>NW_028258302.1:9332500-14132500 GCF_053883595.1 Heterocephalus glaber | reverse complement strand
AGCTGGGATTAAGGGGTGCAACACTGTGATCAGCTATTCTTAGCCTTCAAAACATGATAAGAGAAGCTGGGGATAATGACATGCACTTGTAGTCCCAGCTATTTGGAGACTGAGTCTGGAGGATCCATTGAGCCCAGGAGTTTGAGGCCAGCCTAGGCAACACAGGGAAACCCCCATCTATTAAGAGGATAAATGGGGCCGGGGATTTAGCTTAGTGGTTTCGCTGCCTGCTGCGCAAGCCCAAGGACCAGAGTTCAATCCCCAGTACTGGGAAAAAAAAAAAAAAAAAAGAGGATAAATGGGTGATAGTCTCTTGAGTGGTCAGGTGACCCTCTGTATGTGTTACACAGCTGTCTTCCTGGGATATTTCTTCTCCATTCTCCTGTCCTATGTTGCTACTTTCATTTTCTGAATCACATGTGTTCCTCTTCTTTTTTTTTTTTTTTGTTCCGGGGATTGAACTTGGGTCCTTGTGCTTGCGAGGCAGGCGGTGGAACCACTGAGCTAAATCCCCAGTCCCTATGTGTTCCTCTTCTTGATTGGCAGTCAGTAAGTACAGCAGCAGCAGCTGCTGCCCTCTCCCCTACCCCTTCTTCTTGCTATATTGATTTCTCGATATATTGAACTCATGTAGTGCTGGGAATGGAACCCAGGACCTTGCCCTTGGTAGATAGGCACTCTATCTCAGAGCTAACCCTCAGCCACCAAGAGGTCTTTTTAATTCTCTGAATGTTTCTATTCATAATATCCTTTCATTGTTTCAACAAATATAAAGGTTCAATATTTAGAAATAAGTTCAGATGGAAACCAATCCACATATTTAGTCAACCTTTCACACTTGCTAGCTAGCTAAATAAATAAAGAGAATTGGTGTGGGACAGGCATTCAAGGTTATGGAGTAGGGAGAGTGATCATAAAAGAATCAAACAGCATTTATCCTGATTCTCATTATTTAGGTCCTCTCCCTTCCATCTAGTTTCAAAGGGACCTGGACATAATAAAATGAATGTTACTTGTTAACCTATATTGGTCGTATTGGTGTACATTGCCATTTAAAAGCAAAAAGTAATGGCTACACTGTACATAAATGCTGAGTGAATTCCAGCACTCAGAAGGATAAAGCTAGGAGGATTACCATGAGTTCGAGGTCGGCCTAGACTACATAATGAGTTCAGGGCCAGCCTGAACTATATAATGGGGTCCAGTCTCCCAAGAAAACAAACAACAACAACAAAAAGAAATAGCTAATTTCTGCTACCACTTTCTTCCTCTTTTCCCTTCTGTTTATAACTTAACAGACAGTCTCCCCACAGCATGTCAGAGGAATAGGGACTAAAACCTTGGCATGTCATTTGTTTAAAAGTACTGAATCATGAGTTACATCTTCTAGAGTTTTGGCGTGGAGGAGGTTCTGATATTAATTGCCTTCCCAAAACATTTTAAATCATCTGACTAATCTCATTAAGTTTCTGTATACTTTCCCTTTACAGATAGGAACATAATTTTTAGAAAATATTTTTGGGTATGTGTTTGATGAAATAGTTAATGAGATAGCAATTATTAGTGTGAGTTCTGAACTTAAATCTAATTGCAAAGACTATATACAGTAAGTCTCTGACTTAGAAACATTCAAGTTACAAACTTTCACAGCTGTGCTGTGTAAGACTCACTTTGTTGGATTATGAAATTCTAGAACAGAACTCATTCATAAGTCAGGGACTTACTGTACATCATATCCTGGGAATAGACTCATAAGGTAGTATCTCCTTTTGATTAAAATTGGATCATTTAGATAATATGAGCAGCTGTTTGTTAAGGTAATAAATAGAATTTATCACTTCTTAAATAATTTCAATTATTTTCTTCTTATTCTGTCTGAATTTATTATGAAGAGATTTTTTTTGTGCTAGCTGTTCAAGACCATTTGTTAAGGAGCCATGCTCAAGTCCAATACACTTCAAAGTTTATAATAATTTTTTATGTTACATTGTTACCACTTGAAACCAAAATATGTCAATAACTCAGTCCCTCTCTCCCTCATCTTAAAGAATGAAGGACAAAATATGAACTTAATTAGTTTTGAGATCCTTAAGGTGTAGGAGATAAATTCCTCTGAGATGAAATGATGTCAGAAATGATGTCACAGGCAGGCATGGTGGCACATGCCAGTAATCCTAGCACTTGGGAGGTTGAGATAGGAAGATTGCTGAGAGTTTGAGGCCAGCCTGGACTATGTAGTGAGTTCAAAGTCTGCCTAAACTATGTAGCAAGACCTGTCTCAAAAAAAACCAAAGAAAAGAAAGAAGTGAAAAAATGTCAGTTCCATTTTTCCTGTTTCTATTAGAAATGTAATATAGCATTATTATAAGTATATATTAAATATATATAAGTATATATTAAATATCCTCCATCATCTTATTTCCCAAGAGCATAAACTAATGGAGAACAAGGTCAACTTACTGTTATACCTACTGCCCAACAGTAAGCACACTGTCATACAGTTATTTCTTTTATCAGTAGAGAAAGGTAAGGCATGGTAGTCTTAGTGTTCTTTTTTTTTTTTTTTGGTACCGGGGATCGAACTCAGGTCCTTGCACTTGCAAGGCAGGCTGCAGAACCACTAAGCCAAATCCCCGGCCCAAGGCATGGTAGTCTTAATGAAAGCCTGGAATGGTAGGAGTGCTGGTATTTTGGACCTCCTCCTGCTCCTCTCACCACATTTTGTTACTTTTGATTACTTCTACGAAATCATAGCAAGTGTGGCGGGTTGATTAAATGTGTAGATTGGTTTCCATCTGATTTTCTGAATATTGAACCTTTATAAATATTTGCTTCCAGCCTACGGCTTGTCTTTTATTTTCTTACTAGAAGTTTTTAATTTATTAATATCCTTTTTTTTTTTTTTTTCTTGGTACCGGGGATTAAACTCAGGGCCTTGCACTTGCGAGGCAGGCGCCGGAACCACTGAGATAAATCCCTGGCTAATCAGTTTTCCTTTTATGGTTTAGCTTTTTGTGTTCTCCCCGAGAAAGCTTTGCGTAACCCAAAGCCCCAAAGATTTTCTTGTATTTATTTCTCCAATATGTTTATAGTTTTAGATTTTGCATTTAAGTCAAGGTTCTTTTTTTCACTAATTTTTAGATGTGGTACAAAAATGAAAATATTCTTTGTCCGTTTACTTTAGCATCTTTGTTGAATTAGTAAAGAAATGGGCAATTTTCTAAGAAAATGATTTATCAAAGTAACTTAAGAAAGGGTTGGGGATTTAGCTCAGTGGTGCCGCACCTGCCTTGCAAGCACAAGGTCCTGAGTTCTATCCCTGGTACTGAAAAACAAAGTAACTTAAGAATTAAAAAATCCGGGCCAGGGATTTAGCTCAGTGGTTCCACCACCTGCCTTGCAAGCGCAAGGTCCCGAGTTCCATCCCTGGTACCGCAGAAAAAGAACGGAAGGAAGGAAGGAAGAAAGATCCCTTGTAGACTGAGTTAATGTGTGCATAAGCCCTGTTAAGTTGTTTGTTTGTATTCCAAGACAGGGTCTCCCCATGTAGTTCAGACTGGCCTTGAACTCACTATGTAGCCTAGCAAGTGATCCTCCTGCCTCAGGCTCTCGAGTGCTGGGACCTCGGGTGTGTGCCACCACACCCAGCACCCTGTTGGTTTGTTTGGGAGTTTTTTCCATAGTGTTGGTGATAGAATAATTATAACATTTTATTTTATTTATTTATCAATTTTTGTGGGGAGTACCGGGGATCGAACTCAGGTCCTTGCGCTTGTGCAGCAGGCGGTGAAACCACTGAGCCAAATCCCCAGCCCAATTATAACATTTTAATGTATCTACTTCATGATTTTTTCCCTAGGGCAGTTATCTATATAGTTATACTGATTTATAACTGCTTTTGTCCCCCATATGATATGTGAAATCTATAATTATATTAAAAACAAACTGGGCGTGGTGGCACACACCTGCAATCCCAGCACTCAGTGGGCTGAGGCAGGAGGTTTACTGTGAGTTCAAGGCCAGCCTGAACCACATAATGAGACCCTGTCTCAAAAAAAAAGCATGGCCAAGCTGCCAAGTATGGTAGTGTATACATGTAATCCCAGTACTCAGGAGGCTGAGGCAGGAAGATCCATAATTTGAAGCCAGCCTGGGCTACATAGAGTTGAAGCCATTCTGAACTACATAGTGAGACCCTGTCTCTAAAACAAAAAATATGACCAAGAGAATTTCTCTCTGTATGTTAGGGATTCATAAATGAGAACACGTTTTTTCTTTTTTTTTGTACCAGGGATCAAACTCTGGACCTTGTGCTTTCGAAGCAGGTGGTGGAACCACTGAGCCAAATCCCTAGCCCTAACACATTTTGATATATCAAAAATCAGTCAGAAAATGATACGGTTATCTTTATAGATCATAAGAAATTTTAATAAAATTAAGTTATTCTAGTTAAAAGTTTTAATTTCTGGGCCGGGGATTTAGCTCAGTGATGCCGCTGCCTGCCTCGCAAGCGCAAGGTTACGAGTTTGACCCCCAGTACTAAAAAAAAAAAAAAAATTTGAGGCTAACCTGGACAATTTAGCAAGACCTTGTATTAAATTTAAAAAAAAAATTTAAAAGGCTGCGGGTTTGGCTCACATGTGCTCTCCTAGCACATACAAGGCCCTGCATTCAAACTCCAGTACTCCAAAGGGGTGGGAGGTACTCAGAGGACCAACTGAAAAAGATCAGTAGCAGGGCAGGCTAAATTCAAAAGGAATGTTCTAAAATTAATCATTAAAATTTATAAAATATGTTTAGTAAATTATATGGAGAAAAACTAATGCAGTTAAAAGTCATTTACAATAACAGCCAAAATTATAAAATACAGTGATACCTTGGTTCACGAACTTAATTCATCCCATGACTCTGAGGAAAGTGACTGCAGTTGTGTTCATCACCCAATGTGGAGTTTGAGAATGGAAGCAAAATTTCCCTGAATGCTTCTGTTTGCAAACCAAATTGCTGTGTTCGAGAACAGAAGTGTTTGTGAATTGAGGTATTACTGTACCTAGAGGTGCTTTTAATACGAAGTACCTAACCTCTATGATAAAACTAGAAATTTTCTGTAGATCAACAAAACTACATTCTGTCAAGTAATGAGAAAAATTATCAATGCCATTTCTTCCTGAATTTATTACATATGTTTAATGTATTTTTAAATAATTGAAATAAATTTATATTTGCTTTTGATACTTATTAAAGTGATTTTAAAATATAACTTGGAAAAATGTTAAAATTAAATGATTAACTGCTCTTTTTGAAAGTTGGTTTATGATGCCATTTGGGCCACACTAAGGTTTGTTCTGTTTGGGTTTGGTTTGGATTTGGATTTTTTTGTTGTGTTGGAGATCCATCCCAGAGCCTCATACATTCTAAGCAAGCGCTGTACTATTAAACTATCCCCCCAGCCCCAAGACAGTGTATTTAGTTCAGTGTATTTTAGTTCAGCCGTCACTTTTTTTTATTCTTTTGCCAGCTGTCTCTCTCTTTTTTTTCTTTAAATTTTATTTTATTGGTACATTTTCGATATACAATATAATGACATTCATCATTGGAAATTTGCACCTTTACATAATCTCTCTTGGTTCTTATTTTCCCCCTTCCCCTGCCCTCCCTTCAACCCCTCCATCAGCTGTCTCTTTTTGCGCCAGTTCTACAGTGTGATTTGTGCTGCAAACAACCTCACTGATTGGCCTCTTATGCCTGCTCCAAGGTAGATTATATTAAAAAATGGCCTTTCATGATTAGAGGATTGACATGACTCATAGGCAGGATCATTTTTATAAGATTACAATTTGAAATATGAGTGGAGTCCAAAATACATGGATGTGTACAGACACACCCATATACACATACACACACACACACTCCAACTGTAATCGAGGGTTTCATTACAAGGAGGTGGTAGTGTAATGGACCATCCTGTGAAGAGGTGCTGACGGCCTCTAATTCTTCAGTGAAGATTTGTGGGATGGTTTTCCTTCATCAGCTAATGTTTACTTGATAACCAGAGTGACATCATAGCAGATTGCAATCTGTAGCCACAGCTTTCTTTTTTTTCCATTGCATAAAAAGATGAAAGTTACATTTGACCTATTTAGGCATTTAAAAATCATATTTATGCCTGGCATGCTGGTGCCTGCAATCCCAGTACTCAGGAGGCTAAGGCAGGAAGATTGCCAGGAGTTCAAGGCCAGCCTTTGCTACATAGTGAGTTCAGGGCCAGCTTGAACTACAAAGTGAGACCCTGCCTCAAAAAAAAAAAAATCATATCTAGGATTTTCTTGATGCTTCATTTATTTTTTACATTTGATCTCAAAAAAATGTTTTTTCATACTGAGAATCAGACTCAGGACCCTGCACATTGTGCAAAGTGTGTGCTTTATCACTGAACACTCCCCCTCCCCCATTTAGGGGTCTGGCTGCTTTATTTTGTTTTCCCTTCAGGGTCAGTTGTTTCCCTGTTTAGTTTACAGCCTGCTAATGAAAGGCATGAATAGCAGCATGCCTTAAGAATTATGTCTTAAATAGTAAAATTTAAAAGTAGCATCCAAAAAAGGACTCCTTGTTTTTGCTTTTCTATTTTTTGCAGTGTTGGAGATTGAATCCAGAGCCTCACACATGCTCAGCATGCACTTTACCATTGAGCTACACTTCTTGCCTAAAACGACATTCTTGTTGGGAGTTTGGCTTAATATAGTACTAAAGGTGTATGCTTACTTAGTTCTAGTTAAAATCTCATAATGTATCCACAGTAGGTGGTTTAACATGGGTTACAGTAAAGTCTAGTTGGTATTAGAGTTTTTGTTGTTGTTGTTTTGTTTTTTGAGATAGGGTCTCTCTGTGTATTCCAAGCTGGCCTTGAATTCACAGCAACTCTCTTACCTTCCTGCCTCAGCTTCCCAAGTGCTGGGATTACAGGTGTGTGCCACCACACTTACCTTCTAGTCAGTGTTTTAACTCTAACCAAAAGATGAATGACGGATTGAAGGATGATTGGCAGACTGATTTATTAATTTATTCAATAAAGTCGTTGGCTCACTGGTCTTGCTACCACAAAGGGAAGAAAAAAATGAGTAAGATAGGGGCCAGGGATTTAGCTCAGTGGTTCCACCGCCTGCCTCGCAAGTGCAAGGACCCGAGTTCGATCCCCTGGTACCATTAAAAAAAAAAAAATGAGTAAGATAATGCTTTAGCTTTCAAGAGATTGGGGACTATTAATGTGAGACAAAATGAAGTGTTTTTATACAGATAAAAATAGTGTTATTAGAACTTAGAGTAGGGGCTGGAGGTTTAGCTCAGTGGCACCATGCCTGCCTTGCAAGTGCAAGGTCCTAAGTTTGATCTCCAGTACCCCCAAAACAAGAATTCAGAGCCATGTTATTCAGCATGTCTTGGCTTTATAGAGATTACTAAAGCAAAACTTGTTTGTGAGCTGGGTGTGTTAGTACCCACTTGTGATCCCAGCACTTAGGAGGCTGCAGCAAGATGTTCAAGGCCAGCCTGGAATACATAGCAAGTTCAAGACACCTGGACTGTATTGCAAGACCCTGCATTGCTCAAAAAAACAAAGCAAAAGAAACCTTAACCAAAATATTTGCTTATGTTGTATGTATCTTTTCTGTATCTCAGTTCTTTGAATAGTTTACTGCTTATTTCCTTTAGGGAGAGTTTTTTGTTTTATTGTTTTTGTTCTCTATCAAAAAGGAGAATTTGGTGAACACTGAGAAATAGAAAAAATTAGAAGCATCTTATCTACCTTAGAGAATATAGGTAGATCATACATTATCATGAAACATACATGTGCATTGCTAATCATAATGTCCCCCAAGGAGCATAAATGTGGGTAAAAGATGATATAAACCTATGCTTCAGTACTTGGGGTTTCTTATGAAAGACTGGCACTAGAGTTTTTATAGTGTATCTAGGTTTATAGTGTAGCAAAGAGTAAGATTTGGATCCAGATTATTTAGGTATGAATCTAATATTGTTATTTGTTAACTTGAACAAATTTAACCTCTATGTGACTCAGTTTCCTCATCCATAAAATGGGGATAATAAATGGCATATATGTATATGTGAGAAGTGATATATATATGTGATAAGTGATATATATATAATCCCTGACATTGTAATGCATGCTTAATTAATATATTATTCATAGTGAATAGGGAGAAAAAAATGCATGGGAATTTGAATTTAGTTTATTCTAAATTTTAATTTTTCTTTTCATCAAATCTTGTTATAGTTGTTCATGGTAACCAACTAAATGAATTTCAATTTAATATTATTTTATTTTATGTTCTGATTTTTCTGGTATCAGTTTTTTTTGTTATTTTTTTTGGTACCAGGGATCGAACTCGGGTCCTTAGCTTGCGAGGCAGGCAGTGGAACCACTGAGCTAAATCCCTGGCCCTCTGGTATCAGCTTTTACTATTTAGTGAAATGATCAAAAATCAGCAAACAGGAATCAAGGAGAGAAGAGACCAATAATTAGCTTTGAGTGATTAAAAACTGGTAGTGCTACAGTTTATGACTTGTGTTTCTCTTAAGAATGAGGAAAGCAACTATTTTTAAATCAGTTTTGTATGAGACTAAAAGTAACTATAATTAAAAGAATATGTTGCTCTAAGCATTTGTGGAAGTATGTGTTTTACCTTTTTTTTTTTTTTTTTTTGGTACCAGGGATTGAACTCGGGACCTTGTGCTTGTGAGGCAGGCGGCAGAACTACTGAGCTAAATCCCTGGCCCTAGTTGTGGAAGTAAATTTATAATAATGTCTAACTCATAGGTAGCAAGATAATGTTTGTCATAGTTTTTCCCTTCTGTCACAAAACTGATCAGTGATTTGTTACCTGTTCATTAATTATAGACCCGACACATTTCCTAACATAAGTATACAATAACAGGAGGGAGGGGCTGGGGATTTAGCTCAGAGGTTCTGGTGTCTGCCTCGAAAGCACAAGGTCCCGAGTTCTATCCCCAGTACCAAAAAAAAAAAAAAGAAAGAAAGAAATAACAGGAGAGAGAAACCTGTAGGCAAACCTTTCTCTGAGAGTGAAAGATCATCTCTCTTCCTGCCCTTTTAAAATTTTATATTTGAGACAGGGCCTCGCTAACTTGCTGTGTTGTCCAGGGTATTACTAATTTGCCCAGGATGGCTTTTAGATTGTGACCCTCTTGCCTCAGCCTCCCATTAATTGAGATGACAGTTGTGCATCATCAGGCACAACTATAGAAGACTTTTTGCTCCCAAGTGTACAAATCCCAGAATTAGCCTGTTATCATTTTGCTTTTATTCTTTCGTTCTCTAAAATCACACAGCAAACTGGCTATCAGCTCCTTGGATTTTAGGATAGGTGATATTTTGAAGGCTCTTGATGCTTAAGCCAGGGAACAAAGTGAGTATGGATATGATATTTAATAGCTCATTGAGTCCTATGTAATGCTTTTAAAATAAAAAATACTGTTTTTAGGGCTGGGGATTTAGCTCAGTGCTTCCACTGCCTGCCTCGCAAGCGCAAGGTCCCGAGTTTGATCCCTGGTACCAAAAAAATACTGTTTTTAGTTTGAAATGATAGTCATGAAAATTATATCTTTAGAAGGTTTTATTTGTTGGTTGCATTTTACAGACTCAGCAGCATTAATAAAGGTTTTTTTTGGTTTTGGGGGTTTTTTTTTAGACAGGGTCTCACTTTATAGTTCAGACTGGCCTGAACTCACTGTGTAGCCCAGGCTGGCCTCCAACTCATGGTGATCATCCTGCCTCAGTCTCCCAAGTGCTGGGATTACAGGCATGTGCCACCTTGCCCAGCTCAGTAAAGCTTTTCAAAAATGTCCGAAGGATTGGGAGAGTTGCAAAGGTGAGCAAAGGTACAAGTTGCCCATATTTTCCTCTGACCCCACTACATTGTTTTTCTAAAGCATAAATGTGTTTAACTCTTTCATTTTGTTTTTAGTGAGATGTAGAAGTTAAGGTAAGTAGAATCCAAAACACAATTTTGGGCCGGGGATTTCGCTCAGTGGTTCCACTGCCTGCCTCGCAAGCACAAGGACCGGAGTTTGATCCCCGATACCAAAAAAAAAAAAAAAAAACCACAATTTTTTTCTTTGACTTAAAAAATACCACCAGGGGTGTTGGTTTAGGCCTGTAATCCCAGCACTTTGGAGGCTGAGGCAGGAAGATCGCTGTGAATTCAAGGCCAGCCTAGCCTGCATAGTGAGTTCAAGGCCAGCCAGAACTACACAGCAAGACCCTATCTCAAAAAAAAGAAAGAAAAGAAAAAGAAATAAATGCATATTATATACAGTCCCCCCAATACCTCATTTCCCGTGGTTGTGGAAATTACTGGGTTCTGAGGAAAGGGAATGATATAAAGGAAGTGGATATTTCATACATGGAAAACAGCAAATAAAGTACAATTGAATTACTGGCTAGAGCAAGTTTGATAGAAACCCCATCTCTGTGGTCATCCTTAGTTCTTTTTCAGGAATTACTACTGACTCATAATGTCCCCAGGTGTTCATTACTCAGGCATTTTATTTAGTATACGATGAAGGCTACATTCGTCTGCACATGTACCAGAAAAGAATGTTGTTTAAGGCAATTCTTTATTAGAAATTTCTAAGTAACAGTTGCAGATGTGTTAGCTCTCATCAGACATTTATTGTATTCCCACTGGATTTGTGACAAGGTATTGGTGATATTTAGATTTCTTTCTCTCTCACTTTATTAAAGTGAATTTGAGAACCAGCTCAGGAAGTTATGAAAGACAAGGAAGACTTAAGTGGCAGTGGCTAAGAGTCATCTCTTTGAGTCATCAGTAGTGAATGCCACTTTACTAGGAGACATTCAACACATTTCAAAACCCTTCAATGGGCACTCCTTGATTTCTGTCTGTTTAGTTTCTACACATCATTGATACTTCTTGGTTCCTTAATAGAGGTCAGTCAGCTTAATTTTTACGAAAATTGGGTGATTTTTATAAAGCATGTTTATAAGGCTCCTTAATCTATTTTATTGTACCTACAAAAATAATCTATATTCTGATCATGGAAAAGTACTATTAATTAGAAAGTATATTAATCCAGTAAGATGGAGGTTATTAATTTTCAACAGATACAAATGCATATAATTCTCAATAAATCTGTTTTCTCCTCTTGTGGTATTAGTAATTGTACCCAGGGAATTTGCATGAAACTACATCCCTAGCCCTTTTTTTCTCCTTTGAGACAAAGACTCGCTGTAAAATGTTTAGACTCAGCTCAAACTTGAGATCCTTCTGCCTCAGCTGGGATTGCAGGTGGGTGCCACCCTACTGGACTAACAAAACTTTTTTTTTTTTTAGGTACCGGGGATTGAACTCAGGACCTTGTGCGGGATTTTGTTGTTGTTGTTGTTATTTTGGTGCCAGGGATCAAACTCCGGACCTTGTACCAGTGAGGCAGGCAGCGGAACCACTGAGCTAAATCCCTGGCCCTAAAACTTTTTTTTTTTTTTAAACAGTCAAGATTCCCTTAGAATATACTGCCAGATAGTGTGGTGAAAAATAGACACTCCATGCCTATGAATTGTTAAGTTAGATTTTTGAGACATTCTTGTTATTATTGGAAAACTTCTGGGTAAATTCTCAAAAATCATCATGAACATGCCATTTTCCCTACAGAAGTGAGAGTTTCACAGCAACTCCTAGGATTATTTGGAATGGTAGAATAGACCATGGTCTTCACACTTTTTTTCTGGCCTCCATTACTGGCACTCATCATTTTCACTGCTTTTTTGACTAGATTCCATGAGCAAGACTTAAAGATTGCTCTTTCTTCCTTCTATTCAAGGTTAATATTTGTTGCATGTTCATCGTACACTAAGTTGCTGCAGTCATTGAGAGTTTAGGGATAAATACATCATGATCCCTGCCCATGAGGAGTTTCTAACCCAGTAGAGAAATACGAAGATTATTGCTGTTTAGCAATTATCACAAGACCACAGATGTAATCAGTTCTTTTCCTTTTTGGTATCTCTTGGTCCTTGTACCTTTTCCTCACTTCTGTCATCCTTTCCACAGCTGCCTCTCGTCTCCCTTGTGCCTTTTACATGGTACCTGTGTGCTCACTGTACTCTGTTGTGGGTTTGGGGATGTAGCTCAGTGGAAGAACACTTACCTAGCATGCCTGAAGCCCTGGGCTCAATCCTCAGTACTACAGCAAAACAAAAACATACTTTGTTGCAGAACTTGTTTATTTGATCTCTGAGCACCTTAAGGGGAAAAACTTGTTTTGGTCATCAACACAGTACTGGGTTCAGTAAATCTTGGAATTCTTCTTGAGTGACTAAAGAAAGGCTCCTGTTCAATCCCCAGTACCACAAAAAATTTAAAGAAAAAATGTTTTTTAAATCTAAAGAAAGGCTCCTGGCTCCTGGACCCCGGGGATTTAGTTCAGTGGCACCACGCCTGCCTCACAAGCGCAAGGTCCTGAGTTCGATCCCTAGTACCAAAAAAAAAAAAAAGGCTCCTAAGAGAGCAATATTGAAGCCAATTCTTTTTTGCACAGTCCTGGGGATCGAACACAGGTCTGGACTGAGCTACACACCTCACCCTTTTTAATTTCTTATTTTGAAGCAGGATTCCTCTAAGTCACTAAATTGTCCAGGATGGGCTCAAAATTTCAATCCTCCTGGGCAGGGGATTTAGCTCAGTGGTTATGCGGAGCGCTATGCAAGCACAAAGACCCAAGTTCGATCCCTGGTACCAAATAAATAAATAAATAAAAATTTCAATCTTCCTGCCTCAGCCTCACAGTGCTGGAATTACAAGCATGTGCCTCCATGGCTGTCATATTTGAGCCAGTTCTTAATTATGAGTAAGAGGACTTCCCCAGATAGCTTTGGGAAAGAAATTCCAGTCTAAAGAAACAATTTTGCAGATAGAGGAGATAGTATAGAGTTTACAGATGACTAGGCAGACTTTCTAATTTTCACATGGAGTTTGAGGCACAATTATTAATTGTAGGATGTTATTTATTGTAACTACCCAGAGCCAGCCAGATTGGGTTAGAGTAGAGGGATGGGGATAAAGGAAAGTAAGCAGATGGAGTATGTAGCTCAGTGATAAAGTAGTTTAATCCCCCATATTGGGTATGGGGGATGGATCTGCTTTCTCCCACAATTATATATCCAGAAGTTAAAAGTTAGTCTTTTACTTAAGTATGTATTTGCATTATCTGGTAATAATTTCTATTGGTCATTTTTTCCTAGAGGAAAGTGATTTTCTTTTTAACCTCTCACTAGAGCTTACCTTGCTGAGATATCTCAGACCATTAAAAAAGAAGTATGTTGGGCCAGGGATTTACCTCAGTGGTTTCGCTGCCTGCTGTGGAAGCACAAGGACCAGAGTTTGATCCCTGGTACCAAAATAAAAACTTTAAAAAAATACAATAGTGAAAATATTTGCACGTGGAAGAAATTAGTGACACAGTTTATACTTGATGTGGTGTTATATTCTGAACTCCATTCCCTACCACCCCTTTGCCCAAAGCAAAGGACTCCTGTTTATTTGTTTTGGAAATACTGGAGATTGAACCCAGTGCCTTTACATTGAGACATCCCCAGCGCTTTTGTATTTTGAGACAGGATCTTGCTAATTTTCCCAGGCTGGGCTTGAATTTGCAGTCCTCCTCCCTCAGTTTCCCAGAGTACTGGGATTATAGGCATGTGCTGCCATGCCTAGCTAGGAATCTTTGAAATTAAAGTCTTTTTTTTTTTTTTTTTGGTACCAGGGATCAAACTTGGGACCTTGCGCTTGTGAGGCAGGCACTGTGCCACTGAGCTAAGTCCCTGGCTAAATGAAAATCTTTTAAAATGCAAAATTATGAAATGTTGGTTATTTTAATAACTAAAATTATATAGACTTAGAAGTCATGGTTTTCAAGTGAAAATACACATTCTGACTAAGTTAATTCACTAAAATGCTTTTTTTTTTTGAGACTGAGTCTTGCTATGTAGTCCAGGCTGGCCTCAAACTCATGGTGATCCTCCTGCTTCAGCCTTCCTAGTATTGGGATTACAGGTGTGTGCCCCCATATCTGCATCATCATAGTCTTCTTTTAGGCTAACCTGAACTATATAGCGAGACCCTGCCTCAATCAATCAATAATTAATTAATTTGAGTGTTTCCTAAGTGTTTCTACATTTTTTCCGCCTTACAGATACCTTAGCATTGTCATTTTCTTACTTGTACCATTGCTATTTTTTTCCCTATCGAAAACTGATAATAATAATAAAGGCAAGAAATAGAATGCATTGTGGGAAAGCTAAGGGAAATTCTAAGTACTAGAAATCTTTCTGAGGTCTCTCAATTTGGAGAACAAAAATTTACACTAGGGCTGGGGATATAGTTCAGTGGTAGAGTGCTCCTTTTTTTTTGTACCTATCTTTTATTGAAAAAATAGTTTTAAGGCTTTGATAATTACAGACGTGGTGATATGTAAGACAAGATTTTACCTCAGTACTCTGAGAAGCTGAGGCAGGAGGATCACAAGTTCAAGCCTAGCCTTGGGCAACTTAGTGAATTAGTAAGAACCTGTTTTAAAATTAAACATACACACACTCAGAAGACTTGGTATGTGTCTTAGTATGAAGGCCCTGAGTTTAATCCCCAGTACACAAGTTCTTGTGTATTTGTTTTTTTAAAGCTGTCTCATTTATTATTTAGACTATTTAAGCAGTATACTTATGTTGAAAATGGAAGCAAATTTTTCAATTGCTTTTAAAAAAATAAATAGTAATTAATGAATTTACTGTTATACTCAAAATCGTCTACGTTTAAGGTGAGAATCTTTGCCAATAGAAAGGCACTGCTTCAAATTGTGAATGGTATTACAAAGAATTGCAGTCTCTTTGTTTTTTTCCTTGAAGATGTTGAAGCTTCCAGAATCTGTAGATACTCTGTGGGGAAATAGTACCATCTGGATATGGTTTTGATTTAGTCTGAACTCTTGCTAGTTTGGCATCAAACTCCAGCTGTAGTTTGATTATTTCATTTTGTTTTTGTTTTTCTTGAGTTACGAATTTTGCATTTAACTCTGAGATTTCCATCTCCTTTTTCTTTATTAGATCTTTGTGCTTTTCATTTAATTCAACTTTTTTTTGCATATCTTGATAAAGTTTGCTTATTTCTATCTTACGTTCTTCCTCTTTGATTTTCATTTCATGTACAAGTTTGGCAATATTATTCTCATACTCCTGTTTGTGAGATTTTAGTTTTTCCCTTGTCATATCAGCATTTCTTTTTAGTTATTCATTTTTATCTCTCAAATTGTGTTGATATTCAGTGGTCTGTTGTAGCCTTTTTATCATATCATGATGAGCAGCACATTCTTTTTTAATTGAGGCTTTCTTTGTTTGCATTACTTTTAATAAACAGGTACTCTTTTCCAACTGAATTTCCAGGATGTTATTCTTTCCACTGGTTTCTATCATTTTCTTTTCTATCTGTGAAAAATCCTGTGTAAGTTTGTCAATATTCACACTGCTTTTTTGTATACATTCTTTGCTACTTTGATCCATGCTTGAGTTGCTGTTGTTCCTGGTTCCTCAAAGTGTGTGTGTCCGTGTCGCGCCCCCCCACCCCCCCACCCCCACCTCAGTTGCTTTAAAAAATTTTTGATCGGGCCGGGGATTTAGCTCAGTGGTTCCACCACCTGCCTTGGAAGCACAAGGACCCAAGTTGGATCCCTGATACCAAAAAAAAAAAAAATTTTTGATCACACTAAATTATCTAGGCTTGGCTCAAACTTGTGATCCTCCTGACTCAGCCTCCCAGAGTGATAGGACTACAGGGGTGCACCACCACACCCACTTGGTGTATTCTTGCAAACTCCCTTTCTTCTGTGACTCTGAGCCTAGAGACTTCTAGCCAAGCTCAAAGTCAGGAAAAGAGGGTGTGGGCTTCTGGGCTGTCCTGCTCAGCAGCTAGAATGTAGTTGGCAGTCTCCTCCCCTTCCGCACTTCAGCTCTTCACCGTGTGCACTCTGGAATGATAGGCATTTCTGTGTGGAGAGAGCCAGCATGAAGACATATTTGTAAGAACCACAAGTGCCCAGGCCGGGATACAGGAAAACAAAAACTCCAGCAAATTAACTGACCTTATGCCGTTTCCTGACATTTGGCGGTGACAGTGAGAAAGGATTTCGGGTCTCCTCTTTATATGGATTTATCTTTTAAGAGAAGTTTGCTTCTGTCCGGGACAGTTTGTTGTCGTGAGATACATCAGACAATATAATCATGGGGCAAGCTGATGTCTCCAGACCGGTAAATCCGGATACAGTTGGTGAGTAATAAGGCAAAGAAACACCGAATCTTGACAGAGGCACGGCAGATTTATGGGTTAAGTTGAGTAGTTCATAGGAATTTTAAATACAAGAATTTTGATGTTCATAATCTTGGAACAAATGTTTATATATTTGTGGAGAATGAATGAAAATATATAAGTTGCTTGGGGGTGTAGCTCAGTGGTAGAGCACTTAGCTAGCTCTAGGTTCGATCCTCAGCACCAAAAAAAGAAAAAAGGAAAAAAAGATGTAAGTTATTATCACTCAGTTAGATTAATATACCACTGACAGTTTTGTTTTACTTGATCTCCTTGGAGTTTTTTATATTATATTGCTACAAAGTTACCTATCTGTTAATTTCTTCCTCTTGTAGAACTTTATTTAGAATTCAAAGGGATATTTCAGATATTTTGCAGGACTTGGACAATTGCTACATATGTGGTATAGAACTAGAACTTCTGACTTGTAAATACAGGACCATTTTTAAAAACTGAGTTAATTTTTTAGACTTGGCGATACATTTTCCAAGTAAATCTCAGGTTTCCTCCATTGTGTTGGTATTTCACTTTCTCACAAAACAACATCTTGATACACAAACTTTTTTAAAGTTACTCCTTTATATTTGAGGTGTTATATACTATCTCGGAATAGCTAGAGACCAAGCTAATAATTTTGAGTATAGTTCAGAGTTTAAAGATTGTAAGTGATTTTTTTGCTGCAAGCTAATTTTCCTAACTTTGTATGGTTTTATATATAAGATGACGATCATGAGTTGAGAAAATGTTTTAAGTGAATGTTTGTTAAAGAGTTGCTAAATAGGGACCAGGGATTTAGCTCAGTGGTTTTGCCGCCTTCTGTGCAAGCTCAAGGACCTGAGTTCAATCCCCGGTACCCCCCTCCAAAAAAAAAGAATTGCTAAATATGGGCTGGGGATTTAGCTCAGTGGTTCCACCACCTGTCTTGCAAGCGCAAGGTCCTGAGTTCGATCCCCCGGTGCAAAAAAAAAAAAAAAAAAAAGAGTTGCTAAATATAAGCAAGGTAAGGAAACACCTGTAAATCCTTTTTGGACATTATACCATTTTTAAAAAAAAAGATTTATAACTATATATGTATTTATAAAGCAACAGGAAATATTTCCTGTCTTATGCTGCTTTTCTTTTTATTTCTCAGAAATAAAAAAATGTTTGCAACTTTCAGGAAAAGTATAAAAGTGTGGGAATACAGGTGACACTCACAAATGTGACCTATAATTTGATATGATTTAATTTCTTGAGAGCTTATTTGGAGGTTCTAGCACGGGAGTGCAGCTACTCGTATACCCTTGACCGAGGAAATGGTCCTCCTCTATGGGGGGGGTCGTCCTCTCCGACCGAGTGTGCAGCTTCAGGAGGGACGCACATGGAGCAATGAGGGAGGAAGGGGACACCCACCTAGCCAGCCAGATCAGCTGAATCAACCCTGGCGATCAATGAGGTGACAGATGTCACAGCCAGATCGCCCTCACATCCTGATATGATTTAATTTCTAAAGGTAACGTTTTCACCAGAGAACTTCCCAGGTGAAACATCTACAGAAGTATTTTTCGTGTGTCCTGAAACTAAGGCACATGGATCATGAAGTGAGTTATTCAGCAGTAGATTTTTAGGGCTACAATCAGTACATAACTCACTTTATTTTGATTACTAGGGCTGGCTCTTTAGCAATTCAAAACCATTTTAAAAGAAATGTTTCATAAATATAAGAATGTTTCATAAATATACATGGCTGGGGATGTAGCTCAGTGGCACCACACCTGCCTGTCAAGCTCAAGGTCCTGAATTCAATTCCCAGTACTTGAGAAAAAAAAAGTTAAATTCAGTAATCTTCATTTCATATCTGTCAGGCCAGGGATTTAGCTCAGTGGCACTGTGGCTGCCTCGCAAGCACAAATTTAAAACCTGGTACAAAAAAAAAAAGAAAAGGTACAGAAAAAAAAAAAGATTTTCTCTCTCCTCTGCCTTAACATTCCCACTCTGCTTCCTAGTTTTTTTCTTTATTTTCTTTTCATTCAATGATTTTTTTCTCCCACTTGCCATTTGCATAGGAATATATTGCTCTAAAAGACTGTGTTTTCTCTTTCTTTCATTTTCCATCACCATTTGTTTCATTTTGCTCTGAAATTTGTGGTTACAGTTTCTCACCCTCAATAATAATAGGAATAACTTAGAGGAAGGGGAGACTATATCATATGGAGGCAAAATCCTAAGGCAGTTGCTGGGTATGTGCAATTTAATGTAGCTACTTAACAAAAGTACAAGAACAAATAAGCCAGGCATGGTAGCATGTGCCTGTAGTCCCAACTACTCAGGTGGCTAACTTAGGAGGATTGCTTGAGCCTAGAAGTTTAAGACCAGCCTAAACAGACTGGTGAGACCCTGTCTTGATGTGATATTCTTGATGATGATGATAATGGTGGTGGTGATATATGGGTTCATTAAAAATAAAGTACTTCATGAGAATGAGAAAGAAACGGTATATGGTCATCAGACATTTCTCCTATATATAAAACAATAAATCTGAGAAAGGAGGAACAGGCATACTTTTCCCATACTTTTCCTGAATTTTGGATTCAGGGGGAGGTGACAGTGTAGGATTCTGTCATGGAATCCTTAAAAGATTTTTTGTTGCTACTAAACTTGAAATACCCAACCAAAAATTATTGACTTCCCTCTGATCAGTAGGCGTTCTAGATACCTTATTGCCACAGTCATATATTCCTGCTTTCTACTTCCAGGTAAACTTTGGAAAGTTAAAACTTTGTTTTTCAGCCAGACATGGTAGCACATGTCTGTAATCCCAGCACTTGGGAGGCTGACCAGGAGGATCACTTCAAGTTTGAGGCCAGGCTGGGCCACGTAGTTTAAAGCCAGCCTGAATAATGAGGGACCCAGGATTTAGCCCAGTGGTTCCGACGCCTGCCTCAAAAGTGCATGGTCCTGAGTTCGATCCCCAGCACCAAAAAAAAAAAAAAAAACAGATTGGCAACCTAACTATATAATGAGCCCCTGTCTCAAGAAAACAAATAAGAAAGAAAAGAAAGTCGGGTGTGGTGGTGCACACCTGTAATCCCAGCACTCAGGAGGCTAAGGCAGGATTGCCACGAGTAGGAGGCCAGGCTGGGCTACACAGGGAGTTCATGGCCAGCCTGAACCACATGGCGAGACCCTGTCTCAAAAAAAAAAAAAAAAAGGAAAAGAAAAAATAACCTTGTTTTTCTGTGAAAGAATAGCTTATACGGAACTCTCAGTCTGGAATTTTAATCAAAAAAATGTCCAAGGGCTGGATATGTGTAGCTCAGTGGCACTGTGGCTGCCTGGCAGGCTCAAGGTCCTGAGTTCAATCCCTGGTACCAGAAACAAAAAGAGAGTGGCTTATTTTAGCAGGCTTGGTGGCACATGCCTATAATCCCAGCATTCAGGAGGCTGAGGCAGGAGAATCACCATGAGTTCAAGGCCAGCTTGGGCTAATAGTGAGTTCAAGACCAGCCTGTACCAGTGAGACTCTGTCTCAAAAAAAAAGAGTGGAAGCCAGGCATAGTGGCACAAGCTTGTAATCCCACCACTTGGGGGGCTGAAGCATGAGGATCACCATGTATTTGAGGGCAGCCTGGGCTGCCTAGGGAGTTCAAGGCCAGCCTGAACTACCCAGCCAGAGCCTATCTCAAAAAGAAAAAGAAGGGGACCGGGGATTTAGCTCAGTGGTTCCGCCGCCTGCCTTGCGAACAGAAGGGTCCAAGTTCAATCCCCAGTACCAAAAAAAAGGGGGGGGGAAGGGGGGCATGGCAGCACACACCTGTAATCCCAGCACTCAGGAGGCTAAAGCATCAGTATGAGTTCGAGGCCAGCCTGAACTACATAGCGAGACCCTGTCTCAAAAAAAAAAAAAAAGTACATCAGTTTGCCAACGGTATAATGGCATCCTTCTTTCCTCCTTTCCCCTCCCCTCCCCTCCCCTCTTCTCCTTCACTTCTCTCCCTCACATGTTACCTAGCCAGTGCTGTGCCATTGATCTATGCCCCTAGCCAGCCAGAATCACTTAATAATGCACTTGTGGTCAGAAAGCTACATTTTTACCAAAAAAAAAAAAAGAAAGCTATATTTTTTCAGAAGCAGAATCTCAGATTTAACTGTAATGGCAAGTGCAGAGAGACTTCTCCCTGACTATCTTCTCTTGAGTGCTTTTCCTAATTCCTTGTTGTGGTTTTTTTTGTTTTTTGGGGTTTTTTTTTTTTGGTACTGGGGATTGAACTCAGGTCCTTGTGCTTTCAAGGCAGGCAGTGGAACCACTGAGATAAATCCCCGGCCCCATTTACAAATTTCTTATGCTGTGAAAGTGTTCTTTACAGTGAGATCTGTTTCTAGCTCGGTGGGTATGAAATAAACAAGTAAAATCCTTAGATTATGAAAATATTTGGTACTTCCCACTTGATACTGAAGTATGAATCTTTTTAAACTACACATTTTTAAACTTTGGATAAATAACATTATATAAAAAATGTTATGGGGCCAGGGATTTAGCTCAGTGGTTTTGCCACCGGCTGTGCAAGCACAAGGACCCGAGTTCGATCCCCAGTACAAAAAAAAAAAAAAAAATGTTATGGCCAGAAGTGGGAGAACTTTATACACTTTAAATTTAAAATTTTTTAGAAATCTAATAAGAAGGGCTAGGAATTTAGCTCAGTGGTAGGGCACCTGCTTTTTGTGTGTGAAGGCCCGAGTTTTGATTCCCAGAAACCCTACCCAAAATAAAAATTATGTTCTGATTCATGTCAGGAAGATAGATAAAGGGAGGTTGGATTTGATTGGTACACACTGTGTGCATATGTAGAAACATTACATGAGCCCCATTAAAATGCATAATTAATATATGTTAATAAAAATAATAACTTTTAAAAAACTAACATGCAAAAGGTTGGTGTAAAATTCACATAGGTATAATGGTTTTGTCACTTATCACCAAGTCTTGGGCTGGGGATTTAGCTCAGTGGTTCCAGCGCCTGCCTCACAAGTGCAAGGTCCCCAGTTCGATCCCTGGCACCAAAAAAAAAAAAAAAAAAAAATCACCAAGTCTAATGAAGGAGAGAAACCAGAGAAGGATGTGTTGAGAACTAAGTGTCCTGTGGACTTCAGTTGCCGTTACTATACCAGGTCATCCCACCAGATATAATGGTGCATACCTGTAATATCAGCACTTGGGAGGCTGAGTCAAGAGGATTGCTGTGAGTTCAAGGCCAGCCTGGAATACATAGTGAGACCCTGTCTCAAAAAAAGGAGGGAGGGCATGGTGACACACACCTGTCATTGCAACCAGCACTCAGGAGGCTGGGGCAGGAGGATTATGGTGAGTTTGAGGCCAGCCTGAGCTCCATAGTGAGTTCAAGGAGGCCAACCTGAACTACATAGTGAGACCCTGTCTCAAAAAACAAACCAAAACAAAAGACCTGTTCTCTAACATATATGATTAAGAATTGGTTGTAGGGGCTGGAGATTTAGCTCAGTGGTTCTGCCGCCTGCAGAATTGGTTGTAAATCTGATTCTAAAATGAACATAATCTGACTGAGGCCATATTGTTGAACTTTGTCTTTTCCTTAGCTCCATTAACTTATATAAATATATATCGATATATATATCAAGTAGCTAATAAATACTTTGTGTGAAGATAAAAAATGTTGTGTTTTAAAAAAAATAATATTACACATTTAAGAATCACCCCTTAATTCATTCGGGACAACTAAACTTGAACTTAAAAACATTAATCAAATGTTGACCAGAAGGGCTGAGAATGTAGCTCACTTATTGGCTACATGCCAATACTTCCTGGCATAAACAAAGCCCAAATTCGATCTCCAGGACCAAAAAAAAAAAAGAAAGAAAAACAGTGTTTGTTTTGTTTTGGAAACAGGGTCTCACTATGTAGTACAGCCTGGCCTGGAACTCACTGTGTAGCCCAGGCTGGCCTAGAACTTGTGTCGACCCTCCTGCCTCAGCTTCCCAAGTGCTGGGATTACAGGTGTGCGTCACTGTGCCTGGCAAGAAAAACAGTGTTAACCAGGAAGAATCTGGTGGTTGAAGCAACTCTAGAATCCTGTATAATACACAATATAAAAAACAAACCTGGCTAGAGGTGTATCTCAGTGGTAGAGAATGTTCTTAGTCTGTGTGAGGCTCTGGTTTTGATCCTGGAAAATTTTGAACCGAGCCTGGTGGTGCACACCTGTAATCCCAGCACTCAGAAAGCTAAACCAGGAGATTTGCTGCTAAGTCAAGGCCATTTTGGGCTGCATAGTGAGACCCCACCTCAAAGAAAGAAAGAGAGGGAAGGAGGAAGTCATGTTAGAACACTCCTGTGCCCAGTACTCTGGGAGGATGAAGCAGGACAATCACAAGTTAGTGGCTTAGTGAGACCCTGTGTCAGAATTTTAAAAGGCTGGGGATGTAGCTTAGTGCAAGAGCCTGGGTTCGATCCCCAGTACAGTACTGTTGTAGAAATCTCGGAAAGAAATATACAGAGACACAGAATTCGGATAAAATAATAAAATTTCTTCTTGCGAGTGGGCGGCAATGCTAGAAACCAGTCTGGTCAGTATCCACCCCTCTTTGTTCAGCATTTCCCTTTTTATATACTTTTTAGCCATTATCTCATCCCTAGTGGTCTTTGATATGTAAATACAATTCCAGTTCCTATTTACAAGTCACAGACACAAGATAGGCCATATACATTGTAAATTCACCCTGGCTTGGTAACTTTGTTAGGTTAATGAAGTTACGGGTTAGTCTGATAATCCTCACCTTAAACAAGGGTTAGTCTGATAATCCTCACCTTAAACAAGGAGTTACGGGAAAAGCAAATCTTAAAAGAACACATTACTTATTTTGCTTCTACAACTACCTTAATATTCAGTCTATTAAGTTATCTAAAACTTTTCCATATCAGTACTACAAATGGATGGATGGATGGATGGCTAGATAGATAGCTCAGTGGAATGATCTTATGCTCAACCCCAGTATATGTGTGTGGGGGGGTAGGGGACATTAGTTAGATAATAAGAAAATATATGCCCAAATGAAATTTGATAATGAGAGACCAATTCCTGTTTCATAGCCTTTTCAAAGTTGGATTTTGGTATACTGCTAAGTGGATATTTCTAATGAGTTTTACCATTAGTCTGTGTTTTCAATCTGTCACCTTCCCTTTTTTTAATTAAGTTTAATTATTGGTACATTTTAGGTATACAGTATAGTTACATTCATCATTGGAATCTTGTACCTTTACATGATGTATCTTGGTTCTTATTTTTTCCCCATTCCCCAGCCCTCCCTTCATCCCCTCCGCCCTTCCCTATTTACAAATAATTTGTTTCTATTTTTTTCCTTTTCTATTTTTTTCTTTTCCCTTCTTTCCTTTCCCCTACTCCTCCCATTTCCCCTATTCCTTTAGAACTTTTCTTCCTATTTCACAATATCAATTATACATTTTGATCCTTATTTACACTTTTAGTTTTTCACACCAGAGAAACTATTCGGTATTTACATATGTGTGTCCTATTTATTTCACTTATTATGGCCTAGGGCTGGGGATTTAGCTCAGTGGTTCCACCACCTGCCTCGCAAGCTCAAGGACCTGAGTTTGATCCCCAGTACCAGAAAAGAAAAAAAGAATATGGCCTCAATGTGTGTCCACTTTAGCTATAAGTGTCTCTAGTTTCTCGTTCTTTATAGCTGAGTAGTACACCATTTTATTAAAAAGCCACATCTTTTTTTTTTTTTGGTACTGGGGATCAAATTCAGGACCTTTTGCTTGGGAGGCAGGCGGTGGAACCACTGAGCTAAATCCCCGGCCCAAAGCCACATCTTCTTTATCCAGTTTCCAGTTGATGGGCAGTTGGGCTGTTTCCAAGTTTTAAGTATTACAAGCTGTGTTGCTATAAACATGGGTGCCCATATATCACTGTGGTATGATTCTTTTAATTTTGGGGGGAAGATACCCAGTAGAGGAATAGCTGGGTCAAATGGGACTTCCAATCCTAGTTGTTTGAGGTATCTTCATATTGATTTCCACCACCTTCCCTTCTTGAAAATACTCTTGAACTAATTATGTGCACAAGGCTTGATTGGTTGGCTCCACATTGTTATTTAATTACTTGAAGATTTCACTGTTCATATGTAGAACATTTGATAGAATCAAGTTCTTGTGATTTCATTCTGGTGTCATCATAATGGACTTAGGGGAGAAAGGGAAGATAATTTATTTACCTTTTTCACTAAGAATGATTATAATCTGTATCTTCTGTTGTTGTTCTTGTTCTTGTTATTCAGTGCTGGGTATTGAACCCAGGGCTGCTGCATGCTAGGCAGACACTCCACAACTGAGCTACATCTTCAGACTTACATCCTCTTTTTTATTTGTTTGGCTGGTTTTTATTTGTTTGAACTCAAAGCCTGAGCTGTATCCCAGCTCTTCTTATCTTGACACAGGTTCTCACTAAGTGACTAAGTTACCTAGACTGGGCTTGAATTTGAGGTCTTCCTCCCTCACCCTTCCAGAGTGCTGCAATTGCAGGGATGCACCAATATGCTCAGCCTATATCCTCTTTTGCAAACTTTTTTCTTTGACCTCATTCATAAGAACCCTCCTTGATTTAGGATTTCTTTCTTTTAGCAGGTACTTAAGCAAAGAGTGAGTAGAACTTTATAAACACTTTAAACAGTTATAAGTGTTGATCTTGAATAACTAAAAGTTGAGTTTCCACAGGACTCCTAGTAAGCTCTCCACTGGAAGGGCCTGGGATGTGACTTTGGAGTTCTGTCTTCATCTCCCACACGCCTTCACAACAGCATGACAAATCTGTCTCAAGTTGAAGCAAGATCTAAAATATTGTGCATAGCAATTAGTGAAGAAAGACTCTAAATACAAGATAGAGTAATGGTATATGCTTGTAAATCCAGATACTCAGGAGGCTGAACAGGAGGATCACAGTTCAAGACCAGACTGGGCAACTGAGGAGACCCTGTCTCAAAATAAAATTGAGCCAGGCACGGTGGCACACACCTGTAATCCCAGTACTCAGGAGGCTGAGGGAGGAGGATTGTAGCAAGTTTGAGGCTAGCCTAAGATGCATAGTGAGTGCAAGTTCAGCCTGAAGTACATAGTGAGACTCTGTCTCAGAAAAATAAAGCAAGGGCCAGGAATTTAGCTCAGGGTGCTGCTGTCTGCCTCAAAAGTGCAAGGTCCTAAGTTCAATCCTCAGTACCGATAGATAGATAGATAGATAGATAGATAGATAGATAGATAGATAGATAGATAGATAGAACTGAATCCTAGCAGACTAGATGGCCTTTTTTTTGGTACCGGGAGTCGAACTCAGGACCTTGTGCTTGCAAGGGAGGCAGTGGCACCACTGAGCTAAATCCCCAGCCCAATGGCCTATATTTCATATAAGGACTTCTCAGGCGGGAACTTCTCTGTGAATATGTTACAAAGTATAGTTGTAAAACATTTTAGACATTTTTTATTTGTAAAAATATTAGATTGTAAAAAAAACCGTATTAGATTGTACAAGTATAACCCCTTCTTTCATGTTGTTACACTGTAATTTTTTAAAAAACTTGATGGGCTGGGGATTTAGCTCAGAGGTGTTGTGCCTGCCTGGCATGTGCAAGGTCCTGAGTTCATTCCCTGGTACCAAAAAAAGAAGAAAAAAAACCTTGAATATAATTTCCCCTACTATTTTTAACCAAATAGACATTTACCTGTGTGTGTGTGTGTGTACGTGTGTGTTTTGAGCACTTAGTGAATGGGTTAGCAGATTTACAGTTTATTCCCTCATAACCTCTCCAAGTAAGGCTATTTGAGAATGAACAACATATTACTTAGCTCTAATTTTTGAGAATACGTAGGTTTTTGAAAACCTTGTCATTAACATATATTAAATATTATGAATGCTCTGAAATGTGTTCCATTCTCAGTGATTTTTGGTACTGGGGATTGAACTCAGGGACCTTGGGCTTGTGAAGCAGGCAGCGGCACCACTGAGCTAAATCCCCAGCCCCTCAGTGATGTTTTTATAATTGACCAGATGTTGTCTTAATTAAAATACCAACTCTTAAAAGCAATACCATATGTTCACTCTACTGCCACTCACAGGGTCCAGTCTAGGATGCCACTGAGGGAAGATCAGCTCAGAAGTTAGAATGTGTTTGGCAGTTAAGCTTTTTAAAATACACCCAAGGGTTACAATTAGATTTCATGTAAGAAATTAAAGTCGTTGAGATCTAGGATGACCTTGAATAAATCATGAAAGAAGAAATAACCACTGTCCTGTGTTATCTCCATTTGTTACCCTTTAACCAAGGACCTCATTTTGCCTGTCTTCTGCACACAGCAAACTAATACATCAGCAGTCATTAATGTCATTAGTCTGAAAATAAAATTATGTAAATCCGACTACCTACTCATGTCCCTAGACTTTGATTTAGCAATTGAAATAAGATTGAATTTGGCAACTACTTCTAAAGCATTTTTTATTGATTGTGTATTTTCTCTTATGAAAAAATAGCGATAGTATTAAAAGGGTATAATTTTTTAGTGCATTTGTTATACCCTCTACTCCCCTAAAGATGTTACTTGTTTCAGATGTAAAATACAATATGTGTTCCTTGATGAATTTCTATAAAATAGAGGTTCCACTTTAATTCCAGGACAGTTGTTCCACATAATTCTTTTTTTCTTCTCCTCTAGACTTCTCCAGAGAATCCTGGGACAGTAGGTGGAGTGCAAAGCAGTATTGTGTTGCCTTCCTTCGTTGTTGTTGTTGTTGTTGTTGTTGCCTCCTGCTCTTTTTTCTGCTTGCCCCCACTTTGGCTGCCCCTTTCTCTGCCACTAATGCTAACTAACTATACCTTGCATGTGTTACCGTTATGAGGGCCTTGTGGCCTTTCATTTCAGTCCTGCACATGTATCATGTTGATTATGTTTCATGTCAAATCCGTAATATCAAACCAGGCACAGTGTTGTACTCCCATAATCCCAGCTCCTAGGCAGGCTGAGGCAGGAGGATTATAAATTTGAGGCCAGCCTGGGAAATTTAGTGAGACCTTGTTGCAAAAGAAAATAATAAAAAGGGCTGCGAATGTAGCTTAGCCCTCCCTGCATTCAATCCCCAGTATAAAAATAAATAAAAATAAATAAAACCCTCGTAATATCGGTTGTCACTAAAGCAATGCCATGATAGACTAGAATCCTACTTCTCTCTGAAAAATCTCCCTCTATTTCAAATCACCTCTATCTAATGCCCACCCCCAGCCCTAGCACCTTTCAATGCTCCAAAACTACCTAGAGACCTTTTTGTGAAGGGAGAAAAATCTGATAAATGGATATAGGTAAGGTGTTTACTCCTTCCTGAACAAGTATAATCCTAAAAAAGGCAGGGAGGGGGTAATGTTTAATAGAGTATCTTCATTATTATAACTCACTAATCATGGAATTCCCCGCTTAGTGATGGTATTGAGAAGACATCCACATTTTGTGTGTGTATGCCTTTGAAAGATTTTGAACTAGTTCTCATCATTTCACTGAAATTTTGCCCTAAAATGATGTCAGCTGGGTTTGGTTCCTTTAGTAATTTATCCATTATGGATTTTGATATTTGATGTCTACATAATATTAGGAGTCTGACTGTCTGCATGAATGTTCATCATTGCTCTGATCCTTTCCAACTACTGCAGGAAGAGAGGGGAAGGGAGATTTTAGAAATTATACTGAAGTCATAAATTAGCTGTTCTCGTCCCTCTCTCTTCTACAAATAATAGAAGAAGCAGACCAGCACACTTCAGACCCAGGCATGATCATGGACAGTGTGGAAGCAGGTGACACAACGCCTCCCACCAAGAGAAAAAGCAAGTTCTCAGGCTTTGGCAAGATCTTCAAACCCTGGAAATGGAGGAAAAAAAAAAGTAGTGACAAATTTAAAGAGACATCAGAAGGTGAGACATTAAGACTTATATACATGTTCCAGGTTAAAGAGTTTCTTTGTTTGTTTTTTTGGTTTTTAGGGTCTTCCTATGTATTTCAGGCTGTCCTCGAACTTTTGGCAATCCTTCCTTTTTTTTTCTGGTACCGAGGATTGAACTCAGGACCTTGGGCTTGTGAAGCAGGCAGCGGAACCACTGAGCTAATAAATCCCCAGGCCAATCCTTCCTTTTTGTTTTTTAATTCTTTTTGGTACCAGGTCTTGAACTCAGGACCTTGCACTTGTAAGACAGGCGGTGGCAAAACTGAGCTAAATCCCCAGCCCAAATGCTTCCTTTTTAAAAAGGGAGTTCAGTCTTTTAAACTTATATTGTTTTTTGAGACAGGGTCTTGCTGTGTAGTCCAGGCTGGCCTTGAACTCACTGTGTAGCCCAGGCTGGCCTTGAACTCATAGAGATCCTCCTGCCTCAGCCTCTCAAGTACTAGTATACAGGCATCCACCACCACACCCAGCCATCTTTCAACAGCCAAATGGCTATTCACTGAATCTTGTATTTTGTAGCTTCATTCCCAAATTTATATTTTGATGGGATTAAAATCTATTTAGTAACCAGGCAGGGTGGCACCTACCTAGAATCCCAGCCAATCTGGAAGCAGAGGCAGGAGAATTTGAAAGTTCAAACCCTGCCTGGGCAACTTAGTAACACCCTGTCTCTAAATAAAATGTAATGTAAAGTGTAAAGTAAAAACTACACTAAAGTAAAATAGAATAAAATCTCCAAAGATGTAGCCTCAGTGGTAGAGCACTTGCATAGCATGTGTAAGCCCCTAGATTAAATCCTCAGTACTGAAAAAAACAAAACAAAATCTCTTCAGTGGTAAATGGAGTTTCTGTACTGCTATAGATTTAAGATGCTTCTACTTTTCTACCTCGTCCATTTTCTATCAACACAGTTTATCCATAAGTTCCTTACTATTGAAGTTCCAGTTAAGCAGCAATTATCTAAAATTACTTTTTTTTTTTTTTGTTACCACAGATCAAACTCAGGACTTTGTGTTTGCGAGACAGGCAGTGGCACCACAGAGCTAAATCCTGGACCTAAAATTGCTTTTTTTAAAAAAACAGTACTTTCCCAGTAACCCAGGATATGAAAGAAATTGAGGAAGTCTTTTTTTCTTTTTTCTTTTTTTGTTCATAGTGCTGGAGATGGAACCCAGGGCCTCACACATGTTAATCAACTGCTCCGCCACTGAATTATGCTCCCAGCCCCAGAAATTAAGTTTTCAAAGTTGAAGTTAGTTTCCCTGTTTTTCCTAAGAATAGAACAAATTTGAACTACTTTATTCTTTTACCTGTGGATATATAATGCTGAGTAATGTTGACCTTGCAACTGCTACATTTCTGAGTGCTGTTTTCTTATTTAATGTTAGCTTTAGAGCGGAAAATATCTATGCGAAAACCAAGAGAAGAGCTGGTTAAAAGAGGAGTTTTGTTAGAAGACCCTGAGCAGGGTGAGTTTCAAATGATTACCGTATGCCTGTCTCTATGGGCTTAGTCTTTGATTGGGTCTGAGTATTTGAATTTTCTTTCTTTGCTTTGTTATTGCTGTAGTTGGGGTAGAGGAGAGCTTTTTGAAAAGTTCTCTTTCTTCCAATTGTCTGGCTATGTCTTCAACTCTGCAATTAAGTGATTGTGAAGGATCCTTGGGGCGAACACCCTAGTTTCTCTGTAGTACTTCCTCAGCTTTGTGACAGCTGCATTAAGTAATACTTCTTTTTATAAAATCAAATTTGTCACCATGCCCATATTGCTGCCCTAATCTTCTGTTTGTCACAAAGATTATGTTTTGATATTTTAATATTCATCACTGGCTTAATAATGTCAGGACCTTCTGTAATGTGTGCCTTGTTTTTCCCAATGTGTGACTTTCATGAAGCAGTTTAGTATAAATGTAACATTATAGTATCAGACTGATTGCATTTCATTTCACATGTGCAGTAATTTACCACTTTTGCATAGTTGTCATCTTCCTCCTTATAAAAATTGTTTAGGGCCGGGGATTTAGCTCAGTGGTTCTGCCGCCTGCCCTGCAAGCGCAAGGACCTGAGTTCGATCTCCGGTACCAAAAAGGGAAAAAAAAGAAATTATTTATTTATTTGATGGTGCTGGAGAATGGTCCCAGTGCCGCACTACTTGCTCAGCGCACACACTAATAATTGAATTACACTCCAACTTCTCATTCTTTTTTTTATTTTTTATTTATTTTTTTTTTTGGTACCAGGGATCGAACTCAGGACCTCGAGCTTGCAAGGCAGGCGCCAGAACCACTGAGCTAAATCCCTGGCCCTCATTCTTTTTTTTAATAATAAAAAATAGTCACTACGTTACTTTAGCTTTAGATGTATATTTTTCACTTGTTACTTATTTGCCTTAGACTCTTCACTACTTTTAACCCTAACTACCTCTGATTGGGACCACCTGAAGAATGGACTGTCTTGCCTCCTGGTAGGAGGCGATAGGTCAGGGTAAAAGGGGTTGGCCTATGAGAACTCAATGGACTAGCTCCCTAGAACACTGAGAGATGCTAACATGAGGGTACCATAAGTAGTCACTATGGAAAGCAAAGGACCAGAAAACAACTTGTGCCTATTCCCATGGCACTAGGAGATAGGACAGAGTTTTTAATCTCTAATCTTAGTGTTTTCAACTTTCTTTTCCTCAAGAGGCTAGGAAACCTCTGCAGGAACTGGGAATGTTTGTCCAATTTTGATCCTTGAAAGAATCTGACCATTTTCATAGCAACAGGTATTCATTACAGGTCTTCCCACAGCCTCCAGTCTAATGATCATCCCTGTAGCTTAATTTCAAGGAAAAATCATCGCGTATATCATATTTACCTCTGATCTAGTTATGAGTTCCACCCCATGCTCTCCATTTCTGCCTTCAGTCTCCCTCTGCTATTTCTCATGTTTTTGTTTTGTTTTGAGAAAGGGTCTCACTGTGTAGTTCAGGCTGGCCTTGATCTCACTATATAGCCTAGGCTGCAATCCTCCTGCCTCAGCCTCCCAAATGCTGAGATTACACGCATGCACCACCACACCTGGCTTCTCATGTATATTTGAACAATAGGTCATTATTGTTTGTCCTGTTCCCATCACTTCCTCTCTATAATTCATTCTCCTCTCAACTTTCAGAGCTAACCTTCTTTCTTTTTTTTTTTTTTTTTTTTTTGGTACAGGGGATCGAACTCAGGACCTTGCACTTTCAAGGCAGGTGTGGTGCACTGAGCTAAATCCCCGGCCAGAGCTAACCTTCTATAAGATGGAATGAATCATGTCTTCTTCTACTTCTAATTCCATGTCCTCTTGTTTTGTACAGGATTCAGTCCAAGCTCCTTTACATGGTATTTGGTATCCTTCATAGCCTAGCTCTTGACCACTTTTCATCCATAACCATTACTCATATGCATCTATTGTCCTGCCAGACCAATGTACCACTTTCTGTGATCCTTTCCTAAACCCATTCCTACCTTAGGAGAATGTTCATTCATTCCTACCATAGTCCTTCAGTCAATCTAGCTCTTGAGCAGGGCATGGTAGCACATTCCTATAATACCAGCACTCAGGAGGCTGAGGCAGGAGGATCACCATGAGTTCAAGGCTAGCCTGAACTATTCAATGAGACCCTGTCTAAAAAAATAATTTAAATATATATATATATATATATATATGTATATATGTATATATGATCTCTTGACACTTATTTACTTATCCATAGTGATTTTGTCTTATTTTTCTTATTCATATAACCAGGTAGTTGGCATACAATAGGCAGTAAGATATTTATTGAAAAAAGGAATTGTTTATTTCCATCATTACTAGAAAGTTCCAGGTAACCTAGGTCTAAAAATAAGCTGAAATGGGAAGAGGGAAACAGGAGGATAAGGGTGGTTAGAAATCACCAGCTCCTCTTTCTGTCTGACTATGCCAGTTCTTCACTTAGCTGGTTCCTCTTTCTCCATGCAGGTGGTGAGGATCCAGGAAAGTTAAGTCATGCTGTATTAAAGAATGGCCACACTACTCCCTTAGGGAATGCCAGATCTTCTAGTCCAGTCATAGTAGAGGAAGAGCCAGTAAGAATAGCAAGTTTTAGGAATCCTATTCCAGAAGAGGACTCAAAGAAGCAACTAGGTAAGAAACTGGATTCTTGAGTTAAAGAACCATGGACCAGTCATATTCATCCTTTCATTCTCTCCCTCTCCCCCCTCCCTCATTTTGATTTTGCTTTGTTTTGGTTTTATCGGGGTTTTTTGTTTTTGTTTTTTGTGTGTGTGTGTGTGTGAAGTAGAGTCTTTCTGTGCAGTCTATGCCGACCTCAAACTCACTGCAGTCCTCCTGCCTCAGCCTCCCAAGTGCTGGGATTACAGCACCACCACACCCAGCTGTGTTTTTTTGTTTTGTTTTTATTTTTTAATCTGGGTGTCACTGTCTAATCCAGTGATCCTCCTGACTCAGCACTCTGAGTGCTAGGATTACAGGTGTACATCACCACACCCAGCACAATCATTTTCTTTCTTTTTTTTTTTGGTACCGGGGATTGAATTTGGGTCCTTGTGCTTGTGCAACAGGCAGCGAAACCACTGAGCTAAATCCCTGGCCCTACAATCATTTTCTTTAAGTCAGGGGTTTGCCAGAGAACAAGGAATGATAAAACCCAAGAGGAATTTCATTCTTTAGAAATTGCTTAACTACTTTCAACTTTTAGTGAAATTTTCCCCCTCTTAACATTCACAAAATACTTAAATTTGTGATTCTTAAGGAGAAAAAAATGTATCAGATTCTTGTAGGACTTTGTCAGGCTACATGTATATCTTCATTTACCAAGAAATTTTGATGTGTCTCCTCCAGTAGCCTGGCTCTTTTGTGAAGAATCACTGCCATAATGATTGACTTTTGTTTAGTATGTTGAAGATGGGAACCACAGATAACTGTAGCCTGCAAACTCATCTATAAATTAAGTAATTGATGAAGCTGACCATAAATCCATAGACGTGTTAACTTTTTTTATTTTTGGTACCAGGAATTGAACTCAGGACCTTGTGCTTGTGAGGCAGGCGCCAGAACCACTGAGCTAAATCCCCAGCCCTAGCTTTTTTGATTTCTGATGCTACACTTTCTTCCTTTCCAGATCAAGTCTTTTATTACCCAGACTCAACTGGAAGCCAGTCTAATTCTGAAGCAGAGCCTCTTCCTGAGAATGTACCCAAACAGCCTCTGTTACCCCCAAAAAGACCCTTGTCCTCTTCTCATGAAGCAAGTGAAGGACAAACAAAGGATGTTACTTCTGGCAGCGCAACAAGGTCCATCTCCTCCAGCTGTGTGTCCTCTACCACCATAGCACCTGCTGCCACAAACCTAACAAAGACTGTTAACTCCTTCGTCACCCCTTCCCCAGCACCCAGGACTCTGCCTGCTGCTCCTGCCAGCACTAACACTACTGCTGCCCCAAACCTTACTCATATCATCCCTGCCAAGCAGCCCCCTGTTCCTCCCCCTAAGCCAGCTCACAGAAATAGCAACCCTATTATTGGTAAGTCTTCAGGATCTCATGGGAGTTTTATTGCCTTTGGGTAGTTATTTTATTGGATGATTGTTACAATATTGATTTGGGAGTTTTTTGGTTTTGGTTTGGTTTTTTGTTTGTGTTTTTTTTACCAGCGATTGAACCCTGGCCCTTGATTTTGGTTTTTTGGTTTTGGTTTTTTGAGGCAGGGTCTCACTATGTAGTTCAGGCTGGCCTTGAACTCACTATGTAGCCCAGACTGGCCTCAAACTCACAGTGATCCTCCTGCCTCAGCCTCCCAAGTGCTGGAATTATATAATATTAATTTGATCTGTGAAAAAGTTCCATGTCTTGTCCCTTGTAATATCCTCACGCAAGAGGATCTCTTCAAGTTAAAGGTCAGCCTGGGCTACATAGTGAGTTTAAGGCCAACCTGAACTGCATACCAAGAACCTATCTAAAAAAAAAAACAAAAACAAAAAACGCTATATAGGATCGGGGATTTAGCTCAGTGGCCCCACACCTGCCTCACAAGCGCAAGGTCCTGAGTTCAATCCCCGGTACTCAAAAAAAACACTACATATATATTTGAAAAACTGGGTAAATAGAGACCATAACAGGTGTAACATGCATGGAATTATCTGTGGCACTTACTGAAAAAATTAGAATAATGCCACAAGGTATTATTATGGGCAAGGCAAGCTTTCCAATTAAAAAATTTTGTTTTTAAAATCTACTTTGAACTACCAATTCCTTCTTTAAGCATAAGCAAGTCTAGTAGGGAAAAAGATCCTTTTATGGATGCCTATGTAACTTGTGATTTAGTGCCTGGTATAGCATCTTCCTGGGAACTGCAAAATGTATTATTTAAATTGTCCTGATTAAATCATGTTTTATCTTGGGAGGATTAAAAATGCTACTATTGTATTAAAATAAGTGGTGATAAAGCAGAGGAGGTAATCAGTACATCTTGTGGGCTGAGTAAATTTTTTACATTTATCTAAAGTCTTGTTTAGGTCCATTTTCCTTTACATAAATGCACACTTCGAGGAGTCTTCAAGGAAGGGAAGGCAGGAGGGCTTTAATGAGCGCTTCAGAGCTAATAAAAATATAGTTTTCAGGAAAAATATTAGGTTTCTGCTGCTTAACATCCTTGTTATTGATTGAATGTTTGAAAAAAGTATGTTCATTAAATATCTAATACTAGAGGGCCAGGGATCTAGCTCAGTGGTTCTACTACCTGCCTCGCAAGCACAAGATCCCGAGTTTGATCCCCAGTACCAAAAATAAATATCTAATACTATATGACCAAGTTGGGTAGAGTGATCAGAACCTTGAAAAATAAGCTTAAAATATATTGTATGACAGGTTAGAATAGCTTGATAACAACAGGATGAACGTTGTTATTGTTATCCCCACTTTGAGTGCATAATGTCATGTTGACTTCCTCCAAGGAACTTGAGGAGCCTTCATACGCTACTTATTTTCAAAACCTCCTTGTCCTGTAGGAAACTGATTTTATCTGGTATATAGAAGAGCAATTAGAATATGAAGATATTGTGACTCATTCAGAGTTGAAGGAAGTGAGGCAAACTCAACTCTCACAGGTCCAGACCTCTGTTCTCTATTCTGCTGTTCTCAAACTGTTCATCATCAGGATCACCCCTAGAAGGTTTATTAAAACACATATTGCTGGACTTGCCTCTAGAGTTTCTGATCCCAGTAAGTCCTGGTAGGGTGGAGAATCTGTGTTCTGTAGGTCCCCAAATAATGCCAGTGCTTCTTTCCAGGGACCATGTGTTGAGACTCCTTCTCTAGACCAGTGGTGTCCTCTTTTTCAAGTTAAGGCAACATTTAAAACAGTGTGTGTATGGGCCAGGGATTTAGCTCAGTGGTTTCGCTGCCTGCTGCGCAAGGGCAAGGACCCAAGTTCAATCCCTGGTACCAAAAATAAAATAAAATAAAACAGTGTGTGTATGATTCCCTGGAGTAAAATGCAGAAGCTACTCCTGGCCTTGGACAAATTAATAACCCAAGGCCTTGTGAATAAATCAGTATCAGCTTCTGGCAGGTTCTCAGCAGGAGAAAAATAAATTAGTTCAGAATTCTTATTAAAGTTACACAGATTTCATTAATTTTTTTTTTTTTTTGGTACCGGAGATTGAACTTGGGTCCTTGAGCTTGCTAGGCAGGCAGCAGAACCACTGAGCTAAATCCCTGGCCCTAAAGTTGCACAGATTGAGGCCGGGGATTTAGCTCAGTGGTTTCGCCACCTGCTGTGCAAGCGCAAGGACCCGAGTTCGATCCCCAGTACCAAAAAAAAAAGTTACAGATTGATTTAAAGGATTATACCTTTTTCGTAAATTATGACCATCCTAATTCTTTGGTGCTAAACTGCCATTTCTTTCACAAAAGGATTATGATTATAAATTGTTTACTTAATATCAGTCTTATCTGGACATGTTTAAAAGTAACAACCTGAAGTTAAGAATTTTTTTTTGAAAATAAAATTTATTTTAAAAAATTAAATAAATAAAATTTATTTTTAAATGGGGGGGCCAGGGATTTAGCTCAGTGGTTCCACCGCCACCTGCCTCAAAAGTGAAAGGACTGAGTTCAATCCTCAGTACCACAAAAAAAAAAAGGTGGGGTGGGGATATAGCTCATTGGTGCCATGCCTGCCTGGCAAGTGCAAGGTCCTGTGTTGGATCCCCGGTACCAGAAAAAAGAAGAAAAAAATTTTTTTTGTCTTTTTGAGACAAAGTCTTACCGTGTAGCCCAGGCTGATCTCAAAGTTGTGATTCTCCTGACTCAGCCTCTTGAGTGCTGAAGAACTTAATTTTTTTAATTGTATTGATCTTTGAAATACAAACATTTGGAAACCACTGCTTGAGAAATGCTACAGTCATCTCACAGGCATAACATGGAGTGTTAAAAATAAGGAAGGGGCCAGGAATTTAGCTCAGTGGTTCAGGCGCCGGCCTCGAAAGTGCAAGGTCCTGAGTTCGATCCCCAGTACAAATAAATAAATAAATAAAATAAGGAAGGACTGCCACATATAGCTGCACAGCTGAAGGAAATTTGTGATCTGTGCCAGGAATCCTTTAGCATCTTTCTCAAGAACTAGATCAAAAGTTAAAATATTCAAATAAGGTCATGTCAGGGGTGAATTGTTTGTTTGTTTTTTGCTGTACTAGAGATTGAATTCAGGGCCTTGCCTGTCCTAGGCAAACACTCTACCTTGAACTATATCTCCAGCCCTCAGGAGTGAGTTTTGCTTTAGAAAGAATGGCAACCTGCTGTTTTAGAGAAGCCACAAGAATCTCGTCATCCCAAATATATCTCTTTCATTCATCCAAAATTCATAAAATTTTTTCTATCTTTATATACAGTGATTTTTCTAGAATGTCCTTATTAAAATTTATTTATGGGCTGGGGATGTAGTTCAGTGTTAGAGTGCTTGACTAGTATGAGCAAGGGCCTGTGTTCAATCCTGAATAGTAAGGAAAATAAAAAACAGGACTGGGGGTGCTGAGGATGTAGCTCAGTGGCACTGCACCTGCCTGGCAAGGCCCTGAGTTCAATTCCCATTACCAGAAACAAAAAGGACTGGAAGTGTATCTTAGTGGTAGAGCACTCAGCTGACATGGATGAAACCCTAGGTTCAATCCCCAGTACTGGGGAAAAAACAATTAGTTAAATCTTTTACTTTGAATGGCCCCAGTGGAATAGTATTACAGCAAAGAGTTTAATTTCAGGGACACTTATGAGACCCATTTAAGGATATTGGAGAGAACTAAAATTACTTGGTTAGATGATTAGAAGTTGGTGATCAAGTGAATATTCTTTAATTATTTTGCAAGGTTAGCCACCTCTTACATGTCATTTGGAGCCCTCCCAAAGGAGTGACTTTTCTGGATCAATACCTGAGTTACTGTGGGCTTTGAAAACATTGGTAAGAATATATACTGTCTTGGGCTGGGGATTTAGCCCAGTGGTTTCACTGCCTGCTGCGCAAGCACAAGGACCCGAGTTCGATCCCCAGTACCAAAAAAAAAAAGTATATACTGTCTTAATACAGGGTGAAGACTTCTCATCTAATAAACTTACATTGAAAGTCAGGCATAGTGGCGCGCACTTGCAATCCCAGCCCTCGGGGAGGCTGAAACAGGAGCATCACAAGTTCAAGCCCAGCCTGGACAAATTATCAAGAGCTTGTCTCAAGATAAGAAAGGTCTAGGGGGGAAGAAAAGGGGATATAGTTCATTGTGAAGGCTAGGAGTTCAACCCCAGTATCACAAATGATAATAACAATAAAACTTTTATGGGTTTGTTTGTTTGTTTGAGACAGATCTCTCTATGTGATTGTTCAGGCTGGCCATGAGCTCACTATGTAGCCCAAGGTGGCCTTGAACTCGTGACCATCTTCCTGCCTCTCCCTTCCAAGTGCTGGGATTACCGGCATGTGCCACCATGCTCGGCAACAATAAACCTTATATTGAGGGCCCACTGTGCACAGCTCTGTGGATATGCTGATGGAGACAAGGGTCAACCTCCATCAGGGATCTCACAGAGTAATGGGGAATGAACATGGGAGCATAAATGATCAGAAGTGTGTGGACTAATAAAGATCAGAGACAGTGGGTTCCAGAGGATGGAGTGATAGAAACTGGATACTAGCTGAGTCCATGCCTCTTTGTAGCATGATCTGGGGCAAATTACCTAACTTCTGCAGCATCAGAAACTGAAAACTGGTCAAAATAGTACTTTGTTTCCCTGTTACCTCAGATGATACAAGTAAAATATGATGTCAGGGGTAGAAAAGCACTTTAATTTTTTTCAAAGGGCTTTGCGTTTGCTATAAGAATTCAAGATAATAGTTTTGTAATACAGAGCTGAGATACATAGTTATCATCCATCTGGTAAGAATGCCTAATAATGTTTTAATTGCTATCTGAATATTTAAATTTCTTAATGGAGTATTGTTACACATAAGAACTTATTATCAGTGGGCCGGGGATTTAGCTCAGTGGTTCCGCCGCTGGCCTCACAAGCGCAGGGTCCCAAGTTCAATCCCCGGTACCAAAAAAATAAAAACTTATTATCAGCTTTTTTTCTGTATTTATATTAACTTTATATCAACATCAAGTTATAAAGTTGTTATATCAGTGAAATAGGATACTCATCAGAGTTTTCCTACACATATATCCATTAGGGCTTCTACTTGCAGAAATACAAATTTTGTTTCAGAGATAAGAGATGCAGGAAATGGCAAAGTCATAAAAGTGTATAATTTACTTAAAAGATCAAAACTGAGCTCTAACTTTAGGCTTGGGCTTGCCCCTCAAAGCATTGTAAAGACATATTAAGTTGACATGTTGCTCTCTCTTTTCCAGCTGAACTGTCCCAAGCAATAAACAGTGGTACATTGTTATCAAAACCATCCCCACCCTTACCACCCAAAAGAGGCATTCCAACAACCTCAGTACCCACCTCGGAGTCTGCTGCTGCCTTCACCACAAAAACACCAAGTGATCAAAAAGAGAAGGGCACCTGCTCTGGGAGTTCCAAGCTACTGCTGACAATCCCTCCTTCCCTATCCCCACCACTGCCTACTCATATACCTCCGGAGCCTCCAGGGTCCCCTCCATTTCCTGCTAAGACTTTGCAAGTTGTTCCAGAAGTTGAGTTTCTACCTTCCTTAGATCTGCCCCAGGAGGTTCCTCATCAGGATGATCAGAAAAAGGAAGTCCCCAAGAGGATTCTGGACCAGAGCTTTGGGGAGCCCCACATACCCTCTAGGCTACCCCCACTCCCACTACATGTTCGAATTCAGCAAGCCCTGACCAGCCCCCTTCCCATGACTCCTCCCTTGGGGGGCTCTCATAGAGCTCATTCGTTGCTCTTTGAAAATACTGACAACTTTTATGAGGACAGCAGTACCCTGGGTCGGACCAGATCACTTCCCGTCACTATTGAAATGCTGAAAGTGTGAGTGCCTTTAAAGCTTGCCTCTTGTTTCTCCTTTACTTTAGGTAGCCCGCCTAGAAAAAGTTACTTAGAAAATGTGAATAAATTTAAAGGACAGAGTATTCTGCCAAAAGGATCAGTTTTAGAATCAGACTTTTTTTTTTCTCGGTACCAGGACCTTATACTTGAGCTGTATCCCCAGTCCTGTCAGACATTTTTTTTTAAACCCTGCTGATTTCTGTAAGCTTTTGTTTGTTAAATGGAGAGTTCCAAAGTAACATAAAAATTATATGTTTAGGTACATAAAATTAAAACTAGTTTTATATGATATAAGAATAGCAGTGTTATAAAGTGCTTAAGGGCCATGGCCTTGTAGTAAGCTAGTTCTGCACTCAAACCCCAGCTGTACCACTTGTAGTATGTAGTAACTGTATAATAGTGTATGTTACTTAGCCTTTGTTTTAGGTTACTTCATCTGTAAATGAAAATGTCATCTTTGGAGGCTTGTGAGAATGAAAATTCTGGAAAGCACCTAATAACTAGTAGAACTAGGATTTGTGGGCCGAGGATTTAGCTCAGTGGTTTCGCCACCTGCTGCGCCAGTGCAAGGACCGGAGTTCGATCCCCAGTACCAAAAATAAAACAGAACTAGGATTTGTACCCAATGCTCTTTAATTTAATAGGTGCTTAAAAGTTTCTTAGCAAGGTATTTAGTTTGGGGAAGGATTTGTAAGTTATTTTGTTAATGGACTTTGCCATTGATATTTCAGTCCTTTGTCTTGCAAATCAGTTATCCTCTAGTTTCTGAAACATAATTATGTTAATTTGTTAGTCCAGACGATGAAGAAGAGGAACAAACCTGCCCATTGCCATTTGTTGAAGACATGACATCTACCTCAGTCATTCCTAAACTACCACAGTGTCTACAGGAAGAACAGGAAGAAAAGGAGAGTGACTCAGATTCAGAGGGTCCCATTCAGTACCGAGATGAAGAGGACGAAGATGAAAGCCATCAAAGTAAGAAAAGGAAGGAAGGTCCGGGGATTTAGCTCAGTGGTTTTGCAGCCTGCTGCGTAAGCGCAAGGACCCGAGTTCGATCCCCAATACAAAAAAAAGGGTAGGAAAAGCAAGAGAAAAATTTTACAGAAAAAGCTATGTACTGGTCTTAGCAGGATGAATGAAAACAGACACCTTTCCTGGAGTCATCTGGTTTATTGTTCTCAAAAGCCACTGTAAAGGACTCCTTATTCCCACTACCATCCCTCTGTTAAAACTAACAAGAAAGTACCAAGTATATTGAGTCATTCGGTTTTTTATTAGTTTGCTTTTTATTTTAAAACTGTTCAAAGGCCGGGGATTTAGCTCAGTGGTTCCGCCGCCTGCCTCTCAAGCGCAAGAACCCGAGTTCGATCCCCAGTACCAAAAAAAAAAAAAAAAAAGGTAAAACTGTTCACCCAGTGGACAGGGGTAAAGCTCAGTAGTAGTAGAGCTTGTTTTTAGCCTGCCCAAGGCTCTGAATTCAGTTGGGAGGGGAAGGAGCTCACCTTAAAATACTAGACCATATTGCCAGGTACAGTGACGCACACCTGTGATTCCAGCACTCAGGAGCCTGAGACAGGAGGATCGCCACTAGTTCAAGGCCAGGCTGAACTATATAGTGAGAGCCTGTCTCAAAAAATCAAAGCAAGGGACTGGGGATTTAGCTCAGTGGTTCCAACACCTGCCTCAAAAGCATAAGGTCCCAAGTTCAATCCCCAGTACCAAAAAAAAAAAAATCAAACCAAACATACATATATTATATAATATATACATATATTTGACAATATGGAGGAGAGAAAAACTGCACATGTTAAGGTTAAAAGACAAAAATTATGTGTTCCTTCCATCTAATGACAAAGGAATAAGACTAAAGTTAAAAAATGTCCTTATAATGGGATAAAGAGGAAAAAAATGTGTTCATAACCATAAATTGTTGTAAATAATGGAATCCTGATTCCTAAAGCTTTAAAAACAGGTTAAGTCCCAGCATTTGGTTTTGGTGGGTTTTTTTTTTTGTACTGGGGATCCAACTCGGGACCTTGTGCTTGCAAGGCAGGCAGCAGCACCACTGAGCTAAATCCCCAGTCCAATCCCAACATTTGGAAGGCTGAGGGATGGAGATTGCAAATTTGAGGCCAGCCCGGGATACATAGTGTGACCCTGCCTCAAAAAATAAAACGAAAAAAAAGACGAAAGAAAGAAAGAAAAAGAAAAACTTTCAAGGCAGCTTGGGGCCGGGAATTTAGCTCGGTGGTTTTGCCGCCTGCTGCGCAAGTGCAAGGACCCAAGTTCGATCCCTGGTACCAAAAATAAATAAATAAATAAAAATAAAACAAAAAGGGCTGGGGCTTTAGCTCAGTGGTTCCACCTCCTGTCTCGCAAGTGCAAGGTCCTGAGTTCAATCCCCGGTACCAAAAAATTTTATAAATAAATAAAATAAAACCAAAAAAACCCCAACAAACAATAGAAGCATGTTTCTATAGTCCAAGCTCCTCAGCAGGCAGTGGCCAGAGAATCACTTAACCCCAGGAGGTAAAGACCATCCTCAACAATGTAGAAATTCCAGTCAGTCAATTAATTAGTAAGTAAGTTGAATGCAAGATGTTTTAGTGTGAAAGCTGATTTTTTTTTCCTGTTTTTTTGAGATAGAGTCTCTAAATTGTTCAAGCTGGCCTTGAACACATTATGTAGTCCAGGCTGGCCTCGAACACACTATGTAGTCCAGGCTGGCCTCAAACTCAGTGATCCTCCTGCCTCAGCCTCCCAAGTGCTGGGACTATAGGCATGCACCACTATGCCTGGCAAGTATGAAAGCTTTTATGTTTTAATTCAGAGAACTGTCTCATCCATATATTCTCTCTCCTCTAACAAGTGTTACTAGGGAGAAAAAGTGCAGGGCTGGTAGAAGTGAGAAGATATTTTTTGCCCATTGGAGCAAATTAGGCAAATGACTGAAATTATTTTTAAATGTCCTTAACCTGACCCTGTCTTCTGTGTTTGCTTGGATCATTTGAAGCCAAGTGGGAAGCTGAGAGTTATTTGACCAGACCCTTGCCCTACTCTACATGAGGTTGAGCCTTTGGCTTCAAGCTTCTCCATTTTTCTTTTCACCTCATACAAAGGTACCCTGGCCAACAAAGTGAAAAGGAAAGACACACTGGCAATGAAGTTGAACCACAAGCCCAGTGATCCAGAGTCAAACTTGAATTCTTGGCCTCATAAAAGCAAGGAGGAATGGAACGAAATACGGCACCAGATTGGGAACACACTGATCCGGTAGGCTTTCATTTAGATTAACTGGATTTGGTTTGATTATGCTGGTGTGTGCATTAGATGCTTACTTTGTGGTGGAGTGTGCATTTATCCTTTTTATTTTTCAGTGTAATTTTTTTTTGGTACCAAGGATCGAATCGGTGTAATTTTTTAAAATACATAATAGACACAGTTGGATATCCTTTATAAATTTGAAAATTAAGGAGTTAATTAGCACTTGAATCTTTAAACGATAGATAGAACATTAGGTTTTGCAACAGTTGCTAAAGAAGCCAGGATATTTTTCAGGGCAGTTACTCTTATCATTTTTTTACCCACTTGTTAAAGCATGAAGAGCCAACCCAGTCAATCACATTCATAGTTTACATGTGAAATAGTCCATGTAACACCTTCCTTTTAAAATATTAGTATATTTTTCAAGTCAGCTGGAACCAAAATTATAGAGAAACTAAATACAGGGCAGCTTCCTACATATTAAATAGGTCCCTGCAAGAATCCAGGTATACAGGTGTTTTCCTGGCACAGATATTTCTTCCAGTAGAGAAAGGATAAGAAAGTAGAACTCTTGGATGGGTCTCTACAAAATAACTTAATAAATATGTCCATTAATTAAAACATTTTTCTTTCCTGCTCTAAACACCTGGCTTTACTGTGCATGGTGCATCTGGAGACAAGTTTGGCCCCTTGTCTTCTAGGAGACACCTTTTGGATCCTGAAACCATTCTCTGTGACTTCTTTACCTAAACATAATGGCCAGGCTGGGCATTTAGTTCAGTGGTTCCACCGCCTGCCTCACAAGCGCAAAGTCCCAAGTTCGATCCCCAGTACTGAAAACTGCCCCCTCCAAAAAAAGCCTAAATAAGTAAATAAACATAATGGCCAATCTGTATACCTTTGTGCTCTGACTGCTGTTGAAATTAAGGGTGATTAGAAGGAAGGGAAGTAGAGGCTTCTCCTTACTCTGACAGTGTCCATAATTCAGAGGTCACCAATCGAGAAGTCAGTTTGGTAGATATACTTGTGTGTATGATACCAAAAGTTCTTTTTAGGAGAAGGTGGTAGGTCTGGCCCTTCACATTTAAGGTTCAGAAATTTATTATCTGTAATTACATACATATTTATTCATTCATTTTATTTTTTAAAATTTCAACCTATAGAAAAGTTGAAAAATATATACCTTTCACCTGGAATGGTTAACATTTCCATATTTGCTTTAGTGGTTATTGAGCTCACTTTCTCTGTAAATGTATACTTTTATACGTTCTTTTCTTTTTTCCTAAAGCTATTTGAAAATAAATTGTAAACATTGTAATTCTTTTTTTTCCGTTACTGGGGATCAAACTCAGGACCTTGCACTTGTAAGGCAGGCTCAGCAGCACCACTGAGCTAAATCCCTGGGTCCCTCAACATTGTAGTTCTTTACTCGTAAGTACTTTGGCATGTGATCTTGTAAGAAAGACATTCTCTTACATACTCACAGCATACTCACTTACCAAATCCAGGAAATGTAATATCAATACAATATTTTTATTTAGTATACTATCTATATTCGATTTCATTAAACACCCCAATAATATCTAGTTTTTGTTGTTGTTTTTATAGTAATGGGAATTGAACTCAGCTTCACACATGCTAGGCGAGCATTCTGCCACTGAGCAACATCCCCAGCCCTTTTCGGGTTTTTTTGGTTTTGGTTTTTGAGACACAGTCTCCATAAACAGTGTAGACTGGCATGGAACTCAAAATGTTTCTGCCTCAGCCTCCCAAGGGCTGGGATTACAAGCATGTACCACTCTGACCCATTTTTATTTTTATATTTTTTTTGTGCAGGATTTTTTAAATAATATGATGTGAGGATTAGTGACATTTCCCCACATTTTTTCATTAGTACCTATTGGTTTTACAGATTAATGGATTTTATTTTGGCAGACAACATGCACATGGATACTTTAACCACCTCCATCCCCATCCCCATCACCTTCCTTGCCGCTCCCCCCAGGGTTTCAATGTATATAATGCTTTTTATTTATTTATTTATTTGGTACTGGGGATTGAACCTGGGTCCTTGTGCTTGCTGGGCAGGCGGCGGAACCACTGAACTAAATCCCCAGCTCCCAGGTTTTTATTTTTTTAAGACAGGGACTCACCTGGTACCCCAGGCTGGCCTGGACCTCACTCTGTATGCCCACACTAATCTTCGTTTTGTTTTTTAGTTTAGTTTTTTTTTTCTGGAACGGGGGATTGAACTCAAGACCTCACGCTTGCCAGGCAAACACAGCATTATTTTTAGTTTTCTGAGACCAGGCTCTTGCTGCATAGCGTAGGCTGACCTCAAACTCACAGCTACCCACCTGCCTCAGCCTCCTAAGTAGTAGGATTATAGGCATGTGCCACCACACTCAACTTACCCCAGGCTAATTTTTTTTTTTTTTTTTTCAGTACCAGGGATTGAATTCGGGTCCTTGCGCTTGCAAGGCAGATGCGAGGCAGATGCGGAACCACTCAGCTAAATCCCCAGCCCTACCCCAGGCTAATTTTGAACTCATGATCCTCCTGCCTCAGCTTCCTGAATGCTGGGATTATAGCTGTGTGCTGCCACACTCAGCAAGTCTGACCTGTTTTGTGGCAATAGCTCACAACTAGAGCTAGAATTCTGGCTTGCTATATGTGATATCTATTAGAACTTTCTTTTTATATTTATTTATATGTGTGTGTATATATATATATATATATATAGAGAGAGAGAGAGAGAGAGAGAGAGAGAGAGAGAGAGAGAGGATTTATTTATTTATTTATTCTTTTTAGAAGATAGTCTCACAATGTACCACATGCTGGCCCTCAAACTTGAGAGGACTCTCAGCTTCCAAAGAAGGGAAGACAATGGATGTGTTCTACCATACTTGCCAAGAGTCCCTTTATGCTCATTCCTTGACAATCTATGCAATACTAACTTGAGACATATGCATGTGAATTCACTACTTCCATCGTCACTGATACACTATAGCCAGCACTCAAAATTTTAGGGAAAGGTTTACTTGGTCTTACAGTTCAGTTCATAGGTGCAGAGGCAGATAAACAGAGGAGGGGGAGAGACAGAGCCTTCTAGGCCATGCTCCCAGTGACCCACCTCCTCTGACCTGGCATCACCTCCCTACATCACATTGAGCTGTAGACTCAGTAGACAAGTCCACCGATGAGTATCATGCACCCATGATCCAGTCACTTTTGAAAGGCCTACCTGGGAGCACAGGAGGCTTTGAGGGGACCTCTACATAAAAAAGATATGGTCACCAAGCAGGGGATTCACACAACTGTCACATCTGAACCTACTTCGATAGCAGTACTCCTCTGTGACTTCGCAGTTCCCACTGTGCTTCAGTGTATAGAGTTGGCACACCATGCACCAATCACAGGAGTAGGTATAGATATGGACCCTTAGGGTTGGCCTTATGTCCATCAGTACCTGTCCCAGTTTAGCACAGACCTGGGGAAATTTCTCAGTACACAAACTTTGCTGGAATCTTGGACTCATAGCTCTCCAAGGGGGCAGGATACAGCCCCTGGGTTAACTGGCTCAGTCCAGTACACTCATCCAGCAAGACCTGAAGGATGCCCAGGGATATGTGGTTCCCATAGCAACTGAAGGTCTTGAGCTGGGAGCAGTGGCTCAGGTGAGGCAAGATGGCAAGGAGCTGGTTGTCTGTGATGTCACAGTTCTCTAGGACCAGGGTCTCCAGGGTGCTGGCCAGTTTGTTTAGCAGAACCTGGAGAGTCTCCACGTTGAATGATTTCATTGAGAACTTCCTCAGATTCAAGGGACTTCAGCTGGCTTGTCCTTGGACATTGGGCCAGATGCTTTAGATCAGATTCCTTCAGTGGATTTGAACTCAAAGGAGAGGGCCTCCAAGGGGGTCTGGTTCCTGGTGCGATAAGGGTGACAGAGCTGCAGGATCCTGGCAGGACCGGGCACTGACTGGAAGCTCCAGGACTGAGACTATTAGAACTTTAAATGTGAAAATTGTTTCATAAATAATCAGAGAAGTGAGCTGGATGTGGTGTCACGCAGTTGTAATCCCGGCACTCCAGAGGAGGATCACTCCAAGTTCAAAGCCAGTCTTAGCTCCACCTGAACTATATAGTGAGACCTTGTCCTAAGTAATCAATAATAATAATCAGAAAAGCAAATGAAATATATTTGAAAAACTTTTTAGGGATTAATACAAACTATGACTCACAAATCCTTATAAACATGATTAAGAAGTGTTTTGTTTTGTAGGTTTATTTGAGACAAAATCTTGAGCTATGTAGCCCACATTGGCCTCGAACTTGAGGTGCTTCTCCTGACTGAGCCTCCCAAGTGCTGCAGTTACAGGTGTGCACCACCACACCCAGCTCGATTGAGCAATTTAATATAATACCCTTTTTTTATCTCCTCTAGGCGACTGAGTCAAAGACCCACACCAGAAGAACTGGAACAGCGCAACATACTACAACGTGAGTTCAGCTAGGGAAGTCAAGTTTACAGACTTTCTTTGTATACAACTTTCATAGACATTAAAGGAAAAAGAAAAATTTGCTGTAAGGACCAAGGGAAGAGTGTTCCAGCCAGGGAAGAATATCCTTCCCCGAAGGGAACAGAATTCTCCCAGGCTTCCTGTGGAAAATGTTATGGGGTATTGTTTAGGGTACTCTGATATTCCAGAAAATTTTGTTTTAATGTTCTCATAGTATTCTGAGACTTCCTTGAGCATTTCAGAGTATTTTACAGTGTATGGGATGCACCACCACGTGGACTCTTAGACTTTCGTACCTCTAGAGTCACCAGATTCAATTCTGTACTTAATTTGTTGTCTGTGTACATAATTTCCAGGAGTAGTGTTCTAGTACTGATTTGATTTCTTTTTCTAAAATTTAATGTGACATTTGGCCTTAAAAACCTCACTGGGGGGCCGGGGATTTAGCTCAGTGGTTCTGCTGCCTGCCTCACAAGCGCAAGAATTGGAGTTCCATCCCCGGTACCCAAAAAAATAAAAACAAACCTCACTGGGGGTCAGGGATTTAGCTCAGTGGCACCGCTCCTGCCTGCCAAGTGCAAGGTCCTGAGTTCCGTTTCCAATAACGGGAAAATAAAACCTCACTGAAGAGCTTTAGGCTTCCCTGTGGTTGTTTGTATGCATGCTGAGTCTAACCAATCTATTGCTTGCTTTTTTGGCATTGTTTGGATGTGCACAACTTGGTGAATTTTAACATGCCAAACGCCTTTATAGACACATTGTGTGAAACTTGGTGTAATTTCTATTGTCCATTCTTATCAGTTACTCTCGAGCAATACTCTGCAAACTTTTTTCTTAAAGGGCACCTAGTAAATATTTTCAGCTTTGCAGGCCAGGAAGCAAATGTAAAGACTATTGTAGGTAGTTATAAGACTGTTTAGGGTTGGGGTAAAAAAAGTATACAAATAAAATAAAACTTTAAAAATTTTAAGAGCCTTCTTAGCTCACAGGCAGTATATAGGTACCTAGACAGATTTGGTGCCGTAGTTTGCTGACTTTTGCTCTTAAGTATTTGAATATACCAGCTGACCAAAAAATGTGCTTGATTAGTTATTTCCAATGGTACTTTACTCTGATTTGGATCTATAAGAAATATCTACGCTGGGGCCGGGGATTTAGCTCAGTGGTGCCACCGCCTTGCCTCACAAGTGCAAGGTCCTGAGTTTGACCCCTGGTACCAAAAAAAAAATCCTACACTGTAATTACTGAAGTGTTTAATATTCAAATTGCTATTTTGAAGTAATATTACGTGTTTCTGTCAACTGTAGCTAAAAATGAAGCTGATCGACAGGCAGAAAAACGAGAGATTAAACGTCGGCTTACTAGAAAGGTATTGCTTTCTATTTTTTTATTATTTCAGTCTGTACTGATTGTATGTCTTGTATTTGGATGATCTGTTTGATTTGGAATAAATATACTTAATTTATGGTGTCATCAATTCCTATGAAAATAATATATGCAGAAAATTATGTATTGTCAAGAGCTTTTTTCTTTCTTTCAGGGAGGAAGGGTTGGGTTTTTTGTTTTGGGGGGGTTTTGGGGGGGGGTTTGGTACCGGGGATGGAACTCGGGTCATTTACACTTGCGCAGCAGGTGGCAAAACCACTGAGCTAAATCCCCGGCCCAGTTTTTTGTTTTTTTGAGACAGGGTCTCGCTATGTACCCCATGCTGGCCTTCAACTCACTATGTAGCCCAGGCTCGCCTCAAACTCGTGATCCTCCTGCCTCAGTCTCCTGATTGCTGGGATTACAGGCGTGCCTAACCACACCTGTGTTCATTTTTAATATTTTTAAAAGGCTTGGCACAAGAAGGTGTTTGATAAATTTTGACCTTTTATTTCATAGACCTAGGATTTTGATGTAGACTAAAACTTGGTGTTTTTTGCCGGCATTGTGGCACAACCCTGTAATCCCAGCACTCAGGAGGCTAAGGCAGAAAGATCACCATGAGTTCAAAGCTAGCCTGAACTACATAGCAAGACCCTGTCTCAAAAAGCAAAACAAACAAAACTTGGTGTTATTTCTTTGTTTTGGAGTTTTGAGGGAGTTTTTGTTTTGCTTTGGTTTGTTTTTTTTTCTCCCTCTGGTGCTGGGGATCAAACTAAGGGTCTTGCACATGGGAGACAAGCACTGTACCACTGAGCTACACCCCTAACCCTGTAAAACTTGTTGATGTATAAAGACAATAACAGGAGTATGGAGCATTCAGTTTTGCAAAGCAAACTGGTTGTTCTCTAATCTGTGAAAAAATTGAAATAACCCTAAGCAATACTTAAAAGTATGAAAACAATGATTTTCCTGCCTCAGTTCCAGATCAGTTAGGATAGAACTTTTTCTGTGCTTGACCTGTGGTAGTGCTGGGATTAATCCCTTTCTCTTTTCTTTCTCACCAAAAGTTTCAAATTGCCTCCTGTAGATTTTGATCTATCTTTCTTTTTTTTTTCCTGAGTTTTCTAATAGTTCTGAAAACTTAACAAGAATCCCCAGAAGGGATCTAGATACTCTTTTCTTGATTTATCCTACTTCTTCCTTTTGTTGGAATAAAGTGATTATTCTTGATAATTAGAGGCCATGCCTGGTCTTACTACCTTCTTATTGAGCAGGTTACCTGACCATACAACCTTATCATAACTTGCTACCTATCTTGGGTATTACTGATGTTGAAATAAAATTTGCAAGAGTTTTACTACCCAGCTGGGCCTGGTGGCACAAGTCAGGTGTGGTGGCATACACCTGTGATCCCAGCTCTTGGAGGCTGAGGCTGGAGGATCACCATGGAGTTCAAGGCCAGCCTGGACTACATAGTGAGTTCAAGGCCACCCTGAACTACACAGCAAGACCCTATCTCAAACAAAAACGTTTTACTACTCAAAATGTGGGCCTTGGACCAAGAGCAGCAGCATCTCCTAGGAGTTTTTAAGACATACTTATCTCAACTGTCCCCACCTGCTTATTCAGAATCCACATTTCATTCATTCATTCATTCATTTTTATTGCTGAGGATTGAACTCAGAGTCTCAGGCATGCTAAGCTCACTCACTACCTCTGAGCCCAGGCCAGAATCTAAATTTTAACCAGATCAGCAGGTGATTTATATGTATATTAAAATTTGAGAAGTAGGGCTGAAGATTTAGCTCAGTGGTTCCGCTGCCCCCCTTGCAAGCGCAAGGTCCCGAGTTCAATCCCCGGTACCAAAAAAACCAAAAATTTGAGAAGCACTAAATTATAGCACTATTCTCAGTCTTTTTTGTTGTTGTTGTTCTCTGTCTTAACCTTGCAGTGAAGTGCTGAAAAATAAGGATGGGAGAAGACAAAAATCTCTTGATACCCAGAAGTCTCTGGGGATGGGACCCAGGAACTAATTATGGTTAAAGACCCAGGGGATTGCAGTGTTTAGTGAAGATTAAAAGTAATTTCAGGGCTGGGGATTTAGCTCAGTGTTTCCTCCGCCTGCCTCGCAAGCGGAAGGACCCGAGTTCCATCCAAGGTACCCCAAAAAAAAAGTAATTTCTGTGAATTATTGCTGGCCGATTCCTGGCATGATGAACTAAGAGGCTCCCTTTCTTTCAGCTTAGTCAAAGGCCAACTGTGGCTGAACTCCTTGCCAGGAAGATTCTGAGATTTAATGAATATGTGGAGGTAACAGATGCTCAAGATTATGACCGGCGAGCTGATAAACCTTGGACCAAACTGACCCCTGCTGACAAGGTTACTATGAAATGCTTACATGTTCTCTCTGGAGTTCTCTTCCTTTTCCTCCTCCTCTTCCTCTTTCTCTTCCTTCTTTCCCCCTCCCTCTCTCTCTACTTTCTTTGAACAATTCAAGATCCTGACTAGAACGGGAACCATAAACAAAGCTTCTAGTTTTGATATAATGTTAAGTTTCAAGTCAGGATGCAAAATGCTATGATAATACAACCAAACTTTATACTCATAATTCTACCACCAACGCAGTGAAGGTAAAAAGCTACATTGTAAAATAAAAAAACTAGAAGGAGGGCTGGGCCTGATGTACACACCTATAATCCTAGCACTCAGGAGACTGAAACAGGAGGATCACTATGAGTTCCGAGGACAACCTGAACTACATAGTGAAAAAAGGGCCAGGGATGTAGCTCAGTAGTGCTGTACCTGCCTGCCAAGCCCAAGGTCCTGAGTTCAATTCCCAGTACAGGAAAAAAAAAACCTCAAAGCAAATAAAACACATTTTGGGTTTTGGGTGGGCTTTAGGGGATTTTTTGTTGCTGTTTGATTGGTTGGTTGATTTTGAGATAGTCTCACTATGTAGTTCAGGCTGGCCTTGAACTCACTGTGTAGCCCAGGCAGGCCTCAAACTTGTGTTTATCCTCCTTCCTCAGCATTTTGAGTGCTGAGATTGCAGGCACGCACCACCATGCCCAATTATTTTTTCTTTTTTTTGAAACAGGTTCTCACTAAATTGCTAAGTTATCCAGGCTGGGCTTGAACTTGGAATCCTCCTGCCACTGCCATCATGCCAAGCTCAGGTTTTTGGGGGGGTTTTTTTTGAGTACAGGAGATCGAACTCGGGTCCTTGCACTTGTGAGGCAGGCATTGGAACCACTGAGCTAGATCCCCAGCCCTTTTTTTTTCGGTAGTGCTGGGGATCAAAACCAGGGCTTCATATACATTAGGCCAATGCTCTACCAACTGAGCTACATTCTTTCTGTTTCTGGTTGGGGGTTTTTTTGGTACCGGGGATCAAACTCAGGTCCTTTGGCTTGGGAGGCAGGTGCCAGAACCACTGAGCTAAATCCCGGGTCCTTTTGTTGTTGTTGTTGTTTTGGTACAGGATCGAACTAAACCACTGAGCTAAATCCCCGGCCCCTTTTGTTGTTTTGAGACAGGGTTTCACTATGTAGTCAGGGCTGACCTTGAACTCACTATGTAGCCCAGGCTGGGCTCAAATTCTTGCCAGTTCTACCTCAGCCTCCCTAGTGCTGGATTACAGGCCTGCACCACCACACCCAGCATAAATTTTTTTTTTTTTTTTTGCAGCTGTGATGAGGTTTACTCAAAAAAAGACCAAAGCCCATGTCACCATCCGATTCCTCAGGTTCTTCTTTGTTTCCACTTTCTTCTCAGCTGGGGGAGCAGTGGTGGAGGGGCAGGGCCTCCTGCAGGTGTAGCACTTGTTGCCGGAGCAGGTCCACCAACCCGTAAATTGCAGATGAGGCAATTTGGCCAGGCATTGGGCAGGGCTTTTGCAAACAAGCCAGGCCAAAAAGGTTCAACACTGACACCACCCGCTTTAAAGAGTGTATTGATCTTATCCTCCTTGACAGTCATCTTGTCCTTGAGCAAGATAAAGGCAGAGTAGATGTAGGTGAGCTCAGAGATGGATTCCATGGTGTGGGGTGCTGGGCACAGTGCTAGTCACAGGGTGAAGGGAAGTCCTCACCCCAGTGCAGCCTTAGCTCCCTCAGAAGAACTGAACATCCTTGGAGCAGCTGGGGAAATGGAAAACACATTTTTAATGGTGGCAATGTTTGGAAGATTGGGTGGTAAATTTTAATAGTTAAGCATATTTTATTTCTGTAATGGGAAAAAACATTTTTACATGCTATGAAAACTATGAAGGCTATAATATATCTTTTAATTATTTTGAGTCTTTTTATTTACCTTGAGATTTTAGGTTTATCATGAGATAAATGGTATCAGGGAAAATGATATGAATAAGGCTCAGTCAGAGCAGTGCTCAATGTGTTGACCTCACTTCTTTCTTCCCTCTGGTTGCCCAGCTGGGGTTGCAGTGACTCATGAAGTTAAGTACAATAGAGGTTAGATAGCAAGTCCCAGTATAGTACTGTAACAGACAGAAGATGATGACATCTTTTTATTTCTACCCTACAGGCTGCCATAAGAAAAGAATTAAATGAATTTAAAAGTTCAGAGATGGAGGTTCATGAAGACAGCAAACATTTCACACGGTAAGACCACAAAAGACTCAAATATTAACAGCCAACTAAAACATATATATGAGAGTTGTTCAAATATGAAGAAATCTGATGAAATCATTTAAAGAGAGTGATGATTGCAAGACTACATTCAGAGAAAAGAAAGAAATAAGAGGCAATAGTATTTGCCTACTCTAAGTTTGGCATTTTATGTATGAAGTATGATCAATGAATATGATGAATACTTAAATTTTTTTAATGTAATACAATAAAAGACACATTACCTGAAGCCAGGCATAGTGGCACACACCTGTAATCCCAGCACTTGGAAGGCAGAGGGGGGAGGAGGAGTTCGAGGCCAACCTGAGCTACGTAGTAAGACCCTGTCTAAATAAATAAATAAGACACATTGCCTTCAATCACTCTCAAAATACTCCTCCTCATTTCCAACACATTTATCCTATCATTCTTGCCGCTTTCTGAAGCCGTTCTGGAAGTACTCTTTCCTAATTATCATTAGTTATGCTATCATGTCTACCTGAATATCCTGAATTGACTCAAAATACTTACCTTTCATCGTCATTTTGACTTTGAGGAGGAGTCAGAGCTGGTGAATAAGGTGGGTGAAATATGCTGTCATGTTTTTACAAGCTTGCCTTTCCATTCGATGTCACTCAGCAGCAGTAGTCACCATATTTTTGATCACACCTTATAAAGATACTCATAAAAGACTTCCACAAATGCTTCAGAAAGTGACAAGAGCCAAGCGTGGCGGTGCACACCTGTAATCCCAGTCCTAAGGTTGAGACAGGATTGCCAAGAATTCAAGGCCAGTCTGAACCACATAGGGAGACTGTGTCTCAAAAAAGGAAGGAAGGTGGGGCAAGAACAATAGGATAACTGTGTTTGAAGACAGGGAAGTATTTTGTGTTGGGGGGGGGGTTGGTTTGGGGTTTTTTTTGTTGTTTTTTTTTTTTTGGTACTGGGACCTTGCGCTTGCAAGGCAGGCGCCGGAACCACTGAGCTAAATCCCCAGCCCCGGGTTTGGGTTTTTTAAAACAGGGTCTCACTGTGTTTAAGGCTGGCCTCAAACTCATGGCAATCCTCCTGCTTCAGCCTCCCAAGTGCTGGGATTACAGGTATGCACCACTAAGCCCAGCCTTAAACACTTTTTTTTTTTTTGGTATGGGGGATGGAACTCAGGGCCTTGCACTTTCGGGGCAGGCAGTGGCACCACTGAGCTAAATCCCCAGCTAAACACTATTTTTTATCAGTACTTGTACATTGAATATTTTCAATAAACTTGAAAAATGGATTAATATCCCCATTTTTATCAGTGAGGAAATCAAGATTCAAATCCTTAAATAACTTGACTGCCAATAGGTTATAGAACCAGGATTTACAGAAAGGAATGAATGAGCCAGGGATTTAGCTCAGTGTTTCTGCTGCCTGCCTCGAAAGCACAAGGTCACAAGTTTGATTCCCAGTACCAAAAAAAATTCCGAGGGCTGGGGATTTAGCTCAGTGGTTCCAGCGCCTGCCTCGAAAGTGCAAGGTCCCAAGTTGGATCCCTGGTACCAAAAAAAAAAAAAAAAAAGGGAATGAATATCTTCAAAGCCATGGAGTACTCTTCCTGGCATCTCACCTTTATAGTTTAAGAATGAAGAGATTGTGCTGAATTAGACAAGATCTTACACTATGTGGTTTTAGTCCTTTCTAGCACAGTGCTTACCAACTTGATGTACAAACTTCATTTTAATTATTTATCTTCTTGAAACAAGCTAAATAGTTTTTTGATTTGAAACAACTGTTATGACTTAGGACCCACCAATGTATGTAATCAGCTAAACTAGGGGCAGAGTGACACTGCATATAATCCCAGCACTGAGAGGGTGATCAGGCAGAATGAGCACTAGTTTGAGTCCTACTGGGCAACTTAGCGAGACCCTGTCTCAAAATAAAAAATAAAAAGGGCTGGGGATGTAGCTCAGTGGTGTACCACTGGGTTTGATCCCCAGTGCTACCCCCACTCCCAAAATCCCACACTTGTAATCCCAGTAGTTGGGAGGCTGGAGGATCATGAACTGAAGGCCAGCCTAGGCTTAAAGGCCAGTCTGACTACATACAGAGACCTTGTCTCAATAAATAAATAATAAGTCCAGGTGTGGTGGCTCATGCTTCCAGACTCAGCACTTGGGAGACAGGCAGGATCACTGCGAGTTTGAGGCCAGCCTGGGCTACATAGCCAGACCTTGTCTCAAAAAACCAAATAAGCTGGGCGTGGTGGTGCAAGCTTATAGTCCCAGCACTCAGGAGACTGAGGCGCAGGAGGTTTGCTGTGAGTTTGAGGCCAGCCTGGCCTACATAGTGAGTTCAGGGCCAGCCTGAACTACAAAGGAAGACCCTGCCTCAAAAAACAAAAAAAATAACCAAACAACACACATGTGTAAATACCGAATAGTTTCTCTAGCGTGAGAAACTGCAAGTGTAAATAAGGATTAAAATGATTAAAACAAAAAATAACCAAACAAATGGAAGGAAGAGAGGGAAGAAGGGAGAGATAGAGGAAAGAGGTATAAATATATCCATAAATGGTATCAATGAAAGTTATATATTTTCTTTTTCTTTTTTTTGGGTACTGGGGTCTTGAACTTGGGACCTTGCCCTTTCGAGGCAGCGCCATAACCACTAAGCTAAATCCCTGGCCCTTCCTTTTCTTAACCTGAGCCTTCCTACTGAGTTACATGCCAGCACTTTTTCATTCTGTTTCTTTTCTTTTGGTACCGGGGATCGAACTCGAGTCCTTGCGCTTGCGCAGCAGGCGGCGAAACCACTGAGCTAAATCCCTGGCCCAACACTTTTTCGTTCTGAGACAGGTTTAAGTTGACCAGTCTGAGCTCAAATTTACCACTCTCCTATCTCAGCTTCTCAGAATGCTGGGATTACAGGTGTACACCGCCATGTCTGGCAGTGAAAGTTATCTTTATATGATGCTTAGAACATTTATAAAAGAGCCTAAAATTAAATAAGATGAAAAAATTACCAAGTTTGCTATCCAAAGAAGGAACATCCAAAGAAAGAGAGCAGAATTGTTTTTCCATCACCATACGTGTAAATGATTATATTGATTAAAAAAATTTGGGTACTGAAGAGTGACGGGTGTGGCAATAGTAAATTCTTAGTACAGCAGTAACCCCATTGAGAACACAGTGTAATATGTAACACATTGTAATATGAACACAAATAACAAACTATGCGTGCCTTGAAGGACTTCTTAGGATAGTCTGGGGAAAAAAACAATGTATTACTAATTACCATACAATCAACACAATAAATGCCAGAGTCAGTCTGCCAAGATTCGTACCTGAATTCTCCCTTTTCATGATGATATCAGTATTAATTTTTTTGGTCAACAATAATAGTAAACAACATGCTATAGTGAGCAAAATAAAAGAATAGTTTCTGCAAAGGAAGAATCGTAGAGAAATTTATCTGAACAAAAAGGAAGGAAAAAGCACTGCAAAGAGCAGGACCAGCATAAGCGAAGCTATGGGAGGTAGAAAGTGCATGTAGTTGAAACAGATGATTTGTGTGGCATTGTGGTGAAGATACGTCAGAAAGATGGGTTACAGTCCCACTTTGAAGAGCTTTGCCTCGGGTGACATCCACACCTGTAATTCCCACATTTAGGAAGGCTGATACAGGAGAATCAAGTTCAAGTTCAATTTAGCCAGTTTTTATTTAAGACATTAAATAAAATAAAAAGGACTGGGAATACAGCTCAATCAACGATGGAGCACCTCTGAGTTCTAGTCTCATGACTATAAAAAAAAGAAAATGAAGAAGAGCTTTATCTATTATGTTAGGATGTTGGAACCCCTGGAAATTATTTTTTTCTTTTTTTAATTTATATATTAATTGGTACATTTTAGGTATACAATACATTTACATTTATCATTGGGTGTTTGTACCTGAACATGATGTATCTTAGTTCTTATTTTTCCCCCATTACCTATGCACCCTTCACGCCCACCACCCTTCCCTATTTACATAGACTTTGTTTCCATTACCACTGGAAATTTAAAAGCAGGAAATTCTGTGTATTTCAAAATGAACACTAGTAGAACCATGAAAGGTAATATGGAAGGATGAAGAGACTAGCAGCAATTAACACATGAATTAAATAGTCATAGTGACTGTAATCTCAGCTACTTGGGAGACTAAGACAGGAGGATCCCAGTTTATCAAGATCCAGTCTCCAAATTAAAAGGTGTAGTGGAGTACACCTGTAACTGCAGCACTCGGGAGGCAGGAGGATCATCACACATTTGAGGCCTGCCTGGGCTACAAAGTGAGTTCAAGGCCAGCCTGAACTATATATAATGAAACCCTGTCTCAAAAAAAAAAAACCAGAAGGAAGGCAGGAAGTTTAGGACGTAGCTCAGTGTTCCCTGAGTTCAATCTCCAGGACTACCAAAAAAAAGGGCGAGGGGAGAGACAAGAAAGAAAAAATTCACAGCATATGATGGCTCAAATCCAGAAAGTGATAGTGAGAATGAAAGGCTATAGATTTGAAAGACATGTCAAACATAAAATCTATAAGATTTGGCAATCTGCTGGATTCCAGGTATGAAATAAAAGAAATAATCAAGATGACTCCTATGTGTCTAACTTGTATTTTCTTTCTCTTTTTTTTCTAACTTGTATTTTCTGAGGTCTATAAAGATAATAAGAAGTTGATGTAGATAGTTTATTCAGCAGAGCTCCTACAACATAATAAATACAATGCTAGATCCTTAGATTACAGCAGGGAACAGGCTGTAATCTGTTGTCAACAAACTCTTCCTCTAAAGAAATAAGGCAGATTATAAATTGCTAGATATGGTGGCACAGGCCTGTAATCCCAGAATTCAGGAGACTGAGCCAAGAGGATTGCCTCAATTTCAAGGACAGCCTGAACTACATAGTGAGACCCTGTCCCCAAAAATACAAAATATAAATTAAGTATGTTAAGTTGTTTTTTTTGTTTTTGTTTTTTGGTACCGGGGATCGAACTTGGGACCTTGCACTTGCGAGGCAGGCAGCAGAACCACTGAGCTAAATCCCCTTAAGTATGTTAAGTTTGATGAGCCTGTGACACATGGAGATGCCTAGAAAATGGTTCACTGTTCAGCCTGGAGTCCAGAAAAAAAAACATAGAGGTCTACAGATAGAAATGAGAGAACATAATAGGTCATAAGGGGGGAAATATTATTTTTAATGTAAAGGATAGAGGAAAATGAACCGGGACAGCATACTGAGGAAAATCAATTGGGCGGCAGGGGGAGGGGGAGGGCAAGAGAAGTGTTATCAAACCCAAGAGAAGAATTTCAAGAAAGAAGAAAGGAGGTTAGGAATATCAGGTGCAACAGAGGAGTTAAAATAAGAGTAGAGGGCCGGGGATTTAGCTCAGTGGTTTCACCGCCTGCTGCGCAAGCATAAGGACCCGAGTTCGATCCCCGGTACAAAAAAACCCAAAAAACAGAAAATAAAATAAGAGTAGAGCCAGGCATGGTGGCGCATGCCTGTAGTCCCCGCATTTGGGAGGCAGAGGCAGGTGGAGATCTATGAGTTCAAGGCTAGTCTGGGCTACATAGTTCAGGACCAGCCTGAACTACAAAGTGAGACCCTGCCTCAACAACAACAACAAAAAAAATCTAAATAAGAGTGGAATATTTGATGATCCTCTGAATGCTTTTGAAGGCCAGTAGAACCTACAGGATGTCCATGTCTCACCTTCAGCTACAACCTTGATTTAGAGATGCTGACTTACATGCTCATTGTCTGATACGGCTAGCTCACATTTCACCCAATGTATGTAGTAGTTTCTTGCACTGATTTTTTTTTTTCCGGTACTGGGGATCGAACTCAGGACCTTGTGCTTTCGAGGCAGACGAAGCACCACTAAGCTAAATCCCAGCCCATCTTGCACAGATTATAATCCTGTTTAATACTGCAAAACAAAAATAAATGTCTCACAATGAAAAAAAGAATAATAAAAGATAAAATTAGGGGCAGGGATTTAGCTCAGTGGTTCCCCCGCCTGCCTCGAAAGCTCAAGGTCCCAAGTTCAATCCCTGGTACATAAATAAATAAGTAAATAAATAAATAAATAAATAAATAAAATTAGAGTGGAGGAGAGACATAGCAATCTATGTTATCTGGTAACTTATTGTTTTGTTTTGTTTTCATCTGTTTTAGCTATCATCGTCCATGATCATGAAGTTTGAGAAGAACTAAACGACTCCCCCCAAAATAACAGGGTTGCTTTGCAGCTTGTCTCTGGAGTGACATACGGAGGGAGCTTCAGCACTTTCCAGCACTGCCAGAATTCTATCCTCTGGGACCTGGTTCTGGAGTAAACAGCACTCCTACTAATGTAGCTTTTCACTGGAATGGATTTTCATGTGGTGCCCATGGGGCAGAGCCGTGTACTCTATCAGTGCTTTTGAACTTTTCATTGCAGCATACTTGAGGGATTTTCCCTCACAGCCACCAAAGTTCTGGGCCACTTGCAAGTTCCAAGTTTTATTGGCTGCACCACACCTCTGCCCCACAATGACTGCCTGTGCTGAGGCACAGTTTGCACCATTATCCTTACCTGCCCTTCTGTGATCATGAGACCCACTTTTGTAGGCACTAAATTCCTGCTATCAAACCCAGTTGGTGGTAGGGAAAACCCTGTGGAGACCTCAGCCTTTTGGTAAAGTGGTGCCCGCTTCCAGAGGAAGCCTTTGTACCATACTGGCCCGTCACTTGAAAGCATTGCACTAAACCTCTTGTGACGCAGCAATATGGTCTTCTTCTGCACTCAGCCTGAGAGGAACCTCAGGGTCTGACTTGTTCCTCCTTTTTTGGCACTTGTCATCCCAATTTTTATTTTAAAGTGATTTTGAAAATTACTGGGAATTTACACTTTTTCTTTATGCTAGACAGTCTGATCTGCAACTAGAATGCAGGTTGATCACATGAGAAAGTATATATGTTTTCTATATACAAAGATAAGAAAAAGGCCTTTGTATTAATGCCAACTTGGCAGAAAACTGACCTGTGGCTTATCCTGTAAAGGCTGTTTTATTTTTATGGTACCAAATGATACTGTAAATCACTTCAACCAATAGATATATTCTCCCTGGTAAGCAGAGTTGTGTGCACTCTGTGGAGCACTTGTGTGCAGTTAGCTTCACACTTCCAGCCGGAATCATAGCAAGGTCCTAAAGGGAATGAGGTGCTGACTATGAGAAGGTGTGTGGAGAAGTACAAAGGAGAGGCACAGTCATGCTCTGTGCTCCTCACGTCTCAGTGCTGTTTGCTGTCTCCTGCTGCACATTCCTTCTTCACTTCAGCACTGTCCTCCCTTGACTCTCTGGCAGCTTCCACCTCACTCACCTTTCCTTTTCTACACTGTAGCAGTGTGGTTAGTGCCTAGGCGTTGACTCAGCCCTCACCCCATTTTGTATTTGTAATACATATTAGTATAGTTTTCTAAAACAGGTTTGCTCACTTCCCTTGAATTTTCATTGAAAACCAAACAGCCTCACTATTTGCTTCTTAATTCCTGTCCACACTGTAAGTGGAAAAGAAAAAGTTTCTACTTAACTAATGAATGTGGCTTTTTTTTAACTTTAATGTATAGAAAATTGTGGCTGTTTCATAAATTTCTTCTGAATTATTTTGTAGTCTCTGTCATTTGTTCACTATGTAATCTTTCAGCAGATTTATCTTCATGTCCACATCACAGTTGCCAAAGAATCAGAATATCAGGTCAGCCAGGTGTGGTGGTGCCACACCTGTAATCCTAGCACTCAGGAGTCTGAGGCAGGAGGATCACCACAAGTTCCAGCACAGTGAGACCTTGTCTTAAAAAAAAAAATCAGGGTCGGGGATCTAGCTCAGTAGTTTCGTCACCTGCTGCGCAAGCGCAAGGACCTGAGTTCAATCCCCCATACCAGAAAAAAAAAAATCAGTTTTTTGTGGGGGAGGGCTGGATTTCTTAGTTACTTTCAAATGTAATGGCTATGGAAACAATACTGGATCCACATATGCTTGAAACTTATTAACGCTTGAATACCTGGGAAAGATCAAGAAGGACTCAGCCCGAGGTTTGGATATACGGTGGCCACACATTAACCGCTAACTTGGTTTCTCATCATTCCATCTGATGGTTTGGAGACTGGCTTATGTCCACATTCTCTGTGGCTGGAGATGACATTCCAAACTCTTTTTTCATTGTCTCTTTCCCTTAATGTGCCAAGCTTGAATTTTCTAAGCTACTTGTCTGCCTTCTCTGTGCCATCCAGGAGTCTGGTTCATCTTTCATCTCATGTTCTTTTGAAACAAGATATTGGGGGGTAAAGTTCATTCAGTTGTTTGTTTTGTTTTTATGTATATAAAAATGGATGTTTTTGTTCCCTTTCTGTTTAAATTGGAAGCTCACAATCATGTAAAAAAAATAAAAGCCTGGTATATTATACTTCAGGATGCCTCCCTGGTGTACAGAATCTCCTTGTAAAATAAATAATTGCATTGTATATCAGTCTTCCCATTAAAATTAATAAAGTATTTTAGAGTTCAAAATACCAAACAGTTCTCGTGTGAGGTACTTACTTGTATGTTCTACTTGATTCCAGAAGATTAAAACCAGCTTAAAAATGATGCACAAGCTGAATATGCTGGTGGACGCCTGTGATCCTAACACTCAGGAGGCTGAGGCAGAAGGATCACGAGTTTGAGGCCAGCCTGAGCTACATGGTGAGACCTTGTCTCAAAAAAAAACGCCAGGCATGTTGGTGCAAGACTGTAATCCCAGCATTCGGGAGGCTGAGGCAGCAGGATCGCTTCGAGTTCCAGGCCAGCCTGGGCTACATAGTAAGTTCAAGGCCAGCCTGAACTGCACAGCAGGACCTGTCTCAAAAAATTTTAAAAAAACAAAACCCCACAAAATACTGCTAGTGACCCTAAAAGAGAAGTAGATGGGCAGATGAGAAATAATAGTAAGGACATTATATGCTGCCAGAGGTGTCGAGTCATGTTTGTGTCTGTGCACAAACATGAAAAAATAGATTTCAGAGAGGAGTTAACTGGGGATCCCTTATGTACCAGGCACTGCACTAGGTTATTTTTCCTCTTTAGGCCACCCCAGCTTGTTAGATAAGTAGTAGTATACTCTCTTATTTGTGAAGAAACAGGTGAAGTTTTTTCCCAAGATCAAAGCAAATTAGGAAATCTTTCTTTGCCTATGTTGGAGGACAAGTACTTGCATCCCAATCAATTGACCCTGCAAGGATTTACACATAATGGACCACATATAATTGGACCTCAGGCTGACCTCACAAAGGGATAGTTGGTGCTTCATGTCCTCCTGTCAGGTATGCAGCCCGTTTCAATCCAGATGGCAATAGCGCACTTTCTACCGGTCCCTTGAAAGACTGGCCTTATTTACCATATATCCTTTAATGGGGGTTAAAAGAAACCTTGAATCAGAACTACTCATGTCAGTGGTCTTTGTATGCTCTCAAAATACTATTTCTCTTTGGGGTTTAAGCTATCTCCAGAAGGCTGATTTGAAAGTGCACATTGCTCAGTGTTTGTTGAAACAATTAATGGATTTAGATAATGGAAGAGGAAAGTCTGATAAACCACGACAGGAAAGGAGAGGTCCAATGGGTACTAAGTGGGTGAGGAATCAAGATGAGAATGGAGCCTTAGCAGTGCCAAGTGCCTCTCCTCCCAGCTACTTGGGAGGCAGAATTTAAAAGGTGCTGGGGCTGAGTGTGATGGTGCACACCTTTAATCCCAGCAATCTGGGAGGTTGGGGCAGGAAGATGGCAGGTTCAAAATCAGCCTGGACAATTAGAAATTTAACAAGACACTTTCTCCAAATAAAAAGGCCAGGACCAGGTGTGGTGCATGCCTGTAATCCCAGCACTCAGGAAGCTGAGACAGGAGGCTCACCTTGAGTTGGAGGCCAGCCTTTGATACATAGTTTAAGGTCAGCCTGAACTACATAGCAAAACCCTGTCTCAAAAGGGGTGGGGGTGCAGTGCAAAGGTTTTAGGTTCAATCCCCAGAATGATAATAACAATGATATAAAAATTAAAAGGGCTAGGGATGGGCTGGGGATTTAGCTCAGTGGTTCCGCTGCCTGCCTCAAAAGTGCAAGGTCCCGAGTTCATTCCTTGGTATCAAAAAAAAAAAAAAAGGGCTAGGGATGTTGTCCAGTGGCTGAATGCTTGCTTAACCTAGCACATACAAGGCCCTGGATTCAAAACCCAATACTAAAAAAAAAGTAATCGCTATATAGATGTAAAATAAAAGTGTACAATAAAAGTGTATCCTTGAAGTTAAAACATGGCTTAAGCTTCTTCAAGTTTCTGTTCAATTCCAGCATTGTAAAACATGAAGGGAAACCAGGAAGCACCCTGTATTCTTGAAGCAGATATCCCTTTATGTAGCTATTGTTCATTTATTCCCCTCAAGAATTTTGCCTCCAAAAGCATCAATGTCATCTGACAGGAACAAGCACTCTCAATTTCTCTCTGTTATAAGTTTGTTTTTGTTTTGTTTTTTTGTACCAGGAATCGAACTTGGGTCCTTGTGCTTTCGAGGCAGGCACTGGAACCACTGAGCTAAATCCCCAGCCCAAAAATTCTGTCTTTTCATTCTTTTGATACCGGGGACCGAACTCAGGTCCTTGCGCTTGTGCAGCAGTCAGCGAAACCACTGAAATAAATCCCCAGCCCAATTTCTCTCTGTCTTGGACACACATCCTTTCCTTCTGTCTTTTCTCCCTTCCTGCCTTCCTTCCTTCATTTATTTCTTTCATTCTTTTTCCTATCCTCTCCCTACCCCCCCAAAAAATCATCCTTAACCATCTCTTTGCTTTAACCTATTACTCTATCCCCTATCTCCTTCTTCTGCATTCCCTTCACATAACTGAGTATAACATTGAATAACTTAAATTCTTAGGTAGTCCAGGCAGTTGAGCTAAATGACTAACAAGTGGAGGGAAAAGTGATAGAGATGTAAACTAAGCTTTCCCAAGATCTTCACACTAAGCCAAATCTCCAGGCCTTTTCTTTATAATTATCTTGAGACAAAAGTCTTGTTAAATTGCTAAATTGCCAAGCCTTGAACTTGGAGTCCTCCTGCCTCCCAGAGTACTGAGACAGGAGGATCTCCAAGAGTACCAGGCCAGCCTGGGCTACAGAGCAAGACCCTGTCTCAAAAAACAAAAACAAAAACAAAAGATCTGGCTAGTCACCAAGTTGGCCAAGCTGTCCTCAAACTTGTGATCTTCTAGCCTAGGCCTCCCAGAGTGCTGGGATTACAGTTGTGTGCCACCTCCCCTAGCAGTGTAGCTGTTACACACACACACACACACACACACACACGCACATACAAAGACAATGAAGTCTTAATATTTTTAACTTACTGACTTCCCAAAGAAGTCTCAGGAACGCTGAGACATATTATAGAACTACTGGTCTGGGACGATTTCTTTTTCTTTCTTTCTTTCTTTTTTTTTAAAACCTAGAACCTTCCTGCTGAGCTGCATCCCCAGACTGACTTACCATTTTCAGACAGTTTCTAAATCATCAAATTTCACAAAGTGAGCTTGAATTTGCATTCCTACTGTGAAGCCTGCCAGATTCCTGGGACTACAGTTCTGGATAATGCTAATGTCTTAGAATTCCTGTAACAGTAAATAATATACTATAGTACCCAGCACAAAAATCTAATACATAGGAGGAAGGCCTCAAGCGTGTCTGTTTAGAATAGCCTAGCAGTGATGGCTCCATGTCAACTGAGCTGACATGTATTTGTTTAATCCCTCACTCACAATAATACTACCACGTGTTCAGCACTTAACATGTTTTTTGGTTTTTGTTTTTTGCCTTGTTTATTCAGATGCTAAGATGAAAAGCGCTCAACACTGAGTTACACCTCCAAGCCTTGCAATACATATCTTCAGCGTCCTTTATTGCCTATGTCTTTATATCAGTCGGGTTTTCCGTGTTGCGAGGGATAAAAATACATATCAAATTCAACCAACCACCATACCACCAAGCAACACTCCCTCACCCCTACTTTAATCAGTTTTCAGGTTATAGCTCAGTGACATTAAGTACATTATTATGCACAGTAAGTGTTTAATTTTTGCCAATGCACCTAGAAGCACTCCTGTCCTACATATATCAAGTTTCTTTCGCGTGTGACACTGCTTTACTATGGATCTTTCCCTATTTTGGAAACTTATTCTAAAACCCTTCTGGCCAAGTAATCAGAGAATGCCCCACAGCCAGAGTAAACAGACTAAAATGTTTATGTTCCCCAGCAAGGTCCCGCTCGCAGGCTCTAGTCTCGCGAGAGGTCTCGATCCAGCTAGGGGTGGGGCTCAAGTGTACATCCCAGGAGCCTTAGCGAATTACCGAACTGCGCATGTTGCTGCGTAGGCGCGCTAGACATGCCTTGATTTCCGGACCCTTCTTAAGGTATAAATACGGCTACTTCGGGCTTGCTCCATCTTTCGGACAAAGGGTATCTCACGTTTCTTCCTACTTTGGTGAGTGTTTTTACCTGTCTGGTTCGTGTGCTGCAGGTCTTACCAACCAGCCTTTCCTGAGGCTGTTATTTGAACAGATGGCTTCAGGGGCGTCCATACCAATGAGTCTTGAGTGGAGCCTGAGCCGGATGTGGGCTGCTGAGGGTTCGCTACCCTAGCGCCTGCGGGGCCCTCTTTCCTCTTGCTCTGGGATGCTGAGATAATAGGGTACTGCTTCCTAGAGGGCACATGACCCCCGAATGGATTTGCACACGCGTGTATTAGTGGGCCTCCGTTCGTGATTAAAAACTAACACTTTATAATCCGGGGTAATATAACCACTCCATGCTTGAATTTACGATGGGTGAGCAAGTTACCTCTGCTTTTGCCTTTACCTTCTGCTGAGTGGTAATATAAGCTTGCTGATAGTTGCCCTGTGGTACTGCATTGAATCCATGCCATTTGCGCTGACGTACATCTCAAGCCCTTTTTTTTCTTTTTAAGACAGGGTCTAGCTAAATTTCTCAGGCTGGGCTTGAACTGTGATCTTTATTGTCTCAGCTTCCTAGCATTGTAGCTGGGTGTCAGGCATGTGCCATCATCCCTGGCTTGAAAATTAAATTTCTAAAAATGTGATGTTCACCTTGCATTTATAGGGTTTAATGATCTATTGTAATATATCCCAGGAAAGTCGCTATCCACTAGATAAAATTGTTTCTCAACGCAGTCGTCTGTAAGTTACATGAATTTCTCTGACTGTCCAACGTGGATATCCCGAGAGGTCACTCTGCCCGGGCTCTGTCCAGGTGGCGTAGGGGAGCATAGGGCTCTGCCCCATGATGTACAGTCCCTTTCCACGACGTTGGAGAAGAAGCTGGGCCTTGTGTCTGCGCCTGCATATTCCTACAACTTCTCAGAGGCCTTTGGGCAATGACTGAGGAGATAAACCATGCAGGAAACAGTCCTAGATCTCGCGTTTTGGATATAACTTAGCCTCATTTAAGAAAAATTTGTTTTAATCTCTTACTTGGTGCATCATTTTTCTTGCAGAATTCACTGAAGAGTCCAGGTAACTTGGTGGGGGGGTAAGTAAATCAGCACTGAATTGTTTTTGCATTAACGGTATTTGTCAGGTGGTCCTTGTTCTAACCTCTCAAGCTTTACCTCAGACATTTAATTGTAAGCACAGAACACTCGTTCTATCTGTATACAAACTTGGCCCCATTTTTGCAGGGGCATTGATATAAACTAAGTATATTCATGTCTTGTGAAAATTGGTGTTTTAGTTACGTCAATAAAATAGCATAAATATTTCTTCATAAAATATTTCTTACATGCTCGTGTGGTTGAGGGGAGAATTAGTGAAATGAAAAGGTGCTGAATATAGCTCAGTGGTAGAGCATTCCAGGTTCCATTTCCAGTATTAGAAGAAAAAGTGAGAGGATTAAAAACAGGAGATAGGGTAGTTTGACCAAGGTCACAATTGCAGAGCTTTCACCTCAGTCATGTAATAAATAGCATATTCCTGGGCTCTGTCCAAGAGAGCTAAGCTGCGACTGTTACCAATAAAAATGCTGAGTAGATAAAAGCATGGAGTAAACCCTAACTCTAACCCTAGGAACTCTTAACAGGCTTTCTTGCTACCTATTGAGATAAGAAAAGCTTGTGAGGATGTTTTAAGGGGTAATGTTTGGGGATGTTAGATTTTGTCGGTCCAGCTTCCCAGGAAGCTTCTTGGAGTCCTTTGGGCAATGACTGAGGAGATAAACCATGCAGGAAACCATCTGGTAAACTAAGACTTTAAATTTAAACTGAAGGGCCGGGGATTTAGCTCAGTGGCACTGCGCCTGCCTCTCAAGCACAAGGTCCTGAGTTTGATCCCTGGTATCAAAAAATTAAACTACAAACTTCAAGAATATAATCTTGTAATGGAATTAATATGAGAAAAAGAAAAATGGAAATAAAGTCTTTGTAGGTTAGAGGGGTTGAAGGGAGGGCAGGGGAATGGAGAAAAAATAAGAACCAAGATGGATTATGTAAAAGTGCAGATTTCCAATGATGAATGTCATTATATTGTATACCTTAAAAGTACCAATAAAATTAATTAAAAAAAAATAATCTTGTGTTTCTTTTCATTGAGGAGAAAGGGGGACCACGCTGGATTTGGCCATTCACCTGGAAGACGTGTTCAGAAATACAGTGAATGCTGCTGCTAAGTCCCATCCAAGGGAAAGGGAGGGATCCTCAATACAAGAAGCAGTTTGTGGAACCATAGAAATAGTGTGACAAGTTTTAAACTTGTTGGATGAGCTTTGGTTGAGAAAAAGTGTTTTTGACTCTGCTGCAAATAATGGATCACGAACAACGCATTAACGTGGAATTTTGTTTCAAACTACAAAAAACTGCTAAAGAAACACATGAGATGTTAAAATTAGTTTATGGTGATGGTGCAGTGACTATGGAGACAGTTTCCGAGTGGTTTGAGCAATTTCGTAATGGCTGTGAATCAGTTGAAGACAAAAAGAATGTCCTTCAACATCAAAAACCGAAAAAAAGATTAAAAGAATGAGTGAAATGATTAGATCAGACAGTTGACTATTAAGGACATTTCAGAGGATCTGAAGGTCCTTTCCATTCAAAGCATTTTAGCAAATTTTAATACAAGGGGAGTATCACATTTGTTCCACATGTTTGACTGCTGAACAAAAGATGTCCATTTGTTATTCTCTTTGGAGCTGTGCACTCTGCCACTTCAGGTTCCATTACTTTAGTAAATGTCATCAGGGGACAGAAACTAAGGTCTGTGATTATGATGCTGAGACCAAGTTTCCAAGTTCTCAGTGGAAATCACCCAGGTGGCCTTTTGTGAGAAAAGCGCATCAGTCAAGATCCAACAAGGTGATACTGTGTTTTTTGACCTTGATGGAATTGTGGGATTTGAGTTTGTAACAAGGAATCCTGAATATTCCAAGAGCTTATTAGAACATTTACAAAATGATGTGTGAAGAAGGCAGCCTGAGAAATGGGCATACAGTTTTATCCTCCCATCATTACAGCGATCCATGTCATGTATCACTTGATACAGCAATTTGTTTCTGCCTTATCGGATCTGACACTGCAAGTTCTTGCTCTTCCCCAAAGTCAAAATGACCATGAAAGGTGAACATTTTCAATAGATTCAGATTTCAAGGTAGCCAACAGCATAAGTAAAGTCACAAAAGAGAACTGCTTCAGGGTCTTGCTGAATTACCCAGGCTGGGCTGCAAGGCATATAAACTAAAAAGTCTGCTATTCCAATATCAAAGACTGGAATCACTCAATAATTGTCAAATTCTTTTGTCACCCCAGATATGTTTGACCTGTATAAGGAATTTTTTTTTTTTGGTACTGGGGATTAAACTCAGGACCTTGTGCTTTTGAGTCTATAAGGAATTTAAGGCACTGGGGATAGGTCAATTAAAAACGTAGGAGTATGGCTCCTGGCCTTTGCCTCAATCTCCAGCACCCCAAAAGTCCTGCCAAATTGAAATTTCTCATATTTGGCTTTTTCTACCATTCTCAAGGAGATGGTGGTTTCCAAGCAAAACTAGCCATGTTTTTAAATGAATAAATTCCACATGAACTATACCTAGCATTTCAAATCAGAGTTCTCAATGAATTGAAATAGATGACTGTGTGTGTGTGGTTCCTTTATGTAGAAATGTGAGGGCTTCAGCCCAACTAATATATTGGTTTGATTCAGAGGTAAAGCAGCTTACAGTGAATTTGGGGTATCCTGGAGTTAATAACTGATAGGTGACTGGTCATGGATGTTGAATGAGAAGTCAAATTTGGGTATAGTTGCATGTCAGACCAGTACACAGTGTATGGGAAAATTGACTTTAGGGCAGTGGTGGCAAACCTATGGCGCGCATTCCACAGCAGGCTGTATCCCTGAATGCTTTAAAAGCCCACCACTGCTTTAGGGGCTAGGAAATTTTACTTTGGACAGCTAGAGTGCTCATTAATTCTCTACCTCCTGGGTTTTTTTGTTTATGGCTGTGTGGCCTGGGGCCACTTCTCTGTACCTCTTTCCTCATCTTTAAAGTGGGAACTTTTTTTTTTTAAGAACTAGCAAATGAACTTTGGGCCTTTTCCATCGAGTTACGGCCTCATCTTCAACCCTTTTTATTTTAAGACTGTCCCAAAATTGCTTACCCTAGGCTTGGAACTTTCGACTCTAGCCCCATCCTCCCAGAGTGATGGGCTACCTCCTGTTTATCATGCACTTGAATCTAAAGTCAGCCTACTTCGTGGTGTCAGTTAAGCCACAGTGGAAACCTTGTGAAAGCCCCAGCACCAGCTACCGCCATGTTTTCCACAAAAAGAACAGTGGCATTGCTTTCCATATATCTTTAATTTGTGGTTTAGTAAGTCACTTTAATCTGCTGTGTTCAATGTTTTTTTTTTCCAGGCACATGCTACTTTTTCAAGTTAATGTAGAAAACCACATCCAGAATCTAGAGCCCCCAGCCTGCCTAGCCATAATTTAATAATAGATAAGGGGAGGAGAGGCGACATGAGAGCCCAACAGCCGCTGCAGTGCCCGCTTCTTGTCCATCTTTCTTGGCTGCCAGCTTGTCGCACCTGCACCCCCACCGCGTGCTTTTCTCGGCCCCGCCCAGGACCCTAGGGGTGGCCGGGCAGTCCTGTCGCCGAGGAGGCTGGGGGAGGGGGGGGCTGGCGCAGGGCCCGCCCCTTGCCCCTTGCCCCGCCTGGTGTCTAGGTTAAGGTGGAAGATTTCGGTCAGGAAGTGGGCCTTGTGTGGGGAGGCGGGAAAGTGCTTACCCGGCAGGCGTTTCGGTCTGAACGTAGGAGTCCCTCAGTGCCCTCGACTCTGACCAGCAGGTCCATGCGGTCCTCCTCGTCGGAGGAGATCCTGATGTCATCCGGTGGGTCGGCTGTCAATGTTGCCTTGGACACTGGGCGAGTAATGTGAGGAGGCAGGTTCTCCACGATGGGGTTGTTCATGGCTCCCCTGGCCCCCACGCTGCGTTCTTCGGGCCGTCTTTCATCCGTCCGCGGGCGGGCGGGCGTGGGGTGGGGGACAACTGCAGCAACTCCGCCCTAGCGAGGCTGGGGCAGCCCCTTCTCCACTCAACGCTTGCTCCGACAACCACCCCGTCATGAGCCCATCGCTCCGCCCGCGTGGGTACCCGACTGCACTGATGTATGTTGCTCTAAACATGATAATCAGTCTAATGTAAATACATAGTTGGAAACAATGCCAGCCATTCTCAGGTAAGTTATTCTGTGATAAAACTACATTTAAAACATAATCATTTAATACATTAATTTTAATTTAATACATTTAATCATTTAATACATAATCGCACATAATACATCATTTTAAGCAGCTTTTTTTTTTTTGTACCGGAGATCGAACTCGGGTCCTTTCATGTGCGAGGCAGGCAGCGGAACCACCGAGCTAAATCCCCGGCCCCTAAGCAGTTATTTTTTTGTTTTTCCAGGGCTGGGCATCAAACCAAGTCCTTACATACTAGGCAAGCGCCTTACCACCAAGCAACACTTCTGTACCGCACTTAAACCAATTTTCAAGTTACAGCTCAGTAGCATCAAGTATATACTGTCGTACACAGGAAATTTAATTTTGATTTTTTTCTTTTTCCTTTTTTTTGGGGGGGGACAGGATCTCACCATGCAGTTAAGGCTGTCTTTGAACTCACTGTGTACCCCAGGCTAGCTTGAACTCACGGCGATCCTCCTCCTTCAGCCTCCTTGGAGTGCTGGGTTTACAGGCCTGTGCCATGCTTGGCTCAGTAAGTGTTTAATTTTAGCCAGTTCATCTAGCACTGCAATCCTGTATTTATCAAGTTTCTGTCGCAGGTGACAGGGCAAATATAATCCCCTTTGAGACTTTTTGCTTTTCTCCGGATGTATTTTCCTATGTTGCAAATTTATTCCAAAACTCTTGGCCAATTAATCCAAAAACAGAGCCCACGGACCGAGCTAAAGGACGGTAAAGAATTCAAATTCCCTATTAACTATAGTCCTGCGCGCAACTTCCAGTATCGCGAGAGACTTCTACTCCAAATAGGGGTGGAACTCAACTGCGTATGTCCCAGCAGCCTTAGCGAATTTCCAGTTCCCTGACTGCGCATGTCGTCACGTAGGTACGTTCCCCTCGGGAGCTATAAATATGGCTGCTTTGAAGCAGTCCGGTCTTTCCAACAACCACAACTTCTCTATTCTAGGTGAGTATTTTTACCCGTCTGCTTCCCGTGTTACAGGTCTAGTACCTCGATTCGACAACCAGTGTTTCCTAAGGGTGTTATTTAGAAGAAATGCCTTCAGCTGCATCCGTACGAAGGCGGGAATGGTTGCAGAGAATTGGGTACTGGGTTATGGACTGCGCCACAGCGCGTTTCTCATGGGCTCGAGCGCTAACCGGCCTGCGCTTCCCTTGGTTGTCTGTTCTGTAATTTGTCTTCCTGCCGCCTAGTAGGCACTTGTACCCTAATGGAATTATACAGTCGTTTGATTTTGGGCCCCCAATAGCTATTAAGGCTCTGTAGTTTGGAGTGAGTTAGCGACCAGCTATTCTTGGTTTAAATTTTTTGAATGAGTGAGCATTGTCTCTGCTTTTGCCATTACTATCCGCCGAGTGCCCGTTAATTTTCTAACGCTATGACGACTATGATCTTGAAGCTAAATTTTGGATGCGTTTTGGTAGTTGATGATGATATACCATAATATACCCGGAAAAATGGCTCTACACCAGGTTAAATTGTTTCTCTGCTCAGTCGTGAGTTACATAAATTGCTCTGACTGTCCAACGTGGATATCCCGGGAGGTCACTCTTCCCGGGCTCTGTCCAGGTGGCGTAGGGGAGCATAGGGCTCTGCCCCATGATGTACAGTCCCTTTCCACAACGTTGGAGAAGAAGCTGGGCCTTGTGTCTGCGCCTGCATATTCCTACAACTTCTCAGAGTCCTTTGGGCAATGACTGGGGAGATAAACCATGCAGGAAACACTCTAGATCTCACAGTTTGGATATAACTTAGTCTCGTTTAAGAAAAATTTGTTTTAATCTCTTACTTGGTGCATCATTTTTCTTGCAGAATTCACTGAAGATTTCAGATAACTTAGGCAGGGTAAGTTAAAAATGCACTGTATTGTTCGGGGATTAACAGTATTTGTCAACTAATTCTACCTTTGAATTATTTATTATAAGCACAAAATGCTGGTTGTATCTATATACAAGCTTGTTTCTGTGTATAATTTAATAAAAAGTATGTTTATGTCTTGTAAAAAAAAAAAAAAGTCCTGTTTAAAGCCGAGTGTGGTACCCAACGCTTCCAATCACAACCTTCGGGAGGTTGAGGCAGGAGGATCACCACGGATTTGAAGCCAGCCTGGACTACGTAGTGGGGTCCTGTCTCAAAAAACAAAAATGCTGGGCTGGGGATTTGGCTCAGTGGCACCTGCTCCTGCCTTGAAAGTGCAAGGTCCTGAGTTGATCCCTTATACCCAAAAAAATGCTGTTTAGTCATATTGATACAGGAGATATATACAGTTTTCAACTTGGCAGATATGAAATGTGCAGTTTGTGTACTCCTACAACATCAAAGAATGGAGTTGTGAATTAAAGGAAGAAGTTAGGAAAGTTTAATTGTACATCAGGAGATACCACCTAACAAGTGTATATGGAAAGAATAAAGGCTTTTTTCCAGACAGGGTCTTACTGTGTAGTCCAAGTTGTTCTTTTTCTGTGCACCTAGGTATTACAACAAATTCCAGTGACTCAAAAGCCGGGGAGATTGTTTTATTTAAATGTTAATCCAACTTGGCACTGAGGTCAGGAATTCCAACGTGGATATCCTGGGAGGTCACTCTCCCCGGGCTCTGTCCAGGTGGCATAGGGGAGCATAGGGCTCTGCCCCATGATGTACAGTCCCTTTCCACAATGTTGGAGAAGAAGCTGGGGTTTGTCTGCGCCTGCATATTCCTACAACTTCTCAGAGTCCTTTGGGCAATGACTGGGGAGATAAACCATGCAGGAAACAACGTCTAGTAAACATAAGGCTTTAAATTTGAACTGCAAACTTCAAAAATATAATGTGGGGGTTTTGTTCTTTTTTCCCATTCAGGAGGAGGAACCATATTGGACTTCTGGCAGATGACCTGGTTTTATTTGGGCTCCTTGAATTAGGGAGACTTGGTAAAGTGATAATGGTTATTGTGGTTTTGGTTTTCTGATAGTGTTTGTCTGCATTTGTCTCTTGGTCTTATTTTTCTGAGACGCAGGGTGTCTATAGTTCAGACTGGCTTTGAACTCAGCCTCCCAAGTGTTAAAATACGTATATACCACCATGCTTTTTTTTTTTTCCTTATTGTAACCTGGGTTTGGCCATCGTGCCTGATCTTTTTTGAAATGGCCATTTTATAGCTATTAGGAAGTAGGGAGAATGTTCAAATGAAAGGAGGACAGGGAAGGGGAGAAGAAATGAGGGAGGAGTAGGAATTAGAAAGAAAAAAAAAAAGAACAAGGAAAACAATAGAAACAAAGATTTATGAGTTACCTGTTCCGGAGGCCTTCAAAGCTGAAAGTTGTCATTGATATTAAAATAATTTGGCTTTAAAAAAACCATTCTCAAGGAGACAGCAGTTTTCAAACAACCACTTAGGATTTTGAATGGATTATTTTATGCATAAAATCTGTGTCCTTAGATGTTTGGGTTTTCTGTAAGCATTAATGTACTTCACAATTCTGATATCAAACTAATGTATTCGTGAGTTGAAATAAAGATTATATATTTGTGTGCTTTATGTGGAAATGTTATGAGGGCTTCAATATTTTGTGTGTGTGTTTGATACCAGGGATCAAACTCGGGACCTTGTGCTTGCAAGGCAGGCTGCAGAACCACTGAGCTAAATCCCCAGCCCAAGGGTTTCAATATTTTATGGGTGGTGCTAGTTAGGAAATCAGTCTTGCTGGGGATTTAGCTCAGTGGTTCTGCCCCGCAAGCACAAGGATCCCTGGTACCAAAAAAAAAAATCAAGTCTTGTTGCCATATTGGTTTGATAAAACTAAAATTCCGAAGTCCTAGGCTCCAAATACGTACATTTTGCTTATCTTGGGTTGGTCATTGTTTAAAATTATTTGGGAAAATGCACCTAAACTCGTTTGAGTTGTTCAATAAGGTGTTTGTGAGGATTTAATCCTGTTCCAATGAATTTTTGAGAATTATAGAGGTGTTGAGTGGTCATGGATGTTGAATGAGAATTGTAGGTTAAATTGCTTGTCAGATACTCCAATTAGTGTTCTTTGAGTTGATGTGCTCTTCACTCCTGTCACGTGAGCGGCACTGGAGCCTACAGTTGCCAGCTTGTCTCCTGATGTGATCCATGTCACAATGGGAGCTTCGTGAAGCCAACTAACTTGTACCAGCATTGCAGAAGGTAAAAGCCCCTCATGGAAAGATGGCCAAGAACCTGGAAGAAGGTAGTGTAGCTCTTGGTTGGGGCTGAAGTAATTTAGAGGGGTGGATGAACTCCCAGGGACTGATTTCAGACCTGCTGGAGACAAGCTGGCAAGTGGGTGTGTTTGGGTGTGAGGGAACAGCATCTACTAAGATTGCTGTTTTTAGGGTAACTAGTTACAGAAGAAAAATGGGTGTGGAGTGTTTTCTGGAGATTGAATCTTGGACCTTTGCCCTTTTGAGACAGGATCTCATATTGCCCAGACATGGCTGGAACTTGCATCCTGCCTCGGCCTCTCAAGAGGTGTGAGATTTAATAGTTGTGTGCCAGACCACACCTGGCTATAATTCTTCACAATAGTGAATAGGTCATTTTCCTGTTGTGAACATTTGTGCCAGGTACTGTTGTGGTTTTCAAGTGTTCATTTTGCGGATGTGAGTTGTTTTCCAGAGTCCATAACTAGGAGTAGATCCTCTGCACAAACAAGTACTGAAGGCTTAGTGAAGAGGAAGCTGGAGGGGAGGCAGGTTTATTCCCAGGACACTTCTGTTCCACTAAGGCTGGTCGGTGCTCATTTTGATACTTACACAAACCTTGTCTTAGGGGGAATAATTTTCAGTTCAGATTCAGTAGGAGATGGATGGCTGCGATACTGAGCAAATGAATGTGTATCATCAAATTTGGGAATCAACTAGATTTGAGTTCTGACAGCAGTCCATGTGACCTTGGAAGAGTCACAGCTGCTTCAATTCCCTTATCTGCATGAGGGCCACAAGTTCCTGTCTCACCTGGTGTAATAACCCCTATAATACCAGTACTCAAGGCTGAAGGAGCAGTATTGCCTTTGTTCCAGGACAACCTGGACTATACAGACCCTGTAAAAAACAAGCTGAGCACAGTGGTACACATCTAATCCCGTCACACTAGGAGACAGGCAGAAGGAACAAATTCAAGCCCAGCCTGGTGTACCTGTAAGACCCTATCCACAAAAAAAGCCAGGCATGGTGGCACACGCCTATAATCCCAGTACTTAGGGAGCTTGAGGCCAGAAGATTGCTGTAAATTGGCCACTCTGAACTACATAAGACCCTGTCTCAAAGATTTCATGAATGTACAGACTGAAATAGGCCTTAAAATATATCAAGAATTCAACTAGGGGCCAGGGGACATAGCTCAATGGCTCCTCACCTGCCTGGCAAACTCAAGTTCCCAAATTCAATCCCCAGTATGGGGAGGGGGCTGGATTCAGCAATATACTCTGGTAGGGAGAAACACCCACACAGACGTGAGAAAATAGGACTGGGGATTTAGCTCCGTGTTTCCACCACCAGCCTCACAAGCACAAGGTCCTGAGTTTGATCTCCAGTACCAAAAAAGAAAATGCTGGGTTTGGTGGCATATACTTATAATCTCAGCTTCAGGCTGAGGCTGGAAGAACTCTTGAGTTCAAGGCCAGTCTTTTTTGTTACCAGGGATCGAACTCCGGCTTGTGTATAGATCTTAATTTGTCTCTTTTTTTTTTTTTTTTTTGGTACCAGGGATCGAACTCTGGTCCTTGCGTTTGTAGGCCAGCCTTAACTACATAGCAAGACCTTGTCTCAAAAAAAAGTAAGAAGGTAGGATTGTGAGCGTATTCACAGTGAAACATAGAGGCCAAGGGAGAGACAGGAAATCGAAAAGCTTCAGGGAACCAGGCATGGTGGAATACAGCTGTAATCCCAGCACTGGGGAGGCTGAGGCAGGAGGATTGCCTCAAGTTCAAGGCTGTCCTAGGCCATTAAAAAACAAAAAGCTAGAGCATTTGTAGCATGGTTCTAGGACGGCACTGAACAAAAAACTCAACATCTGTGGCCATAAAGAAATGCAAAATAAAACATTCCATCTTACCTCTGAAAGAATGGCTATCATCAAGAAATCAATGACAGGGCTTCGGATTTAGCTCAGTGGTTCCACCACCTGTCTCACAAGCACAAGGACAGGAGTTTGATCCCGGGCACCCCCCCCACCCCCAAAAAAACCCAAAAATAAAAATAGAAATTGCATTTGACCGAGCTATTCTAGGTATCTTCCCAAAAGAGTTAATCATATTATAGTGATGCATGCATATCCGTGTTAATAGCAGTACAATTTAAAATCTTGGAAGCAGTATATATGTGCATCAACAGATGAATAAAGAAAATGGTATTTACACAGAATACTAGTCTGCTATAAAGAAGGATAAATGAGGGCCAGGGATTTAGCTCAGTGGTTCTGGCGCCTGCCTTGCAAGCGCAAGGTCCTGAAATTGATCCCTGATACAAAAAAAAAATAAATAAAAAAGGATAAACAAGTCATTTGTAGGCAACTGGATGCACCTTGAGATAATGTTAAGAAAATAAATCAGACACAAGCTTAAATATGGCATGGTTTCTCTTTCTCTTATCTGAGAAACTTAAACGTATAAAGAGCAAAATAAAAGATAAGAATAGAAAACTGCTAGACCTTTAACAAATGGGAAGGAGAGGGGATAGGAAGAGGATGTGAAAGGAATTAAGATGCATTATGCACTTGTACCAACTCCCCACAATGAATGTAATTATATGTATTGCAAGGATGTGTTAATAAAAGTAAAAAAAAAATTTTTTTGGACCTTGCACTTGCAAGGCAGGTGCCAGAACCACTGAACTAAATCCCTGGCCCAATAAAAGTAAAAATTTAAAAATGCTTATTAAACTAGACTGAATTTTGGGGGGGGGGGGTTGTTTTTTGGTACCGGGGATGGAACTCTGGTCCTAGACTGAATTTTTTATGATTTCTAAGCAAGAAAACATCTCACACGCCTGCCTCGCAAGTGGAAGGTCCTGAGTTCGATCCCCATTACCAAAAGAAAACATCTCACAGGGCTGGGGATTTAGCTCCACTGCCTGCCTCAAAAGCATAAGGTCCCGAGTTTGACCCCTGCTACCAGAAAAAAAAGAAAACATCTCACAGGGGAAAAAAGTCTCGAAGGAAGCCATGATTTAAGCTAGAGATAAAGGTAGAATTAAATGGAGAAAATGAGAGCCAGGAGCAGAGGCAATAAGAGTTGTGCTTTAAAAAAAAAAAAGCTGTGCTTTAGACAGGAAATGGAAACATGGAGAGGGAAGAACTACTAGACAAGATCTGTACATTGACTGGAAGGATAAATTGATCCATGGGAAGGCACTAAGGTTTTTTTTACGTTTTGGTTTGTTTGGGTTTTGTTTCCTTTTTGAGACAGAGTCTTGCTACATAGTTCATCCTGGCCTTGACTCAACAGGGATCCTCCTGCTTCAGCCTCCCTAGTGCTGGGATTATAGGCATGAATCACCATGCACCACTGAGTTTTATTTTGGACTCTCAGTTTAAGATGTTCCGTTTTAGTCCTTCATGGTGGCACATGCCTGTAATCTCAGCACTGGGGAGGGGAGGCTGAGGCAGGAGGATTGAAGTTCCAGGCCAGCATGAAGTACATAGGGAGACCCTGTCTCAAAAAACCAATTTAGAGGGGGCCAGGGATTTATTAGCTCAGTGGTTCTGCCGCCTGCCTTGCAAGTGCAAGGACCCGAGTTCGATCCCCGGTAACAAAAAAAACAACCAATTTAGGGCTGGGATTTAGCTTAGTGGTGTTGCCACCTGCCTCGCAAGCACAAGGTCCTGAGTTTGACCCCTGTTATCAAAAAAAACCCCAAAATCCAAATGATTTGAGTTTGATCCCTGGTACCTAAAAAACCAAATGACAAAAAGATCAAAAGAGATGCTCAGTCTTGTAGGTAGAGATGTAAGGTTGTAATTTAGGATAGATGTCAGAACCAGCCTAGGTGGTCTGACCTGTCAGATAAAAGATAATGGCTCAAAACTATTTAAAAAAAAATTTTAGGGCCAGGGATTTAGCTCAGTGGTTCCAGCACCTGCCTCGAAAGCACAAGGTCCCGAGTTCAATCCCTAGTACCAAAAAAAAATTTTTTTAAACACTGGGCATGATGCTGCACCCCTGTTATCCCAGCACTCACAAGTTTGAGTCCAGCCTGGGCAATTTAGGACTTAGTGAGACCCTATCTCAAAATAAAAACTAAAAACGGGCTGGGGGTGTAGCTTAGTGTGAAGTCCAAGAGTTCAATCCCCAGTACCAAAAAAAGGAAAAACTTTTTAATTAAATAAGTGATGGTCCAGGGTTGGGTGTGTAGCTCATTTGTAGAGTACAAATTTGTATGCTTAGCATACACCAGGCCTGGATTTCATTCCCAATACTGGAAAAAAGAAAAAAGCAGATGACCCAGCCATGAACAGGAGTCAAATCCCTTTCCACCACTTGTATGATAACCCTAGGAAATTACTTAACCTCTTTAACCTCATTTTCCAACCATCATGAGATTTTTGTGAGGAACAAGTGAGTTAACACACACGGATGTTTATTTAACCAATAGTTTTACAAAAGAGCTTGATAATCTTTTTTTTTTTTTTTCTAAATTACATTAAGTCATGTGAGTAAGATTTTGGAGGAAGACAGCAAAGAGACACTAGAGATCGCAGGGGAAAAATTTTGGAGAAATTTCATAGTATATCATCCAAAAGAGTCCATGATGAAGGCAGAGGTAAACTTAAAGAGGTAAGAGACTGAAGGCAGGGGAATGCTTTGGGGTTGGCACTGCATGGTAGAAGAATTCAGTTGGAAAATTCTCATCAAAAATGTCCATATGGCTGGGAGTGATGCCGCATGCCTGTAATCCCAGCACTTGGGAGGGAGGCTGGGGCAGGAGGATTTCGGCAAGTTCCAGACCAGCCTGGAAAACAGTGAGACCCCCGTCTCAAAAGCAATTTTTGTCTCCATGTAGTCTTTCAGTCAGAATTAATATGAAATTCAGAAAATACCTACCTGCAAAGGTTGCTCCCCTGACCTACGTAGAGAACCCCCAGACACAATCAAATAGCCTGAGCGCTTACCTCAGAAAGCTCCTGAAATCCTGAAGAACTGTCTGTATGCACTGTGAAGAAAAGATGTTAAGAGAAGGGTACTTTCCTTGCTGCCTGTTTCCCATCTTCAGATCTGAATCCCAATTCGCAACTTTATCTGTACCCTCTGATCCCCTTGATTCTCTTCCCCCTCCCTCTCTTTTCCTCAAGTCCTTTCTCCACTTAGTTCTGAAAGGTCTGACCCTGTCATTCCGGGCTCAGAGCCCAGCTCCGCACTGCCTCAGGAGAGAGGTGGGGCACAAATCTGCGCGCGACCTGTCAGTCATGAGCACCCTCTGCGCTACCCTCTGCTTCTCTGCGGGACAGGCAGTTCCTCATCCTCCCCCGCCTCTCCAGCCCTGACACTACAAGTGTGGCTTCTCCTCGGGTACCTTGTCTTGAATTTGACCTGGAAAGCCATTCTTAACCGCTAGGCTGTCAGCCCTGTGTGTACCTTTGTCATAACCCCCTGTGAGGTATCAACAGTCTGATTTCTCATCCTTCTCCATGGATACCCTTGTGAGGGCAGGAAAGATCGGTGTCTTTTTTCCTTTATACACCAGAGTTTCCCAAACAAACCAGCCTGGATTCAAGTACAGTAGTCTTTCTGGTTGGTTGGTTGGTTGAGTGTTTGAGTGTCAGTCCATTTATCGAGGATTTTCCAAAACACAAAACCTAGAAACGACAAAAGCAAAACAAAACACACAGCTACTGTAGCTGGGCCAGGGAGAGCCTGGTTCTAGAGCTCGCTAACTCAGAACGAGCCAGTTGCACTTCCCGGGGTGGCCGCTAGGGGCCGCCGGGCTCTTTGTTTTCCCTCTGGCCAGGGTCGGGGCCGGAGACCTGCAGAGCGCATGCTCTAGGGCAGTTCCTGGCCCTGTCGGCGAGCGCCGGAGTTCCCAGTCCCAGACCTGCACCGAGGTAGGTCGCGCGGGGACGCGCGGAGGGTACCAGGCGAGGCGGCGTGGGGGCGACCCCAGCCGCAGCGGGCCCGGGCCTCGCTCGGGAGCGCCCGCGACACCGTGCGGTGCGACTCCACGTGAGACGGGCGGCAGGAGCGCGCGGTACGGACGCGTGTGCTCCGGCCGGGCGGCAGGCCGGGCCCCGCCTCGCCCGCTCCGGCCCTGCGCAGCCCCTCCGCCGTCGGCCCCGCGCCTAGCTCTCCTGCGCGGGCGGGAGATTCAAACTGCCGGGCGCGCACGCCGCGGGCCCCAGCGCCGCCGGGCTCCCGTGGGTTACCCGGCATAGGTTTGGAGCCGGCGCGGTGCGGCATAGGGGCCTCTGCCCTGCAGAGGGCTGCTTTAGGAGCTCAAGGTGGCTGGTGAGGGTCCTGTGCAGGGACAGGAGCCTCAGTGTCTGTGGGCACCCAGTCGACTGTTGGCCAATTGGAGAGGTGCGCCCTGAGCACTACATCGACTCAGTGGACAAATTATTTGCTAGCTGTCCTTGCTGTGCTGCTCTTGAAGTGCCGGGGAACAATGGTGACAAGGGCGGGCCGCCTGTGGCCTTTAAGGAGCTCCGGGTCTCCCCGGGGAGACCTCACGCGAGACAGTTACAGTCCAGTGTGATCACCAAAAATGTCCTTGCAGCCCCGGCACTGCTGCGGGCGAGTCATTCATTCATCAGAAATTAGCTGAACTCCGACCTCGTGTGACTTGTGTGCCCCAGCAAAAGTTGAACGTATGGAGAGTTACGGGAACCGCAAGGGGACCCCGGAGCGTGCCCCGGGAGGTCAGGAATGACTTTGCAGGTGAGGTTTTGGTGGCACAGGAAAGGCAGACTGGAGGTGGTGGGGTCAGGGTGAGCCAGGCAGGGGCACATACAGGCAGAGACGTGAATGAAGGTATAGGTGAGTGTTGTCATTGGGAACCAACCCTGGCTCCTCGGTCCTTTTATGCCTTTGATGAAGGAATTCAGTCAAGACCCAGGCAGGCGTGCAGAAGTACAGGTAGAATTTTTTGTAAAGCAGACATAGAGATTTATGCCTTTATTGAAGCATCAAGTGAGAGTTTACTTTTTTACACTCTGAAGAGTTACTCCTGATGTTCAAGGAACTGTGGAGTTCATGATACTTATCCACATTTTTCTCAGAGATTACTTTGGAACTGCACAATATCTTCCTTCTTCTTTTCAGATGGTTAGTGTTTCTTCAGGGGTCTTAATCACTTGAGAAACTTATGAAAGAAAATACTAATTTAAGTAAGGCCTCAGCCTGAGGCAGCAGAGTCTTTAAAGAGTGTTTCCTCTTGCTGGCATGGTAGCACATGCCTGTTATCCCAGCTCTGGGAGGCTGAGGCAAGAGGATCACTGTTATTTCGAGGCCAGCCTGGGCTACATAGTTTAAAACCAGTCTGAACTACATAGTGAGACCCTGTTCTGAGATCACTGGGCCATAGGTTATGGAAACGAGATATGTTCTATTCCTTGTTCTAGAAATAGCTCTTTGTCACAATGTGTAATCTTTAAAAATCTGTTCTGTGGGGATCATTTTGCATTTGAGACCTAAAAATTGATTGTAAATGTACACGTTTCTTCATTTAACTATAACTGACAAAACATGCTCTTTTGGATACCCTTTGTCCCTGGGGCCTGCTAATGTCTAACTACCTGCGTAACATTGTGGTCAGGGTTACCACAGGGAGAAAGGGGCAGTGAGATGCTACAGCGGGGCATAGTGTGAAGGATTGGAGGGCAGGATCAGGGAACACTAGGTGGGGGTGGAGAGGATTGGGAAAGTTCTCCCCAAGAATGGCATCAGAGTGAAACTTGGAAAGATGAAATTATGAGTTAACTAGGTTTCAATTATAAAGACAACCCAAGAACTAGAATCTTCTGTTCCTAGTTGGGTGCCCTTGGGCCACCCACCCCGTCTCCCAACTCAGTTTCCTTATTGTAAAAGGAAGGTAAGAGGTATGTGGTGAAGGTTACCAGTAGAAAGCAGTGGTTCTAACATCTGGTGAGAGCTGTGGCCCCTTTCCCCAGGGAGAAGTGAACACACAGCCCCAGGCCCCAGTCTGCGAACAAAGGGGGCCCAGGGAGGAACTGTTGATGTGAAGTGTGCCAGCCCTGTCCCTGGCATAACAGCAGTTCAGCAAATTTGTTGGCCTGAGAGCCCTCTCTTCCCTCCCCTTCTGGGGGAACCTTTCACACACAGAGATTGCAGCCTCCTGGTATGGGGGAGGTAAGGGACAGCTGCCGATGTCCCAGGGCCCTTGGTCTCCCTTTGCCAATAGCAGCTGTGGTAAAGTCACAGGGATTGAAGCAGGATCACCAAGCTGTCTAGTCTGGTGCCCCTACCCCTTCATTCAACAAGTGAGGAAGTGGGTTGGGGAGCAGCTCTGCCTGTGACAGGAGTAGTCAGGAGACCTGGGGTTTCATCCCCTCTCAGTGGGCACCTTTCCCAGGGCCTGATCTCCCTGATTTATAAAGTTGAGTGGGCACACCTCAGAGGCAGGTGTGCACACTCTGGGAGAAGGTGGCACACCATGGGTGCCTGTTAGTGGCAGTTGACTCTGTATATGACTTTTAGTTATCTGTGACTGTCTCGCTCTTCTCCCAGATGGTAAATTCCTGAAGGTGGAAGTTGGGGAGCAGAGGATGGGAACAGGAGTATGAGGACAAAACACAAGTTCTTATTCCCTGTCTAGACTCGACTGGTTAAGAAAACACACCCAGTGGCTGGGGATGCAGCTCAGTGATAGACCAGGTGCTTAGCACACAGGTTCAATACCCAGCACCAAAACAAAACAGACACATGGAGCAGTCAGGGAGTCTGTAGAAAGGACTGATTTCTGCTGTTGTTGAAGATATGCAGATGCTGGGCACAGCACTCATCTTTCAGAAGGTACCTGCTCGGCCCTGGCCTGCCTCTGTGATTATGCATAACAGACTGGCCAGTGCCTAGAATCCTCCATTTTGTTTTGTTTTATTTGAGACAGGGTCTGGCTGTGTAGTTCAGGCTGGCCTTGAACTTACTATGTAGCTCAGGCTGGCCTCAAATTTGTGGCATTCCTGCCTCAGCCTCTCAGAGTGTTGGGATTACAAGCATGTGCCACCACACCCTACACCTTCTGGGGTTTTTTTTTGGTACCGGGGATCAAACTTGGGTCCTTGCTCTTACCTACTGTTTTATAGAGACAACTCAGGTCTGTGGGACTCAGGCCATTGCTGGGTGCTGTCTCCACCATAGCGGGGAGCTGTCTGTACCCATTGTCCAGGTCTGTCACCAGTCCAATCCCAGCCTCCTCAGTGTCTCCTCTCCTTCAGTTCCCTTCTGTTCTCTGCTCCTTGGATTTGGCCCTCCTGCCTAGATTGTGGTCTGCCTTTGGCCTGTTCACTTTCCTTTTTTTCTTTATATATATATATATATATATATATTATATATATATATTATATATATATATTATATATATATTATATATGTGTGTGTATATATATAATATATATGTGTGTATATATATATGTATATATATTTGTTTTTGGTACCGGGGATTGAACTCAGGACCATGTGCTTGTGAGGAGGTGGCAGCACCTCTGAGCTAAACCCCCACCCTTTTTCTTTTTTTTGCAGTGCTGGGACTCTTAACCCAGGGGTGCTCTACCACTGAGCTACATACCCAGGCTCCCTCCCCTGTGTTGTTTTGTTTTTTGTTTTCTTTCTTTTTTTTTTTTTTGGTACCTGGGATCAAACTCAGGACCTTGGGCTTGCAAGGCAAGTGCAGTGCCACTGAGCTAAATGCCTGGTCATGTTTTTTGTTCTCTTTGAGACATAGACTCACTGTGTAATCTGGGCTAGCCTTGAACTTGATATATAACCCAAGCTGTCCTTGAACTCACCATGCTCCTGCCTCAGCTTCCCAGATGCTTGCATTATAGGTGTGCACTACTGTGCCTGGCAAGATGGTATCTCTCTCTCTTTCCTTTTTTTTTTGGTACCGGGGATCGAACTTAGGTCCTTGCACTTGTGCAGCAGGCGGCGAAACCACTGAGCTAAATCCCCAGCCCTCCTTTTTTTTTTTTTTTTTTTTTTTTTGGTTTATTTGTTTTGTTTTTTTGAGACAGGATCTCACTAGTTAGTTCAGGCTAACTTTCAACTCACTATAATAGCCCAAAGTGGCCTCACAGCGATCCTCCTGCCTCAGCCTCCTGAGTGCTGGGATCACAGGTGTGTGCCACTATGCCCATCTCAGTGCTATCTTTCTTGTCAGCTAAGAGACTAGGGACCCTCCAGAGGAAGTAGAAGCAATTTCTTATAATATTCAAGGACACCAGCTCTGACACCTGACCATCTTGTGTTCAGATCTTGGCTTTCTAGTCCAGTGCTTCTGTTTCCTCACCTATAAAGTGGGATCATTATAGCCAAATGGTTGTGAGATTCCCCCAGAATATTAGCCAATCACATATGACTAAGATGTTGACAGAGCTGGTTCCGTTCTGACCTACAATAGCAGATGTTGGTGGTGGTGGTGGTGGTAGTGGTAGTGGTGGCCCATGATACCAACCACCTCAGCCCTTATTTCTTTCCCTTTCCAACCTTTCCCACAGTTCAGCCCAGCATCAGCAGCAATGTGCTGGCGTAATTCTGTTTCCTGCTTTTACACTCAATTTCATGTGCTGAGTAGTACTTTTCCATGCTTCTCAGTGGTGGCGAACCTATGGCACGTGTGCTGCAACTGTTTATCACTGAAAGCCCCAGAGGATTCGCAGACAGCTTTCAGTGATAACAAACAGCCAGCTGAGGCCCACATGCTATAGGTTCGACACTACTGGTCTGGACTCTCCTGGGTACGGCTGCCTGTTGCAGATCATTCTGATAAACTAATAGACAGTTTGCCTTGGGCACACTGTCTGCCTTCGAGGGACGCCTGTTACACTCCCAGCCCTAATCTATCTGACTGCTTACTTTGCTGTCCTTTCTCAAGTGACTCCCAGGCCTTCAGACTTAAGGAAGATACCTGGTGATCTGGAGCTCTGGGCCTTGCCTCTCCTCTCTGTTCCCCAGTGTTCTCCATCTCACCATCCTCGTAGTTACTTAAACTCAAATTCAGGACCTTTTGTGTTTGGCCAAGCCCCTAGGCCCTCTGGGAAGGCCTGCCCAGAATCCTCTTGATTTTTTTTAGGATGAAAAAGTCACCTTTTTTTGAGACTGAGTCTCACAGTGTAGCTCAGGCTGGTCTCCAATTCATGATCCTCCTGCCTCAACCTCCCTTGTGTTGTGATCACAGTGTGTGCCATCATGCCCAACTCTCTTTTTTTCTTTATCTTTTTGGTGCTGGGGATTGAACCCAAGGCCTCCTGCATGTTAAATGTGTGCTCTGCCACTGAGCTACACCCCAGTACAAATAAGTTTTTGTTAGTTTTTGTTTCTGTTTTTTGGTGATACTGAGTAATGAATCCAGGGCCTCACACCGAGCTGTAGTTCCAGTGCTTTTTTTTTTTTTTTTTTTTTTTGGTACTGGGAATCGAACTTGGGACCTTGCGCTTGCGAGGTAGGTGCCAGAACCACTGAGCTAAATCCCCGGCCCTTTTTTTTTTTTTTTGAGGCAGGGTCTCACTATGTAGTTCAGGCTTGCGTTGAATTCATGGCTATCCTTCAGCTTCGGCCTCCCAAGTGCTGGGTGATTCCTCTCCTTCCTTTTACTCCCCCATACTAACCTCACCAGCAAAACAAGTTTTTCTGCTAGGTAGGTCTTTTTCTCTTGCTCCAGGCTTAATCAAGCTACTACATCTGTCACTTGGTTGCTACGACAGCCTCCTAACTCACTGTGTAGTCCAGTTTGGCCTCAAACTGGCAGCAATCCTCCTGCCTCAGCCTCCCAAGTGCTGGGATTATAGTTTCCCTAATCTCTTTACTTTGAGACAAGATCTTAATAAATTGGCCGGTCTGGACTGGAACTTGCAATCCTACTGCCTCAGTCTCCATAGTACCGTTTTTAATGTTTTTCCTTTCCTTATAGAATATAAGCTCCTTGGTTATAAGGAGAGGGTTAATCTCTTCCTTGCTATACCTCCTGGCTGCACACCATGTCCAGCTCCGGTGCAGTCTTGATAACAGCCCTGAGAAGCAGTCAACACATCGCTTTTCACAGATGAAGATACAGCTCAGAGGTTAAAGCCTCTGGCCAGTCATGATCATGAGAGCAGGTGTGAAGCTGACCATGGTGACGCATGCCTAGAATCCTAGCACTCTAGAGGCTGAGGCAGGAGGATCACTGTGAGTTCAAGGCCAGCCTGGACTACACAGGGAGACCCTGTATCACAAAACAAAACAACAGAAGTGAGAAAGCCACATTTTGAGAGGTGAATCCAGTTCTTGCCAATCCAAGAGTGCATAGATTTTTAGTGTGGGAAGAGAGCATCTCAAAGAGGCATGTTGGAAGGGAGGCCATCCACCGCAGGGAATAGAAGTTGGGTGAAGTTCAGAATTGCTGCCTCTTTTTTTGGTACCAGGAATCGAACTCTGGTCCTTGCACTTGCAGGGCAGGCGGCGGAACCACTAAGCTAAATCCCCGGCCCTGCTGCCTCTTTAGAATCAGAACTGTGCCAGTGGGAGCCTCCCAGGCTTGGCAGGATTCTAGGCAGTGGTGGCTTCCCTACCTTCAGTACCTCATTTTCCGCCCCTAGAATAATCAGCAAGAAATGCCTATGGGCTGGGGATTTAGCTCAGTGGTTCTGGTGCCTGCCTCAAAAGCCCAAGGTTCCGAGTTCGATCCCCGGTACCAAGAAAAATAAAGGTGCCTGGCCTTGTGTCTGTATCCTATGGGTTGGACAGCTGGAAAGCCTGAGAAAGGAATGGGGCAGGCGTGCTGGGCACCTCTGAGGCTCAGACTGGAAAGGCTCTCGGGATTCTCATTTCATTGTGGCCTTGGCTAGTCTTCACCCTCATCTGTAAGATGGAGGAGATCCCAGGTTCCCAGATTGGGCTGTGCCTGAGTATTACCCGGGGTAGGCCCTAAGCAAGCGCTGTAATAACACCAGTATTGCTTTATTAAGGACTTACTATGTGAGGACTTTATTATTATTCTTTTGATTGATTAATTGGAGTGCTGAGGATCAAAGCCATGACCGTGTACACTGCTGGGCAAGCACCCTACTGCTGAGCTGCACCCCCAGCCCAGTCTGAATGCTTTAAAGTATTAGCTCATTTAACCCTACACATCGTACAGAGATGTAGGTGCTATTATCACCCCCCCTCCATTTTACCAAGGAGGAAACTGATTGGTGGAGACACTGACTGTCCAAAGTCAAGCACAGTCTGGCCCCAGAGGCTGCACTTTCAACCACCACACAGAGCAAGGGCTTCAAAGTGCCTGACCCTGGCCTCCCCTTCCACTGGGTTCACAGTCCAGAGATTGAGAGCTCCAGGCTTATCTTACCTGACCTTAAAGACTAGGACTCAATAAAGATTTCCAGAGCTGCATGTGTGGTAGAAAAAAGACTTTGGGGGCTGGGGATGTAGCTCAGCAGCACAGCACCTGCCTGACAAGCATGAGTCCCTGAGTTCAATACCTGGTACCAAAAAAAGAAAAGAAAAAAGACTTTGGATACAGTATGACCTCGAATAGAATGTACGGAGTTGGGGAGAATGTCCGTTCTCAACGTCCTGGAGAACACAGAGGCACCATCGGCTGAGGGTGGATGGGAGTGGTGGGCTGAGACTTCTCAGCAGCCCTGGATGTTCCAAGTTCCAGCCTGCCTCCTTACCACAGGTTGTCTTCTCTATTTTGTAGCACTTGGTGTTTGTGCATTAGCACGTTTTTATCTCCTCTTGTACTGCATGAGAAAGCCAGCCTCTGCCAGGCGAGGTGATGCACAACTGTAATCTCAGCACCCAGGAGGCAGAGGCAGGAGGAGGACTATGAGTTCCAGACCAGCCTGGGCTACATAGTGAGTCCAGGGCCAACCTAAACTACAAAGGGAGACCCTGCCTCAAAAAAACAAAACAAAACAAGCCAGCCTCTTTCCAGGTGTGGCAATTCATCAGAGGACACAGATGCTCTGGGTTGGTGTTCTTTTGTTTTGTTTTTTGGTATGGGGGATCAAACTCAGGACCTTCCGCTTTTGAGGCAGATGGTGGAACCACTGAGCTAAATCCCCAGCTCAGTTCTTTTGTTTTTTGATTTGGGGTTTGGGAGGGGTTTTTAGGGTTTTTTTGAGACAGGGTCTCACTGTGTAGTCCAGGCTGGTCTTGAACTCACTATGTACCCCAGGCTGGCCTCAAACTTGGGGCAGTCCTTCTGACTCAACCTCCCAAGTGCTGGGATTACATGCATGCACCACCTACTGGGAATCAAACTCAGGACCTCATGCTTGCCAGACAGTCGCTGTGCCACTGAGCTACGTCCCCAGCCCTGAGTTTTATTTGGACTCTCAGTTTAAAATGTTCCGTCTTAGCCAGGCTTGTGATGCAGTCTTGCTGATGTGTGCACAGGTTTCAAGTTCCTGGGTTCAAGTGAGCCTCGTGCTCAGCTTCTTGAGTATCTGGGGCTACAGTACCTGTGGACCACCAGGCCCTGCTTGTTCCCTATGAGATACCTTAGATGATATGAGAAAGTACAGAGAAAATAACTAACATTGTTCATAATCCCATTTACCATTGTTTTGTTTTGTTTTTGAGACAGGGTCTCGATATGTAGTTTAGGCTGGCCTCGAACTCCCAGCAATCTTCCTGCCTCAGCCTGCCTAACTGCTGGGATTACAGGCATGTGCTACCATGCCCAGCCTAGTTTACCATTGTTAATATAAATGGTACATATTTCCTGCCATAGCTTTTCTATGCCACATCCCCAGGCCTATTTTATTTATTTTTGTGATCCTGGGGATTGAATTTAGGAACTTCACACTGAGGGACATCCCCAGCCCTTTATTTATAGTAGTTCAGAGATTGAACTCAGGGCCTTTGCACTGAGCCACATCCCTAGACTCCATCCTCCCTTTTTTATTTTTGAGGCAAGGTCCTATAAATTGCTAAATTGCCCAGGCTGGGTTTGAACTTGCAGCCCTCCTGCCTCAGTCTCCCAGAGTGCCAGGATTACAGGCATCACTACCACACCTTCTTCCTTTATTTTTTTAATGCTATGGAGAATATTTACAGAAGTTGCTAGACATGGTAGTGCATGCCTGTCAATCAAAAAAGGGCTGGGAATGTAAAAGACCCTGGGTTTACTCCCTGGTACCAAAAAGGAAAAAAAAAAAAAATCTGTGCAATTTATTTTTACGCATTCATTGTTCAGTTTGAGGTTTTTTTTTGTTTTGGGAAGATTTTTTGGTACTGGAAATTGAACTAAGGAATTTACCACTTGCCAGGCAGGCAAGGCGCCACTGAGCTACATCCCCAGCCTCTAGTTTGAGTTTTTTTAAATAAGAATTTCGTATTGGCAGGGGAAAATGTTTGCAATTTCTGACATATAGTATGTGGCTGGGCTTTTCAGGACACAAGGATGCCACCCAAGCGCTTAGCTAAGAGAACATCACCCCCAGAAGATGCTGCCCCCAAAAGCAAGAAAATGAAAGGTAAGTTGGCCTTGGCCTCTTCTTTCTGGCTGTGGGTGGCCTCTTGGAGCCCCAGGGGTCTGGAACTGGGCCCCTCCATCCCTAACACTTGAAGATGAGGGACTTGGATGTCCAGGGACCCCATCTAACTGGAGGGTCTCCTGTAGCTCATTGAATTTCACCCCTCTGGGAATCATAAAAGCCCAGATGCTCCTCTGAGAGGATTTGAGCAGTGCTGGGGAAAAAAACCAAAAAAACCCTATATCCTAAATTGGGTGTGGTGGCACACACCTGTAATCCCAGCACTCAGGAGGATGAAGCAGGAAGATTTCCATTAGTTCAATCCCATCTTGAATTACATAGCGAGACCCTATCTCAAAACAGAGCCAAAAACTAGATCCTAGGATGTCATTCTAGGCAGTAATGTATTGTGGTTAGCACTACTGGTTTCAGAGCTGGGTTCAAGTTTTTGCTCTGCTATGTTCTAGCTGTATAAGCATAGGCAAATCCCTTAACCTAGCTGAGCTTTCATTACTCACTACATAAAATGGAGGTGAAAATAGCACCACCCTCTCTGGGCTGTTGTGAGGATTAAATGAGATAATCTCCAGGCTGCATATGAAGGGGAGTGTCTGGTTTCCTCTCCTGTGACCCCAGAATAGAACAGACATAAGAGAAAGCTACCCTAGACTGGGAGGAGGGAGTGTGGGCCATGCTCAGACAGTGTCTGTCTTTTCCAGACTCTCATAACCAAGCAGTGAAGCCCACTGCCTCCCGCAGTGGTCCCAGCACCCACTCCTGCCAAGGTGTCTGAGGACCAAGCCCTCCTGACCAGAAAACCCCAGCAGATGGCTTCTGCCTGGTGCACACTCTGCACAGCTGCAGTGGCCATGGCCACACCCCCGGAGAAGGCCCTGGATGCTATTGGCTGGCCAGGCCTATGGGCAGCCTCCACTGGCCAGCACAGGGCCTTGTAGCCCACTGGTCGGTGCAAACCTCTCTGAAAATGCTTCTATGAGATCTTACTACTGCCCTCTCCCCTTCAGCTCTCAATGTGCTGCCTGATCAGACAGAAGGGTTCCATTTCTCCTCTGAATATGTCTAGGAATTGAAAATCACATTCCTGGGGATTGAGGAGGTTGAGGTTGAAAGCTGGCGACTGCTCTGATCCATGTAGTCTCCCTTGGCACTCTGCTAATTAGCTTTATGGGTCTGGGAAGGTTATTGAACCTCTCAGAGGCTCCGTTTCCTTTCCTGCAAAACAGGATCCTAAATATGGAAGGAGGCCGGGGATTTAGCTCAGTGGTTTCACTGCCTGCTACACGAGTGCAAGGACTTGAGTTCAGTCCCCGGTACCAAAAAAAACCAAGAAAACTAAATATGGAAGGAAAGTGTGCAGAGCAAGTTAGCATTGGTAAACAGTCAGTAAAGGGTAGACGTTGTTATCTTAGACATTGTTATCTGAGCCCTGACTGTTGGCACTGATGCCTCTGCTCCATAACATACACTAATCAGGAAAAAGATCTGTATTCTCCGTCCCTACCAATATTCATTCACAGAACTGAGTCTCCTTGTTTCCATTTCCTCCCAATGACATTAATAATTTTGTGCTCAGGTGTTAATCTTCACAGAAGCCCTACAAGCCAGGTACTTTTGTTACTCTGTTTTACAGATCAGGAAACTTAACTCTCAGAAAGCCCATACTAATGGCATATGCAGAGCAGGGGCTTGAACCCCAGTCTGTGTCATCCAAAAGCCCATAAAGTGATCTCTCTCTCACGATCCTGAACACTCAGGAGTTGTCTTCTCCACCTCTCAGTCTCACACAGGTCTCACCATACAGAAGCAGGGGTGGTGCTGACTCTGGGCCAGGGAGATGTGGGCCAGCTGGGGCTGGGTGAGAATGTGATGGAGAGGAAGAAGCCAGCCCTGGTGCCCATTCCAGAGGAGGTGGTTCAGGCTGAGGCTGGGGGCATGCACACCGTGTGTCTCAGCAAAAGTGGCCAGGTAGGTTGGGGGCTTGGTACAGGGCTGGACAGGACCTGGGGTTGGGGAGTTCGGAGCAGTAGCTTTGAGCCATGTACATTTTGCTGTGGAGATAGAATTGGCCAGCCAAGCAGGAAGTGGCCTAATCAAGAATGGACTGGGAGGCCAGGCCTTGCACTAATGGGGGCATCCTGGGCACAGATCTACTCCTTTGGCTGCAACGATGAAGGTGCCCTGGGAAGGGACACATCGGTGGAAGGCTCAGAGATGGTCCCCGGAAAAGTGGAATTGCAAGAGAAGGTGGTACAGGTGTCAGCAGGAGACAGTCATACAGCAGCCCTCACTGAGGATGGCCGTGTCTTCCTTTGGGGCTCCTTTCGGGTAAGACTGGGTCTGGAAGAATGCAGTTAACCTGGGGGCCCCCCAAAATAATCTGCTTCCCTGCCCCTACTGTGCTTTCTTACTGATGGGAAAATGAAGGCCCACAGGCAGAGCTGGAGCCCAGACCCAAGTCTCTGGCTTCTTCATCTGGACCTGTCCACACCACTGGTTGTTTCCTTGAATCTGACGCTTTTGGGCTGGGGCTGACCCAGAAAGCTGCTGCTTTAATCCATGTCTCTGCCTCAGCTCCTCCTTCCCCTTCTAGGCCTCTTCCACATTTCACAGAGGCTTTAGGAGAGGAAGCCGTGGGGGGTGGGATTGTCACAGCTCAGTGATTCTAAGACATGGAGAGCATACTTTGTGAGCCTTTTTTTTTTTTTTTTTTTTTTTTGGTACAGGGGATGGAACTCGGGGCCTTGCGGTTGTGAGGCAGGCAGCAGCACCACTGAGCTAAATCCCCAGCCCACAGAGAGCATACTTTAAAAAAACAAGGGCGGGCTGGGGATTTAGCTCAGTGGTTCTGCCTCCTGCCTCGCAAGTGCAAGGTCCCGAGTTCAATCCCCAGAAAAAGGGCCCGGGATTTAGCTCAGCGGCACTGTGCCTGCTTGCCTTGCAAGCACAAGGTCCTGAGTTCGATCCCTGGTACCAAAAAAAACAGTTTCAGGTTGGGCGTGGTAGTGCACACCTGTAACCCCAGCACTGAAGGATGAAGGAGGAGGGTCGCCACAAGTTCAAGGCCAGCCTGGGCTACATAGTGAGTTCAAGGACTACATAGCAAGACTTTGTCTCAAGCCAAAAAAAACAGCTTAAGCACTAAAATTCTTTAGTATTTTTATATTTATTTGGAAATATAAAAATTAAGCAATCTGAGCTGAGCATGGTGGTACACATCTATAATCCCAACATTTGGGAAGCTGAGGCAGGAAGATTGCTGCAAGTTTGAGGCTAGCCTGAATTTACATGGTAAAACCCTGTCTCAGGACTGGGGATTTAGCTCAGTGGCACCGAGCTTGCCTGGCAAGCGCAAAGTCCTGAGTTCGATCCCTGGTACCAAAACAAAAAACAAAACCCTGACTCAGAAAAACATGAAGCCCAGGTGTGGTGGTGCACATCTGTAATCTCAGTGCTTGGGAGGCTGAGGCAGGAGGATTGCCACGAGTTCGAGGCCAACCTGGGCTATACAGTGAGTTCAAGGGCAGCCTGAACTACATAGAGAAAAAGGGCCAGGGCCAGGGATTTAGCTCAGTGGTTTTGCCGCCTGCTGCACAAGCGCAAGGACCTGAGTTCGATCCCCGGTACCAAAAAAAAAAAAGGGCCAGGGGTGTAGCTCAGCAGCTCCATATCTGCCTGGAAATTACAAGGTTCTGAGTTCGATTCCCGGCAACGGGAAAAAGAAAAGAAAGCAATCTGATGTATCTTTTCTCATCAAGCCTGTTTGAAAATTCTTAATTTTTATGGAGAATACCCTAAGTAATCAGAATAATATATATATTTATATATTTTGGGGGGGTTACCAGGGATTAAACTTGGGACCTTGCGCTTGTGAGGCAGGCAGCAGAACCACTGAGCTAGCTCCCCGGCCAGCATAATATATTGAACCTCCATTTACTTATATACAACTTCAGTGATTATCAGCTTTTAGCCAGACTTGTTTATCTTTACTAACTCATATCTACATCTCTGTTCTTTGGGTATTTTAATGGAAATCTCAGAACACACATGATTTCATTCATAAGTATTTCAGAATGTGGTCTGGCTCCAGTCTGCCTCTCCATCTTTGCCTGCTGCCATTTATTGCTCTGCACCACACAGCTCTGTGGCCTCCTGCAAGCCTGGGTTTGGCTGGCACAACTGGCTGATAAGTGCTGTCTCCCTCCCTTCTAGGACAATAACGGTGTCATTGGGCTGTTGGAACCCATGAAGAAGAGTATGGTGCCCGTGCCAGTGGAGCTGGATGTGCCCGTGGTGAAGGTAGCCTCAGGTTAGTCTGGGGGTCCCCACAGTGGGCAGGAGCTATAGAATCTTGTTCTGGGCTGGCTCAGCCTCTGGCCTTGCAGACGAACCCTGCATCACCTGCCTTCCTCTTACTTTCAGGAAATGACCACTTGGTAATGTTGACAGTTGATGGCGACCTCTACACCTTGGGTTGTGGGGAGCAGGGCCAGCTGGGCCGTGTGCCTGAGTTATTTGCCAACCGTGGTGGCCGGAAGGGCCTTGGTAAGTGGCTTTGGTACCTCCAGTGGGGCAGCTTGGCAAGCTACCCCCTGATAGAGGCTAAAGGTAGGATGGACTCTGTGTTCTAGCTTGCATCAAACGGACTTGAAGTGTTAGTTAAGAACTCAAGCTTGAGGGGCGGGGATTTAGCTCAGTGGTTTCGCCGCCTGCTGTGCAAGTGCAAGGACCTGAAGTTCGATCCCCGGTACCAAAAAAAAAAAAAAAAAGAACTCAAGCTTTAAGCCAGGTGTGGTGGCGCATGCCTGTAAACCAGCACTTGGGAGGCTGAGGGAGGAGGATTGCCACAAGTTCTAGACAGCCTAGACTTCATAGTTTAAAGTTACCCTGCATTACATAGAGAAACCCTGTCTCAAAAAGTACAATGAAAAAACCACTCAGCCTTTGGAGGCTGACTACCTGGGTTTGAATCTTATTCTGGTGCTTCCTGGCTCTGGTGCCCTAGATATAGTTTGCTTCTCTCTAAACCCACCTACCTCTAACCCTGCTTCTTTGGATTGTTATGAAGATAAATGAGCTAATTAGAAGAGTGTCTGGCACATGGTAAGTTCCACCTAAATATTACCTATAACTGAGAAACTGAGCAAAATATTTGCACTTTTTTGGTCTCAAGTTTTCTCTTCTGTAAAATAGGGAGTGGGCCGGGGATTTAGCTCAGTGGCACCACAGCTACCTTGCAAGCACAAGGTCCTGAGTTCAATCCCCCGTTACCATAAATAAATAACCCAGCTAGCCTCCTTCTGAGGGCTTTTGTAATGGAAGGGAAACAAATTCAGAGTCAGAGAACACTTCTCTTCCTACAGAACGACTCCTTGTCCCCAAGTGTGTGATGCTGAAATCCAGGGGAAGCCGAGGCTATGTGAGGTTCCAAGATGCCTTCTGTGGTGCCTATTTCACTTTTGTCATCTCCCGCGAGGGCCACATATATGGCTTTGGCCTTTCCAACTACCACCAGCTTGGTAAGTCCTGGACCCAGCATAGGCATGACCTGGTGACCTGGGTTCTAATCTTGGCCCCACCACTTCTTCACTGTGCACCCTTTGTGGGCTCACTGTGCCCCTCAGAGCTAGAGTTGTCTCATCTAGAAAGTGAGGCTATCCCTATCCTGGTGAGGGGGACCTTGCTGTGGGAAGGAATGGAGAAGGGCAGCTCCTAGAACACCTTCACCCTGATGACAGGAACACCAGGCACAGAATCATGCTTCGTACCACAGAACTTGACATCCTTCAAGAATTCCACCAAGTCCTGGGTAGGCTTCTCTGGTGGCCAGCACCATACAGTCTGCATGGATTCAGAAGGTAGGACCCCTCCTTTCTCTCCACTGGAGGCTTTGTTCCCTGGGCATGGACCTGGGTCTGCCCAGACTCCTGGAACCTGACCCTGTTTTGTGGATTGGGCCAGACATGGTTCCACCCCTATCCCCCAGTGTTCCGCTGGTTCCAAGGGTAAGTTCACCGGGGACCAGCATGTAGGTTCTCATAGGTCTCTCCTAAGATGAAAAGAGACATTGCAGACTTTCCTATCACCCTGGGAAGAGAAACAGGCTCCAAAGGACAGGAGAACTCACCTGAGCTGCCTTTTCCTCTGCCTGGGGCACGCCCTCTGCTACTGCTCATCTCTCCCCCTCCTCCCACAGGAAAAGCATACAGCCTGGGCCGGGCTGAGTATGGGCGGCTGGGCCTTGGCGAGGGTGCAGAGGAGAGGAGCATACCCACCCTCATCTCCAGACTGCCCTGTGTCTCCTCAGTGGCCTGTGGGGCCTCTGTGGGGTATGCCGTGACCAAGGATGGTGAGTGGGGCTGCCCACACCTGCTCTGGGTGGGACCTGGGGATCATGAGTCCTAGCAGACTCCCAGGAGGCTGTAATGTTGCCATCAGACAAAGCTGAAGCCCAAGAGCACATTGTGATGGTGCTGCTTTGCTCCTGCCTCTCAGAAGCTCCGGCTTTGGTAGACATACATGAGTAGACATTACTTTAATAGAGGTGCTTTGTTCTGCAGAGGAGGAATAAAAACAAAGGGTAAAATAGCACCGAGGCCAGGGAGGCAGTGGGACTTGAATGTGGGTCTCCAGACTCCTAACTCAGGCTCCTATTTACCAGGTTCCCAGGGAATTGTACTTAGAATCTTAGGGAAAGAAAGATTTAGTAGTCAGATCCTGGCTAGCACAGCAGAGGAAGCTGTGTGCAGGTGGCTGCCAAAGCCTGAGTGGGTGAGGGGCATAGCTGTGGAGATCTGTTGGAAGTTAGGCTGGCAGAGATTCTTGATATGAGGTTGTTCGAGAAGACTTCCTGAGGAAGTGGGGCTTACACTGCACCTTGAAGTTTCAGTCCTTTATAGACAGCACAGGATGATGTTCCAGGCAGAGGAGCATCCAGCACAGTCTCAAAGGTGGCTAGTCCTAAAATTTGGAAGGTTGGGCAAGGGTTTGGGGACCAGCCACCCATGTAGGGCTTTGAATGCCATGGCTAGGAACAGAAGAAATCTTTGGCAGTTTTTTTTTTGTGGGGCAGGGAGTACCAGGGATCAAACTCAGGACCTTATGCTTGCGAGGCAGGTGGCAGAACCACTGAGCTAATTCCCCACCCCTTTTGGCAGTTTTTAAGATCATCATCTCCTTGGCTTCTCTCAACTTAGCTGAACACTCAGGAGCTGGTACCTCGCCAGGCTGCTGTTGGCCAAGGCAAATATTCATCACTATGTCCCCAGCTTCTGATAGCTTGGAAACATGGGGCTAGGGATCTTGGAGACAGCCACCCCCATTTCTGTCTTGCAGGCCGTGTTTTTTCCTGGGGCATGGGCACCAACTACCAGCTGGGCACAGGGCAGGACGACGATGCCTGGAGCCCTGTGGAGATGACTGGCAAACAGCTGGAGAACCGTGTGGTCTTATCTGTGTCCAGCGGGGGCCAGCACACAGTCTTACTGGTCAAGGACAAGGAACAGAGCTGATGAAGCCTATGAGGGCCTGGCCCCCACCTTCCCTCACTGAACAGGGAAGCAGAGACAGCTCCAGATTCCAGCAGCCTCTCCCCACCTCTCCCGAACACTGTCATCTCCTGCCTTTTTCCCATCAACAGAGCAGAATCATTCTTCTCTTTTTCGTCCTCCTTCCTAGAATCATCCTGCTGGGCCAGGGATTTAGCCCAGTAGTTCAGGGGCCTGCCTCAAAAGCGCAAGGTCCCCAGTTCGATCCCTGTTACCAAAAAAAAAAAAAGCAATCACTAGAATCATCCTGCTACCTGCAGGATGAAGCGGGGAGAGGAGGGGTTGTCAGAAGGAACATTGCTTAACCTCACCACAGATCTGTGTGGTTAGACCTTTTATCCCACTTCCCTGACTCTGACTTTGCCTTCCACAATACCAGGATGCCCTCCTTTGGGAGTTTGGTGCCTGCACTCTGAGAAGTTGGGGCTCCACCAAGCCCCACACTGGTCACATGCCACTCTTCCTGTTCTAACAGTCCCCAGGCAGACAGATGGTTATAGTCATCAGACGCAGCTGTCATGGACCGAGGCCTGGGGCAGCTGGAGAAGGGGCAGGGCTACAGAGCCATGGGCAACCTCAAGCCAAATATTTGGCTCTGAACAGGTGTCCATGGGGCAAGACAATGATTCACTTGATGAAGAAAAAAGCCAACTACTGTAGCTGTTCTCCCAAAGCACAAAGTATAGTCTGCCCATCAGTGTCGTTTGTATGGTCCCTGTCCATTGGGCCTCACCTGCAGCCAAGGACCCCAGAGCCCCACTGTGCTGGGCAGAGAGAGGATGGAGGTTTTATACACAAATGTACAGCAATATTAAGAGGCGAGGGAGGGGAAGAGGCTGCTCCCAAGAAAAGGAAGCAGCAATCTGAACAGTGGCTGAGAAAATATTTTTAATTTTTTTAAATTGTAAAATATTTTGGGGAGGAGAGTGAGACCTTGTAACACTTTGAATAAAATTAGAGTTTTATAAAATAGGCCACTTATTTTTCTACACACTTGCTGTTTTTTCAAGGCAGCAACCTACATGTGCTAAGCATTGTTGGGAAGAGCAAAATAAGCGCATGCCCCTGATCTTGGTGTTACCTACAGCTCGAAGGATGTCCCTGGTGCCTGTGGGTGCCTCCAACGCTCTTCAAATCCATCAGAAAGGAGAAAGGAGTTTGGAATGCTTATGCTTCAGGAATCACTGGAGTAAAAAAGAAAAAAGATGGTGCAGTAATGCAAGAGAAATGGGATGGTTCTTTTAATTTTCTAAACCAAGGTTTTTGAGTATATTAAATCTTTAGAAATGCTTACTGAACTCCACATTCTTTCAATAGCAGATGTATGTATTTAAACAATTACAGGGTCGGGGATTTAGCTCAGTAGTTCCACCTTCCTCGAAAGTGCAAGGTCCTGAGTTTGATCCCCGATACAAAAAAAACATTAATTACAAGCCTTGGGGTGCAGCTCAGGTAGAACGCTTGCCTAGCATCCAATCCCCAGTACCAAAAATAAACAATTACATGTCTTAATACAGTTTATGTACACTATAGATTTCTTTTTTTTTTAATCACTATAGATTTTCATAAGCATTGAGCAAACAAATCAGGGCTGACCTGCCCAGTGTAGTAGTCACCAGCTATATATGGCTATTTATGTTTAAGTCAATTTAAAAATTTGTTAAACTTTCAGTTGTACAAACCACATTTCAAGTGGTTGATAATGTATGGCTTGTGCTTGTGGTGTTAGACCACACAAATATAGAATATTTCCATCTCAGCAGAAAGTTCTTTATATATATAGTCTGAGGCTGGGCATGATGGTGCATGCCTGTAATTCTTGTACTTGGGAGGCTGAGACAGGAGGATTGGGCCAGCTGGGGCTATATACCGAGAATGCGTCTCAGAAAAGGGTGTGTAGGGCTGGGATTTAGCTCCATGCTGCTGCCTGCCTTGAAAGTGCAAGGCCCTGAATCTGATCCCCAGGACCAAAACAAAACAAAAAGGGTGTGTAGCTGGGTGTGGTGGCACATGCCAGTTGCAAGTTCCAACCTGGGCTCTGGCAGGTCCCTTTCTCTGACAGGGCTGGGGCTAGAGCTCAACATTCCTTCTGTGTGGGGTCGGGGGAGGCATCTGTGTGTAACAGAGTCAGTGGGACCAGTAGGATTTTTGGATGTGAGATGTTAGTGATTTTTGGAAAAAGTGACTGTAATATAGAAAATTATGGGGGTTTTTTGGTACCAGGGATCAAACTCAGGACCTTACAGTGCCACTGAGCTAAATCTCCGACCCTAGAAAATTATGATTTTTTTTCCTTGAGATTTTGGGTTTTTTTTTTTAATTTGTTTTGGGCTTTTTTTTCCTTTGGTACTGGGGATCAAACTCGGGTCCTTGTGCTTGCACAGCAGGCAGCGAAACCACTGAGCTAAATCCCCGGCCCTGTTTTGGGCTTTTTGAGACAGGGTCTTTTTTATTTTTTTTATTTTTTTTGGTACCGGGGATCGAACTTGGGACCTTGCACTTAGGAGGCAGACGCCAGAACCACTGAGCGAAATCCCCATCCCTGAGATAGGGTCTTGCTATGAATGTAGTATAGGCTGGCCTCAAACTCGTGTGGTGATCCTCCTGCCTCAGCCTCCCAAGTGCTGGGATTACAGGCCTGCACCACCACACTGGCAAGATTTAGTTTTGATGCAGGCACTTTTAAAAAAACTGTGGGGCCAGGGATTTAGCTCAGTGGTTTCACCACCTGCTGCGCAAGCGCAAGGACCCAAGTTCGATCCCCAGTACCAAATAATAATAATAGTAATAAAACTGTGAGGGCCAGGGATTTAGCTCAGTGGTTCCAGCACCAGCCTCACAACCACAGTGTCCCGAGTTCAATACCCAGTACTAAAAAAGAAAACTTTGTGAAAGCATTGAATGTCTGCTACTACTCCCTCCTCCTCCCAAAGACAGTCTACTTGAACTATGTCTACTGGAATTTTTCAGTGCCAGGGACCAAACCCACAGGCTAAGGAAGTGTTCAACTACTGAGCTACATCCCAATCCCTAGGGTCCATCCAGCTAAGTGTGATGGTGCACGCCTGTAATCCCAGCACTTAGGAGGTTGATACAGGATTGCCACAAGTTCCGAGCCCAGTCTGGGCTACATAGTTTGTTCAAGGCCAGCCTACACTACACAGTGAGATCCTAATTCAGGAAAAAAAACCAAACAGTTCTTGTGCATTGGGACTTAAAAGGGCCAGCCACTTAATAGGCAGTAGCTTGTTTAATTGTCAGAGCGCTTCAGTGTAGGAATTACTGTTACTCAGAAATTACTGTTCTCAAGAGTTGGAGTGACTTGTTTGAGGTCCAGAAGCTACCAAGTGCCCCAAGTAGGGTGGATGCTAGCCACCTAATCTAGGAACCTGTCTCTTCCTCTTTTTTTTTTTTTTGGTACCGGGGATTGAACTCGGGACCTCGTGCTTTCAAGGCAGGCGGCAGAACCACTGAGCTAAATCCCTAGCCTGGACCTTGTGCTTTCAAGGCAGGTGGTGGAGATCTTCCTCATTTTTTTGAATGAGTTGTAAAGCTCTCTAGGTGCTTAACTTAGAATGGAACCAAGCACATAGTAGATGCTGTACAAGACTCTTGTTATGATTATTACACATTTTTTTAATTTTCTGTGGTTAATGAGATTTTTTAATTTTTTTTTTTTTGGTACCGGGGATCAAACTCGGGTCCTTCCGTTTGCAGGGCAGGCGGCGGAACCACTGAGCTAAATCCCCGGCCCGATTTTTTAATTTTTGATGGTGCTAGGTATCAAGCCATGGCCCTCACACATGCTAGACAAGCACTTTGCTGCTGAACTACACTGTAGCCCTACTGTGTGTGTGTGTCTGTCTGTCTGTCTGTGTTTTGTTTTTGTAGTACAGGTGATTGAATCCAGAGCCTTCATACTGAGCTACACTCCCCCCCCCGCCCCGCCTTTTTGTGGGTCTTTTGGGGATGAGGGGGATTAGGGAGGTTTTGAGACAGTCTCCCCAAGTAATTTAGGCTTGCCTTGAACTCCCACTGCTGGGATGGCAGGAGTGGGCTACCACACCCAACAACCCCCCCCCCTTTTTTTTAACTTTTTGAGGTAGGGTTTCCCTAAATTGCCCATCCTGGTCTAAAGTTGCAATCCTCCTGCCTCAGGCTCCCAGAATTCTGGGATTACAGGTATGCACCACCACACCTCCCTAAGAAATACACTTTTAGGGAAAAGATTTGAAAACAGTAATCTCAAGGGAATGGAAGTTGCAGGCAGGAATAGGTAGGGTAAGGGACTTCTGTCTTGCTTATGTCTTAAATTCAGCAAATATTTTTTCAATCCCTACCAAATCCCAGACATTGTAGGAATTTGAATTTCATTAGAAAACAAAGTGAACAAGCCTGACTCATGAAACATTTTTTTTCTCCAGCTGATGTTGGAGAATTTACTAGCTGTCAGGCGTTTGTGAATTGCTTTCCCATCTCCTCACACCACCACCACCACCACCACCACCACCCCACCCCCCACCCCCTGCCCCAACACACACACACAGCACTGAGGTGAACACTGATTAAACACATTAGGCTCAGAGGTTAAGTGATGTCTGTTTTTTACTTTGGGGTACATCCTAAGCTTGGGATGTGGAGACTGGTAGGGAAAGACTTTAGGGGCCACTCAGGCACTTAAGAGTGGACATCACCATCAGAAACTCCCAGGCACAGAAGCTTTCCTTTCTGGAGTAGGTACCGATTGACTTCAACCCTAGCACAGGCCTAGAAGCTCAGCTCTCAAAATTAAACTATTAAAACTAGGCGTGGTGGAGCTCACCTGTAATCCCAGCACTCAGGAAGCTGAGGCAGGAGGATCCCCGAGAGTTCAAGGCCAGCCTGAACTACAAAAGGAGATCCTGCCTCAAAAAACAAAACAACAGGGCTGGGGATTTAGCTCAGTGGTTCTGCTGCCTGCCTCATAAGTGCAAGGTCCTGAGTTAGATCTCCAGAACCAAAAAAGAAAAAACAACAACAAAAATTAAACTATTAAACTGAGTGTCATGGCGCACATCTGTAATCCCAGGTTTCTGGGAGGTTGCTGCTGTAAGAGTAAATTCGAGCTCAGCTGTAAAATTTAGTGACAGTTGCCTCGCAAGTGCAAGGTCCCGAGTTCGATCCCCTGTACCAAAAACCCCCAAACAGCAAGAGCCTGTTTAAAAGGGGGGTGGGGTTGGAATGGGGTTTGGAGGAGTTAGCTCTGGGTTCCATCCCTAGAAGGGGAGGAGGTGTGGACCTAGTAGGATTATCTACTTGTCCAACCAGTGTTTATTGAGGCCCTTCCATGAGTAGGTCACTGTTCTGGGACAGGTGAGAGCCCCTAGCGTTTCGGAATTTGATAGAGACTCATGAAAGTAGGACAGGACCTGGGTTGGGTATTTTTGGTTTTTGGTACGGGGGATCGAACTCGGGTCCTTGAGCTTGCGCAGCAGGCGGCGAAACCACTGAGCTAAATCCCCAGCCCCAAGACCTGGCTATTGACCGATGAGATGACATCCCAATTTACACTCCCTTTAGTGCTCCCCACCCTCCACCCCAGGGTTACAGGAGACGACAGAAAATTCCCATTCCGGCTTCAGCAAAACTCTTATGTTTTGCGAACTGGGATATGTAGGGTTGTTTTTATTATTTATGTTTTCAATATTTTACAACGAGGATACATTAATTTTGGGGTCATGTGTATATGTACGTAGTGCCGTATGCGGCTCGTCACGTACGGAAAGTCAGAAGCTACCCGAGACCCCACCAACCCCAGACTCCGGCCTGAGCCCCGCCCATTGCGATCCGGAAGCTGGGCGCCCATCGGAGGACTCGGGAAAACCCGGAGCGGCATTCCTAGACAGATGGGCCGCGGACTTTCGGCGCGTGCGCAGAAGGTGTCGCAGGCGCTTACTCCGGGGCGGTCCCTATATCGCGGACTGGCGCCAGCGCGCGCCTCTCAGGCCCGCAAAGTCCGCGCCCGGGTGCGGGATGGCGGCCAGCCTGTGGATGGGAGACGTAAGTGAGGGCGGGCGCCGGGACTCTGAGGAGAAGGAGGAATCGCAGTATCGCGAGGGAGGAATGGGTCCGAGGGGGAGGGGACTTTGAATCCCAAAAGGCTGGAAGTGAAAGGAAGAAGCGGGTCCCAGCCTCGTCAGAGCGGAGGGGCTGAGTCGGCCGGTATGGGGGGGGGACTCCTCGGGTGGGGCCCTTGATACGTGGAAGGGTGAGGGCAGGTCCTTTGAGGGGCGGAAATGGAGGCACCCCCAGGATTGGGGGCGCTGTGGTTCTGGGGTGGGGTATGGGATTCCCAGGTCTTGGCGGGGGCGGGGGGGGGTTCCCTGGGAGGCGCAGGTGTGAAGTGAAGTTGGTGCTCACGCCCTCTGCGCGGCCCCGTCGGCGCGCAGCAGGGCCCCCGCGTGGCCGGCCGGGGGCGGGGCTCGGCCCGGTCCGCCAGCCTGGACGCGGGCCTGAGCCGCCCGCCCCTCCTTGTACGCAGCTTGAACCCTACATGGATGAGAGCTTCATCTCCAGAGCCTTTGCCACCATGGGGGAGACCGTGATGAGCGTCAAAATTATCCGAAACCGCCTCACTGGGTATGTGTCTTTTTCCGTCTTCTCTCTTATCCCTTAATGGATCTTGCTGCGGCTGTCATTCAAAAGAATGTAAATATAGAAAAGTCAGGGTTTCTCTCTACTCCTGATAATAGTAATCACAGTGTTGTAAGGGGTGACAGTGTAGAGACTCAGGGGACAGACTGGGTTTGAAAAGTGCTGTATTTCTGCTATGTAACGTTGGGTAGGTTACTCGATTGTGAAAATGGGAATAATAATAATACCACCTACCTCATAAGTGAGGATTAAATGAATTCCTATTCAGCATTTAGAATAGTGTCATATGTTATATCCTCAGTTAATAGCAACAGATTATAATCTGATAATAAACGCTTTACATTCATTGTCTTTTTAGTTTTTGGTGTGTCTTTGAGGGGGGTTGGCACTGGGATTCGAATTCAGGCCCTTGAGCTTGCCAGGCAGGTGCAGCACCACTGAGCCAAATCCCTACCTGTGTCTTTTTGGTTTTTTGAGACAGTCTCACTCTTTAGCCCAGACTGGCCTCAAACTAACAGTGATCTTTTTGCTTCAGTCTCCTTTTTGTTTTTGTTTTTTGAGACAGGGTCTTGCTATGTAGTTCAGGCTGGCCTCCAACTCGTGTGATCCTCCTGCCTCAGCTTCCTGAGTGCTGGGATTACAGGCATGCTCCACTATGCCAGGCTTCTAGTATTTACTTTTTTTTTTTTTTTTTGGTACCAGGGATCAAACTTGGGATCTTGCGCTTGCTGGGCTGGCAGCAGAACCACTGAGCTAAATCCCCGGGCTTATAGTACTTACTTTTTTAAAAATTTATTTATCTTGGGGGGGGGGCTACTGGGGGATTGAACTCGGGACCTTGTGCTTGCAAGGCAGGCACTGGAACCACTGAGCTAAATCCCCAGCCCTAGTACTTACTTTTTAAAGAGAATAAGAGTAGTTTTCGTAGGTCACATCCTACATTTTGAATTCATCTGTTTCCTTGTGATATTTTACCTGTTGTATTGCTCATATTTCCTATAAACTAGTCAGTGATGGTGAACCTTTCAGAGCTTTCAGTAATAACAAACAAGCAGCTGTGGCACATGTGCCATAGGTTTGCCACCACTGAAGTAGATGTTAGACCTAAAAGCTTGATTTGATTCCATTAAACATTCTTGCCAAGAGTACTTCACAGATGATACAGTACATAAATGAATGTTTACTGATTGTGTCTGGGACTGGCCAGGTTGGCAGTCCTTATGTTCATTTTGTAAGTTATATGTCCACTGGAATATGGGAGCAAACAAAAATAGTATGGGTTGTGATTAGAAAGCCATTTCTCCTTTCCTTTGAGCCAAGACCTAACTGGATTAACCATTCTCTTCTGCTTGCTTTCTTTTCAGGATCCCAGCTGGCTACTGCTTTGTAGAATTTGCAGATTTGGCCACAGCTGAGAAGTGTTTGCATAAAATTAATGGGAAACCCCTTCCAGGAGCCACACCTGTAAGGACATTGAGATAATGACGATGTTGCCATTTTTATTGTCATTGATTGCCATCACTTACTGAATCCCTACTGTATGCTTACTTACATCATTTTATTTAATCCTGTAACCACCCTATGCAGTAGGCTTTGTTATCTTTGATAGACAAGGGAACTGAACCTCAGGGAAGTAAAATAACTTGCTCAAGGCAACAAAGGTAGTAAGTGACGTAGCCACGATTCAGATAAGATTGGTTGCTTCCAAAACCTCCCCTTTCCACTGTGCATCATTGCCTCCCTCCTGAGATGGAAGACTTGAAATGCTAGGTCTTTTGCCTGATGGAGAAACTAGAACAGGCTGGCAGCAGCAAGAATACATTTCAAGAGAGTTACATTCTGCTCTTCCCACAGTTACTTAGCTTACAGCTGCACCAGCTGGCACACCTGGGCTCATAGAACCATGGAGCTGGCAGTGCCCTTAACGGTCATCCGTGCAACCCCCTCATTTTATACAGGAGAAAAGGCTGAGGCTTAGAGAGGGGGAGATATTTTGGCCAAGGTAATTTATTTCAGTTTTTTTCAAATATTGTTTGACTCTTGAAACACTTTTCTCTGTTTTAGTGTGTTTCTTTTTAAATTTCTAGGCAAAACGTTTTAAACTGAACTATGCCACTTATGGGAAACAGCCAGACAATAGGTAAGTATAGAGCAGCCCCAAGATAGCATCCAGCTTCAGAAAATGCCTAGACAGTGTGCCAGTCACTGCCGTGAGGAGGATGGAGAACAAAGTTTGGTTGTACATGTCCCCTCCCAAAGGAGCACATCTTTCCATTTCTCCATTGGTGGACCTTCCTGGGGTGCCTCATGCCATTTTTAGTCCCACCTCTAGCCTTGCACCATTAACTCTCCACAGTATGGAGGTTTTATTTGGTAAGAACCTACTGGTTGTCCCTAGGGGTGGTTGTGCATACTATAAACTCAGCTACTCTGGAGACTGAGATAAGGGGATCACAAGTTCAATACCAGCCTGGCAATTTAGTGAGACCATCTCACAAAAGGGGGTGGGGTACAGAGATGTACCAAATGTAACAGGCAGTAGCTCATTTAATCTTCAGAGCCCTTTAGTATAGAAATTACTGTTCAGAGATGTGTCCAGGAGTAGACCACCTCTAGGTTCCATCCTCAGTACTGCAAAGAGAAAATTTAAAAAGGACTGGGGATATAGCTCATTTGGTAGAGTGCTTGCCTAGTATGCACGAGCCACTGAGTTCAATCTCTAGTGTTGCCAAAAAAAAAAAATTACCTGTCATAGCAATGTAAATTGATTAGCATTTCAGTTTGCTATGTGAAAATTTGTGGAGTTTTTTTGTTTCGTGTTGTTTGTTTATTGGCTGTACTGGTGATTGAACCCAAGGCCTTTGTACTAAGCTACTTTTTTTTTGAAGATAGTCTCTCACTAAGTCCCTAAGTTTCCCTGGCTGGGCTCAAATTAGTAGTCCTGCTTCAGCATTGCAGAGTGCTGGGATTACAGGCCTGTGTCACCACCAAGCCTACTTATATGAAAATGGTAAAACATCATCATCTGGGGATGGTGGGACACACCTCCACATGCCTGTAATCCCAGCACACTAGGAGGCTGAAGTAAGAGGATAATGAATTCAAGCCCAGCCTTAGCAATTTAGTGAGACGCTGTCTCAAAATGAAATATAAAAGTGGCTGGGAATTTACCTCAGTATGAAGGCCCTGAGTTCAGTTGTTTTTTAGTTTTTCTCTTTTGTTTGTTTCTTTGTTTTCTTCCCCTTTTTTGGTACCAGGGATCGAACTCAGGACCTTGTGCTTGTTTGGTTTTTTGATTTGTTTTGTTTTGTTTTTGAGACAAGGTCTTGCTATGTACTTCAGAACTCACATGCCAGACAGCCATGGACTATATGCTGAAACCCTGTCTCAAAAAAAAAAAAAAACTCAGGCTGGGGATTTAGCTTAGTGGTGCTGCACCTGCCTGGCAAGCACAAGGTCCTGAGTTCAATCCCTGGTACCAAAAAAACAAAAAAAGCCCCTCACCAATCCTGCTGCCTCAGGCTGCCAAATTCCAGAGTGCTGGAATTACAGGTGAGTGCCACCATGCCCAGCTTTTTTGGTTTTTTGAGACAGGGTCTTATGTAGCTCAGGCTGGATTTCAATTTACTGTGAAGCCCAGGCTAGCCTCCAACTCTTAGCGATCCTCCTGCCTCAGTCTCCTGAGGGCTAGGATTACAGATGTGTGACACCATCCCCAGCATAAGTTGTTATTTTTTTTTTTTGAGAAGAAAAAAGAAAACAATATATAAAACCCTATGAAAGTTTTGTACCTGTTGACCCTGTACATTTACTTTTTAGAATTTATTCATAGATGTATGCAGATCAGCCTCAAAAGAAGTAATACATATAATGGTAAAGTTGGGAGAAAAACTATATACCCTAATAACAGAGAAGTGGTTAAGTTACACTATATTACCTAACTGGAATACTGTGTATTGGTAACTAGTCATGTTGCAGAATACAGATGGGTCAGGATATTAGGATATGGTTTTATGGTTTGGTTTGGTTTGTTTTTTTTTAAGAGATAGGGGCTTGCCAAGCGTGGTGGCACAAGCCTGTTATCCCAGCACTCAGGAGGCTGAGGCAGGAGGATCACCACCAGTTCAAGGCCAGCCTGGGCTACATAGTGAGGTCAAGGCAAGCCTGAATCACATAGCGAGACCCTATCTCAAAAATCCAGAAGCAAACGAAAGAAAAAAGCTAAAAATGACAGAAAACATTATGGGTTGTATTCAACTTTTGTAAATTCAGAAGAAAAGTCATAGAAAAAAGTACATATCAGAATTTATAGTGATTGCATTTGAATGGTTAAATTATTGATAATTTTATTTTCTTTGTGCTTTTATATATATATATATTTTTTGTTTTGTTTTGTTTTGTTTTGTTTTGTTTTTTTTGGTACCAAGGATCGAACTCAGGACCTTTCACTTTCGTGACTAGGTTTTTTTTTTGGTACTGGGGATTGAACTTGGGAACTTGGACTTGCAAGGCAGGTGGTGACACCACTGAGCCAAATCCCCAGCCTATTTTTGTATATTCTTTTTTTTTTTTCTTTTTGTACTGGGGATTGAACTCAGGTCCTTGCGCTTGTGCAGCATATTTTTGTATATTTTAATTGAAATAAAAGGATTTAGCTCAGTGGCCCCACGGCTGCCTCACAAGTACAAGGTCCTGAGTGATCCCTGGTACCGAGGGGGAAAAAAAATAAAAGAAAAGAAAAACAAGAAGAAAAAACAAAGGGCAACCCATTCAGGACCCCTTCTGTCTCTCGGGAGCTACTCTTATTCCCCATTCCCATTCCCCAATAAATTATTTTAAAATATTGATTGAAATAAATAACAGTAATAACAAATGTTTGGTTATTATTTGGTACTAGGGCTTCAATGCAAGGCCTTGTACAAGTTAAGCACTCTTATGCCACTGAGCCACACCCAAGCTCATGTGTTTCCATAGAATTTTTGTTTTTAAAGACGGTCTCACTTTGTAGTTCAGGCTGACCTTGAACTCACTATAGAGCCCAGGCTGGCCTCCAACTCACAGCAATCCTCCTGCCTCAGCCTCCCTGCTGGGATTACAGGGGTGCACCATCACACCCAGCTAAGAGCTAAAATAATTACTATCTAGCCCTTTACAGAAAAAGTTTGTTGATCCTTATTTAAAAGTTTGTGAGGGCCGGGGATTTAGCTCAGTTGTTCCGCCGCCTAACTCACAAGCGGAAGGACCCGAGTTCCATCTCTGGCACCAAAAAAATAAAAATTTGTGGATTTCATTTTAACTAGACTTTAGGTTTCAAAAAATAACCAGTTTTAGCGGCCAGGACTGTAGCTCAGTGGCACTGTGCCTGTATGGCAAGCACAAGGTCCTGAGTTCGATCCCTGGTACCCAGAAAAAATATATATAACCAGCTCACTCGTGCTCTCTCACTCTCTCTCTCTTTTTTGGTACTGGGGATCAAACTCGGGACCTTGCACTGCAAGGCAGATGCCAGAACCACTGAGCTAAATCCCTGGCCCTCTTTTTTTTCAATTGGTGCTTCTGAGGATTGAACCCAGAGGTAGCATTGGGCTACATCCCAGCCCTTTTTTATTTTGAGACAGGGACTTACTAAGTTCCCCAGTCTGGGCTGAAACTTCCAAGCCCTCCTGCCACAGCCTCCCAGAGTGCTGAGGATACAGTTGTGCACTACCACGCTTGGCTTCTCTATCTCTTTTTTTTTTTTTTTTAATTTTGGTACCAGGGATCAAACTTGGGACTTGCTGCTTTCCAAGCAGGTGGCGGAACCACTGAGCCAAATCCCCGGCCCCTTCTCTGTCACTTTTTAACATTTAAATTAAAAGTACACACGTTAGCTGGCCACGGAATGGCATGCCTATAATCCCAGTGGGCTCAGTGCCAGCCTGGGCTACATAGCAAGACCCTGTCTCAAAAAAACTCAGAATGTCTAGTTTCTTTCAAAAGAAAATTTTATCTTTTGTGCTCCTCAGGGATGTGCCCCTGACTTGCCCCGCCATCTGTATTCACAAATACTAAAACCTGGACAGGCATTGTTTAGTGGGTGAGGAATTCAGGGCAGGGGGCCCTTTCCATTTCCTTTCCTCTTCTGTCAGAGTGATAATAAAACAAATTTGAACCTGGTTAAACTTCGTATGTAGGAGGCCCTGGAGTCTATCCCCTGCACAGCAAAAAAAACCCCAGAATCTGGTTAAGTAGACCTATCAAGAGGTGGGGCTCCTTAAGAATCCCCTGGAGAGATTTACTTGGAGTAGGCCAGAATTGCTCTGTAGAGCAAGATTTTCATCTTTGTCACTGACTCTTGCTCTCTCCTCTCAGTCCTGAGTACTCCCTCTTTGTCGGGGACCTGACCCCTGATGTGGATGACGGCATGCTGTATGAGTTCTTCGTCAAAGTCTACCCTTCCTGTCGGGGAGGCAAGGTGGTTCTGGACCAGACAGGCATTTCTAAGTAAGGCCCTCCCTTCCCTGAAGTCAGTATATTACTTGCAGCATCTTCTCCCCTGGGGAAAATATTACAGAGAAGGCATGAAGCACGGGGGTTGAGAGCATAGGCTCAGGAGCTAGACTGCCTGGTTTACTTTTTGTTGTTGTTGTTGTTACCGGGGATCGAACACTGGTCCTTGCACTTGCAAGGCAAGCATCCCACTGAGCTAAATCCCCAACCCCATAGACTGCCTGGTTTAAATCTCAGCTCTAGTACTGGCAAGGAGCAGTGCTGTGGGAAAAGTACCAAGCCTCTGCCTCTTTCCTCATCTGTAAAATGGGGCTGATAGTAGCTCATAGGATTAATGTAAGGATTAAAGGATATAATCACATAGGAAATGCTTTATGTTTGCTCTTTTATTGTTACTGAGCCTTTCAGTTTAGTTCGAAGTTTTTCACTTCAAAAATGAAAAATCTCGGGGCCAGGGATTTAGCTCAGTGGCGCTGAGCCTGCCTCGCAAGCTCACGGTCCTGAGTTCAATCCCTAGTACCAAACAAAAACGATAATCTCAAGAAATGTTGGGCTGGGGATTTAGCTCAGTGGTTCTGCCTCCTGTCTCGTAAGCACAAGGACCTGAGTTCAATCCCCGGTACCAAAACAAAAAAAAAGAAATGCTTTTTTTCAGTTCTTCTTTTGTGGTGTTGGGGATCAAACCCAGGGCCTCACATATACTAGGCGAGTGTTCTACCACTAAGTCACATCCCCAGCCCAAGAAAAACTCACTCTTTTTTTTTTTTTTTTTTGGTACCAGAGATCGAACTCAGGACCTTGCGCTTGCAAGGCAGGTGCAGTGCCACTGAGCTAAACCCCCAGCCCTGAAAAACTCATTCTTGATCAGCATAGTAGTCATAAACTTATGTTTTGGGAGCCTGAAGATACAGATTTGAATCCTGCTTCTATTATGTATGACTTTGGGTAAGTTATTAAACCTCTCTGAACTTTGGCTACCTCAGTAAAATGTGGATACCACCTTCATGTAATTATTGGATGGTTTCACTGAATGTGGTAGCACACACGTATAATCCCAGCACTCTGGGAGGCTGAGGCAAAATGATTACAAATTTGACCCCAGCTTGGGTAACTTGGCTACTTAGCTAAACCCTGTCTCAAAAAAAGGTAAAGACCTAGAGATGTAGCTCAGTGTGAAGGCCCTGAGTTCAATTCCCAATATGGAGGGGTTGGGGGGTTAGGATAATTAGATGAAATAACCCTGGGAAAATTTTCAGCATAGTGCTTGGAAATAAGTGCTCATTAGATGTTAGCTGTCATTAACTTATTCCCTGACTAGAATATGATCTCCAGCGAGCAGGAATTGGTTCTAACTACTGTGTCCCATGCCTGGTGCAATACTGGGCATTCAGGGCAATTTCTGAAAACATTTGCAGAGTGAACTTCAACCATTATTACTACTAATATTAAGATAATAATAATTTGTTACTGGGCTGGGGATTTAGCTCAGTAGTTTCGCTGCCTGCTGCGCAAGCTCAAGGACCCGAGTTCGATCCCTGGTACCAAAAATAAAACAAAATAATAATAATTTGTTACCTTCCAGTACAATGGGAGGGAAGCTGTTATTTGGGAAGAAACCCCATCGGTGAACTGAAAGTGAAGATCCCTGCAGATTTCATCATCATCCAAGGCTTGAATCCCAACACCACTGTGTGGACATTTCCATTAATGGGACTCACATCCCTTCCCATAATTTGATGGACTCCCCCTCCCTTCTCAGCTCCTATTCTCCACATTCTGGCCCACATTGTTGCTCTTTCCTCTTTGTCTAATGTCCATTCTTAGACTTCATCACATCTGTGATCTAAGTGTGTTGGGGTTTTTTTCCCCTGTAGGGGTTATGGTTTTGTGAAATTCACAGATGAATTGGAACAGAAGCGAGCCCTGACAGAGTGCCAAGGAGCAGTAGGACTGGGGTCTAAACCTGTACGGCTGAGCGTGGCAATCCCTAAAGCGTGAGTCTCTCGGAGGGGTGAGGGGAAGGGACTCAACCCACCTGGACACTCATCTGTTGGCCGAGAATCAGCATCCACATCCTGAAAGGGAGGCTGCAGGGAGGTTTAGTTCAAGTCACAAATACTAATCGTTCGTTTTTTCCCAGACTGGGTGCTGGGTGTTAGAGATGAACTAACATAACCTCACCACTCAGAAGCTTAGGGACTAGATATGAAGGGAGGCAGGTAGATTTCGATATGAGTGGCAGAAACAGTACAAAAGGTGTTATACATTCAAACTGTTATACAAAAGCTGGGTAGGGCCGGGGATTTAGCTCAGTGGTTCCGCCGCCTGCCTCGCAAGCGCAAGGTCCCAAGTTCGATCCCCAGTACCAAAAAAAAAACAAAAACCTGGGTATACATTCGTAATGTCCCTGCTCTTTCCTCAGTAGTGCCACTGCTGGGAATTTGTCCATAGAATTAGTAAGAATTGAGCCGAAGGATGTTGGTCAAGGCAGCCTGTAATTCCAGCACTGGGGAGGTTGAGACAGGAGAATTGTTCATTGAAAGCCAGCCTGGGGTATTTAGTGAGACCTTGTCTCAAAAAAATAATTGGGCCGGGGATTTAGCTCAGTGGTTTTGCCACCTGCCTTGCAAACACAAGGACCTGAGTTCAATCCCCAGTACCAAAAATAAAATAAATAAAGAATTGAGCAGGAAGAAAAAAGTTACATCTAATTTTAGCCTTTTTCATATTAATGAAACCTGCAAGTCTCCTCTGAAAGTCCTTTGCTATAGAAATGGCTAAGAATTAAATCCATACACTAGGAGTATTTTATTTATTTATCTATTTATTTTTGCGGTACTGGGGATCGAACGCAGGACCTTGCACTTGCGAGTCAGGCATGGTGCCACTGAGCTAAATCCCCAGCCCATCTTTTTTTTTTTTTTTTTTTTTTTTGGTACCAGGGATCAAACTCTGGTCCTTGCGCTTGGGAGGCAGCCAGTGGGACCACTGAGCTAAATCCCTGGCTGAGTATTTTATTTTCGAATGCTCCCTCCACGTCCAGAGTTGCTGTCTACCATCTCTTCTGCCTTCCCCCAACTTTCAAATAAATTGTCTCCTTTAATTAAAAAAAAAATTATATATGCATATCACTATTGTAGCTGTTATGCTAGATAGAAAACTTTTCTAGGTAGAAAATCCTTCTTCCCTTACAAGTCCAGGCAGATTCCTAGTGCAGATGTAAGACATCTTTTCTCTGAATAGCATCTTTCATCCTTTAGCTGAGGCTGTGGTTCTCATCTGGAGAAGATTTTGCCCCCCAGGGGACATTGGCAATATCTAGACATTTTTGGTTATTAGAACTGAGGATGTGCTAATGGTATATAGTGGGTTGTAGCCAGGGATGCTGCTAAACATCCTACAATCCATAGGTCAGCCCCCACAACCAAAAATTATCTAACAACACCCACCTTCCCCTAGCTGAGTAGTTCCAAGGCTAAGAAATCCTGCTTCAAAAGGGCAAGAGTAGGGCTGGGGATTTAGCTCAGTGGTTTCACTGCCTGCTGCGCAAGCACAAGGACCCAAGTTCGATCCCCAGTACCAAAAAAAAAAAAAAAAAGTGCAAGAGTAGCTGTACTCTTGAGAGGGAAGGCGTAAGATGGGAGTCTTGTTATGTAGTACAGGCTGGCCTTGCACTCACCATATAGCCCAGGATGGCCTCACACTTGGAGTCCCACCCCAGCTTCCTGTATATTGGGATTATAGGTGTCTATCATCCTGCCCGGCTTAACTGCCTTTAACACATTGAAGATCAGCCTGAGTATTCTATCCCAAAATAATGTTATTTGTTGTGTAAGCTCTACTATATAAAGATGTTAAAGAATTTTTTTTCAGCGCTCGATTAAACCCAGGGTCTCATGCTTGCCAGGCAAGTCTTCTACTATTGAGCTACATCCTCAGCTCTTTTTTAAAATTTTTATTTTGAAATAGTCTTGCTAAGTTGTCCAGGCTGCACTCAAACTTGTGATGCTTCTATGTTAGCCTCCCAAGTAACTGGGATTATAGGCATGTGCCACAAGACTGCAAAATATTAAAAATATATACATTTTATATATAGCAACTGTAGAAGTCTTTGTGTATGTTCTCTGTCTAGCAATTCCTTGGTTGTTGACTGTTCTGGCTGTTTCTGGAGTGTTAACCAGTTTTTCAGTCAGTAACTACTGAGTCCCCACAACTATGCAGACTGTCCTAGACTTTGAATATATGGTTATAAACAAGAGAAACAAAGTCCTTTCTGCAGTGTTATATTATCTGTTGTACCTATTCTTCATTGAACATGGTTGTCACTGACTGGTGCCTGCCTGAGTCAGTGCCCCCAACCTCTGGGGATGGAGGTGATCTGAGTTCCCTTGGAGAATTTGACTATAGCAGCTGAATGTGGAGAAACAGCAGAAATGTGTTTTCCCAAAGAAGACAAAACCAGCCCCAGGCCAGGGAAACTGCCTTCAGTTACCCCATTGTGTAAGGAGGTAGTGGATATTCTTTTTTTTTTTTTGGTAGTGGGGATCAAACTCGGGTCCTTGCCGCTTGCACAGCAGGCTGCGAAACCACTAAATCCCCAGCCTAGTGCTGGATATTCTTGGAGTCATGAAAGGGAGCCAAAGGGGGGAATATTGGGAATCACTAACTAGGCAGGGAGGAGGTGTCTCTGCCAGAGAATTAGGGAGAGCTCATTCAGGCTGGGAGCATTTGCAGTTTCTGTAACCGGGATTTATTTGTATGGTACTCAGCTCCCACTTGTGGCTTGGTTTCCTGTCTGTCTTGACTATAGAGATTCAATGTACCGATCCTGAGGAAACAAGTGTGTTCCACTTGTGTGTTTCACAAATGTGACTGTTTTGATTCTCCTTAAAAAAAAACCAGCCAGTTGGGGCCGGGGATTTAGCTCAGTGGTTCCAGCGCCTGCCTCGAAAGTGCAAGGTCCCGAGTTTGATCCCCGGTACCAAAAAAAACCAAAAAACCAGCCAGTGGGACATGGTGAGTCAGTCAGCCTGTCTCCATGTTTGGTAGCACTTACAAGACACCGTCAGGCTCTTCAGAGCACGGTGACTGGAGATAGACTGCCACATACTGAGTCTTTGGTTCTCAGCTAGAACTGGTGGTCAGACTCCAGGCTTGTTTCACGAGACTATCACATGTAGTTGTCATTTTGTGGAAGATAATGGATCCTTTGTGGGCTTGGCATTCTGTTTTTGGGTAGCAGTGTCTATACCATTGCATTGAGAAGGAAGCTTTATGCCAACTTTGGGCCTCTGCCTTGATTGGTAAGCAAGGTGTGGTAAAGACTGGGAAGATGTTGTGAATTTGTCACAGCAGGTGCTGTAACAGTGTATGAGGAGCACTGTGTGACTTTAGGAATAGTTAATCTGGCATGGTGCACATCTGTAATCCCAAATCTGGGAGGCTGAGGCAGGAGGATTGCAAATTTGAGCCCAGCATGGGTAACTTTGCAGCTTAGCAAGATCCTGTCTCAAAATAAAAAATAAAGGGCTGGGGATATAGCTTAGTGCAAAGGCTTTGGGTTCAGAACCCAGTACCAAAAAAGAAAATGTCTCCTGCAGTCCAGGGTATGGCTTTAGACATATCACTTTAAGACCACTGGGTCTCATCTACAGTGGGAATAATAATATATAGCAATATTGGGGCCGGGGATTTAGCTCAGTAGTTCCAGTGCCTGCCTCGAAAGCGCAAGGTCCCAAGTTCAATCCCTGGTACCAAAAAAAAAAAAATATATATATATATATATATATATATATATATATATATACATACACACACACACACACACACACACATACCAATATTGTAGGGCTGTGCAGTACTTCAAATAGTTGACCAGAGGTAAAAAAGGATTGACACAAACTTCAAGTAACTACTCAAATCAATGCGATCCACGTTTGGGGACGTAGCTCAGTGATAGAATTCATGCTTAGCATGTATAAGGCCTTGGCTTTGATCCCCAGCACCCCCCTCAAATCATCAATAACAATGATAAGGCTACAGGAGAACCGGGGATTTAGCTCAGTGGTTCCACCACCTGCCTCGCAAGTATAAGGACCCAAGTTCAATCCCCGGTACCAAAAAAAAGTATAAAAAAAAAAAATAGGACCAGGATTTAGCTCAGTGGTGCTGCGCCTGCCTTGCAAGAGCAAGGTTCTGAGTTCGATCCCGGTACCAAAAAAAAAAATGCTGCTGTAATGGTTCTTGGTGGGAGGCAGTTTAAATATTGTGATTTGAAGTGCTTCTTGGATGATGCTAAATCAAGATTCTCTAGGTCATGTTACCTGAGCTCTTGCAGCTGGGAGAAATGTCTCCTAAGATCTTGACAAGGGAAAAAAAAAATCAGTCCTGATAAGGTTAAGAGAAACAAACATAACTTGTGTGATCCTCCTGCCTCAACCTGCAGAGTCCTGGGATTACAGGCGTGCACTGCCATTCCCAGCTAAAAGTATAGATAGGTTCTAGGGACAGATTGTCTAGGTTTGAATCTCTTATTAGTGGTGTGATTATGGAGCAGTTATTTAACCTTTTTATATTCAGTTCCCTCATCTATAAAGTAGGAACAATGGTATACTAATTGTGTAGGGTTATTGTGAGGATTAAATGTAACTATGTAAAGCAGTTAGAACATCCCCTTGCCACATAGGAAATGTTATGGAAATGTCTGCTTCCATTTATTTATTTTTGTTTCTTAATATAAGGAGCCGTGTAAAGCCAGTGGAATATAGCCAGATGTACAGTTACAGCTACAACCAGTATTACCAACAGTACCAGAACTACTATGCCCAATGGGGCTATGACCAGAACACAGGCAGCTACAGCTACAGTTACCCCCAGTATGGCTACACCCAGAGCACTATGCAGGTATCTGTGTCTTGTCAAGTCTGGCGCTGTTCGGTTATGTTTTCTGTCTGTGACAAGTCATTCTCTAGGATGGGACTGATAACAGGGAGCTGGGCTTCAGAAAAGGTGGGGAAAGCTAAATTGACAATCTTGTTAAAAATAGGCCCAGGGATTTACCTCAGTGGTTCCGGCTCCTGCCGCAGCAGCACAAGGTTCCAAGTTTGATCCCCGGTACCAAAAAAAAAAAAGCCACTGTAGGCCCAGGGATTTAGCTCAGTGGTTCCACTGCCTGCCTCTCAAGTGCAAGGTCCCAAGTTCAATACCCGGTACAAAAAAAAAACACTGATCATAGGCCAGGCTTTCACCAGGCTGTTCACTTGCCCTTCTGATCTCTTGACAGACATATGAAGAAGTTGGAGATGATGCATTAGAAGGTAAGAAAGAATCCACATTTATTCCTCTGTCACCTCTTACCAAATGATTGCCTTGTGGCTGGCACTGTCCCTGCAGCTAGGTACTGAGGAATGGAAGGTAAACTGCTCTGGAGGAATTCACATTCTTGTGAGAGCTAAACCCAGACATAGTTAGACCAAGATGTGACCAGAGTGTGAGTGCAATTCCCAAGGAGCCCATTACTCTCTAAATATGTGGCATTCTACCCTGGGTATGGGTCTAACCATGCTATGTTACTTGTAACTTGTCAGTATGAAGAATTCTTTTTGCCAGGTGTGATGGCACATGCCTGTAATCTCAGCACTCGGGAGGCTGAGCCAGGAGTGCTGTGGGTTCAAGGCCAACCTGAACCACATGCCCTATTTCAAAAAAAATTTTTTTTTTTTTTTTTGTTAAGACAGGTTCTCACTAAGTTGCCCTGGTGGGATCTGGACTTGCAATCTTCCTGCCACAGCCTCCTTGAGTGCTGTTAAAAAAGTTTTTAAAAAATATTTTTTCAGCATGTTTCTGAATAGATGCTCAAATTCTGAAAAAGTAAAATTTAAAAATTTGTCTTAAAAATCACATACAGGAGCTGAGGATGTGACTCAGTGGTAGACTGCTTGTATAGTGTGTATAAAACCCTGAGTTTGATCCCCAGCAGTGAAAAACAAAAATAAATTGATTTCTAAGTAAGTAAAAGTATATGATGGATGTGGTGGCAGACACTTGTAATCCCAGCAGTTGGGGAAGCTGAGGCAGGCAGATTGCCAAAAGTTTGAGGCCAGCATGGGCTACATAGTGATTTCAAGGTCAGCCTGCACTACAAAGCAAGACCCTGTCTTAAAAACAAAACATAACAAAAATATAAAAGAGCCAGGTTCAGTGGTGGGCACCTTTAACACCTGCTGCTCAGAAGGCTGAGGCCAAAAGAGCCTAAATTCAAGCCCAGTGGCAACTTAGCCAAGACCCTGTCTCAAAATTAAATAGCTGGAGGCATGGCTCAGTGGCAGAACACCCCAGTTCAATTCCCAGTACCATAAAAACAACAGATTGTACAAAAAGAATCAGGAGTTTAAAATCTAAATCTATTTGGGGAATTATTCAAGGGAAATTTGTAAGAGCTGGGAGTGGTGGCACACACCTAGTCCCAGCACTTGGGAGACTGAGACACAAGGATCACTGTGATCAACCTGGACTGCACAAGACCCTCTCTCAAAAAAGAAAAAAAACAGGAATTTTATAGGAAAAATGTGTTCTGTCAGAAAATGTCCCTTAGGGGCCAGGGATTTAGCTCAGTGGTTCCGGTGTCTGCCCCGCAGGCATAAGGACCCGAGTTCAGTCCCTGGTACCAAAAAAGAAAATGTCCCTTAGATCACCTTCAGGTAAAGATCAAACCTGTCTAATTCATGATATTTTAAACACTTTCATATATGTATCCTCAGCTGACTGTTACAGCAGGATCTGGTGGGGTAGTCACTAGACACAGGGACTGACAACCCAGAAAGCCCTGTTGTTCCACTAAGGGTCACACAGTGACTTGGGACAAAGTCTAGTGCAGTCTCTAGCAGTTTCTAGGAGACACTGCCTCCCTTTTGGAGATAATTAACCTACTTACAGTGTTTGTATAACTCTTTAGACGTCTTCAGTCTCTTTGGCAGTTGTAATAGCCAACATATTTTGCCACACATATTACTTGGGACCCTATGATGTATGTAAGTGGTAGGATGCTGGCCTAGCCTTCACAGTGCCCTGGCTTCAATTCCTAGCATGATGAAAACAAAAAAAAGGAAACATTATTCTAACAGGCTTCTTCGGAGAAACAGAATAGGATGTATGCAGCTGTTAAAAAATGTATTGAAGGAATTGACTCAGGTCACTATGGAAATTGCCAGGTCTTAAGTCTGTGGCAGGCAGGCTGAAAACCCACACAACAGTTGATGTTGTCTTGTCACCAGCCTGGTGAGTGTAGGCTGAGGCTGGCAGAATGAAAAACTCAGGCCAGATTTTCATAGTAAGTTTTGTAGCAGAATTCCTTCTCTGAGAATTCATTTTTTTCTCTTAAGGCTTTCAACAGATTAAATAGGGCTCTATTTGCATTATTGAGGACAATTTTCTTAAAGTCACCTAACTGCAAATGTTAATCATGTCTACAGAATATCTTCACAGCAACAACCAGAAGGGTGTTTGACCAGCCAGCTGGGTACCAGAGTTCAGCCAAGCTGACACCTAAAATCTAACCATCAACACAATTGATAATTAACAGCCAAAAACAAACTAAAATATACTGTTTCTATAAAAAGTTAGTTCATATCCTCTGGGCTTTTTTAGTTGTTGGTGGTGTTTGAGACACATCTTAGTATGTGGCTCCCTCAGGCCTCCCAATTTGGGATCCTCCTGCTTTAGACTCCCCATGCCTGGCTTAGTTCATATCTTCATTTGAATTGGGAATTTTACTTGAGATTTTGATCTTAAATGGTAAACATCAACAATAGGTTTGTTAAATAATGACCTTTTTTGGGGGATTGCTTATGCTAGCCCTGAATTTGAGATTCTCCTAGCTCAGCTTTCTAATTAGCTGGGATTACCAGCATTCACTATCAGGTTGTGATGATACCCATTTGTTTTATGGTACTAGGGATCAAACCCAGTGCTGTACCACTGAACTACATCCCCAGCCCTTTTTTTTTTTTTTTTAGTTTTGAGGAGTTTTACTAAATTACTAGGGCTCAAACTTCTGATCTTCCTGCCTCAGCCTTCCAAGTAGCTGGAAGTATAAGCTGACAGCACCACACCCAATGACTGTAGCCATTTCTGAGAAAATCATACTCTAAGAATACCAATCCTAAAATAAAGACCAACCATTATCAGTCACATTGTGTCCTCCAGCCCCTGGTCACTAGTCATCCACTTTCTGCTGCTTTGGACATTAGACATTTTAAATAAATTAATAATTCATAATATTTATAATTTAACTATAAATTATAATTAATAATCATTTAGTTTTTTTTTCTTTTGCATTACTAAGAGATTGAATACAGGGTCTTGTGCATGCTAGGCAAGCACTGTACCACTGAACTATATCTCTAGAGGCCTTCACATTGAGCTACATCTCCCAGCCTTTTAAAATTTTGAGACAGGGTCTCACTTTTAAATTGTTCAGGCCACCATTCCCAACCTGATCTTTTTTAACTGAACAGCTCCTTTCATTTTTTTAAGACAGGGTCTTGCTGTATAGTTCAGGCTGGCTTCAAACTGTATAGCCCAGGCTGGTGATCCTCCTGTCTCAGCCTCCTGCCCCCAGCAAGCATAGTGTTTTCAAAGGTCATTAACACTGTAGCCTGGTGGTTCATTCTACTTGGGATTAATCCCAGGGGCACACTACCACTGACAGCTATAACCCTAAAACCACTACCCCCAATTTTTTTTTTTTAAAGATAGGGTCTTGCCCAGTTGCTCAGACCTCACGAGATCCTCTTGCTTCAACTTCCCAAGTAGCTGGGATTATAGTGTGGCACCACCACACCTAGCTCCTAAACCCAAATTTCAAGTGAAGACCAGACCAGAAAATTCAGGGCATGGCTATAAAGATGGAAACATAACTTTTTTTTTTTTTTTGGTACCGGGGATCGAACTCTGGTCCTTGCACTTGTGAGGCAGGCCCTGGCCCGGAAACATAACTTTTAACACATGTGGAAGCAAAAATCATTTGTCATTATTTCATTCTTTTGTACCACTTGAATTAAACCCAGGGCCTCTGCACTGAATTACTCAGCCTTTTAATTTTACTGAGGGTCTAAATTGCCCAGCACTTAAGCCTGTTTTCATTGTCCTCTGGGACCTCATCCTAGAAGAGGCCTGAAGTAGGAGACTGAACCTAAGTCCCTTGTCTGTTTGATGCTTATCCCCTTGACCTGCCTTGACCCCAGCCTTGCTGTTCTTCCAGACCCCATGCCACAGCTGGATGTGACAGAGGCCAACAAGGAGTTCATGGAACAGAGTGAGGAGTTGTACGATGCACTGATGGACTGTCACTGGCAGCCCCTGGACTCAGTGTCTTCAGAGATTCCAGCTGTGATGTAGCCAAGACAAAGGAAAGGCCAGCATGGACTGAGGGATGAGACTTTTCTTAAAATTTGAAAACTTTTACCTTTTCAGAAATGATTTATAAGATTTTAATAACCTTGCCTGCTGTGCAAGTGCAAGGACCTGAGTTTGATCCCCAGTACCAAAAAAAAAAAGATGTTAATAACCTTCCTGATATTATGAGTATTTCCACAACACTGCTGCTTTCATTTGGTAGTCATCTGAGTGGAAACCAACGGTTGGACCAAAGTTTAAACAGCTATTTCGTTATTCACTTGTGGAGAAAAGAAATAGGAGGATTAGCCAATGGATTGTGGTCGAGTTTTCCAAAGCCCACGTTTGGCGATCAGTCAGGGTGTGTTGTATTTTAGGGCCCCTCAATGATTCCAGGTCTAGCAGCTAGGGTAAGGGGGACAGCCAGTGGGGAGAAGAAACCAAGCAATCACAACCTACATCCTGAACCTGGGCACCTTGACAACCGAGGCAAATCACATGAAACAGTACAAGAGACCCTCTCCCACAAAAAAAGGATTAGAAGCCAGGCAAGGGCTAGACAGCCTTTGCTACCTACATAGCGAGACCCTGTCTCAACAAAAAAGCTTAGAAATTGGGAGCTTGCTCCAGATTAGGTGTTCTCATAGACTATATAATCTGTAAGGCCTAATAAAAGCCATTCTCTGTCCACAGGTCCCCACTTGAGTACTGTACTATCTCACCAGAGAACTTGTAGGTTACAAAGGGTAACATGGTCAAGACTTGGCATGAAACTGAACCTCTATTTTCAGGATAATGCCATCTTTTTTATCTTTCAGCTGTCTACTTAACTGGCCCCTCCCGACAGGTTTGTGGCTCATGATCAGATCTGCAGGAGGATGAGTTCAAGGCCAGCACAAACTACATTGTCTCCAAAAAAAATAACAAACCCAACCTGGCAGCACACCTGTAATGCCAACACTTGGCTAAACCAAGAGGATCATTAGAGTTTTGAGACCAGCCTGAACTATACAGACCTTTTCTCAGGAAAAAAAAATTTGAGGCAGGACTGTCGTTGAGTTCAAGGCCGGTCTGAACTACATGGCAAGGCCTTGTCTCAAAAAAATTTCTGCATCTGATTAGTTTTCACTGAAGCAGTTGGAGGGCCATATGCTTTGGGAAGTACAGAGGTGTTACTGCTGTGGGTCTTCTGCATGGAAGCCCAGCAAAAGAAAAAAAAAGTACAAATAGCGCAAGGACCCAAGTTCGATCCCTGGTACAAAAAATAAATAAATAAATAGTACAAATAGTTATGGAACTGAGTAATCACTTTGGATCTAGGAATATAAAATCAGGAATAATAATGTCACAGACAAGACAGTTCCAAAGTCTTTATTGGTCAATCTCTAGTCACAGATGTTTACCAGATACACCAATAGCAAAATAATGTTGCTTACAGAACTTACTGTTGGCACCTATAACCTGTTTTTGCCTGTCTTCTTTCCCATGGTCTCTCCTGAAAAGAAAGTGTTGCCTGTGTGTTAGTGCCGCCCTGATTAATCACCACCCAGGCATTTTCCTAAGCACTGGTCTCAGTCCCATATCCGCATTTCTCATCCACAGATGTCCACTCAGATTAGGTTTCATCCTGGACCAGTGAACCCTAAACTACTTGTTTCCACCACCTCCCAGTCCATCTCCCACTCCCTAGTGATCACAGCCTGAGTTCTAGCCACTACAGAATCTGCACCTCAATCCTTGCTGCCCAAGCGGCAGGGCAGTCTTCTGTGCTCATGACCCTTAAGGTCATCAAAGCCAACACACTAAGCCATGTCATGAACAACACGACATGAACACAACACAGCCAAATGGTGAGTAATGAAAGGCTAATCCTTTCAAATAAGCCTGAAGGACCCTAGATAGTGTATGCGTTGTAATTAAGCTTCAGGAAGTCATTTACTCACCCACTCTAGTAACAGATGAAGCTGGGCATGGTGTCTCGTGCCTGTCCAGCATTTCAAAGCTGAAGGGGACTGCAAACTGGAAGCTGGCCTGGTCTAGAGTGAGACTGTCAAAAAAACAAAGTGTCACAGATGAGAAGAGCTTTATTAGTTACAGATTTTTAAAAATAGGCACTATCAAGGGACAAGAAAGCACCTAACAAATTAGCAAATGCTTCATCAACTGCCTGCAGCTTGACATTCATCTTGTTTCCTCTGGTATTGGAGATGGAACCCAGGGCCTTCTCACTAACCTATATCCCCAGCCCTCTATTTTGAGACTTCTCACTGATTGCCCAGTGGGGCTTGAACTAGAGCTACTGTCTCAGCCTTCCCAAAAGGCATGCACCACTGCACTCCACTCACATTCTTTTAATCCTCTGATTATCCCCATTTTACAAGGGATGAGGTAAATAGTTCAAAGAGAACTTAACCCTGTTTGAAACTAGCCCACATGCTGTGTACCAGTCTATACGGCTGTGAGGCCAGTTTCAGCATCACTGTTCCTCCTTTACGACCACCAAGACCAGTGTTCAGATCCGATGGGAAAGGGAACCGGAGGGTCAAGCTGTCTTCCACATCAACTTTACCTTAGTAAGGCACAGCTCCATAGATGATGCTCTCTTCAGTATCAGATGCCACCAGGAAACCTGGGGACACACACAGAACAAACTCGGTGTGAAAGGTCCAATCTAAGCCAACACTCATCAGCACGCCCACCTTCTTGGATGTGGATGGGACTTGCAACTGGACTCGGGCAGGGCTCCAGCCTAGGTGCTGTGCTTTATAGGAAAGGTGAGTGGCAGCTGCAGGTATTGGGTTGACCTGAGCTGTCAAAGTCTCTCCAGGTTGCTCTCGCATGCAGTTGGAGACCCCATGGCCACAACAGCCACAGCCCTTGGAAACATGCTGTACCCTACCAGGCAGCTCCCAAAGTCCCTCACAGAAACCTACCAGGTCAGGCTTGCATCTCCTCACTGTCACGATCTCGAGTCCTCACTGTAACCTCCATGGGGTCTTCATCTGGCACAGCTGCGATAAGCACAACTGTCAGAAAAGATCTTATCTCCCTTCCTCAACTTCTCAGAATAGCAAATCAATTTTCAGTGTCATGGCTGTGACAGTGCCATGCCCTGTGCTACTGGATCACCTCAGAACGGGCCACCTGCCCTCCACACCGGTTCTTGGGCTCAGCAATTTACTTTACCAAAGCAAAGCTCATCCTACCTACTCTCCACGAAACATGCCAGTTTGAAGGAAGGCCTCCAGGTATCCCAGGATGGCAGGCACAATCGAACTGTCTTTCCCCGAAATGTTGCAGATCAGTTACAGCAAACAGAACGGCGACCGTCAAGGAAAATTGTTACTCTGGGCTCCTTTTTGACTGCAGCAACTACGCAGAAGCAGCTGCAGCTTCGATAAGGGCCACCAAAACAATGGAGGACACCATACCTCAAACCCAAACTGCTGCCGAGCCACTGATTTACCTAAATCCTATGTAGTTACCTACTGGAGACCCCAAAACAGCGTCAAGAGCCATCCAAGGTGCCCAAGGATCCCCATACATTAACATTTGCCCGTGTTTGGACTGTATGCTACCTTAGATTTTTTTTTTGTAGTAGTAGGGCTTTATCCGAGAGACTCCATCATGCTAAGCAAGCTGCCCTGTCATTTCTAACCCCCTACCCTTTTGTTTCCTGACGCAAGGTCTAGCTCGCCTTGAACATGCAGTGATCCTGCCTCAGCCTTCTGAAGAGCTGAGGCTACAGGCATGCACCACCAGAGTACCTTTTTTTGGTACCGGAATCGAACTCGGGACCTTGCGCTTGCTTGGCAGGCGGCGGAACCACTGAGCTACATCCCCGGGCCCAGAGTACCATTTGAAAGTCAACAGATTCAGGGCTGAAACTCCGGCTCCATGGTAGAGCGCTTGCCTAGTGTGCTCCAGGCCCTAGGATTCATCCCCAGCACCGCAGGTCAAGAAGGTATGAATAAGCTCAAAGCCTGTCCTCCTGAGGCGGTTATCCTTATTTCCACCAAAGTGGCCTCTAGAAAATTCTAAGTCAGTTGCCCAAGATCATACAACTAATAACTCTCACAGGTCAATTCAACTGGCCCCCGAATTCGGTCATTTTAGGCCCTGGACATTCCGCAGCCCTTAGAAGCAGGGTTACGCGTCCTCCACCCTTTCGTGCACCCGCTTACCCTCCCTCGTCACTCACCCGGTGGGCTGCGCGCTCCCAAGTGCGAGGGCGCCGGGTCGCGCAGGCCTCTCATTGGGCAGGCGGCCGCCCAGACCCATAGGCCCGGTTCCGCGCTGCTCATGCCACAGCCCGCAGCCTTGCGACGCAAAACTGGCGAGTGCGAGCCGGTGGTAGCGAGCTGGGGGGGGGGGAAGGGGGGCACGGGGATTAGGGCTCCGCAACAAACAAAGAAGCCGGTACGCAGCGGCGACCAAAAAGGGTTGAAAGACGCGCGCATGGCCCTTATATAGGCCCACACTTCTACCGACTGCGCCTGCGCCTTCCCCGGGAAGCCGCTGGGAACTGTAGTTCGTGCGCCTTGGCCCCGCCCCCGCCTCACGCACTTGCCGGGCTGGGCGGCGACGCAATGGGGCTCCATCAAAGTGGTTTCCGCTTGGCTGGAAAAAGGTCCTGCCCCTCTTCTTTACCCTTCAACGCAGACGTCCAGTCCAGGCCTTGAGCTCACTCCCGAAGCAAACTGCCCTGCTCTCAGATCCTTTCTTAGGGACGACTTTGAGTTAACCCTCTGCACTGGGAAAGGGCCGAGCCCTGAGCGCTCCGGGGTTCGGATGGAGCAGAGTCCCTGGAGCGGATGGAGGGCTTCTGGGAAAGCATTGAGGGCTTGGATGCAGTAGTTGTTCGAGGTCGGAGGCGTGTCTTGTCCGCTAATACATAAATAACTAGTAAGCGCCACCTGTTTACTCTGAGCTCACTTACCTAAAGTTCAGAATAATCCTGGGTACAGGAATCATAATTATGCCCTTTTACAGATAAGGAGTGGATGGCACGGCTAGCTAGGAAGTAAGGACAGACGTAAATCCAAGTCGAGCCAACGGACTGACCTCGTAGACGCTGCCATGTGCTCTTTTGGGCCCATGGAATGAATAAGTGGCAACGTAATAGTTACCTAGGCTTAAGCACCTGTGCTTAATCTGTTAATTTTTGTCCTTACACTCTTAAACAGTAGGTTAGGCTGAGGGCCGGAGATTTAGCTCAGTGGTTCCACCGCTTGCCTTGCAAGCGCAAGGACCCTAGTTTGATCCCCGGTACCAAGAAAAAAAGAAAAAGAAAATATATTTGGGCTGGGGATTTAGCTCAGTGGTTCCAGCGCCTGCCTCGAAAGCGTAAGGACCTGAGTTTGATCCCCAGTACCAAAAAAAAAAAAAAAAAAAAGGTAGCTAAGGCCAACGCAGTGGTGTGCACCTAAGCCCCTATATAAGGCGCCTGCAAACCCTATCTGACTGCCGCTGCTTGTCTGATGTTCAATCCCCAGTACTACTAAAAAAAAAACCAGAATAAAGTTACCTAATTAAAATAAATTGGGCCGAGGATTTAGCTCAGTGGTTCCGTCGCTTGCCTTGCAAGTGCAAGGACCCGAGTTCAATTCCTGGTACCAAAAAAATAAAATAAAATAAATTAAATAAATTAAAATTTGTTGCTATGTTACTTTAATACTTTTCACTCTTACATTTATGATGTTACATGCTGTGTAGTTGTGCATATGCTCAAGTATAGGTGAGGCTCTGTCTTCAACTTCTTGCATCCCCCCCAAAATCTATGATCTATTTTTGAGTTAATTTTTGTGTAAAAGGGAAGGTAAGAGTCAAGGATGATTGATTGATTGCCTGCCTGTGGTTATCCAATTATTCCAACATTTTTTTTTTCTCGGTACTGGAGATTGAACTCAGGACCTTTGCACTGAGCTACATTCCCAGTTATTTTTGATTTTGAGACAGAGTCTCACTCATCACTGGGTTGCCCATGTGGATCTGAACTTGCAGTCTTCTTGCCTCAGCCTCCCAGAACATGTGCTGACACACCTGTTTTAAGACCAAGAATTTTGCCCTCCCCTCCCCCATGCTATGTATGTGCCTGGCATATGACAGATGGTCAGCACTTATGGGAACAATTACTAAAGGAAATGTGGCCATAACTAATAAGTGGCAACTGGAACTACAACCCAGCTCTGCTAATGGAAACACATATAACCTCGACTTCTGTGTCCCATGGTTCCCCCACAGCCGCCCTGCAAGGTAGGTACCAGGACTGCATTGCTTAACAGATGACACAGAGTTCAAGAAAGGCAAGTAGCTTGTTCCTTGGGTTGCACAGTGAACCTGTGACAAGGGTCAGCTGATGTCTGGACTCTAGGTCTGGTGTCAGGTGCAGTCAGAGACAGATATGATCCTCGTCCTACAGCAGAGAAGCTTGAGGAAGTTCAAGGAGTTTGATGCTGATGGTGCACTGCCACATGAGCTGACCAGAAAGGCTTCAGGGAAGGCTGAGTTCCAGCTGTATTTCCGGCTATTTCTTGCTTCTGCCTTGGCCCAGCTGCCCTGCCAGAATTATTTGGTGACTGATGAAATGGCTTCTCATTGAGTTTTTAGAATCAGCCATAAGAAACCTGGGTTTTCCTGGATCACAACCTGTCTGGCCAGAAACAGAAATAGAAGCCATGCTTAGGGGTACAGGCCTGTAATCCTAGCACTGAGGCGGCTAAGGCAGGAGGATCACTGTGAGTTCAAGGCTTTCCTGGGCTACATAATGATTCAAGGCCACGTGAACTACATTGTCAAGACCCAGTCTCAAAAAAACAACAAAACAAAAAGGAAACATAGTAATAGTAAACAAAGCTTTGGCCCTAGGTAGACTTGGTAGCCAGTCTAGGTCTTCCTTGCTGAATGATCGTGGGCTAGTTATTTAACTTCTCTGAGCCTCAGTTCCTTCACCTAGATGTGGGCAGAGTAAGAGACATAATGATAATGACAGTTTACAGAAGTGTCCCCCATAACAACTGCAACTGATCCAAGCCACCCACGGGCATGGTGTTGACAAGGGAGCTGTTTGGAACCAGCTGGAACTCCAGGCTTGATGCCTTGAATTTCAGAAAGCTAGGCTCAAGAGGCCATATGCCTGCATTAACCTAGCCCTTAACCCAGGTGGGACGAAGCCACCATGTCCTGCTTCAAACGGGACCTCCCTTGTGGTCCCCTTTTGTGACATCAAGGGTGTTCCAGGTTGAGTCCCAGGTCTGCCGGGCGACCTGAATTAGCCACACCTCGGAGGCGCTGCTGCTCTAAGCCCGGCACACAATGGCCTGATGGCCCCATCTGAGCACTGCCACCCACAGAGCAGGAAGAACTGATCCTGTGTCTTCATGAAGGTCTGCTGTGAGGCAGGAGGGTCGGCGGGCAGTGTCTGTCCTGCCTCCTCTACCAGTCTGTGCCCAAGTCCCCTGTCGGGCCCTGCTGACCGGGACAGCCAGGCTTTCGAGTAGCAGAGGGGCTGCTGATCACCGAACCTGGACCTTGACCAGGAGGCACCAAGCAGGGCTGAGGGGCCTCAGGACAGGGCTGCCCAGTGGGCGGGGAGCCTAAAAACCATTCACCTTCCGGAGTGGTGCGCTGAGTCCCGCGGGGCGCAGGAGGCGCGGCTGGGGAGAAACCGTGGAGCGGGGATGGTGGACGCTCGGGCCGTCCCTGCGGTCTCCTGGGCCGGCACAGGCTTGGGTAGCGCTCCTCCTTCTCCCCCTCACCGCCTAATCGCTTCATCCCATTTCACAGAGGAGAAAACTGACACAGCGACTTCCCGGGTCCCGCCCGGCCTCTGGCCGCGGAGCGGGGCGGGAGGAGGCGCGTGGGGCGGAGCGGGGCGGTACAAGGAGAGGCGGCCTCGGCCAGCGGAACAGATGGGCCATGGGGGCCGGGGGCTGCTGCTACCAGTTCCGCGTCCTGCTGCTGGGGGACGCGGGCGTGGGCAAGACGGCGCTGCTGCGGCGCTACGTGGAGGGCTCGCCGGGCGCCGCGGAGCCCGAGGCCAAGTCGGAGCCCACGGTGGGCGTCGAGTTCTACAGCCGCGCGCTGCAGCTGCCAGCCGGGCCGCGCGTGAAGCTGCAGCTCTGGGACACCGCGGGCCAGGAGCGCTTCAGGTTCAGGCCCCGCTGGGCGGGGAAGGGTTGGCGTCCCTCCTCCTGGCCACCGGGACCCCTCCCGGGGTGCCGGCCTCGGTGGTCCTTGAAGAGGTCAGGGGGTCCCCGCCCCGGGTGTTCCCTGAACCAGAACCTCCCTCCCTCTGTCCTTCATCCTACAAATAATGCTGCGGGAGGGCCAAGCCCCATAGCCTCAGGCAAGTGCTCTGCCACCAACCCGGGTGTCCCCAGCCCCTCAGGGTCCCAGAGGAACTCAGCCAGGGCTAAATTTGCACCCTGCACTCTGAGGGATGAATGGCCTGAATGCCAGGAGAGCCCAGGGCACCGAGTAGGAAGCGGAGGTGCCTTCCTGTGGCTCACACTTGCTTCCTAAGGGACACCACCAGGTCTCCTGGGAGACACCCACTGAGGCTGAGGAGAGGGTCAGAGTGGAAGGCGCCAGGCAGAATAGGATTGAGGTGTCTGTGGGAGAAACTGTCTCTGGGGGTGGCTAGAAGGCAGAGGCCTCCCCAACTTCCCCTCCTCCTAGGTGCATCACCAGGTCCTTCTACCGGAACGTGGTGGGTGTCCTGCTGGTCTATGATGTGACGAACAGGAAGTCCTTTGAACACATCCAAGACTGGCACCAGGAGGTGCTATCCACTCAGGGTCCCAAGGTGATCTTCCTGCTGGTTGGCCACAAGAGTGACCTGCAGAGCACCCGCTGTGTCTCCAACCAGGAGGCAGAGGCGCTGGCCGCCTCTCTCGGCATGGCCTTCGTAGAGACCTCAGCCAGAATCAACTGTAATGTGGACCTGGCCTTTGATACCCTCACGGATGCCATCCTGCAGGCCCTGCAGCAGGGGGACATCAAGCTGGAAGAGGACTGCGGGGGTGTCCGGCTCATCCAGAGGGCCCAAGTGCCCCGGTCCCCCAGCAGGAAGCAGCAATACCCAGGCCCGTGCCAGTGTTGACTCCAAGGGGTCCTGACCTCACCACCCAGTGGAACAGGGACTGTTAATACCTCGGGGGGACAAATGACAAAGGATTAATGTCCGTAATATCTTGACATGGTCCTGCCTCCTGGATTTTGAGGTCTCACCCTCACTTTGCTAGGGAAAGGGCTAAGAGGCCAGGTATGCATTTCCTCTCTTTGATCCTGTTTCCTCATCTGTCAATGGAACTCATAAAAAGACCCCACGGCTCAGGGAGGTTGTGGTCCTGAGTGAGATAAAGGACAGGGTGTGCTCCCTCAGAGCCTGTCACACTGAGAACTGAAGGACAAAAGCTGTCATCCCTGCCATTCCTTTCTGGCTGTGACGCTGCCATTTCTGGCAGCATTCCTGGGCTTGGTGGTGTCTGGATGGCTGCCCTGGGGAGGACGGTATGGGGATTTCCAGTGTTAGCCTGGCTTGGAGCCACCCCCACCCACCCACCCCCTTTTTAGACAGGGTCTGGTTATGTAGTTTAGGCTGGCTTGAATTCACTATGTAGCCCAGACTGGATCCTCCTGCCTCAGCCTCCCAAGTGCTGGGATCACAGGTGTGGGCCACCACATCTGGCCCTTGGAGCCTCTTTTGGTCCTCACACTAGGATGAGTCTAGGCATGGGATGAGGTGTGGTCTTAAACTCAGGGTTGCTGCTGGCTGTGCCCACCCCAAACCCAGGGGCTGAGTCTGGATCCTAGAGGCAGGGATAACGTGAGCAGCAGTCAGGTTGGGCACAGTGGACACTAAGAAGAGCAGTGGAGGGCTGAAGGATGCGCCATGCCCCAGCTGCCGGGCATTCTCCATGAGGGACCTTAGCTTTCAAAGATCCCTCTGAGACTGCCCATCCCTGGGGCAGCCCACGTGCAGCTTCCATCCGTGCAGGTTTTTAAGGCCCTCTTGCCCCAACTCAGGACAACTCTGAGGGTCAAACCCAGCTTCGTCTTTCCTTGGGATTCACTGAGGACATTGCTGACCTCATCACAGCCAAGTTTTCCCTCTGCCAATCCTGCTTCCTTCTGACCCAGGTGTGGCTTTCAACAATGTATCCAAATAAATGTCTGCCCCCCCCCCAGCTCTGTCTCAGACTCTGCCTCCCAGGGCACCTACCCTGTCACGGGAACTGCCAGGCAAGAATGGGCACATTTTCATTCCTTCACCAATTTTATTTTCTTTCTTTTTTTTTTTTTTTTTTGGTACCAGGGATCGAACTCGGGACCTTGAGCTTTCGAGGCAGGTGCTGGAACCACTGAGCTGAATCCCTGGCCCAATTTTGTTTTCTTTTAATGAGCATCAACTCTGTTCAAGGCTGAGGGTACAGTAGTGACAATGACAGAAAAGTCCTGTTGGGGTTGGCATTCTAACAGAAGAGAAAAAAAGGAAGTAAATGAACTACATGATTCCCAGTTATGCTCAGTGCTTCGATGAGCACAGATCAGGTACATGGGGCCTGCTGTTCGGTGGCCAGGGAGGGCCTCTGAGAGGAGCTTGGAGCTGAGCTAGGAGCAGGGCTCGGGCAGCAGTGACCAGCCTAGCCCGACACCGCTCGTCTTCTGTCCCAGCCATGTGAGACAGATGCTGATATTCCAAGCTACAGATGAGACGGGGCCCAGAGTGAGCTGAGTGACTCGCTTCAAGTCACACAGCCAGGAAGAGCCGGGAAGTAGAGTGCTTTCTCTGGGAATTACAGATCTGTCTGTGGCCCTCAGGGCGTCCCTGCACAGGAAGGAAGCTAGTTTGGCAGAGAGCAGCTAATCCTGGCCACAGGACTATCAGAGAAAGAGGAAGAAGGAACTGACCTCCCCTCAGAAACCCTGGCCAGGGGCCAGAACCAGTCCTTGAACCCTCAGGCCCGCAGGCGGGGCCATCTCCATGGAGAGACAGTGTCCTTGTGCCCAGCTGCCCTCCTAGAGAGTTCAGCAGATGGTACCCACTCCTTCCTTTCTAAATGCAATGTGGCAATTCTGGCCCCACAGGGTAGTGACCCTAAATGACATACGTGAACTCCTACCACAGTATGGGCCCTTCTGTTGCTGGTAGCTTATCAGCCCTGCAGCAGCCCCATGAGGTCCTGTGCATCCCCCAGCTGCACCCACACTGGGAACTGAACCCAGGACCATCGCATTGGCTACTTCCTCAGGCTTTTCTTTCTTTCTTTTTTTTTTTTGGTACTGGTGATCAAACTTGGGTCCTTCCACTTTCGAGGAAAGCGGCGGAACCACTGAGCTAAATCCCTGGCCCCAGGCTTTTCTTTATTTGTATAGATGCAGGATCAAAGTTGCCATCCTCCTGCCTCGGCCTGAGTGCTGGGTTACAGACATGCAACATCACGTCCAGCAAGTCCAGCACCTCTTGACCAGTTTATCCACAGGGTTCTCATGTCCAGGGAAGGAAAACTGACTTGGCCGAAACTGAGACAGGGTCTTTTTTTTTTTTTTTTTTGATACCAGGTCCTTGGGCTTGTGGGGCAGATGGCGAAACCACTGAGCTAAATGTCCTGCCCCTGACAGGGTCTTGCTATGTAGTCCAGGCTGGCCTTGAATTCACTGTGTAACAAAGGCTGGCCTCAAACACAGTCATCCTCCTGCCTCAGCCTCCCCAGTGCTGCAATTACAGGTGTGCGCCACTGTGCCCGACTCCATTTTTATTATTATTATTTTTCATTTTGAAACAAGTTCTCCTTATGTTGCCCAAATTGGCTCTAAACTTGCAATCCTCTTGCTACGAGGATGTACCACCACCTTGGTTTATAGGGTTATTTTATGTTTTGGGGTTTTTTTTGTTTTGTTTTTGTTTTTTTGAGATAGGGTCTCCCTATGTAGTCCAGGCTGGCCTTGAACTCACTATGTACCCCAGGCTGCCCTCCACTTTGTAGTGATCCTCCTCCTCAGCCTCCTGACTGCTGGGATCACAGATGTGTGCTACCACACCGACCCCATATGGAGGTCTTTTTAAAGTACAAATGCAGCTGGTTGTGGAGGCCAGCCTGGGCTACATAGTGAGTTTGAGGCTGGCCTGGACTATGTAGTAAGACTTGCTCAAAAAACAGCAAGGAAAAAAGGAAATCTAGGGTAGTGCTAGTTATAGAGCAGGTTCCAAATGAGGTCCTTACCTCCTTTCCTTGAGAGTTTCACTATTAATCACTGTCAGGGAACTGAGATTACCAAAGTAACTATTCTAATGAAATAACAAGGATTTCAGACTCTAATGAGGTTTTTTCTTTTTAGACAGGCTCTCTCTAGCCCAGGCTGGTCTGGAATTTGTGGTGATCCTCCTGCCTCTGCCTCCCAAGTGTTGAGATTACAGGCATACCCCACCATGCCCCCGGTCTAATGAAATTCTTAAAGGTCCTAACTGGGTTCGGTGGTACAGACCTGTAATCCCAGCACTCTGGGAAGTCAAAGCAAGAGGATTGCAAATTCATGCCTCCCTTACGTGATTTAGCAGGACTATCTCAAAATAAAGACTTTTTTTTTTGGCAGTACTGAGGATTGAACTCAGGACCTTGCGTTTGCCAGGCAGGCTCAGCATCACTGAGCTACATTCCCAGCCTATCTCAAAATAAAATAAATAAAAAGGCCTAAGGATGTAGCTTAGTGTGAATGTGTGAAGGTCCTGAGTTCAATTCCCCGCTGTTAAAAAAAAAAAAAAAGTCCCACCTGGAGATGTGGACTGGGCTCTGTTTTGTTTTCTTTTTCCTTTTTGGTACTGGTGATGGAACCCAGGGCCTTTGCATTGAGTTACACCCTCAGCCCTTTTTTTTTTTTTTTTTTTTTTAAATTTTGAGACAGGATCTTGCTAAGTCACTAAATTACCCAGGCTAGGTTTAAAGTTGTGATCCTCCTGTCTCAGCCTCCCAGAGAATGTGGGAATTACAGGTGTGCACCAGCACACCCAGCTGGGCTCTGCTTTCTAACTAAGGGTGAAGTTCTAGAATCTTCCCTTTGGGTCTATTCCTAGGCTTTTTCTTTTGAGATAGGGTCTTACTATGTAGCCAGGGTGGTCTGGAACTCATGAGGATCCTCCTGCCTCAGCCTCCGGAGTGCTGGAGTTACAGGCCTGCACCCCCACCCCCAGCTCTCCTTTGTATCTTTCATGTGTTGTGCTCTTGGCTGGTGTGCCCTCCCCTCCCACTTCTGTCAAACGTCTCATGCTTTAGGTCCAGCCCCAATGCCACCTCATCTATGTACCAGCTCCTTCTGAGCCATCATAGCACTTAAGCAGCTCTCTTATGGGAGGGATGTTTGGGCCCTATCTATCTATGTCTACCTGTTTGTCTATCATCTTTGCGCTACTAGAAATTTAACCCAAGCCTCTGCATAGAGCTACACGCCTGCGCCTTTATTATTATTAAAAGTGTGATTTTGTGGTGTTGCGAATCAAACCCTTGTGCATGGTAGGCAAGTGCTCTGTCACTGAGCTACCACTCTTAGCTCCTAAAAATGATTTTTTATTTTGAAATAGGCTCTTGCTAAGTTGTCCACGCTGGGGTTGAATTTGCAATGATCCTGCCTCAGCCTCCTAGATTGCTGGAATTATACATTATGTGGCCCATGCCTAGCTATTTATTGTTCATATCTTATTCCCCTGCTAGATTGTTGATCTTCAAAGTCAGGGCTGTCCTTGACTCTCATGGAGAGGCTGCCTTGTGTGGGAGATCACTAGGCTCTTAAAAACTCTTATGGAGTCTGGGAGTGGTGGCGCACAGCTGTAATCCCAGCACTTGGGAGGCTGAGGCAGGAGGATCACCTGGGCTACAGTGAGACCCCGTCTCAAAATAAGCAAACAGCTAGGGATTTAGCGCAGTGGTGCTGGCGCCTGCCTAAGCGAAAGGTTTTGAGTTCAATCCCCACTACCGGAAGGGGAGGGGAAACAAGCAAGCAAGCAAACACTTATGGAGATTTTCAAACATACTGAAGAATAAAGAAAACGGTATGAAGTATAAAATAATATAAAGAACTCCTCATGCCCAAACCTCAGTCTCAACAGCCATAAGCAGAGATGGCCAAATCTTGGGTGTTTTTTGCTTTTTTCATGGTGGTAGAGATGGAACCCAGGGCCAGTGCACACTCAGCCACACGCCCCCTGGGCCAAGCCTGCGTGTTTCTTCTTGGTCCCGGCTCTGGCAGGGGCAGGCCTTGGGCTGCAGTGCGGGGACCTTCCGGCTCCTGGCGCTGTGCTGAGGTCCGCGTGTGGGGAGAGGTAACCTTCAGGTCCTGCAGGCGCAGGGTGGGCAGGGAGGAAGGGGAAGACAGCACGAGGTGGGGGGGCGCTGGGTCCACACAGGCTGCCAAGTCACAGTGGGGCCGCTCAGGACGGTTGCAGGACCAGCGTCTCTATCCTGATTGGACCCAGGTCCACACTGGCTCCCCACGATGTCTCCTCAGCGTCGCGCCAGCCAGGGTAGGTGGTGTCCTGGGAGCCCGCGATCTCCTGGGCTTGCGGCTCCACTCTCCTACAAGGCTGAATCCGATCGGGCGGCCTCTGCTCCCCGCAGGCCTCAGCACCATGGTGGCCTATGGCCTTGTGGACGCCGACACATTGTCCAGCCTCCTCCTCAGCGACTCTTCTACGTACCTTAGCTTCGCAGGGGTGGAGCCTAGAGTTCACCGGAAGCTCCAGGCCCTGGCCCTGCTGCCTGCCCGGGACACCACCCCCAACCCTGAAGCTTTGCCTTCAGAAAGGATAGCCCATCCCACAGGGGCACAGCTCCTTGTGTCATCAGAACTCAAGGTCAGAACTCAACCCGTTGTGGCAACGACCGCCCTACCTTTGGTTCATTCCTCCTCAGGAAAACCTCAAGCCCATTCCTTGACTTTTTTTTTTTTTTTTTAACCGAACTCAGGGGCTTGCGCTTTCCAGTTAGGCGCAGTGCGCTGAGCTACATCCCCAGCCCTCCTTTAACTTTAATGCAAGTAACTGCAGCAACTTCCCAGCTGGTCCCCTCCTGCCTACTTGCAGTTCCCCTTCACACTGCCGGCCTGACAGGTGCGGCTCTACCATGCAAACTGCAGACACGGACCTTGGTCCTTCACTAACCCTTCACTGGCTGCCCTCTGCTGGGCACTGGTTTTCAAACTTGTTTATATGCCATACCCCTCGGCCCCCAGCAGTCCTGGGAATTGAACCCAGGGCCTTCACACTAAGCTATATCTCCAACCCTTTTTTTTTTTTTTTTTGGTACCAGGGATTGAATTCAGGTCCTTGTGCTTGTGCAGCAGGCCATGAAACCACTGAGCTAAATCCCCGGCCCTCTCCAACCTTTTTTGAGACAGGGTCTCACCAAATGCCCAGGAAGTTAAGATCCTCCTGCCTCAGCCTCCCAGAAGACCGGGATTATAGGTGTGTGCCACCATGTCGGTTTTTATGTCAGTTTTAAGTCTCAGAATCCTCTTATGTGATGGAATCTTTCTGAGACTAACAAATCACCAGTTAAGTCACTCACACTGACGAGAGGAGGGAGGGAAGACCAGAGGCGGCCTGCTGGGGCTTGCATTTCCTGCAGCACACACACAGCCTCCAGGCACGTGGACCACTGAGAAGCTGGGATGCTGTCGCTGCACACTGAGCCTGAGGGCTGCACCCAAGCTCCCTTCCTGCTCATCTTGCCCTCTTCCCATATGTTCACCTGTGCTTTAGCCACACTGCCTTCTTAAGACCTCTGGGCCTCTCGGATAACTGTGCCTCAGTGGCTCCCATTACTTCGGGATGAAGACCTGACTCTGGCAGGGCCACAGGGCTCATTTATGTGCAGTTCCCTCTCCTTGGAAGAGAGCCCTGCCACCCTTCAGCGCAACCCCTCAGATCTCTGCTCCAACAGCATTTTTCCTTGACTGCCCAGCTGCTTCCTCCAGCCCAGTGACCCTCTCCCTCCCGCTGACTGTTCCCTCGCTCTTTCCCCACTGCCAGAATTGCTTATAAAGGTTTGTCCAACAAATCCACACGCCTCTGCTGTGCAGATAGGCCAGTGAGACTGAAAGAGAGGAAGCCACTTACCTGTCACACAGCTGATTAAGGACCGGTCTTCTCCAGTTCTCTTGTCCCCTTTTCTCCTTAGTGTAGGACTCAAAATCAATGCTGGATTCCTTCCTGGCTGGCGAGGTCAGTGCCTGGCTCCTACTGTCAGAACTCAGAGGCCTTCTGCTGCTTGTTATTGCCAACAGAACATCCTTCAAGAGCGCTGCCCAGTGGCACTGGCATGTTCTGGAGGTTAAAACCCTCCAATATCCTCATCCTGGTTGCAGGCCACAAGAGTGACCTGGTGGCCGAGTGTTGGGCAAGGCCAGCAGAAAGGGCGAAGGCAGCTATTCCCATGCAGGCTTGAGATGTCCGTCAGGAGCAACAGTGACATCAGCACAGCCTCTGAGCTGCTCCCTTGAGATCTGCGAGCTGTGCCAGGGAATGGAATGGAAGCACGGGTCCCTTTGGGCCTAGCCCCAGGAGGCAGTGGACCCCTGTTGGGTGAGGTGGGCAAGGTAGATGAGCTTTCACGTTGAGCCTGAGGCCTCCCTGACCCGAGGGCACCTCTGGGCCCAAGTAGGGATGGTGCCATCAAAGGCTCAACTCTGAGGTCTGGAAGGGGATTGGCTTCCTCTATGTGATGATGAAAATCCCAGGACCAGGGACTGTGACAGCGGAGGACAGCCAGGGCTTTCCCCAGGCTACTCCTGTTCTTTGTCGGGGCCAAGAAGGAATCCAACTTTCTCTAGGAGTTGCAAAAGTGTTCAAACAGGGTTCTTAGCCACATTAACATTACCCAAACCAGGATACTATTAGTTTGGGGTCTGTTTCCCAGCTGAAGGAGACAAAGCAGACTCAAACACCTACTGATGGTATGGCTCCTAGGAGTAAAACAATGGGAAATCCCAGCGTATGCCTCAGAAATCAATTCCAGTGCTTCCCCCTGCTGGTCAGATCCCCTCAGGCCAGTGTCAAAGGCTCTAAGCCATGCACCCTGTGTCTTTCAATTAATAACTTCTTTATTCTGGAAAAGCAAATCAAATTCATATTCATATAAACACTGACATTACAAAGTACAGGGAAAAGGGGGAGGGAGGAGGAAACAAAACCCTCTACAAATCCTAATACTGTCTCATCCAATAAAACCATAATGTTTCGTCCCATATTCAATCACTTATATAATAAACCACAAATAAAATCTTCTCTGGAAGATATACTGCTCCTCTTTAAGACGGCAGGGAAAAGGAACTGGAAATTGGGGTAGGAGGCTTTATTCTTTTGGCAGATCCTCTCAGTCATTATAGATATTGCTGCACTGTTAATAAAAAATATATGCTTCTCTGTAAAGCATTAAAAAAAAAAACAAAACTCCAAGGATGAGATGGCTGAGGTCTCAGCTCAAATATCTCCAAATACATTGGACAGGTCCATACCCTGACCTTTCTGTGTGTTATTTCTTGGTTGTTTTCCGGATCAATGCCATTCTCTGAAAGGAGAGAGAAATAAGCAATTACACAGGTTCAAGCCAGGAGCTTGCAGGGAGCCTTGGGGAACTGCAGCCACAGGAGCACAGTGTGAAGGGCCCGGGGATGTGTGGACTGGCCGGGGAACACTTCACCTAGACCTCAACTGCTCTAGGCTACCAGGACAGCAAAAAAGTTAAGAGCAGAAAGAGACAGCCCTTGTCTTTTGGAAACATAGGGGAAAGGCTGGCAAACATGTTTTCCAGGCTCTTCCTGACCCCAGTCTCTTCCTCCCTAGAGTGATGGAGAAAATAGGGAAAGGACCTCCATTTCAAACCGGGTGCCACATCCAAGGAAGCTGGCATCTCACGGGTGACCTGCAGTGAAGGGCAACAACTCCTGGCTTTTTTTTTTTTTTTTTGGTACCAGGGATTGAACTCAGGACCTTGTGCTTGCAAGGCAGGCAGCAGAACTACTGAGCTAAATCCCTGGCACTGCTTTTTTTTTTTTTTTTAAATACAGGGTCGTGTTATGCAGTTCAGGCTTTTTTTTTTCAGGATAGCTTTTTTTTGGTACCAGGGATCGAATTTACGACCTTGCACTTTTGAGCCAGCCTCAGTGCCACTGAGCTAAATCCAGGGCCCTTCAGGCTAGTCTTGAACTCACTATGTAGCCCAGGCTGGCCTTGAACTCATAGCGATCCTCCTGTCTCAGCCTCTCGAGTGCTGGATGACAGGTGTGCAACACCCTGCCCAGCTTTGTTCACCCTTTTTTCCCAATATCAGGAATCCAACTCCGGATCTTGTGCTTGCCAGGCAGGCACAGGGCTGCTGATCTAAATCCCCTGCCCTGGTCCCTCTTTTTTTTTTCCTGCTCACTCTTTTTGACCAAGTGACTGTTTCACAACATTATGCTATTGCTTGAGTAAATAAGTAGGGCTGAGCAGTGGATGAGCTGGGAGCACAGTCAGAAAGAGTGACAGGAGAAACTCCCTTCTGAAGGCCATCACAGCCTTTCAATTCAGTCTACTGGCAGTTTCCTGGTCCTCCACAAGCTCTGCCAATAGCTGCCTCAGTGATACCAGGCCATGAAAATGCAAGGAACACACCCAGGGCTTCCCAGTCACACCTGTCAAGCTTGGAAACAGCTCGCTTTTTGAGCAGCCAGTTAATATAGAAAGCACAGCGGCCGTGTCCCATATCACGACTGGCCTGACCAATGCAGGGCCAGCTCGCTCACAGGAGAAGGGCTGTTCTTACACTGGCCCCTAAGTTCCTTGTTAGGAGGGACTGAGAACAAAAGTCCATCCGGGTACCCAGCCCAGTGTGTCTGGTAGAGCAACCTGGGTACCACATCTCCACACAAGGACAGTGTATTTCTTTGACCTACTCTATTCAGAGCCATATGTGGGCTTCGAACCAACAAGGATAAAAGAAGATGTCGTGAAGGAGGTGCGGAGGCCATGAGCATCCATACTGCAAGAGCCCAGAATCAAGAGCTTCAAGTGATCCCCATGACTTGAGAGAAAATGCACATGAGAGGCCATGCGAGCACAGTGCAGCACCAAGAAGACAGCTGCTTGTGCTGCCTCTCATCCTCTTTGCCCGCTGTGTGGGGAAAGGAGACCCCTTAAGGTGGCCCCTCTGAGGTGCGGCTCCAGACGGCAGGCGCCAGCTGCCCCAGGCCCCTCACCTGCTTATGCGCTTCTGTGGTGCAAGCTTTTTTGTAGGGCCGGATTTCTTCAGAGCCAAATCCTGGGATCCACATGTTCCACTGGCGCTCTACAAAGGAGAAGCCCGCACAGGGTGAGGGCTGGGAAGCCACCCCGGGAGCATGATGGGACCCTCAGACCGGTACCAGGGAAGATGGATTGGGACAGGGACCGCACTAACACCACCCCATGAGAGGTCCCACAATCACTCATGTCTGCTCCAAGTGGTTTTTTTTTTTGGTACTGGGGATCAAACTCAGGTCCTTGCGCTTGTGCTCCAAGTGTTTTTTTTTTAAAGACAGGGTCTCACTATGCAGCCCAGGCTGGCCTTGAACTGCAGTGATCCTCCTGTCTCAGCCTTCCCAGTGCTGGGATTACAGGGATGCACCACTACGGCCAGCTGTGCACGTCTAGCTTTTAAAATCATTTAAAAATATACCATGGCATTAAGTGCATTCACACTGTTGTGCACCCATCACCCTCCTCTCTCTCTGTCTTCATCAAGCCAAACTGAAACTCTGTGGCCTCTGAGCAGGAAGCCTGCACCCCCCCACTCTTCGTTCAGGCTCTGCTTTCTGTATGTGAATCTGTGCTGTGGTGGTTTTGTAACATTCCTGCAAATCCCTCCATACCTCTCCCACCAAGAGATGCTGCTCAAGCCCATGATCCCAGCACTCTGGAAGGCAGAGGCAGGAAGATTACAAATTCAGCTCAGCCCACACAACTTAGCAAATAAGGAGACCCTGGCTCAAAATAGTCTTTCTGACTGCCTCAAAGAAGAGAATTCAAAAGGAGGGATGCTGTGTGATTTCAGAGCCTAGAGGTCATGCATGCCAGATGTGGTGGCACACACCAGCAACCCCCACCAGTCAAGAGCCTGAGGCTTGAGAGGCTGAGGCAGAAGGACTGCCTTGAGCTCAAGGCCAGCCTGAACTATACAACGAGACACTGTCTCAAAAAAAAAAAGACGACTGAAGTGAAAGATCACAAGTTCAAGTCCAGTCTAGGCAAGGTAGCTATCTTTTTTTTTTTTTTTTTCTGTACCGGGGATCGAATTCAGGACCTTCCACTTGAAAGGCAGGCGTGGTGCCACTGAGCTAAATCCCCAGCCTGAAGTTAGCTATCTTCAAGATGGAAGAAAAAGAAAAAGAATGAATGAAAGATTTGAAGCACATATAAATGTAAATGTAAAGTCAGGTGTAGTCGCGCATCCCTGTAATCTTAGCATTTGGAAGGCTAAGGCAGGAGGACCTCTGTGAGTTCAAGGCCACTCTGGGCTACACAGGGAAACCCTGTCTCAAAAAAAAAAAAGGAAGAGACAGAGACACAGAGACCGAGACATAGGGGAAAGGCCCACGGGGAGAGTGAAGGACAGGCAGGAGTGCTGCGGCCCTGAGCTGTACACCACCAAGGACTGCCAGCTACTTCCAGGAGCTATGAAGAGCCAAGAAGGATCCTTCCCCAGGGCCATCAGAGAGAGCATGACCTTGTCAACACCTTGATTTCCATCTTGGGCCTCCAGATCTGTGAGAGTGGTAGTTTATAGGCATGTGCCACCATGCCCAGTTCACAACCACTTTTGTTTTTGTTTTTTGAGACAGGGTTGTACTGTGTTGTTTAGGCTGGCCTCTACCTCTTGGATTCAAGCAATTCTCCTGCATCAGCCTCCTGAATAGCTGAGATTACAGGTGTTAGTCACAATGTCTGGCTAACAACCATTATTAGTATTAGTAATAGTAGTAGTAGCATTGAGTATCAAACCCAGGGTCTCACACATGCTAGGTGAGTACTTTACCACTGAGCTATGTCTCCAACTATTACTGACTATAACAGCCAGCTGTTACTGTTTATCTGTCCTTGGTGCAGTACTGGGGATTGAACTCCCAGCCTTGTGCATGCTATGTAAGCACTCTACCACTGAGCCACCCCCTAAATCCCTTAATATCTCCTGGATCATTCACCTGGCCTGACTACAGTCACAGACCTTCTCTTTCTTTGGTCACATCTGTAACTGATGCAGAAGAGGGTTCACTCTTTTCTAAATCAGTTTCTCCCCAAAAACCCCAAGCTTAGATGTAGTGTCTGTTAAATGAGGAAGAATACAAATTTGTATGCACATTATAGTATTATTAGGAAAAGTGCATAAATATACGAAAAACTGCACGGGAACACTGAGGAACTGATTTTTGGTTTTGTTTGGGGATGGGGGGCAGGGTCTCCCTATGTAGTTCAGGCTGGTCTTGAACTCACTTTGCTGCCTAGACTGGCTTTGAACTTGCAGTGATCCCTAGCCTCAGCCTCCCGAGTGGTGGGACTGCAGGTGTGCAACACTGTGCGGGCTAGGAATAGTTTGTTTTCTGTAGCGCTAGAAATCAAATCCAGGGGCCTGCATATGCTAAGCAAGTGCTCTACCACTGAGCTGCAACCTCAGCCCTGAGGACAGTTTTATTTGTTTTTGTCCCCGCTCCCATACCAGGGAAGGAACTCAGGATCTTGTGCTTGAAAGGCAGATGTGGTGCCACTGAGCTAAATCCCTGGCCCAGAGGATAATTTTATTTGAATGATATTATATCAGTAGGTACAAATTACTAAGCACTTTCTTTGTGCTGGGCCCTGTGCCAGTAACTTTTTTTTTGTTTTATCTTTGAGATAGGGTCTCACTATGTAGTTCAGGGTGGCCTTGAACTTACTGTGTAGCCCAGGGTGGCTTTGAACCCATAGTGATCCTCCTCCCTCAGCCTCCGGAATGCTGAGATTACAGGACTGTGCCACCACACTAGGATATGTGCCAGTCACTTCACAAACACAGTATATGGTTCTCACGACTACCCTGAAAGGAGGGTATTATGATACCCACTTTTACAAACAAGGACACAAGCTCTAAGAGAAACCAAGTAGGAAGGAAGGAAGGATAAAGTGGCACCCCCAGAAAGCAGAATATGGTTTCAAATCCAAGGCCTGGGCTCACTCCCCTACTGTGGACAGAATTATCTCCTTTGTTTAGTGCTGCTGTTGAATGAATACATAAGTCCAGCACCCGAAAGTCTGATCTTGGCTTGAAGGCTCCTTTCACACTCCGCACCAGTCCTAAAGGAGCAGCTGCACAGCTAGCTATGTTAGGGGAAATGAGGCCACGTACCTAGGTGCAGCTGGACGTCCTTCACCTCCAGGGTACTGGACTTGCGATGCCGAGCAAGCTGGCAGGCAGCTGTCACCACGCTCTCGATGAAGTCATCAGCGATCTGCAGCAGCATCTGGAGAGGCAAAGTGGGGAGAGTCACCATGACGCTGGCAGGGTGGGCGCCTGTTGCTGGGACAACTGTTTTCTCCAAGTCCCGAATTAGTCAGCTTTAGTGGGCCTGGAATCAGCATTTGGGCTGAGGGGAGGGTAAGGAATGAGGAGGACAACAGAAATATTATCCAAGTCAAGTACAAACCACACCTTTCAGAGGAGGTACTTTTTGTACTTTCTACCTAGCAAGGATTAGATAATGCAGTCCTTTTTTATTTATTTATTTTTTTGTTTTTGTTTTCTGAGAATCTTACTATGTACTGCAGGCTGGCCTTGAACTCCTAGGAATCCTGCCTCAGCCTCCCTAATGCTAGGATTACAGGTGTGCACCACCATGCTCAACTTACGAAAGGAGTGGAAACAGGATTCAACCTTAAAGGTGTTTTTTTTTGTTTTTTTGGGGGGGGGACCAGGGATCCAACTTGGGTCCTTCCTCAAGGCAGGCACCAGAACCACTGAGCTAAATACCTGGCCCAACTTTAAAAATTTTAAGCCTAAATCCTAAGATTTTTGCACTTCACTATCGATTATTCCTGAACCGTGTAAGAAGCAAGATCAGAATTCTGAAGATAAAAATCTACATGAAAAAAAAAATGAAAATTTTAATTGGATAATAGATTCCCCATGACTTTCTCTGTTGACCAAAAACGAACAAACAAAAAACCTGACTAAAATTACAAGAAGATACACAGACATTCCTTGCTCTGCTGCACCATTACTCACGGTCATTTTCTCTGTTGGAAAAGGAAATTCATTCTCTCTCTCTGTCTCTGCAGCTCAAAGCCAAAAATGGCCAGGGGCATGCCTGTAATTCCAGCACTCAGGAGGCTGAGGCAGAAGGATTGCTTCCAGTTCAAGGCCAGCCTGAACTACACAGCAAGATCCTGTCTCAAAAAACACAACCTATTTTCTCTCTAAACCCATTTCGATCACAGTGAAAAAAAACCATATAAATCCACAAAAGCAGTATGAACAAGAGAAAAACTTGTGCAGCTAAGAGATTCCAATCAACTACTTCTGTGGTGCTAGATTCTAAACACAGCCTTGAGCATGCTAGGCAAGAGCGCTACCGTGGAGCCACCCCCACCCTCCAGTGAGCTGCTTTGGTTTTCTTTTCAGTTTTTATTTTTATTAGTCCATGCTTGCAATACATAATGATCGCATTCTCTGTGTGAAGTTGATACATGGAGATAACACATCTCGGTTCTTTTTTCGTCTCCTTTCCATCCCTTCCATCATCTCTCTTTCTTTTTTTTTAATCTTATTTTATTGGGGGCGTCTAGTTTTTTTGTTGCAAAACATTTATTAGTACATTTTAGATATACATAATGATAACATTCATTACAGGGAATCTGTACCAGTATATGACATATCTTGCTGCTTCTTTTTTTCCCCATTCTCCTCCCTCCCTTATGTATAAAAGCTTTGTTTCCACCTCCTCTGATTTTCTCTTTTTGTCCTTTTCCGTTCTTTCCTGGGAGAGTCTAGTTTTATCTTTTTTATTTGGGGGTGGTTTTTTTTTTTAGACAGGGTCTCACTATGTAGTTCAGGCTGGGCTTGAACGCTCAGTGATTCTCCTGCCTCAGCCTCCAAAGTTCTGGAATTACAAGCATGAACCACCACCCTCAGCCTTTTGTTTTGGTACTGGGGATCAAACTCAGGACCTTGTGCTTGCAAGGCAGGTGCGTGCCACTGGGCTAAATCCCTGGCCCTGCATACATATATATTTTGAGACAGGGTCTTATTATATTAGTCTTGCATTTGTGGGCTCAAGCAATCCTCCTGCCTCAGCCTCCTGAATAGCTACAGACACACACCACCAGACACAATAAAATCACCTTTCTGGTGGCTTATTCTTTAAGAATGGATATCCAGAATTATCAAACATTTGAAGACAATATCTTAATTAGCATTAAAAACAGAATAAACAGGGCCAGGAAAGTGCAAGGTTCAGTGGTTCTGCCCAACTCTGCCTGGAAAGTGGAAGGTCCCGACTAAACAAGCTAAAGTGGGGGTATCCAAAGGAAACAGACAATGTGAGAAAAGAACAAAAAGTAAAAAGTGCAAGTGATGCCCTCAGAGACAGAAATAACAGAAGATACTGGAACCTAAAATATGAACAGAATGGGGAGGTCTAATCCACAAGAAAAACTCTTTGTGAAAAAAAAAAAAAGAAAAACTCTTTGTGCTGGGCATGGTAGCACATACCTGTATTCCCAGCACTAGGGAGGCTGAGGCAGGAGAATCTGCATGAGTTTGAGGCCAGCCTGGGCTACATAGTGAGTCCCTGTCTCGAAAACCAAAGAAAAAAGTTCTTGGAAATTGAAAATTTTACCCTCTTGTCAAAAAAGTTAAAAACCATAGAGCATAATTTAAGAAAAACTCCCTCAGCAAATATAACTTACAACAACTACAACAGGATGAAAAATAGAAGAGAAAAATGAAGTAAACGCAAGTTGTATGGCATATGTGTGAGGAGTGTTAACAAAATTCTTATGTACTGGGCTGGGGATTTAGCTCAGGGGCACCACACCTGCCTTGCAAGCACAAGGTCCTGAGTTCAATCCCTGTACCGAAAAAAAAAAATTCTTATCTACCATTACCAGGAAGTCAATAGACGATTAGAAAATTAATCAAGCCAGGTGTAGAGGCACACACCTATAAGCCTAGGACTCCAGGAGGCTGGGGCAGGAAAATCATAACTTAAAGCCCTGGGCAACTCAGCAACTTAGCAAGACCCTGATCAAAATAAAATTACCAAAAGGGCCAGGGATTTAGCTCAGTGGTTCCAGCGCCTGCCTCGAAAGTGCAAGATCCTGAGTTCAGTCCCCGGTACCAAAAAAAAAAAATTACCAAAAAAAGGGCTGGGTATGTACCTCAGTGTGAAGGCTTTGAGTTCAATCCCCACTAATACAGATGCGCGCGCGCACACACACACACACACACACACACACACACACACACACACACAAGAAAATTAAGGAAATCAAAGAATACCTGCTTACATTTACTACTTAGAATAACAGAAGATTATAGAAACAGCTAAAATTATGGAAATTGCTATTGCCTGCAACAGTCTATGTCTTTTGGGTTTTTGTTTATTGTGATTGTGATTGTATGTCTGTTTGTGGTACTCTGGATGAACCCAGGGCCTTTGCACTGAGATATATCCCCACATCCCCAGCCCTTTTTAATTAATTAATTAATTAATTAATTAATTTTTGGTACTGGGGATCGAACTTGGGTCCTTGTGCTTGCACAGTAGGCAGTAAAACCACTGAGCTAAATCCCCGCCCCTTAATTTTTTTATTGTGAGACCAGGTCTTGGTAAATTGCCCAGGCTGGCTCAAACTTGCCATCCTCCTGCCTCAGCCTCCCAGACTGCTGGGATTACAGGCATGTACCATCACACTCAGCTGTCTATGTCTTTCTTGACACAGTAGCAGCTACTGGGTATAAAGTGCTAAGCCTTCTTTCAGGTTAGTGGTGGCCAACCTAGAGCATTCGTGCTGGAAGGGGCTGTCGGTATCACTGAAAGCTGTAAAAGGTCTGCCATCACTGTCCTAGGTGATTTGTATAAATTATTCCATGGGATTCTCACGATAACCCCATAGGTAAATAGCGTCATACCCTACTGACATAGGAGGACTTGAATCACAAAAAGCTATGCAGCTTATCCTCAGTTGCACAGGCTGTAAGTGCAGAGACAAGGTTCAAATTCAGATTTGCCTGCCTCTGCAGGGCACAGTGTTGCACACCTGTAATCCATGCTACTCAGGAGGTTGAGACAGGAGGATTGCAAGTTAGAGTCTTGCCTGGGTAACTTAGTGAGACCCATTCTCAAAACAAAAAACAAACTGGGCACGGTGGCACACACCTGTAATTCCACCACTCAGGAGGCTGAGGAAAGAGAACTGCCCCAAGTTCAAGGCCAGCCTGGGCTACATAGTGAGACCGTCTCAAAAAACTTAAAAAAAAAAGGGCCAAGGGTGTAGCTAAGTGGTAGAGCAACCCTGGGTTCAATCCCAGTACTCAAAAAAGAAAAGACAAGAATTGGGAATATGGGGATATAGAGTGCTTGCCAGGCATGTGCAAGGCCCTGGGTTCAATGCCCTGTATAACCCAATCCAACCCAGATTTGTTTGCCTCCAAGTCTCTGCTCTTAGCTACCAGCCCTTAGGGACACAGAGCCACCTTACCTCCTCCACATCTTCATCCAGCTGTTCATTAGGATCCACTTCTCTTACTAAGTCCTGTAACTTCTTCTTGGTCAAAACCTAAAGTTAATTGGGAAAAGATTTTTCACTGAGTATTAAGGAAACATGCAATTTCTGAAGAAAGGCTGTCAAATTGTTGGGTTTAGTTCTGAGTTTGGAAAGAGCTCATGATCTGGTCTGCCTGGTGGCACGGCTATAAAACAACACTCTCCAGACAGAAGTAGGCCAGGGAAAGGAAGGAAGAGTGGTTTGGAAGAGGCCAGTACATAACTGTCGGGCAGTTTATTTCTGCTTTAGCACTTTTCCTCACTGTTGCTCAGTCCCTCCCTCTAATGAAGCAGTTTGTACCACACAGAGTGCACCCTCTCTCTACCTGCTGCTGTGGATGCGCTCTTCTTCCCTTCTCCCTCCATGCTCAGCTCACAGAGCGCCTTTCTGTGCCTCTCCTAGCCCACCAGGTAAAAGCGATCACTTCCTCCTTTAGCTTTTTCTGCACTCTGGGAATCATTGTGCATATTTGTAAACTTCCCTGTATCTGACTCAATAGATTAAAATCTCTTGGAGGATAAGGACCACGTATTCATCTCTGTATAACTAAATAATGTGTAAATATGTGTAACAATCATCACTTTCATAAAGAAAATGCTGTGTTGCATTTATATGTAGCTATGTGTGTGTATATAATTTCAAAATGATCAATAGCTGGGCACTTGGGAGGCTGAGGCAAGAGTCACGGCAAGTTACAGACCACCCTGAGCTACCTAGTGACTTCGAGGCCAGCCTAAACTACAAAGCAAGACTCTATCTTGTTTACTTTTTTTTTTTTGGTACTGGGGATTGAACTTGGGTCCTTCCGCTTGCACAGCAGGCAGCGAAACCACTGAGCTAAATCTCTGGCCCAAGACTCTATCTTAAAAAAAATAAAAATTAAAAAAAAGCTGGGCCTGATGGTGCATGTTTGTGATCCCGGCACTTAAGAGGACTGCCACCAAGTTGGAAGCCAGCCTGAGCTACATAGTGAGTTCAAGGCTAGCCTGAACTACATAGTGAGACCCTGTCCCCCGCAAAAAACAAAACAAACAAGACTAAAGAATTGGTTTTCCTCCCAGTTTATCCTATTTCCTACCTCTTTTGTCCCCTTATGGCCAAGTTAACTTAAAACACACTGCATTATGTGAATGTTACTCCCTACTAAGTATCTGGAAAAATTGCCTATTGCCTGAAAGTTCTTATGGAAACTTTGTAGGACAGGCCTACTATGCTCTGCTTAATTCTACCTTACAGTTTTATCTCTGGCTCTTCTCCAGTAGACTCTATATTCAACAAAGATTGGTCTCCTGACTCTGCCCAATTCTCCTTTTGCTAGTCTCTCCACCCATTCCCTTAAAATGTCTCCTCATCCATTCTACTCAGCCTATAAGACCTAAATCAGGGCATGTACTTATTTCTGTGGCTCTGAGGTTAGAATCAGGATCATGAGTATAAAGAGGGAAGAGATTTTGAAATCACTTCAGAAATTAGTAATGACAGGAAGGAAGGAACAGGGAAGGGAGGAGTAGGGGTTGAAAAAGACTTAAGTGTGTTATGTTATGTCCATGTACCAACTTCCCACGATGAATGGAATCATGTACTCCAAACCTGTATTACTAAAAATAAAAATTAAACAAATTAGTAATGACAGAATCTGGATGAATTAAAAGGAAGAATGACTGAGACTTGTAAGAATAATGAATCCAAGCCAAGCATGGTGGTGTACACCTGTAATCCCAGCACTTGGAAGGCTGAGACAAGAGGACTGCCTCAAGTTTGAGGCCAGCCTGGGCTACATAGTGAGTTCAAGACCAGCCCGAACTACACAGGGAGACATTGCCTCAAAAACACAAAAGAAGACTAACAAACCCATTTATTTTTTAATAACTACACAGCTAACATACATAAAGCACCTATTACAGGCCAGGTGTTGTGTTAGTATATATGTGTGATGGACGTGTGTACACATGCATACACATCCATACACAACAGAATAAAAACTGATGTTAGGATTCCACAGTGGGAAAAGACCTTTCTCAAGTGAGAAGAGACAGCACCTGATGTGGCCACCTCTCAAAGCATTAGTGTTTCAAATAACAGAAAGCAGTGCCTCCAGATAGGAAAAGGGAGAAGAGGAAATACCTGATTGCTCTCAGGGCTAAGACGACCTCCTGTCCCAGGAGTGCCTGGTATCTTTACCACAGTGGTGCTATTGGCCATGGGGCCCTGTGGAGGGTTGCTGGCTGGTTCCGGTTTTATGGATGAAAAACTGGAGAGGTTGATAAGTGCTGAGGGGCCAAACTGGTTCATAATCTGCCGAGCTTTGGACTTCAGCTCATAGAGCTTATCGAGATCTTGTTTCTTTTTGGAGCTGTGAGGACCAAGGCCAATCAACTGCAGAAGGGAAACATGAGAATTAGCACTAGAAACACCTACAATAAAGCATGAGTTTTGAAAGTAAATTTTTCTGTCAAACCTTTTTTTTTTTCCAGCACCAGGGATTGAACTCAGGACCTTGTGCTTGCCAGGCAGGCACAGTGCCATTGAGCTAAATCCCCGCCCCTCTGTCAGACCTTGAGGGGTCTCCAGTATACCTAGGATGGTGACCATTTGATACCTACACATTAGGATGGAGGGGATGAAGAATGTTCATTGCTCTCACCTGATATTTAGAAATCATTCTCCAAAAGCTAAATGAAATAGTTCACAAAATTGAAATAAGGAAGAAAGAGCTAGGGATTTAGCTCAGTGGTTCTGCTGCCTGCCTCAAAAGCACAAGGTCCCTGAGTTCAATCCCCGGTACAAAAAAAAAAAAGAAAAAAAATGAAATAAGGAGGAAGGGAAATGAAATGAAGAATCTTACATATAAAAATAAGCTAAAATAAGCGAGACTTTTTTTTTTTTTTGGTACCAGAGCTCGAACTCAGGTCTGCGCCTACACAGCAGGCGGCAAAAAAAGCGAGACATTTTTGAGGACTTTGTATGAGTATAATAACAGTTGATTAAGTACTACATGCATTATTTAAGTATCAAATAATGTTAAATTCAAATAAGTCATGGCACAACCACACACTGAAAACTCAGTCACAAATCTTAAGAAAACCTAGTTAGTTCATTTTGGTGTTTCAAACCATGCTTGAGTCTGCCAGGGCCGTGGCCAATAAACATAAACACGATTTTTAGCAACTGTTAAAAGTTCTCTATCATAAAGAGCAATTTTTCTCTGGGGTTAGCAATCCAAAGTCCATACAGAGACCCTAGTGTGAAGCAGCCGAGGTTCCTAAATCTTAGAGCCACGAGGCTGACTCTGGATATCAGCTTTAGTGTCATCAGGATCAAAGCACATTCACCAGGTTCTGCCACAGTGGCCTCAAAGAGCTTACTTACAGCTATCTGAGTGTCTAGTTCTTTAATTACATCAGCTACAGCTGTGGGCCCGGTGAAATGAGAGGCAGCCATTTTCAAAAGCTACCTGTAAATGAACAGCGAGCATCAAGTGCCACCCTCGCCACAGATGCCTTACAGTTGTACTGCCTGACGCACAAACCAGGATCCAGCAAAGCAGATTCAGAGAAACGTATCTCCTCTCTAATGGGTGCCAGAAGAACACTTCTCTTCTTTTAGAAACATCTTTAAAAATTAATCAATGGCGGGCCCGGGATTTAGCTCAGTGGTTTCATCGCCTGCTTCGCAAGTGCAAGGACCCAAGTTTGATCCCTGGTACCAAAAAAAAAAAAAAAAATTAATCAATGGGGCCAGGGATTTAGCTCAGTGGTTTCATTGCCTGCTGCGCAAGCACAAGGACCCGAGTTCGATCCCCGGTATCAAAAAAAAAAAAAAAATTAATCAATGGCCAGGAGTGGTGGTGTGTGCCCATAATCCCAGCATTCAGGGGGCTGAGGCAGGAGGATCATCATAAGTTTGAGGCCAGCCTGGACCACACAGTGAGTTCAAGGCCAGGCTGAACTACATGGGGAGATCCTGTCTCAAAAAAAAAAAAGAAAGTATCTGATGGTGTCAGGTATAGTATGGGGCACATCTATAGTCTTAGCATTTGGGAGGCTGAGGTGGAAGAATCTCTTGAGTCCAAGAGTTCAACACCAGCCCGGGCAACAGAATGAGACCTCCTCTCAGGAAGAAAAAGTGAATAATGGGGCTGGAAGTGTAGCTCAACAGTAGAGCACGTGCTTACCATATATGAGGCCCTGGGTTCAATTCCTAGTAATAAAAACATTTAAATTATAACAGATATAAAGGATGATTACAGTGTATATAGACCATCTTCCCATAACATGGACATTCTATTGTTAGAGATAAACAGCCTATGAAACATTTAATTTGGGAATATTGTGGGATTTGAACCTGCAGGAATCGTGTCAACAGTTTTTAGAACCTAGTAAACCTTAGCAATCTGAATGTGTATCTGTGTCTGTTCTACTCTTGGCCTTATTGCTGAGTTCCTCCCCAACACACTGTCTAAACTTCTCTCCCTTTCTGTCTCTGTCTCTATGTCCTGGGATCAAACCAAAGACACTGTACCTGTTAGGCAAGTGCTCTACCACTGAACTACAAACCATCACTAATTTTCTGACATAAGATATAATGTTCTAGCTGCACTCTGGGAGGCAGAGGCAGGAAAATTCCAAGTTCCAGCTCAGCCTGAAAGATTTAGCAATTTAGCAAGACCCTGTGTCAAAATAAAAAATTTAAAAAGGGCTGAGAGCTGAGCACAGTGGTGCGTGCCTATAATCCCAGCACTTGGGAGGCTGAGGCAAGAGGATTGCCATGAGTTCGAGGCAAGCCTGAGCTACACAGTGAGACCCTGTCACAAAAAGGGGGCTGGAGGTTGGGGATGTAGCTCAGTGAGAAGGCCCTGGGTTTGATCCTCAGTACTACAAAAAATAAAAACAAAAAAGGAAACTAAGCTGACTTTGGCCAAGAGGCAGCTGATGTGGAAACCGAGTATCAGGACCACTTGTTTATTGTTTCAACTACCTATAAATGTTATCCATGGGACAGTCAGGATAGGAAAAGATCGTGAACGTGGCAACAGCTGTTCTACTGTTGTTTTTTTGGTACCGGGGATTGAACAGCTGTTCTACTGTTATAAACGCAAATACTGTTCTTTCCTGGAGCCACTTCTATGCAACAGCCTTATCAAAGACTCCCAATCCCTTTTGATGCCATCAAGGTGCTTGGTGCTTCTGAGGACTCAGAGGCCCGGGCAGGGAAGCACTCACTCCACTAGTCACCTGGGCCGGGGATTTAGCTCAGTAGTTTCAATGCCTGCTGCCCAAGCGCAAGGACCCAAGTTTGATCCCCAGTACCAAAAAAAAAAGACCACTGGTTGCCAGCCACACTGGGGCCTCCCTCCTGTCCAGTCGCCTTATCTCCTTTCATGCATCACTCACCATGCAAGGAAGGGGAGATGGTCCCAGAGGGTCAGATCAGTGCCCCCACCAAGGCAGCCAGTGGAAATGTTGGATCTTTTGAGCCCAGAATGTTTGCAAAGGCCCTGGCCAAGGTCAACTTCAGGAGCCTCACGTGCAAGGTAGGGGCTGACGACCTGTTCCCCCAGCAGGGCCCATACCAACAGGGGTGCTGCCCCTTCACCAACATTGTCAGCTGAGCAAAACAGACAGGATCTGAGGAATCTGATGATGACATGGGTGTTGGTCGTGGTTGGTTGGTTTATTTTTTCTATTTTTTTGAGACAGGGTCTAGCTATGTAGTTCAGGCTAATCTTGAATTCACTACGTAGCCCAGGCTGGCTTGCAAATCACTACAATCCTTCTGCTTCAGCCTCTCAAGTGCTGAAATTAGTAGGCTTTGGTTTTTTTGAACTAAATCTTTTTTTTTTTTTTTTTTTGGTACCAGGGATCAAACTCGAGACCTTGTGCTTGCAAGGCAGGCGCCAGAACCACTGAGCTAAATCCCCAGTCCTCTAAATCTTTTTTGTAAAATGTTAAATAAAAAGTTCAACTGTGCCAGACATGGTAGCACACTCTGGTAATCCCAGCTACTTTGGAGGCTGAGGCAGGAGGACTGAAAAGTTTGAGGCCACCAGGGCAATTTGGCGAGACCTTGTCTCAAAACAAAAAACAGAAATGGGGCCGGGGATTTAGCTGAGTGGTTTCGCCACCTGCTGCACAAGCGCAAGAACCCGAGTTTGATCCTCGGTACCAAAAATTTTTAAAAAATAAAATAAATAAAAAATAAAAATAAAAAACAGAAATGGCTAAGGATGTAGCTCAAGAGTACAGCACCCCGGACCCACTTCCAGTAGAGCCAAAACAAAAACAAAAGCAACTGAACTGTGCTGCTAAAAAAACAAAGGTCAAACTATATCCTCACCAATCTAGCCTCAGTTAATACACTATACTTCTCAAATAACATTCCCCAACCTTCGAGGGATTTCCCAAATAGCATCTGAATACTGCTCAAAATAAGTGGACTTTTTTTTTTTCTTGTATTTGAGACTTCTGCATAAAGGAAATTTCTGTTACAAGACCTGGCCTCTTACTCAGTACCAAGTACACAGAAATTATCACTTACACAATTAGCAATCAACCTTGAGGAGTAACTCCAATGCCAGTAACTAATGAAGTAGACTCTCTAGGGCTGGGGATTTAGCTCAGTGGTTTCGTCGCCTGCTCCATAAGTGCAAGGACCTGAGTTCGATCCCTGGTACCAAAAAAAAAAGAAGAGTAGGATCTCTAAGGCATGGGAAAAGTCAAAGGTTTTCCCAAATCAAGTAGACTGCAATTTACTGCACCCATTAATGCTTTCCAGTATTTCTGAACATACAATAATTCTTTTTTTTTTTTGGAGCTGGGGATCAAACTCAGGACCTTGAGCTTGGAGGCAGCAGGCGGCACCACTGAGCTACATCCCAGGGCCCATACAATAATTCTAATTGAATTATTTAATGTAAAAACTAAATAATTAGGCAGCCCCTACCACACTGACAATACCCTTAGTTCCAAAGACCATTTCCTTCTATGGATGAATTGAAACCATTGTAACACATTTGATGGGTGGTAATTACATAGGTCCACAACTGTCAAACTCTTCACATTGAACATTTAAGTTTTCTGCATTTTAAACTCAGCCTGGTAACATACAAAAGTGCTTACCTACCATGCACACAGCCCTGGGTTCAATTTCCAGTAACACACACACACACACACACACACAATGAATGTTCAAAGCCTATGTGCATAAGGAAAAGATAAGTCAGGTATTGTGATGCACGCCTATAATCCCAGAGCTCAGGAGGCTGAGGCAGGAGGATGACCATGAGTTCGAGGCCAGCCTGGGCTACATAGTAAGTTCAAGGCCAATCTGAACTACACAGTGAGACCCTGTCTCAAAGAAAAAAACAGGAGGGGAGGGACAGCCTCCCAATTCAGTGTTCTTAGCCTCCTGAGTAGGTGGGGTTAAGGGCATGTGCCACCACATCTAGTCAAACACTTTTTAAATAGGTTTTTGTTTTTCTGCAGTCCTAGGGATTCAATTGAAGACTTCAAGCACACTAGGCAATTCTTTACCACTGACCTACATCCCCAGCCCCTGCCCCCTCTTTTTTTTACTGGGGATTGAATCAAGGACTTTTATACTGAGCTATATCCCTAGTCCTTTCTTTCCTTTTGGTACTGGGGATCAAACACAGGACCTTGTGCTTTCGAGGCAGGCGGCAGAACCACTGAGCTAAATCCCTGGCCCCCTAGTCCTTTTTTTAAGCTTTTATTTAATTTATTTTATTTTTTTTGGTACCGGGGATCGAACTCGGGTCCTTGCTCTTGCATAGCAGGTGGTAAAACCACTGAGCTAAATCCCTGGCCCTTAAGCTTTTATTTTAGAGATAAAATTTTGCTAAACTGCTAAGCTGCTATACTGCCCAGGCTGGGCTGGAACTTGCAATCCTTCTGACTCCACTTCCCAAAGTGGTGGGGTGACAGGCGTGCCCCACTATGCCCAGCTGATTAATTCATTTTACATATTTGGGGACTAAGAGTAGAGTTCAGTAGTAAAGCACATGGCTTGTATGTACCTGGCCCTGAGTGTCATTCCCAGCACCACAATAAAATAAAATATTTGATCCATCTGGAATGGGGGAGTGACATATATACTCCCCATTTATATACTCCTCCATTCCAAATAGATCAAATATTTAAAATTTAAACTTTTTCTTTTCAGTACTAGGGGTTGAACGAAGGAATGCTTTATCGCTAAGTTACATCCTCAGTCCTTTTTATTTTTTTATTTTGAGACTGGGTCTTGCTAAGTTGCCTAGGCTAGCCTCAAACTTTCTCCATCCTTCTGCCTCAGCCTCCTGAGTGTTGGGTTTACAGGCATGTGCCCCACAGTTTCATTTTCAATAATTAAACTATAAGGGCTGGAGATTTAGCTCAGTGGTGCTACTGCCTGCCTTGAAAGCACACAGTCCCAAGTTTGATCCCTGGTACCAAAAAAAAAAAAAGTTAAATTATAGTCAAAGTTATGTATGAATAGAATATACTGTATATGTAAGAAATGTCAATCCATCAGCACTCTGGGTGGCTGAGGTGGGGAGGAACACAAGTTTGAGCTCTGTCTGGGGAATTTAGTGACATAGCAAGACACTATCTCAAAAAAAAAGAAAAAAGACTTGGATGTAGTTCAGTGTGAAAGCCTTATGTTCAATCCCCATAGCACATAAATTCATTAATTTTAAAAATAAAAAGGTGCCAGTTAGGGATGATGGTACATAGTGAGTTCAAGGCCAGTCCAAACTGCATAGTGAGACCCTGTCTCAAAAAATAAAAATAATAATAATAAATAAGGGTCTGGGCTGTAGCCCAGTGAGAAGGCCTGGCTTAATCTCCAGTACAAGAAAAAAACAAAAACCTTGTACAGTATCATCTGTTTTTTCAGAGGGAGAAACCTAAGTAATATTTTACCTTAATTTTTTTCATTTATAACTATGGGCATAGGACAGAATTTGGGGTATGCAATCAAAAGTACGTTCTCCACATCGGTTCCTTAGGCCATGCAGAATAGCAGCCTCACCCACCTACCAACAGGGCCACCATCATTAGTTCCTTCTGTATCTTTCCAGAAGTAATTTATTCATATAATTGTGTGTCTGTCTGCTCAGTTTGTTTTTGTTCTTGAGGCAGGGTCTCACTCTGTAGCTCAGGCTGGCCTTGAACTCACAAGCAATCCTCCTGTCTCAGCCTCCTGAGTGCTGGTATTACAGGTGTGCACCTCCACACTTGGCTATTATTTCTTATTCTGAGACAGGGTCTTGCTAAACTGCCCAGGTGGGATCTGAAGTTGGATTCTCCTGCCTCAGCCTCTCAGTGCTGGGATTATAGGTTCATGCTACCCACCTGGGGTTTGTTTCTTTTTTTGGTACCAGGGATTGAATTCAGACCTTGTGCTTGCAAGGCAAGCAGTGGCACCACTGAATTAAATCCCCAGCCCTGTTCTTTTGACAGGGTTTTGCTATGTAGCCCAGGGGGAGGCCTCCAACTTGTCATCCTCTCACCTCAGAGTTCAGATTGCTAGGATTACAGTAGGCATGCACCACCACGCCCAATCTGACTAGTTTTTAAACATTAAAAAAAAAAAAAACCCCAAAAAAGCAAACTTGACCTGTCTCACATTTTATACAAAAATATTCAGGCTGGGCATGGTGGCACACACTTGTAATCTCAGCATTCTGGGAGGCTGAGGCAGGAGAACTGCAAGTTCCAGCTCAGCCTGGGCAACTCAGCCACTTTGTGAGACCTTGTCTCAAAATAAAAACTGGGCTGGGCCGGGGATTTAGCTCAGTGGTTTTGCTGCCTGTTGCTCAAGCACAAGGACCTGAGTTCGATCCCCCGTACAAAAAAAAAAAAAAACTGGGCTGAGATGTAGCTCAGAGGGAAGACCTTGGTTTCAATTCTCAGTACTGCAAATTAATTAATTAATTAAAACTGACTGTAGGCCGAATGTAAAAATATGAAGCTATAAAACTTCTAGAAGAAAACATAGGAGGAAATCTTTTTGATTTTAAGCAGATTTCTCAGTCCCACCGAAAGAATAATCTACAAAAGAAAAATATTTAATAAATGAACTCATTCAAAACATTAAACTTCTGCGAAAGAATAAAACAAGTCATAGACTAGGAGAGATATTTACTAAACCATATATCTGGTACTGAAAAAAAAAAAGACAAAGAACTTGTATCCAGGATACATAAAAAATTTAAAACTCAACAATAAGAAAATACCTACAGCTGGGCAAGGTGGGGCACACCTGTAATCCCAGCACTTGGGAGGCTGAGGCAAGAGGATCACAAGTTCAAGGGCAGCCTGAACTACACAGTGAGACCCTGCCTCAAAAACCAAAAAGAAGGGAAAAAAAAGACCTCAAATTTTAAAATGGAGGGCTGGAGGAGCACTTGCCAAGCGTGTGTGAGGCCCCAGGTTTGATTCCTCAGCACCACCAAAAAGTAAAACCAAACAAATCTTCAAAAAATTGGGCAAAATGGGCCAGGGATTTAGCTCAGTGGTTTCACAAGGACCCGAGTTCAATCCCTGGTATCAAAAAAAAAAAAAAAAAAAAAAAAAGGCAAAAAATCTGAACATATCCTGTACCAAAGAAGATAAACAGATAACAAATAAGCACATGAAAAAGATGTTTAGTATCATTAGCTATGAGGGAAATGCAAACTAAATCTACAGTGAGAATAGCGAAAATTAAAAACATAAGTGCTGGGAGGATACAAAGCAACTCCTCATACAAGCAGGGATCAAAATATAAGGTGAAGGCTTAAATAAAAAATTTAGGGCTGGGGATTTAGCTCAGTGGTGCTGCCACTTGCCTCCCACACGCAAGGTCCTGAGTTCGATCCCCAGTACTCCCCAAAAAGAAAAAACAATTTATTACAGCCAGGTGTGATGGCGCACGCCTGTAATCCCAGCACTTGGGAGGCTGAGGCAGGAGGATCAACCTTGAGTTTAAGGCCAGCCTGGGGTACAATAGTGAGGTCAGGGCCACCCTGAGCTACAAAGGGAGACCTTGCCTCAAAAAACAAAAACAAAACAAAACAAAGCAAAACAAAAATTACAAAATATGTATAACAGTAAAAGACATATTGGGCCAGGGATTTAGCTCAGTGGTGCTGCGCCTGCCTTGCAAGTGCAAGGTCCTGAGTTCAATTCCCTTTACAAAAAAAAAAAAAAAAAGACATATTGACATTAATCCCCCTCAATTTATTCCCCATTGCTTTGAACAAACTTATCCCATTGTTCTTGCTACTTTCTGAAGCAGTTCTGGAAATCCTTTCATGAGTTTTTTTCTTTTGGCACTGGAGATCGAACTCAGGACCTTGCTCTTGTGAGGTAGATGCAGAACCACTGAGCTAAATCCCGGCCACTTTCATGAGTTGATAAAAAATACAGTGAAAAAAAAAATACAGTGAACACTGCTGCCGAGTCCCATCCAAGAGAAAGGCAGGCTCATTAAAACATCAGTATGTCTCCATCCAGCTTATTCACTAGAACTGGTATCATGTGACTGCTGGCTCTTCCTCAAAGTCAAAATAACCACAAAAGGTAAATGTTTTGAATGGATTCAGGACATCAAAGCAGCCGTGACAGTGCAACTAAGATGTTCAGGAAAGAGGACTCTAAGAACTGCTTCAGAAAGTGGCAAGAACAATGAGATATGTGTGTCTGAAGCAAGGGTGAATTTTTTTTTTAAGCAAAACTTTTATTGGAGTCAGGCACGGTGGCATACTCCTGTGATCCCAGCACTGGAGAGGCTGAGGCAGGAAGATCACTGAGTTCAAGGACAGCTTGGGCTCCATAGTGAGTTCTAGGCCACCCTGAACTACATAGCAAGATCCTATCTCAAAAAAAACAAAGAAAATAATTATTGGTACATTTTAGATATACACAATGATAAGATTCATCATAGGGAATTTATATCTGTACATGTTATATCTTGCTTCTTCTTTTTCTCCCATTCACCCCCACCTCCACCTCCGCTTTGACCCCTCTTCTTGTTTACAAAAGCTTTAACTGTTTTTTTGTTGTTGGTTTTGGAGACAGGGTCACTATGTAGTTCAGGCTGGCCTTGAACTCACTATGTAGGCCAGGCTGGCTTTGAACTTGTGAGGATCTTCCTGCCTCAGCCTCCCAAGTGCTGGGATTAGAGGCATGTGCCACCATACCCACAAGGGGGAATACTTTTCATGAGAATTAATGGCAATATGTCTTTTACCATAATAAATTGAAAAAACAACAGCAAAAGGGCTGGGGATTTAGCTCAGTGGCACTGAGCCTGCCTTGCAAGTACAAGATCCTGAGTTTGATGCCCGGTACCAAAAAAAAAAAAAAAAAAAAAAAAAACAGCAAAAACAAAAAACCCCAATACTTAAATACTCATATTTTTCGATCACACCTGATATACTGCTGGTGTGAATGTAAAATGGGGAAGTCTTTTTTGGAAAACAATCTGGCAGTTTGTTACAAACTTAAACATGTGCTACTGGGTATGGTAGTGCAGGCCTGTAATCTCAGCACTCAGGAGGCTGAGGCAGGAAGATTTCCATGAGTTCAAGACCAGTCTAGGCTACATAGTGAGTTCAAGGCCATCTTGAACTATATAGTAAGACCCTATCTCAGTGCCCCTGCCCCCAAAAAAGCAAAGTTAAACAGATACTTATCTGACCCAGCAATCCTACACCTAGGTATTTACCCTAGAAAAATGGGGAAAAAAATTATATGTATATATACTATTTTTTTTTGAGACAAGCTCTTCCTATGTACTTCAGGGTGGCCTTGAAGTCACTATGTAGTCAGGCTGGCCTCAAACTTCCTTCTGCCTCAGCCTCCTGAGTTCTGGAAGTATAAGCATGGGCCATGACAACTGGGTTTGGAAACATATTTACACAAAAATGTGCATGAATGTTCATGGCAACATTACTCGTAATTGCCAAAAACTAGAAATAATCCAGACAACCTTCAATTAGTGAATGGATAAAAAAACTACATACATCCATAGAGTGGAGTATTACTCAGAAAGACTGATACATGCAACATGGATGACTCAAATGCATTATGCTAAGGGAAAAGACAAAACTCAAAGGTGATATGATTCCATTTGTATGACAGTCTGGAAACGGCAAGGTTCTAGGGACACAGAACAGATCAGTGGTTGTCGAGGGGCCCGGGGTTGGGGAGGACTGACTACAAAGGTGCATGATTAAATCTGGCAGCAGGAAGGCCAGGGATCTAGCTCAGTGGCTCTGCCGCCTGCTTTGCAACCGCAAGGTCCCGAGTTTGATCCCTGGTACCAAAAAAAAAATGTGATCAAATTTGGCAGCAGGTGAAATGTGGTTAATCTTGCATTTGTGGTACTTATATGACAACGTCTGTCATATTCTGAGTTGTAACTGTGCTCCAAAAAGAATTTTATTTGTATAAAATTTTTTTAAATAAACGTAAAATATAAAACAAAACATTACGGACTCATCAGAATGGTCAATGACTCCAATCCAAATTACCTGTTTACTGACGTTTTTTCTAGTTTTCTGGGACAGGATCTCACTATGTAGCCAGACTAGCTTCAAACTCATGATCCTCTTGCCTCAGCCTCCTGAGTTCAGGGATTATAGACATACACCACCACCCTCAGCTTCCTCACAACTTTCATGAAGCCCAATTGTGGATAATGCTGACCAAGTACAGCGGAATGAAATGACAGTAATAACCTGATTTGTGCTATGTAATATACTATGGTTGTCTTTGGACTACTCAAATTTCTAACTTGCACTTCCTCAGAATGCCAAGAGGTAAAAACAGGCAAGAACTATGGGATGTTTGAGGAAATAATATAATAACTAACCCCTACTGGTACCTACTATGAGGAAATTATGTCCTATGAAAGTCACAGGGGGGAAAAAAAAAAGTCACAGGGACTCTGGAAAGTCCATGCTTTCGAGAGATACCACTGAAAATATTCAGGGCTAGGGATGTAGCTCAGTGATAGAGCACTTGCCTAGTACATGCGGAGCTCTGGGTTCTAGTCCCACAACTGCAAACAATCAGAAAGACAGAGGGGAGGGGAGGGGAGGGGAAAAAAACCATAATGATTCTATCAAAAACAAGATTGTAGGGCTGGGGATTTAGCTCAGTGGTTCCGCTGCTTGCCTCACAAGCACAAGGTCCTGAGTTCGATCCCCGGTACCAAAAAAACCCCACATGATTGTGTGTGGTGGTGCACACCTGTAATCTCAGCACTCTGGAGGTTGAGGCAGAAGATCACCACAAGTTTCAGGCCAGCCTGGGCTACATAGCAGACCCTGTCTCAAAGAGAAAAGCAAAAAAACAACCAACCAACCAACAAAAACAACAACAACAACAAAAAAAGACTGTATGGGTGGATGGGAGTTCAATTAAATAACCAATTCTATTGTACCTCCCTTCACCTGTACTATTCAAACTGGTTGACAGGGTGAGAATGAGAAACCCTAATTATTTTTCCTTTTAACATCCTTGTACCTTGAAGTAAAATCCAGTTGCCATCTTATTACTGTATTAAAAGTATCTGAAAAAAAAAAAAGAAAAAAAAAGTATCTGGGGGCCGGGGACTTAGCTCAGTGGTTTCAACGTCTGCTGCACAAGCGCAAGGATGCGAGTTCCATCCCCGGTACCAAAAAAAAACAAAAAAACCCCCAAAAAGTATCTGGGGATGTAGCTCAAAGGCACAGAGCCTGCCTGGTGAGTGCAAGACCCTGAGTTCCATTCCCGGTAGCAAAAATGAAAAAACAAAAAATAGTATCTGAACTTTCAGAGAGTGAGGAAACAGGGAGACCTGGCAATTGGTATAAGACCCTGGCCTTAGCAAGGCATAGACACACACCTGTAATCCCACCACTTGGGAGGCTGAGGCAAGAGGAGTGCAAGTTCAAGCCTAGGTTGGGCTACACAGTGATACCCTGAATCAAAAACGAATATCCAGAGAGGGCTAGAGATTTAGCTCAGTGGTTTTGCTGCCTGCTGCACAAGCACAAGGGCCCAAGTTTGATCCCCGGTACAAAAAAAAAGTCCAGAGAGAGAGAGAGAGAGAGAGAGAGCGAGCCCAAAGACCCTAGTTTTCTCGGGGCATCTGTTCCACTGTTTAAAAAAGAAAAGAAAGCAATGAAAATATGAGAATAAAAGCCAGATTGACTTTACAACCTTTTAACCTCTGAAATGCTAAGTAATTTTTTTTTTTTTTTGGTACTGGGGATCAAACTCCGGACCTTGGGCTTGTGAGGCAGGTGGCAGGCACCGGAACCACTGAGCTAAATCCCCAGCCCAGTAATTTATTACTATTTTTTTTTTTTTTTTTGGTACCGGGGATCAAACTTCGGTCCTTTGGCTTGCACAGCAGGTGGCAAAACCACTGAGCTAAATCCCTGGCCCTAATTTATTATTTAAACAAAATACTGGAGGTCAAGGGAACTATGAATCTAATGGCTTAAAAGCCAGATTACTGTGGTGCACAATTTGACTTAATAACTAGATTTTCTACCTAGCTATTTCTCTCCACTCTGGCTTCTAGCTGTATCTAAAGGAACTCCTATTTTCAAGCTTAACTAGACAACAACAACAAAAAATCATTTATTTGTTGTTTATGAGACTTGAGACCAACAGACAAAAGGGATTTTTTTTCATTTTGAAAGTAATGCTCATTTTGGCTAGCTTGACCCAGCAGGTGGTTTTGAGTTAATAGAAAGGCAACATAGTACAGTAAGCAATGATATGGACTCCACACTAGGCACGGTGAGTGACACTCACCTGTTATCTCAGCACTTGGGAGGCTGAAGCAGGAGGATCTCAGATTCAAGCATAGACTCACAACTTACCAAGACTCTGTCTTTGAATAAAAAATAAAAAAGAGCTGGGGATGTTGCTTAGTAGCAGAGTGCTCCTGAATTTAAGTCCCTGTACTGAGGAAAAAAAAAACAAAAAAAACCAACCACCATCAATGAAATAGTGACATGGCATGCTTTCTATCGTAATTTGGTATAAATAACTTCTGATCCCTTGTATACAGGGATTTGTATTGTTTTTTGGGGTTTTTTTTTTGGTACTGGGGATCGAACTTGGGTCCTTGTGCTTTCGCAGCAGGTGGCAAAACCACTAAGCTAAATCCCCGGCTCCCACACAGGGATTTGCAGATGGTATATAAGCTAAGTCACTGGGGGAAAAATAGCTCAACGGTTTCAACCATCTAGTTCATGGTAACAATTAGTTGAAAAGTTAATCCAATTTAAGCACTTGTTCTTCAAATTGCTCTTTCCTAACCTAAATTTGAAATTAAAAATATCTTACTCCATTGCAAGGAAAAACTGTACTACTGTTGCTTTTTTCTATCTTGAATATCTATGATTCTGTGAAAACAGAAATTTAGTTCTCCTCAAATACCAAACTATGTAAGTACTCCATTAAATTACAGTACTTGACTTAAAGAGGAATCTTAAGGGGAGGGGAGTGCTTCTGTTCAGTGATATGCTTTGTGTAACTATTACTTCTATTTTGCTGATGGGCAAACTGAGACATGGTGAGGAAGCCACTTTAAGAAGTAGAAAATTTGCGGCGGGGATTTAGCTCAGTGGTTTCGCCACCTGCTGCGCAAGTGCAGGGACCCGAGTTCAATCCCTGGTACCAAAAAAAAAAAAAAAAGTAGAAAATTTTAGAGGCACACATAACTGGGGCTGGATCACTAGGTACTATGTGATTTCAGGCAAAGTACTGAATCTCTCTGAACCTTCTTATCTGTATAATGGGACTGACAATACCTAAGTTGCGGGGCTATACTAATTAAGTGCATATTACTTGAAAATGCTTGTACCTGGTTAGTTTGAGTAGGAGTCAATAAAAGATACTATTACTGAAGAAGGGAAGTGACTAGTTTAAGTCTCCCATCCCTTTTGTGTGTGTGTGTGATACAGGGGATAGAACCCAGGGCCTTCACACAGAGCTACATCCCTAGCTCTTCTCCTCCCTCCTTTTAAAATTTTGAGACTGGAGCAGGACATGGTGGCACATGCCTATAATCCCAGCACTACGGAGGCTGAGGCAGGAGTATCACAGTGAGGCCAGCCTGGACTGCAGAGTGAGTTCAAGGCCAGCCTGAACCACACAATAAGACCCTATCTCCAAAACACCAAAAAAAATTTTTTTGAGACTGGGCAGGCTGGGCATTATGGCACATCCCTGTAATTCCATCATTCTGGGAGGTTGAGGCAAGAGGTTCAAATGTTCGAGCCCAGCCCGGGCGAGACCCTGTCTCAAAAAAAAGATGGGGCTGAGAATGTAGCTCAATGGCACTGTGCCTGCCTGACAAGAGCAAAAAAAAAAAAGAAAAAGAAAGATGGATGGATGGATGGGGAATGTAGCTCAGTGTAAAGACCCTGAGTTCAACCCCAAGTATTATTAAAAAAAAAAGTTGAGACAAGGTCTCAATAAATTACCAAATGCCCAGGCTGGGCTGGATTTTGAATTCCTCTTGCCTCACCTTCCCAGAGAGAGGGATTACAGGCATGCATACCCCACTTCATCTGGCCCCCACAATCCTTATCTAAAAGCAGCCATCCCTAGTAAATGCTTGTGCTAAAAATGCAAGTCACAAGTTACTTTTTTTTTTTTTTTTTGGTACCAGGGATTGAACTCAGGACCTTATGCTTGGGAGGCAGGCACGGTGCCACTGAGCTAAATTCCCAGCCCACACTTACTTTTTTGTCATGTTCTAAATAGCTTATTAGAAAATAAGGGCCAGGAGGGGCCTGGGATTTAGCTCAGTGGTTCTGCCACCTCCCTGTCTCAAAAGCACAAGGTCCCCAGTTCAAACCCCAGTACCAAAACAAAACAAAACAAAACAACACCCCACCACCACAAAACCATAAAAAAATAACACTGGACTGAATTTAAAAGTTTCCTCATTGACAAGTGACATTCACTGTATCTATGTTAGTACAGAAACAAGACTCCCAGGGCTGGGGATTTAGCTCAATGGTTCTGCCACCTGCCTTGAAAGCACAAGGACCCGAATTTGATCCCTAGTACCAAAAAAAAAAAAAAAGAAAAAGAAAGAAACAAGACTCCCTCCTAGTAGGGAACAGTGGAGCAGGCCTACAGAGACGTTGAGGTAGGAAGATTGCAAGTTCAAGTAGCCTGGGCAATTTAGCCAGTGCCTGTCTCGATGTTTTAAAAAGGGGAGGAGGGGCCTGGGAATGTAGCTCTGTGGTAGATCACCCCTGGGTTCAGTCCCAGTAGGAGAGAAAGAATAAAAACTCTCTCCTGATTTTGAAGGTAAAAATTCTAGAAGCATTTATTCAAGGAATATTAACCAAGCATCTGTTGTTTGCTACACACATCAGGGTACTGCATCAAACTTATGATCTAACTATTCATTGTCTCAATGTGATCCTAAGTCCTCTTCAGACCTTTTTCTTCTTAAATGTAAAACGAGGGTGTAGAAGAGATGATCTTTTCAGGCCCCTCCATCTTTGACATTCTATTCGAGATGTACAGATCTTCGGGGTGACTGAAATGGGGTGTAAGGCACTCAAGTATATAACTGAGTTCAAACTGCTTCCAACTTCACATCCGATTCGCAATAATGAAGCAGAAAAAACGAAGATCCTTGAATGTGGGCTTCCTAAATTAAGTACCTAAATCGAGTGTGGTGGCACACACCTATAATCCCAGCACTCGGAAGGCAGAAGCAGGAGGATCGCTTCCAGTTCAAGGCCAGCCTAGGCTACACAGTGAGTTCATTGCCAGCCTAAACTACAAAGCGAGACGCTGTCTCAAAAAACAAACAAACAAAACAAAACTAAATTAAGTATCTGACTCAAGAAAAGCCTGCCTGCCAACAACCAAGGAGGCAGCGCGAAGGAAGGAGTCTTCTCCTGAATACATCCGTTATCACTCTGGGTACAGAGAATACGAGGGAAACAATTGATGGCTCTATCCTTCCCACTCTCCCTTTCCCTTGGAGACTGACCTCACACCAGGGCCCCTCGGATCCTCTGCTTTTAGGAGCCTGGCTCCTCACAGCCCTATTTCCTCAGGAACTCGGAGTCTCAAAGCCCCGATCCTGTCCTCACAGACGCCCCGGTTTTCACTGCCCGCTTCGGCTTCATCCTAAACTTAAGTGTTCTCTGCCTGCTTCTGCCTCTCAGAAACCTGTCCTTCGCTGCCCTCTTTCTAAATCCTTAGGAGCCTGGGTCCTGACTGTCCCGCTTCTGTTCTTAGGAGCCCAAGTGCTCACGGCTCCACTTTTACCTCTGTGAAGCGTGTCTTCACGCCCAGTTTCGTTCCGACCCTCTCTTCCAAAAAGTACGGGTTTCACAATCCTGTCCCTCTCGGACCGCTTTCCCTCAGATGCCGAAGAACTCACTCCGTTCCCGTTCTCTAAGTCTCATTCAGAGCCTGGGTTCCCACAGCCGCATCTTCTCCGAGCCCGATCCCTTCAAGTCCCGTCCCAAGAGCCTGAATGCTCACAGCCCAGTCTCCTCCACAACCTAGTTCTTTAAACACTGACCCACTGTGGGTCTGGGTCCTGACTCCCTCCTCCCACTCTTCTTCCTCAACTGCCAGGGCCCAAGACTCACAGGCAGCAGCGTCTATCTCCCCATGATATGCGGAGACTGCCCCAGAGAAGCTTTCGTCTCAGCAGCCGGTCCGACTGCGCGGCCCGCCCCGAGTACTTTCCGGCACCGCTCCCCGCCTCCAACCCGGAAACGCGCGGCTCTTCCGGCCGGCGGGCGCGCGCCTGGCTCGCGCAGGCGCAGACTCTCCTCCAACACGTGGTTGGTGTGTTGGGCTGTAGCTCGGCTCTGGCGGCAGTGCTTTCTCCAGCTTGTGGTTGACTGCTGGCGTGGGCGCGCTCTGCTTCTTCTAGCTTGGCGTTTCGAACCCTGCCCTAGGCGTTTCTTCTCAGTTCGTCTTGTATCTTTCTCAAGCATGACCGGTTATGGACGCTCTCGGATGGCTTCAAGGTCGCCATATTTGGTTGGTGTCATTGTGGTGACATCAGGACGGGGGTATCACCCGGGACAGCAGAACCCCATAGGTATCCCATTTAGGGGCAAGGGAGACTGGTTATGCCTGTAAGTTTGCAGTCAATAACCAGTGAGTGCAGGGCCGGGGATTTAGCTCAGTGGTTCCGGCGCCTGCCTTGCAAGCTCAAGGTCCGGATTGATCCCTGGTATCAAAACAAACAAACATAAAAAATGAGTGCCTACTATGTCAGGAAATATGTTCAGCCCTTTCCGATTTCATTTAATTATTTCGAGGAAATGACTTTAGTAGGGTTCTAGCTAGAAAGTGCAAAGCCTCAGGTTGAACTGAACTCTCCAAAGCTTGAGTCTTTTCTATAACCGTTAAGCTCTGACACTTTTGAGTTATTTCAGCCGTCAAAACTTCGTGACGACTGTTGTGGGTTGTTTTTTTTTTTAACCTAATTCTAGATGTAGACAAATAAACAAGACCGGATTTCAACATCTGTGGAGTTCTCAGTAAAATGGAGGAGGACTCACACACGTTTAAAGACGTGAAAGCCAGAGCTACCAACAGCCCGCAGGAATCAGGAGGAGCTGCCCAGATGGGTCCAGCAACTGCCCTCTCTGCCTTTGTATTTTCCCATCCTCATCCCACCACATTCCCAATCCACTGTCTACATTGCCACTGGATCCAGATTCTTAGATTCAACACCTTGTCACCATTAAGTGTCAAACTCTTGCCTAGGCTTATTTCTCAGCCACTGTTCCCATCATTTACTTTAGGGTTTGGCTTATCAGTTTTGTTGTTGAACTTCTGTACATCTGTTTTTTTTTTTTCCTGAGACAGTCTCTTTACATAGTTCAGGCTGACCTTGAACTCAACTGTCTAATCTAGACTGGCCCCGAATTTGCAGTAATCCTGCCTCAGCCTCCCAAGGGGTGGGATTACAGGTGTGCACCACATATCCAGTTGAATTACTGTACATCTCTTAATGACTCAATTTGAATGTATATTCATCTAACAAATTTTTATTGTCATATTGTATGGCAGGCCTTTTGTTATGTCCTGGGTACATACTGGTGGCTAAAACAGACATCCTTGTCCTGAGAGTTTACAATCTGGCCAAGTGTGCAACAGGGTAAAAGAATACCAGAATAGGAAAGACAAGGGAAAACAAAAAGAATTAAAATGTGTATGTACATTTACCAACTCCCCAAAATGAATACAATCATTATGTACTGCAAACACGCACTAATAAGAATAAAAATTTAAAGAGAATACGAGAGTAAGCCAGGCTTGCTTACCTGGATAATGGAGAGTCCTGAGCCAAAACTCTGAGTCAGGGAAGAGCTTAGCCAAGGGCTGAAATGACCACAGTGCCTGGAGCTTAATAGGTGACAAGGAGAAGTTATAAAGTTGAAGAGGTAGGCAAAGATTCATTTCAGGCCAGACCCTGAATCCTGGTGAGGGATTTGGGATTTTATTCAGTGTGGATGGGAAGGCCTTAGAGGGTTAAGCAGAGAAGTGAAATGATTTGTTTTTAAGTGATAACCTGATGGATTACAGGAGGAGTCCCCAACAGACACTTTTTTTTCCTGTCAATTTCATCATTATTACAGGAACATTGCTTATCCCTACATAGTTATTATGGATGAATTTTTTATTTTAATGGCCCTCTGAATAGAATTAAAGTCAGAACACTAATTCTCAACTTCAATAAACATGCATATATATTTGGGTCTTAAACTATGTGTTTCCAAACCCATTAGATGATTACTCTCCCTGTATTTGCTTTTTAAAAAAAATTTTATTTTATCCCATTCTCCCCCTCAAATCCCCTCCCCTTCCTGTGTACAAAAGTGTTTCCATTTTTCCTTCTATCCAACAGACACTTGATAGCACCCATCTCTGCTTTTTGCCAGCTTCTACTAGCCATCTGCTACTTATTACAGTGTAAGAGCTTTCTTTCTTTTTTTTTTTTTTTTTTGGTACCGGGGATTGAACTCCGGTCTTTGCGCTTGGGTAGCAGGCGGCGAAACCACTGAGCTAAATCCCCGGCCATTTATTTCTCTTTTCTTGCAACTTCTACTTAGCATAGGTTAGGGAACTCCATACATTTTTTTTTTTTTTGGTACCGGGGATTGAACTGAAGGTCCTTGCACTTGGGCAGTGCAAACCACTGAACTAAATCCCCGGCCCTCAACTCCATACATTATTATAGCATATTAAAGAAAGTAAAATGTCTAACAGTACTTTTCTTGTTTGCATATGTTTATAGTGTGGATGTATGTACAAAAAAGTATCGCAAGGTAAATACTGAATCCTTCATAGTATGGGGAAAGCATTTTCACATTTTACCTAACTTCTGTACTGTATCAACTTCTTTACAATTATATATTGTTTTTATACTAAAAGTGAAGTATTGGGGTTGGGGTTGGGGCTGTGGCTGTGGCTCCAAGGTAGATAGCTTGCCTAGGGGCCGGGGATTTAGCTCAATGGTTCTGCCACCTGCCTCATAAGCTCAAGGACCCGAGTTCTATTCCTGGTACCAAAAAAAAAAAAAAAGATAGCTTGCCTAACATGCTTGAGTCCCTGGGTTCCAGCCACACCACTGCAAAAACAAAAAGTGAAGTATAGGAGCCAGGCACACATCCATAGACCCACCTTCTCAGGAGGCAGAAGCAGTAGGATCAGTTGAACCATGAGGGGTTTTTTTTGGGCGGGGCATGTTTTGTTTTGAGACAGGGTCTCACTGTATAGTTTAGGCTGGCCTTGAACTCACTATTTAGCCTAGGCTGGCCTTGAACATGCAGCAGCCTCCTGCCGCAGCCTCCCGAGTGCTGGGATTACAGTTGTGTTCCACCACACCTGACTGAACCATGAGTTTGAGAGCAGCCTGGGCAAGATAGCAAGACTCCACAAAAAAACAACAAAAAAGGGGCCGGGGATTTACCCCAGTGGTTCCGTCACCTGCTCCACAAGCACAAGGACCCGAGAGTTCGACCCCTGGTACCAAAAAAAAAACCAACCAAATAAATCTGGGTTGATAAAAATCCACTTCAATCATTCTAAGTCAAGTATTGTTTCATTTTTCAAACTAATGGTATCATGCTGTACCTTACTGTAAAATTATTGTTCAGGTTTTTTTTTTTAATGTCTTTTTAACTCCTTCAAAGTCCACCATGTAACCGGGTGTGGTGGCGGCACACACCTGTGATCCCAGGACTCTGGAAGTTGAGGCAGGAGGATCACTGTGAGTTCCAGGCCAGCCTGGGCTACATAGTGAGTTTACGGCCAGCCTGAACTACATAGGGAGACCCTGTCTTGAAAAACAAAAGAAAAAACAAAGCGAAGCATATGGCAATCCACCACCTGAGCAGCCCACCGTAACACTGTCATCTCTGGATGTCACATAAGTGACTGCCTTGCTCCCAGATTTGCTCTCTTACGGTCGACGCTGCCTGTGTACGTCTGCCGCGGCTGGTCCAGGGTGGATGGCTACCAGTGACACAAGTCTGCGTATTTGCAATTTTGGTAGTTTGAGATTAGTGTCTTCCCTAGTTAGGTGCCCACAACCTCCGAGAGCCTTCTTCCCCATTAACGCCCCGACAGTTTTCAGCCCCTCCTCAGCTGTGTATCCCGCCTGCGCCGGGCGCCCGCCCACACTTTCCCAGAAAGCACTACTTATATTTGCATAATATTCACATCCTTGCCTTTATTTCTAAATACAAATCAAAAGACAAGAATACACCCGTTTTTACAAAGTTTCCCTGTTGCGCAGAAGATGTTGAAATTTCCTCTTTAACTTCAGGAATATAAGGTCGGAAATTGCTCGGGTTTTGTTCTCACCTTTACCAAAAAATGGATTAAACAACACTGCTACTCTGTTTCTGCCAGTGTATGTTAAAAAGGGCTTCTGTCGTGAGTGGCACATGTAGGGCAACTTGCTTGTTCTGCGTGCGGAATCGACATCAAGAGATTTCGGAAGCATAATTTTTTGGTACTTGGGCAGCCGGTGATCGTTGGTCCTGGCGCCCTTTTTGTAGTAAGAATTGAGTAAGTTTATTTGATTTGAAGTTTGGGGCGGCGTGGTACTGGTTTGACTTCTCGAAATAAAGGAGTCATGAAACTGGGGCTTTGTAATATGTTTCTGTTCTTTTTTCCACGTATGTGTTACATGTTTTCTCGCGCTTGGGCGCGGTGGGAGGTTTGTTGAAGATTGACTTAGCTCAAAGGTTTCGCGATGGGCTATGTCCCCACCACCTTCTAAAATTTCATTTTAAAAATGCTCTTGCTAAATCACTACTAAATTGCCAGGTTAGAGTTAAACTTATTGTCCTGCCTCACACAGTTGGTTTCTGTATCTTTGTAGAGTGGACGTTCTTTTTAAAATTTTTGAAAGTCTCTTAATTTATTTGGTGGTACTAAAAATTGAATTTGCAACCTTCAGCATTCCAGGCAAATGCTTTACCGCCAAGCCCCTGTAGCACCTTTCAAAGAAAACAAAACAAACGAAAAAACAAAACAGTTCCAAGCACCAATCTTAGTATTGACTCGGAAATAGCCATCAAGCCAGATGTGATGGCACAAGCCTATAATCCCAGCACTTGGGAGCCTGAGGCAGGAAGGAGGATCGCTGTGAGTTCAAAGGCAGCCTGATCTACAGGCTTTGAGACCCTGTCTCAAAAAAAAAAAAAAAAACCCTATCAAAATCTAAAACCTTCAAGCCAATGCGATGACCCATGCCTATAATCCCAACTACTTAAAAGGCTGAGGCATGAGGATGTAATTTAACAAGAGAACAGGTCTCAAAATTAAAAACAAAGAGCTAAGGATATAGCTCAGGAGTAGGGCACCATTGGATTTGGTGCTCAGTGCTGCAAAAAACAAAGCAAAACCCATTTTAGGAATGACTAAACAAAAAGAAAAGAAAAAGCTAAAATTTTCAGAAATTTGCCTAGGAATGTATTCTCATCAGTAAAATATGTTTAAGAATATACAGTATTCATATTCTTTCAGCCTAACAACAAATGTATACTGTCCAATAAAGGTAGTAATGTATACAATGTAGTGGCAAGTGGATTAGAACCATTTCCTGACTCCTCAAGGCTTACAGTTCTGTGAGGAGATTAAATATCAGAGTAGAACATTGAATTTGTTTCTTTTTTTCTTTTTTTCCTTGTTTTTTTTAGACAGGGTCTCACTATGTAGTCCACGCTGCCCTTGAACTTGCTGTGCTACTCCTGAGTCAGCCTCCTGAGTGCTGGCGTTATGGTGTGTGCCACCATGCCAGGCTCCAACATTGAATTTTTGGGCCTGGAAAGTGTTCCTGAGGCCATCAATAACTTCAAAGCCGAAACTTTAGAATAAATACAAGACAAGTAAGCAAAGTGAGGGAGGAAAGGCAGTTTAAGCAGAGGATGGAGTTTATACGCTACAGTACAGGAAATGAAAGACCAACATAGCCAGAGCAAAATCATGCAAGTGACAAAGCACACAGGCACCTAAAGAAATTGAAATCACCCACACTAGGCATCAGCAAGCTTTTTTTCTGTACCTTATGCTATGTACAAAAGATCAAATTTTGTTTTTGTTGTTGTTTTGGTACTAGGGATCCAATTCAGGACCTTGTGCTTTCGAGGCAGGAGGTGACACCACTGAGCTAAATCCCCAGTGTTGTTTATTTTATTTTTTGGTACCAGGGATCGAACTCGGGTCCTTGGGCTTGCGCAGCAGGTGGTAAAACCACTGAGCTAAATCCCTGGTACCCCTGTTTATTAAGAGACAAGGTCTCACTTTGTAGTCCAGACTGGCCTTGAACTCACTATGCAGCTCAGGCTAGCCTTGAACCACCATGGCCAGCTACAAAAGATTATTTCAAAATGGATCAAAGACCTTAAAGTAAACACAAAAAATTATAAAATTCCCAGAAGAAAATCTTTGTGACATTGAATTTGACAGTAATCTCTTGGATATGACACCAAAAGCACAAGCAACAAAAGAAAACTCCACTTCATCAAAATAAAAAACTTAATTCATCAAAGGGCCCTACAACCCGCCCCCCCCCCCCAAAATACATCTGGTGGCCGGGCATTTAGCTCAGTGGCACCACACCTGCCTTGCAAGTGCAAGGTCCTGAGTTCAATCCCTGGTACCAAAACAATAGTAATAATATATCTGGTACGGAATTAATATAAAAATATAAAAGAACCTTCTACAATACACAATAACAAAACAACCCAAATCAAAAATGGACAAAGGGGGGCCGGGGATTTAGCTCAGTGGTTTCGCCACCTGCTGCGCAAGCACAAGGACCCAAACTCAATCCCCGGTACCAAAAAAACAAAACAATTAAAAAAATGGACAAAGCGGGGCCAGGGATTTAGCGCAGTGCAAGGACCTGAGTTCAATCCCTGGTACCAAAAAAAAAAAAAAAAAGGACAAAGGAAAGCCAGGTGTGGTGTCAAAGGCCTGTGATCCCAGGACTCAGGAGGCTGAGGCAGGAGGATTGCCATGAGTTGAAGGCCAGCCTGGGCTACATACTGAGTTCAGTGCCAGACTGAACTACAAAGGGAGACCCTGCCTCAGAAAAAAAAAAAAAATGACAAAGGAGCTGTGGATGTGATATAGCTCAGTGGTAGACCACCTGCCTAACATGCACAGGCCCTAGGTTCACTGCTCAGCACCATAAATAAATAAATAAATAAATAAATAAAGGAAAGGGCTTGTACAGACACTTCTGGAAAAATGACATACAGATGATCGATAAGCACATGGAAAGATGATCCACATCACTAATCATTAGGCATATGCAAATCAAAACTACAATAAGATATTACTTCCTACTCATTAGGAATAGCTATTATTATTAATTTTTTTGGAATAGCTATTATTTTATTATTTATTTATTTTGGTACTGGGGATCGAACTCAGGTCCTTGTGCTTTCGCAGCAGGCACTGAAACCACTGAGCTAAATCCCCAGCCCCAAACTTGGGTTGTGGTTTTTTCTGTTTTGTTTTGTTTGGTACTGGGGATTGAACTCAGGACCTTGTACTTGCAAGGCAGGAACCACTGAGCTAAATCCCCGGCCCCTTATAGCTATTATTTAAAAAAATCACCCCAAAAGGAATGGGTATCATAAAAAAAAATCTAATAATAGCAAACGGTGTTGAGGGTGTGGGAGCAAAGGAACTGTACTACATTGTTGCTGTAACCCAGTTCAACCACTATGGCAGTGAAGAGATTCCTCAAAAACTTAAAAATAGAAATTCTATTTGACCCCAGCTATTCCCTTGTGTATCATCCCAAAAGAGTTCAAATCAACATATTAAAGGGATACACGCATATCTATGTGTATAAGCAGCAACAGTTTATAACAGCTAGATCTTGAAAACAGCATATATGTCTGTTATCGTTTGTATCTAGTTGTCCCCCCCAAAGCCTCATGAGGTCATAGGTGGGTTTTTAAAAGAAAAAATTTATTTTTGGTACCAGGGATCAAACTCAGGTCCTTGGGCTTGCTGGGCAGGCGATGGAACCCCTGAGCTAAATTCCCTACCCAAGGTGGGGTTTTTTTGAAGGTTGCTGGATCTAGGGTGTGTGATACTGGGATTAAGGGTGTGTGGTACTGGATTAGTCCACTAACTGGTTTAGCATAATTCTGAGTGTGGATAATGGAAGGCCCACCCCAGGTGTGGGTGTGCACCAATCAATAGGCTTGTAGCCTGAATGGAATAAAAGGGAAAGGGAGGGGCTGGGGATTTAGCTCAGTGGTTTCCCTGCCTGATGCGCGCAAGAGTTCATCCCCAGTACCAAATTAAAAAAAGGGAAAGGGAGGCTACTGCTTGCTTTGCTACCTCCTGCCTACTCTGCCATGGACTGTTTCTCTTCTGCCATGCCCCTTGCCATGCCATGCTACCCTGCCTTGGAGCCAGTTGACTATAGACTGAAACCTCTACAAATTCTGAGCTAAAATAAATCTTCTTTAACTTGTGGGTGTCAGGAACTTTGTCCCAGAAACAAGAAAGTAACCATGACAATGTCTTATCAACAGATGAACAGACAAGGAAAATGGTTTTTATACACAATGGAGTACTTCACTCCCATAAAAAAGATAAAACTTGAGGCATTTGTGGATAAATAGATCCGATTTGAGAACATAATATTAAGTTAAATAAGTCAGATATATATATCTACAAATATATCTATATAAGATCTACAAGTAAAGAGCAAAAGAGAAGAGAGATAAATAGGAAATGAGAAGAAATTTAAATACTTCCCCAAATTGTATTTTATTGTTTTAAAAATATTCCAAAACGTACCCCCCCAAAATTCCAATACATATGCTAATTTGTCTCATTTATGTTACTAGTTTATCTTAGTTTCTTGAAAAGATAGTTTGTGTTACCTGTTTCTTTTTTGTAAGAATCTTTTTTTTTTGGTACCAGGGATCGAACTCAGGTCCTTCTGATTTCGAGGCAGGCGGCAAAACCACTGAGCTAAATCCCCAGCCCTGTAGGGATCTTTTTGGTTCATGTTCTATACTGAGTAATTACTTTGAAGATAATTATGAATAATGTGCTAACTATTGTTATTCTCTTATTATTTGGTCTTGAACATTTTTTTAAATTAAAAAAAATCAGTCTTGGGCAAGACAGGTAGTTCAATGGTGCAGCGCCTCCCCAGCAAGCACAAGGCCATGGGTTCAATCTCTGGTATCAAAAAAAGAAAAAAAAAAGACCAAAAAAAATTAAAAACCAGTCTGTGGGGCACACACATGTATCCCAGCCACTTGGGAGACTGAGACAGGAGGATTACGAGTTCAAGGCCAGTTTGGACAAATTAGCAAGACCCAATCTCAAAAAAATAAAAAGGGCTGAGGATGTAGCTCAGTGCTCACTGGATTCAATCCTCAGTATCTATTCCATTCCTTAAAAAAAAAAAAAAATCAGCAGATTGGGGCTGAAACTCGGTGGTAGATCATGTGCTTGGCATTGATGAGGCCCTAGGTTCAATCTCTAGCCCTCACCCCCTGCCCCACCCCCAAAATTACAAAGTAACCAGAGCTGGTAGCGATACAGAGAAATTAGAAATCACACTCATTGTTGGTAGTAATCCAAGATTGTACAGCCATGGCAGAAAACAGTATGTCAGTTCCTCAAAAATTAGCAGAGCTCAGTGGCACACACCTGGAATCCCAGCACTCTTAAAGGCTGAGGCAGAAGGATCAAAAGCTCAAGCCCAGGGGCCAGGGATTTAGCTCAGCAAGCGCAAGGTCCTGAGTTCCATCTGGGTACCCCCCCCCCAAAAGTTCAAGTCCAGCCTGGGCAATTTAGCAAGACCTTGTCTCAAAAAATAAACAAAGGCTTGGGGATATAGTGTAAGTGGTAGGGCATTTGCCTAGCATGTGGAGGTCCTGGGTTCAATCTTCAGTACTGAACAAAAAAAAAGAAAAAGGGAGGGGGGATAGATGAACAAAACAAATAAATATAAAAAAATAATAAAGTACTGATACATATGATACATGTACAGATAATGAATGAACCTTGAGGATATTATACTAAATAAAATAAGCCAGCTGAAAAAAGGATGTGGGAACTTACCGCTCAGTGAGTACAGAGTTTCTGTTTGAGATGACACAAAAGCCCTGGAGATGGATGTTGACGACGGTTGCACAGTGCAAATGTACTTGATGCAACTGAACTGTATGTTTTCTTTCCTTTTTGAGTCAGGATCTCACTCTGTAGTTCAGGCTGGCCTTGAACTCTTTATGTAGCCCAGGCTGGTCCCAATCTTACAGGGGTCTTCCTGCCTCAGCCTCCCAAGTGCTGGGATCATAGGTGTGTGCCACCACGCCCAGCTGAACTGGCAAATGTTATGTCATGTATATTTTATTACAGTAAAAAATAAATTGAATTAAAAAGAAGGCTGGGGGGGCCAGGGATTTAGCTCAGTGGCGCCACACCTGCCTTGCAAGTACTAGGTCTTAAGTTTGATCCTCAGTACCAAAAATAGAAAGATGGGGTGTCGCTCAATGGAAAGGCATATGTTTAACATGCAGAACAGTCTAGGTTTGATCTCCAGTATCAAAAAATAAAAGAAAAAGAAAAGATGGAAGCCAGGTGTGGTGGTGTAATGGTGCACACCTGTAATCCCAGTAGTCCGGGTGGGAGGATTGCAAGTTAACTAGCCTGGGCTACATAGCGAGTTGAAGACCAACCTGGACTAAATAGTGATACCTTGTTTTGAAAAAAAAAAAAATTAGCTTGGTTTGGTGGCACATGCCTGTAATTCCAGCACTCTAGGAGGCAGAGGCAGGAAGATCAAGCCCAGCCTAAACAATTTAGCCACTTAGTGAAAATTGTTCTCAAAGTAAAATAAATAAATAAATAAATAAATAAATAAATAAATAAAAGGCTGATGTTGCTTATGGGCAGGTCCTGGGTTCAATCTCTAGTACCATGAAAAATAAAAAGGAAGAATTGGGCCAGGGATTTAGCTCAGTGGTTCTACCGCTTGCCTCCCAAATGTAAGGACCCAAATTTGATCCCTGGTACCAAAAAAAAAAAAAAGGAGGAAGAATTATAGATGTGCCTATGGCTTGTGATGTCCCTGGCACTGGACTTCCAAGCCATCACCAGCTCAGAAAATTTACCTTCCAGTGAACAAAATAGTGTATACGAAGGGCTCGCACAGTGCCTGGTGTAGAGGAAGGGCTCCAAGGTGTGGCTGCTATAAGACTGTGGCCAGAGACAGCCTCAGCTAAGGTCCTGGGGCCAGCGCTGCCTGAATGCTGGAGTCTGTCAGGTGGTGGGTGGCACCAGTGGGGTATTAATAGAATACCAGCTGGCATTTTTGTCTTTTTGTGGTAGCAAGGATGGAACCTGGGGCCCCACACATTCTGGGCAAATGCTCTGCCACTGAATGACATCCCCAGACTTTTAATTTTTTTTAATTAATTAATTTATATTTTTGTAGTACTCAGAATTGAAGCCAGGGGTGATATACTACTGAGCTACATCCTCAGCTTTTCTTATTTTGTTGTGTTTTTTTTTGTTGTTTTTTTTTTTTAGTACCAGAGATCGAACTCAGGACCTTGCGCTTTCAAGGGAGGCGGGCATGGTGCCACTGAGCTAAATCCCCGGCCCCCAGCTAGCATTTCTTTCTCCTTCTCTTCCCACCCTCCCTTGCTCCTTCTCTCTTTCCTTCTCTCCCTTCCTCCTTTTTTTTTTTTTTTTAGACAAAGTATTGTTTATATAGTCTATTCTAATTTAGAACTAGCCATGTACCCCAGGCTGGTCTTGAACTCATGATCCTCCTGCCTCAGACTCTCGAGTGATAGATGCTGGGATTATAGATGTGTGCCACCATACCCTTGAGGGCTCACTACATTACAGATATTAGTTTTATTTTGTTTTTTCTTTTCTGTTTTTTTTTTTTTCCATACTGAGGATCGAACTCATGACTTTGTGCTTGCCAGGCAGGCAAGGCACCACTGAGCTACATCCTCTGTTTTGTTTTGTTTACTGTGTAATTCAGGATGGCCTTGAACTGTCTATGTAGCCAGGCTGGCCTAGAACTCACAGTAATCCTCTTGCCTCAGCCTCTGGAGTGCTGGGATTACATGTTGCATCACCATGCCTGGCCCAGATATTGTTCTGAAAACCCTCTTATGCACACAGATTACCTCATTTCCTATTTTTATTTTTGTTACCAGGGATCAAACTCAGGACCTTGCGGTGGTGAGGGACCACTGTGCTAACTCCCCAGCCCCCTACCTCATTTTTTTTTGAAACCCCCCATGAGTGAGTCTTCCTTCTATTCATAAGAAGGCAGACTCCTACAAGGTCACAGTGCCAGCAGGACTTAAGTCTTGTCCTCTCTGACTCCTCCACCAGGAATCACTTTTTGCTTTGGATCTGGTGGGGGCTGTGGGTAAGGGTGGGGCTGGGTGGGGGATGAAGTGATTCACCTGACTCCATGGAGATTCGACCCCAATTTTTTTTTTTTTTTTGTACCAACTGGCAGAACTTCCTCCCTTTCCCTCAGCCTCCTTTTCTGATTCATTTCCCATCTGTTAGTGGTTTCTGTCTTCTGAGAGGGTGGATGATGCAGAAGGGAGAGACAAGCTGTGGGGTGTGGGGGAGGACACAAAAGCCCAGGGAGTCCTTGATAGATAAATATTTTCCATTAATTAATTTTGGATTTTTGAGAAAGGGTCTCACTATGTAGCCCAGGGTGGCTTCAGAGTCATGATGATCCTCCTGCCTCAGCCTCCCAGAGTGCTGGGATTACAGGTGTGTGTCACTATGCCCAACTGACAATTGTTTTTTGAGTGCTCTGTGTGCATCAGGCAGTGTTCTAGGATCCAGGTGTCCTCCTGTGGCTAATATAGCTTGCCCCTGTGGAGATTCCCATGCAGGGTATATATTGTGGCAGTGAGAGGCACACAGAGGAAGGGGACCTGTTGGGTAGGTGAGGGCATTGAGAGAGACATGGGAGACAGTGCTGGGTGTGGGGGGGGCATAGCTTGAGACAGTGAGAACCAGCAAGGCCCCAGGGATGGCTGGGGAAGCAGGTGAAGACTTGGGAGCAGCGTGTGCCGGGCCTGGGGAAGCAAGGAGGCCAAAGGCCATGGATCTGTGAGTTGGAGGAGAGTGGACAAAGCCTGTGTGGAATAGCAGGGGACAAGAAGAACCCAGTGCCAGGTCACACAGGGTCATGTAGGCTGATGAGGTCGAATTCTATTCTAAGGGGACAGGAGGGCACTGGACTAATGAAGATGGAAGACTCAAGCCACTTCACAGATGTCTTGGGTAAGTTGCTAAACTTCTTGTCTTTGAAGGGGTGAATAGGAGGTCCTGTGAGGTTGGACAAATCAGAAAGTTTATGGCGTTACCTGGCTGCTGGACAGCTCTCAGCAAGCCTGAGCATCACCACCCTCAGGCTACTCACTGTTGACAAACTGGCTTTTGGCCACCAAAGGCCTCTGTCCACCTGTCATCCACGGTCTCCCTAAGTGGGCCTTAGATGTCTCTACCATTCCACACGAGACCTCTCCAAACCCCCAGCTGCCCCCAAATTATATCCATTGTTCATCTTTTTTTTGTTTTGTTTTTTGGGTTTTTTTGGTACCAGGGATCGAACTCTGGTCCTTGTGCTTTCGAGGCAGGTGATGGAACCACTGAGCTAAATCCCCAGCCCTTGTTTTGTTTTTTCTACCATGGGGATTCTATCACTGAGCTATACCCCAAGTCCTTTTTTTTTTTTTTTTTTTTGAGATAAGGTGTTACTAGTTTTCCCAGCCTGGGATCAAACTTACAATCCTCCTAAAGTAGCTGGGATTACAAGCACGCACCACTGCACCTGGCTATTCAGCTTTTTTTTTTTTTTTTGGTACTGGGGATTGAACTCTCGGGTCCTTGCACTTGCGCAGCAGGCAGCAAAACCACTGAGCTAAATCCCCGGCCCTATTCAGCTTTTTATTCACCCAAAATTGTTCAGCAGTCAGAGAGATCATAAAAATACTGGAAGCTAAAAGCAGACTGGGCACCCAAATATCTTTTTTTTTTTTCTGGTACCAGGAATCAAACTCAGAACCTTGCACTTGCGAGGCAGGTGCCTGTACCACTGAGCTAAATCCCTAACCCTCCAGGTATCTTTTATATTTCTTGTCATTTTTTTTTTTTTTTGGTACCAGGGATCGAACTCGGGTCCTTGTGCTTGCACAACAGGCGCCAAAACCGCTGAGCTAAATTCCTGGCCCAAGAGAATTTGAGCATTCTTGTCATTGTTTATCTTTTTTTGTATCTTTCATATTTAAAAACAAACAACAGGGCCGGGGATTTAGCTCAGTGGTTCCGCTGCCTGCCTCACAAGTGCAAGGACCTGAGTTCGATCCCAGGTACCAAAAAAAAAAAAAAAAAGATATAGTAAAAACAAACAACAAGTAAAGAGTTGGTGGGCCGGGGATTTAGCTCAGTGGTTTTGCCACCTGCTGTGTAAGTGCAAGAACCCGAGTTTGATATCTGGTACCAAAAACAAAAAACAGTTGGGGTGTAGCTCAGTGGTAGAGACCTTACCTAGCAAGCATGAAGCCTTGGGTTTAGTCCACAGCACCAAACAAAACTTAAGAAACAATGTTTAGTGAACAGAAAAAAAAAAACCTGTATAACATGGAATTGTGTATTAACAATAATTCATCAAGATAAAGAGAAAGACACATAGAAAAAAAATTGGAAGAAAATATACCAGATGTGGACAGAGGTGTTTTTTTTGTTTTTCTGTGCTTCTCCATCTTTTTTTTTTTTTTTTTTTGTACCAGGGATCAAACTTGGGACCTTGAGCTTGTGAGGCAGGCGGCAGAACCACTGAGCTAAATCCCTGGCTCTCCATCCTTTTAAGTACTTTGCAGTTTTCTACAGTGAACATGTAATTACAGGAAGAACAGTTAAGTAGGAAATAAAGAAAAGCTTTCACATGACTTTCCCCCAAAGCAATTATCTTACTGCCTTATGCCTTGTTCTTCTCTTCTAGCAACAAAATTGTGAAGAGTCATCTCTACACAGCATTTCTTTACTTCTCTTTCCATTTACTGATCCTCTACCTCAGAGGGAACCCTGGAGGACAGCAGTAACCTCTGAGTTGCCAAATCCGGTGGCTTTTCCTTTCCTTGCTGGAACTCACTGCAGTGTTTGGTGTTGTTGGCATCATCTACTCCTTCTAGAAAACCCCTGCCTGCTCTGTGGGCTTCCTGTTTCCCCTCTGTCCAGTGGCCCAACCTTTTCAAGTACTTGCACTTGGTCTCCGTGGGTTCCTCAAGTTTTGGTGCTCCCCAGATTCTGGCCTCTGGTCCTTCCCTCTCTGCAGTCTCCTTCGATGATCCCCCCCACTCTTGGCTTTTGTGGCCCCATCTACACCTCAGTCCCAGAGTCCAGTCAGTCTGCCTTCCTCTGGACAGCACTATAGCACCCGGATTCAAGTCCCGGCCGACCCATTGCTTCTACTTCCCCTCAATCCCCAAATTGTCAAACCATCACTTCTTGCTTTTCCCCTCAGCCTAAGACACCTCACCACCGATGGGCTCTGTGTGCAGCTCTCACTTTCCCTGCCTGGAAAATAACAGCAGTCTCTCCACAACTTTCCTCTCCTGCTTTGCCCCACTCTAGTCCATGTTCTCTTCCTTTTTTTTTTTTTCTCCAGTATGGGGAATCAAACTCAGGACCTTGCACGTGGCAGGCAGGCACGGTGCTGCTGAGCTATATCCCCCCACCCCCACCCCGCTGTGTAGACTAGGCAGGCCTCAAATGCACCATCTTTTTGTCTCAGTCTCCCAAGTGCTGGGGTAACAGGGGCATCACTAGGCTTGGTGTCTAGTCCACTCTTTCTTTCTTTCTTTCTTTCTTTCTTTCTTTCTTTCTTTCTTTCTGTTCTGGGGATCAAACTCAGGACCTTTCGCTTGTAAAGCAGGTGCGGTACCGCTGAGCTAAAGCCCCAGCCCTAGTCCACCTTTTCTTAAAATTTTTCTGATCATTCATTCATTTAGTCATTCATTCCCTTAAACAGTTACTGTGCACCAAAGTCTTCTCCAAATACTGTGTGAGGTAGGTAATAAAGATTGATGGTGGTACACACCTATAATCCCAGCACTCTGGGAAGCTGAGGCAGGAAGATTGTAAATTTGATCCCAGCCTGGGCAGCTGAGCAATTTAGTAAGATCCTGTCTCAAAAAATAAATAAAAAAGACTGTGAATATAGCTCCAATCCCCAGTACAAAATAAAAAAATTACAGGTATTAGTGGTATATGGCTAATTTCCAGCTGCTTGGGAAGGGCAGAAAGGAGGTCCTTTGACTCTTTAAAAGATTATGTGCCCCAGGGTCTTTAGGATGGGTATCATCTTGGGGGAAGTGGGTGGGGTGTGAGCCCAGGAAGTTTCTGCCCTGGTGTGGATCAGTCCTGTGGGCTGGAGCTAGGCATTAGCAGTTAAAGTAGAGACTTTGAAACCTTCCTTGAGGGGTTGGGGAGGGGTAGCTCAGAGGTAGAGCACATCCACACCGTGTGTGAGGACCTAGGTTCAAATCTCCGAGCCCTGAAAACAATGAAAGAAACAAAAACCCTTGGGTCCCTACCTCTTTCCTGCAAGATACCTCCTTATAGCAACCGCCTACATCTGGCCTCCCTCTTCAATCTCATCTCCCATCATTTCCTACTTCTTCTATACCTTGGCGCATATTATTTGTTTATGGTACTGGGGAAGGAGCCCCCAGACCCTTGAGGGCTAGACAAGTACTCATGCCAAGCTACATGCCCAGACCTTTCATTTTTTTGGAGGGGGGAGTTGAGACAGGGTCTCGATATGTAGTTCAGGCTGGCCTTAAACTATATAGCCCAGATTGGCCTCAAACTTCCAGTGATCCTCCTGCCTCAGCCTCCCTAGTGCTGGGATTATAGGTGTGCACCACAGTCTGGCTGCCCTTGAATTATCTTTTCTTTTCTTGGTACTGGGGATTGAACTCGGGGATGTTGTACTTGTGAGGCAGGTGGTGGAACCACTGAGCTAAATCCCCGTCCCTGGCCTTGAATTTTAGATCCTCCTGCTTCAACCTCCTGAGTAGGTGGGATTACAGATGTGCACCACCCCACCCTTGGCTGTGTTCTTTTTGGAAGCCCTCCTCCACTATTTGATGAACTCCTAGTTGTCCTCTGCAACCTGGCTCAAATGCTCCCTTCCCTCCAGGGAGAGTCCTATGTGCCTTGTCAGTGCCTTGTTTGTATCTCTAGGACATCTGTAACTTTGAACTGCCTTACATCTGTTTCCAATTCAGATTCCAAAGAAGGTGGACCAAGAATTTCTGGAAAGCAGGGCCAGGGTTTTAGTGAATGTTCAATGAGTGTTCAGTCCCTAGACAAATGACAGATGTTCATGGGAGACACAAGTTCAGAAACATCAAGAATCCAATCATAACAAGGCCCCTTTATATTTAGAACCATGTAAATTCTTGAACATAAGAACAGACTTAACATAATAGTAAAAGACTGGTTAATGATAACAATGCATCGTAAAACCTTCAGGAGGAAAGGAGAATGTGTTTTGTGGACCATTTGTTTTCCTTTTTGTGTGTGACAGTTTTAAGTTATTAGTTTTTCAAATCACTTTTTAATGGAAACAACTTGACCAAAAATCTGTCACAGAATTTTGAGACCCATTAAAACAAAGTTTAATGAGAAAAAAAAAAAAAAAAAAAGAACAGACTTAACATGAGTACTGAGTCTTCTGTTAAAATCCTGCTAACAGCCTTGTGCAGTGAGTTTAGTGGGATATTCACCTATATTTTACAGACAAGGAAATCAAGGTTTAAGGGAGGTGTAACTTGGCCAAGATCCTAGAGTGGCTAAAGCCAAGCAATAATTAGTGTGTCTCACCCTCCAAATCTAATTATATTGATTCCTGTCCCACTTTTTTTTTTTTTTAAAACAGGCCCATGTTACATAGCCCATGCTGGCCTCAAACTTGTAATCCTCCTGCCTCAGCCTGCTGAGTGCTGGGAGTGCTGGGATCACAGGAGTGCCCCACCCCACCCAGCTGAGAAAGTCTGTATACTTATTAGTTACTATTACTATTCCTAGTCCCAGGAATTTTCCTAAGCACTTTTCAAGAATCATTGATTTGAACATGCACAATATTCTGCCTTTTGGGAAGCAGAGGCTTAGGGCCCTAAGGACACTGCTCCGTAGTTGCTGAAATTCCATAAGCAAAGGCAAGACTTGAACCCAGAACCTCTCAAGCAGGGAAGCCTGGGCAGGGACAGGTCAGGGGCTGTATGGTGCTTGCTAAAGGACTCGTGACCAGTTACTGATGTGTGCTCAGACACATCTTCTGATTCCAAATTGATAACTGGATGGTAACTTGAAACTCTGATAAACTAAACTTCATCTAACAGGATTGGGGGAGTAAAAAGGGTAGAGTCCTCGAGAGGAGTTGAGAAACCTGGCTCGGTCCCAGACTGTGGAAGAGCTCATTCTTTAATTTGGGCCTTATTTTCCTCATCTATAAAGTGGGGGAAGAAGAGTTACTAGGGCCTCTAGCGACCCTCCTGGCACTGCCTTTCACAGACCGAAGACCCCTGCTCACAAAAGGACCAAGTACTTCGGCTGAGGTTTATCCTCCACGGGACGGGCAAATAGAGACGCGTCCCCTTTAAGGTGCCAGCTCGCCGGCGGCGGCAGCCGGAAGTGTTGAAGCCCGGCCTGGCGGCGGCGGTGCAAATAGCAGCCGTGGCGGCCTCTGCGCATGCTCCGTCGCCCGCCCGCCCTGGCCGCTCGCCGCCCGCCCGCCCGACGGAGACGGTGAGGAGGGGGAGGGGTGGGCGCGCGGGCGCGGGGTGGGGTGGGGACGGGGGGGCGGGCGCGGGGGCCGCGCGGCGGCCGGCGAGGGCGGGCGGGCGCGCAGGGGGCGGGGGGCTGCTGCCTCCGCGGGCGCCTCCCCACGCCCTGTGCGTGCCGCCGCCGCCGGGGAGCGAGCGGACGTCGCGGCGCCGCGGGGGGGTGGGGGGACGCTGCCGCTGGGTCCGCCCGAGCAGCCGGGCCGCCCCCAGCGCGGCCGTCCGCGCCGCCTGGGCTCGGGTCCCGGACAGAGGCCGGCGGGGCGGGCGAGCCCGGCAGTGGGGGGGCCCCGCGCCCTGGGAGCGGGGGGCCCGGAAGTCCTCGGCCGATCGGCCAGTGCGATTCCGGACCTAGTCGTCCGGGCGCCCGGGACCCCGGCGATGGGCCTGAGGAGCCCGGGGTGACGGGAGGAGTCCGGGAGCCCCGGCGCTTCCGCGCAGAGCTGGGAGTGACCCGGGTGCCGCCGGGGAGGGGGCAGCGGTGCATGCAGCCCGGAGGCCGCCGTAGGAAACCATCGGAGCGTTGGGCGGCAGCGATCGCAGAGAGAGGCTCCGCGGAGGAAGGGAGGGTCCATCCCCCTTCGGAGGGGCGCTCTGGAGGCCGGGTCATTTAGCCGAGGAGGAAGGAGCCGGGTCCTTTCCGAGGGCCAGGGGACAAGGAGGAAGCTCCAAGGGAAAGAGCAGCCCCGGGCTTACCGCAGAGAGGGCAGCCCTAAGACACCTGGAGCCTCCCAAAGTGGGAATGAGCGGGTCCACCTGAGAGGGACGGGAAGATTGTGCTCACCCATGCACAGGTAGTGAGCAGGGTGGTCCTGTCGGGGTGAGGAAACCTAAGATAAGTGAGGGGGGAAAAGATGAGAGCTTTCTGCTTTCTGAGATGAGGGGAATTAGTTGGCCAGATGTCATCTAATTGAGCAGGAGAGATGAGGGCAAAGCCTTAATGAGGGTCTAGGAGAGAAATCCTGCAGACTTGACCTAGGAATCAGAAGGATTCTCTCAAAATAAGAGAAATCTCAGATAACTGCAACAGACACAAAAGAGGCTTTGAATGGTGTCTATTTAGGAGAGCCAAGAAGTAGAGGTTAACTACATGTCCTTCTGCCCTTCCCTCTTTGTGGGACTTTTTCATGCAGTGATTGGACTGTCCCTTCTGACATGTCAGGCATATACGTGGTAGTTCTGTATATTTGTTGTCTACTGACTTAAGTGATGGTGACTTGTCATTTTTATTTACTTAAGCAGACACTTTTTATTTGGTAGTGCTGGGTATTGAACCCAGGGCCTCACACTCTACCAGTGAGCTACATCCACAGCCCCTTCAGCAAACATATTGAATGTTTAACTTCTCTTCATTGGGTTAATTTGGGCCCTGTTTTGGTCCCTGAACTCTAGTGGGATGACTCTCCAAAGAACTCACATTGCTTCCCCAGATACTTAAGGTATAGTGCCCACTTATCTGTGACTTGTCCAGAACTTCATTTGCTCTGGATATTTCCCTCGTGGTGGTTGGTTCTGTGTAATCTGCCTTTTGGCCTTGTGACATCTGGTAGTACGCCGATCACCTACTAAATGTATCAGGAGGGGCCCAGGATTTAGCTCAGTGGTTCCGCCACCTCCCTCAAAATCCAAAGGTCCCGAGTTCAATCCCTGATGCCAGAAAAAAATTTTTTTTATCAGGAATAAAGAATGTAAAGACTTTTGGTCTTAATAAAGACTCAACTTCCAAATTTCTTACTATAAGGTTTAAAAGTTGCAGAAGACATTGGGTATGGTGGCACTGGAGGCTGAGGCAGGAGGTTTGCTTCGAGTTCAAGTCCAGACTGGGTTACATAGTTAAAGGGCAGCCTGAAATATATAGTGAGACCCTGCCTCAAAAAACAAAAGAAAACAAAACAAAAAAGTTACAATAGAATGTTGAATGAGTATATTCTGGGGTTAGAAAATTTCAGAATATCCAATAGTTTTCAACTACCGATTCCAGTATTCCTACAATCATGTGATGCTTGTGCTTTCTTGCCATATTTTATTGCCACGAGTTTTCAGAACACACAAAAATGAATTTAACTAAAAAAAAAAAAGAATTTAACTGCCAGGGGATGGTGGTGCATGCCTGTAATCCCAGCACTTTGGAGGCTGAGGCAGGAGGATTGTTTTGAGTTTGATGCCAGCCTGGGCTACACTGAGTTCAAGACAACCCTGAACTACATAGTGAGACCCTGTCTCAAAAAAAATCAGACAAGATCAGATATTATTTATTTAGTTTTCTGACAGTTTATGTGAACAGTAAAGTGCTTACTTTCAAAATGTCTTGTTTTTGAAAATAACTACTATTTTTTTTTTTGGTGCTAGGGGTGAAACCCAGGGTCTAGACATGCTGAGGCTGTGGTCTACCACTGAGCTATACTCCTAGCCCCCCAATAATTCTTTTCACATAAATGTGGTCATTTTCAGCTGGATGTGGAGCCACATACCTGTAATCCCAGCACTTTGGGAGGGTCACAAGTTTAAACTTAGCCTGGGCAACTTAGTTTTTTTGTTTGTTTTGGAGACTGGGTCTTACTGTGTAGTTCAGGCTGCTCTTGAATTCATGTGGCACAAACTCGTCAAACTTGAAGTGATCTTGCTGTCTCAACCTCCTGTGTGCTGGGATTACAGGAGTGTGCCACCATGCCCTGCCAGTCTGGGCAATTTAGTGATTTATAGAGACACTGTCTCAAAAATAAAGTATTAGTGTGTAGTTAAGTGTGAAGGCTCTCAGTTCAATCTCTATACCACATTTCCTTTATGTGCATCCCCAGAGTTTAAGACAGCATTGTGGCTCGCTTTGGCAGTGCATATACTAAGATAGTGTTGCGTGATTTCACAGAAACATTCTAAGGTCCCTTCTGTGAAATACCCAAAGGATCAACTCACTTGCCTCAGGAGTTTTTGTTGCTATAAACAAGAGGTACTTTTCAGTTTACACTCAGCTCAGAGGTGACCTTGCATTTAGCCAGTGGGGTTTTTGGATCTGGTTTCAGGTTACCAGAAATATGGTATTTAGGGTAATGAGAGAGATTCAACCCAAACTTGCTTCTCTAAAGAATGTATGAATTGCCATGTAGAGTCAGACCTGTGTCTCTGACAGACATTGAAGACTTTGTGGATGATTATAATTATCTTCCATAGTCTTGGGAGGTTAGAGAAGCACCCAGAACATTCCTCTCAGGTTCCAAGGTGTGGGAGGGTCAAGAGTAAAATATGAGTTCCTGTTGAGGAAGGTATTCATCAAGAACTCAGTCAACCACTTACTCTGAGTATCATAGAGGGGTCTCAGTCTCAGGCTAAGAGGTTGAAATTAGAAGCATCCATCTGTTTCTGCTTCTATAAACCATCAATTTACCTAAGGTATTATTTTTTTAATTTAAAGCAAGTTTTTGGAGTAATAATCTTGCCTGGTATTTTTTTTCCAGTGCTGGGGCTAGAACCCAGGGCCTCAGACATGCTAAGGCAAATGCTGTACCACTAAGCTACAACTTCTGCTCCGGGTTTTCAATTTTAAATAGGCTTTAAATTAAAAAAAATAATAAAAAACTCAAAGCTCTAGTATTTAGCTAGGGGTGGTGGCCCAGCCTGTAATCCCAGTACTCTGGGAGGCTGAGGCAAGAGGATCACCCTGAGTTTGAAGCCAGCCTGAGGCTATTTCAAGGCCAGCCAGAACACATAATGGAACCCTATCTCCCTACCCCTCTCCTCCCAAAAAACCACTTGTATTTAGTATATGATAAGCTTATGGGTTTTATTACTACAAAAATATGCTTGATTTTTTTTTTTTTTTTTTTTTTTCTGTTACTGGGGATGGAACTCGGGTCCTTGTGCTTTCAAGGCAGGCGGCGGAACCACTGAGCTAAATCCCCAGCCCAAAAATATGCTTTAAATGAAAAAAAAAAAATAGCTTCGGTAAATTAATGGGTTACAGAGGCAGTATTAGAATGATACTTATAATTTCAACTTTACCTTTTAGCCTAAGGTCGAGTCCCCCCTATGACATTCTGAATAAGTGGTTGAGTGAGTTCTTGATAAAAACCTTAGGAATTCATATGACCCCTCCCACACCTTGGGACCTGGGAGGGATGTGCTGGCTGCTTTTCTAGTAATGGAATAGTATTTGTTTATTTTGGGGGGTTTTTTTTTTTGGTACCGAGGATCAAACTCAGACATTGGCCTTGCAAGGCAGGTGCTGGAACCACTGAGCTAAATCCCCAGCCCCCTTTTTTTTTTCTTTTTTCTTTCTTTTCCCTCATTTTCCAGTAATGGATATTGAACCCAGGACCTTTGCCCTGAGTTACATCTCTAGCCCTTTTAAAATTTTTTATTTTGAGACAGAGTGTTGATAAGTTACTAAATTGCCCAGACTAGGCTCGAACTTGTGATTCTCTTCCCTCAGCCTCCCAGAGTGCTGTGATCACAGGCATGTGCTATCTACCATGCATACTTTTTGGACTTTTTTGGATTTAGGATCCTAATTATTTGGTTCTGTTTCATATAGCTAAATGAACCAGGTATTTATTCTGTCTCTTTTTTTCTTCTAGTTTTAAACCTTTAACTTGGAGAAGTTCAGATTGTGTATTATAATGCATAATGAATTTTTCTTTTCTTTTTTTTTTTTTTTTTGGTACTGGGGATCGAACTGAGGTCCTTGTGGTTGCAAGGCAGGCGGCAGAACCACTGAGCTAAATCCCTGGCCATGCATAATGAATTGTTCATCTAATATACAACAGTGTTACGTTTCTCTTTCCTCTTTTTTTGTTTTTGTTTTTTCTTCTCTAAACGCTGCTGTTATCCCTTCATATCCAAGGAACCTGACTCTGCATAAAGTGGAGTAGACTCTAAACATTTGTTGGAGCTGGGTGTGTTGGCACACACCTATAATCCCAGCCGTCAGGAGGTTGAAGCAGGAGAATCATTTATTGAGCTGCTCATAATGATGGGCTAAATGCTATGCATCTTAGCTTAGATGCCTAAGCAAGTTTATATACCCTAATTTAGGAAATTAGAAGTCTTTAAGGATAAGATGTCATTCAGGGAACAAAAATTTATTGTATACTTTTTTTTTCTTTTTTTGGTACTTGGTATTGAACCTAGGGCCTTCATATTGAGCTACATCACCAGCTGTTTTTTATGTTTTATTTTGAGATACTATAGTCTTGCTAAATTGCTCAGGCCTTGCTCAAATTTGTGATCCTGCTGCCTCAGCCTCCCATAGTACTGGGAATACATACATGTGCGACCATGGTATACTTGCTATATTCCAAGTTTCTTCTGGTTTTTTGGAGACAGGGTCTCACTATGTAGTTTAGGGTGGCCTTGAACTCACTGTGTAGTTTAGGGTGGCCTCAAACTCAAGATCCTCCTGCCTCAGGGATTAAACTCAGGACCTTGTGCTTGCAAGGCAGGCGATGGCACCACTGAGCTAAATCCCTGGCCCAAGGTAGGTACTTTTGTAGACAGGTATCTGATATTTGGAAACCCAATTATTACACTCCTATGTGCTGGGCACTGTGGTAGGCATGGAGAAGCTGCTGAATATGAAAAGCAGCCCTTAGCTGTGCACCTACTGTGCACAGCTGTAGCAGTAGCTGTGCAGCTACTTAGGAGGCTTAGGCAGGAGGATCCTTGGAGTTCAAGACCAGCCTGGACAATATAGTGAGACTGTCACAGCTGGGTGTGGCATGTCTATAATTCCAGCACTCTGGGAAGCTGAGGCAGGACATCACAAGTTCCACCCCAGGCTACGAAATTTAGTGAGACCTTGTTTTTAAAAAATTTTTTAAAGGCCCGAGCAATGTAGCTCAGTGTGAAATCCATAGGTTCAATCCCCAGTACCACCAAAAAAAAAGTACTGCTTTCCTAGGATGTACAGTCAGATGGGGAAGGGCTGACACAGTGATTTGGTGGTTGTGACAGGGGTACTACCAGTGCAGAGGGAGTGAGAACACAAGTTCAGACCTAGTCAAGGAAGTCACAGAAGGCTCTTCATGAAAGTGAAGTTTACTCTTACTTTGTTTTTGTTTTGTTTTGTTTTGGTTTGGTTTTTGGTACCAGGGATGGAACTCAGGACCTTGCACTTTGGAGGCAGGCACTTCACCACTGAGCTAAATTCCTTGCCGCATGGAAGTCATGTTTAAATAAGTAATAAGATGAGCAGGCACTCACCAATAAGGACAGGAAAGAAGGTGGAGGAAACAAGTGTGAAGGTTCAGGGGAGGAAATACTTGGGAAACTGGAAAACATTTAATGGTAGGAGCCCACAGTGTGGGAAGAGCTGAGAAAGGAGGCTAGCAGGGTGAACCGAGGACAGATTCTGAGGCTGTCGCAAGCCACAGGAAGGTATTGGCACTTTAATAGCAACAGGACTACACTAAAGGGTTTTTAAGTGGGAAAATGGCCTGTGGCCTTTAGTAGAATCACTTTGGCTGTTGTGTGGAGAACGAATTGGTGGAGACCAAGACCAGCAATTAGAATAATGAGAAGCAGCTGGAAGAACTAGGACCAGTGTGGTGACCTAGATATGATGGCAGTACAGATAGAGAATGGGAGGATGATTTAAATATATATATTAGAATGGATAGGATATGTAGTTGATTTGGTATTGAAAGAGAGAAATCAAAAATAACTTCTTACTTTCTGGCTTGTGAAAATGGGTAGGAGGAGCCAGGCATGGTGTTTCAAGCCTGTAATCTCAGCCCTCGAGATACTGAGGCAGGAGGATCGATGCAAGTTTGAGGCCAGCCTAGACTACATAGTGAGTTCAAAGCCAGCCTGAACTACATAGCAAGACTGTCTCAAAACACTGAAAGAAACAAAAAATAGAAGAAGTGCCACTTACTGAGATAGGAAATACAGGAGCAGGTTTGAGGGGGGTTGTGAGGTACAGTTTAATGTGTGTATAAGACATTGTACAGGCTGAATATAGAGGTGTGGAATTAATGAAAAAATGTGATGTGGGATTATAAAGTGCAGAAATCAGATATGAGGAATTATAACTAGGTCATATACAAGCAAATTGACTGGACTGACATATTTTAGTGCCTAAGACCAGCAGAGTTGTGGGACGCACAAAAACATTTAGGTAAGACACCACTTGTCTTCACAGAAGATAGTGTGCAGCTGTGGAGATAAATGTTCATTTAGCGGCAATACTGGGCACAGTGTGTATGCTAGGAGGGACCTGTAGACCAAGTGTTGGGGGAATGTGGAAAAGAAGATGCTTTGACCATGTGGCTTCACGGAGTGGGCTTTGAACTGAGCCTTGAAGGGAGAAGGAAATAAAGGAGAAAGTTGTTTTGGACTTAGGGAATGACAGAGGCGCAGAAACCTGAAATTATATAAGTGTATGTTCAGAGTGCAGTGGGTGGGTGGTATGGCTGGGGCTTAACGTTCCTGGGGTGTGATACTAGTTCTTAGGTGTACTCTGGAAGGGTATTTTGAGGCCAATGAGGTAGACTCTGAGTAGCATGCTTAAGTATGTGTTTATTAGGCAAACAAATACTGTGGCAGAGCTGAGAGGTGAGAATTGTGTAAGTCCTTTGATCACCAGTTACATATTTCAGCTTGGATCTGTTGTCTCTATTCAGGCACAGTTCTGGTCATCTTCATGTATTTCAGTAAATAAAGTACTTTTATCTATATTTTCTTTTTTGAGACAGGGTCTTGCTGCATAGTCTAGGCTGGGGTTGAACTCAACAATGTGCTGCAGTCTTCTTGCCTCAGGCTCCTGAGTGCTGGAATTAGAGGCATATGCCACCACTCCAGGTTTAAATGACTCTTCAACTGTGAAGACTAACAACTGCAGAATATTTTGGGACTTTCTTAGGTTTTTTTTGGTACGGGGGATCGAACTCGGGTCCTTGTGCTTGCGCAGCAGCCCGCGAAACCACTGAGCTGAATCCCCAGACCCAACTTTCTTGGTTTTTATTAAGATTGGGACAAGGGAGGTAACTTGTGGTACAAAACTTGCCTAGAGTGCAGGAGGCCGTGTGTTTAATCCCCAGTACCTTAAAAACAAGATTGAACAGGCCAGGGATTTAGCTCAGTGGTTTCGCCGCCTGCTGCGCAAGTGCAAGGACCCGAGTTCGATCTCCAGTACCAAAAAAAGGATTGAACAATGGCTTTGAGTTATGTACTTTAAAATCAAGGAGCATGTGGTGGTGGATATTGGATTCCTCAATGACCCTGCAAGGGAAGTGTCAGGTGAGGTATTAAGTTCCTCAAATGGAGCTGTGTTGGGCATGCCTGTAATCCCAGTTTTCTGGGAGGCTGAGACAGAAGGGTCACAAGTTCAAGACCAGCCCTGCATGACTTATCAGAACCTGGCTATGGGTCAGGGCAAAAGGCCTTTGTTCAGTCTCCAGTATTGGAAAAAAAAATCGAAGAACTACGCAATACAAGTCACCTTTCCCTTCCCACAGAGCTCAGTTCAGCCAGTCAGTGGATAAAGATATTTGTAAAGGAAAGAGTACGTTGTACTTGATGAGGTATAATGGCTAGTTGCAATGAAAATACATGATTCTTACCCTCCAAGGATCTTATTGCTTGGGTAAAACTAGTGGTGTGCTCTAAACCAGTTCTCCAGAAAAAAGAAAACTAAAGTCCTGATTTGTGGTGCTGGTCTGTTTCTGTGTTGTGTATGTTCTGATTATTGTTGCTCCCAAGCTACTAAACTGAGTTGAGAAGAGAGGCACAGAGTAGATTCTCAGGAGTGGGCAGAGCTGGGTCTGGCATGAATCACAGATACAAGAAAACCTACAATAGCAGAAGCGTTTCTGACAAGATTAGAGCCTATGTCCGCCCCCTCACAGTTCCCATCCTTCTCTGAGGGCCATGATCTTCAGGGTACGGTTGGAATTGGTAGCTATTACTCTGGTATACCTTGCCTACGGTTGCGGTCTTTCAAACCAAATGAAGTTACTCGTGTTCCTTGTTTCTAGCAGCAGCCCCAGCTACCTGACTTCATGTGAAAGATGGCTAATGCAGAAGTGAGTGTCCCAGTGGGAGATGTCGTTGTGGTACCCACTGAAGGAAATGAAGGGGAGAACCCTGAAGACACTAAAACCCAAGTGATCTTGCAGTTACAACCTGTACAGCAGGGGTAAGTGGTTAGAGGTTAGGGTGTTTTGAAAAATTTTAGGTTTAAAGGGTGGGGAAATTTTAACTTTATGGTTGCTTAGCATACATAATGGAACATTCAACATCAGTCAGAGGTGGCTGAGTTTTCATCTTGATAATGTTTTTTGTGTTAGTCATTTTACCACTTATTACAGCAGTTACCTATTTCCTTGTATCCCCCCTTCTCCCCACTGTGAGCTCCTTAGGGAAAGTTACGTGGCTCTCACATCTTTTTTTTTTAAGAAGGAAAGGTTTACAGTAGCTCACAGTTTGTAGAGGTTCAGTTCGTAGTTGGCGTGCTCCTAGGCAGGGCAGTGTGGCAGAGGAGAAATAGTTCACAGCCGGCAGAAAGCAGCAAGCAGGGAAGTAGTGAAACACCAAGTGAGCTTTTTTTTTTCTTTTTGAGACAGGGTCTCCCTAGGCAGTTTAGGCTGTTCTTTTTTTTTTTCTTTTGGTACCAGGGATTGAACTAGTTTAGGCTGTTCTTGAACTTCCTGTGTAGCTAAAGTGATTCTCCTGCTTCAACCTCCTGAGTGCTAGGGTTATAGGAGTACGCACTGTGTCTGGCTATGGTATCTTAATTATGTACACTATTTAGCACAGAACCTCAGTCCATGTTTCCCAAAGGCAGTGTAGATAGAATTAGAGGAGATTGGGCAAGGCAACTACAAAAGCACCTCTAAAATAAATATACAAACAAACAAAACATGAAAAAACCTTCTACTGTAGTTCTCTTAGCTCATGGATGGCCAAATTATCAAGCTTAGTCTATCAAAAAGTATAGATCAAACTCTGTATGTTGGTGCACACCTATAATCCCAGCACTCTGGGAGACAGAAGCAGAAGTATCCTGAATCCAGCATGGACAATTTAGTAACTTAGTGAGATGCTATCTCAAAAGAAATTTCAAAAGGGCTGTAGCTCAGTGCAAAGGCCCTAGGTTCAATCCCTCCTAATACCCAAAAAGAAAAATATATACACATGCATTGTATTATGAAGATGGAAGTTGGAAGAAATACAGCAAAAGGTTCTCATCACTGTGAGGTTTACAGTCTAGTTATAAAAACCTAAAATACATATACATAAATAAAGTGATTGGTTCCGTGGCAGAATCTAAGAAGTGCTGAGCTGGCATAGTTGTGAAGTGCTTTGGAGTTTAGAAGATCACTGTGAATTTGAAAGTTGAGATAGGGCTGGGGAATTAGCTCAGTGGTTTCGCCACCTGCTGTGCAAGCGCAAGGACCCCAGCTCAATCCCCAGTACCAAAAAAAAAAAAAGACCTTAATCTGGAAGTTGAGATAGAAATCTTTGTTTATTTTTGATTTTGAGACATGGTCTCACTGTGTAATTCAGGCTGCCCTTGAACGCACTATGTAGCCCAGGCTGGGATCCTCCTGCCTTAGCCTCCTTAATGCGTGCACCACCATGCCTGGTCTTATTTATTTGTTTGGTGCTAGGGATCAAATCTGGACGGTGTGTGTGGCAGGCACATGCTACCAATGAGCTGTATTATCAGCACTAAGAGAGTAAATTTAAAAAGGGATCTTAAAGAATAAATAAGAATTAGATTTGGGCAGGGGAATGGGGAAAAAATAAGAACCAAGATACATCATGTAAAGGTACAAGATCCCAATGATGAATGTATCTGTATTGTATACCTAAAATGTGCGAATAAACTTAATGAAAAAAAAATTAGATTTGTAGAGAGAAGGGGTAGTTCTATTTTGGGCACTATGTAGAAGATTCTTCATAGGATTAGCAATGTTCCTGGGCCAACACATACTCTGATCTTAATCTAAGTAATGTGTCATGTCTTTTATTTACATTTTTGGAGAAAGAGTTCATTTCTCTTGGTAATTTTTTTTTCTACACTGGAGATTAACCCAAAGGCCTTTTGCATGTTATGCACAAACTCTACAACTGAGCTATGCGCCCAGTTGATTCTTTTGATAATGTTTAAAGACTATTTAGAATAGTGCTGGGAGTGTAGTTTAGTGGCAGCTGTGTGAATTTAAAAAACAGAATGCGAGGGCTGGGGATTTAGCTCAGTGGTTTTGCCGCCTGCTACACAAGCGCAAGGACCCGAGTTTGATCCCCCGTACCAAAATAAATAAATACATAAAAATAAAAAACAGAATGCTAGTCAGGCATGCTAGTGCATGCCTGTCATCCCAGCATTCAGGAAGCTGAGACAGGAGGACTGCCACAAGTTTGAGGCCAGGCTGGGCTAAGTAGTCAGTTCAAGGCCAGTCTGAGTTGCAAAGCAAGACCTTGTTTCAAAAAACTAAAAACAAAACAAAACACCAATAACAAAAAAGAAAGTTTCAGGCAAACCTGGGGAATTTATCACGATCATATCTCAAAATAAAATAAAAAGAGCCGGGCATGGTGGCACATGCTTGTAATTCCAGCACTTGGAATGCTGAGGCAGGAGAATTGTGAAGAGTTGAAGGCCAGGGCCGGGAATTTAGCTCAGTGGTGCCGCTGCCTGCCTCACAAGGTCCCAGGTTCGATCCCCGAAAAAAGAGCTGAAGGCCGGCTTGGCTACATAAGTTCAAAGCAAGCAAGCCTGAACTACGTAGTGAGGCCTTGTAAATAAATAAATAATAAAAAGGGCTGGTCTAGCATGTGTGACCCTGGGTTCAATCCCTGGTACTACGTAAATAAATAAATACATCCTAAAACCTTTTTAGTATGTCAAATTTCAAATATTCATACAAATTTATAAACTATAATGATCCCCCACTTTTAACAGTTATTGACACATGGTCAATCTTATTTCATCTCTGTGTCTTCCCACTTGTGATTTTTTTTGAAGGAAACCTTATACATTAGTATATATCTCAAAAAGACAAGGACATTTTAGTTTTAATGTAACTGAGTTATTTGTTGATATGAATTTTTTTTTTTGGTACTGGGGATCAAACTCAGGACCTTGTGCTTTCGAGGCATACGTGGCACCACTGAGCTAAATCCCCGGCCCTGACATTTGTTAATTTTAAAAAATTTTGATTAGTACATGTTTGCAGAACATAATGATTACATTCATTGTGGTGAATTGGTGCATGTACATCACCCATCTCAATTATATTTTTTTCCCTTCTCCTCCACCCCTGACATTTGGAATATTGTTAAATATGAAGGAAATATAAGATCTATAAGGGAAAATTGAGGTAAATAATTTCTTTTTTGGTGCTGGGGATTGAACTCAGGGCCTTGTGCCTGCTAAGCATATACTCTATCATGAGCTACACTCCAGGCCCAGTATAAACAATTTCTGACATAAATTCAGTGAAGTGATTTAAAATTTGTTTGTTTATTTTTATTTTTGGTGGTAAGGATGGAACCCAGGGCCTCACACCCTAAGCAAGCACTCTACCACTATGATAGACCTCCACCTCCATTGATTTAAATGATTTATTTTATTTATTTTTGTTTATTTTTATTTTTATTTTTTTGTATCAGGGATCAAACTTGGGACCTTGTACTTTTGAGGCAGGCGTCAGAAACGCTGAGCTAAATCCCCAGCCCTATTTTTTGTTTTTTGAGATAAAGTCTCACTGTGTAGTTCAGGCTGGCCTGGAACTCACAGTAATCCTCCTGCTCAGCCTCCCAGGTGCTGGGATTACAGGTCAACACCACTGCGCCTGGTGGAAATTTTATTTATTAAGCACACATATACACACTTGCAGTTGTTACCTTTTGGTATATAAGGAAGAAATAGATTAAAGGATAAGTTCTTTAGTTATTGGCAGCCTTATTTTCTTTCCCATCCGAGTACTAACCAAGCCTGACCCTGTTTAGCTTCTAAGATCAGATGAGATCGGGATTGGGCATGTTTAGGGTGGTATGGCTGTAGACTGGCAGCCTTATTTTCTTGGTTTTTTGTTTTTTTGGTTTTTTTTTTTTGGTACTGGGGATTGAACTTGCATCCTTGAGCTTGCAAGGCAGGTGGCGGAACCACTGAGCTAAATCCCCAGTCTTAGCCTTATTTTCTCATGGAGTCCTTTTTTCTCTCTTTATTTCTTTCCTTCCCTCCCTCCCTCCTTTCCTGGTATTGGAGATTGAACTCAGAGCTTTCGGATTGAGTTCTATTCCCAACCCTTTTTTAGTTTTTGCTTTCATAGTCTCATTAAGTTGCCCAGGCTGTGCTGGAACTTGCAGTCTTCCTGCCCAGGCTCCCCGAGTGCTGGGATTGTAGGTGTGCATTACCATCTTCTATCTTTCTTAAAGTGTTCCAGTTGTTTAAAAAAAAAAAAGTGTTCCAGTTGACATTTGTCCTAGTAGAAAAAGACAAAATGTTTATGCTATTGATAGTCTTAGTTTTTTTTCAGTGCTGGAAGTCAAACCTAGGGCTTTGCCCATACTAGACAAACACTTTACCACTCAGGTACATTCCTAGCTCCTTAGGGTATGTGTGGGTTCATGTGTGTATGTGTGTGTGTGTGTGTGTGTATGTGTGTGTATTACTGTGTATTACTGTGGATTGAACACAAGGTGTTCACACTGAGCTGCATGCCCAATACTTTTTATTTTGAGATGGGTCTTGTTAAATTGCTGAGCTGCCCAGGCTGGGCGAAAACTTTTAATCTTCCTGCCTCAACCCTACCTGCAGGGGATTATAGGTGTGCAGCACTATGCCCTGCTTTAATTTCTTCTTTTATGTTATATTTAGATATTAGGCATCTTTTTCCAATGCATATTTTACTCCTCAAGCCACTGTTTACTCTGAGTTTAATACATGGACTGCTGATTATGAGATAGTGCCTTTTTGTTTTCATAGTAATAAGGATTGAACCTAGGATCTTCACACTGAGCTACATCCCCACCATTTTTTTATATTTTACTTGGAGATGGGGGTCTCACTGAGTCTCTGAGTTGCCCAGGCTGGGCCCGAACTTGCCATCCTTTAGCCTGAGGCTCCCAGAGTGCTGGGATTATAGACACGCATGACTATGCCTGGCCAATATAATGCTCAGTTGATTTCGCTAGTTGTATTATCTAATTATTTGAATATTTTATTTCATTTTAGCCTCATTTTATGAAAAGGAGTGGGGGAACAAAAGCAGTGTTATAAGTTGTATAGGTCTCATCTCATAAGTTTCATGTACTTGAGACAAAGATGGGTAATATCAGGTGCCAGGGTTGAGCCATGGTCATGCTTAACCTGAGTGGCTTTGGGTTCAGGTGGGAAGGAAAGAAACACTCAAGGAACACAGGGAAAATTCTTGGCATATGTTGAAGATTATAAAAAAGGCAAGAAGTTAGAGATTTTATGTAAATGTTTAGTTTTCAATATACAGAACTCCCCTTACGTGTCTTTTTTAGCTTTTACATATGCATTATGTACATGTTTGCAGGAATACATTAGGCAGCAAAAGTACACAGTCTGGCCGGGGGGTGGTGGCGCACATCTATAATTCCAGCACTCAGGAGGCTGAGGCTGGAGGATCACCTGAGTTTGAGGTCAGCCTGGGCTACATAGTGAGTTCAAGGCCAGCCTGAACTACAGAGCAAAAGTAGACTGGTAACTGTCTCCCCATGTGTACATATAGAACCTGACAGGTTGTATAAGGTGATACTTTTTTTTTTTGGTACTGTTGATCGAACTTGGGTCCTTGGGCTTGCACAGCAGGCAGTGAAACCACTGAGCTAAATCCCCAGCCCAAGGTGATACTTTTTGTATAAAATGATACTTTCATATTAACTGTAGATTGACTTTAAATTATCCCCACAATTTCACTTTTCCCTTCCCTGCCTCCCTCCCTCCACCCCTTCTTTCCTCCCTTCTGTTTAATCCTAATGATAATAATTCGATTATTTTATTTATTTATTTATTTATTTATTTATTTATATTTTGGTACCAAGGATTGAATTTGGGATCTTGCGCTTATGAGGCACCACTGATTATTTTAGACATAATGAACTTAATAGTCTCATGGAACATCTGGATATATTTATCTACACAGCAGTTAGCTGTGTCCTGGTGTAACATTTAAGAGAGGTCCAGATGCTCTCTGGTGGTCTAGTGGTTAGGATTTGGTGCTCTCAAAAGAGAAATCTGTGCTGTAGGTGTCAGCAGGGAGGTGGATGTCATCAATGCAAAGATTATTTAGGCAGTGCTTTGAAGTAACGAGGTGCAAGAATTAACATATTGGTTTTATTATAGAAATTAAAGAGAGGACACCAGTATATCACGCTAAATTGTCTGAGCCCATTAGAGACATTTTAAGGTGTTCTGCATTATATAACCTTCCATTAAGTGGTACTTTTGCTTACTGCTGGTTACTGTGGGTATAGTGTCTCTTATTTTTTTCCTAGTAGACTTTTTTCATATCAATAATTTGGGTATGATGACTTAAAAGATGTTAAAATAGCCAGGAGTGATGGTCTATACCTATAATCCCAGTACTCCAGGAGGCTGAGCCAGGAGAATTGCAAGTTGAGTCCTGCCTGAGCAACTTAGCAAGACCCCGACTCAAAATAAAAAAGGGCTGGGGATGTAGCTCAGTACAAAGATCCATGGTTCAATCCCCAGTACCACAGAAATACATACATATATACATAGAATGAGAAACTAGTTAAAACATTAAGATAGAGTTCTAAAGTGTATGTATGTGTGTATTTATTGTTTGTTTGTTTTATGAGACAGGATCTCACTATGTTATTCAGGCTGGCCTTGAACTCACTTTGTAGTGCATGCTGGCCTCACACTTGCAGTGACTGCCTGCCTCAGCCTCCCTAGTGCTAGGATTAAGGCATGGGCCACCATACCCAGCTTAAAGTGTATTTATTTATTTATTCCTTTGAGATAGATTAAAACAAATTTCTTAACCCCATGTTGTGAATATTAATTTTCTCATGATTCATGTAGTTTGTTTATCGATGGACACTTTTACAACAGGATTTATGAACCTGGGTCGGAGAACAATACGGCAGTTGTAGCAGTAGAAACTCACACAATACACAAAATTGAAGAAGGAATTGGTAAGTCTTTGTTGTTTAGTTTCTTTGGTTGAGATTTCTTTCTGTCTTTTTTTGGTGCTAGGGATAGAACCCAAGGCCTTGCACATGGTAGACAAGCACTCTACCACTGAGCTACACCACCAGCCTGAGATTTCTTGCTTTTTATGCCTTCTTGTCTTCCCCCATCCCTGGTGTGCGTTCGATTTGAAGGCACCATCGATTTGATTGTGGCACTTCTAGAGACACTACTGAAGTGTGAGAGCTGTCACTGTATTGTTTAATAGCGATTTGCTAGGGTAGCTGAAAAGATTTTTTTTTTGAGAGAGAGAGGGTCTTGCTTCATAGTTCAGGCTGGCCTCAAACTCATGGAGGTGCTCCTGCCTTTGCCTCTCAAGTGCGGACCACCACACTTGGCCTGGAAAGATTTTTTTTTTATCATAAATATTCCACAATATTTATGGTAAATAAATATTTACTGCCTAGAATGTGTGAGGGCCCGGGATTGATCCCTAGTGCAAAAAAAAGAAAAATCCCACAAAGAAATTGGAGCCTCAAGGTTGAGGCTGTCATTAAGGAAGTTGTCAGTGAGCACTGGTAAGTGTTGGCTGTCAGTGGGAAGAAACTGAAAAAACCCTGAGTTTGAATTTGAATCCTCCTTTCCCACTTCTTAGCTGTGTGTCCTTGGTAAAGTTGCTTATCTTTCCAAGGTTAAATACTTCTGTGTAAAACACAAGAAACAATTACTACCTTCCAAGATTATTCTAAGAACTAAACACTACTCCACATGTAAAAGCAGATAATGTCCTCTCTAGTATGTAGTGGGAGCTTGCTAAGACACAACTGTTCTGCCAAACTTCTTCCAGAGGATCCTAAACAATAACAGCAAGAGTGACCTGTCAGTTTCTCAGAGGAACCAGAGAATTAGAAATTTGAAATCTGAGCTTTGGGGAAATCTTGTGCAATAAATAACTGACTTTTTTTCCATTTTCAGATGCAAGTACTATAGAAGCAAATGAGGACATGGAAATTGCTTACCCCATAACTTGTGGGGAGAGCAAAGCCATCCTCCTCTGGAAGAAGTTTGTGTGTCCAGGAATAAATGTGAAGTGTGTCAAGGTAACTGTCTTCTGGCTGAGGCCTCTCTTGGGGCTCCTTGTTTTCAAAAGCGTTGTTGCAGGGCTTCTTTCCTCTCTTCTACCAAATCAATTTTTTTTTTTATAGTGCACGGGATTGAATTCAGAGCCCTGTACATTCTAGGCAAACGTTCCCAGCCTCAAATCAGTGTTTTTAATTTTACAGCTATTGTTCTATTGTGTCACTCAGAGTAGAAAAAAAAAAAAGATTTTGAAGTGAGATTGACCTGGATTTAACTCCCACTAGAATAGCAGTCCTATAAGAATAGGGAACTCGTCTTTTTAGTCACCAGTATAAACTGTGCACATAGAATGTTGCTTTTTTTTCCTCCTTTTTTCATAGTGATCAGTAAATATTTGTTCAATGAATGAATGAATGGGATCCCATCTCTGTCACTAACTGGGTGACCTTAGCCAAGTTATTTAATATTTCAGAGCCTCATATGTTTAAATAGTAAGAGTAATTTATACACAGACACACAGACACACACACACACACACACACACGCATGCATATATACATTTATACACACTGGCATGAATTGTGGTAGCATTTATTCAGGGCTGGGGATTTAGCTCAGTGGCGCCATACCTGCCTTGCAAGTGCAAGGTCCTGAGTGTGATCCCCGGTACCGGGGGGAAAAAAAATTCTGATAAAAAAGTAATCTTCATGAGAGGATAATATGGAAATAACTGTTCTGTCTCCGTTGGCGGCCACAGCTGTGTCAATAGGTACTCCTCTGCATAATGGCACACCCTAGATTAATAAGAATTATAGTTTTTTTAAAAAAGAATTATAGTTTTCAGGTTGATTTCCTCTGTACTTGTTCTTTCAGCCACCTTGAATCTTATCATTAGGGCTAAATAGATTATTTCAGTTCATTTGATCACTTTTTTTTTTTTTTTTTGGGAGACAGGGTCTCCATGTGTATCTCAGGAGGGCCCTTGAGCTCATGGTGATCCTCCTGTCTCAGCCTCCTGAGTGCTGGGATTACAGGTGTGCACCATCTGCCCTAGCTATTTGATTAACCTTTTCAATGCTAGACCCTGCCACCTGAATGAGGGTGTAAGTGGACTGTAGATGCTGATCATTACCATCTCTGAGCCTCCTCGTGTGTTCTGTAGCTTTGTGTTAGGAAAGAGCACTGTGCTCAGAGAAGGATCATCCTTGGCAGAAAGAAGTTGTATAAGAATTACAGTTTTGTGGCAGGTGTGGTAGCACATGCCTATAATCCCAGCACTGGGGAGGCTGACGCAGGAAGATTGCCAGGAGTTCATGGTCAGCCTGAACTACATATTGAGTCCCTGTCTCAAAAAATAAAACAACAAAAGTGCAATTTTGTTTGGGTATTTTTTGTATATAACAAGTGTAGTTATCATTTCCTTCTTTTTCTTGACCTGCCCAAGTTGACATTGGACTACTTTGGACTTTTCCTTTTACTTTAGTTCAATGATCAGCTGATTAGCCCCAAGCACTTTGTTCATCTGGCTGGCAAGTCCACTCTGAAGGACTGGAAGAGAGCCATTCGTTTGGGTGGAATCATGCTCAGGTAAGCACTAGAGGCAAGCATATACCTTCCAATAAACTTTGGGGTACTTAATCATGGTAGAATCCAGTCTTTTCTTTTTAACTTGACATTTGTGTGAAGGATTGCCTTGTGCGTTCCATGCATTATGTTACTTATTTATTTTTTATTTATTAATTAATGTATGTATATCTGTAGTCCAGGCTGGCCTCGAACTACTGATGATCCTCCTGCCTCAGCTTTCTTAGTGCTCGGTTTACAGGGGTGTGCCACCTGGCCCAACTTGCTTGCTTGCTTATTTATTTATTTATTTATTTATTTTGAGTTAGAGTCTCTTTATGTAGCCCAGGCTGCCCTTAAACTCGGGATGATCCTGCTGCCCCTGCCTCCCAAGTACTGGGATTGTGGGTGTGTGCCACCTTGAGGGCTCCATCCTTTATTTGACCATCAGCTTGTTTCTTCTTTTTTCAACTTGTTCTCTTAATCTTTCTCTTTGTGTATTTTTTCCCCATTGCAAACCTAGGACCTTATGCATGTGAGACAGGCACTCTTACCACTAAGCTGCATTCCCAGCCCTTAGTTTATCTAAAAATTGCTGCGAGAGACAGAAGATTAAGTTGATCTAGGGCAAATTTTTCTGATTTCAAGATGCTGGGTCAGATCCTCTCTTGCTAGAGAAGCTCAGAGTAGATGACAGAACTGCTAAAAATCACCAGGCAGGGATAGGGCAAAGCCAGGTGCTAAGAAAGTGTAAGAATCATGGAGAATTGTAGGCTGACTGACAGATAAGTCTGGGAATAATCTGGTAAACTAGAAGGGTGCTGTTGGGAAATAACAGTTATGTGCAGCAAATGCAATCCTTGCCACTGCAGAGATAAATGTCAGAACATTTAATGTTCTCAAGCCTCAGCCCTCTTTGTTAACAAGTTTACCAAGGTAATCTTTCCCTCTTCAAAGTTAATATTAGTTGGTATTCTTTGAACTGTCACCTTCTGATAGAAAAATTTACAATGTTTTTAAGAATTACAAATTTCTAGGCTGGTGATTTAGCTCAATGGCACTGTGCCTGCCTTGGAAGCACATGGTCCTGTGTTTGATCCCCAGTACCAAAAACAACAACGACAAAAAAGAATTACAAAACCCCCCACAAAACACACACACACACACACACACACACACACACACACACACAAAAGAATTACAAATTTCCCGTAGAACAGATACTCAAGGGTCTTAAAAATATCTTTTGTCTTACATGGCTTCTCCTTTGGCATGTTTAATTGTGATGTTAACAGACATCCTTGGAGTTTAAGATGATGCTTTTAAAATAAAATCCTCTCCTAATGATGACTTGAGCCCTGCCACTTGATGGGAGAATCAGCAGAACCTATAGGGTCTTACTTGGAATTGACATTCTCTATTGTAATTTTGTTGGTTTATTTTTAAATTCCTTTTTGTTTTCACTGGAAAGGAAAAGGTGATGCGCAGTTTTAAATGTTCAAAGTGTACAAGTTGCTTTGTTACAATAACACTACATGTGTACGCGAAGAGTTTGATGTTTTCTCTCAGAATGGAGGGCCTTCCAAGCTTGACTTGTAACAACGCCACCTTTGTCACCTAACTCCATATTTTTTGATATCGCACTTTCCAGGAAGACCTCAGGGTTATACGGATGGGGTAAAGGGATTTGAATCAGTGTCTTAAAGTCTCCGTAGCTGTGGACGGGTACATACAGTTTGCCAGTGTTTCTGAAAATACGTCACTTGAGGTACCAGGATCTGAGTGAGCTGAGTTCCAGTTGTAACCTTCTTACCTCCAATCGGCAGCTCTTAAAATGGGCCTCTGTGTACCTGGATGTGATAGGCACATCCTCTGCCACCCTCACGTAGGCCTGGTGCACTGGTGACTGCAGCCAGGGAAGGGGTGCTCGAGGGTTAGGGTCTCCAGGGATCTAGGAGAAAATTGAGATGCCACTGTGTGAATCTGGGTGGGATGTGGACTCTGCTCAAAGCCGCTGTGCAGAGTAACAGGCTTCTTAATGCATAAGTTTTTTACTGCTGTAAAATAGAGCTGAAATTAAACGTCACTTTTTCAGAGGTGAATTAATGGACAGCCTAGTCAAATTCAAAGCTTTTTGATGTATAAAACTTTATAAATGGGACTATCCCATCAGTAGGCAAAGTGTAACCCTAACCTGTCTAGATGGATAGTGTGTAATACATCACTGTATACTGGTTGGGAATCTTGCTCCAATAAAAGAATGTAAAGATTTAAAAAAAAATCTTTTGTCTTTTTTAGGTTGAAGGCTTTTTTTTTGGTACCAGGGATCGAACTCGGGACCTTGCACTTTCGAGGCAGGCACTGGAACCACTGAGCTAAATCCCCAGCCCACTCTTTGTCTTTTTTAAAGTTACCTATCTTAAGATAAATCTATAATGCTTGTAGAGATTCAAGCATAAAAATGTTCAATGCAACATTATTATGATGAAAATTACTGCCTTAATGGGACTTCTAAAGTAAATTACGGCTCGTCTAAATATATATGAGTATATATTAAGGGTTATTTTGCAATCATTAATTATTTCTGAAGAATTTTTACATGGAAAAATGTTATGATATAATATGTATAAAACAAGTATAACACTGACTAAACCAGAGTTGGATATGGTGGCACACATCTATGATCCCAATAGTCAGGAAGCTGAGGCAGGAGAATTATGAGTTTGAGGCTAATCTGGGCAATGAAGTATTTCAAGGCTGGCCTGTAGTACGATTGTGTCTCGAGAGGAACAACAAAAATGGACCAAATCAGACTGGGAATGTATCTCAGGGGCATAGCATTGGTCTAGTGTATGTGAGGCCCTGGCTTCAATCTTTATACTGAGAAAAAAAAGAAAAAGAGAAGTTGACTAAGTACTGTGATTTTAGCAGTGTTAAAATAGACACACAGGGCTGGGTGTGGTGGCTCATGCCTGTAATCCCATTATTTGAGTTGAAGCAGGAGGGTCCCTGTGAGTTCAAGGTCAGCCTGGGTTACATAGTAAATTCAAGGTCAGCCTGAACTACATAGTGAGACCCTGTCTCAAAAAACAAAACTAGGGCCAGGGATTTAGCTCAGTGGTTTCACGCGCAAGGACCTGAGTTCAATCCCTGGTACCAAAAAAAACCAAAAAACAAAAAACAAAATAGACACAGAAAAAGTAAAATTTAATGGCAGAAAATATGCTAAAACTTTGATATTGTGTGGGAAATTATTTAAAGGGCAGTTGTTTTCTTGGTTGTGTGTTTGTTTGGTACTGGTCACGCTTGGCAGGCAGACGCTGTGCCTCTGAGCTACATCCCTGGCTCTGTTTGTTTTTTGAGACAAGGTTTTCCTATGTAATTCAGGCTGACCTTGAATTCACTATGTAGCCCAGGCTGGGCTCAAACTCATGGTGATCCTCCTGCTTCAGCCTCCCAAGTGCTAGGATTATAGGTGTGCACCAACACAGTCAGCTATAATTTTTCATATTTTCCACAGAAAATGTTAAATGTCTTCCTCACATGTTATTTTGTTGTCAGAGATACATAATTTTTTTTTTAATTGGAGCTTAGTGCTAAGAGAGCATGCTTAGCAAATGAAAGACTGGGTTCAGGCAGTGAGAATGATTTGAGGAGGAATATCTTTACTTTTCATTTTTGTTCTTGGCCTGTTTTATCTCCCTAAAAGACAAGTATGTGTCAGTTTTTCCCAAATGTGAAAAGGTATCAGAATGCCTGAAAAAATTTTTGTTTTGTTTTGTTTTGTTTTGTTTTTTTGGTACCGGGGATCGAAGTCGGGTCCTTGTGCTTTGGAGGCAGGCGGCAGAACCACTGAGCTAAATCCCCTGCCCCCTAAAAAAATTTTTAATGAACCAGGCATGGTGGCATATGCCTGTAGCACTGGGGAGGCTTAGGCAGGAGAATCACCATGAGTTCAAGCCAGCCTGGGCTACATAGTGAGTTCAAGGCTAGCCTAAAATACATAGAGAGACTCTGTCTCAAAAAAACCAAAAAAAAGAACAAAAAAGCTTTAGTGAAAGCCAACTGACACTGTAACATAGAGTTTACTATAATTAAAATACCCTATGGTTTTGTTCATGTCCTATTATAACAGTGTCTTATGGATGCAGTTTTATAAGGATATTTTCTAGAGAAGCTTTAGTATAGTCAACATTGCTCTCTAAGAGAATAGTTATCAATTTTTAATATAATTTTTTATTCCTTTTTTTTTGGTACTAGGGATCAAACTCAGGACCTTGTATTTGCAAGGCAGGTGGCAGCCCCACTGAGCTAAATCCCCAGCCTCATTTCTTTATTTTTTGTGGTGATAGGGATCAAACTGCCTCGAATATGGCAGGCAAGTGTTCTATTATTAAACTACATCTCCAACTCCTATTTTTTCTTTTTTCTTTCTATTTTTTGAGACAGGGCCTCAAACTGTCCAGGCGGCCTTAAACTCAGTATGTAGTCTAGGCTGACTTTGAACTCACCATCCTACCTCCATCTCCCATGTGTTGGGACTAGGCGTGTGTACCACCACTTCCTGCTGTGTTTTCTTTTTTTGATGCTGGGATCAAACTCGACCTATGCCACTGAGCTAAATTCCCAGCCCTCTGTTTTCTTTTTTTAATGGAAGAAATCTAGTGAAGTTGGGTGCTATGATCCCAGCTACTTAGGAGACTGAGGGGGGAAGATGGCAAGTTCGAGGTCAGCCTCAGCAACTTAGTGAGACCTTGTCTCAAAATAAAAACTAAAAGGGGCTGGAGGTGTAGCTTGGTATGGGAGTACTTCCCTGGCCCTCAATTCAGTACCTAGTACTGGGGGAAAAAACTATTGAAGCATTAAATCTCTAAAAGTGGCAACAGCTCTTGCAGTTCTAGGAATACACCAGAATCTCATCACAAAATTCTAATTTCCCTTGAGGCATTTCTCACGTGTGCTGAGATATGAGTTCCTGGGGCTTGGGATTTAGCTCAGTGGTTTTGGCGCCTGTCTCACAAGCTCAAGGTCCTGAGTTCGATCCCTGGTACCAAAAAATAAATAAATAAATAAAAGTCAGAGATATGAGTTCCTGTTTTCTCTTTTAGGTTTGGTTTCAGTGTCATCCTGTGACACCCTTATTATTATTAATATTATTATTATTATTTTGATTTTTTGAGACAGGGTCTTGCTATATAATTCAGGCTGGCCTTGAACTCACTATGTAGCCCAGGCTAGTTTTGAATTTGAACTCCTGTCTTTTTTTTTTTTTTTTTGGTACCAGGGATTGAACTCGGGACCTTGTGTGTGCAAGGCAGGCAGCAGAACCACTGAGCTAAATCTCCGGCCCTGAACTCCTGTTTTAGCCTACAAGTGCTAGGATTACAGGGCGTGCACCACCATGCCCAGCATCCTGTGACATTCTGATTGCATACTTGAAGCCTAGTGATAGCATCAAGTAGAAGAGAGTACTCACAACACAGTGAGTTAACTCAGAAGAAAAGAGGAGTACTGATACATGTGGGCAGGACCAGTGAAAAACTGATAGTCTCAAATATAAGTTGTTCAACCCAGTGACCTCTGTTAGATCTCGCTCATCTGTAGAGTTGTCTCTGTGGTGTCCTAGTTCTCCCTTGGAGTGCAGGCTGATCTGATACTTTTTGTCTCCCTTTACAGGAAAATGATGGACTCCGGACAGATTGATTTTTACCAGCATGACAAAGTGTGCTCCAATACCTGCAGAAGCACCAAATTTGATCTTCTGATTAGCAGCGCACGAGCTCCAGTGCCAGGACAGCAGACAAGTGTGGTGCAGACACCCACTTCGGCCGATGGTAGGGGGTAGGAAACCACCTGAAAACCTGCTGTGTTTTTGAACAGCACTTTCCCCCTTATTTCTCTCTGGTGTTTCTTAATTTGACTTCTTCTTTTTTTTTTTTTTTTTTTTTTTTGGTACCAGGGATCGAACTTGGGTCCTTGTGCTTGCAAGGCAAGCGACAGAACCACTGAGCTAAATCCCTGGCCCTTAATTTCACTTTTTATGAGTATTACCTTGGAAGGTATGGTGATTTTGTGTGGGAGTCTATGCTTCAGAAACAGATACCAGCCCCCACCCCCACCCCGCCCTCCCAGTTTAAGTAATTTTTTTGTTTTGTTTTTTTGAGACAGGGTCTCACTAAGTAGTTCAGACTGGCCTTGAACTCACTAGGTAGCCCAGGCTGATCTCAGACTGGCAGTGATCCTCCTGCCTCAGCCTTCTGAGTACTGGGATTACAGGTTTATGCCACCAAACCCAACCTCTTAAGTAATTCTTATTGGACAGATCTTGTTTTCTTTTTCTTTTTTTTTTTTTTGGTACCGGGATGGAACTCGGGACCTTGCGCTTGCGACGGAACCACTGAGCTAAATCCCCAGCCCCAGATCTTGTTTTCTTATGAGGTTGTTTGTGGGGTTTTTTTGGTCCTGGGGATTGGTTTTTTTTTTTTTTTTTGGTACCAGGATCAAACTTGGGTCCTTGTGCTTGCACAGCAGGCTGGGAAACCACTGAGCTAAATCCCCGGCCCAGGATTGGTTTTTGTTTGTTTGTTTGTTTCCTTTGTTTTGTGGTACTGAGAATGGAACCCAGGACCTTGTACATGCTAGGCAAACATTCTACCACTAAGGTGCATCCTCAGCCTTCCTTCCTTGTTTTTTTAGAACACATGGTAAGCATTAAAAAGATGTTTAGTATTTTTAATGCATATGCAGTGATCCTACTTGGATGCCACTTGTCATATCAAGGTTGAAATTAGACTGTTTTGAAAATCCTTTTTCCTGCAGTGGTCAGGATAGGAAGGCAGATCAGACTGACAACTGGTTTCCAGCTGTATCAGAGACCATGTACCATTGCCTGGCTGGACTATGGAGCTGCTCTGTAAGGATCAGGGAACTCTGCCTGAGTGGGTCCAGATTGCCAAACTGAGACTTCCTGACGAAAGAAAAGAATGGGCGCACACTTAGTTTCAGGCTTGTTGAGCTTAAGTCTAGGGCTCCTCCTCCTTATCATCTAGCAAGGATGTCACCATGTGAGAGATTATATTAAAAGATTCAGTCAGTCCAGCTGAAGCCACACCACAGCTGGATAAAATGTGTCTCAAATAGTGGGGCATGATGGTATACACCTGCAATCCCAGCACTCTGGAGACTGAGGCAGGAAGAGTGTGAGTTCAAGACCAAGCCTGGGCTACATGGTGAGATGCTGTCCCCAACAAAAAAAGATGTATCAAATACTGTTGTAAAGCTTAAAATATAGGGCTGGAGATTTAGCTCAGTGGCACCGTGCCTGCCTTGCAAGCTCAAGGTCCTGAGTTCAATCCCCAGTACCTCAAAAAAAAAACCCCAAAACTTAAAATATATCCAACAGAGAGTCACAAAAATGCTCAATGAGGATTTAAAAGGTTAGGGAATTACTATGCTTAAAAAATGATCATATACTTAGTGACTTAGGCCTTTTCTTAAAATAAAAAAGGACTGGGAATGTAGCTTGGTGTGAAAGCCCTGGGTTCAATCTGCAGTTATCCCCTCACACACACAATATTTGGCCAGCCCTAATATTTTCTGATTAACCACTGAGTGAGTACATGTTAAATGTCTTGTAATCTATTTTTTTTTTTTGGTACCTGGGATTGAACTCGGGACCTTGCGGTTGCGAGGCAGGCGTCGGAACCACTGAGCTAACTCCCCAGCCCCAAATCTCTTGTAATCTAAATCCCCTTCAGGAAGTATAAAATACCTAGTAGTTTAGAAACTTGATTCTTTCACTTGAAAAGTGAAAAATGCTTTGAAATAATTCATTTTTCTTTGGCCAAAACTGCTTTACTTGATTATCTGTATTAATATTATTCCTTTGTTAGCTTATTAATATCTTCAAGTGCAGAGTTTACATTGTCTGTCTGGATCAGTTTGACTCTTCTCAATTCTCTTTGTTTTAAATCTCCACAGACAATAGTAAAGGTTTTCTTTTCCTCTGTGAATCTGTTGTTCATGGGTCTTTTATAAAACATAGCAACTTCATACATTTTAGGTTCTTAGTGTTGAATGTGTTTATAGTAGGGCTTCTGGCAAAGCATTATTTCATGTCCTTCTCACCGTCGGTAAGCCTGAGTGGGCAGCCTGGCAACTATGCCTTCGGGCTCTTTCAAAAGCATCTGTTTGCCGGGGATTTAGATCAGTGGTTCCACCGCCTGCATCGCAAGCGCAAGGACCTGAGTTCGATCCCCGGTACCAAAAAAAAAAAAAAAAAAAGCATCTGTTCAGGAAGCAGATTGCCCTGTTGTGATTTATGTTATCTTTCCCTTTCTATTCCTTTCTAAGGCAGGCTTTTTTTAGAAAATCCAATATTCATCCCCTCTTACCTGTGAATCTAGTTTTTAAGATACGGACCTGCAGGCAAGAGGTCAGTGTGTTAGAATAACAAGGTCTCTGTGGGGATATGAGCTAGAGGATGGTGATGACTCTCCTAAAATTCACTAGCTGCACATGTAATGGACTCCTCTTAGGTGGCATCACACAGATTGCCATTTCAGAAGAGAGCATGGAAGAGGCAGGGCTGGAGTGGAACTCTGCGCTTACTGCTGCTGTCACCATGGCCACAGAGGAGGGTGTGAAGAAAGACTCCGAGGAAATTTCAGGTACCTTCCTGTGCAGCTCAGATCTGTTACGACTTTTCTGATCCTTGTCATCATTAGATTATAGAGAAAGAAGACCCGTTAATTACTTTTGCTGGTTTTTCTCATGCATGGGAATACTAACTATAGCTACAAACATTTTATTTTAATCCATGTAACCACCCTAGTAAGTCACATTTTACACAGGAAGAAACTGGGATTCAGAAAGGTTCACTAGCTGCCTAAGACCCGTCACACCACCAATAAGTGTTAGAACTGAATTCAGCTGTGTAACTGTAGTCCATGCTTTTTCTCCTATCAAACTAACCCCAACTTTGGCACATTTCTTAGGTAAACCAAGCTTCAAGATGTAAGAAGGAAAACTAGGTAGCAGGTGGTATAGAGAATGATAATTAATGATCCACTTAAAGGGGACCAGAAGAGGTCCATATCATCCTCTGCTTATTTATTAGATTAATTTTTTTCTTTTTTGGTACCGGGGATCGAACTCGGGATCTTGTAATTGTAAGGCAGGCCCCGGAACCACTGAGCTAAATCCCCGGCCCTATTAGATTAATATTTATCATTGCCTATTTTTTGGTTGGCTGTGTTGCTAGAAGCTAGGTACATAGCCACCACCTGCAGGGAGCTTATAGCCGTCTCTGTCCAAATAGTTTTTTTTTCTTAAGTATAAAAGATATAGTATATATCTTTTAATTAGTATATCTTTTAATTAGTATTTACTTTAATATCTTCATTATCTAAGTTTTATAATAGGAAATATTATATAGTTCAAATTAAATTTGAATTTAATCACATATTTAATATTTAATGCTTGTTTAAGATTTAACTTAATGTTTTTAGTGAACGAGCATGTCTGTTTTTATAGCTGGAGCCATAACAAATTGAGGGCACGACAGATTGAACAATCATCCCAAGCCCCTGAAAGTCCAAAAGGGCCAACTAATTAGGTAGCAACTCAGGGAGGCAATTAAGAGTTCCCAAAATTGCTTTCCTTTGCTCAAAAATGGCCTAACAAGAAATCTTTCTGGGAGCCAGGGATTTAGCTCAGTGGATCTGTCGCCTGCCTCCCTGCCTCGAAAGCGCAAGGTCCTGAGTTTGATCCCTGGTACCAAAAAAAAAAAATCTTTCTGAACTGAAATAGTTCCGATTTAACATTGTAGAGATGTGCCTAGGTATCTCGTTGGCATCCTTTGTTTACCTCTGTCTTATCCCTCTTGTGCCAGAGGACACTTTGATGTTCTGGAAAGGAATTGCTGATGTAGGGCTGATGGAAGAGGTTGTCTGCAATATCCAGAAGGAAATAGAGGAACTACTCAGGGGAGTTCAACAGCGGCTCCTCCAGGCTCCCTTCCAGGTCACAGGTATGTGTTGTGTGCTGACCCTAACAATAGTGGCCATTTATTGAGTATTCCTAACAGTAGGCAAGTCCTATTAGCCTCACAAGAACACTGATGTACAGACATTATCTCCATTATACAGAGAAGAAAACTGAGGCTTGTAAAAGTTAAGTTACTTGCTCCACATTCAAAAGTGCATTTTTTGTTTGTTTGTTTGTTTCTTTCTCTTTTGAGCCAGTGTCTCACTATGTAGTTCAGGCTTGCCTTGAACTGGTGGCAGTTCTTCTGCCTCAGCCTTCTGAGAAGTGAGATTACAAGCATATGCTACCACACCTGGCTGTGTTTTTTGAGACAGGGTCTCACTGTACAGTTCAAGCTGGCCTGGAACTCATTATGGGCCCAAGCTGCTCTGAAACTTGTGACAATCATCCTGCCTCAGCCTCTAAGGGGTGGGGTTATAGGCATGTGCCACCATGCCTGGTTAAGGAAGGTTGCAAATTTGAGTCCTGCCTGGTCAATTTTTAAGATTTTTTTTCTTTTCTTTTCTCTCTCTCTTTCTCTCTTTCATCCCTCCCTCCCCCCCTCCCTCCCTCTCTCTCTCTTTCTTTCTTTCTTTCTTTTCTTTCTTATCTCACTATGTAGTTCAGGCTGGTCATGAATTTACTATTGTAGGCCAGGCTGGAGTGAAGCTACAGGTGATCCTCCTGCCTCAGCCTCCCAAGTGTTGGGATTACAGGCGGGTGCCACCATGCCCAGCTCTACCTGGGCAATTCAGGGAGACTCTTGTCTAAAAAATAGGGCCGGGATTTAGCTCAGAGGCACTGTGTCTGCTTCACAAGTGCAAGGTCCTGAGTTTGATCTCTGGTACCAAAAAAAAAAAAAAAAAGACCATTGGACAATTTAAAAAGATTAGTCCAAAGGGCCAGGGATTTAGCTCAGTGGTTCCAGCGCCTGTCTCGCAAGCACGAGGCCCTGAGTTTGATCCATGGTACCAAAAATAAATAAATAAATAAAATAAAAAGATTAGGCAAGCAAGAAATGATGGGACATGGTCCCAGCATGGTGGCACACATCAGTAATCCCAGTGCTAGGGAGGCTGAGGCAGGAGGATCACCTAGAGTTTGAGGCCAGACTGGGCTATACAGTGAGATCCTGTCTCAAAACAAACAGAAATGATGTGACATCTATCAGAGTAGATAATGGTATACCTGGAAAATGATCAGATTTGGGGTGTATTTTTTGTTCTTTTTTGAAATGGAATCTCACTAAGTAACCTAGGCTGGCCTAGAACTTGCAGTCCTGCTTCAGCCTCCCATGTAGCTGAGACTACAGGTATGTGGCACTGTACCTGCTGAGGAAATGTATTTTGAATATGGAACTGACATCGTTTCTCAGCCTTTTGGCTAAGATCAAGTGAATATGGAACTGACAAATTTTGCTGATGGATTAGATGTGGTATGAAAGGAAAAGAAAGACATGCAGGATAATTCATAACTTTTTGACCTGAGCTGAGTGGTAAGCCATTTATTTACTGTTTTCTCCTCTTTTTTTTGGGGTGCTGGGGATTAAACCCAGGGCCTTATCTATGGTGATGTTGATGTCATTTATTGAGATGAAAACCATCAGGGAAGGAACAGGTTTAGAGTAAGTTAAAATTAGTTTTTGATATGTTCAGTTGAGATGGCTGTGAGATTTTCCAATGGAGATCAGTTAGAAGTATGTGGAAACAAGGAAGAAGTTAGGGCTGTAGAATTACACGAGGGAGTTCTTAGCATTGACTACATGTTATTTAAAACCAGAGAGCTGGGCACAGTGGTGTAGAGTGAGCCTGTAGTCCTGGCTACTTGGAAGGCTGAAGCAGGAGGATCACTTGAGCACAGGATTTTGGAGCCAGTGTGAGACCCCCATTCAAAAACTGTAGAACTGAGTGAGATGTTCATGGTATAAGTGAAGTGGTCTGAGTTAAGAAAGTAAGTAATCGGGCTGGGGATTTAGCTCAGTGGCAGCACGCCTGCCTTGCAAGTACAAGGCCCTGAGTTTGATCCCCGGTACCAAAAAAAGAAAAGAAAGTAAATAATGACCACAAATACTGACAACTCTTTTAGCAAGTTTTGTAGAGGAGGACAGGCATAACACTATAATAGTAATTTTGTACCCTGTTTCCCCAAAAATAAGATCTCCCAGGAAAACGAGTTCTAGCATGATTTTAGAAGAGAAATCCCTAAAGCTCCAAAAGCACAATAGGGCTAATTCAGGGGATATCTCTTCTAAAATCTTGCTAGAACATGTTTTCTGAGTAGGTCTTCCTTTTGGGGAAACATGGAATTCTAGTCCCTATGCTTTCTTTTCTTTCTTTCTTTTTTTTTTCATTACTAGAGATTGAACCTCAGACCTTTACACTGAGCCTACATCCCAGCCCTTAAAAAATTTTTTTTTTTTTAATTTTGAGGCAGGGTCTTGCTAAGTTGCTGAATTGCCCAGACTAGGCTCAAATTTAGAATTTTCCTGCCTTAGCCTCCCAGAGTGCTGGAATACCAGAGTCCAGTCACCATGATTGACATTAAAAACATAATAGCCTTGGTCCAGGGACTTAGCTCAGTGGTTCCATCACCTGCCTCAAAAGCACAAGATCCTGAGTTAGATCCCTGGTACCCCCCCCAAAAAAAACACAAAACATAATAGCCTTATTCATCTCTTTCCAGAGAGAAAACTGAGGAGTGAAATGATTTACACAGAGTCATACCAATAGAAAGTAGCAAAATTAACCACATTGAGGTATATACTTATGATCCCGGCTTCAAGACCACCCTGGGCAAGTTAGTGAGACCCTGTCTCAAAATAAAAAACCCGGATGTGGTGGCACACACTGTAATCCCAGCATTTGAGGGCCTGAGGCAGGAGAATCGACGTGAGTTCAAGGGCAGCCTGGGCTACATAGTGAGTTCAGGGCCAGCATGAACTACAAAGCGAGATCCTGTCTCAAAAAAAGAAAAGCCTGGGATTTAGTTCAGTGGTTCCGCCACCTGCTTTGCAAGTGCAAGGTTCCGAGTTCAATCCCCGGTACCAAAAAAAAAAAAAAAAAAAAAAAATTAAAAGAATGGGATTATATCTCAGAGGTACAACACCCCTATATTTCAATGTCCAAAACCCCCTCAAGTAGCAAAACAAGAGCTAGTGTTTAGCATGGCTAAAGCCGTAGGTCCAGTCCCCAGCACTCAAACAGTAGCAACAATAGAAAGTAGCAAAACTGAGATTCAAATTTAGCTCTATCCAGTACAGTCATCATGTTTTCTAAACCTAAAATTAGAATTTACAACTAGATATAAGATATTTCTTTTTTATTTATTTACATGGAAATATAAAGGTGTAACAATTAAAACAAAATTAGTTATACATGTGGTAAATCTTTGTAGAAAATAATATTAAAATGCAGTGAGGCCAGGCATGGTGGTGCACCCTTATAATCCTAGCACTCAAAAGGCTGAAGTAGGAGGATTTCCATGAGTTTGAGGCCAGGCTGGGCTCAAGTGAGTTCAAGGTCAGCCTGCACTACAAAGCAAGACCTTGTCTCAAAAAAACAATGAAATGCTGTGAGGAGCCAGGCCTGGTGGTACACACCTATAATCTCAGCACTCTAGAAGACTAAAGCAGGAGGATCACAAATTCTAGCCCAGCATGAGATAATTTAGCAACTTAGTAAGACTATCTTTTTAATAGTCTTTTTGTTGTTGCTTTTTGAGTTTCCCTAATGCAGTTCAAGGTGGCTTTGAACTCAGTACATAGCCTTTGCTGCCCTCGAACTTGTAGCGATCCTCCTGCCTCAGCCTTCCAAGTGCTGGGTTGACAGGCATGCACACCATGCCTAACTTTGAGACAATATTTTTTTAAAAAAATCAGAGCATGGTGGTGAACACCTATAATCCCAGCACTCTGGGCAGCTGATTGAGGAATATCACCTTGAGTTTGAGGCTTTCCTAGGCTACATAGTAAGTTCAAGACTAGCCAACAATACGTAGTGAGACCCTGTTGGAAAAAAAAAGGCTGGGCTGTACTTTATGTGTGCATGTGCGTGCGCACGCGCGCACACACACACACACACACACACACACACAAGCAATGAGAGTCCCATAATTTCTAGGTTGTTTCATATTTATAAGCAGGAAAACAGGGAGCTGGTGGAACATTTCTGTTTGAATTTTACAGGCATGTATTTTGTTTTAAATAGATGCTGCTGTTCTCAACAATGTAGCGCATACATTTGGCCTAATGGACACTGTCAAGAAGGTTTTGGACAACAGAAGGAACCAAGTAGAGCAGGGAGAAGAGCAGTTTCTCTATACTCTGACAGGTGTGTAACTTCCCTCTCTTCTTAGCAGACAGCATGTTCATTTCCCTGAGTCTTTCCATTTTCTTGTTGACTTTGGTTAGGACTTTTTAAACATTTGCATAGAATCAGACTTTGCTTTTTGAAAGAAAAATAGCCCCAGGTGAGATGGAGGGGTGGGATGCAAAGGAGGCACAAAGGAAAAAGAACCAATGATGGTCCTCTTCCTTTTCTTTTAGGGAATTAAGAGTCTGCTAGATTGCTCCATTAATCCAGCCATGTTGGTGGCAGAAGACACAACCTAGTAATTGTCTAACATTATTGATACTGGTTCTTTTGGTAGATATAAATTTTCCAAATTCTTAACTATTTGTGGTTATCAGAAAAGATGAGCATTCAGATAATTTATCTCTTTTTGTCAAATATTTTGTGCTCTTTTCCAAACTGTGTTTTAGAAGTATAACACTGAAACCCAGAGTGGTGCTTGCCTGTAATCCCAGCACTCTGGGGGCTGAGGCAGGAGGATCACAAGTTTGAGCTCAACCTGGGTAGTTTAGTGATTTAGTAAGGTACTGTCGCAAAATAAAATATTTAAAAAGGGCTGGTGAACAAAAAAATGCTGGAGTTGTAGCTTAATGTGAAGGGCCTGGGTTCAATCCCTCGTATCACAAAAAGCAAAAATAAAACTACACTTTGTAATAGCAGAAAGAAAAGCAGCAGCAGCTTTTGGTAGAGAAAGATGCCAAACAAACCAGAGATATGGATTATGAGATTTTCAAAACTATAGAACATAATCATAGTCAGTCATGAAGCCAAAAGGAAAAAGAATTGATTGGTAAAAGGACAGTTTGTGTTGTTTCACACTTACTTTTACATCCAGTTTATATTTTAAACTCAGTTTACTGAGTTTGCTCAGTGCTCCAAGAAAGTGAGAATGGGTGCTGTCCCTTGGGCCCTGTGAGCACTGAGGATAAATGATTTATCTGAGGCCACTTCTCACTTGGCAGAGAAATCTTGAACAGATTATTGTCCAGTGGTTTCTCTGACTTAGAACTTTAAACCACAAGAAGAATGGTTTTTGTTAGAAATGTGGACCTCTAATAGCTCCTTGTTGAATTTCTTTTTTTCTTCTCTTTTTCTCCCTCTCCTCCTCCCTCCCTGTCTGTCCTCCCATCTTTCCTTCCTGCTCCCTCGCTGCCTCCCTCTCTCTCTCCATCTCCCTCTCTCTCACACACCCCTCCTCCTCCCTCTCTCCCCCCTCCCTTTCCCCCTCTCCCTTTCCCTCTCCCTCTCTCTCTCTCTTTTACTGGTGATTAAACCCAGGCCCTTCACAATGAGCTGTAGCTCCAGGCCTTTATTTTATTTTATTTTTTTATTTTGAGGCAGGATCTCATTAAGTTGCCCAGGCTGCGGTCAAACTTCTGATCCACCTGCCTCAGCCTTCCAGAGTGTTGGGATTACAAGCATGCACCACCACACCTAGCTTTATTCTATTTTGTTTTATTTTATTTTTTGAGATGGGGTTTTCCTGTGTTGTCCTGGCTGACTTCAAACTTTTGGTCTCAAGTTATACTCCTGCCTCTGCCTCCTGAGTAACTGAGATCATAGGTGTGTGCCGCTGTACTCAGCTTATATTTTTAGTTCTAATTATGATATAACATGAACCCCTGCCTGATGGTACATGCTTCTTGTCCCAGCATTCTGGGAAGCTAAGGCAGGAGGATTACAAATTCGAGTCCAGCCTTGGTAACTTGGTGACTTAGGGAGACCTTGTCTCAAAATAAGAATGAAGAGGGACTGACCATGTAGGTCTGTGAAGAGGCCCTTGGTTCAATCCCCAGTACTGGAGAAAAAAATTATAACATGAACTTTTATTTTCTGCCCTTTCACCATGTCATATTAATATTTTCCCAAATTATTCTGTAATACTTTACTTGAACATTTTTCTAGGGGTGCATTTAAATTTTCTAAATTTTCTTTTCTTTCTTTCTTTTTTTTTTTTTTTAAGAATAGGAAGTATTTATTGGGAGAAAGGAATCTTCTGCCTAAGAGACAGAAGGGGGACCAGAAAGTGGGTTGCCCCCAGATTTTCATTCATAGTCGGTTTTGTGGTAAATTTGTTTGACTGTAACTTTTTTATGTCCTAAGTTACTTCCTAAGACTAAACTTCCTAAGACTAAATGGTATTGATAATTTCCTGTGGATTTTTGTGACCTATTATCAATTCCCAAGAAGATTATGCCAATTTATGTCACCAGTTTGAGCATATCAGCAATGGTCATTATTATTTTTGATTCCTTGGTTTTTGGGTTTTTGTTTCTTGTACTTTACCAATGATTGAACCCAGGGTCTGACTACTACTGTGCTACATCCCTAGCTATTTTATTTGTTTATTTTTCCTAGCTATTTTAATTTTTTACTTTGAGACAGGGTCTTGCTAAGTCGATAAGTTGCCCAGGCTGAACTCAAACTTGTGATCCTCCTGCCTCAGCCTTATAGTGCTGGGATTATAGGCATGTGCTACTATACCCTGCTTCAAGTGCAGTTTTCTTTGATTACCGTTTTTGTTTTGTTTTATTCTAGTTTTTGAGACAGGGTCTTGCTATATAGTTCAGACAAGATTGGGCACATTCAGGGTGGTATGGCCATAGATATTGCTATATAGTCAAAGCTGGCCTCAAACTCACAGAGATCCCCTGCTTCTGCTTCCCCAATGCTGGGATCACAGGTGTGCGACACCACACCCAGCTAATTACCTTTGAAGATGGAAAAAATTCAGTTTATATAAACTTTGAAGGTGTACACCTATAATCCCAGCTACTCAGGAGGCTGAGGCAAGAGGATCACAAGTTCAAGGCCAGCCTGGGCAACTTTTCGAGACCCTGTCTGAAAATAAAAAGGGCTGGGGATGTAGTTCAGTGTGAAAACCTTGGGTTCGATCCCCTGTACCACCAGACCAAACGAAACACAACCCACAATATTGCAAAGGATACAAATGAACAGTCATAGGGGAGAGCTATACAGGGCAAGGTCATATGAGAAGCAGCATGGAGCTCTGATGCCCTCCCTGGATGTACACCTTCCAGGAACCTCCATGGGTTCAACATCTGGAAGCTCTCTGAATTCTTCCCTTATAGGTTTTTCTGGAGGCTTCATTATGCAGGCATGACTGATTGGCCGAAGGTCTCTCCCCATCTCAGAGGTCTGAGAGGGGCCCACTCTCTAATCATGACTTGGTCTCTCAGGAGACTTGCCCCCACCCCAAAGGGTCCCCAGACACCAGTCATCTCATTAGTATTCAAGAGATGCTCATCACTCTAGAGATTCCAAGGTTTTTAGGAACTGTTTGGCTGGGACCAGGGCCTGCAACTGTCTGCATGTGTGCATGCATGCATGGGACGCACAGTTTATAGCTGTTTTATGTTTTGGGGGTGTGGTTTGAGGATCCTGGGTTCGAAACCAGGGTCTTGTGCCTGCTAGGCAAGCACTGTACTCATGAGCTACCACCCCAACCTGTATTCATTTCTTATTGTATCACAAAATCACACGTAGGGAGCAAAGTGCTCTACTGGTGTAACTGATTATTTCCAGGGTGCTTATCAGATACTAAGCAATGGAGAAGTTACAATGTAGAACCTGACTCACCAGTGATCACCAAGGTTGAATTGGACACTTGGGAAAGGAATAGTGATAGGCATGTAATGAAAAAGCAGCTAAATTGGCCATCAGAAGATTTTTGTCCTGGACCAAGTGCTATAACTTTAAGTAAGTCACTTTTCCTCTCTGGATCTCTGTTAAAATAACTACACTCAGACCTCAGTTCTGTAATTCTTAGGGACTTCCTCTGTAACTTTCTAGGCAAGTGCTCTGCCCTGAGCTGTATACCCAGCCCTCTGTAACTTCCTATAGACTTCTTTGGGCTAATGGGAGACCATGACAATTTAGGTCACCAGCAAAGGAATTTTCCACCCAATGCAGCAACTTCATCTTGCCTTGGAAGGCAGTTTGCGAGCCATTGTTTTTCCCAGTGGCCCTTGTAGCTCCATGACAGTGTTGAACAAATTGTGCAGATATCCTTCCCTTGCTGCCCTCCCCGCTCCCTCCTTCCCTTTCTCTTTTTTGTACTTTTTCTTTTCCTTTTGTTTCCTTTCCTGCCCCTCTCCTCTCTCCCTTCTTCCCACCTCTCTTTCTCTCCTCCCTTCCTTCCTTCCTTTTTTCTTTTCTTTTCCTTTCTCCCCCCCTCCTCTCTCTCTCTCTCTCTCTCGCTCTCTTTCTCTTTCTCTTTCTCTTTCTTTCTTTTTTTCTCATGTGTAGAACTTAGAATTGAACTTGGGCCCTATGCACTGAGCTACATTCCCACCCCTTGTTTTACTTTTTGAGACAAGGTTTCACTGAGTTGCCCAGGCTAGGTTCAAACTTCCGTTCCTTCTGCCTCAGCCTCCCAGGGTGCTCATACCACCAGACCCAGTGGTTTTTTGTTTGTTGGCAGGGGTGGGGGGTGTTTGTTTTTGTTTTTTGCAACAAGGTCTCTATGTAGGTCAGGGTGGTCTCAAACTTCCTATGTAGTCTCCCAAGTGCTGGGATATCAGGCATGTGTTCTCATGCCTTTTTTGGTTTGTGTGTTGTTTTGAGACAGGATCTTGCTGTATAGCCCAGCCTTGTGCTTGCTATGTACCCCAGGCTGGCTTTAAACTTAGGATCTTCCTGCCTCTCTTGAGTGCTGGTCCTTATTTCATCTATAAACCCAGACAGAGGAAGGGCCGGGGATTTAGCTCAGTGGTTCTGCCACCTGCCTTGCAAGCACAAGGTCCTGAGTTCAGTCCCCAGTACCAAAAAAAAAAAAACTAAGATCAACTTTCGCTGGGGATTTAGCTCAGTGGTTCCACCGCCTCCCTTGCAAGCAGAAAGACCCGAGTTTGATCCCCAGTACAAAAAAAGACCCAGACAGAGGTATTCAAGCTATAAGGCCAACTGTACGATCTCAGAGAAGTAGAGAATAGACTAGTGGTTACCAGCACTGGGGATATGGCTTAGTGGTGGAATGATTATCTTGCATCCATGAGGTCCTATTTTCAGTGCTCAGCAACGCGCACACACACACACACAAGTGGTTACCAGAGTCTGGGAAGGGTACAGGGAAAGGAAAAGTGGAGAGAGGATGATTAATGGGTACAGAGATGCATAGAAGGAATTAATTCTAATGTTATATAATATGATAGGGCACCTATGGTTGACAACAATTAATTGAAATTTCAAAATAGCAAGTAGAGAAGATTTTGAATGCTCCTAACACAAAGAAGTGCTATTTGTCTGAGGTAATATATATGCCAATTACCTGATTTAGTCATTACACATTATATAGAGGCATTGAAATACCACACTATATCACATAAATATGTAAAATTATGATGTATCATTTGCTTTTTGAGATGGGGTCTCACTTTGTAGTTCAGGCTGGACTTGGCCTCACTATATAGCCCAGGTTGGCCTCAAACTCACAGCAGTTCTCCTCCTTCTGCCTCTCGAGTGCTGGGATCACAGGCATGCGCCACTACACCCTGCTGATGTATCATTGTGGATATAGCTTAATGTAAAGTTCTTGGGCTCAATCCCTAGTACCCCCTGCCCCAAATATTCATACACACATGAGGCTGGAGATGTAGGTCAGAGGTAGGGCAGGTGCTTAACCTGCTTGAGGCCCTGGGTTTAAACCTGGGCCTAAATTTGGAAAAAGAGAAAAAAGACCAGTTGGAGGCTTCTTTGGTTTGCATTTTGCTGATAGGTGACAAAATGCCAGAGAGGTTCTAGAGTTGAGTAAAGTAGAATCACAGTTTAAAAAAGATTCTGAACTGTTGCGTTGCCTTTAATTCTATAATGAAATATAATTATTGGAGAGGATTTTTTAAAATTATCCAATCTGGGGCTGGGGATTTAGCTCAGTGGTTCCAGCGTCTGCCTCACAAGCGCAAGGTCCCGAGTTCAATCTCCGATACCAAAAATAAATAAATAAATAAATTATCCAGTCTAGTCATTTTCAAAACAATGGAGCTGGGTGTGGTGGCCCAGGCTTGTAACCCCAGCACTCTGGGAGGTGGAGGCAGGAGGATTGGAAGTTCAAGTCCAGCCTGGGTGATTTAGTGATTTAGTAAGACCTTGTCTCAAAATAAAAAATAAAAAGGGCTGGAAATGTAGCTCAGGGCAAAGGTCCTGGCTTTAATCTCCAGTACCAGAAGGAAGAAAGACATAATGGAGTGATTTGCCTGAGGCTACACAGTAGGTAAACCCGGACAAGACCCCGTGTCACCTGACTCCCCTTTTAATGTACCAAATATTACACTCCCCTCCACACAGTCTTGTTTTTTTTCCTCATAGACTTGGAACGTCAGTTGGAAGAGCAAAAAAAGCAAGCCCAGGATCATAGGCTGAAATCCCAGACAGTTCAAAATGTGGTACTGATGCCTGTGAGCACTCCTAAACCTCCAAAAAGGCCCCGGCTCCAGCGGCCGGCCTCCACCACTGTCCTGAGCCCTTCTCCTCCTGTTCAGCAGCAGCCTCAGTTCACAGTCATCTCCCCCATCACCATCACCCCAGTGGGTCAGTCCTTTTCCATGGGCAATATTCCCGTGGCCACACTCAGCCAGGGCTCCAGCCCTGTGACTGTCCACACATTGCCTTCTGGCCCTCAGCTCTTCCGCTACGCCACAGTGGTCTCCTCTGCCAAGAGCAGCTCACCAGACACAGTGACCATCCACCCTTCATCTAGCTTGGCACTGCTAAGCTCCACCACCATGCAGGATGGCAGTACCCTGGGCAACATGGCTACCATGGTGAGCCCTGTGGAGCTGGTGGCCATGGAGTCTGGTCTGACCTCAGCAATCCAGGCTGTGGAAAGCACCTCAGAGGACGGGCAGACCATCATTGAAATTGACCCAGCCCCGGACCCTGAGGCTGAAGACACTGAGAGCAAAGCAGTCATCTTGGAGACAGAGCTGAGGACTGAGGAGAAAGTTGTGGCTGAGATGGAAGAACATCAACATCAAGTCCACAATGTGGAGATTGTAGTCTTAGAGGACTAACTGGGATCTTGGGGCCAGGAGATATGTTTTGGTTTGGAATTTTAATTGTTTATTTTTATCATTGTCCCACTCATTTCCACATAGGATCCTTTTTTACAAAAACAAAATCTCATTGTTATAACTAAAAATGTTGGGTTCCTCCCATCCTCTTATTGAAAAATGGACAAAACAAGCTACCCTTCCAGAAGTTGAGAGTTCACTCAATGTCCTAATCATCTTATTGTAAGAAAGTTATTTCTTTAGGAGGAGCCATCAAAGTAACCAGCGAGCTTTCACAGACTAGTCCTATCTGTGTACACTTGGTCTTATGTTTGTAAAGATGCATTGACCAAACTCTGGAACACAGATCTGACATTGGTAGGTAACCCACTGGCATGCAGGTGCAGAAGTATACTTTCTTTTGTGTCCTTGAAAGGCTCTGAAACAAATGGAAGTTGAACTCTGCTTAAAGGGGAATGTAGCACGCCAGCAGCAGTTTAGAAAGGGAATTGCTTTGGCGAGGATGGGGCAAGGCTATTACCTGTCTTCCAGAGATGTAACTGATGTCCCCCCATCTCTGAGGGTTGCTACCAGGGGTGCCATATTGGTGGTAAGTGGAAGAATACATCACCACAGAACAGTGGCAGCAGTGGCTTATGGTTTTGCAGAAGTAGAAATCAAGGAATGCCACAGCTATGCTTTGGGGTTCAAAGTGATAGCTCACTTTGGCCCCCACTTTGTCAAAGCACTTAGCCTCCTAACCTGGGATCAGCCCATTCATTTGCAAACTATGTGATATGGTGTAAATTGCTCTGGTTCTTAACCTGTGGCTGTCATGGGGCTGGGGCTCCAAAGCCATCGTTTTTATTGCATGACTCCAGGAACAGGGGAGTTCCTCACCCAGACCAGCTGCCATATTCAGTAGGCCTTGTTTTGTTTTGTTTTGTTTTGTTGGAACCAAAAGTAGCCACTCATTTGGTGCTTCCTCTTGTTCTCCCCCCACCATCTCATCATGAGATGGCATCTGTCTTGTGAGTCCCATGCTCTTCAGCTTTTTGGCTGATTAGAGAACAGTGGCAGGTGCCTGCCTGCCTTCATCCCCTTTTAGACTCATTTATACCACAGATGTTTCTGTGAGAGATTGAGCTCATACAGAGCCTTAGGCTTGGCAGGGAAGACTGGTAAACGCCCCCAGCCTTTCCTGAGGCACCGAGCTGGACTCTGGGAAAGAAACACTGTCTGTGACATTATATTATAGAACATGCACCAGGAACATCAATAATAATGTCTTTGGAGGGTATGTGTTTTGTTTTCCTTTCTTTTTTTTCCTCCATAAATGTTTGTATATTTGGAGCTGGGCCATTTTCCATACTGTGATTCCTTCTCTTTGACCCTCTCTTCAATGTTTGGGGCAAGAGTGGACCCTGGTTTTATTTCTTTGATTGCATTGTTTACTGCACTAGGAAAAATATAGGGAAACAGCAGACAACTTAAAGGAAAAATAGGTCAAAAAGGAAAGCACATACCTTAGGAATGGGAGGCTTTTTTTTTCTATTAAAAGCAAAAATTTGACCTGTAGTTTCCTTTTTTTTTTTTTTTTTAATTTCCTTAAAAGAAGGCACCTACTTGAAGCCATATTTCTCCCAACAGATGTTGGGAGCCCTATCAAGCGACTGAAAACTGCATCCTGCCATCTCTCAGAGAAGCCTTCTAACTTGGGAAGGTCTCTCTAAAAGCTGTAAAAGTGAGATTTCTGAACCCCATGTAGTAGTGGATTTCAGCTTTAAAATGGGGTTTTATTTTTCTTTCTAAAATATTTAATAGAACTTAGCACTCAATTTAGAGCAAAGTTTTGGCCCTTTATATATCTAGAGATGGAAATGGCTTTTGTTTCTGCTTCTTTAGTTTTTTTCTCTTGGTACATAAACAAAAAATTTCTAAGACTGACACTATGCCTAAACCTAGAAGAGCACATGTCTTCCCTAGTGTGGTCTTTAGGGATGCTTTTCTCTTTCTCAGAGATGAGAGACCCAATTTGGGATAGCAGAAGACCTCTAGAGAATACCAACAAGCTAGCTCAGGTTCCTTTCTTTCTTCCATCAGAACTGTTGGTAGAGATTTAAAGACGTTTAGGCATCACGCTTCCAAACTGAAGAGATCGCCTCTTTAAGACAGAGCCTGTTTACCTTTGCTCTGAATATTCCAGCAGGAGAAATGAGTTTATTGTTTTCCTGGTCTTCCAATAGCCTATCATTACTAGCTGCTATGATACCTGTTGTTGAGCATGGGTTCCCTCACAGCCCCAATCTGGATGATTTTAGATGGGGTAGACATATGCAAACCACTGATGTGTGCATAAGCAGTTGCAATGGATCACTCCTCAGGCTGACTTGACAATAGCTATCTTTCTATTCATTCGTTAAATAAACATTTCTAAGTACCACCTATGTGCCAGGCTTTGTGCTAGGCACTGGCAATTTGGAGATGAAGACGCGGTCCCTGTACTCAAGGAATTCCTACCCAGACCTCTGGAGTGAAGGACTGTGTTCCAATATGGTTGGTTTCTTTTGAAATCCTATGTATATTTTTGTGATCCTATGTATTTTGTGCATTGAGAAACGTTCTAAGAAAAAGTTTATAGGTTTCAGCAACAAAAAAGCCAAAGCCACCTCTCCTAAAATAACTGAAACAGGTCATCATATTGGGGTGAGTGCAGTGATAGGGCTGCTGGCCTAGAGTTGTAAGGATCAAGCACCTAACCCAGCATGAGGTGGGGGTGGGGTTCACCAAATGTGGAGTAGTTTTTTTTGTGTGACAGGATCTCTTTCTGTAATTTAGGCTGCCCTGGAGCTCCCAGCAATCCTCCTGCCTCAGCCTCCTGAGTGCTGAGATTACAAGTTTGTCCCACCACACATACCCCTAGGCTGATTCAGGAGAGATTATTTTTGTCTAATTTTACTGTGCTCTATGGTTTTCAAGTAATTGGACTTATTTTTACAGGAGACAAAAAATATTACGTCTCACTGCTTCTGCCTGTAGAGGCTGGCACAGTCAGCAACAGGGCAGTCTCTCTTGAGAAAGCCCAGTCATACTTGGGCTTCTCCAGGCACCCATCAGATGGGACCCTGGGCTGAATCCAGTGCAGCACTGGGATCTGGCTGGAAAAGGGTAAATGCTCCAGCTTTCTTTTTTTGGTACCGGGGATTGAACTCGGGTCCTTGCGTTTGCACAGCAGGCAGCGAAACCACTGAGCTAAATCCTCAGCCTGCCCTGTTTCTCTTGAGCTTTTTTTTCTGTCTTTTTTTGTGGTACCGAGGATGGAACTCTGGTCCTTGCACTTGGCGAGGCAGGTGGCAGAACCACTGAGCTAAATCCCCGGCCCTTCCAGCCTTTTTTTTTTTTCAGTACCAGAGATTGAACTCAGGTCCTTGCGCTTGCATAGCAGGCAGCGAAACCACTGAGCTAAATCCCTGGCCCCCTTCCAGCCTTCTTGCCATGTGGTTTCCACAAAGGCCTCAGATTGAACTATACAACTGTCTTGTCTGCCATGTCCATTTGGTCCTTGTCTTGTCCTTTCCCCATCTCAAATTTCTAGCTCCCTCTTGCCCCAAAGCAGTCATTCTGAAGTAAAAAATGGACAACAGACATGAATATTCAAGATAGAAGGCAGTTCAGAGTACATTTTTTTCTGCTCCTCTGTCTACATTAAAAAAGGAGGGCCAATATTAATTAAATCTCATGGAAATTAATACTGAGTTCAAGTGGTTCTGACATCCTTTGGGGGTAGCATTTTATCCCATTGGACAACAGGCACTGAAGGTAAGTGTGTAGTGGGCAGTACTGATTATAGAGATAGTAAAAATCAAGCATAAAATATGGAAGTACTAGTTAATTGAATTATAACTGAGCCAGGTTTTGCTATCAAGGAAGTAGAAAGGACAAAAAAAGGTTGGATTCTGAAAATAAGCATGAGGTTGTGATTCATCTTGAGCAGTACTCCAGAGGAAATAGTCATGTCAGACAAAAAGCCACCAGCCTAACTCCTCCCTGCATTTTCAAACAACAGGATAATATACTGGGGTGGGACTATGTAGCTCAGGCTGACCTCAAACTCACAGTGATCCTCCTGCCTCAGCCTCCCGAGTGCTGGAATTACTGGCATGCACCACCAAACCCAACTGGAAGAGTAGTAGTAGTGGTGGTGGTGGTGGTGGTGATAGTAGTAGTAGTAGTAGTAGTAGTAGTAGTAGTAGTAGTAGCAGCAGCAGCATCAGTAATAGGAATTGAAACTAGGGCTGCAGGGCCATGATAACTAAGCACTGTAACATGAGCTACATCCCCAATCCCACCCTGGGAAGTTTTTTTGGGAGTGGTGGTTTGAGACAGAGTCTTGCTATGTAGTTGAGGCTGGACTTGAACTCTCTGTGTAGCCTAGGCAGGCCTCTGACTCATGGAAATCCTCCTGCCTCAGCCTCCTGAGTGGTAGGATGACAGGCATGCACCACCACACTTAGCTACCTGGGAAATTCATAAGTAGTCTGTAATATACTTACATAACAACTATGCTTGTCAGAGACCCTAAAGGATCAGTTTGCCATATTTGGGCCCTTTGTCCCTAGGGTGTTCTTAGCACTATTTGAGTCTGTTCCAGGTTTTCATCCCAATCCACAAATGCCTTTTGGAGCCTTGAGTATGCTCTTTTTGGGAGCAGGGTCTCACTATGTACTCTAGGCAGGCCTTGAATTCATTGTATGTCCCAGGGTGGTCTCAAACTGCCTCAGGCTCCCAAATGGTGTGATTACATGTGTACACTGCCAAGTGCTGTTGAATTAGGGAATTTGATTTCCTTTAGAACATTACAGTTAGAAAAAAGAACATTCCTTTTTTTTTTTTGGTACTGGGGATCGAACTTGGATCCTTCTGTTTGCAAGGCGGGTGGCGGAACCACTGAGCTAAATCCCTGGCCCCAGAACATTCCATTTTTAATGCCTCCCCACCCCATCCACACTCTATCCTTCCTCTCTAGCTCTTGCATTTAGGAGCCATAGTTTGGTTCCTACATTGTGTCACGTTAGTTGCCTTTCTGATGAGTCAGTATAGTAACATTCTTTTTTGGGGGGGGGCAGTTGTACTAGAACCAAGTTCTCCTAGTTGTGAAACACAAGGCCTTCACACTGAACTACATCCCCAGCCCTTTTTTAAAAGTTTTATTTTGAGGTATAGTCTCACTAAGGTGCTAATTGCCAAGGCTGAGCTTGAACTTGTGATCTTCCTGCCTCAGCCTCTCAGAATGTGGGACTACAGTCTGTGCTACCACATCTAGCTAACTTTTAACTCTTGAGGGAATCTTTCTTCCTTAGTTACTTTCTTTTTTTATATATTTTATCTTAGTTACTTTCTTGTTACTGGGACAGAATACCTGACACCCGCAAGTTAGAGGAGAAAAGATTTATTTTGGCTCACAGTTTGTAGAGGTTTCAATCCATAGTTAGCTGGCTTCAAGGTAGGGTGTCATGGCACAGGAGAAACAGTCCATGGCATGGCAGGCAGGAAGCAGCGCAGGATCAAGACAAGAGGAGGGATATATATTGTTGGGGGCCATGTCCAGTGACCCACCTCACCAGGCTTCACCTCTAAATATCACACGTAGATGTAAACCCATCAGTGGACTGGTTCAATATCACATACCCGTGATCCAGTCACCTCCCAAAAGCCCCACCTATGAACGCATGAGGCTTGGGGGACATTTTAGAAATAAACCATAACATTCCACCCTGGCCCCCAGAAGAATGATGTGCATCCTTTTATGCAAAATGTATTTACTTCATCTCTAAGAGTTGCCAAAGTCCTAATGTTTCAGCATTGCTGAAAAGTCCAAGTCTAAATTCTGAGATTTAAGGCAAAATTTAACTGTGAACCCCTGTAAAAGTGAAAAAGTTAAATACTTTCAACATACAATGGTGCAAAATAAACACTACCATTCCAAAAGCTAAAAATAAGGGCATAGAAAAGAATGGGACCAAAACAAGACCAAAATCCAGCAGAGCAAACATTAAATCCATGTCCAGCACCTGGGGACATCTGTGGCAAGATGGGAATTCCAAAAAGCTTGGGTAGGCCTGCCCCACAGCGCTGCCTGTAGTTGTAGCCCTGATGGCTTCTCTGCTCACTCCCTGCAGCTTTCCTCAGAGGATCCACATTCCTGGCTTCTCCAATATCCCAGGGTCACCACGGCACTTTTGGCTTCATACATTACCCTTTACACACTGCCCTCTCAGGGTCACACTGCCTGGCCTCTCAGGCCTTTTGAAATCTGAGTGGAAGCCTTCCTGACCCCACAACTCTTCTAGTCTATATCACATGGCTGACAAAACCAGAGCTATGTGGGGACTGGGGATTTAGGGATTTAGCTCAGTGGTTCCAGTGCCTGCCTTGCAACTGCAAGATCCCGAGTTCATCCCTGGTACAAAAACAACAAGAACAAAAAAAACAGAGCTATGTGGATGATGCCAAGGTCTGCCACCAGCTGGAGCAGTAGCCAGGTGGCCTTCTCTCTTGGCTGTCGGGGTCAAGTGCTCAAATGGCTGAGGGATATGAAACTAATCCTGAAGAACAAAGAGTGGAGTCTTGCTAGTTCTTGTGATGCCCTTGGGCTATCTTTTCCAATGTACTTGTTTTTTTGTTTTTTTTGACAAGGTCTTGCTTTGTAGTTCAGGCTGGCCTTGAACTTACAGCAATCCTCCCTCAGCCTCCTGAGTGCTGAAATTACAGGAATGCACCACCACTCCTGGACTTCAAAGTATTTGTCTTTTTCTTTTTCTTTTTTTTTTTTGGTACCTGGGATCAAACTCATGACCTTGCACTTGCAAGGCAGGCAGGTGCGGTACCACTAAGCTAAATCCCCAGCCCTCCTATGTATCTTTTTAATGCTAAGCTTTTCAGCAACCAAGTTTTCAAGTTTTCCTCTGCTTAATCTTTGCAAGCCACAACTTTACCACAGCTACCTTTCTGGCCAAACTCAAGACTTTTTAAATCATTCTGCTGTTTGCTGTTGATTTTCAAGGTAGCAGGCTAAAAGCCCCGGGCAGCTATGCCATTTCCTGAAGATTAGACTCCCTGGAAATTTCTGCCAGATTAATTAATCCACTGCCCTTAATCTCAATCTTCCACAATGACTCTGAACACAGGCAAAATGTAGGCACATGTGGCTTGGAGTCCAACTGCCAATGCAGACCTCATTCCCAACTGAAACCTCCTGAGCTTGGTCTTTACTGGCTGCATTTCTCTCAGCACTCTGGTCTTCTGAGCTCTGACCAGAATCTTCCATCAAGCTTGGCTCACAGCATCCTAGGGCTGCTTCTCCAGCCGGCATCTCCAAACCTTTCCAAACTCCTTCTGTAAGCCAGTTCCAAAGGCTTCTGAACCACATGGTCAGATAATATGGCAGCAATGACCCTACTTCTCTAGTACCAAAACTGTTTCAGTTACCCTCTCATTGTTGGGACAAAATACAGGACACCCACAAGTTAGAGGAGGAAAGTTTTATTTTAGCTCACAGTTTGTGCAAGTTTCAGTCCATAGTCCGTAGTCATAGGTTCCAAGGCAAGTTTTAGTCCACAGTCATAGGTTCCAAGGCAAGTGGCAGAGCAGAGGAGAAATAGTCCATGGCATGGCAGGCAGGAAGCAGAGCAGGATCAAGTAGGAAAAGGGATATGTATTATTGCAGGCCGCACCAGTGACCCACCTCTTCTCACCTGGCTTCACCTCCAAACATCACACCCTGCTGTAAACCCATCAGTGGATTAATCCAGTATCACACACCCATGATACAGTCACCTCCAAAAGTCTTACCTATGAGTGCATGAGGCTTTGAGGAACATTTTAGATATAAAGCACAACACTTAACTCAGGACACCACAGTATACATTCATAGACTACAACCTTCATGAGCTAAAAGAGCCATCTAACACAATCAGTCAACTGAATTGAAGCACCTTTGTGGTGTGCTTGTGTATTGACCAAGGATAAATTCTCCTGAAGAAGTAAGGAGTGCGCATGCCTGTAATTGTAGCACTCCAAGAGGCTGAGGCAGGGTGATCACAAGTTTGAGCCCAGCCTGGGAAACTTAGAGACTTAGCAAGATCCTCTCTCAAAATGAAAAAATAAAAAGGGCTGGGGATGTAGCTTAGTATGAAGCCTCTGGGCTCAATCCCTATTACTGGGGAAAATAAAGAAAAAAGAAATCCCAAACAGACTCCAAAAGCCTATCTTTTACACTTTCTTGATTCTCTACCTACCCACAATCTATGGCACAGACTAAAATGTATCTTGTTTCTTGATAGATTATTTCAGTCCAGTAGGATTCCTGCCTCTTTGCAACTACTTTTTTTTTTTCTTTTGGTACCAAGGATTGAACTCGGGACCTTGCGCTTACAAGGCAGGTGTCGGAACCACTGAGCTAAATCCCTGCCCCTGCAACTATGTTTTATTGTGTCTTGTGAACTTCTCAACAGAGCTCCCATTCTGTACCCTGCATTGTGAAATTGCTTCTGGGGTCTACTCAGGCAGCTGGTTACTGATTTTGTACCACTACTGACAGTCCTAGCTCAGAATATGGTTTATATGAATTTATCTTTCTAGCTGGAAAACAAAACTGATCAAAAGATTTGAAGCACATATAAAAGTAAATATGAAGCTGGGTGTGGTGGCATATGCCTGTGATCCCAGCACTCAGGAGGCTGAGGTAGGAGAACTGCCACAAGTTTAAGGCTGGCCTGGGCTACATAGTGAGTTCAAGGCCAGCCTGAACAACATAGAAGACCCTGTCTCAAACCAACCAAACAAAAAGTAAATGTGAGCTGGGCATGGAGGCACACACCTCTAATCAAATCCCAGCACTCTGGGAGGCCGAGACAAGAGGATCACAAGTTTAAATCCAGCCTGGGCAACTTAGTTACTTATCAAGACCCAGTTACTTATCAAGACCCAGTCTCAAAAAAGTAAAAAAGGGCTGTAGCTCAGTGTGAAGGTCCTGAGTTAATCCTCGGTACTACAAAAAATGAAATAAAGGCTGGAAATGTGGCTCAGGACTCTCTGGGTGCAACCTCCAGTACCAGAAAAGAAAAAAAAAAAGTGGGTGTTGGAGATACAGCTCAGTGGTGGCACTAAGCTCTAAGCTCTAGGTTTCATCCCCAGCACGGGGTAGAGTGGGGAGGTAGGAGGAGGTGGTAAATGTGAGGTTGAATGAGAAAAAAACACAAATTCTGGCTGGCTGACTTTGAACTTGCCCCCTGCCTCACCCGCTGAGTACCACCATGCCAGGCTAGCTTTATTTACTTCTTTTTAAAAATTTCTGTTTTTTTAGGGCCAGGGATTTAGCTCAGTGGTTCCTCTGCCTGCCTCACAAGCACAAGGAACCGAGCTCGATCCCCGGTACCAAAAAATAAATAGGGCTGGAGATTTAGCTTAGTGGTTTTGCCGCCTGCTGGGCAAGCACAAGGACCTGAGTTCGATCCCTGGTACCAAAAATAAATAAATAAATAAAAATTTCTGTTTTTTCTAATGAAGTCTGTACAGTGTAGATCAAACTGGACATCCACAGCCATGATTCAATCTGCAAACTTACTTTGACCCACATTTTAATTTAATTTTTATTTTTTATTGAATATGCAGATAGGAAGGTGCACAAATCAGAGTTGTACAACCTGATAGATTTGACAACTGTACACACCCATGAAATCAGCTCCAGATCAAGGAACATAAAAAACACCAGGACATCCCTCCCTGCAAGGGTGACTGCTATCTAGCACTCTAATGCTGTATTTTATTTTTGCCTCTTTCTGAACACTTTTATAAGGGGATTTTTTTTTTTTTTTTTTTTTGTACCAGGGATTGAACTCAGGACCTTGCGCTTTTGAGGCAGGCACAGTGCCAGTGAGCTAAATCCCCGGCCCTATAAGGGGATTTTTTTTTTCACTCAACATTGTTTATGTCATTCATCCATAATGTGTGAAGTTGTTGGTTCCTTCTTCTTGTTCTGAAGAAGTTCTAACTATGCCAAAACTGATCTGTTCTATAAATGATGGGCATTTTGGGAGTTTCCAGTTTGGGACTACTTTATTTATTTATTTGATTTTTTTGGTACTGGGAATTGAACTCAGGACTTTGCACTTGCCAGGCAGGTGCTGTACCACTGAGCTACATCCTCGGCCCTCATTTGTTTGATTTTTTGAGACAGGGTCTCACTATGTAGTTCAGGCTGTCCTTGAAATCACTATGTAGCCTAGGCTGGCCTCAAACTTGAGGCAATCCTCTTGCCTCAGCCTCCTGAGTGCTGGGATTACAAGTGGGCACCACTATGCTGAGCTATTTTTTACTTTGAGACAGGGTCTTGCTAATTTGCCCAGGGTGGGCTTCAACTTGTGATACTCCAGCCTCAGTCTGCCAGAGCACTGGGATTACAGGTGTCTGGCAGCACAGTGAGCTATTTATTTACTTATTTTTGTGGTATGGGGAGCAAACCTTGTGCTCTCTAACTCGGAGGTATTTTCCCTGAACTTTTAATTTTTTATTTAAAAAATGTTGGGCTGGGGATTTAGCTCAGTGGTTCCAGTGCCTGCCTCGAAAGCACAAGGTCCCTAGTTTGATTCCCGGTACCAAAAAAAAAAAATGTTTTTGCAGTACTGGGTATTTAATTATTTTTTTTTCTAGTACCAAGGATTGAACTCAGGACCTTGTACTTGAAAGGCAGGCATGGCACTACTGAGCTAAATCCCTGGGTATTTAATTTTAATTTTTAACTTGCCAGACTGCCCCAGCCTCCTGAGTAGCTGGGATTACAAGTATATGGTACCACACCTGTCTCTTATACGTGTCTTTTTTTTTTTTGGTACTGGGGATTGAACTCGGGTCCTTGCACTTGCAAGGCAGGCAGTGGAACCACTGAGCTAAATCCCCGGCCCTTGTACATGTCTTTTGAGTAATTTATATATGCCTTTTTATGTTTACAAAATTTCAAATATTGTGACAATTCACATGAAAACTACTTGGAGCTGGGTGTGGTGGCACAACCCTGTAATTCCATCACTGTATGAGGCTGAGGCAGGAGGATCACAAGTTCTAGCCCGGCCTGAGCAATTTAGCAAGACCCTGTTTTTTTAAAATAAAAAATAAAAAGGACTAGAAGAGGGGCATGGTGGTGCATGCCTGTCATCCCAGTACTTGGGAGGCTGAGGTAGGAGGATCTCTGTCAGTTGAAGGTCAGCCTGGACTACATAGTGAGACCCTGTCTTAAAAAATAAAAAATAAAAAAGGTGTGGGGAGGTGCTAGGAATGTAGCTCAGTTGAAGGTCCTAGGTTCAGTCCCCACTGCTGAAAAAGGCAAGGCAAGGCAAGTCCAGCTACTTATGATCCAGTTTTTCTTACACCAGACGAGACACAAACACCCACCCACCAGCAGCCAGGTCAGACAACAGAGGCCCGCATTTACTCATGAGTAAGGCATGACTGCACCTGTACCAGGTCTTACGAAGGGTACTGGTTCCTCGCAGACCCCACTAGCTTCCAGTGACAAACCTAATCTTACTCATTTTGGAAGCTTATTTTTTTTAGTTTGATAATCTCTGAGGCCATTCTTCCCTCAAATACTGTGAAACTTATTTCCTTACTTCCTCCAACTCTGTTCACATGTTACCTTATCAGAGGAGTCTTTCCTAACCACCCACCCTATAAAAAATGGTAACTTCCTCTTGAACTATGCTTCCTATTTTAAGTTCTGTTTTATTTTTCTGTTTGATTTATTATCACACATTTCCCCACTGTAGAATGGAAGCTCCTTGAGGGCAGAAATCCCTCCCCTCTCCCTTCCTGTCTTCCTTCAGTATCTTGGATAAAACCCAGGGGCTTTGGACTGAACTACATTCCCAGCCTTTTCTATTTTTTTTTTTCCTTTTCTATTTTTTTATTTTGAGAAAGGGTTTCACTAACTTGCTCAGGTGGACTCAAACTTGAAATCACTCCTGCTTCAGCCTCCTAAAGTGCTGGGATTACAGGCATGTGCTACCATGCCTGGCTCTGGTTGGACTTTCTGAACAAACTGGACACTAACTCTCTATTATTTTTTGTAGGAAGGGGGTTGGGACAGGGACTCACTATGTAGTTCAGGCTGGCCTTGAACTCACAGTGATCCTCCTGCCTCAACCTCTCAAGTGCCGGGATTATAGGCATGTACCACCATACCTGGCTACCTTTCAATTCTTGATTTGAGTATAAACCCTCTGGTACCACCCAAGGATTAGAGCAGAGGATTTGCTTGTAAAATTTTGTCACGTTCCGGGTGTGGTGCCACATACCTGTAATCCCAGCATTTAAGAGGCTGAGGCCGGACAACTGCAGTGAGTTAAAGGCCAGCCTGAACTACATAATGAGACCTTGTTTCAAAACACAAAATAAAACAAAAAGAAGAAGAAACATTGTCACAAAGAGTTTAGACAGCTATTTCTCTTTTTTTTTTGTACTGAGAATCAAATTCAGGACCTTGAGCTTGCAAGGCAGGCGGTGGCACCACTGAGCTAAATCCCCAGCCCTAGACAGACATTTCTTAATGTTTTTTCTTTTTTGGTTTTTTTTGGTACCGGGGATACAACTCAGGACCTTTCGCTTGTGAGGCAGGTGCGGTGCCACTGAGCTAAATCCCGGGCCCTAATGTTTTTTCTTTTCTTTCTTTTTTGGTATGGGGATTGAACTTGGGTCGTTGCACCTGTGCAGCAGGAGGCGAAACCACTGAGCTAAATCCCTGGCCCTAATGTGTTTTCTTTTTGGTAACAGGGATGATCAAACTTGGGTCCTTGCGCTTGCAAGGCAAGCGGTGGAACCATTGAGCTAAATCCCCGGCCCCCTAATGTGTTTTCTTGACACAAATTTAAAACAGGGCCACTTTGATCCTCTCCAACAGAACTGTGGCCCCCTCAGCTGAAGTCCCTTTCTGTATTTTCTCTTACTTTCTATTTTATTTTTAACCTTATTTTGTCTTTTTTTTCTCTTACCTTTTAAATTTTTATTTATTTTTGGAGATAGGGTCTCCCTGTATAAGGCTGTCCTCAAACTCGAGGCAATCATCCTGCCCCAGCCTCCAGAGGGCTGGGACTACAGGTGTGCCACCACACCCAGCTTGTGACAAGGTTTTACAATGAAGTCCTCTGCTCTAACCCTTGGGTGGTAGTAGAGGGTTTAAACTCAAGGCAAGAATACAGGGCCGGGGATTTAGCTCAGTGGTGCTGTTGCCTGCCTCACAAGTGTAACTGAATTCAACCCCCGGTACGAGAAAAAGAAAAACCGCTGGAATTATAGGCATGTGCCACTACATCTGGCTCATTTTTTCTTACTGTCTAGTAAATCTGCCAATGCCTCTCTTAAAAAAAAAAAAAGCCCAGAGTGATGGCAAACCTATAATCTCAGCACTCTTGGAGGCTGAAGCAGGAGGATTACAAATTTTAGCACAGGCTGGGCAATTGAGATACTTAGTGAGACCCTGTCTCAAAATAAAAATAAAGAACTGGGGGGGGCCAGGGATTTAGCTCAGTGGTTTCGCTGCCTGCCGCGCAAGCACAAGGACCTGAGTTCGATACCCGGTACAAAAAAAAAAAAAAAAAGAACTGGAGATGTAGCTTAGTGCAAAGACCCTGGGTTCAATTCCCAGGTTAAAAAAAAAAAAAAAAAGAACTGGAGATGTAGCTTAGTGCAAAGACCCTGGGTTCAATTCCCAGGTTAAAAAAAAAGGACCGAGACCCACAGGAATCCTCTGGCTTCGTTTCCCTCGGCACTAGGTCCAGAAACACTGCCTGTTGTCTTAGACTGAGATGTTCCCTAGCACAGTGTTACTTGGACTTTCAGATCCCATGTATCAATAAAACAGACAAAAAGGTCTTGGGGAACAAAACCTGTGGTTTCCAACATTAGATTTTGCTAAAAAATTAGAATTTTTATATTTATTTTAATTTTTTGGTACCAGGGATCGAACTCAGGACCTTGCACTTGCGAGGCAGGCAGCAGCACCACTGAGCTAAATCCCTGGCCCAAAAATTAGAATTTTTAAAGAAAATTGGCACTTCATTTTTCCATTGCCATCATTTGAAAAGAAAGAATGTTTAATTCGATCCCCAAAAAACAAAAAAACAAAAAAAAAAAAAGAAAGAGGGGCCGGGGATTTAGCTCAGTGGTTTCACTGCCTGCTGTGCAAGCGCAAGGACCAGAGTTTGATCCCCAGCACCAAAAAAAAAAAAAAAAAGAAAGAAAGGATGTTTTAAATTTTACATTTAAAATGAAATAATCTCAAGAAATATCTATATTGAATAAATTTAGCTTTATGAAAACCTCACTACATTGTCATTACCTTTCTCACTTTCTGCAGGACTTGTGAAAAACTGTTTTTACCTCTAGACTCCATTCCCAATGAATATGCAAGAGTCCTTTTGTGCCAGCCCTTTCACAGTTCCTGTTCTTTTCTGCCCCTGATTTCTATACTTGATCTTAGCCAAAAAGCCGAGAAGTGATTGCCCTTAATTTCTCTAAAGGCATGAGAAGTGATTGCCCTTAATTTCTCTAAAGGCATTGCTTGCTACATACAGCTGTGAATTTCTAGAGTCCTAAGGCCATCTGGCCCAGTAGCAAGTCTTTTCTTTTTCTTTTTTTTTTGTTTTCTGAGATAGGGTCTTGCTACATAGTTCAATCTGCCCTTGAACTCACTATGTAGCCCAGACTGGCCTTGAACTTGTGACAATCCTCCTGCCTCAGCCTCCTGAGTGCTGGGATTACAGGAATGTGTCATCATGCCCAGCATTGGCTTAACTTTTTTTTTTTTTTTTGGTACTGGGTATCAAACTTGGGACCTTGCGCTTTTGAGGCAGGCAGCAGAACCACTGAGCTAAATACCTAGCCCAGGCTTAACTTTTTTTGGTGGTGGTACTGTACTGGGGATTGAACCTAGAGCCTTTGCATGGGGCTACCTTCCCAGCCCTAAAAGTAGGCTTTATACTGCAGTTATGTGAGGTATATCAATATTTCTTATGGGAAGTCTCTTCGATTCCTCTCGTTAAGGGAAATGAAACCTACTATTCCAGTAAAGGCCTTACTTGGAAACCTGGAAAGTTTGAGAACCTGAGCTCTAGGAGCCAACAGAGCTTATGACAAAATCTTTAAGAGTCTAAAATTTGCAGCTGAGCCAGGTGTGGTGGTGCACACCTGTGATCCCAGCACTTAGGAGGCTGAGGCAGGAGGTTCACTGTGAATTCAAGGCCAGCCTGGGCTACATAGTGAGTTCAAGACCAGCCTAGAATACATAGTGAGGCTCTGTCTCAAAAAAACAAAAACAAACAAAAAAAAATTGCAGCCTAGCATGAGGCACACACACCTGTGATCTTAGCACTTGGAGGCTGATGTAGGAGATTGCCTCAAATTCTAGGCCAGCCTAAACCACACATTCTTACCTTGTCTCACCCCTTCTACCCAAAAAGAGTCTAAAATTTGTCCTTCACCTTTCACATTTTTCTTTCTTTTTTTTTTTTTTGTTACTGGGGATCAAACTCCGATACTTGCACTCACATTTTTCTTTTTTTGCCCCTACCCCTGTCACAGGTATCCAGAAGGAGCTCTGCTTTCCACCAGAAGTCTAAGATGGCAGAACTAGAACGGACCTCAGAGGTCAATGTGGTCCAACTTCCTTATTTAACAGACTAGAAAATATACTTGAGAACATGGTTTATTTTTCTTCCTTCCCTCCTCTCTCTCTGGTTTGGAGCTAGGCTTTTTGTTCTCCCCTTCTCTTCTGAACAAATATCACAGACTCCTTTGCCTTTCCCAAACATCTCTATGGGATTTGGACTCCAGGACTTCAGCCCTGTTTTTCTCTCTGATCCTTTAACTGCGTACAGAACATTTCCATTGATATTGTACATTCTCCTGAACCCCAACATGCCCAAAGATAAATTTATAGATGTGTGGATATAGCTCATGGTAGCGTGTTTTTCTTGAAAACACAATGCCCTGGGTTTAACCCCTAGTACTATGGTGGTAGGGAACAGAAAAGATATATTTATGACGTTTTCCCACCGCCGCAAATCACACCAGAAAAATCCACATATTTAATTGCTCAAATCAAACCATCATCCCTGATATCACCTTGTTTAGTGACCTTCCCCCCCCATTCAATCTCAAAGACCTCTCCTTTTACCTTCTAAAACTCAATTTGGTCTACTTTCACTGTTTTCATACCATTATTTTTTTTTGAGAGAGGGTCTCGCTCTGTAATTCAGGCTGGTCTAGAACTCATAGTGACCCTCCTGCCTCAACCTCCCCAGTCCTGGGATCACAGGCGTGCATCGCCAGGCCTGACTATTATTATTTTTTGCCTGAACTTAATGCAATACTCTTCTGCTTCCATTGAGCTACACTCCCAGCTCATTTTATTTTTGAGACAGGGTCTTGCTAAATTGCCCAGGCTGGGCATGAACTTGAGATGTTCCTGCCTCAACCTCCCTTGTAGCTGGTATTCCAGGCAGGGGTCATCAGGCCAGGCCCCACAGTGAACTTCCAAAAATGAATTGGTATCTGGTATGCCATATACTCTGTATTAGATAACTACTGTTCACAGTGAAAGAATCTGGTCCTTACGTTTCTCTTTTGTGCCCAATTCTCCAGTCTCATCTGGTACCACTTTCTCTCATTAATGTGCCAGTCACACTGCCCATCTTTCAGTTCCTCACCGGTGCCGAGCTCCTTCCTTGGTTAGTTTAGGGTCTTTGCACATATTATTCTCTTGGTTCCCTTCCTTCCTTGCCTGGCCAATTTCTCATCATCCTTCAGGTCTTAGCTGAACTTCATCTCTTCATGGAAAACTTCCCTGGCTCCTCTGAGGAGGCTCTCTGTATTTCCTCATTGCACAGCTATAATTGAATAGCTATTTGAATAACTATTTGCATAGTTCAATTTCCCTAAGTAGTCTCTGAACCTCAAGAGAAGGTGAACTATCTTAAGACTTTTACCACAATGCCTAGCCTTCAATAAATTATTCTTAATAGAGGGATTGAATGTTCCATCCATCCAGTTGCAGAGCTAAAATAAGAATATAAACTCATTTCCAGTACAGTATTCTTTTCACCAAGTCATAAAATGATATCACACGGTCCAGACTTCCTTTCCCTCTTCCCAGTGATTAAATATATCTGGTTTGAGTGTTCTGTTCCTTCAGGAGCCAGTTAAAGCCAATCTGGTAAACTAATCCACGTTTAGAGATTACCCTTCCCCGCAAGGATAACTGCATTTAACTAGGAACTCCTGGAGAAAAGAAGATAATCCCAGAGGAACTAATCAAAATTTCTTGCACCATGAAGATATTATTGGAAGGAAAGAATTTTTACTTATATCCCTTAATGACATCATAGGAAAGAAACTTACAATATGCCAGGCATAGTCTAATGTCTTTAAAAAAAAAAAACTTTTTGGGTTGGGGATTTAGCTCAGTGGTTTCACTGCCTGCCTTGTAAATGCAAGGACCCGAGTTCAATCTCCGGTACCACCCCCCCCAACCCAAAACTTTATCTTTGCAATAAACCTGTTTGCTAGGTATTATTCTCCTTTGTATTAAATGTAGAAGTCTGAGAAAGGTTTAGTAATTTTCCTAATGTTGCACATCTGGTGGGGAAGCCAGTATTTGGACTCTCTCCTCCCCGGATCTGACTCCTGGTCTAATCCTCTTTTTACAAAACCATGCTGCATCCAAGGATAAGTGTAGGCAACTGCTTATACAGTTTATATATAAATCTGGGCCATGAGGTTAACTGGCTGATTATCTTTAACAAAAAGTATTACCAGGTTTCTTTAACTCCATTAGTGGGATCTACACTCTTGACACTTGACATTTTACTATCTCCACCAAAAATCTTTCATCTTTGGTACTTAACTTTGTTCATTCATCTATAAATGTGATTACAGGCAGAAAAAAGAGTGCTGAGGGGCCGGGGATTTAGTTCAGTGGCACAGCGCCTGCCTCAAAAGCACAAGGTTCAGAGTTCGATCTCCGACACCAAAAAACAAAACAAAAAAAAGTGCGTTGAACAGTGAGCAAAATTATGATGTAAAACTTAAGATGCTATTTATTTTACTTCGGAGTTCACCAAAGCTTCCCATATCCTGTGAGACAATTAATAGTGCCTTATCCGTTTACTAATATTTGCAATAACAAAAGATAACAAGAGATAGGTTTCCTAGTATCATATGTCCTTCCGTGAGGTGGGATTTTCTGATTAAAAATGTGATGGCCTATCTTTTGCATCTCCTCTGGATTCTGATTCCTGAACACATGATTCTCTCCTGGGGTTGTGTAGACAGCATTACGTTCTTAGCGTAATGTCAGATGCACCTATTTAATAGCTTTGTAACCTTGGGAAGATTACTTAACCTCTCTGTTTTCCCGGTTGTGAAACAGAGAAACTGATAGCTATTCTGCAGCTGTTGAAAGGCTTTCATTTGTTTGAAGCACTTAAGGACAAAGGCTGGCCCACAGCAGGTAGCCCAATTGTGTTAATTTTCTTCCTTTCTTAGATCCAGAACATCCCCTCCGGAGATACCTAGATTTATAGGTTCATCAGACTCTTTGGAGCACAGTACACGTAAAATTTTGTGCAGATACGTGGTGTCTTTTTCTTGGAAATAAAGCCCAAAATTTAACAAATTACTCTGGGGTCAGTGGCTTCCTTGAAAGAGACTATAGGTTCTTCTCCATCCAAAGCTGAAGTGTGACTTTCTTCTGCGGAGGGGCCGTGGTATTTTGGTGTTGTTGTAGTGGCTGTATGCTCGCTGGGCACTCTTTGCAGTCCTCTTAACAGAAGAGGATGACTATGCTCGTGGGCAGGGCTCCCAACAAGTTTCCCTGGAGGTTCTGTGATCTCTCGTCGGGTTCGCTTTCGAATGGGGGTGGGGGTGTCATTGGCAGCTGGGAAGCAGGGTCATTTTAAGGTTTCTTGGGCTGAAGAGGCCGCTGTCTTACTGAGAAACAGGATTTTTGTTGATTTTTCTCAGGCTCAATCTCCTCTCTGCAGGTATTAGTCAAAAACCTCGAGCTATAAACCCCAGCCGCCCGCACCCTCCTAGGCCCCAATCGTGAGGTGGTAGAGGCGGAAAGGCCGCGAGCGTCGCTTCCGCTCCTCCAACCCACCAGAGGGCGCCGCGGCCCCGCCTCTGTCTTCCCGCGGTGCTTCGCGCCGGGCCCCTTCCGCGTGGGTGAGTGAATGTGAGAGTCAGCCTTCGCGCTGCGCGCGCGGTCCGCCTCCGCCGCTCGGCGCCCTTATTCCGGCAGCAAGGGGCGGGCGCGCGCGTAAAAGCATAGAGACGGACGTTGAGCTCTCGGGCTAGAGCGTCGCCGAGTTGGAGCCGGAGCCCGAGCCGCGCGCTGTGTCTCTGCTGCGTCCGCCGAGGCTCCGAGTGTCAGGGACAAAAGCCGCCGCCGCGCCGCTTGCTCCCGCAGCCAGGGCTCTTCCGCCGCCGCCGCGGCCCTGAAGAGAGTTCGCCGCCGCTGCTACCCGTCAGGATCCGAGAGCCATGTCGGCCAGCAGCCTCTTGGAGCAGGTACAGGCCCAACCCGCATGCCTCGGCCATTGTGTGAGGCGAGACGGAGCCCGACTAGGCCCGGCCCCGCCGCCCCCGGTCGGGCCGAGCCGCGGCGGCGCCTCCCTCAGGCCGAGTTTCGAGCCTCGCCAGCCGGCCGCACCCCATACCTCCAGCCCGGCCCGCTCCTCCCCGCCCCGGAGCCCACCAGCCGCGCCGCGCTCCCTCCCCTCCACGGGCCTGGTTTTCCTTCCTCGTTTCCTTCCCCTTCTTTGAAGCCCTGGCTCCCTTTCGTCGCCCCTGGCGCGTCCCCCGCTTTTTTCTCCGGGCTTGCCGGCCTAGCGCTTTCCCCCGCCTTCCCTTTCCAGCCTCCCCCTCACCACCATTCCTGACGCCTCCCCTTAGGTCTCCTCCTTTATTTCCTTCTCCGGCCCTGCTTTCATTTGTCTTTTCCCTTTTCCGTTTCTTCCCGGACAACTTGCTGCTCGGCGACGTTGCCTTGGCCCGCAGAGACCTAAAGGTCAAGGGAACAAAGGTAAGCCCGGCTCCGCCGGTGGCCGCGGGCCCTCCGGGAGGGGACCTGGGGGGCGGGGTCTGCGGGGAGCGCCCCGGGGAGGGGACCTTGCGGGAGCCGCTCAGCTCGCAGGTGCCTCCCGCTTGAGTGTTTGACCCTTTCGGTGTGTTCCTGCAGCTGGCGAACAGCTTTTTAGCTAACAAGGGCTAATTCATTAGGGGTGGGGGTGGATTCGGTTTTGAAATGCCCCAGGTCCTTAGTTTCCTGTAGGTCTTAGAAGGCCTTTGTTTTTCATCCTCGTGGATCACTTTCTGGAAGTAACTCACAAGCGATGGGGGAGGGGAAGCGGGAGAGAATTGAAGTCTAGAGGAGCAAATAAAATGACCTTTTTAGATCATCTTGCTCTGGGTGGAGGGAAACATGTTCATGGATGAATCTTGCTCCAGCCTTCACTTTCATCTTTAGCCTTTTGAAGTTCATACTTTACGTGCTCTCTGAACTTAGTAAGGTTTTTCTCTGGTTAGGCTGTATTTGTCTGAACTTAGGGTTGTTGTACCGCTAATTTGAAATTTTTTCTTTAGTACAAAATGGATCCGTACATCAAAAGGATGGATTAAATGATGATGATTTTGAACCTTACTTGAGTCCACAGGCAAGACCCGTGAGTAGCTGGCCATTTACATATCTGATCAAAAGATGTTGTATGCTATTAGTCTTTGTGTTCTTATCAAATCTCATTGGGGGGGGTCACTTTCTTACTATCTCTTAATGTGTTATGAAACAATTATTATAAGTGTTATAGACTGTTAAGATTATCAGGTTTGTATTGTCAGTAAACACAATGTACTCAGAGACTGTACTACTGATAACATTTTACTGTGTACCAACAGTAATACCGGTATAATTGTCCTCCCTTACCAAGAATATCGCAGGGGACAATTTAAGAATACCTTCCAGAATTAAATATTCTGAATTTTTGTCTCAGGAAACTTTTAGGAAAATTGGATTAATAATGTTATGGGAAATATTTTAATATAAAATCATGTGAACTTTTTTCAGTGCTACAAAACTGGCTGTCTTCTGTTTGGTCACTATTAAAGGGGTCTTTGTTTATCAGAATTATTTTGGAATTGAATATTTGCTATTTTGAGTTGAGCTGTATTTAGAGGAGTTTTGTTGTTGTTGTTGTTTTGAGACAATCTTGGTGTAGTTCAGGCTCTCCTTGAACTCGTGTATAGCCCAGGCTGTCCTCAATTCTTGGCGATCTCTTGCCTCAGCCTCCTGAGTGCTGGTATTACAGGCGTGTGCCATTACGCCCAGCTTTGAGTTAAGCTGTGTTTAATATCTATAGAAATGAACTTTATGTACCTCTGGCTTCTCACTAAAGAGAACTAGAGGACTTATGAAGTGGAGTTAAAAATACTGTCTGGCACAAACTAAAGTCAAACTGAGAATTACTGAGGTAGAGGTAGGGGTACCTCAGTGATAAAGGAGCTGTTGGTGAGTCTGCAGGTTACAACCCTAACACCAGCACCCTCCCACTCAAAAGTGATTGAAGTACTTGCCATATAATGCCTTTTAATTTTAAAATTAGTTGCATGTAGATTTGAGTATTGTTTCATATGACCTGTACTATAGAAACTTGTTTTATTCAATTTTTTTGTATTATCTCAAGTCCTAAAAGACAAACTTTAAAAAAATTTTTGTATTTATTTTTACCCATAGAGGTGACAATCACAAACTTATAGCTAGTAGAAGTCATTAAATTAATAGGTCCGGAGAACTGACAGTATTTCTTTTAGGATATCCTAAAAGATCAAGAGTGTGAATCATTTGCATAAATTATGAATATGTGATATATGAAATATAGTTGACATATTAACGCATACCCATATTTGGACCTGTTTTTTACAAAACACTCAAATTTCCAATGTGAAATTTTCTGCATTGGAAGTATAGAAACCACTTAAGTAAGTGACTGGAAAAGTTTTCACAGAAGACAGCCAATTAATCAGGCAAAGTAGAGAAAGAAGTAGAGGAATGAACTATTAATAGATTCCTGCTATTGAAGAAGTTTGCTTATATAATTGTTATAACAGGGAGAGCAGGAGCATTTAGAAACACAATTCTAGGTAGTTCTTGTAAAATATTGTGTAATTCAGATTTTTGAGCTCAGGGGCATGTGGGAACCTGCCAGTTCATGTGTAGGCATTCAGCTGTATCTTGGCATGATCTGTGATATTAAGTGCACTTGGTTTTTCTTTCTCAAGCCAAATCTTAACGGTCTGTTTAAACAAATTTGGAGGAAAATGTAAATCTTGGATTGGAGAAAGGTAACCTGAGAAGATTTGTTTTTTGTAGTTTGTCATCAAGAGTAATTCATGTACAGTACTTTTTTTCGTGTGTGTATGTGTACAGGACTAGAGATTGAATCCAGGGACTCACATGATAATTTGTATATTTTTAAATCTTTAAATTTTTTTTGGTTTTTTGAGACAGTCTTGCTTAAGTAGTTCAGACTGGCTTTGAACTCACTATGTAGCCCAGGACGGCCTTGAACCCTGGGTGATCCTCCTGCATCAGCCTCCCCAGTGGTGAGTGCTGGGTTTACAGAAGTGTGCCACCTCACCTGGCAGTTCTAGTACTTTTAAACCAAATTTTTATTACTCTATGTTGGAATAATATTTCAAGCTTAATCCTTTGACTCTAATGGATTTAGGTCTATGGTAAAAATTTAACACTACTTTTGAGAACTTTTAGATTTGAGAGGGTATGTGTGGAAATACTTTCATTTGGTAGTACAGGGCCTTGAAGTCAGGGAACACTGAACTCCATCCCTAGCTCTTTTTATTTTATTTTGAGGCAAAGTCTTGCAAAGCTGTTTAGGCTGACCTTGAATGTGAACTGCTTCAGCTTACCCAGTAGATAGGATTATAGATGTGTGCTACCATACGTAGCTTAACTTTAGTTTTTAGGGTTTTCATCCTGAGCTACATCCCTAGACCTTTTTTTTCGTGTACATTATATATATCACACCTACACATACATATTTATTTAATTTTGAGACGGGGTCTCATTAAGTTGCCCCAAGCTGGGCTCAGACTTCCAATCCTCCTGCCTCAGCCTCCCAGAGTATTGCAATTTCAGATGTGCCCCACTGTCTGGCTTTAACTTTAGTTTTTAAGGAAAAATTGGTAAAGAAAATTACAGCCATTTTATGAAATTCTGTTAAATAAAAAAAATTAGAGGGGCTGGGGATTTAGTTCAGTGGCGACACACCTGCCTTGCAAGCACAAGGTCATGAGTTTGATCCCCAGTACTGAAAAAAAATTCAGTGACTGAAGAGTACTATTGGCCTTGGTAATAATATAGGGCCTAAGGTAGTTGTGTTTATTTAAGCCAAAGCTGTCTATTAACTACTTAATGAATCATTATATTGCCATAATTATTGGAATGAGATACTGTGCTTCCTTCCTCCACCCTCCCATACTGGGGATTGAACCCAGGACCTTTGCTCTGAGCTACTTCTTCAGCCCATTTTATTTTATTTTACTTTATTTTATTTTAAGACAGGGTCTCACTAAGTTGCCCAGGTTGGGCTGAAACTTAGGATCCTTCTTGCCCCTGCCTTCCAGAGTGCTAGGATTACAGGCATGTACCACCAGACTTTTTTGAGTTGAGCCATGTCTGTATCTATAGACACCAATTTTAGATATGTCTGGCTTTTTACTTGAGGTTATCATGTGAGCTGTAGGACAAAAAAATTCTTTTCAGCACTAAGGTCAAGGAGGACTATTGAGGTTTTCACAGCATCTGTATCTTGGTGTGAAGACCTTTGCACATATAATTTTTTTTTTTTTTGAGATATGGTCTTGCTATATAGTTTAGACTGATCTTGAAGTAACTGTGTAGCCTAAGTTGGCCTTGAACTTGTGGCACTCTTCCTGCTTCAGCTTCCCATGTTGGGGATTACAGGTGTGCATCACTGTGCCAGGCCAAATTAATGTTTTAATGAATCCTAAATATTTAGATTGTAAATTGCCTGCCTGGCTTCTTTCTCTCCTCCCTCCCTCCTTCCCTCTTTGGCTCTTTTCAGATGGAGTATCGCTAAATTGCCCAGGCTGGGCTTGAACTTTCCTTTTTTTTCCTCCAGTACCAGGAATTGAACTGAGGACCTTGCACTCAGGACCTTGTGCTTGCCAGGCAGGTGGGGCTCCACTGAGCTAAATCCCTGGCATCCAAGGCTTGAATTTTCTTGGTCCTGCCTTAGCCTTCCAGAGTGTTAGGATTATAGACATGTGCCACCACCTGGCTATACTGTACTATTTCTAATGGAAAAATTAGATGCATTTCTAGGTAACGATATTTTTCATTTTAAATTCTCTGGAATCCATTGAGCATTTCATTTCCAAGTTATAATTCATGTTATCTGTTAACATTTTTAGATGGTTTGACTAGAAAGCTAACATTGTAAATTATATAATGAACTTTGCTTTTTTTGTTATGATTGAGGAATGATTACACATATATTTGAGCTGTTCTTGAAATTTCTTTTTTTTTTTTTTTAACCTATTACCTGGTTTTGGTAGGAAACTTTTTTTTTTTTGGAGTGAAGAGCCTGGCCTCAAATTTTCTCTTTTTTTTTGGTACCGGGAATTGAGCTCGGGTCCTTGCGCTTGCACAGCAGGCCGCAAAACCACTGAGCTAAATCCCTGCCCCCAAGCCTCAAATTTCCTGTATCAGCCTCCCTAGTGCTGGGAATATATGGGTGTACCATGCCCATATTCAGTGTGAAAATGCTTGCAACACATTTCTGATCTTCCAGAATGCCCACACCTTAAATCCAAAGGTAATTGCCTTTAATAGAAACATCATCTCAACACTTAACATGGAGTAAGACAGACTGTTGGTAAAACGCTGTTTACCCTTTTTAAAATTGTAATACTAAAGTGCCATATTTGCTGCATATATTAGCCTAACTTTAAATGTTTTAAACATTTTTTGATTATAGACTTTACTTTTTTGGGGGGGGGTATCGGGGCTCGAACTCGGGACCTCATGCTTTCGAGGCAGGCCGCGGAACCACTGAGCTAAATAATCCATGGCCTATGCCAAAATTTCTTAGAATACAAAAATGTCATCACAAAAAAAATGCCAGTAAGTTTATAGATTGATAATTTTTTCCCCGCCGGTACTGAGGATTGAGCTCAGGGCCTTCACACTGAGCTATATCTATCCTCACCATTGCCTCCCTCCCATTTTTTTTTTTTTTTTTTCGAGTCAGGATCTCACTGTGTAGTTCCAGGTAGAACTCAGGGCGATCTTTCAGCCTCTCCAGTACTGGGATTTCAGGCATGTACCACCATGCCCAGCTCCCCCCTCCCTTTTGAGACAGGATTTCTACTAAGTTGCCCAGGCTCGACCTGAAACAGCTTAGAATGATCATTTGAATGTGGTTTCCTTTTTTGTAGTAATGACTCCAATAGTTTGAATTGTGTGATTAATGGGAGAGGAAATGTGCTGATGTTAATTTTTGTGTTTTGATTTACTTGCCTTTTTCCTTTCTTTCGCAGAATAATGCATATACCGCCATGTCAGACTCCTACTTACCCAGTTACTACAGCCCCTCCATTGGCTTTTCTTATTCTTTGGGTGAAGCTGCTTGGTCTACTGGGGGTGACACAGCCATGCCCTATCTAACTTCTTATGGACAGCTGAGCAACGGAGAGCCCCACTTCTTACCAGATGCAATGTTTGGGCAACCGGGAGCCCTAGGTAGCACTCCATTTCTGGGTCAGCATGGTTTTAATTTTTTTCCCAGTGGGATTGACTTCTCAGCATGGGGAAATAACAGTTCTCAGGGACAGTCTACACAAAGCTCTGGATATAGTAGCAATTATGCTTATGCACCTAGCTCCTTAGGTGGAGCCATGATTGATGGACAGTCAGCTTTTGCCAATGAGACCCTCAATAAGGCTCCTGGCATGAATACTATAGACCAAGGGATGGCAGCACTGAAGCTGGGTAGCACCGAAGTTGCAAGCAGTGTTCCAAAAGTTGTAGGTTCCGCTGTTGGTAGTGGGTCCATTACTAGTAACATCGTGGCTTCCAATAGTTTGCCTCCAGCTACCATTGCTCCTCCAAAACCAGCATCTTGGGCTGATATTGCTAGCAAGCCTGCAAAACAGCAACCCAAGCTGAAGACCAAGAATGGCATTGCAGGTTCAAGTCTTCCACCACCCCCAATAAAGCATAACATGGATATTGGAACTTGGGATAACAAGGGTCCAATGGCAAAAGCCCCTTCACAGGCTTTGGTTCAGAATATAGGTCAGCCAACCCAAGGGTCTCCCCAGCCTGTAGGTCAGCAGGCTAACAATAGCCCACCAGTGGCTCAGGCATCAGTAGGGCAACAGACACAGCCATTGCCTCCACCTCCACAGCAGCCTGCCCAGCTCTCAGTTCAGCAACAGGCAGCTCAGCCCACCCGCTGGGTAGCACCTCGGAACCGTGGCAGTGGGTTCGGTCATAATGGGGTGGATGGTAATGGAGTAGGACAGTCCCAGGCTGGTTCTGGATCTACTCCTTCAGAGCCACACCCAGTGTTGGAAAAGCTACGGTCCATTAATAATTATAACCCCAAGGATTTTGATTGGAATCTGAAACATGGCCGGGTTTTCATCATCAAGAGCTACTCTGAGGACGATATCCACCGTTCCATTAAGTATAATATCTGGTGCAGCACAGAGCATGGTAACAAGAGACTGGATGCTGCTTACCGTTCCATGAACGGGAAAGGCCCCGTTTACTTACTTTTCAGTGTCAACGGCAGTGGACACTTCTGTGGCGTTGCAGAAATGAAATCTGCTGTGGACTACAACACATGTGCAGGTGTTTGGTCCCAGGACAAATGGAAGGGTCGTTTTGATGTCAGATGGATTTTTGTGAAGGACGTTCCGAATAGCCAACTGCGACACATTCGCCTAGAGAACAATGAGAATAAACCAGTGACCAACTCGAGGGACACTCAGGAGGTGCCTCTGGAAAAAGCTAAGCAGGTGTTGAAAATCATAGCCAGCTACAAGCACACCACTTCCATTTTTGATGACTTCTCACACTATGAGAAACGCCAAGAGGAAGAAGAAAGTGTTAAAAAGGTAACCAGCTTCCCATTCTTAAACATATACACTGAGGAATTAGAAAAATAGAAGTATTAAAATGAGCAGTTAATAAGAGCTCTGTAAATAACACAGGGTCACTTAAAGAGTCCAAGGCTTTATAGACAACCTGTAGTTGGTTTTAATATTTAAATCCTACCCTGAAAGAATGTGAGAACATTCTTTGTGAAGAACAGTGGAGGACAGAAGAAATAGTGGGATTAAAGGAGAAACAATAGAGAAACAAGTTACATGATGGAGAAAGAGGTGAAGAATGAGTGAAAGGGAATTTTTTTTTTGTACCAGGGATCGAACTCTGGAGCTGCACTTTCAAGGCAGGCGGTGGAACCTCTGAACTAAATCCCTGGCCCTGGGGAATTCTTGAGGTAGTAGAGTGATAGAAATTAAAGTAGGAAAATATTGAGGGTGTAATATGGTAGAGAAAAATGTGAAAGTTTTGTTAGAATTAAATTTTAGACTTGGTGTAGGATTTTATGGTTGATTTTTCAAGAGTTGGCATACCACTAAATCCTGAAATCTTGTGTTCTCTACGACAAGTGGAAGCATTGAGTGTTTTCCAAAACTCTTGTTCTATTTTGTGGTTAATCACTTCTTTGTGATGCTGGGGATTGAGCCTGGGGGTGGGGTTCCCATGTAAGCTAAGCTAGGCTGGTGTCCTACCACTGAGGCAGATTCCAAGCCATAGAAAATTTACTGTTTGTTGACTTTTTGAGAACAGGGTCTTGGTAATGTAGTCCAGGCTGGCCTTGAACTCACTATGTCGCTGGCCTCACACTCATGGCAGTCCACGCCTTAGCCTTCCAGGTGCTGGGATTATAATCATGTGCCACCAGGCCTGGCTACTATTTATAAAACTTGGAAAAGATCATCAGGAAAGTCTGATCTCTTGTTTTTATTTTTATTTTTATTTTACTATTTGGTACCGGGGATTGAACTTGGGACCTTGCACTTGCAAGACAGTTAGTGGAACCACTGAGCTAAATCCCCAGCCCTGATCTCTTGTTTTTAACATGTTGTATTCCTAAGGAGTCACTGATTCCTTTGTGACAGGTTGGAATCTTGGACATAGTGATAGAGGATGGATTGAAATGAAATAGTTGAGTTACTTGAAGGGGTTGGTAGTGCTTGCTCTGTCGGTGATTATGGACAAGAAGAACATTTTTCTTTGAAGATTTGTAGATGAATAGTTTGAGAGAATCTTCAGCTGGTTAGCCTCAAATATTAAATTAAAAACCTGACCAAACTTGTGTAACTGTATATTCCTTAAATTTGTTGTGAATGCATAAAGGATCCTGTATATAGTCTAGGATCTGAGACACTCATTCCTCTATGAAAACTAATTTCTTTGAGCAGCAGGAGGAGGGGTATTTTGTAGGGTTTTTTTGTGTGTTTTGGTATGGGGATGGAACTCAGGACCTTGTCCCTTTGAGGCAGTCATGGCGCAACTGAGCTAAATCCTTAACCCGGTGCATAGTTGTTTAAAGCCCTGATAGTTGCTGTCTTCCATTTAAGTGCATACAGATGAATGAGAAATGGAGGTAGCACTTGTTAGTGATGTTAAAAAGCATTGGAAATAGAGCGCCAGATTATTGAAAAGTTGACCAACAGGAAAAAGTGTTCTTTTTTTTTTCGGCTACTGGGGATCGAACTTGGGACCTTGGGCTTGCAAAGCAGGCAATGGAACCACTGAGCTAAATCCCTGGCCCCAAAAGTGTTCTTTGATAGTCCCACTCTTCCCCTCCTTCACTGAGCTGTATCTTCAGCCTTTTTAAATTTATTTTTTATTCTTTTTAGCCTTTTTAAATTTTAAAACAGGGTCTGGCTAAATTGCCCAAGCTGGGTGTGAATTTGAGATCCTCCTAGCTTCCCAGAGTGCTTGGATTACAGCTGTGTGCCACCACACCCAGCTTTGACAGTCCTTTAAACTCTTCTTTTCCTCCAGAGTTTACCAGTTTGATTTAAAATTTGCCATAAACTTGTATTAAATGATGATGGTGTTTGCCGGGTGTGGTGGCACACACCAGCCAGCCTGGGCTACATAGTGAGTTCAAGGCCAGGCTGAAGGACATAGTGAGACCCTGTCTCTCCAAAAAAAAAAAAAAAAAAAATGATAGTGTTTACTGATTATTTTGCTAGATATTTGGAGGAAAGACACCCCCCCCCCACCCACCTTTTTGCCCTTGAATTCCTTGTGTACCCTAGACTGGCCTGGAACTGGCAAGTTCCTCCTACCTCAGCCTCCTGAGTGCTGGAATTACAAGCATGCACTACCACACCCAGTTCTGAATGACTTCTGACCATCTTCTCTGGCTGCTGTCTCTAGAGGAATAAGAAAGGAAGCTGTGATCTTTATAGATATCAGATAGTGGCTCAGCAGATTTGTGAATATGTGTGAGGGACTTCTTAGGTGGTTGGCTTAACCTAGCTTAAAACTTGAAACTTAAATATAGTGTACCTCATTACAAATCCGCTCTTTCATTTTGCATAATTCTGTCCTACGTTTTGTAATTAAAACCAGAAAGGCAAAAATGAAATTTTTAGGAATGCACAGTATAGATGTTAAGACAAACTTCTCTATATTAGAACCCAGTTGGGAAAGTGTTAAAAAATGAAGTAACAAAAAACAACAAAAAAAAAATGAAGTAGCAAACGTGCATTAGCTTATGTTGATTTTTTTATTTTTTGTGGTGCTTGGGATGAACCTAGGACCTGACACATGGCTGGTAGATACTACATTTCCAGGCCTTTGTTGACTTTTTTTTGCTATATTGGTAATCTAGCCAATGACCTTATGCTAGCTAAGTGCTCTGCCACTGAGTTACATCCCTAGCCCCCTTGGCGACTTTTTTTTGGTACTAGGGATAGAACCCAGAGCCTTCATACTGAACTGGATCTCCAGCTCTTTTCGTTTACTTTTTTATTCATATTTTGATTTTCATTCCTTTATTTTTATTAGTACACATTTACAGTACATGATAACATGCATTGTGGGAAGTTGGTACATGTTATTTTTAAATCTTGAGATAGGGTTGTCTCACTGAGTCTTTCAGATTGCCTTGGCTGGGCTTGAATTTGTGATCTTCCTATGTCAGCCTCTCCAGAGTACTGGGATTACAGGTGTGCACCACCATACCTTGCTCTGTGTTAATTTTTTTTTCATGAGACAGGGTCTTGTTATGTAATTCAGGCTGTCCTTGAACTCCCTGTAGCCAAGGCTGGGCTTGAACTTGAGATGATTCTCCTTAACTCAGCCTCCAGCATGTGCCATTGTGTGATGCTTAATCAAGGATGTATTTGGATTAAATTCACTAGAGTGGCTCAGAGAATGATAATTAAACTTTTGAAACAAAAAATAAATGAAAGATAATTTTTTTTTTTTGAGTACCAGGGATGGAACACGGGTCCTTGCACTTGTGCAGCAGGCGGCGAAACCACTGAGCTAAATCCCCGGCCCTTAGAAAAGATAATTGAACTTTGTAAATAGGTGTAAGAGTCATATGTTGGAATTGACCAACTTTTTAATATTTTCCTAGTATAGCTGGGGATTTAGCTCAGTGGTGCTGTTACCTGCCTTGCAGGTACCAATATTTTCCTAGTATAAGTGTAATAATAGTAACACTTTAAGGTCATTGTTGTTATAACTAATGGTTGAGGCTGGGGATGTACTTTAGTGGTATTTGCTTAGCATTTGCCAGGCCCTGGGTTTGATACCTAGCACTGCTGAAAAATGACAACCAGTGTTTTTTCCAAAACCATTCTATAATGACTCCTGATAAGTACCCTCATTGCTCTTACGGTAGTGAACAAGCTACCTGATAAAATTTTTTTTTTTTAAATTATGCTGTGTCAGATTGATTTTTAATTTACTTTCTGTAAGAAGAGCTGTTAAGGTTTCAGGAAGGTCTCCATAATTGTTTCTAAACTCAGTATTTCCTTATTCCTCTGTTGGCTGCAATTTTCCTTAGCGACCTTATGTAACTGACTGTAAACTGTTCTGATGCCTTTATTAGGTTTCCAAGAGCAAGTTTCATGAGAACAGGACAGACAGCTCATTGAGGCATTGGATTCTTAGGTGGGGAGTTTGCGTGTGGCCTTTGTGTTTACAGCATTGTAAGAAAATCTTCGTGGCAAATAGGATTGGTAACTCAATAAGCGGGGAAATACCACATCCTGAAGGTGATGTCACAGCTGTTCTAAAGTTTCATGATTGGGGCCATATTTTGGCAGAAGCCTCTGAAGCAAAGGCAACACTGGGCCAGGGATTTAGCTCAGTGGTTTTGCCACCTTCTGTGTAAGCACAAGGACCTGAGTTCGATCCCCAGTACCAAAAAAAAAAACAACAAAGGCAACACCATTTTTGCCCAATTTTCTCACTGACTTATTCTGTCATGTGATCTAATTGAGTATCATAGAACCTTCAAGCATTGAATCTATCTGGCTTGCTATTTTCAGGAAATTTTAGTGACTTTTTTTTTGGTACCAGGGATTGAACTCGGGACCTTGCGAATTCGAGGCAGGTGCTGGAACCACTGAGCTAAACCTCTGGCCCAAGTGACTTTTTTGGTGACAGGTCTTGCTATGTAGTAGTCTAGGCTGGCCTCAAACTCATGGCAGTCCTAGGATTATAGGTATACACCACCACGTAGGGCCTTGAGTGACATTTTTGATAGTATGGTTCAGTTGTATACTATAGTTTTTCGTTTTTCTTTTTTTGGTACCAGGGATCTAACTCAGGACCTTGTGCTTGTGAGGCAGGTGGCGGCACCACTAAGCTAAATCCCTGGCCCACTATAGTGTTCTGTAATCTGCTTTCTGTTTTATTTAGAATCTTCCCCAATTGTTAAATATTATTCTTTTCTTTAAATTTTTTTGAGACAGGGTCCTGTTATGTAGTACAGGCTGGCCTTGAACTCATGTGAAGCCCAAGTGGGGCTCAAACTCATGGTGATCTTCCTACCTTAGCCTCCCAGTACTAGGATTACAGGTACCACCATACCTGGCCTGTGGGATCATTTTATTATAATTTACCAGTCCCTAATTGTTGAATGCCAGCATTCATATTTTATGCTGTTTTATAACCTTTTCCAGTTAAAATACCAGGACAAGGAAACATCCTTTTATGTAAAAATTCGTTTGCATATATCCTTCAGTGTTTAGCTGGGCCCAAGGGCATATACTTTTTTGAAGGTCTTGGCATATGAACACTGATTTTACATTAAAAAATTTTTTTTAAACTCTGCAGCTTGAACCCATGTCATCACTCAATGCTAGGCACTCTACCACTAGTCCCCAGCTTGTGTGTGTGTGTGTGTGTGTGTGTGGGGTCATCTTGGGGTTTGAACCCTGGACCTTTGCACTACATCCTCAGCCTTTTTATTTTTTAATTTGAGGCAAGGTCTTGCTACGTTGCCCAGGCTGCCTTGGCCTCCCAGAGTGCTGTGATTACAGTCATAGCCCACCATCCTTGTCTCCCCAGCCCTTTCTGTTTGTTTTTTGGTACTGGGATTGAACTCAGGACCTTGCGCTTGCGAGGTAGGTGGCAGCACCACTGAACTAAATCTCTGGCCCTCCCCAGCACTTTTTTATTTTTGGCACTACCAGGGATTGAATTCAGGACCTTGCACTTGTAAGGCAGGCGCTGTGCCACTGAGCTAAATCCCTGGCCCTCCCCAACCCTTTTTTTTTTTTTTTGTGGTACCGGGGATCGAACTCGGGTCCTTGTGCTTGTGCAGCAGGCGGCGAAACCACTGAGCTAAATCCCTGGCCCAAGAAACCTTTCTTGTGTCAGACCTGATAGTGTACTTTTTTTTTTTTTTGGTACCGGGGATTGAACTCGGGTCCTTGTGCTTGCGCAGCAGGCGGCAGAACCACTGAGCTAAATCCCCGGCCCTTTGATAGTGTACTCTTGCCATGCCTGAAATGTTCCTTATTTGGAAGGCTGAAACCCAAGTTTTAGTAAGAGATTGTTTCAGAATAATAAATTTATTAAAAAGGGGCTGGAGATGTAACTCAGTGCTAGAGTATATGTCTAGCATGTGCAAGGCCCTAGGTTCAACCCTTGACACTGGAAAAACAACAGAAGTAACCTTTCTCTTTAGACTCAGCTCTGGAATACTTAGGCAGAAAGGGAGAGTTACTCTCTCTATTAGTGATGATCTTTCAGAAACTATAAAATAGTTGACTTTTAATTTTTTTCTGGTACCAGGAATTGAACTCAGGGTCTTGTGCTTGCCAAGCAGGTGTTGTGCTCCTGAGCTACATCCCTTGTCCCTAAAATAGTTGATTTTTTTTTTTTTTTTTTTTTTGGTACTGGGGCTTGAACTCAGGACCTTGTGCTTGTGAGGTAGGCGCTGTGCCACTGAGCTAAATCCCTGGCCCTAGTTGATTTTTAAAAAGTATTTTTAGCCTTCTAACTACAAGTAAGAATAAGGGAATTACTCTAGCAGTGGGGCCCAAGGACTATAATTCTGTTAAAACTTGCTAGCATTATGTTAGATTCAGTTAGACATATAGATAAGTAATTTTTCTGGATAACTGGAAAGCTAATGGAGAGATAGGAGAAAGATGAAAATGTTATGTTGGCAGTGGCTTGAGGTTTATAACTTTAAAAACAATGCTGTTGAGGGAAGTGAAAAAAAAAATAATGCTTGTTGGTTAGGTGTACTAGCACAAGCCTGTGATCCCACCTACTCCAAAAGCTGAGGGGCAAAGAGATGCAATTTCAAAGCCAACCTGGACGGGCAGGGATTTAGCTCAGTGGTTCCGGCGCCTGTCTCGAAAGCTCAAGGTCCTGAGTTCAATCCCTGGTACCAAAAAAAAAAAACCAAACAAAGCCAACCTGGATGAATTAGTGAGACTCTGGCTCAGAATAAAGAGGGGTGAGGATGTAGGTGTGTGTGGGTGGGTGGTGGAGGTGGTGGTACTGGGCCTTCACGCTGAGTTACATCCCAAGCTCTTTTTTTTAAGACAGGGCCTCAGGCCAGGGATTTAGCTCAGTGGTTCCGCTGCCTGCCTCGAAAGCACAAGGACCTGAGTTCGATCCCCAGTACCAAAAAGAAAAGAAAAAAAGACAGGGTCTCATTGTCCTTCAGGCTTGAATTTATTAGGTAGCCCAGCAGCAATCCTCCTGCCTCAGCCTCCCAAGGACTGGGATTATGGGCAAGACCCACCATCTTTTAAATTTTGAGACAGGGTCTTGATTGTGTCTGTTTTTTTTGGTACCGGGGATCGAACTTGGGACCTTGCGCTTGTGAGGCAGGCAGCGGAACCACTGAGCTAAATCCCCGGCAAGACAGGGTCTTGAGGGTGGAGAATTTAGCTGTGCAAGCCCAAGGTGCCAAGTTTGATCCCTGGTACCAAAAAAAAGGGTCTCGATAAGCTGCTAAATATCCCATACTAGACTTGAACTTGTGTACCTTCTGCCTCGCCTCTAGAGTGCTACAGGGATGCACTACCACATCCAGTTTATATTTGTGTTTATTTTATTTATTTTTATTTATTTATTTATTTTTGAGACAGGGTCTCGCTGTGTAGTCCAGGCTGGCTTTCAACTTGCTATGTAGCCCAGGCTAGCCTTGAACTTGAGGAGATCCTCCTGCCTCAGCGTATATATTCTTAATTGATACATACTAATTGTACATATTTATGTGGGTATCCTCTTTCAATCAAGATGGCAGATCTGAGCATTTTTGTAAATCCTGAGGTTGTCTCTGTGGCTATTTGCAGATAAAGCCAGCTTCCTTGACAAAAGGTTTGGGGAAATTCTGTTTGTATTACTCATTATCTTTGTTATTTTGTGGATAAAATGCCACTTTCTGCAGCTTCCTTACCAGGAGAACTAGACGAGAATAGATGACATTAAATTTGGGTCTGTTTGAACCATGCCCTTTGTATACAACCAACCAATGTTGATACAGTGCCATCATTGCCTTAGAAGCAGCCACAATGAGGACAACAAAATAGATAAAATATTGAAGAAGAGCTGTAATAGAGAAATGAAGACATTTAGGCTTTCTAGAGAAGAGTGGGAAATTAGGGAAGGTATTATGGAGGAAATAACATTTGATCCATTTCAAGTATATAATACTGGACTGTCTTAATCCCAGTACTAGGGAGGGTGGGCAGGAGAGTTCAAGGCCAGCCTGGGCTAGGTAGTGAGGCCATAGCCTGAACTACATAGCAAGACTCTGTTATAAAAACAAAAACATAATAATAGACAAATAACATTGAAATGGTAGCAAGGTGCTTGGCACATAGTGCACACTAAAGTGTGGGTTATCTTGGGGCTGAGGGTGTGGATCTTAACCTGACTTTCTCTAGTAATGTTCTAGAGCTGGGGGTTGTAGACTAGCTGTTTAGCTTTCAAGAAGTTTAGCAAGCTGGTTCTTAAACATAATCATAATTAAATGAATTAAATAAACTTGCAATTAAGTACATTGTATTAAAAGGTATTTTAAGTACTTTCTATGTAAGATTACATTATAAAACTAGTTTATAATATAAATTTTACATAAGTTTAAATACCATTATTAAAAGTAATAAATATGCACATTTATTATTCTTAAGGTTATTTACATCTGTGGCATTAGTGTGTAGCTGGGTGTGGTGGTGCATGCCTGTAATCCCAGCACTCAGAAGGCTGAGGCAGGAAGGTTGCCTCAAGTTCGAGGCCATCCTGAACTACATATAGAAACTCTGTCTCAGAAAAAGGGCTGGGGAGATATACTCAGTGGGTAGGCCCTGGATTCAATTGCCAGCAGTGCAAAAAAAATTCTTTTTCCTCAATATCTGAAAAATCATCCTCCATTTAACAAAGAAGTTGCTCAAACGGTTGATGAACTAATCACATGTCACTGTGTCACTTCTTAATAGGTGATAAGTGAAAATATATTGGAACTATATTTTAAGACCCACTGTGTCTCTCTAACCCCAAAGCCCGTGGATCACTAGGTGATACAGTGTTTGCCAGATAGAAAAGTAGGGATGAAGCCAGGTGGGATGGTGCACACTTGCAATCCCAGCACTCAGGAGGCTGAGGCAGGAGTGCCATGAGTTCGAGGTCACCCTGAACTATAAAGTGAAATCCTATATCAAAAAAAAAGGGAGAATAAGCATTCTTGAGAAGAAGGATAGCATGTTTAAAACACAGTCTTCAACTGGGTGTGGTGGTGAATGTCTGTAGTCCAGCTACATGAGAGATAAAGGTGGGATGACCTTTGAGCCCATGCAGTCAAGATGAGCATGTGCCGCATAGTGAGACCCTCATCTCAGAAAGATTATGAATAGTTATGGTGTTGCATATTTTTGGAATCAGTTCAGTGTGATATGGAATGGTAAGTGACAAACCAGGAGAAGATGGTTGTATATGAAGCATTTGATGGTGTCCCATCCCCTCCCCTACTGGAGGTCAAACTCATGACCTTGGGCTTGCCAGGCAGACACAGTGCCACTGAGTTACATCCCTGGCCCAGGGTTTGGTTTTTTATCATTTTTTTAATTTGGTTATAAGGGAGAGTAGTAATTAGAGAAATTTTGGAGGCTGGGATGTTTGAAAACTGACTTTGTAAGGTAACTTGCTAGGCACTTTTATAGTCTTGATCTTTAATTACCACACCAGCCCTAGGAGGCAGTATCACATTTACAGATAGGGAAGTGAATACTCAAATTAGCAATTTAAGGAAATATACCGATGTGAGAGGTAGGAGATAACTTAGAGTAAATGAGATGCTTTACCAAAATGAAGAAAAAGACAGGAGGGCCTGAACCAAGATAATGGTAATGAAGAATTTACAGGCATATTTGCTCCATTTTTGGTGGTCTAGGGGTTAAATCCAGTGGTGCTGTACCACAGCGACATCCCAGTCCATTTCCTTTTTCTTTTTCTTTTTGATGTTTTTGAGACAGTCTCACTGTGTATTCCAGGCCTGCCTTAAACTCACTGTGTACCCCAGGCTGGCCTCAAACTCATGGCGATCCTCCTGCCTCAGCTTCCCAAGTGCTGAGATTATAGGTGTTTTTTATTTGGAGACAGGCTCTCAATGAATTGCCTAAAATGGCCTTGAACTTGTGATCCTCCTATCCTAGCCCTCTGAGTAGCTAGGATGCTAGGCGTGGGCCACAGTGCCCAGTGTAGCTGTTTTGTTTTTTTTTAATTAGAGAATATAGGAGGAATAGCAGTTTAGGTTTAGGATTTGGAGATGTATTGCTTTTTCTTTTTCTTTTTCTTTTTTTTTTGAGATAGGGTCTCTCTGTGTAGTTCAAAGCAAGTCATGAACTCACTGTGTAGCCCGAAACTGGCCTTGAACTCACAGGGATCCTCTTCCTGCCTCAGCCTCCCCAAGTGCTGGTATTACAGGCATGCACCACCACAACTGGCTGTATTGTTGGGTTTTTTTGGGTATCAGGGATTGAACTCGGGACCTCACGCTTGCAAGGGAGGTGGTGGAACCACTGAGCTAAATCCCCAGCCCTGTATTGGTTTTTTGAAAGAATGTTGAGGTGCCTGTGGGATAGTAGGGTGTGCCAGGTCTAGTGGTACACTCCTGTAGTCCTAGCACTTGGGAGTCTGAGGCAGGAGTATCACAATTTTGAGCTCAGCTCAGCCTGGGCAGTTTAGGGTCTTAACAAGACCCTGCCTGAAAAACAAAAAAAATACAAGGGTTGGAGATGTAGTTCAGTGCAAAGGTACAGGGTTCAGTCTCTAGCTCCTCTTTCCCATAAATTAGGGATCTCTCTGGGGGTGGTGGAAGGTGCCTGTAATCGGGAGGCCACAGCAGAAGTATCTCCAATTGAAGGTCAGATTGGACAATTTAAGGAGACCTTATCTCAAAATTAAAAAAAAAAAGAGGTAAAGACATAACCCAACAGTATCCTGAGTTTAGTCCCTCATACTTGGGGTGGAGGAGGGAGGATGGGGGATTTTGGATCTTGGATCGTGGAACAGAGATCTGTTGATAAAAATTTGGGAGCTTTCAGTTTTGTGCAGGGAAGAACATGGAATTTTTTCCCGGGTAACTTAGTGAGACCCTTTTCTCACAAGAAAAAAGGGCTGGCGATGTAGCTTAGTGTGAAGGCCCTGGATTTGATCCCCAGTACTGAAAAAAGAAATGGCTAATTTCACATTCTTAGCTTCCTTTCCCTGTGGGAGATCCTTTTTTTCCCCTCATACTGAAGACTGAACCCAGTGCCTTTGCCCTGAACTACACCCCAGCTCTTTTTACTTTTCTGAGACATGGTCTTGCTAAATTTACCAAGCTTTGCTTGAATTTGGATCCTCCTACTCAGCCTCTCAAAGTGCTGGGATTGTAGGCATGCACCACCACAACACCTGTTTTCCCCCTGGGAGATACTTGAAAGATTGTGAAGCACAGTTTGGAACTCACTAGATGACAGGCATTTAAAAAAGGGTACAATGTAGAGTGGGAGGCCAAGGTGTTGGAAACCTGTAACCACAGCACTCAGGAGGCTGAGGCAGGATTCCAGTACAGGTTCAAGGCCAGCCTGTGCTGCAAAGGGAGCGCTCTCTCTCTCTCTCCCCCTCCCTCCTTCCCTCCCCCCCCCCCAATAAAAAACAAAGCCAAAACAACAAAAATGAAATGGTGCTTGGAAGTTGAGGTAGGTATGTTTGTTTTGAAATTGGAGGAGTGGAGTGTAAGGATTCTGCAGGTTCAGCATCTCTTATAGATGTGCTGGGTTATTTAATGTGTCAGCAGAGTTCCCAGGAATGAGCAAAGATTTATTTCCAAGGGGAGACCACCAGGAAGTCTACAACATTTGCTTTGAATGACCCAGTTTTAGGAACAGTGTGATAGAAAAACTATCCTATAGGGAAGAAAAGGCTGTTCCTAAGTTAGGGTAAACAAATGTAATATCTGTCTACTTTCCCACATTCACAATTGAATTCTGTAAGTACAGTATACAGATAGTCAAGGAGACGATGAGTGTGGCACTTCGTCTTCTTTGGGAAGCAGGTGACAGTTTAAGTTTGCCTGCTGCTGCCACCTTCTGGGTGAAGTTCTAGTTTCAACAAAACTAGAAAAGTTTGAGCTAGTTTAGATAATTCCCAGTTGAAGTGATTTAATTCCAGTTAGCCGTTGGGGGACTATTAAGAACTTACTGTATGACATATCAGATAGAACCTTATAGGACAGATAGTATATATTGAAGTGCCAATTTTATACTGAGACCAAGTGCAAAAGAAAATAGCAAGACCAGTTTGGGCTAGCTACTGTCATCCAAAAATTTTTAAGAGTTAATTGAATTCCATCTGGAAGGATGGGTAGGGAAAGATAGTAGAAAGATAGTGGTTAATCTAAAAGTTTGAGCTGTTTGGTATAGAGAGATAGGCAGTTATTATCTCCCTCCCTCCCTTCCTCCCTTCTTCCCTTCGGGGAGCGAACAAAATCCCTGTCCCCTTTTTCTTTTTTCTTTTTTCTTTTTTTTCCTTTTTTAGATAGGGGTTCATGTTACTCAGGCTTGCCTTGAACTAGGTATCTTCCTAGCTCTCAGCCTCCCCAGTAGCTGGGATTACAGGTGTATGCCACCATGTGTACCTAAAATTGCTCTTATCTCTATCTCCTGTAGTATAAGTAGTCTTCTATATGTATCCATGGGTTCTACATGCATGGTTTATTTTGAAATGAGATCTCACTATGTAGTTGGCCTTGAGCTCCACACTTGGTCTTAGCCAGAAGGCCGAGAAGTGATGGCCTTGAGCTCTAGGTGATCCTCCTGCCTCAGCTTCCCACGTGCTGGGATTATGGTATGAGCCACCTGGCCTGGAGCATCCATGGTTTTGACTACTGTGGATCAAAAATATTTAAGGACTGGGAGTATAGCTCACGGGTAGATTACTGCTAAGTTATACTCCAGCCTCATAGAACTTCTAGTGCTCACTCCCTCTTCAGTACTGGGGATTTAAACCAGGGCCTTCATACTGAGCCTTATCCCTAGCTACACCCATTGTTTTTTTGGTTTTTGAGATAGGATCTTGCTAAGTTGCCTGGGATGGGCTTGAATGTGTGATCCTCTTGCTTCAGCCTCCCAGAATGCTAGGATTACAGGCCTGTGCCACCATGCCTGGCTTTTAGTGTTTCAGTGTAAAAAACAAAACAACTTGCAGCTTGTGGAGTTTATTAATTGCAAAGTTTGCATTTGTCTTTGTAAAATAGCCAATTAAAAAAAGTGAAAAAGGTCACTCTAAACCACTATTATGATAAAACCACGTATTGTTTTGGCATTTTTCTTCCTCATCTTACATAGTTGTTTACACAGTTACAGTTATATCACTTATAATTTGTTTTTTGCTACATCCCAAGGCCTTTTTATTTTCTATTTGGGACAGAGTCGTGTAAGTTGATAAGTTGCCTAGGCTGGACTCAAACTTGGGATCCTCCTGCCCAGCTTCAAAGAGTGCTGGGATTACAGAACTACATTGTAATGGTCGGGGTTTTTTTGATATTGGGGATTGAATTTAGCACCTTACCACTGAACTACACATCCTTTTTCTTTTTTATTTTGAGGCAAAGTTTCACTAAATCGTCCAGGCTGGGCTTGAATTTGGAATTCTCCTGCCTCAGCCTCCCAGAGTGTTACCATGCCCAGTTGAATGAATATGTTGGCCTTTTTTCAACCCTTAATACTTCATGTATTCATATTTAGACATTTGTTGGACATGTATATAATAGACCTGTTTAATATGTCTGTAGTCTTTTGCAGTGATCTTGTAAAATAGTCCTGTTGTAGTAGGGAACTAAGATTTAAAAAGGAGTAACAGGGCCAGAGATTTTTAGCTCAGTGGTTCTGCCGCCTGCCTCCCAAGTGCAAGGTCCTGAGTTCGATCCCTGGTACCAAAAAAAAAAAAAAGGAGTAACTCTCTCAAGATCCCTAGCTAGGAAATAGTACTGGAATTTTTTTGGTCACAGTGTTTTTATTCTTATGCCATTGGACATTTTCACATCACTTAAAATGCTAATAGTGTTATTTATTGGTACTCTTGTGTTTGTTTAAGCATTCAGCTCTAACCTTTCATCATAAAAATCAAAACGCAGCAAATTGGATCTGCTCTATATACTCCCCATGACTATTTGCTGAAAGTTGTGGTTAATAACAGTCAGTATAAGAAAGAATGGGAATGGTTCTGGATGGAGAGTTTAGTCTGCTCTATTCTAACTTTACAAACAAACTTCAAGGGTACCTCAGTTTATTTGCAGAGCTGGAGTTGAGTCTAGGCAAGTTTATAGCTGATTCAGTCATTGATGGGAAAAGTTACTTAGGGTCAGAGTATAAATTCCAGGAAGTACTACTGATTTAAGACAACTTTTGGTTAACTAGAGAGTTTAAAGTATATGCAAAGGCCCTAGGTTCAAGATTCTCAGCATCCCCCCCGATATATTTAGTTGCTACCTTCAGAGTCTAAATTACAAATTTTATTTAGTAAACATCTTGGTTATTATTATTATTTTTTGTACTGGGGAGCGAACGTGGGTCCTTATGCTTGGGAGGCATGCAGTGGAACCGCTGAGCTAAATCTCCGGCCCCTATCTTGGTTATTTTTTACAGGATTAGAAATGATTGAAAGCTGGCCATAGTGGTTATGCTTGTAGTCCCAGCCACTGAGGAGGCTGAGTTAAGAAGATGTCTTGAACTCACTAAACATATTCCCGTTGGCTGTACGTGCGTGACTGTCACATTGGGTGGCTTTTTAATAATTTTATTAGTATGATGACCAATAAAAGTGATTAGATCCGTTTGTGCTCCATGGGACAGTCATGCATGTGCCACTGATGGTTTGCACTGCCCAGCAGTGAGACATATACGTTATAGCCCCTTGTGAACTTGTTAAACCCAGGAGTTGGGGGCCAACTTACATAACGTAGGATGACCTTGTCTGGATCTTTTTTTGTTGTTTGTTTTTTGAGACAGAGTCTCTAGTTCAGGCTGGCCTTGAACTCAATATGTATCCCACGCTGACCACAACTTGCAGTGATCCTCCTGCCTCAGACTCCCGAGTGCTGGAATTATAGACGAGTGCTGGGGTTATAGACGTGTACCACCATGCCCAACTCCTTGTCTGGATCTTGTTCTGTTGCCTTGGGCTCAAGCAGTTGGCCTGCTTTAGCCTCATGAGCAGCTGGATTAGAGGTGTGCACCACTGCCTGGCTCTGAGACCTTGTCTCTTTCAAAAAAGCACCCCTGGGGGGCCGATTGAAGAGTGGTTTTTTTGTACAAACCAAGTTATTACATTGTAATTCTTGTCCTTCCTTCCCTACTGAATGAACAAGACGAGGCTTCATAATCTGCATTTTAAAATTTGAGAATTAGACTATATCATTAGTGTCTTGTATACTGTGCCCCCCACCCCCATTTTCCCACCTCAGAATCCTATGTTTTAGGCAGGTTTGGTTTCTAGAATTTCTGTCCCATCTGGAGAAATACCTGGTTTCACATTGATTTCATCAAGTAAACTTTTCAGAATCTGGGTATCCTTTTTAAAAATATGTTAATTTTTTTTCTTTTTCAAATCTTTTTTTTTTTTTTTTTTTTTTGGTACCGGGGATCGAACTCAGGTCCTTGGGCTTGCGAGGCAGGCAGCAGAACCACTGAGCTAAATCTCTGGCTCTTCAAATCTTTTTATTAGTCCGTATTTGTTATATAGGTTAATGGCAGATTAATACATATTAGAGAACTGATTCAACTTTATTCCTTTGCCGTGAAGAGAGACTGTTCCATGTAACTCATCCTTTATGCCATTAGACTCGTTTCACTATTCTTATTCATAACATTGGATACTGTGATTAGTTGAGGATCATATATATATTTGTATGGGAAGGTATAAACATCAGATTTAAAAAGCAATAAAATTATATCCGGGCTGGGGATTTAGCTCAGTGGCACCACCCCTCCCTCACAAGCGCAAGGTCCTGAGTTCGATCCCTGGTACTGAGAAAAAAAAGAAAAAATTATATCCAGTAAATAGCTGGGTGTGGTTTAATGATGCCCTGCCTCAGATAGGTAGGTAAGTGATATAGTTCATTGTGAAGGCCTGAGTTCAGTCCCCAGTACCATCAGTAAATAAATATGAACATGCCTAATTGTGTTTTACAATCAGTCCACTTAAAAGTGAAGGAAGGGATGTGGGATGGAGGGAGGGAAGTAGGACGTTTGCAAAAACTTAAACTTCCGTGCCTGGAGAGATGTTTTTAAAGTGAATGTCTTCAGCTCTTCTCTCAGCAGCTGGGAAGAGGGGGCAACGGACTGAGGATAGAAGAAGTGGACGTAGTGAAAGAAGAGGGGCCTGCCATGCAGGATTGTCTTGAAATAGCTGATGAATACATCCTTGGTAAATAAGAAAATAAAACTGAAGCAGGTGGTTTTAAGAAGTAAAAGTTTGTACAGTCTCATCCTCTTAGCCAAAGGTCAAACTTTTGGATGTTCTCCAAAATGTAGCAGCAGTCTAGAGATATGGATAGAAGAGGGGGATAAGAGAGTGCAGCTCCACCTGTGGGGACTCAGTGGACAGAAGCACTGCTGTCTGTAGCTGCACTGCCTAGAGCCTATGAGATCACGCGGAAGGGAAGGAGGAACATTCAGAAACGTGTTCTAACTGCATTTGACTGGTGATTACACTTGTCACCGTACTCAACAAGATACAAAAATGTAATTTACAAAGAAAAATGTTGAAGAAATTTGCATACAGTAAAATGAGAAACTTTGGTTCATCAGAACATATCACACACTCTAGTAGAATGTATTTGTAGCAAACTTAACTGATAAAATATAAATTACCAAAAAATGCCAGCAACCAAATAGAAAAACAGACATGACACAGAAAAGGAATCCTATACAGTTAGTAAACACATTAGGATGGTCCATGTCAATATTTGGAAAATAAAAATTCAAACCCTCAAAAAAAAAGTAAAGGACGGGCTGGGGTATAGTTCAATGGTAATATACTTCCTAGCATGCATAATGCCCTGGATTTGATCCCAGCACTACAAAGACAGAAAAAGTGCAGGAAGAGGAATGGTAGGAAAAAGGACAAAGGATATTAACCTAAATAGAAAAAAACCAAGTACCTTTCAGGTTTCTGTGAAGGACTTCTCCTGTGGCCCCCTCTGACCCCAATCAGGTTTGCCTTCTGTATTTCAGTTTCCTGTGGTCAACTTGCTTTTTGGTACCGGGGTTCGAACTTGGGTCCTTTGCGCATGTGAGGCGGGTGGTAGAACCACTGAGCTAAATCCCCAGCTCCTGTTTTTGTTTTTTTTGAGACAGGGTCTCGCTATGTAGCTCAGGTTGGCCTTGAACTCACTGTGTAACTCAAGCTGGAGTCAAATTTGAGGCAGTCCAAGTGCTGGGGATTATAGGTGTACACCACCACTCCCAGCTCTGTGATCAGTTTATGGTGTATTTTATTTCTTCCACCTCCTTCTCCTCTTCCTCCTCTTCTGATTGTTGTATTATTATTATTATTATTAATACTACTACTTATTTGGTATTTTGAGACAGGGCCTTACTGTATAGTTCAATCTGGCCTCAAACTTGAGATCCTCCTGCCTTAATTTCTCCTGAGTGTGCGATAACAGAGCATCACCATCCCCAGCTATGCTTAATTTATTGTTGTTAATTTCTTATTGTGCCTCATTTATAATTAAACTTTTCATAGGTCTGTTTGTATAGGAAAACACATATATAGGCTTTGATACGATTTGTTTCAGACATCCATCCACTGTGGCTAGGAAGATAGCCACTGAGGATAAGAGAGTCTTTGAAGAGGTTCTGTATGTGCCAGTTTGAAGAAATATTGCCACCTTGTGGTTTTTTAGAGCATATCCTCTAGATGGAGACCAAGTTTTCTATTTTTTTTTTTTTTTTGGTACCAGGGATGGCACTTGGGTCCTTGTGTTTGCGCAGCAGGCGGCAAAACCACTGAGCTAACTCCCTGGCCTCAGAAAACCTTTTTTTTGGTACCAGGGATCAAACTCAGGACCTTGCGCTTGCAAGGCAAGCGACGGAACCACTGAGCTAAATCCCCAGCAAGTTTTCTATTCTTATAATCAGGTTTTTGTTTTGTTTGCAGTTCTGGGTATGAACCCAGGACATTGTACATGTTAGGCAAGTGCTGCACAACTGAGCCACTCTTCATTCCTACATTTATTTATTAAAAAAAAATTTTTTTTTGGCTTTTTGAGATAGGATCTCCCTATGTAACCCAGGCTGGTGTTAGACTCACTTGGTAGTCCAGACTGGCCTTGAATTTATTGCCTCAGCCTCCTAAGAGCTGGATTACAGGTGTGTACCACCACTCCTCGCTCATTAGTAGATTTAAAGCGAGGAGCTGCTGAGGTAGAATGAGTGTGTAGAAATATGGACATTACTTGTAGTTGATTAAACCATACGGCTGGGTGAGGTGGTACACATCTGCAATTGTGCCACTTGAGGTGCTGAGGCAGGAGGATCACCAAGAGTTTGAGGCCAGCCTGGGCTACATATACATAGCAAGACCCTGTCTCAAAAAACCAAAATCAAAACAAAAATTAGAATATTTAAGCCACAGACTAGAGGTTGAGGGTAGAGGTAGAAGGCTAGAAACATTTCTCTTGTTTATACTTTCTTAGTTAATTTAAGTTTAAGGATGGGAGTTTGCAGAGTTGGTCAAAGGACACATAATTACAGTTAAATAAGAGGAGTAAGATTAAGAGATCTCTTGTACCACATGATGACAATACAGGTCGTTGATACATTGTATGATATTTTTGAAAAATGCAAAGTAGATATTGCATTTGCATCATAAAAAATACCAGCCTTGACTGGTCCAAGGAGCTGGTATTCAGGGAAGGAAGTAGGCCACCAAGGAGTGGGGCCTGCCTCCCTGTACCTGCATACCTGTCCTCTGGAAGAATCAGTAGGACCAGAAAGCAGGGAGGGTGGAGACCACGTCTGTGCACACAGCATCTTGCCATCCATTGGTGTGAGCCTTTTTACACTGCTCCTGGTGCCACGCTTTTGTGTCATGCAGACAGATAGTCCCTTGGGCAATGTAGGTACTCACCAGTTCTTTATTTGCAGAGTGAAAATGTCAAATTATTTCAGTCAATTTACAGTCAATAAAGTATTTGTCTATTAGAAAATATTAACAGAAAAGCCAACCATGTGAGATAATGCATATTGGATTCCACAATGTATATGTACTTCATACACGTTGTATACACTAAATACATATAATTTGATCCATCAATTTAAAAAACTTAGTAATGGCTGGGGATTTAGCTCAGTGGTTCCGGCCCCTGCCTCGCAAGTGCAAGGTCCTGAGTTCAATCCCTGGTACCAAAAAAAACCCTTAGTAATGATTATTCTAGTAGGATTTTTTTTTTTTTTGTACTGGGGATTGATCTCAGGACCTTGTGCTTGGGAGGCAGGCGCAATGCCACTGAGCTAAATCCCAGCTACAGTAGGAATTTTGAGGTGGGATATATTCTTTTTTTTTTTTTTTTTTGGTACCAGGGATCGAACTTGGGACCTTTCACTTGTGCGGCAGGCGCCGGAACCACTGAGCTACATCCCCAGCCCCAAGGGATATATTCTTTGTTTGTTAGAGTTACAATATCCACAAGATCTAAGAGTACATCTAACCACACTTACGTAGGTAATTAATAGAGACATTACGGTGTTTGTATTTGAGCTTGAAGATTTTATATTTACCTCTTTGCACTTTTGGACAGCTAATCCATGGCAGTAGCTTAAGCTGGACCACCTGCTTCATTACTCCTCTAACTCAGATCTAAATGTGCCATTTATATTTCGCAAAAAATTATTACCACCAGTTGTCTTGCACATGGCTCTAGGAACATTAGGATAAAGTAGTGGTAGGTAGGTTCCACATGACATGTGGAAAAGCAACTTTTCATTATGCCATTTTCACTGTTCTGATGAGTCACTGTATCTTCATATATGACAGCCGGTATATATCTAGACAGTATATGCTAATGCTTGTGGCAATTCTGGCTGGTGTTTGTACTCTTCTTGCTCTTATTTGTTTATTGTATATTCTTTTTTTTGGTACTGGGGATCAAATGCGGGTCCTTGCGCTTGGGAGGCAGGCGGCGAAACCACTGAGCTAAATCCCCGGCCCCTATTACATATTCTTTATCTTCCTTTTCCTCCATGCTTCTTCTTTGTTAAATAATACTAGGGTAGGAGTGGTTGATTTGGATTGCCAATAAATCCCACAGATTTACACATAAAATCTTTTACTATAAATTGTCAAAGTACTTAGTGGAGTTGTTCCTAGTAGTAATGGGAAATAGTCACAAAAATGAAAGAAAACCTGATTTGCAAGAGGAGTCTTTCATAGAAACCTGAAAGGTTTTAATGTTAAGTAGTTTAAAATAATGATCCTTGTTTGCACCTTCTCAGTGTCATCCTTTTTCATTTTTCATTCTAAAAGATTTTGAAAGCAGCTGACTAGACTTTTTATTGTAAAATACTGTACTCTTGTATTTGATAATTTTTACTGTAGGTCTGAGGAAATCAACACATTTCAGCTTTAATTTGTAAACAATGTTTGGTACACTTTTTCTTTTGGTGCTGGGAATCAAACCCAGGGCCTTTTGGATGGTAGGCAAGTGCTATACAGCTCAGGCTGGCCCTGAATTCATAGCAATCCTCCTGCCTCAGCCTCCCAAGTGCTAGGATTACAGGTGTGCACCATCATGCTGGGGAAAAACGAAATTTTTAAAAAACAGAATTAAATGAAAACTCATTCCTTCCTTCCTCCCACTTTATCTTTATTTTGAGATATCTTTAAACTTGGAGAAATAATGCAAAAGAATCCTTTATATCTTCACCTAAATCATTGCTGTAACCTGCTTTTGGTGGTGCTGGCACATTAAGCATGTGCTCTACCATTGAGCTATATCCCCCTCTCAAGTGTAGCATTTTGCCACAATTGCCTTATCATTCCTTTTGGAAATGTGTGTAATAGTTTTTTCTCAAGCCACTTAACAGTTAAGGACCAGACATCATGCCTTTTGAACTTATGTAACCATAGTGCAGTGCTCAAAATCATAAAATTTAACACTGACATAGTACTGCTATTATCTAGATCTTAACAAGTTTCAGATTTTTCTAGTTTGTTTGTTTTTTTTGGAGGGGGCAGATATTCACATTTATGTTGCCTAGGCTGGCCTCAAACTCCTGGACTCAAGTGATCCTTCTGCTTCAGTTTTCCTAAGCAGCTGGGACTACAGGTGTTTTTGGTGCTGCCTGGCTCTCAGTTTTCTTTCTTTTTTTTTTTTTTTTTTTTCAGTTTTCTTAATATTCTTGGTAGCAATTTCTTTGTGGTCTAGGTTCCAGTTACAGATCATTTTATTTCTTGTCTCTTAAGTCTCAGTCTTTAATGATTTTATGTGCTTCTCTGGATCAGTTAAGAGGTACAAGGTGTCTTTTTATGCTGTCATTGGTAATGCTAACCTTGATCACTTGTGTGTAAGGTGTCATCCACCAGGCTGTCCAGTGTAAAGTTACTATTTTTTTCCTTTTAATAGATGGGAAAATAGTTGAGATTATGTAAACACCTTGTACCTCATCAGCATTTCACCCCCCTCCTTTGTTTTCCTTGGGTACCAGGGATCGATCTCAGGACCTTGCACTTGTAAGGCAGGTGGCGAAACCAGTGAGCTAAATCCCTGGCCCAGCATTTCACCCTTTTATTTTAACATGTATTGCTAAATCTCACCCAATTAAGATACTACTGTAGGGCCGGGGATTTAGCTCAGTGGTTCTGCCACCTGCCTTGCAAGCCCAAGGATCCAAGTTTGATCCCTGGTTCCCCCCCCCCAAAAAAAAAGATATCACTGTGATAGTTGGTTTACTTAATATTTATATTTTATTATGTTCAAGTTGACGATCTGGCCAGTGGAAAGACCACCAAGCAGAAGCCCAGTGATTCTTTGTTTTGTTTTGGAACCAGAAATCGAACTCAGGATCCTGCGCTTGTGAGGCAGGCGCTGGAACCACTGAGCTAAATCCCTGGCCCTAAGTCTGAATTTTTTAAGTGATGACTCGATTTTTTTTTTTTTTTTTTTTGTACCAGGGATTGAATTAAGGACCTTGCACTTGCAAGGCAGGTGGTGGAACCACTGAGCTCAATCCCTGGCCCTGAATTTTTAAAGTGAAAACAGTATTTAACACCATACTGGGGAACGAACCCAGGAACTTTGCATTAAGCTATATACATCTTCAGCCTTTTATTTTATTTTGAGATAGGGTCTAAGTTGCACAGGCTAGGCTCAAACTTGTGATCCTCCTGTCTCAGCCTCCCAGGGCCTTTGTATCCTCAGCCTTTGAGACAGGGTCCCCCTAAATCACTAATAAGTTGCCTAGGCTGGAGAACTATATTCTCCAGCTTCAATCTCTTAGGTTACAGGCATGTGCCTGTATGCCTGGTTTGGAGTGCTTTCTTAATGTTGATGAGGGTTCTAAAACAGCTAATGCTAAGTTTTTTGTTTGTTTTTATTTTTTTTAGACTGGGAGTATCTCACTATGTAGTTCAAGCTGGCCTCAAACTTGTGCTAATCCTCCTGCCTCAGCCTTCCAAGTGTGGAGATTATAGGCATGTGCCACCACACCTGGACCAATGCCAGTTATTTGTAAAATTTGCATCATTTAAAGATTTAAAGTAAGGCATTTGGACAGGCCTGGTGTTACAGGCTTGTAATAATCATAGCACTCTAGGAGACTGAAGTAGGAAAATCAAAGGTTTGAGTCTAACCTGGGCAATTTAGTGAGACCTTTTCTCAAAAATATTTTTAAAGGGCTGGGGATTTGCTCAGTGGTTCCGGCACCTGCCTTGCAAGCACAAGGTCCTGAGTTCGATCCCTGGTGGCCCCCCCCATAGATATATACATATTGGAGCCAGGGATTTAGCTGAGTGGTTCTGCCGCCTGCCTTGAAAGCGCAAGGTCCTGAGTTCAATCCCTGGTACCAGAAAAAAAAAAGTTTTTAAAAGGGGTGAGGGGTTAGGGATGTAGCTCAATGTGAAGGCCCTGCATTCAATCCCTACCACTGTCCCCCCCGCAAAAAAAACCACTTCTGGTATATGGGTTTATATTAAGGCCCTCCTTAAACTTGCCGTCTTTTTTTTTTTGGTACTGGGGATCAAACTTGGGACTTGGTGCTTGCACGGCAGGCGCCAGAACCACTGAGCTAAATCCTGGGCCCCTTACCCTCTTGTTATTGTGTAGTTGCGTGGTTAATTGGGTCACAACAGCTTTTTTTTTTTTTTTTTAAATACTTGAGGCAAAATTAGACATAGGTATTCATGGGACTTAGAATTTATTGCATGTTATAAGAAGGAACAATGGGGCCAATGGGGCCGGTTATTTAGCTCAGTGGTTCCACTGTCTGCCTCACAGGCACAAGGTCCCAAGTTCGATCCCCAGTACCCAAAAAAAAAAAAAAAAAAAAGAAGGAACAAACTTTGTGTTTAAAAAATAAGATGATGCTGCAGCGGGCTGTGGTGTTGTGCAGTGTGTACCTACAATCCCAGCTACTGGAAGCTGAGGCAGGGGATCACAGTTTTGAGGCTAGCTCAGTCAACTTAGACCCTTTCTCAAAATAAGGGCTATGTAGCTGAGTAGTAGAACACTCACCTAACATGTGCAAGGCCCTGGGTTCATTCCCTAGCACCACCAAAAAGAAAAGATTAGATGAAGCAGTAAGTATAATTTCACTGTGCCAACATGAATTTTTCTGTTTTAAATGCCTGTTAGTAAGTATGCTGATGATTTATATTTTTCTTAGGATCTGGTACAGCAGTGATGTAGAGTTAAATTAGGTTTTCTAATTTAGGATTATAATTTGGGGCAAATAAATTTTATCTGTATTTCTGGAGTTATATTAATTTAAGAGATAATAGGAGTTATAGGTAGTGGTGCTTGCCTATAATCCCAGGAGTCTGGGAAGCTGAACCAGGAAGATTGTAAATTCAAAAGTAGTTTGAGACTAACTGAAAATTTTATTTTTTATTTGCTAGGAGGTTTTTGTTTTTGTGTTATCAAGGATTGAACACAGGGTCTCATGCATGCTAGGCAAGTGCTTTATCTCTTCTAGAGGTTTTGATCTAGTTGGGACTGTGTTTACCTGAAACAAGACAGAGTGCAGTTTATTTTTCAGTTGTGGATGTGGATTTAGCAGAAAGACATGGAAAGCTGCAGTAGCTAAGGAAATCTCAGAGGACAAGAGGTTTGAGCTGTAATTTGAAGGACATATGGAGAAAAAGCCAGATATTCTTGGCTTAAATAAAATCAGGAATGAGATCAGTTAATTAACTAGAGACAAGCTCTCACTGTGTAGTTCAGGCTGGCCTTGAACTCACTATGTAGCTGAGGCTGGCCTCAAAGTGATCCTCCTGCCTCAGCTTCCAAGTGCTGGGATTATAGGTGTGTGCCACCATGCCTGGCTCTCAGCTCATTAATTTTCCACACCTCTGTGAAGTACTTACATTTATTTTTTTAAATTTTCTTTAATTTTTTTGGTACTGGGGATCGAACTCGGGACCTTGCACTTTTGAGGGAGGCAGATATTCAAGGCCTTGGATTGGTATGGGATTTGAATGTTGGTTGGTCTGATTCTGCTATTCTTGGATTTTGTACTACGTACATTGGTTGCCCCATTTTCAGACCATTGATAAATGTTTGAAGTTACTTCCACTAAGCTAAGTGGCATGTGTGCTACAGTAGGCTGTTTGTATCATTGAAAGCTCTAAAAAGTTTGCCATCACTGTACTAGGCCATATTTTAGGCTGTTAGCCTAAGCTCTAAAGCAACTTTAATAGAAAATTTAATCTGTTTAGTAATGTAATGAATTTTATTTTTTATTTATTTGTTTGCTTTTTGAGACAGGGTCTTACTATGACATTCAGATTGACCTTGAACTCACTATGTAGCCCAGGCTGTCCTTGAATTTAACAGTGGCACACTCCAGAGTGCTGGGATTACAGGCTTGTGCCACCATTTGTGGCTTTGTAATGAATTTTGAAGTAAAAAAATTTTTGTACTGATTGGGATGTGTGAGTGTTACTACTTACACAATCTAAATAGCCATTTTATTTGTGGAAATTTTTTTTTTTGGTACTGGAGGTTGAACTCAGGACCTTGCATGGCACCATTGAGCTAAATCCCCGGCCCTTGTGGAAATATTTTATCTAGCACAAATAACTAAGTTTTTATTGTCATGTGAAGTTTTAATTCTTAAGCATGCTCAGATAAATTTTAACCATTTAAACTTTTTTCTTTCCTTTAGGAGCGTCAAGGTCGTGGGAAGTAAAATGCAGTTCTGCACAGACTGCAGCAACGGTTGCATCTGCAAATCCTAAGAGGAAAAAATGACCTTCAAGAGAATTAGGACTTTTTTCTTAATTTCATTGACTTCAGAGACGATTGCAGACTTGCAGTTTAAGTATTGGAATTTCACAAAAGACATAGGACCTAACTGGAAAATGAAGAAAAAAAAAAAAAAAAGAAAAAGAAAAGGAAAAAACTAAACAAAAATCCCTCTAGGTAGTTTAGGTGAAAAGTGTCCCTTTTATTTTGGCTTTGGTTGTGATTTCAGAGCATAATGCTTTTTTTGTCTTTTTACTATGTTTTTCGGATTTTTAAGTCCGTAAGTGCATACAGTTTTCTCTAATTTTTAAACCCTTTCCTCCCATTTTGACATTTGCACTTGGAGAACACGAGTTGCGAAGGTTTTGGGTGTCCACCCCAGAAAGTGGGAATTTGATTTTTCCCTTCCGAACTGGAAGAACATTTTTATGAAGAAATTTTGTCTAGGAAAATTTAACAGTGTTACCCAAGGTTGTGTCTTTAAGGGTGGTTCATTTTCTCTGACCCTTTGTTACTCAAAGTAAAGTACTAGGAGTCCTAAGAAATGTTCTGTTCTTGTACATTATACTGATTAAGTCAAGATTAATTTGATTTCAAAGCTAAGAACAGTGGTAAAAACTCGTTTTCAGAAATGCATTTTGGAAGAGAAAAATACTGTAAAATGTGTAGTGAATGTTTCTTCAGTTTCTTGTTCAGCCAATGAGGAAAGGGCATCGCCTTTCTTTTTACCATTAATCACTTCTCAATAAACGTGAGATCCTGTTGAGCATCACTTCTAGTACCACTTAGTGTTATTTGACTCTGCTATATTTTGTGAAAGATTTTTGGATATAAGGAATTCCAAGAGGTGAGGTAGCAACTAATTTTTAAAAGTTTATATTGAGAAGAAATAATTCAGACTTGCTTTTGTATCAGGGCTGGATAGCCATGGCCTATAAAGGAAAGTGGGCCAATATTCATAGTGTTTTTTTTCTGGATACCACCCAGAGAAGATAAAGCCACTGCTAAATCGTTCAGTATGAACAGATATTTGTGTTTTTAGGTGCCAAGCACTGTGCTAACTCCATAGAAATCTGGCCATCTGTCTTTAAAGGAGGCAGCACACAGGATTTGTTTAATCAGAATATGATATATTTAGACAGTGTTCCACACAGATGCAGGTCCCAAAAGAAATTCCAGCGAGCATGTGTTGATGAATCTTAAAAGTACAGGGGCATTTGATTCATTTTTGTTTATTCACCAAGGCTTGAAGGGCTTCTCTGCCTTAAAAGAGTTTTAGCTCTTAAGATATCTCAGTTTTGGAGAGCTAAATATAGAAAATATCTATACTACAAAGGTTCTGAAAATGTGTTTTAATACTGTTAGACAGTTATGCCCTAAAATGACTTACTCATCCTACACGTAGCCCAGGCTGCTAAGTAAAGGATGCTGATAAATAATTTCCAGTCAGCATTATAGTAAACACTGTTCAGTCATCATTTGCGTATCAGAGGCACAGTACAGTACTCCTGGACATTCCTGTCTGCCAAGGTTTTAAAATACATTTCCCCAAATTGGGAGTTCTTTTGTGTTTTCATTCATTTGAATATGTCAGATTTCTTAGGAAGAAATACAGCATTCAGTATTTTCACTTTTAGTCCTAACTTCTGTGATTTCTACAGGACTCCCTTGGGCTTGTTGAGTATTTTGCCTTCAAAAGGGAAAATATCCAGAGAAAAGCAAATTCAAAAGTAATTTTACCTAGGATTTCCCATGTTGAATTCATGTTGGCTAAGAGATTATTCAAGAATATTTTGCAATTTTAAATGGTAGCACCTTCCTTGGTAGTTTGACAATGCTTCCCATTCTTTTCTTATCACATGCGGAAAATACTGTTAATTTGGAAATAGATTGGATGGAACTGGATCTCCTGACAAGTTTGCTCATTTAACCAGCCCTGACTGTCGAAGGGTTCAGGATCTTGGACTTGTGTATTAAAACAGAAAAACCTCCATTGTCTCTTTTGTATACAGTATTTAAAAAACTAGACTGTTAAAGAGGTAGTTCTAAAACTTTGTTTAGTGAAGACCCCAGAATGCAACTATACTAGGTCTGTTATTTACTAAAGACAACTTTGCCACTGGGAATTTTTAACGTTTGACTATTTCTCAAGACTTCTGTTATCTGTGAATGTAATAACTGGCTAGCTATATTTACTTTTTTCCTTTGTTGAAGATGAGGGGGAATTGAACAATCTTGGCACATATTATTAGTGATGGAATTCAGATAATTTAAAACCTTTTAAATATGAACAAAATGAGTAGTACATGCCTGTGGTCCTAGCACTTTAGAGACTGAGTGGGGAGGATCGCTGGGAGTTTGAGGCCAGCCTGGACTCTGCATAGTTCAAGGCCAGTTTGAGCTCTATAGTGAGACCTTGTCTCAAAAAAAAAACAATGTAAGGGCCAGGGATTTAGCTCAGTGGTTTCACCGCCTGCTTCAAAAGTGCAAGGACCTGAGTTCAATCTCCACCCCCCTCAAAAAAAAAAACAACAACAAAAAACGTAAATCTCACATTTGGTCAACTTTAGCTACATTTGTTTGGCTGTCTTTTCAACATGTTGCACTTTTTACTTTATTTTTTGTTTTTTTGAGACAGGGTCTTATACTGTAGATCAGGCTTGGCTTGAACCCACAGCAATCTTCCTTCCTCAGCCTCTGGAGTGCTGGGATTACAGGGGTGCCCAGTTTTCATGTTCTGCTTTTTAACATTTACTTTGAAATAATTGCAGACTTTTGCAAAAATAATAATGGCGAATCATACCCTCACCTTCCTCCAAATTTTTTTTTTTTTGGCACTGGGGATCGAACTTGGGACCTTGCACGTGCCAGGTAGGCGGTGGAACCACTGAGCTAAATCCCTGGCCCTCCAAATGTTTTTTTAAAAAATTGGTATATTTTTTATTTTATTTTTTGATTTTTTTGAGACAGGGTCTCACTTTGTAGTTCAGGCTGGCCTCGAGCTCACTGTAGCCCAGGCTGTCCTCAAACTCATGGTGATCCTCCTGTCTCAGCCTCCCGAGTGCTGGGGTTACAGGTGTGCACCCATGGCCGGCCCTTCCTTCACATGTTAACATTCGTATAACCGTAGTAAAATGATCAAAACCAGTAGATATTGACACAGTACTATTAACTAATCTATAAACATTTGATTTTTACCAGCTGTCACACTAAGGTCTTTTTCTGGTTCAGTGTCCATCCAGGTTCCCACATTGCATTTAGTTGTCTTTAGACTCCTTTAGCCCATGACAATTTTTCAGTCTTCATCTGACACTTGAGATTATTAGCCAGTTATTTTGTAGGATGGCCTTTGAATTGTATTTATCTGATCTTCTCAATATTAGATTGAGTGTTCTTCGACAAGAGTGTCACGAAAGTACTGTGTCCTTTTCAGTACATTATATTGGATTACTTGATGGTCATATGACTTGTTATTGATGTTAACTTTGATCACTTGGTTAAAGTAATGTCTGCCAGATTTCTCCACTGTAAAAGTATTAATTTTCCCTTTGTAATTAATAAGTAACTTGGTATACTTTGAAACTAATCATTCTTTGACCTAATTTTGGCATCTTTGGATTGCTTTTGCCTGCAACAAATATTACTGTGGTATTTGCCAAGTGTTTAATCTATTTCTCTTCTACATATACTAATTAGAGCTCTACTGTAAGGAAGATGTATCACTCTCCCCATTTAATTAATTATATTAGTGTGGACCCATGTCAATGCTATCCATTTATTTTGTTGGTTAGACTGTCCCGGCTTCAGCCATTGGGAGCACCTTCAAGGTTTTTTTTGTTTTTTGGGGGCAGTGCTGGGGATCCAGTTCAGCCTGGTGCTTGACATTTTGTATTTTTGTAATACTTCAAAATGTCCCAGGCTAGGGCCAGGGATTTAAGCTCAGTGGTGCCTCACCTGCCTCACAAACGCAACATCCTGAGTTCAATCCCTGGTACCAAAAAAAAACCCACCAGAATGTCCCAGGCTAGTGTATTTTCCCTGCCTCAGCTCCATTTTCCCAAGGAACTCTAGTTCCTTTTATTGGAGAATATTTAGAAACCATTTATTGATAGCATTTTAAAAATTGCAATGGCATATTAGGCTGTGCTTTAAAAATTACTAGTAGTGTAAGAGAATTAACGTAGTCTAATCTGAGCACTTAACCATTTTATTTCTTCCCTTCCATAACGATATATATGAATGGCTCTTCTGGAGTTACAGAGAACACTTCTACTTGGCCTAGTACTTCACCTAGGTTGGAGCTCAATGAACATGGGTGTATAATAATCTCTACCTTTAACCCAGTAATTATAGTCCCTGAACATTGGAAGTCCTGATTCCCACAGTCCAGACTCTTAGAGGTGTAGGTCTTTTCCCGTGAGACTGTAAATGGTCATGTACCTGATCAGTCCATTTACAGTCAATTTTTTTCCTCACTGGGAAGCAATGCCACATTGCTACGATTGTCGTTTGTCACTGATGGATGGGTTCTGAGTAGCCTTTCTTGGGAACTGTAGCACCCATTACAGCTGTGGGTTTGCATGTGGAAGCCAACTGCTGCAGGTTCAGCATCCGAAGCGAGGCTAAGGGAACTGGAGAAGCTCCCTCTGCCCTTCTGGGCCAGTGGTTTGGGTGTCAGGGGCCCAGACTCCCCCTCAGATTGCGGCAGTGCAGATCAGTTCTCTCTTCGCTCTGCCTGCAGCCCAGCTGGCCCTTTGCAGACAGGAGGACAAACTGTGTCCCTCCTTTTCTTGGTTCTCTTTGTGCTCCCCCAACCCTGCCGCAGCCTCTCAGTTCTTATACACTCCCTGCCTGTGCAAAAAGCCTTTCCCACCAAACCCTCACTTTTCCAGGTGAGGTTTGTCATATGAGAGACTGGGAAATGGGTTTTGGGCCACCTTGTTAGTGGGGCAAAGATGACATTCATACTGTGCATGTTTATTGCTTTCTTCAGCCTCTTCAGTAATGTTCAAAAGTGGGGCAGGCTATGGGCCGGGGATTTAGCTCAGTGGTGCCACCGCCTGCCTCGCAAGCGCAAGGTCCTGAGTTCAGTCCCTGGTACTAAAAAAAAAAAGTGGGGCCGGCTGAGGGTTGGAAAGCTGTTAGTCCCACCTGCTGTCCGTAGGGGCTGTTCATAAACACAGAAAGGAAAGAGTTGCATTGCCCTTCAAGGGGCAGCACCCTGACAAAACTCCCAGTTTTGCTGCTTGGTCCAGTTATTCATGTCCATCTGTTTAATCATTCAGCCTGTATTCTGTGAGCTGTCATGCTATTGTTGGGCATTGGGGGAAGAAATAAAAAGATTTTTTTGCAGAATTCAATTTAAAGAATACCCTCTAATGGAGATTGGTATTGTGGGAGGTAAGAGGAGTGCTATAAGAACAGAACCGGGCATAGACCCAGAAAATTGTCCTTTATTAGATTTTTCTTCATGGCTTTTCTTAAGCCTTTGATCCTTCACACTGCAGCTCTCTCCTGGGTGTCCTCCCCTGTAAGAAGTTGTCATGCTGGGCTGGTCTGCATATATTTCCTCACTGGACAAAGGAAATGGCCTCTGCAACCACTTGATTGTGTGCTCTTTACAGGGATTTAAATTTAACAGTAGTGCTTTTCTAACAAAAAGCACCCAGGTGGCACACACCTGCAATTCTGGCACTGAGGAGACTGAGGCAGGAGTTTGAGGGCAGCTTGGGCTACCTAGTGTGTTCAAGGCCAGCCTGAACATAGTGAGATCTCGATTAAAAAAATAATACAATTACATAGTGTAAAAAGTGTCTACAATTTGGTACTTATTAAGTTTTAATTTTATTTACATGAGTTTGTTATCCTTTTAAAAACTGCTATATGACATACGAGATTGGCACATACATAAACACGTAGTTTTAAGTTACTCTACAGAAACGAGATAATATCTTCTGGGTTCCATTGCACCTCCAACCCCCTTCAGTCATGATTCCCTGAGTTTCCAGTTCTGCTTCACTAAAGAAGGTCCCAGTGTTTTCATGATAACCTAATACAGAGACTCCTGGAGTGAGTGGAGCTCCAGGGGCCTGGGACTCAGTCACCAAGAACAGCTCGGGAGAATCCTATCCCTATTTTGCTCTTGAGCCTTGAAAGCAAACTTCTCCAGATTTCTGTTTCCCTAAAGCCTCTCAGTCTGAACTTAGGGACACTTAATTTTTCTTTCTTTTGCAGTGCTGGGGATCAAACATAGGGCCTCAGACATGAAAGGCAAGTAAGTACTCTACAGCTGCAGCCCCAGCCTGAGGCACTGAAGTTTTTCCTTGAATGTCATTCCAGATCAAGGCATTTTGATGGAAAAGGATGGAGCAAGTCCTAGCTCCATCAAAAAGTCAGCTGACCAGGACCAGTGAGTGTGGGAGAGGGCTGTTTCCACCAGGCACAGTTTTAGGGATAGTCTACAAGCAGGAAACTAAAAGCCTCTGTGTTCAGTGGGACTCTAATTCTGATGGAGAGACAAAACATTTGTCAGGTGGTGCGTGATATAGAGAAAAGTAACATAAGTAGAGATGAAAAAGAGAGGCTGGACAGGAGATGCATCCTACCAGAGCCCAGATCATGAGGTGAAGGCAGTTGGCCAAGATGGTGAGAAGAAAGCACTCAGTTTTGAGAAAAGTATTTCCTTTCCCTCTCATGCCTCCTGTCTCTCCTTACTTAGTTTAAATCCCAGGGCTCATCACCCCATCTCCTACTTTGTATTCAGCCTCAGCTCCCTGGGTCCTTTGTCTTACTGTGTTGAATTTAATTGACAGGTCTTAATCCTACTTTCATCTTACTCTCCACCCACCTGCAGCTGTGCAGCTTACAGTGACTAGAGAAAGCCATTCAACCAGTGCCTCTTTCTATAATTTCGCGGTGTGTGTGTGTGTGTGCGCGCGCTGGGGATTAAACCCAGGGCCTTGTGTATACTAAACACACACTTTCCACTGAAATACATTCCTAGCCCCCACTGTCTCATTTTAAGCTCAGAATTACAGAAGGAAAATTCTTTCCCATTTACTCAATCTCTCAATGTTAAGATAACTTTCATTATATTCTCCCTTTCTTCAAACTTCCAACACCTCCCATCTCTGCTTTCAGTTAATGACTTCCTAGTTGGCTATGGAAAATTGAACCAGACTCTTCAGGGCATCTATTCCCTTTGTACGTTATCACCTGTTATAGATCGGTATTTGTCTTTATTTTTTATTTTTTTTGTTTGTTTTGTTTTGGGTACTGGGGATCAAACTTGGGTCCTTGCACCTGTGCATCAGGTGGCAATGTTTTTATTTTTTAAATTTAAAAAATTTTATTTTATCCCATTCCCTCCCTCAAGCACCCTTAAATTGATAGTGCTTTCCTTTTTTTTTGGTACCGGGGATCGAACTCTGGTCCTTGTGCTTGCACAGCAGGTGGCAAAACCACCAAGCTAAATCCCCAGTCCCTAGATTGGTATTTCTTAACTCCTGGCGGCAGTGTCAGTACACCAGGGAACTTGTCCAACATGATGACTTTGGACCCCAATCCAGACCTAGAGAATCAGAAATTCTGTGGGTGTGGCCAGCAGTCTGTGCTTTTGATTCTCCCTAATGTGTGAGAACCAGTGACCTCAGACTATGCTCATTTCTATTCAGAGCAAACCCCTCCGCTTCAGTTCTTCCTCTCAGCCACACTGCAGTTTACCCATATTGGACCATCATGGCATACAAACCTGTTGTTTCTCCCATTTCTTTCACCAGTTACCGCCCCTTTCTCTCCCTCCCTCCCTGCCTCCTTCCTTCCTTCCTTCCTTCCTTCCTGAGACAAAATCTCACTGTATTGTCCAGGCTGGTTCCATATTCCTGGGCTCAAGAGATCCTTTTGCTTCAGCCTCCTAAATTGTTGGGAGAGCAGGTGAGCACCACCACACCAGTCTTACCCATTTATTTATTCTTGGCAGCAAAATCCTCAAGAGAAGTTGCTATTCGCTGACTCCATTTCTCTCCTGTTTTCTCTTTCTCCAATCAGATTTTCATCTCATTCCACTGGGCCTGCTTTTGTCAAGGTCACGAGTGACTCAGTGTCCCCGTCCTCATCCTCTCTGACCTGGGCACGAGCAGCACATTGCATTGTTGATGCTGCCCTCCCTGACACTCTTTCTTCACTTACATCTAGGCAAACCTTGATTTTCCTCTTTCACTGGTTGTCCCCATTCGTTCCTCCTTTTTTTGGTCCTCTGGGTGTCAGAATGCCCAGGGCTCAGTCTTTGGCCTTCTCTCTGCCCCCTTCCCACTCCATCCAGTCTGGCTTTCCACACCACACCATGGTCACCAGCCGCTCACATGAGGGCAACCCAGAGCTGCCTCCGGAGCTGTGCCGTTGGTACTGCAGCTCATTGTCTGCACTGGGCATCCCACCAGCGCCCAGCCCAATCTTCCAAACCCAGAGAACCCCTCACTCGCCTGGTCCTTCTCATTAGTAACAAACATCCTTTCTTTCTTCAGACTGAATCCCATGACTGAAGCCTTTAGGGCCCTCAAAGCCTAAAGCCATTAACTCTCCACTGCTGCTCCTGGCCCACTCCCCTCAGCCTCCTCTCCACCCCTCAGACAGCTTCTGCCAGAGACCTGCTCCCTGCTCTCTGGCAGTCTCCCCTGGAACTAACTTCCCTTGGATGTCTCCGAGGCCCACTCTCTCCTTGCTGCCTTTAGGTTTTTGGCAGAGTTGTCATCTTGTCAGAGGTCTCTCCTGACTTTGCTGTCAACATCCCAGCTCCTGCTTGGCCTGTCCCCTTGCTGCTGGCTGAGTGGGTAGAGAGGAACCTGAGTGTCCGCCCACCCCACATCTGTCTTAGTCTGAGGAGCCTGGGGTGCCAAAAAAAACCCAACAAAAAGCTCTGGAACAATTTTTACAAATTGAAGCTATTAGTAATTACTAGTTAGCAGAATTTCAAAGATACAGTTTTTAAGTCTCACATCCCAATTCCTGCTTTACTAGAGTGAGCAGCAGTGATATGGGAGCCAGGAACCTTGGGTTCTAGGCCTGGATCCGCCACTGCTAAGCTCTGTGACCCATGACAGACAGCTTGGGAAAGGAGCCATCCTCTGAAACGGCCCCTAAGGCTTACCTGCAGTCCCAGCAGTGCCACAGCCCCCTTCTGAGCTAAATCCAGCACCACCAGTGTCTCCCTGTGCTTTCGGCACCTGCATGGGCCTCCTTACTGGTCTCTTTCTTCTTATCTGCTTTCCATGTAGCTGTCTCTGTTAAATTTTGTTTTGGGTTCTTCAAACAAGATCTCATTGTTTAGTCCAGGCTGACCTAGAACTTGCGATCTTTCTGCCTCAGCCTACTGAGGGTGTGCACCACCATGGCCTGCTACTTTTTTTTCTCCAATGAAATTATTTTCATATATAAGTCAGTATATACACTTTTTCTTCCTTTTTTCTTTTCTGTTGCATTTTCTGGGGTTTGAACTCATGGCCTTGTACATGCTAGGCAAGTGCTCTATCACTGAGCTACACCTCCAGCCTCCCTTTCCCTCTTGAACCCTCCAGAGGCTTCCTGTCATACCTGGGATTACCCAGATGCTCCTTGGCCCACCAGTACCCTGCCACCTGGCCCCAGGACCCCTGAGTCCATCCAGGATGCTCATTCCTGCCATGGCCATCCTTTCTTCGCTCAGAAATTCTTCATTTTCCTCCTGTCTTTTAGGACTCAGCTTTAATATAATTTCCTGTGAACATCCTCTTATCTAAAGCCAGAACCCACTTGTTATTTTAAAATTCAGCTGCTAGGCTGGGGATTTAGTTCAGTGGTTTTGCTGCCTGCTGCGCAAGCACAAGGACCTGAATTCAATCCCCAGTACCAAAAAATAAAAATAATAAATAAAAATAATAAAATTCAGCTGCTGGGCTGGGAATGTAGTTCAATGGTAGCACACTTGCCTAGTAGGCACAAGGCCCTGGACTCAATCCTCAGGACTACAAATATGTTTAAAAAATAAAATTCATCTCCTGACTTATTTTCTCTGTGTGTCATAACATTTATTACAATATAACATTATTTGAAACCATGTAATTTCCACAGAATGGAAAACTATAGATCTGTAAAAAAGATAAAACCTAGGGCTGGGGATTTAGCTCAGTGGCTTTGCCACCTGCTGCGCAAGCGCAAGGACCCGAGTTTGAGCCCTGGTACAAAAAAAAAAAAAAAAGATAAAACCCATGTATTGGTATAGAACATTTTTGGGCGGGGGTTTTAGCTCAGTGGTTTCGCCGCCTGCTGCATAAGCACAAGGACCCAAGTTCAATCCCCGGTACCAAAAAAAAAAAAAAAAAATTTTAGGTATAGAACATTTTAAAGATATATTGTGGGAAAAAAACCCCAAGGTACTGCACAGTGGACAGAATACCACCATCTGTATAATAGGGGATATACTGGCTTGTATACCCACATGGATCACTGCATAAGGAACAGAGGCTACTGACAACACTGCTTGCCTCTGCAGAGGGACTAGGTGGCTCGAGATAAGAGTAAGGGGCTTTTCACTGTGCACTCTTGCATTTTGAATCATAATACATCACCTATCAAAAATAAATATTTAAAAAGCTCTATATTTGTTTCATTTCCTATCTCCTGAAAGAGAAGTATAGGTTCATAAGAACATGTACCATGTCCTTTGTTCACTTTTTTTTTTGGTACTGGGGATTGAACTCAGCACCTTGGATTTTCGAGGCAGGTGGCGGGACCACTGTGCTAAATCCCCAGCCCTTTGTTCACTTTTATGTCTTCAAAATTTAACACAATACCTGGCATCTCATTAGTGCTCAGCAAGTATTTACTTAATGAATGAAGGTCTCTTCCAGCTCTAACATTGTGTTTTGTTTTGTTTTTTTGAGACAGGGTCTCAATATGTAGTTCAGACTGGCCTTGAACTCACAATGTAGTCCAGGCTGGCCTCGAATTCATGGGGATCCTCCTGCCTCAGTCTCCTGAGTGCTGGGATTACAGCTGTGCATCACTACACCCAGCTTAATGTTGTGGTTCTAATCTACATAGAGCTACATTATGAGAACCTGTACAAAAACAAAACAAAAGAAAAAAAAGGGCTGAGATGAAGCTCAGTGGTAGAGTGCTTGCCTACAAGTGCAAGCCCCAGTACTGAAGGGAGAAAAAGAAAGGCAGGCAGTGTCATGTGCCTGTAATCCCAGGCATAGTATTTGGGAGGCTGTGTTTGAGGTCAGTCTGGCCTGCACAAGGAGAGAGACCCCATCTTAAAAAAAAAAATTCAAATTCAAATTCAGTTCCGAGATACCGAATTGTTTTATAGTGTGACATTCTGTTTTACTTTGTTATCATTAAGCTTAACAAGAAAAGAAAAAAAAGAAAAGAAAAGAAAAGAAACAAAGCAAAAAGAATGGGTAAAGAGAGAGGATGGGTGTGGAAAACAGGTCATCCTCCCAAGGGAGAGCCTGTGCAGTGAAAGAGGGCAGCGTTCTGCTCGACTACGTCCTTGCCCTGGCCTCTGAGGAAGGGGACTTCAAGGGACAGGTGAAGCAGAACCCTCCGCAGCCCCGAACATTCACGACTGTCGTTCCTGTAACAGGGCAGTCCCAAGACTGACTTCTGCAGCAGTTCTTGAGGACTTCCCCTGTCCCTGAGGTCAGGAACTAGTCCGTTTGCTCACAAGTGTGCTCTGAGGCTGGAATATAATGAACCAAAGGATGGATGGACTGATGGACGGAGGGATGGACAAACCCAAGGAGTTTGCTGGGCCTTCCGATCAGAGAAAGACCCCAACCAGCAGCTGTCATACCCCATCTGGCCAGCAGAAGACACTAGAGGAACATTTCTGAGATGGGTCCCTCAGCCTGAGCCAGTCAAGGGTGCCAAGTCCTGTTTGGACCAGGGGAGAGGGTGACATTTAGGTGACTTTTAAGAAGAGGCACATCTGGCCCAGGAAGCCTAGATCCCTTGCAGAGGTCAATACTATATAGAAAGACATGCTGTGCAAGAGCAAGGACCCGAGTTCCATCCCCGGTACAAAAAAAACCACAAAAAAAAAACAGGGCCAGGGATGTAGCTCAGTGGCACCCTGAGTTCAAGTCTCGGTTCAAAAAAAAAAAGTAGAGAAAAAGTTCTATTATTTGGTGTTTACTTTTTTTTTTTTTTTTTTTGTCCTGGGACTTGAGCCCAGGGCCTCACACATGCTAAGCATACACTCTAATCACTGAGCTACACCCCAGCTCATGAGGTTAGGTTGATGGTGAAGAGGCAAAAGTCTTATGATTTAACTCATGCATATAGAAGGGGCTTGAGAAATAGTCAGTGGGCTGGGCAGCATGGGACACACCTGTAAGTCCAGCAACTCTGGAGGCTGAGGCAGGATGGCAAGTTCCAGGCCAGCCTGGGCAACTTATTGAGATTCTGTCTCAAAATGAAAAAAAAAAAATTAAAACTGGGCTGGGGATATAGCTCGGCGGTAGAGTGCACCTGGTTTTATCCCCAGTACTGGAAAGAAAAAAAATTCAGTGGGTTGACCTTGCTGTCAAGCAGACAATACAGTGTGAGGCCCAATAAACTTGCAGTTTTATTTGTTTGTTTTTGTCTTTGTGGTACTGGAGATTGAACCCAGGACCTAGTACATGCTAGGAATGTGCTCCCTCAATGAACTACATCCCCAGGCCTTATAAGAAGGTATCATTTTGAGACAGGGTCTTGCTGAGTTGCCTGTGCTGGGCTTGAACCTGCAGTTCTCTGGTCTCAGCCTCCTGAGTAGCTAGGATTACAGGTGTGCACCAATGCACCCAGCAATAAGCTTGTTGAATGAGTGAATCTTGAAACTTTGGGCGATTTCTTGGCTAAATGCTATGACCTGGCTAAATTTTTTTTTTTCGGTACTGGGGTTTGAATTCAGGACCTTGAGCTTTCGAGGCAGGCACAGTGCCACTGAGCTAAATCCCTGGCCCTGGCTGATGTTTTAAGAGTATGTTTCTAGGGCCGGGGATATAGCTCAGTGGTGCCACCGCCTGCCTTGCAAGTACAATGTCCCAAGTTCGATCCCCAGTACCAAAAAAAAAAATAAAATAAGAGTATGTTTTCTAGCTGGGCGTGGTGGCACATGCCTGTGATCTCAGCACTTGAGAGGCTGAGGCAGGAGGGTCACCATGAGTTCAAAGCCAGCCTCAACTACAAAGTGAGACCCTGTCTCAAAAAACAAAAGAAACCCAAACCAAAAAAACCAAAAAGTGTGTTTTCCAGGATTGTTTTCTCCCTGTGTGAGAGCTTTTCTTTCCTCTAAAGAGAAGAAGTCATGACCTTGCAATAGCCTCTAATGTGCCTGGCATCCAGGCCCTTGTTCAAGGATTCCCAAATCCTCTCCCCAGGCTGAGACGAAAGTAAACATCACTTTTATTTTATAGCAGCTGAGGCCACCCGTCACTTCCATGGTGGTGAATGCACTGGACACACTGCCATCCTCATTCTTACTGCATTCAGAGGCCTGCTCTGTCCTGAACCCACTCCTTCCTGTGGGTGACCTTGTGCTCTCCCATCTGTGTCTAACTCTTGGTTTTCTTTGCCAGCATCTCTTCTTCTTTGTCTCTGTAGCCCTTAAATTAAGGGTTGAGTTCCAGCAGGAGCTCAATCTCCTGTCCTCCAGAGTCTTCTCCTTCTCCAAGGTTCCCCGACCATGTGGATGTCACAGTCCTTGGAGCCCCAGCCAACACATTCAACAGCCTACCAGGCTTTTTCATTCAGATCTTTATTAAAACAACTTATTTCATTGTTTATGAAAACCCCTCCTCGTCCCTCCAGAATCTGTTCCCCAAAGGGGCCTCATCATGGTGAAAGCCTGCACTGTGTGAGCCAGGGGCCTGTGTCGGTCATCTTCATTCCAGTCCTGATCATCCCAGACCCTCAGTTTCCCCGACTCTCTCTGCTGCTCTCATCCTCACCACTTCTAGCACCTCAGACGGCCTCTTCTGCCAGCCATTCTCTCCTCAGTAGTCAAAGTGACTTCTTAAAATGAAAACAGAGCCAGGCGTGGTAGCACTCTGTGGGGGGAGGGCACTATGAAGCAAGCAGAATCCAAGATGGATCCCAGCCTAGGCAACTTAGTGAGAGGGGCCAGGGATTTAGCTCAGTGGTTCCGCTGCTTGTCTTGCAAGCACAAGGTCCTGAGTTCAATCCTGGGTACTAAAAACAAAACAAAACCACAGAAAGCTTAGTGAGACCTCCCATCTCAAAAGAATTTAAAATTTAAAAAGAGCCTGCAGAGCTAGAGATGTAGTGCATTGTGAGGGCTCTGGGTTCAAGCCCCAGTACAAGAGGAAAAGAAGAAGCAAACAGGATCATCCTAAGCCCATTAGCCAAGATCTTCACGCCTATATGATCTGCCTGCTGCCCACATCTCAGGCTTCATTTCATGCTGTTCTTTTCCTCATTCCACTTCAGCTAATTTGAATTTCATTTAAGCACTCACTAATTCATCCATTTAGGCATCTAGGTACTCTGAGGTTTGGTACCAGGTGCTCAGGTGTGGACAAGGTGAATGTCTCTACCCTCAAGAAGCCTTCCATGTTTTACCTCCAGCCTCAGGACCTTCTCACACGCTGCCTCCTCCAGCTGAATCCTCTCCTCTGACACACTCTGTGCCTTCAACACCTAGCAACTGCTCATTTGTAATTAAATGTTTCCTCTCTGAAACGTCCCTGCAGCCCCTCAGGCTGTAAGGAGCTCCTGTTGTGCACTCCCATGCTTGTGAACTTGCCCGTTGTCTCTCAGGTTGGACTCCTTGCCAGAGCACAGGAGAATAAAACTTGGGTCTGCCATGGTTACCAGGTCTGGCCCTATGTCTGCCTTGTGTCATAGGCTCCATAAGCACTGTTGAAGCAAAGGGTGTACCTCTGTCACTCACCCTGCTTTTACAGAACATTTGAGGATGCCTTTTTTTCTTTTCAGGTACTGGGAATTGAACCCCAGGAGGACTTAGCTACATCCTCAGCCTTTTTACTCTTTTTGGTACCAGGGATTGAACTCAGGACCTTGCGCTTTCGAGGCAGGCATGGCACCTTTACTTCTTATTTTGAGACAGGGTCTCACTACAAGTTCAGGCTAGCCTTGAACTTGAATTTGAACTTATAAGACCTCCCAGCTCAGTCTTCTAGGTAGCTGGGATTACAGACATTTATAACCAGGCCTAGCTGAGGATTTTTTGTTTGTTTTTTTGAGACAGCCTCTCATTAGTCTTGAACTCACTATGTAACCCAGGCTGACCTCAAACTCTGAACAATCTTCCTGCCTCAGCCTCCTGAGTGCTGGGATTATAGGCGTGTACTACTATGCCTGCCCTGCTTGATTTTTTTTGTTTTTTGAGGTACTGGGGATTGAACCCAGGGATCCTCTAACACTTAGCTATATCCTCAGTTTTTTTATTTTTTATTTTGAGACAATTCTCACTAAGTTGCTAAGTTGCCCAGCTGGGCTCAAAATTGAGATTCTCTTGCCTCAGCCTCCCAAAGTGCTGGGATTAGAGGGATGCCCCACTACACCCAGCTAATCATGAGGTTGAATAGACACCTTTGCAGTTTAAGATGACATTTTTGAAATAAAATTCCCTCCTAATGATGACCTGAAACTTTACACTTGATGGAAGAACTAGGAGAACCTGTAGGACTTATTTGAAATTGACATTATAGTTTTATTTATTTTAAAATTTAAATTTTTGTTTTCACTGGAAAGGAAAGAAGATGCTCAGCTTTAAATATTAAAGTGTACAAGTTGCTTTGCTAGAATAGAACTAAAACTGTACACACACAAAACAACAGTCTGTTCTACTCTGGTGTTTTGTTTATTTATTTCAGTACTGAGAATTGAACCCAGGGCCTTCACACAGAGTTTCATCCCCAGCATCCCTCTCCTTTTTTTTTTTTTTTTTTTGGTACCGGGGATCTAACCCTTTCCTTTTTTGAGACAGGGTCTCACTATGTATTCCAGGCTGTTCTTGAACTCATTATGTACTCCAGGCTGAGCTTGAATTTGTAATGATCCTCATGCCTTAGCCTTTAGTGTTGAGATTACAGGTATGCACCACCATGCCCAGCTCCCAGCCCTTCTTAAATTTTGTATTCTGAGACAGGTTCTCACTAAGTTGCTAAGTTGCTAAGTTGCCCAGGCTGAGCTATAGCTTGTGATCCTCCTGCTTCAGCCTCCCTGAGAGATGGGATTACAGATCTGCACTGCCATGCCTGGCTCAATGCTATGATTAAAGCAGGGGGCTCCAATGCCCTGGCCACAGACCTGTAGTGGTCTGTGGGGTCCATGGCCTGGCAGGAACTGGGCCACACAACAGGAGGTGAGCTGTGGAAGAATGAGTGATGCTTCATTGGGACTCACAGCTTCACTCATATTACCGCCTGAGCTCTGCCTTCTGTCAGATTAGCATGGCATTAGATTCTCATTGGAGCTCGAACCCTACTGTGAACTGCACATATGAGGGATCTAAGTTGAGGCTTTTTATGAGAACCAAGTACCTGAGGATCTGAGGTAGAGCTGAGGCAGTGATGCTAGCACTGAGGAGTGGCTGGAAATACAGAGTAACATTAGCAGAGAGATTGAACAGGGCCGTAATGAATCAGTTGCTTGCAGACTCATATCAAAGCTCAATTAGTTTGTGGCAAGTGACAATTAAGCTGCCTCTGGTGTCAGGCTTTAAATCAGAATCTGACACTCATTTTCTTCCATGTATGGCCTGTCCATTATTTTATTTACCACTTCCATCTGCACCTTGTTCCTGAACTGCGCACTTGTCTCAGTCAGAGTTTTGGTGAGCCCACAGCTAACCTTAGCTACAGTAAGAAAAAAACCAAACATCACTGGTGACTGTCTTTGAAAAGAGGGAAAGACTCAATAATGAGATAGAAGAAGACTGTAAGACTTTCAACAAAAACAAAGCTGCATTTAAAAGCAAAGACCAAGAGTTATGAGTTTGTTGCAATAGGTGATTCACATTTTCCAAGCCCACTTTGTAGAATATGTGGTGATCAGCTAGCCAATGAAGAGATGAAATCTTCAAACCTGCTACACTACATGGAGACCAAGCACCCTCCATTAAGAGACAAATCTTTGGAGTTTTTCAAAAGAAAAAAAAAACAACACAAAGAACAGAAGCAATTATTGAAGGTCACCACTTCATCAAATGTGTATAGACCGGGAGTGTCATTCTTTGTGGCTAACTGCGATGCTAAAGCTGAGGCGCACTACTGGTGCAGAGTTGATCCTGCCTGCTGCTAAGGACATTTTAGGAGAGGCTGCAGTTCAAAAAGTGGCACATGTTCCTCTTTCAGCTAGCACAAAAACTAGGTGAATTGATGAGATAGCAGAGCCTACTGAGGCACAATTGTTAGAGAGGAATAACGAGTCACTGTGGTATGCAATCTTGGTTGATGAGTCTACTGATGTTGACAGAGAACAAAGCAACAATGCTTGTTTTGTGTGATATATTTTTCAGGAGGATGTGCACGTGGATATGCTATGTGCACTTTTTTTTTTTTTTGGTACCATGGATCGAACTTGGACTACATGCACTTTTGTTGCCAACTAATACCACAGCTGAAGAACCATTCAAGGGCTGGGGATTTAGCTCAATGGCTCTGCCGCCTGCCTCAAAAGTGCAAGGTCCTGAGTTTGACCCCTGGTACCAAAAATAAACCATTCGAGTCTTTGAATGATTACATATCAGTAAAACTGAATTGATTATTTTGTGCCTGTCTGTGTGTGTTTGGATGGAGCAGTTGCCATGACTAAATGGGTTTCTGGTGTTATTACTTGGATCAAAGAAGTCACTTCTGGATTTGTCTGTGCACCATGTCATTCATCCACAGAGAAATTCTGGCTAGTCCAAAATATCACCCGAACTTAACAACCTTTTGTAGAATATCTCTGCCTCCTGAGTAGCTAGGATTACAGGCATGTGCCATTCCCAGCTCATGATTCCCCCTTTTTTAAAAAAAATTAATTTTATTGGTACACTTTTGACATGCATAATGGTCACATTCATCATAGGAAATTTGTGCCTGTACATAATATATCTTGATTCTTCTTTTTTTCCCTGTTCCCCTCCTCTCCTTTCAACCCTTCTTCCCCTCTCCACTTACAAAACTCTTTTGCTATTGTTTTACTTCCATTCTTTATTTTTTAATCCCTATTCCCTTCCTGCTCTTCCTGCTGCCCCTCTTGTTCTCCTCCTCATTGAACATTTTCTTCCTACTTCCCAATTGCTATCATCCATTTGGTTCTTATTTACACTTTCAGTTTCTCACACTGAGAAGGGAGAAAAGAGTTTCTGCCTCTTTTATTCCATCCAGACCACCGGGATTAGGGCAGTGTCAAACTAATCACTCGCATGTAGTGGTTTAGTAATCACATGCCCTTATCCCCAGCATCACACATTCCAGATTCAAGTACCTCTGAAAAAGAAAGTCCCATCTCATCTACATGAGGCTTTGAGGGGACATCTAAGCACAAACCACAACATTCCACCCCTGGCTCCTCCAATGACTCATGTGTATCCCTTTATGCAAAAAAGCATTTAGTCCATCTCTAAGAGTTGTTAGAGTCCTAATAGTTTCAGCATTGCTGAAAAATCCAAGTCTGAAGTCCACTCTGAGATTTAAGGCAAAGTCTTAGCTGCAAGCCCCTGTACAACTGAAAAGAAAGTAAAACACTTCCAACATTCAATGGCACAAGATAGACATTACCATTCCAAAAGGTACAAACAGGAGGATACAAAGGAATGGGACCAAAGTAAGTCCAAAATCCAGCAGGCCAAACATTACATTCCACAGTTCCAGCATCCAAGGCAATCTGTGGCAAGTTGTGAACTCCAGAGGGCTTGTGTGGCTCCGCCCCTATGGCACTTCTGGTGGGTGTAGCTCCCATGGCTTCTCTCTGGGGCTGGCTCTGCTCCCTCTTCGCAGTTTTCCTCAGACAATCCACACTTCTGGCTTTGCCATACTTATGGCCTCTCCACTGCACCTTCAGCTTCACATTCACAGCTTTACACACTGCCCTCTCAGGGGCACACTGCCTGGCCTCCCAGGCCTTCTGAAATCTGAGTGGAAGCTTCCCACAACTCTTCCATTCTGCATGCACCTAAAACCAGTGCTGCGTGGATGATGCCAACGTCTGTTGCCAGCTGGAGCAGTAGTAGCCAGTCTTCCCTCTCTCTTGGCTGTAGGGGTTGAGTGCCTGGATTGCTGAGCCCTCTGAATCCAATTCTGATGAACCCTAAGCCACCATTTTGGAACAACTTCCCTAGGCCACCACCATTCTGGAATATGGTTCTCTGGGGCTTCCTTCTTAAAGAAAAGTCCTTCACTTTTGCAATTTTGAGGCTGCAAAGGGTGGAGTCCTGCAGCTTCCTGTGATGTCCACAGGCCATCTTTTCTATTCTCCTGTTCCTTCTCAGCAATCAAGATCTGCTCTGCTCTGTCTTTGCAGTCCATAGCTTTTTTTTTGGTACTGGGGATTGAATTCGGGACCTTGCACTTCCGAAGCAGGCAGCGAAACCATGAGCTAAATCCCCGGCCCTGCAGTCCACAGCTTTACTATTTCAGTCCATAATCAGCTGGCTCCAAGACAGGGAAGACAAACAGGCATGGCAGAGCAGAAACAACATGGCACACACAAGGCAGCAAAGGTAACAAGAGGGCATGATTACCTTTTAATGAAGCACTGGAGCTGTCAGTTTGTGGCAACAGAATTCAGAAGAGTGGTTCCTGTGGGGAGGCAGTGGGACCTTTTTGGGCTGTTGGAAACATTCTCTGTCTTGGTAGCGGATGCCTGGGCATTATGCAAAATATATCAAAATTTATCCAGTATATGCTTCATTCTCAGGTCCTAAAAATAAAATTTAAAAGATCGGGGGAACGTTGTGGCTGAGCTTGTGTGTGGCTTGTGGAGTCAGTGGTGGCTGCAACAAAAAGAGTTTGGGGTGATTGTCTCACACTATTTTGCTGGTGCCAAGAGGCCAGAAGGCAGAACTTACGCTGACTATGAGTCTGTCAATGAATGCATGGAAGGGGTTTGTAAAATGTATGAAGAACATCTGAAGAGAATGAACCCCAACAGCCCCTCTATCACATGTGATATCGATCAGTTGTTTGATTTTATTGATCTGACAGACCTCAGTTGCCTTGTTTACTGAGCTGATACCCAGACTTACCAGCCTTATAACAAAGACTACGTTAAAGAGAAGATCTGCGTGCTCCTTTGTCGGTGGGCCCAACAGGCTGAAAAATAATGGTGTTGGAAGCATTAGGGGCTGGGAGTGGGCTTGGAACACAGGTGTGTGCAGTGTGCTGTAGTGGGAGTTTTGTATCATGGTAATCCTGTTTTCCATTTTGTTACATTCTGGCCAGGATTGAATGTATTAGATGAAATGTGAGATGTGAGGATCTTTTCAATCTGAAACCTCCATTGGCCCCTTTTTCTTTTTTTTTTACTTAAACATTTTTATGATGATTTGGATGGAAGTTGTTCTTTGTCAGTGTTGGTTCCAGTCCTTCAGATTGTTTATATCTGCTTTATAACATTCACTGTACTAAGCTTTTGAAGATGGGGTGGGGAATGATAACACAGTTTAGTTATGTCCTCAAAAAAAGTCTTAGAAATAAATAAATGTTCTTTAGTTAAAAAAAAGATTGTTCAACAGTAAACTCAAGATTTGTGTACTTTATTATATGTAAATTATATTGGTGAAAAATGCCAGAGGATTTTCTAGCATTTCTAGAAAGGAATGATTTCTCCCAGCTACAGGGGAGAAAAGGTCCTTGACTCTCCTGTGGTGGCTAAGTGACAGAGGACCTAAACAAAGCATTTAAACTTCCCTTAATGGAGTCAGGCATCTTCAGTAAGTGGTTTTGGAGATTATTTGCTATCTTTTTACAATGTAAAAAAAACCTTGGGAATTATATAATTGCAAAAGTCATGGTCAGGGAGGTAATTATCAAGTGTAACGTGAGTGTTCTATTTTGGGGCCTTATTGCTAGCTCTTCTGGCCCTTCATTCCTTCTAGCTAATGTGACTGGGAGTTGTTTTGGTGGTTCTCTTTTGTTGGAGGTGGCTGTATGATGGAAGGCAATGGATGGGGGCATGCAGCAAGGAATGATAAATCACATTTCTGCTTCGCTTTCCTGTTTGCAAAGCACCTGAGTACGCAGCATCTCACTTGATAGCAATGCAGGAGGGAGGCAGGGGCATCAGTCATGGTAATTGATGGCAAGCAACAGAAACTGATTCTGGGAAGCTTAAGCAGAGAAAGAATGTACCAGGAGGTTGTCAGCTCACGGAATCAAAAGGAAAACTGGAGAAGTAGGACAGAAAGCAGACAGGAATCAAGGAAGGCTTATTTAAGTCCTTGTACTGCAGGGTGTCTTTGTTTCTCTAGCATAATGATTTTACTGCTAAGTGTGAGAACGATCCAGACTGTGTGTGTGTGTGTGTGTGTGTGTGTGTATGCAACACTAGGGTTTGAGCCAAGGGCCTTGTGCATATTAGGCAAATGCTCTGCCACTGAGCCACATCCACAACTGATTTTTTTTTTTTTGGTACCGGGGATCAAACTTGGGTCCTTGTGCTTGCGCAGCAGGCGGCGAAACCACTGAGCCAAATCCCCGGCCCCATCCACAACTGATTTTAAAGAAAGGCAGCATGGACTTTCATGGTGGAAAGCAGTTTGGGTGGTGGAGGAATGCGATTTCAGGAAGGATTCTCTGCCTGAGCAAAGGCAGGAAAATAGGAAAGGCTGGCAAAGGTGTGGCTGGGACACAATCTGCAAAAGAGCAGTGAGAAAAAAAGCTGAAAAGTCAGGGATTCCTCTGTTGTGGTAGAGCCTGGATGATTTTTTTCCTTTTTCTTTTTTTTTTTTTGGTACTGGGGATTGAAATTGGGTCCCTGTGCTTTCAAGGCAGGCACCAGAATCACTGAGCTAAATCCCCAGCCCGAGCCTGGATGATTTTTGAATCCTGGTGATTTCTGTGGGGAGGGTAAGACCATTGTGATGCCCCACACCATGTCTAGACTGCCAGCAAATAGTCACCACCAAGTGGTGGTGCATGCTTGTAATCCCAGCACTCTGGGAGGCAGGAGGATTGCAAGTTCTAGCCCAGCCTGGGAAATTTAGCACTTTTGTGAGACCCTGTCTCAAAAAATAAAAAAAGCCTGGGGAATGCAGCTCAGTACAAAGGCCCTAGGTTCAATCCCTAGTACTGGGGGGAAAAAAGAGGGGAAGACCACCAGATACAGCTTCTCAATTCTGCCCTTCAGAACTGACAGCCAAAATAAACCTCTTTTCATTAAAATGCACCCAGTCTGTGGCATTGTGTTATTGGCAACAGAAAATGGACTAATACAGATGGTGAAAACACTATTTTTGAAAGCTGCCTATAGAGATGGATTTTTTTTTTTTGGTACTGGGGATCGAACTTGGGTCCTTGTGTTTGCACAGCAGGCAGCAAAACCGCTGAGCTAAATCCCCGGCCCGAGATGGATTTTATGTTATGTATATTGGACTAAAAAATAAAAGTTTCCTGGAAGCATTTTCTGTACATGGGGGGACTGGCTTTTTGGGGACCTTCTGGTTAGGAAACCCAGTCCAGGAATGAACATGGTGGGTACTGAAGGGGCAGAAGTACTTGGGATGGCGAGCCAAAGTGCCCTTCCAGGGAGAGAGGTGGAGAAGCTACAGTGGATTTTGCCGCCACTGTTGTAGATGTTGTTCTCATTCTCTCTCCAAGAAGACCCAGCACACGGGTGTGGGGCACAGTTTGTCCGAGGTGAAATGGGTAGGGACAGAGGGGCCTTCTCAGCAGAGGGGGCCTGGTGAAGTAATGGTGCTGGGAGGCTGAGGGGCCTTTGGATGTCCACATTTAGGTTTTCCTGTAGGATGGAATTTTAAGTTTTCACTTATGGAATCACGAGGTCTTCTTGACTCATCCAAGTTGTGAGTGAGACTGGAAGTGGCCTTGAGTGGAATTAGCCACAGCCAGTGCTGTCTGAAACAAGGTGGAGGAATGGCGGCCCAGTCTAATAGCCAGGAGTGGCCTGGAAGAAACAACAACAGCTGTTCAGTTATGTGCAGACAAGACATGAGACTGTGGTTCAGTGGTTAAGCTGTGAGGTTTTTGGGTGCTGTTTTTATTTTAGTGCTGGAGATTGAACCCAGGGCTGCATGCATGCTTGAAGAGTGCTCCACCACTGGGCTGCACTCCCAGCCCCACGCTGTGGATTTTGGAGTCTGACGGTTTAGTTTTGATGCCAGGGTCTACCTTACAAGTGCTGTGACCTTTAGCAAGTTAATTAACCTCCCTGAGCAGCAATTTCACTGTTATGTGAACATAACAGTCTCTACTACATAAATCTGCCATGAGGATTAATGAGACACTCTATGTGTATCACTTAGGGTAGTGTCTGTCACATAAAATCCAGCTCGCTCCCAGGAAATTGTTTGGTGAGCTAAAAATGGTAGTGGAGAGCTAGGGATGTAGCTCAGTGCTAGAAGTGCTTGTCCTGCGTGCATGAGCCTCTGGGTTTGATCCTCAGCACTACCCCGTAGCCCTCCAAAAAAGTTTTAAAGAGTCAAATTCAAATTCATATAGTACAAACTAATCAGCACCCCTAATATTATTGTTGCTAATTTTAAGTAGCTCATCTCCAAGAACCATTGGAAAATTGGCAAGAAGTCTGGACTCCCTGCAGCCACTCAGTATGATAGATTGAATTCTTGGGTTCCCATACTGAAGGGAAGGGGAAGCCAGGAAGAGAAGAAAATGGAAGATTCTCATGCTGTGATCACCAATTCTGATCGTCTCAACAATAATTTCTCTTACGTGGACCATTTATAAAATACACTTGCATTTAACTCTAGGTTCTTGTGACCTTCACTTACCTTTCAACCTCTCTGTCAGGCAGGTTTGATGGGGACCTGGTGTGGAGGAGGAAGTGGTCCTGCAGGCAGGTGAGGGGGACCTCACTGGGGTCAGGCTGGAGCCCCCAGGAGGGAGGCCCTGCTTTCTCCTGAGGCCTCAGCCCTCTCTGACCTCAGGGCAGCAGGCAGTGAGGGCTGGGGCTTCAGGAGGATGCTGGAGGCTGCAGAGGGAGGAGGCCTTCTCTGGAAGCCTGGCTGGGATGGAGCTCTGAGGGGAAGACAGGGAGCTGCCCACGGTCTCTTACCCCACTGCCCCTAAGGCAAGAGGAAGGTGGCTGGGGTCTACCCGGCTAAGACCTGAGGGAGCTCTCAGGAGGGACGGGCAGGATTACACTGGCTTCTCCCACTTGCTGAGGAGCCAGTCTGTGAGTCTCCTTGAGAGCTTGCTTTCCATTTTCACAGCAGCTTGACTGGTGGAGTGAGTCATGTTTCCCCATGCAGGGAGGAAAGGCCCAGCCTCTCACACTCAACCCTGTCCCAGTTCCCCCTGGCAGGAGGGACCTGTCACTTTCCACCGAACTGATAGAAGATGGAGATTTTTTTTTTTAATAGAAATAACTTTGTTGGATTTTTTTCCTGCTTATTGTAAAAGACTTAGTCCCACAAAGATAGTTTAAAAAGTAAACAAAATTACATGTCATTCTATTACTCACCCTATTAGTGGTATAGTGTCCAACTTTCTAGATTCTACAGCCTTTTTCCCCCTTCCCTTTCATTCCCCTTTCCTTCTCTCTTTCTTTCTCTCTTTTCCCTTTTATTTTTTTGGTTTGTGGTACTGGGAATCAAATCCAGGCCCTTGCCGCTCAAATGCATCCCCAGACCTCTTTTATGTGTTAATTTGAGACAGGGTCTCACTAATTTGTCCAGGCTGGTCTTGAACTTTCAGCCTTTCTGCCTCAGCCTCCCACAGTACTGATATCACAGATGTGCTCCACATGCAAGCACTTTACACGCTCGAGTGCCTGCACTTGTACCTGGCATCATCATAAGACGCTCCTGTCTGGCATTGTCACAAAGCAGATCTTTGGACGGGGATGTTCACTACTTGTGTGACTGGAAGCGACTGAAAGGAGATAGCCTTGCTTAGGCTGCCTCCCACAGGTTTAAAGAAGCTAACAGCAAGGCGTGGGCTCTGGTGCAGAGATCTGGCCCTAACTAAGCCCCTTATCAAATCATTACCTACTCTTTCTCTTTGTGCTTTCTACTCTCCAGCCAAACTGCACTACTTCCTGTTCCCAGTATAGAACCAGCAGTGACTTTCCTCCTCCATGTTTTCCCTGCACGTGGAACACACCTGTTCCTCTTCTATATTTTGTCTGTTCATTTAACAATTTTTTTTTCCAGTGCTGGAGATCAAACCCAGGGCCTTGTGTATGGTAGGTAAGTGTTCCACCACTGAGTTATATCCCCAACCCTCAAATATTTCTTAAGTACCTACAAGGGGACAGCACTATCCTTGCACTGAGGATACAGTGATGAACAATACAGATAACGTTCTTAGCCGAGCGTGGTGATGTACATCTATAATTGCAGCAGGCAAAAGGCTGAGGCAGGAGGATCACCATGAATTTGAGGCCAGGCTGGGCTACACAGTGAGTTCAACGCCATCCTGAACTACATAGCAAGACTATATCTCAGAAAAAAGTAGGGGAGAGAGAAATAGTTCTACATGTTCTAGTATTGGGAAAACAGACAGAACTCAAGCCAGTAATTGAACAAGATAATTTCAGGTGGTAACAAGCGCTGGGAAGAAAACCAGGAAGTAATGACAGGTTGCAAACAGGTTGACGTGAAAGAGGGTGGAGGTGGAGGTGGCATGTAATTTACATTGGAGTTCAGGACTGCTAAATGGCGGTTCCAATACCCTGGCTTGTGACTGGCACCAGAACATTAGCTATTCGATAAGCACATGTGGAGCACCTGCTGTTAGGGTGAACAAACATTCCAGTTTTGCAGGGCCTGAGAGAAGAGCCCCAATCAAACCAAGATCATTGGTTACCCTTTCTCCGGTGTTCCAGGCTGAATGTGAGACCGAGAACACGGGGCCTGTGGGTGGTCAGTGCCATCCATCCCTGTGGCTGTGAAGAGAGCAGAAAGAGCGGTGTGGAGGGGAGACCGAAAGCACAGAGCAAGTCCTACAGATGCTATTCTTGGTCCTAGAGTCAGTCTATATCTCTGACTGAATTCTCAGACAGCCTTGCTCCCTTTTAATGAATCAACTTTGCTTGAACTAGCTCCCTGGGTTTTCTTTTTCTTTTTTTTTTTTTAGCTCCCTGGGTTTTCATTACTTGCAACCACAGAGTCCTAATAAATGTGGACAATGTTCATACCATAAATAACTTTGTGCCTTCCCCGAGGTGTCTGCTGTCGGGGGAACAGCCCTAGCCTGGGAAGGAAGTGTCCTGCCTACTTGGCTATGTCCCCAGGAAAGCCTTCCCCAAGCGTTTGACTCAATGAATGGTCTCTGTCTCACTGCCCAACAGCTTTCACAGCCTCTCTGGTTACACTCCCTTGTGTCTTATATGTCACCTTCCAGAGCGTGCAGCCTCATGTATGAGTCACTGCACTGCTCCCATAGCATCTAACGTGTCCTTTTTATAGAGAGCTTATTACAATTATTACAAGCATATATGGGGCTTTCCACACCGCTGGGGGTGTGAATATTCTTACTGGGTAGTAAAGCCTCTCACACCATGGGTGCTGCAGTGCATAAAGCATTTCAAGTTCATTACTCGATGGGCATCTGATTCTTCAGAATTTGGATTTTAGTAACCATAATAGCAGCTGGTATCTATTTTGTTAATATTTTATGTGCTAGGTGTGGGGGAAAACATCCCTGAGGCTCAGAGCTAGTGATCTGGCCAAGATCTCTGACTTTATATGACACAGAGCTGACCGCTGAATCTTATTTTCAGGCTGCACAGCCGTGTTCTTGGCCCCTATGGGATGGTAGAGCAGAGTGCAGACTGCTCAGTCCTTCTGCCAGGACCCCTGTGGTCTGATTTGTGTCCCCTGAACTGGGCTTGGGTCTTTCCTGGCTCCCTTGAAGAGGGCAGGTCGCTGGTCACTTGCTGTGCCAGCCTGGCAAAGTCCGGTGAACTGGGCTCCCTGGAGTCGTTGCTGTTGCCATGGCACCTTCCTGGGCCCCTCGCGGTGGAAACCTGGGGGTGAGCTGTTTTGAAACACACAGGGGGAAAATTCTCCCACTGATGTGGGCAACTAGCAAACAGACAGCCTGTCCTCAAAAGGTTTCTCAGTGCCTTGCAGGTGGGTCCCAGGGCCATGGAGTACAGCATCTCTACTTTGCAGGTGAAGAAACTGAGGCCCAGAGCACTTAGTGATTCACAAAGAGATTTTGTGCCCTGGTAGGGTTGGGGTGGGGTCACTGTAGTCAGAGAGATCTGGGTTCCAAACCAGCCCCTGTGTGTGTCATGTGACAGGGGACATGACCTGAACTGGCCCGAGCCGAGGATTCCTTATTTGTAACCTCCTTCCCTCAGAGTTCCCTGAAGGATGAGAGGAAACCATCTCACCAGGAGAAGTGTCTCACCAAGTGCCTGGTGTGTAGGGAGCACAGTTGTCCCACCCTTCCTGGGAGGTGTGAGAGGGGTCCAGGGGATGCAGGCTCCAGTCTTGACTGTGCTGGGGGACTTGTCCTTTCATCACTAGGGATCTCACATCTTGTTCAGTAAACTCAAGGGGAGATGATACCTGAGCTTTCTTTCCAGTTCGACAGTTCTGTGCTTTTGATGCCAAAATGCAAAACCACTGCCCATCACTACCAGGATGGCCCTGGGACCCTGCCAGAGGCCAGCACCCAAGCCTGGGGTCCCTGCAGGGAGAAGGAGAGATGACTCTGAGGGCTGGGGGTCGGCACTAGGTCTGGCTCGGTGGTGTCCGCCAGGGGTCCCAGTGCCTGTCCCTGCTCTGTGGAGAGAGTTAGAGGGACAGGGAAGGATTATCTTGGGAAGGAGCTTGGGACTTGCCAGGGGGAGGAGCCAACTGACAGAGTCAACCAAGAGCAATTATTGGTACCCTTAGCAGCCCAGTGTGGAGATGAGGCTGGGCCGATTGGATGCTCCAGACAGTCACAGGGAGGATAAAGGAGGAGAGACAGCTGGGAAGGCATCAGGATGCTAGGGAGGGAGTGGGGAGGAGGGGTTGGCATGGCAGGAAGCTGAGCAGAGAAGAAAGAACAGAGAAAGGGAAGGAAAGAACTGATTTTCACCAAGGAAAATGACAGCTTGATAGAAAATCCGGGAGCCACATGGAGGCTTTCAAAGTGTGTTGACTTCTGCCACCTCCACTGTTTGCTCACCACCCCTGCGAGTGCTCCTGGGAGCAGCCTTTGGAAGGTCTCCTCCCCACTTGGCCACACCAATGACCCTGACTGCTGGGCCTGTCCTCTGGTCCCCCTCACCTTCTGCCACAGCACTAATGCCTCTGGGTGGCACTGGGCTGGGGAACCCTGAGCTTGTCCCGCCCTCCCCTCCTGGCCACTGTCCCCCACTGCTGTTGCTTCCTCATCCACCAAGTCCTTTCCAATCCCTGCCCCATCACCTTCCACTCCAAACATGTACTGCAATTTGGAGCAAGAGAATTAGGTCCAGGCAGAAGCCAGCGTACTACAAAGGACATGTACTCAACATTGGTTTAAATCCAGAGTGGATTGGTATGGAGTGGGCTTACTTTGACCCACAAGATCAAGAGAAGAGGATTGCTGTAAGGGTGGTTATTTTTTTTTTTTTGTAAGGGTGGTTTTTGTTAGTAACATTAGACTTGCTTTGAAGCTCAGGTGAGAGTTCATTGAATGTGTCAGGCACTGTAACAAGCTCTATATCTGCATTGCCTCATTTATCTCCCTCATAACTATAAAATCAGCAGTATTAGCATTATTTCTTAACAGGCGAGGAAACTGAGGCTTAGAAAACTTGAGATACTTGTCCAAGGTTATTACTTGCATATGAGAAACCTAGTGTTTGAACCCAAAGTTCATATAAATCTTAATCATAGAATTCCACCTCCCAGTCCCTAAAGACATATTCCCACCACTTATTCCTGTGCCATCTTTCTTGGGATGTTATCTACACTCTACTGCATTCTTTGAAAATGGTTTTAGCTGCAAGTAACAGAAAATATGACAGGAAGGGGCTTCCACAAGAGACGCTGGAGTGGGTAAATTAGAGATGCTATACCTAGAGTTCAAGTAAAGGTGATCTTCCCCAGCAGTATCACCACACCCAAGCTTGCCCTGTTTCTCTACTCTCTCCCTTACTATTGGTTTTTCATTGTCATGCTTATTGCTGCACGGGTGCAAGATGCCTTCTATAGCTTCAAGTGTCATACCAGGATCCCGAAGGGCAAGAATAAACAGTACTCTCATGATGTATTTCTCTAATGGCTAGAGAGATTGAACATTTTTTCATGTATTTATTGGCCATTTGTACTTCTTCCTTTGTGAAGTGTCTATTCATTTCACTTGCTAGTTTTGATTGATTCTTTTATTGGGGGGGGTCTAATTATTTTGAGTTCTTTGTATATTCTAGACATTAGCCCTCTGTCTGAAGAACACTCGACAATTTTTTCTCCATTTTGTAGGTTGTTATTTCACTCTGTTGTTTCTCTTGCTGTACAGAAGAATTTTATTTTTTATTGTGCAGAAGCTTCTTAAATGGACATGGCCCCATTTGTTGATTCTTGGTGCTATTTCCTATGTAACTGAGGTTCTGTTCAGAAAGTCCTGGCCCATCCCTATGACTTTAAGAGTTTTTCCTATTTTATCTTCCAGCAGGTTAAGTGTCTCTGTTTTAACATTTAGTTCTTTGATCTATTTTGATTTTAGTTTAGTGCATGGTGAGAAATAGGGGTCTAGATTAAATCTTCTGCATGTGGATAGCCACTTTCCTCAGCACCATTTGTTAAAGACGCTGTTTTCCTATGTTTTTGGTCCCTTTGTCAAAGATCAAATAGCTTACTGTGCATGTGTTATTTTTGCATCCTCTATTCTGTTCCACTGTTCCACATGTCTGGTTTTTTTTTGCCAGTACCTTGCTGCTTTTATTTGTTTGTTTTGTTTTGTTTTGGTACCGGGGATCGAACTCGGGTCCTTGTGCTTGTGCAGCAGGCGGAGAAACCACTGAGCTAGATCCCCGGCCCAACTTTGCTGCTTTTATCACTGTAGCTTTGTAGTATAAGTTCAAGAGTGGGATTGTGATGCCTACTGCTTTGCTCTTGTTGCCTAGAGTTGCTTTAGCTATTCTGGGTGTCTACTAGTTCCATATGAATTTTAGGATTGTTTTCTCTGGTTCTGTAAGGAACGCTACTGGTATTATTATTGTTAGGATTTTATTGTATATCAGTTTTGGAAGTGTGGCCATTTTGACAATATCAGTTTTGCCTATCCAGGGACAGAAGATATCTTTCCATTTTCTGATGTTCTCTTCGATCTCCTTTTGCAGAGTATTGTAGTTTTTGTTGTAGTGTATTTTCACTTCCTTGGTTAGGTTAATTCCTAAGTATTTGATTTTTCCTAATGTCGTTGTGAATGGTACTGTTTTCCTAATATTTTTATTTTAATCAATTATTAATTATTTTTTTAAATTAATTAAATAAAATTGATTTAAAATAATTAATTTTCACCATAGTGAGGATTGAACCCAGGGTCTTCACACTGAGCCACACCCCTACCCATTATATATAGGGGTTTTTTTGGTACTGGAATTGAACTCAGGACCTTGTGTTTACAAGGCAGATGGCAGAACCACTGAGCTAAATCCCTGGCCCCTATAGTTTTTGTTTTTTGTTTTTGGTACCGGGTATTGAACTCGGAGCCTTCCGCTTGCAAGGCAGGCGGTGGAACCACTGAGCTAAATCCCCGGCCCTAGTTTTTTTTTTTGACAAGATCTTGCTAAACTGCCTGAAACTGGGCTTGAACTTGCAATCCTCCTGCTTCAGCCTTCCCAGTAGATGGGATAACAGGCAAGTGCCACTATGCCCAGTGGGCTTTGATTCTTATCCTGAAAGAAATTCTGCTAGATTTCTCTTTATACTTTATTAGTCACATATCTACTCCTGTACTAATTACTCTTGTATAAGATGTATATTATGATGGCTCCTGCCTCACAAATCACCCCAAAACCTACTGGCTTGAGATGACTCCCATTGATTATTGCTGTGAGTCTGTGGGAGCTGAATAGAACACTGGTCTGTTATTTTGGCCAATCTGGGTTGGGCTTACTGGCATGCCTGTGATCAGCTGTTGGCTCTGCTGGGGCTTGGCCTGTCTCAATGGCTTTTTTTTTTTTCCATTTTTATTTAAAGCTGTGTATTTCTTTCTTTCTTTTTCTTTTTTTTGGTACTGGGAATCAATCAGGACCTTGCACTTGCCAGGCGGGTGCAGCGCCACTGAACTAAATCCCGTGTCTCAATGGCTTTATTGCTCACATGTTGGGTGGCTGCTAGCTGGGATGTTGGGTTGATGGTGTCTCTCATCCAGCAGCTTAGCCCAAGATTGTTTCCATGGTGGCAGCAGGGTTCTTAGGGACCGAATGAAGAATGCAAGGCCTCAGGCCCATTTCTGAACTAGCACACTGCCATCTTCCATCCCATTCCATTGGGCAAAGCAAGTCACAGTCTGGCCTAGGAACAAAGAAGGAGAGACTCCACCCCTTGATAGGAGGGGTAACAAAGTGACATGGTGAAGCACACAGATAGGAATGAAGAATAAATTTTCATGATTTATTTATACCAGTTCATCTCCAGAGTCAAGGGGTGGTCTTCCTTTCCCCAAACCAAGGGAACACCCTGTCCCACAATTGGGGGGATACAGTTGTAGGGAGTGAGGGGGTGCTCTGGGGTCTGGATATGGTTTTAGAATGTCCCCAAAGCTCATGTGTTGGAAGATTGGTCCCCAGGGTAGTGGCACTGGGAGGTGGTATGGAACCTTGAAGAGGTAGGGCCCAGTGGGAGGTTCTTAGGTCAATTAGGGGTGCTGGCCTCCGTGAGAGGGTTGTTATGAAACCCTGAACCTGGTCCCACCCAACTCTCTGGCTACGTGTTTTGAGACATGATTGCTTGATTTCACATTTGCTCCTGCCACTGCCATCTGCCATGCCAGAGTAAGCCAGTGCCAAAGCCATGCCACTGAACCTCCAGAACCATGTGCCAATAAACACCTCTCTCTGTGTCTCTGTCTCTGTTTCTATTTCTGTCTGTCTGTGTCTCTCTGCTGATATGAAATCCAGGGCCTTATTCATACTAGAAGAGTACAGTGCCAGTGAGTACATCCCCAGCCCAATAAATCTCTTTTCTATCTATTTATTTTTGCAGCACTGGGGCCTGAACTCAGGACCTTACACATGTTAGACAAGCACTCTACACTCTACAACTGAACTACAGCTCAGCCCTCTTTTTCTTTTCTTTTTTTTTTTTTGGTACCGGGGATCAAACTCAGGTCCTTGCACTTGTGCAGCAGGCAGCAAAACCACTGAGCTAAATCCCCGGCCCCTCTTTTTCTAATAAGTAGTTTGCTTCAGGTATTTTGTTGTAGTAATGCATCAGACCGAGGCAAAGCAGCTGGATGGTGGGAGGTGCACTGCGGTTGGGCGGAGAGCTAGAAGTGTCTGTCCAGGGCCAATTCCATAATCCCGGGGACAGAGGTGATGGGAAATTTTGCAGTTCCAATGTTTCCAAGTCTCCATTCTTCTTCTGAAAAGAGTGGTTCTCATTTGTCTTTTGTTGATGCTTGTTCTAGGCCTTACTATGTTTTCTCTAACAGATATATATGTTTTTCTCCATGACACTCAGATGTAAATCTTAATTAAAAATAAACCAGATGGACTCTGCCTTTGCTCTACCAACCAGAGTTGTGGGAAAATCCAACCTCAGTCACTGGAGAATGGGGCTGGGGGTTGACCCAGTCCTCCTGCTCATCCCAAGAAACATGGAAGGAAGACCTTCAGTATTTCACCCATCAAGGTCATCTCTGAGTGATTTGTCCAGGGTCCATTCAAGAGCAGGAGGCTGTCTCTCCTCCATTGACCCTGAAGTTGTTGCAGACTTTTCCAGAACTCTTACCATCTATCAAAGTCTTCCCTCAAGGAATTTAGCACCTTCTCTACCCTTCCTTTCTCAGGGAATCCAACTCTCTGGCCTGCCTTTGGCCATTCTTCCTCTTCCATTCATTCCCTTCTCCTTTGGACAGACTCAGGCCTCCCAGCAATGCTTGGGTGAGGTGGTTTCCCAGGGACCCAGGACCTGACTATACCTCTAAGAGGGAGCTATGCCCCTAGGGAATGACAATGAATGAAATGAACTAATCCAGAGAAGCAAGGAAGAAAGTGGCATCTCAGCTGTTACAGATGGCAGTGTTGGAGTGGGCTTGGGGACAGAGGGCCAGGGAGGTGCGGTGGCATGTTTTACAAAGAGGAATGACTATCATAGCAATAGCTAACACAGACTGAGGACCTTCTGTGCGCCTGGTGCTGTAGAGTAGGTTATGTTCCTCTTGCCCATTTTGTGAATGAAAGTGGATTCGTGAAACTTACCGAAGTAACTCGCCTGAGGTCATGCAATTAGCAAGTGGCTGAGCTTTCAAATCCAACCAATTTGATGCCAAAGTCATCTTAATCACTAGAGGTGAGAGAAGCCAGTTATTTGGAGGACCACAAAGTTTATTTTGGCTGGAGTACAGCGTGGGAAGGGGAAGGTGGTGCAAGAGGCCAGTGAGACAGAGAGGTGAAAGCAGAGTCCGCTGTAGCAATGTAAATGCTTGAAGGCAGCAAGCCTGGAGGCAGGGAGGTCATTTCCCTGGCTCTTTCAGTTGTTTCAGCAAGAAATGATGAAATGTTAGACTAGGAGACAATAGTAAGAATAAAAAACAATGGGAGAATTCATGAGCTATAAAGGATGAATGGACAGGTCTCTGTGATTGGTTAGACGTGGGGAAAGGGAGAGGGGGAGGAGTGAATGATTCTCAGGTTTATAGTTTGAATGAGCAGATGGATGGTACCAACCCTTTATGGTACCAACCCTTTATCTTTCGCCTGTTTGCTGTGTGTCTTTGGGGATCTCACCCCCCCACATCCCAGATGGCTGTCTTCCTAGCTACTGGCTATAAAATGAAGATAATGCGACCTGACCTCCCCACGCATCCGGATGGTGTCAAGATAAGATGAAGTCATCAATCTGGAATTGCTTTGGAAAGTCAAAAGTGCTTTGCAAATGTAAGTGGTTATTATTTTATGGTTATCTTACAATCCTCCTCCCTTCTGGGGCTTCCAGATAGACGCAGACTGAAAGCCTAGGGGAGCTGCTGAGGCAAGAGGGGAGGCAGGCAGCGCTGCCTTTTCTGTCAGGCAGATCTGTGCCTTTGGCAGGTGGGAGCCGCATTCCCACGTACTAAATTGTTAATAGCTTCCCCAGGGAGTTCCTTTCGGCTCTGACTCCTTCAGTGATTTCTGTTTCTCTACTGCTGACGCCTTCTCATGCCCTGGGTTGGCCCAGGAGTTCTCATCTGGTTTCGACTACGAGCTGAATTGGGGTTGGACTCACGACTGTCCTGAGCACCAGGGACATCACTCTGAACAGGGTGGGAAACTGCTGACTGGAGGCCGGAGTGTGGCTTGGGAGAGTTTCTCATTTTTGTTCTGGGAGGCATACAATGCAGTAGCCAAGGCACTGGGTATGGGAGTCACACAGGCCTGGCTTGGCACCCTAGAGCTGGCTGGGCAGGTAACCAAACCTCTGCCAAGTGGAAGAGTAGAGAAGCTCATGTCTAGAGGGCTGCCTAGGACAAAGTGAGATCACCCTACACGTGTTAGGCCCAGGCTACTCTCCATACTGGTCACCCACAGGATTGTATGTGAGTTTGTGACCACAAATACAAAATCCCTTCAAAGAGAAATAGCCTAGAATGCTCACATCCACGGGACAGTTATTTCTGTCCCGTCTTAGCATCACAGGGGAGTGGCTCCAGGGTCCCCTCGGACACCACCATCCACGGATGTGCAAGGCCCCTGAATAAAATGGAGCAATGCTTGCCTATAACCTACATGCATTCTCCTGTACACTTTAAATCACCTCTAGATTTACTCATAATACCTAATACAAGGTAAGTGCTACATAAATAGTTGTTAGTCTATATTATTTGGGGAATATTGACAAAAAAGTCTGTACATGTTCAGTACAGATACATTTTCTTTTTGCTCGGGGCCTTTACACTGAGCTGCGTTCCCAGCCAATTTGTTTTTTGTTTTGAGACAAGGTCTTGCTAAGTCTCTAAGTTTCCCAGCTGAGCTTGCCTCGTGGCCCTCCTGCCTCAGCCTCCCAGAGTGCTGGGGATATAGGTGAGTGTCATCACGCATGGCTTAAGTACATTTCTTTTTTAAAGATGTTTTTAACCCAGCTGGTTGAACCCAAGGATTTAGAACCTATGGATATGGATATTTTCTTTGGGGGGCAGAGTTGGAGACTGAACCCCGCCGAGGCCTTGTGCATGTGAGCCGGGTGCTCTGCCACCGAGCTACACTCGGCCCTGACTGTCCTCACTCTGGAAAGCCATTATGGAAGCCCCTGCAGAAACCTCTTGAGATGTCCAATGTGGGAGCGATTCATGTGAACCTGGCAACAAGGATTAAACCCAGCATCTTCATACTGAGCTACTTCCCCGGCCCTTCTTATTTCAAGTACTGAGATTTTAAACGCAGGGCTTTCACATCCCCAGTCCGCCTCCCTCTCCACCTTTTTTTTTTGAGACAGGGTCTCACTGTGTTGTTCAGGCTTCCCTTGTGCATCACTACACCTGGCTTAGATAGCCCTATGTAGCCCAGGCTGGCCTTAAACTCATGGCGATCCTCCTGCCTCAGCTTCTCCACATGCTAGAATTACAGGCATGGACCACCATATCTAACTTCCTTTTCATTTTTAAATTTTATTTATTTAATTATTATTATTTTTTGTGGTACCTGGGTCCTTTTTATTTTTTGAGACAGGGTCTTGCTTAATTAGCCAAGTTGCCCAGGCTGGGCTTGAACTTGCAATTCTCCCATCAGCCTCCCGAAGTGCTAAGATTACAGGTATGCACCATCACACCTGGCTCATAACTTCTCGATTGTGAGCTCTTTCCAGAGAGCAATGATCTTAATCATCTCATGGTTTAACAGCTCATGCCCATGTAGCCTTTCCCAATTGGCAGAGCATCCATTGTCTCACCAGTTCCTGCTGCCAATGTTGCACCTCCATGTTATAAAAAGCTCAGAGAGGTTAAGGAAATTCTTCATCTGTTGTGTGTGCATGTGTGCGTGAGCATGCATGTGCCTGTGCATGTGTATGTGTGTGTGTGTGGTACTTGGGATCTAACCCAGGGTCTTTGCACTGAGCTACATCTCCCGCCTTTTTTTTAAAGATAGGATCTTTCCAAGTCACTAAATTGCCCAGGTTGGCTCAGATTTTTGACCTCCCCGCCCCAGCAACCCAGATTGCTGGGAATACAGGTGTGTACCATCACACTCGGCTCTTTTTCTGTCTTTTGCCTCCACCAAAGCTTTCTTCCACAGCATCTCTACCAAGGAGAGATGAAAGAAATCACGCAATGAAATTAGACAACAGCAAACCCCCAAACTTTTCAGAATCATGGGACTCGGGTTAGGGGAGAGAACGGAGGCGTTGAAAGCAGTAGACTCTGAGTGGTAGGATGCAATCAAACAGGGGAGAGCCCCAAACATCATGTGCCATTCCTCATAGACCCAGCTTGGTTCTCCACCAGGGTCACCTCTTGGAGTAGATCCGTTGTTACCACTTTATCCGAATCCGTTGGAGAAACGGGACAATTTTGCTTTGGGTCTTGATTCTGAAAGACCTGTGAGAAACCTGGCGAAGACAAGATCGAGCGCACACACTACAACAGTGCGGAGAAGAAGACCGCTGAGTTCTTGACTCGCATCATCTTAATCTCCCCAATAACCTTCAGAGGGAGGTGGTGAGGTTTTCCCTGTCATAGGAAAATGGAGAAAGCATTTGAGTGAGGTTAAGTGACTTGCTCAAGGTTACTCTGCTAGTTAGCGCAGAGGCGGGAGGTGGGAGGCGGGAGGCGAGATTCACATCCAGGTTTCTCTGACTCCAAAGGAGCAAGAGGGTGGGGAGGTGAGTCCCGGTTGGGATGGGGGCGCTTTCTAGCTGTCAGAACAGAACCAGGGAGGGGGTGGGAGCATCCCTGGCCCTGCTCCAAGCCGGCGGTGCAGCGCCCGCCCCCGGTCGCGGGCGCAGACTGGCGGCCGCCTCCGGACCACGTGGTGCACGCGGCGGGCGCGTCCGAGGAGCCCGCAGCGGCTCCTGGCTCACATTGCTCGGGCTTGGAGAGCGTGCGGACGCTGTGGGCAAGGCCAGTGCAGGCGACAAGGCAGAGGGAGGAGGCGCGGAGAACGCCGGGTGGCCGGAGCGCTGCAGCCGGCGGCGTCGGGGCCGCGGCCTCGGGCCTTCGCGCGCCTCCTCTCTCTGCTCCCAGGGCGCACGGTGGAGAGGACGCGGGGCCGGCCGCCATGGAGCCGGCTCCTTCTGCGGGCGCCGAGCTGCATCCCCCGTTCCTCGCCAACGCCTCGGACGCCTACCCCAGCACCTTCCCCAGCGCGGGCGCCAATGCGTCGGGGCCGCCTGGCGCACGGAGCGCGTCCTCCCTCGCCCTGGCTATTGCCATCACCGCGCTCTACTCGGCCGTGTGCGCCGTGGGGCTACTGGGCAACGTGCTCGTCATGTTTGGCATCGTCCGGTGAGTCCGCTGCGGGCTGACGCCGCGGGTCTGGACCCCGAGGTGAGGGTGGAAACGCGGATTTGGCACCTGGACTCCAGGCTCTCCGGTCCTCCGCACTACCAGCAGGACTCCGCGGGAGGGCCGCGTCCTATGAGAGGGGGACACAGGAATGCGCGTCTCAGCTGTGTCTGTGTGTGCGTGCTTGAGCTCGCCTAACTGAATAACATTTAATCATCTGTTGGGATCTCCTTGCTTCTCCATCAGGGTTGTGGGACAGTCTGGCAACAGTTTGTGTGTCTGTCACTGTTGTGTGTGTTGTTTGTGACAGTAGCCGCCTGTGGTCCTCACAGGGGTGGGTGGAGAAGTTCTCCAGTGTCTTGGGCCTTTGAGGGAGACCGTTGAGTGCAGGCAAGAGGCAGGAAGCCAGAACAGGACAGGGGTGTAAGTCTGCAGCGTGCTGTGGGGGCACTCACCAAGTCACATTTGGCAATCTGTTGGGATCGCTGTCAGTGTATACTCGTCCCAGACTAACAGTTTGTAATTTTCTCTATGAGAACGAGAAACTATGACTGCTGGTTTTTTTTGTTTTTGTTTTTTGTCAAACCTCTGAAACCCTAGCGGGAAGGGACATCCAGAGTGGCTTTGGGCACCTGCCTCTGCAGTGGTTGCCAGCCAAGAGCCCCAGGTTTCTGGATACAGTGGGCAGCGGCTCTGGGTTGTCGGGTCAGTCCTCTGCTCCCTTCCCCGGTGGCCATCTGGTCAGGAACTCCATATGATTCAGAGGGGACTCAGGTCCTTCTCACAAATGCCCCCTCCAGTTTCCTCTTGCCTTCTAAGTCTTCTTTTTCTGCAAAGGCAGCAATGGTTGGTTTTGAGGGGAGTGGGAATGTGCTTTCAGCCCTCGAAGTGAGTTGTCGCTTTTTTTTTTGTACTGGGGATCGAACTCAAGACCTCGAGCTTGCCAGGCAGGTGAGGTTCTCTTCTTGGTGTCTGTGGACAGTGCTGGGGTCTACCGGCACCGTCAGCTTGCCCCAGCTTGTTCCCGCCTCACACATACCCACTGGCTCAGATGTGGGCAGAAAGGGTTGAGAGGAGACTGCCATCCTTCAACGAGAAAGATGCCTGGGTATTTATTTGCTGCTTGTTGGAAGTGGGTCTTGTGTACTGGTTGGGACACAGTCCCAATTTTCCGGGCTGTGGTACCATCAGGCAGGGCAGAAGACAGATTATGGACTCAGAGATTGGAGATGTGAACTGGGAGCTTTGGTCACAGCCCAGCCACTGAGGCCCAGGTCCATTCCTCTTGCCCCACCGCCTTTCCACCCGGTTTCCCTGTTGAAGAATAGAGAACTAATCTTGATTAGAAAGTGTGAATTCCACAGTGTGTTGAACGGTGGAATGGAATGTGTAGGTCACAGAGGGCTTTGGCACCGATGTCCTCTCTGCTCCCCCAGAAAGAGTAGAGGGTTAGAGGTGTAGTTGAGTAGCAGAGCACTTGTCTAGCGTGTGTGAGGCCCTCAGTTCCATCCCCAGCATTGAAAGAGAAAAAAAAAAAAAAAAAAAAAAGCAGAAGGCACAAGACTTTCAGTGACTCATCACCAGCTACAGTGAGGAAATTTCCCCAAGCAGGGGAAGGGTTGATCTTTGTGTGTTCGTCAGTGTTTCCCCACTCTGTAGGCTTAGAGTTGAGCCGACCTGAGTATTAATCCCTGCTCTGCCACCACCTGGCTCTGTGGTTTGGGTAAATCTCTTAGCCTTGTTGAACCTCAGTTACTACATCTGTTGTATGGGGTGGTAACAGAACCCTTTTCAGTAGGGTAGTTGTGAGGTGTCAGTGAGAGAACATATATAGTACATCTGGCCTGGTGCCTGGACCCGGTAAGATGGAAGCTGTTTGTACAGGGAGGAAGAAGAATTTTCTAAATCCTGCAGAACCCAGTGCTGATGAAAGCAGGGAATATGAGGGAGGCACTTGTCCTAAAGTGGACCTGAGACTCGGTCTAATTGAGAGTTTCAGGTTCCTGGCCCGTGCTTTCTCTAGGGGAGCTCCTGGAGCACCAGTGTGGGAAGAGCTGAGCACCAGCGTGTTCCTGTTTCCTGCCTTCTCCCCAGGGGCCCTGGTTGCTGGCTGATGAACACAGCTTCCCCATTACCACTGAGCAAGGCAAGGGCCTCTCACTTCTCTCTTCACTCTGGGGAGGCTCTGGGCTCAGGCTGCTAGGTGCATTCCTAATCAACCTTCTGAAAATCACTTGTCAAATAAATCCAAATGACATAGCTGGCTCCATAGTTCTTCAGCTGCTAAGACATTTCCCTGACCAACCGTCTGGATGATGACTATCTGGATCTGAATGATTTAATACTCAACTACAACCTGTGTGGTGAGCATTAGGATGGTCATTTTCACCATCTTTCCCATTTTATAGCTAAAATGAGGAATCTGCAACTCAGAGAAAGGCAAGGTAACTTGTTTTCAGGCACCACAGCCAGCGCCAGACCCAGAGCAAGGACCCTGGCCTTGTGACTCCAGGTCCAGAACTTTTTCCAGAGCTGCCTGGGGTAAGGCTCAAGCAAAGACCTGCATGAAGAAGGATGGCAGAGTCCTGTCCCATCTCCTGTTCTAGGATTCTCAGAGCATAATGGAGACCCGAAGACTGTGATCCTGTGTTATTCAGCCATGTGTTTTAGGCTGCTGTCCTTGGAGGAGGGGAGAGTATGGGGCCGAGGGGTGGGCGCAGGACAGGGCAACTGTCTAGGGCTTGGCTACTGCTGGAAAAGTCCCCAGAGCAGTGGGGAGTGAGCAGCAAAGGATGGAGAGAAAAGCTCCTGTTGCCCGAAGTGCTCCTTGAGTTCTGGTCTGTGATTCCCCAGTACCCAAATAGATGAATTGGTGGATTAGTTGAATGAATGAATGAATTCTACCCATCTGTCCTGAGCTGAGGCAGCTTGGTGGCGGTGGGGAAAGGGGGAGTTTGCAAGGGAAGATCCAGAGGATCCTTGGGGCAGCAGAAGAGGGTAGTGTAGTTGGCAGAGGTGGGGTTCTGAAGCCAGACATGAGTTTGAAGTCACTTACTAACTTGCTGTGTATGTGGGGCACACAGCCACTTTGCCTTTCTGAAGTTCGCTTCCCCATCTGTAAAGTGGATGCAAACAACAGTACATCCAGGGCTGGGGTGAGGCTTTAGTGAGATAAAGTATAAAATCTGAGCCTTTTAGACTCTGAAAACTGGGAGGAGCTCTGTGTGAAGAAGTGAAAGGAATTAATTTATTCAGTAAGTTCTGTGCAAGCATGAGGTGGGGGGGAGCCTCAATGCCCCAAGGTATGACCCTGGCACTCTGGGAAGCTGAGACAGGAGGATTGCAAGTTCTAGCCCAGCCTGGGCAATTTAGGGAGTTAGTGAGAACTTGTCTCAAAATAAAAAATAGAAAGGCCTTAGAATTTTGCTCAATGAAAAGGCCCTGGGTTCAATCCCTAGTAGCACCATCACACACACACACACACAAAAAATTCTTTGGATCTCCTGGAGCTTTGGTTGTGGTGGGAGAAACAGGCATTCATCAGCTTGTCCTCCCAAAAGCTGAAATTTGTAGCTGTGCTTGGGGAGCCATGAGGGTTGGGGAGAGTCTGACCTGGTCAGATATCAGAGGTGGTCTCTGTGGAGCGGAAGGATAAGGGGTGTAAGTCAGAAGCTGAGGGCAAGCCAGGCATGGTGGGCACACCTGTATCCCAGCTCATCAGGAGGCGAAGGCAGGAAGATTACAAGTTCCATGGCAGCTGGGTAATTTAGCAAGAGCTGGTCTCAAAAAATACAAAAAGAGCTGGAGATGTAGCCCAGCACTCCCGGAGTTTGAGCTCCACTACTGAATTAAAAAAAACCCTGAAGGCAGAGCTGTGAAAGGGAAGCATAACAAAGAAAGGCCTCAGAAAAAGAACTGGGGATCTCAGAAAGCCAGATCACAAAGCACTCTCTATTCCTCTCTTCACTCCTGGGACCCCCTGAAAAGCCCACTCATCCTTCCAGATGCCCAAGTGAGGCTCTGGGAATTGCACTCCCAGCAAACAGCCTGTCCTTCCTGGGAATGGGGCTTCCATGAAGTGTGAGCAGGATTGCTTGGGACATTGGGTGCCCAAGGCAAAGCATCACTCCCAGTTCCTGCAGTGTGAGTTCAGTTGGCCTTGGCAATCCCTGAGTAGACCCCGACAACCCCACCTGGGCAGAGCCTGTGCCCCCAGCTGGGCTGGTATCTCAGAGAATTCCTGTGGATAGCCCTCTGGGTAGGGTGGAGTGTGAGGGCTTAGTAGACCCTCCTGTCTGGCCAGTGACCCCCTCTTCTCTCTGCATGCCCTAGAGCTGCCAGGTTTCTCAGGGCAGAATGGAGTCAGGCTTTTCCACCTGGCCTCTTGTCTGTTCCCTCCTCGCCTGGACCTGTGTGGATCCTGGTTTCAGCACGTTTGTACCTCACTGTGTCTCAGCATCTCCCAGAGCCCCTGCCTCTTCCCAGCCCCAGGCTTCCTGGGAGACTGCTTCATGCTGTGTGCTTCTCTGCCCCTTGCTCTCCCCTGAACCTCTGTGTCTTCTACTTCTCTCCTTGTATCAGATGCTGGCTCTGCCACCTCCTAAGGTCTTCAGCGAGTTGGCTGGCCCCTCTGTACCTCAGTGTCTTCGTCTGTAACATGTGGATACTAATACCCTCCCCATAGCTACCTTGGTCCTGAAGCCTGGATGAGGGGATGCTGATGAAGTATGGTGTTTTCTCTACCGTGTGAGGTGGCTGGTGTGTGAAGGCAGCAGGAGAGGGTCAGGCCAGGCAGTATGGGATGGGGGAGGGTAGATGAATGAGGGGCTCTGGTTGTCCTCCATGTGTTTGGCTGCAGTGAGGAGTGGCTGGGAAAGCGCTCAAGTGTCAGCTTTTCAGAATTGGGAGCACTAAGTTCATGTCTTACCTTTGCTGGCTTAGGAAGCCCAGCATATGGGTAGGTAGTCCCACATCCTGCAGGAGCTCCGTGTGCATTTGCTGTTGCTAATGCAGGCCCGTTGGCTGCAACTCCCACTCCCTACTCTCAGTGTAAGCCTCACACAGCCTCTGGCTCCGAACACAGCCATGGCCAGGAAATGCCTGCTCAGTTACAGCTTTAGGAACAAGTGCAGGACCGAGGTGGGAACTGGGGCTGCCTGGGCCAAGTCATGGATGGGGAGTTCTGGCTGGCTGCATGGAGAGGTGGGGGCAGAGCCCTCCAGACAGAGGGAGCAACACAGGCAGCAGGAGGTCCAGCGGATGATGGAGGACTGCAGAGGACAGTGAGGTTCCCTGCAGCCAGGCTGAGGGCACCAGGGCCCTGGTGAGTATCAGGGTGGGAGGCTGCAGGACAAAAAGGAAAGACCACCTTGGAAGCAGGTGTCCTCCTTACCATGGTTGTCAAAAGCACCTGCTATGTGCTGAGCTCTGCAGGGCCAGGACCAGTCTGTGAACTTAGTCGCTTTGTTCAGGACTCCCTTGGGAGGTGTAAAACATCAGAGCCACTCCACAGAAGGCCCCCGGCTAACTGGGGGGAGGCAGGCAGGTGTAGGAATGGAGAGCTGAGGAGAGGCTCTGAGGCAGCCCAGCCTGGCTGTTAGGGGCCAGGTGCTGTGCTGAGGCCTCAGCTGCCAGTCTGGATGTGGAGCTGAGGCCAGGCAGGTCTTTGGGTCCCACAGTAAGGTCAGCCATGCTGGGGAGCAAGGGAGCTCTGGGTCCCAGGCCAGGGGAAAAGAAATTGGGAGCAGTCTGTGCAGAATGGTGTTCAAGAGTATAAATTTAGTGCGGGGAGTGGATTGTATGGGAAGAGACTCAGTGTGGAGGATCTAGGCAGGCTGGCTGACGGCAGTGGCAGCCGCCATGTGACCTTGGACGAGTCACTGACAGCCTGGCCTCAGTGTCCTCTTTCTGCAGCGTGATCCCTGCAAACCTAACAGGAAGTCAGGAGGCTGGGCTGGGTGACCTCACGTGAGGCCGAGTGGGGGAAGAAAGTGGCAGCTCTATCTGGCCTGCCACTGCCTAGGTCTCAGGTTCATTTCCTGTGGAGCATGTGGGACTCACACATGCTTGGGTGAGTTGGAGGAGTCACAGAGGACACTTGAGAGGCCTCTTCCTGAGCATCTGGTGCTAGAGGCTTTGTCACCTGCACCCCCAAGCCTGCAGTGGGGGCTTACTGTTCTCAGTCACAGATGACTCCAGGCTTAGAGGAGCAAGTGCCTCTCATGGCAAGAGACGTGGAGTTGAGGCTGGGGCCCTCAGACCACTCCATGTGTGCTCAGCCTCTGGTGCCAGGAGATGCGTGGGGAGCAGAGGCCAGAGCTGAGGGGGTTTAGGCAGAGAAGTGGAACACAGGCCAGGGCAAGAGGGAGGATTACTGTCTGCAGATCCCTGAGGCCTCTCTGGGATTGGAGTCAGACTGACCTGAAATCACCACCCAGCTGTGTCATTTATAGAATGAGTGAGCTTGAACAATACATGTATCACATCTCAAAGCCTCAGTTTTCTCATCTGTGAAATGGGGCTGTGATAGAATCTTATAGGATGGTTATGAGGAGTTCATGAGTGTGATGTGAAAGACTTCAGCACTGTACCAGGCATTTGGGGAGTATTCCAGGAATGTTTTCTGTAATTATGACTCTTTAGGAGAGGAGTGAGGCTTGCTTCGAATTCATTTGGCCGACATTTATTGAGCCCCAGAGGAGCTAGAATTATTGGGTGGATGCTATTGGGAAACTTTATCAGCTCAATATTAGAAATTTTCTTTTAATAAAGATAACAAGTAGTAAGCAGAGACAGATGTTATCCATAGTCCTGCCATGGAGAGAAGCTTTGTCATTTTGATGTTTCCTTCTCCTTTCCCCCACCCCACATACACATGCACCCCTTTTAATGAAGTAAGGTTCATGGAATACGTATCTTATAAGAAGCCTTTTCATTTATACCATGAACATATTCTCATGCTATTAAACATTCTTTGAGGCCAGTTGTGGTGGTGCATGCCTATAATCCCAGCACTTGGGAGGCTGAGGCAGGAGAATCACCATGTGTTGTAGGCCACCTTGGGCTACATTAGTGAGACTATCTCAAAAACACCACACACACACACACACACACACACAATAGCTTTGAAAATATGATTTTTGACAACTACATTATATGAATTTGTTCTATTTAGGGGGACTTACATTATTTCCAATATTATGCCAGCCTAAATAATATTGCTGCAAGCAATTCTCAATGTATGTGTTTGTGCACATTTCATATTATTTCCACAAGGACTTTTCCCGCAATCAGTCAGACCTTTCCAGGAAGGAATGGGGTGCTGTGTAACATAGGAAGCTTTCTGTTGCTGAAGGTGTTCAACAAGCGGGTACTGGAAAACCACAGGGTAGAGGTTCAGTGCTGGAGATGCAGGTGGGGAAAAGAAGAGAAGCATAATTTCAGGTTCCTCTTGCCACAGCTGAGATGCAAAGAAGATGAGGCCCAATGCTGTGATCTCAGGATCCCTTCCCTCACCCTGGCAGCTGTCTGGACTGAAAGAGGCAGGGGGCTGTGTGAGGCCAATGAATGATTTCATTAACCTCCAAATTCTGGGACCTCGAAATCGAATTGGTTACCCAGAATATCATCACTCACACAGGAAGAAGGATAATCGCAGGGTAGAACAGAAAGCCTGGCTTAAATTAGCAATTTACCATTGTGCAGGCTGTAGCGGCCCCATTACCCATTGCGGGGTGTGGGCTTGGATGGGATGTCTGGGCTATGTTCTACTAATTTGGAGCTCCCAGTGCAGCTGCAGAAATCAGTGGCTTTGTCTCTGGCAGGGAAGGGTGTGTACGGAAAGAATCTTGTCCTCTATAACTTTCCTAGTCTTTCTTCGTAAGTGGAAAGAACTTGAACTTCAAAGTCTTGTGAGGCCAAAAAAAACCCTATTCAAAAACCCTACTCAGCGAGAGGCAGAACTCACCTCCCCTGCAGAAGCAACCTTGTCACCAAGGCATAGAGCTTTGAATTATGGGTGACAGTTTATCTATAAATACTTTATTTGACACTTATTTTGGGTCAGCCACTCTGCTTAGAGTTGTAGGGTTGTTATCCCATGTAATCCTCCCAGCACCCATAGAAGGTGAGTGTTTGTTGTCTTCATTATACAGATGAGGAAACTTGAGGCTCAGAGAAAAAATAACATGCCCAGAGTTCCAGGGTCAGATTGAAATCAGAAGACTATTCTGATCCCTGTGCCCATACTCTTTGATTTTTTTTTTTTTTGGTACTGGGGATCAAACTCAGGACCTTGAGTTTGCAAGGCAGCCATGGTGCCGCTGAGCTACATCTCTGGCCCTCTTTGATTTTTGTTTTGTAGTGATCAGTATTGGACCTAGGGACTCACACATGCTATGCAAGCACTCTTCTACATACCTATATCCCTAGGCAATTTTCATTTCATTTTTTGAGACAAGGTCTTGCTAAGTTACCCAGGCTGGCCTGAAATTTGAGATCCTCCTGCCTCAGCCTCCTGAGAATCTGGGGTTACAGATATGCACCACCATGCCTGGCTCAGGTCACACTCTTAACTGTTGTCCTGTCCTCTGCCACCCTTTAGGTCAAGCTCAGCACCTCTCATTTTTCAGGTGAGGACCCTGAGGCTTGGAGATGTTCTATGACTTTGGAGTTTGAGGTTAGAGCTCACCTTTCCTAACCTCTTGTTCCCTCCTTGCATCTCCTTGCACACTTGGCATTGTCTGAGCAAAGGGAGGGCCACAGGGTGGCTGAGGTGGGTTCTTGCACTGACAGCCTGGCCTGGGGGCCACTGAACCCCCAGTTCTCTGGGGCAGGGCCAGTGGCTAGGGATGCAGCCCCATCCTCTGGAGACAGACAGACTGGGGTTCAAATTCAGGTCTCCTGAGCTCAGTGAGCTAAGCCTGATGTCTCATCTGTGAAATAAATCTGAGAGAAAAACACCTGCAGCATGAGTTTGCCCAGCAGCTCCCAGCGACCAGGCACAGTCCAGACACGCACAGACACACGCACACTCACAGACACATTCACAGGCTCACAGATGCACATGAAATAAGTATCCTGGGAGTGATGGCATACGCACAGCCTCCCAAGGTAGGAGGATTGCCTTGAGTTCAAGTCCAGCATGGGCTACATTGTGAGTGCAAGGCCAACCTGAACTGCATATCAAGACCCTCTCTGGAAAAAAAAAAAGTTAATAACAAAACAAAGTGAATGATTATTGTTATTAACAACAAGAAAAACAAGAGACCTGGAGAGTCCCTGCCCTTGGGGAGCTGAAATTCCAGCAGGCAAAGATAGTAAACAAGTAAATATAAGGCTAGGGGCATGAGCAATGGAGACCAAAGCAGCCTGAAGCTGTGTATGGGGAGAATGAGCAGAGCCTTGGTGTGGGAGAAAGAGCAGTTTAGGAGAGGGGACAGCAGGGCAGAGGGTAAGGGAGATGATGCAAGTCCGGCCAGAGCGCAGGGCCTGGTTCCCAGCAGGAAGCTGATGGTGCTAATGATGTCTTTGGGCTGGTTGCCCAGCACTTGGGAACCAGGGACAGGGATTAACCCAAGGGAGAAGAGGCCAGACCAGATGCCCCTGCAGGACGGATGGAGATCATCCTCCCGTGTGTGTATGTGTTTTTGTGTGGGGGTGGGGGGTGGGGGGGGAAGTGCCCACATCTTGTGATTTTCCATTGCTCCCTTGGGGAGCAAGCAAGTGGAGCTGCTGTGCGGGAGGGCCAAGTGGCCAGGAGACAACCCCTTCACCTGCCCAGCCTCTGCCTCCCAGGGAAGAGATGGCACCCAGCAGAGTGGGGGATAGTGACTAGGCCCAAGTTCATCCCGAAACTAGAACTCCAGGGCTTTCCCGAGTATGACCACAAGGCCAGATCTCCTGGGCTTCATGGAGCACTGGACTTTGGTCCTGTTCTGTCTGCTCTACACACCTGGATGAGCACCTTGCCTTTTTTGGATCAGTTTCCTGCTGTGAATAAGACAGGAACTCATGAGACCCACTTTGCAGGCAGGGTGGGTGTGATTCACAGGCACCTCCTGCTCTTTGTCTTCAAAAAGTGTCCCTTATAGGGCAGAGAAGATCAGCTGGTCCCAGCACCTGGAAGGAAGCTCCCCGCCTCCATCCCAGGCTCCTAGGGCAGAGAGGCTGAGCCAGTCCCAGCACCTGGAAGGAAGCTCCCTGCCTCCATCCCAGGCTCCTAGGACAGAGAAGCTGAGCCGGTCCCAGAACCCAGAAGGAAGCTCCCCCACTGCCATCCCAAGCTTCTAGGGCAGAGAAGGTGAGCTGTGTGGGCGCCAGAAGCACCCCCCCCCCATGGAAATGAGAAGACACATAAACAAGCCTCAAAAACAGACTTCTGGATCATCTACAGCAACCCCAAAGGGAAATGAGATGGAACAATCTGATACTCAACCACCTGGACTCTCTGAATTGGCAACAAAAGAGGATCTGGGAAAAATGAAATCAGAAAAAATTACTGAGATAACAGCAAAGATTTTGCTCATGGTGCAAGACATGATTAATAAATGTAGAGAGGACACAGATAAAAAAATAGAGGATCTGAGGAACACGATGGAATCCCAACATAGGAAACAAATGGAATCCGTAAAACAGATACAAACAGATTTCCAAGAGATTAAAAACTCCATCGAAAGTCTGCGCAGCAGAATGAACTGATGTGAGGATAGAATTTCACATATAGAAGATAAGATTGCAATTAGTGACCAGGAAAAGAAAAATTGCTTTAAAATTGTAAGGGAACACGAGAAATCAATGCAGCAGCTGCTAGACGATGCAAAGAAGAATAACATAAGACTGATTGGAGTCAAGGAAGAAAGAGGAGGGAGTGCAGATGACATAAAAAAACTGTTCACAGAAGTGATGGCAGAAAACTTCCCAAGGAGGGGAAAAGAACTTGACATACAGATAAGTGAGGCATATAGGACTCCAGCTAGCCTTAATCAAAAAAAAATCTACACATAGGCATATAATAGTTAGGATTCTAGAAATCCAACAGAAGAACGAAATTCTCCAAGCAGTGAGAGAAAAGAAACAAATCACATACAAAGGAAAGCCCATCAGAATCACAGCAGACTTCTCAATGCAAACCCTCAAGGCAAGAAGAGCTTGGAGTGATGTATTTCAAGCCCTAAAGGAAAACAGCCTCCAACCCAGATTGATGTACCCTGCAAAACTATCTTTCAAAATTGATGGAGAAATAAGATACTTTGATGATAAAGAGCACCTCAGGAACTTCATGAATACCAAACCGGCACTCCAAAAAATTTTAGACAATACCCTAGGAAAAGACAATGAGGATCACAACCCCAGGAAACCCAGCAGAATGAATCCACTGGGTTTGACAAATTAAACGCAAAGGGGGAGAATCCAACAAAAAGTAAAAGTCATGACAAGGCTTTTAAAACTTTTAACTTCATCTCCCTGTTGAGTGTATAATTCAATCTTATTATTGTGCTGATTAGTATTTTTCTGATTCTAGAGTTGCACACCATTCCTTGTGCTACACTGGCTATTTATCATCTTCTTATGTCTACATTTTAATTGGGTTGTCTATTAATGAGCTCTAAGAATTCTTTATATATTCTGGTCATAGGTTATATGCATTGTAAATATGGTCTGTTTAAGGACTACTTTTCATTTTAATGATGTCATTTAAAGTTCTAAATTTTGATGGAATCTCATTTATCAATTTTTTTCTTTTATACATCATGTTTTTTGTATCCTAGGAAGTTCTTGCCTACCCTGAATTCATAAATATTTTCCCTTATAATTTCTTCTTAAAGTTTTATACTTTTAGGCTTTCTTATTTGGGTTCATAGATCCCTTCAAGTTATTTTCATGTATGGAAAAAAAGGGTTGAGGTTAATTTTTTATATACCGATACCAGGTGTTCTAGTGCTGTTTGCTGAAGACACTATCTCTTCCTTGGCTCTTGAATAGAGTTTCTATTCTATAAAATGCTAATGTTAAATAATCTTTCAAAACTCAGTGGACCATATATGTGTGGTTCTATTTCTAGATTCTCTGTTTTATTCCAATGATCTATATGTCTTTCCTTACACCAACACTGCCTTGATTACTGTAGCTTTAGAAGAAGTCTTAAAATTAGGTACTAAACATCTTCCAACACTGTTTTTGTTTTTGTTTTTAATTTTTCTAGGTCCTTTGTACTCCTACATAACTTCTAAATTTCAATATCCAATTCTTCATTTATAGCAAGTATACACAGACCTGAATTTTTATATATACCTTGTGTTTTCTAATCCTGCTAAATTCAAGTACAAGTTCTAGGGGCTCCTAGAGATTTCTTAGTATTTTCTCTGTAAATGATCATTTCATCTACATATAAAGATTTTGCTTCTGGCATGCCAGTCCTATCCTAGTTGGGTCATTTTATTGCCAGACTATTTTGGTGAGGACTAGGTTTCAAAGTTTAATGGACAGATAAAGAGTAAGCATATCTGCCCTTGTTCTCCACCTTAAGGAGAAAACATTGTATCTTCTCCATTCATATAAGGCGTTCTCGCTGGAAGTATGGAGTACATGTCTTTAATCTGTTGAGAAGTTTCTGTTCTACTTCTAGCCTCCTGATAGCTTTTACCATGAACAGCTGTAGAATTTAGTCCAATACTTTTTCTCCAACTAGTGACAGGATCATATGGCTTTTTCCTTTCCTCTGTTAAAATGATGACTTTTGGGGGTGGATCTTCCAATGCTGAACCAACACTGCCATCCCTATAAGAAAATCACTTTCTACATCCTGCCAGATCTGACTTCTAATAGTTGGTTTTGTTAAACAAATTTCTATCTATGTTCATACTTTTTTCTTCTATTATCTTTATCCAGTTTTAGGATTAGCACAATGTTGAGTTCCTAAAATGAGGGGAGAAGTGTTCCTTCTTTTTTCTGCTTTAATTGTTTGATATAATTTATCAGTTAAAATGTTTATGAGCCTGCTGTTGTCATATAGGTAGGTTTTCAAACTAGGAATATACTTTAATAAGTGCTATTCAAATTTTATATTTCCTCCAGAGTTAGTTTATTAATTTGTCTTCCAAGGTAGTTCTTAGAAGTTGTCAAATTTATTTCAAAACAGATTTTTGAAATATGCTTTCTATATCCTTTTAAATTCTGTAAAATCTGTGGTAATGTCTCCTAGATCTTAATATTGTAATTTAAAAAATGTATAACTGATATTGTGTAACAGGAAGAAAAGGTCTAAAAGAGCAAGGGAATTGGGAGGGGTAGGGGAAGGGAAAAAAAGGAAAGGAAAAAATATGAGAAGAGGAAAAAAATGGAAACAAGGTCTTTGCAAATAGGGAAGGGTGGAGGGCATGAAGGGAGGGCAAGGGAAGGGGAAAAAAAATAAGAACCAAGAGACTCATGTAATGGTACAAGATCCCAATGATGACTGTAACTGTATTTTATACCTAAAATGTACCAACAAACTTAATGGGGAAAAAAAAAAGTTTAAAAAGTGTCCCTTATAGGGGATAGGCTAAGCACATTGTCACATATCAACCACCAGAAATGATAAGCTTGTGAACATTGTTTTTACACAGAATTGTGACAGCTAATAAGGACCAAAAAACCAATCAGTTCGTGAGGCCTGTTTAGCCAGATCTATGACTGCAGGAGCCAAGTCCTGGAGATGTGTCCTCCGCTTTTTCTTCTCTGATGGGACCATAACTGATGGAGACCCGAAGGCTATGCTCCAGGGTAAGGCTAGTGCTAGGGAGCCAGAGTCTCTTCACCCAGAAAAGGGTTGTTTTTTTCCTCACGATTGACTGCAAGAGGCCAACCCAGATGATCAAAGATAATTTCCTGATACAGATGTCAACCCCATATGCAAAACCCCTCCCCTGGATTAGTGTCTGATGAAGTACCGGGCACTATAGCGTAGCCAAGCTGACATGTAAAACTAACATCACAGGGTCGTTCAGGCCTGCACCTGAGTCCTGGGACCGCAGCCTAAGTTTTTCTGAGCCTCAGTTCCCTCATCTGCCAGAGGTCGTACTGATGCCCACCATGGTCAGTGATTGTCAGGGGTAAATACAGTTATGTGAATCAAGTGCCATTGTCTGCATGAGACTGTATTTGTTTTCTATTGCTAGTAACAATACTACAGACTAGGTAAGTTATAAAGAAAACAGGTTTATTTTGGTTAATGGTTCGGAGATCCAAGGTTGGGAAGCCACATCCGATGATGACCTTTCTGCTGGCAGAATCCTGAGGTGGTGCAGGGCATTGCATGGCAAGAAAAAGGGAACACAAATGTGGGTCTTGTCTTTCTCCTTTTTGTTTTGTTTTGGTTCTTGAGCCAGGGTTTCGCTATGTAGTTCAGGCTGGCCTTGAACTTACTATGTAGCCCAGGCTGGACTCAAACTCACAGGGATCCTCCTGCCGCAGCCTCCTGAGTGCTGGGATTACAGGCATGTGCCACCATGCCCGGCTCCTTTTAAAAGATGCGATTTCCGGTGTTCCCTAGACTGGCCTGGAACTCCTGGCCTAAATTATCTTACCTAAGCCTCCTCAGTAGCTAGAAGTACAAGTGTGCACCACCACATGCAGATTCTCCTGCTCCTCTAAGCATGCTATTGGGATTGAAAAATCCTCTTAATACTTTACAAGGAGGATGGATTTTCAACTACAAAGCACATGAACCCTTGTACACACTTAAGCCATATCAAACCATCGCAGATACATACACAAGAATAGATGATCGTGAACAGTGCTTCATCATTGTGTGCCATTGCTTGTTGCTGTGTTTCTTTTCCTTTTACTGGTTGCTCGCAGAGGCTGGAGCTGTGTTCCATTCATCCTCTATCCTGTTTCCTAGCTCAGTCCCTGCCCTACTGAGGCATCACTAAGTGCTTCTTAACTGCTTAATTGGCACTTTGTTACTGAGATTCCCTGTGTGGAGTTGTTGGGATCTGTAATAAAAATCCACCAGCTATGAGACAAGAGGCAAATAAATGTGTGAGAACCTCAGGCCACCATTCCTTACTTTTCAGCTTGGTAAATCTTTCCTCCAGGGCTCCTTCTCTGATGGTTCCAGCCCACAGAACCCTTCCTGTATGTTCCCACAGTGTCTGGGTGTCCCCCATCAGATCAGGGACCGAACACTATTTCAAACACCTGATCACTCACCTGCATCTCTCCCCTGGCCCCGTAAGTGGGTATGGGTTGGGGAAATGATCCTTTATAGCCAGGTGTCTGATGCTCAGCCTGTCAGTAGGTGTTTGTAGGAAAGCCATGTCCTGTTGCCAGAAACTCAGGTGCTACTGTGGCACACTGGAGGGGTTCTGCTCCCTTGGTGCCTCCCCTGTGTTTGGCTGCCCTACACCCTGGCCCAGTCATCTTCAAGCTAGAAGTAGAGTGGGGGAGATGGAGAACTCCTTGAGTATGTTGTGGTTCTTGAACAGAAACGAACAAGGCATCTGTCCTGTTTATGGCTGAGTGTGGCCTGGCTGGCCTTCCCACTCCTGTTCAGCTCAGGGACACTTTACTTCCATGCTCTTTATCTTCTCCCGCGACATGCTCACTGGGCTTTGCTATAATTAACCACTTTCCTTCCTCAGGCTTTGCCAAAACTGAGACAGCTAATTAATTTCTGGCCACTTGCCACCCCCGTTAAATGGTGGGCAGGGATACAGCTTGCAGCCCTTGCTGCCCAGCCGGGCTTGTTTTGCCCGTTGGGAGAGCAGTCTCCCTTTGTCTGCAAATAGAGGTGCCCCAGCAGTACCCCAGTGGCTGGCAGTTGCTTTGTTTAAGCTATTCGTCCCCCCTCCCATGTGGACAGAGCCTTTGTGATTACTGCTGTAGCCGAGCCTCAGTTCCTTCATTAGTAAAACAAAAGGATTGAATTTGACCTTCTGGGAGAAGCTTAGGGGAGTGGTTAGGAGTATGGATGGATTCTGGCCTCTGAGGGACCTGAGGCCCATTTCGCAGCTTGCTACTCTTAGCTCTGAGCCTTTTGAATTTCACCTGAGCCTCAATGATTCCACAACTGTAAAATGGGAATAATAATAATGCTCCCTCCTGTGGCGGTTGGGCAGATTCTGTGGGAGAATGAACACACTTGTGCCACCGACCAGGGAAACTGGCACAGAGTGTTTGTAAATACTCTCACCTGCTGTATTTCACCGGCTGTAAAAACACACTGTCTTTCTAATGAAAAAAGACATTTTGGGTCCGGGGATTTAGCTCAGTGGTTCCGGCGCTTGCTTTGCAAGCGCCAGGTCCCGAGTTCGGGACATTTTGTTGGCAGAGCGGGGGAGGGGAGCCATTTATTTATTTATTTAGCACTGGGCATGGAATCCAGGGCCTGTGCATGCTGGCAAGAGCTATACCACCGAGCTACATCCCCAGCAACTTTAATAAACACTGCTTCTGTGTTTTAGGCCACACCTGGCTCAATGGTGAACCCTGCTGTATTAGTATCCTAGGGAAGCTGTAATAAATTATTAATAAATTATTTAAAACTGGCTGACTTGAAACAACAGAAATTAATTCTCTCACATGGTTCAGAAGGCTGAAGACTGAGCTCAAGGTGTCAGCAGGGCCAAGCTCCTTCTGATAGCCCTTGGAAAGATCCCTTTCTTGGCTAACTTCTGGTGATTGCTGGCAGTCCTCGGCATTCCTTGGCTTGTAGCTACATCATTCTAGGGCTGGGGATTTAGCTCAGTGGTGCTGCTGACTGCCTTGCCAGCACAAGGTCCCGAGTTCCATCCCCGGTACCAAAAAAAGTACACCAGAGCTACATCATTCTAATTTCCCACTCTGCTTTCACATGGTCGTGTTTCCTCTGTGTTCATCTATGTCTGTGTGTCTTCACTTCTTCTTATCAAAATAGCTGGGAGGGCTGGGGATTTAGATCAGTGGCGCCTTGCCTGCCTCATAAGTGCAAGGTCCTGAGTTCAATCCCTGGTAGGGGAGGGTGGGGGGGAATAGCTGGGCATGGTGGCACACACCTATAATCCGAGCACTCTGGGAGGTTGGGGCTGGAGCATCTCAAGTTCCAGCCCAGCTGGGGCTATTTAGTGACTTAGACCCTGTCTCAAAATAAAAAAGAATGAAAACTTTAAAAAGGCCTGAGGATGTAACCCGGTGCAAAACCCCTGGGTTCAATCCTCAGTACCACAAACAACAAAATAAAACGAAGCAAAAATACTAGTCCTTTTGACCCTAATCTCATGTGACCTTATGGAGGTAATTATATCTGCAAAGCCCTGTTTCCACATAAGGTCACTCTCTGAGGTTCCAGGTGGACATGGGGCTTTGGGCATACTGTTCGATCCAGTCCACACACTAAGGCTCACTTTCTTCCTCTGTGAAGAGAGAATATAAGAGGAACAGTTTCGCAGGGCTGTTAGAGCATTAAATGAGATGATCTAAGTAATGGCATGGTGGGATTCAGTAGAGTATGCCAGGCACCTGGAAACGTGGAGTGGGGGTAGAGGCTGAGTTGGTGGTGGGATGAAGGCACTGATGGTGTTGGAGACGGTTCCATCCATGGACCTACCCTGCCTAGGTTGGTCACTGAACACGGACACCTAGAATGTGACATCTACTACCATGGGCCTTGTCAGGAATTCTGGAGTATTGGCCAGGAACCCCTCTTTCCCTTTGGCCTCAGTCACCTTGAACCTTAGGTCCTAGGTGGGCAGCTTGGAGAAATAGAAAGAACTCAGTTCCCAGAAGTCAGGAGAACTGATTCTCTGACCGAGTGCATGTGTCTTCCCCTTTTCAGGCCTTGGTCTCCCCAATGTAAAGTAGGAGGGAGGGTTGACCTCATCGTTATAGATCAGAGCTTCTTCCAGGGCTGAAGGTCTGACACAGGGCTCTGTGTCCCACAGTTGTCTCAGTTCTGAGGCCTGAAGTCAGAATCGTGTGCCCGCCTCTGGAGCCTCTTGCAAGGATCCTTCTGTCTCTTCTGGTTTCTGGAGGCTCTCAGTGCTCTTTAGCTTGTGGCCGCATCGCTGTAACTGCTGCATCCTTCTCTGTGTGGCCTTCTCCTCTTCCCATGTGTCTTTCAAGAGAACACTTGTCACAAGTTAGGGCTCATACAGTCATCAGGTGACCTCAACTCAATTTCCTTAATTTTGTCTTCAAAGACTTTTTTCCCAAATAAGGCCACATTAACGGGGACCGGGGATTGGGACATGGACAAGTCTCTTTAGGGGACACCATTGTGTCTCTGGCTAGCATGGATCCTTGCTTTAGTGATAATGGAAATTAAAAGTAAAGCAATAGCATAAATTTTTAGGCAAAAGCTTTAGTTGGAAAGTAAGAGAAAATAAGGGGAGCACAAAGATCAAACTGGTCCTCTAACAAACGAAAGTAAGAGAAGATAGGCAAAAGGCTAGGTTTGAGAAATTGAAGGGGGCCAGGTCTGAGAAGGTGGAGCCAACTGGGCCCTGCACAAAAGAATGTATACCAATCTTATGGGGTTATCGTAATCCTGGTTTCCAAGGTGAACCCAGGTTTAGAACAATAGCTGGAGACTTCTAGACTTTACTCCAAAGGGGCCTGGAGCTGGATGTTGTGACCGCTGGCAATTGAGTGTCTCTGATAATTACTTCAGCGGTATCCTTGGTCTCGAAGGGGGATGAGACAGGCTTAGGTAAATTAGGGCTAATAAGCCTGGTTTTGCCAACTTTAACTAAATGACTAACATACTTATAGTCAATGTTTCAAAGTAGTAATAAGGGATACAAAATGAAGGTCAGGCTTTGTTCTACTTTTAGTTACCTATTGGGCATCTGTAGGCTTAAGTGAAAAGCTGTGGGTTTTTGTAAAACCAGACAAACAAAAAGCCAGCTTTTAAGTCTCTGACTACTTCAGAAAACACAAATCGTGTTTTAAGGAGTAACAGGTTAAGAGCCCAGGAGTTTGTCCTTTGACCCTATGGTGGTGTCACTATGTCAGTTCAACCCACTATAACTAATCAGGCCACGGTAGTGACAGTGTCTGTAGAGTCCCTGGCTGGCCCACGATGTTGAGGCACAAGGAGCAAGGAATTTCTAGTGGTTTCAAGATAGAACCTAACAGGGCTGTGAGCTAGAGTGGCGAGGACCATACTGGTGATGTAGCTGAACCCTAACCAAGGCAGGTGTGACAGAAGTGGCGGGGACTGATGCTCCCCCAGCAGTGGCTCCAGCACATTGAAAACCACAGCCAGGGATGAGAGAGGCAGCCCCTGCAAGGCAGAAACCTGGACACGGTTTATGGAGACCACCCCTGCTGGCAGGCTCACAGATCCCAGGGAAATGGATGTGGCCTGGGAAAACGAGGAAGGGGCTGCATGCTGACTGCCAGCCTGCAGTGAGGTTTACCCACGTCATCACCTCAGGGTGCATAGTCACACGTGATCACACAGGCAGCCTAGGTGGGGGCTTTTGGGGGGCTCTGCCTGGTGTTGGGAAGGCAGCTACCTGCTAGTCACAACAGCCAGCCCGTACTGAGCACTGACTTGTGTTGACACCTGTCATTCCACTGCCCAGTGAGATGGGGACTCTTTTCTTTTTTTGAAACAAGATCTCGCTACAGTTCAGGCTGGCCTTGAACTCACTATGTAACCCAGGCTGGCCTTGAACTCACTATGTAACCCAGGCTGACCTTGAACTAGTGATGATCCTCTTGCCTTAGCCTTTCAGAGTGCTAGGGTTACAGGTATTCACCATCACATCTGGGACATAGGTACTTTTTTTGGTTTGGTTTGGGTTTTTGAGACAGGGTCTTGCTATGTAGCTTGAATTCTAACTGCTTGAATTCAAAGTAGTTATCCTGCCTCAGCCTCCAGAGTGCTAGGATTACAGCTCTGCACTACCATGCCTGGCCACTCAGATACTCTTTGGTTTTTTGGGGGTTTTTTGGTACCGAGGATCAAACTCGGGACCTTGGGCTTGCAAAGCAGGCAACAGCACCACTGAACTAAATCCCCGGTCCCAGGTGCTCTTAATATCCACATTTCCCAGAAGCCAGTTCCCCCTGTGTGGAAAAGAAAAGGGTTAAGTTTAGATTCTATGATTCAATGACCATAACCAGAAAAAAAATTGGTGGGTAAAGGGAGGAAGGAGACAGTTGCGTGTATGTGTGTGAGAGTAGCTGGGAATCAAACCTAGGGGTTTGGACTTGCTACACTGCCAGCCCAGAAGCCTTTAGCTCAAAAAAGAGAAATGATGTGTTTACTCTGTGAGTTGTCCGTGCAATGGGGTGGAGTGGCCTTATGGGAATGAGTTCCCTGTCACTGCACATTCAAGTAGAGCCAAGCAGCCACTTGTCTGGGGTGCTGTGGAGGGGATGTCCTCAGGGTGGGGCTCCTTCTAGCTCTGAGATTCTCGAAGCTTTTTCCCAAGGAGACCATCAGATAGCTGTGTGCACAGAGATGTTTATCATAGCATTATTTATGGTAAAAAAGTAGAAACAGTAGGGATGTGTTAGGTAATGTGGCTCAGGAGCAGTAGACAAGACCAGATCCAGCCCACTATCTGGTTTTGTATGATCCTTGAGCTACATGTTTATAGGCTTTTAAGAGCAAAGAAGAATATGTGACAAGAGACCTTGATGTGGCCTGAAAATTGCAATATTTACTCTGTAGCCCTTGTTGACTTGTGGACTCGAATAACAATTCCAGTTCTCCAAATGACATTGATTTGTAGTTGTGGATATGGAAAGATGGTCACAGCATATTTTTTGAGAGAGAAAAATACTTACGTAACAGTGTTAGCGCAAGCTCCCATTTATATATAATGGTATTTCTGTGTTTATGTGATATCTGTAATGATGGCCTGCAATATTAATAGTGGTTTTTAAACTCTCTTTGTGAAAAGATTCTGTATTGTTTGAACATTTCATAGTGAGAAGCTGTTATTTTTGAGACTTTAAAAAGCACTTAGGAGTAAAATGAATTCTAAATACTCCAGGAATCCACACTGGATTTGGTTGGGGACCAAAGGGGTTTTGATCCAGGCTGAAGCCGTTTTGTTCTGTTTGGATCCTGAGGTGCAGCAAGGCCGATCAAACTGAGTATTTATGTTGTTGTTGTTTTTGATTTTAGGTCTATTGCCTCTCCTTTGATTCCATCGGCTGTTATGCATAAATGAAAAAAAAAACCCTTCAGTGTAGTTAAAAACAAATTAGCTCCCTTGGATAAGTGATTTGGGGGAATGTTTCCTCTCACTGCCTGCAGAGTTCAGTCACTTCATTCTCAGGTCAAACGGGGTCAGGCCCAGGCCTCCTTCAGGTTGGTCTGGGATGAGGATGGGAGGAGGGAAGGGAGGCAGAAAGAGATGTCCTGATTTGAGCTCTTCAGGTATCAGGACACCTTAACTCCTTCACTCGGAATCCACTGGTGAACGCTGTGTCCTTTGTGCCTGGCCTTGTGCTGATGCTGGGACCCCGAGTATCTAAAGCCCTCCTGCCCAGTGTGGAAGACACGTTACCACGAGTTCATGCCACAGTGTGTTCTGAGCACCTGCTCTGTGCCAGACAAGGCAGAGTCTTCTAGGCTCATGGGGATGATGAATAAGACAAGGGGCATCACTGCCCTTGGGGAGCTGAGTTTAGGTGAGGGACATACAGAGCACCTTGAGCCCCTAGGAGAGAGGTTTTGAGGGAAGTCAAGAGGCGGGTGCTGGGTTTGAGGGGAGAGCACTGGGTCTGAGTCTCCACCTCTCTTCTGATTCTGCAACTCTAGGCAAATCCCTTTACTGGTCTCTATAAATTGGGGCTCTTAAATGCTCTCTACCCTGTGGGGTGCTGCACGGATTAAATAATGCATATCCCAGTGCCAGGCACACAGTGAGTGTCCAACAAATGTCTATTAGCTATTTAAAAACACAAAGAAACAGTGTAAGGAGTACATAAATTGTGCCCGAGAAAGCCCTGGCACAGTTACTGCACATCAGTCCTGGGCAAAGGTGACGTTTTGTCCTGAGTTGGCCCCTCCTTCTTGCCCCACTGGTGCTGTCACAGTACCTGCGCCATCCTGATGTTTAGAAGTCTGTCTCTCCCTGGCCCACCTGGGCTGTGAGCAGATTGTCTCCAAATCCCAGGACCACTGCAGGGTGGAGGAATGCCTGAGGAAGACCAGGATGCTGTGCAACAGCCCCACCTCTGCACCCCTCACCCAACAAGGTCCTAGCCTCCAGGCTGGGCCCCTGCCTCACCAGTGATCCACGTGATTATGAGCTTGCACTCTGGAAACCAGGTAGATCTGAGATTTGATCCTGTTACTGTCCCTTCCTAGTTGTGTGTTTTGGTTTTTTTTTCTTTTCTTTTCTCCTTTCTCAGTACTAGGGGTTGAATCCAGGGCCTTTGCACTGAGCTACATCTCCGGTATTTATTTTTTATTTTGAGACAGGATCTCACTAAGTCACTAAGTTGCCCAGGCTGGGCTGTAATTCAGGATCCTCCTGCCCCTGCCTCCTAAGTAACTGGGATTACATTCTAGCTGTGTGTCTTTCTTTTTAAATTAATTTTATTGGCACATTTTAGGTATACAATATAATGGCATTCATCATTGGAGATTTGTACCTTTACATAATATATCTTGATTCTTATTTTTCCCCATTCCCCTGCCTTCCCTTCAGCCCCTCTACCCCTCTCTCTTTACAAAGACTTTGTTTCCATTTTTTCATTTTCTCCTGTTAATTCCATTCCCTTCTTTCCTTTCCCCTACCCTCCCACTTCCCCCTCCCCTTTGCCCCTTTTCTTCCTATTTCACATTATCTCTTATACCTTTTAGTCCTTATTTACACTTTCAGTTTCTCACACTAGAGAAACTATTTGGTATTTACACATGTGTGTCCTATTTATTTCACTTAAGAGTATCACTGTGTGGGGCCGGGGATTTAGCTCAGTGGTTCCGCTGCTTGCCTTGCAAGCGTAAGGACCACAGTTCGATCCCTGGTACCAATAAAAAAAAAAAAAGAGTATCACTGTGTGTCTTTGCATGAGGCATCTTCTTAGTTTGTCTGTAGCAAGAGGATGGTGGTATTTCACACTCAGAGTTGCAGCAAGGAGGATATGAGATCATGCATTCGCTGCTTTTGACATAGAGCTGGCACATGAAAGAAGAGTCACTTGGAATATTGCTGAAAGAAAATGAACAACCTATCCAAGCTGTCAGACCAGCCAGTCCCATTGATGCCTTGTCCAAAGGAGAGAAAGGATTTACCTGCCTCTGGGCTCTGGGCACTAAGTTGTCAGCCACTCTGACCCACGGCTCTGTGTTTACCTGGGGAGAAAATCCAATCTGCTTGAGGTATTCAGCTGAGAAGCCTGGCTCTCCAGAGACCTGGGGACGTGTGTGGATCAAATGTGGCCCTGGCTATGCAGCCTAAGTCAAGAGAGGCACTTCACTCACACCCAGTCTCCATCAAATCTCATCAAAGTGAAAGAAAATGAATAGAGATAGAGCTGATCCTCCTGCCCTGGGGCTGCTTTGACAGACTATGGAAGGGATTTAGGGCTCAGAAACACATGCTTGGCTACCTGGTGTTTTAAGTAAAGGAAGAGAGCTGAGATAGATGGCCAAGAGCAAGTTCTCCAGCAGCTGCATAATTCAAAATGAGCTAATGGGGATTTTGAATTAGAAAAAAAGCGAAGGGCTTCCTAAAAGCATTTCTGAGCAATACCTGCTCAGCTAGAGCTTTCCCATTCTCACCCCCTGGCTTGGGTCCAGTAAAGCAGAAAAATGTCAGGAGGAAAAAACCAAAAGGGCTGCCAATCTCCATCACCTGACAGCCCATAAGGGAGACATTTTCGCATGTGTTGGTTCCTAAATAGCATCGTTACGCTGAAATTTCCAAGACTACAGGTTCAGAAAGGCGAAGTGATTTGTTCTAGATCACTTAGTTGTGTACGTTGAGAAGCCAAGATCTGTTTGCTTCGTTTTATGAGACGAGGTCTTGCTATGTTTCCCAGGCTGGTCTTGCACTCATAGGCTCAAGGGATCCTCCTGCCTCAACGTTCTGAGTGGCTGGAACCACCGGTTCATGCAACTGTGCACAGCGGAGGAGCCAAGATCTAAGATCTAAAGAATCCCCTTACTCCACCTTCAAAATTAGAAAATAAACACAGTGCCAGCTCTTGAGTCTCTCTTTTTTTAACAGTAGCAAAGTTTTATTTTTATTTTTATTTTTTGTTTTGGTACCGGAGATTGAACTCTGGTCCTTGCGCTTGTGCAGCAGGCGGCAAAACTACAGAGCTAAATCCCCGGCCCTGTAGCAAAGATTTATTAAAGGTAGGAAAAGAAACAGGCTCTGCAGAGTGAGTTTGGCCAAGTAAAATAGGAAAAGAAGTACACCCGACAGCATGAGAGGGGCCACCATGGAAGAGAGAGCACAGTGGGAAAACCTCAATGGGGACTGTGCTTTCTGAATCACCTACCCCTCAGTGTGACGTCAGGTCTAGACTGTCCTCTCAAAAATATGCTCAAGTTCTCATGAGAAGTTCACGTACTGGGGTTTGGGAACTGTTCTGTGCATGTGTCCTAGGATTTTGTAATTAACTGATCAGCTTTGCCGCACCCTAATCTCCTGTCTCACCCCCCCACATGTCCCCATAATTCTCTATAGGGTGCTGAGGGAGTGGAGGTCTTCTGTATCTTCTTCCAGTTGGAAGGGGCTGTAAACCCTACCTACTGGGGACTGTGTGCTCTCCACCTACCTTGGTGTGTTGTGGCTCACTGGCTGGGTTGAAGAAAGAAAATCTCTCAGAAGACAGTGAGGAAAGAGTGACTATTGAGCTGTCTGTTCAATGGGAGAAGGAAAGTAACTTTACCATTATGTTGGGTTGGTTATCTCTGTGTCCTTCCAACTTTCTGTATGGAAGCCCTAACTTCTATTGTGATAGTATTAGAGCTCATCTTGCTGCCAGTATTAAATAACTGGCCCTTGGGGGATTTAGCTCAGTGGTTCCACCACCTGCTTTGCAAGTGCAAGGACCTGAGTTTGATCCCCAGCAAGAAAAAAAAAAAACAACAAAAAACTGGCCCTTGCTTTGTTCTGTAGTTTATACATGACCAGCCCAAACCCAACACTTGGTTTTTCTCTTCTAACTCTCAGTATCTATGTCAATGGAGTATTTTTCTCCCAGTAACATATGCACTTTGATCATTACTTAGTACAGATAGTCAAAATATATACTGTAGCTGGATTTTTGCACAGAGAGACTGGACACTGAGGCTTATCTTTCCAGGAAGCAATAACATCATCATATGGGTGGCTGTTTTTCTTTTGACCATTGCTTCAGTGAGGGTGAGACAGACCGTATAACCAGGGGAGCTAGGCAGGGCAGGATTAGGCAAACGCCCAAGATCAAAAGTATAATACCTATGAGGGTTTTGAACCCCCAGAGAGTTGAAAACTATCCTCTAAACAACTCCTTGGAGTCCCAACCTTTTCAGATCTGGACTGGTACAGGAGCAATCTTTTTCATCTGATCTGTGATCTGTATGACTTTTTAAACATTTTTTCTTATTTTTCAAACTGATGCTTTTTTAAATTCATTAAGTTTATTGGTATATTTTAGGTATACAATATGATGACATTCATGTTTACATGATATATCTTGGTTCTTTCTATGACCTTTTAAAATTATCTATCTGCAGGCAGCAGTTGTTCAGGTTAAACATTTTTATAAACTCTTCCTTTAGAAGCAAGGAAGTAATTGAAGGGGATCTGATTTTGATAGATACCATTATGCAGTTTGGTTTGCTGTTTGGCTAGTAAATTAAGAGTTTTGGCAGTTATACTGGTTATAATTTTTAATAACTGTAGTTTGATTATGTGGTTTAGCATGTAAATGGGGGTACAATAGCCCCAAGACCCATTTTCTGCTCAGGGGTATAATATTGGATTATATGCTGGCAGGCCATTTATTATCTTTTTTTTTTTTTGTACTAGGGATCAAACTCAGGACCCTGGGCTTGCAAGGCAGGTGGTGGCACCACTGAGCTAAATTCCCGGCCCTGTTATCTTTTTTTTTTTTTGGTACCGGGGATTGAACTCAGGTCCTTGCGCTTGCGCAGCAGGTGGCGAAACCACTGAGCTAAATCCGTGGCCCCCCTATTTTTAATTGCCAGTTTGTGAGGCACGTCATTGGGGGGTGGTGATTTCTGTCTCCATATACTTGGACTCCAGATGTTCTACTCTGGCAAGCGGAAGTAGGAAGAAAGATGGATGGATTGTTCCTAACACACATGACCTGACTAGTTTGGGAGGAGTATAGTATAGGCTGTTCTTACATGTCTAGTATAGTCTACCTGGGGCCCACCATGTGATGGCTGTGCCAATATTGTCTCAGGCTTTTCAAAGATGGGAGAAATTAGACAAAGGGTGGGGATCTGGCTCAAGGTGATCTGAGGATCCCCACTATTGGGTTTCTCAGATCGTTGAGTTATAAAATGTTTGGCCTAGACATGCTAAGCTTTTAACAGGGATGGTAAACCTTTTTTCTCACTGAGACAGTTTTTTTTTAGTAATTGAGGTCTTGAGAAGCCAAACCCTAGAGGTAGAGCTGGGGTATCCTGTTTTATTATAAGGTTTTCAGGGGTCTAAGTTTTTAGCCTTTTATGGCCATTGATCTCCCATGTTGGATTTCCCACATGTATAGCAAGAAGAGACAGAGCTATAGTCTCTGCTAGGGCTAGAAACAAGTTTCTGGTTGCAGCAGGGATAAGAGGAGAACTGCTGTTTATTTCCTCATAAAAGGAATGAAAGAATCCTGATGAGATGTGGCTGTATGGACCATAATGACTCTTTTGAAATATAGCACAGTTTCTGGGTCTTTGCCCCACCCATGGATCTGAATGCCAGGTTTGGCTGACCCATTGCCATTTGGAATCTTTTGGGTTAAGGATGGTAAGAGTAACAGGGTTATAGGCCTTTGATTGACAACTTGATGTAGCAGCTCCCTTTTGAAGGTGCACTGTTGTGTCTTTTTTTTTTTTTAGGTAGCTCCTGAAACAGCTCTAGCTGAGACATAAAAACTCAATTGTGTAGGAACATAAGCCATCTTTTTTATACATGTATTTGTCATTGAGTTGATATTTTCACTCCCAATTTAGGCTTCTGCATGGTATATCAAGGAGTCCTTGGGCCTTTTATGACAAATACCTGCCTTTTTGTATGACAGATGTCTCTGGGCCAATACCTATAACCACACATCTGTCAAAAAGTATTGATGTTGGTTGTTTTGGGTGAGTAATTTGTGTTCAGCTGACCACAACCCCTCCTTCTTTGTAAGATTGGACTTTTAACCAACCTTTACTGGGGGAGTATTGTGGGTCAAAACAAATGTATTGACTTTCCTGTTGGCAGATAGAATAGGTTAAGTGTGTAGGTCCCTTGGACCTTTTTTTGGCATGAGAAGCAAGTGTGGTAAAGTCTAAGTAACTCTCTGGCTTGACCTGGTTATGCGAATACATGGGTCACATGATGGGGAGCTCAGGTCTACCAATGGGGCCCTTGCTAAAAATAGCCAACACCAGCAAAACACCCTACCTACCCTTCTCTTGAACACCTTTATCTTGAAAAGAGAAGGCTAGCAGGCACTTTTGATCACATTTTTAGTCGGGTGGGGTGGTCTCTGAAAAGGCTATGGCGAAAATCAGGGCTAGACACAAAAGTATAGTTAGGAACAGAGGATGGCAGTGCCTAACAGGCCACCGCAAAAAGGGGTGCATTCCATTTGTGTCACCAGTTGGTGGTGTCTTAGGGCTTTTGCCATGCATAAACTAGTCACTCTCTGGAGCGCCTAGAGCAGAGCTGCTGTCTCCTGCTGGTATCTTTGGGATTGAGGTTGGGGGGTTGTCAGCTTACATGTCAGTGATGGGTCAGGGACACACTCCTAGTTCTGAGACGCTGGCTTTACTCTATTGTGGTGAATCCAGGGGACGATCTCAGCCACCCTTACTGTTCTGGGGGTGGATAGGATAACAGTGAATGAGCCTCTCTAGAGGGGTTTTAAAGGCTGGACATTTTATTTTATCCACACAGCATCTCCTGGTTTAAAAGAGTGAGCATCTGTGGTCAGACTAATGGGCATTCTTTTTTTAACCTGTTGGTGTAGAGTGGCTAAGGTGGAGCCTAACACCTGCATCTGTTGCCTTAGGGTGAGATTTTTAAGCTCTTTTAAGTCCCCCTTTATTCCCCTTAATAAGAGGAGGGTGCCTCTCATAGAGAATTTTATAAGGGGAAAACCTCGTCTGTTTAGTGGGACTAGACCTACTCTTTCTCAGGGCTATTGGCAAGAGTTGATTTTAGTGTAGGTGAGTTTTCTGACAGTGTGCTCAGCTGTAGCTTTAGAGTGGGTTTATTTTTTTAATCTTTTTTTTTTTGGTACCAGGGATTGAACTCGGGTCCTTGTCCTTGTGAGGCAGATGGTGGAACCACTGTTCTAAATCCCCGGCCCTATTTTTTTTTTTTTTTTTGAGCTCTGGGGATGGTATTCTAGTTTTTAGGGAATCTTTATTCCTTTGGCCACCAGATGTACCATCTCTATGATGAATGGCAGCCCATTGTCTGATCTTATGGTAATAGGGATTTTAAAATGGTTCAGTGATTTTCTTCAAAAGGAATCAGGCCACCTCAGATGCCTTTTCCATGTGTGTGGGAAAGACCTTTATCCACCCTGAGAAGGTGCACACAAAGGCTAACAAATACTTGTAGCCACAGGCCTAGGGGAAGCTCTATGAAGTCTACAACCGTATTTTATTTTATTTTATTTTTCATTTATTTTTATTTTTTTACGGTACCAGGGGTCGAACTCAGGACCTCAGGACCTTGCACTTGGCAAAGCAGGCGTAGCACCACTGCTTTAAATGCCTGGCCCTACAGCCATATTTTAAAATGGGGCTCCCCCAACACTCAGTGCCTTATGAGCAACCTTGATGAGGGTTATTGTGGGCACATGTTTCACATTGTTTGTACACTATTCAGGCTATGCTGGAGAGCCGTGGAATGTAGAAATTCAGACCCACAATTGTCTCAAGAGCTGTCTGGCCCATATGGGTGTCCTGGTGAAACTTTTTGACAAAAGCTGGTGCTCAGGCCTTGAGGATTGTTACCTGGCCATTTTAAAATTTTTACCATCTGCCTGGAAGGTAACTTTTATCTTCAGCCTTAAATCAAATATTCTCATTTTGTCAGTGGACTAGGGAACAGTGTGGCAGCCATAGTCATTGATTCTGTTGTTTCTTTGGAGGCCATGAACTTGGCTTTCCGGTCTGTTTTATGGCTTCCCCAAGCAGCCATGGTGTCTCTCCTGTGATGTCTCTGACAATATATGACTGCCACTCTTTTAGGTGTTCACACAGCATTCAAGAGTTTAAGGATTTTTTTTTTTTTGTACCAGGGATTGAACTCAGGTCCTTGCGCTTGTGCAGCAGGTGACGAAACTGCTGAGCTAAATCCCCGGCCCTTTTTTTTTGGTACCGGGGATCAAACTCGGGTCCTTGCCCTTGAACAGCAGGCGGTGAAACCACTGAGCTAAATCCCCAGCCCAAGGATTTTTTTTTTATCATAGTTTATGTCTTTTTTTCTTGTGTTTATTAGGCCCTTTTCTTTATATAAAGCCCAATGTACGTGGAGGGTGGTGAAGGCATACTTAAGAGTCTGTGAATATATTAGCATGTATACTTTCTGCTAGTTGGAGGGCACAGGTTAGTACAATAAGTTCTGCCTTTTGTGTCAAGGTCCCCTTTGGCAGAGACTTTGCCTCAATGATGGAATTTAGGGTTACCACTGAGTACCCTGCTACCATCAGTAAAATACTCAGCATCGAGGTTCTTGAAGGACTAAAATCCAGTTGGGTGAACACCTCATCCATGACCTCATTGAAATCATGATCTGGCTGGCCAGCCCAACAGGCAGTAGTGTTGTTGGGTTCAGGGTCTGCACTACTTCCAGGTGAATGCATGAGTTCTCACATAACATCCCCCGATACCTGACCATCTGGGCATTAGCCAGTATGGTCTTTTGTACTCTATTAATGTTAGTACTGAGTGTAGCACTTGGGCCATCATTTTTTGTCTCATGGTTGGTTTTTCAGCCTCTGCCACCAAGAGGGCTATTGTTGCAGAAATCTCGGAAAGAAATACGCAGAGACACAGAATTCGGATAAAATAATAAAATTTCTTCTCGCAAGGGGACAGGAATGCCAGAAACCAATCTGGTCAATATCCGTGCCCCCTTTGTTCAGCATTTCCCTTTTTATATCCTTTTTAGCCATTATCTCATCCCTAGTGGTCTTTGATATGTAAATACAATTGCAGTTCCTATTTACAAGTCACAGACACAAGATAGGCCATATACACTGTAAATTCACCCTGGCCTGGTAACTTTGTTAGGTTAATGAAGTTACTGGTTAGAGTCAGATAATCTTCACCTTAAACAAGGAGTTACAGGAAAAGCAAATTTTAAAAGAACACATTACTTATTTTGCTTCTACAACTACCTTAATATTCAATCTATTAAGTTATCTAAAACTTTTCCGTATCACTATAAGCTGCTGCAAGTGCTCACAATCAGGATGGCCAGCCCTGTGCAACGAAGTCGAGTTGCTTGGAGAGGTACGTCACTGGTTGATGTCATGACCCCAACATTTGGGTTAAAACACTACAGTGCCAGTATGCTCGTGGATGCACAAGGAGAAAGCCTTAGTCATGTCTGGAAGCCTGAGACTCTGTGTAAGACCGAGGGCCTTGCCAAATGCTCCGAGGAGCTGACTGCAGTGAAGAACACCCGGGAAGGAACACACCGGACAAGTTGGAAAGTAAAACAGACCTTTATTAGTCTGGCCAGACAGCACTCCCAAAGCAAAGTAGCTTAGAGAGGCAACTGGCTCGGAGTCCGAGGCTGTTCTTATAGGGGGTTGAGGGGGGAAGTTAACATATAGATTTACGAGAAAAGGGACAAAGGTTAGTGGTCGACTGTCACGTACTGATGGTCAGCAGACATTTGCAGATTGTTCTATAGATTGTGGTGTCCAGAACATCAGTTCCGGGCAAACAGGGAGTTGAGTAGTTTATTTTGGGACTTTAGGTCTGTTACAGATTTTATCTAGTGTCCCAAAACTAACAAGCATCTTTACCCATTAACTCACATTTAATCACAGTTGGGGCTAGGAGGTTTTATGATTACAGAGTTATGCAGTCCCACATCCGTGAGTTGGTGAGGGCCTGTTTGATCTCTTTGAAGGCTTTTTGTTGTACTTGTTCTCACGACAGAGGCTCTCTTTTCCCCTCTTTTGTAGCTCTATAAAGGGGTTCTGCCAAGATTGAGAAGTTAAGTATCTAGATTTTACAGAAATCTGTGGCCCTGAGGAACTCTCTGACTAGCACCAGGTCTTCGGGACTGGGATTGTGCAAACTGCCTGCCTCCTCTCTGATCTATATGAGTTAGGACCTCTCTCATGAGAGGCTTAGGTAACTTTTCTTTTGTCTGGAAGAAACCTTTTTTTTTTTTTAGCATCAGTTTGTGCCCTTAACTGTTGTAATTGTAATTTTTTTCTCTCTCTTGGTTTTAGATTGTTACAATTTTAAACTTAACTGGCTGCCAACAGACTTTTAAGTAACCTTGAATTAGTATTATCAGCAGAAAGCAGAGAGAAGAGCAAGTTAACCCTAAAATTGTAGTTTAAGAATTTACAATCTATAAGAAATGTTTTAAGTATATTAATTAAATAAAAATACCAATTTAAATTGGAAACCAAAAGTAAATTTATCAATTAGCTAAGATTTATAACCTGATTTTTCTTCACCCAAGGGAACTTCTCTCAAGGGAAAGAGATTGAGCGCCTCTTTAGTCTTTGGGGAAGTAGAAGATTCTGAACATCTTTTTTGCACCTTTTAACTTTTTTTATTTTGAAGCCACGATAAAGTTGATCTTTTTTTCCTTGTGTGGCTACAGCCACCATGCCAGGGACTGGGTCCTCCTCCACTGGCGCCAGCTCCTGTCGAGGTGGAGCTGCCAGTCCAGGGTGTTGAGGATTATAGGTTGGGGGGCAGGGACTCTAGAGGCTGTCATGTAGAGGAGGGGACCTTTTGTTTCTTATTAAGCCCCCGAGTTTTTAGGGGAAAGAGAAAAATTGGTCCTTGTTGCCAACATAGGGCGTAATCTATCTCTTGAGACCCTGGTCTTTATCATTAACAAATTTAATCAACAGTTGATATATCCAGTTCTCATCTGATTCAAACTGACCAGAAAACAGATGGGGTGAGGATGGGGGTTTGTGGCCAAATGAAGCAATATTTTATCATCTGAGCCTTTGTTTTGTTTTGTTTTTTGTCCATAGGTCATTGTTTTAAGTCCTTAATACCAGTCTAAGGGGATAATCAGGGGGTATTTTGTTCCCTGAACTCCTTGATTCCTTAACCTGTCCTGACTAGGAGGCACATTTACTTTTTATCTTGTTTGTCCCAAAGCCTGGGGCTCAATCCCTGGCATATGAGATATCTTGCCATCAGTTACTTTAAGTTTCACTCAAAACTCAGTTTGTCTCGTTCTCACTAAGGTTGCTGGTCTCAGCTGTTCTCACCCTAGATCGTCTGAACCTCACCCGAGGTTGTCCTGGGACAGGGACAGAATAACACCAAAGCAATATTTAGTCTCCCCTCTGACTTTTTTACCTTGGTTCGTGCACGAAGTTGCCTGGTCACTGTTGCCTCCTTTTGGGCCCTTCGGTCAGGTCGGAGCCTTTTCACTGTCTCATTTACATGCTATCACACAACTCTGATCCGCTGCCCAGTGCCCATTGCCTTAGAATTGTGGTTTTGTTCCTTGTGGAACTACTTGGGTAACTCTGCTCTGGGAGGTGATCAGGCCTCCTTCTTCTTTTTTTTTTTTTTGGTACTGGGGGTTGAACTCAGGACCTTGTGCTTGTGGGCAGGTGTGGTGCCACTGAGCTAAATCCTTGGCAGGCCTCCTTTTGCCTATTAGGGCCATGTCTACCTAAATGAACCTGGGTTCTTACTAGTCTGATGGGTGGCACCCCCTGAACTGGTTTCTAGGCCTCACCAGGTTCTGTTGTACATCCAGGGTCCTTGCCTCAGCACACTGGGAGGGGCTGTTCTCTACTATGGATCAAATGGTCCCTTGGTGGCAGGCAAGGCTCCTCCTGGTTCTGTGAGGTTCACACCCTAGCAGCAAAGGAGGTGGGAACACACTGTCTCTGAATCCTGGATGAGCCCTCAAGAAATGTAGCAGGATTCTTACACAGAGAGACAGGACATTGAGGCTTATCTTTCCAGGAAGCAACGTTATTCATGCTGGCACAGGCCCAGTGGGCTAATACCCAAAAGGCTGAGCCCCGATCATGGCAGAGTTTTGCCTTTTATACAATTTTTATGTCTTTGTCCCTCCTAAATGGTAACACACTAGCATGCTACAGCCTAATTGGGTACAATCTATGTTACAGAGCCCTACTAGAACTACACATGTATATCTAGGAACTAACTGTGTCATATTGCCTTAGTTTGTTTTGAGAAGACCCTCACTGCATTTTTCTGGGAGAGGCTCTGCCACAATACAACGTATAAAACACCATTTTTTGCTGTACATGGTGGCTCACATCTGTAGTTCCAGCTATTTGGGAGGCTGAGGCAGGAGAAATACTTGGGCTCAAGAATATGAGGTCACTGGGGCTACAGAGCAAGACCTTATCTCAAAAACAAACAAACACCAAGGCAAAACTGTTCTAACCATTTTTAAGTCAGACAATAGGTACATTTGTGTGTTGTGCACACAGCGCCATCTGTGTCCAGAGCTTTTTTCATCTTCCCAAACCAAAACTCCGTTAGTCATTAAACTCCTCATTCTCCCCTTCCCCAGCCTGTAGCAGCCACCATTCTTTCTGCCTCTATGAATCTGACTCCTCTAGGTACTTCATACAAGTAGAATTATACAGTATTTGTCTTTTTGTGACTGGTTTGTTTTACTTAGCACAATGGCCTCAAGGTTTACCCATATTGTGGTGTGTCTGTATTTCCTTCCTTTTCAAAACTGAATACTATTCCTATGTGTGTAAACACAGGTTGAGCATCTCTGATCTGAAAACTCCACATCTGAAAGGGTACAAAACCCTAAATTTTTGGAGCACCTACGTGGTGCCACAAGTGGAAAATTCCACACTTGATCTCGTGTGATGGGTCATGGTCAATGTGTAGGTGCACTAATAATATTGTTTAAAATTTTCTCCAGGCTGTGTGAACCATAAATGGTACATATGAGAGATAAGTGAACTTTGTGTGTAGACTTTCGTCCCATCGTCTCATTGTGTATATACCAATATCTCAAAATCTGAAGAAATTCTGAAATTTGAAATATTTCTGGTCCCAGATATTTTGGATAAAGGGATGTTCAGCCTGTACTACATTTTATTCTTTTTTTGAGATAGGTCTTACTGTGTAGTTCGGGATGAGCTTGAACTCACCAAGTAGTTCAGGCTGGCCTCAAACTCACAGCAATCCTCCTGCCTCAGCCTCCCAAGTGCTGGGATTATAGGCACGTGCCACTACATCTGGCTAGCCTGTACAACATTTTATATATCTCATCATCCATCAGAGGACATTTTGATTGCTTTTGGTTATTGTGAATGATGCTACTGTGAACACAGCTGTTCAGGTATCTATCTGTTCACTCTGCTTTCTGTTCTTTTCAGTGTCTCCACAGAAGAGGGTTTACTCCATCATATGGCAATTCTATTTTAATTTTTGGAGGACTTGCTATGCTGTTTTCCATAGTGGCCACACCATTATACATCCCCACCAGGAGTACACAAGGGTTCCAGTTTGTCCTCATCACTGCCAACTCTGATTTTGTTTGTTTTTTTTAATTAGGAGCCATCTTACTAGGTGTGAAGTTGTATCTCATTGTAGTTTCAATTTGTGTTCCCATATGATTAGTGATATTTTCATGTGCTTGTTGGCCATTTGTATATGCTCATTAGAGAAATATCTATTCAAGTCTTTTGATCATTTTTTTGTTTTGTTTTGTTTTGTTGGGGACAAGGTCTCACTATGTTTCCAGTTGCCCTTGAATTCACTATGTAGCCCAGGCTGGCCTCAAACTTTTAGTGATCCTCCCACCTCAGCCTTCTAAGTGCTGGGATTACAGACCTGCACCATCATGCCCAGCAAGTTTTGCTCATTTTTTAATGAGTTGTTTGCATTTTTATTACTGAGTCATAGTTCTAATTTGTCATGGCAGCAGAGTAATAATGAGGAACTCCCAGCCTGGGACACTTTGTGACTTAGCAAAACCCTGTTCTCAAAACAAAACAAAAAAACTGGGCCTGGAGGTACAGGCCTGTCATTCCAGCAGGAAGATCATGAGTTTGAGCCCATCCTGGACAATTTAGTGACTTAGTCAGACCCTGTCACAAAAACAAACAATAGTGAGCAACTTGATATGAATTAGTGCACCAGTTTGGTCAGTATCTCCCCCAGGCCATAAATCCTAAGAGGCCAGACTGTCACCATCACTCTTCTGTCCCTTACTCAGGGCTTGGTCCACATCAGGTGCTCAGTTAAAACCTGTTGAATAAGTGGACAGAGCTCAGTTTATAATGAGTTCTCACCGTTTGGTGCTTTCATGAAGGTAGGGGAAGGAAGGAAAAAGAGAAGGAAGGAAGGAAGGAAGGAAGGAAACCAGGCTTGAGGGGCACCAGAGCAAAGTGGTTATCAGGTGTTGGCACCAGACTGTCCGAGTTAAAAACCAGCTCTGCTTCTTACTAGTCATCTTGTCTTGGAAAATCTCTTCCTTTCTCATGCCTCTGTTTACCTTTCCCAAGAGATATCAACACATATCGTGGAAGATGAGAAGTGATTGGCAGAGGAGTAACAAGCTGAGCAGGGGCAAAGTGGAACTAAAAACAGGGGCAGGAGGTTGATTGTCCACAGAGCAGTGGGGCCCTTTGGCACCATCCCCGCCCTTGCACCCTGCACAGCCAGGTGACCATCTGACTGCTGCAAGACCTCACTTTATTTTTCCTCCAGAGAAGTGAACCTGGAGGAACTCTGGACTCAGGGCCAGCAGATACAGAAAGGGTCAGAGTGAAATATCCAATACAAAATGGGGGGACGATAGGTTGGGGATGCAGCTCAGTGGCACCACACCTGGCTGGCAGGCACAAGGTCCTGAGTTCTATCCCTGGTACCCGAAAAAAAATTGGGGGACACCAAGGCCCCTTCCCCTACTCTGTACCCAGAATCCTGGCACCAGAATTGTGGATCCCAGGCAGGAGAGAAGAGGCCCAGGAACTGATATTTATTTGACCTCAGGGTCAAAACCAAATCATCCCTCAGTCCCTTTATAGTGAGGTCACCAGCTTGGGCAGGGCCCACATTCACACCCACACAGCTGCCAGTTAGCTATTTAGAGCTTCACTCCTTTGGTGACCTCTCACCATACATTTGAAGGGAGTCTCCAGGATAAAGAAGGGAGGCCAGAGCAGATAGATAAAGAAGCCAATATGTTTGAAGCAAGTAGACAGGGCAGAGAGCAGAAGGAAATATAAAATGAAAGTGATTAGTGTCCTCAGAGAGTTAAGAGCAGATATTGTGTCCATGAAATAAGAGCCTATAAAACACTATATAAAAAAAGCAATAATGGGAGAAGAAAAGGCAGTGGGAAAATAAAACACAAGAGTCAAAATAATTTTTAAAAAGTCAATAGAAGAGATGAGAGATAATGAAAAGGAAATGTCCCAGAGGCTGTAACGAAAAGACAGTATAAGGGGCCGGGGATTTAGCTCAGTGGTTTCGCTGCCTGCTGCGCAAGCACAAGGACCCGAGTTCGATCCCCGGTTCCAAAAAAAAAGAAGAAGAAGAAGAAAAAAAAAGACAATATAAGAAAATTAAAGGCTCAATCCTCAAGGCCTAATATCTGACTAACAGATTTTTCAGGCACCCCAGGAAAAGCCAAGGGAAAGAAATTATTAAAGAAATGATGTGAAGCCAGGCGTGTTGGCACATGCCTGTAATCCCAGCACTCAGGAGGCCAAGGCAGGAGGATCCCTGTGAGTTCAAGGCAAGCCTGAGCTACGTAGAGAGACCCTGTCTCAAAAAACAAAAAGAAAAAAAGAAAGATATGAGAGCATTTGATAGTTAAAGACATGAATGATTTCAGATACTGCAGTGTCAACACTGCAATCCAAAAAATGAGGAAGCCATTATTCCGATGGAAAATGATTTCCACCTACTATTCCATATATAGTCAAAGAAATCAGAAGTGAAGATACAATAAAGATATTTTCAGACATGCAAGGGAGCAAAAATTTTGCTTTCTATGTACCTGTTCTGAGAAAGTGACCAGAGGACATGCTCCACCAAAATGAGGACATAAACCAAGTTAGAGTGAGACTTTCAAGGCAAGAAACAGATGCTCTAACAGATAAGTGTGCAGCTGGTCTAAATAGCAATCCATCTCAGGTGGAAAGAGGAGGAGGAAGGGTCTAGGAGGTATGTAGCTAGGAAAGCAAAAGAAATGGATAGATTATGTGACAGCATGGAAGAGGCATTTTACAGGTCTGTTGGTACATTTGAGGTGATTTAGCAGTATGTACACAAAACTAAGCAAATGAAAAAAGAGGCAGCTCTCGCGGCCGCGGCTGCAGCAGCGCGAGCCCCAGCCTCAGTCTGGCCGCCGCCTCCGCCGCCGCCTTGCGTTCCTGCCGCCCGGCTGGACAGGAGTGAAGCGGGTCAGGACCCCTCGTGGGCCGCGCAGTGGCGGCAGCCGCCCCTGCAGAGAGGAAGCCGAAGGAGCCGGAGTGCGAGAAGCTGCCGCCCGTCGTGTCCCCCAGTGCTGGCGCGACAGCGGGTTTGGACAAAGAAGCCAAAGGGCAGATTTCCCCTTTTGAGTAGTGTTGTTTCATCTGTTAGCCAGAAGAAGGAAGCTGCTGAAAATAAAAATTCATCTACACATCTTGTTTTCCCTAACATCAAGAACATGAGAGACTTACCACCAGTTTCCCTTGACGTTAGACAAAAACAGCGAATCTCTATAGATGCGTTGTCATCTGAAATGAAGGCACCAGTCCTTTCAGAACCTGTCCTTTCTATTCAGCCCAAAACTATGAAAGACTTTCAAAAGATGCCACTGCCTCATTTAATACCTTCGAAGACTCTGGGATTAATGGTACATTTGTGAATGCTGTATATGATGCTTTACTAAATACTCAAGACATTCAAAAAAAAGTATTAAAGGGAATCATTAACAGCCTGTTATGAGAATGGAAAGGCCCACAAACAAAAGATGATCTTAGAGCATATTTTATACTTTTACAGAATCCTCAATTTAATAACACATCGACATATGTCATCTATGCTTACTTGCTACCTTAGTGGAAGCTGACCACCATTTCCTAGTTCACTGGTTGAAAAAATAAATCATTCTATAATATGAAAAACTTTTATAGCCTCACAGTTTAAGATCAATATTAGTAATTTTACAATAAAATATATTTTAATGTTTTCAGGTTTTTAGAAATGCTGCTTATAATTCACAGTGTTTGAAAAGCCAATTATTAAAAATACACTTTAGTATAATGTAAAGGATAATTAAAAATGTGTTTTTAAAGTAAGTGACCATTTTGCTTGTGTAAGCCATTGAGAATTTCTATTTACTCTTTCAATTTTTATACAGGACATACATTGTTTTTGGTTTTATATATACTATCTCAAAGATGACTGGATTTGCTTAGACACTGCTGTTTTTGTTTTTGTCTTGTTTTGTTTTGGGTACTGAGGATTGAACTCGGGACCTTGTGCTTTCGAGGCAGGCAGCAGAAGCACTGAGCTGAATCCCGGCCCCTATTGCTGTTTTAATACATGTCTTTTTTATTTCCTGTCTGCATATCAAAAAATTTCACCATTATTTACATGGTACTTTCACTTTACCTAAAAACATTGTTAAAATAATAGGTTAGCCATTGATACCAAGATATAAAAACTCAGTACTTGGGGCTGGGGATTTAGCTCAGTGGTTTTGCCATCTGCTGTGCAAGCACAAGGACCTGAGTTCGATCCCCTGTACCAAAAAAAACCAAACCAACAAACAAAAAAACTCAGTACTTTTTTTTTTGGAGAGGTACCAGGGATCAAACTCGGGACCTTTCGCTTGCGAGGTAGGTGGCGGAACCACTGAGCTAAATCCCTGGCCCAACACAGTACTTTTTTTTTATGGAACTATATTCACATTAACAATGAGTTTTTTTCCATAATGGTTAAAAACTAAACAGGCAAAATACTTCCAAAATGAATTTAAATTCAACCAGTTCTCATTATTCACAATAGTTATATTCTGCACATCACCATAAACACTGAATTAGCAAACTTTGACTGAGCCATTGCTTCTTGGGAAAATGCAGGGTTAGATTCATGAGAACCTTTGATCACATTTTTGTCAACTAATCAATGCAGAACTTTGCTTTTGGAGTGTTTTTTCTTAAAGACACATATTTAATGTAAATTGTTTATTCATTAGCATTGAACTCATAACTAGTAGCACTATAACCCATGCCTGAAGGAAGTTTATCTAATATACATATTTTCTCCAAAAAGTGTCCCACATCTTTCTTGTTTGTGGGAACATTGGATGAGAGTACATTATCACTACACTTCAGGGGCATTTAAAAATGTAAAATGACCAATAAAAAACAAAAAAATATGAAAAACATGCCATAAGGCTATGTAAAGAATATTTGTTTACAATATGAGAGCTAAAACAAGAAGGCGGAGCAGTGCTTTGTTCTACCTCAGCTGGGAAAAGTGCATGTCAGCTGTCTCAAAATTTTCACCATTTTTTGCATGTCCACAACTGACCACAAAAGCAAACATATTGATTTTGAAGTTACAATTAGTGGGCAACTTTGCAAATATAGAATATGTGAATAGTGAAGATTAACTAAATATTGAAAACCCTAAAAATAAATTACCTTAAAAAAAAAGAGGCAAGGGCCGGGGATTTAGCTTAGTGGTTCTGCTGCCTGCCTCACAAACGCAAGGATCCGAGTTCGATCCCTGGTAACAAAAAAAAAAAAAAAAAAGAGGCAAATAGAAATGTGATTGTATTCTTTGGCTCAGGAATACAAATAGCTACAAAATCATAATCGTAAACCCAGAAAAAAGAGAGAGAGAGAGAGAGAGAGAGCTTGAGAAGGAAAGAGAGCTGGGCATGGTAGTGCCTGTAGTCTTAGATGCTTGGGAGGCTGAGGTGGGAGGATTGCCTGAGGCAGTGAGTTTGACACCAACCTGGAGCCACACACAAGTCCTTGGCAGAGGAGAGGAAGAGGGAGAAATGTAAATCTGATCTTTTTTTAAAAAATAACTTTATTATCAAACACACACACACATACGAAAATTAAAACCATTCAAAAAAGAACAATGCAAGGGAAAAAAACTACAATAATATTCAAATACAGTAGAATTCAACCGAAACAAAACTGAAAAGCACTTAAACATTTTTCCATATAATTTAAAAAAGCATCTCAAGCACCAACAAGACACCAGAGGATGTGATTTGTTTTAGAAAGAGCCCCCAAACCAACATTGAACAAATAGTGGTCTGGAAAAAAATTCTATTTAGTTAGCAGACTCCACATAAGCCAAGCTTCTCCCTAATTTAAATTTCAGTACAGTCATATGACACACGATGGAAACACAATCTGAGAAATATGTTATTAGGCAATTTCATCCATGTGTACCCTTAATTACCCTTTCAATTTCTCACACTAGAGAAACTATTCGGTATTTACACACGTGTGTCCTATTTATTTCACTTAAGAGTATGGCCTCAATGTGCATCCATTTGGCTATAAATGTCTCTAGTTTCTCGTTCTTTATGGCTGAGTAGTACTCCATTTTATAAAAAAGCCACATCTTTTTTTTTTTTTTTTACTATAAAAGCTGTGTTTATTTATACAAGTTAAGAAAAAGTACATTTTATACTAATAGGCTGACAAACTGCTTTTCAAAAAAATAATAAATCATGTTCTTAGTTCTTTAATGATCCAATAACATTATCACTAAAAATATTAAAAAGTAATTCAATGTTAATTACTAGCATTTATAAGACAGTAAAATTATGAAAAATGGTATGACAAGCAAACTTGCCCAGCACCAGTGCATGGGAATTGGGAGTGAGGCCTGCTCACTCGGCGAGCAGTGCAGCTCCTCGAGGCTCATTTGGTCTTCAACTGGAGAGGCAGTGAGAGTCTGGAACTGGCCAGGTCCAGTGCCATTCCTCTTTTTGTCTGACAAAGTACTTCATTTAGCCACTCTGGAAGAATTTATTTCTTGATATCAAATGGGCTCAGAATCAAGGTCCCATTTTTGAATTTTCCAACCTGTCCAACCTGTCCACTTGACAAAATACTGGGAGCCGACTTCTTCTTTTTGGATTTCCTATCTTCCTGTCCTCTTCTCTTCTTTTTCTGGAAAATATCTGCATCCTGGGCCACTTTCTTCTCTTCTTCCTTTGCTGCTTTTTTTTCTTTGATTTGCTCCTGCAAAACCTTGTAATTCACATAACTATTTTTGGGAGACTTAGCACCCAGCATGATGGCTCATTCCCGTTCCAGGACTCTTTCTTTTCCTTTCCCGTAGCCTGTGATCCCAAACTAGTGCACTTCCAACCGAGCCTTTTCTAGGTTAAATTCTTGAATACTTGTGTCTTTCTCTTGGATACTAGTTTTAGTCTCTGTGTGTTCATCTTGATCTGGCTTCAGTTTTCTTTTTTTATTTCTGCTGTGAAATTCTTCCACTTCCACTTGCTCCCCGTTGTTTTGGAGGGGAGAGGGTGATCTTGTAGCAGCAGAGACTTCTGCTCCTGAAGGGGAATCGTGGGAGGTGACCACAGGAGCACAGTTCAGTTCTTCTTTGAGTTCCCTGAAAAAGCTGGAAGCACTCTTCTTCTGGCCTCTTGTGAGAGAACCAGCCAGGGTTCTCTCTGCTTCCACAGCCACTGTAACCCCATCTCTCTTCCCACTGTCTCTCTTCTTTCTGATTCTCTTCTGTTCTGTTTCATCTTCTTTCTCTCCCACGTTGTAGAGGGTCTGCAACAGGGCATCTAAGAGCTTCTCAGTGCCTTCAGGCGCCTCACAACCTGGCCCTGGCACCCTCTCTGGCGCCATAGGGAGAGTACTGACACCAGCTCCGGCCCACGTCTCGGTACTTCCGTTTCTGGCTCCGTGTGTCAAAACCACATCTTCTTTATCCAGCTTCCAGTTAATGGGCACTTGGGCTGTTTCCAAGCTTTCACTATTACGAACTGTGCCACTATAAACATGGGTGCACATATATCACTGTGGTATGATTCTTTTAATTCTTTTGGGAAGATACCCAGCAGGGAGGATAGCTGGGTCAAATGGGACCTCCAGCCCTACTTCTTTGAGGTATCTCCATACTGATTTCCACAGTGGTTGCACCAGTCTGCACTCCCACCAACAATGGAGAAGGGTTCCTTTCTTTCCACACCCCCGCCAGCATTTGTTATTGGATGATTTCTTGTTTTGTTTTGTTTTTGGTACCGGGGATCGAACTCGGGTCCCTGCGCTTGCGCAGCAGGCAGCGGAAACCACTGAGCTAAATCCCTGGCCCTGGATGATTTCTTAATAGCAGCCATTCTTTCTGGGTGAGGTGGAATCTCAGTGTTTTCATTTGCGTCTCTTGAATAACCAGTGATGTTGAACATTTTTTCATATATTTATTTGTTTCTTTTACTTCTTTGCCTGAGAAATGTCTGTTCATTTCAGATGCCCATTTTTGAATTGGGTCTTTGAATTTGGGGGGGGTCTGATTTTTTTCAGTTCTTTGTATATTCTAGATAGTAGTCCTTTGTCTGAGTTGCTGAAAATTTTTTCCCACATTGTAGGTTGTCTGATAGCTCTGTTGGTGGTTTCTCTTGCAGTGCAGAAGCTTTTTAATAAGATAAGATCCCAGTTGTTGATTCTTTGTGCAAGTTCCCATCCCACTGAGGTTTTGCTCATAAAATCTTTTCCTATACTAGTGTCTTCAAGAGTTCTACCTAACTTATCCTCCAGCAAATTTAATGTTTCTGTCTTAATATTTAAATCTTTAATCCACTTCGATCTTAATTTAGTGCATGGTGATAGGTATGGGTCTAGTTTTAATCTTTGGCAGGTTGAAATCCAGTTTTTCCAACACCATTTATTAAATAGGCTATCTTTCCTCCAGTGAAGATAGTTGGCTCCTTTGTCAAAGATGAGGTGACTGAGCATATCTGTAGTCGTTTCTGCATCTTCTAATCTATTCCACTGATCCTTGGGTCTGTTTCTTTGCCAGTACCATGCTGTTTTTATCACAGTAGCTTTGTAGTATAGTTTCAAGTTTGGGATTGTGATACCCCCAGCCATATCTCTGTTACTTAAAATTTCTTTTGGTATTCTAGGTCTCTTCTAGTTCCAAATGAATTTTTGGATTGTTTTCTCAAGTTCTGTGAAATACATTGTTGGAATTTCAATCGGCATTGCATTAAAACTATATAATAGTTTTGGAAATATGGCCATTTTCACTATATTGGTTCTTCCTATCCAGGAACAAGGAATGTCTTTCCATTTTCTTATATACTCAATCTCCTTTTTCAAAGTGCTGTAGTTTTCAGTGTAGAGGTCTTTTGCTTCCTTTGTTAGATTGACTCCCAGATATTTCATTTTTTGGGATACTATTGTAAAAAGAATTGTTTCCCTAATTTCTCTCTCAGTGAGTCTATTGTTTGTATATAAAAAGGCTATTGTTTTTTGAGTGTTGACCTTGTATCCAGCTACTCTACTGAATCTGTCAATTAAGTCTAGAAGTCTTTTGGCAGAGTTTTTTGGGTCTTCTATATAAAGTATCATATCATCAGCAAATAATGACAGTTTAATTTCTTCCTTTCCTATTTTTATTCCTTTTATTTCTTTATCTTCTCTTTTTTTTTTTGGTACTGGGGATCGAATTTGGGTCCTTGCACTTGTGCAGCAGGGGGCAAAACCACTGAGCTAAATCCCCGGCCTCTTTCTCTTTTCTAATTGCTGTGGCTAATGTTCTGAGAACAATATTAAACAAGAGTGGTGATAGTGGGCATCCTTGTCTTGTTCCTAATTTTAGTGTGAAAGTTTTCAGTTTTTGACCATTTAGTTTGATGTGGTCTGTTGGTTTTTCATAGATAGTGTTAATCAAGTTGAGATAAAGACCTTCTATTCCAATTTTCTGTAAGGTTTTTATCATGAATGGGTGTTGGATTTTGTCGAATGCTTTTTCAGCATCTATTGAGATGATCATATGGTTTTTGTCCCCAACTCTGTTAATATAGTGTATTACGTTTATTGATTTACGAATGTTGAACCATCCTTGCATCCCTGGGATAAACCCAACTTGGTCAGGGTATATGATCTTCTTGATGACCCTTTGTATTCTGTTTGCCAGGATCTTGTTGAGGATTTTTGCATCTATGTTCATTAGGGAGATTGGCCTGTAGTTCTCTTTTTGGGTTGGGTCTTTCCCTGGTTTTGGAATCAAAGTAATACTTGCATCTAGGAATGAATTTGGAAGCTTTGGTTCCCTTTCAATTTCCTTGATGAATTTAAAGAGTAATGGCGATAGTTCTTCTTTAAATGTCTTGTAGAATTCAGCAGTGAACCCATCAGGACCTGGGCTTTTCTTTGTTGGTAAATTTTTTATTACATTTTCAATTTCACTCATTGTAATTGGGGTGTTTAGAATTTCTATATCTTCTTCATTTAACTTTGGCAATTTGTATGTATCTAGGAATCTGTCCATTTCTTCTGTGTTTTCTATTTTATTAGAGTACAGTTTCTCGAAGTAGGTATTGATGATGCTTTGGATTTCTGCTGTATGTGTTGTGACTTCACCTTTTTCATTCTTAATTGCATGGATTTGAGCCTTTTCTTTCCTTTTTTTGATAAGGTTGGCTAAGGGTTTATCAATTTTATTTCATTCTTTCAAAAAACCAACTCTTTGATTCATTAATTTTTTGTATCATTTTCTTAATCTCCCTTGCATTGATTTCTGCCCTGATCTTTATAATTTCCTCTCTTGTATGAGCTTTGGGTTTGTTATGCTCTTCTTTTTCAAGGCTTGAGGTTCTGCATTAGGTTATTTACTTGAGTTCTCTCTGTTTTCCTAGTATGGGCATTGACTGCTATGAATTTCCCACATAGAACTGCTTTCATTGTGTCTCATAGATTCCTGTATGTTGTACTGGCATTATCATTTACTTGTCAAAATTGTCTAATTTCTTCTTTAATTTCCTCTGTGACCCATTGGTTGTTCAGGAGGGTGTTATTTAATTTCAATGTGTTTGTGGGAGTTTTGCAGTTTCTTAGGTCATTGATCTCCAATTTTATTCCACTATGGTCTGATAATACACAGGGGGTAACTTCAATTCTTTTACATTTACTTAGACATGTCCTATGAGCTAGCATGTGGTCTATTTTGGAGAATGACCCATGTGCAGCTGAAAAGAATGTGTATTCTGGCTGGGGATTTAGCTCAGTGGTTCCAGCGCCTGCCTCACAAGCACAAGGATCCAAGTTTGATCCCCGGTACCAAAAAAAAAAAAAGAATGTATATTCTAATTTTGTGGGATGGGACACTCTGTAAACATCTATTAAGTCCATTTGTTCAATAGCTTGGTTCAGTTCTAGAATTTTGTTGTTAATTTTTTGTCTAGATGATCTGTCTAATTGTGATAACGGGGTATTGAGATCCCCCACTACAATTGTATTAGAGCTTATTTGGTTTTTCATGTCCATTAATATTTGTTTTGTATAGTTAGGGGCATTCATATTTGGTACATATATATTTATAATTCTCATCTCTTCCCCTGGGACTGTTTCCTTCACAAGGATGTAGTAGTGACCATCTTTGTCTCTCTTAATTAGTTTTGCTTTGAAATATACTTTGTGTGCAAATAAAATTGCTACCCCTGCTTTTTTCTGGGTTCCTGTGGTGTGGAGAACTGTTTTCCATCCTTTTACTTTCAGTCTGTGTATTTCTTTTTGAGTTAGGTGTGTTTCTTGTATACACCATATTGTTGGATTTTGCTTCTTAATCCATTCTATCAGTCTATTTCTTTTGATTGGTGAATTGAGACCATTAACATTGATAGTTATAATTGATAGATATTGACTCATCCTTGTCATGATGTTTTACTATTGGTGGCTCTTTTAGTTCTTGTTTTTTTCTGTCCCTTTCCCTTTAGTTTCTTACCTTGCCTGGTGGCTTCTCTGTTGGGCCTCATGGAGTTGTGATCTTTATTGTCTTTTTTTAGGATATTGCTTAGGATTGTTTGGAGTGCTGGTTTGGTGTTCATGAAATTTCTCAGGTGTTCTTTGTCGTGAAAGTATCTAATTTCCCCATCGATTTTGAAAGATAATTTTGCAGGATACAACAGTCTAGGTTGGAAGTTATTTACTTTTAGGGCTTGAAATACTTGACTCCAGGCTCTCCTTAACTTGAAGGTTTGGGTTGAAAAATCTGCTGTGATTCTGATGGGCTTTCCTTTGTATGTGATTTGTTTCTTTTCTCTAACTGCCTGTAGAATTTTGTTCTTCTGTTGGGTTTCTGGGATCTTGATTATTATGTGTCTAGGTGTAGATTTTTTTGATCATGGCTAGTTAGAGTTCTATATGCCTCATTTATCTGTATGTCCAATTCTCCATCTCTGCCTGGGAAGTTTTCTACTATTACTTCTGTGAACAGTTTTTATGTCAGTTGTATTTTCTCCTGTTTTTTCGTGGATTCTTATCAGTCTAATGTTATTCTTCCTTGCATCATCCAGCAGCTGCTAGATTGATTTCTCGTGGTCCCTTACTATTTTTAAGAAATCTCTGTTTTCATGGTCCTTAACTGCAATCCTGTCTTCTATATCTGATATTCTGTCTTCAGGTTCCCTTAATCTGCTTGCATGCTTTCAGTGGAGTTTTAAATCTCCTGAATATCTGTTTGAATCTGTTTCATAGATTCCATTTCTTTCTTATGTTGGGCGATCATGGTTTCTGTTTCTTTCTTATGCTGGGCATTCATGGCTTCCAGCATGTTTCTAAGCTCATCCAATTTTTTATCTGTTTTCATTCTAGAGACTCTAATTATGTCTTTCACTCTGCTCACCATCTCTGCAGTTATCTGGGAGATTATTTCTGCTTTGAATTTTTCTAGAGCCTCATTCATCTGTTTTGTTACTTCTTGTGCTGTCAGTTCAAGGTATCCAGGTGGTTGATTATCAGACTTTTCTACCCGTTTTTCCCTAGAAATTGCCTTTTGGGGGCTGGAGGTTTGAGTTGGTGACTTGCTTAAATGTCTTCTTATTTTTGTTTTTGGTACTGTCAGTTATAAGTCAATGAGTCTCAGTAAGCCATCCACAGACCCATGAGACCCAAACAGACCTCTGCCTGCAAGTCCCAAACTGAGCTCCCTGTCCTCCTGCAGGGCTGAACTCCACAAGGTTCCATTACAGGTTCCAGCTGTCCCTCCCCCCAAAACAGTCCAGGTTCAAATGGAAGGTGACGATCCCTCCAACTTACCAAGTACGGTGGTCACTTTACAATGGCCTTTATGTCCCCCTGTGCCTCTGTAGTGTGGAACTAGGTAGCTGCACAACCAAGAGGCCAGTGCCCACTTGGCCAAGCCAGCGGGGCGGGGGGTGGGGGGGGACGGGACAGGTGGGCGGGGGTGTCCTCATGGTCTCCTGGATGCAAGTGCTAAATCTGATCTTTTTTTTTTTTTTTGGACTGGGGATCGAACTTGGGACCTTACGCTTATGAAGCAGGTGGTGGAACCACTGAGCTAAATCCCCGGCCCAATAAAGGGTTGGGTTTGTTTCTCTGTTTAACTTTTTTTGGTACCAGGGATCAAACTCAGGTCCTTGCGCTTGCAAGACAGGCGGCGGAAACACTGAGCTAAATCCCCAGCCCCTAAATCTGATCTTTTTAAGATGAGGTCCAACTCCTGGGCCTAGGCGACCCTCTTGCACCATTTTCCTAAGTAGCTGAGATCACAGACACAAGCCATGACACTTGGCTAACCCTGAATCACAAGTTACAGTTTTCTCACAAGTTTAGCTAAAAATTATGGGGGGGAAAAAAACTATGTTGGAAGAAGGGAGAGAAAGAGCAAGATGATGCAAGAGTTAATCCTCACCTGCCACACTAGGGAACCGACATTATTAGTGTTCAGTAATATTTGTGTCTCCCTGCTTCTGGGCACATAGAGGACTGCAATTCTCAGCCTGTGCAGGTAGGCAGGGCAGTATGACTACGTCAGGCCCTTTGGCTTTAGGGGAGGTAATATATTGCTGCTAGACTTACGCTTAGACAATCCTCCCTCTATGGTGATCAAGAAGGCCTTGGGTTAAGAAGACAGAGCTACACAAGTGTAGCAGCCTGGAATATGAGATCCTAGCAATGGTGAATGGATTCTGCAAGAGTGAGAAATAAACCTTTAATGTGCTGAGCCTCTGAGACTTCAGAATTATTTACTGCTGCTGCTGCTACTACTGCTGCTGCTGCATAGCCTTAGCTAACCACATACAAACTTCAACAAATACTACCTGAAATTGGTAAGTCAAGAAATAACCATTTAAACATATTCTTTAGAATTATGGAAATAATTACCCCAGATGACTAGTTAAAAACATTAGCCGCAGTTGCCTCTGGGAGCTGGGCAGAGGAGAGAGGAAAAGTGGGCAGAGGGGTGACTGTTTTTATTAGTATTTGATGGCTTTTTACATTCTGGATTACACTGGCAGAAAAGAAATTTTCTAGGGGGCGGGAATTTAGCTCAGTGGTTCTGCTGCCTGCCTCGAAAGCTCAAGGACTCAAGTTTGATCCCCGGTACCAAAAAAAAAGAAAAGAAAAGAAAAGAAATTTTCTAAAAATCTGCTTTCATATGTAGCTTGGAAGGGTCCCCACCAAACCGTCACAGTGGCTGTCTCTGTCTCTTGGGAGGGAGGGCATGCTGGATAGAACGTCTGAGGAACTACAGGTTGGGCTATAGTAAGGTGCTGTAGGGAAGAAGGCTACCCAGATGGTGTGCTGGTCTGATGGCAGTGGGGAGCCACGGAAGGTCGTAAACCTAATGTCCTGAGCAGATCAGCCTTTCAGAGTGAACTCCTGACTCCCACTGCTAACGAACCTGGGAGAGAGGCTGCTGCCCTGGTCCTGGTGAGAGCCGAAGAACCCTGAAATAAGACCTCCCTATGACAGATGTCCACAGGAGCCTGCTATTTGCACTAGTAGTGGCAGGGAACAAAATGGACTGACTCACCTACCTTCAGAGAGCTTCTTTAGGGGAGAGAGCTCAATGGACATAAAAGAAGATAAATGTTTCAGTGATAGTGTAAGGCAGTGCATTGTGCTATAAAGAGAAATGAAGCAGCTAGGCATGGTGGCACAGCTGCTTGGGAGACTAAGGCAGGAGGATCTGAAGTTCAAGGCCAGCCTGGGTCACTTAGCAAGACCCTGTCTCAAAATTTAAGAAAAGAAAAAGATTTGATATAGCTTAGTGGTAGAGTGCTTGCCTAGCATGTGTGCATGTGTGAGGCTTTGGGTTCCATCTCTAGTACCACCACCACCACCACCAAAAAAAGTGAAGCAGCAGGAGCCAGAAAGCCCTGGTGGGGAGAGGCAGACTGTAGCTAGGGTGGCACGGGAGGGCCTCTTCGAGGAGGGAACATTTGAAGAGTCCTGAAGGAAGTGAAGTAGAGCTGGTACCAGGTAGGGGAACAGTAAGTCTGGAGGCCCTGAGCTGGGGTGGGCTAGACACATCTGAGGAATGGCAGAGAGGCCACTGGGGTGGATGGTGGGGGACATCAGTCGAGGGGCAGGTGTGGAGAGCTAGGGACCCAGAGGTGGCTGGGGCCAGTTTGTTGGAACAGAGGGACTGTGGGGCGGTACTGTGGCAGGACTGTCTTGGAGCTAGAGAAGGGGGTTGAAGGCGGCCAGCAGGACAGGGTGTGGTAGTGGGGACGAGAGAAAGGGAGGCCGGAGAGGAGAGGGGTCTGGGGCTCTGCTTGGCAGAGTCTGCACTGAGCCACTGGGCCCCATGTGGCCCAGCCACGGAAGCTTCAGCTCCTACTTCCCCGCACCCCAGACCCCTCTGGGAATGGAAGGATCGTTCACAAATCAAAATAGCAGGCAGAGAACAACCTCGAATTGTTCTGCATAAGAGCAGAGAAATTAGAGGAGTCAGCTGTGGGCTCAAAACCGCCTCCTACACAGCTGGGATCTGCACGCCCAAGACAGACTTCCCGACACTCTTGATTCTGCTGTCTCTGAGCGAAACTTTTTGCTTCTCTGGCCCCAGAGCAAATAGCAGCTATTTTGGGAGGGAGTGGAACAGATGCAGGCAATGGAGGAAAATGAGTGAATCCATTTTTTAAACAAACAAAAAGCCCCATCACTTCTTGAAGAAACAGCTTTAGCAGATGTGAGATTGTTCAGTTATTCAAAAATATTAAGTACTGTACTGTATCCTCATCCTGTGTGACACCAGAGGGACTCTAAGGGAGTAAAGAGAGGCACCCAGTGTGACATTACCCTTGGGCTAGAGTGGAGAGAATACACGGGGAGTTGGGAGGCCCAAGTTCTCGCCTTGGCTTTGCATCTTTGCTGTGTGACCTTGGGTAGGTTTTGCTGCCTCTCTGGGCTTCAGTTTCCCTCTCTCCCTCTAGTATGAGCTTTAGGCTGCATAGTGATTCTCCAACCTCTAGAGTTCATAAGGATTACTTGGGGTGGAGGCATGCTTGTTAAAGATGAAGATTTCTGGGCCTGGGGCTTAGTTCAGTGGTTCCAGTGCCTGCCTGGCAAGCACAAAGTCCTGAGTTCGATTCCCCATACCAAAAAAAAAATTACAGAAAGAAAAAAGATGGGGATTCCTGGGCCCAGTTCCAGAGATTAATAATTTACAGTTTATCAGATCTGGGCTCCAGGAGTCTGCGTTTCTCACCAGCTCTGCTGGTAATTGTGAAGGGAGCCTTCATACCCCACCTCAATTAATCGCTTCCCCTCAGTCTTCCAAGGCTCTGCCTGTTCTGGAATGGGAGGAGTCACTCACGAGGTGCAGCCTTTCTCCGGATCTCTCAGATCAGTCCGGGGCAGAAAGAAGTCCTTAGCCCTGCCTCGGTGTACGTGTGTTTCTGTGACAAGTGCTACCTGGTACTCAGCCCAGGCCCTGCTACAAAAACGACCATGACTGGCCCCAAACAAGGGCCAGCTGTGGCATAGACAGCTGTGTGCAGTATAGAGCAGGAGGAACACTGTGAGGGTGTGGTCGTACACATCTGGCTGATATCTGGGCCCCTGCCCCGGGTTTTATATGTGACACTGTCAGCTGCTCACCTTTCCCATGCCCTGGGGTGGGAAGAGGCATCCTGAGGGTGGAGCCCAGCTTTGTGGGGATAAGATCTGGGTGGGCAAAAGAAGGCCCAGGAGCCCTGGTCTGCCCCAGAGGACACCTCAGGGGTCCGAGGCCCCAGCCAGTCTGCCAGGCAGCAACCCTTCTTCAGAGTTGGCCAGTCTTATTCCCAGAAGGTCAGTGGTAGAAGTTGGAGAATCTGGTTGCTCTGGCCTAGCCCCAGCTTCATTCTGCACAGATGAAGAGTAACAGTTATGGTGGCCTGCAGGATTTGGTTTTTCTTTTGCAGTGCTGGGGTCAAACCCAAGGCAGCATCCATGCTAGGCAAGTGCTCTATCACTGAGCTACACCCCTTGTTCTGCATGTTCACCAACCACTGGGCTCAGGGCTAAGTTCTGTATTAGCTTATTAAATTTTCATAGCCATCCCAGGAGGCTGATACAAGTATTAGCCCTCTTTCTATAGTTAAAGTTGCTGAGGCTCAGAGACTTTGAGCTACTAGTCCAGAGTCACGCAGCCAATATATAGTAGAGGCAGGATTAGAACCCCAACTCGTTTTCCTCTGGAGTCAGTTTTTTCTCATACCAAATTCCTTAGTACCTCTCAGAAGATACAGTTTTCCCTAAAATACCTTCTGCCAGAGTCACCCACAACCAGAGAAATCCTTCTGCATCTGTTGTAGAGGACAGGAGTGAGGCTGAATCAGATGGTTCAGGACCTGCCCTTGACCTTTCGTGTGACCTTGGGCAAGTCACTGCACCCCCCTGTGTTTAATGGAAACTGAAATCTGTGAAACTGGGTAATTACCCATGCACTTCCTTCTAAGGTACACTAAGCTGAAGACAGCAACCAACATCTACATCTTCAACCTGGCCTTGGCCGACGCGCTGGCCACCAGCACGCTGCCCTTCCAGAGTGCCAAGTACCTGATGGAGACATGGCCCTTCGGGGAGCTGCTCTGCAAGGCTGTGCTCTCCATCGACTACTACAACATGTTCACCAGCATCTTCACGCTCACCATGATGAGTGTCGACCGATACATCGCCGTCTGCCACCCTGTCAAGGCCCTGGACTTCCGCACACCTGCCAAGGCCAAGCTGATTAACATCTGCATCTGGGTCCTGGCCTCAGGTGTTGGTGTCCCCATCATGGTCATGGCTGTGACCCGCCCCCGGGGTGAGTGATGAGGGGGTGGTGCACAGGTCTCAGATCACATGGGCCTCTCTGGGTTTGCAGGGCACTTCCCAGGGTGAGTGGAGGCAGCTGCTTACTGGTGGAGGTGTGGGCTGTGGACAGCCGTCTTGGGAGTGTGGAATGTCAGCCAGCAGGGTGGGCAGTGGGGAATGTGGGTGGGAAACCACGTGAAGATGAATGAGAGAGTGGTCAGTGGGCAGATGGGTTGCTGGCCAAAGGAAATAAACATATGATGAGACTATGAGTGGCTGGCCTGGGTCCCTGCAGGTGATTGGCCAGGACTGACCTATAGGGAGATGGACAGGAGACAGCGGGGTAAGAGTGTCACTGACGAGTGAGCCGTGGGGGCCTCAGCATCTCCAGTCCCACCCCAAACTTCCTTTTACCCGACTTTGAAAACCACTGGCCAATCTGGCCGATGACTGAAGCAAAGCCTAGAGAATGAAAGGTATGTTTCCTTGGAATAAAGCTATCATCATTTTACTGACTACCTGTATTTGTTACTCTAGCAGCTGAAACAATCTCCAAAGCTCAGGGGCTTAACATGGTGGAAAGTTTATTTGTCATGCATATCGAAAACCATTTTAAGAGTAGCACAGTCACTTAGGGACCCAGGCTCTGACTAAGGGTTCCTGAAACTTCCACTGCTGGTATCTGGCTGCATGAACATAGAGAGGAGGTGGGAGGTTGCACAACTGTTTCTGCTTCTGCTTCTTTTTCCTCTTCCTCCTCTTCCTCTTCTTCTTCCTCTTCTTCTTTTTTTTTTTTGTAGTGCTGGGGATCAAACCTAGGACCTTGCTCATGCTAAGCAGGATGGTCCACCACTGAGCTAAAGCCCAAGCTTCCTCTCAGCCACTTTTAAATATTATGGTCTGTCCCTTCCGAGTGATAACTGGTCACATGGCCCCATCTTGATGTAAAGAAGTGGGAAAGGTAGTCTAGAAGAGCACCAAAGACATTAGGAACTAATTAACTTCTATAAAACACTTCAGAAAAGGCCTAGCTCATTGCCAGGGCCCAATAAAGGCAGCTGCTAAATGATTAAGCCTGTGGGATAGACAAAGGCAAGGACTCCTACCTCTGTTTGACTGAGAAAGCTGAGAATCAGAGAGGCCATGTGGTTTCCCGAAGTCACATGGCTGGGCATTGGGCAGAACCTGGGTTACAACCCAAGGTTCCTGTCCTCAGATCTGTTGTTCTTTTTGGCCCTTTCAGGGAGAGGTTTTCAGAGGCCTGATACTGTGGGTAGGAGAGGGAAACAGGCCTGATGGGAGGCTTCTTGGTCATATTTGACCCTCACAAGGGCAGAGTCCCTGGTGCCCTTATACAGGGCCTGTTCCTCACTGTCAGCCTTCAGTTTCCATGCCAAACTGCAGCCTGCTGAGGCTAGACCAGGTGGGTTCCTCTCTCTCTCTCTCTCTCTCTCTCTCTCTCACACACACACACACACACACACACACACACACACACACACACACTGCCCCAGCATGTGCTGCCAGCACATATTGGTTGTTCTGTATGCTACTTCCTGTGTGACCTTAAACAAGTGCTGTTTCTCTCTGGGCCTGGTTCTGCCATCTGTGCAACAAAGGTTTTGGACTCAGCCATCCCCTGGGGTCCTGCCAGCCTGACGTCCTGGAATCCACCTTGTGTGTGGATTCCCAGCTGCTTCTCATAACTCTAGGCTCCAAGCCCACTGTGTGGCTCCAGGAGATCTTGGGACTCCCCTGGGCCAGCCTCAGTCCTGCATCAGAAGCCCACAACATCCCCGAAGGTGCTGGTCTGGCCCAAGCCCTCATTCCAGGAACAGGGAGCTCTTTCTCTCCTGGGTGCCCTTCAGGTCTGTCAGAGAGTTGGTTTTTTTTCCCCCAGTACTGAGGACTGAATCCTGTGATGCTTTACCACTGAGCTGCATCCCCAGCCCTTTTTATTATTTTGAGACAGGGTCTTGCTAAGTTGCCTAGGCCAGACCTGAACTTGGATCCTCTTTCATCAGCCTCCCAATGAATTGAGATTATAGCATGCACCACCTCCCCCAGCTAAAAAAGTTCTTGGTTTTTTTCTTGGTACTGGGGATTGAACTCAGGTCCTTGTGCTTGCAAGGCAGGTGGAGGAACCACTGAACTAAATCCCTGGCCCTAAAAATGTCCTTGACATTAGCTGATATCTGCCTCCCCCCTGGGAGGCTGGCTTAACCCTGGCCTCTGGGTTCCCCTACGTATCTGCTCCTCTTCCTGTGTGTGCACCATGTCCTTGAACCTTGCTGTGTTGAATGCCTTACTGCCCCTAAGCCTATTTAATCCTCACCTAGTCCTAGAGAAGATGGGTACATTATTAGTCCCACCTTTTAAAAGCTTGAAGAGGGTGTGATCTGGACAGTATCACACAGTAGACAGAGTCAGAGTCTGCTATAGAATCGTGTTTGTTTCTCCTTCCTGTTACTGGGGATGGAATCCAGGACCTTAGCATATCCCTAGCCCTTTTAAAAACGTTAAACAGGGGCCAGGGATTTAGCTCAGTGGTTCCGGCGCCAGCCTCGCAAGTGCAAGGTCCTGAGTTCGATCCCCAGTACCAAAAAAAAAAAGAAAGAAAGAAAGAAAGAAAAGCTCCACAAGAAGCTCCTCGTTTGGGGCCTGCGATTTAGCTCAGTGGTTCTGGCACCTGCCTCACAAGCGCAAGGACCCGAGTTCGATCCCTGGTACCAAAAAAATCCACAAAAAACATTAAACATGGTCTTGCTAAGTCACTAAGTTATCCAGGCTGGGCTCAAATTTGTGATCCTCCTGCCTCAGCCTCCTAGAGGATGTGTGCCACCAAATCCAACTTGAGTCACACTCTTTTTTAAATTTAATTTTTATTTTATTGGTACATTTTAGGTGTACAATATAATGACATTCATCATTGGAAATTTGCACCTTTACATAATCTCTCTTGGTTCTTATTTTTCCTCTTCTCCTGCCCTCCCTTCAACCCCTCCATCCTTCCCTAATTACAAAGACTTTGTTTCTATTTTTTCATTTTCTCATATTAATTCCTTTCCCTTCTTTCCTTCCCCTTCACTCTTATTTTTTTTGTTAGTTTGAGACAGGGTCTCACTATGTACAGTGGACCCTCAAGTTACAACCAGCTTGACACGAACACCTTGGGTTATGACCGGAATTTTAGTTTTAACAAAGTTTTGAGTTATGACCCAAATGCTGGGTGCTTGTGCCTACAGATGGTTCAGATACATATTTAACCCTCAAAGAGTTCTGGAAGGAACAGTACAGCATCCTTTCTTGTGCAGGGTTCATTGAGAAATCCTGGGCCAGTATCTCTCTAAGGACACTGAGATCGGCTTGAATACAAGAGAGAAGCTTTGAAGGCTGTGTAGAGGAGCCTGAGTCTTCAATTGACAACTTGAGTTACAACCAGCCCTCTAGAATGAATTGAGTTCATAAGTAAAGATCCACAGCAGTTCAGACTGTCCTTGAACTATGTAGCCCAGCTTAGCCTCAAACTCACACCAACTGTCCTCCTGAGTGCTGGGATTACAGCCATGCTCCACCATGCCTGGCCAGTCACACTCTTTAAAACAGTCTTAGCAGTATTATCTCAGGGGAGTAAGTTTGGAAATGATGGGAGTGTGTTATCACATTTAGTGGGTTGGGAAAAATTATTTTTTACTTATTACTACCACCCATGGATATAGAAGCTTAAAAAGCTCCTAGGAGAGAACACAGAAAGGGGACCTCTCAGATGAGGACCAATCCTTCTGGGGGTTTTAAGGGTGAGTAAGAGTTCACCAAGTGCAGAAGCGAGGGACGTTCAAGACAGAAGAGTCACCTGGAGCACACGAGGAGGTGGCGTGGGCTCTTGTCCACAACAGGACAGGGAGGTGAGCAGGCAGGGCCACAAGCACACAGGCCTCTCACCCCCTCTGTCTTTTCTTGTCTCTCTGACCCAGATGGGGCAGTGGTGTGCATGCTCCAGTTCCCCAGCCCCAGCTGGTACTGGGACACAGTGACCAAGATCTGCGTGTTCCTCTTTGCCTTCGTGGTGCCCATCCTCGTCATCACCGTGTGCTACGGCCTCATGCTGCTGCGCCTGCGCAGCGTGCGCCTGCTGTCGGGCTCCAAGGAGAAGGACCGCAGCCTGCGGCGCATCACGCGCATGGTGCTGGTGGTGGTGGGCGCCTTCGTGGTGTGCTGGGCGCCCATCCACGTCTTCGTCATCGTCTGGACGCTGGTGGACATCGACCGGCGCGACCCACTCGTGGTGGCCGCGCTGCACCTATGCATCGCCCTGGGCTACGCCAACAGCAGCCTCAACCCTGTGCTCTACGCCTTCCTGGACGAGAACTTCAAGCGCTGCTTCCGCCAGCTCTGCCGCTCGCCCTGCGGCCACCCAGAATCCGGCAGCTTCAGCCGTGCGCGAGAGGCCACGGCCCGAGAGCGGGTCACCGCCTGCACCCCCTCCGACGGCCCGGGCGGTGGCGCTGCGGCCTGACCACACCTCTCCCCTGCGCCCCTCAGAGATGACCACGGAGACTCTGTGGGGTGGAACCACGATCGAGGACGGGGCAGTAGAGGGTGGGGAGGCTTAGGCCGCTGGATGGCCCAAGGCCATCTGTTTTGGAGAAGAGCTGGGGACTTGGGACCAGGTAGTGGCCGTGAGATGGGGCCTGTGCTGTGTGGTGACTCTGGATCCAGTGGGGGACGGGTACCTGATCCAGGCCGCAGGCTGGGAGGGGGTGCAGCTAGCAACTGCAGAAGTGTGGGACCTGCAGCACTGAAACCGGGCCCCCTAATAGGACCTGTGCAGTGGGCAGAGTCTCAACCTTGGGACAGCTTTGAGTTCTAACTCCCACAGGGCTTTGGGCATGAAGATCTGGCCTGGAACCTGATGATTTTGCCCCCAGGACCCAGAAGGGACAGTGGTGGATGGTGGCTTGAAGAGTGAGCTGCAAGCCTGGGTGTGGTGGCGAGGAGCCTCTTGCGGAGGAGGTGGAGAGACAGGACAAGCAGGCTGACTACAGCTCAGGTTTGTCACCAGATAGAGAGCCTGTGAGCCGGAGGTGGGGCCTCATGTTTGGCAGAGTACCAGCCCCGAGTTCTAGCAGCAGGTGGGGACTCACTGAGGTCTAGGTCCAATTTGACATCTTTAGAATTAAGGAGAGAATACAAAAGAAACAGAGAGGGCCTGGGATTTAGCTCAGTGGTTCCAGCTCCTACCTCATAAGTGCAAGGTCCTGAGTTTGATCTCCAGTACCAAAAAAAAAAAAGAAAAGAGAAAGAAACAACATACCATTTCACTTGAACTGTCATTTATTTCTTTGGAATGGACATCGATGCCTAGGAATGGAAGCAGTGTCCATAGCGGTACCCAGTAGATCTTGGGACAGGACAGTGGAGCAGGGCCAGCGGCTCCCATCTAGGGGAGGGTGACAGGCCTCAGCTGAAGTAGGGTCCCCAGAACCAAGTACTTGAGGCTTAGGAAGAAGTAAGAAGGTCCTGGGACTTCAAACCCCCAGCTAGGCTCTTGTGCCAGGGGTAGGGTGTTGGTGGAAGTGGTGGTAGTGGTAGCGGGCTAAGGCAGGGAGCCAGGGCTTCTGCTTTGAGGTTAGGTCTTCAAGCCTGAGGAGGGAAGTCCCCAGGGCCCTGGTGTCTGTGGCTGAGTACCAGAGCACAGAGAGAGAGGATTGCCTATTTAGAGCCTCATGCATGGTGAGTGACCTAGGAGTGAGGGGGGTGCACCAAGATACCCCTGCAGATTTCCAGACCCCTGATAAGAACCTCAGAATTCCCTCCCCTTCTTCCAACATCCTCCTGTGCCCTATGTGTCTGGTGTCAGTGCCTCTGACGAACTGAAACTGTCCACATGGGCCCTGATTTTGAGGGAACTGAGGGAATATGGCATGTGCTCCCCTCTCGATTTGCCCTCAGCTCCCCCATCAGCTTCAGCCCATCCAACTTCTCCTTCAGGCTGCTGAGTTCCAGGGTCCACCCAAAGCCAGGCATAGAAGTGTATACCAGACACCCTAGACCTTTGCTTCCCTTGGTATCAGGGTTTGTCCTTGTCTCCTGTGCCTCCCCCAAGATTCCTCTTCCCACCCTTCCCCCACCCTGCATCAGCAAGACACCCCTGACTCCCTATTGAAGCAAGTGCTGACATTCTTGTAAAAACAAATTTAATTTTCTTCCTTTTTTTGGGACAGATGGGAAGAAAATGACGCCTTTGTCTCAAACCAAAAAAAAAGAAAGAAAAGAAACAATATACCTCTTTTCCTTTTGACAGCCATTTTTTGGGAACAAAAGCTGGGAGGCTGTCACTCCGGCAGGAACTGAACTAGTTGGGGGGGGGCAACAAAATGGGCTTTGTGCACATTTAAGGGGTAAGGGTCCCTTCAGTGAGTAAAGCACAGCCCTCTTCTCAGGGCGAGGTCCCCTGAAACCCTGGACCTGGGGATTTTCTTCCAGAAAGTGGCTCCCCTGGGACCTAGGAAGAGGGGCAGTGACCACCACTCAGGTCCAGCTCCCAAGCTACCATGACCTAGAGTCTCAGTCCACTTGTAGCTCAACCGTCACCACCCAGATGGGCCCTTCGACCATGGAGACTTCTGTTTGGAGGGGTAGTCAGCAAGGCAGGGGGACATCCTGGACACACCTTGACATTTGGGGCTCTTCCTGCTGATGCTCTGGGGAGATGGCAGAGCAAGGGGACAACTTAGGAAGCAGAGAAGACTCTTGAAGTAAATGGGGGCAAGGCTGTTTATTCTTCTTGCAAGGACTATGTCATCACACACACGACAGATGACATACACACATGCCACAGGCCTGTCTAAGCCACTTGGAAGTCCACTCACTGCCACTTCCTGTGGGTGTAACAGATCTGGCTGCTTTTTGCCCCTGCTAGAAGATATGTAAGTTTGTCCTGGGTCAGCAGGGGCTGGATCCAGACCAAGTACGTTTAAGGTAATGCAATTTTGTATTGAAATCTACTTCCTGCCAGCCTGGCCCATGTGGCTCTGCCCTCAGAAGGCTCGAGCCAGTGGATAAATGGATGATTGCATCCCAGTGTGATGAGCACAGGGACAGAGAGCCTAGGGAGTATGTTATAGGAAGTGCCTTTTGTATCTTTTTACTAAAAACGCGTGTAGCAATTCCATGAGAGGTGGAAACAGGTCACGCGGCCTTAAAGGATGAATAGGAGTTCACCACCAAGAGGAAGGAACAGTGTATGTGAAAGCATGAGAGGTTCAGGTGCTTGGCAAAACCAAGAAATTATGTGCAGCAGGAGGATAGCACTGAACTGAGTACTTCTGTGTGCCAGGCACAGTGCCAGGTGTGTTGTGCACATTATCCCAGTGGATCCTCATGGCAGCCAAGTGGGGAAGTAATGGCATCCCCATTTTGGACAAGAAAGCTGAAGCTCAGAGAGGTTGAGCCCCTGGGCTCACAGACCCTGTGAGTAGCAGCAGCACCTGGGTCAGTGGAATTCCAGGGGAAATTCCATGGTCCAAGTTTGCAGTAAATCTCAGACATCATTGAAGTAGGAAGACATTAGTAGCTGGAACCCTGGGATGAGGTTTTGGAAGATTTAAGACAAAATGGAGCAATCTGGAGGAAAAGGGCAAATTTTCATGAACTTTTGTTCTTCTTGAAGCTCTCCAGATCTTCTCATTTCAAAATGTACTGTACACGATGCATTTTTAATGCTCCAAATTGACAATGTAATTCTAGATCATCACCAGGTTCTGAAAACTGCGGAGTAGGGCTCTCTCTTTCCTCCAAAATTTCCATTCCTCTCTCTCTAGGAGTGGGAGGGAAGTTTTTGCCCTTGGTTTAAAAATGTCCTGCCCCTGAAGTAGCAGGAAAGGCTGGCATCAGATCTTGGCTTTCCCTCCCTGAGCCCCTGTGTCCTCATCTGTAGAGTGAACTTCCTTCATGGGTAGTTGTGTAGATTAAATGAGATAATGTATGTGTAGCTTTAGGGCCCATCACCTGAGGATGCTATTAGCACATGGTGAGTACTGTTTCTAAGCTGGAATGTGAAGCAGAGCTAGAGACCTACAGGGAAAGTGGGTAGGCTTTCAGGAGCAGCAAGAAAGAAGAGCCTGGGGTCCCAGCCTGGGGATCCCTCCCTTGCTTCCTAGGCGCAGGAGCCTGTGGAGAGTGAGAAGCCACTGGGGAAGCAGGAGGAGGATGGGGAGAATGTGTTGCCATGGAAACTGGAGGAGGAGGGCGTTCCCAGGAGGAGGGAGTGATGGAGAATGTCAAATGTCATAAGAGAGAATGGGGGTGGGGAGGACAGGAGGCTGACGGGAGCAAACTAGAGTCCTCAACTTCAGTCTCCTGCATGGCTTAGGAAACCCCCAAGCCCTTTCAGATCTCAACTCTGAAGCTAAATGGCTGCATGAACCAGGCAAGGGGATTTGCCCTCTCTGAGTTTCTGTTTGCTCCTAGATCTAACACAAAGGCTGGGGTTAGTCACTAATATGATGGCCAGTCTCTAATAAGATCTCTGAGTTTGATGGATTCTTGGCCACTTGTTTTTGTTTGTTTGTTTGTTTTTGGTACCAGGGATCCAACTCGGGACCTTGTGCTTGTGAGACAGGCAGCAGCACCACTGAGCTAAATCCCAGGCCCTTTGGCCACTCGTTAATAGGGTGACTGAGGCCCCTCTGCAAGCCAACTGCCTACCAAAGTGCTGGCACCTGCTAGGTCCAATACAGGGTTATCTTCCAGTAATTATGCAGATGCCAGAGGCAGCTGTTGGAAAGAAGTGTGCTTGGCTTGGAATTGGAAATGCCCTCCATATGGAGGGTGGTCAGTAGTATCGAAGTTCTACCAGCGTTCCAGGAGCAGAAGGAGTCTCGGGTGGCCATCTGCTGGGTCTCAGTCCAAAGACCACCCTCTCCTTGTAACTGACAGATCTTGAGCCTGGGACTACAGATCTGGAGCAGGAACTAGACCTAGAAATGCCAAACCTTCTAGGAAGTGACACACACCCACCAGCTCCTGGCTCCAGGACCCACGCAGAAAACACACAGAGCTTTCTTTCAGCATTTATTTATTTGTTATTATTTATTCCTTTATTTCACTGCCAGACACCAGGCGAGTAGTGCTAAGAGCTGGTGGGAATGGTGGGAGAGTCAGGACCACTCAGAGCTTACAGATGGGGGTCAGGCCAGGACACTGGCTGTGTGGGTCTGGGGCTCTGGCTGCAGGCAGCTTGGGAATTCAAGGCTGAGCTTCCAGGGAGCTGCCGAGGTCCTTCCAGACTGCCAGGCTGATGCTGTAGAGTGTGCAGCTGGGAGGTTGCCCTGGGTGTAGCTCCAGTGCCATTGCCATTGCAAGGATGAGCCCTACCCAGGATGCCCAGTGCTTTCACACATTCCATCTCTATGACAGGCTGTTGTGATGCCAATAGTAGGTGACCAGCAGTGCTTACCTGCACCCAATTACATAGAGTAGCTCACTAATCTTCCCAGTCTGACTATGAAATCCACTCTATTTTTCTTATCTCCATTTTGCAGATGAGGAAACAGGCTCACGGAAGGGAATGACTTGCTCAAGGCCACATGGTTAATCAGTGATTGGCCCAGCTGAGACCCATCTTAGGCCTGTCAAGTCCACTTCCTCTGCTTTCCTACTTTGGCCTCCCATGAGGAAGCACTCTCTAATTACCCAGAAGGCCCCAGCAAGATTGTCATATCCAGCTGGAGGTCACAGACTGAGCATTTCCTGTGCCAGATTCTGTGGCTTGGCTGCAGATTCTACCATCACCTTAGCAGCCCATGCCAGCTGCCCAAAAAACTGCTGTGACCTTGGCAGATCCTTCTCCACAGCCTTCCCTGCCTGCTTTGGAAGCCTGCTTGTTCTATAACTTTTTGACACCCTGCCATGTCTTTTCTGTGTGACCCTGGGCAAGACATTTCACTCAGCCCATTTCCTCTATTATGGAGGACACTTAGCTGGTAAGAAGTTGAGATTTAGAAAGGCTGCAAGTGGTGGGCCTTGTCTGCCCTGGTTACAGAAGTTCCCAGCAGTGCCGGGTGTAGTAGTGCACACCTGTAATCCCTGTACTCGGGAGGCTGAGGCAGGAGGATCACTGTGATTTCGAGGCCAGCCTGAGCTACATAGAGAGACCCTGTCTCAAAAAACAAACAGTTCCCACCAAACGCAAGCGGGCACCATGTGGGTGAATAATATGCCTGGTGCACAGCAAATGCTCAAGAAAGGGAGCCTTTTCCTTTCATCTAATGCTTTCAATTACACGTGTTTCAGTCCTTTTCCTAGTGCTGTAGGCAGGGCAGGACCAAAGGTCTTTCTCTGATAACCATCTTTCGAGCTTCAGAAAAAGCCTGCAATAGAGAAGCTACCTTCAAGAGGAAGTCTAAGGGCTGGGGATTTATCTCAGTGGTTCCCCCACCTGTCTTGCAAGCACAAGGTCCCGAATTTGATCCCCGGTACCAAAAAAAAGAGGAAGTCTCCTCACCAGCTTCTTTTTTGTGGCTGTCCTCTTGTCTCTCCCGGGGACCCAAGAGTGGAGGGCAGCCTGGAAGGGCAGAGGGGGTCCCAGTGGCCTTGGTGTGGGCCTGTTGGCCTGAACGCTTGAGTCATGGAGAAGGCGAATGTGACATCCACTTGATGGGTCTCATCTTCTAAAATCCCTCTGGAAATGAATCCTCAGGCGACGGGGAATACAGTTTTGATTCTGTCCTCCGCTCCCTTGCTGTGTGATGTTGGGCAGTTCTCTGTCCCTCTCTGGGCAGACAGTGGAGGAGCACAGTTAGGAACTGATGGATTCTGAGGGCTGTGGTATTCTGGGAGAGAACCGAGACTTTTCCCTCATGTTCCTTGATCCCAGAAACTGACATCTAGTGGCAAAATCCCTGGGCATTGGTCCAGATTTGGGGAAAAGCATGCCTGGGGACTGGCACCTGTCATTAGCACTGCCATGCTTTGGCAGTGAGGGAGGTAGGTATGGCACAAATGGAGCTTGCCTCACACACTTGCCTTTTATCCCTCCCAGGTTCCACCTTGGTACTTAGATCCAATCTGTTTTCCCAATAAAATGAGCATCTATATCTTCGTTTGTTTTGTTCATCATTTTTGGTCCCCTAGTGAGAGGGCCACAGCTGAGAGGGTGACAGACTTGAGGAGAGCAGAGGCTCAGGATCTCAGTGTGTGTGTGTGTGTGTGTGTGTGTGTGTGTGTGTGTGCAGCATGGCCCTTATGAACCACAGGCTCCAGCCTTCCCCAGGCCAGGCCAGGCTCCTGCTCCCTGCCCTGCCCCCTCCCTGTGCTCCTGGGGTTCCCACTGGTTTCTCATCCTCCACCCCAGCACCTCAGTGGCCTTCCCTTTGGCCATAGAATCCCCAGTTGCCTCGAGGTGGCTCTGGGGGTGGGGGTCCCCCAGGAGACTTTCTCCACTCCCTTAGTGGTCTAAGCAACTCCCTGGAGAGGAGTAGCTTTCTGCTCAGATCTGCCTCCCTGCCGTGTGTGACTCTTCCTCTCCACCCCCAACTCCCAGCCTCCACAAAGCCCCCAGGTGGGGGCTGTCCACCCTGGGCCCAAGGTGACCCAGAAGATAGCACCCCTCAGTGCAGATTGTGGGCAGGGAGCAGGGGTGGGGCAGGGCCTCCAGGCTCCCCAGGTTGGGAGAGGGGTTGGCACCTGGGCTTTCCCTGCTCAAGAGGGGCTTGGATCAAGAGGTCACGTGCCAGGTGTGGAGGTGCATGCCTGTAATCCCAGTGCTAGGGAAGCTGAGGCAGGAGGATCGCATGAGTTTGAGACCAGCCCGGGCTACACAGAGAGTTCAAGGCCACCCTGAACTACATAGCGAGACCTTGTCTCAAAAACCAAAAAAATGGAAATGTCAGACGTCACAGAGCCACCTCCCACTGAGACTGGACAGGATGACTGTGAAGATGAGTGTGTGCATGAACATGCATGTTTGTATGTGAACACACATGTTTGTGCATGAGTGTCTACAGAGGAGATTTTTTTACTCACCTTTGCGTGTGCCTTGAGGAAAATAATATCTGTGTTACCACTCTGGGGCTCACTTTCCTCTTTTGTGAAACAGGATAAGTAATTGTATAACCAGGACTTTTCTGAGGATCTAGCGAGACCACAGCTGAGCATGGTAATGGGGTACATTATTGTTAATAGGAAAAAAGCTCTCTACTTTTAACCTTCAATAGCTCCCAGTTGCCTAGAAAATCAGGATGGCCATAGGCCCCTTCCCAATGGGGGATTCAAACTTGCCTGCAGCCTATAGCTCCCTTAGAGGAACAAGGGACAAACTACAGGAAGGGGACCACCAAGGCTCCACTCAGGGTGGGCAGTTCTCAGAGAGGTGGACGGTGGGGCTCTGTGCCAACTCCATCACCCTTCCAGGTCGCCACACTCCCTCTGCCTCCAGGAAGCCTTCTCCTGCCTCCAGGCACCCCTTGCCTCCCTGCTTGGACCCGCCCTGCTGCTAGGGGGCGCCACCAGACCAAGACTTGCTCTCTCAGCAGGCTGTTGAGAACAGCACCAGGCCCTTGGGACCCCACTGTTGCCAAGGGGCACAGGAAGTCCTGTGGAAAGGAACATTAGGGTTTTTAAAATTCAGTAACATTTGTGGGGCTTCTTGGTCTCAAATTATAGAAACTGAGAGACTGCATACACAGAAAAAAGGAGGAAAAAGATCACCCATGTCCCCATTCTATTAACATCCAGGTTATTTCCTTACCAGGTGATTCCAGACCCTCTACAATGGGGCATGAACATGCACCTCGATACAGGATCAGGACCTCTCATGGGACGAGGGCTCTAGGACCAAAAGTGTCAAGAAATGTTGCCCTTGTTAGGCGTACTGGCAAACACTTGTGATCTCAGCACTTTGGGAGGCTGAGACAGGAAGATCTTGAGTTCAAGCCCAGCCCAGGCAATTTAGCAAGACCCTGTCTCAAAATAAGAATTAAAAAAGGTGTGGGGATGTAGCTCAGTGCAAAAACCCCGGAACTGAAAAAAAAGAGGTGCAGCTGTGAGTGGGTCCACATGCTCCACAAGGTCACATGCTAGTGGGCCCCACCTACCTGGAAGCCACACGTCTACACACTGGGCTGAGTGCACAGACCTCCACACTCGTGCTCCATACCTCGGGTACATTCTGTTTGCACCCAGACTCTTGGCCCCCAGACACACATCGCTCACAAATATCTGCACACATGTGTTCACACTATGGGCATTCACATGCGCTTTCTATGCAAACCTCTTACCGAGGCCCAGATGTTTATACATCTGTGTTTTCACACATGAACGCAGTCAAACAGCCTGGCCTGAAGAAGTTTGGACAGGCTGCCAGAGACCAGGCTAATTTCACAGACACTGCTGCCACCTACCGGCCACATCTTGTACTAGCACTCATTTAGTTTCTACTCTTTCCATGCTTTTCACAGTTCACTCACTTGCTCCACCTTTCATTCCTGAAGCTGTGCCCTGGAACTGATTTCTGAAAGAGGGACATGAATGAGCGGGGAGCGGTGGGGAGGAGAACTGTCACTGATGATGTGTTAGGCACTGTTGTCCTTTCCGATCATTATCTTGTTTTTTCAATTCCATGTGCCTTATGCAGTACCTAGCACATAAATCCCAATAACCATTTTAATTGAATAGATTAAAAAGACCTTTAAAATAAGTATTTTTAAAAAAGAGACACAACTCGCCATGTTGCTCAGGCTAGCCTGGAATGGCTCAAGGTATCCTCTGCCTCAGCCTCTTGATTAGCTGGACTACAGGTTCCCCCTGCAGCTCAGGCAAGTATTTTTTACCCATGAGGAAATGGAAGCTCAGAGAGGGGAGGTGACTTTGCCAAAGTCACACAACTGTTCTTTTGTTTGTTTGTTTTTTGTACCAGGGATCAAACTCGGAACTTGGGACCTTGCACTTCACAACTGTTCTTTTGATAGGACAGTGCTCTGAAGAGAAAGAAGAAAGAAGCAGCTAAGCTAAAAATGTTCACAGAGACCTGCAGAAGCCCTCCAGACCTCCACCCTCAAGGAATCAGGTGACACCAGAGGTGCATGAGGCCGACCTGAAGGAGTGATTTCCTGACAGGATTCCCCTACCCTGAGCTCTGGCCTCAAATTCATTAACTCAACTCTACTTGTTGTTGCTTACAGTGTGCCAGGCTCTGTGCTCTGATTGAAGATCAGCAGTGAACCCAACAAAAGTCCAGTCTCCGTCCTCATTCCAGTGTGGGGGTCCACATGGGCCCCTTCTTTGCTGTCCCACACCTGAGGGCTTTAGGGACATCTTTGACCACCTCTTCACCACACAGCTCTCCTAAATGGATAAAGGATCCTGTTAGAGCAGGGTGTGTCAGGCATGGGAAGGGCTGGTCCAGCCTCTACCATCCACACAGAGGCTGAGACCTCCACCCTGGATTTGATTCCAGCTTCAGCCACTGCCTTGTTCCGTGATCTTGGCCAAGTCTTTCACTCTTGCTAGGCCTCAGTTTTCTCAACTGCTAAAGCAAAATGCTGGAGACAGAGCAGTGGTTCCAACTCATAGTTCCTTAGAAGGGCTGGGAGAAGCCAAGCAGGGAGGAAGAAACGGGGAGCCCAGGCATATGACCTCCCCACCACTCACCCCTGCATTGCTCCACTCAGAACTGCCCTGCTTCCTCCCTTTCCCACACTGGGCTTCTGTAAGAGTTTGAAAGCCACTTGCCCTGAAAATGAAAATATTAAGTCTTGGTCCACATCCTACTGACCCCCAGATTGTGAGTTAGTAACGGGCAGGGCCTGCATCTGGCTCTCTCTCCCACCCTCACCCCACAGTACCTAGCACAGGCCTGGCTGGTCTCAGAGCTGGACTCTGGATGTGACTCTCTGCTCTGACCACACCCAGGTGACACATGCTGACTGTAGGGGCTAGGACCACAACTTTGCACTGACCAAAGGCCCTGGGTGGCCCACAGAGCACTGGCACTGCCCGGGGAAGCAAGGGCAGGTGGCCAAATGTTCCTGTGGTCCTCCAAACCTTGAACAGCAAAGGAGGGTTCAACAGGACAGAACTGAGGATTCCTGAGCAGTTCTGGTGCAGCAACCTGGCCCTCAGGATGTGGCTGCACTGAAGGGGCAGGGAACCTTGACCCAGTTCTGGAAGGAAGCTCTGGGAGATCAGGGTGAGAGGCCCAACTGGGCAGGGGTTGGGAGACATGAACCCAAGCCTTGCCCTTCTTCAGAGTCCCCAATCTCCTACGGGAGACCTCACACTTGATTCTAATAGGTCCAGGGGTGGCCTCACACTTGCCTGGGTCCTGGTCTGTGCTTCCAAGGTCATATGTTTTTGTCTAGATTGGAAAAGTGGAGTATGTTTTTACTCAATTAATGAAGACCACTTTCTCTTTCCATTCAGACTTCCCCTCCTTCCCACTTGTGTTCTCCCACTTCAAATGACCAAAGGCAGGGGTTTTTTTTGTGTGTGTTTTTTCCCAGAATGGAGATTGAACCCAGGGCCTCAAACTTGCTAAGCAAGCACTACCACTGAGCTACATCCCCAGCCCTTAAATTTTTTTTTTTTTGGTACTGGGGATCGAACTCAGGACCTTGCGCTTGCGAGGCAGGCGGTGGAACCACTGAGCTAAATCCCCGGCCCCCAAAAATTATTTTGACACAGAGTCTCACAAAGGTGCCTAAGCAGGCCTTGAACTTGTAATTCTTCTGCCTCAGCCTCCTGAGTAGCTGGGTTTGCAGGCGTACATCAAGCCCATCGTGCCCATGTATTCTTAACTTTATATTCTCTTTCAAGAAGCCCTCCAAACAAATTGCTGGCCCCACAGTCTGGGATCTGCCCATTGAGTCTTTAGTTTTTCCAACCCTGAAGATCTTCATAGGAAAAGACTTGTTTTTTCCTTTATTTTACCTTTTCTTTTTTTTTTTTGGTACTGGGGATCGAACTCAGGACCTTGAGCTTTCGAGGCAGGCGGCAGAACCACTGAGCTAAATCCCTGGCCCTGTTTTTTTCCTTTACTAAACTAGGGATGGGGCCGGGGATTTAGCTCAGTGGTTCTGGCACCTGCCTCACAAGCCCAAGGACCTGAGTTCGATCCCTGGTACCAAAAAAAAAAACCAAACCAACTAGGGATGGAACCCAAGGCCTCGCACAGTCTAGGCAAGCACTCACAGCTGACACCTGTGAGCTCAGAGCCTCCCCTCTCCTCCCTGAGACCTGGGCCACACCCCCTTCTGCAGCCTGGACAGCTGGGCCTTCACCTCAGTCCCAGCCACTCTTTGCTGGTGAGGTGGCAGTAGACACCATTTTCCCCTCTCCTTTTGTGAGCCTGCTTCTCCTCAGTTCTGGTCTCCAGGAGCCAGAATCACAGCCAGCCTAAAACACCTCCAGCAGTGCTTTCCTGCCCTCCCAGCAAATCGGGCGCACTGCCCTCAAGCCCCGGCCTTGCTGCTTACTGGCTGTGACAGTGAGAAGGTTACCTTGCCACACACATTGAAGTTTTCTGAGCTTCCTTTTACTCATCCATAAAGTAGGGGTATCTCCTGGGAACAGGACTGTCCATGACTGTTTCAACAGGGACTCTCCAGATGGTGCCTCCCTTGGGAAGGGCTTCTCTTGGGATTGGCCTCTGCCCCACACAGCTGCAACCCAGAGGAAGTTCTGGACGGTGGGCCTTGCAGAGCCCTTACATGTTTGATGGTGGGCACACTTTGTGCTCAAGTGCAGGAAATCCTTGGACCATGTTTTTTGTTGTTGTTATTTTTTATTTTTTGGGGTTTTTTTTGGTACCGGGGATCAAACTCGGGTCCTTGCGCTTGCGCAGCAGGCGGCGAAACCACTGAGCTAAATCCCCGGCCCCTGTTGCTGTTGCTGTTGCTGTTGTTGTTGTTGTTGTTGTTGTTGTTGTTTAGTTTTTTTGAAATGGGGTCTTGCTGTGTAGTCCAGGCTGGCCTTCAACTTACTATGTAGCCCAAGCTGGCCTCAAACTTGTGGCAATCCTCCTGCTTTAGCCTCCAGATTGCTGGGATTACAGGTGTCCACCACCATGCCCAGCTTGACTATGGTATTAAACTCATCCTTTTCTCCTTTCCTGCCAACTCCTTCCCCTCCCTTGGAGGGGCTCTGAGGCTTCCTACCAAATTCAGTGCCATCTTGGGGATCAGACTTCCAAATAGATCCTCTTGGGGACGAATCCCTAACCCATTGCCCACCACTGATCTCCACCCCCATGACTACCACACCTCAGCTAAGCATGGTTGGCGTCACCTCAAGGCCCTCTGGCTATGCCTAAATTTTGCCCTCTGTCTTTATCTGGCACTTGAGGCTCTCTACAGTTTGGTCTCATGATTCACTCTGTGCTTCATATATACCAGCTTGGTTTTTGTTCCCAGAGCACACCTTTGCTATACTATGTCCAAGCCTTTGTGCTAGCTGTTCTTCCACCTGAAACACACTGTCTGGCTCCCATGTAGTGCATTCACCCTCCAATGCCTAGCTGGAAGGTCTCCTCCTCCAGGCAGGCTCCCCTCATCCCTCAGATGGAACAGCACTGCCCTCTCAGCTCTGAGTACACAGCTGCTTCAGGGCCCTCTCGAAGCAGGCTGGGAATCACAGTGGGAATGGTCATCATCGATGGACAGCAACTCAGTTTACAAATGGCTCACCTTTCTAGTATGTGGGGCTGAGAAAGGCAGGGAAGGCTCCAGGCATTACCTCATCTGACTGCTGAGGAGGCAGGCTCAGAAGAGGTCAGATGCCCCAGGAACAGCCTGAATGCAGAGGCAGTATTGAGCCCAAAGTGGATTCTAGACATACCCCTGCCTTAGGCCCCAGCTTCCCCTTCCTCTCCCCCATGCCTTGTGACCTGCTTGAGACCTTCCTCTTTTGGACTGAGAGGATATTGGTCAATTTTTATTTTTATCTCTACTTATTTACTTTGTAATACAGGATCTTGCTATGTTGCCCAGGCTGGCTTTGAGCTGCTGGGCTCAAGTGATCCTCCTGCCTTCAACCTCCTGGGACTATAGGCATACTTTTATTTTTATTTTATTTTGTAGTCCAATTTTAATCACATGCTCCATAAAATTCTGTTGAAGTAACAGACACTCCCATATATGCAAGCACCCCCCCCCCACACACACACTCACATCTGTTCTAGGACCTTTATCACCCAACTCAAGTTCATTTGACCTTGGTGGCAGTGCCCAGGTTCTGGTAGGATAAGGAGCCCGCTTGAGGCCCAGACCTTCTCTGAGGAGGAGAAGGAGACACAAACAGGTTTCTTCCCCTGCCCCCAAGTTTATCAGTCCTCTGCAGGCCCCAGCAAATTGGATGCTCAGCTTTGGAAGGACAGCTGCCCCCTGCCTGTTGCCTTACACTCTCTGTTACCTCAGAGCTATGTGACCTTGTGCTATCGCTTTAGCTCTCTGAGACTTGGACCCTCTTCAGAACATTTTTTGGCTGGAATGAGATAAAACGAGAGGACACACTTAAAATACAAAATAACAATGACTAAATGTGAGCCACCTCTTCAGGAGGCCACCTCTCACAGGAACCATCTCAGGTGGGGTCTAGCCAGTAACCATATAAGCCCCTTCCAGCGCTAAGAATTCCCTGGCAGAAGCAGTGAGACAGGGGCCTGATAAGCCCCTCACTAACACAACTTGGCTCACAAGGTCCTGTTTGCCCACAGAAGTGCAAAGGTCACCTCAACAGGAAACACACACAGGTGGCTGGGCAGAGGGCTCAGAGGCAGAGCAAAGATTTCTAGTCCCAGGACCTGGGGGCTGTGTGAGTGGGATGCCTGTTTCTGGGACACATAGGCACAAAGCCACACCTTCTATACAAACTCACAAACATGGGCACACCCTCACAGGCACTGATTCAAACCACACACTAGCCCCCCAAAATACACAGAGACAGGAGACACGAGATCACACACACATTCCCAGAGGTGAATGCACAAGGTCAGAAACACAGAGAGCTCCCTGGTCACTCCAACACGTGTACTCATGCATGCGGGAGCGCGCGCGCGCGCGCACACACACGCACACACCGGAGCACACTTATCAGTCTGGGGCAGGCGCTGGCACTGCTGAGTCACCACAGGCAGCTTAGCTCAGCCCAACAGAGCTGGAGCCACGTGCCTGGCCCAGTGGGGAGGGGGCGGGGCCTGCTCAGCTCTTTAGAATAACCCAGTCCACCCAGCTGCCTTCGGGGGCTTTCCCCTCCTCGGCCTTTTACTGAGTCAGGGATGGGGGCCGGTGAGGACCCGGGAGGAAGCCCCCGTTTGCAGAGGCCAAGTCGGAGAGTTCACAACTTGCTCTCTTCTGGGTGCATGAATACTTGCGGGAGCAATTAAAATATAACACGACATCCATTATTGAAAATTTGCATATATATTTTTACATACTGTCATTTAATCATCACAACAGTTCTACATAAAGTTGGTACTATTATTAATCCCGTTTTACTCTATTACCCTGGAGGGGAGGCGATGGCTTGCCCCAAGCCACAAAGCTGGTAAACACAGAGCCCAGACTCAACTGCTTCCAGATCCTTAGCTCTTAAGAACTGGGCAATAAACAGTGCCTGATGACAGAGGCATACAAAAGCAAGTGAAAGGTGTGTCGGTATGCTTGGGGGCCCGTGTGTGTGTGTGTGTGTGTGTGTGTGTGTGTGTGTGTTACGATGGGGTCCTGGAAATCAGAGACTTAAGGGCCTTACTTAAATCTAAAACAGGACCTGACTCAGAGAAGGTCTCAGCGACTTTGGTGGGTAATAAGTGAATTTATGACTTAGTTCATTTATGTACTGATATAACAATAACACCACTAATCATAATAAATGCTAACACTTATTAAAGGCTTACTGAGACTGGCACTGTTCTTGGCACTTTAAATAGATTATTTTATTTAATTCTGGCAAAAACCCATGAGGAAAATACTTTTATTAACTCCAAGGAGGAAACTGGCTTGGAGAGAGTAGCTTGCCCAAAATAATGTAGGTAGTGAATGGTAGCCTTGGGGATTTACACAGGCAGATTCCAGAGCCTGTCTAGTAGGAAGATTACTAAATTCATAGGGAGCCACTTATCCTCAGTGGGCCTCAGTCTTCCCTATTTGTCCAAAGAAGAGCTTAGCTTTAAATGGCTCTCCGGTATGGAATATTCTATGATTTTATGAATCTGTGATTCTGACACACAGAACAGATTGTGTTTGTTCTCTATGGGCAGAAGTCCTGAATGACCTTAATCTGATGAAGAGTTTTGTTTTTTTTGTTTTTTTGGTACCGGGGATTGAACTCGGGTCCTTGCACTTGCGCAGCAGGCAGGGAAACCACTGAACTAAATCCCCGGCTGATGAAGTTTTTAAAGTCACGGGGCAGTTTTAAAATGAGAGTCCACACTGGAAAGCGTTGGGCTTCCTGACATTGGCATTATGTGATTAAGCAGTGACCACATAGGCCCCTTCCAGCGCTGATGGAACGGAACATTAGGAGGGAAAAATGTCACTGAGAAGTGTGGCAAGAGGGCACAAGAGGACTCAGAACCCACATTCACTGAATGCTTTCCTGCGTGCCAGACCCAAGCTTGGCGTTTAACATACATCGCTAATTCTCAGGAAAAAGTTGTAAGATTTACAGCTGAGAAAACTGATTCAGAGAAGTGACTCGCTCAAGGTTGCACAGGACGAAGTAGTGGAACAGGTAGGTCACCCAGGTGAGTTTCGTCAAGGTCGCTTTCCTAGACCCCCTGTTCCGACCTAGTACCCTCAGTGGCAGGGCCACATGGCAAATTACTTCACACTTTTGCCACATGACGTCAGAGCCCACAGTAGTCAATCCGAGAACTCCTGGCGATCCCCTCCCCGGACCCCTTGGGTCCACCGTGATCTGCCTGCGGCTATGCGTTCCACCCGAGCCGCACCTGCAGCTCCCGCCCCTTCCCGATTTCGGAGCTAGCCCTCCCCCGCCCCGACCTCCCCGCCGGCCCGCAGATTGGCAGTTCCTTGAGCCAATCAGAGCGCCTGGTGGGGCAAGGGCGGGGCCTGCGTCAGAGTTGCCCTGTCAGTGCAGGTGGAGGCCCTCGGCGGGGCAAAGTGGCAGGAACCTCTTAAAGGGCGAGAGCGGCGGAGAGCGAGAACGCGGCCCGGCCCGGCCCGGCCAGGTCCCCGCCCCGTCCAGCCCAGGTGAGCCTGGACCGCCTAGGGGGCGACCCTCAGTTTCTGGGAGGATCAGGGCGAGGGACAGATGAATCCACCCTCCAGGGCCCCGACCGTCCTGGGAGGGGGAGACCAGGGTCCAAAGGTCCCGGGAGGAGGCTCGCCCTAGAGGTCCTGGGTTCCAGGCTCCGAACTCGGGGTCCAAAAAGGCTTGGGCGTCTCGAAGTTTGGGGAGGGGAGGGGAGGGGCTCGGGTCCGGAACCAGCCTAGTGCCGCTGCGTCCCGGTTCGTGTCTCGGCGCTCGTCCCCCGCGAACGGCACAGCCCGGGCCCCCGCACCCCGCCCGGCCGCCGCAGCAGGAGGGGCACCGGCTGGGATCCCTGCGCCCCGTTCTGGCCCTTACGTAACTGGGTTTCCGGACCCAGGGACCCGCGATCTGGGGCGCCGGCGCTGCCTGCCCGGGTGGCTCTGCAGTCCCCGCCCCGGCTCCACGCGCTCCCTTCCTGCCTGGTCTAGGGACTTTCTTTTCCCTCTGGTCTTCTGCGGCTCTCTCGGGCTGAGGTTCCTGCTCACTCTCATTCCTTGGTACCCCTCTCGTCTTCTCTCTTGTCCCTGTGTGGCCCAGTCACTCCCCGTCGGTCCTCATCTTTGCCCAAGAGTTGTCTCGCCCTCACCCACTCTTTCCGGCAGGCCCCACCTCTTTGAGGTAGGACAGACCCCCTCCCGTCCAGAAAGTTGGAGGCGGGGACTTGTCCCGATGGACCCCAGCCCGAGCTCGCCCGGAAGGGGGAGGGAAGGGCCGTGGGGGGTAGGGTTGGGGAAGGTTATTCCAGGACTTACAGCTTCCCCGGAAGGAGGGAGTGGCTGCGTGTGACCCCTCTAGTTCCTGGACTAGGGTGAAAGGCTGCCCCTGGGAGCCTTTTTCTCGAGGAAGAGGTTTGGACATAGTTAGGCTGGGGTGGGCTTTGGGGCAGTTGGGAATCCCTGTGAGAGCTGCAGGATGCCAAGTCAGGGTCAGGTCCTCAGCTACTGAAGGGTGAGGAAGGGACCAGGGAAGGACCAGCGCACTGGCACAGTGCCTCTTCCTTCAGTAAGATTCCCACCTGTACCCTAGTTACAGGCCTGATGGACCGTGTGGTGGGAGGATAGGGTGGGGAGGGACCCATGGGGGGAGGCCAGAGAGGCTTGCATGGGAATAGGGGGTGGCAGGGGAGATAGAAGTGACAGACTGTCAGTCTCCTGTCAAACCTACTGAGGTCACTCCTTGCCATCAAGGCCCTCCTGAGAGTCAGAGAGGCAGATATCTCAGAAATAACTTCTGTACCCTGCAGCCTCTGGTACCTGGTGCTGTTAGGGGCATGTAAATAGGATGATTTAGCAGTTATGAGGTGGGAATTATTAACTCTGAGTAGGAATGGGGGAAGGGAGGCTGCAGAAGGAGGTGGAAGGTCTGAGAAGAAAGGAAACAAGAAACTGTAAGGATCAGAGAGGGAGGAGAAAGGGAGGGAGGGAAACATCAGTGCTCTATGGGCTTTGCATGTAGCAGAACTGGGTTTGAATCCTTGCTCTGCCACATCCTTGTGGTGTGACCTTGCATGAGCCACTTCACCTCTCTGAGCTCCAGGTTCCTCCTTAGTCAATAATCTAGACCTTATAGGCCTTAGCAGAGTCAAATGAGGCACTAAAGCCTCATCTGCTAATCTGAAAGCAGACCAGCATGGTGTTTTAAAAGGGAAGTGAGTAGGGAAGTCCTGAGGTTTCCCTTGAATGTATACAAGAGAATCAGGCAGGGGCTGCCAGGTCACAGCCACATGGGGCACAGGTGGAGCACTTGGGTGTGTGAGTGAAATGAGGAGGCCCCACACCCAGCTGTCTCCTGATCAACCCATCTGCCTGTACCACCTAGACCAGGCTGGCCGCCCTCTGTAGGGCCCAGGTGCTAATAGACACTCTTGGGGCTCTCAGGCTGCTCCACCCCCTAGACCAGTGGAGGGAGGGCCCAGGGAGGGCAGCGCCAGCACCCTCTCTGCAGAGTGGACCCTGGCCAGGAGCCTAGCTGGCTGTGCTGAGCAGGAATATCCCATTCTGGCTGGGAAGATGCTGATGCTGTGTAGGCCCTGTAGCAGCCCAAAGCTCTGCTGGCTGGAGCCAGGCCCAGCTAGGGGCACCTGGGCTGCAGGGTGAGACAGAGTCTTGAGTGAGAGCGAGAAGGGAGATACAAGGAGAGAATCCTGAAGGGGACTATGAAGTGGGAAATCAGAGAAGAACTTAATTTATTTCATATGATTATTCCAAAGTCTTTCCTGAGCACCTACTGTGTGCTATATACAGGTTTGCCAGCTGAAGAGCTGAAAAGGATACCAACAAAGGCCTCGCCATAGAGGCTGAGATTTGTTGGGTTTCAGAATGGGTCTGTGTATGTGTGGGGTCAGAATTTCCCCAGTACTTAAGATTCTGAGATTTACTAATAGAATTAAGGTTCTACTGCTTTGTAGTCTGTGAGCCAGACACTTTTTTTCCTGGATCTCAATTTCCCTTTCTGTGAAATGCAGAAACAAGGTTGAATTTAGAATCTCTGTTGATGTTCTAGCACCCATTACTATCACACTGAGACCTGGTTTGGAATTTAGTCTATCACATGCCCTTAACTCATGTGAGGGGATAGGATGGGGCAAGGTCAAGGTTAAGTGTGATGAGCCCACAAATCCTTTTTTTTTTTTTTTTTTTGGTACTGGGGATTGAACCCAGGCCTTTTGCACTGAGCTATGTCCTCAGTGCCCCCCACCTTGCTTTTTAAATTTTAGGGAGGGTCTTCCTAAGTCACCAAATTACCTTGGCTGGGCTGGAACTGGCAATTCTCCTGCCTCAGCCTCATAGAGTGCTGGGATTATAGGCATGTGCTATCATGCCCAGCTCACAAATCCTATTCTTGGCCTGTGCTCTCTAATTATAATTAGAAACCACTGCCTCTATTCATTTATTTATCTACCTACCTAGGTATGTATGTATGTATGTATGTAGTGCTGGGATCAATTCCACTCAGGCATTCTAGGTAAATGCTTTACTACTGAGCTACATCTCTAACCTGAGCCATTTCCTCTTAATCATTTACTATGAGGGCAAGGTATGATGGTGCATGCTTATAATCTTAGCAACTTGGGAGGCTGAGGCAGGAGGATTGTGAGTTTGAGGCCAGCCTGGGAAATTTAGCAAGACCATATCTCAAAATATAAAAGAGGTAGGGGTGTATCTCAGTGGTAGAATATATGCTTGCTTAGCATGCTTGAGCCCCTAGGTTCAATCCCTACCATGGGGGAAAAACAATCCAGGTAGATGCTAGCTGGATCCTAGCTTTACTACTTAACTAGGGCTGGAGATGTGAAAAGACAATCCTAAGGACACACAGAGAAGTCTGTTTGCTTCACAGTCCTCATCTGCAAGATAAGAATAGTAATAATTTCACTTTTGTCCATGCCCTGGGTACTGTGAAGGTCAAAGATGAAGCATTTGGAAAATCGCAGAAGAGTGTGGTTTCTGGTTATTTTTCAGTCCAAGGCTTTAGTTCTGAGACAGCTGCTCTGTTGAGATACTTTATGGTGGGTATGTACTCGCTGGAGAGGGCCTGGAAAGCAGCACCACCATTCACTGAGTAATACCTTGCACCAGGCACTGGGCTCACACTTCACCTCACACTGTCTCATTTGGTCCCCATAGCAACCTTGTCAGGTAGGTGGTGGCCTCACCCATGCTGCAGCCCCCTGTAATAATAGTGGCTAACAGTTATGAACATATGCCAAGCATTGTTCAAAATATTTTTAATATATGAACTCATGTAATCCTTACACCAATGCTGTGAGGTGGATAATGATACTATCTCCATTTTACAGATGAGTAAATGAGGCATGGAGATGTTAAAAAAAAAATAGGCCCAACTCACAAATGATGGAACTATAAACGATAGTGCCAAGATTTGAACCTGAGCTCTTAGGTCTCCCCCTGGAAACACTCATCAATGACAGTTGTCATTTTGTAACTGTTTATGTGATTACTTCCTCGATGCATTGTAGGGTCCTAAGGGCAGGGACAGATCTGTCTTCCTCAGACTGTGTCCTGTCTAACATCTGACCCTCAGTAGGTCTCAGTGAATGTTTGTTCCCCGGGACTCTGCTGCCTTCAGTGAGCTGGGCCCTGTGAGGCCTGATGAGCTCAGTGTGACTTATCAGATTATTGCTGACTGGGCGAGTGCCCAGCAGAGCCCCAGAGGCAGAGGGAGGTCCTGGTTGAAGAGGGGGCCCAAAAAGCTTGGTTATTGGTTGTGCTGTGAGTCTCACTGCTGTGCTTTGCTTCCATGTGCTGCTGCGGCAATGGCTCCCCGGCCTCTCTCCGACTGGCTACATGACTCCGTCGGCTGCTTCTGGGTGAGTATGGATTTGACTTATGTGGACTCTAATGCATGTCCCATGGCTCTGAAGCCACTGGGAGATGTAAGAAGAGGCTGGAGTTGAGGGGGAAGTGCTGAGGAAAGGGACTCTGTGATGTTAGGATTGTACCTCAAGCAGGGCTGAGATCTCTGCTGACACTTGACACACTGGATAGTGATTTGGGGGTCATATGATACAGTGTAAAGGGCTCAGGGGCAGACAGCCTGGAATAGAATCCTTGTTTCGTCACCTACAGATGGGTGGCTCTTTGTATCTCAGTTTATCACATTTGTATCTCAATTTATCACATTTGTAAAGTGAGAATATTAATACCTTCCAGCCACAGGTATTATATACTTTTTCCTTTACTCATATAAACACCATGAGGGCAGGCACTGTGTTCATCTGTTACACTGCTATGTCTCTAGCACCTAGGACGTAGTGGTATGTAGTAGTTTTTCAGTGAATATTTCTGGATAGATGAAGACTTGTGTTGAGCATCTACTGTGTACCTATCAGTGTGTTTGTGTTGGATTAAATGGCTAATGAATATAAAGTACCCAGCATCATAGGGGCTCAGTAAATGTAGACCCCTAATTTGCTCATGAGACTGAGTTTCTTGGAGGCTGTTAAAGTGGGCTGTGGGTTCTCTGAACCAAGTGAAGGACCAAATACCACACAGGTGTTAATCAGCAGAGAGGGACCTAGGCCACTAGATCTCTTGAGGAGGGAACAGCAAAACCTTTAGTTTTAATCTGAAGAAAAGGGCATGCCAGGTGTGGTATGGCACACCTGTAATCCCAGCACTCAAGAGGCTGGGGATGGAGATTGCTGTGAGTTTGAGGCCAGTCTGAACTATATAGTGAGACCCTGTCTCAAAAAAAAAAAAAAAAACACAAAAACGGCCGGGGATTTAGCTCAGTGGTTTCGCCGCCTGCTGCACAAGCGCAAGGACCCGAGTTCGATCCCCAGTACCAAAAAAAAAAAAAAAAAAAAGAAAAGAAAAAAGAAAGAAAGAAAGACTGGGGATGTAGCATAGTGGTCCCGTACTTTACTTAGCTCATGGGAGGCTCTGGGTTTGGTCCCCAGTTCTGAAAGAAAAAAAAGAGAGAGGCAGCTGGGAGGGGTGAGGAAGGACTCTGTTTTCCCAGTACTGCTGCTTTCCTAGCCATATGATCTTGCACAAATCACGAATCTCTCTTAGACGGTCTTAGAGACCTAATCTGAGACATACATATCACAACACTTTCACCATATCCCATTTGGCTTCCTCCAGTCTTGGCTCATTTTGGGAGGGGCCTAAGTAAAATGTCCATCTTTTTGGCTCCTTTCTCCCACTTTTAGCTTCTCATCTATCTAGGACTAGATCTAGAAGCAAGGAGCCCCTGAACTGCCCAGCCCTTTGGGATAAAGGTTGGGCTGTGGCTGGTATGGGTGTAGCTGAGTGGAGCTTCCAGCTCAGCTACCCTTTTGCTGGGTGACCTGATCCAGTCAGTAATCCACCTTCTCTGCCTAGGTTGCCTCACCTATAAAATAGGGTTAATGAAGGACACTTCACTTGGAGAATTGTTTAATCAGAACATGATCTGAATGGATTATGGTCCATGCTAATATTTGGCTCTGGTTGAGGAGGCTCCAGGGAGGGCCCAGGAGAATTGTATCCACCAAGGCTAGGGATTCTGAGAAACTCTAGTCATCATATGTACTATTGCCATTATCATATTTCCTGTTTCTGGGCTGGCTGTTATATGCTATTTTAGACACATGTCTTCCAGTGACACTCTGATCCAGGCATCATTATCCCTACTTATGGATAAAGAAACTGTACTGGGTAATCAAGTGAGTTACAGTTATTTATGGAGTGTGGGGGAGGTGGGGCTCAGATCCAATTCTGGGGATCCCAAGGCCCACATTCTTGTCTCCATAAGGAGGCAGGAGTGAGCGTGAGTCCTCTTATACCTCTCCAGTGCCCTCACAGCACTAATGGGAGCTACTGGGGTGTTTGCTGGATAAATTCACACACACACACACACACACACACACACACACACACACACACACACACACACACACACACACACACACACACAACCCTGGCCTTGGTGCTCTGAGTTTGTTTGGTTTTTTTGGTACCGGGGATTGAACTTGGGTCCTTGCGCTTGCAAGGCAGGCAGCAGAACCACTGAGCTAAATCCCCAGCCCAACTCTGAGTTTTGAAGAAGGGAGATATCAGAAAGCAGAACACTGGAACAGCATAGTGGTTGAGGGTCAGACAGACCTGGCGAATCTATTATCTTATTAGTTGTGCATAGGCAAAATATATAACCTCTTGGAGCCTCAGTTTCCTTATCTATAAAATAAAGATAATAAAAGAAGCTACCCACATCCTAGGGTTCTTGTGAGGATTAAATACTGAGACCTGAGAGCCCAATAAATGGTAGTAATGATCATAATTATGAGCATTATTCTGGGATTATAAAGATGTCCCTCTTAGGACAGTGGAAATCAGGTCTGGGAAGGAAGTGCTGGGGACAGGTGGATAGCAACCTAAGCTAGTTGATAGGTTCTGGAAGGCACCCATAGGGTGAAGTAAGGGAGTGGCCCATAGAAATAACGTAACTCCCTCTTCTGGTCATCTGCTTTTACTCATGCCCACTCTGTGACAGGCCCTGTGCTGTCATGGCATCCAGAGATGAATCTACATACTCCTTTCCCCCGTCTCCCTGGGGAGGTCCAGGTCTAGTGGGGAGAAGGACCTAGAAACCACCAACTCTACGTTTGACTGAGGCACTGAACGTGACTAGATGTTCTTAGGCAGAGCCTGGGAGAAGGGACACTCCTGGGGAAGGAACTGCATGTGCCAAGGCACAGAGCAACAGACGCACTGTGGGGAGAGGTGCAGCTGGAGAGACAGGCTCAGGAGACCTGAGGCCACTTGACCTACAGGCAGTGGGGAACCACTGGAAATTAAGCACGGAAAAGCAAGAGCAGGGGCAGGGGCAATGGTCCAGGTGAAGAAGGCTGAATGTTGGGTCCAGGACTGGGCCACAAAGCGGGGGTATGTGTATGTGTGCGTGCGTGCGTGCGTGCATGCGTGCGTGCGTGTGTGTGTGTGTGTAGGCAAGGTTTGTCTAGGAGGCAGAGCCAGGAGGAAGTGATAATAGACTGCACCAAGCAGGGCAGACAGAGGTGAGAATAAGATCTTGGCATGTGGTGACTGGGCCCACTGGCTGAGAGGTCTGGGAGGAGGAGCCAGAACTGGGTTAGCTCTGGCAAAAGCCACTCATTTGCCCCTTGCCATCAACTGTCCTAGGTGACAGCTATGTCTGGGCTGGACACTGGGGCAAGGCTTCTGGCCACTGTCTTAGTGGTGCTCCTGGTGGGTCCAGCAGGGAGGACAGCTCTTTGAGGTCAGGTCCTGGCGGGGAACTGCATGGGGCAGAGAAGTGCTGGGTTCTAGGCCTATCAACCAGTGTCACTGAATGTCCCTGTGAGTGCAGAAGTAACTCCCTCCTGCTTGCCCTCTTTTTCCTTGAGAGTGAGGATAAGAAAACCTGTTTTGCCTGCCTCCTAGATTGAGTGATAAAATGCAAGGAGACAACAAGCATTTATTGAGCACTGACCTGGGCTGGGTTCTGGGGGCACAAAGATGACTCACACAGGTTCCTCCCATTCAGGTGCACAGTGAGCCCAGGGGAAGGTGGTTAACTCCTTCTGGGTATCAGGGGAAAAGAGCTGAGAGAGGTCCCCTCTCTCGGCAGTCAACAACCTGGGCTTCCTTCTGGCCTTGCCACTGACAAGCTATATGGCCTTCAGCCACTCAGTTGCCTTCTCTGCACCTCGGTTTTCCCTCAGTAAAATGGGGATGGCTGGCTTTCCTCACAGGGAAAGGCAAGGCTTTATAGTGAGGTAATCCCCAAAAATGGCCTGGCCCAGTGTCTGTGTGTAATGAGCACCCATAAACAGGAGCTCTAATGAAATCATCTGGACTCCCTCATCTCCTCAGCCCCACCCACTGCTTCCCCTGCCTCTCCTTGCAGCCAGCTCTGGCCGACAAAGGAAGGAAAAGATTAAGAAACAAGCCCAAGTCTCCAGAGGGGTCTTGGCCCACTGCCGAGCTGGCTCCCCTCCTGTCCCTTGCTCCCCTTGGCCTCAAGCCTGAAGACTCTCAGTCCTAAGGCCTGAGTACCTGCCCTCCAACTACCCTAGAAGACCCTCCCTGGTTGGGGGCCAAAGCCACCAGAAGCTCGGAAATAGGGACAAATACTTGGAAAATTTATAGCTTTATTTTTTTTCTCCTTGGAAGTTGATAATAAAGTTCTTTTTTCTGGTGCTTGGGAGAAGAGTAAGTGTGATGTGCTGTATCTCTGATGGCTCTGTGGCCAGAGCAGGGATGGGTCCTAGGCTTCTTGGCTTATACTGTAGATGCTGGTCACCAAGTCCCTTTAGGTACAGATGTAGGAACTTCAGAGGAGAGTGGGCAGTTAATGGTGCAAGATTACTCAGTAGGAATCCAGGTCTCTGGGTCCTTTTTGCTCTGTCCCTTGGCTGTCATTTTATCTCTCTGAGCCTTAGTATCCTGCAATGTAGAATGGGACTGGCAACAGTAGATAAAGCACTTGGTGAGTCCTCAAAGGTAGGTATTGTAACTGCTGCCTCTTAAAAACTTCTGTTCTATCCTTTCCCAGGGTAGGAATTTAAAGTATTTGATATGGTTTCTTATTGAACACATGACACCTGATAAACCGGTTTTAAAGCCAGAGGCTCAGCATCTTTTCTTCTCTCAGGTGGCTGGGACACTCCAGTCTCACCCAAGACACTCACCCTTCTACAGGGTCCTCTGACTGGAGGCCACCTCAAGCACTTTGGAAAAGCTGAGCATAGGAAGGTCCTGTACTACCCAGGCCCAGGCCAAGGGGACAGAGTGGACCATGAGCTCCCAGAACCTGCAATTCAGGACTAGAACAACATGATGACTTCTGCAGAGGCCAGGAAGTAGCCTAAAAGAGAGAACCTGACCCCAAATTCAAAATACAGCAGAGTAGAAAGGACACTGGCCCTTCCAGCTCTTCCCACTACAAGATCCTAAGAGAATCACCACCTCCCTGGGCCTGTTTTTGGATTTATGAAAGGAAGGGGATGGGTTGATGTCAGTGGTTTCTGCTGATACTATAGGATTAGATACTCCAGGTGTGGTGGCACACATGCATAACCCCAGTGCTTCGGGCGGCTGAACGGAGGATTGTGAGTTTGAGGCCAGCCTGGGCCTCATAGTGAGAACTTGTTTCAAATAACAACAAAAGTAGGTCTGGAAGCTGAGAAGCCTCACTTTAAATGTCAGCTTCATCACTGTCAGCTGCAGGATCTCTAACAGGCTGCTTTACTTCAGTGAGCTTTAGTTCTCTCACTTATAAAATGGGAAAAATATTTGTGCCTCCTTACAGAATTAAGAGTTAAATTAGATAATTCCTGTAGTCAGTCCATAGCTGACACACTGGAATTATTACTGTTGTTGTTATTCTGTGATCAGTAAAGAAAACAAGAAAAAAACCCCGTCAGAAAACAGTTTATTGAGAAGGCAGGGTGTTTCCACCAGACAGCATCCATCCACTTAATATTTAGGATTTTATTAGGTCAGAGACCAGAGGAGCAGGGAGGCAACAGAAAGCTGGGGTTAGAGAGACGTGTCCATTCTAGCTGTGTGATGAGGTCATTATTTCTTTGGGTCTTACTACCTCATGTGTAAATGTTGAGAATAGTGAGCAAAATGTTACCTCCTGAGCCTAAAAGAGTCTAAATACACAGTAGGTGATTAGTCTGTATCTGATCTCTCCCCCTACCTGTTTTGTTAATGACTGGATGTATGATCTCAGGCAAGTCTTTGAACACATGCACAAACTTCCACCCCAGGGCCTTTGCACTTGCTGGTCCCTTGGCCTGGAACACTTTACCTTCTACAAATGCTTTCTTGGCTTATTGTCTCATCTCTTTAAATTTTTTGTTTAAATGTTACATTCTTAGCAAAGTCACTTCTGACTATTCTGGTTAAAATTGTAACAACCTTCCTTCCCCAAACTCTGGTGCTCCCTAACCATCTTCCCTGATTATTTTTCTCCATAGCACTTATCACTCTTTGACATATACTATATTTGATTATTTGTTTATTGTCTGTCCTCCCCCACCCACTGGAATGTAATGTTAATGGTGGCGATTTTTGTCTGTCTTATTCAATGTTATATCTCTTCTACCTAGAATAGTGTGTGTCATGCATAGGTGCTTAATAAATATTTGTGGAGTGGATTAGTGAATAAGTGAAGCCTTTCCCCCCCTCTGGATTTAGCACTGTGCTGAGGACATAGTGTATTCTCAGTAAATAATTGTATGACAGTGTGTACGAATTATAAGGAGAAAGTGAGTGGTCATCACCCTTTCCATTTGTCAGCTAATACTTTGGTTGGTATTTTCTGCCAGGGCATCAGTTTCAGTTGGAGTGCCCAAATCTTTTGTTCACAAGCCTGAGTTATGCAGAATTTCTAGCTGGGGCTGTTTGGCTGTTGAGCCCACAATAGTTATTATGTCATTATTGGTAATTAGCACTTAGGCCCAGACTATCAAGCTTTATGTTTTTCAGCAGAAATCACAGCTAAGCTAGCTAGGGGGCGCCAAGGCCTAGAGCAGCTTCCTCAGGAGCTCCCTCCTTTCCAGCTGTGGCAGGGGGTGGAAACAAAGGTACCCAAAGCCAAGGGCACATGGGTTACCAGCTCAGCTGCTGTCTTCCCCTGACAGTGCCCTGCAGAAGTTTTCCTGCATACCTTCTACGCTCTATGCCTGCTTGGTGTGGTGGGGACTCCTCACATCTAGGAGCTAGATAAGAGAATTTTTAAATGTCCAGTGGACAGAGGCACTTTCTGATACTCAGGTTCGAGTATTATGGGTAGAGGAAATAGCACTGGGTTTAGGACCAGCAGTGTGGGTTTAAGTCCTGTCCCTCCTTAGCTGCTGACTTTCTGGTGATCTTAGGCATATCAATGCCTCCTGCTGGGTCTCAACTTTCCCATCTGTCAAACAGAGATAAAGTTGCCTGCTAGGCTTCACTGGGGAAGAAAGACAGGTCGGGTCACTAGAGACTGAGTTCTAGAGTCACATCTATGTGGCTTCTCAACTATATTTCTTCCTAGCTATGTGACATTGGGTAAATTATTTTACCTCTCTGAATTTGGTTTCCAAAGCTAAAAAATGGGGTTAAAATATTTGTACCCATCTGACAAGGTACAGATTGTGAGATTTAATATGAGAACATGGATGAAATATTTAGGCGCAAATCCAATGCCCTGGGCATTTTTCCTGGTATTATTATAGGGAGCATCATGAAAATAAACACAATTTGTAACTTATAAAAATAGTACTAGCAGTAGGGCCAGGCAGATGTGGGTTTGAAGCCTAATTCTGACACTTATAAGCTGAGTGATCTCAGGAAGTTTTTCACTTCTCTGAAGTTCTCTTTCCTCATCCATAAAATGGGAATTATACCTTTCTCAGGGGGCTGTTGTGGAGGTTCAGTGACATACTGCACAGAAAGCATCTGGTATAGAGTTTGCTACATGTCATCCCCATTTTATAGATAAGGAAGGAAGGGGAAGTGATTTGCCTGAAATCACATTGCAGCTCAGTGCTGGAGCTTTAGTTTGAACAAGGGTTCCCTCATCTTAAAGCCCACACACTTTTTATGTCTTCTTGCCTTTGTTCATACACGGATGGTGATGAGGACTGTTATTATAATACCTCTGGACTCACCCATTCACGCTCGGATCTCTGGGGCCTGCACACAGGAGGTACTCAATAAATGTCTGTTGGGTGAAGAAAGGGGGAAACCACTGTGTCTTCACTTCCAGGGAGGTTTTTGCTTTAAGTTGAGTATTCTTTCTACTTAGTTAATAACAGATTTAAAATAAAAATCATACTCAGTGCAGGTGTGGGGCTTTGTAATTTGCAGAACCTTTTTACACACCCACATAATTGGATCCTTCTGGCCGCCTTGTGAGACAGCTTGGGTAGGCACAGTGGGCTCCATTTGGTGAGGAAATGGAAGCCCAAAATGGGGTATTGTGACTCCCCTACTCATATGTTGAATCCCTAACCCCCAGTGTGATGGTGTTTGGAAATGAAGCCTTTGGGAGGTAATTAGTGTGAGATGAAATCATGAAGATGGGACCCTCATGATAGGATTAGTGCCCTTATAAGAAGAGATACTGGGCTGGGGATTTAGCTCAGTGGTTTCGCTGCCTGCTGCGAAAGTGCAAGGACCTGAGTTCAATCCCTGGTACCAAAAAAAAAAAAGCCCTTCTATAAAAAAAACAAAAATGGGCTGGGGATTTAGCTCAGTGGTTTGACCGCCTGCCTCGCAAGTGCAAGGACCCAAGTTCGATCCCCGGTACCAAAAAAACCCAACCAAACAAACAAACAAAAAAGAAGAGATACCAAGCCAAGCCTTTGTAGTGCACACCTATAATTCCGGCACTCTGGGAAGTGAGGCAGGAGGATTGCAAGTTCAAGCCCAGCCTAGGCAATGTATCTAGTGCCTGTCTCAAGAGAAAAGAAAAAAAGGGTTGAGGATATAGCTCAGTGTGAATCCCTAGCAACACACACACACACACACACCCCACACATGAAACACCAGAGAGCTCACTGTCTCTCTGCCATATTCAGACATAGCCAGGTGGCTGTCTGCAAGCTAGGAAGAGAGCCCTTACCAGAACCTGACTATACTTGCTTCCTAATCTTGGATTTCCAGCCTTCAGAACTTTGAGAACATAAATCCTGTTGTTAAAGCCACCCAGTCTATACTTGCTTGCTTTCTTTAGTGTATGTGCATGCATCTGCATGTGGCGGGGATTGAACTTGGCCTCACACATGCTAGGCAAGCTCTCCATCATGAACCTAAAGTTTCAGCCTCTGTCTATGATACTTTGTTATCTCAGGTGATCTGATGGAGGGTAGGTGACTTGCCCAAAGTCGCACATTAAATTTAAGCCAGATTGAAGGTTATTTATTTGTAGTCTCTTATCATTTATTTCTTTCCCATTAAAATGCCACTAGTCCCTGGAAGGCTTGAATATTGAGATTAGCTGAATGTTAGCTGGGCAGCTCAGGAGCTATCCTGCCACAATGGCTGTGGAAGGTCTTGGGGCAAGTCAAACCTGGCCATTTCTGGGTAACAGATCCCCTCTGCTTTCTTTTATCTTTCCCTCTGTCCTGTTGTTCTCCCAGATGAGGCTACTTTACCAGTTTAGAAGGGCCTTGCAGGTGGCACCAAGCTTCTCTCTCTCTCTCCCTGGAAATCCTATAGGACAGTGGTGGCGAACCTATGGCACTTGTGCCGCAGCAGGCTATTTGTATCATTGAAAACTCTAAAAGGTTCGCCATCACGCTCTGAGACTTGAGCCTTCCCTCCCCTAGGGAGAGAGATTTAGTTGGTTAAGCTTGAGCTGGAAGCTGTGCTGGATCAGGGTCACTGGGCTCTCTCTGGCTGGTGAGAGAAGGGGGTTGGGGAGGGTCACAGAAGGGCAGATCTTTAGGTCCCTCTTTGGATGTCCCAGGGCCACAATTAGAAGCAGCCACAACAGCTTTTTCCTGGGGTCTTGGGACAGATGTCAGTGTTACCCACTCATGTCATTTCCAAACTGCCTTCCCAAGAGTGATAGGAAAGCAGTATGGAATAGGAGATGGTGGCATCAGACAGGCCTAGCTTAAGCTGTGTAGCATTGGGCAAATCAACCTGACATTTGAAGCTGTGGTTTCTTCAAGTGTAATTGAAGCTAATAATAGTCTGCAGGGTTGCTCTGAGGCTAAATGTAATAATGCACGTAAAGCACTTTGGGGTCTTGGTATGTGCCCAGCACATAGTAAATACTTCATAAAAGTAGTTTTTACTATGTTTAGATTTTCTTTTTTAGTGCTAGGGATCAAATGCAGGGCCTTGCACATGCTCATTCTACCTCTGAGCTACATCTCCACCTCCAGTTGTTACTATTTTTAACAGTAAATTATCTTACAGTCTCCTCCAGCTCAGTTATTCCTAGGGGTTATGGTTGTAGGATTTAGCTTGGTCTCTAGCTTTGGAGAATAAATGTAGCTTGACTTAAAGGCTGTGAACAGAATCCTATTATAAAGGTTGGAAGATCTGGGTTTTAGTTTGGGCTGTGCTACCACTATGTTGTGTGACCTTGGGCAAATGCCTTCTTCTAGTCTCTGGATTTCCACGTTTGTGTGTGTGTGTGTGTGTGTGTGTGTGTGTGTGTGTGTGTACAGGGTCTCACTATGTAGTTCGGGCTGACCTTGTACTTGGGTCGATCCTCCTGCCTCAGCCTCCCAGAGTGCTGCGATTACAGGCATGTGCCACCATGCTCAGCTTCCTATCCATTTAAAAGTCAGCAGCTTGGGCTTGATGATCTCTAAGGGCCTAACCAGTTTTAGCATTTGGTGAATCTAGAGACTTAAAGGAATATCTTATCAATTGTCCATTGGATCTTCTTTTATAATTTTATTTTATTTATTATTTATTTATTTTTGGTACCGGAGATTGAACTCGGGACCTTGTGCTTGTGAGGCAGGCGCCGGAACCACAGAGCTAAATCCCCGGCCATTCTTTTATAATTTTAACTTCCTTCCCTATTGCCTCTTCTTTCTTGGAGTGTCTCCTTGAAAGCCTCAATGTATAGATTTATTGTGGCTTTATTGTACATAAGAACTCCTTAAGAGAGTTTTTTGTTTTTGTTTTTTGTTTTGTTTTTGATACCGGGGATCGAACTCGTGTCCTTGAGCTTGCTAGGCAGGTGGCGAAACCACTGAGCTAAATCCCCGGCTTAAGAGAGTTTTTGAAGAGAAATGTATTCTATCAAAGAGGCCAAAACATGTTCTGTGTTTTCAAATACAAAACATAAGGTATTGTATAAAAGCACACATCTGAGGCCAGGGATTTAGCTCAGTGGTTCTGGCACCTGCCTTGAAAGCCCAAGGTCCCGAGTTCGATCCCCGGTACCAAAACAAAAAAAAAAAGGTAATGCAGGTGTTAAATATATTAAGTGAAAAAAGTCAGTTCCAAAACAATATGGTCTAAATTAAAAAAATAAACATTAGATTGAAACATGTGACATTGCTGATATTTGATCATATTTAACCTAGCAAATCAGCAATTTCATATGATTTAATATATATACGTTAAAAAGTATATCTATAATAAAAATTACGAGAAGGGAAGGTTTCCCACCAAAACAGTTACGGTAGTCTTTTGTTTTTTTCTTTTTTCTTTTGGTACTGGGAATCAAACTCAGGGCTTCATGCTTGCCAGGCAGGCTCTGTGCTGCTGAGCCACATTCTTGGCCTTGGTAGTTATTTCTGATTGGCATCTTTAGGATGGTTTGCGATTTTTACTTAACTATATTCTTATTTAACTTTATTTTCCAGAATTTTATTGAATAATTCAAATACTCCTAATAAAAATAATCCCCTAGGAAGGCATTCCACTGTGTGACCAGTAATTCTTATTCCCTAATACCTTGTTTATCATTTGTGTTTAAATGGTCTACAGGACTGCCATTGTACAATTGTGGGCAGAATGTAAAGCTCTACCTCTTCATGCACTTTTGGTACCAGGGTAGTTTTTATTCAGTAGTGACTGTTCAGAACACGTTGCTGATGGGCCTAGCTTTTCAAAGCCCTCTTCATCGCTTGCTGTCCTCCACAACAGACAAACGTTTTCTATGAGCTCCATTATTGGGGCTTCAGGCCAGCTGTGTCCTTAATCCGCCCACATCCCAGATTTGGGTATGGTTCGGGCTCCAACTGTTTCCCCACTCTACCCCCTCTTGCTTTCAATCTCATCTCTTCCAGGTTGTCAGAGCCCTCATCTACCCTCCCTGACCCTTCCCCACTAATTTTGCCATCTAATTTCACCCTTTTGCTTGCAGCTGGTGTTTGCTTTTGCTGGGGCTCAGTTTGCAGTGGGGAAGGATTAAAACTCTTTCATGCTGTCTCTTTTTCTTTTGCTTAGTGCCCTTGACTGCTCCAGGGGCGAACAGGCAGCTAGCAGGGTCTGTATTCCCTAGGAAGAAACAGGAGGGGTGATGGGGGAAGTAGTGGCAGGCTCAGCTGGCAGGCGGGATAGAGATGGCCTCTAGGGACCCCATCCTGGGCCTTGCAGCATGGCACACCCGCCACCCAAATGTGAGCATAGAGTGGAGCTGTTTCTGCCTAAGAAATTAGCCTCGGAGGTAGTGCTTGGGGCCTTTACCCTTGTACCCAATGTCAGCCTCTGTAGGGTGAGCTGGGACTGGATATCTGGTTTGCAGAAATCTGAGGTGGAGTATGAGTATAGGAGTGAGGGTAGGTTTTCTTCTTCAGATTGGATGATTTATAACCCCAGCCTTTAATAGGAGATGGTTCCAGCTATAGGGCACTTAGCCTAACAGGTGATGGTGTGTAATTAATAACAAAAATCCCTTATGTGTGGATAGTACTTTACAGTTTACAAAGCCTTTCATCTCCAAGAATTAAAAGCCAACCCAGGATTCAGGACTGAGATTCTAAAGCCTGGGTCAACGTATTTTGGTGTGATAGTACATGGCACGGAGAGTAGTTTGCATCTAGCCTTTTCCTGCTAGCCTGAGACCTCTGCTTATTTTCAAGGTGGTGACAGCTTGCTCTTGCTCTCTCTCTCTCTCTCTCTCTCTCTCTCTCTCTCACAGAGTCTTGCTATGTAGTTCAGGCTGGCCTTGAACTTGTGGCAATTCTGCCTCAGTCTTGAGTGCTGGGATTATGGATGTATACCACTACGCCTGGCCAGGGTGATGATTATTAAAGCTATACATTCTGTGCTTCTAACCAAGCATCTTTAAATATTAAATGCCATTGGCTAGTACTTTAAGGCATAGAGGATACTAATGTTCATGTATATGAATTTGGTGGGTAACAGAGAGGTAGTGGAAGTGGTGAGCTGCCTGGTGATTGATCTTAAATATTCATCCTTCATAGTAGCAGATTTCTCTGTCTGATAGGGGTAGGAAGCCTCTGAGGCCAAGAAGTGGTAGGACTAGAGCTCCCTGAATCAAAAGCAGAGCTGAACCTGAGGACTTGAAGCAGGGGATCAGTTTATTTAAAACAGGTGTTTTATCCGTAGTACGCAGAATGACCCTGGTCAAAGTTACCTGAACTCATTAAGCGTCAGTTTCCTTATTTAAAAAATGTAATCAATTCATTTATTTGTTTAATAAATATCTATTATGTGTGCACTGTTCTGGAAGATCAACAAGAAGGACAAAGTCCCTGTCCTCCTGAGCTTGAAATCTTGCCAGTCTAGATTGCAACAATATATTTTAGAGACAATAAATAAATAAATAGTAGAAAGTCAGAGGGGGTGTTATTAAAAGTGCCAGGATTAAAGTAGGGCAGGGGTGTGCCAGTGGAGTTTATTAGTCAGGTGGTCCTCAATGTTTCAAACAGATATATAATGTGCTCACCTCAGAGCTGACAGCAATTGTGTGATTAACAATTATATTATTAAATCAGCCACTTGCACACCTCTTAGTCCATATTTTAGTCTCCAAACAGTAGTAATAATTAACAATTACAGAGATCTTACTTTGTGCTAGGTACTGTTCTAAGCCCCTTACATACTTTAATTTAGTTCTTACAGTGAGGTAGGAACTATTATTATCCATTTTATGGGGTCAGAAACTGAGGCTCAGAGAAGGCCATTAGTAAGGGCTGGAGATTGAGCAGTGAACTCAATCTGATACTGAGGCTGAGCTGAGACTGTGAAAGGGCTGTGATTAGATACCAGGGACAGTGTAGCTGGCATGTGCAGGCTCTGATGTCAGATTGCCTGGCTTCTTATCCTGGCAAGTGTAAGCCTCTGCTTCAGTTTCCTCATTTCAAAAATGAAATACCAGGGGCCGGGGATTTAGCTCAGTGGTTCCGCCGCCTGCCTCGCAACTGCAAGGTCCTGAGTTTGATCCCTGGTACCAAAAAAAAAAAAAAGAAAGAAATACGAGAACTTATCTTACCTTCTGGGTATCACGTTTAAAACAGCCTTCTTCCTGGTCTGTGGAGATCATCCTGGCAGGGAATAGGAAGGGCCAAGGAGCCTTTGAAATTTGTGAAGGGCAATGAATGCACACGAAGCAATTATCAGAGCAACCCTAAAAATTCATCTGGAGACTAAATCTTGGAAGCTTTTTTTTTTTTTTTTTTTAATGATTTTGAGGGTACCAGGGTGGAATTAGGAGACTCCTAAATGCAGGAGACAGGTGAAATCTTGGCGTGGTCCCCTCACTTAGCTTACATTGCAGGCTTTACGGAGCTGCCAGGAAAGGTAATGCTTTTTCCCAGTGACGAGTCAGGGCTGGGAGGGCACCTGGAGATGCTCAAGCTAGTAGATGGGGAAACTGAGGCCCAGAGACGCTGAGTGACTTACCCGAGGTTACTAGGTGCATTACGGGGTAGCCTGTTGGGGAAGTTGGCAGCAGCCCATACGTGAGTTCTCCTTTCCCTGGGGCTTACAAATTTTGGCCTCTTACCTGGCCCTCCTCTGAGAGGAAAAGGCCTCACCTGGGTCTTGGGCATTAGCCGCCACCTTCTCCACGTGGATGCCGCTGTAGCCAGGAACCCGGGGGCACACAGAGTTCGACGTGCGCGTGCGCACAGCGGCCAACCCCTCGCCTTTCCCCCTCTTTCCTTCCCCTTCGCTCTCCTTTGCCCCCCTAGGGGAGGTGGCGGGGAGGAGATGAACCCGAACTCGGCCTCAGCCAATGGGGTGACGGGCCGCGGGCCCGGCCCCCTCCTTCCCTCCCGCGCGGCCCAATAGAAATTTACTACAATGTTGTGGCGAGCGGAGGGGGAGGGGCTCGCGAGCGCTCGGGCGGGCTTTGGGCCGTGCCGACCTCGCCTCACGGAGGAAAGGCGGGAGGGCGCGCGCCAGGGCTGCTAGCTCGCTGGCTCCCTCTCTCTCTCTCTGCCAGTGTGTTTAGTCAGTCAGCCAGCAGCTGGCGGGCCTGCGAGCCGCAGAGGGCCCGAGCCTCGGACTCCGGCGCCGCCTCCTGCCATTGTTCATCCGGCTGTAGCAGCGACCGGGGCAGGAGCCCGGGCCCGGGAGCTACCGGTGAGGCGAGGAGGCGGCGGCGGCGCGCGAGCCAGGGGGTGGGGGGCGCGACGCTGTCCTCGAGGGTAAGGTCCTGGCGGCCTCGGCGGCGCCGCAGCCTCTTTGTCTTCAGACCCCCGCAGGCCCCGGGCCGGGGGCTCGGGCTCTCTGGCCGAGGAGCCTCCTCCGCGTGCGGGAGCGCCGAGGGCTGGAGCCGGGACGCGGCCTGAGGCGCGAAGGGCGGCGGAGGAAGGGGCAGGGGGCGCGCCAGGGCAGCACTTCGAAGTTGGGCGCAGGGTGTGTTTCTGTCGAGGGGAAATCGGTCTCTCCTGACCTGTCAGTCCTGGTACGGTGGCCAGGACCCTTAGAAGGACAGCAGATGGGGGAGGGTGTTGCAGGTTTCCGACGGCGAAGGTATGGGGGCAGCTGCGGAGCGATTTCCCAGTGACGAGGGTGCTGCTGGGCTGTCTGGAGAAGTCAGGCGGCATCGGAGGTGGAGGGAGTCTCGCAGCGCTTCCAGGCCTTCCCACACCGACACCTGCATCATCATAAAAAAGAAAGAAAGAAAAAAAATCTGCAAACCCAAGGGATCCAACGGTTTCCCCCTTAGTCTTCAGAATTCCCAGTGAGCAAAGGGTTAAATCTATTCTCTCAGCATCGTGACCTCCTTTTTCAGTTCGCGCATCTGTCAGCTTGGAAATATTTCCTCATGCTTGCTGGGCTGCTGTACCTGTGGAGGGACTGGATCCAGGGTCACCAAGCCTTTATTCCTAGGCAGAACCCCTGCCCCCAGGGTCGTTCTCCCCAGGAACTGGCATTCTCTTGAGAAAGTGATCTCACGTGAAACAAATTGCTGACGGATTGGTTTCTGGCCACACGATAGTGACTGTCATCCTGTTGTTTCGATAACTGTACCCTACCGTAAATGACTCGTCTGTGGAGAGGTGGTTTTTAGCATGTGTTGCTGATTAGGAGGTAGTCCCCCCACCCCTTTCTTCTTTTTTAAGAAATGCAGAGCTTTTTTTTAGTAGTCTGAGTGATTTCACAGCTGCTATTTTGTTCCTTCTGTTTTTAGGGAAAATTGCAAAAAATGGTATGCTTTGTGTCTTAGATATTAAGTGGATTTATATTCTCTTCAGGATATACTGTACTCAATGCTGTTGCTCATTACTGTTTTTTGTATTCTTAGTCTTGGCGAAAATTTTTAGTTCATTTGATCCTTTTACTCAAGGAAGATACACATCGTTAAGGTGATTCTTCTCACCCCAGTTTTGTTAGTGTGGAATTAACCCTTTTTAAGGAGACTTGATAACTCTTTGTTTTCCTGCTTTGTAAATTGAGACAGTGAATTCTTTGCCAGATGTAAAAGTTTTGATTTAATAAATGAGTTATGGGGGTATTACTAACATGTTTCATGTAGAATACATAACAGAATAAGTGGCGGATTTAAAAACTTGATATAAGGCTGGTGATGTAGCTGAGTGGTAGTGCCTTGGGTTGGATACCCAGCACCAAAAAAAAAAAAAAAAAAAAAAAAAAAAGGAATAGCTGAATATCAGATTGTGTTAGAATTGAAGTACTAATTCAGAGTGTTTTCTACCAGAAGTTTATAATTAAGGTAAAACTTGGCATTATTTATGTCCTTGAAGAAATGATTATAGTATATCTTGGTCACTATTAAAAGTAAAATCATTAGTGGACTCAAGTTCAGTGTACTAACATTCTGAGTCTTTTTTCCTTGTATAATTGAATTCAGGCTTGAAGTACATGTTTTAAATCTTTAGGCCTCATCCAAATTCTTTCAGTATTATACCACTGTTTATATCAAATGTCTTACATGTAAGTTCTTGGCATTATGGCCCAATTTACCTTTTCTTCTTCTTTTAAAAAAATTTTACCTTTTATCCTTTATTTTTTTTATTTCTTACATTCTCCAGCTAAATGGAACCACTTAGTAATCCATGCTTTGATCATACAGTTCCATCCATAGTTGACATATATATTCTTCCTGAATGTTTTCAGTTCTTACCTTAAGTATGTTCCATGTAATGATAATTTGAAGTGTGGGGAAAAGTGACCTCTTTAGAAGGAAGCTGTTAGGTTTTTGGTTTGTTTTGCTTTGAGTTTTCTTTGAACTTCATTAATAGGGCTAACCAGTTGAGTTTTCTTTAACTGGTTGTTTGTTAAAAGAATTTAAGTTATAAATGTCTTATAAGTGGGGCTAGTGCTAGGATAAGAAAACTCTTGGTTTTCAATTCTACACGGAGCTAAAAAATCTACCAGTTGTTGTTTAGTGCTTGGAAACTCTAACTGTCTGCAAACAGACCAAGCTAATAGAAGAAATCTTTTGGGTAGATCTCTGCTTGCTTTCTGTATATCTTCTATTTCTATGGGCTAATGGCTAGTATATTCTTTGTTTTTTTGAGACAGGGTCTTGCTTAGGCTGGCCTTGAAATCACTACTGATTTCACTTTGAGCTGACCTCAAACTCATGGAAATCTTCCTGCCTCAGCCTCCCAAGTGCTAGGATTACAGGCATGCAGCACCACACCCAGCTAATACATTCTTAATATTTGTTGAGCATCCAAATTGTATTTATTGTGTTCAAATAGAAGATATAGGGAGCAAACATGTTCCCTAGTACTGGGGGAACAAAAATACATGTTTGTTTCCCAAGGCCTTGTGCATGCTAGGCAAGCACTCTCCCACTACAATACATATGCAGCCCTTTTATTTTTTGAGATGGTACATTCCCCAGGCTGGCCTTGAATTAATGATCCTTCTGCCTGGGAATATAGGTGTGCGCCACTATGGCCAGCCAAACATGTTTTAAAGTAGATTTACCCTTGGCTGGATGAAATGGCATGTACTGCAGTCCCCAGGTGCTAGAGAGGCTGAGGTTGGGGGAATGCATGAGACTAGGAATTTGACAGCCACCCTGCATAACATAGACACTGTCACAATAGAGACAGAGAAAGGAAAGAAAAAAATAGGCTTATTCTCAGCACATAAAATGATATCATATCTTATATATTGATAAAAAATATACAAATCTTCCTGTTTTCTTATTTAAAAGTACCTTTATCTTATAACCTTTTTTCCTTAGACACTTTTAAGCAATATCGAAACTACCAAATGATTTGAAATTACTCTAGTTCCTCTGATAGAAAGACAAGCTGTGTTTTGTTGAGATATGACCTATGTATTTTTTCTGTTATTATCTTTTGTTGGCTTTGTGCCCCAAATTTAAATTTTACTAGTGTGATGTTTTCTTGTGTGTACCTTGAATTTAATAATTTCAAAAATTAAATTAAATAACTAGCTTTCTATCTTGTCCCTTAGTTTATCATCTTAGTTTTAGACAAATTCATATTATGAGAGATAGTGTGCTTAATATGTTATTTGATTTCCTTCCTCCTATTCCTAAGAAAGCTACAGAGTTAAGCTTGTCTGGAACATTCCCTAAAAGATATAGGATTCTTGAATTCTCTGCAGGCACTTTGATATGCTTACCATCAGATTGTGATCTAAAATATGTGGTCTGTGAATTTTTTTTGCAATAGGTTATCATTAAGTTACTAAATTGTCCTGTCCAGTAACTTCCAAACCTCCTGTCTCAGCTTCCCAGAGTAGTAGTCTATAATATTGATTGATTGGGAGAGAGAGACTGGGTATCACTATGTATACTAGGCTGGCCTTGAACTCATTGTGTAACAATTTGGCCAAGAATTCACAGCAATCCTCCTGCCTCAGCCTCCCAAGGTCTCGGATTATAGGTGTGGACCACCTCATCTGTTAGTGGTCTGTAATTTTTGATGTGAGTGATAAGATTTGCTCGTATTATTATTATTATTATTTTTTCCTGGTACGGTACCAGGGATCGAACTTGGGACCTTGCGCTTTTGAGGCAGGCACTGGAACCACTGAGCTAAGTCCCCGGCCCTATTTTTGAATATACAAATCCAGTTTAATACTGGTGATCTGATTTCATGACTATAAAATATCAGTGGCTGTCAGACCCTGAGTTTGAATCTGAAATCAAGGGTAGCATACATTTTAGTTCATAGTCTGTTTCCATGTTATCTAGGAAGCAGGCCCACATTGGCAGTGCTGCCAGGGCATTTTTCCAAGAGGCTCATCAAGTTTGTGATTGGTCATTGCTACTCCAAAGGACTAGATTTTTTTACTCAGTTGCTTGGACATGAAATAACTTTGTGAGCTAAGCAACAATGATTCTAACCACTTTTTATGAACAACTTTGCTTTTTTCTGAATAAAGCTTCCAAAAACAATGTAGTAAGGGGCCTCTATATTGATCAGTTGTAACCTTCTTTACAAAGAATCTATAGTTACTAGGAGGTAATTACTTCATTGGGTTTTATGATGGTTTTTAGCTAGAGAGCCAGATGCCAAATATGTGTATTTCTCTTTGTTAATTTATATTCTTAGTATGTTACTGATGTCTTTTTTTATAAACAGATTCATGGTATGTTCAGTAAAATATAGTATAACAAATATTCTGACATACACACTGGGTTAAATTAGTATTTTGGTTTACTCTGCTGCTGTTTAATGAATACACAGTGAGAAAGATAGAGGAAAAACTGTAGCAATGAGTATCAGAAATGGAGGCATTAGAAAGGAGAACTGATATTTTATATTGAATGCTGATCTTACTTAGATGTCACTATCTCAGTGACATTTAGGAATTAGGAGGGCTGGGGGTTTAGCTCAGTGGTTCCACTGCCTGCCTTGCAAGCACAAAGTTCCAAGTTCGATCCCCAGTGCCAAAAAAAAAAAAAAGAATCAGGAATTAGGAATGTTTAGTAGGAGAATCTGATTCAGATGATGAAAGCCTGTTTGTCTTATTTTGCTAATAAAAGGAATTGTACCCTCTTTGAAGTGTTTGAAAATAAGTTGGCTAGCTCTTTGAGCTTTGGAGAAAAGGAGAATACCATGTGTGGCCGATATAATTCTACGAGTAGCTTCAAGGTATTTTTAATAGCCATTAATCTTCATCAGCCTCCTCTGAAGTCATGCAAAGTAAGCATATAATCTGAGTAGAGAAACTGGCAGCTTGGTGTGTAAATATTCTCCCTTCCTCCTTCTTTAATTTTTTTTTTTTGGAGACAGGGTCTGCTTTTGGGTCTAGGCTGGCCTTGAATCACTATGTATAGCCTAGGCAGGCCTCAGTTCAACACATTGTAACCTTCATGCCTCAGCCTCCAGAGTGGTGGGATTATAGGTGTGTGCTTCCATGCCCAGCATATTCTGTCTCTCTTTACTGATTATTATTCCTTGAAGTCCTTTATAGAAATTCTGGCATCATGTTCATTTTATTGTTTATTATTGCATTTATGATGGCCAGCTCTTTTTTTTTTTTTGGTTATCTCTTTATTATCTCCAGGATAATCCATATGGATTAAACTTTGATTGTTTATTGAATTAATACTACTCTTCCTCTTCCATTTTTTTTTTCCTCTTTCATTGTTAAAGGACTCTTTGGGTCACTTCCACTCAATTAATATATGCTCTCTCCTATCATTCTTGATTCCAGCATTATTTCTATTTGTAGGGATTAAAATTGTTTCTGAGCTATGTGAAGTGGAGCTCAGGTAGGGTTAAACAATCTTGGCAGAGAGGTAGGATGGGGCAAGATTGATGGAATGGTAGGAAATATGACTGAGTTTATATTGCTAAATTAGATTTGAAGAAGCAGTAGATGTTTTATTAATATATTATCTAATTCTATGTTCAATATGTATCTATAATTCTGTTATTTAATAATATCTACTAATAAGGGCAGAAGCACCTAAATTTCTTTTTGGTAATAGGTAGAAATAAAACAAGATATAAAATGTGCTTCAGTAGTTAATTGTGATTTATAAATGCAACCCATTTCTTCTTTGTGTCTTCCATCCTTCACAAAAACCATCCTAATGTAAATCAACTTCTACTAGGTCTTTTATATGTCTGACTTTTAATACACATAGACTGAGGTTTAGATACATTAATATTCACTCAGAAACCTTTATCGAGGCATTACATATTTATTTGTAATCATTTTTTCTTTCATGCATTATATTTTGATCATGTCTGTATTAAACCATAAAAAGTTGTGATATAAAACTTTCAAGTAAGAAACTCAGTAACACAATTACATTAAAGCATAGGGTTATTATTATTATTTTTTTTGGTATGCTGGGATCCATAGGGTTATTTTGAATTGGTTAAATTTAAAACTGTAACTCACAAGAATAATAGAAATACATATTTTTTCCTAATTTGTAAATATACCATGTAAGGGCTCAGTTGTGATTGTTGTTCAACTATTAGTGCGTACATAAATTTTGAAGTAATCCTATTAGAATTATTTTAACACAAGATCTTAATGGTATATTCTTGGGTACATCATCTTATAAAGAAATGTTATTTTAATTTACATGTCAAGCCTGTATTTTAATTTGCTAGTTTGAAGTTCTGTGTATATTCAAGTGAGGAATGTTTCACCTTGGTAATACACTTGGTACAGATTGTTGAAATTTATGCCTTTCCTACCCCCCAGATTTTGGCCATATGGACACAGGCGGAACTGTCAAGGGCTCCAAAGATTTAAGCCCTCAAATTTTACCTGCCAACCATTTCAGCATACAATAGGGACACATAGAAAGCAGTTCAAAGTAAAGGCTTCTCTTTTTTTTGCTACCACCCACTTGCTGTTTCTTGCCCTTTTCTCTTTTTCAAAAATGATTCAGAGAATTGATGCTGTTGCTAACTTACTACCTGCCGAGTCCTGTCAATCTTGGTGGTATTATGTAATTCTATAAACCTTTTGCATAGTGTCATGTGATATTGTATATATATCCTCCCACACATGTGTCTTTAGAGTAATTTCTTTCCATCTGGTGTTGGAATGATCTCTTTGTTAGGTTATTTTTAAATTTTAAAGCTTTCCGGCACTGTCAACACTTGAAATAACACAATAGCTTTGGGAGGCGAGATAATTCACAGAGTATATTAGTGGTTTTTCCAGTAGAAATGTAAATAGTATTTTATTTAAAAAATCATGTCCTGTGTTCCAAACAGGCAAAACTTGCGTTTTATAGCTATATAGTCTTCAGGTAATTTTGTTAGGTAGAAAGTAATCAGTCATTTGATATCAAGTAGATAAAGGAGAAGTACTTAAGGGAACGAGGTCTAAGAATAAAAAGCCCATTAGAGAAAAGAAATTTTGAAGATATTTTTTCTCTTAAGGTATATTGATATCTTCCAAACTTTTTCAGCATTTGTTATATGATTTAAAACTGGTCATATATCATATAAAACTCCTCAGTGAGATGGCCAGCTTCTAAAAGGCAGAGGATTAATATCATGTCTTTTATTGCCCTTGCTGTCCCCCAAATATAGATACTGTATTGATTAGTACTTTTGCTAGACTTATAACATAGGGGCACACTATGGTGTTAGTGAGAATGTGAATTCCAGGATAATTAGGATTTAAGAGATGGGTTATAATTCTGATTCTGGTTCTGATTACCTCTTTTTCTTTCTATGTGTGTATGATATTTTCTTAAAAAGTATGTTGTAGATGTCATGATACCTAAAACACTTCAGTATGCATCTCCTAAGAATACAGCTATTATTGTTCATAACCATAAACCATCACTGTACTTAAGAAAATTAATAATATTTCCATAATATCAACCAATATCCAATCCGTATTTAGGTTTCCCCAGTTAGATTTTTTTTTTTTTTTTGTAGAATAGGAAAATTTATTGAGAAAAAGAAAGCTTCTGTCTAAGAGAGACCAAAGGGGGACTGGAAAGTGGGTTGCCCCTCCAGTTAGATTTTTGGTTTAAATATCTGATATCGCTTTCATTTCCTTTAATCTAGAAAAGTACAGTATTTACCTCCCCTAATTGTCATTAAGTTTGATGAGTCCTGGTGCCACTTGACTTGAATGTTCTGCTTTGAATTTGTCTTATTGTTCCCTCAAACTTTTGTTTAATTTGTTCCCCTATTTGCTTCATTTCCTGTAAATTGTAAGTTACTTTTATAGGTTTGATTAGACTTAGGTTAAATATTTTTTGGGCAAGAGTACCTCAAGATGATACTGTGTTTTTCATTTGGTATCATATCAGGAAGTTTATAATGTCAGGCTGTCTCACAATTAGTGATGCTAATTTTGATTACCTAAAGTGGTAATCACCAGATTTCTCGGTGGTAAAGATACATTTTTAGTACTTGTGGTGGTACATCGGCATTGTTAAGTATCCTGTTCCCCAATTATTATCTCCCATTGTTTTTATTTATTTATTTATTTATTGGTAATAGGGATCCAACTCAGGACCTTATGCTTGTGAGGCAGGTGCAGCGCCACTGAGCTAAATCCCTGTCCCTCTCATTGGTTTTAACATCCACTGATCCTTGAGGATTATAAATAAATCAGCTCTTAAAAAATAATATGGCTAGGCATGGTGGCACATGCCTGCCCGGCACTCAGGAGGCTGAGGCAAGAGAATCACTGCAAGTTTGAGGCCAGCCTGGGCTACACAGTGAGTTCAAGACCAGCCTCAACTACATAGTGAAACCCTTCCTCATTTAATAAAAAAAGAAATCTAGGGAAGAAAATGGGAACGGGAGCTGGGTGTGGTACCACATGTCTGGTGGTCTATAATCCCAGCACTCTATAACCCCAGTCTGGATAATTGAGCTACTTGGTGAGACCCTATCTCAAGACGAAAAAAGTGGGACTGAGGAGATAGCTCAGTGCAAAGGGCCTATGTTCAATGCCCTCCCTCCAAAGACCCCAACAATGGGTATCCTTTGCTAGTATATTATATATCAAGATTCTTGGTATAACTTATGTGTTGTAGTTATCCTTGTTTGTTCTTAAAATTAGGCTTTTGGGGTTATATTTTATTTGGTGGGTGAACATAATCACAATAAAGATTATATTAGCATTGTGTTTGTGCTGTGCTATGGTAATTATGGTTTTCTTGTGATTTAAAAAAAATTTCATCATTATGTATAATAAACCTTGAAGATGATGATGATGATTATTATTTTTGAGACAGGGTCTCGGTCTATAGTTCAAGCTGACCCTGAACTTACTACATAGTCTCCACTGGCCTTGAATTCACAGCATGCAGTGATCTTCCTGCCTCTCAGCCTCTAGAGTGTTAGGATTACAGGCATGTGCCACCACGCCCAACAATCTTAATAACAGTAGATTGATATTTCCTCTAATTTATTAAGTAATCTTTGAATTTTAATTAATTCCTTTAATTGTAATATAAAGGAGCTGATATTTTATTAAGTACTATCCATCCCCTAAGGACAATGCCTATATAATTAAATAGAGAAGGTCAGTATCAATCTACATAGCCCAGTTTACTCGATCATTATTTTTTTTCTCCAAATACTATTTCCACTGACTTATCCTTGCTGGTTGTAATAAGCACTGGTTAACCAAAAATGTTTAATAGTTCAGGTATTTTCTCTGAGATTTTGTAAGATTGAAATAGCTAATATTAGAGTGAATGATTGCATAACTAGGGATATATCAGGTAGCCAAAGGGCAAGTCTTTGGTTTTGTTTCTTAATTTTTTTGTTCCTACTGTGGTATACCCTTTTAGATGGCTTCTGCTGATCCTTGACTCCTAGTATTCATGACCTTGTGTGATCTCTTCCTACCCTTGAGTGTGGGCCACGTCTAGTGACTCATTTATTATGAATGGAATACAAAAAAGTGGTGGGATGTCACTTCCAATATTGGGTTACACAAGGCTGTAGCGCTTATTTCTTGGGTGTTTTGTAGCTTTCTCCCTCTCCCTTGGACCAGTACCTGCCATATCCTGCAAACATTTAGGCAGCCTGTGGAGAGGCCCACATGATGAGAAACCAGCATCTGCCAGTGAGTTTGGAAGTGGCTCTTTGGAGACCTGACAATGGCCGTTTTATTGAGCATGGAAGCAGATTCTGGAGGCAGAGTTGAGCCTTAAGATGAATGCAAACCTGAGACCCTGAGCCAAAGGCACCTAGCAAGCCATGCCTGGATTTCTGAGCCACAGAAACTGAATGATAGTTGTTTGCTGTGTTAAGCCATCAAGTTTTGGGCAGTAATTTGTTGTACAGCAACAGACAACTACATCTATCATTTATTCATTTAACAAATATTTATTGGTTGTCTACTCTTTACCAGGCACTAATCTAAGTACCTTGGGAGATAGCACTGGATCAAATAGGGGTTTCTGTTCTTGTGGAACTTACAGTTTAATGGCAGGGGGCATAGACTAAATATATGTCAGGAATAAAACATGACATCAGATTTTAGTGAGGACCAGGGGAAGCAGAATAGGTGGACAAAGAGTGAGACAGGAGTTTATTTATTTTGTACTGGGGATCAAACTTGGGACCTTGCACTTGCAAGGCAGGCTGACAGGAGTATATTTTATTTTATTTTATTTTATTTTTTTGTACTGGGGATCGAACTTGGGTCCTTGGGCTTGCAAGGCAGGTGGCGGAACCACTGAGCTAAATCCTCAGCCCCAGGAGTATATTTTAGATAACAGTTGTCAGAGACAACATTTCTGACAGTGTGACATTTGAGCACAGTCTTGAATGGAGTAAGACTGTGAGCCAGGCAGATATGTGAGGCTCTGGTATTTTAGGCAGAATAACAACATGTACAAAGGTTAAGCATGTTTGGTGTGTTTGAGAAACATTAAGTGGCCACCATGGTGAGTCAGAATGATGTAGGGGAAAATGGTAGGAGTCCAGAGATGTTGTATTTAGGAGAAGGAACAAGTTGTTGGTTGTTAATGACTCTGCATTTTATTCTGAGACGGGAGTTCTTAGGAAGACTTTGAGTAAAGGAATGGCACAATCATTTGTTTAATATTTTTTAATTGCTTATTTTTTTTGTACCAGGGATCGAACTCAGGTCCTTGCACTTGCAAGGCAGGCGGCAAAAACCACTGAGCTAAATCCCCAGCCCTTAATTGCTTATTTACAACAAGCACCCTGTAGGTGTATGTGATCGCAAAAATGTAGAAAAGATGGATCCTGAAGGAGTTTAATGATCTAGTATTAGAAATGATTGGGCATGCATACAAAAACTTAGTAATAGAGGCTCTGTGTCATGTGCAGCTGTGTAAAATGGAAAAAGCAGAGTAAAACCTGAATTAAAGTTCTGGCTCTTCTACGTGGTTCAACACATTTTAGCCACTATTTATTGGCTGCCTATTATTGTATGTGCCAGGTAAAGTAACAATATAAGTGTTTATTGATGATTTATTATGAGCTGGCTCTGTCTGTGTGCTGTATAGGTATGACATAGATGTTAAATTGTTTGGTCTCCAGGGCTAGAATGCCTGGTTTTAAATTCTAGTTGTGCCACTCTTTAATGACCTTGGGCAAGTTATCTAACTCTGTAAATAAATTTACTCATTCTATAATATCGGGATATTTCTGTATCTTTTAAGGTTGTTATGATGATTAAATGAGTCAAATATGTGAAGTATTCAGAACTGTGCTTGGCATCATTAAATGTTAGTTGTTATGATTTTCAAATTTAAGCCTTACCACAGCTCTTTGGTGTAGGTGTTATTAATCCCATTTTGTATTTTGAGTAACAGGTTAAAAGTTAAGTAACTTTTCCTAAGTTACACCACAACTAGCAAGTGAAAATTTGCTCCAAAACTGACATTCTTTACTACTATAGTTCTGTTTTTTCAATATTTCCGTGAGCAAGTGGAGAATGAAAGCAGGTCAAAGCCAATGATTTCTTAATAACTGTGATCTTTGTCTATTTTCTTATTTGTAAAGTGAGGATAATTCCCACATTACCAACAATTACATAGTAATAAACAAAAACGTTGCTTGCAGTGTGCTTGTTGGATAGAGATACTCAATAAATGTTAGTTTCCTTTTCCCTTTAATAAAAAATCTGACCTTATGCATAAAGGAGAAAATAATCTTTGGCTAAAAAGAATTATTTTTACACCTTGGTCCATACCTTTTTCTACTTAAATTGGATATCTATGTGGCTATATGGTTGTTACTTATATATAGCTATGTAGAAAGCATATGGTTTTGTCTAGTGATGATCTTTGGATTTGATTCAGATTTACACTATAACATTTTAAAACCTGTGTGTAATCTGCCTCTGTATTCTAAGAACCCATTTCACAGCAAGTCTGGCTTCATAGCTTCATTTCCGGGTTGGTAGGATACAGTCATGTGGTTGAGTCCCCATTGTTGCTTTTATCTTTTGCAGCAGATGTGAAAGTAAACATATATGATTGAAAAACAGGAAGGGGTTTTAGCTAGGAGGGTGTTTTGCAAGGGAACTTATACACAAGCCACCTGAAATCTGAAGTGCCTTGAATCTTTGTGACATTTAGCAATTACAAAAGGTATTACACCTTATTGTAAAGAAAAAATAATTTTGCCATTTAATGAATTCATAAATGCACATATATTTTTGCTTTTATATATTTTGGAGAAGTATTAAGTTTCTGTTTTTGAGTGAAACTAATGAACATGTATTAAACTTGTATATATATATATTTTGTGGTACTGGGGATCTAACCATGCTAGGCAATTGTCCTGCCACTGAGCTATACATCTAGTCCTGAATAATTTTATAGTCACCCTAATTCTGGATTCTTTTTACCTATGGAATAATTTTTTTTCCAGTACCAGTGATTGAACTCAGGACCTTGCACTTGCAAGGTTTCAGGGATCAAACTCAGGACCTTGAGCTAATTCCCCAGCCCTGGAATAATTTTTCAACAAGAAAATGTAGTTTTTGTTGTTTTGGGATATCTCTTCCAATAACATTGTGTTTGAACTTATTCAAAAACCAAAACCTAAGACAGCATTTTTTGTTTTTGTTTTTTGGTACCGGGGATCGAACTCGGGTCCTTGCGCTTGCGCAGCAGGCAGCGAAACCACTGAGCTAATTCCCCGGCCCACCTTGATTGTTTTTTTAATGATTTTTTTGTTAGCTTGCGTGTTCTGTTTTCTGTCAGCCATCTTCATTGTTACGAACAGTTTGCTGAGTGATTTTTTATTATGTTCTCACTGTTGAGGTATATCTCATCTTGCTTAAGTAGGTAATATCAGTGCAAATGAGTCTCCATTTTTCTATAAATTTCAGATTTACACATGAGATCTTTTCGATATCATCACTTTTTTTTTTGATATTAGAGAGTGAACCCAGGGGCTTCACACTGATAAATCTCTATCCCATTTTTCTTCTTTTTTTTTTTTTTTGGTACCGGGGATTGAACTTGGGTCCTTGCACTTGCAAGGCAGGCGGCGGAACCACTGGGCTAAATCCCCGGCCCTTTTATTCTTAATTTTGAGACAGGGTCTCACTCAGCTGCCCAGTCTGGGCTCAAACTTGCTGTCCTGCTTCTGTCTCTGAGAGTCCTGGGATTACCAGTGTGTGTCACTATGGCTCCATTTAATCACCTTTTTAAAAAACCTGTAATTTTCTGAAGCTGAATATGGTTTTAGGAAATAAAATTTCTCAGTAAATTTTTAATAAAATTTGATCTATTCCTTGGTATATTATACTTTCTGATCAGTGATACCCATTATGTATGATAGGAGGAAATATCCTTAAATATGTCTTTAATATAATATTAAAGTATGAGGCAGGCTAAATTATTCCATCAATATTCAAAATGCTTGATAACTGACTTTTTAAAGAAAAAGAATGTAAAAAAAAAAAGAAAAAGAATGTAAGAGCACAAATGCAAAATTAGGAATGGAAACATTTATTTGGAATCAAAGTAAGTAACAATTACATTTTGTTTGTTTTTTTTGTTACTGGGGATTGAACTCGGGACCTTACGTTTGCGAGGGAGGCAGCAGAACTACTGAGCTAAATCCCGAGCCCAACAGTTGCATATTTTTAAAAACTGAAAAATAGTACAATGTCATAAAATTCAGAAAAATAGCAAAACATTTTTCTTAACTGCCCAATATAATGCTATAACCTTTTCCTATATGTTTTGGCTTTATATTTCTCTAAAGATTTTCATATTATGACTTCATAATATCATTTTCTATAGAGACAATAGATAATGCAGACTTTGCCTAGCATAGTGATCTTGACAGGGGCCAGTACAAATGAGGCCCTGAAGCTTAAGCTTCTTTAGTTTCATAGTAAATCCACTTTTGCACAGTAACTAATCTTAAGAGATGAACTAAGAGGTTGTATTATTCCTATTCTGTATTCTAATCATTGATTGTAATTGTTTGCTTATTGTAAGTTGCTTCTAGTACATCATTCTTTCTTGGATTTTATGTTTAATTAGAACCTTATTTTTGTTTTATATTTTACATTTTTATAATATCTTTTTTTCCAGGAGCTTACATTACTAACATCATCCTTGACTGCCAAAGACTTTTTTTTTTAATACTGTACCTCCCTTCCCACCTCCCTTTAAAAAAATGCAGATATTTTTCTTTCACAAATAATTCATGTCACTGTTATTATGGGGATGAAAAACAGGCAAGCTTTAGTTGGGTAGAACCATATAGTTTTCACCCTGAGGTTTGTCTCCTCCAGTTTCAGACTAAATAATCTCTTTCTGGGGGCTTTGGTGTATTTTCTCTTTCATGTCAACTTTAATGTTGCTTATTTCTTCTTCTGGTAGTAGTGAAAACTGAGTATAGTATTTAAAAGCCATATGCTCTGGAAATGACTCAGAAGTAAACTTGCTCCATGATAGTATGGCCTAGGTATCTTATCATTAATATTATGATCCTTTAATAGTTTTATGGGGTAGCTTCCTGGTGAAAGTCAAGGATTTACAAACAGGACAGAAATTCAAGAAGTTGGTGACAGAAAAGCTAAAGCTTTTTATTAGATACATACTTCTGTTTTATAAGCACAAGTCTAGAAGTTTTGTTAGATTTTTTTTTCTTCTTTTGTTTTCTTGAGCCAGGGTATCACTATGTAGCCCAGGCTGGCGTCTAACTCGGGGTGATCCTCATGCCTCAGACTCCTAAGTGTTGGGATAACCATGCCCAGTTGTTAGATTTTTAAATACTGTACCTCAGTTAACAATTTAAATGTTGAGTTCACCATACAGTTGGATGTTAAGCTGAGTATATTTTATATATTTAATTTATATATTTAAGTAGTTTTAGTTTTTTCCTTAACATTGGAGCTTGAATCAATAAAGGGCAGCATCAGAAAAGTTTTTTTTTCTTTTGTTCTTTTGAGACAGGGTCTTGCTATGTAGTTCAGACTGGCCTTGAACTCTATATAGTCCAGGCTGACCTCAAACTCACAGTGATCCTCCTGCCTCAGTCTTCCAAGTGCTGGGTTTATAGGTGTGCACCACCATGCTCAGCAGAAAAGCATTTTGGATAAAAAATTTGCTGTATTGTATTTTGATGATGAATAGATGGCAACATCTGTATTTGAGTTTATCTTGTTCTGTTCAAAAAGCAGAAGGGAACTAATGGTCAAGAGTATAGCTCAATGGTGGAGCACTTGCCTAGCATGTGCAAGGGCCTAGTTTTGATCTCTGGCACTACAAAAAATAATGAATAAATAAAAAAGCAGAAAGGAGGGCAAGGCAAGCCCAGGATTCAGGTGATAGTATAAGTAAGATTTATAAGTCAGTCAAATGAGGCTGGAAGAGGCGAAATAAATTGTCTGAGGTCACTCAGCTTATTAACTGTGGGTGCTATGACTTAAATTCAGGTTTAGCTGACTTCAAAACTGGCCTAAAAAAACAACAACAAAAAACCTGTCCTATGGGATGATTAGATTTAGTATTCCCTTCTGTGGGTAGGACAGTGATGACTTTTTTTTTCATCTTATTCAGTTTTTCACAAGTCATAATTATTTTGTTTTTGTTTTTGGTACTGGGGATCGAACTCGGGACCTTGCGCTTGCAAAGCAGGTGGCAGAACCACTGAGCTAAATCCGTAGCCCTCAAGTCATAATTTATTGTAATCTAAATTATGAAACTTTCACTATAGTATTCTTGTGCAATACAAGAATCACACTAAATTAATTATGCTGGGTGTGGTGGCTCATCCCTATAATCCTAGGAGTCAGGAGAGTTTTGAATTCAAACTCAGTCTGAACTACATAATGAGACCTTATCTCCAGAAATAAAACAAAAAAAATTGATTACCTATTGTTTCTATTTTAGTTTTTTCTTTTCTTTTTCCACTGTGTTGGGGATCAAATCTAGGATCCCACACTTGTGTGGCAAGTGCTTTACCACTGAAATACACTCCTATTCATATTTTTGTATTTTCTTGAACTTTGAAGTGCGTACAGATCACCTGAGGATCTTGTTAAGATGCAGATTCTGTTACAGTAGATCTGGGTTGAAGCCTGAGTTCTGTAGTCTAACATGTTCTAGGTGAAGCTTCTTATGTAGGCCAGGTGTACTTTATTGGGGCAAAGCCCTGTAAATGGAGAGAACAGTTGTCTTCCCTTTTTTTTTTTTTTTTTTTGGTGATAGTACTGGGGATTGAATCAAATAAAATTTGAATAAAAATTTGAATAAAATTTTTTTATTCGTGGGCTGGGGATGTAGCTCAGTGGTTCCAGTGCCTGCCTCACAAGCACAAGTTCCCGAGTTCGATCCCCAGTACCAAAAAAAAAAATTTTTTTTTTTATTCGAGATAGAGTCTCACTAAGTTACTGAGTTACCCAGGCTGGGCTCAAATTTATGATTCTCCTGCCTCAGCTTTCCATAGTGCTGGGATTATAAGCATGAGACATTATGCCCACCTTACTTTTGACAGTTTTGATAAGTTACATTCTCACATTAGCATGTTTCAGTGCTTGTGTTTTATTGGGGTTTTTTGTGCTAGAGCACAAGAACTGGCAGTTGGGATTTTGTTATAAGTACATCAAATGTTTTCATTAATTTGAGAGAATTTGACATCTTAATAATATTAAGGTTCCAGTCCATGAACATAGGATGTCTTTACAGTATTGAGATCTTTTTTCAGTTTCTTTTATTGATGTGTCATAATTTTCTGTGTAAATTTTATATTTTTGTTAAATGTATTCCTAAGAATTCTTTTTAATGTTATTGTAAGTAAAATTGCTTTCTCAATTTTTATTTTCAGGTTGTTTATTGTTAATATATACCACTGAGCTACACCTCATTCCTCTTCTTTCTTAGAGTTGTTTATAGCTTTAAATTTCCCTCTGAGTATTGCTTTTACCATAACTATGTTGTGTTTTCATTTTTATTCATCTCAAAGAACTTTTTAATTTCCTTTTTTTTTTTTTTCAGTACTGGAGATTGAACCCAGAGAATGCTGACCTATATCCCCAGCCTTTTAAAAAATTCAAGAAGGGGCCGGGGATTTAGCTCAGTGGTTACGCCACCTGCCTTACAAGCGCAAGGACTCAAGTTTGATCCCTGGTACCAAAAAAAAAATTAAAAAGTTTAAGAAAAAAATTTGTGACAAGGTTTTGCTAAATTGCTCAGGCTGGCTTCAAACTTGCAACCCTCCTACCTCAGTCTCCTAAGTAACTGGGATTATGGACATAGGCCACCATGCCTGACCTCCATTAGTTATTTAGCACATCTGCTCTTACCACTTTTATTCAACATTCTATTTAACTAGTGTTTTTCTGTTGTTTTCTATAAGATGTCTGTTAGGTATAGTTGATTTTTTTTTTTGTATTGTTTAAGTCTTTCATTTCCTTCCTGATCTTCAGTTCATTTGTACGATCCATTATAGAAAGTGAGGTATTTACATTTCCAACTGTTATTGTTCAGTGGTCTTTTTCTCCCTTTAATTCTGTTACTTTTTAAAAATTTTTTTGTTTTTGGTACTGGGGATCGAACTTGAGTCCTTCCGCTTGTGAGGCAGGTGGCGGAACCACTGAGCTAAATCCCCAACCCTCTGTTAGTTTTTTAATGATGTATTTTGGAACTTTGTTAAAGGCATGTATGTTTATAATTGTTATATATTCTTTTTTCTTTTTCTTTTTTGGTACCGGGGATCGAACTCGGGACCTTGTGTTTGTGAGGCAGGTGGCAGAACCACTGAGCTAAATCCCTGGCCCATAATTGTTATATATTCTTGATAGATTGATCCACTTATTATAAATTTTTTTGTCTTTAGTAACAGTTTTTTACTTAAAGTTTATTTTATCTAATATTTAAAGTTTTCATGATATATTTTTATATCCTTTTACTTTCAATCTATTTTAATAGATTGTTTGAATCTAAAGTGAGTCTCATGAAGAAAACATATAGTTGGGTCCTATTTTTTAATCCATTCTGCCATTCTTTACTCTTTAATTAAGTTGAATCTATTTACATTTTTTCTTTTTTTGATTCTAGGAATCAACCCAGGGCCTTGTGCATGCTAGTCAAGTGCTCTCCACTGAGGTGCACCCTCAGCCCAATTTAGTACATTTAGTATTTTAACACATAGGATTTACACTGCCATTTTGATATTTGTTTTCTCTGTCCTGTGTCTTTTTTGATTCCAGAGTCCTTTGTTGCTATTACTACCTTTTGTGTGCAAGTGCTTTTCAAAGACCTTAAGATTTTTTTGTATATTTTTGAATTAGAAGGCCCCAGCATCAGTTATCTATTACTACACAATGATCACCTCAAAAGCTTAGTGACTTAAAATAATAACTTTTATTTTATTTTATTTTTTTGGTACCTGGGATTGAACTCATTACCTTGTGCTTGCCAGGCAGGTGCGGTGCCACTGAGCTACATCACCGGCCCTGGTATTTTATTTTTCATTATTCTGTGGATCAGGATTTTGGGCAGGACTCTGAGAAGATGGCTCATTTCTACTCCATTTGGTATAGATGAAGGCAGCTTGTCCGTGTTTTTTTGTGGTGTTAAGTTGTGGTGACCGAACTGGAGCAGGAGGCAGAATGGCATGATTTTTGTGTCTGGTGTCTCATCTGGGATGGTTCAGTCATTTGGGGTTTGGCTGCAGTGTCCAGCATGTGACTCCAACACAGGACAGGAGTCATTGTTGGTTATCTTTTCTACCACACTGGGTGTTTGTGTGGTTTTTTTTTTTTTGGTACTGGGGCTCGAACTCGGGTCCTTGCGCTCGCGCAGCAGGCGGCAAAACCACTGAGCTAAATCCCCGGCCCTGTTGTTGGTTATCTTTGTAGCCAAATTATCACAGCTCTTAAACAAATCTTACGTTGGGTAAAAAGTTTAAATTTTGAATTTAAACTACTCTTTCTTCTTTTGGACATTACAAATTTTCAGGGTAATTATTGGGAGTGCCCTGATGAAATTTAGGTAACTAACATTAAAATATATCACCAGAAATCAGATAGCAAAATATTTCTTGGAAATGGTTGAAGTTTTTGATGTTATGTTTGGTTGGTTCAAAATTTAATATTATTTGGGAATCAGGTCTGTTGAAACTGTTATAGTCTGGTAGCAGTAAGTTTAGTTTTAAGGTAAGTTATTCTAGTCCTAAGAAAAACCAAAATATACAGAGACTGGCTGTATGTTTGTAACCAAAGGAAAATGTTTATGACTGTATGACATGTGATATACCAGGAAATATGTACTTGTGTATTCAGTGTGTTGCTTTATAAGAAAACAAAAGCATGACATTTACTTTTTTTACTGGGGACTTAATGTCTGAAGGTTTTAATCAATTATCTATTACCCCGAGGTAACAGAAAGCACATAGAAAGCCAAAATCACTATCTAGTGATTTCAAAATGTGTTTCACAGTATTTGACAGAGTAACAAATTATCGTAACATTTAGTGTGAAGTCAAATAATGAGGAAGAATAGAGATTAAATTCAATGAGATATAATGGTTATAGGCAGGTTTTATTTAGGACTGACTGTCCTTTGGGGGAAGAACTATTCATAGTGAATTTATATTGAGTTGTAAGAAATACCTTTCAAAAGTTATCCAAGCTGTGGTGCTAATTATTAGCAGAAATAATTTTTCTGCAAAGAAAACCCACAGAAATAAATGACTTAAAATGTTATTTTTTCTGATGTTATAATACAGAGTTTTATAAAATTTGTGGAGTTTTAGATAATTTGGACAGTGAAGAAAATATAAAGACAAAATTACCCACAATCCTACCAATAATAATAATAATAGATGCATTTTGATGTTATTCTTTTCTGGCCTTTTGTAAATTTCTCATTTGATAAAGTTTAGGTATAGCAAAAACAAAACAAAACAAAATTTTTAAAAACTCAGTGTTTTTCCTATTCTCACAGGCAACAGAACACTTTTTCTGTGTGTGTGTCCTGAGGATTGAACCCTATGCATGGTAGGCAAATAACCGTACCACTGAATCATTCCTCCAGCCCCTCACATATGACATTTTTTTTTTTTTTGGTACTGGGGATTAAACTCAGGACCTTGTGCTTGCCAGGCAGGCGCTGTGCCACTGAGCTAAATCCCTGGTCCTACATGACATTTCTGACACTAGATTTGTAGGACAATTTTTTTTACCCATATACCCACCAACCATTTCTCCAGCTGACACCAGCTGGGTATCCTATAATTCAAATATAATTCAAATCAATTCTGACACTATCTACCAGGAGATAGCAGTCAGATTCCCCAGGTTCTCAGCCTTGCAAGATTGGCCCTATTTCTGATGCCAGTCACAAGCCCGAGGTTGTAACCTGTGCTTCCGACAAATTGGCTATAAATTGGAGGTCCTACAACCACCCCCCTCTTTAGGTTTGATTAATTTGCTGGAATGGCTCATACAACTCAAGGAAACACTTTACTTATGTTTGCTCATTTTTTATAAAGGATATAACAAGTGATACAGATGGAGCAAGTTAAAGAGATGCATGAGGCAAAGTATGGGGGAAAGGGCATGGCTCTTCCTTGTCCTCTCTGGGCACACCATCCTCTAGGAACCTCCATGTTCAGTAGTCTAGAAGCTTTCTGAAATCTTTTTTGGATGGGGGGGCAGTAATAAGGATTTAACTGAGCACCTTATACATGCTAAGACAAATACTTTCCCCCTTGGCTACAACTTCAGCTTCTTTTTATTTTTTATTTTGTGACAGGATCTAAATGGCCCATGCTGACCTTGAATTTGATCCTTCTACCTCAGCCTCCCTAGTAGTTAAAACTGCAGGTGTGTACCACCTTATCCACTCTTTTTTTTTTTTTTAACAGAGGTCTTATTACATAGGCATGATTGATTACATTATTGCCCACTGGTCATCAACTCAACATTTAGGACCCCCCGCCCTGGAAGTTGCAGGGTTGGACTGAAAGTTCCAAACATCTAGTCATTGGGTTGGTCCTCCTGGCAACCAGCCTTCATCCCAAGGTTCTCCAGGTGCCACAGTCCTCAGTTATCTTATTAGCATACAAAAAGGCAAATCAATTTGGAGGTTCCCAGCTTTAGGAGCTGAGGCAGAGTTCAAATATATATTTCTTTTTATATCATATGAAATGATAATGAAATTTCACGGATTTTTTTCTTTTTTTGGGTACTGGGGATTGAACTCAGGTCCTTGTGCTTGCGAGGCAGGTGGCAGAACTGCTGAGCATTTTTAAATCCCCAGCCCTCATGGATTTTGTTTCTGTAATCCTTGTCACTTTGGTTCCATTGAGAAACTTTACCTTCTTCCTTTAATTGTAATTGAACTATCAACTTAGTTTACTGGAAGAAAAGAGAAAAGTTGCTTCCCTACTTATATACTAGAGTATAGGTTTCAACTCTGTTCAGAGGAACAAACAAAATATGTTAGTTTGGTAGAAGCTTTTTATAGTAATAGTTCCTTTGATTCTAAGGGACATTTTAAAACTAGAATGTAATTCTGTTTATTAATCTTTAAATTCCTGTTTAATTCTTAACATCTAAAATAGTTAACTAAATTGGCTCCAATTATTCTGTAATTGACCTTAAGACCACGAAATTCCCCTTGGTACTTGGTTAGTCATCTGGTGAAAATAACATGCATACAAGGGGCCAGGATTTAGCTCAGTGGTTCTGCTGCCTGCCTTGCAAGCACAAGGACCTGAGTTCAATCCCCAGTACCAAAATAATAAAATAAAATAAAAAAGATGCTATCCCACTTACATTGTCATATTCTGTTGAACTTACAAATTGTGTCTTCCCTTAAAATGACTCATAGGCTGGGGATTTAGCTCAGTGGTTCCAGTGCCTGCCTTGCAAGTGCAAGGTCCCGAGTTAGATCCCCGGTACCAAAAAAAACACAAACATGCAGACAGTTTTTGGATGATGTTTTCCTGAAGAGAATTGAATCTGGGAAATCATATATTCTTATTCTCTCTTTCATATTCTGTCTCTCCCTCTTTGTAGTCATATTGATAAAATGATGTGTATATCTCCTCTAAGGATGTCTCTCACAGGAGTTCAGCTAATGTTTTCTTATGATAATTTCTAATTGATATTTTCAGTTTAGAATTTAAAAATTTTTTTGTTGTTGTTGTTTGTTTTGTTTTGCTTTGTTTGAAACAAGGTCTCACTATGTAGTTCAGACTGGCCTTGAACTCACTATGTAGCCCAGGCTGGCCTCGAACTCAGAGATCCTCTTGCCTTAACTTCCCAAGGGCTAGGATTTCAGGTGTGCGCCACGGTGCCCTGCTTAAATTGATTTTTTTTTTTTTTTGGTACCAGGGATTGAACTCTGGATCTTGTGCTTGCCAGGCAGGGAGTGGAACCACTGAGCTAAATCCCTGGCCCTTAAATTTATATATTTTTTAAAGGAGTTGTATCACTAACCCAAAATACTGCAAATGAGAATAGATGTAAGGGTGGTATCTTTTACACTGAACGTAGCATCATTCTAAAGGAATTCTAAAAGAAGAAACGTTGACAGTGGAACTTATTAGGTATAGGTATTTAATATTTTGTTTTTCTTTAAGTTCAAAAATGGGCTAAAGTTATTGGATTGATACCCATTACAAGGCTAATATCAGCATATATACTGTGTGTTAATAACTGAGCATTTTCCAGCTTAATTGTCTATTTTCCTGAAGTAGATTTGATGCTGAAACTAGAAAATAAATTTCCTTTCAATGACACAAAATCCTGTTGGGCTGGCTGAATTAGATTAACATCTAAAATTAGTCTTGATTTACTGGAAACGCTGTAGTAGTGCTGTTTAATATGCTCTTCGGCTGCTGTTATACTTGTGAGCAGTCAGAATGTGCCAGCTGTGACAGGAGACTGGGGATTGTATAATGTATAGAAAATTCATCTTTGAAGAAGAGTTTAACCTTTTAAGTAGATACTGTGAATGAATGTGAGATTAGAAATGAAGCAACACAGATTGGAATTTTTGATAACATTAAACTTTTATTTTAATAAGTGTTTGTTGCTTTTTACTAACTGATACAATACTTTTTTTCATTAAGTTTATTGGTACATTTTAGGCATACAATACAGTTACATTCATCGTTGGGATCTTGTACCTTTACATGATGTGTCTTATATTTTTCCCCATTCCCCTGCCCTCCCTTCACCCCCTCCATCCTTCCCTATTTACAGAGACTTTATTTCTATTTTTTCCTTTTCTCATATTTTTTCTTTTCCCTTCTTTCCTTTCCCCTACCCCTCCCACTTCCCCTACTCCTCACATTATCAGTTATACCATTTGAACCTTATTTACACTTATAGTTTTTCACAACAGAGAAACTATTCGGTATTTAAACATGTGTGTCCTATTTATTTCACTTAAGAATATGGCCTCAATGTGCATCCATTTAGCTACAAATGTCTCTAGTTTCTTGTTCTTTATGGCTAAGTAGTACTCCATTTTATAGAAAAACCACATCTTTATCCAGTCTCCAGTTTCTTTATCCAGTCTCCAGTTGATGGGCAATTGGGCTGTTTCCAAGTTTTAGCTATTACGAACTGTGCCGCTGTAAACATGGGTGCACATATATTGCTCTGGTATGATTCTTTTAATTCTTTTGTTTGGGTTTGTTTTGGTACCAGGTATTGAACTTGGGTCCTTGTGCTTGCACAGCAGGCAGTGAAACCACTGAGCTAAATCCCCGGCCGTCTTTTAATTCTTTTGGAAAGATACGCAGTAGAAGGATAGCTGGGTCAAATGGAACCTCTAATCCTAGTTTTTTGAGGTATCTCCATACTGATTTCCACAGTGGTTGCACCAGTCTGCACTCCCACCAACAATGGAAAAGGGTTCCTTTCTCCCCACAGCCCCGCCAGCATTTGCTATTGGTTGATTTCTTGATAGCAGCCATTCTTTCTGGGATGAGGTAGAATCTCAGTGTTGTTTTCATCTGCATCTCTCGAATGACCAGTGATGTTGAACATTTTTTCATATATTTATTTGCTGCTTTTGCTTCTTTGTCTGAGAAATGTCTGTTCATTTCAGATGCCCATTTTTGAATTGGGTCTTTATATTTGGGGGGGGGTCTGATTTTTTTGAGTTCTTTATATATTCTAGATAGTAGACCTTTGTCTGAGGAACAGCTGGTAAAAATTTTTTCCCTCATTGTAGGTTGTCTCTTAGCTCTGTTGGTGGTTTCTCTTGCAGTGCAGAAGCTTTTTAATAAGATGAGATCTCAGTTGTTTATTCTTTGTGCAAGTTCCCGTGCTACTGAGGATTTGTTCATAAAGTCTTTTCCTTTGCCAATACTTTTGATATAATACTTTTATAATTGAAAAGAACCTTAAAGTTTCTCTTTCAGGGTGTCGTGGCACACGTTTATAATCCGAGCACTCAGGAGGCTGAGGTAGGATCGCTGCAAGTTTTAGGCCAGCTTGGGCTACATAGTGAGTTCAAGGCCAGCCTGAACTACACAGTGAGATCTTATATCAAAAAACCAAAAAAAATTTGTGTTTCAACTTCTTCAAAATAGGAACCTTTTACTATAGTATCTATCCTTAGCCCCTTAGATTGGAAGTTCACAAAATGTAGACATAACTAATTTAGGATAACTGGATATGATGTGTAAATTTTGTGTGTTTGATATTTTAGACCGGTTTTTATTTTGGTCTGTTGATTTCCACTAGATGAAATCTGGGGATTTTTGTAGTAGATGAATAATTGCAACTTGAATAATATTTGGTCACCTGAAACAGTGACTGTACTTCTCATTTTGGCAGCAGCTGCACTTTTTCATGGGTATACTTCTCCCTCCCCCAATATTTAACATATAAATGTATTTCACCAGTAAAAATAAAATCATGAAGAAGATAACTAACTGATTTAAATCTCAGGGTTTTCCTAGGACTTACTGACCTAATTCGTGCAACATGTTTGATATAGGTGTTAGTAAATACCTCAGGTATTTTATGTTTTTAACTTAGAATGAAATAAAGTCATATGAAAAGAGAGGTGTAGAAGCATACATTATGGCTAAAAGAAAAGATCCTGTGTATAGGAAGAATGTGTGTGCAGAGTATGGTTAAACAACAAAAAGGGACAAGGGAGAGTGCTTAATTATTCAGAAATGGGAATGGAGCAGCTGCGGTTATGCAAAGGAAGGCCAAATTAATGGGTCAGTGTAACTTTACGTTTTTGCTTAATTATAAATCTTATATAGACCTCCGTAATCCCTTAAGGATGAATGGCTTTCTTTTTGTTAGATGCAACTAAATAATTCTTCCAGTGTTCAAGTGCCATTAAGAATACTGTTATTGTAGACGTAGCACAGAATAGGTTGGTAATTTTTAATGTTTAATTTTGGAATATTTTATATTAGTTCTTGTTAACTAGCTAAATTATTTCAATTATGTTAATCCACTGAGTAGAATACATTTTGTTTTGCTACAAATCAAAGCATATTTAGTTTTCTATAAATGGAAATGCATTTTTTTTCATGTTCTCTTTAAGCATTCCTGGATTCTTATAAAACGTACTTGTGGAAATTGTCACAAGTACTATTCATACAATAGAAGTTATTTTTAGTATTTCTCAAATCATATGAGAATTTTGTTCCTTCAAGAAAAGTTCAGTACATACTGAGAGAAAATAAACTGAATTTCTTGGAAAGCTGCTGGAACAGAACCATGTTCACTTGTGCTAGGTGTTGAGCATGGGTTGAAGCACTGAAGCAGCAACTGTTTGAGTATAGCAAGAGTGGAATATCCTTCTTAGTGATAGAAATTGACACCTAGTATCCGTCACACTTTTAATATCCTTATTATGTGGCATTTGGTACATTAAAAAAGCATATGAGGAACATAAAATGTAATTTAGAGAGCATAATAATGAAAGGAACACTTATAAACCTACCATCCAGTTTAAGAACTAGAAAGTCACCAGTACTGTTCAGTCTACCAGTGCTCCCCTCTTCTAACTATTCTAGTGGCTTCCCTTCAGAGAGAGAATTGCTGAGAAGCATTTTGAATGTATGTTTGTTTGTTTTTGAGACAAGTTCTTGGAATGTAGTTCAGGCTGGGTTTGAATTCACTGTATAGCCCAGGCTGGCCTTGAACTCGCAGCGAATCCTGTCTCGGCTTCCCAAGTGCTGGGATTACAGGTGTGCACCACCACACTTGGCTGTTACATTTGTTTAAAAAATAATTTTCTGAGGCATGTGGATTGCTGTGTTTGGGCAACACACCAAGACCCAATCTTAAAAAAGCACTTTTTGTCTCTCTGTATAAATCAATGGATACGGTATATATGTCCATACATACAGTATATTCTTAAAATGTACTATCTAGTTTGCTTTATAATAAAGATATATTTAAAATTCTTCTGCTGCTTGCTTTCTCCATTCTACATTATTTCTAAGAAATTTATTTATGCTGCTGCATGTAGCTATAATTAATTCACCTGTACTGTGGTATTATATTACATTGGGTGACTATTTTATAATTATCCATTTTCCTAGTGATAGACAGTGGAATGGTGCAGTGAATGTCCACGTATGTGTCTTCTTGGCTGTATGTGTGTGATGTTCTTTTCTATGAATGTGTGTGTGCATATGAGTGTGTGTTGGATGTATAGGTGTATAAGCATCTCAGAGTTTCTGTAAGGTTGTTACTTAGAATTGCTGAGTTCATTGAGCGTATATTCAGCCTTATGAGGTAATATCAGGTATGATAATAAATGTTAGCATTTAATAATTAGAGCAAGCTATAACTCTAACAGTTTAATAAAGAATCAATGGCTTAGAGATGTTATGTATCCAAGAAGCCACATAGGTAGCAATTGGCTGTACAGATTCAGACCCATGTTTGTCTAACTTTGAGACCAGATTCTTGCTGGTTGTGGTGGTGCATTCCTGTAATCCTAGCACTCTGGGAGGCTGAGGTAGGAGGTGCCTAGGCAATTTAGCCACTTAGACCTTGTCTCAAAAAATAAAAAATGAACTGGGCAATGTTCAAAGGTACCATTTAAAATGAAAAAAGTGTAGTTTTTGTTTTTTTCAGTACTGGGAATCAAACCCAGGATCTTTGCTTTGAGCTACATCACTGGTCCCTGTTGAATTTTTTTTTTTTTTAAATTTTGAGACAGGGTCTCACTAAGTTGCCCAGACTGGGGTCAAACTTGTGGTCTTCTTGCCCTAGACTCCCGGAGTGCTGGGATTAGGCACATACCACCACACCCAGCTCACATTTTTGATTAGTAAATCGTTTTGCCTTTTAAAAAAGAAACCAGATATCCACAACTAGGCTTTAGATGTAGCATAATTGGGGTGTTTTTTAGTGTGAATGTTTTAAGTTAAGGATCTCTCTTAAAGAATAAAATCTATGTGTATATTAATAAAAAACTTTCTTGGTACTGTCATGAAGTTAGGGTCTCAGTTTCTTAAATTTATCTCTGTGAACCTGAACATATGGGTTCTATTCTGAAAGTCACAAGGTGACTGCTCACCCCCAGCTGGCCATCTGTGTTTTAGTCAAGAAGACATTAGGTGGAAGGGCAGAAGGCCAAAGGGCAATGACTTCCAGTTATACCCTACTGGCTGGCTCTATCAATGAGGAGAGCCTTTTGTTGGGAACATTTTGCAATTAATTATATGGGAAATTTGTTAAGAAGACAAAGGGAAAACATCTTGGATTAGGGTCTAGCAGTCTCTGCATAATTGTATCAAGGGCTGGTGAAGAAATATAACCTTCAATTTGCCAAGGATGGTATTATACTTACTAGTCTTTAATTATTGAGAAATGTGTTTATATAAACCTGTTTCTACATGTAATTAATAGCCAGGTTGAACATTTTGATGAACCATATAAAATTTGAATTTATTTTTACTTTATCCCAATGTATAGGTGCTTAGAAGTAGGCACAGGACTGAGCAAAAAAGATTCCCAAAAGAAAAAGTTATTTCACATGTGTTGGGGGAATTGAAGCAGGAGGCTGGAAGAAGTTCAGTAATAGAGCAGAAGCATCCCAGAAAAGACTTGAAATGAGAGTATAGTGACTAAGGGAATTTGACTTGGACAGATGGAAGTTGTCCAGGAAAAAGATGCTCTGAATATTTCTTGAACTAAGGGGATCTGGAAGGTACTACTGTATTTCCCTGAAAATAAGACAGGGTCTTATATTAACTTTTGCTTTAAAAGACACAGTAGGGCTTCTTTTCAGGGGATGTCTTATTTTTTCATGTACAACAATCTTCATTCATTCATTCATTCATTCAGAGACAGGATCTCCCTATGTAGTTCAGGCTAGATTTGAACTCACTATGTAGCCTAGGCATGCCGATCCTCCTGCCTCAGCCTCCCAAGTGCTGGGATTGTAGGTGTGTGCCATCATGCCTGGCCCACAATCTGCATTTATTCATATGTAACAGTCTACATTTATTCAAATACAGTCATACATCTTTTGGAACATTGTCATAACTCTCCAAACCCTGAGTTGCACCCTGAATTTCTTGTGACTCCATCTCCTATAGAACCATTGGCCCCATTCTCTCATGTTCAGCAGTAGAACTGTCCTTAAACAACCACTTTTTGTCCATGTAGTCAGCTTGTAGTGCATTGGGAACACAGCTGTCAGTGATTTTAATCCCATGAATTCTTCACCCATGTCATTACCTCTTAAGGTGAGGCTTCACAAAGTTTCCATTAAATCAAGTGTTAGTTGAAGACTTATGAGACACAAGTGGCAAGAAAAATAATGACAGTTAAGAATGATGGTCCACACAAAAGTGATGAAAAATTGCTGGCACCAAAATTCAGAAAACATTTCACTTGAGTGCATTAAGTGTGTCTGTTACAACACCTATTGAATTGTGAAGATTCATATTAGACACAGCCATGTCTATTCATTAAGTCTGCACATTATTTGCACACTGTGTGTGTACTCTGATTGATTATTCTGCAATAAGTCTTGAGTTAAATTGTTTACAAAGGCGTTTATCTCTTGTCCAAAGGTGCTCACTTGGGTATTTACAAATAATTAGTTTATATTATCATTTATTATGACGAAATACTATTATGTTTAATTATATATTAATATTATTATTTCGCAACTCAATACATCTGCCATATGTTGCAACGGATGTACTAAATGTGCCTGTCTGGCTGATGATCTTAACTGGGGTTTGTTTTGGGGGCAGGGCTTATCGTATGAGCATCCTGAAAAGTCATGCAAGGGCATGTTTTCCAGTTAGGTCTTATTTTCAGGGAAATATGGTATACCTAAGAAACTAGGAAGTGGCTTGAGGATTAGCATTACCTACTCCTTGAAGTGAACCTATGGAGAAACAAACAGAGGTAACCTTGCCTCTTCACTTAGGAGGGAAACTGAGAAGACATCTACTTTATATTGTAGATACTATACTATATAAGCGAGGATAGGGTTAGAAGAGAAATAAAATTAAATTGGGCCAAATTGAATTGTGTAATGAAGACACAGGTAAGGGCTGTTCATGTAGAAATTTTTCTCCTCTTTTTCCCATTTCTTATTTGTGTACATTTCTTATCTAGATTGAGATAAAGATAAAAATTTAACTTGTCTTTTCCTGGAGACAGTGTGAGAGATTTTCCTCAGGAGAGCCTCAGCTGTGATTTTTCCACCAACTCATTTAGGAAGAAGTTGATACAGTGGCTCAAGCGAGGTGATAGGTACTTGAGCTTCATTACAGAGATACTCTGACCATTTAATGGCACTAGGGCAGCTGAAGTCATCAACATCATTATCTGTATGCACCTAGACACTACAATGATAAAATACTAATCCTATATTTCTTAGAGAATTAAGACTTAGGAAAGCTGAGCAGCTCAGAAGAATGTATTTTAGGCATCTCTTTCCCCAAGTTGCACAGTATAGTATTTAGAATTGTTTTTAAGCTCTAGAAGTTCTAAATAGACTTATTTTGAATCTTTTTCTGATTCACTATTTCAGATAATACACAAACCAAATGTTATTGTCACAGCTGTACCAGTCTTTCTGTATAGTTTAAAATTTGTAAAAATTTGGTATAATTTTAGACATAGAGTAGTTGACTGTATACTGTAATGAACCCCAATCTTGTTTTGTTTCTACATCTGTTTTTTTCTTCCTTTTTTTGGCGGGGGGGGAGGGGTTGGGTTACCAGGAATTGAACTCAGGACATTGCGCTTGCCAGGCAGGCACTGGCACGACTGAGCTAAATGCCTGGCCCTCATCTGTTTTTTTCTTTCCTGTGTTATTTTGAAGCAAATCCCAGACATTGTAATGTTTGTATATAATTTGGTATTTTTCTAAAAATATCTCTAACCATAAAATTGCTACATGTAATAATTAATAAGAATTTACTATAAAATATCAGTGTTTAAATTTCCAATCGTCTCAAACATAATTTAAAAAATTTTGAATTAGAATTCAAACAAGGTCTACACGTTGGAAGTAATTGGTATGTCTAAAATTTCTATTAGTCTATAGACATCCACTTATCTCTGTCTTTTTCTTTTTCTTATAATGTATTTGTTGAAGAAACCAGGCCATTTATCCTGTAGAATTTCCACTCAGTCTGAGTTTTGCTGAATTGAATTTCATGGTACAGTTTAACAGGTTTTTTGGTTCTTTTTTTTTTTTTTTTTTGGTACCGGGGATCGAACCCAGGTCGTTGTGCTTGTGGGACAGGCAACAGCACCACTGAGCTAAAACCCTGGCCTGAGAATTTCTTGTTTTATACTGTGTTATTTATCATTGTTGTAGAAGACTGAAAGAAAAGTACTAAATAATAAAGAGCCATTGGCACTTGTTCTGGACAATCAATATTAATGTTCTTGTTTGCTGCAAAGCATAATTGCTATTTTAAATTATTTTTTCCCACAGGGAAACTGAAAATAGTCTGAGGTTACTGTTCCTCAGAAGGAAACTCCTTTGTTAGAACCTAAACTTTCCCTTGACTAATGGGTGTGTGATCCAATAAGTGATGTCATATCAGACATATTTAGAGTAGAATCTTACAGATCAGACATGCCAGTTTACTGTGGTGTGAAATTTTAAGTGCTTGAATAATAATTTCTAAGGACAAGCTTGAACTGCATACAATATATTAATACTTCTCCTTTACACTTTATATATCTCCCAATTGTAGAGTTTAAAAATCTTTTCCCAACTTGAAAAACATGCAAAAGGGTGATTCAACATCCTTGTGCTTAAGGCTATGTTTAGTTTAATTGAAAAGTTATAAGGTGACTCTTCTCTATCGCTGGAAATCAGAAGATGAATTAGACTCATCTAATTCAAGGAGCCACTCTCAAGAAAATGATTTTCAACCTTAATTAATGACCATTAATTATGGAAACTGTGTTGTAAGGTAAAACATTCTAGTGGCTTTCATGTGATTTCAATGACTATTGGTTAATAAAATGATATACCAGTAAATTTAAAAAATCTGCTTCATTAATCATAACAGTATCTACACTATATTTGAAAAATAGTAGTGCAGGTTGAATATCCTAATTGCAAAATCCAAAATCTGAAATGCTGAAAACTCCAAATCTTTTTGAGTGCTAATATGACATCACAAATGGAAAATTCCACATCAGATCACACATGATATGTCACAGTCAAAATGCAGGTACACTAAAAATATATGAAATTACCTTCAGGCTTTTTATACACAGTATATGTGGAACATAAATGAATTTCATGTTTAGGTTTGGGTTCCATATCCAAGATACTATGTATATGAAAATATCCTCAAATTTAAAAAAATCTGAAACACTTCTGGTCCCAGGATGTTCATATAAAAGATATTCAAGTACATGATGTAGTTGTTATTTAGTCTACAGGCAGTACAGGCAGTATTGGTCCATATGACTTTTTGAGAGCTTGTTTGGAGGATCTAGTAGGGGAACTCAGCTACTCGTATACCCTTGACTGAGGAAATGGTCCTCTTCTATTGGGGATGGTCGTCCTCATCCACTGAGTATGCAGCTTTGGGAGGGATGCACATGGGTGGGTGAGGGAGGAAGAGGACCCCTGCTTAGCAAGCCAGATCAGCCAAATTAACCTTGGTGATCAGTGGAGTGACAGATGTTGCAGCCAGATCATATGGCTTTTTGAACTCCTTGTTGTAAACTGTAAACCCCCTAAGGGTCCATAGCCTTTACTGGCAATGAAGTAGGTGGATTATTATTGTTATTAGTGGTACACTTACAAAGGCAAGCACAGTGGTTAGTTATAGTGGGAATTTGTACAAGAATGAAGGCATTGTCATTCATATTGCCCTAGTGGGGAAAGGGAAAATGCTATTTTCCTACTTGAATTGTATTGTGGTTGTAAATTAGATGTTTAACAAGTTGTTGGGTTTTTCCCTTTACAATCTGATAATTTATTTTTTTATTTGACTGCCCTCCATTTGCTGGATGGCTGTAGGGGGGACTTGACAAGATTAGTAACAAGCTCTGGGGAAGACTGAATGAGATGATGCGGGTGAGATTCAGAGGAGACTGTACAGTGAAGGGATATAGGACAGGATCCAGAGCCTGCTTTTATTATATATGCTGTCTGTTTTAACTGTCTTCAGAAGCACTCATTATTAATCTGAGTAAAAACTATGACTTTATAGAAAAATTATACTAAACTGTTATGTAACAAATACTATAAGTTTTGTAATAATTTGAGAGCAAAATTTCCTTGACAAATGTGGTTTACTTATTCAGGTTTGCTTTAGGACCACACTCAAAATTTTATTCAGTCTCAAATGAGTTGTTTTCCTTTGGCAATTAGATGTGTATGCCTTAAGAGAAAAGGATAAATCAGTCTGCAGTCAGTGTTGTGAGCCAGTTGCAGCTGCCATGCAAAGTGCTCCCATTTAGCTATTAAAATCCTTTGAAGGCTTGCATGTGTAAAATATTCCTAATTTGTTAGGAACACACATGGCTGTGTGTGTATACATGTCATTGTGCAAGCCGTTCTTTGTTAGAAAAGTATAGATCCCTGTGGGGTACTAATTACAGCTTTGGCTAGCACATTGCAGAAAGGCAAATAACAAAGGCAAGGGAAAATATAAAGAGAGATGAAGAGATCTTGGTTTTGCTGTTTTACACCTCCAGCGTAAATGAGACGTGCTGTGAGTAAACACAGCTGTATAGAAAAATTAGTTTTGAGGAATTGAAAGTACAGTAAATAAGTGCCAGCTCATTCAGCAGACCTACACTATGTCTCCAAGAACTTCTAGAAACTAGAGAATTGTCACAGATTGACTTACTTTGTCTCTTAGAAAGTTGCTTTATAAATTAACCTTTGTTGTAATGTTATAATCAGGATTTCTAATACTGCCTTTTTTGCAACACAAAACCATAAACTTTAGGAATTTTATTATTACAGAATTAAATGTAAAGTTTTAATATTTACGTTATTACCAGATAATTCATAGTAGGAGTCATCTAAGATTTTTGTTTTTGTTACTAGGGATCGAACTTGGGACCTTGTGCTTGCGAGGGAGGTGCCAGAACCACTGAGCTAAATCCCCAGTCCTAAGATATTAGTTGTATGCACTTCCTATGCAGTTCCTCTGATTAGATACAATGGGAGATACAGATATTTAAATACAGATAGGCCCTGCCTTCAAGCAACTAGAAGTCTAGTAGTATACATGAAATAATAGAGGATAAAGTAGAATTTAATGAAATGCTTTATTCAGTGGTATAAAGAAGCTTTTTTAATTCCAACAAGAGAAAGATCGTTGAGGGCTAGAGTTTAGGGAAGGCTTGGTTGAGCGGCAACTTGGGTTTGGCAATAAGAATTTTATAGCTAAAACATGAACATATTGTTTGAGAAAGTCTAGACCAGTGATGGCGAACCTTTTAGATTTTTCAATGGTAATAAATAGCCAGCTGCAACATGTGTGGCATAGGTTTTCCACCACTGTTGTAGAATATGTATGATATGAAGAATGGGTGGAAATGTTGAATCTGGAGTAAATCAGCCTTGTTTAAGGGCTTTTGCATTAAAGCTTGAGTTGATGTGGGCAATACATTCTGTAAGGTACAGCTGACATCTGCCAGGTCAGATTTTGATAGAATAGTATTTCTTTTGTTATTGGGGATCGAACTCAGGACCTTGCGCTTGCGAGAATAGTATTTCTTTAAGTAATAAAAACCTTTTCCCCCTTACACTATGTAGTGGAAGAGAAAACATTAGAAGTAGTTTTCAGACATCTTCCTGGGGATATCCACTGGTTTTGCCAATGACTGATTATTTCTAGATAATTCATTTTCCTTCTCCTATATGTAGAGATTGTTAAAAAGAAATCGATATTGGGAAATGAGAAGAAAATATTCAAATGGGAAGCAGAACAAGGGAGGAGGAAGGGAGAAAAAAGGGAGGGAGGAAAGAGATAGGAAGGGACAAGAAAAAAAAGTAAAAATAGAAGGAAAAAATGGAAACAAAGCTTTTGTATGTAGGGAGGAGAGGGGGACTTGTAGGGGTGGGCGGGGAGCAATGGGAAAAAAAGAAGAGACAGGGGCCAGGGATTTGTCTCAGTGGCGCCCAGGCCTGACTTGTAAACCCAAGGTCCTGAGTTGCATGCCCGGTACCAAAAAAATAAATAAATAAAAATAAAAGAACAGGCAAGATATATCATGTACAGGCCTAAATTCCCTATGATGAGTGTTATCATTATGTATATAAAAATGTACCAATAAATATTTTGATTAAATAAAAGGCTGCTTCATCTACCTGATTACTTATTTAAATTATAGCTGTCTATCATGGTTTTGAGTTACATTTCCCTAAGTACTAGTGATGTTAAGCCAGTCAACCTGCCTGCTTGCCTGCCTTCCTTTTTTTTTTTTTCTTTTTCTCTTTTCAGTGCTGGCAATTGAACTCAGGGCCTTGCCCATGCTAGGCAAGTGCTTACCATTGAGCTACATTTCCTGCCCTAGTAGCTTTTCATGTACTTGTTGGTTATTGTGCATGTCCCTTGAAGAACTATCTATTCAAATCCTTTGCCTGTTTTTAAGTTGAGTTATTTGTCTTTATTACTGACTTATTAGAATTCTGTAGGAATTAGAGTTCTTTATGTATTCATAGACTAGACCCTGATCAGATCTGTGATATGAATGATTTTCTCCCATTTTGTAGGTAGTCTTTTCATTTTCTTGATAGAATCCTTCAAAACACAAACATAAAAATTTGAGTCAGTTTGTCTGTTTTCCTTACTTGTGCTGTAGTTGTCCTAAGAAATTGTCACCTTGTCCAAAATCATGACAGCTTACACCTGTGTTTTCTTCTGAGCATTTTATAGTTTTAGCTTATATATTTAGGATTTGGTGAATTTTGAGTTAATTTTTGGGTGTAGTATAAAGTAGGGGTCCCAATTCATTCTTTTGCATGTGAATATCCTGATATTGTCCTTGTAGCAGTTCTATCACTGAACATAGAGGAAGCACACATTATATTTAAATTCTAAGGTGCTATAAGAAGTGTGTTTAAGAGAATTGGTATATATAATATTCTTGCGTGCAATTAACTTCTCTTCAACTCTTCTCTCTAATACCAAGATATTTTAAAATTCAAGGTTTTTTATTTGACATAATCAGTCAAAGCTAAATGTTTGGCCTCTATTTTATATTCTCATTAAAAGAGAAGAATGACATGGTGCCAATACATGTTATATTGTCTAGTCCCTAGAGAATTAAGTCCATTCACTTGCATGGGTGGGTCTTTTATTGTTGAACTCTAAATACAAATATTGTATTATGTTCGTAACTAAAATGGATAAATCTGATACTTTATCTGGTATTAAATCTTTTAATATTATTTTTGATATTTGATTAATCTTTTGTGCTATACTGTAGAACTATTGAGTTCTTTTTGAGACAAGGTCTCACTATATAGCCCAGGCTGGCCTTTAACTCACAGCAATTCTGCCTAGATCTCCTGAGTGCTGGCATTACAGATGTGCTACCATACCTGGCTAGAACTATTGAATTCTAAAGAAGCATATTTTTAAGAGAGAGTTGTCAAGTAAAAGGGCCGAAAACCAAGACCAGACCAGGCCACAAGAAGCCTTTATTAGGGGAATAGATCTGCTGGGCTGTCTCTGAACAAAGGAGAGACAAAAGCAATATGACTAGGGCAGGGAGAGTCTTTTATAGAGACTGGGGTGGGGTTTGTAGGGGCTGAGGTGGGGTTGAGTGAGGTAGTGACTAGGGAATGGAGGAGCTGGTGGTGTCACTAGGTGGTAGGAGGTGAGCGAGTATTAGGTTACTTTCTAGGCGGGAACAAGGACATGCTGGGAAGAAGGGTTTATTCTTTGGTGGGAACAACCATCTTGGCATGACGTCACACAGGGGAGGGGGCAAGGCACGATAGCAAGAGGGCAGCTACTATACAAAATAGCTGCTGAGGTAGTGGGAGACCTATCAAAAGTATACTTTCTTTTTGGTTTTTCAGACAGAGTCTCATTATGTAGCTCAGGCTGGCCTAGTACTGTGTATGTATCCCAGGCTGGCCTCAGACTCACGGCAATCCTCCTGTTTTAGTCTCCCAAGTGCTGGAATTAAAGGCATGTACCACAATGCCTGGCAAGAAAGTATGCTTTTGTCAATATAGTACTATGAAACTTGCTAAATATAGAGGATGATCATAGAAGCAGATTCTACTTTAATGAAACAGAATGAATTCACTAGCTAAAAGAGTACACTTACATTTGCAAATGTAATCTGTATAGTAAAACTTAATCTAATTTTTCTGTCACAATGATAGCTGGCACTTTATATATCTATTTTCTCAGTCCTAACAACAGTCCTCTAAAGTACTTTTTTTTTTTCAAGTAAAAAGACAAACATATATTGTGTTTTGGTTGTATCAATCCTCCCTACTATCTTCTATTGCCTTCCCTTCTCTCTCTTCAGTAGTTTTTAAAACTCATCTCCATTTCTTCTGTCTCACCAACCTTGGTTCAAGCCCTAATGATATTTCATCAAACCTGTTAAGAAAACTTTCTACTAGTGTCTGTTTCCATTTCCTCCCATCTCCTACATCCACTTACCAAAAATTCTCTTTACGCAGGCTCTACTGTGGTACTTCACTGTTTAAAATCTTTTAATGGCTCCTTATTTTACAGAGAGTAAGGTATAAATTCTTGAACATTGAAAAAGGTGGCTTTTCATAATCTACCCTTACCTGTTCTTAAGACCTACTCTTAAATCTTACCTTTCATTATTTTCTATCATCCTATATTTTATTACTGTAGCTATAGGGAACTGCTTTCATTTCCCACTCAGATGTTCATGCTCTTCGGAGGTGCTTAGCTAGGTGATCATGCTCTTTCATGCTGTCTTCACCTAACTCTTCCTTCTCCTCCTTGAAGACTTAGCTGAGGTTGTCTATCAAAGGCCTTTGTTTGTTTGTTTGTTGAAACAGGGTCTTACTGTGTAGTTCAGGCCGGCCTTGAATGCACTATGTAGCCCAGGCTGGGCCCAAACTCACGGCCTCAGCCTCCTGAATGCTGGACTTACAGTTGTGCATCACCATGCCCAGCTCAAAGGCCTTTCTTGACTGCTAATTTAAATGCCTTCTCTGTGGTCTGCTTGCTTTCTACATATAATACATAATTGTTTACTCTATATTTTTAAATAAATTTTACTCTGAGAGTAGAAGCCACATCTTGTTTTTTAATAATTTTTGCAACTCTGACTCAGCATCGTGCCTAGAATATTGCAATATGTTCAGTAAATGCTTATTAGATTAGTGCATGGGTTTATTTGAATTAGTGAATAGGTTTTTAAAATATTGGTTATAGTTAAGGTAAAACTAATTTTCTTTTCCCCTGAAATAGAAAAAAGAAGAATATTTAGTTGTTTAGTTATGAGGAAAAAAGCCTTTATTGATATTATAATTTTCATTGAGCTCCAATGAGTATTAGTGTTTTAAAATTTTCACAGAGGGCCAGGGATTTAGCTCAGTGGTTCCACTGCCTGCCTCACAAGCGCAAGGGCCCAAGTTTGATCCCCAGTACCAAAAAAAAAGAAAGAAAAATTTTCACAGAACCTAGATAACTAGGAGAGCATTTCTTTTTTTAATTTTACAATTACTTTTTAGAAATTTTTTGAAACTTATTTCCTCTTGGGATTAAGTTTAGGGTAGTACTATGTTAAGAGAATAAGTCTGGAGACTGTGTCAAAGAGAAAGAAGGTGAATGGATTTGATATAGATGGAGAATGAGGTAACAAGGTTTCTGGGTATCTGATTTAGTTCATGATCCTCTTGGCGGTATTGAAACAGCCTCATTCTTTTTTAGAGCACATATAAATGAAGAATGACCTGCAGGTTAGATGGGAAGGGCGGGCCTGCCTCTGTCTGGATTCAGATTCCAAGGAGCTGACCCAGAACTGTACCCTTAGGGAATTCAGTCATTGTCATTTGAGATGATGTTCATCATTCTGAGCTGCTTTCAGTCAGTCCTACCTTTGTTCTAACAGACTGTCTAGAGTACATAAGAAAATATTTGGAATAAATTTGAACATTTTGAAGTTGTACTTCTACATAGGATAACATACCAGTTTCCTTCTGTGGCTGCACAATAATTTAGCAAATTATTTTCTGTAATTACAAAGCATTCTCTTATGAGCTAATGTTTTTGTTTAAAATTGTGAATATAAGCTGGGTGTGGTAGCACACACCTGTAATCCCAGCTACTCAGGAGGGTGAAACAGGAGGATCACAAGTTCCAGTCCTGCCTGGCAATTTAATGAGACCCTTCTCAAAATAACAAAGGACTGTAACATAGCTCAGTTGCTAGAGCTCTTGTCTAACAAGTGGGAGGCCCTAGTCAGTGAGGATGAACCTTTTAGAGCTTTTTTTTTTTTCTTTTAGAGCTTTTAATGGTAACAACCAACGGGCTGCAGCATGCGTGCCATAGGTTCAGCATGCATGCCATAGGTTCAGCATGCATGCCATAGGTTTGCCACCACTGCTAGGTTTTAATCCCCAGTACCCTCTCCTCTCAAAAAAGGTTTGTGAGAGGAATATAAAGTTTCTGATACTGATTATTTTTGGTTTATCATCAGTTTGTTGTAAAGGAAGGAGTTAGCATATCCAGACTTGAAATATATCAGAACTCCCCACAGTATCGGTCATGGTCCCCACAACAGGCCTTCAGGGCTGGACAAGACCTGTGCTAGTAGGGGTTGTTCTGGGAGCTGTGGTTCTCTCTATCCTTGTAGCACTTGCTGCCAAATGCCACCTCTGCCATCAAAACTGCTCCAGCTACTGGTACCATTCACTGCAGGAACAGGGAGTGGGGAGTGCTGGAAGGTGTTTGACCAGGATGATAATGGCTTCATTGAGGAGAAATACAGTCAGCTTGGAGCTGGGGAGCTGGAGACATGGAGAAAGGACTACTTCTCTGAGCCCTTCCCTCTTGTGTGACACTTTAAGAACACTGGGTATTATGCAGGGGCCTCAAGCCTCAGGGACTGAGGTGGCTAGGCCTTAAAAATTGAGCAGGGGTGGAGTATTCCTCCCTTTCCTGACACTAGCCCCCAAAGTGATAGTGCTGCCCTTGTGCTCAGTAACTCAATGGCTCCCTGCTGTTCTGAAGATAAAGCCTAACAATGACACTGAGTATAGGAAAAAAGGTGCTTTGTGATCAGGCTTTTGTTGGCCTCTTGGTTTCCTTTTTGTCTTCCTCTTTATTCCCTTAACTCTCTGCCTGTTTGTTATTCTCCCTCCCCCACCATGCAGTTTGTGCTCACATTGTTCCCCTGCCTGGGCTGGCTTCCCCTTCTCCCAAATGCCCTCTGCCAATAATGAAAACCTGGCCCACAGGTCCCATGGCCTGCCTACCTGCTGGCATTTCAGATGTGCCAGGATGACAGGTGGGAACCCATCCCAAGTTTTTGTTTTTTTGGTACCGGGGATCAAACTCAGGTCCTTGCACTTGCCCAGCAGGCGGTGAAACCACTGAGCTAAATCCCTGGCCCCCATCCCAAGTTTAAAAATTTTTTTTCATATCAGTAAAGTAGGTGATCTGGTTATAATACATTGTGTTTTTCACATAAATTAATAAATCTATTATTTTGGAAAAAAGGTGCAGTATTCAGAATGAAACAATATTCTGTGATTATAAAGATTATAGTGGCTCTATTATTTCCCGTAATGTGGGTACCACACTTTTATCAAGATTGTTAATCTTGGGCCAGGGATTTAGCTCAGTGGCACCGTGCCTGCGTTGAAAGCACAAGGTTCTGAGTTTGATTCCTGGTACCAAAAAAAAAAGATTTTTTTTTTGTATTAAATTCTTTTATTGGTACATTGCAGGTATACAACACAATTACATTTCTCATTGGGAATTGTACCTTTACATAATGCATCTTGGTTCTTATTTTTTCCCCATTCCTAGCCCTCCCTTCACGCCCTCCACCCTTCCCTATTTACAAAGACTTTATTTCCATTTTTTTCCATTTCTCATCATTTTTCCTTTCCCTTCTTTCCTTTCCCCTGCCCCTCCCACTACCCCTACCGCTTTGGACCTTTTCTTCCTATTTTACATTATCGATTATTCATTCTAATCACTGGTACATTTTAGGTATACAATATAATGACATTCATCATTGGAAATTTGCACCTTTACATAGTCTCTCTTGGTTCTTATTTTTTCACCCTTGCCCAGCCCTCCCTTCAACCCCTCCATTCCTCCCTATTTACAAAGATTTTGTTCCTATTTTTCCATTTTCTCATATTAATCCCATTCCCTTCTATCCTTTCCCCTAGCCCTCCCACTTCCTTCCCCTTTGCCCCTTTTCTTCCTATTTCACATTACCTATTATACATTTAGTCCTTATTTACACTTTCAGTTTCTCACACCAGAGAAACTATTCGGTATTTACACATGTGTGTCCTATTTATTTCACTTAAGAGTATTGCCTCAATGTGCATCCACTTAGCTATAAATGTCTCTAATTTCTCATTTTTTATGGTTGAGTAGTACTCCATTTTATTAAAAAAACCACATTTTCTTTATCCAGTCTCCAGTTGATGGGCATTTGGGCTGTTTCCAAGTTTTAGCTATTACAAACTGTGCTGCTATGAACATGGGTGCACATATATCACTGTGGTATGATTCTTATAATTCTTTGGGTAAGATCCCCAGCAGTGGAATAGTGGGGTCAAATGGGACTTCCAGTCCTAGTTCTTTGAGGTATCTCCATACTGATTTCCACAGTGGTTGCACCAGTCTACACTCCCACCAGCAGTGGAGCAGGGTTCCTCTTTCCCCACAGCCCCGCCAGCATTGGTTATTGGTTGATTTCATGATAGCAGCCATTCTTTGGGGAGTGAAGTGGAATCTCAGCGTTGTTTTCATTTGCATCTCTCGAATGACCAGTGATGTTGAGCATTTTTTCATGTATTTATTTGCTATTTCTACTTCTTTGAGAAATGTCTGTTCATTTCAGATGCCCACTTTTGGATTGGGTCTTTAAATTTGGGAGGTCTGATCTTTTTAAGTTCTTTATAGATTCGAGATAGTAGACCTTTGTCTGAGGAAGAGCAGGTGAAGATTTTTTCCCACATTGTGGGTTGTCTCTTCACACTGCTGGTGGTTTCTCTTGCTGTGCAGAAGCTTTTTAATAAGAGATCCCACTTGTTGATTGTTTGTGCTAGTTCATGGGCAACTGAGGTTTTGTTCATAAAGTCTTTCCCTACACCGATGTCTTCAAGGGTTCTACCTAACCTCTGTTCCAACTGGTTCAGAGTTTCTATTTTAATATTTAGATCTTTAATCCATTTTGATTTTAGTTTAGTGCATGGTGAGAGATATAGGTCTAGTTTTAATCTTTGGCAAGTTGAAGCCCAATTTTTCCAGCACCATTTATTAAAGAGGCTATCTTTCCTCCAGTGAGGGTGTTTGGCTCCTTTGTCGAAGGTGAGATGGCTGAGTGTGTCTGGCGTTGTTTCTGCATCTTCTAATCTGTTCCATGGGTCCTCAGGTCTGTTTCTTTGCCAGTACCATGGTGTTTTTATCACAGTAGCTTTGTAGTATAGTTGCAGGTTGGGGATTGTGATACCCCCTGCCATGTCTCTGTTACCTAGAATTGCTTTTGCTATTCTGGGTCTCTTCTTGCTCCAAATGAATTTTTGGATTGTTTTCTCGAGGTCTATGAAGTATGCTGCTGGGATCTCAATTGGAATTGCATTAGATCTATATAGCAGTTTTGGAAGTATGGCCATTTTCACTATATTAATCCTTCCTATCCAGGAGCAGGGGATGTCTGTCCATTTTCTGATATCATCTTCAATCTCTCCTTTCAGAATGCCATACTTTTCAGAGAAGAGGTCTTTGATTTCTTTCATTAGGATGATTCCTAGGTATTTCAGTTTTTTGGATGCTATTGTGAAAGGAATTATTTGCCCTATTTCTCTCTCAGTGAGTCTGTCATTGGTGTAGAGAAATGCTATTGATTTTTGTGTGTTAACCTTGTAACCAGCTACTTGACTGAATTTGGTTATTAAGTCTAGAAGACTTTTGGTGGAGTTCTTGGGGTCTTCTATATAGAGTATCATGTCATCTGCAAATAAAGACAATTTGACTTCTTCATTTCCTATCTTTATTCCTTTTATTTCTTTCTCTTGTCTAATTGCTGTGGCTAATGTTTCCAGAACTATATTGAACAAGAGTAGTGATAATGGACATCCTTGTCTTGTTCCTGATTTTAGTGTGAAGGATTTCAGTTTGTGACCATTTAGTGTGATGTTGGCTGTTGGTTTTTCATAGATGGCTTCTATCAGTTTGAGGTAGAGACCATCTATTCCAATTTTTTGTAGGATTTTTATCATAAATGCATGTTGGATTTTGTCAAATGCTTTTTCTGCATCTACGGAGATAATCATATGGTTTTTGTCCTTGGTTCTATTGATACAGTGTATTACATTAATTGATTTTCGTATATTGAACCATCCCTGCATCCCTGGGATGAATCCCACTTGATCAGGGTATATGATCTTCTTGATGATCTTCTGCATTCTGTTTGCCAGTATCTTATTAAGGATTTTTGCATCTATGTTCATTAGTGAGATTGGCCTATAGTTCTCTTTTTCAGTTGGGTCTTTCTCTGCTTTGGGGGTCAAGGTGATGTTTGCTTCCAGGAATGAATTTGGGAGTATTGCTTCCCTTTCAATTTCATTGAAGGGTTTAAACAGTAGCGGCAGCAGTTCCTCTCTAAATGTCTTGTAGAATTCAGCAGTGAAGCCATCAGGGCCCGGGCTTTTCTTAGTTGATAAGTTTTTAATTACATTTTCAATTTCATTGGTTGGTATTGGGTTGTTCAGAATTTTTAGGTCTTCTTCCTTCAACTTTGGTAATTCATATGTATCTAGGAATCTGTCCATTTCTTCTGTGTTGTCCATCTTATTGGCGTATAGGTTCTGGAAGTAGGTATTGATGATCGTCTGGATTTCTGCTGGGTCTGTTGTCATTTCATCCTTTTCATTCGTAATTGCATGGATTTGGGCCTTTTCTTTCCTTTTTCTGGCAAGGTTGGCTAAAGGTTTATCAATTTTGTTGATTCTTTCAAAGAACCAACTCTTGGCTTCATTGATTTTTTGTATCATTCTCTTGGTCTCCATTGCATTGATTTCTCCTCTGATCTTGATAATTTCCTCCCTTGTATGAGCTTTGGGGTTGTCCTGCTCTTCTTTTTCTAGAAGCTTGAGGTTCAGCATCAGGTTAATTGGGCTCGTTCTCTTTTCCTAACATGCATATTCACTGCTATGAATTTCCCTCGTAAGACTGCTTTCATTGTGTCCCATAGATTCCGATATGTTGTATTGTCATTGTCATTTAATTGAAGGAACTGTCTGACTTCTTCTTTAATTTCCTCTGTGACCCATTGGTTATTCAGAAGTGTGTTGTTCAATTTCCACGTGTTTATGAAATTTTTTGAGTTTCTTTTGCTATGGATCTCCCATTTCATCGCACTATGGTCTGATAATGTACAGAGGATAACTTCAATTCCTTTGCCCTTACTTAAACATGTTCTATGTGTGAGTATGTGGTCTATTTTGGAGAATGACCCATGTGCAGCTGAAAAGAATGTGTATTCTGATTTTGTGGGGTGGAAGGCTCTGTAAAGATCTGTTAAGTTCATTTGTTCAAGAGTTCAATTGAGTTCTAGTATTTCATTACTTATTTTTAATCTAGTTGATCTATCTATTTGTGACAGTGGGGTATTGAGGTCCCCCACTACAATTGTGTTAGTGCATATATGGCTTTTCATGTCTGTTAGTATTTGTTTTATATAATTGGGTGCACTAGTGTTTGGTGCATAGATATTTATGATTGTCATCTCTTCCTCTTGGATTCTTCCCTTTACAAGGAGGTAGTGTCCTTCTTCATCTCTCTTAATTAGTGTTGGTTTGAAATCTACTTGATCTCCCAAGAGGATAGCTACTCCTGCTTTTTTTCAGGTTCCTGTCACATGCAGTATTGTTTTCCACCCTTTAACTTTCAGTCTATGAGTTTCCTTTTGAATTAAGTGTGTTTCTTGTATGCAGCATATTGTTGGATTTTGCTTCTTGACCCATTCTGCCAGTCTATTTCTTTTGATTGGTGAATTGAGACCATTAACGTTGATGGTTATAACTGAAACGTATTGACTTGTCATTGCCATGACTTTTTCTTTTTGTTGGGTTCTCCCCCTTTACATTTAATTTCTTGTCATGCCAGATGGGTTCATTCTGCTTTGCTTCCTGGGGTTGTGATCCTCAATGTCTGTTCCTAGGATATTGTGTAAAATTCTTTGGAGTGCTGGTTTGGTATTCACGAAGTTCCTAAGGTGCTCTTTGTCATGAAAGTATCTTATTTCTCCATCAATTTTGAAAGATAGTTTTGCAGGGTACATCAATCTGGGTTGGAGGCTGTTTTGAGGGCTTGGAATATGTCACTCCAAGCTCTTCTTGCCTTGATGGTTTGTGTTGAGAAGTCTGCTGCCATTCTGATGGGCTTTCCTTTGTATGTGATTTGTTTCTTTTCTCTGACTGCTTGGAGAACTTTGTTCTTCTGTTGCGTTTCTGGAATCTTAACAATTATATGCCTATGTGTAGATTTTTTTTGATCAAGGCTATTTGGAGTCCTATATGCCTCACTTATCTGTATGTCAAGCTCTTTTCCCCTGCTTGGGAAGTTTTCTGCCATTATTTCTGTGAAGAGATTTTTTTTATCATCTGCACTCTCTCCTGTTTCTTCATTGAGCCCAATCAGTCTTATGTTATTCTTTTCTGCATCATCTAGCAGCTGCTGGATTGATTTCTCGTGTTCCCGTATAATTTTGAAGCAATTTTTCTTTTCCTGGTCACTAATTGCAATCTTATCTTCTATATCTGAAATTCTGTCCTCACATTGGCTCATTCTGCTGTGTAGACTTTCAGTGGAATTTTTCATCTCCTGGAGATCTATTTGCATCTGTTTTATGGATTCCATTTGTTTCTTATGTTGGGATTTCATCATGTTCCTCAGCTCCTCTCTAGATTTATTAATCATGTCTTGCACTAGGGGCACAACTTCTCCTGTTATCTGAGAAATTATTTCTGATTTCATTTTTTCCAGATCCCCTTTTGTTGCCAGTTCAGTGGGTCCAGGTGGTTGAGTATCAGAGTGTTCCATCTCATTTCCGTTTGGGGTTGCTGTAGGTGATCTGGAAGTCTGGTTTTGAGACTTATTCACGTGTTCTCTCATTTCAACTGGGGTGGGGGGCTGTTAGCGCCTGCACAGATTACCTCCTCTGAGTTGGGTGAGGTGGGACAGGGGCCACAAGCAGCGGTAGGGATGGTGACCCAAAAGCCCTTTCCTGTGGGCTGGGAGCAGCCAGAGGGATGGTGGCCGGGAAACCCCTTCTTCTGGACCAGGAGCAGTGGGATGGTGGCTCAGAAGCCCCTTCCTCTGGGCCAGGAGCAGCGGGACAGAAGGTGGCCCAAAATCCCTTTCCTCTGGGCTGGGAGCAGCGGGAGGGATGGTGACCGGGAAGCCCCTTCCTCTGGAGCAGGAGCAGTGGGGCGACAGCTCAGAAGCCCCTACCTCTGGGCCGGGAACAGGGGGACTCAGTACCTTGGTCTGGTGGTCTGGTGTCCTCTGCGTCTTTGTATTGTGGAATCAGGGGGCTGCCTGTCTGCAGCGGGGTGATTTGGTGTCTTCTGCGCGACTCAGAACCTCGGTAGGGCGTGCACAGACCTGCCTGTCTGCAGCGGGCTGATTCGGCGTCAAGATTGTTAATCTTTTCAGAAAGGATATTGTGGTTTGGGCACATACGAAACCTTATATAAATAATGTCATCAGGTTAGGGCTTTTCCATTGTAACCATGTAATTTAAAAAATTATTACAAAATATTTAAGAAGTAGGAAAAGGTAAACATCCAATTTATAAGCCATCATTGATAAAGTTAAAAGTCCCAATGGTACCTTTTCCCAATCTTATTTTTTTCTTTAGAGGAAACTACACTTCTAAAATATGTGATTATCGGGCCCGGGATTTAGCTCAGTGGTTCCACTGCCTGCCTTGCAAGCACAAGGTCCCGAGTTTGATCCCCCGTACCAAAAACAATAAAAATAAAAAATGTGATTATACATTTCTTCATACTTTCACTACATATGTATCTCTAAAATATATACTCACACATATATATTTGAAAACCATACAATATATACATACTATAAACAATATTACAGTAAGCCCTGACTTAAAATATTCAAGTTGTAAACTTTCACAGATACCAAAGGACCTCGCATTAAGAGGATTCATAGATGCGAACAAATCTTGGAAGTAGCTCACATGTCTGCCAGACATTGTCACAGTCACGCTGCTGTGTACTTACTGTACAGTGTGATAGTGTACAGTAGGACAGTGCTCAGTCAGAGCCCAGGATGTCCAGAAGCAAGAGGAAAAACAGTGGTGATGTGGAGGGGAGCACTGGGAAGTGCAAAGCAATGTACATTGTATATTTGTGTCAAAGGTATATAAGACTCACTTTGTCAGATTTAGGAATGAGTCCGACTTACGAACTTCTGGAATGGAACTCATTCATAAGTTGAGAACTTAGTGTACTTTTTTTTAAAGTCCAACACAAGATTCACCTATGTTATATATGTATGTACCCATATATATGTAGTTCTAGTTCATTTTCTTTTTTAATTTAAAATTTTTAAAAAATTTTAGTATGTGTTCTAGTTCATTTTCACTGCTATAGTTTTCTGTCCTGTGAATTTATTGTTAATTTATTCACATATCCTCTGATTGATGGACATTTGTTATCATTATTTGCTTTGTAATTATTTTTCAAACCTCAATACTAAAACCTTACATTTCTTTTATTTATTTATTTATTTATTTATTTATTTATTTATTTTTGGTACCAGGGATCGAACTCAGGTCCTTGTGCTTGCGGGGCAGGCAGCAGAACCACTGAACTAAATCCCCAGCCCCCCATTTCTTTGAAATTTTATCTTGCTGATTTTTGAACTGTGATTCAATCATAGGAACCACAAATTGGGTTAGAGCCCGTGGTATAGTAGTGAACCTGAGGTCAAATTTTACAAGTTACTTTTGAACTTTGAAATGCAGTTTTTCTGGGACTGAAAATGTACTTTAACTTCTAAGGTTACTTATACTAGCCTGAACTATCTTTAGTTATAAGTCACTTTATTGTTTGGTTTGAAAAGAACAGCTGTTCTGTTTTTTTCTCTCAAGCTGTAGTCTAAATTTGACCTTCCTGTCTTTTTCCTATCTTCTCCTTTCCCTTTCTTCTGCCCCTCCTTCACCCCGCCAGTTTTTCCCTTTTGCCTTCTCAATTTCCTCCTGCCACCCTGACATTTTTAGCATTTTTTTTTTTAAATTCCATTTTTTTACTGAGCCGTATTTGGTCATTGTTTCCATAGGTACTCCTTTACAATGCTATTTTTAAAACTTCAGTTTTGTACTTATGGCCTCATGATCTGCCTCTTCTGCATGACTATTTTTAGAAATTTACTCATGATTTTCTAAGAATTTCTAGATGTGTAGAGAAAATATTATTGCCATATCTCCAAGCCTTAGAAATGAACCTGACGTTTAGTATGTTTCTGTGAAATATAGTGAATGAACCTCACTTTCTAGAATTGTCTTTTCTTAACAAGTTTTGTTTTGTAGATTCCTTGGCTGCACATTCACACCTTACTTTTTCCTTAAATGTTATAAAAATTCACTTATAGGGCCCGGGGATTTAGCTCAGCGGTTTCGCCGCCTGCTGCGCAAGCGCAAGGACCCGAGTTCAATCCCTGGTACCAAAAAAAAAAAAAAAAATTCATTTACAATAACTTACCTATTTGTGACCTATCTCTTTTTCTCAGTATAAAAACTGTAAAATTATTATTTTCTGCCCAAGTTCCTATTGTGTTCGTGTCACTGACAAATTATTCTTTTTTTTTTTTGGTACCGGGGATCGAATTTGGGTCCCTGCGCTTGTGCAGCAGGCGGCGAAACTACTGAGCTAAATCCCCAGCCCCAAATTATTCTTTATTGCTCAGAATTAAATCGCAATAATACAGCCCTTCCTATTTGAGAGAAAATTGTTATCAAGTTTAATCAATAATTTCATTGAATGCTTTTTACAAATAATTAGTTATTTAAAATACAGCATCATTACTAAATCTTGTCTCTGCCACAGTTATTCTTGCTGGTAGTCTGTAGTGCATTTTTTATATTTAACAGTGGTGGGAGATAACCACTACATCTCTTCCAATCACAATTATGTTCTGTAAATTTTGAGTAACAAGGAAGCATATATCTACTTTTCAAGGATTTCCATCCAAAATGGCTAAAATAAACATTTTGACATTTAAAGGAAGAAAAATCATTGTATGGAAGATAATTTTTTTTGTCTCCCTTCTTCCTCAGTGATGCCTAGTAATCATCAGGTAATGTATTCTTCAGAGAGGGCCAGAAGAGTATATCTAGATTATATCTAGACATTTTCTAAGTACTATGATCTTGAATTCTACAGAGAAGTAAAGAACATCTTTTGGTCTGTTTAGAAAAAGATGAGTAAGAATTTGTTTAAAAATATCTTTGAATGAGTTGACTCAGTGGTATTAGTCACCATAGAAATGACAAATTAAAACCAAGTTGTTGAAAACAGCATGGTCATGCTGGGAGACATTCCTGATGCACTCAGTATGGCAAGTAAGTCTTCCTAAAGAGTAGTTTAAGGTTCACACAATTTCAAGAGGATGAAGGGAGAATTACTATTTTTATTACGAAAGCTTCATTGATGCTTATCCTATTTTTTTTGAGAGATGCTAATTAGTGCACTTATAAAGGAAAGACTTTTCTGTGGTTGGGGGAAATTGGTTGTATGGGAAACAAGCTATGTTCTAGCGTATTCTTTTTTTCCCCCTGGTATTGAGGATCGAACTCAGGGCCTTGCACTTGCAAGCAGGCAGCGGCACCATCCCCGGCCTTAGCGTATTCTTAAAAACTTTGGTATTTGAACATTTTTCTTTCTCTCTGAAACAATGCCACTAGATTCAGTTGTCTGATTAGAGAAGAAAAGAACCTTCTATCCTTCATTTTTCCTCCTTATTCTTTTAATCCAAATAGTAACTCTAAATTTGTCATACCGTATTTCTTGAAAATAAGACCCGCACTTATATTAATTTTGCCCCAAAAGACACAATAGGGCTTATTTTCAGGGGATCTCTTATTTTTTCATGTACAACAATCTATATTTATGTACAACAATCTACATATATCCATTCATGTATAGCAATCTACATTTATTCATCTACCAACATTTGCATTTATTCAGATACAGTCATGTCTTTTTCTTCTGGGACATTGTTATAACTCTCCAAACCCCAAATTCCTGCCTGAATTTCTTGTGACTCTATTTCCTGTAGACCCATCGGCCCCACTCTCTCATGTCGAGGACTAGAACTCTCCTTAAATGAGCACTTTTTGTAGTGCATTGGCAACACAGCTGCCAGTGATTTTATCCCTTAAATTCTTCACCCCAGTCATGATCTCTTGCAGGCTAGGCTTCGAAAAGTTTCCATTAAATTGTTAATTGAAGACTTATGAGACTGGAAAGATAATGAAAATGATGGCAGTTAAGAATGATGAGCCGGGTGTGGTGGCACACACTTGTAATTGCAGCACTCAGGAAGCTGAGGCAGTAGGATCGCCTCAAGTTTGAGGCCAGGCTGGGCTACATAGTGAGTTCATTACCAGCCTGAACTAAGTAGCAAGATCCTGTCTCAAAAAGACAAACCCCAAAACAAACAAACAAAAATGATGACTCACATTAAAGTGAAGAGAAATTGTGGGCACGAGAATTCAGAAAACATTTCTTTATTTCACATGAGTGTATTAAGTATATCCATTACAACATATGAAGTATTGAATTATGAAGATTCATATTAGACTCATCCATGTCCTTTCATTATCAAGTGCACATGTTATTTGTGCTTTGAGTCTGTACTTCAGTTGGTCATTTAGCAATAAATCTTGAGTTCATCTGTTAGGCATTAACCTCTCATCGAAAGGTGCCTAGTTGGGTATTTACAAACACTTAATTATAATTTATAGTATCATTTATTATAAAAGTATTAATGTCAGTAATATTTATGACTAATTATATATTAATATTTTATAATTTAATACATCTGTCATGTGTTGCAACAGACATACTAAATGTGTCCCTCTGGCTGACAGTCTTAATGGACTTATTTTGGTGGCAGGGCTTATATTATGAGCATCGTGAAAAATCATGCTAGGGCTTATTTTCTGGTTAGGTCTTATTTTCAGGGAAATGTGGTATAGTCTTTAAAAAATAGTCAATTTGTATCACTATTCTAATATCTCTTTTGTTTTCTTTCTTACTTTCCTCTCTATTTGTAAAATCTTAGCATTGGACGGGACCTTAGAGTTCAGTTAATGTAAGGACTTACCTAATTTGAAGAAACCTTTCTCTGGCATCCATGACAGATAGGCATTCAGATTCTGAGAGAATATTTTTGGGGATACCAGCCACCCTCCATATCTCCCACTTTCACATTTGTGGATCCAATCAACTGCAGCAAAAATATTAGAAAAAAATTACATCTGTACTGAACAAATGATTTTTTTTTGTTGTCATTCCCTAAACATAACAGCTATATACATGACATTTACATTGTGTTAAGTATTATGAGTAAATTTAAAGCATTAAAGCAGTAAATTCTAAGCTGATTTAAAGCACATAGGAAGATGTGTGTAGGTTTTTTGCAAATACTGTGCCATTTTGTATGAGGGAATTTGAGCATCTGTGGTTTTTGGTGTCTGAGAGATTCTGAATCCAACCCCAGTGGCTACTGAGGGATGGCTATGATAAGCTCAGTTCTTAAGCACCACACTGAATTATTGGATATCTCTACTTACTAGGAATTTCTTTTTATTTTAATGAAAACTGTCTTTGTGATTTCCATGGACTAGTGTACTCTGCCCTTAGCAATCACATGCAGTGTAGCAGCTCTTAAATTTGTCCAGGGAACAGTCACATCCTGTCCCGGCCCGCGGGTAAGTCAACGGAGACCCTAGAGGGGGAGCGAGGATGAGAGGGGACAGGGGACACGAGAGATGGAGACAAGACAGGTTTCTGATCAAGTCTCGTTTATTGCGGAAGCTGCTACAACATATATACCGTAGGGCGAGAGGGGAGGAGCAAGAGGAGTGTACTGGGGCTACTTCCTTGTTGCCGGGTAGATCTGCAACAAGCCCGGGCATGTCCGTAATAGGCACTCAAGAATTCCAGCGGGGGGGGGGGCAAGGCCCCCCACAACATCCCTTCTTGGGATTCTTTTTGCTAGAGTCAACATCCCTATATCTTTACCTTATGACATACAGTAGCTTTGAATTCCATCATTATCTTCTATGTTCTTTGCCAGATTCTGTTCTCCTTAAAATAAACTGTCTAGAACTGAATGTCAGATTTGGGATACAATATAAATACTGTGAACAGGGGGATTGTTACTTTCTACCATATTCTAGCTGAAGAGTGAAGTCTAAGAAGTCAGAGACTATGTCTTTCTCACTATCTTACCCTACCACTTACCACAGTGCCTAGAACATTGTAACAGTCTCAAAATATGTAATAATGAGTCAAATGGATTCTCTGGTAACTATAATTCTAGAAATGCAGGTAGATAGCTGTTTTAGAATTTTATTTCTGTGGGGGCATGTTAAATGAAGACCTTAAGATCTTTTTCTTGTGAATTGTCAAATTGGGTAACTTCCAAGAAGAAAGTTTGGTGAGGTAAGCAAAAGGCAGATAATTTAAATAAGTAGTTCAGATGAGAAGTAGAGACTTGCACAAACATAATAGCAGTAGAGATGAAAAGTGGAGTGGTTCTAAATGTATATTAGAGAACTAACAGATTTGATTGGGAAGAGAAATGGAGAAAGCTAAGACAAGACTAGTACTTAGGTTTATAGTCTAAGGAACTGGATGGTAGGTTGAGTCCTTTACTGGAATAGGAAAAACAGAGATACAGAATTAAGGGTTTAATTTTGGAAATGTTTTGAGATACCTGTGAGATAGCCATCTCTGTTTTCTATTTTGGTTTCCTTGCTGAATGTCTTTTATTTTTTTATTTTGAGACAGGATCTCACTAAGTTGCTAAATTGCCCAGGATGAGCTTGAACTTGTGATCTTCTTGCCTTAGCCTCCCAGAGTGCTGGGATTGTGGGTGTGCATCACCACCTGGACCTGAATGTCTTTAATTAAACCTTATCAGAGTGGGTTGATGAAATTATATTATAAAAATGTCTTTGGGCTTGAAAATGCCTGAGTTAATGAGACGCATTAGAAATGCTAATAGGAGTAAACTAGAGAGAGTAAGGGCAGCTGTAATTTTTTAAGCCTTCAATGCAAGGCTTTTCACATTCTCTACCCAGTATTAGTTTCAACTTCTCATTATGAATAGTCACTGATAACCTGGATTTACCCAACCACTGGAGTGGTTGGAGTTCTATCTCCATTTTATTTACTTTCCTATTTAAAAACCTTCAACACTCTCTACTTCCTTTAAGACAAAGTCCAAATGATTTAGCACAGTGTTCAAGTCCTTTCTGAAGTTTTTGCCTACCTCTTCCTGTCTCCCCATTCCATCTTCACATTTGCCCTGTGGAAAGAGAATTGTGTACATGGGTGTGGGTCTTGAAACTGGTAGGAATAGAGGTATATCAAACAGATTGAATAGACTATAATTTCTCACCATAGGGGTATCTTTAACAAAAGAAGTATCTCTGAGGCAGAAGCATCTGAAGTACTATGTTTTATACACTCTCTGAGCTAATTTGAAGAATATCACCAATAATGAAATCATTAAACTTCATTTTCAAATGTTATAAAGGAAATTTTCTTTTTCTTTTTTTCTGGTACAGGGGATCGAACTCAGAACCTTGCACTTGCGAGGCAGGTGGCAGAACCAGTGAGCTAAATGCCAGGCCCCAAGGAAATTTTCTAAATGCCGCCACATTCTAGACTTTTTACAAAGTTTTCCACCTAGGAAGCATTAATGTAACATTGATTGTATTGATGTTAGAAAGAGATTTTAAAAAAAAGATAAAAGATCTCATTTGACCTTTTCCAATCTGCTCAGTATAGGGTTTTAAAAGATCTGATTTAGGGGCCGGGGATTTAGCTCAATAGTTTCACCGCCTGCTGCACAAGCGCAAGGGCTGGAGTTCGATCCCCGGTACCAAAAAGAAAAAAAAAAAAAAAAAAATCTGATTTGCCCAAAGTTAACAGATGCAAACTATTAAAACAAGTGTATCTTTGATCCCACATGGGATATAACTCTTAGGATTTGGAAGATTAGGATTGAGATGGAATGGGAACTCATCACTTTGTCTTCAGTGCTGTGTAGATTTTTTTTTTTTAAACAAAAGACCTCTTTTGACATTAAGTTAAATATATATTTTGTTTTGGAGTTTGTATCCAGAATAAAAACAGTATCATTTACACAGAAAGAGTCTGTTGTAGAGCATTTATCCTATTTTTACTGCTTGACTTATTTGTATATTTCTCTGGTTACCTATCCTAACATTTGTATGTGAAGAACTTGATTGTATGTGTGATTGATTTATAAAAACAAGCTTATTTAAGTTTTTCATAAGTAGTCCATAACTCTTTCTTTTTGGTATTTAAAAAATTTGTTTAGATCAACCTTAGAGGTAACTGAAGATTATTGATTTTATCTGTTTTAATTATATGGTTTATCAGTTTCAAGTTTCTCTATTCCCCTCCATCTCTCTGACTCTCATAGTCCCTTCTTTTTTCCCTTCCCTGCCTTCTCACTCTTACTGATAGCATTGCTACCCATGTATGCGTGGATGGGAGGAACACATGTGCAAACTCTCCTTCCATATTTATTTATTTTTCTGTGTATACTGTGTACCAACTGCTGATTACTGAATTGTTTGAATTCCTGTTTTCTAGCATTTATTTATTTATTTATTTATTTTTGGTACCGGGGATTGAACTTGGGACCTTGCACTTGTGAGGCAGGCGCTGGAACCACTGAGCTAAATCCCCGGCCCCTTCTAGCATTTAATATATGGTATTGCCTGAGGTTGTTTCAGTACTTTCTAATAGAATTCTTTTGGCCTTCTGCTTGTGTCTGTTTCTTATATTGTACTTTCTTTCATCTGTTCTTTTACTTATGGTCTGCTTGTTTTGTTTTTAACATATGCCCAACTAAATGTGCCAAAGAGATCATATCAATGGAGATACTCAAAACAGTGAATCTGAGCAAGTGTCATGGCTGCTTGGGAAACTTGGAATTGCCATAGTTCTATGCTTAAAAATTGTCAGGTCTGATTAAAAAAAAAGAATTTCAGAAAAATGTTAATGGTTCAGCTTCCACATTTAATAACTTGTTGCATTTTTTGTTTCATTCATTCATTCAACAAGCATTTGTTGAGCATTTGTTATTTGTATTTTCCACTGTTCATGTCCCACCTCCTAAACCCAGCTTTTTGCCATTTTTTTTCCTTATGCACTTTGAGGTATATTCCCATAATGATTGTGATTGTGATTTTCTGTGCCTTGCTACTCGAAGTGTTGTCAGTGGCCAGCATCATTGGAAAGGCAGAATCTCAGGCTCCATTCCAAACTGGTTGAATCAGAATCTGTGTTTTAAGATAGCTAGGTGGTTTGATACACATTAAAATTTAACAAGCACGGGGCCAGGGATTTAGCTCAGTGGTTCTGTCACTTGCGTCTTAAGTGCAAGGTCCTGAGTTTGATTCCAGGTACCCCCCCCCCAAAAAAAAAATTTAACAAGCATACATATAGCACATGGATTGTTACCATCCGGGTTTATGTGTATATATTAACAACCAAAGAATACTTCCATTCATTCAGTTACTTTCTTACAAGAACCTTTTTGTGTGAAAGGAGTTATATAAATATCTTAGAAGATTTTTTAAATTTTTAAAATTATAAAACAAAATTATAAAGCAAGAATAAATACTCTATCAAAAGATACAAATAAAAGACTATTAGAAGTGGAGTTTAACAGGCCGGGGATTTAGCTCAGTGGTTTTGCTGCCTGCTGCGCAAGCTAAAGGACCCGAGTTCCATCCCTGGTACCAAAAAAAAAAAAAAAGAAGTGGAGTTTAAGTTATTTTCATACCTGTTAAAACCCACAAAAAGCAATTTTTCCTGTATTTTTTTTTTTTTGGTACTGGGCTTGCAAGGCAGGTGCTGTGCCACTGAGCTAAATCCCCAGCCCTTTTTCATGTATTTTTGAGAGAATTTGGTGTAAAGTTTGTTGTATATGGAAATTTTAATATAGAAATGGTTTCTGTTCCTTCTTAGGTGAATGATGAAGCATATCTGAAATTTATGGAAATAATGCTGCACTCTCAGCATTTCTTGCTTATTTTTGCAAAGGAAATATGAAGTAAAATGGTTCTTTCAAATAAGATCATTACTCTTAGAATAATCGGAGATTTGTTGTCTGGATTTTCTTTCTGTGTGAAGTTTAATCCTGCTTAGCTTCTGAGATCAGATGAGATGGGCATGTTCAGGATGGTATGGCTCTAGTCACTAAATTACTTTCTGAGTTTAAATTTCAATTTTAAGATTAACTGATTCCTTTTGCCTTAAAGGTTTGTTGAAAGGTTTAACTGAGATAATGTGGGTATCACCCCTACATGGGCCTGGCACAGAGACAGCACCCAATACACATTGGCCTCCTTCCCTCTTTACTGCTTTGTTCCATATATTCACACATATTTCAGTTTTAGTTCATATTTTAAATAAGATATTTCTTTAATTATACTGGTTGAAGTGGAATCAAGAATGTAAACTCCTTGATGACATAGGCCTTGTTTGTTTTGTTTATTGGTATATTACCTAGCACTCAACATAAGACTTGTCCTAGGTGCTTGATTAGTATTTGTTGAATGAATATCATGCATTTGAAGTAAATTTACTTGGATAAATTTAGAGAATGCCTTTGAATGTACATTGTGAGTGAGCGTGTGTGTGCTTTTGAGATACGGTCTCACCATGTAGTTCAGGCTAGCCTTGAACTTACTATATAGCACAGGGTGGCCTCAAACTCAATGATCCTCCTGACTCAACCTCTTGAGTGCTGGGATTACAGGTGTGTGCTACCATGCCTGGCTCTGCTTTTGCAGTTTATATTTGCCAGATATATGCAATTGAAATTAATTCTTTCAAAAAACTTTTATTAATGCCTATTTTATGCAGGTATTATTCTAGGCATTGGATATATGATGATTAAAAAAAAAAAGACAATCAAAGTCCCTGATCTCATGGAACTAACCTCTTAGCTGGTGGGAAGGACAGGGAAAGGGGGCTACAAACCAGTAAACAAATAAATTAATATGATAATTGCAGACAATAAATACAGTAGTGCTCTGAGGTTATTATCTGAGGGAATGAAGAGTACTCTTTTAGCTAGAGTGTGTGGGGAAGCCTCTCTAAGGGAGGTAACATCTGAGCTGAGAGAGTAATGATGAGAAGGGGAAGCCAGGAGAAGAGCATCATATAAAGAACAGCAAATGTGAAGGGCCTGAGGAGAAAAAGAACTAAGCATAGCTCATTAATTTAGATCATCAATACCCAAAGAAAGTTGCATAGTCCAAATGGTATGGAGAAGTTGCAGTGATAGTGTAAATGCTGCATTTTGAGTGGTAGACAGGGAGCACTTCTAGGTATAACAGTGAACCAAAGAGTAGAATCACTGATGGTCAACTTCATTGCCTGGGGTTTTATAAGTCTCTTTGTGTGTTGGTTATTCTTTAGTAAACTAAATGTGCCACACTCTGGTTTTTATTGTAAGGCTTGACTAATAAATAGCACTAGGATTTTGAGATCAAAAGATCAGAAACAAGCAAATTTGAAATACATGAGGTCTACAGTTTAACTTCGCCTCCCCTACATGCTGATTCACAAAAACTAGAATTTACTTTCTAAAATTTTTTTATTGTATTTCTCTGTTTTTCCCTATTATAATAATTTCACTTCCTACTCTCAAAAATGCTGAGCTTTCAAACTATTTTTTTTAAAAAATAGTTTCAAAGAACTTAAAAATGAGATACCTCTGATGGGGCAGGATTTGATATTACAATATAGAAACTTAAAGAGTTTTTTTGTGATTAACTGTGTACTTGTCATTGTTGTCAAGTTTGATAACAATAAAAATTCTACGAATGTTGTTCTTTTAAAACAATTTATTAGTATATATTTGCCATACATAGTGCTCACATTCATCATAGGGAATTTGTATCTATACATAATATATCTTAATTATTATTTTCCCATTTCCCTCCTTTCAACCCATCTTCCTCTCCCCATTTACAGAAGCTTTGTTTTCATTTTTTTTCCTTCCAGTCTTTGTTTTTAAAATTCCTTTTCTCTTTTACATATGTTGTTCTTTATAGAGGTCTGTTCATTTTAAGAAATATAAAGAAGAGCAGTAAAGACTTGGGAAACTTTTAAATTTAATTATCACTTGGGATGTGGAGAATTTTGCAGAGAATAATTCCTGTAAATCTTATACCTTCAGATTGATACCCTCAAAAAACAGTGTACAAATAAGATCCTTTTTATGGGAAGGATAAAACTATATTTGCTATACATAATTTTTGAGCATCAAATTTAGTATATGGTGTATTTCACAAGGTGGCCTCAGTGGGTATTACTTTAAGCTAATCTCTGTGTGTATCTTTAGTGACTCAAGGCATTAATAATTCATTCAGAGCCAGGGATTTAGCTCACTGGTTCTGGCGCCTGCCTCGCAAGTGCAAGGTCCCGAGTTCGATCTCTGGTATCAAAAAAAAAAAAAATTCATTCAGGATGTATAGGTAAAACAGTTTTGTTCTTTGATGGAAAAATCTCATGTTTAATGGATTGGAATTCTGTTTCTTAGTGATTTAGGTACTTACTTTTTTTAGAGTTTAGGGTTTTTGCTTACAGTAATGTCTTTTACTTACAAGAGCTCCCCTTTTCATTTTTTTTACTAGCAAAATCATGACAACAGAGAAGAGTTTAGTGGTTGAGGCTGAAAATTCTCAGCATCAACAGCAGAAGGAGGAAAGTGAAGGAGCCACAAACTCAGGTCAACAAGAAACTCAGCCAGAAGAGGGTTCCCAAGCAGCAGCTGAGGGAGAGAATCAGTGTGAGCAGAAGCTGAAAGCATCCAATGGAGACACTCCTGCACATGAAGATTTGACCAAGAACAAGGAGCGGACATCAGAAAGCAGGGGCCTGTCTCGACTGCTCTCCTCATTTCTCAAAAGGCCCAAATCTCAGGTCACTGAGGAAGAAGGCAAAGAGGTAGAGTCAGATAAAGAAAAAGGTGAAAGAGGGCAGAAAGAGATAGAATTTGGAACCAGCCTTGATGAAGAGATCATTTTAAAGGCCCCAATTGCAGCTCCTGAACCTGAGCTCAAAACAGACCCATCCTTGGATCTTCATTCATTAAGCAGTGCAGAAACACAGGTAAGGATGTGTGAATATATGGAAGGTGGGCATAATGAAGGCAGATTATATGCTTTGTTTTTTATTGAAAAACATTTGGTTTTATTTCTTACCAGCTAATTGACTTGGACATTAATAATAAATAACATGAAACTTTGGAGTTTCTGCTCTAAAGAAATGAATGTGGTCAGTGGAAACTTGATTTTTAAAAGGATATACTCTATAAATCAAATAAGAAAATGAAAGAAAAGTGTATCAGCCAATATATCATCTTGCTATAATAATGAAACAAGCTGAGATTTTTAAAGAGAGGGCAAAAAAGAAGTGAGATGGTTTAGGATTCATCTTGGTGGAATTAGGAATAGAATAGTTAGCAGCTAAAATGGTCCTTTTATGGAAATCTCTGTAAAAGCTATGTGATAGATTCACCCCATCCAAATGCATGAAATAGATTTGAGCCATGCCTACCTTATTTTGGTCATCTTCTCTAACGAGATTATATTACCACAGAGTATAAAATGTAGATGAGGAAGTTTAGGTCTTCTATCATCTGCGTAATATTTATTAGTATAGGTCTTTAGTTTTGTCACAAAGAAATTAACCTAAATATAAATTGTTCATTTATCAAAAAACGTGGGCCGGGGATTTAGCTCAGTGGTTTTGCCACCTGCTGTGCAAGCTCAAGGACCCGAGTTCGATCCCCAGTACCAAAAAAGAAGCCAACAACAAAAAATGTGGGAAATATTGGTGTTGTAACTCAAATTGTTTTCTGGGAATCTTGTTTTCAGCATTACTACCTACAAATTCAGAGTTACTTTCAAAATAATGTTCTGAAGCATGTGAACATTATCTTCATTGATAAATTAATGTGTCCTGTTGGGCATGGTGGCGCATGCCTATAATCCCAGCAGTCAGGAGACTGAGGCAGGAGAATCGCCATGAGTTTGAGGCCAGCCTGGGCTACATAGTGAGTTTAGGGCCAGCCTGAAGAACAAAGCAAGACCCCATCTCAAAAAAGCAAAAAAAAGATCAGCCCGCTGCAGACAGGCAGGTCTGCCCACACCCTGCCGAGGTCCCCAGTCGCAAGGAACACACGCCAAATCAGCCCGCTGCAGACAGGCAGGTCTGTGCACGCCCTACCGAGGTCCTGAGTCACGCGGAAGACACCGAATCACCCCACTGCAGACAGGCAGCCACCTGATTCCACATTACCAAGGCGCAGAGGACACCAGACCACCAGACCAAGGTACTGAGTCCCCCTGTTCCCGGCCCAGAGGTAGGGGCTTCTGAGCTGTCGTCCCACTGCTCCTGCTCCAGAGGAAGGGGCTTCCCAGTCACCATCCCTCCCACCGCTCCCGGCCCAGAGGGAGGGGCTTCTGAGCCACCACCCCACTGCTCCTGGTCCAGAGGAAGGGGTTTCCCGGTCACCATCCCTCTGGCTGCTCCCAGCCCACAGGAAAGGGCTTTTGGCTCACCATCCCTACTGCTGCTCACGGCCCCTGTCCCACCTCACCCAGCTCAGAGGAGGTAATCCGTGCAGGCGCTAACAGCCCCCCGCCCCAGTTGAAATGAGAAAACACGTGAATAAGTCTCAAAACCAGACTTCCAGATCACCTACAGCAACCCCAAACGGAAATGAGATGGAACACTCTGATACTCAACCACCTGGACCCACTGAACTGGCAACAAAAGGGGATCTGGAAAAAATGAAATCAGAAATAATTTCTCAGATAACAGGAGAAGTTGTGCCCCTAGTGCAAGACATGATTAATAAATCTAGAGAGGAGCTGAGGAACATGATGAAATCCCAACATAAGAAACAAATGGAATCCATAAAACAGATGCAAATAGATTTCCAGGAGATGAAAAATTCCACTGAAAGTCTACACAGCAGAATGAGCCAATGTGAGGACAGAATTTCAGATATAGAAGATAAGACTGCAATTAGTGACCAGGAAAAGAAAAATTGCTTCAAAATTATACGGGAACACGAGAAATCAATCCAGCAGCTGCTAGATGATGCAGAAAAGAATAACATAAGACTGATTGGGCTCAATGAAGAAACAGGAGAGAGTGCAGATGATAAAAAAAATCTCTTCACAGAAATAATGGCAGAAAACTTCCCAAGCAGGGGAAAAGAGCTTGACATACAGATAAGTGAGGCATATAGGACTCCAAATAGCCTTGATCAAAAAAAATCTACACATAGGCATATAATTGTTAAGATTCCAGAAACACAACAGAAGAACAAAGTTCTCCAAGCAGTCAGAGAAAAGAAACAAATCACATACAAAGGAAAGCCCATCAGAATGGCAGCAGACTTCTCAACACAAACCATCAAGGCAAGAAGAGCTTGGAGTGACATATTCCAAGCCCTCAAAACAGCCTCCAACCCAGATTGATGTACCCTGCAAAACTATCTTTCAAAATTGATGGAGAAATAAGATACTTTCATGACAAAGAGCACCTTAGGAACTTCGTGAATACCAAACCAGCACTCCAAAGAATTTTACACAATATCCTAGGAACAGACATTGAGGATCACAACCCCAGGAAGCAAAGCAGAATGAACCCATCTGGCATGACAAGAAATTAAATGTAAAGGGGGAGAACCCAACAAAAAGAAAAAGTCATGGCAATGACAAGTCAATACGTTTCAGTTATAACCATCAACGTTAATGGTCTCAATTCACCAATCAAAAGAAATAGACTGGCAGAATGGGTCAAGAAGCAAAATCCAACAATATGCTGCATACAAGAAACACACTTAATTCAAAAGGAAACTCATAGACTGAAAGTTAAAGGGTGGAAAACAATACTGCATGTGACAGGAACCCGAAAAAAAGCAGGAGTAGCTATCCTCTTGGGAGATCAAGTAGATTTCAAACCAACACTAATTAAGAGAGATGAAGAAGGACACTACCTCCTTGTAAAGGGAAGAATCCAAGAGGAAGAGATGACAATCATAAATATCTATGCACCAAACACTAGTGCACCCAATTATATAAAACAAATACTAACAGACATGAAAAGCCATATATGCACTAACACAATTGTAGTGGGGGACCTCAACACCCCACTGTCACAAATAGATAGATCAACTAGATTAAAAATAAGTAATGAAATACTAGAACTCAATTGAACTCTTGAACAAATGAACTTAACAGATCTTTACAGAGCCTTCCACCCCACAAAATCAGAATACACATTCTTTTCAGCTGCACATGGGTCATTCTCCAAAATAGACCACATACTCACACATAGAACATGTTTAAGTAAGGGCAAAGGAATTGAAGTTATCCTCTGTACATTATCAGACCATAGTGCGATGAAATGGGAGATCCATAGCAAAAGAAACTCAAAAAATTTCATAAACACGTGGAAATTGAACAACACACTTCTGAATAACCAATGGATCACAGAGGAAATTAAAGAAGAAATCAGACAGTTCCTTCAATTAAATGACAATGAGAATACAACATATCGGAATCTATGGGACACAATGAAAGCAGTCTTACGAGGGAAATTCATAGCAGTGAATATGCATGTTAGGAAAAGAGAACGAGCCCAATTAACCTGATGCTGAACCTCAAGCTTCTAGAAAAAGAAGAGCAGGACAACCCCAAAGCTCATACAAGGGAGGAAATTATCAAGATCAGAGGAGAAATCAATGCAATGGAGACCAAGAGAATGATACAAAAAATCAATGAAGCCAAGAGTTGGTTCTTTGAAAGAATCAACAAAATTGATAAACCTTTAGTCAACCTTGTCAGAAAAAGGAAAGAAAAGCCCCAAATCCATGCAATTACGAATGAAAAGGATGAAATGACAACAGACCCAGCAGAAATCCAGATGATCATCAATACCTACTTCCAGAACCTATACGCCAATAAGATGGACAACACAGAAGAAATGGATATATTCCTGGATACATATGAATTACCAAAGTTGAACGAAGACGACCTAAAAATTCTGAACAACCCAATATCAACCAATGAAATTGAAAATGTAATTAAAAACTTATCAACTAAGAAAAGCCCGGGCCCTGATGGCTTCACTGCTGAATTCTGCAAGACATTTAGAGAGGAACTGCTGCCGCTACTGTTTAAACCCTTCAATGAAATTGAAAGGGAAGCAATACTCCCAAATTCATTCCTGGAAGCAAACATCACCTTGACCCCCAAAGCAGAGAAAGACCCAACTGAAAAAGAGAACTATAGGCCAATCTCACTAATGAACATAGATGCAAAAATCCTTAATAAGATACTGGCAAACAGAATGCAGAAGATCATCAAGAAGATCATACACCCTGATCAAGTGGGATTCATCCCAGGGATGCAGGGATGGTTCAATATACGAAAATCAATTAATGTAATACACTATATCAATAGAACCAAGGACAAAACCCATATGATTATCTCCATAGATGCAGAAAAAGCATTTGACAAAATCCAACATGCACTTATGATAAAAACCCTACAAAAAATTGGAATAGATGGTCTCTACCTCAAACTGATAGAAACCATCTATGAAAAACCAACAGCCAGTATCATACTAAATGGTCAAAAACTGAAATCCTTCACACTAAAATCAGGAACAAGACAAGGATGTCCACTATCACCACTCTTGTTCAATATAGTTCTGGAAACATTAGCCACAGCAATTAGACAAGAGAAAGAAATAAAAGGAATAAAGATAGGAAATGAAGAAGTCAAATTGTCTTTATTTGCAGATGACATGATACTCTATATAGAAGACCCCAAGAACTCCACCAAAAGTCTTCTAGACTTAATAACCAAATTCAGTCAAGTAGCTGGTTACAAGGAAAATCAATAGCTTTCCTCTACACCAATGACAGACTCACTGAGAGAGAAATAGGGCAAATAATTCCTTTCACAATAGCATCCAAAAAACTGAAATACCTAGGAATCATCCTAATGAAAGAAATCAAAGACCTCTTCTCTGAAAACTATGGCACCCTGAAAAGAGAGATTGAAGATGATATCAGAAAATGGACAGACATCCCCTGCTCCTGGATAGGAAGGATTAATATAGTGAAAATGGCCATACTTCCAAAACTGCTATATAGATTTAATGCAATTCCAATTGAGATCCCAGTAGCATACTTCATAGACCTCAAGAAAACAATCCAAAAATTCATTTGGAGCAAGAAGAGACCCAGAATAGCAAAAGCAATTCTAGGTAACAGAGACATGGCAGGGGGTATCACAATCCCCAACCTGCAACTATACTACAAAGCTACTGTGATAAAAACAGTATGGTACTGGCAAAGAAACAGGCTTGAGGACCAGTGGAACAGATTAGAAGATGCAGAAACAATGCCAGACACACTCAGCCATCTCATCTTCGACAAAGGAGCCAAACACCCTCACTGGAGGAAAGATAGCCTCTTTAATAAATGGTGCTGGAAAAATTGGGCTTCAACTTGCCAAAGATTAAAACTAGACCTGTATCTTTCACCATGCACTAAACTAAAATCAAAATGGATTAAAGATCTAAATATTAAAATAGAAACTCTGAACCAGTTGGAACAGAGGTTAGGTAGAACCCTTGAAGACATCGGTGTAGGAAAAGATTTTATGAAGAAAACCTCAGTTGCCCGTGAACTAGCACAAACAATCAACAAATGGGATCTCTTCTTATTAAAAAGCTTCTGCACAGCAAGAGAAACCACCAGCAGTGTGAAGAGACAATCCACAATGTGGGAAAAAATCTTCACCAGCTCTTCCTCAGACAAAGGTCTACTATCTCGAATATATAAAGAACTTAAAAAGATTAGACCTCCCAAATTTAAAGACCCAATCCAAAAATGGGCATCTGAAATGAACAGACATTTCTCAGACAAAGAAGTAGAAATAGCAAATAAATACATGAAAAAAATGTTCAACATCACTGGTCATTCGAGAGATGCAAATGAAAACAATGCTGAGATTCCACTTCACTCCCCAAAGAATGGCTGCTATCATGAAATCAACCAATAACCAATGCTGGCGGGGCTGTGGGGAAAGAGGAACCCAGCTCCACTGCTGGTGGGAGTGTAGACTGGTGCAACCACTGTGGAAATCAGTATGGAGATACCTCAAAGAACTAGGACTGGAAATCCCATTTGACCCCACTATTCCACTGCTGGGGATCTTCCCCAAAGAATGAAAAGAATCATACCACAGTGATATATGTGCACCCATGTTCATAGCAGCACAGTTTGTAATAGCTAAAACTTGGAAACAGCCCAAATGCCCATCAACTGGAGACTGGATAAAGAAAATGTGGTTTTTTAATAAAATGGAGTACTACTCAACCATAAAAAATGAGAAATTAGAGACATTTATAGCTAAGTGGATGCACATTGAGGCAATACTCTTAAGTGAAATAAATAGGACACACATGTGTAAATACCGAATAGTTTCTCTGGTGTGAGAAACTGAAAGTGTAAATAAGGACTAAATGTATAATAGGTAATGTGAAATAGGAAGAAAAGGGGCAAAGGGGAAGGAAGTGGGAGGGCTAAGGGAAAGGATAGAAGGGAATGGGATTAATATGAGAAAATGGAAAAATAGGAACAAAATTTTTGTAAATAGGGAGGGCTGGAGGGGTTGAAGGGAGGGCTGGGCAAGGGTGAAAAACAAGAACCAAGAGAGACTATGTAAAGGTGCAAATTTCCAATGATGAATGTCATTATATTGTATACCTAAAATGTACCAGTGATTAGAATGAATAATCGATAATGTAAAATAGGAAGAAAAGGTCCAAAGGGGTAGGGGTAGTGGGAGGCACAGGGGAAAGGAAAGAAGGGAAAGGAAAAAATGCTGAGAAATGGAAAAAATGGAAATAAAGTCTTTGTAAATAGGGAAGGGTGGAGGGCGTGAAGGGAGGGCTAGGAATGGGGAAAAAATAAGAACCAAGATGCATTATATAAAGGTACAATTCCCAATGAGAAATGTAATTGTGTTGTATACCTACAATGTACCAATAAAAGAATTTAATACAAAAAAAATGTGTCCTATTATAGGTGTACAGTTTGGGCTATATAGATTTATGAGATTTTTCTAAAAATATTACATGATTTCTGAAAATATTACTTCTATATTTAGAGAGCTGATGGTGAAATTTAGGGTAAAGTAGTAAAAGGCAAAAGATTTATACGATTTGAGGAGAAACCAGAGTATAGGATAAAGTAGTAGTAATTATGCACTTTCTGTTAGTGAAACAAAGTTGAAAACAAAATGCATTGTATAGTGTAATACTTGTGAATGCAAGCTGCGAGTCAGCCTGGGAAGGCCAAATCAGGGAGAAGTGGTGCTTTTCATTTTATCAGTTTTCTCCTCCTGAAATATAATAACCAGTCAATAAATATTAGCTGTTATTTCTCAGTAAATAAAATGAACAGTAAAGGCAAAGAAACCCTATATATTCTCAGGTATTACCATATAAGCTATTATAAAACACCTTTGAATTTAAGATAAAGAAATCCCTATCTTAATATCATTAACTTAATTTTTAGAATACCAAAATAATTAAATTATCTTATTTTTCAAGAAGGCTGATACTTTGAAAAGTTTTTTTTTAACTACTTTGTCCCACTTTGCTTTATGTAAAGAAAAATCCATGTCTGTTTTTGTCCAAAGATCATAGATTTGTATCAGAATCTATGAAAACAGATGATGGACAAAATTAATTTTAGATTTAACTCAAATTTCATCAAGACTTACTTCAGAATTGAGATAAATTATATTTGTCCATGATGAATAAAATAATATTGTTATAATTTCAAGGGACTATTATTTAAAGAAATAAATTATTTTAAGCTTTGGAAACTAGTGTTTAAAATCAAAACCTTGTGGACCAGAACCTTGTAAATAAAAGATTATTTGCCTAATTATAGTTCTCCGTGTATAGTGGAATTTAAGTGGTCTTTTTCTATTCAGTTTATTTATTTGATGGTACCGAGGATAGAACCCAGCACCTCATGCTTGCTAGGAAGTGCTGTACCACTGAGATATACTCCCAGTTCATAAACAGAATTTTCTAAAAGTGATTTGCATCATAGGATTTCACGTCTTCGTTCATGGTAGTTTGGATTTTTGGGAAACCATCTATCAGTTAAATTTTTTGTTCATTCAACAAATACTTGCTGAAAATATTCCATGTGTGCAGATATACCTTGATAAATTAACAATTATAATATGGTAAAAAGGCTTAAGATTGTGGATTTTGGAGCCAGCCTATGTGTGATTTATTATTTGTATGATACTAGACTAATTCTGTGTCCTCAATTTCTCATCTGTCAAGTGGAGGTAAAAATAGTACCTGCCCCGTGGGATTGTTATGAGGATTAAAGGAGTTCATATAAGTAATGGCCTTAGAATAGTAACTGGCCCACTGTAATTGGTATATAACTATTTACTATTATTATTATAAGACAGATATGGTCTCAGGGCTGGGGATTTAGATCTGTGCCTGCCTGGCAAGCACAAGGTCCTGAGTTTGATCCTTGGGTTTTTTGGGGGGGAAAAAAATTTTAAAAAAACAAATATGGTCTCTACCCTTGTAAACTTTATACTCTATAAGGGGAGACAAGTAGTAGATAACAAAATAATTATTCATTATAATAAGTTATGAAGGCAACGAGCAGTATTTTTTAAAATCTGTTTTTATTAGTGCATACATATTTGTCATACATAATAATCACATTCATCATAGGGAACTTGTACCTGTACATAATACGCCTTAATTCGTTTTTTCCCATTCCCCTGACCTCCCTTCAACTCTTCTTCCCCTCCCCATTTATAAAAGTTTTGTTTCCATTTTTTTCCCTTCCATTCTCTTTTTTTAAAAGCGCTTTTCCCTTCCTTCCCTTCCCCTTTCCCCCTTGCCTTTCTTGTTACCCTTCCTATTTGAACATGTTCTTCCTACTTCCAATATTTATCTTTCGCTTTGGTCCTTATTTACCCTTTGGATTTCTCACACAAGAGAAACAATGGAATATTTAAACTTGTGTGTCCGGTTTATTCACTTAACATTATGGTCTTGAGTTGTATCCATTTACCTGAAATGACTCAACTCCGTCCTTCTTTATGGCAGAGTTATTTCTCCATTGTATATAAATACCACATTTTCTTTGTCCATTCATCTGTTGCTAGGCATATGGGCTGTTTCCAAGATTTAGCTATTATAAATTGTGCTGCTATAAACAATGGTAGTATGTATATATCACTTGGTATGATGCTTTTAACTTTTAAGGGAAGATACTTAGGGCACAGCTGGGTCAAATGGAACCTCTAGTTTTAGTTTTTTGAGGAATCTCCATATTGATTTCCATAGTGGTTGTACCGACAGTGGAGAAGTGTTCCTTTTCCCCCACAGCCTTGCCAGCATTTGTTATTGGTTAATTTCTTTTTTTTTTTTGGTACCGGGGATCGAACTTGGGTCCTTGTGCTTGCACTTGTGCAGCAGGCGGCGAAACCAGTGCTAAATCCCCACCCTGTTGGTTAATTTCTTTCTTTCTTTCTTTTTTTTTTTTTTGGTACCGGGGATCAAACTCGGGACCTTGCGCTTGTGTGGCAGATGCCGGAACCACTGAGCTAAATCCCCGGCAATTGGTTAATTTCTTGGGGTTTTTTGGGGTTTTTTTTTGGTACTGGGGATCGAACTCGTGTCCTTGTGCTTGCACAGCAGGCGGTGAAACCACTGAGCTAAATCCCCGGCCCAGTTAGTTAATTTCTTGATGATAGCCATTCTTTCTGGAGTGAGATGGAATCTCAGTGTTTTAATTTGCATTTTTCCTTCCTTCCTTCCTTCCTTCCTTCCTTCCTTCCCTCCTTCCTTCCCTCCTTCCCTCCCTCCCTCCCTCCTTCCTTCCTTCCCTCCTTCTGTCCTTTCCTCCTTCCCTCCTTCCCTCCTTCCCAGGATCAAACTGAGGACCTTGCACTTGCAAGGTAGTGGCACCACTGAGCTAAATCCCTGGCCCTAATTTGCATTTCTTGAATGACCAGTGACAACAAACAGTATTGACTGGAAAATAATAGAATGAGGATATCACAGATACAATAGCTAACGGAAGCCTCTCTGAGGTCACTTCTAAGATGATTGGGAAGGAAGGATGGGCATGAGCCTTTTAGACCACCTCCAGCAACTAAAGCAGAAGCCACACAATTAAAGTTTTTCTAAATATCAACCATGTATTATTTTGAATGAAAAGAATTAGTGGGAATTAGTGAAAAATCTTTCAGCTGTTTTATTGTGTTGAAAGTAAGAAAATGTATTCCAAAGGCTTGTCCCATTCCCATATCTTACTCTGAATGACTTAATTATTATCCTAGGAGACTCAGATTTCAATTGTTTCTTCCTTTTTTGAATCTTGTTTATAGTTAGTATGATTGATTCCTGAAAGGGATTGATTACTAGTTAGTTTCAAGCCTATTACATGTATATGCCTAATAATTAAAATAGGTCCCAAGCATCTCTCTTAGTCATTTATAAAATTCAAAATATATGAAAAATCACATCTTAGCTTGCAATTCAAAAGGTTTTCTTACTAAAATTGAGGAGCATGGGACAGAGATGATGAAGTTTTAATAAACTTTAATAATATCATGTAGTATCATAAGAAAAATATATAATGCTGAGAACAATAGGTGTCTTGTGGTTTACCTGAAACCTTCACTTGATTTAATAGGATTCTTCCTGAGAAGTTTTGAGAATAGTAAAGTCTAGAACTTTTGGGGGAATCTTAACATCTTTTTTATAAAATGAAATATTTAATATTAATTTTACTTATGCTCATTTTAATAGATTTTCAGTTAGTGTTTTCATTGTGGGATTATTATAGATTAAAGTGTACACAACATGTTTTGTGAAATGTCTTTATTACTGCCTTGGTAATGTCATGGATATGCAGCCAGCTCAGGAAGAACATAGAGAAGATCCAGATTTTGAAACTAAGGAAGAAGAAGGAATTGAAAAGTGCTCCAAAACAGAAGTAAAAGAAGATCCTGAATCAAAAGCAGAAAGAGATTTAAAAGCTTCCCAGAAATCTGTCAGAAGACACAGAAACATGCACTGCAAGGTCTCATTGCTGGATGACACAGTTTATGAATGTGTTGTAGAGGTGAGTTCATTCTAATTTTCAGTAGTCAGAACTCTTAACAAACTGTTTCATGTAGAGTTGGATAAATAGTGCCTTGGCTCAAGATGAGACCTACTCTAATGACTATTTCTTTGGATTAAGATATTAATAATGGGCTGGGGATTTAGCTCAGTGGTTCTGCTGCCTGCCTCTCAAGCTAAGGACCCGAGTTCGATCCCCGGTACCAAAAAAAAAAAAAAAAAAAGATATTAATAATGATTTTCTGGAGAGGAGAGTATAGGGAGAAGTACGAGTGGGTCTTATTTTCTTCTCCAGTTTTTTTCTGCATCTCTCAAATCTTGTGACCTAAGCATGTATTACTTTTACAGTAAAAAAGAATTTTATTTTTTAAAAGATATATTTGTTATTTTATAGAGTGCCTTTTTATGACTAGATTTTTCAAGGCAGTGTCAATTTCTGATATTAGGTCCAGCTATTCCTTATTGTTACATTTGTCAGAAAAATAACTGTAATATTTCTGCTCCTCCAGATCTAAAACTTGCTCTTCAGTTTATCTAATGTATGTATTTAGTCCCATGAGATAGAACATTCAAAATGTAAATCAAATAATGGCATTTTTAAGAATTCTTTAACATTTTATGAAAGAATAAGTAATTGAATCAGAATTGAATAAAAATGTCAGAGTTACTCAGTTTCTATTTTTGTTCCGTCAGGACAAGTTAAAACATCTAAGCTGGGTATAGTGGTGTATGCCTGGAATCTCAGCACTCCGGGAGACTAAGAAGGATTGCAAGTTCAAGCCCAGCCTGGGCAATTTAGTGAAATCCTTCCTGTCTCAAAATAAAAAATAGTAAGAAAAGGACTGGGGATATAGCTCAGTGCAAAGGCCCTGGGTTCAGTCCCCAGTGCTGCAAAAATAAAACAAACAAAAAATCTCTTAGCTATTAAAAAAAAAAAAACTAGGGCAATAATTGCCATTATGATATGCTTAGTATATGAGCAATTATTGTGATTACTAGTAGCTTTTATTGATAAAATATGCAATTCACATATCCTTGTATCTTAGGTGAGCAACAAATTATTTCTGAGTTGAATTTTCTCCAAATGCAACTATATCCAAACACAGTCTAAAATATTATGCTATACTTACTAGTAGATACTACGTTCACTCTTAAAGTTTTAAAAAGAAAATCAAGAAAAATGTACTGTTGCACATTCAAAATACCTGCTATACCTGGAAACTGTAAGAGATCTAGGACCTGTTTTTTTCTGCTTCTTGCCACTAGCTACTGTAGAGGTGTGGAAAGCTATTCTACGTTCATTCTTATTCAGACCAAGATGTGCATGTGAGCCATTGTATCTGCAGCCCATGGATGCAGAGGCGTTTCAGAATTCAAGATAGGTTGGATTTTAGAAAGGCAAAAAATGTGTATCTTGCATATTTCATAATACCTCCATCAGGATCTAGAGCAGTCCTTGTAGAATCAAATATATTATTTCTATGGAAAAATATATGAAGGTTCAATAGCCTCTTTACAGCTCAGGTCAGAATTTTCCTTCAAATGAGCTTTAGAAATAAACAAAAACAAACAAAAAAATCAAAACTTGTTTTTCAGAACTTCTAGAGTTTGAAATTATTAATAAGGGACTAGAGAGCTATACAAATCATCTTCTGTAATTTAGAAGGAAAACAAGAGGAAAGGAAAAAAAGTGTGAAAAGATGTTACATAAATGGGTAAAGACTGAAATGAATGAACATTTATGATTATTAACTAATAATCATTAAAACTAATTCATCTCAAAGAGAAGTAAGTATTTGTGTGAGCTAAAAAGATTTCCAGAGTTGGGATATAGCTCAGTGGTAAAGCACTTGCTTTGTATGCTCAGGCCCCTGGATTTGATTCTCAGCACTGTGATACAAAATTTTTAAAAATTGTTTTGATGCATTTTTGCACATATTTCTCAGAAGAAATTAGCATGTTTAATTTTTTTGCCAAAAATTCCTACAGATGGGTAGGACAGGTATAAATATTCTTATCCTTTTACACAGAAGAAAGCTAATGTTAATTGAAACTACTTAGGTTGGTTAGTACAGAAGAAGATGGGACCTTTGACCTAAATCACAGCCTCTAAGTTAGGGTATATCCTCTCTGTAAAGAGGAGTGGAAGTACTCAAATTTGGGAGAGGTTTGACTTTCTAGGTAACAAAATATTAAGAAAATTATTTGTAACACTACTGAAAGACTGCTCCAACAGGTAGTGTCTGAGGTCTATCTAGAATTTTCCTTTCTATATTTTTCTAAAAGAGACTACAGGGACTTGAGGTATAGCTTATTCTCTTGGTACATTTGTTCTGAAAATGACAGTCTAATCATTTCCACAGCTACAATCAATCGTTGGTGTTGACAGTTGATTCAGTGGTAATTCTGTAGGCCATAGTGACTGACAGTGGCCCATAGCATGCTTCAGGAAATATTGCACCAAAAATAAAAAATGTGGTGCTTTGGAGGGAAGTAGGGTATAGTGGATAAAGGGAAGGTAGAGTTTTGCTTTGCGTGGTAACTTTCTAAGGTGCAGTAAGTGTGTTGCATTTGTAAACTGACAAGGAACAGGAATTTTATAAATCATTGTTCTACTTAGAATTTGGAATCATGTGAAAATTAGTTAATAACCAAAGATAAAAGAAATTGGAAAATGAGGCTTTTATTTGGTGATAGATACAAGAGTAAGAGGAAACTTCAACTAAAAAAATATATCTTTGCAGAAGCATGCTAAGGGACAAGATTTGCTTAAACGAGTATGTGAGCACCTCAATCTTTTGGAAGAAGACTACTTTGGTCTAGCCATTTGGGATAACACAACCTCTAAGGTAAGAAGACTGTGTGCAATATAAACAGTTGACAAAAATAAAATTTTAATTTTCTTGTTGTTATTGTTAAGAATGTATTTATGTTGGGCCAAGGATTTAGCTCAGTGGCGCTGCCGCCTGCCTCACAAGCGCAAGGTCCTAAGTTCGATCCCTGGTACCAAAAAAAGAGAATGTATTTATGTCTTCCTCTCCAAGACACAGTGCATGTAAGAGTCTGTTCTTGTTTTATACCAACTCACTGAGAATGTTTTGATTACCAGAAATTGAATATTGTTATATTGCAAGAAAAATGGTTGATTTGAAAATAATTGAGAACCCACAATTTGGTATATAAATAAAGTCACAGAGTACCTGCTTACTTAATATCACTGGAAATCATTTTTTGTAAACCAAGTGTGTTTAAATTTCTAGAAGCTGGCTCTTCTAAACGCTTTCAGCAGAAAAAATTCTTTCCACTTGCAATTGAGAGACTAGGACCCATGTTGGGGTAAAAGTTTTTTAGTTTTATTGAAAACTTTTTACCATCATTTGTGTTGCCCATGATACTCTGTCCTGTCAGCAAGTGTCATTTCCTTAATAGCAGTTTCTGTTCTCTTAATGAATTTTTAATAAGCAAATGTTGTTACCTTATTTATGTTTATCTATTTGTGTATAAAGTGTAAAAATGCATAAACTGCCTGATATTAAATCTGAAAAGCAAAGTACAAAGCTGCCTGTGCCCCTCTTTTTTTTTTTTTTGGTACTGGGGATCGAACTCGGGTCCTTGCACTTTCGAGGCAGGTGGCGGAACCACTGAGCTAAATCCCCGGCCCACCTGTGTCTCTCTTAAAGTATTTCTGGAAAGGAAAAGCTGATGTCCCTGTATCATATTCTATCTTCAGCTTTCCTGATAGTTTATAAGAATACCTTTTGGAAAAATAGTGAGCAAGCAATCCTGGGAAACGAAAGGCTCATTATAGTCAATGCATTGGGAATTTGCAATATAGACCAGATTCTTGCAGGATACTCAACGGGAACATGGTTAAAAAATATGGGCTACTCTGTTTTCTGCTGCCAAATTCATCATAGCCAACTTTCAGTTCTCAAAACTAGGTCAAAGCCGTGTGTTTTTTTGGATTAAAGTGAGAGTCCTTAGCTTTGCCATTCCTGGACACATGCCTGACACCCATAGTTTAAAGAAAGAAAGTAGCTCATGGTTTCAGGAGATTCAGTACATGGTTGGCAGGCTCCAAGGCAGAACTATTATGGTGATAGGGGAGTGATGATGAACCTATGGCATGTGTGCTGCAGTGGGCTGTTTGTATCATTGAAATCTCTAAAAGGTTCACCATCACTGTGATAGGGCATGGCAGAGCAAAGCTGCTTAGTTCATGGTGGCTTGGAATCAGAGGAGAACAGTGTCAGAGAGGAATGAATAAGGGACCATGTATAGTGTCCAAGCCATGTGTCTGTTATCCACTCAGACACATCCCAGGAGCCTGCTTTACTAATCTGCTAGGTGGTTCTCAATGCAATGAAGTTGACATATTAAGGTTAATGGTCAAGGTTCTGAGTTTGATCCCTGGTACCAAAAAACAAAACAAAACAAAAAAACCCCAAAAAGATTAATGGTCACAAAGGACATGGAAGAGAAAGCAGGAACTTCATTAACACATAGCCCAGGCAAAACTTGAACAAAAATTAGTCTGAGAAAGATTTACCATAGCATTGTCAGGTTAAAGGGCCATCTTAGTGATGACAGTTGTTCTTGAATGATATCTCTGGAGTCATCCTTCTTCAGTCTGCATGGGTTGCTCTCTTGGTTGTGTACATAGTTGTCCCTAGTATTTCCCATCACCATCTTCCTGGGAATTTGCTTTGCCTCTTTCCTGTGATATTTCTTGTTTCATCCTAGCTTTTCATTGTGTTTTGATAGAATACTCCTCCCGAGAAATGACTTTTGAGACATTACATGTCTAAAACATGTCTTCTTCATTATGTCCTCACATTTGATTGTTAGATTGGTTGGATATAGAATTACAGTCTTAAAATCACTTACCTTGAGGTTTTGAAGATATTGTTCCATGTCTTTTAGTTTCCAGTGTTGCTATTATAAAGGCCAGAGCCATTCTGATTCTTGATCTTTTGTGTGACTTTTGTTCTTCTCTCTCCCCTGTGACAGAATCAAGCTAGTAGAATTATTTACCTCCTCCTGTTTAGGGTTCTGAGTTCACAGTTCTATATCTTAGTATGGGTTGATTTTCCTCCTTTGTTCTGTGTCCATGTCTATATTCTTTACTGGACTGTGATTTCCTCAGGAATGTCCTTGTCTGCCCGAGTGTGGCAGGCATTCAATAAATGAATTGATAGAATAAGACATATTGTTACACTTTAGAGAACAGCTTTGCCACTTCCTAGTTTTGAGTTAGGCAAGTTACTTGTAGCTCTGTTTTCTTATTGGTAAATGAGAATGTTAATGAGATAATCTATATAAAAGCATGTAGAATGACCTGATGTATAGTAAGCTTTCAATAAAAATTAAGTAGTATGGGAGCCGTGACTGACGACAAAGTCATAAGGAAGCGTCTCCTCATTGATGAGGACGGTGCTGGAGATGACTGCAGAATTAATCTACTAGTGAAGAGTTTCATTAAGTGGTGCAACTCTGGATCCCAAGAAGAGGGATACAGCCAGTACCAATGCATGCTGAGCACACTGGCCCAGTGTGAGTTCTCCATGGGCAAAACATTGCTCATGTATGACATGAATCTCAGGGAAATGGAAAACTAGGAAAAAATTTACAAAGAAATAGAATGCAGCATTGCAGGAGCACATGAAAAAATTGCTGAGTGCAAAAAGCAGATTCTTCAAGCAAAATGAATATGAAAAAAATCGCCAAGAATATGATGCTTTGGCAAAGGTGATCCAGCATCACCCAGATAGGCATGATACCGTAAATACTGGGGATTGAACTCTGGATCTTGCGCTTGCTAGGCAGGCTGCGGAACTGCGGAACCACTGAGCTAAATTCCCAGCCCCTATTCTAACAGTTCTTGCCGGGGATTTAGCTCAGTGGTTCCGATGCCTGCCTCACAAGCGAAAGGACCCGAGTTCGATCCCCAGTACCAAAAAAAAAACAAACAGTTCTTGACTGGATGTTTGTCCTCCAACCTTACTACCTTTACATCTACAAAAAATTCATATAATGTACCTCAATAGGAAAATGGATAAACAGATTATATTATATGCATATAATAGAATACTAAATAACAGTAAATAAGAATATACTACACACTTTTTAAAAAATCAAAACTGCTTTTTATTATCATGGCAATAAATATCCTTACTCTCTGAATGAAAAAAAAATTAAGTATTGTAGTTGTTCTTATGATAGTATTATTATTTTAAAGTGAAATTACCAATTGACCAAGGCCTTGGCATTAAAAAAAAAAAGACTTGTGGATCATAATCTTGAGATGCATTCTGCAATTCTGGAACATCTTTCAGGTTGAATAATCTGCAGAATCTTTTCGCAGTTAGGGTATACCAAAGGATAATGTACTTTTTACTGAATAAAGAAATTGAATATATCTAGCCAGATTTTGTGGCTTCATTTTAGCTTTTGGAAAAGACAAATTATACAAATTTAGATTTTTAATTGTCTTTAACTGGTTAATTTAAAAATCAAATTGGCTTTATTCACAATTCTTGAGTAGAGAGCATCCTTTAGAGGATAGAATGTGAAGAATGAAGGCTCCCACCGGGCAAAGGCAGAACAGTGGGTTTTGTAAGGTAGAAACAAGGAAATGAAACAAAAGGGGAAAAATTTGCTTTGGTTGAGAGAGGTTAAAGTAGAGAGGACTACTTCCTTATTTATTTATTTATTTATTTATTTAGTTTGTTTGTTTGTTTGAGACAAGGTCTCACTATGTCATCCAGGCTGGCCTCAAACTCATGGCTATCCTTTTGCCTCAGCCTCCCGAGTCCTGGGACCATAGGCATGTGCCACCATGCCCCATGGGACTTCCTTATTAAGTTGACTCAGATAGATTGTACTCTCCAGATTTCAGGAAAAACTGGTCTGTTTGGAGATCCACCTGCTTTCTTAAGATTTCACTTTAATTATGTGGTATTTAGCATGAATGACTCCATTTTGTTTTGTTCTGATCTGTTTGGGCCTATAGTATAAGAACTCAGTACAAAAAAATGGCTTCCCATGATTTTTTTTTTAAACACTATCATTCCCTATATCTGCTGTCAGTAAGCCAAAATTTCAGAAAATATCCTCTAGAAGTATATAGATATTTATGAAATTACTAAATCTGTAAGGCACTAATCTTTGTTATTCATCTGTCTAAATTTTCTGTCATTCTGAAAACAGAAGATAGAGAGCTATAAAGTCTCTGGGGGCTCATACCTGTCATTTTACAGATTAGAAAGCGAACATGAGAAAGTGACTTCTGTCTCGCAGTCAGTTTACTCCTTCAGCTGTTTTCTTTTTCCTTCAGCTGTTTGCCTGCTACCTTTTCTAAGTAATTTTCTTCTTTAGCTTTTTCTTCTTTTCCTTGATTTTTACATTACTTTATTGTTTACCTTTTTTCTTTCTTCCTTTTGATTCCTACATACAGAATTAGCTCATGTTGTGGAAAAATACAAACTTTAATATAATGAGAAATCTTTTATCCTCTTTCCATTTCCAGTCTCTACTGTCTTTTTGTAGTTTGTTTGCTTTGAGACAAGGTCTCACTATGCAGTTCAGTTTGGTTCTGAACTCACTTTGTGGCCCAGGCTGGCCTTGAACTCATGGCAGTCTTCCTGTCTCACCCTCCCAAGTGCTGGTTTTATAGGTGTGCACCACCACACCTGGCAAAGATTTGTCCTTTTTATATGTAACTGCTCTCTATAAGAGCTTCTGGATCTGTGTATTTTGTTCATAGATGATCAGGCACCTCATGCAGGGAGGAAAGTTAACTAAATTGTCTTTTTCCTCATAAGGCATCATTCCTTCCTCACTAACTACATGATAATAGGCCTATTGCCCAACTGAGTCTGATAGAGAAGAAAAGCAGTCAGAAGCAAATTTCTATAGCTCTGTGAGAGATTTATTGCTGCTGTGAATCAGAGTTATATTAGTTAAATCGATGCTTCCTGTATTTTATTTCTGTATAGAATTAGTTATTTATGAATGAATCAATGATTTTTTTTCCCTGTGAGTGGGGAGAAGTCACTGACATTAATTTTCCCTCCCTCTAAATTCCCTAAGCAAAAAAGATCTTGGTGGTAAATAATGAGATTTTAAAATTAAGTCTACATTCAATTTAGTAGTATTTGGTCTTCTTTCTCCTTCCATTTTTTGTCTGAGTAAATTATCCTACTTTTAGGAAATTAACCTGAAAAGGTAATCAATCATAGCTAGAAGAGTCTCTCACCTCGCAAAGGCAAAGATCAAACACTAATGGAGTGAATATTAAATCAAGAGTGTGAGGAACTTAGTTTATAATCATCTGATAGGATGGACTGTTTTTCATTAGTTCATGACCGGCTTTGAAGGCAAGTGCCAGTAATGACTACATCTTTAAAGACTAAGATGAATTTTCTTTCTTTTTTTTTTTTTTGTACTGGGGATTGAACTCAGATCCTTGTGCTTATGAGGCAAGCGGTGGAACCACTGAGCTAAATCCCCGGCCCCAGATGAATTTTATAAACATACTTATAGATTAGTGAGGCTTCATTTAGAATCTTATGTTTTGCTAGGTATTCCTTCATAAACATTTATTGAACAGTAGTTGCCTTATTCTGGGCAGAGATATGAAGGACGTAGTCTCTTTCCTTGTAGAGCTCCTAGGCTGGGGAACAGTAGGCAGTAAGATGGGCACCTGGGTATCATCTGAATTATAAGAGATGGTCGTGAATCTTCCAGGGCAAGAGACAGTGACAGAGTATTCCAAGTAGAAGAAACAGTGTGTGAGAAGGTGTTTTGAAACAAAGGAGCAAATGGGAGACCTATAATTATTTAGATCAATAAATGAAGGTCTAAATCAGGATATTACTGCTCTCTATGTTATTTGAAAGTTTTTCCTAAAGCTGAAGGTAAGGAATGTGATTCTTTTTAATGCACAAACTTAAATTCTATTTAAAATGTTAATATATTTAACTCACAAGATATGATTGATAAAATATGATTCTCTTCAAAGGGAATTGGTACCTACTTTTCAAATAGAAATTAGATTATCTAGAATTGCAATTTTAGTGGGCTGCTTAAGGACCCTACTAAAATACAATTCCTTAACTTATCCTCTCAATATTTTGTACTTTTGTCTTGCCTCTTGCCTCTGCCCTCTGTAACCTTCTTTTCTGTTTTCCCATTCTGTTTGAGAAATCAGTTTGCATAGATTATCTCTATTTCCTTGCTGTCTGTTAGTATAATATAGTACAAGAAAGTATGTAAATTATGTATTATTCCAAAGAATTTCTACAAAGCAAACACATCTGTGTAAATATCCCTAAGATTAAAAAAATGAACATTACCAGAACTCCAAAATTCCTACTCCTACCAGCTATCACCCTTCTCTATTCCCTGTCAAAAGTAACTTCTTCCTGACATGTGTATCCATCCCTTAGTTTTGCCTGCTCTTACACTTTACATAAATGAAATCATGCATTATGTTATTTTAGGTTTAGGTTCTTCTGTTTTGTTCAGGCTCATACTTTTTAGATTCATCCATGCTGTCACAAATAGCACTAGTTCATTTTCATTGCAATATAGTAGTTCATTGTTTGACTATAGTACACTTTTATTTATGCATTTTCCTATTAATGGGCATTTGGCTTGTTTATAGTTTGAGCTTTTATGAATATTGCTGCTAGGATATTTTTTGATACCTCTTGCCATACACATTGTTTTTGGATATAGTCCTAGGAGCAGAATTACTGGATTTTATTGAACACGTATGTTCTACTTTAGTAGCTATTATCAGACAGTTTTCCAAAGTGGTTTTGCCAGGTAACTTTCTCATCAGTGAATATAGCACCAGCTATGCCACATACTCATCTCCACCTGGTGTGACCCATTGAGTTCTGATTCCTTCCCATATCACTCTGCTGCAGCTGGTCTTGCGAGGATAAAACTGACAGTTTTTCATCCTCATGTTTCTTGTCCTTTTGCAGCATTGATGATCTAAAATCCCCTATCCTTGAAACTCTCTTCCTTTGGATTCTGAGATACTGGTGTCTCCTTGTTTTCCTATTACTACTTTAGTCACTCGTAGTTCTTTCCATCCCTTAAATGGAAGTATTCCCCTAGGGAATATCTTTAGTTTCTTTGTTTTCACTCTGCCATATGCCTCCTAGGTGATTTTTTAAAAATCTGTGGTTTTTGGTTTTACCACCTATGAAATAGTGAAAGCATCTACATAGATGTCTCTCATCCAGATGCCTTTTTTGAGTGCCATCCAGCCATCAATTGAAATAATTCCACTTGGATTTCCAAGAATACCTTAAATGTGTAATATAGTATAATTTTTTCATTCTGCTGATAGTGTACATTTCTTTTTTCCAATTTTCTCTTTTTCATAAAGTTTGTTTCTTTTCCTACATTTCTTGTCTCAGTGAATAATATTATATCTGCCCAGTTGCCCAAGCCAGCAAATTAGGAATTATCTTTTACTGTTACACATTACTAACCCTCATTGCCAGCCCCACTGCCCCTATGTCCCATTTATTCAGTCACAAATCCTGACTGTTTTAGCTCTTAATTATTTTTCTTCTCTGTCCCATAGATTACTTATCAGGCCCTTTCAGTTACCAATATCACTATCATTTATTGAATACTGACTGTATTTTTTAATATATCAAATAATTTAATCCAAAATAACTCTGTGAAGAAAGGCAGTTTTGTCCCAATTTTGCATAAGAAAAAAATTGAGAATCGGAAAGATCGCCAATGGAAGGTTACATAGATATTAATTATTAGAGAGGTTCAGGCAGGATTGGAACTCAAAAATGTCTGACTTCCAAAGCCTGTATCCTTAGCCATTGTGCTCTTCTGGAGCACAATTAATGATCTTAACAACTGGCTCTTATTTGGTCTCTCTACCTGTAATCACGCAGTAATTCATTTCATTTCTTTATTTTAAATCTTTCAGTGCCTCTAGCTTTCCTCGAACTTGAAGCCCAAATGTCTTAGCGTCGACAGCTGTGGCTCTGTTTATTGGCCCTTTCGTGGTTTTTTCTTTACTCTTCAGTTTTAATCTATTCTCCTTACCTTTGAGCTCAAACTATGCTGACCTACATGTAGCAACTTAAACATATCATCTTCTCTTTTACACTTTTGTGCCTTTCTATTTACTTCCTTTTCTTTGTTGCCTAGCTAACTGTTCTTTATCTTTCAAGATTCAACTTTGATCCCCCAGACACACGATTGAGAAATATTTCCTAATTGCCTTCTAAGATGTTGGCGCACATCTCTGTTCTCAAGATACAATATGCTTTATCGTGGTAATGATCATACCCAGAACAAATTGATTGTTCACTGTTCATCTCTGACTTTAAAATGACAGCTCATTGAGGACAAGTGCTATTTATTATTATTTGTGTCTGTGTGGTGTGCTGGGAATTGAACCCAAGGCCTCCTGACCACTAGCTAAGCACTCTGTCATTGAGCTAACAACCCCCCCCAGTGGTTTTTTGTTTTTTTATTTTTATTTTTTTTGGTACCAGGGATCAAACTCAGGACCTTGCACTTGCAAGGCAGGCACCGGAACCACTGAGCTAAATCCCCAGCCCCTAGTGGTATTTTTAAATCCTTTTTGTCCCCACAGTGCCTAAAACATTGAATTATTCCTCAAGTATTTGGTAGGCATTTTATAAATATTTTTATAAATAAAATACAATTGAGGGCCAGGGATTTAGCTCAATGGTTCCGCTGCCTGCCCTGCAAGTGCAAGGACCCGAGTTCGATCCTTGGTACCAAAATAAATAAATAAAATAAAATACAATTGAATAATTTAGTTCAACCATAAAAGCATCTCTATTCTTGTACATATTAATTTTTATTATTTTCAGAAGGTTTTTTAAAACTTTAGGGTGTGGATACTGAAGCAATAGTAACTTGTTCTATAAGGTAGCTTAGAATTGGTAGTTCTCATGTGATTAACACAAATCTAGATTTGCCTTCTTGGTGTCAAATTGGTGGGAATTTTAGCCCCAGAGTCATAAAACAGCATATGGAGTCCCTGGAAGAAACTTGGAAGCGTCAGGTTACCTTGAGATATTCTCTTAAATAATGGAAAATATAGTACTCTTCCTCTGGTAGGAGATATCCCCTCTAAGCACATGGATTTTTTTTTTTTTTTTTTTTGGTACTGGGGATTGAACTCGAGTCCTTGCACTTGCGCAGCAGGTGGCAGAACCACTGAGGTAAATCCCCGGCCCAGAACATGGATTTTTGTTAAGCATTCTGGATTTCGTGGAATAAGTCAAGGGTTCACAGATGTTCTACACAACTTATCAATTGGTATTTTTGAAAAATTTCTTTTACCTTCAAACCTATAACACTTAAAAGTTCTTTTGTCTGAATGAGACACTAAGGAGAAAATACCTAAGTCTTTCCTTTTCTTTTTTTTTTTGGTACCGGGGATGGAACTAGGATCCTTGCGCTTGTGAAGCAGGGAGCAGAACCACCGAACTAAATCCCCAGCCCAAGTCTTTCCTTTTCTGACAGGGCTTAATGAAGTGTTTGCTTAGTTTTATATTGTAAAATGATTTTATATTAAGTGATATTAATGAATATTTTTTAACCTGCCATGTTAATTACAGGAGAATATAGAAGGAAACTAGTCCTCTTGTACTTATTGTCTGTTGTGGTGACTATCTTTCTATAAGTAAAAGTACAGTAGCATATAATTAAATGTAAAATTATGGTGTTGAAGCCCATTCCTTTTGTAGGGTATATGGAATGGTCACCCTATGGTTTACTCTTGTAGGTAGAAGATAAAGAGAGGGACACCTTTCTTCTCTGTTTTGAATACCACTGAATTCAATTTCAAGCCTTTTGGATGAGGGAAGGGAAAGGATTAGGTAGAGGCAAAAATGGGACTCCTGGGTTATTGGTAATCTTGTAATTCTTACACGATCACTTTGTTACTTTACTGATCTGTGTGCTTATGTTGTATGTCCTGTGTGTGTGTGCATTGTATGTATGTTAGGAATTAAGCCCAGGGCCTTGTACATCCTAAGGACACACTCTACCACTTAGCTATACTCCTAATCAGTGTACTTTTCTGTATGTATTGTACATTCAAAAAGATGTTAAGGGCACTTTTCAAGTGCCCTTGTTTTGCCTGGTCCCCCTCTGCATTGAGGATCCCTGCCCTCCTGGTGTCTAGTCTCTTATGTGGAATGAGAAATCATTAAGGGAGGGATTAGAAAGGGCAAGAGTAGTTATGGAAAACAAAACATTTCTTCAGTAAACATTAACTGGGCATGAACCATGTACCAGATGCTGTGCTAACACAGAAAATTTGAATGAAATCAAAGGTCACTTTTGAAGGGGAAAATAAGATTTAGATGATGTTAATTTATCCTGGTTGTAGATCAGTACTAGTCTTTACCAATAATGTAAATAGAAAATGCTGACTTCACATTGACTGTTTACTAAGAGATTTAATCTTTATACTGACTCTATGAGACAGGTCCTATTACTAATAATACAATTTATACATTCATCCTAAAGTTATTCAGCCAGGATATAGTGGAGCTTGGATTCAAGCTCAAATTCCGGTTACCTGTTTCTCTGTGAAATTAATGCAAAGACTATTAAGGGAAATGCAGGTTGACTAGAGGCACTATTACAAGATGGCCAGTGATCCTTTTGTTTATGTTTGGAGCTCCGTGTGAATGCCTTTTCTTCTTTTTACAGACATGGCTGGATTCTGCCAAAGAAATAAAAAAGCAGGTTCGAGGTAAGTAGATATAGCCCTTTTTATAGGTCTTTTTTTCTTATAGTAGGTCAGAGGATTTCCACCCACTTCTGGCTGTGAGTCAGTCACTTTAGAATCCTTACTATTGCAGATTGCTTTGAAAGTGAGATAAAACCTTTCCCTGGAAGGAGGAGATTCCATAATAGAAAAACACAGCTGAGGTGAAACTATAGAGATACAGGTCAGATCTGGACCAAACTAGGCAAAGTTGGGGAAGATAGGAATAATGAGAGTATTACAAGGTAGAAAAGAACAAGGATATGGGAGTCAGTTTTCAAAATGGTAGCTATCAAAACTGTAGTGGCCCACTAGGAAGAGTTTGCTGCCAGATCCTACTCTTTTAAAATAGTTCCAGACCTACTACCTCTGTCTCTCTCCTTTCCCCCATCTCTCTCTCTCCCTCTCCTCCCCTTCTCCCTCCCTTGCTCCTCCCTCTCTTCTCCCTCCTCCATCTATCCCTCCCTCCCTTCCTCCTTCCCTCCCTCCCTTTCTTCCTCCTCAGGGCCTCAAACATGCTAAGCATACACTACCATTGAGCTACAACGCCAGCCCTGCCTTCTAACTTTCTCTATGTTTTCCTTTCTATGCAGTAGTCCTTTCTTCTCTGTGGTTTGACTTGACCTAGTTTTATTTACCCATAGTCAAATGTAGTCTGAAAATATTAAATGGAAAATTCCAGAAATAAACAATTCATAAGTTTTGAATTGCATGCCATTTTTAGTATTAATTGAAATCTTGTGCAGTCCTGCTCCATTCTGTCTGGTGTGTGAATCATTCCCTTGTCCAGCATAGCCCCACTGTATATTCTCCCCACCCTGTTAGTTGCTTAGTAGCCATCAGGTTGTCCAGTAGACTATCATGGTATCATAGTGCCTGTGTTTAGGTCACCCGTATTTTATTTGATAATGGCCACAAAGTACAGAGTAGTGATGCTGACAATTCAGTTAGGCCAAAGAGAAACTTAAAGGTTGGTTTGTCTGTCTCTGTCTCTGTCTCTCTCTCTGTCTCTCTCTCTCTCTCTCTTTCTCTTTTTCCTCCCTTCCTTCCCCTACCCCTTTCCTTCCCCCATCCACTTCCCCTTCCCCTTAGAGTTTTTATAAATATATATAAATAAGTAGTAAATGTGCACAGTACAAACCTCAAATGGCATACAATTGTATATAGTGAAATAAGATCTCACTGGTATCGGTTTTCTCTAAGTTTTCCAATTTCTGTCTTCAGTTCTCCTTCATAGTTTTCCAGCAACTCTGACTAGTTTATTATATATCCTTATAGAGATAGTCTATACATATTTAATCATACTTGTAATGCATACTTTTTTCTACCTCCAACTCACAGAATAGCTTTCTGTTTATACTGTTCTTTTTTTATTTTTCTGTCACTTGATACTGTATTTTGGAGATTATTCCATATAGAGCTACTTCTTTTTTTAATAGCTACCTAGTTTTGTAACATCTATAATTTAACTTATCTTTTCTTGCTAAATATATTTAGGTTGTTTCTAGGATTTTGCTCGTACAAAAATTCATACACTTATTCTTATTTCTGGCTGAGATTAGGCCTTACTCTTTGGGAAGCCAACAGTCATGCTAGAAAAATCCTGAAGGGTAGCATTCAGCCCCCCAAAATTAAATACATCCTCCATTTAACCATTATTCATAATCTCTGATTTTTGTTGTAAATAAAAAATAACACATTTATTTGAGTTTCAGGGTTGAGCTCTTACCAACAGTATTTTAATTATTCCTTATTTCTAAAATAATGCAATCTCAGTCATATTGATGGAAGAGTGTTTTGTTTATTTGAGGTAACATTGGCAGATAACACAATTAATGCCAAAACCAAAAAAAGAAAATCCACTAGTCACCTGAATGACCTCAAATCTAATGACCTAAGGACCCAGAGCAGTATATAGATCACATTTTGAAAATGAATGCTATAAACAAGTTGACCTATGGGTTTCCTCCTTGTTATTTTGGCAGTCATTCTAATCTCTTATTAACTGAACTGTTAAGTCAGGTTAAAGAGAGAGACACAGAGAGAGATCCTGTAGCTCTCCTAAGTGGTATTTTAGCAACTTTCTTTAAAACAACAGCAACAGAAATTTGTAATCACAGTGTGTGACTATGTCAAAAATTTCAGAAAACAATAACTTTTGAATATTTCAGGGTACTTCTGTAGAAGGAAATTTAGGCATAACCATAAAATCTTTTATTTTTATAGGCATCCCTTGGAATTTCACATTTAATGTAAAGTTTTATCCACCTGACCCAGCACAGTTAACCGAAGACATAACAAGGTAAATAATTCATCATTAGTTACATATATGATAGTAATTCTCATCATCATAAGCTCTGGGAATTTCCTATTCAGAATTGAAGAAAAATGATGAGCTATTAAATGATCAGCCTTAAAACAGAAAGTTTCTGGTCACTTCAAAGCAGGCTTACAAATAAGCAAGTCTAAAAGTCTCAACTATCTAACTTGCCTAGAAGAAACTGGTAGGGAAACTAGCCTTATCATTCATATTATGCCAAGCAGTAGGCCTGGCTCCTCCAAGCCATACCATCCTCCCAGAGGGCAATGTAGTGGTAAAATGGCTCTCCTGAGTTGTTGTTGTTGTTGTTCTTCTTCTTCTTCTTCTTCCTCCTCCTCCTCCTCCTCCTCTCTTCCTCCTCCTTCATCTTCTTCTTCTTCCCCTTCCTCTTCTTCCCCTTCCTCCTCTTCCTCCTCCTCCTCCTGCTCCTCCTCTATTTCTTTTTGTAGAGATCAAAAAATCTAAAAATCTCAGGGTCATTATTATGTCTTTCTGTCTCCTCCTCCTCCTTCTTTTGCGTTACTGGGGATTGAAACTAGGGCCTTCACACTGATTTACCTCCCTGACCCTTTTTATTTTTTGAAACAGGGTCTCACTGAGTTGCTGAATTGCCCAGGCTGGGCTCAAAGTTGCAATCCTTCTACCTTAGCCTCCCAGAGTACTGGGATTTCAGGTGTATGCCACCAGTCTAGCTGTGTCTTCCTCTTAAACTGTATGATTAGGTATATGATCCTCATGAATTGAATCTTCTTTGAGCTTGTTTGACTTACTACATTCTTTATAAACAACCTACTGAATCCTTTAAGGAAATGATTTTTATTGGGTTTTCTAAAAAAATTAACCAAAAAAAAAAAAGAAAACGGAAGGGCAATATATTGTAAAGAGGATGTGAGGATGATCTGGGTGCGACATCTGTCACCCCATTGATTGCCAGGGTTGATTCGGCTGATCTGGCCGGCCAGGCGGGTGTCCCCTTCCTCCTTCACCGCTCCATGTGTGTCCCTCCCAAAGCTGTGTGCTCGGTCGAAGAGGACGACCACCCCCGATAGAGGAGGACCGTTTCCTCAGTCAAGGGTATACGAGTAGCTGTGCTCCCCTACTAGAACCTCAAACAAGCTCTCAGGGTCTATTTGTAAAGAGTACTATTATACGTATTTATTCCATAACCTCTTGCATGGAGCCTTATATCTAGTAGGTGCTTGGCAAATGTTTGTTAAATTGAATTGTTGGTTGCCAAGAAAGTGTTTTCTAATTCTGATTTTGTTGTCAACTATCTGATTACAGGCAAATTTATAGCCTCTAAGCCTCAGTTTTCATACAGTTTGAGTAAGGGAATAAAATAAACTTTTTTAAAAAATCTGATTATTGATGGGTGTGGTATTGAACTCATGTAATCCCAGTACTCGGGAGGCTGAGATAGGCTACTTGGCAAAACCGTGTCTCCAACAAAACCAAAAATCTGATTATTCGATGATTTGAAAAGTTTATACTATTTTTAAAGATTACTTTGTTGTCCACTCATACTTAGTATATTTGTAAAGTTGAAATGCTATATATCTCCCTGAGGAAATTGTTTATTTCTTTTTCACAGGTAATACTTGTCTGTTAGAGTTGCTACTTACTCATCTTTCTTCATCTAGGCTTACTCTGCATAAAAAAACACATCCCTAAAAATCTTTACTAATTACCTATGTTTTAAAGAAGTTTAAGATTCTTCTTTTTTGGACTTTTTCCAGCTTTTCTTCTTTTCTTTCTAAACTGCCTTCCAGCTATGAGTTCAACATAGTTACAGTATTTGTTTTTGTTTTTAATGGGAAAATTTCAAACACAGAGAAAGAAGAAATAATAATACAATGAGCAGCCATATGCCTATCACCTTGTTGAACAATTAATGCTTTAGTCTTTTTTCTTCTTTTTAAAGATCATTTCTCTCTTTTTCCTTTTCTTCCTTTTTATTTCTTTGCATTGTTGTTGTTGCTAACATGTCAACATCTTTCTTTTTTTGGCTTTAGATACTATTTATGTCTTCAGCTTCGGCAGGACATCGTTGCAGGACGTCTGCCCTGTTCCTTTGCAACCTTGGCATTATTAGGTTCTTACACCATCCAGTCTGAGCTGGGAGACTATGACCCAGAACTCCATGGCGTGGATTATGTTAATGATTTTAAACTGGCCCCAAATCAGACCAAGGAACTTGAAGAAAAGGTCATGGAGCTGCATAAATCATACAGGTGAATATGTCTCCGAGATTTATTCTATTTATTTTGGCAATAAGTTTAAACCTATGGCCTGCTATTGATTCATTATTTACCTAAGAGGGAGCGTGGTGCCTTAGAAAGAATCAGCGTTTCCCTGCGCTGTTTGACCATGGGCAAGTCACTGAAGTCTTCTGAACTTCACTTTTCTCGTTAGAGTAATATGCATTACATGGTAGGATGAAAACTAAATGAAACGATAGATGTAAAGCACTTAGCACAGGACCTGGCACATACCAGATGCTAAATAAATGGCAGCTATTATCATTGCCTTACCTTTTCTCAGGTTTTAAACTTATGCTATAGTAAATGCTTTGAGATCCTTAGAAGCAAGAGTTTTTAACTTGGGATATATGTACAGAGATAGATTTTAGAGGGCCCATGAAAACCCCTGAAGGTATTTTTAAAGATCTTTATTGATTATACTGCTTTTTAAAAAAATGAAAATAATTGCTACCAGTATGGGGAAGTCATAACAGTAATCAAGAACAAGCACTTATAAGGGCTGGGGATGTGGCTCAGTGGCACTGTGCCTGCCTGGCAAGTGCAAGGTCCTGAGTTCAATCCCTGGTACTGGGGGAAAAAAAAAGAAAAGAACAAGGGCTTATAAATCAGTCTGAGCTACGCTGAAATCTTACCTTAAGACCTTAGGTAATTCACTTAAAACCTCTCTGCACTTCAGCCTTCTTATATGTGTGAATGAGGTTATTACCTCAGAAGAAACAGGGTGGTTGCTTACAAAAGGATATGTGTGTAAAACACTTAATATAATATCATAATGTCTTTGTATTATAAAAATTCAGTAAATGCTGGCAAATATTAAAATGCCATAAAAACTTGTGTTTCTTCTTACCATATATCCACTGTTATTTGGAGGACTTACTACAGCTAAATTTCACATTTAACATGGAAGTCTGATTTTGGCCTTAAGTTAGTGTCCTGAGTTATGTTAGCATAAGTTTCGTAATGCTGAAAGAGAAATCCAAAGTGTAGGTTTGGTCCACTGCTATTGTACTACCACGTATTCTGTTTAGTCACTGAGCCACATTGTTCTCCTTGGGGTGATTCTGGTAGGATTGTATGGATTGGGATGCTTCAAGGAGAGAGCTTTAAATCAAGGTGCCCCAGCTCTTAAGTGACTTATTGCCCCTGTAGATTTAGACACCTCAGTCATTAAAACCATAATAAGAACTGTAAAGTTAAAAAAAAAAAAAAAGAACTGTAAAGTTTATAACCTTCATAGCAGTAGTCTTAGGAGAGTTACTCAACTCTCATGGGGTCATACTACTTTTTCTCTTCTTTTAATAGTGGCAAAGTTTCACATTTATTAAAGGTAAGAAAAGAACAGAAGGGTAGAGGATGAACAAGCTCTGAAGAGTGAGTCTGGGCTGAGTAAAAAGGGGAAAAAAAAAAAATATATATATAAACCCTACAGTGTAGGGTGGGTTATTGTGAAGAGGCACTATAGCCCAGGTCATACCACTTCTAAAGAGAACTGTGAAAGTTTGCTTTCCAGGTTTGGGCGTATACATTCCAATGAACTGAAGTCAGAAACCACTAAACACACCACTTTCAACTTGTTAATGATTGTAACTTGAAGATGTTACATTGTCTTTGAATACTTTTTGAGGGGTGGGAATTGAATTTAGGTCCTCACACTTGCCAGGCAGGCACTGTGCCACCGAGCTACATCCCTGGCCCTTGAATACATTTTTAATACTTTATATTCTGTTATGATTCTAAAAACCTATACACATATATACATACAGAAACACATATTGAAAAGAATTAAAATAGGTCTTTGCTGCCCAGAGCAGCACTGATCAGACCCAAAGCTCAGCTTCTTCTCAGTCTCATTTTTCTACCTTTCCTGTAATTTGCCATGTACTGCCGTGGCTCACAGGAGACTAGGACTTAACTGCAGAGGTTCTGGTAACATCCCCTTTCCCTGTTCCCTGCATTTGGCGCCCAATGTGGATGTGAATCGGATCCACAAGTGAACTCGCCTGTGAGACAAACTCGGAGTAAAAGAGACAACACACATCTCCCAGGACAATTTCCAGACTTGGACGAGGGACACTGGTGATAAGGATGAAACCTTGTGGCTGCCCTCCTGGAACATGTGATCATGGGTCACACTGGTGGAACCACCACCATCTCTGAGACCAGGGATAGCACCCCCACTGAGAGGTCTGAGCCAGATGCACCTGAGTGACCCACCTCACCAGCGATGACCAACAAATCCACAGCGAGGTCCAGGACTGAGATGATGCCCCCAGAGGAATAATAATTATAGATTTATGATATTCACATAGGGCAGAGAGGGTGAGCTGGTCCCAGCACCCGGAAGGAAGCTCCCCCACCGCCATCCCAGGCTCCTAGGGCAGTGAAGCTCAGCAGGTCCCAGCACCTAGAAGGAAGCTCCCCGCCTCCAACCCAGGCTCCTAGGACAGTGAAGCTCAGCAGGTCCCAGCACCTGGAAGGAAGCTCCCCGCCTCCATCCCAGGCTCCTAGGGCAGAGAGGGTGAGCCAGTCCCAGCACCCGGAAGGAAGCTCCCCCACTACCATCCCAAGCTCCTAGGGCACAGAAGGTGAGCCCCGTGGGTGCCAGAAGCACCCCCACCCCCCGTGGAAATGAGAAGACACATAAGCCTCAAAAACAGACTTCTGGATCACCTACAGCAACCCCAAAGGGAAACGAGGTGGAACAATCTGATACTCAACCACCTGGACTCTCTGAACTGCCAACAAAAGAGGATCTGGGAAAAATGAAATCAGAAATAATTACTCAGATAACAGCAAAGATTTTGCTCATGGTGCAAGATATGATTAATAAATCTAGAGAGGACACAGATAAAAAAATAGAGGATCTGAGGAATATGATGGAATCCCAACATAGGAAACAAATGGAATCCATAAAACAGATACAAACAGATTTCCAAGAGATTAAAAACTCCATCGAAAGTCTGCGCAGCAGAATGAACCAATGTGAGGATAGAATTTCACATATAGAAGATAAGATTGCAATTAGTGAGGAGGAAAAGAAAAATTGCTTTAAAATTGTAAGGGAACACGAGAAATCAATGCAGCAGCTGCTAGACAATGCAAAGAAGAATAACATAAGACTGATTGGAGTCAAGGAAGAAAGAGGAGAGAGTGCAGATGACATAAAAAAACTGTTCATAGAAGTGATGGCAGAAAACTTCCCAAGGAGGGGAAAAGAACTTGACATACAGATAAGTGAGGCATATAGGACTCCAGCTAGCCTTAATCAAAAAAAATCTACACATAGGCATATAATAGTTAGGATTCCAGAAATCCAACAGAAGAATAAAATTCTACAAGCAGTGAGAGAAAAGAAACAAGTCACATACAAAGGAAAGCCCATCAGAATCACAGCAGACTTCTCAATGCAAACCCTCAAGGCAAGAAGATCATGGAGTGATGTATTTCAAGCCCTAAAGGAAAACAGCCTGCAACCCAGATTGTTGTACCCTGCAAAACTATCTTTCAAAATTGATGGAGAAATAAGATACTTTCATGATAAAGAGCACCTCAGGAACTTCATAAACACCAAACCGGCACTCCAAAAAATTTTAGACAATACCCTAGGAAAAGACAATGAGGATCACAACCCCAGGAAACCCAGCAGAATGAATCCACTGGGTTTGACAAATTAAAGGCAAAGGGGGAGAATCCAACAAAAAGAAAAAGTCATGACAAGGCTTTTAAAACTTTTGACTTCATCTCCCTAATGAGTGTATAATTCAGTCTTACTATTGTACTGATTAGTATTTTTCTAATTCTAGAGTTGCACACCATTCCTTGTGCTACACTGGCTATTTATCATCTTCTTATGTCTACATTTTAATTGGGTTGTCTATTAATGAGCTCTAAGAATTCTTTATATATTCTGGTTATAGGTTATATGCATTGTAAATATGGTCTGTTTAAGGACTACTTTTCATTTTAATGATGTCATTTAAAGTTCTAAATTTTGATGGAATCTCATTTATCAATTTTTTTCTTTTATACATCATGTTTTTTGTATCCTAGGAAGTTCTTGCCTACCCTGAATTCATAAATATTTTCCCTTATAATTTCTTCTTAAAGTTTTATACTTTTAGGCTTTCTTATTTAGGTTCATAGATCCCTTCAAGTTATTTTCATGTATGGAAAAAAAGGGTTGATGTTAATTTTTTATATACGGATACCAGGTGTTCTAGTGCCGTTTGCTGAAAACACTATCTCTTCCTCAGCTCTTGAATTGAGTTTCTATTCTATAAAATGCTAATGTTAAATAATTGTACAAAACTCAGTGTACCATATATGTGTGGTTCTATTTCTAGAGTCTCTGTTTTATTCAAATGATCTATATGTCTTTCCTTACACCAACACTGCCTTGATTACTGTAGCTTTAGAAGAAGTCTTAAAATTGGGTGCTAAACATCTTCCAACACTGTTTTTGTTTTTGTCTTTGGCTTTTCTAGGTCCTTTGTACTCCTACATAACTTTTAAATTTCAATATCCAGGTCTTCATTTATAGCAAGTATACACAGACCTGAATTTTTATATATACCTTGTGTTTTCTAATCCTGCTAAATTCAAGTACAAGTTCTAGGGGCTCCTAGAGATTTCTTAGTATTTTCTCTGTAGATGATCATTTCATCTACATATAAAGATTTTGCTTCTGGCGCGACAGTCCTATCCTAGTTGTGTCATTTTATTGCCAGACTATTTTGGTGGGGACTAGGTTTCAAAGTTTAATGGACAGATAAAGAGCAAGCATATCTGCCCTTGTTCCCCACCTTAAGGAGAAAGCATTGTATCTTCTCCATTCATACACGGCGTTCTCGCTGGAAGTATGGAGTACATGTCTTTAATTTGTTGAGAAGTTTCTGTTCTACTTCTAGTCTCCTGATAGCTTTTGCCATGAACAGCTGTAGAATTTAGTCCCATACTTTTTCTCCAACTAGTGACAGGATCATATGGCTTTTTCCTTTCCTCTGTTAAAATGATGACTTTTGGGGGTGGATCTTCCAATGCTGAACCAACACTGCCATCCTTATAAGAAAACCACTTTCTACATCCTGCCAGATCTGACTTCTAATAGTTGGTTTTGTTAAACAAATTTCTATCTATGTTCATACTTTTTTCTTCTGTTATCTTTATCCAATTTTAGGATTAGCACAATGTTGAGTTCCTAAAATGAGGGGAGAAGTGTTCCTTCTTTTTTCTGCTTTAATTGTTGGATATAATTTATCAGTTAAAATGTTTATGAGCCTGCTGTTGTCATATAGGTAGGTTTTCAAGCTAGGAATATACTTTCTTTAATAGGTGCTATTCAATTGTTATATTTCCTCCAGAGTTAGTTTCATTAATTTGTTTTCTAAGTTACTTCTTAGAAGTTGTCAAATTTATTTCAAAACAGATTTTTGTAATATGCTTTCTATATCCTTTTAAATTCTGTAAAATCTGTGGTAATGTCTCCTAGATCTTAATATTGTAATTTTAAAAATGTATAACTGATATCGTATAACAGGAAGAAAAGGTCTAAAAGAACGGGAATTGGGAGGGGTAGGGGAAGGGAAAAAAGGAAAGGGAAAATATATAAGAGGAAAAAAATGGAAACAAGGTCTTTGCAAATAGAGAAGGGTGGAGGGGGTGAAGGGAGGGCAAGGGAAGGGGAAAAAAATAAGAACCAAGAGACTCATGTAATGGTACAAGATCCCAATGATGAATGTAACTGTATTGTATAACTAAAATGTACCAATAAAGTTAATGGGGGGGGGAAGAAAAGAATTAAAATAATTTGACAGGTTAGATGTTATAATTGGAGAATATTCTTTTTATTTTCTAATAATTTAAAATAATTATTAGTATACTCTTTAAACAGTAAAATGGTAAGAGAAAATATTTTACTGGTGCTGTAAAGCTGAACAGCAGAAAATAGTGGTATTAGATTATGATTAATACTTTAAATCTACCTCTGATAATTTTTTAATGGTTATTTGGTCATAATACAATGTTAGGTTTGGAAGGGCTTCATCTAGTCTAATTTTCATCCAATATTTTTATTCTTTATGGCATTGTTACATAATCATAATAACTACAAGTAGCTAATTATTATACATGTTATTATGATCCAAATCCTGGTAAGCACTTTATACACAGTATTACATTTAATTATTATAACCATACTTTAAGTTAGGCCAACAGTTCCCAAAGGGTGGTCTACAGACCCTGGTGGTTTTCAAGATCCTTTCAAGGTTCTACAAGGTCCAAATTATATTTATAATAATACTATGATGCCTGTCTTTTTCACTATATTGACATTGGTGCAGCACAAATCAAGGTAATTGCACCAAACTGTACTACTAGTCATTATATTCTTTACCAACATGCAATACAGTTAAAAAAAAATAAACCGGTATGGTGGCACATGCCTATACTCTCAGCTATTCAGGAGGCTGAGGTAAGTGGGAGACCAGCCTGGGAAATTTAACAAGATCTTGTCTGAAAATATAATTTTTAAAAAAGGGCTAAGGATATAGCTCAGTGGTAGAGCAATTGCCTAGCATGTGTGAAGCCTTGGGTTCAGTCCCCAATACTGTGCTCATGCATGTATCGTGTGTAAAAAAATAAATACCATTTCATTTAATCTTAGTAAAACAGTAAAAAGTGTTAATTTTATTAAATCTTGAATGTATTTCAACTTAATATTCTGTGATTAAATGAGAACTACCCATAAAGCATTTCTACTGTATAGTGAAATATAATAGTTGAGGAAAATCACTTGTGTGATTGAATTATGAGCTGAATTAGCCATCTTTTTAAAAATTAATTTGCTATCTTTTTAATATAACATTTTTTTCTTGAAAAAACAACTGACAAACTGACTATTCAGACTTGGTTATTTGGCATTCATTTTCTCAAAGATGAAATGAGCCAATACTTTTCTATTAGAAAATGTTTACAGTATATCATGATTTTATTCCTCATGGGAAATTGGTACATGTATATAATGCATCAAAGAGCCAGTACTATTTTGAAAAAAAATAAAAGCTAACAATATTTGTTGCTAGTGACAAATTTCAGTCTTTCAAGTAAAAATTAGAATTTTAGCCTGGCATGGTAATGCACACCTGTAGTCCCAGTGACTCTAACAGTAGAAGTAGGATTGCATGAGTTTAGGATTTTGAAGCCAGCCTGGGCAGCATAGGGAGACCCTGGGTCTTTTTAAAAAAAAAAAAAGAGGGGCCCTGGATTTAGCTCAGTGGCACCATGCCTGCCTTGCAAGTGCAAGGTCATGAGTTCGATCCTGGTTCCAAAACAAAAGAAAGAAAAGAAAAAATATATAAAATATATATATATAAATTTTAGTTTTATTTATTTATTTATTTTTGTACTAGGGATCAAACTCGGGTCCTTGCACCTTATATAAATTTTATATATATATAATTTGGAAAACTTGTTTATGCCAACACGATCTTTTGTTTCCTCAGCTATTTTTTATTAGTACATAATGATTATATTCCTCATGGGGAATTGGTACATGTACAGAACACATTTTAATTTTTTTTTTTGTACCGGAGATCAAACTCTGGATCTTGCGCTTACAAGGCAGGTGGCGGCACCACTGGGCTAAATACCAGCTGCACCACATGCTTTTTTCATCTCCTTTCCCTCCCTTTCCTCCCCTCTCCCTCCATCTCTTGGTCCCTGCAATGTGATCTTGACAGTTTTCACGTAAGGAGTTTTCTGTTCAGGTGAATGTGATTTTTAATTAATGTCATTTTAAAAATAACTATTGTAGGGCCGGGGATTTAGCTCAGTGATTCCACCGCCTGCCTTGAAAGCACAAGGTCCTGAGTTCGATCCCCGGTACCAAAAAATAAATAAATAAAACAATTGTGTAACGAAATGTGTTAATATTTGGAAGATTTAAGTCAGTGAACTCATTTTTCAGATGGAATATATGATATTATGAAATCACTTGTGCATAAAAAGACTCATTCAAAACAATACATTTTGATATAACAACACAAAAAGTTCATTGATGTTTTCAGATTTCACATTGTAGCTAATCTTTAAGAAACTGCTATGTATGAGTTTTAGTGTAGTATCAAAGAAAACTTAAATTCTCAGTCCTTCATTGTTCTGTCATATGTTTATGTTAAAAAATAATGAATTTATTATTTTTATTCTTTAGAGATTTAATACATATTTTAAATTTTTCTTAGATTAAAATTTTCTATTATAGTAAATACTGATACTATAACCCACATAAAGAAAAATACTTTTGGGTTGAGTGTGTAGGATAGTGGTAGAGCACTTGCCTACCATATACAAGGTCCTAGGTTCAATTTCTAGTACCACAAGAAATAAAAAAAACAACCGAAAAAGCTGGGCATGGTGGCACACGCCTATAATCTTAGCACTTGGGAGGCTGAGGCAGGAGGATCACCCTGAGTTTGAAGCCAGCCAGTACTACATAGTGAGTTCAAGGCTAGCCTGAACTACATAGTGAGATGCTGTCTCAAAAAACAGAACAGAGGCCGGGGATTTAGCTCAGTGGTTTCACCGCCTGCTGCGCAAGCGCAAGGACCTGAGTTCGATCCCCGATACCAAAAAAAACCCCAACAAACAGAACAGGGCCAGGGATTTAGCTCAGTGGTTCCAGCACATGCCTCGAAAGCGGAAGGACCTGAGTTTGATCCCCGGTACCAAAAAACCCCCACAAAACCAAACAAACAACCAACCAAGAAAAATAATTTGGAGTCCTCAATAATTAAGACAGTAAAGAGGTTCTGCCAGGTGTGGTGGCACCTATAATGCCAGCACTCAGAAGGTTGAGGCAGGAAGATTGTTACAAGTCTGAGGCCAGCTAGAGTTCAAGGCCAGCTTGGACTATATACATAGCAAGAGGTCCAAAAACCAAAAGAGTTTGAAAACCACTGAGTTAGGCGAATAGGACACATAGTTAAAATAACTGGCTTTGGAGTCGGCCTGTCTCCCATGGAATTCAGATTCTATTCCTTTTTAACTGTGTGACTTTTGGTATGTTACTTCTAGTAAGCCTCTAACCTTTAATTTTATCTGAAAAATTTTACAAACAGTGAATATGAGTCTGGGTTTAGAGAACTACTCTTAGAACTTAACAGAACTTAAATAAATGGAACAATCTCAAAGGACAGATGGATGTGGCCTAATTGATGTTCTGCTAGTTACGCGACAGAAATTGAACAATAATAGATCTCCATGAAAATTTAGAAGTCTGTCATCCTGAAATTTACTTGCTCTTTTTTAGAAGGATTGACAACCCTCATAAGCAGAAAACCAAATGGAAAATGTAATTGGGTCCAACAATGTGGTGTTTTAGCCAATCCAAAGAAACATCTGCTGAGGCAAAAGTATTTTACTTGCATTGAAAAGTAAAATCACATACCACCCTGCTTCTCAGACAAATAAATAGATGATAACCTATATAAGTGAATCTTTTGCCAAGACAAGAATGTTGAATCTGAACTTAACTTTTTAAGTTAATACTAGTAAATCAAGTTTTAACATTAATTCCCTTTCTGTTATGGGCCCTGGGGAGGTATATAAGCTTGTCAATTGCCTCACACCTAATTATTTGAGATCACAATCCTTAATTAAGAGATGCAGCAAACATTATTAAAAGGCTGTCATATAACACTGTAATTCACCAAATGGTTCTTTTGACCCCATTTGCTTGAAATAATAAAAACAGGAAAACAGTGCACTAACTTCTCTCTGTAATAAGCAAGAGCGCCCTGTTTAGGTACTTTTGTAAGCTGCAGTGCTTACAAGTAGTAAATTTTTAGGTGATACTGAATAAATTCTGGACAGTACTCTTACAGTGTATAGTACAGTTTACAAAGCAGTTTTTTAACCATTATCTTATTTGATCCTAATAGTCACATTCTTTTATTTAGCAAAAATTTAAAAAAATAAAAAAGAAAGAAAGAAAAAGAAAGGGATTGGCAGTCCTGGTATTTTAGAGTAGATGTGAGTCTTACTTCATTAAAGGAACTTGAGAAAGACACTTGTCTCCCTCCTCCTCTAAGTGCAAGAGCCAGGATTCAAGGACCCTAGTGTGTAACTTGAGACCTGACTTAAGCCTGATGCTTCAAACTAAGATCCTAACCTGCTGTGATCATGTGATCCCTCCAGGCCTATTTCTTTACCAGGAAAATGAAAATTTTGAACTCTGTGATCAAGTTCCATTCCAACTTTAAAATTCTAAAATTAATTCCATTGATAATAGCAACAACAAAATTATAAAAATAACTGGTAGTAATGTTAACTAGAAAAGTAAAGGTTTATCAGTTGAGTGGGAAAAAAAATACAACTACAGAACTTTCTTTTAATTGACTTGAATGTGGGTTAATTTTCCCATTCCCTTCTTTTTTTTTTTTTTGTCTTCAAATTCAGGTCCACTAGTAAATAGAATTCAGGTGTGATGCTGTTGTGGAAAAGAAGTTTATTTAGGGAAGCTGCATTATTAAATCTGCAGTCTCTCTCCTGACGTTTTTTTTTTGTTTTGGTAGTGGTCGTTCCAAGGAATCCTTTGGTTTTTTTAATGAGGGTAAAGACAGATGGGTTTGGGGAGATTTTTCCTTGTTAAATGAAGAGACCCCTGCTGCTCTCTATGGCTTGAGGCAGTCTTATGGGAAACTAGGATTTCCATGGTTTTTCTCTGGGGATGCGCCTGTGTTGTTACTATGAAGTTATACTTGATTAGTCTGAATTGTGCAGCATTAGGAGTGATGTCTTTGTCCTGAAAGCTCAACATAACAGCTTGTGAGCACTTCTCATAAAGGAGGAAACTTCTAAAGGAAAAAGAAAGACTGTCACAGTGAATGTTTAGACAGCAAGACTGATTGTTTTCAAACAAATCTAATTCATTATATGCCTAGTAATGAAGATGTCTTAATAACAGAAAGCAATCTCATTATCTGTGTGCTCCTATTAACCAATTTATTTTGTATAGATCAGTGAGCAGAACACCATCTGTTACCAGAAATTTTCTTTTCATCAAACTTGACCCCATTAAGAGTCCTACTTAAGTAATGTCAGCTACCTTCCACAATAACTCAATTCAGGGATGTAGAGAGGAAAAGGCAGCTAAGAGGATCTTGTAAATTGCACCATGCCCCCTGAGGATTTAATTTGGTCATCTCTCTGGCAGAAAATTAGTGGGATGAATTATGTATGATGTAGAAAAAAACACTGAAGAGAGAACTGATGATGGATGACCTTATATAGCTTTAAGGAAATTGTTTAGTAGGATTGAAAAATAGCTTTGAAAAAAGCTTGATAGCTTTTTTGGTGAATTTTTGTTTACTCAAGATGTCTTTTTCTTAGGCATATTTTAATTAGACACTATTGGTGATAAGATTCCCTAATCTCTGGGACTATGAAATATATTTGAAACTATGAAATATATTTTATGTACATATGAGTGAATATATATATGTTTACATAAAGTGGAACAAATATACACTTGTTATTACTATAAATGTTGATACTATGACACTGTTTTTTAATTTTTATTATATCTAAGGTCTATGACTCCAGCTCAGGCTGACTTGGAATTTCTGGAGAATGCCAAAAAGTTGTCTATGTATGGAGTTGATCTTCATAAAGCAAAGGTAATGATAACTTTATGCATTATATGGCACAGATCTGTTACGTGTATATCACACTTGTGGCATATTTCTTATCAACATTTATCTGGGGTATTTAAAAACACTTAAAAAATAGTAATTCTTGTTAGAATTTTAAGTGTATCAACTGAATTGTCCCTGAGCAATTCTATCACTAGAATAAAGTTTCACACCAAGTTTCTGTGAAGATCAAAAGATGTAACAGCCAGAGAAAAAGAAATTATATTTTTCTAGATTGCAGTTACATTAAAAAATATAGATTGACAGCAAGGCATATTTCATTGCTAGTATCACCTATGTCAAAATCACCTGGGGTGTCTATTAAACTTACAAATTCCTTTCTGCCACCTGCCTTGAAAGTGCAGGGACCCAAGTTCGATCTCCAGTACCAAAAAACAAAAACAAAAACAAAAACAAAACTTACAAATTCCTGAGCTCCTCCCAGATTTACAGACCTACTTTGGAGGAGAGGCGCTAGCATTTCCAGATTTAATGACAATCCTAAATGATTTTAATACCTGCTTAAATCTGAGAACCATTGGCCCAGAGTAATGGTTCTCAAAATGTGGTCAGCAGCATTTAGCATTACCTAGCAACTTGTTAGAAAGCACAGTTCAGTGCCCTTCCCACACTGAATCAGAAGCTGGGGTGGAGCTCAGCAATCTGTTTTAACAAGTTCTCCAAGTGTGATTTTGGTGTATACTGAATGAATTACAGTGGTTCATTTGAAAACTAGTAGGTTAGAATATTGGAAATTTGGTCATTTTTATTTTTTTCCTCAGTACTCAGAATTGAACCCAGGGACTTCCACACTGGGCTACTACATCCCCAGCCTTTTTTATTTTTTATTTTGAGACAATTTCCCTAAGTTTTCTAGGTAGGACTCAAACTTGCAATGTTTCTGCCTCAGCCTCCCGAATACTGGGATTATAGGTGCTTTAAGTCTTAGTTCTGCCTAACACAGCCTAACACAGTGAATACTTAAGGCAAGTTCCTTGGTTTCTTTCCTCTTCAGTTAGTATATTGTCTGGGAATATTGAAGAGATTGTGAGGAAAAGGACTCAAGGGGGTAATTGGGAGTTCATTCAGAGCAAGTTAACTAGTGTGCATGATGAGAGTCAAAACCATATCCAGTGAGACACAGTTAAAGGGTACTTAGTCCACAAATAAGAAAGTTCTAGGAAGATGTATTTAAAAGAATAGTATGCGAAGCAGAGATTTTACCATGGCTCCAAGATGTAAACCTAGAAGTAGTAAAATAGAAACTATAGGGAAATATGTTGTTCAGCTCAATTTGACAAATTGTCTAGCAGAGCTTTTCAAAGATGGAGTGGGCTACCTCAGGGTACTGAGCTCCCTGCAGGTATTCCAGAGTAGGCAGAATAATCACTTGGATTGGAATTTAGAAAAGGACATTCAAGCATCTGGTCTATGATTGGACTAGAATGACCTTTCAGGACTTCCCCAGCCTGAATATCTGTTTCTTCCTTAAGTTCTATTAATTCTAATAAAATTTCCATGCATGTTCATGAATTTTCTTTAAGATGTTGCTTTGGATTGTTTTTAGGCGGGGTACTGTAACTGCTATGAATCTCTAAAGTAGATGGTAGTCATATCAGTATATTAGGTCAGATGTATGTCCAGAGCTGAAATTGTTAGATTTTACTTCTGTTTCCTGCTGGAGTCTGGTGTCAATCAGGAATGGATAGAGTCAGCATGTTCCTTTCCCAAAAGTTGTAAAGCAGATTGTTGCTCTAATAAAAAAAAGAGAGAGAGAGAGAGATGTAGTCCTACCCACAGGCTTTAAAAATTTAAGAGGGTATCTTCTGGTAAATTTTAAATTACATAGTCATTGAATTGAAGCTGTATATAATTTCTGCATCTTTGTTATATTTGCATATAATGTCAATAGGCACTAATATTTTTTTCTGTAATCATTTTAGGAAAAAGAGTAGTCAAGAAGCATCCAACTGTAGGTTTTAATTATTTAGCTAAACAGTCATTGGTAGAGGTACCTCAGGTGAAATTTATTTTCCTTAAATGATACAAATGGTTAATATTTTTTAAATTTCTTTAGGGACATGTAAATATGGCTTCATTTTGCCTTCATTTTTCTTCTAGGCTCAGTGATAATAATTATAATTTAATATACTTAACATTATCTTAAGAATCTGAGATTCTCTTATGTTGAGTTTATATAGGAATGCAGTCAGTTCTTAACTTCATATCTGAAGGAATTACCACTTTATCATTAAAAATAGAATTCTAATTGTGCATGTGTATTTGGTAGCATACATAAGCCTTGGCATTATGATGGTTAGGTTAAGCTTTGTTTTTCATCATTTGCTTTGAAACTGTTTTTGGTTGTTAATGCCTTCAAATTATCTAATAATCATCAACAATATGCTGAGCACTAAAGACTGAAATGCTGATTATTTCTTTTTTAGGACTTGGAGGGAGTGGATATCATCCTAGGTGTCTGCTCTAGTGGCCTTTTGGTTTACAAAGATAAGTTGAGAATTAACCGTTTTCCTTGGCCCAAAGTACTGAAGATTTCTTATAAACGTAGCAGCTTTTTCATCAAGATCCGGCCTGGAGAGGTACGGAATTCATTTCTTTCCTCCCAAACCAAATACAATGTTTAAAGCACATCTCGTTCCCATTTTCCTTGTTATGTCATCTAAGAGGTCTCTCTATAGCTAAATATTTAGAGGCTAATAAGTTTGTTTTCTAAATGGATCGGTCTTGTAATGCTTCTTTTCTTTCTTATTACTGATCTTCTGGATGTTTCTCTGCCTGTAAGTAAATAGAGCATCATCAAAAGTGAAACCTGGATTGATAAACTTGTTTCTTGTTTATTCCAGGCAGAAAAATTAATGGAAAAAAAATTTAATTGAGTTGTATGAGATTTAAAAATTACTTTTGGGGTTAAATTACTCATGTTTTGTGCTACCAAACCCTTACTTTCTATAATTAAAATTTATTTGTATACACAGGTTACTGAGAATGTGTTCTAGGGTCAAGCTCCAGATTTAATGGAGGGTGGATTGAATCCAGGGCCTCATGCATAAGTTCTAGAATTTAAGTAAAATATTATGTTCAACATTGTACCAGATCACTCAGTTATTGGTTGGTGGTCAAATTTTAGAATATACTAATGCTAGAAATTTTAACTTTTATACTAAAGAGCTGTCATGGTACAACAGAAAATTGTTTAAATAGGAATTAAAATATTTTTTAAAAAGCTGTCTGCCACTTACTAAACAAAAGACTCTGGACAAATCTAAGGCTAAGATTCCTTGTCATTCAAGAAGGGTAATGCTACCTCCTTCATTCCTGTTGACTTGAAGATCAAATATGAAGACAGCTGTGAAAGCTCTAAACAGAAAAGAACTGTACTAATGTAAGGTGTCTTTTTTGTGTATATACCACCATCTGCTGGTGAAAAACGGCTCACTACTTCAATCTGGAAATTTTGGATGTGCAACTTTAAAATCGGGTGGGATGAATGTATTGCTCCTTCCTATCCTAGGAAAGTGGGAAGCTGACCCAGTTTCTTTCCCCACCTATCTCCAGAGAGAGGACTTTTTTGGGGGCACCGAAGTGGCAACTGGGTCGATACTGGGGATAAAGCTGGCCTTCAGATAGCAGGGCCCCTCACCTACTTTTCCCAGGATTCAGTGTTCGTGTCTATAAAGACAATATTCTCTATGGGCTGGTGATTTAGCTCAGTGGTTTCGCTGCCTGCTTCACAAATGCAAGGACCCAAGTTTGATCCCCAGTACCGAAAAAAAAAAAAAAAGGACAATATTCTCTCTAAAACAATAAGGTGTGGTGGGCCAGTCTTGCTGCCGCTGGCCCCTCAGGCCCTTCCTTCTTGCCAGTGTGGTGGCATTAGAGGAGTAGGGAAGACTCTTCTTGTGACTGGAATGTCATTGTACTGCCCCTGCCACAGCCTATGCTGGGGAAGGGGGGACACTAGAGAAGGGGGGATATTCTTCCTGCCTTTTCCTGTACCTTCTCCCCTAGCTAAAGAGACCTTGAGCTTGGAGGCCTGGGGAGGCCTTAACCCTGGGAGGAAGTATTGGGGGAGCCCTTTCCCTCCTCATCTCCCCTCAGAGTAATCAACATCTATAACCCTTGAGAGCCTAGCCAAAGGACTCAGACCCCCACTGTTGTTACTGGGCCCCAGCCATGCCCCATCCTGGTTTGGGGTGGTATAGGGGTCATTCCCTGTTCACATGTATCCACAACCCCACCTCCCACAATTCCCTGTATGACTTCCCTTCCTTCTACTTGCCCTTGTAAATACTCCCGATAAAACTTTGTGCGTGTTCTCTCTGAAAAATAAAAATCTTGGGTGGAGATTATCATCGATGTATTTACTTTGTACATTTTTTTCCTTTTTGTGCTGGGGATCAAATCCAGGGCCTTGCACATGCTAGGCAAGAGCTCTCCCAGCTTTCTGGGAGCTATATCCCCAAACCTATATCATAACTATTGACCTGTGCCTCACAAAGAGCATCAGTGTCTTCCCTCAAAGTTTCAAATCCAAGAGTCGTTCCACCAGCAAGTATTTATTGACTGCTTTCTTTGTGTCAGTCATTATTCTAGGGGCTAAAAATATAACAGTGAGTAAAAAGCATCATGTCTCTGAACAGTCTTATGTCTTAATGTGAGAACACAATAATATATATACAAATATTAATAAATATGATCATGGGAAATCTTTAGTCTTTACAAGTGTTAACTATTTAAATATACTAAAAAGTAGCATCCTTAGTTAAGAAAGCAATCAGGAACAGGACTCTGAGAAGTGGAGTATTATGACTACAGTAGATGATTTACAGTGGAGAAGGTGACATTATAGTTTTGCTATTTCATAGCTGTGAGATTGAGCACTTGAGTTCTCTGACCTTAGTTTCTTGGTATATAAAAATACAGATAATTTCATATAATATAGTGGTATCCACAATAATAGGCACTCAAAACAAATGTCATTCTCCATCTTATAAACTATGCTTAAGGAAGAAACAAAAAGGCAAGAGACAAAACAGGGTGGTGGTTTTAGTATGGCTGGAAGGATTCAATTTGCTTCAGGCAAAGATGTATCTAGGGGCCAGGGATTTAGCTCAGTGGTTTTGCTGCCTGCTGCTCAAGCACAAGGACCTGAGTTTGATCCCTGGTACCAAAAAAAAAAAAGAGGTGTCTAGACAAATGAATGACAAAGCAAAAGAAGAGAAAATATTTAATTATTCAAGAATTTGGCAAATAAGTTCAAGAGACTTATAGTGCAACGTGATGACTATAGTTAACAGTGTATTATACTGTATCCTTGAAAATTGCTAAGGGATGCCTAGCATGCATGAAGCCCTTGGTTAAATCCCCAGGACAAAGGCTCCCTCACAAAAAAATACACTAAGAGTAAACTTTAAGTATTCTCATCACAAAAAAATGATGTACTTAATATCTGAATTAGCTTGATTTAGCTGTACATTGTATGCATACTTCCAAACAACATGCCTAAACATAATGAACATACAGTTTTCATTTGCTAATTCTTTTTAAATTTTTTTTCAGTTTTAATTTTTTATTAGTACATACTTGCAGTTTATAATGATTACATTTCTCATGGGGAGTCCGTAGATGTACATAACGCAACTCAGTTCCTTTTTAATTCCTTTTAATCCCCCTCTTCTCCTCCCACACCCTCCCTCCTGCTCTTGACCTCCTTCCCACTTGCAGACCTATCTCCCTATTTCCCATAACCTTTTATTTTGCTCTTTATATTTTTGATTTCTCATATAAGAGAAACCATGTGATATTTGTTTGTGTGTCTAATTTATTTCTTTTAACATTATGGTTTCGAGGTACATCTATTTTTCTACAGATTTCTCAAGTTAATTCTTCTTTATGGCAGAGAAGTATTCCATTGTGTATAAATACCACATTTTCTTTATCCATTCATCTGTTGACATATAGGCCTCTTCTCAGTTTTAGCTGTTATGAATTATGCTGCTATAAACATGGATATATATGTATCACTGTAGTATTATGTCTTTAACTCTTTGGGGAAGATACCTAGATCATTTGCCAATTCTAAAAATTAATTTTTAAAAGAAGAATCTAATTTGAACCAAAATTTCAGCTTCTATTAAAAATTGCATAATAATATTGATTGGAGGAATTTCTTTTTTTCTTTCCTTCTTTTTTTTTTTTGGTATCAGAGATCAAACTCGGGTCCTTGTGCTTGTGCAGCAGGCGGTGAAACCACTGAGCTAAATTCCTGGCCCTAGAGGAATTTCTTAATGTCTAATTCCCTGATCAATGAGTAATTTATGTCCCAAATACAGATAATGACTAAGGAAAAGCAGTATCTAGACAATCAAAAAGTGGCTTAATTATATCTCAGAAAAATGCCCAGTGTACTTATGTTTTCTAAACAAAAATGTAATACATAGTTAAGCATGATGGTGCACGCCTATAATCTCAGCACTCTGGGAGGCTGAGGCAGGAAGATCAAAAGTTTGAGGCCAGCCTGGGCAATTTAGCAAGACCCTGTCTCAAAATAAAAAATGTGAGGGCTGGGAATTTAGCTCAGTGGTTCCACCACCTCCCTCGCAAGCGCAAGGACCCGTGTTCAATGCCCGGTACCAAAAAATAAAATAAAAAATAGAAAATTTAAAAGGCTGGGGAATATGGCTCAGTTTAAATGTCCTGGTTTCAGTCCCCAGTACCACATACATACCCCCACTAAAAAAGCATAAACAAACAATGTAAGATGCATTTCGTGGCTCTCTTGCTTTAGAAAACACCACTTCCAGTGAATATATTTCTTTTGGTAAAGAGGAAAACTTTTCTTTTTAAATTTTTATTTTTATTAGTACATGTTTGTAGTACACAATGATTACATTCCTTGCGGGGAGTCGGCACATGTACATAACACATCTTAATTCTTTTTCATGCCCTGCTCCTCCTCTTCCTCCCTGCTCCTTCTATCTCTTGGTCCCCTTCCCATTTGCAAAAGCTCTGTCTCTACTTTGTTCCAATTCTTTTTTTAAAATCCTCTTTCCCTCCTTCCCCCTCCTTCTGTCTCTTGTTTCCCTTCTCATTTGAAAAAAGATGTTTCTGCTTCTTATTATCTTTTATTTTGTTCTTTATTTATATCTTGGGTTCCTCATATAAGAGAGACCATATGATATTTAAGCTTATGTGTCTGATTTATTTCATTTAATATTGTGGTTTCAAGATGCATCCATTTACCTATGAATGACTTAAGTTTATCCTTTTCTATGGCAGAGTGGGACTTCATTGTATATAAATATGGAAAACTTTTCAAATGATACTTTGTCCTTAAATTGGTAACAGTCACTATATTTACAATAACTTTGTTGGTGGAAACATATCTCTGTGGTATTTTATCACTATGGTCAAATAATACTTTATTTGTGTGTTTTTATTTATTTGTGTGTTTTTAGCAAGAACAGTATGAAAGTACCATTGGATTTAAACTTCCCAGTTACCGAGCAGCTAAGAAATTATGGAAAGTCTGTGTAGAGCATCACACATTTTTCAGGTATTATTCTCATTTAAATATTATTCAAGGACAAATTATGCATGTTTCTATTTTAAGTCTACTTTGAAATTTTCTTCATGTGACTGGCACTTTTATTTAGCTCATGTTGGATCATCTTAAGACAAAATTTAGTCTCCCCAGTTGGGCTGAAAAGCGTGCCTCACCATTCTGAAAGCCGCTTCCCGTGTATGGTGGAAGGAGAGATGTGAGGAATAAGAATCTTTGTTTATTAGGTGGTCTATGATTGGCCTAACTAGCTAAAATCAGACCTGGATTTGAACTTTGTTACTGCTCAGTCTTTTAACTTTGGGAGTTCAATTTCCTATATCTATAAAATGGTGGAAACATTACAGGGATGTAGTGAAAATGTTGCAGTACTAAAAAAGCATTTTGAAAACCAAAAGATACTACCTACAGAAATATAAGATGATATTATTAATATAGGGACCAACTAAATTATAGTTATTTTCTTTTTTGGGGGGGGGGGGTGCGCGGAATACCGGGGATTGAACTCGGGTCCTTGCGCTTGCGCAGCAGGCGATGAAACCACTGAGCTAAATCCCTGGCCCAAAGTTGGAGGTTTTATTTTTTTTTGGTACCAGGGATTGAACTCAGGTCCTTGCACTTTCGAGGCAGGCAGCGGAACCACTGAGGTAAATCCCCAGCCCTTATAGTTGTTTTTACATATGACATAGAACTAAAATAATGATTGCTTGATTGAAAAATCTTTTAGTAACCATAGTTAAACCATGAAAATTGTGAAACATTTTTCATTCTTGGTTTTATTTTTAACTTTACAGTCTCAGAATGAGATAATTGCATATACATATTAATTATATGACTATTAATTTTCTTCCCCAGACTGACATCTACAGACACCATTCCCAAAAGCAAATTTCTCGCTCTGGGATCCAAATTTCGATACAGTGGCCGGACTCAAGCTCAGACCAGGCAAGCTAGTGCTCTGATTGACAGGCCTGCCCCACACTTTGAACGTACAGCAAGCAAACGGGCATCCCGGAGCCTCGATGGAGGTTTGTATTGAACATTAATGATTTATTGTAATTGAATTGTATTTGAATTGAATTGTAATTCATTGCAGAGATAAAGGAAGTATAGTTATCTGTAGGAGAACAAGTTTTCTCAGATTCACAAAGAATCTCAGTGGTAAAATGAAAGAGATCTTACTAATTATCTAATTCAGTGGAATCTACCTTTTTAAAAAGGAGAACTGATGTTCAAAGAAAATAGTGATTCAGCTAGGATTCCACTGGTGACTAGTAATGGATCAAACACCACTAGAATTAGAATTATAAATTAATTTTTTACTTTGTTCAATAACCCCCACCCCCTGCAATGCTGGGGCTGAAACCTGGAGTTTAGTGCATGCTGAGCAAATGTTCTATCATTGAGTTACATCCCTGGCCCTTTTTATTTTTTATTTTGGGACAAGGTCTCCTTAAGTTGCTCAGGCTATTCTCCTGCTTCACCACCATCCCCCACCAATAGCTAGGATTACAGGCATATGCTACTGCACTTGGCTGTTCAACAATTTATTTTCTATTTCCTATGTGCCAGGTATTGTTCTAGTTTCTGGAGATACAGCTGTGAACACACAAATGTGGAGCTCCATGAAGTTTTTGTTCTATGAGTAGAGAGAGAAAAGAACAAAACAAAATAATTTCAGGTAGTGAAGAGTGCTATGAAGAAAATAAAATGGGGAATGGGGTAAAGAGTATCTGAGAATAGGGAAGATTGAGGAGGTATTTTAGATTGGGCAGTCTAATCTAAATTTAGGTTTCCCTGAAGAGCTTCATTTGAGTTAAAACCTGAATTATAACAATTATGGGAATTATGCCATTCCAAAACCTGGGAAGAGCAGTCCAGATGAATGTTCCTAAAGGTAGGAATGAGCTTGACATGAGTCTAGATACATTCTGTCCTATAGAACTTTGTGGGCTGATGGAAATCTATTTTGTGATGTCCGATTCAGTACAATCTGTACACATGGTCTTTCCATCCTTTTATTTGGATCTTGTCTAATTTATCTCAGTAATGTTTTTGTGGGTTTTAGCGTGAATGATTTATGCATCTTTCATTAGGCTTAGTGTTAGGTATTTGGAAGCTTTTGTTATATTAATTGGTATCTTTTAAATATTTTCTTTTTGCTTAGCTACAAAGAAATACAATTGATTCTAGTTTGACCTTGTATTTGGTGGTCTTACTAAATACTTATTTATTTTAATGGTTTATCTATGGGCTATTTATTTATTTTTGTGGTACTAGAGATTGAACCCAGGTCCTTGTGCATGCTAGACAAACACTCTACCACTAAGCTATACCCCTAGCCCTATCTGTAAGTTATTTTGGGTACACAATTATATGTATGCAACATCAACCAAAAATAATGATATTTATATTCCTTTCCCAACTCACTTTTAATTTCTTTAATTGTTTCACTGCTGGCTAGGACATCCAATGTAATGCTGCAGAAAAGTGTTAATAATTAGATCCTTGACTCATTCTCAATTTCAGGGAGAAAGCTTCATTATTACATCATTAAATATGATACTTGCTCTAGGTTTTGGGTAGCTACTCATTATCAAATATGGAAGTTTTTCTCTTTTCTCCTCTTCACCTCCTTCTCTTCCTCCTCTTCCTCTTTCTCTCCCTCCTTTTCCTTATTCTCTTCTTTCTTCTTCTTTCTCTTCTTCCTTCTTATCCTCCTCTTCCTCACCTCTTACCCCCAACCCCTGTCTCTGTGTCTTTCTTTCATTTTTTAATTTTTTGCAGTACTGGGGATTGAACTCAGAGCCTTCACACTGAGCTACCTCCTCAACTCAGACAAGATCTTGCTAAGTTCCCCAGGCTGGGCCCAAACTTGCAATCCTCCTGCTTCAGTCTCTCAAAGTTCTGGGATTATAAACATGTGCAACCATGCCTACCTGGGAGTTTTCTTTTATTCCTATGTTGTTCTTTTTTTTTTACAATGAGTTAGTGTTGACTTTTTTTTTTCTGATATTGGGGAGCAAACTCAGGACCTTGTGCTTGCAAGGCAAGTGTGGCACCACTGAACTAAATCCTTGGCCCAGTGTTGACTTTTATCAAATGCTTTTTACTTATATAATAATACGATTTTTTTTTTTTTTTTTTTTTACTTTTTATGTTATATGGTGGATTACTGTGATTGACTTTCAGTCTTTAAACAAAGTAAACTTTCTTGGAGAAAACCCAATTTGGTCATAATCTTTTTTTTTTTTTTTTTTTTAATTTGAAGAGTTTTGCAACTGTAGTCAGTTCTCCATATTCTCAGGTTTGGCATTCATAGAAATATTTGAAAAAATTTCTGTATATTGAACATGTACAGACTTTTTTCCTTGTCATTATTCTCTAAACAATACAACTATCAATATAACATTTATATTGTATTAGGTATTATAAATAATCTAGAGATTATTTAAAGTCTGTGGAAGAATATGTGTAAGTTATATGCAAATACTACATCATTTAAGAGACTTTGAGCTCTTGGATTTTGATATGTGCAGCAAAGACTGGATCCAGTCCTCCATGGATACAAGAGATGACTGTATTTTCACAAGAGAAAGAGACCTTTCCTGTAATGTTGTGGTCAGGTTTTAACATCAAATTTATGGTGGCCTCATAAAATAAACTGGGAAGGAGTCCCACTTTTCTTGTTCTCTTGACGAGTTTGTGAAAGAGTAGTGTTATTTTTCCATAATATTTAGAAGAATTCATCAATGAAACCATGAGGTTCTAGACATCTCATGAGAGGGTTCTATACCTACAGATTCGATGTCATTATTAGATAAGGGACTATGAAGGGGCACTAGTTCTTGATTAAATTTTGATAGGTTGTGTTTTTCTAGAAATTGTCTATTCTATCTAAATTTTCAAATTTATTGACATAAAGTTGGGTATCTTTTTAATATCTGTATGACCTATGGCAATGTACCTTTTTGTGTTCTTGATAGTGGTAAGCTGAATTCCCTTTTTTTCTTGAACAGTCCTGCTAGAGATCTATTAATTTTAGTAATCTTTCGAAGAACCAACTTTGGGTTTTGGTTTTTTCCTATTGTATTATTTTAAAATTTAATTGACATCACTTTATATCTATAACAAAACAGCAGACAAGAAAACGCCTAGGCACAGGCAGTGTGTGAGCAATAAAAGCTGATTATTCTGCCAGGGTACAGGCAAGCTAAGATCAAGAAAGATGTCAGCTCCCAGCTGGAGGAGAAATTAAGTTTTTATATGGTTTGGGGGTGAGGTTATAATCCTAGGGAATCTGGGTAGAATGCTTGGGGTCAAAGTTTCCAGGATGGTCAGTTCAGGTGTGCAGATGATACTGAATTTCTTGGTGCCAGGGAGATTGTATGTCCTGTCCTAAATTTTCTTTATGGCCACCTGTTCTGTTTACTGAGGAAAGCATGGCCCTTTAGTGGTTTTCTGTTGTTTGTTGAGAGTTGCATGTTGGCTGAGAGGGTCTCACTCAGGTCAGGCACAACAATATCTTTATTATTTCCTTTACACTTCGACAGAGCTGTTCTTTTTCTAATTTCTTGAAACCGTTATCCATTAATGTTCATTGTTCTTACAACCTAACCTTAGAATTTAAGCCACTTGCCTAACATCACAAAGCTAGTTAGAACTAGAGAAAGCTTTTTTTTTTTTCTTTTTTTGGTGGTAATGATATTGGGGTTTGAACCCAGGGCCTTCACTCTTGAGCACTGCTACATCACCAGACTTTTGAAATTTTTTATTTAGTGACAAGGTCTCTCCAACTCATTGAGTTGTCCAGACAGGGGTTGAACTCATGATCCTCCTCTGTTAGCTTCCCAGAGTGCTGAGATTACAGATATGTGCCAACACACTGAGCTCTACGTATATATCTTAAGTATCTGAATTGCATATAAACTGAGTAGGACAGGGTTTTTTTTGAGGGGGGGTAATTTTATGTCTTTTATTTCTCTGTGCTATCTTCACAGTATAAAAACTGGAAACACGTCCATAGAACTATTTCTCCTACCCTTTCTTAGATCTTCATCCTCCTTTAAAGAGAGTTTTTCCTTATTAGGTCCATCCTTAAAAAAAACAAAAAAGAAGTAACCCTCTATGTTTGTTATGGCTATGTCTAGATGTCCCCCCAAAGCCTGTCATAGGTGGGGCTTTTCAGCGGTAGCTGGATCTAGAGTGTGTGTTGGTGGGATTAAACATGTAATGCTAGGACTGATTTATGTGCAATGCTAGCATTAAGGGTGCTCCATCCATGGTGTGAGTGGTACCTGCCATATGGGTAGCCTGGGAAGAATATAAGAGACAGAAAGAGGGCTGCTATTGTTGCTTGCTGCTTCACTACTTCGCTGCTTGCTGCCTTCTACTTTGCTGCCCTCTGCCCACCATGGACTGTTTCTCCTCTGCGATGCTTGTCTGCCATGCCAACCTGCCTTGGAGCCAGCCAATTATGGACTGAAACCTCTACACAAACTGTGAGCCAAAATAAACCTTTCTCCTTTAATTTTGAGTGTTGGAGATTGTGTCTCAGCAATGAAAAAAGTAACTAAGATAATGGTAGAAATGCATTAGGGAGGGCCGGGTATTTAGCTCAGTGGTTCCAGCGCCTGCCTCACAAGCATAAGGTCCCGAGTTCAATCCCCGGTACCAAAAAAAAAGAAATGCATTAGGGAAACTTTCAGAAGAGAATTGCCTTTTCGGGGGCCTCATCTTTTTTTTTTTTTTTTTTGGTACTGGGATCAAACTCGGGTCCTTGCACTTGCACAGCAGGCGGTGAAACCACTGAGCTAAACCCCTGGCCCTAAGGGGCCTCATCTTGATGAAACAAATGAGCACTCTGTTTCAAAGCATCTGCTTCACCAGCTAGAGAGCAAAACTAGTTCAGACCCTCATTTTTGTTTATTTGTACCAGGGATTGAACTTGGGACCTTGCACTTGCAAGACAGGCGGCAGAACCACTGAGGTAAATCCCCAGCCCCTCTTTTTTTTTTCGGTACCAGGAATTGACCTTATGCTTGCCAGGCAGGCACAGTACCACTGAGCTAAATCCCAAGCCTTTCAGACCCTCATTTTATAGTAAAAGCATTAAATCACGAAAAATGGAAACAAAGTCTTTGTAAATAGGAAAGGGTGGAGGGGGTGAAGGGAGGGCTAGGAATGGGGAAAAAATAACCAAGATGCATCATGTAAAGCTGCAAGTTCCCAATGAGAAATGTAAATGTGTTCTATACCTAAAATGTACCAATAAAAGAATTTTTAAAAAAGCATTAAATCACAAGGAGAGCTAATAATGGTGACAAGGATTTTTCCACTTTTTGGGGGTACTTTTTGCTTCTCAAACCATTTCCATGTATTATTGTTTAATATTAGCAACCTAGTGAACAAGAGGAAGCATTTAGTAATTCTTGTTTTACTCATGAGGAAACTGAGGCACAAAAAATTATGGAACTTGTTAGGGTCACACAACTGTGTAGTTAGTTGATCCGTTTGGTGACTAGTGGTTACCCTGACTCTTGCTAGAGGAATACATCCTTATCAACTTTAGAGCTTTACAACAAAACATGTGTCCAAACCTCACTCTTAGAGACATACTTACGCATCAGCACTGTTTTTGCTGTTATTCAAGATCTCCTGATAAGTCCTGTGGGCCCTCTGATAATGGAAGAGCCAATCACTGCATACCTGCTGCATCTCTACCATACTAGCAGAAATTGTGCTAGTAACAGCTAAAACTAGAAATTAAATTTTCTGGGCCGGGGATTTAGCTCAGTGGTTTCGCCACCTGCTGCGCAAGCGCAAGGACCCAAGTTCAATCACTGGTACCAAAAAAAAAAAATTTCCCTTTACTCACTATGATTTTTTTGTTTGTTTGTTTGCAATATCGAATATTGAACTCAGTTCCTTTGCACTAAGCAATGTTCCCAGGTGCCCCTTTCCCCCATTTTTAAAAATTTTTGAGACAAGGTCTTACTAAGTTACTAAGTTGCCCAGGCTATGCTCAAATTTGCAGTCCTCCTGCCACCATACCTATGTTCACTCTGATGGATTTGAGTTTTATGTTTTACTCCTCTAGTATAGAACTAAGTTTCTGGAGCTGAGCATGGTGTCGAAGACCTGTAATCCCAGCACTTGGCAGGCTGAGGCAGGAGGATCACTACAAGTTTGAGGGCAGCCTGGGCTACATAGTGATTTCAAGACCGGCCTTAACTATATAGTGAGACCCTGTCTCAAACAAACAAACCCTAAGTTTCTGTTGTTGACAGCCAGGAGTAATATAATAACTGAAGTTAGTGGATCTGTAAGAGTATTATTAATAGCACTTTTCTTTGTCCATACTTTCAAAATTGACAGTGAAATTTTTAGTTGAGTGTTCCCTGTATATTCATCAAAGTCTTATAATGGATAACAAATGAATTAGTGAAATTGAAAATCCAAACATCTTTTGTGTGTGTAGTTCTGGGATTGAACCCAGGACCTTTGCACATGCTATGCAAGTGCTCTACCACTGAGCGAAATCACTACCTCTAACACTGCAAATATACTAAAAAGCATTGAATTATATATTTTAAATGAGTGAATTGTATAATATATGAATTATATATTAATAAAGCTGTTTTTATAAAAACTAATTGCCACCATGATATTTTATTGTGATCTGTAGTCTCTTTCTTGAGAAAATTAAAGGAATTTGACAGTCTCCAAGGCTCTCAGGTGATCTTTTCTTTTAATTACTTGCCATGTGTGCATAAATTAGCTTTTGCCTAACATACTCTTGAGATATTCACCCATTACTAAAGAAATATAAGAACTTAATTATGTTAGAAGTTATTAATATTTAGAATTTATAAAATATATTTATATCTATTGAGTATTCCTTTTCCAACTATTCTGTAAAATTAATATCTTTTACTTCTACAGATGATGAAACTGAAGTTTTTAAGGTTAAGCTCCTTGCCATAGGTCACACTACTATGTATGACTGAAGTGAGCTTATGCTTAAGACTCAGACTTGATTTCTTTTTTTTTTCTGGTACTGGGGCTCAAACTTGGGACCTTGCGCTTGCAAGGCAGGTGGCGGAACCACTGAGCTAAATCCCCGGCCCCAGACTTGATTTTTGCCTTTCCATGAGGACTTTTCATTGTCAAGGCTGTTTATAGTAATGCTATTATTTTTCCGATCTCTGAACTGTTTCTGCCTCTGTCACTTTTTACATCTATTCCTATTTTTCCGTATACAGTTGAGATTGCCAAGCTCAGACTGCTGAAGACATAAATCATTTGGCTCTGCAATATTAGTATTGGATTAAAACCAGATTCAAGTGGCAAAATAACACATGGTGAAAGCATGGGCTATGTTTCTATGATGCCAGGCAGTTGAATTAATTCTTTGAGAGGAGGTGTGAATACACATGTATAATGATACTTTAACACAACTGTGAGCAAAATATTTTGTCACATTACTCTGTTTTGTTAAGTTTGGTCTACCATCTGCCATTCTTGCATTGACTGGAATGGAGCACCCATTAATAGCAGGGACTTGCAAGTGGCCACAGTTTTTTGTGCATTGAAAGATACTTTGATAGTTCTTATGTTTCTGCTATTTTTCTATGCATCATCTGAGAAACTTTCTTTCACTGGAGATAATCACAGGGTAATAAGCCTTTCTTCCTTGGTGTTATATGTGTGAAGTAGTTATGAATTTCAGTTTTTAAATCTCCCAGTTTAAGGAGTATTTTTTTACTTAATTTTTTTTTTTTTTTTTGGTACCAGGGATCAAACTCGGGTCCTTCTGCTTTCAAGGCAGGTGGTGGAACCACTGAGCTAAATCCCTGGCCCATTTTACTTAATTTTTTTATAGTTTATAAATATAAGGCTGTTTCCTTATCATCCAAAAAGGATAATAGCAGAATAAGTTATTTTCAGGATCGTCAGTTTTAAAAGGAAAGTGTGTAATCAAAAATTATAAAGATTTTCATGAGGGGCTGGGGATTTAGTTCAGTGGTTTCGCTGTCTGCTGCACAAGCACAAGGACCCAAGTTTGATCACTGGTACCAAAAAAAAAATTTTTTTCATGAAAAAGAATTAAAGTTAAAAACCATGTAAGAAAGGATAATGATCTCTTATTAAAAATATTAAATAATGGAAAAACACTTTCCTTCCTAGATAATGTCAGATAAATATGGTCTTACTACAAAGTGTATAGAAGTTTTCTTCTTCTTTTTTTTTTTTTTTTTTGAGACAGGGTCTTGCTATGCAGTTCAGGCTGGCCTTGAGCTCACTGTGGAGCCCAGGCTGGCCTTGAACTCAAAGCAATCCTCCTGCCTCAGCCTCCCCAGTGCTGGGATTACAGGCATGTGCCACCATGCCTGGCCCTAGAAGGTTTTTCCCTTAATCCCTGAAAGAATGAAGATAAAAACTATAAGTAGTAACCAAGTTTGGTGGCACACACCTATAACCCCAGCTATATAGGAGGATGAGACAGGAGGATCACAAGTTTCAGGTCAGCCTAGGCAGTTTAGCAATGACCTGTTGTTATGGTTTATATCTAAATGTTCCCCCCAAAGCCTCATGAACTCATAGATGGGCCTCTGGGGAGGTGATTGGATCATGGCTGTGATACTCAACAGTGGATTAGTCCCCTGATGAGTTTATAGCTAAATGTGGTGATGGGAGGTGGAGCCTGGAGGAGGAAGGTCACTGTGGGTGTAGCATGGAAGGCTGTCTCCCTCTCTCCTCCCCTGTTCTCTCTGCTTCCTGCTGCCATGCTATGAGCTGTTGCTCTTCTATCATACCCCTCTGCCATGCCGACTTTCCTTTGAGGCAGCTAGCTATGGACTGAAACCTGTACAAACTGTGAGCCAAAATAAACCTTTCCTCCTTTAAGTTGTGGATATTGAGTATTGTATTTAAGCAATGAGAAAGTAGCTAAGATACCTGTCTCAAAATAAAATAGAAAAGATTAAGGATGTGGCTCATATAGCCAGTGCTCCCTAGACTCCATTCCCAGGAGGAAAAAAAACAAAACAAAGCAAAACAAAATAAAACACCACAAAGTAACCATAATTATTGGTATGAGTGACTGTTTCTTTTTCTTTTACTATGCTGGAGGTCAAATCCAGAGCTTCCTGCATGCTTGACAAGTGCTTTACCACTGAGCTGCATTCTCCAACCCTGGCCCTTTTTTTTTTGAGACATGTCTCACTATGTAGCTCAAACTGTAGCCCAGGCTGGCCTTGAACTCAAAATGATCCTTCTCCCTCAGCCTCCCAAGTGCTGAGATTACAGATGTGCATCACCTACTTGGCCCTGGGACTAGAGTATTTTGAAGCAAGTATATAAAATTTAGATGCCAAATAGTCCAAACCAAAACAATTCATTCTGTGAAAAGATCAAGCTTTTATCATCAGCCTACATTGTTTATTTTCTCAAACGCATTCCATACAGGGCCAGGGATTTAGCTCAGTGGTGCTGTGACTGCCTCCTAAGCACAACGTCCTGAGTTTGATCCCCAGTAGCAAAAAAAAAAAAAAAGTCCACACACCCTTTTCCATACATCAGATTTTCTCAACTTCAGCAACCTTGGTCTCTATGCACTATATATGTCAGTGCCTACTTTCTCTCCCCTCCCTAGTTGTGACAACCAAATATGTCTCTAGATACTTCCAAATGTTCTCTGGGACAAAATCACCCCCAGCTGAGAATGTTTTAGAGACTTGGAGCTATAATAGACATTTATAGGAGCCTAAAAGAGGGTAAAAACAGAACTCAAAACGTGTTTATGGGGGTTTTTTTAACCAAAGGCTAAAGATTTTGAATTCATATTTAGTTGAATGATTTATTATTAAAAGGGTAAATGTCTGATTCAAAGATTTGCCCTTAGAAGCATCAAAAAGTAGTACATGTCTTATCAGAAGAACCATTTATCAAATTGTTTTGTAATCATTCCAACAAGGCTTCACAGAATAAATCAGACATTTCTTTTTTCCTAGAATATATTTTTAGGTTCCTGAAACCACCTAGAAATAAATGAATCTTTATTTCCAAAAGGTTTTGTAGAAGAAACCATACTTACTGCCCCTCCCCTTTTTTTCTCCATAGGCTCCAGTTGCAGTTAATTTACTTTAATTTTATTTTTGAGACAGGGTCTCACTGTATAGTTCAGGCTGGCCTTGAACTCACTATGTAGCCCAGGCTAACCTCGAACTCACAGAAATCCTCCTGCCTCAGCCTCCTGAGTGCTGGGACTACTGGCATGAACCACCACACCCCACCAGTTGCAAGTTCTTGAAACTAACTCATTATAAGATTAATGAGTTTTCTAAACTGGGTGTGGTGACGCAGGCCTATAATCACAGCACTCTGGAATCACAAATTTGAACCCAGCCTGGGTAATTTAGCAACTTAGCAAGACCCTATCTCAAAACAAAAAGGAAGAGCTGGCACTGTAGCTCATTGTGAAGGCCCTGCCTTCAATCCCTAGTACAACAACACGATGATGATGATGATGATGATGATGATGATGATGATGATGTTGATGATGTTGATGATGATGTTGTTAATAATGGCTTTTCAATTTCTTTTTTTTTTTTTCTTTTTTTGAGAGAGGATCTCGCCATGTAGTTCAGGCTGGTCTTGAACTCACTATGTATCCCAGGCTGACCTTAAACTTGTGGCGATCCTCCTGCCTCAGCCTCTGGAGTGCTGGGATTACATGTGCCACCACATCTGGCTTTCAATTTCTTTTATTACTTTGACCTTTCTCCTCTGAATTTAGCATATGGAATATGATTGTTAATATGTCTTAGCTCTTCTGTTGAGGGTACTCTAACTATCTTGTTGCCATCAGTTGCCAGGCAGAGGGCTAATAATTTATCTTTTACTTTCTATGTGATAGGCCATTGTACATTGTCACATTCATGTGTCCTGGATTCACAGTTATTTCTCCCGGCGACTTTAAAGTAGTATGCTGGCTCTGGCTTTCAATTATTTTTCCATTTTCCCTTTCTCATATACCAACAGCTAATGATTCAGCAGACCGAAGTCCTCGGCCCACCTCTGCACCAGCCATTGCTCAGAGTGAAGTCACAGAAGGTGGTGTCCCAGGGGCACTTGTCAAAAAAATACAGAAGGAAACAGTGAAGGTTGAAGTGAAAAAGGAAGAAGAGCCACCTGAGCAAGCTGAACCAGAGCCCACAGAAGCATGGAAGGTAAGTCATAAATCTGCATAGTTAGCTGGTTGACTTTCTGACTTACAGGTTTTACCTCCTTGACCAGGAAGGTTTTCAGAGCAACTGAGCCTTATAGAATCATGACAAATTTCTTCCTTGTTCTTTCTGAATGAAGTAATTGCAATCTCCACATTGCTTGAGTGTCAGCTCTGTTGTTATGATTAAAATATAAGTTTAAGCCAGGTATAGTGGCACATGCCTGTAATCCAGCACTCTGGGAGGCTGAGGCTGGAAGGTCACAAGTTCTAGTCCAGCATGGGCATTTAGTAACTTGGTGAGACTGTCTCAAAAAATCTAACCAAATAAAACAAAGACAAGGACTGAGGATAGAGCTTAGTGCGAAGGCCCTAAGTTCAATCCCCAGTGCCACACAACAAAATATATAATTTTATTTTCTAGGATAAATAAATGCACATTTCCAAAGAATACGTGTTATGTAAAACACATTTATGTGGTTTAAATCTTCAATAGCATTACAAGAAGGGAAGATCCAATATATATGAATGGTTATGCTGCTGAGTTGCTTACAATTCTGAATTGATTGTACACACAGCCATTGCACTGAGTTGAAAAATCACCAATTTAATTGCAGATTTCCCAGAAGCAACAATTACTGGGCTGATCTTTTATGCTTGTAAGCTTTTAAAGCACATTTAAGCAGTAATGGAGTTAAAGTACTAGATCAGGTTTATTAAAATAAATATAGGTCTCACTGTTGCCAACAGGAATAAGCAGAAGCAGTCATGATAAGAATTATATTTTTATATCTCTATTAAATTTAAAACTGTAAAAAAAATTTAAAACTGTAAGATCTTAGTATTCTCACCTTAGCATATGAATTAATCCTGTTCTTTTGGAGCCAGATCAACAGTTAGTTTATCTATAGAACAGTGGACAATCTAACTAACTATATTTTTTTCTAAAATCTGTTAAATATGATATACAGTTTTCCTGTACTTTTGAGACTTATCTTGAATCCAGAGAGGGAAAAAGAAAGATTGAATGGGTGGTGGAGGTTTACATTTTGGTACCTAGCCAAATGTTCATTAACAGTGTGTAAACAAATTTTTATTTTAAACCAAGGGCCTCTCACATGGTAGGCATATGGTCTGCTACTGAGCTATCACATCCCAACCCTTTTCTAATTTCACTTTGAGACAGGGTCTTGCTGAGTGGTCCAGGCTGGCCTCCAATTTGTGATGCTCCTATTTCAGCATCCCAGGAAACTGAGATTACAGGCATGTGTTATCATGCCTGTCTAAAGAGTATCTTTTTAATGTTGGATTACCTGCTCCATTTTTAATATTACAATATATTACTTGGAATGTTTGACTATCCTTCTGTTTTTATACTAACAGGAAAGTTTCAGATTATTGGATTGTGAAGGTAATCTTTCTGAATGGCTAAGATTCCTCAGGCTTTCTGCTTACTTGTGCTTTTGTTTATAAGACAGACACAAGTGGTTTTTTTTTAGACACAAGTATTTTTAAAAATATGTTCCCTTTGTACTTAGGACCTCACCAGAATAAAGAGAACACTCCTTGGTATATTCTTTTCATTTAAATGTGTGTTGTGGAGGTCTTTTTGCCAATTAATTCTTATGTAAGTACTGTGTGTGTGTGTGTGTGTGTGTGTGTGTGTGTGTGTGTATACATTTGTGTGTGTGTGTGTGCCGGGGATCAAGCTCGGGTCCTTGCACTTGCACAGCAGGCGGCGAAACCACTGAGCTAAATCCCCGGCCCAGTACTGTGTATATTTTGAGATACTTGTGTTGGAATACAACTGAAAGCCACCTCTGATAACCTATCACTATATTAGTCATGCCAGAATTAAGGGTGAGTCTGAGTTGATTTTATTTGTAGCAGTTAGGAGATAATTATGCCATTTACTTGAAGCCATATGTATTGTATAAAGCAATAGTGGTAATAAAATAGACTTACAACTGTGTAAGTTGCATTATCTCACACTAGTTTGGTATAAGATAAGAATAGCTTTTTTTTTTCTTTTGGTACCGGGGATTGAACTCAGGTCCTTGCGCTTGTGCAGCAGGCGGTGAAACCACTGAGCTAAATCCCCAGTCCAAGAATAGCTTTTTGTCATCGTGAGTTATTTGACAAGGTCTGTTCTGTAGGTGTGGAAGCAGTACTATTTAATCTTCTGTGTAGGGGCATACACAAAGGTGCTATTGCTACTCAGCCTTCATTTTATTTTATTTTATTTTTTGAGATGTAGTCTTGCTATGTTGCCTGGGCTGGCCTCAAACTCCTGGGCTCAAGCAATCCCCTGGGTAATGGGGACTATAGGCATGAACCGCTGTGCCCAATTTTTTGAGAAGTGATGATTCTCAATTTCCTGTTGTTGGATTGCTACAGACCCAAAAAGACTCTTTATTTGTTTAAACAAAGAATTTAAGCTTTATAAAATAATTTAAACTACTGTTTGATAAGTACACATAATTCTGTGAAGACGTTATCTCCATTTTTTCAGTATAAACATTTGAGCTCAGACAGGTGAAATGATTTGTCAGTGGGCACACAGCAAGTAGGCTGCGATTCAGAGTAGAAACAATTGAATTGTCAGTAACCCTGGTAGTTAAAAGTGCTGTAGCTGATGGGCTGGGGATTTAGCTCAGTGGTTCCGCCACCTGCCTTGCAAGCGCAAGGACCAGAGTTCGATCCCCAGTACCAAAAAAAAAGTGCTGTAGCTGAATGTGCTTATAATTTGACGGTGTTATAAAGTTTGATGTCTCATTTTTTACATTTGGTTCTAGAGAAAGTAGCACAACACCATTATACTCTCAGGTTATGCTGCTCAGTATGATTAAAAAGAACATGTCAAAACCACAGGTTGATGAAGTTCTATAAAGAATTTTATGATAGAAAGTGATTGACTTAACCCTTACTAAAAACAATCCTTTTTCTAATTTTGTAATAATCAGTGCTTCCTCTTATTAGCCTCTCTGGCTTTTTAATAATCACTCCATTTTCAGTACTACATAAAATGACTATTACTAAAGGTATTTCAAAGCTACACAGGGGACATTATCTGTTCATCTGTTAGTATTGAGAATGACTCTTACCCTACCTCCAAACATAGGCACCAACTGTCTAGAGAGGAGATTGTGGTGTTGAATGTTGTAGCTGAGTCCTGTGTGTGTTATGTATAAATCAGTCCTGGAAGTAATTGCATGTGTCAGTTAAAATTTGGGTGAAGTTTATTTTGATGTTTTGTTGGGTGATAAGGCAAAGAGTAAACTACCTCTTTAAATATTTTGATCAACTAACAAAATCCTATGTATTTGTTTGGTATCATGTATGGTTTACTACATATGTGTTTTAACTATAAAAATTATCTTTATTTCTGCCATGTATATTAACATTGATATCATCATTTGTAAATTTGTTTTTAAATGTTAAAATACTTCCAGATCTTACCAAAAAAGGCAAAACAAAATATATGCCTATAGTATCAAATAAGCCTGTTTTTATTTTTAGTGAGTACTTTTTAGTGAATAAATATAAAAATGTTTTCTTCTTCAGTAGGATAATTACCTTAATTTTATTTTTGATAATCCCTATTATGTCTTCATCCTTGAAAATGTGATGGTAAACTAACACATTGCCACTGGGAGTAATATTCTTGCCTGTAACACCCTCCGTAAGTCTGCATCATGGTTACCTTTTGACATATTTCACAACCAGCTTAATGATGCAGCTTATTTGAAAACAATGCTATTCATAGAAACCTACTAACCTAAAATGTTTTTGCCACTTTATTTCTTGAATTTAGGTGGAAAAAACCCACATCGAGGTCACAGTACTCACCTCAAATGGTGACCAAACACAGGTTTGTGCCAACAGGCCACGTGTTCCTTTTTCCCTCTACCCCTCAGTTTTTTTTTTCTTCTCCTTTGCTCCCCTCTCTTTAAAAATAAAATAAAATAAAATATTCAAACAGACTTCACTGAGCCCCAATATGTTATCATTTTTTTTTCTTTTTGAATTATGGCAAAACAGAAGCTTGCAGAAAAAACTGAAGATCTGATAAGAATGAGGAAGGTTAGCCATTTTTCACTGTCACAAAACTACTTTTCACCCATGCTGACTACAGTGCATTAAAAAGACAGTGATCCATTCTTTTCATTGATTTCTCTTAATCAGAAGTTACTTTAAAAGAGCAGAAACATATGTACATGTATACATATATATGACAAAGAAATTCTAATCTTATACTGTACTATTTATTGAAAGATTTTCCAGTAGGAAAGTAATCTTTTATAACAAAATGAAATGAGGGTCAAACTTATTCTTCATATTCAAATTTATAAGAACTATTTCACAATGACATGTTTGTGAAATCATTGACAATATTTTAGGGCCGGGGATCTAGCTCAGTGGTTCCGGCGCCTGCCTTGCAAGCACAAAGCCCTGAGTTCCTGAGTTCAATTCCGGTACCAAAAAAAAAAAAAAAAGACAATATTTTATACACATTTATCATAAAAACCATCATAGCAACAACTCTCAGTGTCGTTAATGAGTTTGATTGCTATGTGCCTCATTCTTCCCAGCTACACAGTGGGATGCATCAGTTCTTTTTTTTTTTTTTTTTTGCGGAGCATCAGTTCTTATTGGATATATTTATTAGTTGATCAAGTATAAATGCCTTTGACCTTTTTTGTTAAAGGTATTAGAGATCTACATACCGGAGTATCAGTAATTATGAAATACCTCTAAAAAGCTAAATAATGTTTTGTTTTGTTTTTTTTGGTACCGGGGATCAAACTTGGGACCTTGTGCTTGCGAGGCAGGCGCCAGAACCACTGAGCTAAATCCCCAGCCCAAAAAAGTTAAATAATGTTTTTAAAGCATCTCTTTACTCCCTGGTATGTGAGATTTCAACACTTTTTAAAGATATTATTTTAGGGTAATATTCAAACAGTTCAATTTCAAAAATAAATATAAAACAACTTATTATATAAGAAGCCAATGAAACCTGGAGCACTGTCTATTTAAATAACATCAGCACAGTCTCTCATCATTCATAAACAAGGTCATTCATTTTCTAGTGGTAATCAAGTTCTTCGTATCCTTGTGATTCTGTGGCTATTCCATGTTGGCATATGCTGCACTGCAGACATTTAATTTCAAATATTTTTTGGTTTGCCAATTTGCAGTTTTTTTCCCGCAAGAATAACATTTTAATTTTTTATGCTTTTCTGTTTTTCCCCCTTTCATTTTCACAGAAAAAAAGAGAGAGACTAGATGGTGAAAACATTTATATCAGACATAGCAATTTAATGTTGGAGGTTTGTATGAACTTGAAGCTTATTTCAGTTGGTTGCCTGGATATTCTGCATTCTTTACCGATTCCCTTTTCTTCATTCTATGCTGCATTTGGTTTTGCATGCCATTGCATGAGAGATTTTTAGGTTTAAAATGCTTTTGCATGTGAAGATATGCAACCATCTCTCCTTTCTGATTCTTTTTAGTTTTCACCTCATACTATCTTTAAAAAAATATATGATTGGGACTACCTCTACCTCTCATAGTTCCATTATTTTACCTATGTGTAGAAAATTCTACATCACCACTAGAAGTTCCTTGCATTTTCCAAAAATATTTGAACTTCTGCATGCCCCTAGGAACAAGTTTTCACTTTTTTTCTTCCTGAGCTGAGAGAGTATAAAAATATCACAATTTAGAGTGGATTTACAATAGTGGAGATAGTAGGAAATTACTAAAGAAAGGTTGGGGGGTAAGATAAGAAAGAAGAGAGCCTGGTATTTAATGAATAGTTACTGTAAAAGAAGTTTAATTATAAAAACAAGCCTGTGAGAATGGTTCTTTTATTTTAAAGATGAGAAAATGGAAGCCTAGAGAAATTAATTACCTTATGGTCACAGAGTTGGTAAATTGGATTTAAATTAGGAATTACATGACTATTAAACTACACTGTTTTTCTTTCAGAAATAGTAACATACTGTCTGTTAAACTACACTGTTTTCCATTCAGAAATAGTAGCATACTTTCTGCTATAGGAATTTTAAGGTCGTTTTCCCATTGTATTCAACATTGGTCAGGGGCTGGGGATTTAGCTCAGTGGTTCTGCCTCCTGCCTTGGAAGTGGAAGGTTCCGCGTTTGATACCTGGTACCCAAAAAAAAAAAAAAAAAAAACACATTGGTCAGATTTTTTACCTGTATTAGTCTAGAGATAAAGTACACCTTATCTAGTTTGGGGATCCACATTGGATAGGAAAATGCAAAACTATTTAGACGCTTAGGGAAGTATATGAGAAAAATTAAAGAAAGTGAAATTACTCCATGTAGAAAAAACTAAGATCGAGTTAATTTACACATCAGAAAAAAAACTCGTATAGAAGTTAATGACCAGGGCTAGGGATTTAGGTCAGTGGTGCCACCGCCTGCCTCGAGCGCAAAGTCCCGAGTTCGATCCCGGTACCAAAAAAAAAGTTAATGACCAGATTATCTTACAACTCCATTCAAGGCAAAACCATAAGAAATGAATATAAATTCTTACATCAGGGATTTAACTTCACTTTAAAGGAAATGTAAATTATAGGAAGATGATAAACATGGTGCCAACCTTCAAGAATCTTACAACATGGGGAACTGGGAAGGAGAGAAACAATAAATATGTAAACAAATGAATAAAGTAAAATGAATAAAGCAATTACAAGCTATTATAAAAACTGTGTAAGAAATAAACAGTATGCTGTACTAACAAAAAGGATCTATTCTAAGTGAGATGAACAGTGAAGAGTTCACATTTTAACTGGTATATAAAAGATGAACATATATTAAATGTGATAAATATTAAACTAGAACTTTGAAGTAACTTTTTTTTTTTTGTACCGGGGATCGAACTCGGGTCCTTGTGCTTGCGCAGCAGGTGGCGAAACCACTGAGCTAAATCCCCGGCCCAACTTTGAAGTAACTTTTAAAAACAAACTTTTGGCTTAATATATAGCCTCTAGTAATTATTTAACTTTATCTTGTTCTTGCTAATACCTATATTTTGAATACCTGCTATTTGTATAGAAGTTTGATAAAAGTTGTAAAAATTACAGCCAGCTATCATTAAACATACTGTATAACAGGCACAATACCTACTAAGTGCTTTACATACATTCATCTCATGAACATGAATTTTTCTGAACTCTCAGATATATCAGTCTTAGAAACTAAATCTCTTGTTTTAGCCCAAATCTGAGACTAGACCTGAATCATTCCATCTTCAGAGATTAGGAAGGATAATAGATGTTGATTTATCTCCTTTACTCAGCAGTGTAACCATCTCCCAACCCTAAACATTTCCTGAGTAGCCCCTCTTCAGTGCTTAACTGGAACCTGCAGTACCAATCATATATTTGTCATCTCTCGTGAGGTGTGTGATGGCTTCTGAGACTCATGAAGTCCCTCTGTGTGATGTGTTTTTTCCCAGCATTTCACTGATAGCCATGAGAGGAGGTTTCTAAATAACTGTGTGTTTGAGAATTACAACTACTAACCGCCTTTTGAGAACATTTTATATTTAATGAAGTGTTTGGTTTGATTGTTGCTAAAATTGTAGATGATAGGTAAAGATTGCCTAACCTCAACACAGCCAAAATAATTTGACTGACCATCATTCTTTAGCTATTTTAAAAAGTGTTTGCCCCCATAAGGATGTTCTCTCAAGTTATCTGTCACTTAGCAGGGTTTTGTTTTTTTTTTTTTAAGCATCCCTCCTCCTCACCTCCTCCTCCCCCATCCCCACTAATGCTTTGTTCTGGCACAAATAAGGTCGAATTCATTTTTAGATCTACCACCTCCTCCTCCATCTCCCAGAGAGAACCTGTAACAAATGTCTATGACAAGTTCTATTTGGAACAGGTCCCTTTGAGATCTTAATTTTACTCTGTGCCCCCACAGGTTTCCATCAAAGCCAGCTAAGGAGGATGGAGAAAGCTCTCTCAGAAGCTACTCATTTTATTGGAAATTTTATTTTCTCAGGTTCCAAGCCAGTCAAAAGCTAGGCAAGAAAACTAACAAGTCACCAGTCTATCTTATTAAGATGCTAACTCAGAGTTATGATTTTGGCATAGCATCTCTTGCTGATTTTTGTTTTGCTCCAGTCACACTTTTAAACCTCCCAAATATGTTAAGTTGTCTCAAACAGGTTGATTGCCAGTCAGAGGTTAGTCACAGGGCCTCACATGCCTGATGGGTCTCATTTGCTCAGCCCAATACTGAGTCCTTGATTGGGCTTGTTTATGCTTTTATTTAGCTAATAAACATGTTTTTCTTGCTTTTAGCTAGAACAAAAGCACAAACTGTAGCTCCTTCTTAGCAAAGCTTTTTATTCATAAGATAGACTCTCATTTTGCCCAGCAAACAAAAATTACTCTTATAGGTAAGCTATAGAGTTACTCTTTTTTGGTTAGTTTTCTCTGACTGATCTCAAGCAAATGTACATGGGTCAGTCTTGCAAAAATAATGATAGAGTAGTAAGTGAATTTTCTGAACGAATACTTCCAGAATCAATATTGTTGTCATGTGTCTCACTGTTGTTTTTTTCCTATGCTATTTTCCCTTTGATGTTGCTTTTGAAAAAATTTTATTAAACTTTTAAACAAATTTTGATTTAAAAGAATTCTATTTTTCTCCAAAATGAAGCTGTTGCCCATAGAGCCAAAAAAGAAACACTAATCCCCAAATTAACAGCATATTAGGAGATATGTTTGGCATTTTGCTTTTCTTGAATACAGAGCTATCTTGATATATGACAAACAATTTTTTTACAGTCATCGAGTGATGGACTCTAAAATATCATGATCCCACAGTCAGACTTTTAAGTATTTTTTTTTTTTTGGTACCAGGGATTGAACTCTTGGGTCCTTGCGCTTATGGGGCAGGTGGTGGAACCACTGAGCTAAATCCCTGGCCCTAAACTTTTAAGTATTTTGAAACACAGTTGGACAAAGACCATTCCATCTTCATCTTTAAGTTATATTTGCTAGGGTATTTTTGGTCAAGTGTCCTTTTTTTTTGCTACTGGGGATCGAACTCCGGTCCTTGCTCTTGCTCAGTAGGTGGCGAAACCACTGAGCTAAATCCCCAGCCCTGTCAAGTGTCCTTTTTGAAAGTTATTATATACTATTTTTACATAAACCTGAGTATTTCTAGCTCATGCTTTGTTCACCTTAGTTTTGATCATTTGTTGCTAGAATCCTCTTTTAGAGTTTGCCTCTTACTCTAGTTACCCACTATTTGTTGAATTCTGATTATCATCCCCAATCCTTTGAAGGTTATTGGAAAATGCCCCTCCCCTTTTTTGGTGGTGGTGGTGCTGGTGCTGCTTCTGGGGATTGAACCTAGGGCCTTGCAGATGCTAGGCAAGCACTCTACTACTGAGCTACTTTCCCTACTCCAGAATGTCCCGATTTTGATTTGTGCTAGAGGTGAAGCAGCTAGAAAACATAAGACTTTTAGTTTGTGTAAATAATATTGAAAAGGGGGGAAAGTCATTTTATTACATACCCCTTATTGGTTTTTTCAGATACTAACAGTTGACTCTGGAAGCATTAGGATTTTAGCAAAAATTCTTATATCAAAAAAGGTTATTCTTCGCCGCCTGCCTTGCAAGCACAGGTCCTGAGTTCCATCCCTGGTACCAAAAAAAAGGGTTATTTTTGTTTATCAAAAAGAACAAACACCTATTTTAAAAATACAGAAGCAAAAAAAGTCTCCAGTAGAAATAGAGGGATACTTTATTGTTACAACTCACCAAGGTATAGCAGCCAGTGGTGGAAGTTGAATCTTTCACCATGTCTTTCATTTAATAGTTTGTTTCTTTATTGCTTTCTCCATCCTGCTTGAGCTGAGCCTAAATCAGTTCTTAATTGAATGGATGAGGAGTTGGAGATCTGGTTTTGCATCATATTGAGAAGGAGAGTCATAAAATTACGGCGTGAGGTCTTTATGGGTTACATAACTAGAGAGCTAGGGCATTGTGATGCTTCACTGCTTCCAAGAAAAGCACCTTGAGTAAAAAAAAAAAAGAATCAAGCAGTTATACCATGTCATAGATTTCCAATTTGAATGCAATTTATGAATTAGTAATATCTATCCTGGATGTGGTGTGTTTTCTACCAGTGCCCAATCTCTGATGGGTTGTTCTTGGTGTGGTTTTTGTCCCTATTATTTATTGTTTTGCATTTTTGTCCTTCAACTGTAGGATTTAGACAAAAGTCAAGAAGAGATAAAAAAGCATCATGCTAGCATCAGTGAGCTGAAAAAGAACTTCATGGAGTCTGTACCAGAACCACGGCCCAGCGAATGGGATAAACGCTTATCTACTCATTCCCCATTCCGAACTCTTAACATCAATGGGCAGATCCCCACAGGAGAAGGAGTAAGTATACTTTGTCCACATGGATTCTGAGAATGAATGGAATAAATATTCTTGTGTGTTAATATTCTGTTTCTAAGAAAAAGTTTAAAGCTAAAATTTAGCTTTGGTGCCTCAACAATTCATTGCCTTTTAAGGCGTTCATAATCAAAAATTTATTTATCATTTCAGGTGGCAACCCAGTTCAATTGTGGGAGTCATTGAGAGTTACTAGTAGATGATTAGAATCTGAGAACTGTCTCCAAAATGCATGCTTCTGGCTAGTATGTGTTTATAAATTGAGCACACGCCAGTAAAACTTTGTTTATATTCAGAATGTCCCTTCCAGGACCAGAAAGTTGACTAAATTTAGCAAGGTCAGAATTGGAAAGGGATTATCATTTTTTTAAACTTTATTTGAACATTTGTACAACTTAGAAATGCCTGGAATGGTACAGTTATATAATATACCAAGGAGACCCATAAGCCTAAGAATGCAAAACACCAAGTGTTAATGATTGCATTTCAGTTTTAGAAAAATGACTGATAATTTAGTCTTATGAGTAACATCAAAATTTTAATATGCTGTTCTATTAGATAGTCAAATTAAAAGAAGCCAGAGATACCTTTTAGGAGTTATTTTTTTCTCTACTATTGTCATTACCTATTTTAGAAATCTTGCATCTAAATAAGTGAATCTGTTTAATGAAAATATCTTGAAAGTTGCTTGAGCAAAGAGTCTTTATCTTTAGTCAATGCACATTAAATATTTATATAATTGTGATGATTGAGTGATCACCATGGTTTTTAAACTATATGCTCATTCCCCTTCCTCCCCCCAAATAATAGCAATTCTAGTTAAGAAAGGTAAATTAATGTTCTGGTTAAACACCTAGGGTTTAGCAAGCCACAGTGGTGTGTGCCCGTAGTTTCAGGTTCAGGAGGCTGAGGCACAAGATCACTGAGTCCAGAAGTTCAGGACCAGCCCGAGCCAGGTGTGGTGGCACACACTTGTAACCCAACACTCTGGGAGGCTGAGGTAGGAGAACTTGGAAGTTCAAGCCAAGCCTGAGCAACTTAGTGACTTAGCAAGACCTTGTCTTAAAATAAAAAATAAAAAAAGGACTGGAGATGTAACTGAGTGCAGAGGCTCTGGGCTCAATCCACAGTACCACAAACAACAAACAAAAAATGTGTTTTTGTTTGGTTGTTGGTTTTTAAAAAATTTTGTAAACTACCCAAATTATTTTTCAGTTTTTGAAACTGGAGAAGAGGATAAACATTGTACCACAGAGGGCATTATTTATATTTTTTTAAATGTGATTAAGATTGGCTAATAGTTCTCCATTTTTACAAGTAAAATATCTGAATAATAGGTAGCTAAATAGAATTACCAGGACTGATAGGACACTGGTCCTCCCACTCGTTGTCCTCTCAGCCTCCATTCCCTGATATAATTGGACATTAGTTTTGCATCCTAAATGTAGTGGACATACCCTGAACTGGGACAGTAACCCTGATTTTTAGTTGAGACCACCGCTGTCAGTGTCAGCTACTCCATTTGGATATTTTCCTAGTAATAAGAATCATAAAGTTCCAGTGTGAGTTGTGGCTTGGTTTGACTGAGAGGGTCTAGCTAATCTAACTAAATGATCTTGAACATATCATTTATTATGTTGAGCCTCAGTTTATATAGTAGATAATCTTTAAGGTACCTCCTCTGAAACTCTACAAGTGAGAAACTAGCTTATTGCAACCTCATCTCATAACCCCATCTGCAAATCATAGCTGCAAATTTTCTAGTTTTGTTTTTTAACTGCAAGTCATAAAGGATGCTCAACAACTTTGAAAAAATAACTTGTTCTGTCTTACATGAGGTTGGATAAATTTGTATTGGTCACCATTTCCAGAAAATGTCTTTTCCTTCAGGAAAAAAAAAAAATAGAAACCCTTCAGAAATCATCTCAGGGCTAGTTATGGGAATGGCAGTATCATTTGTGGGCTTTCAAGAAATGACTTTTTATAAACTAAGATCCATAGGGAGGTCTTAAATAATTTTAGCTGTATGCTTCTGTATATTTACCCCTCTAAATGAATGAGGTAAATAAGAACTATACTTTGATAACCTTTTATATTGGGATAATCCTGCTTTCTGGCATATCTTATTTTTTCTTTAATAATTAGGATACTATTTCTGTTCTTTGGGGATACCTCTTCCACCTTTAACAGCATTGTTGTTGCATTGCAAGGCAACTGAATTTTATACAATTTGTGTATGACCAGGTGAAGAAAACCTCTACCCTCCCCTCGGAAAGAAAGGTTGGTGGGCCAGAGGTAAAGCTGCTGTTATGACTTATGCTTCTCAGTCAGAATTTGCTCTTGTCATGGCACTAAGCAGAGACTCCCCTAGAACTGAACAACAGCTGCTAATTAATTTTTCTTTTGGCTATACTACTAAATTCATGCCCACAGCCTTTTGGCCTAACACATTACACTTTCACTGCTGCAGCGTTTGCAGCCTTCAATTTGCTTATTTTGTCGCATGGCTGGTTGAAAAGCTGCATGAAGATGTAAATGTGTATTCAGAGAAAAAAATGAATTTAATTATACCCTATTCTTTTTATGTTGTCTTTCTTCTCCCACTTTATTTTCTTTTAAAAATCATTATGAATTTGCATCCTGTCTTTTCCTTTTTCTTTTTGCTGACCAGTCCCCTAGCTACTTTCTCCCTGATACATATCACTTAGGGGTGTGCAAAGAACCAGTGTTGAGCTTCCAGACTGACCAGAGAAGGCTAGCTCAGCTGAGAGAGCTTAGAGCCAAGTTTTTCTTGTCATAGACAACATCTGTCTTGACTATGTGTAACAGAAGGCAGAAATTGCAGAGGCAGGAAAATTCTCAATTGAACAATTGTGGAAAAAACTTTCCTTAAAAATTGTCAAAAGTATTTACTTAATGTAATGTATAAACCTCCATGATGGTCATTATTTTTAATCATGATTCTAAGAATGTACAGTTGTTAAGATCTTGTAGGTTGCTTTGTTTTATTTCCTTTTTTGGGGGGTAGACCCTGGAGGTACATTTTATACTTTGGGGTTTTTTTCAATCTTTAAAATGTGTAAGATTAAGAATTTTAATTCCTTAAGTAAGAGCTAATTATCATATTGAGCTATTACAGTTTTAAAGTATATATGAAGGAATATGAAGATTATGTTTTATAGTCTGCCATTCCATTTATAATAAAAGTAACTTTTTTCATGGCAAGAAGAATGGTTCATTATTGGCATAGCCCAATTCATTAGTGATTGGCAGTACTAAACAAAAAAAAATGACCCAGAATTCATATGTGAAAAAAATTTATAATGTGAATATCTTCAAAAGAGGAATAAATATAGAAGGCTTAATAGCCCTTGAACTTTCAGTCATTCTGATATTTATTTTTTAAAATTAACTGTTGAGCACCCTACTGTATTATAGAGATAAGATATATAGAGCCTAGGATAAATTGGCAGAGTAAAGTGACTCTAAAGTAAAGAGTGTCCAAAAAGTCTTTCCAAATCCTTTGCACATCCCCAAGTTTCATTTCTGAGTATTCTCCATCTGTCATTTTGTTCATCTTTCTCTGTCTTTCTTGATCTTCCACCGTGAAAGCAGACACAGGAACGTGCTCTGTTAGTACAGGATGAAGAGAAAATTAAAAGGCAAGAGAGATCTACTGAAAGAGCCTTGCCCCAGCAAGAAAATGAAGAAACTCTTCCCAAGGTTTCTATTCCAATCCCTGAGGATCACAAGTCTCTCAAAAAGTGCCACCTCTACCCTAGTACTCTTCCCTCTCCTCGTATTCCTTTCATGATGTCTTTTCTCGTGGTCCTTGCATTGGCTGTTTGGTGGTTGGTCTTTCTGTGATTGGAAAACAGGGCGCTCATCTGAAATGTCAAGACTAAAACCACTGAACTTTTGTTGTTAGCTTCACATATGTAATCGCCTATATGATGCCTCTGATCTTGATTGTTAACTGTCCTAGTGCAGCTCTAGTGATCATCTTTCTGTCAATAAGATATTGCTTCTTGTAGATTATGTATTGTGGGGTAAAAGGAGTAGCAATGGATTGCCCAAGCCAGCTTTTCTGCACTGAAGTTTAACAAGTTTAGACAAATAAATTTAAGCATATGACAGGTTGGTACTTTTCCCAAAAACTTTAACTCTTATCCTGCATGTTCTTACTTTTGGCTGTGGCCATGTCCTCCTCTCCAGTGTCTCACACAAATCAGGATACTCTCTAGGAACTTATGATGGGATATTTTCTCAGTCTTCTAGTCAATTGTGTGGCATGGGCTCCATAGTTTAAGGAAAAAATTCAACTTCCTAACCTTTCAAAAGCCTTAAAATGTGATAATGTTTTAATCTATAAATCCATAACCACTCCTTTTCTTAGAGCAACAAACTAGTATATACAAAGGCCTTTTTCTGGAAAAGGGCTTTTGACATCTGTGGCCTTTTTATGAGTATTTCTGAGCTGTACATGGATAGGTGACTTTATCCTCCTTGGTGTGTAGAAGGGATCTGCAGAAGTTAAATGCCATCTTTTCATATGTGGAATGTTGAATTTGTTTAAGGAAAATGGTGCTGGTGCCCCCTTGGCCTCCAGCCAGGGCTGAATTTCTCAGACTATATTTATCTTTAAAATTCCTGGAATACAGATTTATTCAAGATCTATACATAAACCTTTCTCTGAGTTAAAATACTGTGTTACTTCTTTATGTTTTAAGTAATTATATTGTTACCTGTAGAAGCAATATTTAGCCATTATAGTAAGCTTAAAATCTATGTTGATACACTTTGTTTTCCTAATAACTTCAGGTGTTTGTTCTTGCACGTGTGTTTAAAACAATTGTTTGTAATCAGTGGCCTTGTGAGCTAAAGTTCTATTGTAACAAGTATGTGTCTTCTGTTTGCGTGTTGATTTATAAGGCTTCCCTAAAGTTAATATGAGCACTCTCTCTTCAGAACATGACTTGGATGCCTAACCTGTTTTTTTGTTTTTTAATTTCTGTATTAATGAAATCTTGCATGTAGCTTGCTTTTTTCGCACTTGGATGTACCAGGATGAACAGTATGGTTAATGTCTCAAATATTTGTTCTAAAGTCTGAGCTTATAGAATTATCAAACTGAGATTATTGAACTTTGTATTATTTCTCAATGCTTTTCAGTTGATGAAACTTCTAAACAAAACTTTTTGTTTTTGAGAAGATATCCTCAGAGCAAAAAAGAGAACAGTAAAACCAAGAATCTTTTGCCCAACATGCACCAGTATTGTTTCGTTGTCTCTAGAAATATATAGATGTAATTCTCTGGTATTTTTGGAAACTGTTATTCTGTCATTATAGTCTCTTCCAAAAAATGAGAAAAGAACCAAGGACCAGGCTAGATTGAATAATCTGGTGTGTATGTATATTTTTCATATCACAAACTATGTCTGTTTATAACAAATATTTTGTAAGTAAGCATATTTGTTGATACATTCATAATAAGAAAAGAGATCTCACATCAACCTGAAATACTGCACAGCTGTTTTCTAATACACAAAGTGATAATCATAAATAGCCTTTATCTGTGAAATAGAAATCAGTTTTCCTTAGTGAAATAACAAATGAAACTACAGCATTGGTTACCTTATTGTAAGTCTTTTTTTAAAGAATAAAATGAAATAATCTTAGGATTGTATTGATACTTTTATAGCTGTTTCAGATTATATTTCCTGAAGTTGCAGTTTTCATTCTTGTACACAGTTCTTTATTATTATTATAAACTTTACCCTGAATTTTGTTTCCTTTTGTATTGGAGTTATTTCCATTCCACTAAAAGTCTAGTGTAAGCCAACATTACTTTTGAGTTTTCTGAAATGAAGCAAGAGCTGGGGATTTAGCTCAGTGGTGCTGCCGCCAGCCTCGCAAGCGCAAGGTCCTGAGTTTGATCCCCTATACCAAAAAAAAAAAAAAAAAAATCAAAAAACCAGTTGGTTGAAATGAAGCAAGAATCCTCAGAGATCTTTATTGACAGTCAGAGGTGACCCATTTCTTCTGTAAATAGGGGAAGAATGGTCAAGATGAGAACAACTAAGCCCTTGTATTGGATGAACCTGATTAATGCAAACTCAAAAGAAATGGCCATCCTAGTTATCAGAGAAAAATATTAGACATTCCAGCTTTGTGTTGCCTAAAATTAATGCTGCCAATGTTTGTAACATGAAACTGTAAGTAGTGTTGGTTTCTTTCCCCCACTTCGTTCCATTCTCAAGACCAGGGTTATATTCAGATAACTGTATTGGCTTAACCTCGGTGCCACTTTTTTTTTTTTTTTTGGGTACTGGGGATTGAACTTGGGACTTTGCACTTGCGAGGCAGGCAGCAGCACCACTGAGCTAAATCCCTGGCCCCCCTGGTGCCACTTCTTAATGATAGCCTGATAAATAAAAAATCATTTGGACTAAAGGTATCCATACAGTCCAGCAAAAAGTCTTGGATATTGGCCTTGGTTTTGCCGTTAAGCATTTCCAGGGTGACTCCAAGACGTTTACTTAACTATATGGGGCCCAGGGGGCTGGGGATTTAGCTCAGTGGTTCCGGCACCTGCCTCGCAAGAGCAAGGACCCAAGTTCGATCCCCGGTACCAAAAAAAATGTATATATATAAAACTATATGGGGCCCAGATTTCCACCTAATAATGAGACAGACCTACCTCATGAGAATGAGTCTGTAATGTTGTGCAGAAACCTGATTGTTCAATTCTTGCTCTTTTAGGGGCTGGGAAACTGGAAATTAAAAAATAAACACATAACTTCTTTGGATTTTTTTATTTGAAAGAAATTTGTTTATTTCCATCTATTCCTTATTGACATTTGGCCAAGCATTTTAAACTACTAAAGTTAAAAACTATCTTTCTAAATTTATCCTACTCTTAATAAATTCAACTTTATCTGAATGGTATTCTTAGATTGAACCAAACTTGGAAACAAACCCAGCATCTATATTTTGGGCCTTTTAGCCATTTACTTATGTGCCAACACCTGCGGTAAGAAGGGCTTGATTTGCATGGGTCAGTTTTACTATTTATTTATATCTTCAGTAAAAACTTTGAAGAGGGAACATATTGGTACTAATTCTGTTGATTAAAATTAGGTTGGGGATTATCTGTGGAGAAGATTTCCAGTTGTCATGTTAGAACCTAGTAAATTTAAATTTCTTTGAAAACAGGACAATTCACTTCTCCTACTCTCCTAACTCACTTCTGTAACAATTGCTGTAGAGATAAGCCTGTAAGCTACTAAACATTAGAAGTTCAATCATTTTTTTACGCGGTATTACCAATAAAAACTTGTGCTTTACCCAATATCATGTATTTACAAAAGGAAAATAGAAAAGCCAAAAATAATATGAGACACTTTCTAGTGTCCATATTAGGAGGTTGAGGCTAGAGGATCACCATGAGTTCAAGGCCAGCATGGACCACATGAGACCCTGTCTCAAAAAACAAACAAACAAAAGAAAAAACAGTATGAGACACTTTCTCATCGTTCCCCTCCCAAGGATTTTGGGTGAAGACATAGAGAACTTCTCTACAGTGTTGCCTTCCCTCATATTATTCTTGATACAAATTATAAAATTCCAAATTTCCTACAGCATACTGTACAGCCTTGAGAAAGATTATTATACATAGAAAATTTTACCTTTTTCAATATACTCAAACTATTCCTGTTGTTTGGAATTTTGGTACTAGAAACTGAGATAACTCCTTATTCTATATTTAACGTGGCTGTGGGATTGACATGTCTGTCTCCACTGTAGTGGATAGTATCAATAAACCTACTCTCATTTCTGAAGCTATTACTTCTCTTGCCTGGGAATCTCCTTTTGACTAGATCAGAATATGACATAAAAAGGGATACAGTGGTACAGACTTAGGAAAGAGCACCTGAAATGCTTAAGAAGATATGGTGTTGGAGTTCAGAAGCCATAAAGTTAGGCTAGTAGGAGACAGTGGTGGCTGATCAGCAATTATAAATTCATGGGGAATTTTATTCAATATTATTAAATGAAACTCCTATCATACTAGAAAGAAAAGAGGGAAAGCAGTTTATTATTCCCACAGATCAGAAAATACAGGCTAAAAGATAAACTTTAATAAAAGCTTAACTAAATGTACAGGTGACAGATTGTTGAGGAAATATGCTTTAGAACAGTTTTTCTCATCTTTTGTGATGTCTTAGAAGGTCACAGTGCCCTACCATTTACCTCAGTACGAATCATGTTTGGGGTTAAAAATAGAATAAATCTGGCATTTCAAAGATTAAAAAGTAAGAAAAGCAGCATAGAGTCTCACTCTCTCTTCTGGTCCCCAAATCAATAAAAACACTTCATTCTCTCATATTTTTCTCTACTGTCTCTTTAAAAACAGAATATTGAGGCTGGTGGTATGGTAGCTCAGTAGTAGAACAAATGCTTAGCATTTGAGAGCCTGGGTTCAATCCTCAGCACGGCAGCAGCAGGGTGGGAGGATGTGTCATTTTTACAGGATCCTATTGCAATAAAACATGGAAAAGGAGTTCAGGGGAAAACATGGTCCCTGCTACCCATTTATTCCTTGCCTACCAGCAAGGCGCTCTGATGCACATTGCCAGGATACCAGAAGGCTACATTATTAGAATGTAGGGGTTGGATAGGATCCTCATCTCATTCCTCTCCCCTCTTAACATGTGACTATTTTGTATAGTATCACTTAGAGATTTAAAGAATTTTCTGTTTCTTCCACATTTTATAATTGTTCATATAGTTAAAGGTAACTCTCATGTTGGAACTACGTGTTCTTACCAACTGATAAGTTACTGTCTGATATCTGGTCTTCCTCCTAACATGTTGTTCTCCTTTCTTCCTTTCTTTTTTCTAGTTTTCCTTGTTTTATCAGCTTTTTCTTTCTTTGTTCCATCCCTCCACTTTATTAAGTTTTCCTTCCTTCCTCCTTACCTCCCCCCTGCTTTTTTTTTTGATACTGGGGATTGAACTCAGGGATTTAGCTCAGTGGTTCCGCTGCCCGCCTAGCAAGTGCAAAGACCTGAGTTTGATCTCCGGTACCAAAAACCAAACAAACAAACATAAATAACATAGAAACTTGCAGGTGGTTGGGTTTGATTGTTTGTTTGTTTGTTTAGATAAAAAGAGTAGAAATGGAATTGTTTTTGGAAACTTCTTGTAGCCCAGAATCTGTTGACAAGATAGTACAGTACCTGTCACTATTACATTTTGAGGAAGCATGCTACCAGATCTGGCATTCTAAACTGTCTTTCCTGTATGACATGATAGAATTATAGAAGCTTTTTTTGAGGGGGTGGGGGGTGGAGACAGGGTCTTGCTATGTAATGCAGGCTGGCCTAGAGCTCACGGCAATCCTTCTGCCTCAGCCTCCCAAATGCTGGGATTACAGGCATGCACCACTATACCTGGCTCTGGAAGCTTATTTTCTGTTTCATGTTCTAGTTATGATTTCCATGCCCACCATGCATCTTTTCAAAACTTTGAGTTTTTGTTGTTATTGTTGTTGTTGTTGTGCCTTTCTCCTCAAAACTATGAGATTCTCAAAAATGAGAGATCCTACTTTATTCATCATTGTTTGCCTGTCACCTTTGTATCCCTTTGCCTTATATATAAGAAATAGTATTTGTTGGGCTGGGGATTTAGCTCAGTGGTCCTGGCACCTGCATCGCAAGCTCAAGGTCCCAAGTTCGATCCCCAGTACCAAAAAAAAAAAAAGAAAGAAAGAAAGAAATAGTATTTGTTAAACTAAATTAAATGATTGCCAGGCATGGTAGTTCACAGCTGTAATCCCAGAACTCAGGAGGCTGAAGCAAGAGGATCGCTGCAAACTTGAGGACAATCTGGGCTACACGATGAGTTCAATACAGCATGAACTACAAAGAGAGACTCTCGTCTCAAAACAAACAAAAACTAAATGAGTAATCACAGATGGCAATGAATAAACTCTAATGTTTTACATAGAATATCTTGTATTGAGATATAAATGTGTGCCAAATTAGTCACCATATACCAAATCAGTACATGCAGTTAGCCAAGAAAGCCATGGAGAGCCCAGAAGCCACTGTCTCTCTTGTTAGTAATCTTGTGTGATCCCTGATTTATTCAAGGATTCTGTGCCTCCTTCCATGGTAAATGTCAAGCTCTGTTGCTAATATCTTATAATTTGGCTCAATTAAAAACTCTTATCCTTTACCAGCTCATAATCAACTATTTTCACTCTAGAACACATTACTGAGACTGAGATTCGGGGTTGTATGTCTGAACTCATCTTGTAACATAATTTCATAAAGGGAACATTTGTGTTTATTTAAATTAGATACATTTTTCTTCTTTCAAAGTTTGGTACTTGATCATTATCTAAAAAGTTACCATTTTCCTGATTTTACATTATTTTTTTCCATTTTATTGCTAATATGTTGCAATATTTACATTCACTTTGGGGAATTGATGCATATGTATATCATCTCTCTCTCTTTTTTTTCTTTTTTTTGGTACCGGGGATCAAACTCGGGACCTAGCGCTTTCAAGGCAGGCAGCAGCACCACTGAGCTAAATCCTTGGCTCTGTGTATTATCTTGGTACATTTTCCTGGGTTTTATGTGATATAAAAGCACTAAAGGTATGAACTTATCATGGGTTTTATTCCTCATATATTCAGAGGTTGGAAAACCTTTTCTGTAAAGAGCCAGATAATAATATTTTTGGCTTTGGAGACCATGTAGTCTCTGGTAACTGCTCAGCTTCAGCAGTGTAAAATGAAAGCAGCAAAAACAATATTAAAAATGAATAAGCATGACTATGTTCCAGTCACACTTTATTTATGGACACTGAAATTTGAATTTTATATAATTTTTATGTGTTCCTAAGTGTGATTTTTTTTTTCCTACTCATTTAAAAATGTAAAGCCATTCTTAGCTCATAGCCATCCAGAAACAGAGAAGATGGAATCCAGTCTGCTGGGCATAGCTTTCTGACCTCTGGTGCAGACACTTTGTTTTTTTGGGTTTTTGCCTTGTACTGTTTTTGAAGAGCTATAGTTGTAATCTTAATATCTTCATTCAATACCAAAGTATTTTTTTCTTGTTTTTGATTAGATATGGAAAGCAGAAGATGGCATCTATTTCTATTTATGTGATGGCAGGGTGAACCTCAACTGGAATTTAAAATACTATACACACTGTAGTTCCCTTGTCTCTGTTAGCTTTCCAGTGTTCTGCCTCCACTGTGATCTTCACATACTCACTGATCCCAGCTGTTCTCTTCCCTTTGGTTTTAAAGGATCTGCCTCCATGTGCCCCTGAGGAATAAAGGAACAATTCCTAAATTTACCTTCTCTGTAGCCAGAGTTTAGAAATACATAATAAACTTGGTAAAGAACATGAAATGAGCTTCCACTCTGAGCATTGGGTACACATTAGTGTTTCAAGCAGTTATATAAATTTAAGACTGTGTATCTAAGAAAAACATTTTAGAAGAACCCCTCTTTCTAATTACTATCAAAATAAAGAGGCCCAGGCACTCAGGAAGCTGAAGCAAGAGGATCTCCAAGTTCAAAGCCAGCCTGAGCTACATAGTGAGTTCAAGGTCAGCCTGAACTACATAGGGAGACCCTGTCTCAATAATCCAAAAAATAAAGTAAAATAAAAAAGAGTGCCAGGCATGGTGGCATATGCCTGTAATCCCAGCACTTGGGAGGCTGAAACAGAAGGATCCCTGTGAGTTCGAGGCCAGTCTGGGCTATATAATGAGACCAAAAGAAAGGAGAAGGGAGGGAGGGAGGGAGGGAGAGAGGGATTTCTCTGAAGGGAATTTCCCAGTTGAAAGCCTTTTTGGGCAATATTTATCAGTAAGTTAGAAGAAAATAAAGTCACATTCTTTTGGAAGTGTCTTTGCTTCCTATTTGACATAGATGTCTTGATCTGTAATTGCTTAGGGAGCTCTTCCTAGCAAGTCCCTAAGCCCATTCCTTTCATTTCCCTTATCCAGGATCCACTAGCTCTGATATCAGGTTGAATAAATTGTCCATGAACAGTTCAAGATATTTAAGAAACCTGATAAAGAACATTTCTTTGATATTTTTCTGACATTAATTGCTATTAATATGTAAATTTACCATGAATAAATCTTATTGCAAATTGGGTTCTTAGTGCTACTAATCATTAAGGAAGTAGGAGCCAATATAGCAGTACATGGGCAGACCCGCTACCCCCCCCAAAAAAAGGAAAAAGGAACTTTTGCTCTCCTTTAGCTTTTTAGCAAGAGATTCTTGCCAGGAATCTTTCTTTAAAAAAAAAACAAAAAACTTCTGTTGCTTTTCAATATTTTTACACTTCTCTGTGACCTAGTAATTGTCTTTTGCTTAGTCTAAGACACAGAACCTATTTGTGTGTGTTCTATTCTCAGAATATTGTTTTAAGTCAGTTTTCAACTAATTTGTCTTATTTATATGCCAAGTTTTAAAAATTTTTTTTAACTAATTTAAGCAATTACTACAAAGCATGTAATTGTCACATCTATTACAAGCATTTTAATATGCTGAATTTGCCTTTTGTGTTTTTTAAAGCACTGTACAAATTAGTAGTTATTAACCATCCAGTATTGCTACTTTCATCAAGTTGAAGATTGAAATGTGGTGTGGGTGTGGATATGCAGGTGGGAGGAGAGCTTGTCCCTGAAATGTGGAATTAACAGAAGGTATATCGCTTTCCTTCTTACTTCACCTCCGGTAAACCTCTCATGTTAACTCTCATAGTTCTAGATTTCATGGCATTATCCAAGTGATTGCTTGAAACCAACAGTTCATGTTTTGGATTGATCTGTTTACAAGTTCAAAGTATGCATCTTGTGGCCATATCTGAGTAATATAAAAACATAGTATATCACCAAAGCCACATTCCTTTTAGGAATTTGTTGAAAATGTTACCACAGAAAGCCATTTTCATTATTGTAGAATTTTTCAAGAGAAGACATAGCTAGTTAGTATCTAATAATAGTTTTCAGTTGCTTGGAGATCTGGAATCATGATGCTGCTTTCTAGACATCAAATTGGAGCATGATGTTTTTCTTAAATTCTTATTAAGACTAACCAGTTTTGGAACTGGGACTAGAGTAAAATCCTGCCAGCAAATGTAATTTTGTTCTATCCTGAGTTACTAGAGGTTTTTTTACTGGTTGTAGTTCCTTCCTCTTCATCTCCAGTCCTCCACCCCCAATCCTTCATAATATAATGAAATAAAAGTGACTATCAAACGTTTCTGGTCTCCTAAGGCATGTTCAGTACAACCTTTAATATTTGCTCAAGCATTTTAACTTCAATATATATTCAGGTCTATTCAGGTGTGAGAATACTCATTTGACCTGTGGAGTTCTTGCTGGTGAGTGCAATGTAAAGGCAAAATTTTCTATTAAGTAATAGTTAAAATTTTGCATCAGGCATGGATTTTGAAGCTGTTTGCTTTTACATTCACCTCTTCTGGGGATAATCTAATAACAGCACTATTTGAGGGACGGGTGTAGCTCAGTGGTAGAGTGCTTGCCTAAGATGTGTGAGGTCCTAGGTTTGATCCCCAGCACCTGGAGGGAAAAAAGAACAGCGATAACAAAAATCTATATTTGAAGGGTAATCAAATTCTGATTGATAAATTTTATTGGCATTTGTGAAAGAAAGGCTGTACCATGGAGTTACTTTCCTGTAATAAACAATATTATGTACTGTAGTAAAAGCCAATGTTTTCTTCAATAAGCTTCTTTATCCACATTTTATTCAGAGGTTAGTTTTATGTACCAGAGAATAGCAGTAGACCATGAAAATGACTCTGAGCTTCGTGGAGAAGCTAGTGAGCATTATAAGGATATATGTCTAGCTAGGGGCCAATAGCATACAAACTTAAAAAAAAAAAAAGACTGGGGAGGGTATATCCAATAGAGAAAAATTAGAATGCAGAGAAATGTGCTGCATGATAAAGAATGGGACACTAGACAGAAATATAGAATTTCTAAATCCTCTTTTGCTAGCCACATGATAACTGTGTTAGTTTATCCCCATTTTGAGTGTTTGTGATTCTGATGTCTCCATTATGAAACTACTAGTGGTCTGACTTTTACACTGAAAGTAAAAACCAAAACTATGATTTATCAAGCTTTTTGGGGTGGGGGGTCTGGAGATATTTTTCTTTTTGGTAATTTTAGTTCTTTCTTGATTTGTTTCCTTTTTTGGCTGAAGAATGGGCTACTGTTGCTTGACTTGTCATCTTTATGTGCTGTTTATGTGTGGCTTTTATAAAAGAAGCCATTACCACATCTGATTTATCTTTCATTGCAAGTGCCCATTTAAAAGCATTTGTTGGCCTGGGATTTAGCTCAGTGTTTCTGCCACCTGCCTCTCAAGCACAAGGTCCCGAGTTTGATCCCTGGTACCAAAAATAATTAAATACAATTAAAAGCATTTGTTTCAGAGTAAAATTTTTTAATTGCCAGGTTGATATTCCTACTGATTATTATACAACCAAGGTAAACACTAATATTAATATTTCAAAACAGAAAGATTATAAATATTCTAATGTATTACTGTATAAAGACGTATGTTTTCCTTTTTAGAGCTTTTCTACTATGCATACAAATCCATTCTTTCTTGAAACATAATTTTGCCATGTTTTGTTTAAAAAAAAAAAAAGAATGTAGAAACAGAGCACTCGCAATTAACTGATCTTATCAGGATTGGATTCTGCATTTTTTAAGTGCATGTTACAGACCATATGGGGATATTACTTAAATATATTATTGATAATTTAAGTGACTGTAATATTTATCGTTTGCTTTAGTTAAGAACCAGGAGCTGGACTCTTCTGCTGTGTATCTTCCTTCTGTGCTTAGCAAGATAACCTCGATTCCTGCTGGTTCTATGGGCATTTGCGGTGCAAAGCATTTTTTACTAGGTTTGCAAGGCAAGGGTAATGTGCTGTGTGGGTGTATATGTGTCTGTGGACTCCGCCTACTCCCGATGTCATTGCCTCCTCTTCACTCCTTTTTTTTTAAAATCAAAACTTATTTTTGAAAAATCTATATGCAAAGCCCTGGGTTCAATCCCAGTACCACAAACAAAACAAAACAAAACAAACCAAAACAAAATAAACAAACCACCTATAAAGATCTTATTTAAAAGTCTAAGGAATCCTTTCTTCCTGACATAGAGACACACTAAAAAAGTTTAATATGCAGACATTCCCTGAGATATTTGCATTTCAACAACCACAAAACCATGGCAAAGAAGCTGATGATATTAGAGCTGAACAGTAAGCAGTACTTACAAGCCCAGTATTAAGTCTCTTTTTACTTGACAGAATGCAAAATAAAGTGAAGAGAATGTGAAAACCAATGGTAGTTTTAATAGACATGGCAGATTTAGTTATATTGTGTAAAGTTACTAGTGAAGTAGGATACTAAATCTCAAGACCTATTTTTAAGGAAATTTTATTAATTTCAGGAGTGTATGAGTAATTACAATATAGAACGATATACTCTGAGGCTTAGAAAAGTAGTAAATCTCTTATGCTTTGATGTAGTTGTAAACAGGTGTGGTAGCACAAACCTGTAACCCCAGCACCTGGTGGAAGGCTGAAGCAGAACACCAACCTGGTTACACAGCAAAACCTTTTGTCAAACGAACAAAACAGCAAAAAGTGGTGGTAGATTTTGTGACTAATCCAAAATGTTCTCCTTGTTTTCTTTCTTAAATCACGGTATATATAAAATATTAAGTGTTTCCTTTAAAAAGTTATTTTCTTATACAAGTTTTTAAAAATCTGGTTCCAGCACTGAAAAGATGTTTACAATCTAAAGAATCTGGTAAACAATTTATGAAGTGCAGATAAATCTGTAATGTTCTCCAAGTCTTTTTTTTGTTGTTGTTCTCCAAGTCTTTAAAGACAGTTAAATTAAAAAAAAAAACTTAATAGGCTCCTAAAAGAAAAAGTAAAGAATTATAAATCTTAACAACTGAGCCGGAGATTTAGCTCAGTGGTTTCACTGCCTGCTGCACAAGCGCAAGGACCCGAGTTCAATCCCCCGCACCAAAAAAAAAAAAAAAAGAACAAACAACTGGGCCGGGGATTTAGCTCAGTGGGACTGCCCTTGCAAGTCCAAGGTCCTGAGTTCGATCCCCAGTACCAATAAATAAATAAATAAATAAATAATGTTAACAACTAATAGTATAAAAGTTCTTTTAGGAAAAGAACACTATCAAACCTTGATAATTTAATAAGTTTCATTTATTCTTCTCTATCTTTCTTTTTTTTGAGATGTTAGGGATTGAATCAGGGCCCTGTGCATGCTAGGTCTAAGCTATACCACCAGCCCCAGTGAGTTAATTTTTTTAAAAGTGAGAGTCAGGGTCGGGGATTTAGCTCAGTGGTGCTGTTCCTGGCTCACAAGCACAAGGTCCTGAGTTTGATCCCCAGTACCAAAAAAAAAAAAAGTGAAAGTCAGCCAAGCATGGTGGTGCATGTCTATAACCCCAGCATTTAGGAGGCTCAGGAAGGAAGATTGCCATGAGTTCAAGGCTAGCCTGAGCTACATAGTGAGTTCTAATCCCCAGCCTAAACTATGTACATAGCTAGATCCTGTCTTTCAAGAGAAAGTCCTTATTAAAAATCCCTTGTTTTCTTCGGCAAAATACAGAAAATCCTGGGGCCGGGGATTTAGCTCAGTGGTTCTGGTGCCTGCCTTACAAGCGCAAGGTCCCAAGTTCAATCCTCGGTACCAAAAAAAAAAAAAAAGAGAGAGAGAAAATACTGGATTATCATATTTAGCAGGAGCCATTGACGTTTTAAATGAGATTGAGAACCTTCAAATAGGGTTCTTGTTCAAATAAGTTTCTGTCTACCAGTCCTCCTTTCTGTATTTTTGAAGCCAGCTGGGTATTTCTGCGAGATCTTGTAGGCAGCTGATCTGTTATATGGCATCTTTCTAGACATTAAGTCTTGATTTTGCCTTTTTGTCACATGGATGGCTCAGACCATCTCATATATCAATTCATATTCCTGGCAACATCCCTTTAAAGTTGCCGGGCTAATTTGGTGTACGTAGTTGTGCAGTCTTATGTAACCCAGTGCCCCTTGCTGATGATTATGGCCAAAAGCAACAACATTGTCAGTTAAAATTCTTCCGTGATATTATATGCCAAATTCTGGGTGTCTTGTGTCATGGAAACTTTACATCTTTTTCTGGCCAGAACCTTTATTTCTAGCTGATTTCAGCTTATATTTAAAAATATAATGTCAGCCACTAACAACAGTCTGCCAAGAGGATTTTGAACCATCAGTGTACTTCTCAAAATCAGAGTCAGATTTGATGTGTATCCTTTTGAGCATAAATGAACACATCCTTTGGTCCTATTCAAAATACTTTGTGGTGCCAGAGGAAGAAGAGGACCTTTAGAACTAGAAGCAGACCTGAATCTAAACCCTACCTCCATCACTTCCTAGCTCTAAGTTATTTCACTTCTATATTTCCTCATCTATAAAATATGGATAATGGCTACCTCAACATGAGATTGTAAATAATTAAATGAGAAACATGTTAAAGGGACTGATGCTGGGCCGGGGATTTAGCTCAGTGGTTCCGCCGCCTGCCTCGCAAGCGCAAGGACCCAAGTTCGATCCCCAGTACCAAAAAAAAAAAAAGTGACTGATGCTGTACTTGTTACACAGTGATCTTGAAGTACTGTTAGTTTTTCTCTTGCTGATAGAAGAGATAAAATGCTGGACTAGACAGTGGTTTTGGTCAAGGGAGGCACTCTTTGTTGTTTCTAAGCATCCCTTTCTAAATATTTCAGTTATTATAACATAAGACATAGTTTGTTTTGAACATCTGTTATATGTCAAAATCTATACAAGAAAGATATGAGGCTAAGTAAGACATGGTAAAAATAAGGAAGCTCCCCTTCCTTGAGCTTATAGTCTAATGGAAAAGACAAGTGAGTATTTCAGTAATGAGTGGAAATAATAAGAACAAAAGAGGAATGGTATCTAATCACACTGTAGGCATCCAGGTGAAAACTCCTAGGGAAACTGACACTTGCAAAACATGGACGTCCAATCAGACGGAACAATATTTACAAAAGCTTGGAGACAAAAGAAAGCATGCTTTGTTCTGGAAAGTATCGATAGAACTGATGGAGAGGATGCATACAGAAGTTTAACAGGATGAAGCTGGAGAGGGGTAGGGATCAGATTTTTGCCAGCTGATCTGTTTTTGAACAACCCTATAGCAACTTGTCTGACTCAGAAGCAATACTAAGAACAGTGCTCTAGAAAGTAGTACAGTGTGCTCAACTCTCTCTTGTGTCCCCTAGGCCTCACCTATGATAGGTGCCCTGCTAATTATTTGGTTGAATTAAATAATCATTATAGTACTTTGGAATTTACAAAGTTATTTTATATGTCATTATATTTGACCCTCAGAACCCTACAAAGCAAATGAAGCATTATTATCATTTTAAATTTGAGGAAATTCATATACTGTTAAGAATTTTTATGTGTCTGATGTGCAGACAGAAATAGCCTTGGGCCGGGGATTTAGCTCAGTGGTTCCGACGCTTGCCTCAAAAGCACAAGGACCTGAGTTCGATCCCTGGTACCAAAAAAAAAGAAAAGAAAAGAAATAGCCTTGTTGTCAGTCTCACAGTTCTTTCATGTCCATGTAATATTCACAATCAGCTGATGAACAATCTGTCTCATCTGAATTTAACGTCTACCTTGTTTGAGGTGCTCTTAAGCTAAAATGTTAAAATGTTAAAAGTGAAGTTGTCTCAGAGTTCTTGAGTGCAGGGATCTTTTCTTGGCTAAATAGAACATTGGCTTATGTTCAGCACAACAGGATGGTATACAGAGTCAGGAGCATGAGTTTTTTAAAAAGTAATATAACTAACATGATTTGATCACTAAAATTTGTAAGCTGGTCTAAGCTATGTCATTTACTTTAGAATACCTTCTTAAAAGGGTTATTTTCTGTTATTAAGTTCCTGTGTGGGTGTTCATGTGGTAAAATGGTCTTACAGGCCTGAGTGGCTTCTTTACAGCTTTCTGGCCTATGTGCAAATGTCACTTGACATAGCATTTGGCTTCAGTTAGATTATTCATTTTTCAGTGGTTCATATTCCTTTCCTTCAAGTGTAAATTCCTTTTCTTCCACCTGGAACACCATTCTTAACACTTTAGGAATAAGTCCATTTGTCGTATGGGTATCTTCTTACCCATGTTTTCTTCAGCATACTTACTTTAAAACTATTTTTCCTGTAGTGAGAGGCATTTAGCCCAGGAGGGAACTTTCTATGTTTCCAGGATTTATCTCTTTTAGAAGTTGGAGGTGTTGTGTCATTCATCTGTGAAGAGACACTTCACAGCTGCTGGTTATTTTGTTTATAAAGAAACATTTCACTAGTTTTCATAGCATGTTTGACACCATGACTGATTAGAATGAGTGGATGTGTTCAGCATTTGTCTCCCTGCCAAGCAAATTCTAGCCTTTAGTTTCTCCATTAGGGGCTAGTGTGATAATACACATGGCTTAGAGACATAGCAAATGTTTTTCAGCCTCATCAGCTCCTCGAGAGCATGTTTTGATTGGCCTATAAATTTCTCTGAATACTAATGAATTAGGAATGACAAAGTAACCCCTTGAAGTATGAAGAGAATAGCCAGACATAGAGGTGCACACCTGTAACCCCAGCACTCAGAAAGCTGAAGCAGAAGGATCAGCAATTTTAAGATCAGCATGGACTACATAGTGAGACCCTGTTTTAAAAAAAAAAAATGAAGAGACTTTTATACAGGAAAAATTATAAGTGTTGGATACTATGTGAGCACATTAAAATTATTTTCCAGATTAGTCATGCTATAAAAATTTGACCAAAATGAAGTTGAACTGCTTAAGATACGTGTAATGAATAGCAGTTCATCCTTTTGACCAACTTCAGAACTAAAATTCTTAGTTTATATTAGTATTAATATTTTTGAGACTTCTTTAAAAATCATCATTGCCAGGTGTGGTGGCGTACACCTGTAATCCCAGTACTTGGGAGGCCGAGGCAGGAGGATCGCTGAGAGTTCGAGGCCAGCCCAGACTATATAGTGAGACCCTGCCTCAGAAAAAAAAAATCATCACTGATTCTCAGAGTTTGCTGTGTTCCCCTACTTATACCTAATCTTGCTTTTGTATGTGTTCATTCATTTGTAGAGTATAAATGGCATTCGCACACAGGAGGTGGCTGTCATGACAAAAGGGTCTGCTGACCCTGACTCTGAATGGGAGGGCCCTGAGCAGTCAGTAGTTCCCAGTCAGAGGCAGATGACCATCCCGACGGAGTCTCCACAGAGCTTTGACTTTGGCTGCCTCTCCATAAGCAGCAAGGAGACAGAAGAGAAGGAGCAGGGGGCAGCTGGCTGTCTTGATATTAAGGAGATGCCAAGAGGCCCAAGTGGGGAATGTGCAGGAGTGGAGGAGGCCAGTACCTTAAAGTTCTCAGTATCACCAGCTTCCTGTCAGCTGCAGCCTGGTGAAAAAGGGGCAGACGGTAGTGAAGAACCTGTTACACCAGGAGAGCCACTTGGAAAACAAAATGGATCACTTCTTGACTCTCATGTGGTTAACCGGTTCCCCACCCTCATTCGAAGTTTCCAGGTAGTAACTGATTCGATGATGCAGGTCTAATGACTTTCTTTGGGAGAGGGCAGAATCTGTTCTGTGGAGGAGGTGGTGATGGTGGTGAGGGTAGTGGCCCCTGCTTTTTTTCAAAATCACAGAATAAAATAAAGTCTTTGATTGCTATAAAGAAATTCATTCAGAGGAATTAACTCCATGAGTAGAAATCCTTTCTCCCTGATGACTTAACAAAACTCTTGGGAGTGAAAACTCCAGCTACTTATCTGTGTGAAGCTGGTGTAAGTACTTTCATCTTTTCCTTGCTCAAATGTGGGCCGTGGGAAGAGATGACTTTTGGAGACTTCTATGGTGACCATGTTCCACAAATTCCAGAACTCCTGACAAAGGGGGCAACTAACCTTTGGATGAGATTTCAGGCCCCAAATAGTAATATATGTTCTGCAGCCACTTTGGCCAGCCACCACTCCCACTGACCCCACTCCCAGGGACTTCCCTGATTGTAGCACTAACTTCCTGTGCTGCAGTGGACAGCCTCTTAACCCTGTCACAATCATATGGTAATCTGAGGTTGATTCGTCTTCTGGGAGAAAGTGAGCGGATGGACAAGAAGGCCTTTAATATTCCACTAATGTTCATTTTTCTGAAATTCTGAGGTTAATCACCAGGTGGTAGTAGAACTGATTATTTTCTTTCCAGTTTTCCAAATACTGTTCCTTGTTAGTAACGCCAGAGTGAGTGTCTGACATTGATTTGAAAGAAGTTAATGAATTCCAGGGTAATGCATTCCAGTGCCTCTGCTACTTCATGTACCATTTGTACTTAGTGGAAGAAATGTGGCTGCTTTTCTTAATTATAATGGTGCAGCCACAAGGACAAATGAAAAGGATGGCTACTTGGCAAATAGTTTTATATTCAAATTCAGAAGGTCGGTCTGAAGTATTTTATGTCACCAGTCATAACTCTGATCTTACAGTTTTCCATTAAGCTTATGAAAGTGATTACAGTAATGCTGCTTTTTAATGTCCTTCCTGATGTCAGACCTTGTCAGGGTTACTTTGGAATAATGTTTAAGTCTTGGGCAGAGGAAACACCTTGGAGATTGAGCTTGCCCTTTTTTGATTCAAGCTAACACTTTGATCAGATCAATGTCAGAGGGCTTAGTTCTCCATAGCCTTCAGAAAGATGCTGCTAACAGTTTCTTTCCCACTTCACAGCCTCCACTGGTGAAGACTCAGACTGTCACCATCTCAGACACTGCCAATGCTGTGAAAAGTGAGATCCCCACCAAAGATGTCCCTATCGTCCACACTGAAACCAAGACCATCACGTATGAGGCTGCCCAGGTAGGACACCAGTTGATGCTTCAGAACCAAGACTGGAGCAAATACATTAAATAACCTTCTTTTTCACAGAGTTTCTAGTCGTTTATTACAGTAATGCCAGATTTGGGGGCGGGGGGGCAAATCTTTTTAGAAGATTACTGCCTGGGTGTGGTGGCGTAAGCCTATAATCCTAGCACTGGGGAGTCTGAGGCAGGAGGATCGATGCAAGTTTGAGGTCAGCGTGGGCTGTATAGTGAGTTTAAGGCCAGCCTGAATTACATAGCAAAAAACTCTGTCTCAAAAAACTAAAACACACACGCAAAAGAAGAAAAGATTACTGATCTAAGGATGTCCCCAAAATATCTTATTAAAGGCGAAATTGTCAGGGGTAGGGTTATAGCTGAGGGATAGAGCTCATACTTAACATATGTGAAGCCCTGAGTTCTGTCCCTCACCCAAAGGGTAGGGGTGGGGTGGGGGCCAGAACACACAAGACTATGTGAAAGACTGCTACTCTGGGACTACAGTAATGGAAGAAGTCCTCTCTGTGGAGGTGACATTTGGTTGAGGCTTGAATGCTGGCAAGGAGGAGCTGTGAGAAGCTCTCGCTGAGTGCTTTCACAAAGATCCTTTCAGGTGATTCTCACCTCACCACAAACTGGAAAAGAGTAGCGTGGTGGTTAAAACCATATACTTTGCAATTAGCCAAATAGAATTTGTATGCATCCTAGCTCAGCCAGGTAGGTACTGTAGCTAGATAATTTTAGACAAATTGTCAGTCTCTCTAAAGTTCTGTTTCCTACCCACCATTGTAAGAGTTAAAGGAGGACCAGTGAATGATGTCTGTGAAGCACTTGCCACATTTGTAGACATTCCCTAGTGTAAGCATGCTTCCCCATTCTCCCTCTTTGTGGTCTAGAGGGTGGAATTGGAGTGGAGGGAGATAAATGAGAAGTTACTTAAAAGGTTTATAGTGTTGGTAATAAAGTGGCATAATTAAAACAATGATTTTGTAAGATGATTCCTAAAGCTGTGTGCTGAGTATGTTAAGAAAAGGCCTGGAAACAAGCAAGTGACTAGGGCATATCTGGGGAGATGCTTATGTAGAACTGAAGTGTAGCCTTAAGAAATGAGAAGAAAGAGATGTGTCAGTCAGAAGAAACAGAAATGAACAAGTAGGACTTGGCGATGAAGAGGACTGAAAAGGAAGGAATAGAAAATCACTTTAAGATTGCATACAATATTAGCCAGACAATGTAGGAAAGAATTATTAGCACATAGGAAGGAATCCCTTTAAATTTTCTCTACTATGAAAACAAACTAAATGTCCATTAAAAATTATGAAGCATACAATTAAGATAATTCTGTGTGGCTTCTGATGAGAACGATTTACGTGATAAATTTGTGAATGAACAATCATGGTGCAGAATGGTGTGAATAAGATGCTACTGTTTATGAAAGGGAAAAGGGAAGTATATATAGCTGTGTATGTAAGAGCTCTGTGTGTGTAGGCTTGGATAGCAAGTCACTGTCTCTGAATGGATATCAAAAAAATAAAATAACAAGCAATATAGTGGCCTCTGATGAATGAGACTGTAACTATGGGACTTTGACGGAAAGAAGACTAATTTTTCACTGTACACTATTTCCAAGTTTTTAAATTTTGGCTGGGCATGGTGGTGCATGCCTGTAATCTCAACACTTAGGAGGCTGAGGCAGGAGGATCACCATGAGTTTGAGGCCTGTCTGGGCTCCATAGTGAATTCAAGCCAGCCTGAACTACATAGTGAGACCCTGAAGAGAGAGAGAGAGAGAAAGAGAGAGGAGAAGAGAGAAGGAGAGAGAGGGAGAGGGAGGGAAGGCAGGAAGGAAGATGTGGGGAGGGACCATATACATATCAAGAAAATTTAATTGTTCAAAAGAAATTGGTTTGGTTTTTTGGGGGGTTTCTTTTGGTACCGGGGATCGAACTCAGGTCCTCGCACTTGCGCAGCAGGCAGTGAAACCACTGAGCTAAATCCCTGGCCCGCAAAAGAAATTGTTTTAATGGAAACAATTTTGTATATAGAGAGGGGAGAGGGTCTTGAGGGGGGAACTTGGAACAAAAAGCAGAGGCAGGATCTATCATGTACAGGTGCAAATTCTCTATGATGAGTGTTATGTATATCTAAAATGTACCAATAAATGTTCTACTGAAAAAAAAAAAAACAGACCAGCCGGGGATGTAGCTCAGTGATACAGCACCTGCCTGGCAAACATGAAGCCCTGAGTTCAGTTCCCGGTACCAAAAAAAAGAGAGAAGCCAAGCCAAAAAAAAGAAAGAAATTGTTTTAAAAGTTAGAGTCACCCTGCCCACAGAAGACTGCAATTTGAGCATAGCCCTTAAAAATGGAAGGAAAGCAGTCACTTAAAAATATCCCATCATGTAAAAGAAGTATAAAGTTAGCAAGATGTGCTAGACAAACCACATGGCTTTGGAGTTAGACTTAGTTCTCAGTTCTAACACTTACTAGTATTGTGACCTTGGGCAAATTGCTTAACCTCTTTCAGCCTTAGTTTTATCTTCTAGAAATTATTTTTATAGTACTGAAATAAAGATAATGTTTGGTACATAGTACAGAGTAGATATTCAAAAATGATAGCTATTACTTTATTATATTGTTATGCTTCTGACTTTATCTCATTTTAGCCAGTTTAAGACCGCCAAGATATAAACTGGTTTTTGTTATTGATATTAGACAGTGATGTATAGTGGGGAAGAGTGTTGACTATAGAGTAAGATTTCCTGGGTTTGAATTTGTTCCAGCACTTACTAGTGTGCAGTCAAGTTACTAAATTGTTGTGTTTCAATTTCCTCATTTGTAAAATGTAACTAATAGTTCTATGGGCCGGGGATTTAGCTCAGTGGTTCCGGTGCCTGCCTCATAAGCACAAGGTCCCGAGTTCGATCTCCGGTACCAAAAAAAAAACACCACACACTAATAGTCCTATCTCATAGAGTTATGAGGAATAAGTTAATTAATATAGATCATATGTTTCCAAAAGTTCCTGGCACATGATAAACACCAGGTATTTATTTGCTATTTTATATAACGTATGTATGTATGTATGTATTTACTGTAACCATTTCTGCTTTTGTTTTTATTATAGTGCTTGACAAATAAGCCCAAATACCATTTTCTTTTATTTGTTTGTAATCATACTTTGGACACATAGTAAGAGCAGATAGGGAGCCAGAGTAGGTTTTCCATTTGTGCATGTGTGCATATGTGCGTGTGTTTGAGATAAAATTTATACACAACAAGGGCTGGGGATTTAGCTCAGTGGATCCCCTGTTCCAAAAAAGAAAGAAAGAAAAAAATTTATACACAGCAAAATGCACAGATTTTAAGTGCTCCATTTGATTGGTTTTGACAAATGTCTATACCTGTGTGGCCAAGACACACTTCGGTTACAGAACATTTCAATTACTCCTGAAATTTTCTTTTAGACCTTTTCCATTTGGTCCTTAACCCTCTAGGCTACCACTCTTCTGATTTTTTATTTCTATCACTGTAGCCTCGCTTTGCCTGGTTTTGGACTACATCAAAGTGGAAGTATACTTTTGTGTCTGGCTTCCTGAACATAATGTTGTTTAGATTCATTTCCGTTATATGAATTAATAGTTTACTCTTATCTATTGCTGAATAATATTCCATTGTATGAGTATACCACAATTTTTATCCTTTTATTTGTTGATGGAAAATTGGTTTAATTCCAGTTTGGGGCAAATACGAATAAAGCTGCTGTGAATATTCATGTACAAGTCTTTTTTATGTACATTTCCCTTATCTTGGGTAAGCAACTAAGAATAGAATTGCTGGATTGTAGAATAAGTGGATGGTTATAAGCAGTTGTCAAGGCCACGGTACCATTTTGAGGACACATTAGTAAGTGAATCAAGGAAAAGAAACCCCATGTGTGAAAAATAAAAATAGACAACCAGGAAATGCAAATCAAAACTGCATTGAGATTCCACCTCACCAGAGTCAGAATGGCTGTCATCAAGAATACAAAAACAATAAATGCTGGCAAGGATTTGGGGAAAAGGCAGCCTTCCTGCACTGTTACTATGGGAATCAGTATGGTAGCTGTTCAAAAAACTAAAAATAGTCACCATTTGATCCAGCCATACTACTCCTTGGTAATATAAGTGAAGGAATTAAAGTCAGCACACCATAGGGACACCCGGAAACCCATATTTATTGTGGCACAATTCACAATAACCAAGATGCAGAACAAGCCTAGGTGCCCATTAACAGTTGAACAGATAAAGAAAATATAATATTAACCTGGTATACACAATGGAGTATTATTCACCCATAAAAATAATGAAATTTTGTCATTTACAGAAAGATGAATGGACTTGAAGATCATCAGGTTGAGCAAAATGAGCCAGACTCAGAAAGACAAACATTCTGTGTTCTCCCTATTATGTGGAACCTAGAAAAAGATGACAAGAAAGTATAAAGGAGACTACTATTAGACAAGAAGGGAAGAAGGGGGAAGAGGAGGGGATGCAAGGATGGATATATAGGGGGTGTGAATATTATCAAAATTCGTTATACACATTGAAACCCCCAAAAATGTGAAAGTGGGAGGAAGGGAAGGCAAAGGGAGGATTGAGGTTAATGGATCAAGTGTGTTGGGTACATGTGCCAATAAGCCACAGTGAGATCCATACTCCATATGACCAGTAGCCACTAATCAAAATGTGGGGGCAGAAAGAGGTAGCCAGCCATACAGCATTTGTCCATCTTCACCTTCCTCAGAGACAGAAAAGAGAGTACAGGGTGGGTAGGAACAGAGACAGCCACAGGCTTATAGAGGAGAATCTGCAAAAAGGTTCAGCCCTCCTGGGATGCAGACTTATATTCTTACAGCAAATTATTCTGTTTTGTTTTTTGTTGTTGTTGTTTCTTTTTTTTTTTTTTTTTTTTTGGTACCAGAGATCGAACTCGGGTCCTTACGCTTGCAAGGCAGGCGATGGAACCACTGAGCTAAATCCCTGGCCCTGTTGTTGTTTCTTGAGACAGAGTCTCAGAATATAGTCCAGACTGGTCTTGAACTTACTGTGGAACCCAGACTGGCTTCGAACTCTCAGGGATGAGAGCGCTGGGACCACAGGCGTGCACCACCATGCTTGGCTATCTTACAGCAATTTATAAAGCCTTTTTTTTTTTTTTTTGGTACTGGGGATTGAACTCGGGTTCTTGCGCTTGGATTACAGACAGCGATACCACTGAGCTAAATCCCTGGCCCTATAAAGCATTTTTATTTCCATAATTTCCTTGGATCTTCTCAGCAATGCTATGGTGTAGGCAGAACACCTATCACAGTGTTGTCTTTTATAAATGAGAAAACTAAGTCTCAGATAAGTCAAAATGATTTGCTCAAAGTCCCATGGCTATTACTATCTGAGCTGGGACACAAACCTAAGTCTGCAGACATGAAGTTTCTTTCCTGGTCTGTGTCCTAGTTCAAACAGCTACTGGTTGTAGAACCTTGAACAAATTATTTAACTCTCTGGGTCCCAATTTTCCTAATTGCACAGTGAGTGTAATACTAGCATATACCTCACACATTGAGTGGTATCGTTGAGTAACAGTTGTGTGATGCGCTTGACACGTATGAGGAGTGTGGAAAATGTTAACTGGATCTAAGGTGGATGAGTGGTCTTAGCTAAAGAAAATATTAGTGAGAGCTAGGGATTTAGCTCAGTGGTTCTGCGCTTGCCTTGCAAGCGCAAGGTCCCAAGTTCGATCCTGGTACCAAAAAAAAGGAAATATTAGTGTACTAGCTAATACTGCACCTGGTATGATGGTAGTATGTGTATAAGACTTTGGTATCACAATTAGTTCCCTCTTGGTTTTATCCAGACTTCCACCTGGATGGGAACCCAACCCAGGACTTTCTTACTTCCTGATTCTCTTCTTCCTTAATTCTCTTCTCCATCTGCCCCTCCTCGTACTATCTCAGAGTTTGGGCTGAATGAAATGTGATCCTGCTCATAAAAGCAAAGCTAGGCACAGTGACACACACCTGAAGTCCCAGCTACTTGGAAGGTTGAAGCAAGAGGATCACATGAGCCCAGAAGCTTAGCACTAGCTTAGGCAATAAAGCAAAACCTCCTCTAAAAATAAGAGAAAAGAAAATAAAAAGTTGGCAGCCTGTGCTTATAATACAGATGACTTATATAAAGAGGCAGAGAGCCAGGTGTAGGGTAGATGCCTGAAATCCCAGCTACTTGGGAAGCTGAGGCAGGAGAATCAGAAGTTTGAGGCCATTCGGGGAAACTTAAGAGACCCTGTCTTATAAAGGGTGAGCTGGAGGGCCGGGGATTTAGCTCAGTGGTTCCATTGCCTGCCTCACAAGAGCAAAGTCCCAAGTTCGATCCCTAGTACCAAAAAAAAGTGAGGGAGCTGGGGATGTAACTCAGTGGCAGAGCACCCCTGAATTCAATCCCTAGTACCGCCAAGAGGAGAGAAGAACAGACAGAAAGATAGTAACAACACATTTTTGCTACAGTTCTTTATGAAAATAATTGCAGTTCTCTAAACCCCTCCTCTAATGCCAGGTATTTTATTTATTTATTTTTATTTTTTTGGTACCGGGGATCAGACTCAGGAACTTGCGCTTGTAAGGCAGGTAGCAGCACCACTGAGCTAAATCCTCGGCCCTAATGCCAGGTATTTTAGGTCACTGTTAACTGAAAAGCATGTTGCCATGGGTGGAGTTCATCCTTCAAATCTGGTTTATTTCCATCTTGGTCAGGGAGGCGTCAGGCATCAGCAGCTTTAACAGTCCAGTGTTTTGTTTATAATTATTAGGGTGAACTTGCCCCCTGCCAGCCATTCCTTTCCCTTTTTGCTAATGTTATTGCTCAGCCTGACCATAATATGTTGCATTGGTCATGATATAGTGAGTTCTGGAGAAATGGATATTCCAGCCCCGCTTCTCTACATAAATTAGTTGGATAGCCTGGTGTTGTAAATACTTAACAAAATCTCACCTACTAAGGAGGGTCCCTTTTCAATAATAATTTTGTTGTCGAAAATGTTATTGAAGCATATTATGGATATTTTCTCCCACTTTCTCTTAAAGGATTATTTTCCACTTCACTTGGTTCAGTTTTCCTTTTAATCTTTAAAGAAGATGGTCTGAAAATCTTTGGCCCCGTAGCCCTAGTCCTCTCCTACTTTCTGGAAAGTTTTATCCTATGATGCAGAACCTATCTGCGCCTTAGCAACTAAGAGTTTACAGCTTTCCTGCCTTGGATGATGTGTAAACGCCTGATCTGTAGAGAGAAAACTGCCACTTGCTTGTTTTGAATCCATAGGTTTTGAGTTCTGAACCTGAGCTTTATTTTCTTTTCTTCCCCCTCATCCCCCAATACTGAGGATTAAACCCAGGGCCTTATGCTTGGTAGGCAAGCGCTCTACCACTGGGCTATACCCCCAGCCCTCCTCCTCCTCCCCTTCTTCCTCTTCCACCTTTCCCCCACACCTCCTTCCTCCCCGCTCCTCCTCTTTTTTCCTTTTGAAACATAATCTTACTCTGTAGCTCAGACTGGTCTTGAACTTGCCATCCTCCTGCCCCAGCTCCAGGGTAGGTGGAATACAGGTGTGTGCCACCACACCCAGCTCAACCTGAGTTTTCTTAATGAAGGGTGATAAAAATCCCTGCCCTTTTCTTAATTTTGCAAGAGTGGCATGAGCATTAATAAAGAGGCTTTTTTTTTTTTGGTACCAGGGATTGAACTCGGGTCCTTGTGCTTTCGAGGCAGGCAGCGGAACCACTGAGCTAAATCCCCAGCCCGATAAAGAGGTTTTAAAAGCCATTCTTGAGCTTGCCGGGGATTTAGCTTAGTGGTGCTGCCGCCTGCCTTGCAAGTGCAAGGTCCTGAGTTCAATCCCTGGTACCAAAAATAAATAAATAAATAAAAGCCATTCATGAACTATAAAATGGCATGGTGTTTATGGATAGTGTCACTCTTGTAGAAACTATGCCTGTTTCCCTGCCTTCTCTTTCTGAGCTATTCCCATCACTGACCCAGTGCTAAGGAGATTGTACTCCTCCACTTTTGTAGAAGGAGTCTCATTCCCAGGGGACTTGTTCTATTTGTGAAGAGGTCACTGGGAGGGAATTAGAGTTTTGCATTAGAACATAGAACTGGAGAACAAAGCTGTAGCTTCCAGCACTTGCCCACAGTGCTTCCTACAAGGCAGGCTGATGAGCTGTGCTTTCTTCTTCAGACCGATGACAGCAACAGGGACTTGGACCCAGGAGTATTGCTGACAGCCCAGACCATCACATCTGAGACCACAAGCAGCACTACCACAACTCAGATTACCAAGGTAACAGAGCAGCTAGAGCTTCCTTATAAAATCCAGCAGCTTGCTGAGCTTGCTGCCACCCCTTGGAAAAAAGGACCCTGGTCCATAAACAAAGGCTTCCAGCTCCATCCCTAAGTGAGGTAAATTGGTTCCAGGGTCCCAGGTAGCAGGCTCCGGCTGCTCTTCCCAGCAGTAAACCTAGGGAGACCATGACAGTATCCCTGCCTACTTAGCAGTGTCATAAATCCACATGAGGTCATTTTCTTCATAGATCTCTCTGTTTTTCTGGATCTATGTGGCTGTGGAGGTAAGTGTAAAACTCCCCTTGGGCCTGGCACAATCTCCCCTTGGGCCTGGCACAGTGCTGCTTGCTTGTAATCTCAGATACTCGGGAGGCTGAGCCAGAAGGACTGTGAGTTCAAGGCCAGTCCTGGCAACTTAGTGAGTTCTTGTCTCAAAAAAATAAAAAGCACTAGGAATGTAACTCAGTGGAAGAGTGACCCTGGGTTCAATACCCAGTACCATAAAAAAAATAATTTTAGGGCCAAGGATTTAACTCAGTGGTTTTGCCACCTGCCTCACAAGCACAAGATCCCAAGTTCGATCCCCGGTACCCCCCCCAAAAAAAAAAAAAATAATTTTAAAAAGTCCATTTGGGCTGATTGCCCATCAACTGGAAACTAAAGAAGATGTGGGTTTTTTATAAAATGGAGTAGTACTCAGCCATAAAGAATGAGAAATGTTCTAAATGGTTACACATTGAGGCCATACTCAAGTGAAATAAATAGGACACACATGAGTAAATACTGAATAGTTTCTCTGGTTTGAAAACCTAAAAGTGTAAATAAGGATCGAAATGTGTAATTGATAATTGAAATAGGAAGAAAAGGTCTAAAGGAGTAGGGGAAGTGGGAGGGGTATGAGAAAGGAAAGAAGGGAAAAGAAAAAAACATGAGAAAAAGAAAAAATGGAAACGAAATCTTTGTAAAGAGGGAAGGGTGGAGGGGGTGAAGGGAGGGCAGGGGAATGGGGAAAAAATAAGAACCAAGATACATCATGTAAAGGTACAAGATCCCAGTGATGAATGTAACTGTATTGTATACCTAAAATGTACCAATAAACTTAATCAAAAAAAAAAAAAAAAAAAAAGAAAAGTCCACTTGGGCTGGAATGTAGCTCAGTGGTAGAGCACTTGGCTAGCATGCACAAGGCCCTGGGTTTGATTCCCAGGATCTCGAAAAAGAAAAAGAAGAAAAAAGTCAGTATAAGGGTAGGTATTGTTCTTACTATGATAAAACTATGCCTTACAAGCCAAAAATAAGAATTCCAGGTCTGACAAAGATTTTCTTTTTTTTTTTTGGTACGGGGATCAAACTTTGGACCTCTGGACCTTGTGCTTATGTGGCAGGCAGTGGAACCACTGAGCTAAATTCCCAGCCCTGACAAAGAATTTTTATGTCATGTCCAAGATCAAAGCTGTATGAATTATAGTTGAGATGCTAATTTTGGAATTATTAGAATATAGTTTAAAGGCTGGGGATGTAACTCAGTGGCAAAGCACTGGCTTAGTATGACAAGGCTGTGGGTTCAATCCCAAGTATTCAAAACAAAACTAAATATGGTTTATAGGAAACAACAGGGACAAAATACCTAAAATTGGAACGTCTCTCAGAGAACCAGAGGCAGCCATGTTTACTGCAGCATTGGAGGAAAATGCATTTTCTTATAGGTCAGAAATTTAGGGGCTGGGGATTTAGCCCAGTGGTTCTGGCACCTGCCTTGCAAGTGCAAGGTCCTGAGTTCGATCCCCGGTACCAAAGAAAAAAGTTTTTTTCCCTGAATGTATCAACCTATGACTCCAGGTGTCATGCTCTTATAGACTGTAGATTCTTTTAGGGGCTGGGGATTTAGCTCAGTGGTTTCACCGCCTGCTGTGCAAGCACAAGGGCCCGAGTTTGATCCCCAATACCAAAAAACAAAAAAAAGACATTTAGGTTCTTGACCCACCTGTGTCATCAACACACAAATGACTGAATGCCAGTTATTTAATTTGCCTAGAGCTTGGTTTTTCTCACTTGTCATGGAAACCTACCCACCTTCAAGAGATTGTTTGAGGGTCTTTTGACATGAATAATATGAAAGTGCTTTAAAATGAAAGATCCCAGGGGCCGGGGATTTAGCTCAGTTCCACTGCCTGCCTCGAAAGCTCAAGGTCCTGAGTTCGATCCCCAGTACCAAAAAATAAATAAATCATAAAAGATCCCAATTTCAAGCTGTGTGACACTTTTGGGGGGATACCAAGGGTCGAACTCAGGACCTTGCACTAGTGAGACAGGTGCAGTGCCACTGGGCTAAATCCCCAGCCCTGTGACACTTTTTTTTTTTATGACACTTGTTTATAGTCTTCTGATTCTTTTTCTTCCTAAAAAAAAAATTAGGGCCTGGGATTTAGCTTAGTGACAATGCACCTACCTTGCTTGCAAGCACAAGGTCCTGAGTTTGATCCCCCGTACCGGGAAAAATAAATAAATAAAATAAAAATTAAAAATATATGAAGAAAGAGGAACACTTGTTTTGATTACTTGCTAGGGGTCTGTGGTATTTGGGAGGAAGAAAAAAGGAAAATGTAAATAAGTACAGAACTGTCTTCGTGTTCAGCTTATTAAAAATGTGAGCAACCCAACAGCACAGGTGTGCCGATTTTGCAAGTCCTACCGGGCTTTGGGACAGGTTGGTAAAAAGCTGTCCTGAGGCCAGGATTTAGCTCAGTGGTGCCACCACCTGCCTCACAAGCTCAAGGTCCTGAGTTTGATCCCCAGTACCAAAAAGATAAAAAGAAAAAAACCCATTAAAAAAAAGCTGTCCTCTGCAACACCAGCAGCAGATTGAAATGAGTGAAGCTTTCAGACTAATATATGCTGTTTTGTTTTGTTTTTCTTTCTTGTTACATTGCTGATTTCATCTGACCACCATCTGCTTTTGTTACAGACTGTTAAAGGTGGGATTTCAGAGACCCGGATTGAAAAGAGAATTGTAATTACAGGAGATGCTGATATTGACCACGATCAGGTAAGAATGCCAAAGAGATTCTGAGCATAGGACGGGGATGATTGGTGGATACAGGAGTGGGCACACAGAGGATGCCTCCACCATCTTTATCTCCAAGAAACTTCTTTGGCTACTCTATCTCTTGAGAAGGAAAATGAAGGGAATCAAACTGTGGAGGCCTGAGGGACGGGAGCTGCAGGTGGGAAAGCCAGGAAGTGCAGTGGAAAGAACATGGGCTCTGGGCTCAAAGATTTGCATATTACTGTGTTCTAGCTCTTAACTCTTGGGACTCTTCTTCCTCATCTTGAAACTGTGGATTATAGTGTCCTCCTGTCAAGGTTTTTGTGCCTGTCAAGTGAGATGCAAGACGTACAGTATGGAGCAGGCACAAGGTGAGCTCCTGGTAAATGGAGCTGTTTTTGTTCAGGAGGAACAGGCCCTGCACCTGTACTAGATGATACTGAAATCAAAAAGAAGCCTGGTCCCTACTCCACAGCACTGCAGTCACAGAGAAGACAACAAGGGGCACTCCAGGTAGTGGACAAGACACCGGGAGACTCACAGCTTGGTTTCTGCCCTAGATCCACCACTAACTCATGTGACCTTGGGCAAACCACTTTACCTCTGATGTCTTTCCTCTCCTAAAAGAGAGTGGATTGATCTAGATAATTTCTGAGCCTTTCTGTGTTCTAAATTTCTATGTTATTATGTTAATTAGGTGCTAATTGTGTGCTACAAGCAATTAGCAAATAATAAGGTCAGGATTAATGTTCCCGATTCTCTGCTGGGGGAGGTTAGAACATTAAGGCTGCAGAGGAGAGGGGGTGGAAGAGACTGTATGTAAATGCTTCTGGAATCATTGACAGGATTGCTAAAGCAATAACTTTGTGGCCTTTATGCTGATATGCTGAATGTCTTTAAAAAGAGAAAATTGAGCTGGAGTGCTGGCAGTTCTCTTGGTAGCAGGGTTGAGACTTGCAACTGAGAATACTGGGTCCAGGGTCTCAGAAACAAGGTGCAGAGCCCAAGGGGGAGGCAGTTAGCCCAGCTCAGTGAGCCCTGCTGCATTACCAGCCCGAGTTTCGGTGTGATCTGAGCCCCTGCTTTGTACTCAGTCTTCACTAAGACCAGTGAGGTGGAAGGTGTGCCTTGCAGTGAGACAGAATTGGGCTGAACCCTAACTCTGACTTCTAGTATGTACCCCATAAGCACTTACATTACTTCTGAGCTGTAGTTTGACTGTCTGTGAAATAAAGATCATCACAGGTTTCTTTCAAGGTTTTTTTGTTTTTTGGTACCGGGAATCGAACTCAGAACCTTGTGCTTGCAAGGCAGGCACAGTGCCACTGAGCTAAATCCCTGGGCCTCTTTCAAGGTTTTGTAACAAAAAAGCAAGCATTCTTTGATAGCTTTTTTTTTTTTAGCTTTTTTTTTTTTTTGAGATAGGGTCTCACTGTGTTGTTCAAGCTGGCCTTGAACTTTGCGTAGCCCAGGCTGGCCTCGAACTGGAGGGAATCCTCTTGTCTCAGCCTCCCAAATGCTGGGATTACAGGCATGCACTCTTCCTTTTTGTAGCATACTTCTTTACTTTCCTCTCTTTTCCTTAACTTCCTGGTTACCCTGTATTGAACAGAGTCTGTCCTCCAGAGTCACTGCTTGAGTGAATCCTCTCAGACCCACCCAGGTGGGTGTAGCTATTGCCCTGGCTTACAGCTCTGGCCTTCCCTGTCTTCTGTGTCTGAGGCCTCCCTCTGCAGGAGGAGGGGACAAGGTAATTACCAGGCTGGCCTAGGCTGACATCACCAAGAAGTGATGGCCTCGACCTTGGCCCTCTTTCACCTGCCTGGCTGCTTTTTGCCTGATGGAATTGTCCTTATCTTTCACAGGTCCTGGTACAAGCCATCAAGGAGGCAAAGGAGCAGCACCCAGACATGTCAGTGACCAAGGTGGTCGTCCATCAGGAGACTGAGATCTCTGAGGAATGAGCTCAGGTAGGAGGTGTTCTAGCTGTGGTTGTGGACACCATTGTGCTAGCCTGAGAGAGTTCTGGCAGGGCCTGTGAACACTCAGGGAGCCCATCACCCCAAGGAGATGTTCACACTGGCATGTCATAAAGTAGAAGTAGAGAAGATTATTAAATAGTATTTGGCTCCAACCAAAACAGCCAGGTGATTTGTGTTCTCCTGCTCTTAACAGTGCCAGCAATATTGGGTAGGTTCCCCAAACTTGTATGTAAAACCTTGCTCACTGCCTGAATCTGTTTATCTCTCCTTCTCCACTTCACCATCCCCTGGTTCTGCTCTCTGAGTCACAGGTATATCTGAGCCTGAACCTAGGCGGGCCAGAGGAGAATGAAACCAAAGAGCTAGACCAGGCAGGATAGGGCTCAGGTAAGGAATGGCTGAAGCTCCGGACCAGACTAAAAATTTGGAGCCAGGGAAGCTGCTCTCTGGGAGCAGGGATCTAGATAGATTCAGGGCCAAAGTAGTTTACAAAGGACTTGAAGTAGCCACCCATCATCAGGTGGGACGTGCGTGGGGCTCAGGTCCTGATCGTCATTTATGGCCACACAAACTTGGCAGTGGGGCTGGGAAACTCGCTCCTTTGCAGAATTTAAAAATGTGCTTCTTTCTTTCCTCTAGGAACTATCCTACTCCCAATTCCCTGCCCTTCTCCCGTCCAAGAGAAACCAGCAAAATGATTGGGAAGCCAACCTGCAATAGTCAGACTTTAGACTTGCAAGTTATCCTAAACCACCAGATAATTAATTTCATTTTCTATTTGGAGTTTATAACAAGAGATTCTTCTAGATACCACCGATCCTTTGAAGACCTTTTTCTATATTGTAATACCTGAAATTGTTCAACTTTTCACTCTATGGACTGTTTTAAAGAATTCTTGGGTTTTTTTACGGGGTAGTTTGTAACCCCTTCAACCTACCCTCTCCCCACTTATTTCCAACCCAGATACAGATGGGGTCCACAGAATTCTGCAGGATCCTCCAGAGATTCTGTCAGTTGTGTTGGAGGCCAAAATCAGCCATGGGACATCCCCTCCTCCCCTAATCTTATACTCGTTGGATGACAACAGAAACTTCATGGCACAGCTTCCTCAGAACCAATGATGTGACTTTGCCAGAATGTCAGGCAGGGGGACTGTCCTGATCCACAGCTCTCGAAAAAAAAATGTCCTGTCCTTTTGTCAGGCTGTTTTTGGTGAAGCAGAGACCTCTGCTGAGAATGTAGTATTGTTTTACTCCTCCCCAACCTGTTCTGTTTTGGAGCTTCTTTAGGTCAGACAGAAGAAGTTGCTTCAGATATATCTGATACTGTGAATGTTTGAACATATCTGTGGCCTTCATCTCCCCTTCTGGCCTGTTACCTCATCAGAAGCAGTGACTCTGCCAGGCTTCCCCAACCTCCCATCTCAGGAGACCAAAACTCACGGAAAAATAAGCACTTTTGGCCAAAAGTTCTAATGGAACATTTTAATGGTGGTTTGGGGAGGGAAAGTTAATAAGGTTTTAAAAATAAGGTCTTTTAGTTCTGGAAGTGTGTACTTCACACAGGGGAATGTGGAGTTTACCTCAGTTGGATCCTGCTAAGGAATATTTCCAGGTGGCTGTGCCTCTTTCTCTTCCAGCATGGTAACAGAAATGGCTCAGAGAGGTCATGTTCTTTGACCTTTCTTCTCTGCATGAAGACACCCTCCTGGAGCAAGGGTGTTACAGGCTTAGGAGCCACCCTCCCACAGGACACCACACAAAGGCCCCTGGTCTGCTCATTCCCACTCACCACCTGAGGTCTGCTGGGTTCTGTAGGCTTGATTCTGTGGTGGGTTTTGGATTTTTTTTTTTTTTTTTTCTTTTTGGTCTTGGTTTTGAAAATGAGGCCTGATGTCCCTAATTCCTGGTAGGGATTTGGAGGCATTTTTATTCAGTAGGGCTTCTCTGTATCTTCTGGCTTGCTTCCTACAAACAGATCTGCCTGGAAGCTTCTCAGAATCCTAAGTCTAGGCCAGAAGTGAACTTCATGAGATTAGACAGGGGGTCACTGACAGCGATTGCCGGGGGGCTGAAGGGCAGTGAGCATGAGAGAAGTCTAAAAGTCAGCAGTGCAGTGTCTCTACTAGCTGAGTTTTTAGACAAACTCAGCTAGTTTGAACTGATTTCAAGTGTGTGCATTTTCCTTTTAGTTCTCATGTGAGACTGTTAACCAGGGACCCCTCTCTCAGGAGGGACAGGAGAGCACTGGTGGGATCTACCACAAGCTTGGGGGTAAAGCAGGTTGTCCTATCTCAGGAAGAAACAGGCTGTGGCACAGGGTCTGAGGTGATGGGCTTTCTGGGTGGGGCTCAGGCCAGGGCAATATTGGCAGGAGTGGTGGAAGTTAAAACTTAAGGGGGCCGGGGATTTAGCTCAGTGGCACCACGCCTGCCTCAAAAGTGCAAGGTCCTCAGTTCGATCCCCAGTACTGCAAAAAAACCCCACAAAACTCTAGGTCCTGCAGGGGATGTAGATCAGGGGCACCATGGCTGTCTCACAAGTGCAGGGTCCTAAGTTCAATCCCCAGTACCAAAAAGCAAAACAAAATGAAAAACCTGTAAGTCCCATTCAACAAGCACATAATGGAGCTTGCTTCCCAGGGCCAGCTGTCCTGCTAACCAAGCTATGGGACTCACAAAGCTGAACCTGTGGGATGAAGGGAATGAGGGAAGAGGACACACCATGTCTATTTAGAACCCTGAGGACTCTGCTATCTGGATCTGTGTTGGAGCTCTCATAGCACAGGACCCAGACCTGCAGGCATAAACCTTCCTTGGCTCTGCCACCAGCTCACTCCTCCTCTCCACCTCCTTTGTCTGCAATTGGACTAGAACTCTAATTTCCTTCCAAGCCTCTTCCACCTTCCTCTCTCTGAAACAGATCTAGGGATTTGGCAATTGTTTTGATTTTATTCTTTCTGCAGTTGCGTGCATGTGTGTGTGTGTGAAGAAAAACAGGCTCTGTTCAGGTAGAAATGGTGAAGGTAGAGAAGGGGGTTACACTCCCGGGGTCAGAGACTTGGGTGCAGTTTTCCTAAAGTGACTCAGACACACCACAGTAACAACTCTCACTGCAAATTTTATTTTTACTTTAGAAATAAAAATTTCCTTCAAACCACATGAGATCTCTGCCACCCACCCACAAAGCAAGACCTACATTCATAAGCCAAGGGCTTAGGGAGCCTAAATGCAGGGACCATCAGGCACCTTCACCACACCTCCCCCAGGCCTGTATTCTGGGGGACACAGAGCAGTGGGGGGGGGGTGTGAAAAGCCCACCATCACCCTGGGAAAGGGAGTCAGAGCTACGGCCTGACCAGCACCCCTTGGTGTTCACAGGAAATCTTTGCCCAGGATCTCAGCCCCAGGCTGCTCATTTTTAGAAATCTCTCAAATGTATTATTTTGATGGCAAAAATGAAGGAGCTTTGTAAATTTTTTAAAAATTATGAATCATACAAAGTAGTTTACATTTCTCGACAAAATAGGAACTATTGCAGCAGAATCAAATTGGCAAAATCCTTAGATTAAATAGGCAATAATTAGGTCTGCTGTTTTGGCCTTTTGTAGTAAGAAGTGGTTGTAGTGTTTAGATACGTGTTTGGTCTTGGCTTCTTGTATTGCATTTTCCAATAAACTTAAAAAAAAAACCTGAGTCTGTGAGGATTGAATCACTTTTAAATTTGTCTTCTTCCAGCAACTTGGGGAAATTTAAACCCTGAGTAGGGGAAACCTAAACTGAACCATTTTCTCAAGTAAGCTATCCACATTGGCCAAAAACGCAGCTTCACTGTTGTAGAAAGGGTTTCTTTTTTTTTTGGTACCGGGGATCGAACTCAGGTCCTTACACTTTCGAGGCAGGCGGCGGCGGAACCACTGAGCTAATTCCCCAGCCCTGTAGAAAGGGTTTCTGAGAGCCGGAGGGAGATTTTGCAGCCCAGGCCCTCATGAAGTTAGAAGACCTCTCAGACCTGTCTGGGAGGGGCCAGACTCGGTATGAAGGCATTGGCAGTAGTCAGCCCTAGAGGGATGTATCCCTCTGGGCTGAGGGAAGGGTGTGAGATGGTGGGAGTTCAAGCCTCACTCCCCATCCTAGATGGCAGAGGAGGGGCTCAACTCCACCCCATTGCCCATCTTTCTTCCCAGAGGTCCATATGCCCTCAACCAGCCACCGTGGATAGAGCCTGTCCCAGCCTGAAACATCCCAACCTATCCTCCAAGTATTAAGAGGACTTTGCCCATTACTTTGGGTTTGCCAACGCACCAAGTTCATCTTCCAGCCACCCTGGCCTGGGCCTCCAGCGCCTTCAGGTGCCTGTTCAGGGCTAAGGCCACATACGGAGGCTGAAGAAATTCCTAGGGCCAAGTCATGCTGATCTCCACACGCCACATTACAATATTTCCTCTCTGGCTCACGGCGCACCAGTGCAGCTGGCTTCTCTGTCCACATGCAAGGCAGGATGCCTTAGCAGCTGCTGTGATCACAGCATCCATCCCAGCCAGGGATGTGACTGAAGCAGCTCGCAGACATTAGGACTTTGGGTCCTCTGTTCCTGTTACCATGGCCCATGGTGCAGCCCCATAGGTTGCCCTCCTGTTTCTCAGACCTGGGACCCCAAGTCCCCCCCTCCCCTTAGTTTGGCATACCCGCCCAGACTGAGGCGGTCCAGTCGTGGCCAGCTGCGGTGAGCACAGTCCCGAGCCGCTGGGGACCCCAGGAGGAGCTCCCCAAAGCCCAGGTCCAGAGACTTGGAATGTTCAATGTAGGATCCAGAGGGCTGCACTGCGATGATCACGTGACCAGTCTGGCTTCGTGGACCCCAGGATGGGGCCAGCCCTGGGTCCTTCAGTGGGTAGCTGTTGAGCAGGGCAGGTAACCCCAAGCGAGGATTAGCAGGCTCTGAACGCAGACTCCGAACTGACGGCACGGGTGAGGTGCCCTGACGCGGGGCCAGGTCCCAACTTTCCGGCTCTGCGCAGCCTATGGCTCTGGGAGTCCTGGGGCCAGGGCTGGGAAGGAGGGCGCAGTCCCAGCCGGGGCCGTCGGGGGGCCGCAGAGCCTGGGCGCGCAGCACCCCCTGGCGGAGCAGTCGCGTCTCCAAGTCTCGGTTCTCATACAGAAGCGTGTTGGCGCAGATGAACACAAACAGGCCGACGCCCATGATCACCGGCCCCAGCAGCCGCAACCGCTCGTGTGGGCCATGGCCCCGGCCCGCACCGCGCCCTTCGCGTCGCAGCTCGCTGACGGGAGGCGCACTGGCATTGGCGGCCCGGGGCCCTGGGGCTCCCACGCGATGCGGCCAGTAGCCAGCCACTGCGATGCCCATGCCCACCAGTACCACAAGCGCCCCCAGCGCCGCGAACGCCCCCGACGGCGAGCGCAGCCGCAGCCGCGCCCGCACCCGCAGAGGCTCCGGCGGGGAGCGCGGGCGCCGGCGGCGGCCCAGGCGGCGGCCCAGGCGGGAGACGCGGCCCTCGGGGCTCCTCCGCGCCTTCCCGCAGTCTCCGGGGCTCCCGGCCGTCATCTAGCTGTCGTCTGGGCGCTCTGCGGAGAGAAGACGGGAAGCGGGCACTGAGCCGACGGGTGTAGGCTCGGGGCGCCAGGCTCCGGACCCAGATCCGGGAGGGAAGCGCGGACCGCCTCGCCTGGGCCGCTTGGAGATCCCTGGCGGCCACCCCCGGATTTTCCTGGGCTGAGAGGGAGGGAGCCACCCCCGCTCGGGTTTTCCGCAGCGGAGCTCCGAGCCAGGGACGCGCGGCAGAAGCCCGGGTTGGCCGGGTCCGCGGGCGGAGAGGAGGGAGGGGGCTGCAGGCTACTCTCTGGCGCATCCCGGGCTGCGGGGCCCGGCAGCCAGCGCTCTCTCCGCCTGCCCGCGATCCTGGGACTCGGGAAGCAGACACCAGGCAGCGCGCTCCTGGTGAGTAGCGCCGGTCCCGCCCCACCCCCGCACGTGGCCGCGCGATAGTCACCGGGGAGGGGGCGCGCAGGCCGCCGGGTCCGCGGGGGTCGCCGCGCACTCCCCACCCTGCGATGCACTTACCGCAGCGCGGGAAGGAGGGGGCGCCACTGACTGCAGCTCTCCTTCCCGCCCCCTCCTTCCAGACTTCCTCAGTCAGCGCCGGGGCTGCAGCAGGAGAGATTCGAGCTAGACTTCGGGAAGACCGCCCTGACCGGGCCAGCCAGTCAGGACAGGAGGCGGCGGCAGACTTTGTCCAAGATTTTTCTCAACTCCGCCAGAAGAGGCCTCCCCCTCCCCCAGCGGCCCGGCCCGAGCCAGGGGCCTGCGGTGCTGGGCGCGGGGCCTCGCGGTCGACTCTCCGCTCGGCTCTCCCGTCGGCCCAGGCAAGGCTGCTCCTAGGTTGCAGCGTTTCCAATTCGGGCTCCTCGGGATGAATCATCCCCCTTTCGAGCCGCCTGGCCTCCTTTCCGGCCTCCTCCGCCCGAGGCCTCAGTGGACCCCGTCCCGGGCCAGAGCAGCACCGCCTCTGAGGCCCGGGGTCCCGACCCACACAGCTGACGCCCCTCCAGGCTGCTGCTTGCGTCCAGCAGCCGCCTGAGCACCGGACGAAAGACCAGGCAGGAGCAGCCGGCCTGAGCGCGGCGTGGCCCCCCGAAGTCTGCGTACCCGCGCCCCAGTCTGGTTTGCGCACAGCTGCAGCGCTAGGAGCCGCAGCCAGGCCTCGAGGCGTAGGCCCCAGCACCCTGCCGCGCCGCAGCCGCACCCGCACCCGAAGCGCAGGGGGGACCGACCCTGCCTCAGACAGCAGCGCCGAGGCCTGGGGGATGGCGGGGAGCACAGTGTCCGCAGTGTCCAAACCCAAGTTCGCAGATGGAACCGTGGGCCAGGAGAGCGCAGGGGCCGGCCGGGTCCCACCGCCGCAAGAGCTCTGGGCCCTGGGCACTTCTGGGCGCAGCCACAGGCGCGTCCCAAGAGCAGACCCCTTTGTCCCCGCGTGTGGAGCCCTTTTGCAGCCTGAAACCAGAGTGACCACCCCACCTCGAGCCAGAGCTGGCACCCCAGCCCCTACTCCTGAAAGGTCACCCTCCTAGCCGCGGCCCGTCCCTGCCAGGAGGCGACAGCACGCAGAGTCAGGGTGACATATTCAGAGGCCTCAAGACTCTGAAGGGCGTGAGGCAACGCTTCGGGACCTCAGGAGGGCGGACACTTGGACACACAGCCCGCTGGTCCGGGGAAGTTGCTCAGGCAGAGACCCCTGTACTCCCCGATCCTGCACCGCCTGTGTCCACACTCTGGCCCCGGGAAAAGGAGAACCAGGGCCCTCAGAGGGGAGGAGTCAAACAAAGTTAGGGAAAGTGGGGTGGCGAGGCCGTGGCCCCTAGTTCTGGTCACCTGGCGCCGCCGCGCCCGGACGGGTCGGGCTCCGAATCCGCGCTGCGGCTCCCCGCGCCGCCTGGGTCTCGGCGAGTCCCGCCCCGGCCCGCCCCGCAGCCCCTGGAACCCAGCTGCCGCGCCTCACCCGGCGGGAAGACGCAGCTCAGTTTCCCGGGCCGCAGGTGAGCGCCGCGTGTGTGCCTGGCGACTCCGAGGGTCCGGGCGCGAATCCCGCCATCCGCGAGCCCCCCACTCCCAGCCTACGTCGTGCGCCGGGGCTGAGGGGGTGCGCCCTGCCTGAGCGGGAAACGGCCGGGAGCCTCCTTCCCAGCCCGGGCGACCGAGTCCTGCCCCGACGCTCGGCCCTGCGCTGTCGGAAGCTCGCCGCCGTCCTCCGCAGAAAGCGGGCCACGCCGTCTGCCCTGCAAAGTGCCCGGAGGCGAGAACCCGGCCTCGAGGGCAGTGCCCCTCATACAGGGCTTAGCCGGGCACCCCGAGCCCTCGATGAGAAGCATTCGCGGGGAGGACACTAGGGACGGCGGGGCGCTCGGGGCCCAGACCGGGGTGTCTCGGTGTTACCGAAATCGCGCTCATCCCAGCGGGGAGCGGCCTCGCCCCGCGAACAGGAAGCGGCGACCCCGCGACGGCCGGACGTGGCGGGGGGGGGGGGCTCAGGCGCCCGCGCGAGGAATGCGATGGGGCGGGCCGGGCGGGCCGCCAGTTTCCATGATGCGGGGGGCGGGCGTCCAGGCTGCGCGCTGCCGGGGGAGAATTTCCGGCCTGGGATTGATTAGGCCGCCTCTTCCCCGCCACAGGACCCCATGGCTCGCGGCCGTAATGAGCCCCGGCTGGCGCGGGCGGGGGCAACTCCACCCAGTGGCCCAGCACCCGACTTCGGCCCGTGCTCTGCGGAAGACACGGGAGGGGCCTGCCCCCCCCCCCCACCAAGGACCCTGAGGAGGCACAGTGCGGGCGATTCTTGCCACTCGGTCCGATGGAGCTGCGGAGAGCTGCCCCTGCCCTGCCTCTCCCTCTCGGCTCCCTCCCTTCCTCTCAGGACCCCTGCCCGTCGACCTCCACACGCACACTGCGCCGCACCCTCCGGATCAGCGCCTGTTGCCGTCCAGGCTCGCTGCTTTTCCTGGGGACGCCGGTTCTGAGGGCCAAAGCCTGGACTGGCCTTACTGACCCCACCCTCGGGTGGCCGCCTTTCCTCTTGCTCCTGGGCCTGCTCTGGGGCTCTCACATTCCTGGCTTGGCTTTCCTCCCTCACTGTCCCGTGTCTTCCCTGGTGTTGGGGCCCCTCCCACCTGGGCCCCAAGCCCAGCTTCACTTTGACCAGTGGACACCTCCCTGGGCCCCTTGTCACCCCACCCTGTGAAGGGCCCCACTGTCCCTCACAGTGCTCGGGGGTCACCTTAGGCTCCTTCCTCCACTCCATCAAGACTTCCAGACAGACACCAAGCATCTTTTTACTCTAAATCTGGCCCTGCCACTCCCTGATTCAAAGCCTCAGTGGCTCCCCAGCACCATGCAATACACTTTAAAATCCGAGTCATCACCACATACCAGTCTCTGGCCCCTATTCTTCATCCTCCTGGGTGGCTAAACTCGTTTCTTTCCAAGACCCTCTGTTTTCTTTCCTCAGGGGCTTGACATTTTCCTGGCAGCTGCGGCTCTCTTCTCTTTTGCTTTCTCCCCCCTTCCCTCTCTCTCTCCTCTCTCTTTTCTCCCTATTCTCCTTCCTTCCTCCCCCTTCCTTCCTTTCTTTGATTGAACCCAGAGCCTTCATGCTGAGCTACATCCCCAGCCTTTTAAAAGATGAGGTCTGGCTAAATGGCCCAGGCTGTCCCCATACTTGTGATCCTCTTGCCTCAGCCTCCCAGAGAGTGTTGGGACCACAAACGTGCACCACTGTGCCACCTATTTCCCTGGTGGTCACCTTGCTACCTCCTACTCAGGCCTTCTTCCAGCCCCCTGGTCAGGTCAGCCCGTCTCTTCCTCTCCATGACAGGCCCTTGTGCACCAGAAGTGTCCCTGAGCACAGGCGACCTGAAATTGCTCAGGAATTGAGTCTGTTTCCTGCTGGAGTTCTGACGCACAGGGCTGGGTCTGTCTTGCACATCCTGGAGCACTGTGCACAGCCCTTGGTGTTTCCAAGGTCTGTACCCCCCAACACTAGACCCCTTCCTATTCTCTACTTCTGGGCCCTGGCCCAGACAGCACACACAAAAGACTCAGCTCTGAGTCTCAGTTTCCCCATCCATAAAAAACAGGGAATAATACTGACCTGCTAGTGTCGTTTTGAAGGTTAAATAAGAGTACAAGTGTTCGGCGCCTGACACAAAGTGGGTGTCAGCAAACAGCTTCCCCCTGCCCTGACCGTGAGGCTTCAAGTCCAGAGGGCAGTGTGTGGGCCTGTGGAAACCTTCTCCGGAGTCATTTAGGATGGCAGGGGCAGAAGGAGACCCCTTTCCCAGGCATAATCCTGATGAGTTCGCTTGAGAGTTCTGGGAGGTCATTGATAGGCCCAGATAGATGCAGAAACTGGCTGGGAGGGTAGAGCTCTGTCCACAAGTGCAGCCAGGCCGATTAATTTGCCCCCATCTGCAGAGGGACCTCTTCTGGCCTGTGTGGCTCAGCCCTGCAGAAACCAGTGCATGGTAGACAGTGGCTCAGTACTGGGACACTCACTCACTGATTGCCCCCTAGAGGCCTGGATCCGGGTCAAATCTGCTCTATGTAACCGTGGCTCCTTCCCTCAGAACCAGGAGGGGCCTGGGTGAGATGTCCCCTGGGGACGAGAGTGATGCACATCTCTTCCTGTCACTCCTGAGGCTCCAGGTCCTCTCCGGAAGCCCCCTGGGGTGAAAGCAGAACAACTGTCACCTTCTCGGGCACAGCTCCACTCTGGGTCACAGAAATACAGCTCTGTCCTGCGCGCTTTAGGAACAAGGCTGGCACTGTGGGCTGCTTCAGCTTTCCTGCCCCTGCCCCAGCCCCAGTCTTGGCGTGGCTTGGGAGAGCACTCAGAGGACACCACCTGATACCAATGTGTCCTGTGCACATGGGGCCCTGCAGCTCCCACCAAGACCTCAACTTCCACTAAGAATTCAGAGCCAGTTCCAAGGGCAGAAAGACCATGGCCCAGGCTGCAGCTTTGATCATGCTCCTCGGCCACAGTGTGTCATTGGGCGAGTCACAGCAGTCCTTCCTGCTCCTGCCTGTCATGTGTCCCCCACAAGCAGGACCGTGTGGACTCACTGAGACCTGATTGGCAAGTAGAACCCAGAATCCCAACCCCAGGGCTCTGTTCTATTGGGACAGGACCAGCACCCAGAGAGAGACAGTAACTTCCATAGGATGGCAGAGCTGGACTCCAAACCCCTCCGTCACAAGGGCTGAACACCTCATAGGGCAAGGTCATGGGATAATGAACCTCAAGACCATCTCCTCCCATCTATGGAAGCCCCGTGCTGGGCAGCTATGGGCTCCTAAGCAGATGTCTCTGGGCTGCTCACAAAGCCCTAGGCAGAATGAGCTCCTATCTCCAGGGTGCTCTGAAGCTCAGAGGAGAGAAGGAGACAGCCTGGGTGATGCTGGGGTGCTCCAGGAGATGACACCTTCATGGAGGACAGGGCAAGCTTAGCTCCTGCAGGAGCCCTTGGGCAGAGGGAGAGCAGCAGGCCTGTCACCATCTCACTGAGCTACCAGGCCCTTTTATGCGCTACTACAGTGTTCGAGACAGCCCATGAGTGAGGTGCAGTCTCACCTGCATCACAGGTGTGGGAACTGAGACTCTGTGAGGTCCAGGCTTGAGGAGGTCAAGGGGAGAACCCAGGTCAGAACCAGGTTCTAACACTGGTCCTGTATGCCTGTTTCTTCCTCTACAAAATGGGGACCCAATTGCTTCTCGGCCTTTTGGCTAAGATCAAGTGCAAAATGGGGACCCGGAGCTTGGAAGGTGCCAGTCTGGCCATGCTAGGGTTTTTCTGGCCTCCAGATGGTGACTGCCCATCAGTTTTTCAACTCTAAAGTGTTAAATCAAGGCCAGTTTCTGTATCTCCTTAGCCACCTCCCCTGGGCTGTTGGGGAGCAGAGAGGGCACAGCCCTGGGCTCCAACCAGATACCTCAGGCACCAGAAGAAACAGATGTGTCCCACAAAGCTGAGGAAGCAATGGCTGGCTCCTTGGGGGGGAGTCCTGCCCATGTCACCTCTGAGCAGTGGTCTCACTTCCTCTGAGCCTATTTCCTCATCAGACTGTGTCACTTACTGAGGTACAAGGGGCACCAAGAGCTCATGGAGCCCTGCTGGAAAACCTTAGCTGGTGTTATTGTTTTATTATTTCTTTCTTTCTTTTTGGCACTGGGGATCAAACTCAGGACCTTGTTCTTGCAAGGCAGGCATGGTGCTTGCTGAGCTAAATCCCCAGCCCTTGTTTTATTATATCTACTGCAATTCACTTAGCTCTGAGTTTTAACTCTTCTCTGTATCCCTTTTTTAAAAAATTGTTGAACATATTTCAATTGAATCAGGCACCTTTTTCTGGTCCAGTCATCTGGGAAGTAGAGGGCGGGGACAGGGTCTGGAACCACAGGAAAAAGGGCTGAAAATACAGACTCTCTCGGGAGTCTGTGGGGCTGACAGGTCCCCGAAGTGACCACCAGCCTTGGGAGGGGGTAGGTTGGACCCTGGGAGTTGAGGGATCGCCAACAGCTGTAGAAGAGGTGCTGCCTGGAAGTGTGGCCATGGGCACATGCCTGCCACCCTTGGTCTCAGCCACAACTTGTGGGTTCCTCAAGGGACTGAGGCTGGAGGGTCCCTGTGAAGATCTGCCTCTCCGTTTTCCCTCTAGGAGTGCTCAGGACTGTCAGATCACTCAGCAGGAAACAGGTCCAGAAAAACCTCAACAGAGAAAATGAGTTTCCCCTCCACTGTAAGTTAGGTGGATGGCCCTGCTGTGCAGAGAGAAACAGGCTGCGGTCAACCCACAGGGAGGACACACAACACCAACAGGAAGTTGGGGTTTGCTAGGCAGAGTGGCATACACCTGTGACCTCAGGACACTGAAGCCAGCTGGGGCAATTTAGTGAGACCCTGTCTCAAAAATTCAAAAAGGAATGAGGAGGTAGCTCAGTGGTAGTGCACTTGCCCAGCATGTGCAAAGGGCCTAGGTTCAATCTGTACTGGAAGGAAAAGTGTGCATTTACTGTGAACCATGTGATAGGAGTCATTTGTTACTACAGCATAATCCAGAGAGCTGACTAATGTGCTGGCAGTTGTAAGCCTTGTAAATAGCAGCTATCATAGGATTGTTTTATTTCAGGTACAAAACAAGGCACCGGGCTGAGGTTGCCAGAGCAGAATTTACAGTGATGTTCAGAAGCAACATAGAGAGCAGGTCTCCTTTCTGTTACAGCTGTACAAGACCCCCACCACCACCTCACCCCCGCCAGTCTTGTTGCTCCACATCCTCCCAGTGGGTGGCACTCTCTTTGCCTTTGTGATTAAAGAAGTTGGCTGTCCCCCACCCGCAGTGTGCAGACCAACCCAGAGAATGCCTGGGGAACCCGCCTGGAGCACATGTCCAGAGTGCTCCTTCCCCAAGCTGTGGCCTCACTAGCTCCAAGGGAGGCTGGAAAATGGCTCCTAGGAGACAACTAGAACTGCCACAGACAGACGCGGCACCTGTACTTGGTGGCACATAACACTGCTGATGAGGCAGTGAGCTGTCACTGGGGAGAGAAAGCAGAGGCTCAACCCCTCTCTTTGGATTCCAGGTGAGGACCCCCAGGGCAGGCCCCAGTTCTCTGGAGCAGCCCCTCTGCCTGGGCACCAAGGGCAGGAGTTGGGGTTGGGACCGGCTGGCTAGGGAAGCGTAAATGGAGACCCGGGGCGCCCCCTGGCGGCAAGGCTGCGCCCCTTCCCCACGGGAGCCGACTGCCACCTGGCGGCCCGAGATCCCGACCCCCACCCCCACCCCCACCCGGCAATCCTGGCACCCACAGGTACCCCCTGGATCTCGAGGATGAACTTCCTTGCAAATGGTCTGCTGCCAAGGATCCCCTAGGGCCCTAGGAGGAGGGCGCTAGACAGGCTACACCGAATGAATCTGGGGTGGGGTGTGTCACAGGTACCTGGCCTGAGTCCTGGGTTTGTTCGGTTTAGCCAGATCCCGCGTTATGCTCTAGAGGTTAGTGGCACTCTCGTCCCTGACCCCCACCCCTTCCCCTGACGGGGAAACTGAGGCTCAGACATTAAATCACTTGGTAGGCGACAGTGGCAGGCCCACATTCTGGTCCTGGCTGCCCTGCTGTCCCCAATACCTCCAGGCTCTCCTGGCTCGGGCCCCAGTGTGTGTGGGCATCCAGCCCCCCTGGAGGTTTGCTCCCCTATCAGACAGGACAGGTGCCCTTTGAGGTTTGTGGTGACTGTTACACCACGGTGAAGGGGACACGGCCCAGGAGCGCCCTCCCGTGCAAGCACAGCACTCATCCATGGCTGGGAGGTGCAGAAGGCAGCTGGACACCTTGGCACGGCTTTGCGGGGGACACATACCAGGAGGCCCTGAGGAGGCAGCCCAGTGGTGGAGCTGGTGTGGGGAACACTTTGAAGGGGCAGAAACGCACTGGGGCAGGGGCAGGGGGTTGGAGCTGGGACCCTAAGCCAACGCTGTAGGGGCAGCAGGTACTGAGCTAGCTTCTGCTTCCAGGGACAGGGGGAAGTGACTGTCCATCTCATCACACTACGGCCGAGTGTCTGGACTTCAGGCCAAGTCTGTCTGAATCCAAAGCCTTCTCCACACAGAGCTGGGAAGTGAAGGTATGAATTATAATGTGCATTTTATGGATGAAACTATGACTCAGAGTTTACATAACTTGGCCAACAGGAAGGTAGAGTGTGTCACCCACTCCTAGAATCTCCCATGTTCTCATCTGTGAAATGCAAACGCAGTCCCTCCCGGGGAGTTCTGAGAACCCAGCAACGGAGCCCCCCCACCCCCCCACACACATTCGTGCTTAGTAGGTGCACAGGCTGTGTTAGTCCTTCACTTAGTCTCTTACTCATGCTTTCCAGGAATCACAAGACCCTCCTGATGTTACAGCAAGAGGAACGAGCCAAGAGGAAGGGGAGCCAGTGTTGGAGGATTGCTAGTCCTTGAAGATTCTCTTTGGAGGGACAGGGACACTGGTGCCTGCAGTCATTAAGGTACTAACTGCCCAGATGTGCGCACCAGGTCGCTGTGACATTTCCGGTTTGGAGGAATCATCAAGAGGCCAAGAGGCTTTTCAAACTTCTTGGCTAGTTTCTCTTGCCAAGAGATGCTCAAGGGAAAAGACTTAAGACAAAATGAAAGCTCACTGAAAGAACCTACAGTCAACTTGAATGTAGCTAATGGTTCATATTATAGTCACTGAAGCTTGAGGTCAGGAATGGGGCAGGGAACTGCCATTCACTGACTGGGATTTCCCAGCCGCCTTGTGCTGGACTTGGAAGGCTTCCTGTGCTGTGCTGTTGTAAATAATGCCAGCATAAACACCTCTGTACCAGAGCGCTTGTCTCTGAGTTGTCACTTCAGGATAAATGTCCAGGAGTGAGTGGCTCGCTGGCATAGCTCCTGCCACGCTGCCCTCTGGAGCCTGAGGTAGTTTTCCTGCTGTGCCAGCACCAGGTTTCATGGGGACACCAGGGTAAGGCCATAAGGCAGGGCTGTTCTAATTTGCATTTCTTTAGGAACATCCCAGGGCTCATTAAAAAGCTCTCTAAGAAACACCACCAGTTGCCTGGGAAGTGTGAATTAAGGATAAATATTTTACTTTATAGAAAAAAAAGGAATTTTGAGCCAAGAGTGGTGGCGCATGCCTATAATCTCAGCATTCTGGAGGCTGATGCAGGAGGATCACCACAAGTTCACGGCCAGCCGGAACTACATGTGGAGAGCCTTCTCAAAAAAACAAACCAATACAAACAAACAAAAAAAAAGAATTTTGATTCTTTTTTTTTTTTGGTACCAGGGATCGAACTCGAGTCCTTGGGCTTGAGAGGCAGGTGGCAGAACCACTGAGCTAAATCCCCCACCCAAGAATTTTGATTCTTAATGAGATCAGCTTAAATTTCAACTTGCCTTTTGGAAAGCTTTTTTATTGTGGATATAATACACCTCTAGGAAACTGCATAAAACCTAAACATTCCCCTCATTAATCTATCACAAAGCAAATGCCCAGTATAATTCCCACCAGGCAATAAACAGTATATGTAATACCAGCCCCCAGGAAACCCTCAGATGTCCCTTTGCAAGTGCCACCACTTCCCTGCATGGGAACATACACACTATTCTAATACTGTAGTTTAGTTTTAAAAAATAGCTAGTTTAGGGGCTGGGGCTTTAGCTCAGTGGTTCTGCCACCTGCCTCGCAAGCACAAGGACCCAAGTTTGATCCCTGGTACCAAAAAAGAGCAAAAAGTAGCTAGTTTAGTTTTGCCTGTTTAAAAATTTCCCAGGTATGGAACAGCAGTGTGTGCCCTTTTATGCCTGGCTTCTCTGGGTTTGGGAACTTCATCTGCCTTGTTTCGGGTGCCTGAGGTTTGGTCACTGCCATTGTCCTGTAGCTCTCTCTTTGTTATAGAAAACAGACTGCCTGTCAGAAAGACCTTGCCTTGCTTCTGGTTGGGGCTGTTAAATAGTGCTGCTTTCCAGTACTCAATTGTCTGGCCCTGGCCATGCCACTGGGGTCCACCGTGGCCCCATACTTCTGGTAACAATATACTAAGAGGAATTTTTCTTTGACTGTCCTTGCATTGCATTTTATTTTATTTTTTGTTGAGACAGGGTCTCATTATGTAGCCCAGGCTGGCCTTGAACTCACAGTGATCCTCCTGCCTCAGCCTCTTGAGTGCTGGGGTTTCAGGCATGCACCACTTATGCCTGGCTATCCTTACATTTTAGTGGTGAAATGAAACATTGTTTCAAATCTGGGACTTTTGCCTTGTATTGCTGGTGTTTCTGCACCAAGGATAGATTAATTTATTTGGATTTTAGCATTAGAAGTGAAACTCTTCGGAAGCCGCTGCAGCTGGTAAAGACAAGTTGCTCCACCTCTGGCTTCTCTGAGTCCTCCCCAGGACGTGACCTCAACTTCTGCAGATGAGTAGGGGGTCTTTGTCAATGTTGGACAACCCTTCTCCCAGCCTCCACTTGGACTATGGGGTTCCCCCACAGCATGGCTCCCACAGGGAGGCTGTGACTGCACTCTTTTCCCGAAGCTGAAGGAACCACAGCCTCCCTCTCACCAGCCAATTGACCCTTCTGCCCAAGGCCCGGCTGACTTACCTGCTTCCTGGCCTTTTTTTTTGGTACCGGGGATCGAACTCAGGACCTGGTGCTTGCCAGGCAGGCGCTGTGCCGCTGAGCTACATCCCTGGCCCTTCCTGGCCTTGAATTGTCTTGATCTTGTCCCTTCCGAGCAGTTCTCCAGCTTCTATGGAGAGTAAAAAGTGCCCAGAGTTGGGTGTGGTGGCACATGACTGTACTCTCGGCACTCTGGGAGGCTGAGGTGGGAGGATCAAGAATTCAAGTTCAGGGCCGGGGATTTAGCTCAGTGGTTCCTTCTCCTGCCTCGCAAGTGCAAGGACCCAAGTTCGATCCCCGGTACCAAAAAAAAAAAAAAAAAAAAAAAATCAAGTTCAGGCCGGGGATTTAGCTCAGTGGTTTCACTGCCTGCTGCGCAAGCACAAGGACCTGAGTTCGATCCCCGGTACCAAAAAAATTCAAGTTCAATCCCTGGTACAAAAAAAAAAAAAAAAATTCAAGCCCAGCCTGGGCAACTTAACAACTTATCAAGACCCTGTCACAACATTAATAAAAAAGGGCTTGAGATGTAGTGCAGTGAGAAGGCCCTGAGTTCAATCCCCAGTAACACCCCCCCCCCCAAAAAAAAATGCTTGGGGCTAAGAGTATGACTTTCAGGTAGAGCATTTGTCTAGTATATATATATAAGGCCCTGGATTCCATCCCAAGCACTTCAAAAACAAACAAACAGCAACAGAAAACTATAGGAGCTACATCCCCTTCTCTTTAAAAAAATTTTTTTTGGTACTGGGAATCAAACCAGGGTCCTTGGGCTTGCGAGGCAGGCAGCGGAGCCACTGAGCTAAATCCCCAGCCCCCTCTTTTTAAATTTTGAAACAGAGTCTTACTAACTTGCTTAGGCTGGCTCAAACTTGAATCCTTCTGCCTCCACCTCCTAAATATCTGGGGTGACAAAAGTGTGCCACTGCAGCTGGCTTCCTCTTTCTTCCTTTGTAAAAACCAGCTTTGGGGCCAGGGATTTAGCTCAGCGGTGCCGCCACCTGCCTCGAAAGCGCAAGGTCCCGAGTTCGATCCCCAGTTAAAAAAAAAAACCAACAAGTTTCATTCATAAGTATCTGTGCATGCCATTAAAATTCACGCCTGGGAGGGAAAATTCAGCCAAGGCTTCTGCTGACTGTAGCAAAATAGGACTATAGCCACTACTCCATGGTATGGTTGAAAAATACAGTGAATGTTTAAATTTATAAAAATTACAGTAAAAGACACATTGCATTAATCCCCCTCAAACTACTCCACTTCACTTTGAACACTTATCCCATAGCCCTCGCCACTTTCTGAAGCAGTTTTAAAAGTCCTTTCTTATGCTTGAGTTGCTCTGTCATGGCTGCCTCAGTGTCCTGAATCAATTAAAATATTTCCCTTTCATTGGGGAAGAGCCAGAAGTCTCCTGGCACCAGATCTGGCAAATAAGGTGGACAAGGACACCTCATGATGTATTATGAGACTGCCTTTCTGTTGGATGGCACTCTGCAGCAGCGCTTACTATAGTTTCGGGTTTTTTTGGTACCAGGGATCGAACTCTGGACCTTGTGCTTTTGAGGCAGGCGCCGGAACCACTGAGCTAAATCCCTGATCACTGCTCACTGTAGTTTTTTTTTTTTTTTTTTTTTTTTTGGTACCAGGGATTGAACTCAGGTCCTTGTGCTTGCGCAGCAGGTGATGAAACCACTGAGCTAAATCCCCGGCCCATCACTGTAGTTTTTGATCACATCTTGTACAGACACAAAGGAGGACTCTTAGAATTGCTTCAGAAAGTGCAAGAAAGATATTTGAAGTGAGAGGGAGTTTTTTTTTGGGGGGGGGCAGTTAATGGCAATGTGTCTTTTACTATAATACATTAAAAATTTTAAATACATCATATTTTTGGTCACCCTTATACTTCTTTTTTGGATATGCCTCATGTTAATTTATATATTTTATTTTATTTTTTATTTTTTGGTACCAGGGCATCGAACTCAGGTCCTTGCACTTGCACAGCAGGTGACAAAAACCACTGAGCTAAATCCCCAGCTAGTTTATATATTTTAACTAATTCCCCTTCTCTTTCCTTTGCCTTCATAACTGCCTACAGGCCGTGGTTAAATGTGCTGTTTATTGCAGGTTTGGCCAACTCTTTTCCTAAAGAGCCACTAGCAAATATTTCAGATTTTGAAGGCTCACCTGTCCCTGTCCCAGGGACTCGACCTGTACAGATAATTCCTGAACAAATGAGCATGGCTGGGTGCCCACAGTGTGCACTGAAACAAGAATTTGGTATAACTTTTATATATCATGAAATATTTTCATCTTTCCAACCATTTAAAAATGTGAATGTGGTGGCGTACATAAAAAGAAGCAGAGGGCTGGATTTGGCCCACAGGCTATGGTTCACCAACCCCTAATTCAGCAGAGGGGTCACAGGACATTAAAGGGAGACGATGGAGAGAGGGGGAATTGCCTGAAGGAGTCTGTAGACACAGGAGCCATCAGATCGACTCCTGCACCTTTACAAAAAGTAAGACTTACACATTTGCAGAAAAATTGAGTGAGAAGTGGAGTTCCTGTCTCCCTCTCCCCATCCCCTCCTCCCTGTTCCCTTTCTTCTGTTACTAACATCTCGAGTAAGTGTGGAATGCGTGTTAGAGTTGATGGACTGATACCTGTTATTACTAACGCCCAGCTCGGCTCACTCAGTGTGGCTCCTGCCAAGTTCTGACACACGTAAAGTGAGGTGTCCATGACAACAGCCACACCAGCTTCCCTGCTCTGAAAATCCTCTGAGTTCCACATGCTCATCCCTCCCTCTCTCCCCTGGCCATCTTTTCACTGTCTCCAGTTTTGCCTTTTCCAGAATATCCTAGTTAAAATCAGATAGTATGTACCTTTTCAGACTGGCTTTCACATAGCAATATGCATTTAAATTGCCTCCGTGTCTTTTGTGGCTTAAGCTCATTTCTTATTGCTAAGTAATATTCCATTATTATTACAACTAATTGTACCAGTTTTTGTGGCCCCCCGCCATCCTGGGGGAAATCACAGCAACTCACACATGCTAGCCAAATGCTTGACCACTAAGCCACACCTCCAGCCCATTTTGATTTTGTGTAATTTTGACAGCATCAGATAGTGAGCTGTCTACAAGCCATACCACTCTGAATGCACCCGATCTCATCAGACATTGAGCTCTCACTGTGGGGAGACTCCTGCTTAGCACTTTACTCTGCAGAAGCTACCGTCACTCCCATTTTGCACATGAGGAGACTGAGGCACAGAGGTGTGTCACTGGCCAAGGCAGAGCAGGAAATGGGGTAGGAAGTGGGGCCAGACACTGCTCTAGGTTTCAAGCAGGGCAGGGACAGGCCAACTCAGCAGGGGGGACCTGCTGCCCCTCTCCTGAGCCCCTGCCCCACCCTCTCTTCCTCCCAATATCCCTACCTTGATTTCCCTTCTGTCCCCCAGGAGTCCCCATCAGACACAGCTGCTGATGCAAAATGGTGGGTGGGGATGGGCTGTGTGTAGCTCCTTCGTGGGGACTGGATGGGACTTGGGAGCTGACCAGTATCCGTGGGACCTGCCCCATGTCTCCATCAGACCAGCTTGTTCTCCAAGCTCCAAGTCTATTCAGTGTGGAACAGAAGCGCTCCTTCCCCCTCCGAGGTGAGGGGTGGTGGGGACAGCCTCTCGTGTGTTAGATCAGGTCACTGAGGAGCCCTGACCCAGGCGGAATCTGGAGCTCCCCATCTTGTTCAAGACCCTTCCATGAGCTGGGCGTGATGGTGCACTTAATCCCAGCACTCGGGAAGCTGAGGCCGGAGGATTGCTGGGAGTTCGAGGCCAGCCTGGGCTACATAGCAAGACCCTGTCTCAAAAAACCAAACCAAACCAAACCAAACCAAACAAAAAAACCAAACCAGGGCCGGGGATTTAGCTCAGTGGTTCCGATGCCTGCCTGGCAAGCACAAGGCCCCGAGTTTGATCCCCGGTACCAAAAAAAAGAAAAAGAAAAAAACCAAACCAAACCAAACCACCCTCCCTGCCAAAACCCTTCCATGAGCCACACATGATGATGATTCCTGTAATCCCAGAACTCAGGGAGGCTGAAGCAGGGTTATAAATTGGAGCCCAGCCTGGGCAACTAAATGACTTAGTGAGACCCTGTCTCAAAATAAAAACAAAATAGGGCTGGAGATGTATCTCAGGGGAAAGCCCTGAGTTTAATTCCTAGTACTGAAAACAAAACAAAACCAACCTTCCCTGGCTTCCATCTCCCCTGTGACATATACAGATCAGGCTTAGAATCAGAGAGGTCCTTCCTAAAGAGGGAGCCAGGCATTCCTGGGGTTTACATTTCTTTTCTGGGCCCTCCTTTGCAGGATGAATAGAACCACCTCACTCCACATGCTGAATCTTGTTGGACTGAGAGCTGCTGGTACTCAAGTGAGGCAGTTAGGTTGCCTGGGTCTAGGCTGGAGTGTGGGAACTAGATGTGGCGGCGCACACCTGTAATCCCATCCGTGCTGGGATGAAGCAGGGGGCGATCTTGAGTTTGAGGCCAACCTGAGGAACTCAGAAAGGATGAGCAAAATATACACTGAATACTTAGTTTTACAAATTTATTACATTAGCTGGGCATGGTGATGGACATCTGTAATCCCAGCACTTGGGAGGCTGAGGCAGGAGGATCACGTTTGAGGCCAGCCTGAACTACATAGCAAGACCCTGTCTCAAAAAAGAAAAAAAAAAAAGAAAAACTATTACAGTAAAATATACACTGCCATTAATCCCCTAAAATACTCCCCCTCTCTTCAAATACTTATCTCATTGTTCTTGCCACTTTCTGAAGCAGTTCTGGAAGTCCTCTTTTGTGTGTTTAGGAAGAGTGACCAAAAAATACATTGAGTGCCATCCAACCTAAGAGCAGGCTTGTAAAACATCATAGTGCATCTCCGCCCACCTTATTCACTAGATACAGTACTGTGGAACTTTTGCTCTTCCAAGTCAAAATGACCATGAAAGGCAAACATTTTGAATGGATTCAGGACATGGAAGCAGCCATGACAGCACAACGAGACACTAATGAAAGAGGGAGGACTTCCAGAATGCTGCAGAAAGTAGCAAAAATACTAAGTGTGTTTGCAGTGAGGGGGGGTTAATGTTTTTCTTTTTTGGTTTTGAGACAGGGTCTCACTCTGTAGTTCAGGCTAGCCTTAAACTATGTAGCCCAAGTTAGCCTTCAACTCATAGTGATCTTCCTGCCTCAGCACACCTGGTTGTGAGGGGGATTAATGGCAACATCTCTTTTACTATATTTACTGGACCTTTTTGATCACAACTTAAAAAAAAAAAAAGATAAGGTGGGGGCCATGTTGGCAGGCCCTGGAGATGGGAAGTGTAGGGGCCATCAGGCTGCCACTGGTACCAGTGTATTTATCCATTCATCTGCTGAAGGCTATCTCGATTGCTTCCTGACAAGGCCTGATAATTGTGAAGAGGTGGTCTAAGTATTCGAATGCAGGTTTTTGTGTAGACACATTTTCGACTTATTCAAGTAAATACCAAGGAGAGACACTGCAGGATAGTAAGAATATGTTTAGCCTTATGAGAAACTGCTAAATGTGGTGGCTGGTCATTATGCTAGTCTCATTTGCACTGGGATCTAAAACTACTGATCCCAGGATTTTACTGAGAAAAGATTAAAACTACATAGGAGAGTCCCTAATGTTATCTCTGGTGCACATTCAGAACTCAGTGGGTGACAGGTTGCGTTTTTCTCATGTTGCTTTCTTTATCCAGAGTCTAATATAAATAAATGTAAAAACTGCCGACCACCGCTGGAAATCCTATGTACAAATGTAATTCCCATACCATACCATTAAATTCAAAGAACACAGTGCTAAATTCATTAGGCTACAATCAACGTGCTTATAGTTAAGTGAGAACTTTCCAATACTCATAAGAGAAAAGGGAGTTGCTGTGTTAGCATGAAATTAATATAAATATTTTAAAAACTCTTTTCTTTTGGCACTAGGGATGAACGCAGGGTTTTTGAGCATGCTAAGCATACACTAAGCTACTCCCCAGTGTGGGCTTTTGAATTTATGAAAGAAAGCAATGTCCTCATCCTTACAGGGAGAAAGTGAGTAATGAACTCTCATCATTCCCTGGAGACCAACATGACACCCTTTGAGGTAGGGGAAATTTTAGTGGATCCCTCACCTTGTCAAGATGTCAAAGAATGCACTCAGGTAAGATGTGGGAAGCTCTAAGGATACTCATTTCTTTAGTTTGGCTGCCCAGTCTGCTCCCAAACATCTGTCTTTCTAAATGGATCCAAATCACCTCCACTTTCCCCGCCGAACCAAAGAGCTGCTTCATCATCTTGGAACCACTTGAGCACCCTTCCTCAGGCTGCTCCTCTTCGCTGCCTCCTGTCACTGCCTCTGACCAGGCCCCATGGCATCTGGCATTGTATGTGTTTGTTTTTTGGTACTAGGGATTGAACTCGGGACCTTCCAATTGTGAAGTAGGCGGTGAAACCACTGAGCTAAATCCCCGGCCCAGGCATTGTGTGTCAAGAAGTGCTGGTTTCCTGATCCAGATCCTCATTGCTGCCAGGTCCAGGACAAAGGTCTACTTACTCCCTGCACCCTGCTGGCTCACTTTCAGAGCCCCTGGTCCTGGATGGAGGCAGAACCCCTCCTCCTTGTACTGAAGCTGTCTAGGATCCAATCTGTCTTGCTAGCTCGCCTCCCTAATGCCCATCATCAAGCCCCACATTCACAGGTCCACTGGACATGCTCTCCCAGCTCCATGGCTGTGCTCAGAGAAGCTTCTCTTACTCCCACACCCAAATCCCAAAGGTAAACTTTGATGCCTCTGATCTGAAGTTGTTTTTGGAGACAGGATCTCGCTATGTAGTTCAGGCTGGCCTTGAACTCAGTGATCCTCCTGCCTTTCTAGTGCAGAGATTAGAGGCATGAGGAGACACTCTGCTTTTATACTCCCAGAGCACCCTATGGGTTTGGTGTACAGCTGAGAAGACAGCTGTGTGAGAAACGGCTGTCTTCCCCCCGAGCTTGCTGCAGACACTCTGAGGGTACTGTAGCTTCCTCTCCATTTTGATAGCCCTCAGTAGTGCCAATGCTGAGACCAGGTTGGAACCACTGTCAGGCACCTCCTGCAGTGCAAGAATCACTGGGACAAGGTAATCCCAGGATCATTTTCCCCCCCGGTTGTGAATTAGCTCAAATCCTAGTGATTAGAGGATTATAGCATAGGATCATGGCAAGTTCAACAAAAAGCATGGAAGAAGTCCATGTTCATGAAGAACTCACTGACAATGCTCCAAATTTCCAAATGACTTCATTTCTCATCAGCGTGGCCACAAACTTAATCAGAATCCCAAAATCATAAATTCCGGGAAACTTGCCTTTATTACCCTGGTGAGAAAAGTTCTTTGGGAAGTGCTGGCTCCCTACCACAGGTGATCCCAAGGAACAAAACAGCCATGACAGATGAACATCTTATGCGAAGGAAAAATCAAGATACATCAGGAAATGCAACTCTGATTCAAGCACCATGAAATTTTGTCAAGCAAAAATAGTCTTTATTCAAATTTAATGGAAACAGGGGTCACTATACTTTGCAAGACGGGGAAAAATAAAATTAAAAAAAATTCTTTTCTTTTTTTTTAATATAAAACAATATAATCACAATACCAGAATATGGAACTCTACAGTTTATTTCCTATGGGTTACTGCAGGTATCAGTTTTCCTCGACTGTGCTATTCACAACTTTGTTAAGTCCAAAAATATGAAACCAAAGTGGTAGAAACTGAAGACTTAGCACTTTCACTAAATGGCATACATCAAAGGGCATCAATTCAAGGGCAAAAATGGTTGAACTCACCATACCTACCTATGCCATCATTCCAGCCTTAAAGCTGTCCAGGTACCGAGCTCCCTGTAGGAAAGGCCAGGCCTGAAAGCCAAGGCATTTTGGATATTCTACTGTGGGCCATGAGGAAAGGGAGTTTCGAAGAGAAGATTTTTTTCAGTCGAGCAGGAAGGCCTGGCGCCAGGAGGCTTTACTGAGAGGAAGCACTTAGATTTAACAATTATAGACACACCATTAGGGGAGTTAAAAATGTACAGCAGTGACGGATGTTCTACCTCAATCACTTGTGCTACGGCTACCAAACATGTACAAAAAACTTCTCGGGTAGTTCCAGCCGTGGTCGTAGCCGGTTAGGACCTCGAATGGGATCTGGATCTAGATTGGGAGGGCGATCTGGAAGCAGACCTGGATCGAGACTTAGACCGAGACTGGGTTTTTGAAGCCGACTTTGATCTGGAGCGTGATTCTGTCAGAGGGTTTGGTTTTGATTTGGAATTGGATCTTGACCTGGATCGGGTCTCCGGATTAGGGCCAGCATCTTCACTCTCCCCTTGGCCTTCCCCCTGGCCAGACTCAGCTTTGGCGTGTTCTCGCTCCTTTGACACTGAGCGGGACCGAGACCTGGACTGCGAGCGGTCGGTGTCTTCCTTCTTTTTCTTCTTGCTGCTGGTCACCTTGCTGTCTCTCTTGCTGCTGCGCTTCCTGCTCCGCTCACTCTTACTGCGGCTACGACTGCGGCTGCGGCTCTCCTCCCTGCTTCTTTTCCTGCCCTTCCTCTTATCCTTGCTTTTGCTGCGGCTCCGGCTGCGGCTGCCCGCTTTGCTCCGACTCCGACTCCTGCTCTTGAGGCGGCTCTTCTCCTGGCTCTGGCTCCTGCTCATGCTCTCTCGCTTCTCCTCTTCCACTCTCCTCTCTTGGCTCCTGCTCCTACTTTTACTTTTGCTTTCATGCCGGCTGGGACTCCGACTTTTGGGTTTCCCAGTGCTGTCATTGTTCTGGATTTTGTCTTCAGTGTGGTCTTTACTCTTGCTGCGGCTCTTGTTCGCACTGTGGCTACGGCTGCGACTCTTATCATCCTTGCTGGGGCTCCTGCTTTTCTCCTTCTTGCTGCGGCTACGACTCTGGCTTCGAGTGCGGCTCTTGCTCCGGGAGTGGGAGCCCGACCTGAGGAGATATGGCATATGGTGTCACACTTCATGCTAGTAGGGATGAAAAGACCACAGAGAGTGATGCATGGCTGCATGGCCAAGGACTGCTCTCTGGTCCCCCCAATTCTAATGTGGAGATGGAACAGCCAGTGCGAAGATGGGTGACAGGTAAAATCAAAGTGAGTCATGGTGCAGGTGTTTCCTGCCAACCTCCCCGATCCCAAGGCAGACCCACCTGGACCGGGATCGACTGCTTTTGCTGCTACCACTTCGGCTTCTGCTCTTCCGGGAATGTCTGCTTCGAGAGCGAGACCTATGGGGAGAAAGAAAATTTTAACTTGCTGACAAAGGGCTAATTAGAGTCAAGCAGGACATTCTTTTCTATTTGTGGTGCTGGGGATTGAACTTAGAGCCCTGTGAATGCTAGGCAAGTGCTCCACCACTGACCCCAAAACATTCTTTCAATCAAAACATGGGCACTTCCAGCCGAGTCCGCTAGTGCATGCTGTTAATTCTACCTACTTGGGAGGCTGAGGCAGGAGAATCAAGTTCCAGGCCAGTATGATCAACTTATTAGACCCTGCTTCAAAATACAATAAACACAAAACAAAACAAAACAATAAACAATAAACAAAAAGACTGGAGATATAGCTTAGTGGAAGAGCACTTGCCTAGCATGCACGAGGCCCTGGGTTCAATGCCCAGTATCATGCCACCAAAAAGAAAATAGTAATACAGCTCTGGCTAGACACAAATTCACAAATTCTTTCCTGTGTTTAGACTTGTAGACCCAGCCTCCTGCAAACATTCTACCTAAATAGCACACTCCAATTTTCTCCCTAGATCTGCTCCTTTTTCTGGGCTATTGCCACTAATGCCACTGTGGTTTACCCAGTTCTTCACATGAGAAACGATAGCCATCCTTAACTCCATCCCTTTATATGCCAATGGTTCTGTCTCTTCATCCTCTGAAGTCTACCTGCCTTGACTGCTGCCTCCCTAGGCCACCACCATCCCTCCCTGGAAGCACAATGAGTCTCCCACCTTGCCCTCCTGCAAACACTTCCCTTTACTTTCTCTTCCCCTCTCTGTGACTGGAGAGCTGTCTTAAAGAGACTTCTCTAGGGTCAGGGATTTAGCTCAGTGGTTCTGCCGCCTGCCTCGCAAGCGCAAGGACCTGAGTTTGATCCCCGGTAGCAAAAAAAAAAACCCAAAACAAAACGACTTCCCCAAGCTTCAGAAAACCATTAATAAGCCCAGACTGCAAACTTTTTTTTAGTACTTCCTACTGAAGGCAACTGGTGCTCTTTGGGGTAATGATTGATCCCATGTATAGGGCAGGAAATGCACAAGATAGGCCTAGGACACATCACTGGGATGTGGAGAGGGAAATGTTCAGAGCCTTCTGAGCACCATTACCTATGAAGGCTCTTACCAGAAATGTCTAACCTGCATCTCTATCAGACCTCTTCAGAACTCAATTCCCCCTTATAGGAAGTCCAGGGGATAAAGAATTACTCAGTAGTTACAAAAGGAAACAGATCAATTCAGAATATTGAATAGTACTTAAAAACCTAAGAAAAATAACTGTCATGATGTGTGTGTGGGGGGACCGCCAGCTTAATGAGACTTAATAACCTTTTGTAATATATGACTAGATTAGATCCTGATCAGGAAAAAAAATCTATAAAGACACCCATAGAACAACTGGGGAAATCTGAATAAGCTTGGACACTAGGTGACTGATGAAATTACATGCTGTTAATGTTCTTAGGGGAGAACCTGAAACTGTGGCTATAATCATTCTTGGAGACACACTGAATTATGAGGGTGAAGTTCCATAATTTCCACAACTCTTTCAAACACAAAATAGATGTATAGTGTGTGTGCGTGCGTGCGTGCGTGCGTGTGTGTGTGTGTGTGTGTGTATTTGCATATATACAGGGAGAGAGGAGAGAAAGAAAAGGCAAAATACCTTTAAAGCTGGAAGGGACATACAAGTATTCATGAACTAGTCTTTCAACTTTTATGTTTGAGAATGACTACAATTAAAGGCATGAGGAAATAGTAAAGTGCATTTACATAAACATCAAACAAAAACAAAAGAAAGAAGACACAGGAGCCAACCTGAAGGGCTTCCAATGACCACAGAGAGAACAATGAAAGCATTAAAAAATTCTGACTGTGGGCTGAGGATGTAGCTCAGAGGCACAGCGCCTGCCTGGCAAGCGCGAGGTTCCTGAGTTTGATCCCCAGTACCAAAAAAAAAAAAAATCCTGACTGTAGAGGGATGTTTAAGATCAAAATATAAGCACTGAAACAAAAAAAATAAAAAAAGTAAAACCTGTGGGGAGGGGAGGGAAAGGGGGTAAAAATGATCAAAGTATGCTATGTGTATGTACAGCTGTGCCAAAATGAAACCCACGGATCTGTATAATCAATATGCATTAATAAAAAAGATGTAAAAATTGACTATCACAGATCAGATATCAGATACATATACATCCAAGAACTTATTCACAATGATCCTAACCAGTGACCCTTCTCATTTTCAAAGGCTGCTAGGGCACTAAATATTCTGCAAGCTGGTAGTTAGGATGGTTCAGGCGGACAACTCTGGGTGCACTTAGCCATCCATCATCATTCAAAGCAGGACATCTGCAGATATCTCATAAGTTGTACAATATGAAGCATGTACAAAGTATTACCATGATGTGGTGTTGCTAAAATGTCTTTTTTTTTTTTTTGGTCAGCACCAGCGCCAGTGCCGATAATCCCAGCACTCAGGAGGCTGAGGCAGGAGGATCACTGAGAGTTTAAGGCCAACCTGAATCACATAACAAGACCCTGCCTCCAAAAAAATAAAAAAGGTCTTTTTTCTGATGTCCCAAGATCTCAATGAGTTTATAGGAAATATGGGAGATGGGATAAAGGAACGTGTTAAACTCTACCCTAATGATGCAGTTAGCAAAATCTAAACTGTGGGAAAATCTTCAAAACAGATGACCTTGCTTCTTCAACATAAATACATGAGAAATATAGAGGGTGAAGGGGGAAATGCCAGTAATTAGAAGGAATGTGAAGACACATGCCATCTGACTACGATGCGATTCCTATGCAGGATTCTGAAACAACCAAACCAAGTATCAAAAGTATCTGTTTAAGGCCTGGGGATTTAACTCAGCGGTGCTGCCGTCTGCCTTCAAGCACAAGGTCCTGAGTTCGATCCCTGGTACCACAAAACAAAACAAAACAAAAATATCTGTTTAAGACGACTGGGAAAGTATAAATACAAACTAGATATTAAATGATAGAATTATTAAAAAGGATAGATTATCTTAATAATGATAGAATTTTAAAAACCGGGTGATAGACGTAATGGGATTCTGGGCTCATTAAATGATTTTCTCCAATGCTTTATATATTTGAAGTTTCTCATAAAAAATTTAAAAAGCAAAAGCTCAAAAGCATACAAGTTTCCAGTGACTTCTCATTCCTTATACCCAGAACCTATCCCAAGTCTCAGTATGATCTGGCCCCTCTCTGCCTTATCTCAAGCCACTCTCCTTCATTTCAGTCCTGGCACTGTCCTTTCTAATTTGGGAGACTCTCCTTCCCCCAGGCCTTCAAGAACATCTTTCTCTGCTAGAAGGGCACTGCCCCCTCTGCCTTCTGTCTCTCCAATTCATCTTTTCAGGCTAGGCTTTTATGGCGTCATTAGGGAAGCCTTTGCCAACTCTCCAGGTTACTTGTGCTGTGTGCATTTCCTTCAATGAACCTGTCAGCATGGTAACCATTTGCTTAATACTGGTCTTCTCTAGTAAGTGCAGGGTCAGAGTTGTCTTGCTCTCCAACACTTGCCTGACACTTAACTTGATTGCTGGCCTGTGGGCAGAACAACTGCCAAATATGATGAAATCTCCACTCTTCAGTAGCTGTTGTATTTAGCAGAGTAACCAAGAAACCAGTGGCCATGTGTGCTCCTAGTGTATGACTGTGGTGTCCCCAGAAGAAGTGTGAAAGGTCACTGGTTTCTGTCTCAGAGAGAGGACTTTACTTCTATTTGTACTCATGACAAAAGAGTTCAAGAGTTTTACAAATAAATGTTCAATTCAAAGTTTCAACTTATTGAACCAGATGAGATCATGCTATGGAGCACCCAAACAGGGAACATCAGCTGATTATCTGTGTGATCATTAATAAACTGGTGGTGACTGCCACCACAAGAAAGACACCGTTAATGGTACCTTGAATGACTCCGGCTCCTGGAATAGGACCGGCGCCGTCTAGAACCTGGCTTGTCTTCAACCAATCTGATTTTTCTGCCATTGACTTCAGTTCCATCCAACTTTTCCAAAGCTCTTTTCATATCAGAATAAGATACAAATTCAATCACTCCTTCATTTTTGCGACCCTTGTGAGCATCTGCATAGGTGACTTCTCCTGCCTGACGCATATAATCCTTAAAAAAAACCAACAACCTTGAGTATATTAGGATACATTTTGCTAAAATATCTAATGCAATCATTAAAGTGAAAGCTTTCCTTTTCACTTAAAAAATGTTAGCTTCAGGCTGGGGATTTGGCTCAGTGATTTCGCCGCCTGCTGCACAAGCGCAAGGACCCGAGTTTGATCCCCGGTACCAAAAAAAAAGCTTCCCTGAGAATGAAGTGTATGCTTAAATATTTCCATATACCCACCATTTACTGAGGTTCTTTAAAGCAGCAGGGATTAGGTGATAGAGATAATAATAAACAAATATTAAATTGCTCCTTTAAATATACTTGTGAATATAAATTTTTAAATTATCATTTCCTAAATTTTATACTGCCAAATTATTTATTTATAGCATGTAATGTCACTACATTTAAGTTAGGTCTTTTTTCTTCTTTATTTTTGGTTTTTTTGAGACAAGGTGTCATAATGTAGTTCAGGCTAGCCTCTCGAACTTTTGGTGATCCTCCCACCTTAGCCTCCAGAGTGCTAGGATTGTGCAGAAGCTGTTTTTGTTTTTTTTTTCTGGTACAGGGGATCGAACTCTGGTCCTTGCGCTTTTGAGGCAGGCGGCGCAACCACTGAGCTAAATCCCCGGCCCAAGAGTGCTGGGATAACAGGTGTGCAACACCATGCCTGGTTCAAAGTTAAGTCTTTTATATTTCATTATATATCCATGCTTGAAAAAAATATATATAGGAATTGGTAAAACATAAGCAAATCCACTATTATGATGATGAAATTAAACTAACTGCCCATCTTCTTTGAAGCTAACTGCCTAGTTTCAAAGTGGCATGACCATCCATGTCCCGCCACCACAAGCCTTCTTCCTCATTCTCTTTCAGGTTTCACTATGGTTTAGGGGGGCCAGGTGTGATGGCACATGACTATAATCCTAGCTCTTAGGAGGCTGAGACAGGAGGTTTACTATGAGTTCAAGGCCAGAATGAACTACATAGTGAGACCGCGTCTCAAAAACGTTTAATGACAATACAACTAAGGTACTATAGGCCACGTGATTTCCGTATTTGAAAAGAAAATGAAACTGGGATGTGTTTGAAGTGAGGGAAGTATTCAAAGGGATTAGTGGCTATGTCTTTAATAAATTTTTTCAAACAATTTACTTATTGCTAATTTCCCCCATATTTATATATATATAATATACAAATAGGTATCTGGAGAACAAATGTATGAATAGTCAATGGAGTTCATTTTTGTATATTTCTTTTCTGAAATATTCACCACATCCACAAATAACAAACTGTCATTCGTTGTTTTTGTGAGGCAGGCAGTGGAACCACTGAGCTAAATCCCTGGCCCTTTAAAGGCTTTCTGCTCACTTTTTTTTTTTTCCGGTATCAGGGATCAAACTCGGGACCTTGCTCTTGCGAGGCAGGTGGCAGAACCACTGAGCTAAATCCCCAGCCCTCATTCATTGTTTTTAATGGCATTTTTGGGCAAACACTTTACCACTGGTCCTCAAACACATCCCTGGTCCTTAAACAGGTCATTTTATATCGATTCTTTGCTCACTGCATCATAAACATGTTTACATGTTTTAACATATACACAATCTTCATAGTTTGTGGGCCCAATACTTTTTCTGAGGGTCTCTCAATTGTTAAGACTTTTAGGTTATGTCCAGATTTTTGCTATTGTTCATAATCAATCAAGAACATCTTGGTATAAAAATTTCTTTTTTCAGTTGAATTATTTCCAGGAGTAAGGATTCTGGGTAAAAGGCAGGGAGCCATCCAAAGTGGGATACCCTTAACAATGAATGAGGAGGGTATTCAGGACAAGGCTGGGACTGCCCTGGCAAAATGAGATACAGGATCATTCTGGTGATGCTTAAAAAGTGTCACTACTTTTATCTTGTCACACTTCCAGATTAGTAATAAAATCAGCTAACTTACTGAACGTTTGTTACACATGTTTTAAGCGACTCAGTCCTAACTATAACCATACAAGGTAGATAAAATCGTCACCTCCATCTTAGAGATGTGGAAAGTGAAATCAGAAATGTTAAGTAAACTGCTCAAGGTCATTCAGGTAGTAAACCAATGAGTAGGATATGAACGTTAGCAGTAACACTCCTGGAACAATTCTTAACACCACCCACATGAGAGATGAAACTACCACTCTCAATGTTATCGACAGTATACTAGTACCTCATTTTCACATCAATGGCACTGCATTGGGCATTACAGATTTTAAAACAAGATTTCTTAAATTAATTTTTGCATTTTCTTGATTAATAACATTTTTTGTGCCAGGAACATTCTAGACTTTTTAATAAAAATGTACTCAGTTCTCACAATAACCTTGATTAGAAATTAGTATTAATCCAATTTTTTTTTTTTTTTGGTACCGGGGATCAAACTCAGAACTTTGCGATTGCCAGGCAGGTGCAGTGCCACTGAGCTACAACCCCAGCCCAGTATTAATCCAATTTTATAGTTGAAGAATAGACACAGAGGTAGAGAACTTGCTAAGGTCACAAAAATGGTTAAGTGGCAGAACTATGCTTCAATCCAAGCCTTGCTCTTAAGGAAACCTCAACTTACCAGAAAATTGCTGTTTTTCTGAGAGTAAAACTGTCCAACGACACAGAAGTATAAAGCCAACTAAGGCAGCTAACCAGATTCCCATTTTCATCAAAAAATTGACTGCTGCCTGCTTTGCAAGTGCAAGGTCCCGAATTTGATCCCCAGTACCAAAAAAAAAAAATTGAAAACTTTTATAAGATATTAGTAGAATATTTAGTGACACTACATGAAGGCTTGGCATTTTGTACTCATGAAGACAGTAACTTTTTTTTTTGGTACCGGGGATTGAACTCGGGTCCTTACGCTTGCAAGGCAGGTGGCAGAACCACTGAGATAAATCCCTGGCCCAAGACAGTAACTTTTGCCAGGTGTGGTGGCACATGACTGTAATCCCAGCACTCTGGGAGGCTAATGTTGGAGGACTGCAAGTTCCAGCCCAGCCTGGGCAACTCAGTTAGACCCTGTCTCAAAAAAGGTCTAGGGATGTAGCTCAGTGTGAAGGCCCCAGGTTCAGTTCTCAGTATGGGGGTAGGGGTTGGGAGGGTGCCTGCTGCACTACTCACAATATTCAATGCCTAGCTCTCAGAATTCTGATGTCATTCCTCCAGTAAGCACAACTTCACTGGTAGACATTCAGTAAGGGTCTCCTATAATGCTGATAGTCAACACAATGCAACATAATGTAAAAAATCTCCACACGGAGAGTCAAGTCCTGTTCTCAGCTCTTCTCTTAAGACCAACTGTATGATTTAAGCTTTTCTGGATTTTGTCTGTTATCTGAACATTGTTGGGAGCAAAAGCAAATTTTAACAAAAAGATACTGCCTTAAGTGTAGACGACACAAATGTACAGGATTCCTAACTTGTCTCTGCTGAACTTAAATGTACTCACTCATTTTGCTAGCAATGTCTTATTTATTGGTGCCCCCCCGCAAATAAGACAGGAAACTAATCATTCTTTTTACTTGTCAGTTTCACCTACAAGGATCCATACTGGAAGCTAACATAAATTTCCACGTTACAGCTAGTGTTTCCAGAAACACTGGTGGTTCTAATCTTTTACTGGCAAGAAACTATACTGGCATCTTCTTGTCACATTGTCTATAGAGGAAAATTTCATAAAAGATTTGTCCTTAGAGTGACAGCCTCACAATAAGCAGTATGAATGAAATTCTGGTGTCTTTTTGTACTCTCGTGGGAATTTTTTTTTGGGTACCGGAGATCGAACTCAGGACCTTGCGCTTGAGAGGCAGGCAGCGGAACCACTGAGCTAAATCCCCGGCCCTCTCATGGGAATTTTAATTGGAGAATTTCCAAATGTTCTGATGAAGCTTTCAGAGACACAACACCATTACATCCGGTGTATGCACACGTAAATTTACCTGTTTTCTAATGTTAACTCCTGCCCAATCTTACCCCAGAAGGATAATGAGGCCCAAACCTTTAGGTCTTGCCAACTGCACCGACTTGACAAATTTTCCACAATAAGTCTGTACTCTGTTCGAGTGGGAGGGCCGTATTTATCTCGGCCACTTCTTCTATAACCATATCCACCTTTGGAAGGTCCAAATACATAAGATTAGGTCAGTGGAGGAAAAACAAAAGGTAACACAAAACATACTCCCCTTAAAATATATTCTTTACTCCCCACCCCAAACAGCAGCACATATATTTTAACTCTAATCCCACCCTTAATTTTAAATTAATTTTTATAAAAAGCTATTAAACATGAAAATTTAATTTATAAAGTTGTAAGTATATAATCATTAATATTTATAATTAACATGCATAAATTTTAAAATATTAAATTTAAATTTAATAATTTAGAAATAAGTAACCAAATTACTAATCAGTTCCTGTTGTTACTCACAGTGATTAAAGTTTTTGTGAATATTTTGTATAAAAAAAAGATTTTCAGGCACCTATTTCAGTTTAATCTCATCTGTGTCTAACCCTCAGGATCCTCACCACCCAGGTCTAATGGGGAAAGGTTGCGGTCGTCACATGGCTTCCTGTTTTTGGTCAGCCAAGGGCCATACAGGTTCAAAGAGCCACGCATGGAAAGGTAACTCAAGGTCAGCAAATGGAACAGGCAGTCATCTTAGCCTCAAAGGAGTCTTTTAATTAAAACATTGAGGTCTTTGTTAAATCTATGTTAAACAATTGCATTACAGAGAAAAAAAATAACAAACACACATCATTAAACATTTATAAAGTATTAAAACAAGAAATTTGTCATTAATTAAATTAAATACTATCAAAGACATTTATTTGCAATTCTACATTTAAAAAGATACAAAATTTATAAAATAAACAGCGTAAACATCAATACATTTAAATGTAATATTAATTACTTTTTAAAATTAACATTTAATAACAAAGGCATGTCATTGATACAAATATGCCCTTCAAATGCTTACTGCGTCCGGAACCGTAACTGCCGTCTCGTCGTGGGCCTCGGGCATGCTCAACAATTACTCGCTCACCACAAAGGTCTTTGCCATTCAGTTCATAAACAGCATCATCTGCATCACGCAGATCATCAAACTCCACAAAACCATACCTAGAAGAAAGCAAACAAAATCCCAGTTGGCATCAGTTTGACATCCAGCTTCACTAGCATTCAAGAGAAAGCAATGAGGTTCATGCTTAGCAAAGGTCAAGTGGGTTTTTTGCAAACTAAGGGTCAGTTTTCTCCTCTCCTTAACTGAAACCATTTTGCTTTTTGTGCCAACAGGCACTGCAAGAGGTAGGGAGACTTTTCAAGGTAGACCCCTATCTTTCTAGAGGGGAGCTGCCTAGACATATAGACAATATACAGACAGCACTTCATTTCCCCATGTAGATGGAGGCAACAGCAAAGATCTCCAAGGGATGCTTGGGTTAAGGCATCAAAATATATAACTTCACAAGTTGAATGTCTGCTCTTAAAACATCACATGAAAACATCTTTTTTTTTGAAGTTTTATGAGTTATCTTAGAAACAATTAGATCTACAGTCAGGCACTGTTGTATTAATTGTTAAATCATATTTGGAGTAACACAGCAGGTAAAAATCACGGTATTTTAAACCTCCACTGTGAAGAAAAACCAAATCTTTATAAAGTTCCTGTTCCTGTACCTGAACAAATTAGTCACAAATGAATTAACTGCTCTAGAAATCATCAGTGAAAAACATCTTTACATGAAACTGCTAGGAATTTCCCAGCAAAGGGATATGGTGGTTTAACACAAAGTGGACAGAAAACAAACCCCTCAAATCCTATTAATGCCCAGCGAAGAATACAATTTGTAAAGCACATAATTTGCAAGATACTTACAAGCAAGATTAAACAAACACCCCGTAAACTATGTTATCAATAAGCATTTATTTAGTTTGGTCTAACACAGCTATGAAAAGTCTAGCTTTGTGCCCACTGTTGATATTTAAAAACCAAAATCTAGCTGATCCTATCTAATCACAAAGGAAAGTTACAAGCAATTTCTTTAGATGCTAACAATGCTGTGTATGTGGCAAACACTGACTAGTGCTTCTCTGCATTTCAACACTGACACTAGAAACAGGCATCCAGCCTGCTAACAAAAAATAATTCCAGTCTGTAATGTACTTAATAACACCTTAAGTGAGAGAACCTAGAGTTGTTGAAATTCTCTTTTACTAGGAGTTCTTTTCATACAAGTCTCTCAAGGTGACAACTTGCTATGTTACAGAGTGTAGACCAGTTTTGGAGGGTTACGTTCAAATGTCTGAGTGGCATTTAAACTGTTAGAGGTACTAAATCTCAACTCCATTAAAACACAAACAAACACACCCAGTTATCTAACAGGAGGTGCTTTGCAGAAACACAATTTAAAAGCCACCAGTCCAATTTATGGGCTATGAAGACTTTAAAATGTGGTTTCACCCTTCCATAGGCTAGCACTGCTGAGTAGCTTAATAGGAATGATTTTTAACATGCTGTTATATTTGACCAGGCAGTAAAGCCTCTCCAAATCACTGACTTACTATGTTCAAAAGTGCTTTACAGTCACTAAAAATTTATAATAGGTAATATTCTGTAGCTGCTTTTTCCTTTCCTAGGTAGAATGGGTCATCAGGAAAACTATACTATTATTTTCATAGATAAAAGTTTTAATAAAGCAAATAAAAAACAAATCTACTTTACTTTGGTTTCCCTAAAGATATTTTATGATCAAATGGATCTAAGCCATCAGCTAATAGGGAGGGACAAGTGAGAACACAGTACACGGGCATGGTAAAATGTGCTTCCTTCCCTTAGGAGTTAGCTGCTGGTTTGGTACCACTCAATGACCAGATCTCATCTAGTGTGAAGTCAGAACACTGACTCCTGAGGATTAAACACATGCATTACAGGAAAATCCAAACTGTTTTCTTTCCAAATTAAGGTTTTATTCCCTCAGGGGTCAGAGAATTTTAGACCCTAAGCTCTGCAGGGTAACTGAAGTGGAATGCCAGCTGTTTTGGATGCCAAATGATGCTTCTGTCAGACCCATGTGGGAAGTGTTCTTCCAGGCTCTGAAATCATCGTGCTCTAAGGCTTACATGCAGAACTCACTCTGACCTTTCAGGAAAGTAAGCACCATCTGTTCAGTGGAGGCAAAATTATTTAAAATGAAAAATTAATAAATACACTCAATTTTCTATAAGCTGAGGCTGAAGGTATACCTCTTTCCTGAGCTGGAGGGACAATCTGTGAGGTTATAGGAAAATGACCCTTACAGTCCTTCTCTAGTATCTCTCTCTTTTTTTTTTGCTACCAGCAATCAAACTCGGGATCTTGCGCTTTCGAGGCAGGCGGTGGAACCACTGAGCTAAATCCCCGGTCCTCTAATAAATATCTTAAAGGTTCCAACAAGTGGGTCACTTAGTGGCCATAATGCAGGGGTAGGGAGAGATTCAAGACACTTAATAAAATAGCTGACTTAAGATCCAACTTATTTCACAAAAAGAATTTTAACTATTCCTCTATAAAAAGCCACAAAATCTGTTTGGAGCATTTTAATGTCAAAGTCCAGTCCAAGGTTCAAATCAGGCATCTGACTGTCACTTCTCTCTGCCACTGGCATGCTGGATGGGTCTGAAGATTAAAACAAAAATCTTTCCTATTCAGCAAATCATACCTGACAGGAACTCCTGTTCTGAGAGTAAAATACTGTAGTGTTGTGTGGCTGCTTCTACCAAATTACTGTTTATTTGGATCTGCTTTCCCTGAATAAGTACAGTGAATGATTTCCCCAAATAAGGCAGGAAGACTATAGATAACAATAAAATGTTATCTGGCTTTAAGTAACCTCTTATATTAGACATTTTATTTAATATTCACAGCACTTAGGAGCTAGGTACTATTATTCCTATTTCAGAGATAAAGAAACTGAAGCCCAAAGTTAAATAACTTCACTTTAAAAACTAGTAGAGCTGGCATTCAAAGCCTGTGGTCTGACACCTCAGTCCAAACCAGTAAGAATGCAGCAGCAAGCAATGGTCTGGGCTTTAGTCCTGGTTCTGATAGAAGCTAACACTGAACAGCATATTTTAATCGTTTCATTTCTTTGGGTCTTAGTTTATTTGTGAAGTGAGAGAACTATACTACCTATTTCTAAAGTTTATCCAAACACCCAAAGCATGAGAGATAAATGTTAAATTTTTACTCCTTTTGCTTTAAGTATGGATAATTTAAACTGTACAATTTGTCAGGTCCAAGATAGTTGTTCTAGAGGTTCATAAAAGCAACAGACAGGGATAAATTTAATTTTTATTATCTAAAATACTTTTAAAACTCTGGGTCTCAATATTAGCTTTATTTAAATATTTTAATTTAACTTTCTGTAAGTTAAATTTTAGTGCCTTCAAAAACTCCTTTTGTAAACTAATATCAGAGAATCTTAAAATTAACCTTTGGGCCGGGGATTTAGCTCAGTGGTTTCACCGCCTGCTGCGCAAGCGCAAGGACCCGAGTTCGATCCCCAGTACCAAAAAAAAAAAAAAAATTAACCTAAACATTCTTCTTGTGCTTTGCAGCAAGTAATATGAAATTAACGTCTTCTCTAAGTACTCTCTTTATGAATCTTTTATCAAAGTAGGGAGGTGTGGATGCATACAAACTATTGTACGCATGCCTGTGTCTCTATTACACATGTAACAGTTCTCTAATAAACCTCACAAAACATAACCCAACAGATAAAATGCCTCTAACCCTAACAGCAGACACACTTCCTTTTCTGGTCTATTACAAACAAAGAACGTCTTTCAATAATTCTAGTGTGAGAATGAAGAAGATCCAGGAATCAAGGAGAATGAATCTAAACACAACCTTAGAGACTTTATATAGCAGAGACTAATAAAGGCACAAACAGCCCTCCAACACGCTTTACCTTACTCTCAGATGCCATGCCTTTTAATCTTCCTTCTCATACTATGTGCAAACAGACAATGAGGCCTTACTATTAAATGCATAAAACTTTTCAATTAAAAGGAAAAACTCCAGTGTAGTGGCTCATGCCTGTAATCCCAGCACTTGGGAGGCTGAGGCAGGAGGACTGTCACGGGTTCCAGGCCAGCCTGGGCTACAGAGTGAGTTCAAGTCCAGCCTAAACTACATAGCAAGATCCTGTCTCAAAAACAAAATACCAAAACAAACAAACAAAAAATCAGAAAATAATCCTTCAACATTTCTGTTACTGCCTTCTCACAAACTTTTCCTCTGGTCATGTTCTACTCTGACAAATTGGGTCAAAGGACTGAAGGGTAGAAAGAGGCACTTGCTGTCACTTTATGTCTAAAAATGAACACCACTACTCTCACGAGGTCTAGACAGGTACTGGGACGCCACAAAGCAAGCAAGCTGAGTACATGGGCTGTTCTAAACTATAATCCATTCTTATCTGTGTAATGCTCTAGCCTTCTTGCCACAGCTAACATACTGCTCAAGTATCAGTCAGAAGTCTGCAAACGTCTAACTAGAATGACAGGTTTTCAAACTAAGGTAGTCCCAGACTTCAATTTTAGAAATGTTACCAGACTCCTCATCCAAAATCATTACCCAAGCTTGTGTTGTTGCCAAATAGGCTTTCCCTGATCCTAATGCCTGATACTGATGAGACCAAACACTGCTCTAGGCCCGCCTTTTTCTCTGTGTGTTCTATTGAAGAGCATGCAGTTTATCAAACCCTTAGGCCATCTGTGTCTTCCAAATATCTTCAATGAACAAAGAAAGTAGAGAATAGGTCCACCTGAGAAATGATGAGCAGGGCTTGTTCAGAAGACGGGCCATCCAATGACTGCCTTAGCAGGGTGTGACTAAGGGGGTGCTGGACATGGGAACCTGCTGGGGAGTGGTGATGAGTAGGGAAAGCAAGCCTCCATGCGCGTGACCATGGTCACCCACCAACACTGCTTACCGAGGGGCATGCCTTGGATATTCTCTCTATAAGAAAAATGTGCCCCTTTCCACGGTGGATCTCTGCTCACCTTTGTCCTAAAACTGTGCCATATGCTTTTCTTTGTATGTGGACATGACAGTCCTCAGCCAACCATCAGCAGGATGTGAGTTTTGTTTTCCCAATGTGGTGAGCCATTCCCACATTCACTCATTTTCCTGGTAAGAACCGAACCTCTCCATGGCTGGTCAGGATTAGGGATGTTGCTGTAGCCAAGGAAAAATTTTCATCTGTTGAAGTTAACCCACGGGGTGGCTTGAACCCTCAATCTAGAGCCAGTAGCACTGTATTTTAAGGGCAAAGCCCTTAAATCTACCCTGAAAGAAATGGCATTCAGTGAACAGGAATCAAATAGCTTTCTTTCAAAGCACTCAATGTTGATCCTATGCTTCAGCCAACTTCGTCTTATTGAGGTGAAAAAGGACACATTGATAAGACAGTAATAAAAACAGTAATTCTTGCTGTCTGCATAAAGTCTTGGAAATCTGTAGAACAAAATAGTTCTGCAACCAACACTAGAGCTCAGGAGAGGCCAACTCAAAAGAAAAGCTTGTGCATGAGACAGTGTTACTGCCTGGATTACAAAGGTCTGCAACATTCCAGGGAACCAGCAGTTGGGCCCTCACAGCAGAATTAACCAGTGCCACATTTACATCTCGGGATCAATGATTATGGTTGCAATAGGATTTGCCTGGTAACAGAGGGTGTTTATAACCACAACTGGAAGCTGCTACCATATGAGTAGTTTCCTAAGGTCCTTTGCTATCCTGAGACAGGAAGGAGGCTGTTCTGGGTTTTCTGGCCTCCCTTTCTTTAAACTCAGGAGAGGGAGCGCCTTCAAGGCCACCCGGAGAAGGTGGATGACTTACCCGTGCTCACTGAGTGGCAGAGCTGGGGTGCGACTTCAGGGCTCACCATTACCCAGTCTGGGGCTCTTTTCACGTCGGCAAACTGGCAGTTCCTGCACACCAAGAGCTCTCTGATTAGAGCTGGTGTGGATTCCTGGTCTGCAAACGGTTGGCCACAGCTCAGTCTGCACTTGATCTTTCCTCACCTTCAAAGAAGAAAACCTACCTCATGATTTCTCTCTTCCAGATCCCCTGATATCTAATTCATTCCCAACAACCTTGTAATCACTTTTGACTGCTCGCCTCTGATTACCCACTGGGCTTACTGCCAAGTTCTATAGTTGTTTCATTTTGCTGGGCCCTCAGGATTGTCTCTACCTGTTCAATCAATATACGTATCTCAGGCTATGGTTATTTTTACTCAGTCAACCTATCTCTACATTGCAGCAGGGAAATCCAGCTGTGAAATCTTTTTTTTTTTGGTACCGGGATCTAACTCAGGTCCTTGTGCTTGCAAGGCAGGCGGCAGAACCACTAAGCTAAATCCCCGGCCTCAAATCTTTCTTCTGTATAAAGTCTAAAATGATGCCTAAATACCTTCATGTCATTCTCTAAACTCTGAACTTGACTTCACAAGATGAATCATCTCAATATTCTTCCTTATGCTTGAGAATTACCTCTTTTATGAAGCTTTAGAAACTTGTCTTAGCACTTTCTTTAGTGTTTTTATTCAGAAAAAAATTTTTTTTTCTGGTATTGGGGATCAAACTCAGGACCTTGTGCTTGCCAGGCAGGCGAGGCGCCACTGAGCTACATCCCTGGCCTATTCAATTTTTAATATATACAGCAGAGTGTTTATGGTTTTTCCAAACCTTGTTCTTTTTTCTTTTGTGTTTATTTTCTCATTTGATTATGAGCTCTTTAATAATTATAAAGGCCAGTGCCTGTTGGGTATTTAACATAGTGCCTGGCACATAGTAAATTAACCATATTTTATTTATTCCTCATAACAAATTTGAAGAATGTACTATTATTCTCATTTTACAATGAGAAAACTGAAGCTTGGAGAAGTTAAGCAACTTGCTCAATGTCAAGGAGCTTACAAGTGGTAGAGCTGTATTTTAATTCAGGTGTATGATTTTAAAATCCCAAGGGTAAACCACAAAATCCCCAGTTCCTTTTAAAAGTGCAGGGCTTCTCCTTCTTTCTCATACTTATGAGTATAATCTTTTTCATTTAAGAAACGCTGCTGCTTGAATGATAATCTAACTCAGGTAAGTCAGGTGATAGTGGAGTTTTTAAATTTTGTTTTGAGATAGGGTCTCACTATGTTGCCTAGGCTGGTCTCAAACTCATGAGCCCAAGTGATCCTCTTTTGCCTGCCAAAGAGCTGGCCTATGAACATGCCCAACTTCTGCAGTAGTTTTTTTGATACAGCAGGGTGAAGTCTCCAGAGAAAAAAGAAATTAATCTTGGGGCAGGGTGAAGCACCTCTAAGCTGGGGGTATGTGACAACCAGGTTACTTTCACTCGTCTTTTGGTTCCCATTAGCCAGTGTCAGCCATCTGGTCCTTCCGAAAACATGTGTGGGTTCAGAACAAAACAGACTAGAAGAATAGAGGAAAAATAAGATTATTCTGTGCAATCCCCATTCTGGAGGTCCCACATCAACCCCTGGAGTCTGTCTTTGGTTCTAAGGCTCAGCAAAAATTAGACCAGCAGAGAGACAATAGTTATACCTAGCTGTGATGGATGTGAATAGACATTGACAATATTATGTACTCAAGGATGCATTTAATTAGTTTTCAAGGAATGGTGACTGAGACCAAAATGTTTATAAGCATGAATGATGGGAGAAAAACAGGTCAGAAATCTAAGAATACTATACTTCCAACTATGAAGGTTACTATCAACAGCAACCAAGTGATTTTTTTTAGTTGATTCCAAACTACTATTAACACAACCACTCTAGCCCACTAGAAGCCTTTTCTTCAAATTTCTTTATAATAACTATTCTTATTTTTAAATGCCTTTCTAGATCATGTGCTTTACACACATTAATTTTTCACAACTCAAGTTTACTCTTTTCTCACAGATGAAGAAACTAAGACTTGAAGCAGTTTGGTAACTTGCCAAGGTTACTCAAACATCCTCGGATTCTTTAAACCCAGATACTAACCTAAAACCTACATTCCACCGTCATGTTCTGCTGCCCCTATACGTAAACAGAAAGAAGTGCTCCACAAGATCAGTTTGAGAACATGAGCTCTGGGAGAAGAGAAAAAATCAGTTTCATCAAGTTAAGCGCTGCAGTGTAGAAGACAAATATCCACACGCCTAACTGCAGCTTATAAAAAATATGAAGTGGCAAACAAATGTCATTTCTGTATCCGAAGTATGCAAATACTAGTAAGTCATGTACATTTATTCTCTACTAAGCTATCAATGGTATCAAACTTATAAATTAATTACTGTCGGGCGTGGTGGTGCAAACCTGAATTCCAGCACTTGGAAGGCTGAGGCATGAGGATCACAAGTCCAAAGCCAGCATGGGCTACACAGTAAGCTCAAGGACAGCCTGAACTACATAGCGAGACCCTGTCTCAAAAAAAATTTTTTTTAAACAATAAATTAACTATCAAAATTTTAACACCAGTCCAGGAAAACAGAGAAAAATAACATCATTAAGAACCTTAAAAAAAAACAAAACCTATATCCCAATTACCTAGAAAATTAAACTCACAGCCCTCCTTTCTCAAAAACAAATAATTTGTTGAAAAAAGTCCTAGTGATAAAGAAATAACCAAACTCAAGCCTATACTGTTAAGCTCACACAGAAAATCCCAGTTCACCTCTAACAGGATATTGACACACTGGGGTGAGAAAAATACAATTATCCTTAAAAAACCCTAGACCTTAAAAATTCCTTCAGAATAGGAGGTAGAGGAAAATCTATATCAAATTTTAATTCAGTATTACTTTGTAACTGTTCTAAGGGCCTACTTGCTTCATCCAAAACCATTTCAGAAATAAACTAAATGGGCTCAGTGATAAACTACCTGCCTGGTATACGTGATGCTATGGTTCAAGGCCCCAGCTCTACAAGGAAGAAAAGAAAAAAAAAGCCGGGGATTTAGCTCAGTGGTTCTGCCTCACAAGTACAAGGTCCCGAGTTTGATCTCCGGTACCAGAAAAAAAAAAAGAAAGAAAGAAAAAAAAAGATTAAGTTTGCCAAGCTGCTTCACTTTTACTAGGTTAACAAATTTCGGTCCAATGAAATGGGACCAGACCTTAGTGGAAAAGTACTTGTCTGGCATGTGCAGGGCCCTGGGTTCAATCTCCAGCACGGAAAAAAAGGACCTACCAAGAAAGCAACATGCTTGCAAATAGTTTGTCAATCAAACTATCATGACCATAACCCAGCTGTCCTAAGTAAATTTATTATTTTTGATCTTTTAAAGTCAATGTGGCTGCTTAAAGGGGGGGCGGGCAAACACAATCAATTACACCTGTGTCTGTTTCAACATTCTGACATTTTTCAACATCTAGGGTAAATGAAATTAAATGGTCTCACAAAAAAGGGGATCAACTATTCCCTGACACCACACTAAAGTTCATGAAGACTCGCAAATTTAAAACAAGATTAAAGAACTCAAGAAATAAAAGTCTAATATCTGCCAGATGTGGTAGTGCACACCTGTAATCCCAGCACTCAGGAAGCTGAGGCAGGAGGATTGCCACAAGTTCAAGGCCAGCCTGGGCTACACAGTGAGCTCAAGACCAGCCTGAACTACAAAGTGAGACCCTGTCTCAAAAATAAATAAATAAATAAATAAATAAATAAAAAATAATAAAAAAGTTACATCACCAACTTAGAACACAACTTTCAGAATATAAAATAGAATCATACCGTTACTCCTACTTACCATAATAAAGGCTTATATTCAACAGACAGCGCTACCCAATTCTATACCAAAGCTACAAAGCCAGTTCACACTTACCTCTAAAACACTCTAAAACACAAGGAGTAGGTTATCAGGTGTTAAAGCCTCATAAAGGTTATGCCTCAGGGACCACCTTGGCTGTTCACAGGCTCCCTCTTTCCTGACCCTGTGCTGCAGTCTGTAGTTTGGGTCTAAGATACACATCCCCATGGTATTTCTTAGTGATGCCCTTTCCTTGAAATTGGCTGTTTTACTGTTTTAGTGAATTTTTGAAATTCTTTTAACATTAATGGATCAATATCTTTATTTTACCCCCAGGACATCTGTTCTTAAGTCCTGACTTCTGACCTGGGCTCTTGCTTGCCTTTCATTTCTGATGGCTGACTTCAAAACTCCCTCCTTCATGCTGCCCCCTTTCCAGATATCTCTGTTCATGAAGGCCCCCTTCTGGGATACGGGCCTAAGACATGATTAGGGGGTGGGGGAGGGATAAAAACAATGATAGAATCCCATTTAATACAGGGCTCAATTTCTCATTATTAATTATTCAAGAAAAAGTTCCTGATTAAAACACAAGACCATTTTCACCTGTTAAAGTAGCAAAGTTTTTTTTCTTCTTTTTTTAAAGATAGGGTCTCATTATCTCATTGTTGCTTACACTGGTCTCCAAATCTTGGGCTCAAGTGATCCTCCTGAGTGGCCAGGACTACAGGAGTGCACCAATCCCAGCTCAGAGCAGCAAAGATGTTAAACAACGCTGAGGCTCAATGCCTAGGAGGCTGGCATGTGCACATGCTTAGATGCTGCTCATACAAGCATAACTCAAGTAGCTTTTCTGGAAGGTTATCTATCTGATTATATACATAAGACAGCACTGAATATGTTCACTTCTGCTGTGAGACATGAAAGCATCTTAAAGCATAATAAAAACACAACCCATTTTTATACACGATACCCATCATAGGAGTATTTACAACAGTAAGAAAATGCAACTTAGGAGGAATGATTAAATAAATGATGTTAGCCAACATTTTAATGTAATAGAAAAATTACATGAGCCGGGGATTTAGCTCAGTGGTACTGCTGCCTGCCTCGCAAGCACAAGGTCCTGAGTTTGATCCTCAGTACAAAAACTGGGACCAAAATAGGGACAAAAATTGCACACAAGACCTCACTTATGTTGGCAGAATTCTTAATGACATTGCTTTTCTACTTTATGCTTTTTTTTTTGGTACCGGGGATAGAACTCGCGGCCTTGTGCTTGTGAGGCAGGTGCTGAAGCCACTGAGCTAGATTCTCGACCCTCTACTTTATGCTTTTTATACTGTCTAAATCATCTACAATGAACTTCCATTTATTCTCTAATTAAAAAGCTTTTTTTTTAAAGTTCCTCAGCCAGGCGTGGTAGCACACCCCTATAATTCCAGCACTAGGGAGGCTGAGGCAGGAGGATTGCTGGCAGTTCAAGGCCAGCCTGAATTACAAAGCCAAAAAACCCAAACCAAACCAAAAAACACCACCTGCTATGCATCTTAAAGGCTGTGAAATGACTTCCTCATTTGTAATTTCAATTAAAAAAAAAAATCACAGTATTTAAAAAAGATTGTAGTCAATAATAGTTGAGAATTTAGAAAAATAATAAGAGATTTTTTTTTTTTGGTACTGGGGATCGAACTCAGGTCCCTCCGCTTGTAAGGCAGGTGGCGGAACTGCTGAGCTAAATGCCTGGCCCCAATAATAAGAGTTTTCATTTTTTAAAAATTTTTAAATTTTTTAATAATAAGAGTTTTTAAACATGGCAGGTGGCTGGGGATTTAGCTCAGCAGTTGTGCCACCTGCCTCGCAAGCACAAGGTCCCGAGTTTGATCCCCGGTACAAAAAACAAAAACAAAAACATGGCAGGTAAAAATATAAATATATACTGTATGTCTAAAGGGTAATAAGAAACCAGTGACTAGCAAAAGACACATTGCAAAAGTCCACATCTATGCTGGGCATGGTGGTGCCTGCTATAATTCCAGATACTCAGGAGGCTGAGGCAAGTTAGAGGCCAACCTGGGTAATTTAGTGAGACCTTATCTCAGTAAAATAATAAAAAGGTTGGGTGTGTAGCTTGTGTTACAGGGCTTGTCTAGCATCCATGAAGCCTGGGTTTGATGCTCCCCACTGCAAACAAATAAATAAATAAATAACCAATCAACCAACCAACGAACTGGGCAGGGTGGCAGATTCCTATAACCCCAGGACCTAGAGGGTGATGGAGGAGAACCATGAGTTCAAAGTCAGTTTGGTCTATATAGTGAGACCCTGTCTCAAAATAACAAAATCACATGGCATGACCCATGCTGTTTTTTTTTTTTTAAAGCAAAGAGGAGGCATAAGAAAAGTGTGTATGCATGATGTGTATGTGAAAGTCAAATTATGTACACAAAATGTAGATAGTGTCATCTTGAATGACTTTTTGTCCTTTATATTAAAAAAGTTATGCTGCTGGGATTGTGTTTACCACTGTTCCCAGTGTAAACATGTAAATTTTTTACGAAAAATAAATGTGTGCTATTTTGAAATGTTAAAATATAAACTAAGAATGTGAGTTTTTCAGGGACTGGAGATTTAGCTCAGTGGCACCATGCCTGCTTCCAAAGCTCAAGGTCCTGAGTTCAATCTCTGGTACCAAAACAAAAACAAAAACAAGTTTTTCAAACATGCCTTTAAACAGAATGTTTTAAACTCTTTCTAGGTAATCATAAAATAAATAACCAAATGCTTTGTTTTTAACATAGACTCAGACACTTGGTACATGTGGACACAAATGGGACAGGATTTGGGGGTAGTAAAATGGCCTATGAATGGAAGGGTAATGGGTCTCTAAAGGGGAAGGGCTTGCTTTATAGCATTTTCAAAAAACTGAGAAAACATTTATGTGCCACTTGGTGGCTTAACTAACAAGAAACCCATTTTTTGGTGGTACTTGGAATTGAACCCAGGAACTTCCAACTAAGCTATATCCCCAGCCCTTTTAATTTTGAGACAAAGTATTGCTAAATTGTTAAACTTCATCAGTTTCATCAGGTGGGGGTGAATTTGTGATCCCCTTGCCTCAGACTTCCAGAATGCTAGGTTTATAAGCACATACCACCACACTCTGCTTTCCCAGTCCCCCTTTTAAAGGAGAAGATAAGAAAAGAATCAGCTCGGAGCAAGGAGTCAAAAGAGCAAATCTTTTTGTAGGTGCTGGGGTTGGTTAAGATTCCTCTCAGGATTTAAGGCCCAACAATGCCTGAATGGTGACAGGGACATACAGAACAATCAACTGACTTACTGAAAGAGCCTTAAACCACATATTCAAAAAAATCAAGGTGGATTCTATTCAAAGAAACTTTAAACAAAGATGAAAACAAATATATCCGGGCAATATTTTAATACTTTGCTATCAAAAACTCAAACACAGCAGTCATGGCGGCACATGCCTGTAATTCCAGCACATGGGAGGCTGAGGCAGGAGGACTGCTTCGAGTTCTAGGCCAGCCTGAATTACAGAGCAAGACTGTCTCAAAACAAACAAACAAACAAACAAAAAACTCATTAAACAGACCAGAACATCAACTGAAAACTCTGGCTATCTGGCTACCCATGATTTCTGTATAATATGAAACATAGATTCTAAAATTACAGCCAAGTTTCCTTTGAGAGTTTTTTTTGGGGGGGTACCAGGGATCGAACTTGGGTCCTTGCACTTGCAAGGCAGGTGGCAGAACCACTGAGCTAAATCCCCGGCCCCTCCTTTGAGAGTTCTAATTCACAACTTTAGTCAACTAAAAAAACCAAAAACCTTGCTGGGGGTGATGGTGCATGCCTATAATCCCAGCACTTGGGAGGCTGAGGCAGGAAGATCAACTACAGGTTTGAGGCCTGCCTGAACTACATTTTGTACATAGCAAGACCCTGTCTCAAAAACAAAACAAAACAAAACAAAACAAAACAAAACAAAACAAAACAAAACAAAAACCAAAAACTTCAACAGTCTGGGAGTTTACTCTTCCCAGTTACTGGGCAGGTAAAAAAATCTTAGTAAATATTTTATTAACCAAAATATGAAAAAATTAAGATATAAAGATCTATGACTGAAAAAAAAATCTATGACTAAAACCACAACATATATGGCAAGAGTAACTACTATGCTAAAAGTCCATATTTTACAAAAAATTATTAAAAAATCCACATATAATCAAAGACAGAAAAGCTATATTAGTAATGCTGCTTCCTTGACACACTCCTAGGAACCCTGCTGGCCCCTGCTTCCCCATCCTTCTCCACTGCATTTCTTGCTTAAGTATCCCAGGTGGAGCCAGGTGCAGTGGCACATGTCTGTAATCCTAGCACTCAGGAGGCTGAGGCAGAAATGCTAGCCATTCTGGCCAACTTCAGCTATATAGTGAGCTCAAGGCCAGCCTGAACTACATAGTGAGACCCTGTCTCAAAAAACCAGAAGTGTAGCAGTGGGAATACAGTATGGGATCTAGAATGGTTAATATAGCCCTGGGAGATCTATACCATTTTTGTGATCCCCAAATGAACCATGGGAAGTTCTCTAAAATAGAGGCAGGTTAAATTTGGTATGACTGCAAAAGCCTATAATCCCAGCACTTGGCTGAAGCAGGAGGATCACTTTGAGTTCAAGGACAGCCAGAACTACAAAGCAAGACCTTGTTTCAAAAAACCAAAAAAAACAACAACCCCCTCACCCCCAAAATGAGGCAGGTTAGATTAGGGTTGTCTAGTACAATGAATTGGTGGACAAGCAGACTGCTTGGATACCTCTTCTTCAAACCCCACAGAATCCTTCCTGGACATTAAATCTCCTTTCCTTTGTAGATGCTACCTACTTTCTGACTGGTCAACTTTCTATTACACAAGTATTTTATACCTTATATAATTAATCTAAAGTTTACCACAATCTTTCAGCCAAACACCTACTGATATATTTCACATTTACAATTTTGACCTCTTCAGCAATATTTCAAAGCCCTATCCAAACACAATCTGCTTTTATATTTCAATTACTAATATTCGCAATCCAGGTATGTACAAAGATGCTTCTCTGTGGGGAGATCCACTACTCTTCTTAGGTTTGTGACTATAAGCTCATACACATTTAGCTAAACTGCCATCTTTTCCTTTAGTACCTACTCTTTCCTTTTAGACTCTGGTGAATTTCTGCCATCTAGTTCTGGCACTTCTTGTTTGAGATACATCTTTACCACTGATCCTCTTCTCAGAAGTCATTTTCCTCTGCAATGATTCCTGAATGATGCTAGGAAGTTATATTGTGTACCACTGGTGTCTCCAACACCTGTATCTGAACTCCTGAAATGACTTTCCATTCCTTATCTCAACCTTGATTTGCAATGATGAATTTCACGCATGTCATAGCAGTGTTAACTTTAAGAATGAAGAGTTCCTTTAAAAAGCCTCAGGTATTCAGGGCCCTAAAAACATTTCTCTTCTGTTTCCTCATTTTCTGGGTTGTTCAATCTTTACTTCCAGAGCCTCTGAATTCCTATCCCAATTTTGAATTTTTTAGTGTAAAATCCTAATAGCTGTTTCTATTATTGTTAAATTTCTTTCCTTTCTGTGCACTGAGGATTGGACTCAGGGCCTTTTCACTGAGCTATACCACCCCTTTAAAAATTTTTTTTTTTTTTTTGGTACTGGGGATTGAACTCTAGTCCTTGTACTTGTGGAGCAAGTGGCAGAACCACTGAGCTAAATCCCCCGCCTTAAATTTTTTTGAGACAGGGTCTTGCTAAGTTGCTCGGGCTGGGCTTGAACTCTTGGTTTTCCTGCCTCAGCCTCTCAGAGTGCTAGATTGCACCACCACAGCCCCCTGCTTATTGTTACCTTTCTGGGTCTTCATGAGGCTCAGTCCAAGCTAGACTATTATTTCTCACAATTGCTCCTTACTGGACACCTCTTCATTACTAATTATAATATATAATTTATTTCCACTTATTTTTCATTTTAAGTCCTAGTCAATCCATTTTTCAAAGGCCATTCAAATAAATCTTTTCAAGCAAGCCATTCCAAGTTTTACTTGTTTTGAATTTACAGTGAAAGCAAGCATTCTTTGATTAAAAATGCACGTCATAATTTCAAAAGGAGAACTGACCTTCTGTCCCCTCCCTCAATTCATTCAACACACTATTGGGCATCCTGACGTGTTATCAATACATTTGGTTGATTAACCGGTTTCCCCATTACCATTTTCAGCTATGACCACAGTCTTCAGCAAATGGACCCCGACAAATACATTTTGTTCTCAAACAAGCTATCTCCTAATGATTGTGATTAGATACCTTTCATTATAGCTACCATTTACTGTTGTAAGTCAAATAAATACTTTACATTTATTACATCTGATCTTTCTTTTTCACATAAATGAGAAAATCAGTTCAGAGAAATTAAGTAATTTGTCTATAGGTACTTAAATGGTGGAGTCAAGATTTGAGATTTAGAGCTAGTTGCTCTAGTTTCAAAACCTATGTTTGTTTGTTTTCCTACAAAAGTTATTATGAACACTTAGTTGGCGTCTGGTTTTTTTTGTTTGTTTTTTTGATGCCAGGGATTGAAGCCGGGTCCTTGCGCTTTCGAAGCAGGCGGCAGAACCACTGAGCTAAATCCCCGACCCAGGCCTCTGGAAAAAAACTAGGAATTTTAACTCTCACATTATCTGACGTGTATAACAACAACAACCCCCCTTTATAGTCCTTAAAACTGGACACTCTAGTGTAAAAATGAGTAACTTTCGAAGCCTTTTATGCTGTCAGTATTTATTAACACTACCGAAGTCACTGTCCTCAGCAAGGTAATTTTTGCTAACAATTTGAAATGTTGGCTATCAGTTTTTCTCACATGTGCAACTTAAATACTTAGGTATCTTTTTTAACTTCTCAAGAATCAGTTACTTAAAAAAAAAAAAAAAAAGAAGCAGTTACTATTGGGGAGAAAACTATAGTCCTATCAGACTTGTAAAGTATTTGTTGTAAGTCAAAGGTTCCTCTAAATACCCAAAGTTTAGCGCTCCAAAACGTTTCCCTCAGTCCTTCGAATTTTTTATGCTAAATCCTATCTAAGTAGTTCCCAGTTGTCCCCGTTGAGTATCTTTTCCAGGCCTGATCAGGCCTGAAATCTGGAGCCCTCCTTGCCCGGTTTTGCCGAAGCAGATTAGGAATACAGAAACAGACCATACTGGGGAGGCAGAAGGCCGGCAATTTCGAGGCCAGTGTCTCCACCAGCATTAAATCGTTGACGCAGACACTAGCCAGGGTGGCCACTGTTTTCTAACAAATTTCTCAACAGGACAGCAATTTTTTGGCAAGTTGTAGACCGGAAACCACAGCATGGTAACTGCACTGAATCTTCAAGATAACGAGTAAAGACTTTACCCTTGCAGAGAGAACATTGAGGGCTTTCAGCGTGGCAAGATGATACTTTCGAAACTGTCATTAGACTACTCAAAAGTGGAGTCTCCCGCCCAAATAAGTGTGGCACATGCCAAATCTAATGTCTCCCTCCAGAGCTCCGGTCCCTGGGAAAGACGCATTGGGACCGTCTGATCCTTTAGTCTAGGGAAGAGGTGAAAAGGGGGCAGAAAATCCTGTTTATTTCCAACAGTCCTCAGAGCGGGAAATGTCCCTTTCCAAAGCCTGAGAAGGGAAAACCCAGGCCTCCCGGGCGCCCGCAGCCGAGCCCCACCGGGCTTCCTTCTTCTGGTCCCAATCCAGATCTCGCCACCGCTCCCATTATCCCTCCACCACCCCCGCCTGCGCAGGCGCAGTGGGAGCCGGGCCTATCCGCGCCCCCGAGCGCCGCGACCATGGCGGAGTCCGAGAAGGCCGGTGACGGCTCCGCGCAGGGCAGGCATCCCGCTCCCGTCCAAGCGGCCTCCCCGCCACTGCCAGCGCCCTGAACCCCCTCCCCACAGCCAGCCCCTCTTCCGCCCTTCTCACCCGTTCTTCAGATCCACCTCCAATATCTTCCCATAGCCCTTAAAGAAGCGCTCCACATCGCGCTCCCGGGCCTGGTAGCTCAGGCGACCGATGTACACGCGCGGCATCCCGGCAACGGCTGTGGCGGCTAGCCCCGGCCCGGGCCCCCCTTAGGCGGCGGCCGGCGAAGCGAGAACACGACGACAGCGGCGGCAACGGGCGGGCAGCCGGACGCAGCCGAACCCCGGCGACGTACACGAGCACGTAGCTCGAGAGCGCGCGCCTCCGCTTCCCCCGCCCTCCCCCCCCAGGCGGAGGGTAACGGGAGAGAGCGCGCGTTCGCTTCCCGCCTGGCCAGGGCTGGGGGCGGGGCCTCCCCGGGGGCGCGTCTGAGCGGGGCGGGGTCAGGTGATCGACAGGCGGTGCTGGCTTCCAGGCCCCCAGCCCGTCTTCCCGCGAGTTCGCCGAGGCGCCTGCTTGGTTTTCCACCGCCCGCCGTCTTCTCCCCGCCTTCCGGAAGTGTCTGCGCCTCTGCGCGCGGAGCGAGGCTTCCTGGTTTTGTCCTTTGAACCGGGAGTGGTTTCAACTTCAGAGCAGGCTATTGGAATTAACCCTAACTTCCAGAGTTATGTATCTGTGACCTTGGGCTCGTAATGCTTAGTGTCTGTGAGCTCCTTTATTCTCTGTCGAAGGGGATAGTACTTCCTGCCTTACATAGTTGTTTTGAGAATTGTATGAGAATAGGTCTGTAAAACACTGTACACTTTACACATCCTAAGTGCTCAAGAAATGAGCACTTAGGTATTATTACCTTTATTACTTTTTTTTTTTTTTTTTTTTTTTTTGCCGTGCTGGGATCCAGAGTATGTTAGACAAGTGCACCGTTGAGCTTACTTGCAGCCCAGTACTATTTTATTATTTGGAGATTGAACCCAGAGCCTTCACTTAGCTATATCCCCAGGTCCTTTATTATTTTTTATTTTGAGACAAGGTATCGCTAAGTTGTCCACTGGCAGTATTTTAAAAACAGGACACTTTGCTTAAATAGAAGCAGCGTGGTAAGTGGCTGGAGCTTTTGAGTTAGTCTAGGCGTGACACTGAGTTAATTACTTGACCAATCTAACCTATTTTCTAACTTGTAAAATTAGGATTTATACACGTATCAGTGGACTACCAGTGTGACCATGGGTCGGTGTGTGTGGAGGTGTCACTGGCCAGCGTGGGTCCTTGCTTCGATGATAATGGAAATTAAAACTAAAGCGACAGTATGAATTTACAGGCAAAAGCTTTACTTGAAAGTTAAGGAAGAACTCCAGCTTGAGTAGTAGCTCTGGTGAAGAGCATCAGACTTGCCAGTTCACCAAACAATGGAGACAGGTCCCGTAGGTCATGTCTCAGTCCTGGTTTCCTTGCTTCACAGAAACCTTCATGAATTGAGGGGCAGTTTGGTTCCCATTCAGATGAATCGTCACGACTTGAGGGTAATTTCAGTCATGTGAGGCTGTGATGGACTCCAAGGTGATGGTAGGTTTAGGGTAATATTCTGGGCATCACTGAATGTCCCTGTAAATCTCTTATCCTGATGTCTTCAGTCTTGAAGGGCAATGAGATAGGCTAGGTAAATTTATGGCTAATAAACCTTGTCTTTTAAGACAGACATTCCCTAAATGACTAACATGCCTATATGCAGAAATGAGAAGGATGCGACCCAGACCATTACAAAATGAAGATAAGGTTTTATTCTACTTTTAGTTGCTTATTTTAACCAATCTGTAGGTTTAAGGGAAGGGTTATAGTTTTTAGCAAAAATTGCTTTTATGTCCCTGACTGCCTCAGAAGAAAATACAAATCATTCTTTTCATGAGTAACAAGGTAAGGAGCCAGACATCTGTCTTTTGCTCTTCTGGCAGCCTCTGATTCTTATGACTATGTCAGAAGTGCTTCTTCCAGAGTGTGGCAGCTCAGTAAGTATTGGTTCCCTTCTCACTTAATTTGCCAGTAAGAGGTTTTGTTTCTTTGCTTGTTTGTTTTTTTTTTTGGTACCAGGGATCAAACTCGGGACCCTGCGCTTGTGAGGCAGGTGGCAGCACCACTGAGCGAAATCCCTGGCCCCTTTGCTTGTATTTTTTAAAAAGTTATTTGGAAAGGTAACTGAAAATAAAAATGATAAACAGTGAAGTTTACTGTTTTTGTGCCTCAGCCACTTAGTTTCCCTACCTAGAAGCAGTTTTCATAAATGCCCTTCCAGAGGTTAATTTACCCATATAAAGCAAATAGAAGAGAACTACACCTACATTTCTTGGCTTAATATATTTTGGAAATTATTCCATAAGAAAACAAAAGGAGCTGGTGTAGGACTATTTTTATGATTCTTAATATACCATTTTTTACACAGTACTTTATTTAACCAGTGCTCTAGTAAAGGAAGGACACTGAGATAGGTAGGTACCTACCTTTTGGTGTTAGAATTGCTACACTGAGTAACCTTAAATACTCATATGGAAGTAAGACTCTTTGAGTCAAAGGGCGTAGGCATGTATGATTTTGATAGCGCTCAATACTGTTCTCTGCAAGTGCCTGTTTCCCAGTATACTCAACATTGTTATCAAATGTTTGACCTTTGTCAGCCTGATAGGTAAAAAATGGTATGTTCTGTGGTTTAATTTGCAATTTTATCTTGCATGGAGTGAGCCTCTTTATGTTCAAGATACACTTATATTTTCCTTTGTGTGTTTGTTTATAACGTACCTTTTTTTTTTTTTGGCTCATAGGAAGTCACTATACACTGGGAAAATTGGCTCAGTCAAATCAATTGCAAATATTTTTTTCCCAGTTTGGCTTTGCCTAGAGTGTTTTCTGCCACGCAAAAATGTTAGATATTTGTGGGATTGAATTTATCCATGTTTCATTTTTTTGGGTTCTAAATTTTGTTACAGTCATACGGCCTTAGTTAAAAAATAATCTCCCTAGGGCCAGGGATTTAGCTCAGTGTTTCCGCCGCCTGCCCTGAAAGCACAAGGACCTGAGTTTAGTGCCTGGTACCAAAAAAACCAAAAAATAATCTCTCTTGGTTTATCGTGTTATTTTTAGGGTGTTTTTTTGTTTTGTTTTGTTTTGAAAGTGTCTTCTTATGCAGTTTAGACTGGCCTTGAACTCACTGTGTAGCCCAGGCTGGCCTTGGACTTGTGATCCTCCTGCCTCAGCCTCCCAAGTACTGGGACTACAGGGACGCGTCACCATTCCCCCACCTTTATATGCAATCTTTAACCCTTTGGAATTTAGGAAGTTGTGAGAATAATGCCTTTTTCCTTCCTTCCTCTGTTTTCTTTTATATTTTAGACTCTTGTTTTTGAATTTCTTTTTTTCTTTATTTTTTTGTAGGTGGAGAACACACCTCTGGTTTTTTTTTGCAGTACATGATTATGTTCACTGTAGGGAATTGGTACATGTGCATGGCATATTTCAGTTCTTTTCTTTTTCCCCATCCCTCTACCCCCTTTTATTTTTCCAAAATCAGATTAATTTTATTTATCTTATAAGACCTTATAAAATTAACTATATACACAGATTGAAAACCAGACTAATAGGCCAAAGAACACATAAAACATTTAAGACAACTGTACTAAATCAAGGTACACTTTTAGATATTGACTGGATTATAATACCTTTCTCTTTTTTCCTGCTGTCTTTTACCTGTTCTTGCTTTCCTTCTTCCCCTTCCTTCCCTTCCCTTCCTTTCCTTATTTCTTTCCTTCCTGGGGATTGAACTCAGGGCCTTTGCTATGAACTACATCCCTAGTCCTTTTTTTTAACTTTTTTTTTGGTACCAGGGATCAAACTCAGGACATTGCACTTATGAGGCAGGCACAGTGCCACTGAGCTAAACCCCTGGCCGATACATTTTTTAAGAACTAGGATTAACCTGGGTGGTCATGTACTTTTTTTTTTTTTAATTTTTGGTACTGGGGATCGAACTCGGGTCCTTGCACAGCAGGGGGCGAAACCACTGAGCTAAATCCCTGGCCCATGCTCATGTGCTCTTTTTGTTTGTTAGTTTCTCAAGACAGGGTCTCACTATGTAGTTCAGCTGGCCTTGAATTCACTAAGCTATGTAGCACAAGCTGGGCTCAAGCTTTTCAATCCTCCTGCCTCAGTCTCCTGAATGCTGGGATTACTGGACAGGTGCCACCATGCCCAGCTCGTCATGTACTCTTTTTTTTTTTTTTTTTGGTACTGGGGATCGAACTTGGGTCCTTGAGCTTGCACAGCAGGTGGTGAAACCACTGAGCTAAATCCCCAGCCCCTGTCATGTACTCTTGATCAACCTATTATACAGCTGGGAAAGAGAGCTCTACAGAGAGGAAGTACCATCTCCACACCCTGCTTTCTCCATAGTTTCCCAACTCAAGAGGTAGCATCTCTGTTCAGCAAGGTGCCAAAGTTCACCTCCCACAACCAGTCTCTTTTTGACTCTCCCTTCTAAACACTCATTATCCACCCCTTCTTTTTATTCCCACTTCCTAACCTACCTCAGGCCTCATTATACTGTTCACATACCAGGGCTTTTTTTTTTTTCTTTTCCAGTGGTACTGGAGATTGAACTCAGGGCCTTTGCACTGAGCTATATCCCCAGACCTTTTTAAAAATTTTTTATTTTGGGCTGGGGATTTAGCTCAGTGGTTCCGCCGCCTGCCCTGCAAGCACAAGGACCTGAGTTTGATCCCCAGTACCAAAAAAAAACCAAACAAAAAATTTTTTATTTTGAGACAAGGTTTTGCTAAGTTGCTAGGTTGCCCACACTGGGCTCAGACTTGTGTCCTGCCTCAGCCTCTCAGAGTGCTGGGATTACAGGTGTGTACACTACCACACACCCAGCCACATCAGGGCTTCTGTGTATGCTTCTACCATGCCTGGAATCTGACTAGTTCCTTTTTCAGGCCTCAGACCTTCCTTGCCTGCCTTATCTCAAGTTCCCTCTGTATTATGGTATTGTTGGCTTTTTCTTTTTGTTTAAGACAGGGTCTTCCTATGCAGTTCAGGTTGGCCTTGAACTCACTACATAGCCCAAACTGGCATACCTGGCTCAAAACAGTGATTGAATTAATAAATGATCTCTCACCTCAACTACTTCAGTGGCCTCCTGCTCCTCACTTTTTTAATGCCTTGCCATGAGACACAGAGTTAGGGAGATTTGAACTCTCTTCTTATCACGTCCATTAAAGGTGGCAGAGCAAAAGCTGGGTGTGGTGGCACACATCCATAATCCCAGCTACTTGGGAGGCTGAGACAGGAGGATGGCAAGTTGGAGGCCAGCTGGGCAACTTAGCAAGACCCTCTCTCAAAACAAAACAAATAGCTCCATAAATAAGGGCTGGGGATGTACCTCAGTGGTAGAGCGCATGCCTAGCATGTGTGATGATTTGATCTGCAGTACCAGAGGGGGAAATGAAGAACAAAATCAAGAAGTCCTGGGAAGAGAGGGAGCTCCAAGCCCAGCTATGAAGCCAAAGAAATCAGACTTCTGTTGTGGTGACCGGATATGGTTAAAGGGACTTGGTTGGTTTTTGGTGCCAGCTCTGCTACCTGCTGTGTGACCTAAAGCAACTCACTTCACTTCTCCTCAGGGCTTCCTTTTCTGTAACATGGTGAGATTAAAACCTCAGCAATGGGCTGGGATGTAGCTCAGTGGCACCATGCCTGCCTGGCAAGTACAAGGTCCTGAGTTTGCTTCCTGGTACCAAAAACAAAACAATGAAACCAAACCAAAACCAAACCACCCCCCCAAAAACCCAAACCAAACGACCCCCCCTCAAATCTCAATGAAATGGTTAAGTTGTAAAAATCAAAGAAGGACATGTGTGAAAGTGCTTGAACACTGCAAAGGGCTATGCGTATAAGGGAGGCTTCCCTCTTCCCATCTTTCAGCAGATGCCAGTGTCTCCTTCCTACCTACCTTCAGGCCAGCCCTGCTGTCTTCCCCAAGATTTTCCTATCTATAGATGCAGATAGATGCTTTGCCAGCACTGAGCCTCCCTTCTCCACCACTGCCAGCTCCTCTGGCTGGGCCCAGAGCCTTACCCCGGGCATAGCACCTGCCAATAGCCTGTGGGTGCTGCTGATTGCTTCTGGGCACAAGGACAGTGATGCCTGGAACACACTGGTTCCTGCAAGACCTTTCTTCTGGGCTTCAGTCTTCCCCTGAGGAAAGCAGGCTTAATCATCTCATCTCCCAAAATGCAGACATTCATCAACAATGTGGCACTTGCTGCAGTAGTTGCAGGGTGGATGCTCCCAGAAGAGGATGGGAGAGGCCATCAGGCAGCCTCTGGGCTTCAGGGGGGCTCAGGCTTTGCCCTAGGAGAGGGTGCATGTTTGTCTTCTAGCTCTGGAGCCAAAGGTTCCCTCCTTTTGCCATTTACAAAAGGGATTGTTTACTCAGTGGGCCAGAAGAGCCATTCCAACTCCACAGAGATGATTTGGTCTGAAAATGAGAAACAATCTACTGTACTCAAGTGGAAGAGATGATCTGTTTTCAGTCAAATTCCCTTCTGACAGTATTTTTGTTTCTTTTCCTCTGTTAGCCCCTTACATGTTGCCAACCATTGGTTGGTCTTCAAAACTTGGCTGCTGAGCGGTGGGAGTAAGGCAGGTTTACGTCTCTGAAATTAAGAAGCCTGCAAATCTATGATTTTATCTTTCCTCAGGGCCTCTCTCTTCCAAATTGTCCCCCAACCCGCTGCCAGACAGATTTTTCCAAAGTGCAGTTCTGGTTCAAAACTCTTTTGTCCCTTCCTGTGAACAGGATAAAGCCTAAATTCCTTAGCTAGGAATCACGGCCTGCTACAATCCCTTTTTCAGCTTCAGATTGGTTGACTTGATTTCAATGTAAATTAAATCACTGAATGGTATCACTTAGGAGTAGGGTCAGGTGCCTGCAAAATGGTAGGGGCTCAAGTAGACACGGTTGGTGTCAGGTCCCCGGGCACCTTTGACCCCATTGCTGTCCCATTCTGAACTTGGAACAAGATGACTGCACACTCCAGGAATCACGTATCTATTCCAGCTAGGAGGAAGGTGAGAGGGGAAGCAGAGGTACAGGGTACATGGCAGCTGGCTGTTAAAGGTTCCTAAGAAACTGACATGTAACGCTTCTGCTGACGTCACATAGATCAGATCTTGTTAACCGCAAGGGAGCTCTTGCCTGCCGTGAAAGTGGTAGGTTTTAATTCTAATGAAGAAAATGGGCATTTGGGGGAAAACTCGAAGGTTCTAACGTAAATTCTCTGCTTCAGGAACTTTGCTTACCCTGGTCTCTGAGTCTGTAATGTTGTCTTATAATGGGTAAATCATCCTTTGAGACCCAGAACAAAGGGCACACCTGCTGACCCCTAAAAACACAATGCACAGTCCCTGTCACTGTTTCTGTTTTGCATGTTCCTCCACATCTCCAACCATGGTGTTTCAAACCTTCCCTTCCCCATTTGTTTCTTCATCCACTTGGTTCACAGTGGGCCACAGGCCATTATTCCCCAAGCCCCACATTTGTGGATTTCCCCCTGCGAGCTTCATCCTTCACTCTTACAGCCTCTGGGCAGCCTGCCCACCCTCTGAGGCTTTTTCACTTGTCCACACTGACCCACAGTATAGGTCACCCAGCCCATTAACCTAAAGGATGGACTGGGGATGAGCAGTTAGGGCTGGTCCTCAGACCAGGCGTGTGAGGAGGTGGCAGCATTTCCGAGAGCACCTGCCAACATTCGAAGACCCAGCTGAAGCTGAGTCCTTTCTCCAGAGGACACATGGATGATCCCAAAGGCAAGAGGGAGTCTGCTGTGCACGTTTGCAGAAAATTAAACCCTCCCAGCCAGTTTTTCCATTATCTCTGCGCTTAAAATCCCTCTGTGCTCTCCCCACCTCCACCCTAGCCTTCAGGGGGAGTCCTGACTCTGAGGCCCTTTGTAATCTGTGCCCTTCCTACAGTTAGTAACTCAGTTCTCCTTCCCCTGATGCAGTAGCTATACCTGATTGCAATTCCTTGAGTGCCAGGATCTCTCGGGCCTCCTGTTACAGGTGCTGCTTGCTGGCTTTGCTTAGTACATTTCCCTTCTTGGATTTCAAGATTTCTGTGGATGACTGGGTGTGTTAGTGCATATCTGTAATCTCAGCACTCAGAAGGCTGAGGCAGGAGGTTTTCAAGTTTGAGGCCAGCCTGGACTAAATAGATGATAACATGCGCGCGCGCGCGCGCGCACACACACACAACCCCCCCAAATGAAACAAAAAACCTCCCCAAAACCCCAAAACCAATTTAGATATATCCTTCAGGCATCCTTCCTTGATACCCTCAGGCAGAACTGAGCCCCCTCAGCGGCCCCTACCCTAACCAGGAGTCTCGTCCTTATACTGTAATGGTCTGTCTCTTGCACTAGGCCTAAGCACTGCATCTTTCGATGGCAGCCCTATGGCAGCTTTGGGCACACAATAGGCATCTGATAAATGCTCCCTGAATATAGCTCCTAAGTTAAGGGTACAGACAGCCAGGTGACAAAGGAGCTATTCCAAAGCCTGTTCTTTGCTTTGGGCAAGTGAATCACGAGGCAAACACCAAAAAGTCACATGAAGTCATAGCCCTCTCCTTGGCTCAATGAAGCCTACTCATTTTTCAGAGTCCATTTGCTGCTAGCACCTCCTGGAGGGAGCCTCCTGACCCCAGGCCTTAGGTGTGCTCTCACAGCCTGCAATGTGATTGCTCTTTTCTTTTTTGAGTTGAGACAGAACCTCACTTTGTAGTTCAGGTTGGCCTTGAACTCACTATGTAGCCCAGACTGGCTTTGAACTCTAGGTGATGCTCCTGCCTCAGCCTCCAGAGTGCTGGGACTAGAGGCGTGCACCACCATGCCTGGCCCAAAGCTTCCTTTCTACAAGCTTCTCCGCTGTGAGTGAGGGATTGAGGGCAGAGATGCTGATTGGCTTTGCTTTCAGGATGATCAGGAAATGATCCTAGGGGACAAGAGAAGGAGAAGCAAGGAGAGAGCTTAGTGCTTCGAGTCGACAGGTGCACAGTGATGCTCCTTCTCCTCAGGGATGACGTAAATATTCTTTTTTTAAGGAGTTTAGACTTTATTTATAAGGCCGACCTCTCTTCCTCCTGGTGGGGTGAGCAGTGAACAGAGAGCAGTCTGGGAAGGCTTTGCCCCCAAGGGGCCTGCAGCCAGTCCTGGTGGTCCACCTCCCCTCTTGCTTTGCTCCGGCTCTTCTGGGATGATGATCACATGGTGAGAATCTGCTTGGAAGACACGAAGGGCTCCATGGAGGCTCCCAAGGCCCGCTGATAGTCCTGCAGGGGGACCTCAGTGCAGGCGGGGGCTGTGAGCTGGCCTTGGCGGATGAGGTCGCACAGAGTGAGGATCAGCCTCTTGAATTCATCTGTGGGAAGTGGGAGGACATCAGACAGGAGGCAACAGCTAGGGCTTAGTGAGATGGCACACAGGTTGCCCTATGGGCAGGAGTGGGCACCGAGCTCTAGTACAGTCTCCAGAGCCCTGGCTTTGCCAAGGATAGGGTGGCGGTGGAGGCAGCCTGGTCTCCACCTGGGGCCAGGACAGCAGGGGTGGGGATGGGGAAGAACATGGGGAGTGGCCTTAGGAGCTGCTGGGTACATGGAGACCACCTTTCTGGAGTGGTGGCCAGGATGGGCCAGACCCACAGAACCGTTCTGGGGTGCAGTCTGGCAGTGAATGGCAGGAGGGGCAGGATTGCTTTGAGGCAGGGAAGCCACAGGAGACCCAGACGGGAGGTGAGGGGCCTGGCATGCCAGAGGGCATAGAAGAGAGGAGTTTCACTGGGAGACAGGAGCTCTCCGAGAGGCCAGGACCCTCAGAAGCCTGCACCCAAGGCTGCCACCACCTCCCCGGGCCGGCTGCCCCTCCCACTGAGAACCCAACATGGAACAGAAGATGGGAAGTGAGGGCCTTGGCTGAGAAGGGTGTTTTCACAGATAATAAATTCACTCAACTTTCAAATCTAATCCTGCCTCCTGCTTAAAAATACTCAGTGGCTCCCCGACTGGCTTCAGGACTATCTGAACACCTCAGAAAGGTCCACAAGGCCTCCTGCAATACGGCCAGAACCTGCCTGTCCAGCTTCCCAGCTCCAGCTCAGACCTATTGTTCCGGTGGCTCAGAGCCACTTTTGTGCCACTGAGTCATGGTTGCTCCCTCTGATGGTGCTTTTCTGCCCGAAACTCCCTATGCATGCCACCACTAGGACAACTCCATGTCATCTGTCCTTCTCTGCTTGGGGTCACACTCTGGGAAGCCAGGCCTCCAGGAGGAGGAACCATGTGCTGGCTCAGGTTCTGGGCACAGACAGCCATCTGCTCACATTCTGGCTGCACCTCTCCCAAAGAGGTGGGGTGACTTTGGGCAAGCTGCTTGATCGCTCTGAACCTTAATTTCCTTCTCTATCAAGCCGGGCACACAAGTGTTTAACTATTTTGATGCTTACAGAGACAGGGCTTGAGTAACTTGCCCCAGGTCCCACAGTGAGTGCAGGCAGAGCCTAGATCCAGTGGTGGCCGGAGCAGGCTGTGGACAGTGCTCTCTTTACTTGGCAGTCTTCCCACTGGCCAAGGGCCTTGTCTGCCGTATTTGATACTCTGCCCTAAGGACCAGCCCAGTTCAGCCCAGTGATGATTAGGTGACTGCAACTGTGGCTAGAAGCTATTTTCCTTTATTCTGTTGCAGGGCTGGGGACCCAATCACCTCTGCAGGGTTCTGGCAGCTGGTCACTTCTGCAGCCATGCTAGGCACTGCCCTCTCCTGCAGCCCTTGGCATCAGGGCCATCATTCACTCACCTGAACCGTGGTACTTCTTCCACTGGGACAACCAAAAGCCTCGAAGTTTGAGGTCCTTAAAAATGAGCAGGCTCTGTCGACATAGGAGGAACATGCTGGGGCTCTGAGGGCAAGAGCTTCAGGTACCACTTCAGGGTAGATTCCTCCCAGGGAGGGGGCTGAGTTTAGACAACTGTGGTGTCAGGGCAGGAGCATCTGGCCCAGGCCCGCAGGCCCCCCAACCCCCACCTTACCACAGAGGCTGTGACAGGCTGCTTGGCCATTCCGCCGTAGGTCACCATGGTCCCTCCAGGCCTGAAGAATCCAGGGGGAATAAAGAGTGGGTGTAGGCAGGGTACAGAGAGAGTGGAGTTCAGGCTCTACTAGGGCTCACCATGGCATTTCTATTCTGACCATGACTTCTAAACTTTGCTCTCAGAATCCCTGGAAAGGGCTCAAATATACAGATTCATTGGCCTGATCCCTGACCTAAGGAATCAAGAAGCAGCTGGGTGTGGTGGCACATGCTTGTAATCTCAGCACTCTGGAGGATGAGGTAGGAGGATTGCCAAAAGTTCAAGGCCATCTTGAGGTACATAGTGAGTTCAAGGTCAGCCTAAATTTGATAGTGTGACCGACCCTGCCTCAAAAAAAAAAAAGTTAAGGATTTATATTAAAAACAACATGTGCTGCTTGCAGTGGTGCATGTCTGAAATCCTAAGTACTTAGGAGGCTGAGGCAGGAAGACTGCAAGGAGGCTTAGTGAGATCCTGACTCAACAAAAAACAAGAGCTGGGAATGTAGTTAGTTCAGTGCAAGGCCCTGGTTTCAGCCTCCAGTACCACACACAAAACAAAACGCATATACACACACACTCCAGCCAGATGACCAGGATGCTTAGCCAGGGCTGGGAATCCACTAGCCCAGGCCACTAGGTCAGGTTTTGGCTGAGTGCTAGCTATCAGCAAACTTCATAGTAGAGAGCTCAAAGCTGGAGTCCAGCCCTGCTCCACTCATTTTACAGGAGTGTGACCTTGGGCGGTGCAATAAAAGTGGTCCTGATCTTGTCTCTTCATCTGTAAATACTCGTTCTAGAGGTCGGTGAGATGAAATAGCGTACAGATAAGGAGCGGAGCGCACAGTGTTGGGGTCAGTGATGAGCGCCCTCTCCTGGCCGGAGGTTCGGAGATGTGGTGAGTAGCTGCTGTCTGATGCCTACACACCCACCTTGGCGAACAGGAGCGAGGCTAATGCATTTTTTAAAGGAGAGGTTTAATTTGGCTCATACTAATGCAATTTTTAAAAGCTAAAAGTTAGGACTATGAGTGTTTGACTGAACCTTTGCTCTTCTCCCCACTCCCTGGCTCTTTGGGAAGCTTGTTGCTCAAGGATGACCTGAGACACATGTTGGGATGACACAGGGAGATTGTAAACTACAGCATGGGGGACACTGCTGTGGGAGGCAGGTACCTCTGGCCCTGGAGCTGCTGGGCTGTTTGGGGTGTGTGTGTGTGTGTGTGTGTGTGTGTGTGTGTGTGTGGTATTGGGGATTGATTGTATGCAGAGGGTCACACAGATTAAGCATGCTCTCCCACTGAGATACATCCCAGCTTCTGATTTGGTTTTAAATTCCCCTCAGCTGGTACATGCTCTAGAAAGCAGTTCCTGGGGAATGGAACCCTCTTTCCTGTCTCCCACCAGGCTTGGTCCAGTCACAACTGCTGGCATTTAGTGGGTGTCTACCATATAGCAGGGAGAGTTCTAAGCACATTTATTACTTCCTCAGTGAGTCCTTATATTCTCCAAGGGAGTACTTTGATACCTGCTTTTGCAGATGAGAAAGCTGAAGTCCCTCAGATTAACCTCTGGAGGCAGAAAGGGTTTCTATTACTCCCATTTTATAGATGAAGAGACTGAGGTCTGGACTGTTTTTTCACATATTGCCTAACTTTTCACAGGTCCACAGCTAGTAGTAGCAGGGCAGAGGTGTGAACACACCATTCTGGTACCAGGGATCGAACTTGGGTCCTTGCACTTGCAAGGCAGGCGGCAGAACCACTGAGCTAAATCCCCGGCCGAACACATCATTCTGAATCCAATCCTACAGTAGTCACCACTGCACATGACGAGTGACACAGGTTCATAGTCTTCCTCAGAGGTTGCTGAATACAGGGTGGAAGAGGTGTGCTCCAGAGTCATGCAAAGTTGGGCTTAAAATGGGCTCCCCTGCTGACTACACCTTGGACAAGGTAATTTTCCTCTCTGGGCCTTGTTTTCTTTTAAGTATAAAATGGAGATGGGGCCTGGGGGTGGTGGTGTAGCTCAGTGGTAAGCAAGTGCTCAGCAAGCATGAGGCCCTGGGTTCCCTGAGCATCAAAAGGAAAACAACAAAAAGGAAATCGCAACAGTTGCCCTTGCCAGCCCAGGGGCTTCAAGGAGAAAGTCCAGCTCTGTGGGGTCCTTGTGAGCACTCAGTGATTCTCCTCCCAGCTGTCGGCCACATGGCTCACCTGCCATCTCTCCCTGCGCCCTCAGCTCTCTCTGCGCCCTCAGCTCTCTCTGCACTGGTAGCTAGCTGTGCTCACGCGTTAACTGGGTCTTCTGCTCTAGTTGGCGGGCATCTCTTCAGGTGTCCTCCAGCTGCACAAGTTTATTTCACAGGAAAGAGCAGAGCACCCACAGTGAACATTGTCAACAGTGCTTCTCCCCGCTGGGTGGGGGAAGACCAGGAACTTTTGTGTTTACTTTTTCTTTGTACTTTTACATGCTTTCAAAATGTTGTGCAATAGGCATAATGTTACCTCTAATTAGAATGCAGTTTTAAAAGCCAATAAAACATTTAAAAGATAATAAGTTTGGAGTAAGTGACTTTTTAAGAGGCCTCTAGGTTAGGAGACCTACGCAGAGCTCAGCTGTCTACTTCTGGAAAAAATGAAGCCCGGTCATCTAGAGGAAGAGGCTGAGAAGGAAGCACTCAGAGAGCTGCATGACTTGGTCCTTGTTTCCTGCTTGAGTCCTGGTAACCCAGCCTTGGCTCACACTGGCCCCGGGCACTTGTGCACTAGATGGTGCTTCCAGCTGGAGACCTGGAGAGCTCCTGCTTCCTGCCCTGCAGGGCCCAGGGACTTACGCTAAGTGCCGCAGCAGCTCTGTGGAGCTTTTCCCACCGACACAGTTGAGAGCAAGCCGTGGCTGGGGCATGTCCTGGAAAAGAAGGAACCACAGTGAGGAGGTGACCACAGTACACTGAGGCTTGACGCTCGCTGCGCTGCATACAGCACTTTTCTGCCCCAGAGCTGTGTCACAAGGAGGGAGTGAAGGACAAGGGGTGCTTATGCCTCTGGATTTGCTTTTTTTCTCTGTCCAGGGACTTTAGCAACTTTATCCTGTGGTCCATTTCAGGGCTTGGTTCAAAGCTCTCTCCTCTAGGGAAGAGACAAGGAACATGCATGTGTGTAGGTTTGAGGGGCGGCAGCCACTGAATGCTTTTCTGCTCAGGGCTTAGATGCAGTTTATATGCAGTGTGCTGATCTACCGCTTCAGAAATGCTCCACAGAGGCCAGTGTCTTTGAGTGAGTGTGTGGGTCTGCTCTTTCTCCATGGTTCAGTGATGAGACTCGGGCCAGGGTTTGCTCACTTACAGTGTGCTAAAGGGCAGATGTTCTGGCAGGGCTGGGGCTTTGACTTCAGAAAGACCTGTGGCCAGCCCTGAATACACCACTTACAGCCACGTGGCCCTAGCCAAGTCCTTTACCTTTTATGAGTCTGTATTTCCTTGTCTATAAAACCGGTAACAACTACTTTGTAGGGCTGTCCTGGGGATTATCAGGTAAAATGTGAGGCAGAGGCTTAGGAGACACAGCTTCTTTCCTTTCTGTGCCTCAGAGCCCCTTCTAGCTCTAAGATTCACACCCATTATGTGGCCTGCCACAAATGTTTCAAACTGCAACTCACACAGGGTTTCCTCAACTTTGTTTCTCCCATCTCTCTTATGGCACCTGAATAATTAATGCACTCTGCACCCTGGCTGAGGGGAATGGGCTTTATTTATCCAAGAAGTCGTGAAGGATACAGCCGTGGGTGGCACATGCCTGTAATGCCAGCATAGAGGAGGCTGAGGCAGGAGGATCGCCATGAGTTCCAGGCAAGCCTGGGCTACATAGTGAGTTCAAGGCCAGTCTGAACTACATAGTGAGACCCTGTCTCAAAAAACAAAACAAAATAGCTGGGGATTTAGCTCAGTGGTCCTGCCACCTGCCTCGAAAGTGCAAGGTCCTGTGTTTGATCCCCAGGAGAAGTGGGCCCTGTCCCTGGCTCTTCTAATTCAAGTCAGCTTTCTGGGGGATATGAGCATGGTGTGGAGGGGCAGTGCCCTTTTCCTAGGTACCTTGAAGAGGTTTTTTGTTTCAGGCTTTCTCAGTTCCTCCTCTGTGATGACATGCTCGGCGCCCAGATCCTTCAGTCTACTAGTCAGCTTCTGGATGTCAGGTCTGGAAACCAAACACAATCCAAGGTCCCTGGTCACCTGCTGGCTCTCTCTCCCCAAAACTCCCAGGACCCCTGCGTCACAGTTGTGAGAACCCGTGTTTTGTTTTTAGAAAGCTGGGACTGAGGCTGAGCCAGGCCTTGTGCAGGTGCTACATAATTGAATCATGTTCTGAAGCTCTTGCCTTCACCTCTTCATGGGCCGTTCCTACTGGGCAGAGCCAGGCCGGGAGGTTTCTGTGCCCATGGAGAAACCATTTCACTTCCTGAGTTCTTTAACTGAGAAATGACAGACTCCACTTCCTTCCTCCTCTCTTTTCAAGGGGTTCGTTACGTGAACACACTCTAGCCCAGGAGTGGCCCAGGCCTTTCTGGACAAGGCAACAGAATCTTTTTGTTAGTACAAATTGAGGGGACATGAAACTGAAGTGAGAATCAATTCTCCTCCTAAGACTGGACCCTCATGACAGACATGGCCACACTCATGGACAGAAAGGCTTAATGGAGCTGGTAAAAAAGAATTAGTCTGTTACCAACTTGCTGTGCCTCCTGGGAAAGCTGCTTCCTGTCTCTGAAACTTCAGTTTCTCACTGATAAAGGAGAGAGACCCCCATCTCCTTCACATCTATATTTAGCACACAAGCTGGGGATTTAGCTCAGTGGTGCCGCTGCCTGTCTCACAAATGCAAGGACCCGAGTTCGATCCCCTGTACCAAAAACAAACAAACAAACAAACAAATAGCACACAAATGCCTGGGCAAAGGGGTCTTGGGCTAGACAGTTCTCAGAAAGAACAGCACAGCTCAAAGCATCTCAAATACAAACTATGGTTTTGAAAACAGGGTTATCAGAAGTTGAGTCTCCACAACTCTTAGCTGTTCAGCAAGAGGAGTCTCCATCCTCTTTCTGCCATCTCTACATTCCTCAGATTCACTCCTCCTATACAGTTTAAAGCCACTTGGACTTCATTTCTCTGGGCTGACTCATCTTCAGCTGCCAACTGTTAGCGAAGCAGAAAGGAGGCCATCTGTGCTTATGCAAGGGCGCCATCTGGTGGAGAAGAGGGCATCTGCAGGATGCGAGGTGGAAAGGCCTCAGTCACAATCTGGGATTAGGCCTCCCCACGCACCTGTCTCGGACCACATTGACGGTCCTCAGGCCCAGTGCTGCGGCGATCTGGATGACTGCTTGCCCTACTCCACTGTTGGACGCGTTCTGGATGACGGAATCCCCTGTGGAGCCAGGAAGAGACCCGAGTCAAGCCCTGTAGACCTGTAATAGGTGAGGACGTCCTGCCTTGGATCCTAGGATAGGGCAAGAGATGGAATCGTCAGGCTCAAAAGGGACCCAAGATCTGGTTAGCAGAGCCTTCTCACACCTTGGACTATTACTCACAGTTCCCCTAATATCTCCCAAACTTCTACAACACCGGATTGGGGATGTAGCTCAGTGGTACCACACCTGCCTGGCAAGCCCAGGGTCTTGAGTTTGATCCCAGGTACTGGGTAAAAAAAACAAAAACAACAAACTTTCACAACACCTACAGTTCCCCATAACTTGGCCACTCTGTCCACAAAGAACAAAATCTGGATCCTGCTGTGTAACTGATTTTACATCCTCCCAATTTTTATGTCCTCCAGTCTCTGCTTAGGTAATTCCCTTGGTTTGCAATGTTGTCTCCCTTCTCTCCGTTCTTTCTGACATCCTGTATGTCCTTTGAAGTATAGCTCAAGTGTGGCTTCCTTCATGAAGCCCTCCTGGGTTCTTCCCTCCGAATGCTCCCAGGGCACCTGTGGGCATCTGTGTCAAAGCACATCTCATGACCTGTTCTATATTCAGTTCTACACAGGTCCACACTTGAAGCTTTTGGGGGAGGGGGGCATGCCTTATTCCTCTCTGTAGTGTTTAAGAAAGGTACACTGACCCCAGATGGGATTAAAGCCATACTGGAGAAACTGGCAGCCCCTGAACAGTCTTACAGATGGTTTGTGTGAAGTCCAGGGTTAGCTCTAGAATTTGCCAGTGTGGCAGGCAGTGGCATACTGGGAAAATGGGCTCTGAAACAAGCTGGGTCTGGATGGGAGTTGCAGCTTCACCCATGACTGTAACTAACTGAGACAAGCAAGTCATGTCTTCGAACTTTAGTTTCCTCCCCAGAAAACAGGAATCGTAGGCACACCTGTCAGGGCACCCAGTTGGAGTCAAACACATTGTGTCCAGGAAGGTGCTTTGTTAACTCTGAAATGCTATCTGGTGTGTGAGAGGAAGCAGGGTTCCTTGCACAGTGGCTGGGAGCTAGAGACAGAACTACCACCAGGACGCCGTTCTCCTTTGCCAGGAGGCAGCATGCAGGCTGACACTACTCACTAGTGCATTAGCAATCCATCCAGTGGGTTCTCAGGAACCTTGCTTTGTTTTAGTTAGAACTGAGGAGAATAAGTCAAGTGTGGTGGCACAGGCCTGTAATCTCAACACTCGGGAAGCTAAGGTAGGAGGGTCATGAGTTTAAGCCCAGTGTGGGCTACACAGTAAGTTGGAAGCCAGGCTGGACTACACAGCGAGACCTTCTCTCAAAAAACAAAAACAAGGCTGGGGATTTAGCTCAGTGGTTCCGCCAACTGCCTCTCAAGTGCAGGGTCCCGAGTTCGATCTCCAGTACCAAAAAAAAGTACAAAACCCAAAAATATGGCTGGGGATTTAGCTCAGTGGTGTTGCTGCTTGCCTCGCAAGCGGAAGGTCCTGAGTTCAATCTCCAGTACAAAAAAACAAAACAAAACCAAAAACAAATAAAAAAACCAACCCCAAACAAAGAATTGAGGAGAATAGAATAAAAAACAACAAAGTAAATCCACATAGTGAGGGTAAATATTGTGCCATGAAATTGTGGTTTAAAAAAAAAATTTTGGTTTCCACTATATATGTGTATGTACTGGATAACAGTGTAAAAATGTAACTCTTACTATGGGTCAAGATCATGTTGATTCAACATTGGTCTAGCCTGAGCCACATCGGTTGTGAGGCAGAAAGTGGGGAGGTACACAGTAGACACTTAGAGTGGGTGGCATCAGAATGCCCAGATCTGTCCACCATAGCTCAGTCCATATCAGAAGTGGCCAGAAGGAATGAGATGCAAGTGACCAGTGTTTGTTGTACTGGGACTCCAGCAAGGTTCTCCACTGAAGTCTTCCCAGACTCCTCCGCCACAGCCGTGAGAGAACTCACACTTCTCTTTGTGGGAAGCTGAGACTGATTTCAGCTAGGCTTTGGGCAGTGGCCTTTTCCTTGCTGGGATGAGAGAGGTAGTGTAGGTGATTTCTTTCTTTCTTTTCTTTTTTCTGGTACCGGGGATCGAACTTGGGTCCTTCCACTTATGAGGCGGGCGGCAGAACCACTGAGCTAAATCCCCGGCCCTAGTGTAGGTGATTTCTATAGCCCCTTCCAGGTTACGGATATGTACAGTGTGCAGGAGTGAGAAACAGTGGAGGACATAGGGGCTGGCATGTAGCTCAGTGGTAGAGTAGGTCCTGGGATCACTCCTCAGCATTATTAGAAAAAAACCCTAACAAAAGACAAAAACCAAAGCCAATGGGGAATGGGAGTCCGAAGAAAGCTGGCCCAGGCTCCTGTCATTAGAGGATCCCCAGCAGGACCAAGCCCAGGTTGCCCAGGGCAGTAACTGGCCTTCCTGGGCTTTGCCTCTGTTGGGATCTTGCTGTCTTCACTCCCCCGTTTCTGCTTCCTGGGACCATGTCCCAAATGACCTGTCTGCCTCTACTTCTGGTCTCATGCTCTGCTTTCAGGAGAATGCCAATAAAACACCTGGCTTTGTCTATTTACTTGCTGAGTGATTTCATGAAAATAGCTCCCCTCTCTGGACCTCTTCCTCCACTGATAAAAGAAAGACTAATAATATAAGCTGATAGCCACAGCACTGTAGTCTAGGCACTGGGCTAAGTGTTATGCTTCAGGGTTTCATTGGCCCCCAGAGCCCCTCATTCTCCATCTTACTGATGAAAACCTGGATGCTGTGGGTGGTGAATTCACACAGTTAATGAGAGGTGAACTTGGGTTCAGACCTAGGATTTTTACCTTGGGCTTGAGCTTTTAACCAATGATACTAAGTTCACTGTACTACTTTGTTGAAGGCATGATGCACTCCACAGGGATAAGCCTGCAGAGGCACTTGATGAACAGGAAGTGCGATATAAATGCTGAGCATAATTATTAACACTAAGTTCAGCATTTTATTGAAAACACAGGGACTGTGTCTATCTTGTCTGGCTTTGTATCCCCAGAGCTTAGCACAGCTCAATCTATTTTTTGCTGAGTGACAGCATTCCATCCCTGGCTCTGGGGAATGTGAGCTTTTAGCAGTTTCCCAGAGTACAGTCCCTATGAGCTTTCAGCATGTTTTCTAGGAACCCAGCTCACATATGAGTAAAAGCCATAACACTCATCCAGGTCAGGGGCTGTCATCCTCCCAGACCCCTCAGTAGCAAGTTCCCATAGCTACAGGGTCAGGATTTGTGTCCTACCCCAGTGGGGAGCCCTGGCCTGCTCTTGACAGCTGCAGGTTCCTACCTGGCTGCAGCTGCTCGAAGTCCACCAACATCCTGTAGGCTGTGCAGGGGTTGACGCTCAGGGTGGCAGCACTCTGAAGAGGGATGTCACTGGGAATTTCGATCAGGGCTTCCTTGCTGAACACAGCCTCGGTCTGCCAGGTTCCTGTCAGGGGATGAGGCCAGGGAATTGAGGAAGGACTCCTCTGCACCCGACCCCAGCCAGCCCTCCTGGGTACACAGGCTCTAGGACAGCAGAATTCAGTTAATGGTTAGAGGAAAAAAGAGGGCCAGAGATTTAGCTCAGTGGTTCCGCTGCCTGCCTTGCAAGCACAAGGTCCCAAGTTCAATCCCCAGTACAAAAAAAAAAAGTTTGGTAGAGGAAAAAAGAAATCTTGAGGTTCCCTTTGATGTTTCTGCATCCTCATGATAATTATGTTATTCCCACTTTAATAATGTGGTAAGGGGGGCCAGGGATTTAGCTCAGTGGTTCTGGTACCTGCCTCGAAAGCTCAAGGTCCCGAGTTTGATCCCCGGTACCAAAATAACAACAACAACAACAAAAATGTGGTAAGGGGGCTAGAGAGGTTGCCTCTCTGAGCTACCATTAGATTCAGCTAATGTCATAGTGCAGGTGGTTAGGACCTCGGTACTGGACTACATGAGCAGGAAAGTAATGTCATCACCCGGGCCAGAGGAGCTGAGAAAACCCCGTTCTCTTTGCAGACCTTGTTCTTTTCTTCAAGGCAGGCTGACTGGTAGAGTGAAGGGCCTACATTTGGCACCTGTTTGTTCTAGTCTGCTACTCTAATCAAATTCCTAAACTACTGAGGTGTTATATTTTTTCCTCCTCCTGTCTTTTTTCTGTGGTACTGGGGGTCAAACCCAAGGCCTTGGGCATGGTAGGCAAGTGCTCTACCACTGAGCTATAGCTTTAGCCCTAAGCTACTGAGCTTGTGCCTCTTATATATAAATGACACTGGCAATAACAGCCTGACTGGCTTGGAGCATTGGACAATCAAAGAAGGTCCAGGAAATAAAGAAATACTTAACCCCTGGCCCACACTACAGTTCCAGGCAAAAGAATCAGAGAATGTCAGTAGCAAGAAAGTCTTTACCAGGTACCAATATCCACTTGCATGCAAACCCCTCATGCAACAAGGAAAGAAACTGAGGGAGCACCCTGCCCAAAGCCACTAAGCTTATCTGGGCAGAGCTGGAGCCAGATCCTGGGTATATATCCCCAAACCAGGCACTTAGATGTACATACCTTTGTTCATTCATTCCTTTTTACTTTTATTTCATCATCATTTTGTTATTGTTATTATTATGTGTAGCACTGGGGACTGAACCCAGGCCCTTTGCAATGAGCCACATTCCCAGCCACTCTTTATTTTGAGACAGGATCTTACTAAGTCACCAAGTTGGCCAGGTGGGGCTTGAACTTGCATCTTCCCAGAGTGCTGGGATTACAGGCATGCTCCACCAGGCTCAGCTATGTTCCTTACTTTCATTCTAATGGAGTAGGTGAAAAAAAAGCAAATACAAGAAGTATAACTCATAAAGACACTGACAGGAGCAGCGGAGAGAATTACAGTAGCAGTGGGAGCCATGGATGGCTTCTCTGAGGAAGTGATGAATACAGACACTAGCCACTCAAGAGTACACAAACAGCATTCTAGAAAGAGGTAAAAGCAGATACATCTCAAGAGTACACAAAGATCATTCTAGAAGGAGGAAAAAGCAGATGCAAAGACTCTGAGACCAGTCAGTTATAAGACTGGGACTGGTATAATCTGCATTGGAGGGCAGAGAGTGATGAAGAAGCTTGAGAGGTGGCTGGTGGGGCTGACTGGGCATGGGCTGGATGAATATCCATCTTTCATGATCTGCACCCATGGTAACAGAGTTCCGCCTGAATCAGTATATACAACAGGAGCCTATTTCATCGAGCGGTATGTACCCTTACTGTGAGCTATGGTTTGGATCTCCAATGTCTTCCACAGGCCTATGTGTCAAAGGCTTGGTCACTGGTGGCATGCCTTGACGGACATTCTGGGACCCAGATGCTGGCTCTTCCTCTTTCTGTCTTTGTTCCTGGCACTGTGAGGTGAACAGGCCTCCTCTGCCCCATCCTACCACAATATACTGTGCCACTATGGGCCCAAAAATCATGGACTGGAACCTCTGAAATTGTGAGCCAAAATTAACTATTCATTCATTCATTTATTTAGACAAGGTCTCTTGCTATGTAGTCCAGGCTGGCCTCAAACACTTGGTGATCCTCCTGCCTCAGCCTCCCCAGTGCTGGGATTACAGCGTGTGGCACCATGCCCAGCTCTGCTCAATTTTAGTGAAAAAAAAAAAAAAAAAAAGAGTCATTTGTAAATCCACTAGATTGACAGTGCTAATGTGTCACAACCTGGAGTTTGTTTTTGTTTTTGTTTTTTGGGTACCAGGGATCAAACTCGTGTCCTTGCGCTTGCGCAGCAGGTGGCGAAACCACTGAGCTAAATCCCCGGACCCCAACCTGCAGTTTGAAGACACAGGGCTTGGGGCCATGGTGTGGACAGTGGATTTTATTTTAGGTTTTTTTTTTGGTACCAGGGATCGAACTCGCGTCCTTGAGCTTGCAAAGCAGATGGCGGAACCACTGAGCTAAATCCCTGGCCCTGGATTTTATTTTAGTAAGTGACAAGTTTCTAACAAGCTTTGAGAGATTGAGGTGATCTGATATCTGCTCTACGGTCATGTGGTTGCTGGCGGAAAAGACCAAGGGTGGGGAGAGGCAGTGTGAACGTGGATGGGGGACAGATGGGAGGCTTTGGCTGGCGTCAAGATTAAGACCAACGCTCTGGCCGTGGGGACTCGAGTCCTCATCTGTGGACAGAACCTGTAGCATCACACTAGGACTGGGTGGGAACAGGCTCCCTCAGGCAGGCAGGCTGCTGGATGAAGACGTGAAGAAGACAGGCTGTGGGGTCAAATTCAACCCTTGTTTCCACTCCATCCTTGCTACGTCACCTTAGGGAAACTGTTTGGGGCCTTGCTGGCTCCATACCTGATGGCTGTGGTGTCTCAGGGTAACGTCCAAAGCTCTCAGGTTGCCCACTCCCTCCAGTTGCTGGGATTCTACACTATTCTGGGTTTGTGTGCCTGGCTACAGGAAGAAGGAGCAGCTCAGGCAGCAACTGTGGTGCAGGAGGGGAAACGATATAGGCTTTAGGGTCCAGGAACTCAAGAGGGAAGGGAGGAACGCTCCATTAAAGGGCATGCCAATCCTAGAGTTAAGTCTATGGCCAAATAAATAAGACAGAGAAGCTAAAGGGTTCCTATGGGATCAGGAAGTGCCTTGGCATTTTCTAGGCTTCCTTTAGTCTAGTTTTCAAATCTGTATAATCCTTACCCTCATTCACTTTAGCTACTGTTTACTGATCTCAGGGACAAATGGGGCTTTCCATGCATGAAATTAAGGGTGTTTTCTAATTCCCCTTATATGGCACCACAAAGGGAACCCATCCCTTGACATGAATTCCTGGGGATTAGAAGACCCTAAACCTCCTCTCCAGAGAGCTTGGGCAGGAGGGACAGCACTCATGGTCAGTGACAAGGGTGTTCAGAGCTGAAGCAGAAACTGTGCAGTTGGAGAGACCTGCTAAAAACTCCAGGTTTGCCAGGTGTGATGGTGCCTGTAATCCCAGCACTCAGGAGGCTAAGGCAGGAGGATCACTGTGAGTTTAAGACCAGCCTGGGTCACATAGTAAGTTGAAGGACAGCCTGAACTATACAGCCTGAACAACATAGCGAGACCTTCTCTCAAAAAACAAAAACAGGGCTGGGGATTTAGCTCAGTGGTTCTGCCGTCTGCCTTGAAAGTGGAAGGTCCCAAGTTCAATCCCCAGTACCAAAAAAAAAAAAGCAAAAAAACCCTCCAGTGTTGCCATTTAATAGTTGTGTGACTTCAAATTATCATTCCACCTTTTTTTGGGTTTCAGTCTTCTGATCTATGAAATGCAGAAAATAACACTCATATTCCCAATATTAATACTAAACGAGTTGACATTCGTAAGAGACAAGCGACTGTCCCTGGGTCAGTGTGTCACAGGGGTATAACACACTTTGGTTACTGACCATAGCTCTGAGGAACCCCAGTCCTCACTCAACTCTCCCTGATGACCTTCAGCATCTAATGTGGGGGGCAGCAAATAATGGCCCATGGGCCAATTCTGCTTCACTGTTTTTATAAATAAAATTGGACTGGAAAACTGTCATGCTCACTTGTTTATGTATCGTCTCTGGCTGTTATAATGGCACAGTAGGGTAGTCACAAAAAAGATGGCGAGGGCCGGGGATTTAGCTCAGTGGTTCTGCTTCTGCCTTACAAGTGTACGGATCTGAGTTCGATCCCTGGTACCAAAGGAAAAAAAAAAAAAGATGGCATGGGGCCAGAGATTTAGCTCAGTGGTGCAGCCACCTGCCTTGAAAGCGCAAGGTCCTGAGTTTAATTCCCGGTACCAAAACAAAAAACAAAAAAAGATGGTGTGACCTACAAAGCCTACATAATGTTTTGAAGGGCTTAAATATATATATATATATATTTTTGGTACCGGGGATCGAACTTGGGTCCTTGCGCTTGCGCAGCAGGCAGCGAAACCACTGAGCTAAATCCCTGGCCCTTAAATATATTTTTATAATGATATTATATTGATATTCTATGTCTTTCTACTCTAAAATATTATTATTAATTACATGCAGGAGGTGGTGAGGTATTTATAAAATATTTGATAAAAAATTAATATACAGTACTCTACATGAGATGGGATCTTATGAACTTCATCTTCTGAAGTATTAAATTGATCATCTAAATCAAACTGTCCTAAATGAACTTATAGTTGTTTCTGAAAACCACGTTAAAAATGAAGGATCTTGGGCTGGGGATTTAGCTCAGTGGTTCCGGCGCCTGCCTCGCAAATGCAAGATCCCAAGTTCGATCCCCAGTACCAAAAAAAAAAAAAGAAGGATCTTACATTTCCCCAGAATTTGTACAGAAAAGGGAAAGCACATAATTGGCATTTTCAGTTTCTCACATCCAAAGTAATGCATTCACACAAAATCAGGATCTTCATGTTTAGCATAAAAGGAAAAAAAAAATACTGCAATAGAGGGGCCGGGGATTTAGCTCAGTGGTTTGGCCACCTGCTGTGCAAGTGCAAGGACCGGAGTTCAATCCCGGTACCAAAAAAAAATATACTGCATTAGAGATATAAAATCTCTAAGTAATGGTTAGGCTAGTTCACCAACATCAAAGAAATTTAAGTGGCCAACAGTCTTGAAAATGCTTACTGAAATGTGTGATTTATGTGTAGATGTATTTGAAAAGGTTACAGTTGAAGACTTTTTTTTTTGGTACCGGATGTCAAACTCGGGACCTTGAGCTTGTGAGGCAGGTGCCAGAATCACTGAGCTTAAATTCCTGCCCACCCCCCTTTTTTGAGAAGGTTTGGTTATATGGTTCAGGCTGGCCTTGAACTCACTATGTATTCCAGGCTTGCCTCAAACTCATGGCAATCCTCCTGGCTCAGCCTCCCAAGTGCTGGGATTACAGGTATGTACCACCACACCCTGCAAAGATTGATTTTTGAAACTTCTCAACAACCAACTCAAAAAAAAAAAAAGAAGAGTCCCTACTGGATGTGACTTCTAGTATAACTAGAAGTCAGGTGTACAATTTTCCTTCAAAATATTTGCTATTACAGAAACCAAAGAAAATAAAGCTTGGGGCTGGGGATTTAGCTCAGTGGTTCCAGTGCCTGCCTTGCAAGCGCAAGGTCCCGAGTTCGATCCCTGGTACCAAAAAAAAAACAAAGAAAGAAAGAAAATAAAGCTCATATTGTATTTGGGAATGTCTGGAATCTGAAGTTTTGGAGGAGAAGCGACAGTTTTTTAGATATGTAGGGGGACTTTTTTTGGTACATTTGGATGAACATGGACTTCACAGTTCTTGGAAGTACACTGGAGGAGTGCTTAAGTCTATATGCTTATCACGTTGAAGAAATGGAGAAAGTCAGGAAAGGACAAAGATGGTGGGAGACATACAGGAGAGGAGAGGAGATGAAGAAAAGGGCTTGGAGAAAAGAGAACAGAAATGAGACATGATTAGGTTAAGAGTCTGTTGAGATATGCAAGGCAGGAACAATTAGCTCTATTTTAGAGAAGAAGAAACTGAGGCAGAGCTGGAAGGAGAATTTGCAGATGGTTGCCAGGCCACTGCTTCCCATGGCCCCATCCTGCCTCTGAATGGTTCTGAGTGCTTCCCGAGTATCTAGCCACTTTCTGGCCCAGTTGCATGTGGGGAAAAGCTGGCTATGGGCATGGTCAGCAGCTCAGGACTGTGGAACATGACCGAAATCTGGCAGGACTTGTGTGTTTGATGGCTAACACTCTTACCAACCTGTGCAGAGGACTGTTCACTGCTGTGTCCTAGAGCCTAGCACTTTGCTCACAGAGTGTTTAGTGAAAACTGGGTTAATTATAGTCCCCATGAACTGTTTACTGAAAACTAAGTTAATTATAGTTCTCATGATTATGAAATCCTCATCCTCCGAGTGGCACCTTGCTTAGAACACTGGCCTTTCCTCTCTTTTCATCCCTGTTGTGGCTGCCCTACCACCAGGTCTCCATCACCTGTACACCTGGTGCATCCTTTATGCTTCTCTCCAAATCTAAAGTACCACTGAGTCCCATGGCTCCAGCTCTTGAACCTGCTCCTCTTCTCCATCCCTGTGGTACTGTCTTGCTCAGATCCTCCTTACTGAAGCTCGAACTTCACACCCACCTCCTCACTGGCTTTTTTCCTCCACCCTCTGACTTTCCACACCACTCTCTATACTGCTCACATCTGGTAACAGCATCCCTCTACTTGATTCTCTTGTCAGGAGCCTTCTAACCAGATGCACTTGAGTCTCCCATGACCCAGGGCACTTGACTTCTCCAACTCTATCTTGCTCTCTCTTGCTGCTGCTCAGGGCTCAGCATCCTGGAGCTGCCTGCTGTTCTGACACTGTTGTGTCTTCTCCCATCGTCCAACCTTTGTACATGCTTCGCTCCCTGCCTGGGAAGCCCCTCTCTGCTCATTTGGCCCATTGATGCACTTCTAGTTGGGCTTCTAGACCAAGTTCAAGTATTATGACTTTGGGAATCTTTCCCACCAGGGCACAGTAGCCTTGTATCCATTGTGTGATATCAGCGCTTAAGAGGTGTGATTGAAAAATACAGTAAATGTTTAAATTTAAAAAATTACAATAATAGATACATTGCCATTCATTTCCCTAACAACACACTTATCCAATTGTTCTTACCACTTTCTGCAACAGTTCTGGAGGTCCTCTTTTGTGTCTTTAGTTGTCTTTAGTTTGGTGGTGGCCTCGAAGTCCTGAATCCATTCAGAACATTTACCTGTCACAGTCATTTTGACATTGGGGAAGAGCCAGAAGTTGCAAAGTGCTGGAACTGGTGAATAAGGTGAATGAGGGCACACTGTAATGTTTTATGAGTCTGTCTTTCCACCAGATGTGTTGGGCAGCAACATTTGCCACATTTTTTATTGCATCTCATAAAGCCACTCATAAAAGTGGACTTCCAAAACTGCTTCAGAAAGCAGCAAGAATGGTGGAATGAGTGTATTCAGTGTGAAGGAGAGTATTTTGAGGGGGATTAACAATGTATCTTTTACTACAATAATTTTTTAAAATTTAAATATTCCCCTTATATTTCGATCCTATATCATATATTGCCCCACATTATGTGCTGCCTTTCCATTTCTGGGCCTCCCACCCCAGCCAAGAGTACCCTGAGGGCAGGAGCTTCTGACCCATCTTAGGATGCCCTTCACTCTGTGCAGGTGCTGGCTCACAGCGCTGGCATCAGTTCCACTGAGTCCTCACAGCTCTCCCTGTGATCAGGTGGTGGGGCTATTTCTCTGCCATTGAGCACGAGAGTGGATGGAGCCACGCTTGACAGCTTCCCTGAGCTCAGAGAAACAAAAAGCTTATAGTAGACACCTGTCACTCACTGCTGGTTCCTGCCTGGTCCCCTTCCTAATCTCTCTCTGCTCTGCCCATAAGGCCTCTTGCTCTGCTACCACAGAGGTGGGAAAGGCTCAGCCAGGGCAACAGAAGTGGCCCAACACATGTCCCAGCTGACTGGTTCATGGATGGGCAAGGAGCAGGCAGGGCCAGGCAGGGCTGTGCTGGGGGACATGCACAGTCGTGCTCCATGTCATTGTGGAGGACGGTTTATTTGTTCGCAGGATGATGTAAACCTCAGGGAGCTGGTGGCCATCTATGAAAGTGGTTACAGTGGCTTTCAATCTGAGCTCTACCACTTACTGACTGGGTGACCTTGAGCGAGCTGCTTAATTCTTTACATTTACACTGGTCTCACCTTAATAAAGTATATATCTTGTGCTGAGGGAATAACAGAGTTAATGTACTAAAGTGCTTAGAACTGTGCCCAGCTCAAAGGGAGGGGTCAGTACAAACTTGTTGCTATGATTTATTCCTCTGTAGGGGGAGATCTCATCTGAGAACTAGTGACAACAAGAGACAGACCGATCTCTGACAGCATTAGCTTGCTGGGTCCAGCTGTGCCTGAGGTGTTTTTGCTCTTACACTTCCAAGCTCCACAGATCAATTAAACTATTTTTTTTTTTAAAAGCAAATTTCAGTTAGGTCTCTGTAAGTTACAACCCAAAGGGCCCTAACACAAGTGGGCAGACACAGGAGACAAGAGTCTAGTGCTTACTCTCATTTTGCTGTTGGAGTCCAGGCAAACTCCACTTCCCAAGCTTCAATTCCCCATGTAGCCGACAGGGTAGGTGATGTCTGCCTCCCTGCTCTCTTGTGGCTGCTGTGAAGACACTTTTTTTCTTTTTTTTTCCAGCACTGGGGATTGAACCCAGGGCCTTCCCGCTGAGCTGCATCCCCAGCCCTTTTTAAAATTTGGAGACAATTTCTCGCTAAGTTTCTTTGATCCTCCTGCCTCCCAGAGAGCTGGGATTACAGGTGTGCACGCCATACCTACCTGTGAAGACCTATTTGTATAATGGATGTGCCTCAAAAACCATTAAGTGAGGGGGCTGGGGATTTAGCTCAGTGGTTTCGCCGCCTGCTGTGCAAGCCCAAGGACCCAAGTTTGATCCCCAGTACCAAAAAACCCCCAAAAACCATTAAGTGAGCTGGGCATGGTGGCACACTCCCATAATTCCAGGAAGGCTGAGGCAGAAGGATTGCAAGTCTGAGTTCCACCTGGGTAACTAAGCAACTTAGCAAGACCCTATCTCAAAATAAAAACTAAAAAAAGAGCTGGGGATGTAGCTTAGTGTGAAGGCCTTGAGTTCAATCCCCAGTGCTGCAAAAATAAACAAAACTGTCTAAGTGCTGAAAAGCCAAATACACTAATGACTCCTTTTTTTTTTTTTTTGCTACTGGGGATCAAACTCAGGACCTTGCACATGTGAGGCAGGTGTGGTGCCACTGAGCTAAATTCCCGGCCCATGACTCCTTTTTATACATGAAGAAAATCCTACTCCTTAGCTTGGGGTTTGCAGGGCCTCACCCCATGTGGCCCCCTCTACTTCTGAGCCTTCTTTCTCACTCATGCACCCTCTGTTACATGCATGTCCTCTGCAGAGGCTGCACTGGGTTTGCCACCACCTCCCAAACTCACCTTTGTGTCTTTGCTTATTTTACCTCTTCCATGAGAAATGATTCTAAACTCATCTCTACCTAACAAAATCTACCCATCAAAAGTCTGTTCTAATGAAGTCTCCTCCCCAAAGCCTATTTTTGATTCTTCTCCAAGACAAACTCACTCACACTCACATGCACTCCTGTGTGTGAAGAGTATACAAAGGAGTCAGAAGTGCCCCCTGCTTCCTGTGAACTTGGAGCACTTCCTTTACTGAAGTTATTGGTTCAGAGATTTCTTCAATTAGATTTGAGCCTCCTGGAGGGCAGGGATTACCTTATCTATATTCTCCACTGCATCTTATAGCAGGGATTTAGGGACGTAGGGATTCAGAGAATTACAGCTCAAGGAGATGAGGGAAGGTACTCTACCTCCAGAGCAAAAGAAACAGCATTCTGCTCCGCACACCCCTCATGAAGCAATGTAGGAACTTAATAGGGAGCCCTGCACTGATGAATGAACAGTCTCCAGAGTGGATGAAGCATGTTCAGGGAGAAGGAAAAGGCTGCTGCCAGCAGGGGAAACTCACCCAAACCAGCATTTGCTGGAATCACCCAGTCTCCTGGCTTCAACCCAGTCACACTGCTGCCCACTGCTACCACCTGTCCAACGCCTTCATTTCCTCCAACAGCAGGCAGTTTGGGAAGGATGCCATAGTTCCCTGGGGGAGACAAAAGCAAAGGGTCATCCAATGAAATGTGGGCCAGGAGAGACTTTGTTTTGTTTTTGTTTTGAATCAGGGTCTCACTATGTAGTTCAGGTTGTTTTTGAACGTGTGATCCTCCTGCCTCAGCCTCCCAGAGTGCAGGATTATAGCTTGTGCCTGGATGAGAGTACAGACTTTGGGGTCAGTCAGACTGGAGCTTGAGTGGGTCTCTGCCTCTCACCAGCCATCTCCCTAACTAACCTCTGAGCCTCGGTCCACAGGGCTGAGACCCTTTAGCGTTCATAGTCACCATGAAGATAAAGTAACATAAGAAAGGGCCAGGGGTTTACCTCAGTGGTTCCACCACCTGCCTGAAAAGCACAAGGTCCTGAGTTCGATCCATGGTACCAAAAAAAAAAAAAAGTAACATAAGAAAGGAGCCCAGCATGTGGCCACCCCTCTACAGAGGTTGATTTATGCCCCACTGCAATCTTCCCGACTCTCTCAAAGCCTCATGTTCAGAGAAGGGAGGTTAGGGAGGGCTGACACAGTCTGTGCATGGCTCCTCTGGAGAACAGCTACTGTTAATCACAGGAATTTCACACTCATACCTGAGGAGGAAGGAAATGAAGTGGCAGCTGAGCGAAAAAGCCAATTAACATGACCCCTAGAAACCAGGGTTACCTTGGATCATATTTATGTCAGATGGATTGATAGGGGCCGCCAGCATCCTCACGTGGACATCTGATCCTCCCAAGGCAGCCAGCTCCAGATTCTTTAGTCTAAGCACAAAGCCAAAGAGAGACATTAATGTCAGCCAGGCTAACTGGGTGTCTTCTGCTCCAATCATTTCCCAAAATAGGTCAGGCAATGTGTCTGAGCTGCCATGCCTGGCCAGGAATTAGGTTCTGCTGGGAAAGGAAGGTGCTATAAGGAATAATGGGGCACAGGCTCTCTACTGCAAGTAGATCACCCCAATGGCCTCCCTGTTTCCAGTGCCTACTCTGGGACAGAACACTGTCAGTGAAAGCCTAGACCAGCCCTGCGTTCCCCAAAACTTGCTTGGCTCTAAGAATCATGTGAGGAGTCCAATAATACAAATTCTAAGGTTTCAGCTCTGATACTCAACCAGGATCTCCACGAGGGCACCTCAACTAGTTCTGAAAATGTACATCTGGGGAACCCCAGGTTTCCACTTGCCCTCCACCTGTTTATGGCTTTGTTGGCCCTGATAAACATAGGCAGAAAGAGGGGAAATGGAGATAACACCAAGGTGTTTGGAAAGAACTCTCTGGTGACTGTGATTCATCCCCCGGAGTGATGGCAAGGGATGGCTCCTGGTCTGACATCTTAGATATAAAGCTCCAGGAGGGCTAGGGCATGGAAGGTAGGCGAGTCTTCTCTGGTTTAGGCCTCTGCTTCTCCATCTGTAGGATGGGGTGTGCAGGGGTTTGGACTTGATCACTTCCAAGAGCCTCTTCCGTCTTAAGTCTGTGGTAAGTCCCTTTGCTCATACTGGACTCCTGACATGGCGGTATCGGTATCTTGATCCTGCTGAAATTTTGCTTAGTGGGTGAAAACTGCCACAGGCTTTTTGAAGGAAGCCTAGTGACAATGCCCATGTGTTACTTTTGTTATTTCAAAACAAAACAAAACTAAACTTTAAAAGAGGCAATCTACCAACCAGCCAGCACTGATCAGTGTGCTAGACCACGGGGTCCCCAAGACTTTTTGGTGACCAGAGACCCCTCTTTTCTTTTCCATACTACAAGACTTCAGGTTTGCAATGCTTCTTTCTGCCCAAATGTTTGTATTATTAATCATTCTTATATTTTTACTTAGCAAAGCCATATGTGACTGTCTACCAGAGGTTCTTAGCATGAGGCCACAGCATCACCGCACTATGCTGAGGTAATCTACCCACTTCCTGCAGAACTCCAAGCTTTTAATTATACCCAAGGCTTGATCTCTGGGAAGAAGTGTGATTTTCAAGAAATGCTTTGCATAATACTAACAGTGGAGGCAGGTATTCATGAGGTTATTTCTTATACACCAGGCCCTATGTGGAAGCCTTTACGTACACGATCTAATTTAAGATATGCCATTTCTGGGACGGAAGTATTAATAGCCCCAGCCTACCTAGTAGGCAACAAGGTTCCTCAAGACTATGGAACTTACACAGGCTTAGGTGACTGCTAAGTGGCAGGTTTACTTAATTCCAAAGTCAGCACTCTTATTTATCTTGCTCTACATCAGCACCCTGAAGCGAGTTTGGGACTCGCCACCTACTTCCCAGGGGCCCTGAGGATCTGGGGATCCCAAGATCCTGACCAAAGTGAAGAAGGCAATGCTTCACCATGATTGAGGAACAGCGGCAAGAAACCAGTATAGAAAAACTCTCTACAGAAAATGGCTAACTAGGAAGTAGTGGATGATCAGGGGCAGAAAGAATAAAGGGCTTTTAAAAGAAAGTGAAGTGTTATGGAGTGTATGTATTCGTATACACAGCTGGAGGAGGGGAGTCCTTTTTATAAGAATAAGCACTGGACCGGGAATTTAGCTCAGTGGTTCCATCCCCTGCCCCACAAGTGCAAGGTCCTGAGTTCAATCCTCGGTACCAAAAAAAAAAAAAAAAAAAAGAATATGCACTGCTTACTGAGTGCTCACCAGCAGACACCCTGCTAAGTGCTTTAGAGGCCAGCTTCCATCTATTCCAGCAGCTTTCATGCTATTGTTCTGCCTTTATAGCTGAGGAACAAAGCCACAGAAGAGGTAAATAACTTCCTCAAAGCCACTAACAGTAGTAAGTGGCCGATCTGCTCTGAACCTGGGAGTCTGATGTTAGAGAAGCTACCTAGTAAGGGGCTGACCCAAGACCAAGCAGAGGGCAGTGAAATGAGCCCCAGCCTGTAGGTTGACCCCTGGTGCACCTGCTTGATGGGGAGAGGGAGGGACCATCAGTGGCCACCACAGCCCCAGCAGACCAGGCAGGGAGGTATCAGTGATGTTTCTGTGAGCAGAGGTATGAAGTCCACATCTCAAAGAATAATCCTGCTCAGAGCAAATGGATTTTAGACTAGCTGCCCCTTTGTATTATGCCACTGCTTGTCACCTGCATTTTGACAGATAATCACTTTTCCCCAGAAGCTGACAAAGTCAATGGGCTCAAGCTGCTTAAAGACATTTCTTTCTCTGCACATTTTCTACATGTTCCTCCCTCAGCCTAGAATTTTGTTTTCATCACTTCTCCATGGAATGTGAAATTCAATTCACTCTTCAAGACCCAGCTCAAATTTTACTCCTCCTAAGATGTCTTTTGCTCATTACATGGAAGGGGTGACTACCATTTGAGACCATCTTACATGAGTTTATTTTTCAGTCTGCCGACTTTCCATAGTTTTTTGGCAATTGTTCAAGCCAAGACATAGATTCACAACTCCTTTTTTTTTCTTTTTGAGACAGGGTCTCGCTATGTAGTTCAGTCTGGCCTTGAACTCACTATGGAGCCCAGGCTGGCCTCCAACTCGCAGAGATCCTTCTGCCTCAGCCTCTTGAGTGCTGGGATGACAGGTGTGGGAGATCACACTCAGCTCATAACTCCTTTAAGCTCTTGGGGCCAGATGTACTCCAGAGTTCAACACCATCTACTCCTCAGGTAGGGGCAGCACCCTGTGATCAGTGTTTCTGTAGCAAAATAAATGAGACTCACACTTACAGAGGTGAATAAAGACCATACAAAAACTTCATGTTACGCCAGGTTTTACCTCCAAATGAATTGTGAAAAAACTGTTTTAAGAGTTTTTTGAGCTAGGCATGGTGGCGCATACCTGTAATCCCAGCACTCTGAAGGCTGAGGCAGGAGGATCACCTTGAGTTTAAGGCCAAGCTGGGCTACATAGTGAGTTAAAGGCCAGCCTGGACTACATAGTGAGACTGTCTCAAAAAACCAAAAAAACCCCCCCAAAACCAAAAAATCAGATTTTTTGATTTTGGAACTGCAGATGAAAGTCTGGATCCAGATGCTTCAGACTCTCAGCTTAATTCTCTTTTTTACTTACCACCTGGTTTTGTAGTCAGAATGTGTGTGTGTGTGTGTGTGTGTGTTTGTACAAACACATTTGCTATCTCATTAAGATTGTGAGCTCACAGAGGGCTGAGAACCTTTAGTCTTTCCTCAGTGTTTAGCATCTGGAATTGAACTTTTCTCTTCTGAGAGAAAATGTGGGATAAAAATGCTGGTCACCTAGGGGGTCAAGGGAGGGCCTCCAACCACAGGGCCTTGGCTACTACCACTTGCTCTTCCTGGTTCTAGGCTATTTAGAAAAACAATCTCAAAGGAGGAGCTTAAATAAAAATGGAGATTATCCTAACAGACTTGAGTCTAGACATACAAATCAAATATGCAGTTAAGACTGTACTTCTTAAAAACCTAGATGACCACAGTTAAGAATGTATGCAGATAGCAGTTCATAGATTTGGGAGTGAACCAGGCACCCTACCTCAGCCGACCAGCTGGATATGCCTCAGAACTCTCCTCTGTAAAATGGGATAACACTAGAATCTCTCACCGGACAGTACCAGATACACAGACGAGGCTGAATGAATGGCATCTGTTATCAGGGGAAAGAATAGCTAAAGAAACTTTGGGAACACTTCACTAGTTCTATCTCTGAAAAGAATCACCAAGTCAGCTGGATATGGCGGCACATGCTTGTAATCCAGCACTTGGGAGGCTGAGCCAGGAGGCTCCCCAGTATGAGGCTAGCTACATAGTGAGCTTAAGGCTATCAAAAACCTCATAATGAGACCCTGTCTTTTTAAATTTATTTTTATTTTAAGACAGGGTCTCACTATGTAGTCCAGGCAGACTCCGTCTTTAAAAGAAAAGGACAGAAGGGGCTGGGGATTTAGCTCAGTGGCGCCATGCCTGCCTCTCAAGCACAAGGTCCTGAGTTTAATCCCCGGTTCCAAAAAACAAACAAATAAACAAACAAATAAGTAAATAAATAAAAGAACAGAAAAAGAAAAAGAAAGAAAAAGAATCACCGAGTCACTGAAAGAAAGACAGCAACTTCTTGGAAAATTCAAGTAAATTTAGTTAAGCAAAAATTTATTGAGAGTCCCAGTACCAGGCACTGGGCAAAGGGGTCTAAAAATGAATACATTAAATTCCCTTGCCCAGGAACTTGTTAGCATGGGAACCCACATGTGGAAAGGCCAGAACTCTGACAGCACAGGCCTGTGGTTCTAAGGCCTGCCAAGTATCTAACCTTGTGAGAGGAGGAAAGAACAGGAAAGGGTCTTTGAAAGTGATTTCTTTTCTTTTTCGAGACAGGGTCTCACTATGTAGTTCAGCCTGGCTTTGAACTCACCGTGTACCCCAGGCTGGCCTTGAACTCACAGCAATCCTCCTGCCTTAGCCTCCTGTGTGCTGGGATTACAGGCATGCATCATCATGCCTGGCTTAAAGAGTGATTTTTTTTTTTGGTACCGGGGATTGAACTCGGAACCTTGCACTTTCAAGGCAGGGGCCAGAACCACTGAGCTAAATCCCTGGCCCTAAAGAGTGATTTTTAAATTGGGCCTTAAGGATAGAGAATAGTTTACTGTGTAGGTGAGAAGTCTTTGTTGGAGAGAGTGGGCAAGAATTGGCCTTGACAGTAGGTCAGGCAGCAATAGGTGTGATCTGAATTGGAGCCACAGGAAAGGAAAGGAGCTGGGCATGGTAGTGCACGCCTGTAATCCCACCACTTGGGCCGATGAGGCAGGAGGATTTCTCCAAGTTCGAGGCCAGCATGGGCTCATAGTGAGTTCAAGGCCAGTCTGAACTGCATAGTGAGACCCTGTCTCAAAAAACCAAAACTAAAACCAAGAAAGAAAAAAAAAGAAAAAAATGGAAAGGACTCAGTAACCTGGAATCTCTTAAATAGGTGACATTAATGTCACCTGATGAACAACCCCATGTGAGAGATGGGGAAGTCTTTGATGGCTCCCAGGCTTTCAGCTTAGACTCCTCCCCTATGTGAGATAGGGAGGAAGAGTGGATGTGGAGTGGGGATGAAGGAGTCCTGTTTGAAGTCTGAAGCAGGTACCCTGACAGCAGAGGGCACTCTGGGCCAGACATAAAGAGCTGTGAGTGAGCTGAGTGTAGGTGGAGTCTGGAGACAGTAGAAAAAATATTCTGGGCCACTTGGCTGGACAATGAAATGACAACAACACTGATGGCTGACTGAGCGTCAAGCATGATGCCTATCATTGTACACACAAGATATTTAGTCCTCTTGATGCTTATGTGGAGCTATGACCATGCCAATTTAAGGAGAGGAAACTGAGGTGCTGAGAAACTAAGAAACATGCTCAAGAGTAAATAGGAGGGCCGAGGATGTAGCTCATCGATGCCTGGCAAGGAAGCACAAGGTCCTGAGTCCGATTCCCAATACAGGAGAAAAAGAATAAACAGCAAGTCTTGCTCTTACATTAGACTCCAAAGCTCAGGCTATTAAGCACCATTCTGGCATCTGCTACCCTATGTTTGAGGAATTATTAGGTGATATTATTAGGTGTTCCCCAGGATCCAACATGTTTAGGAATGTTGCCTACTAGACTCCTTTCTAAGAGTCAGACTGCATGTTAGTCTTATGAAGGCTCTGAGAAGTCCTCATATAAAGAAACTCATGTGGCTTGGTGTAATCCAGATCTTCCCAGACAACTCAGGCTGGGAACACTATTTTCATAGCCCAGTTGGCCCCATAGAGCAGCTAGGGAAATGATGCACTGGGCTATAAACTGTTCCTGGTTGTCTTGTTTGCCTTCTGGGGAGTCTGGCTGTTCAGTGCCAGCTGAGATTAGAAGTGGGAGAGGAGGGGCAAAACAGGAGTGAGGGTCTAGAAGGTGAGTAGAAGCTGCAAACACAGGTGGGTGGTGGCAGGGGGCAGGCCTGACACCATCTGCATGCCTGGGGGCAGGTTGCCACTCCAGCTGCTGTGTCTCACCAGGAAGACCAGCTCCAGCCTGTCCTGTGGAATGCCATCAATACCACAGACACCACTGTTCCCATCAACAGTTCTAACAGCGTCGTCAAGGATACCGTTCTGCTGAGATGGGAAGGAAAACAGGGCTCAGTATGAATTCCAGGAGCTGGACCTCTGGTGTAATGATAGCAGTTTCTTTCCTGTTCCTTTTTCTTTTTTTAAACTCACCAAAAGAAATGGTGGCTGTATTGTGGGGTACACATGAGGCACCCAGACACAGACTGGCTAGACTGAGACTGCAAGTAGACTTCCCAGGCCTGTGTGTGTGATGCCACCATGCAACTCAGAAGGATGGCACTGCTCTCAATTGACAGATCCCAGACTGGATAAAGTCACAATGGCTCCTTTGAGGCTGAGGCTGTACACCTGTGATGCCATACGAAGTACAAGGGAGACAAAAGCAGGCAGAAGAAAGAGCCTTTTGAGGGGGGAAAGAGGCCAGCCTCCCGGGGACTGGCTCAGTTATATTTGCTGTGGAAGGTGGGCATTGGCTAGCTCTGCTAATTTATCTTTCCCGCCTTCCACATTTAATTAGCAACCATTTTACTTACTGTTCATCTTTCACTCAACTGCCTCAAACCGATCAATATTATTTTGAGAAAGAACAGGCAGGAGGGTGTCCCTGACGAGAAACTCTCATCTGCTCAGTATGCAGAGCCAAGCATGTGGGTCTTCTCACAGGGCCCAGGGCGAAGGCAAGTGTGGCTCTCCTGTCTGTCTGCAGCCCCCATGGTCAATGCCCTGCCTTCTGTGATTTTAGGGAGACACCAGGTGTGCTGGGTACCTTGTTCTGGGATTTTACTAACAATGAATAAGCAGGGCACAACTGGGGAATGGTGAGGGATGAAGTTCTTCAGCTCACAGGTTGTAACTTCTTGTATCCCAGCAGGGAATGTTGCTGACCTCAGCTGGTAGGGATCTAAAGCAGTCCTGGGCTCCCAGGGAGAGCTCTTTTCATGACACTTGGAGTGCACAGAAATCCATCTTTCTCTAGGCCTCTTCTGGTTTCCCTGCTGCAAAGTAATTCTGTCTTCCTTCCATTCAGGACTCATTTTTTGGCCCGTTAGCATAATTTTTCTTCTTTTTTGAAACAGAATCGTGCTATGTTGCCCAAGCTGGCCTCAAACTCCTGGACTCAAGTGTTGCCTCAGCCTCCAGAGTAGTAGAACAACCACTGGTGATCAGGAGTCCAGTGCTCACCATAGAATGTCAGAACTGGATACTCGTTGGGGAAAAGGGGATTCATGGCTTATAACTTCCATGCTGCAGTATTATGCTGAGAAGGATGTTGAGGCTTGCTATAGTTTGGATCTTAAATGTCCTCCCAAAACACATTTGTTAAATGCTTCATCCTAGGGTGGCACTGGTGGGAGGTGGTGAAACCTTTAAGAGGTAGGGCCTGGTGAAAGGTCCTTGGGTCACTGAGGGTATACCCCTCAGATGAACTGTGGGACCCTGTTTTTTTCCTTTTTGCCTCCTAGCTCTTGATGAGGTTTTGCTACATGTTCCCACCCCACCCATGATGTCACCTTGCCACAGGTCTCAAATGGTGCCACTTGGTCAGGGACTGGAATGTCCAAAACTGAGCCAAAATAAACCTTTTCTAAGTTAATTATTTTGGTATTTTGTTATTGCAATAAAAAGCTAATACAAAGTGTTACTTCGTCTTGGCAGGAAAAACACGTTGCTTGGGGGGTAACGGAGGAAAGGTGTGTAGGTTTTGAGGCTGACACAGAAGATGGGGGGCAGGATGCATGTCCCTATTTACCACTGCTGATCTAAGTCAAACCCTTTGTTTTATCAAAGAGCAAATGAAAAGAATGGAGACTGAGCCTTGTGTCATATTTTTTTATCTGCCTCTAAAATGAGCCCTGTCCCCCACCCATGGAAAGGCCAGAGGTGCAGGAGCTGTTGGAGAGGTAGACAGGGACAAGGCCTCAGAGTTGCACTGAGTGACAGCAGTCCTTAGAAGCTCCGGGCATCGGGAGAAACCCAGCCTACTGTGCAATTCCTTTATATGCCTGCAAGTCTCACCCTGGAGGCAAGAATGAGGAATCTAGGGTAGGAAAGCTCTGTCTTGAACTCCACAGCCTCAAGTGAAGTGCAGATGGCAAGTGACAAAGAGTGTTATAGGACATGGCATCTGCTGGGCTGGAGCGTAAATCTGGTGACCCCTGGGTCAGCTCCTCTGAGCTGGTTCAGCAGATCCATGTCTCACTGGATTACACACTGAGCACAGAGCAGGTGCTTGATAATGCTAGTTGTTCAGATACATCGTGTTTCCTCTTCCCTCTGGGTTTTTGCACATGAAGGTCCTTCTGTTTGGAACACTTTTACATTTTCTCTCCTCTACACCACTCACTCCGTCTTCTGCAGGACTTGACCTCCTCTCTTTAGAGAACGCATTTCTGACCTCCCACCCCAGGGTGTGAGGGACCCCTCTTCTGGGTTTCCACTGTACTCTGAATGTACCCCACTAGGCCATGGTGCCCTGCCTCCCTCCTGTGGATTTCCTATGGGTAAAGATCACAAATTGTGTGTCTGTATTTTCAGTGCCTTGTACTTAGTAGGCCCTCAAAGAATAAATGCTAACTTATTAAGTTAGTGAGTTCTGCTCTGGCTCCTTTCACTTGTGACTATGAAAAAGAGCCCTCAACAGCGCACCAAATGCTAAAATTTTTTTTCCAAGAATTATAATTTTTTACCCACATAGTTTTGGTTTTAATCACTGACATCAAATGTAAAAGAAGAAATCTCCTGAGAATAAACAGTACCTTAGAGTGAGAACACACTATACCCATAGCCTGGGGTGCCACCACCTGCTCCCCTAAATTCCATCTGGTTTATGACACAATGAGTATGTGTCCAAGGGTTTTCCAGCTTAGTCTTATCTTGTACCAGCAGCAGGCAGGTGAGGGCCATGATCAGGATGCTGTTTTACGAAAGCTTCAGGATCTGAAAAGGGGAGCAAACTCTTGAGATGACTGTCATTGTTTCCTCAGGGCAAGGTCTCTATTAAGCATTTTAGCCAAAAAGACCCATCCTAGTTGTATAATCTTGGGAAAGTATCTTTCAATATTCCTGAGCCATAGTTTCCTTATTTGTAAACTAAGGTAACCATGACCAAATTGGATTGTGATTTTTTTCTTTTTCTGGCACTGGGGACTGAACCCAGGGCTTCACATATGCCAGGAAAGGGCTCTACTATTTATACCCTGGCCCTACTGTTATTTTTCAGTGATGGTGATTGAACTCAGGGCCTTCACACTGAGCTACACCTCCAGCCCTTTTTATTTATTTTGGTACCGGAAATTGAACTCGGGACCTTGTGCTTGCAAGGCTGAGGCCGGAACCACTGAGCTAAATCCCCGGCCCTTTATTTTATTTATTTATTTATTTCTGAGACAGAGTTTTATTTCATAGTTCAGGCTGGCCTTGAACTCATTATATAGCCCAGCTTGGCCTCAAACACATAGTGATCCTCCTGGCTTAGTCTGCCAAGTGCTGGGATTATAGATGTGTGCCACCATACCCACCTCCTATTGTGATTTTAAAATTCCATTATATATGTGGAGAAATTAGCCTAATACTGTACTTACTACATAATATGTATGCAATAAATGGGAGCTCTGCCCAACATAACACTCAGAATGGCAAAATTCTGAGGGGACCTTTGGAGACAAAAAAAAGAGAAGAACATGAGGGTTTATGGGAACTATCTGGCAGAGTACAGAACTCTGCCAGAGGGACAATGGCCACAAGGACCTCTGACATTTCTAGAATGTTTGTAATTCTCTTGAGCAGTCTGATTTTATTTAGATCAGCTGTTCAATCTTTTAAATGAAAATCACCAAGTATTTATTTAGGGGGGCTTATCTGAGGAGGAAGGGAAAGAAACTAAGAGAGAGGGAAATATGGCTTAGAAGAGCTGGAATGCTTAGGGGGCAAAGGGAAGGAAAGCAGGGACATTCAGAATGTTAACATGGGAACAGGAGGCCTCAGTATGAGAAGCTCTGCAAACTCTGAGCCCGGGCAGATTGCTCCTCATCCTTCCCTCCTCTTCCCAGGGTTCTGGCCTAAAGTGCAGGCATCACAAACCGGTCTGGGAATGCTCTGTTTGGACTCTGGGTAGCTCCATGACCCTACAGGTGTAACCTGATCCAGACATCCAGTCACTGGGATGTGTAAAGGACACCTGATTCTTTCTGTGACAGTGGAGTAACCCTAAACCTCCTAAGAGAATCCCAGTCTCTGGCCTCAGCCCATACATGAACAAGCAATGATGCCTGAATCTGGGTCAGAAGGGAAAAGTGCACTTCCCTTCTAGGAGAGAGAGAATTACTATTCACAGGGTAGTGGTTCTCAACCCTTAGCCAGGCAGCAGTCACCTGGTAACATGCACAGATTGAAAAGACACAGATGCTCCAGGGCATCCCAGACCTACTAAGAACATCAGGTGTGGGGCCTAGGAATATTTTTACCAGTGCCACAGGTGACTGAGCTGTGAAGCCAAGTTGAATATAGTGCTTTAAAGAAGTATTATGTTTTGAACATCAGAGAATTTACTAGAGGAGACAAGATGTGGTTTTTCTCCTAAGTGGCATCTGTAGACAGACTGGTCTGTTCTAGTTTCCCTGGCTCTCCAAGAGAAGGGAGTAATCAGGAGGAAGCTGTACTCGCTGCTTAACCTGCTCAGACCACCCACATCACCACAGTAAAACTCAATAAAAGATGTATTTCCTAATGAAATCAGAATCAGATTCAGTTAACATTACGGGGCACCTGGTTTGTGGCAAGTCCAGCACCAGACAGAGATATACAAGCCTGTGGGATAGGCACTACAGTGTTCTTGCTTGGGGTGCATTCCTCTAAATGGACATGTGTGCAACAGAGCTTTGCCAGCACACTGTAGCACAGTCCTCAGGAGATGTCTTCTCTGACATGATTTATTATCTATCATCAAAATAGTTTGGATTTACCAACTGATGTGTCTTTTGCTTGTTTATTTATTTATTTTGGTACTGGGTATCGAACTCGGGGCCTTGCACTTGCGAGGGAGGCAGCAGAACCACTGAGCTAAACCCGGGGCCCTTGTTTGTTTATTTTTGAGACAGGGTGTCTCTGTATATTCTAGGCTGCCCTAGGCTGCTATGTGGTCCAGGCTGGGCTTGAACTGCAGGGAATCCTCCTGTCTCACCCTTCCAAGTGCTGAGATTACAGGCATAGGCCACCATACCCAATAATGTGTCTTCTTGATATTCTTTTTAATTGCTCTAAAGGTGGATGTGGCTAGGCTCAGGGGAAGACCTTAATTTATCTGAGGCTTTTCTCTACCTGCCAAAACATCTAGCCTGTATTTAATCCATTACAATAAGTCCATCCCTAGGAAAACAATCAAACAGAATTAAAGAGCCGAGACCAATGGGAGTATGGAGGTGATTTTTGGCTGTTTAGCCTTGTGGGTTATGTCTGTATGTCTCTATTTTAAATATGATGAAATCGGGCTGGGGATTTAGCTCAGTGGTTCTGGCGCCTGCCTCACTGGCGCAAGGTCCCGACTTCGATCCCCAGTACCAAAAAAAAATCACCTTAAATATGATGAAATCAATGCTCCAAGAACTTCAGTAACATGCCAAACATACATAGCTAGGAAAAGTTAGGACAAAGATTTGGCCCCAGGTGTTGCGATTCCAGGATCTGTGCTTTTGCCTTAGCTCCGCTCCAGCCACCCTCTTGAATGGCTAGTTATTTATGTGCACATTTATTAATGGTTGACATTCACATACTGTTTTTATCAGCGACACGCAAAGATAATGAATTAAGATCCAACAGAATTGGAGGACATGCTCAGAAAAGTAAAGAGCTCAGAGATATTGAGTGACTTTGATATTGATTAGTATCAACCAGCTACCAAAAGGGCTGAACTTGTCTTTGACCTTAGGCCTGTAAGGCTCTAGAAGAGCCCTTTTTAACTAGGTCAAGGTGCACAAATGGTGTAGTAGAGAGGAACTCATATGAGACAGGAGTTATAAGTCATTATTCCAGTCTTTGTTCAATCACTTATTAGCTGTATCACTTTGGCTCGATACTTGCTTTCTGTAAAATAGAAGCAATAATCTATTACTTAACTGAGAAATGAGGTTCCAAATGGATGTAAACGTGTTCTGAAAATCTCTAAAAAATAAGGTAAGAACTGAGATGGGTCGGTCAGTAAGGAGACTTTCTGTCACTGGCTGTGTAACTTTGGGAAAGCGAGTGCCTCGGTTTTCTCATCTGCAAAATGGGAATCCAGTAACTACTCCAAAACATTGTTATGACAATTACATTTGAACATTCGCTTAAGCAAAGGATTGGCTGACACACAGTAAATCTAATCAATAAACGTCAGGCTGTACTCTTACAATTGTGCCTCTCGGGTCTTCAGCTACCTCAAGCACGGACTTTCTAAGCTACCAAATGCTCCCTGTGCTTCAATTTCGGTCTTGCTACTCTGTCTTCTTCCTAGGACCCTGACCCTCCTTTCCCAGGCACAGCCCGTTTAAAAACCTTCCAGGAGCCCGAGCCCCCGTCCCGGTTTCGGCGCCTTCTCTTACTCGACAACCTTGACTGGATCCCCGTGGTTCCCATAGACCAGCGCCCGTACCCGGGAAGGATCGGCGGATGCGGAGTAGGAAGAGGCTGCACGACAGTGGCGTTGCCAAGATGCGAGCAGCCCTAGGCGCAGCGGCGCTGGGGTTCGCGCCCCCCACAGCGCGCAGCGGACCCACATGCTCCTTGCAGCCTACACAATTTGGAGTACTCGGAAACGTCATCTCTCCGCGACCGGCGCCTGTGCCTCTACTCCATCTCCGCTCCGCCTCACGGCGTGGCCACGCCTCTTTAAAGGGCTCTCTCCTTCCTCCGCTGCCCGCGCGGTGGCGCCTGCCTAGACCGAGTGGGAAGCCAGGCTTGGGGGACCAGGGTGGGACCTGGGAAAGTTGCAACTTCTGAGTCCGCAAAAGCGCTTTCCCGACATAGAGTGTCTAAGACTGGTCTAAAGGTGTGTCTGCAGCCTGCGGTTTGGTCTTTGATTTGGGAGAAGTCATTTACCCTTTCTTGGCCTCCGTTTCCCCTTCCCACCATTTACTGAGCTCTTACTGTGCCAAGCACTTTAAAATACTATTTTCTTTAATCCTCCCTACCCTGGAGCCACACAGGGAGGCAAACCTTACTTCCCTATACTGAGTAGAGCAGATGTAAGGTGGTAGGAAAACAGGACTGTAAGCTTAGAGTTAGTTTTTTGTTTTGTTTTGTTTTTTGGAGACATGTTTTGTCGCCCCCCACCCCCATGTAGTTCAGGCTGGCCTTGAACTCATTGTGTAGCTGAGGGTGGCCTCAAACTCCCGGTGATCCTAGGCTCGGAGTTAGAAAATTTAAGTTCCAATCTGAGTCCTGCCTCTTCTTAGTTTGGGCAAGTGATAAGAATATTATCATGGACATTGTAAAAATATTAAGTGTATTCAGATATAAGGAGAAAATCACAAGCAACAGGGCGCCTTTTCAAGATGCTCATAGTGTAGAAAGAGATTAAGTGGGAAACTGCAGATTCTTTGTAAAAGATATCACCTTGCAAAGATGCTAGGTCATATTTTTGGTGGAGGGAAGATGCGAACATAACAGACCCCAGCTGACCGTTAACACACGCCAGAGTGCAAGACCATAGCCCCAAGAAAAGGGGGGCTCTGGAGTGGGGGTGGGGTGCTTGGAGGAAGTGCCTTTGGAACCAGCCCCTGGTTCAGAAATCATCTGTGTGTGTGAAAATACGTGGGGGTAGATCTGAGACCCACTGAATTCGAACTGGGGACAGGTCCAGGGGTGTGCATCTGTACAAGTTCCCAAGCATATCACGATGCAAGTGGCCCGGAGAACAGGCTTTCGGAAAGCCAGGGCTTTGAAAGATAAGTAGCTGGATTTTACTGACCTGAAGCTTCCATCTAGAATCTTTCCTCTGAGGAATAGAGCACAGCAGAGTATGATGATTAAGGTGTGAGAACTGGACTTAGGCAAATCTGGCTTTGAGTCCCTCTGTCATTTTCCAGCTGTTTGATTTTGGACAAGTCATTTGGCTTCTCTGCGTCTTCCTTACCTTATGGTTAAAATAAAGGGAATAGAATTTGGTGTGTAGCTCAGTGGTGAAGTGTTTTCCTAGCATATATGAGGCCCTGGATTTAATCCCTAGCACAGAAAAAAGAAGGAAGGAGGAGAGGGGATTGAGGTACTAGTAGTTATCTGTTTCAAGGTTGTTGTGAGTGTCAAGTGAGGTATTACTCACTTGAAGCACTTAGCACACTGCTTGGCACATAGAAGCATTTGATAGCTATTACCAGGGGGTTATTGTGAAGATTCTTTGAGAAATATCATGTTTAAAACACTAGAGATGGCTCATAGTACAGGCTCAATAAATGTCTGTACTGATTTTTATTATGAAAGAAAGTTGGTGTCCCATGGTAGAGGAAAGACTTGATCCCACAGTTGTGTGAGCACACACACATGAATGTGCACACAAAACACAGTCCTATTCACCTATTTTCACAGTGACACAGAGGGCTACTTATAGTGGGAGGTATAAAATAACTCTCTAAAACTCCCTAGGTGACATCTACCACAATCATTTCTACCATATTGGTAGAAATCTGAATTTTTTCTGAATCCCTAGGCAGCCTAACCATGAAGCCTGGAGAATCATTCAGCAAGTCTTTCTTCTTAGGGCTGGATTTTGTTCCTTTGTATAACCCTATTATAGGTCTCACTTTTAGTCACTTTTAGGCCATCTGGGTTCTCCTAGGGGCAGTTTGAGAACCACTGATTGAGGGGTTCGAGTCCAATTGTCCTGGCCTTGTCCTTATACTTTGACTCCCACCCTGTCTTTCCAGCTTTATGTTCTATTGGACTGTGTACAGTCTATGATCCAACTGCACCTGATACCCACCTTTGCTAGCACTTCCTTATCTAATGCTTTTATTCAGGCTGATCCTTCTGCCTGAAATGCTCTTCCCTTCTTACCTACCAGGGAAATTCCAGGTTCAGATACCATTTTATTGAATCAACCTCTGCTGCCTTTGTGTTTTCTCTGGACCTATGCTATGGCCTTTAGGGCACTGTCTCATGGTCATTTATATGCCCCCCCGCCCAACAAGAGTGGGGCTCCAGGCAAGATGTTTGGTTTATCTCCATGACACTGGCACTCAGTACGAGGCCTGGCACAGGGAAGGCATCATAAATATTCCATGAGTTGCAGGTAATTTAATTTCCTCATGGCCTGGAACTGTTTGTAGCACAGTCTCCATTTCCCTAGATTTGGACTGATCAGTCAGGACTAGGAATTTCCTTTTTCCTTCTTCTCTTGAGGATGATAGAAGGTTACGGTCTTAAAGAAAAAATAGTCTCTGTGGCCTCCCCCTGCACAAGAATCAAAGGAGTGTGGAATGGATCAGCTCTGGGTACAAGTCCTGGGCCCACCATTTAGCTTTGTGACCTTAGGCAAGTGCTTTATGGTCTCAGAGCCTGTTTCCACTCCCATAAAGTGAGATCACCAGTTAACTCCTGGCCTGAGGCTCCCCTCAGAGTCTTCTGCAAACAGCATCATTGGCTGTTGTTTCTGTTCACCAGTTTTCTTTTTCTGGATGGTCCCGTCTTTGCTCCAGAGTTCTTTTTTCATCACTGTTCTTTTTTCATCACTTTTTCCTTCTTTTACCTCTGCCTCCCTATGACTCTGTGTTTAATTTGCTGCCTGTGGTTCTTGTCTTTTGCCCCCTTCTGAATCTCAGCCTGGAGCTCATCAGAGAGAAGACCAAGAGCCCAGGAATGCTCAGCTCTGCCTCCTCCAGTCCTAAGGCAGCTTCTAGGAGTCCCAACCTTAGTGTGAACCTAAGGAGAGTGGAGGCAGAAACCAGAGGGCTCATGCATGCCTTGAACTCCTAGGTTCCATCTAATGTCATTCCCAACTTCTTGGGAGACTGAAATAATTGGAGGTTATTGCTCTTCTGGTTGATGCTTCAGTGGCTTCCCATTGCTCTTAGGGTTTAACCCAAGCTTCTTCCTTGCTTATAGTTTCTTGCAAGACCTGAGAGTCTGCTGACCTTTCCAGCTGCAGCTGGCTCCCCTCTCCTCCATGTTCTTTCCACTCCAGATGCCCTGGCTTCTTTGCTGCTCCTAACACACCAGCTCCTGGCTTTGCACAGGTTGTATCCTCTGGCTCCAGTGTTCCTTCTTGCTGACTTGCCTGGGGCTGGCTCCTTGGTCTCAGCTCCAGTGGCTGTCACTTCCCAGAGAAGTCATATCACTTCCAGTCATGTCACTTCCCAGAGAAGCCCTCTTGGACCACCTTGTCTAAGGAAACCTCTCTTCCCATATTTTTCATCACAGTACTCCATCCATTTCCTTTAGGGCACACATCTCACATTGTAATTACACATTTATTTGTTTGCTGTTGTGTAAGCTTCATGAAAGCAAAGACCATGTCGATGTGTATTCATTTATTATTTGTCCATCCATCCAACATTTAGTGAGCCCAACTCCATGCCAGATACCAGGCACTGGGCTCTAAGACAGTCCTTAGGTGAGCTTCCCTTCTAGAGGTGGAGATGGTAATGAATCCATCAAATGATAGCTGCTCTGTTCAGAGCTGCGACAATCTCCGCTCCCCCATTTCCCCCTCAATTTTCTGGCATACGAGACAGTGATAAAGGATTTACACCAGAGAGTTTGCTTTTTGTTATTGTTGTTCTTCTCTTCTCTCTGGAATATAAGCTCCATGAAGGAAGGGAGTTTTTCGGTTTGTTTTCTATTTCCAACGTGGCCAATTGTCATTGTTGAATAAATGAATCAGTACCTGGTAAGTATTCGGGAAATGAGTGGGTTTCCAAATGGGTCTCAGAATCTATTCAATTCAAGCTACACGAGCTTGATTCAAATCTCCGTGCTGCCCCATACAAATGCATAACCTTGGAAAAGTCACCGTTCTCTCTGTACCTCAGTTTCCTCAATGGCATGTGGGAATATAATGATATATGTCTAACAGGGTTATGGAGGGGACGAAGTGAGTTCGATGGGGAAGTACATAGGAGGTGGCTCGACTGACCTGGCAATGGAAACTAGTTTGTGGATCGTAGTGCAAAAGCTCCTCCTGGGTAGAGGCCCAAATGCACTCAACTTGTGCAGCAGAGAGTAGAGTGGGACCAGGGAGGGTTAGTGAGGGAGGTGTATTTTATGCTATGGAAAGGAGAACTTTCTGAAAGCCAACGTCTCCAGACTCAAGGCCCCTTTGGTAAAAGATGAACGTCCAGTCCTGGGGGTGGTATGAGTGCAGCATGTTCAGGGAGGCCAAGGAAGGTGGAACTCAAGGATCATAGGAGAGGCGAGGTGCCCCTGGGTCACTGTCCTTGAGAACGCTATGCGGGAGCTGGGAACAGGCAATGAGAATGTTGGTACCTAGTGCGTGCAGAGACCAAGGGACTTCCAGGCAGGGGTGCCAGGGTGGGGGAGGGGCGCGGCGGGGCCGGAGGGTGGCGAGACCCTGGGAACTTCGTGCGCCGCTGCCAGCAGGGGGCGCCGCGAGACCGCAGAACCCGGGGCCCGGCCTGACGTCAGCGCCCCGCTTGCTCCGGCTCGCGCTCCGGACTCGGCGCCAGTCCCGCTCTGCGCCGCGCTGCTCCGCTCGGGCTCAGGCTCCACGGGCTCCGGCGGCAGCGCCTCCCCCTCCCGCGCCGGGCCCCGGGGCAGACGGTGGCGCCCCGGCCATGGCCCGCGCCCAGGCGCTCGTCCTGGTGCTCACCTTCCAGCTCTGCGCGCCCGAGACCGAGACTCCGGCAGGTAAGCGCGCGGCGGGCGGACCAGGCTTGCCCCGGAAGCCCCCGGGGCCCGTGGCGTAGCTCGAAGAAAGTGCGAGTGTTGGGTGACTGCACGTCGCGAGCGTGCCCAGTGTGTGTCTGAGTGGAGGGTGAGCGGCCGGGTGCTCGGGATGTGTGACTGCGAACATTGTGTGTCTGTAGTTTTTTGTGGAAAAAGAAGGTGCTGTGTGTATTGTGTCTGCGAGTGTATTGAGTTGAATGTTGTGTGTGTGTACATCGCGACACTGGATGTGCGCTGTCTTGTGTGTCTGCTTGTGGATAGTGTTTGTGCGGCCAAGTAGGTTGTGTATCTGCTGTGTGTGCATCTGAGTTTGGTTGTGTGGCCGGAGTTGTATCTGCTATTTAGTGTTCGAATTTGTTTTACGTTTTGTATGCCAAGGCCAAGAGTGCTTTTTGTTGTGTGCCTGGGAATGGTTTGTGTTGTTTTATGCGTGTGTTGGGAGCGCTGTGTGATTCCACCCGAGTGTGGACCCGGGAACGCGTCTGTGGTGTGTATGCTTGGGAGGTCTGTGTTCGTATGCAGTCGTGGGAATGGGTCGGGAACGTGTGTGCCGGTGCGCCGTGTGCGCGGTGTGTACGTGTGGGAGTGTCCGGGGTGTGTGGTGCGCGCTGCCGGGGGCCGTGTGAATGCCGAGTGTGTAGGGAATGCGTGTGCGAGAGCGTGTCTGGGCGGATGTGTGTGCCAGTGTGTCCGTGCGCGCTGGTTGCGTGTCCAGGAATGCTGTGAGTGTGGTACGCGCCGGGGCTGGGGCCGAGTGTGCCCAGGGCCCGAGGGGGCAGCGGTGTGTGTGTGTGTGTGTGTGCGCGCGCGCGCGCGCGCGTGCGGCGCGTCCTGCTGGAATAAGTTGTCGTGGCGGCGCCCCTCGGCGGCGCGTTCGACTGAACCCGGCTGGGGAGCGAGGCGGGCGGGGAGGAGGCCGGGCCGCTCGCGGCTGCCGACTCCGACATGTCGGGCTGTTTGTTGTTTCGCAAGTTCGGCGCAGCGCTGGCGGGCGGCGGATCCGAGGAGGCGCCTGGGCCGCGGGGCGCCGGGCCGGCCGGGGCGGGCAGCAGGGCGCTCGCGGGGGACACCGGGCGGCGGGGCTGCGGGGCTGTGGCGTCAGGGAGCGGACAGGCGCCCCCTCCCGTGCGCTCCGGAGGCTCCGCGGACGCCGGGGTCCCCCGGGACGCTTCCTGCGTCTGTCCCGCAACTTTGTGCGGTCTCTGCCCCGGGCAGGCCCGCCGTGTGCGTACGTGTGTGTGAGTGTGTACGTGTGCCTGCGCTCTGTCGCGATGTGATCGCGTTTTCTGGGTGCGTTTCTGCGTCTGGAGTCTTTTGGGGTGGAGGGCGGTGGTGATCTCGTGTTTAATGTGTGTATACAGAGCTTGTGTCTGTTCGTGTGCCCGAGGTGGTGTACGCGGTGGACCGTGTGTCGGGGTGTGTTGTGCGTGCGTGCGCCTGTGCCTCACAGCCCCCCTGAGGCCTCGCCCCTCCATCTGACGCGCACCGGCCTTCTCCCGGGCCTCTGCTCTCAGGGCTCCCCCTCTCCCGACTCCCACCGCCCTGCGCGGAGTAACCGGGAAACGCCCGGCGGGACCGGAGCCGAGACTCGCGTCGGGGCCCCCTCGGCCCCCTGGAGAGACTTCCTGGTTGCCGGACCCAGACAGCTGCCTCTCCGGGATCGAGTTCACGGCCCTCCGACGCTGGGGCGTCTTGGGCTCACCTCCCTGGGCTCCAGGTCGCTCTGGCCGCTTGGAGCTCCAAAGCCATCTAGCTCAAATTTAGCTTTGACCTCTTGGTACCAGAGAGTGGTACCGGAGGAGAACCTGCTTCCCCGTTCTTCCCCAACTCCTCCCCAATGCCCTGCAGCGATTTGCTTCTCCCTCCGCCCCCAATAGTTAACCCTCAAGTATGCTTCGCTCCCACAACCGCCAGCTGCCAGCAGCCTAGATCTAGATTCCAGATGGCCCAAGTGCCCCAGCTTCTGGCCCGGGGACCTGTCAGGAACCGAGGTTTGGGATGGGACCTGGAGTGAGTCACTTGCTTTCCTGACCCCTGGGTTTCCTCTTCCTCCTCAAGGCCTTATTAATGACGGTGTGTGGTTGCTTAGCTGACTGAATAAAAGACAAGTCTGAAGGTTGTTACAAAACTCCAGAGGCTGTGATTTGAAGCTGCAGGGACCTGGGTTCAAATTCTGCCTCTGTTCTCCAGGTTCCTTGCCAGTGTGAGCTTGGGCAGATCACTTCTAGTTAGACCCAGATCACCAGCATAATTCAGAAGCCCTTGGCAGAAGAGGGGAGGCCTACCGTGCTCCTCGTTGGGGTAGAGTCAGCCCTGTTCCTTGCTTGCTTCTTGGGCTGCCCTGGAGGGGACTACTGTGTGATGTTGATCAGTCATGCCTACCTGGCAGTGGCTTGTTCCATGGTGCTCCAGCCTTTTGTCCTTTCAGTCACTGGAGTTGTGGCCAGCAGGAATGAAGGGGAGGCTGCTCAGCGGCCTCAGGTTGGGCAATAAAGACCTGTCCTGGCAGTGCATCTTCTCCCTGGGGCTGGGGGAGGGGGCGTGGCAGGAAGCCAGAAGAGTGGCTGGAGTGGGGGTGCTGAGCTTGTGGGCAGCCCCCAGCTAGCTCTGGTGGCAGGGAGAATCCAGGAAGGCACCCTGCTAGTTGGAGGCATGCCACCATCCTTCCATGTTGTCACCAGCTAACCTGGGCTGTGAGGTGGTCTTTCCATGCAGGACTCCGTTAGCTTGAATTGGAGGGGGCTGCTTTGTGCCCCCCCCTTCCCTCCTCCTGTCCACCCTCCCTGCATGCTGATGTCTCTTCTCCCTGTGCCCTCTCAGGTCCCTCTCATCTGTCCTCTTCTCTCCGTCCTCAGCCATCTTTCACCTGCAGGAAGGCTTAGCCTCTTCCCTCCATAATGCCTGGTATCTTCCTAAAATGTATGCTTGAAATGCTGGCTTAAAGCCCTTTGAAGACTCCCCATTGCTTTCAGGCTTATGCCCTTCTGCCTGGCTCTGTGGCTTGCTCGAGTCTCCACCTGCCTGCCTAGCCTCACCTGGTTTTGTGAGTGTCTAGTCTTACACACTCACCATAGCCCCCTGATGGCCCTTGCCCACCATCTCCTCTTCCCAGTTGTGCTTTCTCCTCAGGACTCTTAACTCCACCTCTTCCCAGGTGATCCCTGCAACTGTCAGCTCTCAGTTTAGACCTCACCTCCTCCCTGCAACCTTCCACAGTTATTTTCTGTCCTAGCCCAGGAAGGGGAGAGTGGGGGTTGATTGGATTTTACACAGCATTATAATTATTGTAATTACAGTGTGTCAGTCTTGTCTCCTGTAATGGGTTGTAAGCTCTGTGAGGAAAGGGACCCAGGCACCCCCAAAGGCCTGGGCCACCCAGCCTAAGTAAATGTAGGTGGCAAGAAAGAACGCATGAAGTCAAGTGGGTCAAATTCAGAGCTGGAAATGCCAGATGGGGGCGCACTGACTCCACTGAAGGTAGAGATGAAAGGACTAGGTTTTCCCTCCAAGAGTCTGGAAAATTCTGCTGGGGGATGGTGTCTTGTGAAAAGGCCATGTCGAAAGCGTCATCTGGGAGCTGTGAGTTGAGAAGTTGAGTCTAACAGAGAGGGAAGGGAGAAGTCTCCTGCTGCCAGACCCCGCCCCCAACACCCTCAGTGTGTTCCCTGCCTCCTCTGGCCTCTGCCCCACCCCAGCAGCTGGAGGGGCCTGTCCAGTCTCCCCCCTCAGCCCTTTGTGAGGAGGCCTGGGCGGTTGGTGAGGCTTCGAGTCCCAACGGTCAGTGTCAGCATCGGAGGAGGGGGGTGGGAGAGAGGGGCCCCGTGAGGGGCAGCCCCTCCCACAATCCTCAGCCCCAGATTTTGGGATGGGCAGGTCACAGCCTCCCTCCTGGCTGCCTATGAGCAGGAGGGAAGGGAGGAGAGCTTCGACCTGACCTGCGGGGCTCCTTGCAGGTGGGGATGGTGGAGGCCATGAAAGTGTGCTGGTGTGACTCTCGCACCTGGGCAGCCACAGGGAGGCGTGTGTGTATGACTGGGGCTTGGGACATAGGGGATACTCATGGCCTGTCAGGGTATCTAGCCTTCCGGTCACCCTGGTGTGGCAGGGTCTGTTTAGAGGAGGGAGGCACTAACTGGGGAGCCTGATCATTGTGTGGAGGGCTGATGGTGTGTGGAGAGCTGAGCGTCCCCTTCCTGAAGTTCGTGCAGAACTGTCTAGGTGGCAGTGTCTCCGTTCTGGGGTAGGGAGTCCATCCTGGCTGTAGGAGGATCAGGGTGTGCAGGGGACAGGTGGCCACATCCTGGTTTTGAATCTCCATGGCTTGTCTGGCCAGAGTCTTCTTATCCAATGGCACTTGCTACTTGGATGGAAATCTACCTGCATTCTGCAGTACAATGGCTTCTTGGTCACACGTGGCTATTGAATTTAGTTAAATGTGATTAAAGTAAAAATTGAATCCCTTAGTTGCACTAGCAGGTTTCAAGTCCTCAAGAGTTACATGTTTCTAATGGCTGTCATCATACCGGTCAGTGCAGGTAGAAGACGTTTCCACCATGGCAGAAAGTTCTGTGGCAGTGCTGGTTGTGTGTGGGGCAGGAGGTGAGGCGTGGTCTCCCCAGGAAGTGGACCTGGTCTGGATGTGATATAGGACATATGATATATGGACCTCCAAATGATATAAGGGAAATATTATAACTCCCAACCTGCTAGATATTTGTCATGCTGAGTTTATGTTCTCTAAAATTGAAGAATGAACTCTAGGAACAACGAAGGTTGAGAGTAGGAAGAATTTATTGAAAGAAAGATAGCTTCTGTCTAGGAGAGACAGAAGGGGGCCCGGAAAGTGGGTTGCCCAAGAGCCCCACTTCTCAAAGGAGGTTTATAGAGCAAAACCATGAGGTGACACGGGTGTGAGGTGGGACAAAACTATTGTCAACTAATAAGATTACAAGTATGGCCCCTTAGGTAACATTGATCCAGTGGAAAATCACAAGGTGGGTATGAGGCGGGACAAAACTATGGTCGACCAATAAGTTTACAAGTATAATCACTTAGCTAATATTGATTAAATGGGGGTTGAATGGGGAAACAAGTTCTGTAGCAAGCCTACATGCCCCCCTCCCTCCCAGGATTTTTCCAGGAAGGAATGGGCCAGGGAGATTTTGGTGCCCACCTAAGGTGATTGATGCCTATTTAGAATATCAATTGCTGCTTTTCATCCCTAGGGGAAGTATGTGAGTGTAGTCCATTCTCTTTGTCTCAAAGCCTGGCCTTCAATGAATGCACCTCCTGTCACTCTTGTGGCTTTGACTTTTTTGACTGCTCATCCTTGTCTGACTGCCTATAGTATTTCTAACTAATTTAGTTGTCTACAATAGATGGACTCGCATCTTCCTCCTGCTGGCCTCATTATTTCTCACCGGACTGTTGCAGTAGCCACTCCTTCGTCTTTCTTCTGGCTTCAGCCTCTGGCTCTGCAGTGCTCCCATCACTCTGACCAGAATGCCTTGTAGATACAGGGTGCTGCCATGTGCTTGCCCCAAACAGAAGGCACCCCAGCACCCAGGCCAGGCCCACACGGCAGCTGAGAGCTTGCGTGACCAGCTGGTTCTTTCTGAGACAGCCTCACATTCTGTTTCTCCTCCTCTGACCCCACTCCTGCTTCTCTGCCTTGTGACCCAGGACCCCAGAACCTGCCAGGCCCTTTCACACCTGTCTACCTTTGCCAACACGGTGCCTTCTGCCAAGAGCTGCCCCCTTTTGCAAGTCTAGCTCCATCATCCCTTGCACAGTGAAGCCTTTGCAGCTCTCCTGAGGCAGTTGGTCAGATTGAGGCAGTGATCAGATTTCTCCCTTAATGCTTGAATGACCACATGACTCTTACTTTCTGTCTCTTTTCTCTACTAAGTCGGAAGCCTCCTGAGTACTTAGCTATGTCTTTGTCATCTCTGGTCCCCAGGGCTGTGTTTGGGGCCGTTGTTCACTAAGTGTGCATCATTCTGAACCTTTGGGTGCATGGAGAGGGATTGGAGGGGGTGGAGGGGGGTCCTGGGCCCTGGAGGGCAGGCGTGGGTGGGGCAGTATGCTTCCTTGTGTGGCCCCAGGCTGGGGATGCCACTGCTTACAAAATGGTTAAGGGAAGACCCCTGAAGCGGCCAATTTAACAGCTGCTGCTACTGGATGACTCTGGAGGGCTTGGGCATATTCCCAAGGTGCAGACCCCAGGACCAAGTGGTGAATCAATGGGATAAAGAGAAAGCAGGCTTGGGGGACATTGCTGAGATGTGAGAATTTGGGGGGCAAAGGCTGGGAGAAAGATTGGGGGTAGTAGAAAGGGGTGTTATTGTGGATATCTGATGGGCAAGACCGTCCCTGGGTTAGAGGTGACAGCAGGGAGCTGGGGGACGATTGGGGCCTGGCAGATAGCCAGTGATGGACATAAATTTTGGGAATGGGACAGCTGGCAGTGGGGGGGAAAGTGGTGCTGGGAGAACAACGGAGAGTGGGGGACAGCTGGGGGATAAGAGATAACAACTTAACCGAGATGGGAAGAATGTTGCTCAGAATGTGCCCTTGTGTGTATCCTTGAGATTTTGTGTGTTTGTGGATCCTTGTGGTTGTGTGTGTATCCCTGTGGTTGTATATGTGTGTAAGTGTGCTTGTTCCTAGAGTGTGCTGGTTAAGAGCATGGGCTCATGGGCCACACCACGTGCGTTCTAATCCTGGTTCCACCACTCCTAGCTATGTGACACTTGGTCAAGTACTGACCTGTCTCAGTCTTATGGAGTTTGCATTTGGGAAGTGAAGATGATAACAGAACACAATTCATGAGGCTGTTGTGAGGATGTTTTATGCTTATGTCTGGAGCAGGTCTTGGCACATTATAAGCATCATGTTAAGTGTTGCTACTATGAAGTGTTTGTATAGCCCTCCTGTGTGCTCAGAAAAGTTTGTTCTTGGCTTCTGATGAAGTCCAGGCCTGGGAGGAGATGACAGTGGTAGGGAGGTAGTGGAGGGAATGACTAACCAGGTTGGTTGGGTCTGGCTCTCTTACATTCTCCCTCCTGGTCATCTCACTTCCTGTGCCAGGATCTAATCCACTAGGTCTCCTTCTCTGTCTCCCTGCCCTGCCCCACACTGCCCTGTGCTGGGCTAGGAGCCAGGGGATGAGCTTTAATAGTCGAAAAGATTTTTAGCAGAGCCCACATTCACTGTTTGGCTGCCAACATGCTGGGGCTCTGCTCAGATATAAATACCTGGACGATGTGCTCAGCTCTGGACCCCCTGTGCTATGGGTGACAGTGTCTTCGTCCTCTGCCCTTGGAGAGTCACTATGGTGGAAGAGGTTGGAGGGTGGGGTCAAGATGGGAAGAAGCCCATAGGGCAGATGAGGCCTGGGCTCCCGACCTATGGGGTAAGCCAGCAGCGCCATAGGCACAGGGTTTTCCAGGAGTCTGAGTTCCTTTCCCTGCCAATGTGTCCCAGGGAGACATCTGCAGCCCTCTCCGAAGCACTTTGCAATGTACCACGTCATTGCTTACTTAACACTATGAAGCTGCACTGCATCACAGCTCTGGCCTGCTCAGGGTATGTGGGACCCGGTGTTCTCAGACCCAGCATCTTGCAGTGCATTGCAGCTCAGCCCTGCACTGCCTGCCTGCAATGGCTTCTACATTGCACCAGGTGTGGGGGCCTCTGCAGAGTTCCTGTATGTTCCACCTTCAATGGTCCCATTTTGCTGGGCCTCCTTGCAGCTGTCCTGCTATTTGTCTCTACAGCTCTCTTCTATGGTGTCGAACTCTACTGGAAGTCAGGGTTGCATTTGGGGATGGATTCTCCTGGCTGTCTACACAGAGGGTCCTTACCCCCATTACACCTGAGACGCACATGTGGCTCTACAATGCAATGTTTGCATTGTAGGCCATTTCTGTTCCACACTGCAGTGCCCTGCTGGGCAGTCCACATTGCATTGCACATGTGGACTTCCCTGGGCTTTGGGCATAGCACCTTGCATTGCAGAACTGCACTCCAATAGATGGCATGCTACCACAACCCTGCCTCTGCATCTCTGTTTTCCAGCATTTCTGCAGTGGGCATTTGCACGGCCTAGGGCCTAGGGCAGGTTGTTCCTGTTTCTAGGGACAGCTCATCTGCATTCCACTGTCGCATCTTATAAGACCAGTGTACCTTTGCCTCATTCAGCACTTCTATTCCCTTGCTTCACTGCACTGCACTGGATGCATGCCTTCTGGCCTAGCCCTTACACTGCTCTGCAGCTGCTACAATGCTGCCTCCTGTGGTATCTCAGCCTTTTGCTGTTTGTATTACTGCCAGGTGTCAGCTGGTATCCTTCCCCAGGTTTCTGCTGGGAGCTCCAGGTAGGCAGTGTCTTTGTCCTCATTACAGTGCACCTCTGCCCTACCTTGCACTTGGCTCAGGAAGTCTGTACCTGCATTGCAGCTTAGGGCCACTTTGTTGGGCTTCAGGACTGGGTTGAGTTTTTGCGGGCAGCACCACTGCACAGTATCCAGTGTTGCAACAGTGCACTGCATGGGCAGAGTGGCTCGGCTTTGCATTCTATCTGCTTGCTGTAGGGATGGATGCACTTTACTGGATTTGCAGGCCCTGAGCTCTTGAACTGAATCCACTGTCCACACATCATCTTCACTTCACTTCATATTTTTTAAAATTAGTGGATACTTGTTATATAGGTTAATTGATTCCATTTTGGCTGTTTCATATATGCATGTAACATACTTTGATCGTTTCCACCCCATTACCTTTTTTCCCCTTCCCTCCCCTGTTCCCCTTGTTCCCTTCTTCTTTAATAATAGTCTCCCTTCTACATTCATTTTTATTCTCATTCTGTCTCTCTGCTTCCTCCCTCCCTCCCTCTGTCTCCCTCCCTCCCTCCTTCTCTCAGATCCTATATATGAAAGAAAATGTGCCATTGGTCTTTCTGTGTCTAGTTTATTTTACTTAACATAATGATTTCCATTTCCATCCATTTTCTTGCAAATGACATGATGTCATTCTTTTATGGCTATAAGATATTCTATTGCACTTTGTTTTTATGTTACTTTCTACCTATTCCTTGGGTCTGCACCAGCTGTGCTCCTCAGGACTGTACTGAGCTTCTCTGTCCAGAACTGGGTTGCTAACACCCAGCAGCTGGTTCTGTATGGCTCTGCGTCCTTCCCTTCCCTTCCCTTCCCTGTAACTCTGTACTGTTCTGCCTGCCTGTGCTGCATACACCTGGCACATGGAGCTCCTGCTCTGTGCAGGCCCTGTGCTAGTGACTGGAGAGGGAGAAGGACTGGTCGGGCTTACTCACACCCTGCGTTCCTCTGCATACCCATCATGCAGCACTGGTTTGCACCATGAATATGGCACTTCTGTGCTACATCAGGACCCTGACTGGTTCTTCCATGGCATTATAGGTGTTTGTACCAGGATCCATGCATATTGTGTGCTTTGCTCCTTCACATCATATAACTAGATTCTGTGTCTGTACAGTGGGAAGCTGCTGCACTACACTCTCAGCACACCATATCGCAGTAGTGTACAACCCTTACTCCATGGAACCTTTATAAAGTATAGATCTTCCCACTGCATGAGTTTGTGCATATACCATGCCCCTCTACCCAAACTGTGCCCCACAGGGGATCTGTGAACTCTCTGCCCACTGTACTTCCACACAGCAAGGCCCTCTACTGATCTCTTTGTTTCTGTATGGTATCTACCCCTGGCCTGTGCTTTCCTCTTATACTGCCAATACGGCAGCCTTGCTGCTGATGCCGGGATTTGAGGTGCACACTGGACCAGGATATGGAGAGTGGTCTGGTGTAAGTCCGCCTGCTGCAGTGGGCTTTGTTCCATCCTTGATAGAGATGGTAAGATGTTGGCATTGTCAGGCTCTATGTTGGCTCTTGTGGGTGGTGCAAGCTTAGCTTTCTCTGCCTGTGGCCTGGCCCTGGCTGATCTTGTTTGCAGCCAAGCTAAACCCTGGGTGGTTAGAAGATGATCTTGTTGCTAGCCTTCCTGTAATTAGCTACTCATCAGTTAGTTGGGGCTCTGGTGGGCAGCTTTGGGAGCCCTGACCTCAGTCTGGATTGCTGACCTGGAGAAGGGAAGTGATGAGTGGGCTCCAGGCCTCTGGGCTAGTCATGGTCTTTGAGCTGGGTGCAGCTGGTGAAGGTCACACTACCTGTGATCATGGAGTCCATAAGTCTGGTGCTGTTGGTGATTTACTAAACATGGCTTGGGAATGGGTTTCCAAAGCATGAGAGACAATCCTGACTTCAGGAAGGGAGAAGCTGGGGGTTACACAGGGGAGTATTGGACTGGGCAAAAATGTCTGGTTGAGCTGCTTAGAATAGGGAAGGTGAAATAGGCCAGCATTGTCACTGGGATTTTATCTGGATTCCTCAGTCAGGATTGAGCCTGTGCATGGGGTTAGATGAGATCCCAGCTCTGGCTTTTGCAATCTGTTGGGGGAAGCTTTGTTTCTCTTGGGGCTGCACTTGGGAATTGGATGTTCTGTTGACCAACCAAAGGGAATGAAAACTCATTGCAAACAGGGTCAGCTTACCTAGAGACTTCAGAAAACACTGGTGGTGGCTGCAGGTGTAGTGAGCCTAGGACGCCATTCTGGAGTGAAGAAGAAGGTCTAGTGCACAAAGCTCGTGGTGCTCACATGTGTGCATACATGGACACACATGCAGCCTCGCCCATGCCTACCTCTGAATATGTTCAAACACTTCTGCTCAGAGGCGTAATCCACACACCCAGAATCTCACAGCACCTGCCCTGCCTCACACACCTCTCCCCAGCAGACCTCTCCCTGCCTCCAGTTATTCTTGTTTACTTGGCCTACTCATATAACATGATCGTGATGGAGGCAACCCCATTCTCAGAAATGGGTTCAGAGAGGGCAAGTCACCTGCCTGAGGTCACAAAGGGATTTAGGAGAGCAGCAGGAAAAAGATCTGGGTCTCTTGCCTCCCAATGAGTTTTTGGCACCAGTTATTGTGTCACTCTCACGGGCATGTGTGGATACACACACACACACACACACACACACACACACCCACCTATGGAAACATGTATGTGGAGGTGTGAAGACCCTTCCACCAGAACCGCCCCCCCCCCCCCCCGAGTTTGCTCTGCCCCTGACAGCACACTGTCCAGAGCCCTGCAGGTGGATAAGACATCCCCTGCCTTCCCAAATTGTGGCTGACAGTTGCTCAGGCGACCGCCAGCCAGATTGGGGAGATTAGCTGAGGAATGTAGCTGGGCCAGTTTGATCTGGGGCTGAGGAAGCTGGTGGGGTCCTGAGTTGATTCAGCCCAATCTTTTGGGGAGTCCTCCATGGAGATGGGGTGTCTAAGGAGGGCCTGGTCTTCTCCCTATTCCCAAGCAAACTTAGACTATGTCCCCAGGGCTTGGATTAGCTGGGGGAAATAAAGGATGTGTGTATGTGTGTGTGTGCGAACATTTGAGTGTGCTGCTGTGTGTGTGTGTGATGTGTACCTCTCTGAGTGTGATTGGAGTGTGTGCTGTTTGCATCCAGGGTGGGGACTTGAGGCCTCTTTCCTTACCAGTTCCAGAGTGGTGGCTTGGTCCTGAGCTCCCTCCTGATCCTGTGAGACACCACCTGCCCCACTTATAGCTGTATTGCTCATTTCATCAGAAACTAGGCACTTTTCTGCACTTCAGGCACTTAAAATGAGGCTGAACTCCTCACCCTGGCATTTAAGGCTTTTCATGATCTGGACTCAGCCTCCCCTCCCTCCAGTTTCATCTCTCATTGCCTCAGCCAGTCTGGGCTCCTCTCTGTGCTGTGGGTGAACTGTTTGCCCACTGTCTTCCTTTGCTCATGCCACCCTTTGCCCTGCCTGCCCTCCTACCCATCTTTACTGGCTGGAGTGATCGCTATCTTTCAGCTCAGACTTCGCTTTCTACAGGGAGCTTTACATCCAGCCCCCTCCGTCTTGTAGCCTGGACCCATTTCTGCTTTGTCTCTTTTCCTCACCCCCACTCAGACTGGGAGGTCCCTGAAAGCAAGGTGGAGTCTTAATCATCTTGTGCCTCTAATAGTGCCACCCTGGGAACTGCAGTGTACTGACAGGGAATAAATGTCTTGTGCATGAAACTAACTAAATTAACACATGTAGCCAACAGCATATTAGGGCTTTATTTTGTTTGTGCTTTGCTCCTTGAATAAGGAGAGGCTGCTTAAATTTGAGCTTCTCTACATTGTAACTGTGTCGCCTTGGGCAAGCAACTGCCTGCCTCTGAGCCTCAGTTTCCATCTGCAAAATGGGAAGGATAAAAGTAGTAACCTTCTGAGGTGCCGAGGAGTCCCTCCAAAGGCCGTCATGGTGTAACTAGTGCCCCCTCGGGGTGGTGTTGGTCTGTGTATGTGTCTGTGTTGGTGGAGTCGGGGATCCCAGGCTATCAAAGTCAGACTTAGTTTCTTCCCAGGTTAGCAGTCTCCAGTAGGAGTTGGGTCTCTAGCAAGAGCTGGGACGTGGCTTTGGGGCTCCTGGTCCCTGAGCTATCCAGGCTGGAGGTGACAGGGTCTTTCCTAGTCCTGTGATAGCCGATAGTCCCATCACTGGGTGAGCTGGGGAGAGGTGGGGTGGCCTCTGCTTTGGGAGCCTGACCTCAGAGGTGTTATCCCTAGGGACTGAAGCTAGAACTGGGCCTGGCCAGAGACTCAGCTCTGGGGACAGCTGCAGATCAGGGAGAGGTGTCGTTCTGGCTAAGGGGTCACTCTGGATGGAATCAGTCATCCTGAGAAGTCATCCTTGGCTGTGGTCATCTACAGGGGTCATTTGGCAAGAGGTCAGGACTCTGGCTGGAGTCAGCTGGTCTGGTGGTCACTTTGAGTGACATCAGATAGTCTAGGGAATCGTCTGACAAGGGATGATCAGCTGGGAGCTGCTCTAAGCCTATCTGAGGGTCACCAGTTTGGGTCAGTCTGAGGGTTTCTCTGCCTGAGGTCAGATGGTCTGGAGTTACTCTGAGCAGAGACCTCAGTCTGGGCATCAGTCTGAGAAGATCAGCTGGTCTGGGAGTCCTGGTGGGTCACTGGGCTGGCTTAGGATGTGCAGGAGGAAGCCAAGGAGCTGACACTCCCAGGCCCACCCCAGGGCCCTGGTGAGACATCCTGGGGCAGCTGCCTTGTTCTGGTTAAGGATCAGGAAGGACCTGAGCCCCAGCCAGGGCTCTAGATCCTGGACTTTCCCTTTCTGCAGTCCCTGTGATCAGTGATTGGCTGAGACCCTTGGGGTCAGGCCCCACCCAGGCTGAAGTTAGCTATCCCTCTCCTCTATGAAGCCCTCCCTGACCATTGCTCTTTTAGTGCTGTACCATGGGTCCTTTTCTGAGGCCCTCCCAGTGTGGATAGGGTTAAAACCCGCCTTCTACAGGCCACAGGGCATGGTGCTGACCAAGGCTTTTCAAACAAAAAGGCGAAGAGCCCCTCTAGGGGCTGGCCCCAGCTCTGTGCTTCGTTCCATCTATTTGGTGCCAGCCTCATGCCCACATCTTACCACTTTACATTTGGTTGGTGTCCAAGAGGAGCAAAGGGAGACCCAAATGGTGGCAAGCTCCTTAGTGTCTCGCCACTTCATGTAACCCACATAACCCCATAGAGAAGCCACTGCAATAGCAAAACACACAGCTTCCTAAAAGTGAAGTCTCTTGCTGCATATTTTGACAAGCTAGCTAAGCTGTATGGACCTTATTGCCAACCAGAGGACCCACGTCTAAGCCAGTCTTCCTACCTGCCTCCCTTTCCCATTTAAACTGTTTATATTGGTTCTGAATTGTGGGAATTTGCTTGCTGTAGTCATACATGAGAAAGCCACATGGGACAGTGCTTTTGTGTGTCAGTTCCTTCAAGCAGAGACCTAGATTGCTTGACTTTGGGCCATGACTGAATCCCCTTGATGTTCATCAAGTAGGAATAGTGGTACTTGACTCGGAAGGTGAGGCCTCAGCCACACTCTGCGTTAGTGGTTCGCATCCTGCAGGGCGGTGACTGTTGTTATCTTTGAGATACTGTTGAGCTGGTTTAGGGTGTTCAGCGTTCTGCAGGGCCTGGGGCCCACTCTGCCTGGCACAGTGAGGATGGAGGAACACTGAGGTACGGTCAGGAGATCTCAAAGCCCTTCTCTGTCACTAGCTGTGTGACTTCCAGGAAAGTCACTCAGCCTTTTTGGGCCTCAGTTTCTTCATCAGTAAATTGGAGATAATTCTAGTCCTGATCTCATGGGTTGTTGTGAGGTCACAGTGATAAAATAATAATAGCTAATTTTTATTAAGGAGCATTTTGTTGAGTGGTCATGCAGTGGGAGGGGGGTCTGGGAAGTACTGGGACTGTGTGCAAGAGGTCTTGGGAGGGGACAGTGCAGGGAGGGACCTTGGGAGCAGAAGAGGATGGAGGAGGGAGAATTTTGCTGGTGGGAAGAAGCAGTGAAGAGGAGGGAGGGGGTGTATCTGGGTGGAAGGAGTGGGCATTGGGGGAATATGGGGGAGCCTTCTGGCCACAACCCTGCCTTAGCCCTGGATAACCAGCCCCATCCTCGCAGCTGGCTGCACCTTTGAAGAGACGAGTGACCCAGCAGTGCCCTGTGAGTACAGCCAGGCTCAGTATGATGACTTCCAGTGGGAGCAAGTGTGGATCCACCCTGGCACCCGGGCCCCTTCGGATCTCCCCCATGGTGAGCCTCTTCTCCATCAGCATGCCTCCCTCATCTCCTTTTAGGGGCAGTTCTACGTGCCTGTTCTGTGACCTTGGGCACATTACTTAACCTCTCTGGGCCTTGTCTGTAATGGTATACACGGCACTAGATGTGTAGCTCTCTGGACTCTGCCTGATTGTGCATGACAAGGAGCTTCACTTGTGAAATGGGTGCAGGTTTAAGTCATCAAAGGGCCTTGTAGTTGTTAGTTAGAACCTACTTCCCAGCACTCCCCTTTGCAGGTTGGCTCAGGGTCCACCCCACTCCCAGCAAGTCTTCCCTAGTTCTCCCCCAAAGTCTCTGAATCCTGCTCCTTCCCAGACTAGGAGATGCTGACAGACAGGGACCTTGGGGTTGGATGTTCCCCTGCCATCTTCCTGGGGTTCCAAGCCTTCCCAACTTCTGCTTTCCTCAGGATGGGGCACTTTGGGCACTTTGAGCACTGGAGTGGGAATTTAACAATGTGGATTATGGTACAGTACCAGCCTCCTACTCAAATGATGACTCCATAGTGCTCATTCCACAGTTGTAAAGACATGGGTTCAAATCCTGGCTCATCATCTTATCAGCTTTGTGACCTTGGACAAGTCACTTAACTTCTCTGAGCCTCCTCCGTTATTTTAACTGTGAAGTGAGAGAAGAGTAACCCATTTTGCAGGACCACTAGATATGCCCATAAAGAGCAGAGCACAGGGGTAGCACAAAGTGGGTCAGGTGTTTAGTTGCTCTTGTTGGAGATACTTGAGGGGCCTCACTTACTGGTAGCCCTCTCCACTGGGTGCAGAATCAACTGGAAATTAAGAAAAGGATAAGATGGTTGGAGGGCAAATTAACCCTGTTGCTGGTAAGACCTGTGTCTCAGGACACAAATGGTGTAAGAACCAAAGGGCTTTCTGAGGGAATGCCAGAACTGGACAGCTGAAAGAGCCCCCATGTCACAGAGGTGAAAGAGCCTGCCCTGTCACAGAGGTGGCCAGGGCCTCTGCAGACTTGTCCCCCACTTCTGGTCCTGTCCTCACTCCCTTTCTATGAATTTGGTGAACTTGCCTCCACCCTGGGGCAGACCTGCCTCTCCAGGGCCCACTGTAACCCTTTGCAGTAGCTAGTGTCACCATGTGATTTGCCTGAGAAGGCTCTAACAAGCACCCCATGGCAGGGACCTTGTGTGGGCCTCTCCACATCTCCAGGTCCAGTGCAGCCCGACACATGCTTGACTTTCAAGTAGAAGAGAGTAGCTTTGGATTCACCCATGTGGCCTCTGCCTCGCTTTCTCTCTCTCAAGCAGAGCTGCACCCAGGGAGAAAAGGGAGTGAGCAGCTTGGTGTTTGGTGTGGGGCTGGAGCTAGACCCAAGAGGGGTGAGCAAGTCCACAGGCCCTGCCCTTCTGGTGCTCACAGTCTAGGGAAGGTCGATGAGGGTGTGTGGCATGAAGGATAGAGATCACACTCTGCAGAGAGAGTGGGAGAGAGTAGGGAGAGCCATAGTGACAAAGGGAGTAGATGAAGGAGAGGGGAAGGATGCAGAGTAAGAAGAGAGAAGCAGAGGAAGGAGGAAGAGGAAAGAAAAAAGGGTCAGATCGGAAGGGGAGCTGGTCACTGGAGGAGGACAGAGAATGTATCAGGGCTAGGATGTGCCCCTTCCTGGATGGGATAAGAGTTTTGTTTACTACCCTGCCAGGACTGATTCTGAGCTGCCTCTACAGGCTTTTGACTCACAGGGATGAATGAGATTCCTTCCAGCCAGACCCTGGGGAGCCCTCCTGGAGAAGATCTGAATGTGCTTATGTTGGCTGGCAGCCAAGCCTGGGAGCAGGCGGTGCTAGGTGGCTGTGAGCCTCCCCCTGGCAGCTGCTGGGGCCTCTCCCCCCAGATGGGAAGCCACAGTGCCCAGCCAGGTCGTTTGGCATCCTCGTCGTTCTCCTCCCCCTGCCTCCCAAAAGCATACAGCTTGGATCCTCAGGGAAGAGCCAGGGCTGCCCTTCTCGGGGTTGGAAATCAAGAGTTTGTGTCCCAGCAATCTAGACTCCAAGTGGGGGCGGGAAGGGAAGCAAATCCATTCATTCAGTCTTTGTCCCACATATTCATTCAGCTTGGGTTCAGAGCCCTGCAGGGGCACAGCAGAGGCTGCAGGCTGGTGGGGAGACAGACCTGTGCTTTATGAATGATCTAGGACCTGAGGGAAGCACACTGTGGGATGTAGGAGGGTTTAGAAGCTGAGGCCTCGGAGAGCCTATCATGTGCCAGGCTCTTGACTTCTGAGATGAATTACCGCCTTCAAGTGTGGCACCGAGCACTGAAAGCTATGTCTTGGGTAGGGCACGGACTTGGACTGTGACCTGCGGATGGTGAGGAGCCACAGTGGGTTTTTGGAAGGCCACGTTTGTGTGTTTTCCGAAGCTTCAGTGCTCTTCTTTAGGCAACATGCTGCTAAGGGGAGGGAGTTGGATCACTGAATCCGATCGCTGAGTCAGATCTGGGACCAGAGTGCAGAATGCAGAATCTAAATCTGTGAGGCCTGGTGTGCTCAAGTACCCGCAGTCCTTTGTTTCTGCCCCCTTCTCAGTGCCCACCTGCCCCTCTCTTGGCTCCTCTTCCTCCTCTTTCTCTAGGTGCCTACTTGATGGTCAACGCTTCGCAGCATGCCTCAGGCCAGCGGGCCCATGTCATCTTTCAGAGCCTGAGTGAGAACGACACCCACTGTGTGCAGTTCAGCTACTTCCTATACAGCCGGGACGGGCACAGCCCTGGCACCCTGGGTGTCTATGTGCGTGTTAATGGAGGCCCCCTGGGCAGCACTGTCTGGAATATGACCGGATCCCAGGGCCGTCAGTGGCACCAGGCTGAGCTGGCTGTCAGCACCTTCTGGCCCAATGAATATCAGGTGGGCTGGGTTCAGCCTGTGGTCAGCCTGTGCCTGGGGGTGAGGGCAGAGGGATACCACTTTGAGCTCCGACTAGGTTGGAATTAGTCTGTGTTCAGTGTCAGGAGTCAATTTGTACTCAAGGTTGGAGTTAGTCTGGATTAATCTAGCTTTAGCATCAGAAGTCATTGTTAATAAGAGTAGCCTATAGCTGTGGAAGGGAGGGTTGGAACAGTGCCACCTGGAAACCTGTCTGGTTGGGAAGAGTTTGATCCTTTAAGGCCTTTTTCTTGACCTTGCTCTTGACCTTGCTCTCTCTGCATGCTGACACCCTGGCCCGAACCAGCTGGCTTGGTAGGGAGGGTCAGTGTGAGCTGGGCTGTTGAGGATAGTTCTGGGGCCCCCCGAAAAGGGACTCTTGTGGGCACCTCCCCAGGCAGGACTGGAGGGATGTCACTGTGACGGGGCCCTCCTGCCTCCCCCAGGTGCTGTTTGAGTCCTTCATCTCCCCTGACCGAAGGGGCTACATGGGCCTAGATGACATCTTGCTTTTCAGCTACCCTTGTGGTGAGTCCCAGCCCACTGCGTGTGCAGGGTGAGGGGTGTGGGCAGCCGCTGGTTCTGCCTGCAGGGGTCTCAGGCCCAGCTCATGCCATGACTCCATTCCCCCAGCAAAGGCCCCGCACTTCTCCCGCCTGGGTGACGTGGAGGTCAATGCTGGGCAGAACGCATCGTTCCAGTGCATGGCGGCAGGACGAGCAGCCGAGGCAGAGCGCTTCCTCCTCCAGGTGAGGAGAGTAGCCTGTGGCTTAAGGGCTAGGGTGGTGTGAACTTGAGTCCTTCCCTCAACTTCAGCACCAGAGCACCCAAGTCCTGGCTGTCCCCAGGCTTTGCTCTGCCCTTCTGGGTCCCACATTATTCTGGGGCAGAGCACAGCTCCAGGAAGGGACGGGTAATTGGGGCCAGAACAATAACGCCTCACCCTGGCCCAGGGTCCCTCTGTCCGTGGTGCCCTTGATCTTCTGACCCCTCTTCCCCCACAGCGGCAGAGCGGGGCTCTGGTGCCCGCGGCCACTGTGCGTCACATCAGCCATCGGCGCTTCCTGGCCACTTTCACGCTGCCCGCCGTGGGCCGCGCGGAGCAAGACCTGTACCGCTGCGTGTCCCAAGCCCCGCGCGGCACTGGTGTCTCCAACTTCGCTGAGCTCATCGTCAAGGGTCAGCCAGCGGGCTAGGGCCTAGGGGCGGGGCCGGCGGAGGGGGAGGGGTAAAGTCTGGTGGGGCTGGGCGGGGCTGGTCAGTAAGACTCAGTGGACTTGCGGGAAGGGTGCTGTTTGATCCCAGCTGAGGATGAAGGGGGCAGGCCCCAGTGGGGGTGTGGCCTGGGTGAGGGGCAGGGCTGATGGGATGGGGGCCAGGTGAAAGCTAGATGAGATAGAGTCTGGCTGTGTCTTCCAGATGTTGACTGGAGTTGGTGTACGCTCAGGCACCGGAGGCGGGGGGTGGGAGAGCGAGGACTTGGGTGACCCCCAGGGGCTTGAGGGAGTGGGTGGGGGCGGGTCAGCCATCGTAGCCAGATGTCCATTAGTGGCTGGAGATTTAGTGGAGGCTGAAGAGCGGATCCGTCCTTTGAGGGCTTGGTAGCAGCGTGAGGAGTCTGGAGGACCGGGAGGAGTCTTGGGACTGTGGCTGTGGTAGGGGTATGGAGTTGAGGCTTGGGATCTCAGGCGCATCAGTTGGCTCTTCCTCTCTCCTCGCAGAGCCCCCCACTCCCATCGCACCCCCACAGCTGCTGCGTGCGGGCCCTACCTACCTCATCATCCAGCTGAACACCAATTCCATCATCGGTGATGGGCCGATTGTGCGCAAGGAGATCGAGTATCGCATGGCCCGTGGACCCTGGGCCGAGGTGCATGCTGTCAGCCTGCAGACCTACAAGCTGTGGCACCTCGACCCTGACACAGAGTATGAGATCAGCGTGCTGCTCACCCGCCCAGGGGATGGGGGCACTGGCCGCCCTGGGCCACCACTCCTCAGCCGCACGAAGTGTGCAGGTGGGTGCACCTGCTATCTCCTGCCCCAGGGTCTCTCTGGACAGCGGGTATGGGCTCAGGGCAGTGGAGGAGGAGAGGAGCACATTCCAAGAGGTAGTATGGCTCGGATCTGTGCTTCTAAAAGTTATTATTTTTATTCAACCCTTGTTACGGTAATGGTAATTATAGCTAATACTTTGTGTGGGTCTCTTAAACATATGTGTCTACGCACATCTATTGATTTAAAACATGGGCCAGGCATGATGGTACACACCTGTAATGCCAGCACTGTGACAGGCTGAGGCAGGAGGATTGAAAATTCCAGTGAGAAAATTTAGCGAGACTCTATCTCAAAATAAAAAATACCAAGGGCCTGGGAATTTAGCTCAGTGCAAAAGCCCCAGGTTCAGTTCCCAGTATTGCAGCCCCTTCCCAAAAATCCTTCAAAAACCAGAAAACAAACAAACAAAAACTATACATAAAACATAAAAAAATCCTCCAAGACAGAAAACCCCAAAGAAACAAAAAATAAAACTTCCCAGAACACCATGATAGAGAAACTGTTGTTATGCCCATTTTACAGATGAGGTGACTGAGGTACAGAGATATTAAGTGACGGCACACAGCTAGTAAGTGGTAGAAATGGAATTGGCTGGCTGCCTCCAGAATCTGTATTCTTTTTTTTTTTTTTTTTTTTTTTGGTACTGGGGATCGAACTTGGGTCCTTGTGCCTGTGCAGCAGGTGGCGAAACCACTGAGCTAAATCCCTGGCCCTAGAATCTGTATTCTTAATTCTACTTTATGTCATCTAGATAAAATATACAACTAAATACCATAAAATAAAAGTGTTTGATAAATTCTCGCTGGATTCTCTAATCTGGGCATTGAGGCGGAAGCCTGCTCCACCTTGCTAGAAAGGGTGAAGTAGTCACTGTTAGGATCCACTGTATACCTGCACCAAAGGGGACTCAGTTCATCAGAAGAGAAATTGAGAACAATGTTCTTTGTGATCTCAATGATCTTTGTGATATCTTGTTTGTATTGAATCTTTCATTGAGCTGAGTGTAGATTCGTATGCAGTTATAAGAAAAATACAGAGAGATTCCCTGCAAATTTTTTATACTGTTTTTTTCTTTGGTGGTAACGCTGCAAAGCTATGGTATGATGTTACAATCAAGACATTCACACTGATAGATCTTATTCAGTTTCCTAGTTTCACTTGTATTTGTTTGGGTGTATCTCTGGTATTTTGTTCTATACCATTTATCACACCTATAGGTTTGTGTGTTCACCACTATAGTCAAAATACTGAACAGTTCAGTCACCTCAGAACCCTAGTGTTGCCCTTGTATAGTCACATTCACGTGTCTCTCATCCTTCCCTCCCCAACACTTGGTAATCACCGATCTGTTTGCTCTTCATTTCTAGAGCTTTGTCATTTCAAAAATGTTACATAAATGAAATCATGCCTTTTGAAATCTATAACCTTTTTGAATTGTGTCTTTTTTGGTAACATTGCAATGTAATTCACATGTCGTACAAGTCACTCATTAAAGTGTACAATTCAGTGGTTTTAAATATATTTATAGAGTTATGCAACCATCAACACAATTTTAGAGTATTTAATCACCCCAGAAAGAAACCTTGTACCCTTTCACAATTACTCACATTTCACTCTAATTCCTCTAGCCCTAAGCAAACACTAATCTACTTTCTGTCTCTATAGATTTGTCTCTTTTTAAACATCATACATAAATAGAATCATTCAATATGTAGTTTTTTTGTGACTGGCTTTTTCATTTAACATGATGTTTTCAAGGTTTATCCATGTTGCAGTATGTATCAGCCTTCTATTTCCTTGGGCAAATAATATTGCATTATATAAATTTTATTTATCCATTTATTAGTTGATGGACACTTGGGTTGGTTATAGTTTTGGGGTGTTTTGAGCAGCATTTCTATGAATATTCATATTCTGTATTCATTCTTGTTTTTATGTAGAATATATTTTCTTTTGAGTATATATCAAATATATCATAATTGATGTTTAACCTTTGAGGAACTGTTAGATTCTTTTCACTATATCTATACCATTTTACATTCACATCAGCAGAAGATGAGGGTTCCAATTTCTCTACATGCCCACAAACATATAATGTGTCTTCTGATTATTACTGTCCCAGTGGGCATGAAATAGTGTCATATTATTGTTTTTATTTGTATTTCTCTGGTGGCTAATGATATGGAACATCTTTTTCATGTGCTTTTTGGTCATTCATGTATCTTCTTTGTTGAAATATCTCTTTAGTTCTTTACTCATTTTATTTTATTTATTTATTTTAGTTCTTTGCTCATTTTAAATTGGGTTGTCTTTGTATTGTTGCATGTAAGAGTTTACATAATTCTGGAAACTAGATTCTTATTAGATATCTTTGTACATATTTTCTCCCTTTATGGGGGTTGTGATTTCCCTTTCTTGGTGGTGCCCTTTTAAGCACAACAGTTTTCCTTTTTTTTAAAAGACAGGATCTTACTGTGTGGTACAGATTGGTCTTAAACTCACTATGTAGCCTTGGGTGGCCTTAGCCTCATGATCCTTCTGCCTTAGCCTCCTAATTCTGGGATTATAAGCATACATCACCATGCTAAGCAAAGGATTTCTATTTTGATGAAGCTCAATTTATCTATTTTTCTTTGTCGTTTGTGCTTTTGATATATAAAAGAAACCATTGCCTAATCTGAAGTCATAAGAAGTCACTTCTGTGCTTTTTCCCTGAGAGTTTTATAGTTTTAGCTCTTATATTTAGGTCCTTGATTAATTTTGAGTTAATTTTGTATATGGTGTCAAGTAGGAATCCACTTTCATTTATTGGCATATGGACATCCAGTTATCCCATCACTGTTGAAATACTGTTCTTTTCCCCATTGAACTATGTTGCTAGTGAGGTTGGCTTTTTAAAAAAAAATTCAGCATACAACTCTGGGGATTCATCCAAGTTGTTGTGTATGTATTAGTGCTTCATTTTTTCTTTTTTATGAGTATGGATATGCCACAGTTTAACCATTTACTTGTAGAAGGATCTCTGGATCGATCCCAGTTTTTGTCCATTACAAGTCAAGACTGTGAAAATTAATAGACCGGCTTTTGCATAAATTTTCATGTTTGTGGAATAATGACCAAGAGTGCAATTGATTGTTTTACATTCTCACCACAGTATGTGAGTGATTTAGTTTTCTGCATCCTTGCAGAAAGCACTTGGTGTTGTCACTATTTTATTTCAGATATTGAGAGATGTATAAGTGATATCCCATCACAGTCTTAATTTGGATTTCTTTAATGCCTGGTGATGCTGAACATCTTTTCACATACTTTTTGCCATCTGTGTAACCACTTCAATGAATTGTCTGCTCAGGTCTTTGCTCGTTTTCTAATAGTATTCTTTCTTTTTTAGAGTTGAGTTTTGAGGGTTCTTTAAGTGTTCTAGATGCCAGTCCTTTATTTTTATTTTTATTTTTTTTGGGGTACGGGGATCGAACTTGGGTCCTTGTGCTTACAAGGCAGGCGGCAGAACCACTGGGCTAAATCTCTGGCCCGATGCCAGTCCTTTAATGCATGTACAGTTTATATTTTCTCCAGTGTGTGTATTGCTTTTTCATCTTTTTGACATGAACTTTTAGCTATTTCTAATTTTGATAGTTATATTATCAAATTTCCCTATTATGGATTGTGCTTTTGGTGGCAAGTTTAAGAATTCCTTGCCTAACCATATGCCCCCAAATTTTCTCCTGTTGTTTTTTTTTCTCTTAAAAGTGTTATAGTTTTACATTTAAGTCCATAAACTATTTTGGGTAAATTATGAGTTAAGGTCAAGAATTATTCATGTTTTTGCAATCACTATTTTTTAAGTGTTTTTAAAAGCCCATCTGTGAACCATCTAAAATACAGTGGACTTTGGGAGACCCTTGAGTGGTCTCCCAAGGGATTTGGCTTCTAGCTGAGGGATATAGATCAAGTTACTTAACCTGTCAGAGCTTCAGTCCCCTTATTTTATTTTATTTTTGGTACCGGGGATCGAACTCAGGTCTTTGTGCTTGCGAGGCAGGCGGCAGAACCACAGAGCTAAATCCCAGGCCCAAGTCCCCTTATTTTATTTTATTAAAAAAAAATTTTTTTTTTTTGGTACTGGGGATCAAGCTCAGGTCCTTGTGCTTGCGCAGCACGTGGCAAAACCACTGAGCTAAATCCCTGGCCCAAGTCCCCTTATTTTAAAGTGCCAGGCATAGTGGTGCATGCCTCTTTTTTTTTGGTGCCAGGGATTGAACTCGGGACCTTGCGCTTTCGAGGCAGGTGCTGGAACCACTGAGCTAAATCCCCGGCCCTTCAGCCCCCTTATTTTATAAAATGGGAAATGGTAATAATTTTTACAATCTAGGATTAGTTTGAAAGATTCATGCAACAGACATTTATTGAGTATCTATTATATGCCAGGTACTATTATAGTTGCTGGGAATATATGTAACCAAGATAGAAAAGACTGCCAAACATTCGAGTTCATCGTGAAACTCTGCTATGAGCTTATATTCTGGCAGAAGGAGAAGGTGATAAATAAGTAAACAAGTGGAATATATAGTTTTGTCAGATGGTGGTAGAGACTACATCAGGGAGGGGGGTGGGGTGTGGGTTTTTTGTTTTGTTTTTTGAGACAATGTCTCACTATGTTATGTCACCCCGGCTGGCCTCGAACTCAGTCTTTCTACCTCAGGTTTCTAAGTGCTAGGATTACAGGTGTGCACCACTATGCCTAGTTTGGAGATTGTTGTGTTAAAAAGGCTCAATGACTTGGGTGTTGGTGCATGCCTGTAATCCTAGGCTCTGGGAGGATTGAGGCAGAAGGATCAGAAGTTTAAGCCCAGCTTGGGCAATTTAAGGACTTAGTCTCAAAATAAAAAAATAAAAAGGGGTGAGGTGGGGATGTAGCTCAGTGTGAAGGCCCTGGATTCAATCCCCAGTACAAAAAAACAACAAAACAAACAAGCAAATGGAAAAATTCAAGGAACTGTCTTACTGAGAAATGAGATTTGAGATTTGAGCAGAGATGAAGAGGTGAGGGACTAAGCCAGGCAGGGGAGCAAGGATTGCTGGGGAAAGAGCATTTCAGGCAGACCAACTGCAAAGGCCTGGAGGCGGCAGCCTCACAGAAACCCTGTAACTGGTCTAGTGCCAGAAGGGAGGAGATAGGAGAGAGGCTCAGTGTTGGACTGGGGATGAGGAGCTCACAGGCTCGTGGGCTGGGAGCCGTGGTGAGGGCTGGAGAGGAGTAAACATCGCCTCCTTGTATTCACCTGGCCCCTCTATGGAGAACAGACTCCAGGAGGACAAGGACAGCAGAGTGAGATGAGGGGAGAGGGCTACTACAGCGACCTGACTGTGTGTGTGTGTGTGTGTGTGTGTGTGTGTGTGTGTGTGTGATGGTGGCTGCTGGGAGCAGAGTGGAAGTGGTGGTGATAGCAGTGGTGAAAAATGGTCAGATTCTGATTTGTTTTGAAGGTAGAGGTAACAGCATCTGCTGATGGATTGGATATGGGAAGAGGGAGAGAGAAACAGAAGAGTCCAGCATGGCTCCAAGGTGCTTTGCTTGAGCAGCGGAAAGGATATAGTTGTCATTTACTGCAAAGTAGCAGATGTGGCAGGAGCTATTTTGATGAGGTATCATAGATCAGGAGCTCTGAGTTGGAGATGCTGACTTGGAGATACCATTAGACATTCCAGTGGAGATATCCATCAGGCAGGTAGATGTATGAGTGTGGAGTTCAGGGAAGAGTTCAGACTGCAGAAATAAATCTGGAAGTTGTCAGTGTAGAGATGGTGTAGATAGTATTTAAAACCAGGAGACTGGATGAGATCTTTCATGCTAGTGGTTCTCAACAGGGGTGGTTTTGTTTCCTAGGAGGCATTTGGCAGTGTCTGAAGACATGTTGTTGTCACAACTGGGTGGTGATGGTGGGTGCCACTGGCATGGATGGGTAAATGTACAATGCACAGACAGCTCCTGACAACAAAGAATTATCCAGTCCAAAACATCAATAACGCTGAAGTTGAAAACCCCTGATTTAGTCCTTAGATTTTTAGGGAATAAGTGTAAATGGAAGAGAGAGGAGTCCTAAAGCCTGAACTTTAGAGCCCTCCAGTGTTTGAGGTTAAATGTGGACAATTGCACATAAATGCTTTAAATGCATGTGAAGTGTAGTGCCTAACACACAGCAAGTATCCAGTAAGTGGCAACTGTAATTTTAATGATGTTCTTAACTTTTCAAAAGCAGTTGTGCCTTGCCACTGAGAATAAAAGAAATCAGAAAACTTAGGCACTCCATAGAGAATCTCTGCTGTACTCCCCTTAGTGTGCACATGGGGAAACTGAGACCCCGAGAGGGGAAGGGTCTTGCCTATAGTGGCTCAGGAACTCAGGTTTCACAGTGGTGGCTTTCAACTATCCCCACTTTTACGGTGAGAAAATTAAGATTTAGAGATTTATAATCACTTGCCCAAGTCTACACAGTGAGTCTGTAGCAGAGCCAGAATCAAAATTTGAATCTCTTGATTTCCAGTCCAGGGTTTTAAAAAGCAGTGGCTGTCATGCCTGCTTCGCACTGTGAGGCACCAAACACTGTACCTAAGCTGGCCAGGATGGGAGCTGGGGCAGGGCCCAGGCCAGCAGATGAGATGCACATGCCTCATTCCGCCCCTCTAAATTACATGCTTCTCTGTGTTGACACCACCACCTCCTCTTTGCTCAGGCTCCTTGGCCAGTAGTTGTTTTGTGGTTGGCCAGCTGTGTTGTCATCTTCTCCAGCCCCACGACTCCCCTCCCACTATATTATTTACTGTAAAAACAATAATGTAGCTTTGGTAAAAGGCTTTTTAAAAACATCACTCTAAATCTCACCATCCTAGCCCGCCAGCTGTTTTAATTTTTCTGTCTTGTTCAGATCTCTGCCCATATGTCTACAGTATACATTTTTACATACTTGTCATTGGGATGTAGAAAGAATTCAGGATTTTGCTTCATTTGCTTGGTGCTGTAACATGTACTGTGCTGTTTATAATTATATTTATTGCCTATGGAAATCTACTGAGTATCCTTGGATTTCTGGGCTGTTTGTTTCCAGATCCCTGTTATTATAAATAATACTACATTGAAAAACTTAATGTTTATAGTTCTTTTGTTTTTCTCTTGAGTTTTATTCTTAAGGGCAAATAATCAGGAGTGTTTAAAGAAAGGGCTTTGATATAATAATGTTTTAGAAGGTGATTTTACTAGTTTACACTGCTATTAGTATCTTGCATTAGAGCACACACATTGATTTATTCATTACTATAGGCCAGACAATTTAGCTCATGTATTTCATGTAACTCTCTTCAAAGTAGGCATTATTACCTCCAGTTTCTCAGGTGAGGAACCTGACATAGAGTTCAGAGGGGTGAAGTAACTTGCCCGAAGTCACAGAGCTAAGGAGGGGTGGAGATAGGATGTAAACTTTGATGCATTTGACTGAGGTCTGCCCATACCTCCTGCCATGAGATAAAGTTGAATATTTGAGTTTTTGGATCCTCATTACTATTATGAAACTCAGCAGATTTGGGGCTAATTTAACAGATGTTAAACATTACCCTCCTTGTTTTAATGTGCATTCCAACCTCTGATCTCTGAGTGGCCTGAAGCCCTGTGGGATTCGGAGGATGGGGCTTTGGAATCCCCATGCTCTGTTTTGCCAGTGTATGTTGGCAGCTGAAGAGAGTGTCTGGGTGCCAGATGGTTTTTGGAAACAGAGACTGCTGGATTCACACCCTTCAGTCAGCATATCAGTCTGTAGTTAATGCACAATTTGAGCCTGGGTCTGCCCAGATTTGATCTGGGGAGAGAGGGAGAGAAGAGGGAAGTGGACCTTCTTTTCAAGGACTCCTAAGTCTATCAAGGTAGATGCAAGGTCACACAAATATTGGAGAATGAGACACCCATGTAAGAAGCTGGCAGTTTTATCTTCCAAGTCACAGGTTGTTAGCTAGAGCCCTGGTAAGGGAGTTTTAAGAAACTTGAGTAGGTTGTCAGTATTTAGAAATCTGGAGATTTCATATAAAAATCTGAATTTCTGGCCTCTCTTGGAAACTGGGAAGCTCTGGGACCTCTAAGCCTGCAGTGGATGCCTCTTTTGGATGGACACCTGAAGGACTTTTTGCAGGTGCCGGTTTTTTGTGTTTTTTTTGTACCAGGGATCGAACTTGGGACCTTGCGTTTTCAAGGCAGGCAGCAAAACCACTGAGCTAAATCCCCGGCTTGCAGGTGCCTGTTTGTTTGCCATTGTCACTTGCCTGTTTGCCATTGTCTCCACTCATCCTCTGTCACCAGTGTGCCTTGAACTTTCTGTGCCCTTCTTCTAAATGCTACAGGAGGGCAAGAGAGCCTTGTTCTCTTGCCAGGCCTAAAAGGATGGAAAGGAGTTCAGGCTGGCATTCCAGGGGCCGAGGATGGTGCGGGCAGCATGGCAGGGTCCCAAGACCTACCAGTGGAAACAAAGCAATGATGTCTTGGTTTCCATAGACTACCTGGGGCAGTGCATATGGCCCAGTCTGGATCAGTCATAGGGTGGAGCAGGACTCTTGAACAACATGGCGAGTGCACACAAAGTCTGCCCTGTTCTCTCCACACACATAAGGATAATGGGTTAAAATGAAACTATAATCCCATTTTTCTGGATAGGTAGAACCAATATAGTCAAAATGGCCATACTTCCAAAACTGATATATAGATTTAATGCAATCCCAATCAAAATACCAATAACAAGGCTGGGCAGGTGGCTCACGCCTATAATCCCAGCATGGGGAGGCTGAGGTGGGAGGATTACTATGAGTTTGAGGTCAGCCTGGGTTACATAGTGTGAGTTCAAGGTCAGCCTAAACTACATAGTGAGACCCTGTCTCAAAAAACCAACCAACCTCGCCCTCGTGCCTGAGGGAGAGAGGCAGCAAGTCTTAACCAACAGCTTTGTGAAAAGATAAACCTGGAGATACTGTAAGGGAGAGCTGAGCCAGTTGTCCTATGGAGAACTTATTTAAAAATATTTCAGATATCAAAATTCTAGCTGTATGATTTGTTTTGAATTTTGTTTTTTATTTTCAAGAGGGCAAGTGGATGGGGATTTGTCAGCGTTCTGCCAGGCAAATTCACTGTTTCACTGAAGTGTTTGGATTCTCTTACCTGCTGTATGTGAAGTCCGATTATATTGGTGGATTTTTACACTTAGGGTTTTGCAATAACTTCTATATTTTAATAGAAACAAATTCCTAAACTCCCTCCCCTCTCCCCCATTTCAGGAATTTAAAATTAAGTAGAACAAAAACCCAGTGCACCTGTTAGAGTCATCACTATTGTCATGGGAATCAGTTTTCATTAGACTTGAAGCAGGCCTGACATTGGCAGTGTTTTGGTTCAGACACCTGATCACAGAAAAGCATGATGGGAAAATACTTCCTGACTTGAGTGTTCCTTTTTAAATATAAATTTTTATTTCTTTTTAATTATTTAAAAATACTTAAACCTTTTTCTTTTCTTTTTTTTTTTTCCCATTAACTTTATTGGTACATTTTAGGTATAAAATACAGTTACATTCATCATTGGGATCTTGTACCTTTACATGAGTCTCTTCGTTCTTATTTTTTTTCCCCTTCCCTTGCCCTCCCTTCACCCCCTCCACCCTTCCCTATTTGCAAAGACCTTGTTTCCATTTTTTTTCCTCTTCTCATATTTTTTCCTTTCCCTTTTTTCCCTTCCCCTACCCCTCCCGATTCCCCTGCTCTTTTAGACCTTTTCTTCCTGTTACATAATATCAGTTATACATTTTTAAAATTACAATATTAAGATCTAGGAGACTTTACCACAGATTTTACAGAATTTAAAAGGATATAGAAAGCATATTTCAAAAATCTGTTTTGAAATAAATTTGACAACTTCTTTTTTTTTTTTGGTACCAGGGATCGAACTCGGGTCCTTGTTGCTCAGTAGGCAGCGATACCACTGAGCTGAATCCCCAGCCCGACAACTTCTAAGAAGTAACTTGGAAGACAAATTAATGAAACTAACTCTGGAGAAAATATAAAATTTGAATAGCACCTATTAAAGAAAGTATATTCCTAGCTTGAAAACCTACCTGTATGACAACAGCAGGCTCATAAACATTTTAACTGATAAATTATATCAAACAATTAAAGCAGAAAAAAGAAGGAACACTTCTCCCCTCATTTTAGGAACTCAACAGTGTGCTAATCCTAAAACTGGATAAAGATAATAGAAGAAAAAAGTATGAACATAGATAGAAATTTGTTTAACAAAAGTAGTCCTTAAACAGACCATATTTACAATGCATATAACCTATGACCAGAATATATAAAGAATTCTTAGAGCTCATTAAGAGACAACCCAATTAAAATGTAGACATAAGAAGATGATAAATAGCCAGTACAGCACAAGGAATGGTGTGCAACTCTAGAATCAGAAAAATACTAATCAGTACAATAATAAGATTGAATTATAAACTCATTAGGGAGATGAAGTTAAAAGTTTTAAAAGCCTTGTCATGACTTTTTCTTTTTGTTGGATTCTTCCCCTTTGCATTTAATTTGTCACGCCCAATGGATTCATTCTGCTGGGTTTCCTGGGGTTGTGATCCTCATTGTCTTTTCCTAGGGTATTGTCTAAAATTTTTTGGAGTGCCAGTTTGGTATTCATGAAGTTTCTGAGGTGCTCTTTATCATGAAAGTATCTTATTTCTCCATCAATTTTGAAAGATAGTTTTGCAGGGTACATCAATCTGGGTTGGAGGCTGTTTTCCTTTAGGGCTTGAAATACATCACTCTAAGCTCTTCTTGCCTTGAGGGTTTGCATTGAGAAGTCTGCTGTGATTCTGATGGGCTTTCCTTTGTATGTGATTTGTTTCTTTTCTCACTCCTTGTAGAATTTTGTTCTTCTGTTGGATTTCTGGAATCCTAACTATTATATGCCTATGTGTAGATTTTTTTTGATTAAGGCTAGCTGGAGTTCTATATGCCTCACTTATCTGTATGTCAAGTTCTTTTCCCCTCCTTGGGAAGTTTTCTGCCATCACTTCTGTGAACAGTTTTTTTATGTCATCTGCACTCTCTCCTGTTTCTTCCTTGACTCCAATCAGTCTTATGTTATTCTTTTTTGCATCATCTAGCAGCTGCTGGATTGATTTCTTGTGTTCCCTTACAATTTTAAAGCAATTTTTCCTTTTCCTGGTCACTAATTGAAATCTTATCTTCTATATGTGAAATTCTATCCTCACATTGGTTCATTCTGCTGAGCAGACTTTCGATGGAGTTTTTAATCTCTTGGAAATCTGTTTGTATCTGTTTTATGGATTCCATTTGTTTCCTATGTTGGGATTCCATCGTGTTCCTCAGATCCTCTATTTTTTTATCTGTGTCCTCTCTAGATTTATTAATCATATCTTGCACCATGAGCAAAATCTTTGCTGTTATCTGAGTAATTATTTCTGATTTCATTTTTCCCAGATCCTCTTTTGTTGGCAGTTCAGAGAGTCCAGGTGGTTGAGTATCAGATTGTTCCATCTCGTTTCCCTTTGGGGTTGCTGTAGGTGATCTGGAACTCTGTTTTTGAGGCTTGTTTATGTGTTTTCTCATTTCCATGGGTGGGGTGGGTGGGTGCTTCTGGCACCCATGCGGCTCACCTTCTCTGGCCACGGAGCCTGGGATGGCAGCAGGGGAGCTTCCTTCCGGGTTCTGGGACTGGCTGAGCTTCTGTGCCCTAGGAGCCTGGGATGGAGGCGGGGAGCTTCCTTCTGGGTGCTGGGACTGGCTGAGCTTCTCTGCCCTAGGAGCCTGGGATGGCGGGGCGGGGGGGGGGAGCTTCCTTCTGGGTGCTGGGACCGGCTGAGCTTCTCTGCCCTGGGAGCCTTTAAACCTTTTTCTTGATCTTAAAGATCATGTGAATTGGGGTTGGGGAGGGATGAAGGGTGAGTGAGTCTCTAAGGATAATGAAATAATCAATGACTGGAACCATTTTCCCATCATTCTTTGTTCAGAGCATTCTCTGTATCCTTTAAGAATCCATCTTTTTCTTTTGCAAACCCTGATCTTTCACTTGAAAGATTTTATTGTATGAAAAATTCCACAGGTCCATAAATTTAGAGGAAAATGAGTATTTGGCCCAAAAGAGGAAAAATAATCAAGATTTTAGGGCTTTTCTTTTTTCTTTTGTAATTGTGTAAAAAATGAGAAAATCATAAAAAGCAGAATTTTAATGTGAAAACATTTTTTGCTATAATCATTAGTTTTAGAGGCATTGTATAGTGTGTATGCAGAGTCCATTTCCCACATCTTTCCTCAAGTAACTTCTATTTTTATCATGAATTCCCTTTTAATCAACTGTAGTTTATTTAAAATAAATTCCTACAACGTAAATGGGGGGAGGAAACCCAACTAACCAACCAAACAAAAACCCCAAAACACCAATAACATTCCTCACAGAACTAGACAAAACAATCTTGAAATTCTTCTGCAACCAGAAGACACCCAGAATAGTAAAAGCAATCCTGGGCAACAAAAGCAGAGCAGAAAGCATCACAACCCTAAACATGAAGTTATATTATAAAACTACAGTGATAAAAACAGCATGATACTGGCACAAAAATAGTTTTGTGGATCAGTGGAACAGAATAGAGGATGCAGAAACAACCCCAGGCACATTCAGCTATCAGATCTTTGACAAACATACACAGGAAGAAAGGTAACCTCTTTAATAAATGGTTCTGGGAAAACTGGCTATCCACATGCAGAAGGTTGAGTTTAGTCCCTTATCTCTCACCATGTACCAAACTAAAATAAAAATTAATCAAAGAACTAAATGTGAAAACAGAAACATTTAATCTTCTGGAAGATAAAATAGGTAAAACTCTTGAAGGCTTAGGCAAAGGCCAGGACTTTCTGAACAGAAGAACCCCCAATTGTACAAAAAATAACATTAGGAATCAACAAATGGAATCACATCAAATTAAAAAGCTTCCACATAACAAAGGAAACAATCAGTAGAGTGAAGAGACAACCTACAGAATGGGAAAATTTTTTTGCCAGTTTTTCCTCAGACGGAGGACTATTACCTAGAATATATAAAGAGCTCAAAAAAATAGACCCCCAAAATAAAAGACCTAGTCAAAAAATGGGCATCCGAAATGAGCAGATAACTTCTTAGAAGTGACCAATAAATACATGAAAAAATGTTAAACATCTCTGGCCATTAAAGAAATGCAAATTAAAACAACACTGAAAGAACTAGAAAGAATGGTTATTATCAATAAATCAAATAATAAGTGCTGATGAGCCTGCAGGGAAAAAGGAACCCTTTTACATTGTTGGTGGGAGTGTAAACTAGTAAAACTACTGTGGAAATCAGTATGGAGATTTCTCAAAAAACTAAAAGCAGAAATTCTGTTTGATTTAGCTATTCCTGTTCTAGGTATCTTCCTGGGATAAAGACATATATTACAGTGATACATGAATATCCATGTTTATAGCAGCACAACTCGTAAAAGGTAAATGTTGGAAGCAGGATGTATGTCCAAAAGATGAATGGATAAATAAAATGGGACAATAGAGTACTACTTTGCCATAAAGAAGGATAAGTGCGTCATTTGTAGGAAAATGGATGTACCTTGAGACTAATGTTAAATGAAATAAATCAGACAAGCTTAAACATCACATGGTTTATCTTGTATGAGAAACCCAGAATAAAAATAAAAAGCAAAATAAAAGATAATGGGAAATAGGGAGATAGATCTTTTGCAAAAGGGAAGGGGACGGAGAAATGGAGGGGAGGGAGGGGAGAGGAAGGGGATGAAGAAGAATTAAGATGTGTGATGTACCTGTACCAAGAGCCCACAAGGAATGTAAACATGTACTGCAGATATGTACTAATAAAAAAAAAAACTGTAAAAATAAGAATAGGAAAACCTCTGAGAGCCAGGAATGGGAGAGAAAACCCAAGTGTGGCAAGTGGGCTTACAGCCAGCAGCCCTTGTCTTGCAGGGTCCTTCCTCGCAGAATGGGACTTGGTGGCTTGGTTGTGGGGAGAAGGGAGCCATCTAGAGCTGGACCTTGCTTCTAGCAGGTGCTGTAATCGCTATTGGCCGCTATGGGACTGAAGATGCCACTTGCCTGGGCCTCGGGGAGAGGGGGAGCTCCTGGGTGGAAACATGTATATTGTGCTGCATTTGGGGCCGGCAGCTACAACTGTCACCCATGTGCTCCCAAGTCAAGAGCAACCTGGGTGACATTTCCCTTTGTATCTTCCTTGTAAGGGTCATTTTGAGCTTGTTAGCCAGAGAAAAGAAGATGTTAGTGTTGTGCTTCATCTTGAGCTGGCAAGTGGCCTCTATCTTCTCATTTGTTTATGATGGGATCTTGAGTCCCTGAGCTGGGAGACTTTGCAGGTTTTTACGACTCAGGAGTACAAAGCTTCCCATTACAGAGCCAGGTGCAGGAGACAAAGCAGTTAAAAAAAATTTTTTTAAAAATTGAGATAGGGTCTCACTATGTAGTTCAGGCTTACCTCAGACTCACAGTGATCCTTCTGCCTTAGCCTCCCAAGTGCTGGGATTACAGGTGTGCACCACCATGCCTAGCCCATAAAACATTTTAAAGCCTCTAGAAAAATGCCTGATGCAGCCAGAGCTCCCCCAAATGTTAACTGTCATCATTGTCATTTTATAACAGATGTTTCTCTTTTTGCTTTGGCAGCCAGGGAACTCACTACTGAATTTGGATTTTATCTTTAGATCCTCACATAGGATATAATGGTCTGCATTTCTGTTTCTGTTTCCCAATCATTCTCTGGCTTAATTACTATTTGGCTCTCATTCCCCCATCATCCTGGTTTCTATATATTATTGTATCAACTGTATTACTAAAACCATTTCACAATAAGTGTGGAAAAATACAGCAAAAGGTTGATTCAGACTGGCCCAATGTAGTCCATGATGATCTTGAATTAGAAAATAAACTGTGCTGTTAAGAATAAATATTATATTGTGCCTGCCTCCCAGTGCAAGGTCCTGAGTTTGATCCCTGGTACTGAAAAAAAAAGAATAAATATTATAGCTAACATTTTTTGAGGGCTGTGTTAGCTATTGTCACACAAGCTGTGCATATATCACCATCACTGTTAGAGACCCTGCAGCCTTTCCTGAGGTCAGAGAAGTGACGAGACTCAGGAAGTGGCTGCCAGCTGTGGTCAGCAGAGCAGGATTCAGATGTGGCCTGGCTGAATCCAAAGCACTTGCTGTGTTACCTGCAGTTCAATTCCAGGTCCCTTGAGCTCTGGAAGGAGGTGACTTCCAGCAGCTGACTGATTCTCTCTCTCTCTGTCCCTCTTTCTCTCTTTGCATTTTTTCTACCTTCTCTGCTTCTTGGCTTCCCCAGAGCCCATGAGGGCCCCCAAAGGCCTGGCTTTCGCTGAGATCCAGGCTCGCCAGCTGACCCTGCAGTGGGAGCCCCTGGGGTACAACGTGACACGTTGCCACACCTACACTGTGTCCCTTTGCTATCACTACACCCCGGGCAGCAACCACAACCAGACCATCCGTGAATGTGTGAAGATGGAGCGGGGTGCCAGCCGCTACACCATCCGGAACCTGCTACCTTACCGCAACGTTCACGTGCGCCTGGTCCTCACCAACCCCGAGGGCCGCAAGGAGGGCAAGGAGGTCACCTTCCAGACCGACGAGGACGGTAAGGGTGCCAGTGCCATCCCAGGTCGCTGAGTGCCTCCCACACACCCCAGGTCCCAGACTGAACTGTGTCTAGGGAGTTTTTTTTTTTGGTACCGGGGATCGAACTCAGAACGTTGTGCTTGCGTGGCAGGTGCCAGAATCACTGAGCTAAATCCCCGGCCCCTGGGGAGTTTTTTGCTTAAGATTAAATCAGCTGTATTAATAATAATCACTAGTATTTATTCTAGTGGAAGATTTTAGGTTAGATTGGTATAATTTTTTTCCTTAAATGTTTGGAAGAATTCATCAGTAAAGCTGTTTGGTACTGGAGTTTTCTTTGTGACATTATTATTATTATTTTAAATTTTTCCATGGTGAAGACCAAACTCAGGGCCTCATGCTTGCTAGGCAAGTGCTCTGCCACTGAGCTGAATCCCCCAACCTTTGTGGGAATTTTTTTTTTTTTTTTTTGGTACCGGGGATCGAACTCAGGAACTTGAGCTTGGGAGGCAGGCAACGGCACCGCTGAGCTAAATCCCGAGCTCTGTGGGAATGTTTTTTAAGAATAGTTTTAATTTTTAAAATAGATACTGGAACATTCAGATTTTCTATTCTTGTATCAGTTTTAGTATACTGTGTTTTACAAGGAATTTGCTTATCTAAATTGTCAGATGTCTTGACTTAAAGTTTATAATCTTATATTTATTTAATGTCTATAGGATTGATAATATCATAAACTTTCTTATTCCTGATACATTTTTAGGTTTTTTTTTTTTTTTTTGGTACCACCGATTGAACTCCGGACCTTGTGATTGTGAGGCAGGTGGCGGAACCACTGAGCTAAATCCCCGGCCCCAAGTTTTTGGTTTTTGGAGACAGGGTCTTGCTGTACAGTTCAGGCTGACCTTAAAATGACTCTGTAGGCCAATCTGGCCTTGAACTCATGGCAATCCTCCTGCCTCAGCATTCTGAGTGCTGGGATTACAGGTGTGCACCACCAGACCTGGTTTTCTGATATTGTTAATTTATATTTCTCTCTTTTTTCTTATTTATGCTTTCTAGAGGTATATAAATTTTACTAATTTTTCCAAAGAGCCAACTTTGAGCTTTCTTGATTTTCTTTATTGTACATTTACTTTCTTTTCTTTATTTCCTTTTAATATTATCTTTGGATTTGATTTGCTATTCTTTTAGGATTTTGAGATGGGAGCTCTTTAGATCATTAATTTGAAGGCTTCATTTCTAATACATACATTTGAAGCTATGAATTTAAGCCTTGCTTTAACTTCATTTTATAAGCTTTTTTGTGGTACTGGAGATCGAACCCAGGGCTCATACATGCTAAGCAGGAGTATAGCCCTGCACCAATACACCTGGGGCTGTTAAGTTTTGATATAGCCTATCTTCATTACCGTTCAGTTTAAATATTTCATAATTTCTGTTACAATTTCTTCGACTCAAGAGTCATTTAGAATCATGGTGCTTAGTTTTGAAGTAATTAGAATTTCTAATTATCTTTTTGTTATTGATTTCTAGCTTAATCCCACTGTGGTCAGAGTATATTCTCTAAATTCAGTCCTTTGAGATTTGATCCTTGCTTTGTGGCCCAGCATGTGGTTAAATTTTGGTAAATATTCCATGTATACTTGAAAAAATTACATTCTGTCATTGTCGGGTACGGTGTTCTATGTGTCCAAGTAGTACTTACTAAGAATTTACTAAATGGCAGACAATATTCTGAATGCTTTTTATATATTAATGTGTATAATCCCTGTGATAACCCTATGTGGTAGAATACTATTTCTATCCCCATTTTACAGGTGAGGTCAGATACTTGTACTTGGTTGATAGGTAATGGAGCTGGGTTTCAAATATGGCTACTACCTTGTGTCATCATTGTAGTTTTTTATTTTTTGGATACTGGATGTATGAACTCGCACATGCTATGTGCATACTCTACCACTGAGCTACACCCCTACTCCCCAGAGTTATCATTATAAGTCACACATAATGACATCTCAGGTCCAAAGCCTTCCCTAGATTCCTGCCAGTCTCCAGGTCCCCTTAGGCTCCTTGCTTTGCAGTTTGTGTTGCTGCCCACACATGCAGTTTTCTGTTTTGCACAGCATTGAACCAGATGCAAAATTCAGTTTCTTCCTTGGTCTTCAGAAAACCCCACTCACCCAAGGCAGGGGATGTGTCTGCTGCTGAGGATTTGCTTGGAGTGGGAGTAAGTTCTTTTTTTTTTTTTTGGTACCGGAGATCGGACTCGGGTCCTTGCACTTGCGTAGCAGGTGACGAAACCACTGAGCTAAATCCCTGGCCCCGGGAGTAAGTTCTGAGGGGATTACCCTGAAACGTTACAGAGAGCCTCAGGTGGAACAATAGACTGCTGTTGTCATGCCCGAACCTGACCCCCTCCATGTTGTTGCGGCCACTTCACCCCAGCCTGGCCAGGTCTCGCTTGGTAGTTGGTCTTTTTTTTTTCTCTTCTCCCCCACTCAAATAACTGCTTATTATTTAATATTTAAAAAAAATCATTGAAGTATGACTTACAAGAAATATTCCTATCTTAAGGGGTCAGCTCAATGAATTTCAGACGGGACACTTCAGAACCCATACACAGACCAGGAAAACATTACCATCATCCCTGGAGCCCACTCTGTGCTCCCTCCTGCTCCCTACTCCTGGCCATTAGCCCCCTCAACGTTAACCTTTATCCTGACTCTTAATCACAGATTAATTTTTCCTTGGTTTTGGACCTTGTATAAACAGAGTCATACGTGAATATTCTTTTGATGCCTGGATTTCTTTTTTCCCCTTTATGCTTGAGAGACTGGGCTACATAGTCCTAGTGAATTCCTGCTTACTGCTGTATATTTCATTATGGTAATGATAGACCACATTTATTTATCTATCTTATTTACTATTGTTGGGTATTTGGGTTGTTTCCAGTTTTTGACTATTTTGAATAGTGATGCAAATAAAATCCTTGTAGATTCTTTTTGGTATAAACACACATTTTGGGGGGGGTGGGTACCGGGGATCGAACTTGGGACCTTGCACTTGCGAGGCAGGCGGCGGAACCACTGAGCTAAATCCCCAGCCCTGAAGTACACATTTTTGATGGGCTTATGCCTAAGTGTAGAACAGCCAGGTTTTAAGGTATTTTTTTATTATTAGTGAATCTAGCCAGACAATTTCCAAAGTAGTTGTACCAGTTTACACTCCACTAGCCATGTGTGAAAATTGTGGTTGCTTTGTGTCCTCACCAACACTAGGAATTGTCTTTTTCATTTTACCATTGGGGTGGGTGGTTAGTGGCCTTGTGAACTGTTTAACACAGAGCAGCTCAGCTAGCATCGATTGCTATGTAGGCTTTTACTCTCTCTGCCTGAGGACTTCAGGTTCCCTGCAATGGTTTATCAAGGTGTTTTCCCAGCTGGAGACTGTTTTCTTCCTAGATAAGATTCCTATGCCAGCTCTTCAAAGAGTATATATTAAAGCAAAAACCAAACAATGCCTAAAAGTGTTTATGCTAAAATTTTGGTGGTATTTATGTTTGGATGATGCCATTATAGGTGCCATTAATTTTCTTTATGCTCAGATTTTCTGCATCCAATGTACAATTTATGTAATTAGATATTTTTACGCAAGAAAACATCTCCACCCATAATCCTAATAACGTAATGCAATTGCTGTTTTCATTTCTCTGGTTAAGCATCTGTGCTTTTTGAAAAATACCCAACTGGGGCCAAAGTAGGAGCCTTAAAACCTTCCTCTTAGTTGAAGGTGACCTGCACAGCAGTGAAAATGGCAGCTGTCCTTTGGAGTACTCAGTAATAAGCGAACCTTAGGGAATTGCAGCTGCTTGAGGCTTCATATACATCGTATTATTTAGTTCCAGTTGGGGAGGGGTACATCATCCCCACTTCATAGATGAGGAAACCAAAGTTCCCAGAGGTTGAGTAGTCCAAGCGAACTAGTTAGGAAGAGGAGGCAAGGCCAGTATTTGGAGCCAAAGCCTGCTTTCCCTCCCCGCTTGCCCCTTCCTTTTACAGTGCCTGGTGGGATTGCAGCTGAGTCCTTGACCTTCACACCACTGGAGGATATGATCTTCCTCAAATGGGAGGAGCCCCAGGAGCCTAATGGCCTCATCACCCAGTACGAGGTGAATGGGGGCTCTGGGTAGGAGGTGGGAGGATGAGCACCTTTCCCTTGCTATGGTGGTGTGGAGAGGGAGGGACAGGAGGGCAGAGGTGGACAGATGTTTCTTTCAACTGTGGCCAGGGTCTGTGCACTGTGCATTCTGGGGAGAGGGGTCTGAGGGCAGGAAGGAGACGTGAAGATTCCCAGAAGCCTGGCCCAAGGGGCACCCACAGTCCTGCAGAGTCTGTCCCTTTGCCCAGCCAGATCCCTAGCTCCCCTGGAACATGGTGGGTGGGAGGCTGCTGCAGTGATCCTCTCCCCATCCTGTGCCCACCTTCCTGCCCATCCTGCCCCCAGATCAGCTACCAGAGCATTGAATCGTCAGACCCAGCGGTGAACGTGCCGGGCCCGAGGCGTACCATCTCCAAGCTCCGAAACGAGACCTACCATGTCTTCTCCAACCTGCACCCAGGCACCACCTACCTGTTCTCCGTGCGAGCCCGCACAGGCAAAGGCTTCGGCCAGGCAGCACTCACCGAGATCACCACCAACATCTCAGGTGAACCTCGCTTGACCCCAGCCTGACCTCTTTTGGAGGTGGCTCAGAGTCCCAGGATTCCATGGGTAGAGGGATGGGTGCATCCTGGGGTGGTTACAGAGGACCCCTGCTGAGATAAGGGTGTTATTTAGGGGTTGAAGTCAGGGGCCAGGGAGAATTCAGTCAGTGGGGTTGGGAAACTATGGTTGATAGAATCAGAGGGTTGAGGTCAGGGGTTGGTGCCCAAGGTCAGGAACTGGGGAAGCGCAGGTCAGAGGGAACAAGAGTCTGAGACTACATGGAAAGAGATCTGAAGGCAGAGGTCAATAGTGGCTTTCCTGATCCAGTGGCCAGGCTCCATGCTTGTGTCCCTGTTCCCTTCCCCAGCTCCGAGCTTTGATTATGCCGACATGCCGTCGCCCCTGGGCGAGTCTGAGAACACCATCACCGTGCTGCTGAGGCCGGCACAGGGCCGAGGTGCACCCATCAGGTGGGGAAGCCTGTGAGGGGGGAATGGGAGGCCAGGACCCCGGGGGGAGAGGCCCCTCCCCTGGCCTGGAACCCCCACCTTGCTGGCTCCTTTGTTCTGCCTTAGTCTCCCACTTGGGGCTCAGAGTGGAGGAGGACATTCTGTGATCCTAGGCAGGTGGAAAGCCTGCAGTCATCCCTTCTGTGGCAATGGATCTGTCCCCTCTGGTAGTGACCGTGCCTGTCCTAGAGAAGGGGTTGTCCTGGCCTCTCCAGGGGCCCTTCCCTTAGACACCTTGGAGAAGCAAAACTCTGGGGGCCTTATACCTTCCAGCTCTGTCCTTGGGGACACAAGGATGAGCTTTCTAGAGGGCTAACGCAGCTGTCAGATAGGGCCTCCCTCTGGGTAGGCTGAGAACTTGGCCTCTCTGCTTCCTTCTCTTGGGAGGAAGCTGGAGCTGCTGATGTCATCAGGCTGCCTCTGCTGATGGAAGGTGCTGGAGTGGAGGTGGGAGTGTGTGCGAGAGAGATGAGCCTGGGTTTGTCTTTGTGATAAAGATGTGTGTGTGTGTGTGTGTGCACGTATGATGTATGGCATGGAGGTGTGAGCATGTATGAAGGTATGTGTGTGAGAGGGATGTGTGCATGTGTGTGAGAGCATGGGGGTGTTTGAACTATTGTGTGTACATCCTCACTGTCAGCCACACACAGTGCTAGGGACTCTAGGTACAATCAGGAAACTGGCTCAGAGAGCCCAATAACTTGCTCCCAAGGCTGCACAGCTATAAAGGATAGGGCTGGGACATGGACAGCAGGTCTATTTGCAAACTTGTCCCTTTTCTGCAAGTCACAGAGCCTCTCTGCCACTCTAGTCTATTGCTTCCCTCTGCAGAGGTGATCCATGGGGAGAGGGTGGTGGCCTTTCGTGGGAGTGGGGTTGCTCATGGGCCCCAGGCAGACCCTGACCTCCTCACCACCTACTTCCTCTCCTCCTCACCTGTTGTATCTCCCCCCATGTTTGCCACCAAAAGTCATGTTCTTGCTGATTTCTAGACCCTCAAGGGAGACCCAGGAAAAAGTCAGGGCATTTTGCATTTTGTCAGAGTCTCGGGGCCCTTATGCAGCTGGCTCAGGGAGGAGCTGGGAAATTCTCCTTTCCTGTCCTCTTGAGGGATCCTGAGCTGGGTTGGTCAGAGATGGGGAGGTCAAGGCTGGGTGGGGGTAGAGAGGTGGGACATGGTGGCAAGGCTGAGGCATGATGGCTCTGTGACCCAGGGCATGTCCCTCACCTCTCTGAGCCTGTGTTTCCTTTTCTGCACAGTGGGGATTATTTCAGATCAAGATGGGCTTTGCTCGTGGCTAATGTTAATTGTGATTCTTTGTGGGAGTTGAGGCTGGAAGAGGCCTGACCCCAGCAGGGAAATGGAAGCCTAGAGGGGCTTGGGGTGGTGTTTGTGACAGGCTAGTGACAGGCAGTGGGCTGGTGACCAACACTCCTGACTCCTGCAACTTGGAAGCTCAACAGTAACAGCTGGAGAGCAGGGAAATGACATTTTTGTTTCCCAGAGCAAAAACTGTCAGTATGGGATGTCACACAGTGAGATACGACAGAGACTGTTGTGGGAAATATTTAAATTTGTCAGCATTCACATATTTACTCTCGGCTTTGTTTCACCGAGGATTTGGAGGCGTTCACAGCACAAGCCCTGTCAGTAAAGTGATAAAATAAACAGAATCGCAGACTTCCGGAGTTGGGAACACAAGTCACAGCAGGTGGGCTGGGCGCAGAGACAGCGATTCCGATTTGCAGACAGAGAGCCTGGCTCAGGAGCAGGATGGTACTAGGCTTGTTGTATTAGGTGTTACCATGTGACCATCTCTCTCACTAGTGACCAATTTCAGGAAGCCAAGATTCCCCAATGCACTGCACAGGGATCTTCATCCAAGTGTAGCTAATACTTTATTGGGAGGGGGTCCCAGGATGGAAGCTGGGGCTTCACACATGCTAGGGAAGTGCTCTGCACTGAGCTGCATGCCAGCCCTCAACAAACACTTTCTGAGTGAATGAATGAATCGGATCCAGCTGTGAGACCCAGGGAGGAGTCATTTGTAGCTTTAGCTTCTCAGGTCTGTGTCAACACAGGAAGAGCACTGAGGCATGCTTCCATTGAGCAGGGCCAGGGTTCCCTCAGCCTTGGTTAGTAACAGACATAGGACTGACATGCACTAACTCCTTCCTAAACTTGTCTGTTGTTTTGTGTTTATGTCCCAGGTACTCTCATTTTACAGAGGAAGAGACTGAGGCCCAGGGAGGTTAAGTGACTTGCCCAAGTAGTAAGGGGCAGAGTTAAGATTAGTCCCCAGGTGGGCCTGACCCCAAAGACCTATTCCCTCTGCTACCAGACAGCTCACCTGGTCTTGAGCCTGCTGTGATTACTTTTGTTGTCCCCCTCCCTGTCCAGTGTGTACCAGGTGATTGTGGAGGAAGAACGGCCAAGGAGGTTGCGGCGGGAGCCAGGTGGCCAGGACTGCTTCCCAGTGCCTCTGACCTTCGAGGTGGCACTAGCTCGTGGCCTAGTGCACTACTTTGGGGCTGAACTGGTGGCCAGCAGCCTGCCTGAGGCCATGCCCTTCACGGTGGGTGACAACCAGACATATCGTGGCTTCTGGAACCCACCACTTGAGCCCAGGAAGTCCTATCTCATCTACTTCCAGGCAGCAAGCCATCTGAAAGGGGTGAGGGACGGGCCAGGGTAGTGGTGAAGGAGGTTGGGATGGGGATACCTTGGAGCACCCTTACCAGAGAGGCTTGATACTCTGCCCCTTCCTCTTCCTATAGCCTCTCCTTTCTCCCTTGAAATCTTCCCTCCCAGCCCCTTCCCACAGAGCAGTGTCCCCTTCTGGAAGCTTCTTTCCCATACTCCTTTCTCTCCAGGTTCTCAGCCTATTCATTGCTCCTTCCCAAGGCCCTGCCTTCTGTTTCAGGACCCTCTTCCTGGAGGAACCCATCTCAGGTTCCTGCTTTCACATTTTGAGGCCTAGGCCATGTCTCCTTCTTAGTCCCTGCCTCCTCTCGAGGCGCTACCCTCTTCTGCAGTTTCCTCCCTCTACAGATTGTTCCTCCCCTGTCTTCTTACCAGACCTTTGGACTTAGACCCCACCCTCATTTCTGAGGTCCTGTCCCATTTCCCAGGCTGTTTCTCTGTTGCCTGTATCTCATCTTTTCTTAAGGCTCTGCCCTATTTTTCAGGCCCTTCCCATCTGTACCCCGCATTCCCACTCCTAGGCCTTCCTGCTGGGTGGACTGTCTTTAGTTATAATTTACACCAGACAAGGCCTGATCAGGTCCCAGAAACCCTGTTTCCTGCCCTGGGGAGGATGTGATGGGCCTTCCCTGGTGCTGAGCCTCTCGTCTCTGCTTCTAGGAGACCCGGCTGAATTGCATTCGAATTGCCAGGAAAGGTGAGTCCTGCTGGATTCCTTCTCCCCTGAGGACCTAGGGCTGTGGGAGCACATGTAGCAGGGGACAGGCCTGGAACACACAGGGCTTGGTTTCTTGGCTCCCTTGTGCCTCACCTCAAGAGCCCGTTCCCCCAGGCTGGAAGGGGCTCTGGTAGGCCCCTGGGACAGGCCTGTGGAGAGGGAGCCATTATGTTGGGCATTGAAGGTGATGGTTACTAGGCATTGGTTCTGGTATCTGTGATAGGAGAGAGCTGGGAACAGTGTGGAGCCTGTGGTATAGGGATTATCCCTCTTTTAGACAGGAAATGTGTTTGGTTACCATTCTGTGATGCCTGAATCATAAATTCTTTCCTCTGTCACCTTGAAGGAGGGCAAGAAGGTGAGTCTGAAGGCCCCAGGTGTCCTCCATCCCCATGTGTGGAAACTTTACTGGGAGGGCGTACTGGGGATTGAACCTAGGGCTTCATACATGCTAGGCAAGCACTCTAACACTGAGCTGCACCCCAGGCCTCAACAAACACTATCTGAGTGAATGATGTGGAGCATTTGAGGAAAGAGGCTACTCCTGATTCTGGGAGGTGAAGACTGAACTGGAATGCAGAAGGCAGAAGGGATGGGGAGGGATAGATCTGATTCAAAGGCAGGACAGGGCTTGGGAGGCTGGGCCATGGTGAGTGTCTGTGCTGCTGAGTCTGTTTCTTGGGTGCAGGTAGGGCTGGATGATTTCTCTCTCCACTTTGTTCTCCCCAGCTGCCTGCAAGGAAAGCAAGAGGCCCCTAGAGGTGTCCCAGAAATCAGAGGAGATGGGGCTCATCCTGGGCATCTGTGCAGGGGGACTTGCGGTCCTTATCCTGCTCCTGGGGGCCATCATTGTCATCATTCGAAAGGGGTGAGTGAGGCCTGTGCCCTAGTCCACCGATGACTTCTAGCCCAGTGGACACAGAAGTGCGGTTGGTGACTGGTAGGGCAGCTGCCTGCTGGGTATGTGGAGGGCCGACAGCCTGGGCATTGGGCCTGTGGAGGCACCCATGTTGGGCGGTAGGAAGCCAGAGACTCAGCGAATGAAGCTGCCCTGGAGCAGCATGGCTGGAGTGCAGGTCTGGCTGCCAGGTGCTGCTTACTGTCCAGCAAAGGTGCTTGGTGTCTGGTGCCCTACCAAGAAGCTGTGCTGAAAGTGGGCCCTGCTCCCCTGTGCCTGTGGGGGCTGTTCCAGTAGGGAAGATGTGGAGCTGACCTGACTTTGAACCCTCAGTTCCCTGCAGATTTCCAGCCCATTTGTCTGCCCTGAACATGTGATTGTGTAGTTGATCTCACCAGGGGCATGCTGCTCACTGCCCTTCTCACCAACGGCCCTGAGCCATGGCTCTGCCGGTCCCCCCAACCTCCTCAGCTTGCCCTGGACCCTGCTGCTGTGGATCACTGGGGAGTCCTCTTGGGGTCTGTGGCTGAGAGGGACCCCTCTTCCCCCTCAGGGTCCCCAGGTGTCAAAGGTGCAGCCTCATCGTCATGTTAGGTGTTTCTTAGTGCACTGTGCCAAGGACAGCCTGAATCCTAGCAGAACTTAGAATCTTAGAGTTTAGGAAACCTAGGATTTAGGATTCTAGGAATCCCAGAATTTAGAATTGTACAGGCTCAGAGCCCCAGAATGAGAGAGCTGTGGGGTAGTTTAAGGACACCTAATCCAGTGGTTTTGAATCTTTTTAAAGCAACAGAACCTGTCTTCAAAATAAAACAAAACAAAACCCTGTGCTGGGAGCCCAGTACATGAAGCGATGGTAGGCTGAGCAGCAGCTCTGGTTGGAGGCGGGTTGAGGGCTCTTGACCCCACCCTTTACCTCATTCCCTTCCCGGCGGCCCGGAACACTGTGGTCTGAGCACCTTAATTGAGGTATAGGGCTGGTGAGCCCCAGAGGGGGTAGCAGGCCTATCTAAGGTCATGCAGGGAGCCAGAGGCAGAGCCAGCTTCATCGTCTCTCCCCTCCTGGGTTCTGGCTTCCTTTGCTCCTGCTGCTGCCAGGCTGGGCACACATGGGTGAGTTGGCACTGCTTCCCTAGGCTGCCAGGAGCAGATAAGTAGGATCCAGGGAGATGACAGAAAGCTGGCAAGGGCCACCTTGTGAGAGGCCAGGCACCAGCAGGAGAGGGAGTCTGGGGGTGGATGTGCCAGTGGAGTGGGGGTGATGGGGATGGCCTATCTAGAGGCTGAGGCTCCAGTTTTTCCCTTCCCTGTACAGCTTCATGAGACAAAATGTTCTAAATTATCATTTAATGAGTAATTACTATGTGCTAGGAGCCTTTGCACACACCATCCATTAGTATGTTAGCTGTGAGCACCTATAACATGCTAGGCACTGCTTTGCAATACATCAGAGAACACTTCCTTCTTGGATCCTGGCAAATGAAGCAGATCTGACTCTTTTTTAACTGATGAAGGAACTGTAGTTAAAGCAGTTTTCCCATGTCACTCGTCTCCGTGGCAGTGCTTGATTTGAACTCAGGCCTGACTTTAAGTCTCACAGTAGGCAACCTGCACCTGGCAAGGCCCTGTACTTCTTCCCAGCAGGGAGCCTGGGAGGTGACTACTGTAAGTGGGGTAGGGTGGGGAGGGAGAGGGCTGTGTGTGTGGGGATGCTGTTAGGGGAATGCAGGTGAAATGTATCCTCAAAGAGCGAGGATTGTCTTGTGGGGGGCCCATCACTGAAGCAGGGAAAGCATTTGGCCAGGAGAGGGGGTTAGGGGTGCTGTCAGAGCCTCAGGAGACCCTTCATTATGTAGTTGCTACCCAGAAGCCTTGAGTACCCTCTGCACCCTGCCCTGTGCTGCATCTCCTATTTCCATTAAAAGCCTCTCAGTCCTATTCTAGCACTTCACTCTATCCCTTATCCTACCTTGGCCTTCAAGGGCCACTGAGTTTCATAAGGTGCCCCCAGTTTGCATTGTGGGGTGTTGTGGAACAAAGCAGTTCTGGAAGGGATGGGGTGGCAGATTGGTTTGGGGTGTAGGTGTAGGATATTGTTTAGGAGGTCAGTCATGCCCACCCCTGGGCACTGATGGGACTGATGGAGCCTTGGGAGGGAGTACAAAGGAGGCTTGGGGCCAGGGTCCGAGGCTAGGTGTCTTGAGTCCTGAGGCCTGCTCTGGACTCTGTCCTGACTCCCTGTAACTCAGCGTCCCCATCTTTGAAATGGGTTCAGCCCTACTCTGGCTTCTCCCTGTGGGTGTGCTGCAGTGATGTGAGGTTTTACATGCAGAGGTTCCTTAGTGGCCCCCACACCCAGGAGCAGTTGAGGCAGGAGATGAGTTGTCCCTGGTTGTCCAGCTGGACCTGCTTCATCCTGCCCCCTCTCAGCTCAGGTATACACAGAGGGCTGCCTGCTCAGGAGCAGAGCGACCTGTGGCTGTGAGCTTGTGGGTGGGGGCCATCTGCAAGAATGAGAAGACTCCCAGGTGTGTGGAGTGGAGGGACCTCTGCATGTGTGTGGGAGCATCTGTATGTGTTTCTAAATATATGTCCATGTGACTGTGTTGCTGTTTGGATACACGCGCATGTGTGTGTCTGCATGCATTTGAGTGCATATGAGTACATGGCAGTGTGTATGTTTCGTGTATGAGTGTATATATGTGTGTGAATCTATATGAGTGTGTCTGTTCATGTGTGTGTATTTCTCTGTGTATGCATATGTGTATGACTGTGACAGCTACACAATCCCTAGGCCCTTTGCCCACCTTTGCATTCCAGCAGTAGGCTCCACGGAGGTTCTGGAAGGGCCTCTGGTCCTGGTTCTCAACACCTAAGCCCAGCCAGCCCCCGGGTCAGGGAAGGCACTGTGACTTGTTCAGTCCCTGGCCAGTCCCCTCCTCGGCTCAGGAAGCTGCAGGTCTTCCCTGCTGGCTGGTGTATTTCACCCACCTTGCTGGGAGGCCACAGACACACTGTGCTGTTCTCTTTGCATGCTGCCAGGAGGGACCACTACGCCTACTCCTGCTACCCGTAAGTAGCGCTCCTGGCCAGAACCCCAGGGCGAAGCCCCATCCTCCTCTGGTGGGGCTCCTTCGCCCTGCTCTGGCCTAGTGTCAGCCCTTTCTCTGTGGCCACCTCTGCCTTGGGGAGCCCCTTCTCTGCTCTTTCTTCTATCCCCTCTTCCTCCTCGAGTCATGGCTATGAGCATCAATTTGGTAGTCAGCCGGCTCTGCTGATTCCCTTGGGCAAGTCATGTCCCCTTCCTGAGCCTCAATGTCCCCTCCACACTTGTCCTGGACCTGCTGCTCACATGCCAGTTTTCAGCATCATTTCTCCGAACCCAGACCTCCCTCCACTGGCACTGAGGCTCCAACTCGGCTCCTACAGAATGTACTGATGGGGTGGTTCTCCCTCCCTTGTGCCTTGTGCAGATAATTTTTGAGTCTAAATGCAGAACTTTTGAAAATGTCTGTGTTAAATTCCACCAGCCTTATCTCACTCTGAGATCATGCAGAATCCAGCAAGGTCGGGGTCCCTTCTGGCTCTGTCCCCTGTGGGTCTGGCTGGTCAGTGTTTGTGCTTCTTCCAAGGAGGCTGCAAGCCCTGGGCTGGGAACAGAGCCCTGCTGTCCACCGCGGAGACTGTCCTCTAGCCAGCATTCACTTGGGGATAGGTCCTCTTGGGCGCCATTTGTCAGTCAGCTTGGCCAGCTGTCCACTGTCCATGGTCCTCTGTCTGTCTTCCCATGGTTTGCTGGTGTCTGGCCACCCCTCCCTCTCTTTCTGTCCCCGTCTCTCTATCTCTCCTTGTTACTGTTCCTTTACTCTCACTCTCCTCATCCTCTTTATCCTCCCAATTCTCTTTTTACCTCAAAGTAGTCAACTGAAGTCATAGCCACAGAGTTTTCTCCTGACCTGGCCCCAGAGAGGTCTTTGGCTCCAACCTGGACCACCGTGGGGGCGAAGCCCAAGTCTGTCCTTCCCTGCCCAAGAGAGCCCTTGATTTCAGAACTGGCTGACAGGAGTTCTTGTCCCCACTGATGGTCAATGTCCCTGAGCTCTCATACCCTGCAAGTCCTTCCTCATTCTGCCCACACCTGCACAGGGTAGGGCCGAGCAGGTGAGCAGCTCTTTGCTTTAGAGCCTTCCCTGTGGTCGGGCCACTGGGGCACTGTTCAGCCTCTACAGGGGTCCCCAACTCATTTTCTTTGCCCATTTTTTGACCCCTTGATCATGGAACTGTGTGCCCTGCCTGCTCCCCTCTGCCCTCCCTCCCATTGTCCTGCACATTCCTCAGGAGTCAGAGGAGAGAAGCCAGGCCTGAGGGAGGGCGGTTCACACTTCCTGTCTGCTCTTAGCAGCAGGCTGGGCAGGTGGGCAGTGGGGAGTAAAGATCTGCATTACTTGGCAAGTCTGGGATGGTCTACGTGGGGCCATCCCAGGGGTCCTGGGTGAAATGAGAGCCAAGGCTGGAGTTTACTGTATTCTGGGAGACTCCCTAGCCACTGAGCAGCCTCTTACCTGCCAGAGGGCCTGATGCCCACTGCAGGACAGAAAGGAGTTCCCAGGGCAGGTCTCTGTGAGGGGTGAGGCGTGCCGGGCCTGGAGTCTGGCCAGCATTCCTCCTTGTTTTGGTGTAGTGTCTGCCTGCTGTGACAGCAAATTAGGCACAGAGAGAATTTTATCCTCATTTCCTGAGACCTTGGAACTGAGACCTTGGAGCTAATAGGATTAGGAAAAGGCCCCAGTCCAAGGCTGCCACTACCAGCCATTTGGGGGTGAGTAGGGGCAGCAGCTTGGGGAGTGAAGGATGGAGGTAGAGCCATCTTCACATCTTCACATGCTTCTAGGACAGCTGCCTGGCCCTGAGGCACCTTCTCTCCCACCTCTGAGTGCTCTCCAGCCCTGCACAGTGCCTGTGTCTCTCATCACGCCCTCCCCCTGCAGGAAGCCTGTGAACATGGCTAAGGCCACTGTCAACTACCGCCAGGAGAAGACACACATGATGAGTGCTGTAGACCGGAGCTTCACAGACCAGAGCACTCTGCAGGAGGATGAGCGGCTGGGCCTGTCCTTCATGGATGCACCAGGCTACAGCCCCAGGGGTGAGTTCTGGCTCCATGATCCTTCCCAGGCCTTGGGGCTCCCCACCTGAGCCAACAGGATCAAGTCCCTCTGGGGCTCACTCCATATTGGATGAGTTCAGGTATACCCAAACCAAAAGCATCTGTTATGCTCCTAACCAAAGCATCTATTATGCTCCTGCTGTGTATCAGCACCACAAGGAGAATGAGAGAAACCACCCAGGAGTGTTGGCATTGTGTGCTAGGAGAGCTGGTGAGGAATTCTGCTAATGCAACAGGGATGCAAGATTGCATGTGACATTTGTCACGAGGAGGTGCTGCTCTTGGATCAGAAGAGATCAGAACAGCCCCACCACTAATTGAGCACCTGCTGTGTGAGAGGAAGGAATCCAGTGGCTGTGAGGGACCGGCCTGGCTTCACAAAGACTTGCGCTGGTCTCTTTCAGTTGTGTGACCTGGGGCAAGTTGCCTGACACTCTGGATGTCTGTTTCCTCTATTTAAATTGGGAATAAAGGTCATCTCTGCTGGTTAACAAAGTTCCCTTCAGGGCTGACAAGAAGCCTAAATGAGATAATGTAAATCATGTAGTGTTGTGTTTAGATTTACAGAGCAGAGTGAATCAGCTGTTATGCACTAGAAGTGTGTCATCAATTTTTTCATCCTACATGTTTTTATTCTAGTCTTGATGAGTATAGAAGAAAATGTGATATTTATGAAAATCATAAAGTCATAACAATACAACAAATGTGTGTTAGAACATTGGCTGGGTTCTCCCCAATTGTATCCTCTACCTCCCTCTTAGACAGTTATATTCCCCCAAATAGCATTTATAATTTTCTTGCCTTTTGGGGGTAGTTTTCCCATGTGTGCACTTTTTTCCCCAAAGAACGCATTATGTAGTTTCACCTGTTTTCAAGCTTTATAACATACTCCATTTTTCAACTCAACATCATGTTTCTAAGGGGCCGGGGATTTAGCTCAGTGGCACCGTGCCTGCCTTGCAAAAGCAAGGTCCTGAGTTTGATCCCTTGTACTGAAAACAAACAAACAAACATCATGTTTCTCTGTATTTGCCCCTGTGGATATTTTGCTGTAGTCTATTGATTTTTCTGTGATGTCTACTTTTCCACTGCATGACTGTATCACAGTCATGATTTTCCATTCTGCCATCTGGGACTATGGTATCTGGTTGGTTTCTGGTTATCATAAACGAGGCTGCTGGGAGCATTCTTATGTGAATCTGTAGATGCCCATGCTGTGGGTTTCTGGAAGTAGAGTTGCTGGAACATGGATAACATGCTTCTTTAATTTAGCAAGATGGTGCTAAGTTGTTTTCCAAAGTGGTTTTGCCTGTTTTCACTCCTAGCAGCAGTGTGTAAGACTTTGTTGCTCTGCATCATGATCAAAACTTGGCAGCCATCTACCCTTTGCCAAAGTGGTTTGTATAAAATGGTAATTCCCTACAGGCTTAATTTGCATATCTCTGATTACTAATGAGGTTGAATACATTTTCAAGTCATTATTGGCCATTCAGGTCTCTTCTTCCATGAAATGCCTGTTCATGTCTTTCACCTAATTTTCTTTTGGGTTTTTTTGTTGCTTTCTTAGTAGTTTTTAGGAGTTCTTTATATATTTAGGATAATGATCATTTGCCACATATGAATTGCAAATATCTTCCCCAATTCGTGGCTCATCTTTCTGGATTATTTATAGTGTCTTTAGATGAACAGAAAGTTTTTATTTTAATGTAGTCAAAGTTATCAGTCTTTTTCTTTACAGTATCTACTTTTTATGCTTTCTTTAAAGAATTTCTTCCTTACCTAAGGTCATATTTTTTACTTTTCTCCTCAAACTTTTACTATTTTGTATTTCACATTTAAATTTTTATCCACCTGGAGTTAATTATTGTGTATGGTTTGACTTAAAGATGTTCTTTTTGTCCATAGGGTTAATCAACTGTCCCAGCATCACTTCTTATGGTTTGTACTTTCACTACCAATTTTCAGTGCCACCCTTGCTGTATGTCACATTTCCATGTATATGTGGGTTGGTTTTTGGCTCCCTGTTCTCTTTCTTTGCTTAATTTGGTGATTCCTGTGTCAAAATTGCACTGTCTAGTTTTGTTTCATTTCATCTGAAATGTTAAGCTTTCCCAACTTTGTTCTTTGTCAAGAGTATCTTTACTATTTTGTCTTCATTCTCTTTCTTATAAATTTCAGTGTCATTTTTTTTGAAGTTTCTTGAAAAACCTTGGACGGATTTGTATTGAATCTATAGATCAATTTGGGTGGAACTGACATCTTACCAAATCATCTTTCCATCCATGAACATGATATATATCACCTCATTTATTTGGGTCTTGACTGGTTTTCAGTAATTTTCTCCATAAAATCCTGTACATCTTTTGTTAGAGACCAGGTCCACACTTAATTATTTAATTTTTGGTGCGCTCAATCACTGAGTTTCACCCTTAGCCACAAGTCACTTTTTTTTTAACTTCTATTGCAAATGATTCACTTTTAAATATTACCAATTTTGTATATAGAGAAATGTGTTTTTTTTTGGTATGTATATTGATCTTATATTCATACTTGATAAACTTTCTTACAAATTCTAGCTTATTTACAAGATCTTTCAGATTTTCCAACTACAATGAAAGGATCTACAAAAACTAGCAGTTCTGTTTCTCCTTTCCCATTTTTAAAATCCCTTTTCCCTGTTGTTTTCTGAACAGTGCTGGCTGGAACTTCCAGGACTGTGTTAAATAAAAGTAGGTATAGCAAAATCTTTGTCTTATTTTCCTTACTTTATAAGGAATGCTTCTAACATTTAAATGCTGAGAATAAAGTTTGCTGGGTATTTTTTGGTAGAAATGTTTTATCAGATTAGCAAGTTCCCTTCAGTTTTTAGTTTGCCAAGAAGTTTTATTTTAAATAGGCACTGGATGGATCCTCTCTTCGAGATGAGGAAACTGAGACCCAGAGAGGTTAAGGAACTTGAGTTAGAATTCGAATTTAGATCTTTCTGACTCCAAACCCAGTATTTTTTGTGCTTAGCCTTCCTTATAAAACCCCACAAGCCTCCCCTCACCATCCCCAGTGGTTGCTCACAGATGTTCTCTATTTATGTTGGTGCTGGGAAGCGCCTGGGAGAACCAATAGGTGTTGATCTTGAAACCAAGGTCTGGCTTTCACTTTCCTTCCTTCTTCCCAGGGGCTACCAGCTGTGGAAAATGTGGTCCTTTGGGTTGAAGGATGGTGTAGGGTAGGAATTGTGTCTCAAATGCCATAGGGAAATTCACGGGCAAAGAGAGTAGGAACTGTCTTGGCTGGGCCCAGGAAAGAGGGTTCTCTTGGGAACATCATTGTACATGGCCTTGTCCTTTTCCGGTGGTCTTATTTATAGAATGTCTTATGTTGTTCTTGAACTGCCTGGACTTGGCTCTGGCTTCCCATCAACGTCTCAACCAGGGTGATCTTTTGCTGGTCCTAGGCCATCGTGAGCCCATTGTGCGCCTGCTTGTGGGGCTTGTCAGGGATGTTGGCCTTTCAGGGTTTCGGGGATGCATTGTTTCCCTGCCTCCCTCATTTGCTCTTTTTTTTTTTTTATTGAATTCTTTTATTGGTACATTGCAGGTATACAACACAATTACATTTCTCATTGGGAATTGTACCTTTACATAATGCATCTTGGTTCTTATTTTTTCCCCATTCCTAGCCCTCCCTTCACTCCCTCCACCCTTCCCTATTTACAGAGACTTTATTTCCATTTTTTCCATTTCTCATCATTTTTCCTTTCCCTTCTTTCCTTTCCCCTGCCCCTCCCACTACCCCTACCCCTTTGGACCTTTTCTTCCTATTTTGCATTATCGATTATTCATTCTAATCATTGGCACATTTTAGGTATACAATATAATGACATTCATCATTGGAAATTTGCACCTTTACATAATCTCTCTTGGTTCTCATTTTTCACCATTGCCCAGCCCTCCCTTCAACCCCTCCTCATTTGCTCTTTATCCATCTGGAGACCTCTTTGTTGGCTCAGTTCCCACAAAGAGCACCAGAGTCCTCTGTCTCACTGAGTCCCCGAGTTCTCTGAGCCAGCAGAAATCCTTCTTGAAATTTTGTGTTTGTTGTGGATGCTCCTTGTAATTGACTTTTCAGGTGCTGGACCAAGATCTTACAATGGAGTAGGACCAAGACTCTTAGCAGACAGCTGCCTTGGTTTGCTGGGCCTTAAGGGCGTCTTTCTTTTCTTGAGGATGACTAATAATGTCAACATCTGCCCTGTGCAGGTGCTCACTGTGTGCCAGGCACTGTGCTGGGTGCCTTACATGTGCATATTTAATGTTTACATCGGTATATATTGGGTAGTAACCATTTTTATCTTCATTTGACATGGGAAAGCAGAAGTTTAGAGAGGGTAAGTAACATCCCCAAAGTCACATGCAAAACTGGGATTTGATCTGAGTTCTGTTCAACTCTGCAGCCTGTCTCAGTCTCCACATTATACAGTGTTCCCTTGAGGATATTTCAGGAAACAAACAGAAAGAGCTCTCCATGGTGAAAGAGGCTTATTGAAGCATTGCTATTTCCATTCATCTCTTGGAGATTTGAAATGCACTCAAATATCTCGGAAGCCTTGAGAGGTCTTATAGGGAAGAGACCTATTTATTTTTGTTTATGCCAGAATTTCACAGACTCCTTCCAAACATAGAGCCACTCCTCATCCTCCTTCTTATCTTTTTAGAAGAATACTGGTTAATCATTTTGCCTGCCTAGTGTGTTCTGGAACACACATTGGCAACTATGACACGAGGCCAGTCATGCTCTTTGGACCTCAGCCTTCCCATCTGTAAAATTAAGGGTCTGGGACATCAGGCCATGATGGCAATATGAAGCTTGATACATGAGGGAAATGAGTATTGAGTGAGACAGTTGGGAGCGAGTGCCAGGGCAGAGGGACAGCAGCTGCTTTCTCAACCTCAGCCCTGACCTCCAGAGCCAGTAGCAGGGTGTCCTTGGGAATGCGGACCCGAAGAATGGGAGGATGTGGGGCTTGGAAGAGGGTACTGGGGCGTGTAGGGCACCACAGGCCGCTCAGCCCCCCTCCCCCTCTGGCCACTGCAGGGCTGACAATGGAACTGCTCACACAGAAGGAGCACTTCTATTCAGGTGCCTCCTGTCATCTGTGCAGGGGGTGGTGGCAGTGAATTTTGATTTGCTCATCTTTGAATGGGGGTAATTACTGGGAGCTGGCAGTGTGCCAGATTGTTCCCTGGAAGGGGGTGGGACAGCAGCGCTGTCAGGGCCTCTGCTGAACACTGCCCCTATGGACTGTGTGTGCAACTTCACGGGGTGGAGTGGGTTTCACTGTGGCAGGGCCACAGGGCCCTGGGGTCACCTGATCTGACCTGCTCATTTCATAGGTGGGAAACTGAGGTGCAGAGGGAAGGGATGTGCTGGACTACATGGTTCTAGTGAACATGGTGGCTGTGCTCCCTGTCTACTCCACTGTCCCGGTTCCCCCATCCTGAGCCCACCTGGGGTCCTTCAGGCTTGGGCACGGATATGTCAAGAACCCCTTTTCCTTCTTCTGGCTGCAGGAGACCAGCGCAGCGCTGGGGTCACAGAGGCCAGCAGTCTCCTGGGGGGCTCGCCGCGGCGTCCGTGTGGCCGGAAGGGCTCTCCTTATCACACGGGCCAGCTGCATCCTGCAGTCCGCGTAGCAGACCTTCTGCAGCACATCAACCAAATGAAGACGGCTGAGGGCTATGGCTTCAAGCAGGAGTATGAGGTGCACGCATGCCTGGTCCAGCCCGCCCCACCCAGGGTCCTCCTAGCTGTGTATCCTGACCTTGGCAGACCTCAGCCCAGCCCTACTTGGATCCTTACCCTGACAGCCTCCAATTCAAACTTAACTCTTTGATCTTGATTCTCACCCTCACCCTGATCTCAGACTTACCTGTTTTTTCACTGTCATCCTAGTCCTGATCTGAAATCTGATCTAACGTCTTCTCAGTCTCCATCTCTGTCCTGATCATTATCCTAATCCGGTCTCTAATTTGAACCAGATCACCAGAACTGACCTTGACCCAACTGCATCTGATGTTGAACCTGACTCACCCTAAGCTCCATTCAAACTCTGACCTGGATCTGTCCTACTCCATCTGGACAATGACACCACCCTTATCCTAATCTTACTCTGACCCTTCCCTTTTCCTTCTTCACTCAGGTCTGATTTGACCCTTATTCTGAACCTAACTCTTGTTCTAAAATGTCTGTGAGCTCTGACCCTCTCTTTCCCTCTCTTTTCATCTTCTTTCCTCCCACAGCCTTTGGTTTTGAACCTGATGCCTCACTGATACAGGGTTCACTCTCTCAGGCCCCAAGCTCAGCCCTGAACCTGACCCTTCCCATGTCCCCTCCCCTTTCCCGCCCACATCATCTCTGTTGAGAGGAAGGGGTTTCAAGAGTGATGGGATCCTCCTCCACCACTGACGACCACTCTCCCTTCTGGCAGAGCTTCTTTGAGGGCTGGGATGCCACAAAGAAGAAAGACAAGCTCGAGGGTGGCCGGCAGGGATCGATGCCTGCTTGTGAGTGCTGGGAAGGGGGCTGGGGTCCAGGGCAGAAAGAGGAAACCCAGCCCAAGGGAGCTTGGGGCCACTCTTGGAAATTGTAGTAGTATCAGTTGTCATTTATAGAGGGCCCACCATGAGGAAACTGAGGCTTGAGTAAGTCCTCTGCCCAAGCTCACATAGCTGATTCCCTGAACAGTACGTGCCCTAGGCTTCTTTGACTCCATAGCCCAGACTCTAACCCCTGTCCTGTCCTGTGTCCCATGGTGCCCAGACCCTTCTGGTTAGCCTGAGCCTCTAGCTTTCCTGGCTGCTCTACCCCTAGCCTCTAGGAAGCCTTCCCCACCTGCCCCCGCTCTATCCCCCCCGCTCCAGCCTGTGTCCACCTGCTCTGTGTTCACAGATGATCGGCACCGAGTGAAACTGCACCCGATGCTGGGAGACCCCAATGCTGACTACATTAATGCCAACTACATAGACGTGAGTGCCTTGCCCCTGTCATTTCTGCTGGCCCGGCCCTGTCTGCTCCAGGTTCACTGTCCAGTTGGAGCAGAAACCCATCAGGGAATCAATGGGGGTTCAAAATGGCCAAGTTCTGCCTGCCCCATTTCCTGCATTCTGTGCCAGGGAGCTCAGAGGAGGGGGAGGGGGAAGTGGGTGCGGCCTTCAGGGAGGCTTCCTGCAGGCTGGGGCTGGCCTGAGAGATGTGAGGTGGAAGGAGGTCAAAGGACAGACAGTGAGGCCCAGAGAGGAGGAAGGATCCCTTCTCAAGGAGGGGCCATGAGCTTGGAGGGTGGATTCTACAGCTGAAGAGGTAGAGTGGAGCGGGAGGAAGGCCTCAGACTGCAGGGTAAGGAGTTGGACTTTTTCCTAGGGGAGCTAGGGAGTTGTCAAAATGTTTTGACAGTGATCAAAGTGGTACTTTAAGCATAATGCAGCCACCCGAAGTGGTGCACACCTATAATCCCAGCACTCTGGGAGGCAGAGGATTACAAATTTGAGCCCAGTCTGGGCAATTTAGCAATTTAGTGAGACCCATCTCAAAATAAAAAAATAAAAAAGGGCTGGAGATATAGGTCAGTGCAAAGGCTCTGGGTTCGATCCCCAGTACTGCTAAGGTGTGTGTGGGGGAACATGTTTATTGAGCATATACTATGTGCCAAGCACTGTGCTAAGCACTTTATAAACAATATTGCATTTTATTTAACCCCTACAGTCACCCCATAAGGTAGTTAGTATCATGACTTCCTTTTACAGGTAAGGAAACTGGCTCAGGGAAGTGAAGCAGAGGGTGCTGGGTCACGTAGTGAACGGTAAAGAAAGGACTCAAACCTCAGCCTGTCTGTGTCTCCAGAGCCTTTGCTGCTAACCATCAGGCCATCTGACCACCTGCTGCAGTGGCAGGATTGCTGAGTTGGAGGGAGAGGCCAGAGATAGGGAGGCAGCCAGGAGACCTGGCTTGGGTGTCAAGAAGAGGTGATGGTTGAAAGGGGACAGGGAGGGCCCAGGGACTCTGGTCGGGCTCCTCCACCCCCTGTGCAAACTGAGTATGAGAGAGCATCATTTATGGCATGTATTTTGAGTGCCTGGGACCAGCAATATGGGTGTGAACAAGATAGGCATGGTCCCTGCTTTCTTTGAATACTTATATTCTATTGGGGGAGACAGGTAAACATAGATACAGGTGAAATAATTCAGAGTAGACAGGAAAGCACAGGCCAGGCAGAAGAGAGAAATGGCTTTCCCAGTGTCACACAGCCAATTGGTGGTAGAGTTAGGGGTGGCTGTGGCAGGCTGTGTGGAGGAAGCAGGGATCGAGCTTCTGTGGGTGGCTGGAGAGGAAAAGGAAGGACACCAAGGTGGGGACAGCATGAGCAAAGGCTTGAGGAGCAAGGCACTCCTGGGAGCTGAGGTGGTCAGGGACTGTGGACACCATCTCTCTTCTCCCTCTTCTGTCTTCCTCCTAGGCCAGACATGCCACCCCGTGTTTCCCAGAATCACTTGCCTTCTCCCACAGCTCCTGTCCTGTCCCTTGGCGGGGGTAAGGGCTGGGCCTGGCCTTGAAGAATTGGGCAGCTTTGGTGACAGTGGGCTTCTCCTCGGTCTTGTCAAGGTCCTAGTCGGCTTCTCTTGGGCCCTGGCAGGAACAAGTCACTCCCCTTCTCTGGCCCGGCCCAGCCCACCTGTCTCTGCCTTTCTGCTCACATTGCCCTTTCTGGCCAGTCCTGTGCCCTGTCCACCTCCATCTGCCTCTGGCCTAACATCTATCTCTTTTGCTTTGTACTGTTCCCTCACTGGAATCATTAAGATTCGGATAAATCGCCAAGTAAGTATCTCTCTCCCTTCTCCTCTTCCTCTTTTCCCTTTTCCTCCTTCCCCTCCTCCTCCCCCTGCTCCTCCTCCTTCTCCTTCTGTCTCTGTCTGAATAGCAGTATCTCAGCCTGCCTCTCCCTCCCTCCCTCCCTCCCTCCTTCCTTCCTTCCCTCCCTCCTTCTTTCCCTCCCTGCCTCCTTCCTTCCCTGACTCCTTCCCTCCCTCCCTTTCTCTCTCCAGTCTCTGCCTTCTTTCCCCACTCCTTGTGCACCCAACACCAACCGTCCATTTCAGCAGCCTGGCCAGGGGCTGCCCAGAGCTGAAGATTCGACAGTATCCCTGTTGTAAGCACCGCCCCCATCCTCCACCTCCTTGCGATGGGGCTGCCATGTTGGGTGCTTCCCTTGGCCCTGTTCTGTTCTGGATGCCACTGTCTGTCACCTTTGTCCCCCAGTAACCCTCATTACCAGTGAGCCTCACTAGCAGGACCCTTGGTGAGGATGGTGAGGGAAGCTGCCCTGAATGCCCTGTCTCTGTTTGCTTAGGGGTCAGGGTCTTCAGAGCCCTCGGTCAGTCCCCCTAAAACTAGTTTCCCTGGTGTTCAAATCCCTTCACGATCAGTTTGCTTAAAACTCAGCCCCAGCCAATTTGCCCTCAATTTAGCCTTAATTTGAATGTTTTTTTTGGGGGAACAGTTTGGATATTCACTTTTAAAAATTGTGCTATCTTTGAACCTTTCTTTTCTTTTTTTTCTTTTTTTTTTGGTACCGGGGATTGAACTTGGGACCTTGCGCTTTCGAGGCAGGCACCAGAACCACTGAGCTAAATCCCCGGCCTGAACCTTTTAAGAATTAAACAAAACCAAACCCTAATTCATGTAGTGGCTGTGATTTGATTTTTAATACATATATGTTATTTTCATAATATTTGATGAGTATGATCCTTTGCTATTTTGCGGATACTTTTTCTATTTTGCTTCCTTTTTTCCTTTAAAAATATATTTCTTGCTTTTTTTTAATCATTGCTAAAATTCTGTTTCTTATCAGACTTTCAGACAACCTGGGGAGACTAACATGTAGACTGAAAGCTCCCCATGGTCACATTTGGTAGAGAGGACCCATTATCCCAGATGTATCCCTTATTTTGAGCATAGTTACACAGTTGGTTTGTAAAGTTTTCACATTTTAAAGGATGATGAGGCTTTCAAGATGCAATGGATACGTTCATCCCTAGTGCCCCCTGTAGGTTGTGATGAATACAGGTCATTACATGTCTACGTCTCAATTTCCACGCACACCTGCTCACTCTTGAATTCCAGCCATTTGCTTCCCTGTTGTTAGCCTGTTAAAAGATATCCTTACAATGGGCTGGTGATACAGAGTGGTGGTAGAGTGCTTGCCTAGTATGTTTCATCCCTAGCACCACAAAGGAAAAAAAATACTCTTAGAAAGTTTGGCTTTAATGCTTCTTCCAGTGCCAGTTACCAGTCGTGCCACTGATTGAGCACCTGCTGTGTGCCGGGCACCCTACAGGCACCATTTCATCTTTATCACACTCCACAAGGGAGGGACCAGAGTGACTAGCATTTGACGGGTGAGAAATTGAGTCTCAGAAAAGTTAAGTGACTTGCTCAAGGGCACAACCCAGCCTTAGCACTTGGTCTTCACACTAGATGGCGGTTTTTGCCCTTTGAGGAGCATCAGGATGCCCTGGGGTTCTTGCCTACAATCCAGGTGCCCAATCTGTCCCTTGGTACTACCCGGTCTGACTCCAGGAAGGACTCAGGAGCATGTTCCTAGAACCTGCCAAGCCTTCCTGAGGTGTGAAGCCCCGTGCTTGGCAATGTTGGTCTCCACAGTGGTGAGCGCAGAGGATTACTCACCTTCCTTTAAAATCAAATCATTTTGGACTTTTATTCATGTCCTCTATGTCACATAATTGTGCAGCAACACATGTATATATTTAAAATGTTAATCTGTAGCCATTGAGGGTTGTCTGCTTAAATGCTTACTTCAGATAGGGTTGTAAGAAAAATAGGTTGTATGACCCTGGATTATACTTTCTCCAAAATGATGCCTCCAGATAACAAAACAATAGGACATTGGAATAAAGCAAAAATATTTGCGAATGGAGCCTAATTTTAGACCAGCTGGGCACCAGGCAAAGTGACCAGCCCCCTTGTCCTCCCAGTAGTGCTGGGATGGAACCCAATGCCTCATGCAGGCTAGGCAAGTGCTGTACCCCTGAGCTACACCCACAGCACAGTTGACCCATTTTTAATTGAGTTCCATTTCTCCATTATTTGCTGCCTAGTGCTTGAGTGCTGGTACTGTATTGTGGCTGAATCCCATGAGGCACCCGCTCCCAGGTGGGATTCTTAGCACACTGGTTTTACATGGGGTGACCTAGGTCCAGCTTGACTTGGCTGGGGGTGGGGATGCAGCCACCCGCAGTGCCTGTAATAGGCCCACTCTGTCCTCTACCTTATTAGTCCCCTCTGACCGGTTGCCCAGTAGCTCTGTTGAGGACTTGACACAGAGACAGTGGCTTGGAGCAACAGCAGGAAGGAATTAGGCCAGACTTGCTAGGGCTCCCAGTAGTGAAGATTGAGTGGCCTTGGAGACTTGTCATTATTAGTCACTTTGACTGTGCTTTGATCCTTTTCATGGTTGTGGCAAGAAGGTAACAATTGAATTTCTGAGCACAGGTCTTGCTGTGTCCTCATTCTGCAGAGGAAAACAGGCTTAGCAAGGCCAAGAGGCTGGCCGCTTACTCCATGTGTTTGAGGCCTGGCAGCAACAGCACTACCCCAGACAGAGCTGGTTGGAAACCAACAATCCCAGGCCTTCTGAGTCCAAATATGACTTTTGCCAAGGTGGAAGGAGATTCCTGTGCACATAAAAGGGTGAGAAGCACGCTCTCAGTGCTTGAGGTCGCACAGCTACTCCATGGGAGAGCTGTGACAGGGACCTAGGTCCATTAGATTCCAAGACTTGTATTATAATACTATAATATATCACCCCCATCCCAAGAACTCTTGACGTCGATACTATTTGAGTCTTCAGAGACATTGCCAAACCTTTAAAATGGTAGTAATAATAGCTACTATTAAGTACTGACTTTGTGCTTGACCTAGTGACTCTCAACTTATATTACTTTATTTACTCCTCACAACAGCCCTTGAGGTAAATACTATCATTATTCCACTTTATAGATGTGAAAATGGAGGCCTAGAGTGTGTTGGCTTAAGTGCACACAGCAGGAGGTGGAGCTGGGATTTGAACCCTGGAAGTCTGGCTCCAGCGCTCTTTGCGTCTGGGAAGCCCAGGGAACCAGAGGAGTTGCAGGAAGCTGAGTTGAGGGCATGACCTGAAGGCCAGGGGTGGAAGCTGGATGGTTTTCTCTTGTACTGTCCTTGTGGTACTTCTTCCCCTTTCCATGCTGCCCACTTTGATAATCTGGGTGTCTGGTGGGCCATTTGTCCCAGAAAATGAGGCCTTGTGGGGAAAACCAGGGTGGCTGTGGTCCCGGGGGCAGGGTCGGCTCCTGTCCTCAGCCTGGATGCTCTGGAGATGGAGGAGGAAGTAGCTCTTGGTCTTTGGTTTGTGCAAGATAGTGCAGGTAAAGTGCTTAGCACAGTATGTGACCGGGACAGGGTCTCAGAAAGTGCATCATCATCATCATCATTGTAATAGGTTTAAAAGATTTGAAAATTTTATCTAAGGGCTATTTGCTTCCACCTTGAAGCCTTCATCTAGGCCTCCAAGCTCTGGGTGGCTGAGGTAGTGGGGAGGGGTACTGTCCATCCTGATAGTCTTGAGAGGGCCTGGGAGAGCTGACAAGCTCTGGTTACCCTGCATCTGGGGTCCGGGTGTGTTAAGGCTTCTGGGACTCTGGGGACAGGGCAGAGTCCTCTGGGCTTTATTTGTCTCCAAACAGCACCCTTGTTATAAGCAGATAACTAACTGTCCCCTCCCCTCTCTGTGGATGGGGAGGTCCTGTAGATCCACCAGGGAGTTGTGTCCTTCCTAAGGTCACACAGCAAGACGCTGGTGTCCCAGCTGCACTTACCTCTTTCCTTGGGGACTGGGAGGACAAAGTCACCTTGGTTAGTTGGCCTAGGCACAAAGGTGGGCAATTCCTTGGAATAGGAGGGGTGCTGCTTCAAGAGAGGAGGAAAAGGGAGGGCTGAGGGAGCGAGAGGCTACTCTGGGGGCCTCACCATGCCCTCTTCTTCTGTTCTAGGGTTATCACAGATCAAATCACTTCATAGCCACTCAAGGTACCTGGCTCCTCTGCTCGGGGCACCTCCCATGTGCTGCACTGCGTGGTGCCTGCTGTCTGCCTTCCCTGGTGTCCTGCTTGGTTCCCTGTCTGCCTTCTCATCTGTCTCTCTGATCCCCATTCTCTGTCTAGGTCTCTTGGCATCTGGCTGTCTGTCTTTGTCCCCTCTCTGTGTTTGTGTTTCCCAATGTGATCAGTCCCTCCATGGCACCCTGGTCCACCTGTCTCCATGGTTGTGTGTGCAAAAGGGGTAGCCAGGCCCCATCCTCAAGCGGTTGGGTTCTGCTTCTCAGTTTAGTGGCTACCTGGGTCCCACCTGGCTGTGTCTCTTCCCCCTGACCATCCATCCATCCATACATCTATCCACCCATCCATCCATCCATCCTTCTTGGATACTTGCCTCATGGCCTGGGAATCTGCCCTCCAGCTCTGCTTCCTGGGTCCCACTCAGCATGACTGGCCTCTCCCTGGTACCGCTCACCCCAGGGCGCTGCAGGCATGAATTGGCAGTTGTTGGGGTGAATGTGGGGTGAGCATAGAGCTCCCATGGAGGTCCAGAAAGCCTTCTGGCCTGGGGTGGTGGTGCTGGGCCAAGGGGCTGCTGGCCTTGGGCAGAGACGTTGCTAAGGGACAGGTGGCTGTCTGTGCCTGCAGGGCCGAAGCCCGAGATGATCTACGATTTCTGGCGTATGGTGTGGCAGGAGCACTGCTCCAGCATCGTCATGATCACCAAGCTGGTAGAGGTGGGCAGGGTAAGCGGGCCTGGGGGGTCACTGGGGAAGGGTGGGCCCTGGAGGATGTGAAGAACCCACTGAGTCCTGGCTTGTGGGACCTGCAGGTGAAGTGCTCACGGTACTGGCCAGAGGACTCAGACATGTATGGGGACATCAAGATCACACTGATGAAGACAGAAACATTGGCCGAGTATGTTGTGCGCACTTTTGCCCTGGAGCGGGTGAGTCCCCACCCTTGTTCCCCACAGTGCCACCCCACCTCCTCATCCAGGGTGTACGAGGGGTGAGGAAGAACACTGCCTACTTTGGCAAGGAAGCTGCTTGGAAAGGGCTTGCTAGGAGCCCTGAGGAAGGATAGGAGGTAACTGTCTGCTGGAGACTCCAAGAGGAATTTGAGACAATGAAGCTAGTGACAGTGGCTCCCAGGTGGTGGCTCCTACTCTGCCAGGCACTGTGCTGAGCCCACCACAAATATTGTTTACTTCATGGGTTAGATGTTTACCATTATATCCCTCTTTTTTTGGTGGTGGTGGTGCTGGGGATGGAACCCAGAGCCTTGTGGGTGCTAGGCAAGTGCTGTACCAGGGAGCTACACCCATAGCCCTCCTTAATCCCATTTAACAGATAAAACAATCAAGGCTGAGTGGTTATGTCAGATATCAGAGGCCATGGCATTCAGGGACTGGCTGGCAAGTCCAGTCCATGAACCTTCTGATGGCTCTGTAAAATCCTCAGAGGAGGAAGTTTCCCCCTTGAAACTAAGGCCCAGAGAGTCACGGTATATCTGCTAGGGCCATTCAGGAGCATAGGTTTGAGCACCAGGCAGATCCCTGACAAGTCCTCCATAGTATCTTTCTTTCCAGCGTCGGGAAAGTGGCTTCTCCTTGCTGGGCCTTGGTATTTTTCCCTGCTACAGAGGACATTTATCTCCACTTCACCAGTAATAAACCTCACCATAAAATAAACAGTGAGATGCTCGCCACAGTGCCTGGCACACAGCAAATTTCTAATAGATGCTGCCAGTGAAACTGACTGTTATTGTTGTGTCCGCAGCGAGGCTACTCTGCCCGGCATGAGGTCCGCCAGTTCCACTTCACAGCATGGCCAGAGCATGGTGTCCCCTACCATGCCACTGGGCTGTTGGCCTTCATCCGGCGTGTCAAGGCCTCCACACCACCGGATGCTGGGCCTGTGGTCATCCACTGCAGGTGGGAGTGATGGGATCCCAGGGAGGCGGACTCGAGTGGGGCACGTTCTGGGTCCCTAAGGGGAACTTGGCCTGAATTCAGCCTGCTTGGAGATGGGGCAGGAGAGAATGACACAGAAAGGCCCTTTGCCCCTTAAGCTTTGGCTCTGATGTTGGTGTCATATGTGCCCCTGGAGCCCAGCAGCACCCCTGGCCCAGATGCTAAGCAGGATTGAGCCCTAGAGGGGGACTTGGGATGAGTGAGGCTCCAGGCACATCCAGTACAGATGCTTTTGTTTAGTGAGTGTCCGTTGCACACCTGTGTGCTAGGTTTAGCCCCAGGGCTGAGAAGGATGTCACCTATTTCTCCCTGCATCCAGTAGGCCTGGCTCATCCCTTGGCTTTCACACCCTTTGCAGCTCTTTCCTGAATTGGTTCTCTGATCCCAGCTGCCCTTCCTCTTTCTGCTGGGCTTTCTCCTGGCTTCCACATCTTTCCCTTGCCTTTCTTCCCCTGGAGAGCTTAATCTGTTAACCTTGGGCTTCAGCAAGTCACCTGGGCCTGCAAGGTCATGCATGGCCTCTGTGGCTTGTCCTGGCTCCTCTACCTGGATTTTTATCAGCTCCCTGGTCTCCCCACACAGCAGATTCAGTCTTCTGACTGTCCTGCCACCTCCAAGCCATCTGTTCTTTGATTTCTTCAGGTCTCTTTGAGATCTCATCTTCTGAAAATAAAGGCTTCATTGATATATAATATACTTAAAGTATACATAAGTCACAAAATAAGTGTGCATGTAACTATGAATTTTCATAAGTGTACACACCTGTAGCTCTATTCAGATCAAGAAACAACATCAACCGAATTCAGGGGCCCCCTTAACTCTGTTCCAGAATGTCCCCCTTCCCAGAACAATCACTATCTTGCCGGTTTTTTTTTGAGACAAGGTCTCACTATGTAGTCCAGACTAGCCTTGAACTCACTGGGTCTCCCAGGCTGGTCTCAAACTCTTGGTGATCCTTCTTCTGTCTCACCCTCTCCAGTGCTGGGATTACAGGTGTTTGCCACACGCCTGGCCTGTTTTGCCTGGTTTTTAACTTTGTATAAATAGAATCCCCTAGCCTTTGCGCTTTGCTGCCTGGTTTCTTTCCCTCACCCTTATGTTTGTAAGGTTCATCCATATTGTATCATCTTCCATTGGGTGAATAAACTACAATATGTTTGTCCATTCTGCTGTTGAAAGGCATTTGGGATGTTTCCAGTTTTGAGCTGTTAGGAATAGTGGTGCTAAAATAAAACAGCAGTGCGTGTGTTTTGGTCCAAAAAATGCACATGTTCCTGTGTGTACGTACGTAGGAGTAGAACTGTTGTCTGTGCCCATCCAGCCTCAGCAGAAACTGTCAGTTTTCCAAAGCCTCCATCAGTAGAGCCTGGGACATCCTGTTGCCAGCATTTCAACACCATTTTCAAGCCTGGAATCTTGGTGTCATCTTTGACCACTCTTCCTCCCCCTTAACTCTGCTCGAACAGGTGCTGAGCATGTGCATCACAGTGATGGCTCTAACATAGCCCAGCTCTTGATGAGCTCTGAGTGGGGTCAGGGAGACAGCCACATACCCAGTGACCACACAGCAGGAAGTGTTTTAATAAGAGCCTGCCAAGTTGCTGTGGGAGCTCAAAAGAATAACACCTGCCTGGAAGCCTTGGAGGCGCCACTAAGTGTATGAATTGGTGTGAGTGTGTGGGGTTTCGAAGGATGTGCAGGAGGAACGAACATTCTTGGACTGAGCTCTGAATGTCATCTTTGTCCCTGCCCCCAGACTCAGTTGCTAAGTGGGTACAGCTTCACCCTTGCATTCTCCCTTCTCCCTTCCCTCCTCTCCTTCCCTGAGGCCCATCTCCAGCTCTGTCCTTTGTCGCATGTCACCAGAACTCTCCCAGCAGTCCGTTTGCCGGCTGCTTCCTGCTGGGTCACCTCTGTGTGTCCCTGGCCCCTGAGTAGTGTGGATATGGATGGGGCCTGGTCCCTGTCCTCTCTTCTCCTGGGTTCTGGGCTCCCTTCCTAAGGCTCTAATGTGGGCTGGGCCTCTCTGTTCCCAGCGCGGGCACTGGCCGCACAGGCTGCTACATCGTCCTGGATGTGATGCTGGACATGGCGGAGTGTGAGGGTGTTGTGGACATTTACAACTGCGTGAAGACCCTATGCTCCCGGCGTGTCAACATGATTCAGACCGAGGTGCAGGGACCCCACCCTGTCCCCCCCACTCCCTCTAGGACTCTGGTCTCTTGTGAGGAGCTCAGAGTGGTGGAGTGTGTCTGAAGGGTGTCCTTAGGCTCTTCCCTTCCTTGGGACCTTCCGTGACCTTGGGCTGCCAGCCTCCTGGGATCATCCCAAACCCAGCCCCATGATGTGCTGGGTGAGGTCAAAGAGCAGTGGGTTCTGTAGTCGAGCTGTGCCTGGGTTTGTATCCTCACTAGATCTATGACTTGGGGCCATCCTGTCACCCCACAGAGCATCTCCTGGGAGTGTTCTAGGGATGCAGTGTGAGATGTGGAGGTTGCTTCCAGGAAGGTCGGGCTCCACTTTGGAGTCCCCCTGCCTCAACCTTGAGCTTACTCATGTCCCTCTCCCCTGCAGATTGCCAGCTCCCAGTCCCTGCCTCCTTTTCATATTCTCCTCTCCTGTTTCAGGAGCAGTACATCTTCATCCATGATGCAATCCTGGAGGCCTGTCTGTGTGGGGAGACCACCATCCCTGTCAATGAGTTCAAGGCTACGTACAGGGAGATGATCCGCATTGACCCTCAGAGTAATTCTTCCCAGCTGCGGGAAGAATTCCAGGTGGGGGGAATGAGTGAGGGTGTGTGTGTGTGTGTGTGTGTTGGGACTCCTCAGTACTGTAGCCACTGGGAGCCAAGCAGGAAGGACCAGACTGAGACACAGATGGAGGGAAAGAGTTGGACTACTAGGAAGGAGTTTGAAACAGTGGAAGAGGTGGTTAAGATCCTAGGCTTTGGAGTCAGATAAAGCTGGGTTCAAATTCTGCCTTATCTAGTTAGGACCTGTGAGCAGCCTGAGCAAGTCATTGTACCTCTCTAAGCCTCAGTTTTATTATCCAGAAAAGAAAGGTAGTTAATATCACCCTTACAGTGTTTGGATTTACCAGGAGCTTTTGGTCATAAGTGATAAAGAGCCAGCTCAATAGCCCCTGGAACTGCAGAGGCTAAGGGATGATGGTTCAGCTTCAGTAGTGGCTGCATCCAGGGGCTCAGATGACGATGTGTGTGCCCTTGGTCCTGCTTTCCTATTCTTGGCTTTGTTGTCAGACCATAGTTGGTCCCCCGAAATGCCAGGCTCATGTCATCTTTCTTGTTAGGAGACCCTTGCTACCTCCAACACCCCCAATAAAAACCCTACACCAGTCTCTCATGTACCTATCCCTGCTCCAGTCACTGAGGCTGGAAGGGTGGAGCTCACTGATGGACCCAGGCTTTGGTTGCCTCCCCATTTACATGGCCAGAGTCCCCAGCTGTCCTCTTCGCTCCAGGGTCCCTTGGTGGGACAAGACAGCTGCTGGTGCTCAGACACGTTGGGTAATCTCATGGAGAGGCAGCCAGTGGCTCTTGCAAAAGGGTTTCAGGCTTTGGGGATTGTGACAGACTTGAGTTCCCTGTGAGGGATCCCTAACAACAAGAGCAAGAGATGAGGCCTGATGGCATAGGGGCGAAGAAGATGCCCAGAGCTCTGTCTTGGTTTAGAGCCAGGTGCTCAGGCCCAGCACTGTGTTCAGATGGGTCCCTGACCATGGAAGGTGACCCCTCTGCTGGTACCTGCAATCCACGTTATGGCAGAGGAGGGTTCAGGGATTGTCTCATTGACAGCATTGATAAGCCAGTAATGGTCCTTACTGTGCCTCCTACCTTTTTTTTTTTGTTTTGTATTAGGGATTGAACACAAGGTGTTTGCACTGAGCTACATCCCAAGCCCTTCAAATTTTTTTAAAAAAATTTCTAGACAGGGACTTGCTACATTGCCCAGGCTGCACTTGAACCTGTGATCCTCCTGCCTCTCCCTGCCAGAGTGCTAGGTTTACAGTTGTGCGCCTCCATCCCCAAATTATGTCCCCTACATATTAAGCCTTGGTGTGCCAGACTCTGCTCAATGCCTAGCATTATCTCACTTTATCCTCCCACCAGCCCCACAAGTAGGCAGATTATCTCCCCATTTTACAGCTGAGGGAAGCTGAGGCTGAGAAGGACAGTAGCTTGTCTTAAGGTAACACTGGTGACAGTGCAGGCCCTGTGTGGCATGTGGACAGGCAGCCTGGGTCTATCTTCTCTCCTTTCTCTCTGGAGCTGGTAACCCAGCCATTGTCCTTCCTGGGGCAGTGAGGAGGCTCAGCAGGCACCAGGCATGCCTCTTCATGCTGCCCCATTCCTGGCAGACGCTGAACTCGGTCACTCCACCACTGGACATGGAGGAATGCAGCATCGCCTTGCTGCCACGGAACCGTGACAAGAACCGAAGCATGGATGTCCTGCCACCAGACCGCTGCCTACCCTTCCTTGTCTCTACTGACGGTGACCCCAACAACTACATCAATGCGGCCCTGACTGACGTGAGAGCTCAGGGTCTATGGGCGCTGGAACTCCCCCTCCCAGCAGTGCTGGAAAGGTTCAGGAGTCAAGGGGGCAGAGCTGAGGGTTCTGGTGTGTGTGTGTGGGGACACTGCCCATTCTGGGGACCAGGCTCATGGGGTGACCCTCCTATCCCAGTTGACCTTCTAGTCTGGGTATTATTCAAGCCAGTGCTCCCTCTGTGTACTGTGTGCCCAAGCGGGAGTCTGGGCTGTGGAGTTCAGGCAGGGCTGTCTCCAGGATCAGGCCCAGTAGCCTTTGGTTGAGTAGGATGAGTGATTCAAGGGACTTTGGCTAGGGAGACCTTGAAGATTGGGGTTGGGACTTGAGATCTGATATTGGAGCCAGGGAGCTTGTCCTAGGAAGATCTGCACACCCTGCTCTAGGACCTGCCCTGGAATCATGACTTGCTCCCTGGCCCTACCTGGCTGTAGTCTGAAGGCTTAGGAGCCATTTAGAAGTCACTTTCTGTGTCCCAGCCCAAGGGGCCAACCTCCTTACCTAGTATTGCTAGCAGAGCAGGAGAGGGGTGGTGGGGTTTGAGAGGCCGGAGATGCTGCCCTCTGAGGGAGCATCTGGAAGGGAACACTGGAGAATGTGACTTTGGGTATGTGGCCACATGGGCCAGCTATGCCTCTGCCGCTCAGTAGGCCAGCTTGTCTCCCACATGCAGCTGTATGCCCACGGTCACCCATAACATTTGGGACAGGCTGCCATATGTGGCAGTGAGAGGAAGGGGCTGAGGTGAGCAAATCCCTAGGGTAGAGGTGAATGAGGGGAGCCGTGGCCATGTGCAGCACTATTGGATGCCCCCACGTGGAGGTGAGAGGTGGGAGCGGGTGCCTTGCAGTGGATAGGAGGGAGGCGGGCCTTTTGTGGCCTGGTTCCTGGATGATCCCCCCTGTCCCCCAAGCAGGGTGGTACAGGGGACAGCGGGGTTTCAGTCACGAGAGTGGGTTCCCACTCTATGGTCAGGGGTTTCCTGTCACCCAGGGGCCTTCCTGGTGTGAGCTGAAGGCAAGGGGAAGAGCAGCCCCAACCACTGAGGTGGGAGACAGGGAGGTCTCAGCAGCATGGTCACTCAGTGTGCATATGAGTGCCCGCCTGCTCCCCAGAGGGTGTCCAAGCCTGCTGAGGGGTCCTGAGGGGTGGCAGAGTTTGGAATGGGCAGCAGGGATTCTGTGACCTCCTTCCCAGCCTCTTCCTTCGCCTCATCTACACACTCGGGGGTGAAAAGGAGGATCACTGAGAGTCCTGAGACTCCTAGCTGGGGAGGGTCATTTGGGGATCCCCCCACATGGGGGAACCATTAACTGGAGAAGCTGTTGGCAGAGCCCTGCCCCATCCTGGGTCCTTGATAGCTCAGACACCTGATCCTAGTCATGTGGGACTGGATTGGCCCAGGACCCAGGGGACCCTGCTTCTTGGATTGCAGTGGGCTTGCCTGGGGGTCAGCATGGGTCTGTTTGGGGTGGTCCAGTCTGCAGAAGCCCCAGAGGGCCTGAGTTCTGGAGTCTTGCTGGGCCTGGCTTTGAGGAGCTGTGGTCAGCGAGCCTTCAGAGAGGCCTGGGAGGGACGGTGGGCAGACTGGGGAGGGGCGGTGGGCAGACTGGGGAGGGGCCTAGTTTCTCTGCCTGCTCCGTGTGGGACTGCAAAGGGCAGGTCAAGCTTTGCTCAGGGTCCAACTCAAGATCAAGTCTAGAGGAAGCCAGACAAGGGCCAGGATCCCAGGAGCCTGCACCGGCCTTTAGGGTTGGGGCTGGGGCCAGGGAATGGGGTTATAGGAGAAGGGCTCAGGAGAGGGAGGGAGACATGGTAGGGTTAGAACAAGGCAGGACACCAGGGACAGCTTGGGGCTGGAGCTCTGGTGGGGAGGAGGCTGGGTGACAGCTCACCTGGCAGAATGAGGGAAACAGAGTTGATGCCTGTCACCACCTGCGGAGCGGAGGGTGGAGTCTCAGACCCTTCCACTTGTGGAGTTGGAAATGGCCTAGAGATTTATTTGTTCAAAGATATTTATTGAATCTCTACAACGTGCCAGGCAGAGGCCACATCCTGAAATCTCTGCTCTTCTGAGCCTTGCATCTGGGGGGTCTGGTGAGACAGTTAGTAAATAGATATACAATGGAATGTCATGCATGGAAATTTCTACAGAAAACAAGGCAGAAGGCATGTTACTGCCTGGCTGTTTTTGATGAGGTGGTGAGGGAGGTCCTCTCTGAGAAGGTGACAGACAGTTAAGCAAAGACCAGAAGCAAGCAAGGGAGTGAGTATGCAGACATTTAGGAAATTGAGTTTAGGTAGCAGAGATAGCACACACAAAGGCACAGGGGCAGGGAGCAAGCTTGGCTCCACATTTGAGTATCTTTTGCTATTTAGTTTGTGGGGGCCCATGGGCTTGGGCACTACAGGCTGGCAGCCCACCCCCTCACTCAGGAATCAGTGTGCTAACCAGCCTGTGAAATTGGCCCTCAGGCTGCCTGGTCCTGCCTGGTTCTGCAGGCCCAGCTGTGCAGCTCAGGGTGGGCTGAGTGGGAAGACAGCCCGTGGCGGACCATCAGTTCACATCGGGGCTACATACAGGGCTCTGCTGAATGCTGTTTCTCTGCAGAGCTACACGCGGAGTGCGGCCTTCATCGTGACCCTACATCCGCTGCAGAGCACCATGCCTGACTTCTGGCGGCTGGTCTACGACTATGGGTGCACCTCCATCGTTATGCTCAACCAGTTGAACCAGTCCAACTCGGCCTGGGTGAGGGCCCTGTGGGCCAGCGCCTCCCTGTCTTCAAGGGCTCATTCTCCAAAGTCAAAAGTTGGTGCTCAGCTCTGCCACCTGTTTGTGGTATGGCTGAGGACCAGTCATACTCCCTCCCAGGGCCTGGATTTCCTCATCTATAAAACAGGGGTGTCAGACAGGAGCAAATCAGCTGCAGTAAGCCAAGGACTCGGCTTGGCACTTATGGCCTAATTTACAATCTACATACAGTGACCTTGAGGTGGAGGCTTCAGAAAAGAAAGGAAAATTAAGACCTGAAGGGATGAAGTGCCTTCTCCAAGGTCCCATAGCTCAACTGAACTGCTCATTCATCATGAGGGTCTTTGAGGTAGAGTAAATTCAAACCTGTTTTCTAGCTGTTTGACCCAGGGTAAGTTCATTGAGCTCTTTGATCTTCAGTTCCCTTCTGTGTAGAATGGGGATCGTCACAGGACTTGTTCTTATGGGGTACTATCCTGTGTCTGGCATGTAGTAGGCACTCAGCACCTGGCAGGTCTGTTGGTTAGCTCTCCAGTGGCCGGGACAAAATACTTGATACCTACAACTTAATGGAAGAGAGGTTTATTTTGGCTCCTGGTTTTCAGAGGGTTCAGTCCATGGTTGGTTGGGTCCTAAGCAGAAAAATTGTGTGGCAGAGAGATGTGGTGGAGGAAAGTTGCTCACCCCATAGCAGTCAGGAAGTAGAATGCAGGAGGAGCTGAGCACAAGAATACACCCTTCCAGGTCACCACTTTAGTGACTCACCTCTTCTGACCAAGTCCTGCCTCCCAGCAGCACATATAGCTTCTGAAGTTGGCCCAGACACTGGCTCAGTGCCCTCACCATGGGGACAGCCCCTCTGACTCTCCTGTTCCAGCTGGAGCTCCTGGGAAGGCAGAGGCCCAGCCTCCCAGCCCTGCCTGATCACATGCTTAGGTCTTGGACCCCTCGAAGCCCCACTTGCTGCCCCAGGGGGTCAGGAGGATGCTCTGTAAAATGAGTGCAACAGCTTCTTACTGACTGCCTGGAGGAGACCTTGAAGACTGAGCTCTTTATGAGGAAGGCCCTGGTGACATGAGCCGGGACTGCAGAGGATGGGCCCCCGGCTCTGTGGAGATCGGGAGTGAAGCCCAGCCTTGGTGAGGTGGGGGCAGGGACCCAGAGGCAGCGCACATGGGCATCACTCATTGCTCATGTACTCAGCTAGCTTTTCCCAAGGACTGCTCCCTGCCAGGCCCTGCTGGGGGCAGTGGGGACAGAGGGGAAAGATCCAGCCTCTCCTAGATCTCATGGTCCAGGGGGAAGCAAATACAGACCAATAGTGGTAGCTCAGAGGGAAAGACTCGGAGCTGACATGGAGACAGAGAAACCTGGGAGAAAATGGATCGAGGAGGGCCTCCTGGAGGAGGCAGTGTCCGAGCTGAGATGTGTGGGAGGGCAGAGTTCATAGGTAAACAGGTGGGGGAAGAGTGACAGGCGATAGAAATGGAGCGTGGTGTCATTTGGGTTGAGTTTGGGGGCCATCTTCAGAAGTGACTGCCATCCTCATCATCTCTGTCCCTGCCATATACTGAGCACCTACTGTGTGCCAGGCATAACACAATGTGAATCAGCCTTATGCATCTGGGCCTCACAATAACTCCATGAGACAGGCCTCGTGATAGTCCCCATCTTGCAGAGAAGCAAACTGAGCCTCGAGGAGGTGAGACAACTTACCCTAATTTTACAGATGGGGAAACACTCTACCCTGAGAGGTAAAAAGCCTTGCCAGGACTCCGGGAAGAGGACCCCAGGAGTGGGGACCCAAGTATACATGTGTGTGTTGGGTGGGGGACTGTACCTCCTCTGCCCCTCCTCTGTCTCCAGTCTGTGGTCTAGCAGGGGCAGGTATGTAGTCCCTTGACTCCATGGAGAGTCCTGAACATAGCAGGGTCCTGAGCTGTGTTGTGGCTTAGGGTACCCCACTTTTGTGAGATAGTGCTAAAGGCAGAGGCAGTGAGAGAGAGCCCGGGGAGCTGGTTCTGAGATGGGTGATCTAGGCCTGTCACTGGGAGGAGGCAGCCTTATGCAGGTGTGTGTGTGTACCCACACACATGTGAGCATGAGCATGTTTAGCTATAGGTTTCTAGCCACACAGCAGTGGCTCACTGCACTGACTGTGAAGGGTTTGTGCACCAGATCTGAGCGTGTCAGTGCAGAAAGCACTCGGGCAGGTGTGCCCTGTAGTCTGATGGTGAGTGGTGGAGTGGGGGTCTCTGCAGGGGAGGCTGGGCTGAGTGTTGGCCTGGGTATGGCAGCTACAGGGCAGGTGTGGAGCCCTGGGGCTGGGAATAGGGAAGCCCAGCCTGGCTCTACCCAGCCTTCTTTCTCTGTGCCCATGCCCTAGCCCTGCCTGCAGTACTGGCCAGAGCCAGGTCGGCAGCAGTATGGCCTCATGGAGGTGGAGTTTGTGTCTGGCACAGCAGATGAAGACTTGGTGGCCCGAGTCTTCCGGGTGCAGAACATCTCTCGGGTGAGTGGTCTGAGGAACTCAAGGGTGAGAACTTGGGTGGTGACTGGAGCACCATTTAGTCCTGTGCCCCCGTTGCTCATGCTCCCCTGGCTGGCTGCCCATGTCCGCAGCTGCAGGAGGGCCACCTGCTGGTGCGGCACTTCCAGTTCCTGCGCTGGTCTGCCTACCGTGACACGCCTGACTCCAAGAAGGCTTTCCTGCACCTGCTGGCCGAGGTGGACAAGTGGCAGGCAGAGAGCGGGGACGGGCGCACCGTTGTGCACTGCCTGTGAGTGCTTGTCTTGTAGGAACATGGATGGAGGGGTTGGGAGCCAGGGCAGAGGTCCAATCTGAGGGAGGGCCTCAGGACTGGCACCAAAACCCTGGAGCTCCCAGACAGTGGTGGCCTGGACCTTCTCCAGCCAGCCTAAGCTGGTCCTGCCTTCCCTGGAGCAAACCAGTCAGCTTCCAGGGTATAAAATCAAGCCTGAACAACTGCCCAGCCTCCTCTGTGTGATGTTTGACTCCACCAGTTTAATTAAAAAGAGTCTTTTGTCAGAATTTTTCACTCCATGAGATTGTAGCACTTTTTAATGCCAATGGAATTCTAGTCTTTGTTTATGGACACATGCATTGTTTCAATAAATTAATTAATATCCATGTTCCATTGATAAGCCCTATGTCTGGGTGCAGTCACTCCCTTGCTCCCCACTTTTCAGGCTTCCCAGTGCCAGGCTGGGCCCCCCATGGGGTAGACTTGGGGCTGGCTTCCAGGGCTTTCAGTTCTAGGAGGAGGGACCCTGGAGAAGGACTGAGGGACTATTTGGTCTCCCATCCTCCAAGGGAGACCCTACATGGAGAGTCACAGGAACAGACGGCGATGCAGGAAGAGGAGGCGAGGATCTCTAGTGGGAGGCTGCCGTTTGCCCAGTGTGTGTGTTTGTGCCTCATGGATGGGCGTTGCACCCGGCAGCGGTGATTGGTCTTGCCAGGGCTCATTTTTTGTCTTGTTCCCCCGTGTTTGCCCACTGCTCTGCTGCCCTTCTCTGTCGCCGCCCTTGTGTCTTTTCCTTGGAGTGCCTGGCCTCCTTTTTCTCTTGAATCCACAGTATGTTCCTCCTTGAGGGCATGTCTTCTGTGATGGCATAGGGTTTGGATGCCAGTCTGTCTCTGAGCTGCCTCTAACCTGATCTTGCTGCTGTTCTTTGGGCCCGGCCTCTGGCTTGTCGGTTCCCAGGCCCCACCCCTCACCCCAGGCCCCTGTTCCCCTACCATGCCCCGCCCCTCACCCCTGAACCTTTGGCTCCTCCCTGCTTGGTTCTCTAGCCCCGGCTCTTTGGCCCTGGACCTTTGGCTCCTCCCCTTTCAGTCCCCTTACCTCGCCCCTCAGCCCTGAGCCCTCGGACTCCACCCCCTCCCTTTTGGTTGCCTGGCCCCGCCCTTCACCTCTTCTTTCCCAGGCTCCATCTCCAAGGTTCTTATCAAACCTTTTGTGTCTCTTAGAAACGGGGGTGGCCGCAGCGGCACCTTCTGCGCCTGCGCCACGGTCCTGGAGATGATCCGATGCCACAGCCTAGTGGATGTTTTCTTTGCTGCCAAAACCCTCCGGAACTACAAGCCCAACATGGTGGAGACCATGGTGAGGTCCTTCCTGGTCCATGCCAGGCCAGGCTTCTCAGCCCTCACTTCCCTTATCTGCTCTCCTTCACCTGTGGGCCTCGGTTCTAGTCCTGTGGTGTCAGAACATTGCTCCCATTGCCCCCTTGTCCCCAGAGCAGGCCAGGGTGCATGCTTGCCCTCTCCCCAGCGCGAAGCTAGACTAGGCTCATGAGCCCTTCTCTCCTTCTCCCCAGGATCAGTACCACTTTTGCTACGATGTGGCCCTGGAGTACCTGGAAGGGCTGGAGTCAAGATAGCAGGGCCCTGGCCTGGGGCACCCACTGTGCACTCAGGGCCAGGCCCAGCATACCCAGCTGGAGAGGAGGACCTGTGCCCCCAAATCTGCTCAGCCATAGCCTCATGGGGAAAGCTCTGGAGTGGGTGCTGGGCCATCTTTGTGGCCTCTTCCACCGTGGGCAGAGCCTTTCAATACGTCCACGGGCAAGTTGTGGCCAAGGAGGAGCTTAGCAAGACTGCAGCCCAGCCCCACCTCCAGAGGGTCCTATAGGGCCAGCTCTGGGGGGCTCAGGCCAAGCCTCTGACTATCTCAGCCATTGGTAGAGAAGAGTGAGGCCTTGCAGAGAGAGCATCCCAGGCGAAGATTTCTGCCCAGCATGGCCCCTTCTACACTTGAGTGGAGGGTGCACCGAGGCTTGGCATCTGGCCCCTGAGGGTTCTGGGCAGGCTGGGCTCTGCCCTGATTTACCTGTGGGATACATTGACCATCCTCTTCAGGGGAACTGCAGTGCCCTCTCCACCCCACTGCCTCCTGCAGCCCCTGGGGTGTTTTGCTCACCATCCCTCCTCACTTCTGCTTCTCTGATATGTGCTCTGAGCTTCCCGGAACCAGGATCTGCCCATGCCTTCCATGCCCCATGTGGGGCTCCTCCCTGCCTGAACCAGTGTCTGCAGAATGAAGTCACCTCAGTCCTCTCTTCCCATAGCCTTCAGGCCTCTGTGGCTTGGTTCTGCTCAGCTCGGGCCAGTGACAATCTTCGAGGTTGAACCAGAATCCCTGGGGTTGGGGCCCCTATGGCTTCCAGTCAGGCTGCCCATTGGGGAGGGGGCAGTCCTAGAGCAGGGCTGGTCCCAACTCCTAGAGTTCAACTCTGGGATGGAGGATCAGTGCTTTTTTTGGGGTTTATTTTGTTATTTTGATGGGTGGGTGGGAAGGTCTCTTTAAAGTGGGGCAGGCCACACCCCCATTTCGTGCCTCAATTTCTCCATCTGTAAACTGTAGATATGACTACTGACCTACCTCACAGGGGGCTGTGGGGAGGCATAAAGTAATGTTTGTAAAGCGCTTTGTAAATAAATGTGCTCTCTGAATGCCACCAAATGACCCTGTGTGTGTCTGATCAGCCTCCCACTACAGTGTGTCTGTGGGAGTCTGGCCTTGGTTTTTCTATCTGTAAAATGGTATAGGTGAGGACTGAGGTATCGCTTACCTGTTTGCAGAGGTGATATGAGGGGATCTTGGCCCTTGTGGCCTCTACTTAGGCCTTTGAAGGACTTCCTGAAGCAGTGGGTTTCATCTTGAGACCCGTTAGGCCATGCATCTGCCATACAGGTCCCCTGGGACCTGTGTCAGGGTTCAGCTCTTTCTGTGGCTGCATCAGAGACCCCAGAGACAGGCTCTACCAGCTTTGAGACTGGGTGAGTCAGCTGCCCCCTCTGGGCCTCAGTTTCTTATCTGCAAAGTGGGGACAGTCCTGGTGAAACTGGATGAGAGAGTGACTAAGGGCTTCCTGTGGTGCCAGGTGGGGTGAAAGGGCTCAGTTTACAACATGAGGCAGAGGTGGGACAGAGGAGGGCCATCCCTGCTGGGCACAGATATCCAGATGCCCCAGTCCAGCCCATTCCCGGCCCAAGCTCCCTTATCAGGTGGAATGGAAGGAGGAGAGGGCTGGCTGGTAGGGACACCAGTCACTCCTGGCTGTCACAAACTTGTTCTATGACCTTGGGCAAGAATTCCTGTTTCTGGGGCTGGGATTTAGCTCAGTGGCTCTGTGCTTGCCTGACAAGCGCAAGGTCTTGAGTTCAATCCCTGGTACTGCAAAAAAAAAAAAAAGAAAAAGGCCTGTTTCTGCATATGAAAACTGTTTTATAATATACTGATTCTTCTTACACACTGACTTTCTGTGGGTTAAAGGATATGACCCTTTCTCATGACCTCACGAGTCAGCCTTTCATCTGAGTTAAAAATTTACTGGGCAGTTATCATCGCACTTAGACTGACCCCCTCACCCTCATTCTGAACTGACTGCTGTTTTGCCTGGTGGGCCCCAAATGTATGACACAGATCCTGGCCAAGCAATAGCATGTGACTCTTTGACCAGTAGAAAGTGGTTGAATTGACATCATGTGAATTCTGGATCCCAGATTTCAAGAGATATTGCAGTGTTTGCTTTTGCCCTCTTGGAACTCCGCCCTACATGTAAGGAAGTGTGTCTAACCTACTGGATGATTTGAGAGTACCAGGAGGGGAGCCAGCACACTCCACGGGCAGTCAATACCAACTGCCTGACCCATGAATGAGGCTATCTTGGACCTTCCAGGACAGCTGACCTGTCAGGTGAGTACAGCTGCTTGAATAAGTTTAGAAGAAACTGCCCAACCAACTTCTAGAATTGGGAGCGATAATAAATGGTCCTTTATTAAGCCAGTAAGTTTTGGGATCATTTGTTATGTACCAAAAGCTAACTGATACATACCTGTTCTGGGCAGTATGGATTCAGCTTTGCTCTTTGCCCTATAAGGGTTGAGCTCCTTGAGGGCAGAAGTGTTTTTGTGTTCATGTTGCTGTGTGCATTACTCTGCAAAGGTTTTGTCTTGGAGCTGGTGCTTAAGAAATTTTGGCATTTGGAGGAAGTGTTGGCCTGCCTGTCTGCCTGCCTGACCTTATATAGTCTTTGGGGGAGTTCTGGGGTGGGCTGTATATCCAGAGAATCAACAAGCCACCCAGCTCTACTCCCTACCAGTGTGATCTTGAACGGTCCCATTAACTTCCCTCAATAAACATGATACCTACTTGTAAGATTAGTTTTGAGATCTAGAAATAAAATATTTAAAAAGAGCTAACATACTCCATGGTGACAGAACTGACTTCAGTAAAAGACATCTCATATCAGAACACAGATGGTCCCTGATTTATGATGTTTTGATTTATGATTTTTTTGACTTTATGATGATGCAAAAGTGATAAACATTCAGTGGAAACCATACTTCAAGTTTTGAATTTTTGATCTTTTCCCAGGCTGATGATATGTGGTACAGTACTCTCAGAGCTCCTCGTCAGTCATGTGATCAGGAGGGGAAACAGGTGGCACTCTGCAGTGTACTGTGTTGCTAAACTCTAGCGTTTAGTAGATTAGGTGGATTAAATGCATTTTTGACTTAGGATATTTCCAGCTTATTATTTTTAACTTAGGATATTTCCAGTTTATCATGGGATATAGTAATTCGAGCATTGGTATTGGAGTCCCTGGATAAAAATGGTGATCATTACCTTTGTTTAGTCTCTATTTCTGTGTTTGATGCTTGGTACCCTTTATCTCTTAATACACACAACTTTTTTTTTCATACTGGGGATCGAACACAGGACCTTGGCCAGGGAGGTGTGGCAACACTGAGCTACATCCCTGGCCCCTACACACAACTCTTTAAAGTAGGGGTTTCTACTCTTCCTTTTAGAGATGTGGAAACAGGTTCAGGGGGCGAGTTTCCTCATTGCAGGTCACTTGGCTGCTGTGTGGCAGTCAGGACTCACCTAGACTGACTCCAATGCCTGGCCTTTAGCTGCTCCTTGCCTGCCTGGGTGGTGTCAAAGGCCTGAGTGTTCTCTGGATGCAAGTCCACGCTTGTACCCTGGGGCCTGGGCACAGATTTGCAGGGGCTGTGAAAGGTGTCAGGTGGAGGCCTCTTGGATGAGGTGGCCCAGAGCACAGGAGATGCATGGCCCATAGGGCTCTGCCCTGAGTCCTGGCCAGCAGGTGTGGGTAGAAGCCTCTACCTTCCCCACCCAGGCCTGGCACATTGGATCTCTATAGACCAGGAGCAAAATCTGTTATTGCCAGGAGCAAAATCGCTCCTTTGTGCCATAATAAATCTGACTGCAGGAGTTTCCAGGACAATCATTACTGCTCACCACCTCTCTAGCACCTCTCTAGCACCCCTGACTGGCATGTGCTATCCATCTCAGGCACCCAGGCGATGGAGCCGGGACTCTGATGGATGCTGAGCCCACCTGCAAGCCCTCATTGAGAAGGGACCTGGCTGCTCTCTGTCACTCAGCTCCACTGACTTCCCCTGCTGACCATCGATGGGCAGGAGCTTAATGAGCTTTGGCCTCAACGCCCCATGGCTGAGGGCAGCGCAGAAGTCACAGTGTTTCGTGGGCAGATGCAACAGGACTGCCAGGCTGTGTCCGATGATAGAGGAGGCGGCCCTGGATGTGTGACGTGAGGAAGCAGTGCTTCATCCAGCACTTACGATGCTTGGGGCACGTTACTAAGTGCTCTGGGTGGATTGTCCCTGTCAGCCTCCAGTGACCCCCAGGAAGTAGGTCCTGTTACCCCCTTTCACAGAGAGGAGACTGAGGCTCAGGTGTGGAAGCCACCTGCCCAAGGTCAGAGAGCAGCAGAGTGTCACAGAAACAGGAGTGGCCAGGTCAGCCCCTGGAAACAACAGGCTGGAGCCCATCCTCTGCCTGCTTGGAGCCTCCAGGGGCTCCTGCTACTCTGTTCAAGGGCTGAGCTCCTCGCTGTGACCTCATGTTCTGCCCTGGGCTCTGACCTGCCCTCTGCCCCCTGACCCCATCCCTCCTGTGTCCCCTACTCACACGGCCTCATCTCTTCTCATCACACCCAGCTCTGCCTGGTCACCCTTTTCTGCATTGCTGGCTCCTGCCTGGTGTCCAGGGCCCACCTCCGATGTCCCCTCCTTGAGATTTCCACCCTGAAAGCCCCGGATGGCCCTTCTGCCCCCGCTGTCCCTGTCACTCGGAGCCCTCCATGTCTGTTCCTTGCTGCTTCCTCACAGAGGTGACTGGCTTGTTTATTCATTGGTTGGTTGGGTGCTGCCTCCCCCATCAGACTGTGAGCAGTGAGTGAGCTGGGGCTGCGTAGACTTCATCCCCCTGTGTCCCCTTCACTGAGCCCGGGGCAGCACATGCCAGGCACTCAGTGTTTGTTGAAGAAATGAGAGTGGATGCAGAGTGGGACAGTAGCTCAGGTTTTTTGGGTGCAGCGCCCAGCCTCTTGAGCACATCACAGTCTTCTGGATGGTCAGAGGGTCCAGGTTCCAGTGACACTCAGCCACCTCTGTGCTGTGAGTCCTTGAGCAAGTATCTACCTTCTCTGGGGTTCAGTTTCTGATCTGTCCTGTGAGAAGGTGGGAGTAGGCACCTTCTAGAGCCTATTCAAGGAGGGCAGAGTGCGCTCAGCATCCCCAGAGATAGTGGGGCTGGCATTGCTCAGAGGTGCCAGGCTCCTGGTCTAAGCATCTGCCTTCTGAGCCCAATGGATCCTTGAATTTCATATCCTGGAGCTTTGTCACATGAGGTTTGGTCCAGTGGGCCTGCATTATTCCTCCCTTTGGCAGGTCTTTGTATCGTGCCTACTTCAGACAGTGTTCCTAGTCTTCCTAGAAATCCTGAGAAGTAGCTTTTAGCAAAACACTTGACTTATGAGGGAACAAGTTGAGAGATGTAAGGCAAATTGCTTAAAGTCACACGGCTAGAAAAGAAGCAAGATAGGTTTAGAACCCATGTCATGGGACTCCAAAGCCATTACTCTTACAATCATCAGAGAAATACTGGCAGATATAAACCTGAGCCACATTAAATATGTCCTGGAAATTTCTCCTGTCCAGGAGTCAGTCTGCCCTCTTGACACTTGCTGAAGTCAGTCTCAGCCACAGATGCTATAAACAGTAAGCTGAGGCCCACACTCAGGCTCCTGGGCTCAGGGCTTGGCTCTTTGGAGGCCTGCAAAAAAATGCTGCTGAATGAATGATGGAATGTCATGAATCTGCAGATGGGAGGGGGATGGCCTGACTCAGGAGGAGCCAAGGAACTAAGAAAGACTTTTGAAGAAAAATGAAATGTGCCTCAACTCACTTCCCACTTATTCCCAGGAGTGGGAAGAGGGAATCTGTCCAGGAATTTTATTTTCTGTTCATTTGAAAGTGGAACAATGTGGCTTTCTTGAGCTCTGTTTAGTATGTGACTGCGTTTTCTTTTTCAAAGAAGCTGGGGACAGTGCTCCTTGAGGCTCCCACTCATTTATGCCACGCCCTCTCCAAAAGGCACAGAAACTCTTGCCCTTCTGGCCTCTTCCTCTATTGACTCTTTACTCCTTCCATGTCCTCCTTTCTCCCTTCCATTTATCAATTTATTATCTCTGAGTCCAAGTGCACCCTTCTTGACCTTGCTTTGTGAAAATGGAGCTGGACCCCGCAAGAGTTGGTCAGCTGGAGTAATGGTAGGCCTGGCCAATAGAAGACGCTAGAGAATACTGAGGTGATAGCTGGAAGGCATCAGTGTCTGGCCTCCTTCCCTCTTTTTGTTTCCTCAGCCCAGGAGCCAAGTCCCAGTGCCCATCACCTCAGTGGCCCATGGGGACCAGCTCCACATGTATCCTCAGGCCTTAGATTGTGCTCCCACCCAGAAGCCCCTGAACAGACCAAGCTAGCCCATACTACCTGGCAAGTTTCTTGGCCACTGGAGGCTGCATGTTCTCATGCTTGCCACTTCCTCCTAGAAGTGGTCTGAACTGGGGGAGTACCATCCCCTGAGGCCTTCGTTGCTTCTTTATCCACTTTATCTCAGTGTAGACATAGTAGTAGCTCCTTTTTCTTTTCATTTTCTTTTCTTTTTTTTCGTACTTAGGATTGAACTCAGAGCCTTTGCATTGAGCTACATTTTTAAAAAATTTTGATACAGGGTCTCACTAAATCACCCAGGCTAGGCTTAAACTTGTGATCCTCCTGCCTCAGCCTCTCAGAATGCTGGAATTACAAGGATGCACCACCATGCCCAGCAGTAGCTACTTTTTTTGCACTTGCCATCTCTGAGTCTCTTGGAGTCCTTTTTTACCCCTTTTGGGTATTAACTGCCCTTTGCTAGATAACAATTCTTTATATTAAAATTTTCATGTTTGTATTATGGACATGATCTCTGTCTCCTGATTGGATCCTAAATTGATACAGACTTGGGGGCAGGTGGTTTTAGGCAACAGACCCTCAAAGAGGGGATTTTGATTGGTTCTATTCTACCCCCAGGCTTGAGCACTGTGCTGAGCTTTTGCAGATGAGAAGTGGGCTGCCCGCCGTCTACAGCATGATCGCATCATAATTATGCTCTCATCCGCGATGGATTTTGATGCAGTGCCAACTGAAGCATGTGCCTTGGGAGTCCAAGTGATGAGGGACTGTAGTGTGGGATGGAACCACACCAGAAGGCACTAGATCACTTTTTAGAAAGAAAATGACAAGTTCACGCCATTTGATTCTCACCTCCAATAATAGTTTGAGAACTACAGAGCTTCTGGGTCATCTGTAACAGAATCTCTTGTTTCATGTAGACACTGGGCTGATATTGAAAATGAAACATAAAATTTAATTGTATGGGTTGCACAATTTAAACGTTAGTGATGTTCATAGCATCTCCAAGTTTCTTATGTGAAAGTTTAGGCATAAATTAGAGAAAAATGGGAACCTGAAACTTGGAATAGGAATACCTGGTTGGGTTCAGATGAAATGGAGAACTTTGAATCCCTGAGTCACTCTGAACCTCCCTTGCCAATGGAAATAACTTTCTCCTTTGTATTTGAGGAGACTAATTTTCCTTAGATTTCAAACTCTGATGACCTTACAATGGGGCAAGTTCCTTGAAAGAGGAGGTCTCCTACCACCCACCTTAAAATATTCTACAAAGACCCTTTAATACCATTAGATCCATACGTAGGGTCAAATCTCCACGTGTTTCATGGAGTCAGGTACACACTGGGACCCAGGAGGAGATGGTTTATGCAAAAGAAGAAAGGCAACATTTTGCTAATGGCAAGATTTGACATAATCCTGGGGAATATATATGGGAGTTAATTCTAAGGGTGGAAGAGAATATATATGATCATTCTGAGTTTATGGAGGTGGATTTGGTACTTAATGTGTTAACTTGAACAGATTAAGTTGAATCTAAAAGCTTACTTCACTGGCAGGCTAAAACTTGAAGGTAGCTTACATTTAATGAAGTAGAAATAACAGAGCCTCCATCGAATAATGAGGAAGAGGGAATCCAAAGGATTAGGGAGATAGATGTTGGCGTGGGTTTATCATGTGTAACCTGCACAGCTACCCTAAACTGTGTTTCATGAAAATTCCCGGAAGACACTATCTTAACTGAGACATTGAGAAATACATTATTGAAGGGAGAATCTGCATCCCTATGAAATTTGGTGGTTGTAGTCCAGGTATCACCATATAGTGTGCTGTCATTCATGCCCTGGTTCCATGGGGAAGATAATACCCTGGAGCAGCAGAGGGTAAGTGGTGTTGTTTAATAGCCAAAGGCAAGAAGGTTTATTTATCACACACAGCAGCACAGATGATCAGTAGCTAGAATACCATAGCCAACAGGGATCTTAGTTGATGACTAACCAGTCCCTGTGTCCCAAGGAAGGAGATAGATGGAAAATTTACTAGACTATTGCTTGATCTATGTACAGAAAATCCAACCAACCAATCTTTTTACTGGGAGCCAAAACCTGACTTGAATTACTGTGTTAGAGAATCGTGGCCTCTCATCCAGTTCTCAGAACTAAGCCAACTCGCAGATCAGAGCCTCTTGATTAAAGAGGACACAGGTCCCTTGAGAAACCTCTTGCAACAGTGTTATAAGTATTTTCCATACATCTCCCCCAAGTCTTCACAAGGTCCCGTAGCCTCTTTTTTTTTTTTAATAGTGATGACATCCATTTTATTCCTGTGTATAATCTGGGCTTTTGATTCTGTTAAAACTTAAATTTACTGTGTCAAAAGGCTGGAATCCAGGTTTAATTTTCTATTTATCTCAATATTTTAACACTTTATATGCAAGACAACATTTGGAATCCAAAAGTAACTATCATCTCCAGGATAGAAAACATGAGTTATTTCTGTTTCTTATACATATACCCATATGCACATGACCGCAACCCACCTTCAAGTCTTGGTGTTATAGGTAGGATCGCCCTCCAGCATTAAATAATGTTAAATATGTAAACTTCTGTTCACCAATAGGAGGAAGTGAGCATTTTATCTTGACGTTTTATGGTCAGTTTATTAAGTTCAGTGGTGAAAGTTATCAGAAGAATATTCTCCTGAGAGTTATTTTTTCTTAGAAAAAAAAGAAAGGAAAATTAAAAGCCTCTCAGCACAGCCACAGATGCCGTGGCTGTGGAGCTCTCCAGAGATGGAGCATCAGTCCTCTGAGTCACTCCCTGGGCTAGCAGGGTTGGAGTCTGGGTCGTCCTCAACATCCTCCAGCTCTAAGTCATCCAGTTCCTGGAACAAAGACTCATCTACTTCCACATTATTTCCAGCATCCTCCAAGAACTGGATATCAGATGTGTCAAGATTATGATTGGTTTCAAACATCTGTTTGCCACTTAATTTATTTTTTCCTGCTTGCTCTTCTTCTTTTATCCGTTTCTTTTTAATTTCCAAGAGTTCTGCATCAAACTTGGCTTTCCAACATAAGAAATTCTCAATTGTAACAGGGGTGCCATGGAATAATTGCTTCTCTGCTTCTTCTGCTTCTTTTTCTTTTAGTTTCTTTTCTTCCTCTCTTCTCGTTTTTATCTGATCTACTATTTCATTTAATTTTTCTTGCACTGCTGTCACTAGAGTAAAGATCATGACCACACCAAGATTTTCCTCAGCCTATAATGCTAATAATTTTAAAATGTCTATGACATCATTATCTTCTAGGTTTTCTTGGGAAAATATTTCATAAAGAGGAGCTTCATCTGGGTATTTTTCACTGTAGTAAACTTGAGGGTAGTCTGGACAGTTTCATCATTTTCTCCAGCCTCTGATGTCATAGCGATGGTGAAGCTGGGTGGATTTTCTGATAATACTGTGAAGGAGTCGGGGTAGATGGACTCCAGAGCCTCCAGTTCGTTTTGCTGCTCCTTGCTATAGTCTGTCATCACGGCCCTGGCTGCTGCCCATGGAGCACGCCGATGCTCAGGCAGCATGCCACGGCCGAGTCCCCCCGTAGCCTCTTACTAGAATGACTGCATTTGGGAAAAGAAGGTTCCTCAATCTTTGGGGACTGCTAGACATGGACTCCAAATTGATGATAATACCTGGGGATACAAAATGCCCCCATGGCCCATCATTCGAACTGGTAGCTTAGGTAGTCTGGTGAAAGATACTTGGACCAAGTGTCCAGTTGGTCATCTCTCCAGATTCTGTATAACTAAAATAGACATACTTAGTAAATGGAAAAATCCCCACTCTGGGTCTCTGACTCATAGAGTAAGCCATTGTGGAAGGAAGGGCCTAAATAGAAGTTCTTGGAACTTCCTCTGTCTACCATGATAGTGAGCTTGAAACATTTTCCTATCCCTGAGGGAATTGCACAGTTTAACCGAGGCTTGAAATATGCAGAAATGGTGATCCCTATTCCATTCCCATTTAACTTGCCTGTTTGGCCCCTGCAGAAATTGTATGGGTTTTAGAGAGTGGCCATTTAATTGAAGAGTAAAATCTTGAGCCATAATATATCACAAAATAGAAGACTGAAATATTACAGCATTATTGGGACTGACCCAGAAATATGATGGGGAAGGAAAATCTTTTCAATGGGTAAGGCTTTAGGCAGTATATTTGCTTGTTCAATTTGGAATGACAGGTGCCCAGAAGTATGGATCCCCACTGATTTAAGAGCAGTTGTTAATGATATGGTTTGACTGGATGGTCAGGGACTTGGAAGGGACAGGACTGGAAGACTGGTGACAAGGAATTCTAGAGAAGAGATGTGTGTAGGTGGACTCCTCACAGTGGTATAGCCTGTGAAGATTTGTATCGAATGTGAATGCTCACTAAAGGGCATTAACTTCAAAAGAAGCTTTCAATAACCAGGTGAAAATATGACATATTTTATGGTTATCTGTTATTCTGTTTACCCAACTACCATTGTGCTTGTCCAATGGCCCCATGAATAAGTGGCTTTAGTGATAGGAATATAGTATATGCATGGGTTCACAAACATGAACTTCCCTTTACTAAAGGATACCCCTGCTGGATGCTCAGTTTCCCAACAGGAAAGACCAACATGAGCCCAGAATATGGTACTGTTTCCTGGATGGACCAGTCATCTGCCTGGCAGGAGGTTGATTTCATTATACCTATTCTAACATGCAAGGAGCAGAGATTCTTCTTTACTGTGATAAAGTCTTCTTCTGGATATGAATTTGCTGGCCCTGCATGAAATGTTTTTGTGCACAACACTGTCCACATACTCATAGAATTGTGTCTTGCACCATCATAGTATTCTACACAGAATTGCCTCTTTTCAAAGAACTTACTTTACATCAAAGGAAATGCAGCAGTGGGCTTATCCATGGAATTAACTGTTCTTTCCACATAACTCATCACCTGGAAGTGAATGGTGTAATTAAAAGGTTGAAAGGATCAGTTGTGGCACCAGTGAAGAGATAAACCCTGAAAGAATGCAACATATGCGTTAAGCGAAGACATCATTGGATAGAGCTCCTCATTGGAATTACATGAGTCCTTTAATCAAGAAGTGAAAGTGAGAGTTGTTTTGCGTCAGTCAAACTTCAGTTAGGAGACAGAAACTATGTTGGATTAACTAAAGAGGAATAAAAGGGAACATTAAAGAATACAACTAAGACGGAAGGGCTACAACTTAGAAGGAAGGGAGGATCTTCCCTATGGTTGGGAATTGAGCAAGTGGAGAGCATATAGTTGCAGCCCATTGACTGGTAAAAAGCTCACAGGGTTGTCCAGGTCAGAGGTGATCTAATGGGCAGAGAACTGCTTGCTGAAGTGCTGATGAAATTTGGAAGCTGACTTTAGGGGTTGCTTTTGAACATGCCAGGAAGCTAGCTGGGGCACTGGCAAGAAGATTCTCAGCATGTTGGGGGTAGGAGGTGGAGGTAGGAGGTCATCATTGGGAAGAGGGATGGAAAGAAGCTAGGACTTTCATAGATCTTGCCTCTGGGAACCCCTTTGTGAGAGTGCTGCTGCTATCACTAGGGAGGTACTCCACTGAGTGTCCTGCACAGTACCTAGTGCTGCAGGAGCAGGAAGAAGCACAGTATTGGAATCAGCGCATCTAGTGTCCTGCCAGTGCCATCTATTGACAAACATTAACATCATGTCAGTTTGCAAGAGAACAGTGTTCTTATAAGTACATCTTGAAGGGTGGATTTGGAGCTGAGAAGCAATAAATGACAACTGGCATAAGTTCTTCTACTATTCTTAGTCACTCATGTAGAGAATTTTTTTTTGGTATCGGGGGTCAAACTCGCCATGTAGAGAATTTTTGCTTCTGGCTTTAGCAAATTTGAGCTCTGTTGGCTTGGATACCTTTGTTTCCAAGTTGGGAGTGACTTACTCAATGACAGAACATTGGTACCAGTGAATGGGAGGATGAAAGTACTACCTAGTCATCTGGGGTCCTTAAGTCACTGAGTAAACAGGCAGGAAAAAATGCTGCTGTACTGGATTCAATAAGTGGTCCTGACTACCAAGGGGAAATTGAGTTGCTGCTACACAATGGAGGCAAGAAAGACTATGTCTGGAACTCAGAAGATTCTCCAGGGGTGTCCCTTAGTAGTTCATGCCCAGTTGTAAAAGTTAATGAAAAACTTTAGTGATTCAAAAAAATGCAGAATGATTGAGGAATCATATGCTTCAAGAATGAAGTGGTTTCCTCAATTAGCTGACCTTCTGGTTGAGGTGGGGGAAGTGTGGAATGGATAATGGAGGAAAGAAACCATAGATATAAATTATGGCCTTGTGGCCAATTCTAGAAATGAGGGCTGTAGTAGTCCTGTATATTTTCTTTTTGCTGGTTATTTGTATAAATTTATATGCTAATTTCTTTTATTTCCTTCCCATTATTATATATAGATGCTATATATAGAGGTTAACCTTACACTTTAGCCTATAAGAAATAGAATAGTCAGTGTAACTGAATTTAGTAGTAATTCATGTAGCCAGAAATGGATGCAGTGATGTTGGAACTATGTATCTCTTCATTTTAACACAAGATGAGAACTTCCATATTGGAACAAAGAATAACTGCATCTTCTTAGGTGGAAACATAGAGCTGCTTTCTTATAAATAGAATTTCAAAAGTGTATTGAAGGTATCTGTAGAAGATGGCTAGCCAAAGGCAAGGACAGTGACAGTTATCATCATATTGTCTGTCAGCTCCAGGTCCGCCCTTCTTTGTCCTGCTTTGATAGTAGAGCTGGACCCTGCAAACATTTTAGTGTCTGTGCAATGCCAATCTCTGTCAAGAGGGGGCACTGGAGGACATCACGAAGTAATAGCAGATTGCACTTCTTTTCTGGTTTTAGATCTCCTGTTTCCTCTCATTCAGTATGGGGTGCTCAGGTGCGCTCCCCTCTGCAGCCATCAGGGACTGGCTCCTCTTCTGGACACTCCTTACCTGGCAGCCACTTTAATAGACCTAAGTCAGCCAGTCTCTCAGTCATTGTTGAAGGCAGTAAATTTTCTCTATAGCTGCTACCATTTTTGTGTTATTTAAAGTCCTCTTTTACCCTTGTTTGTAGTTAATCTCCTCCCACCTTTGTTTTTTGAGACAAGGTCTCCCTGTGCAGTTCAGGCTGGCCTTGAACTCACTAGGTAGCCCAGGCTGGCCTCGAATTCACAGCAATTCTCCTGCTTCAGCCTCCTGAATTCTGGGATTATAGGTGTGGTCCACCACTCCTAGCAGTTAATCCCCTTTGACTAATGAACCATTCTTTACATTTTTCATGTTCAGGTCACTTGTGTGGTCTCTGTCTCCTGAACGGCTCCTACTTATACACCCTGCCGTCTGGTCTCCTTTGTTGCTTCATGTCAGTTTTTGATGATTTGGGCTACCTCTTGTTCTCTTTTGGCCTTTCTCCTCACCTCTGCCTCTTTCAGAACCCCTGGCTTACTTCTGCCTCTTGAGAACAACCCACTTATTGTGCAAAGACAAGGATGTGGCATCCTCCCAGCATGCCTTGCAAAAATGTGGGATTTCCAAGTTACTAGTATGGAGAGGACTGGAGCTTGGAATCAGGGCTCCTGCATTCTATTGCAGCTCAGCCTCTAACAGAGCCTACTCAGTGAGAAAACTGAGGAGAAGTTGTAATAGGTGACTATTCACATCCAAGCTGCTCTAGTTCCTCTCTGCCTCAATTTCCATTACATTATGTGACTCATGAGAACTGTTCTCATGAGTTGGATAGATAGATTGATCATTATTATTCCAAATATATTATTATTTTAGTTAATAAAATTTTGCCTCCCAGGGGACATTTGGTTATCACAATGGGGGTGTGCTACTAGCATCTCGTGGGTTGAAGCCAGGGACACTGCTAAATAACCTACAAGGCATCAGGCAGCTCCCACAACAGGAGTTATCTGGCTCATTTTTCACTGGTGCTGAGGATGGGAAGTCCTGAATTAGTAGGCATAGAAACAGAGGACCCAGGAGAGGAAGTGGTAGGTTTAGGGTCATAGAGAAAGTAAGGAACAGAGCTGGATAGTAGCCCAGGTCCTCAGACTCTCAGCTGTGATCATTCCAACCTTCACGTCTTTTCCACTGGGAAGTAGGTGAAGCCTGCCCCCAGGAATAGTGGGCATTCAGGTGGCTGACAGTCTTGCCACCAGCTTTTTCTGTATTAGTCTTTTCTGATGATAACAATACCATAGACTGGGTAATTTATAAGAAAAAGAGGCTTATTTTGGCATCTAGTTATGGAGGTCCAAAGTGGAGGGCTGCATCTGGTAATAGCCTTCTTGCTGGAAGAGTCCCTAGGTAACTCAGGATGTCACATGGCCAGAGATAGGGAGCGTGTATGTTTATGTGTCTTCTGCTCTCCTATAAAGCCACCAGGAGCCAAAGATGGAGGTGCCACCCTGATGGCCTTATTTCATCCTAATCACCTTCCAGAGGCTCCACCTCCAAACACTCTGAGTCAGATTAGGTTTCCACCCTCTTAATACTTTACAAAGGAGATTAAATGTCAACTCCCGAGGCCTCCGGGGACGTGCAAACCATGCCCAAACCAGAGCATCTATCAAAGCCCAGCCACTTTCTGATGTAGCCATCTGCTTTCTCGACTTCTGCTGGGAAGTTGCTGAGAAAGCGGCACTGGGTGAGGACTGGCAGCATTGCCAAGGGCAAGTGCCAGCTCATGCTGGCTCGTGTCACCCTTCCTCCTGGCTTTCCTGCAGTCTGCTGCCTTCACCTTCAAGAACTGGTTAAATCCCCACCTTATCAAGCCCCCCCCCCCCCGACTGCCTCCTCATTCCCGTCAGGTAACCTGGCTTCCCTTGCACCTGTTCTCAGCCAGTTCAGAAGCAGAGCTCCTGACCATGGCAGGACTGAAGCTCTCCTGCCCCGGCTGAAGGCCAGTCTGTTCCCACCCTCTGGATCCGTTCCTTTCTGCCTTGGCAGGAGCCTGTCCCTATTAAATCCAGTCTCTTTCTCCCCCTCTCTTTCCATTTCCCCTTAACTCAACCTTTCTTGGCTTCCCCAATTCTTTTTTTTTTGGTACAAGGGATCGAACTTGGGTCCTTGGGCTTTCGAGGCAGGCGGCGGAACCACTGAGCTAAATCCCCGGCCCTTGGCTTCCCCAATTCTACTACCTAAGGCTTCTTTGCATAAAGGGAGCCCAAATTACCCCCCCTTCTTAATTTTTTTTCTTTTTTTTTTTCCAGTACTGGGGATCAAATCAGGACCTTGCACTTGTGAGGTGGGCATGGTGACCCTGAGCTAAATCGCAGGCCCTTCCCCCATTCTTAATTTTAACACAAATGCCTTTGTAGAAACCCTCTGGCCCTCTGAGCACTTTCTTTCTTCCCCTGCCACCCACATCTGTGGCGGCTGCCTGGATCACCCCCCCCCCCCCCAGCTGTAAGACTCCTACTCACGCTCACACCCAGCTCACGGGTGCCAGAGCAAATGCTGCAGTGCCCTACCCTGTGTCCCCTCCTCTCTGAGTCCTGCAGCTACAGCAGTTTGGAGTTTCCCATACCTTCCCACCCAGAGAACTTGATTGTGAGGCACAGAGGGCAAGAATTACAGGGAGCAAGAAGGGCTAACACCCTAAGTCAGTCATTGATACCCACACACCTTTCAGGGGGTGACCCAGAGTCATCTTCCACACGGTCCTTGGAGGGCCCCCTGTAGAACTGCATTCACTCGATAGTCCACGCTATGCTTACTTTTCTTGGCTCTGTCCCTCTTTCCTTGCTGTGCTCTCTGGGGTCACCTCTCAGATGAACTGCCACTTCAGATCCTTGTCTCAGTCTGCTTTGAGGCACCCAGCCTAAGACACACCAGCCCAGCTGACCCCAAGAGAGGCAGACGGCCCTTCTTCTCCTCCCTCATGTTTATTGTTGCCCTTCTTGGGACACAACTTCTGTCCCTGGTGCCAGACTGTGAGCCCCTTGAGGGGAGAGCAAGCTCCTCACCACTACTGTGTCCCCTTAACCTGGCACTGTTCCCTGGCACATCGATGGGTGGGAAAGGCTTGTTGAGAGAGACAGTGACTGAATGGATGGATGGTGACACGAGTCTGCAGGGACACCCATGCTGGGTGACAGCCCCTTTGATCCTATCCCTTGGGTGTGGTCCTCCCTACCCTGCCTCTCTCCTGTCCTCAGGTCTGTCCCTGCTGTCCCCACCCAGCCCTGAGCCCGTCTCTGTGCCATTGATTCCCACCCCCTCTGTTGGGCAGTCTGCTTGGTGTGGCCCAGGATGCCTCCTGCCAGCAGAAGTCCCCAGACAGGGAGTAGGACTCTCAGGAGACTCCCACTTAGCTAAGTAAAGGTCATGGGGACAGGGTAAAGTGCTGTTATGATGTGACATAATTCAACGCCGCCTTCTAGCAGATGTCGCCTTGGAGGGATGGATTTGTCCCAGCTGGATCCTGAGCTCATTCTGAAGCACTGGGAACAGCCACCTGCTGCTTGTGCTACGAACAGCCCCAGGAAACAGTGGCTGCTAAAAATCCATGTACTCAGGATCTGGTTTCTAGTAGGAGGAATTAAATCTTGCTGGGGAGGTGGGACAGCTGCTGCCAAGTCAGAAATTCAGGAGACCATGTCCAGCCTTAAGTGCCCTGGGAGAATGGGATGACTTTGGAACACCCAAATTTTGGGGAATCCTTGGTGCAAGGACATTTTACAGATGAGAGAACTAAGACCTGAGGAGGCAAAGGAGTAGTTGTGCAAGGTAACACCCTGAGTCAGTGGCTTCCCTGGGACTCTGAGCCTGAGTCCAGCCAGCTCTGCCCCAGGTCTCCAACTTCCCTGAAGTGTATGCAGGCAAGACTTGTATGGAAATAAAAACCAAAATAACCGACATCCTAGTTGGACACCCAGATTGTACCTGATGTTTTGTTATAGACATGGGCTTGAGAATTAGAAACCCTGGGATCTGAGATTGATTCTGTCTCTCACTTGCTAAGGGACCTCAGGCTCACCATTCAAGGAACACAGTAAGCTCTACTTCCCAGGGTGCTGTGAGGATCACGTGAGGTCCAGAAAACAGAGTCATCACTCACACATCTGCAGTGATGTGATGCTGAGGACAGGGGCAGCTCCACATCTGAGCTGCCAGAAAGAGAGAAGGAGAAACTGATGTGCCACATCCCCCAGCCAAGTAGCTCTGGAGTGGGGGCTGGCGGGGTCAGGAGGAGTTGTAAGTCTGGAGGTTTGGATTTCTTCCCATGATGTGGGGGTGTCTCTGAAGCCAGATACCTTTCACTGTCCCAGCAAGGGACATGGAATCTCAGATTTCATGTTGTCCGTCCACAGGGAATAATGGCAATATTGAGCTGTGGTCAAAGAACTGGGGATGGCAAAGAAAGTAAAAGTTTACAAGAGGACAGGGAGGAAGAAAGGGAGAAGAGGAGGAGAGGGGAAGAGAAGGACAAAGAGAAGGAGAAAGAACATCTGGAGGAGGTAGAGGACTGTTTTCATTCTGTAGTGCAGAATGCAAGGTGAAATTGTAGGCTCTAGAATCAGGAAGACCTGAGATCAAAGGCTGGCTCCACTACTCAGTATGTGGGGGACTTTGGGTTAAATATCCAGCCATTCTAAACCTCGATTTTCACATCTGCAAATGGGGATAAGAATGGTGTTCTTCTTAGGGGTAATGGCAAAGTGCTTAGGACTGTGCCTGGCCCACAATAACTCCTACTAGAGTGGCAGCAGAAGCAGGACAAGGAGCTGTAAATCTACAGATCTGCATGTTCTTCAGGGACAGTCTGACTGGATAGTGACAGGAAGACCAGAGCGCTTGCCCATGTAGAGGAGCAGATGGACTTGTCCAAGTTGAGAGAAGACTAATGGGGCACAAACCCCATATTTTCCTTGTGTTGATGCCATCAGGAATTATTCTTATCTAACTAACAGCAATTACATTGGTGAGGACAAAAGTTCATGTGCTAATGGTGGCTAAATTGATTAATATATAAGAAGCTGAAGGCAAATTTCATGTTGGTAGAGCAGGAAGAAATGTAAATGAACCATGAACAAATGACTGCCATGTCTCCTGTTAGGGAGCCGGAGCGGGGATTCATCTGTACCCCATGGCAGCCATCTTGGGACTCTCACTGGGGTTGGCATTTGGTCTCAAATGAGGTGCAGCAACATCCCCCAAATCTCACAGGCCTGAGTAATGGAGCCTGGACTCCACCCAGCTCTGTCTGAGGCCTCAGTTCTGATCACTCTTTAGAGCTGTCCAGCACTGTATCTGAAGCTGGGCCTTCCCAGGCCACAGGGCTCAGCAAGATTAGGTGGACAAGCAGCCCAGGACTGATAAGTATAGGTACTTATGGTGAAGGGTCTTCCTTTTAGTCCTGATGGGCTAGACAGGAAATATAACCAGGGCCATGTCTGTAAGTCCAGAAGGCTGGACATGCTGGGCTCAGGGTTTCCATCTTCCCTGGCACTGTGAGATCCTTACAGGCTTCCCCCCAGCCTCTGCCCAGACTGGCACCACACATGAACATCAGAGTTTTCTTAGCAGATGTGACCTGGGTGGCTGTGACTATGGGGCTGTGGGTGGAGACGAAACAACTCAGGATGTACACATTTTTGAATTGGGATAGAATACCAGCTAAATATTTGTCTTAGATTTTTTTCTCCCAAGGAGCTGTATTTTAAGATGTCAGTTGTTTTAATATGAAATATGTGTCATCACACATACAGTCAATTACAGGCACTGTCAGTCACATAAATTCATATAGGTGCATGCAGACACACACACACACACACACACACACACGCACATGCACACGAAGAGGTCATTTTCCTTCTTCAAGAACTATGAATGGTTCTGAGGAAGTGGGAAAAAGTATCCAAACTCAAGAAAATATTTTTCCTGGGACCTATGAATTATACACATAATAATTGTCTTAATCTTATTCTTCTCCTCCCCTCTTTAACCTCCAGCCCTTGTGTGCCCTGAGGGTTATGTCCTTGAATTGAAAGATAAATAGTAAGGAAGATTCACTCCCCAGCCTTCAGAAGTGCTTATCTTCTTGGGATCTTCTCTGAGCTTCCCTCTTCCATCCAGCTTCCAAGAGGCAGAACTTTAAGGTCAGAACTCACTTCTTGAAATGGATTAATCCAGTTTCAGCACCACGGACAGACCCCTTCCTTTCCTACCACTATTGGAGGAGGATTAAGGCTTTTTTTTTTTTCTTTAAATTTATTGGTACCTGTTAGGTATACAGTATGATGACTTTCATCATTGGGAATTTGTACCTTTACATGATTTATCTTGGTTCTTATTTTTTTCCCCATTCCCCTGCCCTCCCTTCAACCCTGCCAACCTCCCTATTTGCAAATATTTGTTTCCATTTTTCCCTGTTCTCATATTTATTCCTTTCCCTTCTTTCCTTTCCCCTACCTCTCCTACTTCCCCTTCCCCTTCCCCTTCGGACCCATTTATAGCTAAATGGATGCATATTGAGGCCATACTCTTAAGTGAAATAAACAGGAGACACATGTTTAAATATGGAATAATTTGTCTGGTGTGAGAAACTGAAAGTGTAAATAGGGATCCAAATGAATAATAGATAATGTGAAATAGGAAGGCTTGGTTTTGACAAGCACAAGAAAGAGCAGCTTGGAGGTTCCTGCTAACAGCACCCAGGCCACTGAGGCATCTGCTTACAGATGGCACTTCCTCTAGACTCCAGCCACAAGCTCAGTTTCTTTGAATTCTCCAACCTAGTATTTCAAAACCATGTGTATTTTCCCCTCTATGATACATTCACAATTGTTTCAATATAACATATAAAATAATGGGCATTTCACATGATCTTAATAAATTTGACACAAAGAGAGGATACCCTATAACTCTCTTATGATTTCATGAACCCCTAGGCACACTGCCAAAATTCTTCTGTTTGGTGTGTGTGTGTGTGTGTGTGTGTGTGTGTGTGTGTGTGTATAGTTCAAGATCATTAGCTTGGAATTTGAGTTTTCCTGTTTAGGCTCCTAACTTCTCCATAACTGTCTACTCCTGCATCTCATACTAGGAATATGTTCCCAGCTCTGGTTTCTTTGAGGTCCTGGTCCACTTCCTCTGTCCTTTGGATTGTATCCTCTCTTCTCCATAGGATAAAAGGGATCTCTTCAACCCTGCCCTCTGCTCCTACCTGTTGAAAGAGACACATGTCCTCACTATGCAAGCACTTTGAGGTACAGTCCATATCACCCAGCAGGGAAGAGCAGTGGCTCTGTTGTTTTCAAGGAAGAACACTGTGCCAACCCCATTGATTTATTTCACTCTTTGATTCTTGCTTTGGAATGTTGGATCCTCCCTATTGTTCTCACTCTTCCTCTTCTGACACATACCAATGAGCTGACTGAGGGCGAGTGTGAGAGCAGGACTACCCAGGTTGGCTGCAGTTGGAGAGATGTACAGCCCAACTGTGGCTCAGTGATGCTTCAGCAGAGGGAGGTTATATGTGGCTGAGGTCTCTGCCATGCAGCCCACACGTGAAATCCCTTTCTGTGGCCCTAAGATTAGGCTGTGTCTCCAGGAGGCCTTCAGGGTGGACAGATAGAAGTGGAACTGTGCCTGTCAGTATCACACATGGCCCTGACCCTGGGAAGTTAGGCCAGGGAGGTGCAGCTCCTACAAGAATTGGTCACCAAACAGCCCTATTGAGATACCTTCTCTGTGGCAGGATTGTCCTAGGCACTGGGGCCAGATGGATTGGTTGAACATTATCCCTTGAGGCAGCTACAGGGTGGTGGATGAATTATAAATCTAAGCTGAAAGAGTAGGTGTAACTCAGGCCAGGCCCCTCAGCCAGGGCATGGTCAGGAATGGGACAGAAGCCAGGGCTCCTGACCCTCAGGCTGCCTGAGTAGGACTTGCTACCCAAGTGTCAGGGCAGTGTCACAGGGGTCAAAGAATGTTTTCTGGGGAAAGATTATGACTTATGATAAGAAGTGATACTAGAGATGTAATCAAAAGGAAGCTCACTTAGGTTTTAGGGGCCTGCTGGCTGGTCCTTTTCGCTAGTTTCATGAAATTTTATCCTTAAAAATGGCTCTGAGGGCTGGGGATGTAACTCAGTGGCATTGTGCTTGCCTGGCAAGCAAAAGGTCCTGAGCTCAATCCATGGTACTGAAAAAAAATGGTTCTGAACAATTTATGAACTTTTCACTTGCATGTAACAACAAACTGGCTTAAGGAAACATGAGAATTTAGCAGCTCAGGTGATGGAGAATTGCGGAGGTGGGTCTATTCCAATGCTGTTTGAACTAGGAGTTCAGTCTCTCCCTGACTCCTCTCCTCTCCTCTTCACTTCTCTCCCCTTCTCCTGTCCTGTCTCTTCTCTCATTCTTACCCTCCCTCCATTCCTCCCTTCCCCACTTTTTGATATAGTGTCTCACTATGTTGCTTATGTTGGCTTAGAACTCCTAGATTCAAGTGACCCTCCTGCCTCGGCCTCCTAATCAGTGGAACTACAGGCATGTGCCACTGTGCAGAGCTCTTATAGCTCCATTTCTGACATTCTCTCCTCTCCATCCTCCTCCTCATGCTACTTTCATCCCTGGCTCACCACCCCTTACTCAGGGCTCTTGGCAAGTCTTCAGACATTTTTCTCCCTCTAGGAGCATATTCTAAACAGGGAAGTACCCTCTTTTCCCAGACACCCCCCCGCCGCCCCAATCTCCTTGCCTTTCACTGTCTTTCATGTGCCCTTCCCTGAACCAATCACTGTAACCAGCAGAAAGGGATACACTCACTGCTTAAACCAATCAGAATCCATCCCTGGAGTTGAGTGCGGGCCATCCAGTCCATGTGATGAGAGTGGGGACAGGTGAGTTCTCCCAGGGAAAAAGAGATGAAATGGAAGCTGAGGAGACAAGAACTGAGTCACCTTTACTCGAGATCATTAATGTGATCTCAGTGAAAACTCTGCCTGGCTGCTCAGTCCCATCTCCCTTATCCTGACTGTTTTAGTCACTTTCCTCATATCTGAGACACAATACCTGACACAGCTTAAAAGAGGAGAGGTTCAAAATTTTAGTCCGTAGTTGGCTTGCTCCAGGGAAGAAACAGCACAGCAGAGGGGCATGGTAAAGGAAAGCTGCTCACAGGGTGGCCAGGAAGCAGAGAGAAGAGAGGAACCAAGGAGGGAGAAAGACCCACCAGGTCATGGCCCAGTGACCCGACCAGGCCCCACCTCCTAACAGCATCCTCAACTGTGGATTAATCAATCAGCTATCCCCTGATTAACCACCCATGAGTATAGCATCCCCATGATCCAATCACCTTCCAGGAGCTCCACCTCTGAATGCATGAATTTGGGGGGACATTTAAGACTAAACCCTAACACCGCCTATGCCCAAGCATGCTGATGGCATGGGTTTCCCACTCCCCATATTGGCTCATCGCTGCATTCCTTTGCCCTTGGGTGGGGTTCTCTGGGAACCTGGGATTCTGGGATTCTCACTGCACTCCTTCCCCATTCATCCTTCATGACGGCTTAATGAAATGAGTCATCTCTGCTGTGATTTCCCACAGCACCTCGCTCCCACTGCCAGCATTGGCAATGCCATTAGGATCAGGTGTCCGTATGTCCCCATCCCCTATGCCTCCCCCCTCCAGCTTGCTGGTTCCTTGGAGTTTAGGCTCTGGGTAAGTTTTAATTAATTTTTCTATTCCCAGACTCTAGATTACTGCCTGGTTTAGAGAAAGAACTCAATAAATATTTGTAAAATTAATGAAAATAAGTTTGGATTGAAGACAGGACTTCTGTGAAATTGTTTTTGTTTTAACAAATGACAAAGCCTCAAGCCACAGGAAAAGAGCTCCAGTGGTGGAATTTCAGGCGTCAGTAAACTTGGGACAGAAGCTTCCTCTGTCCTTCAGTGCCTGGAGGAGGAAGGCTGTCTTGGCAGGTGGAATTTTCTATTCTTGCCTCTTCACTGCAAAAAAACAATTACACTGTCTCCTGAAAACATCAGTGTGTCATGGAAACAAATGTGTTTCCCTTTGGTTTTCTGGTGGGAGGAAGCTTGTCTCGTCCTATCTGGCTTCCTGCGCCTGTTCTGGTTGATAGAATGTTTCTTGTGGCATCTTTGTGAGTTCAGGTGATGATGCCCTGGTTGACTCTCTCAACTCTCTGACCTCACAGCCACCAATTCCACCTGCCAATCCAGCTCCACCTGGCAAGGAAACTCCAGTGCTGGCTGGAACGTTGAAGAATCCTCATTCCATCGCACAGACCTTCCATGTTAAGCTCATTGGCCCTTCTGCCTCCCTCAGCTGACCTGGGACCTTGCCCTTGACCTGGGATCTGTACCTTCCCTGGTCCTGTGATGGAGCCTTCTTCATGCCCCTAGCTCCATCCTGATCAGCCTCACCCCCTCTAGCCCACCTTCCACTCTGCCTCAGAACGATGCTTAGCTGCAAGCAGCTGCCTGGGTCCCCCCAGCTGGAAACTATTTCTAGCTGGTGCCCTTGGGTCACGCAGTCCACACAGACACACTGGTATTGGCTGGGTACATAGGAGCCATGCAGAGGGACAGACATTGCCCAGGTACATCCCAGGCCTTCCAGAGGGACCAGCATCAGCTGGGTCTGTACCAGGCAAGCCCCTGCCCCTCCTTTTGTCCCTACTCTTCCCCTCCTGTTGCTCTGTAAGCTCTTATTCACCTCTCAAGGCCCAGCTCCAGCATCCCGTCCTCCAAAGCCCTCCTGCTGAGCCCGTTTCTGTCTGTGCACACAGCCTCTCATTACTGATCCTTTGATCCCTTTCCTGAACTAAAGTGTGAGCAGATAGAAGTCTCTGTCAGAAGACAGAGGGATTGTTCTATATTTGCAGCATCTGGCAGCAGAAGAGGTGTCAGTGTGTCCGTATAAAGGGAACAAATGAGTGACTGGACTTACTATTGTCAAAATAACAACAGAACAATTGTGACTCTAATTTCTGCAGCATGTGCTTCATGCCAGGCACTTCGCTAGGCAGTTTGCCTGCCATTTGTCTCCCACAGCTCTGTGAGCCCCTTCTGAATCAGCACCATTATTAGGATCACTTTACAGAAGAGACATATTGGGGGAGGGAAGGGGTTAGGACTTGAAATCAGGGATGCCTGGCTCGATTTCTTCCTTTATTGAGGACCTGTTATGCGCCAGGTGCTGCCCCATGGTCTGAGGATAGGGCAGGAATCGAAACAGTCCAAGTCGCTGCACTGGTAGAGCTCTCATTCTAGTGTCTGATGTGGAGAGGAGACAAACAACAACTATATAAATCATGTCAGAGCCTGATAAGTGCTATAGAGAAAAATAAAGTGGGGTTGGGGAGCATATCAATTTCTAGGGATGCTATAATAACACCACAGACTATGGCTTTTAAACATTAGAAATTTACTTTCTCGTTGTGGTCTAGAAGTTCAAGATCTAGATGGCTGCCGTCTTCCCTCTCACCCTCCCTCCCTCTCTTCTTTTTACATTTTCTTTTTCTTTGTGTACTGGGGATTGAAGCCAATGCCTTTGCACTGAGCTGTATCCCCAGTCCATTTTTTGAAAAGTTTGAGACAGGGTCTCACTAAGTCACTAAGTTGCTCAGGCTGGGCTTGAACTTGTGGTCCTCCTGCCTCAGCCTCCCAGAGTGCTGGGATTACAGGTCTGCACTACCAGGCCCAACTAGGTTTGGTGTCCTTAAGGTCTTTTTCCTTGGCCAGCAGATGGCTGCCTCTCTATGTCCTCACATGGTCTTTGCTGGTGTCTCTGTGTATCCTAATCTCTTCTTAGAGGGGTCCTAGTCCTTATTTTAACTTAATTACCTCTTTAGAGGTTCTGTCTCCAGATATAGTTATATTTGAAGATACAGGGAGTTCCAGGATCCAACATGTAAATGAGGGGAAACAATTTAGGGGCCAAAGAGTGCTAGTCTGGGTTGGCAACACTTTAGGGAACGTCTGAGGGCTGTGGACGAGGTGCCCCAGCTCAGGAAAGCAAGTTGCTGGAGGAAGAAGCAGCAGGTGCAAAGGCTCTGAGGGGTGGTAGGAGGTCTCATGGCTGGAGCTCTGTGAGTGGAGAAAAGAGAAGGGACCACGTCTGCCTTCCCTGAATACCCTCCTGCAACAATGGCTGAATTGACTGACTCTTCCCATCTGATGAGTACTTCAACACCTGTGTGGCGCAGATGAGGAAACTGAGGCCCAGGATGGGAAAAGACCTGCTCAGAGTCATACAGCGGGTTGGTGTGGGGTGTCCTGCCCTTGGGTCCCCTCTCTCTGGGGAGGCAGGGATGCTATGGAGGGGTGTAGGGTGGGATGGCTGCCTGGGCTGGCAGAGCCCTGTGAGAACAGGAGCTGCAAGCAGTACTGTTGCTGAGGTTGTCTCTGTCCAAAAGCTGAGTAGGAGAAGGGAAGTCCAAGTGCAGGGCTCAGGGAAGCTGCTTCTGGGAGGGGAGAGTGGTTCTCGCCCTGGGGTGTCCTTGCTGCTCACACTGTGTTCTTCCTTTTGCTGGTGTATGAAGCAGTCCCCAGTTCCAGCCCCAGGCTTGGGATGGCCTCCGTTGCCGTGACTCTACCAGGCTGGGAAAGTCCCAGACTCTGCTGCCCAGGTCACCATGGGCCAGGCTTTGGGGCACAGGTGCTAGGAAGGTGCAGCCCCTCCCCTGCGCCTTCTCCTTCAGTCCCTACAGCCCATGGGGCTGAGGGTACAATGCCCCCTTTACAGATGAGGAGACTGAGTCCCCCAGGATGGGAACTCAACTGCTGCAATAGGAGGAGGGGAGAAGCTGCGGTCTATTCCTCACTCCATTATCAACTAGAGGAAGGGAGGGAGTTAGAGAGAAAGATCAGTTCAGGGAAGGCAGATGAACTCTAAACGTCTCTGAATAACTTCTCATTTATTCACCCCCACCCCCCCACAACCCTTCGCTCTCAATCCTATTCCTGAATTTTCCATATTCAGCCAGGCAATCAATGTGCCTTGACTGGGATGATCCTAAGCAAGCGTCTCTTCCAGCATCTCCAAGAGACAGGGATTATTGTGAGCGCTTCATAGATAGAGAAACTTGTGCTTCTATAACCTCTGCTCCACCCGCTTCCTGTCAGAGGCCAGGCTGGGTCCCATGGCGCCACTCTGGACCACCTTCTCTCATCTGGGCTCAGGTGTGCCTGGGGACACCACATAGGGGATCTCAGGAGAGACCTAGCAGAAAGGAGGCTGCCTGGCTTCGGGCTCTAACCTCAGTTCTGAGTCCTCCAGTGACCTTCTGGGGCCCCATTTCTTTATCTGACAAAGGGAGAGTTGGATTAGATGATCTCTAAAATAAATGCTGTTCCAGATGGTTGAGCCACAAGCCCAAAAGCAATGGTACAACTGACCATGGACCATGAACCAAAAGCTCCAAAATAAACCTTTCCTCTTTTTGATTTGATTATCTCATGTGTTTTGTTCCACTAACAGAAAGCTGACTCACACAACCTGGAATGTCCTTCCCTCCCACCCGCCTCTGTGGAAATACCATGTGGAGTTTAAAGTCAGGCTCATGTGCATACTTCCCCTCAGTCCCTACACAGGCCCCCAAAACTGCACATCACCTTTCTCTCCTCTGCCTGGGGTGAGGAGAATGAGCATGGAGATGGGGGTCTGCACCCACCACGCACTGCTTGCCTGCGTAAACATGGGCCCATGTGCTGCCCTGTCTGGGTCTGTTTCTGCATCTGTGGGGTGGGGTGATGATTTCCCCTGACAAGCTGGTTGCCTGACTCAGTAAGGTGCTCAATGCATGTGAATTTGATTAACTCCCTTCAGAGAGTCTGTTATTCATTATTTTTGGCCTGCAAACTCTCTGACTATGAAATGAACTCCTAAAAGTAAAGACTTTTCTTTGTTCCTCTCTGCGCACGTTCAGTCATTTCTTTACTGTTGCCCACATCTGGGTCCTGGGCGCTGGGACAACATGTACTGCCCGCCCTGCCCGTGAGGCACTCACACGTTCACACCCTTCATGGCCAGGTTCATCCACAGGACGTTTAAAGGGAAGTCTTGCTTTGCGTGTGCTTCCTGAAGGAAAGCATAGCGGGTACAGTTGGTACCCCACAAGTGATGAAGATCTGGCTCCACACCCTCAGGGAACTGCAGTGCCTCTCACAAGCCAAAGCTCCAAGTCTCCCCAGACAGCAAATTTGCAGAGCTGTTCTCACTGTCTCGTGTCCCCTCCTGCTCCCCGCCCTGTCTTTATTTTATGGAAAGATCAAGTTATTCTTTCTGGGTTCTTCTTTGTTTTTCTTCTCATTGCCGATTCTCCTGGTTCGGCCCCATGCGTGTGCACACGCACACATGCCGGAAACCATCTTACAAAGATAATATTCTCATTTAGAGGCAGGGGAAGGGGTGAAGCTGAATGGGGAAAGATAAAGTTTTGTGTGTGTGTGTAAATGGCTGCAAATACACACACGATAATAAATCCACTCCTGCCATGCAGGTTATCAGTAAGTGCCTGGAAAATCCCTGCAGCCCTGAGATGCTGTGATTCTATGAATTTTAAGATGCCAGACCTCAAGGGGATGGAGACGAGCTAAAAGCCATTATTCCACTGGTACCTCTCAGATTCTACCAACCCTACAGTCATCTGACCACTGGAGAATGGTCTCAAGTATGTCAATGCTGTCTCTTATTAGAGCAGAAATGGAGGACCGAGCCTCATGGAGATTCTAAACCTGACAGCCCTACTTTCAGCCCCTGCAGCTGCTGGGCATCATCTTGTTTCCTGTATCTCTCCCAGGACCCTTGAGGGCTACAGCCAAATCTGTTTTCATGGACTCCTTTGTGGAATTTTGAGCCAGTAGGAGATGCCCTGGATGAATCACTATGTACACCATTAATTCATCACAACTGGGTCAAGTCCCATATAGAAGGGGCTCTGGTGCTTTGACCCAATAACATCAAATAGAGACATGACAATATAGAGACTTGACCTGCTCCAAGGAGCTGAGGAAGAGCTGTGGTGGTCAGGAAAGTGATCTAGGCAGAGACAAGAGCACGTGCAAAGGTCCTGTGACAAGTGAAAGCTGGTGCATTCTGGGAGACTGAGAGGAGACTCCAAATTCTGGAAGGCAGAGGGAGTAATGAGGGGAAGCCAGTGACTCAAATCTAAGTGGCAAGAGCGGACAGGCTGAGGGGTGCTGGGGGAGCTCCTCAGCCTGGTCCTGTAGCTATGTTATCCCTTCACCAGCCACATGCCTCAAGGGATGTTCTCTTTGTGCCATGCTCTATGCTGTGTAATAAAACTTCAGAGGATGGAGGCAGGAATGATAGGACCTCTCTCAGCTGATGTCAGCTCCCTGTGGCCCGTGCCTCAGAGCCTGCTCTTGGCAATGTGGTCTGACCCTGAGGGTGACCTGGGTGACGTGGGGAAAGTGCCCTCACCTGGAAGTAGGAAGGACGAGAGTGTATCCCTGGGAGGTGGCTTCGAGGAGCAGATGAGACAGTGTGAGCAGAGGGTGGGGCCTCCTGTGCCCAGCCGGAGGCTCCTGCCGCCTTCCCAGCAGAGCGAGTTCCTCAGAACAAGGTCCCCAGGGACAGGACACCCTCGTCTGGTCCTTCGGGGGGAGCATTGCCACTAGGTAAGGACTCTAACTGTATCTTGGCCAGGCCAGACTACATGGGGTGCCCAACACCCCACTCTTAGTAATGGGAGAGGGAGCAGGTGAATTATCTACCTGATGGTGGAGGGTGGCCAAGCACATAGCAGGTGACCCTGGCCACCCTGACACTGGAGAGGCCTGGGCAGGCTCTGGAGATTCTATTTGGTACTTTGACAAATACAACTTCACAACAGCCCAGGAGACCAGTTTGATCTTAACATCCTCAGGCTCCCAGGTTCTGCCCTAGACATGGGCGTGAAGAAGGGCCAGCCTGTGTCCTGTTTCACCTCTTTCACCGCAAGGGCAGCACAGGCACAAGGACACTCCGAGTGCACCTCTCCAAGTCTTCCCACAGCCCCCTGAGCAGCTGCCCCACCTCAGGACCCTTAGGACTGGTGCTCAGCCATGGTGCAGTCCTGGCTCAGGGGGACAGATCGAGGGATTTGGGGAGATTTGGGCTTGGGAAGTCTGAGTAGGGAATTCTGGGGTTCCAGGTACCCAAATCATTGCCTAAATTAGGAGTTAATCTCCAGTGGGAGCATCCACATAGATTCCTCATCCCGCAGAGGGGGAGCCATAGCTAGAGGAGCATCTGTGCAGGGTCTTGTAAGTCTGGGCTCAGGCAAGGCTCTTGCCCAGGCAGGAAGATGGGGTGAATGCAGCTCTCCTCTACTTGCCAGGCCGTCTGCATGGTCCCACAGGTGGAAGGATCCAAGAGGCTAGGCCAAGCCCTTAAGGAGAATAGGACTCACAGACCCAACAACAAGGCCAGGGACAAAGGTCAGAGCCAGGACCAAAGTCAGGGTCTGGAGGCCAAGATGGAGTCAGCCCGAGAAGGTGGCACCAGAGAGCCGGGCTTGTGTGTATAGGGGGCAGCTGGCTGCCCACAGAACCACGTCAGGGCTGACAGACTCAGTAGGACCTTGGGATTGTGACTGGAAACAGAAGCCGAGGTTGCCAGTTAGGAGCAGGTAATTACAGATAGCTCCACAGCAAAACAGCTCACTCTGGCTGTGATGACTCCATGACCTTCCATCGGGGTTCACTCACTTACAAGCAGCTATATTTGGTGCTACAAATGAATGCTTTTAAAAAGAGCCATATCTTTCCAGGACTCCCTGAATTCATCTCCCTTAACAGATCCATCTCCCTTAACAGATCTTTCACAATCACAAATGTCATAGCTGCTCAGGCTGCCATAATAAAATACCATCAGCTGGGTGGTTTAAACAACACAAAATTATTTTCTCAGTGTGGAGGCTGAAAGCCTGAGATCTGAGTGCCAGCAATGGTGAGCTCTCTTCCTAGACCCTTCTGACTGTCACGACATGTGGTGGTGGGGGAGAGCGAGTGCTTCCTGGTGTCTCTTCTTATACGGGCACAGACCCTGTCCTGAGGACCCCACCTTCACAGCCTAATCTAATTAGCTCTCAAAAGCCTCATCTCCAAATACTGTCCTGTGGAAGTTAGCACAGCAATATAGAAGGTTTTTTTTTTTGGGGGGGGGCATAATTCATTCCATAACAGTGAACAAGGGTTGCTCTTATTTCAAAGGAAAAGAAAGAAAAGAAAATAAAATAAAAAGAAAAGAAAGGAGAATCAGGTAGTGGAGTGGAAATTGCTCTAAATATAAAGTGGCTTAAAAGGGGGGCTGCATTTCCCAGACAGCTCTTAATGAGGCTCACGTATACAGATGGCTTGTTTGTCCCTAAAGGCATAATAGAAGAATGTTCATACATTTTTGCTCTCATCATTTATCAGGTAGAAGATATGATTGTGTTCCATGAGATTTTCAGGTGAACAGAAAAATCCCCATTCCTTGGCTCAGAGCAGGGAGGAAATTGGCCTTGGGTCTCGAAGACATGGGCCTGGAGCAGGCTCAGTTCCATCGGCACCCTCCACACCCTAAGAGCTCTTTGCTACAGGAAAGCAGTGTACCCACCAGGCACCCGCTCTTTTCCTGGTGCTGCTGCCCAGCCCCCACTTGGGCTCACTTTACTTTCCAGCCACCCACTGAGCTCACCCACCACCACTTCCACCACAGTGACTCTGTCCAGCCCAAGATAGAGTTGGGGCTGGCACACACCTTCGGGTCAGTGTGCACTTCAACAGAGGTCTTCCAGAGAGCGCACACAGCTAGAGCGTCCACACACTGGCTCCTAAAAGCTGGGCCTTTGTTACAGTGTCTAGGAGTGTACTGTCCTGGTAACAAGGAAAGGGTCCATTATTCTCGCTGGCTTCCTAGAATGGAGTCCTGCTTAGTCCTTGTATTAGTCCATTTTCTGTTACTGTAACAAAATACCTGAGTCCTGGTACTTCATAAAGAAAAGGCTCATTAGATTACAGTTCTGGAGGCCACCGACATTAGCTCGGCTTTGGTGAGGACTTCATTGCAGATAGCATCACAATAGCAGGAGTGTGTATGGGGGGAAAAATGGGAAGCAAGAAAGAAAACCAAGGACTGGGGATTTAGCTCAGTGATTCCAGTGCCTGCCACGCAAGTGCAAGGTCCCAAGTTCGATCCCTGGTACCAAAAAACCACAAACAAACAAGCAAACAAAAAAACCCCAAGATGCTGTTCAAGGGTCAGGCTTGCTTTTTAAAATAACAACTCTCTTTGAAGAACAACTTCAGGTTGCCATGAGACCTACCTCAGTTCCTTCCCAGGGTAATGTTCCCAAAACTTAAACACCTCCTGCTTGATGCTTCTTGAAGGTCCCACTGCTTTTCAGCATTGGCAATCAGGGGATCAAGCTTCTGACTCACGAACCTCTGGGGAACAAACCACATCCAAACATAGCAGTCCCTGACTTGCTGCGTGGCTGTTTCTGCCAGCTCTTGCTATTGTAACACAGTAGAAAACGCCATCTAAAATACTGGGATTTCCAGGAGTAGACACTCGTTTTTCTTGCTCGTGGCTCTATGGGTAGGCTGGGCAGCTCTGTTCCAGGTTACACTCATGCGTTTGGCTGCAGGTTTGGGGCTGGGTTTGGTCTGCTCCACCTGTGTCTCACCCTCTGTGGACCAGTGGCTTTGGAAATAGCACAAATAGAAGAGGGAGAGCAGAATCACTGAATGCTTCCTGAGGACTTGGCCCAGAATTGGAGACTCTCAGGCCTATTCACATGTTTTTGGTCTGAACAAATCACCTGGCCAGGCTCTATGTCAAAGTGTGGGAGATATACTCTGCCTCATGGGAGAAGGGAGTCCGCACTTTTTCAGACACATGGCCGAGTCACTCTCCAGCCCTGCCCTTGGAATTCTTCATGCGTGGTTGTGGGGCTGGGTTATTTCCAGGAGCTTTCCCATCCCTCACTCTGATTCTCCAGCGTGGTGACCGAGGTGTCAGTCCAGGAGCACCCAGGCTCCTGAGGGCCCTAGAACCCCACAGTGAGCAGGGCTTGGGGTGGGGGTGTTAAGTCTAAGCTCTCGTTCCTTTTAGCTTTGGGCCCCTAAAAGCCTGGCACTACATCCCACCCTTCCCCTGTTCACAGCCTCGGCTCTCAGCCTCCACTCTGACCACTCTGCTCGTCTCAGTTCCACCTGCTCCCAGAAACTTGCCCCTCACAGCCAGAGTTTCCTCCTGAATGATGCCCGGCACAACTGTCCCAGCTCCAAACCCCCTTCCTTTCCTCTCCCCTCCCCAAGAGAAATTCTAGTCCCCTCCAGGCCCAAGCCCAGGCTCCCCCATTTTAGTCCCCAACACCAGATGTCTTCATTTTAGTCCTCACCAAAATGGAAATAAAAGCACAGCCCACCAAGTGGGCCTTGGTGGGGGATTTGCTTCCCCCCTGCTCAGAGCCGGCGGGCACCAGCATCATGCGTGGGTCCTTCCCACCATGCACATGGAATCCAGTCCCTGGCACACATGCACAATCTGTGGTTGCATTTACACTGCACTCCCCAGGCCCAGTAGTTCTTTTCTTTCCAGCCTCCTGCCCCTCATTGTCTGGGCTCCTGGCTTCTCTCTAACAAGTCCTTTTGTGGTGCTGCAAATTGCTTTCAGTCCAGCAAAAAGCATTACATAAAGTCCAAATCCTCCGCCCTGGAGGAGCAGCTTGGTACTATCTCCCTCCTTTCCTCCCAGGCCTCCCATTGTCTGAGCCACAAAGGAAGATGGAAGAGCACCTTGGCCTGAGTGGGACAGGCAGGTCTCTCCCCATGGCCACAAAAGTGCGGTCCACCAAGTGCATGGAGCAGCCCAAGCGGCCCACTCCCTATGGGCACAGACAGAAAAAACATGCTCCATACATTCGCCCCGGAAGGAGAAGCCATGTGATCATCACCATAAACACTCAGCAGAACTCAGAACCATGCAGCCCTTCCTGTGGGCTGGGGGGAGATGAGTTTTTTTCCAGCCCTGTCTCTTAGTCCTCATGGACACTCAGGAAGTGGATATGATCCCCACCCCAATTCTGCAGGTGTAGTTACTGAGCCTCAGGTGGAGCATCATGCAACTAATTAGGAGGGGGCAGGAAATTCACCCAGGGTGGGGAGAGCTCAGTGCTCCTGACTCCTTTCTAACACCCATGTGTAGGGTGCTGAGCCAGTGCCCAGGAGCGCTCACACTGGAGGACCCCAGAATACAGCATGGAACTACCCCTCATTTTGTTGTCGAGCAGTGTCTATGCACACTGAGGAAAAGCCTTCTGTGCCCAGGATGCCCCTGCATGACACTGTCCCTGTGGACATGTTTGATGCTGCTTCTCCATGCTCTGGATCCAGCCTGGCCAGATTGCCAACTCTGGCTCTGTGATGAACCCACTCCCAGGTTGACCCACAGGCATCCCCAGGATTATGAACTACAAAGCCTTGGGTGTTGATTGGTGTCCTCTGCTATGGTTTGGATCAGAGATGTCCCCAGAGGCCCATGTGTCTTCAGACTTGTCCCCAGAATGGTGTTATTGGGAGGTTGTGGAACTTTTAGGGGGTGAGAGCTAGGGGCAGATCTTCAGGTCATTGGGGGGCATGTCCTGAAAGGGGTGAGGGAGACCCCAGCCCTTTTCTTTCTTTTCCTTTGGCTTCCGGGCCATGAAATGAGCTGTTTGCTCCACTGTGTGCTCCTGCCATGAGGAAATGCCACCTGCTCAAGGCAATAAGGATAACTGATCACGGACAGAAACCTCCAACACTGTGAGCCCGAATAAACTTTTCTTTTTATAAGCTGATTTATTGTGGGTGTTTATTTCTGGGATGGAAAGCTGACTGACACAGTCTCCATGTGATAAACATGTTTTCCCAGTGCCCTCTCTGTCTGCCGTAATGGGGACCCATGCGTCCTAGAGGGATTCACAGGTCCCTGTTCTTTCCTCTTTTTATTCTGATTTGCCCTCTTACAATCCCCTCTTGCCCACTGCCCACTGCTCACCGCCCACCGCCCACCGCCCACCGCCCACCAGCTGGCTGAGGAGTCCAACTTTCTTCCATGTCAGAGGAAGATAATTAATAGCCACGGCTCTGGCTTGATCAGTTCCTGCGTGGCGAAGGCATTTATGATGGAAGATGTGAACTGCAGATTCCCAGCACTTCATCATCCTCCTTTACTTCTTATTGTTATTCATTCTGGCAAATTAAATTAGCATTGTCTTTCCAATCTTGTTCTCAAGGAGGAATTAAGCAACAGTAGCAAAGAGGGAGCCACTCATATGGGGAGTGCTTGATGTACTTTTTAATGCCCTGTGTCTTAAAGGTCTACTGCCCTGGAAAACAGTGGGTTACTATTTTGGGGGTGTAGTTCAGGGCATTTGGGGTTATATATTTGCCTCTTCCTTATATAAGACATTGGGTGGGGAGTCAGCAGTCCCAGATCCAGGATACCATTCTGTACTTCAGTTGTCCCATCAGTAAAATGGGCCTATTCCTAGTGTTGGTATGAACAGCACAAACCCAAGCTCTGGAATTCTGAGTGATGGCTGGAATCATCCTTGGCAGAAGGCTTTATAATTCTATTCAGTGGGAAAGAGAGAGAGAGAGGTTAGCAAGCCAGTTGGAGATCATTTTAAATTCTAACCCACAAAGATCTCTGAGGTAACTCCTAGCCTGTGATGGGAGGACTCTCCCCTCCAGTGGTGACCTCACTAGTTCTGCACAGTCACCTGTGAGATGTGTAAAAAATACAGATTACTAGACCACAAAATAGAACTGTCCAAGTGAGGAACCTGGGAGTCTGTATTCCCCCAAAGATTCAGGACCGTGCTAATAAAGTTAGTTCACAGAGTTTGAAACTCACTACTCTAACCCTAATGTTCCAAAATTTTTTTTCCCCTCAGAGATGGTGGGGCACAGAAAGAACCAGTGTTTATCAATATCCAGTTCTACCCTCCTTCCTGGGTGCATGGCCATCTGTGCTTCCCACTACTTGCAGTTAGGCAGATCACGTGACTAGTTCTGACCAATGCATAGTGAGTAGAAGTGATGTGCGTTGTTGTGTTGCTGGCCAGAAGCAGTGAGAAACCCTGTCCAGCTTTCTCTTCTTTGTTGGAGATTCTGAAGGCAGGATGTCCAGATGGTTGATACCTAAGATCAAGGCAGCCTGGATAGGAGTCTCCCATAGAGGTCAGCAACTCAGAGGGTCTCTTGACCCACAATGCATTTTGTGAGACACAAAGACATAAAACTTGCAGCCAGTGAGATTTGGGGCTGTTTGTTACTACAGTAGGATTCTAGCCCATCCTGACTAATACAGACCCCTTTGAGAATATGATGAAAACTCAACTTTCTCTCTGGGAAAATGTGCACCTGCATATAAATATAAAATTTCAGCTGTCTTTGGGGCAGTTTTTCTCCCTCAAATCTAAGAATTATTGGCTCAAGTAACTACCAGTTTCACATGGAGTGACCTGATGTAAGTGTAACAGTGGTGGAATTCCCCTCTTCACTACTCCTTTGCCCCACTCCTCTTCACTGGTGGTCTTTGGGAGCCCCAGCTCTCTGCCTCTACCTCTGATGAGTCCACACCTATCTAGGTGGCCAGAATTGTGCAGGGTCTCATTGATCAGGATTCACCTCCCTAGAAGGTTTATGGAAATATATTAGAATTATAGGATTAGGCAAATATGTGTATTTATATTATTAAATTTGACTAATTTTTAGTGGTTTTAGTCTCCCTGAGTCTCATCCTTTCATTAATAAACCACAGATTAGTAACCTTAGCTCTAACCCGAAGCCAGAAAACTCCCAGGGGCTCATGGGAAATTCCCCTGCACCTAACATATGCAAAATTTCACAATTAGAGGTGGAGACTGGCCTTTGACCCCTAAGCCTGATTAGAGCCCCCTCTACAGCCAAGTGTAGGCTTGGCAGGACCCTGCTCCACTGCACCGACATTTGCAGTGAGGATCTGCCATGTAGCCTCCTGCCTGCAGTTTCAGTACTGGGGCTTCAGCTGTCAGAAAAATATCAAACTTCCAAAGATCCAAGATGTCGTGCTTTCCAGCCACTCTGAATAGGTCTCTGCTCTAGAGAGACAATCTCTCTTCACACCTTTGAGAATGCCACTGCCTCTACCAAGAGTGCATCCACTTCATCTCCATCTCTTACGGGTAAATATTCCCTATACTCCAAGGCCTCATTTTAAGCCCTCAGTCTCCCCTGACCCAACCAGAATGACCTCTTTCTTCCCAGGACCCACTAACTCTTGCTGAACAGTCTTGCCGCCTGCACCTCTCTTTCTACCTTTCTATATTTTCTAGACTTCCCTAGAGAAATCCAGCATTTATGGAACACCTACCATATGCCAGATTTTGCCTTAGGTGCTTTACAAGCATCTGCTTTTTGGCTTCCTCATCAGCCTGTGGAGGTAGTCATGAGGAACCCATTGCACAGGGTTGGATGTGGGCCTTCGAGAGGCCAGTGACCCATCACAGACATACATGGAGCATTGGAACTTGGGAGTGTCTAGGTCCCACATGGGAGCTCCCCAGAGAGGGGGGCTGCTCCTTGTCCCTGGGGGGCACTGGTAGACACTTGCTGGGAGGATGTGGATGTGCCCACTTCCCAGCCTTGTAGGGAGAAACCAGCAAGCAGGACCAAGTGGCTCTAGGCCTGGGATTGGGGGGCAGGTGGTGGGCAGGTCTCTCTCCTTCTGTCATCACACCTGGTTCAGAGGGAGGCTAGGAGGAGAACGCTGGCTGCCTGCAGGTGGATTCCCATGACCTCTCTGCTGTTCAGGGCTCACAGTGTGTGAGATGCAGAGCATGTCTGGGCTGCCGAACTTAGGAGAATGAACTCTACACAGGGTTTAGGTTTCAGGCTGCTGTGAGCCTGACTGGGAGGAACAACAGAGAGGAACAAAGTGTGAGCTCTGAGCTCTGGGTGCCGCACAGGGCCATGGGGAGCTGCCTCCCTCCAGTGCTTCCTGCACTGCCTCCCCATTGCATTTGGTATTCTCTCCTCCATCTTTCATATCTTCTGCAGCCTGTTCCTCCATCCCTCCATCTGCATCTATTGAAGCTGGCCTATCTCTCTGTATGACTGTCTCTCTCTCTGCCTCTCTGCCTGGGGGTGGTCCTGTTAGTCTCTCCCAGAGACTGTGTCTCCTTTTAATTTTACATCCTCTCATGGTGACTCACTGTCTTTGTGTGAGTGTGTGTCTATAATTGTGTCTTTGTATATATGTGTGTTTTTGTATCTTTCAATCTGTCCCTGTAGTTTTCTAGCTTTACCTCCCTCTAGGTATTTCTAATTCTTTGTTTTTTTCTTGTCTGTGTGACTTTAGTTTTTCATCTCCCTCTTCTCCTTTCTTTTCACATACATCGTCTCATTTGCATATCACTCCCAACCTCTCATCTTATGTGTGTGTGTGTGTGTGTGTGTGTGTATTTGTGTCTGTGTGTGCGTATGCAGGTGCACCTCCTTCTCAGGTGTGCACAAGCTGACCTCTGTGTGGCTATCTCTGTTTCTCAGTGAATCAATTCATCTCCTCTCTGACTCACTCACTCTTCCTATACTCTGAATTTACTTCTGGTACCAGCATGGAAATCTGGGAGTCTCAGGCCCCAGAGGGCCTCAAATCTTAAGGAAGGACATGTCAGTTTTGGGGCTGGTCCTCAGGAAGGAATAGGCCAAAGATCCAAGGTGAGCTGAATTGCCTTGTCTTGATGAAGTAGAAAAACATTGGACTCAGTGCCAGGGCATTAGAGTGCTAGCCTGGCCTCTTCTGCTTCCTGTGTGATCCTGGACAAGTCACTTAAGCTCTCTGAATTTCACTTTCCTCACTAGTAAAATTGGTAATCAGAAGGTGAAACAGGCTAATTGTTGTAGAGCAGTAGCCCCTTGACCAGGGTGCAGCACAGAGACTGGAGGGTAGAGTCAGGCCCCAGGTAGACAGGTGCGGCTGCAGGCTGCCCCCTGGAGGAGGATGCTGGGTGAGGAGGCTGTCTGTCACAGTGGGTGTGTGTCCTTGAGCAAGGCACTTAACCTCTCTGAGCTTTTACTTCCTAGAAGGCTTCATTACTTAGAGAAAGTAGACAAAACTACACCTACCTTCCCTATCTATAGGGCATTCTGGGAACCAAACCACTCAATCATTATTGTGCTCCTGCTACATGCTTTGGTGCATCTGATCCACCTGCTCAGCTACTGTGTGCTTTTGTCTACATCGGGATGATGCCATTTCACTCCCCTGTGCAGTGGGAGGTGACTGTCCTCCCTGGTGCCCTTATTAGGAGGAGGATTCCTGCTCCAAGGGTGACACAGCCTCCTGGTTCAGAGACCAGAGGCCCAATCTCTCATCAGTTGTTCACTCAAGTCTCAGCACCATGAGAGGTCTTGGGAAAGCCACATTTTATGAACCAAACATCAAAGTGCTTACTGAAATAAACAGCTCCAGATAGCCCTGGTCTTCTGGATGAGACAACAGAGGCATCAGATGCCCCTGGGTCCTCTGAGAACTTCCTCCAGCCCCTCTGGGCACAGCCTCCCCTGGCTGACCCCTCCTCACCTTCCCCTGAGCATGGGGGGTAGCAAACTCTGGGAGCACTGTGTGCAGGGAGCACTGAGTGCCTCTGCCCGCTGAGTATTGCTGCGTGGGGAGCCACTGAGTGCCGGGCCGTGGTCACTGTGTGCATAGTCATGGTGTCAAGTGAGTGGGGCCTGCAGAGCTAGGTGGACTGGCAGGGAGGTTCATTTGGCTTTTAGGGCTAGGGACCAGGCAGGCCCTTTACATCCTTAGCTCTGAGCCTCCCATGTTCCTGTGAGGAGTGCCTAGGGCTGCCCAAAGCCACATGGAGAGGACAGGAGATGGGCAGAGAGTGGACAGGTGAGGACAGCCTCTTGTGTGTACATGTCTCTGTCACACACACACAGACACACACACACACACACACACACACACACACAGCACCTTCCGCCTTTCCCTCACCTCTGGCTCTCTCTTGTCTCCGGGGTGTCTGGCCTTTCGCTGGGCAGCAGCTTGCACTGATAGGGGTCAAGTGTTCACCTCATTGTGGCCCAGGGACAGAAGCCCAGTGGAGCCTGTGAGTGTGGGGAGCAGGGCAGATATCCATGCTCCACAGGAGTGAGCCCAGCCCAACCTAACCACGGGAGGGAGGGTTTGCTTTCAAAGTCCAGGCAGGCTGATTGTTTTACTTTGAAATGTTTTCTTGTTCCTTCTCACTGGCTGGTGCCTCCTTCCTTCCTAAGTTTGCCATCAAGGGCAAAAAGTGATGGATGGATGGTGTTGTCATAGCCCCACCAGTGTGGTCACGTGAATCCTCCCCACACCTGTGAGTTTGAGTCTTTGCTCTCAGTGACAACTAAGACAACCTCTCAGAGACGGGAAGTGACTTAATGGAGGCTGCAAATTTATTCCAATAGGAAGCAGCCCAGACTGCTGAACCTTGTCTCTCCTTGTTGCCCTCCATCTGATGACAGTTCTAAAATCAGTGCTGCATGTTTTATTTGTAAGACAATGGGCATCAGTGAAGCAAGTTGGGGAGGTCCATGGAGGGCAGGCAGGCACAAGGAAGGAAGCCAGTCCCTGCCCCTGTGAGCATTTCCTGCTTGTGGTGGTGGCCAGCTCTCCGGTGGATGATCCTTCTGGGAAGCAAGAGAAGGACCTGTCATCTGACTTCCTTGGGCTCAGCCAGTGCAGCCTGTAGCCTCCTGGAAGGCAACCAATCTTGAGAACTTTCTCTGACCCACAAAGCCCTGGCTTCACCCTTCATTAAGAGCAGTTAATCTTGGTGACTTTCCCTATCCAGTCAGAGTCTTCAAGCTGCCCAAGGTCTGGCCCCATGTGACACAGAAGGGGGCAGATTCCGAGCCCATGTGCTCACTGCTCTTCCCACACCAGGACTGGGTCTCCCTGAGGCCGCCCAGAGTGTTTCACTCTCTGTAGAGACAGCTCTGGGAGGCTCTGGGGACCTCGGGGAAGGGCTGTTGGGGACAATCCTTTCCCTCCTATGGAATCAGTATGTGGCCACCCTAGCTTCCCCCAAGGCTGCCTCTAGGGCATCATGGGACAAATCCATGAAAAGTCCAGGAAATTGGAGCTAGTAAGTCCGTCTCAAGGGTCGTTCTTAGGACTTAGGGGTCAGACTATCTGATCTAGTCCTAGTTTGGCTCTTACTGGTCATCTGAGCTTCTCTGTGCCTCAGTTTTCTAATCTGTCAAATGGGGATATTACAGACAGTCTGTGACTTATGATGGTTCGATTTAAAATCCTTTCAACTCACAATGACTTATCTGGAAGTCACCACATCGTAAGTCGAGGATCGTCTAGTTTCTCAGGCTTGTCTTGAGCAGTAAGTGAATGAATGCACATGCATTGCTCAAAGCAGTGCTCAGTACTTAGATGCTAAGTGTTCAGAAGTCCATAGTGAGCTGTTATTATTATCTGGCACCAGTTCTGAAAGCAAAGGCTGCTGGCTGACAGCTATGGGAAGGAGCAGTTAGAGCTTCGGTCTTTCATCTTTAACACAGCTAAGTTTAGGGTTTGGAGCAGAAAAGGACATTGCCATCTGGAGGCACAGACACTGGTCTCTGCATCCTGCCAAGATGCATGGAAATATTTCCATTGGCATCTGGGGAGCAGGAGTGAGGATGGTGCCAGATGGGGCCCCTGGGGATAAGGGAAGAGGGCAGAGGGGCAGGGAGGAGTAGGAGCAGGGACAAGGGCAGCGGGCAACTGGGCAGAGAGACCCCCCGGGGCCCCTCACACCTTCCCCACACGGAGTGGACCAGTCTGGGGCAGATCCCAGGACACAGAACACTGGAAAGAACATCAGGATCCAGCATGTCTTTGTTTTAAAGATGAGGTCCTGATAGGGGAAGACCTTTGTCCAAGGTCACACAGCAAATCATTGCCTAGGCTGGGTCGTTGCCCCAGTTTCCTTACTCCTCATCCAGCACTGTTTCCTCTTATAAATCAAGGAAAAGGGAAGCTGTGGGGGAAGGTCTGCTCCTCCATTCCCTCCCAGAGCTCCTCGAGGGCCTTCAGCCCTTGTGAGCTGGGCCTCATCAGCCAGGTGGGCAGGTCACCCCAGGTAAACAGTGAGGATGCTGAGGCCCAGAGAGTGCCTGGCTGGCCTTAGGTGGCTCAGCAAGTCCCTGATGGTGCAAGGACTTAAAAGAGCTCTTGTCTCCAAGTCCAGCCAGCATCCCAGAGCTGATCTCTTTCATTTACTATCTCACCTAGAGCTTTGGAGGAAAAGCCGATTTTATTACAGCTTTGGTGACTTGAACCACCCCTCCCGCCATGCACCTGTTGTCTTGTAATTATCCTTAGACCTCTCAAATCCAGGACCTCAAGGGTCCTCTGGGCTCGTCCAGCCTCCCCTCCCACTGCCAAGTCCCTGATGCTGGCTGCAGTGTGACACAAGGTTCCTACATTCTTTATTTCCTAATAAAAAGACAGTCTGGGTGACCCAGTGGGACAATAAAATAGAGATTTACTGTGAGATGATTAACCATAAAAACACAGGTTAAATCAACATCAGACAGGAAGGAGGAGAGGGAGAGAGGGGACAAAGATTAGGAGCTGCTGCTGAAGTTGCCGTGTGGGTTCCCATGCGAATGCACATGTGACCAGGATTACTGTGGCCTCCTCCTGGGGGCAGCTGGCAGGGAGGCCTGGACCCAATTCTGCCCCTCTTGCTGTGTGACTCCAGGCAAAGCCCTTCCTCTCTCTGGACCTGTTTCTCTGTTTATCTGATGCAGAGATGAGCCTGAGGCCTCTTGCTTGGTGGGAATCGGGAAAAGCATCTCTGGGACTTGAGTGCACTGGTGCTGTGTCCTGGGATGGCTGTAGGCAGATGCCTTCTCCAAGCTCATGAGAATTGCAGTGCCAATGGGAATGAGGAAAAGATGATGATAGTAATAGTTAACATCAGCAATAGCAGTAGCTCACATTTACTGAGGGGCTTACCTGCACTTCAGCACACCAGTACCTGAAAGAAAACACCACTTGTTCCCAGATTTTTCCGTGTATTGAATTGCTTAAAAGTCTCAACTACCCAGTGGGGGCTACTGTCATCTCTACCCTGAAGGTGTGCAATTTCTTTCTCATCAGCCTGAGATCTCAGCAAACTTTGTGCTCTGAGGCGATGGCTACAACCTCTCTAGGGAGGTCTAAATCCCATCAGGGTATGTGTGTGTATGTGTGTGTGTGTGTGTGTGTGTGTGTGTGTGTGTGTGTGTGTGTGTGTGTGTGTGTGATTTCCTACTGAGTCAGAATCTTGGCTGGAACCTGGGAACTGCATTTTAAACAGATGTCCATTTTTCTTCCCCTTCCCTGGTGATTCTTCAGCAACCTAAAGATGGAGCAGCAGGGCTAGGAGGGCAATGAGATCTAGTATGCTTTCATTTGCTGTGTTTCCAGTGACAATGCCAGAACCCTGGGCTCCGGAAGGACCCCTGCTACAAGCAAGCTGCCGGGTTTGGTCTCAGGTTTGCTGTCTGCATGGCCTGAATTCTTGTCCCCACATAGCCCACCTTGCTTGGCTGGTGAGAGCACGTACTTGGTGGTGGCTCCAGGAGGTGATAGGGCGGGCACCAGAGTCATTCGGATCCGAGGGTGAGTGCTGGCTCTGCCCCTGCTGAGGTGACTTGTGTGTGTTATGTGTCCTCTGAGCCTTGGCTTCTTCCTCTGAAGATGGTGATAAAAATCTTTTCTCCACACCCGTCAGGGTGACTTTAGTAAGGCGGTGAGTGTGAAACTGCATGTGACATAGACCTCTGTCCCCGCCTAAATATAAATAAATGATTGTGCATTGTATCTGTTCTGGTGTCCAAACTCTCCTGGAACCTTCAACACACACAGCATGTCCATGATACTGGCATGGAGGCAGAGGGGATGTTTGTCTGTCTCTTTCCCCATCCCATGGCAGCAGGATGAGGAGCTGACATAACTGTCCCTCCAGGCACAGCCAGGGTAGAACTCCTGGGCGAATGGTGCCAGTGTCCTCTGATGTCATCAAGGTGAGAAGTGTCCTGTGAGTTGCTCTCAGCCTTCTTCCCAGCTTATCCCACAGTGACACACGAAGGTGCAAATCCTGTCTCTCCTGCCTGCCCCAACCAGGCTCACTCCACCCTGCCTGAGCTTCAACCTAGCCCTAACATGAAAATGGGTAAGTTTGTGACGTGTATGTGCCTGTGTCCCTGGCTCACTGGCTCATGGAGAAGGGAATGGAGTGCACTAGAAGAGCCCGGACCTCTGCTATCTTGTTTGGTTACAGGAGAGGTGACTGAGGGAGGCTGCCTTGGTTTCCCTAGAGTGGTCTTTAGAAGGACAAGGCCATCCTGGATATATCCTCTAGGTTTACCGGAAGACTAACTGTTCTCAGAGATGTCCCCATCCCACCCCTGTCTCCTGCAGCCCTTAGTGTCAGCAGCACATCCCAGAGCAACAGGGTCCTTACCCTGCTCGCCCCTTCCCCACACTGAGGATGAGTCTTGATCAGCTAGGTCTGGGCTTTCTCACTGTAAAAGCCAGATCTATGCCATCACCTGGAGAAGAAGGAGGAGCCAGGCTTCGAAGTAGGGCACTCCAGGCTCTAACCCTGGGCTGCTCCAGAATCTGATGCAGGAGGGGATTGGGAAGATGCACCAGGGGAAGCTGCAGCTCTTGTCTTGAAGCTACATTTTATTCTAAGCCGTACTTCTATTCAATAAAGCATATGTGGAGAGTGATGGAGATTATTAGGAGGTTCTGAGGTTTAAAGTGGAGGCCACGGGTTGGCATCCTGGCTCTATCATGTCCTAGCTGTGTGGCTTCACCCTGACACTCCACCTGTCTGATCTTTAACTTCTTCGCTTGTCAGATGGGACCCACAAGGCCCCCTTTGCTGGGCTGGTGTATGAGACAGTGGGATTGTATCTATTAAGGGTCAAGAAGAGTGCCAAGCCAACACAGGTCGCTTGAGGATGGCCAGCTGTGGTCACCATGGCCTGTGGGTGCAGCCACCCCCAGGGCCCACTGAGAGTCCTCTGGACAGGAACAGTAGAGTTTATGTGCAAAGGAACTGGCAGTCAGCCTTCACAGACGCAGGTAACACCTGCCTTTCTGGAAAATTCCTGACCTGGGTAGCAGCCCTGAAACTGACCTAGTCTTGACATCTCTATGGTAAGGGCAGCATACAATGCCTGTTTCATGGTTACCTGGCAGAGCAAGGGATGGGGCTGGGAGAAGGCAAGAGCGAGTGACTTCATGAAGAAAAAAATATCACACAGCAGGCTTTTAACTAGCAGTGCTGTTTGCTTCTAGATGATTCTGAGAGTAATATATGTCTCTTTTAAAAAACAGTACAAGTGTAAAGAAGGGAGTAGCAATTGTCCATCATCCTTCTCCTTAGAGATGATGGCTGTTGTTACAGCAGCCTATTTCCTTTCATCTGATTTCTATGCATATTTCTATAAAATAGGCTCCTGTCTGTTATCTGAGCATGTGAAAATGGCTTTAAAGTTCTTCACCAAATTCAGAGGCTTCATTGGGATGGTTTGGATTAAAAGTAACAAGGTCTTCTTTTTTTAAAATTAATTATATTGGTACATTTTAGGTATACAATATAATGACATTCATCATTGGAAATTTGCACCTTTACCTAATCCATCTTGGTTCTTAGTTTTCCCCCTTCCCCTGCCCTCCCTTCAACCCCTCTATCCCTCCCTACCTACAAAGACTTTGTTTCCATTTTTTCTTTTTCTCATATTAATTCCATTCCCTTCTTTCCTTTCCCCTACCCCTCCCATTTCCCCTTCCCCTTTGCCCCTTTTCTTCCTATTTCACATTATCTATTAGACCTTTTAGTCCCTGTTTATACTTTCAGTTTCTCACACTAGAGAAACTATTCGGTATTTACACATGTGTGTCCTATTTATTTCACTTAAGAGTATCGCCTCAATGTGCATCCATTTAGCTATAAATGTTTCTAATTTTTGTTCTTTATGGCTGAGTATACTCAGTTTTATAAAAAACCCACATCAACCCAGTTGATGGGCAATTGGGTTGCTTCCAAGTTTTAACTATCACAAACTGTGCTGCTATGAACATGGGTGCACATATATCACTGTGGTATGATTCTTTTAATTCTTTGGGGAAGATCCCCAGCAGTGGAATAGTGGGGTCAAATGGGACTTCCAGTCCTAGTTCTTTGAGGTATCTCCATACTGATTTCCACAGTGGTTGCACCAGTCTGCACTCCCACCAGCTGTGGAGCAGGGTTCTTCTTTCCCCACAGCTCCACCAGCATTTGTTATTGGTTGATTTCATGATGGTAGTCATTCTTTCTGTGGTAAGGTGGAATCTCAGTGTTGTTTTCATTTGCATCTCTCAAATGACCAGTGCTGTTGAACATTTTTTCATATGTTTATTTGCTATTTCTACTTCCTTGTCTGAGAAATGTCTGTTCATTTCAGATGTCCATTTTTGGATTGGGTCTTTAAATTTGGGAGGTCTGATTTTTTAAAGTTCTTCATAGATTCTAGATAGTATGACTTTCCCCCCCGCATTGTGGGTTGTCTCTTCACACTGTTGGTGGTTTCTCTTGCTGTGCAGAAGCTTTTCAGTAAGAAGAGATCCCACTTGTTGATTGTTTGTGCTAGTTCATGGGCAACTAAGGTTTTGTTCATAAAATCTTTTCCTACACCAATGTCTTCAAGAGTTCTTCCTAACTTCTCTTCCCGCCGGTTTAGTGTTTCTGTTTTAATATTTAGATCTTTAATCCATTTTGATTTTAGTTTAAAGCATGGTGAGACATATAGGTCTAGTTTTAATCTTTGGTTAGTTGAAACCCAATTTTTCCAGCACCATTTATTAAAGAGGTTATCTTTCCTTCAGCGAGGGTGTTTGGCCCCTTTGTTGAAGATGAGGTGGCTGAGTGTGTCTGGAGTTGTTTCTGCATCTTCTAATCTGTTCCACTGGTCCTCAGGTCTGTTTCTTTGCCAGTACCATGCTGTTTTTATCACAGTAGCTTCGTAGTATAGTTTCAAGTTGGGGATTGTGATATCCCCTACCTAGTAACAAGGTCTTCTTAAAATCTGGTGGGGCCATGGGGACCTTAAAGAAGTGAATAGCCCTCCAGCAGTGCCAGCAGTGCCACCCTAGGGAGCACCTGCCTCGTGTTTCAGGAGGCATCTGACCAAAAGCAGGTGGAAAGATGGAAGTTCTGGCCCACTTCATTGTATATCCCTGGCATGGGGCATGGACATGTGACCCAATGAACAATGTCAGGGAGATATTATCCAATTGAAGTTGGTGATACTCCTGAGCCATATGGGAACAGCCAGCTGCCACCAGCTTGTTTGTGTGTGTGTGTGTGTGTGTGTGTGTGTATACCAGTATGTGCAACTTTTAACCAGTGCCATCCTGTGAATACAACTTTAAGTGTTTTGTCCCTTCACTTTGTTTCCATAAATGTTTGTTTGTTCCACATTATTCATCTTGGGCAGAAGTTGAAGCTGGCTTTCAAGGAATTGGTCATAGGTAGGGGCCTGGGAGCCCAGTGTCTGCTGAGCACTGTGTCATCATAAATGAAAACAGCCATGTTGTATGAACTGTATACTAGGCTTTGGCTCAGACACTGTATGCAGGTACTGCTATCTTCATCCTTATTCTACAAGTGAGGAAACTGAGGTCCAGAGAGGTGAAATAGCTTTCTCAAGGCCCACAGCCAGAGCTGGGATCTGAACCAGGCTGCCTGGCTGCAGTCACTCTTTGTAGACTAACTGTACATCTATAATGCATGCCAGGAATTTCATAATAAATGTCCTCCTTATATTCTTCACAGACTCACTGTGAGGTAGACAGTGGGTTAATATATTTATACGAACATATGAATTTTTATACGTGAATTCTAACCTGTCCAGTGTATCATTTTTTTTTACAAATCAGGAGGGAATGGGGCAGATTGTGACATAAGAAATCTGTGAACTCTATCTTACAGAGGAGGAGACTGAGGCTCAGAGAAGTTGAACACTTTGCCTGAGATTTTTCAACAATTGGTGCTTATACTGGTGCTCAGATATCCACTGGCAAAAAGTAAACCTCGATCTATACTTTATATAAAATTGGTGCAAGATAAATCATAGATTTAAATGTAAAATGAACAATATAATTTTTAAGAGAATACATAGGAGAGTGGGCCGGGGATTTAGCTCAGTGGTTCTGCCGCCTGCCTCGCAAGCGCAAGGACCCGAGTTCGATCCCCGCTACCAAAAAAAAAAAAAAAAAAAAAAGAATACATAGGAGAAATGTTTTTTATGACTTGGGTTTAGATAAACTGTTTCTATACATGACACCAAAAGCATGACCCACAAAATAAAATAAAGTACCAGTAAAGTATACTTCAAAATTAAAAATTTTTGCTGTGCACAAAGCACTGGTAAGGGAATGAGAAGATAAGCCAAAGCCTGGGAGAAGATATCTTGAAATTAAATACCCATAAAAGATTTGTGTCTAGAATATACAAAGAGTTCTTAAAAACTCAACAGTAAAATGATACAATCAGAAAACAGAGAAAAGACTGGAACAGATACCAAAAAGGACATCTGAGAGGCAAAGAAGCACCCAAAAAGATGTTCCATGCCATTAGGTATTAGGGAAATGCAATTTAAAGCCACAATGAGGTATCACTACACACCTGCTAAAATGGCTAAAATAAAAAACACAATAATAAGTGCTATCAAGGATGTGGAGCAACTGATGAGGAGGCATGAATAGCTCTTCTTCATTGCTAGCGGGAAGGCAACATGTTCTAAATAGTGAATATTTCTGGTTGGGATGAATGTGACATTTAAAAAGAGGAAATGCTTCAGTAGTTTCTTATGAAGTTACATACTTATCATAGTATCCAGCAATTCCACTCTTGTATGTGAATACTTGTGGAAGCTCTATCCACAGTTGTCAAAATCAACTCAAGTATTTTTGAATTCAAATGTTTGTTTGAAAGGATAAACAATTGGTACAGTACCATACCACTCAGTAATAAAAAGGAACACACTTTTTATACATGTAACAATTTAGATGACTCTCAAAGGCATTATGCTGAGTGAGCCAGTTTTAAAACACTGCTTACTACATGATTCTCTTTATACGATGTTCTTGGAAGGGAAAGCTAGAGAACAGATCAGCAGGTGCTAGAAGTTTGGGTGGGAGGGGAAGGGAGAGTGAAGGGTCAGCAGGAGGGAGTTTATTTGGCTTATGGAATTTTTTTATTTTTGTAATTTTGATATTTATGTTTAGTTCTTTTGGCATTTTTTCCAGACCATTTTCTTTATTAGCACAATGTTTACATTCCCTGTGGGGAGTTGGACTTGTATGTAGCACAGCTCTGGGTTGCTTCCTTCTGGGGGTGCCCATGCTGGGATTGTCCTTTAAAACTCCCTCTGTGGCTGGGAGCATGGGTGGGTGCAGCCTTTGGAAGATTTGACTCTGTCATTAAGAGCTTGTATTAGGACCGGGGATGAGCTTAGGGGTAGAGTGCTTGCCTAGCATGTGTGAGGATCTGGATTTGATTTCCATTCTCTCTCTCTCTCTACACACACACACACACACACACACACACACACACACACACACACACACACAAATCCACGTAGCACAAAAGAGCCTGGATTCTCTACAAATGTGTCTTCTGGCAAGAACAAAACTGCCACAGTATTTCTAAGCAGCCAGATGCTTCCTCCTTGGGTGAATTTTCCTGAACACACAATGCCCAAGAGGGCTGCCTGCTCTGGGGTCTTCCGTGGGCAATACTATTGTTGTAATGAATGTGTGCTCTCATTAATGAACCCAGGAGCCTTCTGAGGGGAAGACAGTGTGTCCCATTTACAGATGAGAAAACCGAGGCTCAATCAAATAGGGGACGCGACTATGCCAAGATGGCACCAAAAAGATGGAGCCAGGATTTGATCCTGGGTTTGCTGGATTGCAGGGAATGTGCCCCTCGCCTTGTTGGGATGTACCAAGGAAAGGAGGAGATGCATCCGGGCACTGGCCATTTGCGGGACAAATGAAGGGAGGTAGGTGGCGGAGAGAAGGGAACTCACATGGTTTGAGCGCCTGCTAGGTGTTTGTTCAGCTGTCACCTCCTTGGGGAAGCTGTCCTTGAACACCTCGTCTAAAACATCACATCTCCTCTTTACTCCTGCTCCAATCCTGCTTTATGTGCCCTCATGACACATACACCACTATGTCGCAGCACCTGGCATTGCATGAGTTGGACAGACATTATCTGTCTCCACCTCCTCTGAGATTCCTCTTTTGGTTGGGCCATGTTCCCATTGCCTGGCTCAGAGCAGATGCTCAGTGGATATTTGAATGAATAAACAAATGAGCCAGGAGCACTTCTTACCTTCTCTCATCCATCTTCTCACTACCTGCCAGGTAATTGCTATCAGCAGACTCATTTTACAGGTGAGTAAAATGAGGCCACAGAGGTACCCTGACTTGCCTAGGCTACCCTTTGCATTGATTGGGCCCTGGAGGCAGGATTCAAACCCCTTCCCCTCTGTCTCTATACCAGGGTCACCACATTAGGGAAGCCCCTTCCCAGAGGGCAGAGGCGAGGCCCTGGAATCTGGGTCAGAGTAGAAATACCCAACAGGCTGCTGAGAAGTCCTCCAGGAAAGACAAACAATACCCGGGCCAGAGAATGGGTGTGCACCCCACAAGGAGCAGGGTATATCCCACTGGCCATCCGGCCTCATAATGGCCTGGCTGTGGGCCCTGTCCCTCACTGCCCATTGCCTAACCTCACCTTGCTTAGACCTGGCAACTCATGGGACCCACCACTGCCAGCAGCTACATACCTGTTCTCTGCTTGGCCCCTTCCTTGGGGACATATCTTTGACACTCATCCCCTCCCTACAGCCTAAAACCACTTCTCTGGCTTTGCTTTCCCCATGGAGCTGCCAACCCCTTTCACCATGACCCCCAGCAGCAGCTGAGAAAGGTGAGGTCCACTCCTGTGTTGAGCTCAGGCGCTGGGCCCTGGAGGACTGTCTGTCACCTGTCAGCATTCTGCTGTGTGTGATGATGACGATGATGGTGATGAGGCTGATGGCCACTTATTCATTCCACAAATATTTACTGGGCACCTTCTGTGTGCCAGGCATCATCTTGGGGCTGGGAATGATTAAAGGACAAATAATCACAACAAGGTCCCTGGAATTTACATTTGCGTGTGTGTGTGTGTGTGTGTGTGTGTGTGTGTGTGTGTGTGTGTGTGTGTGTGTACAGACAACAGACAATAAATGTAATAAGTAAGAAAGTTACGCCCTGTGTTTGAAGACGAGTAGAGCCGGGTTGGGGGTATGGGATGAGCAACGCAAGAACTGCAGGCTGCAGTGGGGTGCTGGGAAGGGCGCCCACCTGGGGAGCCTTGCAGGACAGGGACACTTGGGATGTGTGGTGAATCTTATGTACTTGTCTTCAGGCCTTTGCCATGTCTCGAAGAAGCCTGTCTGTCTGCCCCACCCCAGTGCTACTCTCTTCTGAACCTTCCTTCCACAGCAGGCCCAGTGAAGAACTGACTGAGATCTGATCACATCACTCTAACTGGATCAAACCCTTCCTCTCCATCCTCTGCTGCCCTCAGAACAAAGTCCAAAGTCCTGCCAAACTGGAGCCTCAGAGCTGCCACCAGCGGACTCAGCTCTGCCCCCACTCACTAAGGTTTCAATTCCCAAGCTCAGCCTCCTCCAGGAAGGCCTCCCTGCTCCCCTTACCCTTTGAACTGTGCCCTGGGAGGCCTAGGCTTCCCCCAGAATGGGCTGAGGACTAGGGTGGCTGCTCATTGAAGGTTCTGCCCACTCCTTCCCGGAAGTGGATCCAGGAGGAAGGGTTGCATTGGCCAACTTTATCCCCAGATTCTTGGCTCCAAGCACAAGGCCAGGCACACAGTAGGAGCACAATAAATCTCTGCTGATTGCAGAGACATATGGTTGGTCCAAAGTGCCTGTGGGTGAGCAAGCACATGGCAAGCCATTCATCATCCCCTCCCTGGGGGCAAGTGGAGGGAGCCTCAGCAGGCAAGAAGCTATGCAGCATCCAAAGCTCATTTAATTTAATTTCATGATTGTTTAGCTCTTTTTTCTTGTTTGACAACTATGGATTGGGAGATAATCTGAAAATCAATCTTTGTCTCACCAAGTTCATCCAGGCCCCCAGCGTGGCTCCATTGACAGTGTCCATGGGACCCGACGGACCGTTCCTACTGTCCTGTTGGTGGTGACAGATATTTTTCAGGACAGTAGGGGAGGGGACCCTTTTCCTCCCCTGGTCTGATGAGAATTCAGAAGAGGGATGAGGGCATCATATGAGGGAAGCATCAGGGAGCTTGGAGGGCCCTGACCAGTACAAGGGAGATGGTCTGCTTGGTTATAGTGACGTTGCTCCAGGACACAAGTGAGTCCTCCCAGGGCCTCTGTTTTCCTGGGGCTCTAGGGGCCTCTGTGTGATCCTGGGCCGGTGAGAGCGCCCAGGTGCAGGTGGGCAGTTTTAGACACACAGACTGAGGTGGAATCTAGCTTGGAATTCATGCTGTGAACATCTGGGCCTGGATGCTTCGGACCTACATCTGAGTCTTGTCTCCCTTTTGCCCAAATTTTTCTAATGTTGGGCTGGGAAGAGACCTTGGATGTGCAGAGACAACACATTAGCCTCTGGGGTTGGGTATGCTGGCCACATACACCAGCGAGGGGTAGGTGAAGGCCATGGGATGTAGACAGAGGAGGGAAGAGGGCGGGTCCCATCAAAGGAGAACCAGAGCAAGCACAATGGCAGTCCTGACAGCTCTGTGTGCTATGTGTGTTAAACTAATTTATTGCTCAGAATACCCAGTGGGAGTAGGAACCAGTGATGTACACATCATACCGATAATGCCAGTGGGACTTGGGTCAATGTCACTCTCTGAAGGTCACCCAGGCATCTCGTTCCAAACCCTGAAGATTAGCTTGGCCCCTGGTAATTGTTGTTATGTTGAAATTTTAGAGTGTAGGGCCCTGATTTTCCAAGAGAAATCTGAGCTTTTGATTTCTATGAAATTTCCAGGTTTTTATTACACTGTAGGTATCAATTGAATTCCATCTGGGAGGAAGATTCTGCTCTGGGCTGCTTATTTGCAATTTTTGGGAGACCCATGCTCAAATTTTATATGTGGACTTCCTCTCGCTGAGCCTCAGTTTCCCCATGTGTGACACTTGCTTCATAGGCTCCTGTTAACAGCAAATGTGATCATTGTCTGTACATGTCAAGTGCTGGACCAGCATGGGCATATGGACATTTTCATTGGCTTCCTGGATACATCTGGCCCCTCTCTGCTGCACTCAAAAGCAAATTTTCCTATCTTCTAGATGTTTTGTTTCCTGCTTAGTGTGCTTCAGCCTCCTTCATAGAGCCTGCCTGCACCCCATCCAGATGAGCCTTTGTCCAGCTCTGAAGCTCTGTTCAGGTCCTCATCACCCTGGGTTTGCCTGTAGGAAGGACTGTGGTGCCAAAACTGTAAACCATGGATAAAATGTGCATGTGCATGTGTGTGTGTGTGTGTTTGTGTGTGTGTCTGTGTAGAGTAGTCACCTTACTAGCCACTCAACTGTCTCTGTTTCAGAAATGATGAGACTCAGAGAGGTCAAACAGCAAGAAGTGGCAGAGCAGGGCTGGGGGAGCTGGCCCTGTCTCCTTGCCTCCCTCCCACTCCTGACCTATGAGTTCCTGGAGAGTTGAGTCCACAACTAACCACTGGTTAACATCAGTGAGGCCATCAAGACTTAGGGCTCAGTCTGAGCGGAGAAGGTGGTCTCCATTCAGGGGTCTCCATGGGGGAAGGATTCTGAACTGGACACCAGGAGACACCATTCTGGCTCAGATTCTGCCACCACTTTTCTGGGTGACTTTAAACAAGTCACCTTCCCTCTCTATGCTTCAGTTTCTCCATCTAGTCCATGTTCCCATGTTTTCCTACATTGACTTCTGTGGTCTCTGCTCCCCGGATATACTGTCTTCCCTCTAAGCCAAATTCTCTTGAGCCTGTTAGAGCAGGTCAGTATCCCCACCCCAGCCCTTGGCACATCATCCACTCATCTCTAGAGATGGTAGGGTGTGTACTTCTGGGATTTTCAATCCTGAGCATGCCCACCACTGGGGATCTGCATCATGATATGGGGACATGTAAAAGCATATACAAATGATCCTCTCCTCCTTGGCAAATATAAACTATTTTAAGAATAAAAACCAAGATATCTGTATATCTATATTTTTTCCTATTTATATCTATGGGATCACATGAATTTTAAAGATAAACTCCAGATTTCAAAGGACTTTTCATGTGCTTCAGACTCTGTCCCTGTCCCTTTCTGGACCTTCTACTTGGAAAAGATTAAGAGTCAGTGGTAAGAGAAAGACCTTTTGAACCATAGGACAAGGGCTCATTCTTATCTCTACAACTTAGCAGTTGCAAAACCTTGAACACATTACTTCACCTCTCTTGTTAATGCATTAAATCTATAAATCAAATTGGAAAGAATTAACATTTTAATATGACTGAGTTGATCAATCCATGAACATGGTATATCTTTTTCTTTCTTTTTCTTTCTTTTTTTTACAATTGGGGGACTCCCTCTTATTATTATTATTATTTTTTAGTTCTTTTATTGGTACATTTTAGATATACAATTCATTTGCCTTTATCATTGGGTGTTTGTACCTGTACATGATATATCTTGGTTCTTTTTTTTTCCCCATTACCTGTGCACCCTTCACACCTCCACCCTTCCCTATTACATAGATTTCATTTCCACTTTTTTTTCTTTTCTCAGTTTTTCCTTTCCCTCTTTTCCTTTCCCCTTCCCCTACCTTCACTCCTTCCTCTTTGGACCTTTTTTCCTATTTCAAATTATCAATTGTTCATTTTAATCATTTTAACCCTTGTTTACACTATCAGTTTCTCACACTAGTGAAACTATTCCATATTTACACATGTGTGTCCTATTTATTTCACTTAAGAGGATGGCCTCGATATGCACCCATTTACCTATAAATGACTCTAGTTTTTCATTCTTTATGGCTGAGTAGTGCTCCATTTTATAAAAAAACCACATTTTCTTTATCCAGTTTCCAGTTGATGGGCACTTGGGCTGCTTCCAAGCTTTAGCTATTACAAACTGTGCCGCTATGAACATGGGTGGACATATATCACTGTGGTATGATTCTTTTAATTCGTTGGGGAAGATATCCAGCAGGGGAATAGCTGGGTCAAATGGGGCCTCTAGTCCTAGTTCTTTGAGGTATCTCCATACGGATTTCCACAGTGGTTGCACCAGTCTGCACTCCCACCAGTAATAGAGAAGGGTCCCTTTCTCCCCACAACCCCGCCAGCATTTGTTATTTGTTGATTTCTTGATAGCAGCCATTCTTTCTGTGGTGAGGTGGAATCTCAGTGTTGTTTTCATCTGCGTCTCTTGAATGACGAGTGATGTTGAACATTTTTTCATATATTTGTTTGCTGCTTTTACTTCCTTGTCTGAGAAATGTCTGTTCATTTCAGATGCCCATTTTTGAATTAGGTCTTTGAAATTGGGGAGTCTGATTTTTTTCAATTCTTTATATATTCTAGATAGTAGACCTTTGTCTGAGGTACAGGTGCTAAATTTTTTTCCCCATATTGTAGGTTGTCTGTTAGCTCTGTTGGTGGTTTCTTTTGCAGTGCAGAAGCTTTTTAATAAGATGAGGTCCCAGTTGTTGATAACATGGTATATCTTTCTATTTATTTAAGTCTTCTTTAAAGTCTTTCATCAGTTTTTTCTTTTATTGTAATTTTCAGCATGTAGATTATATATATTATTTTATATAAATCTAATTATATGTGATAATATATAATTATATATTATATTATATAAATCTAATTATATAATAATTATACATGTATAATCAGATTTATAAATAAGGATTTCTAACTTTTGCAGCTATTGTAAATAGTATTGTTTAAAAAATTCTGATTTCCAGGTGTTCTCTGTAGTTCATAGAGATTTTTGTATATTCACCTTATATCCTAAGGCACTGCTAGGACTTCTTAGTTCTAGAAAATTTTGTAGATTCCTTGGAATTTTCTACATAGGCAGTGTGTCACCTGGCAATAGGGGTAGATTTATGTACTACTTTCCAATCTATCTGTCTTTTAAACTTTTTTTTGCCTTATTGCACTGGCTGGAGCTTTTAGTACAATGGTGAATAAATGTAGTGAAGTGGTAAGGATGGACATTTTTGTATTGTTCTCTAGCTTAGCAGAAATGCCTTTAATATTTCATGGTAAATTGTGATGTTAGCTGTAAATTTACTACAGATATTCTTTACCAGGTTGAGTTTTTTTCTATTCCTACTTTGTTGAATTTTACTTATTTATTTACATACTATGAGCAGACATTTAGTGAATTCTTATTTGTCAAATATCTCTTCTATATCTATTTGTTTTTGTTTTTTTGTTTTTGGTACCAGGGATTGAACTCGGGTCCTTGCGCTTGCGCAGCAGGCGGTGAAACCACTGAGCTAAATCCCCGGCCCAGTTTTTTTTTTTTTTTTTTTTTGTCTTCGATATCTACTGCTATATGGTCACATGTCTTTTCTTCTTCAGTATGTTGTTATGATGGATTACACAGTTTAATTTCTTGATAGATATAGGGCTACTTGAGTCATCAATTTCTTTTAGAGTAAACTTTGGTAGTCTGTTCATTAATCCTATTATGTTCAGAAAACATATTTCATATTATTTCGATTATTTTCAATTTGTTACTTTGTTTAATGACCCAGAACATAATCTATCTTGGTGGATGTAACTTGTGTACTTAAAATATGTATTTTCTGTTGTTGCTAGATAAAATCTTATTCTAATGATAATTATATCAAATTGGTCAGTATTGTTTTTGTTTCAGCATTTTGTTTGTTTGTTTGTCTTTGGTGTTTTTGTTTTGTTTTGTTTTTTTTGGATTGAACTCAGGCCTTGCATTTGTAAGGAAAGCGCAGTGCCACTGAGCTAAATACCCAGCTGTCAGTATTGTTTTTGAGGTCAGTCTTTACTGATTTTGTTTACTTGTTCTATTAATTACAGAGAAAGGCTGTTGAGTTATCCAACTAGACCTGTGGTCTCTCTTTTCTTCCTTATAGTTCCACACATTTTTGCCTCATATATTTTGAAGCCCTGTTATTAGCTCCAAGGATGTTTACAATTGCAACATTTTCATGTACTTGACCCTGTTGTCATTATGTAATGTTTTGCCTTATGTCTGGTAACTTAACTTTTTTTTGAAACTAGCTTTTTCTTTTCTTTTTTTGGTACCTGGGATAGAACTTGGGACCTTGTGCTTGCAAGGCAGGCAGAAGAACCACTGAGCTAAATCCCTGGCCCCTGAACCTAGCTTTTTCTGATCAATGGATGCTCCAGCTTTCTTTGATTTCTCTAATGGCCAGTGATGTTGAACATTTCTTCATGTATTTATTGGCCATTTATACTTCTTCTTTTGTGAAGTTTCTATTCATTGCACTTGCCACTTTTGATTCTTTTATTTGAGGGGTCTAATTATGTTGAATTTTTAAAAATTTATATATTAATTGGTACATTTCAGATATACAATACATTTACATTTATCATTCGGTGTTTGTACCTGAACATGATGTATCTTAGTTCTTATTTTTTTCCCCATTACCTATGACCCCTTCATCCCCACCACCCTTCCCTATTTACATAGACTTTGTTTCCATTTTTTTTTCTTTCTCATAATTTTTCCTTTCCTTTCTTCCCTTTCCCCTTCCCCTCCTGCCACCCCTCCACCTTTGGACCTTTTCCTATTTCAAATTATCAATTATTCGTTTTACTCATTTTCATCCTTATTTACACTTTCAGTTTCTCACACTAGATACTATTCAGTATTTACACATGTGTGTCCTATTTATTTCACTTAAGAGGATGGCCTCAATATGCATCCATTTAGCTATAAATGACTCTAGTTTCTCACTCTTTATGGCTGAGTAGTACTTCATTTTATAAAAAACCCACATCTTCTTTATCCAGTTTCCAGTTGATAGGCACTTGGGCTGTTTTCAAACCTTAGCCATTGCAAATTGTGCTGCTATAAACATAGGTGCACATATATTGCTGTGGTATGATTCTTTTAATTCTTTGGGGAAGATACCCAGTAGGGGAATAGCTGGGTCAAATGGGACCTCTAGTCCTAGTTCTTTGAGGTATCTCCATACGGATTTCCACAGTGGTTGCACCAGTCTGCACTCCCACCAACAATGGAGAAGGGTTCCTTTCTCCCCACAGTCCCGCCAGCATTTGTTATTGGTTGATTTCTTGATGGCAGCCATTCTTTCTGGGATGAGGTAGAATCTCAGTGTTGTTTTCATCTGCATCTCTCGAATGACCAGTGATGTTGAACATTTTTTCATATATGTATTTGCTGTTTTTACTTCTTTGTCTGAGAAATGTCTGTTCATTTTCGATGCCCATTTTTGAATTGGGTCTTTGAATTTGGGGGTCTGATTTTTTTCAATTCTTTATATATTTTAGATAGTAGACCTTTGTCTGAGGTATAGCTGCTAAAAATTTCTTCCCATATTGTAGGTTGTCTCTTAGCTCTGTTGGTAGTTTCTCTTGCAGTGCAGAAGCTTTTTAATAAGATGAAGTCCTAGTTGTTGATTCTTTGTGCTAGTTCCTGTGCTACTGAAGTTTTGTTCATAAAGTCTTTTCCTTTGCAAATGTCATTGAGAGTTCTACCTAACTTATCTTCCAGCAAGTTTACTGTTTCTGTCTTGATATTTAGCTCTTTAATCCACTTTGATCTTAGTTTAGTGCATGGTGATAGGTATGGGTCTGGTTTTAATCTTTGGCAGGTTGAAATCCAGTTTTTCCAACACCATTTATTGAACAGGCTATCTTTTCTCCAATGAGGGCGATTGGCTCCTTTGTCAAAGATGAGGTGGCTGAGTATGTCTGGAGTTGTTTCTGCATCTTCTAATCTGTTCCACTGATCCCCGGGTCTGTTTCCTTGCCAGTACCATGCTGTTTTTATCACAGTAGCTTTGTAGTATAGTTTCAAGTTGGGGATTGTGATACCCCAGCTGTGTCTCTGTTGCCCAGAATTGCTTTTGCTATTCTAAGTTTCTTCTGCTTCCAAATGAATTTTTGGATTGTTTTCTCTAGTTCTGTGAAGTATATTGTTGGAATTTCAATTGGTATTGCATTAAATCTATATAGTAGTTTTGGAAGTATGACCATTTTCACTATATTGATTCTTCCTAACCAGGAACAAGGGATATATTTCCATTTTCTTATATCCTCTTCAATCTCCTTCTTCGGAGTGCTGTAGTTTTCAGTGTAGAGGTCTTTTGCTTCCTTTATTAGGTTGATTCCTAGATATTTCATTTGTTTTCAATGCTATTGTAAAAGGAATTATTTCCCGAATTTCTCTCTCAATGGGTCTGCTAATTGTGGATAAGAAGGCTATTGTCTTTTGAGTGTTGACCTTATATCCAGCTACTCTACTGTATCTGTCAATTAGGTCTAAAGGGCTTTTGACTGAGTTTTTGGGGTCTTCTATGTAAAGTATCATATCATCAGCAAATAATGACAGTTTAACTTCTTCCTTTCCTATCTTTATTCCTTTTATTTCTTTCTCTTGTCTAATTGCTATGGCCAATGTTTTCAGAACAACATTCAAGAGGAGTGGTGATAGTGAGCATCCTTGTCTTGTTCCTGATTTTAGCATGAAAGTTTTCAGTTTTTGACCATATAGTATGATGTTGGCTGTTGATTTTTCATAGATAGCCTTAATCAGGTTGAGATAAAAACCTTCTATTCCAATTTTCTGTAGTGTTTTTATCATGAATGGGTGCTGGATTTTGTCAAATGCCTTTTCTGCATCTGTTGAGATAATCATATGGTTTTTGTCCTTGACTCTGTTAATATAGTGTATTACATTTTTTGATTTATGGATGTTGAGCCATCCTTTCATCCCTGGGATAAATCCAACTTGGTCAGGGTGAATGATCTTCTTGATGACCCTCTGTATTCTGTTTGCCAGTATCTTGTTGAGGATTTTTGCATCTATGTTCATTAGGGAGATTGGTCTGTAGTTCTTTTTTTGGGTTGGGTCTTTCCCTCGTTTTGGAATCAAAGTAACACTTGCTTCCAGGAAAGAATTTGGAAGTCTTGCTTCCCTTTCAATTTCCTTGATGAGTTTAAAGAGTAATGGCAATAGTTCTTCTTTAAATGTCTTGTAGAATTCAGCAGTGAACCCATCAGGACCTGGGCTTTTCTTTGTTGGTAAACTTTTTATTACATTTTCAATTTCACTCATTGTTATTGGGGTGTTTAGAATTTCTATATCTTCTTCATTTAACTTTGGCAATTTGTATGTATCTAGGAATCTGTCCATTTCTTCTGTGTTTTCCATTTTATTGGAGTACAGGTTCTCAAAGTAGGTATTGATGAGCCTCTGAATTTCTGCTGGATCTGTTGTGGCATCACCTTTTTCATTCTTAATTGCATGGATTTATGCCTTTTCTTTCCTTTTTTTGATAAGGTTGGCTAAAGGTTTATCGATTTTATTTATTCTTTCAAAAAACCAGCTCTTCGATTCATTGATTTTTTTGTATCATTCTCTTAGTCTCCATTGCATTGATTTCTGCTTGGATCTTTATAATTTCCTTTCTTGTACGAGCTTTGGGTTTGTTATGCTCTTCTTTTTCTAGGAGCTTGAGGTTCTTCATTAGGTTATTTAACTGAGTTCTCACTGTTGTCCTAATATGGGCATTCACTGCTATGAATTTCCCACGTAGAACTGCTTTCATTGTGTCTCACAGATTCCTATATGTTGTATTGGCATTATCATTTACTTATCAAAACTGTCTAATTTCTTCTTTAATTTCCTCTGTGATCCATTGGTTGTTCAGGAAAGTGTTATTCAATTTCCATGTGTTTGTGGGTGTTCTGCAGTTTCTTATGTTATTGATCTCCAATTTTATTGCACTATGGTCTGATAATATACAGGAGATAACTTCAATTCTTTTACATTTATTTAGGTTTGCCCTATGAGCTAGCATGTGATCTATTTTGGAGAACGACCCGTGTGCAGCTGAAAAGAATGTGTATTCTGATTTTGTGAGGTGGAACACTATAAACATCTCTTAAGTCCATTTGTTCAATAGCTTGGCTCAGTTCTAGAATTTCATTGTTAATTTTTTTCCTAGATGATCTGTCTATTTGTGATAGAGAGGTGTTGAGTTCCCCCACTACAATTGTGTTAGTGCTTATTTGGTTTTTCATGTCCATTAATATTTGTTTTGTATAGTTGGGGGCATTCGTATTTGGTGCATAAATATTTAGGACTGTCATCTCTTCCTCTTGGATTGTTCCCTTCACAAGGATGTAGTGTCCATCTTTGTCTCTCTTAATTACTTTTGGTTTGAAATTTGCTTTGTCTGCAAATAAGATTGCTACCCCTGCTTTTTTCTGGGATCCTGTCATGTGGAGAACTGTTTTCCATCCTTTTACTTTCAGTCTGAATTTCCTTTTGAGTTAGGTGTGTTTCTTGTATACAGCATATTGCTGGGTTTTGCTTCTTAATCCATTCTGTCAGTCTGTTTCTTTTGATTGGTGAATTGAGGCCATTAACATTGATAGTTATAATTGAGAGATATTGACTCATTCTTGCCATGATGTTTTATTGTTGTTGGCTCTTTTCTTATTTTTCCCCTTTTCCCTTTAGTGCCTTACCTTGCATGGTGTCTTCTCTCTGTTGGCCCTCATGGAGTTGTGACCTTCATTGTCTTTTTCTAGGATATTGCATAAAATTGTTTGGAGTGCTGGTTTGGTGTTCATGAAATTTCTCAGGTGTTCTTTGTCATGAAAGTATCTAATTTCCCCATTGATTTTGAAAGATAATTTTGCTGGATACAACAGTCTAGGTTGGAAGTTATTTTCTTTTAGGGCTTGAAATACTTCACTCCAGGCTCTCCTTGATTTGAGGGTTTGTGTTGAGAAATCTGCTGTGATTCTGATGGGCTTTCCTTTGTATGTGATTTGTTTCTTTTCTCTAACTGCCTGTAGAATTTTGTTCTTCTGTTGGGTTCTGGGATCTTGACTATTATATGCCTAGGTGTAGATTTTTTTGATTGTGGCTGGGTGGAGTTCTATATGCCTCGCTTATCTGTGTGTCCAATTCTCCACCTCTGTCTGGGAAGTTTTCTACTATTACTTCTGTGAACAGTTTTTTTATGTCAATTATACTTTCTCTTGTTTTTTCGTGGACTCCTATCAGTCTTATGTTATTATTCTTTGCATCATCTAGCAGCTGTTGGATTGATTTCTCATGGTCCCTTACTATCTTTAAGAAATCTCTGTTTTCATGGTCCTTAACTGTGACCCTGTCTTCTATATCTGATATTCTATCTTCAGATTCTCTTAGTCTGCTCTGTATGCTTTCAATAGAGTTTTTAATCTCCTGAATATCTGTTTGAATCTCCTTCATGGATTCCATTTCTTTCTTATGTTGGTGATCATGGTTTCCATTTCTTTCTTATGCTGGACATTCATGGCCTCCAGCATGTTCTGATCTCATCTATTTTCTTGTCTGTTTCTGCTCTAGAGCCTCTAATCACGTCTTTCACCCTATGCACCATCTCTGTATTTATCTGGGAGATTATTTCTGCTTTGAATTTTTCTAGAGCCTCATGTATCTGCTTTGTTACTTCCTGTGCTATCAGTTCAGGGTGTCCAGGTGGTTGATTACCTGGCTTTTCCACCTCCTTTCCCCCAGAATTTCCTTTTTGTGGCATGGAAGCTGCGTTTGTGCCTTGCTTAAATGTCTTCTCATTTTTGTTTTTGGTACTGTCCTTGGTTTAATTCCTGGGTTGATATTTCAAAATTGCTTAATGCAGGTATCTTTGTTGCTTGTGTTTAAAACCCTTGTGGAACGATTGCTTTTCGGAGGTGTCTTCCAGATATGGCTTGTGTTTAGGTTTTGAGGCTGTAATGACTCTGAGGCTATTTTATTTTCCTTATACCAGGAAGGAAAACTGATTAGATCAATCACAACATGTTAGGCCAAAGGTTACAATCAGCAATACCATAGCATCAAGCACAGCTTAGAAAATGACAATTTGTGGTAGTTATTAATCTATCACATTTAACTATGTGAAGTATAATCCCCTGTGCCTCTGTAGTGAGGGACCAGGTAGCAGAAGAGCCATAAGGTGGGGAAGGGGGGAGATGGAATTGGACCTTGCAGGCGCCCGCGCAGTAAGAGGAGCACCGGATGAAGGCGGGGCTCCAAGCCGCTCCCGGGACCTCACCGTGCTGTGGACAGGAACCGGAACACAGCCTAGGAGCCTCAGGCTGCTTGGCCGACCCGCGGAGAGAAGCTCCGGATGAAGGCCTTGAATTTTTTATATATTCTAAATGTTAGCCCTCTGAAGAATAGCTGGCAATGCCCCACCCCCATTTTATAGGTTGTCTTTTCACTCTGTTCATTGTTCTATTGCTGTACGGAATATTTTTTTTTTTATTGTGCAGAAGCTTTTTCAATTGACATGGCCGCATTTGCTGATTCTTGGTACTATTTCCTGTGTAACTGGGGTTCTGTTCATAAAGTCCTTGCCCATGCCTATGACTTTAAGAATTTTTCCTATTTTATCTTCCAGCAGGTTAAGTGTTTCTGTTTTAACATTTAGTTTTGATTTTAGTTTAGTACATGGTGAGAGATATGTGTCAAGATTCAGTCTTCTTGATGTGTATAGCCACTTTCCCCAGTACTTTTTAATAAAATGGTTATCTTGGTTTGTTATTTTTGTATGTATGTTTGTCAGTTCTGTTGTTCTTCATTCCAGCTGTGGTTCAGATATGGTTTGAGTTTCCCACTCAAAGATCCATGTGATGGAGACTTAGCTCTCAGTGGTAATGAGGGAAGTGATGGAATATTGGGAGATCCAGTGGGACCTAGTGAGAGAGCGCTAGGTCATTGGTGGCACAGTCCTCAGAAGGGAGTACTGGTCTCCTGGAGTAAGTTTTCATGAGACTGAATTATTATAAAAGTGTGAGCTTGATCTCTGAATCTCTCTCTGGCATTCTGTTTGGCTGTGATTTCTCCCTCCCACATATGTTCCTGCCACTGCCTTCTGCCATGAAGGGCCATAGTCAAGGTGGGAGGCCCTTAACCAGAGCCTGTGCTATGCTGTTTGGACTTTCAGCCTCCAAAACAATGAACTAAGAACATCTCTTTTCTATATAAAGTTAGCCTGTCTTGGGTATTTCATTATAATAATGACAAGCAAACTAATACAATTCAGAGGTTCCAAGTTTCCCACTGATGCCACTTCCCTTGTACCTGAAGAATTCGTTTAACTTCTCTTTTAGACAATCAGCTTAGTGTTCCTTCATCTGAGATCGTATTTATTTTGCCTTCCTTTCTGAAAGATATTTTTCACCCTTCAGGAATAATTAGTGTAGACACAGAATTTTGTAGTAGATTGTCATTTTTTTTCAATACTTTAGAAATTTTCACTGTAATTTGGCTTTCTATGCATTCTTGTTAGAAATTTGCAGTCATATGTACCTCCCCCCCTATATTAACATTGCTCTTTATTATGGATGTTTTGCAGAGTTTTTTCTTTATATTTGGTTTTCAGTAGTTTGATTATGATATGTCAAGGCATGGGTTTCTTTGAGTTCATTCTGTTTGGGGTTTGCTGGACTTCTTAAATCCATAAAATTATGTCTTCAAAATTGGGGAGTTTTTATTCATTATTTCTTCAAATTATTTTTACACCAATATTTCTCCTATCCTTTTAGGACTTCAAAGACACAATTATTAGACCTCTTGATGTTGTCCCACAGTTTCCTGATGTTCTGTACATTATTTTGTCATTTCCCCATCTATTTTTGAGATTGGATAATATGCATTCATCTATTTCCAAGTTCACTCATTCATTCCTCTGTTATGTCTACTTTTTTTTATTGAGTCCATCAAGTGAAATTTTAAGTTTCAGTTGTTTATTTTCAGTTTCCATTCCTTTCTTTCTTTCTTTTTTTTTTGTACTAGGGATCAAACTCGAGACCTTGGACTTGCGAGGCAGGAGGTGGAACCACTGAGCTAAATCCCCAGCCCTCCATTCCTTTCTTTATTAATAAGTTATATTTCTTTTTCTAAAAATGTCCATGTTTCCATTTTAAAAGAATGTTTGCTCTTATTTCATGGAACTTTGAAAATCTTTGATAATTTCAATATTTCTGTCATCTTGGGGTTGGGATCTATTGATTATCCTTTCCCTCACAAGTTGTTGAGATTTTCCTTGTTCTTTGTATATTGAGTAATTTTGGATTATACCTTGGATATTCTGAAACTTTGGGTTCTGTTAAAATCTTGAGCAGAATGTGTGTGTGTGTGTGTGTGTGTGTGTGTGTGTGTGTGTATATATATATATATATTTAAGTAGGCATCCAATCCAGTATTTGTGGGTGTGGGACAGGTAACCATACCTTGCCTGTTCCAGTGCTCAGCAAGGCTACATAACAGAGGCAGGACAAGAGTGACGACTTGAGAGCAAACATCTAACCTACCTACCATTGTAACACTGCAGACTCAGAATGGAATCACAGAATACCAAGGCCTCAGATGCTTCTAGCTGGGGTGTCCCAAGTCTTCCAGTTTCCTGTTATCACTCTCTTCATGTCTCCCAAACTGGCTTGAGCCTCATTTCATGTGCTGTGTAGGATCCAAAAGATTCCCCAAGAGCAAGAGGTCTGCAGAATTCCCAGGGCTGGGGGTCTCCTGATCAACGTTCCCTATACTTTTTGTTTCCTGCTAAATTTTACCCATCACCTTCTTGTGTCTGTTCTTCCCTCTTCTCCTCCAGCCACCCCCACACTGAGCTTTAGGCCCCCATTTGCATAATCAAAACCCCTGCCTTGCTTGACTGAGCAAAGAGGCATCTATTTTGAGCCTCTGTGCTTTAATATTATAAATTGCTTGTGTGTGGGCTTTTCCTGCCCCCTGCTAACTCGGTAACATTCAGAGGCAGGGTAAACTACGTGTTTGGTAAAGAAATAAACAAAAGGAAATAGTTTAAAGATTTATCCCCCACCAACCCCTTCTTTCTGGAGTGGTGTTGTTCTGGGAGAGCATTTTCTTTATTCTTACTGTTCATATAAACATTTTAAGGACATTGAGAAAGCCCATGGCAAGAAATTGGTTTATTGTTGTTTAAACTAGTCTTTCCAAAACCTACTTGGCCACAGCACAGCTCTGTCATGGTGCAACTATTAACATCTGACAGCCTGGCAAGTGGGGAAAGCCATGTAAGATAAGGGTGAAGGAAGAGGAGTGTCCTGTATTTGCTGGTCCTTGCTGTCTCCAGAGGCTATCCTCGTAGGGGACAATTATGGCTTATTATTTTGTTTTTTGAGATTAAGTCTTGCTAAGTAGTTCAGGCTGGCTTAGAACTCATAATGATCCTCTTGCCTCAGCTTCCAGAGTGTTGGGATTATAAGTGTGTGCCACCAAGCCTGGCTTGGCTGTTATGGTTTAAATAGGAAGTGTCCCCTCAAAGACTCATGTGTGGAAGGCTTGATTCCCTGTGCAGTAATATTCGAGATAGGGTTACGGCTAGAGAAGTAATTAGATCATGAGGATGTTACCTCATTAATGGATTAATTCATTGATGAACTCATGGCTGAATAGGCTATTAGGTAGTGGGATCTGGCTGGAGGAAGCAGATTGCTAGGGCTGTGCCTTTTAGGGGTGTACCTGTCCCCAGCCCTTTCCCCTCTCTCTGGCTCTTCCCCTGTCCTCTGCATCCTGGGTGCTCTGAGGTGAGCAGCTTTCCTCCCTTATGCCCTTCCACCATGACATTTCTGCCTTACCACAGGCCTGAAAAGAATGGAGCCAGCTGACCATGGACTGAAACCTCTGAAATCATGAGTGAAAATAAACCTTTACTCCTTTAAATTGTTATGCTCAGGTGTTTTTGTCAGAGTGATGAAAAGCTGACACAGTGATCTTGGAATTGTCCAAATAAGGGCCCTTTTGAGAGTGAAAGGAACCACTGTTAATGGCTATGCCATGGTAGTAGCCATAGATTGGTCTGTTTTGAGCAAAGCAGAGCATGTGGACACCTCACCCACTTACTTTACAGATGTTCTGAGATTTAGACTGTAAATGCACTATGCGTTTTCTCTTGGCCTCTGTTTCCCCACCTGTGAAGTGAGGGTCTCTGAGTTCAATTATTTTTTCATTTATTTAGTCTTTCAACAAGAATGCAGCAAGCCTCTCCTGGTTGCTGGCCCTGTGTGGACCTTGGAGGAGTCATAGTGAATACGTATGTCCCCACCTTCAAGGAAGGGGCTCGCTGTGTAGAAGGGGAGATTGATAACCAGATTGTGCAGAGGTCATAGTTTCTACTCCATCTCAGCTTTTAACCTTCAACCCATGAGCACAGATAGGTCTGGAAGGGTTTTGTGATTATGCAGCCTGGACTGCAGCAAAGGAGGATTCCGCAGCACCTGGAGGCCTCCCCACACCTGTGCAGGTCCCAACAGCTTCCAGGCTGGGGACCTAAGGAGAGCGCAGAGAGGAGGCTGCTGGTTCTCCAGCGGGGAGCACTGATCACCACTCACCTGCTGCTCTGGGCAATGATTAGCTGTCAAGGTTCATTTGAGCTACAGACCCCTGACTCCCACCAGACAGGTCTGGTGGCAGCTGAGGCTGCTCCCCAGGAAGCAGGAGGGAGGAAAATTACCTTCTTCCCTACCTTGCTGCCTGTTTGGAGTGGCAGTCACAGAACAGCTTGTGTCCTGCCAGGCCTGATAACAGAACTGTCATGGTCCATGGATGCCCTGGCCCTGGAAAGTGAGTGGTGAGGATTCCAGGAAATTGCTGCAATTTGAGCTACCTCAAATTAGATTGCCTCAGGGAGTGATTTCAGACTCTGCAAATTGCATCTTGAGCAGAGCCTCTTACTGTGCTTCTCTTGGCCCTGACTCTTACAGCTTTCCTCAAGGGTCATCCTCAGTAAAGATAGCTGGGTGGGGGCTTACATTCCTGTACATGACCAGATGTGTAGCTGTAGTAGGCATGTTATTTCACAGGGACAATAATTCATGAACCTTTTCACCATGAGGGGAAGAAATGAAAAAGGAGAATTCTAGTTATTAAGAGAAAAGTCTGGACCAGCAGCCAGCTTGGCTTTGCAGTCAAAACAGTTGCAGGTGGCTGCACCCTGCCCAGTCTGGCTCGCCCAGCCCATTTGCATCCAGGAGACTGTGAGGACCCCTGGGCACGCCCACCAGCCGCCAGCACCTGCAATAACAGCCTCTCCCTGCCCCCCAGCCTCTGGCCTCTTGGCTGTGCCGCTACCTGGTTCCACACTACAGAGGCACAGGGGAACATAGAGGCCATTGTCCTGAGCTGCAGAAGTGAACAACAGAGAGAGGGCCTCTCTCAGGCTCCCTGATGAAAACTGTAGCCCATTGGAAAAGTGAAGAGAAATCTCTGCAATAAAGGCTCACCAGACCACTGTACTTGGTAAGTGGGAGGGATCATCACCTCCCATGTGAACCTGGACTATTTTCAGGGGAAGGGCAGCTGGAACCTGTAATAGAACCTTGCAGGGTTTAACCCTGCAGGAGGACAGGGAGCTCAACTTGGGACTTGCAGCCAGAAATCTGACTGAATCTCATGGGTCTGCAACTGGCTTACTGAGACTCGTTGACTTATAACTGCACACTGCTGCCCACATTGTTTATTGTGACAGCAGAGATATACCCTGAAGGAGGCCTTTCATTTTTATCTTTATTTTGTTATTTTCAAAATTACCACTATTTTTTTGCTCTTATTTTTGATTTTTTTCTTCTTTATCTACTCTTTAAAATTTTTATTTTTCTCTTTTTTGTTTTTCTCTTTTCTTTCTCTCTTTCTCTCTCCCTCACTCCCTTGCTGACCCACATTGTTCTTCATCTCCCTTTGTGTTCCTGTTCTGGCCCCAATTTGTATTTCTTCTTTATTTTTCTTTTCTTCCCTCTCCTTCTCTCACCTGTGCCCTCTGGCCTCACTGCTAACCTTCCCTTATACCTCTATCTACCTATTCCTCCCTCCACAACTCCTTCTAACTCCCCATCCCAAAGGGTAAAGTGGCTGTATTGAAGAGTTTATTCACTATACACATATGCTGGATTGGTCCTTGATCTTGATTTAATTCACACAGTTAAAGCTCATAGATTAATAACCACCAGAAATTATCATTTTCTAAAAGGTACTTGACACTTTGTGTTGCTGATTCTATCACTTGGGCTAAGGTGTTCCTGGGTTCACATTTGCCCTCAGTTTGATCCGTCTGTTACAGGTTGTATCTTTTTTCTCTTTTTTTGGTACCAGGGATCAAACTTGGGTCCTTGTACTTGCAAGGCAGGCAGCAAAGCCACTGAGCTAAATCCCTAGCCCTATAGGTTGTATCTTAACTGTCCCCCAAAGGTTCATATTTTGAAGGCCTGGTCCTCAGCTGATGTCACTGTTGGGAGGTAGTGGGAGGTTTAGGAGGTGGGGCCTCGTGGAAAGACATTAGGTCATTGAGGGTATGGGTTATGCCCTTGAAAAGGACATTGGGACCTGGATCCCTTCTCCCCTCTGCTTTCTGGCCACTGTGAGGTGAGTAGCTTTGCTTAACCTCACATGCCCCACTCACCACAGGCCCAAAAGAAGGGGCCAAGTGATCATGGAACAAAACCTCTGAAACTGAAAGCTTTCCTCCTTAGGAGTTGGTTTTCTCAGGTATTTTGTCACAGTGACAAAAGTTGACTCACACATGGTGTCCTCAGGCTTGTCACATTTTCTCTTTAATTTTTTTGCCAACAAGGATGTGCTAGTGTTCAGAACAGCCTGGCCACCACAGGCAACCGACCTGCTAGGTAGGCACTAGGAGACTGGTGCCAGTTGGCAGGGGTGGGTGGCCTAGTCTCGGCACATCCTCCTGAAGCTCTTTGGAGAACACCATTGTTTGAAGACCTCAGGCCGTAGGGTTCCTGATGTGTACCATCCTGGAAGTGGTAATGCATCTGGTGCTCCTTGGTGTGGGCATCTGGGCTTAGCGTCAAAGGCAGCTGTCCTGCAGGTGGGAAGACATGGCCAGGAAAGGCAGCCCAGGTGTTACCCAGGAGCCACGTGCCGTTTGCCTGGGCAGCTGTCCTGTATTGAATGTCCACAGGATACCAGGTCCAGTGCTGAGTGTTTTACCTGCTTTTCCTCAATTGAATGTCATACAAAATATGTGCAACTGTCATCCCCAAGGACAAGGAAACTGAGGCAGAGAGTGGCGATCACTTGCTCAAGTTCATCTGCTTGCTGAGTATTGACGTCACTGAGTTTAGGGGCAGAACTATCTGGAGCTGATGACACACTGCTGAGGTCACCTCACATCCCAGTTCAGTCCTCTAGGTCAGGTCACCTCATACCCAGATGAGGCCCAAAGCCATTTTGAGGGCACCATGGCCTTGGGCCAGTCTGGTCCCCTATGACCTCCCAGCTAGCCAAGTCCCTTACGCTGCTATAGCTCCAGTGGCCTCTTGCTCTCCAGGGACCAGGCTCAGGGTGTTCCTACAGGCCCTTGCTCCTCCCTTTGCTTTGGCTCCTGTCCACCTCAGACCTACTTATTCCCTACTCATGGTTGCTCAAGAGTCCCCTTCCTAGGGTCACACTTGCCTGCCCATGGCTCCCTCAGCTTTCTTCCTCTAGGCTGTGAATGTTTTGCTCTGACGCTGTGTCAGATGCTCACTTGTGACACAATTGTTATCTATGCCTGGGCTGAGGTGAGAGCTCTTAGGGGTGAAAGTTGTGTTATTTTTATTGCTTATTTTTTCCCTGGTATCTAGAGCCAGCTTGGTGCACAGTGACATCCACAGCTATTTGTGTGCATATCAGCTTGGAAATGCATACATATACCTACGTATATATTCCACAGGTGATTAGAAGCTACTTTAATGATCCTATCATGGGACCCACATGAGGCCATTGCACAACTAAAGGCATCATTTTTATTCTTTCCCTCAATTGTGCTCCTTCTTCAGTGCCCAGTGACTTCCTAAAAGGCACCATTGTCTGCACTGTTCCCTATACTGGAAAGCTCAGCAAGGTAGTTGTGAGCGTTGCTGGTCTAAGTTTCTGCTTATGACAAAGCAGCACTGACTTCCTGGCCCATGTGCTTTTGGAGGGAGAGTTGAGTGACAGATTCTAGCCAGTTTGTGGTGAACAGAAGTGCCACGTGTCAGTCCTGGGCTGGAACCCTGAGCATGATGTGAGTCTCTCCAGTGTTTTCTGTCCATCTGCTTCAGTGACCACAAAGTGCCAGGTCATGCTGTTGGATGACCACATGGGGCAAAGCCTTAGCTGACTCAAGGGCCATGGAGCCTGTGTGACAAACCTCTGCTGTGTTAGGGTTGCTGCTTCCTGCTGCAAAGCCAGCCTCACCTGCCTGATCCAGTGACAGGGGCAGGTAAGTGACCTCTTCACTTCACTGTAGAACAGGGTCTCTTAGGGCAGAGCAAGGCTTGCTGTCACTACTGCAGTCAGTCCTTGTCACTTCTCCTCTGTGCCTGGAGAGGATGGCATGGTGGAAGCTTGCAGAGGGCATGCCCCACTCCTCCATGCAGGGCTGCGTGGCCTTAGCCCAGGTACTACCTTCTCTGTGACTCCTTTTCCCATCTGACATGTGAGGACACCAAGATCTTCCTCTCCTCCCAACCCACACAGATGCCTCAGTAATTAAGTCAGATAAGGGATGTGAGAGCCTGGGTCACTATTAGAGTGAGGACACTGGGCTGGCTACCATTCTGGAGTCCCTTCCAGACTCAGGACTCTTCCTGTGGTTTCCAGGTTCCCCAAGCTTCTGGGAAGGTGGTCTGGTCTCCCAGAGACATTGACACCCCTCAGGTCAGGAGATGTGATGAATTGGCTGTGTCACCTGGCTTGCTTGTTGTCACATTTAATTCAGGCTCCAAACCTGGCCACTCTGTTACTGTCATCACCCACCTCCCTCAGAGCTAACGCCTGGCTCCTTCCAGCTAATGAGCTCTCTTGGCAACTCCAGTCCTCACCCCAGTCTTGTTTCTCTCTGCCCTTCCTGTCACATCTGGAGAAAAGCGGTAAACAAGTTACCTCTAGGCTGGAGGGAGAGGTAAGTCTTGCTGAACTGAAATTTTTCAAAAGTGCTTCTTTCTGGGTTGGACCTTTGTGGGCTCCAGAGTCCTGGCTGTGACAACATGGCCTGCAGCAGCCCCTTGACTCAGGGCCATAGGATGATACCTGGAAGATTCCTTGCAAAATGTGGGATCAACTTCTGGGAAGAGAGCTGGTGACAGTTCTCTTACAGCAAAGTTAAGACCTCATAATGTGATTTTGCATGAAACTCATGGAGCCTGTCATCAATACTTTACTCCAGGAGTCATGTGTTGCTCTGCCTTTCCCAGCATCCCTTGGAGTTAAGCCTCTACCACATGGCTGATTCTGACCAATGGACTATGAGCAGAGGCAGCAGGTGTCACTTCCAGGCTGAGGTGGCCAGGAGCTAATGTGGCTCCTCCATCCCTCTGTTCCCGTGGAGCAGTGACCTTGGAGACTGTTTATTCAAACAGTGTAGCTGTAAGATGATGAAGAAAGACATTTTTACTGTGTTAAGCCAGGGAGATTTGGGGGTTTGTCTAGGTGATGGCCAGGATTGATTCTGCTGATTGATGCAGGGATCCTGAAGAGTGTGAGCTCCATGTGCACAAGGATTTTGTTGGTCTTGCCTGATGCAGGTCCTGAGTCCTTGCTTTTGGGAGTCTCTGTTGGTCCCATTCATTCTACTTTAACTCCTAATGTCACTGTCTTATGACACAGGCCCTTTCTAACATTATTCCTAAGCCCAAGTCTTCATCAATAGTGCTGCCAAGGAGCACATTCACCTCCCAGGAAGTATCTACCCTAATCACTTGCCTGGGGACTTTCCATACCATTTCCCCTAGTAATTTTGCATATTGGTCTTTTTCCCTTTTAGTGCCAGGGATTCAACCCAGGGTCTTAACACAGAGCTACACCCCTAGCCCATCTTTTCTAAAATTAATTTTTAATTTTTATATTTGAGACAGGGTCTAAGTTTCTAAGTCTCCTAGGCTAAGCTTGAACTTGTGATCCTCCTGCCTCAGCCTCCCGGAGTGCTAGGATTACAGGTGTGGACCACCATGCTAGTTTATTTATTTATTGATTGATTTTTATACAATTTCTTTTTTCCTTCTTTCTTTCTTTCTTTTTTTTTTTTTTTGGTACCGGGGATTGAACTCGGGTCCTTCTGCTTGCAAGGCAGGTGGTGGAACCACTGAGCTAAATCCCCGGCCCTCATGCTAGTTTATTGATGTTTGAGTCAAGAGATGCTCCACAGCCAGTGGCACTGGGTCAGTCTTCACTGGGCAATGGCCATTTTCTTCTAAATCTACCATCCGGCTTCAGCTTTGCATCCCCAAATCATCCTTCTTGGCTGGCTACCAGGGATCTCTTTCTAGAATCACATCTGATCTTGTCTCTCCACTGCTACAGAAGAGTGTTGTGGCTAAGAACATGGGCTCCAGATATTGACAGCATTGGTTCAAATCCCTCTCCCATCACTTAATGGCTGTGTGGCTTTTGGCAATATACCTAAACTCTCTGCATCTCAGTTTCCACCACTGTTAAAGGAGATGATGATGACACACCTCTCTCCCAGGCTTCTTGTAGAATTTAATGAGTTAATACACATAACCTGATTAGGGTTGTGGGGAAAAGAGTTTAAATATCTCAAGCTAAATTCTCCTAGGCTAATGTCTCTCAGGCCTGGTGTTTGAGGCCATTTGCCAGAGGCCCCATGCTGAGGTCCTTCTGCCTCTCCCAGCCTTGACCTTCAACCTGGCTGATTGTATCCTGACACACCTGGCCTTGCTGTCACCTCCCCTGGACACACTTCTCCTGTGTCACTCTGGAGAGTCAGCTCAGCCCCACGCCTCCAGGAAGTGCTCTGCATAGTTTGCATAGCAGAACAGCACAGACTCGGCGACTTCTTACTGTTCTGGAGGCTGGAAGTCCAAGATCAAAGTGTCAGCAGATCTGGGTTCTTCAGAGCCACTCTCCCTGGCTTACAGATGGCCACCTTCTTCCTGTGTCCTCACATGGCCTTTCCTTTGTGCTGTGCAAGTCTGTGTTTAAATTTCCTTTTCTTATAAGGAAGAATTTTTCTGCTCACCCTAAAGAGCAGACTTTGACTTAATCACTTCTTTAAAGAACTTACTCCAAATTACACTATGGAGCTTAGAATTTCAACATATGATTTTTTTTTGGGGGGAGCACATTTAGACCATAACATTCTCTATGACTCTCATACTCTGTGTCCCACCTCCACAGGGATCCCACAGCCCTTTGTGTATGTGTCCCTCAACATTGTATGATGGCAAAATGCCTTAATTCAGCAGTGTTTATTGAGCACTTACTATGCACCAGGCACTGGGGGACAAGGTAGAGCAGAGAAGGGCATTGTTTCTCTGCCTCCTTTGGCCAGGTGTCCTGGAGGTGGAGGCAGACACAGAACAAAGGCAATGTATTAGGGTTCTTAGAGGAACAGAATTAATGGAAAATATATATGTATAATTATGCAAGGGGATTTATTAGGTAGGTTTACAGGATCAGAGGTAGGAGACCCAACAATGGCCATCTGCTGGAGAGCTATTCAGCCCAAGAATATGGAAACCTCAAAACAAGGCAGATCAAGGATGCAGTCCCGGTCCAAGGTCAAAGGCTTGAAAACTCACTGAAGAGTTGCTGGTTGGAGTCTGCATTGGGAGGCTGAAGAAACTGGAGACCTAGAGACCGATGTTCAAAGACATCAGCAGCAAGGTGCACCCACTCAGGAAGACTGGATCCCTTCAGAACAGGCACGCTTCCTTCTTTCTCTTTCATTCCAGGCAGGTAGGTTCATTCCAAGCCTGTGGGTTGGCACCACCCACAATCCAGGTGAGTCTTTCCCCCTCAGTTTGCTGGCCTACACTTCAGTTATGTAGAGAAACACCCTCAGCCGCGCTTTACTCATCTGCTAGGCATTTCTTAATCCACTCACATTGCCACATCTTGATTAATGGTCACAGGCAATTAGTGCTGGAAAGAGGTAGAACACAGCAGTGCACATGTGCAAGACAGGAGGACACAAACTAGGCCAGGAGGTCAAAAAGGAGCCTGACAAATGACACAGTGGGTGACAGCAGATGTCCACTGAATCAGGAATAAAAGCAGCAGCCTCTATTTGTGAAGCCATTGCAGTGTTAGGGTCTGGGGTCGATATGTGACATTTTGGTTACCGCTCAATAAACACCGTTGTCCCGCTTTCCAGGCAAGGTCACTGGAATTTTGAAAGTAAAGAGAGTTGCTCAGTCTTGCTAGGGAAGACTCCACTCAGGTCCAGGGGATGCAGAAGTTGCGCCATTGTATTCCGGGTCCCTGCTGGCACCTTCCTCTTTATGTTTGCCTCTCAGCCCATCCCCCTGCTGACCTTGGCCCCATACACATACCCCAGTTCTGCTGTGGCTTGGGCCCACAACCCTGGGCTTTGGGGCAGCCATCCACCTGCTGCCCATGCCTTGCCATAGGATTGGAATCCCCTTATCCCATTAAAAGTTGGATGCTGGCCAAGTGCTTGGTTCTTGCGATAATTACATTGCAGTTTGGGGCACAATAATGGCACTAGTTTCCCTTTCTCTTTCTGAGTCAAGTGACAGGATCCAGGGTGGAAAATGATTCTCCTTTCATCACTGATAGAGCAGATGCTGGAGGATGGGCTCACCACTGCGGGCATGTGGATTCCTGTGGACCCCAGGACTAGACAGGGAAGCCCCCCACCCGGAGGGGCATTGACCCCCCCAGAATCCCCTGTGGCAGATTGTGGGGGCTGCTGCTGTGAAACCCTGGTGGGAAGAGCTGGCCCAACCATCCTTTCCCGCCCACTGGAGCTGCACAGAGTCCCTCCTCCGTACCTGCAGAATACGCTCAGCAAGCTCCGCTAAAGTATGTAATTCATAGACAGGCTGTAGACACTTGTGCTTCAGACCTTTTTTGTAATTACGGGAGCTGTGGAAATTGCAGGGATTAGAAACTTGAATGGAAAGGAGGATGTCTGTCACCCAGAAAGTTCAAATGAACCGAAACTCATGCAATAAAGCGGCTGGGATTTGCCTAAGAGGCAGGTCTAGGTCCATTAACTCCATGTGGACAGTGACCTTCTAGAGTTTGCTTTAGAAACAGGAAAGAGGGGGAAGGAGTACGGGGGGTGTCAGATGTGGTGATTTGATGACAATCTTTGAGAAATTAATTATCTATCTCAAGAATTCATGTAGCCTAGCCCCATTTTCAAGGCCGGACAATGTTCCTCCTCCACCACTCCTTCCTCACCACCCTCCATATCATGGACTCAAGGCACTTGAGCTGGCCTGGCCTGGGACTAGAATATAGGATTTCTGGTGCTGTGTCCAGTGATCTTCACAGTGCACCAATTAGTTCTGTCTCTATCAGATTTGGTGCCAAAATTTGGGCTACCAGACTGTCATTAGGTTGACAGAAAATGTACTGTTCAAGGAAAGCCTTCTTCCCATCCACTTGTGTAGTCACCAGGAAACAGTAGGCTGTGCATAACCTCACTGCTCAGCACACTCGTACTGTATGTTTATCACTGCCACCTGTCACATGCCTGGGGTGCAAAGTATTTACTGCGATTAGTCCTGTTTTCATTTACTATGTTCCTCACACTGGAGTTAACTTGCAAGATGAAACCTACTTGCTACACCCAGTCTTTATGAGCTCTACCAACTAAGAGAAAAAGAAGGTACTTTGGAATTTTTATTTTTAAAAGTTTTCTAAAAATTATTATTGGGCATCAAACATGGCCACTAGTGTGTGAAGGATCATGGGAGTTTCATTGCAAAAGTGGCTGCAGTGCTCCACTCTTCTTCCCAGTTAAGGCCTTTGCAATGAGACTTTTTACAAGACAACTCTCCCATTGTGCAATGGAGCCTCTTTCTCCACTCCTTGTGCCTGGCCAACCTGTGACTTGCTCCTCCCAGTAGGATGGGGTGGAAGATGACAGTGTGCCAGTTCTGAGCCTGAGCTCCTGAAAAGCTTTTCATTTCCCCACTCCATCTCTTGGAATCCTATGGCAGCCATGAGAACAAGCCTAGGTTAACATGCTGTGGGATGAGAGGCCCCATTACCCCACGTGACAGCCAGGTACCACTCTTCCATTTGAGTAAGAGCTTCTAAGACTGGCCAGCTCCAGCTGACCACAGACAGAACAAGCCCAGCTGAAATCAGCTGAGCTTCTCTAGACCAAAAGAACCCCCCAAGCTATGCCATAGACCCCTGAGCTAGATAAGTGCTTATTGTTGTAAGCTGCTAGCTGGAGTATTTCTTATGCAGCCATGACTAACATGTACTGTCTATCTATTTCTTTCACCAACTTTATATGATAACAATGACCCTCATTCAACAGATGGGAAAATTGAAGCTAAGAAAAGTAAAGATTTGGTCAAGGTCACCTTGCTAGTACTCACTGAGCTAAAATTGAACCCAGATCTTTCTGACTCCTCTGTCATGTTTGATGTGGCTGAGAAAACTCTAATACTGGAGTGGCAAGTAGGTTGCATTTCACTTGCTAATGTCAGTTAAGTCTTCCTGTAATGTAATCTTGAAGTAAGGCGGGGGAAAATAAAAGTATAGTGATTGATTAGTGATGTCTGCCATGGGTGGTAATGCAGAAGCAGCAGTGTGAGTGCTATGCATTTTCCTTGTAAGTCTCAAATATACCAGGACCCAAAGTATGAGAGATTTTGGCTGACAGATCAACATTTGTGCCTGAATCAGAGCAGGGTGTCTGTGAGAACCACCTGCCCTTCGCTAAGGTCACCATGTAGTCTTGCTCTATGCTCAGGATCTTCTAGTTATCCGCCCTGCTGTCTCCAGTATCCAGCACACCATGACACAGCTTTGCACACTTAGCAGGGTTGACATTAGTATGGAAAGAGATACAGAATGAGTAAGCATTTAATTTCCAAGTTAAAAACAATGGCATCAAATATTTGAATCCTACTCCTTTCTCAAAACCAACCAAAGACAACAGCAAAAAACTGAATATAGGGGGAAATTTTTTTTCTCATTTTTTTATTGAAACCTAAATGACCACAGCTCCAAACCACAGACCCTGAAGCCTCTCTGAGGTACTGTGGCATCTAGAGTAGAACACGGAGGAAACTGAGAACTCACACAGATATCATACAGAGGGAAGCTGAGGTTTTGTGGGATACATCCCAAAGTAAGTATTCCAGGCCTGAAAACTTCATCCAAGAATCATTGGCTTAAAGCACTGAGGCCCAGACCAGCCTGCCTAGAGGTTTTGCTGGGGCCACGCTGGCTGCAGGGAGAGTAAGCATGGAACTGCGCTTCCTTGCCCAAGGAATAACTGCTGTGGTGGGAGGCAATCTGAGAGGACAAAGCCACGTGCAAGCTGCACACTGCCTGAAGTCATCGTCCCCTCTCTTCCCAAACTGTCCTCCCACACAGAGCTGGCCCATTCCAAAAAGAGTTAAAGGGAAGCCATCCCAGGAACTCTGTCATAAGGAGACTGCCCAGGGACACAGTGGAAGAAGCTCTTGTTCTGCATGGTCTTGACCCGTTTCAGATAATGCAATGCTTCTTTAAAAGGATCCGAGAAATACGAGGATGGAGAGAAGTGATTGTAAAGTAACAGTATGAGATGAAAATCTAGCTGGCTGTTTTGTTATAGTAAGATAGATATCAAGAGGAGAGAGAGAGAGAGAGAGAGAGAGGGAGAGAGAGATTAAAACCACATTAACATTAAAAACACCAACCTGCTTTGGTGGTGTGAAGCATTGCTCACGAGAGGCCAGAACTCCTCTTCCTACAGGATTTTGAGATGGAGGAACACATATTTACTCTCCTCTTTATGCCTTGGTTCTAGTTCCTCTTTCCAAGTTGAATAACAATATTTTTGGTAGTTTTGTTTTAGTTGGTGCTCTGAAGCTTAATCTTAATACCCTTTAATCTCAGTTGTCAAATTTTGATAAAACATGTGCCATTTTCTTTGGTAAGAGAAAGCAGGTCTTAATGTCTGCCAGAATACAATTTATATGCCTTACTGGCTCCATTAAACTTTTAAAAAACTTTAAAAAGAACAAAAAACAAACAAACCAACAAAAAACACCAACCTGGGCTGGTGGGGACATGGCTCAGTTGTAGAGTGTTTGCCTAGCTTTGGAAGGCCCTGGGTTACATTCCCAGTACCACTATCACCACCACCACAACAAATAAAGCAAGTGATCACACTACAGTAAGGAACATTGTGGATAAGGTATAAAAAGTCATGCAACATTAAATAGAAAAGAATTTTGTTTGAAAAATATTTTGGGGGGGTCAAAGATTAGTGAGATGAGAGGTGTATAAAAAGTTATCTAATGAGTAAATGTTCTTTGGAACAAGAAGTCTAAAAATATTCGAAGATGAGCTAAAATACTAGTCTTGAAATAAAACCATGAATCTTCAGGTCAGGTCAGGTGTACACAATTTCCCAGGAAATACTGTTGAAAAAAATCAGATCTAAGACAAGTCTGAATGAAATAATTGAATTGCAAAAATGAAAGATGGATCTGGTTATCTAAGTAAAACATTCAGGTCCCAAGGCGGGGAAAGATAGGTGATCCAAACTTCTTCCCAGTCACACTAGAAGACAGCTGGTTCCACGGATCCAGGAAAAGACAACTCCCAAGTTCTGCACCCAACTAAGTTATCTTCCAGGTAAAAAGAGAATGGAGACATTTTCAAGTATTAGCAATAATCATGCCTCTGATAAACCTCATTGGCTACGATATTACCCCTGTGTAAAACTGACATTTTCAAGTATGCAGAGCTCAGGAAATACATTTGTCTTTCCAGAAAAAGTCCAGCTAACAAAATTTAAAGTTCAAAAAGGACCAAAGGAAAGGCAAAAATATGATTAAAAGTTGAAAAAAGAAGAAAGAAGAATGAATGAAGGAAGGAAAGAAAAACCAAAGGGAGGAAGGAAGGAAGAAGAAAGGAAGGAAGGAAAGATAAAAGGAAAGAAGGAAGGAAAGGAGAAGGGAAGAAAGGAGGGGCTGACGAAGGATAGTGGCTGAGAATAAATTCCGTTTAAACGCAGAATCCACCTTAAATTGCCATTAGAATTGTCTTCCAGAGCATCTGATGTCATAATCCCTGGCCGGGTAATACTAATACTATAAGAAAGAGGATGAGTGTGGTAACTTCCTAATCTGTATACCAGGCAGTCAACATATTCAGTTTAAAATAAAAACATAAAGTTAATTTTTAAAAAAGTATGACCATAACATTTAAAAATGTTTTTCTTCTTTATCATAAAAGTATTTTTAAGAAAAGAAATCTCTTATAAAACATTTATCAGAAGTTAATATATATTTCAATTTCACCCCAATTCTCAATTCTTCTGTTAAATTAAGTAAAATTATATCTAGCACTTTTTAAATGAAAATAGCGTGTATAATATAAATTCATTTTTCCTTATCTATCTCTTCTTCTATGCATGTGCTCAGAGAATGCCTAGTATAAGTCTTGCCAAATAAAAACAAAACTTGTTTTGGCAGGGGGGTGGGTAGTATTTACTCACTTTTTTGAATGTTTCACATTAACTAAACATTTGTCATTTTTACAAAGTGAAAATTTGTTCTTTTCCCTTATTTTGGTCAGGTTGTGTTTTGCTCAATGGAATCAAAGCTAGTGATTGATAAAAAAAGTGGGGCGCTGAGATATTTTTTATTTTTTTTGGTACCGGGGATCAAACTCGGGTCCTTGAGCTTGCGCAGCAGGCGGCGAAACCACTGAGCTAAATTCCAGGCCCAGTGCTCTGAGATATTTTTGCAGAAAATGCAGGCAGATGTAGGGGCAGAGGGCTGCAGGGAGAGAGAGTTGAGAGGGGGCCTCCTGGCTGAGAAGCAGATGCTTCATTATGAGGGGAGGGGTTCGATGCTGCCCAAGGACCAGGACCTGTGTGGCATCCCCACTGTCTTTGCCATCCAGGTGTGGGATGAGGGATGGGACCCACAGGCTTCGCCTCAGCTGATGACACTGCACACTGCCTCTGTAAGAGCCCAGGTGGCACCTGCCACTCCCACCCCACCTGGCTCCTTCCAATCCATTCCTCTGCAAATCCATTTGTGCTACCCAGCCCCCCACCTGCTCGAACACTTTCTTGTGCGATGGACAGTCTAGGCTCGTGTCTCATGAAGTTGAAGATGAATTCGAGGACAAATGACATAAATAGGAGGAGGGTTTATTAAGAAGAGGGAAATAGCTTCCAATACCCAGGCAAGGATCCAAGATGGGTTTCCACAGGGGCGGTTTGTCCAGGGGTTTTTATACCAAAAAACAACCAGGGCTCAGGCCACTCCAAGTCAAACTGAGGTCCACCTACAGGACTAAAACAAGCTTGTTTAAACTAGAAACTCCTGTGGGGAGCTGAGGCACATAGCAAGCATAGCCTGCAGGTGCCTCTTGGCCTCTGTCCTATCCAAGCGGTTCATTAAAAGAACAAAGGCGAAGGCAAGAAGGTTTTCCAGATAGGCAGCAGCAGAAGTTGTCAGAGTGGGCACCCATCACTCTGCTTGTTACCTCTCTGGACTTAATTGTCTACCTGGTTCTTATAAACTCTTGTCCTCAGGCTCCTGCTGATCTGACCAAGCCCTGGTCATCTCGAGTCTACTCTGTGTCCAGTGCCCCTCTAGCTGCCTGCTAGCTTCTACCTAAATTGTCTGTCTACAATACTTGGATTCCTTTTGTTCTAAGTCCGACAGAGAGGCTGGATCACTTGCCCAAGGTCACACAGCTTGTAACTGGATGAGGGATTTGAATTTAGTGAGTCTGGTTCAGAGCTTGTGGACTTAGTACTAACAAGCAAGACTGTGAGAGTGTCTCCCATCCTGACTGTCTTTTCCTCAACTCTTCCTTTGTACTTGAGAAACCTGGGCTGAGGAGTTTGGTGACTGAGCATGGGGAGAGTAGCTCAAGCTCTGGGTCAGTCCTGTAATGGCTGTGTGTCCTTCGGTGAGTCACTTAACCTCTCTGTGCTTCCCTTTTTCTCCTAGGACCTACTTCCTTCCTTGTGCCAGTGGATAAGAATAAATTTCATAAATCTGAGAAAGATCACTGTGAGCCGAGGATGTCATTATCTCCATGAGGGCCTCCTTCGGTTACTGAGCAATCGCTGGGCTCAGCAAGAAGCTTGCTTTCCCTCTCCAGCACTATTTACCAGAACCAAATCCTCAGCAGGTAAGAAATCTGTGAGTGCCTGATCTTTATCAGTCTTCCTCCAACTGTTTGCATCTCAGGATCCCTGTGGGCCGAACAGGAAAACACTATCCCTGCTTGGACAGTGCCAGGTCTTGCCAGGCCTTCAGCTTCCTTAGAATCCCAGCACAGCAGAGTTGGACTCTTGGATACCATTAGGCTCAACGCTTTCGCTGTGTACTACAGGGAAATAGAGGCCTAAGGGTATGCAAGAGTAGGAATAACATCACACTGTCTGTGCCTAGGATGTCAATTGCCGATGGTGAGAAGAAAATCCACATCAAATGGACTTCAGCACGAAAGGGAAGTATTGGCGTAGAGAACTGAAAAGTCAAAGAGCAGGGCTTCAAGGATGGCTTGATCAAGATCTTTGTCTCTTTTCTGGAATCTTCTCTGGTTCTGCTCCCTTGGTTCCACCTTAGACACCGCATGGTGGCAAGATGGTTGCAGCTGCTCTCTTGTCCCCGCAGGTTCAATTTCGGAAGCAAGGAATGCGTGCCTCGGTCCCACAGTCCTAGCCATGTTTCAGTGCACCTTCTGGGCTCTCACGGGCCCTGTCACCATCCCTAGCCATGGCCAAGTTAATGTGATGCCCTGACTTGCTGGGTCTGGGGTGCAGTCCCACTCAGAACCCCAGACTGAGGGTGGAGGAAGGGCAGGTGCCTACAAATCAAGGGCTGTTGTTGAAATAAGAGGACTCGGGCACTGGGTAGGCAAAGAGCTGATGTGTTCTACAGTGTCGCCCTGGGTGGAGCGTGCTCCACCGACCACATATGCTGGGGTGAGCATAGACCCCCTCAGGTGCCCAGGGCCATCCTTGTAGATGAAACTAAGGTCAGGAGCAGGTTCCAAAGTCCTGAGAGCAGTCAAAGGTGGTGATGCCGAGGACGTGACCCTGCCATCCCGGGCGCTATCCACGTGGCCGATTGTTTCACATCATTCCCAGTCTTTATGTGTACTGCTGAAAGCTCCCGGTGCTGTGAACCCCCAAATAATAGGAACCACCGTGACCTTGGCAGCTGCCCCTCAACTCCTGGGCCGCAGGCTGCTGGATCTGTACAGATGGGGGAAGCTGGGACATCAGTGAGGACATCAGTGGCATCTGTGTACGCCCGCCCCTTGCCTTCCTCCTCCAGCCTTGCTGTCGCACCTGCTCCTTCTCCCCAGGCATACCTGGCAGGTTGAGGCCTTAGTGCCCAAGGTCGATGGAAATGTGCAGGGTGCAGTGGTGGTGGGGGACAGCTATGATGCTTTCTTCTCTCTGTCCTTTCTGTGGCCTTGGCCGTCCTGTCCTCGTCCTTGGTTCAAGCCAGGCTCAGGGCTCATAATTTCAAAGTCCTTTTAACTTTCCTAGCTTAGAATGTGCCAAAGGCACTTTGTGATCTCCTGAGAGAAGAGGAGGAACAGCACTTTGTACAGAGGAAGTTGTGGGTCCTGGAGAGGCCACAAGGCTGACTTAGTGGTTCTACTTGGAATAGCTTTTATGTGGGCATCATGTGAGAGATTTGGCAGGGCCCTGTCAGACCCCTCCAGAGGCTATGTCATCTGTGCCCTGGGACCCTGGGTTTGGGGCAGAGTGGGGTAGGGGACCGATGAAGCTGGATTGGAGGACACTGAGTGGCCCAGTGTCCGAGACAGCTCACAGAGTCAGAGGAGACAGCAGAGAAGGCAGAGTGGGGTCAGCAGGAATTCAACTTGCAGGTCGAGGATCCTGCTTCTGGATGATGTCTGTCCACTAGTCGTGTGAACTTTGGGGTGAGCAGTTCTGTGTGATTGGTCCCCTCAATTCTGGCGTGTGGCTGCTAGACCAATAGAGAATGGCAGAAGTGATGTTGTGCTGTCTCCAGTCTTAAACCCCTTCCCTTTCCTGTCTCTTGGGAACTGGCTGTGGCTCAGCCCCCTGTGAGATGGCCAGGTGTCCAGCGGTCCAGTGGGGAGGAATCCCAAGCAGCTGTGGGAGGGACTGTTTGTCAGTGAGCTGCCACTACTCCCAGCCAAGCCAGCCCAGGTGGGTGAGGAGGCGTCTTGGACGTTGCAGCCCCAGCAGTGTAACGGAAGAAGAGTTGAGGACCAGGCAATGAGAACTGAAGCCATGTGTCTGCCATTGACGGCCTGCCAGCCACCCTGGCACAGGTCCTTCGTGTGGAGCAGACACAAGCTGTGCTGAATGGGTCAGGTTGGATGCCAGTGTGTCCTGGGAACACTGCCTGGCTACAGGTTCAGTTCTGGCACGTGCAGCCTTGTGACTTTGATCAAAGGACTTAAACCATCTGTAAAATGGAATTTGAGAACACTATTCACCTCCTGGGGCTTTGTGAAGAGTAAGTGGCTGAATCCAAAGAAGTGCTTTGAAGTGCTGGTGCCAGCCAGATGGACAGACACCAGCCAGGTCGTTCATCCTGCTGTCACCTGTGGGTCTGGGTGAGGATGAAACAAGAGCCTGTGGAGAGCTGTCCATGTGGTTTTTCTCGAGAAAGCACCAGTTCTTAAGCACCTATGGAGGGCCAGGCACTGCTCCAGGAGCTTAGGTCACATCAGGAACAAAACAGACAAGAGGAACAAGGGGAGGTGGGACGTAAACTGCGGAAGTCCCTTACAAGTTATGTGGCCTTGTAGACCATGAGGAAATCAGGACAGAAGTGAGAGTCACCAGCCAAATTGCCTGAGACCCTGGCAGAACAAGCTCTCAGCCCACCTGCCCTGAGTCCTGGGTAGGCAGATCTGATTCCAAACCACAGCCCCACAAAACCCTCCAGAAGGGGGTACCCATGGTGGTCCGGCCAGCCCACCCTAGGCAGTATCTGGTAAGTAAACTTCCTGGTGGCCCAAATGATGAACATATTGCTTGGAAAGTGCTGTTCAAACAGAATTACGGGAACCTTTTATCACAGAGCGAGGGTCACACGGCAGACATCTGTGAAGGTGCCAGTTATCATAATTAATTAGACTTTCCCCAGGTTCCCGACACATGGCCCATCAGCAGGAGCCACCAAGTCCAATCAGAGCCACCTGAGAATCCTGCAAGGATGAGAGAGGGGAAAGGGGAATGGCTGACCCAGGGCCTGGTCCCCCATCCTAGTAGGAACACGGGGTGCCCCTTAGCTTCCCTGACAGCCCCAGATGGGCTGGCTTCATTTGGGAAGGCAGCACTTGCTGAAACCCTTGGTGAAGTCTCTGAGGTTACAAAATAGGAGGTGAATAGGAAGCATCTGTGTGTTCAGGATGACAATCAAATGCAATGATGATGATAATGGTGCTGGTGGTGAATGAATGGATGGAAGGCTGGCTGGTTGGGATGAATAGGGGACAGATGGATGGATGGGTAGGTAGATGGGAGAGTGTGAATCGATGGATGGGTGAGTAGTTGGGTAGAAGGGGTGGGTAGTGGATAAGTGGGTGAATGGGCTGGTGAATGGGTGGATGGATGCATGGGTAGATGGATAGATGAGTGAGTGTCTGGGTGGGTGAATGAATTAATGAAAGTTGTGAATTAGAGGAATTGGAATATCAGTCCATGATTCCTCACGGTGGGCTGGAGCAGCAGGTCTCCTGGGTTATCTTCTGTGATCTTCAGTCATTATAGGCCTAGGAGGAGGCAGTTGGGATGAGTTAAGTCTGAGTGGCAGATTGGTGTTCAGATAGTGCCCCCTGCAGGTGGGCAGGGAAGGTGGGATGTGCTCCAGGCCTGTTCCACCAGCAAACAACTGCGTGACCTTGGGCCTGTCACCTCTCCTCTCTGGCCTTATCTTCCTGTGTAAAACCAAGGCCTGCCCCAGGGCTAAAATAGAGATAAGGGATATGGCAGTGGTTTGAACCAGTGCATGGGACTCTGGGAAGGGAGGAGTCCCTTTATCTTTCCCTGGAGTGCAGAAATGATCCCTAAGAAAGTCTCTGCCCACCTGTCCTTGAGCAGCTGGTTCATCCCCTTTGCAGGGGTCAATTAGGGAGCTCAGCCAGCCAGGCAGACCTTGCAGAAGCAACACAGTGGGGTGTTAAAGCCTCTGTGCCAGTGAGTCCCCTGAGGGGCAGAGACAGCACTGATGGGCACTAGGAGCCGGGTCTGCCTTGCTGCCAGGCCCGTGGGAAGGCTCACTTCTCTAATGAGCTTCTTTATCCCTTCGCCTCACCACTGCTGAATTAATTGAACCCATGTTGAGTGGGCACCTTCTATGTCACTGTGCAGAGCCAGGCCACCACGGGCAGTGAGACAGATATGGCCACTGTTGTCTTGGAGGTCAGAGACTAGCAAGGGCATAGACATTAATCGAATAATCACCCCAGTGGATAACTTCCCACAGGTGCAGGTGCTACAGAGAGAACCAGAGAGCCTGGGATGGGAGCTGATCACAGCCAGAGAGAGCAAACAGTCAGGAAAGATTTCCCTGAGGCCTGATATCTGTCCTGGGAACTGACAGAGATCTAGTCATTAGCAACATATAGAGAAAGGTGTTCTAGACAGAGGGAACTGCATGTGCAAAGGCCCTGAGGTGGGGCAGAGCATATTTGAGGGCCTGAGCATTTCCAGTGTGGTCTTTTCCTTATCTTTGGGTAGTGATGAGGATAAGGAAGCCACCATTTTTCTATTCTCTGTAGTGTCAGGCTTTTTTTTTGGGTATTTGCATCCATATCTTTGAATATTGTGAACTTTCAGTGCACTGGTGGGGAGTCTGAGGTTCAGAGCTATGAAACCGCTTCCCAAGGCCACCTGTCTGGTGAGGACACAGCAGGAGGTGGAACCTGGGTCTGCCTGAGTGCACCTGCCAGGGTTTCCTACATCTGTGATGAATCAAAATAACCTGGAGAGCTTGGTCACATGGAATTATTTGGCTCTCAACTCAGCGATTTCCCACAATGAGTCTCTTCACATCTCTGGGCTTCAGTGTCCACATCTGTAGACTGGAGTTGAGGCTTGAGTCACCTGGGCTCTGCTAGCACTCGTATCCCAGGTTCTCCAGTGGAGTCATTGTGAGGATTGGAACAATGAATAGAATCATTCCAATAAACAAACAAAGTCCTTAGAACAATGTCAGACATACAACAGACACTCAATGCTCCTGATGGTGAGGTTCTTGTTAGTCTGGAGCCCTAGAAAGTTTGGCTCTGTCCCTGAATTGGGGATGGGGGGCTGCTAAAGTATCAGTAGTTCCCAAATTCACTCCTCCACACATGATCATATTTTGTCATCACTACTCTCAGCTGCACCTGTAGCCACTATCTGAGGCAGAACAGTGATGGCTGGAGCGGGGTGGAGGGGGAATCTGAGCCTGGTCTGTCTGCACAATGTCCCAGCTCCTCCTCTCAGAAGCCGAGGGTGACTTTGGATGAGCCCTTTCTTTCTCTGTACCTCAGGGCTCTTGTCTGTAACCAGGGCCAGTTGAGGCCACTCCAAGGGGAGGTTGTGAGGCTGAAATGAAATCTCACCTGTAAAGCATGCAGCAAGTATCTGGCACACTGTAGGTACCCATGCATTAGCACAACCCCAGTAGGTGGTTACTAAATTATTTTTAAATACATTGGTGAGTTAATGATTAACTGGAAGGGGCTCTACTCATCTTGTCGCCCCACAATGAAAGGGATCAGAATGAGGTTTCAGGTCCCCAGTCCCCCCACACCCACCGATAGCAGAGGTGGGCACCCATCTGACCATTTGCAAGGCCCCTTCACATTTATTGGGTCACTTTACCCTCCGCATTTTTCCTGCCCTGCAACATGCATCACAGAGTTGACAGGTGAGGAGCAGGAGGCAGGCAGTGGGGAAGGCGTCTGAGAGGCTTTTGACAATTTACAAACAGCAAATCCAGGATACAAGAAAGACAGTCACACACCTGGATGACACAGCCCTTCCTGTGCCCCAAGACATGGGCAGTGGAGCAGGAGCCCTTGAATCTTTGCAGGAGGGCCCCCTTGCCCTGCTGGAAGGCCTCTAATCTTCAGCTCCAATGAGCTGCCCCACTGTGTGGGGTGTGTGTGTGAGTGGGTGGGTGGGGGTCAGGAGAGCTGAGAGGGGATCTGGAGGGAGGGGACACTACCTCAGAGGAATGGGTGAGTCCCATTTGGGGACATCTAAGCCAATCCCTGGCTGATGTGCAGCCTCAGCGCCCCATCAGGGCAGAGAGGTGGACACACAGAATTGGGGCCAGGGAAGTGCAGGGGCAGCTGGAGACAGAGAGCAAGAGAGTGATGGAGGCAAGTGTGGGAAAGTAGACATAAGGACAGAGGCCCGGTTGACCTTCCCCGTGGACACAAAGGAGGGAACAGCAAGCTGAGCCTCCTTTGGCAAAGTCCCAGCATGCTGGCACATTGTGAGTTCCAGAGAAGAAGTCAACAACAGCTGAGATCTAGTTTAGAGAAATACTTACTTGGGTACACTGTGCAAATCATGAGAAAGAGATGAATTTTCCATTAACCCAACTGCTTGTTCCCTTGCCTAAATTTGAATAAAAGCAAGGTGAGCCAGACGCTCAGGGAACTTTATGCACTAGAGGCAAGAGCCCCCCGGCCCCCTCTTTCAAAATTATTTCTGTATCTTGTCTTTATTCTCAGTTCACCCCTTCTGGTTAGGCATTCCTCGCAGGCTGGATTCCTGCAGGCCCAGCGTAGGCAGCTCTCACATGCGACCTCCTCTGAGAAGCCTTCCTGTGCATGCTCCAGGAGTTCTTACTTGGCCGCTCCTTAGGGCCCTTCTGGGTCTGATGTCCCAGCTGTCTGTGCCCAGGAGAGTCAGAGACAGTGGGGAGGTGGTGTGTTCACTTTGAGTATCATGGACCAGACTCTGGGTGAGGCAGACTGGGTGACCTGCCCAGGGCTTCAAGGTGCGAAGGGCAAGACCAGGTTTCAAGCCTAGAGTCTCACTAGGAACCCAGATCTATCTGAAGCACTAAGCTAATAACTGCCAAGTGGGGTGGCATCTGGACTCCGTCCCAAGTGTCTACTCCCTGCCCTAATTCAGGCCATTGCCACCTCTGCCCAGAGTACTGCTGTGGCCTCCTTCTTAGCCTTCCTACTTGAGGGCTGGGGATTTAGCTCAGTGGTTTCGCCGCCTGCTGTGCAAGGGCAAGGACCTGAGTTCGATCCCCGGTACCAAAAAGAAAAAAAAAAAAAGGTTGGAAAAATTGTCGTGCTCGCTTTGGCAGCACATATACTTAGTCTTCCTACTTTGAGTCTTCCTCAGCCTGCCCATTTTCTGGCCTAAAATTCTCCCAAGAACCTTGTTTCTTCCCTCACTCTTGGGGTATAGACCCACATACCTCAGCCTGGTGTTCTAGGTTCCTCTAGGTCTGGCTCTGCCAATCTTTCTAGCATCATAGAGGCTTCCCTCATTCACCCACAACTCAGCCTCACTAAACCCATCATTCCCCCAGTAATCCTGGCCTTTGCACTTTCTATTTTCTCTATCAGGAATGCCCTTGCATGATCTCAGTAGTGAGTAAACTCCTGCTCATCCCTCAGAGCCCTAATAGATTTTAGGTTCTCTCTAAGGCCATCACCAATAGCCCCAAGGCTGATTATCCTTCCTCCGTGTTGTACCCTGGCTTGTGCTGCCCTGACCTGCTGAGACGTTACTGTGTCCACGTGTTTGCTATCCTGTAAGACTAAGGACTGGGAGGCGTGAGGCTATGCCCAATTATTCTCTCCAGCTCAAGAGCCCAGACTGGTACTAGGAAGGATTTGTCATTCATCCATTCACTTACTCATTCATCCATTCACTCACTCATTCATCCATCCATTCGTTGGTTTGCACTTAGCGCTTACTACCTTCCTTTACTCATCTAGGAGCTGCATCTGCAATATTGAGTGAGTCAGGCAAAAATCCCTCACAGAGGGGCCTGTTCAATAAACCCACAAGTAAGTTCATTATGAAAACTCCCGTTAAGAAGGAAAGGTAATGGGTTTGAGAGAGAACATTAGGGGGTAGGAGCTGCTTGAGACGAAAGAAAGGTGGGGCGGAGAGGGCTCTCTGAGGAGGTGACGTTACTGTTGGTGGATGGGGGCAGAATGGATGTGGGGGGGCCAGGGAGAAGCTGCAGGAGCCACAGGGCTGCTGGGTCATGGCTAGGGCAAGAAGATGGAGAATGGGGGAGACCTGAGGTCAGATTTGCCTGCGTGGGATGAGGAGAACAGCGCCTAGCAGCAAGAGTGGTGGCGATAGGAGCGGAGGGTTCGTTTGTGTGTGGGGAGCTGCCCCTGTCCCTCCAGGACCTCAGTAGACAGGCTCTGGGATCATCGGGTGCACCCACCCTGGTGCCTGCAGAATCCCAGGTGTCAAATTGTGGCCTAGAAAATGCCAAAGCCTTCATATTCGCCATGTCACGTCCTGGATGGGGACCCCTCCAACCCTGATGGGGCCCAAGAAAGGGTCAGAAGAAGCCAGACCTGTGTCCCCTGACTCTGCCCTCATGGGGTGGGTGAGCTAGGGGCTCCTCTCAGAGTTCCCACAAGAATGAGGCTGACAAAAAGCAAAGGGGTTCGGGGTTAGGTGAGCCCCCAGTGGGATTCCAAGCAGGGTCTTCCTGGAGGGGGACACGAGTCCCTGCCCTTGCTGTGAGGCTGGAGGAGTTAACACCAGCCATGCGCTGATCAAGTGGAGCCCCACACCCCTCCTCACCCGTGATTAATTCAGTTTGGTAAAGCGGCATTTACGCTGGGAATCTAATCATCATTTCTGATGGTAAGGAACTGAAAAATAAATTGAAAGCGTCATATAATGCATTAGAGTGGGCGATGGAGTGGAAGTGGAGCTGCCAGCCCAGCCTCCTCATTGGGTGGTTTATGGGCCCCAGAAATGAGCCAGGTTTCTGTTGGATCAAGACAATTGTGGGATCAAGAACCAAGGTGATGGCGGAGGGGTGGAGAAGGGGAGGCAGTGAGGAGAGGAGAGAGATCCCAGCCTGGGTCACCGATGGGGAGATGGGGCCAGACTAGCAGCGACCATACCACAGTGTTGTAGGACACTGTGATCTGAGTGAGGCTGGGACCCAGGTTTCACAGGCCGGGGGAGGACACTGGCTGCCCTGGCTCTGAGGACAGGGACACTGTGGGCAACTTGGCCCCAGGTCCACCCTACTGGGGATGGGCCTCCACCTCCCCTAACTGTCCTTCCGCCTCAGAAAGGAGATGGCTACCTGCATTAGTCAGTTTTTCCATCACCAGGACATAATACTTAATACTCACAACTTAAAGGAGGGGAGGTTTAATTTGGCTCACAGTTTTAGGGGATTCAGTTCATGGTTAGCTAGCTTTATGGCAGGAACATCATGGCAAAGGACATGGCAAAGTTTCATGGTTCATGGTGGCTGGGAAGCAGAGCAGGGGAAAGGTATCAGAGAAGGAAGGAGTGAGGGACCAGATATAGTACCCAAGGTCATCCACCCAGACACACCCAGAAATATGCCTCATTAATCCCCTTAGTGACTCCCAAACCAGTCAAATTGATACAATCAAACTCAATCGCCACACCCTCCATAAGCAGTACCCCTCACCCCTGGTCTTGGTGGGGATACTGGGAGCTCATGTCTCCGAGTTTGGAGCAATGGGGTCTCAGCCATGTCTGGTTGTCCCAGAGGACTCCTGACTCTAGCGAGGATCAGGACTGCTGCTATAGTTTAGATCTGCAATGTTTCCCAAGGCTCATGTACTGAAGGCTTGGTCCCAGTGATGCCACTGGGAGGTGGTAGAACCTGGGATCCAGGTCTCTTCCTTTCTGATTCCCAGCCACCGTGAGTTAAGCACCTTTGCTCCACCAAGTGCTTCCTGCCACGATGTTCTGCTTCACCACAGGCCCCAAAGCAACAGAGCCAGTTGGCCACGGACCAGATCGGTGAACCAAGAGATGTCATTCCTCCTTTGAAAGTTGATTTTCTCAGACATCCTGTCCTGGCCATGGAAGGCTGACTGACCCAAGCGCCCCATCAGACTGGATGTTTCTAGAGGCAGAGCTGTCTCCCTCAGCAGACTGGGGGCCCTTTGGAACAGGTCTCTGAATCCCCCAAGTTAGCAGTTCCCGAGGGCAGGTGTGTGTCTCCTCCCTCACACTGGGGTCTCCTGAAGTCCCCCTTCCCATGCCTGAAGCTTCTCTGAAGGCAGTGGACAAAATTCCCCATTGGATATCTTCTCTTCAGGCCCTTCAGCCAGGTGGGCAGAGCTGTTGGAGTCCCATGGAGCAGGCTGGCTCTGTTGTGACCTGGCAGATGTGGGGAGGGGAGGTATAAGCAGAAAGCTGTAAAGGGGGGAGGTGTGCTGACTCTTAAGGTCTTGCATTTTGGGTCAGGGATGGTCCCTGTCAGCAGGATTAGGGACTGGGAGATCATGAGGACAGACTCCCACTCTGTCCTTCAGCCTGGGAGGACCAGTCCCAGCCCTGAAAAGCTTTCCTTCCCAGTAACTATGGAATATGGAGAGGCCAGCAGAAGAGGAAGGAGGTCTGAATTCTGGTCTAGCATCCATCCATCCATCCATCCATCCATCCATCCATCCATCCATCCAGTGTCTCTTGAGGCTGGGTGTGGTGGCACATGCCTGTATTCTCAGCACTCTGGGAGGCTGAGTTAGGAGGATCACAAGTTCAAGACCAGATTAACAATCCTTAGTGACTTACTGAGACTCTTTCTCAAAATAAAAAATAAAAAATGTACCGGGGATGTAGCTCAGTGGAAAGGCCCTGGTTTGATTTCTAATACAGAAAAAAGAAAGTGTCTGTAGAGGTTGTGCAGGGCACTAAGGACACAGTAGGACAAAGCCCCTGCCCCTACTGAGCTTGTGTCCTTGCGGGAGGAAACTTGTAACATGCCAAAGAATGAATGAACAAGATAATTCCCCAGTTTTGTCTTAGTCACTTTTCTTGTCGTTGAGAAACAATATCCCATAAGCAAAACTTAAAGAAGGAAAAGTTGACTTTGGCTCACATTTACAGTCCATAGTTGGCTGGCTCTAAGGCAAGGTGGCATGGCAGAGGGGCATAGACAGGGAAAGTGTTCAAGTCATGGTGACCAAAGCAGAGCACCTCAAGGGAAGATCCCGGGAGGGAGGCCAGTACCAGAAACCTGCCTCTTCTGACCAGGTCCTCCTGTATCTCCTAACAGCAAGTTTTAAGGCCACATAATTTAATCACCTTTCAAAAACCCCACCTTTTAAAAAAAAATTCTTTTATTGGTACATTTTAGGTATACAATATGTTTACATTTATCATTGGGTGCTTGTACCTGTACATGATGAATTTTGGTTCTTACTTTTTTCCCCATTACCTGTGCGCCCTTCACCCCCCCTTCCCTATTTACATAGATTTCGTTTCCATTTTTTTTTCCTTTTCTTATAATTTTTTTCCCTTCTTCCCTTTCCCCTTCCCTTCCCACCACCCGTACACCTTTGGACCTTTTCCTATTTCAAATTATCAATTATTCATTTTAATCATTTTCATCCTTATTTACACTTTCAGTTTCTCACACTAGAGAAACTATTCGGTATTTACACATGTGAGTCCTATTTATTTCACTTAAGAGTATGGCCTCAATATGCATCCATTTAGCTATAATTGTCTCTAGTTTCTCATTCTTTATGGCTGAATAGTACTCCCTTTTATAAAAAAACTACATCTTCTTTATCCATTTCCAGTTGATAGGTACTTGGGCTGTTTCCAAGTTTTAGCTATTACAAACTGTGCTGCTATAAACATGGGTGCACACATATCACTGTGGTATCATTCTTTTAATTCTTTGGGGAAGATATCCAGCAGGGGAATAGCTGGGTCAAATGGGACCTCCAGCCCTAGTTCTTTGAGGTATCTCCATACTGATTTCCACAGTGTTTGCACCAGTCTGCACTCCCACCAACAATGGAGAAGGGTTCCTTTCTCTCCACACCCCCGCCAGCATTTGTTATTGGTTGATTTCTTGATAGCAGCCATTTGTGGGGTGAGGTGGAATCTCAGTGTTGTTTTCATCTGCATCTCTCAAATGACCAGTGATGTTGAACATTTTTTCATATATTTATTTGATGCTTTTACTTCTTTGTCTGAGAAATGTCTGTTCATTTCAGATGCCCATTTTTGAATTGGGTCTTTGAATTTGGGGGGCCTGATTTTTTTCAATTCTTTATATATTCTAGATAGTAGACCTTTGTCTGAGGTACAGCTGCTAAAATTTTTTTCCCACATTGTGGGTTGTCTCTTAGCTCTGTTGCTGGATTCTCTTGCAGTGCAGAAGCTTTTTAATAAGATGAGATCCCAACATCTTTTTAATAGGAGGTTGATTCTTTGTGTAAGTTCCCGTGCTACTGAGGTTTTGTTCATAAAGTCTTTTCCTATGCCAGTGTCTTCAAGAGTTCGACCTAACTTATCTTCCAGCCAGTTTAGTGTTTCTGTCTTAATATTTAGATCTCTGCTACCTCTCTCCCAGAGCAACCTGGCCTGTCCCACTTCCATCTCCCCCACCCTCAGCCTCTGGGGGCTAAACTTCAGGGAGGCCGGACATGGTCAGCTCTGGGACTGGCCTGCGGATGAGTTGGAAAGTTGCATCATGTTTCTGTGGCCTGGAGTGTGTGTCCTCAGAAGACGGAGATGGACTCAGCACTGGGGCGTGGGGCTGTGAAAGGAAGCTGGCTGGCTCAGGGAGGGCCAGCAGGGATGGGGACAGTGGCGCTCCCAGAGCTCATCTTGAGTGAAACACTCAGCAACATCACATCTTTTTCTTGCAGTGCCATGTGTCAGCTGTAATCACCACGCTCAGTCTTCATTATTACTTATCATTAGCATAAACTCACTCCCATCCGTTGAGCATTGCCTTGCACCAGGCCCCGCTGTAACTTCTGAGTCTCTGAATTAAGCTGCCATGGTCTGTTTTTTCTGAAACTCAGTCCCTGAAGTATCAGTTTCGAGAGGCAGTGGGACCTTTAAGAGGTGATTAGGTCAGTAAGAGAGATTATGCAGTTCTCATGGGATTGGTTTAGTTATCAAGACAGAAGACTGTTACACAGTGAGGCCGTTTCTCATGCTTTGTCTCTTCTGTAAATGTTGGTTACCTTTCTGCTTTTTCTCCATGTTATGATGTAGTCACTCAACCCAGGACTTTCAGTCCCTGGACCCATGAGCCAAATAAACTTCTCTTTATAAAGTCCCAGTCTGAGGCATTCTGTTACAGCACAGAAAATGCACCGAGACATTGCCTAATATCTTACCGTGTTGTTATGATGCTCTCATTTTATGGATAAGGAAATTGTGTGGTTAAGCAGTTTGCTCAAAGGTGCTGACATCAGGATTTGAACCCAGTCTATGGGGCTCAGCACCCCAGGGTTGACCACTACCCTGTACTGTTTCTGTGTGGACCAGCTGACCCCTTGGTTGGGGATCACTGTCCCCATCTCACAACAAGGATATCAGACTGTGAGGAAGACAGTGGGTCCCAAGGTCACACTAGAACATCCTGTGGTGGGTTCTGCTCCCCAGATAGGGAGGGGGTGCTGCCTGCCCTGCTCATGCTTCCCTTACGGATCTGGCCTTTAGGAGTTGAAAGGAGCTTGAGGGTTCACCCCGGACCCTGATTGGACATTAGGGTGACCTGGGTAAGGAGGAGGCTCTGTTCTTTGACAGACTCAGACTATATCCTGGCCCAGCCACTCAGTCAGGGCCATGCAGAATGCTGGGGTTGGTAGGGCACCAGGATGTGCCCAATCCAATCCCCTGGGGTGGCAGGTAAGAGCAGTGGTCCCTCAGCACCTACACTGTGCCCCTCACCTCCATCCCAGATGTTCCCAAGGGCCTGACTTGGGGGGCTGTCTCTTGCTTCCTGCTTACTTTCCCCCAGCAGATCCTGTGGACCCAGGTCTCAGGTTTGATCCACATGCAGGTGTTAAGAAGCCATGGAAGTGGACTCTGGGGGAATCTTCTGCCCTGAGGGCTCAGCCTTGCCCTCCTGGCTGCAGGCAGGGCTTACAGAAGCTTCTCTTCCCAGGGAGCTTCTGGAGGCTTTGCGGTGGGGTGGTGGCAAAGGTGGGGAATGCCATAGGACCCCACACAGTGAAGAGCAAGTCTAGACAGGGTAGCTGGGAGGAAGAAGAGGGCCTTGGGACTGGGTTTGAGTGGCTGCCCTGTCACAGCCAAGCTGGGTGACCTTGGGCATGTCATGTAACCTCTCTGGGCTTTGATCGCCTTATCTGCAACATGGAAACAATCAGTAAGATAAGTAACATGTGCTTCCTAAGGTGACAGGGCTTGGAGGCGGGCTGTGTGAGTGTCCGGCACACAGGGGTCCAGGGAAGCCAATTTTCCATTCCAGCCCACTGAGGTCTCCTTTTTCCTGCCCAGGGTACCTCCTCCAGTTCTCCCCATGCTTCCTTCAAAGGCTCTCCTGCACTGTTTCTCTGCCCTCAGAGAGAGCAGACCCTATAAATCTCTCAGGTTCCGCCTCCACTGTGGTGGCAAAAGAGTGCCAAGGCCCGTTGCAGGTCTGGCCTGGACTTTAGGACGCAGCACAGCTAGCTCATAGGTCGTGGGTATTGGGAGAGAGGACGCTTCCCTGCTGATGTGTATGGAAAGGACCCCGGGCAGTATGGAGCTCTGGGGGCAGACATTCTTTTGCAATCTAAGGGGCAGCAGAATTCTTTAACCTGTCTGATTTCTAGCAAGGAAGAAGGGGTCTGGCTTCGGCAAGGCAGGTGGCCCAGACAGGTGCTGGGTCATTTTCCTTGAGGTGAAGCAGGCTGCTCCACTCCTCTGAAGCAGCTCCCAGGAGACCTAGGCCCTCCAAGTGGGGTCTAGATCAACCTCTTCTGCTCTCAACTCGCTGTGTCCCCAGTGGTTGGGAGGGGGGGACTCTGGAGTCAGACCCCTCAGAACCCAAGGGGGCTACCAGAGACCTGGACCGGAGACCTCCAGACATCCCCTGAGCCAAAGTCTTCTCACCTAAGCAGTGGGAGGGACAAGGGAGTGATGTGAGCCCAACCTCAGCATGGCCTGACACACAGTGGGTCCATACAGAGAGGGGTTGTGACAGTGTGGGGCCACGTCCCAGCTCCGTGAGGCTAGAGTGGGCAAAGTAAAGACTTGGGTGCCTGGCTGCTGGATTCAATACCTGCCCTGCCCAGGCCAATGCTGTGAGTTGAGGAAGCAACCTGAGCACTCTGCCTCAGTTTCCTCATCTACAAAATGAGGTGATAATAGTGCCTCCTGCATAGGGTCTCTGCAGGGATTAAATGAGATAATACTCATAAAGTATTTAGAACAAAGTTGGGCATACAGTTAGCCCAAAGTTCTTTTTTTTTGGTACTGGGGCTTGAACTCTGGACCTTGCGGCTTGCAAGGCAGGCGGTGGCACCACTGAGCTAGATCCCAGGCCCCTAAAGTTCATTTTAAAAATTTTGTTGCTTTTTGACAATGGTCATTGTCTGGGCTTTTCTCTCATTGGTCTCTGTATTCCTCTGTGGCCCTCTGTGTTTCTGTGGTCTGCTAAAGACTCCCTGGTTTCCTCTCGGGTCTGTCCTTCTCTGTCCTATTTTAGGAACACCCATCGACCCCTCTGAAGTTTTAAATTTTGGTGAAATCCAATTTATAAATGCTACATTTTTTGAATGCTACATCTGATATTGCACCTAAGAAACACTTGCCTAGCCCGAGATCACGCAAGTTTTCTCAAAGAACTTTTACAATTTTAGATTTTGTATTTAGAACTATGGTCCATTTGGAGTTAATTTTTGTAGATGGCATGAGGTAGAGATCAAAGATTTGTTTTTTGTTTTGCATAGAGCTATCAAGTTTTACCAGCACCACAGATGAAAGACTCTTCATTCTCCACTGAATTGCTTTTATGCCTTTGTCAAAAATCAATTGTCCATACATGTGTGAGTCTATTTCTGGACTCTTTATTCTGTTCCACTGATACCAACACCACATTGTCTTAAGTATGTAGTTTTATAATAAGTCTTGAGATTAAAAAAAAGTTAGACTTCTCACTTTGGTCTTCTCTTTCAAGGTTGTTGTAAGTCTTTTGTGTTTCTATATGAATTTTAGAATCAATTTTTCAATTTTAACAAAAAAAGCTGCAAGTTTTTTTCATGTTTCCCATACTTGAGTTTTGCTGAGCTCCTTTGATCTGTAGGATTACATTAACTTTGGACTTTTTCTGCTATTTTCAACTATTTTTTCTGACCCATTCCTTTGGGGCTCCCAATTATATGCCTACCATTGGACAGTTTGAATTTGTTCCGCATCTCACTGTTGCTCTGTTCATTCAAAATATTCATTTTTTTGCTGGGTGTGGTGGTGCATGCCAGTCATCCCAGTGCTCAGGAAGATGAGGCAGGAGGTTGTTGTGAGCTCAAGACCAGCCTGGACTACATAGTGAGACTGTCTCAACAAAACAACAAAAAAGTTTCCAACAAAAATATTCTTTTTTCTCTCTGTTTAGTTTGCATAGTTTCTTATTGCTACGATGTCACCCTCACTAATTTTCCTCCCTAAAATTTCTACTCTGCTCTCAATTCTTTTCAGCTTATGTTTCATCTCATGCGTTGTAGTTTCTACCTCTCACTGTTTTATCTAACCTTGTTTGTAGCTTCTATGTCTTTATTTAACTTTTTGGATATATGGAATACAGTTATAATAACTTTTAAAGTTCTTGTCTGTGAATTCTATGTCTGTCTCAGTTCTCAGTTGCTCTGATTGGTGCCAATCTCCTCCTCATGGACATCATTTCCCTGCTATCTTGTGTGTCTGCTAATTTTTAATTGAATGCTAGGCATTGTGAATTCTACTTTGTTGGATACTGGATATCTTTGCATTTTTGAGCTACATTTTGGGGTGGAGTTATTTACTAGCAGTTTGATCCTTTTGGGTCTTGCTTTTAAGAACTGTTAGGCAGAATGGAAGTAGTGCTTAATTGAGGGCTGTGTGCTTCTCACTGTCTAGGCAAGACTCCGCTGTGTGCTTTACTTGATTCCCCATGAACAATGTGGTTTCCAGTCTGGCTGGTGGGAACAGGCACCATCTCCAGCCTTGTGTCAGTGCTGGGTACTGTCACCTCCATTTTTTTGGAAGGCTTTTTCTCCAGCTTGACAGTTCCTTCGTATGTATGTACGTATAAGGACTCAGCTGGAAGTTGAGAGGGACACTTTGCAGATCTTCAGTCGTCTCTGATTTCACCTGTCCTCCTGGTTCTCTGTTCTATGAACTCTACCCTGTTCTTCCTGGTTCCTCAGCTCTGTCCCTTTAACTCAGCTCTTCCTGGTTCCTCCTTCTTTCTCCACAGCCTGGAATTGTAAGCTGGGAGTCAATGATTTCGCCTTGTTGTGTCCCATCTCTCAGGAGTCACTCTCACCCACTCTCTAATGTGCAGTTTCTTGGTCTTGGAACTTCACTCTTGTGTCTCAGTTTCCTTAGCCATAAAAAGACAATAATAACACTTATCCGCCTCCTCCCGGGTCCCAGAGTTGTTGTGAAGAATAAATGGGAGAATCTACTGGCCCATTCAGTCCACTGCCAGGTATACAATGATGGTGCAATAGACGGTGGCTGATAGTATAGTGTTATGGCCACAACTGTTACTATCCAATAGCAACGACTGAGGATATACGTCACAGGCAAAAGTGACTTGGAATCCAGGAAGGCTTTCAGTGGATTTCTTTGTCACTGTAATTGTAGGAGCTCACACATGTACAGAGGGGTGTACTATGCAGTGAGCCAGCCATCATTTTCAGGCATTGTAGATGTCAGCGGTAGGTGTGCATCACATCGATGGGAGGACTTGTTGCAATGTCCATACTCAGGATTTAATAACCACCCCTCTGTCCCAGTTAGAGTCAAAGCCAGTGGGGACCTTTGGCCTGAATAGCTATAGCAGTGACAGTTTGGAGGTCATCTGGGTCTGGCTTCACCTCCATCTCCCATGCCCAAGAAAAACTCCTAGCATTCCATTCCTTGGTTCAGAACTGGGCCCTCCTTCCCAAGTGCATCCCCAAGTCACAGGTGCCCTGGGCTGAGGTTTACCTCTCATAATCATCTCATAGGATGAGATGCAACACAACTGACTCATTATATCCCTCTGCTTAGGGCTCTCTGTGGCCTCTGAGCTAAACGTAAATGAAATTCATTTCACAGAATAGGAGAGATGAACGAGGTAGGAGATGTTATAGGGTACAGGCAAAGAAAGGCAGTGACTTGAGGATGAGGAGGAGAGGCTGTAGCAGAGAGGATGGGGGTGGGAAGGAGAGGGGGAGAGTGAGAGGCAAAAGGGAAGAAGGGGGAGAGGGGAGATGGAACCTGAATTTGGATTTGCTCCTACACCTTCCTTGTGGGAGGGCAACGTTGGGTTGGCTCATTATTCCCTCTGGAAGAGTGAAAAACCAAGTCATGTTGGGGGTTAGAGGAGACAGGCAGGGCACACAGGGAGTGACACAGCCAAGATCTATGGTCCTGTGGGGTTCACAGTCTGGTGGAGCAGACAGACGTTTGGTACACAATCACATCAATAATGCATATAAATACAGACAAGCTTCTGATTATTCGTACAATTATGTTTAGAAAGAGGGAGGTTAAGAAGGTGGGCTGGGCTCTGAAGCATGCCTCCTCCTCCTCCTCCTTCCTCTTTTTTTTTTTTTTTGAGACAGAGTCTCACTATGTAGTTCAGGCTGGCCGTGAATTCAAAGTGATTCTTCTGCCTCAGCCTCCCAAGTGCTGGGACTACAGGCGTGCACCACCACGCCCGGCCTGAAGCATGCCTTCTAATAGGAAGCTCAGCCCTACACATTCTGTGTGAGCCTGGGCAAGTTACTTCACTTCTTTGTGCATCAGTTTCCTCATTACCAAAGTGGAGATAAAAGTACCTATTTCATAGGAAATTAGGGAGATTGGAATTAGTTAATATACATAAATTACTCAAAATACTGCCTGGTACCTAGTAAGTATTGACAAAGGCTCTCTTGTTGATCAAACTGAAAGAGATACTTTTGAGCCTTCTCAGCTAGGTCTTTACCTTGAGCTTGTTTTCATCTTTTCTAAGTCCAGTTTGAACAAGAATACTAAGTCCGACTACAGAGAAACCCCCACATTTTCTATCTGATCACTTTGGTCTACCCTCAATAAGGATCCTGGTAAGTACATTGAGCAAGAATCCTTTATCCTTGATGTCTATCCTTAGTGATATTCTGTCCACTAACTTCCTCTCTCTGGTCCTTGGGTATAAATTCCCATTTGTCTTTGTACTTAGAAGGGGGCTGAGTTCTGCATTGCAGTCACTTTTTGCCTCATTGCAATAGTTTCTGCATAAAATTGGTCTTTAGCATCTAACTTGTGTTCTCTTTGACAACACTCAAGAAATCCCAACTTTGAACATAAAAAAGCTAAAAAGTAAAGCAGAAAGGACTAGAGGGCTAAAGTTTAGCTCAGGGGGCAGGACTGTCTTTCCCGAAGTGTGCCTGCAGCTGAGACCCGGAGCGTGGTCTTCATGTCAAGAGGAGAGGACAGAGTATGTAATGAGGACCTGTTTTGTTGTTGTTACTGTTAGCTTTTGCCAAGAGTTTGTCCCTCTTCTGGTAGCATTACTCTCTGATTTCCCTTTGAAACCTCAGCCCCCAGTCCATCAGGGAGAACTGACTCATCCCCTGGCTCCTGTCACCCAGGGTTGGCCATTACCTCCTGGCTGTAGTAAGCATTTCTGTCATGGGCAGATGACCCAAATGAAGCCAGTGAGAATCACACCAGGAACTTTGGCTAGTGCTGTCAGCAAAGAGAGATGCTAAGCCAGGATGACATAAGCCCCATCCCAACAGTGCCCACTTCCTGCCTGGAATGGAAAGTGTGACTATGAATGATGCCGGTGGAGAGGAAATGGAAATCCTATGTCCTGATGATGCCATTTAAGTCCCTGGATTCTGCTATGCCTGAACTCATCAATTCCTGGATTTTCACGCAAGTATACTATAAATTTCCTTTTAAAACTTTGTTTAAACCAGGTTGAATTGGTTATTTTTTTTTTGCCACTTGCAAAGTATCCTCTATGATATTGCACATTTTTTGGCAAAGCAAATGGCACATGACAGATCTCTGAAGGAGAAGGGTGTAGCCTATTCTAGAAACTCAAAGAATGCCAGGGTGACTGGTGGGCAGTGCTCGTAGGGACAGTGGGGTCTGCTTATCATGGCTCAGCATGCCAAGAAACCTAAGCATTCATTGGGAAAAGTGAAGATAAACAATATAAGACTAAAAACACTGGCAAGAACAAGAACTTTTTGTTCCTTTTAATTGGCACACCCCATGGACTTTTCCAAAGCCCTCACTTTTCATTATCCCTCTGTTGACTCTTCACTCACTTATGGAGCAGAGTAAGTTAAGGACATGGGGATAATTAAGGCACTAATGGCACAATCGTGGAACATAAATACCACTTAGTCCAATATCCTTATTTTGCTTTATTTTAAATAACTGTCTTAGTTACTTTCTCATTGCTGGGACAAAATAACTAACACTCACAATTTAAAGAAGGAGAGGTTTATTTCAGCTCACAGTTTGTCGAAGTTTCAGTCCACAGTTGGCTGGCTCCAAGGCAGGGTAACATGGCAAATGGGCATAGCAGGGGCAAAACAGTTCATGGCATGGCAGGCAGGAAGCAGTGAGCCTTCCTTCTTCTTTCCCTTTTTATTCCATCTAGGCTACAAGCCTATTGGTTGGTGCCACCCGCACTGAGGGTGGGTCTTCCCTCTTCAGTAAGTCCATCATCCACATCCAGAACTATGCTAAACCAGTCAATAGGCTAATCCTGTACCACACACCCATGATCCAGTCACTCCCCAAAGCCCCACCTATGAGCACTTGAGGGACATGACGGGGGTGGGGTCTAGATATAAGCCATAACAGTGACCAAGTAATGTAAACTATATTATCACGGTAAAAAGTCTAATACTATGAGTAAAGCAACTGGCTTGGTTTTAAAAATGGAGATGGAGTCCAAGAATCCCTATTTTATCTAGAGAGATCTAGAATAACAGTTCATTTTTAAAGCATTAACTATGAAGCACTCCTTATATTAACCTCTTAACCTATGTTAACCTTTTTATTCTTTAGATTTAGCCTTCATCCTCAGCCTGTGAAGTGTCTGTCTGTAAGTCAGACATGACATTGCAATTAAGAAGTTTCTCCAACATTACATAACCAGCCAATGATGGAGCCAGGGTTTGAATTCAGGCTATCTGGCCCCAGAACCTGTTTTATCATTCCCAGGCACAATATATACTTTCCAAGAGCATTTCCTTCATCCACTGTATAACTCCATCTAGAAGATGGTAAAATGAGTAATTCCAGGAATCTGAAGAGAAAAATCATTTAGATAGCCTGGGATCTCTCCATGGTGTTGAAACTCTTAGCGTCCTCTAGAGCAGTAGTGGCAAACCTATGGCACGCAAGGTGCAGTTGGCATGCAAGTCACGTGTGTGTATGTGTTGCTTTTTCTAAACTAAAACCTCAGTATTCAGATTTAATTGTAGTGTTGGTAGGGTGAGGGGAGGAAGGATCCCTAGGCTTAGTGTAAGGAGAACTGAGATCTTGTCTGGAATTCTCCAAATTCACAGTGTAATCATCTGTCTAGAGAAGATGCACAGACAGACGATTGAAGGATTCATGCCACAAACACTCCTTGAGTGTCTGCCTTGAGCAATGAGCTGGATCAGGCCCACAGCAGGAATGAGGTGTGGCTTCATGAGGGCATCACACCCAAGAGTAGGAGAGGACAGGCAGGGACAGCATCACAGTTAGAGGAGACCTGAACAACAGAGAGAAGGACGATGCTGGAAGGGGCAGCAGGAGGCACCTTGTGGGAAAGGGCATAGAGTGGGGCCCTGAGTGTCTGAGGTGGTACAGGAGGTACAGGGTATTCCAGGGAGAACAAAAGTCTTGGGTTGAGAATTTAGGGTCCAGAGTGCTTGGGTCTGTCATTCTGGGTTCAGGGATTTCTTGTTCTCTGTTCTAGATATCATGTCTTTGGGCTCTGCGTGCCTGGGTTTGGAATTATGTGATTCAGAGGTTTCTACTTCTAGGTTCTATGGTTCAAAGTTTTATAATCTATAGTTCTGGGGCTAGGACTCTACACTCTTGATTTCGGGATGTATGACCCTGTACTCTGGGTTCTGGGTTTTATGGTTATGAGTTCTGTGTCCTCTTCATTTCTCTGCAACTCCCAAGGCAGGTGATGGGGAAAAGCAGAGGGTCCACACCCCCATCTCCTCTGAAGGGCCCCCACCAGATGCCACCTGTCAGAGAGAGAGCCCCTTCTCCACGCCTCCCCACCTTCTGACACAGTCTTCCTCTTCTGGTCCTAGTGAGCGGCCTCACAGCGGTTGGGGGACGGCTGAGAAGGAGTATGGTTAGAAGGACCCCCCTCTGCAAGCCTGAAAAGGGCTATCTTCACCTCTGCCTCCCCAGGTCACAGATGGCCCAGACAGGGAGCTGTTCTCAGCAAATACGTTCCCTGTCCTGAAAGAACCCGAGGGCTTCATGGACCCTCACAGACCCTGCACAGTCTGAGGGTTCATCCTGCTGGATAAGCATCGCTCAGCCCCAGCCAACCCAACCCAACCCCACTCTGGCTGCTTTTCCACCCTTCTCGAGATGAAGAGCAGGGATAACACCACCACTGCCTCCATTCTACCTGGGCCAAGTGATTAGATAGGAACCAGTGAGGTCACTACCACTCCTGTCCCAGCACACAAGCATGCGTGCACGCTCACACACACACACACACACACACACACACACACACAAATGAGGGAGAGTCTATGAGGCATGAGAGAAATAGGACACTTTGGGGCTCAAGGACAGATGTGTGCATCTATGTCAGGGGTGGGTGTGCGTGAGTGTGACTGTGTGTGTGCAGAGGCCTGAAGGTGGGACTGTGGCTGTCCCCAGCATGATGGTGGCATTCCTCCGGAACTTGTGCCTACCTGGCTCAGTGGGGCCCTGAGGCCCCACCCTGTCCTGGTTACAGTTTGGCCCTTTCCCCAGGTGCTGCCCCACCCTGTGGAACTCTTGGCCAGTGTGTGTGTGTGCAGAACAGATGGCACACTCTTCTGTATTTGGTTTTTAGATTATGGAACCAAAAAAAATTAAATTTAAGCTCTTTGCAGGGAGGTTAATTTATCCTAATCACTCACCCTGCTGCACAGATTCCAACTTCATTACTTCTAATTAGATTAATGAGAGGGAGAAGGATTTCTTTTCTCTGGGAATATGAATGGACTTGGAGGCAGCTCAGTGTCTCGGAGCCAGCCTGAGACCTGGCAGATGAGAGTCTGTCCTCTGAGCGGTAGAAGGACTTGGCCAAGGTCACGCTGCAAGCTAGTTGAACCCAGGTGTGCCCAACGGAGCTCTCAGCCATCGTGGGACTGACAGGAGAGCTCCCCTTCTCCCCCACCCCAGGCAGGCGCTCAGTGCCGCAGTCTCCCTAGGTCGCAGCAGAGGGGAGGGACAGAGAGACCTGCAGCTTTGGAGGTCAAGGTGTGGCACCTCCAGTGAACGGTGAGCTGGACCGCTGGACAGTCCTCCTGTCCCTGTCGAACTGAAGATTCTTTCTATGTCCTGATTCACGGAGTCCCTTTTGCCATACACAGGGAAGGGGGATGATTTTGGGGAACCGGAGTTAGCAAAATACCAGGGTGTTTGGAAGGACTGTGAAGTTGCTGGCCAGAGAGACGTGGGGAGGCACCTAGCCCTCTCCCCTGACTCACCCCAGGCCTCTGAGGTTGACATCTATGCAAGTAGGGCAGCATCACAGCCCTGCCAGACACCACCCTGCACTGTCTGGCGGGCTGCCCCCAGCCCTCATGGCCGAGGTTGCCTGGGCCCACTTTCAGGCGCATTGCCTGGGTCCTGAACCAGCCCTGACCTGCAGCAGTTTCACCCCCTGGAGTTCAGCACCAAGTCCTGGATTCTCAGCTCCAGCCTCAGCGCCAGGCACCTTACACACCTTGTCGTGATCTCCTCCCAGTACCTGCCTCTGCTTTCTGCAACTGTTGCTTTTTGCAACAGTGTGGTCTTGTCTTGTCACCCTGATGAGAGCTTCTCAGAGCCTCGCTGGCCCCATCTGTACCAAGAACACTAGACTCAGGGTTTGGGGAAGCCTTTCTGGTTGCTATGCTGAGATTTAATTTTCCTCTTCCCTCTTTCTCTCTCCCTCACTCTTCTCATGCTTTTTTCCTCTCCTCTCACTCAGTCTTTCAGCTTGAGATTGATGCAGGGGCAGCCCAGAGTGGAGCCACAAGATGACACTCACTATTTTCCTTCATCAGCAAACTGGAAACGGCCTCCTCCAGCAGCCCGGAACAGATCAGAGACAGAGTCCAGGCCTGGGAAGCAGAGAGGGGTGTGCTGCCCCCACCTGCAGGCACAGCTGAGCGCACACATGCACACACACACCCTGCTTTTGCACGGAGACCATCTGCGGGAAGGCCATTACTAGTTCCACAGGATGGAATTTGTCCTCCACGCCCACCCCAAGCCAGGCCATCCTCAGCTTCCTGCCACCTGGGATCAGTGACCACCATCTGGCCCTTTCATATTTCTTAGAGAACTCAGCTGGGAGGCAGGAGAACAGATTAAAAACCAGAAGCTAAAGGTCGGTTAATCCATGTCCTGGGGACAGGCCCAGGGGACTCTTTGGAGAAAGGGGACAGGTAAGTCCCCTGCTTTTCAGCAGAGCCACAGACAGGGGTGAATGTAGGGCTGAGAGCGTCCACTGAGGAGCAGGCCTGGCTCCTGGCTGGCCCTGAGGGTGCGGGTCCCCTTACACCCTGCATCCTGGGTCCCTGCTCCCCTTACCCTAGCCTGCTGAGGGGTGACCTAAGGTCCCGCTGGCCATTCTGTGTCCCATTCCATTCTCTGCCCCGGTGAAAGGCAAGCCTACCTGTAGGACCAATCAGCTCTAGACTAAAGGGTGAGACCTGTCCCTGGCAGAGGAGGCTAAAGAGTTCCAGGGAGGGAGGTATGTGGATTTCAGAGACTGGCACAGCTTTGGATTCCAGTCATTGGCTCACAGTGTGACTCTGAGCAACTGCCTCCTTTTTCCCACTCTCTAGGCCTCAGTTTATTCATCTGCCAAACAGGGCAGGGACCTGCCTGGGCCCATGCAGTCTCCCTCAGCACGGGGGTTGGGTGGGATCTGCTGATCTCAGTGGGTCTCCATTCTTGTCCCCTCTGCAGCCCTCATGATACCTGGGGGCTCCGAGTCCAGAGGCTGAGCCCCTTGAACCTGTAGTCCATCAGCAGATGTGGATGAGCCTGGAGCAATCAGAGGATGGGTCAGTGTTTGTGTCTGGGCCTCAGACAGCAAAAGCCACCACACACTGGGATGTGGAACCACCAGGGACCTGGCTGGGCAGCACCAGGGGGTCTGGGACACCAGTAAAGGCTTCCTGGAGAGGCATCCTAGGCTGGGTAAGGCTGGGCAGAGACAGGGGGAGGGGCCACAGGGACACAAGTGGTGGTGGGCAGGGTCAAGGTGCTGGATGAGTAACAGGCTGAGATTTGGAATCAGAGCCAGGTTCAACCTGGACAAGTCCCTGTGCCACTCAGCTGGGAACAGGTGATGATACCACCTTCTCACAGCGTGGTGAGGTTGGCACGGGGTGTTTTGTGTGTGTGACTCTCACAGAACCAAGGGTCTGCTCAAGGGTCCAGTGGCTGGTATCAGCCAAACCTGCTTCAGAGCCCCATCCGATAACTCTAGGAGCACACCTGTGAGAAGCTTGGAGGCCTCCTAGCCCAAAGAGCCAACATACAGAAATGGAAACTGGGGCCCAGAGAGGCAAAGCAACCTTTCTAAGATCACACAGCCTTTTGAGGAATCAGTCAGAACAAGAGTTCAGGTGACTCATCTGTTGCCAGAGGCAACAAACTTCAGTGACAAAAATGCCTCCTTCCCACTGAATGCTAAGACAACACAGTAACATGTTACGTAGGGAGACTTGGCAACAGAACCCTCTCCCCTCTCAGCTCATCTAGGTTACCTGCTCCCCGCTGCCCTGGCCGCACGAAGTCCAAGCAGAGACAGGTTTGGTGCAGGGCTCTGGGAGGACAAAGACACATCACCCTTCTCTGGGAAGGTAATAGGCTCTGCTTGGTGAGCAGCTTGGACCTTAGAACCTTGGGGCCAGGACCCCTCCAGCCTCTCCACCTTGCAGGAGCAGCAAGCAGCAAGGCTAAGGAATGGGCCAGGTCACCCAGCCCCCAGCCCAGACCCCCAGGGCTGTGCCCCTTAACCAACCTGGGAGAGGCCCTGTCTACAGACACTTTGCCCAGAGCCTCAAGGACTCCTGTCCTGGCTCCTGTCCTCTCTCCTGTCCCCCCAGCCCCCCACCTCTGCCCTCATCTACTTGCTTACCAGGCTGAAAGGGGCCTGGAAATTGGACCCTAGCCTCCCTGGGAGTCCAGCAAGCAACCTGCAGAGCCACCTCCCAGAGGTGTGGGCTGGCTGGGAAGGGCAGGGTTAAGGCTTGTGCTGCCCTTGCTGTTAGTGTTTAACTTGGTTTCTAAAGACCATCGCAGCTCCATGAAGCAAACATTGTCCCTCCTAATGACACTGTAGCAGATCAAGGAGGGCCCGGCTCCCAGAGAGCATTAGAGAGGCCGTCCATTAGCCAGGATAGCCCATGCTGACAGCTGGAATAACCTTCCTGAGGACTGCCTGAGTGTGGGAAGAGTCTTCCTATCCCTGTCCTGGGTAAATCCCACTTGTCTCCTCTGGCTCTGACTCCAGGAGAGGACAGCCTGGGAAGACATTGAGACAGCCTGCTGTTCTGTACTCAGCCCAAGAGCCCCTGGCCGGTTCCAGCGGACCACAGTCAGCAGCCATCTACCTCAGCGCGCCCTGCTACCTCCTCTTTCTGTAGGCAATCACTGACCTGTTTTCTGTGTCTATAGATGAGTTTGCATTTTAAGAATTTTATATATTTAGAATGATAAGCCTGTATTCTTTTGCTTTCTTTTTCTTTTCCTGATTTTTATTTTTATGTTAAGTGGATCATAGTTTGTTTCTTTTTATTTGGTGAGTAGTAATGGATTGTGTGAATATATTATAATTTGTAAATCCATCCTCCTGGTGATGGACATTAGGTTATTTCAGATAAATAAAGCTTTTTTTAATTAAATAAAGCTGCCACAAACATTTGGGTATAAGTCTTTTGTGCACTTACGTATTGATTTTTCTAGGGAAAATATCTAGTAGTGGAGTGGCTGATCATAGGGCTGTTTGCATGTTTAACTTTTTACAACAACCAAACTGATTTCCAAAAGACTCATGTTGTTTCACATTTCCTTGGGCAGTGTGTGGGAGCTACAGGCCTCCCACATGCTCCCCAACATTTGCCATTGTCAGCCTCTTTACCCCTAATAATTCTCATAGATGTGTAGACATCTCATGGAGGTTTTATTTGCATTTCCTTATTAGCTATGTTAGCTTTCCCATTGTTGACAAAATACTTGACAGCTTTGAGGAGGAAAGGCTTATTTTAGCTCATGGTTTCAGTCCATGGTCAGCTGGCTCCAAGGAAGAAGCATCATGGTGGAAGGGTGTGGTGGAGGAAAGCTGCTCACCTCATGGCAGCTGGGAAGGAGAGAGAGAGAGAGAGAGAGAGAGTGGGAAAGAGCCAGAAGGAGAAGAAAGGAATAAGAATATAGCTTTCCAGGGCTGGGGATTTAGCTGAGTGGTTCCGCCTGCCTCGCAAGTGCCAAGTCCCAAGTTCAATCCCCAGAACCAAAAAAAAAAAAAAAAAAAAATCACTGAAGCATTTACCTTTCCAGATTATGTCCCCAGTAATCTAACCCTCCAACCTGGCCGCACCTCCTAATAGCACCTTCAGCCATAAACTCATCCAAGGATGAATCCGATAATGATTATAGCTCCCCATGACCCAGTCACCTTCTGAAAGCCCCACCTCTGAACACATGAGACTTTTGGGGGACATTTTCCATCCAAACCATAGTCATGTGTCTTTTCATGTGTTCTTTTGCCATCCATATCTGGATAAGTCCTTTGTCAATCTAAAAAAAGGGTTATTTTATTTTTATTGAATTTTGGAAGTTCTTTCTCTACTCCGGATACAAGTTCTTGGTCAGATATATGATTTACAGATATTTTCTTCAAGTCTGTGGTCTGTCTTTTCCATCTCTTACCAATGGTTTCTCTTTTTTTTTTTTTTTGTACCAGGGATTGAACTCAGGACCTTGAGCTTTTGAGGCAGGTGGCAGCACCACTGAGCTAAATCCATGGGCCTTACCACTGTTTTTTGAAGCCTAAAATGTTTTAGATTTAGTGAGGTTGCCATTCTGACCTTGCTGCCCATTATGCTAATTATGACACTTGCTTCTGATGGTTCTGGCACCCTCTCAGCCTGGTAGCCTTGTTCTAGAACAGTCTGCTAACATCAGCCCTTGTCACATTGCTAAGCCACCACTGAGCTTCTCAATGTTGCTGGTGCCACAGGTACCAGAGCTTTCCAGGCCTCCCTGAGGGGGACAGACAACAGGTGATTTTCTGGCCATGCACAGTACTCCCTTTCCAGCATGCCACTCCTCTGAGCCTCCTGATTCCTTCCTTCTTCCTCAGCCAGCCAAGTGCTTCTGATATTGCAACTCCATTTAATGTTGGTGGCTTTTCTCATGATTTAAAGAGCCAGCCCAGTGGCACAATAAACCCACCTCCAGCCAGTCACAGTGTTCAATCCAGTGTCACAGGACAGTGTCTCTATATTTATGTCACACCACCCAGCTTTATGTTCTGGCCCCCTTCATCCAGTGCCCTCAAGACCCACTTGTGGCTGACTTTCCTGATTCCTGCTGCCCATGTCACCTGGTCTTGCAGCTTCTTGGATATATAATCTCTCTTTCTCCTTGGTCTACCTGCTATTGTGTTTGTTGGTTTATGATGAGATTTGAGTCTAGTTATGGGTCTGGAGGCCAAAAGGAGATGTTGGGAAGATCCTGATGAAGGCAAGGATTCTTTTGTAAGGCTCCTTCTCATCTGAAACGTCTACATGGTCTAGCATGAGGGCTTTTATCTTCCAGTGAGGGGCAATGGCCGCTTCTGCAGGCTGAGGGCGTTCACAGGAATTTGGATTCCCAAGCCCATCCACCCTGATATCCCACCCCAAGTAATAGGCTTGTACTCTTTTCCTTTCAGGGCCCTGACCTCAGTACAGAATTCTCATCTAACAGAATCCATCCTTCTGGAAAGCTCTGCCCTGCCAGGAGATAGATGTCCCTCCTGTGCTGCCAGGAGGCTTTCTGGTCTACCTGGGCTTCAGGTTGCTGACTACGAGACCTGAGTCTATACTTCTCATTTTAATGTCTCAGTGGTACTTCATGAGAGCCCCTAATCCCATTTCCTTACCCACCTCCATACTTCTCAGTGCCAGGGACTTTGGCCTAGCCAGTGCTCCCCTCCTTTTTATCTTCTCACCATTCCCTGGGGGTGAAGGTTGGAACAATAGCACTACTGTTTCATGCCAGGGGCTATTGCTGCTCCTGGCACCAGGGAAAAGGGATCCATCCTCACAGTTTCACCTTAGTGTTTGCTTCCTGGGGCTGCTTCCATGGTCAGTTAGCTGAGCTGGATCTCCTGGGAGCAGAGCCTGAGCTCAGGGTCCTTGGGGCAGTGGTTTATTGCGAAGAGGAGAATGTGAGGAGCAGGGTGGGACAGAAGAAGTTCAGCAAAGGTGAAGCCCACAGAGAACTGGAGGCTGCCTGATGAATACCTGAAAAGCTGAAGGATGTTGGGCTGTTGGTTTGGGAAGGGTGTGAGGCTTCTCCAGAGAAATAGAGCCCATAGGATGTATAAATATGTATGTATTAAGGAATTGACTCAGGAATTATGAAAGCTAGTGAGCCCCAAATCTGTAGTGTGTGTAGGCAGAGACCCAGGAGAGCTGATGGTGCAGGTGAAATCTGAAGGTGAAGTTTGCTGGAGGATTTCCTCTTCCTCTTTTTGTTCTAGTCGGGCCTTCAACCGCTTAGATGAGACCTATCCTATTAGGGAGGGCAATCTGCTTACTCAAAATTCATTGAAGCAAATGTTAAGACATCCAAAAACATCCTTCCAGTTGTCATATAAAATTACACAGCAGGATACATGGGGCTGGAATCTAAAACCTGGAGATGAGAGGGTCAGCTCAGGGCAGAGCAGAGAACTGCTCAGGAGGGCCTGGTGCCCGGCTGAGGAAACAGGGCACTATTGTCATGCAGACAGACCTGTTGCCCTGGAATGCTCCTCATTGGGGAGCATGTTTTGTGCCTGGGAGACAGAGGAAATGAGGTGTGGAGGTCAAGAAGGGGCTCCAATGTCATCGAGGCTGGACAGAGTGCCATTTGGGGAAGGCAATTGTCAAGTTCTTGAGGTGGCACTAAGGTCACGGGGTACAGATGCACGGCCATGCCTGGTCCACTCCTGGATCCTCCAATGTATCCTGGCACAGCCACGCCACTCTCGTCACCAGGTGTTTGGGGAGGTGACCTGTCAAGGCCAGCTCAGGCCTTGACAACTGGGCTCACATGGTGGCTTTGCAACTTGGTAGCCAAGTGTCCTTGAGAGGCCACTTCACTGTGTCATCTCAGTTTCTCCTGACAGATGGAGATCACCATAGGTGTCGTGGCGATGAAATAAAACCACCATAGGGTTCTGCTCCAAACAGAATCATTAGGAGTTTGTCAGGAGTCATTAGACTCCAAGTGGAAGAGGCACAAACTCACTTAAGATAAAAATAAGCAAGAAAACAAAAAGGAATTTACTGGCTCACATACATAAGACAAGGAGGTCAGGTCTGGCTGGATCCAGGCTCCTAACTCTAGTTTGCAGAGTATCTTGTTGCTCTCTGCAGGCTTGACTTTTCCTAATGGGCACCCAACCCCAGGGTCTTACTCTACCAGCCTGGCAACTCTGCACAGCGAGAAGGCATATGATTCACCCATTTTAAAAGCAGAATTCAATGATTTTTAGAAAATTTATAGAGTGAGAAACCAGGATGACAGTCAGTTTTAGGGCATTTCAGCCCTTCAAAGAGATCTCTCGGGCCAGTTTGCATCCAATCCCTGTCCCCACCTCCAGCCCTAGAGGACTACTAATCTACCTTCTGGCTGTATGGATTTGCTTTTTCTGAATGTTCCATATAAATGGAATGATGTAATATGTGATCTTTCGTGCCTAGCTTTAAAAAAAAAACCTAGCGTATTTTTGAGAGGTATCCATATAGTAACATATATCAGTACTTTGTTTATTTTTATTGCTGAGGTGTATTCCACTGGATACAGCATGTTCTGTCCATCCATCCACCTCTTAATGGACTAGTTTTTGGGAGATTGTTTCAAGTTTAGGACCATTATGAATAAACTGCCATGAATCTTGGTGTAGAAGTGTTTGTGCAGATGTATATTTTCACTTCTCTTGAGTATATGCTTTAGGAGTAAAATCACTGGGCTCTATAGTAAGTTTATGTTTAACATTTTAAGAAATTGCCAGATTGTGCTTGAAAGTGGTGATATCATTTTATATTCTCACCAGCAATGTATGAGGTTTTCATCTTCATGTCCTCACATACTTGCTAACACTTATTGTCTGTTTGCTTATAGCTCTTATAATGGCTGTAAAGTTGTATCTCACTGTAGTTTTGTGTTTCTGTAATTATCTGAGATCAATGAATCCTCTGCCTAGAAAGGCAGCAGTGAGGGCTAAAGTGAAAGAGACAATAGAGACTTAGGTCATTTTAAGTATATGGGGGTCTGGGAGGTCAGTGCCTGAGAGAAGGCAAAAGGCACCCTGAGCTTGCCACTATTTATTGGGTTCATAGGGAATATCAGATGACTCAGAGGGAGCGATAATCCTAAATTCATGAGGATCTTATAATCAGAGGGAATATCAGATGCCTTAGAGGGTAATCCTATGATGATGAGGACCTTATGCTGATGAGGATTTTAGGGTGATGAGGAGCTTATGCTGATTAGGAAGGTAAGATGAGCAAAAACATTCTTACAACAGTAGGTGGGATGAGTTAAGCTGATAAGGAATTTGTCCCTCCCCAGGTGAAAACTTTCTCCTTTTGTATTACTACTTGGTTCTTAAAGAACTAGGATGTCTTCAGCTGATGTAATCTTGCCTTTGAATGTCACAGCATCACGGGACCATTGAGGCCTCAGACAGCCCTAGTCATAATTTAATTGGAAATGATTTTTCTCCCCAAAATTATGTAGAATGGCTCCTGACACCTAATAACTAAAAATGTTGAACATCTTTCCATGTGCTTATTGGCCATTTGACCAATATATCCTTAGATATCTTTGGTTTATATCTACTTTGATGCCTATTCAAATGTTTGGTCCATTTTAAATTGGACAACATGTTTTCTTATTCAATTGTAAAAGGTCATTACCTATTCAGGTAGTAGCCCCTTAGAGAGATAAGAGAGATAATAATTTACAAATCTTTCAGTCTGTGGGTTGTCTTTTTATTTTCTTAATGGTGTTTTTTGAAGGCTAAAAGTTTTTAATTTTGATGAAGTTCAGTTCATTAATTTGTTTTTTCTTATGAATTATGCTTTTGCTGTGATATCTGTGAAATATTTACCTAACCCAAGATTTCTCACTATATGTTCTTCTAAAAGTTTTAGAGTTTTTGCTATTATTTTCAAGTTTGTGATCCAGTTTTGAGTTAACTGTTGTGTATGATGTAAGGCGAGGGTCCCCTGAAACCACCTGATCAGAATTTCATCTCCATTTTTACACCAAAACTACTTTCTCTTAGTATATTAGTTTTCGATTGCTGCAAAGCAAAGTTACACAAACTAAGTGGCTTGCAACAACATGCATTAATCATCTCATGGGTGAGGAGTCGGGCACAGGGTTGCTGGGTCTTGGTGTAGAGTCTCAAAAGGTTGCAGCCTCATCATAGGACTGAATGGTTTTCAAGCTTCTCAGGGTGTTGGCAGAATTCATCCCTTATAGAGTGTGACTGAGGTCCAAGAGTCCTTGCTGGCTGTCAGCCAGGGACAGTGCTCTGTCATGGTGGCTACTGCTGCCCACAGTTTTCTGCCACAAGGCCTTCTCTGCAGGCTCTCTCACATGGTGGGACACACAGACACACACACACCCCTCTCATAACCAGTCATGGCAATGTCATCTTGTCACCATCATCAATGGGCAAGAAGCACTCACAGGTCCATCCCATACTCCATGCAGATGGGTAGACAGGTCATGGGCAATGCTCTCCTGCCATGGCCGAAAACTGCCAAAAGGAGGATTACCACAAATACTTTCTGGATGAAACCCAAAAAGTGTGGAAGAAAAATGGGGGAAGAACCACCACTCACTAGATGCCTAAGCTAAGCAGCTGGGAGTCAGAGGTGGCCTCTCCCCCTTTTCTCCTTCATTGTCCCTGCAGGCTCACCCCTTCCTCCCCTGAGCACCCTTAAACCCTTCCCTGGGTTCCATCCTTGGCTGCTCTGGAGAAGACCAGCACTCTCTGAGGGGAGCTCCTCCACAGCTCAGGTGGTTTCCTTGGGCTGTGATCCCAGGAGACCCAGTGAGAGAAGGGACAGAGGGAAGAAAGGGGGAAGTCAGGAAAGGATAAACCCAAGAGCAGGTGGCCCTGTGGTCTCAGTCCTGGCAGGGACCACCCTGAATATAGAACATGATTCAGACTTTTCCCTGTGTGTCTGCCCGCTTGCTTCTATCCCTTCTGGTGAGGGGTCACTTGGGGTTGGGACTCTGGCACTCCTGCTGCCCTGCCACAGGGCGGTCATGCTCCAGGACTGTGGAGAGCGCCCTGCAGTGGGGCTGCCATGCGCGAGGGTGGCCGGGCCATGGGATGTCCTTGGCACCAGCAGCCACCTGGGAAGAAACTTCCTCAGAAGGACCTGTAGCTGCTACACCAGCCCAGGTGGATATCACTGCTCCTGTTAGAGCCAGACCTTGTCCTGGCTCCATCCATCCCAGTGCTGGACTTCATGTTAAATGAAGGATTAGCTACATATTAAATTTAACTGGACAAGAGTAACTATGCTGATTTTTAAAGTTCTTAGGGATAAATACATGACTAGATATTTTAGAATATAAACTTTTTCACTGTGTTTCCCAAGGGAGCCTGGGGAGAAGCAGCTAGGGCAGGAGTCAGAGACTCCCCATATCTAAAGAAGAGGGAGAGAAGAGTGTAGACGGAAGAGGCTCTTGGAGGTGGAACCCACATAAACGACCTTTTTCTTTATTTCAGAACTGACCACACCCTGATATATACTTCTGCAAAATACACTGGACACATTAAAATTCTGAGACTTGGTGACCTAAGCCCACAAATCTATCACAAGGAATAATCAGAGATGGAGTCAAAGATCCAAGTGAAGGGTCAGCTGTCTTGGTGCCATTTATAATGGCCAGATGTAGATGGCAGCCATCTATGTGCCTAGCAATGGGACATGTGCTGGGGTCAGAAGTAGGACAACCCATGGTGGAATGTAGTGCAGCCATGAACAAGGAGACAGGAAATAATTCACGTTGAGGAAGTGCTGATAAAACAAGGGTGTGAGAGAAAGCAACACATAGATCTGGTTATAAAGCAGGTGCTAAATATTCCCAGGAAGAGAAAGAAAAGCTTCCCCTAAGCTGACCATCCATTCTCTCCCTGGCAGACACCGCTGGCAGAATGGGGCAGCACAGTGTCACTCCTTATCCAGGGGCTGAGCATGGTGGTACAAGGACCTCCAGCCAACTGTCTGTAGCCTTGCAGAGTCCACAGAAGGGGTGATGATGGCCACAGAGGGAGGGGCCATCTGCAGAGCATTTCCTTAACAAACCTCACTATTTGAAGAGAGCCTTAGTTTGGAACTGGGATTCCTTCCACCACAACCACTGCCAGCCAGAAAAAGAGGTTTGCCATCATTAGTAGTCTCATCACCCATGTTATCCTCATCTTCACCATCATATCACCAACATCATCTTCCTTACCATGACCACCGTCATCACTGACACCATAGTATTCTCACCAGCACCCTCTCCATCAGCGCCTTCATCATCATCATCTTCATCATCTGCATCATTTTCACTCATCGTCACTGCCATTTATTAAACACCTTCTGGGTGCCAGACACAGTGCTGGGTACTCTGGATGGTCTTTTGGGCCATCTGAGCTAATAGTGTTAGTTCTAATTGATGGATGAAGGAACTGAGGCCCAGAAAGATAAACTGGCCCAAGGCAGCACATATGATGAGCAGAAGGGGGATCTGAATTCAGATTTTCTGATTTCTGAAGCTCAGTTCTGGCCACTGCGAGTTGACCTCTGCTGTGCACTTCTGGGGCAGGGAGGTCACAGCCCCCCCCCCCCCCATCCCCCGGCCCCACAAGCAGCTCCATCTCTGCCCAGTGCTGACAGCTTTCCTGCAGCCTCCCACACTGGTCCTAGTTCTGCCTTTTGGTCTGACTTCTGGTCTGTTTGATGGTCCTTTTTAGATCGAAAGTCAGCTCAGCTGTCTCCCTGAGCCTCGTGGGTTTTGGGATGAGCATTACGTTCCTTCTGTGACTCCACAGGTGACTGGCCACTTCCCATGCTTTCCTGATGCCCCATGGTCCTCCTGGACTTCTGTGCCCCTGCCTTCTTTATGTCTTTGTGTGCGTTTCCACCCAGCAGCTACAAAACATGTCACTCTGTTACTCAGAACTCTGCAGTGGACCCTCTCAGCAATAAAAACAAAACCTAAATTTATCATGACCTATAGGCTTTATATGATCTTCTTTCCACAGAGTCTTCATACCTCCTCTCCTGCCTCTCTCCCTACTCCAGATATACAGGTCTCTCTGCTGTCCTGGAGTACATCATGCACCCTCCTACCTCAGGGCCTTTGCATCTGTTGCAGCCTTTCACAGTGGGGAATTCTCTCTCTTTTTTTTTTTTAAGGTTGTATAAAATACTTATTTTATTGAGTTTTTTGGGGGAATTTGATACATCTCCATTGTATTACAATTGAGCCACTAATCTTGTAGCTTCATCAACATTAACTGGTTCATTTTCATGCTGCTGCTGATTCAGCTCTTTCTCCAGTGGTTCAAGAGTAAGCCTTCTTGAGAAATTTGCAAGTTCCTTCTGAATGTTTACAAAAGCATTATTCACTCTATGAATTTTTTCATCATTTACAATGTTTATCTTTTTAAGATTAGTGGTGACTGGTTTTGCTTTGTTTTTGGGCTTAAAGTTCTTTTGGCTGGCTATGTGAAATACATTCCTGGACTTCTGCCCTCTTAATTTGTTCTTGGCCATTGTCTTTGATATCCGCGTGATGCTGCTCAAGGTCCAGGTAATGCCATCTGCACGCACAGGGTCCAGGAAGTTTGGCATTCTCTTGACAGCTATAGGCAAGCTTCTCTCCCTTCGTGTGTTGAGGTCTCTGCTCAGGTGTCACCTCCTCAGACAGGCCTTCCCTTCACACCTGCTTCAGTACAGCCCCTCACCTCCAGTCTTTTTCTTTATTTCAAGACTCACCACATCCTGATACATATTTACTTGGCTTTTATCTGTCTCCTCTACTGGAATGCAAGCTCCAGGACAGCACAGGTTTTGTCCAGCTCTTCACCCCTCTGTCTCCAGTGCTTAGAAGAAAGCTGAAGACTTTATGTGTAAGTTCTTCTCACATGAATAAATCAATCAATGTGATCTCACTTCTATGTCCCTCTTAGCTTGGAGGCCCTGCCTTTAGGCAAGATTTGGCCTATCCCTAACTCTCTTGAGGTGTGGCCCACTCCAGAGGGCACACCGAGGTTTGAGCCTTCCAGTTGAACTAGATTCTTACCTTCATTTTTCTAGATTCCATACCTCTGGTGTCATGGCTGGAGAAGCAGCAGGGTCACTAGAAAGAACAGGATCACCAGCTGGGTCAGAAAGTGTGCTGGCTTTGGAGTAGATGGAGAGCAGTGCAAATCTCAGCTCTGCCACTTACTAGCTCTCTCTCGTGTAAAATGGTGTCAGTAACACCAACCGCACAGGCCGGCGAGGATGGAGATCATGAGTGTGCAGGGCAAAGAGAGCATTTTGGACCTGGTGGCGGTTACCACTGCTACTGTTGTAGTTGTCATGAAGCTAACTTTCCATCCCCTGGGAAGAGCCTTGGGTGGGGAGAGACTGGACCAGGGGTGTGGAGCACAGTGAAGGGACAGGTGATTCGAGAGATGCATCTCTGTGGGTTTTCACTGAGCGCCCATCAGCTCCCACCTTGAGGCCTGGCTCCCTGCTCTGTCTCTGAGCTGCTGACTTATGATTTTGATTGTCCATTTCACATTAAGTCCCAAGGTGTGAGCGTCACTTTTGCAGCTTTGGCCTGTGGGATTTTCTTTCCCATGCTGGTCCAAACACTTGTCTTTCTTCCATAAGCTTGTCATCGCTAAACCTGAGGTGGCCGCCTGCCTGTGGGGTCACTGCTGGTGACACGGGGCCTTGGTCTAACCCAAGATTTTCTCTCCCTTCTTGTGCACCTTTGGGTTTCTGCAGTGCTCCCTGTACTCCCCTTCCACTAAGTTAGAGCTTTTCATGGTCCTCTTTCTGGCTTCCTGCTCTTTTTCTTTCCAGCATCTTCCCCAACTAGTTACTGTCTCTTTACTTCTGCTATTTCTTGTTTAATGCTGCTCTCCTCTATGAAGGGAGGAAATAAAATGTTCCCCAACTTTCTTAAGTTCTGGTTGGGACAGATTCTTGTGACCAAAGACAGATTAGCAAGAGAAAAGTAAGTTTATTAATGTGTGCAACATACACGCCATAGGAAAAACCTCAGTAAAAAGCAACTCAAAGGCAGGGATGGGAGTCTGGCTTAGATATCATTCAACAAAGAATAATACATTTTAGAAAAGCGACAAGACAAAGAAAGGCATTCCTGAGCTGCCAAGGTGGGAAAAGTATGGGAGATGAACTCACGGAGTAAAGTCTTTCCTGGATACCTCTGTTAAAATTTGTAAAGGAGAATTTGTATCTCGTCTTTAGGGGAGAAAAAAAACAAGGAGAAAGAAATCTTTGTGTTTGTAAATCTTTGTCCTGCTTTTAGGCAAGCAGGGAGGGCATCTTCACTATCTTCAGCTTAAGACTCCTTTAAATTTTGGGGAGAAATGCTTGGGTTTCCTTCACCTACAAGCCACAAGCTGGCTGAGAGCAGAAAGTCTAGGTTTTTCTCCATCACTGGACCCTTGATGCCCAGTGCACACTGCCTGGGCACGGTAAGAATTTTCTGAGTACTGAGCAAACTGAGGACGAAATGACAGAATTTCCCTTCTCTGACCCACAATTTCCTTCTCAGGAAAATACATTCTTTCCCACAAGGGCCTCCTGTGAAACAGTCCACACCAGGAGTTCTGTGAATGAATGTCTGCTCTCCAGGGTCCCTCTTCTCCTGGGCTTGCTCTGGGCCAGCAGAGCTGGGGAACAGGACTGGTGGCTCTGAGCAGCAGTGACGTCAAAACATGCAAAACTGAACCCAAGTCATTGGCTCCCAACTGTGCACTATCCTGGGTTTACTGAGCAGCTGCTAGATGCTGGGAACCCACAGCCGAAAATCCAGGAAAACTTGCACTTCGCAGAGTGGTCAGTCTATGGGAAGAGAAACTATGTAAAATGTTACAAATACCTAATCACAGGACTGCAGGCGTTGGGGACCCTGCCAAGAATTCTGGGAGCAGGTGACAAGGGGATTGGCAGGCCTTCCTTCTGTCACCTGGAATTATCCTGGGGAAATGGTGAAGGTCTCCAAATGCTCTTGGCTCAGAGTCCAGGAGCGCCCGTGACCAGCACTCCTTCAGTGGACACAGCTCAGAAGCTATGGTACTTGCTTTTGAGCTAAATAACAGCAGACAAGCTTACAGAGGTCTGCAGGGACTGACTTTGGGCCCTTCCTACGCAGGTCACCAGGATACTCAGCCCTCTTGTCTCTGACTTGTATTCCCTGCTCCTGACATTTGCGATTCTGTTTATTTTATCACTTTATTAACCGGGCCTTTGCTGTGAGCTTCTCCAAATCCTTGGTGGAACCCAGTCGAGAGTAAATATGTGAATGCTGACAAATTTAAGTATTTCTTATGACAGCTTCCATCATGTCTCAGGGTGTGACATCCCATATTGACAGCTTCTGCTATGGGAAGCAGAAATGCTGTTTCCCTGCTCTCCAGCTGTTTCTTTCCAGCTTCCAAGTTGCTACAGACTCACTCAGGGATATGGGATTTGAACCACACCACATGTTTCCCATTTCTTGTCCATTATGAACATAAGGCCATCAGCAGGCAACCAAGCCTTTAGCACAAGTTTTGGAGGACATTTCAAACATAAAACATTACCAGATATTAGTGGTGAGGTGCTGGAGTCAGAACATGAACCCAAATTTGCCTGACCCCACGGCACTCCCCTTAACTTATCTATCCCCTTAACTTAACTATTACACTGGAGCCTCAGGGCCTTTGTACCCCTGAGCCTCAGTTTCTCCATCCATAAGTGGAAAGGACTAGAGGAGATAATGCTTACAGTTCTGGTGCTAAATTTCTTGCTTCCATAATTCTCAGTGGAGACCGCAGATTCTGAGCCACCTCCACAGCAAGGGGGTTCCTTTGAGCATTCAGAAAAGGGACCCACTTACATCCCTGGATGAGACACCAAATTGGGTAGACAGTGGCTGGTAGGTTGGCCTAAGATAAAGGTCTAGATTTAGCAGGTGAGGCTTGGGGGTGTGCTTCCATGAAGGCCCCAGCCTTGGAGTACACTGAGGTGGGGCAACTGGGGCCATCTGGTACCTATCATGAGAAGTCACAAGCAGAAGGCAGGAAGCCAGCAACAGTATCCTCTGTAGATCTAGAGCCCCCTTTTTAGACCTGCTGTCTGTAGAGGACATGCTTGTGTGTGTGTGTGTGTGTGTGTGTGTGTGTGTGTGTGTGTACCCTCAGCTGGGCCAGGACACCTGCTGTGTACCTGAGGCTTTCTACACCCCCTCTTATGTTTGCCCCTGTCTTCACCCCTGGCAGGTGGAAAGTTGCTCATCCCCAAATCCAGCCACTCCTTAGCCTCCTCTCTTAACCTTACTCAGCCCCTGTTTTATCTCGTATCTGGCATTTTAGCAAGCTCTCCACTAGGCATCTGCTGCAGTCCCTGAAGATCATGGTAGATAGGATATCTTCCTACAGTCAAGATCAGACTGTACATCTCATCCTTCCACTGAACCCCTGGGTGGCTTTCTGTCGCCCTCTTTCCTTGGCCTACAGAGACTCACATGCTTTCCTCTATGGCCACTGGCTTCCTCGCTATCTGGGAATACACAAGCTCATCACAACAAAGGGCTTATCATTCAACCTTCTCTGTGCTGGGGAAGCTCAGAATATCACTTTCCTGGGTTCACTGTTTTATCTTTCTCGCCTCAGCTTAAATGTCACTGCCCAGGGAGGCTCTGTAAAGGAGTCCATCTCTCAGCCCCTGAGCTCTTAGCTCATCTTGCTGTTTCCCCTTTGGGCTCTATGCCAAGTGAGGGGTTCATAGCAGTGAGTAGGACGCAGTCTCGTCCTCAGGCCCTCATGGACTCTATTGAGCAGGAGAAAGGGTAGGAATGATATTAGTCACACCACACAAAAAAGCACCTGATTGTGCCCATGAGAAGCAAGTGGGTCATTGTGGAAACATATACTGGGAACTTGGCCTACTGTGGGGGGTGAGGAGGATGTCTCTGTTTTTTTGTCTAAGAATTAGCATAAAATGTTAAATGGTAGGACTTCTGTTTCCTCAAAGATGAAGCACCCTCAGTCCTTGCGGGCCATCCCTATTACCATAAAAACCACAGACATGATGCAAAAACAAGTAGACCTACTTTGTGCAGAGGACGTGTGTGTGTGTGTGTGTGTGTGTGTGTGTGTGTAAGTAATACAGACAGAAGGTAGATTGCTTAGGGATTGCAGGACTTGTGTGACATGGCAGTGGGTTTCTCAAGTTTCCTTCTTGTCCCCCATATATGTGGGACAGAGTGCAGCTAAGTTCTCCAATCTAGAACTGCCAGCAGACTCAGACTAGTAAAGCATCAAAAAACAGACAAACAAACAAACACCCCCAAAACCAAAAACCCAAAGCCCCAAACCAAAAAAACCCCCTTGGGCCTAGGAAAGCATAGCCTAATAACTGTGCATTTTTAGCAGGGTGGGGCAGCAGGGTGATCTTCCTCCCCACCCCACCTCTGCCCCATGTAAGCATACAGGCATGGGTGCTCAGACTCTCTTGCCAGGGTAGCACCTGTCAGTGGCTTCAGCACGAGCTGAGCCCCAATCTCACCCTCTCCTGGTGGCAATGGGACCTAATATGGGGATGTACGGCCGGGGTATTTACAGGGCTATTTACATTTGATACCTCCAGTCCCCATCCAGCTGGTAATCATCAGTGGGTCCAGAGAGAAACTATCTCTCCCTCAACCTGGCATCAATGAAACAGAATGAGGTGGAGGGAAGCAGGCTGGCTGGTGCTCTGTTCCCTGTTTTTGTTCTCTTGGAGAGCTAAGCTTCTACCTATACCCTTCAGGAGCAAAAGGGTATGAATCAGTCCTCACTTCCTCCATCCCTGGGTGAGTAGGACACAGTGAGATGCTGAGCTAAACCCCTGTATTCAGAGGCAGCAAGAGGGTGAAATTGGAGTCCCATCATTGCAGGTAGACTGGAGGGAGCTGAACACATCCATCCATCTGGCTTTCTTGCTACAACTGGTGGTGCAAAAAGAAGATAAGATTCAGAGTCTTATAATGTTCACAATGTTCAATAAAAAGATTCAGTTATAATATCATCCCAACAATAGGAAAATCACAACTTGAACAAGAAAAGATAATCAACAGATGCCAACACCAAATTAAATGGTGGAATGAATCTGACAAGGACTTTCAAGCAGGCAACATAAAAATGATTCAATAAGCAATTATGACTTCTTTTGAAATAAATGGAAAATAAAACATCTCAGCAAATAAATGAAAGCTATTAAAAAGAATAAGAAGGAAATTATAGTATTGAAACACACAATGACCAAAATAAAAATTCAACATGTGGCTCAATAGTGAAGAGGATGAGATAGAATTAGTGAGGTTTGAGAGAGATTTCTAGAATTTACTCATTCTGAATAGTAGAGAGAAAATATATTGGAAAAACAAACAACATCAGAGTTTCAGAGACCAGTGGAATAAAAGTAAAAGAGCTAATAGTCATATCATTGGAGCCTCAGAAGGAGAGGAGAGAGAGACTGAAAATATTATTTGAAAAAATAATAGAGAAACAGTCCCCCAATTTAGTGAAAGACATACATCTACAGATACAGATTCAAGAAGATGAACAACCTCAAACAGCATAAACTCAGAGAAATTCATGTCATCTTAATTAAACATCTTAATTAAACTTCTAAAAACCAAAAATGACAACACTTGGAAAAAAAACATTACTCATAAGATTGTGACAGTTAAGCTTGATTGTGTCAACTTGATTGCCTTTGGGAGTGCCTAGGGGATTACTACAGCACACTTCTGGGTGTGTCCACATGGATCATAGAGGCATAACCTTGGTATTTCTATCTGGTCCCTCACTCCTTTCTCTCTGACATTTTCCCCCTGCTCTGTTTCCTGGCTGTCATGAACTGAGCATGTTTGCTCTACCATGCCCTTTTGCCATATTTCTGCCTTAGAGCCTGTCAGTTATGGACTGAATCCCTTAAAATTGTGAGCCAAATTAAACTTCTCCTCCTTTAAGTTGTGGGTGTTGGGTATTGTGTCCCAGTAATGGGGGAAGCTTACTAATATAAAGGTACAGCAATGTGAATGATAGCAAATATATCTTTTGAAACTAAGGAAGCTCAAATTAAGTGGTACAACAGTTTTCAAGTAAAAAAAAAAAGCAAAGAACTGTAAACTACAAATTCTGTATCCTGTAGAAATAACCTTTAAGAATTAAGGGGAGCCTGGTATAGTGGTACATGTCTGTAATCCCAGCACCTGGGAGGCTGATGGAGTAGGTTTGGGGCCAACCTGAGCTAAATAGTGAGAACCTGTCTCAAAAAAATAAAATTAAGGGGAAAATGATGACATTCTGAGATGGAGAAAAGCTAAGGACAATTTTTTTTTTTTTTTAGGTTTTCAGTGTTATTTTTGAGCAGAACATAGAATCAGCTAACATGAAAATAAAACATTTGAAATTATACAGCCTGATAAAGGGGAAAACAATAAATAAAAAATGTCTCCATTGTATCTGTAGTGCAAGAAATGTTGAATGACATTCTGTACAGAAGGGCAAAAGATTTAAGCTAAGGACTCTCATCAGATAATGTAAGTCAGAAGAGCAAAGGGGTAAAAAGAGCAGAGTAGGACAATTTTTTTTACTAGCAAATCTATCCTTAAGTAAAGGGTAAAGAAAGTTTTCTAAACTAGAAAGAAATGATGGCACAAGAAGTTTGGGACTCCAGAAAAGAATGAATATGATCAGGATGGGTAGAGTTAAAAGCACTAGACTGTTCTTGTTCTCATGTGTTTCTTAAATAATATTTGATGGTTGAAGCAAAAGCAGAAAGCTATCTAATGTGGCACTCAATGTACACAAAAGAAATTGTTAGGACAATTATAAAGTGTAGAAGATAAAGGGACCTAAATAGAAGTAAGAAGACTAGCTTCACTCACAGTTATGTATGTATGTATGTTGAAATACTTAGAGAAAACACTAAAAGAACTATACACATTATGTTCTCAAAAACATTACACAGAAATCAGTGTGGAATCCTAAAAGATATTTAGATAAGAAAAGAGATGCAGAGAAATGAGAAGCAAAATAAATTCAGAAAACAAAAAATTAAACAGTAGATTTAAGTTCTAACATATCAGCAGTTAAATATAATTTGTCTAAATGCATCAACTAAAAGATAGAAATTGGCAGTGTGGACAAAAAAAATTCTCCAAACCCACACAATCTAACAATGTGCTGCATACAAGTAACTCATTTCAAATACAACAAAGACAGATTGAGATTTAAAAAGTGGGGAAAGACAAATCTGAAAATGCTAATGGAAAAGCAAGAGTGCCTATGTTAGCATCAGATGAAACAGATACTAGAGAGAAATAAGGACATCACATAATAATAAAAGGATCAATCCACCAAGAAGATATAACAATATTATATATATATGCACTAAATAATAAAAAGTATATGGAAGAAAACCAGATAAAGTTAAAAGGCATAATAGGCAAATTCAAAACTATGGTGGGTGTCTTACTCACTTTCTTCGTTGCTGGTTTAAAATACCTGACACTCACAACTTAAAGAGGAGAGGTTTATTTTTGACTTAAATTTCAGTTCATAGTCAGCTGGCTCCAAGGCAGGAAGGCATGGCAGAGGAAAAGCTGCTCACATTATCCAATCACCTTCCAAAAGTACTCATCTATGAGCACATGAGGCTCTTGGGGGGAACATCTACATCTATAAACCACAACGAAGGGTAGCTTCAGAACCAGATTCTCGGCAACTGATAAAAAAATAGAAAATAGTAAAGATATAGATCTGAACATGATCAAAATTGATATACAGAGCATTTTGCTCACAATAGACACACATTTATTTTCAAATGCCCGTAGACTATTAAAGAAAATAGACCATTTCTTGTGCCACAAATAACAATAAGCAAAATAAAAAAATCAAGAAATGGGTTTAATAGCTAAATGGAGGTGACAAGGCAAAGTCTGTCAACTTGAAGACAGAATAATAGAAATTGCTCAATCTGAACAATAGAGAGAAAATACCCTAAGGGAGAAAAACAAAAACAGGATGTAGGAACCTATAGGACTATAACCGAAGAGCTAACATGCATGTGATCATTATCTCAAAAGCAAACAATAAAGGGAGTGGAGACTGAAAAGCTGCTTGAAGAAATAATGGCTGAAGATTCCTCAAATTTGGCCAAAGACATTACACATCATAGTAAAATTTCAGAAAATTAAAGACAAAGAAAATATCTTGAAAGCAGCAAAAGAGAAAAGATACCTTATCTATAGGGGACAAATATTAGAGTAACAAGGATTTTTCATCAGAAACCATGGAAACAAGAAGGAAGTGGCACATACTTTTCAAGTGCTGAAAGAAAGGAACTGTCAATCCCAAATCCTATATTTAGTGATGATATCCTTCATGAAGAAAGTGGAAATCAAGACATTCTCAAATGAAGAAACAAACAAACAAACAGTTTGTCATAAGCAGGGGTATCCTAAAAGAATAACTTAAAAATTCTCTAGATGCAAATTATATTATAAAAGGAGGAATCCTGGAACACTGGGAAGAACACAGGGAAAATATAGCTAAATCAAATAGAGATTTTTTTTCTCCTCTTAAGTTTTCTAAATCATGTTAGATAGCTGAAACAAAAATTATGACACGGTTGGATGTGCATATAAGGGTGTACCTAAGAAATAGTTAAGATATTAATGTAAATAGGAGAAGGTAGAGGGATATAAGATTTCCACACTTCACTCAGAGTGGTAAAAGTCACCACCAGGTTGTGATAACTTGGGGGACAATAGTGCCTTGTTATCCAAGAAGGGTTACCAAAAGGTTACTAGGTAACTAACGAATGGGTTCTGTGTACAGCATGGATACTCTCGACAAAGGGATGATTCACATCCTGGGTGGGATGACCCAAGGTTTTACCACACTAATCAGAACAGCATGCAGTTGAAAACTTATGAATTGTTTATTTCTGGAATTTTTCCACTCGATATTTTTGGACAAGTTTACCTTGGGTAACTGAAATGGAGGACAGCAAAACCACAGATAAGGGCCTAGTGCATATATAAGGTAACATTTAGAGTAGCCAATTAAATTACTATACAGAGATTTACTCAAAAGCAGTAGAGATTCATCAAAATTGAAGTCTGAAAAGTAACAAGTAACTCCAGGTGAACTCAACCCTCACCTGCCTTGTGCTACCTGCTTCTTGCCTCTCTTTCTGAACTTGCACACCTTTAATCCTAAATCTCCCCACAGATCTCCATCTCATCTCAGCTTCTAGGGAGTCTGTCCCATCCTGAATACCTATCTGGAGCAGCCTCCCTTACACATCTGCTGCCCTGCCGCCCATACTCTTCCTGTGGGTGCCGATTTGGGAAGGCTCTGTCTCCAGGCTCTGAGGAGGGCTGGTTCTTAAGGAGTTGTTCAGCCCCAACTCCTGAGCTGACTCCCAATTCTTCCCACGTCTGCTCTAGGTCCTCATGAAATCCATCCTCTCCATGTAATTTCCACATCTTGTCTCTGCTCCGGGTTTGATTAACAGACGGTTATAAACAAATCCCAGGAAAAAGGAAAACAGCATCTCCCTGGGGCAGCCATGGTATATTGGCAGACGGCAAATTGCTTTGAACCAATATTTTTGTTTTCTTGATTGTTATATAGATAAAGAATTAAGTTAATTAATACACACTTTTTTTTGTCTTCAGGTCTTGGGAACCTCTTTGCCCCACAGTGAATTGGTTACCATGTTTCAATAAAGGATCTGTTTTTGCAATTATAGTTCATTAATAGATTTACAAGGAAGGGAGAGTGATTAAGTCTTACTAAGAGGATTATTCTGCATTTCTCCTCTTTTAATTACAGTTATCTCCTGGACCAAGGCTCTGTGAAAAATAGGGGAAAGTCCCAATACCCCATCTGTTCTGGATGCAAATGCAATTAATATGGAATAAGACAGGCCCTGCGCTGGGCATCCTGCTGATGGAGATGGGGGAGCCTCCTTTCCAGAGCTGTCTCATGGCTGGGAGGCTCAGCTACCAGAGTTGTGTTGGCATCAGGATGTTGGCATGGGAAGGGCCACTCTGCTTAAGGGATGCAGTATCTGGGGATTTGGGTCAGGACAGGCTTGGAGCTTTATTAAGCTACCATTTGTCAGGCACCTCCCATGTGCTGGGGGCTTTTCTAATTTAAACTCCACAGTGATCTGTCTTACAGACCCATTTTATAGTTAGAGTAGCTGAGGGAGACAGGTACATGCAGTGGACTGGGCTAGACAGAGATGTTGGGTGATGAACACTTCATACTATAGACATTGAAGGTGTCATGGACCCATAGCTGTGCAGGACTTACTTGGAGCTGGACTTGGAATTTGAAGTCAGGACTCTTGTCTCAAAAGTTTCTATTATTTCCATGCCTTTTTTGCTGTTATTTGATGGCAGCTCCTTCTGGGTCTCAGCTTCCCCATCTGTGAAATTATTGCAGATAGGTAAGTTAATTAAATATCTTGTAGGCAGTTTAGACAGGGCCAGCCCATGGGGAGCCAACATGGAGGACAGTCAAGGAGCCAACATGGAGGACAGTGAAGACACATTCACTGAAGGCCAGCATTGTCAAAGGAGAGAAATTACCACACCCATGTAGGATGAAGAGCAGAGATTGATATTCTAAATAGGTGTCAATCACCTGGGTGGGGGGCCAAGGTTTTAACCCAGGCTTTCCAGGAAATATCCCTAACCCACCCTTACTGAAAATCCTTGTAAGCTTGCTTCGTGACTTGCTCCCTCCATTTGACCCCCATTTAATTAATACTACCTGGGTGACTGTACTTGTAATCTTATTGGTTGGTCATGTTTTTGTCCCACTTCATGCCCACCTTGTAAATTTCCATTGGGTCTTATAGTTTTGTCCCACTTTGTACCCACCTCACCACATGGCTTTGCTGTATAAAAACATCTTTGAAAAGAGGGGTGGGTGGGCAACCCACTTTCTGGTTTCTGGTCCCCCTTCTGTCTCTCTTAGACAGAAGCTTTCTTTTTCTCAATAAATTTTTCCTACTTTTTTTTTTTGGTATGGGGGATCGAACTCGGGTCCTTGTGCTTGCGCAGCAGGCGGCAAAACCACTGAGCTAAATCCCCTGCCCCAGTTTTTCCTACTCTTAACCTCCGTTGTTCCTGGTATTCATTCTTTGATCTTAGAGAACATGAACTCATGTTTCGGATATCTGGTAAGTTTGGGAATTACATCTCTTCCCCTATATCGAAATGGACCCCAGACTCAAGACAAGAAGTACACAAAGGCCTTCTTACGGTTGGTGTGGCAGGTTTTGAAAAGGATGGCCCTGGGATGCAAGGCGTGGGACTGATTGGAGAGGTGTGACCTGAAAGACTCTGTGTCTCTAGGAATGGGGGCCTCCAATCCGTGGCACTAGGGTTGGCTCAGATCTAGAAGGTGGTTTTATCCCTGTCACCCCAGGCACATCAGCAGCATCTTCCTTTTTTTGTTTTTTCTCTTTTTTGGTACTGGGGATCAAACTCGGGAACTTGTGCTTGTGAGGCAGGCGGTGGAACCACTGAGCTCAATCCCTGGCCCAGCAGCATCTTCCTATGGGCCCCTGAGGTAGCTCTCATGGACATACCACAGTCCGTGGTCTCCTCTGAGAAGGCACACCCTGCTCCAGTGGGGGCCATTTGGCTACCCAGCCCTGGATGTCTGTTTGAAGGTCATCCCCTGGTCTCTCTGACCTGGGTAGATTGAAATGCTTCCAGTCAGGGGCAGCAGCCCAGGAGGTATCTTCCCGTGTCCTACCTTTCCTCGATCCTATTTGTGACTGGATGAGCCCTTTGTCCCCAGGTTAGGATATAATTGTTCTGAGCCAAATTTATTGCAGTCTGGCAGAGAGAGGAGGGTGTTCGAGTTGCCCAACAGAAGTGTCAGAGGGACCCCAAAATAGGTGCCACAGAGGATCATGGACTACAGTCCCCAGCCTCGGTGTGAGTTGGCTCTGTCTCTGGCATGCTGGGTGGCTGTGGCATGTGACCACAGTCTGGGGCTTGGGTGCTCAAGCAGGAAAAGGGGGAGAACACTCCCTGTCACTGAGGTGGAGTCTGTGAAGTGCAGAGCATGGGTGGGTGCCGAGGTGTGTTGTCTGGGTGGCACCTTCATAGTAGTGGCAGACCTGGGGTCTTAGCTCAGTCTCAGGTATGCGCAGGTTCCAAGGAGGAGTTGGTTCTTCCTCTCCCTGACTCTGTCCTTCCCTTCCTGATGGAAAACCTGCAGTGGGTCAAAGCTCCTCCTTGTCAAGGCACTTCATGGATCCTTTCTGTCTTCTCTCTTCATGTAAAGTGCAGGTGGATGGCCAAGATGGTGGTGTAAGGTGGTCAGCTGATTGTGACAGCACCAGGACAGGGACTGGAGAACATCTGGGAGGTGACCACTGCTGAGTCGCCATGTGGCCAGCAGGCCAGGCCATCCACAGTGCTGGTCTGGGTACCTCCTCCCTCCTCCTCCCTCCTCCTCCTCCTCCTCCTCCTCCCACACTTCTTCCTCCTCTTTGCATGTCTTCCAGCCTCTTCCTTCCTCCTCCTCCTTCCTCGCAGCTCCTCCCACCCAGCCGCTCCCTTCTCTTCCCACCTCCACCTACTTCCTTCTCCCTCCTTCCAACTCCTCCTCCCCTCCTCCCCTCTGTGAAGCTTCCAGGGTGCGCAGTGGCTGCAGTATTCACTGGGGACACGAGAGGTGACCTTGGGTCAGGCATGGACCAACATTTTCTGTTCCATATGTTACTAGTCTGATACTTACTTTAATAGGTATGGGGGGAAAAACCCATAAGCAATTAGCACACTGAGCCCTTGATTTCACAGATGAGATTTCTCTGGGTGAGGCAAATTGAAAAGGGAGCCCATTTCAGCTGAGGTGAGGGGGCGATGGTTGGATGCTGTGTGGGCCAGGGGTGGGGGCAGAGTCAGAGCAGCCGCTGGAGCCTGAGAGACAATGAAGAGGTCCGTGGCCTCAGGTTCAGAGGCCCAGGGTCCAGCTTGGCTCTGCTTGTAGCTGAGGGGCCTTGAGCAGGCAATTACAACTCTGTAAGCCTCAGTTTCTCCATCTCCCATAGGAGGATGAGCGACAGCAGCTCACAGGGAGTCAGATGAGAGAGGAGGGTGGAGACATGGTGGGAGCTCAGCACAGGGTGGCCCAGCTATGACAGCGAGGCCCATGTTAGTATTCGTGCCACTGTCATCCTCAGGGGCTTTCTTCCAGTGACCCATGGCTTTCACTTAGGAAGGTGCTTCGAGCTCATCAACCCCTTTTCTCAGCAGAACCCACCAGGGCCATCCTCAGCCTTGGGGAAGACAGCTGGTGGCGTGGGGAGTGCGTGGGGAGTGCCTGGCACAGGGCCAAGCAGGCTGGGTGCACGTCTAGCTCACTGGCAGGAGTAGCCCCTCAGTCACCAAGTCCTTGATTATAGGCTGAGACCACAGACCCATCTCACAGGGCCTTGTCTAGTCCCCATAGCCAAGGGTTACTTCTATTTCCACAGCAAGACCTGGGCCCCAGCCTCCCTGCAAGAAGCTGCTGAGGTTGGGCTTGTGGAGAGGCCGCCTGGATGTCCTGTCCTGAGGGACCTGTGTGCACTTGGCTCCTCAGAATTCCAACCCATTCCTGCCTGTGCTCCATTTTCCCCCAGCCCTGGAACCACATTCCTTTCCAGAGAAACCAAACTGGGCATCAGATCAGCCTTTTTCAGAGCCACGGAGAGCACAGCTGAGTAGATAGTGGGAGGCAGGGTGGGTGCTATGGTGAAGCAGGCTGGACCCTCAGAGGAACAGGGAGACGAGGAGACACGGTGGGCTCTGGATTCCCTTCCCCAGGCTGCTCATACAGAGGGAGACACCCAGAAACCCCCATTGAGCAGAAGCTGTGATCTGTCAGCTCCTCCCAGTGAACACGGGAAGCCCCAGCAGTAGCAGCAGCAGCAGCAGCATGGTTGCCGGAATCCAGCTGCCCTGGTCATGACTCATGGGCTGTGTCACCTGGGGCTTCAGGGCCACTGGACCCACTCAGCCTGTGGAGTTGTGAGTCGGGGAGACTGGAGTGGGCCAGGTTAAGAGGGGCGTAGCGACGGGGACTCTAGGGACCTGAGTTTTGATGCTCAGAGGGGTTTAAAATCAGGGCCCATCGTCCTCCCTCTGTAGATGTTGAATGGAGGGGAGGGAGGGTCTGGAACCTGCCTTCTTGCCCAGCGGAGGCGTTTCAGATCTCCCTGTCCCTCCCATGGCATCTGTGATGCACAGAATCTTGGAATTAGAACTTCTTTCATAGACTCAAAGATACATTTATAAAATCTTTGGATCTCAGAATCTGAGCATCTGGTCCCTTTCACAGAATCCTAGAATTCTAGAATCACAGAATCGTCTGTGGACTCACAGACCTAAGAATTGCAGAATTAAGGAAGCTCTGGAGAAGACTTGGACCCTTCCCCGTGGCTTGTTAGATTCCTGGAGTCCTAGACTCAGCCCTGAGAAACATGGAATAGAATTGAATAGACATCTCAGAATAAGAATCTTAGCCCAGGAAGGGCTTAGTCAACTCCCATGGGGAGGTCATCAACAAATAGGGCCACCTATTACACTGTTGCTGCTGAGGCTGAGGCTAAATTTGCTCCATGCAATTGCCCACCCCTCTGTCCTGGCCTCTCCCTGGCCCAGAGGCTAAAGCCAGTAAGCACAGTTTGACCTTTGACCAAAGGGGTCTAAATCCCCCACGTCTGGGTCAGCCACTAGGACACAGGGACACAGTGGGGACAATCAGCCCAACTGGACCCACTTCATTCATTGAAACAAGCAAGAGAAAGATCCAGTCTGCTCTTATTTTAGAGAAGGGATTGGTCAGGGACAGAGACAGGAAACACCTTAGAGGAAAGGTGCTCAATCATGAAACAGAAGGAGTGATGTTCTTTCTCAGGGGTGGAGAGAATGTCAGAGCCAAGTGTGGGTGAAAGGCTGGTCTGTGGACACAGTGGTCAGTTATCCCAGCCCTACCACCGAGTGTGACGCAACTCTGGGCAGGTTACTCAAGGTCTCAGAGCCTCAGTTTCTCCACCTGTAAAATGGGCAGGTAAAGCCCATGCTGTGATCAGTGCTGGGCTGGGTTGGGATCCAGTGACAGTGCTCGCCTCCAGCATGGCCCTCAGCACAGGTCAGGGCAGAATAGGTTGCTCCACACCCTCCATCCTCAGGCCTGTTGGATGAGCAGGGTCTCTCTAGATGGCAGAGATGTGGAAGGGCATTCCAGATGCAGGGTGCAGCTTGTGCAAAGACCCAGACACCAGAGCAGATCAGAGTGCTTGGGGAGCAGCACAAAGTGTCCCTGGGGTGTCAAAAAGTGGGTGAGGTTGCTGGGAGCCATGGTGTGGGGAGGGAGAGCTGCTCTACTCTTTGTGGCACCTACATTAGTCTGGGGACAGAATGCAGCCACCTGCCTCCTGGGACCCCCCCCCCCCCCCCGAAGCCAGGCAGGAGCAGAAGAGTCAAATGAACCCAAAACAGAATCATCAAAAAGACACGATCTGCTCCCAGTCCCACTCATCCCTCACCACAGGGATTGACCGGATCTGACACCCAGCACGGGAATGTTGGAGGCCTTGAGAAGACCTGGCCAGGTTTTCTTCTGACACAAAGATCTGGGTTTAATTAAATTCCCTTCAAATGTTGGCTGGGGAATAAAGGAGCAAGTCTCCTGATGAGCCTGGGGTGTGGCACCAGCCCAGGGCAGATTTGGGGAAGCAGCCAGAGGTGCGCTGGGGGGGGTGTCCCCAGAGTCTGGTTGGGACCTTAGCTCTGCCCCCATGAGCTGTGTGACATGGGACAAATTTCCTAATCCCCATACCCCCCACCCCTGTGAGATGAGGCCTCACTCAAGCTCTATTATTCAGGTGATGGGTCATTTTTCTCTCTAGCTGGCCTGGCCTCATTCAGGATCTGCGCTGTTCAGTGAAATGAGTTCACTTTCCCACTCACCATGTGCACCTCCACTTCCCTTTGTGAGTTTATCCATCCCCAAGTTCAGGCCAGCTCTGCCCTGCTGTCCAGCCCTTCCCCAGAGCATGAACCGATGTCTGTGAGTGATCCTGGCCTCCTCTGTGAGCAGCTGAGGTCCCCTCTGTGCCCACGAAGGGACTGAGATCAGTGTGATCTCATCTGGGTCTCATCCCCTGGATCCTGCCTGCTTCCTCCCCTGGGGTCACTGTGTCCTTCCAGGTCACTCGGGGACTGGGCATTAATGGGGGGACCTTGGGGGTCTGGTTGGAGTAGCCCTTCTACAGGGGTCCTGCTGACTCTCAGAGGTTTCTGGGTGACCCAGGCCAGGTCACCTGCCCTTGCTCTGTCCTGGGAATCCTCTCACTGGAGGGCCTCTGAGCACCAGTGTGGCTCTGGGCCTGGCAAAGCCTTTGCCTCTGGTGAGTTTTCAGGTTGGTCCTCCACCCCACTCCTCATGGTCCCATGGGCCTGTCTGTCTCTGTCAGTGTCTATGGCATCTGGGAGGCTTGTTCTACTAGAAAATAGAGCATGGGAGGTCTTTCCCTGAGCTTCTCACTTCTGGGTGGGAGGCGCTGATGTAGGAATTGAGCCTGATGTGGCATCAGGTCTACTGAACTGGGAGGTAATGAACTGGGTTATATTCAAACTCGAATACACTTTTTTACCTTGGTGAAGTATATCCTGCAACTAACTGCTCTTTGCCTGATTGCACAAATTAATTGGTTTTATTGCCTCTGCTTGAACCTCTGGAGCCATGGCATACAAATATATGCAGATAAGCAGAGGAGTGGGTTGAACCCAAAGCTTGGAGAGCATCTGCCTGGATTGGACTGGTTTCTTTGCTTGTCTTTTCTATAGTAATTCTCCCAAATTCCAACAGAGCTGGGGGTGGGTGTGGGGGAGTCTAAGAAGAGGCTTTAGAGCTACAGCAAACTGGGTTCGAGTCCCAGTCCTGCCTCTTTCTGCTGCATGTGATCTGGGCCAGCACCATCAGTATCACCATTCCTGTGAGGAGAGTGGTAATGCTCTCAATAGTGCAGGGCTGGTGGGACCTGGGAAGCTCAGTGAGTACGAAGCACACAGCTGTGAGGAGCAGGCCCCTTCCAATCTCTCAGTGGATGGTGACTGTTGTTCAGCTGAGCCCTGGCTATTTCCCCATCCAGCCCTGTGCATTTCACATGTGACCTTTGCCAACTGTGGCCATTCTCTTGGAAAGTTTATTATTTGAAAGTTGAAGAGCCTGGAAGTTTCAGTGTATATAACCAATGTAAAGTTCAGCTGTGCAAAAACCATGCAGATTATGTAGAAGTAGGCTGAGGTGGGCTGGGGCCTGGCTGGGCCTCTGTGGGGTGGGCTCTGGGGCTGGGGAGGGAGAAGTGGCTCAGGTGCAGGATTTGTTCACGAGTATCTTTGAGTGGCTGGCTCTGAGGGGATGCAACTTAGAGAATTTACTCAGTGTGGTTGGGGAGAGGCAGGCTGAACAACACTGAACGCCTGCTGTGTGCCAGGGCTATGTCCTGCTGAGCCTGTCAGCCCTGGAGCCCCATGAGGACACTGCCTTCTTATTTTTCTAGAGGGGAGCCTGAGGCCTGAGGGACAGTTCACTCAGTTCACTTGGCTTGTTAAATAGCAGCAGGGGGATTTGAACCCAGCTCTGGCTTACCCCAGTGTCTCTACTCTTTCCTTGAAGAGGGAGATGGGGGTTCGGTACATCATGGGGAACAGGGCTTACAGACGTGTGAGACTTGATTGATCCAAACAGGGGCTTGGTCCACATTTAACTCAGCCAAGGACTGGGCATTTTCTTGTGGTGCATGAAGCCAGGCACTCTGAGGAGGGCCCAAGTGAGGCAGGTCCCCAGAGCTGCATCTCATTGGAGGGTCCATCTCTAAGCAGGAGGCTTGGAAAAGAGGTATGAAGGATTATTGGGGAGCCTATGCCTATGGCACACCTAGGGGAGAGGCAGGTTGTGCAGACTCTAGAGGACCCAGCCAGCAGCTAGACCAGGAGGGGCACTGGGGCAGGGGGTGCTGCTAGAGCAAAGGCTGGGGATGGGAATCAGTCACAGGACAAACCTCCTCAGAGCCTGCCTCTTCCAGTTCTAGGGATAAGGAAAAGGCTCAGGAATGATGCCTGCTCCAGTTGCTGGTGGCCTGGTTGAGGAGACAAGCTGGGGAATGGCTAATTATGGAGAGTGGGGAGGTAGGTGCCCATTACTTCTGTCTGTGTGGCCTCAGGCAGGTCCCATCATCTCTCTGCACCTCAATCCCCTCTTCTGGACAACAGGTAATGGTGATCTCTGCCTCACAGGGTGGTGGTGAGGATTAGGTGGCAGGCGAGGACAAAGCTCGGTGCCTGGTGTGTGCTGGAATGTGTTTTCTGCTTGGGCCAGAGTTGAGGAAGTGTACATAATATTAGTTTTGCCCTGAAAAGTCTTCACTGGAGTCTTCTGAGGCCAGGGCCCTGTGTGGCTGCACAGGTCATGTGCATGACAGAGGTCCTATGTCCCTGATGGTATTTTAAAACTATTTCCATCCTTCAGCAATTAGCCCCTTTTCTGAATCTCAGCTATTTTACTGAGATTTTTTTCACCTGGAATCCAGGGAGTGGATGGCTCTGTGGCTCAGCTGGAGGCTATGGAGCTATTAAATGTCAAAGCCAGAATTCAAACCCATTAACTAATTAGTCGATGTCATTGATTAAGGTCCTGTTCTCCTAGCATCAGGGAACTCACCCTAGTAGGTACCAGTCTCCAGGCTCAGAAGGGACCAGCAGCACTGGGAGCAGATTCTGACCTTTGGAGACTCAGTGTGGCCACTTCTGGCTTCCTCTGCTGCCTGGCTGTCCTTGCATCCCCCCTCCAAGTGTGGAAGTTGAGAGAGGACATGAATTCACCTGGCAGAGGAGGAAACTGAGGCAACAATTGAAGGAGGGGCTGATGGGTCCAAACCTGAACCACTGGGCTCCGAGTCCAGTGCTCTTGCTAATGGGCCAGGGAGGTGCAGGTTGGCCATTAAGATACAGGGAAATCATACTAGGTGGAAAAGAAGGACCTGGCTGGAAGGTCCCAGGAAGAGGAGTGAGTCAGGCAGTACCCAGACCATCTTCCTTCCTGTTTCCAGCCTCCCTGTCAGTTCTGCCTCTGAAGCATCGCCTTTTGACCCAGTCTGGGTTTACTTGTGGGACCTGCTTCCTGGTCAAGGTGACTTCATACACATATCTCACATATGTCCCATGCTACTTGGCCATGGTCGCCAAGTCTTACTGATTCCACCTTTGGCTTTGTGATGGAATCTGTCTTCTTCTCTCCCCTGGGCCACCCACCTCTCAGCAGAAGATGATAACAACTTCACAGTGGGTTTGCCCAGCCCAACCCAGCCCCACTTCAGCCACAGTAGTCCTTGGTCATCACTTTCTGGGATGGAGGAGACTGTTTTCATTAAACAAGGCCCGATGGAGACTGAGTAGGGACAGAAGACTAGGACTGACTTTGGCAGAATTGATTCATGTGTGTCCTTCTAAGGCCTAGAGGACTGGACATCGCAGTAGAGGGGTCCAGGCTGTCTCCTCCCCAGGTGGGTTCTCCCTGGTCCTGTCTGAAGGCTCATTTTGTCTCTCAGCTCGGTGGTCCTCTTTTCCTCCAAATTTCCTGTCTTGCCTGGTGCAGTCTCTGCGAATCCAGGGGCTGGGCCCCCAGTATGTCCCAAGCTACAACTCCATGCCAAAAATATATACCCTGGACTTATTCTGTTTTCCAGAGAGCAGGGAACATTACTTTCCACCAGTACATTCTTTGTCTCCTCTGGAAGCCTCTATCTCTGAGCTCTGTGATAAAGGAATCAGGTCCTGATTAGAGGAAGGTGACACCATTCTGAGATCTTGTGTCTCTGTTCCCAGGGAGAATGGAGCATGGAGGGTGAGGAATAAAAGGAGAAAAAAGGAGGAGGAAAAAGAGAAAAAAAACATTCATTGGGTTGGGTCTGAAGCCCAGGGCTTTGAGAGCTGCTGCCAGTACCTGGGTGATCCCGGGGCTAGGGTAATGGGTGACCTGGGGGGACCAATAAATCAGGAGAATCAGAGGTCAGTTTTTATACCTTGGACATCTGCACACATTGAAGTCACCATGCTGTTCAGATCCTGCAAAAATGTACCGATTCTTTAGAAGAGAAAGATCAAGAGTGCCATTAGCTCTCCATGCCAGGGCACAGATCTGGGGATCGGAGCACACGTCTCTGTGTAGATAGCCTGGGCCCCACCACCAACCTGTCCATCATAGATTCTAATGGCTCCAGGGCTGGGATGGGATTGATGCCCCCACAGATCTGACTCCAGGCTGCAGGGAGACTGAGGGGAACCCACCTGGATGGGCCATGCTGTGCTGCAGCTAAAGATGTCACCAGCACTTGTGAGGCAGAAGGTCACAGGACCAACAGGCCTAAGACTCCATCATGCAAGAAGACAGTTATCCCTTGCAAAGCCCCTGGCCCCTGGGGTGTCTTATGTGGGCTCACAAACCAGCCTGTCTGCTATGGTCACCAAGTGGAGATTGTGCTGTTCTCCTCCTGGCTGTCACTGATCTGTATTGAGGGAGCTTCTGGAATGCCCTGAAATGCCCCATTGATCACATCCCAGAGTCTTGGGGAGGTTGTGCTAGGTTATGCTAGCCTCTAATTCTCCAGTTCCCACTGCAGGGCTGGTTGCACATAGTCAGAGGGCAAATCTCTGGTTCCTAGCTCCATGAGACACTTAACCCCTTGGTTCCTGAGCACCCACTAAGTGCCAACTCCCACTGGCAACAAGACTACAGAGGTAAAGGAGGTGGGGCTCCAGTGTCTGCCCTTGGGGGTGCCGCAGCTCCTGGGAGCACAGGCTTCAAACCAAGAGGGTGGTGGTTGAAGAGGATCCCTTCTGTGGCAGAAGAATAAGACCAGATAAAGTATAGATTTACACAGACAATGGAAATCACAGCAAATGGTAGTTTCACCAATAAATAATAAGACACTTTGTCTTATTATTTGAATCTCTTTAGAAGATAATTAGCTCATTACAAAGCAAAAATAATGACAGTGTATTTTGGGGTTTATAACATGTAGAAGTAAAATGCATCAGAAAGTTAGCCCAGAGACCAAGAAGAAAGAAAAGAAAGGGTACTGTTATAAGGCTTTCATGCAGTATGTGGAGTGGTGTGATATTGCTTGAATAGACTGTAATAAATTAAAGATACCCTATAAACCCTACAGCAACCATTAATGTAACAGAATAAGGATGGATCTAATAAGTCCATAAGGGAGATGAGATCCCTCTCTCTCTCTAACACACACACTTCAATCCAAGAGAAGGTAGAGAAAGAATAAAAGGGAACAAGGAATAGTTGTAAAAAATAGAAAACCTGGGCTAGGGATTTAGATCAGTGGTTCCACTGCCTGCCTCGCAAAGCAGAAGGACCCGAGTTCGATCCCTAGTACCAAAAAAAATAGAAAACCTCATGACAAGAGATTTAAACCTAATCATATCCATAATCACATTAAATATACATGGTCTAACTATCCCAATTAAAAGACAGAGATTGATGTATTGGATAAATAGGCAAGATCCAACTGTATGCTGCCTATAAAAATATACTTTAGGGCTGGGGATTTAGCTCAGTGGTGCCGCTGCCTGCTTCAAGGTCCCGAGTTTGATCCCCAGTACCAAAAAAAAAAAAAAAAAAAAAAAAAAATACTATGCTAACACTAGCCAAAACAAATCTGGAGTGGTCATTTAAACTCAGAATATAACTAGAGATAAAGGGCATTTCATAATGATAAAATGGTCAGTTCAAAAAGACAGAAGAACCCTTATTTTTATCCTAAATTTTATGCCCCTAACTACTGTATATAGTTCCAAAACACATGAAACAAAAACTAATAGAACTGCAAGAAATAGACAAAACTATAGCCAGAGATTTTGATATCTTTCAATAACTGATAAAAAAGTGGAGAGAAAATGTGTAAGGCTGTAGAAGACTTGAATTACACTGTTACTCAATCTGATCAAATTGATATTCATAGAACTCTCCACCCAACAATGACAGAATATTCATTATTTTCAAGTGCACATTGAACATGTGCCCAAATGGAACTTATTCTGGGCCATAAAAGAGTCTTAATAAATTTAAAATGAATTAAATATAGCAAGACTTAAATCAGAAGCATATTCTGACCAAAATGCAATTAAATTAGATACTAAAATAAGAATATTCCCTGGGAAAACCACTAAACATTTAGAAACTAAAAGTACATTCCAATTTACCTGTGGGTCAAAGACAAATATCAACAGGAAAATTAGAAAGTAGTTTAAATTGAATATAAATGAAAGCACAGTGTATCAATTTGTGGGATGTCCCTGAAGCAGCACTTAAAGAAAAATTTACAGTACCCAAAGCCCACAGTAGAAAAGAAAAGAAGAAAGATCTTAGATCAATGACTGCAAGCTGTCACTCTAAGAAACTAGAAAAAGAAGAGCAAATTAAAAAGGCAGGCTGAAGAAAGGAAGTAATAAAGATCAGGGAGGACATCACAGTGACTCCAGGACTTGTGCTGGGCCAACTGGGGAGACCCTTGAACCCCAGAGCAGGAGTGTTGTTGCTTGATTCTCTTAGTGGAGGATAGTCTGTGGATGTAGCCAGATCAGAGATGGAGGGGAAAACCAGGTCCTGGGGGTGTCACAGGGGCCCCTGGGTAAGGCCATGGTCTACACCTCAAGCTCTCCAAGGGTTTTTAGTTACTGCATCTAATATGCCTCCTTTTCCCTAAGTAAATTCCAGTTGGGTTTTCTGTCACTAGCATGAGAAAACGTCATTTGTTTCTGCACAGTTGCTTTATCATTGCAGGAAGAGGCTATGAAGGAGGCACCATTTTTCTTCTAGCACTGTCATTTTACTCCCCACTACCAGGTAAACCTTCCAAGTTCACTGTCCCTATTTTACAAGTGAGAACATTGAGGACCAAGGACCCCAAATAGTGCCTGGTCTCTTGGGTGTCAGACAACACAGCCTGGGGGAATTCCCTCCAGCCTTCACCACCTGCCCCAAGCAAGCTCCTCCCTGACCCTGCTCGTGAGACCAGGGCCTCCAGGCCTGGCTGATCAGATCAGTGTAGGAGGGAGGGCAAGGGCTTTGGGGTTGAGATCTGAACACAGGTTTAGCGCTAAATAGGATTTTGGGAAAAAATTAATTAGGAAAGTTCCTCTTGAGTTGATGATCTGGAGGAAACCACACAGCTTGTACTTGGGCAGGAGTTACTTAGCCAGTTGTATAGGGTGCTCAGCTCTCTCAGCACCATATAGAGTAATTCTTGAGAAGGACTTGAAACAGAGCAGTTGGGGTTCCAACCCCAATGCTGCCTTTTACAAAGCACTTCATAGTGGGCAGTATGCTTAACTTCTCTGAGCCTGTTTTTTCCTATGTACAATCATGTTTCAGAGGGTGTCTGTGGGTCTGAAATGAAAAAATTAAAGCATGAGAAGCATTTATCACAGAATGGCACATACCATAGACAACCAAAGATGATGGTGATGATGATGATGATGATGATGATGATGATGATGATGATGTTGATGATGATGATGATATTTTTCAGTAAGGACAGGAGCTTTTCCTGTCTTGTTTGCTGCTGTGTCCCTGTGGCTTTCCCTGGCCTGGCACATAGTCAATGCTCGGGCTGAACTGGAGTCTGCAGACTCCACCACTTGGCTGAGCAGACTCATGTATTCTGCTTTACAAAGCTGACCCGTGCCCTGCAGGCCCAGGCCAACTGCACAGCCATATGACTTTCGAAGGACCCCATTCCACATGACCCCAATGTTCTTCCTAACCCTAACCTTTTATTTCTGTCCTTAAAGCATCTCATTATGGACTCTAGTGACTTAATAGGCCTTGAGGATCTGGCAGAGGTGGTGGCAAGATGTCAGGGACCCAAGGTCTTGATGCTCTTTGCTTCAGTTTTAAGCACAATTCCACGTGGCTGGTTCCCTGGCCACCAATAGCTGGAGAAATTGAAAACTATGTGGAACCACAGGGCTTGTGTGAGCAGGGAGAGAATATTGATCCCCACCCCACACCCACAACCAAGCCATTGCCAGGAAGGGACCATCTTGACCTATCTCACAGTGCTCTGAAGGCTTAGCTCATTTCATGCTCACTTCTCCATAATCGCTGTCACAGGATTGAAAGCAATTTTCCTGGGATGAGAGTGGAGGCGCTTGACACACTTTCTCCGGAAAGATGATGAGAGCGGTGGTTGGCACTATGGTCCCATGGGCCTTACTTTAGGGTGGTGCCAAGATGCAGAACCCAGTAGAACAGACCCATCACGGGCAGCTCCCTCCCCTACCTGAATCTTCATTAGTATGGCTTTTTTTGTTGTTTAGAAAATAATACAAGTGCATTGTATACATTCATGGAGTGTAAAAGTATATAAAGAATAAAATGAGAGACTTTGCTTTTGGCTGAGATGGACTAATAGGATTGGATTATTCCTGCCACCTAAAAGAATCCAAAAATGGGCAAAATATATAAAACAACAGACGGTGGGGCTGGGGTATAGCTCAGTGGTAGAGCCTGTGATTGGTATGCACGAAGCCCTTGATTTAGTTCCCAGAACTCTAGAAGAATAAGCCAACCAACCAAACAACAACCAACACAAGTTTGCAAGTACTGGACACCAGGCAATGAAGAACAATGATGCACAATTTTCCCAGTTTACTGCCTAAGAGAGTTTCCGGTGATATGGAGTATAAGCAGGGGTTTTATACAGAGCACAGTGGACTCCCTGAGTTGAGGAGATGGAGAAGAGAATGTGTGAGACCTACATGTCAGCAGCTCATGGGACAGAGCAATGGAAAGAAGAAAGCTCTGCCGGGAGAGACTTTCAGAGATCTATATAGGACCCTTTCCAGTGTCCAGCTGAGCTGAGATCAGGGCTTACATGTGAGGGATCTCCCTGTGACCAGGGCAAATGTCACCAGAGAAGAGTGCCACATGCTCCCACAGGACTGGGATAATGTCTGTTTCCAGGTAAGAAAACCTCATGACTCACATGAACTGGGTAGATTCACACAAGGGTCTACCTTAGGAAATGGGGCATAGTCATCCCTTGGCTGATCCTTCCTCTGGGCCCACCTAACAAGTTTAAGACAGACCTCAAATGATCAAACTGTTTCAAAGGAATTTAACTGGATCACAGAACAAAGCACAGGACTATGTAGAAGAACACAGAAATAAGCAGGGTGTAGTGATGCACACCTGTAATCCCAACACTCTGGGAGGCCAAGGCAGGAGGTTTCAAGTTTAAGTCCAGCCTGAGGATTTAGTGACTTAGGAAGACCCTATCTCAAAATAAAAAAAATTAACAAAGGGCTGGGAATGTAGCTCAACGTGAAGGCCCTGGGTTCAGTCCCCAGTACTGGAAAAAAAAAAAAATCTAGTGCCCAAGAAGGTACAACTCACAGTCTCTGGTTCCCAGTAAAAAATCTGGCATGCAAAAAATCAGGAAAACAAGATCCATATTGGGGTGAAAAGCCAATCAACTGAAACTAAGCCATAATTGACACAGATCAGTGAAGATACAGAAGATTCCAACAACACTATCAACTAATTTAATCTAATCGATATTTATAGAATTAACAACATAGATTATAGATTATAGAACTAACAACAGAAGAGTACATGTTCTTCTCAAGTACATGTGGGATATTCCAAGGGCCATAAAACAAACATTACAATTTTGGTTTTTGGAGACAAGATCTTGCTATGTTGCCCAGGCTGGTCTTGAACTCCTGGGCTCAAGTGATCCTTTTGCCCTGAGTATCTGGGACTATAGGCATGTGCCATGGCTGCTGGCTAAAACAAATTTAACAACAATAACATAAATTAAAAAAAATACAAAGCGTGTTCTCTGATTTTTAAATATAATTAAATTAGAAATCAATAATAGATGTCTAAATTTCCCAAATATTTGAAAATTAAGCAATACATTTCTAAGTAACTCATGGATCAAAAGGGGAAGTCTTAAGGAAAATAAATTGTCTTGAACTGGATGAAAATGAAAATACAACATATCATAATTTGTGGGGTTTAGGTAAAGTAGTGTTTAGAGGGGGAATTTATAGTATTGAAGTCACATAACAGAAAAGAAGAAAGATCTAAAAGTCAGAAAGAGAGAACAAAATAATCCTAAATCAAGCAGGGGTATGGGATGAATACAAATGAGCCCATAAAATGTTAAAATTGAAAACAAGTAATTAATAGAATCAATGAGTTCAATTGTTGGTTCTTGGTAAAGATAAATAAAATTATTAAATTTTTCTTCAGGTAATGAGAAGGGGAGGGAGGGAGGAAGGGAGAGAGGGAGGGAGAGCGGAGAGAGAGAGAGACAGAGAGAGAGGAGATAGAGAGAGAGAGAGAAAGAGACACTAATGCAGCAAAGTCAAAGTATTGAGCCCATAGATATTGCTAGTATCATAAGGGAAAACTCTATACACATAAACTCCATAACTTAGATGGAATGGGCCAATTCCTTGAAAGACTACAAAGACTATTAAAACCCATTCAAGAAGAAAAAGAGGTACAATTTTTATGTTTTATATATCAGTTAAGAAAATATATTTGAGTTAGAAAAGAAATATATAACCTGAATAACTCTCTATTAAATAAAAATCAATGTAAATTCATCGTATCATTTCAGTAGCAATGGACAATCAGAAATTAAAAAAAATCCCATTAACAATGACATAAGATGAACTGAAATACATTGTGATAAATCTGACAAAAGAGTTATTAAATCTGATGATAGAATACTACTCAACAATAACGAGGATTGAGCTCTTGGTTCATTCATCAACATGGCTAAACAGCCAAATAATTATGCTGAGTGAGGAGAAAGACACAAAACACACATCCTCCGTGAGTTCACTTATGCCACATTCTAGGACATGCAAACTAATGTAGAGTGACAGAAAGCAGAGCCATGCTTGCCTGGGCACCGAGCAGTGGGGAGGGATGACAAAGGGGCAGAAGGAAATTTGCTGGTGGTGTGTGTGCTCTGTATATTGATTGTGCCGATGGGTTCACAAGTGTGCAACCACATAAAGCCTTGTCCATTTTTATATCTTAAAAATGTTCAGTCTATTGCACTTCTATTGCACCCCAATAAGGTCCTTAAAAGTAACAATACAAGTGCCATATTCCCTCCACTCCAAATCCACATCCCAGACGAAACACTGCAAATATAATGATAATCACAAATTTACATGTCTGCATTTTGGATACCTCGGATCAAGCTTTCCTCTATGGATCTCAGGAGGTCAAACTGCTGTTATTGCTTTGTAAAAATGGATGAATGGGGCTCAGAAGCATGGAGTGACCCACTCACGGCCACCCACTAGCGACAGTCATTGCAGAGACAAAAACCCAAGCCTGTGATTCCAAAGCAGTACGGCATGTATTTTTAATAAGCATTCTAAATATTTTTCCTCATACAAAAATGGGATCATACAGTACACCCTTTTTTCTAGTTGCTTTTTCTTTGATCTCCCCATGTGAGTCTTCTTCACTCTTGCACAGGCTGCCTGGGATTCTGTTGCCATAGGTACCATCATTTATTTAGTGAGTTCCGTATAGATGAATATTTAGGTTGTTTTTGTTTTCTTGCATTACAACAATATTACAATAAGCATATCCTGCTATTTCCCTTATTCATTTTAAATTATTTTTAATGACACAAGTACAGCATGTGGATGTTCATTTTTTTTACGTTCAAGAATTTGGATAAAGGAAAAATGCCTCTGTTCTCTCCTCCTCCACAATAGCCTCCAAGTTCAGCCTCCCCCTACAGAACACCATAATCAGTGTGGTGTGTGATTTCTTTTACACTCTTTTAACACACTCACACACACAGAGAGCTGTGTTGCTCTGTGTGTTTTAAAAGCACAAATGGTATCGCATCATATTATATGTCTTGTTTTGTATCTGGCTTTATCATTTAAAATCACTGACATCTTTCTGCGTATATCTTCTTGTTCACAAGTCATGTATCATATTCAATTGCTTGGCTCTCCTACACTCTCTCCCTTCGTCTCTCCTTTTTTCCCCTACTAATGGATATTTAGGTTGTTTCCATTTTTTCCCTTTAGAAGAGCTCCTGCAGTAAGACTCCTTGTGCGTGCCTTCTGGTGTGTGCATGAGAGTTTTTCTCTAGTATCTTTGCCCAGAAGTGAAACATCTGGGCTGAAGAATTTGCCAGGCTGGATCTTCTCTGGGGCCACAGGAGGTTGGAAAAGTTGTGGGTTGTGGGTTTTAACTTGCACAAAAAACCAGCACAAGCTAAGATGGGAAGGGGTCTTCTTTTAATCTCATATTTGCTGCTGTGGCCATTGCCTTTGGACAGCTGTGGGGGACATAGAGCTCCTGGCCATATAGCTATCTGTTGGGACAGGATTGTAAGAGCCTGTGAGTCACCTGCTGGCACAGTGTCCGCTCCCCCCCAATCTCCCTTCTTCCCTCCTTGTGCTAAGTGCTAATGACCAATCCAGACTACTGGGAGTCCTAGGGAAGGTGGGGGGAGATGTGCAATAAACCAACCTCCTTAGTGCCAGGGAGAATGTGCATCAGGCAGGGTTATACCAGGTGACTATTGCTGTGACATTGGCAGGTGAAGAATGTATCAGGACACACAAGAGGTGCTTCTGACAGAGTCTGGTGATGGTCAGGGAAGGTTTCTGGCAACAGAGAAAGCTGAGCAGAGTCTTATAGGATGAGTGAGAATTAACCAGGTGGAATAGACTGAGAGTGTTGAGCCCAGGGGTGTGGATGTGCATAAAATCTACTTTTTTTAAAAAAAAAAAAACAACAACTCCTTCTTCTCTTCTAGTAATGGCACACATCTTTCCTTTTGTGGGAACTTCTGGAGACTGCCATTTGAGTCTGAGACTCACCTTACCCCAGCACAGGGATAGCCGGTGACCCAGGCTTGGGCAGTCAGAGTACTGCACTGAACTCTGAGCTACAGGGATTGGCTCAGAGATGGGCCAATCAGAGGTCTCCCTTGGCCATTGTAGTTTAGCTAATGGAAGAAATTCATAGCTTTGGACCGTGGAGTTGGAAGCAGCTGCTTGGGGCCACCTTCTCTGTCTCACAGGATCTGGGAGAGAAATTGAAGCCACTTTGTGGAAGGAGGTAGAGACTAGCAGAGGGTAAAGGTGGATGGAGAAAGAATCATTGTGAGGGTGCTGAGAGCTCAGTTTCTGCAGCTTTATTCTGTTTGTAGGGTGCCCTTGTCTCTTTCCAGCTTGGGGGCTCTGTCAGAGAAGGGCTCCATCCTCCAGGAGAGGTTGGTGAAGATCAACCCTGCTGCCACTCCTGGCTGCCTGACATAGATCTGACCCTGGACATGGGAGCAAGGCAGCTCATTGTTACACACAGCCCTGGTCCCCAGTCCCACACAGCCAGTGGGTCATAGTGGAGCTGAGGAACCCAGGCCCAAGAATGCAGCTGTTTTTTTTGAGTGAGCAGCAAACATGAATCAGGTACTAAACCAGACAGTTCCTTGCTAACAGACACTACTATCCTTTCCTGGCATGCAGATGGAGCCCCATGTTTTGACCCATTGGGCTCTGGTGGCAGGATTGCTGTGCCAATCCAATGACGATCCCACTATGATGCTGGTCACCTGTGCTGTCCAGTCTCACATGAGTATGACAAGCACAGGGGTCCATAAATGTCCCATGGACTGCAGGAATGGCTTCGCAGGGCTCACAGTTTCCCAGAAGGGTGTCCTTAATACACCCGACCAGATTCTGGGGCCATTTAGGCTCAAGCATTAGCAGAAATAGAACATGTCTGGTCCTTACGAATAACGTTCAAGACAAAGGTCCTCAGATGTCTGGTCTGCACAAATTTCCAGAGCGGCCAGAGGCTGTTTTCTACCTGGACTGTGGGGTATCTGGGTCAGGGAGGGGGCATCACAACTCCAATGAGCACCTGCAGGCAGAGGCTGCCTTCCTTTCCGGAAGTTGCCAAGGTCAGCAAAGGAGGCCAAGGGTTAACAGGGTCCCAGGGGTCCACAGGTCCCAAGGAGAAGCTGCTGAGCCATCCGGCTTCGCTGCCTCTAGCGCCACCTGCTGGTCACCACCTCCCACTCACCTGTAGTTTTCCTAGATCTTGTCAGGGTCTAAATAAGAATCTGAGGCCTATGTTGTCCTGAGTACCCGAACAGTCCAGAGAAGTGCTGAGCTTTCTTGTTAACTGGGATGGGGGGGATGGGTCAAGGTGAGAAGCTTCCTTCCAGTCTTGGGGATCATTTTTGAGCCACAGCATTACCCCCCAAATTTGACTTGAGTGGCAGGTCCCTGTCCTCCAGTGCAATCCCTCTTTATACAGGCAAGGAACCCGAGGTTCAAAGAAAGTAACTTGCCTAGGGTTGCACAGCAAGTGAATGACAAGGCTGGATCTGGACCCAGGCCCAGGCGTTTTCCCTACCTGCATGGCTCTCGTCTTTCCCTGCTAGAGGAGCCTTCCCTGTCCCAGGGCCATCTGTGTCTTTCTTTTGTTCCATCTGTAGCCCCATCTCCCTGACCATGGCTGGGGCTGGAGTGTGGGAGGCCGCCGGCTCCCAGCGCTGCTCCTGCTTGCTTCTTACAGCTGCTATTTATGCACCAACACGGGCTGGGAAGGGGAAAAGCATAGGTCCTGAACCATGCGGGCTGGTTGCCAACTCTGGAATTCAGTTCCTGGCCCAGGCCCTGGGCATGCAGGAGTGAATGTCTATACCTCTCCCGAACACTCTTCCTTCTCAGTTCCTTGTCACCCCAGCCTGACTGGGGCCAGGTGCTACAAGTGCTCGCCTGAACCACTGCCACAGCCTCCTGATTGCTCTCCACCGCTGCTGGCCCTCCACCCTCCTTCCCATTCCTGTCCATTTTCAGTCATGTGGTTGGGCAGGCTGACCTGCTCACAGCTCCAGGATGCCAAGTGGCCACTGGCCAGTGTGACTGGCTCAGTCAGGCCTGCAATTCAGCCTGACCAATAAGATGAGAGCTTTTGCTCCAACTTCAAGGAAACTTCTTTCTTCTATCCAGATACCCAGAGCCTCTCTCTCCCCCCTGGTAGTAGGATATGGGAAGGTGTGAATGTGGCTTATGGAAGGAGAGGGTGGGTGGGTGGAATGGGGAGATGGAAATGGGAAGGGAAGGAGGAAGGGACAACTCCACCCTGGGGAGCCTGAGATACCATGGCAAAGTGGGGAGATGGGGAGAGCCCGTGTCCCTGTTGATGTCTTTGAGCCTCTGGTCAAGCTGTAACTGAAGCTCATGGTTAGAGCTCGGGTCTCCATAGAAAATGAAATTGAGCAGTTTGAGGAGAGTCTGGTGAACAATTTATGCAGGTGAGAGCAGGAAGAAGGGAACTGCAGCGGGCAGCTTGGCACCCTGGCACATAACAGAGGGGCCATCACTGCCCTTGGGTCTGAGAGGTGAAGGCAGTGAGGGCCTTGTCAGAGGTCCGGGCTGTCAGCTGTGAGCGAAGGTTGCAGTCTCTGGTGGCCCCTGCAGGAAGAGAGGCAGCAGATATTGGTCATGCTCTTCTCCTTCCCCCGGAGCCCCTGTGGTACTCATCATTTTTCTTTTTTCAGTACTGGAAATTGAACCCAGGGCATTGGACTTGCCAGGCAGGTACTGCGCCGCCGAGCTACATCCCCACCCCAGTGCTCGCCATTGTTTGAGCCATGTACAAATAAGAGGGTCTGCACGTGTGATCCACAAGGGCCCCCTTCTGGGGTATGGGGCAGGTGAGGGGGGAAGGGGTGAACAAGGAGAGGACATCCAGGGCTTGGCTCAGGGCCTTTCAGCCACATGAGCCCGAGTGTCTCCTTGACCGTTTGGGCTGGGCTGAGTGGATCTTCTCCTTGCCACAGAGAGGACTAGCAAGGCAGGGTCCTACCCCAGGGCCTCTTCTCCTGCCTGCCCTAGCCTGGGTTACCTTCCCGTGCTTCCGGACATCTCCCAACTCCTTGTTCCATTACTTCCCTTGCTGTGAGTCATTGGGTAAATTACCTCTTCTCTCTGAGCCTCAGTTTCTACCTTCATTGGCTGCCAGGACCCCCCACTCCCCACCATGACCTCAACTCTGTACTTAGGTAGGCTAGGAACAGCACTGACCTCCCTTGCCCTCTAGCCTGCTGTGTGTCCTTGGGCAGGCTCTCACCCTCCCTGGGCCTCAGATTCCTCATCCATAAACCAAGCGGTGTCTATTCAGTAATTTTCAAGGGCCCTCACCCCAATCCTCTCTGGTCTTTTTTTGATTCTGATTTTCAGCTGCCCAGCTCAGCAGATACAGGCCAGTAGTTTCCTTTCAGCCCAAGACAGTGCCCACCATGGGAGCTGCTGGCCGCATCGTGAAGCCTGGCACGTCCACTCCTCGGGTTTAATTACTCTAGCAACTGTTTACCGCCTCCTCGATTTCCTGAGCAAACAGTCTCATTATCTGGAGTAATTTACTAGCGCTGGCTTTGGTTGCAAGGGGGAAGCTTTGAGGCACCCCCATCCCAGCCCCATCCTGGACATGCTCACAGCCAGGCCTCCTGTGAGGTGCTAGGGGTGTCTGGGCAGAACACCAGCCTTCCCTGCTGCCCCTCCGATGCTTGGGACTCTGGGCCCAGGGAGTAGAGCAGAGACTCCATGTGCAGTAGGCCAGGTTTGTCACTGCACAACCATAGGCAAGTTCCTCTGCTCCAGAGCCTGTTTCCTCCCCTGTGAAGTGGGAGTTGCATCTTTCCCCTATTTTTCCCCTCCTTGGTCCTTGTCCTTCCCAAATGGTGGTAATGAGGCCTCCATGGTCCTGCTTGGTCTTGCCCCTCTTCTTGCCATTATTATTTAGTCTAAATTTGGGACTTGACTATAGCTGGCCTGGCCCTGGGACCCCTGAGAGAGGGATGTGGACCTGTGGTCCACGTTCTGCCATGGTGGGCAGAATGTGTGCAGCCCTGCTGAAGCCCTCTACCAAAATTGAATGTCCAGTGAGGCAGTTAAGAGGTGGGACCTCTGAGAGGTGCCTGGGCCATGAAGCTCCACCCTTGCAAATGGGATTGGTGCCTTTACAGGAGAGGCCTGACCGGGCCTGTCTGCCCTTCTGCCACGTGGGACGGTGTCTTTGAGGAGCAGCCCTCAGCAGACACTACCTGTGCTGGTGCCTTGACCTTGGGCTTCCCAGCCTCCAGAGCTATGAACAGTGCATTTCTGTTATGTGAGCTATCTGGTTTAAGGTGTTTTGTTATAGCAGCAGCAATGGACAGAGACCATTGCTCTCTCCCAGTGGGCTCTCTCAAGGTGGAGGCTGGTCAGGAGGGTCTGCCTTAACACACCTATGGGCTTTCAGCAGAGCCTCAGGTGACCCCTTCCCTAAACCTCCCTGGCTTTTGTCTCTTCCCCTCCCTCCTGCCTCCTGAGTTACCCCAGGGAGCTAGACTGTTCCCAGATCTGCTTTCTAGGATGGACTTTCCGTTAAATTCAGCCTGATGGCCGAACCCTGAGCCAGGCCCAGTTGGCATCTGCATCTTACTGGGTGCTTGGCAAGACTGTCTTTTGTGCACATCCAAGGATCTACTTGTCACAGAAGCTCTGGGGTTGGCACTAGAAGGTCAATTTTAGGCCTAACACCAGGGAGAGAGGACCTAGGCTCTGTTTCCTGTCCCTGGGGCAGGACTGGCCAGGAGTGCAGGGCCCAAAATGGCTAATTATCCAGGAACTCATGGCTGCTTTCTCCTGAGCAGGGCCTTGGGACTTGTCAGCTCTCTTGGGACTCTCATGGTGTGGAGCACACCCTCTCCCACAGACTTGCCTTGCTCCTACAGTGCCTCTGCAGTGTGCTGGATTTGAATGCAAGGCCACAGACTCCTCCCATCCTGATGCACAGGCCCTTTGAAGTGAGATAGCATCTACTTCCCTTCACCTTGAATTTGGGTGGGCTATGGCTTGCTTTCGCCACAGATTTCAGGAGAAGAGATTCTGTGGCTTCTGAGAGTGGGCCTCAGAAACTTCCACATTTGCCTTCTTGGATGCTATCCCGCTGCTGAGTAAGGAGCCTGGCCGAGTCTGCTGGAGGTCAGGCCATGTGGAGGGCTTCCTCAGCTGCCTGGCCTCTAGCCAGTTGCTAGCATGCGAGTGAGGCTGGACTGGATGAGAAAGTCCAAGCCGGATGGGCTGTGGCACAGGAGCAGGTGCAGGTGAGACAGCAGAGAACAGCCCAAAGCAGTACACTGTTGCTGTTTTTAAGCTTCTTTTTTATTTTTGTCTTGTTTTTAAGCTTCTATGTTTTGGGTTGATTTGTGAAGCAGCCAAGACTAACATTGACACTCAGTATTGGAGATATTTCCCAAGAGAAGAAAATAAACTTCCTGAGAACTTCAAGATGGAGGCTCAGAGTCAAACCAGTTTGAATACTGTTTTGTGCCTTAGGTTCTGATGTTCTGATTATCCATTGCTACATAACAAACCACCCCGAATTAATACAAATAATAGCTAGGGTCTATGGAAAGAATGGGGATGGTTTGATTCCCATTCCATAACATCTGGGGCCTCAGCTGGAAAGATGTGGATGGCTGGAGTGATCTGAACAGTGTAAGAAGTATCCAGGGAATTCCCCATTCTGGTGGCTGAGCTGGGATGGGTTTGAAGACTGGGCTTGCCCGAGTGTGTCCTCATAGACTAGGGCCTTTTTACATGGCCTCAGCTTCCTGACAGCATGGCAGCCTTGGAGGTAGGTGCACTGATGTGTCAACTTGACTTGAGCAAGAACTGCCTAGCAGATTAGCAAATTCTGGGTGTGTCTTTGGGTGATTGATATGTAGGCTGCAACCTGAGGGAAGAAGACACATCCTGGACATGGGTGGCACCAACCAATAGGCTTGTAGCCTGGACAGAATAAGAAGGGAAAGAAGGGAGTCTTTACTTTTCGCTGTTGCCTTTGGATGATCTCCAGCACAGACTTCAGCATTCCAACGTAGACTCTTTGGCCATCCAACACAGACTTACACTGCTGACTACAGAAGCTTCCACGTCTTTGACTTTCAACTGCTGCTGGGCCCTCCAGCTTCCCAGTGTGCAGAGGGCCATTTTGGATTTTTCTGCCTCTGATTCCACAGATAGCTACTGTCTTCCTTTCGGATCCTGTAAGCCTACTGAATAAATCCCTTGTATGATTATACATCTATTTTACACTGATTCTGTTTCTCTAGTGAACCCTAACTAATAAAGGGATTTCTTGCATGGCAGCTCTTAGGATCCAGCCTTGGAAGTGCTGTGGCTTCTGCCATATGCACTGTTGGTCCAAGCAATCACATCTCTGCCATATTCAAGGGGGAAGAGATGTAGACGCAACCTCTCTATGGGAGCAACATTTTTGAGCTAATGTCTTACAATTATAAGTGTAGATGGTGGATAATCTTGCTGGTCAAATACTATGGCTGAGTTCCAGGGGGCCACATCTGAATCTGACCCAGCCACTCTGTCTATCTCTCCTCTGGCCTATTGTCCTCTGTCCTAGAGCTGGAGATGATGAGAAAAGGCTGGAGTCCTGCTGGCTTTCTGGATTATCACCTGATCTCAGTCTCTGTGAATCCCAAATGGCCACTGGCCAATGACACACAGACAGCTTCTCAAAAGCGGCAGGAGCAGCCTGTGGGGATTGAGTTGGTCAGCTCGAGCATCCTGACGAGGCCTGGGTTTGTCTGAAGCCATGAGAGAGCCTCAGCTTTTACACTGAAGGCTGGGCCTGGTGCTGTCTGTGGTCCTGTGCCCAGCTACTCACAGAGGGATACAGTGAGAACCCTCCCCCTTTGGTAGAGTAATCTCCACTGGCCGGGCTTCTAAGAAGGAGCAGAGCCAACCACACAGCCTGTCTAGGGGAGCTTTCTCCACTGTCATCTGTTTTTTTGTGTCCAGACTGCATCTGGCCTTGGCAGGGATCTGCTATTCCATGACCATGGGCAGAATTTAGTCTTAGGAGTCTGAGATTCAAGGAAGTGTCCCCTAAATGTGTGACATTAGGCGGCTCTGTCCTGACCCAGGAAAGGCCTGTGGCTAAGGGCTCCTACACTTGGGTGGATTTGGCAATGGAGTTTTCAGTTACTTTCCAGGGTGCAGAGAGCTGGCCTTACACCTACTAGAACGGATGTGCAACCCTGCCATGGATCAGGACAGGATCAATGGGCTGGAAGTTATTGAAGTGACCTCTGACCCCGGGGAGAGAAAGCTGACCAGTTTGTGATAAATCTGCCTTCACGGGGTTTGTCCCTGGTTCCCTGGAGATGTGACCTGATGCAGACATGTAGCTCTCCAGGAGTCTCAGGGAAGAGGAAGAGGAGGCACCAACCCCAGGAAATGGGCCTCACCTGCTGCCACCCTCCTGGGCTCTGGGTGTGGCTGGGCATGTTGCTAGCATTAAAAAGTGGGAATTGTACATCTGGACATCAGGCCATGTCTCACTGCCATTCTGGATGTCTGGCTTCAGTTACTTCACTGCTCTGGCCAGCTAAGTGGAAGGAAAGCAGAAAAAAAGCATTTGAAACTGAGGGAACTGCATGTGCAAAGGGCCTGTGGCAAGAAGGAGCATGGGAGGTCTAAGGGGGAGATAGCAGAAATCAGGGAAGAGAGAAGATTGAATGGTAGAGATGGCCAGAGGATAGACTGTTATGGAGAGAAGTTTGTACTTGATCATGGGTCAAGGAGAAGTCACTGAAGGAGTCAGAAGGGAAGGCAGATGACCAGTTCATATTGCCAGGGCTTAGCACGAAGCCTGGCATACAGTTGTTGCTCAGTGAATGCTTGCTGAGGGCACCACATGAGGGAAGGTGGAAGACTCTCGTCAGGGTAATAGTGACTCACCCTGGGCAGTCTGTGTGACATCAGCCAGGGGTCCACTCGCTGGACAGGGAGGAGCTGGAACAGCTGCTACCCACCTGATTGTGGGTTCAGGCTTCTCCTGTGTTGGCTTGTGTGCCCTTGGTGAGGACCCCAGGAGGAGGGTGCACAGATGTCCTCAGAGAGGGCCTGATGCTGTTACATGGTGAAATAGGTCCACAGTGAAATGCTCTAGCTTTATGCTGGTTCACATGAGACAGCCTTCTCATTAGGAGGCACACGGAGAAATATTTCTGCCTGGAAATCAATGGGAGCTCATGGAAAGAATTACTAGCTAAATAATGAGGATGGACAAGTCGATGGAGGTGGAGCGAACAAGAGCGAACGGTGGAGGAGCAAGTCACAACTCAGCCCCGATTACAGGGCCCAAGACACAGAATTGATATCAAAGAGACACTGAAATATGAGAGCACATGCAACCCTTAACAAAGGAGGCAGAAACCAGCTAATGTGACGGTGAACAAGTGGCCTGATCTGAGCATTTTCTAGCCGCACAAGTGACTTTGGGAGGCTCCATCTGTGCCTGGAAATGAGCCCTTGGTCAGGCTGGATCCTCCGCCAGGCTGTGCCCTTGGGGATCACAGACGTGGGGCTTGGTTTCCCCAACATCCTCTCTGGTCCACAGGCCAGTCACCCCCTCTCCACACCCTCCAGGAAGTCTGCCCTGGTTACTCGGGGACCCAGGGCCCTAGGACTCTGGTGGAGCTCAGAGTAGAATGTGAGTCCCCACAGTTTACAGAGCAGAGCCATGGCTGTTAGGGTCACAGTCTCTTCCTGGCCACATGTGGCATTTCTCCAGCACTTCACAGTTTGCAGAGCCTCTTCACCTGAGGGGCTCCTCAGTGCAGCCCCAAGCATTGGACCACAGCCTGAGCCCTGGGTCCAAATCCCACCTCCACCAACTGCCAATTGACCCTGAGCAAGGCCCATGCTTCAGTTTCCCCACCTGTAAAACAGGATTAACGATACTATCTGCCTAACCCAGAGAAAGCATGTGGAACAGGCCCAGCATGTAGAAACTCTCAGTCCTGACTGAGATCATCATTGTCTTTCCCTTTACAGGTGAGGAATCTGAGGCTTAGAGAGGAGAAGTGTCCTCCCTGGTCCTTCACAGCAGGGGAGGCTGCAGGTCAGGATGCAGACTGTGGGGCTCTGCTTCCACCCCTCAGCACAGTCATGGGGCCACTTCATCTCCAGATCATGGATGTGGAGGACCTAGACCCCCTACCCCTGTCTGTGCGTGCCTAGGCAATGCCCACGGGAAGAAGGTCTGTGGAGGTGTTCATGACAGCTGGCCCCAGCCTTGCATGGGCTGAGCCCTCAGCCTGCACTCTCCCTTTCCATCATAGCACCTCTGTTCCCACTTCACAGAGGGGGCAAGTTGAGGCCCAGGGAGGTCCAGGGCCACACAGACTGTGCTGCCAGAGTCAGCTTGGTACCTCGTGTCTGCCCCTGTCCCAGGCCCAGAGTTCCCCACCACGTGACAAGTGCTGCCCCACTCCTGCTCCACACCCATCTAATCCCCTGCAGTCCCCAAGGGAAATCTTTTCATCTGCCAGTGTGTGTGCAGAGTCACCCAAGTCCCACAGACAGTGGTGGAAGAATACCACAGAGCTCAACCCAGGCAGCCTGGCCCAAACCCACAGGCCTCAGAGAGGCTGAGCAGTGTGTCCGAGGCTACACAGCAGGGAGCTGCAGAATTGGAACCTGGGCTGGGTAGGGGGAGACTTCCGTGGGGCAGGCGAAGCTTCCCCTGTAGCCTGGCCTGGGCTGCTATGTGCAGGTGTGGGTGTGCCGTGCTGAGTGTTTGTGTATACAGTGTGCTATGTTTTGTGTGTATTGTGCCAGGTGTATAGTATTATGTGTATACGGTGTGTGTATGTTGTGTATGTTGTGTGTGGTGCATTGCATGATATATGTGCTGTGTGAGGTGCTGTGTGTGTGTGTGTTGTGGTGTGTGCCTCAGTTTCTCTACCTGTAAAACAGGACTAGCAATGTTATTGTCCTGTAAGGTGGCTGTGAGGCTTACCTAAGGGGGAAGCCCGTGGGATAGGCCAGTGGAATGGACCATCAGGGCTGGGCTGGGTCCTGAGCAGCCCAAGGATTCTCTAGTGAAGCCACTCATGCCGGGTTTGAAGAAGTGTGTCTAAACTGGGAGTGGTGTGGTGCTTGCCTGTAAAGCCTGGGAGGCTGAGGCAAGAAGATAATAAGTTCAAGCCCATTCTGGGCAATTTAGCAACTCAGTGAGACTCTGCATCAAAATAGAAAATAAAAAATGGACTGAGGATGTAGCTCAATGTAAAGGCCCTGAGGTCAATGCCCAGTAATGGAAAACAAACAAACAAACAAACAACAACAAATCAAATGTGTCTGAGGCACATCATCATACTGTGTGCTATCTCTGAGGCTCAGACACATACTCAAGGAGCCTCTGGCCCCTCCTCCAGGTTGGCAGCAGCAGTGTCCAGGAAGCTGAGGCTGCAGGGCTCCAGAAAGTTCCTCCCTTCCTCCATGGTCCTCTCTGAAAATGGAAGACATTGCCTTGGACCTTGCCCAGTCAAGCAGCTGCCTGGAGAGGGACTTCCAGAGGCTTCCCTGAGGGCACAGGAGCTGGAGGAGGAGGCAGGGCGCTTGATGGGGCGAGAAGGTACTGGAAGGAGGCTGTTGTCCTTTGCCCTGGGGCTCCCTGCAGGCCTGTTGAGGATGACACCCAGGGGCACTTGGCTTTGCGCCTGCCATTGGCCTCCTTTCATCCCTCACAGGTCCTCCACTTGTGGGTGGGGGTGGTGGTGCTGGGTGCAGCTCCAGGACTGTGGAGCCCTGGCCCTGGCCTGGAACTCTCCCTAAGGCCCAGTCACCAGGACAGTGGGTCTGGCAGGTGGTGTGTCCTGGGTCACGTGGCCATGGGAACCATGACAGTGCTTCAAGGTCCCGGGCCCAAGTGGCCTCTTTTGTCTGAAGTCTGGCTTCTGTTTCTCTCTTAGTGATTCTAGTTTCTGGAGTGTTTTTGTCAGCGTTTTAATTCCCTCGTCTCGCATTGTGCTTTCTTGGTGGGTAATCTGAGGCGTGCAGGCAGCCGAGTACGATGCATACATTCCAATGAAATGCAACAAAATATAATTGAACATATTTCTTTCATGTCTGAGCTGTGGATTAATTTCTCTGGCACATCCCTGTTCCCTCTTCCTCTTTTTGTCTAAGGATTTTTCTTCACTGCTCAGAATTTCTGTTGGGTCCCTGACCTCTGCTCCTAGGGATATGAACATCAGCTTGGACCCTGACTCTATGGTCTGTGTCCCCAGGGCTGAGGTGGGAGGGGTCAGCACAGGTGCCAGGGAGGGGAACCCTGAGCGTCCTTCGGGTCCAGCACCTGTGCTCCTGGGCCGTCAGCTGGCTGCTCTGGGACTGAGTTTGCCGTCCGTGGTCATCACCTCCAGCTGCGGCAGCCACCGTGGGTGCCAGTGAGTGGCAGGATCAGCATAGACGCCCTGGACGTGGGTGTGTCTGCCTGGAGGGGGCTTGGGTTCCAGGAGGCGGAGGGGAAGGGCATCTGGGAGAGGGGACCCAGGGTGGGGAAGGTGATGAGAACTGCGAGTTCGGGCCAGGTAGTTAGGCAGGGCCTGGAGCCTGGGAGTGCAGGGACCGATGGGGAGGCCAGGCAGGGTCGGCAGAGGGCAAGAGCACAGCGGGCTGCAGTTTGAATTTTATCAGGCCGGTGCTGGGGAGCCGGGGATGGCTAGGGAGAGAGGAGGGACACAGAGACACAGGTCCTTCCACAGGGGCAGACTTGGGTGGAGATGGTTATTCCTCCAGGGAGACAAAGTGTCCCCATGTCACTCCCACCTGCAGCCTGCACATGGGGCTCCTGGGTGAGCACTGCTCTGTCCCTGATGTGGCTGCAGGGTTCACAGCCAGAGCCATCATTTTCAGCATTTCAGCTCCACCAGGCTCTAAATCTTCCCGGACACAGTACAGAAATAAGGACTGCAAATGCCTTGCAGGAGATGACAGGAATTTTGTACACACTAGGAAGAGGGCTCTAGATACCACAAACGAGCAAGCAGGAGAGCAGATCCTAAGTGGCAATAGGAACATGCACCAGGGAGAGAACAAAAGAGGCAAATCCCAACATAGGGAGGCCCTGCCTGCAGCCCAGGGTGGGCCAACAGGATGGAGGAGGTGGGCTGTGGCTCAGAGTCCCTGTCCCTGTCCCTACTGTGTGTCACTGTGTTTGTGTCCTTAGTCACCCTTTTTTGAACAGAACCGACTCCATGTATTCTCCCTCCCTCCCATCCGGATTTATTAAGTGCCTACAGCATGCCAGGTACTGTTCCAGAGGTCACAGCTGTGAACAAAACAGACACCCCTGGGCCAGTGCTCACAGCCTAAGAGGGGATCAGCTGTCACCAGGGACCTGCCCTGGGATCAGTGTGCCAGGGATCAGGTTTCCGGGGCTCTGGGAGACCATGCCTGGTTCTGACTTTGTCAGGAAGTCAGGGAAGGCTTTGGAGGCTGGAGGATACTGGCTTTGAGATCTGAGGGGTGGGAAACCCTGGGCAGATGAGGAGGAATTGTGCTTCAGGCTATGGCAACAGAATGTACAAAGGTCCTGGGGTAGGAGGTGGGGGTGAATTCAGAGCTGAAGCGCTGTCCCTGAGGCCAGCAGAGACTGGTGAGCAGTGGACTTGGTGGAGGAGGAAGGATTGAGTTTGACCCTGAGCTTTCTTGGTATAAAGGGAAGGTTCCAGGGTGTTCAGGACCCAAGAAGCCAGATTTGGTGGGGAAGGCCATGGACACTGAGGCTGTGTCAGTTGTCCTTCCCTTTCTTTTTGCCTTTTTTGTCCAATGTCCTCCCCTGCTCCCCACTCATGCTCCTTAGGGACCCAGAGAGAGAGAGAGAGAGTTTGATTTGTCAAGGACACACAGCAAGAGGGATAGAGCTCCCTGAGAAGAGGATCCCTGATGTACCTTGTTGCCTGGCTGGTATGCAGCATGGGATATCTCTGCTCTCCCAGAGGCTGCCTGATTGCCACTGGCCCACAGCTGCCCCACCCAGAATCAGTCAAAGCTCCTCTGTGTTTAAAGTATGGATTTTTAAAAAAAGATGGTTCAAAGAGAAGTTGATAGATGGACCCCCCCCCCTTTCCTCCTTCTGTTTAAATCATGGATTTTCATCATCTGGAGGCTGGAAAAGATGTAGTTTTTTTTTTATAAAATGGAGTACTACTCAGCCATAAAGAATGATAAACTGGAAACATTTATAACTAAATGGATGCATATTGAGACCATACCTTTTTTTTTTTTTTTTGGTACCAGGGATCAAACTCAGGACCTTGTGCTTCCCAGGCAGGTGCTGTGCTGCTAAGCTACATCCCCAGCTCTGAGGCCATACTTTTCAGTGTAATAAATAGGGCACACATGTGTAAATACCAAGTAGTCTCTCTGGTGTGAGAAACTGAAAGTGTAAATGAGGACCAAAATGTACAATAGATAATGTGAAATAGGAAGAAAAGGTTCAAAGGGGAAGGGAAGTAGGGGAGGTGGGGGAAAGGAAGGAAGGAAAAGAAAAAAATATGAGAAAAGAAGGAAAAAATGGAAACAAATTTATGTAAATAGGGAGGGGTGGAGGGTGAACGGGAGGGCAGGGGAATGGGAAAAACAAGAACCAAGATACATCACGTATAGCTAAAAATTCCCAGTGATAAATGTGATCACAGTGTATTTCTAAAACGAACCAATAAACTTAATTTAAAAAAATTGTGGGTTTTGCTATTTTATGCCGCCCACGGCCCTCGGGCGGTCTGCCCTCATGACGCGGAGGGCACCTTTCAGGGTGGATGTGCCTTGGCTCCACGCCCACAGGGAGCGGGAAGCGCTGGGGGCAGAGCCGTCATCAGCCCCGCACGTCCTGTTGCCCTGTCCGGGGGGTGGTGAGCTCCCGTCACTACTGGGGTCCTCAGAGGCTGAGCAGCCCTTGGTGGGGACCTGAGGCATTGATGCTGCACTGGGGCCAGGGCAGGGATGTGGTTTTCTCTGCAGCTGTCCCCGCCCGGCTTGTTCCACCCCAGCAGGAGGTGGAGGACAGGGAGGGAGGAGACACAGCGTCCTTGCCTGTCGGGGGCTGGGCGAGGCCCTGGGGGTCGGAAGACCCCTCCACCAGCTCCTCCCCACCCCTCCCAAGGGCCAGGCTGTGCTCCCGCTTCATAGAGGAGAAACTGAGGCCCCAGAGATTGAGTGAGGCAGGAGCAGCAGAGTCAGGCCTTGAACCGAGGCCTGGTGGTTCTTCCAGAAGCTCCCCTTCCCTAGGAGCGCAGGCTGCTCTGACCCAGGCACTGAGCCACCCTCCTCCCACCTCGTCTCATTGAACCCCAATGGAGTCTCTGTGGTAGACACCGTGACCCTCCCATCTTTCATAAGAGGAATGGCAAGCTCAGAGACATTAAGTAACTTGGCTGCAGACACACAGCAGAAGAGTAGTGGTTGATTCCATCTCAGGCCTGTGGCTCATAGAATCGGTACAACACCCCTTACACTGGGATGTCCCTCCCCTGGCCTCACTCATTCCTGTCTAGAAGGTCTTCCTGTGGTCTAACTCCATTCCACCACACCCCTTGACACTTCCGCATTAGTATAAGAGCCTCTGAAGGCAGGCGGGGGCGGGGGTGTGTGTGCTTCATTCATTCATCTGCGTGTGGCTCATAACTGATGAGTGGGTGAGCAAATGAGCACATGGATGCACACTCAATCCGAGGTGGGGAAGGGAGTGGCCAGGCTGCAGTGGAAGGAGAAGAAGTAGAAGGAGACCAGGCAGGTAGGAGGGAGGAGGAGAAGGAGCTGGCCACCTGCACAGTCTTGTTCAGGGAGTCATGGCCATTGATCTCGGTGTAGCTGATCAAATCTCCTCGTCAGCCTCAGGGTGCAGGGTCCAGGCAGCTTCCACTGGGAGGCCAGGCCTTGGGGCTGTCACAGTTTGGGGTTCTCCACTGCCAGGTTCCCGGGACTCTGAGGGCAGGAGAGAAAGGGTGCAAGGCCTCCTCTACCTTGGCCCCTGTCTGCCCTCTGATGCCAAAGCAGAGCTTTCCCAGACATGACAAAGGTGGCACATCAGCGGAGAGAGAATGACAGTTCAGTTTTGCCAAAACCTAACTATGGATGGAACACAATTATGTCAAGTGGTTAACAGCATTCTCCTGGCCAGGCGTGTTTTCCTTCATTCTTTGATTTTTTCTGCTGATAAAATGATTTCTGCCGAACTCTTTGAAGCCAACTGTCAAGAGTAAAGCATTTTGGGGGAGACAGATCTTTTACTCTGGTGGCAAAATTCATTTGCAATGATCTTTAATCCAGTCTCCCTGAGAAGCCTGGAGCTGACATTTTGCAGCCATTTGTCCTGAATGCTCTCTTTTTCCCCTCCCCCATCACTTACAAAATAAGAGAATCGCTGCTGGCTTTAACTACAATCATTTGGCTTCTCATGACAGTTTCTGAGGTGAAATGGCAGGGCACACAGCCTTGTCAGTGTCAGCATCTGTGTGGGGAAGGAGGAGGCACCACTGTAAGCGCCCAAGAGGGGTGGGGATGGGCACACTGCGAAACCCCAAGTCTGTTTGCAGGAGGAGTGAGTGGCCCTGGTCCCTGCTCTCCACTCTGCACATCTTCTACCCTTCAGACCTGTCCCCCTACCAGAACTCAATTCTGCATCCGGGACAGTTTTGCAAAGTGCCTTGGCATTCATTCGATGCTCACCCATCATGTGTTTGTTTGTTCATTCCAGCATACACATCTGCTCATTTATTCATGCTACTCAACAAGTAGCCTCATGTTGGCTGTGTACCGTGTCCCGTGTTAGCTCCCTTGGCAGGGGAAGGACAGAGATCTGCAAGATACAACTCCTGCCCTCTAGGGATCAGAAATTAGTGAGAAGCCTACTACGACAATAGCTGGGTGCCTTCAGCTCAGATATTTAGAGTGAAAATAAAATAAAAATTCCTTAGGGCTGTGGATTTTGCTCAGTGGTGCTGTACCTGCCTCACAAGCACAAGGTCCTGAGTTTGATTCCTGGTACAAAAAAAAAAATTCCTTAGCAGTGACACAAACAAAGCACACCATGCTCTTCCATAATCAGATGTCTGGTGATTCCAGCTTGGTTAGATGCTCAGGAATGTTAACAAAGATCAGGCTGGTAAAGCTGGTATTTTAGCCTCATCTTGTTGCCTCATGGTTGCAAGACAGCTGCTGCAGCTCCAGACATCATGTGTCACACTAAAAACATTCAAGTTGAGAAGAAATTTATGGGGTGAGGAAGAAAAAAATATATCTTAGGAGTATTCCCTCCACCGGTAGATTTCCCTTCATACCTTAATGGGCAGGTCTGGGTCTGGCCCACTCCTAAAATAATCTTTGGAGAAGAGGGATAGGATACCAGGCTTGGCTCCACTCCAGGGGAAGAGCAGGCTCCCTAGTCTGAACTTGTTGCTGCAGAACAAGTTGAGGCTCTGTGCATGAAGGGGTGTGTGTGAAAGATCTTGGAGGGGTCTACTCCGCTGGATGGAGGGAAGATGGGTGGGAGGAGGCAGGGGTAGAGGAAGTAACCTGGGTCCCTGGCCCCCCTCCATCTATATTACAGCTTTGTGAAACTGCCTTGGGACTGACTACAGTCCCATCCTCACGCCTGCCTTTCCAGTTGTCCAGGCGCACAGCACTTTGGCCTTCAGCTCTGTTTTAACACCTGTGGACTCAGCCTTCTGTGGCCAAGCTCCTGCCCTGGGGTGCACTTTCAGGCTCCAAGGCTTGGGTTCTGGGACTTCAGGTTCCTTCTCCAGCACTTCCCTTTCAAGTGGAGCCCCCAAAACCATCTGAGGCCTCTCAGACCTTGCGCCATCCTGCCATCTGGGGCTGTTGCACGATGTTATCAGCTGTGACCCTGGCTGTGAAGTTGTGTTGGGCAGCTGGATCTGGGACCAGCACTGATGGAGGTGGCCACAGCTGCAAGGTGACTCACAGCAAGTTCCGGTGGGCTGAGCAGGGCTGGCTCATGGCACCTGGCCAGGGGGCCTTGCTGTGTGGCTTCCAGGGCCCCTCTCCTTACTCTGTTCCCCTGCTCTTTCCCCTCTATGTTCTCAAAGCTGCATCTGGCCTTTTATTTCAGGGGCCTCCCTGAATATTCTGATTCCGAATCCCTTCGGGGGAGACTCAGTCCCAGTTCACGGTCTCTGAGTCCCAGGTACTGTGGAGGGAGATAGTGCTGCCTGCTGGCTACACCACAGGCTATAAAGAGGGGCACAGTGGTACTGACCATATGGGGCTGTTGAGAGGATTTGATCAGGGTGCAGCAAGGGCCTGACCGTCAACAGAGCAAAAAGAGCATGGTCTTGGGAACAACTGCCCAGGTTCAAAGCCCAGGTCCACCGCCTCTGAGCTGTGTGGCCTTGAATGAGTTTCTAAACTTCTCTGAATATCAGTGTCTTCATCCATAAAGTAGAAAGGAGGAGCTGACAGTGACAGTGTCTCCTGCGGAGACCTGTGGAGATAACTTGGTGACCTAATGCATGGGAGGCGCCTAGCACCGTGGCCACCGCGAGCACCAGACTAGACTAGTGCTAGGTTTTTCTCCCAGCCCGAGGCAGCGCTGCATCCAGGGGCCTCTAAAACCCTCCCTTCTGCCACCATTGGACTCAGAAACTGAGGCCAGAGACACTAAATTAAATGTTTGGGAACAAGATATCATATGGCTATGCTAAATTATGCAGGGCAGACAATCAGAGAACAAAATGATCTGTAATAAAGAGCTAGCTGGGTGGGGCAGAGGCTCAGTGTCCCAGGAGCCAGGAGAGAAACACAGCAGGGACCAGGAGGGCCTGGCCAAGGCCCAGGTGTTCTTGTCAATAACAGCGAGATTTCTGCATAATGTGCACAATGCCGCCTTGCATGGCAACACGGGGAGCACAGGAGTGTGTAACCCACTTGCTATTCTACCCTTAAGAGAGTGGCTATTACGGTATTAATAGCTTTCTTCATTCTTTTGTCCATTACATACATCTTCATTTTTATATAACTGTCAGGATAGGGTAGGCTATGATGCAATAACAAATAAGTCCCTAAGAAACAATGTAAGCTAGACCTCTCTCTTGCTACCCCCACAGGGAGGGCCTGGCTCATCACCAACACCCAGAGAAGCTCATTGACTGAGGTGCCCTCATCTTAGTGAGATAGGATAGAAGAAATAAAGCTGGGTAGAAAGGAGGCAAGGGAAAATTGTAATTTTCAAGCTATACTTTTAAGAAAACTGCAGTTTCAGGACACAATCAAAGTTACTCATTGTTACAGTGACTCTTTTTCCTCTTCCAGGCTACTTCTAAATTCCCAAGACTCTGGAGGATACAATAGACCTGTAAATTGGGCATTGCCTTTCTCCCGTAAATTGCTTTTTTCCCAAAACTATAGATTCACAAATCCCACAGACTTCCATCCTCAAGGAAGCAGCACTATTGAGTGGGCAGCATATCTCTAAAACTTCAAATATGAACAAATGGTTTGCATTATAACCCAGCCCACGAAGGGGAATACATATCCTAAATAATCTATCTTGAAGACTCGCCCAAGACCACATGACAAGGCCCAACCCCAGACCATAATGCATCTCACCCCTCCAGTGCTCCGCTTCCTGAATGTATACTACTTTGATCCTCTCTGACAAGGTTCTGGATGCTTTTCCACAGCATATCAAGAACCTATCCATGGGTGGGGGTGAGCTGAGGTCCCCAACTTTTGATTAGGGAGGTCTTCTGGGGTCCCTTCTGGTGATACTAGGATGTCAACATCTCAGTGTGGGTACTTATAGTCACAGCGACGGGGAAGGGGGGACAGGAGAATTGAGCTCTGACCCTTAAGTGCTCTCACCCAACACTTCCCGCCTCACTGGCCAGTGCAAGTCTCCTGGCCTCCCCTGACCTCAAGGCCAAGAGGACACAGACCCCTGAAGAAGAGCTGGACACTGGTGACCCCACAGTGTCCTCCAAACAGGTGGATACAAACACAGGGCTTTCTGACTTCATGCTCCAGTCTGATCTGTTCCCATCTCCTGGATAGTCCATTTTGTGAATGCTCCACAGTTTATTTAATGAACCTTCTATTTATATAACTTGGATGGCTTCATTTTTTACTGTCATAACACCAAAATTAATATTTTCTTTAATTGCCCTCTACATTTCTAATCTTCTATAACAAGATGTTGGGTGAAATAGTACAAAGTTATAAAAGCTACTAATGCTTACTATTTATGGGGTGAATAATCCTTGTGGTTAAATAGCAGTCTTGAGTAATCAAGCCACTTGTCTTTCTTCCCTGGCACTGCCATGGAGCCACTAAGAATGTCCTCACAGAGGGGCTGCTGGCCCAGGGAATGGTGGCTGTCCTCTGGGTCAGGTACAGCCAGACCTGAGACCAGTCCTGACACTGGCTGGGCTGGTCGCTTCGAGGACCCGAGTCCACTGCTATGTAATGGGGGCCATAATGCTCCCTGCTCAGTTGTCTCCACAGGAAGCAGGATCTGCAATGGAGTTGGTAACATGTGGATGTTGTCCAGGTCAAAAGTCACTAGGATGACCTTTGCCTAGGCAGTCCAGGCAGGAGGCAGTTACATGGCAGCGTTACATGGCAGGGCACCCAGGGCTCTCCTTCCTCATGTGGTGGCACCTTGCAGAATCTCGGGGATATGTGGTGAGAACCAGATACTTCCCAAGGGCACAGAAAATGATGCTCCAGATTCCTAGATATCCATCAGATCAAGACAGAATTTGGAAAAGCTATCTGCATGGAACCAGTATGCTGAAAATAAGAGTAAAAGCAAGAAAAGCCATCTGTCCTAGGTTCTGATAGAGACCGCTTGGGAATGGCCAATGTCTGGGGGCCAGAGGGGTCGAGCAGAGAAGTGGGCAGTAAGGGGTCAGCGAAGGCAGAGTATCTGACCTGGCCCTGCCCCCAGTACAGCCACGACCCGAATCTCTGCTCTCAGCCCCTTGGAAGCGTCCTCTGACCAAACTGTTCTTGAGTTGCCTACTGATGTCAGCCCATTTTCTTGGCCAGGGACTGTGGATTGAGGCCCCAAAGATGGATGGAGACAAGGAAATGAAAAATATCCTGTCCCAGGAGGTGGTGGGGCTGGTACATCAGGAAGAGGCCAGGACTCGTCTTAGTTGCAATATAATTTGCTTAATGACTCGCTCATGTCATCTGTGATCCGCTCACACTCCTCGCCACCTTTCTTCTCTCCATTTCCCTCCCCTCATGATGGTTAGGATTCTTGGCCTCCTTTTTGCTTTGCAACACAACAGTACCTTCTGCCGAGTCACTTTCAAAAGCTCCTCCAGGGAGATGTGCAGAGCAGGCTCTGTAGCCTCTTTTGCAGGAAGCAGAGTCCATTTTGCAAGTTGCAGGAAGTGACTGGTAAAGAGAGCAGCATCTCCATGATTACCTTGGGGTTGGAGTGGAGGCACAGAGCCATCCCTGGTCATGGGAAAGCGGTGAGGGTGAGGGCTGAGGGAACCCTGGGCTATGGGCCAGACCTGGAGTCAGGGCTGTGCTGGGTCCTGCACCTCAGTGATCTACTGCAGGCTCCTCCTGGAGACCTCCGTATATGCACACAGTGTGCAGATACTCGCAACACACACACACACACACTGATATAGTGACACAAGGATACACACAGGTTCAAATGAACACTCCCTCTACACACACACACACACACACACACACACACACCCCTGGTTTTTGTGCCTGACTCACACAAATGCCCCAGTGCAGTGCACACACACACGTGCACATTCATGGCTCATTTGGACTTGGCCAAGTTCAGAGATGGGGGTAAACTTCAGAAGGCTGGCACATAGGGGACAGCGAGCCCTGGGCAGAGGGGAACAGGAGGGTGTGAGTATCACCCTGCTCAGTGCCCATCCGCCTCTCCTTTGGAGGGAGACTGAAGAAGGTGGCCTGTACCTGACCACCTGCCTCACCCTCTGAAGAATCAGACATGAAGTCTGACCAGCCCCTGCCCCCAGCCCCCAGCCCTGCCCTTCCTGATAGCCCTGAGCTGACGACACCAACACCACCCACTCTGACTCTTCAGCCAGGAGTCGAGGGCTCTGTATGGTGACACGCAACAGGAGCACAGCGGTGCTAGGGAGGGAGAGAGAACTCAGCCCTGGTGATGTGTACAGAACCCCAAGGCTATGGATTCCACAAGGCACCAGCCATGACCCAGCCGTCAGGTCAGTCTCTGCTGCCCTTGACCTGAGGATGTGGGATTTCAAAGGGAGGAGGGACAGTCATTCAGGCAGTGAGTGGAGAGGGGCAGGGGGAATGAAAGACACACAGGAACAAGTCCACATGAGCCTCGGTGTGGAGTGAGTGTCTGTTTGGTGTCCCCGTGGGGGTTCTGGGCCTGGTGAGCCTGGGTCTCCTAGAGTTCCATGAGGCCCTTCTGCCCTCAGCCTGGGAGAATACCCTTCCTTGGACTTCTCTTTGCTGAAGCTAGATGGAATGGTTTTCTGTTATTTGCAGAGAGCTCCAACTCAAACACCAAGGAAACCTGTTTATTTTTAAAACCACTTAAAAAAAATCCTCTCCAACAGTGAGTGTCTCTTACTCAGATAGGTCTTGTCAAATAAGAAGAATGAAGCATTTGCAAACCCCCATGAAAATTAAACCACAATCTGGGCACATACTTGTTTGACAAGTGATAATTAACTGCTGACAATATAATTTCAGTTTGGATGCAAATGTGTCTTTCATTAAGAAGTCATCAAAGAAGAAGATGTATGAATGGCCCACAAGTGCTGGAGAAGGTGCCCCACACTCATTAGTCATCCAGGAAATGCAGATGAAAGCCACTTCGCGATGCCATTGGGCACCTGCCAGACAGGCTAAAACTGGAAAGACTGAAAATAACAAGTGTTGGTGAGGATGTGGAAGAACAGAATCCTCATACCATGCTGCTGGGGATAGATAATGTTACGATTCTGGAAATAGCCTGGTGGCTAAAAGGAACACACCTCTACCACATGACCCAGCCATTCCACTCCTGAGGTCTTCACCCAGGACTCTGGGCTTGACTGAGTACTTGGCTCTTGAGCTAAAATGATTTTCAGAGTAGAGGTTGAGGACTTGCCAGTCCCTAATGGAATGGGGTTTAGCCCTGAAAACAACATTAGGATCACAGGTCCCTGGACCTTCTGTGCCTCAGGGACCTTCTGTGCCTCAGGGACCAGGGCACAGTCCCCAGAAGGTGGCCCAGCCAATCTACCTCTTGTTGAGGGATGAGTGTCCTCCTCTGGATTGGCTCAGCTTTGAATGTGCCTGGGCACAACAGGCAGTTAGCTTGGCACTAACCCAAACTTTGGGGAAAGGCATTGGCATCTCATCTCTCTAGCCTCTCTCTACCTCTGCCAGATATTGCAGTGGTCATATCCCAGTCTCCATTTTAGAGGGGGAAACTGAGGCTCAGAGACATAGACTCATTTATTCAAGACCACAGAGGTAGAACAGGGTCAAATGGAAAGAGAGGTGAACTTTTAACTCTGACTTCAAGTCCTTGCATGTACCCTGCCCACTTTCCCTTTCTCTAATCAACCTGGTGCCTCAATGTTCTTGTTTATAAAATGGGGACAAAACAGTATTTTCTTTAGGAGCTTGTCAGGAAGATTAAATAAATTAATGCACAGAGCAGTGCCTAGCACACAGACATCTCTCGGTGGGTACTCGTTATGGTACCTATTAACGAATTCAGGTAATAAGTACCATTAAGCTGCTTGCATACCTCTTTTCCTCCCTCTTCATGTGACAGTGGGCTGCTCTTCTCTTTGGGGAAGGGGTGGTATTGGGGATTGAACCCGGGGCCTTCACGCTGAGCTGCAGATTTTTATTTATTTATTTTTGAGAAAGGGTCTTGCTAAGTTGCCCAGGCTGGGCTCGAACTTGTTATTCTTCTGCCTCAGCCTTCCAGACTGCTGGGATTATAGGTATGTGCCACCACACCCACTGGTTCTAGAACTAGAGACATTTATAGCTAAATGAATGCATATTGAGGCCGTCCTCTTAGGTGAAATAAATAGGACACACATATGTAAATACCGAATAGTTTCTCTGGTGTGAGAAACTGAAAGTGTAAATAAGGATTAAAATGTATAATTGATACTGTGTAATAGGAAGAAAAGGTTTAAAGGAATAGGGGAAGTGGGAGAGGTAGGGGAAAGGAGAGAAGGGAAAGAAAAAAATATGACAAAAGTAAAAAATGGAAACAGTCTCTGTAAATAGGGAAGGGTGGAGGGGGTGAAGGGAGGGCAGGGGAAGGGGGAAGAAATAAGAACCAAGATACATCATGTACAGATCCAAGATCCCAAAGAGGAATAGAACTGTATTGTATGTCTAAAATGTACCAAGAAACTTCATGAAAAAACAAAAAGAGTAATTTGTGCTGATCAAGGTCACTCAGAGGACTAGGAGGAGAGGATCCTACTTTTCTGAAGCCTGGCCTTCTCCAGCTCCCTCTCTTCTGGAAGCAGCAGAAATTCCCAAAGCACAGATGTGCAGCATATTCACATGGTGCCATGTTGTGTTTGAAGCCAGGCTCCTTGGGTCCTCAAGTCTTTAGGCATCTGGCAGAAATCGGGAAAAGGCCGAGTCAGGCCGACACCCGCCGAGTGTATCACACTGCCTTTTGATTACAAAGGCAGTTCATAAAACACACAATACATGCTAAAGCCGATCACTGAATACAAAGAGGAGGGAGACTCTGTCTCGCCCTCAGCCGGGGGGTGGACAGGGTGTAACACCTGCTCTTGCCCAGGCCAACTCCTCATATCCTAGTGAGCTGGAGATTTGGGGGACCATCCTAGTTTAAGGGAGGTGACCAAGGCCCAGCTGAGGGGTGATTTGTCTGGAGCCCTGGACCCACATCTTCTGAGTTCTTAAACCTGACCTCTGTCCAGGCCTCAGGGTCTCCCGGGACCATCTCAGTGACAGCTTCCACCCATTCCTCATTCCCAGGCCCCAGGCCACACAGCCACCTTTCCATGCTGACATTAATTACATCTACCAGAGGTTAATTTGTAAGGAGACAGTGAAAATGTGTTATTTAAATAGTGATTATTAAAATCATCCTGGGGTTTTGCTACATAATAGGTAATTATCTGTAACATAATTGGGAAAACAATGTAGTCAATTCTGTTTAGCTCTTTCTACTGAATCCAGAGTTAATCCTGAGGAGCCAGCAGCATACTCAATGGCATTTGTGATATTTGTTTAATTGTATCCTTATTACATCTAAAGTCACTTTAGGAACTTTCTCTGAAAGGAATGAGCTCATTTGTCAAGGCCTAGACCCCTGATACTGGAGTTGAGACACGTTCTTCCAAGCGAGGAGTTTTCTGCTCTGTAAATTACACTCCCTCATGTCCAGCCTGAGTGCACTGGTTTATCCATTTACACATTTGTACAATTATTCATTTGTGAATTAAAAAAATATTTTTGAATGTACTCATTTGCTGCTTTAGCCAGTTGCTTTTCATTCATGTGCTCAACATGTTTTAATTTACTCCTCATTCTACACTTTGGCTTTTTCTTTCCTCATATATTTTTTTTAAATGTAAACATTTTTTATTAGTACATGTTTGCAGTACATAATGACTACATTCATGGTGGAGAGTCAGTACATGTACATACACATCTTACTTCTTTGTACTTCCCTTTCCCTTTTCTCCTTCCATTGGCTGGGCTTTCTTTTTTTCCTCCTTGCTCCTTTATATACTCAGTTCCTCAGTGGACTAGGGATTTCTTCACTCTTTCATCTAGTTCATTGGTTCACTCATTCATTCACACATGTATGTTCTTCATTCATCACTTCAGTACTTCACTGGTTCATTATTCCTTGGTTCACTCATTTCTTCAGTGGTTTGTGCAGTTGTCAATGTTTTTTTTTCTTCATCATTTACAATGAATGATTTATTCATGTCCAATGTTGGATGAGTTTGTTCAGTGTGATTGCAGCCAAACCTCTTGGCATATTTTGGGTATTTCGGTAAAAAGAGTCCTGGGGCTTATCTTTTTTAAAGCAAACTTTTTATTACAGCATAATGTAAGGTAAGGCTTACACAGAATGAAGTACACAGATTATAAATGTTTGACCAGAAGAACTTTATGAAAGTACACATACCTGTGGAGCCAGCACTAAGATCAAGAGTGAGAATGTTCCCCAGAAATGCCCTTGTCCTCCTGCCTGCCACTGTCCCTCCAAATCAGGATAGACAGTCAGCTCTTGACTTTTAATATACTGTGTAATCTGTATGTGCTCCAGAACTTCATACTTAAGATGTGTTATGTACATGTACCAACATGTACCAACTCCTCACGATGAATATAATCATTATATACTGTACTGCAACACATGTGCACACATACACACACACACACACGCACATGCACACTGTCTTTTACTTCTATATGTCTTATTTCCACGATTGGTGTTTGTATTACTTGTGCAGGGCACTGTACATTCAACAGAGTGCACATTCTTATCATTGTGTGATGTTTGTACATTGGATGAGTTTGCCAGACTATATTTACTGGTGTAAGTCTAGGTGAAATGTGAGTACTTGCCAGTGTTAGGAGCTAGCTTGTTAGGAGCAGTGCCACTGTGAAATTCCTGCACATGCCTTTTGGTAGCACAGGGATGAATTTCTGCTGAGTGGTACTTAGGATGGAATTCCTGTGTCACACATACACAAGGCTTGACATCTGCAACTACTGCTGGTTGGGTTCTGCAGTTTCTTTTCCAGTTTGCACTCCTACCAGCAGTGTGTGGGGCCACCTTGTGCCCACAGACTGCCCCCTGAGCCACTCTCCCTTCCCATGTCGTTAGGCTGCACTAGGCCCCCTTGGCTGGGCTGCTTCTCAGTTCTTCCTTTGGGTCTTTGCCCCTTTCTGAGGCTTTGGTCTCTATGTCTCCAGGTACTGCTGTCGTCTCCTTCCAAGCCTGGTCTCGGAGACACAAGTTCAAGTCAGTCTGGGTGATGCTTCCTGTTGTGGTATTGTCTGGCTGCCTTCCCCACCCTGAGACTTCCTTGGGGCAAGGGCCTTCCATGCATCTGACCTCTCTCCCTGGGGAACTTGGCTATGGTAAGGTGCTCTGCTGAGCACTGGGGATCTCTGACAAACCAGGTTTGGATTCCTGGGCATCATAGACTAGTGCTGGAGACGGCATGGATTTTTCCTCCTAGGGTTCAAAGATGGACAGTTGGACCTGAGAGGAAGAGATGGACAGAGGAAATTTCACAGAAAGAGAACACATAGAACCTGACATTTGCTGAAGTGGGGGGAGTGATATCATGAGACAGATGGTAGGAGCTGAATTCAGATTCTAACTTCATCACATCCAGCAGTATGCCTGGAAGATACAACCCCCAATCTTGGCAATTAGGCCACATTGAGACACTGGCTGTGCATCTGTATGTCCAGAAAGCTGTTAGAAATCCAAAGCCTGCTGGACAGGACCCTGAGGTGGAGTGTGCAGACCTCTGGGTGGCCTTGCTCTGTGACTCTCTCTCTGGAGGCTGCAGCCAGCCAAATTCACTGATCCAGCTCTTCCCTTTCCCTGAATCACAGAATGACTTTGGGCAGGACTAATCAGCCCTGAGTCTCAGGTGGCATGCTCAGAAAGTGGGGATAATTTTACTACCCTCTTGGGACTGTGATGATGGGAGTGAAGGTATCTCAGCTCTGCTGCTCATCCCTCCAGAGCTGGTCACTGTGTTCTCATGGGGAGGAGATGACACTTTTCTTTACTTTAGTTCTTGGTATTATTCTCCTGGGTCATAATTTTCTTGTTCTTCCTTTCTCCTTCCCACTCCCTGTTCTTTTGCCATCTCTCTTCTTAGTTTTACTTCCATTTATTACGATCTTAGATTCAGAAGAATCATTGGAGACCAGCTGGCTCCCCTGTTTTATACACTGGGGAAACTGAGGTATAGAGAAAGGAAGCAATGACCTAAAAGCCACATAGCCAGCTGTGGTTCCCCTCCTGGCTCTGCTCAGAAGCTCCAATCCCAGTGACCTTGCCTGGATGTGCCTCACATTCTCTATGCTCTTGGGAGAAGCTCAACCTTGACTGGGAATCTTCCCACTGATGTTCTCTATAAGAGCAAAACCCAAAACCCAACAAACACAAACTCTTCCTTTGGAAAGCTGGAGAGTAGCTAACCCTGGGGCAGTCTTTCCTTTTTAGATCTTACCCCAAACCACATTTTCTGATCCAAATTGGTTGTCATATTGACTCCAAATAAAGCACACTTGATCTATCACTCGTGTAAACACTGTGTGCTTTTGGTGCAATTATCTCCTGTTTAAAAAAATCATTAAAATAGTTTATTACAGAGGCATTTGATTTGGGAATTGTGTGTGTGTGTGTGTGTGTGTGGTGTGTATACCTTTTAACTTTTTATTTACTTTTTAAAACAAGAAAGTGGAATGATTTTAAAGGTTACTTTCACCTTAAAAAATTCAGATATGTGTCACTCTGGCATGTGCCAAACCCGTGAGCTGTGGGTGTTTACTCGCTCATCTAGGCCTTTCTCCACGGCAGGGGCTCCCCAGCCCTGAATTGCACCATCAGCAATCTTTCACAAGAAGTTTTGTTTTATTTTTGTTTCCAATTTCTTCTGATAATCTGGATAGACCACTGAGCTCAGAGAAGAGGCTGGGCAGCTGCATGGTTGATTTTGGGTTTACTAGCATTCTCAGCGAACTGATGATAATAATAATAATAGCTACTATATCCCGAGGGCCTACTCTGTGCCATGCACTGTGCTAGATGCTTTTAGTTTGTTTAATTGTGGTTCGTTATCTAGATCCCTTACCACAACCCTGCAACATGTTGCTTTAATTTAGGTTCCAGCCTGATCAGTTTCCATTTGCCTGAGTTATCCAGGCTCCTCCCTGATTCCACTCTGGCCTCTGTTGTCTCCTTTCTATGAGTAGCAGGACAGAGCCTTTAAAAACATCAGAGTCACCACTTCTTTCCTCTGCTCATACCCTCCATGGCTCCCATCTTCCCCAGATTAAAGCCCAAGTCTTTTACTGGCCCCCAAGTCCAGTGACTTCTGACCTCACTTTCCCAGAGCCCACCTCTGACCCTCTCCCCCTTGAGCACATCAGGCACACTCCCACCTGCAAGCCTCTGTATGTGGTTTTGTTACTAGGTTTTGGGGTGCTGGAATCTCCTTCTAGAAGTGGTTTCTAGGTTCTTCCTGTCCTTAACAAAGAATTGGTCAAGACAAGCACAAATGGTAATAAAATTGGTCAAGACAAGCACATATGGAAAGGAAACAGGCTCTGAAGAAAGAATTTGGGCCAAGTGAAAGTAGGAAAAGAAGTATACTCTATAAGAGAGTGTGAGCTATGACGAGAGCACAGCAGCAGAAACTCACTGTGGGCTGTCCTCTTTCTATCTCCTACTCCTGAGGCTGATGTCAGGTCTAGGGTGTCCTGTCAAAAACCTTCTCAAGTTCTCTCAAGAAGTCCACCCTCAGGTCTTTGGGAACTGTTCTGCGCATGTGTCCTGAGATTTTGTAACGAACAGGTCACGCCTACTTCCCTAGTCAGCTCTGCCACACCCAGATCTCCTGCCTCAGTTTCTGAGGCCCAGATGGCCTCTCTGAATGTCCTCTTATGATCAAGTGGACTTCTTGGGGTTAGGGTTAGCTAGGCTTCGGTGATCGGCAGGTGGCTAGTTACCATGAGGACAGTGTGCTGTCCCTGCAAAGGCTCATTTATGCTGCAGGCTTGGTTGCCAGTTGATGGGATTTGGGGAAATGATTTAATCATGAGGGCACTAACCTCTGCCATGGATTAATCCATGCATGAGTTCATAGACTATTAGGAGATGGGGCCTAGTTGAAAGGAGTGGGTCCTGGGGACATGACCTTGGGGAGTGTATCTCATCCCTAGCACCTTCCTTTCTGATTCTGACCCTCTCTGTTTCCTGTCTACCATGAGGTGAGCAGCTTCCCTTTTGCCATGATGTTTCTACCTTGCCACAAGCCTAAAAGGAACGGAGCTGGCTGACCATGAACTGAAACCTCTAAAACCATGAATCAAACTAAACCTTTCCTCCTTTAATTGTTATTCTCAGGTATTTTGTTACAGTAATGGCAAGCTGAAAACTCACATTGGGTGCTTCTGAAATGTTTTCACAAAGCTGCCTTAAGGTAAGAGGTAGTGAATACTCTCTGAGAGCCTGAGGGCATTAGTACTGAAGAACAAAACATTTTGAGGACTGATCTGTTATCTTTAAAAGAATCATGCTAATTTTCCTTCTGTTGCACAATACATTTGCATTTTTCTAGATTAAAAACAAAACAATTCCTACTTGGGTTAAGAGACAGAACAAGGACAAGTAAACAGGAGGAAGACATGGGACAAGATTGAGAAACCAGACAGAGCACATTCAGCTACATGAAAACATCAAAAAGCTAAAAGATGTAGGTCATCTTGTCCTCTCAATGCTCTCTTGCAAGCACAAAACCAAAAGTACATGCTCCTGGCCTGTGTCATCTGCAGCAGTTTTGACCCCTCCCTTCTTTGGGCTTGGGATGCCACGACACTTCCTTTGAAAACCTTGTGTTGTCAAAAACTTCCTCTCCTGATGAGTGGGCTGTGTCAAGTACCCTGTTGGACAACGACTCCTGTCAATCCCCAGTTATAGACCCTCCCATAATCCCAGGACCTTAAGAGACCCGCTACCTGCCCCTCTGGGGCCATGAGCTTTTCTCATTGGCGGGTCTCACCCTGGTGAATGTACTTTCACTTTTAATAAATCTTACTCTTGTTACTCCTGTGCACCTGTTCAATTCTTTGTTCCAGATACCAAGAACCTGGAAAAACTTCTCCAAGACGCTCCATCCAATAACATCACCGAATCTCTAGGGAATATGGATATTCTAGGAAGATTGGGTTAAAGTTCAAAAAGGGGCTGTTCCCAGAACTTTACCCACTGGGAAATCAGACATTTGGGAATAAGTGAAGTAGGGAGAGGTCTTGGGATGGAGGCTGAGGCTCAAGTTGGCAGAGAGGACATTGAGAGACCCCATGTAGAGTGGTTACCAGCACTAACTGTGGTGCCCAAGAACCTAGCATGTATCTCCTATTCCACCCCAACAAGCCAAGGGGATTATAAGCTTACTTTCCTCATCTTTTTCTTTTTGGTACCGGGGATCGAACTCTGGTCCTTGCACTTGTGCAGCAGGCAGCAAAACCACTGAGCTAAATCCCCAGCCCCTTTCCTCATCTGTTAAGCAGAGTTAACATGGGGATTCCTTCATGGCTTTGTCGTGAAGAGTCAGTGGAACAATGAGTGCGGAGAGCCAATACACAGTGATGCTTACGGAATGGCAGCCTCATTGTGGTTGTTACATGGTACCATGAAAGGCCTGACTTCTTAGGGGATATCAAGGCTGATGGAGTGCGATTTTGGGATCTTTTTGCTGGACAGTCCAAGTGTACAACAAACACAGTCTCAGCATCTTCTCAAGAAGAAAACAAAGCTATCAAGTCACCATCTACCATGCTGTCCTTTCCTGTCATATGTGGTTTCCAAGGCATGGGCGGGGGCATAAGGAGTTGGCACAGTAGTAAGTAATGGAATAGTGTAATAGTTATTCCAGGGTGGACGGGGTGGGCCTCAGTGAGTGCCCAACCCTTTCTGTGGAGGTCTGATGGTAGGAATGGGCCCATTCTCTTCATTGAGACCTTGGACAGCAGTTTCCACTGTCCTGGGTTCCAATCCCAGCCTCAGAGTGTGTCTTTCAGGATTCACAGGATTGTAAATTAATGTAGTGGGAAACAACTGTAGAGACCATCTTACTTTATCAGCCTCTCTCTTCATTTTACAGGTGAAGAAATGTCAAGACATTTGAATTGAATAGTGACATAGTTTAATTCAAAAGGTCCCTTTAGTAGAAGGCCTGTCTTGGAACAACTATGTTGATTGGGTAAAATATTTCCTCTCTGTGGACCCAAATCCTTCTAAATCTTATGATTTGAAAATGCCTGTTTTGCAAGTAAAACTCAAGTGATATCTTTGGGTTCCACATCCCTAATTCTGTCCTCACATAAAGGAAGGGACCACAGGCTGTGAGTCTGCCCACTGCCCACCAGTCTTCACTATCCAAGTATTTCCCCATTTCTCCTTGTAGGTGGGAAATTCCCCATGAGTAGCTAATCAATGTGGCCATCTTTGTCAGCACCAAACTAATTAAAAGAGTTTAATATAAACTTCTTTACCAGAAACTTCATGCAACATTGAGATGGTGTTTAGTTTAAGACCAAAATTCAAAGGAGGAAGTGCTTTGGAAATTGTTCCATCCAAGCCTCTTCAAGTTATGGACAAGGAAACTGAGGCTCAGGGAGAGAAAAAGATCTGTTCAGGGACCAGCTATCAGTTAGTGACAGAGCCGAAACTGGAACCAGATCCATCCTTGAGCCCCAGCCAATAGCCATCCAGGGCAGTTGACCCAAAATATTTCAGTCACATCCTGAGAGTCAGGATAGCAGCCAGGGAGGCTCTTGGGAGAGTGGAGGCAGCGTTCATGAGTTGTGGTCGGCTTTCATCCAAGAACTTCATGGCAAGATACAGCCTGCAGGGTAGAGACCAGGAGCATGGATGGGCTGGGACAGGAAGGGCAGGAGAACCTATGCTTCAGACACACGGCTTGGAGTCACTGGGGCTGGAGAACGGATCAGCAGCAGGGAAGGCAGATTTGAAGAAGCTGGAAGATAAACCCTCAGTGATACCAGCTCCTCCTTTCAATTCGATTCTGCACAGTCACTGAACATTCACTGTGTTAATCTGTTTAAATATGTGGCTTTGATTCAGCATTATTGTCACGTTACAAAAAAGTAAATGTAGCCTCAGAGCGGCAGGGCGTTTTATCTTGCCTTGACTCTCTCAGGTGGTGAGTGGCAGAAATGAGGTTGGAAGCAAATCATCTGCCTATAACACACTGCTGTGCCTCACAGCAAGCTCCCCACTCTTGGCTCTGAATGCGAAGTAAACAAGGCTGGGTTTGTCCAGAGTGAGTTTTGGTCATCAGCAGAGAGACTAGGAACCAAAGGGGACTGAGTCTCTTCTACTGACTTTTGGCAGAGGGGAGGCCCTGTGTTGAGGTGGATGAAGCCCATAGGAAATGTAGTGTGTGCTGGTGTGGCTCACCACTGGCAGTGGCTCTAATGCCCATGGGGAGAGGGATGTGAGAGGATCCACTTGTCAAGACATTAAAGGAATTTGGCCTTGGGTCAAGGGCTGAAGACCCCTGGCTCATCCCCAGGTGTGACTGGCATAAAAGGAATCCTCTCCCTCTGGACTCATGGGGTTTCACAAGTGGCAGTGAGAGTCACCATTGTTGAGGCTCTACCCCAGTCATTCAGCAAACACCTGTGAGCACTCCCTGGGTGCCAGCCATGTGGGTCACGATAGATGGAAAGGACAGAGCTGGCCATGGACTCTCCGTCATGTCCACTGTGGTTGCTGTCTCTGCTGTCATGTGAGAGCTTCTGGCTCGTCCTTTTGTCTCTCCTCTTGCTCAGATCCAGGCCTTCTTTCTCTGGCATCCTCTGCTGATCTCTTCTTATCCATGGAGCTGGGGCTGGGCATGGGGATAGGAGAACAAATGAGCAAGTGTAGAACAAAATCCAGATCTAATAAAGATCTTCTTCCCATTCCTTCCTCTAAGGAATGACAATTTTAACTTAAATTAATTCAAACTCAGCCCATACCTGAAGAAGAAGGAGCTGGTTAGATTCATTTTTTGGTTGGCTTTTCAAGACTGGTATTAATCTATTCATCAGCTCAGCCTATCAGGAGCAAAGATGCTTCTTCAGGAGTTTTCTAACTGAAAATAAATGCCTCATTAAGTTAAACATATTAACCTGAGAGCAGTATCGATGTCAGGCCGACTAACGATCGTTGTTATAGGGAATGCACAATAGTCCTCAGAGGGGCTGGGTTGCCATCAGGAGCTCTGCAAATGGCTCAGCTATTGTAGGATGGAAGCAGAATCACCACAGAGGGAGGGGAAGGGAGGAAGGGAAGGAAGAGGGGCTGTGGCTGGAGCCTTGGTAGGAGGGCTGCCCTGATCCATTCCAGCATCTTTGGGTGTTTGTGAAAGGTGTGTGGTCCAGAGAGGAGCCATGAGTGAAACACTGTTGGGTAGGGGAAACTGGATTTAATCTCTGAGGGTCAGAGTCAGGCACCAGAACCAGGTTCGGGGTTGGGGCTTCTCCACCCACATCCTGGTGGACATGGCTCAGTTCCAGCCCCTCCTCACTGAGCTGAGCACCATGCCAATCACTTTCAGAATCACTAAACTCTTCAACCTTTACAGAAGCCCAGGCCATTGAGTGTTTTTGGCCCAGGCTTACATATGAGGAAACCGAGGCTCAGGGGAGGTAAGTGACTTACCTGAGGTCACCCGGCTTGTGGGGAGAGTGGGAGATAGACCACTGCCTCTGCTTCCTGGGGCTCCATCTTCAGCACCCTGCTGATCCTGCTCCTCTGGCTCCCTGAGATTTCCACTAGCACTGTGGGAAGTGCTCTCCCCACCACTTGCACCCTACAGTCTCATGTGAGGACCAAAGAACTAATAAAGTGCTCACAGCCCTAGACCTCTTACTGTGTGTAGGTTCTTGGTCCACGCAGATGGAGTTGGGCCTTGGGGAGAGGCTGCATGGGGCCAGGTGGCATGTGGAGGAGCAGACTACCCTTCTGAGGTCCAGCCAAACAGGTAGGAGCAGTCCCAAATCCCATAGGCCACTCACATTCATCAAGGACCCAGCCTGTTCCAGGTGCCATAAGGAACAGAAGTGGCCAAAACAGGATCTCTCAAACCAAGAGTTCACACTAAGTTGGGGAAATGACCCCTGGTCCTGGAGAGTCTGGAGTTGGGGGCAAAGAAGAATGGAAAGGCTCTGAGACAGGCACAGCCCCACTGGGATGGCCCAGAAGAGAAGCTGGCTCCAGCATGGATGAAATGGCTTCTACATGTGTGCTGGGCAGTCAGCCTTGTCCTGGAACAGAAGCAGGATTCCATATAAAAGTCCAAGCAACTAGAGTCCTGGTCCAAAGTTGAAGAGGAAAAAGTATGGAAACTCATATTTACAGACCCAGCCTGGCATCGCAGTATTGGTTACTCCATTTCCTAACAAGGGAATGGGCATTCCTGTTCACAATTCCGGTGATTTTTAAACAATCCCTGAAAGGTGGTTATTATTAACCCATGTGTCAGGTGGAGAAACTGAGGTTCAGAGCTATGGAGTGATCATTCAGCTTCTAAAAGCCAGAATTCATGCTAGATCTGCCAGACCCTGTTATAGTTTATATCTAGATTCCATATAAATCCTCATGCAGTCATAGGTGGGGCTATTGGGAGGTGATTGGATCATGGGGATGTGATACTCATCAGTGGATTAGTCCAGTGACAAGGTTCTAGCTGAAAGTGATGCTGGCAGGTGGAGCTTGATTGGAGGAAGTGGATCTCTGGGGGTGTGGCTTGGAAGGGTGTCTCTCCCTGCCTGGCTGCTCCTCCCTTTCCCCTCCCTCTGCTTCCTAAAAGCCAAGGCAGGAGCAGCTATTTCTTTGCCATGCCCCTCTCCTATGCCATCCCACCTAGGATCCAGCCAACTATGGGCTGAAACCCCTACAGTCTGTGAGCCAGAATAAACCTCTCCTCCTCTAACTTGTGGGTGTTGGGTATTGTGTCCCAGCAATGAGAAAGTGACTAAGACGCCAGAGGCCATGATTCTCCCACTGGCTACGGTGCCTCCACATCAGTAGACAATGTGTTCCCTGCAAAGTGCAGGCATCTGGAACTGTCTGTTGCTCGATGCTGGCTACTTACTCTCTGTCTCAGCTCTCAGGCAGGATGTGTCTAATGGGTGGGAAGCCTGAAAACCCATGAACTCTTCCCAGCCTTGCCTGCCGGGAGGCAAACCCTGCCTCTGTGTGTCAGCACAAGCCCCCGGGACCTGACACAGCCTTGTGGTGACTCCTGTGACTTGGAGCTGGTGTGTCCCCACCTCACAGGGCAAGTACAGCTGTGGATTTCTAACTGTGAAGCACCTTCTCATTGATAGAGCGAACTCCAAGCATTCTGGCTACTTTGAGGCTACAATGAATTGTAGGCTGGAATATGTTACATGCTGAATAACACAAAGCTGCATTTATTTCCACTGCGATGATTTATTTTTCACATCTCTTTTAAGTTCTTTGGTGGTAGGTCCCATATCTCTATAACCAGGACAGTTTAGATATTTGTTTAAAACAGGACACCCTAAAAGAGGGAAATGGGTTCTAGTGACTCAATTATAGTTCCTCTAGGCATGGGAGAAATGCCTGGGGGAACTTTAGGACAAGAAATGGAGCTCAAGGTGCTTGACGAAATATAGCAAGGTGACTGAGTCTAAAGTTCTGTGCTGAGAGAGATATGATATATCAGGTCGCAACTGCTGCACAATAAACCATCTACAAACTGGCTTAAAATAATAACCGTTTGTTTAGCTGAGAAGCCCCTATGAGATGGCCAAGTGCTGCTGATCTGGGGGTGGGGTCTGGTTGATCTGGGGATCCTCATGTGTCCGTAGTCAGCTTGTGAGTTGGATAGGACTGGCTTACAGTGGCCTCAACTGAGCTGCTCATTTCTGTTCCAAGTGGCCTCACTGACAGCAGGCAAGCCCGGAAGTAACTTTACAGGAAGATAAAGGGCTGAAAGGTCAAAAGCTCACAGGGTGCCATAGATAGAGATTTCAACTGTATATTCTTACTTTCTGTCATTTTCTTTGTGTATGTGTGTGTGGGGGAGTAGTGAGTATTGAACACACATCCCAGCCCCCATTTTTATTTTGAATTTTGAGACGATGTCTCACTTAGTCGCCTAGGCTGGCCTTCAATTTGGGTTCCTCCTACCTCAGCTTCCCAGAGTAGCGGGATTACTCAGGTGAGTCAGGTATGCGCCACCACACCCGACTTATTTTTTGTATTCTTTTTTTTGGTACTGGGGATTGAACTCGGGACCTTGCATTTTTGAGGCAGGTGGCAGAACCACTGAGCTAAATCCCTAGCCCTATTTTTTGTGCTCTTGATGCCCTGACATTTGAGGTCTTGATCCTGGGCAGACTGACCTTCCCAGGGTTAGCTACTACCTAGGGATAGCAAATAACTCACGGTGAGCACATCATTTATATATAAAAACTAATTCACAGCCCATATCTCCAATGATCTCACTTATTAAGTTCCCACACACCAAGCCAATATCTCCAAATCACTCCAGGCCCAGCCACCAGCTCTTTAGGGACCACCCCATGGCTTAGAGCCTGGAGATATGATCATACTGTAGAATCCTAGGCTTGCTCAGTGTACCTGCCCTGCCTCACCCACTCCTTCCTGTGAAAACCCCAAGGGAGGCTCAGGGCCATGTTCTCCCCTCTCCTCCTGACCTGGTGCTTCCATAGCCCTGTGTGATGGGCCATGCCTGTTTCCAGGGTCTGTGGGCACACACTTCCTTCTTCATGACAAACAACCTGTGGCTGTATCTTATCACATCTGATGAGACAAATCCTGGGTATGTTTTGACACAACTGTCACAGTGGGCAGGCTGGCTTGGCACTAGATGGAGATGATCTACTCTTAAGCTGCTGTTGGGTTACTGGATCCAAAAGGCAGTGGTTGGCCATTGCTTGGGAATCACAGCTGGCTACTGGAGTGCTTGCTGCTTATGTTTTTGTAGTGTTTCCATGATCTCTTGAGCTGAAGTCCTCCTGAGCTGCCATGTACACTAGAGTGTCAAGTTTGGAACTGAACATCTGGGGCCCAGGACAGGGTGCCTGGGGGTACTTGGGTAATTGGCTACACTGGTTTCTCAAAAAAGCCCCTCCATGGACAGGTGACTATTCTACTGGTGCTGTGTGACAAACCTGATCCATTGGGCAACAATGGGGTCGTCTGAGTCATTTAGGTGAAGTGTCAGGGGTGATCATTCCCTTCCGCCTTCCCTCTGAGCTTGCTGGGTTCAATTCAGCCCATCTAGGGGAGCATGGGGAGAGTGCTCCGTCCAGTGCTCTCATTAGTTGAAAGCCATTTGTGAGGTGGATGTGAGGGCCTCCTCCTCAGGCAACCATGGCACCCACAGACCTTGTTAAGGTCACAGACTCTTCTGCTGTTGTCTGCCTGCTGCTGTCCCCATTAGTCTGACCTGGTGGGATATAGGGCCTGTATTCCTGGAGTGCAATGGCTCAATGTTTAGTAGAAACGAGGAAAGGAAATTTTTCTGGGTCCCTTCAAAAACCCCAAAGAAGCCTGTCGTGGTCATGTGTGCACATATTCTCAGCACTCTGAGGGGCTGAGGCAGAAAGATTGCAAGTACAAGTCCAGCTGGGCAATTTAGTGACTTAGGGAGATCCTTTCTCAAAATAAAAAATAAGAAAGAGAGCTGGGGATGTGAAGGCTCTGGGTTCTGAAAACAAAAGATTTGATTCAAGTAACAAAAAATGATAAAACATCTAATCATTGTGGATGGGCTCTCTTAAGCCTGCTGCTTTCAGTTTCCTACTCAGATTTTACTGAAGAGAAAAAAACCCCCCCCACAAGATTTTGTTTAAAACAAAACAAAAAGAGAGAAAAAACTGTGTGGAGAGGTGACTGATTATGCTGTGAACAGGGACATCCTAGTGGCAGAGCAGCAAACCTCTTCTCCTCTCCCATTTTCCCATAGTAGCCACAGCTTCAGGTGGTAAAAGCCTAAAACAGTGAAAAAAAAAAAAAAAAAAAAAAGAAAAAGAGAAAAGAAGAAAAATACAGGGGAAAAATCTAAGTAAATAAGTATACGATACATGTTAATAAATACAATTAGAATGAAGATACATAATTAGACCTAGTCAAAAATCTAAAATTATACAACAAATTCTATCTACATAATTATATATAAAATGAATACATATATAACACTTACATTCCAAAAGAATTTGTAGGACAAAATGATCAAAAGCATGCTCATTGGCTCTCAGGCCTCTACAACTTGGGCTCTAAATTAACTTCAGCATTTCCTGAAATGCACCAAATGACAAAATTTAATGGATTTAGTCAATACTGGGGCACAAATTATACTAATGCTTGGGGAGCTCTCTAAATTCAAACATTGTGTTCTCTTACACTGTTAGAGAGTAGCTGCTTTAAAATAAAGAAAACTGGGTATGCCTCACTTTACTCCATAGTCAGTACCCATGGTCTTATATGATCCCAACACTGGGCATAGATACTCTAACATAATGAATAAAGTATTAAAATTAAAAGTAAGACTTTGACATTTCCAGATCAGCTTGGTGAAATGATATACCATGAATTCCTTTCTCTGGTTAAAGTGGCCCAAGATAAATTTTTTAAAATTAATTTTATTGGTACATTTTAGGTATACAATATAATGACATTCATCATTGGAAATTTGCACCTTTACATAATCTCTCTTGGTTCTTATTTTTTCCTCATTCCCCTGCCCTCCCTTCAACACCTCCATCCCTCCCTATTTACAAAGACTTTGTTTCCATTTTTTCATTTTCTCATCAAGATAAATTAATACAGGGTATTCAAGAATTAAAATTTATTATATAAAGCCTAATTAGTAAATCGGTATTTCCATTGCTTCTTCATTCAACAGCCTAATTTCCCCATTTAAAAAAAATTTTTCTTATTTTTAGCTTGAAAAAAATACACAGTGCCTCAGAGTGGATTACTACACCCTTAATGCTGTAGTCTATCCATTAGGTCCCCAGTACCCAATACTAATAAAATTACCGACTCTATACAATCAACACTCAGTGAATAGTTGGGTTGCACTGATTTGGCTACTATGTTCTGTTTACTGCTTCTTCTCACAGCCTTTTGGATGTAATTTGGCTTCAGCCCCAAGGGACACACTATGCCTTCTCCAGACTACCCATGGGGACGTTGGTGGCTTTGCCACTTCGTGCAATCTTTGCAGACAAGCTCTTCACTGCACTTGCCTTTCCCAGAGGCATAGAGCTGACATTACATTGATGAAGCCCTCCTTCAAGGAGACTGCTATACCCTCATTAAAGACACACAAGTCCAACAACCTTTAGTTCTTTGGGGATTCAGATGACAACACATTCCTCATTTACAAATTGTACTTCTAAATTAAAATCCACAGGTGTTCTCCTGGGTGCCCTGAGGGCTTCCTTCACTAGAGACTCGGGTGACCTCCTCTCATACCTCTGGAGTCCCCAGAGCACTTACAATGGCCATAGCTACTGCCCAAGGCCTTCTCATGCAGGAACCTGCCCCTCTCAGCCTTGTGCTATGCATCATCAAAACAACACATTACTGGCTATGCAGGGGCTCTCTGGAAAGCAGAGGTTCTCAAATGTGCTTTGGGCCAAGGAAAATTTGATTCATAAAAGAAAACTTTGATAAGTTGGGTTTCATAAAAACTAAAAGCTTCCCTTTGAAAGATACTGTTAAGAGAATTAAAATATTTGCAAGGCATATATCTTAGAAGATGTTTATATTTAAAGTATATTAAGAATTATCAAAACAAGCAACCAATAAAAAATAGGCAAAAGATTTGAACACTTCATCAAAGAAGATTTATTAAAGGCAAATAAGGAAGTACAGGGAATGATGCTGAACATCATTAGTCATTAGGGAAACACAAAGCAGAAACATGAGATACCTTTACAAACAAGATTTATAGTATTACCATGGCTAAAATTAAAAGATAAATCATTCCAAGTTTTGTCCAGGATGTGAAGGAAGTAGAACATTCATATGCTGCCTGTGGGAATGTCAAATGGTTCAGCTACTTTGGAGGACCATTTGACAGTTTCATAAAAAGACTTTTTTTTTCTTTCTTTTTTTTTTTTTTGAGATAGAATCTCACTATGTAGCCCAGGTCGGCCTCGAACTGACATTGAACCTCAGCCTCCCAGGTACTCCATTTCATTAAAAAGTTAGACAAATATCTACTATATGAACTGGCCTTTCCACTCATTACTTACCCAGGGGGACACAAATGCTCAGAGCAAAGTTAAGTATAAAAAACCCAAATTGAAGCAACCCAAATGTCCATCAGCAGGTAAATGGATGAAAAATTTTTGTATATACATATGATGGGGTACTATTCTGTAATAAAATAGCTTTGATAAATACAACGTCATGGATGTATCCCAAAATAAATACATTGAAACTAGACACAAAGGACAACATTTTGGTAAGATCCCAATTTCATACAATTCTAAAAAGTGTAAACTCACCTACAATGTCAGAAAGCAGATCTATAGTTGTCTGGGGATGGGGACTGGGAAAAGCAGAGGACAGGAGAGAGGAATTACAAAGGAGCAGGGCTGGAGGATTCTTGGGAATGAAGGATACACTCATGATCTTGATTGTGGCAATGGTTTCATGGATGTATCCTTATGTCAAAATGAGTCAAATTATACATTGTAAATACATGTGGTTTGCTTTATGTCAATTATACACCAGTGAAGTAGTTTTAAAGTGATATACCACTCAGATATCTAGCTGCAGGTCAGATTTCTGACCAAAATCAGATGGTCAAGTTGGGATTTAGGGAAGAATTTACTCCATTTGTCCATGGGCAACCCCATGTCTGGGCAGATTGCTCCTCCTTCTGAAGGGCTCAGCAAAAAAATGAGACAGGTGGCCCAGGACACTGCTGGATCTTTCAGACAGACAGAGGCCTCAGCTGGGCCCTGCCCTGGAAAACTGCACTGGACAGTGCGAAAGGGAGAGAGGAGATCCATGCTTTGCTGGAGGGGCTGTTTAGTGAGGATTACTGAAGGAGGGAGACTGACTGTAGAACTCTTGAACCTAAGTTGCCAGAGACAAGTTAGCAGCAAATGCAGAAAGCACTACCACGAGGCAGAGAAAATAGACGCCCTCCTGTGGCCCAAAGGAAGGACTTTCCAACAGTTGCTGCCCAGACAGAGGAAGGACTGCTTTGAGAGGTGCTGAGCTCCCCATCTTGGGGAGTGTGCAAGCAAGAGTTAGAGGGAGGTGCAACAGTGAAGGTCTCAGGCTTTGGCATCAGGCAGGCCTGGATTTGAATTGCAATTTGGGTGTTTCAGGGCAAAGTCCTTACCTTCTCAGTCTCAGTTTCCTCATCTGAGAAGTGGGGTCATAGTCCACCTACCTCACTGGGCTATTATGAGGTTTAAATAAAGTAATACATATGAATCACTAACATATAGGGGTGGGGGACAGGTCAGATCCCAGCAGCTGGGAGCTGCTGTCATTACGTTTTATTTTTATTTTTCTGGTACCAGGGATCAAACTCGGGATCTTGCGCATGCGAGGCAGGAGGCAGAACCACTGAGCTAAATCCCTGGCCCATTATCTTTTATTTTTATTGTGCTGCCCAAAGGTTTTGTGAGGATGACTGAGTCACACCACAGGGGGCTCCGGGATGCACACAGGCACCGAAACAGTCATAGATTTTGGGGAGCAGAGATCCTTTCCAGGGGTGACCTGGGAGTGTCTCCTCCATGGACCACGTGGGGCTGGCTAGCCATCTTCTATGGACTCAGAATAAACTTCAGTTTCAGGCAGAGGGAAAAAATAGACTCATAACCCTTGTTGTAAATATGGCTGCGTGGCTCCCTGCAGAGCAGCCAGGCAGAGTTTTATCATTTCTGGGTCTTTGGCAAAGGCCCCTTGGTGAGCGATGGGCCACTTAGCACTTGTTAATGGATCTGAGTTCCACAGACTTTAAGTGTTTTCTTGGAATTGATCTTCCCTGTGAAAAGTATGCTTTGGAGACATGAAATAACCATCAGAGAGCCTTAAATAAATTACACTTTATCAAGTGAAGGAAAACAGCGTACTTGGAACCTGTGCCAGGAAGAAACCAAGGCCGTCTCCCACCTTTGGGAGGGTCTGTGTACCAATGACTCTGATCTCCCGTCTTGTCACAGTGTCTGCATTTGCAATCTCCAGGGCCATGTCATGCTACATCACCATCTCCCCACGTGATGTGACATTTTCTGCTCCTGTCTTCACCCCACCTCTGCCCCTGTCTGGGAGAAGCACTCTCTTTCCTGCTAGGGGTGATGGATCTGCCTGGAGAAGGGGAGTAGAAAGGGTCCTCCTATCTCTTCATCTCCTCCCGGGCCCATCTGTGAAGGAATGAACTCAGAAAGGAGACATTGTGCAAAAGAGGGCACAGGGGCTCCAGTCCCCAGGGAATGTCCATGGAGCTATCTCAGCAGAGACAGGAAAATGAAGACAAGGTCCCACCTTGCCCACAAGAGCCCAAGGAGGCAGATTAGTTCATTCAGATCCTCAGTCAGCCAGTGTTTGGTAGGGCCTGTCTGCACCCAGTTTGGTGCCGGGGCTGGAGATTTGGGAAGGATAAGCCCTTGTCCTCACCCTCACACACGCATAGTGAGGATAGAGAGGACAGCCACAGAGGAAGGACCAAGGTCCCAGATAGTGGAGCATCAGTGCTGGGTGGGCTTCACTCACACAGCTTAGTAGGCAGCTCGATAGGCAGGGCCCACAGAGGAGCTATCAGAGTCCTGCTGGGGATCAACCAGTGAGGGGTACTGGGGATGAAGGGAGGGTCAGCAGCCATCATGCACATGGCACCAGGGCCAGCCTCTCAGCGAGGGTGGGGACAGGCCTTTCCCATGGAAGAGGATGGCCAGAGGGAGGCACACAGAGGTCCCTGGGTAGCCCACATGCTCTCTGGAAAAGGCTACAGTGCCAGGCCGGAAAAGTGGTGGGTTCATAGCAGTTGTGTAGTTGCAGCTGATGGCCGGGGCCCAGCGCCCTCTGCACTCTGACATGGACACTCCCAGCTGGGCGAATTCCAGAACCTACCAGCCACAGGGAGCTGGCTGTTCACAGATGTCCCACCACGGCCTAGGTTTGGACTGGGAGAGAGAAGAGATGGAATCCTGTTTACAGACCATTTCCTGGGAGCTGGTGCATGGATCCACAATCTTCTTTAACCTTCCCACCAGTCCTCAAGGAAAATGGTGTGACTGTGCTTGAGAAGGCAGAGGCTCAGGGCACCACTTGAGGGTGAGGGAGGCTGGGGAATGGGGCAGAGGTCCAGAGCTTGTGGGATCAGATGTACCTGACCTGGAATTTTGGGTAGGCACAGGAGGTGGTCCAGGAGACTGGAGGGACCCTGAGATTCTGTGCTTCTAACAGCATCCCAAGAGATGCTGCTGCTGGTCCACGGACCTCACATTCACAAGCAAGGGCTGTCGGAGGTCACCTTTTTCATGCATCTATTTAACAAGCATTTCCTGGGGTCTTGCTTTCTGGGTGCTGGGTGCTGGGTCCTGGGCACAGAGGTGAACAAGATAGGCTCAGGCCTAGCTTATGGAGCTCCCATTCCAGCCGAGAACGCAGACAGAGAAACTGTGGAGGGGTGCGTGTGCGTGTGTGTGTTGCAGTTTTTCAGGGGAAAACTGAATTCTATAAGAGGGAAAGGAGACACCCCCCCCCCCTTTTACAAATGATAAGGTCGGGATGCAGAGAAGGTAGAACTCTCCCAAATGGGCCGGAAGGTAGGTGGCAGAGCAGGCTGCAAACCTCTGTTTTCCTGGCATCCCTGAGCTCTGTTGCTACCTAGAGCTGTTCCTCCCTGTCTCCCAGGCAAAGGTCTAGAGGAGCTTTGGGTAAATCAAGGTGATCTTCTCCCTGTCAGAACTCTTCTTTCAAGTCTTTGCCCATGTTAACTTACTTTCCATAATGACACTGTGAGATCCATGGCGCGTCCAGAGCTTATTTATTTTTTGGGGCACATATTTCTTTTATTATTTAAATTAACCTTTTTATCTTGAGATAATTGTAGAGTCACATGAAGTTGTAAGAAATAGAAGTCTTTCCCTGCTCCTCTCTACTAGGTACAACTACTGAGGCCCTCTGGAAAGTGAAGGGAAGGCTACTGGTTGGGGCCTTAGAACTAGAGGAACAACATAGTGGTAAGGGGTCCCAAATCCCTACCCAGAGGGACCCAGGTCCCAAGTTACTCTACTCCCCCAACTCAGCAACAGGAGGGACCCCAGTAGACTCCGTTCATCCCTGAATCTAAAGCGGCTGCTCTGCCTTTGACTTCAAGTGACAGTAGCAAGGAGACACTACTATCGACACCCAGCTCAGGAAGGGCTTCTCTTTCCTGCAGAAGAATTTTATTTTATTTTATTTTAAAAATTCTTTTATTGGTACAATTTAGGTATACAATACATTTATATTTATCATTGGGTGCTTGTACCTCTACATGATGTATCTTGGTTCTTATTTTTTCCCCCATTATCTGTGCACCCTTCACCCCCTCCACCCTTCCCTGTTTACATAGATTTTGTTTCCATTTTTTTCTTTTCTCATAATTTTTCCTTTACACTTCTTTCCTTTCCCCTTTCCCTCCCACCACCCCTACACCTTTGGACCTTTTCCTATTTCAAATAATCAATTATTTGTTTTAATCATTTTAATCCTTATTTACACTTTCCGTTTCTCACACTAGAGAAACTATTTGGTATTTACACATGTGTGTCCTATTTATTTCACTTAAGAGCATGTCCTCAATATGCATCCATTTAGCTATAAATGTCTCTAGTTTCTTGTTCTTTATAGCTGAGTAGTACTCCATTTCATAAAAAAAAACCACATCTTCTTTATCCAGTTTCAGTTGATGGGTATTTGGGCTGTTTCCAAGCTTTAGCTATTACAAACTGTGCCGCTATAAACATAGGTGCACATATATGGCTGTGGTATGATTCTTTTAATTCTTTGGGGAAGATCCCCAGCAGGGGAATAGCTGGGTCAAATGGGACCTCTAGCCCTAGTTGTTTGAGGTATCTCCATACTGCTTTCCTCAGTGGTTGCACCAGTCTGCACTCCCACCAACAATGGAGAAGGGTTCCTTTCTCCCCACACCCCCACAAGCATTTGTTATTGGCTGATTTTTTGCTAGCAGCCATTCTTTGTGGTGTGAGGTGGAATCTCAGTTTTGTTTTCATCTGGATCTCTCGAATGACCAGTGGTGTTGAACATTTTTTCATATATTTATTTGCTGCTTTTACTTCTTTGTCTGAGAAATGTCTGATCATTACAGATGTCCATTTTTGAATTGGGTCTTTGAATATGAGAGGTCCGATTTTTTTCAATTCTTTATATATTCTCGATAGTAGACCTTTGTCTGAGGTACAGCTGCTGAAAACTTTTTCCCATATTGTTGGTTGTCTCTTAGCTCTGTTGGTGGTTTCTCTTGCAGTGCAGAAGCTTTTTAATAAGATGAGATCCCAGTTGTTGATTCTTTGTGCAAGTTCCCATGCTACTGAGGTTTTGTTCATAAAGTCTTTTCCTATGCCAATGTCTTCAAGAGTTCTACCTATCTTACAGCAAGTTTAGTGTTTCTGTCTTAATATTTAGATCTTTAATCCACTTTGATCTTAGCTTAGTGTATGGTGACAGGTATGGGTCTAGTTTTAATCTTTGGCAGGTTGAAATCCAGTTTTTCCAACACCATTTATTAAATAGGCTATCTTTCCTCCAATGAAGGTGGTTGGCTCCTTTGTCAAAGACGAGGTGGCTGAGTATGTCTGAAGTTGTTTCTGCATCTTCTAATCTATTCCACTAATCCTTGAGTCTGTTTCTTTGCCAGTACCATGCTATTTTTATCATAGTAGCTTTGTAGTATAGTTTCAAGTTGGGGCATGTGATACCCCCAGCCATGTCTCTGTTGCCTAGAATTGCTTTTGCTATTCTAGGTCTCTTCCTGCAGAAGAATTTTAAATGAGTCAGAGACAGAGATCCTGTGTCCCTTGGTAACATACTGTAGAATTCGAGGGCCATATCACAAGCAGGAAATTTATACTGACACAACCCACCCATCTTATTCAGACGTTCTATTTTTTTATACTCATCTGCATACATGGGTCTTGTTTTACATGGCTTTGTCACTGGGCCTGGGTTGAGTATCCACCACCACAGCCAAGAAACACAACAGTTTGGACACTGCTAGAAGCCTCTCCACTGCACCTCTGAAATCATACCTCCCTCCTCCACCCTCTGCCCCATCCTGTCCCACCCCTGTGACCAGGAGTCTCTTCTCAAACAATGAACAGATGAAGGTGTGGAACAACATCCCAACCAGGGGAAAGCTGCATGCAAGGTACTGAGAAGAGCAGCTTGTGGGTCCCACAGGCCCAGCTCCTTGACAGTGAAGAGAGGCAGTCAGATTCCCAGCCTCCAGGAGCTGCCAAGAAAAGTCACCAACTTGAGAGCAAGGAAGAGCAGTCATTGCCTGTGCACACATTTGCATTTCACTGGGGACTTCCTTTTATTCTCCCTTCATGGTCTTATCCTTGGGGAGCCAGACTCTGGACTGACTCCTGATTCCTCTGGCTGTCACTGACTTCTGATTGCAGGTCACTTGCTTCCCACTGTGTAAGGGAGAGGCTGCTCGCATCACTCTGGGGTCATGTGACCAGTGCTGAAACCAGTCTGTGCACTTTTCTAGCCACAGTCATTGTCTCGGAGAAGGCACAAGACCCCGTGGGATTAGGGAGATGCTGTGGGCTCATACTGGAGCTTCTGAGTAGGAGACTCCCAGTGGCTGTTACCTTTGAGTTCACAGACTTCAGCTGTGGCACCAGCTCAAGTGAAGCCTGTGAACGAAGGCAATGAATGTGAAGGAGAAATGAAGACAAGCCAGGTCTTGGTAACATTCCCAGAGAGCCCTTTAAGCCACTTCAGAAACCAACCTTGTTCCCAAAATATCCATAATGTGAATCAGTGAGTTCCCTTTTGCTTAAGCCAGTTTGGGTTGAATTTTCTGATGGATGCAAGAGAGAAAACCCTAAATAAGTCACAGATCCACACAGCAATTGGCAAAGTAGGAGAGGCTTAGCAGAAGCCCACAGGGCCCCCTCAAACCCCAAGTGTAGAAACAATAGTCAACTGTCCTGAGGCCTAAAAGTTATGGGAAAGTGATCCTGCCTATCTGTCTCAGAATCTGCCTCTGCTTCCCCACTGCATTGGGAGGTGGCTCGTTCTCTTTCCCTTTGGTCTTCTCACTGTAGACTGGCTTCTCTGCTCACATCTGACTCACCAAAGCCATATCAAAATGCTGACCTCTGCCCTTGAGCCACAAGTTTTCTAGCTGGGTGTAATTGGCTCTGTGACTGTCTCTTGGTAGTCTAAGCTGAGAGTCCCTGGAGAGAAGAAGTCTGATGGATTTGTCTGGTATGGGTCAGGAGGGATGGACCATGAGGAAATACTCATTCCTAAAAAGATAGGAGTTACAGGCCTTACTTTTGGATAAGGAAACTGAAGCCCAAAAAGTTGTTCAAAGTCATCAGCCAGTGAGCTATAGATTCATGATTTATATTTGAGGGCCGCTGGACTCCAAGCCCCAACTCCAACCCCTGTTGCTTTTCTTTCTCTTTCTGTCATCCGCTCCTCTCACCTGCCACTTCCTGTTGGGACAATTGGAGTGGGTAATGAGAAGAGAATTTCCCCAGAGGTGAGGTCATGGCGTGCCCCTGAGGTCTCACAGGTGAGGCCTGCTTCTGCCTGTGGGTAGCTGGGCCTGAGCAGATCCGGCAAGCCCTGCACCTGGATAAGGACTGCTCTGGGGGAGCCATGCTCTGATTTCACATGCAATTACACTTCTGCTACAGTCCCTGTGTTACCCAAAGGACTACCTAGTGGCCTTGTGTTGTTGCCTGCACCTAGCAATCCCACTGTGGAGATCTTCATCCGAAACCTTTCCGCCTCCATAAATCATTTCCCATAACAAGCCATCCTATAATTGCTGCAAAGCCCACAGTGGAGCAGGCCTCTCTGCAGACACAGTGCACTGTGGCTGTCACCACACAAGCCCTCTGGGGAGCAGGACTGGGGTTCCATGAAGTGACTGCTGGCCAGGTACTCATAGCCTCCGGCTTTAGGAGACAGTCTCTGACATTCACTCGGCAGGATTGATGGGGTGATCGATGGGGTAAAAAACGACCAAGAGGAGTTTATAGGGGGCCACAGCAGGGAACATACCTGGAGGTCACAGAAAACCACATCTCTGCAGTCTGGGGCAGTGGAGGAAGCAGAAATGTGTGTCACATGGGTGACTTGGGGGATGACTTCATCTCTCAGCTCCTCAGTTTCCTCACTAGAAGGCAGAGCTGACGAATCCTGGTTGACAGGGCAACTGTGAGGTCCCGGGTGGGTCCTTAGGCAGCTTGCAGCAGCCAGTGGTTGCTAACTTGAGTAGGGGACACAGACACTGTGTTGAGCTGAGGTAGGGAAATGATGGGGTGCCATGGCTTCCAGCTCCCACCTGATAGTCTGAGGGTATTCTGGGCCCCCTGGGCAGCAAGAGGTGGGTGGCCATCGAGGTGGGCCAGGGTGTCTCGGGGACCTGGGTAGGAGATTTTCCTCCCAAATAGAGGAGAAAGGAAACAAGACTCTACATTAGAAAAACAGAGGCAGGTGAATGAGGGCCACAGGGTCAGCCCAGGGTTTCCCATATTGGGACAGATGAGGCATCACATTGCTTACAGGCAGGTTGAGCCCCTCCACTATAGGGGCTGAGGATGGATCCCAGCTTGGGGTGAAAATGCCTTCTGAGTCCTGAGAAAATGAGCTCAGTGCAAGTGTGGGTAGCAGGGTGCAGAGGAGACCACAGAGCCTGTGTGTGTTCTTTTCATCTGCACTGCAGGACTTGCTGATGGGGAGGAACTGAGAAGACCCAGCTGGGACCTCGGGGGGATTTCAATGTGATGGAGACTCTGGGAGCTGGTGAGGACCCTCCAGAGGGGCTGGCTTAAGAATGATTATGGAGAATCATGAGGACGGGAAGAAGAAAGACAGGGAGATCTCAGGCAGAGAGAGACCTAATCCTTTGAGGGTAAAACAGCAGAGTAAAAAGAGCAACTCAGTATCAGGAGATCGGAGCCCAACTCTGACTGTAAAGCACTGTGTTACTTGGGCCAGGTCACTTGCCTGCTCTGGGCTCAGTCTGACCTTCTGCAGGCCAATGTCATTTCAACCCCCCCCCCCCACTGGGCCTTGGCTGTGTAGGGTTCTGCCAGCCACATCACCCCCCTGCCCTGTTCCCTTTAAATCTACCCAGTGGCTCCCCAGCTCCAGGTGCCCTCTGCCAGCGGAAAGCAAGTCAGCACCAGGGACTCACAGTGCTGGCTCAGCAGCCCTTCAGGTCATGGTGTGATGCTGGGTCTGGTGGTGCAGGGCTGCTTGGTCCATTAGAGGCTAGGGCTAATTGGTCCTCGCCCTTGGAGAGGCCATTACAGGGTGGTTTCGCCAGTTTCCTCTGTGGGAAGGAAGACAATGGGGAGAAGGGGCAGGGGGAGCCCAAGGAGAGGCTGAATCAGCACAGTTTTGTGCTGGGCTCAGCTTGGGACTGTAGTGCTGGGGGAGGCAGCCAGCAGGCACATGTACTTCCTGCCATAGGAAACTCAGTGCAGCCCTGCTGGCACTTGGAGGCCCTGAGTGGTTTTAGGGTACTGAAAAGCTCAGGAACAAATGGAGGGGCCTTGAGTTAGACCTTGTTGCAGAGGCTCAAATGATGTCATGAGGACCGTCCCCATCTTTTAGCATCTCTCTCCCATGCAAGGCCACACTCAGGTCCCTTCCTGATGGGATGGCCATGTGGTGTTCCTCCAGACTGGATTCCAGTAGAGAACGGAGGGCTTCTCTTACCCAGAGGTGATCAAAGGTCCTGCAATGACCATTGGTCACATCCCATCCCTGAGCTAATCTTATTGGCCAAGGAGAGGGACTGCTTAATTCAATAATTCAATCCAGGACCACCCTGGTAGCTGGGGGTGGGGTTAACCCAGCCTAAACCGGGGATGGACTCAGAGACATTTTTGAGCACACCTTTATCAGCGCAAGGGTATTGGGTGGAAAAAACCAAAGAAAAGCAAATGCCTTTAGTGAACCCAGGAAGAAAGGGAGAAAATGGCAATATCCCTGGTGCTTCACTGATCTCATCTCATCTTTCCAATAATCTAATGAGATTGCAACTACTATTAGTTTAACTCTAGAATCCTGTATTTTAGTATTGGAAGGACCTCACAAGCGCCTGGTCTAATGCCCTTGTGGTTATGTACAAGGCAACAGGGACCCAGAGATGTTAAATGACCACCTCAAAGTTACACAGCTCATTAACAGAAGAACCAGATTTTCCCAGGGAGATTTTTCCAGCAGGTGTCTATCTGCTGGGAGGCTCTTGCAGACTACAGCAACCTTGGAACAAAGGGAACCTCTCTCTCAATTGAGACAGGGAGGGCAGCCTGAGTGGTCGAGAGACCACCCTGCCCTGGAAGAGGGGAAAAGAGGGCCCAGCTGGAGACATCCACTAGAGGATCCTGTGGCTCTTCACATGTCATACTCCTGATCACATTGCTGACCCCAAGTCTGGCCGTCTGGCCACCCCTACATCCTCTCCCTGTGGGTCTGTGAGTGCAAGAAAGTCAGCTCCAAGTGTATGAGAGCTGGGGAGGTACCTCATGTTCACATAGCAAAAATTCGCATTTTATATGGGGGAGACTGAGGCCCATGGGAGAGGCAGGCAGAGACAGCTGGGCAGAAGGGCTCCTGGCTCCCAGTCTAATACTCTCCGTCATGCCACTGGGTGCATGAACTCTGAGCTGCCACCCCTGTGGCCCTTGGTCGCAACCAATTGTCCTGGAGCCTGAATGTTTACCCACTACTGAGCTCCCTCCCATGACCAGAGAGCCCTTTGCAAGATGCACCCATAACCTACCTAAAATAAGACAAGCGGGGTCGGAGAGCAGGCAGGGTTGCGGTCACATTGCTGACTGTTGGAGATCAGCACCACCTGCCTCCCCCATCCCGGGACTGATGTTTCTGGAGTTTATGTCATGTTTCTTCCTTTGATCCCTTTGAGGCTGGTGTCACTGAGACTGCTGCCTTAGTTATAGATCAGGGAAGGAGGCTCAGACAGGCCCAGTCACCTGGGCTCCAACACATAGCTGGCCAGTGGTGAGGAGGGAGTGGTATGGTGCCTGGCACCCTTCACCCAGTGCCCCCTGTGTACACTCAGGAATGAGATTCCACTGACAGTAACAGAAACCTGATGCATAAGGGCTGGGGATGTAGCTCAGTGGTGCTGTGCCTGCCTGGCAAGCGCAAGGCCCTGAGTTTGATCCCCAGTACTGGAAAACAAAACAAAACAAAACAAAAATCCTGATGCATAGAGGTGTAAACAAGTTAGGAGTTTATTTTTCTCACCTAAAGGGGCATCTGGTAGTGGCCTATGGTGAAGGCCCAGAAGCTCCACGGTGCCACTGGGGCAACTTCCTGTTTCCCCTTGGTGTCCTAGGCACATGTGGGCTGTCCTGAGGTCACCAGGTGGTTGCTCCTTCATCAGGCAGTTTCCTAGGTCAGGAAGGGCAGTGGTTGGTGTATCAGGAATCCAGCAGGCTTGAGCCCAGCCATTGGCTGGAGCTGTGTCACATAATCCACAGAGGGGCAGGGAATATAATATATTCCCATCTCATTGGCTTCAGCATGTTACATGCCTGCCTGCAGAGGGGGTAGAGAGGTAATGCTTTAAAGCAGAGAAAATTGTTGTCCCCAACAAAGTAGGGGTTCTGTTAGTTAGGAAGCAGAGGAAGATAATTGTCAATGGGCAGGCAGCCTGTGGTCTCTGCTCCAATGTTTTCTGTCTCATTTTCGTATTTTCATCATCTCTCTGGATGTGCACAGTGGCACATTTGCTTTTGTGACCAGGCTGTGAGAAGCTGAGTCCACGACCCCACAGGGAGAAACTGAGCCAGGCTTACACCTGCTGCCTGGACTCCATACCTTCCCCAAATCTGTACTCCTGCCCCTTTGTCTGCCTCTTTTTCTTTAAGCTTTTTGTCAATACTGAGGATTGAACCCAGGGAGCACTGAGCTACATGCCCAGGCCTTTCTACTTTTTATTTTTATTTTGAGACAAGGTCTCATTATGTATTTCAGATTGACCTTGAACTTAAGAGCTTTCTGCCTCAGCTTCCCAGTAGCTGGGATTATAGGTACATGCCACTGCACCCAACTGCCTCTCTTTTCTATCTGTCCTGAATCTCTGCCTCCTCTGCTCTGCAGACCAGCCTGGGCGAGCTCATTCCTGCAGAGGAGGGAGTGGTGGTCAACTAGCTGGTTCTGACACCACTTTCAGATTGAACTGCTCTAAACAAATCTGCTTAAATAAAAAGTCCACACCCCCTGGCTCCCCAGTGTCACATTCCTCTCTCAAATCTTGCTGGGGGAATGTTCATTAGGGTGACCTTGGTGGAGGACATTTGGGGACATAGATCACAATCCAAAATGCATGTAACCTTTGTTCCAATAATTCACCTTCTAGTAGTTGATCATTCTGAAGTACTCAAGACTATAAAGCTCTGTAAGGATCTCTACTATAATGTTATTTGCAGTGACAAAATTGGACAAATCTAAATGTCCATCATTAAGATTGGTTGCCCACACACTGACACATCTATACTATTTAATGCTAAGCAGCCATTAGAATGATTGAGTTTGGCCTCTGTAGTCTGACTCGGGAGAATGTCCATGATGTGTTTTTGAATAAAGAAAGCAGTCTGCTGAAGGACATGGACAGCATGACAAAGACTAACAGTCTTGGTTTGCACACAGATAAATGTCTGCAAGGAAGTGCACTTGCATTGAGAGAGTCTTAGGGAAATTTCACATGGGTTGAGACCCTCTGACCACGTAAATACTCCACCTCTTATGCAAGACCATTTGTGGGTGAAATCCTCGCATCTAGCCTTGTCATGCATGTTCCCTTCTTCCCTGGATTGTTCCCATTAGTGGACAAGTACGCCATTAAGTCTCTGCTCGCCCCAGACAAAAACAAATCAATGTCAACCTCTTCTGCTATTTTGGCTTTCTTTGACACCAAAACAAGAGTCACCGTTCTGCTCTCTCCAATTTCTTTCCTCCCATTTTCTTTTCATGCCACTCTACCCAGATTTCACCCCTCCCTCTACCCAACCCCCCATTCCAACTGCTCCTCTCAAGGTTACCAGCAGCCTTGGCACTGGATTGATGGCCAAATTTCAATGACATGTGGCTTACTGGAATTTGGCATAGTTGCCCTCTACTCCTCTCCAAACCCTCCCTCCCCAGCTCCTGGGACCTCACAGTCTCTTGGCTTCTCTCCTTCCTCCCCACTGCTCCTCCTCCTGCTCCTTCGCTGCTTCCTTCCTGGTCCCTCCACCTGCAGCCCTGGAGACCATGTGCATCCCAGGGCTCTGCCCTTGGTCTTCTCCTTATCCTTCTATGCTACCCTGAGAACTTCACCAGCCCCTTTTACATGTTTATGGCTCCTGAATTTACATCTCACCCCAACATCTCCTTTATTTCCAGGCTTTTACATCTGGCCACTACCCTTCTTCCTTCCCTTCGCCATCCCTCCTTTCTTCTTTTCTTTCCTTCTGTTTCACCCCTTTCTTCCTTTTCTCTCTCCCTCCCTCAATCCCTTCTTGCCTTCCTCCTTACCTTTCTATAAAAGCCATTTATCACCCTTATAAATTTTTACATACGTGTGTGTGTGTGTGTGTGTGTGTGTGTGTGAGAAACAGCTCTACAACAAGAGCTGTTTATAACAGGAAACAATTCTGCACTTTACAAAAAGATTTGCCAGTGCCTTCCTTGAAATGCTGTGCTCTCTGGGGGCCCACAGAAAATGATTTTGATTTACAAACACATTTCTTCCATGCTCCAATGCAACCCTTAAAAACATGCTCGATTTCCTTTTCAAGTTCTGTACAATTCAACCAGCATTTTCCCAGGTTACTGCTAAAAAGTGAGTACTGCCTGCCTGGGCATGGGGTCAAAAGGCCATATCACTGTGCGCTCTCCTGCTGAGCCTGAGCACCTATTTGTGAACTTACTCAGTGAGCTGATGCCACAGGCAATTTGGCAAGACCCTGAGCTTCTGAAGCAAATCCACCCAGCAGCTCCCAAGGAAGAGGAGGTGCCTCTGATCTCCTGTGTGCAGGGGCAGCCAGAAAAAGGCCTTGATTACAGATGGAGGGGTGCTGAGTGGCGGGAGGGAGCTTAGTTACTCTGCCACCTTTACTAGCTCTGGGCATATTCCACAGAAGTCTCTGAGGTTAGAGCCCAGGACAGAAAGAGGGGCTCTGCTGAGAGCTGACCCAGAAGGAGGCGCAGAGGCTGGGTCATATTAAGTTTCAGATGCTAAAGAGCTCTGTTTTTCCTCCAAGGAAACAAGATGCTGCTGAGGTATCTGAAAGTAGATGATGACAAGATCAGAACGGCCTTTCCAGTATCACAGTAGGTTATGAATGGGGCATGTGTCAGAGTGGGAATGGCCAGAGAGATTGCAGTTATGACAACCATGCAGACAGGAGGTGACGGAGCTTTTGGGAAAGAGGACACAGAGGTGCAGAGGATCAGGCAGATCTGACACATTTAGGAGATGGTGGCATCAGGGCTCAGGGGGAGGCTGGGTGCTGGGGATGAGGGAGACGGAGGTGTCAAGGTGACTCCTGAGTTTCCAGCTTGGGTAACTGGATGAGTGAATAGAGGTGCCACCCACACACGGTGACAAAGGATGACCAGGTATAGAAGGAATGACTGGAAGTTCCATGCTTGACACATTATATTTGCTGTGCCTTTGAGATATGCATGTGTGTGAGGAAGAAATTGATCTATCATCTCTGTAGATTTGTTTTTTCCAGAACATTATATAAATGGAATCAGAGTATATAGGCTATTAAGACAGGCTCCTTTCATTTGGCAATATGTACTTAAAATCCACCCATATTTTTGCAGGGCTTGGTAACTCATTTATTTTTATTGCTGAATAATATCTCATTGGATGGCTATAGCACAGTTTGTTTACCCATTCACCTAGTGGAGGATATCTTAATTGCTTACAGTTTTTTGGCAACTATGATGAAGTTACTATAAATGTTTGTATCACTGTTTTTATGCAGACATGTTTTCAGATCAGTTGGGTAAATACCTAGGAGTATGACAACTGGATCTTATTGGAAGACTATGTTTAGCTTTGTGAGAAACTGCCAAACTGTCTTCCAAAGTGGCTGTACCATTTGCATTCCCACTAGCAATAAGTGAGAATTTCTGTTGTTCCACATTCCTGCCAGCAATCAGCATCATTGATTTCTTTTGGATTTTAGCTATTCTAACAGGCATATAGGGTTACCTTATTGTTTTAATTCACAATTCCCTAATGCCAAATGATGTGGAGCATCTTTTCACATGCTCACTTGCCGTCTGTATATCTTTTTTTGGTGAGATGGCTGTTCAGATTTTTTTAATTGGGTTGTTTGTTTTCTTATTGTTGAATTTTAATGTTTTTTTGTATATTTGGGGGATAAAATAAACTTTTAGTAAAATTTTACTAAATTTTTAGTAAATATCTAGTAAATTTTTTAGTAGATATGTGTTTTGCAAGTATTTTTCTCTAGCTTGTCCCCTAATTTTAATTATTTTTAGCAGCATCTTTTTCACAAAAGTGTTTAATTTTAATAAACTCTAACTTGCCAATATGTTCCCCATGTATCACCCTTTGGAAGTTGTAGCTACAAACTGGTTGCCAAATCCAAGTTCACCTAGATTTTTTGCCTACATTTGCTTTCAGGAAATTTTACAGGTTTTGTATTTTATACTTAGGTCTATGATCAATTTTGATTTAATTTTTTAAAGATGTAAGGTCTGTGCCTTATTTTTTAATTTTTTGGCGTATGGATATCCAGTTGTTCTAGCATCATTTGTGAAGAGAGACCATCCTTTCTCCATTGAATTGCATTGTTCCTTTGTTTAAAAAAATCAGTTGATTATACATGTGTGGGTCTATTTCTGGGCTCTTTATTCTGGTCCATTGATCTGTGTGTCTAACTTTTGCGGTCTTGATTACTGTAGCTTTACAGCTACTCTTGAAACTGGATCATGGCAACCCTCCAATTTTATTCTTCTTTTTCAGTTTTTTGGTTATGTTGTTGGCTATTCTAGGTCCTTTGCCTTTCCATATAAATTTTAAAATCAGAATCTGTAAGACATTTTAGTGGGACTTTATATATATATATCTTGATTCATAAACACTTTTTTTTGCAAACAGTTTGGTTCTCAAACAGAAGCGTTTGGCAAAATTTTATTTATGTTCACAAACTCTGCATCAGATGACAAATATGACTGTGGTTGTCTTTCCCACACAAGCACAAATGTGGCCACCTTTTCCAAAATTGTAGAACAAATTAAGTTCGTAAACTGATACATATGGTTGGGTAGAAATGACATCTTAATTATATTGACTCTTTCAACCTCTAAGCATGGAATACCTATTTAGATCATTAAGTATTTCTTTTATAAATGTTTTGTATTTTTTTCACATCCAGATCCTGTACATATTTTGTTACATTTGTACCTAAGTACTTTTCTGGGGTGCTATTGCCACAGTATTTAAATCTTTGTATATTTTACATCCAAATTATTAATTGCTGACATATAAGAAAACAATTGACCTTTATCTATTGACCTTGTATCTTGTGACTTTGTTTACTTACTTATTAATTCTAGGAGGTTTTTGTGCAGAACTTTTTTGGTTTCTAACAATCATGCCAACTATGAGTAAAAACAATTTTATTTCTTCCTTTCTGATATATACACCTCTTATTCCTTTTTCTCATCTCATTGCACTGGTTAGGACTTCCAGTACAAGTGGTGAGAGATGTTATCCTTATAGTTAGTGGTGAGACTATTAAGTTAAGGATAGCCTCTTTCACCACAAAATATGGGCAAATTGAATCTAACAATGTATTAGGAAATTTATACATGACACTCATGTGGGCTTTATTCCAGAGATGTGTGGATCCTTCCACATTTGCAAATTAGTCGGTGTAAGCCACAATATCAAGAGGTTAAAGAAAAAAAATCATATCAATTGATATAGAGAAAGCATGAGACAAAACCCACTGCTCAAATATCATAAACACACACACTCAGAAACACACAGGCTCAGCTCTCAGCAGTCTAAGAAATGAAGGAAATTTCCTCAAATATCTCTGCCTAGATTTAAATTTTTTGGAAGGGTTTCAATTATTGATTCAGCTTTTTAATAGACAGAGAGCCATCAGGTTATCTGTTTGTCCTTCTGTGATTTTGATAGTTTATGGCTTTTGTGAATTTAATGTTTCATCTAAATGATTATATTTGTGTGCATAAAGTTGTCTGTTTATTAGTCCCTTATTATCCTTTTGATGTCCATGAGCTCAATAGTGATGATCATTCTGTAATTAGTAGTATTGATAATTTGTGTATTTTCTCTTTTCTTGGCTAAAAGGAGGGGAATACTCCTTAAATGATGAAGCTACAAAGTGCAAGATCAGATTTTTTTCAGTGTTTTGTAGTTTTTGTGCTCTCTGACACATGAACTATTTCAGGAACATAATAATTGCATAATGTGATGGGCTATTACATCTCAAAATGGCAAAAGTTTGAATGATACAATTGCTTGATCTTAAACAGTTTAGAATTTTAAAAAATTTTTTATTTTATTGGTACATTTTAGGTATACAGTATAATTACAGTCATCATTGGAAATTTGCACCTTTACATGATCTCTCTTGGTTCTTATTTTTTCCCTTCCCCTGCCCTCCCTTCAACCCCTCCATCCTTTCCTATTTACAAAGACTTTGTTTCCATTTTTTCATTTCCTCATATTAATTCCATTCCCTTCTTTCCTTTCCCCTATCCCTCCCACTTCCCCTTCCCCTTTGCCCCTTTTCTTCCTATTTCACATTATCTATTATGCCTTTTAGTCTCTATTTACACTTTCAGTTTTTCACACTAGAGAAACTATTTGGTATTTACACATGTGTGTCCTATTTGTTTCACTTAAGAGTATCGCCTCAATGTGCATCCATTTAGCAATAATTGTCTCTAATTTCTCACTTTTGATGGCTGAGTAGTACTCCATTTTATAAAAAAACCCACATTTTCTTTATCTAGTCTCCAGTTGATGGGCACTTGGGCTGCTTCCAAGTTTTAGCTATTACAAATTGTGCTGCTATGAACATGGGTGCACATATATCACTGTGGTATGATTCTTTTAATTCTTTGAGGAAGATACCCAGCAGGGGAATAGCTGGGTTAAATGGGACTTCCAGTCCTAGTTCTTTGAGGTATCTCCATACTGATTTCCACAGTGGTTGCACCAGTCTACACTCCCACCAGCAGTGGAACAGGGTTCCTCTTTCCCCACAGCCCCACCAGCATTTTTTATTGGTTGATTTCATGACAGCAGCCATCCTTTCTGAAATGAGGTAGAATCTTAGCATTGTTTTCATTTGCATCTCTTGAATGACCAGTGATATTGAGCATTTTTTCATATGTTTATTTGCTATTTCTACTTTGTCTGAGAAAAGTGTGTTCACTTCAGATGTGCATTTTTGGATTCGGTCTTTAAATTTGGGAGGTCTGATTTTTTTAAGTTCTTTATAGGTTTGAGATAGTAGACCTTTGTCTGAGGACCAGCAGGTGAAGATTTTTTTCCCACATTGTGGGTTGTCTCTTCACACTGTTGGTGGTTTCTCTTGCTGTGCAGAAGCTTTTTAATAAGAAGAGATCCCACTTGTTGATTGTTTGTGGTAGTTCACAGGCAACTGAGGTTTTGTTCATAAAATCTTTTCCTACACCAGTGTCTTCAAGAGTTCTACCTAACCTCTGTTCCAGCCGACTCAGCGTTTCTATTTTAATATTTAGATCTTTAATCCGTTTTGATTTTAGTTTAGTGTATGGTGAGAGATATAGGTCTAGTTTTAATTTTTGACAAGTTGAAACCCAGTTTTTCCAACACCATTTATTAAAGAGGGTATCTTTCCTCCAATGAGGGTGTTTGGCTCCTTTATCGAAGATGAGATGGCTGAGTGGGTCTGGAGTTGTTTCTGCATCTTCTAATCTGTTCCACTGGTCCTCAGGTCTGTTTCTTTGCCAGTACCATGCTGGTTTTATCATAGTAGCTTTGTAGTATAGCTGCAAGTTGGGGATTGTGATAGCCCCTGCCATGTCTCTGTTACCTAGAATTGCTTTTGCTATTCTGGGTCTCTTCTTGTTGCAAATGAACTTTTGGATTGTTTTCTCAAGGTCTGGGAAGTATGCTGCTGGGATCCCAATTGGAATTGCATCGAATCTATATAGCAGTTTTGGAAGTATGGCCATTTTCACTATATTAATCCTTCCTATCCAGGAGTAGGGGATGTCTGTCCATTTTCTGATATCAGCTTCAATCTCTCTTTTCAGAGTGCTATAGTTTTCAGAGAAGAGGTCTTTGATTTCTTTTGTTAGGTTGATTCCTAGGTATTTCAGTTTCTTGGATGCTATTGTGAAAGGAATTGTTTGCCCTATTTCTGTCTCAGTGAGTCTATTGTTCGTGTAGAGGAAAGCTATTGATTTTTGTGTGTTGACCTTGTAACCAGCTACTTGACTGAATTTGGTTATTAAGTCTAGAAGACTTTTGGTGGAGTTCTTGGGGTCTTCTATATAGAGTATCATGTCATCTGCAAATAATGACAATTTGACTTCTTCATTTCCTATCTTTATTCCTTTTATTTCTTTCTCTTTTCTAATTGTTGTGGCTAATGTTTCCAAAACTATACTGAACAGGAGTGGTGATAGTGGACATTCTTGCCTTGTTCCTGATTTTAGTGTGAAGGATTTCAGTTTTTGACCATTTGGTATGATATTGGCTGTTGGTTTTTTACAGATGGCTTTTATTAGATTGAGGTAGAGACTCTCTATTCCAATTTTTTGTAGGGTTTCTATCATAAATGGGTGTTGGATTTTGTCAAATGCTTTTTCTGCATCTATTAAGATGATCATATGGTTTTTATCCTTGGCTCTATTGATGTAATGTATTACATTGATTGATTTGTGTATGTTGAACCATCCCTGCATCCCTGGTATGAATCCCACTTGATCAGGGTGTGTGATCTTCTTGATGATCTTCTGCTTTCTATTTGCCAGTGTCTTATTAAGGATTTTTGCATCTATGTTCATTAGTGACATTACCCTATAGTTCTCTTTTTCGGTTGGGTCTTTCTCTGCTTTGGGGATCAAGGTGATGCTTGCTTCCAGGAATGAGTTTGGGAGTATTGCTCCTCTTTCAATTTCATTGAAGATTTGAAAGAGCAGTGGCAGTAGTTCCTCTCTAAATGTCTTGTAGAATTCAGCAGTGAAGCCAGCAGGACCTGGGCTTTTCTTAGTTGGTAAGTTTTTAATTACGTTTTCAATTTCATTGATTGATATTGGGTTGTTTAGAATTTTTAGGTCTTCTTCGTTCAACTTATGTAATTCATATGTATCTAGGAATCTGTCCATTTCTTCAGTGTTTACCATCTTATTGGTGTAGAGGTTCTTGAGGTAGATATAGATGATCCTCTGGATTTCTGCTGGGTCTGTTGTAATTTCACCCTTTTCATTCCTAATTGCATGGATTTGGTTGTTTTCTTTTTCTAATAAGTTTGGCTAAGGCTTTGTCAATTTTCTTTATTCTTTCAAAGAACCAACTCTTGGCTTCATTAATTTTTTGTATCATTCTCTTAGTCTCCATTGAATTGATTTCTGCTCTGATCTTTATAATTTCCTCCCTTGTATGAGCTTTGGGTTTTTCCTGCTCTTCTTTTTCTAGAAGCTTGAGGTTCAGCATCAGGTTGTTTAATTGGGCTCACTCTGTTTTCCTAATATGAGTATTCACTGCTACGAGTTTCCCTTGTAAGACTGCTTTCATTGTGTCCCATAGATTCCCATACGTTGTATTGTCATTGTCATTTAATTGAAGGAATTGTGTGATTTCTTCTTTAATTTCCTCTGTGACGATGGCTATTCAGAAGTGTGTTGTTCAATTTCCACGTGTTTATGAAATTCTTGTGGTTTATCTTGCTATTGATCTCCAATTTCATCACACTGTGGTCTGATAATATACAGGGGGTAACTTCAATTTCTTTGTACTTACTTAAACATGGTCTATGTGTGAGTATGTGGTCTATTTTGGAGAACCACCCATGTGCAGCTGAAAAGAATGTGTATTCTGATTTTGTGGGGTGGAAGACTCTTTAAACATCTGTTAAGTTCATTTGTTCAAGAGTTTGATTGAGTTCTAGTATTTCATTACTTATTTTTTGTCTGGTTGATCTATCTATTTGTGACAGTGGAGTATGGAGGCCTTCCACTACTATTGTATTAGTGCATATATGACTTTTCATGTCCGTTGTATTTTTTTTATATGGTTGGGTGCGCTAGTGTTTGGTGCATATATATTTATGATTGGCATCTCTTCCAATCCATCCAGAAGGATGTAGTGTCCTTCTTTGTCTCTCTGAATCAGTGTTGGTTTGAAATCCACTTGGTCTGCAAAGAGGATAGCTATTCCTGCTTTTCTTTGGGTTCCTGTTACATGGAGTATTGTTTTCCACCCTTTAACTTTCAGTCTTTGAGTTTCTTTTTGAATTAAGTGTATATCTTGTGTGTAGCATATTGTTGGATCTTGCTTCTTGACCCATTCTGCCAGTCTATTTCTTTTTATTGGTGAGTTGAGACCATTAACATTGATGGTTATAACTGATACATATTGACTTATCATTGTCATGACTTTTTCTTTTTGTTGGATTCTCCACCTTTATATTTAATTTCTTTTCACACCCAATGGATTCATTCTGCTGTGCTTCCTGGGGTTGTGATCCTCATTGTCTTTTCCTAGGATGTCGTCTAAAATTTTTTGGAGTGCTGGTTTGGTATTCATGAAGTTCCTAAGGTGCTCTTTGTCATGAAAGTATCTTGCTTCTCCATCAATTTTGAAAGATAGCTTTGCAGGGTACATCAATCTGGGTTGGAGGCTGTTTTCCTTTAGGGCTTGGAATACTTCACTCCAAGCTCTTCTTGCCTTGAGAGTTTGAATTGAGAAGTGTGCTGTGATTCTGATGGGCTTTCCTTCATGTAGAGCTTTGTTCTTCTGTTGGGTTTCTGGAATCTTAACAATTATATGCCTATGTGTAGAATTTTTTTTGATCAAGGCTATTTGGAGTCCTGTATGCCTCACTTATCTGTATGTCAAGTTCTTTTCCCCTGCTTGGGAAGTTTTCTTCCATTACTTCTGTGAACAATTTTTTTTATGTCATCTGCACTCTCTCCTGTTTCTTCATTGACTCCAATCAATCTTATGTTATTCTTCTTTGTATCATCTAGCAGTTGCTGGATTGATTTCTTGTGGTCCCTTACAATTTTGCAGCAATTTTTCTTTTCTTGGTCACTTAATTGCAATCTTATCTTCTATATCTGAAATTCTGTCCACACATTGACTCATTCTGCTGCATAGACTTTCAGTGGAGTTTTTAATCTCCTGGAAATCTGTTTGCATCTGTTTTATGGATTCCATTTGTTTCCTATGTTGGGATTCCATCATGTTCCTCAGCTCCTCTCTAGATTTATCAATCATGTCTTGCACTATGTGCACCATCTTTGCTGTTATCTGAGAAATTATTTCTGATGTCCTTTTTTCCAGATCCTCTTTTTTTACCAGTTTAGGGAGTCCAGGTGGTTGAGTATTAGAGTGCTCCATCTCATTTCCCTTTGGGGTTGCTGTAGGTGATCTGGAAGTCTGGTTTTGAGCCTTATTTACATGACTTCTCATTTTGATGGGGGGGGGAGGTGCAGTTGGCGCCCATGTAGCTCACCTCCTCTGTGCTTGAAGTGGTGGAATCGCATCCCAGAAGCCTCTTCCTCTAGGTTGGGAGAGGTAATTTGGCAGCCAGGAGCTCCCTTCCTCTGTGCTATGAGCAGTGGTATGGTGGCCTGCAATCCCCTTCCTCTGTGCTGGGAGTGGTGGAATGGTGGGCTAGAAGCTCTTTCTCTGGGCTGGGAGCAGTGGTATGGTGGCCCGGAGGCCCCTACCCCTGCACTGGGAGTAGTGGTACGGCGGCTGGGAAGCCCCTTCCTCTGTGCTTGGAGTGGTGGTACCTTGTTTTGTTTTTTGAGACAGGGTCTTGCTATGTAGTTCAGGCTGGCCTTGAACTCAGTATGTAGCCCAGGCTGGCCTCAAACTTGCAGTGATCTTCCTGTCACAGCGTCCTGAATGCTGAGATTACAAGTGTGTGCCACCACACCTGGCCAAGAAGTTTAGAATGTTAATATTCAGCAAGTTATTTAACAAGTAACCAAGCACTTACTATGTGCCAGAGCTGGGCTGGGCTCTGGGGTACACTGGCAAGCCAAGGAGAGATGGTCCCTACCTTTATAGGGACTGGATTAACATTAATCAAATGATGTCCCAAATAGAGGTAAAGTTGTTACTGTGTTAAGTTATATAAAGAAGAAAGCCATAAGGCCTGTGATATCAATTAGTAGAGAAATTTGGCCTCATCTAGGAAATCAGGGAAGGCTTCTCCAGGAAGGAGTCATTGATTCAAGGTCTGAAGATAGAGTGGAAGTTAATTTGGAAAAAGTGGAATCTCCTTGTTTGGGGAAATAGCAAGTGCAAAGGCCCTGTGGGAGGAGAGACTGTGCTAACATGAGGTCCAGAAAGAAGGCCAGTTTGGGTGGGAAGAGAGTGGGGAAGTGGTGGAAGGCAAAGGTGAGGAGGAGTAGGGCATAGTTGTGCAGGCGTTTGCTCCTATCCTAGGATATCTTCATGGACAACTGGGGCTGCTCTCTGCCAGGACACCTGTAGAGAAACAGAAAGAGAGAGAGAGAGAGAGAGAGAGAGAGAGAGAGAGAGAGAGAGAGAGAGAGAGAGAGCTATGTTTGCTCTTCATCATCTTCTTCATCTGGTCACATACAGTTATTTTTATAAAAAAGTAGTTTTATTGAGGTAGAATTTACAAAAAGATTCCCCCATTTTAAGAGTACAATGTAATGATTCCAAATAAATGTACTGATTGTGCAGCCATCACCACAGTCCAGCAGTAAATATTTCTACCACTCGACAAATTCTCTTGTGGTTTTTTATGGTTACTCCCCATTTCTACCTGATCTCCCATCCTCCCTGGCATTCACTGATCTGATTTGTTTACTCAGGGCCATTTTACATAAAGGGTGTCCCCTATATGTACTCTTTGTATCTGGCCTCTTGGCATAATGTTTCCAGATGCATCCCATGTGGTGTGTATCAGTAGTTCACTGCCCTTTTTGCTGAGGTGTCCCATGGGATGGATATATAGCGCCACATTTGTGTGTCTGCTCACTTGGTAATGGGCATCAGGGTTGTTTCTACATTTGGATGGTTATGAATAATGTTGCTCTGAATGTTTACATAAGAATATTTTGAGGACATTTATTTTCAGTTCCCTTGGGATGATCCCTGGGGATGGAATTGCTGGGTATCATGGTAAGTTTATGTTTACCTTTTAAAGAATTTGTCATACTATTGTTCCGAATTGACTATGTTTACATTCCCACATTTCCACCAGATTTGTATGAGAGCTCTTGTTTCAACATATCCTCATCAGGGCTTGGAATTGCCTTTGAAAAAAACAACTGGAGATATTCAATATATCCCACTGTGGTTTTAGTTTGCATTATGAATGTCATTACTTGAACATGTTTTTATGAGCTACTTTGTTATTCATATATTTTCTTTGGTGAGTATCTACCCAAGTCTCTAGCCCACTTAAAAGCTGTGGTTGTCTTGTTCATACTGAGTTGTGAGTGTTCTTAATATACTCACAAGATAGTTCTTTGTCAAATATCTGACTTACAAATCTTTCCTCCCAGTGTGTAGATTGTCTTTTCATTTTCTTATTGGTGCCTTTTGGAACTAAAGTTATCAATTTTGATACAATAATTTACTGTTTTTTTTCTTTTATGGATCATGCTTTTGGTGGTATGTCCAAGAACTCTTGGCCTTATAACAGGTCATAAAATTTACTCCTTTGTTTTCTTCTAGAAATTCTATAGTTTCAGCTCTTACATTTAAGTTATTGGTCTATGAATTAATTTTCATGTAAGGCATGAGATGAGGATGTATATTAATGTAAATTTCTAATTGCCCCAGCACCCTTTTGTTGACACAATTGTCCTTTTCTCAATGAATTGTCCTGATGTGTTGAAAATCAATTGGCCACATGGGCTTATTTTTGGACTCTCACTTCCTTCTCATTGATCTATGTGTTCATCTTTGTACCAAAGCTGCACTGCCTTGATTCATGTGGCTTTATAGTAAGTTTTAGAATTGGGTAGTGTAAGTCCTCCAACTTTGTCCTTTTTCAAAACTGGTTGCATTTCCACAAAAATTTTAAGGTCTTTTTTGTCAATTTTTACAAAAAAGCTTGCTGGAATTTTGATAGGGATCACATTTAATACTCTGATCAATTGAAAAGAATTGCCATCTTGACAATATGGAGTCTTCCAGCTCATGAATGTGAATGTCTCTCCACGTATTTAGATCTTCTTTAATTGATCTCAGCAATACTTTGTAGTTTTCAGTGCACAAATCTTGCCTTTCTTTTGTTCAATTTATTCTGAAGTATTCTCTTATTTATGATGCCATTGTAAATGGCTAAGTTTCCGTTTTATTTGAAATTTCTAAAGTTTGGTGCACTATTTATGGCTGACACCTCCTCTAGATTTCTTTGCCCCAGAAACAGTCTCATTCTGAGGTTGGGCAGAACCAAGTAATTCCTGTTGGCATGCTTTGCCCCACGCCTGCCTCTTCTCCTTTCCCCCTATTTGCAGAAGAGAAGGCAGGCTTGACCTTTGGGCAAGGGGACCTGGGTGGAGGTGGGGTGAGATGGGGGGATGCAGCTTCAATTCCCAGGCAAAGCTCTGGGTTTCCTAAGGTTCAGATACCAGCCCATTGCAGTTCAGAATATAGTTAGTCCTGGAAGCTCCAGATGAGATGACAAGGCTGTCAGATCAGAGGGTGTAGGAAGGTGGGAGTCAGAAGCAGTGACACAGGCATATCCAGGTGACAGTCTGCATCACAAGGGTCTTCAGGATGTAGCAGGCACCAGATGCAGGACTGAGGCTCAGGGAAGGACAAGCCACAGTGCAGGGCACTGGCTGAGGCCCAGCAGCCTTGGGCAGAAGGCGGTAGGGTGCTATTCAGGTAAGAATGATCACACATGGATGTCAAGTTCCTACTATATACTTGGCACTGAGCTTGCAGTGAGCCTGGGGCTGGGCAAAAGTGGTTCAGATTCTCTGGGCAAAGTCAAGATTCCATAGCACAGTGTAGGGTGGGATTCCAGGGCCAGGAGGAAGGAAAACCAGAGGGAGCTGAGAGGGGTTCAGATAGAACTAAATACTGGCTGGACTAACAAGCGTGACCACCCATTGTGTGCCAGCTGTATACTTTGCACAGTGCTATGCTTTATGTCAGTTAACCCTATGAAGAAGGGCCTGTCATTACCTTTGCTGTAGAGATGAGGAAGCAGAGGCTCTGAGAGATGAAGGAACTGTCAGAAGTCTTGTGACTCTAAGGAAGTAGGACTAGCACTGAAGTTTGTCTGGCTCTGGAGCTGAGTTCTAAGGCATGATGTGGGTCTCCTTCATTAGTGGGGTCCCTGGGCAAGGACAGAGAGAGCTCTTGAGGAGTAGGGGAAGAGGCAAGAGCCAGAGGACAAATGGGGTGGGAGGGCCCCACACAGGGGGAATCCTGTCTCCTTGGCCAGTAGCCAGGTCAGTGTGGCTGTGTCCAAGGGTCACACTAGAGTCACCATCAGGGGTCACCACAGAAACTGTATAGTCACAACAGCCTTGGGCTCAGGGTACATGTAACAGTGACAGGCGCAGGGGTACAAACAGCCACCTTGCCCTGGGAGAGTGAACTCCTACTTGTTCTTCTTGGCCAAGTTCAGAGTCACCTGTCTTACGGCGGTTTTATCACCTCCCCCCGCAGAGTGTGAAAGGCCCTGCTGAGAGATTCCTCAGCACCCTCAGGTCCCTGCCGCTGGCACCCCATCTGCACTGGCTCACCTGTTCCCAGGTATTCCTTGCCCAGCAGGTGTGGGGCTCTTGGGGGACGCAGCCAAGGATTATAAAGTGCTAAATAAATGCTCCTGATGCCTGAAAGAATGTGCATGGAAATGAGTAAGCGAGTGAATGAAGGCTTCAGGGCACTGAGAAGTGAAGGGGCCACTGCAGCCACCTCCTGTCTTCCTGAAGTATCGACATCAAAGGTTGCTAGTCCCAAGGTGACTCACCCACTGGCAATTTGGGGACTTGAAAAGGCTATCAATCCCTTGGCCAAGTGCCTCCAGGGCTCTGACTTCTGACAGCAACAACCAGGACAGATTAGCCACATTGAGGGAGCCGCCTGGCAACAATGGCACTGTAACACTCTATGTGCCCTCCCTGTGCTCTGGGGGCTTGCATGAAGCTCTCACTGTATCTTCCTTCTGTTTATTTATAGTTTCACTATGCCTAGCTTATCCCATGCAAAAAAGTATGCTCATTTAAAAAGATTTCAAACAGTAGAGAAAGTGAGAGCTTTCCTTATCCCACACCTTCATTCTCACTTTAGAGATGAGGAAACTGAGACCTGAGATGCTCTATACACCACACAGATTTATTCTGTGGGAGCATGAAACTGAGTTCTATGATTATTCAATGTATTAATCAGCTTTCCAGTCACTGAGACAAAACACCCAACACCCACAATTTAAAGGAGGAGAAGTTCAAATTGGCTCATGGTTTGGGGGCTTCAGGCCATGGGTGGCTGGTTCTAAGGGAGAAATAACATGGTGGAAGGAAGTGATGGAGGAACGTTTCTCACTTCATGGTATCCAGAGCAAGAGGGGAGGATCCAGGGACAAGAATACATCCTTCCAGGGCACAGCTCCGACAATCTGCCCCCTACAACATGAGCCCCATTTCCAAACACGAGATTTTTGGTGGATGTTTTAGATCTGAACCATAACACCTGATGTGATACCAGAAGCTCAGTGGCATGGGGAGCGGGAAATGGAGGCCCTGGGTCAGTCTCGGGACATTAAAACAATTGGCTCACTTGTGGAGATTTTTCTTGCAAGTTGGCACTAGCAAATCAATATTCAGTTGGGCCACATGGTGTGGGATCTGCCTCCCTACTCAGGGATGGCAAAGAAGAGTAATAATCTTGACACAATCTAAATAGTGTTATCTCAAATGAACCAGAGGGAAGACTTTGTTCAAGGGGTTTCCTGAGGGCTCCATAAATCCAGGACTGACAGATCACCTGGGCAGGTGCTTCTGCCACTGGCACCCTGGCTCAGGACAGCAGTGGCATAATTACTTCTCTCACGGTGATTATCTGGAGCAAGCTAGTCCATTTTTCTCTTTTATTACCTCCACATTTCAGGAAAGTGTCCTCTGAAGACCCTGCTTATCTAAATGTTGGATTTATTTGATGGCTCTGTGAGCCCTGGTGGGAAGCCCAGAGTACATCCTGCAGCAGGGGCCTGGGTCCCCAAGCATCTGCCTGGTGGCTCCCTGGGTAGGATGTGCAGGTGGCTGGAGAGGCAGCCACTCATAACCAACATTGCTATCCCATCCCCTGCCCCCTTTGTCCCCCTCCTCCTCCCTCTTGCTCTGTGGCCCAGATGTGTCCAACTCTAGTGGTGGGAATGTGCTGAGATGAAGGTTTCCTCAGCCTCAGGGCCTGTCATCTTCATCCTGAGCCACCATGTGCAAAGCTGCAAGTTGAGGCCCACTTACTAAGAGGGCGGGAGAACTGGCTAAGAGGGCACAACAGACCCAGGACCCTCAGTGGGTGAGGGGAGTATCTCTAGGGGCTGGAATGGCACTGGTAGCAAGGAAGAGAGCGTGGGCCCGTTCTCTCTTCTCTAGTCTCCATGCCTCCCCAGGACTTTTTATCTCTTTCTTTCTCAACCTTGATTCTGACATGTGGTCCTGTTCTTTTCTTAGTTTGGATCTTGCAGAGTCCTCTCTTGGGTCGCTTCTTAGTTCTGGGATCCCTCAAGCTAGTGAGAGCACTTGAATATTTAGATAGCTAGTTATGTTTACTGTAGTAGAGCCTTAGACATTGTCTTAGTTATTTTTCTCTCACTGATGAGACAAAATATCTGACACCCAAAGTTAAAGGGGGAAAGATTTCTTTAGCTCACAATTTGTTGAGGTTTCAGTCCATAATCACCTGGCTCCAAGGCAGGTTGACATGGCAGATAGGCATTGCAGAGGAGAAACAGTTCATAGCGGGCAAGAGGGGCAAGACAAGCCTCTTTCTGTCCTCTATATTGTATTCAGGCTACCAGGATTAGGGCAGTGCCAAACCAATCGGTGGACTGATTTAGTAATCATCCATCGTTAATCCTAGCATTGCACCATGAATCAGTCACACACTCTAGAGTCAGCCATGTCTGAAAAAGCCCTGTCTATGACTGCATGAGGCTTTGGAGGGACATCTAGACACCGACAATAACAGACATCTATGGTCTTACGGCTATATCTAGATGTCCCCTTCAAAGCCCCATATGCTTTGGGAAGGAGATTGGATCATGGAGTCTTGATACTTATTAATGGATTAGTCCACTGATGAGTTTACAGCTAAATGTGATGTTGGGAGGTAGAGCCAGATTGGAGGAAGTGGGTCACTGGGGGTGAGGCCTGGAAGGGGCTATTTCCTTCCCTGCCTTCTCCCTTCACTCTCTGCTTCCTTGCTGCCATGCCATGAGCAGCTTCTCCTTCACCTGGCCCTGTGCCATGCCATTCTGCCTTGCAGCCAGCTGATGATGAACTGAAACCTCTACTAACTGTGAGTCAAATAAGCCTTTCCTCCATTAAGGTGTTGGTGTTGGGTATTTTGTCCTAGCAACAAAGAAAATGATTAAGATATATGGTAATTTAGGTTGAAACTCCTTGTTGGTTCATTCATTCACTCCTTCATTCGCTTATGCAATAATTGTTGGATGCTTACTATGTGACAAACACTGTTCTAGGTGCTGGAGATCCAATAGTAAGAAGAATCAGATATGGTTCTTGCCCTTTTGGAGCTTAGCCTGTAGTGAGAGCAGACAACATAAAATGTTAATCATAAATGTTTCTATAATTGTAGATGCAGTCACTGGTCAAGGAAGACTTTTTTTTTTTAAGAAAGACTTTTTTGAGGGAGTGATGATAGCAGTTTCTCAGGTACAGAGGGAAAGAAAAGCATTCTAGGCAAAAAGCATAGCATTTACAAAGGCCCTGAGGTGACAGGTCAGCATGACTAGGAAGTAAGTACGGCTGGTGTGGATGAAGTGAGGGGCAGTGGGGGTGAGGTGAGGCTGCAGCAAGATTGGGCCCATAAGATCTGTCTCCCTGCTCTGGGCTGCAGGAAGCCTGTGAAAGCCATAGGACAGGGAAGTTTGGGCCACATAGTCAGGTAATCTCCCAGATCCGTCTCCACTTTTAAGGGAAGCCCAGGCCATTGAGATTCTTGTGGTCCCCACTGAAGAGGCATCTGCCACCTGGGATGGGGACGATTTGCTTTCTCAACCTGCTTTATTCCCTGGGGTCTCACACATCTGGATTTGGGTAAGTTGGAACCAAATGTGTGCAGCTGCCTGCGGACTGAGAAAGAGACTCCAGAGCAGAGCACTGGCTGCAGCAATGAACTCGGTTCCAACCCTCAGTGTTCAAGCCTCGAACAGCCAAACCAGACAGCCGAAGAAGAGCCCCCCCTCAACCCTCCCAGCTTGGCAGCTGCTGTGACCCCCGGTAAGGGTGGAAATAGTCCCCATTAGCCTGTGCTGACCTTGCTCTTGTCTAAGAGCCCAACGTAAGGTCCTCTCCCAGTACAGCTTGGCACACAGAGAAGATCAATGTTTGGGGCACAACAAGATGAAGGGCTTTCTCTTTTGGGAAACTGCTCATCTTCATTCCAGGAAGCTGGGATGTGGTCTCCCAGGAGCCTGGCAGACACTCCGTCTGCCTCCTGCTGCTTCCCTGTGTCCTCTGAACTCTGTGGAGCAGAGGTTGGGGCAGGTGTCCCTGCTGCTTCTGGGCCCAGAGGGGTCCAGCCAGCTTCCCCCATCCTGTGGCTGTGGGCAGGGATGCACCGAGGTCACATTCACAGTGGGCTAATGGGCAATGGGGACACCAGTTCTCACCCTCTCCCCGTGTCCCCACTCTCACTTGAAAGATGAGTCTCCATCCTCTTTAGAATATTGTCCAGAAGTTCCTGCCTTAATTTCCATCTCATTTGCTCTTCTTTCAGGGATGAGCAGGGATTCATCTGACGAGTGAATTTAGTTGACATTGTCATTTTGTAATCCACATAGTTAAATTTTGTTTGATTTGCAGCACCATCTGTAAAAGATGAGGCATTCTTTTGGTGCTGTCATGGAACCTCTGCTTCTCTCTGCACATGGCTCAGTGCTCCTGGAGCATCCACCAAGCACCACAGTTCATGAGATTATCATTGATATCATGGGTGCACCGCAGCTCTTTAAGGGCTTTGTGCTCTGAGGCACTTGGTCCAGTTGGCGCTTTATCATAGTCCACCAAGGGTGTGGGCTTGATTAATCGTGACTCAGTGTGCCCCATGAATAACTGGCATCCTGCTTCCCATTAGGAAGGAGCTCAGTGTTCTGTGACCAGATGAATGTCAAGATGTCCCCCTTGCAGGTCTGACTCCTATAATCACTCCTGTTGTCCATGCTGTATAATGAGGACCCAATTAGGAGAGAGGAACCACATCAGGAATTGGAACAGGAAAAATTTAATATGAAGAATTTTAAAGTATTAAACTACTAACAGAATACTGATTATTAAGAAGTAGCAAGGGGGTATCATAATTCCCAACTTGAAACTATACTACAAAGCCATTGTGATAAAAACAGCATGGTACTGGCAAAGAAACAGACCTGAGGTTCAGTGGAATAGATTAGAAGAGGCAGAAACAACTCCAGACATACTCAGTTTTGATAAAGGAGCCAACCATCCTCACTGGAGAAAAGATAGCCTCTTTAATAAATGATGTTGGAAAAACTGGATTTCAACTTGCCAAAGTTTAAAACTAGATCCCTAATTTCACCATGCACTAAACTAAAATCAAAGTGGATTAAAGATCTAAATATTAAAACAGAAACACTAAACTTGCTGGAAGATAAGTTAGGTAGAACTCTTGAAGACACTGGCATAGGAAAAGACTTCATGAACAAATCCTCAGTAGCATGGGAATTAGCACAAAGAATCAACACCTGAGATCCCATCTTTTTAAAAAGCTTCTGCACTGCAAGAGAAACCACCAACAGAGCTAAGAGACAACCAACAATATGGGAAAAATTTTTACCAGCTGTTCCTCAAACAAAGGTCTACTATCTAGAATCTATAAAGAACTCAAAAAAATCAGACGCCCCCATATATAAAGACCCAATTCAAAAATGGGCATCTAAAATGAACAGACATTTCTCAAACAAAGAAATAAAATCAGCAAATAAATATATGAAAAAATGTTCAACATCACCGGTCATTTGAGAGATGCAGTTGAAAACAACAGTGAGATTCTACCTCACCCCACAAAGAATGGCTGCTATCAAGAAATCAACCAATAACAAATGCTGGCAGGGTTGTGGGGAGAAAGGAACCCTTTATTGTTGGTGGGAGTGCAGACTGGTGCAACCATTGTGGAAATCAATATGGAGATACCTCAAACAATTAGGATTAGAATCCCATTTGACCCAGCTATTCCTCTGCTGGGTATCTTCCCAAAAGAATTAAAAGAGTCATACCACAGTGATATGTGTGCACCCATGTTTATAGCAGCACAGTTTGTAATAGCTAAAACTTGGAAACAGCCCAAATGCCCATCAACTGGAGACTGGATAAAGAAGATATGTTTTTTTTTTCTTCTTTTTTTGGTACTGGGGATCAAACTTGGGTCCTTACACTTTTGGGACAGGCACTGGAGCCATTGAGCTAAATCCCTGGCCCAAGATGTGTGTGTGTGTGTTTTATTTTAATAAAGTGGAGTACTACTCAGCCATAAAGAATGGGAAACTAGAGACATTTATAGCTAAGTGGATGCACAGTGAGGCCATACTCTTAAGTGAAATAAATAGGGAAGAGTGGAGGGGGTGAAGGGAGGGCAGGGGAATGGGGAAAAAATAAGAACCAAAATACATCATGTAAAGGTACAAAATCCCAATGATGAATGTAAATGTATTGTATCCTGAAATGCACCAATAAACTTCATGGAAAAAAAATGTGAGAAAGCAATGCATGGTATAATTAGGTTAAATTAAAAAAAAAAAAAGAAGTAGCAAAGAAGAGAACTCCTTTTACCTTTGGAGGTAAGGGGAGTGATAGGGGAAAGAAAGAAGAACTTGGAAGAGCCCTAGTCAGCCCTCCTCCCACCAATGCCCAAGTTCAAATTTCTTTAGTTGGGTGTGGCTCCCACAGGAACACCTGTCAATGGCCAAGAAAGTGACCAATCAGAGCTCGTAGCTGGTCCATCAGAAAGTGCCACCAGGTGGTGGAGAAGCTTGGTGGCAGGTATGCTCTGGGGGGTCTCTTAGGATCAGTTTGCAGGGGGGCTGTGTAGCCCTTAGAAGAGCTGCCTGGAGGTAAGCACCCCAGGAACCAGCTCGGATGCCCCCTTTCTGGGTTCTGCCTCTTCCCTTTCTACTCACTGACAAAGCCCATCAGCGAGTCAGCTGGCGAAGGAAACATGTTCACAAGGCCCCACTCTGGCAACCCTGAAGCAGAACAAAGAAGGGCAGATTCAAAGATGCCAGGCAAGGCGTCAATCTCTGGAGCAATTGAAGACCCTACTTCTGGGAAATGTTCACTGTATTTGGCATCAGACAGCTCAGGTCCATATCTGGGCTCTGCCTTCCACTGCTGAGTCATCCCAGTGAGGTGACTGCCCCTCTTCAAACACCATTTCTTCATCTGTGCAGGAAGAATCTGATCCGAACTGTGCCAGAGGTGCCTGGCTCTGCAGGAGTCTCCATGCGGATCTTCACACAAGGTAGCTCATCTACCCCAAGCAAACCACACTGTCCTGGTTGTGCTGATGATGACAGTGAGGCTGGCAGGTTAAGGGCTGTGCCCACATCACACAACAGGAGAGTGGTGGGGCCAGGACTTGACCCCAGACCTCTGGGCTCCCGGCCTGGTGCTGTTCAGCCTCACACTGTGTCTCCACGAGAGTGTGTGTCCCTCCCACCCACACGCTCCTTCAGGACAGCAGCTCTGTGGCATTCACCTCTGTGTCCCATCACCACGGCTCCCAAACCCCACACTAAGGAACCACTTTAACAGCCTCCAAGGTTGCTAAAGACACAGGTTCCTAGGCCCACTCACAGCTCCCACATCAGCCTGTCTGGGGTGGTGGCCCAGCACCAGAGGTTTTTAGACACTTCCAGGGGAGTCATGTTCAAGGGCCACAACCCTAAACCCCTAGTACCCCTCTCTGATGTGTTGTTGGGCCTCTGGTTGAGCTCTGCAGAGCAGCACTGCATGGCCCCATTTTATAGACAAGCAAATTGAGCCTTGGGCTGCCTAAGTCATTTGCTAAGTGGGAGCTGGAATTTGGACACAGGGTCAGTGCCTCTACCCCCACGCTAATGCCAGCACTGACCTGCTTCCCACAAGGAGAATGACAGCAGTGATAACATTTACTCAGTACTTACTGTGTGCCTTGCAGCCTCATGTTACTCTGCCCTGGAGGCAGGTGTTATTATTATCCCCTCTGACATTCAGAGGGGCTGAGCAACCTGCCTCATGACACAGCTGGTGGTTTCAGGTCACAGATTTGAACCCAGCCCCTTCATATTACAGCCCCACTACTCTCTGCTCCTTTCCAGCCTTGGAGCTCAACAATTCATTGTAGACATGCGAAAGTTACATTTACTGAGAGTTTACTAGGAGCCAAGCCTACAGCACTCAGTGCCTGGCACATAGCCAGTCCTCCAAACATCTCTACCCATAAGCTCACTTCTCAGATGGGAGCTCGTAAGAGGCCCAACACAAGTAGCTAAGTGGAATCAGTTCCCATTTTACAGCAAAGGGAGACTGAGACTCGGAGAGATGAAGTGACTGTGGAGAGGCAGGCTGAGGGTTCAGCAGGAAGAAGCCGGCTGGTTTGTAGGACCCTGTGGGAGGACAACAGGGCCCTCCCAGCCCCAGCCCCTGGAGGGGCAGCACAGGCTGTGCAAGCATACGGAGAAAGGAGCCTCGCTGACCAGCCACACCCATGGCCTTGCAAGGCCTGAAGCCTGGAGCCACTGCTGACAGCTGGACAAGGAATCCAGCAAGTCCAAAAAGGCTACTTCAGTGCCAGTATGACTGAACAAGATCCTGTGCATTCCCACTGGTGCTCAAAAGCTGCAACTGTGGCATTTGTTTCAGTCATTGGCTCTTCCTCCAAAGTCCCCCACCCTGGCTGGCAGGCCCTCCGGTGGGGCCTGAGTCCCTGCCAGGGCACCGCCCTCGAGGCCTCTCCTGACCATGGCTCCCACACCTCAGGAGAGGGGTGCCAGCAACTGTCCCGGGCTGGGCAGCTCCCCAGTCATCAAGTCCTTCCTGAGCTGGCCTCTGCCTCCTGAGGGTCCTCTTGCAGCTCGGGCTCCATATCCAGGAGGAACAGAGAACAAGAGCACTCTTCCACCCGCGGCTCTCAGACATCAACCACAGTGCTGATCTGACACTTACCGAGTGCTCAACACCTACCAGGCACCACACACAGGAATTCACATGCCCACCACCTCACTGAACCTGTTGCCATCCCAGAAGGTGGGGGCTGTTGTTACTCAGCTGTACAAATGAGGAAACTGAGGCTCTCAGAAGCTGAAGGATTTGCCTGAAATCATGCAACAGTAAGTACTTAACGAAGAGTAGCTTTCTTCTCCTCCCTTCGATCCTGGTGACACTTCCTTTGCTGGGGACCCTAGAATGGTCCTTGAGGTACAGAATCAACTGACCCTGCAACCTCAGCTGGCCCTGGATTCTCATCATGCACTGTGATGAATGTCATTACCATATAAGTCACTTTGAGTTGTGGTTTTAATTTGGAGCCCGAACATCCATATAAACAAAGGTCGCGATAATTTACAGGCCTAATGGTCATGTTAAGAGATTATCAATGAAGTAGGCACAAACCCAGGAGGAAATGGAAACACGATTGTGATTTTGAACTCTCTCTCCATCGCCACCTTTGGCACTTCCTGTCCACTACCCATTTCACAGTAGCTCTCAGAGCTGTCTTACACAGACGGCTCCATGTGCAGGAATTACGGCTGCAGTGGGAAGTGCGAGAGCTGAGCACAGCTCCCTGGGCCTCACCCAGCCTGGCTCTTGGCAGGGACACAGGACAGGTAGCTAAGCTGAGGGAGGAGACGTGTGACCGCCTTCCAGGACCTCATAGTGTTCGGCAGTCCTAGGAGTCTCTTTCTCCCCTGCTCAGCCTGCAGTCTTTTACCTTCTGGACCCAGGAGGGAGGTGGGGTGGCTGTGGAAACAGGTGAGGAAACAGAAGCTTGGAGTCACTGAGTGTCTTCCCCAGGGCCTCACAGCAAGGTGCTGGCCAGGAGGCCTCCTGGCTCCTTCCAGGTTCCGTCCCATTTTCATCACCTCAGCCGCACTCAAAGCAGCTGAGATTTATAGAACACGGCCACCATTAGCGGTGGCATCTCTCTGCTGGGCTTGGAGCGCTCTTATCTCCATCATTTCAATTAGCATCGGGACTGTTTTTATTAGAAGAATTCTTTTCAAAAGGGACATAAAACATGTCTTGAAAGGAAATGTAGTTTCCATTTTCTCCCTGTTTTACCCATCATAACCCATTTCCATTTCAATGGAGTCTCTCTTCTTTTTGTGCATCATGTTTCAAAACCTGTAACATGAAAGACCAGTTGGGAACACCATGTTTTGAGCTCGTGTCTGTCCTCAGCACTGTCAGGCACCCTGACAGATGGCGTCTTCCCTTCAGAAGAGGATCGGTTTTTCTCTGTGGCCTCTGCTCCCAAGGCTCCTGTGCCTGGTACACTTTACCCTGCCCCTGGCCACTTCCTGCTTTTTCAAGGCCTTGCTTGGGCACCACCTCTTCGGGAAAGACTAAAAAAGAAGGACTTGAACCAATTTCCATCTGACTCAAAGTCTAGTTTTATTCACCTTGCTCCCCACTGACCCACAAAGATGTAGCTTGTGATGATGGTAAAAATGGCTGTGCTCTTGCTAATGATATGGAGATGATGATTGCTGTAAATTGAATTATGCTTCCCAAAAAGATATAGTCAAGCCCTAACCCTCTGAACCTTAGAATGTGAGCTCATTTGAAAATAGGGCCTTTACAGAGGTAATCAGTTAAAATAAGATGATTAGGATGGGCATGAATCCCATATGATTGATTTATTTAGAAAAAGGGGAAAGGCTGGGGATTTAGCTCTGTGGTTTTGCTGCCTGCTGCGCAAGCACAAGGACCCGAGTTTGATCCCTGGTACCAAAAAACAAAACAGAAAAAAAAAAGAAAAAGAAAAAGGGGAGATGTGGACACAGATGACACCGAGCAAGAAGATGTGAAGGGACAAAGGGAAGATGGCTAAGGATGCTGGAGGGTACCAGGTGTGCAGGGAGCGGCCTGGTGCCCATCCTTCCTGTGTCCTCAGAGGGAACCTGGCCCTGCTGACACATTGATTTTGTTCTTCTGGCCTCAAGACAATGCATTTCTGTTTTCTAAGCCACTGTTAGTTTAACTTACCTTGTTACAGCAGCCTGAGGATACTCAAGCCATGATGGCACCAATGGTGAAGTCTGTGCAGAGGTACAGCTGTGAAGGGGCTGCCCAGGCTAGACTACATTTCCCAGCCCCCCTTGCCTCTAGGTGGGGCCATGTGACCAGTTTTCATCATTGGTCTGGGAGAAGTGATGCATGTGTCACTTTTGGGTGAAGGTCATTAAGAAGCAGGTATGTGAGCTGGCCATGATGAGGCCGGCTTATAATCACAGCAATTTGGGAGGCTGAGGCAGGAGGATTGAAAGTTTGAGCTCAGCTTTGGTGACCGAGAGACTTAGTTAGATTCTGTCTCAAAAAAATAAAAAGGTCTGGGGATACAGCTCAGTGCAAAGGCCCTGGGGCCCTTTCCAGAACTGGGGGTATGGTGGGGGAAAGGCAGATATATGCTTTCTACTCTCTCTCCTCTGCCAGTAGAAGCTGGAGAATCTGAGGCTTCAGAACAAGGCAGAACAGTGAGCTGTGAGCTTTGAGATGGAGAGTCTGAGTGCCTAAGTCTCTGCCTAGAAGAAAGCCCCCACCGCCGCCCCGCTGCTGGCCAGTGGCATTGGAGGTGAGCATTGGGGCGGTGAGGGATGTATGATGGGGTCTAACCCAGCCTGGCCACAGGAGGGGCCCTCTCAGAGGAGGTGGCACATCTACAAAGCCTTGAACAAGTAGGAAAAGGCCATGGGAAGGAGGAAAGTGTGCAGGCCCAGGACACACCAAGAGCACAGGAGCGAGCACTTGATCCATCAGGGACCTTGAGAGGAACCTCTGGTGAGGAAAGAGAAGATTGGAGGCCAGGGAAGTGAAGGAAGCTGGAGCATGGCGGCCATGGTACCACGAAGGAGAGTTTGACCATCACCCTGAGTCCACCAGGTGGCCAGGAAATGATTCTGAGCAGGGCCGTATAGCCATATTTGAGCATTAGAAAGAGCTCTCTGGCTCCCAGTGTGGGGCTGGACTGGGGACAGGGAGATTGAAAATGGTGACACCAGGAGATGCCTGGGCCAGTGGGCCAGGGAAGAGGGCATGGAGCACAGCTGGGACAGAAAGGGGTGGCTTTTAGGGTAATTTAGATACAGAGTCAATAGGCCTTGGTGATGGTTTCAAGAGAAGATGGGAGGAAGGGAGGAATGAAGGGTGACGTGTAGATTTGAGGCTGGGATAGTGGGGCCACTGCTGAGATGGGGCACAGAGGAGGAGCAGTACTTGCACAGTGTCTCTATCTGGTCTTGGCCCCAGTTTCCCCAATTATAGTCATGTGTCCAGAGATATGGAGATAGGTAATCAATGGATCAATAGGTAGATTGATTAGTCAAAGAGAAGAACAAGGACAGATGCACAGGCAGGCAGTTTACCACAGGGGACAGTTTTACTTGTGATATCTGTCTCTTCCACTGGGCTGTGGTAGTTGTGCTTGTCTGGTTCACTGCTATACCCTTCAGATGCCACGGACAGCCTGCCCTATAATGGCTCCTGAATTCACATGTGTGAATGAACAGAAAGGGGCACAAACACACAGCTTCCCAAGTATTTGATTTGACTGGAGCCCAGGCAATTGCAGGGCTCCTGGGATAGTTGAATGGAGATCTGGAGGGCCAGTCAAGTGGGGTGACTTCTTTTATTCTTTCTATGCTGTATTTTGAGCTGAGACAAAAGCACGACAAGAAAAGACAGCCAAGTCCAACAGTTCAGCTAAGCCGGTCATTTGGGAGCTGAGAGAAGGATGTCATCGTCACGGCCCTTATTGATCTTTGCAGATCAGAGCCTCCTGGAGTTCCCAGGTAGACGACGACGAGGAAGGACTATGGGTCTGTGCCACTGCTCTCCACACAGACTGGGGAAAAATGAAAAGAATCACCTCTGCCCTGTGCTAGGCATCTGCCTAAGCCAGGCTCTGCTCTCTGCCTCCCCTGGGTCCCCAAAAGGGGCAATATTCTACCTGCTTGTTTCTGTCTCTGGCCAAGTCAGGTGCCCATGAAGAGCAGCTCCCCAGAGCCATCTAGTTTTTGACCAAACACCCAGGACAGAACCCAGAGGAGATGCTTGCGTGCCTGACACCTGCAGGACCCAGGGAGCCCTGGCCCCTCCCTCCTTCCCCTTTGAAGGGGACAAGGTGGCAGGGGTGCAGGTAGCTCTGGTGCTCTCCATCCACCTGAGCAGCGCCTGCTGGATGCTGTCCCTGAAGCCAGGCCTATTCCTGTGTCCAGGCAAGGGGGAGAGTATGTGGAGCCCACCCTGCCTGCTTCTCTTGGGGGCAAGAAGCACTGGGAAAGGACATCACACCAGGTGTGCATCCCCCGCAGCTCCCATGACCACAATTTGTTCAACCATCAGAGGAACGTGGTCAAGGGCACATGAATAACATGTCACATGGGGGCCCCGTGCCCCACTGTCCTGTCCGCATCAGGCCCTCATTGGCTCCTTCCTGGACACTAGTCCTCTTGTCCCCAAGACCTGCCCTCAGAACATTGCCATGTGCTCAGCTCTGACCATGGTTGTCTCTATTTTGGTGCATTCTTGGTTCTTCTGCTGAAGGAGAAGCCACTCAGCTTTGAGAATTAGGCTGACCTTCATCAGGTGCACAGGTTCCTCAAGAGGGCTGTGTGGTGACACTTGGACCTTGAAGGCTGGTGACTTTGGTTAAAGTCTTGGCTCAGCTGTGATTCTGAATGAGTTATGTAGCCTCTGGATCCTCAGTTTCCTCACCTGTAAACTGGCAATAATAACTGTCTTAGTCACTTTCCTTGTTGCTGGTACAAAATACCCAATACCTAGCACTTAAGGAGAAGGGCAGCTCCCATTTCAGTCCATAGTCCTTTGGCTTCAAGGTGGGAGCACATGGTGGAGGGGCATGGTGGAGGAAACGCTGCTCACCTCATGGCAGACAGGAAGCAGAGAGTAAAGGGAGGGGCCGGGGCAGGAGACAGACTCTCCGCAGTCTTCCAGGGACTTGCCCCTTCCAACCAGACCTTACTTCCTAGCAGCAAGGCAGCTGTAAGTCCTCACAATCCAGTCACCTCTCAAAAGCCCTGCCTCTGAGCACTTGAGGTTTTAGGGGAACCTCTAGAACCCCAGAAACAACAATGTGGACTTCATGGAACTATGAGGATAAGTGAGTTAGTATGTAAGATGCTTAACAAGCACACTGATACACGGGAAGTTCTTTGTGTGTGCTTATTTTGTGTTGTGTTATTGTTTTTCTCCTCTTCCTTCTTGACTGATGGGGACATTTTCTCTGAGTACAGCCCCTGCCCCCCTCACCCTGAGGCTGCCGTCTCCGATGAGCTTAGCCAGGAGGACCTGGGTTCTCTGTCACCCATGGAGCCCTGACTGCACAGGCTGAGTCTGCCTTGTGGCCGAGTTTGTCCTCTGTGCCTGTCCCATGCACACGCCTTTCACATACAAGGCTGTGTCTTTCTTCTGGCAGTTTCTGTCATCTGTCCTTGTCCTCGCTCTGCCCCAGTGCTGCACAGCCATCAGCGCACCTATAACATTCACAAGCCTTGAGGGCAGCACAGAGGGAAGAAATGGACCTTGGATCACAGTTGGGTGAATTTCACTGCTGCTCTGCTCCTGAGTGAGCCCAGACTCGGCATGAACCACTCCAAGCCTCAGTTGAACTATGTGACTCACCAGCCCACAGGGCTCTTTGAGAGATTTGAGTGTGATAATTCATGAGAAGGGCCTGGTACACAGTGGCCACCTAATAAATGACATAGTCCCTGCTGGGCTAACACATGGGCACTTCAGCTCTGGAAAGGTGGGCATGAACCCAGGGAAATCTTATTTACCAGCCTCACTCTGGGAAAGAGAAATAGAAAATATTCTAATTCCAAAGAGTAAATGTCAGAGACTTGGGAAGGATTCTGAGGTTCTGAAAATAAACACTGGGCACCAAATGGGAGGGAGAAGGGTGTAGAGGTGGAGGCCCAGGGAAGAAGAGATGGGGGTGTGGTGGTGTGGGTGGAGGAGACCCTCTCTCCTGTCCTGGGTGTCAGAGAAGCACCCCCTGTATGATGTGCAGTGTGGGAGTTGGACTAGACCAGGCTGCAGGGGGCAGGGGGTACCGTGCAGCTGGCTGGCTGATGCTTCATGTCTCCCTCGAAGTGGCTTTGGAAAAATTGAACAAGTTGGCATTGTTTAAAAATTGCAATTTTAGGGCTGGGGATTTAGCTCAGTGGTTTCGGTGCCTGCCTTGCAAGCAGAAGGAATCAAGTTTGATCCCCGGTATCAAAAAAAAAAAATTGTGATTTTGTGCATAAAAATATGGTTTCCTTTCTTGGGAGTTGGGAGGTCTGGCACCCACAGGCAGGCCTTGGGCTGTTTCCATCGATTCAGATCTCCCAACTCTGAGCCCCTCATCTCTGACCCCCTCATCACTTTTGCCACTGAATCCTGGACCCTGGAGGATCTCAGGTGGCCACGCTGGACTGGAGGGGATCTAATGCTAAGACTCCTTCAGCCCTGAGGTTCTGTGACCTACTTGGCTCAGTGTCAGCTCCCTAAAAGCCCTTCCCTGATCAGGCAAGACAAAGTCACCCCTCCTTCTTCATCTCATTGCTCTGCAAGACACAGGAAGAGTGGCTGCCCACTGCCCCTTTAATATTTGGGAAAACTGAGATCCACACAGTAAAGCAACCTGCCCAAGGTCACACCGCGGTGTGGACTGAGCCAGGTGTGTCTTCCTTGGTGGTCTGTGCCTTGTCTGTCACATACTGCCAGGGACAGAAGTAGCTGTTTATGGGGCACCAGGATTCCTGGCTCCAACGGTGTCGCTCCTGGGGGACCTTGGGGCTGCCAGCTGGAGTGGGCCTCCATTAGCCTTGTACCCAGGGACTCTGTGTAGTATGCAGTAGGCACTCAGCAATTTTGGTGGAAAAAAATTAAAGAATTTGAGAAGTTTAAAGTATGTGCGTGTGTGTATATGTGTGCATGCATTATGTGATGCCTATCCATTTTTTTTTCAAGGAGAAGGGGCTTATTTGGCTTACAGTTCATAGAGGTTTCAGTCTATAATAAGCCAACTCCAAGGCAGGGATGAAAAACAGTCATGGCAGAGCAGAAACAACATAGTACACACAAGGCAGCAAAGATAACAAGAGGGAATTACTCGTGTCTCTCTGCCTCTTTTATCTCATTCAGACCACTTAGGGTGGGTAGCACTCACACCCTTAATCCTAGTGCCCTTGAGCCTAGCATTGAATCATGAATCAATTCCAGCTTCACAGGCTCTCAATCAATCCTATGACCACATGAGGCTTTCGGGGGACATCTAGACACAAACCATAACATTCCACTCCTGGCCCCCCATGCACATTCCTATACACAAAAGACATCTACTCTATCTCTAAAAGTTGCCAAAGTCCTAACCGTTTCAGCATTGCCAAAAAGTCCAGGTACAAAATCTCCTCTGAGATTTAAGGCAAACTCTAAGCTACAAGCCCCCATGCAAGTGAAAAGAAAGTCAAACTCTTCCAACATTCAATGGCACAAGATAGAAATTACTACTCCAAAAGGTAAAATCAGGAGGATACAATGGAAAGGGACCAAAGTAAGTCCAAAATTCAGTAGGGCAAACATTCAATCCCACAGTTCCATTTCCAGCATCCCCAGCAATCTGTGTGGCAAGTCGTGAACTCCAAAGGGCTTGGGTGGCTCCACCCCTGTGGCATTTCTGGTGGTTGTAGCTCCCATGGCTTCTCTCTTGGGCTGGCTCTGCTTCCTCGAAGCTTTCCTCAGGCGATCCATGCTCCTAGCTTCTCCAAACTTCTGGGGTCTCCAGTGCACCTTTGGCTTCACACTCACAGCTTCACACATTGCCCTATCAGGGTCACACTGCCTGGCCTTCTGAGATCTGGGTGGAACCCTTCCTGACCCCACAACTCTTGCATTCTGCGTGCACCTAAAATCAGCACCACATGGATGATGCCAAGGTCTGCTGACAGCTGGAGCAGGAGTAGCCAGTCTTCCCTCTCTCTTGCCTGTAGGGGTCGAGTGCCTGGATTGCTCAGCACTCTGAACCCAATCCCAAGGAACAAATTCTCTAGGCTGCCGCCATTTTGGAAGAGCTTCCCTAGGCTGCTGCCATTCTGGAGCATGGTATGGCTGTTGCCATTTTGGAATCTGGTTTTCTGGGGCTTATTTTTCAAAGCAAATTCCTTCACCTTTATAAATCTGAGGCTCCAAAGTGGGGAGTCCTACTGCTTCTTGTGATGCTCTGAAACCACCTTTTCTGTTTTCCTGTTCCTTCTCAGTAATCAAGATCTGCTCTGCTCTATCTTTGCAGTCCACAGCTTTACTAGAGCTTCCTTTCTAGCCCAACTCAAAATGTTTTAAATCATTCTGCTGGTCGTTTTGCTCTTGATTCTCAACATAGATCTGGCTAAAAGCCCCCAACAGTAGTCATGCCACTGCCTCAATATTCGACTGCCTTGAAATTTCTTCTGCAAGATTAATTAGCTCACCATCTTTAATCTCAGTCTCAGGCAAAGTCTCTGGACATGAACAAAATGCAAACTTCCTGCCAAGCTATAATATACATCATCTGGAGTCCAACAGCCAATACAGTCCTTCTTTCTAGCAGAAACCTTCCCAGCCTGGTTTTTATAAGCTTTCTGGTCTTCTGTTCTCTGACCAGAATATCCCCAACAGAACAGCCTAAGGCATTATAGCCCTACTTCTTCAGCTCATAGCTCTGAATCTTCCAGGAGTTTCTGAACATGAACAAAATTCAGACAAACTTTCTGTCAAGTCAGAACAAAGATCTTCTGGAGTCTAGCAGCCAATGCCGTCATTCCCAGCAGAAACCTCCTGAGCCTGGTCTCTACCAGCCTCTGGTCTTCTGAGCTCTGACCAGAATCTCCCACACAAAACAGTCTAAGGCATTCCAGTGCTGATTCTGTAGCCAACATCTCCGGATATTTCCTAACTCTTCCCTTTTCCGCAAGCCAGTTCCAAAGGCTTTTGAGCCACATGACCAGGTAATGTCACAGCAATGACCCCACTTCCCTGGTACTAAATTTCTGTTAGTTACTGTTCTCTCATTGCTGAGACAAAATACCAGATACCCAAAGTTAAAGGGGAAGGGGTTTATTTGGCTTACAGTTCATAGAGGTTTCAGTCCATAATCATCCAATTGCAAGGCAGGGATGAAAAACAGGTATGGCAGAGCAGAAACAACATGGTACACACAAGATAGCAAAGGTAACAAGAGGGGCCTATCCATGTTTTTGTAGGTAAGTAAAATATCTAGAAGGAACTATCTCTGGAGATGGGAGTAGAAGGTATTTCATTCTTGTTTTGGGGATTTTTTTTTCAGGAGGAAAACAGTAAAAGTCTCCTATATAATGCTCCCTTCCTCTGGCCCAAGTGATGTTTTGAAAATGAAGATCCAGCTATGCTGTGTCGCAGCTTAAAATTCCAAATCCTGGATGTGGCCCTTAGCTCTGCCCTGGTCCTGCCACTGTGCTCCCCTGAGGCTGGGGGGGCAGCAGAAAGAGGCCTGGGGTGAGGATCAGCTCTCAGCCTGCAGCCCTGGGCCTGTCACCTCCTCCCAGCCGCCCTCCTTACTTCTCCGCCTGGCCCCTGTTTAACCTCCTCTGGATCATTCCTGCCTCTTGTCCATTCCCCGCTAAGCTGTACCTCCTAATTTGTGTTAAGACGCCTCCTGCCTCCTCCCCCTGCCACATGCAGAGTTTCATTGGGCTGGGCCCTATCTCATTCATTTCTGGGTGCTCAGTCTCTGCTGTGGCTGGGCCCTTAAGTGTTCTGGGCAGGTCACCACGGGCAATCGATCGACTGCCTTCTCTAGAAATGTCTGTCTTCTGTGAAATGTCAGGGGCCTGGAAAGCAAAGCTCTACATGCCTCTCACTCTAGGGTTGATGCTCCTGAGCCTCCGTTTCTCCTGCTGTCAGGAGGGGTGGTGATAATACCTGGGTCACATGGCCCCGGGAGGGAGGCAGCACAGATGCAGTGTAACGGGCTCTGTCTGGTGCCTGCTCTTGGGAGGGGCTGTGGAGGGGACAGGCTGGTGGCAGGAGTGTGTCCAGAGTCCCTGCTCTCTCTCCTGCTTCCAGCCCATGGCATTTGCTGGCATTTTCTGGAAGCTGCTCTGAGCCACCGCTGGTCTAAGCTTTTTAGCCGCATTTTGCATTTTCCCATTTTGTCCTCACAGCCCACAGATGGGCTGAGATAAAGGTCCCAAGTGAAGCACTGGAAATGCAAAACCTCTCTGTCCTCCAGCTGCTTAGAACTCCTCAGGGCCCCACTAATGCTAAGGCAAAGGGTACATCTGAGCACCCAGCTTTCCAGCTTCTGTCCTGCCTCTTCCACCTACAATGTACTCACATTTAGTTGTGGGGACTGAGGCCCAAAGAGGTGATAGATTTACCCAAGGTCACTCTGGAGATAGCAGAGTAGGAATCAAACCCAGGCCTGCTGGGGATCTATCCCTGGGCCATGACCAGCCTACAGGTCACCCCGGAGACAGTGCCCACCCAAAGGGCCTTTTAAGAGCCAGCAAAGGCAGTTCTTCCCCATATCTGTGTCTGATGGTCACACGCTGCTCCCCAGGAAAAACACTGCCCAGTGCAGGGCACTTACTGACCTGTGTGCCCCAGAGACCCATCTGGAAGCGCTGAGGCCCATGTTCCATTTCCCCCAGTGCCGAGTCTCCCTGCTACACCGGCTCGCCCTGGTTTGCTCCCCACCTCGGATTCTACTCTCTGTAGATTAGCAAGGGGCCCTGTGGGAGGCTCTGATCTGTGGCCATTGTGTTTGCAGAGGACACAGAACCTTTAAGGGCCCAGAAGTTCATCCCCATGTGGTTTGGAACCCAGCCTGAGGCCGTGTGCAGGCTTCCTCAGATCCTCACTGACTGGTCATCAGCGGTGGCTCTGAAGAGGCCGAGGACAGGCAGCTGGGGTGTCACTTCTGCCCTTTGCTGGGGCTTCAGAAAGTGTCTAGACGAGAGCACATGGGTTGCTGCTGAGCGTCAGTGTCCCAGAACCCATGGCAGTGGCTTCTTGCTGGTGTAGACCATTCTCCAAGCCCTGTGCAGCCAGTGGAGAGGGGCCCGGAAAGGTTTGCAGGGTGAGCTGCACGTCCAGCTATCGATGCTTCTGAGACTCCAAACACCATATGTGATTGGGGGGGGGGTCTTGCTCTTTAGACCCCAAGCTGAGAAGCCCTGAGGGGCTCCAGAGGAGAGATCACCTGGCCCAGGGGGTCTCACATGAGGCCATCACAGGTCAAGATTGCTGGTGGGGCAGAGTGGACGCCCTACCTGATAGGCAGGGGATCTGCAGGGTCACCTTTGGGCTGAGTCCTACAGGATGAGACTGATTCCCCAGATGGAGAAGGGGGAGGCATCAGGCACCCAGGAGCCAGCTGTGCAGAGGCCCAGGAGTGGGGCACGGATGAGGTCCAGGAGCTGGAAACATCCAGACAACTGTAGCTTTAGTGTCTGGGAGGAGGATGCGGTGCTGGAGGTTGGCAGCTGATAAGAGGCAGAGAGGAGGGGCCTTGAATGCTAAATGCAGAGTTAGCATTTTAACCGTGGGACTCTTGGCCCTGCCCTGCTTTATTGGCAGGACAGGGTGAGGCCTCTGCATCCTGGGAAGGACCTGTGCAGGCGAGTGGGAGAGAGGCTCTGGCAGCAAAGGGGTCACTTAGGAGCCCGTGGTGGTGCAGGGACCCATGAGGGCAGGGCAGCTGCAGTGGGGATGACTAGAACCTGGGGTTCTTACCTCCGTCTGATCAGGTGGCACAGCTGGGGTAGGAGGGGTTAGTGAATAACACCTGCTGTCTCCCATGTGATGAGGGACCAGCTGATTGGGTGATGGAGAGTCAGGCAGATGGAGAAGAAGGTGTCTCCTCTACTTCTGCTGAAGCTGAGCTGGAACAGGCTAAGGTTTGTGCTCTGCTTTGTGCCCCAACGTTTCCTGGGTTGGAAGCTTGGTCCTCAGGGTGGTGGTGTTGAGGTGGTGGAAACCTGAAGAGGTGAGGCCTAGCAGGGGGTCAGCAGGTCAACAGGTCATTGGCACCTGCCTTTAGAAGGGATCAACAATTCTTGGAGCCCAGGCTTGTGCTGGCTTCCCATCTCCCCATGTGCTCCTGCATGTACTTCTGTCACTGGGATGCTGCCTGCAATGAGGTCCTCACCAGAGTGGAGTGGATGCCATGCCCTTGAACCTCCAGGATCATGAGCTAAATACACATCTTTTCTTTATAAAGCACCCTACCTAGCCTCAGGTATTTTATTATAGTATCAAAAACAGACTAATAGTTTGACAGCCTATGAATCTGTTGCTTCCCAGGTTCTAATTAAATTTACTTCCCTTGTCAAAGCAAATGTAGACCCTGGAGACCAAGTAAATGTGTGAACAGGCCAAAAAGGTTGAGGCCGTGACAGAATGGCAGAGGCTCAAAAGAGACAGGCTGCATTCTCTGGAAGATGTGAAAAGTTTATGCTCTGAATACTGAAAGGAGAATGTGAATACAGTCAGGCATTGGTCATTTGGGCTTGACCCTGGCCTAGAACCCACGGACTCTTATTGGAGTCCTGTGGAGAGCGGGTTAATGGCATGAGGGGTTTTGAAACATGAGTAAGAGTTCTCCAGGTGGAGGGGAAGCCTGGAAGTATCTATACAGAGACAGGCAGTAAGGACAGGGGCAGGTTTGGGAAATGGCAGCACACCCCTGTGCCAGAGGATGGTTTTCACTGGGAGTTTGGGCAGAGGGAGAGGTGTATTTATTTTCTATTGTAGCGTCACCAGATCACCACACACATCTGTCTTCACCTCAGTCCTGTACGCAAATGTCTGGTGCAGGTCTGGCGGGTTTTAAACCTCCAATGGGCAGGGCAATGATCTTCCCAGGGGTTCAGGGCAGGACCTGCTTTCTTGCTCCTTTGTGTTAAGGCAGAATTTAGTTCCTTGTAGGACTGAGATGCTGTCTGCCTGCTCCCTGCCAGCGAAGAGTGTCCCTAGATTCAAGAGGACACCCCGTCCCTTTACTCCTGCCTCCTTCTCCTCCCTCAGGCCGCTGGGAGCTTATGTTGCCCTCACAGTCTGAATCACCCCTCCTCCTCCTCCTCCCATCTCATTTCTACCTCCCTCTTCTATTTTTAAGAGCTTATTTGAGGGCAGGGTGAAGCTCTTGTCCAGCACGTGCAAAGCCCCGGGTTCCACCCCCAACAAGTGAGAGAGAGGGAGAGAGAGATATATATTAAAGTACCATCTCACCCACTCAGATCAGATTGTGAGTCTCCCCTGACCTCATCACTTCTGTAGAGTCCCCATTGCCTTGTAAGATAACACATCCACAAGTCCTAGAGATGAGCATGTGGACATCATTGGCATTATTCCTCCAAATAGTCCTCCTATCAGTGGAGGAAAAAAAAACAACAACATTTATTGAGCATCAACTAGATGCCAAGGAAATTATTTAGCATTATTAATTTTGTCCTCATGCTTGTGCTGCAAGTCAGGCATCCCACTTTACAGACAAGAAAACTGAGACTTGAAGAGACTAACGAAGGATCAACAGTAAATAAGGAGGCAAGGCATGATTTTAACTCAGATCTGAAGGCTTTAGATCTACAAGGAGGGCAGCTGGGCTGGGTCAGCCAGGAAGGGCTCAGTGCCTGCTCTGACTCCAGGACACTCCTGCCCCCTGCTGGAGAGATCTGAGGCTGGGATCCTTCCTCAGGGTATAGATGCCAGGCATGAAGCCGAGTGAGCAGGTGACCACTGGGACAGACAGGGTCAACCTTGGCTAATGATGCTATTAGGTTGAGTGTCTCTGTCCAGCCAGAGTGTGTGATGTTATTAGCACAGAGCGTCCCTGTCCAGTCTCAGTTCCAGCTAAATCGTGGGGGTGTGATACCAGCAGATATTTGGGGTGCAGACACCCATCTGGACTTTGGGAATGATGATCCCTACTTTACTTGGTTTGTGGGTGGATTTTTAAAAATGCATCACAAGTGCCCATCTTGGTGTTAGACACAGTGGAATCTCAATTATGTTTTCTCTCCTTGCTCTAGAATATTTTCTTTTCTATTTCAGAATCTGTCATATTCTACATGAAAAGTGGCTAGTGTTCCCCCTTAGAGTAAAAATAGGTTGAGATTTTTCTGTGAAAGATGCTGGTTTGATACACTAATAAGACAAGGTAGATTTTGTCTTCTTCACTTACTGCTGTGAAATTGGAAGCATGAGGCCCCGGAAGCTCATTTTCTGGGGTCCCTGCCCTCCAGCCCAATTGCTCACTCGGTTTAGCATGCACACAATGGGCTGGTCACTACCAGGTGAGCTGGAGCCTTCTCATTTACACTCCTGCACTTTATGTGCTGATAACATGGGTTTAATACATTTATAAACATTTGGGTATCTTCTCAGTTATTTATTTTTCAGTTATTTTTAGAAGAAAATAAATCATCTTTGCACTCTAATAAAATCACTGTTCCACAGCCTTGCATGTGCTGAGTGGCTGTGAGCAGCAGCCGGAAGCAGACCCACACTGACAGCCAGCGCATCTCTTCCAGGCCTGCCTAGAAGAGACTTTGCTGTGCAGCTTCAGGAGAGCTGCTACCCTACTCTGAGCCTTGGTAACCTTTGTATTGTTTCTGATGTCCACAGTCTGAATGTTCCAGGAGTTTCCAGGCAAACGGGACTTCAGTTATTAAACAAGTAAGCACCTACTATGTGCCAGGTGCAAGACTTTCTCCCAGGGAAGCAGACCCACCCTGGACCTCAGTGGCTGTGCATGCTAGAGCAGGCGTGTAAAGCAGTTGCTGAGCTATGAAGCTCCATGGTGGCAGGAGTTACAGTGGCACCTGCATCCTCAGATTCTCACTTCATCCCATACAGCTGGGGCAGGCCGTGCCCAGCGCAGCTCCTCCGACACCTCTGACCCTGTGATCCAGCGCAGCAGGCCCATCCTGTATGCGGCGCACACTGGCTGATCGATCCGCACAGCTGCAGCACTAGTGGCTCCTGCCTCGGATCAATGCAGCTGACAAGCAGGGCGGGAGGGCTGTCATTTCTTTTCTCCTTCATCCGAGTCCTTTCTGGAATAACCAACCATCCCTTTTGCAAATAAATGCCCATCCCGTGCCTGCCTGTGCAGAAGGCTGCAGGCTCTCCTCGCAGGTTGGGCTTCTGGGTCTTGTTATTGTTCCACTGGACTGAGTACTGGGCTGAGAAAAGCATAAAAAGGATGTCAGCCCCTCTCTGAAGCAGCCCTGTGAGGGGAGGTTTCAGGAAGGTTGAGTCACTCACCTAAGAATGCACAGCCAGGGAGTGGCAAGGCCTCCCTTTGAGCTGAGGCCTGATGAACAGGAAATGCAGTGAACTTTCACGGAGTCCTTCAGGAAGTGGGCTTGGATGCAGGAGCCAGGGCCTTCTCTGGGCTCAACTGCCTCCATAAGACTGGTGGTGCATCCCTCCCAGCCCCATGGTGGCCCCAAGCAGCCTCCAGTTGCACAGTAAGTGCAGGTCAGATTTGGTCCGTGCAGTTTTACAGACTGCTCTCTAGGATGATCTTGCTGTGAGCTAGGCCTTCTTCTAGTGCCTGACATCCCCAGCATAAGGTCCTGCTGCATCCCTCTTTCACTGGTGGGGAAACTGAAGCACAGAGAGGCTCATCCTTCAGTGTCTGTGGCCTTAATGTTGCACAGTGACACCTTGGTGCCACTAAGCTATGTTGCTCTTTATTAGTCTTTAGTTTTTTACGTGTTAAGTCATTCTGATATATAAAAATAAATAAAATAAATATTTAAAGAGCTGGGCTGTCATATCCTCAGTCCTAGGCTCAGGGTATGGCATCTATTCAGCGGTGACTTTCTATATTATCTTCTCTGATAAAATGGAGATAATTAAGCGCCATGATGTTTGTGGAGAGCTGGACATAGGGCCAGTGCATTTCATATAATCTGCCTAAAAACTTTCGGGAGGTGAGTTTAATTATCTCCATCTTATACATGAGGATAATGTAGCTCAGAGAGGCCAAGAAATTTGTTTGAGGTCATACAGCCAGGGAGTGCGGGGGCCGAGATAACTGACTCCAGAGCCCTTGTTCTGAACCCCTGAGCAGGGGAAATGGAGGAGAGAGAGCACAAGTGTCTTGGTTTCTGGTGGCATGGCAGAGACCATGAGCCCTGAGCTCTGTGTCATCTTCCCCTGCTTTGAGTGCAAGTGGACAAAGCTCCAGTGCTGGGGTGGCCTTTGCTGCCATTCTTGCCTGGATTATGGCCCTGTGGTTCAAGGGCATGGCTTTTGACTTGCTTCATGTTACACAGAGTGGTGTTCACTAGGACAGTGTGCATCAGGGTGGCCCTTTCCTCTCCAAGGCTAGACCAGCGACCTCAGTCCTTGCTACCCCATCTCTGTCCTGTTGGAGCAGCATCAGGGGGCAGCTCTGCGCCTAATTCAACAGCTAATCTTAGAGAGTGCCTAGTTTTAGGCCTTCTCTGTGCTGAGCATGCATCAGCCAGGCTAGGTGAGGTTATGTTGCAGTAACAAGCAGCTCCCAAATCATAGTAGCTTAAAAATCCCCTACAGATTTATGTCTTGCTACTCCTACCTGTCAGATGTGAGTGGGGTAGGTTTGGCTGTGCTCACCGTGGCCACTCACAGAGAAGCTCTCAGCCCAGCTTGGGTGGGCTTTGTACCAGCCACTGAAGAGGCTTAACAGGAAGTGAAGTGCATTACATCTGTCCACACAACTCACTGTTCAGACTTAGTTGTGAAGTCCCGCCAAGCCACAGGGGGACAGGAAGACAGTTTTAGCAGGGGTCTGGGAATGGAGAAATATGAAAATGTTTGGCATGATGAATGGGTGGGCACCCCACTGGGCAGCACTGGGATGAATGGTAATGACTGTTTCCCCCTCCATCTTCTTCCTCTTCTTATACTAGCAGCGATCATGATGATTTTCTTCCCATTCCATCCTTAGTGGATCATGCTGTCCCAAGAGATTGAGAATGAGCAGTTGAGGGAAATGATGGTGATGATGGGGCTTGGATGTCCCTGAGCTGTGATTTGAACCCAGGTCTGTCTAGCTCAGAGCCCACTCCTCTTCTCCCTGAACCACGGTGTCCTTCAAAATTATTGGAAATCAGCGCAAAGCAGCAGTGAGGACAAGGGAGATGCTGTGGGACAGACAGTGCCACAGATCCCTGTGATCCAGGGACACGGAAAGTCCCAGGAAAGGTCACGTCCTGTGGGTGGACAGACTCTGGGATGCCAGGGAAGGGAAGGGCCTGGTGCCCAGGCAGCATTGAGAGGGTGGAGCTGTGGGAGCTGTGGAAGGCAGAGGAGGAGCTGAGGTGGGAAAGGATGGGTCAGTTAGATGTGGATTTGGGCCTCAGATAGACCTGGACTTGCAACCCAGACCTGCCATTCCCCAGCAGATTCTAAAATGTGTTGAACCTCTCCTCCTGTGTTCAAAGGCCTCACACCAGAAGGTTGTGAGAAGGTTTAAGTGAGATCGGGAAAGGAAAATACAGAAGACAGGAAAATTCAGGGATGTTTAAGTAAGAGAAACAGCATCTTCCAGAGAGTGGGCATTTGTTTCCTTGTGCCAGAGCCTCTGCCAATCTGTTGGCATCAATCAAATCACAAAATCTGCAGGACAACTCCCTAGTAAGTCCCTACTGTTGTACCCATTTTATGGATGAAGAATATAGAGGCCAGAGAGGTGGATGCCCAAGTTCACTCAGCCACTAGTAGCTGAGCCCTTTCTAGTCACATGAGCCCTTTTACTTTTCATTTTGAGGATCAGGGCCTGCCTGACGACTAAGCTCTGGGCTAAGAAAGTTTATACAGACGCCAAGATGGTTCCTCTTTCCCCCACCCCACATGGCCAAATTCCAAGCCTGTCCTCAGAGAGCCCCATTTCCCCAGACAGGGAACCGCTTCATTACCACAAGTTCCTTTCCACAAAGATGAAACGAAGAGGCCAATTAAAGTCTTTCGGCTCAGCATGGGTTTGGAAATCAATGCCCCACGACTGTGCATCCAGCGTCTGTCTGCAGCTGCCTGATTTTAGCTGGATCCTTGTGGGCTTCTCATAGGTTCACCCACCCTGGGGTCGTCAGAGAGGATCTGAGAAGCATCATTGATCTTTTGCTGAAGGTATCCTCATAAAATACAAATCTGCTGTTACTCAGAGGGCTGCCTGTCGTCTGACAGAGAAGTACCACTGGGAGAGCAAGAGCCATAACTTCATCATAAAAACCGCCTTCTCACACCCAGGACTGCCCACCCCCAGCCCCAGCTCTGCCCTGGGAAATTGATGCCTTTTACTGTTTCACCTTTGGCTCAGGGCCACAGTAGGAGCCATCAGTAGGGTGTTAAAGGCATTTCCAGTTGTGGGCAAGTTCCCTGTCAGGAGACCAGAGCTCATGCAGACATTCAACATCTATTTATTTGTACAAGGCTGATTCATGCCCTGTCCTTGGGCGCTCCTCCTGGTGTCAAGGGCTGAAGAGGTGGAGGGCTCTCAGAGGGTCTGGAGCCTTGGAAAATTAAAAACACAAGCAGCTCATTGTGCTTGAGGGTGGGTGTATGCAGAGTAAGCCGAGGATGCCTTCATCTTGCAAATTAGAGCCCAGGCTAAGGGAGCTCCAGGAAAGGAGGAAGAAGAGAAGCCATCAACAGGGACAGATGTTTCTCTGGTAGGACAGGGTCATCAAGCCTGATTCGGAGGAAGATCCTGAGGCTCCAACTACTTCCTCTTAGAGACAGGGCTCTGAGGCCGAGAAAGAAAAGGCCACTTGTCACAATGTCATCCTATAATCAGGCAGGAGGAGAGATAGTGAGGTCCCAGATTATATTGTCTGTTCCTTAAAGAAGATATGTCTCTGCACAGAACATCAGGGGATGAATGTGCCCAGTAGTCAAGGGTAGGGGTGAGCAAACTGGCCCTGTTCCCTGACATTGTAAATAAAGTTTTATTGGGACACAGCCACACTCACTTATCGTCTAGGGCTACTTTCATACTACAATTGGAGAGCTGAATAATTTTGACAGAGACAGCCTAGGCTAGAAAGCTTAAAATATTTACAAACTATAATAGATATTGAAATTAAGTATTTATAACTAATGACAATTAAATATTAAAAATATTTAAATCAGGTCCTTTCTAGTAAAAGTCTGCTGATCCATTGACTGGACACTTGCCTAAAGGGAGTTCATACATAACTTATAAATGGTTTTATGTACATTTGAATATTATTATTAACAGTCAGACACTTGCTTCTAAATGGAATCCAACATGGATCTCAAATCTAAAACAGCTGCAGTAAAGCTGAGCCTGCCCCCTCCTGGCCTCCTCTCCTTCCCACTGCCCTGGCCCCCAGGAAGAGCTGCCAAGTGTGACTACAGCCTCAGCTCCATCGCTCACCGGTCCCTTGCCATGCTCCCCACCTGCCCTTAGCTCTCTGGCTCTGGGGAGCTCCTTGGCTTCCCTCACTGCCTGGTGCCTTTCCCTGTGCTGTTCCCCTGCCCGGGCTGCCTGTGCACACCCTGCCCTATGCTCTCTTCCTTTTTTCTGAACACATAGTTGAGGTCAGATAAATTATCCTTGGTTTGCACTGGATGGTGAATCCTCTAAGGGCATCCTTTTAATTCATCTCTGCCCTGGGTTTGATCTCCAGCAATGGAAAAAAACCCTAAACCAGACCAAACAAAACCCCCATCTCCTAGCAATTTTATATGTCTTGATCTGTGAAGTATTAATAGCTTGCATGGTATCGGGCACATAGTAGGTACTCAATAAAGGAAAGCTATTATTATTATTAAGGATAACTATAGGGCCTCTGCCAGCCAGGGAAAATTTTTACAGAATCCCAAACCTGAGCAATGAAGACCTCAGGAGCCGGACCCCCACCCCCACCCCTGGCCCTGTTCAGCCCTGCAGGGCTGAGGTGTCCTTCTCTGGAAGGACATATTTCCCATCTCCACCATTAACTTCCTCCACTGACCCATCCAGAGCTGGTGTCATCTCCAGGATGCCATGAGCCTTTGGCTTGGGCAGTACAGAGGGTCTCCAAGGTGCCGCCACCACATGGCTGCTGGTGGCCTAAGGGCAGGGCTGGGGCTTTGCCTTTTCAGGGCTTCTGCTCTTCCTTTCCAGATCAGAGCCTTTCGCTGGCACCCTTCTCCTCCCAGTTCATATAGAAACCGGGTTTCTCGGAGGCAGCCCTTGTCATGGCCCTGGCACAGGGCTTAGTTCCCCATATCTGAGCTCCCAGGGCTGCCTTGGGAGGTGGGGACAAATGGGCAGGAGCCAGGGGGAAGCAGAGAGAGCAGGAGACAGACATCAAGTGGGTCTGTTTACTCCCACTCACCCCAGGTTACCTTTAAGTGAGACAAAAGTATCCTCAAATCCCTTCTATTTCTACTTGGCTCTTCCAGAAAAGACCCACTTGACATTTTAGAAGTGAAAAAGAGAGAGAAGCACATAGTGTTCCATAGAAACCTCAGGATGGAGGGTTCTGAGTGAACCTTCACATCTCTGTAAGTGGAAGCAGGTGTGGTGGGAGCAGCTTCTTGGAAAAGGGGCTCCAGGATCTGAAACTGTCCCTGGTCTGGGGTGGGGCCTGGCCACTGTGTCCACCTCCCTCCGGTCTCCCCTGATGGGGGCTGCAGGGCTGCACTTCCCCTCCTTGTACATGGTGGACTCAACTGTTCTGCCTTTTCAGGCCCTTCTGCCTTCCTGTCCTCTTGTCACCCTTGGCCTGCCTGCCAAACAGGATGCTTTCTCTGAATAAATGCACCATCTCTGTCTCCCTCTCCTTTATGCCCAGCCACCGAGAGGCCTGCCCATTCTGATTTGGCCCCAGAAGCATTCTGTATTCTTGAAGTGCATGGAGGGGGGAAGTCCAGGGACTCACAGATCACTTTACATGTGCATTGTCCTCAGGACCATGGTTATTTCCTTAAAAGTAACTCCCAGGAGTGGATCTGTTGCTCCATGTGCTTCCCATGTTCATTGCCAGATCACGTCCACTCCATCATCTACTCACTATGTGATGCTAGGCAAAACACTGCACGCATGCATGCCTCAGTTTCCTTATCTGAAAATGTGGATAATAATAGCACCCACCCCGGACGGGTGTTTTGGAGAATTAAAGTGTTTCCCACACTGTCCTAAGAAAGCTCTCAGAGCAGGTTAATCTCTGCTACTCTTATTGCAGTGGATTCTCCATGCACCTGCCAAGTACCTCAGATAGGAATTCCATGAGATTGAGCCAGCTGGTGGCTTGTAGTGGGTCATCTACTGAAACCACAAATGATCCTCCTGAATCCTTCTTCCCCTTTCTAAGTAAGTCTCAGCTTACCCACCTGTTACATGAGCGCATGGTCTATTAGAAATGCCCAGAAAATAAGGCACTCCTTTAAATAGACCAGCAGGCCCTGTGCAGCCTTGAATGACCCAGGAAAACCGGAGGGAGAAAGTAAAGATAAAATACCTCACCACTGGTTCAGGACATCTTCCGAGTTATCTTGGGTCTACTGTACCTCCTACAATCATTTGTTAATTTACCAGGAAGCATCAGGGGCAAGGTTAGGATTTGGAGAAAAAAATTCATTCATTCATTCATTCATTCACTTATTCATTTATTCACCCACACTGCAGACACATGGCTATGGAGTCCCAGATCTGTGCCAATCAGTGTTTTGGGGGCACTAGGAATGCACCTGTGAGGACAACAAAGAATCTGCCTCCAGGAGCTCACATTCTGGAGGGGGAGGCAGGTAATAAACATGGGTGTTAATAAGTAGATTGATTGCAGACTGAGATGAGGGCTTTGAAGGTAACAGCTGTGAAATGCAGGGCAAAGGCCTAATGCTGTGGACAGGAGGGAAGCACATGAGAGGATGATCAGGGAGGGCTTCTTGGAGGAGGTGAGATCTGAACTCAGGTTTGAGCAATGGGAGGGATATGGCTATGCAGAGATGGGGGAAGGGCAGAGAGCTCCAGGCAGAGGGAGCAGCAAGTGCAAAAGATTGGAGATGGATGGGAGCTGGGCATGAAGTAGGCACTGAGGAAAGACCAGTGTAGCTGCAACAGTCAGGGAGGGGAGAGCAGTGGGGGATGAGGTCAGAGAGGTAGAATAGTGAGGACCAAAAGGTCTTAGGCCAGGTCCTCACACACAGTAGGTCCTTTATGACGATTCCTTGTTATCACACTTCTGAGAGTGTACCTGGATACAGACAACGTGGGTGAGATGAGAGAGGAGACCAGTTTAGGAGACCTTGAGGATCTTCCCAAACCCGTGAATTTGTGAAGAAGAGGCCGGAAAACAACCTGCTCAGTTTAGGAGGCTAAATACTCTCACTTCTAGTCTTGTTCGTATCATTAATTAATGTAGCAAAACCTTTTCCCCCTAGCTAATGCAAAGGTGCCCAGAATGATGATGAGTTTTTGTTAGTGAGATTTTACTGTATTTTCAAAGACAGGCCTAAATTTCTCAGTGAAGATGCAAAGATTAATTCAAGATTCAGAACTCTCTCTCTCTTTTTTTTTTTTTTTTAAGTTTTGGAAGTATCTGACGGCATTCTAATATTAGCAAAAATTTAGATCCAACAGAGTTTTATTTTGTTTTATTTATTTATTTTTGTTTTCTTGAGACAGGGTCTTGCTATGTAGTTTAGGCTGGTCTTGAACTCATTATGTAGTCCTCACCGACCTCAAACCCATGAGAGTCCTCCTGGCTCAGGCATGTGCCACCACGCCTGGCTAGAATTTTACTTTCATATGCTTGGAAACTGCTCTTGTCTCAGCTCCCTATGCTGCCTAGAAAGCCACTGAACCAGGGCTGACCATCCACGGGCTGTAGGTTGGGCTAATATTTCCTAAGACCAGTCCTTTCATGATTTACAGGACTGGAGTCAGAGTTAAAGGTCAAAGAAGTTATTTCACAGATGAGAAGATTGAGCTCAGAGAGGGGAACAGACTTCTTCAGGAAGCCTGTTGGGATATAACTGGGATATGGACATGTCCCCCAGACCTGTTAAACCACAGCACATAGAAAGCAGTTGATCTTGCCAGGTACGTATAAGACCAGTGTTGTCAATAACTGCAGTCAATCAATTGATTAATTCTAAAGGTATTCATTGATGTCTACCATGTGCCAGCAATGTATAAGGAACTAGGAAAACTAGGTTAAATATCTATTTTCAAGGATGCTGGGGCTGTGAGCAGAGGCAGATTGAGCACCGTATGCCAGGGGCCAGGAATGAAGGTTTACAAGAGGCAGTGCACCTGCAATAGACAGAAGTGATAGATTTCCCATGCAGATGGTGAAAGGGAGTCTCCCAAGGAGAGGAAATGTGAGGCATGCAGGGGAGGTGAAAGAGCATAGTTATCAGGCTCTGAACATATTTGGAAGAAAAGAGTATAGAGCACAGGAATGTAGCTGCAGGGGAGGAACAGGGAGCTTGGGGCCAGGTTGTGAAGGCATCTGAGTGCCTGACCAAGTGCCCACTTTTTCTCTCTATGCAGTCAAGAGCCCTTCATTTCCTTTTTTGGGGGGCCCCTTTTTCATTCTCTGTGGTTCTGATCAGGTTGCCAATCAAAAACCTCATGCCCTGCACAGGGAACATGTGACCCAGAAATGACCAATCCACCCAGGTATCTACTTAGGACACAGCTCAAGTCAGGCCATTCAGAGCCATTTCCTGGGTTTATGAATGCATGCTAAGCAGGAGGAGGCTTGCTTTGCTCTAGGTACCCTGGCTGGCAGCTGGAAGACTGGTACTATCTTCAGCTGTGGCCTCTTCACTCCTGTGGTTGTATGGAAGGGGGGTGGGCTAGGCTTTTAAGCTTCTATTATAGCACACAAACAGGCTCCCTACTGAGGTCTGTCTGAGTGCCCTTGATCCCTAACTGCCTGATCACATAGTTCCTGACCCTTCTCCCCGGCCCTCAGCCCTTTCTGCAGCAGACCCTCCCCCTTCCTGACGAATTTTCAGTGAAGGCTCTCCTTCACTTTTCCAGGAGCGCCAGAAGCTCTGCTTTCCTGGAGGAACCGGGATACCTCCTCCGCTTCCTAGTTCTCAGGAAGCCCTGGTGTCTCAATTATTTACTAGGATGACCTGCCATCAAAGGGCCTGAAATTCCAGAAAAGTTCCCCGATCTCCTGCTATGAGTCTCTCAGGGTCCTATTGATTTAGTAAGCAGGGAGCAAATGAGAGTCTGTGACTCCCAAAGGAGAGATTGGCTGATCTAAAATAGGAGCAGAGGAAGGTTGACCTGGTTTGGGCTGCTTATTTGGGGCTGCTCCTGAGGGTGCTGGGCAGGTGGAGGGCGGTCTGGACCCTGCTGACACTTTAGGGGTGAGCCCTGATGAGTGGAAAGGCTGTTGGGAGGACAGTGGAAGTCCTGGCCCTTAACTGTGTCCATTTGTTCAGGTCCCCATGGGAGGAAGCCTGAGTGACTAAGGCTCTGTCTCCCGCAATTGCTTTGCTTTCTGTGAGTCCCACAGCACCCTAAATCTACTTGACCACAAATTTATTAACATTCAATCTTCACTCAACTAAAGGCAATAGCCTTGGCAAGCCTGGCTCATAGAAATTTCTGGCTGGAAGGGGTCTTCGAAGTCACAAGGTATAGCCTCTTCAGAGGGTCCCCTTGCCTTAGGAGAGAATCTCATTTCTTGGGCACAGCATTTGAGGTCTGTCACATCCTGGCCCTCCTGGACACTTGCAGCCCTACTTTACACCACTACCAACATTTCCCCAGCATGTCGTGAACCTGCAGAGCTCTGGAGCTTTGTCTGACTCCTTCCTGCCTGGACTCCTCCTCCTCCCTTCTAGCTTCTGCCCAGAGTAGACCAGGGCCTCCTTCCTGGAATGTCCCATCCCACCAGGCAGAACCTCTGTCTCACATCAAGGTCTCAGCTCAGATGTTTCCTTCTTAGAAAGACCTTCCCTGACCACCATCTGATGGGCACTGTCTCCCTCCTGCCCTCGCCCCAGAGTCAGACTCTATGGCCACTCTGTTTGCTTTCTCCCTAGCATGGTCCTGCCCTGCACATGGTGGGCATCCCTGAACCCTGGTAAGTGAGCCAGCCTGAAGTTGGGCCTTTCCAGCATCTTACCTTCTCTCTCTTGAATGTCCCTGAGTGACTGTCTGCTCTGGAATATGGTGACTTCCTTCAGCTCCCATTGCCCGGTGGCCCTGGTCACTCTCGGACCAGGAGCTTAGAGCCTACAGGCCAACTTGGCTGACCATCTCCTATAATGTTTTATGCCTACTTTCTGGGCTCCTAATCACAGTCACATTTTTAGGATTTGGAGAAGAGCGTAAAGACCAGACAAGTGGATAAATCACATTTTAACAAAATGTTCCAAACATGGATTTACACAATAGCCTGTGACAGACGCATCTTCAGGGCACAATCTGGCAGGAAATATCCATTTTTTCAAAGGCTATCAGGCCCTGGGAGAAATAATGAGAGCTTTTTTTTTAGGATTCTAATAATTCTTGGGTGCTGACAGGCTGAAGAACCTCTGTCCTGTGCTCACGTGTACACAGCAGGTCTAGTCTTAGGTCTCCAGGTAGGTCCTGTGCAGGGGCGTCCTGGCATGTCCGGACTGTGTCCTTGTGCTCCTGCCTCCCTCCCACCTGCACAGGATCTCCAAGGGCACAGGGCACTGGGGCTGCCGTGAGCCCAGACCTGGGTGCCACCGTTCCTTGATCTGCAGTGGGTCTTCTCTCCTGCTGCACCCCAGGGACCCATGGGGGAGGCTTTGCATCTTCTGAATGTCCCCACCAGGCTCAGGAGGCTGGGGGTGCAGTGGTTAGAGTTTGGGGCTGTGAAGCAGTTGTTCCATGAAGAAATAAGGGCCCTGTGTTAATGAGATTTTTGTTGCTGTGATCAAATACTTGAGGAAATCAAATTAAAGGAGGAAAGATGTATTTTGGCTTGTAGTTCAGAGTTTCTTTCAGTCCATGGTTGGCTGGCTCCATTCCTTTGGGTCTGAAGTGAGGCAGGAGATCATGGCAGAAGGATGTGGTGTACAGCTGCTCACTTCATGGCAGCCAGGAAGCAGAGAATGAGGGGAAAGAGCCAGAGACGGAGTCTGGGGACAAGACATCCCCTTCAAAGGGATGCTTCCAGTGATCTACTTTCTTCAACCAGGCCCCACCTCCTAATTCAGCTATGAACTCAAGAGTAGGTTGCTCCATGGGTGAGGTTAGTGCCTTCCTGATTCAATCACCTACTCAAAACCTCACGTATGAATACATGAGTCCTCTGGGGATTATTTTTGATGCAAACCATACCAGGACCTCCTGCTCCCACCTGAAAAGTGACTTATTTTCCCTGTGGGAACAGAGGCTGGTATGAGCATGTTGAGGGCAGAATGGTGCAGGTGCTCGGTGTCAGGAGAATTGTTAGTGATGAACTTCCTGTGGCATGTATCATCTCACTTGGGGCTCACACCAGCCTTCTGAGGCAGGTGTTAGCCCATTTCCCAGATGAAAGCAAGGTGCAGGAAAGTCAAATGATTTCCTAGCATTTCACAGTTAATCTTTCCTCCATGGAAAAATGGCTTGTCTGGAAGAAACACTACCACTTCCTCTTTCCAGGAGTGGAAGATGAAGGGGGATTTGGGGCAAGACCAGGAATCTTTGTTGGGATCTGAGACTTTAGTTGGGTTCTGTTCAGTAAGAGGTCATGGAGAGCAAGTGCATTGCTGCCCTGACCCACACCATCCCTACTCCCCACCGGTAGGGAGACTGAAGTAATTAGCTGGGAGAAAGGGTGAGGATTGTGGCTGTTGGTATAGGGTCTTAGTGCTCTTCACCCAGAGGCAAGCTCCACAGAGCTGCAGTACTGTGGAGGCTTCCTGACATCCTGGCTCAGGGAAGCTCTTTGCCAAGGCCCAGAGAGCCTCTTAGCAACAACTCATGCAGCTCTGTCTCCTGGCACAGAGTAGGAGAGGCGGATTTATTTCTGGCCTCTGTTTTTTAGTCTGCGGTTGCTATGATTGTGGTATGTCAGTACCATACTATTTTGATTATTGTAGCTTTATATATATGTTTTGAAATCAGGAAATATGACTCTTCCAGCTTTGTTCTAATGATTTTTTTGACTATTGGGATCCCTTGAGATTCCATATGAATTTTAGGATAGTATTTTATTTCTAAAAAAATTATTGGAATTCTTACAGGGATTGCATTGAATATGTAGATTGTTTTGGGTAGTGTTGACCTCTTAACAACATTAAATCTTCTAATCCATGAACATGGGATATGTATCCATTTTTGTATGCCTAATTTCTTTTAACATTTCACAATTTTCATTCTTCAAGTCTTTCACCCCCTTGCTTAATTCTTTTTTGATCTATTAGTTGTTTGAGTTTATTTTTTAACTTTCACAAACTTGTAAATTTTCTAGTTTTACTTTTATTATTGATTTTTAATTTCATTCTGTTGTGGCCAGAGAAGATACTATGCATGACATTTATATTTTAAAATATGTTGCTACTCAATTTGTGGTCTTATAGATAGTGTATCTTGGAAGATATCCCATGTGCACTTGAGAAGAATGTATATGTTGTTTTTGGATAGAGTGCTCTGTTCATGTTTGCTAGATCAAATTGGCTTGTTGTGATATTTAGGTCTTCTATTTATCTTCATCTTTCTGTTTTTCTATTATCATTGAGAGTGGAGTGTTGAAGTCTCTAATAGTTATTGTAGAATTGTCTATTTCAACCTTCAACTCTGTTAGTTTTTGCTTCATGTATTTTGATGATCTGTGATTAGGAGTATAAAAGTTTGTAGTTATATCTATTGATATTGAACCTTTAAATTAATATGTAACAAACTTCTTTGTCCCTTTTAAGCTTTTAAAATATAAAGCCTATTCTAATTGATATTAGTATAGCTACCTCTACTCTCTTTGAGTTACTATTTGCCTGAGATAGCTTTTCCCATCCTTTCACTTTCAGTCTAGTTGGGTCTCTGGATCACAAGTGAGTCTCCTGTAGACAGCATACAGTTGGATCATGTGTTTTTAGCCAGTATTTAACTTTTGGTTTGAGAGCTTGATCCATTTACATTTAATCTAATCACTGATAAGTAAATGATTACTCCTATAATTTTACTTTTTGCTTTTTATATGCCTTATAGCTTTTGTTTGTGCCTCACTTCTTGCTTTACTATCTTTTGAGTTTATCTGACTTTCTGCAGTGAAATGTTTACATTTCTTTTGTATACTTTCTATAGATATTTTGTTTGTGGACTCCATGGAGAATATATTAACCATCCTAAAGTTATAACACTCTAGTTTGAATTTATACTAGCTTGACTTTAATGACATACAAAAGGTCTGCTCCTTTGTGGTACTTTCCCTACTCTTTTCAAAAATTATATCTTCACACGCTGTGTAACACAAAATATAAATTGATAATTCTTTTAAGTACATTAGTCTCTGAAATTATGTAGAAGGTAAAATGTGGAGCTACAAATAAATGCAGAGTTACAGAGAGCCCAAATTATAGTAATACTTATTAATTAATAATTTAAAAATTATTCTCTTAAATTATATAGAAAGTAAAAAAATGGAGTTATAAATTATCATCACAATAATACTAGCTTTCATGGTTGCCCATGTATTTACCTTTATAGAGATTTTTATTTGGCTTTAAGTTATTGGTTAATGTCCTTTCATTTTTTCCCTGCAAGAATCTTTTGAGCATTTCTTACAGACCCAATGGTAATGAACTCTCTCAGTTTTTGTTTATCAAGGAATATTTTACTTTCTCTCTCACTTCTGAAGGATAGTTTTGCCAAGTATAGAATTTTTATTTAGTAGTGGTGATGGAACCTAGGTCCTTCTGCATGCTAGGTAAGTGTTCTACCATTGAATTATACCATTTTTATTTTTATTTTTAACTTTGTGACAGGTGCTCACTAACTTGCCCAGTCTGGCCTTGAACTTGTAGTCTTCCTGCCTCAGCCTCTGGAGTTGGTGGGATTTCAAGTGTGCACCGCTGTACCCAGCTCAGATACAGGATTATTGATTGACTTTTTTGGTTCCTTTTAGAATTTTGACTATTTCAACTCATTGCTTTCTGGCCTCCAAAGATTCTGATGAAAAATCTGCTAATTACCTTATGTAGGATCATCTATATCTGACAAATAATTTCTCATTTGCTGCTTTTAAAGTTTTCTCTTAAAAGAAAAAAAAAGGAAACAAAATTTATGTAAATAGGGGGTGAAGGGCACACAGGCAATGGGGAAAAAAAGAACTAAGATACATCATGTACAGGTACAAGCACCCAATGATAAATGTAAACATATTGTATACCTAAAATGTATCAATAAGAGAATAAAAAAAATAAAGTTGTCTCTTTGTTTTTCAAAATGTTACAATGTATCTTGGTGTGAGTCTCTTTGAGTTCACTTACTTGGAGTTCATGTTCATGCTCATGTCTCTCATCAAATTTAGGGAGGTTTTAGCCACTATTTCTTTAAATGTTTTCTTTCTCTTTTTCTGAGACTTTCACAATATGTATATTTGTCTTCTTAATGGTGTCCCACAGGTACCCTAGGCTCTGTTCATTTTCTTTTCACTTTTTTCTTTCTGTTCCTCAGATTCAATAATTCTCATTTTCTTCAAGTTCACTTCTTCTGAATAATAAATTTGCCTTCAAATCCCTCCAAGGCATTTTTCACTTCAGTTATTGTACTTTTCAGCTCCAGAATTTCTTTGTGTTTTTCTATCTATTGATATTTTCATTTGTTCACACATTGCCTTCTTGATATTTTCCACATCCTTCTTTAGGACTTTGAACATCTTTAAAACAGTTAGTTTGAAGTTTTGTCTAGTACATCTGCCATTAGATATTTTCAGGGACATTTTCCATTGATTAATTTTTTTCCTATATTATGGGCCATAATTTCCTGTTTGTTTGTATGCTTCAAAAAGTAATTTGAATCTAATAATATGGCCGCTCTGGAAGCAGACTCACCCTCTCCCTCAGGGTTTGATGTATTTTGTTAGCATGTGTGTGTGTATTGTTTTTGGCCATATCTGTGCTGAGGGGTAGATTGAGGTACAAAATTAAACTGTTGACAAAGGTCTACTACCTTGAATCTATAAAGAACTTAAAAAGATCAGACCTCCCAAATTTAAAGACTCAATCCGAAAATGGGCATCTGAAAGAAACAGACATTTTGCAGACAAAGAAGTACAAATGGCAAATAAATACATGAAAAAAATGTTCAACATCACTGGTCATTTGAGAGATGCAAATGAAAACAACACTGAGATTCCACCTCACTCCAGAAAGAATGGCTGCTATCATGAAATCAACCAATAACAAATGCTGGTGGGGCTGTGGGGAAAGAGGAACCCTGCTCCACTGCTGGTGGGAGTGTAGACTGATGCAACCACTGTGGAAATCAGTATGGAGATACCTCAAAGAACTAGGACTGGAAGTCCCATTTGACCCAGCTATTCCCCTGCTGGGTATCTTCCCCAAAGAATTAAAAGAATCATACTACAGTGATATATGTGCACCCATGTTTGTAGCAGCACAATTTGTAATAGCTAAAACTTGGAAAACCCCCAAATGCCCATCAACTGGAGACTGGATAAAGAAAATGTTTTTTAAAAAATAAAATGGAGTACTAATCAGCCATAAAAAATGAGAAATTACAGACATTTATAGCTAAATGAATGCACATTGAGGTGATACTCTTAAGTGAGATAAATAGGACACACATGTATAAATACCAAATAGTTTCTGTAGTGTGAGAAACTGAAAGTGTAAATAAGGACTAAAAGGTCTAATAGATAATGTGAAATAGGAAGAAAAGGGGCAAAGGGGAAGGGGAAGTGGGAGGGGTAGGGGAAAGGAAAGAAGGGAATGGAATTAATATGAGAAAATGGAAAAATGGAAACAAAGTCTTTGTAAATAGGGAAGGATGGAGGGGTTGAAGGGAGGGCAGGGGAAGGGGGAAAAATAAGAACCAAGAGAGATTATGTAAAGGTGCAAATTTCCAATGATGAATGTCATTATATCGCATACCTAAAATGTACCAATGATTAGAATGAATAATTGATAATGTGAAATAGGAAGAAAAGGTCCAAAGTGGTAGCGAATTGGGAGGGGCAGGGGAAAGGAAAGAAGGGAAAGAAAAAATTATGAGAATGGAAAATATGGAAACAAAGTCTTTATAAATAGGAAAGGGTGGAGGGGGTGAAGGGAGGGCTAGGAATAGGGAAAAAATAAGAACCAAGAGGCATCATGTAAAGGTACAAGTTCCCAGTGAGAAACATAAATGTGTTGTATCCTTAAAATGTACCAATAAAAGAATTTTAAAAAATTAAACTTCCTTTTGGTCTTTTCAAAACTTTTCCCTGAGTTTATGTGGTTATTTTCCAATTTCCCATGTATACAGTTACTTTTGGATGTTCTGCTCCACATTTTAATATCTTGCTCTTGTCAGAAGAAAAAGAAAAATGAAGGGAAGGAAGGAGTGCTGGACCATTTAACCCTCTGGAAGTCACTAAAGCTGGAGGGGGAGGAGTTGCAACAATAACTCCCTACACTTCTTTGATTTCCTCTGTGATTAGAAGCTGCAATCAGAGATCAGAACACAGATCCCTGATGTTTGGAGGACAGGGTAACTTTTTGTTCACTCTGGCTCCAGTAAGCTGTGCGCAGACTCCTTTGGGAACAAGTACCCCACTGCCTGCCACATGGCTGAGAGGTGCAGAATGGGTAACTGCTGCTGTGTTAGAGCTCATTGACCCACACTAACCATAATATACTGTCCAAGTTTTCACCTAAAACTTGTGTTTGGCTCTGGAGTTGCAAAACAGTTACATTTGACAGAATGCCAGTGCAATTATTTTCTAGGCAGAAAGACAGATTTCTGGTGCTTCCTATTCTGCCATTTTCTCAATGTTTATGTTTCTAAGCTCTAAGTTTTGGGATGGATTTTTATACAACAAAAGATAACCAATGCACATATGAAGGAGCCAAATTGGGAAGGAGTCTTTGCTTCTGAGCCAGGCTGGATAGTCTGAACTTCCTTACAGGGACTCTAATGCAAGTCTTGGTGCCTCATGGCTTGGATTCAAATCTCAGCTCTATTACTTACCAGCTGTGGGGCCACAGGCAGGTCATGCTACCTCTCTGGGCTGTGGTGTTGCCACACTCAGCGAAGGCAGTGAATAGTGCCTGGAACATGGTAAGTGCTTAAGAAACACTCGCTCCTGATTGTTATGTCACATTCTGTAGCTGACTGGGGGATCTAAATATTGTGGGGCTCTGCCCCATATGAATTGAACCAGATCCCTGGAATAGATGAGATATGGGTATGACCCCTGACAATCTGATGTGCGGTGTTATCAGGCCACCTTGCGGATCTCACAGAATCCCTGCTCCTGACCTTCCAGCCCACTCGGGCCTATCTAGATGAGATATACTCAGAATATCCAGATATTCTATTGGGACAGTCTCCCATACTAGCTCTAATAGTCTCTAATAGCTGAGAGCTACTTGGTTTTAAAATAAGCATGTGTCACATGCTCAGCACTCCAGGGAGAACATAATTCCACATGCACACAAAGTAGTAGCCACATCTTTAGATTGTTTCTCTAAACACCTGGAGCACTTTGGGTAATGACTTCATTTAAATTGAGCACAAGAGAAATTAGAGATGGCACCAGTGTTTCCACAACACGCTCTTTGGCTTTATGAGAAGTTAATAAAGTACCTGCCTCACTCCCGTAACAGGGCCTCCTAGCCTGCTCAGAGACAGGGTGAGACCCTTTGTCTCTGTTTCTCCAACCTCACCTCAGGGAATGGGAATCCAAAGGATGAGGAGGGCACTGAAAAAGTAGCCTGGAGTGGGTGTGGATCTGTGATCCAAAGAGGGTTGAGGTGAGTGAGGCAGGAACCAAGGGGATATTATTATCTCTGATCATCCTTACAGTTGAATTGTGAGTAATATCATATTATTTGCTCCATCTTTCAGATGAAGAAGCCAAAGTTCAGTGACATGAGAAATCTATCCAAGCCCACAGGGCTGGAGGTGACCACTGGCAGGAGATTTCACCAGGGTAGTTTGTCCCAGATACTGCCCTGTGTCCTTCCTATTCATGTTCTAGTTTAACCTTCAAACGATCTTATAAGGCAGTCACTGTAATTTCCTGTTTATAAATGAAGAAACTGAAGCTATGACCACAGGGCTCAGAAGGACCCAGGAATTGAGCCAGTGCATTTCTGATCCCAAAGTCCATGTAACTGGTGCCTGTCATGTGTTTTTATTCTTTCTTAATGTGATAGGACACAGAAAATGTATTTTGGCAACAGATCACAGTCTTACTCCTTGGAGACCCAGAGCAGATTGATGGGTCCCACTCGCAACTGGGGTACAGCATAAGCAGGGCCCAGCAGAGTCAGAGGTGTCCTGGCTTAGTTCTCCAGAAGCCCCAGGAAGATTTGTAGATGATACCTCTGTGCCCCTAAATTATGGGCATTTTCCTGAATTGCTGGGATGTAGACATCCGGAATCACCAGCTGAGTGGCTCTGGTGGTAACAAGGCCATAAATAACTGTAACAGTATTGGCTACTTTGTTAAGTGCCCACTAAGAGAGGATGCACACTGCAGAACACAGCTGCACTTCCCATTATTAGGCCAACCTGGAAAAATGACAGCATATTCCCAGCTTCCTGGGGGAGCCTGATCCCTAAGTGAGTGAACAAACAGCCATCTGCCCCACGGAAAAAGGGGGCCCATGCATGAACCAACTGAGGCACCAGGGTCAGGAAGTACTGGGTGGAATAGAAAGGGCAGGTGAGGAGTGGCCTGTCAAGGTAGGATCCTGGCTGCACTCAGTGATCTTGCCCCTCATATCCTTACCTGTAAAATGGGGGCAGTAATGGGGGTATTAATAAATGACTTAATATAAGAGCTATGAACAGGATAGGACATTTGTGAGGGCTCAATGAATTTAGCAAGAATTCTGCTTCCAGCTGAGATGGAATACCAAGGATCACACTCATCTGCCTTCCTGAGAAAACTGAAAAAAATGGACAAAATACATGAAATGAAAGTTTCCAAGACATTCTGCATCAACCAACAAAGGAGAGTGATCCCTGAGAGATGGGAAATAGTCCTATGATTTCCTAGCTTACTGCCTGGCTGGGAGCCCGGGTGGGAAATCTGGTTGTCTTCCTGAGCTGAGATAAGCAATGAGCTAGGGTGTGGGGAGATGAGGTAGCTTGAGGTCCCAAGGCAGAGTGCTGGAGATGAGAGAACCACGGAGAAAGACTGCACTGGGGCTTTGCAAAGGTCCTGCACAGGCTTGAGCTGAGTGCTGGTCACCACATGGTGTGTGAGGAGACTGCTTAAGGCTGGGAAAAACAAGCAGGAGGATTGAAGGGGCAATCCTGAAACTCAGTACTGTCCCCATCCCTCACCGGTCAGAGTGGAAAACAGATCGGTCACAGGCAACTGGACTATGTATCCAGAAGGATCTTGCTCAGTAATGGAGGAAATACATGCCCTAGATTAAAAGCAGCTCTGTTCATATTTAACAAGCTTAAAAGCAAGATTTGAAAGACATTGTATGTCCATATTACTGATGCTTCAGAATAAAGTTTAAGGGTATTTATAAGAATCCAAATACCAAGTGCCTCACAAGGCAAATTTACAATGTTGAGTATCCAATAAAAAATTTTTAGGCAATGTAGAACTCCTGCCTGACCTTCTAGCCCACTCAGGCCTATCCAGATGAGATATACTCGGGATATAAAGCTACAGACACATGCTTGTAATTTCAGCTACTCAGGAGATCGAGGTAGGAGGACAGCAAGAACTTAGCAAGATCCTGTCTCAAAACAAAAAATAAAAAGAACTGGGCACGGTGAAAAACTGCTGGGTCTGATCCTCAGTATGGGAAAAAATAAACCTGCCAAATACCAGGGAAACAAAAAAGCAGGAAAATATGATATATAGTGAGTACAAAAATCAATCCATCAAAAACAAAAAACAACTGAGACTTGACATGCATTACATAATTAGGCATAGACAATAAAGAGTTATCCTAATCTTATTTCATCTGCTCAGAAATAAAGGAGAAAGACCGAAAATGACAAACAGAGCCCTAAAAGATACACAAAAGGCCAAAATTGAACTTCTAGAGATGGAAATTACAATATGTGAGATCAAAACTACACCACATGATTATAATGGCAGATCAGATGTTGCAGAAAACAACACTGGCTAACTTGATGACATGGAAATACAGCTTACCCCAAAGGAAACACAGAGAAAAAGAATAACATAAAAAAATAAAGTACCGAAGAACTGTAGGAAGAGTTCACATTGATTGTTATGCATGTTGTTGCAGTTCCTGGAAGGTGGTGGGGATCAGAAAAATATTTGAAGAAATAAATGGCCAATTTTCCCTAAATTTGATGACTACTATAAATCCATAGATCCAAGAAGCGTAGCCAACTGAAACTGCAAGGAACATGTAGAAAACTAATAGAATTGCTCAAAGCCAGAGAGAAAGAGAAAGTATTAAAAGCAGCCAGAGGGAAAAGGCCAATCACTTACAGAGGAATAAAAATAAAGAGCATGGAAAAAGTGTCATCAAAAACAATACAAACCAGGCAAGAGTGGAGAAACATCTTTAAGGAACTGTCTATAGACAGTGAAAATATTTTTCACAAACGAAGGCAACATGAAGATGTTTTCAAGAATATAGAAGATGAAAGATTTCATCACTAGATAATGTGCATTACAAGAGACATTAAAGATGGGAAGAAGGGCAATAACACCAGCTGGAAATAATGGGTGTAGCTACCTAGCGATAAAGAGCTCTGAAAATGATAACTATGTGGTTACATAAAGACTTTTTTATCATTATTTAATATCCTTTAAAGAGAATTGACTATTTACTATTTATTATGTAGAAGTAGATGGATGGTGACCTTAGCACAAAGACTGCCAGTGGCTGTCATCACGTGTCTGTGCTAAGCATGAAGTGTGATATACCTGAAAGTAGGCTGTGCTAAGTTAAAAATGTATGCTATAAACCCTTCAGCAAAGAGCAAAATAACAAAATGAAGAGTTATAACTAAGAAGCCAACAAGGGAGATAAAGTGGCATCCTAAAAATTGCCCAAGTAATCCAAAAGAAGACAGAAATAAAGAAAGAGGGAACAAAAAACAGATGGAAGAAATAGAAAATAAATAGTAATATGCTAAATTTAAATCAAAATATATCAGTAGTTACATTAATGGTGCCCAATTAAAAGGTAAAGATTGTCATATGGGATAAAACAGCAAGATCCAGCTATAGGCTACTACCCATAAGAAATCCATTTTATAAAGACAGAAATAGGTAAAAAATTGAAGGGTGGAAAAATGGAGTGTCTATATCAATAACAGATGAAGTAGACTTCAGCGCAAACTGTATTATCAGAAATAAAGAGGATCATTTTTGTAACAATAAAGGGATCAACTTTTCAAAAGGATGCATCAATTTTCAGTGTTTACAAACTTGATAACAAAAGTCCAAAATCCATGAAGGAAAAGTGATAACACTTCAAAGAGAAATAAATCATAATTAGATGGAGATTGCAATACCCCTCAATAATGAAGAGAACAAATAGAAAATTAGTAAGGAGACAGAAGACTTGAACAGCACCATCAACAAATTTAACCTAATTGACATTTAAAACACTCTACCCAGCAACAGCAGAATACACATTCTTATCCACGGCACATAGAACATTTAACAAGATTGATGACATTCTGGGCTATCTAAAACAAATCTCAAATTTTAAAAGAATTCAAGTCAGACAAAGTATATTCTCTCACTACCATGGAATTAAGTTAGAGATCAATAATAGAATAGAAAGATATCTAGAAAATACTCAAATATTTAGAAACTAAATAACACACTTCTGAATAATCCATGGTACAAAGAAGAAATCTAAAGGGAAATCATGAAGAATCTTGAACTGAATGAAAATCGAAACATAACATATAAAAATTTGTGAGCTTCTGCTAACAGAGAAGTTAGAGGGAAATTGTTCACAGATATTTAGAGCAGTTTTGTTTGTAATAGTTCAAAGCTGGAAACAACCTAAATGTTCATCAACAGAGTCATCAAGGGATAAACAAATTGTGGTGCATCTATCCAAGGGAACACTACCATAAATAAAAAAGAATAAACTATTGGTGCATGCAGCAATACAGATAAATCTCAAAATAATTATGTTCAGTGAGTGAAGCCAGACAAAAAGATTACATATGGCATAGTTACCATTTACATAAAATTCTAGAAAATGCTCTAATCGGCAGTGATAAACAGCAGATCAGTGCCTGGGGACAGGGTGGGGTCAGTGTCATCTCTGTTGTTCAGGATCCTAAAAGGGCAAAGGGAATTTTAGGGTTATGAATGTTCATTATTTTGATTGTGGTGATGGTCTCACTGATGTATTCATATCAAATTGCACCCTCAAGTATGCTGCATATCGAATTCTAATCATACCTCAGTAAAGTTGTTAAAAATAAATCTTAACTATTTCTTAATATTCTATCCCAGGCCTAGTGCTAAGAACTGTTATACTCTTTTGATTTTTCAAGTTAAGTAAAATATGAGGGTAATTTCCATTATTATTCCCATTTAGTGAATAAAGCTTTTTACTACTGATGCATAGTAAAGTAACTAGTGTAAAGTCATACAGTCAGTAGGTGACATTGCTAGGACCCTATCCCAAGTCAGTTTGACTCCAGGAACATGGTGGCTGAGATCTGGGATGCACATTCCAAGTCTTATCTTGGGGATTATATTTTGCTCAAATCATAGTGGTATTTGCCTGGAGTCTTGGGAAGTGGAGAGATTTGCAGGAAGAGCTGTGGTAGAGGGGAGGGGAGGGGCCGGAGGGCCTCTGGGTTCTGAGCAGTGATGGTAAAATCCCGAGTGCTGCATCTGAATGCAAAGGGAGCAAACAGCTGTTACCTGCTGGCCTGGGTCACTTAGTCATTCCTGGTCATCAACAGGGGAAGTTTTATTGTTAGGGTCACACAGCCTGCACACAGTGAGTGTAGCTGGGACTCATTCCCAGCACTGCCTCCCAAAGTCTCCCCAACTCCTCTGTTCCCTAATTTTACCTCGGAGCCTCCTTTTCAATCCTGAGCTTCTCCAACTCCAAGATTCTGAAGTCAGGAAGGGGCTCTGAAGAAATGGTAGAGGGACAGATTTCTCTAGCAGGAGAGACTGACACTTGGAAGGGGACAACAAAAGTTAAGCTCTACTGGGTTCAGCCCTAAAACAGGCTTTGATCTTAAGTCAGCTCTTCAGTGTCTCAGCCCTCATGTTCCTCACCTGTAAAATGAGGCTAGTCACATCAGCTTAGGGGGCTCAGAGCAGGACCCAGGTATGCATGACCCCTGGCCTCTCCTTCCTCAGTGGAGCAACACCTGCTCCTCAGAGAACTGGGTTCCAAGGCTTGGAAACTCCCTCCTCCCTCCCCACCCCCTGCCTAAACTTCCTCTAAGAACCACAGAAGAAAACTTGTTTATCCCGGGCTTTGGTGCTGAGAACACAGGCAGATGGCTCCGGAAATCACAGCTCAGCACACACAGAAGGTACCTGGCACAATCAGCACCCACAGCCCGGATCTTCTCCCGTCTAAACCCAGTGTGGGGGCAGTGCTAGGAGCTGCTGGTGGGAACTCTGTCCTGCCTTCCTGACCTGGGCATCGAGCATTGGACCCTGGGCCTAAGTGCAATCTCAGGAGGAGGCCTAGAGTGACAGCAGGACAGTGATCTATCACCACTGCCCAGGGACAGAGTTGCTGTCTCCTCCACAGTGTGGGATTCATACTTGGAAGCGGCCACCCAGCCAGAGACCACTTTTCCAACCCCCCTGGTATCTGGGTGGGCCCATGATGGGACAGATCTGGCTAATGGAACGTGGGTGGAGAGACATGGACCTGCTGGCTTGGTGTGGTAATCACCTGGCACCTGCCTCTGGCTCACTCCCCTCCCTGGGACCAGAGAGGCCACATGCAGATGATGTCCACATAGATGAAGGGCCTGGATCCCCGCATCCTGCCTGGAGAAAGTGCCCCTCCCCTCCCCGCCCCGGGAGAGGCTCCAACCAGCAATGCTCAGGTGGGCTTTGCATGGGAGAGAAGTCAAGGCTTCCTGGGTGAAGTCACTGGGATGTGGGGCTGTTTGTTACCGCTGCTCCCCACCCTGACTGATCCAGCCGGTAGCACTGCTCATCCTCCCCCTCCCCCAGCAGGCATTCCTCAGAGGCTCCTGTATGCCAGGCTCTGTGCCAAGCATGGGGACCAGCTGTGGATGGATCCCCAGGTCCCCCCTCTCGGGGACGGCTGGGGAAACAGTCAAGCAAAGTGAGAAACAAGGAAAGGAAATAAGATGATGATGAGAAATGAATGCAGATTTGGGGGGCTTGGGGTGGGGAGGGCTTGAGAGGAGGAGGCTCCTGCAGAGGACAGAGATGCAGCCTGACCTGAGGCTGCTGCTCCCAGCTGCATGCCTGTCACTCACTGTATTCTCCCTCCTCACACCCCTACAGGGCTGTCACCGTCCCTGTCCTCCGGGGAGGGACCTGTGACCCAGAGCAGTGCACTGAAGGAGCAGGTGCGGTGCCATCCCACCCTCATGGAGCAGAGGTGGGTCAGGGCCAGGAGGAAGGAGAGCCAAGGTCTTGTGGCACAGCCTGGGAGGCCTCTCTGATCCCCAGGGAGAGGAGCCCAAGTGCTGCAGTGGGCACCTTTGGAGCCAGAATGACAGCCAGGGTCTGACCTGGACCTTTCCCTGACTTGCTGGGTGACCTCAGGCAATGTGCTTAACTTCTCTGGACTCCATGCTTCCTCATCTCTAGAAGTGGAGCAGGACTAACCCTCAGTGCTGGGGTACAGCATGGAGAAGTGATGCTAAGGCCAGGGACCACCCCCTGAGTCCCCTGGAGCCATGTCACAGAACCCAGCTGGTCTGCTCCAGTCTGGACACTCCACTTCAGTGGCAGCCCTGGGGATCCAGCCAGGGTGGGGTAGGCTGGCAGGCAGGCGGGGAGGAGCTTGGTGATCAAACTCACTGGTGGCTGCAATCCAGCTGTGTCCCGTTCAGCAGGAAACATCCCTGGAGAAGCGCTGTGCACAGAAAGTGCTCAGATCTCCTCCTCGGTGTGCACAGCGATTTGTTCCTGATTAGGAAAATGTCATAGGTCACTGTGCGATGGTGTTTAATGCTGAGTCTTTTCTGATGTCCTCATTCCCATAACCTACTACTAATTGGCAATTTTCTTCTCTGTCTTACTTTTCTGAGTGCCTCTGTAGCATCAGAAGCTGGGGGCCTCCCCTCCCCTTCCTGCTGTCATCTCTGCTTCTTGTCCAGGGGAGGGGACAAGAGATGGGGACCAAAGTGTGACCCCCTGCCTGCTCTCCAGGCTCTGGTTCCCTCAGGGGACACTGGGGATGGGGGAACAGCTCAGGAATGGGCTTCCCTAGTGCAATGCCTGCAATTCCAGGGCAAGGTCTCCTTCTAACCCTGTACTTGCCAAGCAGACCTCAAAGGCGGGGAGGCAGGTGCCCCTCTCAGAGTCCTCACCTAATTAGCATCAGTAAATGCTTGTCACAGAGAGGCAGGGAGGAGGGAAGGGGATTTGAGGCATCAAAGAACTGCTGACTCAGCTTCCCGCAGTGCATCTGGAAAGCTGATCTGTGCAGAACATCAATGTGGCTCCACCTACTCAGGCATCTGGTTCCCAAAATAGTCCAGGCTTCCCGGGTTCCAGGCCTGCTCTGAACACCAGGAACACCCGGCAGCTGAGCTGATGCGTTTTCCTGTGGGGTGATGCTCCCTAGTTTCTGCAGCCTCATTACAGGAAAGTGGGCTGTGTCAGAGAACAGGGAGAAATCGGTCTCATTTCCCCACTGGGGACATAATGGAGGATTCTCTCTTTCCAGGGATGCTGCTCAGGTGGGAATCTGGGAGGGAAATCATGGGGGCTCAGGCTGCACAGTTTTTGGGGTTCAGGGACACTTTGAAGAATCGTAGGGGTGGCTGGCGGGGCTGATTGGCGGGTGGAGTATGGTCTAATGGCCTCATCAGAGCCACTTGTGCGACTGGTCCCCTCACAGCAGATGCACAGGGACATCACCACCTCCCACTCAGGAGCACCTGAGCCCAAAGCAAGTAATCAGGACACTCCCAGGAGCTCTGTTCCTTCCTGTCCGCCACCCTGTACCCGGGAGCCACCTCCCACCTGGCCCTGGATACAGCTCTACCTGCTGTGGGGAGGGTTTCAGGGGTGGGGCTGCCCCAGGAGGACCTTGAACCTCCTCCTGGAGAATTGTAGGCCCAGGGGCCTGCAGATCTGGGAGGGCAAACTGTAGGTGCTCCTCCTTCCTGCATGCTATTTCCCCTCCCCCAGCTTGTCCTTCAGGGCCCAGCTTTGGGCTCTCTTCCAGGAAGCCTCCCTGGTGCCCCAGTCCACACAGGCCTCCTCCCTTCCTGACTACTCTTCTGAGCTCTGAGGGCAGTTTGGGCTTAGTGGCAGAGGCTTGAGTTTGAGCCTGCGCTGCCATCCTGTACTGTGCGACTTGGCTAACTCGCTCAACTTTTCTGGCACTTTCTTTCCTCCATGTAAAATGATGGATTTGAATTCATTTATCCACTCATTTATTCATTCATGCATTCTGTGGTGAATGGCAATGGAGACTGAAATATAATTTATGTCAAAAGCAAGCAGTGTCCAGTGGGGATGTGAGGGATGGCATTCTGGCCACTGTGTGGGTGGCTCCCCTCCTGGGAGACCTGCCTTCAGTATTCTCTGCAGTGTGTCCTGCCCTTTTTTTTTTAGTACCAGGGATCAAACTTGGGTCCTTGGTCTTGGTCTTGACGGGCAGGCGGTGGAACCACTGAGCTAAATCCCCGGCCCTGTCCTGCCCTTTCAGGCATCCTGGGGCCCACCTAAGTGTCACATGTTCAGGCAGCTGGCTCTGTGCAGAATGTAGAGGACCCAGGGACCCCTGCTTCTCCTGAAACTCTGCCTCTTCCTGAGAGCCTAGGATGCAGCAAGGTGGGGGATCATAATCAGGTAGAGACTATGTATTACACGTCAGTCTCTGGGTTGAACCCTTGTCCAGATCTTGCCTCACAGCAGCCCTGGGAGCTGAGCCAATGTGCAGATGTGGAATCCCAGACCCCTGGCTGGTAAGTGGCAGAGCTGAGATTTCATTCTTGCCTCTTCCTACATGTTCATTCCTTCCACATGGACTTGTCTGTGTGCCCTGTGAAGCTCTGGAGAGGTGTGAGGACTTGCTGGTATTCCCCTCCTACTGCAGCATCCACTGACCAGGAGGGCAGGGTCCTGGTCCCTAGTCCAGCAGCTCTGAGTCTATATCCAGCAGGTCCTCAGGGTGTTACCCTTGCTCAGAACCACAGACCACCACTCTGAGCCCAGTTGTTCTCCTCCAAGTGCCTCCTGAGCAGACACTGCCCTGCTGGAGGCAGGCGACTAACCTAGATGGTCCCCATATGTCCAAATGGTCCAGGCATTGGAATTGTGCCCAGGAAAGTTCAAAGAGCCAAAGGTCCTGAGGAAGGAATGGCCACATTCATCCATGTCTTTATTTGCATCACAAATATTTCTTAGTACCTTTTATGTGCCTGTCCTCTGTTTCACTAGGTGTGTGGGGCATCGAGAGCTACACTGCAGGATCAGGGCTCAGTGAATGGATAGAACTCAACTCAAACTGGCTTAGATAGGAGGAAAGTGGGTTAACCAGGGAAATCTGGAAGTTGGTGTCTTCAGGCCTGCCTTAACCTGCAGATGTGAGCAATCGCAAGTGTTGGGCAGTGCTTCAGTGCTGGAACACAACAGGAGCAAAATGGGGGGTTCCCTAGCTTTCCAGAGCTGGGTCAGGTGCATGCACGTGTACACACACACACACACACACACACACACACACACACACACACTCTCCTTTCTAGACTCTGTGTTGGTTTCATTCTTAGCTAAGCTATTTTAACATAACCACCTGGTTCAGAGCAACTCAATTTCTTCTGAAATTTTCAGACAAACATCTAAGTTTGAATTCTGATTGGGCCAAATTAATCATGTGCCTAATTCTGAGCCAATCATTATGGCAGGGGAAGAAAATTACTGATTGGTTGCATAATCATCCTTAGGGCCAGATGTGGGCTCAGCCTCAGCTCAACCACCTACACACAGAATGGGATGATATGGGTAGGGGACAGTGCACAAGACGGATTTGATTCCTGCTTCTTGCTTGGCAGCTGGGCTGTGATCACCAACTCATCTTGGCTAATGCAGGTGATCTGGAGGCACCTCCACAATCAGGGGGAGTGCTGCTGCAATACAGCACTCCTCCAACTCTGACCACCTGGTTCAGTCCACCCCAGCAGACGTGGTCCCCCTCAGAGGGATGGGAGTCAGCAGGACTCTTCTGACACTTCTGGTAATGGAGCATGACTCAGCCACCTCCCTGGCTATGTGACATTGAGTAAGTTCCCAACTTTTCCCTGTGCCTCAGTGTCCTTATCTCTAAAATGGGAATGATTAAATTGAACTTGTAATAGGAATGACAGTGCGGGCAGTGATAATACCTGTCAATTTCTTGGCTCCAGGCCTGGCACATAGTAGGCACTAAATGTGTATAGTATAGACCAGTGCTCATGGAATGGCAGGCATCGCCATGACCTCTAGGCTGGTACTTGGCAGGTAGGTGGTGTATATTGCTGATTGGTCTGTCTCTTCCATGTGACCATGGCCTTCCGGAGCACAGAAACATGACTGATCTTTTTCTTTGTGTCCAAAGCCCTACACATAGCCTGTCACTGCATGGTGACATCTGCTCACTCACCGGAAACTGACATCTTGGAGGGTGGGAAAGGCACTTGGTGGTCATTGTCCACCAGCAGCCTGGCCTTGACTCTCTCTGCAAGGTCTGTTCACAGCTGCATGTATCTCAGCAGAAAAAAAATTTCTTGACAGCTGAGAGAGTTATTTGAAGTCTCCATTAAAACATCTGGACCTTGATGGAAATGGAGCAGTTGTCACTGCTGGGACCTGAGAGGTGCCTGAGGACAGGGATGTGGAGGCAGGATTTACTCCAGGATTCTAAGAAACGCCTGCTTTCTGAACACATTCAAGATATGAAGACACTGTTTGACCTTGGTGGCATGAGGGACAGCCTTGAAATCACAGCAGGCAGGCATTTGTCAGTGGTGTGTGACCGAGGAAATGGGAATCCTTATCCTTTTCTCTTCCAAGCCCATTCTTAGAAGTTCACCAAGAGCTGGGCTGCAGATAGTTGATGTGGGAGGCGATACCTTTCAGCAGCATCAAACAGACCTCTGGGCAGCCTCTCAATTAGTCCAACCAGCATGGATGCCTCTTGTGTGCTGGTTCAAGGCTCATAGTTTACAGAATACAGAGGAGGCTGGCATATAGTGCCTAGGATCTTGTTTATCGGCTTTTCCTTGCTGTGACAAAATATCTGAGCTAACTTAAAGGAGGAAAGGTTTATTTTTGACTCATGGATTTAGTCCATGATTGGATAACTCCATTGTCTCTGGGACTGTGATGAAGAAGAAAATCATGGTGGAAGGGTGTGTTGGAGGAAAGCTACCCACCTCATGGGGTCCAGCCAGCAGGTTGGGGCCGGGGGAGTGGGGAGAGAGAGAGAGAGAGAGAGAGGCATTACTTTTTCTTTTTCCTCTGAGACACAATACCTGATGCTCAAAATTAAAAGAGGAGGGGTTTATTTGGCTCACAGTTTGTAGAGGTTTTAGTGCATAGTCGGCTGGCTCCAAAGCAGGGTGGCAGGCAGACAGGAACTGCAGTTGAGAAACAGTTCATGGCAGCAAAGCAGTGAAGTAGCAAGTAGCAAGTGACAAGCAGGGACACCAGCAGCCCTCTTTCTGTCTCTTATATTCTTAAAAAAATTTTTTTATTAATTATATTGGTACATTCAAGGTATACAATATAATGACTTTCACCATTGGAAATTTGCACCTTTACATAATTTCTCTTGGTTCTTCTTCAACCCCTCCATCCCTCCCTATTTACAAAGACTTTGTTTCCATTTTTTCTTTTTCTCATATTAATTCCATTCCCTTCTTTCTTTTCCCCTACCCCACCCATTTCCCCTTCCCCTTTGGACCTTTTCTTCCTATTTCACATTATCTATTAGACCTTTTAGTCCTTATTTACACTTTCAGTTTCTCACACTAGAGAAACTATTCAGTATTTACACATGTGTGCCCCATTTATTTCACTTGAGTATCACCTCAATGTACATCCATTTAGCTATAAAAGTCTCCAGTTTCTCATTCTTTATGGCTGAGTAATACTCCATTTTATAAAAAACCCACATTTTCTTTATCCAGTCTCCAGTTGATGGGTAATTGGGTTGCTTCCAAGTTTTAGCTATCGCAAATTGTGCTGCTATGAACATGGGTGCACTTATATCACTGTAGTATGATTCTTTTAATTCTTTGGGGAAGATACCCAGCAGGGGAATAGCTGGGTCAAATGGGACTTCCAGTCCTAGTTCTTTGAGGTATCTCCATACTGATTTCCACAGTGGTTGTACCAGTCTACACTACCACCAGCAGTGGAGCAGGGTTCCTCTTTCCCCACAGCCCCTCCAGCATTTGTTATTGGTTGATTTCATGATAGCAGCCATTCTTTCTGGAGTGAGGTGGAATCTCAGTGTTGTTTTCATTTGCATCTCTCAAATGACCAGTGAGGTCGAACATTTTTTCATATGTTTATTTGCCATTTCTACTTTGTCTGAGAAATGTCTGTTTATTGCAGATGCCCATTTTTGGATTGGGTCTTTAAATTTGGGAGGTCTGATGTTTTAAAGTTCTTTATAGATTCCAGATAGTAGACCTTTGTCTGCGGTACAGCTGGTGAAAAATTTTTTCCCACATAGTGGGTTGTCTCTTCACACTGTTGGTGGTTTCTCTTGCTGTGCAGAAGCTTTTTTAATAAGAAGAGATCCCACTTGTTGATTGTTTGTGGTAGTTCATGGGCAACTGAGGTTTTGTTCATAAAATCTTTTCCTACACCAATATCTTCAAGAGTTCTTCCTAACCTCTCTTCCAGTCAGTTTAGTGTTTCTGTTTTAATATTTAGATCTTTAATCCATTTTGATTTTAGTTTAGTGCATGGTGAGAGATATAGGTTTAGTTTTAATCTTTGGCAAGTTGAAACCCAATTTTTCCAGCACCATTTATTAAAGAGGTTTTCTATCCTCCAATGAGGATGTTTGGCTCCTTTGTCAAAGATGAGGTGGCTGATTGTGTCTGGAGTTGCTTCTGCATCTTTTAATCTGTTCCACTGGTCCTCAGGTCTGTTTCTTTGCCAGTACCATGCTGTTTTTATCATAGTAGCTTTGTAGTATAGTTTCAAGTTGGGGATTGTGATACCCCCTACCTTGTCTTTATTGCCTAGTATTGCTTTTGCTATTCTAGGTCTCTTCTCATTGCAAATGAAGTTTTGGATTGTTTTCTCCAGGTCTGTGAAGTATGCTGCTGGGATTTTAATTGGGATTACATTGAATCTATATAGCAGTTTTGGAAGTGTAGCCATTTTCACTATATTGATTCTTCCCACCCAGGAGCAGGGGAAGTCTTTCCATTTTTCGATATCCTCTTCAATCTCTTTTTTTCCAGAGTGCTATAGTTTTCAGAGTAGAGGCCTTTGATTTCTTTTGTTAGGTTGCTTCCTAGGTATTTCAATTTTTTGGATGCTATTGTGAAAGGAATTGATTGACACATTTCTCTCTCAGTGAGTCTGTTTTTTGTGTAAAGAAAAGCTATTGATTTTTCTGTGTTGACCTTGTATCCAGCTACTTTACTGAATTTGGTTATTAAGTCTAGAAGACTTTTGGTGGAATTCTTAGGGTCTTCTATATAGATTATCATGTCATCTGAAAATAGTGACAATTTGACTTCATTTCCTATCTTTATTTCTTTTATTTCTTTCTCTTGTCTAATTGTCATGGCTAATGTTTCCAAAACTATACTGAACAGGAGTGCTGATAGTGCACATCTTTGTCCTGTTCCTGATTTTAATGTGAAGGATTTCAGCTTTTTACCATTTAGTATGATATTGGCTGTTGGTTTTTCATAGATGGCTTTTATCAGATTGGGGTAGAGTCCATGTATTCCAATTTTTTGTAGCATTTTTATCATAAATGCATGTTGGATTTTGTCAAATACTTTTTCTGCATCTATTGAGATGATCATATGGTTTTTGTCCTTGGTCCTATTAATATAGTGTATTACATTTATTGCTTTGCATATATTGAACCATCCCTGCATCCCTGGGATGAATCCCTCTTGGTCAGGGTGAATGATCTTCTTGATGATCTTCTGCATTCTATTTGCCAGTATCTTATTAAGGATTTTTGCATCCATGTTCATTAGTGAGTTTGACCTATAGTTCTCCTTTTCGGTTGGGTCTTTCTCTGCTTTGGGGATCAAGGTGATGCTTGCTTCCAGGAATGATTTTGGGAGTACTGCTTCCCTTTCAATTTCATTGAAGAGTTTAAACAGTAGTGGCAGTAGTTCCTCTCTAAATGTCTTCTAGAATTCAGCAGTGAAGCCATCAGGACTTGGTCTTTTCTGAGTTGATAAGATTTTAATTATGTTTTCAATTCGATTGATTGATATTGTGTTTTTAAAAATTTTTAGGTCTTCTTCCTTCAGCTTTGGTAATTCACACCTATCTAGGAATCTGTCCATTTCTTCTGTTTTCCATTTTATTGGCATATAGGTTCTTGCAGTGAGTATTGATGATCCTCTAGATTTCTGCTGGGTCTCTTGTAATTTCACCCTTTTCATTCCTAATTGCATGGATTTGGGCCTTTTCTTTCCTTTTTTTTTGATAAGACTGTCTAAGAGTTTGTCAATTTTGTTTATTCTTTTGAAGGATCAACTCTTGGCTTCATTGATTTTTTTTGTATTGTTCTCTTAGTCTGCATTGCATTGATTTCTGCCCCGATCTTTACAATTTTCTCCCTTGTATGAGCTTTGAGTTTGTCCTGCTCTTCTTTTTCTAGAAGCTTGAGGTTCAGCATCAGGTTGTGTAATTGAGCTCGCTTTCTTTTCCTAATGTGAGTATTCACTGCTATGATTTTCCCTCATAAGACTGCTTTCATTGTGTCCCATAGATTCTAATACATTGTATTGGTATTGTCATTTAGTTGTAGGAACTGTCTGATTTCTTCTTTAATTTCCTCTGTAACCCACTGGCTATTCAGAAGGCTGTTTTGCAGTTTCGAGGTGTTTATGAAATTCTTGCAGTTTATTTTGTTATTGATCTCCAATTTCATTGCACTATGGTCTGACAATATACAGGGCATAACTTCAATTCATTTGCACTTACTTAAACATGTTCTATGAGTGAATATGTGGTCTATTTTGGAGAACAACCCATGTGAAGCTGAAAAGAATGTGTATTCTGATTTTGTGGGGTGGAACACTCTGTAAACATCTGTTAAGTTCATTTGCTCAAGAGTTTGATTGAGTTCTAGTATTTCATTGTTTACTTTTTGTCTAGTTGATCTATTTGTGAGAGTGGGGTATCTAGGTCCTGCACTACTACTGTATTACTGCTTATATGATTTTTTATGTCTGTTAGTATTTATTTTATATATTTGGGCACACTTAGTGTTTGGTGCATATATATTAATGATTGTTGTCTCTTCCTCTTGGATTGTTCCATTTATAAGAACGTAGTGTCCTTTGTCTCCCTTAATCAGTGTTGGTTTGAAATCCACTTGGTCTGCAAAGAGAATAGCTACTTCTGCTTTTTTTTGGGTTCCTGACACATGGAGTATTGTTTCCCACCCATTAACTTTCAGTCTATGAGTTTCTTTTTGAATTAAGTGTGTTTCTTGCATGCAGCATATTGTGGGGTCTTGCTTCTTGACCCATTCTGCCAGTTTATTTCTTTTGATTGGTGAATTGAGATCATTAACATTGATGGTTATAATTGATATATATTGACTTATCCTTGTCCTGACTTTTTGTTTTTGTTAGATTCTCTCCCTTTACATTTAATTTCTTGTCGTGCCTGATGGATTCATTGTACAGAGCTTTCTGGGGTTGTGATCATTGTTGTGTTTTCCTAGGATATTGTCTAAAGTTTTTTGGAGTGCTGGTTTGGTATTCATGAAGTTCCTAATGTACTCTTTGTCATGAAAGTATCTTATTTCTCCATCAATTTTGAAAGATAGTTTTGCAGGGTACATCAGTCTGGGTTGGAGGCTGTTTTCCTTTAGGTCTTGGAATACATCACTGCAAGCTCTTCTTGCCTTGAGGGTTTGTGTTGAGAAGTCTGCTGTGATTCTGATGGGCTTTCCTTTGTATGTGATTTGTTTCTTTTTTCTAACAGCTTGTAGAACTTTGTTCTTCTGTTGGGTTTCTGGAATCTTAACTATTATATGCCTATGTGTAGATTTTTAAATCATGGCTAGTTGGAGTCCTATATGCCTCATTTATCTCTATGTCAAGTTCTTTTCCCCTAGTTTGGAAGTTTTCTGCCATTACTTCTGTGAACAGTTTTTTTATGTCATCTGCTCTCTCTCCTGTTTCTTCCCTGACTCCAGTCACTGATGTTACTCTTCTTTGCATCGTCTAGCAGCTGTTGGATTGCTTTCTCATGGTCCCTTACTATTTTTAAGAAATTTTTCTTTTCCTTGTCACTGATTGCAATATTATCATCTATATCTGAAATTCTATCCTGGCATTGGCTTGTTCTGCTGTGTAAACTTTCAATGAAGTTTTTAGTCTCCTGGATATCTGTTTCTATCTGTGTTATGGATTCCATTTGTTTCCTATGTTGGAATTCCATCATATTCCTCAGATCCTCTATTTTTTTAATCTGTATCCACTCTAGATTTATTAATCATGTCTTGTACTATGGGCATAATCTCTGCTGTTATCTGAGAAATTATTTCTGATTTCATTTTTTCCAAGTCCCCTTTCATTGCCAGTTCAGGGAGTCCAGGTGGTTGAGTCTCAGATTGTTCCATCTTGTTGCCCTTTGGGATTCCCTTAGGTGATCTGGAAGTCTGGTTTTGGGAGTTATTTACATGTCTTCTCATTTAACAGATGAAGATTGCTGTGTCTTTGTTGAGGTGACTTTTTGCTCACCCAGTGGTCTTGAATTCTCAGCAAGTCACCAAGCAGCCTTTACTCTACTCCTCACCATTACACCAGTTCCTGGGTTCAGAGTGGTGGCTTTCTAGATTCCTGAGCTGACCTGTTTTCTGGGTGGGCTTCTGGCTAGGGCCTGAGCACACTTGGGATGTATCTAGGCATGCCTCTCACTGGGGCTCCTATGTAGCTATTGTCTGGGAGGTCCTTTGGTTGGGGGCTGTGCACACCAGTTTCTGTTGTCTGCACAGGCTTTGGCTAGGGTATCCTTGCACTTATCAATGGTATTCAGGTGAGCCTCTGGGTATTGCTTGTGTGCCTGTACTGCTCTTCTCCAGGCAGGTCCCTGGCTGTGGCTGATGGTGTAGTGAGCCTCTGGCTGAAGACTGAGTGCCTGTGCAGCCCCTTTCTGGGCTGGCCTTTGGCTTGGGTGGGTGTGCCTGAGCCTCTGGGGTCCGGGTAGAGCCCCAGCTGGGATCTGCCCACTCCCTTGCTGGTCCAGGCCACACAGCTGCTCTCTGGGATGTGTCTGCACTTAGGGATGGAATGGAGGGCCTCAGGCAGGAGCCCAAGTGCCTGTGCAGCTCCTCCCTGAGCAGGCCCCTCCCTCCTATATCTATTCAAGCTATCTGCTCTGTGGGCAGAACACACACCCAAGGTTGGGCAACATTAATCCTAGCATTGCATTGTGAATTAATGGCAGCATCACATCTTTAACCTCAGCATTACACACTCTAAATGCAGCCACCTCCAAAATTCCCCACCTATGACTACATGAGGCTTTGAGGGGATATCTAGACATAAGCCATAACAGAGAGAGAGAGAGAGAGAGAGAGAGAGAGAGAGAGAGAGAGAGAGAGAGAGAGAGGGGGGGGGGCAGAGAGATAGAGAGAAAGAGACAGACAGAGTCAGAGAGACACATAGAGACAGAGAGAGCCAGATAATAATGGAGGAATGTGCTAGGAACACAATATATAGTCCCTAAGGTCATACTCCCATGACCCACTTCCTCCAACTAGGCCTCACCTCCTAAGTTTCCATCACCTTCCAGAACAGAGACCAGGACTCTATCTTCTGATTCCTAACCGAGGCTCTCTTAGATTTTCCTTAGCCTTGTGGATCTCAGGCCTACTACTGGCTGGGCTAGACTTCAAGCCTGGGACAGACAAGGGTAAGACTGGATGGAGGTGAGGAGTTGGGTAAAAGGGGATGAAATCAAGCACAGTGTGGACAAGCTCCTGCTTGGATAGACTCTTTGGGCTCAGAAGGAACCAATGAATAGAATTTCCAGGACTGACCTGGGCAGATAGACAGACTAGAATCTGATGTCATGAAAGCAGGTGATGTAGTTGTCCTGGGTGCTTGGTAAAAACAGGAAAATCAGGTCCGTATCATCTTTGGGCATGAAATTGTCCACTGTTAACACCACCCAAGCTAGTGTTTCCTGATCCCAGTTGGGGAAATTCATTTAAAACTTGGTGAGATTTAGCAGTGAACTTTCGCAGAATTGCCTGGGCTCTCCTGAATGTCTGCACTCAGTGTCAGGAGGTGTGAGCATGTGGCATGTATCTGCTCTCCTCCTTGGCCAGATGGGGTAATAAACCATCCTGCAGAAGCACAGTGATGTCAGTGCACCACCCTCCTAATTCAGACCTGACACTGAAATCCCAACGGACACATCAATGCCAGCAGGAGCTCCACCTTCCCCAAATGACCCAAGTCCACTTGCCTTTCTGCTTCATTAAGAGAGCATCTCACTCACAGATGACTTTGCAGATTGGGGATCATATTCTGGTGGTCTACAGCATTCTCAGGGGTTGTCTGCAACCTCTGTCTGGGTGGAGGGATTGGTGTCATCATCTGCATGGGGATGGGATGGGACTGGGGAATGGAGAAGCATCTTGCCCTGCTCAGTTTCCAGGCATAAGTGGGGATGGAGAGAGGAAGGCCTTTGAAGTGCTGATAAGACTTCCTTTTTTGTCTCTGTGACCAACCAAATCTCCCCTTGCCTGCCCACCCAGTATGGGGACCCTGCTTCAGGCATGACCTCTGGGGAGCACAGTACCTGTCCACACTCCAGCCAAGTATTGGTTTGGCACTTTGCTTCTATCATCCCTAATCTCATGGCCACTGAAAAGAGTGCTGTTTGCCCATTGTGCGGGGAAGTGGACTCTTGGCCAGGGTCTCCCAGTCTTACTCCTCTACTGGAATTTCCACCTGCACAGAGGACACTGTGCCAGAATTCACCATTGATGTGCATTTTCTTCTGTTCCCTCATCCTCTTTTATTTTTTTCTACTTTCTAGGCAGCTGACAATTTGTTACCTATTTCTTGATTTTCTCTCAAATTCAAGAAAAACCAGGATGCCTCTGATATGAAGAAATAGGGTGATATCCCCACTTTGGCTGGAGCAGGGAAAGCTACTCTTGGGACTGTGGATTTGGGGACTCTACTCTCCACCTCTTTCAGGTCCTCCCTGGGTGTGGGGAGGAGCATCTGGGAATCTGGGGTTTCTGAGCTGCTGCCCAGGGTCTCTGGGCCATTCAGGCACTGGGCTGTATACCTCAACAGGATCAAACCAGTGTGTCCAGCAGGGAAGAGCCAGGCTGCCCTACTCCCACATATCTGGGTTTTATAACCTTCCTGACAGTTCAAAGGTTAATAAAATCCCTGGGATATTGGGCAATTTCATCTTTATGTTTTTCATGATAAAAATCTCTTCAAGAAGCTGGGCCTCCTTGTCTGCCTCGGGGGAAGGGCTGCTTGCTGTCTCAGCTGCTCTGTCTTTCCCTTCACACAAAGGGAAGGGGTTGCTTCACTTGCTTGTGGGGTTGCTCTGGGTTTTTGGGGCTACTGGGTGCTTCCAGGATAGGGAGGGGATGTTGGAGGGGCTGAGATTTGGAGGAGAGTGCTCAGGCCTACTAAGCATGGTGGTCTGTCTGGGCCCTGGGAGGAGTTACAGGAGGAGGAGGGATAATTCTTCTTTGTCATGACCATCCCAGCCCAGAGCTTGCCACCTTGACTGAAATAGTGCAGCTGAGTTCTCATTCACTCATCATGTGTGATTTGAGCATTGACTATGGTCAACAGCTAGGGTGGATTCTTAGATACATGTAAATGAAAATCAGTCATGAGATGTTTCTTGAGCCTGCTGACAACTGTCACCATTATGTGTTCTCTTCTCTAAAACAAAGGGTCTCTCTATGTGCTTCTAAGATGTTACCAAATGGCTGAGGTTCTTGTTCAATTCATAAAAATCACAAATTGACAAAGTGCAAACTCTTTTGGTGCTAACAGCCCTGGGCTTTTCGTGCCAGCTGCTATCAGCTCATTCTGTACTAACAGCCTTCCTTACTGCTTAGAACTAGAAGCTACCAGCAAGGCCTCAGGAACTCTTCTAGCCATCAGAGATGGTGGCTCCTTCATTGCTGTCTGGCTGCCAGCTGTCTTCAATGTTACCAGCTCTGGTCACTGGGTGCTGTTGGTGCCAGTGGCCCTTGATGTTACTAGCTCAACCTGTGCTACTCAAGACAGAAATCATAAGGAGGCAGAAATACACCACCTGGAAGGGGCTTTATTAGGGCTTGTGCTGCACCATAAGAGGGAACAATGCATGGACTGAGCTAGACTGATTCATAGGATGTTGCTTATATAGGGTGCTTATGTAGGCCCCCCCTAGGACCTGACTGAGGAGGGCTGCAGGGGCTGAAGTCATCCAGAGGGGTCACATGGCAGAGTCATCTGTGATAGGTCTCTGACTGAAGCCTTCTGGAGCTTCAGCAATCTTTTTCTGGGTGGTTGTGGCATGTCCGATGTAGCTGTGGCCCAGCTGCCGTATGTTTGGGGCAGCCAAGGAATACAAGCACCTTTGGGACTGTTGGGTTCCTCTCTCCTGTTTCACTGCGTGCCTGGTCCTGTTCTTGGTGCTGAGATACACATGGACACAGATCTCTGGCCTCACAGAGTTGACAGGAGGAGAGTACAAGGAAATCAGACTGAGTCACCTCCAAATATCCCTCTTCGATAGACATATTCCTAAGCTGGAGACAGGCTGTAGGGGGTCTCTGTTTGCCCTGTGCCTAAAATCAGACCAGAGATTTACAAAGACAAGAGGGGTTTCTCTCTCTTTCTCTTCTTGCCCAAAGGCAGTGTATAAATTCTTCTTTATACCCTCATCAGCTCCTGGATGGTGCCGGAAGAGTCTGAAAACAGATTCTGCTCTATTAGTCCATTTTCCATATATTTTCCTCCCCCAAACTTTGCTTTCCTTTATCTTGTCTCTGAAATTGATTGCCCTTTGTTAAAATGATATTTAGGGCAGCCTTCTAAGCTACTGCTCTGAGTTTTTTTTCACTGAGCTTTCTCCTATGGGGTGTGCCCCGCACACATTTAATATCCTTGCTTCTTCTCCTGTGGATCTGTCTTTTGTTGCAGGAGTCTATCCAAAGTACAAACTTAGGAGGGTTGAGGAAAATTATACCTCCTCCTCTTCACAGTGTTGTTGGGGAGATAGACAGTAGGTGGTGAACATCACATGTTCTACAGTGTGTGAGCAGCTGGTATGTGCTGTGGAAGGCAATGAGAGGAGGAGGGAGCAGAAGGTGGGGAAGACCAGGAGCGAGTGCATTTGCATGTTTTCAGCACAGTGGGTCAGAGCAGCTTCTGCCAGCAAAGACTGGGCAGAGGAGGGCAGTGAGCCCAGTAGACATCTGGGAGTGTGGAGGCGGAGAGAACAGCTGGAAAAAAGTACAGGGAGGAAATGCCTAGGTATTTGAGAAGCAGTCAGGAGGTTGGTGTGTATGGAGGGAGGGAAGGATAAAGGGCAAGAGCAGGAGAAGACAGAGCAAAAGGGGAATAGAACTAGAACCTGTGGGGCCTGGGTGATCCCTATAAGGCCCTGGGTGTCACTGGGAGTGACCAAGAGCTGGACGACTTTTGGGCAGAATGGTGGCATGGTCTGATTTCTGTATAAAAGACTCCTTCTGGCTACTGATTGAGGGACCCATAGACAGTCAAGATCAAAGCTGGGGGCCTTCGGTGGGGTGGATGGAGAGATAGAGAGGGGTCAAAGGTGACCCTCAGGTCTTGGTCCCGGCCACAGCCAGGATGGAGTCCCCAAAGCATCTCCTCAGACTTGAGAAGGATGGGAGAAAGGGAGTACAGTGTGGGGAGCGTCCTTATCCAGGGGGTCCCTGAGCTCAAGGAAACATCCCAGGCACTGTGTCTGCATCTGCCTGAATGCTCCCCTTCCTCCTTCTCCTTAGCCCTCAGCCTGCACACACAAAGGTCTCTGTCAGTCTCTGCAGCAGGGGATGCAGCCCTCCCCCCAGCCCTTGATGTAACAGAGGCCTGGTGACCAGCCTGTCCTCGTAATTAATATAAGGATGGCATTCTGTTGAAATCCCTGCCTGATGAACTGCTGGCTGGAGGATTTAGCTCATGTACACATAGAAGATCTCACCGACTTGTCCCTAATATTTATTCTGTTGACTGTAACATGCAGATAAGGTGAGTGCTGGCTCCAGAAAGCAGAATAAATTTACATTCTCTAAGCCACAAAAGCTGCACATACATGGTGGAGTTATAGGCCTGGCTGGGGCTCAGCAAGGGGGAAAGCCAGCTTCCTTAGCAGGTTCTGACTGGTGCTGCTCCTTCCTATGCAAAGGCTCTAGTCTGGGAGGCTCTGCCTGGGAGACCAGCAGCCCTGACTCCCAGACCTGTCAATCTCCAGGTATAAGAACCTCCAAATAATAGAATCCTAAGCCTAGAAACTGTTGAGTCAGAACCACAGGCTTTTAGGACAGTGGAAACTTTAACCATCATTGTGTCCTGATGCCCCAACTGGCTTCAACCCCACTCACAAATGTGGCAGCAAATGCATTTCTAGGTATCTGATTTTTCTTGATGTTGCCTTCTCCAGGAAGTCCAGGGCCTCCCAGACAAATCAGAGCCTCTGTCAAGGTCCCCATAGCTGCATTGGCAATGCTTTATAAGCTACATTAGGGGTACCATTTAAAACTGCCCCCTCACTGTAACCCACTGTGGCCCCTCAAGGGCAAAGGAAGGTCTGCCTTTGCTCCCTGAGGAACCCTCAGCACAGTGGCTGGCACACAGCAAATGCTCAGTGAATACCTCTCATAGGCCACACTGCACTCCCACTTCTGTGGTCCTGCCCTGTAAGGCTGGGTTAGTGGTAATCTTCCCTGTGGGTGACAGCATGCCTGACCCCACATGGTGGAAGTGAGTATAGTAGGGGACTGAGCCCTGTCCATACCCTGTGTCTGTTTTCGTATGCTGAGAGCATCAGGTCAAAGGCACCTCTCGAGACAACAGGACCAAAGCCTGTTCTGGGTGTTCCAAGAAGCCCTGTGGCCTCGCGGTTAGAGCCATCCGTGGAGCCACCTGCCTGCACTTGAACCCCAGCCCTTCCATTCCCTAGCTGAGTAGCCTTGGTCAAGACACTTGATCTTTTCTGTGCCTCAGTTTCTCCACCTGTAAAATAAGGTTGGTGAGAGTTCCTATCTAATGAGTGAACAAATAGCACCCTGGTACACAGCAGGCATTCAATAGGAACTTAGGTCTTTGGATCACATGTTCATGTTCATGTTCACCAGAGAGTACCCACCAGGAAAGGCACTGAACAACCAAGTGGGTGATCCAACCACTCAGCATCAGCCTCTGCCACTGACCCAGCTGGTGTCGGCACCATGGAGAGGGAGGTGGAGCTTGGGCACAATGGCATGGACTCTGTGTGGACTTTCACTACCAGAGGTGGTCTCTTGGTGCTTCTTCTGCAAACCAGTCCACCAACAGGGAGACCACTGTTTGCTGACCTCTGATGTTGCACCATTCCTTGAGGAGACCAGCCAGGAAGTTGACTGCACTGGAAAGGCTCAGCAGGCTGTTCATCCAGGAGCATGGATTCCTGGCACCTCCTTGAGCAGCACCACTACCTGCAGGTTTATGGGGTGTCTAATCTACCTGCAAGGGATCCCACCCAACAGTGTACCAAGCCAGGGGACCCACTTTCTGCTAACAGGTGCAGGCACAGACTTGGGGCCTGCTGTTTGAACCAGGTACTGTACCTCCCAGAAGCTTCTATTTCTTAGGAATGGCCTGTAGAAGGCCCAGTAATGGGCCATTTTGGAGGGAATACTATGTGAGCATGGGCTTCCATCCTGCGGGATGTGATACATTCCCTGATCAAAGCCCTTTGAAGGGCATGTGTCCTCTGTAAGAATTCTCAGGCTTAAGAAGCAGATGGGAGACCCCAAAATGGCCCCACTTACCAAGCTCTAATCAGTCACAAGGGACTTGGTGATTTCCATCCCTGCAATTTACGGCTCTGCAGGTTAAGATATCCTGGTGACACATACGTGCTAGTGAACACAGTAAGTGTCTGGCTATAGTGAGTGCTTAGGTGTTTTGGGCTCCTTCTATCCCGGGACTAGAAGGTAGGTAAAGAGGGTGGCTGCCTTGCCCAGGGCATTGGATGCATGTGGGGTCTGGGGGTTTAGCTCAGAAGCACAAGGTTCTGAGTTCCATCCCTGGTACCGAAAAAAAAAAAAAGAATGCATGTGGAACTCAGGTGACCCAGATGGGCACCTTTCCATACTCTCTCAACTAACTGTAGATGGACAGGTACAGCAGCTCCTCCACAGGAGGGCACAGTGACCAAGAGTTCAGGCCCTTTGGGGAGGAGGCCCTGAAATGAGTTGTCAAATGAGCTGCAAGAGTGGCAGCTGAGGGTGAGTGAAATCTAGGATGGATGGGAGGGGCCAGTAATGAGGCCAGTACAGAGGCGATTGCAGCCTGGTCCCCCAGACTCTTTCTAAGCTCCCCTTCTGGAAGGTGGACAGGACATCAGAATCCCCAAGAAGGGTCTCCCTGAAGGGTCTGTAAGTAAAAACAAAAGATGGATCTGAGTTGCCCAGGTGGACTGGGGCAGACAAGGACAAGCCTGGCACTCCTAGTGCATTCTTGCCCTGAAACCTTTAACAAGCATGGGAACCTTTGACCATGCCCAGCCCTGGGGGTCCTGCAGGGAGAGGCTGGCTGTGGGAGTACAGTCAACTGAGGGGCCTCTGCACGCCCCTTAGATCTGCTTCTACTGCAGGGGCCTCTCCCTGGAGCTCACACTTAGGCACTGAGCCCATGGGTGTCAATGTCTGGCCAGCCAGTATTGCTCAGTGACGTTCAAAGTCAATTCTAAGCTGCATTCTCTCTTGCTCCCACCAAGCTGGCTCCCTTTCCTCCTGTCCTGCTTCCTTCCCTGCCCCTTCTCTTCTTGTTGACCCCTGGTAAGTAAACTCCTCCACCCCACATCTCATTGTCTGTTTCTTCAGAATCTATGTTGTGACACAGTAGAAGCCAGTGACTTTGTATCAGTCAAATCCAGTGTCTGTTTTTTAACTGGCTGGTGACTTTGAGTGGAGAATAGCTTGCCTCTCTATAAAATGGGGCCAATAAATCCCTGAGGCTTTCAGGGATGTGAAGAATGGAAAGAAAAGTGCTTTGTAAAAGAAAATACATACGTACTCAAACTTAAAACTGAAATTCCCTCTACTCACATTTGTGCCTCTGGTACAGCCCCAGAGCTGCAGAAGGAGCCTGGCTGGGTTTGAGATTCTGCTGGGAAAGAGGTCTGGACAGCCCAATGCTAGTGGCCCCCTGCGCCAGCATGGCCCCATTTCAGCCACCAGCTCTAGGGCCCCACAGAGGGAGGTGCTGGCAATGTGGGTGATGGGTGCTAGGCAGGGCAGGATGAGCTGGGGGCAGGTGGGGTGTGTGTGGTGAAATCGTTCCGTTTTCTCCTCCTCCTTCCAGGAAGCCTCACTCCCCTGCGCAGCTGCTGCATCACACATTTCGGATCAGAACATCTAGATCATCCAAACAAGAGGTGGCTGAGATAGCTTCACACTCGGGAAGGGGAGGGCTCGTGAGATGCCTCTGCACATGAATGAGCAGCCGGCCCTGTGTTTCCCCAGAGCCCCAGGCTGGGTGGGGAAGGCTCAGGCAGCCCAGGCTGGCCACGGGCACCAGGAACTGAAGGATTTAAGAAAAATGTATTTACAAGTTGGGAAGGGAAATGCCTCATGTTTCCCAGTTCCTGATTCCTGGAGTGATTGTTTCTGGGTGCTCCTGCCCTGGTGTTTGCCTTTTGGTGAAGGCGATGGATTGGTGGGCCTGGGCCACTAGAGAGCTGTAGGGCTGTTCTTCTCCAGGAAGCTCCAGCTGTTGGCACAGCCCAGTGGGAAACACACTAACTCAGAGGACGTGTGTGTGTGTGTGTGTGTGTGTGTGTGTGCGTGTGTGTGTGAGACTGGGGCTGGGGGTCACATGCAGGCAGAGGTGAGGGGCCTGGACTGGTTTGGAGGTGGGGCTCAGGCCTCGGCCTCAGTTTGTCAGGGCAATCAGAGGAGCCTCCATAGACTCCCCACTGGTTGGGGCAGTGGGTAGTCCAAGACTGCCTTTTCCCTCTCCTCAGTCTCAGCAGTTCACAGTGGAAGCCAGAGTCTTTGAGAGTGCAAAAACTGAGTTCAAATCCTAGCTGAGACTCTCTCTCTTTCTTGTGACATTGGGCATTTCACTTATCTTACTCATTTTCCTTCATGAACAAGTTCATCAGGGGGTTAAATAAACTAATCCACAGAAGCCCTTTGCATAGGACCTGGCACAGAGCTAGGGCTCAATGAAAAGCTTTCCTGTTGTGATTGTGACGATCACTGTTATGACCTTGCCTTTCTACATCACTGGTGTGACAGACAGGTCACAGGGAAATGTAGTTGATGCCTCCAGGCCTGGCTCATACTTTGCCCTCTCCCCAGGATGCCTTTCCCTGCCTTGCACATCCAAGCAACTGTGGTCGGATGTCCATATACAGCATAGCTTATGTAATTGAGATCTTACTGCACATTCAGCTTTCTTTCTTACATACTGTTGTGTCATGAGCATTTTCTCACGTCATTAAGAGTTCCTCAAAGCAAGATGTTAATAGCTTCATAACAGTTCTTTGTTGAGATTCCCCACAATTTACTGGTCTTCCTTTCTGTTTGGGTACATAGGGCATTATAGGTTTTCACTTTTATCACCAGGCTGCAATAAGCATGTCCAGGCACAGTCCTTGCCCAAGTCTCTGGCCTCTTTCTGAGGACAAATTCCTAGAGTGGTGGCATTTCTAAGACTCCAAAGCTTTCTTTAATTATCTTCATGAAACAGTTCAGGAGAATGCCCATCTTCCCACATGCCTGCCAGCGCCAGTCATCCTCTTTTTACTTAGTCTTCATGGATTATATTTCATTGTCTTCTGGAGGCACAGAGCCCTGGCCTGTGGCTTGTATTTCCCAGCAGGGTGACAATCCGATTATATTCAGGGGCTTCCAGGAAAGAAAGCTCATGATAAAAGATGGTCAGTGGCAGGACAGCCTTGGGCAAGCAGCAGAGGAGCTAGGTTCCTATCCAACTCTGTGCCCACCGACTGTGTGACTTGAGTATATTATTTCTTCCTCCCTGGGCCTTTGTCTATCAATCTCTACAACAACATCCCAGCTGCTTTCCTGCCTCCACACCAGTGACTGGCATATAGTACGTGTTCAACAAATATTTGTTGAAGACTTGAACTGACAAAATGACCTTTTTAAAGAGAAAACTGCCACATCATTATGCTGCCTCCAACCTTTGCTCAGGGTTCCTAACATTCTATTTGTTCTTTTGATCTTCTCATAAAGTTTGGTTTCTACTTTAGGATATGAAAAAACCCCAGAGAAAAGAAGAAACATGGCGAAAAGTTCAGATAATTTACAAAGTCACAACTTTTCCTGAGCCCCTCCAAGAGGTGGGGTTGCAAGGCAGCTGAGTGGCTGAAATGCAGGGGAAAAGGACAGGGGAAAAGGGGCAGAGGAAAAGGGACACATCAACAGGTGCTCTGAGATGTTGGCACCTTCTGTGGGACCTGAAAGGGACAGGTGGCTGCTATGAGAAGGTAAGAAACAAGCCCCAGACCCAAGCAGGGTTCCCAGGGTGCTCAGGAGATAGTTGGGCATAGACAAGACGGGACCTGAGAGGGACACTTTCTGTGACACAAGGCATGGGTGGCCCCACTTCCCAGACCCTTTTCCCATCCAGAGCAAAAAGACTATACATGTGCTTGGTGGGCAAGGGTAAGTGGGTCATTCTGCAGGTCCAGCAATGGCAGGTTGGATGCAGGGGCTGGGTGGTTGAGGCTCTTCTCAGGAGACCTGGAGAGGTACATGCAGCCTGTTGTGGGAGGGGCCGCAGTGTTGCTCTCAGATGCAGAATCAAATACAAGCAGGTGCCCAAGGGCTCTTGAGAGATCTTCAAAGGCCAAAGGAAAGGGGGATTGCAGGCTATAAGGAAGGGAAGGAGCAGGCTGGTACCTGAGTTCAGCCAGAGGAAGTGAAGAAATCAACAGGTCCAACCTCCTGTGTGTGGAGTCACCCTCATGTGGGCGAGACAATCCTCAGGTGTGCAGGCTGTCTCAGGCCTGTGAGTCAACTGCAGTATTAGACGCAAAGGGGTCCCAGCTCACCCAGGGCTCCTCAGGAAGCTGCTAGGCAGCTCTGCCTCCAAGTCTGCCTTGAAGAGCTGAAAAGCCTGGGTCTCTCAGTGCATAGTCCCCTCCCCTCCAGACATCCTCACCTTGGCACTCTTGTCTCAGGGCTCCCCCCTCCCCTTCCCTTCCCCGATGGCAACTTACCTAGCACCCAGCATGGTCCTCAGTCAGGCGCTTTGTCATCTGGTACTCACCCGGTCCTGGCTCCCTGCTCTTGCTCAGGGCTGTGACCCCTGGTGAGGATGGCAGGGTGGGGAGACCTATCAGAGTGGATGTCCGGGACACCTGGTGCAGTTGGTGAAGGAATGAGAGCAGGAGTGACTTAATTCAGCTTTGGGTGGAAGTTGAAGGAGGAGGGCTTCTCAGTGTGGGACCCTAGTGGGGGTGGCAAGAGACCCTAGAAAGGAGCAGGATTGTGGATGACAATGAACTTGACCCTGGACTGACTCCAAGGCCTCTAGACCTAATCAGCAAGAGCAAGGCTGTCCTGACCTTGCCTTCTCCCTAGGCCTCAAGCATTCCTGGCCAGCCTCCCAAAGGCAAGGATGAAGTTCTCCCACACTGCCAAACTTTAACTGTAGTTTGAAGAGGTGCTTGCTTTCCCTCATTTGGAGACTGATAAGAGCTAGACAAATCTACCAGGTGCCCAGAGAAGGAGAGGTAAGTGAGGAAGGATGCTAATTCTGTGTATCTGGATTGTACACTTTCTTCAAAATTAAAACACCTTGACGGGCCTGGAACAGGGCTGGTCTCCAGAGGAAGGTGGTGTGGTTTTTCCTGCAGCATTGCTGTCTGGGGGCATCTCTCCTCAGCTGCTGGTCCTCCCTTCTCCTTCATAATCATTTATAGCAGCTAGCCCTGTTCAGCTGGAGGTGGCAGGTCATGAGCCTTGGTGGTTCTTCCTGAGGCAGGACTGTGCAGAGCAAAGTGTGGAAGGGAGGGAGTGCAAAGGGCTGTGAGGTAGAAGGGAAAACAGAATGTGTCCGGGCCTGACCCTGGCTAGCCCCCAATGCTAGGTGAGCACCATTCCTATTCCTATTTCCTTATTGTCCTCTGGTGATTGTCTGGGGGGGGGGGAGGGAGAGGGAGAGGGAGAGAGGGAGGGAGAGGGAGAGAGGGAGGGAGAGGGAGAGGTAGAGAGGGAGAGGGGGAGAGGGAGAGGGAGAGGGAGAGAGAGAGAGAGAGAGAGAGAGAGAGAGAGAGAGAGAGAGAGAGAGAGAGAGAGAGAGAGAGAGAGAGAGAGGGAGGGAGAGAGAAAACCTTGGGGCTCTGATGAGAAGCAGGTGATGCACTGTCTAGATCCTCCCACCCGGTGTGCAAGTGCCTGTACTCCAGAGCCTCAGCTACCCCTTTTGGGCAATGAGGTCACTGGGTAGCTCAGTGGTTCTCAAAGCCCAGCCATGGAGACTTCTTCTCATGGGCAAGATGGAGTGACATGGATGGGATTCACCCTCCCTTTGGAAGCTATGAAGAAACTGGTTTCTCTCCTTTGGGATTGGTTCCAGGACTACACCCCTCTCCCCCCACCAGACCCCAAAATCTGAAGATGCTCAAGTCCCTGATACAGAATGACATAGTGTTTACATACAACCTGCACACAGTCTCCTATATACTTTAGTTCATCTTTAGATTACACACTTGTGTAACACCTAATACAATGTAAATGCTATGTAAAAGGTTGCCATACTATATTGCCTGGGGAATAACGACAAAGAAAAATGTTTGTGCATGTTGAGACAGATGCAATTTTTAAAATAAACTTTTGGTCTGTGGCTGGTTGGACCCTTGGATGGGGAACCTGGGGATCCAGAGGGCTGACTGTATATGCAACAGAGGTTTATGAGATGCTGGATATCAGACAATGAAGAAGAGACAAGAAGCAAATGAAGTGGCCTCACAGTTGCCCTGGCTGGTGGCTGGAGAATGTTTCCAGGCCATGAGGCAGGGAAGAGGAACACGGGTGGAGCCTAGTTGGGTCCCAGAGTTGAGGAGTTGGCTCTGAGATTTCAGAAGTGCAAACTGGCTAGACTTCGCAGCACACTGCTCCAGAGAGGAGAGAGCCTTATAGAACCCAAACTCTGGAGAGTATGCAGAAGGGAAAAATGAACCTTAGCCTGAGGACTGCTCTGGTTTCACCTACAAGATCTCAAAAGCAAGACCTGAAAGGACCACACCACTTTCAAGCATCTTAACTGCATTCTAGAGCAAAATTCAAGAACGTGTAGAGTAAAACCAAAACCAAGCACGCATACCCAACAAGATAAGATTTACAGCACCTGGCAGGGAAAGCTGAAGTGATGATTGTAGCAGCAGCAAAGGCGGGTTCAGAGCAAACAATGTTACTGGAGATAAAGAAGGCTATGATGTCACTACATCCAGAGGACACCAGGATCTTACATGTTTATAGGCCTAAAAATAGCACTTCAAAAGCACATGAAATAAAAGCAGAACTACAAGGAGAAATGAACAAAACCACAGTCATTGTCAGAAATTCCAACCATCCTTCTCAACAATTGATAGAACAAATAGACGTAAAGGATATAAAGGACTTGATGAACACTATTGACCAACTAACTTGACCTAATTGACACTTGTAGAACATTCTGCCCTCCAACAGCAGAATGCCCTCCTCATGTTCTTTATGTGTATGTAAATACTGTGCCAAGGTAGACCATGTTCTGGGCCACAAAACAAATCTCAAAATGTAAAGGGCCCAAGTTGTAAAGACTTTGTTTTCTTCCACAGTATAATTAAATTAGTAATTAGTATTTGAGAGATCTCAGAAAAATCTCCAACTATTCCAAAACTAAATAGCACACTTCTAACTTACCCATATGTTAGAGAATAAATCAAACATGATTAGAAAATCTTTTTCACTGAAAGAAAAGGAAAACACAACATATTAAAATTTGTGGGGGTGCAGTTAAAGCACTTATTAGCAGAAACTTATACTAAATGCCTACATTAGAAAAGAAATGTCTCAAATCAGTGACCTCAGCTCCCACCTTACAACACTAAGAACAGAAGAGCAAATTAAATCTTATTTAGGTAGAAGAAAATTAAAAAGGATCAGAGTAGAAATCAGTGGAGAAAAACAATAGAGAAAATCAATGAAATCAAAGTTGGTTCTTTGAGAAGATCAATAAAATTGATAAACCACTAGCCATACTGATTAGGATAAAAAAAGAGAAAAAACAGTTACCAATATTGGCAATGAGATCAGTAAACTCACACATTCTAAATACATTACTTGGAATTCTTCTACAAAGAAGATCAGTCTTTCTCCATCTATCTGTCTCTCTCTCCAGTCCCTATATATATATGTATGTATCTATCTAATCATTTCAGTATTGGGTATTTTTGAGGGACAATTTTGAGTTGTAACCTACTATTGCATTATTTATTTTTTTGCTCAGATTATTTCAGCCTTGGCTGTTGAGCTCTTTCTGGGGGCTCCCATGCTCCTTTGATGTTTCTCATTATTGTTGGTTGGTTATTTATTTATTTATAATGTATCTCTATTTTCTGACATTAAAAGATGTGTGGCTCATGCTGTGTAATTTTTTGACCAACCCTATAATCAGCCGTTTCTCTTACTGGAGAATGCTAGTAGAGGTCAAAATTTGGGCACCAAATGTGCTTGTTGCTACTGGGCTGTGAGCTCTCAGAGCAAAGAAATATACTTCTGTATATTGACTGACCTGTGTGTATACATATATGTGTAAGTATTTCTTTCTTTCTTTTTTTTTGTACCAGGAATCGAACTCAGGACCTTGTGCTTGTGAGGCAGGCATGGTGCCACTGAGCTAAATCCCGGCCCAGTATTTCTATAGGTAAACATCTATGTCTGTATTCAGCTGAACATGGTTCCCATTGATGTCTTGACCTCTAATCCATTATCCCATGGATCATTCGAGTGTTCTCCTATTGTTTGTCTATAACCTGGCCTCTCTGCCTGAGATCCGTGTACTTAATTGTTATTCCCAGGGTGCCTGTATAGTATAGTGACTTCAGAACTGTGAACTTGTACCCATGGAAACAACTTCATCAAGCAGAGCGCAGTGCTTACGTGCAGTTTGTTTTGTGATTGGTCTTACACATTCATCTCATTTCAAGTTTATATAGGTCAGCCCTCAATCTACCCTGCTGTGTGAGGTCATTCTATACATATGCAATACAGATAGATTATTTTGTTTCAGTCTGTAGCCTATCCTGTGACCCCCCTGACCTCCTAAATGATATTTTTAAATCTGCATACATTAAGATTCATATTTTCTGATATAAAATTCTATAGGTTTTGACAAATGCATAGTATCATCGATCTACCATTATAATATTATATGTAATAATTTTACTGCTCTACAAAATCTTCTGTATTCTCCTTTCCAACACTTCCCACTTCTCAAATCCCTATGAGCATCTGTTCACTACTTCTAGGATTTAGCCTTTTCCCAGAATGTCATATAAATGTAATCTTTTCTGGTGGCTTCTTTCCCTTAGCAGCACATATTCAAGATTCGTTGGAGCCTTCACATGACTTGGTCACTCACTCCTCGTAATTACGATTGTCCCAGTGTATGGATAGACGACACTTTAGCCTTTCACCTACTGAAGGATAACTTGGTTGCTTTTGTTCTTAGCAATTATGAATAAGCATTCACATGCAGGTTCTTATGTGTTCATAAGTTTTCAGATCCGTTGGGTAAATACCTGGGAGTGTGACTGCTGGATGGTATGCTAAAACTACGTTTAGCTTTGTGAGAAACTGCCAACTATCTTTCAACATGGCTGTACCATTGCAAGTTCACACCGGCAATGAAAGATAATTTCTGTTGGTTCTTATCCCCTCTAGCTGTTTGTATTGTCTGAGATGGAATTTTTAAAAAAATTTAGAAACCTAAGCCTCTTTCCCAGAGAATCTGACTCCATCAGCCAGAGGTAGGGCTCAGTGAATGTTGGCCACTGTCCTGGGGACCCTGGTCACGGGAACAAGCTGTGTCTGAGCGTCCTGTCATGGGAAGCTGCGTCTGCCCCTCTCTGCATTTGCTGCTCCTGCTCCCTCTCTTCCCCAGGGTGGGTGAGGGTGGGGGCTGCCGTGGTCCCATCTGCTCCTCCCCTTCCTCCCTTTCTTCTCCCACTTAACAGACAGCTTCACTTAGGAAGCCATCTGGGAGGATGGATGGCACAGGCACATTCTGCAGAATAAGTTTTCAGGGAGGAGAGCCAGGAAATTACAGGCAGAGCACTTACAATTCCAATCTCATTAGGCCCCATAACTCTAGCGCTGGGGGAATCGCGTTTCCGAATTGTACATTTATTCCTCACCTGCACTGCCCATGTCTCCGGCTTTGTTCTCATCTGTCTTCAAGTAGCCTGGTCCTGATGTGGCAGGTTGGTTCCTTCCCTCAGGATAAACGCCCCCCTCCCTCACCAGGACCAGCAGCTGGGGCTTCCTGAACCCTCGCTCCTCTCCACTGCAGTCACTGGCCCGCCTTGGGGGTCACTCCCTCTCCCTACAGGGGTCCTGGGTGAAGGCTTCTCTGGTGGGGTCTCCCAAGGCAGATTTGGGACCAATGAGTAGGCATCCCAGGAAGGACAGATGTGTCCCAAATTGGGACAGATGGGCACTCTGGGGAGAGGTAATGAGCCTCCCATCACTGGAGGTGTGCACAGAGATGGGGAGCACTCAGCATGGAGCCCTCACAGGAGGCCAAGTAGCAGTGAGGCTGACAGCGTGGGCTTTGGAGGCTGAGGATCTGGGTAGAGGCCTGGCCACACTGCCTGCGAGGGGTCCGACCTTCAGCAACCACCTTACCCTCACTGAGCCTCGGTTTCTCCACCTGGGAAAATCAGGTAAAATGATAGTCCCTACTTTCCAGGGTTGTCATGGAGACAGCAGGGCACAGTGTGTGCAAAGCTATAAGCCCAGAGTGGGTATTATCAGCACCAGGAGGAGGAGGGGGCTGAGTGGTGGCACCATCAAGCAATCTAAAATTCTACATTGCCACAGTTTTAAAAACCTGAGACTTTAGATTCAATAATTCAATTATCCTAAGATTATAAGATTCCCCAAGATTCTAAGGCTCTGGGAAGTGATGATATTTTTATTCTTCTCATCTGTGGCTCCTTAGAAGTCCAAGGCTATGTGATTTTGAGATTGTCATTCTAAGCCCATCTCTCTGTCAGCAAAGCTTATCCTAGCAAGGAGCCATAGGGGGTCTTTCATCTCTGCCCCTCTTTCCACTTTAAATCTTCTATCTTTGTCCCCCCAACACTGGCTACCTCACCTAGGTCCCCTTTTTCTAATTCTGACCTTGTCCGATGCACCTTTCCTTCTGAGCACCCTGGGCCCGGACAGTGTTACTAACTGTGCCCTGTGCACACCGTCAGCATGCTGTTTCCTGCGCGACCCCCCCACCTCATCTTTGCCTGTTGAAATATCACCCCACTTTCAAGGCCAGACTCAAGGCAGACCTTCCATGAGGCTTTCTTCACTTTCCAGTTGAAATAAATGTCCTTCCCCTGGTATCCCCAGCTGACTTTGAATGAGTATTATAGTTATCACATTCTGACTCATGGGTTTTGGGGATGAAAGTTCTGCTCTTTGTCCTTTGCCCCTGCCAGATCCACCTCCAGTGTCCTCTGAGACCCCTCCTACTCTCCAGGGAAGGAAGAGGTGCGGTCTGATTGGTCAGTGGTGGGACGTAGATGAGACCCCTGTTGCCAGTGGGCAGGGCCAGTGCGTGGAAGGCAAGGGGACCAGGCCAGCCCCTCTTGCTTGCACGAGTGCAAGTCAACTCAGTGGCCCCAGCTGTGGGGAACCAGGGTGCGGGTCCCCCAGCTCTCCCCAGTGCACCTTGCTCCTTTCCTTCTCCCTTCTGGGCTTCCCATGCCTGGGGCCCACACACAAGTGTGTGTCCAAATCCCCACCTCTTCTTCCTGAGCCAGGATGCCTGCTGAGGGACTCTGAGTGCAGGAAGCACGATGCTGAGCAGGACAGGCTGTCTGCTTCTGGACCTTCCCTTGTGGGGCTCCTGTAGCTACTGCACTCTTGGTGACCATGGCCTCCTTCTGCTTGGTGGGTTCACAGCAGAATCTTTGCTGTCCATCAGACTGCTCTTCTGCTTCATCTCCAACTCAGTGTTGCCCTGAATCCACTCAGCTGAATTAAAAACACGGGCATCCCTGGCTCACCTCTCAGCTTCCTCAGGCACCGACACACCCACCAATCCTAACCCCTGAACTGGAGCCCCTCCCACACTCACTGCCTGCCTATCTCAAGTCCTGGTCACCCTGGTCCAGAAGTCTCATGGCCTCCTCCTGCCTTTCTATGCCTCAGATCGGAGCACAAGACCTTAATGGGCCCAGGATTTAGGGCACCCTGCTGCAGCTCTGGGTACCCTAAGCAGAATCCCCTGCCTCATGACTGCCTCTGGAGCCCTGAGACCTTCTCTCTGTGCCTGCATCCTGTCCCAACTCTAGGCACGCAGTTCTATGTGGAGAGACCATGGGGTGGGGCTGAGGCAAGGCAGGGAGGGGAGGGAGGGGTGCCCCAGGCTGGGTCAGGGGCCAGGGCCAGTGTTCTTTGCTCCTCACACTGCAGTGCAGAGCTCAGGAATTCACTGACGCAGGAGGGTGGAACTTATCTTATTTAACGCACTGTTAATGTGATTTATATCTTTTAATAGTCAGCCCGAAGGCCTGTGGGCCTCTGTTAGTCTCTTGCTTCACTGCACAGATGCTGGCGAGGGCTAAGTCCCCTATCCAGCCCCAGATACATGGGTGGGGTCATATCACTTTCTTGGTGGCCACCACAGCCCTAGGATGGGGCACATGTCCGGGCAAACACGGAAAGCCAGGACACGTGCATGCTCTCGGCAGGCATTGGGCTTCCCTGCATCTCCATCGGCATCTCCCCTCTGGGCACCAAAACCACACTGCCCACTTTCCTCTTCTCCCACAAAGTCGACTTTGGGCCTGTGGGGGGTCCCCAACCTCAGCAGCAGGGAGGGCAGTGAAGGGGCATACATGTGGGTGGTTTGTCTTGTGGGCAGCCAATGGACATGGCCAGCTGGGGCACACTTGCTTGAGCAGAAGGAAGAAATGGCTGAACCCCCAAAAGCTTGACCAAAATTCAGGGATTGGAGAAAAGGAGGAAGCTGAAGCTGCCCCTACTAAGGCCTCAGATGTCCTCTTGGGCAGTGATGGCAAACTTCCAGAGACCAAGTGCGCAAACTGCAACCCAAACCCACTTATTCATCACAAAGTGCTAACACACTGATTAAACCTGAATACTGAGGTTTTAGTTTAGAAAAAAACAACTGTTATTCGGTGCTTGGCTGCTGGGGGAACTTGGCTTGTGCACTGACGGAGAGCTCTGCATGCCCGCTGTGGCATGCATGCCATGGGTTTGCCATCACTGCCCTAGGGAAAGGAGTGGATTGAGCCACAAGTCAAGTTCAAAGTCGAGTTCTTCCTGGATCTGGCCTCAGTTTGCAGCCCCAGAAGCCAGGGCCTCCAGATCACAGTGCTAATCAGGGCTTTGGGTTTTCACCTCCCACTGGCCAGGTCTTTTGCAGTGGAGGAAGGGGGTTCCAGAAGGAGCCTGAGTCACCTGCCTGGGGCTTCTAACTGGGGAGGAGTGGTCCCTACCACACAGTGGGACAGAGGAGGAGGTGAGGGGCTGGGACCCTGCCTGGCTCGGTGCTAGAGCCTGAATGGAGACCTTTGCTCCAGACCAGAGGTTTCCACAGCAACCAGAGTTCTCAGGCTGAGGCTGAGCCCCATCCTACCCCTAGCGTGGCAGGGAGGCAGCTTAGGCAGCTGCGCACCAAGGCTAGGACTCTGTCGTAGCTGCACAGGGGAGGGTGGGCTCATCAAAGCCCCCCAGGTTGAATCAGCCAGGGGGCCAGATCCACAGCCAGGTGAGGTTGGGGCAGGAGATTAGGGTGTGGCAAAGTGTCTGGGCAACCATGGAAATCCAGGATGCATGCACAGGAAAGCAGTTCCCAGGTCCTGCACCTGGGACCAACTGAAAAACCATCTTCAATTGTTCTGGGATGAGATCAAGCAGGCTTTTGATAGGACGGCCCAGATTTGACATCAGCCTGAGGGATGGGAGATATAAAAGATATATATAATATATATAAAAGATATATATTGTTACCAAGGTGTTCTCTCTTCAGTGGCCCACTCACTCCGCAAAGCGCATGTCTTTCCCTACCTTTAACAAATGCAAAACCTCGCTACCTCTTGTGCTTCTCTTGTCCAACTCTTTGTACAGGACAAAAGGAACCTGGAAAGAATCTCTAGAAGGACCCCACAGCACCCCAGGACCCCACTAACAAGGTGGGGGGCTGATCACACACCACCACATCCTCAGTCCCTGCTTCTTGTTTCTGATGAGAATCACAGGGGCTTTAGTGGAGCTGCAGCCAGGTGGATCCTCTCGCTTCCCCAGCCTGAGGGGCCTAGTGCACCCTTCCTCTCCTCCTGGCTGGCTCAGTCCACATCCTGTTGGCTACCAGAGGGCTCTGGGTGTGAGCCTGGTGAGCGCAGGCTCCCCGCAGTGGCCTGTCTGAACTGGGTCCCTCGGTGCCATCTCCTGCCAGATGGTCACCAGCTGGTCACCAGCTGAGAAGAACGTTGATAACCTGGGTTTTACCCCATATTCCTGAAAGAAAGAAACAAAAAACAGTCCCTGGTCTCAGAAAGCCTATCTTCAATGGAGGGAGATGGACTATAAACACATGTATCAAATGTCTTGTATGCAACATGAAAAAGGGAGAAAAAAAGACCTGGAGATGTACAGGGTGCAGTTAATGTTGACATTTTTGCAAGGACTTGAAGGTAGTGGAGGAGGGAGCCATGTGGATGTTTGAGGAGGAGCACTCCAGGGAGAGGGAGCAACAAATGCAAGAGTTGCCCTCCAGGTCTTAATTCAAACCTCATTCTGAGACACCCAGTCTTCCTGTCCAGGTTAGGTCTTCTCCTTAGCCCTGTGTGCTTTGCCCTTGCCTAAGGCAAGCTGCGCTGATCTGTTGGGACACATTTTTTTAAAGGAACATGTCCCCTTCTTGATTGTGGCACCAGGAGAGTGGGCACTCTGTCTGACTTGTTCATTTTTCATCTGCAGCACACAGTAGGTCCTCAGCAAATTGCCTGGATAAAAAAGGGGAAGCAGGAGAGGGAATGCGAAGGGAGAAAAGAATAAACACCCTCATGTTCTTTTGCATAGAGCAAAAACAACCAGAGTGTTGTTAATAGATTTTATTTGTGGGATTGGAGGATTATGGGATTCTATACTTCCTCTCCTCTCCTCTCCTCTCCTCTCCTCTCCTCTCCTCTCCTCTCCTCTCCTCTCCTCTCCTCTCTCCTCTCCTCCCTTCCCTTCCCTTCCCTTCCCTCCTCCCCCCCTCCCCTCCTCTTATCTCCTCATTTCTTCCCTTGCTTGAGAACACACGTTGCATAATCAGAGGTAGCAATTACAATTCCCATTTCTGGTTAGAGCCTCTTGGACTCCAGAGGAACTGTTTCACCTGTAATCAGGGTTAGTTCTGGAGTGCCTTCGGGGAAGCAGGCTCACTTTAGGGCTGTATAGTTTAATTCTCAGTGATGCTAATTAGACCAGGCAAAGAGTCTGAATCCTAGCGGAACTGCTGCAGGGTTGTCCACTGATGAGCCAGAGGGGCCAAGAGGCACTCCCACCACCCTCTTCCCGACCCTCCCCAGCCACGGCCCCTCCCCGTCCCTTGGGGCCTGTGATGACTGGCAAGTCTCCTGCAGCAGGAAAGACAGCAGCCAGGTGCAGAGCAGGAGTCAGCCACCCAGCCTTCCACATTGTCATCAGAAGCCTCTGGAGCCCCTTCTGCATGGCAAGTGGTGAGGGACAGTAGGAAGAAAGGGGATATGCAGGTGCAGACATCAGAAGGTAACCAGCCCTGTTGCTTCTCCTTTGGGAACAGTTTCCAGAATCAGCTTTCCTCTCCTGATTAATTCTGCTCAATTCAGCCACTGTTTGTTATTATCACCATCATCTCAACCCTCAGGTCTTGGGTATCATAGTACCAGGTAGTTTCAGCACAAGATTGCAAAAGATGACAGAAAATCTGCAAGAGGGCATAGATAAGGACACTGAGGCTTAGAAGGTAAAATCACAGCCCCACTGTGTGGGAGTGAAACAGAGGAGCGTAAAGCAGGAGTCCTGTTTCACAGCTGGCCAGTGGTTCACATTTCTGAGAATCAATTTCCTTCTCATTCTCATTTTATTTGAATTCCCCAATGACACTAAAAGGTGGTGGTTAGATATTGTTTCCATTTTGAAGATGCACAAACTGAGGCTCAGAGGTAGGGAGAGCTTTGCCTGTATTTGCACAGTGAGGATTCCAGGGCACCTGGCCCAGGTCCTTATGGGACTGTTATCCCCTTTGCCATCCTGCCCATTCTGTGCCTGGCTGGGCTTGGTGGAGCAGTTTGCCCTCCCTGGGCTCCCTGGGACAGATGGGTTTGCTCAGGGATAAGGCACTTCTTTCATGTCAAACACAGAGGTCAGGCCATTCAAACAAATGAAGCCCCATTATATGCTGCGGTGTCATCCTGAGACAGGGCTGGGCTCTCCTCCAGGCATCCAGGGATCTGACCTTCTCCCCTCCCCTCCTCTCTTCTTCCTCCCCTTCCTTTGTCTCTGAGGGGGGCACATAGAACAGGGTGGCTCACAAGCTCCACCACCCATCTGCCCAGGGTGGAATCCTCACCATGTCAGGTACCTGCTGGTTGCTTTTGGCTGATCTTTTTACCTCTCTGAAGACAGCTGCCTCGTTTCTAAGGGGAACAAGACTGTAATGGTGCCTGTCTCATTGCAAATGAATGAAGGCACCTAGAGTGTGCAGGGCAGTTTCACACATAGGATGGGACAGCTCCATCACTATTTTGGTTGGTTTGGGTGTAGGGCCAATTTTAGGGGGTACATCAGTCCCTGAGCCCCCAGCTGGCATGGCGCATTGTGGAGATGTGACTTGGCTTGGAGTCAAGTGTCCTCAAGTCCCCACACTGACTGCCATAACACTCTATGTGACCTCCTGATTCTCCATGTTCCCAGGAAAAATATGGGAGAGATAACTTCCAGGTGCCCTGGCTGGAGGACTGAGAGCACCTGAGCCCCCACAGAGGTGTGGGCTCTGGGCAAGAGAAAGGCAGCAGCAAATCCATCCCGGGAGAGTGTGGGGAGTCTGCTCGCTGAGGGTGGGTGTTGACAGAACTTCACTGTGCTGGGTGCTGTGCTGGCAATCACAGGCATTGCCTCACTCACAGCCTCTCCACCAAGCAGGCGCCCATCGTGCCCATGGATGACTGAGGCTTCGTGGCCAAGGTTACCTCATCCAGGCAGTGACGCTAATTCTGAAGCCCGCATTCTTCCCCACTTCACCACAGGCTTGTGCCAAGTCAGACCTTTCCATGAGGTCTCTCAGTGAAACCTCACAGCCACATTTTGCTGTAAAGGTGGGCATTCCAGGCCCCATTTTACAGGTGAGAGCACTGAGGCCTGAGAAGCGAAGGAAGGTCACGCAGCTAGCGAGTGGGAATCCCTGCTTCCAGATTCTTCGCACCTGTCTCCATCTTGCCTAATTTAGGCCAGCAGATAACACTGGTTCCCCTCATTAAGTCCTGTCATTGCTCTCTTCTTGTGTCACCCGATTTCCTGCACATGACTTAGCAGAAGAGACAGATGTGAGCTAGCTAGCGTTTGCCCTTTCTGTCCCTACTTCCTCATCCTCCTTTCCTCTTTCAGTCATGCCCGTGTCCCCACCCACACTGGCTCCCTGCAGTTGCTCTTTGCTGAAGTCACCAGGGATCTCTCCGTGGTCACATCCCAGGGGCATCATCAGTACCTCCTGCTGACCACTGGTGGCACAGTGACCATCCTTCCACATCTGTTGATCGCTGTTATGACCCATGGACCCCCACTGACCACTGATGCCCACACTGGCCCACTGTGGACTGCCTTTGACTGTCAGGATCGCCACTGACTGCCACCCTTGACCCTTGTCCACCTCCCCTTCTCGATTCCTCTCTCCACATCATCCTTCCTCTCTCAGTCCTCCTTCAGCCTTTCTGAGTGCTTATTCTCATCCCACCTTGCTGGTTTCTTGACTCATCCTGGTGTCGCACCCATGCACCCCGGCCCTGATGTGTCCCAGCCACTCTGGACAGTCTTATCTGCATCCACGGCATCAGCTCCGCCTCCAGTGGCAAGCACCTCAGTCTCCATCTACACCTCTTTCTGTCTCGCCTAATAGGGAAGAGGGGTAGAGACAGGGAAGGAGCCCTGTTATGCTTAAAAAATTGTGTGACCTTGGTTAGATCACTTTATCTCCTGGAGCCTCAGTTTCCTCATCTGTACAGGGGAAGCCAGTACTTATTGGACTGCTGAAATGATCAGCAAGTTCACAGGTGCAGCTCTGGGTAGCTGAAAGCCTGGCATACAGCTATGAAGTTGCCCTGATCTGAGGCCTCCCCACCAAACCTTTATCCAATTACTCGGGTGGTGGGTGGGTCCCAGAGGAAGGATAGAGGCTTTTAGGTGGGGTACTCGAGGGAGATCTTTTTCAGGGAGTGACATTTGATCAGGGACATGGGTAAGTTGGAGTGATGAATAGGGATATCTGCAAAGGGAACAGCTAGTGCAAAAGTCCTGGGGTGGGCATGTGTTTGGTGTGTTCAAGGGGCACGAAGGGCAGCCTGGTTGGAGTGGAAAGGGAGGGGGTGAGGGTGGTATAAAATGGGGCTGGAAAGGTGAGCACAGTCTGGCCAGAAGGGTCTGGAAGGCCTGAGGACATTAGCCTGTGGGAGATAGGAGATCATCCCTTCAGGGTTAGATATAACGTGACTTTTTACCCCCAACTCCAGGTCTGACCAGCCACGCTGCTGTCAACAGCCCCTCCCCTATAGAGAGGGGGTTCTGTGGTTTGAATGTTTCTCCTGTCGAAACTCATGTTGAAAAGTATTACCATGTGACAGTATTGGGAAGGGAGTCCCTTAGGAAGCGATTAGGCCATGAGGCCTCCATCTTCACAGGCAGATTTAATGCCTCAATAAAAGGGCTGTGTGATTGGGAGTTGGGCTCTCTTTGCCCTTCTGCCCTCCTCCATGTGCAGCAATCTTCAGCAGAGGCCAGCACCTTGATCTTGGTCTCCCCACCCTCCAGAACTGTGCACCAATAAATGTTTGTTATAAATCACCCACTCTGTGGTATTGTGTTAGAGCAGCACAAAGAGGACCAAGATGGTGGGGAGAGTGGCGTTCTATCTTGTGTCCTTCATCTGCTCCTCCCAGCTTCCCCCTGGACCCAAGGAAGAAGGGAGTCCAGCAAACCAGTGACCAGCCCTGCCTTAAATCGCACCCCCAGGAGGTCCAATGGGTGCAGACACTGGAGCAAGCGAGGTTGTTGCTCACTCCACACCCAGGTTATCATGGGGCCTCAGAAGTACCACTGCTTCGATCTTGCGGTAGGGAGCCAAGCTGGCCCTGGAAAGCAAACCCCTGACACTTGATGTGGGTGCCCTGCCAGGTGAGACCTCAGAAGTCCATCGCTGGCTTCCTTGACTCCCAAAATGCAGATGCTCCTGCCTGGGCCAGCACAGCTGCAGAGTCCTGTTTGCCTGCTCGTATTTTCTCAAGAGCATCATTACTCTTTCTCTGTGCCTGGCCATGATGTCTAAAACTCAGAGCCGCCATCCCTGCCTTATCTAGTGAAGGACACTGACAGATGATAATGACTCCCTCAGTGTGTGTACCTCACAGAGTCTGAAGGAGACACTGGTTCTGCCTGGGTTGGGTGGGGAGTGGGTGGGACACAGCCTCTTTCTTCATCTGATGGTTGGCTCTAGGCACAGTGCCAGGGCCTCAGAGCACTTAAGGGCCCATGGAAATGTTTAAGGCCTGCAAAAAGTTATGAGATTAACATAAAAATAAAACTGCAACATTGAAATTGATACATGTTTAATTAAATGTCTGCAAAGTGAAACATTGTCAAGTAGTCACTTTGTGCTCTACTTGGCTCTTAAGTAGTTATATAAACATTGATTTAATGTGGGATTTGAAGATATTCAATTTGATGGAAGAAGAAGCTTCCAAAAATATGAAGATCTGGGGCTGGAAAGCTTTTCAAAGGACAATGGTCAGATGCTTAGGTTGGGGAAGGTAAGGGGGACTGCAGAGCTGCTCAGAAGATGGCACATGGGAAGGCATGGGGCTGGAGGGGTGGGATGAAGGGGGTCCTACCAGAAGGAAGAGGGCATCCTGTAAAGGGACAGCAAGTGCTAAGGAACAGGCATTCGTGGGCCTGGCATGTCTGGGGAGCAGGGACCCCCACTGCACCTGCCACATACAGTTGGTAGGCTGGGACGAGAGGGTCTGCCCCACAGGCTGGTCTTTCTCCCAAGAGCCTCTCTCTGCCTTGAACCCTGCTCCAGCCATTAGAGCCCAGGCCCTCCTGTTCCTTCCCAGGTTGAGCTTGCAGCCTGGGCATCACAGAGGCCCAAAGCTACCTGTGTCTCTACTGACTTTGGGACACTCCAGATACTTGGTTCCCTGAACTCTGCTTCTGCCCAATGAATCTTGGCCAGAAAAGGATAGGGGTGAAGGGAAAAGACAAATAACTTAAAAACACAAAACTAGCCCAGACTGGCTTCTCATTGAACTTCCAGAATAAGCCAATTCCTACTCACCTCCCACCCCACAAATGTTGAGCTGATATAGTCTAAGTGTCCCCTGCAGGGAAAGACAAGTATTGCAGTTGCAAACCCAATTTGGGATTGGCACCCATTCCCCTGCTCAGCTGGAAGAAGCCTTTTAGGGGTGATGGGGTCCTTGCAGATGTCTTTAGCTGCTGGTCTTTCCTGGAGCCCTGAGAGATAAAGCTGGGGGCCTTTTGATGCTGGGTATATGTTACTGCAGCAGGACCGTGGGCTGGAACCCTCTGTGAGGCAGATCAGTGAGCGTATCCTCACCAGGAGCCGGTCTGGGCTATGGTTCCTTCACCCCTGAAATAAAGCTCCAGGCAGGAAGGAGTAAAAGAAATGAAGCAGGCATCCACTCAGGTGCTGTGGTCCAGGGGGAAGCATCCTCTAAATGCCTTCAGTTTCAACCCAGAGACTCTGCACATCCAGAAATGAAGCCACTGGCAAGTTGGTGCTTTAGGTTAAATGTCGCCTTTCTCTCTAGGGCTCCTTCATGCAGCACACACCTCCCTGACCTCAGGAGAATGAGTGGGTGCTTCTGCCAATGGAAGGCAGGATATAAGAGCTCCTAGAAAACCTGGGAATTGGGAGAAGGCCAGAGGGTTGTGAGAAAAGAAGAAAAGGAAAGGGGAGTGGGTTGGGAAAGGGTCCCATAGCCACCTTGGAGGAGAGGATAAGGCCCCAAGGATACGATGGTATTGAGGAGAAGGATAACATTGGCACAAAGGAGGCAGGAAGTGCTGAGGGAGGGCAGGCTTGGGAGTACTAAGAGGTCACTTCCTGTGGATGTGGGTTTCTGTGATGTTTAACCTTGACTGTGTCAAGTTGATTGGTTTGGGGGTTGCCCAGGGACTTGGAGGAGCACACTTCCAGATGTATCTGGGTGGGTCACGGAGGTGTGCCCTTGGGGTCTATGTCTGTTCCCTCACCTCTTCCTCTTTTTCACTGTTTCCCTGTTCTGCTTCCCGGCCACCAGGAACTAAGTAGCTTTGTCCCACCACACCCTTCTGCCACAGTGTTTTTGCTTTAGAGGCAGCTGACCATGGACTGGATCCACATAAAATGTGAGCCAAATTAAACATCTCCTCCTTTAAGTGGCAGGTGATGTGTATTGCATCTCTGCAACAAGAAGACTGACTAATACAGTATCTTGTGTTAGGAGGGAATCTAGGCTAGGATGGGTGGCCTCCTACAGAGAAGCAGGGTTGGCAAGGGAATGGGTGGCCTGTTGAGCTGTGTTACAAGGGCAGGTTAGTGGGGATGGAATTGGTACAGTTCACAGCTTGCCGTATATCTGGCACTGGCTCTTTGCATATAGTAACTCCTTGCATCCCCACAGGAACCCTGTCAGGTACACATTATTATTGTCCCCTTTAATGAAAAAGGAAACCAATGCACAGAGAGTCAAGGCTCAAAGACATCAGCTAGCGAATATGGAGCCAGGAGCTGATATTCAAGTTCCCTGTACTCCAAATTCAAAAATCCTGGGGTTCTGAGATTTTCAAGGTCCTGTTTTATTAATTCTAAAAATCTATAACATAATAATGTCATAAATTTAAGGTACTCTATTTCTAACACTCCGTGATTCTGTGGGACTTAGAGTCTATAATTTGAGGCTAAATCTAAGGATCTAAGACTGTTGCTTTAAGATTCTGTGTCTAATATTTTATAGAAAATGCAGGGAGTTATTAAAAACCAAACAGCATGAGATAGGAAAACTCTTCCTTACCTCCCCTCAAAGAGAGGCCAGGCTGTTTCCGCAAGTCTGAGCTGTCTTTCTCCACCACTTGGTCCTGGAGGCAGACAGGGGAAGCCAGAAAACCTTGCTATTTTGGGCCGGTTAATCTGAGATGCCCCCATGGGGAATGGTTGGAAGCTAATATTTGGGGCAGAAAGTGGCTGATCCAGAAAGAAGAGGGGACTGCTGGGGAATTTTCCCAGAGTTGAGGCATCAGAGCCTTCTCCCTTTGCACCCTTGCAGTACCCAGGAGGGAAAGGAAGGACGACCCCACCGCCCAGTTGCCAGGCCCTTCTGCTGTTTTCCTTCTAGGGTTTATTCTGATTGAAGGAGTCTTCCCTAGTCCCTAGCGAATGTGGCTTTGGATCCCCAGGGTTCATCTACCCACTTTAGGCAGAGGCAGGTCTCCTTGCCCCCAACTCCAAGGACTTTTGTTGTTCTGAGAGTGAGTTTCTGAATGGCACCATAGCCCGAGACCGAGATGTTCCCCTCTCACCCTCACTCCTGCCCTCCCCAGTGGCCTGGGGCAAATGACAGCCTCTCCCTGCCTGTTTCCATGAAACAGAGCTGGTGATGGTCCTGCCTACTTCCTAAGGTGAGTGAAAAAAGTGTCTAAAGTATCCGAATGTGTGAGGCAGACAGGTGGTGCTCAGGAGGGTCAGGGTGGCTATTGCATCATTATTGTCTCGCCTTGTCTACCCAGGGACTGTTGGACGGGGCCCAAAACTCTCCCAGCCTGAGCCCTGACTCCTCCTCCCCTTCTCAGCCGCTGGGGTCCCTCCTCTGAAGGCCTCTGCTCTTTCCTCATGTGTGTCTCCTGCCCGGAAGACACTTCCTGTGACCCCTCCCGCAGACCCTTACTTCCCCGATGACTCCTCCGCCCAGATCTCCCTGCTCCCTGGGTCTCCAGCATCTGCTCTGGGCTCCCAGTACCTGGCCCAGTGCCCCTCCTATCTCCTACCACCCAGCGCTAGAATTGTTCTCCATAGCCTTTACCATCTCGTTCCTGGTCCCAGAGCCCTCTCTGCAGTGTGGGCAATCCTGAGCAGTAGGGACAGGTGAGTACAGAGCGCTTCCTGGGCTGGCCGCTGCCTCACTGTCTGTAAGGCGGGTGTGATGACTCTGTGGGCCTTGTCCCGGACAGCGGAGATGCCGGCCTGCCTGGCCATAGCCCAGGAGTAGGGCTGGGAAGGCAGGGGACTCGCGTATTAAACCTAACACTCTGGCGCCTAGCTCCTTGGGAACCAACATGGCTGGGGTCTGTGCAGCCAGGTCCGAGGCTGAGGGAGGCGGAGCAGGGCCTTGGAACCCAAGCCGGGCGGGGTCAGAGCGCATCTGTAGGCAGAGACTGAGACCAGCTTTGTCCATCAGGTGGGCGTCACCGCGCGGCAGTCCCGGCTTCGGCCTGCAGATGGCGCTGTGCGCTATCACAAGTGCAGAGGGTGAGACCTGTGCGCCCGGAGTTGGGGCGGGGCCTAGGCAGGGGTCTGGAAGGAGAGGAAAGGAAGACAAATGGAAGCAAAGAGGACTGTAAGAGAGGAGAGAGGAGAGAGATGGACTACTGGGGCGGGGGCGGGGGCTTGGGCGGGGGCGGCAGAGAGACACAGAGAGAGACAGAGGGAAAGTGAGTACGCCTCCTTCCCTCAGCAGGTTGGAATGGCCCAGCCCGGGCCAGAACAGCACAACCAGCTCTCCCTCCCTCCCTCCGTGACCTGTGAACCTGCCTTGTCTTTTGTTGATTTTTTGCCCTGTCTTTCTTCACCTCCTGCTTTACTCACGCCTTCCCCCCTGCACGCCCCCCCCCCCCGCCAGGGGAGCTGTCTGCCACTTCCTAGGGTGCCAGCTCCTCTCTGCCCAAGCTTGGCCTGCATCGGCTTCCTAGTTCCATTGACAACTTCCTTGCCTCCTCTTTCGACCTTCAGGTCTCAGCCTAAACAACACTTTCGCCCAGAAATCTTCCCTGACCTTGTCCCGGGCAGTGGCTGCCCTGGCCTCGTGGGGCTGTGAGTGAGTCCTGGTTTCCCAGCCATACCTGCAGCCCCTGAGAACAGGGACTGGACGCGCTTCTGTCCCGGGCATGGCTAGGCATGGCCAGGATGCACAGGCACAGGTGGGAGGGAGTAGAGGAGTGTGTGATGCCCTGAGGGCTCCGGGGGTGAGAAGGATGTGGGATCAGAAGTAGGGAGAGATAAGTTCACAGGCAGAGAGGAAACCAAGCCTCTTGTGGGGCAAGCAGGGGCCTCAGCCTCAGCACTGTCCGCTGTGTGGGGAGGGGACAGAAGACAGACGTGTTCTCAAGGACTCCTTGAGTCAGGAGGGACAGAGCCTGCTGGGCTGCAGTGGGAGCAGGGTTAGTGGAAGGACCCAGGCTTCTGTCTAGGACAGCGGTCCCAACCCCTGGTTACCAAGGACCAGTGCCAGTTCTTACCCCCACTCCCCCTTTCCCCCCTTTCCACCTCCACCCCCAGTTGATGGAAGCATTGGAAATTGACTTCCACAAAAATGATTTCTGGAGCTAAAAGTCAGGGACCACTGCTCTAGGATGCTATTGGAGGGGAAGTTGGGGGCTTCAAGAGGGATCAAAGAACCAGGTGCTGCCCTTGTCCCTTCTGCTCCTCTCCCTTCAGATTGACTGTCTCTTCTCTCAACTTTACCCACAGCCAGGAGCTTCAGAGCTTTGGATAAGCAGCCTACAAGCACTTGCCAAACCCCAGTGTGTACACACACACACACACACACACACACACACACACACACTCATTAGGAGAAAGGGACCAGAATCTGCAGGGTTTTACTGACTAATGTCATCTCATAGAGCAACCCAGGAGCAGCAACAACTCCCCCCAGCTCTAGGAAGTCGACCTGGCTGTTCTGGGCTGATGCTGGCACCAATAAGAGCCCATTTTTGTCTCTCATAACAACCCTACTTTTCCAGCAAAGCTCTCTCCCAGAAGAGGCAAGGTGCTGGAACTACAGTGTACTTGTTTCACCACCAGCTCCTTCAGGAAGCCTTTCTTGATTGCTGAGCCCAGATTATGAATCCCTTTAGTAAAGGCTGGTCACCTATGCTTTGCCTGTCACACAGTACCGCTGGTTTGTGCTTATCTGTCTTATCTCTTCCCACTGGACCTTGGACTTCTTGAAGTTTGGTACTGTGAATTGCACTTGAATCCTCAGAGGCTTGGACAGGTGCTAAGTGAATGCTTGGATGGGGCTAAGCATTAGTTGAATGAAGAAAGAAGCCAGTGACCATTATCCCCACCTACCTCTGAACCTCAAGTTGCTCCTCCACCAGATGGCATCCTTCTGAACCACCCCTCCTTGCCTGCCTAAGTCTACCCGAGGGCCAGCAGTCACTGGAGTTAGCCACAAACTCCCAGCTCTGTCTTTTTCTAGCTGTGTGGCCTTCAGGAAGTTCATCTCGCCTCTTTGGGTTTTTTTTTCAGCTCATTTTAGACAGTTTGCAAGCCAAGGCAGAGCAATTTAATAAACTATTTAATAAACTCCCTGGCAGAGGCAGAAAGGCGTCTGTGCAGAGGGGGGCATAAAGGGGAGGCAGGGAGCTGCAATTACAGCTGCAGAGTGACAGAGGCTGTCAGCAGGCGCCTGCTAGGTAGAACATGACATCTGGACCTCATTCTTCGTGGCAGTGACATAGAGAGGGCCACAGAACAGGCAAGGGGGTTGCTGAGCCTTGCAGTGCTTGGGGGATGGGGATTTTGGAGGAAAGCAGGGTGGAGAGGGCTCTGCCTGGCCCCTAGGAAGGCAGATTGTCAAGGGGATGGAAGAGGGACCGTTTCCTGTGTGGAGTAACTGATACCTCCTCTGCCTGGTTTTCATTAAGCCCAGCCCTGCCTGCCTCCCTACTGCAAAGCACACTGGGAAATGGGGGCAGGGCAATCCATGCATCCTTCACTGTTGTTGATGTTATCTGTGGGGCCCCTGGCCCTGGCTAGATGGCGTGGGCAAGACTTTATGCCTCCCTCAAACCTGCCTGGGCAGTATTTATCTCCTCATTTTGTAGACAGGGCTCTGGGACTCTTTCCATCCATCAACGCCCCAGATTCTGTTCCCGCCTCTGCCATGACCTTGTAGAGGCACCGTGGGCGAGTCTTCTGCCCGCTCCGAAGCCCTTTGTTGGCCTGATGATGGTGGGCGCTGCATCTTGCAGATGTTGGCAGGCCCCTCTGCCCTGTCTGGGCAGTCTGTAGGGCCTACCCTCCCTCCCTTCCTTCCCATGATTTGTGGTTATGGTCCTTGGAGAAGCCCCCAAGTAAATATTAATAATGTGCCTTTATGTACATTGGCTGAGAGAGAGAATGAATCATTTCCTGCTTCCCTCCTGGGCTCAGAATCTTAACTAAAGAATATGCTGGGTCTTTGGGCAGCTGCAAAAGGTCTGGTGGAGGGAGCTGAGGCAGAACATAGATCACTGCCTGCTGCCCACCTGGCGCTGAGATCCTGCCCCTCCAAAGCTGTGCCTGGATTCCCTGTTAGCACGGAAAACACAGGACCAAAGCGCTTGTTTCCAAGTTGTACCTCTGGTATGGTGCAGTGGTGGCCACATCTATGGCTTCCTTCCCTTTCTGGATCTTAGTGGGCCTGGGAGAAGTACCCATCCTGCAAGCTAGACTAGCCACTTTCACAAGGCAACCTCATTCCTCACCAGTGTCCAATAAGCTCCAAAGTGCCAGAGTCTGCATGGAAGGAGAACAGGAGACCTAGGAAGGAAAACATCAATCAAACTCCAAGTTGCCAAGAGGACACAGAAAAAGGCAGATAGGTGGGAACTGTAAGCCAGGATTTGGGCACTGGGTCGCCATTTGGAATGCTATTGTCACACCTGTTGTTTCATTGGATGTCACAACAAGCCTCTGGGCTGCAAAGTACCAGCCATTCATGCAGATGAAGAAACAGGCTCATTAGAGACCTCCAAAGGCCCCAATACAAGTGAAGGAAGAAAGGAGAGGAGCCCAGAGCCAACACTACATCCTATTCTTCCATCCTCGCCAGGATCTGGAACCAGGGTCCAGGTCTGTCTGGATCCATTTCATGTCTCCGCACCCCTCATCCCTGGAGGGGACCGAGCACCGGGTGATACTCCCTTGACAGGAACACAGCCTCCAAGATCCAGTCAGAGGTCGAGGCAGGACGGGAGGCAGGCTCCCGTGCTGAGATTCGAGGAGGCTCCCGAAGAGGCACCTTAGTTCCTGTGGAGCAGCCACTGCTTGCAGTCTCTCAATCACTGTTTTCAGGCTTCATCATGATCCATTTCTGCAGAACAACCATTTCCGCTGTGAGATGCGTTCAGAGCGGCCGTCAGGGGCAGGCCCAGAAGCAAAGGGCCAAGGAGGATCAATATGGAGTTTTCCGAGGTGTAGACAGCTCAGCTATGCAGAGGAAACTGGGGAACAGTTGGGGAGAAGGTTTAGCTGGTGTGTGTTGAGCATCTACTATGTGCTGGGCTCTTCACCTGCTGAAATTTATGTAATCTTCACTGAAACAACTCCATGACAAGGTACTTATTTTTATTCCTTTTAACAGAATAAGAAACAAGTCCAGAGAAATTAAGCAGGACACACATGTGCACAAAGCTGCTAAGTGGAAGGCTGAAGTTTCCAGCCAGATTTTCTAATGCCAACAGAAAGAGTTCACTGAAATGAAAGCAGATAGAAAACACTTTTACTGAGTCCTTCCTAGGACTCAGTAGGTGCCAGGAGGTTCCTGGGAGGTCAGTAGATCCAGTAGGTCAGTAGGTTCCTAGGAGCCAGTAGGTTTGTGTTATAGTTCTATTCTAATCTCAAACATTCACAGTAAAGTCATTATTCCTGTCTCCATTTTACAGAAGAGGAAACTGAGGCTCAGAGAGAGGAGTCAATGGCCTGGAGTCTCACAGCCTAGAAATGTAGAACCAAGAATTTAAACTTGAAAATCATCATTCTTTTGCATTATTTTGGTGAGAGAAGAAGACAGGAGCCCACCCCCCGCTTAAAAAAAATAAACCCAAAAAGCAGTGATGATTCATGGCAAGATGGCAGCTCCTCCCAGGACTTTGGCAGTTAAGGTGGCTCTCGAGTATTTGCAGCTGTTGACTGAGAGCACCTGTGGGTGCTGGCTGAGAGCCTTGGCCACTGTGTTCTTAGAGGAATGAGGCAGGTGGCTATGGAGATGCAGGTGTATGGTGCTTGTGACAGATGGGAAGGAAGCCTGAGATGTAAAACAAGGTCTGGTAGGAAACAGTGGAGGGGAAGTGAGAGGCACATGTCTTTAGGGGCAAGCTAGAGTGGGGCATGCTGGGAGTATGCAGAGAACTGTGGGAAGGGGGCTTCAAATGCCAAGCCTACTGGCTTGGAGACCTCTGGGTCTTGGCTCAGGAGTCATGGATATTGATGTCAATGTGGTTTCTGGTAAATCTAGAAAGAGTTTGAAACAGTGGCTGGGAGACTGTGTGTGGAAGAAGAACAAGCAAGGTATGAGCTTGTCTGCTTCCAACCCACTGTGCAAACCTAGGGGCTTACTGAACCACTCTGAACTTCAATTTTCTTATCTAAGCAAAGGATGAGAATTACACCTTTTAGGAAGGCTGTGCTTTTCCGGAACTTGTTTAGTTTGGATGGTCCAACTTTCTGTCTTCCTCATAGTCTTGTAGTTCTAGAGGCTTTAGGACGATAGATCTATTGCCATACATTAAAGAATACTAATTGTAGTAAAATAGACATAACAAGATTTGCCACCTTAACTGTATAAAAATGATGCTAAGTCCATTCACAATGTTGTGCATCCATCACCATCATCTACTGCCAGAAGCTTTTCATCTTCCCAAACTGAAATTCTGTCCGAATTAAACACTCTCTGTCCCTACCTTCACCCCTAGATCCTTCAACTTCCTGTGTCTATGAATTTGACTACTTCTAGGTCCTGCATATAAGTGGAACCATACCGTATCTGTCTCTTTGTGACAGGCTGATTTTATTTAGCACAGTGTCTTCAAGTTTCCGCCATGTTGTAGCATGTGGTAGAATTTCCTTCCTGTTTTAGGTTGGATAATATCCCTCTGTGACTCTGTGACACATTTGGCTTACCTACTCCTTCATCTTATGGGCATGTGGGAGGGCTACTTCCACCCTCGGCTGTTGGCTGCTGTGGACAAGGATGCTGCTTTGGGTGTCAGATGGATCAAGTTTCAGGATGCACAGGACGCACAGCAGGATTTATTCTCAGCACTTCTGGGGGCACAGAGCCTACTTTGCTAGTCCTGAAGGTGAAGCCAGGTGTTTTCCTTTGGTCACGATGCTTGGGCTGCACTGGGTGGGTCTGTGAGGGCATTTCAGGAGGAGACTGGCGTATGAGTTGGTGAGCTGGGTGGGTGAGATAAGCTCTCAATTGGTGAGGGACCTGGATGAAACAAGAAGGGAGGGCCCAGTCTTTCTCTCTCTCTTCTGTTGCTAGGACACCCTTCTGTGGCTGCCCTTGGAAGTCAGAACTCTGGATTCTCTGGCCTTTGACTCTCAAGCTCATACTAGCAGTCTCTGGGCTCCTGGGCCTTCAGCCTTTGGCTGACAGTCACATCACCAGTCTCCCGGGCCAAGAATCACACCTCCAGCTTCTTTGGCTGAGAGCCACACTGCCAGGCTCCTTGGTCTCAGGCCTTTGGACTGGGCCTGAGCCATGCAGCCAGATTCCTGCTTCTTGGGCTGCAGATTGCCTGTCGAGGGCCTTTCAGCCTCTGCAAGCAAGGGAAACTGGTCCTTAATAAATCCCTCTCCTCTGTCAATCTCCTGCCTGTTCCGTCCTTCTGGAGAACCTGACTGAAACATCAAGCATGTATACCCATTTTTTAAAAACCCTACTTTCAATCCTCTGGGTGTATACCTGGAAGTGGGGTGATCCCACTTTTAATGTTTTGAGAAACTGCCGCCCTGTTTTCCACAGTGGCTGCACCATTTTACATTCCCTCCAACAGTGTACAAGGCTTCTGATTTCCACAGCCTCACCAGCACTGATTTCCTGTTTCCCCTGCTTTGAGTGGCTGTCCTAATGGGTGTGGGTGATTTCTCATTGTGGCTTTGATTTGCATCTCCCTAACTAGTGAAGCTGAGCCCCTTTTGGAGTGCCTGTTGGCATTTGGATATCTCCTTCAGAGGAATGTTTATTTAATTTTCAGTCCTTTTAAAATCTGTTTTTGTATTGTTGTTGCATTATTGGAGTTCTTTATATATTTTGAATATTAACCCCTTATCAAATGTGTAACTTGTTGATATTGCCTCCCATTTCATGTGTTGCTTTATCACTCTGCCTATTGTGTCTTTTGATATGTGCAAATTTTAGTTTTGATTTGTATTGAGGCTGCTCAGAAGAACAAATTGGTGATGATCAAGTTTCACTTAATTCTTCCCCAAACACAACTCCACACCCACCTTCTCACCAGCTCCTCTATGAATCATTTCTCTGCAGAGAATGGACTGGATTGCATGAGATGACAGAAACCAAAATCTCCCGTTTGTGTGGCATCTATGAACTTTAGAGACGGGTGGCAGCTGTGAGGTCATACAGACCGGAGATGGGTTTCGGTGGCCTTGTGTTCATCTTTGGGCTTCAGGTTCTCATCTGAGACAAGGAAATGTCCTCTCTGCCATGGGAGAGCACAGGATCATGCCTCCCTCCTGATCCCTGCAATGTGTGCTTGCCATCTTTTGCAAAAAGCAAAAGCAAAAGCAAAAGCAAGCTTGACAACAGCTTTAAAGGGCTACGGGCTTGCTCTCCACTCTCCCACCCCACCAGTGACCTATGACAGCCCAAGTTTACCCAGCCCCTCTGTTAGGTTTCTCCCTTTAGGCACCAGGAGGTTGATATCTGTCTTCTCCTCCACCACTCTGGAGCTCCAGCCTTCCCCTATCTCTAACACTTCAGTCTCTGGGATTTGAAGAGCAAACCTGTGTCCTTTCTTCACATTTCATGACTGACATCACCCATAGACTTCAGCTAAGGATATTCACCGAATAAACACTGATGATACTGTGATGGAGACAAAGTCTTGTTCATTATATCCTGGGTAAGGATGAGAGTGTGGATCATGAGGATGTCACTGGCTTCCAAACAGAAGAAGGAGCTAGAGGAGCTGGGCCATGGGACCTGCCTTCATCATCTACATCAGAATCATTACCATTGCCACCATCATCCCTATGACTATATCATCATCATGATGCTATGGTTTGGATATGGTTTGTTCCCCAAAAGGTCTGGTGTTGGAAGCCTGTTCCCCAGTGTGTTGATATTAAGAGGTGGTGAACTCTTTAAGAGTGGGCTTAGTGAGAGATGATTAGGTCGTGGGAGCAACGCTTTCGGAAGAAATTAATACTGGTCCGTCCCACAAGGTAAGATATTCCCATAGCAATGGATTTGGCTTTTTCTTTTTTGGTACTGGGGATCAAACTCAGGTCCTTGCACTTGCAAGGCAGGGGGCAGAACCACTGAGCTAAATCCCTGGCCAAGTAATGGTTTTTATAAGAGTGATCCTGACCCTCGAATTTCTCTGGCTTCCTGTCTCACAATGTGATCTCTCTTTCCCTCCGTCTCTCTCTCTCTCTCTGTCTCTCTCTCTCTCTCTCTCTCTTTTGTTCCTGCCACTGGGATGCCATCTGCCATGTGTTTTTTTACCAGAGCTGAGCAGAAGCCTGCACCATGCTCTTGGGCATCCAGAATTGTGAGATAAGTAAATAACCCTTTCTTTACAAATCACCCAGCCTCCAGTATTTTTACAGCAATGGGAAATGCACTGACACGGTCACCCCTATCACCTTCATTATCATCCTTACCATCACCACCACCACCACCACCACCACTACCATCATTGTCAATGTTACCATTTTTCTCCCTGAGACCAAGCGATCTGTCTGACACTGCTGAGGGTGCTTGTCCTCATCTGCCCTCAGCTTCCACCTCAGATTTGACCCCCATGTCCCCTCAGGACCAGCTGAGATCTTCTGGTCATCCAAAAGGACAATCCTATTCTTGGACAAGATCTGACTCTCTTGGAGCAGCTTCCAGAGGCCCAGTCCAGCCCCTTCAGTGGGATAAGGGTGAGAGCAGTGACAGACCAGCGTGATGGGTGGGCCTCTTCTCCTGGCCTCTCAGAAGGCACTGGCCCCATTAATATGGGTCCCCATTGTGGTCACAGAGTATTAAATTCTGTTTCTCCCTATTGAATGGCTTCTACTACTTTAAGTAGACAAAAATGGCCATGGCTGAGATGGCCTGGAGAAAATCAATACGTAACAAAATTAAATATGGGAGTGAATGAATTCACAGAGGGAGCTGAGCAGGTGTCTGGCCCGGGACAGTTGGGAGCCCAGTGATGGCTGGAACCTGGTGGAGGTACTGCTAGGGTGAGGGAAGGCAGGGTGACTGGGTTTAGATGAAGGAACTCCACTGCTACCTGCTGCATCCATGGTGTCCTCACAAACCGAGGCAGTGGTGGAAGGAGATAGATTAGAAGCACACAGTCCTGGTGATGGTTACACTCAATTGTCAACTTGACTAGACTAAGAGACTCTTGGAGAGGTGATTGGACCATGAGTTCCTATGCTCATGAGTAGATTAATCTACTTATGTTCATAGCTGAATATGCTGCTAGGAAGTGGGACCCAGTTGGGAGAGGTGGATCACTGGGGGTGTGCCTTTGGAGGGTACATCTCTTGCTGGTGCTCTTCCCCTCTGCACTGATTCCCACTGCCATGAAGTGAACAGTATCGCTCTGTCACACCCATCTGCCGTAATGTTCCTGGCTTGGAGCCAGCTAACCATAGACTGAAACCTCTGAATCTGTGAGCCAAATTAAACATCTCTTTCTTTAAGCTATGAGTCTCAGGTATTTTGTCCTAGCAAGAGGAAAGCCCACTAATTCTGTTCTTTTGCACTTCTCTCAACACACTCATTCACCCATTCAGCAGGTATTTATTGAGCACCTAGTATGTGTCAGGACAGCATAGCACAGTGGTTAGGAGTGTAAGCTCCAGTATTTGGCTGTCTGGCTTCACACCTTATTTCTGCCACTTGCCAGTTGTGTGTCTCAGGGCAAGTAACTTAACCTGTGTATGCCCAGGTTTTCACATTTGCAAGGTGGGGCATGTTAATACTGGTATTTATCTTATAGGAGTGTGATAAGCATTGAGGGGGATAATTTATGCAAACTGCTTAAACTGATGGCTGTGCATGAAGAGTTCTTTATAAGTGTTGGTAATTGTTTTGTATTGTACTAGGCCCTGCACTGGAGAGGGGAGACTCAGTTCTTTCTCTCCTGGGGCACAGAGGAGGAAACCAAGCTCAGAGAGGTGGGCAATGGGCCCAGGAGATCTACATAATAAGTAGACCTAGACCTTCATCTTCCAACATGTTGTGCCTTCTGCTATGACATGGTCTCCCAGGACCTCCATCTGGGGTTCCCTCAGGGCTGATCACCTTTGTGGAAGGGAGAGCATGTTAACAGATGAAACAGTTGCAGTTTGAGAAATTTAGGAAGGCTGGATAGAAAGGATGAATGTCAGCGTAGGGACTTGAATTCAGGTCACAGCTGTGATTACTTGCAAGTAATAGAGAATCTGTCAAAATGGATCTTGAAAAATTAGAGGTTGATTTTTCTCACCTGGAAAGAGATCCAGATGTAGGTGACTATTGGCTGTGGTTCAGGATTCAAGAAGCCAGACAAGACCCAGGTTCTTTCTTCCTTGCCATCTTTAGTACATGTAACATCTTGTCCTCAAGTTTATAGTTTCACGGTCATGAAATAGCTGCTAAAAGCTTTGGTTATAATATGTGGATAGCAGCTAGGAGGAAGGATTTGGGCAAAGAGCTAGATAGATGTGCCAGTTGATCTGTTCCTTTTATTGGGAAAAGAAATCATTTCTAAAAGCCTTGCCCAAGAGAGATTTGCTTCTGTTTCATTGGGTGGAACATAGAAACTCCTGGACCAACCACTGGCCAAGGAGATGAGATTACCATGTGCCTTGGGGTTCGTAGGAAAGAATATATATATATTCTTGACATATCAGTATGTAAGTTGACATATCACAATTATCAGTCACACCATGGCTGGTTTAGATCAATCAAAATTACCCCCAAAAGCTGAGTTGGGACCACGCTCTCTAGTAGAAGGGGAGCCTTACCTACGTCTGCCACAGCCTGTGCAGGAGGGTGTTGGAAAGTGATGAATGGTGGTGGCCATGGAGTGTAACCACAGGCACATGCTGCCCCCATGGTCTGTGGCCTGATGTCCAGTTCAATATGCCCTGCAGACCCTGACAGGGCCTGAAGCAGATGGTGGGGCCAGGCGGTAAGTGACATGCCTCTGCCCTCAGATGCTCTCAGTCAGATGGGGGAAGCACTGAAGAGATGGGCTGGACACTCAGGGCTGTGACTCTAGATGAGGGTTGGCTGAGAGGGCTGTGGACAGTTGAGACAACCCTGTGGGGACCTGAAGATCCAGGGGGAGGATGCAGGGGAGAGGAGGGGTGCTCAGGATGGAGGAACTCTTGCAAAGGTCCAAGAGACAGTGAGACACATTAGAGAACAGCAAGTGGGTCCCTGTGGCCCAGGAAGGTACTTGAGGGCGAGAGGTGATCGTGGATGGAGAAGACAGAGGAGGCAGTGGGGGCTGGAGTCTGAGGGACCTCAGGAGCCACTTGGAGGGCTTTGGCCTTGATGTTGTGCAGTGGGAACCCTAGACCCCTGTTCGCACCTACTGTGGCATGGAAGTATGTCCTTGGAAACTAAAGTTGGCTCAGAGTAAACAGGCTAGTAATGGTTATTGCTGGTACTTTATTAATTAAATGTCCTGAACACACTTAAACCTGGGCATTTAATTTAGATTTATAGGGATAATTTGGATTTGTAAAGCTGGTTATGATGCATTAGGTACAGCAAATGCCTGTTGCTTTCATAGGCGACATTTATCCAAGCATATAAAAGGAAACTATGGGCTGTTAATTACCTCATGTTAGTTTGAGCTGCCAGGGAGGTCTGGAGGCGGATCCTCCTTATTAGCCAGGCATGGGGGCTCCTGGGGTTGTTGTCTCATCATCTCATCCTCCCTTTATGGTTATTTCAGAGACATAGACATTGCACCTGGAGGAGGGGCCTCTGTGATACCTGCTGTTGCCCTGACTATGGCCGTGGTGGTCTGAGTGCAGAAGCTCAAGGGGCCTAGTGGTGAGGTGGGAGCTGCTCTGGATGGGGTCTGCAGCCTGGGTCTCCCCTGGGCCTGGTGCTGTGGCCTGTGTTCCTGAGAGCTCATCTCTCCTCTGTCCACCTGCACCAGAGCTCAGGCCCCAGAGGAGGCATGATTTGGCCTGGGTGCCTCTCTAGGTGCTAGTGTTGAGTGGACCTGGTCCTACATCTGTGTGGGGATGACCACTCTGCTCATGTGAGCTGATGGACCCTGTGGCCGTGAATTCCTGATCAGTCTTGCTTTGTCACACACTGCTGCTGGGAGCTCTGCCCTTAAGATTTGGAAGGGGTCACATTTGCCAGGCTGTGGGGACCCAAGACACTGGGCTAGGAAGCAAGTCAGCAAGAGGAATGAGATAGTGCAAGCTCAGGCCCTACCTGGAAGGAGTTCATGGCCTAGTGGGAAGACAAAGTAAACGGCTCCTGGAAGCTGGCCATAAAGCCAGCCCTGGACATGCTGATGGAATTGACACTGCCTAAGAATCAGTAGGCAAGGACCTTGAGGGTCACTGCCTCAGTCCCCATGTTTCCCAGGTAGTGAAACGGACATAGAGGGAGATCCTCACTAGGTTCCACAGCCTTGAAATGGCAGGTGGGGAACACTGGATGTTTCTCCCTGAAGCAGGACTGGAGAAGCCACTTGAGGGTGCCCTGTGTGGCTCTCTCCCCAGAGTTTCCCCAGGGCCCAGGACAGTCAGTCACACACAAGTCCTGTCCTTGCCTTCTTTGGTCTCCAAGAACTGGCTCTCCTGCTCCACTGTTTCTCAGGGTCCTGGGACATGCAACTGCTGTGGGGCCATGGTGAAGAGAAGGGAATAATGGATGCCCCGTCCCCACTCCAACCCCTGTTCTACTGCCAAATCCCCCTGGCACCCAAAACCAATGGGGGCACCAATGCGGGCAACAATGCAGGGAGTGAGGAGTCTGGGACTTGGCTCCAGCATCCCCCAGAATGGGCCATCAAAGGTGAGGTAGAGAAAGCAGCACAGACAACCGGTGCAGTGGGGCAGGATTTGGCTTTCTATGCTGACCTTAGCCGTGAACCTGGGGCTCCTTGAATCTCTGTATGCTCAATGTTAGTGAGCATGTTGAACTTGAGGCTTACTAAGGGCCACTTTGCACCAGTGAGCTACAGGGCTCTGACCCCGTGCTGAGAAATGGAGGCTCTGAGCTTGGATGGAGGGACAGAGGGTGGCACTGGCCTGTTAGTCTGGGGAACGAATTGGGTGTAGGTGGGCAAGTCCACCAGGCCAGGCAGGCTGCAAGGAGCAGGAACCCAGCCCTGAAGGAAATGGAGGCAAGGCCAGAAATGATGGGGAGGCAACAACTGCCCGCTCACAGAGCTGTGTCTACGCGGGATGGGCCAGGTACAACAGGAAGGATGCAATGGGGTCTGTGCTGCAGGCAAAGCCCCAGCAGCTGCTGGCTGGCAGGTAGGTCCAAGCAGACTCCAGGAGAGCAATATTCTCAAGGCATCATCCTGGGCTGGCAAGCAGCAGATGTCCCTTCAGTTCACCACTGCACTGCCAGGGCCAAGTACAATGCCAAGGACTTCCTCAGTGCCCAGTCATTACCTGTCTCACTACTGGTTCGTTGTCTCATTCTTTTCGGTTAGTGCACCAGCTCCTGGTTGGCAAGCACCCCATCCATCCTGTTGTGGTGCCCAGCAGTGTCTGGCATTATTAGATGCTCAGTTAAACATGGCTGTGTGATTGCGTGGTGAGGTTCTGTTCCTGCTGATTGCTTTATTGGAGTCAGGAGTGAGTCTTGGGGGTGGCAGAGGGGAGGCCACTATTGGCGAGGCTGTAAAAACTTGGACAAGATGATTTCTAAAAACTTATGTTGTGTCTTTCTCAAGGTCTTTGTACAGCTGTTCCTAGAACACTCTTCCTTCATGTCCAATTCAAATGCCACCTCCTAGAAGAAGCCTTCCCTGACTCCTCCAATAGAGTAGTTGTCTCCACTTTGCCCCAACATAGAGACTACATTTTTCTTCCTTGCAGCACTTCCCATGACCCACAAGGGTGCAGCTTTGCTGTTTACCTGCTCTTCTGCTGTTGCTCTGCTGGAGTTTCAGCTCCATGAGGCACTGTCTGTCTTTCTCACTCACTGTTGAGCCACCAGCCCCGGCATAGTGCCGGTGCATAATCTTCTGTTGACTGACTTTCAGGTTGGACCTAAGGGACTGTGATGTCTGCAAGAGATGTCCACCCCTGTTGCCCCCTCCCTGGTCCTTCCTTCCTGGAGCCCTCGCTGGACTTTTTCTGCCTGTGATCTGGGGTTATTAAGGGCTTAGAATTGTGGCTGAGCTGAATCGCTGCCCCCCCTTGACTAAATAGCACCACTATCATCATCACCAATACCACCCTCTTCATTGCTATGGGCCAATGTTTATCCCCCTCTCCCCCAAACTGACACGGTGAAACCCAGATCCCCAGTGTGATGATATTTGGAGCTAGAAGATTTGGGAGGGAATTAGGTTGTGAGGCTGGAGCCCCCATGGTGGAATCAGTGCCCTTGTAAGCAGATAGGAGACAGGGTGCTTCCTTTCTCTGACTCATGTGAGGATCCAGCAAGAAGGCAACCATCTGTGACCCAAGTGGAGAGGCTTGTTCAAAATCTTGAATGTAGCTGTGCTGGGAATTTAGGGCTGTCTGACCCCAGAGCTCATGGTTTTTAGCCATGTGACTCCTGAGCCCACCAACATCAGTGACCATCTTCTCTAGTCATATCATGATCATAAGGGGAAACTGAGACTAGAGAGAGGAAGGGATTATCCAAGCTCATGTTTTAGAGCAGAGGCAGAGCTGGGCCCATATACTAGTTCTCCTTTTCCCTCTTTCTTCTGTCATCTCTCACATGGCTGCCAAGGTCATGACCTCTGACCCCTAAACATTTCATTCATTCCTGAGTCTGATAGGCACAGTGTACCCTGTGTTGGGCCGGTGCCATGAAGGCTTACAATGAGGGATCCAACCCAGATTATTCCCCAAGGACTTGTCCAGAGGTGACCATTCCTGAGGCTTCCTAATCCAGGCCCCAGGCTTCCATGGAGTAAGCTCTCACAGAGAGGCATTCAGCACCTGCTTGTATCCCACAGACAACCATTTTACAATAAGACACAGGCTTGCAGAGGGGCAGGGTGACCTAAGTCTAGATTACAAGTTGATGATGAAGCTAGAAGTTGGAGTCAGAATCTAGACAACTCCACCATCCGCTCAGTTTCTCTGTAGGGTTAGGCATATGGGTCACATTGACATCCAAGGGACATCCTCGACTAGTTTACAGAATTTTGACTGGCATTCAATTCAGCACTCTGGTTTGGGAATCAGAGAACCTAGAACTTGGGGCTGGCTCTGTCTTACTTGCTATGTGACATTGGACAAATCTATTCTCTTCTCTGGGCCTCAGTTATTTTATAATCTGCAAAATGAAGAAGTTGATGATCTTTAAAGGAATTCTTAGTTCCCAACCCTCAGTTTCCTTATTTTCAGGTGGACATACTGCTTTTCTTCCAAGGACACTATGAGAGTCATGTGAAGTCTGGTAGCTCCTTAGCACACTGGCATGGAGGCAAACCCTGGTCAGGGTGGTCATCACTCACCATCTGCAGGAGGTGGCATTGAGGGAAAAGCCAGCTCTTCCCCAGAGCTGCTGGATGGAATAAAGATGAAGCCAATGTGCTACCCCTTTTCTCGCCAGCCAAGTTGTGCTCACAATGGGACAGGGGCCTCAGGGAAGCTGTAAGTTCTTATGGATGGATACATAAGTGAGATGCAATCTCAGATCCCAGCCTTCTAGTCCCAAGGCCTTGGGAGCATTGAGATGTGAGCAAGAAAAAAGGTGGGAATAGGAAGGAGGAAGAGGAGGGGGGATGGGGAAGGGGTGAGGAATGGACAGTCTTTTCTTTGCTACAAAATGTCAAAATCTAGAAATGGAGAAACCTGACCACATAAGCCAGTTCCATCACTCACTAGCTACATGAGTTGGGGAAAGTGACCTAGTTCTATTCTTGTTTTGACATCTGTAAAAGGGGAATAAGAACTGTTCCTCTCTACTGGGAATGATGCTGGCAAAGCTATCATCCCCACACTTGGTCCACTGTGTTCTCAGAACTCAAGAGCCAGCAATGGTAGAGGCAGAGCAGGAGTAGAGTAACCAGGAGCAAATGACTGTCATGTCTCATGTTAGGGAGATGGAGAGTGGGATTCAGAGTGACAGGGCACTGACTTGTGGCATCCACTCTAGGGCTTTCACTGGGGTCAACATTCTATATCAAATGAGGCTCAGCAGGTGCAGCAACATCTCCCAAATCCTGTTATAGTTGAGCCAGTGGTGGACAGACAAGAACCTTGATTCTCTCCCCAGAGCTGCCCAATGGCTTTCTTCACACATCTGTAAGTGGGGAAAGGAAAAGTACCTCCTGAACACAGTGGGTTGGGCCGGGTGGAATCTCTATGACATGGGGTTTACTCTGGTGTCATCAGTTGAAAGTTCCCAGCCCTAGGGCTGGGGATTTAGCTCAGTGGTTTTACCACCTGCTGCGCATGCACAAGGACCGGAGTTCAATCCCCAGTAACAAAAAACCCAAAACAAAACAGAAAACAAAACAAAACGAAAAGTGCCCAGCCCTCTTGCTGGTCCCCTCATCTTATTCCTTGGAGGGCCTTCCCTAGGGTGTGGGCACTGTCCAGGGTTCTGAAGCAGAATCTAAGTATTTTCACAAATGAGTGCTGGCTAGCCTCAAAGTCAATTTCATCTCTATTTCCCCCGAACCCTCCTCACTTCCACTCCCAACCTGCTCCAGCCCCAAACTGTGTGGCTCTCAGGGACTTCTGGCCAATATGATTGGAGTGAGCCTCTTATGTTTCACTGATGCAGGTCACTGCCTCCATTACCAAGAGCATCAGTGTTGAGTCCCACAGCAACCTGGTAAATACTTGTTGCCATAGAAGCCTTTACCACTCTCCAGTTATTTTATTTTAGCATGGGTCTAGCGTCAGAGTCAGAGTGGAGGCTTTAATCATGTATTTCCTAGAGTAATTGGAAAGGTCAGAGTTCAGAATTGATGCCCCAGGGAGTCTAATAATGAGGGAAAGGGACAACGTATAATGAATGAATCACATGCCAGGTGATATGGTAGATAGCATTTAGAGATTATTAAGCATGGTTAACTCCACCTCACAAATTAAAGGATTAACTCAGAGAAGTTGGGGCACTTGTATAAAACCACACAGCCTACCTTTGTACATATACAAATCTTTCCAATGCTTTCCTGCATTGAGAAATTGATCTGGGATTTGGTTGTGGGAGATGCTTAACTTGCTCTCTGGGGTCCATTAGCTTTGTCCTTTATTTCTCTGTGTGACCAGGTCATTGAGTGAGCTGAAGGACCCTCAACAGCCAAAAATAGAGCTTACTCTCAGATACTCATAATCCTCCATGGAATTTTTGAGGTGGAAAGAATCTTCTAGAAACTAAATCCTGTTTCAAGGATAGTGTCACCAAAATACTCAGGGGAAATAATGATGGAGTGTTATGGTTTTGGAGTTGGAAAGTCTGGAGTTTAGTCTTGACATGATACTTATTGATACTTATTGGCTACTGACTGCAGGGAAGTTAACTAACTTGAAATAGGTTGTGAAAGATTAAATGCAGCATCAGCAAAGCCTGGCTCCTAAGTAACTTCTAGAAGCTCTCCCTCTCTCCCTTATCCAATCCATCCATTTGATCATTTCAGAATTTGCCATATGAGTGAGTAGGGACCCACTCTCTGGACATCATTTACTGGTCCAGGCATGATCCAATCTGGGTCAAGAGAACCTTTCAGGGATTTTGGTGCTGGAACTGAAAAGGATACATTCCCTCTTGTCATGGTAGAGGATACTGAGATTTTGAGAACTTGGAGGTTAATGGCAGCCATGCTCCCTCAGGTAGGGTGACATACACAGAACACTGGTCTGCAGGGAGGGATGGGGTATGGGTCTGGGGAGAATTTTCTAGATTTACCTCCATGCCAACCTATCCATGGCATACATTTCAGACATGGGTACCCAACTCCCCTCTGACAAGTCCTCGTTATTTTTTAGATTAGCTTGAGTTAGCTGATTTTCCTTGAAACCAAAAAGGCCTAATCTGATAAATATAAATGCTTTCTGCAAAATGTAAGCACCAAAGACCACAATCCTAAGCAGGGCATCCAATGCCTCTTACCTTTCATCTACAAAATCATGGAGCCATTTGGCAGCTCTTTAGTGCTCTTTCCTACACCCTCCACCCCGATTTTGGTTTTACCTCAAACCCAAAGTCTCTGTTATGTCTGAATACTGCTGACCTTGAATTATACTCAGATGCCACTTCCTCATGGTAGTCCTCCAGGATTGACCTGGCAGAGCTTATCTCAGACCCTGCCCATGAACCCTCCATGACCTGACCTACCTGCAAGCTTTTCTCTCTTTTCAGAACTCTCTTCTCTTTTCTCCTCCTTCCCTGGCACTGACCTCACTGCAGACAGAAGAGCTTTAAATACATCAGTCTGGTAGTACCACAGCCAAGCTTAAACCTCTTCCATGGCCCTTGATAAGCCATTAGGCCTTGGCACAGCCCAGGGCATGGCCCTTACTGACCTGGTCCTTCTTGGGTTTCTAGCCTTGCTCCAGCTGTACTGGAGCCTCTGTTTCCAGAATTCCCAAATTCCTTCCTGCCTCAGGCCTTGGCACAGACAGTTCCTGCCACCACGAAAGGCCTTTCTCTGACTTTTGACTTACTGGCTTCCAAGACCCTCTGGTCTTAGTTAAAATGGTTTCTCGGTGAAGCCTTCCTTGCAAATCAAGCCTCACTGAACTTTCTCACATATCATTGTGCTCCTTCCCTGGGCAGTATGCACTCTACTTACTTCCAATTTATATATCCCTTGGATTGATTGTCTGGTTATCTCTGCCACTGCCCCTGAACAAAATTCAGTGGGGCAGAGGGAACCCTGTTCACAGGGCTCAGGAGATGTGACAGATCTATGCACACATATAAAATGAGTGGGTAAATGAATGAATAAAGCTGAAGGTCCTCAGCACCTCTGAGTAATACAGTGGCCTGGAGGCAGGATCCAACAAGAGTTTCTGCCTCCACTGCTGTGTCTCTTTGGTGCATAAGTCAACAGGGCTACCATCACTATGGCCACACACTCAGGAGCCCACATCCCACTGCAAACCATGTTTAATTCCACTCCCACTCATCATTTCTCTCAGGACGGTCATAATGTTTGACATCATCAGGGACCTAGATACACAGAGTATACCACTTTGTCACTGAAATGTCATGGGTCTTGGAAGTCACCCACTCCACAGATGGCATTTTGTCCTCTGCATTTTGGGTAGGAGATGACACTGGTATGGGAGGTTAAGAGATACCTGGCCGCCCAAGGTCATGTGTACATGAACTCCATCAACTCTAGCTCACCTGTGTTCAAACAGGAGCTCATAGAACCACTCAACTTGTGATTGGCTGAACAAATGGGTGGATCTGATTGGTCCATTTGAAAGGCTGTCCCTGATGTTTGGTTCCTCTTGAGATTTGTTTGTGTGATAAACACATTTCTCCCCAGTCTTGGGTTACTATAAGGCACTCCTGGCCCAGAGAGGAGCTACACAGGCATGTGGGCTCCCACTGGAGGCCTGCCATTCCATCAGTGAATGCCTGCATATCCTGGGGAACAGCGGTGTGGCTGGACCAATGGACAAGCTCAGCTGGGGGCAGATCCCACCTGGGGCTCTGTCCAACTCCAGAGGCTTGGGCACACCCATCCAAGAAAAAGGCCCTCCCAGAAAGGGGCTGCACAGGCACACGGGTTTCAACCAGAGGCTCCCCACACCATTGGCCACAGCCAGGGACCCACCTAAAGAAAAGATGTACAGGCACACAAACAATACCCAGAGGCTCGCCATGATACCATTGATAAGTGTGAGGAGACCCTAGCCAAAGCCTGTGCAGATAACAGACACTGGGGTGCACAGCCCCCAACCAAAGGCCCTCCCAGACTATAGCTACATAGGGGCCCCAGTGAGAGGCATGCCTAGATACCATCCCAAGTGTGCTCAGGCCCCAGTCAGAAGCATGCCCAGACAACAGATCTGCTCAGGGATCTAGAAGGCCACCACTCTGAACCCAGGAATTGGTGTACTGGTGAGCAGCGGAGCAAAGGCTGCTTGGTGGCTTGCTGAGAATGCAAGACCACTGGATGAGCAAAAAGTCACCTCAACAAAGACACAGCAGGCTATATCTGTTAAAAGGAGAAGACACATAAATAAGTCCCAAACCTGGACTTCCAGATCACCTAAGGGAACCCCAAAGGGAAACATGATGGAACAATCTGAGACTCAACCACCTGGACTCCCTGAACTGGCAAAGAAAGGGGACCTGGAAAAAATGAAATCAGAAATAACTTCTCATATAACAGCAGAGATTGTGCCCATAGTACAAGACATGATTAATAAATCTAGAGTGGACACAGATAAAAAGAATAGAGGAGCTGAGGAATATGATGGAATTCCAACATAGGAAACAAATGGACTCCATAACACAGATGCAAACAGATTTTCAGGAAATTAAAAACTTCATTGAAAGTTTATGCAGCAGAATGGGCCAATGCAAGGATAGAATTTCAGATATAGAAGATAGGGTTGCAATCAGTGACAAGGAAAAGAAACATTTTTTAAAAATAGTAAGGGAAAACAAGAAATCAATCCAGCAGCTGCTAGACAATGCAAAGAAGAATAACATCTGTGATTGGAGTCAAGGAAGAAACAGAAGAGCTTACAGATGACATAAAAAACTGTTCACAGAAGTAATGGCAGAAAACTTCCAAACTAAGGGAAAAGAACTTGACATAGAGATAAGTGAGGCATATAGGACTCCAACTAGCCATGATAAAAAATCTACACATAGGCATATAATAGTTAAGATTCCAGAAACCCCACAGAAGAACAAAATTCAACAAGCAGTTAGAGAAAAGAAACAAATCACATACAAATGAAGCCCATCAGAATCACAGCAGACTTCTCAACACAAACCATCAAGGCAAGAAGAGCTTGGAGTGACATATTCCAAGCCCTAAAAGAAAAAAAACCCCACCCAGATTGACATACCCTGCAAAACTATCTTTCAAAATGGATGGAGAAATAAGATACTTTCATGACAAAGAGCACCTTAGGAACTTCGTGAATACCAAACCAGCACTCCAAAGAATTTTACACAATATCCTAGGAACAGACATTGAGGATCACAACCCCAGGAAGCAAAGCAGAATGAACCCATCTGGCACAACAAGAAATTAAATGTAAAGGGGGAGAACCCAACAAAAAGAAAAAGTTATGACAATGACAAGTCAATACATTTCAGTTATAACCATCAACGTTAATGGTCTCAATTCACCAATCAAAAGAAATAGACTGGCAGAATGGGTCAAGAAGCAAAATCCAACAATACACTGCATAGAAGATACACACTTAATTCAAAAAGAAACTCATAGATTGAAAGTTAAAGGATGGAAAACAATACTCCATGCGACAAGAACCCCCCAAAAAGCAGGAGTAGCTATCCTCTTTGCAGATCAAGTGGATTTCAAACCAACACTGATTAAGAGAGACAAGAAAGGACATTACATCCTTGTAAAGAGAACAATTCAAGAGGAAGAGATGACAATCATAAATATCTATGCACCAAACACTAGTGCACCGAACTATAGAAAACAAGTAGTAACAGACATGAAAAATCATATAAGCACTAATGCAATAGTAGTGGGGGACGTTAATACGCCACTCTCCAAATAGATCAACTAGACAAAAAATAAACAACAAAATACTAGAACTCAATCAAACTCTTAAACAAATGAACTTAACAAATGTTTACAGAGTGTTCCACCCCACAAAATCAGAATACACATTCTTTTCAGGTGCACATGGGTCATTCTCTAAAATAAACCACATATTCACTCATAGAACATGTTTAAGTAAGTGCAAAGGAATTGAAGTTATGCCCCGAATATTGTCAGACCATAGTGTGATGAAATTGGAGATCAATAGCAAAAGAAACCATAAGAATTTCATAAACACATGGAAACTGCACAACACACTTCTGAATAACCAATGGGTCACAGGGAAAATTAAAGAAGAAATCAGACAGTTCCTACAACTAAATGACAATGCCAACACAACATATTGGAATCTATGGGACACAATGAAAGCAGTCTTATGAGGGAAATTCATAGCAGTGAATACTCACATTAGGAAAACAGAGTGAATTCAATTACACAACCTGATGCTGAACCTCAAGTTTCTAGAAAAAGAAGAGCAGCACAAGTCCCAAGTCCATAGAAGGGAAGAAATTATAAAGATCAGGGCAGATGTTTTTCCACCTGCTGTGCAAGCACAAGGACCTGAGTTTGATCCTCAGTACAGAAAAAAGAAAAAAAACAGATCAGGGCAGAAATCAATGCAATGGAGTCTAAGAGAACAATACAAAAAAAAATCAATGAAGCCAAGAGTTGGTTCTTCAAAAGAATAAACAAAACTGACAAACCCTCAGCCAATCTTTTCAAAAAAGGGAAGGAAAAGGCCCAAATCCATGCAATTCGGAATGAAAAGGGTGAAATTAGAATGAACCCAGCAAAAATCCAGAGGATCATCAATATGTACTTCGAGAACCTATATGTCAATAAGATGATAAATACTAAAGAAACGGACAGATTCCTAGGTACATGTGAATTACCAAAGTTGAATGAAGAAGACCTAAAAATTCTAAATGATCCAATATGAATCAATGAAATTGAAAATGTAATTAAAAACTTACCACCTAAGAAAAGCCTGGGTCCTGATGGTTTTACTGCTGAATTCTACAAGACATTTAGAGAGGAACTATTGCCACTACTGTTTAAACTCTTCAATTAAATTGAAAGGGAAATAATACTCCTGAATTTATTCCTGGAAACAAGCATCACTTTGATCCCCGAAGCAGAGAAAGACCCAACCAAAAAGAGAACTATAGGCCAATATCACTAATGAGCATAGATGCAAAAATCCTTAATAAGATATTGGTGAATAGAATGCAGAAGGTCATCAAGAAGATCATACACCCTGACCAAATGGGATTTATCCCACGGATGCAAAGATGGTTCAACAAATGCAAATCAATAAATGTAATACACTATATTAACAGAATCAAGGACAAAAACCTTATGAACATCTCCTTAGATGCAGAAAAAGCATTTGAAAAAAACCCAACATGCATTTATGATAAAAACCCTACAAAAAATTGGAATACATGGACTCTACCTCTATCTCATAAAAGCCATCTATGAAAATCCAACAGCCAATATCATACTAAATGGTAAAAAGCTGAAATCCTTCACATTAAAATCAGGAACAGGACAAAGATGTGCACTATCAGCACTCCTGTTCAATATAGTTTTGGAAACATTAGCCACAGCAATTAGACAAGAGAAAGAAATAAAAGGAATAAAGATGGGAAATGAAGAAGTCAAATTGCAATTATTTGCAGATGACATGATACTGTATATAGAAGACCCTAAGAATTCCACCCAAAGTCTTCTAGACTTAATAACCAAATTCAGTAAAGTAGCTGGATACAAGGTCAACACACAAAAATCAATAACTTTTCTCTACACAAAAAGCAGACTCACTGAGCAAGAAATGGGCCAATCAATTCCTTTCATAATAGTATCCAAAAAAATTGAAATACATAGGAATCAACCTAAGAAAAGAAATCAAAGACCTCTTTTCTGAAAATGATAGCACTCTGAAAAGAGAGATTGAAGAGGATACCAGAAAATGGAAAGACATCTCTTGGTCCTGGGTAGGAAGAATCAACATAGTGAAAATGGCCACACTTCCAAAACTGCTATATAGATTCAATGCAATCCCAATTGAAATCTCAGCAGCATACTTCATAGACCCAGAGAAAATAATCCAAAAATTCATTTGGAACAAGAAGAGACCTAGAATAGCAAAAACAATTCTAGGCAACACAGACATGGCAGGGGTATCACAATTCCCAACTTGAAACTATACTACAAAGCTACTGTGATAAAAACAGCATGATATTGGCAAAGAAACAGACCTGAGGACCAGTGGAATAGATCAGAAGATGCAGAAGCAATCCCAGCCACACTCAGCCACCTCATCTTGGACAAAGGAGCCAAACACCCTCACTGGAGGAAAGATAGCCTCTTTAATAAATGGTGCTGGAAAAATTGGGTTTCAACTTGCCAAAGACTAAAACTAGACCTGTATCTCTCACCATGCAGTAAACTAAAATCGAAATGTATTAAAGATCTAAATATTAAAACAGAAACACTAAGCCAGCTGGAAGAGAGGTTAGGAAGAACTCTTGAAGACATTGGTGCAGGAAGAGATTTTATGAACAAAACCTCAGTTGCCCATGAACTATATAATACAAATAATAACAAATAATCAACAAGTAGGATCTCCTCTTGCTAAAAGGTCCAAAAGTATAGGGGCGGTGGGAGGGGAAGGGGAAAGGAAAGAAGGGAAAGGAAAAATTATGAGAAAAGAAAAAAAATGGATATGAAATGTATGTAAATAGGGAAGGGTAGAGTGGGTGAAGGGTGCACAGGTAATGGGGAAAGAAATAAGAACCAAGATACATCATGTGAAGGTACAAGCACTCAATGATAAATGTAAATGTATTGTATACCTAAAATGTACCAATAATAGAATTTAAGGAAAAAAAAAGCTTCTGCACAGCAAGAGAATCCACCAACAGTGTGAAGAGACAACCTACAATGTGGGAAAAAATTTTCACCGGTTGTCTCTCAGACAAAAGTCTGCTATCTAGAATCTATAAAGAACTTTAAAAAATCAGACCTCCCAAATTTAAGGACCCAATCCAAAAATGGGCATCTGAAATGAACAGACTTTTCTCAGTCAAAGAGGTAGAAATAGCAAATAAACATATGAAAAAATGTTCAACATCACTGGTCTTTCGAGAGACGCAAATGAAAACAACACTGAGATTCCATCTCACCCCAGAAAGAATGGCTGCCATCATGAGATTAACCAATAACAAATGCTGGTGGGGCTATGGGGAAAGAGGAACCCTGCCCCACTGCTGGTGGGAGTGTAGACTGATGCAACCACTGTGGAAATCAGTATGGAGATACCTCAAAGAACTAGGACTGGAAGTCCCATTTGACCCAGCTATTCCCCTGCTGGGTATCTTCCCCAAAGAATTAAAAGAATCATACCACAGTGATATATGTGCACCCATGTTCATAGCAGCACAATTCGTGATAACTAAAACTTGGAAGCAACCCAATTGCCCATCAACTGGAGACTGGATAAAGAAAATGTGGGTTTTTAAAAAATAAAATGGAGTATTACTCAGGCATAAAGAACGAGAGACTGGAGACATTTATAGCTAAATGGATGCACATTGAGGTGATAGTCTTAAGTGAAATAAATAGGACAGACATGTGTAAATACTGAAGTTTCTCTAGTGTGAGAAACTGAAAGTGTAAATAAGTACTAAAAGGTATAATAGATAATGTGAAATAGGAAGAAAAGGGGCAAAGGGGTAGGGGAAATGGGAGGGGTAGGGGAAAAGAAAGAAGGGAATGGAATTGTTATGAGAAAAAGAAAAAATGGAAACAAATCTTTGTAGATTTGGAGGTGTGGAGGGATTGAAGGGAGGGCAGGAGAAGGGGGAAAAAATAAGAACCAAGATGGATTATGCAAAGGTGCAAATTTCCAATGATGAATGTCATTGTTTTGTATACCTTGAATGTACCAACATAATTAATTTAAAAAGGCACTTCCTTTCTGTTTTGTGTTCATTTTGTGCAGCCAGGGGGCTGCCTGGAAGAGACTAGGGCCTCTGACAATGCCTGGGACATTACCTCTCCCAGGATCCATGGGGACTGTGGTGGGAGGTTGGCGACAGCCTCTTGTCCCTCTAGAATTTGTTTCTCTTCCCACTACCACACAGAGAGCTGGAGCAGTTCACTTGAAAAAGTTTCCCTACTTTTCCACAAGGCTTGTCCCTTGAGCTGTTTGTTATATTGATCTAACAGACTATTACATAAACTATATCCCATTCTGCAGTCTTTACAAATGCAGCTTTCTAGCAGACTGGGAAGCCAGGTTTGATTGTACTATTCTCAGGCCTAGAGTTCTTCCTGAGAAGGTAGAAATACACGGAGAAACAGCCTTGGCTTTGGCTCTCAACTCCTCCTTGTCTTCCCAAACTGGACTGAACAGCCCCGTGACAGTAGACCCTGCACAAGTGGACATATCCGCACATCTGCCACAGTCTCTTCAAACAGCTGCCCCTGGCCACCCCCTCGGGCTTGCTGCTCACCTACACCCTAATATACGCTGGCTGTGCTGAGAAAGTGGGCCCCGGGCCACTTGGGGAGAAAATTCCAGGGTCCCAGGTACTCAGCCTGAGGTGGAAAGCAGGAGAGGGTCCAGGTTTCCGAAGGTTATAACCCTCCAATCGTGCAGGTTCCAAGCCCGTGGAGAGAGTGGCCAGTGAGGCTGGAATGGGGCCCCCAGGTGCCAGGCCCAGGTGGAGGTCTGTCCTGCTCAGGTCTGAGAACCAGGTGAAATCCAGTCTTTCTCTACTTGTCAAGCTGCCTGCCTGGTTCTTGTGGGAGAGACCTAAAGGGGAGAGCAAGTTTCTCAGACCCAATGACAAGGTCAGGGCAAAAGGCCTGGATAAGACCAGATCTGGAATATGGAGCCCCAGAGACAGAGTCCACCAGAAAAGGGATCTGGACTCAACACCTAAAGCTGAGGTCTCCCCCAGCCTCCTCCTGAGTTCCCTTGGACATGTGAGAGGGCACAGTTTGGGCTACTCCTGGCTTTCAGAGATGGCTGAGGCAGAGCTGACAGATCCACCTAGACCTGCATCCCTCCCATGAGCATCATAGCTTGAAGTGAAGCTATGAGCACCAGTTGGGAGCAGGTGCTTACAGACAGAGCTACAGCAAACTGCTAGCCTGTACTTTAGAGTTGCCCAGGTGATGGACTCAAACTCGGCATTATTTCATGGTGCAAATTATATGATTTTAATAACAAGCTTCTCAAAAAATTATGAATTCCATACATTTATCATCCTTTGTAGATCTTTCCCAAGACAGAAATATGAACAAGAGATACTGCCTGTTAAAGAAAAGAAAAAAGAAAAGGAAACAAATACATAGTGGAAACTACTTTTTTATGTATCTTAAGATTTTCACAACTGTGGGTGCTGTGGCCCTGGCTGGGGAGGGCAGAGTTGATTATAGTGGCACAGAGTGGATCCCATATGTCTGTGCTTCTGTCATTAGGTGGAAAAGAAAACTGTCTTCTGTGATTCTTGGGTGAATTGTCACTAGCCATGCACAGAGTCCATTTCTGAAGACTGCTAGACCCAGCTGTCCTGCAAAAGGACAGGAGAAAGAGAGTCATGGGCCTCCATGTGGGGTTCTGGAAGGGACACCTAGGGTGAATGAGAGCTGGGAGAAGAATAACTTCTCCCATGGGCCCAGGGCCTCACTGTCTGAAAGGCTCCTCCACCCCCAGCTCAGGTGACACCTCTTGCCTTTGACTGAGTCACCCTGGGGCCAGGACCTGGTCCAGGTGCTTCGTGAGGATGACCTCTGTGAGTTCTTACCACCACACAGAGGGAAGAGCTGTTACTAACCCTATTTTGCAGATTAGGAAACTGAGCTTCAGAGAATGAGAGGGTCATGGGGCCAGGAGTCAGAGGAACAAGGTGGGAGCCAGCCCCAGATGTGCATCTACAGAGTGAGAGTTACATGGGTGGCAGAATGTCCAGGGACTTGGAACTCTCCATATGTATGAATTCTTATGCATTTGAACTGTCTGCAACCCCTGGCAACATCAGGCTCATGCAGGTGACTCTCCCTGCAGAGGCTTTGCTGCAGCTGAAATCTTTAGCTCTCCTCTTTCCAGCTCAAGGGGTTGAAATAGCCATCCAGGTGCAGCCAGGGTAGGACCACAGCCTGACAGGATTAATGCTGTCTGGAGTCTGAGGAGGTGCAGTTGGTCTCATCTTCACCCTGTGACCACAGTGGCATGAAGCTCCCAATCCCACCTTCCCTTTCACTCACTTGACCCTGGCCCCAGACCTGGAGGACCTGATGTGAGTTCTCATGTTGCCTGCTCACTGGGCTCTGGAGAAGGAACAGAGAGAATGTTCATTTGAAGTCTCAGGACCCTGAATCTGCTCTGTGGGATGATAACTAGAGGGATGACCAAGGTGGGCTGCCTCTGGGGTTCCAGGATGTGTCAGTCACTCCTTGATAAAATCCTGGCTCACCTTGTCCTAGCTGGGAACCTTTGGCTCTTAGTTGCTTCATCTGTCAAATGTCACAAAGCAATGGATAATGTGTGGGTGAAATGTGATTAACATTTGTGGGGCCCCATGGTGTCCAGTGGCAGCCAGAGAGTGAGACCCTCCACAGTCCCTGGGACAGATGGAGACAGTGGCAAAGGAGCCAGCATCAAGGCCTCAAATACATGCATCTCGAAGGAAACACCTGCCTTACTGGGAAATTATTGAAGGTACTGATCTCCATGGAAACTCCATCCTAACATCCCCAGGCAATGACAGGAGACCACACACATTGATGGTTACCTGGTGGGGAATAGATGAAACTTATTAGATCCACAAATTGCAAAGTAGCCCTTATTTACTGATGTTAATAACTTTAGTGACATAGAGTTGACTTATAATAAATAGCTCTTATTTAAAGTGTACAGGTTGATAAATTTTTAAAAAAATGCTTTTATCAAAGTATAACTGACATACAATAAATAGCACATATAAAAACATACAGTTTGATAAGTTTTGACAGATTTATACATCTGTGAAATCATTCCCACAGTCAAGATGTTGAATATAGCCACAATCCCCCAAATCTCTTCCTGTCTCTTTGTAATCCCCTGTATTAGTTACTTTTTTCATTCCTGAGACAAAATACCTGACACCCAAAGTGAAAGGGGAAAAGGTTTATTTGGCTTACAGTTTGTAGAGGTTTCAGTTCATAATCGCCTGGCTCCAAGGCAGGGTGGCACATGGCAGAGTGGCAAGAGTTCATGGTCCTACATGGCAGCAAAAACAACAAGGGAACCTTAACAGTGTCTTTCTGCCCCTTTTATCTTATCCAGACTATGATACTAAGGTGGGGCCAGACCAATCAGTGTAGCAATCACACACCCTTAATCTCAGCATCACATACTCCAGATTCAGCCACCTCTGAAAAAGCCACCTATGACCGAATGAGGCTTTGGGGGGACATCTAGACCCAAACTATAACACCACCCACAGCCACTCTTCCCCAGCTCCCAAGCAACTGCTTATCTGCCTGGTGCTACTGTAGATTATATGCTACAGATTATGTAGAATTGTGACCCCAGCACTCTGGGAGGCTGAGGCAGGTGGATTGCAAGTTCCAGCCCATCATGGGCAACTTAGCAACATAGTGAGATCCTGTCCTAAATTACAAATATAAAAAAAAGAGTTGGGGATATAGCTCAGTACAAAGGCCTGGGATTAATACTGTTTTGGAAAAATAACAAACAAATTACATGAGAATGAAATTATACTAAATACTTTCTTTTTGCCTGTTTTCTTTCACTCTGCACATTATATGATTTATCTGCAACATGGTATGTATCAATAATTCATTCATTCCCCCCAAATTTTATCTATTTTTAAAAAATAAACTTAATTTTAGAATGGTTTGTTAACCAGAATTGCATCACTACAACAAAATTAATTAATGTACCAAGAGAAAAGGTTTACTTTGTCTCATGGTTTACAGGTTCCGGTCTGTCACTGGGGGGCCCTGTGTTTTTTGGCCTCTTGTGGGGTCCTGGATGGTAATGGCAGGGAGCCCATGGTGGAGCAAAAAGCTCACCTCATGCCTAGGAGCAAAAGAGGATAAGGAAGGGGTCCTCATTTCCCTTTGAGGGCACCCCTGTGACTAAGGACCACTCCCTGGGCCCCACCCCTCAAAGGTTCCACCATTTCTTGATAGCAGCACTATGACACATGAACATCTGGGGGATATTCCACATCCAAACTGTAGCAAATAGATTTAGAATTGCAGAAAGGTTGTGAAAAAAAGTACAGAGCATTCCCATATACCTTACACTCAGTTCCCTTTTTTGTTTTAAAGGACAGCTTTATTGAGATATAATTCATACACCATACAACTCGCCTGCTTAAAGTGTGCTAGTCCATGGTTTTTAATGTATTTTCAAGTGTGTGCAATCATCACTATAGCTGATTCAACAGCTCTCCCACCACCTCAGCAAGAGCACCCACACCCTTAGCTGTTACCCCACCCTATCTTCCCCACCAGCCCCAAGTAAGCGACTCATCTCTTCTCTCTCTCTGTGATTTCCCAATTCTGGACATGTCATACAAATGCAGATGTACACTGTGGTCTTTTGTGTCTGGCTTCTTTTCTTCTGCATGCTTCTTTAGGGTTCATCCATGTGACTGCCTATGTCAGTCCTCCATTCCTTTTTATGACAGATTGTTATTCTATTGTGTGGATATGTCACATTTTATTCATTATTTTTACCTTTTGATTTGCTACTATGGTGAACTACATTGACTCTGAATGTTAAACCAACCTTCAAGTCCTAGAATAAACCCACTTGGTTGTGAGGTATCATCCGTTTTGTATATCATAGGATAATAGTTGATAGAATGATGTTTAGAATGTTTGCATCTGAGTTCATGTGGGATATTAGCCTGTAATGTTCTTTTGAGAAATGTCTTTGATTTTGGTATCTAGGCAATGCAGTTTTCATAGACTAAACCAGGATGCATTTCCTTCTCTCTAATTCTCTGGAGGAGCTTGTACGGAATTGGTATTATTCCTTCCATAAATGCTTCATGGGGTGTACTTCATAGAATTCATCAGTGAAGCCATGGAGGCCTGGGATTCTCTCTCTCTCTCTCTCTCTCTCTCTCTCTCTCTCTCTCTCTCTCCCCCCTTCCCCCGCTTCCTCTCTCTCATACTGGGAATTGAACTCAGGAACTTGTGCTTGCCAGACATGCACGGTGCCACTGAACTAAAGCCCCAGCCCTGAGATTTTCTTAATAGGAAACTATAAATTCAATTTCTTTTATAAATAAAGATGAGTAAATGACATCAGATTGTCCATTTCTTCTTGAGTCAATGTAGCCTCTGCTTTCACAGAATTTGTCTATTTCATCTAAGTTGTTGAATTTATTGGCATAAAGTTGTTCACATTTCCTTATTGTCTTTTTAATATGTGTAGAATCTGTAGGGGTATTGTCTATCCTATTCCTCATATTGGTAAACTTTGTCTTTTCATTTTTATTACTGATTAGTTTACCTATTCTAGATTAGGTTTATCTATTCTGATTTAGTGTGTCTGTTTGGTTGATCTTCTCAAAGGCCTAGCTTTTTGTTTCATTGATTTTCCCTATTATTTTTCTGTTTTCATTGATTTCTGCTCTCAACTTTTCTAGATTCACCCCTTAGTATCCTTAAGGAATTGGTTCTAGGATCCTCCTGCAGTTACCCAGGTCATTTAATGTTCAATTCCTGTATATAAAATGGTGTAGTATTTCCATAAAAACTATGAGATCCTCCCATAAAATTTGAATAATCTCTACAGTACTTACAATATCTAATACAATGTACATGTAATATAAATAGTTGTTATATTTTACTGTTTAGGGAATAATGACAAGAAAAAAGTCTATACAAGTTCAGCATAGATTCAATATTTAAAAAAGCATTTTCAATCTCTTGTTGATTGAATCTATAGGTGTGGAATCTTGAATTTGAAAATCCAAATACATGTTATTTTTCTTCTTACTGTGAGCTTCATTTGTTCTTCCTTTTATGCTTTTAAAAAGTTATATTTTGATGTCAGTGATTTGAGAACATTCTTCTTTTCTAATATACTCATTTATTACTGTGAAGCTTCCGTAAGTATTGCTTTACTGGCATCCCACAAATTATGGTGGATTATGTATTCATTTTTACTCCATTTAAAATACTTTCTAATTTTTCCTTTGATTTATTCTGCCTGTGGGTTATTTGGATGTGTGTCATTTGGTTTCCAAATATTTTGGAAATTTCAAAAAGCCTCTCAGTTATTGACCAATAATTGAATTCCATTGTATTGTTAGGAATGTACACTGTAGGCCATTGTCTCTGTCATTTTCCTGTCACTGGGACACAATACCTGACACCCACAAGTTAAAGCGGAAATTTATTTGACTCATACTTTCTAGTGAGTTCAGTCCAAAGTTGGCTGACTCCAAGGCAGAAATGCTTGGCTGAAAGGGCATGGAGGAGGAAAACTGCTTGTGCTGTGGCAATCAGAAAGCAGAGAAAGGAGGAGGAGCAAGGACAGGCACACCCTCTCAGGTCACACCTCTAATGGATCAGGCCTCACCTCCTAATGGCATAGTCAACTACCAGACTCATCAATGGATGAATTACTGGTAAGTATAGACCTCCATGATCCAATCACCCTTCAAACATATGACGTTTTGGGGGCAGATGACATTTTGGGGGCACATTTTGATCTAACCAATAACAGTCTTTAATTTTCTAAGTTTATTGAGATAACTTTATGACTTGGACTATGCTCTATATCAGTGAATAGTCACTTGAAAATAATGTGTTCTGCTGTTGTTTGGTGGTGTATTCTATAAGTGTTATTTAGATCTTGTTGCTTGTCATTTAAGTCTTCCATATTCTTGCTTATTTTCTTACTTTATTAATTATTCAGTGAGAGGTACTGAAATTTACAACTGTAATTGTGCATTTGTATATTTCTCTTGTAATTTTATGGTATCTATTTATTATCTTTTAAAGTCTGTGGAGTGAGTAGTGGTTTCTTGTTTTTTATTCTTGATTTTGGTACATTTTCTCTTGTTTTTTTTCCTGGTCAAACTGGCTAGGGATATAAATTACACTGTTTTAAAAAGAACCAGCTTTTGGTTTTATAGATCTCTCTAGTTTTTATACTTTTAATTTTATTGATGTCTGCTTTATCTTTTTTTACTTTTCCCCTCTTATTTTAGGTTCAATTTATGTTTTCTCAAGGTAGAAGCTTACAATTCTAATATTTTAATCTTAATTTTCTATACTAATTTTAATCCCTTATCTTCTCTCATATATGCATTGTTACAGGGTGAATTGTATCCTTCAAAAATCTATATGTTGAACCGATAACCCACAGTGTAATTATATTTCAAGATAGGGTCATTCTGGGGGAATTAATGAAGTCATAAGAATGGAGTATTAATTCAATAGGTCCTTGTAAGGAGAAGAGCAGACACCAAAAGGGTGCACCTACAAAGGAAAGGTCTTGTGAGGACATGGAGCCAGGAAAAGAAGGTCCCATCAGGAACCAATCTTGCTGGCACTTTGATCTTGGGCTTTCAGCCTCCACAACTGTGAGAAAATAAATTTCTGTTGTTTCAGGCACCTGGTCTCTGGAATCCGGTTATGGCAGCTTCAGCAAACTAATACATGCATTTAATGCTATAAATTTCCCACTAACTACTGATGCATATATTAAGAAAATGATGCTATGCTTTTATTCTTTTGTTCAAACTATTTTTTTTCCATTTCCCTTATGATCTCTTTTCTGATCCATACATTCTTAGATTTCCAAATATTTGGTTATTTATCAAATATTGCAATGGTTAATTTCTTTTTTCTTTTTTTAGAGTAGGAAAAATTTATTGGGAGAAAGAAAGCTTCTGCCTAAGAGAGACAGAAGAGGAACTGGAAAGTGGATTGCCCCCCCTCCCCCACTTTTCAAAGATGTTTTATACAGCAAAGCCATGTGGTGAGGTGGGTACAAAGAGGGACAAAACTACAAGACCCAATGGAAATTTACAAGGTGGGCATGAGGTGGGACAAAACCATGACCAACCAATAAGATTAAAAGTACACTGACCCAGATAATCTTGATTAAATGGGGGTCCAATGAGGGAGCAAGTCATGTAGCAAGCATACAAAGATTTCCAGTAAGGGTGGGGGTCAGGGAAATTTCCTGGAGAGGCTGGGTTAAGACCTTGACCCCCCATCCAGGTGATTGATACCTATTTAGAATATAAATCGCTGCTATTTGTCCCCATGGGAAGCACAATGGTGTGTACTTTCTCTCCTTTTACAATTCTGGCCTTCAGTGAACGTGCCTTGATTGTCCTCCATGTTGACTCCTCCTGGGCTGGCCCTGTATAACTGCCTACAAGATATCTAATTAAGTTATCTATCTGTAATATTCCTCCCCTCTGAAGAAGTACCCCTAACTGCTGTGAGGGGGCAAAGGGCGAAGGCCATTGTGGCTACTTCCAGCTGAAGAAGGTTGTAGTTGTGATCAGCAGTTAGAGTTACTCTCCAGAGAGTCTATCTAAAGGCCTTCAATAGGTCCCAAGCATTCTCATCTTGATAGCTGTATAGCTTTGAGTCTGGAGGAGACAAAGCCAAAGAAACAGTTAATACATGGACCAAATTATAAGGTTAGCAGGATTGCTATGAATATAGCCAACAAGGGTTTCCACTGGGAGGAACTAGTAATAGCCTCCCACATGGAGGATAAGGAGAAGGTCCAGGGGACTTCAGAATCCAGCATAGAAGTCGTATTGTATAGTTTAGCAATTATGAGCTGTTTACAAGGTCGATCTGGCTGATCCTGGTAAAAGAATTCTAGCAAATTTGTCATTGGTTCCATTTGTATGACTGTTTGGAGTTTGGCAGCCTCCAGGCAAGAATAAACAAAACTTTTAAGAAATTAGAGCATGTATAATCTAAGCATGAGCACACTAGAACGGAAGGGAGGTTGGGGAGAAAGTAACACTTAGATACTGTAACAGTGATTGTAACCTGCTGACTCAGACTCTTTCATTGATAGAGGTTATGTATAAGTCTGATACTTTGTCATAAATCTCTCTAGTTTTAGCTGTAAGAAGATGAGACAATTTGAATAACAAATCTCCCTAAGAAATTTAAAATTCTAGCTGAGCTCTTATAGATTTTACCATAGTTTTTCCCTAATGATCCATAACTGTGGTCAGCTACTGGTGTAGCTAGGAACTGCCAGAAGGGGTCAGCGATTGGAGCCTCTTTTTATATCTAGGTTTATTACTATGGCATTATTTATACCTCTTTTGGTTATTCTTTTCTGCTGGGTGTTTAAGATCAAGTTAAAGTGAGACCTGTGTCAATCAGTGTGAACTTCTTGCTATCTATCAGGGTCAGTTTAGTCTCCTCAGGCATTACTTTGGAACCATGTGTAGAGTCTTTCAGCTCCTCTGTCAGTGTCAGCCATCAGGATGGGTCACGGCCTTGCTTGACCATGTTGCTTTCAGTGAAAGCATAGGAGATTTTTCTCTGTTTGTGATCCTCCTTTGGCACATGGTACATTTGTCCTCTGGTGCCCAGCAATTTCCCTGTTCAGGAGGTTGATTGACTTACCAAAGATGTAGGATCCTGTAGGAAAGGTTCCTTTGTGTTTTGGATCTTTGTTGACCTTGAGGGGCCAGGGCCAAAATATTGGCTGTCCTCATATCCCTGTTACCTTTCTAGTTTTGGTATCCAAACTTTAGTTGTTGAGCACCCAGAAGAGAAGATCAGTGACATAAGTATTTCAGTAGGATCAGTGAGCTTAACTATTATAATATCATCTGCGCTAAGCACTTTTAAAATATATTTTATCAACCATGGTCATTTTAGTAGTTGAATTGAATCCCTGCAGAATGTTAACAGACAACAGTTATACATTATATAGGAAAACTTAAGCTCAAGAGCCACACGTAGTATTTTAGCATGACAATCATGATGACATCTTTGTAACACTTACATGTCCATCTTAGTATGGAATAGTCTTTCAGTCAAACACCTCCATCTGATTCCAAGACATTAAATGACATAAAGAAAACTCTTATTTGTTATCCTTTAGTAGGATGTCATCTAAAGAAAACACACATATTGGTCTATAAATTCACATTAGGAGTTCATAATGTTTAGCCTCTAATTTTAGTGTATGACATTGTTTCAACTGTTTGGAGACTGAGCATCCCTAAGGGTGGTGACACATATAACATACATCATATAAGTTTTTAAGAAAACTACTATTTGACTGGTTTTCTCATGCTGGCTTGACATGTACCTCTTATCACAAGTAGCTGGAATGCAAGAGAAAGGCAGATACCTGAGTCAAAAGAGCTCATTATCATAAACAATATCCTAGAAGACCTGTACACCCAGAAGGCATGAATGGTATTTAGTACACCATGAAATGACAATGAATATCAGTTACATGAAACCCCTTGTCATTTAATTTTGTTTTGCACCAAGAACATTTTAAATAGAACCTTGTTTTCCCACAGAAAACTTAGACCATGACCAATGTATACATATCACAATAATATGTTTAGCAATGTATTTTCCACAAGGCTATGGAAATTATTGGGATCTCCTTTGTGAACAAAGGCTGGAATAAATTATTTTCCAGGCAGCCATTCCTTTATTTACCGAGGGGAGTCCTGTCCAGTAGTTTTCCTAAGCCCAAGAGTCTTTATTATTATCTTAACAAATTTTTAGATGACTTGTGAGAGCCAGATCATAACAATTAACACAATATTTTTGACCAGTGAAAGATTCCTGAGTTATTATATATAGACAACAATATGTACTGTATTTGTAGTTGACATTATTTTGATAATCTGGCAACCTTGGAGTAGCATGTCTTTAGTGACATTTATCTATAGTTACAGGCAAACATCTTTAAAAAATCCAAAATGCAAAAAGAAAAAAGCTCAAACACAGCAGCTCTACTTTTGTAACAAATTGAACAGACAGACAGACAATACACATAAGATAACTTGTTTATAAACCAGGGGGCACTCAGATGTATTTGGTCAAGTTGAATTATAATAACTTTTATAATTTTTAGGTTTATAATTATAAAAAAGACTAGTCAGAATTTTGTAAATCAATTAACAGAGATCTCTTGTAATAAGAATCAAGAGGAATAAAAATCTTCTACACCTGTGAAAACAAAGACCATTTTAAGATGGGCCCTAAGCTGATAGTTTATCTGACTGGAATACCCAGCTACACAGGCTTCTCATGGTTGCTTTTAGCTGTATATAACTGTTTTCTCTAAAGGGACAGACTGTTACAAGTAATTTAAACTATCTCCAGTGGGGGTCTGCTCAGGCCAGGTTTGCATGTAGATGCAATGGTTAATTTCTAAGTTTAATTCTGTTATGATTTGGGAATGTAGGTTGTATTATTACTATTTTTTAAGCCTTGTTTTAATAGAGAATAACAGTCTATACCATTGAGTTCCATGTACACTTGAGAAAGTGTGTTCTGTTCTGCTGTTTTGGGTGGAATAGTCCATACATGATATTTCCAGCATCTATGCCATATCTGAGTTTGATTTTATATGATTGCTCTGTGTCTTTTTTGTATGTTTTTCTTGCTTTTGCCTCATCATTTTTGGTTGAAAGCTGGACAACTCTTTTTTTTTTGTATTAAATTCTTTTATTGGTACATTGTAGGTATACAACACAATTACATTTCTCATTGGGAATTGTACCTTTATATAATGCATCTTGGTTCTTATTTTTTCCCCATTTCTAGCCCTCCCTTCATGCCCTCCACCCTTCCCTACTTACAAAGACTTTATTGCCATTTTTTCCATTTCTCAGCATTTTTTCCTTTCCCTTCTTTCCTTTCCCCTGCCCCTCCCACTACCCCTACCCCTTTGGACCTTTTCTTCCTATTTTACATTATCGATTATTCATTCTAATCATTGGTACATTTTAGGTATACAATATAATGACATTCATCATTGGAAATCTGCACCTTTACATAGTCTCTCTTGGTTCTTATTTTTCATCCTTGCCCAGCCCTCCCTTCAACCCCTCCAGTCCTCCCTATTTACAAAGATTTTGCTCCTATTTTTCCATTTTCTCATATTAATCCCATTCCCTTAGCCCTCCCACTTCCTTCCCCTTTGCCCCTTTTCTTCCTATTTCACATTACCTATTATACATTTTAGTCCTTATTTACACTTTCAGTTTCTCACACCAGAGGAACTATTTGGTATTTACACATGTGTGTCCTGTTTATTTCACTTAAGAGTATTGCCTCAATGTGCATCCACTTAGCTATAAATCTCTCTAATTTCTCATTTTTTATGGCTGAGTAGTACTCCATTTTACAAAAAAACCACATTTTCTTTATCCAGTCTCCAGTTGATGGGCATTTGGGCTGTTTCCAAGTTTTAGCTATTACAAACTGTGCTGCTATGAACATGGGTGCACATATATCACTGTGGTATGATTCTTTTAATTCTTTGGGGAAGATCCCCAGCAGTGGAATAGTGGGGTCAAATGGGACTTCCAGTCCTAGTTCTTTGAGGTATCTCCATACTGCTTTCCACAGTGGTTGCACCAGTCTACACTCCCACTAGCAGTGGAGCAGGGTTCCTCTTTCCCCACAGCCCTGCCAGCATTTGTTATTGGTTGATTTCATGATAGCAGCCATTCTTTCTGGAGTGAAGTGGAATCTCAAGCTGGACAACTCTTGAAGGACAATAGATACTGAGATAATTTTTTATGCTTAGAAATTTGCACACTGTTTCTTCAAGTAGACCTTTTGTGTGAGAATATTGTACATCTAGGTCAGGAGTTGGGTTGGGTTTGAGTCTGTTGTCATAGATACCCTCAGTGTACCACAGGCTTCCCATTCTTCTAGTGATACCTGGATTTAGAGCTTTGGCTTTCCTGAGGTTGGTTTTCAGTGTCTGCTCCTCACATCTCTGCCTTACATCTTTCCTTTTTGCTGTATCTCTTAAAGCTCTCAGCCATATTCCATTGTTGCTTTTATTCAGTTCTGGGTAGCCAGGGGGAGGGGAATGTGGGAGGGTGTTTCTGATGTCGTGATTAATCTTAAGTCTTTGGCAAGTTCTAGGCTCCTGGGTCTCCAGGGTCTGGACTTGACAAGTGCTTCTGCGCATTCTCCAGGTGAGGCCAGAGCCTGTCATAAGCATGCATTCCTGCCCCTCCCCAGGGTGAGTACTTATTCCTATCTTGTTTCCTTTCCTCAACTGCAATGGGCTTCCACCACTGTCTTAGGGCAGTACATTTTGTTGCTCTTTTTGCTTCAGATTAAGTCTGTGATGACCAGAGGAGACGGAGAAATGCGTTTTGGTGGAGTTTTTGCAGTGTGCAGCCCCCTTGACCAAACCAGCACCAGGGCAAATGCTTCTGCAAGGAGCTCCCTCAACTTCCTGGAAGTTCCCAGTGGGATCTGGTGTAAGGCAGGCTCACTGTGCTCTGATTATCAACTGTTATCATGCCCATGACAGATAGGCAGCGAGGGACCATGTAAGCCTGGGATACATGATGAGCCAGTCTTCCCAGGATCAGCAAAGCTGCCCATGACGGATGAAGCCTCAGCTGTGCTCGCCTCACTTGAATCACAACTGAGGGACCCTGAAGAGCAGCCTGCCCTGAGTTTTCTGCCCTGAGGCAACTGGATCCTCTGGAGTCAGGAGTAGGGCAGGACCAGAGCCCAGGTCATTGTGGCTGGGCTTCCTGAGGTCACCACTTTCTCCATACATTCTGCAGTGCTTCCTGAGAGCTACATGCAAAAAAGGGGAGAGAACTGGGTCAGTCTCAGGAAATATAAAGAGCTGTGGAGGAGGAAAAAGACTGCGATCTGTTAAAAATAAAGAATTATTTATTTCTTCTTTCAGGCTAATGTGGCCTCTGTGACATTTATTCAGTTAGCTATGCAAATGCTTGGGCCTGCTTCTCCCCATGGCCCCTGTTTTGTCCCAGATCCAGGCTTCTCAGTTGCCTTATAAAGTCTGTTTCTTGACAGGCTTGAGAAAAGCTGTGATTAGCTGCATGTTCAGCCTTTTCTTTACTGAAAGGTTGAGACTGATGCTCTCTCCAGCTCTTCACATCTCTGAGCTGAAACCAAAAGCCCATCTTGCCACTTTTATTCCATATTTGATTTATACTCTCAGAACACTGAGCCTGTTTTAAAGATGAGAAAAGAGAAGTTCAGAGAGATAGAGGAGAGACTGACCCACATATGCACAGGCAGGGCTGGGGGCGGACACATTTTTCATAAGGTGAAACTGTGGCCCCAAGAGAGAAGGCAGCCCTGTGTCCACTCAGGGTATCCCTCTTCAGCCCCTGCTCCCTTATTTGCAGGGCTGTTGTACAAATGCAGGCCACCTCCTTTCATTGAGCTTGGGCCCTGCTGCTCTTCAGCTCTAGATTGTTTCTTGCAGCCCAGATCTGGCTACCGGCCACCTCTGCTGTAGCACGTGGGGAAATGTAGTAGCTGGCCAGGTGGGAGGAGGGGTTCTCTTACCAAAACTTGGTGGGGGGGTAGCCCATCCAAGGGGCTCAATGGATTTGCCTGCAAGTGAGAGCCATGTTCCTGGGACTGAGATTTGGTTCCTTGCTAGTTCTCCTGCCTATGGAGAAAGAGAGGTGGAGGGGGGGAGAGAGGGAGAAAGAGAGAGAGAAAGAGACTTTCCATTCTCTGGGCCCAAAGCTCTCAAAAAGAAATGAATCTCTCAAACTCCTCTTGATAGGAGAAAAGTTGCAAGAGGGCAAGGGGGCATGGGTGTAGGTGACTCCAGTAAGGTCCTGGTGGCATCTTCCAAGGAGAGCTTGGAGCAGGGTTTAAGGCCTATGATGCTCTGACCAAGCTGAGGAGCTCCTGTGCCCCACCTCGTTCGTGATTAATTCAGTTTGGTAAAGTGGCATTTACACTGGGAATTTAATCATCATTTCCAATGATAAAAGAATTGAAAAATAAATGGAAAGTGTCAGACGATGCGTTGGGGTGGGTGATAGAGTGGAAGTGGGGCCTCCCTCTCAGCCGCCCCACTGAGCTGTTTCCAGATGAGTGCAGTTAGCCAGATTTCTGGCTTCCTTTTGCAGAGTCAAAAATCAAGCATGATGGGGTAACAGAGTGGGGCTGAAGTCTGTGGAGAACAGGAGGGGAGAGATTCCCACAGGGAGGCGGGGCCGCACCGCAGGTCACCAGGCCTGGCCAGGGGCCCAGAGCAACAGGGGCTGCTCCGTGAGGACACGGATTAGGCAGGAAGCCCTTGTCCTGCAGGTTTGCCCCAGGACTCCACCACTGTTTCCAAATCTCCTCTCTGTCTCTGGCTCAGAGATCTTGGAGTGTCCCCTAACAGAGGTGTCACCTCCCCAAAAGCCAACTCTGTTTCCTCCCTTCCCCGTGAGCCTGGACTCTTGGACCTCTGTACCAGCCCTTCTACCCCTACAGCTTGAGGTCCTAGGGGGTGTTTAGGAAAAGGAGTTGTGGACCAGAAAGTGCCAAGCTCAAGCCTTTGGTCTGCCACTTAAAAGCTATGTGATTCTAGCGATGTGACTTAACATCTCTGAGCCCTGGTTTCCTGGAAAGAAAGAAGGGGCATTTTAGAACTTCTGTTATAGGGAGGTTATGAGAGTTAAATGAGGTGAGGTATCTGAAAAGCTGGGTACCCAGTAAGTACTCAATATTAGCTCACCAGTGTTACCTCAGTACTTTGTGGCCAAGCCTTGTGATGGCTGATTTTAGCTTCAGGTTGGAGTATATTTTGGGGTGAGACTAACATTTAACTCCATGAACACTTCATAAAAATATTACTTTCCATAGTATGAATGAGCTGTGTGTAACCAGTTGAAGGCATGAATAGAATAAAAAAGACTGAGTCGCTTTTGTTCTAAGCAAGAAGGAGTTCTCCAGCAGACTGCTTTCAGAATTCATCTGTACCCTCAGCTCTCCTGGGGTTCTGCCTGCTAGGCCCACATTGTAGATTTGGACTTAGCAGCTTCCATAATCATGTGAATCAATGCCTTTGAATAAATGTTGCTCCTGCTCAAAAACTATCCATGGCTCCCCACTGTCAACAAACTATTAATAAAGTACACCTCATCCCGGTATCTGTCCCCTAAAACCCTCTCATCCCTTTCCCTCGACAAGGTCCCACCTGCATTTTATTACCTCACCCCACTCCTCCCCTTGCTGTGAACACACACGTGTCTGCACACAGATGTGCTTCCCCCAGGCCCTCCCTGAATGGGATCCCCAGGGTCCGCCTCCTGCTGACTCTTGTTTCCAGGTGTGCTGTGAAATTCACCAGCAGATTTAAAGCTGGAAGGAGAGATGGACCATGCTGAGCCAAATTGCATTTTAATTGTCTATGGCAGGAACCCAATTTCTCAGGTGATAATTATGATAATTAAAAATGTTATCAGAATGGCAAGGGGGAGGGGCTCACTGTCGGCTACAGAACCGTGAGCAGGCGCAGTGTTCTCATGTGACACAGGCTCTAGTTCCAAGCCCCACGCCACCCCCACTTCTCTCTTAGGTACATCTGCAGGAAGTGCTGAAAGGGGCCAGGGTAGATGAGACCAAGCATTTGGGTCAAAAGCCAAGGGCCAGCTAGCTGTATCTGGGAGCTCACCTGACAAGTGGCCCCCCGTCCAGGCTCAGAGCAGGAGGCTGGGCCCAAGGAGAGGTGAGACCTGTTAACACCTGATGCTTGGCATGGGTGTGGTATGTTCCCTGAGAAGCCTGACCTTGCTGGGTGCAGGGGTGGAAATCAGCAAGACTGGGCAGAGGTACAGGCAGGAAAGAGTCCTGAGGTGCTCCGAGTATGGCCTGGCCCGGGCTTCCTTGCTTATTTTCCATGTGCCCTAGTGAGTCCCTTTTCCCCTCTGGATAGCCACAGCTCTCAGCAACTCCACAAACACCTGCCCAGCCACGTCCCCACCTGGCAGCCACCTGATATCCCTCCCTAGAGAACCCTGAAGGAGCAGGGCCTCCTCTCCACTGCCCACCAGTATGTCCTCCGTGCCCAAACTCAGGTCTAGTACACGAGAGGCTCCCAGGAAATATCTTCTGGGGACTAAAGGAAGGGAGAGAGAAGTCTCATTTGCATAAACACTCCATCTCCTCCAATCATCTGGGCTCCCAGGGATAAGGAAGCCAGGCCCTGGCCCCTCTGTGATGCTTCCCATCCCAGTTGCTTTTCCCTTCTTGGCTTGGTTCAGTCCTCTCAACAGCCCTGCATCAAGGCAGGAGTGATCATCTTTCTGCTTCAGGACATGTCTGGCCCATTTCCCTGGGGTGGCAGGTGGGAGCAGTGGTCCCTCAGCCCAGATGCTCCCCAAGGCCTGACTTGGGGACTCTCTCCTGCTTCCTGCCTACTTCCTCCCAGCAGATCCTGCGGACCTTGGTCTCAGGTTTGATTTCCAAACTTATGGGTTGGGAGGGCAGAAGTCCACATATTCAAGTGCTAAGAGGCCTCAGAGGAGGACTCTGTAAGTGGGGGACCCTGCTGTGCTGAGGGGCTCCCCACCTTCCTGGCTGCAGGGTTGGGACTACTGAGGCTTCTCTTCCTAGGGAGCTGCTGGTAGCTTGGGGAAGGGGTGACAGGTGGAGGGAGCCATGGGGACACTGCACAATGAAGAACAAATCTTGACAAGGTGATTGGGAGGAAGAACATGGACTTGGGGCTCACCAGGGGCCTGGGTTTGAATGCCTGCTCTGTCACAGCCAAGCTGGGGGACATTGAGCAGCTCACATCAGCTCTCTGGCCTTGATTTCCTCATCTGCATCAGGGGAACAATGATGTCTGTCCCATATGGTAATGAGGGTTAGATGAGAAGTCATATACAAGGGCCTTGTACATGACAGAAGCTCAGCAAACCTAAATTCTTCTAGCTCATTGGAATCTCCCTGACCAGATCACCTCCTCCAGGTTTCTCCCCCAGATTTCTTTCCAGTTCCCTCCCCTGCATAGCCCCTTCTGCTCCCAGGGACCTGCAGGTAAAGGCTGCCCAGGCTCAGTGACAGGAGCAGACTGGACCTCAGTGCTCCCGATGTAGGCACAGGCACAGAGCACGTTCCATAAACCCAGGGATTATTTAGAGCAGCTACTTCTCCACTAATGAGTTCACAAATCTGGTTATGGAAAGGGCCTATGGCAGGGTAAGGGGTCCCTGGGGTTAGCAGTTCTGCTGTGATCGAGGGGTCAGCAGAATTCTTTATTTGGCCTGATTCTAAGAAGGAAGGAGGGGCCTGGTGCTCCAGCCTGGAGGATGACTCAGGGTCTGACTTGTGCGGGTGGCCCTGGGTGAGAAGAGTTCATTCTGGGTGAGCACCCTGGTGAGCTCCACAGCCACCTGTAGGGAGAGCCTCGGTCTGCTTAGAAACTGAGAAGCTGCGCACAGCCGGGGAAGTGTCCTGGGGCGGGACAAACCCAGGTTGGCCAGTGCGGAAGCCCCTACTTGTCTGGAAACCTAGACAGCAAGTAGTGAGTTCTCCCTCCATGTGTAGAGAAGTGAGTGATGTGAGACCAACCTTGACATGGCCAACACACCGTGGGTCCACGCAGAGGACGGCTGTGCTGACATGGGGCCACATCCCAGCTCTGTGAGAGAAGAACTGGCCAAAGTGAGGACCCCAAGGCCTAGCTGCTGGATTCAGTCTCTGCCTGTGCCTACCAGGGCTGTGACTTCAGAAAGGACCTGACTTTCTGTGCTTCGGTTTTTTCATCTGTAAAATGAAGTAATAATAGTGCCTCTTGGCTAGACTTTCTGTGAAGATTAAATGAGATAATACTTGCATGGTTCTAGAACAGAGCCAGGCACACAGGAAGTCTTAACAAAGTTGGCTTTTTATGGTTCTTATTGTGGTTTCAATGGTCATTATCCACCCTTTTCTCTTAAAGGCCCTTCCTGTCCTCTACAGGCTGCCTTTGTGCCCACATGGTTAAAGACCTCACAGTGCATACCTGACCCCAGCACTCTGGGAAGCTGAGGCAGGAGGATCCCAAGTTCAAGCCCAGCCTGGGCAACTTAGTGGCTTTGCAAGATACTGTTTTAAAATAAAAAGTAGGGCCATGGATTTAGCTCAGTTGTTCTGGCGCCTGCCTCGAAAGCACAAGGTCCCAGGTTCGATCCCTGGAAGCAAAAAAAAAAAAAAAGTAGGTAAAATAAAAAGTAAAAGAGGACTGGGAATATAGCTCAGCACCAAGGCCCTGGGCTTGACCCCATGGTTTCCTCTGAGGACCGTCCTGCCCTGCTTTAAGCTGAATCTCTCTCTCTGTCTCTCTCTCTCTCTCTCTGTCTCTCTCTCTCCCTCCCTCCCTCCCTCTCCTCTCCTGTCCTCCCTACACACACACTCCTCTCCCCGAATTTCCTGACCCAGGAGGTCCCAGCGCTCTCTCAGGTTTATTCCTGTGATGAAGGACACCAAGATCCTTCTCTGAGCTGCATCTTTTCATGGACCTTGAAGCCTGAGAGGCGAGCACACCTCTGCACTGTAGGACATTCACTTCGATTACTCCCTACTACACACCAGGCTCACTGCAAGACCCTCCTCATATGTTACTAGGAAAAACTGGAAGCTGGCAGGCCAGGCACACTCACAGATGGTGGGGCTTTTGCTTACTAAATAGGCTTTATTTTTTTGTTTATTTTGAACTAATTGATAAAATTTTAAGACTCAAAGATTTTTCCACAGTATAACATCAGAGAAACTCTCTGGGCCTGCGCCTTGCCCAGCAGTAGCGTCTGGAGCTGAGGTAGAACAGCCCTTGTCAAGGGGCCCTGGGTGTCCCTGGTTCCACCTGCTTCTCCCTGCTTCCTGTGTGGCCCCTGGTGAAATTTGATCTTGTGACCTGGCTGCAGAGTCTGCTCTCTGCACAGATGGGTAAACTGAGATGACTAGGGTGTCACGTGTCCACTCTCCCGTGATTGTCACTTACTGGTTACAAAGGCACGAGGCAGGAATATTTGTCCATTTTATTCACTGCTGCACCCCCCAAACCCAGAGCAATGCCTCACACACAGCAGGAGCTCAGTGATGTACTGTGTTCAAATTCCTGAATGTCACTCAGCAAGTTTTAGACGGAATCAGGGATAACCCAATTTCAGTCTAGCTGTGTTTTCCATGACACTCTGGGATCCCAGGACAGGCTTCCCATCCCACATGTATGTTTCCAGTTGGGGCCACAGCTACCCAAATGAGCCCCTAGACACATACTAGTTACCTTGGTTCAAATGCTGTTAAAGCCCAACGCAGGTGGACCCTGGAGAAGAACATGAGGTTTCTGTAGAAACCCTCACTTCTCATCACGGAGTGTTAGGACCATTGTAATTTCAGCATTCTGGGAGACTGAGGTAGGATTGCAAGTTCCAGCCCAGCCTGGGCAACTTAACTTTGAGACCCTGTCTCAAAATAAAAAATAAAAAAAGGGCTGGAGTTGTAGTTCACTGTGAAGGCCCTGGGTTCAATTCCAGTACCAGAAAAGTAAATAAAATGTGGAAGTACTATGCGCTATGAGCTGGCCTTTCAAACTTCAGGTGCCAGAAGGCAGTGGTGAAGGCTCTGATGTGGGCCGGCCCGGCTGGGCTCAAACGGAATCCACTGAGCTATGACAACATGGCCTTTGACATGTTATTTCCTGAACCTCAGTTTTCTTACCCATGAAATGGGGACTGTAGCAGTAGTGAGCAGATCTGGCTGTTGTGAAGGTCAAGAGAGGTACTGCAGGTGAGTCCCGGAGTGCAGTTCTCAGCTCCAGGTGGCGGATGCTCTGACCGTCACTTGTGCTGCTCAGATGTGATTCCGGGAGGAAAGATGTGAGGGGTAAGCACTCACTGGAATGCTTTCCCATGCTGCTTTTCAGTGAATGTTTCTGTCATTATAATCACAGCAGCACACACATATAATAAAGTAATGGCCCTATATGGCAGGCCGGCTATCTCTTCTACAGATGGTGCACGGGGCAGAGATGAATTTGAGACACCTTGCAATAACCACTCTTGGGACTTTTGGACTCTGGTCAAAACCAATGGGATGTCTGATAGTCACCATTATGGGGCCTCCAGTGCCCAGCCTCACCTTCCCTCCCCCAACCACAAGCAGAGCCTAGGCCCCCAGCAGCCCAGGCCTTGCCAGAGTCAGAACTAGGCCCTCCTCCCCCTTGTCGGCCCCATACTCCAGGCACTATTAGCTGAGCATTATGGTTCTTTCTTCCAGTGAATATATAATTGCCCCCTAGGATGGGCAGAGACTATGGTTGTAATAAAATTGGTTCATTACATCCCTCTACACAGAGCCGTTTAATGAACATGCAGCCAAAGGCACTAAGGCCTCTGAGCCAAATGCAGATGAAACATGTTCCACAGTTTCATTTCATTATCTGGGAATGGGGGCCTGGGGGCAGGGAGATGCTAGAATGGGATGGAGGCAGAGAAAGGGGAGAGGGGAGGGATGACAGAAAAGAGGACAAAGAGTGGGAAGGAAAGGGGGAGTGAGCAAGGAAGGGAAGGAGGAGAGATGCTTCTCTCATTTTTCTGCATTTGGCTCTCTGAAGCCCTCCTGTAGGGAAGGCAGGGCTGGGTGGTCTCATTATTCCCATTGGAAAAAAGTGATGACAGCGAGTCCTACTCTGTGCTATGCATGGCTCTGGGTGCTGAGGACCTCATGATGGATGGTGAGACGGACAGGCTCCTACCCCTGTGGAGATCCCAGCTGGATGGAGGAGGCAAGTATTCAGCAGATAGCCACATCAGTTATGCATATGAGAACAAGGAAGTGTCGTGCTCATTGTGAGGGAATTTGCTTTGCAGGTGGGCAGCGTTGAGAGAGAACAGACTGCCTGGGTTGGGCTCATCTGGTCACATGCTGGCCAGGAGACCTTGAGGCAGTCAGTTGCTTCACCTAATCAGCCCTCCGTTCCTCACCTAGAAAACTGAGATCATAAAATAACCTCCAGAACTAAATATGTAAATATATGTAAAACACTCAGAACAGTATATAGTGAACGCTCAGTTAATGTTAAGTGTTATTACATTAAAACCTAAGAAAAGAAGTAAAAAGATGGAAAGGTCCTGGCTTTGATCAGAAAGTCAGGGAAGTCTTCCTCAAGTAGGTGCCATAGAAGCTGAGCCCTAAAGGGATTGGTCCAGGGATCAGGGAAGAGATGCAATGAACATCTAATTTTTCAATCTGCCCAGACTCCTCTCTTGCTCCATCATTACACCCTAACTTTCTTTTGGGAAACAATTCACTACTTTACTTGAGTTCACGTCAGTGGGGTTAACCCTGCTTTCTCCAGAGAAGACATAGCAGGCAGACCTGGCTAATTAGTGAATTTCATGCATGGTCACTTGAGTGGGGCCAGAGGTGCACACATGATCCAAGCCAGGCCAGTAAGAGAAAATACCAGGAACTTTTTCCTTAAACTTAAGCAGAGAAGTGTGATAAGTCAGCATGATGTGTTTTGAGCTCCCTCTGATTGCCTCCACCTAAACGGCAGAACCTTCCTGAGAATGAGACCTATGTAGAGGAGAACCCAGCTCAGAGATGGCAAGAGGAGATCCTGACAGTGTCATTCAGATCCCTGGAACAGCCATACTTCACGGACTTTTGAGGTGGGAAAGCCAGCTGCCTTGTGCCTATATTTTCATTTTACTTCAGTCATATTGTGTTGAGCTTCTGGCTCTTGCTGCTGGGATGATGCACACTCCTGTCAAAGGAAACAACACATAGTAATGTCCTGTGGAGGGGAGAATCAGAGGCTCTGAGAGAACCCCAGGGTGGCTGAAGCATGGGGGGCCCAGCAGGAGGTGAAGGATGCTTGTCGAGGTACAGAGGATTCAAGGAGCCTGGGCAGAAATGGGAAAAGCAGGGAGGTATGGTGTTGAGATGAAGAGACTGGATATGGACTGGATATGGAAAGACAGCCAGCTCCTCTCAGTAGGGGCCCCATGGTTTCCCCAAAGGCCCTGCTTCTCATCTTAGCTCATCACTCTGTGCAGTCTTGGAAAGGCTGGATCAAAGACCCTGGGACAGTTAGGACTGGGAAAGCCCATATATGCCACATAGTTGAAGGTCTCCACTGACATTATTTTATTTCTAATTCAACAAAAAATACTGTAAATGTATTCTCACAGGAAGGAAGGGAGAGAGGATGGTTGGGAGGGAGGAGAAGGAAAGAAGAAATGGAGGGAGGGGATGAAAAGAGGAAAGAAAAGGAAGGAGAGAGGGAGAGAAGGATGGAGGGAGAGAGGGGAAGGAAATAAAAGAAAAGGAAAAGGGGAAATTTTAATATGGATAAATCCAGAATTCTCATTTTCACAGGGCGAACAGAGTCCAAAGAGGCTATGTGATTCACTTCGAGAAACACCACTCATTAAAACCAGTCAGAATCAGGATCAGGGATGGAATTTCTTGTCCTATCAAATATCCCAATATCCTTCCCAGGAAACATACTCTCCAACAAGGTTGCTGGACCCCTGGGAACGTGAATGCCTTCTGAAGCCTTCTGAAATCAGTCCAAGTTCGCACAGCTAGCTAGTGGCTGATCTAAGATTTGAGGCCAGGTAGTCTGGCTCCAGAGTCCATGCCCTTCTTCCTGGCAACATAGTACAACTCGAAAGAGCCAGTTTCCTGTGGCAGCCAGATAATTTCACTTGGAAGACAAAGCAAAGGAGTGGCCCCAGAAGCTGCTGGTGAGAATCTTCCTTGGGCCCTCAGAGCTCTCCATGGTGCCGAAACTCAGCTGTACGCAGACCCCCTGATCTCAGTATGGTACAGTATTTGTCTTCCTTGAATATGACCCCCTTGGCTCTGACTACTTTTGATAACACTTTAATATTTTAATTTGACACCAGATCACTCTTTTACCCATGATCCACCCTAGCTGAGCCCTGGCTAACAGTATTGTTACCAGGACACACGCTGTGGGCCTTTTTTTTTCAATCAAATCACATAAATCAATCACATAAAGAAGAGGAGAGAAAATACAGACCATAGCCCAAGAAACTACAGTCAATTTGGGGGAAGTGAAGCAGGCCATGGATGCGCTAGAAAAGGCCTAACATTGGTAACACAGCAGACAAAGTTGTGCAGGGTCTACACTAACACCAAGTGCTGTCTCTAACATTATTGTGTTCTCTGGATACAGGATGCATCTCCAGCCTCTGGGATCATTCACATGCTGCTTTATCTGACTTCTAAAGATGGGGCATAGAGTTAAAAACAGATGAACCACTAAATGAGTCTGAGGGGAGATGGGAAAGGGTAAGGCCATGCCCGTTGGTTTTGTTGGAGGACTTCCATGGGTCTGAGGAATTGACATGACCGTAAGTAGATATCAGGAAACAGAGATAGGCCAGAAGATCATCAAGAAGAAAGGTAAAGGTGAGAGAAGATGAACTCAGCTGAACCAAGAGAGAGGACCTGCTCCCCTTGCTTCCCAGTACCCAACATGACCTAAACTTTCTTTTTTTTTTTTCACTTGCTGTTGCTTGTCTGTCTTTCTCCATGAAATATAAGCATAGAGGAGGTGGAAACTTAGTCTGGTGTACCACTGTATCCCTGGTGCTAGAGCAGTGGCCTACATAAGGTGGCCTCAGTGAGTTTGGTGAGTGCAGGGAGGGCTGATGGGGAGGCTGATGATGTGCACATAGGGTGTCTGGTGCACAGGATGGAGCTTAGGGTGCACTCGTTGGTGAGCAGGGTTTCGGGTTTGGGCCACCACACTCTCCTGCTGCAGGTAGGAGTGATCCAGCATGTGGGACCAAGTGACCTCTGCTGGGCTGTTGGAGGGGAGGAGCAACCTGCCAAGACTGGACTAGGCAGCATCTGTTGGTTACCTTTATCCATAGGTACAGATCACAATGATTTGGGGAGGAGTTGGGACAGATGGCCAGGCCCCAGTTTCCCACAGAACTTCTGAGTTCCTGAGCCAGAGCTCAGGTTTCTTGGAGTTGTTCCCTACTCTCATCACTCACCATCCTTTTTATGGTGCAAGGACTCTCATGACTTGGGACATACAGGAGAATATGGATGAGTGGTCATCTGCGAGGCCAGCTAATAGCTCCTCATGCCAGGTTTGAGCTTCTTTGTCTCCCTGAATCCTGACTCTACTGCCATGACCCTGGGAAAGGTCCAAAAATGCAGAATCCCACACCTAATTGGCACTGATAGGTGCCCAATCAGGGGACCCTACATGGCTCTGGGGCTTCCCTTTCATTTGAGGAGCTTCTGGCCTAATGCGTTTGGGGGTAGGGTAGGGACAGGTGGCCCTGCCATCACTACCCAAGGGAAGAAGAGCTAAGAGAGGGTAAACCCAGGGTCTGTTGGGGCTTCTAGGAGGGTCTCTAACTTTCCCCGGGGAGGGAGGGAGTTTCCTGAAGATGCCTGGGCAGAGGCATAAAGGGTTCATTGTAATGAGGCAGGGTTGCTGGAGGAAGAAGAGAGAAGGGCCAAATAAGGCCAGAGGGAGCTGGGTATGGGCAACCCTGGGAGGTGCTCAGGACGCCTGGGGATGCAGCAGGAAGTGAAGCTGGAGAGGTAAGGGGGGCCTCTTCATGCAGTAAGGCTCCCTCCTGCTGTGTGAGCACTCAGGGACAAAACAGTCCCCTCCTTCAGACACCTCATCTGTGCCAACCCAAGAGGACATAAGGACTACAACTTCCTGTTCTGATGGTGTTTGGCATATGCACCAGTCTTGTCCCCAGGTATCCAGTGCACTGTGGTGCAGTGAGGTCTAGGTGAGGAGCTGCCAGTGGACTGCACAGCAGGCCAATTTGAGGGAGAGGTTTTTAGAAAAGACAGCTGTGATTAGTTCAAATTAACTGTAAAACTGTATTTGGTTTAAAGGCCTTTCGAACCAGGATATTGGTGGCACACAGGGGTGGAGCTTGGGGAGGGTGAGTTAGCAGCAAGCAGGGCCACTGTCCTCAGGCTCCTTGGCCACCAGACCCTGGCAAAGTGTCCACCACATAGCTGGTCCCATGCTGGGATCTGGGGTTCAAGGACAGGTGAGACTCAAGGTGGCTGATGGGCAGCTGGAGAGACTGAGGGTTTTAAAATGGTCAAGTAAGCATTGTCTAGAGAAACCCAGGAGTATGGAGGCACCAGGAAATGTAACATCACGCAAATAACATGGGCTCTAATCCCAGCTCCACCACTCTCCAGCAGTGTAACCGTGGCCATATGCTTCATGTCTGTGAACCTCGGTTTCCTTACCGGTAGAATTGGGGTGAGTTACCCAAGACCACTGTGAATCCTAAACATGATAATCACATTAAGCCCATAGAACAGGGCCTTACACACAGTAGGTGCTCACTCTGCACCCGATGTCACTGGCCACCAAGTGAAGCTGTGAAGACAACTCGTGGGGGCGGGGCAGGCCTGGGACAGGCCGGCAGGAGATGGATGGGCCCCTGCAGAGCACATAGGGGGTCAGGGCAATGGGGTCAAAGTTCGAGATTGAGTGGGGAAAGGTGGGGGTGGGGCTGGGGAGGCACTATGGCTAGTCCCCCAAAGCCCATACTGACGTACGGGGAGCTGCGGAGCCCTGACGGGGTCTGAGTGGTACCTGGTGGGTTCTGAGGAGCCCTGGTCTGGACATGGATAGGAGGCCCTAGAAGGTAACCAGGATGGCTGCCCAGGGTCTGGGAGAGAAGACAGTGCCTTGGACAGTTGAGGACAGTGTGGATGGGGTACAGAGGCAGAAAGGGGGACATCAAGGGACAGAACTGGGGGACCCTGGGAGGGCTGCAAGGAGGCACAGCCATGGATGAGCTCAGCTTTTCAGCTGGGGCAGCAGAAGGGGGTGGCCTGTGGCCCTTGTGTAGTCAGGACCGCAGAAGTCCAGACTAGGGGCGGAGAGGACAGGGGTGACAGACAGACACTGCCTGAGTGACAGAAGAGAGAAGCAGGGGCAAAGGGGAGCCAGAGAGAAAGAGGCCTGGGACAAGGCCCAGCAACTGTCCTCCGCAGCCCTGTGAGGGAGAGCTGGGAGGAGTCCCTGGGCCTCAGACATCCCCATCTCTGGCCTGGACTTCTCAGAGAGAAGAAATCACTCTTCCACCAATTAATCTAATTACAAGTTAATCAAGTTGTGGGATCTGTGAGCAGGGTGAGTGATTAGGAAAAATTACCTCCCTGCAAACAGTTTAAATTTAATTTTTGTTTTGCAATCTAAAAACCAAATCAAGAAAGATAAGCTTTTGCCCTCTCTCCCTCCCCACAACCCCTGCCAGCTGCCCATCCTGAGTTTCTTGGGAAAGGGGCCTGGACACAGAGGACCCATTCTGACCTGCAAAGTGACTGTCATATACAGTTTAGGACAGCCACGGACATTTCCCCCCACACATGCCCATGTATGATCACGTGCATGCACAAACATGTGTACATGCCCTCTCACAGGGATGCCACAACAAGCACTAGTCCTGGCTACATGAATCTCAGACCTCAGTTTCCCTCCCCATAGCAACAGGAGTTATAATTGATCTGAGAGGCCCTTTCTGATCCCAACTGGTACTTGATTTTGAATTTCAGCCTCTCCTTTCAAATTCAAAGGTGACTCAGAGAAAATAAAGTCTTGCAAGTAGGGCATGGGTTGTGGGTTGGGGGTCATGAGGTGATACCAGCCACCCAGAGAGATCTCTCCTCCTTCAACAAGACAGAGCTCACTCAGCGCCCCAGCCTGGCCCCAGCAGAGTCCAGGGCCTGGGAGAGAAGCCAAGGCTTTGCTAGCCCTGCATATGTGCCCTCAGGATCTGGGTCTCCAGCCCCATCTCTCTCCACTCAGTCTCGCATTCTGACCCCCAGTCCTGAACATTCAACCTGGACAAGTCCTTGTGCCACTCAGCTGGGAAATGGGGACTACACCCCTCCTCACAGCCTGGCTGTGAGACTGGCATAAGGTGCATTGTGTGTGGAGCCCCCACAGTGCTAGGGGCCGAGGGGACGCTCAGTAAAAGGGTCCTCCTCCCCTCTGTCAGCTCAACCAAGCTGCCTGCTTTCCTGTTCCCAGTGGCCTCTCTCTGGCCACATGAGGTCCCAGCAGGGACAGGCTTCGGTGCAGGAAACCTGGTGGGGGTGGGGGTGGCGACACATCACCCCTCTCTGGGAATATACCAGGCTCTGCTTGGTGAAAAGCACTGATCCTAAAACCTTGGGGCTGGGAGCCCCTCCACCCTGTAGGAGCCACAGAGAGGTTAAAGGAGTGACTCAAGATGTCCAGCTCCCAACCCTAGCCTCAGTGCTCTGCCCTCTAACCAGCCTGGGCGGGGCCCTGGTTATAGACACTTGGGCTGAGAGCCTCAAGGGCTTCTGGGCCCCTCTCTGCTCACCCGACTGAGAGGGGATTGGGAACAGGATCCCGGGCTCCTTCAAAGTCCAGCCCATGACTGCAGAGCCATGTGCCAGAGGCCTGCGCTGGCTGGGAAGGGCAGGGTTAAGGCTTGCTCTGCCCTTGCTGTTAGTGTTTGACTTGAAGTTTCTAAAGGCCATTGCAGCTCCATGGAGCACACATTGTCTCTCTTAATGACACTGCAGCAGATCAAGGAGGAGCTCAGTTCCCAGAAAGCATTAGAGAGAGGCCATCTATTATCCAGAATTGTCTGGCCTGGCAGCTGGCATAACTTTCCCACAGACTTGGGTGGAGGAAGTGTCCTCTCATCCCTGCTATCAGCAATCCTGCCTGGTCCCCCCTGGGCCAGGATCTAGGGGAGGGAAGGATGCCAGATACCAGGCAAGGAGGGCACCGAGATGGGCCAAGGTTCAGATCAACATGAAAAAATCTTCCAGTCTTATTGGGCCACAAGATGTCAGCCATTTCTTCACTGGGCCACGTTATGTTACAGTTTGGCTTAGGTAAAGGGTTCTCTTAAGGTCTCTCCTCAGGTGTGTGGTCCTAAGGCTTGGGGGCATAGAACATGTGCTGGCCTTGGGGTCAGGAGACAGGGGACATGCCTTGTCTGGTACTTTGGGCAAGCGACTTTCTTCTGAGTGACCACACTTCCCATTCTTACCATCTACTGTGTGCCAGCTTGTGCAGCAGTTTTATACTTGTGACCCGTGGAGTCCCCAGGACAGGCAAGGGCTCTGTCCCCACTGGATATTCAAAGAGATGACCCGAATCCAGTTGTGTCTGTCCCAAAGCTCATGCTCCTTTCTACTTTGTGACATACAGTCTCTGCCTCAGTTTTTTTTGTCGGTAAAATGGGATGAATACATATGGCCTGTATCCCTCACAGATGGTTAGGCAGTACTATGAAAGTTGGAGGAGAAACGCACCATGTACATGGAAGGGGTGTTGAATACACACACGCACACACATATGTACACTTACTCACATGCATAAATCTGACCATCCAGGATCCTTAACCAGTCTGTTAGAATCCAGGAATAAGGTCTCAAACAGACTGAGTTTTCCAACAAAGCTTTTGCTGTGTTCCTTCCACTAACAGGTTAATGTAGCATCTAAAACGGAAAAAGTACCCTGATACTTACCTTGTGAGAACATAAATCCCACAGCGTGTATTATAAGCCTTCAAATGTGGATCTTGTTTCCCCCTGCAGTTCTATCATCAGAAACTGAATGAAGGCTGAGTGCCTGGTTTATGCACAGAAATGTTCACCGCAGTGTTGGAGATAACAGCTAAGACTTGGAAACAGCCCAGACGTCCAGTAGGGGAAGAGATAGGGAGCTATTGTGGGCTCGTATGCTGGCATATTGTGCAGTCTATAAAAGCCATGGTTGTGAAGTAATTTAATGACACGGGAACAGAAAAGCAGAACCAACACCTGCCTGTACCACACACTCTCCTGGAGGTGTACCTGCAGGTAAGATGCTAGGTGATTTTCTAATTTCTTCTGATTATTTTCTGCACTAAAGGAATGATGGTTATAAAAATTAATAAGTACAATGCACTCAAGGCCTCCAGCTGTGAAACAGGGATTGTAGAGCACAATTTAAGTTTGCTCTGTGTCCTGCAGTAACCCTGGAACTTGTTGGGGGAGCCCCAGGACATTCCTGGGGACCTGCCCCCAGTCAGGACCAAGTGCCCCTCTGCTGGAGTTCTCTCTCTGCTTTCCGTCCTTTGCCAGTCCCTGTTTCTTTGTGCTTATGCCCTTCCAATGTTTTCTCACAAACTCCCACCCCTCCAAATGGCCTGCTTCTCACCGGGCCCAGGGGGAAACCACATCCCTGGGCACGAGGAGACCTTGATCTCTGAGTGAGAATGTGACGGGAGTGATTCGGATTGAAGTATAATTAATAGGAATAGTAATGATAAAACTTGTGTTTTGGGACCTGGCCTTGCATTTACGTAGCTCTGAGGCCTTTGAAGTATGTTGTTTGGTTCCAAATAGCTGAAGCAGGGAGACAGCTGACCTCTGGGTAAATGGAGTATGCTCACCATGGGTGGAGCTGCTGCTCAGGTCTAGATATTTAATCGACTAGTCAGAGTTATTTTGGGACAAGCATCAAGCACAGTTCTAGTGACTGGGGATGCAGAGGTACATGCAACAGATAAGGATCAATGTTATGGGGACAGTGAAAAGTAAATAAAGGAGGGCCGGGGATTTTAGCTCAGTGGTTCCACTGCCTGGCTCACAAGCTAAGGACCTGAGTTCGCTCTCTGGCACCAAAAAAAAAAAAGTAAATAAAGGAAATAAAGTATTCTCAAGTACTGATAGGGCTATGAAAAAACTAAACCAGAGACAGGACTGGTGGGCCCTGTGGGAGCGCTGGCTGGAGGAAGGCATGGCCAAGAGCCCTGGTAATATGCCACCTTCTCCTGGATCACAGAACTTTTCTCACTCAGAGCCCGGAAGTTCAGACCACACATGGGCCTCAGAGTGCAGCCCAGGGGAGCTCCAGGGGAGAGATGACCAGCTTTGGCCTTGTGGTACCCCACACCGTGAGGCAGGAACAGAGCTGAAATGCTGCCTGCACCATTCTGGATCCATCAGGTGATGCTATCCAAATCCCATGGGACACCTTTACTGCCCCAGGGGGTGAGTCACCTGACAACATCTCTGTGTTGGGGTCCATGTCCATATCCATGTGTGGATGGATTCATCTGCAGGTGTGGGCATGTTCAGCATGGTGCTGTGTTCATACGCCTGTGTGAGTTTGCACCTGGGTCCTTTTGTGTGGGCATACATGTACTTGTACATGGGGCACAGGCACAGGATCCTAGGTCAGGTTACCTACATATGAGTGATAATGCATGTGTGTATTGTGTTTGTGTGTATTCAGGCACCTTACCCATTTATGGATCTTTCTGTGACTTGCTCCATGAGCCTGTGTCTCCTTCTCTGTCTGTTTTTTTTGGTTGTTAAATTCTTTTATTGGTACATTGTAGGTATACAACACAATTACATTTCCTACTGGGAATTGTACCTTTACATAATGCATCTTGGTTCTTATTTTTTTCCCATTCCTAGCCCTCCCTTCACCCCCTCCACCCTTCCCTATTTACAAAGACTTTATTGCCATTTTTTCCATTTCTCAGCATTTTTCCTTTCCCTTCTTTCCTTTCCCCTGCCCCTCCCACTACCCCTACCCCTTTGGACCTTTTCTTCCTATTTTACATTATCGATTATTCATTCTAATCATTGGTACATCTTAGGTATACAATATAATGACATTCATCATTGGAAATTTGCACCTTTACATAATCTCTCTTGGTTCTTATTTTTCACCCTTGCCCAGCCCTCCCTTCAACCCCTCCATTCCTCCCTATTTACAGAGATTTTGTTACAATTTTTCCATTTTCTCATATTAATCCCATTCCCTTCTATCCTTTCCCCTAGCCCTCCCACTTCCTTCCCCTTTGCCCCTTTTCTTCCTATTTCACATTACCTATTATACATTTAGTCCTTATTTACACTTTCAGTTTCTCACACCAGAGAAACTATTCAATATTTACACATGTGTGTCCTATTTATTTCACTTAAGAGTATTGCCTCAATGTGCATCCACTTAGCTATAAATGTCTCTAATTTCTCATTTTTTATGGCTGAGTAGTACTCCATTTTATTAAAAAAAACACATTTTCTTTATCCAGTCTCCAGTTGATGGGCATTTGGGCTGTTTCCAAGTTTTAGCTATTACAAACTATGCTGCTATGAACATGGGTGCACATATATCACTGTGGTATGATTCTTTTAATTCTTTGGGGAAGATCCCCAGCAGTGGAATAGCGGGGTCAAATGGGACTTCCAGTCCTAGTTCTTTGAGGTATCTCCATACTGATTTCCACAGTGGTTGCACCAGTCTACACTCCCACCAGCACTGGAGCAGGGTTCCTCTTGCCCCACAGCCCCGCTAGCATTGGTTATTGGTTGATTTCATGATGGCAGCCATTCTTTCTGGAGTGAAGTGGAATCTCAGCATTGTTTTCATTTGCATCTCTCGAATGACCAGTGATGTTGAGCATTTTTTCATGTATTTATTTGCTATTTCTACTTCTTTGTGTGAGAAATGTCTGTTCATTTCAGATGCCCATTTTTGGATTGGGTCTTTAAATTTGGGAGGTCTGATCTTTTTAAGTTCTTTATAGATTCGAGATAGTAGACCTTTGTCTGAGGAAGAGCAGGTGAAGATTTTTTTCCCACATTGTGGGTTGTCTCCTCACACTGCTGGTGGTTTCTCTTGCTGTGCAGAAGCTTTTTAATAAGAAGAGATCCCATTTGTTGATTGTTTGTGCTAGTTCCCAGGAAACTGAGGTTTTCTTCATAAAATCTTTTCCTACACCAATGTCTTCAAGGGCTCTACCTAACCTCTGTTCCAACTGGTTCAGAGTTTCTATTTTAATATTTAGATCTTTAATCCATTTTGATTTTAGTTTAGTGCATGGTGAGAGATATAGGTCTAGTTTTAATCTTTGGCAAGTTGAAGCCCAATTTTTCCAGCACCATTTATTAAAGAGGCTATCTTTCCTCCAGTGAGGGTGTTTGGCTCCTTTGTCCAAGATGAGATGGCTGAGTGTGTCTGGCATTGTTTCTGCATCTTCTAATCTGTTCCACTGGTCCTCAGGTCTGTTTCTTTGCCAATATCATGCTGTTTTTATCACAGTAGCTTTGTAGTATAGTTTCAAGTTGGGAATTGTGATACCCCTGCCATGTCTCTGTTGCCTAGAATTGTTTTTGCTATTCTAGGTCTCTTCTTGTTCCAAATGAATTTTTGGGTTATTTTCTCCGGGTCTATGAAGTATGCTGCTGAGATTTCAATTGGGATTGCATTGAATCTATATAGCAGTTTTGGAAGTGTGGCCATTTTCACTATGTTGATTCTTCCTACCCAGGACCAAGAGATGTCTTTCCATTTTCTGGTATCCTCTTCAATCTCTCTTTTCAGAATGCTATCATTTTCAGAAAAGAGGTCTTTGATTTCTTTTCTTAGGTTGATTCCTATGTATTTCAATTTTTTTGGATACTACTATGAAAGGAATTGATTGGCCCATTTCTTGCTCAGTGAGTCTGCTTTTTGTGTAGAGAAAAGTTATTGATTTTTGTGTGTTGACCTTGTATCCAGCTACTTTACTGAATTTAGTTATTAAGTCTAGAAGACTTTGGGTGGAATTCTTAGGGTCTTCTATATACAGTATCATGTCATCTGCAAATAATTGCAATTTGACTTCTTCATTTCCCATCTTTATTCCTTTTATTTCTTTCTCTTGTCTAATTGCTGTGGCTAATGTTTCCAAAACTATATTGAACAGGAGTGCTGATAGTGCACATCTTTGTCCTGTTCCTGATTTTAATGTGAAAGATTTCAGCTTTTTTTATTGGCTGTTGGATTTTCATAGATGGCTTTTATGAGATAGAGGTAGAGTCCATGTATTCCAATTTTTTGTAGGGTTTTTATCATAAATGCATGTTGGGTTTTTTTCAAATGCTTTTTCTGCATCTAAGGAGATGTTCATAAGGTTTTTGTCCTTGATTCTGTTAATATAGTGTATTACATTTATTGATTTGCATATGTTGAACCATCTTCGCATCCGTGGGATAAATCCCATTTGGTCAGGGTGTATGATCTTCTTGATGACCTTCTGCATTCTATTCACCAATATCTTATTAAGGATTTTTGCATCTATGCTCATTAGTGATATTGGCCTATAGTTCTCTTTTTGGTTGGGTCTTTCTCTGCTTTGGGGATCAAAGTGATGCTTGTTTCCAGGAATAAATTCAGGAGTATTATTTCCCTTTCAATTTAATTGAAGAGTTTAAACAGTAGTGGCAATAGTTCCTCTCTAAATGTCTTGTAGAATTCAGCAGTAAAACCATCAGGACCCAGGCTTTTCTTAGTTGGTAAGTTTATAATTGCATTTTCCATTTCATTGGTTGATATTGGGTTGTTCAGAATTTTTAGGTCTTCTTCATTCAACTTTGGTAATTCATATGTATCTAGGAATCTGTCCATTTCTTCTGTGTTGTCCATCTTATTGGCATATAGGTTCTGGAAGTAGGTATTGATGATCCTCTGGATTTCTGCTGGGTCTGTTGTCATTTCACCCTTTTCATTCCTAATTGCATGGATTTGGGCCTTTTCTTTCCTTTTTCTGACAAGGTTGGCTAAGGGTTTGTCAATTTTGTTGATTCTTTAGAAGAACCAACTCTTGGCTTCATTGATTTTTTGTATCATTCTCTTAGTCTCCATTGTATTGATTTCTCCTCTGATCTTTATAATTTCCTCCCTTGTATTTCCTCTGGGGTTGTCCTGCTCTTCTTTTTCTAGAAGTTTGAGCTTCAGCATCAGGTTGTTTAATTGGGCTCATTCTGTTTTCCTAATGTGTGTATTCACTGCTATGAATTTCCCTCGTAAGACTGCTTTCATTGTGTCCCATAGATTCTGATATGTTGTGTTGTCATTGTCATTTAATTGAAGGAACTGTCTGATTTCTTCTTTAATTTCCTCTGTGACCTACTGGTTATTCAGAAGTGTGTTGTTCAATTTCCACATGTTTATGAAATTGTTTGAGTTTCTTTTGCTATGGATCTCCAATTTCATCCCACTATGGTCTGATAATATACAGGGGATAACTTCAATTCCTTTGCACTTACTTAAACATGTTCTATGTGTGAGTATGTGATCTATTTTTGAGTATGACCCATGTGCAGCTGAGAAGAATGTGTATTCTGATTTTGTGGGGTGGAACACTCTGTAAACATCTGTTAAGTTCATTTGTTCAAAAGTTCAATTGAGTTCTAGTATTTCATTACTTATTTTTAGTCTAGTTGATCTATTTGTGACAGTGGGGTGTTGAGGTCCCCCACTACAATTGTATTAGTGCATATATGACTTTTCATGTTGGTCAGTATTTGTTTTGTATAGTTGGGCACACTAGTGTTTGGTGCATAGATATTTATGATTGTCATCTCTCCCTGTTGGATTGTTCCCTTTACAAGGATGAGTGTCTTTCTTCGTCTCTCTTAATCAGTGTTGGCTTGAAATCTACTTGATCTGCAAAGAGGATAGCTACTCCTGCTTTTTTTTAGGTTCCTGTCGCATGCAGTATTGTTTTCCACCCTTTAACTTTGAGTCTGTGAGTTTCCTTTTGAATTAAGTGTGTTTCTTGTATGCAGCATATTGTTGGATTTTGCTTCTTGACCCATTCTGCCAGTCTATTTCTTTTGATGGGTGAATTGAGACCATTAACATTGATGGTTATAACTGATATGTATTGACTTGTCATTGCCATGACTTTTTCTTTTTGTTGGGTTCTCCCCCTTTACATTTAATTTCTTGTTGTGCCAGATGGATTCATTCTGCTTTGCTTCCTGGGGTTGTGATCCTCAATGTCTGTTACTAGGATATTGTGTAAAATTCTTTGGAGTGCTGGTTTGGTATTCATGAAGTTCCTAAGGTGCTCTTTGTCATGAAAGTATCTTATTTCTCCATCCATTTTGAAAGATAGTTTTGCAGGGCACATCAATCTGAGTGGGTTTTTTTTTTTTTCTTTTAGGGCTTGGAATATGTCACTCCAAGCTCTTCTTGCCTTGATGGCTTGTGTTGAGAAGTCTGCTGCCATTCTGATGGGCTTTGCTTTGTATGTGATTTGTTTCTTTTCTCTAACTGCTCATTGAACTTTGATCTTCTGTTGAATTTCTGGAATCTTAACTATTATATGCCTATGTGTAGATTTATTTTGATCAAGGGTAGCTGGAGTTCTATATGCCTCACTTATCTGTATGTCAAGCTCTTTTCTCCTGCTTGGGAAGTTTTCTGCCATTATTTCTGTGAAGAGTTTTTTATGTCATCTGCACTCTCTCTTGTTTCTTCATTGACTCCATTCAGTCTTATGTTATTCTTCTTTGCATGATCTAGCAGCTGCTGGATTGATTTCTCATGTTCCCTTATAATTTTGAAGCAATTTTTCTTTTCCTGGTCACTAATTGCAATCTTATCTTCTATATCTGAAATTCTGTCCTCACATTGGCTCATTCTGCTGTGTAGACTTTCGATGGAGATTTTCATCTCCTGGGAATCTATTTGCATCTGTTTTATGGATTCCATTTGTTTCCTATGTTGGGATTCCATCATGTTCCTCAGCTCCTCTCTAGATTTATTAATCATGTCTTGGACTAGGAGCACAATTTCTCCTGTCATCTGAGAAATTATTTCTGATTTCATTTTTTCCAGATCCCCTTTTGTTGCCAGTTCAGTGGGTCCAGGTGGTTGAGTATCGGAGTGATCCATCTCATTTCCCTTTGGGGTTGCTGTAGGTGATCTGCAAGTCTGGTCTTGAGACTTATTTACGTGTTTTCTTGTTTCAACTGCTGGGGGGGGGGTGCTGTTGGTTCCTGCATGGATTACCTCCTCTGAGCTGAGAGAAGTGGGACAGGGGCCAGGAACAGTGGTAGGGATGGTGGCCCAAAAGCCCTTTCCTGTGGGCTGGGAGCAGCAGGAGGGTTGGTGGCCGGGAAGCTCCTTCCTCTGGACCAGGAGCAGTGGGATGGCGGCTCAGAAGCACCTACCTCTGGGCCGGGAGCAGCAGGACTCAATACCATGGTCTGGTGGTCTGGTGTCCTCTGCGTCTTTGTAGTGTGAAACCAGGTGGCTGTAAAGGAGAAGGGGGTGGGGGTGGGGTGTCCAGTGGATTGTTGCCAGGGCGTGGGCTGATTCGGCGTGTTCCCTGTGACTCGGGACCTCGGTAGGGCATGCGCAGACCTGCCTGTCTGCAGTGGGCTGATTCGGCCTGTTCTTCTCTGTCTGTTAAGTATGTTTCTGAGCATGACTTTAGGCTGATTCTCTATGGCTGCAGAACTAAATCTTTTTCCTTAGGGTAGTAAAAAGCTTTCCATTCAGTCATGTGGGTTTGGAAGAGATGTCTATTGTGTGATGAGTACTAACAAGCTCAGGAACGCTGAACCAGGGAGGGGAGGGGGCTCATTCTTGTCCCATGAGATAGCACTTTGCTCTTGAACTAATTGACACAAGTATAATACTACATTCAATAGTTGCTTATGACAAGGTATTTTCAAGTGCACATGGAATATTCACCAACCCAGACCATGTGCTGGGCTGCAAGGTATACCAATAAGTTTAAAAGAATCGAAATTATACAGAGTATATTCTTTGGTTCCAATGGAGTTAAATTAGAAAATCAATGACAAGAATGCATCTGGAAACCTCACGTGTGCTTGGAAATTAAAGAACACATGTCTAAATAACCTGTGGATCAGTGAAGAAATCACAAGGGAGATGAGAAAATATTTCAAGCTGAATGATAATCAAACCTGATATCAAATACACCAATATTTGTGGGATGTAACTGAAGGAGTCTTTAGAGTGAATTATTGAATTAAAAGGCTTTAATTAGAAAAGAAAAACCATGTGTAGTAGGGCACCTAGCACTGGAGAGGCTGAGAGGCTGAGGCAAGAGGATTGCTGTGAGTTTGAGGCCAGCCTGAGCTACATAGTTTATTCAAGGCCAGCCTGAACTAATAGTGAGACCCTGTCTCAAAAAAAAAAAAAAAAAAAAAGGAGAAAAAGAAAAGAAAAAATTTAAAATCAATGATCTAAGTATCTTAAGAAATTAGAGAAAGAAGAACAGAAACCAATGTAATAGAAAAAAAGAGAATATTAACAAACAAGGGCTGGGCTCTACAAAGAATAAAAAGCCCCCAAAAGATTGACAAACCCCAAAAGATTGGTAACCCCCTTGGTAAACAACATCAGAAACAAACAAAAAAAATTGAGGGAAAACAAAAACTTTCAAACATCAGGAATATTGAAGGGTACATTATTAAGATAGCAGTTTTTCAAGATAGTAATAGAATCTTATAAACAATTTTGTAGAAATAAACTCAACAACTTCAATCACATAAACAAATTCCTTTTACAAACACAACTTATCTAAATTAACAGAAGAAATAGAGCATGAATACCTCTGTATCTGTGTTAGTTACTTTTCTCTCATTGCTGAGGTAATGACCCCTAAAGTTAAAGGGGAAAAGGTTTATTTAGCTCACAGTTTGTTGAAGTTTCAGTCCATAATTGACTGGCACCAAGACAGGTTGGATTTGCAGAGGAGAAACAGTTCATGGCAGGTAGAAGGTAGCAAAAGCAAGCAAAGGAGGATCACAGCTCTTTCTATCCCTTATATCTTATCCAGTCTACTAAGGGTGGGTAGCAATCATATGAATACCTCTATAGCTATGAAAAGAATTGAGTTTGTAATTTAAAACCTTTCCACAATGAAAGGTCCAGATCTGAATGGCTTCACTATTATATTCTATCTAACATTTATAGAAGCTAGTGCAGACTTTAAACAAATTTATTTTCTGGTAATGGAAGAAGTAGGAACACAAGTTGTTATGAAGCCATTATTACATTGATAAAAAACCTTGACAAAGATATTAAAAATAATATAACTCTAGACTATGGATGCAAAAATTGTTAACAAATTGAATGTAGAAAATTTAAAAACAGATAATATATTAGGACCACATGGAGTTTAAATAATGCAATGTTAGTTTGATCTTTGAAATCCAAGTTAATTTACTACTTTAACAGAATAAAGTAGAAAAACTATATGATCATCTAAATAGATGATGAAAATGCATCTGACAAAATTCAATACCCATTTACGATAAAAACTTAGCAAAATAAGAATAGAAGGAAATCCCGATATAAAGGACATCCACAGAAAACCTATAGCTAACATAATACCTAGAAATTAAAGACTGGGGCCAGGGATTTAGCTCAGAGGTTCTGGCACCTGTCTCGCAAGCGCAAGGTCCCGAGTTGGATCCCCAGTACAAAAAAAAAAGAAAGAAATTAAAGACTGGATACCTCACTCTATGATGAATGAGTCAAAGATGCTCTTTAAACTGCTTCTAATCAATATTTTCCTGGAGTTTGTAGACAGTTTGATAAGACAAAAAAAGGCTTAGAGTTTGAAAAAGAGTAAGGAAACATGATTGTTTTTGTAAAATATTCTAAGGAATCAACCAAGAAAAAAAAACTAGAGATAATAATAGAATTTAACAAAGTCACAGGATGCAAGTGAATTCACAAATTATAATTGATAAACTAACAGCAAACAATACTTAAATAAAATTATGAAAGAGCAGTAATCACAGCCTCAGGCAATAAAATATAAGTGCAGAAAGTAAAGAAAGACATACTATGTTCATGAATTGGAAGACTCAATACTGGTAAGATGTCAGTCCTCACAAACTTTATCCACAGATTCAAGATTAAAATCAAATTTTAAAACAAACTATTTTAAAAAAAATACACAGAAATATAAAATTATAAAGATTATAAAAACCAGTTTTTACCAAAAAACAACTTAGAGCAAATATCTTACTCAATTTTAATATCAACTTTAAAGTATTATGATCAAAACAGAATAAGAGTAAGTTTAGAGATATCATAAACTGACCACACAAATTGTCACCAATTTGAGACAATGACTGTGACATAATTCAATTGGAAGAAAGATGGTGATTTTAACAAAGATGCTATATCAACTAGATATTCATATAGAAATATAGTGAAATCAATCTCCTTCCTAATACCATACTCAAAAGTTAATTTGTAGATCATATACCTAAATATGAAAGCTACACTATCAGTCTTATAGATTAAACTTGAAGAATATCTTCAAGACTTTGGTTAGGAAAGATTCCTTAAATAGGAACACAACGTATAGAAAAAAAGGATAAAATGTAGTCATTGAAACTAAAACCTTTTTCTGTTCAAATGCAACACTGAGAAAATGAAAATGTAAGTCACAAGATAGGAAGTGGTCACAACACATATATCTGACAAAGGATTTTTATGTACAACATATACCATATTAAAAAAATTACAAATAAATAATAAAAGCAAATAAAAACCACAATTCAATAGGATGTAGATAAATTGCTTAAACAGATACTTCACAAAAAAGAGATAGAATAGCCAATAACTAGGTGTCCTGATACTACATGTTAGCAGTAATCAGGCATACATAAATTAAAAATAGCAGGAGATAGTAATCGTGGCTAAAATTTAAAAGTCTGACAATACCATGTATTGCTGATGATATGAAGCAACAGGGATTTTTATACATTTTTTCTGGGAATGTAAAATGGCCTGACTGCTTTGGAAAACAATTTGGTGCTTCCTTATCAAGTTAAGTGTACCAATTCTATATAGCCCAGTAATTTCACTTCTAAGTATTTACTAAAAAGTAATAAGAATTCATGCATACAATTGTGAATATTTTCATAACATCTTTACATATTATAATCCAAACCTAGAAATAGCTCACTTGTCCAATGATAACTGAATGGAAAAACAAGTTATGGCACATATTTATATATGTGAACCATTACTGAGCAATAAAAAGGACAAAACTACTAACAAAGATAACAATATATATAAATATGAAAACACTGTGCAGAGTGAATGAAGCCAGAAACTTATTTATGTTCCCGTGTATATGAAATTCTAGAATGTACAAAATTAATACACAGTGGTGGAAAATTGAGCAGTGTTGCCAGAGGATGGGGTGTGGGGTGTGGAAGGGTGAGGCATTGCAAATGGGCACAAAGGACATTATTGATGTGAAGTAAATATGGTAAATTTTAATGGTGTGTTTAATGAATGTGTACATTTTGGGGGTGTACACATAACATATATAGGTGAGAGAAAGAGAACAGCATTTTCCAGGTGATCAATTTATGTCACATTAAGTCCCCTTCCTCACCCCTCATTCTGCCCAGGAAAGTTCACCCAGCTCCTGCTCTGAGCATCTTTCAGACCCTCCACTCTATTCCTTCCCCTGCTCTGCTCTGGGGGGAGTAGTGCTGTCTGAGGGGGGCTCCTCCAAAGTACAGGTGGTTTCTTTGGGTAGTGATGCTAGGAGACACAGTGAGTGAGGAGGAGGACAGCGGGGTGGGGGAGGGAAAAAGGCAGAAAAGGCACTGTGGGCTCAATACTGCTGGGGGTTTTCTAAGGAAGCATGTAGAATGTGGTCCAGATGTGCTCCTCAGAGTGATTGCCCACTCAATACTATCCCTTCTGGTGCCTTTTGGATGCTGCATCCCTGGCACTCCAGCACCTCTTAGGACAGTGTTGGTGAATGTACAGCATGCATGCTGCAGCAGACTGCATCATTGAAAACTCTAAAAGGTTTGCCATAACTGTCCTAGGACAGCGGAGAGGCCTAGATAGAACAGTGTGGGGAGCTGCAAGAAGACTGAGGAGTAGGTGAACATGAGATGGGGTGGAGACACAGGCATAGTAATGTCTGTTTCAACCATCAGTAATTACACTAATGTCTCCTGTTTCTCTCCTACTCAACCAAGACAGCAACAGTGGGTTTCCTAAAAGGCGATCCTGACCACCTCCATCTTCTATCTGAAACAGTCCAACTGCAGTTCTTGGCTGTGGAAGAAATGGCATCGATGGCCTGGTGTGATTTTTGTCTCTGGATTTTCTGGTTGTGTTAGTCCCCTCTCCCCTTAGTGGGACAAAAGACCCAACATCCACAAGTTGAAGGAAGAAAGGTTTATTTCAGCTCATAGTTTGTAGAGCTTTCAGTCCAGAGTTGGGAGGCTTTATATTCCACCCAGGCTGGAAGCCTATTGATTGGTATGATACATACCCAGGATGGAGCTTCCATTACCCATACCCTTAATCCCAGTATAGCACCCTTAATCCACCTTCACACACCTTAATCTAACCACTTTCAAAACTCTCCACCTATGATTTCATAAGGCTTTGGGGAACATCTAGAAGGAAGTCATAACGTTACACCCCTGGCCCACAAAAGACTCATGTGCATCCCTTTAAGGAAAGGGCATTTAGTCTATCTCTAAGAGTTGCCAAAGCTCTAACAGTTTCAGCATTGCTGAAAAGTACAAGTTCAAGGTTTCCTCTGAGATTTAAGGCAAACTCTTAGCTGTGACCCCTTGTATAAATGAAAAGAAAGTTAAATACTTTCAATGTAAAATGGCACAAGATAAACACTCCCATTCCAAAAGGTACAAATAGGGTGTTAGAAAGGAACAGGATCAAAGCAGGACAAAAATCCAGCAGAGGAAACATTAAATCCTGTAATTCCATGTCCAGCATCCAGGGAAATCTGTGTCAAGGTGTGAACTACAAAGGCCTTGGGTGGCTCACTGCTGCTGCACTGTCAGTGGTTGTAGCTCCCATGGCTTCTCTCTTGGGCTGGCTTTGCTCACTCCCTGTGGCTTTCCTTGGATGATTCACCTTCCTGGTTTTTCCAACTACTGCACCTTTGGCTTCACACTCAGAGGTTCATACACTGCCCTCTCAGGGGCACACTTCTTGGCCTCTCAGGCCTGCTTGTGAAATCTGGGTGGAAGCCTTCCTGATTGCACAACTCTTGCATTCTGCATGCACCTAAAACCAGCACCATGTGGAAGATAATAAAGTCTGCCACCAGCTGGAGTAGTACTCAGGTGGCTGTGGGTGTCCAGCGCTTGGACTGCTGAGCACTATGAATCCAATCTGGAGGAACAACTTCCCTAGGATGCCACTATTCCAGAACTTGGTGCTCTAGGGCTGTCTTCTCAAAGCAGTCTTTCACCTGTGTAACTTTGAGGCTGCAAAGGCTGGAGTCATGTTGGTTCCTGTGATGTCCTCAGGCCATCCTTTCTATTATTCTGTTCCTTTTCAGCAACAAAGCTCTCCTCTGGATTTTTATAGTCTGCAACTTTATTGCAGCTTCCTTTCTGGTGAAACTTCAAACTTTTAAAACCGTTCTGTTGGGCCCTTTTCTCTTAATTTTCAACATAGATCTGGCTAAAAAAACCCAACAGTAGCCATGCCACAGCCTCAGCATTAGACTGCCTTGAACTTTCTTCTGCCAGATTAATTACCCTGCTGCCCTTATTTTCAATCTCAGGCAAAGTCTTTGGACAAGAGGAAAATGCAGACAAATTTTCTGTCAAAGCATAACACATTTGGTCTGGAGTCCAACAGACAATGCAGTCCTTCTTCCCAACAGAAACCTCCTGCCGGCAGCATTTCTGTCAGCATTCTGGTCTTCTGCGTTCTGACAAGAATCTCCTATCAAGTACAGCTTACAGGATTCCCGGGGCACTTCTTGAGCTGCATCTCCAAAACTTTCCAAACTCTTCCCACAAGCCAGTTCCAAAGGCTCCTGAACCACATGGTCAGGTAATGTCACAGCAGTGACCCCATTTCTCTGTACCAAAATCTGTCTTAGTTTTGTCTCATTGCTTAGACAAAATACTTGACACCCAAAGTTAAAAGAGGAAAGCTCACAATTTATTTCACCTCACAGTTTGTAGAGGTTTGAGCCCAGAGTTGGCAGGCTCCAATGCAGGGTAAGATGGCAGAGGGACATCACAGAGGAGAGAGAGTTCATGGTGTGGCAAGCAGCATGGAGCAAGCAGCAAGCAGCAGCAGCAACAACAATGAAACTGTCTTCTTTTTGCCCCTTTGTGTTCCACCTAGGCTACAAGCCTATTGATTGGTGCCAGCATGGGGCTTCCATTTTTCACACCCTTAATCTTATTATCATACCCTTAATCCACATTCACACACTCCAATCCAGCCACCTTGAAACTCTCCAACTATGACCACATGAGGCTTTGGGGGGACCCCTAAATACAAGCCATAACACTGGCTTTGCCCTGTGAAGACTTTACAACAGCAGGTGCTCAGCTCTTCAGAAATGCCCATATTCTCAGCTTGCTCTTTCCAGTTAACCAGGCGATCACTCCCTCCTCTCTCCCTTTTGTAGTGTGTCATATAGCCCCGAAAGTGGCTCTTGGTGATCCCTGCCACTGGGTGTTCACTTCCCTTCAGAGAAGGATGGACTATTGACTCAATTCTAACTCACAAGGCAAAAATGGTGGGATGGCATTGCTGATGTTAGTTATAAAAACATTGTGTCTGCCTTCCAAGGTGTTTTCTCCTGAATTGACTGCTCTGAAGGAGGCCAGTTGCCATGTCCCCAGCAGCCCTTTGGAAAGTACCAAGGAAGTGAGACTGGAAACAAATATTTTTTTCCTAGTCAAGCCTTGACTAGGCTGTGGCCTTAGTGGAAACCTTGAGTGCAGCTTTGTGAGAGTCTCTGAGCCAGAGATGCATAGCCAAGCCATTCCCACAGAGACTATGAGATACTAAATGTTACTGTTTTCAGCCACTAAAAGTTTGGGGGTAATTTGTTATGCAGCAATATAAAACTAACACACTTAATTCCCAAGGTGATCTGGGATGCTAGAGTAAATCCAGAGTTCCAAGATTCTCAGTTTCCCCACCTGGGAGTAACACCTTCCTCTAAATGGACCCTTTGCTCCCTAACTAGCCAGAGGCTAGTTCCAAATAGCTAAACCCTATCTCCACTCCATCTAGCTGACTTCACACTAGATGCATAATTTACTACAAATTAAACTTAATGAGACAAGAATAATTATGTTGACTTTTAAAAACATATTCAGACAAATACATAATTAAATATTTCAGAATAGAATGCTTTTCTATTGTGTTTCCCAAAGGAGCTAGAGGAGAAGAGTCTGAGTTTCAAAGTTCCAGAGGAGACTCTCAAGGTGTAGGGAGGGAGGCCACAGGAACCCAGACCAGGTTTCCAGGAGGGCAATTAAATATTAAAAGTCTTAATATCCTACCCTTTGGTCTAACGAGATCATTAATCTATTGTAAGAAAATAAGCAACGGTGGAAACAAAATTTACATGCAGAATTGGTCATTGCAGAATCACTTATGGCAACCAACGGTGGGATTCATTGAAATGCCAATTAGCCAAACCAATTATGCATGGAAAATAGTTATGATGGAATATTCTGCTCCCATACAATATTTGAACAATGAACATTATTCAAAATGAAACTTTCAAAAATATTTATGCTGCAAAAATGCTTATAAATTAAGCTAGGGAAAATGGCATATAAAACTGGATATAAGGTATATTCTTTTGTTTATATACACAGGGAATTAACACAGCTCAGAAGGACATGCCAAAATAACAGTTTTTGTCTCTTGTGAGGGAATTACAGGAGATTTTAATTTTTTCCCTATTTTAATGCTTTCTAAGTTTTTCTGCAATGAGTATCTATCAGTAGTACCTTATTTTAACTTTTAAATAGGGTTGAAAGAATCTGTACATCTTTTTACCTGGGGGGAACTTCCTGGACTAAGTTCTAGGCATGAACTCTAGTCTCAAAGTCTCTGGGTCCTCATTCAAGTATCCTGGTTCTGGTTGGGGCACAGGATGCCAGTCATCTTCTGGAATCCCACCTGTCCTTGGCCATCCATTGCTGAATCCTGATGTGGTTGCAAAGTCTATGTGTCTTGCTAGGGTATTTTTGTCACCACTCTCTTATAGCTGGGAAAAGGGTGGGAATGAAATGTGAATAGAAGTTGTGGGTGAAACTCCTAGTACAGCTCTCTGATGTGAGCTTATGCAGCTTACAGGAGCTTCTTTGAATTCCCCCTCCCTGTTTCTTCTTATACAGACTGGGTCTATAATTGCTAGAGCTCCAGCAGCTGGGTATTTTTTAGGGGGTGAGGGGTCCATGAGACAACCTTCAGGATGAACTCATGGTGCTAGTAGTAGAACAGAAACAAAAAGAGTACCTGGAACATTGACAAAATTTCCCATTAAGAAAACATAGAAACTCTGGAGTTCTTATATTCACTTAGCAGCCAAATGTATCTCCATGAGTTAGAACTTCTGCCACTGACCATCTCAATGTTTAAGAAGTGGCACCTCTGGTAGTGTAAGCCTATAATCCCAGTACTCAGACTGAGACAGGAGGATTAGGAGTTCAAGGCCAGCCTCAGCTACATAGCAAGTACAAGGCCACCCTGGACTACATAGTAGAACCCTTTCTCAAAATTAGATAGATAGATAGGAAGCAAATCAGTGATGCAGTGAAATTGTCAGCAAAGATTAAATCCACAGTCATCACAAAAAACAGGGGTGACTGATGAGCTGGAAAATTATTATCATCACACGGATGGAAGACCAGATACAGAAGTGCATACCACCCAGGTTGCTGATGATCCAGGCTAAGGCAAAAGCCTTTGTGACACACTAAAAGATCAAGCCAAAGAGCTTATATATATGCAAATGTTTATAGTAAGCCATGGGTGGCTCCAGTGGTCCATAATCCCAAGCCATCAAGGTCAGTGTTGAGGTAGGAAGTATCGCTACTGAAGGTGCTGAAGCTTTCATGGAAGGGTTGCATAGGTCAACTGTGTGGGTGAGAAATACTTGCCAGAGCAAATGTTTAATGTGCTTGACACCAGCTTGTCCTGGAAGCACATCCAGAGTCCTTCATCCAGAGTCCAGGGCAGTGCTGGGATTAAAAGCATTCAATATGTGATTCTCTTTGGAATGGAAATGTTGCAGAGTCCAAATTGGAGCCTTTCCTCATTTGGCACCACTGGGAGAACCTGAGAGCATTCAAGAATGTGAGCAAGTGGTGTGGCAAGAAAGCCTGAAATCAGAAGGCCTGGCTGACATCAGCATTGTTTGAAGTCTGGTTTTTGAACTCTTATTCTACAGGAAAGAGAATATTGTAGGCAAAACAACATCCCATTCAAGATTCTTCTGATTTTGGGCAATGCTCCAGGGCACCCACAGTTGATTGGTGACGTGTGTCCTGCTGTAAAGGTGGTGTCTGAGTTGCGCAACCCAGCTACTTATACCACTAATGGCCCAGGATGCAGTCACCACATTCACAACACAGCATTTACACCAAATGTTTGCTCAGGCTGCTGAAGTGGCTGCATCTGGCTGAATGCTCTGAGTGTCTTGGAAAGGTTTTAACATTCTAAGTGCTATGCAGAATGTCACTGCAGCATGAGAAAAAGTCACCCAGCAACACTAGCCCCGCATTTTGAAGAAGGTTTTGAAGACATATGTGCATGCATTTGAAGAGTTTGACAAAGCTTCTGGGGCTGATGAAGTAGGAAATGACAAGCTCTTGGTGCCTGGAGAGTAGCTGGAACTGGATGGGGGTAGAGGGACATTCAATGGTGTCCTGGCTGTGAGCATACAGAGCTTTCCAATGAGGGGCTGATTGACCCAGAGGAAGACAAGAAAAGGAGGGGCAGAAGGACAAGGTATATCCAAAGTACCAAAAAATTCACAGCAAAGCAACTTGGCAAGATTTCTTACTATCAACAGCCCCATAGGATGGTACAAGAAATGGACATCACTGGTGAGAAATTCACAGGAACTGACAGGCAGATACAAGATGCTCTTGCTTTCTATAAAGAAATACAGACTGAAAAAAAATAAACTCTAGAGTCAAAATTTCACATCTTCCTGAACAACACTTGGCTGTCAAACCTGTTTGCAGGTTAATCTTGCTGATCAACTTGAATAGATTAAGAGACTCTGGGAAAGGAATTGGAGATAGAAGTTCTAACTCACAGAAATACAATACACTAACCTCACCAGTGTGTTAACCTGTTGATGAGCTCATAGGCTCATAGCTGAATGGCCTAATCAGAGAAAGAGGGTCATGGGGGTGTGACCTTGGGAACTGTATCTAGTTCCCTTCCTTTTGGGCCCTTCTCATGTTCCTTGCTTCTTGGACACCATGAGTTGAGCTGCTTTCCTCCACTATGCCCTTCTGCTGTGATGATTCTGTCTTGGTGCCAGCTGATCATGGACTGCAAGCTCTGGAACTGTGAGTCTAATACACTTCCTCTCCTTTAAGTTGTGCGTGTCAGGGTGTCAAAACTGTCCCAGCAATGGGAAAGCTAATAAAACCAGCAACATGTGTCCCTGCCCCAGTGCCTTTTACAGTTACTCTCTGGCCCCAGGGGGACGGCTCTGTCCCCATCACCCAGAAGTTAAATTTTCATTCAGGGCTTCCAGTGTGCTTCAGACCCAAGTGGCTTTCAGCTGTGTGTGTTCACAGTGAGCTCCACACCTGTGCCATTTCTCACTCTCAGCACTGTATTCAATAAAGTACTTTGTTGAAAAATAGGGTTGGTTAGGTGTGTTTGTGTGAGTGCAGGCTAAGGTAAGGGTCCTGAGCACCCTTAAGGCAAGATATGCTAAGCTATTATGCTTGAGAAATTAGGGATCTTAAATCAGTAGATGGTAAATAGTTTTTACTCACAGTATTTTCATCTTATGATGGGCTTATCAAGATAAAACCTCATTATAAGTCAAAGAGTAAAGGAATATAAATATATGTACATATATAAACATATATATGTATGAATAAATAGATATAAACATATCTGTGTCTTATGGGTATAAACTCCTAGACAGAAGGGACTTTACTGATTTTACCCAGTCCTTTATCCCCAGTGCCTGGAAGAAGGCCTAGACTATAACAGTGACGTATGAAAACTTTATTGAATTAGTTGACTAATACTTGTGACCTGGGTCCCATGCCCATCATTTGAGAGGCAGTTTAGATGATGTTCTGCTTGTCCAGGACTTTCTAGGTTGGTTCTTCAGAAGGGCACATGGATCTGAGTCTCTGTTGAACAGGATTCTCACTTCCCTTTTTCTAGATGCTGTGCCTTTCTTAACATGGTCTAAATTGGAGCAAATGGGCAGAGAAGGACATCGGGTTTGGAGTCAGACTGAAGTTCAAATCTCAGTGCTGACCCTTAATAGTTCTATTTCATTTACTTTTTCTAAGCCTGTTTCCTTTCATGTAAAATGGTACTAGCAACACCAATCTAATGAGGTTGTTGTAAGGGTAATTATATAAGTACACAGTTCAGAGCAAGCATTCAGTAAACTTTCAGAAGGAAGGGTAATTTTACATAATGATGATGATGATGACGACGACAACGATGATGAGGATGAAGCTGGTCAGGTTTTGGGAGCCTCTGTCTCACCAGAAGACCTTGGTGGGGAGCAGGCCGGACAGGGGGTGGGAAGAGAAGCAAAGGGACAGGTGACACAAATTGTTTCTCTGTGGCACCCTCTGTGCTCCTGTGAGCTCTGTGTCACCTCCTGGTCACCTTCTCTGTTCCAAGCTGCTGATCCACCTTTCTCACTTGGGCTCAGAGTTCTGTGCACAGCTACAGTTACAACCACACAGGCACTTGCCCTGCTCCTGGCTGCAGCCTGCGGGATTTTCTTTCTGTTCTGGTTTTGCCATCCAGAGTGCCTGCTCTTCCCAGGATCCTGTCATCTGAAGTCTTAGCAGCCCTTTGCTCCCCCTACTGCTAATGACACCAGGTCTTTTCCCCCTAGGGACTGAGGCTTCCTGGATAGCAGGAGTGTGGTGGATAGCAGGAGGGTACTGTCCCAGGACTTCAGGAGCACCCCCACATTGCTGGATGGTGGGAAGCGAAGGTAACAGTGGAGGAGCTGAAAGTAGACAGAGAAGAGTTGGCTCCAGCCTGTGGAGTTGGTATCATATGGACCCAGGGTCCATTCCCAGCTCTGCCACTGACCACCAGTGGATGACTTGGGCCAAGTCCCCTCACCTCCCTGAGATCCAGGCCCCTCATCCATGAATGGAGATGATCAGCCCTGCTGTGGGTTGCAGGAGATGTGTGGTAGCTGTGGGACTCACTATGGGCTGCAAAGTCAACCAGTGAGGATGGGGTGGGCTTGAGGTTGTGCCATTCAGTGGTGCTGTGGGTGAAGGTGTGGGCTCCAGGGAAGACCTGAGTTGGATTCCTGGCTCTGCTGTTTCACCAAGCCTCAGTGTCCCCACCTGTGCCATCTTGTCTCTGTCAGAGACTGTTGAGAGCATCACTTTATGATGACACCTGCTGCCCCTGAGGAGGCTCCATTGCTGTCACCTTCCCCCCCTGTTCCTTTCCATGAGGTCTCACCTAGCAACTTTCCTGATGAAGCACCTGGGAGGGGGAGGTTGCAGGAGCAAAGGAGCTGGCAGGGATGTGCCCAGATGCATGTGTGGCCACAGCTCTGAGGTGCCCATCTCGAGGTGTCCTGATTGACAGGTGCAGCCCTGGGCTCCCTTTGGTGCCCAGACAGGCATCACATGACTTTGATCTCAGACATTAACCTCCACAGTGGTGGGACACAGCTGGGTGCCTTCAGCAAGACAGACACCTGATCTTGTTGACTTGGTGTAGTAAGTGCTCTGCTAGCCAGGCCTGGCCATGCCAGGTGGTCTTCTTCCTTCTCCTGGTTTCTTGTACCTTCTCTTCAGAACACATGACCTCCAATCCCATGTCCACCTAGAGAATGTGCCAGGACCGACTCAGGACTGCCACAAAGGCCAGTATGCTCAGTGATCTCCTGTGTGGGGACAGATCTTATATAGCAAGTCTTGAATTCATGTAGTAGGAGTACAACTTTGTTCTTCCCTTTCAAAACTGTTTTGGTTTTTCTGAGTCTTGTTTTTCATATGAATTTTAAAATCAATTTGTCAATTTTTTCCAAAAAGGTTGCTGAAATTTTTATTGGTATAGTGTTGAATCTACACATAAATTTTAAGAGAATTCTCCTAACAATATTGAGTCTTCCAATCCATGAACATTGTACCTCTTCATTTATTTAGATCTTGAACTTCTCTCAACCATGTGACAATCCTTCTTTCTCAATTGGAATGTTGAGAATATTTACAATTTTTGAAATGACTTTATTAAGGCATAATTTATGAACAGAAATATCCATCTTCATTGCTGTACAGTCTTATGAATTTTGGTCGTGTAGTTGTGAAATAACCATAACACTCAAGGTATAGAACATTTTCTTCTGAGAATTCTCCTGCCCTTTTTCTGTCAACTCCCTTCCCTGACACCAGCTCCTGTTAACCTCCAATCTGTTTTCTATTTTTCTAATTTTATCTTTCCTAGAATTAGGTCATTTACATTTGATGTAATTATTTAAACAACACATCAAAATATATCATCTTTCTCTTTTTTTCTCTCTCTCTGTTCTTTGTTTTTGTTTTTTCCTGGCTTCTTTTGGATCAATTAAATATTTTTGTCTTATTCTGTTGCATCTCCACTATTGACTTAATTAGAATAACTCTCTTTTCTGTAGTGATTGCTGTAGCATTTACAACGTCTTTAACATTATAGTCTCTGCTTCACATAATTTGCTTTATACACATAGTGGAGTAATGTCAGAACATTTTAATTTCCCGCCCTCCTTGTGATATTGTTGCCATAAATTGTGTTTACACATATTATAAGTCCAAATACATTGGTAACATCCACTTTTTAATCATCTTTGAAAGAGATGACAATAAGAAAACTATTTTATATTTACCCCAATTCTTGTGGGGTTTCTGAGCTCTTCTTTTCTGTGGGTAGCTCTGGATTTCCATTATGTATCCTGGTCCATTTGCATGAAGAAATTCCCTTAGCATTTCTTGTGGTGCAAGTCAACTTTTGTCGATCTAAATAGTTTCTTATTTTATCTTTGTTTTTGAAAGAGAGTTCTTCTGGGTGATGAATTTTTGGTTGTAAAGTTTCTTTCTTTCTTTCTTTTTTCTTCTTTGTTTCACTTTAAAGATAACACACCATTTTCTTTGAGACTCCAAGGTCTGATGAAATATGAGATGTAATTCTTGTCTTTGTTCCTCTATACATAATTTTTCTTGTTCTCTGGCTGCTTTCAAGATTTTTTTCCCCCTGTGGCTTTCAGCAGCTTAATTATGTGGGTATTTTCTGTATAAGTTTCTCTTAACTTTTTGGATTTGGGTTTGTCTTTCATTAAATCTGGAAAATTCTCTGCCATTATATATTTAAATATATTTTTTAGATGCTATTTTTTTTTTTTAAACATATCTCAGTTTGGATAATTTTGACCTATTTTCAAGTTCACAGATTCTTTCCCCTAGTGCATAGTATTCTGATATTTCCATCAAAGCAATTCTTTATTTATGATTATGTTTTGTAAAAGTAGTTCTTGCATATTCATTGGACTCTTTTAACTAGTTTTCTTCTTTTTGCTAAAATTTCTCATCCACTGAAGCATATTTTCCAGTTCCCTCACTATATCCTTTAACATAATTATTTTAATGCAGTTATTTTGAAATCTCTTCCTGGAAGTTCCAGCTGCTGGGTCATCTTTGGATCTGGTTCTGTTGGCTAACTGCTTTCCCTTGATTATAGATGGCAGTAGAGACTGAGGTCCACAGCATTTGAGTTCAGAGATGACCACACCTACTCCACTCTCAGGACATTAGTGTGACAGTTTAAATCACATGCAAGGCAGGGTTGAGTTTGGTTAGGTTTGTGCTAAAATCTCAGTGTACCACAGATTTCAAACTCCTTCAATGATGGGCTTCCTTCACCCTATGCTTGTGCCTGTGGCTCCCAGCAGTTCTAAATTCATTTTGACCCACACTTAGCCATTAAGAAATCATTTATAAAAATTAGCTGTTTTCTTCATTCCAGATTTTAAGGTGGTTTCATCTCCACTCAAGCTCTATAAAACGTGAAATCATTCCTATATCCCTCTCAAAGATACTGGTTAGTCTTTAGGGTTTCTTTTACCTGTTTACTTTGTATTTAAAAATTTTAATTACTTTCATATAAATTACTGCAAACATAGCATCTTAAAACAAAACCCATTCATTATTTTGTTCCTGTAGGTCGTAAGTTGGGGTACTGTGTGGCTCAGCTCTTCTCTGGCCAAAATAGCCAAAATCAAGATGTCAGGCTGAGTTCCTTTCTGGAGGACTGAGGATGAAATCTCTTCTGAGCTCTCTCATGTTGCTGACCAGGGTGATTTCCTTGTGGTTGTACGACTGAAGTTTCTGTTTCCTTGCTAGTTGTTAACCAGGAGTGTTCATTTGTTTTTGAGGATGCCTGCTCTCACCTACATGCATTCTGTGTCCTCTCCATCAACAGTGGGTCAAGTTTCTTTCTTGCCTTCTGTTATGGCTGTTTCTAGATGTCCCCCGCAAAGCCTCATGCAGTCATTGGTTGGGCTTTTTCAGAGGTGGCTGGATCTAGAGTGTGTGACATTGGAATTGATTCATGGTGCAATGCTAGGATCAAGTGCACTAGGATTAAGGATGTGAATGCTACCTGCCCTAAGTAGCTTGGATAAGATACAAGGGATAGAAAGAGCTGCAGTCATCCCTTGTTTTGCTACCTTCTTCCTGCCATGAACTGTTTCTCCTCTGTGATGCCTGTCTGCCATCCCACCCTGCCTTGGGGACAGCTGATTATAGACTGAAACACCTACATATTGTAAGCTAAATAAACCCTTCCTCCTTTAACTTTGGATATTGGGTATTTTGTCTCAGCAACAAGAAAAGTAACTAAGACACCTTCAATCTCTTTTCTTTCCTTTTTTACTTTATCTCTCTATCTCTCTGCCTTCTTTGTTTTTTCTGCCTTCTTAATTTGCTCCTGTGATTACATTGGACCCATTTCGATAATCTAGGATAAACTACTTTAAGGCCAGCTGATTAGTAACCTTCATTCCACTTGTAAAGTCTCTGTGCAACAGTTCCTCTGTTTTTGTTTGAATAACTAGGGGATAAGAATCTTGGCAGGGGCATCTTTGGATTTCCTTATTACACCTTGTAAACTCAAATATTTTTCCTTAAATTCTTTTATTGATACACTTTAGGTATATAATACATTTACATTTATCATTGGGTGCTTGTACCTGTACATGATATATCTCAGTTCTTATTTTTTCCCCGTTACCTATGCGCCCTTCCCTATTTACATAGACTTCATTTCTATTTTTTTCTTTTCTCATAATTTTTCCCTTCCCTTCTTTCTTTTCCCTTTCCGCTTTGATCACCCCTACCCCTTTGGACCTTTTCCTGTTTCAAATTATCAATTATTCATTTTAATCATTTTAATCCTTATTTACACTTTCAGTTTCTCACACTAGAGAAACTATTCGGTATTTACACATGTGTGTCCTATTTATTTCACTTAAGAGCGTGGTCTCAATATGCATCCATTTAACTATAAATTTCTCTAGTTTCTCATTTTTTATGGCTGAATAGTACTCCATTTTATGGAAAAACCACATCTTCTTTATCCAGTTTCCAGTTGATGGGCATTTGGGCTGTTTCCAAGCTTTAGTTATTACAAACTGTGCTGCTATAAACATGGGTGCACATATATCATTGTGGTGTGATTCTTTTAATTCTTTGGGGAAGATTCCCAGTAGGGGAATAGCTGGGTCAAATGGGACATCCAGCCCTACTTTTTTGAGGTATCTCCATACTGATTTCCACAGCGGTTGCCCCAGTCTGCACTCCCACCAACAATGGAGAAGGGTTCCTTTCTCCCCACAGCCCTGCCAGCATTTGTTATTGGTTGATTTCTTGATGGCAGCCATTCTTTGTGGGGTGAGGTGGAATCTCAGTGTTGTTTTCATTTGCATCTCTCAAATGACCAGTGATATGGAACATTTTTTCATATATTTATTTGCTGCTTTTACTTCTTTGTCTGAGAAATGTCTGTTCATTTCAGATGCCCATTTTTGAACTGGGTCTTTGAATTTGGGGGGTCTGATTTATTTCAGTTCTTTATATAGTCTAGATAGTAGTCCTTTGTCTAAGGTACAGCTGTTAAAATTTTTCCCCCACATTGTAGGTTGTCTGTTAGCTCTGTTGCTGGTTTCTTTTGCAGTGCAGAAGCTTTTTAATAAAAAGAGATCCCACTTTTTGTTTGTTTGTGCTAGTTCAAGGGCAACTGAGATTTTGTTCATAAAATCTTTTCCTACACCGATGTCTTCAAGAGTTCTACCTAACCTCTGTTCCAACTGGTTCAGAGTTTCTATTTTAATATTTAGATCTTTAATCCATTTTGATTCTAGTTTAGTGCATGGTGAGAGATATAGGTATCATTTTAATCTTTGGCAGGTTGAAGACCAATTTTTCCAGCACCATTTATTAAAGAGGCTATCTTTCCTCCAGTGAGGGTGTTTGGCTCCTTTATCGAAGATGAGATGGCTGAGTGTGTCTGGCATTGTTTCTGCATCTTCTAATCTGTTCCACTGGTCCTCAGGTCTGTTTCTTTGCCAGTACCATGCTGTTTTTATCACAGTAGCATTGTAGTATAGTTGCAGGTTGGGGATTGTGATACCCCCAGCCATGTCTCTGTTCCCTAGGATTGCTTTTGCTACTCTAGGTCTCTTCTTGTTCCAAATGAATTTTTGGATTGTTTTCTCTAGTTCTGTGAAATATATTGTTGGAATTTCAATTGGCATCATATTAAATCTATATAGCAGTTTTGCAAGTATGGCCATTTTCACTATATTGTTTCTTCCTACCCAGGAACAAGGGATGTCTTTCCATTTTCTTATATCCTCCTTGATCTCCTTTTTCAGAGTGCTGTAGTTTTCAGTGTAAAAGTCTTTTGCTTCCTTTGTTAGATTGATTCCTAGATGCTTCATTTTTTTGGATGCTATTGTAAAAGGAATTGTTTTCCTAATTTCTCTCTCAGCGAGTCTGCTATTTCTGTATAAGAAGGCTATTGTTTTTTGAGTGTTGACCTTATATCCAGCTCCTCTACTGAATCTGTCAATTAGGTCTAGAAGTCTTTTGGCCAAGTCTTTTGGGTCTTCTATGTAAAGTATCATATCATCAGCAAATAAGGATAGTTTAAATTCTTCCTTTCCTATCTTTATTCCTTTTATTTCTTTCTCTTTTCTAATTACTATGACTAATGTTTCCTGAACTATATTGAATGGGAGTGGTGATAGTGGGCATCCTTGTCTTGTTCCTGATTTTAGCATGAAAGTTTTCAGTTTTTGACTACTTAGTGTGATGTTGACTGTTGGTTTTTCATAGATAGTCTTAATCAGGTTGAGATAAAGACCTTGTATTCCAATTTTCTGTAGAGTTTTTATCATGAATGAGTGTTGGATTTTGTCAAATGCCTTTTCTGCATCTATTGAGATGATCATATGGGTTTTGTCCTTTACTCTGTTGATATAGTGTATTACATTTATTGATTTACATATGTTGAACCATCCTTGCATCCCTGGGATAAATTTGACTTGGTCAGGGTGTATGATCTTCTTGATGACCCTCTGTATTCTGTTTGCCAGTATCTTGTTGAGGATTTTTGCATCTATGTTCATTAGGGAGATTGGCCTATAGTTGTCTTTTTGGGTTGGGTCTTTCCCTGGTTTTGGAATCAAAGTAACATGTACTTCCAGGAAAGAATTTGGAACTCTTGCTTCCCTTTCAATTTCCTTGATGAGTTTAAAGAGTAATGGCAATAGTTTTCCTTTGAATGTCTTGTAGAATTCAGCAGTGAAGCCATCAGGACCTGGGCTTTTCTTTGTTGGTGAATTTTTTATTACATTTTCAATTTTACTCATTGTAATTGGGGTGTTTAGGATTTCTATATCTTCTTCATTTAACTTTGGGAATTCATATGTATCTAGGAATCTGTCCATTTCTTCCGTGTTTTCCATTTTACTAGAGTACAGGTTCTCAAAGTAGGTACTGATGATTCTCTGGATTTCTGTTGGATCTGTTGTGACTTCACCTTTTTCATTCTTAATTGCATGGATTGAGCCTTTTCTTTCCTTTTTTTTGATAAGGTTGGCTAAAGGGTTATTGATTTTATTTATTCTTTCAATAAACCAACTCTTTGATTCATTAATTTTTTGTATCATTCTCTTAGTCTCCATTGCATTGATTTCTGCTCTGATCTTTATAATTTCCTTTCTTGTATGAGCTTTGGGTTTGTCATGCTCTTCTTTTCTATGAGCTTGAGGTTCAGCATTAGGCTGTTTATTTGAGCTTTCTCTGTTTTCCTAATATGGGCATTCACTGCTATGAATTTCCTGCATAGAACTGCTCTCATTGTGTCCCATAGATTCCTGTATGTTGTACTGGCATTTTCATTTACTTTTAGAAACTGTCTAATTTCTTCTTTAATTTCCTCTGTGACCTATTTGTTGTTCAGGAGGGTATTATTCAATTTCCATGTGTTTGTGGGAGTTTTGCAGTTTCTTATGTCATTGATCTCCAATTTTATTGCACTATGGTCTGATAATGTACAGGGGGTAACTTCAATTCTTTTACATTTACTTAGACATGTCCTATGAGCTAGCATGTGGTTTATTTTGGAGAATTACCTGTGTGCAGCCAAGAAGAATATGTATTATGATTTTGTGGGGTGGAACACTCTATAAACATCTATTAAATCCGTTGCAAGCAGCCATCTCTATGCCCAATTATAGACCAGAGAAATGCAAGTTCCAGCCACAAAACCAAATTTCAAAAAGATCAAATGGGGCAGAACTTTTTCTCATGAGTTTTGAGCAAGTCAGAGGACATGGTTCCCTTGCACAATATGGAGAAAACCCTTTCATACATTTCTAAGTACCTTTTCACATCACTGTTGCTTCAGTTCCTGGGCTGCATTATTCTAGATGTGTTTCCTCTCAGTATTGTTGTATTATCTCATTTTACCTTAAATGAAGCTCCTTTATTATGTTCTTGAGCAAACTTTGTACATTCTGTGAATTTTGTTAGATGCCATGGCCTGCTGGGTCCCTTAAATTCTGCTGCTCAAGTTGCAGGAAGGCCTGGGGCATGGTCAGCTGGGCATTCTGGGTGGGTGTCCGGAGTCCTAGGCAGCAAGCTTGAGTCTTGGAGTGTGGAAGCCAGATGTTCCAGGTAGGGGCCTCCAGTGCTAGGTGTCTGGCATCCCAGAGGATGGTGGTCTGTAGTGGTGAGGGCAGTGGGTGAGTCCTCAGGCCCCAAACCACTGAGGAACTTGCTCTTCCCAGCTGGAACATGGATGGCTGGGAAGTGTAAAGCATGTGACTGCTTGCATATGGGCTCAGAAATGTGGGGTGTAAACTCAAATTTATGTTGGAGTGAAAACCAAATCTGGCATTTACTGATTTTTACTATGAAAATGACTTTCTCTGGGAAGTTTCTACATTCCATGTGCAGGCAGAGTACCACTACATTTTATATTTACCTACTTACTTACCATTGTGGTTCTGTTCATTCCTTTGGGGAGATTCAGGTTTCCATTTGTAATCATTTTCTTTCCACATGTAGTCCAGGTCTTCGGGAATCAAATTTTTGTATCCCTGAAATGCTTGAAGTTTGGGGAGATATTAGCTATATATAGAATTCTAGGTTTATAATTTTTTTCCCTTTCAGAAATTTAAGAATCTTGCTCCATCATCTTGGCTTGTATGTTTCCCGTGAAAAGTTTGCTTTTTTTTCATGTTCATTTATTCTCCTGAAGGAAATGTATCTTTTATTTTCTGGGTACTTTATAAAATTCAGTTGTGCTTTGTTCATGGCTTTCTTTGTGTTTACCCTTTTTGGTATTTATCGAGCTTGTTGTGTCTGTGTTTATAGTTTTCATATGATTTGAAAAATTTCAATCATTAATTATTCAACTACTGTCCCCTCCTTTTTCTGGGACTCCAATTGCATGTGTGTTTATGGCAATTTTGGTCAAAAACACTATGGTGTGTCCAAATTCTCCTTATTTATCAGAACTGGCACTATGCAACTTCTGCCTCTTTCCCAAAGTGAAAATAACCATGAAAGGCAAACATTTTGAATTGATTCAGGACAATGAGGCAGCCATGACAGCATAACTAAAGATACTCATGAAAGAGGACTTCCAGAACCGCTTCAGAAAGTGGCAAGAATAATGGGATAAGTGTGTTTTAAACAAGGGGGCATATTTTGAGAACAATTAATTGCAATGTGTCTTTTACTGTAATAAACTTTAAAAAAAGTAAGCATTTGGCATATTTGTGATCATACCTCCTACATTTTGATATTGTTCCATAGGTTACCGAGGTCTTGTTAATCTTTTCTTTTTGATAGTCATATTTTCTCTGTGTGCTTGTGTTTGAATAGTTTCTATTCTACTTCATAAATTATACTCATCTTTATTGTATAATGTACAAATATGTATTGTATAAATACTATTGCTAGTATTATTCGGTAAATTTCAAACAAAAGGTATTTTTCAGCTACAGAGTTTCGTTGATTCTTTTCATCAGTGTTTAGCAGTTTTCTACATGTGGGTATTGTGCATATTTTGTTAAATTTATATCTAAGCATTTCATTTCTTTGGTCTTACTGCAATGCTACTGTGTTTTTAATTTTAAATTTTAATTGTTGATTGACATTACATTGGAAAGCAATTGACTTTTATATATTGACCTTGTACCCTAGTATTCTGTTCTGCTGGTTTACTAAGCCCAGAAGGGAGTTGTTATTGTTCTTCTTGTTAGGTTTTGTAGGATATTCTATGGATGGTTGTGCCACTTACAAATAAAAACAGTTTTATTTCTTCTTTTCCAAACTGTATACCTTTCCCCCTCTTATCTTATTGCACTAACTAGTGCTTTCATTATGATGTTGAACAGCAGTGGAGGAAGAGGATATCCTGGCTGTGTTTCCAGTCTTTGGGGAAATGTATCTGGCTTCTCACTATTAAGGGTAGTATCTCCAGGGTTGCATCTTTTCTCTTCTATTTCTTTTTTTTTTTGGTACTGGGGATCGAACTCGGGTCCTTGTGCTTGCAAGGCAGGCAGCAAAACTACTGAGCTAAATCTCCAGCTTTGCTTTGCTTTTTTCTACCTCCCTCCCTCCCTCCCTTCCTCCCTCCCCTCCTTTCTCTGTTTTTCTTTCTGTTCCTTTCCCTTCCCTTCCCTTTTTCTTCCTTCCTAGATTTTTTTTTAATCAGGTTGAAGAAGTTCCCATTTAGTCTTAGTTTTCTGAGAGTTTTTATTGTGAATGAGTATTAAATTTTGTCAAATGTATTTTCTGCCTCAATGATATACTCATATAAATTTTCTTCTTTAGACTATTGATATGGGAGATTACACTGATTGAATTTTGAATGTTGAATCAGCCTTTCATACCTGGAATAATTCCCAGTTGGCTATAGAGTATAATTGATTTTATACATTCTTCATTTGATTTGCTAACATTTTTTGAGGATTTTTGTGACTATGTTCATGAGAGATATTGGTTTGTAGTTTTCCTTTCTTATAATATCTTTTACCTGGATTTGAAATCAGAGTAATGCTGGCATCACCAAGGTATTTTGTGATGATATTTAATGTCATACTAAGTAAGGAAAATTAAATTTTTAAGTTATTAGCATAAATTTTACTATTCAACTTTATGTTGCATCATGACAGTTTTAAATACAGCTATAAGAGCATTTAGCTCTTACGGAGGATTTTCAGAATCACACAGTCTGAATCTTGTAGGTCATCGGGAACTGTTTCAATCTGAGCAGAACAGTGGGAGCGCTGTACCACACTGACTCAGCCCTGCTCCTCGCACTTCTTGATGCACACACTTTCCACCTGTACTCTGCATCCCACACAGTGATGTGAGAAGGACAGGGGCCCCGTGGGTTGCCCAGGCTTCCACCTTGCCTCTGTCGTCCTGTTCAGCATAAGCAGTTGGCTGATGCAGGGCAGGAACACAAGCCGGGAAGGCTGTGCCAGGGTATCGTGGCCATGCATGTTGCTTAGAAGGACATGGCTTTCTTTCTGCATTTGCGTTCGGTTCGGGCTCCAGTGCTAATCTTGTCTCTCAGGGGCTGTCAGTGCCCCCCCCCCCCATTCAGTCATGGATGTAACATGCTCACCTTGCATTCACTTTTTAAAAGTTGTGGTAAATATGCATGACATAAAATTTGCCCTTGTAGCCACTTCACATGTGCAGTCCAGTGACATTGGGTACACTCACATTCCTGAGCAATGTCACCACCATCCATGCCCAGGACTTTTTCATCTTCCCAAACTGAAGCTCCATACCCTTAACAAACTCTTTGTGTCCCCCCACCAGCTCCTGTCAACTACCATTCTCCTTTCTGTCTCTAGGAATTCAACTCTGTTAAGCACCTTATATAGACATGATCATACTCTATTTGTCCTTTGGTGACTGTATTATTTCACTTAGCACAATGTCTTCAAGGTTTATTCATGTTGTAGAATGTCGGAATTTCTTTCCTTTTAAAATTTTTTGGCTTTTTTGAGTCAGAGTCTTACTTTGTAGTGTAGACTTCCTTGAATTCACTATGTAGCCCAGACTGGCCTCAAATTTGTAGTGGTCCTCCTGCCTCCTGAGTGCTGGGATTATAGGTATGTGTCACTATGCCTGGCAGAATTTTCTTTCCTTTTTAAGACCAAGTAATATTCCATTCTGTGTCTTTTTTTCTTTCATTTTTTATAAGCACATGTTTGCAGTACATAAGTTTATGTTTTTTGTGTGTACATAACACATATTCATTCTTTTTTATCCCCTTTCTTTCCCCTCCTTCCCCCTCTCGAAATCCTTCCCGTTTGAGAAAGTTCTGTCTCCCTACTTCTTATTATCTATCTTTTTTACTCTTTATTTATAATTTGGGTTTCTCATATAAGAGAAATCACACGATATTTAATCTTGTGTGTCTGATTTATTTCACTTAACATGGTCCCAAGATGTACATTTTCCTACAAATTTATCTTTCTTCATGACAAAGTAGTACTCTGCTGCATGCAAATACCACATTTTTCTTATCCATTCATCAGCTGATGGACATGCTTTCCATCTGTCTATCGCACATTTTCTTTATCCATTTGTCTGTTGTTGGATACTTGGCTTGTTTCTGCCTCTTGGCTATTATAAATAATGCACCAATGAACAGAGGCACACAAATATCTGTTCAAGTCCTCACTTTCAATTCTTTCTGATACATGCCCAAATGTGGAAGACTGGGTCATGTGGCAACTCTATGTTTACTTTTCTAAGGAACTGCCATACTGTTTTCCACACGGACTGCACCATTTTATATTCCCACCAGTGGTGCCCAAGGCTTTCAAACTCTCCACATTCTCACCAACACTGATTGCTTTCTGTGTTTGTTGGAAATACCCATCCTACTGGGTATGCATTGGTGCCTCAGACCCATTGTGTCTCTGAGCTCATGCAGTGCAGGGACATCCTGTGCACTATGTGTAAATGGTGCAAGAACAGTGGACACACATAGTATGCATCTCTCCTCAAGTCACATGCATCCTCCATTGTCCCTTTCTGCTGGATCTAGAAACATGCAAGTTCAAAGATAAATTTATTTTTGCAGTACTGGTGATTGAACCAAGGGCCTTTGGACTGAACAATATCCCAAACCCTCTTTAAATTTTCTATTTCAAGACAAGGTCTTACTAAGTCATTAAGTTGTACAAGGTGGGTTCAAATTTGTGAGCCTTCTCCCTCAGCCTCCTAGAGTGCTCAGATTACAGGTGTGTGCCCCCATGCCCAGTTTAAAGATAAAATTATTAAAAATTTCAAAATGATGATAGCAGAGCACTAAACCAAGTGGGGAGCCCATCAAAATAAATGTATAGGTTGTGTTTCCAAGAAGCCAGCGCTGCTTTTGCTGCTTGGAAGACAAAATATGGAGGTGGAGATGAGGCAATGAGTGGTGATGTAGAAAAGCGACAGGAAGTGCTGAGCTTGCATGGTGGCCTTCTAAAGCCCTGTGCTTTCCTAGCTGCCACATCTTTGCCATGTTCTGGGTCCTCCCCATGGTGCCTTTCTTTGACCCTTACAGTTCAAACCCTGTTTCACCAGGGAAATCTTCTCTGGCTACCCTGCCCCCAGACATCCCATCTCAGAACTCTGACAGCCTTAAATGTCCACATAAATGACAATGAGCCTGGGCCTGCCTCCCAGCAGGATGCTGAGACTCCTGGGGCAAGATTCATGTTTCCTGCTGCTGTGAACACCTCGCCAAGGCCTGTCCCTGGCCAACTTGAATTCCCTCCTTCCTCACTTGCCCAGAGTCCTACCCTACTGGGAACTGCATGTTCTCCTCACTCACCCCCCGGCACACCCTTGGATTTGCTATTCTGCAGCAGTGAATGCCTGTCCTTCCCATCCATTCTGTCTAAACCGTCCAATTCTTCAAGGCCCAGTATGGTGTACTGGGCATGGCATAGATTGCAAATCTCTTAGGGCTGGGGATGTAGCTCAGTGGCAGGGCACTTGCCTAGTGTGTATGAGGCCCTGCAATCCCCCACCCCCAGCATCACTAAAAAGTTCTGGTTCTAGAAATGCCTTATTCTAAATCAGGACAGTGACACATTTTGGATATGTGGCTTGGAAGAGTGTCAGTAATGAGTCTTCTTGTCTGTGAATATAATGTATCTCTCCATATTTAGAGATCATTTGTGTTCTCATTTGCAAATTGAGGGGTTGGTAGTAACCACAGCGATGGGCTATTTAGAAATTTAATGGAAGATATTAAAATATAGCAAACAATATAATGTTAGTGTATTTTGATACATTGGAAACAGATTAAATGGACATCTTCCTAGGAAAGTTTAAGTTACTAAAAGTAACCAAAAATAAGACAGGAATATTACAAGAAAGTTTATAATTCAAACACTTCCTGTGATTACAGCTATAAAAGTCACTAACACTATGAAATTGCTAAATTACTAAATCACTACAAAAATAATCATGCATCATGACTGATTTCGATTTATCCCAGGAATTTAAGAATCAATTAATATAGAAAATATATAAATGATTTTTGCCATATTAACTGATAATATATATCTCCTAAAAATGCCCAAAACAATTCAGGAGAAAATTATTGAAAGATATTAAAGACATAAATGCAGGGAGATATATTATATTCATAGATGAGAAGACCCATTGCTATAAAGATGACAGTTTCCCTTAAAGAGGTGTATAAATTCTATAAAATTCCAATCGAAATTTCCATAGCATATTTCAAGGAGCTTGACAAGCTGACTATAAAATTTGTAAGAAAAGAATAAAGGGGAAAGTAGCTAAGACACGTCTGAAGGATAAGGAAGGGAACTTGCCATTTCCGGTATCAAGACTCTGAAAGCCACGGGATTAGTATTGGCACATTGATTTCATGAAAAGACCGGTAGAAGAGGACAGGGAGCCTAGCCACAGACCTGCGTGCCTAGGAAAAGTGTGTGTGATGGAGCGGTCACTGCAGGCAGGTGGGGAAAGGACAGACTGCTGCAACAATCGCTTATCCATTTGGAAGAAAAACTCAAATCTCTAACCCAGAATACCACAAAAATCAATTCCAGATGGATAGAGATTGGAATGTGAAATGCAAAGCTTAAAATATTTTAGACGGAAATATAGCCTGTTTTCATGACCTTGAGTAGCAAAAGATTTCTTTACTAAAGCATTAAAGATGCAAACCACGAAAAGATAAGATCAAAAAAGTTGACTAAATTACAATAAAGACATTCTGTTCATCCAAAAACTAACAACATAGAAACAAGCCTCTTATGGGGAAGGAATATTGGCAATGTGTGATCAACAAATGGCAATTATCCTAAATAGACAGGAGACTCCTAAAAGTCACTAGGATAGCGAGAAAGACTGAAAAGTTCAAGACACAAACGCATTTCTCAGAAGAAATCTAAAGGCCAATAACCATTTGAAAGTAGGCTCAGTTTAACTAGGAATCAGGGGCACAAAAGTTATGAATACAGATTGGCTTTTTGTTTGTTTGTTTGTTTTTTACTACTGGGAATCAAACTCAGGGCCTCATGCTTGCCAGGCATGCACTGTGCCACTGAGCTACATTCCCAGCCCCAGAGAATGGCTTTTTACACTCACTTTTCTAGCAAAAATCTAGATGTCTGACCAATCTGGGTCTGGATGTGGAGCAATGGAAACTCTCATTAGCAGTGCTGAGAGTGGAAACAGATGCAGCCATGGTGCAAGAAAATTCCTCACTGTCTTGTGAAGTTGAAACGCATCCTCACAAACCAGCAATTCCTCATCTAGGATGCACCAAGACCTCCCTCGCAGGTGCATCGGGAGATGGGAATAAGTGTGCCCACAGCCGCCTCATTTGTAATAACAAACAAGCAGTCCTCCCAAACACAAAAATGAGAAACAACTCCTCAAACGAGAGGAGGATGGACCCACAGATTGTGACACATCCCTCCAGTGAAATGGATGAACCACAGGGAACCATGTCTACTTGGACAGGGCCAGAAACTACTGAGTTAATAAACCAAGGCACAGAAAAACCCATGTACCTACACTACGGAGGTTGTTTAAAGGTCATGCACAGGCAACACTAAACAATACTTGTGCGATGGTACAGACACCGCGTAGTAAAGATGGAGGAGGGAAATGCAAATACAGGTCAGTGGTCCTCTGGGAGGTGGATGGGGGCACTCAGGTGCTTCTGCTCTCTTGGAAACTTTCCACTTTTTAAAATTAAGTTTATTGGTACATTTAAAGTGTACAATATAAGGACATTCATCATTGGGAATTTGCACCTTTATAATCCATCTTGGTTCTTATTTTTCCCCTTCCCCTGCCCTCCCTTCAACCCCTCCATCCCTCCCTATCTACAAAGACTTTGTTTCCATTTTTCTCATATTAATTCCATCCCCTTCTTTCCTTTCCCCTACCCCTCCCACTTCCCCTTCCCCTTTGCTCCTTTTCTTCCTATTTCACATTGTCTATTATACCTTTTAGTCCTTATTTACACTCAGTTTCTCACACTAGAGAAACTATTCAATATTTACACATGTGTGTCCTATTTATTTCACTTAAGAGTATGGCCTCAATATGCATCCATTTAGCTATAAATGTCTCTAGTTTCTCATTCTTTATGGCTGAGTAGGACTCCATTTTAAAGAAAACCCCACATTTTCTTCATCTAGTCTGCAGTTGATGGGCACTTGGCTTGCTTCCAAGTTTTAGCTATTACAAACTGTGCTGCTATGAACATGGGTGCACGTATATCACTGTGGTATGATTCTTTTAATTCTTTGGGGAAGATACCCAGCAGGGGAACTTTCCACTTTTCAAGGTCTGATTCACAGTAGTTTGTTTCATTATTATGCTTCATAATTTGCACATGTGTTATATAGAATTTTTATACAAATTCAGCATATATTTAAAGGAAGAATTTAAAGGAGTAATACATGGAAAACACGCATAGGAGGTCTAGCACACACAAGCCTGCCTGAGTGCCTGAATGTCTCTGGAGTGATTTACATGCCCAGTATTGTTTCATCTTCATGACAGTTCTGTGATGTGTGCCCATTTTACAGGTGAGGAAACAGGCAACCAGGGAGGTTAAGCAGCTTGCTTCAGGCCCCACAGAGAAGAAGGGGATCTGAGAAGCCAGCCAGGTGCCTGTGTGAATCCAGACTGGTTCCTCTCACACAGCAGGTGCTCAATACACGCTGAGCCTGCTCTGATGCCCTTTGATCACACAGCAGCACAGCTCCATGTCTTGTGTTTCCCTTATCATTTGTAGAGCAGAGCTCCTCGAGGCCTCTTCTGGTAGCCGCCCCCCACCCTGTATCTTCTCATTTGCTATGCTAGCACAGGTACTCAGCAGGAGAATAATAGATGCTTTGATTTTGGTTTGAGGTGTCATAGCCACATGGATGTGTCAATTGTGGAGGGCCTCAGAAGGCTCTGTCCTGTTGGCCTGAAGGCTGGGGAGCCCCAGAGCTTAGGGAGGAACAGGAGGTAGGTATTCACTGTGGGTGCTGTAGCCTAGGGCATCCATGGAATGACAGATACTTCTGCAAGATTCACTAGGAAACACCAATGCAGCAAATGCCAGCCTGGGCCTTCCACACAGTGGCTCCTGGGGTTGTGTGCCACCCCCACTGCTCTGGGCCAACCCTTGAGCCTCAAAGGCAGGGTAGAAGGGCAGGTAAGCCAGCAGACCTTGGTCCCCCCCTACTTACATCCTTCCAATAGGAACAACCTCAGCTAAGCGCCCTTCCTAGACCGACATGGCCTCCAGCCCAGTCATTCCACTTGCCCTTCAGGAGAGGCTGGCTGCTCACAGGACCCCCCACATTTCCACCAGGAGGCGACCCCCTGTTCCCAGCCACTGGCTTCTATGGCACCAGGCATCTGCATCCACCTGCACAGTGGGCCAGCGTACTTGTTTTACTATCCCTTGCACATGGCAACATCTGACCCTTTTCCAAAACACGTGTCCTGCTTTTCAGTCAGGTCAGCCTCCTTACCGTCCACTCAGGCCACCTGAACTCAGCCTCTGAGCCTTGGGTTATACTTTCCCCTGCCAGGAGTGATGTCCCTTTCTCCCTCCTTTTCCCAATCCTTCCAGGTGTTCTGCAGATAGAGGATGGAGTGGACCTCTAGGGCCTCCTGGCCCACCATCTTTGCCTCCTGGAGGTGAGGAGGAGGATGAATTAGGCACCCAGGTTCTTGTTAGGCATTTCAGGACATTGAGCACTTTCTTATGGAACAGTTTCAACCTCAGGTTTCATGATGTCTCCACCTATCTTGCTTACCAGAAGAAAGGACACATCTCAGAGTCAGCTTTGGGGATGCACTGGACCCTCAGGCTGCTTGTGGGCTGGGCTCTCTCTTGAGTCCTCCCTCTTGTGTTCCTTCCTCCCAGTTAATGAGCCGGAAGCCTCTGTAATAAGGCTGCTCCATCACTGAATGTGCTGGAACCAGCTTGGAGGAGCGGGGTGAACAGGGAGAAGGAGGGGGTGGGGTGCCTGGGAGTCCCAGGGCCTTTCTGTAGAACCACCCCTTGTATGAGGGGCTTGGCAAGAGAGAGGGGAGCTCCCTATGCCCTGTGGTTCTTGCTGGGAAAGCGCCCTGGGCCATGGAATTGAAGGAGCTGAAGCGAATTAGGAGCCCAGTTTCCATCGCTACATCCCTCCCATTTGGTTCTGCACATCACAGAGGCACTGGGATGCACACAATGGCTACCCCACATCCCTACATGGCTCCCACCCCTTCCTGGGGCCCTTCAGCCTGCCACATCTCCTTGCCACCAAGGCTTTGCACTTGCTGTCTCCTCCTTGCCAACCCCACCTCCCTCCTTGGGCACCCTGGGACCCCTGAGGCCCTCCAGTCCCAGCTCTGCTCTGTGCTGTGAACAACAATTCCCTCCTTCATCCTCTCCATGGGATTGGAAGCCCCCAAAGGCTGGCTCTCTTTCCCCTGAGTGCAGGCTGGTGCCTGACACCTTAGCCAGCAGTGAGTGCTGACTGTGTGCCAGGGCTGTGCTCAGCTTTTGACAGACACAGATCAATTAACCGTCAAGGCCATCTTCAAGGACACAGTAGTGAAGGCAGGATGGAGCTAGGGCTGGGAGCACAGACTGAAGGCAAGGCCATCTGGATTTGAATCTGGCTCTGTGTTTAGTGGCCAAGTGTGCTTTACTGATTTACATAAGCTCTGTAGGGTGGGGTTCTTTTTCTATTTCCTCATGTAGAGTGGGATAAATAACTTCAGTCCTTACCTCATGGGGTGGCCTTAAGGATTTAATGAGTTAATACAAGTATATGGATGCTCACTGAGTACAGGACATGGGACATGCTAAGTGCTACATGATGTCAACAGTCTACATCATCCCATTTTGCAGATAAGGAAAGCATCCTCCTGCATCTATTCTTCCTATCTCCTGTGCCATCAAACCTAAGTGGGCCGGGGGAGCTCAAATCAGGGCTTGAGTGCTTGTTTACCATGGGCTTTTAGGCCAACTGAGGAGAGTTCATGAGTTCACCATATATAAATCAATTGTATCTCTACAATGCTAGACATAAAAACAAAAAAAATAGCAAGTGAAATAAAAATACTATTTACTCTCATAACAAAACTCTGATATACATGCACAGATTCAACCCTCAAAAGTATACAAAACCACCCTATGAAAACTACAACATAAATGGTCAAAATAAAATACTTCAACAGACAATTCATGATGGATTTATGATACCTAATACGCTCATGACAAAATGGACAATGTTACTGGTTAACAGAGACATACCAAATAAAGCAATTCTGTTCCCTGAAAATGGCTGAAGTTAATAAAACCCACCATACCAAGTGCTAGGGAAGGTGGAGACACTAGAGGAATGTGATGCAGGCAGGTGTATGAGTTAGCTTTCCACTGCTGTCACACAATACCTGAGGAAATCAATTTAAAGGAGGAAAGGTTTCTTTTGGCTCATGGTTTCAGAGATTTTAGTCCATGGTCAGTTGGCTCTACTGTTTCTGGGCCATTGGTAGTGGGAGACATGAGACAAAGCAAAGCTGCTCAACTCACAGTGCCTAAGAATCAGAGAAAGAGAATGAAAGGAGGAGGCTGGGGACAGGACATAACCTTTAAGGGCATGCTCCCACAAACCTGCTTCCTCCAGGAGGGCCCAGCTTCTCACAACCTATTCAATTAGAGTCTATCAATGGATTAACACATTGATAAGGTTAGAGTTCTCATGATCTAGCCACCTTCCAAAGGCCAGTCCTCTGAACATTGCTGTCTTGGGGATCATGCCTTTAACACATGAGCTTTGGGGAGATATATTGTATCTAAGCCATAACAACAGATATAACTGATTTGGCAAGCAATTTGGCTGCCCTTTAAACATTTGAACATATACTATGATTTCATGGTTCCGGGCATTCTCCTAGTGAATTGAAACATAGATTTATGAAAAGCCTATCATTCCAGCACTATAGGAGGCTGAGGCAGGAGGATTCAAACCCAGCCCAGGCAACTTAGAGACTTAGTGAGACTTCGTCTCAAAATAAAAAATAGAGGGCTAGGGGCATAGTTCACTGTGAAGGCCCTGGGTTTCATCTCCACTTTTAAAAATGCCTGTTACAAGCAGTTTTTGTATTAGCTCCAAATTAAAAAACACTCAACATGTCCATTTCTTTCAGCTCTTTCTCCCGAGACACTCATTAAATCACTTGCACAGGAATTTGCATTTACCTCTTCTGCCACCCCTATCTCTGACCCCACCTATCCCTGCAAGACTCTGATTGATCAGCCCTAGGGCTCCACCCACACCAGGATAGGGGATGGACATGACCTCTTAAGAATATGAGAAGTGAGAAGGTGACCCCAGGTCCCAAGGGTAAAAGGCTAGGGGCACAGACTGGCTGCTGGGTGGGCTCAGAGTTGGAGGCAGGTCCTGTTGGAACCACCAGGAGCCCTGCCCACATACATCCTCAGCTGCGGTGAGTAGCAGATGCTCTTAGCTCACAGCTGGACCTGTTGCTGAGCCTTGACCTCAGCTGAACAAAGCTGATTGCTGACTCACCTGGAAATGTCTGGAGGTCACCCCTTTGCCTGCAATGACCTGCAGCTAATCATTGGCTGATACAGGGTTACAAAGGTCCAGCTCATGTCCAAAGTGGGACAGTCACAAGGTGCCACACAGACTCCAGAGCTCCTCATGGGGCTTGGGCTGCAGCTGTACTTCAGCTGGGCCTTCACCCTTGCCTGTCCTGCACTGCCTCCTCACTTCCCTTCTCCTGAGCAGGAAATACCATAAATCCCTCATCTCCCCTGAAGTCCCCACCCATGCTCTGCTCTGAGGGTACCTGCCCTATCCAGAGGTGCACTGTTGCATCCACACACCCTGGTCATGCTCTTCTCCAGCCCTACTTCACCAGGCTCTGAGGAAGGCAGCAGGACCCTCCCCAGCCCAAACTCCTGCAATTACCTCATCTCAATTCTCCTCACATCCACACCAGGTCCTGAGGACTCAACATCGGAATCTCTTTCTGCTCTAGGTTTGATGAACAGAAGGTTATAAACAAGCTGCAGAAAGAAGGAAAGCCAAGGTCTCTCAGGGCAGCCACGGTCTATTGGCAAATGCCACATTACTAGGCAACCAATATATATGGCTTTTATTTATATATAGATATACAGAACGAAGCTGATTAATATATTTTTCTTTCCTAATTCAGGTCTTGAGCTACAGTGGGAGTTTCTGCCTCATGGTGAACCAGTTAGCAGGTTGCAATAAGGGCTTTATCTGTGCAACAACAGTTCATTAATAGATTTACAAGGGAGAGAAGATAGTGTGATCTATCTAAAAGGATTGTTTTGCGTTTCTCTTTCTTTTAATTACACAGTTATCTGCTGGACCAAAGCTCTTTGAAAACAGGGAAAATAGACACCTCCCTCCATCTGTTTCAGAGATGAATGGAATTAATACTGGAGAAGATAGGTACGGCACTGAGTGTCCTCTTGCCGGAGACCACGAGCTCCTCTCCACAGCTGATGCAGGCCTGGGAAGCTTGGCTGCCAGAGCTTAGTTGGCCTCAGGCAGGTTGGCATAAAGAGCGCCCACTCTACTCTGCTCAAGGGGGCACAGTATCTGGGGGTTTGAGTCAGGACAGGCTTGGTTCTCTGTTGGATGCTATGTGCTGGGGCTTTTAAAATTCAAAACCTCACAGAAATCCATTTTACATATTTAGAGGAACTAAATCAGACAGATACGTGCAGGGCATGGGCCAGATGCAGGGAGCAAGGCAGGTGCTGAACACTACTCATATTGAAGGAGTCTCGGGGACATCCAAGACTTGCCTAAGGCACTGGGGTGGGGCTGGAATGAGAAATCAGGCAGTTACCTCCAAATTACTTATTCCCACTGCTCCTGGTCCACTTGGTGAGCCTTTATAGCCTCAGTTGTATCACCTGTGAAATGGGACTCCTACACCAGACAAGCTGAGCACAAAGGCTCGGGGTGGTATTTTTTGAAGAGGGTGGCCCTGGAATGGAAGGTGTGGGGCTGGTATGGATGGGGCTGGCACCAAGGCACCCTGTTTTTAGAAACCAGGGTTGGCTCAGTCTTGGTCAGAGAGACCTGGTTTTATCTCTGTCACTTGAGGTGTGTGAGTAGTGTCTGATCTTTAAGATGCCTCCACCCACTTTGGAGGCTGGCAGTGACCTCTCTTGGGTGGGTCCCTACAAAAGAATATATGCAGGGGTGTCTGCACCCCTTTTCCAGTACAGTTGTCCTCCTGGATCATATATCTGAGGTATTAAAGTGAAGGTCCCTAAATGGGCTCCTCTTTGATTTCCTGGGTCTGAGCACTAGAGGCTTTGCCACCCTAGTGGGTGGCAGCCCAGCCCAGACAGCTATGAGGGGTGGTGACAGGGCAGGTAATGGTGTTGTCAAACTTGTCCTGTAAAGGCCAGATAATAAATATTTGAGCATTTGTGGACCAAGAGACAAGCCAAGAATATGATATAGTATTTATGTGACCAGAGAGAAAACAGATTTCCACAATGTTTTAATTGAAACAACCCAAGGCTTATTCATGAACACTGGGATTTGAATTTCATGTCACAAAAGATTATTAACCTCAATTATTTAAATGTATAAGGAATCATTCCTAGCTTATGGGCCATATAAAGACAGACAACAGGCCAGATATGAACAGGTAGTTGTAGTTTGCAAACCTCTGGTTTATGGTCATCTGTCTCCCATTCTCAAAGATGCTGAACATGGCCAGTAGAGGGCTCCAGAAGGACATTGCTGGGGAAGCTGTTGAGCATTTTTGCTCCTATGACACCTTCTCTCAAGTGGGCCATGTTCAGTGGGTCTGGCGCCAGCTGTGCACCCAACTGCATGGGCCTCGGCAGCCTGGGAGCCCATCCTGCGTCTGGTAATAGCTTCTCTGTGACCCACTCGATGCTTCCTCCTGCGAAGCACCTGTCCTCCTCTGTACCCCTGAGGCCAGCTGCACCAGGACCCAGTCACTCCTCTGCCACCCAGGGCATTGCACCTACAGGCCTCCATGGATCTCTGAGCCCCAGCTCTGGGGAGGGGCCCCTTCCGAAGCTGTAGCCTGCAGCCCAAGGAGGGTTCTCCTGTCTCCTTACATCCTTGCAGCCACTCCCCTCCCATGGTTTAGTCCATTTTTAGGCTAAACGTTCTGTCCCTGGTTCAAGTCCCTGTGTGATTCTGACTACACTCTGACCCATAGGCCCCAGAAGGTCCCTCAGCACCCTGAAGAGAATGAGGTCTCTACAGAGCAGGGTGTGAACTGGTAACTGCTGTCTGTCTGTCTGCCCTGTGATTGTGGCTATGGCCATGGGGCTGCATCTAACAGGACTCAGCACGCTCACTTGTGAAATGGAGAGAATACTTGCTTCTCCAGTGGGATGCTAAGACCACGAAGTGAGACAGTGTGTGCAAAGTGTGCAACTTCAAAATAGTCGTGAACATAAATAAGCTGTGTGTGATGCTGCCACAGGACTGGGGAGAAGCAGAGTTCAAAGCAAACACCCTTCTCTCCCAGGACATTCTTCCTCAGCCCAGCAGGCCCAAGTTTCTCTCCCTGGGCTCCCTGGCTCACAGACTCAGGGGTCTGAGCTGCCCCTCCGTGTTGTCTGGGAGTTGCCTCTGTCCCCTCCCGTGTGGGTTACTATAGCAGCCACTGCAGCTTGGGTAGGAGGTGGAAAACAGGCCGAGCGTCATGAGGCTGTGCCCTTCTCATTTGTGCCCTGGTGGCTCTGCCTGTGTAGGGCATGGTCCCTACCCTGACGCTGCCGCTGCTGTCTGGGCCTTGAGCCAGAGGCCTCTTCTGCCTTGGACCAGGACAGGAGAGGGGCCTCTCTCCTTACAGCTGGCCAGAGATGGTAACTTTGAGAGACATGTAGCCCGCTGGGCCTGGGTGCCCCTGAGCAGCTCCCTGTCTCCACCCCTAGGCAGGCCTGGCCATGTCCTCCTCTCCAGTCTGGCAGGCCAGTGTTACTGCCTGCACTGATGGGGTACTGCGTGCCCGGTGGGTACATGAGGGCGAGCCTGTACCCGATGGGGTAGGTATTGAGGGCCCTGGCTGCCTCTTTCCTAGGGACCAAGTGGGCCCTGGTGGGCCTAAAGCAGCTGTCTCTGGGCCCACCTGTGGCCTGGAGGGTCTGCGTGTGGCTCAGGCTCAGTGGGTCTCTCCTTGATCCTCCCACAGTGAGTCATGCTGTTGCTGGCACCAGCTCCTGCCTGGTTTCCTGAAGGTGTCACTCTGTGTCCAGATTGGGCAGTGAGCCCAGGTCCCTGGAAAGGGCCACTGGCTGCCACCAGGCTGCCTGAGACTCCACCATGGTGCCCATGTGGCTCTCCTCTATCTCACACTCTGTTGGAGGGCACAGGCAGCCTAGCCAGGACTCCTCAGCAATGAACCAGACAGCCTCGGCCCCTGGCAAGGCCAGACCTGGCACAGGCAAAGTGTGGGAGCTGCTGCTCTCTGCATCCTGGAGGTGGGGCGAGTGCGCAGGCTGCCAGGGCAGAGCTAGGGCCTAGGTCTGCAGAGGCTCGGGGTGGTCAGAGCCCCCTGCAGCTCAGAGGGGCTAAGGCCAGTGAGGGGCATTGCCAGGAGGCCCCTGAGACCCAGAGCAGCCTGGCTGCGGGCACAGGACAAATTTGCAGGCTCTGGTTTCATCTCTGCAGCAGGTGTCCAGGCACCCAGCCTACCTGCCAAGTGTCCTGGAGGTCCCAGTGCAGATCCCCTCCAGAATGCCAGCTCCTCCTTCTATTCCCCATTTGCACTTAGCCCAGGAGCTACATTCCTTTCTAGAGTATCCCAATCCGGGCCTCAGCCCACCTTGCTCAGAGCCATGGATAGCATGGGGGCGAGGGAGACAGTGGGAGACAGGAGAACACTGTGCAGGAGCAAGCCTCAGAGGGTCAGACACATAGGGAATGATGGTGGGCTGCTGCTTCTCACTTCTCCTGTTGCTTCTTATCTGAGCTAGATGTACCACAAAATTCCCACTGGCCTCCAAGCTGCGCCACCATCTTCACTGTAATTAATATCCCGGGGAACAAGTGTCCTAGCTGGAGTCCGTCTGCTCAGCCCTTGGCCCCACATGCTCTGTTCCTGGGGCTTCAGGGCTCATTTAACCTCTGCGGGGAGCAGGTGCAGGAGGCTGCAGGGGTGCATTAACCTTGGTTAGTACAACAGGCAGCCACACTGCCCTGCCCTGGACCTGGGTGTGCATAGAGAACTCTGGGGACCCCTAATCCTATATCTCAGGGCTATGGCATGGTAGATAGAGTGGGGAAATTTACAAGAGAATTTACAGGCTGCCAGGGTCCAGGGCCTTCCTGGGAACTGTTCAGCTCCGAGCGTTTTGATGCTCGGAGGAGCTTGAGATACTGGGCCCACCCTCCTCCTTCTGTGGACACTGAAATGGAGGGAGGGTCGAACCTGTGGAGGAGTTTCAGATCTTTCAGATCTCCTCTTCCTTTCCCGTGGTACCTGCAACACACAGAATCTTGGAATCAGAGCTTCTTTAATAGACTCAAAGACATTTTAACAGAGGCTTTAAATCTCAGACGCTGAGTGTCTCACCCATTTACAGTATCCTAGAAGTACAGTACCACAGATGCATTCAGAGAAGCACAGAATCAGAGTCTTAGAATTAAGGAATTGCTGGGAAAGATTTACAACCACAGTTACAGGACGCTCAGCCCTTGGAATTACAGGTGGCTCAGTGGAGGTGAATTGAGCGTTCTGGGCCCTACAAGGGACCTTGACTTGCCTGGTGATGCAAAAGCCCCCTCCTCACTGCTTTGTAAACAACTGCTTGAACTCTGGCAGGGACAGGGGTCTCTACGTGTCAGGGCTGGCTGCTGAGGCTGCGTCCATGTAACTGGCCACTCCTCTGTGCTGGTCTCTCCCCAATGATGACCCCAATCTGGAGGCTAAAGTCAACCAAGTACAGCTTGACCCTTGACCAGAGGAGTCTGAATCCCCCAGGGCAGACTTGGCCACCAGGACTTGGGACCAGGATTTAGGAACATGTTGGGGACTCAGCTCACGTGGAGCCACTTCATTACCAAAACGAGTGATAGAAGAACCCAATTTGCTCCTGTCCAAGAGGAGGGACTGTCAAGGAGAGGCAGACAGACAGGCAATGACCACGGAGAAAGGAAAGGCTGCTCTGTCAGCCCTGGAAGAAGGAGTGATGCCCTGGGGTCCCAGAGACAAAGCCAATCAGGCCTCTGAAAAGAATGCTCACAATAAAAATAAATAAACAAAGATGCCCATTGCCTTCAGCATCACACACAGCCATTAGGGTTTGCTCTGTATCCTTCCTGAGTCAACCTCTTCTGCTCCTCTGGCTTTGGTTCTTGGTGCTCCTGGAAGCATCTGCCCTGCACCTCCATGTGGCCAACTGCACCATCTCAGCTGGCACAGGGTGATGGGTGGGCAGGTCAGGGCACGGGGAGTGTGGAGAAAACCTAGACCAGTCTTGCAAATCAACAAACAGAACCAAGTGCTCCTCTGCTCCCTTGCTCCTCCTCCCAAGGCATCCTACCCTAGTAGAGGGGGCTACTCTAGTCCACTCGCTGACAGCATCTCCTCAAGCCAGCTCCACAGCTCTGCTTCTCCCCTCTCATCTTGGCAGCCTGTCTTCCCTGCGAAACCCTGCTTTGCCTGGTGAGGTCTCTGCTGATCCCCGGGCTGCCCCCACACCAGGGGCCTCCATGCTAAAGTTCCTTGAACAGAAATCCATACTCTGAAATAATGCATGTTTTCCAGAGAGCAGGAAAATGCTAATTACCACTAGGGCCTTGATTGTCTCTTTTGAAAACCTCCATCTCGGAGCGCTGTAATAAAAGAACTAAATCCTAATTAATAAAAGACAGCACTGCTCTGAAATCGTGTTTTCCTGTCCTCAGACATTACAATCAGCAAGGGAGGATGAAAGAGGAGAAGGAAAGAAGAAAAGAGAAAAGGGTTGTCAGTTAGGGGATGGGAAGTGTGGGGCTTTGGGAACACAGGGCCAGCCAGGCCTCAGGTCACTGATGGGAAGGACAGTATGTGGCATGGGTGAGAGCAATTAGATCTGCAGAAATGATTTTCTTTTCTCGACCTCTGACATCTGGACACACTCCACCCTCTGTGTGGTGGTGGAAAGTCGATCGATGAACATGAAGTGTGCTGGGAGGTTCTCTGCAACTTGGGTACAAACCAGGGTCAGAGGAGCGAGACTGTGCATGCAGACAGTGCCCTTGCGCAGGTGCCACTGTGCCAGCTAGATGTGCTAATAGCTTCTTGAGAGGATTGTGGCCACCGAGGCTGGAAGAATCGAGGCCTTTACAGTCACAGCAGGTCAGACTTTCCTTACTGCAGACTCAGGTTGTGTCAGGCAGCCCAATGGGGGACAGACACTGGCACCTGGGCAGCAGGGAGCTGGAGTGGGGGTTCCCGGGACAGTTACTTCTGGCTGGCTGGCCACAGTCTCTGGGTGTCCCTGGGTGTCGCGGTCCTGAGGGTGGAAATGCAGCAGGGAGAAGGTTGAGATGGCTCTTGCAGGCTCGGAGTCAGCTCTGGGTCCCTATTACTTCACAGGACTGTGGTCCTTTGTGTCCTCTCTGAGAGCCCACTGAGGGACTCAGGGATTCCCAAACAGACTAGGAATCCAGATCGCAGGTAGAAGCTGCTCTGCTCCTCTTCCTGCTGCCATTGCTCTGCTCTGGGGAAGCCACTTGAGGGTCTCCATGTGCCCTTTGGGGACACTTGCACCCAGGACCTGGTCCTTCTTCTTCTCCAAACTAACTTCCGGGTGTAGGGAGGAGCAACCATGCACCCTGGGGTTGGCATTTTCTACTCTGAGGAAAGTCCACATCTGGAAGCCTGTTCCTTGGCTCCCCCTGTACCCACCCACCTTCTGCTGGGACTTCCTGGGCCGATCTCCACAGAAACCACTTGTACTCATGTCCAGCTCCTTGGTTCCCAGGCCCGGCTCCAGGCTGCCCCTCATCACTGAGCATTGCATGGATTGCTGGGCAAATTGATTTTGGTAAATTGGTCATTTGGTGAATTGACTATTTGCTAAATGGATTTTCAGCAAATCAGCCCAGAAACTTTACTTCTGAGGGCTGTTCACAGATTAAATGAGATAAAGAGTGAAAAACACTCAGTGTCGGGCTGGTGCACAGGCAGTGCTCACTGAGGCTTTATCCTTGGTACAGATGCTCCTGTAGTGGTGACAGAGTCCTGCAGGCCTGGGCAAGGGAGGGGGCTGTGAGCCCTGATTTGGCTGGGGTGGGGCCTGGAGGAGCAGAGGGAGGCCTCAAAGTGGGTGGTGGCTTCTTAGGGTCCAAGGCCAGGCCACAGAGCTGCAAGCTTAGGCCTCAGAGTAGGGCAGGGGCCCAGGGCCTGGTCCAGTCCCTCCCTCCACAGTGTTGTTCCCTGATCCTAGAGAGGAACACAGGCTATAGGTGGGCAGGAGAGCCAAGCATCCTCTGGCCAGGCCCTATGGCCCCTGACTACCCTGGGTCCCTTCTCGAGGGGCCTTTCTCTGCTGCTCTGAGCCCAAGACCAGCTGTCCCCCAGGCTGATCTCATCTGCCAGCAAGGCGATCGTCCTTGTATTTGGACAGCCTCCCTGGGGGGCCTGGATTCCAGTACTGCTGGGCAAGCAGGACCTTCTCCAGAGCCTTGGGAGGGGTCATCCTGGTCCAGATGGCTTTGAGCTTCTCTGATCCCACGCCCAGACTGCCCTAGACACACAGCAGCCTGGAGAGGCACCCTGGGACCCCCTGAGGCCCCAGACAAAGGGAATGGGGACTTATAGTCCCCACAATGATACTGAGAGGCTTGGGTTTGTGCCTTTGTCTTTTCTGTCTCCTGTTGATATAGGCAAGTAACATGTTGGGGACTCTGTCTACTTTTTGTTTACTTTGGACCAAAAAAATGCCCATTTTTGTTTAAGTCAATTTGGATTGGTTTTTCTATCACGTGTCATGTTTTACTGCACTGTTCTGTCATTGCTGGGGGGAGCTGTGGGCATGAAGGCTCCCTGCTTCCTCCTCGGTCACCAGGGCAACCCTCTGAGTCATTGTTCCATTTTGGCAGATGAGCAGATGAATGACCTGTGTGGGACTCGATTGGACACTGCTCCAGCCATTCTCCTGCACCAGCTCTCCTGCTTGGGCTCAGTGCTCAGCCCTGGACTCAGGACAGAAACCCGGGGCTGCCTGTGGGCCCAGCCAGGAGGGCCGAGAGGGGTGAAGAGTGAGGTGGGGTGCAGACTGGAACACCGAGAAGGGCCAGATTCACACCTGCGGGTATGAAAAAATAATTAACCAGCCTTCCCTCAAGTTAATAAGTTGCTAGAAACCTCAAAGAAAACCCAGTAGGTGAAGGGGTTGTGCTCTCTCTGTATTGGGAGCACTGATGAACTCCATCCCCTCTTCTTCCTCGTGGGCACCCGCTCCTCCTGAGGTACAGAGCTGGGCCAGGGCTCCTGACTTCCGCTCCCTCTCCTGGGTTCACAGACCCACACCGCTGGCTGGCCTGACTCTCTTCTGTGGTGGGGTCGCCACAGGGCCTCTGCTGTGGTGGGGGCTGGGCAGTAACCCAGTTTTCTGGCTGCCCTGGGCACCCATAGTTCCAGGAGTAGTGCATTTCCAGATTCTTGAGGAGAAGGAAGCAGAGGCCAGCTCTGCTCTCTTGCTAAAACAAAAAGATGATGTTAAAACCCTTCAGCCTCAGCCCTCTTGCAGCTGACACCAACTGGAGGGTACAGTGTGCCAGCCATCTGCCCATGTCACCCACCATACCTGACCCTCCGCCCACTGCAGGGAGCAGGTGGAAGGTTCTCGAACCCAGCTCTGTCAAGCCCTTGTCCCCGGCCCCTACCATTGCTGGGGGTGGCCTCTAAGGTTTTATTATTGTCCCTTCAGTTGGGAGTCTGAGTCCAGCAGAGGCACTGAGAAAACAGTGGTTGGTGTCGGGGTGCTGAGGGGGTCCCAGGGTCTGGGCAAGTGAACTGGGACTCTGCTCAGGAGGGCTGGAATCGCTGGACTGGCTTGCATCAAAGTTGGGGGCTGATTACATGGATGGGGGCAGTAGGGTCTTGGGAGACAGACTGCTAAGCCCTCTTCTACCAGCTTATCTCCATGTCTCCTGCTCCTTTCTCCAGCCTTCTCCCTGTCCTGCCACATGGTAGATGGCGGCATGGTTTGGATCTCAAACTCAATCCCAGATGAGATTGGCCTGTTTTGGTCAGGGTGAGTCAAGAACCACTATGCCAGGGCAGGAGGGGCCAGGTGTCATAGGAGCTGCCCTCACCTGAGGCTGGGCCTATTTGGTTTTGTTTCTATTCTCACATGAAGGAGAACTTTCTCAGAGAATTATCCTCCTTTACAGCACTCTATTTTTCTTTGGCTATCCTTGTCACAGCCTGTGATGGTTTAACTCATTTCTTGGGTTCCATGGATTACTGTCACTCTGACAACTGAAATGTGAATTCCAGGAAGGTGGGAGGTGTTGTTGTCTTGAGCCTGGGAGCAATGTTGGGGCAACAGAAGATGCGGGATGCCTGTGTGGGAAGGGAGAAAGGGGGGAAGAGGAAGAAGGGAAGGAGGAAGGAATGGAGCAGATCAGGGAGAAAGGAGGGAAGGCAGGCAGGTCCTTAATAGTCTGCTAAGGGAGCAGACTTCTCAGTGAGGAGGAGGCAGCAGCGCCCTGGCTCTGGGTTGGAGCTGAGTTATTAATGTGGACAATCACAGCGAGCTTCACAAGTGTGCAGTGTGCAAGGCCTGGGCTATAGCTTCCACAACTGCCTGATGTCACGGAAGAGGTGACAGTGACGATGCTCACATGCCATAAGGACAACGGGACTGGACCCTAAGCTGCAAAGTGCCTGGGCACCTGGCTGGTAAAGAGCAAAGCCAAGGCCCAGGCCACGTGACTCTGATCCAAGCTCAGAACCCCACACCGTGCTGCCCTACTGTGTGGCTTTCCACAGGTGGGTGATGGTGAGGGACTTGCTTAGCCTCCCTGGGCCTCAGTTTCCCTTCCCGTAAAATGGGAACAAATCCTACTTTGTGGGGCAGCTGTGAGGGCTGATGAAAGATGAGGCTAGAGCAGGGATTTTGGCCTCAGCTCTGTTGATGTATTTGGGCCAGACAGCTCCTTAGTGTGCGCTGTGTCTGAAGCACTCTGAGGTGCTGGACAGCTTCCCTGGCTTCTGTCAACTAGGAGCCAGGGGCATCTCTCTGCCCCTAGATGTGGCTGATATTTACTACTATTATCATCAGGATAATAGTCTTGGGGGTAAGGGTATCACCTGTCTTGTTCATTGCAGTCTCCCTGGGGTCTGCCCCACCCTGGATCATAGTAGGTGCTCAGCGCATGGAACTGGATACCTTTGATCCCACTGCCAACAACCCCGGGTGTCCTCTGCATAGATGGATGGAGCCTCTCAGCCATAGCTTGTCTTCCCTCTGCCAACGATGAGAGCACCTGACTCCCAAGGGAAGAGACATTCCTCAGGATACTCAGTCTGTTTCTCCTTTCCTTCTCACCCTCACGCTCCATGATTGAGCCAGCTGGACTCTGGCAGAGCTGGTGGCAAAATGACAGACAGCCAAAGTCTCTGTGCCCTCTGCTCTGGCTTTTATCCATCTGATTTCATGTGGCTGGAGCCCTGGCTGCCACTCAGCTGGAGAACTGTCAAAACTATATTAAATTATAGGGCATGAGTGAACAGAAAAAGAACACTTGTCACCTACCTGCTGCCTCGTGCCTGAGGTTGCTGCACCGAGGTGAGGAGGACCTTTCCTGGACTGGGCTCCAACAGCTGCTCATCTCCCTGTTCTCTACATTACCACACCTGGACCATGGGGGTGAATGAGAGCAGGAGGAGGTGGGGAGCATCACGCACAAGCAGAGGCAGGCAATGGCCAGTGTGCGAGGCCTGTGAACCCAAGCCAGGGCAGGTGGATATGCAGGGATCAGCTGAACTGGCTCAGTCAAAGGATCTGATAGCTGTAGTTATTTTCCCCCTTTAAACTTATTAATTTAACACCTTTACCGAAGTATGGCTGATATACAATAACATGCATTATTTAAAATGCACACTTTGATACATTTGACTATGTACATACCCCTGAAATCATCCCCCAAACCAAGACTGTGAATAAATCCATCACCCCAAACATTCCTGGGTCTGTTAATAACCCTACCCCACACCCCAATTCATTGCCCCCTCTGCCGATCTGCTTCCTGGTCACTGTAGATTAGATGTCATCTTCTAAAATGCTATATAAATGGAATTATACAGTATGTGCTCTCATCTGGTTTCTTGCACATAACATAATTATTTTGAAATTGAACTCTGTTGTGTATATCATTAGTTCATTTCTTTTTAATGCCGAGTGATAGTCCATTGAATGGCTATGCTACAATTTGTTTATCCATTCACTTGTTAATGGCTATTTGAGTTGTTTCCAGTTTTTGGTTATTACAAATAAAATTGCTGTGGACCCTTGTGTACAAGACCTTTTGTATGATATATCTTTGTTTTCTTTTCCACAAATTCCAAAGGGTGCAATTGATCAAATGGTAGGTGTGTGTATAAGCTTTTGAGAAACTACACATTGTCTTCCAAAGCAGTGTGCATTAGTTACTTTTCTCTTGTTGCTGAGACAAAATACCCAACATCGAAAGTTGAAATTGAAGGAGTTTATTTGGCTTACAGTTTGTAGAGGTTTCAGTCCATAATCAGCTGGCTCCAAGGCTGGGTTGGCAAACAAGCATTGCAGAGGAGAAACAATATGGCACGCACAATGTAGCAAAGGCAACAAGAGAGTTTAACAGCATCTTTCTGCCCCTTTTATCTTATTAGGACTACCAGGATTAAGGTGGTGCTAAACTAATCACTCATGTGCAGTGTTTTAGTAATCACACACCCTTAACCCCAGCATAACACATTCCAGATTCATCTATCTCTGAAAAAGAAAGTCCCACCTCATCTGCATGAGGCTTTGGGGGGACATCTAAACACAAATCATAATACAGTGTATGGCACTGTGTGTAAATTTCTGTTCCTCTGAGTCATCATTTTTGCTTGGTCATGATAACTTGCATTTACTTAATGTCTAGTGACATTGGACTCTTTTTATTTGCTTAATTTTCATCCTTATGGTCTTTTTTAATGAAATTTCTGTTCAAATCTTTGGCCATTTTAAAAATTAAAATACTATTTTTCTTATTATTGAGTTTCCAGAGTGTTACATAGTATGAATACAAGTTTTTTATTAAATATATGATTTTTCTCCCACTCTGTGGCTTTTCTTCTTATTCTTCATTGAAGAGTAGAAGTAGTAAATTTTGATGAAGTCCAGCTTGTCAATTTCTTCCTTTATGTATGAGCTTTTGGTGTTAAGACTGAGAAATCTTTGCCCAGAACAAGGTCATAAATATTTTCATATAAATTTTATAGTTGTAGTATTTCAATTAAAATATAAACAAATTTTGAGTTAATTTTTACATATGGTGGGAGGCCTGACTTGAGATTCATATTTTTGTATATGGTGGACACTCTATCATTTGGGCACAAGTGAAAAGACTACCCTTTCTCCATTGCCTTCCTCCTTGTGCCAAATATTGCTTGTCCATGCCCAAGGGAGCCTATTCTGTTCCACTGATTGATTTGTCTTATCTTTCTACCAACACCACACTATCTTGACTACTGAAAGTTTATAGTAAGTCTCAAAGTCAGGTGGCATTGGTTTCTCAATTTTTCCTTCTTTTTTGGCCATTCCAAGTTCTTTGCATTTACATACAAATTTTAGAAACCATCCTACTTTTAAAAGACTAGTGGGGTTTTTCTTTGCATTGAGTCTATTGATCAGTCATAAATAATATGGAGTTTTCCAACCAAGACAATAGTTCTTCAGTTTATTTAGGTCTTCTTCAATGTCTCTAAGCCGTACTTTTTAGTTTAGATCTCAAGTTTAATACATCAGTTGTCAAGTGTATCCTTCCTAGTTTTGATGTGATTTTAAATGGTACTGTTTTAAATTTTAAATTCTGATTTCCTTCCCTAGAACATATTGATCTTTTATTTTGCAATCTTAATAAACTCCAAATTCATCATAGTAGCCTTTTCTGTAGAGTCTATTAGATTTTCTACAACAGCAATCTTGACATCTGTCTACATCTTTTCTTCCTTTCCAATCTGGTTGCCTGAATTTCATTTTGTTGTCTTCCTGTACCACCTGGGATCTCCAGTACGCATCTGAAAGGAAGTGGTGACAGCAGGCACTTTTCTCTTGCTTCTGATTCTTAATAATATTTCATTATTAAGAATGATATTAATGCAGATGTTTCATAAATTTTTTATAAAAGTGAAGAAGTTCCTAGTTTGCTGATCATTTTTATAATTAATTCACATTGGATTTTGTAAAAAAATTGGCATATATTCTGATGATCATATGGTTTTCCTTTTCCAGCTCCTTAACATAGTGAATTGCATTGATTGATTTTTAAATGTTAAACTCATCTTGCATTCCTGGAATAAATTCAGCTTGTTCATGATGTACTACTACATTTTTTCTAGTATTGTTGGATTTGAGTTAATTTTTTTTTGCCTCTATCCTTATGAAGGATACTGGTTATGGATTTCCTTTCTTATAATGCCTTTATCTGCTTTTGTTATCAAAGTTATGTTGGCTTTATAGAATGAGTTCAGAAGTGTCCTCTCCTCTTCTGTTTTCTGGAAGAGTTTGTATATAATATTACTTATTCCTTAAATCTTTACTCAAGCTCTCAAGTGAAGCCATTTGGGATTGGAGATTTTTGGTACTAGAGGAGGTTTTTCATTAGAAATTCAATTTTTAAACTATCTTTAATGCCTGATTTTTCTTAACCATAATTTAGTAATTTTTATCTTTAGGGACGCTTTCCCATTTGGTCTAAATTGCCCAATTTATTGACATAAAGTTGATCACAATATTCCTCTCTATCCTTTCGTATATTCAGAATCTGTATCATGTTATATTTCTCCATCTGACATAAATAATCTTTTTTGTTTGTTTGTTTTGAGACAGGGTCTCACTATGTAGTTTGGGTTGTCCTTGAATTCACTATGTAGCCCAGGTTGGCCTTGAACTTGCGGCAATTCTCCTGCCTTAGCCTCCTGAGTGCTGAGATTACAGGCATGTGCCACCATGCCTGGCTTGAAGTTAGTAATGCTTTTTTGTTTTGTTTTGTTTTTTGGGGTTTTTTTTGGTACCGGGGATCAAACTCGGGTCCTTGTGCTTGGAAGGCAGCCAGCGGAACCACTGAGCTAAATACCCGGCCCCTGAAGTTAGTAATCTTTTATCACTTTTTCTCATTTGTTCCTAATCCATCTTCCTAGGGCCTAAATAATTTTACTTTAGCTGCTTTCTGAAAGAATCAGCTTTTGGTTCTATTGATTTCCTGTGTTGATTTTCTAATTTCAATTTTGTAAGTTTCTGCTCTGTCCTTTATTCCTTTCTTCTAGTGTGTTTGGGTTTAATTGAACATTCTAATTTAGATTTGAAATGTCCCCCAAAGATCAATGTTAAAGGCTTGATCACCAGCCTGCAGCACTACTGGGACCTTTAAGAGGTGGGACCTAGTGGGAGAAAGGTGGGTCATTGGGGGTGTGCCCTTGAAAGGGATATTGTGACCCCTGTGCCCTCCCTCTCTTTGCTTCCTGGCCATCATTACGTGAACAACCTCCTTCTCCATGTGCATTCACCATTATGTACTATGCTGCTACATACCCAAAGAAACAGGGCCAAGTGATTAGGGACTGACTCCTCTGAAACTGTGAGCCAAAATAAACCTTTTCTCCTTTTTAGTTGATTTTCACAGGTATTTTACCACAGCACTGGAAATCTGACTAACGTAAGGACTGAAATCATTAATTTGAAATCTTTCTTCTTTTCAAATACAGATGTTTAACACCCTAAATTTCCCCCCTCAGTAGTGTCTCATAAATTTTGATATGTTGTGTTTTACTATTTGCCTATTTCAGAATACTTATTACTTTCTCTATTGATTTCTTCTCTGACCTGTGGATTAGTTAGAAGTGTATTAATTTCCAAATATCTGGGAACTCTCCCAGATATCTTTTTGTTATTGAATTTTAATTCCACAGAGGTCAGATAATGTATTTTGTATGTCTTGAACCCTGGGTCTGGTCAATATTAGAAAATGTTCTGTATTCATTTAAAAAGAATGTACATTCAGCCATTGTTGGGTGTAATGTCAGTTTAGGTCAAGTTGGTTAATAATGCTGTTCAAGTCTTCTACCTACTGACTTTTGGAGGTACTTTATCAATAATTGAGAAAAGAGTATTGAAATGTTTTATTATACTTCTGCATTATCTATCTAAGGTATAGGATTTCTGAATCATATGGCAATGGTATGTTTGTTTATCTTTATGAGAATCTGTCAAACCATTGTCCTGGGTGGCTGCACTATTTTGTATCACTACCAGCAATGGATAGAAATTCTAGTTGATCTGCTTCTTTGCTAGCATTTGATATTTTATTTTAGCCATTCTAATATGTGTGTAGTGGTTCCTCATTGTGGTTTCATTTGTATCTCCCTAATGACCAATTGTGTTGAATATCTTTCCACGTGCTTATTTGCTATCTGTCTTTGTTCTTTTAGGAAATGTCTCCTTTTATGAGCTCTCTGGTTCCTCACCCATCAAAATTAAAGTTTTAAAGTTTAATAAAGTCCAATTCATCCATTTTTTTCTTTTGGGTTGTATTTGTATTTTTGTTTTTTTGTCTAATAACTCTTTACCTCTCTCTAGATCATAAAGATTTCTTTATGTTGTTTTCTAAAATTTTTATAGTTTTAGATTCATGACCAATTTTGAGTTAATTTTTGTATAAAGTATGAGATTTAGCATGATCATATTTTGACTATGAAATTTCAATTGTTCCAATACCATTTGTTGAAAGCGCTGTTTCTCTTTTCCCAAATTACTTTTGCATCCTTGTCAAAAATCAGTTATGCTACATTATGTTTTCTGGCTCTGTTCCATTAATCTATATGTTTATACCTCTGCAAATATCTTTGCCCATATTTTAATTGAGATGTTTATTTTCTTATTGTCAACCATTGAGAGTTCCTTATATACTCTGCATATGAATCTTTGTTGGATATGTTGTTTGTAAATATTTCTTCTACTCTGCGGTTTGTATCTTCCTTGTCTTTGGAAGAATAAGTGTTCTAAAACTTGATTAATTCTAATGTATCATTCTTTTTAAACTTACACATTATGCTTCCAGTGTTATTCCTGGGAACTCTTTATCTAAGCCCAGGTCACGAATATTTTGTTTTAAGTTTCATAGTTTTATGTTTTTCATCTTTATCCATGGTCTGTGTTGAGTTAGTCTTGTGTCAAGTGTAAAGTTTGCACCAAGGTTCATTTTCTTTTTTAATTTGTATACAGATGATCAATTGTCACAATGCTGTTTGCTGAATTGCTTTTGGATCTTTGCCAAAGATCAACTGGCAGTATTGGTGTGCATCTATTTCTGGACTGTCTACACTATTCCATTGACATACATATCTGACTCTTTTCCAGTACCACATTGTCTTGATTATGGTAGCTTATAGTTAGTCTTAAAATCAAGGTGTGTGATTCCTTCAAGTTTGTTCTTCTTTTTAATGTACTTATCTGAAGTACTTTTACATTTTCAACATTTTGTGATTTTCAGTATATACTGTACATGTTTTATGAAATTTGCACCTATGTATTGAATTTTCCTTGGATGCAAGTGGTATTGTATTTTCAAAGATATTAACTTGATATAAAATTATGTATACACTGTGTGTGTTTATTTTAATTGTGTTTTGTGGAAATTTAAATAATAAGGAAAAACATATCTGATGTTTTTTATTATTTTGTGTGGATCTATATTTCCATCTGGCATAATTTTCCCCTTCTGTTAAAGATTTTTAACTGTTTTTTGGTATGGCAATCTTCATATATCTGAACAAGGTTTTATTTTTATCTTCATTTTAAAAGATATTTTCACTACTTAGGTTTACAGATTTGTTTCTTTCAATACTTTAAGAAAGTTGCCTCACAGTCATCTTGCTTTCAGTGTTTCTGAAGAGAAATTGACTGCTATAGTAATCTTTTTTCTTTTCCTATGTTGACTCCTAATACTACCTCTTTACTCACTGGCGCTCAGAAATTTGATTATGATATATTTTATTATAGTTTTCTTCATGTTTTTTATGCTTGGAATTTGTCAGGATTCTTGGATCTCTGAGTTTAGAGATTTCAACAAATCTAGAAAATTCCCTGCCATTATTTCTTCAAGTATTTTTATACTCTCACTCCCTTTCTATTCTCTTCTTTGGAGACTGGAGCAGTCCTCTCTTATCCATGAGGGGTATGTTCCAAGACCTTCAATGGATGCCTGAAATCATAGATAGTACTGAACCCTGTAATTTAATGCATTTTCCATCTTAACTAAGTATGTATTCATGTCCTGTGGCCATAAGTTTTGAAGTTCAAATTGTGACAGCAAAACATAAACTAGCACAAGTTTATTTTTTCTTCCTCACAATTTCATAGATGGTTCACTCTTACATAGAACTTAGTAACCTCAGAGTTTTTTCATTACATGGAAAAATTCACATCTTCACAGAAAGAAAGCACATTATGACTTCTTTTTGCCATATGTGAACTGTCAGCATCACTACTTTTGTGCTTGGAGTTATTATTAAGTAAAATAAGGGTTATTTGAACCTAAGGTTTGTAAACTCAACAGTCGATCTGACAATCAAGATGACTACTCAGCAACTAACAGATGGGTAACATATATTGCATGGATACTCTGGAAAAAAGGGTGATTCACATCCGGAGTGTGACGGAGTGGGAGAGCATGAGATTTTTATTATGAAATGATGAACAGCATGCAATACTAAATTTATGAATAGTTCATTTCTGTAATTTTCTGTTTTTTTTTTTTTTTTTGGACAGCAGTAGACTGTGCATGGCTAAAAATATGGAAAATAAAACCATGGGTTCCTTTGCTTTAAGTTATCACATAGCTCATAGGTCCTTTTTAAAATTTTCATAAAATTATTTTTCTCTGTGTTTCATTTTGGGTAGTTTCTATTGCTATTCCTTTAAGCTTGCTAATCTTTTCTTCAGCAATTTCTGATCTACTATTAACCCTATCTAGTATACTTTTCATTTCAGATATTGTAGTTTTCATCTCTAGAATTTTTATTGGTCTCTTATATTTTCCAAGTCTTTAATGCCTTTTGAGGAAGTTGAATATAGCATTAATAGCAATTTTAATGTCTTTATCTGCACATTCTATCACCTCCGTCAGTTCAGGGTCAGTTTAAATTGATTTTTCTCCTCATTATGGGCGATATTTTCCAGATTTGTATGCCTGGTAACCTTTAATCAGACGCCAGACATTCTCAATTGTATGTAGGGTGGTGGATATATTTGTGTCCTTATAAATATTCCTGAGCTTTGTTCTGGAACCTATTAGGTTGCCTGGAAACAGTTAGAGCCTTTCAGGTTTTGCCTTAAGCATTGCCAGGTGGGAGTGGAGTAGCATTTTGCTAGAGCTAATTTTCCCTACTCCTGAAGCCAGAATATACTACCTAATCCTTCGTGGACTGGGGTAGTCTCCAGTTTTGGCAGTAGAAGCAGCACTTTTGCTGGTCAAATGTGAATGCTGGGCACCATTCCCTCCAATCCTCTTGGCTCATTCTTTTTCAGACTCACATAGTTTCTTCTTATGTGTATGCTGATGAATTCTCAGTGGAATTCTCTAGAAGGGTCCTCTGCAGATACCCAGAGCTCTCTCTGTGCATAGCTCACTCCTCCACAACACAGGAATGTACTGCATATCAATGTCTCAGTCCACAATAGACTGTGTCTACAGTGGTGGGCCCTAAGACTGTACTGCTTGATGGTGTTGTAGCCACTTCAGTTTGTGGAAGTACACTCTTTTGTGTCTGCATGATGATGAAATTGCCTGACAACATACTTCTCAGAATGTCTCCCCATTGTTAAACGATCCATCCTGCCCTGTGAAATGTAGTTGCCTTGTTCTCTCTGGTTTCAGGCCCATCTCCTCAATTCAGAGTGTCCATCACTGCACCTGGTGTTACCTCTTTGTGCTGTGAAACTTTCAAGGAGGTAACAACCCCCAAGGGATGCCTCTGAGTTTCCCTTTCCCTGTGCTGGGTCCAGGATCATTTCTTCTTACTCCACTGACTTTTTATAGTCTTTAAATATGTCTGGTCCAGGCATCTCATTTCTCTTCTTGGGAGTGAAGCTCAGAGAGGGACAATAACCAGTCTGAAATTACACAGCAAACTGCGGCAGGTTCAGGATCACAGCCTGGACCTCTTGACCCTGGCCAGAGTTTTCTTTGACCCAGGATGATGACGATGACCCAGTCAGAGCAGCATGGACTGGGCACGCGGCCTTGGGCACCTGCTGTCAGCGCTGGGAGGGCTCTGGTGCCAGGCAGCCTCTTTTGTTTCAAGCCTGGCTTCTGTTTCTCTCTCTTAGTGTTTCTAATTTCAGGAGCATTTTTTGTCTGTGTTTTTAATTCTCTTGTCTCTCATTGTGCTTTCTCTCTGGGTAATCTGAGGCTTGCAGGCAGCTAAGTATGACATGTACATTAAAATGAAATGCAATAAAAAATAATTGAACATATTTCTTTCATTTCTGAGCAGTGGATTAATTTCCCTGGCACATCCCTGATTCCTCTTTGTTCCTTCTGTTTTTGTCTGAGGTTTTTCCTTTCCTCCACAGAATCTCTGGGATTTGAATAACCCCCTGGTCCTGCTTGTTAGAGATACACACATGACCCTGAATCCACTGCCAGTGTCACCAACTGATAAGCCATGTCCCCAGGGCAAAGAAAGAATGGCCATTGTCTATGTCTATGTGGTACTGGGAAGACCAGCAGCTCTGTGAGGAAGAGGGGCAGGGTCTCTACCAACAACAAGCAGGGAGGCTGGGTGGAGAGAGCAGGCCTGAGAGGGTGCCCTGTGGATGCACTCATCTCTTAGGCAAGGAAAGAAACACTATGCTAGAAAGAAACACTCATTCCTGCTCATTCACTGGGAAAAGTCAGTCCTCTGGCTACTCTGGAACTAAGGCAACATGCCCACAGTTATTACCTGTAGCCATAACACCTACTGTGGGTCCCAGTGAGCAGTGAGATCAGCAGGAATGCCCTGGATGTGGCTGTGAAGTGAGGGCTCACAAGAGAGCAAAGGGCATCCATAGAGGTTGGTGAGAAGGTTTTAGTGTGACATGGGGTGAGGGACTCCATCTCTGGAGTCTCAGTTTCCCCATCTGTCAGCACACATCACAAAGGTTTAATGGAAGATTAAATAAAGCAACGCCTGTAAAATGCTAAGCAGGTGCCTGGTACAGACACAGTAGGTTTCAAGTACACAGAAGCTGTGGCATTCATCCATTCATTCATACACTTATTCACTCGTTCATTCTTCCAGCCCATTTTGAGAACCTGCTGTTGTGTAATTCTATGCACCAAGAAGCAGGCAGAGAAGAATAAATCCTCCCATCACCCAAGCACCTCATGGTCTACTGTTGAAACAGAAACTAGCTCTGTCTACTGGGACCAGGGGAGGGTCCCACAAAGCGTCAGTTCCTGTGTCCCTGGGGGAGATTATAAAAAAGCTGCTCATTTGGAGAAGCACAGACCTCTGGCCCTCAAAGGCTTCTCAGGTTTCCAGGGGCCCCTGAGAAAAGCAACCATCCCTGAGTCTCACCTTAAAGCCTCTGTGAGCTAGTGCTCATGAGATATGTGGGATAGGCATCCAGAAGTGAGGTGAGGTCCCATATGTGGGGTGTGGGTGAGGGTAGGGGGAGCCAGGGAGAGAAGAAGTGGAAAAGAAGCCTTAGCAACAATAACAACAGAACACATTTCCATGTTCAGATGAGGAGACTGGGCACAGGGCATAAGTGCTTTATTTAAGAACACAGATGAGTCCTGGACCAGGAATACCAGCTCCACAGTCTGGCTCTCAGCCATCAAGCCATGAGGAGAGAATGTCTTGAGAAGCTCAGAGGAAACCTTGCCAGCCTGGCACAGGCCTCTGTCTTAATGAGCTGAACTGCAGTGAGGCTGAGGGCCTGTAGTTTTAACTTTCAGCCTGTGCTCCCTGGAGCCATCACAATGTCTGCTGCCCACTGGGTGCTAGGTGGGTGTGTCCAGAGCCATCACGGGTCAGAGGAGAAAACTGCAGTCTTGGTGATGGGGTGGGACATGGTGCCCCTGCAGCCTCTGTCAGAGGCCTTTGGAAGTCTCTCAGAAGGCCTGGTGCTGGCCCCGCCTGGCTACCTCATGGAATCTACTTATTATAATTGTTGGCTGGCTAATGTGGCCCACTGAGTCATTCCCAAATGGGACACAGCAAAATGCAAACCTTCCTGCACACTATGTGATGGCCACTACTTGCTACCTGCCATGAATATCATGGGAATTAAGGGGAGGTGGCCAGGCATCTGGGAGAGTCACCAGTGGAGACCAGATTCTAGATCCTAAGGGCAAAGCCAGTGACTGATCATGAGGCTGGGCAGTGAGAGTGTCTGGCCAAGACTGCCATGCCTCTCTCCAGCAGGATAGGGTCCCTGAGCATCAGGGTTTGGGGTGGACAGGCCACTGCTCTGTGTCAGACTGTCTCAGACACTGCCAGAGCCACAAGGGGAGAAGACATGGACTCAGATGTGTGCAGAAAGCAGATGGAGGGAAGACAAGGCGGGGCTTCTGTCCCTGAACCTCCAAAGAGCAGCTGGTTTCCTCAGGTGCAAGGCCTGCTCGGGAACTCAGGCCACATGCTGCTGACCCCTCCTCCACTGCTGTTCACCCCACTCCCCAAATGACTTCCATGGCTTCTGGTTTTTGATTGCAGCCACCTTCATATTGGGGACCATCTCTAAAGATCCTTTAGGATGGTCCTGGACCATCCACTTAGTATATATCTTTCAAGGGCTGCTGTGGGCTGGGCTCTATGCTGGGGTCCAGGTGCTGGCCACACACTATGAGTGGGAAGATAGTTGACTAGTCATTTATTCATTCATTCAACAAACTCTTGCTGAGTATCTACAGCGTGGCCTGTACTGTATAGACACTTGAGTGTGTATTATTTTCCCATTTGGACAAAGATCTGGGACTTGAGCCCCTGGGCAGAGACAAACCCTGGCCCCAGCCTATGGCCCCCTGACCTCCTGCTCTGGTGTCTCCCTGCAGTTGTCCTGGGTTACCCAACAGAGCCATGGGTCGGATGTGATCTTGGTGACTGCCAGTGTCACTCCACACCATGGTGTAAATTTATATTATGTAACAAGCTCACACCCCACACATCTGTGAGCCCAGTACACCTGCTGTGAGGTGTATCTCTCCTGTGTGGGGTCCCCGGATGCTGGCCTCTCACAGCCCAGAACAGCCTAGACCTTGTCCCCATTTCATGGCTCCCAAGAAATTGAAAAATGAAGAAATGCTGAACAGGGTCCCAAACAGCACCCTGCACAGCTCAGAGGAAACAGAGAGCGTGATGGCAGGACTAGGGCGGGCTCTGGTCTCCAACACCTCTCCCATCCTGTGTTCAGCAACTCCCTCTCCCCTGCTCCCCTGGCCTGTCCTATATACCAGAAACATGGAACATCAGTGGGAAAAATAGCAACAGAAAGACTCATCAGTTTGCACCAAACTAGCCCCTTCCCTATAACCCACAATTATGCCAGCTGTGTCAAGCGCTCCCATGGTGGAATGAGTCTGATTTCATATCTTGATCAACTCTGCCAAACCTCCTGAAGCCACCTGTCACACTAAAGTGTTTTGGGGGAGACAGATCTCTTACTCTGGTGGCAAAATTCATTTGCAACGATCTCAATTCAGTCCCCCTGTGAAGCCTGGAGCCGAATGAAGCCAGTACCCTGAACAGTTTCTTCCCACTCACTCACCCTTTCGCCTAGCGCCTTGTCCTCCCTCACTTACAAGATAATGCAGCAGACAATCACGCCTGGTGCAATGATAACCATTTGGTTTCTCATGACAGTTTTTCAGAGGAAAATGACAGAGCACATAGCCTTGTCTGTCAGTGGCTGTGAGGGGAAGGAGGAAGCGCCGCTGCCAGTATGGGATTGGTGGACCGACCATGCGGCCTGAGTCTGTGTGCAGAAGGATGTCTGGGAGGATGGTCGCTGTGGAGGCCGGGCTGTGCCCTTTCTCCATCCCTGCTCTCCTCTCTGCATCTCTCCTATGCTCTGTCTCTCCATGTACCTGCCAGAAACTTATCTTGTATTTATGAAGGACTTTTATATGCATTTCATTCATTCATTCATTCATTCATTCATTCATCTCTTTGCTCATTCACTCATTCATGTTATTCAGCTCCAGGTCATTGGGATTTGCTGTGGTTTGTGACCCGTGTGAAGCTCTGGAGTTGCAGAGACCCACAAGACCTGACTTTAATCTTCAAAAATCCAAAAGAATGTGGATAAATAGCCATGACTCTGAATGTTGAAGGTTATGAGAGGCAGGAATGGGACACACAGAAGGTGCATCCATTAGTCAAGATGTGTTGGGTGTCAGGTAGCAGAAAACCCAGCAACAGTAGTTCAAGCAAGTGAGATCATGCACAAAAAAACATCTGGATGGAGATGATTCTGGAGTCAGTCAGTGATGTTAATCCAGGGTCTTTTTCCTTTTTCCTTTTCCTATATTCCTTTAGACTGGTTTTTTCTTTCCCTGTTTCTTATTCCATGTTTGCAAGACAGCTGCCATAGCTCCAGACATCAAGTATTCATACCATAGCCTTCTAGAGAAATAGAATGGGATACCATGGAACAGCAAAGGGGCTTTTTTATTCTGCAATGAGCCCTTTTATTAGGAAAAAATACTTCCTAGAAGCAGCTCTCTTTCACAAGCAGATTTCCCCTCACAACCTAATGGGCAGGTTTGGGTCATGGCCTACCCAAAAAACTTCTGGAGAAGAGGGATGGGTGCCAGGCTCAGCCCAGGGCAAGAGAAGCTCCCTGGTCTGAGCCAAGGTTGGGCCCTAGAGACAGAGAGCCCTGCTCAGAGCCTCAACTACTTCAGGGCCATGTCACTGGGGGACGTCCTTGAGCTGTCTGGGGGTCTGTCCCGCCCATGGGATCAACACCATAACAGCACCTGCCACACAGGGAAGCTGTGAAGGTGACCTGGGGTCCTGCGCAGCTGCCTGTGCATGGGGAGTTAACAGTGTCTACTGCACAGCACTGAGGCCATCTGTGAAATGGGCCACGACACCCGCTCTGTCCTGTCCTGAGCTAAATGGGCAGGACAGTGAGATCGTGTGTGTGACTATTTCCAGCCCGCAATGGGCCCTCCCACCATGCACTCACTTGGTCCTCACCCCAAGATGGAGCTGTTCTCATCCCCACCTCACAGCTGAGAAACTGAGGCCAGGGAGGTGGCCTGGGTCAGGAGGGCAGGTGGGACCCTAGGGTGTCAGATTCCAGCTGCTGGGCACTGGCTCACTGCAGGACCCTGGGTGAAGCTGGCATCAACAGGTACCCGGGAAACCCCTCCTGCTCTGATGACGGTCTCCCTGGTCCAGGTTGGGGGCTGGCTGACCTCTCTGGGCCCTGTTATCCACCCCCACCCTGGTGCTCCAGGGCCCCAGAACCTGCCTGTGGCAGGGGAACGTCACCTTCCTCCCCGGAACCATGAACGGACACATTTCGAGTCACATTCCGTGTCATCAGTGTGGGGTCACTGTGGCCAGGCTGGTGTCCCTGTGTCCTGCTGGTGGACTGCCAGCTCGTGTTCTTTGAGAAGCAGCAGCACTTGGGCAGAATGCAAGCATATGCTAATGGTGGATAATTACACTCCATATTTATAGATGTATCAAAATACACAAGCCCACTTTTCAAAATTACACCCTACAGCTTGTCACAGTTCAGTACCTACCTTGAGGCTCCTTGCCAGCACTGAGATGTGAGCTTGGGCCCCACGTGCAACCTGATCCTGCATCCAGCTTGCTGGGGAGGCCTCAGCCATCACTGCAGCTGCCCCTGCGCAGACCTGCAGCCTTCGCTGCCCTGTCCAGAGGGATGGCCTGCTCATCCCACTTGTGGGGCAGGGATCAGAAAGACAAGACCAGGAGAGCAATATCTCCATTTTACAGGTAGGAAACAGACTTGTCTCCCTGCCAATCACTCACACAGCAGTTTATTGAGTGCCTGCTACATGCTGGGATCCCTTCTATGCCCCGGGGAGGCAGCTGTGAACAAAACCAAGTCTCCACCCTCCAGGAGCTGCATTCTGGTTGGGGAGACAGACAATGCACCAACAAATGCCAGGTAGTGCAGGGCATGCGGAGACACTTCAGTGCTTGGGGATAGAGTGGCAGAGTGGGGAACATGAAGGGGCCAGGAACAGTCACTGATCAGCTGAATGCTATAGCGTGACTGTGTCCCCCCAAAGATCACGTGTGGGAAATAAAATCCTCAAAACAGCAGTGGTGGGAGGTGGGGGTCAGTGGCAGGTGCTCCGGTCAGGAGGTTGCCACCTTCGTGGTGGTGGATTAGTGCCGATTATAAAAGGGCGCGAGGATGCAAGTGTGGGCTCCTGTCCTCTCTCTGTGAGTTACTCTGCCATGTTCTGACACAGCAACGAGGTCTCCCCAGAGGCAGCTCCTGGACCTTGGACTTGTATCATTTATAAGTTACCCAGCCTGTGGCACCCTGAAAAAGCAGCAGAGTAGATTAAGAAAATGACACAAGGACAAATGACTGAAGGAAGTGAAGGCAGAGCTTCGCTGGCTCCAAGGGACAATTTGTACATGGGCTTGGCCTTGGTGGGGGAGGGCAGAGCACCCCTGAGGGAATGTTCCTTCACCCACTCGGGTCCACGTTCCCCTGTAGGGTTCATGCTGTGGCTAAGTGGAACAGAGAAGAGCAGGTGGGTTCCTGTCCTCACAGTTTAGCTGGGGAGACGGTTAAACAATGACAATGGTTCATGGTAGTCAGGGTGCCACAGGGGCTTCGTGGTGCAGGAAGACTTGGAGGAAGTACCTGTGGGTCCAGGCAGGCCTGCATCCCTCCCTGCTCTGACACTTCCTTCTCTAGCTCCCAGAGCCTCTGTTTCCCTATCTGTGCAGTGGGGAGGTTAGTTACTGATAATGTCCCTGTGGAGGTGTGGACTCTGCACAGGGCCATAAGCTGGAAGGGCAGGGTCACTCTGGTAAGAAGAGCATGTTCAACTGGGTGGCCAGTGTGCAGGACAGCTAGAACACTTGGGATGGGGGAGGACCACAGGAAAGGGGGTAGTTAAGCTACATGCTGGGGGCAGAATATGGGTCACCTCATAAAGAGATGGAAGAAGCAGGCCCCACGGAGGGCATGCTATGGTCAGTGGCTCAGACGATGCAAGGGCTGACGTTTGGGGCACTTGGGGGACACTTGGGAGCTTGGTCCTTTGCCAAGCACATCACAGGGTTATGTGACCTCTCCTGATCTTTGCCTTGACCCTCTGCAGTGTGCAGGGTGAGGTCAGCAGCTTTGTTTCACAGATGGAAAAGTACAACGCAAAGAGGGACAGGGATTAGAAGGGTCCGAGCAGGCCTGGAACCCCAGGCTTTGGTTGTAAGGCCTGCCATCTGCCCTATGCCAAGCCCTTCCCGGGGCCTCAGAGGACTCCCAGTTCCCACCCCGGCCTTCCTGGGGTTCCTGCCTCCTCCAGGCTCTGAGTGCCCAGACCCCTGGGTGCTCCTGACGTTGAAGGGTGGTGTGGGGCAGTAGGGGCAGCCAAGTGAGCTGGGTCCGAGTGCCACCTGCGTCCTGCCTTCCCTTCCTGTCACCTTGGCTCCTGTCCTGCCCACCTAGCCCGAGCATCTCCCTCCTGCTGGACCCCTCTTGGCCCTATCCCCTGCGTTCCCCGCAGCCTGGGGGAGCGCAGCCTCTCTGTCCATCTTTGTCCCCTCACTCAGTCCCCCCACATGTGGCTGCCGAGTTCAGGGCTCAAACCTTCATGGTATAAAATGGCTCCCCAGTCACAGGTGAAATTGAGGACAGGGTGGTAATTTTCAGATGCTTTGAGCCACCAAAGTGGGGACCTCCCAAGCCTGGTGTACGGGCAGCTGTTGCTTCATGGAAGGAGATCTGAAGGTCGTGCTGGGGGAGGGTGGGAGACTGCCCCATGACAGAGGCAACAGCACACCCAAGGGCCCTGGGGCAGGAGTTCCTGTGAGGCTGGAACAGGCCAAGAGGTATGAGGATGGAGAAGAGGGCTGGGGGCGGGGCAGAACAGGTGGGGGCCACGAGGGTGGGTGCAGACCAAGGTCAGAAACGATGAGCCGCTGCACGAGGAAGGGGTGAACCCTTGAGACCGTGAAGCCTCCACTCCAGGTTCAGGGCAGAGGCCACTGTACTGGAGTGCTGAGGATAAGGAAGAAGGAGGGAGGGACAGAGTGGAGTGGGCACAGCTCTGGTTCCTTGGAGAAAGTTCCAGGTGTTGTCTGGAGATGGCGCCCATTGGAATTACCTGGGGTTCCCCATTCTGGGCAGATCAGCAGGCTGCATACCCCACAAGCTGCTGGAGGGTCTTGGGGCTCTTAGGCCTGGACCCACTGCTCACACATTAGGCTTCTCAGCCCAGCAAGCTCAGAGATTCTGGCCTTACACTGCCCAGGTCTCCCTGAGGCTCTGAGGCCTGTAGAAAGCCCTCCTCCATAAACCAGACCAGCAGTTAGGGCCCTGGGCCAGGGAGGCCCCTCCTGCCACCCCCAAGTCTCCTCCAGCTCCTGGGGATTCTCGCTGGAGAGCAGACAGCACTGTGAGATGGAACGGTGGTCACCACAGAGCTGTGATGGATCCCCAGAGCTCCAGGAAGCATCGCAGCTGGGGAAACTGGGGCCTGGGCATCCAGTCTGTTCATTCAGGTCTGCAACCCCCATTGTTGCTGCCCTCAAAGATCCTCGTATTTCTCACTCGCTTGCATTTACTATGCACTAACTCTGAGCCAGGTTCCAGTCCAGGAGCTGGGGATGCAGCCAGATGGAACTGACCATCCTACTGGCTTGGTGTGGCCTGCATCAGGTGGCTTTGAGGCCCTCGGGTCTGCAGAGTTCAGAGGATTCCTTCTAGCCTGGCACTACAGCTCCATGTGTATCTGCATAAGCCCTGAGTCTCTTACTTACAAGGCCAAGGCTGGGTAGCAGGCACCCACCAACTGCTGACACCAGCTGCTCCAGGAAGGCTTCCTTCAGGTCATCTCTTTAGTGAGGACATGAGGGGTCCTGAAGCTAATAGACAGCAGAGCTAGGGCTTAAGTCCAGACCCCTTCCAGGATTCTGCCCACACCCCTCTCTCTGCCTCTGGGTGAAGATACTGCTACACTGACCCAGCATCCTGGGTGCTATGATCCTCAGGGTCCAGGAGTATCTCACTGTCCTGCTCTGTGACTCTTACCTTGTCATTCTGATGATTGCCTTCAGCTTTGCTCTGGTATTCTCCAGCAACATTAACATTTTAATATCCAGCTTTGCTTAGGACTTTCCAACTCTTAATCTTCTGTGAGTGTGGCCCTCGGCAAATCTATGGAAAGACACTGGACTCAGAATGCATAGCCAGGCTCCCAGCTGGACCCCTCTGCCTCCCAACTGGACCCCTCTGCCTCCCTCTGAAGCCACATGAGCTGCTCCGGTCTCCAGGGTCTCTCCAAACTCGAGCTGATGGTGGTCACATAATGTTATTAGCCGTTTCAATGGGAATTAAGACAATTTTATCAGGACATAAACTCCTGCTGATTTAGGAGCCACAGTGAATCATGGCCTCTAGAGCTGAGGAGGCCTCAGATCTCTAGCTGAGCCTGATGGTGTCCACCCAAGGATGGCGCTGGCCACAGCTACAAAGTGACTCATCCTCTGCTCCTGTGGACAGGAGGCGCTGTCTTTCCCGGGCAGTGCTGGCCTGTGTTACCTGCAGCAGGCCTGGCAATTTGGGCTCTAGGCTCCCCTTCCTTCCCTGCCTGAGCCCTCAAGTCCCCACTCCCCTCTGCTTCAGGACATCTGAATGTGCACCTCTGGGAACTCCTCTGGAGAACAAAGCTGCATTCTGACCCCAAGCCCCAGGGAAGGATCCTTATAACACTCTGAGCTCTGGGTATAGAGGCAGTGTCACCCACCAGTGAGACCACAGGCTTTGGGTGATTCTGGTTTCCAGCACAGTCTCTGCTACGTCCTTGCTGAGAGACCTTGGGCAAGTTACTTAGCCTCTCAGGGCCTCATTGTTTTCCCCTTTTCAAAATGAGCATACTGACTGCGGCAAATTTTTGCAAAGTCTTGACTAAAAAAAGCAGCCAAAGGCAGATTCTGAAGCAACTGAGATGGATGCAGGGGACACTTCTAAGGCTGGGGACTAAACACAGGGCCTCTGTGTCTCAGACTGTCTGCAGCATGGACACTGTGGCAGTTTCTGCTGTGGGGTTCCAGGAGTCAAATGTGTTAAGTGTCTGGTGCACAGTGAACCTGCCGTGAATGCTAAGCACCATTGCTATTGTTGGTATTACCCTTCTGCTTGTAGGCAAACGTCCCATCTCATCTTTCCACATCAAGCCCCTGACACAGTAAGGGCCTGACTCTCAGCACAGCAAAAGAGCACGGACTTGGGAACAATTGCCCAGGTTCAAAGCCCAGGTCCACCACCCCTGAGTTGTATGATTTTGAATGAGTTTCTAAACCTCTCAGCATTTCAAGGTCTTCATCTGTAAAATAGAGGGGTGCCAGCATGGTGCCTGGCTCACTGTGATCACCAAATTAGTGCTGGTTTTTATTATTCTCAGCCCCCAGGGAGCGTTGCATCAAGGGGCCCCCAATGCCTTCCTTTTCTGCCACCACTGCATTTACAGACAAAGAAACTGAGGCCAAAGGCACTAAATTAAACGTTTGGGAACAAGACATTATATGACCATGCTAAATTATGCAGGGCAGACAATTAGAGAACAAAATGATCTGTAATAAAGAGCTAATTGGGTAGGACAGAGGCTAAGTGTCCCAGGAGCCAGAGACGAGGACAGAAAAAGCAGCCTGAGATTAGGATGGCCTGGCCAGGGCCCTTGTTAATAACAGTGAGATTTCTTTTACTATGAGTAATGCACACTCTTGGAAAGCAGGATGTATATAAATCACCAGCGCCTCACTTTCCAAAGACAATGGCTGTTGAAGTATCAAAGCCTTTCCATTCTTTTTATATTCACATACAAGCCTATATTCTCATACTTGATTTCCCATGGTGTGACCCTTCCGCTGTCCTCATTTTCCCCATTGGTGGGGAGGGATCCCCCACCCCAAATATTAAGAAATGGTCAAACTCCCAACACCTGACATTGGACAGGGGAGACTGATCAGGTTTATTAGTCACTCGTGGCCACAGAAGGCTCAAACTCAGGTGAGCAGGCCAGCAGGCACCTGAGAGTAAGCCTTGTAGTGACTAGAGGGCGAGGACCCCCTGGTTCCTGTGCAGGATGGGACTGGTTTCCACATAGGGTAGGTAGGTAGTTGAAGCCTATCAGGAGGGGATCAGGTGGCACCGATCTGGCCTGGCCAAGAGGGGAAGCAGCTGGGGGTAGGGGTGTAGGGGTGGCTATCTGGTAGAGAGAGGGGAACTCCCAGACTGTGAGGTCCCAAGAGGCTGAACGATACCAAGGCAGCACGTGACATTTTAGGGCTTACAACACAAATACAGAATAGCTGGAATTTGATCCCATGAATTTCCTACTTTCCAGAAACAGAAAGGTGATTTCTTGCTCTAGTCCCATGTCTATTGGTCAGCAGGGAGCGCCTGGTTTATCACAGACACTCAGGGATTCTTACTGATAGAGCTGCACCCATCTGCCAGGCTGCTTCTTTGCTCCCCCTCCGGTGCCCATTCTCCACACGGCCACTAGGGGGAACTTTGGAAGCATGTGTTGGCTTCCTGTGGCATCTCCGATGATGTCTGGAATGCTCTCTGTGTCTGGCCTGGAATCCAGCGCAGTCTGGTTCCATCCACCTGGGCAGCCTAGGCCCCTGTCTTGGTTCCCCGCAACTCACAATGATCTGGTCTCATGCTTGCCAGTTTTTCCACCTTTATACTACTGAGCCTTTGCACGTGTTGCTCCTTCTGCCTAGAGCATCCTCCACGCTTTCAGCTGATGGCCTCCCCACCTCCTCTAGGTCTCCTCTAGGAAGCCCACCAGCCCTCCCCCAGCAGGGGAAGTCCCCTCCGCCCTCACTGTATTGTATCTGTCTTTCTGTACAGCTATTGCTTCAATGACAGATGCCCTACTTGACTGGAAACACTGGGCACAGACTGTGTCTGCCTTAGTTACCCACACATGGCACAAGCTCTGCATTTAGTGTGGTCAGGTGCTTATATAGGAGACCTGACTCCTTTGGCTGCTTGGACCATTTGGATGGAATCAGAGGCCATGACCCATCTCCAGATGGCCTGGAGATGGCCTGGCAGGGAGAGTGGGGCACCAAATACAGATGGTGAGCAGTGCGGCCACCTAGTACATACCTCACCGATGGGGGGGGGGCGAGGCTAGGGGAAGAAGTCGCTCTGACTTCAGTCTCCCCTTCTCCTTCCAGGGCGTTTGGAGCCTATTTGGTGCCACCCCCTGCATAGTCAAAACCTGCACCTCTGCTTATAACTCCCCCTACAGAAGGTTCTAAGCATGCCTGGTTTTGCACCAAATGACCTTTGAATTTTTGCTGGTGTTGGCCCCATTTTCTTGGGCAGAGAGTGTTCTTTGGGGCCTGGGGTCCCCAGGATGAACGGGAAAATAATAGTAAGAATCCTCTGCATATCCCAGGAAGGTAATGAGGATGCTCCCTTATGAAGTGAAGGCACTCTCAGCTGGAAAGTCAGTTGGCGGGGCGACTGGCTCACATCTTCTCCCTGGAATCACCCTCCTTTCTCCTCACTGATTCCTCCTCCTCTGCACAGTGCCTTGGTTCCCCTTATTCTTCTTGCTTAACTAGGAGACAACATTTTCTTGGCAACACGATTTTCATAAAGATCCTCCAGGGAAAAGCAGAGCAGAAGCACAGGCGAACTGACAGTGAACCTGCAACTGCAGGCACCAAAGAAACCACTTCTAATGGTGAGAAGTGTATAGAGGGCAGAACTCCACTAAGAGCAGTTACAGCAGAGAGGAGGCCCGAGGCCCACCCCACCTTGCCGCATCTGTGCTCCTCGCTCCTCCTTATCCCTCTTGTGGTTCCCAGTATCCCCTCCACCCCCAGCCCCAAGCTTCACACTGAACCTTACAAAGTTAATAGACATGATTGCAATGATTACTAAGTAGCATAGTATTGTGTGTTCCAGATGTGGAGTCACACACTTTACATAGAAAGTTAATAGTCATAATAGCAACACGCTACAATGTAACATTAAATATACTTTATTTATACTAAGTAACTTTTCCATTCAATCAAAATAACATTTACTCATTCCCCTTATTTTCTCCATTCATGGGACATTTATGAAACCCTACCATAGTCAAGAGTATTATTCCTCAGCTTTTCCACACTACAGTGAAATTCATGATGTGGGCTACTTATGAGGAAAAGGTTTCATTCAGCTGATAGCTTTGGAGGCTGAAAGTTCAGACAGCACTGAGCACGGTGTAGCACTGGCCTAAGGCAGAGGACAAAGTGTGTATTGAAAGAAGCATCACATCTTGAACCAGGAAGCAGAGAGGGGAGAGGGGCCTGGCTTGCTTCATTTTTGTCTCTTTAGGGCACTTGCCCCAACCACAGTAACCTGAGAACCTCCCACTAGGCCTCACCTCTCAATGTTTCTACCACCTCCCAGTACACCACCCTGGGGACAGAGGCCTTCATGCATGTAGCATTGGGAGACTCACAAACTGTACCCAAATCATACCATCACGACAATGCTGGAAAGCTGACCTGAATTTATTGAGCAGTTATTATATGCCAACCACCAGGATTTCAGTTTCTCCTTACAATGAGCCTCTTCTTGCAGCCAAGGAAGCCAGGCTCCCGACTCTACAGTACAATCACATTGCCTGTGCTCCGGGTCTTTTGGTCAGTGACATCTTTATTCATCTCTGTCTCCCAGTAAGGAGTTCCTCATGGGGGATGAAGTGGTGCAGTCTAAGCAGTGTTACTACAGCTGCAGTTCCTGTGACAGTCACAGTGACCACCGTGCCCTCAGCTGCAGCTGCCCTTCACTTCAGAGACTACCATATGATCTCTGAGCTGAGCATCGACGATGGCCCTCAGCACATGTCAGCTACACAGGGGAGGAGTTGCATGGCCACAGATGCAGGGAAGCTAAGAGGGAACCTAGAGGGGCACAGGCTGGACTGCTGGGGTCCCTGATCCAGCCTGAGCCAATCTCTGGTCCCTTAAGTTCCCCAAGACACCCTTGGAGCCAGTACCCTCCCCCACCCCACTTTCTCTGCTTAAACCAGACAAAGTGTTTTCCTGTTACTTACAAGGAGCCTTGATTTGGTGCCAAGGAAACCTGTTTATTTTTAAAATCTGCATAAAGCTCCATTTCTAACAATGAGCATCTCTTTCTCAGAGAGCCCTCATAAATAACAAAAAGGAGGCTTTTGCAAACCTTTATGGAAATTAAGCCCACAATCCGGGTACACACTTGTTTAACAAGTGATAATTAACTGCTGACAATATAATTTCAGCTTGGAAGAAAATGTGTTTTTCATTAAGAAGTAATCAAAGAGATCTTTGCATAGGAGAGTTCAGTCTCCTCTGCCAGAGCTCAGCTTCTCCACTGATAGAGGCTCTGAGTGGTGTTCCAGTATCCACTGTCCCCTGCCACATGGGAGATGGGGCCCAGAGGCAACACCCAGGCCCAGGGACTTCTGATGCCTGGGTTTTCTGTGCCCACACTTGGGGCAGCTCAGCAGGTGGTTCAACCAGCTTCTGAGTTCCCTAAGGACTCATCCTCCTCCTCTGGCATCCCCAGGCCCCAGTGTGCCCAGAGCTGGCTGGCAGGGGGCTGATGCTGACCCCGACTTTAGAGAAGGACAATACATCCTGGTCTCTGTAGCCCCTACAACCCCCCAGGGCTTTTGGGGGTCATATATCACCCACCCCCATTCACAGAAGAGGAAACATAGGCTCAGAGTCATGGAGTTACTTGTTCAAGGCCACGAAGCTGATGAGGGTGCCACATGGAACTGTGAACTTGTCTGAATCCCGAATCATGCCACCCCCACGGCTCCCCAGCTCCCCCGTTCTGCACTTCAGTGTCCCCACCTCCTTAGGAGACCCTTTGAAGACTAAATAGGTTGATTAAATAAAGCACTTATAATAGTGCTTGGTACATAGTAAACTCTGGTTATGTCAACTGTAATGCTTATGTTAATAATAAGTATATAATTTTAATAAGATATAATTAGATAAATAATAAGATATAATTCTTCTATCAGTAACCTCAGTAATAACATCCACAGCATGTTGATATTATCAGACTCTTCCTTCCTCCTTGCAGGTCCCCCTTTCATCATCTCTGTCCCCCTTGGGGTCCACCCTTCATTTCCAGCACCTATTTCTGAGGGAAAAGAGGAAGGACCTGTGACTCTGAGTGTGGGACAAGGCACTTCCAGGGTCCTGGAGGCAGAGTCCCCTGAGCTTCCTGCTGTCTGCTGACGTGCAGGCCCCGCCTGCCTGAGCCGAGCTCAGTCATGGCCCGTGAGGACTTGCTGGAGCACACTGTCTCCAGTTCTACCCCTGGATCTTCATAGGAATCACCAGATCTTGTGACCCTCCTCTTATCCCCCACCCCTCTACACAGACACCCCACTTCAAGATCGCCCTCCCCCCTTGATCACCTCCAACCTCCACCTGCTCTCCTTAGGAAGTCTTTCCTCCATTCCCCCTATGGTGAAATTGATTGTTCTGAAGCCAACTCTAAGGCTGCCTTCTTGATGACATCTTGAGCCCAGATCTGTCTGCTCTGACCTAGAGGCTCCTGACCTGTCCCCTAAGGCACCACCAAATGCCAGATCACACACCTGCCACAAGCCATTCAACCTACACATCACTCTGAGGAGTGTGCCTTCTTCCCTGTTTCTCAGCCAAGTCTCAGGGGAGAGATGGATGTGCAAGCCCTGACTCTTATATTCAGCTGCTCCCTGGACACCTGCCCTGGATGATCCAAGGTTATCTCAGACTCAGTGAGCCCGGGAGGCCTGGGGTGGATGCTGCAGGGAACAAACACAACTCAGAGACCTAGTTCTGACTTCCTTTCCTGAAAACCTTCTCTCTATCAACACTAGCAGCATTTGATCACATATACCAACAAGAAAACTTCTAGGCTGTGGAGAGGAACGACAACCAGGGTAGCAAGTGTGTGACCAGGGTCGGTAGCCACCATCTTGGGTGTGGGAGTGGGATTGTGGGCCTGGGTAACCCAGGGACTTAGGTTTAACACCCTGACAGGGATAAAAGAGGTCTGTGCCCATGGAAGTCAGGGTGGGGTATTTATCCCCACACGGAACTGGAACCCCTGAAGAGCTTCATTTCAATAAATGTGCATTTAAAAAATTGCATTCAGAGGAGCTGGGGGGATGGTAGGGAAGCTCATCTGTCTCTGCATTCTGGGTAGAACAAAAACAAAAACAAAGAATTCTCTTGGGAATTTTTAAACAAAGGCTTGTACTTCCCTTGGGCTGATGGCTTTAATATACCTCATAAATTTTATTTCTGAACAGAGAGGCCAAGAAATTCACATATAATTGGTCCCAGGCTGATGATACTTTGGGGGTATATGAAGATGGCAATCAAGAATGTTTTGGTAGGGGCACATCCTCCACACAGCTGTACAGAACTCCCACAGATCAGGAAAAGGAGCTTAAAAATAAAAATTCCAAAACAATGGAAGAATGACTATCCTACAGGAGACTAAGCAGATGAACAAGATCAGAGAGGTGATCCAAAGAGCCTCTAATAACAGAAGGATCACCAGAGAAACTCTAAGATAAGTAGGTGTGAAATAAAGTCATGAAAGAAACAATCAAAATAGAAAGACTAGAACTAGGTATTACGAAAAAAGGGCAATAATATTGGAAAATGAGCTATTTCTCCCAGAATGAAATGTGTAATCTTTGAAACAAAGGCTCAGTGCAGTAAGAAAGAAATAAAGCAGCAGATTAGGCGAAGCTAAAAGTGAACAGGAATATAGACAAAGGAAACCTTTTAGGGGCTAGGGGGTATAATTCAGTGTCAGAGTACATGCTTAGTGTGACTGAGACCTGGGTTCCACCCCCAGCTCTCAGAAAAGGGAAATCTTCCAGAATATAGATTAGAAAAATCAACTTGTAGAAAAAAACCTGAGTGGAATAAAGAGACATTAGATTAAAATAAGATAATGCACTCTACACCATATAAGGGTTCAAGAATATAGGAAAAGAAAAAAGAAAGAAAATGATAAAGACCAAGAATTTTAAAAGTTTTATAAAAGATGATTTTATAAAAGTCCTATGAATCCTAAGAAGGCTAAAACAAATCATATATCTAGACCTGCCTATATCAGGGAATTTATGAAGTACAACTATAAACATAATGATGAGAAGATAAACCCAGGCACAAATGAGAAACATAAATTATAAAATATGTTAATCTATTTATAAAAAGGCTAAAATGGGCAAAACCAAGCTATGGTATTAGCAGTGGTGAGCCTTGGTGGAGGGGTAGTGCCTGAATGGGAGCCCAAGAGAGCTTTTGGTTATACATCAGAAAAGATAAAAATAAGAAAGAAGATAATTGGACAAAAGACAGAGGGCTACTAAAGAGAGACACCTGACTGCACAGCAGTAATAGAGATCAGAAAACAGTGGGACACTTCTATGTCCAGAGAAAGAACTACCATAGGAGAATTCTACTTCTAGCTAGAGCACTGCTCACAATTGAGGGATTAAGAAAGGAGATTTTCAGGAAAAAAACAACTGAGTGGTTTACTACTAGGGAGATTGTTCTAAAAGAACAAATAAAGGATGACTTCAGGAAGGACAGAGAACATAAAAAGGAGGGGGAAGCCATCAGGGCACATGAGAGTGCCAGGATGTGAGGGGCAAGTCTAAGCCCTCACTGATCCTGACCATGGGAAAGAAGTGCAAAGCCAGCAACTACGGAAGTTAGACCTAAGCTGGGCGAAAGAGAAGCAGAGAGGGAATCGTAACATTAGGCTAGACCTGCATTAAGATGGGAGGTCAGGGTTAAGGTCTGGCTGTGGTTCAGGGGAAGGACAGACCTTTAGTAGCTCTAGACTAGTAAGTCAAGTATGCTTATTTAAAGGCAATTAATATATGGAGAGAAACAAAACATAGACCTCTAAAACTGGAAACATAATGAAGATTTGATCAATGTAATGGACAGTAGAAAACGAGTCACCATGACCGTTCCTCTTGACAGGTCAGCCTGGTTGGATTAAGAAATGCCTAGCAGATTAGTAAAGCACAACTCTGGGCATGTCTGTGGCATGTTTCCTGAGATGAGTGGCACAGAGAGCAGCAAACTGAAGGCGGAAGACCCACCCTAGTTGTGGGTGGTACCATTCAATAGGCTTGTGGCCTGGACGGAATAAAGGGAAAGAAGAAAGGAGCTGGCACACATCTGAAGAGCTCCATTCTGCTAGAGTGGGTGCACCTTTTGCTGTTACCACCTGTGGACAACAGCCTCTGACTTCTTCAGCTTTCCAACCCAGACTCAAACCAGCTGCTCTCCAGGAAGCCTTCAGTCCTTTGGTCTTTGCCTGGTGCTGGATCCTTGATCCCTCCTGTTCTGAAGTTTCCAGGTTTTTGGACTTCAGCAGGTGATTCCACCTCTATGACCCCCAGTCTCCTTGTCTGTAAACTGGAGGTGACAGCACATTTTGTCAGAGGATCACAATTGCATATTCCATCTAGGAGCACTCATCGAGCATGGAATCCTGGAAGCACCACATGAGAGCCAGTCTTGTCAGGCACATCCACAGCGCATCCCAGCCACCATCCCAGCAGTGCTGAGGGGCAGGGACCACTGTCCCCCTCACTTTGCTGGAGAGAAAACTGAGACCCAAGGCAAAACCTGTCCAGATCACATTCTGGGAACAGCTGAGCACGGATATAATCTGGAGTTCTCTGACCTTGAAGTCACACATTGATCCCCCGACCTTGAATAGCTGACATTCTCTCTGAGCCTCAGCCTTTTGATCTGGCACGGTGGCTGGGCAGAGACAAAGCATGAGAGTCTGGCTCCATTCCCAGTGAGGTCCAATCCCTAGGAGGGGCTCCTACTGTCACTGTCACCCATACCAATGTTGCTCCTCACCTCTGCTGCACAGGCCAGACATGGAGGACAAGAAGCTGGGAGTGGCTGTGGCCTTGCTCTTCAGGGTGACCTGTGGGCTCTGGCCTGGCACAGGGAGAGCCCGGGATTGGGCTGTATTTCACTGATTCACACTTAGGGCCTGGGCGATGAGTGAATGAATGAGAAAAATGTCCCTGGGTCTACACTACACATCGATTATTTCCATCAGAATTGTCACACTTAGGAGTGTCCCAGAAGACAGCACCCTGAGAAGCCTAGTGACATCAGGACATGCACAGCTTTCCACAAGGATAACAGGGCCCCTGACTTCTAGCTCCATAGCTCTTCTGAGCACTTACTGCTTTCAGACACGTGTGACCCCTTTATCTCTTATAATCTGCGTCCCCAAGTATAGCACCAGCACTGTGAGAGCAGGGACTCTGTTGTCTCCGCTGCTGGGCCCCACGTGGCAGGTGCTGAGTAACACCACTGAGCCTCGGTTTCATCATCTACACATTGAGAGGACGACGTCCTGCAGCTGTCCTGGGGTCATAGTGAGATGCTACCTGCCTGGTCCCCAGTGCAGGGTGACACAGGCAGAGGGCATTGGCTCCCTTCACCTCTCTGCTCCCAGGGTCTTGTCGAAGAAATGAGTTCTAGGGACACGGTGATCTGAGCATGCTTTCTTTTCCTGTGTGATGATAAAGCTTCTGCAGCCAAGCTTTATTTTATGAGAGAAAGGAGATATTATTACACTGGCTCAAGCAGCCACCAGGGAAATTTCCAAAAGGACAAGGAGGAAGAAGTGAACTCCAGAGGCAACCTTGCTGTCTTTATCTCTCAACAGAGGGAGGACAGCAGCAACTGTGTGTAGAATGTTTGCAGATTCCCAGGGGCTGCACTGTTTTACCTACATCCCTCTGTTCACACCTGTGGAACAGGTGCTACCCACTGTGGAAATAAAGGGCTGAAGGAGCAGGAAACTTGCTTAGGAAACTGAGATCAAACTGGGTCTGCTTGACTCTGAAGCCTGTGGGTCTCTAGTCCTGCCTTAAATTCCTAGAAACCTCCAGACCCTACATTGTCCACCAACCTCCTCCGACAGAGAAGGAGGTATAGATGCAGAGTTTACCTGGGGAGGAGGAAATTGTCTGGGGCTGAGTTTGCAGGAACTGTCTCCTTCTGCCCCTTAAAATACCTGCTTCCTCTCCCAAAGGGCATTTTGTGATGATCAAGGATTATTTGGGGAACGTAAGAAGAGGATCCTGGTCAGCTGTGGCTCCCCTGCCTGCAAGTGGCTGTGGCATCCATAAAGGTGGGCAGAGGTCCCATGGTCCAGCTTCTGGGCGATGCACTGGGTGGCCCTGAGCCTCGATGTGCTGTGGGGTCTCAGAACGTGAGGAGTCCCCAGTGGAATGGCCCTGCTGGGCAGAACCCTGTGGGTGACAGGTGAGGACAGTTACTGTTTCTCTGTGCCTGACACCATTAGCTGACCCAGGGAGACAGGTAAGTCTTGGGACAACTGCAAGGATCCACAGGTGACAGACCCCAAAGTAACTTGAGGTCACATGATTCCCTGGGCCCAGAAGGGTCACCTCCAGGTTCCTGAGCCCTTGGACAAGGGCACTGCCCAGTTTTGCCACACAGAACTGCCTGCTGAGCCCCTCTGTGCCCTCCTTGCTGAGGGAGGGACCCCCTACCCTGCTCCAAGGCTCTCAGGTCCTGGACAGTTGTCACTGCCTCTCTCTGAGACTGTTCTCTTCTCCGTCCCCCTGTCTAGGCCAAGTCCAGAAGGACTGACTCGGGGAGGGGCTGTCACACTGCAGGAAGTGGGCACCAGGCAGAGCGGCAAACACAGAAAAGGGAAGTGGACTGTCCACTCCCCCAGGGGTTCTGAGCTAGATGTGGTCTCAGCACCTTGGAGAGAAGATAGTTGAACTAGCTTGACTATCTAGATTTCTGGAATCACAGTTACGGAGTGAAACAGCCTTCTGCCCATAGGACAGATAGTCAGGATGGGGGACACACACAAGAAACAGTGGACAGTCCACCTTCTGCAGGATGGATGGAGCTAAGTGTGGCTTCCAAAGCTGCAGAGCAACACAGCAATTGAATAAGCTGGACTACATAGACTCCTGACAGCAGAAAGGAAGTCAGGTCACAGATGCAGAACAAAGCAGCTCAGCCTCCTCCGTCCCTGGTGCCAGCTTAGTGATGCTCTCAATAAGTCCACACTGCATCACCTCTGGAGGCTGCTCTGGGGGAAAGGGGCTGATTTGCCAGGACCTGGCTGCAACATCTGAGCAGAGATGCTTAGTTCTGCATTGGAGTTTTCTTCTTTATGAATCACACCCCTTGTGCCCAGGTGGAACATGTTCACTGCTTATCCATGTATGTTTTTGTACAGCTACAGTACTTATCTCTTTGCTTCTTATGATTTTATAATCACCCATCCAGTCACCTTTTTCATTTATTTGTTGTTTCTTTCATTCATTTCTCCACATACTTGCTCCTGTGCTAATTTGGTCCTTGGTCCACTCATTCTTAATTCAGTATTTGTCCATTCATTCATCCGTTGTCTATTTGTGTGCTCAGCTCCTCACTCAGTCATCAGGGTTTCATCTTCCATCCTCAGCTTCATTGGATCATTCATTTACTCACCACCTCATTCATGCACTTATCCATTATACCTTGGTTCATTAAGTTATTCAACGGTTTATATATTTTCTAATTAACTGATTCACCCATCAGCTGACAAAACCAACTTTTGGTCAATGTTCTCTGAGGGTTGGTTCCTATCCAGTGTGATTCCTACAGCTCTTAGCCTCCTAGCATATTTGGGGCATCTCCATGGCAAAGGTCACCTTCTGGAAGAAACACATATTATCCACTAAGTGTGCACAGGGGATAGCTCACACATCACAGGTGGACAAGGCTTACAATCATGGACCAGTTGTGGAATGAGTCCAGGTCAAGTAAGAGAATGGCACACTGATCCTGAACCCTCCTGGGCCTTCTGTATTTCTCAGCACTGGCGGTCAGGTGGGTCCCCCAATGGCAGATCCTGGGACTCCATGCCTGCCATTCAGCTGGGAGGTGAAGGGGGTCTGAGGGGCATGGAAAGGGGGAACAGAGAAGGGACTCACCAATGAAGGCTGTATTAGGAATTCAGTTCCCACTACGGGCACCTGGGGCTAATCAGGAGCCAGAGGCACACTCTTCACAGTTGCCCCACAAGAAGGTCAAAGAGTGGGGATATTTACATACTATTTCTCTTAGTCATTGGCTGAGGGCTTTTCCCAGGAGAGGAGTATTCATTCCTGGGCAGTTAAGTCCTGCCACATCTGGCATCCAAGTGGGATTTGGTGACCAGAAAAAGTCCCCACACAAAACAATGTAGGGGCTGAAAGTTGATCCTGGATGAAAATGGTCAAGAGTTTAAACAGCTGGGAGCTCCCCAGTCTCCTCTGGTCACCGATCACCCTCCACTGGTGTCACTTAAATTTTCTGTACCATGTGGTTCTGCAGGACTCTTAGTCACCAGCTGGCTCTGTGTCTTTATTTTATACACTGGGGAAATTAAGGTCCAGGCAGAGGATGCATCTGGTTCAAGATCACCCAGCCCCCACTCGGGAGTCAGGCCCAGACCAGACTTCCCCCACTCTCAGATATGGCTCCCCCTCATCACTCACTGGGGTGATGCTGACTTTGCCTGGGAATTTTCTGCCAAATACATTCTTGGAGAACAAAGTCAACAAGCAGGAAGCTGGTGCCTTTGAAAAACTGGAAGTTAATGTGCCCTGGGGCCTTGTTTTCATTTTAGAGCCCCCCTTCCACACTGCACCCCCAACACACACACACACACACACACACACACTTAAAAGGCACATTTGCTGATGCAAAGTGGCTGTCAGATTCACTCCTTAAGAAATGTGTGTGACCTTTGCCCATGTGAACATAGCATGCTTCTGAAGTGACTACATCCAGTTAGAATCCCGTAGAGTGAGGTATCACAGGGCAAACAGGTTGATCTAAAAGAATTTAAGTCACCACATATTTACCTTGACTTCTAAACTTTGAAATTGAGAAAGAAGACATTGTCTTTAAAGGTTACCTTTTCTTCAAACTATTCTGGGTTTGTGAGCACATGTTGAGCATGTGAAAGGTCAATATTTTATCACTGTTTAATCCTGCCCACTTTTTCTGCTGCTACAAAGACTTTACCTCCTGCACCAAGGACTTTCCCTGCACAAGGAACCCCTGTACCAGGGACCACTCTGTGGCACTAGGGACTCCTCCTACACCTTGGACCTCTCCCTACACATATAAGCAAATTTTCTTTGCAACTAGAGATTGTCTTTTTCATCTCCTTGGAGAGACTGGACTGAGGTGCTAGGCCAAGAGACATGGGACCAGGACACTGAGAAAGTCTGGGCACCACCCCCATACTACAGATAAGCTACCATCTCCCAAGGGCCTGCAGTGCCTCAGGTGCTATGTTGAGTCCTTGGAACAATGTTCGTGATCTATAACACATAGCTCCACCTGCAGAGTGTAGGTTTCTCTGGGTTCCCCCATCATGTCCTGCCTGGGTTATTGGCCTTACTGCCCCCCTGAATTCTTGACCTCATAGCTCTGTGTGTCTGTGAATCCTCCTGTATTAGTCACTTTTCCATCATGGAGACAAAATACCTCACACCCACAATTTAAGGAAGGAAAGTTTATTTTGGCTCATGATCTCAAAGAGTTTATTCTGTGGTGGGCCAGCTCCAAGGCAGAAACAGCACAGCAGAAAGGCATGGGGAAACATAGCTGCTCAGCTCATGGCAGCCAGGAAGTAGAGAGAGAGAGAGGGAGGAGCTAGGGACAAAATACAGCCTTCCAAGCCATGCCCCCAGTGAGCTGGCCACAACTCCTATCAGCACATTTAACTGTGAACTCATCAAGTTTACAGCTTGTCAGGGGCTCACATCTGTTGTGGCTATAACTGCCTATGGGGAAGAAGATGTGGGAGGATCCACTGGTCGCGCCATCAAAGAGAGTTGGCACATGCATCATCCTAAGCCCGGCCAGGGATCACTGGCTCCCTCACCAGATGTGTCTGGGACATGGGACATCTTGTCTCTCTTGACATCATGTGATTCTGTGAATAATAATGAGTCATAATTATGTTAAGCGTCTGTTTCACTCCTTCAGCTAATACTTGTGAGTGCCTGGTGTGTGCTACACGATGACCCACAGAGCCGCTCATCGACAGAGTGGGGCCACAACTCCCCATCCTGCCACTGTGGTTGCTACCTCTACTGCCACACAAGAACATTTCTTTCCTGCTCTGGCCTCTCCTGCTGCTTGGCTCCAGGACCTTTTTCTCCCCCAAATCCTCAGCTCTTGTCTTTTCCTGTCCACAGGGTAGGGCCTGGGCTGGGGGAGATGACACAAACAGGTAAGTAGAGGATAAGTCCCAGAGTTGAATGAGGATCTTGGTTCTCTCCTTGAGAAATGAGCAGTTTAACACAAATTAACTTAAGCACAGTCCATGTCTAAAGAAGAAAAAGAAGCTGGTTAGGTTCATTTTCTTAGTCAGCTTGTTCAAGTCTAGCATTAATCTATTCATCAGCTCAGCCCATCGGCAGCAAACATGCTTCTTCAGGAATTTTCTAACTGAAAATAAATGCCTCATTAAGTCAAATGTATTAACCTGAGAGCAGTAGCGATGTCAGGCAGACTAATGAAAGTTGTTATAGGGAATGCACAATAGTCCTCGGAGGGGCCGGGCTGCCATCAGGAGCTCTGCAAATGGCTCAGCTATTGTTAGCTGGGCATGGAATCATGGAGGGAGGGAGAGGAGTGGGAGATGGAAAAGGGGCTGTGGCCCAAGCGGGGGTCACAGTCTATCCTGTGAGGGGTGGCTTGATCACTGCCAGTGTCTTTGAATGTTTATGAAAGATACATAGCCAAGGGAAGAGATGGAGGTGACACACTCACTCACTGTTGGGTGGGGAGATGGGTTTACCTTCTATGGTTTGACTGTGTCCCTTAGAAGTTCAGATGCTGGAAACCTAATCCCCAAATTCATCTGTTAGTGGTTTTTGGAGGTCATTAGATGAGGGCATAAGGGTGGGACACCTGTAATTTCTCTATCTCTTGGCATGCTGCCCTCTGCCTGCTTTGATGTAGCACCAGGCCCTCATCAGATGCTGAGCAGATGCCAGGGCCAGGATCTTGGGCTTCTCAGCCTCCAGAACCCTGAGCCAAATAAACTTCTGTTAATTATAAATTACCTTTTCTCAGGTGTTTTGCTATAGCAGCAGAAAATGGACAAAGCCTCTAAAGTGGTGGGGGGCAGGAGGGTTGGAGTTGGGTGTCAGAATTGGGTTCAGGTCTGGGCCTCCCCACATCCTGGTAGATGAGGCTCAGCTCCAGCCCCTCCTTTCTGTGTGGGCACCTTTATAAGCACTAAACCCATCAGCTTTCACAGAAGCCCAGCTGACAGGAGTTTCGGGCCCAGGCTGACAGATGAGGAAATGGAGGCTCAGGGGAGATAAATGACCCGCCCAAGGTCACTCAGCTTGTTCGGAGAGTGGAGACAGAACAGGCTGCTGACATACATGGGGACCTCAGCTCTGCCATCCCTGCTCCCTGGGGCTCCATCTTCAGCACCCACCCATGGCTGATTCTCCATCCACCTGAGATTTCCAGGGTGAGCTCTCCTCCCCACCACACAAAACCCATGCAGGGCAAGGCAGGTCACAGCTGAGGCACCCATAGACCTTGATTTAAATATGGCTCCAGACCAGGTCTGCCAGGAACCCTGGCTATTACTGCTGAGTCTCAGTTTCTTCACCAACACCTTTGTACCTCACAGGCTCATGTAAAGATCAAATAAGATAATAAAGTCCCCACATGGCAGGTGCTCAGGAAGCACAGAGAAACCCTGCAAGTCTGCATGGAAGAGGTACCTTCCAAGTGTGCACCAGGCCAGCCAGCTTGCCCTGGGACAAAGGTAGAGAGAGTTCTATAAAACAGGCCAGGTCAACTAGGAGACTGGTCCAAGGGTGAGATAAGGGAAGGGAGAGTAGACATTCATATTTACAGCCATTTAAAATCCCAGGTCACCCTGTGTCCTCTTTACCATCAGTCCATGAGGGAATGCATACATGCTAGGCATGCATATGGGCCCCCATATTGAAGATCTTGTTCTATCTAAAAATAAAGTATTCCCCAGGACGTAGTTATTATGAGCCCCACATGTCAGGTAAAGAAACAGAGGCTCTGAGCTGCTGAGTGATTTGCCGGGATTCGCCTCCAGGTCTCTCTGATGCAGGGCCCTGATTCCTCACTGGCCTAGGTGCTTCTCCTGCTGGGCAGTGTTTGTTTGCCCTGCAAACTGTGGGCATCTAGAACTGTGTGGTGCTGGCCACTCTCCCTGCCTGCCTCGGCTCTCAGGCAGGATGTGTCTAGTGGGTGGAAGGCATGAAGATCCCTGAGCATTTCTCAGCTTTGCCTGTAGAGAGACAGGCCTTGGTTTGCATGTTAGCACAAGCCCCAGGGGCTTGACACAGCCCTGTGGGGACTCCTGGCTCAGAGCTGGTGTTCCCATCTCTCAAGGTGAGCCCGTGTGGATTTCTGGCTGCAGAGCACCTACTGTTCCATAGTGTGAGCTCTGAACACTCTGGGTATGCACTGAGGCTAGGACTGAATTGCAGACTGGTGCACTTCAAGTGTCGAATGGTTCAGTGTTGTGTTTAATTCTGTTGCAATGATTTCTGCAATTATGTGCTGAGAACTGTTCTGGATACATTCTTCCTTGGAGAACTGCCCCAGTTTTGCCTGTCAGTGTGAAAAGAGACAAGAAACTCAGGCTTGGTCAGAGGAGCACACTTTGCCAAGGATGTGCAGCAAGTGATGCTGAATGTATGGGGCAGTGGAGGCTGCAGAAAGACAGCCCTATGAGCTGAGAGAGTTAAGAGCTGTCTTCAAATACAGCAAGGCTTCTACTGGGATGAGGAAGTGACTTTCTCAGTGTGGCCTGAAGGAAGGCCTTTCCTCAAAGGCCCAGTTAAAGCTTCCCAGAAATGGAGACACACTATCTTGACAGATGGTGAGCTCCACATCCTTAGGCTTAGGATGCTTAGGAATGAGATGAATATTACTGTGTTTCAGGGCAACTTACTTTACCTCTCTGATTGTCAGTTTCCTCTTCTATAAAGTGTGCATGATAATGCTACTTATCTTATTATCATGTCACTGAGTTATAATGACACATAAATGAGGAAATACACGTGTCTTAGCCTGTTTCTGCTGCTATAACAAAGTGGCCCAGATTGGGAAATTTATAAAGAGCATAGACCCATTGCTCATAGTTCTGGAGGCCTGGAAATCCACAATCAAGGTGCCGACAGGTTTGGGGTCTGGGAGAAGGCCTGGTCTCTGATGTCATCTTGTTGCCATGTCCTCCAGAGAGGACAAATCCTGTGCTCCGCTAGGGTGGTGCTCCTGTCAGTCTCTTCTTAAGTCATCAATCTGGAGACAAGGATGGGGCACTCACAAAGGGATCGTTGTCTACAAGGCCATGTCTCTTAACACCATCTCACTGAGTCATTGCCTCCAGTGATGAATGTAGAAGGGCACAGACATCCAACCACAGTGACTCCTGAAGCATGGAAGGTCCAGGGGTCAATCTATGGCCAGCAGCAGGGGATTGACTTTATGCCTCCGGTCAAGGCTTTACTTGCAGTGGAGGATTCTGGTGTCACATGAGGCAAGGATAATACAATGCTGAGCTCCTTAAAACTCCTGGGCAGATTCCACTCCATGGTCAGTTTTCAGTTACTTAGTCAAAGGTGTCTTGGTCAGAGACTCCTCCTTTAGCCATGGGCCAGTTTTCATTTGCTAATAGATTTAATTTCCATGTACTCTCTGTGTTTTCTTGGAGTTGACTGTTCTGTGAAAAATATGCTTTGGAGACTTGAAGCAACCATCAGAGAGCCTTTAGTAAATTACACTTTAATCAAGTGGAGAAAAACAATGCGCTTGGAACAAGGGAAACTGGGGTAGCAGAGCATTGTCAGGGACAGATGGGAGGCTGAGGGAGGGGGATGCTTTACTGAGCTTGTCTTTCCTGTAGGGCCTGCTCACCAGGGGCTGCTGTCCCGGCCTGTGTATGTGCCATTTCTTGCTCCTATCCCCACCTCAGCTCTGTCTCTCTCTGGGATAAGAGGTGTTTGGGCCACTCTTCTGCCACCCAATGGGTGGTGGTTTTGCCTGGAGAAGGGAGATGAGGAGGGTCCCACTCTTTTCTTGACCTCTCCCATCCTCTGCCTCCCCATCCTGGGTCCCCTGCTGAGGGCTAGCACCAGAGCACTGTGTAAAGGGGAGCAGGGGCTCCTTCCCCAGAGAATGTGGCCATGTGGCAATGTCTCATTGGAGACAGGGGTGGGAGGAGCAAAGTCCCCACCTGTCTCTACCCATCTACCCTCAAGTGAGGGCTCCAGGATGGGCTGGGTCCATCCAGAAATGAGTCAGTCAGTGTTTGGCAAGGCCTGGCCATGGACCCGGGCTGGAGGTTCAGGAAGGGCAAGAGGGTGGGGTTCCTGTGATTTCTGCTGCAATTGCTAAGAACAACCTTGGGCATGGAGCACCTGGGTCTCAGAACTCGGTACAAACTCCACCCTCCCAGGACTCAGTGCAACCCTGCTAGATACACAGGTTTCTTCAAATTGCCTGAATTTGACTTGCCAGGAAGGGGAGTGAGCTCGGCTGGGCCTCTTCGTATACCCAGCCACTGACCCCATGTTCTCCACTGGGCTTTTCCTGACTGCCACTGTTGGTGACTGTCTTAGTTATTTTTCTCATTGTTGGAACAAAATACTTGACATCCAAAGTTAAAGGAGGAAAGATTTATTTGGCTTACAGTTTGTAGAGGTTTCAGTCCATAGTCAGCTGGCTCCAAGGCAAGGTGGCATGGCAGAAGGGCATCACAGAGGAGAAATATCCAGGGCAAACAGGCAAGCAAGAACTCATTAGACCTCTTTCTGTCCCTTATATTCTATGAAGGCTACCTGCCCTAGGGTGGATGTAGCACTTCTACCCTTAATCCTAGCCAGAACTATGCCAAATCAATCAGTGGACTGATTTAGTAATCACACACACACCTTTGATCCCCGCATCACATACTCTAGATCCAGCCACCTCTGAAAAAGGCCCCCTATGGCCCCATGAGGGTTTGGGGGGACATCTAGACACAAGCCATAACAGTGAGACTGGAGTTTCATACCATTTGACAAGCCAGCCCAGCTCAGGCAGAGGTGCTGGGGGTGGGGGATGGCCTTGTTCCTGAATCTCCTGGGAAGCTTTGAGGAGCTGCAGGTTTTAAAGCAGCAGGACATGTGCTACTGAGGTTTAATAAGCAGGGCCAGAATCCAAATACCAGGCCACAGCAGAGACTAAGTAAAACACAGACATGTTACTGTGTCACCACCCAGGTCAGCTACAAAGGAAGGGGGCTGTCGTAAACAAGAGGAACAGATTTGCTTAACTGTGCTGGAGAAGGTAGAGGCTTTGGGAAATAATAGGTAGTTGCTCCCATAGTCCAGGCTCAGCATGAGGGCACAGAGCAGGCTAGGACCTGGTGAAGCTACTGGATCCAGGGGCAGACAGAAGGCCATGCCAAGGCCCAAGTTCTGCCACCAAGAGCTGGCATTCCATGTCAACTCTGCCCCTTCCTATCTGTAAGCCTTATGAAATGGCTTCACCTCTTTGAGACTGAGTTTCCTCATGCACACTTCAGCTCACCTCCCAGGCCAAGGTCATTTTCTGCTCGTGAGGACAGAGGTGCAGAAGCTCTGATCCTCATGGCACAGGCTCATCTGTCACCTCAGAGGGAGCAGGGAACATTTACGTCTGAATTTCTGTGCTCATGGAGGTTCCAAGCCTGGACTGGACCCTGAGGGACCTAGGGCAGAGCACCACTCCATCCTTTTTCTGCTGTGGGGTGCAGCTTGGGGCACAGTCCCCCTTCCCCTGCTGCCCTGCAAAGGAAAAGGGCCTTGGGTGGAGGACAGAGGAGAGAGTGCATCCTGGGCTGGGAGTCTTTGAGGTGACCCAGGCCATCCCTGATGTCACAGGGGAGGAAACCGACCTTGTCCCGTTGTCAGGTTGTCCTCAGTCCCAGGGGTAACTGAAGAGCCCAGCAGGTTAGTCCTTCCAGTCCATGTATCCCTATGGCTCACCCCTTCCTGGCACTCTGTGAGGAAGATATCTTCTAGCTCCAGAAAACTGACAGTAAAGAGAGCCCCGCAGGGATGCTCCCCACATCCAATTAGGCACGAATGACCTACTTCCAGCTTCGCTGACAGCACTTTCTCCCACCCCAATTAGGTGACTTTTCCAGTGGGCCCCCACCTGTCTGGAGTCATCTGAATCAGAGCAGACAATACACACCTGAAAGGAATCCTGCCAGGATCCTTGGTCTGAGCCCAAGGTCCCCAAACCCCAAGGCCACAGAGCCTTTGGGGCAGTTTGGGGGCGGGGTGGGGCCCAAAGGTCACAGCTTGGTACAATGGAGGGCACAGCAGCAGGCTGTGGAGTTTCCCATGATCGTCCTTCTGCATGCACCGTGGACTGTGGCTTCACACTGCTTTGAAGTGATTGAACTTTGCTCCCTAGAAGCCAGGTTCCAGAGAAGGTAAGTATTGCTTACAAGGGAGGAAGCCGAGATTCCAAGAGGTCTGGTAATGTGACTCAGGCCTCACATCTAGGGGGTGGCAGAGTCGGAGGCCAGGATCAGGGTCTATGTTCTGACCTGCTGTGTACCTTCCACTAAGGGCCCTGCACACCCTTCGCACCTGAGGGGCCAGAAGATGTGGGGTTTGCTGCTCACCTTGCCAGAGGCTAACGGAGCTCTTGCAGGGTTTCCATGCACTAGGGAGAATGAGACCTCCCACATTAGGAGCAGGGCTTTGTGCTCATTTGGGGACAAGGTCTCTCCTTAAATGTGGTCATTAAAGCCAGCACATTAGAGAGGGAACAGCCGTTCTGAGGTTCTGGAAGGGAAAAAGAGAGGTAGTATAGGCTAGGAGGAGGCTGGGCCGTCAGGGAGAGAGGCTCAGAAGTGGCAGCTCCTCCACTGCTCAGGCCCCTGGTTGCTCAGGACCCAGTCTCAGCTCTGCAGTTTCCCTGGGGAGCAGGGGAGAGCTCCACCTCTTCTCTGCTGAGAGGTCTGCGGGTGAGTGAGCGCAGTGTCAGGGCTCGGGCTGGGGCAGCCACAGCCTGTGATTTACATCCAAGCGGAGTCTGAGTAAATTCTCTGACTTGAGCCCAGCATTCTCACCACTGAGATCTTCATCCAGTGCTTTTAGCCTCCATAAATCATTTTTAATAACATACCACCTTGTAATTACTGCAAAGCTTCAAGGGGAATAAGACGCACCTCAGACGCAGTGAACTAATTATTGTGAGGTAAGTCTGTTGCAGCCCAGGAGCAGGCCAGATTTTGTGCATAATCCCTGGTGCTACTGGGCAACAGCCTTGGGCTCTGATTGACCAGCACTGACATTCACTCAGGGGGACTGATGGGGTGATTCCGGGTAAACAAGACGAGGTGGGATTAGGAAAGGAGACTGCAGCTGTACCTAGATGTCATAGAAACCACATCTCCATGGACTGGGACAAGGGAGGGAGAGGGTGGGTTGGTTCTCTCATGGCAGGCAGGTGCTGGATCAGCTGCTGGCCATGGACTTCAGGTGGGGGGTAGATGCCCTATTGAGCTGGGGTGGGGCCATGTTGGGGCACCCTGGATTTCAGCCACTAGCTGTACTTGCTGATGGTCTGAGGGTCCCTTGGGTCCCCTGGGCAGCCAGAAGTGGGTGACCATGGGGCTGGGCCAGATCTGGAAACATGGGATTTAAACAAGGTCCCATCAAAGTGGGTAGACCAAATTTGGGGGAGGTTCTGGGCACAGAGAAAGAGAAACTGAACCTAATGGTTGCAGAATCTGGTGACAAGCAAGATGGTAGGATGGGCCAGGCCACAGGAGCAGGGAAGTATGCTCTGAAGACAGAAGCAGCTCCACCCTCATGGTGCCTGGGAGGAGGTGACAAGGGGAGGTCCTGACAGTCCTTGATGGGGCTCAGGCCACAGGTCTGTGACAGGGAGCAGAGTCCCTGGAGTAGCTCTGGGCTCAGAAGGGCCTAGGCTGCATGATCAGGCCATGCAGGAGTTGCTATGTATGCTCTGGTGTCCCCCATGCTTCCTGCTGCAGGTGTCCTGTGCCTCTCCAACCAGCACAAGGCAGGCTAGGCACCTGGTAGTGATGCCCAGGGCCAGCCCCAGCAGCGTAGACTGGCATGTGGAGGTAAACACTCTGCTTCCTCACCGCTAAGTGGGACCTCCAAAGTGCATTCTCATCAGTCAAAGGCTGCTATGCATAGGAGAGCATCTTTTACCACTCTCTTCCCTTCCCTACCTCTGCTGCCCCAGTCCTTCTGAAGCTACTTAATTGGGTCACCATCCACATAAATTACCCACCCTCAAATCCCTGTCACAAGCCTGTTTCTGGGGAAGACCAAGGCCAGGTGGGGCAAGAGGAGAGGTGTGGCCCTAGCAGGAGCAGAGCTGGGACCCATGTCCCAGGGAACTGGGCACTGAGCAAAGATCTCTGCTGGGGTTTGGTCTCAGGCACAAGGCAGGTGTGTAGTTATTAGATCTGTCTCCCAGGGATTATGGCAGTGACAAAGCTAAACACAACCCTGGAGGTCTTTAAGACTCCTCTCAGCTCAGGCTTCAGTTGTGATTCCCTGTGATGTTTTCTGCATCCCAAACCTGGCCAGTTGCTCATCTGCCCAAATTAGCCTCCTGCTAGAGGAAGGCAAGACAACACCAAGACAAAGGAACACAGGAGCCTGAAAGAGTTCCTACAGATGGAACAATTTAAACAACAATAAATAATGAAGTATTGAACTATAACCCAAAGTGTAAAATAACAATACATGCATATATACCACATAAATAATTGAATAAATACATAAATGGAAGAAAGAGATGAATTTCCCTTACAGAAAACTTGCAAATAATTTGTACCACTCATCCAGGAGGTGGAGGTGAACTCTTAGTCTGACCTTGCAAGATGGGTCACTCTTAGTGATTTACTGGGCAGAAAACACAGCACAGGAAGGCCGGAGGAGGCAGGGAGAAAATTTATAGTGGAGAAACTTGGCAGGAATTTACCCAAGGTGAAGATCAGTACTTCCAGAGACAAGTTGTGTGTCCCCTGGTAGGAATGTGATGAAGCAGGCATTTCACCTCTGTGGGATTCTGCCTCCAATCATAACCCCAGTCTAATCATGGAGAAAGCATCAGGTAGGTCCATGTCAGGGAGGCTTCGGCACAATATACCTGGCCAGCATTCCACAGGAGTGTCAAGGTCAGGGGACAGAGACAGACTGAGAAGCTGTCACAGACCAGAGACAGGTAAAGGGGCATGAAAACTAAATATAATGTGGTATCTTTAATGAGAGTTGGGAACCAAAAAAATATACTAGGGGAGAAACCAGGGAAAACTGAATAAAGTGGGGAGTTTAGTGAGTAGTAATATGCCAATGTGGGTTTCTTTTAACAAATGAACCCTAGTTATCTAACATTAGGGAGAACTGGGAAGGGGGTGGATTTCTGTAAATCTAAAGTCTTCTAAAAGTTGTATTTAAAAAAAGACTATTCGTCCCTCAATTTAACATTTGAACAAACAGAAATCCAGGGACATGATCCAGTGTCAGGTACATTAGCAGAAGACCTAGAATGACATTCTACTGAGAATCCTGACCAATAGAGGCAAGAACAATTTAGACATTTATTTTTCTCACCTGTGAAATATTGGGTAGTGGCTAACACAGTGGCTCAGGAGCTCCAAGATGCCATCGGGTCCAGCCTCCCCCTCAGTCTCGCCTTGGTGTCTTCAGTGTGTGTGTACTGCCCAGAGGACACTGTGTAGCTTGTGTTTCACTGGACCTCATGTTCCAGCTCAGGACGCACAGCATTAGTCCTCACCAGAATCCACAGGCTTTAGTCATTCTAGAGATCTTTCCAAGACTGCCCTGCAGCCACTTCTGCTCCTATTTCATTGGCTAGAGGCTGGGTCATGTGACCCACAGAGAGGGCAGGGGAATATAATGCACTTCTATCTCATTGCTGGAGCGTGTGACATGACTACTGCAGAGGGGTGGAATATGCAATTTTTTAAGGAAGGGAAATTACTGTCCTCAATTCAGTAGAGGTTCTATTAGAAAACAGAGGAAGATAACTGTCAGTGAGCAACCTGCAGTCTCTACCCCAAAGTTTCCTGTCTCATTTTCATATTTTCATTGTCTCGCTGGATCTGCACAGTGGCACATTTGTTGTTGCAACCGAGCAGTGAAAAGCTGAGCCCAGAACCCCACAGCAAGCTGTTCATTGAGCCAGGCTCACTCCTGCCACCTGGCCCAGGGCACTCAGCAGCTCCCCCAAATTTTTTCTCCAGCTCTTCTTGTCTTCCTCCCTTTTCTCTGTCCCAGTGCTTTCTCTATCCAGGTCAGTGTACCAACCCAGATGAGCTAATTCCTGCAGTGAGCACATTTCTACAGTGTGGAGAGGAGGGGGTGGTGGCCCACTAGTCGTGCTTCTGACACCACTTTAAATCTGAACTCCACTTTAAACAAACTACTATTGAATGAGCTGCACTTCTGCACATTAGTGACGTGGTGCTTTGAAGTAATCTTGGTGGAGGACACTTGAGCAGCATCTATCACAATTAGAAATGCACCTATATTTTCACCCAGTAATTTTACTTCTTTTAGAAGTTGATGATTCTGAAAAGCTCAAGGATATGCATTTATGCAAGGAGGATCTCTATAGCAGTATTTATAATGGCCAAAAATAAAAACCAAAAAAACCACATTGGAGGCAACCTAAATGTCCAACCACAAGAGATTGGTTAAATAAATAATGGTGCATCCAGACTACTGAATACTAAGCAGCCATTAAAAAGATTGAGTTTGGTCTCTATGCCCTTGCACGGGAGGATCTCCATGACATATTTTTGAATAGGGAAAACAAGTTTGAAAAATACGAACAGCTTGATGCAAAAGTCTTCTATCCATCTTGGTTTGTGCACAGATAAATATCTGGAAGGATATGCACCTTTGTTGAGAGACCCTTGGGGAAATTCATCATGGGTCTGAGACTCATATGTTTCTATTCAAAGCCATTTGTACATTGGGTCCCATACTTCCTTGTCTGCTCAAGAGCATCACCCTAGCAACTTTCACTTCCTCTCTGCATTAACAAAATCCTGCTTTCCATGGGGCCACTCACGTCAGTGTGCAAGCATGCCACTATTTATCTCCAGAGCCAGAAAGAATAAAACACAAAAATAAAATAAAATTCTCTCCTGCTGCAGACACATTGCTTTGCTTCACCTTTACAGTCAAAGCTCTTGAAAGCATTGCCTTCCTCAGCATCTCCCACTTCTCCACTTTTTCCTTATACAGCTCCTACTGGGCTTTCATCCTCATCTCTCCATTCCACACTGCTCTTGTGAAGGTGACAAGCAACTTCTATGTCATATTCAGTCATCAGTCTCAAGTGTCATCTTGTTCAACCCATCACTCCTTCCTTCCTCTCTGGTCTATACTCCCTGGACCCCATCTGCTCCTGGTTTTCCTCCTACCTTCCTGGTAGCTCCTCCCCTTTTCCTCTGCTGGGTCTTTCTTGGCTCTTCCACCTTTAAATCTTGTGCTGTCACGGTGCCTTGTCCTTAGTACTTTCCTCTGATCGCCCCTTACTCTCTTGAGAGCTTCACCAGACTTTGTGGCCTTTGCAAGCTATTCATATGCTGATGATCCCAAATTTATTTCTGGGTTTAGACCTTTTCCTACACCTCAGGGTTGTACATACAAAGAAAAATGCCATATCCTCACCTGGTTGTCCAATAGGCATCCTGAATTCACACGTTCCAGCTGAACTCCATTCTCTACTTGCCTCAGAACAACCTCACAGTAAAAAAGAAAATATTTTACTCCATGATAGACCCCATGAAAAGGATTAAAAGACAAGCTACCTATTGGTAGGAAATAATTGCAAAACAAATATCTGACAAAGTGTTTGTATCTAGAGTATGTAGAGAATTCTCAAAACTCAACAGTGAAATACAATCCAGTTGAAAAATGGGCAGAAGACACTGCGAGGCTGGATATATAACTGGACAGTGGCCAGACCATATGAAAAAATGGAACTTTGGCCTACAATCTGTAGCAATCATCCCAGAAAACCTACAGTAAGGCACTCAAGATGACAGACTTTCAAGTAGCTAAATTGGTATCTCCAGTGACAGTCCAGGAGGTTAAGCAATAACTTCTGCAGCATTCTCCCCAAAAGGGCTGGGACTTGACTAGTAACAGACAGCTTTCCCAATTTCTGTACTCACTTTATTTTTAGACCAACCAGGAAAGGCAAACATGCTCTGCCTACCCGTCACAGAGGAAGCTTTGCTTCCAGTTATCCTGAAGCTTCCTCAGGCCAGCAACCTCCTATCAGGGCATATCTGAAGCCTTGGTTTTTTCTTGCCATAAACATTTCTTATTCTTTGGCCTGCGCTTGAGTCTTTGTCAACATGCAAGTGTTGGTGACTGCTTCCTTTGCGGTAGCAAGCTCAGAATAAAACAGCCTTTTGCTGTCCTCACTTGGTTGGTCTCTGTGTATTATCACAACAAAAAGGACACTTTACTAATGAGCGTGCACAGATGGAGAATGAGCACATGAAAAGGTACTGAACATCTCCAGCCATTAGAGAAAGCCTGCAATGAGATATCACCACACACACATTAGAATGACTAAAAGGAAAATATAATAATACAGCAAACACTGGTGCGGATGTGCAGAAGCAGATCATCCACACCTTGCTGGTGGGAACGTGACATGATACAGCTGCACTGGATGAGAGTCTGGCAGTTTCATGAAAGTGCACTGATCAACACAGTAACCCAGGTCAATGGGCCTTTCTGTTGAAGTATCAGTTATCTAATGTACATTGTTGCCTGAGCAACTTTACCTAACATAGAGCGTTCCTCTGTAAGACATAGTCAGCCCTCTTGTGCTTAGGGACAGTGGGCAGCTCTTCAGCACTATGTTTGGTACCATTTTATTTTTTCAGTACTAGGGATTGAACCCGGGGCTTTTGGATTGTGCCACATCCCAGCCATTTATTTAAAAAGATCATTTTATTTTGAGACAGAATCTTGCTAAGTTGCTATGTTGCCCAGGCTGGGCTCAAACTCATGGCCTTCCTGCTTCAGCCTCCCAGAGTGCTGAGACTATAGGCATATGGCACCACATCCAGTTTGTTTGGAGTTATTTTAAGTAGCAGAATCCCCAAACAAACAGTATAAAAATGCCAGAATGTGGTATTAAATTGAGTACAAAAAGACCCCACTTACAGTATGAGATTGGAAACAAGGGTGAACCTTGTCTTGTTTGACGTCAGCTGGAAATATGTGCATCCGGAACTGGATTGTTTACTGCTTTGTGTGTGTTGTCAATGTGGAGTTTGGGGTTACAAATCAATTTTAGCAGGCAGCACAATTTTTAAACATAGAAATCATGAATAATGATATGAACTCATTACATGTATGCAATGTATATAGGCAAATGTACACATGTTTATAATGCATACAAGTAGATGTCCCTCTACACACATGCACACACACATATATGTGGAGGTATATATTTATGTGTATTGTATATATGTAGAGACAGAGACTGAGACAAGAGACCACGACTGTGGGGTAAGGGCTCTTTACAGAAGAAATGTGTGAGGCGCTTCACCAAAGGATTCGCCCATGGCTTCCTCAAAGCACTGAGCTCTCCAGGGACCCTCAGAACAGGGCTTGGATTTCCTAACAGTGGTTTCTTCCCATGCTCTGCTATGACCTTGAGAGCACAGGCAATGTCTGCTCTGAGGTCTGTCTAAGACCATGTGGCGTGGGCAGTGCTGTGCTTGGCACTGTGGGGACAAGAGTGCAGAAGACCCAGCACTGTGGGCTGTCCCCAAGGAGGCTTTGAAGACGTGCTGCTCAGGACCCATGGCCAAGGCAGGGGAGTAGGATCCTCCTGGCTGATCTCAGCTCTTCCCAGCTCAGAGTCAGGAAGGCCTTCTGGCCTCACTGCCTCACTGGACATCCAGAGGGGCCCAGCTGCAGGCAGAGAGAAGCAGGGTGGGGAGCAGCCCCTTGGCATCACACATCACAGTGCATGTCCCACAAAAGGGCACCGTAAGGACAATCTTTGAGGTTGTTTCTTGACAAAGTGGCCTCTGAGACTGATGCAAAAGGGTTGAGAAAGCTTGAGAGGATGAGTCCTGGTTTTGCCCAGGACAAGCGGATGAGGCCGAGTGGTACCTTTACAGAGGCTTACATCCCCTCCAACCAGCATGGATCCCTCTACCACCAGAATTACCTACCCCACTTGCAATCTGCTAGATGTTAACTAGGCAGAAAGAGCCGTGTGTTCTTGGCAGAAGTGACAACACATGCAAAGGCCCTGAGGTGGGAGGCAGCAAGGCCAATTCCAGGTTCTTTAAGAAGGCTCTCATGACTGGGGTGGAAGGATGTGCAGATGGGATGGTAGTTGAGGGTGGAGAGAGGAGGGGTCAGACTAGGTTGAAGTTGTGTTTTTACCCTCAAAGCAACAGGAAGTAGAGGAGGCTGCTTTCTGTATCCCTCCCCATTGCTCAGGAGAAAATGAAGACAGGGGTGGGGGTGCCAAAGAGGAGGAGACCAAGAACTTGCCATGGAGAAGAGACCACCAGCTCCTACTGGGGGATCCTCACTTCTCACCTCAGGCTCTGCCCCCAATCCACCCCACTTTCCAGCTGTGTGGCCTCTGCATCTTTGCCTATGTTGTCTCTCCCACCTGGAGGTCCCTTCCCAACACGCCCACCCAGTGAATTCCTGTCACCCTTCTTGGCCGAATTCAAGGTCACCTTTCCAGTGGGGCTTCCCTGACTTCCATGAGCAGAGTCAGACAGGCCCTGCTTGGGGGTCCCCCAGCACCGTGCAAGGCCCTGCAGCTAGTACCCTGCTTGCACAGGTTCACTTGTTCCTGTTCATTCCTCATGCAGCAGGTGTAGAGCTACTGGGGGATCCAGATATGGCTTGTGAAGTGTTAAACGTTCCCAGTGCCTGAATGAGCCAGTGAGTGAGTGACTGACTGAAGCCATCTAGCCATGGAGAAGCGGAAGGGCCACTGCAGTCACCTCCTGCTCTTGAAGTATTAACATCACAGGTGCCATCCCCGCAGTGACTCACAAATGGGATTTTGTGATCTCAAAATGGCATGAAAAGACAATGTCATTGTGATTCTTTTAAAAACAGCTTTACTGAAATATAAGTTGCAAACCATAAAATTCACTCTTTGAGGTTGTATACATCTGTGGTTTTTAGTATGTTCATAGAGCTGTGCAACAACCACTGTCTGATTTCAGGACATTTACCACTTCCAAGAGAAACCAGTGCCCATTATCAGTCACTCTCCATTACCCCTCCCCCAGCCTGGGCATTCATTAATCTACTTTGAGTCTCTCTGGCTTTGCCCACTTTACACATTGCATATAAATGAAACCATACAATATGTGGTCTTTTGTGACTGGCATATTTCACTTAGTGCAACATTTTAAAAGTGAATTCCTGTTGTTGCCTGTATCAGTACTGCATTCACTTATACTGTGAATAATGTACTATATTGTGTGGCTATGCACTGTATTGTTTATCCATTTATAAATTGATGGATCGGTGGGTGGCTTCTGGTTTTTTGCTACTGCTCCTATGAATAATGCTTCCATGAACATTTGTGTGCATACTTTTTTTTTTCTTTTTTTTTTTAGATACCCTGGATTGAACTCAGGACCTTGTGCTTGCGGGGCAGGTGGCGGAACCACTGAGCTAAATCCCTGGCCCTATGTGCATGTTTTTGTGTAGACCTATCTTTTCTTTTCTCTTGGGCATGTATTTTAGGTGCCACATTGCTGGGTCATGTGTTACTTCATGTTTAACTCTAAGGCATCGCCAAACTATTCTTCAAAACATCTGTGTCATTTTATATTCTCACTAGCAATGTATGATTTTTTTTTTTTCCTTTGGTACCAGAGATCGAACTCGGGCCCTTGCGCTTTCAAGGCAGGTAGTGGCACCACTGAGGTAAATCCCCGGCCCCAGTAATGTATGTTTTGTCAACACTTGCTATTATCCATTTTTAAAATGATAGGGGCTGGGATTTAGCTCAGTGGCACCGTGTCTGCCTCACAAGCACAAGGTCCTGAGTTCAATCTCTGGTAACAAAAAACAAAAACAAAAACAAAAAATCCTCTCATAGTCGGTGGGAAGAACCATCTCATTTGGCTTTGATTTGCATTTTCCTAATGACTAATGGTGCTGAGACTCTTCTATGTGATCACTATCCATTTATAGGTCTTGGGAGAAATGCCTGCTAAAATCTTTTGATCACTCTTAAAATTGAAGGGTTTTTAATTGTTGAGTTTTAAGATGTTTTTGTGTATTCTGGATACCACTCCCTCATTAGATATGTGATTTGCAGGTATTTTCCCATTCTGTGAATCATCTTTTCACTTTATTCACAGCATTCTCTGAAGTACAAAAATGTTAAACTTTGATGAAGTCTGATCTGTCCATCATTTCTGTTGTTTGTACCTGTAATGTCATAATTAAGAAGTCATTGTTTAAGCCAAGGCCACAAAGATTTACTCTTATATTTTCTCCTCTTTTTTATATTTTAACTTTGCATTTGGTCTGTGGCCCATGTTAACTTTTATGTATGGCGTGAGGTAGGAGTCCAACTTCATTCATGTGGATATACAGTTGTACCAGTGTTGAAATGATTCCTCTTTCTCCACTGAATCTTGGCATCCCTGCGGAAAATGGTTGATGTAAATAATCTTTTAGGTGTAAACATTATATTGTAGTTTGTGCAACTGAAAGTGCAATTTTCTCAATTTCATTTTTAGAGTGTCCACTGCTAGTGTGTAAAAATGTAGTCAATTTCTATACTATATTAGTAGTATACTGAAATTATTTGTTAATTCTAATAGTTTTTTCTATGGACTATTTAGAATTTTCTATATTGCAGATTATGTCACCTGTGAAAGGAGATAATTACATCTTTCTCTGCAATGCAGATATGGTTTATTTCATTTTCTTACTTAATTGGTCTGGCTAAAACCTCTAAGACAATGTTGAAGATAAGTGGCCAGAGTGATATGCTCTTCTTGTTCTTTCTGTTGGTCAAGAGAAGCATTCAACTTTTACTACCAAGTATGATGTTTCTGTGGGGTGTCCTTTCATGCCCTGTATGACGTTGAAGACCTTCTCTGCCATTCATGTGAGGGATGAATATGCCAAAGGCAGAGAGATCAAATCACTCAGATAAGAAGGGCTCTGACAAAAACCCTGACTTCCAGTAGCTACAATCAAAACATCATCAGTCACAGCAACTAGAGCATCTGGCAGCCAGCAGCTCAGGGTGCCCAGTGTGGGACTGGCTCCACATCATGGATTTTGGATCAGCCCTTGTAATCCTCGCTGCAACCCAATGCAGTACCTACTTGTTACTTAATTTTTATTCGTTGATAGTTCTATTATGTTGTATTGTCTTGTCATAGAGGAAAATACATGCTTGTGTTAAAGAATTCGAATATTAGAAAAATGAAATACCAGGAAGTGAGTGTGATGTGGTTTGGATATGGTCTGAGTGTGTCCTCTGTGGGTTCATGTATTGAAATTTAATCCTCATTGTGAGGGATTAAGAAGGTGGAAATAATGTGACTATGGTGTTCAGAGGTGAGGCCTTTGGGCTGTGATTAGAATTTTAGACAGTCATCAGAGTAGAGCGCCCCTAATTTAACTGTGGTAGTTTTGTAAGATTTAGACAGAATAGAGGAGACACACCTGTGTGCTTCCTTTCTCTCACCTTGTGATGCCCTGAACCCCCAGGAGTGTGTCAGCAAGAAGGTCATCCCTAGATTTGGGCCCTGGAAACTCCAGACTCTAGCTAGAAAACCTTTTTTCCTTATGAAGTTATCTAATTTCAGGTAGTTCCTTATGGTAGTACAAAAATGGACTACTACAATCTCTGCTCCCCTTATTCCCATTTTACAGAGAAGAAACCAAGGCCTACAAGCAGTTTCTATGCAGCCAAGTCTTTGTTCTACAAGCACGCTGCTGGACTCTCTAGTTGCCTAAAGTGATACCAGCAGCTCAGAGGGTTGGGAGGGAAACCGAGGCCCTGGGAAGTTGGAAACAATTGGGCCATCTAAATGGACTGTATTCCTTCTGGGTAACTGCCAGCAAATCAATATTCGATTGGCTGCCCAGGGTGGTGCCTGCCTCCCTGCTTAGGGATGGCAATGAGGAGCAGTGATCTTGGCACAATCTAAACAGAGGTGTCCTGAGCAACCTGGATGGAGGTAGTGTGCAGGGAGCTCCTGAGGGATCCATAAATCCCTGCAGACAGATCACCCGGCCAGGTCCCTCCACCACCGTCACCTGGTTCAGGACAGCAGCGGCATAATTACCTCTCTCACGGTGGTTATCTGGAGCAACCTTGTCCATTTTTCTCTTTCACCACCTCTGCATCTCAGGACAGTGTCCTCTGCAGCCCCTGGTTATCTAAGTGCTGGATATATTGGATGGCTCCATGAGGGCTGGCTGGGAGACCAAAACATGACCCACAATCAGGGGATCGAGTCCCTGAGCGTCTGCCTGGTGGCTCCCTCTGTGACACGTGTGCAGGGGACAGTCATCTGCTCATAACCATCCCCCCATCCACTGCCCCTATGTCCCCTTTCTCTTCTGCCCCTCCCCTGCCCTATGTGCTGGATGCTCCCTACCCCGAGGCAGCTGTGGCCAGGCTGAGGCAGAGAACTCTTCAGTATGCTGTCTGGGAGGGGCAGCTCCAAAGCAGACCCCGATTCCCTGAGAGGAGGCTATTTCACAGCTGTATGGTGAAGACTCCAGGCTGTTGAGCACATGTTGGGTGTGGTGTCCCTGTTCACACCAGTAAAAACTAACATGGACAGTGCTCCCTCATCCAGGCATGGTCACGAGCTTCCTGCATGGGTCCTCACCCACTCCTCACTGGCGCGATATTCTGCAGAACGGGAACTAGGCACAGAGACAGGAAGCCCTAACTCAAGGTCACACAGACAGGAAGTGGGCGCATGGAGTCAGCTCAGGCCAAGGACTCCACACACCTTTACCAAAGGTCAGACAGTGATCTCCAGTCCTCACAGCCAGGGCCAGCTGAAGAGGGTACCGAATGTCACCTGACTCTCTATGGGTTGCTACAGCCAGGCTGGTGAAGTGGCCACCAGAACACAGCAATATGACTATGCACCACCTGACTGTGTTCTGTAGCAGGAACCACACCTGTCTTTTCCCACAGTGGCTGTCAGAGGGACCAGCACATGGCAGGTGCAGGATGGGAAGAACCAATGCATCAGAGGATTCCTGTTTTTTTTTTTTTTTTTTTGGTACTGGGGATCGAACTCGGGACCTTGCGCTTGCGAGGCAGGCACTGGAACCACTGAGCTAAATCCCTGGTGCATCAGAGGATTCCTTTAGCCTTGTTTGGGCACCAGCATCTGTGCCTGGTTAGAAGGATGGTCCCTACAGCAGTGCCCGGGCTATCATTTGTTCAATCCCTCATGTTCTCACTCACAAGCCTATTCAGAGGACCTGTGAGAAGCCTGGCCCTTGTGAGGTATAGGTGGGGTAGAGGGAGAGAGGGACACAGGACTTTGACCCCATGCAGCCCCACTTCAGGGAAGAAGTCAGCCCTGGAGAAGCCATCATGGGAAATGTAAGGAGTTGCTAGAGAGGTCAGGCAGAGCTCTGAGGACACAGGCTGGGCCTGGGTGGGTCACAGAGGGCTTCCCTGAGGAGGCACATGGCTCCTCCATCAAGAGGTAGAGTACCTGCCCCACCCCTCAAGTGGGAGTTGCTTTGGACAATAGGATGCAGTGAAAACAATAATGTGCCTGCACCATGTGCCATGGGCACGGCTACCCTCTGTTGGCCCCAGCCTACACTCTGAGAGCAATCCTAGCAGCCTGACAGAGGAGGAGACCAGGTACTTGGTGATTCCAGCCACCGCCAGCCAATCCCCACCCACCTGCAGAAAGAAAGCTGTGAGTCAATTTCCATGACTGTGAGAAGATACCTGAGAGAAATCAACTTAAAGGAGGGTAGGTTTCTTTTGGCTCACGGTTTCAGAGGTTTCAGGGCAGGGTTGCTTAGCCCAGTTGCTTTTAGGCCTGTGGTGAGGCAGAAGGTTATGGCAGAAGCCCGTGGGAGAGCAAAGGTACTCACCTCCCGGTGGCCAGGGAGCAGAGAGAGGAAAGGGCCAGGGTCCCAATATATCCTTTAGTGGTATGGCCTCAATGACCTACTTTCTCCAGCTAGGCCCCATCTCCTAAAGTTTCTACCACATCCCAGTGGGCGCCATGTGGGGACCAAGCCTTCAACACAAGCTTCTGGGAGACATTTCACATCCAAACCACAATAGGCCACCTACAGGGGACCTCATACACTTGGAGGAACTCAGCCAGAGGAAATGCTCAGACAAGTACAGGCTAAATTTGAACCTTCCGATTGTCAACTAAATATGTTTTGAGTCACTATGTGATAGGATGATTCGTTACACTGATACATGGGCTCTTTGCATCTCCTCTCTCTCCCTCTCCCTCTCTCTCTCTCTCTCTCTCTCTCTCTCTCTCGCCCTGAAGCGCTAAAGCACGGACCAGGACCCTAGACCGAGATACTACAGATCAAAGGCTCAATCTGCTGAGTATGCTGTCAGGATAGTCAGGGGCTGCTGGCTTGGGGGCTTTCATCAGGGTTGGGAGCTGGGCCAAGGATCTGAGTAATGAATGAACCCAATAAACAGCAATGAGAGGCCCCTGATGCAGTAACTTGGGGCTTCTGGGAACCTACTGAGCTTCATAGACCATTAGCAAGGTACAGAGAAATTAAGGAGCATGCTGAAGAATGCAGTTAGAAAGCTCAAAGGCCAGGATTCAAACCCATATTCCCCTGGAAGCCTAACTAGGCTCCTACCTCTATACCCTCCAACCTCTTGGAGCCCAGGGAGCACAGACCTTGCTTCTGATAAATTTAGGGAGGGTCTCCTCTGCCAGCTGTCCCTGCTGACACTCCCTTTGACTCTCACACAAAAGAAATGAGTGCTCCTGCCAGGGTTGGTGCTTCCTGAAGGCGCTGGTGGTCATCCACTTCTGTGAGGCTGCTGAGCCCAGAACTGGGATCTCAGTGTCTCCAGAGATGGAAGAGCTGATCAGAACCATAGTCAATGCCCTGGCCCAGCAGTTTCTCAGCCATAGCCAGGATGGCAATGCCCCAGCCCAGTGTGAAGATGGCTGCTGGGTGAGCTGAGAGCCACCTTGCAGCGGTATGATCCATTCTCTCAGGTAATGACACTTTTGTGTGACTTGCTGAGAGGGCAAGATGAGTATCTTAATTTGGACAGGTCAGACAGCCTGGCACAAACAGGCTTCCTAGGGCTCAGAGTCCTGCCTTGAACAGCCACCTCAGACTCTCCCTGTGACACTCATGGGCCAGCAGCTCCTGAGAGCAGAAGGGGTGGGCCTTGACCTGGGTCCCTGGGACTTTACACAGGGTTTAGCTCTCAGCAGGGCTTGGTTTAAATGGGTGCTTAGTAATAGCTGGGTGGAACAATCAATGCTGTGCCGATGCTTCACTTCCAGAAGGGCAGACATAAACCCCAGGGAAATCTTATGGACTAGCTTTGCTCTTGGAAAGAGAAATAGAAAATATTCTAATTCCAAAGAGTAAATGTCAGGGGCTTGGGAAGGATTCTGAGGTTCTGAAAATAAACACCAGCACGAAGAGAAGGGAGGAAAGAGAGGAGGAGGTGGAAGTAGAGGGTACGTGAGTAGAATGTGAGAGCAGGCAGGGGTACTCTGCCAGGTGCACCCTCAGGGAACCTTGTGGAGGTGGTTCATCCAATCCCAGGCATTCTTGGAGAAGGTAACTTGATGACAGACTGTAGTGCCACTGGGCAGAATGCGTGGATGATGAATCACTTTCTTCGAATCACTTGTCAGAGCTCAATGCTGCGAGCACACAGAGCTGAACATGTTGTCTGGGTGGATCAGTCCCTGCAGAGTCACAGGTTTCCAGTCCCAGCCTCTCTTGCAGCTCTGGCTGGGCCTGGACCCACAGGTGGTAGCTCCTTGAAGTTCCTTCTGTGCCTCCCTCCCAATATTCAGTCTGTTTTTTTTTTTTTTTTTTTTAACAGACCCAGGTTTGGATCTCATGACTCAAAAGCCAATACGTACTCAGGAGAAACGAGTTGGTAGGAGAGAAATCAGTTACATTCAAGTGTTGGCGTCCTGAGAAGGTTGAGGGGCTATTGTCCTCCAGTCACTGTCTTGGGGAACTCAGATCCACAAACAGAGCTGTACAGGGAGGGAAAGGAGTTGTGGGGGCAATGGACAGGCAGGCTAGGTTTTGGGTGAGTCTTTGTCATCCAGGGCATGTTTCTCCTGCTTTCTCTTCTTCTCTGGCTGGAAGATCACAATGCACTTTAACTTCCAGGGGTTAGTTCCTGTAGTTCTTTATACAGACATGTTACTTTTCTGCAAGTTAAACCTCACAGCAATTTACATGCTTTATATTAGTTGATTCACAGAATAAGAATAAAGAATAAGGAGGAGTGTCACACATTCCAATGTAATCTGAAAATCACCCGATGTTCTTAGTTCTGTAAAGCTAAAGGAAATAGTTTACATCTTATTGTTTAGGTGCAGCGTCTGTGTAGAATTTAGATTTCAGGGCAAAGTGAGAAATTTGCAAAGAACACCTCACACGGGAGTTGGCACTATTTATCTTCTCAGGCACATCCTCAGAGTTCCTTCCACCAGGCCCCAAATGAGTTGGGTCGCTCTTCACTTCATCTAAGTTTCTGCTCAAATGCCACCTCACCAGAGAGGGCCTTTCTCACCTCACATCTAAAGCAGCCCCAGGTGCTTCTCTGTCTCCCTTTCCTGCTTCATTTTCTGACATGGCATTTATCGCCTGACATAGCTCCTATGTGTTTGTTTACACGCTGTCTTGCCCTTGCACACCCTCCTAGATGCACCCTGGAACATCTGTGCCCTGGCATCAGCTGGGGCTCAGCCTAATTCCCAGATATGTCCCTAGGAATAGGGGGCAGGTGACAATTTTGGGGATATTCACTTCCCATTTTACCTCATACTTGCCCCACTTAAAGCACTTGCATGGCTCCTGATGACTCATGGGGTAGGTGAACCCACCTGGCTCTGGCCTGCAGCCCTGCCTTCCCCACCCCACCATGCTCCTCTGCTCTCTGTGCTCCAGCCTTTCTGGCTGTTTTCCAGCTCTGTCTTTTCCTGCTTCTATTTCCCCAGGACCTTAGCGCATGCTTCTTCTCAGCCTTAGACACTTGCCTCACCCTTCACCTAGCTAGTACCTACTCATCTGCAGATCTTTATTCTATAACTCATCCTTGGGGAAGCTTTGACTCTCAGGTCTATCTCAACTCCCTGTGCCTAGGAAGGGAGTGTCTCATGGCTCCACATGCAACTGTAAGCAACACCTGCATCCCTGTACTGAGTATGGTGCTTGGTATTATTTGTAGACATGGAAGGAACAAATGAATGAATGAGTAGCAAATGTGTCCCTACAACACCACAACATGCAGGCAGAAATGCCTGGTCAGGAATCAGAGGAAGGAGGGCATAACAGGATGGAAATGAGGGCAGAGCCTGAAGAAGACAGGCACTGTGATGACCAGTTGCTGCCCCTTCAGCCCAGTTGGATGCAGCTGAGATCTTCACTCAGGAAAATACACAACCACCATCACTTGCTAAGGTGGCTGGAGAGAAGCAGAAAGAGCCCAGGGGACAGGCAGAGGACCAGTCTCCTTCCCAGCACTGCCTCCTCCTCTCAGAACCTTCCCCCATCACCACCCTGCATTGTGCCTGCACCCTCCGCACACACTGCCCTTCTTACCCGTAGTAAGCACTGAAACATAACTTCCACTAGAACTGTCCCTACCTGCCAGGAGCCTGGGAGTCCTTTAGGACAGGGTCACAACTGATTCATTTATGTGTCCCCATACTTGATGATGGTTTGGCCCCCATTAAGCATTTTCTTACAGGACAGTTCACTCTGGGTATGTTACTGCTCTTTTCTTGAACTCAGTTTCTTCTATGAAATGCGGTGGCGCTAACACCTAGCTCCCACCTCACTGTGTACTGGAGGATGCAGTGCTCAGCTCAGTGCCTAGGGTGGCAGGAAGGGCTGCTAATGGGATGTTCTGGCCACAGCTACTGTGGGTGGGCCATGGGCCATTGCTATGCCCAGATGGGCATCAGGGCATTTTGCCAAGCCTTTGGTCCACTTCTCACTCTACCCACTTCCAAATGGATGGCATTTGCTGGCATTTTCTGGAAGCTGCTCTGAGCCATCGCTGGTCTAAGCTTTTTAGCCACATTTTGCATTTTCCCATTTCATCCTCACAACCCACACAGGGGCTGAGATAAAGATCCTGAGCCAAGCATTGGAAATGCAGAGCCTCCCTACCTCCCGGGCTGCTTAGAGCTCCTCAGGGCCCTAATAATGCTAAGGCAAAGGGTGCATCTTAGCACTTGGCTTTCAGGGACTGGAGGCCTAGCTTCTGTCCTATCCCTCCAGCCCCACTCACCCACCCAACTGTGGAAACTGAGGTTTGGAAAGATGAGACTTTCATGGGGCCAGTCTAGAGACAACAAAGCCAGGTCCAAACACAGACCTATTGGGAATCCATCCCTTGGGCGTGGCTGGCCCATAGGTCATCCTGGTGACAAGTGTCCGTTCAATAGGCTTTTTAATAACTGACAGAATGCTTTGCCTCCCACGTGTGTGTCACAGGTGGTCACCCACCCCTCATCCCCAGAGAAAGGCACTTAATGACCCCTGTGTTAGTGACAGCCTCCTCCCACACCCCTTTCCACCCCATGCTGGGTGTCTCCCTGCTGTTCTGGCCCACCCTCAGTTTCTCTCCCACCCCAACTTTTACTCATCTGTAGATTTACCAAGGGGCCCATGTGAGGCTCTGATCTGTGGCTGCTGTTTGTGCAGAGGACACAGAGCCTTTAAGGGACCAGTAGTTCATCCCCATGTGGTTTGGGGTCCAGCCCAAGGCCCTGTGCATGCTTCCTCAGATCCTCATTGACCAGTGGCTCTGGAGAGACCAAGAATAGGCAGCTGGGGTGTCACTTCTGCCCTTTGCTGGGTCTTTATGAGCATCTGGACACAGGTCCGTCAGTACTACTGAGTGCCAGTTTCTGAGCACAAGGCTGAGCCACTGTGTGGTGAAGATGGGCCCCTAAGTCCAGTCCACCCAGGGATGGCCTTGGTCCATCAACAGGAGCTGAGGCCCTGGGGGCTCCTTGCCATTCCTGGGGTCTCCCACTGCCCTCCATCAGTCACAGCCAAGCTGGGATCAGGCATTGATGAGCCAGGACCTGAGTCCATTCTTCTCACCTCTCCTATATTCTGCACTGGACATGGGAAGCCCTTAGGCCTGAGCTACGGAGAGCCTGTGTGCAAATCAGGTGTCCAGCCTCAGGGGTCACAGGCTGATGGTAGAAGGAGGTGCCTGAAGGGACAAACATGATGCAGAGAGATGAGCCCAGGGTGGGGTAAGACACCATGGATTTGTATTTTAGTGGCACTGAAGTGGTAGTAAAGGGTCAGAGGCATGTGGACTTGAGACTAGGCTGTGCCACAAACTGGCCATGAGACTCTGGGCCAGTGACTTCACTGAGCTTTGGTTTTCTCAGTATGTTGGAATTTAGGAGGAAAAAATTAGTTGAGGAATTTCAGGGCTTGGCACAGTACCTGGTGCTTACTAAGCAGTCACTCTATGCATGCCTCTAGGAAGTAGGTATGGAGGAAGTAGGTGGTCATGAGCCCCTGCTGCGTGCCAGGCCCTGGTTGGGGAACTGAGAATTTGGTAGTGCAGTGACCAGACACTGTGTCTTTGGGTATCCTGTAATATCCATCAAAGGGATGAATGTGGGCAGGGTGAGGCCCGACAAAGATCCTTCTGGGAAGATGGGGAAGAGACACAGTCCAAGATATGAGGGCCACATGGACTCGGAGGTGCTTCTGCAGGGCAGGGGGATTTTAGAGAAGCTGGGTTGGAGGAGGAATGGAGCTCAGGATCTCAGACTTGTGTGCTCAGATTTGTGGTGTCTTTGAGATGCAATGTATGATGCATAGTAGGGAAGGGTCTTGCTCTGCAGCTGAGACTAAGAAGTCCTGGGGGTCTCTAGAGGAGAGAGGCCCACCTGCCCCAGGGGCTCATGCCTAGGTCAAAGCTTGCTGTTGGGGCAGTGTCCTCGCCCTACCTGGGGTAGAGGTGGAAGTCAAAGTTGGCTCTGCTGGGTCACCTCTGGGCTGAGTCCTAGAGTACGAGACAGAGTGCCTGGGCAGAGAAGGTGGGGGGACACCTAGTGCCCAGGAGCCAACCATGCAGAGGCCAAGTAATGTGTCAGGGAGGGATGTGGCCCAGGAGCTGGAGGCATTCAGATAGCCTAATGGTAGAGATACAGGGCCTTGAGTGCCAGGTAGAGAGCTTGCATTATAACCTGTGGCCACAGGACTCGGGGCCTCCAGATCCTGGGAAGGCACCTGTGCAGGTGAGGGGGGAAGAAGGCTCTGGCAATAAAAGGGTCACTTAGAGCCTCTGATGGTTACAGGACACAGGAGCGCAATGTGGTAACAGGGACCAATATGAGAAGGGAAGGGACAGGAGCAGCCTCAGAGGAATCAAGAGAGCCTGGGCCAGTGAAAGGTGTGGCCTGGACCACATCAGAGTGTGCAAGTCTGTGTGAAAACTAGGAACGCTGGAGTCCTTAGTGGGCCACCTGTAGGGTAGATAGAAATGTCCCTTCAGGGGAGGAAGCCACACATTGTAGGTTTGTGACAGGGCAGGTGTTGTCCTCAGTGCTGCCTACTGACAGACGTGACAATCTTCATGACCCTTCTGTATGGGGTGCTTTTGTCACCACTATTTAATAGATGAGCAAACAATGGAGTCAATTCACCACTATGTCCCATGTGTGCATTTCTGAGCTGTCAGGACCCCATGCTCCACCCACCACGGTTTCACTTCCTGGTGTTCACCGTGCACCTCCCTTGAGCTGGGGCAGGTCGAGGGTCTGCATCTAACCATGCCTGTGCTAGGGCAGGAGCTTGGCTGGGCATCAGGACACCACTTGGGTTTGTTAAACCCCAAGTCTTGCCAAGAGTTTGCTATGTGAGCTTGGTCAAGCCACTGCACCTCTTTGCTCCTAGGTTTTCTCCTCTATAAAGAGAAGGGCTGGTTTTATGTTCCTTTTCATGCTAGAGTTTTGTGGCTTTTAAATATGAACTCAAAAATATATTGATTGCTTACTATGTTCCAGGCACAGGCTTTATGTTATTTAAACATACATCTATGAAATAACTGTATATTATTGCTCCTAGTTACTCAGATGTGAAGACACAGACTCCTTGAGGGGAAATACTGTGTCCACAATCACGTAACTAACTAATGGCAGGGCAGGCTCTCTTGTGCTCTGCTGGACCCCCATCCACTCACTCACACTTTGCCAAATCCCAAGCCTGCTCTCATGTAGCCCCATTCCTCAGAGAGGGAACTACTACTTCATTACAGCAGGTTCCTCTCCACAAAGACGAAATGTAGAGGCCAATTAAAGTCTCCTGGTTCAGCATCACTTTTGAAATCAATGTCCTACAACTGTAAAAAGCTGGATCTTCACAGGTTTCTCATCAGGCTCATCTGCTTCCAGGTGGCAGAGAGGATCTAAGAAGCATCATTGATCTTTTGCCTAACATAGCTCATGAAATACAAATCTGCCGTTACTCTGAGAGCGATCTGTCATCTGGCAGAAAAGAGCTGCCACCGGGAGAGTAAGAGCCATAACTTCATGGTGAAACCTACTCTCTTGCACTGTGTACCGCCTGTCCCAGCCTTAACCTTGGGCTGCCAGCTCAGTCTTGGGAAATCAATACTTTTAACCATTTTCCCTTTGGCTCAGAGCCAGAGTGGGAGCCATCAGTAGGGTGGAAAAGATACTTCCAATTGTGTCCAAGTGCCTTGTTAGGAGGTCTGCAGCCACACACAGTCAGCTAGCATCTACAGGTTTCCTTTGGGCTGATTTAGTGCCCCACCCAGTGCCTAGTGAAAGTAGCTAATGAGCTAGCTGGGGAGGGCCACTCTGGAGAGTATAAACATTGTCCTTAATAGCAACAGCATCTCACAGGTACAGTGGCCCTACAGAAAGGAAAAGGTGACTTGTTCTAAGACCACCGAATAAGTGTAAATAGCAGTGTGGGTCCACCACTCACTGTGTGACCACAGGCGAGCCCCTGGTCAGTGTTCTCAGCTATGTTGTGAAATTATGCTGGTATCTCCCTCGCTGGGTGGTTGGAAAGCAGACTAAAATAATACTTTACAATACTGGTGTTATTTTCCACCATTTAACCACAGGGTTTATGGTGTCATTTATCAGAAGATGAGCCATCAATTTAATCACAGCTTCTGAGGGGGGGAAGAAAACAAAAAGAAAGATGAAATTAAATGTCTGGATCAGTGGAAAGATGCATCTTATTCTTAATGTATTTAGAATATTTAAGATATATGTCTCAAAGTGAAGAAATACAATATTAATAGCAAAAAGCTCTTTGTAGATTTCAGGTTCTGGATGGATCCTTCCAAAGTGTGGCCATTTAGCTTAGGGTTCTTTTGATCAATTCCAGTGGAAATCAGGAACTGGCAGAGTGCAGCTCAGGTAGCAGCTCTGGGCTTTGAGTCCAGGGACTCAGCCCTCAGTGTTACAGCTCTGACCTCTGAGTACTGGTAGCCCTCGACCCTTAGTACTTCAGCTGTTGGCAGTTCCTAACCACCCCTATCAGCTCCTCAAAGATGAGGCTCCAAGACTCTTTGGCAACTTTCTGGAGCTCTTCAGCAGCTTCTGCTGCCTCTCTAGGGTTCTCTGCAGGTCTCTGTCCAATGCTACCAGTCTCTGTTGGTCTCTGTCCTTTGCTATGGCCTCTGCTGCTGGTCTCTGGAACTCTACAGGGCTAGTAGCCCCTAGTGTTACTGACTCTTTTTAATGTGATCTGCACTGTCCACACTACCCCAGAGAAGAATCATGAGCAGATCTATGGAAAAACCCGAGGAAAGCTTTAGTGGGTCCTGTGCTGGACCACAGGGGATCAGTACCCAGGATGGAGGCTCCCATGGCTGACCAGAGAGTGTGAGGGAGTGCTGCTTATTCAGAGCAGCAGCAGCCCACCTGCATGCAGTTTTTTACATTTCACAGACTCGCTTGAGAACTTTCCGAGTAATGGGGGTATGTGTCTGGTCAGAGGCACTAGGAGTGGCTGCAGGGCGGAGTCATGTGGGATAGGTATGAATTTCAAACCTGCTGTAGCTGAGGCACATATCTCCTGGAGTGACTGGGGATGTCTAGGACAGTCTTGGGTGTCGTGGTGACAGTTCAGCTGAACTTCTGGAGAAAGGACTGCATGACTGATAGCACAAAAATGGCGGCGGTGCTGCCTCCCCTTTGAGGAATCCTTAGGAGGCCCAGCTGTGTAGGTCACAAACTGTTGTGGTTTGGGGATTTCAAGAATATTAACTGTGGACCCTGGTCAGTCCCTGATTTTTGCCCTGTCAGCCACTGTTTTCTTGCTGTTCCTCAGAGGTGCTGAGTGGTAGCACCTGGAGCAGTGGGACTAGGGAGAGACGTCATGGCTATCAGCCAAATTCCACTCTTTCTGACTGTCAGAGGGAAAAGGGAAAGGTCAGGCCTCTTCTTCTGTCTCTTAAGTAGCCACTAAACAGGATGAAAGCAGCATTGTCTAGTGGACAGATCCGTTTTTACTCTACTACCAACTGGCCTGGTGATCCTGGGGAAGTCCCTCTTGCTTCTGGCCTCGGCGTCCTGCCTGGACCCGGAACAGTGGGATTAGAGGCTGCTTCAGGACTCCCAGCTCTGGGTCTGGCAGAAGAAGGGTGGCTTCCTTTCCCTGGTCCTGCTGCCAAGCTGAGAGCTCACGGCTATGGGTTCTACCACCACCTCTGTCTTCCCTGCTAGACCCCCATCCCAGGGGTTTCTGGAAAGCAGGCCTTGGTTAATTTAATGGCCAGCTTTCTGAAGCTCTCAAGGAAGCTTGTGATGGTGTGGGAAGAAGTGAGCAGGAGGCAGGAGGAAACAGGCAGAGGAGATGCTGGGCTCCACGTGGGTCTGTGTACTCCGCCCCTTTCTGAGTTACCTTTAACCAGGCAAAATTACACTCCACTCCTTTTTATTTCCCTTTAAAACTTCTCAAAGAAGAGCAACTTGACATTTTAGGAGAAAAAATTCAAGAGAGGGTGAGAGACCTGCAGTATCCAGTGGCCACTGAGGAAGGAGAAGTTTCACTGAGCATGAACTCCAGTTGCATTAATGTCTTGAGAAACAAAGCGAAGCTGGCATGAGGGGTGAAGGGGGAGACGTAGAAAGAGGTAGCTAGAGAAGTGTAGGCGGGTGCAGGCTGGTCCCACTGAGGCAAGAGCTCTGGGACTTGAAGAAAGGGTTTGGGGTGGCTGATGTGGGATTTTGGCACCTGGGTTCCCCAGGAATCTACATTCATTAATTTCCCAGATTGTGGCCCTCTCACCATTGGCAAGTTGATGCCCCATCCATCTGCCCTTGGAACTTCCTATGACAAATCCCCATCAGCAAATCCTTGCCTCAGTTCTCTGCTCCAGACCATTCCCCTCCCCTCCAACCTTCTTCCTGGTCATCTGTGACCCTGGGCTCCCCTGGCTGCCCACATTTTGTCTACTCTGCTTCTGTTTTCTTCCCTTTGCTGCTTCCTCTCTGAAGATGACTCCATATTTGTTCTGTAGACCCCTCTCCTTGACCTACTGAACAGCTCTGAGACTGAGGGACCTGGACCAGGAACCATTAGAACCTGTAGGTCAGGTTACAGGCAACAGGTCCTGGGCACAAAAGCATGGAGGGCTAGGACATGGTCAAAAGCTAAATGCTCTTTCTTTGTTGTTTTTAAAAAATAACACAAGGCCTTGGAAAAAGACCTTAGGTAAGTTCCTGGGGACAGTATTAGACTCAAAGAACTATTAGATGTCATGTCTCTGGGACATTCATTGGCTCCAGCACAATCATCTACACATTGTGTATTCTGTGCCAATGGCTGCAATGGAAGGCCTGAGAAGGTGGCCAAAGCCCTCTGGCCAACTTACAGCACAGGCAGGCAGATTTTATGTCTCATCTTTTCAGGGCCCGATGGTCTTCAGAGTGCCCTTTCTTCAGCAGACTGCCTCCCTTCCCTTTTCTCCGAGAATAATCCCCTCTTCCTCCTGGCCTCTCCTATGGTCCCGTGGTCCCGAACTCCTAGCACAGCGGGATGCCAGCCTGTGGTTTGATGGATGCTCCATTGTTCATTGTCCATTTAGCCTTTGGCTTGGAGCAGGAATTTGCTAGAGGAATGCACTTGCTGTTCTTCTCAGAAGTCCCTTGCTTGCAGGGAGGAATCTGTTCCCAGTCAGTCTTTACACCTGTGCTTATACCACAGGAACTAAGAGATGTTGCCCCAGTGAGACCCAGACTCCTTGTGATCACCCCTTAGGACGAGATACACAGGATTTGCACTCACCAGGACTCTCCCTTATGGAGGTGATGATGACTTCAGGCTGATGTCACACAGAGGCACCATAGTCAAAGAGAAAGATGAACTTGGAAGTAAATATACCTGGGTTTAAATTCTGCTTCTATCATTCACTGGTTGTGTGACCTCGAGCAAGTCACTCCCAACCCTCTGGCCACACACTTCTCCATAGTAATGACCTTACAGGTTTACTGTGCGCCTGGACACAAGGTCTGTGACCTGTTTTGATAAATCCTTGGCCCACAATGCTAACTTCTTTGCCAGTGTTTCTTTCCTTCTATTGTAATCATCTGCTTATTTTCCAGTAGTCTTCACAGCTTGAGAGTTCCCAGGGGCAGGGACCACCTCTTATTGATACCCCACTTCCAGCCCAGTGCCTGCCAGGCAGCAGGTACCTGAGGTGCAGCCTGACTTGGCGGGACGCAGAGTCTTCTGAACACTGCTTTGCTCTGACATCATGCCCTCCTTCTCAACAGCTCTATGGAAATGTGAGATTTCCCTGGTCTGTCTTCCACGTCTCCTTGCTATATCCATATCTTCCTTAGAGACAGCATGTGTTTTATTATATATCTTAGATTTAAACCTTTCATATATGATTTGAAAGCTTCAATTAACAGTTCTATGAAAAAATTATACACACACAAAGTTTTCTCCCTAGTGTGTCATTAATACTGTGAACCATGCCAGTGGAATATGTTTGGACTTGGCTGCCTTTATTTAATCACGGTGAACAGCTGTAGTGAGCACAATATTATTCTTTGCAAACAGTGAGTATGAATTCATACTCTGCATTTTCTTAAAGTCTTTAAGACCTAAGGAAGATGTCTGTCCTATTAAGACTCCAAAAGTCATCTAAAGGAAATGACGCACGTCACCATACCTGGAGTATCATCCTGCCAACTGCTGCCCACCATTACCTTGTCTTCAACCTCCCAGGATGAGGTAATGTTACCACTGCCTTCCTCTTTGTGTTCCCAGAACACTTTCTTTCTGTCCCATGCATCTTCATTTGCAGGCTGAGGAGGACCCTGTGACACCATGGTCTTGGATGCAAAGTGACCCTGATCCTTATCTTTGTGGACTGAAATGATTGGATGCTCTTACAAAGAGGACAATTTAAAAAAATAACCCTTCATTTCTGTAATCTAGTTTAACCAAAGGATTAGCAGCCAAACCAAGGCACAGACATTTCAGGACAACAAAGCTGTGACATGCCCGAGCTATTCTTTCCCAGCTACTGAGACTTCTACTTCATCTGCCACAAACTCTGCGGGTGCCTTACAGCAATGGAATGCTCTGGGCAGTGGGGGAGATGCTCACAGTGAGTAGGTTTCTGTACACGGATTCAAGCTAGCATTGTTGAAGCTGAGAAAGTGATGGTAGGAGAGGGCCCTAGTGTGGTCACCATGCTGCTGTGGTAGCTGCTACTGCAGCCCAACTGAACATGACCCTGAGTACAACTTTCAGGAAGTCGGGATATGGCTGGGGAGACAGGACAGGTGAAAAACTGGGAGTTTTACTTCTATCATTTTGTTCTTTTCTGTTTTGATTTGAGTGATTTTTTTTTTCTTTTCTGATTTGATTTGAGTGATTTCCTGTACCCTCGATAGAAATTCTATTCATGCTTACTCACTTTAATTGATTTTGTAGCATTCATCTCTGCAATGTTTTCATTAATTTCTCCCATCTCTTTGTTAAGCTACGCCAGCTCGATTTTCCTCTCTCTTTTTATATTTCTCACCAATAACTCTTCCTTGTTCTCTTTGGATTTGAGTTTTTTGTTTGGTTTTGTATATAGTCACAGTGCCAGCTCCTCTGGAATGTCTGTGTGGTCCTGGCAGGGTTTCTGTGCACCAGAAGGCTTGCTTCCAAATCGCATGGGCCCCCATTCCCATCTGCGGTTGCTGTGACTGATAGCTATGGGTTTTCTCACTACCCATGATCCTCTGGGGCAGCCTCCATCTTCCCTTTCTCCTGTAGAGATAAAGCTTCTCCCCACTCCCAGGCCCCCAGGCCTCATTTCTCCTGCAGTTCTCATTAGAGTCTATGAGGAAAACCAATTTGCTCTCAAATGCTGTCATCTCTGTAAACCCCTCAGTTCTAGATGGCATTCATTGTAGGGTCTTGTCTTCCTCCATGGTGTAACAGAGATGCAGAGAGTAGAGAAACCATCTGGGCCTGTCTTGGGTAAATAAATGAAGCTGCTTTATTCAGTGCAGGCAAACAGGTGACTGGCTCTGAACAGAACCAGCATAGAATGGGGGAGAGTGTAGACTTAGGTAGAGAAGTGGTTGCTAGGTGGTTGGTTGGCAGGCATTGGTCAGAAGATTCATTGCCTTAAGGAGTCTGGGGGCAAAGCTAGGGCAGTCTGTGCTCCTCAGACTGAGCAACTGTGCAGATGTTTCTTGGAATCAAGGGCTGGGACATGATGGCCTTTTTTTAGCTGTCACCAAGTTTGTCTATAAAGGCTCTTCCTGCTGGTGGCAAAGTTTCCCGCCTGGGCAGGCTGGCGGAGTGGCATGGGGGTGCCAGGCTATGCCATATCCTCAGGCATGACACATAGCTCTCATGCCCCACTTTGAGGTGGAGCTCTGGTTCCGGAATGTTTCAGGGGCCCTGGCATCCCAGGCAGGGACTGGAGGAGAGTAGGTCAGGCCCTCAACCTCAAAGTAAAAGGAAAAAAGAGGAGAAGCAAACAAGTCCAATCTGGGCTCTAGTGAGACCAATACTTTGTATTTGTGTAACCCTGAGGCCTCAGCCAGCACATCCTAAACATTGCTGTCCACCTCTCCCAGCTCTGTCCTCCTGGTCCATGTAACACCATCTCTCCTGGACAACCTAAGAGGGCCACCACCTCCCCTTCCTCCTGCAACCTACGCTCTATGCAGCATCCAGTGGCAGACCTTTCCCCTGCCCTGTGAGATACCCTCCAGCTGGAGGTAGGTTTACTTGTGGCTTTTGTTTGAGAGCTGGCTGCTCCCTGGACTCATTTCAGGACCCAGGAGGAGGCGTCACACTTCTGTTAATGAGCATCACCAATCCGTGGATTACCTGGATTGAGAAACTTTAAAAGACCCTAAAATCTCACTGCTGCTGTATGAAAAAATCTTGATAGAGGTTTTCCCAGATTTGACAATAATTCTAAAGATTTACAGGACATTATCAAAAATGAATTTCGATGATGAAAATAAAATGTTCCTAAGCCATCAATAATAAAAAAATCAATTTCCATCAAACTGCTACAGGCAAAGTTATCTTTCAACCCTCTCTATAGAAAATGATATCGCAAAGTCATTGTCATAGAAAATATCATCCAAGAATATGCAGGCCAAGAAATAAGGGAAAAATACTGTGGTGGTGAGTCAGGAGCTAATTAAACAGGGTAATATTATTTTTCTTGACCCTGTGATGGCTTTGGCAATTTTCTGTTTTTTTATAATCTGAAATTTATTGATCTATTGTGATTTTTTTCTCATTCTAAATAAGTGTTCAATAGTAGAGTTAAGTTTGATTCCTATTCTAGGCCCTTCCATCCTAAAGAGGATGTCTCAAATGGTATGTTTATAAAATGTGAACCTGCGGTCACCAAGGCTGCCTAACATGTTCAGAATGGAACAGAACCTTCTCCCCAGGGTCCTGCTCTGATTTGCTCTAGCCCACCTCCCCGTCCTCTCCTTGCTTCTCCCAGCAGGCTGCAGACCTGGAAAGGGGTGGCTTGTCCCTGGTCCTCTGAGTGCTGAACTCAGTCTTACCTGGCTACTTTTTATTTGATGTACTTCCTTCCTGAAACCTCTTTTCTTAATTTTCCCTTCTGGTCATGTGGGGCTGAGCCCAAGGCCATCTCCTTGGAGAATCTCTGCGGAATAGTCCTGGTTAAAGTGGAAGCCCTTGCTCAACCCTCCCTTCTGTGGTCGCTCCTTCGCCTCTCTGCTTTGGTCACTTCCTGGTGCCTATTTCTACTAATCCGAGAGCATCATAGTCCTGCTTCAGTACCTGTCCCCTCCCTCCACCCTGAGAGCTGGGGCTTTGTGAGCCCAGGAGGGCAGAGTCCTGTCTGTCTTGTCTGTTGTGGCCCTTACCACAGAGAACAGTGCCTGGTCACGGTAAACACCCCCATGGATAATTGCTGAATTAATAGACTGTTATTTGCAGTTTGAATCAGAAATTCCTTTCTGGGAGATGTGTTGGCCATATGCCCCAAGAATGCTAAAATGTGCAAACTGTCTGACTCATAACTCAGACTTCTGGTAATTAATCTCAAGACAATGATCAGAAAGATACACAAAAAGGCAAGCTTAGCTTCTTAGTAAAAATCACAGGAACCAATCAGATCTGAGTTTTCATTTTGGCTCCACTAACTAAATAGCTGCTGTGTGACCGTAAGCAATTCCTAATGTCTATGAACCCTGGGTTTCCCATCTTTAGTTGGGGTCAGTTATTGTGCCTTCTGGAGACAAAGCTCAAAACTCACATGAAGTCAAGCGTGGCAAGTGCTGGGCACAGAGCTGAGCGTATGGAAAAGGCTCAATAAATGTCAGTTATTACTGTATTCTGTTATGATCATTATAGTGTTGTTTATAGTAGAATAAAATCTTAAAGAGCCTAAATGTCTAACCACAAGGAACTGTCTAGGTCCATGCCATCCAGCTGACATAGCATGCAACACAAACCACAAATGTATACTGCATATATCATTTCTAATTTCCTAGTGGGCACAATAAAAAATTAAAAAGAAACAGGTGACTTTAATTTTAATAATATATTTTGTTTAACCCAATATAACCAAAAGATTTCAATACATAATCAATGTACAAATTATTGAGTTATTTTACAATCTTTTTTGTGCCAAGCCTTCAAAATTTGGTTTGGATTCCCCACTGAGACATGTTTCACTTCAGAAGAGCCACATTTCAAATGCTTAACAGCCACAGGTGCTAGTGGCGACCACAAGGCCAGTGCAGGTACAGGCGCTTGTATTTCACAGACAACTCTGAAATAGTGTACAGCCTTGGAGAAGGCCGGTTTTAAAACTATATTTCATCACTCAAGAAAAATCTAAAGAATGAGAGTAAGCAAAAAAGGGAGTGTACAAAACCAAATACTGTAAAGCATGAGTGTGTAAATTAGTGTGTGGACCACAGTATAATCCTCCCAGGTGCTGAGTGAGGAAACAGGATGATGGTGATCTTGTACTTTTCCACTGTAAGTCTGTATTACTTTCAGAGTGATGAAATATTGTTATTAACATACATGGAGGTGTTTGTCCATCTCACAGCATGGCTGGATCACAGTGAGCACTTGTGGGGGTGACATGTTTGGTTACCTGGCCTCCATTCTTTCCCATCCTCTGCACTTTTGTACATCTTTCTAAGTGACTGCAGTTCCTCCCAGGGGAAGCAGAGTGAACCTTGTGGCCTCCTGAGTTTGGGTTTAGCCTGTGACTTCCTGTTGTTAATGAGGGGTGGACAGGAGTGACAGCTATCTGTTCTGTGTCTAGGTCTTCAGGCCCTGCATGTTCCTGAAGGTCCTCTTGTGCCTTTGCCATTGCCATGGAGAGAAGATGCCCTATCCAACCCTCTGGTCCTAGGAGGATAAGAGACAGGTGGGGTAGACCTGCAACCAACTGCACTCAGAGCCACCAACCCTAGATGTCTGGGAAATCCATACCGATTGCAACATGGTACAATGCAGTTGTCCCAAAGCAATAGCTGATGAATACAATGGTGTTGGACTCTTATAATACTCCAATACAATTAATAATACAAAAGTCCATTGGGATTATAAGTTACAGAGCTACAGTCAAAAATACTGAGAAAAATAAAAATATAATTCCCAAGGAGCCTGGAAACAAAAAAGCCCAGATCTTACCTCAGTAATATTGGGTCCATTTCAGACACTCGTGACTACTAAAATCCCAAGTTATAGAAGGACAATATTTCCTTGCTCTTAGGTATTATTCATTCATGGGGATGTCAAAATAAAAACCCCTAAAACCTCTTGATTTAAGAATACATTCCATCACTCTGGGAAGCTTAGGTGGTACAACTTAGCAACTTTGTGAGACCCTCTCTCAAAATTAAAAACAAAAAAAGGATTAGAGATGTAGCCCTGAGAATGAGGATGAAAGATCAGCTTTCTGTCACTGTAATGAAATACCTGAGATTGTTGCAGAAATCTCAGAAAGAAATACACAGAGACACAGAATTTGGGTAAAATAATAAAATTTCTTCTCATGAGCAGGTGGGAAAGCCAGAAACTGGTCTGGCTAGTATTCTTGCCCCTTTGTTCAGCATTTCCCTTTTTATATCCTTTTTAGCCATTAGCTCACCCCTAGTGGTCTTTGATGTGTAAATACAATTCCAGTTCCTATTTACAAGTCACAGACACAAGATAGGCACATATACATTGTAAATTCACCCTGGCCTGGTAACTTTGTTAGGTTAATGAAGTTAGCTGGTTAGAGTCAGATAATCATGACCTTAAACAAGGAGTTATGGGAAAAGCAAATCTTAAAAGAACACATTACTTATTTTGCTTCTACAATTACCTTAATATTCAGTCTATAAAGTTATCTAAAACTTTTCCATATCATTCCTCCCTCTGTTTACTTCGGGATAATTCTTCTATCCGTTGCAAGTTCTATCCAGTTTATCTACATTTCTTAACACTAGCATTTGGTAGTCTTGAGCTGCAGCACTGCGCTACTGTATAAATTTTGAAATCCACGGGATGACACAAGGACCAACATTAATATTAATATTATAACAAGAAGGGGACTCAGAAGAGGTCCTATCCAAGTTTTTTTCATTCTGTCCAGGTAAAATTAATCCCATAGGACAGCTCTCCTATACCAAATTTCTCATCAAGAGCCTTGATCTGATCTTTGAGTTTGTCTAGTGATTCTTGTACTACACCAGATTTATTAGCATATTAACAACTCTCTTCACCAAGAGGTAAGCAAGTCCCTCCTTTCTGGGCTGTGAGCAAATCGAGAGCACGTCTATTCCATAATGACATTGGCCAGTCAATCTAGTTGGGTTTCTAAAGCCTGAAGTGTGTCTTGAATTTCCTCAAGATCTTTTAAAATTTCTTGTCCTAATGAAATGTATTACTCCTTGTAGCCAAATAAGATCCCATGGGGCTGGCATATTCATAGGTATAGGATTACATTGACCTTGTTTACAATTGTTACAATTACCAGTGGCTCATCCAACAAGGAAGCGGTTGATCCAAACTTGTGTTTTCTCTTTGCAGTATAATTTTTCATTAGAATAGCCTCCCACAGTCAGAAGTTACCCCAGGCCCCCCATAATGTTTTTATCAAAGAATATTGTGAACAGATAGCCTTCCAGTTCCCATTTTACCTTTTTAAAAGTCATATATTATTCATCAAACTTTTCATTACTAGGCCTAAACACCCACAGTTTGAAAACAAAGAAACTTAAGGCAGTGGTGATCTGGCACAGCACAATAACCCATGTCGTCCTTGTTGGTGCTTCCATTCTTCAGCTGTGCATTGACTCACCAGCCTCCGGAGTGGTGAGAGCAGGGCTTTGAGTGCGTTGTCTTTCTTGGCTTTCAGCATCAGCTTTATTGTTACCTTGTGCAATGAAGTCTTTGCCTTTCTGATGTCCTGAACAATATATATATATATATTACTGAGACTTTGCTAGGTTCCCACACTGCCTGTAGCAACTGTATAATTTCCTGTTTATTTTTAATTAGCTTCCCTTCTGTCATGAGAAGACCTCGCTCTCAGTAAATCATGCCAATGATGTGTTGAAAGTCCGTATATATTTACTGTTTTACCTTTTGCCCATTGGAGTGCCTGTATGAGTGCCCAGAGCTTAGCCCATTGTGCTGCCAGCCAAAAGGAAGGGGCCCCGGCTAGGATCACCTCATCCTTTGTGGTTGCCGCATATCCAGCATGACAAACCCCATCTTCCACGAAGCTGCTCCCATCCGTGAACAGAACGAGGTCAGCATCGGGCAAGGGTATCATTTGCAAGTCTGGGTGGCTGGAAAAGAGCTCATCAGTGACACTCAAGCAGTCATGATTGGGAGGGCCTGTCTCTGTGGGCAAGAAAGTAGCAGGATTTAAAGTTTTTATAGAAATAAACCACAAGTGGGGATTCTCACAGAGAAGAGCTTGATACTGAGTAACCCAATTATTTGAGAGCCAATGATGCTCCCTTGTGTTCAGCTGTTCTAGGACCGTGTGTGGAACCTGCACAGTCAGTTCCTGACCTAAAGTCAGCTTGTCTGCTTCTTGGATCAACACAACTGAAGCTGCTAAGGCCCAAAGACAAGGAGGCCATCCTTTTGCTACTGAATCTAAATTCTTAGACAAATATGCCACTGGTTGATTCCATGGGCCTACTTCTTGGGTCAACACTCCAAGGGCCACATGGTTTTTCTCAGTCACATATAGAGTAAAAGGCTGCTTTACATCTGGTATGCATAGGGCTGGGGCAGCTCCCTAATTCATTAATTTTTTAAAAAGCTTCCTCCTGTTCTACAGTCCAGTGTAGATGATTCTCCTCTTGTCCCTTTAGGGCTTCATAAAGGAGTTTAGAGATTTCTGTAAAACCGGGAATCCAAATTTTACAGAAGCCTGCTGCCCCAAGAAACCTTCTCAGCTGTTTCTTTGTTTGGGGTATAGGGACGGCACTAATAACCTGTTTTTTATTTCCTAGGCAATGCATGCCCTGTGTTATTTGAAATCCTAAATATTTAACATGCTGTACACAAATCTGGGCTTTTCCCCATTGATACCTTATATCCAGTTTTCTTGTAAGTGTGGCAACAACTTTTTGGTGCCTTCCCAGAACCGTTCTTGGGTTGAGCTGCATAACGGTAAGTCAGCCACATACTGCATTAGGACACAGCTATATTGTTCTGTGGGGAAGGCAAGCAAGTCCTTGGCTAGGGCTTCCCCAAAAGGCGTGGGTGAGTTTTGAGTCCCTGTGGCAATCTAGTCCAAGTAAACCGAGTATTTTTCCCATCACTCGTGTCTTCCCATTCAAATGCAAAGATGGGTTGACTAAGGGGAGCGATGCAAGGGCAAAAGAAGGCATCTTTTAAATTCAAACAAGTAAACCATGCTTCTTCTGGGGGTATCAGACCCAACAAAGCATAGGGGTTAGGGACCACTGGGTGCAGCATTACTGTTCTGTCATTTACAGCCCGCAGATCTTGCACTGGCCTATAGTCCCCATCGGGTTTCCAAACAGGCAGCAAAGGGGTGTTCCAAGGTGACGTACATTCTCTAATAAGTCTGAATTCCTTTAATCTCATGATATGGGGTTTAATTCCAATTTGGGCTTGCCTGGACATTGGGTATTGTTTTACACCAATGGGGCCGAATTGTCTTTTAATTTGTTTTTTGTTTTTTGTTTTTTTGGTACCGGGGATTGAACTCAGGTCCTTGTGCTTGCGAGGCAGGCGGCAGTACCACTGAGCTAAATCCCCAGCCCTGTCTTTTAATTTTATAACTGTGGGTGGATGATTCTTAGCTATGCCTGGGAGTGATTCCTCTGCCAATACTCTAGGAAACATGGTTCTTAATTCTTGCAGAGCCTGGAAAACATCATCCACATTGTAACACTGCCATTCACCCTCTGTTTTAGTTGTTACCATCATGATGAGATATCTTCCTAGATCTAAACGCAGAGAAGCATTTCCTCATTGGGTGAAAGTTATTGTAGCTCCCAATTTAGATAATAAATCTCTTCCTAGTAAGGGGCTAGGACATTCTCGCATACACAAGAATTCATGTTTCACTTTATGTCCTCCAATTTCACATGTCCTTTCATTACAAAACTGGCGCTTTTTTGAAATTCCAGTGGCACTAATCACTTGGATGCGCTTTCCACTCAGAAGGGCAACTGGAGCTGTTACTACTGAATGTTCTGCATCACTATCCACCATTAAGGACATATTTTGGCCCCCTATCTATATATTGACCATGGGCTCATGGAGGCCTAGCTGCATTGAGCCCGGTCTGTGTCCATCACCGTCCTCCGTCACAGGCAACAATGTGCCAGTATCCTTCCTTTCCTTCAAGTCCTGCTCTTTCTTTTCCTTAAGCCTTGTCTTTCTTTTTCCTTTTCTTCTTTGGCTCCCATAGCTACTGCTATCTTCCTTCCTGGCTCTCTTTCTCTTTCACTGTCTCTCTATTCACATACACTTTCCCAGCTAATTGCAACAATTGTGTTATATTCATGCCTTCCCAAGTCTCCTGCCTTTGGATTTTCCTTCTAATGTCTGGTGCTGACTGGGTTACAAAAGTTGCATTAATTAGCTGATGGTTTTCTGGAACTGCCGGGTCAAATGGTGTGTACATTCTGTACACCCCACAAAGCTGCTCATAAAATTTCTCAGGGCTCTCATTCGGCTCCTGCTGGGTCTCTGACACTTTAATTATATTAGTAGATCTTTTACTTGCAGCCCACATTCCTGGTACAAGGGCTGTCTGATAATTTCTCAAGTTTTCCTGTCCTGCTTGGGTATTGGGATCCCACTTGGGCGGCACATTTACTGGGAATTGCTGTTCATGCCAAGTGTCTGGATTCTGCATATCACCTGGCATTCTAGTGGCATTAATTTTTTTAATTTCTCCTAAAACTCTCTGCATTTTTAGAGGTTAATAAAGTTTTACAAAGTTATTCACAGTCCTCCCAATTAGGACAATGGATAGCAAAGATGGAATCAAATAATTGAGGCATTTTGGAAGGGTCTTGGCAGAGAATAAATGACTTTTTTCTCTGGACCAAGCCTCTTTTTATCCTTTTTAAAGTCAAATCTCAAATATCACACCTTGGTCTGACATATTTGTGCCTTTTTCCAACAGATTTTTTTTCTAACTCACTATAAAGCAGGTCATATTGTAACCTGTTGGCTCTTAAACCCTTTGAAGATGACCAATGTACACATATTATAGTAACATATTTAGAATTTAACCCTTTGATGACAACTAATGTAAACATATTTAAACTTTTTGTAACATACTTGAAACCAACAAACATACATTTTTTTTTTTTTGATAAATCACTTTCATGCATCTTTCGACATACCTAGGCCTTCTGGTCTTGTATATTTTTTAAATCCTTTTAACAAGACAAACGTACAAAATTTTTTATATCACAATTGTATCTCTTTTACTTATAGCTTTTAAATATATACATTTTTATCTTACTATAGAACTTTTATCACAGACTTGTTTTTAGCTGTTAAAATTTTAAAGTGTCCCTTTTTTTGTTCTCAGATTGTTACATTTTAAATTTCATTGGCTGCCAATAGAATGGTAGTAACCTTGAGGTTCTTTTTTTTATCAACAAAGTACAGAAAAGAGTAAGTTAACCTTATAATTACAATTGAAGAATTTGCAATGTACAAGAAATACTTTAAGCATACCAATTAAACATCAATTCAAACACAGATACATTTATCAATGAACTAAAATTTGTAACTTTTCAAACTCAAACAGATACATTTATCAATTAGGTAAAATTTGTAACTTTTTAAACTGAAACACAGATACATTTATCAATTAGCTAAAATTTGTAACCCTTGTAAAATTTCTTACTTTCTCTGCCTTTGTTTTATGTCCTTCAGAGCTTTCTTAGCTGTTTTTAATCCATTACTTATTTTTTCTTTCTAATTTTTAAAAATTTGAGTGCAAGCCCTATTTGATCCTCTCTGAGTCTGACCACAGCATGGTGCTCTGAAGCCAAGCAGTTTTCATGCTTTTGTCCCCACCTCCTCCAAACCTGTGAATTTAGCAACTCAAAAGGAGGGGGAAAGTCTAAATTCTCTCCGTCCAGATCTGGTTTCTTTTCAGCATCATCCTCTTTGTGATGGAGGACCAGGATATTGCTTTTTGCTTCCAGGGTGCACATATGAAGCCAAGGAGGCATTCTGTGGCACAATTTGAGCCATAAATCAATATAGGGAAATTGATCTGGATGTTCCTGTCCAGGGGTGGTGACTGTTAACCAGATGGACCAGACGAGACCCTCACCTAGGGATCTCTCAGTTGGCCAAGCTAGGCAAGGCTTGAGCCATTCTACCTCACAAAAGGCTCTAAGTTTTGGAGTTTCATCTTAATACCATAATTTCCAGTAAAACCTTTCTTAAAATTGTTAAGCATGCATTCCAAAACAGTAGGATGAGATGTTTCTGTCCCCATGATCGGCTGATCAGAGTGTTGGTGCGTATATGGGTACCCTTGTGGAGATGCAAGACAAACAAAGGTGGGTGATCACTCGCTTGCCTGCCTGGCTGCAGGCCTCTCAGCCATTGTAAGGTCCGTTCAGGCTAAGGTGGGCTGTCACCTAAGCTCACCATTGTGCCTTTGTTAAACGTGACCACACACAAATTCTACGACTCGGGGAGGACTCTTTAAGTGCAAGTGCTTCCTCCCTCTGTCTTGTTCCACAGCTTGTTCCACACACTCCCCTATCCAGAACTCTTTCACTCACACATTTATTCAGAAGTTATCATATTCCCTCACAGTGGCCCCCTAACCCTAACCAAAACAAATGAAAGAAGCTACCTCCCCAAATGGCAAAGCACGAGGGGTGATCAGGGCCCTGCACTATGTTTGCCCAAAGTTCACAAAGTGAACCAAAACAAATGGGAGGAGCTATCTTCCCAAATGGCAAAGCACAAGGAGTGATCAGGCCCCTGTGCTGTATTTGCCCAAAGTTACAAAATACAAATTCACAAGGTGAAACAAAGTTAACGACTATGGAGTTTCCCAGGGTTTCTCACGCAGCAAAAGAAAGAGACAGACTAGACACCAAGAGCAGCAGTCCTCCTTCTGTAGTCTCCTCCGGTTCAGGCGATCCTCTGCTGGTAAGCAGGTCTCTGTGTCCTGTTGGGGAGCCTAGGAAATTAGTCCCAGGGGTGCATCTTTCCTCTCGAGGAGACAGAACCGCTCCCTCCAGTGGGGTTCTGGCTGATGCCCAAAAGGGCTATTTCATTCCCGATTCCCGGCCAACACACCCAATGTTGCAGAAATCTTGGAAAGAAATACACAGAGATACAGAATTTGGATAAAATAATAAAATTTCTTCTCGCGAGTGGGTGGGAAAGCCAGAAACCAGTCTGGCTAGTATCCATGCACCCTTTGTTCAGCATTTCCCTTTTTATATCCTTTTTAGCCATTATCTCATCCCTAGTGATCTTTGATATGTAAATACAATTCCAGTTCCTATTTACAAGTCACAGACACAAGATAGGCACATATACATTGTAAATTCACCCTGGCCTGGTAACTTTGTTAGGTTAATGAAGTTAGCTGGTTAGAGTCAGATAATCATGACCTTAAACAAGGAGTTATGGGAAAAGCAAATCTTAAAAGAACACATTACTTATTTTGCTTCTACAATTACCTTAATATTCAATCTATTAAGTTATCTAAAACTTTTCTGTATCAAGATAACTTAAAAGGAGCAAAGACTTATTTGGGTTCATGGTTTTACAGCTTGTTGCCTATGATCACTTGGCCCCATTTTTCTAGGTCCATGGTGAAGCAGAACATCATGGTGGGAAGCAGATCTTAGAGCAAAGCTACTTGCTGCATGGCAGCTAGGAAGTAGAGAGAGAGAGGGAGGGAGGGACAGGGTCCCAACATCCCCTTCAAATACATACCACCAATGATGACCTAGTTCCTCCAACTAAGCCCCACCTCCTGAAGGTTCCACCACCTCTCAACAGCACCATCACCTGGACACACAGCAAATTACATTTCCCAGCCTCCTCTGCAAGTAGGTGGGGGCTTGTGACTGTGTCCAGCCAGTAGGTGTGAGCAGGCATGATGCATTTTGCCCAGCAAGTGTCCTTGAGAATTTCACACAAGTTCCTTCCCTTTTGTCTCTGGATACACATGAGCAGGAAGACCTTGACCTCAAAGGCAGGGGCTGAAGATCCCAGAGCCACAGGCTGGAAGGGGAAGTCACCTGCCAATCAGTCAAACTGATTTCTAACCTCACATGGGAGAAAAATCAGCTTTTGTCGTGCTGGGCCCTTTCACATTAGGGCTCGGTTCTTAGAGCAGTTGGCACCTCCATTAGCAATTTTGGGGCTTTATTTCCTTATCTACCAATGGGAGGAGGAGAGAAGAGAGTCTGCAGTCATGAGAACCTGTTCTGTGCAGGACCCTGTGTCCTGTGTATCATGCACGTTTATCCTTTAACTCCCCACTAAGGGACCATGGACCTCTTCTGCCCATTTTCTATAGCAGTGACTGACTGCGATTCAAACTCACATCTTCTGCATCTGGATCCCAAGACAGGTGCAGCTTTAGGTTTCGAGAACCTGGCAATCCAGAGTCCCATGGTCCCCCCCCCGATTCCTTCCAGGAAAGCAGAGTGATGAAGAGTGGGCTGGCTGGAGTTTGAAAGGCTGAGGTCTGTGCCATCAGGTAAGGGTTTGGTTTTCCTGTGCCTCAGTTTCCTCATCTGTCCAAGGGGGCAGTGAGTTTGCATCATATGAGTTGTTAATGGATGCTCTTCCTGATTATGTTCAAGCAAAGTCTCTTTTCTCCTCTGCCAGGGGAGATCTCCAAGCCCTGGACTGCGGGGGAGTTGGGACACAGTCGCATTATTCACTGCTACCTGGGGAGCCAAACCACCTTTGAAGCTCAGTTGCCCTGACTAGTCCTTCAAAGGGCCAAAAGCTCTGCCTTTTCCTACCAGTGTAATGAGAAGCATCTGTCTCCTGCCAAGGGGAACCTCACTGTAAACCATCTGAAAGAGAAGGTTTGATTTCATTTGGGGCCAGGCTTAGGGCTTCTCCTAAGGGTTTTGCTTACTGGGGGGCTGTTCCCCTAAATGACTAATCCAGCCCTTAGCCGGGTTTTTCATGTTAAGGAGCCTTAGTCACTAAGGCTCTGGTCTCTGTGACCTGCCACCAACTGCACCCTGGGGCTTCATGAAAACAAGACCCTATTTGTGTAACTTCCATTCAAACAAGTCTATTAACTGTTACCCAATTAAAGTCAACAGCCCATGTGGGCTTTGTTGGCTCAGAGCATTTTAGAGCCAGGAGGGACCTGAGATGTTATAAACTCTGTGAGTCTAAAGACCGACTCATTCCCTGCAGAGCCCTTTGAATGGGCGGCCCTTGTGCTAGGACAGAGTCTGATGCCCTTAGCCCCATGATTGGTCACAGGCAGATCTCCAGGGCACATCTGACCTTGCTTTGGCCTCTGCTGTGCTCCGCCCAGCTGGCTCCTCATCCCTGGGTATGACATAGATTATCTCAATGTACCAAGCGCCTTTCCAGGGCTGGGTATTTAAATCTGAGTCTCCTTGGTCAGAAATACCCTCTTTCTCCCACCAGGTGACAATTTCAGCCTCCAAAGATTGGCTCAGGGGTCATCTCCTCCTCGAAGCCCTCCCTGATTCCGCTGGGAAGAACATACTCTTTTGCTCTCCCTATCCTGGACAGCACTTACAGGAGCTTGCCCTGCTGCTTGTTGCTTGTCTTAGCCAAGGGCACAGACATTTATTTCCTTACAGTTCTGGAAGCTGGAAGTCCATGACCTCAGTGCCACCTGGGCCAGGTCTGGAGGGGGCTCTCTCCTTGCCTGTTTGCTGTGTCCTCACATGCCCTGTCCTCAGGGAGTGCATGTTGTGGGAGAGATCTTGACCTCTTCTTACAGGGCCACCATCTTATAAGACTGGGACACTACCTTGTAACCCCATGCACTTTAATTACCCCACTAGCTCTGTCTCCAAAAACAATCATTGGGAGGTAGGACTTCAATGCATGAATTTTAGGGGGACACCATTTAGGCCACAGAAATTAACAGTGGCCACTAACACTGGGGGGCTATCTGTTTTGTAGTTTTGTGTTCCTAGGATGAGTTTCCATCTTGTGAAAAGTAAAAGGGCTGAGCACAAGGAAGCTTTGAGTGGCAGACTCATTAGGCAGCTGAGCTGAATAGAGAAGAAGACAGAGAAGACATCTGAACATAGAAACATTTTTAAAAAGAAACCTTTTCAGTTTCTAGAAACATAAAACAAAACACAAACTTTCAAAACAATAGAGGGCATTTACTGGCTCATGGAACTAAAAGTTCCAGATGTGAGTTTCAGTAGTGGCTTGATCAGGGTGTCAAATACTCCTTGATGGTTCTCACACTTTGGCTTCAGACTGGCTTCATTCACAGTGACAGCGTGGCTGCTTCAGTTTTCACTCCTATGTTCTCACTCCAGCTATTCAGAAAGACAGACGTTCACACCCTAGACTTTTCAGCAAAACTCCTAAGCTTTGCATTGGTTGAATTTCAAACCAGTTGCTGCAACTGATCATGACTGTTACACTGTTATTGTGATTCTCTGCATGCCATACACAGTCACATCCCACCTTGATTTCCTAGGACATCCAGTTCCATCCAATCCACAAAGCTGAACAGAGTGGAGTGTGGAAGATTAGGAATTCCAGTTTTCTGCCAGGTGTGGTGATGCTATAATTCCAGAACTCAGAAGGCTGAGGCAGGAGGAGAGCCATGAGTTTGAAGCCAGCCTGGGCTCCGTAGTGAGCTCAAGGCCAGCCTGGATTATGCAACAAGGCCCTGTCTCAAAAAAACCGATAACAAAAACTTTAAAAATGAGTTCCAGTTTTCTTTTCTCCCTTCCTCTTTCCCTCTCTTCCTCCCTACCTCTCCTGCTTCCCTTCCAGAAGTAACAGGAAGTTCCTATAATAAGGCTGCTCTGTTCTAGGTGCTGATAGCACCTAGGAGATCAAGACAAGATGTGATCTCAAGCTGCTGACAAACCAATGCAAAGCGATTTTGGAAATTCTTCTGAAGGCAATGAGAAGCCGCAGGGGGATCTTAAGCAGGTGAAGGACTACATTGGTTATCTCTTGCCGTGTAACAAATGACTTCAAAACTTAGCAGCGTAGAAAAATGGCTGTTTCTTATCTGCCCTTTCTGAGGTCAGAATCGGGCACAGATGGCGGTGCCCATGGCCCAAGCCTCTCCCTCAGCTGTGCAACCCAGGAGCACTGGCTTCTGCTTATGTCTGTGGCTCTCAGAAGCCTCAAGAGATTTACTTCTCAGCTCACATGTGTGCCACCAGAGCAGGACATCTTCTGACGGGGCAGCCGGCCACCTCCAATCCAAGCAAGAGGGAATGAGAGGAGCCACCCGGACTGGAAGCCACAGTCTCACACCTGCCGTTAGAAGCACCTCCCATCTTCTCTGGCATGTTCGTCTTGACAGGAAGGGGGCAACAGGGAAGGAAATGACAGAAAGGTATAGCTCCTGGAGGGGAGCATCAGTAGGATCAGCTTCAGCTGTGTCTCAGTGACCTCTCAGCAGGAGCACAGAGTGAGGCAGCACATTCCAAGGGCAATGTCCTGTGAGGGAAGATTTAGGAGTTGACCACAGAAAAACACATTGAGCTGAATGGGCTCATTTATTCACTCAACAAACACATACTGAGCACCATTGTGGGTGCCAGGGTATGCTGTCATAACTAAGACAGACCTTCTTATCTCCCCTCATGAATGTCAGTATCAATCAAAACCCAAATTGATGAGAGATTATATTTACCTTCAATGGCAAAGGTCAACACCCAAGTAAAGCTGGGCGTGGTGGTACATGCCTATAATCCCAGTACTCTAGGAGGCTGAGGCAGGAGGATCACAATTAAAAAGCCAGCTCTGGGCAATTTAGGTCTGGGGATGTAACTCAGTGCAAAGGCCTTGAGTTGAATCCCCAGTATCCCTCCAAAAGACTGAAGAACACACCCCTCCCTTCCAAAGGGGCCTGAGGGGTTCAGGTGAAGCTTCCTGGATTCACAGAGCCCTGAGGCTGAGGAGGAGAGATGAGGGTTCGGGTGGAGAGCACCCCAGTGGGCATCAGGGTAGGACCCTTGAAGGAAGCCCCTCCCCTCTCTTCTTCTTGCCCTCTCTTTCTCTCTCTGCCCACCAGGCTGCCATTCCATCTGCTACCCAGGTGTCTGTCCCTGTGTCCTCAGGTCTCAGCTCCCAGGGCCCCACAGTCCACCTTGGTCACTGTCAGGCCCCCACCTTAGAGTCAGGCTCCTGGAGACCACCTGTTTCCTTTCTCTCCAGCACCATCTCTACCTGGAATGGCTTTGGGCACTCACTCCTGCAGGTGGGGGCCCGGGCAGGACCTCCTTGTCTCACAGTCTAATAGCCTGCACGTGTCAGGGCTTCTGGGAGCCCTGGTGGAGAGAGCCAGCCTGAAATCCGGGTCCCATGTTCTCTACTTGATGACTCTAGGAGGACAAGACCTCAGGTGACACTGTGTGCTGAATGTCCTTGTCCCCCAAATGCAAATGTGGGAACCTAATCCCCAACGTGATACTGTTTGGAGGGGAGACCTTTGAGAAGTGACCCAAAGGTGGAGCCCTCTGAATGGTGTCAGGCCCCGTGCTCTGTTGTTCCTTCCACCATGTGTGGTCACAGTGAAAAGGTGCCATCTGTGAAACGGGAGACAGACCCTCACCAGACACCAAATCTCCCAGAGCCTTGACCTTGGGCTTCCAGGCTCCCTACCTGTGCGAAGTAAATGTCCGTTGTCTGTGGTGGTTGTCACTTAGCCCAAACTGACTGAGACATGTGGCGACACCTGGGTGACCAGCATCCTGAGCACTGTGCCACCCAGTGGTATGACCACCCCTCCTTGTCCTCCCCTGAGCATCTGGAGGAGCTCAGAGCCCCCCATGTGACTGCACCAGCCCCTCCCTGGGATGTTTTATGGTTCCTTTCTGGGCTCCTAATAACAGTCACATTTTGAGAGTTTGGAGAAGGGAGTATTAAGCCCAATCATGTGGATAATTCACAGTTTAAAAAATGGGCCAAACACGGATTTACACAATAGCCTGGGACAGATGCATCTTCCAGGGGATGATCTGGTAGGAACATCCATTTTTCCAAAGGGCATCACAGCCCTTTGAGAAAGAATGAGGGCTTTTAGGATTCTAATCACTCCCAGGTGCTGACAGGCTGGCGAGGGAGAGAGGCCACTGCCCAGAGCTCACGGGCACACAGCAGATCTATGTCTGGTCCCCAGGTAGGCACCGTGTGCCTAGGGGTGGCCTGGCATCTCACAGCTTCTGCCTCCCTCCTGCTGACACAGTGGGGTCCCTGCCTCTGAGACCCTCTGTGCCATCGCCATCGCCGCTTGGTCCCCCTCGGTCAGAGGTCAGGCAGGACTGAGCCATTGCTGCTGGGTGGGGCACTTTCACATGTGTGTGGGATCCCAGTGGCTTACCTGGACCCCTGCTAGGGGATTCCTGAGGGACACCTGGCTCCACCTGTGCCCACCCCATCATTCCTGCGTAACCCCTGGAAGCTCACTGGCTCATATGGTGCCCTCCCTGGTTGGCCTCCTGGGAGCCTTCCTGTCTCTGGCTTAGGGGGTCCTGGTCCTGATCCTCCCCTCACCCCATGTACCTAGTGGAGGCTACATGGTCCTGGACAAACAGGGGTTCCCGCTCCTGGTCCTACCTGACCTGGCCATCTTCCTGTCCCCACTGTGGGCCAAACTCCATCGAGCTCCAGGGACCCTGCAGTAGCCCTCTCATTGCTGGCTCCCCTACAACAGGGAGGGAGATCTTAGCAAAATGTCACAACAGAATGAAGTCCTTTCCTGCTTTCAACTTCTAGTGGCTTCAAAGTCCAGACTCCTCACCACAGGGTGATGGTCAGGGTGCTGGTGGGGAACAGACCCATGGGTGCATCTGGAGGAGTTCAAGGGAGGTCTGAGTCATATGGACTAACAGGGCGACAGGAGACAGAGATGGGCCTGTCACTGTTTAGACCTAAAATGCCCCCCAAAAGTGTCATGAGTTAGAGGCACAGCTTTTGGAAGGTGATTGGACTGTGGGGCATGAAACTCATCGGTGAGTTCATGGCTGAATGTGCCGTTAGGAGGTGGGGCCTGGTGGCAGGTGGCTCACTTGGTGTGACCTGGAAGGGTGTATTCTGCTGCCTGCCTCCTCCCTTCTCTCTGCTTCCCGGTTACCGTGGGGTGACCAGCTTTCCTCCGTCAAGTCAAGTCTTTGCATTGTTCTGCTTCTGTCTTAGAGTCAGCTGAACATGCATGGACTGAACCTTCAAACTATGAGCCAAAATAAACCTCTCTTCCTTTAAGCTGTGGATGTTGGGCATTTTGCCCTAGCAATGGAAAAGTGACTAATACAAGGCCACCTCCTCAGTGACCCTCCTGGGGTCTCATCTAGGACTAGATCAAGCCCTGTCACTGAACTCTTCCTGGGCATTAGTCTGGCTGGGGTAATTGATTTTACTGTAATTATCTAGGTCGTGTTTTCCTTCCGTGCCAGGACTGTGTGTCTGGTTTCCTGCTGTATTCCTGGTGCCCACCTCATTTGGACATTCCGCTAACACTACATCCTCTCCCTGCGGAGTTTTTCCCAAGTCCCCATTCCCCCGCTCCAGCCAGGGGCATAGGGTCCGCTGTCCCATGGCTCAGGCACGTCTGTGATGGGGGGTCCCTGACCAGGAGGGACACTGGCTACTAGAAGACCCATGGCTCGAGGTCAAGGCGCCTCCTTACATCCGGTAACACAGCCTGGTCTTGGGCCTGGCATCCGTCTCCCAGTTATCTTCACCTGAGGCTCAGTCCCTCCCTCAGCATTTACAGAGCTGCCTCTGGGGAGGTGGCTTCATTCTTAGACACTGCTCCTAACCTCAGGGCCTCCAGGTGTCCTACAGAAAGGGCTACACACCAGGGGCTGACCAGCGCTAGGAGAGGGTGAGAAGGGATTCGGGGGAGAGGAGGCCAGACCTGACCCACCTGCTGACTATTTGGGGGAAGTGTCCCCCGGCCTGAGCTTTGAAGGATTCCAAAGAGCTGCCAGGGGAAGTGGCGAAGGAGGAGTGGAGCAGGGAAGGAGTGAGGGCTGTGCATAGCCAGGGATGACAGAGAGGGTGGGCATCTCTTGGAGCCCCCAGAACACAAGTGGAGTGGGGCAGAGGGAGGTGAAGGCAGCCATGGTGTGGTCAGTCAAAACATACTGGCAAATCCCTCTGCCCATTGCTCTGTGACATTTCTGCTCCTCTGATCTCTGGGTGGAATCTGTTCCTCAGCACCTGAGCCTGGCCTTGGCCTGGTGACTATGTGCTTTTGCAAAAAGGGGCACCAGCAAACCCAAGCCAAGGGCTGCAAGGCGTTTGAGCATGTGGGCCCCCTTTCCTGCAGCAGATGGCCTGAGCTGGCCCCCAGAGGACGGAGACTGTTGGGAGAGATCCCAGCCTCCTAGCCATCCCTGCGGAGGCTGAGACTGGGGATTGAGGCTATCAGAGTCCAAGCCAAGTTGAGTCTGTCTGTACGGGAAGAGCTGCCAGCCTGGCTGGAGAGCCAGGAGAAATGGTACAATCTTATAGCTCTAAGTTACTGTATTTTGGGTAGTTTGTTAGGTAGTGGAAGCTGGAACACATGGGAGGATGGGCCAGGTTAGGCTCTGGATCTGTGTCTGGCTGCAGAGTGTGGAGTTGATCCCTGTGATTATAAGAATAGATGCTTGGATGCAGGTTCAAATCCCTGCTCTGCCTCCATCAGCTGGGGCCATAAGCAGTTCCCTTCACCTCTCTGTGCCTCTGTTTCTCCATCAGCTACATGGGGACAGAAATGCCCCATAGGATAGTAAAAGTAGTGCACCTGGTGGGATGTGCGGGCTTTTTGTCATCAGCCTTGTCTCAGAGGTTCCCCCCTGGAGCTTGTCCACAGTAGCCTGCTCTGCCCGTGTCCTGACTGAGATGACTCCTGACCTGGGCTTTTGTCTGTGCCTGTAGGGTGACCAATAAATAAGCCTGGTGTGCCTAAGACTGTCCTGGTTTTAAGAAAGCCTGCCTTCATAGGTCACCTGGGATGGTTTATCACTATATTGGTCAGTTCTCCTGTCACTGGGACACCATACCCAACACCCATAACTTAAAGAAGGAGAAGCTTATTTTGACTCATGGTTTCAGGGGATTCAGTCCATATTTGTCTTAATTGTTTTTCTAGTTGCTGAGATAATACACCCAACACTCAATGTTAAAGGAGGAAAGTCTTATTTCATATCACAGCTTGTAGAGGTTTTAGTCTATAGTCTAGCTGAGTCAAGATGGGGGTATGGCAGAGGAGAAATAATCCATGGGAAGCAAGCAGGAGACAGCAAAGTAGCAGCAGCAGCAACAGCAACAGCAGCAGCAGCAGCAGCAAGAGCTAGCCTGACTTTCCCTTTATCCCAAACAGGCTGTAAACCTATTGATTGTGCCATCCATACCCAGGTTGGGACTTCCATTATCCACCCCATTAATCCCAGTGTCACATCCTTAATCTACATTCATACACCCTAATTCAGCCACCTTTGAAACTCCCCACCTGTGACTGCATGAGGCTTTAGGGGGACATCTAGATAATAAGCCATAACAATGGTTGACTGGCTTCAAGGCAGGAACATTATGGTGGAAGATGTGGTGGAGCAAGGCTGGAGGAGACTGGGAAGCAGAGCAGGGGAACAGTGTCAGGGAAGAAGAAGGGGCCAGGGAGCAGATATAGACCCCAAGGTCTTATCTCCATGACCCACCCAGAATTGTGCTTTACGAACCTGCAAGGTATTTCTTAATCCAGTCAAGTTCACATCATGATTTAATGGTCACAGTTACCCTACCTGCTGGGCCACCCCATAGATCTAAGGAAATCCTCAGTTCTACTTCCTCATGTGCTCAGTGCTATGTCCTAAGATACCAGGGTCTCCTCTGCTTCCTGCTTCACAGAGAAATGAAGGGTTGGTTTTTTTTTTTTTTTTGCTTGTGTGTCTGCTTTTATTTATTTGTTTGTTTTGAAGACAAGGTCTTGCTAAGTTGTCCAGGTCTGCCTCAAACTTGGGATCCTTCTGCTTCAACTTCTGGAGGAGCTGGGACTGCAGGTGTGTGCCATCATGCTGGGCCCCTCTCAGTTTTACAATAATAAACAGGTACAGTAAGTATGGGGCTCCAGGGAGTACCCCATTCCCATGTACATGAGGCAGAAGCCATATTTCTAAGTTGTTTCTCTAAACACCTGGAGGCCTTTGGGTAATGACTGTGTCTAAATGGAGCATCTGAGAAATTAGAGATGACATCAGTGTTTCTATGGCAGGCTGTTTGGCTTGATGATGGGTTAGGAAAGCATCGAGCCAACTTTGTCATGGAGGGTCCTCATCTGAGTCGGGGGGCAGCAAACCCTCAGTCTTTGCCCCCCCTTCCCTGACTTAGAGCATGGGGCTCCAAGGGGTGGCAGACCTGGATGACCTCCCTGGGGAACCTGAGAAGAGGGGATGTGAGGCAGCCTGTGTCTCATGAGGGGCAAGGTTAGGAGTGCATGAGTTGGGGAGTGTGATTGTAACTGTCCTTATGACTGAAACCCTTTCTTCTTTGCGCTCCTTTGGAGTTCTTCTTAAAGGGGCTCAGACCTGTTGTGACCACAAGAAGAAAGTCTCTCTCCTTGAAGGCCCAAGGGGTCCTTGGGTAAAGAGAGCACAGAGCAGCTGCAGGAGCCCTCTGTGATCTGGAGGAAAGAGCCAAAGGACCCAGGAGGTGCCAACTGGACTTGGCTCACTTCCCCTGGGCAGGGAACCTGACAGGACATGCAGACCTGTGTGCCCTGGAAGTGGAGCACTCCAGAACTGCCCCTGCATGCAGACACCGCGGAGAGTCCTGCAGACCCATGCCTGGGTAATGACTACAACAGCACAAGTAGTCCTAATGTCTAACCCCTGCACTTGACACCAGTGCAAGAGGGCACACAGCCCAGGGCAGAGCCACATTCACTGTCACTGCCAGGTCTCCAACACCAGGGCCCACCCAGAGAGTGGCCACACTCACCCGGCTGCCCAGGGAGGGGACAATCTGGTCTCTTTGTTTTATAGTTTGTTTGACTCAAGATTGAATGAATCTGACACATTGTAAGTGGCAGATAAATCCTTTCTGTCCCTTCACAGTGAGACTTTCTCCTTCTTGCTCTCATATGGTCTTAGTTATTTTTCTTGTTGCTGAGACAACATATCTGACATCCAAAGTTAAGGGAGGAAAGGTTTATTTGGCTGACAGTTTGTAGAGGTTTCAGCCCATAGTTGGTTGACTCTAGGGCAGGGTGGCTGGCAGACAGGGATCATAGAGGAGAAATAGTTCACAGCAGGCAGAAGACAGCAAAGCAAGCAAGCAAGCAAGCAAGGAAAAAGACAAGTCTCTTTTTACCCCTTATATTGTATTTAGGCTTCAGGGATTAGGGCAGTGCCAAACCAGTCAGTGGACTGATTAATAATCACTCACCCTTAACCCTAGCACTGCACCGTGAATCATCCACACACTCTAGATTCAGCCATGTCTGCAAAAGCCTATGACTGCATGGGGCTTTGGGGGGGACAGCTAGACACAGCCATAACACATATATTTATCTATGAGTCATTGAAGAAACTGGATCTTTCATCCTATAATCCTCAGATCAGCCTGTTGAGGCAGCTACAGGAGGCCCCCAGCCACCAGATCCCTGGAGTGGTCCCCAGCTCTGCATTTGTTAATGTGTCCTCAGCCTGGCATGTGTTAAATGCAGACTCTAAAGAACCTTACATTAGTTGTTATCAGATTTCACCATTGCATTAGCGTGGCAACAAAATTCAAAATTCAAAAGAAAAAACAGCTCTTTCTTAGGAATTTGGGGACTTGGGAATTGTTGGCGAGAGATCATGAAACTGCATTCTTATCTAATGTTCAGTAGGGAAATTGAGGCAGCAATGGGCTAAGTAATTCTCAGAAGCCACCCTACTGGCAAGGGAAGGAATGGGATTCATACAGAGGTCATCGGGCACACTTCTGTTTTCCAACCTGCTGTGGTGATTGTCTCCCACCACCCACTAGGCCCTGGTGTAGACAGATGGGTTCTAATCCTGGCTCTGCACTGGCACTTGCCTGCTGAACCAACTCCCCTCACCTCTAAGGTGGGAGAGAAGCTCTCTGCCCCTGACGGGCAGACAGGCGCACAGCAGGAGCCCTCCAGTGGACCCCAAATGTCACCTATAGGGCAAAAAAACACATGATGCCTTCGTGCCCAGCCCCCTTCTCTGCCCACTGCCTCTGTTCTCAACCACTGGGATCCAGCTCACTGGAGACACCATACCCAAAAGCCCCACCTCCCCAACCGTTGCCCCGTGGTGCCTCTCAGGCCTCAGGTACCCATATGGGCAGGGCAAGTGGCTCTTGGGAGGAGGGATGAGAAAAGGGGGTGCCTAGGATTTAAAGGGGACTGGGGCCTCAGAGCAGGAGAATCCAGCCCCCTCCCCCAATCCCTGGTAGATCATGGCTCACGAAGGGAGATGCAGGCTCCAGGGGCACAGCCTGGCCCTGTGGAATCCTCACCCACGGAGCAACATACACCAGAGGAGGCTGTGGTGGGGCCATCCAACGTGAGGGCTCAGAGCCCCTTCAGGAGGGTGGGGGCTAAAGGCAGACACCTGAGTATTTGTTCCCTCCCTCCTTGCCCCTTCCACTACCTCTCAGGCTTCTGGAACCTTCCCTCTCTGTTCCCCACCCCTGCCTCTCTCAGCTCCTTCCCCCAGTGGGTTCTGCTCCATTCAGCAGGGACCTCAGCTGACAGAACTTTATAGAAACCCCTAAAACTGAGTTTTCTTTGCGTGCCAATCCTTCATCTCTTCCCTGCGTTGCTCCCTGAGCTTGTTACAGCAAGAGAAAAGGAAAGAAAAAAAGTCACCCTGGAGTTTATTGAGATAAATAACTAGAGTCTGCAAGGATGAATTGTTAAAAATGCATCTTTGCCTCGTCAAGGCTGGATGCTGCTGTAGAGTCAGTCTCCTTTGTGTTCCTGAAGCTTCTAGAAGCTTCTCAGTGGAGGGGCTGCAGCAGCACCTCCTGCCAGGCTGGGGAATCAGGCTGCAGGAAAAGGTGCCCCTTATCCACTGCACCCACTTTGGAACCCTTTTCCAACCCCAGACTGCACAGCTGACTATGCCAGGGCCTGGGAGCCCTTGTGACTGGGTTTACCCTTGTCTCTTCCGGGGCAGGGTGAAGGGCTAGTGTGTGCTTCTCACCTGCCGCATTGGGCATCTAGCCTGCTCTGTGAGTTTGCTCGAGGGGACACCATCTCTCCAGCATAAAGCCTGAACAAAGCAAGAAGCATTGATTTGCTCACAAGGCTGGGAGCGTAGGACTCCACGAATCTGCAGCCAGCCGAGGATTGTAGGAGTGCCTGGCTGGTTTGTTTGTGGTCTCTCCTGTGCCTGGAGCCTCTGCTGCTGCTGATTGATGAGGTCCAGGTGGTCTGGTTGGCCATATTCATGAGATCTCAGGGTGGCCTGGGGGGAGGGAAGGAGATGTTTCTCAGTATACAGGAGGTAGGCTCTCTCTTGAGGTCTAGATATAAAATTGCATGATGTCCCTTTTGGCATAATCTCTTCGCCAAAGCAGTTTACAGGTGGAGCCTAGACTTCAGAGGTGGGAGAAAGGACTTTTAAAGTCCACAGAGGGAGATGCAAAGTCACACCGCAGGGGGCGAGAGTATTGGGGGATGGGAGGTAGCCCCAGACATTTTTGCAAACATCCTATCTTATTTACATATGAGGATGAAACCCTTAAAGCCACCTTACGAGGGAGGAATTATTAACCCCATTTTGCAAATGAGACAATCTGGTTTACTCATTGCTTTGTTCCTTCCCTCTAGATTGCACATCTCAGGGCACTGGGCCCTGCTGGCACTAGGGGTGTGGCCACAAGTGACCCTACAGTCAGAGGAGGCAGCATATACAGGGGCAAGATGGGACAGACATGCACCAGGGTGGGTGGAGAGGTCAGAGGAATCTCCCAGCGGAAGTCCAGGCTGGCATCAGAAGAGGAGAAGAAATTAGCCAGGCAGAGCCAGGTGGGAAGAGTATTCCAGGAAGAGACAACAACAAGGGAGAGCAGAATAGTGCAGTGGACACAGGCAGATTAGAGAGTGCCCCAGGGCCACATGGTCAGAAGGGCAAAGGCAGGATCCAAACTCAGCCTGGCTTCAGGGAGCATGGAGTGTCCAGGACAGCCCCACAGAAGATGGGCCAGCAAACTCTGAAAGGGCTTTGGAAGCCCAGAGAGACCTCCTCCAGCTCGTAGGCCATACGAGAAAGTGGCAGTACCTCAGATGGAAGGACCTACCCCTCCCTCCCTGCTTGGACACTGTGTTCTCCCAGAGGACCTCATCCAGGACTTTCTGCTTGGACTTTGCAGATTGTTTATGGAGTGAGGTTGCTGGCATCTGGAGCTATTTGTTACTTCATCCATCCTGACTGATGCAACCTCATCCTGCTCCTTATCCATAAAGCCCTTCCTCAGAAAGTGTTTCTTAGCTCCTCTGTATGTCAGGCTTTGTGTCACCAGGACACAGCCCCAAATGAGACCTGCAGGAGGTCTCAGAAGCAGCTGGGGAAGCAGCCCAAATAATGACTAAATAAACAAATAAATGAAATCATCATCTAGATGGAAAGTTGCTGTGAAGGAAACAAACAGGGCGTTAAGACATTAAATTTCAGATTTGAGTCTGTGGCAGATGGGGAGGGGCCCTTGGGTATGTGGAAGTGCTGGAGTCATGCGGAGTTATATGGAGACCAGGGGCTTATGCTCCCCCTTCATGCAAATTTCCTCACTTCATCCTCAAAACAGTGCAAGGGGGCCTGTTTTATGTGAGTGGGGCAACTGTGGCCTTGGCAGAGCTCCATCCCATCCCCATAAAGCAGGCGCGGGTCAGGGTTAGGAAGGAGAGCTTGGTTTGGGTGGTCCCAGTACCAAGGTCCTGTGTCCTGGTCTGGGAGCCCCTCTGACCGCAGGGAGATGACCCTGGGGACTGCAGAAGTCACCTTTGGAGCCAGAATCACAGCCAGGGTCATGAGAAGAACAGAGATCTGACCTGGGTCCTCCAGGGGTGGCTGTGTGTCCATGAGCAATGCATTTAACCTCTCTGGGACCAGGATTCCTCATCTCTAAAATGGGGAACAGTACCAACTGTCAGGGCTGGGGGAGTGAACAAGAGGAGATGAGCCTGCGCCTCCCATCTTGGAGCCCATGGCCCATTTCTCTGTGCTGTCCTGCATTGCACAGGGCTTTACTGAGCTCTCAAGGCACACAATCAGTGTATCTCAGGGTCCTCAAACATCCCTAAGTCCTGCAACCCTGTGACACATTTGCTGAAGGAGGGAAATAATCCCATTTCAGAGACAAGGAAACTGAGGCCCACAGAGTTAAGGGCAAGTGCTCAGGTCACATGGTCAGGGCGGCCAGAATTGCTCTGGGTATGGAGGGTCCACACCCTCAGGACTCTCAGTGATGGCTTCTCTGGGGGAAAACCTGGAGGATTTGGGGGGGCTTGGATGTGCGAGGCTCAGGAGACCACACAAGGAGGTCTTGGTGCTTTCTAGGGCTTTGAGGCACAGCCAGCCCTGGGTCTACCATATCCTTGGATGGACAAGATGGGTCCAGGGGGGAAAAGCATGGATCAGTGGGGTGGGCCACTTGAGAGCTGTGGGCAGGGTCCAAGGCCCCAGGTAGGACTTTGGGCCATCTCGACCTGCCTTCCTGTAGGGCAGGACCAAACATTCAATGTGGCTGTGTCAGGGCTGGACTGGACCCAGGGTTTGTCCCCGGGTGTGACATTGCAGACACACTCAGCTTACAAAGGATGGCACCAGAAAGCTCCTCTGAGATGGCAGCTCTGGCCAGTTCTTGCACCTGGCTGAGATACAGACTTATTGTACCTGATGATGCAAAATACAGTAGGTCACAGTGGGCTTCCCTACCTCCTACAACCTATTCATTTCCAGTCTTGTCCTCTATTTCCTGTCCTTGCTCTATGCCTACAAGAGACCCATGTACCTGCCCTCTTCCTCCCTCCCTCCCTCCCACCTGGGTCCTACAGTGTCCTGGCCCCTAGGAGAACACCAATCTTGCTTTCCTGGAGTTCCTGGTCTGCACAGAGAACTCCAGAGGGAGGAAATGAAGACCTGATCCACCCTGGCCCAGCTTCTGTATCTTCTTCTCACTTGGATCTGGCATGACTGGATGGGAGCCTGTACCCTGAGACAGCTGATTGCACATGACCACATCACTGGGCTAAGGAAGTAAAACAGTGTTATTTACCAGGTGCCTGGTAAAACAGTATTTCTGGGTGTGTCTGTGAGGATGTTCTTGGAAGAGATGAGCATTTGGATCACCACGTGGAGTACGGAAGATGCTTAGAGACACAGCCATCCAGTTCATTGAGGGTCTGATCAAAGGAGGTGAAAGAGGAGCATATTAGTCTTTTCCTGCAGTTCCAATAAAATGTTGAGATGGGATGATTGATGAAGAACAGAAATTTATTTTCTCCATGTTCTGGAGTCCAGAAAATCCAGGATTCAGATACTGGCACCTGGTGAGGGCCTTCTTAATGTGGCCTCAGGTGGTGGAAGGCAGAAGGGCAAGAGAGACCCAGGCCCTCCTCCAACCCCTCTCACAGGGCTCCGGATCCTATTCCCAAGGGAGCAGCCCTCCCAGACTCATTACCTCTTAAAAGCCCCGCCTCCGCCTCCTATCACACTGGAAACCCCTGCATTTTGCAGGAGACACATTCACGGTGAAAAATTCATCAGTTTTCTCTGTTGAGCAGGGACACCCACCTTCTGCAGAGGCTGCCATTGGTGTCACCAGTTCTCAGGTCTTTGAATACAGGCTGAATGGTGCCACTGGCCTTCCTGGGTCTTCAGCCTACAGAAGGTGGAGCTGGGAGTCTCCATGCCTCTACCAATCCATGGGGCAATTCTACGGGCTCCTAATGCTTCTGTTTCTCTGCAGAACCTCCCAGATGTTCATGTGAGTCAGAGTGACAAGCCAGGGCTCCACAGGACCACAAAAGAAGAGTAAGATCCTGGGATCAGGGACAGCTTCCTGAAGAGTGAGCTGAGCACTGAATGACTGTGGGGAGAGAGTATGACCAGGGGATGTACTTCCGAAGTCACATTTATTAAATAGATTAGTGAGTGAATGAATGCATCTGATCCAAACTCTTTTTGCTTCTGTGACTCCAAATGTGTCCTCTGCTCTTGAAGGAAGACCCAAATCCTCAATGTGGAAATTGCCTGGCCAGTGTTCTCCTCTCAAGGCTCCACTCTCTCCCTACCCTCCAGTCACATAGATCTTAGAGTTCTTCGTGGTTGCCAAGGGCCCTCTTGCCACAGGGCCTTCACAGCTGCTGTTCATTCCTCCAACCCCAGTGCCCAGGTCAAGCACCTGGTCCTCAGGAAAGTCTTCCCAGTCTCCTGTCACTCTAGCTCCACATTGGCTACTCTCCTGGTGCCATGAATCTTCTTCTCAGCCCCTAAATTGTATACTTAACTGCAAGACTCTAGATCAGTCCTTTTTAGTCCTCTAGAGCATGAGCTCCTCCCAGCACAGTGGCTGCAGGTGCTCATCAAGTGTTGAGTAAATAAATGAATGCTATCACTGTAGGGTCCACCATGATTAGTACCCTTTTCTCCCAAGACCAACTTCCCAAAGGGTCAGGATGTCTCAGCCACCCCAGAATCCAGTGACCACCTCAGGGGCTGCATTTGCACCAGACCAATAAATGTCTGTCGACGGGAGGGCCGTGGGTGGGTGGAAGGTGATCTGAGCTGTACAGGAACCGCTGACTCAGCTTCCTGGGTGGCATCTGGAGAGCTGATCTGTGCAGAGCATCAATGCAGCTCCACCCAGGCGGGCATCTGGTTCCTGAAATAGTCTCTGCTTCCCAGCCTCACCCGTAAACCAAGACAAAGAGCTGATGTATATTTTTATGCTTGGGTGATAACTCGGTAGTTTCTGCAGCCTCATTACAGGAAAACGGGTTGTCAACACGGGCGTCAGAGGAGAACAAGGAGAAAACAGTCTCATTTTCTCATTGTGTACATAATGGGAGATTCTTTCTTTTGAGGGTGCTGCTCACATAGTAATCTGTGAGGGAAATCTCAGGGCCATAGGCTGCATGGGAAAGCTTTGCAGAGGCTGTCCACCTGGCTGGTGGGGCTGATTGGCGAGTGGAGTATGGTCTAATGGCCTCATCAGAGCCACTTGTGAGACTGTGGTCCCCTCACAGCAGATGCACAGGGACATCACCACCTCTCTCCTGTTCAGGAGCACCTGGCCCAAACCAAATGACCAGAATACTCCCAGGAGCTCTGCTACTTCCTCCTTCCTCCTTCCCACATGCCCCAACCTCCCAGCACTTGTCCTTCAGAGTCCAGCTCTAAGGAGCCTCCCCTGGTGCTCCTAACTTTCTTTCTTTCTTTTGCTTGATTCCAATGCCCTGTGGAGATAAGTCATTCTGTGGGTACCCAAGGTGTTGGCAGAGGCCTGCTTTCCTGATCCCACAAGGTTGAGCAGACATGAGAGAGAAATCCTGGATGGATTTATGAACATTAGCAGCAAAGTCACCTCTCAAAAGCTCTTGACCTTGTGAATTCACCCTGCAGAATTTAGAGTATCTGCTTCATCGAAAATGTTTCTCATGCTCACACAACATTGCAGTTCCCAGGAGCAGGTTCTGTGGTCTGAGCCACCAGAAAGAGTGCATGTGAATCCCTTGGGTGTCCCCTTCTGGGTGAAAGAAAATGGGGATGTTCTGAAGCTGGGGTTTTGTGATAGCTTTAGTGACTGTGTCATTACCCAGGAAGTTGGGCTCTGCCCTACTGTTTCCCACAGAAATATCCCAAGGAGAGCAAGATGGGGGAATAGGGTGCTCCAGACTTAATTCTCCCACTCCCAACACTGATCTCATAATACCTTGTCTGAAAAGCCCTGGCAAGAACTCCTGGATCCATTTAGGAAGTGGTGGTGCCCCCAAAACAACTCAAAGCCAAAAGCAGCTGCATAAAAGTAAGAAAAATTGTTTTCTTTCAGCTGTCAGCCCCCTCCCAAAGCTGGCATAGCTTCTGATCAGGAGGAAACACCTAACTCAGGACTTCTCCCTGGGAGTGGAAGAGAAGGTGAGGTGCACACCAGTGCTCCAGCTTCTCAAGGATCTGCCTGTGAAACAGGTTTCTGTCTGGTCTGAATCTCAGCACTGTAGGGGAACTGCCTACTCTGGGTACCTGGGGCTCAGAGGACCTTCGTGTGAACCTATGGGTAGGGATCCAAAGGCTTACTATTTCAAAGCAATCTACTGTTTCAATGTGATTCCCACTAAAACCCCAGTGGTGTTTTTTTGCAGAAATAAAAAAAAATTCTAAAATTTATATAGAATTTCAAATGACCCCGAATAGCCACAATAGTAATGAGAAAAAAAGAACAAACCTGGGGATCTTGAGGTGATTTCAAAACACATCACAAAGTTGCAGTAATCAAAGCAGCATGGTACTAGCATCAAAACAAGCATGTAAACCAATAGAACAAAATAGAGATCTCTGAAATAAATCTTCACACATATGGTCAAATAATCTTCTGCAAAAATGCCAAGTCTACACAATGGGCAAAGGACAATTTTGCCACAAATGGTGTTGGGAAAATTGGGTACTCACTTGCAAAAGAATGAAATTCAGCCCTTAGCTTATACCCTATGCAAAAATTAACTCAAAATGGATTAAAGACCTAAACACAGACCTAAAACAATAAGACTGTTAGAAGAAAGCATAAGGGAGTAAACTTCATGAATTTGAATTTGGTGATGATTTCTTGGATATGACACCAAAAGCACAGGTAAAAATAGCAGCAGCAACAACCAAAAATAGAAAAATGGGATGGTATCAAACTTAACCATTTCTCTACAGCAAAGGAAATGATCAATGCAATAAAAAGGCAATGTACGGATTGGGCGGAAATATTTGCAAACTGTTTTCTGAGAAAGGGTTAATATACAGAATATGTTAAGATCTCCTACTATTCAACAGTAAAAAAAAAATCAAACAATCCAATTTAAACAACAGGCAAAGAACTTCAATAGACATTTTCCAAATACATGTGTCTAAAAGCTTATGAAAGGATGCTTAACTTCATTAATCATTAGAAAATGCAAATCAAAATCACAATGTGCTATCACTTCACACCTGTTAGGATAATGACTATCAAAAAATGGAAACTAATAAGTGCTAGCAAGGATGTGGAGAAACTGCAAACCTTGTGTACTGTTGCTAGGAATGAAAATGATGCAGCTGCTATGGAACACAGTACAGTGAGTCCTCAGATAATTCAAACTACTTGTCTTAGTTACTTTTCTCTCCTTGATGAGACAAAATACCCAACACCCAAAGTTAAAGGTGGAAAGGCTTATTTGGCTCACAGTTTGTAGAGGTTTCAGTCCATAATTGGCTGGCTCCAAGGGAGGGTGGCTTGGGAGAGGGGCATCACAGAGGAGTAACAGTTCATGGTAGGCAGAACACAGCAAAAGCAAGCAAAAAGGGAGTAACTACAGCTCTTTCTATTCTTTATATCGTATCCAGACTACTTAGGGCGGGTAGCACTCACATCCTTAATCCTAGTGCCCTTGTTCTTAGCTTTGCACCATGAATCAATTCCAGCATCATGCATTCTAGGTCCAGCCACCTCTGAAAAAGTCCCACCTATGACTACATGAGGCTTTGGGTGGAAATCCAGACACAAGCCATAACACTCCTATTACCACATAATCCAGCAATCTTGCTACTGGATATATACCCAAAAGAACAGAAAATAACATGTGGCTGAAATCTTTGCAATCCATATTCTTTGCATTATTTAAAAGAGGTAAAAGTAAACTAAATGTTAACAGATGAGTGGATAAAGAAAGTGTGTCATAGACCCACAAGGTCATGGTGAACCTTGAGAGAGACATCTTGCCCTAAGCTATAATATGAGTGACACTTGAGGACATTACACTTAGTGAAATTAAGAGAGTCGTAAAAAGGCAAATGGTGCACAATTCCACACACGAGGTGGTTAAGATAGTCCCACATTTAGGAACAGGGTAGAAGAGTGTTTGTCAGAGCCTGGGGAAGGGGAGAAGAATGGTTTCTGTGTGATGGTCACAGAGTTTTAGTGTTGCAAGGTGAAAAATTCTGGAGATTTCATGCGTGACAAGGTGTATATAGTTAACACCAGGTACTGCATCTCTAAAAGTGGTTAAGATGGTAAACTTTAGTGTGTGTATTTTAGATCACAATAGAAAAATAGCACCTAGCTCCATGGCATTCACATGGCAGCTCAATTATGTGTTCAGTCACTTTAATAACTTTTTTTGCCCCAGTGCTTCCCAGCCAGGGACATGTGGTCTTTTGTCACCTTTCCACAGTGTGCAACCCCACTCTCAGAGGGTAACCTTGATGCCTGATGTCTGCCTCTCTGGGTTCATTCTGGGCCCCAGCTCTGAGGGTCTGCTCCTCCAGTCACGCTCCACACTCTGGCTGTGCTGAGTCTTTCCTCAGGCTGCTGGCTCCTCTGCCTGTGCTCTTTCCTCTCTCACTCTGCATGCAGTGGGCTCTTTCCTCCAGAGCTCTTCCAGGTCAGGGTCTCTGAAACACCTCCCAGCTTGATGACTGCCCACAGTCCCTCCCAGTCTTTCCACAAATGCCACCTTCTCTTTCCACCACCTGTCACTTGTGTCAGCGAGTCATGAAACCTGCACTCCATTGTTCAATGTCTGCCTGAGGCTGAGGGATCCCTGGAGTAAGCAGGGCTAGGGTGGAGTCCTGGGAACTGTGTTCCATTTGTCTGTAAAGTCAGTAGCAGTGACTGCTTCATTGCCAAGGTCTTGCTGCAATTTTAGGATCATGGACACAGTTCCAAAGCTTGACCCTAAAACCTCTCAGGAAATGCTGAGAAGACCCTGGCAGAGAAGACCCGGAGCACCTGAGGGTGGGGCCTATAGCCAGCTCAGAGGTCTGGGCTGGGTCCTGTTCTTGGCATACCACAGGTTGGGTCCCTCAGGAAGCCTGAGGAGGAAGAGACAAAGGTGGATGTAATGTCTGTGTGTGCGTAAGCGTCTCCTGGTCTCCTTCCCTCCTCCTGAGGAGTGGTTGGAGTGGGAATGGAGGCCCCAGGAGGCACTTGGTCCATCATTGTCATTGCTGTTGCAATCTCAGTCCTGTGACTGTATTGTCTTTCCAGCTCTCCTCCATCACAGTTCCTACTGTGACTGGGGTTAGCTCAGGGATTTGGGGTGATGCCTGTGACGGTCTGGGTGACTCGGGATTGGGAGCCTGGTTTGAAGCAGCTGAGCATGCCCGTCTTGATGAATGCAGAAGCACTTGTCACTTAGCAGCCAGTGGTGGTTGGTGGGGAGGGGATGATGTGTTTACGTGGTATCTCGCAAGAGCTAAACATAGCCCAGAGCCAACGCAGGTACTGCTCCTTAGGATGCTCACCCAGCAGGTGGGAAATGACCTCTCCATACATGGTGGGAGACTCAGAAAATGTGACTCCTGGGCTTGTGTCTCTCTCAAGCTTGCCAGTGACCTTGGGCAAGGAGCTTTTGTCTGGTGCACAAAATCACCCAGCCCATGACCTCAGGCTTCAATGCACACCCCAACCCCTTCTCACGGGACTCCTCTTGGAGTGGGGGGTTGAACTCCCCACCTCTGGAGGTGTGCAAACAATGTAAATGGACCAATAGATATGGCTGTGTGAGGTGACCAGCATGTTACACCTGCAAAAGTCTGAGGGTCAGTGACCCCTGAGGGTGACCAAGTGGCCGGTCCTTCCCAGCCTTCCCCCGATCCAAACTCCACCTCACCTGGGCCTCTGACCCTCAGCCTGGGTCAAACTCACTCTCACTGTGGCCAGTTCAGCTCAGCTTGATATGAATTTTTAACTCTTTGCTAACTGATCAGAACTGGGCAGGCACTGTGAGCCTCCAAGTCAGGGGGGAGAATTCAAGCGCTACTTGCCAGCTTATGGCAGTGACATGGATCCATGTCCTTGACCTACTGGGCTAAGTCAGTCACTGAGTGCCTAAACCTGTCACCTTTATGTCTTAAGTGCTGCTTTTATACTCAAGTCATATTTAATCACCTTGGCTGCCCATGAAGTGGCCACATGGGGTCTGTGACATGAAGAGGACACACATAGCTGTAGGAGGAGGGTCTATGTGGAAGGGGAGGGACACTCACAGCCTCCAGAGGCTCCTGTGTTAACCCCCAAGGTCACCTTGGCAGCCCAGAGCAGGTCAGATCTCCCCGGCTGCTGGGGTTGGAGTTTCCAGGTTGCTTCCTTCTAGCAGGGTCTGTGGCCTCAGGAAACTGTGAAACCTGTGTGTGTGTGTGTGTGTGTGTGTGTGTGTGTGTGTGTGTGTGTGTGTATTTTCTAAAATGGGAGCCATAATGCCCACACCATGGAGTTTCTGTTCCTCCTGGAGTCTGAATGCTAAGACCAGAGCCAGATTTGGGGAATACTGATGACAAGAAAGGGTGAGTGAACAGAAAGGGCAAGCAGTCCTGGGGACAGCTATACCAGAGGAGGCACGGGTACAGGGACAAGTGAGAGGGCTGTACCATGGGTGCAGGGACCCACAGGTGCATGGACAGGTGAGGGGGCTGCCCATGGAGAACATGAGGCTTGGCCTAGGTATTGAAGCATAATTGGGAGTTTGCTAGATGGACAAGACTGTGGGAAAGGTGTCCAAGGGGGAAGACAGAGCGTGAGCCAAGGGAATACACCATTTTCCCTGAGGGTTGGTCGGAACCCAAACCCCAGTCACAGCAGAATGGAAGACAGATTCAGAGTACCTGGGCGCCCAACTAGGAGAGGTTTTGGAAACATTTAAATGTAGTGCTTAAATGTGTCCACAGGTTTTTGGAGCCAATTGTCTGATGTTGGATGAGTTACTTACCCTCTCTGTTCCCAGTTTCTTCCTCTGTGACATGGGGTATGACTGCTCCCTCACCGCAGCAGGGTGAGGATTAGACCTGTGCCGAGCACTTCACCTTGTGACACGAGATCACACTGGGCATTGTGACAGGCTGCTGGGCTGAGGCTCATCGCATGCCTGACCCCGGTGCCACTTGGCTGACCATGTGGGATAATGAGTTGCATTGAAGAAACTGAGTCCCAGGGAAGTCAGGTGGCTTCTTCAGAGTCACATCGCTGATCTGGTGTGTGCATGGACTGAGATCTGCGCTGACTGTCTGACTTTGGAGCCCACCCAGTGCCAGGGCAAGGTGTCCCTGGGAGGTTCCCTGAGCCCCAGCCCAAGTGAGCTTAGACAGGGGGTTCAGGCAGAGCCCCTCACGCTGGGTGGAAACAGCCTCTCTGTGCAGAGTGGGGATGGAAGCTTCCCCTCCTCAGCCTTCCATGTGCAGCACTTAAAGGCCCTTCTCAGCCCTGCTGGAATCTCCAGGGCCCAATCACCAGCCCAGCCTGGCAGTGAGCACAGGAAGTGAGCCCTGTGTTAAAACCCGTGTCAGGATGAGCCCCCGGGCTGGAGAAATTAGCTCAGGTACATGCAGAAAATCTCCACAGACTTGTCTTCTAATATTTATTCTGGAAACCGGAATATGTAGATAAGGCAAGTGCCTGATGCTGGAAGCACAGAATAAATTTACATTCCCTGAGCCATAGAGTGCTGTGCTCACTGCTCCTGTGAGGCATGAAGAGGCGAGAAACCCATTCCGGGTGGCTGGGAGGTCCTGGCAGGGGCTTCTCCAGCCCTGCCTCTAAGGACCCATAGTCCTCAAATCCCAACCTTAAATTGCCAGGTCTGAGGACCTTCACTTAATAAATCTTAAGACTATTAAACCTTAGGTTCAAAACCAGGATTTTAGAGTCTGAAGCCTACTTTTAAAAAAAATCTTCATTGAATCTTAAAACTATAAAATATTGAGTCAGAATCACAGACTCTGAGCCTCTTGTCAGATCACAGAACTGTAGGATTTCTAGGATTGTAACCCTCAGCATGCAGATGCCCATCCCGCAGCCAAGGTCCCCCCACAAAGTCCCCACAAATGGCTTCCAGGCCTCAGATCTCACTCTCCTGTCACCTCCACCAGGAAGCCCTCCCTGATTCCTTCACTGGCTCTGAGTCCCATCACTGACCCACTCACTGCCTGTGACACTGCCTCATTAGCTCGGTCACAGTGTCATTTAGCACTATTTTCATAATTACCTCATTGAGTCCGTCTCCCCCATGTCCCAGGCTGTGAGCCCCTCGGGGAGGGTTTGGCCTGCTTGACTACGACCCAGTATGCAAGTGACTACTTTCGTGAGTGAGCTGATGAATGGCGGGTGAGCACAAGGCTACAGGGAAGCCCCCAGTTGCACTGTAGGTGGCCCAAAGTCTGGGTGTGTGCCAGCTCAGCCTTATGTCTGGGAAATGGGTCTGCTGAGCTGATGGGATGTGGGAGGGAGGTGGGAGAGGGACTCCCTGGGCCGTCTTCCTCCACTGCGAAGCTGCTGGCCTCTGGCGTTCAGGGTGGCCTGTGCTGAGTGAGATGCTTGCATTCAAAGCCACCTCCTCCACCTAAAAGCTGATCCGGCTTCAACAAGTTGCCCCCTGTGTCTCAATTTCCCCCACTCTAGTGAGAGGATTGTACAAACTCTTATTTTGTTTAAATCCATCAGGCTCCTGGCAAGAGGAGCAAGGACCCTGAGGTCTTAGCATTGCTGCCCACATGCGTGCAGCCATGCAGGAACTTGGCACACCCAGCAGATTTAGAGGTAAAAGCTGGCTCACCTGGAGCCGCATGCTAGGGGAGAGAAGACTCAGTCTCAGGGCCTGGGACAGAAAAGACCCAGATCCCACTGTGTGAGGCTGGACCTGAAGCAGCAGTGCCTGTGTCTACCTGTGGTGAATGGCTGCATAGGCTAAAGGAGTTTGAGAGCCTTCAAGCCCACTGCCCAGCTCTGGAACCCCTCAGAGACCCTGCATAGGGATATACCTTAAATCAGGGGTAAGGGAAGGACTGTCTGGGAAGGGGAACTTTGGGCAGGGACTGGAGTGGTGAAACAGCACATCATTCCAAAAAAGGCTTTCAGACAAACAGAACAGCACATGGAAAGGCCCTGGTGCATGGATGTGCTTGGTGTGTGAGGAACAGCAAGAGCTTGTTTGATTCTTGGCCTCCAGGCTGCTATAGAACATGTCAGGAATAAGGGAGAGGATATTCCCCTCAGGAGAGTAGGCTGTGCACACAGTGGGTACTTAAGAAAAGTATAGGGGATATGGGGTGGCTCAGAGATAGTGCACCTGCCCATCATGTGCAAGGCCCAGGGTTAGGGTTCAATCTCAAGATCATACAGAAGGAGGAACAGGAAGAAGAAGAGGAGGATGAGGAAGAGAAGAAGAAGAAAAAGGAGGAGGAGGGGGGGAGGAGAGAGAGGGGAAGAGGAGGAAAAAGAGAAGAATAAGAGGAAGAGGAAGAGGAGGAGGAGGAGGAAGGACAATGACAACAACAGCAACAATAGCAATGGCAACAACTGTCAGTTCAGGGCCCCACCTGACCTGACATCTGGTGCATTAGGAGAGACGTTGGGGTAAGAGGAGTCTGAAATCCCTTTAAAAAACCCGCCTCACTCAATCCTCCAACCATGTTGTATTTGCAAGTAGCTCCCATTATGAGCCCCTTTTACAGGTGAGAAACAGGCCCAGAGAGGAGGGCAACTTGCTCTGCCCACACAGCTGGGAAGTGACAGAGCCAGGATCCAGCCATGGCTGGTTAGTCCCACTCCTCCTCTGTCTAAGGACAATGTGTCCTCGCAGGACAAAGACAGGCCCATTCCTGTGCAGAGGGGCTGTGGTCAGTGGACCTGGGTCTGAATCCTGCCTCCTTCTCTGGCTGTTGTGAGATTCCTGTGTGTTCCCTGTGCCTCAGTTTCTTCCTTGGTAATGGCCACAGAGTTCAGGTCTCTCTTCCAGTTCAGGGACTTTCCTGGTCTCAGTGAGCAACAGAACCATGAGGGAGAAGACCAGGAGCCCGTGATTTGATTTTCCTCTGCCCAGCCTTGCTGTGCACCTTGGGGAGGTTGCTGCACCTCCCTGGCCTTTCATTATCTTCTCTTTAAAATGGAAAATTTTGCTTGCCTCCAACTGGAGCCAGCAGCCTTCATCTACATGAGGCCTTGAGGTCCCGCCTGGCCCCAGAGACAGTGGCACGGGACTGGGAAGCAAGATGGCCGGGGAGGCGGGAACGACACAGGGGACTGCCTTGTCAAGCAGTGTGGATCCCAGATTGATGAGCTGAGGGGTGCCCCATTTGGAAGGCAAAGGCTTCATTACTGAGGGTTTGCAGAACTGATTGTGTTGTCTGTTCTCTGCATTTTAAAGTTGCAAAACCAGTTAGCTTTCTGGCAAAGGGAAGAGCTGGAAGGGCTTAACTCTGCTTCTCATGGCCTCAAGGCTGGGTGAGACCGCTCAGGCAGGCAGCCAACCCGGAATGGGAATGCAGCCTTCTGTTGCATGTGAGAAGGGCAGAGCTAGGTCAGCCTCAGGTATGGAAGCTCCCTGCATCTGCCTCCCTGCTGTGGTGGCCAGAAGTGACCCATAACCAGCCTCTCCTTCCAGGACCCAGCTCTGTCCTCCTCTGACACTGTTGGGTTTCCTTGAACAAAGCTCTGGCTCACTGCTGCATCCCTGGGCCCCCAGACCTGGCACAGCGTTTGGCTCCATGAATGATGTCTACATGGAGGAGGGAAGGAAGAGGTTTTCTTATCCCAGGGAGGGGTTTCTGTAGTCAGAGACCATCTTGGTTGGAGACAACCTCAAGAGGCGGCAGAATTGTCTCCTTGTGAGGGTCTGGGAAGCCAGAAGATCACTGGAGGAGAACCAATGGCTGGATCTGGCCACTGATTAGGGGAATGTGTTTATCTGTGATGTTTAGCCGGCCCCACTCTGGCCTCTCCTCCCTTGCCTGGAGATTCTGGACTCCTTGCTCTCTAGGGAGGGTGAGATCTCCTGTCAGTCACACACGTGGCCCAAAACAGCTGTTACTCCTAGCTGGAAGCTCTGCTTGCATGCATGTCCCTTTTGTGTCTCAGTTGTCTCTTCTGAAAAATGGGGCTAATAACTCATCCAGCTGCTTAGATAGTGGAGAATGGTAGGAAAAGAGGGTTGTGTAAAGTGTTAAAGCCATACACGCTAGAGCTTATGCTGCCTGGCTAGTGCACACCAAGGCTGCATCAAAGACCTTGGGGAGGAGCCTGGGCAGCCTGAGACCAGTGGCCAAGGCATAGCCTGGTCCCTGCAGAGAAAAGGCTGCTATCCAAACACCCCTAGAGGAGATGGGAAGCAGAGAGGTGGTGGGGAGCGTGGGGGACAGTAATATATTCGAGAGCTTCTTTCTCCTTCCCCGTAGCCTTACTGCTCTGCCCTAGCTGCTACCATGTGTTTCCACTCACTCGGGACAGCTTGAGCCACCAGCATCAGCACAGGCTGACAGAAAGAGACTATGAAGCCCAAGGAAGCTGGGGGATGGGGCTCATGCTGGGTGTGCCAGTGAGCAGAGGTTCCCGAGAGCCCCAGGGATGGGGCAGGTGCTGGTGTAGGAGAGGGCAGGTGGAAGAAGACCTGTGCGAGGGAATGCCTTCACCAGTGTGATAGAAATGGTTCCTCCTGCTTCAGCCTCCCTCTCCTCTGAAGCTTTGTGTGCAGAAGTAGCTCAGGTTAACCACAGACCATGGTTATCATCCTGTCCCCAAGCTAAGCAGCTTTAGCTTCAGGGAGATGCACAAATTCACTCAGGGGACCTAGGCAGTGGAGTTCCTGGGCTTGCTGCAGTGCCCTGGTGAGGGGAGGCAAGGTGTGGGGGGCGCTCTAAGGTGCTCTCCAGTGGGTGACAGGAGTCTTTACCTTCCCTTGAACAGGTTACTCAGACACTGCCTCAAGCTTTGCATCTGCAAAATGGGACTGACCATGACACCAGTCTCAAAGAGAGAACAGAGTCTGCAATGGTTGTACTTCCTGGGAAGCTCTGGGGATGTCTTTCTCATGCTAACAAATACCCCTGAGTCTGGAGATTAAATGCCTCAGCCCCAGCCTGCCATCAGCTCTTGCAGCTTAGCAAACTGAAGGTCTGGAGTCAACCAGACCTGGTTCCAATCATGGCTCAGCTTTGCAGCATGAGATATGTTCCTTAACTTCTCTGTGCCTCACTTTCCTCATCTGTAGGATGAAGACTATGATACCCCTGCACATGTTGTGTTTGGCTTATGGCACATGCTCAATACAAAGCAGGAGTCTCCTCTTCCTGTTTCATCGTCTATCTCTTCTCCTCCCTCCTCTCCCTCTTACTTTTCTTCTTTCCTTCCTGCTCCTTCCCCTCCTTCTTACTTTTCACTGCACATATTGAATTTTATGTAATTAGGATCATACGATTTATTCAGCTATTCATGATTTTTTAAAGCTCACGATGTATCATCAACATTTCTTCACATCATTGAAAATTCCTCAAAAGCGTGATGTTAATGGCTTCATAATTGCACCTCATTTAGCTGCACCATAATTTCCCGCACTGTCCTCAACTGTCAGATAAGGATTCTGAGGTTTTTCTCTTATGCTTCGGCCCTGCTGAATGTTCTGGACACCACTGGCCCAAGCTTCTGACCAATTCCTCAAGATAGGGCCACTCTGGTGCAATCGGAGGACCATGGACAGCTACATTTCTCAGGCTCCAGAACTTTACCACCCACTCGCTCTCCTGAAGTTGTCCCAGGTGCTCCCCAGAGCCCTGTCTGTGACATCAACTCCCAGAGACCCCATCTTCTTAATCACATAGCCAAGTGTCTGTCTGGAAGCCTGGACACCAGAACGAAGAGCAGCCTGGGGCTCGGAAGCCCTTTCTGCTCGCCCGGGTCTAGGTTCACCTCCCGACCACACTATCTTTTCAGCTGGTCTCGCTTCTTAGGGCCCCCCCAGTTCCTAGGACACAGGCACTCAGGTGTTCAGTGAATGTTTGTTGGAACTTAAACTATCCTCCACACACACACACACACACACACAGAGCCACACCACTTTCCTCTTCTTTCCATGAGCTCCCCTTACTTACGCTGCTTTCCTCCTCTCTGCATTTCACTGAAGATAGCATAGAATGATGGTGAAGAACGCAGACTCTGGAGACAGATATCCTGGAATACGAAGTTATTTAATCACTCCATGCCTCAGTTTCCCCTACAGTGCCGTAGATGAAACGTTAGGAAAGGAGCTGCTGCAGAGGGCGTCACTTGCCCAGGGGGTTGGAGACGGTAAAGCTTCCAGGTCTAGGGTGGAGACTCGGCCTGCTCACAGTGTGGGGCTTCCATTCCTGCTTGGAGCAAGGAGGGAAACACCTTGCTGCCCCCCTGAAGTTACTTGGGGCTGTGTGACTGGGTTTCTGCCATGGGTTGTAAGCAGAAGAGGCACTCCAGGCTGAAGTATTTAATTTCCAGTGCAAGACTTGTGCTCCTTCTCTGCCCTGGCATCAGTGAGGGACCTGAGTGTGCAGGGGCATTGGTGTGTAAGTGGACCCTGCAGACCACAGGGCCCCTGCCATGTTCGGGGAGGGTGGTGCCACAAAGCTCCAACTCCTGCAGTAGGACTTTGGGACCCAAGAGGCCATATTTCGTAATTCTTCAAAAGTCAAGAATGAAGATTTTTAATTAAAATATGGAAGAGTTTCTTACTAATTATATCAAAAATTTAAAAAACTTTAAGCAACCCTAAAAAATTCTGCTTGCAGACAAGCTACTCTGAGAGGTCACAGGTCATGAACTCTGGCCTATACCACCAAGTCTTTCTTCTTGGTGGGCATCAAATCCAGGGGGCCTTCTCTATATCTTCTGAATTCTGACCCTAGTTCTAGCCACACTGGACCACTGTAGGTTACCTACCTGGGCTTCTGTCCACACTGCTCCCTGGGGTCACGGTGGACCCATGAACAATGTGTGGACTTTGTTTTCAGTTCCCTGGCTCAGCACTCAGTCATAGCTGGGTGACCTCCCTGAGACTCAGTTTCCTTGTCTTTAAGATGACAGTGAATATAATCACCTTAAAAAGAGCCCTGGATATATATATATATATATATATATATAGATATAGATATATAGATAGATAGATATAGATATAGATATAGATATATGCACACATAATCACAGATCTATAGGTCCTGGCCCAGAGTATGCTCTGTAAATGTGAATCTCACACCCCCCTCAACCTTGCTGTGGGTTGGGTGTTGTTTACTCCTCATGAGATTGAGTGTTGGAAGTGCGGTCCTCAGGGTGGTGATGTTAAGGGTGGTGATGTTAAGGGTGGTAGGACCTTTAAAAGATGAGGCCAAGTGAGAAGTGGTGAATTCATTGGAGGCACTGCCCTCAAAAGAGATTGAGGTAGTTCTCATGTCACCTTGGTTGTTTGGGCAACATTGAGTTGCTTTTTTTTTTGGTACCAGGGATCCAACTCGGGTCCTTGCACTTGCAAGGCAGGCGGTGGAACATTGAGTTGTTATAAAAGAACAAAACAGACCCCTCCTCACTCCCTGCCTTCCCATATCACTGTGTGATCTCTCCCTCTTACACACACTGCTGCCTGCCATGATGCCACTCACCATGATGTGACACAGCCATAACGTCCCTCTCCAGAGCTACAGTGTTTGGACTTTTCACCTCTAAAACTGTGAGCCAAATAAACCTCTTTTCTTTATAAGTACCTAGCTGCAGGCACTCTGTTATGGCATCAGAAAATGCACTAAGATACTTCCCATGAAGAGGGGTCGTTCTGGCTGGTGCTCATCCCACTTTTCTCACTGCGGTCTAAGACACTCCATCTGACCTCCTTTCCTTCCTCTGTTCTTCACAAGGATCAGACCCACACTGTAGTCTGACAGCTCTTTCAGCTTCCCCGGGCCCCTCTCCTGCCCCTACAGGGTTTTACCATAATTCAGCTCTTTTATTTAGAATCTTGCTTTGGTGTCTGCTTCTTAGAAGAATCAGACTAACAGATTTAGTGGCCTGAGAAGGATTGGTCAGAGAAAACAGATAGCAATAAGGGGTTTGCTACTAGATCACCCACTGCGGCAAGAAAGAGGACACCATCTTGGTGGTGATTTGGTCAGGAATACTCCTTGGCATAATTAGTGGCTCAACTGCTAAAATTATGTCTATAATTACCTAGGAAAACATCCCAGGAGAAGAACACTGTGTGACAGTTGTGCTGAGTTGATGCTGGGATTTAAAAGAAGTGGGGCTGGGATGTGGCTCAGAGGTAGAGCACTTGGTCAGCATGCATGAGGCCTTGGGTCCACTCTCCAGCACCAAACAATCACACAAATGTCACAATGGTCCTACATCTTGGATTAATGCTCCACAACTTCATCTGCAGAGATAGCACTTCTCTCCTTGCTACAGATCCAGAATTCTCAAGTGTGCAAAGTCTCCAGGCACCAGGCTCATCCTGACCTTAAACACAAAGGACATCTACTTATAAACTATGAATTGGGAAGAATCCAAGAACTGTCCTCCCTAGGCTTTCAGAATCGACTTGATTCCCCTATCTGAGTTGATTGCCTTAATTGTAGTTATTGGCAACCTTGTTTTCTCAAAATTTTTGTCTGCAGGTTCACATTTTCCAAAATACATGTGCATGCCAGAGAGAAAAAAGGTCCTTATACGTAAGAAAAATTGCTCAGTCTCACTCCATTCACTGCAATCAAAGATGCGAGGGTAGGATGAGGGACAATACCTACAAAGACAGCAAAGCTGGAGGGTTACTTCCTCTACCTTCAGTTGTCTGCCATAGACATTTTTGCTTTGCTAATAATTGAGCTTCTAAGTGGTATTCACACTCTGCAGTGGAGTAATGAAAGATTGAGGGCTCTTACATAAACCCTGAGGGCCGAGTTTGAGAGCCTTGTGGTAGCTCACGGAGAGGCCCTTATCTCCTGCAGGGGAAGCAGATCCTTCTGAAGGAGTGGAGGAGTAATCTCTTCCAAAAAGCAGGCCATAGTAGATCTTACTGTTAAGTGTTACAGAGTTTCAGAGATGTTTGAATGCTGCTCAGCCAAGAAAAGTTTCTTATACAAAAGTCAGGGCTGTGATGAGAAAGCCCGGAGCATTGGAACACAGGACAGTACATTTGAGGATACTGGCTCTGCAGCCCTCCCTAATGTGATCGTTCAAGGCAGCCTCCCCTTTCTAGGAGGGGTCAGAACTTCTACTGTGGTGAGAGATGCTTTGGGGGGCCTCTCCCATCCAGTAATAGAACCCCCTCAATCTAATCCACCTCCTCTTCTAGCTGCCAGGCTCATAAATAGGATTAAATCCCAGCACCATCTAGCTGGAAGCATCCCTGCCTTATATGAGAGGAAAGAATCTACCACCAGCAGCAGGAATGAGCTAACATAGGCTGCAGGACTCAGGTAGAGGAGTTTTGAATCTCTGATCAAGACACTGGACTATGAGATTGAATGAACAGAATTTATTGACTTGGGGCCATTTTGGAGACACAAGGCTTAATAACCTACCAAGAACCCTAAGAGATGACTGGGAAAACAACAGCCAATTCTCAATGAGCTTGAAATCCCCAAGTCACTGTGGCAAGTGGCAGTGGAAGAAGCAGAGAAGCTAAGTGGAGGGGGAGGTGGGAATACATTCTGTTTCATGGGACAGCCCCAAGGATACACCATACACCAAAGTCATTGGGAAGGCACCAGTGACAGGGACACCTGTGTCATTGATGGCATCTCTCCTGGCATCTGGGGATGTGGTGGCTCTGAATTGATAGAGGCCTGCTGGTTTCTTTTACCAATAGAGCAAAGAAACTGCAGTGACTAAAGTGACTTGTAAGTCAGAGGGAAAGTCAAAGAAGCTGGAACCTTAGGAAAATGGGAAGAAAGATAGCCAGCAGGGTGTGGCTTCATGTTTCCAACTACTAAAATACAAGAATGGGCATCCATGGCATGCAATGCCACTCAGCAATAACAGGGAACAGATTATGGATATACCTGAAAAACTCAGGTGAATTTCCAGAGTGTGGTGTAGAGTAGAAAAGAAGGCAATCTGTATGATTCCATTTATATAGCATTCTTAAAGTGGCAAAATTACAGAAACGGAGAACAGATGAATAGGTTCTGGGGGTTAGGAAGGTTGAAGTTGGGAAGAGGGCAGTGTGACTACACAGGGGTGACAGAGGGGAGGTTTTTGTGGTGATGAGACATTTTAACCTACATATATCAAAAGATGGTATAGGATTATGCATGTAAATTATACAACTGGAATCATTTCAGTTTCCTGATTTTGATATTTTACTTCAATTTCATAAGTTGTAGCCATTAGGGGAACTGGTGAAAGGCATGTGAGATTCCTCGGCTAGTTTTGCAGCTTCATGTGAATCTATAATCATCACAGAATCAAAAATTTAATGAAAAACAAGAATGGACGAGGAGGTGGCTGATAGAATTCACCCTAATAAGGCACCACAATCAGACAGTTAGTTATCAGACCGGAGTCAATTGTCAGATCTAGAACCCACTGAAGAGGGGGCCAGGAGCCTTTGACATCACAGCAAATGTACATCACTTGATTCCCCCATTCCTTCTCCAGAGGATGGACAGTGATTTCTTCAGATGACTACACACACAGGAAAGGGGAATAACCAGACATTTAAAGGACTACTGAGTATAAGGTGTGAGTTGGTATCAGCATCTAGAGACTTGGAGTGTCATTATGACCTTCTTGTGAGAGTGAGGGTATAGAAGAGTCCGGTATTAAATAGAATCATGGCCAACTCTGACTCACAGTGGATTGGCTGGGTCTGTAGGGTCTTTTCAGCAGTTCATTCCCCAATTCCAGAGTGGATATTTGGCCTCAATAGGCTTGGAAGTTGGGTAAACATGAATTTGGCACCCTGGCCTGTGAAGTAAGAGGTATCATCGTGAAGGAAGCAGAGAAAAACCTCTGAAACCATTTCCTACTCTGGACACCACAAACAATAGCATACCTGGGTAGTTGATAGAAGATGGGGAAGTTTAGAGGCAACATTGAAAATATAACAGACACAGCAGCCCTATCATGTCTTCATGTAATCTGCAAGTGTGGACTCAGAAGAAACAGATTGATCCTAGAAAATGACCTTAGACTGCTACAGGTTAACCGGGTTTATTGAATGTGATGTGCTAGACACAAAGTCATTGCTGGGGATTCAGGAAGACAATACGATTGTGAATTTGGAAATGTCTTTCTTCCCACTACTGTTAGAAAAGGTCACATTGACACAGAACTGGCAACCATATTTATTTACAGTGGGGCTGCTCTGAGTCTGCCACTCGGGAGATCCTGATCCCAAAGAGGCACATTCTTGACAGGAAACACAGCAAGACATTGATCTTTAGGTTATAGCTTCTAGCAGACAAAAATTAGTCACCATAGTGGCAAGAGCAAGAGTTTGGTCAGTAGGAAGAGGCTGGACATTTTCCTGAAAGAGGACAAGAAGGAAGATAGGCAAAACCCAGGTGGATGGGTAGATTCTTCCTGGGGCTTGCTGCTCTGAAGAGCCCTGTGTAGTACTCCTGGCTTGAGAAGGATATGATTAACAAGCATTCAGTAGCTTCCCAGGAATAAAGGATTGTCATACTATTGGCATGAGATGATAACTGATAGCAAGGACACCACATAAAATATAGTGGAAGAGGGAAGGTGAACACCAACAGGATCCTGAGACCAAATATAGGAATTGAATCTGAACATCCTTTCAGGATAGGAGGCCTATGTGAAGTATGGAGGTGTGTCTCCTGTGTCCGGCAGCTTTCTGTCTTGATAACAAAATACCTAAGACAATCAACTTATAGATAGAAAAGTTTTATTTTGGTTCACAATTTTGGAGGTTTCCATCCATGATGGGTTGTCCCTGTCACTTCTGGCCTGTGGCAAGGGAGCATATCATGGTGGGAACTTGCCGGGGAGCAAAACTACTCATTGCATGGCGAGGGAGGAAAGATAGAGAGGAAGGCAGGGTGCTACTATTCTCTTCAAGGGCGTGTTTCCAATGGTGTAAAGATTTCCTACTGGGCCTCACATCTGAGCATCTCCATCACTTTTACATACTACCCTTTGAGGGGACATTCAAACCCTAAACAATAGCATTTGTCAAACTCACATGGACAGGGGAAGAGCAGGGCCTAAAGGGTATATGTTGTTGGCAGGAAAACATGTTTCTTCTATGTTCAGCTACAGGGACATAACTGACTGATTGTCCATCTGAAATCCACTGGGAGTGGAGGAAATTCCTCACTGCCCCTGAAGGCACAGTTTGACCATAACATTCTGCCCCTTCTCCCTCAAAAGACTTATACAAATGTTTTTTCTTAAATTCTTTTATTGGTACATTTTAGGTGTACAGTACATTTTCATTTATCATTGGGTGCTTGTACCTGTACATGATGTATCTTGGTTCTTATTTTTTTCCCATTACCTGTGTGCCCTTCACCCCTCCACCCTTCCCTATTTACATACTTTCCATTTTTTTTCTTTTCTCATAATTTTTCCTTTCCATTCTTCCCTTTCCCCATCTCCTCCCACCACCCCTACCCCTTTGGACCTTTTCCTATTTCAAAGTATCAGTTGTTAGTTATTAATCCTTCTAGTCCTTATTTACACTCTCAGCTTCTCACGCTAGAGAAACTATTCGGTATTTATACATGTGTGTCCTATTTATTTCACTTAAGAGTATGGCCTCAATATGCATCCATTTAGCTATAAATGACTTTAGTTTCTCATTCTTTATGGCGAGTAGTACTCCATTTTATAAAAAAACACACATCTTTTTTATCCAGTTTTCAGTTGATGGGCACTTGGGTTGTTTCCAAGCTTTAGCTATTACAAACTGTGCCGCTATAAACATGGGTACACATATATCGCTGTGGTATGATTCTTTTAATTCTCTTGGGAAAATATCCAGCAGGGGAATAGCTGGGTCAAACGGGACCTCCAGCCCTAGTTCTCTGAGGTATCTCCATACTGATGTCCATACTGCTTGCACCAGTCTGCGCTCCCACCAACAATGGAGAAGGGTTCCTTTCTCCATACACATTTTTTAAAAAATGTAAAATACATTTAGTCTACCTCTAAGAGTCATCAAAGTCTTAACAGTTTCAGCACTGCTGATAAGTCCAAGTCTAAAGGTTTTTTTTGAGACTCAAGATAAACTCTCAGCTGTGAGTCCTTGCAACAATCAAAAAGAAAGTTAAACACTGCCAACATATAATGGTGCAGGGTAAATATTTCCATTCCCAAAGAGAAGAATAAGAGGATAAAAATGAATGGAATCAAAACAAGACCAAAACCCAGCTAGGCAAACATTAAATCCTGTAGCTCCATGTCCAGCATCTGAGACAAGCGGTGGTGAAATATGAGCTCCAAAGAGCTTTGGTGACCCCATCCCTATTGCTCTGCAGTTGCAGCCCTCATGGCCTCTCTCTTGGGTTGGCTCTGTTCACTGCCTGCCATTTTTCTCAGATGTTCCATATTTCTGGCTTCTCCAATTTCCTGGGGTCTCCACTACACTTTTGGCTTCACTCTCGGAGGTTCATGTACTCCCTTCACAGGGGCACCCTTTTTGGCTTGCTAGGCTTTCTTCTGAAATCTGGATGGAAGCATCCTAGACTCCACAACTCTTGAATTCTGCATGCCTGTAAAACCAGCACCACATGGATGATGCAAAAGACTACTGCCAGTTAAAGCAGCAGCTAGAGCCCTTTAGATCATGGCTGCAGTGGCTTTCAAGTGCCTGGACAGCTGAGCATGGTGAAATAAATCTCAGGGAACCAATTCTCCAAGAGGGCACTGTGGGGCTCTCTTCTCAAAGCAAAGTCTTTCACTTTTGTACCTTTGAGCCTGTAATTCCTGACTCCTGAGATGTCCTCAAGACATCTTTCCTGTTATCCTGATTCTAGGCTTCTTTTTAATGCTAACCTTTTAAGCAACCATGCTCTCTTGTGCCCCAATTTTGCAGGATCTTCCTTTCTGGTGAAACTTAAAATTTTTCAAGTGGGCTTTTGTTCCTATTTCTAACTATAAATCTTGTTGAAAGCTACCAACAGTACCCATGCCACTGTCTGCACATTGAGCTCCCTTGAAATTTCCTGCACTAGATTAATTAATACACTGACCTTAATCTCAGTCTCCAGCAGAGTCACAGGACATGAACAAAATATAGACAAATTTTCTGCTAGAGTATAACACACATGGTTTCAAGTTCAATTGCCAGTATAATCTTGTTCCCAACTGAAACCTCTGGAGACTGGTCTTTACTATCTGCATTTCTATCAGCATTCTGATTTTCTGAGCTCTGGCCAGAATTTTCCATCAATCTCAGATTAAAGCATTCTATGGCTTCTCTACCTGGAATCCTCAAACCTTTTAAACCATCCCCCCCCACCCCACCCCCTCAAACTAGTTCCAAAATCATACAGCCAGGTATAGTTAAGTATAGTTATTGCAGGGACCCTGTTCCTGGTACCCAAATCTCTCTTAGTCACTTCCTCATCTCTGGGACAAAATACTTGACAACCACAACTTAAAGGGGACAGGTTTATATTGGCTCATGTTTTCTGTCTGTGGTCAGCTGGCTCCAAGGCAGGAAGGCATGATGAAAGGACCTGATGGAGGAAAGCTGCTCCTGACATGGCAGCCAGGAGAGAGATGGGAAGATCCAAGGAGGGAGATATACCCTTCCCAGTCATGCCCACAGTGATTTATCTCTTCTGACCAAATCCTACTTCCTAAGGGTACATTTAGCTATTAATCCACTGATGAGTATAGCACCAGCTCACATGATCCAATTATCTTCTGAATGCCCAACTTCTGAACACATGAGTCTTTTGGGAGACATTCCATATCCAAACCTTAACAGGTTGGCTATACACATAGAGGAGGAAGACAGAGGGGAAAAAAAGCCCAGGAGAAGTGGAGATAGCACTGGAATCCATTTCAAGGGTCACATGGGCCTGGTGGAGATGGCTATTTTACCATCCCTTTCCTGAAAATTGTTCTGTGATCATGTTCAGAATTCAGTTCCATCTGTATAACAAGTTGGTTTGTCTTAAATTTATTGGAAGGAATTATTGGCTAATGCATCTATCATACCTAGACTAGGTCAGGGAGAGCTTGTGACATTCAGCAGGTATCACTGAGATTCTGGCCAATGGGGGCCTGGCAGAGCCTTGGGTCTCCATCCTAGAAAACCTACTCACCAGCCAGCAAGGCACTGTTCCTCCCCCTGGCCCTACTCCCTGGAGCTGCAGTGGCTCCATCACCTCTTCCTTTTTGCTTTCTTTTCCCATTTAACAAAGCTTCACTTAGGAAGCCATCTGGGAGGATGGATGGCACAGGCACATTCTGCAGAATAAGTTTTCAGGGAGAAGAGCCAAGAAATTACAGGCAGAGCACTTACAATTCCAACCTCATTAGTCCCCATAACTCTGGCAGTGGGGGAATCACGTTTCTGAAATGTACATTTATTCCTCACCCCCACTGCATGATGTTCCAGGCCTTGTTCCTACCTGTCTTGGAGTGGCCTGGCCCTGATGTCTCAGGTTGGTTCGCTCCCTCAGGATAAACTCCAGCATCTCACCAGGACAGGCTGCGGCCAGGGCTCCTGACCCCTCTTTCCTCTCCAGTATAGTCACTGTCCCACCTCAGTGGGTGCTCCCTCTCCCTACTGGGGTCCTGGGTGACGGCTTCTCTGGTGGGTCATCCCAAGGCAGATTTGGGACCAATGAGTAGGCATCCCAGGAAGGACAGATGTGTCCCAAATTGGGACAGATGGGCACTCTGGGGAGAGGTAATGAGCCTCCCATCACTGGAGGTGTGCACAGAGATGGGGAGCACTCAGCATGGAGCCCTCACAGGAGGCCAAGTAGCAGTGAGGCTGACAGCGTGGGCTTTGGAGGCTGAGGATCTGGGTAGAGGCCTGGCCACACTGCCTGCGAGGGGTCCGACCTTCAGCAACCACCTCACCCTCACTGAGCCTCGGTTTCTCCACCTGGGAAAATCAGGTAAAATGATAGTCCCTACTTTCCAGGGTTGTCATGGAGACAGCAGGACATTGTGCGTGCTAAGTGCTGAGCCCAGAGTGCATATTATGGGAACCAGGGAGAGGAGGGGGCTGGTTGCCGCAGTTTTAAAAATTTAAGTCTTTGAGATCTAACAATTCAATCATCCTAAGATTATAAGATTTCCTGAGATTCTAAGAGTTTAAGAAAGTAATGATATTGTTATTTTACTAATTTAAGGCTTCTTAGTAATCTAAGACTGTGCGCTTTGAAGAATCATGCATTGAACCCATGCACTCACTGGCAATGCTCGTCCCAGCTCTGGGCTCTGTGATGTCCAGGATGTTCTCCTGACCTCTCTGACATCAAATCTTCCATTTTCATTCCCACCTGCCTTCTCTTCAACAGAGTCCACTTTGCTAAATCCAGCCTTTTCTATGGATCCTTCATCCCAGACACCTGAGCCTTCACCACTCCTCTCTTCCCGCTCCCATCAACCCTGACCCACATTAGTCCATTAGAGTCCCCCTTTCAAGTTCTAGGTTGAAAGTAGAACCTCTGAAGCTTAGCTCACCTCTCAGTGGAAATCAATAACTAATGTCCCACTTGGTGTACCTGGTGCACCCTGTCTAAACCTCTAGTATAGTCACTGTCATAGTCAGGCTCATTATTATTGCTGAGAAGGAAACATCTGCCCTTCACCCCATGGCAGATCTACTTCTGATGTCCTTATAAGGCTCCTCCTACTCCCTAGGGAAGGAAGAGGTATGGGTCTGATGGGTCAGAGGTTAGACACTGCTGGGGCCATCATTGGTGGTGGAAAGGACTCATGCGTGGGAAGTGAGGGTACTGGCCCAGCTCCCCTATCCCAACTCTTCTTCCTCCACTGCCTGCACAGGAGTGAATCTGCTCTACAGACCAAGCCTCAGGGACTAGGGAGGGAGGATCAAGCGGCCTCACTCCAGATTTCCTCTCTCCTCCAGATCTGGGCCAGTCCTGGTGCAGCCAGCAAGGGAGAATCTGCTGGAGAGACTCAGACAGAGAGGTCTCTGCAGTGATGGTTTATTCAGGAGGTGAGAGTGGAGGGGCCAACCAGGAGATGACCAGGTAGTGTGGCTGGAATGTCCCCATCAGAATTCTCACTGAAACTTAATTCCCACTGTGAAGTTGTAAGAGGGTAGACAATTAATCCATTTATATTATTTGGAGATAGGTCCCTGGGGAGATAATTAAGGTTAAATGAGGCCATAAGGTTGGGGCCCTAATCCAATGAGGCTGTGGCTTTATAAGAAGAGGAGGATGCTCTGTCCTGCTATGTGATGCTTTAACCGTGTTATGACCCAGCAGCAAGACCCTCTCAAAGTCCAAGCAGATGCTGGTGCCACTCTTGGATTTCCAGAATAAACCTCTTTTGTCAATAAACCTCTTTTCTCTATAAATCACCCCGTTGCATGTATTCTGATACAGCCCCAGAAAGTAGAGTGGGACAAGTAGCTACTTAGTGCACAGACAAGATAGGAAGCAGCTAGTATCCCTAGGATTGAAGGGACACAGAGATGAGGTGTCATTCCCATAGTCCAGAAGCTGAGTTATTAGGTAAGGACCGGAGCCTGTAGCAAAGAAGGGCACCCAGAAGTCTCTGAGACCAAGGAGTGAGGGTCCAACAGGGCTGGCATTATGAAACAGAGGCAGCTGCTGTTAAATATGCCACATGAATAGAATGACGCTGGCAAAAATAAGGACAAACAGTCCATGCTGATGCCTGGAAATGAGAAGCAATGTACAGGGAAACAGAGGCAAGGCCATCTGTATTATAAAGTGACAGAGAACATGACTGTGTCCATATCCTAGGACTTTATAGCAGGCAGGACTGAAGAGCAACAAGCTGGGATATTTGGTGACAGCAGTCTCCAAGCTGCAAAGCTCCCAGGATGCTGTCTGGTTTTTCTGAACTGTAGTAGTGCCATCTGCAGAGAGAAAAGTGATTGAAAGATGGAATTCATAAGTCATCCCTTCCACTAAAAAAGAAGCAGAATATACAGGTTTGGGAAGTTCTCAGTCTGGCCATGTGTGGGAGGGAAAAACAAAGACTACTTTTGTCCATTTGGTAAGAAAGGTGGTGTGGCTGGGAGGGAATTGGTGCTGCTCATGGGCACAGAGGGGATGGCCCACGGTCACTGCAGGGTACTCCAGGCTGCTCCTGCAGCACAAGCCCAGAATGGGGATGGCCAGCTTAAAGGGGCAGACCTTGGTGTGGCTGCCCAGGGCCACCTCAGGTCCCTGTTCCTGCATTCCAGTGCCTACTTCTTTGGCTGCCCCAGCTGGACTCATGCAGCCCAGTGCACCTGAAATCACCGCAAGTTTAGGAGGGACAATTTCCAAAAAGTGGGGTTCTGACTCACAGGAAAAAGGGTGTGGGCGGGCAGAAGGACATCTCTGACCTCTGCATGGTATCTGAGTGGCGAGGGCAGGTAGGGTGCCCTGGGAGTTGTCACTGTGTAACTGGGACCATCATGGAGGCCCCAGCACAGAGCCTCTGTGGAGCTTGCCCTGCCTTTCCACCCAGACCCCAGCATCAGTCCCCCAGGCCTGTGCTCCACACCCCCAGTTCCTTACAGCCTGCCCAAGCGGGACTGAGGCCCCCACCCCTCCCCGGGGTCGCCATAGTCCACCCATCCTAGCCTGCCACTGCCACTGCCATTGGCTTTCACTGAAGGGCAGCACCTTGCTGGCCTCCAGAATCCAGTCTCCTTCATGTTGGGCTGAAGATCTTTCTAAATCAGACCCTGTCATTTCTCTCTTCCAAAGTACAAGGTGGCGCCCTTCTACCCTGTGGATGAAGTTTAAAGGTGTTCTTTGGTTCAATCATTCATTCATTCAATAAATATATGTGGAACCATCATGTTTGAGAGTTCAGCCTAAGTACTGGTGGTATAATGGCAAGCACAGCATCCACAGAGTTCCGCACCCTCAGGAACTCAATATCTAATTCAACAATTAACAATTAATAAAGGTCTGGGAAGTCTCAGGTGGCCACCTCCTGTTCATTCTTCCAATCTCAGGGCAGAGACAGTTCCTCCAGGGAGCCCTCCCTGACCAGGCTGACCCTCACCCTGGGTGGGCTTTCTCTGTGCTGCCACTGATTGGCTGATGGACTCCTCTCCCATGGTACTTCCTCACCTGGTGTCTCTCAGGCCAAAGAGGGCTCTTCCCCCTCCTGCCTTATCTCTCAGCTGGCTGTGGCAGGGGTGGAAGGGTAAGGACCCTGTCCTGACTCTTTCTCTGCCCTACTGCCCTCCCTCAGGAGCCTCACGTAGCTGTGCACTGTTGTCACCCGTTCAGTCTCCTTCTTCTTTGCGCTTCCCTCTTCAAGGGGGCTCTTCTATTCAAATTCCTCCCACAGCTCTGCTGTGCTCCAGTCCTTCAGTCCTGCTCTGGTCCCAGCCTCCACAGGATGCCCCCTGCACTTCCTTTCTGCTCCTTCTGCTCCTACTCTAACATTCATGGAAACACTGGGATTCATTTGAAAACACAAATCACATCAGGCCACTTACAACCCTTTAGTGTCTTTGCGGGACCTTGAGTTACTCAGCCCCAGTGCAGAGACAAAAGGATTGGCTTCTGCTTCCTCCACCTCCTTCCACTCCTTCCTCACCACACACTGCTACAGGGCCTTTCTTTGATCCTCCAACCCATCCTTCCTACTCCAGGGCCTTTGTACATACTGTTCACGCTCCCTCGGTCACTCTGTCCCCATTCTTCAAGTAATCAGCTTCTACAGGTCTCAACTTAAATATCAGCTCCTGACCTCCCTCCTGCAGCTGTTGGTCCCCCTCTTTATCCTCCCACACAGCCTCTTTTACATGGCATACCACCCCATGCTCGAAGATGTGATTATGCTTGTCTATGTGACTCTTCCTTGAAAAGCCGTGTCCTCTCCTGACTGTGAGCTTCCCCAGGGTCGGGGGGCAGCTTTTATTTCTCATCCTGCACCTCCTAGCCTGTGGGAGGTAGATGTTCAGCAGATGGCCTAGATGGATGTGCAGATCTACGAGGATGGGAAGACAACTGGAATAAAGAAGCTCGTGTCTCTTTAAGGAGAGCAGAAGCTACTGAGAGTGTTATTAATTGTTTTTATTTGGGAGATGTTGGTCTTCGCTTTGTTTTATCTTTTAATAACTCACACTGCATAATCAGCTGGTAATTACAGCTTCCATCTCTGGTTTGTGTCTCCCTGACTCTTGCTGGGAGGATGGGAACGAGTTTCCTGTTTAATCTGCCTTTGAGCAGGAAGGCTGGGGGGGGGGCATGCGGCAAGCAAGCACTGTGGGGCGTTAGGTTTAATTCTCAGCGATGTTAATTAGACCAGAAAAACAACCCAGCGCAGAGTGGGCTGTAGTGGGGCCTGGGGACAAGTGTGAGAGGCCCCAGTCCTGCTGGTTTCACTCACCCCAGCACATCAAGGCTCTCCCACCTACGTCACCGAAGCTTCTGTCCCCGCCCAGGCCCAGGACATGCCACCTGTCCCTCCATCACATGGGAGGCAAGATAGCCACCCAGGGCCAGAGGGGAATCAGCTGGAGTCACATGAGCACCTCCCTTGGGAGCTTCCTACAAGTTCCAGGTGGGAAGCGGAGGAGGGAGGCCAGGGAGAGAGGAGGAGGGGACTTTCTAGACAGCCAGCCTGTCTCTCCAACCTAGACAGGACCTGACCTTTACCAACCTTCCTCTGTCTCCCTCCCTGTTCTCACCTGCCTGGCTGGGTCTGCTATCCCCAGCTGGGCTCCAGGGAAAGAGTCCTGCCTCAGCCGGGTCCCAGAGAGGTGCTTTGAGTGCAGGGTCCCCTGGACTGGGGCCAGAGGGAGGACACAAACATGCTTGGCAGATCGCAGCCCTTCTCTGCCCACCTGGGGCTCCATGCTTCCTCAGAAAGACCCATTTTTGAGTTATTCAAGGGACGAGCAGGAGGCAGGACCCACAGGGTCTTGGAGACTTGAGTAGCAGCTGACTGCTTTTCCTTCTAGAGGAGAGCAGGGTCTCTGCCTTCTGGGAGTGGGGGTGGAAGGTAGGGCACAGCCCAGACTTTTTAACGACAGCGCCCTGGGTGGGAAGGGCAGGTGGTAGTAGTAGGGGCAGAGGAAACTGCTGTGCAGAGTCAGGTGACACAGGCAGGTGGTAGGGGGTGACTCCTGAGGGACCTCCGCAGAGGAGTTTAGCCTTGACCCTGAGTGAGGGGGCCCTGGAGGACAGGAAGTCTTGGGGAGATGCAGTGGGATGTGTACTTGAGAGACAGCGACACTGCCACCACCACTGCTGCTGCTGCCCTGTGCAGGGTGGGCGGATACAGGAGGCTGGTGCCTCAGTTCAGGCTGACATCATGGTCCCCTGGACCAAGGCAGGAAGAACAGAGGTGGAGAGATGGGCCCCATTTGGAGGGACAACGGGGAGGCCAGGCAAGAGATTTCCACTGTCATCAGACATGGTGGGAGAGAGGAGGTTACAGACAGAGCATGTGAGGACCACACATCCAGGCTTGGGGGCGGCAAAGTCACTGACAGGGTCTTATAGAGGCCCCTTGACTGTCACACCAGTCATTGTGTGGGTGTTGGGGGGGGCGTGCCCGCGTGTGTGGTTTGTTGTAGAACCCAGGGCCTTTGCACTGAGCTACAACTCTTACCCATTTTACTCACTTTTAAAAAATTTACAGACAGGGTCACACAAAAGTCACTCTGGGGCCAGGAACAAAGGCCAGCCCTGATGATTCCTTGCTCTCAGGGAGGCACCTCTGGTCCCAGCAGGGACCTCCTGTCAGCCTAGAAAGTGCCCAGGGACAAGGGGACTTCCTTCTGCCTCCCACCCACCCACACATGGAGAAGGAAAATGGCTTTGAAAGTGAAAATTTGGCTTGAAGTAAACAGATTAATAATGCAATGTACTAGCACTTTATTAATTACAGGTCCTAAATACTTTGAAATGTCGGCCTTTAATTTGGATTTATGGGGCTAATGTAGATTTATAAAACTAGCTATTATGTGTTAAGCATAGAAAATGCCAATTCGTTTCTAGAGGAGATATTTATTGAAGTATAAAAAGGGGGATATGTAAAATCTAATTGCCCTTCAGTCTCTGCCTCCAGCGGATGGGAAGACTGGACGCTTGGATCAGCCTCACCTCATCAGATGCGCTCATCACTTTCAGATTGTGATGCTGTCCTCCCCTCGCTGTTCATTTAAATAAAAACCAGACATCACACCATGACTAAGATGCACACCTGAGTGGACAGAGCTGCTCTATGGGCTGAGTCTACACCATCCTGAGAATGGAAGGACAGATGGGGCAGGAGGCTGGTGGGCCAAGCACTGGACTAGGAGTCTGGAGCCCTGGGTCTGAGTGGCTATGCTCATATGGGCTGCTTAGAGCAGGCCCATGAGCTGGGAGGTGACTGCAGGGTCTGGATGTCCCGTCCTGCTCTATGTTTGATGGATTTGGAGAGGTGGTAACTACCTCCATGCAATGGTAACTCTGTCCTTGCCCACTGCTGGATGCGGCGGCTCTGCCTTCCCAGTGTCCCTACCCTACACCCTGGTCCTTTGGGATCACAGCATTCACGATTCTAAGGGGCCAGGGGCCTAGTGTCCCTCCCTTCAGGGACAGGGCCAAGTGGCAGAGTGGTGAGACAGAAGAGGGAAGAGCACCATGGGGCTGGCCACTGGGCTGGGTGTGTTCCTAATAGTACTGGCCTTCAGGTCCCCAAAGCTGGGTGCAGGGGAGCCTGGAGGGCTGTGGAGGATGCCAGAGCTGCTGGCAGGAGGGGCTCTGCAACTACTCCAACCCCCTTCTTTCCTGGAGGGGACTGTTACTAGGTCCTATAGCCTAGTAGTGACAGGTGGAGAGACTGGCTTCCTGCCGCCTGCTGGACAGACCACTTCAGGCCCTAAATTTGATTCTGCTGTCACCTCCCCTCCCAGGGACACCTGAGCCCAGGAAAGTCACATATTAGTCCTTTCTCTGCCCTTTTTGGCCTCCAGGAACTGGCTCTCCTGCTCCATGGACATGGCAGGCCCAGCAGGATGAGCCGCAGGGGGCACCTGGGAGCTGTGGTGGAAGATCTGCTCCAGGAGCTCTTCCATGACCACAGCAAGGATACTTCAGCCTTTTGTCATCATACTCACTAAGGGCCAGACACCTCATCTGCTCCTCCCAGAGCTTCCAGCTGAGAGAGTTTCACACAGGTCAAGGGCCCTGTCCAAGGTCACACAACTGGAAAAAGACAGAGCTGGGGTACAACTCTGACCCTAGGTTCTTTCTCCTCCCCTAGACTGGCACCCTATTCAGTGTCCCTGGCACTTGTCTGTCCCCCTTTATCTCCTTCTCTGGTCTGTAGCCAGAGGAGCCATCCCTAAGTATAGACTGGAGGCCTCATACCTCTCTGCTCTGCGCTTTGGGTCTATCAGCCCCTTTTGGTCTGGCTTTTCCCCTTTCAGCCACCTCACCTGCCTTCCTCTTCCTTTGCTCCATTCTAAAGCACATGCCATTCTCTGCCGAGTCTTGGCATTACAGCAGGCAGCATCCATACAGGGATCACTCTTCCTGAAGTGTCGCGTTCAGCTGGCACTTCACCCCAGAATCCCCAGGTGATCAGCCAAAGAATCTGGATGCCAGAGGACCTCCAAACTCCTGGGATCCCCTTGTACCTGAGAAGGTCTTCCCTGGACATCAGGTGCTGGGCTGAACCCCCAGATCCCTCCTAGAGGCATGTGCTGGAATATTTAGGATTTGTTTCTGGAAAACTCACAGAGGTGTTTTGAACTTAAGAGGTTTGATTTTTAGTGGAGTTGAAGAAGCAAGAGGAGCAATTGAGACAACCAGAGGTCAATGGCCGTGCAATGTACAGGACACATGGGAAGAGGCAGTCAGGCCCAGCAGTGCTGTAGACTAAGCCGCTGGTGTCACCAAAGAAGTAGGAACGTCTTTCTTTTGGATATGCCAAAGGGAAAAATGAGAAATAACAGTGCCTTCCCTCTTCCCAGCTTCGTCTCCCGACTCCCAGTGGCTGAAGTTACCTGGGGGCCAGATATCAAGGGACCTGGGGAGAGGGCAGGGCACACTAGGGCAGAGATGGTGGGAGGAGAAGCAGCAGACTCATGGTGTGCACAGTGGTTCAAGGCTGGGACTTTTTATAACAAAAAGAAAGTATTTCAAACTGAGCCATTACTAGCTGCGTGACCTTTAGCAAACACTTAGCCTCTTTGAGCAAATTTCCCCCATAGTACATTGGGAGATAATAGCATCCCTTCACGGGGTTATCATTTGAGTGAGATAAACACTATAAAAGTGCCTGCTACAGAGCCTGGCACAATAGTGGCACCGCCTTTATCCATGGGGATACATTCCTAGACCCACAGTGGGTAACTGAACCTGCAGATCCTACTGAACTCTCTCTGCCCCGACTTCTCCTGTGAGCACGTGCATCTGTCAGAATTTACAAGTATCATTTTCATGGGGGATTTGAGATGAGGTTGCATTTGTTCACCTCCACCACGCACAGGGCACACTATACTGGGCAGATTCTTGCCTGAACAGGGTATTGAAGGGAATGGAGCCCCCAGAGGCTACTGCCTGGAGCAACATCAGCCAAGAGTTTTTTTTTTTTTTTAAAAAAACCACTTAGGGCCCTAAATAATCTGTTTGTCATTTGAGCCTGCTCTTCAGCAAAATGCACAGCTCAGAGCACTCAGATGCAACCAGCCCACTGCTCTGCCAGCAGCTCTTCTCCAGGCTTCTTCCCAGCAGCCAGCCCCACAGTCTCCTTCTCCTACCAGTGGCCATTCAGTTTAGGGGTCACTGGGTCAAACAGGGGTGGTGAGAGTCTGGCTGCACGGCCCGGGGCCTCCTGGTGAGGACTGCAGGTCTCTGGTCAGGTAGAGATGGGTTGAAGGCTGCGCTCTGCCACCTGCTGACTTGTGACAGGTATTGACTTCCCTGAGACAGCTTTCTTATGTGTTGAATTGGAATAACAGTATCTAACTTTTTGCCTGCTTAGTTTCCCCTCCTTCCTTTTGGTAATTGACTCCCTCCATATACACATGCACACACTGTCTTTAGGGATCTACTTGTCACCTGCTACCTCAACCACAGGGTTCTGTCAGGATTACCAGGTACAGACTCACCTTGGCCTGAAGTCACAATGCCCATTTGCTGCACATGTGAGGAGCCGAGGGGGAGAGTGTGACAAATGGAGTCCTTTCTGGGCTTTTATATGAAGGGAATTTGGGAGAGAGCAGCTCTGCCTTCTTCCTAGAGTCACTTAGTGGGATAGGGACTCTCATTTCTTTCCCACTTTCTTTTGAAGAAGTCCAGCAACAAAGAGACAGAGGCAGAAGTTGGGTGGGGTGGTGCACCCCTATAATCTCAGCTACTGTGGAGGCTGAGGCAGGGAGACTGCAAGTTCAAGGCCAGCCTAGGCTACATAGGAAGACCCTGTGAGAGAGAGAGAGAGAGAGAGAGAGAGAGAGAGAGAGAGAGAGAGAGAGAGAGAGAGAGAGAGAGAGAGAGAGAGAAGGAAAAGGAGGAGGAGGAAGAGAAGGAAGAGGAGGAAACCTAACTGAAATTCCTGAATATACCTCTGCATGAAATGATTTTTCCCACATCTATGATCCATAGATTTTCCTATGTAGTGAACCTGGTGTGATCTGGGTCTCTCTCATTTTCAACAAAATACATTCCAACAAACACACTCAATTCTTTGGTATGCTGTCAAGGCCAAATGAGAGAATTTAAATAAAAGGCTTAAAATAACTCCTAGTGCCTACTCAGTAAATGCCTGCTTCCACTCTTGTCACCCTATAGTCATTGCTCTGTCTCATCATCTCCATCTCTGGCCTTTGAGCTTTGGAGCCTTTGCACCTGCTGTTGCCTTTGTTCAGAGTGCTCTTCTCAGCTCTTCACTCCATTTCTTCTCATATTTAGGTCTTAGTGCGTGCGTCCCCTCCTGTGAGGGACTCTCCCAGCTCACCTACAGCTGACCTCATCACTTGCTGGGCACTGATCAGTATTACTCCTGCATCTTAGGTTTTATGCTATTTATTGGCGGTTTGCTCATTGCTCATTGCCTCCCCAACCATACTCTGAGTTCCAAGAGGGTAGAAACCACATGAATGCTGTCTCCTCCATTCTCCCTGTGTTGAACACATGCCTAGTACATTCAAGGCACTTGTATCAGTCAGCTACTGGTGCACAACAAACCAGCCCAAAATACAATGTTTCAAACAAGGAAATTATTCTCATTCCTGTATTATAGTTTGGCCAAAGGTCAGCTGCTATAGACTGTACTTGGTTGGATGTGTTTGATGCATGCTGCTTGCTGGATGGGCTGGTCTCTGTGCTCCATTCTGGGAGAAGACCAGCCACATGAGCTGCTACCCAGAGCCTGTGTAGATTCCACAGCACCCTTCATCTGGGCCTGAAAGACACTGGCCACTTGAACATTCTCTAGCCCCTGAACTGGGTTGCCCTCCAAGCCCTCTTTCATCTAGGCTTAGCCTCCATGGAGTCCCACCACCAACATCCAGGCACAGGGTGAGCATTCAGTAGGCCTGGACTGAGCACTGCTCCATCCAGCCCTGCCCGCTGCACTCTTGCATGGGGAGGGTGGCCTGATAGTGGGAGCCTAGAAGCTGAGAACTCCTTTTGAAGAAAAAGGAAAGGTATCTAAGCTCACCTCCTACTCTCCCTCTGGGGTAGGAAGAGGGAACTTGCCCAGGAGTTTCACTTTCTGTTCATTTCAAAGTGAGCAGGACACTTCCTCCAGCTGTGTTTACTCATTTAATCCTTTCTACAGACTCAGGTAGAGCACCTGCCTGGAGCCCAGCCGCCCCTGCTGCTCCAGCCTTTTCTGGGGTGCAGGTGTCATTTGCGGGGTCCGTACTGTCCCATTCCTGCCCCACCCATACCACACAGTGGTCCCCTCACCCACTTTTCCCACCTCAGTCATCCGGCCTCCCAGATGCTCTCCTCTGGGTCTCTCTTCATCTCCCATTTCAGATCTATCCCGAGGACAATTCAGCTGCTGTGCTGAGATAAGGGTTCTTCTGAGAACTTGCCCCAGGAGGCACTGAAGAACCTGCTTTTGATTCCACAGATTAACTAGAGCAAGTGACAGGAGCGCTGCTACCAGGGCCCTTGGCTGGCCCACCCTTGCCCACACTCCCCTGGTCTAACAGGGGGAGACAGATGGAAGCCAGGGAGGTCTCTTCTCCAGGTAGGGTGCATCCTCCTACCTTGACACTGTCTTTTTCACCACTGGCCTGCAGTGGGGGCCCGGCCACTGCTGAGAACTTCTTCTGTGTAGGAAAGCATTGCTACATGAATCTGTGTCTACGAGTCCACATCCAGGACACCATTCTGCTAGGATACATCCTCAGACTCAGCTGGAGGCCTTGGCTCTGGTTAAATAAAGGTGGAGGAGCAGAGTGAAACACTATTATAATGTGACGTAATTCAATGTAGCCTTGAGAAAACAGAGCGGGGGGGAGGATATCTGTCCCATTTGGACTCAGGGTTCATTGAAAGGAACTCAGAAAACTGTTGGTCACAACAATGAGAATGACCCCAGGAAATGGTAATTTAGACACATCAGCTTGTTGAATCTGGATGCATGGATGAGGTTCCAGAGAAGGAATTAAGCCAGTGTTGGGGACTGAGTTGCACATACCCTGTCTGGCTTTGATCTTCCAGGTGACAAGAAACTGTAAGCACAACCTGAATACCCTGAGGACTCAAACTCAGTACCAAGGCCAGCAGAAAATCATTTCCAAATGGGGCAACTGAAGCTATGTATATTAAGTCAATGGCAGGCCTGGGATTTGAAGCCTGAATCCAGATAACACCACCCTATTCCACTGTGGCAGGCAGGGTGAGAATCATGCCCAAAAGACAAACCAACCCAACTCTGGACCTCTTCACAAGCAGCAATACCTAGGGGGACTGGGCAGGCAGAGTCCTGAGACTCTGCCTAGATCCTAGGAATCAGTTTCCTATCTTTCAAACATTCTACTCCCAAACACTGAAGATCATAGGAGCCTTGAAGCTCCTCAGCACAGTCATGAAACATGCCCTGGAATGGTTGTATCCTGATTCACATACCAGCAGCAAGGTGATGCTCAGAGGGGAATCAAGGTCACCTCCAAGCTGCTTGTCAGAGCCCATGGGGAATGGATGTATTAGCTCCCAGGTGCTAGGGTCAAGGAGGGGCTTCAGGCTGGGCCATGGTGCTTGTGTTGCTGGAATGCTCTTTGTAGAATGGAGAGGGGGATCTCTATGGAAAAATCTCCTTTACTATCATAATAATCTGGATGGAATTACAAATCTAGGCTGGCTGTCCACAGGAGACTTGAAAGTTTTGGCCTGTGGGCCAAGACCTGAGGGTGAGGAGAGGAGGGAGTGACATGCAGGAGGAGGACAGGCTTTTTTCTGTGGTACAAAATGACAAATGTGTGGACAATGGGCCCCAGGGTCAGAAATACCTGAAATCAAATGTTGGATTCATCATTCATGAAGCAAATGACTGAGGAAAACTTACTCAGTTCCTCTAAAGCCATTTTTGTGTCTGTAAAGTGGAGACTGAGAATGGCAGCTGCCTCATAGGGATAATGCTGGAAAAGTACGGGTACCCCGCTGGGACCAGGTAACTTTTAGCAGTGGCCACAACAGGAGTGGCAGCAGGAGTTGCTGCAAATCTACAAATGACATGTTATTTAAGGAGGGATGCAGGACCCATCCCACTGATGGTGGGGACAGGTGGGGGAAAGACCATTTTGGGGGTAAGAGCATATGGGTTGGTTCCAGCTGAATAGTACCTGAAAAGACACAGTCGTCCAGACTGTACAAGTAAAGGAATGCATTTATCTAGTTATTGTTATGTTAATGAAATCAGGAATTATTCATGTAAGTCTATGAGTAATTATATTAGTGGGGAGAACAGTTCCAAATTCATGTTCTAATGGTGTCTATAATGAGTATTGTAATAAGAGTCTGAAGATAAATTTCATCTAGTAGATCAATCAAGAAGAAATTTAAATGAAGAATTATCCGTGGTTCATTGTCCTGTGTGCAAAACAATTGATACAAATGTTAGAGCCTTGGGAAAAGGGAATTCATATGATTTTTTCTGCCTGTGAATGACCTTGCATCGGGGAGACATTCAATCTCGTAGGTGGTTCCCAAGATAAATGATGTTTTTTAAATCTACAGAGGATGAGTGCTGGAGCTCATGCCTAAATTCATTTCTGTCTGTCACCAAAGTTTTGACAGATTTGTCAAAATTGATCAACTTTTAGCCTTTGTCTGTGATTACCCCAGGACTCCTCCATCTAACAAGTCTAGGTATTAGAGTGGCTCAGGAGAGAATGATGTAGACAGTCAGGATGAAGGAAGTTTCCCTTTAACACTGAGAGGATGGACAGGGTGTCTAACCAGAAACTGTGGCTTATGAACTTCGAGAGAATTATTTTTAGGGTGAGAGGCAGCCATCCCCCACCACATACCTTATTGTATGGGAGCTGTAAGGCCCTTATATTCGTTGGCTATGCCTGAAATGGTCCTTAGAGATCACCAAGTATGGTGCACTCATTTTACATATGGAGAGACTGATGGGCTGGGGATTTAGCTCAGTGGTTCTGCCGCTCCCTTGCAAGTGCAAGGACCCAAGTTCGATCCCTGGTACCAAAAAAAAAAAAAAGAAGAAGAAGAAGAAACAGGCCAAAATGATGGGGTGACTTGTCCAAGGTCATGGCATGAGAAAATGGCAAGAGTCAAGGACGACACCCAGATTTTCCTGACCTTTCCTCAGGGCTTTTGCCACCATGGCGTGATGATATTCTCTGGATGTTAGTAAATATGTGGTGGGCTAGATAACATGCTGTGTAGATGTCATAAGCTGGACCAGGTGGCCTGTCCAGATTTGAGTTTCCTGCACATTGACACCATCACCAGGAAGATTGTCTCCTGCGCTGGTCCAGTGGAGAAATCCTCTTGCCCCGCTTCATTGAGGAGGCCTCTGTTTGTGGTGCAGAGCACAGGACCTAAGCAGTTCAACAAGAGCTCCAGCCTTAAGTTCCTCTCTTCTGTCACCACCCTTGGAGAAATGAATAGAGAGCAGAGAGACTGAGTACCATTGAGGGCTAGGGAGTGATTTCTCAAATCAACTTTACTATCTTATAGTTTAGAAGCAATAAAAGAAGCACATCTTAAGAATACAGTAGAATAATTTTTGACAAATGTATACCTTGTAAGTTAGTGTCCCAACCAAACTATGTGAAGTTCTTTCATGACTCTTTTCCACCAGTCTTTCCCCATCTCTCCTGACTGTACAATAAGATATGATAAAAAAAAAAGATATGATGGGGGTAGAGCATGCATAGTGGGTGGAACAAGCACAGGAGGGGAATGTGAGGGTCAGAGAATTTCTGGAGAGAATGAGGTTTAAACTGAGACCCAACAGAAGCAGGTGTTAGTCAGGCAAAGAGGTAGTGGAGAAGAGACTCTAAGGGTATACTTTGGGTTTGTAGTACTTGTGTGCCTATTTTTAGTTTTGTGGCTTTGGAGGAGAAGAAAATCTCTTCACCTGTTTGGAATCACATCTCACTCAGATGCTATTATCTTCAAGCCATCTGAGCTCACAGCTATGTCCTGAAAATATCCTCCAACACTTCTTTCAAAGGACCATGATTTTAATCTTCACTGGCTACACCAAGGAAGAAAGGGACAAAACCAACCTCACCCATCTCCAGCTGGGGACAGGGAACACTGAGTTGGTCTTCAAGAAAGTTGAGAAAGCCATATCTGCTACTCCTAAAAGGATTTCGGAAAAAGACCCAAATAGATTTCTGATAACTCTAGGAGAAGGATTGTCCACATACAAGTGTGCACCTGCATACTCTGAACATATGCACAGAAACATATTGACATGGTTACTCCTATGCAGACAAGTGCACATATGTGTGTATACCTTTCCTCTCATACCAAGTGTACAAACAGATGAAGCCCTTTATGATACAATCCAGCTCACTGAACTCCATAAACTGTCAGCTCCAGGTATAATTAAACCACAGGAATTCAAACAAGTTATCAATTGTGACTCTGGGCAGTCAATTGGACTGTGGGTCTCTTAGGCTACTCAGTATAAAACATGAGTGGAAATGAGTGAAGGTAGGGATTGGGTTGGTAGGGGTTGAGTTGATTCCTTATAGTCTTTCCAGGGGTTAAACCATTGTAGGTCTTAAAGCTCCCTCACCTGTAGAGAGAGGAAAGCAATAGCATCTTCCTGGGTGTCCACCTGGAGGATCACAGGTAAAGCGCTCAGTGAAAGATGTGATACCCAGAAGGTGGTCATTAGGGAAGAGTTGATTATCATCATCTGGGAAGTAGTTCTACCCTTTCAAGGAAAGATGACAAGGAGAAGACCAAGCTATTGTGTCAGCTCTGCTCTGATGTACTGTGTAGCTTTGGACAAGTTTCTTCCTCTTTCTGAGCCTGAGTGGAATGGATGATAGAAATCCTTCTCCAATTCTCATAGATTTTTAACCCAAGGCTCAGCTTGTCTGGATTTGTGTGAGTCCTACCTCTTTCTCTCTCCTTCCTTCGGATATTTTGTCCCAAATTAATGGCACCATTCAGGGCTTCTGGCATGCATACTTGGAACAAGCATCCCATCCCTGAAGAGCTCTGGCCATTTTCTTACCATGAGCATCAGCAAGGGCTCCCAGGGCAACCAATTATATGCTTGTTGTTATGGAAACCTTTGCAATTCTCCAGATATTTTTTCCCTCAACAACTTTGTTATCCAATCAACTGTGCATATTTAAGTGTAAAATTTCATAATAAAAACACTTACCTTAGACAAGATAGAGAACATATCTATTATCCACACGTTATCTTGTATCTTTTTATGTCCCTTCCTGCCACTTATTCTATCCCTCACCATCATCTCAAGCCAATCATTGACTTACTTTTCACTGGGAGACTAGTTTGTATTCTCTAGAATTGGAATCATATAGAATATACCTTTTACCTAGCTTCATTTACTTGACAAAATAATTTTTAGATTCACTCATATTTTTGTACGTCTCAATCTTTTATTAATATTATTGCTGAATGGTATTTCATGGCATAGCTATATCACCAATTTGTTCATAAATTTACATTTTGGTGGATATTTGGGATTTTCCAGTTTTTTGCTATTGTCTTTATTATTGCAGATAAAGCCTCTATGAATACTTACATGTGAGTCTTTTGACTGACATATGCTTTTATTTCCCTTGAGTAAATACCTAGGTGTGAAATAGTTAGACCACATGGTATGTAAATATTTAATGACAAATGGTTGCACCATTTTAGGTTTGCACGAGAAGTATATAAAAGTTTCAGTTTTTTCATATCTTCATCAACACTTGTTATGGTCAACCTTTTCAATTTTAGCCATTCATATAGATAAATTTAGCACTTCATTATGGTTTTAATATGCATTTTTCTAATTATTAGTGTTGTTTAGCATATTTTATGTGCTTATTTACCATTTATATCTGCTTTGATGAGGTAGTTGTTTATCTTTAAATTTTAGATTAGGTTGTTTTCTTACATTAGGTTTTGATACACACACACACATCTTTCAGGAGAAGTATAATTTGCACATATTTTCTTTCAGTCTCTGGCTTATTTTTCTCTTTTTCATCAAAAGTATCTTTCAAAACAAAAACAAAATTTTAATTTTGATGAAGTCCAATTTCTCAGTTTTCCTTTATGAATTGTGCTTTTGAGGTTATATCTAAGAGATCTCGCCCAATCAACATCATAAATTTTTCCTGTTTTCTTCTGATGGTTTATAATTTTAGGTTTTGTATTTAGTATGAAGTAAAATTTATCTGTTTGCACATAGTCACTGAATTGTTTCAGAGCACTTGTTGAAAAATATACCCCCTTTGAAGTGAATTATTCCATTGTAAAAAAAAAAATCAGTTGTCTGTATATGTGTGGATCTATTTCCAGATTCTATTCTATTCCATTAATCTATTTGTCATAATGCTAATAGCACATCTCTTGCTTACTGAAGTTTTAAAATTCCAGCTTTGTTCTTCTGCTTAAAAGTTGGCTTGACAGTTCTAGGTCTTTTGTATTTACACACACACACACACACACACACACACACACACACGCATGAATTAGTTTGTCGATTTCTGCAAAAAAACCTTCTTTGGTTTTTTATTGAGATTGTATTCAGCTATGAAAAAATTGGGGGAAACTAACAATGTTTTATAGTTTTCTATATCTAGGGCTTATCCACATGTATCACACTTGTTTCTAATAATTTCATATTTTTATGCTATTGTAAATTATATTTCCTAATTTTTATTTCTGATTGCCTTCCATAACATATGAAAAGGCACTTCATATTTAGCCAGGTGTAGTGGTGTGCACCTGTAATCCCAGAGGTCTGGGGGACTGAGGCACTGGAGGGCAAGTTTGAACCTAAACTGGGCAATTTAGCAACTTAGGGAGACCCTCTCTCAAAATCAATTTAAAAATAAGAAAAAAGAGTGAGAGAGGTAGTTCAGTGTGCAGGATATGAGTTCAATCTCCAGTAGTGAATAAAAAATATTTTTACTTTTATATTGCTCAATATCTTGATAATCTCATTTATTAATTCTAATAGAATTGTTTGTATTATAAATTTAATCAGATCTTCTATATAGATGATCATGTTTGTGAATAAGGCAGTTTTATTTGTTTCTTGCCGTACTGAATATCTTTAATTTTTGTTTCTCATCTGATCGCACTGATTAGAATTTCAGTACTATGTGGAGTAGAAGTGGGGAGAACAGACTCCTGACTTCTTCTTGATGTTAGGGGTAAAGCATTCAGTGTTTCACCATAAGGACACTGTTGGCTGATCGAGTTTTGTAGATTTCTCTACTGGGTTGAGGAAATTTGCCTCTCTTGCTACCTTTCAGAGAGTTTTATGAAATGTTGGATTTTATCAAATGCTTTTCCTGTACATATTAAGATAATCAAAGTTTTTCTTCTTTAAAGTTTGTCAGTTTGATGATTTGCATTGATTGATCTCTGACTGTCAAACTGACCATTTATTCCTGGAATATTGCCACTTAGCGGTAGTGTGCTATTCCTCTTCATATGTTGATGGATTTTATTTGTTATCAGTTTGTTTAGAAATTTTGCATCTATTTTCATGATGAGTTTGGTTGTAATTTTGGGAGATAGTGGCCATAAAGAATGAGTTAGGAAGAATTCACTTATCTATATTCTAAAGAAAGACTTTGTAGAATTGGTATAACTTCTGCCTTAAATGATTGGTAGAATTCACCAGTGAAATCATCTAAGCTTGAATTTTTCTTTGAGGGGATATTTTAACTATAAAATGCATTTAATAGATTTAGAACTACCCATATTATCTATTTCTTCTTGAGTGAGTTTGGTAGTTTATATCTTTCAAGGATTTACTTCACTTCTTCTAACTTGTTAAACGTATTGACATAAAGTTGTTCGTAATATTCCCTTATCCTTTTAATATCTGTAGATTCTGTGCTGATGTTACTTCCCTCATCTCTGTTATTTGTAATTTGTGTCTTTTCCCTTTTTTTCTTGATCAGTCTGGCTAGAAGTTTATCAATTTTATTGATTTCCTTCAAGAACTAGCTTTGGGTTTTATTGGCTTTCTGTATTATTTTTCTGACTTTTATAGCATTGATTTTCACTCTGATCTTTATTATTTCCTTCTTTTATTCTGAGTTCCATTTAATTTTCTTTTTCTAGTTTCATACAATTGAATCTGAGGTCATTGATTTGGGACCTTTCTTCTCTTCTATTATGGGTGGATTAGTGCTACAACAAAGGCCTTAAGTACTGATTTAGTGGTATCTCACAATTTTTAATAATATTGTTTTAAAATTTCCTTCAGTTCAGAATATTGTCTCATTCCCCTTCTGAGTCCCTCTTTGACCTATGGATTATTTAGAAATATGCTATTTTGCTTTCAATTAATTGGTGATTTTCCAGAGAACTGTTCATTATTAATTAATTTCTAACAATTCTATTGTGGACAGAGAATATACTTGTCCTCATTGAACAGACTGCTAAGAGCTCCTGAGACTGACTGCTCAGGGAAGGTGCAGCTGCAAGTAAAACGCTGAGCTTTAGGGGGATTATTCTCGGCCTACAGCTTAATTGTGGCCATGTGTCTTCAGCAGAAAAAGGTTGCATGTGGCCAAGGCTTCTGCTATGCAGCCTGCACCTGAAATCTCTTTCTGCTGCTCAGGATCGGTGCCAGTGTCCAGTTGGCCCTCAGTGCAGATAGATGGAACTGCAGCTGTACCTGTTAGTATCACACATGGCCCTGATCCTGAGAGGTCAAGGAAGGAAGGTACAACTCCCACACCAATTAGTCAATGAACAGCTCTATTGACACCTGATCTTTCTGGGGCCTCAGGGAGGGATTAGACATTGTCCTTTCTCTTCAGGAGCTCACAGTTTATGGGCTGTTGGATGAATCACAAATCCATCCCAGCGGAAGTGGGTGTGACTCAACCTGTGCCCTATGACTAGTGGGTGGAGTTGGAACAGAAGCCAGGGCTCCTCACACCCAAGAAGTTGGACATTTTCTCCACAGGCTAAGCCAGTGTTAGGGTCAGAGGGTGTTCTGTGGAGAAAGATCTGGACTTACAGTGAGAATTGTGAATGAATGAAATTGAGAATAAAATCAAGAGAAAGTGGACTTGCCCAACCATTACCTTACCCTGTGTTCTATACATTAGTGGTTGCCTTCTTTCTCCAACACCATAGAACCTGTCCTTGAGAAATGCCCTAGACAGGACTGAAATTTTTCAGTTGAAAGTAATTGGGAAACAAAACTAAGCAAATAAACAGGCTAGTTTAGAAAATGAGGGAACTACATAGGTGGCTCTACCCAGTGTCTATTGAGCCAGGTGCTCAGTCTCTGGCTCCATTTCTGACATTGTCTCTTCTCTGTCCTTCTCCATGTGCTGCCTTCATCCCTAGCTGGTCCCACTCTCACTCCAATCTAACCAGAAGATAACATCAATTTCCTTCTAGAAGCTCCTTCAAGAAAGAGGTTGCTCCTCTTTCTAAGAAACTCCCTGTGTTAGTCACTTTTCCATTGCTGGGACAAAATCTCCAATATCCAAAACTTACAGGAGGAGAGATTTAATTTGGTTCATGGTTTCAGAGCGCTCACTCCATGGCTGGATGGGTTCAAGACAGAAACAGCATAGTGAAAGGGCCTGCTGCTCAGCTCCATCTTCCTCATCCTGACTTATGTTCAAGCCTGTTGAGTGACATTTGGCCCCCTGTCCCCCCTAAGGGTTCATGACTCCATTCCTTTGCCCTGTGCTGTGTCCTCCATCTGGAATTCCCTTCTGGGCAACACATAGCTCGGTTATTCCCAGTGTGGGTTTCTCATACTTTCTGTACCCACAATCCTCACATCCTTTGCAACACTGTTAGTTGTGTTTCTATGTCACTTCTGCTCCCCACCCAGGAGCAGACACATACCCAGATTTTCCGAGTTCCTTGGAAATCTGGGCTGAGTCTTAATTATCTTCTTATCCTGGACTTTTAGCCACTGTCCAGTTTAGATAAGTAACTCAATAAGTATTTGTAGAATAAATGAACGAAGTTACTTTCATTGAATACATGGTTGTATAGGTATTTGCACTTTTATAAAGGACAAAGCCACAAGCCAAAGGAATGAAGTTCCAATGTTGGGACATCAGGCCCTGCCTAGGACACTACTCTGTCCTTTCTGGCCTGGGGGAGGAGTGGATGCCGCAGCAGGTGCAGCAGGGCCTTGTGGAGGAAGTGGCAGTCATAACAGGTAGAGTCTTCCATTCACTGCTTTCAGTGCATAATTGGAAAAAACAGTCACATCTTTCTCTTGAAAATGTAAGTGTGACATGGGAACAAATGTGTTTCCCTTTGGTTTTCTGGAAGGAGGAAATTTCTCAAGCCCTGTTGGGCTTTCCCACCTTGGCCCGTGTGCAGAGGCTCCTTCCTGATATACCTGCGGGATGAGCGGATGATGCCTTATCTGGGGCTGTCACTCAGCTCTCTGACCCACAGCCAGCAAGCTCACCTGCCACCCAGCCTTGCAGAGCTGGGAACACTCGGATGTGTGGTGGGCCGACGGTGCCACATGCTATAGCCCAGACATGCCAGCCCCTTGTTCCCTGGCCTGGCGGTTTCTCCTGAGGTGACCTTGGCCCATCTCAATCACTGGGCCTGTTCCTCTCTGGCCAAGTCCCCCCTCACTGACCAGCTTCTCTGCCCTCAAACTTGTCCCCATCAGCACCCTCGCCAAGACCCCAGAGTGTTGCTCACACAGCTGGCTGGGATCTCCCAGATGGAAGCAATTTCCAGGGGCCACTGCCTCTGGGTCACAGACATCAGCCAAGCACACACCATTCCCCCTGCCTAGATGCCCTTCTTCCCATGTCAGCCTGGCAAACTGTCACTCACTCCTCAAGGCGCAGCTCCAATCCTCCTCTCCGTGAAGCCCTCTCTGCTTTGCTCAAGGAAAGTTGATCCTCCCTGGCCTTGGGCCCCTTTCTGTCCCCACACACAGGTCAACCCCCGGTCTGTGTCACCCGCTAATATGTGATCTTCTGATGCCTGCCTGTGTCCTCAGCAACAGAAAGCAGATATATCAGTAGGGTTTATGTAGAGATTGAATCAATGAATAAACAAAGGCATGCATTGTAGCCAACCGCTTCCTCACTACAGCAGCAGTAGATCCATTTCTCTTTTCTGGAGCATAAACTATGCCCCAGGCCCTGCTCTAATCTTTTTGCCCAAATCATCTCTTGACTATCTCACAACTTCCTTGTGACTTTGATGCAATTCTTAGGTCCATTTCTCAGATCCAGGGCATGGGCTTAGAGAGGGCAAGGGTGGAACCCAAAGTCAGCCTGTGAAGAGATGAAAAGGCCGGGGTTTGAGCTCAGATGCCTGTTCCCAGTCTCAGCATTTGCTATGGACATAATGAGTCCGCCAGCTTGCTGTGGCCACGCCAAACACTGAAGTAACCAACTTACACAGAGAAAAGGTTTATTTGGCTCAAGGTTCCTTTCAGCCTTCTGTTAAGGCAGCACCTGGTGAATGTGACCCTGTGGCTCGGCAAAACTGCCCCATTCATGGTGGGAAAGAAAAGAGAGCAGGAAGTCACTGTGGTCCCACAGTCCCCTTTGAGGGCCACATCTGCCCACCCATGACCTCAAGACCTCCCACCAGGCCCAGCCTCTTAAGGGCCTACCACCTCCCAACAGCACTAAGCTGGGGACCAAGCACACAGAGCCTTGGGAACATTCCAGATCCAAACCGTAATATCTACTATGTGTCAAGTTCTGTCATAGGGTCTTGGGATGGGGCAGGAAACAACAGGCTAACTCTCTGCTCCTGTGGAGCTCACAATCTAGCATATGTTGTGAAGAAGAGACAAATAATAAAAAGTGCACATTTACAAAATGGCAGATGGTAGTAAGGGCTATCAAAGAAAACAAGGTTAAGGGAGCTAGATGGTGACGGGGTGGGGTGGGTCGTACCCCAGCAAATATCTGAGCTGAGATATGACTGAAATCAAGGGACAGAGCCTGGTTACAGCTGAGGGAAGCCCGTTCCTGGTAGAAAGAACAGCAAGAACAAAGGCCCTGAGGCCACGACAGGCCAGATTGTTTGAAGAGTGGCAGGAGGCCTGTGTGGCTGGGGCTCAGTGAGTGCGGGAATGTGAGGGGACAAGGCCACAAGGCAGCCGGGGAGTAGACTGGGCATCCTGGGGGCTCGTGGGCCATACCTGGGGTTCTCCTGAGAGTGCAGGTGTGGGCTGGGTGCGGGGCTGGGGGATTCAAAGGTCCCCTCTGGACTTCGGAGCTCTGCTGAGGAGGGCAGGGCCCAGTGGATGCCGGAGGCTAGTTTGTCCCCCTTAGCATCCGCCAGAACTGGGGTCCTGCTTAGTGCTATGGACACAGCCTAGGATGGCCCCGCTGCCCAGAACACACCTTGTCAGCAAGCCCCAGTGTCCCGAACTACTCTTCCCACGAACTGCTCATCCCCAGCTCTCTGCTGCCCAGTCCCGAGCTTCCCCTTCTGAGCTCACAGGGGCCTCAGGGTATCGTGAGCCTCCCGGGGCTTTCTGGCTGTCCTCTGCCTGCTGGCTTGGGAGCACTAGGTCACTGACAGCCAGATCTACCCCACCCCCGACTCAGCCTGGCTCCGGGGACCCAAACCCTGTGAGGGGCGGAGGGAATAAGAAGGACCTGGGTTTCAATCCTGGTCTGCTGTGTGATGTTCACCAAGCGTCTAAAGCTGGGGCATCAATCTCTTTGCCTGTAAGATGGAGATAACAAAGCTACTCCAGAGGGATCTGAGGTCCAACTCGCAGGTGAGGACACCCAGCAGCTCTCACTCAGCAGGCCCTACGGTTACCTCACCTTCTCCACTGAAGTAACACGGGAAGTCAAGGGGTGGCGATCTGTCACTGTCTCCAGAGCGGAGTTCTAGTCAGAGCATACTGCTCTGTGCCTCAGTTTCCTCATCTTTAAAATGGGGATAAAACATTGTCCACCCCAAGTTGGTGGCACGGGGACAGCTTGGGTGACCTTTGTGAGCACTCAGGACTGGGCCTGCAACTGTGATGGCTGGACATCTTGAAGGGCGGCTCTAGGGGGGCTGCTCCCCTCCCCTCCCCCTTCCCTACTAAGAGCTAAAGTGACACATTTACCCCTCCAAGCAGCACTTTCAAAACTTCTGGTGACTGAGGCCTAGGAGAAGAGAATACCAGCCCAAAGCTACACGTGAAGAAGCAGCGGCAGTAGGGCTGGATGTCCAGGCTGCTGATTCCCTTTTTAGGATTTCCTCTTTGCGGGGGGGGGGGGTAGGTGTCTCCCCCTGCAAAGAGGATGGATCTGAGATGAGATTATTCATCACTGGCCTGATCCTCTGGGTGGAGAAAGGAGAGCAGGGCCCCTGAGAGGCAAGCAGGAAAGGAATCGGGAGGGAGGGGACAGTTGGCCACTCCTGAGGGGCCTAGAGAGGGATCTTTAAAATTGCAAGTCCAGTAATGGTCCCCCTTACTTAAGGCCTCCAGTGGCCCCCTGTGGCCTTCAAGAAAGCCATCCTACTTTGCCCTAACACAGATGAAGCCCTGTGTGGCCCGGCCCTGCCCAAATCCACACCTGGATCTCTGCCTCACCTTCTCTCCTCGGTTGCTGTTCCTGGTCACATCCTCCTAGCAGCTCCTGGACCATGTCCTGAGCCTTCATCCTGACCCCCTGCAAGCTGCTCCCTCTTCCTGGAACAGCCTTTCCCCCATCTTGCACTCCTGCAGGTGACTCTATGCCTTGCAGACAGAAAAGCTTAACACACCAGCCTGGCAGCATTACAATCCCACTTAAATGTGTTCCATGGCCCCTACTTCCACAAATAAGCCACCAGACCATGGCACAGCTTGTGTGGTCCTGCCTGACCTAGTTCTAGTATGATTTCCAGCCACATTGGGGCCCCTGTTTCCAGGATTCCTAAGCTCCTTTCTGGCCCAGGGCCTTTGCACAGCCAGTTCCTGCCACTAGGAAAGCTTGTCCACTTCTGCTTCTCTTGGACTTGGTTTAAATGGAATTTCTTAAGGCCTTCCCTAGATCCCCATCCAAATAAGACCATCTCCTGTTTTCTCATGTTGTCTCATGTTTTCTCATGTCTCTCAACTCTTTCTTCTTAATAAGCATACCAGTCTTGGATTATACAATCACTTATTTGATTCCTACTCCCATAGACCCTAAGCTCTGTGGGGACAGGAAGCATTTATTGGGTCCTCTGGGCCTGGAACATAATAGGCACAAAGTGAGTATCTTGTACAGTGGACCCTCAAGTTATGACCAACCTGTTTATGAATAACTTGGGTTATGACTGGCATTTTAGTTTTAACTTAAAACCAAAGTCTTGAGTTATGACCCAAATGCTCACCGATTGTGCCTCCAGACGGTCTCAGATACAGATTTACCCCTTAAAGAGTTCTGGAAGGAACATTACAACATCTTTCCTGTGTGGGGTTAACTGAGAAATCTGGGCCAATGTCTCTCTAAGCACACTGAGATCTGCCTGTGTACAAGAGAGAGACTTTGAAGGCTGTGTAGAGGAGCTTGAGCCTCCAATTGACCAACTTGAGTTACAACCAGCCCTTGCAAATGAATTGAGTTTGTAAGTCAAGGGTCCACAGTAAATAAGTGAAAGAACAAACAAACTCAAATGTTTTTGGACCAAAAAACTATAAATGAAACTAAAAACTAAAAAGAAACTATTAAATATCAGTACATGGAACTTCTTTACAATTAAAAACTTTGCCCTACAAAAGACACAAAAATAGAAAGGTTGAAAATATGTCTAAAACATGTATTTGGAAAGGGTCTCTATCTAGGATCACACAAAGAACTCTTAGAACAATAGTTCTAAGTCAGATGTCTCCATTTTAAAAAATGGGAAATAATTTGAGCTTTTGGGCCAGGGATGCAGTTCAGTCATGCAGTGCCCGCCCAGCTAGCACAAGGCGCCCAGGGTTTGATTCCCAGTACCAAAAAAGAAAAAGGGGGAAAAGAAGATGTGAATTTTCTTCATTGAAGAAGATATATGGATAACAAATAAGGACATGAAAAAGGTCCTTAACATGGTGATCTTAAGTAAATAAAAATTGAAGCCACAGCCCCCTAGACTGGCTGTGACGAGAGAAGTTGGTCACACTCAGTTCTGCCTGCCTGCTGAGGAACAGAGCTGTGGGTGGCTTGTAGAACTGTACAGTCGCCACACACGGCATCGCAGTTTATTCCTCATGCTTTCATTTGTAATTGTCCCAAATGTCCATTCCCAGGCGAGTGGGGAAACACATTGTGCAAATCTACACAATGGAAGAGCACTCAGCAGTAGAAAGGAAGGAAGGACTAAGAGCACAGCACCACAGGCGAATTTCAAAATCCGTTTGTTGACGGACTGTGATACTAGTTATGATTCTAAAAAAATGCACACTAGCATAATAATGACAGAAAACAGTTAGGAGGCTGGAGGGGTGGGATAGGAGGCTGAGAATAGGGTACTGGGATGTTCTGGGGGGGAGATGAACACGTTCATTATCTTGATGGTGGTGATGGTTTCCCAGGTGTAGACATAAGTCAAAATCATCAAACTGTATGCTTTAAATAGGTGCAGGCTCTGAACACCAGTTTTACTGCAATCAAGTGACTGTAAGTTGTATATCCTCAGAACCCCTGAATAAGGACAGCGTCCCCAGGAGCACTGGGCCAGCTCGCTTTCCCAGTCTGTTGTTACCTATGGGAGACCCTGTGGAGAAGGTAGGGATGTCTCCATGGTGACACACTCAGGGCCCTGGGAAGTATTTAATTCTGCCCGATTCCACTCTTTGCTTCTTCCAGGAAGATCACAACATTTTGACACCTTTGTGGAGCTCGATGACTCAAGCACACATCAAAGTGTCACTGAAACATCAGGCAGCCCCATCCCATTGCCCATATGCCTTGAGCTGGGGCTTCCCAAAAGAAGCCATTCATTCTGAGCTTGTCAGAGAGGCTGTTCCTCATGGTGGGGGTGGTGAGGAGATGCCAACTTCACTGGAAGCCAAAGACACCCTCACTCCAGCCCACCTGAGCCCTAATGGGAGCACCTATCAAAGCTAAACATGTGATTGGCTGAACAAATGAATTCATCTGATTGGTGCATCTAATGGAGGCACCTGCTGATTGGTTTCTCTTGTGACATGAGCTGTCATCTACAGATAGCTCCTGATTGGTTGGCAAGGACACATATCTTCACCCTCAACCTGGGGCTATTCTAAAGTGCCTACATTCCTAATGTGTTCTTTCTGTGTGTAGCCCAGGATGCAGCAAGTTGAAATCTACAGCCAGGAGTGCTTGGGGCATTGCCTCTTCCAGGGGCCATGGGGATTGTGGAGTGTGAGTTCAGATATCTGGCTCTCCAGCCTTCCCTTCTCTGCTTACTGTCATGCAGAAAGCTCAGGGCTGATGAAACACATCTGGGTTTTCTTTTTCTGTCTCCTCTCCTGTCCTCCAGCCTAGGGGCTTGGCTCTGTCCCTCCTTTTGCCATGTGATTGGGCAGAGTATGCCTCACCAGAAGCTCACCCACTTGTGTGTGCCCCTGTCTCCTCTGCTTTGCAGAAGGCATCTGAGGAGGGGGATGGAGACTGGGTGCAGTCACACCTTGCCTTCAGTCTCTGAGGAGTGCATTTCCCTGGCTTTTTCAGCAATGAGGACCAGTACATCATCATGCCTGTCCCCAGAGCTATTTGGGGTCTGCCCTTTGCAACAACAGGCTGTGCCTAATAGGAGCTACCATCAAGGTGGAGAACTCAACTCCAGAAGGAAAGCAAGGCCTGGGAGGGAGAAGCAGAGGGCATACCTGGAGGGCACCAGGATCTGGGGCTGGAGGCAGAGGCCCTGGGCTCTAGTCTGGGCTGCAGAGCCCCCTCCACCAGGCTGATGAATTACATTCACACTCACATGGGGCCTGTTTTACTCAGATATGTTTCCTGCCTGGGCCCTGTAGGCAGTTGGGGTTGAGATCTTTGGTTAAAAAAAAAACAAAACACCGAACAATTTAAATGTCTAGACTCCACAGAATAATCTTAGCATCATGCTCTTAGGCACTAAGTGTTACAGAACTTTAGATTTCATTATTTCATTCCATAAATATTTTCTAAATGTCCCCATGCTCCCTGTGTTATCCAAGGTGATGGGGATATATGACAGGCAGTCTCTACACTCATGGAAAGTACATTCTAGAATCATGGAAACCCAAAATTGAGGGGCTACAGGAGGGCTTGGGTGTACTTTAGGGTCACTATAGAGGAGGAAGGGAAATCAGCTTGCAGGAGGACTGGCCAGAGGTCAGAAGGAGAGTGGATTGGGAAGGGTTTCTCACCTGGGGAAATCAAGACAAAGTGGGACAGGTGTGTGCCCTCGTCTCTCAGGGCCGTGGTCCTTTCTCCTGGAAGCCAGTCCCCTTGGCCTCTTTACTGTCTGCTGTAAAGTGGCTGCCTTTGTTCTAGGAGATCTGCCCCAGTGAGTTGCTGCTAGGAAGGCTGCTCAGGAGAGAGGCGGAAGTAGGTGGCCCCTGCCAGGGGCTGCCCAGGATTCTTAGGAGGAGGCTAGAGCGGCGAAGAGGGAATGGCCATCTGTCCCCCAGCCCACACTCCTCTGATACCCACTCTGACTGTCTCCACCAACTCTGGGACACTAGTTCAAGTCTGCCTGCACTTGGGCACTGAGGGTCTCCACATAGGTTATGGAAGGAGAGTCCAGACTGTGGAGCGTCTCAGGTGACCTCTGCCCAGGACCCAAGCCTAGCCGTGGTGCCCAGCCTTGTCCTCTAAGGTGGGGTCTCCTGGAATGGGACTGATGATCAAGTTCACCTGTGGTTAAACCATTCTTTCCTTAAACACGAGAGAGAAGATTCTATTTTAAACTGTAATTATACAACTGCTTTAACAAAATAAACTTATATGCCTCTTAATGTTTAACTTTCTTGGTTATGAGTGGGAAATTTTATTTTTATAAAACAAAAAGTAAATGGGCTCTTTCAGCCAAGTCAGCTTCAGGAACTGAAATTATTTTTGCCTAACTTATGGTTGCATATTTCATTATGCAAAGTGGTTTATGCATATGACTTGGAAAACAATAGGACAGAGGCTGATAATGAAAAGCAGTGTATCCTCTTGTGTCCTTTGGAGTCCTGAGTCCTGCCTTTCAGGGGTGACCAAGTGGAATTTGTTTACCTGTTTCTCCTATGGTTTCCCCATAAAGCTAAATACTGTGTGTGCATCAGTCTCCTAGCTTCCTGCTGTGGTGGGTGAAGCTTCGCCTCATTTCTGCACCAGCCCATCTCCCTTTCTGCCAATGTTATTGTATTTTTAGTTCTTCTTTTGGTTACCTTGGGAACTTTAAGTAATGGATTCATATATTTGTTCCTGTAAAATAAAAGTTACAAGTTTTAAGGTAAAGAGAATTAACATTCCCATTTAAAATATAAAGGATAAAACTTGCTTCATTCCTGATGAGGCCTGGGCTCAGTCTCCTCCCATCCATCTCATCTCTATTTTCTTCTGTGCTGATCTCATCCTCAGGAAGGCTTTCTCTATGAGAGAAGGCACATTCCTAAAGGGACATGAGTTGTAGAACTGAGAAGTGGAGAATGTTTGCTGAGGTTAAGTCCTAACTGCCCAGCCTCTTAGGAAGCATTTATGAAGATCTTATTTTGCATATTTAATTTACATATCTCATTATGCAAAGTAGCCCTGAGACTACTGAGTGAACCGAGAACAACAGTCTGTGACCTCATGGAGCAGACAGTCTAGTTTGGTAGACAGATGCTAAACCATACTCAAATTAGTGTGATTCTTCAACAGTAATTGTAAAGGAGAGCACTGAGGCTCCATGAAGGCACACAGACAGGGGAAAGGCCTTGTCACGGGTCAGAAAGGACATCCCTGAGGAGATGACAGCTGAGCTGAGATTAAAGGATTAGAGGCAGCCTAGAGAGAATGGGGTTACGAAAGAACTCCAGGCCGAGGAAGCAGCCATACAAGGTTCCTATAGCAAGAAGAGCATCACTCCCAGGAGCCTGAAGATGCCTGGAGATCTGTAAAGCATGTATATGTAGGGGAAATGAGCATGTTAGGGGTGGCCCCAGGAAAGCAGGGGACATTCATCTGACTTTGTATGGTTCAGCAGGCTGGGTCTGTTCTTTATGGTAAGAAAAGGGGAGTCAGGGAGCAAGGAAGGGAAAGCCAGAGAAGGGGAAGAATTGACCAGTTTTGTGTTCTGGGAAGATCCTCTGGGTACCACATTGGGAACAGATTGGCCTAAGGAAGTAGTGGAACCTGGGAGCCCAGCTGTTGCTGGACAAGCCCCTAAGCCAACCAAGGGTCCTGGTCTGCCCCAGTTCCTTCCACCCCTGAGCCAGCAGGTAGGAATTACTTTGTGTAGGAAGAATCCTATATCCCTACAAACAAAACAAAGCAAAAACTGTTATAACATTTACTATAACACTCAAAATTGCCACAAATATGAAGAATATGAGAATATTAACCAAAATTAGGAAAAGGACAATCAAAGGAGAACAACTTAATGAGCATCCTTAATGAGAAAATTCAAAATCTGAAATTCTCCCAAACTGGAAACTCTTTGAGTGCTCACTTGATGCCAGACATGGAAAAATACACACCATAAACCTAGTTTGATGCTCAAAATTATTTCAAATACACATAAGATTACCTTCAGGCTGTGTGTATAAGGTAGATATGAGACATAAACAGTTTTGCATTTAGACTTGAGTCCTATCTCCAAGATATCTCATTATGCATATGCAAATATTCCAAAATATGAAACACTTCTTAAGCTTTTTGCTTAAAGGATATACAACTTGTATTTATAAAAAACATTGGATGGCTTAATTAAAGGTTGAATACAAAAGAAAAAATAAGAAATTGAAGATACATCCATAAATTTCCAATAGAAGGATAAGTAAATAAAAATTTTTTAAAACCACAGTCTAAAGGGATCTTCAGAATAATATCAAAAGAAAATTTTGGTACAAATCTCCAATGATGAATGTCATTATACTGTATACCTCAAATGTACCAATAAAATTAATTTTAAAAAAAGAAAGAAAATTTAACATACATAGAATTTCAGAAGCAGAAAGGCATGTGTGAGAAAAACTATTTGTAGAAATATTGGCTGAAAATGTCCCAAATTTGGTGAAAGGTAAATATTTACAGATTAAGAAACTCAGTAAATCCCAAGCAGGATGAATTCAAAGAAAATTATACCTCGGCACAGTATAAGCAAACTCCTGAAAACCCAAAGTGAAAAATTGTTAAAGGCAGTTAGAGAGCAACAACATATGACACAGAGAGATGCAAAAGTTTGCTGACTTTCTGTCAGAAGCAATGGAGGCTGGAAGGGAGTGGAGTTATATCCTTAAAGCATGGTCAATCCAAAATCCCATAATGAGAAAAAATATTCAAAAGCAAAAGAGAAATAAGAACATTTTCAGATAAAAGAAAACTAAGAGAATGTGTTACCAATAGATTTTTTTTTCCTTAAATTCTTTTACTGGTACATTTTAGGTGTATAATACATTTACATTTATCATCGGGTGCTCGTACCTGTACATTGTGTATCTTGGAAATGAAGTCTATGTAAATAGGGAAGGGTGGAGGGGGTGAAGGGCGCACAGGAAATGGGGAAAAAATAAGAACTAATAGATCTTAACTCTAGAAAATACTAAAGGAAATTACTGGGATTGAAGGAAAATGGTACCAGATAGAAATTCAAATGTTCAAGAAAGCAGTGGAGAACACCAGAAATGATACATGTGTCAGTAAATATAAAACACTATTTTTCATTTTATGTTCTTTAAAGTATACAAGATTCCTTAAAGCCACAAAAAAAAAAAAAAAAGAAAGAAAGAAAGAAAGAAAAAGAAAAATACAGCCAAGGTCTGGGAGCCCTGTCCCGACTCTCCACCAGCCTAATGTGACTCTGAGCTAGTCACTTCCCTTCTCTGGGTCTCAGTCTCCTCTTCGGTAAGGCAGGAGGGCCTTATGAACTCAACAGGAAGGAGAAGGACCTGTAAAGGAGGAGCTTTGGCTTGTTAGATGTACCTGGAGTCTAACCCTAGTACTGCTTCTCACTGGCTGTGTGGACTTCAACAATGTGTTGTCTGAACCTCAGTTTGCTTATCTGTAAGATGGGAGTGGAACTTGGATAGTTTCCTAGAACTACAGGAAGCCTTCCATGGGGACCCTGTCAGCACTGCCCCCTCCCATTACACAGGGACTCCTGTCTCCACCACACCATGGCCACATACCACTCTGGACCTCTGCATTCCCCAGCCCACAGAGCACTCCCAGCCAGACCCAGCCATCATGGCTCCCAAGGCCATTCCTGCTGTGCACCCTGTGCTGTGAGTGATCTGTGCTTGGTGCCTGTCAGGCCCGCATTAGCCACGCTAGAGCTCAGCAAAGCCCTGGGGCCTGGACACAGGGACAGGAGTTGGTTTTTGCCTGCAGAGGTGAAGGAACACAGCTCAGAGGGTGTGAGGCTCAATATTTGAATGAATCCCCTAAGTTTGACTCCATTTAATGAGGAAGTGTGTGAGGCCTTGACTTTGGTCATGGTCAAGCCTACCCTGTGCTGTGGTCACACTGTCCCCATTTCTCCTGTGGATGCTGCTTCCCGCTGTGCCCCAGAGAAGCACTATGCTCCCACCTCTGGCTGTTGTTCAGCTTCCCCTCTACTTGGGATGCCTTTCTCTCCCTTCCCACCCCTGTCCTGCCAGCTTCCCAAGTCCTAGGCACCCTCAAAATCAAGTTTAGATGTGACCTTCTTTGTGGCCTCTGCCAAATCCCCCAAAGCTGCATGGCATATCTCTCTTCTCTTCTGTGGCTGAGCAGAAAGGGCATGGGGTAAAACTAGCAGATAGAGTTGGCACCCAGCCCCCAACTGCCTGGCTGTGTGACCTTGCATCAGTATCTTCCCTTCTCTGAATCTGTTTCTACACCTACCTATATTGTTGTTTGACCTATGGAAGGCACTCAACATATGTCAGTATTATTATTTTGCCTATGATCATTTTATTCACAACTTTGGCCCCCACATTCTTTCTACAAAGTGAGCTCCTAAAATCTGTCATTATTTGCATTGGACAACTTTCCATTGGTGGCACAAAATACCTGACAAACACAACTTAAAGGAAGAAGGCTTTATTTTGGCTCAAGGTTTCAGGGATTTCAGTCCATAGTAAGAAGGCTGTGAGGCAGAAATATCATGGTGGAAGGGCAAGTGAAGGGAGACTGCTAACCTCATGGAAGCCGTGAAGCAAAGAGTGTTGAGAAGGGCCGGGGGGGGGGGCAGAGATAAGAATATACCAATCTAGGTTACACCCCAGTGAGCTACCTCCTCCAACCAGGCACACATTCATCTATGGATTGAACCATAATTAAATTGCCCTCCAAAACTCCCCCCTCTGAATGAGCCTTCTGGGGGGACAGTTTTTGTCCTGACAATAGCATTATTCTTTCAACTTTCTTCATGGACTAACCCTTGCTGATTCCATTCTCCCTCTGTGCCAGATTCAGAGATGAACATGACCCAACCCAGCCTTGAGACAGTGTTTGTGTCCCTGTTTTGAGCAGTGCAGGACAGGGTAACCCACTGCATCCTGGGCCCCAGGGTGAATTCCAGGCCCTACTGAACTTGAAAACACAGTCCAAAGGCAGAAAAATCTTAAAAGAAATGTCAATTTTTAATTCAATCTCAAAGAAAACGAAAAAGGGGGTTTCACTTAGAACTCTGTAACACTCTTCTACAGACCCATTCCTCCCTGTTAGAGCAACGGCAGAGCTTCCATGAGGGACATCTCCAAATGTGCCCTGCGACACACTGACATAGCTTTCTCACCTTCTTCTTGGAAGAGATTAATGTATTCTGCTGGATTCCCTGGTGTTCTGTCTTCACTACCAGCTGCCTTTGGCTCTGCATGCCCACAGCTTTGAAACCATCTCACAAAACCAGTATTGTCTTTAGAGGGCAGGAGAAGGGGACCCTGAGTGGGTAAAGACCAACATTTTCTGAGGGCAGAGAGGAGGAGATGGCTGTGACAATGTGCATGATGATAAGCTTCATCTTTATCACAGCAGGGACTCGGGCAATGTCTACATAAATGTCCCTGCAGCCCTGGATACTGCAATTCTATGAATTTTAAAACTTAGGACTTGATACTACTCATACCCTGAGGGGTAAGGGACAGTACCCTACTAGTGATTCTCAGCCCCCTGACAGCTCCGCTGAGCACCAAACACCTCCACTTGCCATGGCAGAAACCCACCCTAGAGGAGAAGAACCGCTGCTCTGCTGATGATCCCTCTCAGCACAGGAGCAACAGAGAATCCTGCTTCCCTATGGCTCTTAGCTCAGTAGCCGGGCCCCCAGCTCTGCAGCTCTATTTTTCAAGGTCTCTGGGGGTGTGGATGCCATCTCTGTCCCAGCTTGGGCAGGGTGGGAGGGGAGGAAGAGCAAAAGGCTTCCACTCCGGAGCAGGCCTCCCTTCTCCTGGACACATTCATTCATTCAATAAACACTGCACTCCCAATGCCTCTTCTGGGTCATCAGACGCTCTCTCTACTTCCTTCCCTTCCTCCCTCCCCTCCTTTCCTCCTCTCTTCTTTCCTTTCTTTCTTCCATTCATCGATCTGTTCCGTAGTTCTTGTGCACTGACTATGATGCTGGAGACATGGGTGACCAGGACCTGGTGGCTGCCCTCCTGGGGCTGGCAGTCAGTGGAGGAGAGAAGCACTGGGGAGAGGTCACCACCCTCATCAATGATCTGTCACAACTCCAGCGGGTGCCACAGAGCAGGGGCTCCAGTGTTTTGAAGGAGACACAACAATACAGAAATTAACCTCACAAAGAGGAGGTGAGGAAAAGCCATGAGGCCAGGGACAAAGGTCAGAGCCAGGACCAGAGTCAGGGTGGGAAGGCCAAGATAAAGTCTGCCTGAAGAGGAGTCTGGACTTCAGGTCAGGTGAGAGGGCACAGGGCCCCACCTGGCTGCCTCACAGGACCAAGGCAGGGCTGACAGACACACACAGGCTTTGTCATTTCCCCAGGTGTCACCGTTCGAAACTAAAGCTACAGGCACCAGTGAGAAGCATATACTTGCAGACAGCCCCACAGTTCCAGCCGCACTGCTGTGGCCCTGAGAGGCTCCTGGATTCACATGCAGAGCCACACTGCATGTCATGAATGAGCACACTTTCAGAAGGCACAACTTCCTAGGAGTTCATGAGTTTCCCAGAATTGTCAGTCTTTCGAAATGTTCCATGTGACAGAAGAAGAATGAGCAAAAGATGTGTCATTTAAAAGAAAATAAAGGGGAGGAGAAAAGAAATGGCTCATACCCTGAACACTCTGCCTCTTACCTAATGGATCTTAAAGTTACTGTATTAGCCACATTGTCCCAAATTGTCTCATGGGTGACAGCCAAGAGGGGTGGAAGGGGAGCAGCCAGAGTCACTCATGGAGGCCTGAGCAGGTCCCTGACCCATTGGGTCCCCTCCTTACTCAGATGGGGAAAGGGACCAAGCTCTGAACGTACTCACACTGTCAAAGCAGACAGAGAGACACTAGACAGCAAGGAGCACTGGTGGGGAACACCGAGGCCCCCCTACGGGATCCTGGAAGGGACACCCAGGGAGAATGACAGTTATGGGAATGATGATGCACCATCGTCTGGGGCTGTATCCTTCTGAAAAGCTCTTGGAGGCCTCCAGCCTGGGTAATGCCCCTCCTTGGGACAGAGGACGCCTTCTGTGCTGGAGCTGTGTACAAGGAGAACCTGAGTCCTTACTCACTTTAGAGGAAGAGCTGTTATTACCCCCAGTTTGCCGATGAGGAAGAAAGTGGCTGTGGGAAAAGCAGCTGAGACATACAAGCCAAGCACGAAGGCGTGGGGGCTGCTGCTCAGGTGGAGTTTACAGCCCCTGATCCGATGCCCTGGTGGAAGGGAAAGTGCATCTGAGATCCCCTCAAGACTGGACCTCCCAGGGCCACACTACTTTAAATTCCCTTTCTTCTGGACCTTCAAAGGAGGACCAAGGACTGCCAAGTTTTTCTGTGTGGCCTGGTGTGCTGGTATTTGGGGACTGGAATGTGGGTTGGGCATAATCAGAGCTGTCTTAGGGTCCAGGAGAGGGGCTGGAGCTTCAGAAAGTAATGAAATGAATGCATTAAGCAATGGGATGGATATTAATCTGCGGGTCAGAAGGCAGACTGTGTTAGGCAGGGTAATGGCTCTCCAAAGACAATGGGTTCTAATTCTAGGAACCTCTCTATGTGTCACTTCCCATGTCCAAGGGACCCTGCAGATGTGGTGACACTAAAGATCTGGAGATGATAAGGTGTCTTGGATTTTCCACGAAGTCCAGAGTAATCACAAGGCACTTTATGAGAGAAAGGAAGAGGTAGGAGAGTCAGAGAAAGAGAAGTAAAAACAGAGTCAGTGATAGAATAATGCGAGGCCACGAGCCAAGGAGTGCAAGTGCCCTTGAGAATATGGAGAAAGCAATGGAGAAACAAAAGCAGGGAAATTCACCAGAACTTTCAGAAGGGATGGGTCCTACTGACTCCTTCAAATTTCCAATCTCCAGAGATTTAAGATAATACATTTGTGTTGTTTCAACCACTGAGTTTATGGGGCTGGCTTATTAAGGCAGCACCGGTAACTAACAAAAGGTTTTGGTACCTTCCAGTTTTCTGAATCATGTATGTTGATAAACCAGTGAGAGTTGATGCATAACCCAATGCTCACTAGTGAATTTTCCCTCAGAGCCAACCAGCACTCTCCTTGTTGCACCAAAAACCACACACACCCTATGTATGCTGAGGAAAGGCCTTCACACACCCAGAGATGCATGGGGCTTGCATACACTGGGGACAGCTCCCCACACACAGGCAGCCCTGGAAGCCAGGTCTTCCAGCTCCAGCCTGGCACTGGGCTCCCTGTAAAACTCATGTTCAATAAGCTCCCACCTGGCAGACCCATTCCCAGTCCAGGGAGCTGTTCCTAGGATGCTCTCCGTGTTAGCTTTCTGTTGCTATGACAAGTTCCTAAGATAATTAGCTTATAAAGAAAAAAGGTTTATTTTGGCTCACGACTGGTTGGCCCTGAGGTTTTAGGGCCTGTGGTGAGGAGCATGTGGCAAAGCAGAGCTGCTCACATCATGGTCAGGAAGGAGAATACAAGGAAGAGGAAGGGGTTGGGGTCTCACTGTCCCTTCAAAGCTATGACCTGGTGACCTGAAAACCACCTGCTAGACCCCAGCTCCACGAGACTCCACTACCTCCCGATAACCATATACATGGGCCTTAGGGGGACACTTAAGACCCAGCCACAGTGTCCACTAATGAGTAGATCCTGCAAGTCTCTTTCCCCAGCAATGGAGTCAGAGGCACTCATGACCTGCACATGCGCTGCCGCCCCTTTATCTTCTTTGTTCTTGTACAGAGACCCTAATACAGTGGTGTGTCCACTCGCCCCTCAAAGAAGCCCTAATTTCTCAATGTCAGTGGTGTAAATGTTCGCACCATGTCCATGTCAAGCTGTCCATAGTGGAACAACTGCTCACAAAATGCTTAAATATTTACCGTTTGGTTCTCAGGCAGCTCTCAGAAACAGAACAGCATCCTGCTGCCTGGTCCAAGGAGACAGCCTCACCCCAGCAACAGAAAAAGACAGTGAACTGCCACTGTTTGGCAGGATTGGCTCCATCTGCAGGAAGGGAGTTGGGATGAAGGAGGCCTGGGTTTTAGATGATGAGAATTACATGCTCCTAAAGCTTTGCGACCTCCCGTTACTGCCTTGTTTGTCTTATCTTTATTCATTCTGGCAAATCAAATCAGTGCCATTTTTGTAAGCTTGCTCTCCCAGTGGAATTAAACCACTGCATCAAAGAGTGAAGAGGTTATAATGGGAGTCTTTAGCACGCTTTTATCTCTGTCTCTTGGATCGGAAAGTTCCATTACTCTGAAAGATGCCAAGGCAAGTCCACCTCCAGAGAATGGGTCTAGAGCACTGGGCAGAGCACTTGCCTTTCCTTATCCAGTGGGGAGGGGTCTGCAACGCCAGTAAAAATGGGCAGTTGGAAGGGGAAACAGTCTAATTCTGTAGAGCTGCAGCCCCTACTGCCTGCACAGAGACGGAAGGGAGGAATCAGACCCCAGGTGGCCTCTGCAGGGCTGCAATCTGATGGGTGGATGCTGGGCAGAGGGAGGGGCTACTGGAGGCCAAGGAGACAGCTGCTGTCCCTTCCTGAGCAGATGCAGACTTCAGGGCTCAGGGATGTCATACAGCAGGTGGAGCTAGCTGGAGTGATGCCTGCATCTCCCTGCCAGTGCCCCAGGTCCTCTTGGTCCGCCTCCCCATGGAGGGGCAGCTAAGGCAAAGAGTCAGGGCCAGTGACCCTCAAGACCACATTATGAAGGTGCTGTCATGCCCACTTCACACTGAGGTTCGAAGGCATCATGGCTGCATGCTCTCTACTCCCACATGGACTTCTTTCCACAGCCAGCCTCTGCTCTCCCTTCTCTGGGTTCTAATGTCTCCCTCCTTCCTCCTCTGTACTGCACCACCTGATAGCCCGAGTCCTGACTCAATGTGGCTGATGACCTGTTCACAACTCAGGCTCTCTGTCCTGTCTGTCGAGGCTGCCTCTGTCACCCCACTCCCTATCTCTCTCTGACCCAATGTGTTCGCATAGCTTCTCTCTTTGTCTTTCTACCTGTCTCTGCCTGGCTCTCTGTCTCTGTCTCTCCACACGCACACGCACACACACACACACCACCTCTGAAGCTCCCTGGCATCTGGTCCAGCTCCCGCTTTCCCCCTAGATGCCTACCCCGGCTCTGGTCAGCAGCTCTCATTAGCTGGCTGGGGTCTGGTGTCCACCTCATTGTGGCCCAGCCACAGGAGCCCAGCGGATGCCTTGAGTGTGGGAAGAGAGCGGAGACCCAGGCTCTGTAGGAGTGGCCCAGACCCAACCTGACCCCAGGAAGGAGGGTTTACTTTCAAAGCCCAGGATGACTGCACATTTTCCTTGTCATCTCTTTAGTTTCTTCCACTGGTTGGCACATCCCTCCCTTCTTCCCTGTCCTCACATAAGGGTCACTAGGCCACACCTTTGGGAAATCTGTGGGGAAGGACTTGCTGCTGCAGAGCCATATCTATATCTATAGAATAGATGATCGCTCCCAGCCTCCTTCTCCATGGTGACCTGCAGAGAAGAGCTCAGGTCCCAGGCCTCCTCTGTACCCAGGGCCCCCTGACACTGGGTGTGTTCCTTCACTGTGACCTTCAAAAAGGTGAGCCAAGCATGTTGTCACACGTTATTTTGTAGACAGAGGAAATTAAACAAAAGAAAAGCTGGTTGGCCCAGGGATTTAGCTCAGTGGTTCCGGCACCGGCCTCGCAAGCGCAAGGTCCCGAGTTTGATCCCCTGCACGAAAAAAGAAAAAAAAAAAAAAAGTGAAGAAAAGCTGGTTCAAGGTCATTGGAGTTGCCTCATCTGTTACTTGGGTCACAGAAGTGCTTATCCAAGGGCTGTCAGGATGCAAAAAAAAAAAATGACAGAAAATCACTGAGCCTGGTACTTAATAAATGTTCATCATTGCTGTAAATGAGCTCATAGCTATATCCTTGCCTCACACTCCTCTTCTGCAAAGTTCTTAATAATATTCTGAACAGATGGTCTCATCCCAGTTGGCAGATGAAGAATCTACAGCTGGGGCAGAGCAGGCACCTGCCCAAGGCCAGTGCAAGTTCATAGCAGGAGACGGTGTCCAGCCCCAGGCTGACTCAGCCCCTCTCCTGCTGTCCCTGACCGTGCTGAGAAACACTAGCATATTCTTCTCAAGTAGCATTTGACACAGGTCCCCCAAGGTCACAGAGAGCAGGGTAACATGCGGGAGGTTGGAGCCTGGGGCCCTGCTCAGGAGCCCAGGAGCTGGGCTCAGATGGGCTGAACCTCCAGGAGACTCCCAGGTCTCTTAGCTGAGACCTGGCCCTGTCCTGATCCCTGTCTACACATTCCTAGAGGAGGGACTTCAGGGGCAGGTGGGTTGAGGATAACCTTGAGCTCCAGCTAGGCTTTCAATGTGTGGAGAACCCAGGCCAGAGATATGCACGTGTGACTGCCTGTGTGTAGACAACAGCCATTGCACAGGCCACAGCTCTGATGGAGCCCTCACCCATGGCCTGCAGGGTGCACATTCAGTGTGCAGTATCTTTCCACAGCAACCCACTGATCCTGCCTTTTCATTCACTTAACAGCTAGGGAAGCTGAGTCCTGCCCAAGTCCTGCTCTTAGACATAGGGCTTGGAAGCAGTGGAGCTGGCACTGGAACAGGTGGTTTGGTACCCTGGAGGGAGCCTTGCAAAACTAACCTGAAAAGTGTGAGGGGAGTGCTGCTTATATTGTAGCTGCTGGCCTGTGAATGGTCCAAGCATAGGGCTGTGATTGGTTCAGATTCAGGCCTGTGATTTGTCCAAGTCTGTGCAGGGCTCTAGGACAGCTATAGCTATCCTGTCTGCAATTCATGAAGTGGAGGAAGATGTGAGCTATTTGATTGACAGCTGTCACCTTTCTGAGAAAAATGGGGCTGAAACCAGGACATCTTCCAGAGGGCTAGCTGCATGCAGTAGAGCTTACTTGGGCTTCGAGAGGTTGGGGAAGTTTATAGTCCCAGATCCCTACTTTCCTGAGCTTAGCCATGTTAAGGTCCTTCCCCTCCTCAAAGAGGTGGCAGCAATGTCTGAAGTGGTGGGAGCAGAGAAGGGACACTGAGGCTGACAGTCTAGTTGCACTCCTGTCTGAGCAGCCTGGAGGAGAGTGGCTGCTAAATAACCAGGGAGGACACTGAGGCAAGTTGTCCCAGTCCACTGCGGACAGGGGTAAGAGGCAGATGTAAGGGAAGTGAGGGGGAAGGGTGTGATAGCCATTGGCCAAACCACTCGCTGCTCTGGCCAGCAGGGGAAAGAGGAGAGGCAGGTATTTCTCTGTCTCAGTACCATGGGCACTCAAGTCTCATGGAGCAGAGTTTGGGCACCAGTTCTGTGAGCACACATCACAAGATGTGTGTCCTTAAATTACCTTGCCTCTCAGTGCCCATATTTCCTTACCTGAGAAGTGAAGCTGAGGATGTCTATGTTTTAGAGTTGCTCCAATTATTAAATAAGAAAATAAAAACAAAGGTATTATAAAATTTACACTTTGTGCCAGGCACTGCTCTGAGTGTTTTAAACTGAATCAACAAGTTTTAACACCAAGATTGCAGGTGGACGTTGACCAGACCCTGTGCTCTGAAAAACTGCCAAAGTCAATGTGGGGCATAGTTGGCATATGGCTCCGCATCCACAGAGTGAACTAATTGCAGATTGAAAATACGCGAAAGGAGGAAAATATGTCATTATCTATACTGAACATATACAGTTTTTCCTGACATGTTTCCCTAAAGAACACAGTATGACAACAGTTTACATAGATTTACATTGTACTAGGTATAATAAAATAGAGATGAGTTAAAGTTCATGGGAAGATCTGTATAGGTTATACACAAATTGTGCCATTTTAAACAAGGGACTTGGGAATCTATGAATTTTGTATTGCAGTGGGTCCTGGAGCCAGTGTCTCACAGATCCTGAGAGATGACCATTCTTAGAACAAGGTCTAAAATACCCTAACACCAGCATTTCTGTAAGTGGGCTCTGCACACTCCCTTTTATCAGCATCCCCAGGGAAGAGGAGAGCAGGAGTGAGGGGTGTGTGTGTGTCTGATTTACAGATTTCCCGGCCCTATCCAATGCCAGCTGAATGAGAATCACTGAGGCTTAGGGGCAAGCATTTTGCATACACACAGCCACTCTCAACTAGGTGCTTCTTAAGTCTCTATTTAGAACCAGGGGCTGAGTGTATAATAAAATTTCACAAATTTCAAGGTAAAGCAGTTGTAGTCTGGGGTTCCAGAACAGGTCCTGCCATGAACAAGCCACAGCATGATGAACAAATCACCAAATTCCCTTGCTCACTTCTCCTGGACCCTGCTGCTGGCCTCAGAGAGCACATAAAAGCATGAAGGTGATGCATTCTGTGGGTACTGCCTGGTGACAGTGTAGGCAAACCCTGACTCACGTTGACCCAAGATTGAATTCTGACTCTGCTGTTGATGTCATTTTAATTTTCTTGTTGTTTCTTTCACGGTATTTTAGAGTTATATTTTCATGGATGCCTTGGTGATTCCAAAGAATATATTCATTTAAAACAATGTAGTTCATATTAATAACAATTTAATTTCCATAGCACAAAAAAATTTGCTCCAATAAAGCTCTGTTACATCCCCTTCTTTTGTGCCATTATTGCACAACAAATTACCTTCATACAATAAAAGTCTGTCAATGTAGATTTATAATTATTGCTTTGTACAGTTATCTTTTAAATCAGAAGTAGGAGAAAAGAATTACAAAACATACATTTAAACTGTCTTTCTATTTATCTATGTAGATAACTTTACCAGCACTAAAAAGCTGTGGATTTCTTCATGTGGATTCAAATTACTATCCACAGTCTGTTTATGTTGGCCTGAAGCACTCTCTTTGGTATTTCTTGTGGGATAGTCTGCTAGTTGGCAATCAGTTGAGGGTTCTTTTCTTGATTCAGACAGAAATCATGAATTGGCAAAGTGCATCTCTGCTAGCAGCTCAGGGTTTTACAAGCCAATGACCTTCAGCCCTTAGTGTTACTGTTCTGGTCCCAAACAGCACCAACTGACACCAGTTAATGCCAGATGCTGCCAGTCAACACTTTTGGTTTTTTTGGTTTTTTTGTTTTTTGGTACTGGGGATCGAACTCAGGACCTTGTGCTTGTGAGGCAGGGGCCGGAACCACTGAGCTAAATCCCTGGCCCTCAGTCAACACTTTTGATTGCTGGTCTCTGCCACTGGTGACTGCCGCTGCTCGATGCCAGTGATGCTGGATACAATCAGTCTATACTTCTGGTTGCTACTCTCTGTTGCTGATCTCTTTTTGGCAGCTGGTCTCTGGAGCTTTGCAGGGACAACAACCTCTAGTGTTTATAGCTATTTTTAAAGCAACAGCTGTATCCACATTACTCAGGAGAAGAGTCACAAATAGATTTACAGGACCTTCCAAGCTTATATTACCTAAGAAATAAATCATGAGATTTAGAGGAACCCTAGAGCAAGGTCTTATTTAAACAGGACCTGTGCACCAGCAGCAGTAAGCAGGGGTCAGAATAAGAGGGAGCCATCCTAGACCAAGGCAAGGCAGTGAAAGGAGTGCTGTTTATGTCACCACAGCAGGCCTGTGATTGGTCCAAATGTGAGCCTGCTGATTGGTCCAAAATGGAATAAACTCAACCCTTCAGATGTGAGCCTACCGATTCAATTCAGTTCTACTACCTGGTTCAAATCCAAGTCTGTTGTGGTCAGGATAGGCACCTCCTGATGTGAGTGTTGTGTGTCTAAGAAAGCCACTGATGTCCTGGGGCCAGTTCAGAGGAACATGAAGAGATGTGGCTATTTGACAGCTTTCAAATTTCTGTGAAAAATGATGGTGCTAAACTTGGGAATCTCTAGGAGGCTTAGCTATATTAATTACAGATTACTGGGGCTTGATGATAATGGGCCTAGGTCCCTTCCTGATCTCTGGGGCAGTTTCCTCACTACTTCTTCAGAGAAGTGAAAGCATCCAGAAAGGCAGGAATCAGAGGAAGGCGCACCCCAGCTGACAGCTGAGCTGCACCTAACTTTAGGGTATCCAGCATTAACTGGTGGGAGGACACTGAAGCAAGTTGTCCCAGCCCATTTTCAGGGCACTAAGAGGGAGTGAAGGAAAGCGATGAGAAGGAGCATGACAGCTGTCAGCCAAGCCACATTCTGAAGGCATCATAGGAAAAGAAAGGGAGAGCCAGGTGTTTCTAGTCTGTCTCACTATCAAGTTCTGCTATATCTTAATTTCTCTTTCAGTTCTGAAGGATGATTTTTCTGGACGTAAAATTCTTGACTGACTTTTTTTTTCAATGAGCACACTGAAAATGTCATCCCATAGCTTTTTTTTTTGGTACCAGGGATCGAACTCCAGTCCTTGTGCTTGCGCAGCAGGCGGCGAAACCACTGAGCTAGATCTCTGACCCCTCCCATTGCTTTTTGATCTCCATCATTTCTGGTGACAAGTCAGCTGTTAATCTTATCAAGCATTCTTTATATGTTAGTGGTCCCTAACCCTTTTGGCACTAGTTTTGTGGAAGACAATTTTTTCATAGACCGGGGGATGTGGCATGGTTCCAGAATTACATTCTCAGATGCATGTAACCTAGATCCATCACATGCAAAGTTCACAGTAGGGTTCACATTCCTATAAGAATTTATTTCTGCCATTTATCTGACAGGAGGAAGAGCACGAGCAGTAATGCCCATGATGAGGAGTGGCTGTAAATACAGATGAAGCCTCACTCTTGACTGCCACTCACCTTTGGGTGTGCAGCCTGGGACTTTGGGACCCCATCATATATGATCAGTCATTTTTTTCTGTTACTGCTTTCAAAGTACTCTGTTTGTCTTGGAGGTTTTCACAATATGACTATTATGTGTCTAGTGTGCATCTCTTTGAGTTATCCTACTTGAAGTTTATTGAGTAACTTTGATGTATCTCTGGTATAAGAAACTGAAAGTGTAAATAAGGATCAAAATGTATAATAGATAATTTGAAATAGGAAGAAAAGTTCCAAAGGGGAAGAGAAAGTGGGAGGGGTAGGGGAAAGGAAAGAAGGGAAAGGAATAAACAAGAGAAAAGGAAAAAACGGAAACAAAGTCTTTGTAAATAAGAAGGGGTGGAGGGGTTGAAGGGAGGGTAGGGGAATGGGGAAAAAATAAGAATCAAGATATATCATGTAAAGATACAAATTCCCAATGATGAATGTCATCATATTGTACACCTAAAATGTACCAACAAACTTAATGAATAAAAAAAATTATTCTTCTTATTTGGGGATCTTTTTCAGAGATTATTTCTTCATATATTCCCTCTGCTCTATTCTCTGCTTTCATTTATTAAGTATATATCCAGAAGTGGAAGTGCTAAATACTCAATGTTTAATTTTGTAAGGAATTACTATACTGGTTTTTTACAATGTGCACACAATTTTACATTCCACCTTCAATGCCCAAGGATTCCTTCTCCAATTCCTCATCAACACTTGTTTTCTTTTTGTTGTGTGTCTGTTTATGACAGCCTCCTAATAGGTGTAAAGCGATATCTCATTGTGGTTTTGATTTGCATTTCCCTGGTTGTTAGTGATGTTGAACATCTTCTTGAGCTTATTAGCTATTTATTAGCTTATTAGCTATTCAAATCCTTTTCCTGTTTTTTATTTTATTGTAATTGTTGAGTCTAAGAGTTCTTTATAAAATTTGGATAGTAATTTCTCATCAGACACTGATTTGAAAATATTTTCTCATTTTGGTTGCCTTTTAATAGCATTGATAGTGTTCTTTGATACATAAAGGTTTTTTTAATGAAAAAGTGATGCTCAACTTACTATTTTTTTCTTTTGTTGCATATGTTTTTAGTGTTCTTTCTAATAAATCATGATAAAATACAGTGTTATAAACTTTCCCCTATGTTTTCTTCTAAGAGTTTTTTTGGTTTTAGCTTTTACATTCAGATCTTTGATCCATTTTTGTATTAATTTGTACATGGTGTCAGGTAAGAGTCCAACTTCATTGTTTTGCATGGTACTATCCAACTTTCCCAGTAGCATTTATTGAAAAGATTGTCCTCTTATTGAATGGTCTTCACAACACTGTTCAAAACCATTTAAGGTATATTTGAAGCTTATTTCTGAGGTCTCTATTCTATTCTATTGGCATATATATCTGTCCTTATAAGAGAACCACACTGCTTTTATTACTAGAGCTTTGTAATACACTTTGAAATCAGAAAGTTTGAGACCTACAAATTTGTTCTTTATTTTCAAGATTGTTTTGAGTATTTGGAGACCCTCGAGATTTCATTTAAAGTTTAGGATGGATTTTTCTATATCTGCAAAATCATCAAGTTGAGTAGCACTGACTTCTTAACAATATTAGTCTTTCAATCTGTAAACATGGAACATCTTTCCCTTAATTTGCATCTTCTTTAATTTCTTTCAGCAATGTTTTGAAGTTTTCGGTGTATGTGTCTTTGGCATTCTTGCTTACACTAATTCCTGAGTATTTTAATAATTTTGATACTATTGTAAGTGAATTGCTTTCTTAATTTCATTTTTAGATTGTTTATCGTTAATGTATAGAAATCCAAATGATTTTTTTGCTTTGATTTTGTATTGTGTAGCCTCAATGGGTTTTAAAATTAGTTCTACCAGATGTGTGTGAGCATGTGTGTGCGTGTGCATGCATGCACACACACATGTGTGCAATTGTTAGGATTTTCAATATATAATATTATGTCCTTTGTGAACAGAGGTAATTTTATTTCCTTTTTACCAATTTGATTACCTTTTATTTCTTTTTCTTGCTTGATTGCGCCAACTGAGGTTTCCAGTACTGTGTTGAACAGAAGTGATAAAAGCAGACATCTTTTTCTTTTTCCTAATCTTAGAGGAAAAGCTTTTAGGTTTTTATCACTGAGTCTGATGTTAGTCATGAGTTTGATATTTTTTAACAGAAGTGCTGCAAGTCTCCCTACTTTTGAGTTGCCTAGGCAAACCCTAAGGTTAGTCCTCATGGAGTTAAATGGCCTGTACCCATGTCCTAATTTAATGCAAATCCCAGCTTGCTTTATTGTGCCAGTTCATTTGATCTCTCCTGGTGACATAATCTATTCTCTAATCCCTTCAATTTCCATGGTGCTAATAATTATGGAAAAAGTCTGAAGCACAGAAATTTTGCATCCTGTGTATTAGATCACACACCTTAGTAGAGATTATTAAATTTATTTTGCAGTTACTAAGGAGATTAGATTCACTGTGAAGCTCTAGAGGGCAAAACAAAGACCAGCTGGTAGAATCAACTAGGAGGCAACTGAAGATTCAAAGGGAAGATATATGTCTGAGTGTCAAGTCAGCTGGTGCCGAGTGAACCATCCCAGGAGGCCATGTGAGGTCACTGCCAGGAGTGTTAAGAGCAAGGGTTTGGGGTTAGACCTGGGTTAATTTCATTTCCTGTTTCTCCAGGGATTCAAGCTAGTAAATTAACTTTTCCAAACTTTGATTTCTTCCTCACTTGGCATAGAATGATGCACAGTGTATGGACACGTTGTCTTTTCATTATTTAGAGTTGAGGGGGTTTCCTCACTTCTTGTTTCTGCAGAGGGATTGCCTAGCTGCCTGGCCTCCCCTCTCCACACACAGAGGTGTGAATTGGCAGAAGAGCAGGGTGGCCCTGCCCCCCTGGCCTCAGACCCTGCCACTGGAGAGTCTGGGGACTCAGTATTCCTCCAAGAGTGGGCACCTGTCTAGTCTTAGGGTTTGCAGGGGTCCATGGATGGGCCCATCTTAGAGTTAGCTCCATCAGTGATGAAGGGAGGTATATTCTCCATGTTTTCTCCTTTGGTTCCCACCCTACTACTCCTCCATCTGATCTACATCCTAATTCTGTGAGAGGAGGCAGGCAGGATGAGCATGCCTCTTGGAGGGGAAGCAACTTCCCTGGCACCACCAGGAGTTGGGGGTTGGTAGAGGAGGCAGGACAAGAGGCCTGGTCATTGGAGGGAAGTGGGTGAACAAACTTAGGGGTGAGTCAGTGAAGTCTTCCTGAAAGAGTTGGACAAGAGGCTGGGAAGGTGAGCTGCTTGGGTCAAGGTTGCTGAGAAAGGAGCTCAGACCTGAGACACGGTTGAAAGAGCAGGGAAGGCTGCTTTCTGTGCGGACAGTGCAGAAGGTCTGAGACTAGGGTGGGGCCTCAGAGTTAGGAGCTAGGTTTCAAACAGGACCCTTGAGACCTTGGAGGAGCGAAGCCAGCCCAGATCATTCTCTCTCAACAAAGAAGTCAGGATGACACTCACATGGGCCCTCCTGCGCCAGGCCCCTTTGGAGCAGCTCTGCATGTATTAATACCTTAGTACTCAACAGCTCTGGGCAGGGGCTCTTACTAGTCTGCATCTTATAGGTGAGACTGGGGGACAGAGAGGTTGACTCACTGACCCCAGTCTCCCACCCCTGAATGGTGGAGCCAGGATGGGTGTAGCCCCAACACCACATTTATGCAATGGCCACTCCTCTTGCCCTCCTCCTGTCCCAGGCCCCTGGGAGGTCATGCAGTGACAGCAAGAGGACGGGCCCCTGTTGCCAGGCATGGTCTTCCAGTGAGTGGACTGCAAGATCTGCCACATTTCACCCCCACTCAGGGCAGCACAGCTGTCTGGGGAGATTGGGGGATTGAGAATAAGGAGAGGGTTCAAGCCCTGGCTTAGTCCTGTATGGCTGCATGACCTTGGGTGAGCCACTTAACCTCCCCAGGCACCCTTACCTCCTGGGACCTGCTTTCTGCCCAGAGCCATGGACATGTTCATGCGGAGAATATTTTTACAAAACTGAGAGGCGAGAGAGATTGTTTTGAGGCTGGGAGTATCATTGTCACCGTGTGGGCCTCTTCCTTTTCTCCGTGGGCTCAGCAAGAAGCTCCTTTTCTCTCCCCTGGAACCATTTTCCCGGAACCAAATTCCCCAGCAGGCAAATAAGCAAAAGCCGTGAGTGACTTGTCTTTATCAATATCCCTCCCACTGTTCCCCATCTCTGTCTCTGCAGCCCTGGGGATTCAGCAAGAAAACTCCCTGCCTGTTTCCAAAGCTGTGCTGCTCACCAGGCTCCAGATTTATTAGGAACCCAGGATACCAGACCAGGGTCTACTGTGAGGCTTCATACAGCCTAATTCCTTTATTGTGCAGATGGGGAAACTGAGTCCTGAGGGAAGGAGCAGAGCGCAGGCATATCAACAGAAAAGGCAGCACAACTGACAGCACAGAGGGAGGCAGACTCCAGGAGCAGCTCTGGCTTTAGGAGTGGCTGCAACAGTGCCAGCTTTACATCCTCTCCATTGCAATTCCTGGGGAAAGATCAAGTAAGTTTCTTTGCCCTTCCATTTCTAGAAAAAGTTTTAATGTAACTCGCTGGCTCTTACAGGTCATAGGGCCTCCCCTGAACCAAGGGAACCTGGGTGAGCCATCCCGGAGGCTACACATCTGCCACTCACCAGATCCACCAGGGAAAATTGCCTAAAGCAGGCTTCTTGGTTCCCTCTCTGAGGTTCTTATTAGGTCTTGGCTGGGTATTGGGAACCCCAGGGATTCTACTGGCTTCCTGTCCTTACTGGTTCTCAGATGGACTCTACACCACAATGGTGGGTGAAGCAAGATAGGTATTCCAACAGCTTGCTCTGTGACCTGGAACCAATGCCTGTCCCTCTCTGAGCTCCAGGCCCCTCCCCTGTGTAATCATTAAGGTTGGAAATTTTCTTTTCAGTGTGGCCATTTGGCTCCCAAATCTGCTTTGTGAAGTATTTGGTGAATGGGGAAATAGAACCCAAAGTGAGTGGCAGAGGCGGAACCCCAGCCAGGCACATGTGAGAGAGAGAGCATATTTGGGCCAAGGCTGGACCAGTGGTCAGACAAGCTTCCTGGAGGCCAGGGGAGAGAAAACCTTCAAGAGGGGGAGGAACTGGAGCATGGAAGGAGGAACCATGGTGTGGGGTGATGAGCTCAAAGCAGCCAGTGGAGACAGGTCCCTCCAGTCCTTGGGGCTGAGGGGTGGGGATCTGATCTGAGTGCAGAGGGGGCCCTGAAAGGTTTACTCAGGGAAAGAACATGATTGGATGTGTTGATAGCCATCACTCTGTCAGTGGATTAAGACTGAATGGAGTCAGAAGACCAGCTAGAGAGGCCCAGGTAAGCAGTCGGTTTAGTGGGGGAATGGAGAGAATGGGGAGACTCAAGTTAAATTCTGAGGTTGGTTGAAACCAACAAATGAATGGCCTCATGGGTGAGGGGCTGGTGATGGTATTGTGGAGGTGGAGCAGGGAACCTGCTTCTCAAAACCTACTATAACCCAGTCTTGGCACTGGGGCTCTGGGATGAGCAGCTGTCCCAGCATCATGGCTGAGGAGCTCTGGTCCCAAATGCTGGATAATCCTCACAACGTTTCCCCTCTTGCCCTGATTGGACTGGAAACAGAGGTCAGAGGAAGAGCCAGGCTGTGGGAACAAGGTGTCTCCCTCTGCATCATTTCTGGTAGGGTGAGCAATCTTAAACACGATCCTGCCCACCTTGGGCCTCAATTTCCCATCTACAAAATGGAGAAGTCCTCTCTAGCTCCTATCTTTACCCATGAAACAAGTCTGCTAACCAAAATTCCACCACAAGAGCAAGGCTAAGGCAGGGCAAAGGAGTTTGGGGAGGGGTTTACCACCCATAAAGCACCACATGAGGTCTTCCAGAAAGATCTTGGGGGGGCAAATGTCCCCTTTCACCCCCATGGTGGTCTCAGTGAAGACTGGAGGGGTAACTACTCAGAAAAAGCCCCTGGGAACTCTGGCCACTTACCCTCCCTGGGACGAACTGAGTTTGGTAAAAGGACATTTAAATTAGAAATGTAACCATTATGTCCAATGATAAAGGAATTGAATAGTAACTTGAAAGTGTTAAGCATTGCCTTAGGGAGGCTGATAGGGTGAGATGGGCACTACAGCCTGGCCTCTGAACTAGCTGTTTCATAGGCCCAAGAGATTAAGCAAAGTTTTGTTTTCATAATTGCAGGATCAAGAACCAGAGTGGCAGGCACAACTCAAGGGGGCAGCAGTGCACCGGAGCTGACTCAAACCAGCCTGAGCTGAGGGTAAAGGTTCAGAAATTTTGTCAGCCAGTTGTTTATCACAGACATTATTAAATATTATTATATTAACCTGTGATGAAATAAATTACATTAAAAACAAAGGGAATAAATACTCAAAACTCATCAATTCCTAATTACCTCCTAGTATCAGGCTGTTGCACTTGCTTTTGAGGCTGTTTGCATCTTTTGCACCTGGGTGAGGGAAGTATTCCATGATGATGTGTGACTCTGGTCTCTTCCAAACTTTCTGTCTCGTGATCTCTCATGAGTAGCTTGAAACTGACCACAGTGGCAGTGGACATTGGCACTGTGGACACAGTGGACATTGGCAAATGCCACTAATCAGGGCTTTTCCTCTTGAAGAGTCAGCTGTGGGATATTTGTCAGGAGAAGCACAAAGGCAAGAAGAGAGGGAGGGAGATTTCAGCAAGAAGGTAGAAGCCACAGTAGGAGTTATCCAGCCCTAGCTTAGAGCCGTGGACACAACCTGCTTTGTGGGGAGATTGGCCCACAGTGATGCTCCAGATCATGGGGTCATGGGTGACAGGCTTCTTGAGCAAGACCCCAGCCAAGCCGAGCCTGCTTCCTGTTCCTCATGACCTGACCTCTCAACACCATGGGCCATGCTCTGTTACTTGAGAGGTCACCGCACTGGCCCTATGGGCATGGCCAGGTGTCTGACTTTTAGGATAACCTTGATGGCTGGTCACCTGCCCCCTGACCTGAGGTGGAAAATACCGATAACTACCCCTCTCTGGGCACTCACCCAGGGACCTGCCCATTGCACCAAACTTTCACTACTCAAGGTCAAAAGCAGGAGGCACAGTTACCGCACTCAGTCTGGAAATGAGAAAAAAGGGGCCCAGAGAGGGGGATAAACAGCCAGGAAGAGGCTACCTCAGCTGCAAGTCCCAGCTGCTACCCCAGGGACAGCCTGCTCCTGCTTCTGCCATCCATGCCCCAGGTACCCTCCTCCCATCCTCTGGCCTGACCACGTGCTGCTGTCCCTGTCCCTGCACGCAGATGCACAGGAGCACACACTTGGATGTCATGTGCCCCCGTGCACACACTCAGCCCAGCTCAGGACCCCTCCTGACAGGGTTTCATCTACCCTCACCGTCCTTCCTGCACAGCCCCCTCAGGCCCACTCAGCACTCTCATCTCCAGGTGCCAGAACACCCACTGTCACACTTAAAGGTGAGGGAAGAAATGGGGAGAGTAGAGCGGAATCTTATTTAATTATCTGTGGCAGGAACCAATTTTTCAGGTGATAATTATAATAATTAAAAATCCTCTTATCAGTGGTTGGGAAGGAGGTGCTGAAAGGAGGGAGAGGAGGGGGTTAATGAGAGGTGGGAGAACAAGACCTGCTTGGGGGGGGACCCCACCTCCTTCTGTTCCTGGGGGACCCCTCAGGAAGTGGCGGTGGGAGAGGGGAAGCTTTGAGGATGGGAGCTGAGGGGCACCCTTCTGCGGACCCACATGACTGCCTACCTTCATCTTCCAGCCCTTGGGCCTTCGACTGGCCTGAGGGGAAAGGAGCCAGCCAGGGGTTGGTCTCCACATGTGAATGGGGCAACGCACAGGTACTCGGTCTTCTCAGGGAAGAAAGTGGCTTCAGAAGAACAAGGGAACTGAAAATCAGTAGGGTTCCATAGTGGCTGTCCTCAGTGGGTGCTGTCTCATGCTTCTTGGCCAAGGGTATGCCAGTGGCCTGCTATGTGGTCTTGGATGGGCCACCCACCCACTCTACAAAGGTCACCCACTCACTCTGCGTGGGTCACTCACCAAGTCTGTATGGCCTCAGTTCTTGGCAAGCACAGAGTGTTCCTAAAGTCCATGAATTGAAAGTTTGGACCCCAGACAATGATGCTATTGGGAGATGGTGGAACCTTTAAGAGGTGGAGCCTAGTGGAAGGAAGCAAGGTCATGGGGGCATGGCCTTGAAGGAGATACTGGGATCCTTGGCCCCTTGCTTCCTGGCTGCCATGGTGTGAGCTGCTTCCTCCCCCGTGCACCCTCACCATTATTCTCTGCCTCACTGCAGGACCAAAGTCATTGGGGCCAAGCAACCCATGAAACTGAGCCAAAATAAACCTTTCTCTTCCTGAGTTATCTCAGTTATATGTTATAGTAGCGGAAAGATGATTGACACAGACATCTCCCCAGCCAGCTCCTTGTTACAGGACCTGCAAACCCATTCCAAAGGCACTTCAAGAGAGCTGGGCTTCTTCTCTACTGTGTACCTCTGTATCCTCCATCCAGACCAGGGCCAGGCACCCGGGAGGCTTCCCAGTAATGTTGAAGGTCTCAAAGAGCCTGTTCATGAACAGAGTCTATGAGGTAGGTTTTCTTATCCCCACTTAACAAAGATGTAGAGAGGTACAGTCAGTCACCCCAAGGCACATAGCTGGGAGGGGGCAGGGATGAGGCAGGGACAGTCAGTGCTGGGGCTGGGGAGCAGCACAGTCCTAGGAGGGACAGCTAGAGCTGCCTGCACTTGGATGATGAATCAGTGCTTCACAAGGTACCAGCCACCACCGGGGAGGCTCCAGCCTGAATGCACAAGGCCCCCATGATGGTGTCCTTGGGGAGAAGGGGAGGGAGGGAGCAGCCTCATTTGCATAAAAGCCCTGCTTTCTCCAATCAACTGGACTCTCAGGGATGAGAAAACCAGGGACTGGCCAGTCACTAGCAGGCTGGGAGCAGAGGTGGGTGGAGCACTGTACCCACTCTTCCCTTTGCAGTCCACTTTTCCACCTTGAGCTCTATCAGTTCTCCCAACAGCCCTGTTCCATATAGTGGAACACTGCTCAGTTGTGCAAAGGAACATACTACACAGACACACACACACACACACACACACACACACACACACACACTCATGCACATGAGAATATTGACCCTTAGGCAAAAATTTAATGTAGAATGGGATTCCTAGAAAATGTGGAAGTCAAACATCTGACAACAGCAGCACCAAAGTGGGATAGCAGAGGTGGAAAGGCCCCCTGTGCAGTTTCTAAGCTCTATGGGAAATGGAGCAGACTATGTTGAGTTAATGATGTGTTCTGTAAACCCCAAAGCTACGCAAAATACAAAGTAAAGAGTAGCAGCTAACAAGTCAACACAGAAGACAAAGTGGAGTCATAAATAATAGTTCTACAGAAGGCAGAGAAATGGGAAAGAGACGAAAGAACAGATTGAACAGTAGAGAAACAGCACAGTGCCAGAATTAAAACTAGCAAAATGGCTTCTGTGTTTTCTTCTTTCCAGGGAGGTAAACCAAGGCACAGAGATGGGTGGAGAGTGTCCAAAGTCACAGAACTGGTAAGAAGTGGGGCCAGGCTCAACTCAGCCCACGGAGCATGGACTCATAACCTCATAGGAAGTCTGCCCCTTGTTTGAAATCTAGAAACTTGTGTTCCCCATTCTGTGTGGGCTGGAATGGCTGGGGCTACAGGGATGATCTGTTTGACCCCTTCATTGTACAACTGGGGAAACTGTGGCCCTGAGAGACAGGGCCCTGTTCACAGTCACCTACTGAAGCAGAGACACACCTGGGATCATCTCTTCATCGCTCCAGCTGCCCTAGATTCTCTCCTTCCTCCCCAGGCTGTCATGGCAGCACCTGGCCCTGGGTTTTCCTGCATGTCCTAGCAGCTGGTAATCACATGTGCTCATCATTGCACTTTAATCACCCTGTAAATGCTCCCATGTGTCTTCCCAGAGACATTTGTTTGGATTTTTTTCCTTCCTATAATTAAATTCAGTCATCCATCTCTCAAAATCAGAAGCCACCAAGCTCAAGCTTCTTGTGCCTTCTGGTTTCTCAGGGGGCTCCTGGCCCATTTCATGGAACTGGGAAGCCCATTAGGGGTCGCTGGTGCAGCTTGGGGAAACTGAGGCTTAGAGGACAAGGGACTTTCTCAAGGCCATACCACAGGCGAGGAGCTGAGGCAGAACCTGTACCTGGTCTCTGGGCTCTTTGCCTTTCTACACAGCCTGTTTGTACCCACAGAGCTCCAAATGTGACTTGGGGACCCACTTTTCAGATGGGGTTCTGATATGAAGATCACTTTGTTTTTACCTGAGGATGAAACCATTTAATTTCCTTTTAAAAGAACTTCACAAAATAAATTAGTCACATATTGTGAAGCATTCAATTGATACCAAAATATAAAGACACTAAAATACCTTAAAGGCATTTTGAAGCAACACCATAAGCTTTTGGGGGTATTCTCATAACCATCTGTGTTAGTCAGCTTTCCATAGCTGTGACAAAATACCTGAGATTAAACAACTGCTAAGGAGGAAAGGCTTGATTTGAATTTGTTTCAGAGGTTTCAATGCACAGTCAATTTGGGCCTCATTGCCTCTGGGCCTGTGGCGGTATAGTACCTCATGGTGGGAGTGTGTGGCAGAGGAGGCCTGTTCACCTCATGGCAGTCAGAAAGCAAAGAGAGAGACAGGAAGTGCACTTCCAGGCTACACCCCCAAGGATCTTACATTCTTCTACCAGGCCCCACCTCCTGAAGGTTCCACTACCTCATAATAATGTCAGAAGATGGGATCTAAGACTAACATCTGGGCTTTTGGGCAACATTCAAGATCCATATGTAGCACCATCTTCTGCAGGTTCTTTTCCACACCCCATTCATTCTCCAGCCCTGCCTGTCAGCTCTCCCTGTGGAGCTGGCCTGCAGGGGCTGCATCTGGGCCTCTCTTGCCAGCAGGTTTCAACTGAGTTCCTCCAATGGGAGGTATGTCAGAGACTGGAGGACTTCCTCCTGCTCCCTTCCAGATTCAAATCTGGACTTGCACCTCTTGTGCCTATAGGTGCAAGGGTAGAGATCAGCCCACTCCTGAGAAAGGCACCCCTGAGAAACCTGGAAAACCTGGCTGCCAACCTTGATATTTACCCTCCCCATCTACAGCACTGCTTGGCCTGCTACTTTCTCTTTCTTGGCCCCAAACCTGCCCAACTAGTCCTGCTCCAGGAGGGACTGCTGCTGTCTCCCTGTTCCTCTATCCTCACCTCCACTTCCCTTGGGTTTTGCTTCCCTATGCTAGACCTCCCAAAGCAGCTCATGTAAGGGTAAGGGGGTCATGGTGGGGGAGACCATAAAAATGGGATCTCCTTCATTCCAGCCACTCCTTATCCTGCCTGCCCCCTTCTCCTGTGGGATGTTTGCAAAGCACACTTCAGAACTTGCCTGGACTCATGGAGCACTCCACAGCCCACCCCAACCCATGTAAATGCCTGGGGGCAGGGATTCTGTCTCTCTTGGTCACACCTGTGCCCCTGGTCCCTAGAACTGTGCCTCTGGATGCTTTATAGGAGGAGCTTCATAAACAACTGTGTTATAAATGACTGAATAAATGAAGAGTTCCCAGCCTGGAGCAGGAGGTTGGGGGAGGATGACACAGGCTGGAGCAAAGGTGGTTACAGGGGTGGTTTGAGGAGACACCATGGACAGGGCTCTTGGGCAGGATAGAAGTCAGGAGGAGGAGGACGTGCCCACTCACTCACCTCTCCACTCATCAGATGTCTCCTGAGCACCCTCTGTGCCCCAGGCTCTGAGATGGGAATAAATGCTGAGTGTATCACACCCTGTACCTGCTCTGGGCAGCTCTCAGCTAAATGGGGGTAACAGACACCCCCCAGGTATCTGCAGTCAGAGTGGTAAGCACCAGGGGGTCGACCCTGCTCGAGGAAATGCCAGCATTTATGGAACTACTAAACTTTCTCTTTGGTTAGAGTAACTTGAGTTGGATCTTCAACACTTTGAACACAAATAGTCATGCTGCTAACCAGAGAGAGCTTAGTAGTTTCTAGAACTGCAAATGATTCCAGAGACTGCTTCAGGCACAGCAGGATTCAGGGTCTCCAATTATATCACTGGATCTCTCATTCTCTTTATCTCAACAACTCTTTATTTTTGTTTCTGGCTGTGTAGGAACATCTTTGTCTCTGTGGCTGGATTTATTCACAAGGCAGGAAAGGGAAAGGTCAAGGAGAATCAGCAGGCCCAAGCTCACATCATCCCATCTAATCACTCCAGAGGGAAGTGAGAACTGCTCTCTTTAATAGCTATGTATAAAGCCCCAAGCAAGGATTCTGATAGATCTAATTTTGGTCATGTGCTTCACTTGGGCCAATCAGCATTTCCTGGGGAAATGGAGTGCTGTGATTGGTTCAGTCTAAGCTGGTACCTGTCTCTGAAGAGAGGAGCAGGACAGAATTATTGATTGATAACCTGGTTGGAATGTCAAGGCCTATTAAGTAGTGCAAGGAGGCTTTGCCTCTGGAAGGAAGGGTGATGGGAGTGGTGGGTTCTGAAAATAGGGCAGGGTTGTTGGGTGGACCAAAACATCACAAATGCCCATTACTCTAGATCAGTGATGGTGAACCTATGGCATGCGTACCATAGCAGGCTGTTTGTACCACTGAAAAGTCTAAAACATTTGCCATAACTGCTCTAGGTATTACTGTTCTTTATTATAAACAAAGTAACCACATCTCAGAAAAATTAGGTGAATGGTGTTAATTAAAAAGTGGCAGAACAGCCTGGGGATCTTCTGCTGGACAAAATGCTCCACGTCCTCAGCCACCGAGTGGACCCCAGGGCTTCTTCAGGCTTCTCAATGCCTCTGAGACCAGAGTTTCAACAGGTCTGAGTCATCATTCCAGTACAAATAAGAAGAGTCTCCAAGCTCCAGCCCTCAAGCCCCTCACAGAGCCCTGAGCTTACAAACCTAATCTTCATGATGGATTGCATTTAAGGCTCTCTTTCTTGTAGACTGCATTGTGCAGGAAGTGCTGCTCCTGGCAATTTCTTGTCCACCTAGCAGCGCTGAGAGCTAGCGCATCAAAAGCAGTAGAGGCCACGTTGGTATTGCCAGCGGCAGCGGCAGCCTGGAGACACAGGGAACATTAGAGGGGCTGAGGTGTAAGCTGTTTGACATGTGAGAGTGTCCTTTGGTAAAGTGCGCAGCTCAAAACTCTCAGATGAGGCCAGAGCCTCCTACAAGCCTTTGCTTCCTGCTGGCTCCTTTCCAGCCATCTGAGCCTCCCTCTGTCCCTCCTGTCAGTCCCAGCCTGTCTGTTTCATTTAAGGATGGCTCAGCCACACAGCTCATCAGGGCTGGTGGGACCTTGGGAGCCTCTAGTCCATCTCCATTCATTTTACAGATAAGAAAACAGCCCAGAGAGGCCCAAACACTTGTTCAAGGTCAGAAGTAGGATGAGGTGGGCTGAAACTGACTACATCGGCCCCTGGAGAGTGAGGACATCTCGGTGCCAGGCTCCGGCATGGACCCTTTCCCACACTGCTGAGCCCTCTACAGTAACCTTTATCCTTGTGTAAAATGAGGCTCTGAGAGATTAGAGGACCCACTCAAGGGCGCAGAGCAGAGTCTCAGGCTGTTCTGCTTGGCAACAAAGGCCAAGTGCAGAGGTCTGTGCAGGTCACTTGCCCACCACTGTCTGCCCTCTGCTCATCACCCACTGTGTGCTGCAGAGTCCTGGCCAGTTGGATTTCCCAGATTCCCTTGCTTGCAGCTTCCACTCTGCAGAGGACATGGAGGGTCCTGGTGGGAAGCAGTAGGGTGGGGATGGGAAGGGTTAGGTTGACTTCCAGCTCTGTTTATGGAGAAAGTTTAGGCTATACCAGGTGGCCACCAGCTCCACAGCCCTTGGGTAGCTCAGGCGGGGTAGCAGTGGACTTGGTGACTACACCATAAGCAGAGGCAGCAGCTCAAGCTCCGAAGCTGCAGGAAGGCAGTTCTGACCTGTCTCAGAGAGCAGGTCTTCCCCAGTGCCTCTTCTCTTTCCTTGTTCTGTTATTTCAGCCCTGGCGGGGATTTCTTTCTGGACTCTGTGTTCTTGGCCCCTCTGTAATTTGCAGCACTGTTTTAGTTGTCACCGAGGGATGAGTAACATAGCTGTTAGGATCACTAGGTTACCAGGAAACCAGTGGTTGGTGATGGGACTTGAAGGTGGGCTGCCTGACATGATTAGGCTGGAGCCTGGTGAGGACTTGTGGCCAGGCAGAAGGGGGTTGGGGCACTCGGTGGGAGCCAGGGGGATTAAATTATGGGTGTTATCACTTATGCTCACCTGTAGCACAGTGCCTGTTGAGCACGGGGCTTTGTTGGCCAAGTGGCTGCTGTACCTGGCCTCTGCAGCAGTAATCAGGGCCATTATAAGGAACCAGGAGTGCAGTGGTGATTTAGAACAGCTTGGGAGAGTTTGTAGAAAGAAAACAACAACCAGTGCATTTAAACTCTGTGCTCAAAGCCCAGACACTTCACCAGAGATCTGATTGCCCTGCAGGATTGTTCTGTAGCTATAGGGCAGCCACAAATAAATATCAGAGCTAAACTGTCTTCCTAGAGGTTGTAGAGCTGCAACGTAAGTTGGACTCACAACCTTGCTGTCTCTTATTTGAACATGAAGGCCTTGGCTGGGAAGCAGGAAGTCTAGGAATGTGGTCTATTACCCGTGGGTGCAGCCCCAGCCCTCCTTCTAAAGGAGTTGTAGAGCTCAGTGGGCTCTGAGCAGGAAAGGCCTGGCAGCAGTTCCAATCTCAGGGCAAGCTTGGCCCCTGGGGCTTGTGACCAGCCTGTCCAGTGGAATCTGACTCGCTGTGCAGGGAGGGAAGTCTGGAAGCTGGTGGCAGCCCCAGCAGGAAACACATGGCATAAGTGCAAGGCATGTCCTCTTCCCTAGACAATTGTTGTCCATTTGAGGACTAGCTCTGGGCTTTGACTGGGCCCTGGTGGAGATGGAATGGCTGATGCTGGGTGCCAAGTGACCGTGCAGCCCAGATGACCCATCCTGGGCTGGGCCACTGAGTTACTGAATCAGTACGAGTGGTGTCAGGGCTTGAGCTGCATGCTGGAGGCCGGTAAATTGCATGATCAGGTGGCAAGAGTTTCACAGCACCCTCTCCAGCTGCTCTACCATCTTTCCTCACCCCACACCACTGGCCTTGTATGGCATTCAGTTTCTCTGGCTGTATTAATTTCCCGTGGCTGCTGTAACAAATGACTGTGAACTTGGTTTAAAACAAGAGACGCCTATTGTCTCACAGTTCTGAAAGCCAGAAGTCTGGAATCAAGGTGTCAACAAGGCCAGACTCTCATGGAAGACTCTAGGCAACAGATTTCCTTATCCCTTCCTGTCACTCCTTGGATGGTGGCCACATCACTGCAATCTCTGCCTCTGTCTTTGTATGGCCTCCTCAACCCTGTCTCCCTGCATCTACCCTCTCTCTGTCTCTTATGGGGACAGTGTGATGGATTTAGGACCAACTTGATCCCAGATGATCTTACCTTAATCACATCTATAAAGGCCCTTACTCCAGATAAGCTCACACTCTGGTGTCTGGACAGATACACCTTTGGGAAGAGGGACAGGAGGCATTACACCCTGAACCAGGTGACCTGCTGGCCCAGCCACAGGGGACTCCTGCAGGAAGAGAGGCAGACCCTGAAGGTGGGAAGGAAGAGAAGCCCTAACAGTGGGCAGGCTTTCAAGCAACACATCTTGGTCCGCTCTGCCGGGATGGGAAATAGCCAGAGGCAAAGGTTTGTGTGCAATGGCTAAATGATCAGGGACATGAAAGGAAAAAGATGCAAAGTCTGGTGACAAGAAGGTTTGGAGAAGAGGAGTGTGGACAGACCCCTAAAAACAGCAGATAGTGCGGAGACCTTAAGGACCCAGGTAGATGGTCACCAGGGCACACTCACTGAAGAGCAGGCAGCACTTGCTGTACCTTGCTGGGTCTGGCAGGAGAGGGCAAGGGTGGCCCCAGCAGCAGGGTCTCTATGTTCCCAGGGCCTGGTCACACCCTTCCAGGTCTCCAGCCCCAGTACCCTCATGCAGTCCCTAACCTCTGGGTCACCTCAACTTCCCTTTGGACCCTGTAGCCTCCCCAGATACTTTCCTGATGCTTTCCTTGGACTAGATTCCTTATGTTGAAAGCATCCAGGGTGATTTCTGCAGGGCTGACTTTGGCCACGTCTTCAGGACTGAAACCGCTCCTCTGCCCTGGACAGCTGTCCTCGTCCTTGTCCTCGGCTCTTCTGCAGGTGCTGTGGCTTGGCTGACCCTACCTGAGGGAGGGCTGTGCGCCCCAGTGCCTGCCAGATGTGGCCTCCTCAGAATTAAAATGTTGGTGTCCTGGGCTGGGGTGAGAAGCCAGAGAAGTCATCACACACCATCCAACGCCCATCCAGATGTGGGGCCAAATCCCCAGGTTTATCCAACCTCAGCACCGTCTGGCAGGGGCTCCCAGACACCCCCCATTCTCAGCCTGGGAGAGGAAAGAGCAGTGGTCCTCAAGGTCACAGGCCAGGCTGTGCTGAGGCTCAGAGGAGAACCCAGTGCGGCCCTCCTCCCCGTGCACCACCCTGCCTTCACGCGCCTGCCAGCCCTCCCAGGGGCACAGAAGTGGCCCTACAGCATCTCACAGTGTGATTACATGCGGATCTCATTCATGGCATGATGTCTAGCTTTTATTTAGGTAACTAATGAGGGGATGTGAAACTGCCATCCACACAGGAAGAGAGCAGCTCCCGGGGTGAGGGCGCCTCCCCCCCGCCACCCCGCCTGCCCGTGTCCCTGTCAGCTCTTAGACTCAACACAGGGCAATTACATCTTACGCAGCTTTCTTTCTTCATACTTCAATAAATATTGCCTATGAAAATCAATTGACATTTTCTGTACTCAATGCATAATAACTGATCTTATAAATTTAAATTATCCCTATAAATCTAAATTAAATGCCCAGGTTTCGGTATATTTAGGACACTTAATTAATAAAATGCTAGTACATAAACACTACTAATCTGCTTACTTCTAGCCGACTTTCATTTTGAAAGGGTGTATTTTTCTGCACTGTGCTGAGGAAGAAAGAAGGAACCCAGGGACTTGTGCCATTTTCTGGCTGCTGTAGGCCCCGCCTGCCTTCACGGCATCCTCCAGAGCTGCCTGGACCTCTGTGTCTGGCCCCTGGATTCTCTGGGCCACTGCCCTGCATAGGCCTAAGTGGTCAGAATAGCTGGGTTGGGTTGGGTGAGAATCAAAAGGCCTGGCTCATCTGTGTGACTTTGGACCAGTTACTTGTACTCTCTGGGCCCCTCCTTTCCCTTCTGCATAACGAGGTGGGGAAGAGACCATTGAAGAGGGTCATTCTATCCACTCTGGAGAAGCGCCGGCTGGGAGTAGGGGGGATAGTCCACAATTTATATGCAGTATGACCTTGGAGAAGTGACTTAGATCCTTCTGACTCACTTTCCTCCCTTTAGGACAGCACTGCTTACCAGGATGCCATGAGGCTGGGACGAGGTCATGCCTGTGACATGCCTGGTCCAGTGCTTGACACAGTCACCCTCCCAGCTTGGTACCTTTCAGACTGTTTTATTATCAGTTATCAAAACCATGCTAGACAGATTTGGAGGAAGGAATGTGATTGATGCAGGACACAGGGCTGAAATGTGTGGCTGTCACCCCTCAAAGTTTAAGAACTTCTGCCTCTTTGGGTCACCGAAGGTCCAGGGCTTGGGTGCCAATTCCTCTTAGCACCCTGAAGAAGGAAAAGCACAATCTGGGCTGAGCTGTGCCCAGAAAGGCAGGAGATCCCACCTTGTGTCTCCACCCACAGTTCACTGCAGAATCGAAAGGCACGGACTGCCAGGGGAGCACAGGGCTGGGAATTAGCACTTAACAGGCCTGAGTGGGCACAGGCCTGGATCCTCCCCTTCCTGTGTCCAGGAGATCTGAGCAGTATCTTCTCCACCTGAGGAGGGTAGGAGGCCAAGGGCGTGACCTTCTTGCCAATGTAGTCAGTTAGGCACTGGGACTGTGCATCCTGTTGTATTAGGAGAGCCCTGAGCAGCCCTCATCTCCAGGGGGTGCGAGTAGGAGTCCTATGTCCTCATCCACATGGTGTACTGGACAACCTATCAGACACAAGAGAGACCAGTCAAGGCTATTTTGAGCAGCCAAGAAAGTGTTCCAGCAATTTTCCTGCTTCTTCTTTAGGGTCCAGGCCACTCGTGGTGCTCGCTAATCTTGGTTGTCAACCTGACTGGATTAAGAAACTCCTGGAAAGGTGACTGGCTTGTGAGAACACAAACATCATCAATGGGTTAACCCATTCTTTACCAGTGATTTTACCCATTGGCTTTGGTTTACCCAGGCATGCTTCATATGATTTTATTACATTGTTGCTTTGTTTAATGACCCAAGACACAATCTGTCTTGGTGAATGCAACTTGTGCACCTAAAAATAACACATTTTCTGCTGTGGTTGGGTAAAGTGTTATTCTAATGACAGTTAAATCAAAGGGGTTGTATTGTTGAGGTCTATCTTATTGATTTTGTTTACTTGTTTTATCAGTTATAGGAAAAGGAAGTTTACCCTTTGATGAGCTCATAGCTGAATGGACTATCAGGAGGTGGGATCTAGTTGGAGGATGTGGTCATGGGGGCCTGACCTAGGGCCTACCCTGAAGTGAGCCTCCTAGCTCTGCCATGCCTTTTCACCGTGATGTTCCTGCCTTGCAGCCAGCTGACCATGGGCTCGATTCCCGGAAGCTGTGAGCCAAACTCAACCTCCCCTCTCTTAAATTGCAAGTGTCAGATATTTTTTTCCCCAGCAACAGGAAAGCTGTCCACTACACCTGGTGACAGACCACACCTGGTCATCAACACCCACCTCCCTCTGCTCCTCCTCATTCCATAGATTGCCAGTTACCTCTTATCCGCCTCTGGTGGCCCCCAATAAGCCTCCCCTCCACCTTCCCCCTTTATCCAGGGAGCCAGTATGTCAGCTGAGATGTACACAGAAGCCTCCTTTCCACCCAGCTTCCCCTCCCCAGCCCACCACCACCACCACCTACATCCCTGTGGTCTTTGTAAGCGCACCTCCTGCGAGACTTCCATGGCCTGCTGCCCCCAGGGCTTCCCACTGTGCTCAGGATCAAGGTCAAACCCCTCCTCGTGGCTCCTGAGGTCCCTTGTGGTCCAGCCCCCACTGTTTCCTTTGTCTTCTCCATCCTTGACCACCTTGTACCCTCCAGAACCTGCCTGGGGCATAGGAACCCACTTGCTCTCATGTCTCACGGGCTCATTCATTGGCTCTTGGGCCTTTGCCTGAGCTCCTTCCTGTGCCCTGAGTGTCCCTCCCTCTCCCTGCTGGTCCCATAGGGGTGTCCCAATTGTCCATACTAAGTGGGGCTCCTAAAGCTCTCTGGGCCCACTTCATCCCAAAAGCCCAGCCCATCCCTCCACTGCCTCTTCCATCTGACTGGGGCAGAGGGGCTTCACTTGTCAGTGGCCCCAAGCCTTGTTTCAGACCCTGTCAGGGTCTTCAGGGTACACTGATCAGAGGGCAAGAGCATTGGCCATAGAGCATGGAGGGCAGCCCACATTGTTCGTCCCTCCTCATCCACTGTCCACCTACTCTCTTCTTCCCTTACTTGCTCTCCAGGAGGACAGGCACATATTAACAGGAATAATTCCAATAGTCTAAATGATCTCGTCTCCCTTGGCCAGTGACTGGTCCAGGATAAGGGTGTGGCTGAAATAATACCATGCGCTTTCACCTTCCACTTTTGCCAGTACCCAGATGAAATGCCAATAGATATGGCAACCTTCTTGTCATCATGAAGCAATAAGCACAAAGAGAAAGCCATCCATACCACAAGTGGAAAAGCAGAAAGAAAATCCCTGGGTATCTGATGGCATCGTCAGCATACATTGTAGCAGCTGGGCTTTGGTCCTCATTTCAGGGGAGAAAGATAAACTTGTGCTTGTGTAAACTACTCTTAGCCACACACTCTGTCACTTGTAGCCAGATGCAGTTTAACATATCCAGGCAGATCCCTGTCCTGTCACTGGTGGGCTGGGTGACCTTGGGCAAATCACTTAACTTACAAATCACAGTTTATCTATTAAGTGGGGTTACCCGACCCTATTTCACAGGGATGTTCCATGAGGTGGGGACTATGTCTCTCTTGTTTGGCACAGAACCAATACAACCCTAACAAATACTAACATTTACCAAGAGCTTACCAAGCACCAGGAATGGATTAAAGTACTCTTCACGCCATCATCTAGCTCAATTCTTACCACAACTCTATGAGATAAAAATATTGCTGTCCACTTCTGCAGATGACACAACTGAACATACAGAGAGAGGTTAAGTAACCTGCCCTAGGACACACAGCCACCAGGTGGAAGACAGGTTACGGGCCCAGGCTTTCAGATTTCACCAGGCACAGACCTCACCAGAGTGCTATGTGACAGCACTGCCTCGATGCATGGTAGGTGCTCAGGGAACAGTGCTGAGTGATGAATGACACTAAGCAGGGGAGGCTGTAGGTCCAAATCTCACCACTACTTCTCCAGATTTCCACAAAAGGCTGAATCAGGGCTGAGGTGGGCAGGGCTCCATGCATGGCCCCGCCCCATCAAGGCCATACCTCTGTCAGGGCTCCTGGCTCCTTGGCACAGGACTGGACTCCATTCACTGGAACCCCCATTGAGATACCGTATTTACTCTCCTATTAACTGTTGTTACTTATTGATCTTTGCAGACTGCTCATACCAAAGCTGTTCTTATTTGTTTAAAGTAATAGATGCTACTGGTGGGAGAATCAGGGTGTAAAATCCCATGATTGCAGCCAGAGATCCTCACCCATATCAGTGGATCATCGCCTTGCTAGGAGAGCAGGATACTGGACCTGCCTATCACTCTGGCCACAATTAGTGGACTGGGGGTGGTGGGTGACTGCAGGGACTTCTCCCCTTTCTGGGGCTGGCAGGGCAGCTTGGCTTGGGGCAGGCACCAGGTGAAAGTCCTGAGTTTGGGCCTGGAGCAGAGGCAGCAGCTCCAGGATGAATTCAGGGCCCTGTCTGAGTGCAGGTAGAGGGAAGGGGTGGCTGGGGGACCTGGAGGGTCTCAGGCAGGACAAGACAAGGGACAGCAGGAGGTCTGCCAGGCACAGACAGTCCTGGCACGCTATCTATTCCTATGGCTATGTTCTCTGTCTCTTGGCAGGAAACTGCCCCTGGGTTTCAGTGTGTGCTCCCAACCACTGTGCTATGCTGCCCTGGTGCATGGCAGATGTTCTGTAAATAGTGTTGGAGTAGATGAAGGAACTCACAGCCTGTGCTGCTCAGGACATGTGTGCCAAAGTGTTGGTGGGACAACACTGGGCCGACTGTTTAGTCGGCATATTAATCCCTCTGCAGTCTGATTTGGGGAGAACCAGTCACCCGGGTGCTGGGCCTCTTGCAACAGTGTTCGGTGGATGTCTTGACTCCAGGGAAGAGTTACCAGATACAGAGAAAGCTGTGGATCTGGCAGAGTAGGGGTAGCAGGAGAAGCCCCTGCACAGGAGGCAATGCAAGCTGAGACAAGCTAAGGAGTGTGGGGTGTGAGAGCTCCTACGGGTCCCCAGGTCCGGGGCTGGGCCAACTGGGCTGCAGCGAGACCATGGTCCATGCTCAGCCTCCACGCTTGACGAGGAGCGCAGGGAGCACAGCCCAAGTCCCTGCAAGTCAGCTGGGCTCCTCACTCCTGCCCCTCCCTTTGTTTTACTGGGAGCAACCACGGTCACCACAGCTATGGGTAAGGGAGGAACCCAGGCCCAGGGATAAGAAGATGTGATCTGTGATCTGACCCCAGCAACCTGGGACCGTGACCTTCTCTGCTGGGGCCCCGGTCATCTCTGGTTGGGCACCTTTAATCGAGCACCAGCTGAGTGTTCTTCTCACCTCCTTCAGTTCTCCCAGCAGTCCCTCTGGGGCATTCCTGTGACCCCATTTACAGGAGAGTGACCCGAGACTTGGAGTGTCACCAGGTAGCAAGGTGTTTAAACCAAGTCACATTGCAATGGAGCTCCACCTTCACCCACCCCTCCACTCACCACCCATGAGGCTTTGGGCAAGTGGTCTCACCTCTCTGTGCCTCATGTGCCGCCCCATGTGTCAAGCAAGGGTAGCCTTTCCCTTGAATGTGTGACATGCCAGTGAGATGGGTTAGCCAGATGAGCGACTGCACTAGGTACCGGGCACACAGTAACTGCTCATTAAATAATGCTCACTGCTCCTCTGCTCCCTGGAAATACTGCTGAGTGTGGAGTCTCCTTTTCTAAGCCTCAGGACACAGCCATGTGGGCCATGGAGAAAACCGCAACCAGACAGTGAGCTCCCAGGGGTGGAGCAGCTTTGCCCAGGCCTAAGTCCATGTCCCAACCTTGTGCTGATTTGTGCTTACAAAACAAAACAAACCTCAGGCACTTGTGTCTATTAAAGTCTTTGATCTCAATGAGTGCTAGGAGGGGACTGCAGTGGATCTGCAGGATCCTCTAATGAGCTGTCAGTGCTGGCACTGACTCCCAATACCATGCCCTCTCTTGTAGTCTATGGCCCATTCACTCTCATCTTTTTACACTATACATTCAACAAATGCCTGTTTATTGAGCAACTGCTGTGTGCTGCAGATACAATGATGAGCAACCTCCCAGAGCAGGTCATAGTCTGAAGGAGGGGTAGCCACCAACACCCAGTAGTCACCAAACAATGTAGGATTGGAGTGGGACACATCCCATGACAGAAATGGGGTTTGTCTGTTTGTGTGTGCAGGAAGTGAATGTGCATGTGAAGGTGGCCTCCATCCAGATGCCTCTGTGTGTTCACATGTGTGTGTGTCCTGTACCTGTGTGCACATGCCTTGTGGAAGTGTACTTTTATGTCTCAACTTCACTGGGCAAAGGGATTCCCAGATGGCAGGAGGAGCAGGATTTCTGGGTGTCTGTGAGGTGCTGCTGGAGATGAGCATTGGTGGACTGCACATAACAATCCACCCTAACCAAAGTGATGTACAGAGGGCCAAGTAGAGCAAAAAGGAGGGCGCGGTGAACTCTATCTCTCTCTCTATCTCTCACGCTGGGATACCATCTCCTGTTTGCAAGTATCTGTGGTCCTGGATCCAGGGCTTTGCACCCTGAGACTTACACCTTTAGGCTTGATCGTCTCTGAATGTCCTGTTGATTCTGTGTCTCTGCAGAGCCCTAATACATGTGTACACACATGGGGTGTGTGTGTGTGCACGTGCATCTGCATGTGTGCATGGTGTGTGTGCATGTGGTTTTATCACAGAAGCATTCGCCCCATACAACCCCATCCTGTGACACACATCCATAGCTGCCTGACTTTCTGGAGCACCATGTCCCACTGCTGCCCCACCCCCCCATCCCCCCACCCTGCCCCCTTCCCTGCAAGAGAACCTGGCCAGGCTCTGAAGGTTACTGTGCTCTGGGCATTGTGGAGCTTGGACATCCCTGCTGCTATCTAGCAAGAGGGTGACTTCCATGAAGCTTTTGGCTAAGCCTAAAGATCCGGGTCTCCTTTCTTTATTCTTCCTTGTGCTCATTTGCTTCTGAGGACCAGTAACTCCAGGACATTTTCATGCCAGTGTCAGTGTGGCAGCTCGTCCACTAGCTGATTATAGTTCTTCTTCTATGCTTCTGAGATGCAGGCGTAATCCTCCTTGTCCCCAACCCAAGTGCTTCCTGAGGGTCTGGCTTGGCCTTCCTGGTTTTCTGCCGCATCTACAGGACCTGAAATACAGCAGGTGCCTAATAAATGTCTGAGACACCCCCTCCTCTGAGGTCAAGTCCAGGCACAGCTCCCACTCTTTGTCCAGGGCACATAGAGCCAGGCAGACGCTGGCCACTGAGTCACAGAGTGAGGGCTCAGTGGGGCAGATGGGACCGGAGCATCACCTAGGGCCACCATGTGCCCACAGAGTGCTGGACTCCGCATCAACTCACTGGTGACTCAGGGCCACTTGCTTCCCTGCCCTAGTCTACTGAAGTGTAAAATAGAGCTGAGAATAGTTCCTACCTTCTAGGGTTGTCATAAAGATGAAGTGTATGGATTTACTTAAAACCAAGCCAGCATAGCTTAGCTGACAACCCCATCATCTTCCTGAGCACTCAGAGCCACCTCCCGGTTTGAGTGTTAGTATTTCTATTTTCTGGAGAAGGATTCTGGGGCCCCATGGGTTACTACCTGCCCAAGGCCACCACTGGAGCCTGGGAGCATAGCTTTGGGCTGTCCCCAGGCCCTGCATCCTCAGTCTTTGAGGAAGAAAGGAACAGCTGTTCATGATGGGTATTCCAGAGGAAACGACAGACTCACGGAGCCCAGGACACATGGAGCCGGGGAAGGACTGAGGCCTGACCCCCAGATCCACCTGACTTCAGACCTGAATTCCTTCAGCAGTTCACTCATTCCACAAGCACTGCATGAGCATCACTGACTGCAGGTGCTCCTCTAGGCAAGGGATCCATGGCGGACAAGATAGATTCAGGTCAATTTCAAGGAAAAAAAAAATCCCAAACCGTGAGAATGTGCAGTGTCAGGTGGGGCTGCAAGAGATGCAGCGAAGTAAAGAGAAGAGAGTAAATCAGGGCAAGGGGCAGGGGGCCAGGGGCAGGGCACTGAAATGTCCTTGCAGAATGAGTAAGATAAATTTTCCATGAGGCAGGATCTTAGGGGATCAACTGTCCCTGTCCTCCCACCCCGGCCTTGACACAATTTGGAGTTCACGTGTTCCCTTGGACCAAGGTAGTCCAGAGGATACTGGAGCACATGGATGGCTATCAGGAGCTCGGCCTAGAGCAGGGCAGGGCAGGGTAACTCCTACTAAAAAACCAGATGCTTTGTTGGGGTTTATTAAGGCACTGATATGCCAGGCTCTGGACACCCACTGTCTAGAGAGGTGAGGGGCACATGGGTGTGGGGGTCTTGTGCTCAAGGAGGAACTTTGCCCAGCGATGACAGGCCTCTTAGAGGGCAAATCAAGGGAGGCTCTCCAGAAGAGGCAGCGGATAATTTGCCCTTGATTCCAATCCCTGCAGGGAGCTATTCATAAAGGAGAGGGGTGGGGTTCCACATTAGCCAGAATTCTTATCACTGCTGTGATCCTCTAATTCCCCAAAGCATTGGTGGGTCCTTGATACAGAAGCCTCTAGAATCACAATCTCTGAGAAGAACACAGCATGGTCCAGGATAAGCATGCTGTCAGTGGAGCTCAACATTTTCAGGCTGTGATCCTCATTCCCTCCACAGATAAGGGACCTGACACTCAGAGGGGCTGAGCAAGCTCCCTGAGGCTGGACAGCAAGTTAGGAGCAGAGCCAGGCCTACATAGTGCCCACCTAATTTGGAGGTCACCAGCCTACCTACCAGCTTCCGGATAGCTGGAGCTGGAGCCTCAGGAATGGGCATGTGTGAGTCTTAGACTGATGGACCATTGTCAAGTGGCCTGAACCCCACACCACTCCTTCACTCCTTCACTGCAGGGGAGGTAACAGACTCCAGGAGATGGAAAACCCAAACTTGTACTCCCTGCTCAGCCTTTCAGAGCCAGGGAGACAGGCCCGGGTTCAAATCTGGACTGGTGACGTTGGGCAGGTCACTTTTGCCCTGCCTTCCTGCCCGATGTCTCCCTGGACCTGGTCCACAGTTGGTGTCTATAAACATGTATGGGATAACAGAAGAGATGATCCAGGTGCTTGATATTTTTTACACAGTGTCTTATTTAATCCTCCAGAAAAGAAAGGCTAGCCCATTACAGAGGTGTGGAAACTGAGGCTCTGAGAAAGGACACACCTTGGCCAAAGCTGAGGGGATTTGAACAAGAAGATGCAGAGCTAAGGCGGAGCCCCCTCTTCTTTTCCCCTCTCCTGCCTTTTTGGGTCCAGGTGACCCCTCCCCACACATTAAATCCCTGATTTCTGCTTGGCCTGCTCTCAGAGTGGCCCAGGGGACAGACCGGAAGTCATCTCCTGAAAGCCTGTGCTGTAAGCTTGGCTGAGATTCTTAAGGTCCTGAACAGTCTGGCCTTAAGACAGGGTCAGGAGTGCAGGGCATAGAGACTCCTGTCTGGATGATCTGCTCCTTTCCCCTGGGATTCGTCCTGCAGTGAGGGAGACCCTTGCTTCTTGGCAGGATCTGAGGAGGTGCCCATGTACACAGGCTGGTCCTTGCTCTGGTCCCGGCCTGTGTCCTGGGCTGTGGCCTTATCAGACTAATATCATGCTTAATTTGATCTCCATGTTTTCCAAGCTTAGCAAAGCAGATTTTTCCTCATTAATCTGCATTTATACTAAAAGATGGTGAACCGAAGTGCAACCCCTTTTGACTTATCTAAATGAACATGAAAAGGTCAAAAGACTTCTGCATAATTGGAAAGAATCTCTCTTCCCCTCCTCCCAAGCTGCCTCCAGTTCTGGGTCTTTCTCCTCTGCCTCTCTGCTCCCAACTCCCCCGGCTGTGTCTGCAGACCACAGCCAGGAAGGGAATAGAGCTGGTGTTGGCCGAGTGGTTCGGGGCCCAGCCTTGGGTGAAATGGAACCAAATCTGAGCCCAGACTCATCCACCTCCTCCAGCTGAACCCTGGAACAGAGGCAACATATCTCTGAGTCTTGACTTGAACGTCTACAAAAGGGCCACAAGAGCTGCACCTACTTCACAGGGCTGCTATGAAGATTAAAGGAGATGATACATGTGGTGATCAAAATATACCTGTAAGTAAGTTTTAAAAATTGATTACAGTAAAAGACACATTAATCCCCCTCGAGATACTCTCTTTTGCTTTGAATTCACTTATCCTACTGTTCTTGGCAATATGTCTTTTACTGTAATAGGTTTAAAAAAAATTTAACCAATCACTGTATTGTTCAATCAGCCTGCATATCTGATATCCTTAGCCGGCAGCTGACATGAGGTAGTTGATCAACCGTGCTGTGCAAATGTACTCTGGGGTTGTTAAAAGACTCCCAGTTAGTGTGGGGCAGGGCTTCTAAGGCCCCCTTGACCATGAGTGAGGTACTTATCTCTGTTTTTTTACTTAAGGAACAAGGAGATGGAATGAGCGTAATCAGAAGGCAGTGGAGCTGGAAGATGCAATGGGAGTCATTCGTGTAGCAGGTGGGGAAAGTGAGGTCAGCAGACCTAACCCCTAGAAAGTGAGTGATGAGCCAGGGTCTCATGGCCAGCCTCTCTCCACTATAGCCAGAAAACATGGCGACCCATGGGCCAGAGGGGCCAAAAGGGACTCCAGAATGCATTTGATCCAAATGAAAATGAAACTGAAGCAGGGGCATGTCAAAATGTATAGGCTGCAACAGTGGTGTTTGGGAGGAAATGGAGAGTGCTAAAGGCCTAGATTAGAAAAGAAAAATAATTTCAATGAGTGACCTCAGGTTCATCCATGAGAAACTAAAAATGAATAGCAAATTAAACCCAGAGTAGTCAGAAGAAAAGAAGTAATACAGACAATAGATGTTAATGAAATTGAAGACAGAAAAACAGAGAATATCATGAAACCAAAAGCAGTGCTTTAAAAGATCAATGTAATGATAAATATATAGCTAGAAAGAGTGTGGAAAAAACAGAGAGAACAAGAATGACTAGTATCAATAATGAGAGATAAAAACCTCCTTGAAAAACACAACTTCCCAGGCTTACTCCAAAAGAAATAGACAACTTGACTAGCCCTTTGTCTCTCCAATAACTGAAATTGTAGCTACAAAACATCCTATATAAAGGCCTCTAGGATGAAGCTGTTTGTCTGGTACATTCTAGGACAGACTTAAGGCAGAAATAGTACTAATTTTACAATTCAACAAATGACACCTTCCAGCTTATTTTATGAGCCCCGATAACAAAGATGTTATAGAAGAGGACAAGTACAGATCTATAAACCTTCAGATTACAGACAAAACTTCTAGACCATATACTGGTAAACAGAATTCAACAGTATATAAAAAAGAATGCATTATGACATATAGGGGTTTTCCCACAAATGCAAGATTGGCTTGATATTAAAAAATCAATCAAAGATGTTCATGATATTAACAAATTAAAAGGGAAAAATGTATAACCAGTTTGATAGATGCACAGATGCATTTGAAAAAATCTGACATCAATTCTTGGGAAGAAACCTCAGAAACCAGGCGAAGAAGAGCATTTTCTCAGCCTGCTGACATGCATCAATGACAATCTTAGCACTGCTGTCATAGTTATGGGAAAAGACTAAATGGATTCCCACTACAGCCTAACCACAAGACAAGGATGTGCATTTATGTCACTTCCTTTCAGTATTACACGGAAAGTTCCAGCCAGTGCAATAAAACAAGAAAAAAACAAAAATCTAAAGCATCCAGATTGTCACTGCCTGGGTTTCTTCCTTCAGACACAATGTTACATTCTGCCTAAGAAGAATTCTGATAGACGGAAATGTTTTCCTCGTGCCTCATAGGTATTACTATGCCTGTTCACAGATGGAGAATCAGAGGCACAGAGAAGGTAAGCAACTTCACTACAGGTCACATAGCCAGGGAGAGACGTGGGCAGAAGTTTCATGTGAGTGTGGCAGTTGAGCCCCTTGGTTCTGTTCAGACAGACCTGGGTTTGATCCTGGCCCCTCCACGGACCAGCTGTGACATCAAAGGCCATCTGAGGAGTAAACGAAATGACATACCTCAGGCGCTAGCAAAATGTGGATGTCACTGTTGATCTTTCTGGAGAGCTGACTGACCCTGAATGGGCCTTCTCTGCTCGCCCTACACAGACTCTCCTCCTACCTGCCTTGCCATCCAGTTTCTCTTCCTGCTTTCCCAAACAAAAGCAGAGCTCACCTCTTGGAGTAATGCTACAAAGGCCCATGTGTTAAAGGCTCGGTCCCAGGGTGGCGCTACTGGGAGGTGGTGGGACATTTAGGAAGTGGCCCAGGAGGGAGGCCCTCAGGTCACTGGCACTGTCCTTGAAGGGGACTGTGAGGCCTGGGGTCTTCTCCTTTACCTCTTTGCTTCCTAGCTCTTCATACAAGCACTTTTGCTCTACCTCCTGCTCTTGCCATAATGGGCCTGCCTCATCTCGGCCCAGGCCCAAAGCCATGGGCCAGTGGATCACAGGCTGGAAGCTCAAAACTGTGAGGTCAGATCAAGCTTTTCTCTTTAGAGCTGATTGTCTCAGGCAGTTTGTTATGGTGCTGGAAAACTGACTAACACAGGTGACTCTCCTGAGTTCACCCTTTTAAAGCTCCACCTGGTAGTTCAGTGAAAGAGTCTAGACCCATGGCAGGTGATAGGAGGTTTGTCACAGGTGATGTGGAAAGTGACAACACTCACCAGGTGGACCCACGGAGGGTGCAAAGTGGAATATGGAGTAAAGTGCAGGGACAGGCTTTGCACATGGGCCTTTTGTAAGCACACTAGTCAGAGAAGCAACTCAGACTGGCCTGAGTAGACCTACTGCAATGACACAGGGACATTCCGGGGACCCAGGACCAATACCGGGCGGCCTCTGCAGGAGAAGGCGGAGGGAATGCTCAGGCACCTCTTCTCCCTGCTGTCTACGCAGTTGGAGATGGCAGCCCCGAATATAGTGCCTCTATCTGAGAGAAGGATCCAGACAGAGCCAGATTCTGTCCTAGATTCTTGGCAGGGTTCAACCAGAAAGCTTGTCTGGTTGTATTCTCAGGTCTCCCCCACTCTAGCTGGCAGGCAGGTCACACAGCATGAGTGAGGCCTCTGGGAGCCATCCCAGTAGGTAAAGAGCACTGTGAAGGAGCTGTGATTAGCTGGACAGATGCTCTTAAAGTTCCATCCCCTGTGCCAGCTCAGGAGACACCAAAGGACACCTGCCCAGGTCCTGGTCTTGCAGGGTTTGCCAGGGGTGAGAGGCAGATGAGCACAGTGTTATCAGCATGGGCTGGGGGAGGAGGCCACATGAGACTGCAGTGCCAGTCCACACATGGCCTCCTTCATTCCAGCTGGGAGACTTGATAATCCTCCCCTAGGGATGCGGTATAGAGGTGGCTGGGCCAGGATCAGAGGCTCGGCCCCAGGTATGATTTCATGATAGTGGACTCAGCCTCCAAGGCCATGAAACTATTTTGTGGTTCCATCATAGCAATGAGATCCCATCAACCAAGTCTCCCATGGCAGCTCCCAAGATCCTTCCTATTCTTAGCTATGATCTTGAGCTCAGGAGGGAAACAGGAAATGATTCATCCTCTTTCTCAGACGTAATCACAAAGCTGTATTATTAATATTTACCCAAGGGCTTCTCCAAAGGCCCTGAACAGCAAGCAGATCATGGAGAGAGAAGGCAAGGATGATGGGCTTACAGATGCTGGTGGCTGCCACCAAATGGAGAAGTACCTTCAGTGTCAGAGCAAAAGGAGGCTCTCTCTTTGCCTTCCCATTTTACAGGAAGTTGGACATGGAGGTCTAGAGATGACAGGGGACTGGACCAAGGAGCCTCAACAGGATAGTGACAGAGGAGGGAATGGAATCTGGGAGCATGGAGTAAAGAAAGAGCTCAGGCCTGTGGGTTGAGGTCCCTCATTTGTAAAATGACACAGAAACTGGGTGGGGGCGATCACTGTGAGGGGCAGGTGCTGCATACACTCATCACAGTGAGGGCCTGGGGCTCGTGTGCCTCAAGAACACATTTGTCTTTTGTCCCTCCCTGCACAGGGGACAGGACCCGCCTGGCAGTGCTGAGCCGAGGCCCCTGCAGGCTGGGCTTCAGTTTCCTCTCTGTGTGTGAACTCATCTCTCCTCTCTGCTCCATCTCCCTCCGCTCCAGGGCTGCTCTTCCTTCTCTTCCCCTCAGCCCCTCAGGGTGTCATGGCCTCCTCTAGTTCTTCAGGCACCTCAGGGACCGCTGGTGCCTGTGGATCCTGAGCTGGTCACACTGGCAACACCATTATAGGGTGGGTCTATGTCTTCAGGGAGCCCCGGTCTGGCCTGGGAACCAGGACTCACTCACAGCCCCGAGTGGGCAGTGCTGAGATGGGAAGCCCAGGGCAGCAAGGGAGAAGGCTGTCGCTGGGAGCAGAAACCTGGTAAGGGCCCGGCCCTGGCAGAGGGGGCCCTGACGCCCTAGGAAGTGCCTAGCAGGTAGCTCCCTTGGCTGGGAAGGGGTGGAAAGATAGGAGTGGAGGGAGAGGTGCCGGAAGGCAGACCAGGGTCCGAGGGTCAGCTCACACCAGGAGGGGGAGCCCGGTGTGCCGTTGGGGCTTCACGTTGGGGCTTCACGTTGGGGCCCTGGGAGCCATGGATGGCAGGAGGGATTTAAGAGATTGACTGTTGGCGAGGGGTGACGCTCCAACCCGCTGAATGGGGGGTAGAGGCTTCCTCGGCCTCTCCACTGCGGTTTTACCTTCCCCTCCTCCCCCACCTCCTCTTCTCCACCCTCTCTCCCGGCCTCACCTCCGGGCACCGGCACTGGTCCCGCCCCTCTGCGCTTGCGAGAGCCCACAGCACCACCTGCAGGCTGGAGCCGGGACCGTCGCGCGGCGTCGCCCACCATGAAGAAGATTCTGGTCTCCGGCCTCTGCCCCCCCCCCCCCCCCCCCCCGCAGACGCTGGCTGTCGTCCCCTGCCAGTGTCCCAAGGCCCCGCCCTACCGCCAGCAGCCTCGGGCCGGCTGCACAGATCCCAGCCAGTCTGGTCCCCTGACAACCTCCTTGCCAGCCACCTCCCCTCCTGAGGGACCAGCGGGTTGGGTTTAATAAGGGAGTCCCCTGCCTTCCCAGCCCTACTCCTGGGCGTCTCTGTTGTCCGGGGATGGGGCCCACAGGGTCATCACACCCGCCTTACAGACAGGGAGACGGCGGCCAGCCCAGGATCCGGGAGCACCTGAGATGGCGCTCTGTACTTACCTGCCCCTAATGCCCAGGATTGCCCACACTGCAGAGAGGGCTCTGGGACCAGGGATGAGAAGCATAGAACCACGGGGCAACAGTTCTAGCCCTGGGTGGTAGGAGATAGGATGGTGAAATGGGCCAGGTACTGGGAGCCCAGAGCAGGTGCTGGAGGCCAGGGAGCCCGGAAGGGGGAGGGGAAGTCTGGGTAGACTTCATGGAGAAGGCAGATCTGCAGGAGAGGTGACCGGAAGGGCCTTCCAGGCAGGGGGCAGCATGATAAAAAGAGCAGAGGCCTTGGAGGAAGGAAGCTGTGCTGAAGAGAGAGGGGAGAGGGCTTGAGTTTGAGAGTGAATTCAAGGGTCCGGCTGGGAAGGGCTTGGGGGCTTTCTGGTAGACCTGTATCTATAGGCAGTACTGATACAGTACACAATAATAACAATAATACAAATTCTAATCATCATTATCAGCATTACTAATGCTTATTGGGGGCTTTCTCTGTTTCCACTGTCCTCTCCACCCCTAATCTCCCAATCTTTCACGTTCTGCCTCCCGGAGAGAAGACCACCCAGCCAATTCTCCGGAGGTCGGGGGCGATGTGTATTTTGGGAGAAAACTTCAAACGGTGGGGGAGAAGGTGACAAGTCACCTAACATCGATTGGCTGATGGTGGGCATCAGTAGGAATCAGCGATTGGGAGCTGCCTCACCCAGAGCTGAGCCCTGGGGCCTAGCCAAGGTGGCCTGTCTTCCAGCCCCACCCCACCCCAAGCTTTGACAATTCTGGAAAAGAGGAATCAGAACCAAGCACTGCCCTGTGTGGAGGCACTGAAGGTGGGAAGTGTCGTGCTGGGTGTCTGGCTCCAGAAAGCACGGGGGTTTCCCTCTGAGCACCCTGGGAGGCTGGGTTTCAGGCTCCATCAGCAGCCTGGAGGGGGTCTCTGGCTGGCGGGGAAGGGTGCGGGCCTCGGAGTGGCTTTGCTGCCCTGCAACTCCTCCAGGTGGACACTGGGGATGTTTCAGCCAAAACACTGGGCAGGGGAGAAACATGTAAGAGAGAATGGACTCCTTCTAAAAATGATCCAGGAAGCAAGTTTGGAGTCTGGATTATTTTTTTCTCCTCCCTCCTCTCTACATCTGTGCTTTATCCTGACTAAAACAGGGGTGGGCCATGTGAGCAGAAGTGCCCCTCACAGAGGCTGGGGGCTCAGGAAGACCAGGAGGGAATGGCTGTAATGAGTGACGTGAGGAGGGTGCAGGCTGCAGAGAGAGTCAAGAGGGCAAGACCAGCGGGGCATAGCCACTTCTCCTCCTGGCCACCCACCTTGTATGGCAGGTGCAGTGGAGGCCCCTGCTCCAGACACGCCAGGCCTGCGCATGCTCTGCTCCTCTCTTTGGCCTTGGTGCCCCTCCTCCTTCTGGTAGAAACCCCTTCCTCCCATCCCTCCAGCCCTGTGTCCTGCTGGTGCCATCTTCTTCGTCCCCACTCCAGTCCTCACCTAGGCATAGACACTCTCATTCCCAGAACCTCTCTCCTATCAGACCAGAGGTAATAAAAAGGCCCAGCAGCCCACATTAAATTCAAATTGTATGTAAGTATGAGGGAGCTGACTCAGGTTGGAAGGTGACCATGTGATAATGCTATACTTTGTAGACATTGGATTAAACATTTATCAATTTCAACTTCAGGGTTTTCCTTTTTTATTCTGATGCCAAATAAATTGTTTTCCTGGCCTTAAGCATTTCCCTAGGTCCTTAAGAGCCCCAAGGTCCTGGCACGGTGCCCAGAACACAGCTTCTGCTGGAGGAATGCTTCCTCCCGCTGCTCCCTGCCTCCATCAGGCAGAGCAGGGGCATCTGGGCCCTGCCCAGCACCACCTTCTAGGGGCTGACAATCTCTGTCTGTAAGATCCCAGAGCAGATGGCCCCTGAGGCTGAGTACCACCTCACAACATCCCTCTATGCCACACCGTCAGGCAAATACAGAGAAAAATTAGCTACTGTTCTACTGTGCCTTAAAGACAGATAAACTTGAGTCATTTGTAGGAAAATGGATGCACCTTGAGACTATAATGTTAAGTGAAATAAATCAAACACATGAGCTTGAATATTGCATGGTTTCTCTCACATGAGAAGCCCAAAGTATAAATAAGAGCAAACTAAAAGGTAGATGATAGGAGGAGGAGAAGGGGATCAAGAAATGAAAGGAGCGGGGAGGGAGGGAGAGAAAGGAGATGAAGAGAATTAAGATGTGTTCTGCACCTGTATCAACTCCCCACGATCAGTGTAGTCATGTGCTGGGAACCTGTACTAATAAAACAATTAACTACTGGTTTGTGAAAAATTAAAGCAAGGGAGGAAGAGATGGAAGGAGGGAGGGAGAAAGAAAAAAAGGAGGAGGAGGAAGAGGAGGAAGAGAAGGAGGAGAAGGATAGAGGAGCTATCTGTAGAGCCAGTTTGTGGGGAAGAGCAGACTGGGCTGCCTATGTTGATTTGGGGGGGTGTCTCCCCTGGATCTCAGGGACCCTCTTCTGGGGACCAAGCTTTGTTTTCCTGGGAGCTGCTGGTTAGTGGAATACACCGTGGCCCCCAAAGGAGCCAGGCTGCGAGGTGGGCTCTGGCCTGGTGGTCTTGGGCAGGTCCCCTCGATCCATCACTGTGAGGCCAAGACCCCTCGGCTGGCAAGTGGGCAGTGCAGGCTCAGCTTGCTCTTGGAAACCTTCTCCCAGCGGGCATTCCTCTGTCCTCTCTCCCAGCCACTCTGCAAGGCCAGGACACTTTAGCAGTGGCTGGCTGGTTGGGCCTGGGTGTGGATGACTCCCATCCCCCAGATGCTAAGGTCCACCCTTCCTGGGTTGGCACCACCCCCTTCCCACCCCCACCCCCATTTTATACCCCTCCCTACCCCAGCCCCACTCCAGCCAGGCTCTTCATGCCCTTCAAGCACAGCAAATACAAGCCCACCCCTGGGCCTTTGCACTAGCTGCTACCTGTGCCTAGAAGGCTCTTCTCCAAACATTCCTGTACATCACTCCTGGCTTCTCCATATCCCTGATCACATGTCACTCTCTCAAAAACATTTTCCTTGACTACCCTCTTCCCTAAAGGAGCCCCCTTCCTGCATCTAGGAGACCCTCAGAGTGACTGCTGGAGATTTGGCGAAGAAGCCTTAGATCAGCACAGTTTCATGGGAAGGAAAAAGAGGAGGAGGGTCTTCCTCTAATCATCTGTGGCCTTACTGACCATGGTGCCATTCACTGCCGGCAGGAAGTTACCACCTTCCCCTTTCACAGATGAGAAAGGGGAGGATCCAAGGATCCCCTAAGCAACTCAGGGCAAGGGTGGCAGAGCGGGGTCTCCTGTGCTTCCCCCTGTGGTCAGGAGGCTGGCACCACCCTCCCTGCAAGGGCTCCTCCCTGCCTGCTGGAGGGAGTTGGCCCCACCACTGCCCTGAGCCTGCTGCTTTCCTGATCTAATTAGCTTTGCTGAGAATTCACAGGCAGCCCGCTCTGCTCCCCTGGGAGCAGCCCAGAACTAATGCGCTCAAATGTGAAATGGCTCCTGCCCTTGGGGCCGAGTCACAGAGCACAAGCCAGAAATGCGAGTTGTAATTACCAGCTCTGATTAAGCAGTGTGAGTTATAAAAAATAAAGTAAATAAAATAGAAACAAGCCCATCCCCCTGCAACAAAGCAGCCAGCAGCCCTCTCGGCTGTTCTGTCCCCTTTGCAGGGAGCATGGGCTGCTCAGGTTTACTCTTTCTCCACTCGTAGGGTTCCACCTATTCGCTAGGTCCTTGCCGAGCACCTGTTACATGACAGGTGTGCGCCAGGATGAGGGTGAGACAGGAACACAGTGAACAAAGTACCTGCTCCGCAGTGGCTCAGAGTCAAGAATGGAACATGGCGCTTCAAGGAAAAGTCACATAGGCAAATAAATCTCAGGATGGGGCCACAGACGCCGTGCACAGGAAACCTGGCGGGAGGAAAATGAGGGGAACTGCCTCAAAAAGAGCACCTAGGACCTGACACTGGGTTAGCCCTAAAGAAATCAGTTACCTGGAGAGTGGGAGACGGGAGCGGAGTGATCTAGGATGAGGCAGATGCAAAGGTCCTGGGGTGAGAAGGACAGGCTGGAGGACCCATGAAGGGCCCTGGCACAGGGTGAGGAAGGACCATGGGGAAGTGGAGGAGGCAGCAGCCATGCCTCTGCCTCAGCCAGTGGGTGAGTGCCCTGCGTAGTATTGAAGGTTATCAGCAAGTCATCCACACTACTCTTAGGTGCCTGGCTGAGGAGCTGTGGGTAGAGCTGCTGTTCCCATCCTGTGAAGTGGAGGAGGGCAGAGAGCGAGAGAGGCTGGTGGGCGGTGAGGTGAGGTGTGTGCAGAGAAGGGGAGGCAGGCAGCTGATGTTCCAGTAAAGAGAAGGGGAGAACCTGGCTGGTGATGCTGCGTGGGGATAGCAATGGACAGCAGCATGTGCTGGGGGCAGAGGGCAGAGAAGGGGTCAGAGGAGGGAGAATCCAGTGCTCCTCTGGTGGAGATGGAAGCCTGGGAGGCCCCTGGAGAAGGCACCTTGGGCCCTGGTGGGGACAGGATGAGGTGGCTGTGGCAGCTTCGTGGCTCTGCTCATTTTCCACTTTGCCCACTGTTGGCTCTTCCGTGGCCATGGCCGCCAAGGCCTGGACCCTGGCCATTGCTACTGTCCTGACTCCTGGGTTGGCCTGAGCAGATAGGGGGAGACCCAGAGCTATGCAGAAGGGGCCACCTGCAGCCACAACCCGAGGCCCCGGCCCCGTCCCTGCCCAAGGCTGCCCGGCACCTTTCCTGTCCCTGGCCCCTGTGCTGTCCTCCCAGCTGGAGTGGCGCCATCCACAGGTTGGTTCCATTGGATCTGTTGTGTTTATTTCTCAGCCTTCCACTTCCTAAACCTGCACATCCCCTCCAGTGATGGAGCCCTTCTCTGCCAGGGGCTTTTCTGAGAAATTACAAATGACACCAGGAAAAGGAAGCGCAGGTTTATTTTTAAACCCCAGGCTCTCAGAGACAGCCAGTCCATCCATCCATCATCCCCTCGCCCACGCAGGAGCTCGCTGCCGTGTGTCACATGCTAGCACTCTTGCTGGGTGCACGGAGCAGACGGCCTGGGTCAGATGTTATCTCCGCTGAGCCCTAGTGTGGTTGGTGGGGGCAAGGGCTAAGGCAGAAACAAGCTATTACCACACAGTGTGACCAACCAGTCATTTGGCTCTCATGCAACAGATGTGTGTCTTGCCACGCACCAGAACTTGTCCTAGCTTTGGGAGGCCACAGCTGGGCACAGTGCAAATAAAATCACTGCCCTTTGGAGCCCACAGTGTGTTGGGAGATGGATGATCCACCGAAAGCACCTGTATAACCTACTGTCAAACCATGGTATGTGCCATGAAGGAAAGAAAGTGGGAAGGGGTAGAGAGGGATGAAGATCTGGGGACCTCACTGAGGAATGAAGTGAGGAAGTCAGAGGCTTCCAGGAGAGGACATGGCATGTACAAAGGGCCTGAGGCAGATTGTGTCCAGCATGCTTGAACAACAGTAGTGGCTGGGAAATTCATGGTCTGCATGACAGTGGAGATGCAGGGAAGATATCTGGGGACATAGAGAATGCACTTCTCTGTGAGTGCAGAATGTTCAGGTAGGACTTATACGGTAGGAGTTGGCTGCCTAAGTAAAGCATCACAAAAGAAGGATCAGCACAGGTCACAGAGGAGCAGGAGGGAGATCCTGGGGTGTTTTGCGGTAGGAAGTGGAAGGAGAATTGAGGCTGAGTCTACAGAATAAGGAAGGCAGCAATTGTCCAGAACAAGGAGCCTGGTCCAACTGAGAGAAAAGAGTGGCTGGATCTCAAATACAGCAGGTCCTTTGTTACCTCAGGGCCTTTGCACTTGCTGTTCCCTCTTCTTAGGCTGTTCTTGCCAATAGCCTCACAATTCATTCCGTTTTAGGCTGCTGCTCAGGATCTCCTGGGAAGCTCTCCATCCTGGAGCTCCTCCCCCGATGAGTGCCCTTCCTGAAGCCCACCCTTGCTGCTGTCTATCCTGACATGTATACTTCCCCTGTTTATCTCTGTCTCTGTGCACTAGAATGTGAGCACGGGGTGGGGGTGTGGAGATGGCATCTATCACATTTGTCACTGCTGCACCGCTGAGGTGTACATCCGTCATCATGACACAGTAGTTATTTTTGGATGACGGAAGGATGGGCCTTAGCGTCATGGCAAGCAGTCGGGCACTGACCCTCAGGGGAGGGGAGGGCCAGGGTCTGACTTAGAAATATTGGGCCAGGGATTTAGCTCAGTGGTTCCGCTGCCTGCCTTGAAAGCACAAGGATCTGAGTTTGATCCTCGGTACCAAAAAAAATAAAAAAAAATTTAAAAAATCTGCCCAGCCTGAAGGAGGCCCGAGACTGGAGGCCAGCGAGATAGCTGTGCTGCCCCTTGGTGAGACCCAGTGATCCTGAGCAGGGCCGGGGCAGTGGACAAGCAGAAAGGGGTGGACTGTGGGGACTGTGGACTGTGCAGGGGGCTGGCTTGGCTGGACTGCATGGAGCTGGGTGTGGGGATAGGTCTGGGTGGCTGAATGGGGGCTGGGAGGGAGGGCAGGGCCAGCTAGAGGGGAACAGAGGAGTTCGGGTTTGGACAGGCTGCACTGGAGGGACCTGGGACCTCGGGGTCCCAGAGAAGGCCATGTGCTGTGGAACAGGAAGTGCACCGCACGTGACAGAGTGGTGCCACACTTGAGGTAGGACTGAGGAATGGTGGACCATGGGCGTCTCTGCAGGGGACGCAAAAGCAGAGCTGTGACTGGTGTGGTGGGTAGACACCGACCTAGGGTCTGTTAGGTCTGTCCAGAGCTGCCAGAGTGGCCTTCCAAATCATCCAAAGGGAGAAACTCCCAAAGCCTGTGCTGTGGAGGGATCCTGGGGAGCGGGCCACAAGCAGACCATGGGGACCAGGCCCTCAGGAGGATCTGGGGGCGGCACATGCTGCCAGGAAAGCAGCACTGGTCTGTTGCTGGATTGTGACCATGCCCCTGCTGCTACTGTGAGGTCTCTCAGACCAGGAGGTTCTTCCAGAGGGGTCTCCAACCCCAAGTAGCAGAGACCACCCTCCCAGACTATAGCCCATCCTCCCCTGCCCTTTGCCCTGCCAAACTCGAGCCCAGTCTCTCCCTTTAGGACTCTGCGGACCCCATTTTATTTGTGGCTCTCAGAGACCCTCTGGTCCGACACAAAGGTGTCCCTGTCAGCAGCTCTCATTTGCATCCTCTGCCACCGCTCTTCCAAGAAGTGCCCAGGCACAAGGACCAGGATGCAGAGACGGGGTGGGGGCCATGGCCAGGCCAAGGCTGTGAGCACAGAACACGGGCTCCTGTCCCCAAGGGTTGTGCTCTCACCTCTTCCCTTCCTGTGAATGTTGGGAGAATTTCGGGTCCTCTCTGTGCTGGGCTTCTCTTCCGTGGGTACTGCCCAGCACAGGCCTGGGACACTGTGGGAGCCACAGCCATGGTAGCCACCACTAGGACAGCATAGATGATTGGCCTGATTGCTGCAGGGCCTGGGCTGTGGCCTCAGTGGATTTCCTCCTGCAGATAACCAAGGGCAGAGAGTGGCAGGCCTGAGGACAGATGTGCATTTATCTCAGCCGTCTCTAAGCCAGCTTCCTGGCTGTTCCAGGTGCCGAGGCTTGTGTGTTTCGGGGCAGGGGGCATCTAGGCCTCAGACATAGCCCAACACCCCACTAGGTGCTGAATGCTGCACTGGTCTGCCTTCCTCAGCATCCTGGGAAGACACAGATGGCGTCCCTGGTCCCATTCACAGATGGAAACGGCCCTGTTCCAGGTTACCCAGGAGGAGCAGAGCCAGGGACAGAGGCCCTGACCACTGAGTGAGGTGCTGGGCTGACCCAGAGCCTGTCTCTGCCCCTCCAACACTGTACATGTTTCAGGGCCACCTACTGCCCACCAAAGCCTCACACATACCCTGGGAGGTTGGCCCCCTCCACCCCACTTTACAAAGGAGGAAACTGAGGCTGGAGGTAGGAAGAGGCTTGTGCAGAGTGCAAGCCTGGGACCAGGATTCCAACCCAGGCCACTGCCTCTAAAGCCTGACCCCATGAGACCTTCTTAGGGGCCACTGCCCCTTGGAGAGGTCAAGAGGACAAACTGGGGGGCCACTGAGCCAGGTCAGTCTCTGAAATGAAATGGGTGAGCAGGGAGGAGCCAGGCCTCTGCCAGCTACCATATCCAGTGCCAGGACACCCACTGGGAGGACCCTTCTCTCGGGAGAGGAGCACAGGTGACCACAGTAACCCCAGTTGTGCGGTGCAGACCTGGTCTTAGAGCAGCGTCCTCCCCCACTGTTGCCAGGGTCCCATGGGACCTGTGAACTGGGCCATATTGGGGCACCAGATGGGTTAAGGCACAGAGGCAGCAGGGTATGGAACCAGGCCACTCCCTGGTGCTCTGCTGCTTGGATTACCAGATGAGCCAGGCTGGGCGGCCACCTGGGGCAGGCAGGGTGGGTGGTGGACATTTGCCTGCTCCTGGCCTCAGTCTGAGGAGGAAGCTATCCCCAGGCTGGGGAGCCACCAAGGCAGGAAGCACCATGCCCATCCTGTTCTGGGAACAATCCCTCCATCCAGGCCTGGGGTGGTTGTCTAGATGTGTCCAGCATTTGTACAGGCAGGCCAGGGCATGAGAAACAGAGGAGGTCACGAGCTAGCAGTGAAATACTGAAAGTCACCATTCAAACCTGCTAAGTGCCACATGCTCTGTTCTCCTACCCGGATGGACACATTTTCAGAATGACCTGGAAAGCATCTGTGACTCTCAAGTTCTCAGACCATTTAGCATTCTGCTTTACGCTGCTCATGTTGAGCAACCTGGCCCTGGCCCTTGACCCTCAACCCCTGACCCCTGACCCCTGACCCAGCCTGGGAGAGCCCTCCCTGCTCTCCCTCTTTTGGCTTAGCCCCACCCCACAGCTGCACATGGTGGATAGATGACACCGCAGCCTGCAGGTCTGAGCTCTGTCCTCTACACCTCCCCACACACAGCTGAGTGCCTAGGGTGGAGAAGGCACAGAAAGAGATCCATGTGGGCCCCAGAAGTGGTCTCAGGGTAATCAGGAAGGGGATTCTGGTTGGCACCTGGAGTTGGAGCAGGGGTCCCGAAGCTGGGGCTCAGTGGGGCGCAGTGCTCAGGACTGGGGGGAACAGGTTGGGTGGATTGCAGAGGCAGGAGGAGGCTGTGAGACTGCTGGACCAGGGTGACTAGGGTCTGAGGCAGACAAGAAGGGCTCCAGGGGCTTTCAGGAGTTAGGATTGACAGATAAGCAGCTGCCAGGCAATGCCAAGAAGGAGGTGAGCAGGCTGATGGGACAATGCCGATTGCATTGTGAACCTACCAGGGGAAGGAGGCCATGGCCACCAGAGGACACAGTGGCTGCCGGAGCCCCACATGGAAAGGTCCAGAAGGCAGACACAGCCTGTCCCAGTCAGTACCATGTGTCCTACACTCACAGTCCCTTGGCATGGGTCCTAATTCAGGAAGAGGGCTGCCTGGAGGCGGGGCTCTGAGGTGGCAGGACGCAGATGCTGGACAGGACAGAGGGTATGGACGAGCTCTGCAGGGACGGGAGGGTATGGGGCTAACTGGGCACCACCTGGGCAGCTTGGGCTGCCATCACCAACCACAGACCAGAGAGCAGGAGCAAGGTTGACTTTTCAGAGTCCTGGAGGCTAGAAATCTGCGGAGTGGGGGGGCGGGCAGCAGGTACCTGGTGTCTGGCAAGTGCTGTTCATTAATGGCAGCACCTTCTGCAGGGGCTCTGCCTCTGAGGGACAGATCTCCCTGGTTTCTTTATAAGGCACTAATCCCTTCACAGGGTGGAGCCCTCATGATGTAATAATATTCTGAAATGCCCCACCTCTTAATACCACCACTGTGAGGATTGAAGTGTAGAGGGGACACAAACATGCAAACCACAGCAGTCCCATTGCAAGTGCCGTCACAGTGCGGGTAGGGGTTCAGCAAATGGATGGTGGGGCACAACTCAGGCCACATCAACCACGGTGTGCATGGAACAAGGAGAGAAAGCAGAGGTGAGGAGGTGGATCAGAGAGGTGGGAAGAGCTTTGGGAGCAGGTGGCAGCATCCCAGAAGGACACCAGAATTGGGATTGCCATGAGGACAGGGGTGGGACTTTCTGCCCCAAGAGTACAAAGCAATCAGATGGTGCTCATTGCCCTCCTAGTCATCTAAGCCAGTGTACCCTAAGCCTTGAGCAGCAGGGCATGGATTCCCATGGAGTCAAATGTAGCATGGAAGTGCTACTTTGGACCTTGGCCTACAAAGTGGGCTAAGATTCCAACATGTGGACATTGGAGATGGGTGGTGAGTGAGATGGAAATGCAGGCTCTGGGACTGGGACCCTGAGGGTCTGGTGTACTGGGGGCAAAGCATGCGGTAGGCAAGGCTGCATTTGTGCAGAGGGGACAAGAGAAGCCATCAGGCTGGTGGGAATAAAGAAGAGGGAAGAGGGAAGGAATTGCTCAGGATGCACCAGACGGCCCCGGGCTAAGACAGGCACTGCTGGGGAGGAGGGAAATTGAGCCTTCTCAGAATCACACGGCCTTTGATTCCTAAGGAGCCTCAGATGAGAAGAATGAAATCAAAGTATTGGAAAGCTTCAGAATCGTATGAAGTCTTACAATCTTACGATAATTGAATCATAGCATCTGAGACCAAGGTTTCTAAAATCACAGAAATTTTGAATCTCAAATTGGTTGAGTGTCAGAATCTTGGCCCCCCTCCTCCTGGTTATGATAATACGTACTCTGTGCTCAGCGCTTTGCCCACATTATGTCCTTTTGTCTCCATGACAACCTTGGGAAGTAGGACCTATCATTTCACCTGATTTTCCAGATGAAGAAACCGAGGCTCAAGTGTTTGCAGACAGTCAGAGCCCTGGCAGGCAGTGTGGCCAGGACTCCACCCAGATCTCACAGCCTCCAAAGCCCACACCTTCAGCCTTGCTGCTGCTCCGCCTCCTGCAAGGCCTCCATGCTGTGTGCTTAGCCATTGCCTTAGTCATTTTCTTATTGTGGGGACAAAGAAACCAATACCCACCTTTTAAAGGGGGAGAGGTTTGTCTGGCGCAGTTGTTGGAGGACTCAGCTGGTGGGAAGGTCTTATCATGGTGGTCGGGAAGCAGAGAAAGGGGAGTCGGGGAAGGAGACAGATTCTTCCAGCCCTCCCACCCTTGCCCCACAGTGACCTGCATCCTGATAGCAAGTCAGCTATTGAGCTCATCAGTGGACTCTTCCACTGATGAGTATAGTGTCCCATCATCCAATCACTTTGCACACATATGAGAATATTGGAGGGCAATTTAGATCTAAACCCTAACATCCATGCTCTGTGCATTCTTCCAGTGACAGGGAACTCATTACCTCTCCCGGGTAACGGACATCCCAACTTTGCACACATCTGTCCTTCTCCGGGGAGCCACCCTTTGGTCCCAAATCTGCCTTGGAAGACCCCACAGAAGGCAAGCCTTCACCCAGGCAGGACCCCTGTAGGTGGAGGAAGCGGCCACTGAGGCGGGACAGTGCCTGCACTGGAGAGGAGCAAGGGGTCAGGAAGCCCCAGCTGCAGCTGGTCCTGGTGAGGGAGCGGGGAATCACCTAGAGACACCATGACACGTGGTAACAGAGCCCAGGATGTTGGAAAGACAGGGTGGAGGGAGGTGGGGAGACAGGAAACAAGCAACACAGAAATACAGTTCTCCACAGGTCAGAGTTATGGGGCCTAATGAGATTGGAATCGTAAGTGCTGTGCCTTTATTTCCTGCTATTTTCTCTGAAAACTTATTCTGCAGAATGTGCCCGGTGCCATCCATCCTCCCAGATGGCTTTTTAAGTGAAGCTGTTTGTTAAGTGGGAGAAGAAAAAGGAGATTGATCAGGAAGGGTGACCAGGCAGAGCTGCCGCACACCCTGGGGGAGAAGACATAGCAGGAACAGCAAGGGGTACGGGGTGCAGAGGGGCCCCAGGTGTGCCCCCAAAGACACAGAGCATGGCCTCCCAGGACTGGACCCTCAGGCATAGTAGAATCCAGTGACTAGGGTCCCCAGGAAAGTTACAGAGGCTCACTGGACCACCCCCCACCCCGTGTGCCTAGCACCGGGTACGCACTTTGAAGTCATTGGCCCCAAACATCCACATCCCTCTTCGGAGCGGACACATTCTGTCCCTGTGCCATGGAGCTCAGTAGTGGGCAGACAGGAGGAGGTGACCACCAGGTCATGGAGCTCCACAGAGCTGAGGGCTGTGCTGGCTGCAGAGACCTACTGGGCAAGGAGCAGAGGGAAAAAAGGGGAAGTACCCAGCTGAGGGAGGGAACTGCAGTCTTGCCAAGGTGGGGACAGCTGGGGTGGGACTGGTCTAAGCATAGGGAGATCTCTGGGCTTCTGAGCTCTGAGGGGCAGTCTCCGTGTACAGTTACGTAGCATCTGCCCAGGAAGAATGGATCATCTTAGGTCGGCTCCCCTGGCTGAGTGCTGCGGCCCCTTTCTGTCTCGCAAATCCTGGAGTTCTTTGCTGTCTTGGGACTGTTCTTCCCACACACTGAGGCGGTGCAGCCCGTGCCCTGAGATGCCCCGCCCACAAGAGGCTGGCCTCCCGTTGGTCTGTGTGCTTCCTGCCCCTGACCTGTGACCGCAGGCCTTCTCTTTCCTTTTCCAGTCCCCCTTGTGGCCTGAAGTACCCCTGCAACATCCCTTCCTTTGGCCAGGGATGTTTTCCCAAGAGCCCTAGGAACCGGCTTGTATGTGATCTTGTGTCTGAGAGCCCTGTGGTGGTGGCCCCTCCCCAGTAACGAGGGCTCAGTATCCAGTGATGGGGCATCCTCACTCAGCCTCCCACAGCCTGAACACCTGGGATGGTGGACAGGGACATTGCACCTGGCCAAGGAAGCCCAGCAAAAGGAAGATTGCCCCAAAGGAGCCCTCAGGACTTGGGCTGGACTCCTGAGGAGCGGATATCTGGTTCTGTGAGGCTGCTGGTCCCTCAGCAGGTGGCCCTCGCCAGTCAGTTCCTGTGGTCCCTACATAGTGAGGTTCTCTGAACCAGGATGAAGGAACTGGAGGGAAGTCAGAGCAGAGGAGCAGGTATGTGGGGCAGGAGCCTCTGACTCCCCACCTGGAGCTGCCCATTTCAGCCTGCTCCTCCATCCTAGCTTCCGGGCTCCGAGACAGACACCTGGGATGTGACTAGGTGATGCTGTCAGCGGGGGTCGATGCCACCCAAAGGGCTCTGGGGGAGATAGGGCCCAAACAGGCTGCTGGTGGGTGGCAAAGGCAACTTCAGGAGAGCGAGTGGGTGATAAAGGGCCCGAGCCTGAGGAACGTTGCTGTCCGCGATGCCCTGGTCACCCATGCAGGGGCTTGTCTTGAGGACGTGGTCAGGGACCCAAGTAGATAATTCCCCACATGTTCATCACAGCCGATGTGTGTGAGAAAAACCCCAGAATCCTCTGCAAATCTGACAGTCGAGGACAGTATGGTAAATTATGGCGCAGCTAAATGAGGTACAATTATGAAGCTATTAACATCATGCTTTTGAGGAATTTTCAATGATGTGGGAAAATGCTGATGATATAAAAAAAGAATTGAATATAGATATGGTCCCAATTACATAATATTTCCACATGCACAGAAAGAAAGATCAGATGATGACGATGACAATGGCGGTGATGGCAATGATGACAGTGGTGGGGGTACTGATGACGGGGGTGATGAATCTGCTATTTCACGAGCACTCACTGTATGCCTAGATCACCACCATTTGCTCAATTGACTTTGTAATGCTCTAGAAGTTGAATGGGACTAGAGAGGGCCAGGCACACACTTGGGCCGACACACCCCAGTGGCCCCTGAGCACTAGTCAGAGCTGCTCTGGGCACGCGTGGGAGATGCACAAGCTCATCCTGGAGCCCATCTCCCCTCCTGGGACAACCCAGGGACCCCACTTGGCTGTTTTGCTCCTGCAGAGCCCCTGAGTTTATCCAGGTGCCCTCCTATAGCAATGGGACAGGGACAGACAGCTGATGGCCGCCTCGTAACTGACTCTGGGCCCATTAGTACTGCCTGCACATCCATCACCTTCAGAGAAAAGCAAACACGGGGCGGGATCCGGAAACCATCACTCAAGGGCTTCTGCAGCTCGAGGCGGCAGCTCCTTCCCTGATTTGCTGTTGAATTATTGAATTATTTTCCGTAAAACTGATTTCTGCCAGACATCCCCACCTGCCCCTGTCACCACCATTCCTACCGCAGGACCTGCATTTCCTGTACCAGACCTGTCCTCGCAGAGAACTCAGCAGCGGGCTGGCAGGCAGGCAGGCAGGCTCTCCATCCTGGCCAGCATGCTTATTCATACACCTGAAGGGGAATTGCATGGCACACCTGGGTGCCACCCTCCCACCCAGAACCTGCGAATATCTCCTTGGCTGAGGCTGTTTGTGTGCCAGAATCAAGATGTTCTCGGAAGCAAGGTGCAGCAGCCAGAGCAGAGGAGTGAGGCTTCCGGGAAGGAGGATGTGTATTCCTCACCCCACCTGCCCCTCCTTGCCCAGTCTCTCTGCCCACACCTCCCTCCCTGGATGCTTGCTCCCAGGCCATGCTGGTGCCAACTGCCCGGTTTGTTCCCAGCAGAGTCTCTGGTGCACGAGCCCTCTTCCCAGAGCTGCCAGAACACCCCACAGACTCTAGGGCAAGGCAGGTGCCTCTGGGTGCTCTATTTACCTCAGCAAAGCCTATGTCCTCCCCATGCTCCACAGCTCTCAGCTCAAGAAACAAGAAAACTGAATCACAAAGAAGGAAGCTGCCACTGAACTAGCTGAGGACCAGGAACTGGGCTCCCATGCAACTGATACTGTCACTGGGGTCCCCTGAGAAACAGGAAGCTCTCATCTCTGGGCAAAGCAGACAGGGAAGATGCACAGGTTGGGGACGGGGGAGCTGGGCTAAAGGTTCTAAGAATAAATCCCCCAGCCAATGCCTGTGCCAAATGCAGGCTGCACAGGAGACCTAGCAACAGGCGAGCTGGCTATCGGCCGCTGAGTCTCTGCCATCTCGGTGCTGTCCGACATCTGTCATTCAAAGAAAACACCTTCCCTCTTGTGGCTGCCCATCCCACCAAGGGACAGCTTTGACTCTGTGAAATACCTCCTCCCAGAAGCCAATATCCATTTGTTCTTTCATTCATTTGTTCATTAATAGTGAACTCTTCCGGGCCTTGGACACACAGTGGGAAACATACTGTATCTTTGTGGAGTCCATGTTTTGCTGAGGAGAAAGACAATACGCAAAGAGATAGCCAGCCAATCCAGTAGTGCAAAAGACCATGAGGAAACAAAGCAGAACAAGGGGATCTGGAGCCCGGGAGCAGGAGGACTTGATGATAATGGGTCACTGTGGCCACCCTGGGGAATGTCCACTCCTTTACCTGACCCGTGACACTAGGCACACCTATGCTAGGAAACTGTTGTTCCCAGACCCACCAAAGGCATGCATCCTGGGAAAGGCTGCCCATCTCCAGGACCCTCCTAGCATCCCACCGGGTCTCCTTAGCCAGCTCATGCAGGCTGCTGGGACTGTCTTGGGCCAGTGTGGCTACCACAAAAGGCAGGGGCCACCCAGCCAGCCTAGGCCCTTCGTTTAGCCACAAGCTGAGCATTTTAAAGTTAATTGGCTTTGCAATTAACGGATACAGAGAACAGCTAATGCAATTAATTTTACACAAATGTGTTTGGAAATGAGGTGTTCCATCCTCCCAACCCCCACCCTCTTAAACAGAGCCTGAGCTCACTTCCAAACAGGCGGATTCTCTGCTCCAGCCTGGGCTGCAGTGCAGCTGGACAGGGAGAATTCCTCATCCACTTCCATTCTTGGGTGTTTTGTATGGCTCACAGGCTTCTGGCGAGGATCCTGATTTAGGAGTAGGCATGATGCTTTCTGTCTTACAGATGAGGATACAGAAGGTCAAGGGGGTGCAGTGGTTCACATGAGGTACCAGGCCGGCCAGCCAGGCAGAGGAGAGAGTTGAGTCACAGGCTCCTGCACTTTGTCCTCACTGTTGCTCTTGTCCCACTGCACCTTTAGGCCTGAGCTGGAAGAGACCTGAACTCCTCCCATTTCGTGGAGCAGCCGGCCCACTGCAGTGCCCACTCTGCTGGCTCTGAGCCTGGCCCTCTGGTCACATCACTTCCCTCAGCCCTACGACATTTTCTCTGTTGAAGGCTTAGCTACCATCGGATGAGCTTTTGAGAAGTGAGTGGATCCTGAGGTCTCTAACTCCATCGGGTGGATTAATCCGTAGAGGAGGTGACAGTCTGATGCCATTGTTCGGAGTGATGGGAACGAGAGGTGGGGCCAGTTGGAGGAAGCCGGCAGGTGCCTTTAAGGGTGTGTCTTGGCCCTGGTCCTTTCCTCTCTGGTTCTCTCACCCACTCTGCTTCCCAGCCATGAGCTGAGCAGCTTTGCTCCCTGACCCCTATCAGCCATGACGCTCTGCTTCACCTCGGGCCTCAGCCATGGAGCCAGCTGACCACGGCCTGAACCTTCTGAAACCATGAGGTACAATAAACCTTTCTTCCTTTAACTTGTTTGTCTTAGGTATTTTGGTCACAAAGATGCAAAGCTACCAACACAGGGGGCCACAGCCCTGAGTCCTGGGACCCCGAGCACAGCTCAGGCCTGGATGAGGAGAAACTGCTGAAATTGGGAGGGGGAGAGGCCTCTTCTCAGGTGGATGGGAGCACGCGTTCACATCCATGTGCCTGGGAGTCTGTCACACCACCGTGGGCTCCTCATGTTCTTCTCTTATGTGATCTTCCAGCAGCACCCAGGGCAGGGGTCCTCAGTCCCATTTCACAGAGAAGGAAACGGAGGCCCAGGAGATGCATTGGATTCTCACATCAACCAGAGGAGGAGGCAGCATTCAGACCCAGGTCCACTGGCCCCAGGCCCTCTGCACAGGGACAGGCCTGCTCTGTGGTCCCTGTGGCAGCCAGGATGTCCTCCCATCTTGTGAGGACACCATGAAGTTAAGGAAAGGGGGGCAGTGGGGCTGAGCTGCCATGGCCTGGATCCTGGCTTTGTCGCTTCCCTGCTGTGTGGCCAAAACAAATGGCTCATCTCTCTGGGCCTCCATTTTCTCAGCTGTAAAATGGGTTAATAATGGGAGCCTTCTCAGCACAGGATGCCTAGAGGATGGAGTGAAGAAGGAAAGTTAGCAAAGTTCTGCCTGGACCCTTGTTGGCTTTCTTCATGACATGAAATGAATTCTACCGTGATTTCACTTCTTTGATTAGTTTGACAGTCCCCATCTCCTTCACCTGAACAACAGCCTCTCATCTTTCTGAGCCCCAGCTGTTCTCCCAGGCATCAGCCCAGGGCCGGGGACATACTAGGTGCTCAGTGAAATGTTGTCCATGACAGACTGAATATATAAGTTATCATGCATACAGTGGGTGCTCAGCTCAGCATGGCGATTTATTAGCATTCTCTGAGTGCCCCAGAGATTGACGGTTGCCCCTGGATGACCCTCTGGCACCTCTCCTGACACCCTGCTCCCCTTTCTGATCTTGGAACTCTCACCAGCACCTCATGGTGTGACCCTGAGTTAATTGATTGTCTTCCTGAAATGCAGCCTCAGGAACTTCTGCATTCAGAGGAGCACTGTCCCCTCAGTGGCCCCAGGCACTAGAATCCTCAACCTTCTGTGCCCTCTGAGGTTGTTCATCAAGTGTAGGAGCAAATCTTGAACATGCCAAAGCCCTTCAGCAGGCTGTCCTTTACCTCCTTGGTGCCCTCCCTGGTCCAAAGTCACACGAGTGTCCTGGACAGAGCCTGACCATGGTTCAGTTCTGTGTGATACCAGTCTTCCTATCTACTTGGCCACAGCTGGGCCCTCCATGTGCAACCCAGGGCCTACTCCTTGACAGCCCCAGGAAGATTCCCCCTCTTCTCTTCTCCAGGAAAACACTCAGGACCTTACCGGTCTCTCCCCGACCTGGTATCTAGTTAGTTACCTCATGCCCTGACCATCTCCTTAAGTATGGATCCCTTTGGGCATGTGGGTCTCTGAACCAAACAATTCTGGTTTCTATTAAGCATCACTATGGGTAGCACCTGCTCTAGAGTTGTCTAGTCACGGGGGAGGACCCTCTTCCTTATTCTTGATGTGCCCCAAAGTTTCAGGGGTTACCAACCCAAGGAAGTCAAAGATGTTCTTGTTCTTCAAACTACCAAGCACATTTCCTCCTCAGAGCCTTTACACTTGCTGGAGGACTTTGCCCTCACATATTTGAATAACATGGGTATTGATTTGATATCTAGGTAAAATGATGACTGACTTCTCTGTGACCTTAAAACTCTGTGATTCTGACATCTGATTTTAAATTTTGTAGCTTAAGAATCAATTAAAGATACTAAGACTCAGTAATATAAAATTCTAGTTTACTATGACTGTCAGATGCTAAACTGCTGGCCCTCTCAGGGGTGACCCTGGCTTGCTGGATATACTCCCAAGAGAATGTCCCATCTCACGGGAGACAGTTTGCTTTACGCTGGGTCCCCAGCCAACTCCATGATGCAACACATGGAGGTAGCATTTCGTGGTTTGACACTGAATTTATGCTGCATTTCTAGCCACACATACTTATCTTATCTGCAGGCTTGGTCTCCAGAATAAATATCAGGTGACACTAGATCTTTGGAGACTTTTTTATAAGTAGAGAGAAACACCATCTTCCAGTCACGTGCTTTGACATAGGGCACAATCCCTGCACTCACTCCACACAGGGGTTGTGTTTGGGCTGCAGTGAGCCCTGAAGAGAGAGGAGGGCCCCTCCTTCATGCCACTGGGGTTGAGAAGGGCCTGTCTCTGCAGAGACTCCGTCTGGAAGGGGAGACAAGGCCATCTCCCAGTGGGTCTGGAGGAAAGAACACTTCCTGTTGATGGTTTATCACCCCCATATGGGTACCACACCCCAGGTACCTGAAGGTTAATTAACCTTCAGTTAATTAACTGAAGCACAAACATAGCCAGAAGGTAGCGGTCCAGGAATCTTCAAGCCCCCTGCTCACTGCCTGCCACGCTCGTGGCATGCTTGTGGGAATTGATGGAGAAGATGCAGGGAAGCTACGGTTGGAAAAGGTCCCCTCCATTCACTGATGTCAACCAGCATTTTACAGATTGTCCTCCTTTATGTCATGCAAGCACATTATTCACCCTGAACTGCCCTGTAATGTTAATTAGAATGGGCTGTTTGTAAAGGACGTGTGTAGGCCCCATGCAATTAACTCATAACAGTATAGGAGAACAACTTCTTACCAGTTCAGTAATCTTGCAAGCTTCCCGGGAACTTCCTTTTGCCCTCTGCACTTGTGGCCTTAAAAGATGTTGTCCAGTTTTAAGGATTTGCAAACTATTCAAAATTGATAGAAAGTTTAAATTAATTGGCCACAGTGAGGGGTTAAATTGACTCAGGCCAAGGGCTCTGTACCCTGGCTGAGGCAAGATCTTGCAATGGGGAAAATTCTAGAAAGAAAGCACCGAGCATGCAGACATCCTCCGGGGCCATCATCCTCAAATGGCTCTCATGGGGTCTCCATCTGGGCTGGGGTTAAAGTCACCTGCACCAGGGCTTCAGTCTCCACCCTGGCTGCTTTTAATCTGCCCTCTACCCTGGCCATTGAAAGAGGTCATCCTAAAAGACCAGCCTTATCCACAATCTGCAGTGGGTCCCTATTTCCTCAAAGTGCCTGAGCCTGGCATTTGAGCATCTCAGAATATAGCCTGGCCTCTCTTTCCAGCCCATCTGCCACCACCCACCATCCTGAGCTCTAGCCACACTGAGGAATTGTCCCATCTTCCCAAGCTGAGTTCTCCCAGGCTGAAGGCTTATGCACCTTCCTGCCTTTTGCAATTCCCTTAATCCTCTGGCTAGTTCACTCATGCCGTGAAAACTCACTGTGCCTTGTTTCCTCTTGGAAGCCTTCTCAGATAACCTACACCATTCCTCCTCATAAAGCCTAAGTCAACTCTCAGTTGCTATACTAATTTTGCCTAACCCAGACCAGAGAGCCTCATTGACTAACATCAAAATACATCTCTCCCTCATTTCTTTGGGGTCAATGAGTGTTGGCTGGGCAGCTCTGATCTTGGCTAGACCCACTCACCCATTGAGGGCGTTCCATGGCTGCTGGCTGACATCACTGACCGTGGCTGTTATAACTGACCTCAGCGAGGTGACAGCAGCTACTTGGCTGTGCTCCATGAGTCTCTCATCCCCCAGAAAGCAGATAGTGGTAGAGGTGCAGGAGTCAGCCCTAGTGCACCACTGTGGGTCACATCTGTAGACAGCCCACTGCCCAAAGTGCGTTAGATAGGGAGCCCTGTGATTTCGATCATGGGTGAGAGAGGTTGCCACCCACAGTGCTACAAAGTACATGGCAAAGGTGTTAATACAGAGAGAATGAGGAAGATGCACTTTAGCCTTCATCTTCCAAAGCTCTCAAGGTACAGAAACCTAGTGATCTTTCAACATTTTAAATAGCCTTATTATCTTATCACTGACATACGATAAACTATATATCTAACGTATCAAATTGGTAAGTCTGGGATGTGTGCGTGTATATCTATGAAATCATGACTGCAATCTGGAGAGTAAACACAACTATGACCCCCAAGTATTTCCCCCTGCCCCTTGGCCATCTCTCATCACTGCCACCTCTCCTCCCTCCCTTGCACCGGGGTACAGTCTGCTCTCTGATACTATCGATTACTTTTTGTTTTCTGCAGGCTACCTAATGCACTTGTGTGGTGCATGCCTTTCTTTGTCTGGTTTCTTTCACTCTGCACCCTTACAATGACAGCCATCATTGTCACTGTATCCATGTCTCATCTCTTCTCATTGCTGCCCAGCATTTCATTGCATGCATCTGTCACATTTTGTTTACTCGTTCACCTGCCGATGGATATTCAAATTGCTTCCAGTTTATGGCTCTTATAAAATGTGTGCACACTTTTGTATGGGCATGTGCTATTTTCTCTGCTGCATAAATACTTCTAGAAGGACCAGATTAGGTAACCAAACTGCTACACTGTTTCCCAAAGCTTTCAAACACATTGGTCCCCTTGCCCTAGCAATTAATGATTGGTACAAACATACCAGGGTCTGACCTACTCCCTCTATTAAACAAAAACAAAAACATAACAAGGAAAGTAGCTTGTAAAGCCATATCAAATCTATCTTCCTTTCCCTGATTTTATAGGAATATTACAGAAATCTTGGTTACAGTGGAGATGGGATTAGGTCTAGAAAAATGTGCACCCAGTGCCTTCTAGAGGATCATTTTGCTGATCCAAGATCGCCCTCTAATGGCCCAGGCTTCTTCAGCTGCTGATTCAGTCCTCTGGGGCACTGCAAGGCGCTGGAAGAGAGAGAAATGGAAATGTCCACTTCAGCTCCCAAGTTTCAGATAAGCACAAGTGTTTTCATTTGCTGGGCAAATACCTCAGTGGAAATAAATGGAAATAGAACTGTGACCAGGAAGAGCCGATTCCCACTCCTCCTTCTCCTCTGGACAAGGACGCTCATGCGCACACACACATGCACACACACGCACTCTAGCAGCCCCACCTCAGGCTTCTTGAGAGGCACAGCCTTTAGTGTGCAAACACCTGGAATGGTGAGCAGAGAGAAATCCCCATGCCCCAGGTGCTAAGGGTTTATAGAGAGGCAGGAGTCCTCCAGTCCCTCTTGCTCTTAGGCTGGATCTTACCTTTATCCTCCAGATCAGTTCCCTGTCTGGCCTGCTGTGACCTCTGGCCTTCCTCTGTCCGTGGTGCCTAAGCCTGGGAACCTGCCAGCCTCCTCCACTCCCTGCAGGACCACAGAGAGGAGGCTGATGCTACTGCTGATGTTCCAGAAGATCAAGACACGTGCAGGGTTCTCAGCACCAGACATAGGACAGACACCCCTGACCAGGCTTCTAGAGATCTCCCTGGCTGGCCACTCCCTCCTTTGGTCCCTGACCTGCTGCTTGGCACTGACCACCCCTCCTGACCCCTCCACCATCCCCCAAAGGCCAGAATCCCATGCCCTTCTCTGGGCTTTCAGGGTATACCCCGACTTCCTGCAGCCAACCACCGGGTCTGAGCCCTGCCCTGCACATCATGCCTGAGGGCCAGCAGCATCTTTCTGTTTCCAAGCAAACAGCTCTTGGCCTTTCCTGGATGACACCACCCTAACCTACAGGAAGAGGCTCTAAAAATGTAGAGGTCAGAGTCTGGCTCCAACCCCCAACTCCTCTAACTAGTCCCTGGCGGATTTTGGAGGAGTTCCTTAATTGCTCAGTGTCTCAGCTTTCCCACTTACAAAAGGGAAAAATAGAAGCTCATACCACACTGTTTTAGGGAGGGTGAAGTGATCTAAAACTTATTTTTAGTGGTGCTAGAGATCAAGGATTTTTGCCTGCTAGGCAAATACTACCACTGCACTCTTCCTACAGTCTGGTGATTTAGAGCCATTAATGGGTTTACAATGGTGCCTGACACATAACAAATGCTCGGTTAATGTTAATAAACACCCCTCCCACCCACCCTACAGACAGCTTGCTCTGAGGTGAATCCAAGCCCAGCCTCCTTGCTGTGCCAGTGGGCAATGTGCATGGGGGTGCAGAAGATGGATGCCTGCTCCCCTGCCCCATCTAGGAAAGTCCAGAGGTCCAGGGAAGAGGGGGTGCCCTGATGGGCTGAAGTGTTATCCAGGGAGGTGGTAGTAGAGGAGGGGAGATAAGGGACACGCAGAGGGTCCCACAGCTGGGAACAGTGTTCTTTCAAGGTTTGAATCTATGCAAGCTCTTCAGAACTCTGGAAATTGTCAGTGATGGAGTGAATAAAGGTACCTGACCCACTCACTTGTTGGGGACAAGAGGAAGAGGCAGTGACTTTTCAGGGCAGTTAGAAAAGATAAGGTTTCTCTGGATAAAATGCGGGAGAAGGACCGTTAGACCAAAGGACCCCCGTGTGTAAGGATTGGCAGTGAGAAGGGCAATCCACGGGCCTCACAGTTGCATGGAGCCTTGAGGCCTAAAGGCTGGTAGTTGAGGGGACTGAGGCCTGTGTAGTTGTGGCCCAATCAAACAAGACCTTGAATTCTTCACCCTAAGACTAGAAGGTCCTCACTGAGGGCGTGTGACCGTAGTCCATCATCTCCTACCCGGGCAGGGATTCTGTACACCCCAGTGGGAATCACACCTTCCAAAAATTCCAGCAACTAGTTCCTGTTCCCATGACCTGAAGGATATATGCACATGAAACTGGTAATTCTGAACAATGAAGGCACGCAAGCCAAAAAGCCCAGGGACACAGGGATACTGGTTTCCTGCCTGTGCTGATTTGTCCTCTGTGATGTCAGCAAATGGGGATATGGAGGGCAGGGCTCTGGCATCACTGAGCCTCAGCAGCTTGGGGTTTATCTCCCCAGGAGACAGAGAGCAGAATGGAGAAGTGCACACACACTCATGCCTCCTAAAGCTGGGTGCAGATGCTCCTGAGAGGCCAGCCGGTGCTGTGACTGTTCATTGACAAATCAGTCTGGTCTTTAAAGGCCAGCATTTCCCAAATTGGATTCAGAGGAACACAAGATCTGGGTGGTGATACTGGGTGTTTCAGGAACGAAGGGTTTTTTCATGAAGTTGGAGGGATACTATACACAACACGCAAGGTGCTGGATGCCAGGGAAATTTTATAAAAATGCCAACACTGGCCAAGAAAATTCCAAGGTATCAAGTCGGCTCTCACAGTCCTTCCCTACAAGAAAGGAAGGGTAAACCAAAAGTAAGAATGACACAATTTTATGGTAAAAGGTCTTTTCGGCAACTTTATACTGGCATGTTATAGTGACTTTATTGTTCTTATTACACTATGAGCCTACTGCAATTTCAGCTCAGGCTGTATGGCCACGGCCCCAGTCAGGTTTGGGAACATGCTTGTTTGTGACTCCTCCAAAGCGTTCAGGGCCAGCATGAGTCCCTTCCTCACAGGCTGCATTTGACTGCCCTCTACCAAAGTCCAAATCTCCTGTAATGGCCTGAATGTTTGTGTCCCCCTAAACTTACAGGCTGAAATCCTAACCCCTAAGATGATGGAACTAGGAGATGGGGCTGTGGGGAGGTGAGTAAGTCGGGAAGATAGAATCTTCACGAAGGGGACTAGTGCCTTTACAAAAGGAACCTCAGAGAGCTTCCTCTCTCCTTCAGCCACGTAAGGACTCAGCCATGTAAAGACAATGCCATCACTGAACTGGAAAGCAAGCTCTCACCAGAGACTGAATCTGCCAGCACTTTGTCTGGATTTCTCAGCTTTTAGAACTGTGAGAAATGTTTCTATTATTGAAATTCTACTCACTTTGTGGGATATTTTGTTATAGCAGCAAAACAAACTAAAACACCTTCTGCCCAAACTCAGCCTCCCTTGTGTGGCTCAAGCCTGGAATTCTGGGCCCAGTCGACACAGGCCTGAGGTGTGTGTGTGTCAAAGTAGAGCTGAAGAGTATTAGCTGCAGCTCAGAAGAATGTGTCCTGGCCCCTGTTGGCCACCAAACACTCCATGACCTTAGATGGATCACGGACTCTCCCTAGGCCTCAGTTTCCCAAACTTCACTATCAAAGGACTGGGCTGGATGCCAGATGATCTCCTAGTTCCTCTGTCCTCTGGTAGTCCAAGAACCTGTGAGTCCATACAGGGGGCCCTTGTGCAGACAATCAGAAAACTGGTGCTCATTCTACTGGGATGTTCTGATGCTGGGAGGTGAGAACAGGAAATAAACATTAGCCAAACTATAAACCATGGACACCATGACCAGTCACCGTGGCCAGTTGCAGGGAGCTTTAGTCTCAGTGTGAGCTGAGCAAGATAAATTCTTAACTAAAGTAAGCATTCCCTCCTCCTATATGTGGGTCATAGGGTTAACTAAGCCAGGGTGGAGGGAAACCCCCTTGATGACAGACCCTGGGGGAGGCATCCAGCGAGGAGGGGCTGACACGGCTGACACTTGTGAGCCAAGTCAGTGCTCTATGGTCATCCTTAGTTGTCATCATCAGAATAACAGCTATGAATCACCACAAGCCCCCTCTGTTTCAGCCTCTTATCGGGTTCTCAGTAACACAGCAAGCCAATGGCCTGGCACACAGTAGGTGACCACGCTGCTGGGCTGACTAATGCAGTGGCTGCCACTAACATCTATTTTTGCTCTTGCTGAAGCAGCGTCTCCTCACATTTCTGCAGTTCACAGCCCAGCTCGAAGGAAACTTCTAAGAGTGAGATTAAACGAAAAAGTGGATAAGGCTGCTTGCATCTGAGGACAGAAGTGTCATTCCTAAAGGCCCACCTGCTGTGAGCAGGAGGCTCCCCTCCTGTTACCAAGGCCAGTTGACATCTTTATGCCCTGAGCCCAGCATAAAGAAGGCGTTTCTGAGAAGCCTAGAATAAATCCTGCCTGCACGTCCCTGTCCTTTTCAGGCAACTTTCAGGTCCCAGCAGTGACAACTGCTCCGTTTCCATCAAGGTCCAGCTGTTTTAATAGAGACTTTAAATAACTCCCTTGGCTACGGAGAAATTTATGTCCTGCCGAGACATGTGTACTGTGAATAGACGCTTGAGAAAGGTTCGAGGCCAGATGGCTGTTGGACAATAACCAGGAAGAAACTTCCCTACCCTTCCGCGCTCCTATGTCAGTTTCCAGTGACGGAGCAGGTGTCACCATGGAGTGCCAAGCCATGAGCTGAGCCTGGGCAGAGAGAGAAAAATCAGTCATGTTCCTATGTTCCAGGAGGTCATGCTCAGATGGGTAAGGCAGACCCACCAGCAACACAAGCCACCCACCCTCGAAGCACCAGACTAGAGATCACAGCAGTGGCTGTCATTCCACCAGCACCTGCTGTGTGCAATGCTACTTGTTTAGAGACTAGTATGTTCTGGGCATGAGGTCAAATGATTCATAAGCATCTTTACTACCCCTACTACAAGCCTCCCCGTTACAGGTCAGTAAAATCATCCCGTTTTATGATAAGAACACTCAGGGAGAAGTTGGGAACTGGCTGGGTCAGTGTGTGCACTGTTGCCAGCAACATCAGAAGAGCCCTGGCCCATCTCACCCCTCAGATGGGGGCCAGGTCTGCTGGGGTGGACTGAATCAGGTGGTCAGAGTCAGAGGTGTGCTGTATTGCACCAGTGCTATATCTCCAATTGTGGAGGTGTCGGAGGGTCACCCACACTAGCCCAGGTGAGTTTGATTCTCACAGCCCAGCTGCCAGGAATTAGGTTTACCTTGTACATTAACATTGTATTTTCTGCTCAGCATCCACTCCCCAGGCCCCATCCCTCTCCTTGACTTTGAAAACTCTGCCCTTCCCCCACCATTTGCCCTCTGTCTAGGTGCTATGGCCAGGATGGAGCTAATCCCCAAAAAACTGGCTCTAAGAGTAAATACGTGACTTGGGTTGGCCAATTGATGACTTTCATTGCCCTGGATTCAGTGATTGGCTCAGAGATAACATGTGATCCAGGTTAATCCAATCAGAGCTTGCCCTTGGCTTTTTGTTGAATGTAGTATAAAAGACACCTTTCCTTTTCTTCTCTGGATGGTTGCTAAGCTGGTCAGATGTAAAAGTGGCATTGCTGGTAGTCACTGTAGGAGGAGCCTATCTAAAAATGAAGCCAACAGAGAAAAACAAATCTCCAAAAGCCAGAGGAAAATAAAAAGAAAGAGATGTCAGGACAGACTACCCCAAGAGGGCAGAGACCTCCACTGCTTTGCTCCCCACTATATAGCCAGTGCCAGGATGTGCCCTGCATGGATTGGGGCAACTGAGTGAGCCCTGCATTGAGGTGGGAGTGAAGACAGTGCCCTCAGGCATTCCAGTTGCATGAATCATACACTTCCTTTTCTGTGTCCATCAATTTGTGATTCGTTTCTGTCATCTAAAAACCAATGGATCCCATCTCAATCCTACTGTGCAGCCACCACCAGGAAACACAGATCCTCCTGCAAAATAGATTCTATGTAAAAATGGGTGCAAGGAGGGACAAATATGGAAAAAATGAATGAATCAGGCCCCCTTTTCCTCTCTACTTCCCTCAGCCCTTATCCCCCAGGTGGCCTAATTGGGAACATAGCCCTGCAGACCAAAACTTGTTGGTGACTCTCTGGTTGCCCCACAGCAGCCAGAGTGTCTCTCCCTGGAGGCTGCTGGCATTTCAGTGGGAGCAAAGCATCCCCAGGACATGTTAGAAAGAGGCTTGGAGCTGTGAATCTGCAGATCTGGGGAGTAGGACCTTGCCCTGGTGTAGGTGCTGGAGATGGACAAGAACAGTGACTCTGCAGATGTCCACAGGATTGTAGAGGAATGCGCAGCAAGTTCACACAGAACGAATGAGCCGGTTGGAGGAAACAGGGCTAAAATCTCCACTCTGCCTTTTACCAGCCATGTCATCTCAGGCAAAAGACACCTCCTCCTCCCTGTGTGAGGAGTAAATGGATGAGGATCCAGCTCAGTGGTTGGTGCACAGTAAGTGCACGATACATAGCCCGTGCCTTGGGGTGACTCACCTCACCTTGCAGATTTGGAAATGGCTTCACAGAGGTGATGTCACCTGCTAGAGTTGAACTGAGACTCATGGAGTCTGGACCAGGGCTCTCTAAGTCCCAGGCCAGTGCCCATCCACTGTGCCCTAGGTTCTCAGGAGAAAGCTGAAGGGAACTTCTTGCATCTCCCAGAGGAGCAGGGGTCCCCACAGTAGGCCAAGAGCCAGCTGCCTGAGCATGAGTCATTCAGAAGGGTTGCAGGGTGCCCAGAAGGGTGGGGCACTCTACAGAGAGCACGGAGAGCAGGTTTCCTGAGAGGGGACTAGGCACACCCTAGCCAGAATATGGTCTCTCACTGTCAGGGTTTGGAGCTTAAATGTCCCCCAAAAGCTCATGTGTTGACAGCTTGGTTCCCAGGGCAGCAATGTTCAGAGTTATGACCTTTGGGAAATGATTGGCTCACGAGAGCTCTGACTTCATTGGTAGATCAATCCACTTATAGATTTGTAACATAATAGGACATTGGAGGTGGTGGAAACTTTAGGAGCTGGGGCTCAGTTGGAGGAAGTGAGTCAGTGGAGTCATACCCTTGAAGAGTGTATTTTGTCCCCAGGACCCTCCCTCCTTTCTCTGTTTCCTGCCTACTAGGAGGTAGGCAGCTTTGCTCCTACTGTGCTTCTTACTGTTACTGCCCAGCTGGTGACTGGATTCTCTCAATCCAGAAAGAATTACAAGTTGTAGTCAGTATTTGGAAGAGAAACAGATTTAATGCAGGACATAGAAATTTACAAGATTAGCTGACAATATCCACCCAGAGTCAAGTGTAAAAAAGTGCAAGAGATCTGTCCACATGCCAGAGAGCTGAAGAATCTAGCTGGAGGCCTGTATCCCACTGCAATGTCCCATATGAGTCCAGGCAAACACCTGGCGTGCACGGCAATGTTCTGTGCAAGTTCCTCTCGGGAGATTGAGAAATCTGTGATGGAAGACTGAAGGGTCTGTGACTGAAAGCCCAAGGTCCGGTGCTAGAGGCTAGAGTCCACACTGGCAGGCCAAAAGGCAGCTTCTGGAAGCTGAAGAACCTGTGCTGAAAGCCAAGAGGTGACTCACAAAGTGAAGACCAGAGCTCCTCCAAAGAGAACAGCAGCCATCCTTGGTGAGGCGAAGATCATACCTCAGCCGAAAAGAACAGCCGAAGCCCTTCCAAAGAAAAACAGCTGGAACGAAGCTCTTCCAAGGAAAATCAGTTGAAATCCTTCCCTCTTGTTCTCTTTTTATACTGTTCCACCAACAATCTTCCTTAAAGTGGGTCTTCCATGGCCAGAACCATGCTGACTCCATTCAGCTGGGCATTGCTCACTCAGGTTGACAATTAATTAATTAACCACCATAGGAGTCAAAAGAGGATTGAGCAAAAGCATTTATTGTAGATCAAAAGCAGAAAGCAGCATTTATTATAAAGTGAAAGCATAAAGCTCCAGGCAAATGAACCTGGAAGGAGGCCCAAAAGGGGTTGCCAAAGGGACTCTTTTGACTAGTGGTTTTTGTACCCCAAAAATGACTATATCTCAGCCAAGTTGAGATCTACCTATAGGGTAACAACCAGGAAAGGTTGATGTAGGAATGGGCCTATAGGAGCTCAGAGTAGGTAGCAGTGTACTTCTGTAAGCACCAATAATTGTAACTTTAAACAGAACAAAGACATTCTTTAGAGAGGTATGAATATCTTATTTTTCAGCAAGAAATCCCACCAATATAAGGAGGACTTTATTTACTGACGTGGCCTTGGTCAGGATGCATCCTTCACCAAATCTTTCTGACTCTCTCTTTGGCTCACTCTTCTTCAGATGCCCTGGCTTCCTGACCCATCTGTGGACCTCCCTTTGCCAGAACACTTCCCACACTCCCTTCCCCTCATGGACCAGTTTTAGTCTGACAAATCTGCTTACCTTCTCACAGGGCCCTGATCATCCTCAACAATTACTGTTAGGAGCCTCTTGTTAGGTTAGGAAATGACACCAGAACCTTAGAAAATAGGGCCCAACCATGCCAGCACAGAGAGCTCACGGTCCATTCTCTCCAAGTCTCTTGTTATCTCCCCACCTCACCTACCATGCTATTCTGTCTCACCACAGATCTAAAAGCAATGGAGCCAGCTGACCATGGACTGCAACTTCTGAAACCATGAGCCAAAATAAACCTGTCCTCCTTGTAAGATATGTTCTGTATTTTGTCATAGTGACAGAAAGCTAACATATTCCCACTGGACACTGTGAGCTTTAACAAAAAATCATACCTTAACTTCTATCACCAAAGGATACACACATGCATGGTGAATTAATGAATTCAAATATGTCATTTTACATGGAGCAAAAGGAATACAGGAGAAGTGAAGTGAGTTGTCCAAGGTCACAAAGCTGAGCATGGCAGAACAGGCTCAAACCTAAATCTCTGTCATTAAAGCCTTTTTGCCTGCCCAAGCAATTTACAACTGCCAGATATTTAGGCTCCTGTGCCCTGGCGTTCTCCAGGAGGTGGTTCAAGGTCTTCCTGGGGCAGACCCACACTCTAGCCTTTGTCCAGAGATGGTAGAGCTGGGCCCAGGTCCTGGTAGGAGGCAGCTCCCAGGTAGAGGGGTGGTGGGGAGGAAGGAGCAGAGGATCTGGGAGTGTCCTGGTCTCTTGGTTTGGGCCAGGTGCTCCTGAATAGAAATGAGGGTGGTGATGTTCCTGTACATCTGCTGTAAGGGGACCAAGGGGACCGCAGTCTCACAAGTGGCTCTGATGAAGCCATTAGACCATATTTCACCAGCCAATTAGCCCTGCCTGACACCCTGACAATCCTGCAAAGCATTCCATAAGCCTGAGAACTGTGCAGCCCATAGCCCTGCGATTTCCCTTGCAGATTCCCATGTGAGCAGCATCCTGTGGAGGTAAGAATCCCCCATTATGTCCACAGCTGGGGAAATTAGTCCCTTTCACTTCCCTGTTCTGCCTGTGACGCCCTTTTCCCTGTAATGAGGTTACAGAAGCAAAACAACCTTGCATGGGCCTGAAAATATACATCAGCTCAGCTGCAGGGGGTGACTTGGGATTATTTTGGGAGCTAGATGCCTGTGTGGGCAGGAGACTCATCCGTTCTCTGCAGAACATCCTGCCAGACACAGGCCCGGAAGCTGAGTTGGCAATCCTGATCTGTCTGCACTTGCACTCCCTGTCGCTGGCATTTAGCAGTGCCATTGGAAGACAGACCCTGAGGTTGGCACCAGGTATCTGCGGAGAGTAGATAGTGCCTCTGTAAGTACTGTGCCTGGGGACCTCGCTTTCCTGACCCTAGAGCTAGCTCTCTCACCCAGACATGTCCCCCATGCCCTAAGCATGGAGACCCGGAGGTCTTACAGTATTGTAGCATTCATTTTATTTTTTAAAAATTAATTTTATTGGTACACTTCAAGTATACAATATCATGACATTCATCCTTGGAAATTTGCACCTTTACATCATCCATCTTGGTTCTTATTTTCTCCCCCTTCCCCTGCCCTCCCGTGAACCCCTCCACCCTTCCCTATCTACAAAGACTTTGTTCCTAGTTTTTCTTTTTTCCATATTAAATCCATTCCTTTCTTTCTTTCCCCCTACCCCTCCCACTTCCCCTTCCCTTTTGAGCATTCATTTATTATTTAACACATTGTTAAGCACCTACTATGTGACAGCCCCTTTATTAGGGGAAACAATGGTAAGGAAAACCATGGTCCCATCCTACAGAACTCACAGAAACTACTCTAGAAGCACACGTAGCAGTAGACACAGTGTCCTGTGACAGGACAGGAAGGGGCCTTTCAAGTTAGACCTGGAAGGTGTCCCAGAGGACATGACTTTCTGTCTTTGAGCTGCAGAACAAACTAGAATTACCAGGGCAGCTTGGGACTGAAGGATACTCTGATTGGGCAGCAGGATATGCAAAAGCCCAGTAGCCTGAGAGCTCTGAGCACAGATACTCCCAAGGCCTTTGTGTTTGGAGGGCAGGGGCTGGGTGGTAGCTAGGAAAGGGACAGGAGCACAATTATGCGAGAACTTCAAAGGCCAGTTTAAGATTTGAGACCCTCATTCCAACAGCTACTGGGAGACAAGTAGAGGGCAAAGATCAGATGGCAGGTTGGGGTCAAATCTGTATTTCCACACTGACCCTCTGACCACATCAAGGGGAGCTGTGCTGGAGGGGGGTGGGGACCTGAACGTAGGAGGTGAGCTTGCGCAGTGAGGCCGGCTTCCTGGGAGGGGGAGGTAATGAACACCATCTATAAATCATGGCCTTCTTTCCTTCCTCTCTCCCTCCCTTTCTTCCTTCCTTCGTCAGTGTTTACTGAGCACCAACTCTGTGGCTGGTCCTGAGCTCAGTGACAGGGCACCAGAATGAACAGAAAGAGCAAAGTTCTAGTACTTAAGGGCCACACGGGAGACAGATGCTTTCAGAATGGTTCAGGGAGGCCTGGCTTCCACTAGAAATACCTGGCCACTGTGAGATTCAGTGCTCATCCACAGGAAAGCAAAGGCCAGCCAGGGTGTTCAGACGTAGCCAGAGAGCCTATCACCCTGAGTTAGCCACAGAGGTTCTGTGGAAGGACACAGGAGCTAGGCCCCACAGGACAGATTGTTAGCAGGCCTATGTTCCTCGCCCTCCCTATGCAGTGCCCCATGGTGTCTTTCAAGGTTGGTTCCCATATCCATTCCATTTTCCATCCTCTGTCAACATTTCCTGGAGTAGGAACCTGAGTGGGCTTCACCTAGGTGACTGTGGAACAGCAGGAGGCTACTAGCAACCCTGCAAGGTTGACACTCCCTCCCCATTGTGCAAATGAGCAGGTGGAAATTCAGAGGGGTAAAGACACTTCCCCAAGGTCACAGAGCCACCCAGTAGTAGTGTCCAGGCTGTTGATGTCATGAGGATCGAGAACACCATCCATCCAGGCCTGTTCTGGGGTGACAAGGACAAACTCTGTCTGAGGACCAGGCAGCTTTGGGGCAATAACAATAGCCAGTTCCCTTTCAAGCTGATTTGGTTCCAGGTGCAGATCTACCCACTTTCCATTTCTGATGTACTGGCCCTCACAGTCACTCTCCAGAGCCTGCTGGTTATGCACTGCCAGTAGATGGGCAAGGAATCGAAGAGCTTATGGCGAGGAAGTGTTTATGGAGTTCTGAGACTCTGGATCAGCTGAACTGCTGTTCCAATCAGGCTGTGTTCCCTGCTTCCTTGGGCTTCAGCGGGCAGCTGGCTACTCCTTTGGGCCTGGCTTTGCTGATGCTGGCAGCCTTCTCACAAATTTGAGGGATCCTGTGCTCTTTGGTCCTCCAATAATGTGGCCTGGGCTTGTTCAAATGGAGGCCTCAGATTTCCAAGGGAGAAGCACATAACCACAGGCTTAGCATCGGCACCCCACATGTAAAATATTTTACAGGGCAGCACCTACCCAGGGAGGAGAAAGAAAGTCCCACCTCCTGATAGGAGTCACAGTGCAAGGGCGTGGGGATGGGGATGGGGGGCAGGCCACTGGCACTGGTCCCACGGGAGGTCGGAACTATTATAATCAGCCCAATTTCTGGATAAGAGCACTGAGGCTCAGAGAGGTACAGGAATTTGTTCAAAGTAACCTAACTACCAAGGGACAAAGGTCTGAGCATAAGTCATGCCCTTCTCTGTCTCTGCTGTTTCTTGAAAGCTGTGAGCAAACAAAGCCAGAGAAACCCAGTGCCCAGGATCCAGAGCAGGAGGCTCCTGGGGTAGAGGGAAGCCTCTGGCATCAGGGGGTGAAAGACTTTTCATCCTGAGAGAGACAGAGGGCTGCCTGGGCACAGGCAGCCTGGGCAGGCAGCAGATCTCGGGCACCAGATCCAGCTTTGTTGTCAAAAGGTGGGTTTGGGCTAGACTTATTTATCCATTCAATAACCATGAAATGGGATAAATTTCTCCTGCCATACTCTGCCCTGGTGCTGCCTTCTCCTAGCCATGCCCACTTTACTCTTTAACACTCAGCAGGGGCCTCCTCCAGGAAGCCCCTCTGATTCCCAGGGTTACTCACCCCCAACACAAGCACACACACACACACTGTGCTTTTACTATGCCCTAGGAGTAGGTCTGGATTGTCATTGCTGACTTCTGGCACTCTGCAGCCCAGGGTCCAACAGAGAAGAAAGTATCCCCTCCTTGGGGTCTTAGAGGCTCCAGGAGGGCAGGCCGGGGCAGTGCGTGTGTGTGTGTGTCTGTGGTGTCTGTGTGTATATGTTCACTCTCCTGCTTCACTGGGGCCTAGAACACTGCAGGGTGCGGAGCTGTATTAAACACCCCAGGTAAAAGGAGAAGGGAAGGGAGAGAGCGAGTTAGGGAGGGAGGGGACAGAGCCTTCAGGCACAGAGCTAGGGCAGGGCTGGGGAGGGAAACTGGAGATCAAGAGGCCATGAGAGGAAAAGCAGAAGGACTTGAACATTAACAATGACACCAATGACCCATGACACTAACAATGGTCATCCAGTCATCTAGGACAACAACAGCAGTCATCTGGCCATCCAGCCACCTATGATATTTTGTGCAACCAAAAATGATAATGCAGCCAGGTGGACTGGTGAGCGAGACAGGATTGGCTGGCAGGAGAGCTTTCTGGAGGGAGCCATTTCCCACAAGGCCTATACCAGGCTGAGCCACATCCAGGCTTGATTCCATAGTCAGAGAGAGGCTTTCCCAGCACACTGCTCTACCTGGAAGGGGAAGCAGAGGTCCAAGCAAAGACTGGGCCTGGGTATCTGCTCTGTCCTCTGAGTGACCTTAGACAAGTCTCTCAAACTCTCTGAATGTCAGCCCAGCCTTGGAAAGGGGAGGACAGTGAAGACCTTGACTCTGTGCTCCAGCCAGCTGGGTTCAAATTCAAGCTGCTCTCAGCTCTGGACCCTGCTGCTCCCAAAGAGGACAGCCCCATCAAGGGAAGCCTGTAGACATTTGTGCCCCACCTGAGCTTTAACAAGTTATCACGGTGGGGCATGAGCACCTTTAGGTTTGAGAAGCCCTGTCAGGCAGACAGGGCAGGCCCAGGTGTTAGAGTCCCACAGGAGGCCAGAGGGATAATGGGCCTGCCTTTCCCTAAAGGGGCAGCTTTTGCCAGGTTGACTGGCCCTCATAGGCAGCTCTCTTCGTGGGAAAGAAGGAGCACCGTGACAAACACTCTACCCAACTGTGCGACTTGCTCATGGTCCCACATGTCTGAGATCATTGAGGTGTCCCCTATAGTACAGGGACAGTCAGCGCCCCAAGCCTGGGTTTGAGGATTTGGTGAGATGACATGCATGCGGCTGGGAGTAGGTAACAGACCCCTCCTGCCTGAAGCTCCCTCGGGCTCTTCAGACACCTCCTGAAGAGCCTCTCCCTCCCCTCCTGTTGCGGCCCCTACTCCCAGGTCTGGTATTTATCACATCATCACCTTGGTTTTTCCTTCACAGAAATTTTTACACCATGTAATGATTTTTTTTGCTGTTTTTCATTTACTCACTTTGCTTGGCTATCTCGCCAGCCATGCCCAAGAGCTCCAGGAGGGTGGGGACCTGGAATCTTATCCCCAGCTGGTCCCTGTGCTCAGCACAGAGCCTGGCACACAGGAGCCGCTGAGGAATGCCTGCCGGGTGAGGGGGAGGACGAGCACTGTGACTGGCTGGATCAGTCAGGGTGGGCAGGGGCAGTAACAAACTCCCTACATCTCAGTGTCTTCACCCAGGAAGCCTGGACTTCTCTCCAAGTAGACATTGCTAGTTGGGGCGTCTCCTGGGAGGCACCTTCTCCAGCTGGGATGCAGGCATCCAGGTCCTTCATCTGTGAGGACATCATCTGCATGTTTCATTATCTGTCTGGTCTCAGAAAGGGCAGTGAACCAGAGCAGGTGCCCACGTGATTACCACGCCTGCCTAGAGGGTCCACGTCATTCCGCCCACATTCTCCTGCCCAGATCTGTCCCGTGGGTCCACCCACATGCCAGGGGGCTGGAAATGTGGTCCCTGGCTGGGCAGTCACATCGGGCATGGACTCCACACAGCAGAGGGAGCATGAATGCAGGGACAACATCCTCTGCCCCTGGGCAGTCATGGTGGACTCCGGCCTCTCCTAAGTCCCTGCCCCCACCCCGTGTCCTGCCTTTCTGCGCTATTGCCAAGCAATGCTCAGCTCGGGAAGGAGAAGTTCCGGGCTGTGGGTACTGACTGTCTTAGGAACCTTCCAGGTCTGCTGGGCTGTGAATTCTGGAGCCATCTGCCTGCATTCTCAGCACCAGAGCCTGGGATAAACAAGTTGTCTTCTGTCATTCTTAGAGGAACTTTGGGCAAGGCATGGTGTCTTAGTTGCTTTTCTTTCATTGCTGAGACAAAATACTGGACACCCAAAGTTAAAGGGGAAAAGGTTTGTTTAGCTTACAGTTCGTAGAGGTTTCAATCCATAATTGTCTTGCTCCAAGACAGGGTGGCACATGGCAGAGGGGCAACAGTTCACGGCAGTGGAAGACAGCAAAAGCAACAAGGGAACCAACAAGGGACCCTAACAGCATCTTTCTGCTCCTTTTATCTTATCCAGGCTACTTACACCCTTAATCCTACTGCCCTTGAGGTAGCATTCATTGCACCATGGATCAATCCCAGAGTCACACGTTCTAGATCCAGCTACCTCAGCAAAAGCCTGACTGCAAGAGGCTTTGAGGGGACATCTAGACACAAGGTATAACAGGTAGAGAAGAAGGAGGGTGTCTCTGAGCCTTGGGATCTGGTTCTCTGAGAAGGGAGCACTGCCCTGCTGAGGAGAAGGAGCTCGGGGATCATGTACATCTCCTTCTTGCTAAGGAGCTGAACAGAGGACACAATGGGCAGAAAGGGGTCAAGTGGCCTGAGGTGACCCTACTGTGCAACTCTACCTCCACCACAGACTAGAGTTTCTTGGGCTGAGTCATCATGATCCTGGTCAGCAAGGGGTCAGCAAGCACTTCCTGAGTGAATGCTGGAGTGAAGGAATGAGCAGTGATTAGGGGGGAGGGGGAGGGCAGAGTGGAGTGGGAGGCGGTGTGGACCATGCGTTCCCTCTGCTAGGGGCTTTCCTTTGGTAGGGAGCTTTCTGAGGAGGCCCCACAGCTCCATAGGAGAAAGAATAGCCATGACCTGTGTGACCTGTTGACCTGTTTCTAACCAACAGAACACAGCAAAGAGGATGGATGTCACTTCTATGATTTGGTTACAGAGGGTGGTGGCTTCTGTGTTTGCAGGGTGACTATTTCTACGGCCTTCTTGTCTCGCCTGCTCTGTGAAGCCTGTGGGACAAACTCCATGGCCAGGAACTGAGGCCACAGTCCCTTGGCTCCTCGAGGAACAAAATCCTGCCAGCAACCACAGGAGAGGTTCTGTTCCCATCAAGCCTTCAGATGACACCTCAGCCTCAGCCAACAATTTGATTGCAACCTAGAAATGGCCACTGAAACAGAGGATCCAGCTGATCCCTGCCTGGATTTCTGCCTGAAACTATGAGATAATAAAAGTGTTGTGTTTTAAGTCACTAGATTTGGAAGTAATTTGTCATGCAGCAATAAATAATAATGACTCTGCCATGTAATCCGTGTAACAGTCCTATGGTGCTATATGCTTATGATCCCCTCCTAGGGACAGTTCTGTGGTTTGGATTTTGAATGTTCCCCAAAAGCAATGTGCTGAAGGCTTTCTCCCTACCCATTGGCACTATTGGGATGTGGTGGAACCTTTAAGAGGTGGGCCCAGTGGGAGGAAGTTAAGACACTGGGGGTATTGGGACCCTAGGCCCTCCTTGTCCTCTTTCTGTTTCTTGGGCTCCTTGAGGTGAACCACTTTCTCCTCCAGCCCTCCCACCATGATAGTCTACCTCAACACAGGCCCATGCCAACAACACCAGTTGCAAAGAAGCTTCATGCTGGCACTGCTGCCATGCTGGTGGGGGTCTCAGACAAGTGTGGTGAGGATCACTGGGGCCAGGGCAGGGGCAGTGTAAGAGGCAGATGATGGCACATGTTCCCACTCCCCACACCTGTGACTGCCTTCGCTGAAGCTGCTGCTGGACCTGTGTATGGACAGTGGGCTGGGAGCGTGGAGATGGGCAGGTGACCTCTGCCCCCTGCAGCCTCGGGATCAAGACTCACAGAGCCCCTGGCCAGGTCACTAGTGACTCTCAGTGATGGGAGCTGACGTGTAGAAGCAGAGCTATGCTCAGGCAGCGCCCAGTGGCCAGACATTTTCCCATGCCATCTTCACATTGCTAGTCCTGTCCTATGACCAGGAAACACACTTGAGGGTGAGGGAGTGAAGCAGCTTGCCAAGATGCCACAGCAAGGAAGAGGTAGAGTCAGATTTTGAACCAAAATCTGTGCCCTTAACCACTCCGTGTATGCCACATCCTTTCTACCCATGAGTATCCCACCCCAAACCCAAGTTCAGCCTGACAATTTCAGCCCACTGGGATCAGGCCGTGGGGTTCTGTGTTGGGTTCCCCAGACCTCAGGAGCAGCCACGCCCTGGTGTACCCATTGAGGCTCTTTGCCTGGCGAGTGGCTTAAGCCTGGTAATGTCCACTTGGTGATGTTAAAAAGATGCCCAGGGTGTTTCTGAGAAATGGGATGAGCTAGTGGCTGAGAGGCTGTACTGGGGACACAGGTAGCCCTGTCTGTGCTGCCCGACTCTTTTCCCTTACAGGAGAGAGCAGCAATGTGAAGTCATCCAGCTCTGGCCCAGGTGAGCTGCACCTCCCGTAGCCTGACAGATGTCCTTGGCTGCTTTTGTGAGTTGTCTGTGCCAGAGTGGAGGAGGCTGCCTCCTCCTGCCTGACCCCGGAGGCTGAGGAGGTGGGGGCCGGAGCCCCTTCTTGAAGAACTTCTCAAAGATAAGGGAAAGCTTATCAGGCAGCATTCCTGGTGTCAACAGTAGACAAGAAGTGCTTCTCACACTTCAGCTCCAAATGCTCCCTGTTTATCTCAAGAAATGCCAGCGGTTTTCTTTTTCTTTCTTTCTTTTTTCCAGTCCCTTTCTGCCTGCTATAAAATGCATAGAGAGTAGTGACAAGCGATGAAGGGCTGACACACAGGGGAAAAAACCTTCATTTTTAAAGAATTCAATAAAGCTGCTTCTGCTACGCTCCCCATTTGAGTGGAGCTGAGCAGAGCACCGGGCAAAGACACATGGCCTGGGCAGGGTGGGGTAGACTGGGATGAAGGAGATCCATGCAGGGTGGGCAGCAGGGGAGAGGGTCAGGCTTAGGGTAGCAGCTGGGAGGAAAGGAGACAAGCATTCAGAGCACACGTGGTTAAACCAGGGAAGAGAGGTCCCTGTGCAGACGCTCCACCCGGACTCTCTGCCACTGCTCTGGGACCCATGGGGTGGGGACTGCATGGTCAAAAGGAGGGCCCAGCTGGACTGTGCCCCCCACCCCGTGCTGTCTGTCCCTCTGGCCCAAGTCTGGGTTGCTGAGGAGGTCTAAGGGGAACACTGTCCCCAGAGCCTGCATCCCATGGCGATAATCTAGGGGCAGGTATAGGGTAGCTTGTCAGCTCAGCATGCTGCAGCCTGGGTGAGGCCACAGTCACATTAGTCCCCCTGCTCCAGGATCCTGACCCCCCACACACACACACATACCCTGCAATGTCCTTGCTGCTTGGCTCTGTCTCCTCTTCTGAATCTAACACAGGTCTGGCTCCAGTTGGGTCCCAGCAAGGGGTGGTACACAGGTTGCTCAGAGACCACCAGCTGTTCCAGGGCACACAGCAATGTGATGGACCCAGCCACTGTCTGGCTTCTGTCTGCTCTGTGCTGCAGGCTGAGTGGGGCATCCAGAGAAGCTTCTGCAAGTTCTTTTTTAGTTGGAAACAAGTCAGTGGACGTTCACCGTTATTGGTGGTGGTTCTGGCAGAAGGGAGTCGGCAGGAAGGTGCAGGCTACCAACAGGACAGTACTTAAACTCAACTCCCAGCAGGGACTCCTGGTTTCCTAGTTAGTGTCTCTACCAGCATGATGGCTCTAATAGTCCCTGGACACAGGGTGGGAGAGGGGCAAAGGTGCTGGCCCCTGTGTCCCCCAGGACCCTCCTCACTCCCACCCTGCTGGGGCTGAAAGACTGATGTGTGGGGCTGTCCCCTTCTGCACCCACTTCTGTGGGCTCCAGAGGCAGCAGAGGAGGCAGAAGGCAGGAGAGAGGTCAGGGGCTTATCCTCTGTGGGGAGGGGCTGTGTGGCTCCTTTCTCTCTGTCCCCAGCTCCATGGGCAGCTTTTCCCATGCTGAGACCTTGACCAGTATTCCACAGAGTATTTTGGTTTTCTTTGAATTTTAATGGGACTCCTGGTGAGTTTGAGCAGCAGAGAAGTTGAATCCAGTTCAGCTTCTCAGAACCATAGTAGCCGCTTGGTTGTTATGGAGGAGGGAGGCTAGAAGGACACATGAGCAGTGGGCACGTTGGGAGCTACTGTAGGGACCAAGCGTTTGGATGTAGTTTGGCTCAATACGAAGGCTGAGACCATGAGGTCAAAGCCAGGCGGGACCAAGAGCCAGGGAAACTGGACCTGCAGAAAGACTCAAGAGTCAGGGCTGAGAGCTCTGCTGAGGTTGAAGCAAGGTTGAGGGCTCAGGGAGGAGAGGGCTCCCCTGGCTACAGCAAGCTCGCTAGGACATAGGAGGGAAGGATGTGGTGGGGTCAGCAGTGGAAGCAGCAGCTGCTCTAGGAGTGGGCAAGAACTGCCTTGGCCAGGAATATTAGAAACCAAAATGCTGCAGTTCTGAGCAGTCTCTGCCAGGCAGGAGACCCCGGCGCTAAGCTGGCAGCCATAATCCCAGCTTTCTGTGCATCTCTCTGCCTTGGCAGAGGCGCTCTCTGTTAGTGTGGAGGGGAGTAGGGCAGATCAAGGTAGACTTCCTGAGGAGCAGGGTCTAGCTGCAGGGGCTGGCACTGCCCTGAATCCTCCTTCAAGCTCTAGCGGGGGCAGGAATTGGGTGTGTTGGAACCACGCCACTTTCTGGTGTGGAAGCCAAGAAGTTCCTCCCATGTGTTTTCCAGATTGGCCACTTTTGAGTAGAGGAGGGATTAGCTGAGGGATGCTGGGCAAGTCACCTCTCTGAGCCTTAGTTTTCTCACCTGGGAAGTGGGGGAATACCTGAAACCCCAACGAAATGACAGTGCTGAAGCCAAGTGCTATGCTTGGTATCACAAAGGGGTGAGCCCTGTGGGCTCAGCACTGAAATTCTCCTAGAACTCAGAACCCACACCATTCTGCCCTCAACATTCTGACAGTTACCTCTGTTCCCCCACTGGAACTATCAGGACATGGAGAAGGCACCCACCAGGGCCCTTTTCAGCTTGTTCAGTGTGGGGCCTTATTTCTTTGCTGATCAACAGCCTCACAGCCTGAAGCTCTAACCACTGCACCTCCAGCCTCCTGAGCCTGGTGAGGCCATTCAGGAGATGCCGAAGCCTCCCCTGCAGACCCCTGGGGCTGCAGTGGGAAAGAAGACCTGCTGCTGATTGAGGACCTGTGGCACCTGAGTCCGGGCTCACAGCAGCCCAGGTGCCCTCTGCCCTTGGAGATCCTGTGTGAGCGGGAGGGAGGCAGAAGCCCTAAGGACGCAGGCTGGACGTGCCAGGCAGCCCGGAATGCACAGCACCTACCTGGGGACCCAGAAATAGACCTGCTGTGTGCATGTGAGTGTGGAACAGTGGCTGCTCTCCCTCCAGCCTGCCAGCACCAGGGAATAATTAGAGTCCTTTAAAAGCCCTCATTATTTCTCCCAGGACCGGGTGCCCTTTGGAAAAATGGATGTTTCCTGCCAGATTGTTCCCCGAAGAGGCCTCTGTCACAGGCTATTGTGTAAATCTGTGTTTGGCCCATATTTCTAAAAATGTAATTTATCCACTTGCCTGGTCTTAACACTCTTCTCCAAACCCTAAAAATGTTGCTGTTATTAGGAGTCCAGAAGGGAACCATAAAACATCAGAGAAGAGTGGACGGCGAAGAGAGCCTGTGGGTTCTGAACTCCTGGTGTTGCCTGGAGAGTGATCGCGGCTGCCAGGCAGCAGGAGCTGAGGGAGGTCCCCATGCTGGGAGAGTGGTGGGGAGAAAGTAAGCAAGGTAGGGTTACGGGGTGGGAGACGGCCAATGACCACATTAGACTGTGGGGCCAGGGAAGGTCTGTCTGAGACCTGAAGGGCAAGGACACACAATGACACCAAGGGAGGGAATGACCCCTGGTGGGGCAGGCATTCTGGGTCAGAGCCCTGGCAGGCCAGCTTGCCTTGGGGGCCCTATGGACAAGCAGTGGCCTCCATTGGTTAGGACCAGGAAAGCTGTCAGCAAGAGGTGACACCTCAGCTATTGGTGATTGCTGAGAACCTCACTTGGCGGGCAGAGTGAAGGCTTTCCAGACCAGAGATGGACAGAAAGGCCCAGACCAGAGCAGGCACAAACCATGTTGGAACAACCAGAGGTGCAGCCAGAGTTTCCATGCAAGGGTGTGAGGCTGCAAGTGTCCTGGGGGTCCAAGGTGATGGCCTCTCCCCTGGGGCAAGAAGATCACTGTTTAAGCAGCAGGGCAGTCATAGTCTTGCAGGCATGAGGTCCTCTACCCTGTGGCCCTTCCAGCTTTAAAAGCTACAAAGCCAGCAAATCCAGACTCTTTTCCTTGAATCAAAGTCAATAGACTCATTTGACTGGCTGCATCTGTCCTTGTCACAGCCAATCAGAAGAGGGAAAGCCTCCGTTTCCAGAAGACTGAGCACAAAAGGCACAATGTGTCCTGACTGGGTCCCATCCATGGTCCTGTGCAGAGTTGGAGAAGGTCACAGAGGCCAGAGCTAGTTGTAGAGATCAAGCCTTTCCACTCAGCACCTGGGAAGTGCCAGCAGCACCCAGACCACATCTTGCTTCTGTTCTGAATCTTCACCCAGCATGCTTGGAAGTAGTCCCCAAAGACCAGCCCCAAATAAGCAGCCCAAACCGGGTCAACCTTCTTCCATTCCTATTTTAGATCAGCCCAGCCAGTCTCCCCTCAGGGAGCTGCAGGCTGTTATTTCCCTGCTTACTAAATCAGTTGGACCCTGAGATTCTCACAGCAGGTGATTGCAGGAAAAGTTTTCTGGAATTTCAGGCCTTTTGATGGCAAGTTTGCCTAGTAAATAATTGAGACACCCAGGCTTCCTGAGAACTAGGAAGTGGAGGAAGTGCCCCAGTTCCTCCAGAAAAGCAGAGCTTTGGGGTGAAGAAGAGATTTTACTGAGATGCACTGGGAAGGGTCCTGGGCTGAGGTGGAAGGGTCTGGGGGCCAGGGGGCAGGTACAGGGAGGCACCCCTTCAAGAAGTATGCACTCTGCCCCAGATGCTGTGGCCCACAATGGGTGCCGAGCACTGCAGTTTGAGAATCTAATTCCACCTCAAACCACCTAGTGTAGAGGATAGACCCCCTCGGAGCAGGCTCATTGGACGGATGAGCAAGCTGAGGCCGAGGGAGGCCAATCTCTGCTGTGCACCTGGACTCCAGCTCTTTCCTTCTCTCCTCTCAATAGAGGCAGAGGCAGGATGGCCAGCGAGGCCTCACCACTGCTTCCCCTGAGTAGGAGCAGGAGGGTCATAGGTGGGTCACCTGGGCGACTGATGAGGAGGGACACAGCACCAAGGCTCTTGGCCATGAGACTTGTCCAGGTGTAGAGTTGGCCTTGGAGCCCCCTTGGGATCAATTTCCTCCTGTCCACCTGGCTTCAGGAAGAGGATCCATGGCCTGGGGACCTTGCAGGGTGAAGTGAGGTCTTTGACATCCTCATCACTAACTTGTCATCCCCTATTCAGGGCTCTGTGCTTCTGCTGGGCAGCTCTGACACATGCAGTGGAAAACTAGGCAACATTGCCACAATTCAAAATGCCTGTGTTCATGTAAAATGGCAGGGGAGACTTGTATGTCAGGAAATGTAAACAGGAGATCAGAGGAAAATTTTAAACATATAAACACATCAATGCATTTAAGCAATGTTTGGTGGAGATTATTCTTGGTGGTGGGTGGAATTACAGGTGGTTTTTCTTTTCCTTTTTATCTCCTATCCACGAGTGATCTTGGTGGTCAAGTCAAGTCATCTGTGAGAAGGTCAAAGGACCTCTGCGCACTGTGGAAACAGCATTAGTTCTCCACTAACTTCAAAACACATGCTTAGAATACATATAAAAGGGAAACTATAATTTCCTTAATTCTATTATCCACACAGAGCCTGTTAAATTTTTGCTGCTTTTCCTTGCAGTATACATACCCATTTACACACTTAAATCTACAAAAGTATATATTTATATACCCAAAATAGTATCATACTTTGAAATTTGTATCCTGCCCTTTTAACTTCATCTCATTTTGTGAGATTTCACTTCTATTATTTCACTTCTATTATTAAATGTTCTTTAAGAACAAGCTCTTCATAGCTGTACAATAATTTAAAGATGTAGCATTATTTACCTAGACAATCTGCTGTGGTTAGATATTTAGGCTCTTTGAGATTTCATTCCACTATAAACAATACAGTAATGAGCATCATGGAATGCAGTAATAGCTGACATTTTTTGAGCTTTCCCCATATGCCCGGCTCTGTGAGGAGTACTTTCTACACACGACCGCATGTGAGTCTCAAGCTGCCTTTTCTGGAAGGTACAAGTGCTATCCCCATTTTATAGAGGAGGAGACCATGGCTCAGAGACATTGAGAACTTGCTGAGAGAGGGTCATGCAGCAGTTGTTTAGTTGGCAGAGCCAAGGCTAAAAATCCAGATGCAATTGATTATCAAGCCCCAGTCTTAACCATTCTGCAACCTCCCTCTCTGTGTCCCACCCTCATGATTCCTTCGGGATTTATTTCTAGAAGCAGAGCTAGTGATTGCACACATTCTGAGGCTCTCAAGACACACTGCCAACACACCTTCCAGAAAAGAGGTGTTAATTTAAACGGCCACCAGCAGTCGCTCGCCCACAGTGTTAGCAGCATGCTGGGTCCTGTTGCAGGTGTGAGGCTGCAGTAAAGGAGTTAGGAAAAGTTACTTACAGTACATGCATTCAGTGGAAAAGTAGGCAATAATTCCACAATCCACAGTGATTGTATGACTATAAAATGGCATGGGAGCTTGTATGGCAGTCAGTAAAGACAGAAGATCATGGGTGGAAATGGGAACATATAAGCACATACATGCATATAACCAATGTTTGGCAGAAGTTAATTTTGGTGGTGGGATTATGGGTGGTTTTTATCTTTTTATCTGTCTGCATTATCTACAATGATTATATACAATCTTTTTAAAAAGAAAAAAATATAAGACGCAATGATGGAAACCTCTGACCCACGTGGCCTGCCCGCCGCTGACAGGATTGGGGAAGGCGTTAGGTGCTACAATGGGCATCTTCCACATTCAGATAAATGACAGAGCAGAGGGCACTGCCGCGGCTGAGAAGGGTCCCCACTTTAGGCAGGAATATCTTAGCTGTCCTGTCAGAAGAGGTGGCCTTGAGCTCAGGTCTGAGTGACCAGGAAAGAACAATTGCAGGGGTGGTTACAGGTAGGGAACATGGTAAATGGGAAGTTCCCAAGGCAGGGCTGAGCTCAGCATCAGCGGAGCTGGAAGAAGCCTGCTATGTGAAGCACAGTGAATGAGAAGACAGAGCTGGAAGATGGGGTGGGGGTAACAAGGCGGGGTCAGGGAGGCCTCTGGCCCTGAGGAATGGGTTAAGGTTCATTCCAAAGGCCGGAGGAAGATTCTAAAGGCAGCAGATCCAAGGGTCACAGTTCTAGAAATTATACTCTTTGGGACACCTTGTTTTAAGAAAAGCATGGAGCCAACCGTGGGGGTGCACACCTGTAATCCCAGCACTCAGGGAAGTTGAGGCAGGAGGATTCCAAGTTTGAGCCTAATTTGGATAATTCAGTGACTTAGCAAGACCTGGTCGCTAAAATTAAAAAAATAAAAAGCTCAGTGTGAAGGCCCTGGGTTCAATTCCCAGTATGACCCAAGAAATGTGGAATTAAATGCAAATTAACTATGCAAATTAATATGAATTTACAATAAGAAAAGCAACCACAATAAACTGCAAATTTCAAAAAGCTGACAATTACCAAAAGCAGCCCAAAACTGAAGAAAATCACACTACATTTATTACTAAGCTTCCTAACACCCTTCCTGGCTATGTCCTCTAAGCCGTTAGGGCTCTATCTTCCTTACATGGAAGAGAACAGAAAGCCAGCTCAGGCTTTTCCCAGCTCAGTCTCGTGAAAACAGTTTTCTACTATTGATCTGGAAGTTTCTTTGACCTTCACACTTCCTTCTGGATAATGTCATGTGAATTTTCAAGGTTGTTCAATTTGGGAAATCCCTTGCCACAGTTCTTTTATCTATGAACTGTGTTTCTTTGTGGTTCCTAATCCAAATTAATCTTTTGAATTGACAAGGCTCATTAGACACAAGGGTTTGGAAGGGGCTCTGGGGCGTGGATGCCCTGAACAGCAAGCTTCCTTAGCCTCTAAGAAAGCACTTGTGCCTGCCAGAAGGTTCTCAGGGGCAGGGACGTGGTCTAATCGGTGGGCTGCTGAGCAGAGAAGGGTGGCCGGGGCAGGGAGAAGGGAGCACAGGGACTCCACGGAGGGACCAGAAGAGAAGTGTCTGCTGGGAGGTGAGGACATATGGACAGACTGCGTGGCAGGGTTGGTCCTGACCTGGGTAGAGGTGAGGGGGTCTTGGGGATGACCTGGATCAGGCTTGGTGCCGATGTCTCTCTTTCTCCATCTTCTGAGGTCTGGGCACATCCCCTGCCAACAGAACTGGAGCCCTGGCCCCACCATGGGTGCACACAAGCCTGGATTCAAGGGCCCTAGGTTGCTGCCTGACTCTACATTCAATGAGGGGCTGAGAAGACGGGCACAGGCTGGTCTCGGATGGGCTCAGCCTGGACAACCAGGCTGCAGTAGAGGAGGAGGGGTGATGTCACTGGCACTCAGGTACCAGGGCACCCCATGGGAATACCTGCTCCATTAGCTGCTGGCTGATGTCTTGTGGCTGAGGCTTTGGAAATGGACTTGTTGTCAGTGGCCTCTCACTGTTAGGCCAGAGCAGAAGGGTCTTTTCACCAGACTCTCCTGCTGCACAGATCATGGGGGAAAAACAGCTCTGGAAGTAAGCCCAGAGCCTTAGCATTGGGCCGAAGTCAGTGCCCACAGTGGGCTCTGGAAGCCTTGAAGCCACTACTCCTTCCACTCTTGGGATCCTCGGCCAAACCAACTGGTACCTGCACCTCACCTGCCAGAAGCATCAACACCAGCTGGACCTGGCGTGAGGCAGCACAGGACCCATGATGTGTGGGACTCTGAGCTGGGGGAGATGGATCTGAGTCACATGGGGGATGTTCTTTTTGTTCTGATTTAGGATGGAAACTCACTGAGGATAGTAAGAAAAGGAATGGAGCTGGGTGGGGTGGCCCATGCCTATAATCCCAGCACTAAGCTAAGGCAGGAGGATCACTGTGAATTTGAGGACAGCCTGGGCTACATAGAAAGTTCAAGACCAGCCTGAACTGCATCGCAAGACCCTGTCTCAAAAAAAAGAAAAAAAATGAATGGAAAATTAAAAGAAAAAGCTCTATCTTCAATCATCCAGGTAGGGCCAAGGACTGGGTGTGGATAGGGAATACATGGGGTGGGGGTGATTCTGGGGTTTCAAATTGGGAGGTGACTGCCTGGGGCTGTACTAGGGCCTCCCCAAACTCATAAGTGGATGTCCTAAGCAGGATATATCAGAATGTGACCTTGTTTGGAGATAAAGTCTTCACAGAGGTAATCAAGTTAAATTGAGGCATTAGAATGGGCTTTAATCAAGTATGGCCTGTGGTCTTAACAAGGGGAAATGTGAGCATCAAAGCAGAGATCAGGATGAAGTACATACAGGTAAAGGACCTAAGATGGCCAGAAACCACAGGAAGAGGAAAGAGACATGGAACAGATCTTCTCTGCACAGAGAGACCAATACTGCCAAAACCTTGATCTTGGAAATCCAGCCTCCTAAGCTGTGAGGCAATAAATTCTTATTATGCAAGCCACTCAGTCAATGGTGCTTTGTCATGGCAACCCTGGCAAACTAACATGGTGTCTGTCTTAGTCCACTGGGTCTGTCCTGTAGAACACCATAGGCCAGGTGGCTTATAAATGACAGAAGTTTATTTCTTACAATTCTGGAAAGCAGGAAGTCTAAGAGCAAGCCTCCAGCAGGTTCTGTGTCTTGTGAGGGTCACTTCCTGACTTATAGACAGTGGTCTTCTCCCCTGTCCTCACATGGCAGAAGGGGCAAAGGAGCTCTCTGCAGCCTCTTTTATTAGCACCAGTCATACGAATTTCAGGGGATGCAAACCATTGGCTAGTGGTGACATTGAATGAAAGACTTGAGGGAGGTAGGGAGGTTGGGCAGGTGGATCCTGGGGAAGAACATTCTAGGTTAAAGGAGAAGCTAATGCAGAAGAGAACAGCAGAGCAGACAGCAATGGATGGAGGTACCAGGTAATGGCAGGTGCAGGCCATGTGGGCCTGCTGGACCACTCACGATGGATTTCTCATGGCATGGAAGAGAGAGCACGTAGGGCATGCGCCCGGCTTTGGTGCGAGGCTGCTCTGCCTGCGGTGTTAAGCAGGGCAGCGGGGTGAGGGTAGGGGTAGAAACCATGTGTAGGCTCTTGCAGTGGTGCAGATGGGCACTGAGGGTGGCTCAGCGCAGGTGGTGAGAGTGACCTGAGTTGAGACAGGAGTCAGGGATGACAGGGTATGAGTTTGAGAGAAACAGGAGCCAGGCATAACAGCAGAACTGTCAGCATGGACTTGTCATTTGCTAGACAAGAAAGATAAAACCTAAGGTTTGCTGCCTCAAAAGGATGTCAGTGACCTTTTGATTGGAGAGAAGAGAGGCAAAATGGCAGCAGGGCACAAGGAACTCAGTTTCCCAATTCAGCACGGCAGGGGTGCTAAGTAGCCAGGTCCCACACCAGGCTAGTGAATCATGTACATTCTCCTTGCTTGGTCTGCTGATGACAGTCCAGTGGGAAAGGCACCTACAGGAGGGAGACCGGAGAGTCTCTGGGTTTCAGCTCACAGAGGGCTGGAGACTTCACAGGGTTTTCCAAGAACAATACCAACTTCCTGACCCTCAACGCTGAGAGAGACTGGTCTTCAACACGTGGGGAATGCTGCACTTTCTCTGAAGAAGTTTGATGTGATGAACCCAAAGGGAACTTAAGGACGACAAAGGCCACTGCTCCTACCCCCAACAAACGGCCACCCCATTCAAGATTTGTAATGACCCCTGAGTGGGAGAAACATAGGGCTGTGGGCAGGAACTGCCTCCCTGAAAAAAAGAGGAAATGAGACTTGAGCCAAAGATGAAAGAATTTATGTCCTAAGAGGAATAAGCCCAAGAAACAAAGACAGAATGACTAACACTCAGACTAGCAGAAAAGAGTCACAGTTCAAATGAGAATCATCCACAGAAGTTATAAAATGAGAGGGAAAAATGAGCCAGCACATCTTAGGAGAGAAATGAAACAAAAGAAAACATTTCAGAGATGAATATCACATAAAAGCCAGCCCCCTAAATGATAAATCAGAACTGGAAAGTCCATCAGGGAGATGGAGGAATTACTCAAGTCAAAATGGAAAAGAACAAAGTAGCAATAAGGAAGAAATGAGAATAAGTGACGTGGGTATCAGAGCAAGGAGACATGGTGGGAGGAGAGAGACACAGAGAGAGAGAGAGAGAGAGAGAGAGAGAGAGACAGAGACAGAGACAGAGACAGAGAGACAGAGGTAGAGAGTCAGAAGAACTGCAGTTTGTTCTTGTACTTCAGGCTCTGTCTCCTGGGCACATGTTCTGTGACAGGCACTGGGCTAAGAGTCAGAGTCTAAGTAATCTTGTGCAGACTATCAGGAAATAAACACATTTAAATAAGAAAAATCAGAGAAATGTTAAAGGGGTAGAACCAGGCCCTGTGGATAGTGGCTTTGATTTATTGAATGCCAAACCCAGGTCAACACTGGATTTTCAGGTACCCATGATCATGGGGTTGGGTGTGACCTGTTAGCAGTGAAGTCAGAATTCGAATCCAGGTGAATGTACTTCCATGTTCATCTTCTTTCTCCTGGAATATGCTGCCTTCAGTGTGACAGCAGCCCGAAGACACCACCACTGAGAGTCCTATTGAGTGTAAATCCTGTGTATCTGGTCCTAAGGGGTGATCTTGAGGGGTCTGGGTCTCCCTGAGTTCCCATGGACGAGCACAGAGATGAAGATTCTGACTAGGGACATTTTCCAAAGGCGAATTTTGAGATGAACAGTGGAGCAACGATCAAACCACAGACTGGTGTCCAGCTGTGCTAGGAGTTCGGGACCACAGGACCATGGGAGAGGCCAGGAAGAAGAGGGGACAATTCTCTGAGAAAAGAGGAGGCAGGCAGTCTGCTGAAGAAAGGACACTCTGAAGACCATCAGGCCCTGAAAAGACGAGGCATAAAAACTGCCTGCCTGTGCTGTAAGTCGGCCAGAGGGCTTTGGCCACCTTCTCAGGCCTTCCATTGCAGCCACTGGCACAGAATACACAATGTGTAGATGATTGTACTGGAGCCACCAAGTGCCATGCAAACATAAACATAATACCCAGCAGTGCCCTGAGCCCAGCCCTGCATTCCTTGGCATCTGTCAAAGCTCTCTTTCTAAGGCTTTGCATTATTTAAAACAAGAGCAAAAAGACTGATTCCTTGCTCACAGTACTGGGATTGTGCTTGTTTCTCATGCCTTCTGTCTGCCTGAGCCCCTGACCCAGGCCACCCAGCTCCCCTGCCTGAGACCAGCCCCCTGAATTCCATGCCCACTCCTAGCCTGAGTGGAGGAGCTGAGGAGGGGATCTTCCTCCAGAGTGAGACCTGCAGAGTTGAATCAGTTATGGAGACAGAAACTGGGTTGGCGGTGGAGAAGGAAGGACTCAGATGTGCAGAGCACAGAAGATGTGGAGGAGAGGCTGGAGGGGGCACTGAGTCCAGGAGGCTGATGACCAAGGCAAGGACTTAAGGGTAACAATTCCTGAGTGGGAAGGCAGTTTCTCAGCAGCAGGGTGGGGCTGGAAGCCAATATGTGAGATTAAGGAGCAGGTAGAGGACAGATAGGCAGGTGTGATGATCTGTGAGTGCAGGCCCCAGATTTCCCAAATCAGCTCTCTGACCTACTCCTATCTTTATGTCTCGGACCACCTGAGACATAAAGACCACCTGAGACACCTTCCTACATAGTCTTCTTCAGACCTCTGTGCTGGGCTTTCCTTGTGGAACATTCTCCCCTCTTCTCACCACCAAATCCTGTTTGCAGTCCAAATCTTAATATTTAAAAAGGTCCTAGAAATCACGCAGCAATCAACTCCTTCATGTCACATTTAAAGAAACTGAGACCCAGAGGAGGGAGGTGACATGTGCAAGCTCACACAGCTGGAGAGTATCAGGGTACACTAGTCACCTACTGTCATGATCCTGCTGCACAACAAACTAGTCCCATTCAGCAGCCTAACACAACAGCCAGGTCTTTTCGCCTGTGTCTGGTCTGTGGGCCAGCAGTGATGACTATGCTCATCCTGGTTGTGCTGGGCTGGACAGAGCTTCAGACCATGAGTTTGGATCAGATCTGCCCCAGGAATTTCTGTCTTTCTGAGAGCAGAGAGTCAACCAGAGCACTGTCTTTCAAGGGATCAGCAGACCCTTGGGGGAGCAGGCCTTACGCATTTGAAAGTTTTGCTTGTATCCCATCTGCTAACATCCTATTGGCCCAAGCATGCTACATAGCCAAGTCCAAAGTCAAGGAGCCAGGAAACAATCACATGGCAAGAGGAACAATAAGTAGAAGGATAAAGACCTGAGCCAGTGATTCGACAGAGCCCCAGAGGGAGGACTAGACCAGGTGTTCTGTCCCCCAGGCATGTCTCTTTCCTCTTTCCCACGTAGATTCTAAACAGAAGAGTCAGGGTTTAAATAGCAACGCTGTATCAAGGGAACACTTTTCCTCCAGAACTGGAGCCAAGGTGCCAGCCTTACTAAGGTAACAGAAATACATTCTCCAAAGTGCAAGGACCCAGAAAGTTAGGCTTTCACTAACCTTCCAGACGAATCTATTTGAATACTTAATCCAACCAACTAAAAAGTAATTAAAAATGAAGAACTCACAACTGACCCCATGATGGTGGCACAAGCCTGTAATCCCAGCACTCTGAAAAGCTGAGGCAGGAAAATCGTAAGTTCAAGCCCAGACTGGGCAATTTAGCAAGACCTTATCTCAAAATAAAAAGGCTGAGGATGTATCTTAGTGGAAAGATCCTGGGTTCAATCTCCAGGACCACAGAAGAAGAAAAGGGAGAAAGGAAAGAGGGGGAGAGAAAGAAGAAACTCACAACTGAAAAGACCTGCTGTAATTAAGATAACAGAACAGAATATGACTTTATGGCTCTTCAAAGAAAAGCTACACAATCTTAAATAATAATTTGATAGTAGACTGGAGCAAAATGCCACTGATATAAGGAGACATAGAGAGGAAGGAATTAGGTAATAATACGGCTTAGTTGCTACTTCTTCATGGTAGGTGATCAATGATCTACCCACAGGATTTAAAATTCAAACCAGAGCACGTATTAACCAAATATCAAAATAAGGGTAAAAATAAAACAAGCCATAGCACAAATAACAGATGGCAATGAAATCTCACAAAAGTATAAATATTTTTGTATGAAAATTAGTGAGAGAAACACAACCTAAAATATACTATAACGATGATCACATACCAGATAAATAAAGCTAGAAAAGGCATCTCTCACATTGGGTGAAAACACTATTTTAATGCTCCCTACCAGAAGTAGCCAGTGTGATGGGCAAAAAAAATAGGCCAATTATAAGCAACATCAAAGAAATAAAAAGTCCAATATAAATGCTGAGTTCAGGAAAAGAAAGATGAGGTCAAAGGGAAATACAAAGAAATTAAGTGGGATAAAGAAGGCTCCTTTTTAATTATTAAAAATATAATTACAGTGAAGTTATACTAGTCTTAAATCAATAGGGACTAATTATATAACATTGAAACGTATGGAATAAATGCTGCTGGAAATGCAAAGAAAATTCCAACAGAAATATAGTGTTGGGGAAATGTCAAAAGCCTGTCTGTTGGTAACTTTATAAAGAAGAACTAAAAGGCCAGGCGTGGTAGTGCACACCTGTAATCCCAGCTACTGTGGAGGCTGAGGCAGGAGAATCACAAGGTCAGGCCAGCCTGAGCAGCTTACCAAGACCCAGCCTCAAAATAAAAAGTAAAAAGGGCTAAGGATGTATGTAGCTCAGTGCTGAAACACTCAGGGTTTGAGTCCCACGGACACACACACACACACACACACACACACACACACACACACATGAGCATGTGGAAGAATTAAGATTATTTGAGGACATAAATAGCATAATTGATAAAATCGATGGATTTGATATGTAAACAGCTCTGCACAGCAAACAAGAAAATACATCTTTTAAAAATGTTTATTTAAGTGGATCAAATACCGTGTCAGAAATAAATCCCAATAAGTTTCAAAAAGTGGGAATCAGATCCCCAGGTTGTTGGACTACAGATCTGATCTGCAGGATGAACAGGGAGAAGACAGATCAAGTAGAAATTTCCACATATTTTAAATCCACATGGGAGATAGAACTTGTGAGGATAGGCAAGAAAAGTCCTCCAGGGAAAATTAAGTCATAGTATATATGGATGGATTTGATAAGTCTATGGAATTGAAAATCTAATCAGTGCAAGAAGAAAGACATGGTCATTCATAGTGAAAGAATGAAGGCTAAGAATCAGGGAATGGACCCAAACGTGTGCACGGGTTAAGTATGCAGAGGAATGTGTGAATTGTGTACAAATTTCTACTCCACAGGGAAAGATGAATCATTAAATGAGTTGGACTATGATTGGCCTGGCTCTTTGAGACATGAGAAATAGCACGGAAGCTTCTGATAAAAAAAATTTTCATGAAAGAGGAACAGGAAATAGTTTCCTAAGCTTTTCAACAAGGCTGGACACTATAAATGGAGAGACAGATGAATTCGATGTAAAATTAGAAACTTTTGCATGTCCATGAAGCCATTGAAAATCAACCAATCAATCAATCAATCAATAAATAGGAGAAAAAGAGGACTAATTAATTTATATCTGCAGAAATCAGGATAGAATTACTCCTGTGTTCTGGGGACAGGGGCTTCTGGGGCTCTGGCAATGCCCTATTTTTTTAATGTTACCATTTATTACATGCAAACTTTTAAAATTAAACGTTAAAAATACATCACTAACATATTTAAAACACCGGATATTTTCCACACAAATGAAAAAGGGATTTACATTTATGCACAAACTATTACCACAGTGCTATCCGCAAAAGAACTCTCCTAACACAAAACAAATGTGCTATGTGCAAGCCGCGGAAAGATTCAGACAGCCAATATGCAGATGAAAAGATACCTAATTTCTCTACTAATCAAAGCAAAAATGCATATGCCAAGAGAGGGTTGGTTTTCCACTCATGAGGCAGATAAAGATTACGAAGATTGACAAAGCTGCTTAGCTTATTGGAAAATGGGGCGCCCTTGTACTTAGATGATGAAATGGGAATTGATTCAACCTTTTCAGGAAGACAGTTTGGCAGTAAGTGTTCACATATGAAATGAGCGTCCCTTTTATCCCGATAATCTCATTTCCAAGAAGTTTATCGATGGAAGTGGTCACAGAAGTTAGCACAGAAAGAGCTATGTGGCAGTGGTTTCTGGACTGCATCGTTTCTTTACGAGATCAAATCACAATAGAGAATTGATTTGTTAAATTAGTGTAAACCTGTAACATGGAATGTGGTATAGTTTAATGCTGTAAAATGTTGTAATTCTTCAACTATTAAAATGAAAAGACATCCACCAAACCCTATTGAGAAAAAACTAAAATTGGATCAGAAGCCATTTACTGACACTGAGAAACAGAAGAAAGGATATTTATGAAAATACTAGCAATAGGTTTCTTTGGGTGGTGTGATTTGGTGATAGTTTTCCTTCTTTGTAGTTTTCTCTCATGTTTGAAATGCTTATGGCAAGCAGGTACTCTTTTAATTTTTAAAAATGAAACCAGTTTACACATTTATTGAGCTGAAAAAGACGAAATTCTGGTATTAGGCCACTTTAAGTCTTATACAGAAAAAAATGAATCTCTCCAATTAGCTTTCCTTTTTAGTTATTTTTTTCTGCTAGATTTAACCAGAATTATTTAAAAAATGTAATTTCACCATCCTTGCTTTGGGATTCAGTTCAAATGCTAGTTCAAACAGATATTTTGAAAGTGTTTACTAAATGCTCTTTATTCTAGAGGGGCAGCATGCTGTCTGCCAATTGCTAATAGATCAGATCCTTCTTCCTGTTTCTGTCCAGGGACCATACGCTCAGCTCACTCGCTGATGACAACCACGTGAACATTCAGAAATGCAACTACAAATTTATGCAGACTCCAGGACAATCTAACATTTATCAGATATTTACAATGTTCTAAAGGTGTCACATGCTTTATTTCATTCGATCTGCACACCTACTCTATGCTGTAGGTGTAATTATTTATGAGGAAACTGAGGATTGAACCATTTAAGAGACTTGACTGGGATTGTGCAGTTCATAAGCAGAAGAGGTACATGAGCTATGCCTCATTCCAGAGCTCCAATAAAAGATATAAGGCACTGAGACATAAATCTAGTAAACTATGTGCAAGACCTTTAAAGAGAAAATTATAAAACTTTATCGAAGGACATAAAAAGAAAACTGAATAGAGGGAGAGAGATAACATTCTTACAGACAGGAAGGACCAATATTCCAATGGTGTCAATTATCCACCCATGTCAATTTTGAAACACAATACCATACAATTTTTAATGATCCCAGCAGACTCTCGGGTGAACTTGACAGGTTAATGCAAAAGTTTTTCTGGGAAATTATGTTGAAGGGCAAGAACAATTTACTTATCCAAACCAAGGCTTAGGATAAAGCTTTAGTGCATTAGATTGCACAAGACAGCTTAGCGCAAGGTGAAGAGGCCAGGAGGGAAACCAGTGATGGAGCCAGATATCCACGGAAACTGGACCTTCACAGAAGAGGTGCTGCAAAGAACCAGAGGAGCAAAGGAATATCTCTAGGAAAATGGCAATGTGAAGAGGGCAAAGTTTACATCTTACACAAAAAGTAAAGGTATCAAGTAAAGCCTTACTATGAAAACTAGAAAAAATAATACTTTAAGACAATTGGGAAAATTTAAGAAGTAATCTTTACGACCTTGAGGTGGGAAAGAATTTCTTACACAATACATACAAAAGCACAAATCATAAGAGAGAAGAGGTGAATAGACTCAGGTACAATAACACTAAAAACTGCTCTATGGTAAAAAAAAAAAAATCAAACCTTAAAAATTAAGAGGCAGACCAAAAGATATTTGCTGTACACATAATCAATACAGAATTATTATCCAGAATATGTACAGAATTCCAAAAAATTAGAAGAAAATGACAAACTACCCAATAGAAAATTGTGCACAGAGAAAACATCAGTGGCTAATAGAGAAAAGAGAGATGTTCACCTTTACTAGAAATCAGAGAAATGCAAATTAAAGCAAGGACATGTCTCATATTCTCAAGTTCAGCAGGTAGAAGTAGGGATTGTTGCAAATGCTCTAAGACCTGGCAACATAATCCAAAGTTGAAGGCATTTGGATTTCAAGACTCAACAGTTTCAGCTGTAGGAATCAGCTACAGATGAGCTGGGACACAGGTGTACAAGGAAACAAGATGTACCTGCATCTTTATGTGCCTCAGTGAAAGTTTAACATCCTAAACATCCATTACTAGGAACATGGTTATATAAGTTTGCAATCATAAAAGGGAAACAGACAGAGCTATTAAAATCAGTGAATTGTGTCCACAGCTATCAGCATGTGTGAGTCTGCTAGACACAAGGGTGAATGGCCAGAAGACAGATGTGTATGTCAGGATGGAATAGTAGTTATGGACAGATTCAGGGGTTTTTTTTGCTGTGTGCCAAAAAAGTTATTGTAACCTCTTTGCTCCTCAGTTATCTCATCTGAAAATTGAGGCCAACAGAACTCTGGGTGGTAGTAGAGAGTAAACATTGTATGTATGTAAATAATTAAGAACATCGCTCAGTGCACAGAAAGCAATTGATAAATACTACCTATTTTGAAGATACTGATATTTGATAAATGAGAAATAGTGTGTTAGGCAGTTTTCCATTACTATAACAAAATACCTGAGGTAAACAACTTAAAAAAAATGAAAGGCTTATTTTAGCTCACAGTTTTGGAGGTTTCAGCATATCATGGCAACGGTGCATGGAAAAGTCTTTATTATTTGGGCTTTGGGAAACATTTAAGATCCCAAGCGCAAAACAGGGACTGGGATCAGGTGCCATCTTCAACTGCACCTGAAGCAATTATTTCGTTAAAAAATTGGGTTAAATTTTAGGTAGCACAAGAGAATTTTTTTACAGTGCTTGAAAGTCTATATCTGGATTATTGTGGTGGTCAGATAAATGTTTACAAGTGGTGACACTTCCTAGGAGTTCATACACACATGCAAATAAGGATATATAAAAAAGTTGTTTGAACAAGGTTCAAACACATCTGTCTTCTGGCCATTCACCCTTGTGTCTAGCAGACTCACACATGCTGATAGCTGTGGACACAATTCACTGATTTTAATAGCTCTGTCTGTTTCCCTTTTATGATTGCAAACTTATACAACCATGTTCCTAGTAACGGATGTTTAGGATGTTAAATTTTCACTGAAGCACATAAAGATGCAGTCTAGTTAGTAGACTGCCATGGTGAGCTGGATTCTTGATTGTGATATTACACCATTAGTATGACAGATATTACCACTGGGTGAAGCTAAACATGTAAGGACCTGTCTGTACTATTCTTGCAGCTTCCTGCGAGTCTATAGCTATCACACAGTTAAAAGTTACTTTAAAATAGCGAAAAAATGAAGACTGAAGTAGATGAACAAATTTTGAAATATCACTGTGGGCATTTGAGCATTTATAGTACCAATAGTAATAAACATAGTTACTCATATATTCCCATATGCCAGAGGATTTATAGGTATTAACAATTCTGTTATTCTCTTTTACAGATGATGATGGTAATTAATGCACAGAAAGGTTGAGTAACTCTCTCAAGCTCACATGGCTTCCATGTTGTGGTGCTAGATTGTAATTCAGGCTATTTACCCACTGAGCAGGGTTCTTAACCACTGCCTATACTGTAGCGCCTGTCTTTTTATTCTTAACTATTCTCTGTAATTTACTATATGGTTAAAATATTTCCATTTGTAAAGGGAAAAATAATATTGGAAACATTTTTAAAGGCAGGAATAATGAAACTACTGTAATAGAAGTTAGGGGTGTCAGAGCTAGCTCCTGCCTGGGTCCCCCATGTTTATCCACACACTTGGCTATGGAAAGCCACAGTACAAACAGCATTCCAGTCTACAGAATAGTACACTGCGGTATACAAAGTCTATGGAATCTCTGTCATCTTGTTTGTAGGGGAGAGTTCTGCACCAGACCCTGACAATGGATAAGGACACTATGGCCTAGAGCACCCATGAGGGACAGGAGGCAGACATGGTCTTCTGTATAGACTTGGACTGGGTCTGATCCACTGAGCTGCAGGACTTCTCAGGCACCATGCTGTGGGGGACCCTGATATGGAACCTCCCTTCAGGGGAAAACTTGCACTCCAGGGACTGGGATTTCTGCTGCATGAGCTTTAGCCATCAGCACATCTGACAGCCATCTCAGCTTCCAGCTGGTCATGCTCTTCCCAGGTATCCCCTGCCCATGCCTGGCAGAGCTGCCCAGATTGCTCAAAGCCACTGTCCACCCTGGTTCCCTGCAGCCGGCTTAGGCCTCCCCTCCATGATGGCTCCTGCCAGTCTCCTTCCTCCTGCCCCACAGGGGTACTTCCCAATGGACATCCTCCAGACACACACAGGGCTAGGAGTCTGATCCAGGGAACCACAGGAACGGGGTCCAGGAGTCATGGAAGCTGAAAGTTTTCCAGGTGATGAGACTACGCAGGTAGAGACCCTGGTTTCCTCCCCGCCTTCCTAGCAGAAGTGCAGTTGCGATGCTAGTGAGGCCTGGTGGGGAGGAAATGAAGCCACCACAGAGGGCTAGACAGGACCTAAAGGGAGAGCACCGAAGGCCAGCAGGAGCACCACCACCCCCAGCTGTGGGTGGCTCAGGGAGCTGCTGCCCATGGATACCCTTACCACCATCTCCTCTGTTCCTCTCTTATTTTTAGCTCAGTTTCCTCTGCCACAGACTCTGTTATCTCAGTCATTTTCACTGCTTGACTACCTCTGGTTCTGCACTGTACTGCAGGATCCTGCATTGCAGGATCTTTGTCAACAGGGTTAATTCAGGTTTTCTCCCTCTCCTTTCTCCACTAGTGAGAAGCCTGGCTAATGTTCCCTTGTCTGGTATCCATCCCCTGGGGTAGCCCTCTCTGCCTCTTCCCACTCCTGGTGTGGGCTCCCATCTCAGCCCACTGCCTCACCCAATGTAGATTCCCCTACCTCACTGGGGCAACTTGCACCCGCTTCTGCGGTGCACAACTTAATGAATGTTTTAACAAACTGTGGGAGTGAATGAAAGTTGGTTATCCCCAACTTTTAGCACAATGCCCATACTATAAACATATAATAATAATTATGTTAGTATTAAATAAGCAACTAGAAATAAAAAGAAAGTAGGATCCAGTAACTCATCATTTACCAGGAATCAGGCATGCAACTCATCTATCACACTTCTGTGAACAGTGTGCTACTGAACCATTGCAAAGTGTCAGTGAGGCTGGGAAGGACATGTCTGCCCTATTTATATGCATAAATCCATAAGTTCATAGGCCCAGTATAAAATTCAGTGATGACTCATGGGAGGTCCTAAATGGTGGAAGAATAAGGTCAAGGTCACCCAACAGCACTGCTAGCTCTATACTACTCCAGAGATGCTCCACCCAGGAGATGGCATAAGAATCAACCAATCAGCACAACCTTTATGGAAGGCCACCCAAGAAAATAATAATGACAATAAATAGAATGATCATAATGAAAGATGGAGCTTTTCCTATGTGCCACATAACAAGCTAAGGAGGTGCACACTATTGCCATCCCCATTTTCCAGAGGAGAAAACTGAGGGTTTGTAAGCAGCTTTTTCCCTCTGTCATATTTGCAACTCCTTTCTCTGACAATAAGAACTGTGGTTCCCATTGTGGTTGCTACATAGTGTTCAGAAAGGAAATCTTTTGCCCACACTCACACAACTGCTCGGTGGAGTGGGTCAGCATGTGCATCTGGGGTGTTTGGTTTGATATATTCACTTCCAGGGAATCCTCCTACAGAGACTATAGTCCACATGTCACTGCTTGTTCCTATTGATGGGTGCATGCTCTGTACACTCTCTACAATGGTTAATTTTAGATGCTAAGGGATGCCCAGATGACTGGTGAAACATTCTTCCCAAGTGAATATGTGAAGATAAGCACTGCTGGGATAAGTTAGCATTTGGGTGGGTAGAATGAGGATGGTAGAATGAGGATGAAGTTCTGCCCTCACCAGTGTAGATAGGTGTCATCCACTCTATGGGGGGCCTGCATGGCACAGATGCAGAGGATGAGCAGGGCCATGCTCTCCGTTTGAGTGGGGCATCCATCCTCTGTCATCAGACCTTAGTCCTCCTGGTTCTGGGGCCTTTGAATTTCCTAACTGACACCATCAGCTCCCCACCACCACCACCACCACCACGTGCAGCCCTTTGGAAACAGACTGAATTATACCTCTGGCCTTCCTGATTCTCCAGCTTACTGGGGGCAATTTGTAGGAGAGTTCACTTTCCCTAACTGTATAAGCCATTCCCATACTAAATAAATGAATGAACTATTAAAATGCTTCTTGCTGAGACGGAGGGTCTGCAGGTCCCACACATCTCATTGCTCTAGGGCTTGCAGAAGATGCTGCTCCAGGCTGGGGTGCAACTGGGACCACAGCCTATGCCCCAGGGCAATCCATGGCCTTCTCTTCCACATAAATCTGGTGTCACCAGTCCCTACCTGTCTGGTAACAGCCCCACCGCCCCATGGTGCCTGTATGAAGCACCAACTCAGCCCAGAGGCCTGATACGACCTTGCTTGTCTATAACTTGCCCACCCTTCTCAGCTTGTTGAAGACTGAGATGCCACCACCACCACCACCACTGAGGGAATGAAGGGAGGGGAGGAGATGTGTTTATTCAGGCTGAAGGGACCTGTTTTGCAGGCAGCCCAAGGTAGACAAGAGGACAGGAAGGCTGGGAGGGTGCAATCCTGGAGTATATTTCCCAGGCTACACAGGAAGCCAGGTGTCAGACCTGCCTTCTCACCTCATCTGGTTTCATTCTCCAGACATAAGAGTGGAGAATAAGTTTCCCAAAGTTCTCCATGCCACTGTATCTACTGAATACCACCAACCTTTCACTTGTACATATTTTTTTCTCCTAAAATGTCAAATGGGTCTTTCCTAGAAGAGCCAAGTGGAAGTAGAAGGAATTTGAGGATACTTTTGTCTCATTTAAAGGTAACCTGTGGTGAGTAGGAGTGAACAGACCCACTTGACAGCCATCCTCTCCTCTTGCTTCCCCAACTCCTGCTCTCCTGGCCTCAACACTTCAGAAGTGCACCTGGGTCCCCACAGGACTCAACAGGGCCTGGAGTGGAATGGGTGGGGACACAGGGCTTCTGGGTTTTTGTTTCCTGGGCTTTAGGTTTCTGTAGCATTTAGAGGTCAAAACCCCACAATTTCATATTGTTTGGTCTGATGCACACCTTTCTTCAACTCCATAAGAACCCTGTGAAATGGGTTTGTGATCCCCATTTTGTGGACAACAGAGAAGCTGAATGACTTCCCCCAAAGTCACAATGAAAATAATAGCGTCATAATCTGAGTGTGCGTGTGTTGGACTGAATGCTGACAGGATGTTGTGCCTGTTGTCTCTCATAGAGTCTGAAATCTGCTCTGTGCCTGATCGAGCCATGCTTCTTCTCACCTAGCTTCCCATGCTTATGTTAAGCCTCCTTTGTGGCTCCTTTCCCCTTCTTTGCATTCATTCTGCAGATACTTGTTGACAAATTCCCATGTGTCAGGTTAGTGTTAGGGTCTGTAATCGTTAAACAAGACATTGCAGGGCTTAGCAACCAGTATAGATGAAGGATATTTCTGTGACTTCAACTATGTATGTTCAACAAAAGAAAATAAAAAGATAAGAATATAAAGAGCACAGGGAATTTTGCCAGTTGCAGGGATATGCAGTGGCTTCACCACATATCCAAAAAGTTCGACAAAACCATAGCAGAAAAAATCATGAAATAAATCACACCAAAGCACATCATAATCAAATTCAGAAAGCCAGTGGATAAAGGAGAAAAATCTAAAAAGTAGCCAGGAAAAGGGGGGAGAGAGGGAGACATCAGGTAGAGGGGAAAATACCATGTCAGAAAATATGTAAGGCAGAAAACAATGGAGTGACAGCCTTAAAGAAAGAAAAAATTTTAAATATGAACATAGTATTCTATACCCAGTGGAAATATCATTTTTAAATATTCAAGACATGTACACTTTTTCAGAATAGATAAGAGAATTCAACATCAGAAGAACTCCTCTTCAAAACATGTTGAAGAAAGACCTTTGAGTGTAAGGAAAATGATAATACAGAGAAATTTGACTCTATACAAGAAAAGATGAAAGCTAGAATGGAAAACATGATTTCATTTCATTTTTTACTCTTAGAAATGATTGTTTAAAGTACAAACAAAGGATAGTATTGAGAGGTTTGTAATAAATGTAGAAGTAAAATGTAAGAAAACAATGGCTCAGAGGATGGGGCAGCATAAGTTTAATGCTATGAGGATTTTATCTCAATATAATATTAAATACAGATATAATAATTGATTAAAATCATATATTGTTAAGGCTTGAGCAGCCAATAAAGATATAAATAAATAACAAAAAGAGATATTTTCTGTAAAGGTGCAAATTTCCAATGATGAATGTCATTATATGGTATACCTAAAATGTAACATTGATTAGAATGAATAATCGATAATGCAAAATAGGAAGAAAAGGTCCAAAGGGGTAGGGGTAGTGGGAGGGGCAGGGGCAGGGGAAAGGAAAGAAGGGAAAGGAAAAATGATGAGAAATGGAAAAAATGGAAATAAAGTCTTTGTAAATAGGGAAGAGTGGAGGGCATGAAGGGAGGGCTAGGAATGGGGAAAAAATAAGTACCAAGATGCATTATGTAAAGGTACAATTCCCAATGAGAAATGTAATTGTGTTGTATACCTACAATGTACCAATAAAAGAATTTAATAAAAAAATAAATAAAACCACCCTTAGTTTAAGATAATAAAATCATGTATCTACGCAAAAAAAAAAAAAAAAAGAAAGAGATATTTTCAAGAGAAGACAGGAAAGGTAGGCTGAAGTTACAGTGAACAGATGGAATAAAGAAAAAAATAGCAATGTAGTAGATTTAAACCCAAATTCACCTATCTTCATCTTAAATGGGATGATCTAAAAATTCAGGTTAAATGTCTAAGATTGTCAAAATCCCGCTAATAAATGCATTAAAGAAGTAATATATAATTATGCATTATACGTTATTTGGAGATATATTCTATAAAACATGTGAAAACTAAAAAAACCCTGCTGATAGAAATTAGAGAAAACTGAGATATACCATGTTCATGGAACTGAAGCTACAATAGTGAAGATGTAAATTCTTCCAAAATACCTCTACAAATAGAATGTGGTGACCGACCCCTCCAGGCCTCTGAGGAGTGAGCTGCCAGGAGCCAAGCTTTGTGGAGCTGAGCTGTGTGAGCCGCCATTAGCACTCCCCCCTCAAGCCTCCAAGGAGTGGAGCCTCACAGGCACCTGTGGCACCACCCCAGCAGCCTCCTCACATCTCTGGCTTCTGGGCTGCACTGGTACCTGGATCCACACCACAGAGGCACAGGGAGTCATAAAGGCCATTGTTCTGAGCTCCAAATGATAGAGAAGAAGTGAACAACAGAAAGAAGGGCTCTCTCAGGCTCCTTGATGAAAATTGAAGCCCACTGGAAAAGTGAAGAAAATCTCTGCAATAAAGGCACCCCAGACCACTGTAGTTGGTAAGTTGGAGGGATCACCACCTCCCATCAGAAGCTGCACTATCTTCAGGGGAAGGGCAGCTGGAGCCTGCAGTAGAACCTTGCAGAGCTCAACTCTGCAGGAGGTCAGGGAGCTCAGCTTGGGCCTCGAAGCCAAAAATCAGCCTGAATCTCAGGGGACTGCTGCTGGCTTGCTGAGACTAATTGACTTAGATCTACACACTGCTGCCCATGTTGTCTATTGTGACAGCAGAGACATACCCTGCAGGAGGCCTTTCATTTTTATTTTTTATTTTCAAAATTATTTTTTCTCTTATTTTTAATTTTAATTTTTTCTTCTTTTCAAATTTTTCTTTTTTTTCTTTTCTTTCTCTCTGTCACTCTCTCACTCTCTTGCTCTCCCACCTTGTTCTTCATCTCCTTTTTTGTTCCTATTCTTGGCCTAATTTGGACTTCTTTCTTTTTCTTTTCTTCTCTCTTTTTCCTTCTCTTGATTGTCATTAGTTTTAAAGGAAAGTGAATACAGTTTCTAGCTTCCCTATTGCTGTTAGGTTGTTCTGTTCTTGTCTTTGTTCTTTCGTTCTGTCTTTCCCTCTTGTCTTCAACAGTTTCCTAGAATTTGCATGATCTTCCTGTGTTCTCTGGCCTCACTTCTAACCTTTCCCTAGCCTTCTACCTATCTATCCCTCTCTCCTAAACTCCTTCTAAGTCCCCATCCCAAAGGGTAAAGTTGCTATATTGAAGAGATTACTCACTATAAACATATTTTGGGCTGGTCCTCGATTTTGATTTAATTCACATGGCTAAAGGTGATAGATGAATAACTACCACAAATGGTCATTTTCTAAGCTGTGCTTGATACTGTTGTTGCTGATTGTATCACTTGGGCTAAGGTGTTGTGATCGATCTAATCAGTTGTCCTTCCTGGTATACTGAAAATGAGATTGCCTCAGAATCATTAGTGACTCAAAACCTAAAGACCAGCTATATCTGGAAGACACTTCTGAGAAGCAATCATTCCTTAAGGGTTCTAAATACAAATAACAAAGATACTTACAATAATCAATATTGAAGTATCAACCCAGGAATTAAACCAAAAACAGTAACAACAACAAAAATAGAAATGAAAAGACACTTCAGAAAGGTGCAAACCCAGACTTACAGCTCACCAAAGGCAAATTCTGGGGGTAAGGAGGAGGAAAAGTCTGGTAATCAACCACTTGGACACCCCGAACTTATAGCACAGGAAGTAACAAAACACATGAATGAGACTCTAGAGAAATTCAAAAGAGAAATAATATCCCAGATAACTACAGAGATGGTGAGCAGAATGAATGACATGATTAGAGACTCTAGAACAGAAGCAGATAAAAAATAAATAGATGAATTCAGGACCATGGTGGAAGCCATATATGCCCAGCATAGGAAAGAAATGGAAAGAATGAATGCCCAACATAGGAAAGAAATGGAATCCATAAAACAGATTCAAACGACAGATATCCAGGAGATTAAAAACTCTATTGAAAGTATTCACAGCAGGGCCCAGGATTTAGTTCAGTGGTTCCATTGCCTGTCTCGCAAGCGCAAGGGCCTGAATTCAATCCCCAGTACCAGAAAGAAAGAAAGAAAGAAAGAAAGAAAGAAAGAAAGAAAGAAAGAAAGAAAAGTATTCGCAGCCAATCTGAAGACAGACTATCAGATATAGAAGACAGGATGGTGGTCATTCACCATAAAAAGAGAGATCTCTTAAAAACAGTAAGAGTCCATGAGAAATCGAGCCAACAGCTCCTAGATGATGCAAAGAATAATATAAGACTGACAGGAGTCCATGAAAAAGCAGGAGAAAGTACAAATGACATAAAAAAAAAACTGTTCACAGAATTAATGACAGAAAACTTCCCAAACAGAGCAAAAGAATTTGACATACAGATAAGTGAGACATATAGAACTCTAAATAGCCAGGATCAAAAAATCTAAACCTAGACATATAATAATCAAGATTCTGGAAACCCAACAGAAGAACAAAATACTTCAAGCAGTTAGAGAAAAGAAACAAATCACATACAAAGGAAAACCCATCAGAATCACAGCAGGCTTCCCAACACAAAACCTGAAGTTAAAAGAGCCTGGAGTGAGGTATTTCAAGCCCTAAAAGAAAACAACCTCTAACCTAGACTGATATATCCTGCAAAACTATCTTTCAAAGTTGATGGGGACATAAGATTCTTCCATGATAGAGAACACCAGGGAAACTTCATGAATACCAAACCAGCACTCCAAACAATTCTAAACAATATCCTAGAAAAAGACAATGAGAGGTCACAACTCCATGAGGCACAACAAGGCAAATCCATCAGGAAAGGCAAGAAATTAAAGGGAGAGGGGGAAAAATAAAAAATAAAAGAACCAACAAGGAGAAAATAACATGACAAAGATAAGTCAATACATATCAGTTATAACCATTAATGTTAATGGGATCAATTCACCAATCAAAAGAAATAGACTGTCAGAATGGATTAAGAAGCTAAATCCAACAATATGCTGTATACAAGAAACACACTTAACTCAAAAAGAAATTCATAGACTGAAAGTAAAAGAATGGAAAACAGTTCTCCATGCAACAGGAACAGAAAAAAGCAGGGGTAGTAATCTTATTTGGAGACAAAATTGATTTCAAACCAAAACTAATTAAGAGAGACAAAGAAGGTCACTACATCCTTGTAAAGGGAACAATCCAAGAGGAAGAGATGACAATCATAAATATTTATGCACCAAATACTAATGCCCCCAACTATACAAAACAAATATTAATGGACATGAAAAATCAAATAAGCACTAATACAATTGTAGTGGGGGACCTCAATACCCCACTGTCACAAATAGATCATCCAGACAAAAAAAATCAACAATAAAATTACTAGAACTGAACTAAGCTTTTCAGCAAATGGACTTAATAGACATCAACAGAGTGTTCCACCCCACAAAATCAGAATATACATTCTTTTTGGCTGCACATGGGTCATTCTCCAAAATAGGCCACATGCTAGCTCATAGAACATATTTAAGTAAATGCAAAGGAATTAAAGTTATCCTGTGTATATTATCAGACCATAATGCAGTTAAACTGGAAATCAATAGCATAAGAAATTGCAAGAATTCCACAAACACATGAAAACTGAATAACACTCTCCTGAACAACCAATGGGTCACAGAGGAAATTAAAAAAGAAATTAGACAGTTTCTACAATTAAATGGTAACGTCAATACAACATATAGGAATCTATGGGACACAATGAAAGCAGTTCTATGAGGGAAATTTGTAGCAGTGAATGCCCATACTAGGAAAACAGAGTGAGCTCAAATAAACAACCTAATGCTAAACCTTAAGCTCCTAGAAAAAGAAGAGCAAGACAAACCCAAAGCTTGTACCAAGGAGGAAATTATAAAGATCAGAGCAGAAATCAATGCAATGGAGACTGAGAGAATGATATTAAAAAATCAACAAATCGAGGAGTTGGTTTTTCAAAAGAATAGATAAAATCAATAGACCCTTACCCAACCTTATCATAAAAAAAGGACAGAAAAGGCTCAAATCCATGCAATTAGGAAGGAAAAAGGTGAAGTCACAACAGATCCAGCAGAAATCCAGAGGATCATCACAACCAACTTCGAGAACCTATACTCTAATAAAATGGAAAACATGGAAGAAATGGACAGATTCCCAGATACATATGAATTACCAAAATTGACCAAAGAAGATTTAAAAATTCTGAACACTCCAAATAAAATCAGTGAAATTGAAAATATAATTAAAAATTTACCAACAAAAAAAACCCAGGTCCTGATGGCTTCACTGCTGAATTCTACAAGACATTTAGAGAAGAACTATTGCCACTATTCTTTAAACTCTTCAATGAATTTGAAAGGGAACCAATACTTCCAAATTAATTCCTGGAAGTGTTACTTTGATTCCAAAAGCAAAGAAAGTCCCAACCAAAAAAGAGAACCACAGGCCAATCTCCCTAATGAACATAGATGCAACAATCCTCAATAAGATACTGGCAAACAGAATACAGAGGGTCATCAAGAAGACCATACACCCTGACCAAGTCAGATTTATCCCAGGGATGCAAGGATGGTTCAAGATACATAAATCAATAAATGTAATACACTATATTAACAGAGCCAAGGACAAAAACTATATGATCATCTCAATAGATGCAGAAAAAGGATTCAACAAAATTCAACCCCATTCAAGATAAAAACCCTACAGAAAATTGGAAGAGCTGGTCTTTATCTCAACCCAATAAAGGCTATCTATGAAAAACCAACAGCCAACTTCATACTAAATGGTCAAAAACTGAAAACCTTCACGCTAAAACCAGGAACAAGACAAGGATATTCACTGTCACCACTCCTGTTCAATATAGTTCTGGAAACATTAGCCACAGCAATTAGACAAGAGAAAGAAATAAAAGGAATAAAGATAAGAAAGGAAGAATTTAAACTGTCATTATTTGCTGATGAGATGATACTCTACAGAGAAGACCCAAAAACCTCCACCAAAAGACTTCTAGACTTAATTGACAGATTCAGTAGAGTAGCTGGATACAGAGTCAACACTCAAAAATCAATAGTATTGTACAAAATAACAGACTCACCGAGAGAAAAAATAGGGAAACAATTCTTTTCACAATAGCACCCCAAAAATGAAATATCTAGGAATCAATCTAACAAAGAAAGCCTAAGACCTCTACATTGAGAACTATAGCACTCTGTAAAAAGAGATTGAAGAGGATATAAGAAAATGGAAAGATGTCCCCTGTTTCTGGGTAGGAAGAACCAATATAGCGAAAATGCCCATACTTCCAAAACTGCTATACAGATTCAATGCAATCCCGATTGAAATCCCAACAGTATATTTCACAGAACTAGAGAAAACAATCCAAAAATTCATTTGGAACCAGAAGAGACCTAGAATACCAAAAGCAATTCTAAGCAACAGAGACGTGACAGGGGGTATCAAAATCCCCAACTTGAAACTACACTACAAAGCGACTGTGATAAAAAAAAAAAAAAACATTGTGGTACTGGCAAAGAAACAGACCCAAGGATCAATGGAATAGATTAGAAGATGCAGAAACAATTCCAGACATACTCAGCTACCTCATCTTTGACAAAGGAGCCAGCTGTCCTCATTGAAGGAAAGATAGCCTCTTTAATAAACGGTGTGGGAAAAAATGGATTTTTCCACTTGCCAAAGATTAAAACTAGACCCCTATCTTTCATCATGCACTAAACTAAAATCAAAGTGGAGTAAAGATCTAAATATTAAAACAGAAACATTAAACTTGCTTGAAGTTAAGTTAGGTAGAACTCTTCAAGACATTGGCATAGGAAAAGATTTTATGAACAAATCCTCAGTAGCACGGGAGCTAGCACAAAGAATCAAGAACTGGGATCTCATCTTATTAAAAAGCTTCTGCACTGGGCCAGGGATTTAGCTCAATGGTTCCGCCTTTAAGCACAAGGACCCAAGTTCGATCCCTGGTACCAAAAAAAAAAAAAAAAAGCTTCTGCACTGCAAGAGAAACCACCAATAGAGCTAAGAGACAACCTACCATGTGGGAAAAAGTTTTTACCAGCTGTTCCTCAGACAAAGGTCTACTATCTAGAATATGTAAAGAACTTAAAAAAATCTGACCCCCCAAATATAAAGGCCCAATTCAAAAATGGGCATCGGAAATGAACAGATATTTCTCAAAGAAGTAAAAGCAGCAAATAAACATATTAAAAAATATTCAACATCACTGGTCATTCGAGAGATGCAGATGAAAACAACACTGAGATTCTACTTCACCCCAGAAAGAATGGCTGCTACCAAGAAATCAACCAATAACAAATGCTTGTGGGGTTGTGGGAAGAAAGGAACCCTGCTCCATTGTTGGTGGGAGTGCAGACTGGTGCAACCACTGTGGAAATCAATATGGAGATACCTCAAAAAACTAGGACTGGAGGTCCCATTTGACCCAGCTATTCCCCTGCTGGTATCTTCCCAAAAGATTAAAAGAATCATACCACAGTGATATATCCACACACATGTTTATAGTGGCACAGTTTGTAATAGCTAAAACTTGGAAACAGCCCAATTGCCCATCAAATGGAGACTGGATAAAGAAGATGTAGTTTTTTCTAAAATGGAGTACTACTCAGCCATAAAGAAGGAGAAACTAGAGACATTTATAGCTAAATGGATGCATATTGAGGCCATACTCTTAAGTGAAATAAATAGGACACACATGTTTAAATGCCGAATAGTTTCTCTGGTGTGAAAAATTAAAAGTGTAAATAAGGATCAAAAAGTATAATTAATAATATGAAATAGGAAGAAAAGGTCTAAAGGAGTAGAGGAAGTGGGAGGGGTAGGGGAATGGAAAGAAGGGAAAAGAAAAAATACTAGAAAAGGAAAAAATGGAAACAAAGTCTTTGTAAATAGGGAAGGGTGGAGGAGGTGAAGGGAGGGCTAGGGAATGGGGAAAAAATAAGAACCAAGATACATCATGTAAAGGTACAAGATCCCAATGATGAATGTATACCTAAAATGTACCAATAAACTTAATGAAAAAAATATAATGTGGTCACCATCAAAATACCAACTCATGTTTTTGTTGACAGATAAGTTGAACATAACATTGATGTAACATATCTAGACTATCCAAAATGATTTTGGAAAACCAGAGCAAATTTGATTTACACTACCTCATTTCAAGTAAACTATAAGTCTACAGTAATTAAGAGAGGCTGGAATTGATATAAGGACAGACACATAGAACAAGGAAATAGAAGAGAGAATATGGAAAAATAGCTACAAATATAAGACTGATTTTCCATGTAAGTGCAAAGTTAATTCAGTGGGGGAATGCATAGTGTCCTCCACAAATAGCTGGATCATCTGGACACCCACATAGGGAGAAAACCACACCCCCTTCCTCAACTCTTACAACACTTGGGAGTGTAAATGCAAATGGGTCATAGACTTAAAACTTCTGAAAAAAAATATATTTGTGACTTTGGTTTGAGAGAGAATGAAAAACATTATAAAAGAAAAAAGATACTTCAGAGTTCATCAAAATAAAAAAATCATGTGTCTCTCAAAAGACACATTAAAAGAAAGTGAAAAGGCAAGCTACAGTTTATTTGCAAACCATATACATCATAAATCACTTGCATCCAGAATATATGAAGAGCATTAGCAAGTGAACAATAAAACAAATGGGTAGAAAATTTAAATAGATAATTCACCAATGAAAATATATCGTGACAAATAAGTATTTTTAAAATCTTCAACATTATTATTTGTTAGGGAAATGCAAATTAGAACCATAATGAGATAACGCCATATACTGTCTAGAACAGCTAAAAATGCAAGGTCTGATAACACCAAGTGTTGACAAGGATGTTGACCCTTTGGATTTCTCATATATTGTGGTAGGAGTACAGAATGGCACAAAAACTTGGAAATTTGTTCAGCAATCTCTCAGAAGTTTAAACATGTACCTATCTTATGACCCACCCATCTCACCATTAGGCATTTATCAAGAGAAAAGAATATACATTCCTACAGGAAGACTCGCATGAGAATATTTGTAGCACCTGTCTGCACAATAGCTAAAAACTGGATAAAATTTCTTTCAGCTGGTGAATAGATGAACAGAATTTGATATATCCACACAATGGAATACTACTCAGTAATAAAAAGATATAAACACTTGATGTATACAAGATCATGGATGAATCTTAAAGGTATTGTGCTGAATTGAAAAGAAGCAAAAGACTAAACGCTGTATAATTTCATCTGCCTGAAATTTTAGAAAACCAAAGCGATAGAAAACAAGCAAGGATTGGGAGGGAATTGGAAGGGAAGTGACTGCCAAAGACACATTTCAGGGTTAATGGAAATGTTCAAATTGTGATTGTGGAAATGGATAAGAGCTAGCACACCTTATGTTAAAATTCATCACATTGAATATTTACCACTATTGAATTTTACTGCATCAACATTCTTTCAATAAAGCTGATTTTAAAAATATAGACCTAGAATGCCTGAAAACATGAGTCTAGACTTTGGGCACGTGAAAATGCCGACTAGGGAAACTATCGTTTCCCAATATTTTATGCCCAGAGAGTCCTTGCCCTTGAAGGAGCTAACCAGAGGAACCTGAGCTTCTGTGATTTGCTTTCAGCTGGCTGAGCAGCAGGGAGGTTACTTTTTCTCCCCTGAGTCTCAGAGGCCCCCTGGGAGGCTGCCACGGCTCAGATCTGGGGACAGCCCTGCTTAGAAACAGATGTTCTCACCCTACCCTGGAGAAAGCACTCTCTCCCCCTCTTCCTGTGCTCCCCACTGCCTGGCTTTGGGTTTGCTCCTCTCCTGGACTCCTGCTGTCCTAAAACCACTGAATGCCCCAGGATGGGAGGACTGATCACATTCAGCTAACCACCCCTCATGCAAACAGTTGCTAACTCACTGCAAGCAGCCAAGGCCCAGCAGGGAACTGGAACATCATGGGAAATATCTTTAACACCCTATTGATGCCTTTCCCCTACTGCTCCATGACAAAATGAAACAGTAAAAGACATTGATTTTTCTCTGCCAGAGAAAGGGAGAGGAATGCTGGGTCTTAAAATGAAATTACGGTTATTGTTCTCTGGGTAGCATTTCTTCTGGACCACTATGACAGATGGCTCTTTAAGTGACAACAGATTTGTATTTCATTAGGACACTTTAGTCAAAAGATCAATGGTGCTTCTCAGAGCCTCTCTGCTGTCTGTGAGGGTGGATGAGCAGGGCAAAAAGCCCACAAAGATCCAGCTAAAATTAGGCAGTTGCCGACAAACACTGGATGCACAATCATAGTGCATCGATTTCCAAAGTGATGCGAAAACCTGGGGAGTCATAACGGCCTACTTGCTCTGTCTTGGTGGAAAGGGGCCTCTCTAATAAGGTAGATCTGCCTCTGGCTAAATGAGCTTTTTAAAGGGGGGATTCATTTTAGGCAGGGTTAAGGTAGGGAGTCAAGTCCAGTCTTGGATTGCCACTCCTATGTCACTGTCATTTTCCTTCCGCTGTCCCGGTGAAGCATGCACTACATGCTAGATTTGGTGAATGGCCCAATTCTTAGGGACCGGCTGAAGCCAAGGCTCCTGAGAAGCAAGGCAAGCATCAGATGAGGACAGAGAGGAGAGACAATTGGTGACATGGGTGAGTGGTAGACAGAGCGCAGATTTCTAGGCAACAGCAGCTCCGGAGTTTAGAGCAGAGAGTCAGGAGCCAGCTTGAATTCTCACAAGTCTACTGGCAGCTGGGTGACCAACGGGGAGAAACTGTCCCTTCTCTCTGTGCCCTCTGACCCATCCAGTGTCTAGTGAAGATGATCCTTCACCTTTAGTGAATATGGGCATTTGGAGCAGTAAAGGAACCCCAGAGATATTAGCTGCTGTGCTCACCAGCAGCCCTGGGCTCACAGGGAGGCTTTGCTTCTTCTTGGCTGTGTGTTTCTGGCCAAGTGACTCCAGCCTTCCTAAAACCCCACCTCACAGGGCTGCTACAGGGAGAGGGTAAGGTCCTGAGTGTCAAGTGCACACCCCACACTTGGCCCAGGTGTGGAAGACAAGGCAATGAGGTTTCCTGAAGGAGAGCCCACAGGCCTGCTGGGCCTGAGAAGCAAGCATAAATGGACATTTATTTGCAAGAGAGATGGTTGGTTACTCTGGAAAGGATGCAGAGGGAAGAAAAATAAATCACAGCCTTCCCACCCAACTTTGTAAACATCATTGATCCGAGGCAGGAGTCACTTTGGGGCTACAGACAGATTGATGGATTGGGCTCTGGTGGGCTCTGCACTGCGAGTGCCATGGGTTCCAAGCTTGTCCACCCAGCGGGGCTGGGATGAGAAGTGCAGTGGGGTGTGAGAGGTACAAGAGGAAGCTGCAGCAGGAAGACTTTAGGCTGGACTCAAGAAAGAACATCCTTGTGGCCACAGTTGATTTGTTGCTAGGGTAGATACGGATGCTTGTCCTAATGATAAGTAGCACTTACTGTGCATACACGCTTGGCCAGGCCTGGTCCTCCACACTTGCTCATGTGGACTGGAATCATCACAGCAGCCCGAGGAGGTCAGTGCTATTATTTTCATTCCGTGTTACAGAAGAGAAATCTCAGACTCAGCAGAAGAGGCTGAAGAACTGACTCAAGGCTAACAGCCAGCAGGACTAAGATTCAAACCCAGGTCTCAGTGTTGATCCAGTTCTCCAAATCAGCATGGTGCACTCCCCTCTTTGCTCTCTCACTTATTCATTCACTCATTGGCCATTGCAAGGCTCTGCCTGGGGCCAGGCCTTTGCCACACTCTGGGTGGCTTAGGGAAGGGAGGAAGGAGGCCCAGGCCCTGCCATGAGCTGCTGGGGAGAGATACTTATAGCACCTGGGCTGCCTGTGATCCCTGCCTGGTATTTCTGCTCCTCTCTCTACATTGCTTTGTGTTCCTGGGGTGACTCAGGGAGGCCTCCCCCAAGGTCCCAGATTAATGATGTTTACAAAGTGCATTCAGGAGGCCAACTGTAAGTCTCAATCTTGGGACACACATCTCAACTGCCTCTAAGCCTCACATGGTAGAATCAATAGCAGTTCCCAAAGATGTTCATATCCTGTTTTAGGTAGCTTTTCCATTGCTGGGGTGAAATATCTGACATATACAACAGAACAAGGAAAAGGTTATTTTGGCTCACGGTTACGGAGGTTTCTGTTATAGTTGGCTGGCTCTAAGGTAGAAATAGCATGGCACTGGGAAGCTACTTAGTCCATGGCAGCCAGGAAACAGAGAGCAAAGGAAGAGCCAGGGAAAGAGGAAGAGATGTACCCTTCAAAGTCACAGCCCCAGTGACCTACTTCCTCCAACCAGGTCCCTCCCTCCAACAACACATTCAGCTATGGCATGAGTTCAAGAATGGATTGATGCATCCATTGATGAGGCTGGTGACTCATGATCGATTACCTTCCAAAAGCTCCACCTCTGAACCCATGAGACTTTCTGGAAGATTTTAAATCTATACTATGACACATCCTAACCCCTAGAACCTGTAATAATTTATCTTATGTGGCAAAAGGACTTTGCTGATGTGGTCAAGTTAAGGATCCCAAGATGGAGAGATGATGCTGGATCATCTGGTGGGGCCAGTGTCATCACAAGGGACCTTATAAGAGGGATGTGGGGGCCAGAGAAGATGATGGAAGTCGAAATAGTGAAGGAGACATAAAGACATATATAGAAGTCAGAGTCAGAGGCTTGAGGTTCCATCTCACTGGTTTTGATGTTGGAAGAGAGGACCACAAGCCAAGGATCACAGGTGACCTAGAAGCTGGAAAAGGGCAGGAGGCAGATTTTTTCCCAGAAGAATAAAGAAGCAGCCTTGTTAATGCCTTCGCATTAGACCAATGAGACCAGTTTTAGACTTCTGAGTTTTAGAACTGTAAAGCAAAAAATGTGTGCTGTTTTAGGCCCTTAAACTTGTGACAACTTTTTATAGCAACAATAGGATAAAAATCCATCTCATGTTCCTTATTTGTCCCACAGGAATAATAATAAACTCTCTAGTGACTATGACCTAACAGCATATCATGGCGACAAAATGGTGAAGTGGAGAATTGTCACAAGGATAGCTCTGGAGTCTGGCTCTCTGGTGTCAAGTCTAAGCATGGGTAAGTCGTGTCAACTCCTCCTGTGCTGTCATCACAAACTACTTGTGCATCTAGGAGGGGACTAAGCTCTCTCTCATTCCTGTACCATCTGTCTGTCCCTCCCCAGTTCACAGTTGCTTTTCCTTTAGTCTCCAGCTTGGACACTTTCTCCACTGGAAAGCCACATGGACCCTCCAAGAAAGCCAGCTCCCCTCCTCTGTGCTCCTGAAAACAATACTACAGGCCTGTTCTCTCATGGCTCTTATCAGATGCAAAATATAGCAATAAAAATATTCTGCCCTCTTCTCAGTGCCAGGCCTATTACAGTGTAAATGAGCCTGGCCGCCCAGATCAGCAGTCAGCCTGTTGGAATCATCTTCTCTCAGACCTACCCTCCCTGTCCCTTGCTGTTCTCAGTGACTGGAAGGATGAGACTGGGGTCAGGTACCATTCTGGGATAGAGCACTGCACCCAGTACACAGCAGGAGCATAACTGGTGAGAGGAAGTTTTGTTTGAAGCATTTGTTCTGTTGGAACATTCTAGCTATAGACAATGTCAGGCAAGGCTGATGAGAAAATCCAGATAGAAAAAATGATTTGGTCAAGGCCAGACTCCAAAATATTGGCCCAGGTGGACCTGCAATCCAGGAGACCTGATGTATAGTGAATTGAGTATTGGCCTCAGGCAGACATGTCCACCCAGGGTCTCAAAGAGTTTATTTGGAATAAGGGTCTTTGCAGATGTAGTTAAGCCAAGAGTCTCAAGATGAGATCAGGCTGGAATAGTGTGGGCCCTAAATCTACTGATAGGTATATTTATAAGAAATAGAAAAAGAAACACAAAGAGAGAAGTGATGGTGAGATGGAGGGAGAGATTGGAGGGATGCAGTTGCAAGCCAGGGAATGCAGGACTTCCTGGAAGCCACCAGAAGCTGGAAGAGAGGAGTGGAACAAATACTTCCTCAGTCTCCAGAAGAATCCAATCCTGCCAATGCTTTGATTTCAGACTTCTAATCCCTGGAACTGTGAGAGTATCCACTTCTGCTGTTTGGAGACTCCTAGTCTGTGATGACTTGTCACAACAATCCTCAGAAAGGAACAAAAGCTGTCCCAGCTCCTGTGAATGTCCTCTCATACAGCACCACATCCCAGGCTTTGACCTGCAGCTATTTTATCAAATCATGAAGATAATTTACCTTCCTCCAAAAGATAATCACTGGGGAAGACACTAAGTGTTTATAAATGTATTAAAACCATGTTATCAGTGCAGAAAGTACAGAAGCATATGCAAGAATGCGCCAGCCTGCAGGCCCACTGTGAGTCTGTGCCTAGGACTGAGCAGGCTCCAGGGGCACTTGCTGAATGTGGCGGAAGTCGCACACATGGGGACACAGATCCCTGAAGATGAGCTTCAGATGCCTTGCCGATTCCAACTCATCAGTTGGAGCTGGAGACAAAATCTACATTGTCATATAAAACTACAAAATCAACACTTTCCACAGAAAATCTCAAACTACTTTTAAGGGGGAAACCCAGCCATTATGCATGTGGAAGATGACAAGTCCTGACGTAGGAGAAAAAATGTTACAGAATTCAAGGGGGAAGGAATACAATTTGTTGAGTTTCTACTGTGTGTCTGATGCAGGCATGGGCAATTTATGAACTCATTTTATATAATCCACACTCAAACCATGTACAGGAAGGATTCTGATTCCCAAAGCCCAGCTCTGTGCCTGTTCACAAATATCTTCTGCAGAATAAGCCCCCATTCTACAGACGAGAAAACCGAGCTTCAGAGTAGTTGAGTGTCTCAGCAAAGGCTGTTGTCAAAGCACCTCTAACTTCTAGATCGGAGAGCCAGGGCCTGACCCCAGCTCTACCACTTAACCACAGGGTGGTGCTGGGCAAGTAGGGGTGTCATCCTGAGTCTCAGTTTCCCAATCTGCACGTAGGAACAATAGCATTTGCCTGCAGGGTAGTTTTAGGATCAAAAGCAGTGGTGAGGGTGGGGATTTAGCTCAGTGGTTCCGCAGCCTGCCTCGCAAGTGGAAGGACCCAAGTTCGATCCCTGGTATCAAAAAAAAAAAAAAAAAACGAAAAACCAATGGTGGGTGTCAACCCTCAACACTGTCCTGGTGCCAGCAAGGGACTCAGTGGGAGGTGGGAGATTGTTAGTCCTAAGAAGAACTTAATGTGACCCTAGGCCTGTTCAAGGCAGAGCTGACCCTGACTGACACAAATTAGGCACTTGTACATAATGCCCCCGACTTCTGAAGCAGGCTGCCCAGGGACCTCCTGTGACAGTCTCTTGCACGGGTTTCCTACCTGCCTTGGTATTGAACAAGCGTGCACCCCTGGCACACAGTCCTTCCCAGAGCAGGATTCTGGTTGTTCCTAAGCTCCACACCTTGAGCTTTATGATCCAGCAGATCCAAGTGAGGTGTCAATGGCAAATAAGGGTACTGTATAGAGTGGTGCCTTTGACAAGTGGCAGTAGAACCAAGTGTGGATTCTCTAGTATTTTGAAGCCAAAACACCTGTTTCTTTTTGATGAATAACTGTGCCCATTTTGAGAAACAGCTTCTTGCTTCCTAGTGGCCCTTAACAGAGAAAAGTGGCTAAATGCAGGATATTTGGTGACCATGTGACCTGCACTTCCCATTACTAACTATTGGTTGCCTAGCCCTCCTGCCCATAACATGGATGTTTGCGACAGCAGTTCAACATCAAAGGGGCATCATGGATAATGGAAAGGGCTCAGGCATGTCCGGAAGGTATGTGTAAGTTATATAAGCAGATAGCTCTGACTTCTTTAATGTCGTCTCCTGCTTCACTACCCTACCCTCCCTTCTACTCCATGGAGCAGTTTCTTATGAGCAGTTAACTGAGGAAGAATCCGCTCAAGCCTGCTTTATGGATGAATCTGCATGACACTATCACATGGTGAATGGCAACAGCATCACAGTTCCACTCAGGTGGGAGCCTGAAGACAAACAATGAAGACCAAATGACCAGTAAGTCACATACCTAGTTGTCAGGTGCATATGGATCTGCATTTATTCATGGGAAGTTGCTAATATTTTGGCTGCTTGATCAGTGACTTGGAATAGAATAGAAGATGTGTGGCAAGGAGTCTAAGAATAAGATATATGACTTGATTTCTGAGAATCATGGACCATAACAATATTGTGTCCCATGTCACTGATGTATCCACTGCAGAGAAGGCTCTAAATAGTGATCTGGACAAAATGACATGCTTGGAGGTGTCAGTAAGTCTTATTCCTCAGTCACTCCTGGATTTGTCCAATGAGCTGATGCACAAAGTGGGCCAAGTGACAAGGAAGAAGCCTGTGCACATTTTTAATATAGAAGAACTGCTTTTAAACCAAGGACAACCAGACTGGCTCTACTATGGAGTGCTCACAATAATAATATCAGAGGACATGGAGCTCCCAGTATGTTACCACTTCCCAGGGAAAACAGGCACAGAGTGAAGTGTTGATAACACTGGACCTCTTCCATGATGAAGGGGGTAGAGATTCACCCAACTCATCGGGATGGATAAGAATTCTGGACACAAATTGCCTTTCCGCCCACAATGCTTCCTAGGGGCATAAACACCTTGAATTCAGAGAATGCCTTATGCCCCATCATGGTTCTGCATAACACTGCTCCTTATCAAGGGAAGTCTAACTTCTCAGGGAGGAAAATGTAAGAGTGGACTCCTACCCAAGAAATTAACTGATGTTCCTGCACAACTGATTGCCCAAGACCAGCTGGAGTCATGGAAAAGTCAGCTCAAGACAGCAACACTTGAAAGTGAGCGTCTTGGAAGGATAAAGCTCTTTATTAAAGAATGTAGTGTATGCTTTATACTTAGAGCTATCCTAAAGCGCTGCTGCTATCATTTGAATGTGTCTCTCAAAGTTCTTATGTCAGAAACTTAATCCACAATGCAAAAGTATTGAGGGGTGGAACCTTTAAAAGGTGATTAGGCTATGAGGACTCTATATTCACAAACGGATTAATGCTGTCATCACAGGAGTGGGCACATTAGAAAAGGATGAAATGGTCCCCCACCACCATCCTTTCTTGTCATCTGCATTCCATCTGGGGTTGACACAACAAGACCCTTACCAAATCCAGATACGTTGATCTTGAAGAACCCTACCTCAGAACTGTGTGGGGATAAAAGTCTCTTCTTTTTAAATCAACCCAGACTCATCTATTCAGCTGCAGCAGCACAAAGCAGACCACAGCAACCCCATAACCAGAATTTATGGGTCTTGGGATCAAGGGATGAAAATTGAAGTAGCTCCTCTCGCTGTCACCCCTAATAATCAACTGTGTGAGTCTGCTCAACCTGCAGCAGCAAGATATCAAGAACTGGGTGGTTTAAACTACCAAAGTATATTATCTCACAGTTCTGGAAGCTGGAACTCTAAGAACATTGTGTCAACAGGTACAGATTCCCCTGCAAACTCTCTCCTTGCCTTCCAGACAGTGGCTGCCTTACTGTGTCCTCGTGAGGCTTTTATTTCCTCCTGTTTGCTCACACATATGGCTTCTCCTCTCTTCTTGTAATGACATTAGAGTTGATTTGGGGCTCTTGACCTCATTTAGCCTTAATTCCTTCTGTAAATGCCCTATTTCCAAATACAGTCACATTGACAAAGCTTTTATTAGTCTGTTTTTTTGTTACTATAATGAAGTAACTTCATAAAGAAAAGAGGTGTGTTTTGGCAGGTATTCTGGAGCCTTAAGTCCAATTTCAAGCAGCCCATCGGTTGGGCCACTAAGTGAGGGGCTGATGGCTGATGGCAGATTGCAGCTGTCTCACAGTGGCAGAAGCACACATGAAGGAGATCACCTCTCAAAACAGGAAGCCAGGGGTCAGCCTTGCTCTTATAACAACACACTTTCTTGAGAGCTCAGGGTCCCATGAGAGCTACCTTAATCCTTCCTGAGGACACCTCCACCACTGACCTAAGGAATTCCCACGAGACTCCATCTCTTTTAGGTTCCACACCATCTCCAAATACCACCACCCTGGGACCAAGTTTCCAACACATAAATCCTTGGGGACAAAGCACATCCAAGCCAAAGCATGGTTTCAACATATGAATTATGAAGAAACACAATGCAGTCCATGATACCCACTGACAGAATATTTACTTCCCATTGTGACAATTTTGAGCCTTGCTAGTCTGGAGCTCATGGTCCTCAAGGCAGAGGGAGATGTTTTAGCCAAGCTCCATTGTTTTGGAAGATGAAACTGCTACCTGTCTACTTGGAGTTTCTTATGCCACTGAATCAACTGGCCCACAAGGGATGATGTACTGATTGGAAAGATGGAACCCAATAGCAAAAGGGAAATTGGTTGATCACTGCATAATTGGAGACAAAGAGGGTTGTGCCTGGATCCTAGGCCATTCTTTGGGCGTCTGTAAGTTCTTTGATGTCCCATGGTAAAAGTCCATGGAAAATACAGCCTGCAAGAAAGGCAGGACCATGGAAGATACAGACCCTTGAGAAATAACCATTTGGCTTTTTCTTCAAAACAGAACTCTGTCCTGCCAGCTTGTGGTGGAAGTCAAAGGAAGCATGTAAAAGGTAGTGGAAGAAGGGAGTCACAAATATGAACTATCCTTGTAACCAGATACAAAAAAAGAAGACTGTATAGCATTGGATATTTTCTTTTTCCACATTTTATATGAATATATTAGTTCCTCACTATCATATTATTCTATATTCAAGTTGTTTGAGGCTAACCTTACAATTTAGGCTTTGAGAAGCTGAATATCACAGATGTTGTGGCTGAATTGAAGGAGTAATGAATATAGTCAACAATCAAAATACCTGCCTGGGCTCTTTGCCTTCTCATTCTGACAAAAGAATGAAAATATCTTCACTTGTATTGAGGAATAGCTGCATCTTGATAGATGAAAACGTGAGTTGTTTCATCTTAGTGTGGAAATTCAAGTATGTGTCTAAGTTGAGTAGAAGCCAAGGGGGCAGGCTGTGCCAAGAATTGATTTCCTGCCTCTCAACTCCAAATCTTCCATTTGCTCTGTAGTTTGACACTGGAGCTAGAACTTGTAAACATTTCTCTTTTATCACAATATTACTCTTTCTCACCAGATAGCCCTGAGCACTGCTGTGCTGTGATCATGGGAGGAGCTTCTTTCCCTGATGTGGTGCATTTTCCTACTTTCTTTGAAGCTGCTTGTTGACTTGGGATAACCTGTGATGTCCACTGTCCACCCCTTGGCTCTGGGAGCCCAGGAGACCACTTCCTATGCCCCATCTCTTCTCATTCCACACCTGTAGCAAGTTTCTCATCCACCTGGCTGGCTGACCCTACAGGCCACCCATAGTCTGTACCTTCAGCCAAGTCCTTTTGCCACTGGTGCTTTATGTGCTCTTGTGCAGCCACATCCTCTCCAACAAGATCTAAACCTCAGTCTTGGAGGTGGTTATGGGGGCTCCTCTAAGTCCTAGTTCCTTCCTTGTTCACTCCTGCTCAATACCAAGGGTGGTAGCAACTTCCTGCACTTACTATTCCTATAAAGATGTTCCTTGAGTTTGATGTTGTTACATCCCCATAAACTCATTGTAAGTTGAAAATATCATAAATTGAAAATGTATTTAGTACATCAAGCCTCCTAAATATGATAGCTGAGCAACACAGTACTCTGTTAACTATCAAGTATTCACCCCATGATCATGTGACTGACTAGGAGCTGTGGTTCATTGCTGCTGCCCAGCACTGGGAAGAGAATATTGTTCAGCATATCATTGGCCTGGGAAAAGATAAAAATAAAAAACTCAAGGTATGGTTTCTATTAAGTGCATGTGGCTTTTGCACAATTGTAAAGTAAAAATTTGCAAGTCAAACCATCATAAGTCACAGGGCTGGGGATTTAGCTCAGTGATTCCGGCACCTGCCTCAAAAGCGCGAGGTCCTGAGTTCAATCCCCAGTGCCCCCCCCCTCAAAAAAGTCAGAGAGCCGTCATATTCCAGAGAAAAATCTCCTTTTGCAAGTTAATCATTTTCACATTAAATTTTCCCAATTCACATGACTAGTAGGTGTCTGTCTTCTAACTGAAACCTGAATAGTAGGGAAGGCAGGTTGGAGGGACAATTTAACTTCAGACAGACTGAGACTGACTTATTCAACCCTGGTACCCTGCTGCCCTGGCATGTGAGGATTCAGCGATGGACTAGAATGACGGACTTCATGCTGTCACGGGCCTCAGTTCATTGTCCATCGGGGAAGGGAGAACTTGCTTTTCTGTTAATGACCTTTGTGACCCTGAGGTGACACTTCCATCTCTGAAAGTTTACATTTCCTCTTCTGAAAAAAGCAAACAGTAATAATAATTGAGTTGTGAAAATGAAATGGGAGAAAAGCCCTATAAATGGTTTAGGCCTGTACATGGCAACCCTCAACAATGAATTCACTCATTCTTATTAATAAACCACAGAAAGACAGTGAACTAGAGCTCGGTGCTACCTCTTCTGTCGACAGAGGAGAAAACTAAGGAGAGGCTAAGGCCTCACAGCAAGCTCCTGGCAGACTTGGTTCAAATATTCGAATGTGGAGCCAAGAACTCATCCCACCACCAGTGCTTTTAGGTATAAATTCCCACCCTGACCCACAGATGGTCCCGGCTCTCTGGCTTAGGTAGAAGGCAGAGGCTGCAGTGGACTTGATCCCTTCCCCAAGTCAGGCTGAGCTGTTTCCTGAGTGTGACCAGAGTGAGGCAGGGCAATCTGTTGATAGTGCTGTCCTGGGAGCCTCTACCCAGGAGCAAGTGTGCCTTGGGCTGGCCTGTCTCCTGGTTGCCTGGCCGTCTGTGAGCCAGGAAGGACAACAGTACAGCATCTTCACCTGGGGGATTCAGAGAGCACCACCAATGTGACTGGGCTCTGCTGGGCCCCTGGAAGCTGGTCCTGAGGCAGCCCCTCCGCCTCCCTGGCTCCTGTAGTCTCCCTCTCTGCCTTCCTGCCTCCCCCAGCTCTTTATCTTGTCCCTCCTGCTGTTATTCTTCCCACCTTCCTCTTTTTTATTTTCAGTTTTTATTTTTTAGCAGAACATGTTCACATTACACAATGATCACATTCTGTGTGGGGAGTTGGTACATGTACATAGCACATCCCAATTTGTTTTTTATCCCCTTTCCCTCCCCATCTTCTCTCTTTTTTTCCTTCCTCTCTCGCCCCTCTACCTGTCTCCTCCCTTTTCTTCCTCTTCTCTCCTTTGCCGATCATGTGTCCTCCCTCCTCGTCCTTTCTTCTCTGCTTCTCCTGTCTTTCCCTTCTGTTCCTCTCATTCTGCCCACCCTTCCTCTGCCTTATTTCCTCCTCTTTTCCCCCTTTCCATTTTCTCCATTGGGTCCCTCTGGTGACCACAGAGGGGACCAAGCTCCTCCCCAGTCTGTCAGATTCTCACCATGTTGCAGGATCTTTGCTGAAAACATCCGCTGCCATTGGGCTTGCCGCCAGTAAAAATCATATCCCTCTCTCCCTTCTAATTAGTGGCTGCCTGCGGCTGTTTTGACTGGGCCTGTGCAACTCACTTTGTTCCTAAACAGAATGTCTGCACCTAATGGAATCCATCAGTCAAGCAGGACAGTGTCAGTCCTGGCAGCTGTGTGAATTCCCAGCCCTGTATCCTGGCATCTGCTGTGTCCTGAGGAAGGAAGGAGTGGGCAGCGGATCACAGGTCTCGCCTGGGCTTCTCTTGCAGCAGGTGTGTCCCAGAGTCACGGGACACTTGACAGACAAGGCATGCAGAGACCCTCCCAGCTGGCCCTGACCCATCTGTTCTTGGAGGAGACAGCATTCCAGTTCCATGCAAAGGGTACAGGCTTAGAGCCTGCAGATCTGGGTTTAAATTATGCCTCTCCTCAGCCTTCACTGTTCTCTTTGGGCCCCACTTTCCTTATCTGTAACAGGGAAGATGCCCTTTGATGGAGAGGGCAGTTTTAAGAACTAAGAGCTGATGACTAAAAGCACCTTGTGTAGCCCATAGTGCTTGGCAAGGGTCACCACATGTTACTTTCTGCTCCCAGCTGTGCATGTTCTGGCTGAAATATCTTAACCTTTCTTCTCCATCAAAAGAACCCCAAATCATCTTCCAAAACCCACCTTCCAAGAATACAACTCCTAGGCAGCCTTCCTGATCCTTGGAGCCCCTCCTGGGTGGAATTAGTCTCCCTCTTTTCACAGATTCCATCTTAGTGAAAGGTTTCTGGTGCCACTCGCTGGTGCCGGTAAAGAGATAGTTAATAGCGCCACTCCCTCTCATGAAAACAGCATGGCTGCTCTTCACAGGTACTGAGTGTGGGAAATTGAAGGAATCAAGGCAACATTGGCCTTCACCTCCTCTCTGCACAGGCCTATGTAGGCACTTGTCTTTCACAACAGACTTTCCACATCCCCTTATCACCATTCCTGGGGTTGAAAGTGGCGCCTGAAGTTCTAACCACACATGGCCTTTTGGCGTGACTAAACAGAAACACAGCTGTGAAGATGGCCAGTGGTCCCCTGGCCACTCAATATAGCTGAAGGAGGACCATCATGTGACCAGGAAGCAATGTCACAGCTTCGGTAAATGGGGTGTGGAGGCAGGGTTCAGGGAAGGGGTGGTACATGTCCCCCCATGTCCACCAGGCCTCCAAGGAGCCTGGAGCATGCTGCTCTCATGGCCTGTGCATTAATACAAGGCTTGGGGTTCACTGTTCATCTTCCTTTCCATCAGAGGGCAAAGCCTTCTTTATTGTCCCCACTTGCAGAACATGCTGGGACAAAGCAGATGTTAGTGTTATGTGCAGGGACCAAAGAGGAGGAGAAATGATGATCAGCAAGGGTTATTGCTCTGTGAAGCTACCCTTCCTACTGGTTATGCTGCTTACTACTAAGTCTTATATTTCACATTATCTAGAGAGAACTAGCATCCATGGACTCATTTAAGTCTGTATCCATTCAATTAATTACCTATTCATCCCCCACTCGTTTGACCAATCATCCACTCCCTTTCCATTTTTCTTTTTCCCATCTTCACAATTTTTCCTTCAACCATCCCTCTTATTGTTCATCCATCCATCCATCCATCCACCCATCCATCCATCCACCTACTCTTCCATCCATCATGTTTCTTTGGCTTCTTTTGATATCCACGTATGTCCAGCAGAATTCTACTTTCCAGCACAGTATCCTCAGTTTCCCTGGAGACCATCTCAGATGGACCAGCTGACTTCCCAGTGAGCTGTCAAGTTGAAGTCATCATTTGCTTCTTGCTGTCCTCCCATCACACTAAAGAACACCCCTCCCCCCGTTGTGATCACGCAACTGGTGTGAAGTTTCCTCAAATTCTTCTCCTGCCTCCCATCTGCCTATCTTGCCTTACCTGTGTTGGGCCCCTGAGAAGCCAAAGCTGTGCAGCCCTTCCTGTCAATGCAGGGCTCCAGTACAGGCATGTTTGTGTTTATAATTGCTTTGTGGGAACACATTCAGGTGACACATATAAAAACAAAGCAGAAGGGTGGATGGAATGAGGATCAGAGATACTCTAGGGTCTAGGGCATAGTAGGCCCTCAATAAAAATCAGTTAATGAAGTCATGATCAAATGGGAGCTTGAGTCTGGTGACATAAGAGAAATAGAGGTACCCAGCTGTCTCCAGCTGACTTCATCCACACCAGTGTCTATCTACTAGAGGGGGATTGCTGAACAGCTGTTCTGCCAGGTGTCTCTCCCACCTAGGGAGAGGGAGCTGGGGTGTCTATTTCTATGCCTTAATGAGCCACAGGGGAGCAGAGGAGCAGCCTCCTGGCTGCCAATGTATAAAGTGCCCAGAATAATAATGTTACTATCTCTGTTGTGACACTACTCAGAAAGTGCCAGTCAATGGCATCGTGTGCATCAAACTTAGCTACTTGCCACTCAACCTAGACATCACAGAGGAAACAACACAGAGTGAGCTGGTGTTAGACCCCTTGTAGTATATATCTACTATATATACCTATACACATTACACATAGATACATACACATGCATATGCACAGAAATGTAAGTATTCAATCTTGGTGGTTGCCAGCATCAGAAATTCCTATTTTGTAAATAAAGAATTTTCTCTTTTAGGAGACAAAACTTAAAAATGATGAAAATGGTTTTGCCAGCCACCTTTATACCCTATGTGAAGTTATATGATGAGGCTCCTCCAATCAGATCCCCCCACCTCCTAGGCTGGATTTGGGGCCAGACAGTCAAGGGGAAGTAGGTCTCCTTGTAGAGTATTTTTTGGCAATGGTTGTGGCAGGGCTGGAATGTGTCATGGAAAATGACTTGATTGGGTCCGGCTGCACACTACAGGGCCAGGTGGTGGTGGTAAAAGTGGTACAGGCTGTAGGGTCCAGAGCTTGGAGGAAGAAGCCAAGATGCTGTCAAAATGAGTTGGTTTGGGACATTAGTCCTGTTGCCACATACCCAGCCTGGCTCCCAATTCTCCCAGCGATTCTGCATATAACTGACATCATTTTTAGTATTTTTATTGAGATAGAACTGCATACCACAAAATCCATTTGCAGAGTCAGGTCTCAAATCCACGGACCTCTGATCCTTCACTACCTCACCTCACTGCCACTAAAATACAAACTCACTCACTCCACCATGATACTTATCAGTCTTCATCACTCTTATCCACTTAGGTACCTGCCTTCTCCATCAGACCGTGAACCTATGAGGGTGGACACCCTGGTTTGCATCCCTGTATTCCCCCAGCTCAGGACCTGAAGACATCCCGCCAGTTCAGTGATGACTAAGGAGAAGGGGGCGGGGCGGGGGGGGGTCCTGGTTCATCAATACTGGTCAGTTGGTGGAGCTCAGTGATATTTGCTTCATGAAGGTCTGGAGGAAAAAAGCAAGAAAAGCCAAGAGCTCCCACATGCCCACAAATCTGCAGGGCATTGGTTGAGGCCACTGCTGGGTAGGCTGTGCTCTGCTGCCAGCTGGGCCTGCAAGGCTACCCAGAGGCCTTCAGCCTCCCCTACAGAGGCACAGGGGCCCCTCAGCCCACAGCTAAGCATCTCTGTGAGCCCAGCAAAAGGCACGGCAACCCATCAGCTGCACAGGCAAATAACACAACTGGTACTTTAATGAGAAGCCTGGGGAGCAGCCCTCAGACAGTGGCTTTGGACCCAAATCTCAGTGACTGTGAATTACTAATCTCTTTCAAAGGCTCTCAAATTCTCACCAAATGTAGCCAGGACAGATCAGAGCCTCTTTATGTCTCTCACAAATTCTCTAAATCATTAGATGTGCAGCTGTAGGGAGAAAAATAAATCAGTGACCTGGGGCTGCAGGGAGGACCCAGTCAGTGTATGGAAGCTGTTGACCAGAAGGTCCTGGCATGGAGGAGGTCTTCCCTTCATTTCAATCGCTAGATACCCTGGGCTGGGCAGTATTTGATCAGCCCTCACACTGATCATCAAATCCAGATACAGCCTTTGTCTGCTGGTAAAAAGCCCACTGATGCTCACCTGGAGGCGGGTGTTCTGGGACTGTCTGAGGGGCTAGCTGAACCCCAGTGACTCATGCTGAACAGGGCCCTGCCATGTCCACACAGGCTGGTTCTGGGCAAATCTCATAGGTCTCTTGGCCTCAGTTTCCATAATTGGTTGGCTGCAGTGGTGCTGAGACAGAAGCCAGGTGCTCAGATGCACCCTTTGCCCTAGCAGCAGTGGGAGCCCTGAGGAGCTCTAAGCAGCTGGGGAACGGGAGGGTTTAGCATTCTCAATGGTTCTCTCAGGACCTTTATTTCAGGCCCTCTGTGGGTTGTAAGTGCTAAATGGGAAAATGCAAAATGTAGCATAAAAGCTTAGATCAGAGATGGCCCCATGTAGATTCCAACAAATGTCAGCAAATGCCTTCTTGGTGGAGGAAAGGAGAGAGAGAAGAGGATCAGTTCAGAGCCCCCGGAATCCCCGCCCCCGGGCAGCCACGCCCACCACGGCCCCCACCCACTAGAAAGCAGCACCGCCCATCAGAACAGTGGACCCACTTGCTTGCACATCTCATTAGGTCCTCACAGCACTCATTGAGGAAATGCTGTCACACACGTGACAAAAGAAACCAAGGACTGTCTGTTCAACCTCAGAATCCTAGAGTAGGAGGGAACTTTAAACTGTGGCCTCCAGGACGACACCCATTTCACAGATGGAGAGCAACTGAGGCCTGGAAAAGGGCTGTGGCTTGTGCGTGGTAAATCATCCACTACACTTGCTTACCAAGGGCCCAGCTGCCCTCAGGGGCTGGAGATGCAGACAGGTGTCAGACACAGCCCCTGCCCTCAGGAAGCTGCCAGTCGCTGGGGTGTGTTCAAGTTTGGATCTGGAATGTTCCTAAAGGCTCCTGTGTTGAAGCCCTGGTCCCAGTGCAGCAGCATTCAGAGGTGGGACCTTGGGAGTGATTGGATTGTGAGGGCACTGACCTTGCCAGTGGATTAATGTGCTGATGGATGCATAGCTTATGGGCTGTTGGGAGGTAGTGGAAAGTTTGTGAGGTGGGCCCAGCTAGAGGAAGTGTTCATCAGGAACGTCCTGCAGGGTATGTTTTGTACCTGAATCCTTCCTCCCTTGGTCTCTTTGCTTCTGGGGCCACTATGAGGTAAGGCTTTGCTCTACCACAAGCTCCTGGCCCTGTCTACCTCACCACCAGCCCAGATGCTATGGAGCCAAGTGACCATGTTCTGAAACCTCTGAAACCATGAGCCAAAGTAAATCTTTCCTCAATTACATTAGTTTAGGTCAGGTATTTTGTCACAGTGATGGAGAGCTAACACAGGGAGTTACTGGCAAGGGATCTAACATAAATTATGTTTCAGTACTTACCACAAAATGGGCAAGAAGGGCAGTGGGCACATGGCACAGGCACCATGAAGAAGAGAAAGGGATGCGCTCCATCGAGAGTGGTGACGGTGGAAGGTTCTGGAAGGAGGGGGCAGTGTCATGAGGGAGGGTGGTCTCCTCCCTGCCATCATGGCCAAGCCTTTTTTTCAAACCCACCACTTAGTCAACTTCTTCTGCACAAAACCTTTATTTGGTCCCTCAAAAATCTGCTTCTCTTTAACTTCCTCTTAAAAGGTGGTGGTGGTAGGGGGGTTACGTGGAGATATTTTCTGTGACAAGTTGCCCAAATCCAGCTGAACAGTAACCTGAGCACAGATCCCCAGGATCGCCCATTGCAGGTTGTTTATGGTTGTGACAATCAAAAGCCAAGATCCAAGGACAGACATTCTGGAGCGTTTGTGAAATCTGGGGAACTGCTCAGAAGGACACAGCATCAGAGAGAAGCTGCAAGCAGGGAAGGGGTGTGAGAGCTCGTTGGTGTTTTTCCTCGGTGAAGGAACTGGGGCTGCCCAGCAGGAATGAAAGAGGAGAGCAGCAGCCTGTGCCTGTCCTCTGCTAGGTTCGCCTCATTCCTACCCCCACAGTCTCCTCTTTCCCTGGGTCATACGTATCAGCCTTCTCTCTGCCCTCCTGGAGCAATGGCAGTCACTCACAGTCTTCTCTCATCCATTCATTTACTGAGCACCTATTATGGGCAGCCATCATGCTGGACACAAAGTAGTATGTTCAGAGGTCCTCTGGTATGAGGCACCAGGGAAAGGACAAAGAACTGGAAAATAGCCAAGAGGACTAGAGACAGCAAGTGGGAGGGTAATACTAGATAAGGCGGGAGCCAGAGGTGGGCCAGAAGCTGCAGGCTTCATCCACAACTGTGGCGGCTATCTACAAAGTTAGGAGCAGCCGTGGGAGAGTTCTAGCAGCAGCATACGTATTCAGGTTTGTACCTCAGGCGGATCACATGGGAACTGGATTTCCCCAAATTGCAATTACCTGCCTCCAGGCTGAGTCTTGCCCCACAAGCCCTTAGGACACATTAGGTAGTCAGCTTTTCTGCCACTGAGACACAATACCAAACACCCACAACTTAAAGGAGGAGAGGTTTGATTTGCTCATAGTTTCAGTCGGTGATCAGCTTGCTCCACAGCAGAGATATGGCAGAAGGGTGTGGAAGAGGACAGCTACGAAGTACAACAAGGAAGAATGCCAGGAAGGAAGGAGACAGGGACCAGACATAGACCCCAAGGCCATGCCTCCATGACCCACTCAGATACATCTAGAAAGGTGCTCCACCAATCCTGGGGCAGATCCTAAAACCAATTAAGTAGAAACGTCACCCTAACACAGCAGGAACAGGGCTAAATGAGCCCCAGCTGCCAGGACCCAGTCATTCTGGGGTGCAAGTAGAAGTGACAGTGATGTACAAATATGGGAATTAAGCATGCACTACCTTGGGTAATAAGTGCCATGAAGGAAAATGATGTAGGGAAAAGGGGACAGAGAGTGACTGGAAGCAGCTAATGGTACACGTGGAGGCCAGGAAAGGCCGACTCAAAGTGGCAGATCAGCAAATATCCAGTTGACACGAGACAGGAGCCATGCAGTGGTGGGAGAACGCTGCAGGCAGAGGGGTGGCCAGGCACCATGGTCCAAGCAGGGAACTGAAGGTGCCCTGGTGTTTGAGGAATCCCTGGAGGCCTGGGAAGCAGAAGCTGGACACAGAGGAGACCGGAGCATGGGCAGGGCCCCGGGGCCTTGTGGGGCTTCAGCTTTTCCTCTGAGCCCACGTAAAGCACTTGGGGGAACTGTGAGCTGAGGAAAGACGTGTTCTGACTCTGGTTTTAAAGGGTCTCACTGGCTGCTGGGTGAATAGTCCATAAGGGCTGAGGTTGATGGTGGGGCAGAGTAGTGAGCCCGAAGCAGGTTGCCATCCAGTCAAGGCTATAGCTGAGGTTGGCTCACCTGCTCGTGCATCAGGGACACCTTTGAGGCCAGCGCACAAACTCTTTTTGCCCTTTATAGCAGCTGCCCTCACTGCACAGTGTTAAGTTCATCCCCATTTCCTTTACAGCCTCCTCTCGGTGGCTAGTCCATGTGTTTCTGATTTGCCCACTGGGTGGCTGTCCTGGGTGCCATGCTCAGGTGCCTTTCAAGCCAGCTTTGGGAACTTGCCACAATGTCCTGATCCTTACAGGGAAGCTTGTGGATCTTTTGCTGTCCTCTCCTCCTTCCCCTCCCCTCCACACACCACCCCAGACCTCGAGGGCAGGGCCCCCAACTTGTTCAGCACCATGCTGTGTCTGGGAAGGTCGGATAGTGCCTGGCATAGAGCAGGTAAACACATGTGTTGGTGAAGCTAGGAGTTCTAGTGCAGCCATAGCCCTGGCATAGAGAGCAGAACCAACTACAGGCCTCTGAGTGCAACCCCCAGGCTCCATCCTGGCTCAGCCCACACTGGCCACGTGACCTTGTTCCAAATGTCAACATCCATATCAAGCAGATTTTAATACCCACCAATTAAATGCTAGTGTGAGAATTCAATACAACATTTAACAAGAAGCCCCTGGGGCAGTACCTGATATGTACCCAGAGTTCAATAAGCAGAGGTCTCCCTTCTGCTCCCTTGATCCTGGCAAGGTTCCTGGCATGGATTTCTGGCTGGGAAGGTCCTTCTAGCACCATTGGATGGACATCATTGAAATGTTCAGTGGATGGCACTGGGTAGTCAAGCCTCCCGGTTCTGTGCAACCTCCCATCCCTTGGTCCTGCCATCTGGCCAGGGTGTGAGGGGGCCTCCTGCTGATTTACAGACTTGCCACTCATCCACTGGCACCCAGTGAGGGGATGTGGGCTGGTCCTACAATCTAAGACCCAGATCCTAAGCCGAGGGCAAGGATGGATCCCAAGCTACAGGGAATAGGAGGCCTGGAAGAGAGGGAGGAGGACTTCCTGCCCCCAAGGTGCATAGGGAAGTGGATTCCTGACCCACAGAAGCAGACAAAAGGTGTTGTTTTAAGCTGCTATCTTTAGGGCACCAGTCCCCAACCTTTTTGGCACCAGGGACCGGTTTCGTGGAAGACAGTTTTTCTGTGGATGAGGGTTTGGGAAGGGTGATTTCAAATTATTCAAGTGCATTACATTTATTGTGTACTTTATTTCTATTATTATTACATTATAATAGACAATGAAATAATTATATAGCTCACCATAATGCAGAATCAGTGGGAGACCTGGGCTTATTTTCTTACAACTAGAGGATCCATTCTGGAGGTGATGGGAGACAGTGACAGCCAAAATGCGTTGCTTACATCCAGTTTACGCTGTAATATTGTTTTGGTTGGTATCACCGCCAAAAATCCTGCTTCCAAAGACAGGATGTTGGAAATGGAACCAGGCTTTTCAGTGCTTTTGTGGCAACCTCAGGATATTCTCCCTTGAATTTAATCCAGAATGTATGGAAATTTGAAGTTGTCTCAAACATATTTTTAAGGCTACCACCATTTCCGATCTCAAATAGTCAGTATCGCCAAGCCCTCCACCCCAGCTCACCACCTGCTCACCCTCTTCACCAGCTCAGAACTGGGGGCCAAGGGAGACCTTAGCATCTGCTGGAGCCCTCCTCTTCCTCCCTGGCTCTTGCTAGTTCCCGCCCACACCACCTTCTTCCTCCTCGCGGAGCGGTCCTCACATTGTGGCCTGCTCCTTTTTCTCAGTCACATCTCTGATGGTGCCCTCTCCCTCATTTCCTGGTGCAAGAAGACACCACGCTTAGCAGGTGAGGCTGGGCAGTGAGCAGTTAAGACACAAACTAGGGAGCTAGGTCCCCGCGTTCAGATCTTGTCTCAGCCACTTGCTGAGTTGTCACCTAAGCTCATTGAGTCTCAGGGTCCTCCTCTCTAAGATGAAGGTGATTTGGCCTCCTCGGGGAGGAGTTGGTGCAGGTGAGATGCCCAGCTAGGGCTCTGATCGTGGCCAGGGCTCGGGGCTGCTCACCTGTGTTGGTAAGTTTCTTGTTTGGGGGGAGCTTATCTGACCAGCTCATTTTCCTTCTGGAATGAGCCCCTCCTCCCACCCGTGCCATCCCTTGCTTGAGCTCTCAGATAAGCCTTTGCTTTTCCATTTAAGCTCAGCTAGGTGGAGCTGGGATTTCTGTCACTTGCAACCACATAGGAAATCCTTCCTTGGGTCTGTCCCCATCCCCTCCGGCTCCAGGACCCCAGCTCTCTGGCCAGCTGCCCACCTGCCCCTGGTTATGTCTGCACCCTCCAGCCCCCCACACCTTTGCTCTTGCTGTCTCCTCCTCCTGGATGCCCTTCCTCTCAATTCTTGTTACCCTCAAACACTGCACCCTTCAGTGCACTAACACTGTAAGCTTCGAAGTCAACACAAAGGGAGGAAATGGACTTTGAGGCATACAGGGGTGAGCTCGTCTGTACTGTGCCTCTTCACTGCCCAGGGGGCACAGGCTCCTTGTTAATCTCTCACAGCCACTGGTCATTCATCCAACAACTGCAGTTGATAACAACAGCCCTACAGGCTTCTTGAGTGGATGGAAGAAGGGGCCTGCGGTACAGTAGGTGCTTAATAATTGCCAGTTGAAAGACAGAAGCCAGCAGTCACCTCCAGCATGCAGGTTTCCCTGGGGAATCTTACCCACTAGCCTCACTACAGAAAGAGAAATAGAAAATATTCTAATTCCGAAGAGTAAATATCAGAGGCATGGGGAGGATTCTGAGGTTCTGAAAGTAAACACTGGGCACTGAATAGAATGAGGGAAGGAGGGAGTGAGGGAGGAGGGGTTGGAGGTGGAGGCCAGGTGAAGGGCAGAGAAGAGATACCAGGACTACAGGGCAGCAGGGGGTGTGGCCAAAGCTTTCGCTCTGACCATTTCCACCTGAGCCCCTACCCAGGGAAGGCCTCACCTATATGGTACAGGCATTAGATTAAGTCAGGTGTACAGACTGCTGGCTGTGTGGTGTACCCACCTGTAGACACGTTGGATTTTCTTCTGCTGGAAGTATTTTTCAAAATTTGACGGACTTCCAACATTTACAAATTAGGATATTTTGCACAGAAATTCAGCTCTGTGTCTGGCAGCACCGAATGATGACCATTTAGGGCCTGTGCTCTGACCAACTGGCTGAATGGAACCGGGCAATCTCTCCCCAGGGCAGGGCCACTGTGGTCTGGTTTGCCCCAGGCCCACACTAACTGCTCTTAGCAACAAAGCTGAGCACCAGTCTCTCTGGCATCATGCTTGTTTATTCCTGTGCTGGATCACTGTCTGCTTCTCTCTCACACTGCCCACTGCGGGGAGCCTTCCTCCACACAGTGACTCAGGACCCCAGGGATGAGGACAGCTCCTCACTGGCCACCTCTCAGGTCCGTGTGCAGGACAAACAGGACAGATCTGTGGAGGTTGTTCCCTGTGGAATGAGCAGAGGACTCATATCTCTAAGGGGCTTTCTGTATCCTAGGCTCTCACTGGCATATATGTAACATTCACCTCTCACAACAAGCATTCACAGAAGTATTAGCATCCTCATGTGCAGGTGAGGAAACTGAGGCTTGATTGATTTGGGTCACAGAGCTGGTAAATGGCCTTAGGCTCAGCCCAGCAGCCCATATAAGTCCCTGCCTTGAAGTCTCCACTCAGACCTCACCTAGCCTTGGCTCCCCAACCTGTGAGGCAGGTCGAGTTTTCCCAGAGTTGAAATATGTCCCCTGTGAATTTCCTGCTGAAGATCCCAGCTTTGCATCAGGAATCTTCTCAGAATACATGGAGTCATCTACCTCACAACCTTCCGGGGACAGCAGCCATAACACAGCACAGGCAGTAATAGATTATACTTGTCGAGTGCCCACTGCCTACTAGGCTGCTCATTTTTGTGTATGGTACAGCTCATTTTTAAAATTATGGATGTCCGACTTATTTCAATTTCCCATTGCCCATTGGCATTATGTAGAAATGCAATTGATTTTTGTATATTGGTCTTATACCCTGAAACTTTGCTAAACTTGCTCTGTAGTTAGGTTTGTATAGATTTCATAATATGCTCTACATAGAAGATCATGGCATCAGTGAATCATGACAAGTTTTTTTCTTTCTCTCCAGTGTGGATGACTTTGATTTGTTTTTCTTGCTTAGTTACATTGTCTAGAACTTCCACTACATTTTTGAATAGGAATGGTAAGGGGGAGTCCTCACATTGTTCCTGATTGCCAGGGGAAAAGCCTTCAGTCTTTCATCATTAAGAATGATGCTCAGGGGCCGGGGATTTAGCTCAGTGGTTCCGGCGCCTGCCTCACAAGCTCAAGGTCCCAAGTTCGATCCCAGCTACCAAAAAAAAAAAAAAAAGAATGATGCTCGGGACCAGAGATTTAGCTTAATGGCACTGTTGCCTGCCTCGCAAGCACAAGGTCCTGAGTTCGATCCCCAGTGCCCCTTCTGAAGATGAAGGAGTTCATGAAGGAGTTTGCTGTTGTTTTTTTTTTAATCGGAATGGATCTTGTGTTCCACTGCATATACTGCAATGGCTATGATTGTGCTGTTCCTCAATATGAATTACATCAATTGCTTTTTTCATATTAAATCAGCCTTTCATCCATAGAAAAACTGGATTTGACTATTATGTATTTTTCATCTTACACATTATTGGACCTGCCTTGCTGCAATTTTATTTAAAATCCTTACATGAAGGTTATGAAGAATATTGTTCTGTAGTTTTCTTTTCTGGTAATACCTTTGCATCATTTTGATACCAGAGTGTCTTAATCTGTTCTGTGCTGCTGTCACAAAATGCTTGAAACTGATTAATTTATAAAGAACAATCCCTTCTTTCTCCCAGTTCTCGAACCTGGGAAATCCAAGATAAACGTGATAGCAGATTGGGACCCTGTATCTGTGTTTCCAAAACGGCACCTTCAATATTGTATCTTCCAGAGGGAAGGAAGGGCCTGTTTTCTCCATGGCAGAAGGTGGAAGGGAAAAGGGGGTGGATTCTCTCCATCAATCCCTCATGATCTCAGAGCACTTATGATCTAAACACCACCCCCCAATGACACACCTCCTGACACTGTTGCATTGGGATTAGCTTTCAGTGTGGAATGTGGAGGGAACAAAAACATTCAGACCCTAATACAGGGTAATGCTGGGCTCAAAGACTGAGTTGTGGAGTGGACCCTACTCTTCAGCTACATGGAAAAAATTGTGTAGAGGTGGTATTATGTCATCCTTGAGTGTTTGGTAGAATTCTTTAGAGATGCCATGTGAGCTTGGAGTTTGCTTAAGGTGAGACTGTTAACTGGAAGTTTAATTATTCAGTTTCTTCAATGAACACAGGACTATCCCCTTTATCAATTTCTTCTTGAGTGATCTTTCCTAGCTTGTGTCTTTTATTTGACAAGTTTATGTGTATATAGTTGTTAATACTATTTCATATACTCCTTTTAATATCTGTGGAGTTAGCAGTGATGTCTTTTCTAATTCCTGATATTGCTGACTTACATCTCTCTCCTAATCATTCTGAATATATAAATTTATTATTTCATTGATCTTCTAAAATAAAGAGCTTATTTTTATTTCTATATTGTGTTTGATTCCTATCCCATTAATTTCTGATCTGGAATTTTTCATCACATTTCTCTTATGTGTTTTGGGTTTAATTTGTTCTTCTAACTTCTTAAGGTGGAAGATGAGGCCATTAACTAAAGGTCTTTCTCACTTTTTAACACAAATATTTAGTACTATAAATTTCCCTTAAGTACTGATTTAGTGGCAGGTCATAAATTTTGTTATGTTACATTTGCTTTTTTCATTCAGTTAAAAAATAATTTCCGATTTCCCTTTGGATTTATTCTTTAAGCTGATTTGTTTAGGAGTGTATTACTCAGTTTCCAAATGTGTCACTATTTTCTGGATATCTTACTGCTTTTGAGTTCTAATTTATTTTTATTTTCAACAAACAACTTATTTTGAATGGCTAGAATTCTTTTAAGTCATGGAGACTTGGTTTACATGATCTGTCTTGTTAAAGTTTCCATAAGCTCTTAAATATAATATGAATCCTGTTATTGTTGGGTAGAGGGCCCTATCAATGTCAGTTAAGGGAAGTTGTTTGATGGTGTGGTAAAAGTCTTTAATACCCTTATTTACTTTCTGTTTACTTATTCCATCAGTCATTGGGAGAGTGAAATGGAAATCTTTCACTATGATCGTGGATTTGTCTGTTTCTCTTTGCAGCTCTATCCATTATTGCTCCCTTATTTTGAAACTCTGCTTTTTGATGTACAAATGTTTAGGGATATTATGGTCTCTTGATGAGTTGATACCTTTATCACCATGAAATGACCCTTTGTGTACCAGGTGCTACTATTCTTTGCTCTGAAATCTACTCTGATATTAATATAGCTAGTTCTGTTTTTTATTCATTAATGCTAGCAGCACATATCTTTTTCCATCTTTTTCCTTTTAAATTGTCTGTGTCTTAACAAATGGATTTCCTACGAGCAGCATAAAACTGAGTCTTGCTCTTTTGTCTGATCTGATGATCTCCACATTGAACTGAGTTTCTCACCATTTTCATTTAACAAGATTTTTCATATGTTGGTTTTTCACACAGCCTTGTTCTTTGTTTTCTGTCACATTTTTCTTTGTTCACTTTTTCTGCCTTATTTTTGAATATCTGATTACTATTCTGATTCCATTTTATCTTATTTGCTGGCTTATTACTTATAGCTCCTCATTTTATTGTTTTAATGGTTACTTTAGGGTTTATATTTTACATGCTTAATTTATCACCATGTATCTTCATGAGATATTGTATTACTTGCAGTATAATACGGGGACTCTCTAATAGTATGCTTCTGTTTTTTTCTGTCTAAGACTTTAGGCTATTGTCATTCCCTTTACTTCTAAATGTGCTATAAACTCAACACTACATTGCTGCTATTAGTCTTTAAGTGATCAATGACCTTTTAAAGAGATTTAAATAACAAGAGAAAATATTTGGTATTAACCTGTGTAATTTTTATGTCCAGTAACTCCTCCTTCTATTATGAGATCCATATTTCCAGCTGGTATCATTTCTCTGCCTAAAAGACTTCAAAATGTCTTATAGTGTAGATCTGCTACTATTAATTCCTTCAGAATATAAAATCAATTTGAAATGACAGTGGCCAAAATTTTGCCAGTTTTAATGAAAATAGGAACCCATAAGACCTAGAAGTTCCATAAATCCCAAACACAAAAAGGCACTTTAACAAAACTATGCTAAGTCACATTATAATCAAAGTATTCAAAGCCAGCAATGAAAAGAAAGTCTTAAGATCGGCACAGGGCTGGGAGAGGGGACAGAGCACATCATGTACAGAGGAATAAATATAAGGATACAACAACTTACACCTCAGAAATAATTCAAATAAGAAAACAGTGGAAAAACATATGAAAATACTGTGGTGGGAGGAACCCTCTGAGCCTAAAATTCTAAACTCTGTACAGTACCTTTAAAAACAAAATCAGAAATAAGGACTTTTTAAAGCATACAAGCCTGAAATGTTCATGGGGCTTGCTTGTTCATTTTTCATCTTTTGAAGATCATTATGTCTTTTCTACTGATGTTTAATATATATCTGGAAAAGTATTTTGTATGTTTTGTCCAGTTTTTTTTTTGTTATATTTAGACAGAAGGGTAATTCCAGTCCCTGTTATTCTATCTTGGCCAGAAGAAGAAGTCACAGCTGCAAGTTGATGTATATTTATGTGATTATCTCAGGCTGTAGTGTCAATTCCAGGAAGGAAGGAATCGTGACTGTTTTCTACTCTGCTACATCATCAGCACTCAACAGAGAATCTGACATAAAGTGGGTCCCAATAACTAAATTACCTAAACTTTTTTATAGTCTTATTTAGTCTGGTGGATCCCAGAGCTTTGGAAGGATCCAGAAAGCACTTGGGAAGATTCAAATGAAGTTAAGAAAAAAATCACATACCAAGTTTGAGAAAAGTCAAAAGAGGGCAGTGGAGGCCCTGGGAAATCAGGAAGGCTAGAAAAGACAGAATGGACACATCAACCCAACCCACTGCCAGCCCTTACCCCTAATTTCCAAAAATGCTTTCCTTAACATGTGCCTTAATATATGGTGGTGAGGTAGCCATTCCCTATCCACCCCACTGCCATACATGTGACACTTTTTCCTTTCACTATGGAACCTCAAATTTAAACTGCATAAAATAAAACTACATTTCCCTGCAACCCCTGTGCCAAGCTGCAGGCACGTGACTAATTTCTACCAATGTTATGTAAGTAATCAACTGTGTAATTTCTGGGTTGTGTTTTTGTCTTTTGGGGTTTTTTTTTGGTACCGGGGATCGAACTCGGGTCCTTGTGTAAGGCAGGCGGTAGAACCATTGAGCTAAATCCCCAGCCCATCCGGGTTGTGTTCTTAAAGGGAAAAACTAAACTGTCCTAGTTCTTGTGTTCTTCTTTCCTACTAGATGGAAGATGGACAGGAAATTGAGCTGTGTCTCACAAAATTAATGGCACCTATGAATTAGGAACAACAGATAGAAGATGAAAGCATTGTGTCCCCAGCAGCATATCATCACCTTATGAGGACTTGATAACCAGTGCTGAAACTCTTATGTGAGAGAGTAATGCGATTTAGTCTTGAATAAGTAAGCCACTATTATGTTAATTCTTCATAGTACTCACATGTAAGTTCTTGGATATATTTTAGGGAAGCTGATATTGCCCAGAAAAGCTTAATCAAGTCTTGGAAGAAAGGTCATCTAGTTCACACAGCTTGGACCCCAGGAAGGCAGGGCATCTGGAGTAATTGGTTATCAAAGGACCTGTTGGAATCTCTGGCTTTGTTTATTGGAGCCAGCTCCTACGGGAGTCTGATATGCAGTGAGCGGGGTTTTAAAGCTGGACAGAGGGAGATGGCCTTGCTGGCTATTGCCCCTTTTCTTCCCCATCTAGACAGAAAGAATCTTCGGAGAGTCATGAATCTCTGTCAGCCTCAGCCCTTCCCACTGTCATGTGTTTGGCACAGTCAGTCCACAGAGCAGGGAAATGAGGAAGAAAGAAAAATTAATGGTAGTACTGATGGGAATGATGTTTATGAATGGCTGCCTGTCCAGCTACCCACCCATCACACCAGTGGGAGTGCCATCGAGGCAGAGAGCTCAGAGACTGAGTCCCCTTTACTTTGAGGCATGCTCTGACCTCACCACCAGGCCTACCGGAGTCATCAAATAAATCCAACATTTAGATAAGGGGGTCTTCAGAGGACACTTTCCTGAAGTGCAATGGTAATAAAAGAGAAAAATGGACTGGCTCACTCCAGATAACCACCATCAGAGAAGTAATTACGCCGCTACTGTCCTGGGCCAGGATGCTGGTGGCAAAGGAACCGGCCCAAGTGATCCATCAGCCCCAGATTTATGGACTCCTCAAGAGCTGCCTGCACATCTCCCCTCCAGTTAACTTGAGACACTTTTATTTAGATTTTGTCAGGGTTATCGATCATCTCTGCCATGTCTTGAGCAGGGGAGGTGAGCTCCACAGTGGGTGGTGAAATCGAATATAGATTTGCTGGCAATAATCCAGGACAAAATGGTCCATTCAGGTGAGACAATTGTGTCTAGCTACCCATGTCCTTACTTCCCATGCAAGTCTTTGAGCTTGTCATGTCTCAGCCAAGGCAAGGAGAGGGCCCACTGTCTGGACCTATGGTGGTCGAGGCTGTATAATCTAACAAAGGTTGAAAGCCTCAGTTTCCTCATCAGTAAAATGGGAATAAAAGTGGATTGTACAAGTGTTTCCCAAATGCATGAGTGAATAAAAGTACTGAGTGGTGGAGAATGAACAGGGTACTCCATACCACCCTCCTGCCTCCCAGAGTGTTATTGCCGATCGCCAGCAATTTCAGACACTGGAAATGATTTTACCAGCTCTTCTGGCCCGTCTTCCTGCTTTTGAGCTGGGAGGAACATGTTCTTATTTTATTGATGAATCAGCCAAGGCATGGAGAGGTAAAATCACCCACCGAAGTCACAGAACAACAACACTACCCAGACCCTTGATGTCCAAGAGCAGCAAGCACAACCACATGGCCACGTGGCAATGAGGCCACATTGGTTGCACAGCTGACTGCTCCTCAGATGCCGGGCATTGTATGGTCTTTGTATTATCTCACTTAAACCTCACTACAACCTCATGAGGTAGGTGCTGCTATTTTAATTCTTTTTAATGGCTTTTATTGTGTCATGTTTTCTCATTTCAAAGGAAATGTATCCTTGCTGAAAAGGGTCTTGTCAATAGAGAAACCCATTTTACACAGGAGCATAAAATAATAATTGGAATATGATTACAACCCTGTCCCAAGCTTTCACATGAACCTCCCTCTCACAGTGGCCAGGCAGGTTGCTGCTGGCAGGGATCGTATAGGGGTGCTGTAGGCGATTTGGACCTCTGGGGAGTTTGTGGCCATAGGGAACTTGAAAGGTCACCCTTGCTCCTTCTTCACCTTCTCTGGGTGTAACTGGGACCTTCTTTCACAAGCTGCTGTTCACTTTCATTTTTCCCTGTTATATCGGAGATTGAACCCAAGACTTTTACATTGTCACACTAAACTATATCCCTAGCCCTTTTTAATTTTTTGTTGTTAAGTTGCCCAGGTTGGGCTCAAATTTGCAATCCTCCTACCTCAGCCTCCCTAGTGCTGAGATTAAAAGTACACACCACCACACCCAGCTCTCGTATCTTTTTGTCAGCTTCAAAATCCATCCCATTACAGGGCTCAGTGATAGTGATGACAGAAAAGACAGAGCCTCCTGCTTCACCACCGTCCTCCTGACACCTGTGGCTGCCCCAGCCACCCGGAGGCCAGAGATCCTCTTCCTGTCTGCACTTCCACTTGGAATTATAGACAGTGCAGAAAGTTCTTGCTAAATTGCCTCTGGCAGCAGCAGCTGAGAGGGTCTGGAGGAAGCCTCTGCTGACCAGGTTGACGGTGTGGGTTTCCTTGGAACATAGGTCTTGGGCATTCATGTCCCCATCCTGCCCAGCACAGTGCCCATGCAACATTGCCACGTGGGAGAAAGCTAGTTCAACTGGACAGAGCCCAAGGCACGGACCCCATGCTGAAGGAGTAACTCAGAGTGTGAAGGGAAGGTATTTATGACTCGAATTCCAGTCTCTTGGTCCCCAGAGAGCCTGGCACTTCAAAGAAGGCGGTGGCAAATTCTTTGTAAATCAGGGAGACTCTTTCTCCTATAAATAACCCTCACCCCAAAGCTGGGGCCTGCACAAGTTAATATACCAACACATGTATGTATACACATGTATAAATGATCCACATGTACACGACAAAGGTAATATATGCTTCCTGGGAAAAGCAACTCCAACAGCAACAGAGAAGAAAATTAAATTTTTAAAGCTTCCCCTGGTGATCTCTCCAACCTCATGCCCCCAAGTCCCCCCCTGTTAACATTTGGGGTGTCTTAGTTTAGGGATGTCTCCCTACTCCCTATTCAAAATCCTCAGAAAGGACTTCAAGGCATTTTTTACAAAGTCACAATGATAGGAAATTCCAAGACAGAGAGAGTCTGCCCAGAGGTGTCTCTGTCCCTCTGCTCTGTGGGAAATAAGCACTTTACTGTCTCTCCCTTGTCCTGAAGGGTCTGGAAGTGGCTACCAATTTTCTGCTGGCCCCAGAACTGGCACAGGCCACTGCATCTTGTGGTTACTGAAAGGAGCCCGTGGTCTGCAGGACACCCTGGTGGGGACATTGGGTTCTCCTGCTCCTGACATCTTCAGGTCAGAACTTTTAGCCACTGATAATATCCAATCACAACTTTCTTATCTTATCGAAGACACCATTAAACACTTTCTATTGTTAATGAAAACATGAAAGGGGCAAGTTCTAGAAAGGACCCCACCAACATCCATAGAGTCTTCTATCTATGCAGATGTGTAGTCTTTCTTCTGGAAGGACTGGGATTCTGGAGAACTATGCACAGAACAAGCCACATTGCCCACTGCCTGGGCATCCTGTCTGCTTCCCAGGAAGAGAAGAAAGTCACCTTCATTCTTTCAGATGTCCAGCAGGTACTAATTGGGCATCAGCTTTATGTTGGGAGCTGAGCCAGGTGCTCTGGGTAAACCAGAGAAGAAAACAGCCTGATTTCTCAATTAATCTGTGAGTCATTGAAGTTACAATAAACAAAGAAGCTAATGACACGGTATGGCAGGAGAAGCTAGGTGGGAAGGGAGATTGGAAGCAGCTAGAAGGAGCAGTGCTGGAGGCTTCCTTGAGAAGGACTTTTGAGCAAAGACTAAAGGCTAAGAAGTATCCTCTGAGGATACCGGGGAAGGGGACCCCAGGCAGAGGAGCCATAGGCACAAAGGCCCTTGAGAGGAGTGCAGACCTGCAGGTTCATGGAAAAGCAAGAGGCCACTGGGGTTGAAGCAGAGGAACCAGAGATCCACAAGGCGGCTGGGGTAGGGCTTGGTTCATTGAAAGGACTCTGAGATTTTTGCTAATGAGAGCACTGATGGTTCTGAGCAAAGAAGGCTTGCTCTGAAATCTGAGGGCAAAAAGGAGGGGAGAAAGTGAGGAATCAGGGAAGGCACTTAGACTCTGGCAACAATCTAGGAGAGGAGACGGACTGGAAAGGGAGACCAGGGAGGCAACTGTGAGTGTGGTGAGAAGGGGTCTGCTCTGGAAACATTTAGATAAAGAGCTAGTGGGTTTGCTGACCAGTGTGACACAGACTGAGGGATGAAGAGGGGTCCAGCATGGCTCTAGGGTTCTGGTTTCAGCAACATACTGGATAGAGTTGCCTAACTGAGATGGGGAGATGGCGAATAGGTGTTTGAATGTTGTCTTAGTTTATTTTCTATTGCTATAACAAATTACCCATCTGAAGCTGGGTACTTTATGAAGAAAAAAGGTTTATTAAGCTCACAGTTGTAGGCATCCAAGAACATGATGCCATTATCAGCTTCTGCAGAGCTTCTGTTGTCAGACAGCATCACACAGTGAGAGAGGAAGCAAGAGAGCAAGTCAAGAAAGCTGAACTCCTTTCTAACAACCTGTTCTCATGGTAATCAACCCAGGCCCAAGAGACCTAAGTGACTCCCAAGAAACAGACATTAACCCCTTCCAAGAGTGACACTGCAATGACCTGATCACCTCCCTCTAGGCCCCTCCTCTTAAAGGTTCTGCCGCCTCTCGGTACTGTTTCACTGGGGACCAAACCCCCAGCTTATGAATCTTCAGGGGACAAATCACATTGAACCATAGTGCTTGTAGAAGGCTGGAGTTCAGAGAGTGATTGAGGATTAGGCTGAGATGTAACTGCAAGGCCATGAGTATCAGAGTGACTTCTACATGCCTGGGGAGTGAGAGAGGATAAGGATGAGTCCAGGGAGAGTACAAGGTTTACAGATGGGGGAACCAATAAAGGAAAGACAGGAGGCAAACCAGGAGCCAGTGGGGTCCCTGGAGCCATGCCGAAAAGGGTCTCACATAGAGTAAGCAATCATGCCTAATGACCCCAAGCTAAAGAGCCATTGAAAGGTAACCATCAGGCTTACTATTGAGGTCACTGGTGTCGCTGAAAAGAGTAGTTGAGGTGAAGTAGGAGGGCATGAAATCTGGGAACGTGAAGTGAAAAGAATATGGCAGGGAATTGGAGACAGCAAGTGTGGCACAGTATTTTGTTGTAAAGGAAAACAAATTTGGTAGGAGAGGGTTAGTTTTATTTTTTATTTTGTATTTTGAGATTGGAGAAATAATATGGTGCTGGCACTTTGATGGGAATGACCCCACGGAGAGGCAGAATTTATGCCACTGAAGAGAGAGCTGGACGCCGGAGCAATGGCCTGGAGCAGTCAGGAGGAAATAATCTTGTGTGCAGGCAGCCTTAGAGAGCCTCCTGTTATCAGACTCAGATCCATAAAGGACTTCCTCCAGGGTCTCCTGCTGCACACCTTCATCCTTCAAGATATTTGCCTGCCCATGCACAGTGACTGAAATTTTTATGCAAAGAAAGTGGCATGCTGTTTGTATTTTTCATCAAATTTTTAAATTCAAACCATGATGGACAGCCTCCTGAGCCAGGGCATGGGGACCACACACCTGTCATCCTGTAATAACTGCTAGAGATGTGCCGTCACTTATGTAATCAACTTCCCATTAACAGATATTAGATTATCTCAAATTTTTGCTATTATATTTTTACAAATGAAGTGAACCTCGCTATATGTACCAATGCATGCCCTGAGAAGAAAGGATCTGCTCCTGGAATTAAAATGACCAAGTCAAAGGGTACACGCATTTGGATTTTCATAGATGCTGCCCAAATGTCCTCTAGTGAGGTCACCTTAAGAAGCCTTCCACCACGAGGATGTAAGAGGGATGGTGACCCTGAGGGAAAGCCAGTACTTTGAATTTGGACTGTGAAGTTCAGCATTAAGGTGGTGTCAGACCCAGCTGGTAGACCATCACCACTTCTTTTCCATGCTGCAGGAATGAGCTCACCTGGGCTGGTCTAGAGATCAAGAGAGGCAGAGAACTGGGACAAAGAGGAGAGAGGCAGGAAAAGAGGGAGGACTACAGATTTGGGGAGCTGCTAGGTGCCCTGGGCTGGGCCTCAGGTGTAAGCCTGACTTGGCCCACAGCTGCCACAGGGACCTGGGTTCAGTCTCTTACCACCTGCTTACAACAATGCAATGCCCACAGTGCAGCCCCAGAGAGAGAATGAAAAATAAGAAAATGAGATCATAAATGTTGAGACAGAGATTGCAGGCTGGTCACTGACCTCTGTCTTCCTCTTCTTTCTTATCAGCACAACGCTTTTATTTTTGGGAACAAAAGAACTTTCCTAGTGGTTATGTGACATAGGTGCAGCCAAGGAGAGAGGAGCAGAGGCTGCTGCAAGGCATTCTGGGAAATCTCTTTGGGCGGGAGCCTGGGGACCCTGTGGTGGACCAGCCACTGTCAAGTCTCACCTGGGATATGAGGCCCAGCTGCAGAGCAGCTGTGCTATGACCCCAGGGCAGTGCACACATGCCAAGGACACTGAAGAACACAGGAGGAAGTTACCCTGGTGGCATTGTGAAGCTGCTGAGCTCTCACCGGCTGCTACTATCTAATGTTGCTGCAGGTGAGAAAAATAAGTCCCTTCTTTTTCTGTATCAGGTTTCCATTAGTCTCTCTGGAATGTCATTCCTGATTGCACAAGAGGCAGTGGAGGAGCAGGTGACAGGCACCAGATTGGTCCCCAGATGTGGCCACTCCTTCTACACCACTGACCAGCTGTGTTTTGGACCCCAGGTGGCTGGGCTTCTCTGAGCCCCCCCTCCCTCATCTGTAACTAGGGCAGCAGTCCCAGTGACACCAGCCTTGCAGGGACCAGAGAACGAAGCATGGCATAAAGTCTTTAGAATCATCTGTCCCGGGGTGCGGGGAGGTGGGTGGTGCTGATCTCTGACAGCCAGCAGTGTGACTGGGATGAGCCCTGCTTGCTCTTCAGCCTCCACTTGTCTTGGGTGTAGACAGAAGATGGATGCACCTCTCGAAGGGCAGGCTGTTCACTGGGGTCAGTAGTAAATAAACATTCAGGCTCCAGGACAATTGATGGCTGCCACCTGGGGTCACAGGATGGCAACTCAGGACTCACACAGCCTGTGGCATGGGAGAAAGCCAGGAACCCTTCCGTCCAGATGTCTCTGCCTACCCCTTCCCTGGGCCTCAGTTCTTCCCCTTGTAAAATGTAGGGTTTTGCTAAGTGACCATGAGGGACCTCCCCAGCTCTCATACTCTTGCAGCTGATTTTTCTGCACTCACAGACCCACAGGGAGATGAGGTGAGGATGGCTGAGCTCAGGGTCAGCTTGTGGTCAGGAGTGTGAAGTGTGGAGAGCCACAGGATCCTTGGGCAGGCTTATCCAGCTGGGCCCAAATGGACACAGCATAGAGACAGCATCTGTCCAGGTGGGATGGAAGGGATCTGAGAGGTGATGGTGGAGCCTTTTTCCTGCTAGACCAAGGAAGGGTAGGCTGTGGCCTACCGTACAGGTTGCCCTCCAGGGTTTGTGTGAGAGCAAAGCCCCCATGTGGAGATCACCATAATTCCAAAGCAGTTTGGACCATCCTACTAGGATGAGCTCTCTCTGGGAAGACCTGAGCCTACCACTAATGAGCTCTGTGATCTTGATTTAAGGTCTATTTTGTCTGATATTAATGTGCAATCCTTGCTCTCTTTTAGTTACTACTTGCATGGAATATCTCTTCTATTCTTCCACTTTATCTACTTCTCTCTTTGGAACCAATGTGTGTCTCTTGCAGACAGCGTACTGTTGGTTCATTTTTTAAAAAATTCTTTCTGCCAATCTCTGTCTTTTGACTTTTTAGAGTTTTAATCTATTTTCATTTAAAGTAATTAGTGATAAGGAGGGACTTCTGTCATTTTGCTATTTTTTAGTTTTCTTCATAGTTTATTTTATCCTCTGTTTCCTGAGCTGCTATCTTCTTTTTAGTATGTATTTTATTAGTGCATGTAAATCTTACAAAATACTGGATTTCACTGGGCATGGTGGTGCATGCTAGTAATCCCAGCACTCAGGAGGCTGAGGCAGAAGGATCACTGTGAGTTTGAGGCCAGCCTGGACTACATAGTGAGACCTTGTCTCAAAAAACAAACAGACAAAAATACTGGGTTTCAATATGATGTTTTTATATGTGTATATAATATGTTCTGATCATAACTATCTCTGCTTTAGCCTCTCTCCCTCCCTCCTCACTCCCCTCTCTCCACCCCCTTTACTTCCTCCCTCTTGTCTATTAACAGTATCCCTTCCACTTTCATCATTTTCTTTATCCATTCGTCCATTGATGGGCACCTTGGCTGGTTCCATATATCTTGGTTATTGTGAGATATGCCTCAATAAACATGAGAATGCAGGTGTCCCTACAGTATGCATAGTTTAATTATTTTGGTTATACACCAAGGAGTAGTATAATAGGGTCATATAGTAGTTTTATTTTTAGTTTTTTGAGCAATCTCCATACTGATTTCCAGAGTGGCTGTACCAATTTACATTCCCACCAGCAGTGTAGAAAGGTTCTTTTCCCCCCTCATTCTTGCCAGCATTTTTTTCATAACTTATTGGTCATTTGTACTTTTTTGTGTGTGTCAGCAATCAAACTCAGGGCCTTGGCTTGCCAGGAGGGTGTGGGGCCACTAAGCTATAGCCCCGGCCCTGTACTTAATTTTTTAAATGTCATTAATTTATTTTCCCATGTATTGATTGGGCTATTTTTTGGTGTTAAATTTTTTGAGTTCTTTATATATTCTGGAGGCTAGTCCTCTGTGGGAAGATTAGCTGGCAAATATTTTCTCCCATTCTGGTTTTTTTCTTCTTTTTCTCCCACTTCTCTTCACTCTTTCTGTTTTTTCCTTTGGTTGAAAAATTTTCAATTTGATGTAATTTCATTTATTGATTCTTGCTATTATTTCCTGGGCATTAGAGTCTTATTTAGAAAAATCTCTGCCTGTGGCTATTATTTCAAGAACTTCTCTTATGTTTTCTTGTAACATTTTCAAAGTTTTAGGTCTAATATCTAGGTCTTTGATCCATTTTGAATTGATATTTATATAGAATGAGAGACAAAGACCCAGATACAGTCTTCCACAAGTGGATATCCAGTTTTCCCAGAACCATTTGTTAAAGAGGCTGTCTTTTCTCCAATGTATTGTTTTGGCCCCTTTGTCAAGGAGTAGGTGGCTGTAGTTGCCTGGTTTGTCTCTGTCTCATCCTATCCTATCCTATCCTAATCTATGTGTGTATTTTTGTGCCAGTACCATGCCATTTTTTGTTATTAATGGATGTGCAGTATAATTTAAAATTGGGAATCATGATGCCTCCAACCTTACTCTTTTGGCTGAGGATTGCTTTGGCTATTCCAGGTCTTTTGTGTTTCTATATTAACTTTAGGATTGTTTTTTCTAATTCTGTGAAGAATGTCATGAATTTAGATAGGGATCGTGCCCACTCTATAGGTTACTTTCAGTAATATATCATTCAAACAATGTTAATTTTCCTGATCCATGAACATGGAAGGTCTTTCCATCTTCTATTGTCTTCTTTCTTTATTGTTTTTTAATATTGTAGATGTTTTTCATCTCTTTGGTTAAGATTGACTCCTAGGTATTTCATTTTCCTTTTTAAAAGCTATTGTCCATGAAATTGTTTTCCTTATTTCTTTCTCAGCTAGTTCATTATTGGTGTATAGAAAATCTATTCTTTTTTAATGTTGATTTGGTATTTTACTACATTGCTGAATTTGTTTATCAGCACTAAAAGTCTTTTGGTAAAGTCTTTAGGGTCTTTTAATCATAGGATCATATTATCGGCAAATAAGGATAATTTGGCTTATTTTCTTATTTATATTCCTTTGCTATTTTTAGGGTGGTTTTTTTTTGGACTAGGTCTTGCTATGTAATTCAGGCTGTCCTTGAACTCATGGCAATCCTCCTGCCTCAGCCTCCCAAGAGCTGAAATTACAGGCATGTGCCACCACACCCATATAGCCTTTTTATTTCTTTCTCTTGTCTAATTTCTCTGCCTAAAATTTCAAGTACTATGTTGAGTAAGAGTTGTGGGAGCGGACATCCTTGTCTCATTCCTGATTTTAGAGAAAATGCTTTTGGCTTTTCCCCATGCAGTATGATGTTGTGTCTTCTTTTCAGTTTTTTTGAAGTGAAATATTTTAATTCTCCTTTTTTTCCTTTTTTGTATATTCTATAGTTATTTTCATTCCAGTGATGATGAAAATTACATTTACTATCTTAAAGTTAAGTACTCTAGTTTGAATTTATACCAGCATAACTTCAATAACCTCCAAAAATTCTGCTCCTCTACAGCTCTATCTCCATCCCATTTGGTTATTAATGTCATAAAATTACTTCTTTTTTCCATTATGTGTCCAAAAACCATACATTAATAGTTTTTATACATTAATCTAAGTCATATAGAAAACAAAAAATGGAGTTAAAAATCAAAGTTACCTTAATATTGGCTTTTATAATTGCCCACATATTTACTTTTAACAAGATCTTTATTTCATCATACAGCTTCAAATTACCTTCTAGTGTCCTTACATTTTAATCTGAAGGACTCCTTTTAACATTGCTTGCAAGGTAGCTCTGTTCATGTGAGAATGTCTTAATTTCTCCCTTATTTTTGGAGGGTAGGTATGCTCAATATAGGATTCTTGGTTTATAGTTTATTTTATCTCGGGTCCTTGAACATATCATCCTATTGGCTTCTGGCCTGCATGGATTCTGATGAGAAATCTACTGATAATCTTACTGAGTATCCCTTGTATCTGACAAGCCACTTCTCTCTTGTTGCTTTCAAGACTCTCTTTGTCTTTTGACAGTTTGTGTGCCTTAGTGTGGTCTCTTTAAATGCACCCTACTTGGAATTCATTTAACTTCTTGGATGTTTATATTTATGTCTTCCATCAAATTTGGAAAGTTTTGGTCATTAATTCTTCAAATAATCTCTCTGCTCCTTTCTCCTTCTATCTTCTTTTTGGGTCTTCCACAATGACTTCATCTGCTTGATGCTGTGCTGTGGGTCCCTTAGGTTCTGTCTACTTTTCTTAGATCTTTATTCTTTCTGTAAGTCAAAATCAATTATTTCAATCACCCTATACTCAATTTAGCTGATTCTTTCTTCTGCCTTATCAAATCTGCTGTTCTAGTCCACTCAAACTGGTATAAGAAAATACTGTGGGTTAATTAAATGGCTTATAAACAATGAAAAATTATTTCTCACAGTTCTGGAGGCTGGGAAGTGCAAGATCAAGGCAATAGCAGATTTAATGTCTGATGTGGGGCTTCTGCCTGGTTCATATGTGGTCCTCTCATGATAGAAGGGGTGAGAGACCTCACTGGGGCTTCCTTTATAAGGCCCATTATAAGTCTCCCTGGGGCTTCCTTTTCCTAGTCCCATTCTTGAAGTGATCACCACCCAAGGGCCCCACTTCCAAGTGCTTTCCCACTGCAGATTTAGTTTCAAGATAAGAATTTTAGAAGGGCACAAAATCCAATCATAACCTCTGCTTTTGAATTCCTCAAATATTTTTTTTTCATTTTAGTTATTATACTTTGAAGTTCCAGAATTTTTTTGGACTATTTATGTTTTCTATCTCTTTACGATATCTCTATGCTTTGTTTTCTTGACTTTCTCCATGTTTTCCTATAGTTCTCTGACCATCTTTAAAGTAGTTGTTTAAAAAGATTTGTTTAATAAGTCCACGATCTGATTGTCCTCAGGAACAGTTCCTGCTGATTTATTTTTTCCTCTGAGTGAACAATGATTGATTGTTTCATTGTATGCCTTGTAGAGTTTTTAAAAAAAGAAGAATGGTTGTAGATTTTTTCTTGCCTGAGACAAAAACGTAAGGTTTTCAAAAGTCTTTTCTGGGTCTTTACTTTGCCCTACGCAAGTATTTTGCCTTCCTAAATTTTCCTGTACATGAAATTGCTTTCAAATATTTCCATCCTTAAGTGTCCAGCTGCAGAAGGGGAAAAAGGAGCTTAAAAGGGGAAAATAATGTACCAGCACTTTGAGTTCCCTGCAAGTGACTCCAGCCAGGGGAGTAGAGCTTACAATGGTGCTGAAGTTTGCAACGATGGATTTCCCACCTCTGTCTGCATCTTCACAAGCAGAAGGCATCAGTGGCCAGGGCACAGATCCCCAGGATTTGGAGGACAAAGTCTTTAGTGTCCCCAATCTCAGGCTCATAGTAGCTGTTTCTGGACAGCTGCAAAGCTGCCTGCCACATGGGTGAGAGGTGGTGAATGGGTAGCTGCTACCCAACTAAGAGCCAAAATTGACTGAAAATAACCAGTTTCTTGTCCAAGCCTTCCGGTAGAGGTTGCAAGAGGTAAGCCAGGACTATGGGTTCCTGGTGCTGACTTGCCTTCCTCTAATCAAAGGTAGTTTGTGCTGGGAAGTCAAGGGTCAGACTTAAGGCAGGGAGTTGGTAGTCCATGGGAGAATCATAAGCCTCTGAGTTGCAATGGATCCTAGAGACTTCCTAGTTAGTATCTTTCATTCAACAATGTGCAGATCGTGCCCAGAGAGGTGAAGGACTTCCCTTAAATCATACAGTGATTCAGCAGCAGAGTTAGGCCCAGAATTCCATCCTCCTGCTTCTCCTCCAACATTTATTACCCAAAGGTCAGCTCTGCACCTGCCCAGATCTTTCTGTCCTCTCCTCTTCCCTCCCCTAAGGTTCTCTACTGAGTTGATCCTGGGAGCTCCCAGAGCCTGGCTGAGCACCCCCAGCTGCCCCCAAGTCCTGTGAATGTCATAGGCTCTGACGAGACACCAAGAAAATCCCAGGCCCAGGGCCTCCTACTCCACTGAGCTCTGCAGTGGAGCTCTGCGCTTTTCTCAGGCCTCAAGGTGGTATCTTCACCACAAGTTGAGATCCTGTCCTCGGCCCCAGGGCAGTGGCAATGTCTGCCTGTGAAACACACCCATGCTCCATCTGTCCTGTTGCAGCAACCCCTTCCCTCCGCCCCGGGTTGATTCTTTTGGCTGTCGCTCACCTTCCCCATTACTCTAATGCAGTCTTGTTTCCTGTCACCTCTGGCTGGGGCTGCTCCCCAGTCATCTGGTCTCCATGAGAGGAAAGTCTCCTGCCTATATCCCTGAGTCTCACCCTGGTCCACCTCAATGTCCACCAGCCTCCTGCTGCACAGGGGGCCCAGGACGTCCTCAGACCATCATCAGGGGCAGCGAGGGGCTGGAAACCAAGGTACCCTTTCGCCTCTCCACTGAGCTCAGCACAGTGTCTCTATCCCTGACTCAAGTCAGCAGCCACCAGCTACTCCAGCACCTGCTTCAAATCAGGCTTCTACTTCTAACTGCTCTCGGACCCACCTAGGACCTCACAGCAGCCATGAATGTCAGAGACTGTCTCCTGGATCCAGAGGCTGTGGCCATCTGGCCAGCAGTTACTGTGTGGAACCACAGTCCTGCTCCCCAGGGGGCTTGTGGGTGACAGAGTGCACTGTGGCTGCAGAGAGACCTGCTCCACTTTAGGCTTTGCAGCAGTTACAAGGTGGCTTGTTATGGGAAACGATTTATGGAGGTTAAAAGACTGCAGATGAAGATTTTAGTGATCAGATGGCCGGACGAAGATAGATGGATGTTTGCATGAAAGCCATAGGGTCATAAAATTTTAATTCCAGTCTTATTTGTGTTGAATAATTGAATGTGGGATTGGACCCCGCTGGCCAAACTGGCCTGTGTCTGGGAGGAAGCACGAAGCATGCCTACTTTCTGGTAGAAAATGGTGCTCACCCAGGTACTAAGGGGATAGAAGTCCTTTCACATGCCAGCCCACTGTCACTGCTCCTGGGAAAGGGGAAGATGATTTTACTGTGTTCAGCCTTTCTCTGCTGTAGGCCACAGGCGAATCGAAGGAAGAAGTGGAACCCAAAGGCACACAAAGATGAGGCTGGGAGTGTGTCAGGACCGTGGGGTTTAGAGTCTAACAGAATAAGATCCAAATCCTGCTTCCGTGTGTGCTCTTGGGCAGGCCACTTCACTGGGCATCAGTTTTCTCCTCTGGAATACAGAGATTGTACTTCACCACTCACACCTACTCGGAAATGCTAATGTTTTGTTCCCTGCACCTCTCTCCATGCTCAGCCCACAAGACTACTGAGCTTCACCCACTTACACCAGTCCACACCAGTCCACACAGCTTGTCAGTGGACACCTCACCTAGACTGGGAAAACCTGCTTCTCTCCTTTGGAAATCTCAGTTTGAGATGAGGAAACAAAAATTAGTAAAGATGCAACCTGAAAGGTGATGCAGCTCAGAGGGAGCAGCCACTACCACAGGTGACAAGGGAGCAGAGAAGCCAGTCGCAGGGAGAAGAAGATGAGCCGAAGCAGGCTGGGCCTCCTCAGCCTGTGTCTTTGTGTGGTTGGTGTAATGTTGTGCTTTCTTTTCCATTGCACATGTCAGAGAACTCAATCAAAAAAACCGTAAGCAAGAAAAGAATTCATTGGCTCCTGTAAGACAAAATTTGGGGTTAAGATCAGCTTGTCATGGCTTAATGGCCCTCTGGTGATGTCACCAAGACCTGATTTTCTCCATCTCTTCCCACATGTTGCCCTCATCATGGGTTACACATGACATAGCAATAATTCTGGACAAGTGTCCGGGTTCTATCTTAATGGCAAAGAATTGCAAAAGAAGCCTCAGCATTACCTCCCATCGACTCTGAACTCCCCCACACTGATGACCATGGTCACAGGAAGGTATCACATAGCTGCCTTAAGCCCAGGCCATGCAGTGTCCCTCCAGCTAGGGTACAGCCTCACATATAGACTGAGAATGAAGAAAGTGTGCCCCACATGACAGTTAGCACTGGTGCTAAAAGAAGGAAGAATGCAGCCAGCCACAACACTCTACAGGAGGACTCTGAAAGACAGATGAGCTAATTGAGGACATACACATGGGCATAAAAGGTGCTCAATCACCTTACCGTCTCCTCTTTGAGAACTTCTTTGGAGGTTCTATGGAGATAATAGATATTTGAATACTGTTGACCCAAGAACAGTCTTCCTCTATTGTGGAAGTTAGTCCTCTTTGACTGAGTGTGAAGCTTTGGGAGGGACACATATGGAGCAATGAGGGAGGTAGGTGACACAGCCTAGCCAGCCAGATCAGCTGAATCAACCCTGGTGATCAATGGGGTGAAGATGTCACAGGCAGCTCACCCTCACATTGTTTCTTCTTCTCCTTGACCCTATAGTAGCTTTTTTCAACAGTCCAGCATTCATGGGTTAGTCTTTCAAGACCTGCAGACCAGCCTCCTTTTGCACAGAACTTGTATGTGACCTCTGGTGTAAAGCACCCTTCTGATTCCATTTTATTCCCTAGATTTGAAATCCTGCTGGTCTCCAGGCTCACTCTCTCCCTGAAATGTTTCAAGGAGGTCTGAGCGATACATGATGGGAGGACTTCCCTCTTATTGCAGTGAAATTTTCTACAGGACACTCTGCCTGAAAACCTGAGGACTGCCGCCAGGAGGCTCTGCCAGTCAGTGACTTTGGGGACCTTCAAGTTTATTTTGCAGAGGTGGTAAATGCTAGAGGGCATCAGCACCTGCTGGTGTCATTTGCAGGCAGTAAGGCTCAGTGAAGAGTGTGGGCTGTGGAGTCAGAAGGACCTGGGACCCACTTCTGGCCCCACCAAAGTGTTTTCCCTTGTCACATAGGTGTCTGCTGCTCCAACTCTCACAGGCTGCATTCTAGGAGCTGGCCCAGCAGCTTCCTCATCTGGGGAGAACTCTGCCCGCAGGCTTATCCAGGATGTTGGCGGAATTCAGTCCTGGGGTTTTATGGTTGGAGGCCTGGGCTCTCCCGGCTGCTGGCAGGAGCCCACCAAGGTCCAGAGGCCACCTGACCCGGGAGTATTTTCAGCACGGCTGTCCATTCCATCGGGATAGGAGGGTCTCTGACTTCAGGGTGATCTAGGACTTCAACCCGATTAAGTCACCCAGGACAATCTCCCCTTTAAAAAAATTATGGTCAATGTACACGACATCAAATTTTCCTCCCTTTACAATTTAGTGGCATTAAGTACCTTTATAATGTTGTGACACCATCACCACTGTCCATTTCCCGGGATATTTTCATCATCTAAACAGATACATTCTCCTCACTCAACTGTAATATTTTATTCCCTCCTCCCCTGCCCTCACCTCGACCCCTGATAACTACTATTCTACATTCTGTCTCCATCTATTTGCCATTCTAGGTACCTCATGTAAAGTGGAATAATACAGTATGTGGCCTTTAGTGCTTGGCTTATTAAACATAAAATAATGCTTTCTAGATTCATCTGTTGTTGAATACCTGGATTGTTTCTACCTTTTGGTGGCTATGAATAGTTCTGCCATAAACACAGGTGCCTGCAGGATTATCTCCCTTTCCGTTAACTCACAATGACTGGTTTCAGACCTTCATTACATCTGCTATCACCCTTTCACCCTTGCTATATTCTGTTGGCCAGAAGCACAAACAGATCCCAGGGCACCCAAGAGAGAAAGTATTTGGGGCAGTTTCCAAAGCAGTGGGCAAAGCAGAGTGGGACCAAAATTTACAGACACACTTTCCAAAGGTCCCATGGGAGCCATCCTAGGTTGCACCTTCAAAACCACCACTAGCTATGCAAACTTGGGCCCCTCTCTTGCCTCTCTGAACCCCAGTTTCTTCTTGTGTAAACTGGGGATGCCACCTATCTCCGTGAGTAATTGTAAGAAATAAAGCAACATGTACCTTCTACTTAGCCAAGATTTGGGTCATAGCAGATGCATGGTGGTTATTACTTCCCAGTGCTGGTGGATCAGAAATGTTCAGTTCCAAAAGATTTGGGGGCTCAACATCATAGTAAATGGTCAAAAACTGAAAACTTTCATGCTAAAATCAGGAACAAGACAAGGATGCCCGCTATCACCACTCCTGTTCAATATTGTTCTGGAAACATTAGCCATAGCAATTAGAAAAGAGAAAGAAATAAAAGGAATAAAGATAGGCAAGGAAGAAGTGAAACTGTCATTATTTGCTGATGATATGATACTTTGCGTAGAAGATCCAAAAAACTCAGTCAAAAGTCTTCTAGACCTAATTGACAGATTCAGTAGAGTAGCTGGATACAAGGTCAACACTCAAAAAACAATAGCCTTCTTATAGGCAAATAGCAGACCCATTGAGAGAGAAATTTGGGAAATAATTCCTTTTACAATAGCATCTAAAAAAATGAAATATCTAGGAATCAACCTAACAAAGGAAGCAAAAGACCTCTACACTGAAAACTATAGCTCTCTGAAAAAGGAGATTGAAGAGGATATAAGAAAATGGAAAGATGTCCCTTGTTCCTGGGTAGGAAGAACCAATATAGTGAAAATGGCCATACTTCCAAAACTACTATATAGATTCAATGCAATGCCAATTGAAATTCCAACAATATACTTCACAGAACTAGAGAAAACAATCCAAAACTTCATTTGGAAGAAGAAGAAACCTCAAATAGCAAAAGCAATTCTAGGCAACAGAGATATGGCTGCGGGTATCACAATCCCCAACTTGAAACTATACTACAAAGCTACTGTGATAAAAACAGTATGGTACTGGCAAAGAAACAGACCCGAATAGATTAGAAGATGCAGAAACAACTCCAGACATACTCAGCCACCTCATCTTTGACAAAGGAGCCAACCACCCTCATTGGAGGAAAGATAGCCTATTTAATAAATGGTGTTGGAAAAACTGGATTTCAACCTGCCAAAGATTAAAATTAGACCCATACCTGTCACCGCGCACTAAACTAAGATTGAAGTGAATTAAAGATCTAAATATTAAGTCAGAAACACTAAACTTGCTGGAAGATAAGTTAGGTAGAACTCTTGATGACATTGGCATAGGAAAAGACTTTATGAACAAATCTTCAGTAGCATGGGAGCTAGCACAAAGAATCAACAACTGGGATCTCATCGTATTAAAAAGCTTCTGTTCAATCCCTGGTACCAAAAAAAAAAAAAAGAATATTATAGAGCTGGGGATTTAGCTCAGTGGTTTCACCGCCTGCTGCGCAAGCGCAAGGACCCGAGTTTGATCTCCGGTACCTCCAAAAAATAAAAATAAAAATAATAAAAATAAAAAACTACTGCACTGCAAGAGAAACTACCAGCAGAGCTAAGAGACAACCGACAATGTGGGAAGAAATATTTAGCAGCTATGCCTCAGACAAAGGTCTGCTATCAAGAATATATAAAGAACTGAAAAAAATCAGACCCCCCAAATTCAAAGACCCAATTCAAAAATGGGCATCCGAAATGAACAGACATTTCTCAAACAAAGAAGTAAAAAGAGCAAATAAATATATGAAAAAATGTTCAACATCACCAGTCATTCAAGAGATGCAGATGAAAACAACACTGAGATTCCACCTCACCCTACAAAGAATGGTTGCTATCAAGAAATCAACCAATAACAAATGCTGGCAGGGGTGTGGAGAGAGAGGAACCCTTCTCCATTGTTGGTGGGAGTGCAGACTGGTGCAACCACTGTGGAAATCCATATGGAGATACCTCAAAGAACTAGGACTAGAGGTCCCATTTGACCCAGCTATTCCCCTACTGGGTATCTTCCCCAAAGAATTAAAAGAATCATACCACAGCAATATATGTGCACCCATGTTTATAGCAGCACAGTTTGTAATAGCTAAAACTTGGAAACAGCCCAAGTACCCATTGACTGGAAACTGGATAAAGAAGATGTGTTTTTTTTATAAAATTGAGTACTACTCAGCCATAAAGAATGAGAAACTAGAGACATTTATAGCTAAATGGATGCATATTGAGGCCATACTCTGAAGTGAAATAAATAGAACACACAGGTGTAAATACCAAATAGTTTCTCTAGTGTCAGAAATTGAAAGTGTAAATAAGGATGAAAATGATTAAAATGAATAATTGATAATTTGAAATAAGAAAAGGTCCAAGGGTTTGGGGATGATGGGAGGGGAAGGGGAAAGGGAAGAAGGGAAAAGAAAAATTATGAGAAAGAAAAAAAAATGGAATCAAACTCTGTGTAAATAGGGAAGGGTGGAGAGGGTGAAGGGTGCACAGGTAATGGGAGAAAAAATAAGAATTAAGATGCATCACAGTCTGGTACAAACACCTAATGATAAATGTATTTTATACCTAAAATGTACCAATAAATATATATATATATAGATAGATAGATAGATAGATAGATAGATATAGATATAGATATAAAGATTTGGGCGCTCAGCCTATCATTTCATGTGACACTTCTACAGACTAGGGTTAGTCATAAAGCCCCTAACTACTTCTACTAAAAATAACCATGAAATGCAGTGGATGTGTGTTTAGGAAAATGTCATGTAAATTCCAGGCACAATGTACAGTACCTCCCCTTCCCCAGGGCATGCCCAAGAAAGAAGAGGTGTTTGAGGGAGTACCCAAAGCAGGGAGGGCAAGCAGAGCAGGAACAGGCTCTGCAGATGTAGGCAGGGAGCACCAATGTGCCCATTTGTAATGACAAGAGAGTATCCACCATTGGCTGGGGCTTCCTGCTGGCACCATCTCATTAATTCATTAATTCATTGGCAGTGGAGGGAACTGAGACCTTGAGAAGTTAAGCAATTTCCCTGAGCTCACAGCTTGGACTGAAATCCCAGATCTGTCTTAACTCCAGCCCCTGCCTGGCCACAGCGCCTGGGCAGCGGGAGGGTACCACCACACCTTGGCCTCTTGCCTGGCAGCCTGACCTCCACTTAGGTGTACACCACCTCCCTGTCCCCCTTCCAGAGCCCTGAGCTGTTACCTCCCTAATGTCCTACCTTTAATTATTACCTTCCCTTCAAGGAGAGACTCATCCCCAGGTGAGGACAAAACCCTGTGTCTGACAGGGAAGGTCTTCCCTGGTGCACAGAGGCCCAGAGGTCCAGCAGCCACTGCAAAAGCCTCCAGTGGGGTGGGCAGCCAATGGGGTATCTCTTGGGCAGTGGTGCCAGCATCAAGAAGAGTCAACATGCAGGTCCTGGCTTTGATGTCTAGGTGGGCTGGTGGGATGCAGGAGACAGGGGCATGGTGCCCTCTTGAGCACTCATGATGCCTTCAGGCAGGTTCCAACTGGGCACCAGCAGGAGAAAGCAGGAAGTGCGGCTGGGTGGGAGGCACCTCTTGGGAGTCCTCCCCCAGTGCTGTCAGGGGCCCTTGCCGGGCCCAGATTCTGTTCCTCTGTATGGTCCAGCCCCAGCCCCGTCCACCTCCATCATGGGATTTGGTCTCCTACTGGCCACTGCTCACAGCCCAGCTTCCTCCTGGACTGTCCCTGAGCACAGCCCTCCACCCCAAGCACTATGGTTTTGGATCTCTGGGTAGGAACAGTCCTCTGACCCTGGCTTCCTAGACCCCAACCCCATAGCTGCCTTAGAACTGGGCCAGGCCTGTCCTGTCCTATGCCAGAGAGGGGACAGAGAACAGGATCTGAAGAGCCTCCTTCACAAGGTCACTAATTCTGTGCCTGTCCAGGGAGGGGCTGTGTCTGTCTTCTGCTGCTTTTTCCCCAGAGCTCAGCTCACAACAATCTCAGTAAATGCGTGGGAACAAGTTCATGGACCAGGCCTCTCCATCCCCTAGAATGGCAGCAACATGAAATGCTAAGGCATGCACACATCCAGTCCCAGAAGTCCTGGGGTCTCTGTCTGCCTCACCAGCTCCACCTCTGCACCCCCATTAGGGGCCAGATTAAATGTCAGGGAGGTCAGGATCCAGAACACTGTAAGTCTTGGGAGATGTTCCACACCCAGGGTTTCATCTCCTTTCTGGTCCAGGATCAGGCCATTGTGTCACCTCCCTCCTCCTAGGCCAGGCATTCTATAAGCAGCTGGCAGCCTCTAGATTTACCAAGCAGCCCAGGCTGGGAATGCATCTGTCAGAGGGGAGCCCTGGGCCCTGGCATCCAGCTGCAGAGCCCTTCAGAGCCCTGTGGCCACTCCAGGGTCCCTGCCTGCCATCTCTGGCACCCCCATCCCTGCAGGAAGCCCTCCCTTCTTTTTTGACTGTGACTCCCAACTCATTCCTCCCTGATTGGCCCACAAGCATGAAGACAGAGGGCAGGAGAGGGGATTAAGGAGAGAAGGGACCCCTCTTCCCGTCCCCAAGGCAAAGCTATTGCCCCTCAGACAAGGTAGGAGAGTGATTGAAGCATCTTCTCTCTTCAAGGGAAAGAATTGGAGTGAGGAACAGCAGGGCCTGGCTGCACCCCACAGCAGAGAAAGTGTAGTGAGTCCAGCTGCTTCTGGCCCTGTCCCCTTTCTGTTCCCTTCCCTCCCTCAACACATAGTACAGCTTTGTCCCCTGTGGCTCATGCTTTCTGCCAATGGCTTTTCCTCGCTTAATAAGAGTGTAATGCATTTAACATACTTTGGTGCTATTTTATTTCTCCCAAGTTTATTCTGTATGAGAAGATCGATTTAAAGAAATCCATAGGCCCATTAACAACCAGAAAGTGGCAGTTGTCAGAGGACGGGGCTTTAGACATGGACCAGAGGATGGAAACTGTCAGGGCTATCAGTGCAAGCCCTGGAGCAGAGTTCATGCCCAGGGCCTGAAAGTCTTCAGTTCTGAAACTGAAGCATGTGTTGCTGTCCAAAGAAGGTGACTGTGAACTCATCAAACCAGTCCTGGTGGGGTTGGGGGTTGAGGTGACTCAGACCTCAGGCCTGAAGGTGCCTTGCTGTCATTGAGCAGCCTCTGTGGGCCCAGGTCCACATTCAGTGTGAACATCCATCATTTGGCACCTGCTTGGGCAACAGGGAGAGAAGAAGCTGTAATGGATGAGCTAGTTTGGACAATAGAGATGTGCCACGCTCTGTGCCAGGTTTGAGCCCGTTTATTACAGCCGGCGGCTGAGGAGGGGCTAGTGCCCAGAAAGTTTCCTCAGCAATGGGAAGTGGTTTAATTTCTCCTTTTAAATCATGCTTTCAGTTGGGGAGGGCTCAGGGCAGAGTAAGCAGAATCTCACAGAACCAGAACCATACCAGGGTAGTGGGGGTACAAGGAAGTTTCACACACACACTAGATGAGCTACAAAATATCCTTCAACTGCAGCAAGTTTACTGCCAAGCAGATGTGGGGGTCTTGGGTGCTTTGTTCAAGCACGGGTACAAAATGCCACTGAGGCACAAGATGGAGTCGGGTTGGCTATCACAAAGCCAAAACTCCCTCTCAGCGCTGTCTCCATCCCAGAGTAGGTGGGGCAGGTCTCTGATCCAGCAGAGACCTTTCTAGAGGCAGCTAAAGGGCTCTGAGGGAGCGCAGGCAGGAAGGGGGGACTGTGTTCCACCACAACCACGAGGCCACCAGCAGCGAAGGGCTCAAGTGACCCCCAGTGAGGCTCCAAACAGGGTCTTCAGAGAGCTTCCTGCAGCCATGTCCTTCCTCCCTGTGGTGGCCTCCACTAGAACTACAAGGGTAACTGAGCTCAGATAAAGTCCCCCGGGAATCTCTCGCCTATCCACCCTGTGATTAATTCAGTTTGGCAAAGCTATGTTTATCCTGGAAATTTAATCATTTCTGATGATAAAGGAGTTGAAAAATAAATTGCAACTGTCAAATACTGCATTAGGAGGGGTGATTGAGTGAGGCAGGGCCGACTGCCTGGCCCCCACCTCCCAGGGTTTACAGGCTTGAGAAATTCGGCAAGTGTCTGTTTCCATAATTGCAGGATCAAAGACTAAGGGTGACAGGCGCCAGGCGTGGGGACAGCCATGTGCTGCAGCTGACTCAAACCAGCCCCAGAGCTGAAGGTAAAAGCTCAGAAATTTTTTCAGCCAGTTGTTTATCACAAACAGCATTAAAAATTAAAATATGCTAACTTACAATAAAATCAGTTACATTCAAAGAAAGGCAGTAAGCACTAAAATCTCATCAATTTCTAATTACTTTGTAATATTTTACTACTGTGTATGCCTTGGAGATTATTTACTCATTCTGTATCCCAGCTGTGGAAATACTCTGCCATGGTGTGTTGCTCTGTGTTATCTGTGTCTCTTCCCAGCCTTACACTTCTTGACACAGCACTGGTAATTTGAAATTGACCAGGATGGAGGTATTTATACCACAAGGATGGATGGTTGGGGTCTCATCAGGAGACAGAAATCACAAAAATAATTTGAATGGGGAAATTTTAATATAAGGAATTATTAACTGGTAAAGATGATTAGCTATTAAAAGGATTAAAACAGGATGCTAAAGAATATAAAGACACTATGTAGGATACATTCCTTATCTCCTCTCTAGAGCAAAGGACAAGTATTGAAGGAAAGAGCAGAATTGGAAGAGGATTTCACTGTCCACACCATGATGCAAATATGGCTGGAAATGGTCTGATCACAGCCCAGTGGACGAAGGAGGAGGCTGTAGTTTGGACTTTCAAAGGCCTCCAAAGCCCATAGGTTGAAGGCTTGGTCCCCAGAGTCCCACATGTTCCCACCATGATATGTGCCCCACCATGGCCTCAGAAGCAAGAGGATTAACTTATCATGGACTGAAAACCGCAAAGCTGAGAACAAAAATGAACCTTTCTCTTCATAAAGTGATCATCTCTGCTGTTTGTAATAGTGACAGAAAGCTCCCTAACACAGAGGAGTTCTCTGGGTTGCCACTGACTGGAAGTATCCACAGTCAGTAGGCCAAAGGTAGTGGAAAGATACAAGGTCCCAATGATGAATGTAACTATATTGTATACCTAAAATGTACCAATAAACTTAATTTTTAACAAAGGTAGTGAGTAGAAAACTCCTCACTTGGTGATAGGTGGACTCATGAGAAGGTTAGAGTCATGGGGTCACCTTGATGCCATGGGCAGTCAAGAAGAAAACAGAAGTTCCACAGGATGTTCCTTCTTCTTCCACAGCCTTTCAGTGTCTATCTAGCGCCCCCTACTGCCGAGGTTTAGCATTGCACCATCTGGCCTAGGAGGTGTTTGGGTCTGCTGTCACAAAGTGAAGAGTAGACTTCAGGCCAAGAGGCAATTGCTAACAATGGGCACAGTCCCCTAACTCTCAGGGAAGTAACTGAGGAAGCTTCTAAAAACACTAAGTACTTGAAGTGAATACAGGTCCAAGGCCTCATCCCATGCCAGAATCCTTTCAATGAAAATAAAATTTTGACAGTAAAAACATCTGCTTCCAGTCAAGCTTTGATCATAGTGTCTTACACATATCATCTCATTTAATTCTCAGTAACCCAAAAAAGTAACTAGCTTTAGGATTCCCATTTTACAAGTCAGAAAACCATGGGTCAGAGAGGTGAAATAGTTCGTCCTTCAAAAACACATCAGCTGTCATTCAGATCCAGTTCATCTCAGTATCGTTCCCCCAACAAGTGGTTACCTAATTACAACTTGTGTACCCATAGGATGGGGAACACGTCACCGCTTAAGTAGCCCATTCCATCTCCAGATGGCTGTGACTATTCAGAGCATCTACCTCAGCCCACACAGAGGACATGTACTCCGTCTTCACAGCAGGCCTTTCTGTAGTTGAAGGTACTTCTTACTCTTCTGCAGTCTTAGCCACCCTACTTCCCTCAGCCTTCTGCCCCATCACCAAGTTCATCCTCTTCCAGAAGCTCTGGTTTCTCTCTTTCTTTTACACGGCAGAGATGGGTACATCTTCCAAGGATGGCCTTCCCAGGAAGGGATCCAGTTTTTCCTCTTTCCATCCCAAGAATCTAGAAAAGCAAGCCACATCATTCCTTTAAGCCTTGGTTTTCCAACGCTTCTATGATTCCAGAACAGAAATGTCTGCCTAACTGGGTTTCTGTGGGGGTCCCCTAAAATAACATATGAGAAAGTACTTAATATAGAGTTTGTCTTGATGAAGGTTAGAAGAAACTGGACAGAGCCCACTGATGTGTAGAGAAAGACCCAGACATTATTCCCAATACCACTTTGGCCAGAGCAGGAAATAGAATCCAGGTTTCCTGATATCCAAACCTGACATTTTTGGAGCCCAAGCCCAGCTTCTCTCCTCTTCAAGTCAACAATGTGACATGAGAGTGGCCATGGGCCTTTTCTCAAGCATCAAAGAAACCAGACTTAATCTGGAGCAGTATTCTCTGCGCTGGCCATCGTGCCTGGACCAGCCCCCTTCCCTCAGCCTCTTCTCTTTTCCTCCTCCCTTCCTGTTGCTCTCTCAGATGATTCCACATTCTGCAATAGCTCAGTGCATTTGCAGAGTTCATGATGGCTTGTGGGATCCCTCAGAGGACCATTGTGTCTTCCCTATAAGACATTCATTAGTCTGCCTGGCATCAAGACTGTGCTCAGGTTAATATGTTTGACTTAATGAGGCATTTATTTCCAGTTAGGAAACTCATGAAGAGGCGTGTTTACTCCTGATGAGTTCAGCCAATGAATAGATTAATGCTAAATTTGAAATAGTTGATTAAGAAAGTGAGTCCAACCAACTTCTTCTTCATTGTCAGATATGGGCTGTGCAAAAATTAATGTGTGTTAAACTGCTTGTTCCTTAGACAGAAAAACAGGAGGAAAAATCCTCACTGAGCTCTGTGATCTGTCCTCCATTTGCCTGTCTCCTTCCCTCTCCCTCACCCTTACTCCACAATCACGATTATGGGAATGCCAAGGATAGGCATGTGGTGAGGGGAGGAGAGAATGTCCATGAAGGAGTGAGTGGAAGTTCAGAACGTGAAGGTGATGCTCTCCTGTGACAGCAGAGACCACAGATGTGTTGACACAGCTCTAAGTCCCTGCTGGCCCATTGCTACTGGTTTGATCTTACATTTCCTCCAAAGGTCTATGTTAAAGTCTTTGTCCCTAGGGTAGTGCTATTTTGAAATGATGAATCTTTGAGATGTAGGGCCTTCTGGGAAGTCATTGGGGGTGTTCCCTTGAAGGAGACTGTGGCAATCCAGGCCCTCCTTGTTCCTTCTTTTGCTCCCTGGCCATGAAGTGAGTGCTTTGACTTCATTACATGCTCCCACCATGATATGCCCCAAAGCAATGGGACCAATGAGCCAGGGACTGGAACCTCAAAAACAATGAGCCAAAATATCCCTTTTCTCTTTATAAATGGATTGTCTCAGTTATTTTGTTATAATAATAGAAAGCTGACTAATACATCCATCGGTGTCAATTACCAGTTCAATGGGGTCACCACTGTGGTACCCCATGCCCAGTACCCAGTGAGCACACAAGAATTTGTTGAATGAGTGAAGTAGATGCTCACTGAATAGTGGCTGTAGTTGTCATTCATGACAGTCCACAATGTAAAGAGGCAAAAATGCCTAGTGTTTCAGACACATCCATCTGTGAGCCAGTGGTCAGTAACCCCGGGCTCAAGGGCTGAGGATGACCCTGAGCCAACTCTCTTTGATGACCCAACCCGTGGGTCTCCCACATCTCTCTCCCCATGAGCCACACCAGCTGTGAACCACCAACCAGCATGTATGCATGCACTCTCCTCCCTCCTGGGCTGGGCTGCCAGGAATATTATTATTCAGTGCCTGCCTGAAAGTCAAGGAAAACACATCAGCCTTTCTGTTTCCACTCTGGCTGCTCAATAATCCAATTTTCCTCTGTGGGCAAGTCCAACCTTGAACAAAACCACAACATGTGGAAAGAGTGTGGCTTGTACAGGACACAGGCAATTCTGCATCTTGATCCCACACCTCCTGATTCTGCTGAGCATTGCTACCTACCTCAAACCCAGAAGCTACAACACCCATTTCTCACCTCCCAGCTTCAGTGGGTGAGACACTTGAGCCAGTTGATCTGAGTTCTCTGTCAGGGTCTACAAGGCAGAAACAGAGTGTCCTCCAGCATCTCTAGGCTCCACTAGAGAGGGATTTGCTTCTAAGCTCCTCCTAGATGTTATCAGAGTTCATTTCTTTGTGGTGCTAAAATGAAGGGCAGCTCACTTATTCAAAGGCAGTGGTAAAAAGCTTCCAGTGCTGACCTACAGACCTTCTTTAAAAAGACTCAGATGATTAGACCTATCCCACCTAGTATAACCTCCCTTTGATCAACCTAAAGATTGTGGGCATTCATTACATTTGCAAAATCCCTTCATCTTCACCACATTGTATTATTAAAGCAAGTTACCCATCCTGTCTACACTCAGAGAGAAGGTATTTTGGGGTCAGTCATCAGGGATCACCTCAGACCTCTGCCTACCACACCAACTTGGAGACTACAGGCAAGGACTCTCCATCTGAGGCTCCATGTGCTTAGATATAAGTGATGACAATGCTGCTTTATGTAAGGTTTGTGAGATAATTAAATGAAATCACATATATAAATGTTAGCACAACACAGAGTTCACTCAGAAAGAATGTGTTAAACTGAATTGAAAGATGAAAGAGATGATATCACTAGTAACATCTGGAATGTTACCTTATTTGCTCCTGAAATCTGTCTTCTCTAATTGCTTCCAATCTGTACTCTGATTCCAAACTAGATCTTCATTCTGCAATCTTTCTGCCTTCCTGTTTTAGCCCATTTGTACTTTTGTAACAAAATACCTGAGACTTGATAATATACAAATAACAAATTTGTTTCTCACACTTATGGAGCTAGAAGTCCAAGACCAAAAGCATGGGAATCATGGTGTCTGGCAAGAGCTTCACCATTGATGGCATCTTCTTACAGCAGCTTCACACATGTCAGAATACAGAGACAAAGAGGGTTTGAGCTAGTTCTCTCCAGCCTTTCTATAAGCCATTAATCCCTTCATGATGTCAGAGCTCTTATGACTTAATCACTTCCCATGATGCCACTCTCTCAATACTCCAGTAGGGACTATATTGCAATGTGAATCTTGAAGGGGACACACTCCCTTTCCCAAGTCCACCCACCTTTGGTAGTTCACCTTGCTGGCTGTATCTGCTTATCTGGAATCTTGGATAAAATCTTTACCACAGCTCCCAAGTGCTACTTCCACCTCATTTTTCCAGCACCTGCTGAGCACCAGCCTCCATTCTGCCAGCTCTCCTGAGCGCACTAGAGAGCTAGCCTCATTAGCTCCTTACATGTCAAGGGGAGAGTTCATGGCTGCAGGGATGCAGCCAAGCTTTGATGTCTTCAAGGCTCTATCATCTCCAACACAGGGTGGGCATAGTCACCAAGTCCTTTGGGCCACCCAATGGCCACATGGCCACGTGGGGAATCAAGTAGATCTTTGTGCTATTGTTCTGTCTCCTAAGGTGCCTGCTATCTGTGATTTCCAAAACATGAGGGAAAACCAGGGTGTGGCAGTGGAAGGGGGTGGCGGGAAGATTTATTCTAGTAGAAAGGGAAGGATTTTCTGAAGCCAATGGTGTTCTCTTCACCTTGGCCTTAAATGCACTGGAGTAGGACTAGTACCCTGGCCTCCATCAGCACCACTGATAGTAACCATACAGCTTTTGACTCTGCACCCAACCTGTGCATCTTGGCTTTTATGACTCAAGGACTAGAAAACTCACACAGGAGATACTTGAGTGTGTGCAGCATGCTCAAGGGCCAGTAGGGATGGAGGTGGGGAGGAGGGCTCAGGGAGCCCAGGTTAGAGGTCACAGGGTCCTGGGGACTAGTGAAGGACTCCAGATTTATTCTGGAAATATGGGAGCCATGGAGGGTGTAATCAGAGGAAGGAACTTGTGGCCCTGGCATTTTTAAAGGCTCTGTCCTGCTGATCAGTGGAAAGGAGACCACAGGAGCCAGAGTAGAATCAGGAAGGAGTTGGCCACCCCTTGTAATAACTCAGGCAGGGAGTGATGGTGATCAAATCAGAATGAGAGCATGAGCACTAAAGATGGTGAATTGAAACAGCACCTGTCACCACGCATGGCACACTGTGGGTCTACAGGACATGGGAGCTGGGATTTTCCATGTAGGGAAGATTCTAGGAAACCCGAATCTGAATCTCCCAGCTGCCCAGCTTGGCCTGAGTTTGTCTCCTGGAGGAAATAGAAAGGGGCAGGAGATAGACAACCCTGGGGGTGCAAAGAGAACTCATCCCCAAAGCCATGCAGGGAAGGAATATCTTGCACAGGGAGAAGACAAGAGAGCAGGATTACATAAGTGATAAAATGCTAACATTTCACACATTCAACACGAGCTCGAGTTACATGCATTCAGATATTTCTTAAGGGAAAGGTAACCTTTAAAAGCTATTTTCTTTTTCACAGTTAAAATATATATATATATATATATATATATATATATATATGGCTAGGAGGAAAATGATGCAGCTTGAATTGTCCCAGATCAAACCCTTTCTTCCTATAATGTACTCACTCAATGGGACTTTGAACTAGACTTAATGCCACATTCACACAGAGCACAGACTGCACAGCACGGTGAAACTGACAGCCACTTTAAGGTTTTGAAAATATGACTTTCAAGCCATGGAAGTAATTCGAAAAAGAAAACAAACAGAAAAGCAGCCTCAGGGCAAATTAGCCTCCAGCTGAGGAAATCAGGTTTCAGGCCTGTTAGCTTTTCATCTTGGAGAGTGTCTGGCCAGGAATCCAGCAAGGCTGAGGAGGCCCTGGGGAGCCAAGAGGCAGAGATGAGCCAAGTCGGGATGGTGCTGGGCTATGACTCCTGGGTCTGGGCAGTTTTGCTGCAACTGGATGTGTCACCTGGAGTCCTGTATCACTCTTCTGTCCCTTGGTTTCCCCACTGTATGAAACAAATGGGTTAGACTAGGCATTCTCTTAAGTCCCTTCCAAGTTTAAATTCCCAGCTTTGAGGACAATAACTGAGAGCAGTGCTGGGAAGTATACATCCTCATGAGTTTGGGATTATTTACTTTCATGAACAGAAATGAGGACAAACACCACCTTGTCTTTCCCACAGTAAGCATGACAATGACTATGTCCAGGGTAACTGAAAGGTAAGCACCTTTAGGTCTGTTGTCTCATTTTCATTCTCCAACAATTCTAGGAGGCAGGTGTTATCATCATCAACTCATAAATGTAGAACCTGAGATGCAGAAAAGTACCATGACATGCCCGAGGCCCCCTGCCAGGGCTGGAATTATATCCTGGGCCCTAGGTGCCATGTTCTTTCCCTACTACAGGTGCCTAAACCTGCATCCTTAAGGCAGAAGTGGCCCAAAGCTGGGCTGTTCCCTCCCAAGCTGCCCCCCAGACTGAGGCAGTTATTGATGGCAGCATGGGCTTCAGAGAGCTGGCATCTCTCTCCTGGGGCCATTCACAGGCCTGTCCCCCTCCCAAGGAGACCCAAGAAGTAAGTTGTCTTATGGGATCACTGTCTTGGGTTTTTTGCACCCAGTGACCCTTAGCTGGCAAAAGCTGCATGGGCCCAAGACCACAGTGAGGAGCTCCACCCCTCCCTCTAGGTCTAGTTTTACAGGCATGCAAAATGCAACAGTTATAAGATCACAGAGGCATCGACCCAGACTTCACAAGAAGTTGTGAGAGGCAAGGCAGTGTGCCCTGATAGGGAAATGCATGCAGCTAGGAGAGTAAAGCTGAAAGTGCAACGAAGATCCCAGGAAGTTGGAGAAGTCAAGAATGTGAACCTCTATGAAGAAAAGCAGCAGGATGTGAGCAAAGCCATGCCACAAGAGAATCCACGAGGACCGCAACTTGCAATGCTGTGGAGCAGGACTGTCCGAGGCATTTGGAGCTCATATCTCACCACAACTTGTCCTGGGTGCTGGACATGCAGGATTGAATATTTTCCCTGCCAGGTTTTGGTCTTGCTTTGGGGCCATTCCTTCCTTTTCCCCTATTTCTCCCTTTTGCAATGAGAATGTTTACCCTATGCCGCTTTATGTGGAAAGTATTTAACTTTCTTTTTTATTTTTATAGGGACTCACAACTAAGTGCTTACCTTGAGTCTGAGATTTGGACTTAAACTTTTTAGCAACATTGGAACTGTTAAGACTTTGGTAACTCTTGGAGATGGACTAAATGTATTTTTCACAAATAGATGGACATGAGTCTTTTGGGGACCAGGGGTAGAATTTTATGGTTTTAAATCTAAAATATCCCCAAAGCCTCAAGTGTTTGAAAGGTGATTAGATCATGAGGGTACTATACTCAGTAGATTAATCTTCTGAAGAGTGCAGAGCTGAGTGTGCTGTTAGGAGGTGAGGTCCAGGCAGAAGAGGTGGAGTACTGGAGACACGACCTCAAGAAGTGTGTTCTTGTCCCCAGCTCCTCATTTTTCTCTCTGCTTACTGGCTGCCATAGGTTGAACACCTTTTCCTCCACCATGCCCCTCTGCCATCCTGGTTTTTTCCTGCAGCCAGCTGACCATGGACTGAAACCGTGGGCCCAATTAAACCTCTCCTCCTCTAAGTTATACGTGTCAGGTATTTTGTCCCAGTGATGGGAAAGTGGCTAAGACAGCCCAGGCGAAGGGCCACAAACACCAGTGGACCGTGGAAGGAGGAACAGATGAATGGAAAGATGAACATTGGGAGTGGAAGTGGACAAACTAAGACAATGATAGGAAACCTTTTAGAGCTTTCAATGATACAAACAGCCCATTGCAACAGACGCGCCATAGGTTCACCAGCAATGATAAGGGGACTGACAAAACTAACACCTGAGTATGTGTGGAAAATGAAAGAGCTGATAGAAAATGAATGTGCAAGCACTGATTGAAGATGTGAGTGAATAATTGGATATGAGAACACCTGGGTGAACACACAGGCAAAAGGATGAAGGTGATTTCAGGAGACAGGAGGTTACAATGAACTGAAGGGCAACAAACCCCAAAGATCCAAGGAAAGTGTGTCCACCCAGACCCTCGGCCAAGACCATGGCAAATCGTCACAGAAGTTCCTCCGGTGGCCTCATTTCTGATTCAATAAGAATATTATTTAACACACATCAGCCGCTCAGCAGGATTAACTCTGGGTTCAGAGGAAAGAGCTAAATAGATTTGACTACACTGTTTTCCCAATTATGTTGTAGATAATTACCTATTATGTGGTGAACCCCCAGCATGATTTTAATAATCGCTATTTAAATAACACATTTTTACCGTCTCTAGGAGGAGTAATTAATGTTGGCGTGGGAAGGTTTACCGTATGCCCTGGGACTGAAGATGGATAAAGCTCCTCTAGAATCATCCTGTGAGTCCCAGAGGCCAGGGGATGCCGTGGACAGAGCTCAAGTCTGGGGCCTTGGAAGGCTTGGGGCGAGGACATCAAGCAAGTAACTCCCCATCTGGGCCTCAGTCACCTCCCCTGTAAAATGAAAGCAGTCCCTAGGGCTGGGGATTTAGCTCAGTGGTTCTACCACTTGCCTCAAAACCTCAAGGTCCTGAGTTCGATCCCTGGTACCAAAAAAAGAAAAAAAGAATGCGGTCCCCCATATTCCTGAACTCACCAGAATATCAGAAGAACTCACGCCACACCTGGGTCACAGTTAGAGTCTGTGATACTGCACCTGGGACCAAAGTCAGTGCTGTGTCTGGCTTCCCAGCACGTCGTCAGCACCCAGCACAGGCCTGGCCCATGGCAAGGGTTCAGTGTGCACTGGGGAGGGAAAGAAGGTCTCACTGTTCCTTGAGTGTTTCAGGAGCTGCCTCAAGTCCCCTAGAACAGCCATGGTTTGATGAACAGATGCCACAAACCTCATGTTATGTCCTCATCATGGTGGCCTGTCTTCCAGCACCCCCTATATCGGCCCTGACCTGCCTGCCACGTGCTCCGCTCACATTTGGACCTGAGAAGCAGGTGCTGTGCTAGCTAAGCATGCACAGTGTCAAGGGCAGGTGAGGCCGAGGGCTCCCGCAAGTGACCATCCAAGAGCAGGAGACATGCCCCAGGTCACCACCTGGACTTGATGGAGGTCAGCACAGGATCTGATCCCTCACAGGGGCGATGGAAGATGGAGACTTGCCCAAGTACCCCAGGGACTGCTAGGAGGAGCTGGGGGTTCCAATTCCCTTTACAGAGACCCAGTGGACAGATCCCTGTGAATAAAAGGCTGTTTGGCTGTGATTCCAGAAGTCTGGATAGTCCAGCTCATTCAACTGTCTTCTCTCCATGGCCCTAAGACCATACCTAGCTCAGTGCCCCTGTGGGGAATGGACAGCTCACTATCCCTTGTCTGCATGCCCCCTCCTAACTGGGTTCACATCTCTGCCCAACACCCACCTCCTCCAATGTGTCAGCCCCTCCCTCAGGCAGCCCGGCTGGACTTGGCCCAGGCAGGAAGAGAGGGAAGAGGATGGTTTAAGAGGGAGGCAATGACAATTGTCCCTGGCCTGAAAGCCTTGGAGTAGGGCAGGGTGTCCTTCCTTCAGCAAGAAGGGTGTGGAGGGGCACAACAGGCAGTTCTGTGCAGTGGAAAAGGCCAGTGCCTTTGTCCAGGGGCTCAGGGACCTGGAGGTGACCCTGCTGGACCTAGAGAATCATGTGATCTTGAGTTACCTTAGGGGCATCACCTGCAGATCCCTCCAGCACTTCCAGAAACTACCTGTCTCCCCACCTCAGCTGGCAGTGTTGGGCCCAGAGGCACAAATACCAGCAGTCACCACCCAGGGTTTGTCCCACTGGGGACACCTCACCCTCTGCTCCCTCACAGCATGTCCTAGGGTCTCCCAGCAAGCTGCTCAGGAGCTGTACTCCTGGGACCTCTTTATAACTCTTTATGGATGCCACAGTCACCTGCAGATAGGAGAGCCACAGGTAACGAGGGTCCTCTTCTGATGTTCTTAAGATTGTCTTTGATCATCACAAAGTGCCCTTAGAGAGGAGAGAGAGAGAGAGAGAGAGAGAGAGAGAGAGAGAGAGAGAGAGAGAGAGAGAGAGAAGGCCTGCCAACTCAGCCCTCCTTTTTTCCTCCCCAGGTAAACTGTATCTACACCCCCTTCTCACAGTGCTCTGACTCCTGTTGGAGGAGGGTGGTGGACAAAGACCCTAGGGCTTCAGAGTCAGACAGACCCAGTGTGCTCTCAGCTCAGTTGTTTCCTGGGCAAGTTCCCTTCACTCTTGATCCCTCCCTCATTCCATACTGGATGGCACCTGACCCACAGGTGTGAACAGAAGAATGTAGGTAAAACAATGTTGCTCCTAGGATGCTGCAAAGATTCCACACATGGTCACTGCTGCTGTCCCCTTGTTGAAAGATAAAGATAAGCCAGAGTTGCCTCTGGAGTTCACTTCTTCCTCTTGTTCTTTTGGAAATTTCCCTGGTGGCTGCTTGAGCCAGTGTGATAATATCTCCTTCCTCTCATAAAATAAAGCTTGGCTGCAGAAGCTTTTTCATCACACAGGAGAAGAAAGCATGCTTGGATCACCATGTCCCTAGAACTCATTTCTTAGACAAGACCCTGGGAGCAGAGAGGTGAAGGGAGCCAATCCCCTCTGCCTATGTCACCCTGCATGCAGGCAGGACCCTCCTGTGTCTCTAGAAAGCTGCGGGACATCATCCACTCAATGTATAGATGAGTAAATTGAGGCTCAGAGTAGCTATGTCACTTCTAATTCAGATGTTACTGAACACCTGCCACGTGAGGCCCAGGAGAGGACAGGACAGAATCCCTGCTCTCATGGAGCTGGTGCTGTACTGGGAGACAGATCATAAGAGATGAAGATATCAAATGTGTCTGAGGGCAGTAAATGCTGAGGAGAGCAACGACACCAGTAGTTAGGGGCCCCATCATGCTCGTAGAAATCTGTCCACATCCTGATGTCACCAGATTCTCAGGGTGCTGTCAGCTGGGAGGCTGCTTGGTGTAATCATTCCAATGGGAACAATGGATATGTGGCCTGGACCCAAGGATGCTCATTCATTCATTCATTCATTCATTCATTCCCCAGGCCCTCAGTGTGAATCAGTGCAACCCAACCCACCCCAGTATTCCCCTTGTAGCCAGGCCAGAGCCCCTAGGTCACCCTGCACACAAGGCCATGCCCACTCCCAGCCTCCCAGCCTCCATGTCTGGCCTATGCAGCAGAGGTGAGGACCAATATTGGCATGGGTGACAGTGACAGCAGGAATCCTTCCTAGAGACCGGACCTCACAGGGAATGGAATGAGGACTCCTGCACTCTGCCTCTGTGCAGCTTCATGTCTGCCCTGTGCACTCACAGTGACACAGAAGGAGGCTGAGGCTCAGAGAAGATGTCAGCTGTTCAAGATCACATGATCAACAAATGGCTTCAGGGGTAGAGGATTCTAGGTTGTGTGCAGGCTCAGCTGTTCCCAGCATGTGACATATCACCTCAGGGACTTCATTTCCTCCCCAGAAGAGTGAGGAGGACAGTGGTCCCTGCCTCTTGGGGCTGCTAGGAGGGTGTTACAGTCTGGATCTAAAATACTCCCCAAGAGAGAGTTCATGTGCAGAAGGCTTGCTCCCCAGTGCAACAAGGTTCAGAGGTGGCTTCTTTGGTAAGTGACTGGATCAGGTCAGCTTTCTGTCCCTGCTACAAAATACCTGAGATGATCAACTTAAAGGTGGAAAATTTATTTTGGCTCACAGTTACAGAGGTTTTAGTCCATGGTCATATAACTCTGCCCTATCATTTCTGGAGTGGCAGGAAAAGATGGAAAGATGCAGCATGGCAGCAAGGGAAGGAGAGAGAGAGAGAGAGAGAGAGAGAGAGAGATGGGCCAGGTACATACCCTTTCATGGAGTTCCCCAAGTGACTTTCTTCCTCCAATTAGATTCCCCTCCTACACTTTACACTACCTCCAAATAGTCTGTCCAGTTATTTAGTCCATTGGTGATATTAGAGCCCTCAGGATCCAGTTCCTTTCCCCAAAAGCCCAACTCTGAACATCACTGTCCTGGGCACCAGACCTTCAATATATGAGACTTTGGGGGCTTTTTCAGATTCAAACCATAACATTCATGAGAAATCTGACCTGGTCAATGGATTACTCTACTTATGGATTCATAGCTGAATGAGTTTGGGACAAGGGATTTGTTGTAAAAGCCCCTACACCCCACTTCCTGGCCACCATGAAGCAAGGAGTTTCCTCTACCAGGTGCTTTGTGCTTTGGTCATAATGTTCTGCCTCCCACAGACCCGAAGCAATCAGGCCAAATGACCAGGGGCTGAAACCTTGAAGCAGAATAAATCTGTCCTCCTTTTAGGTTGATTTTCTCAGGTATTTTGTCCCAGTGAGTGATGGTGGCTGGGATACACTAAGGACTGTATCCGTTGCACAGTCCCTGTAGTAATAGTGAGAGTAACTCACTCTTTCATGGAACTTACTGGATGTAACCCTCCTGATAGCTCTTCAATGCCATTATATCTCTTTAACAAAACATCCTATTGTTCGAGTTAACAAATGAGGAAATCGAGGTCAGAGTTGTGATATCACCAAGTCATTTGCCCACAGTCACAAACCGAAAGGCAGAGTCAGGATTCTGATGTTTTATTTTGTACTTCCAGTTGCAAGGATTTCTCTTTGCTTTTTGTTTTTCTTTTTATTCTCCCTGTGTGTGCCTGAATGCATGCATGTCTGCGTTTCTATGCTCATGTTCTGGGCTCTCTTCCTGCTACTCATTCATACTAATCACGTTTTCGTTTGTTCCTTCTCCTCTCCTAGTTTGAAAATTACCCCTTTCATTCTCTTCTTTAAATGATCATCCTTAAACTCATAATAAGCAAACTTGGCTTAACACCATCCAAGTAAATTAATATCTCTCTCCTCTCTCAGAACCACACCAAGACTTGAAATTGTGTTAACTCTGGTCTCTCTTTTCATTTTGATTTTATGCAATCTAGACTTATGGTTCTGTCTTCCTTTATGTTCCCACATCATTTGTGGTTTTGATTGCTGATAATGCTAATTTCCTACAGTTGACCCCAGTTACCCGTTTCTTTGCTCACTATTGGCTGGTTTGATCTCTGCCTTCTGCCTAGATGCAATGCCCTTTTTCCTAGGTGACTTTCAATCCGTTCTTTTAACAAAGGTGTTACGATTTGGAACTCAAATGTGCCCAGCAGCCCATATGTTAAAGGCCTGGTCTCCAGCTGTGGCTCTGAGGGAAGTGGGAGGACCTTTGAGGGGCTGGGACTGGTGAAATGCAGTTGGGTCTTTAGGATGTGCCCTTGAAGAGAGTTGGGCCCTGGCCTTATCCTCTCTTTTTGTTTCCCAGCCACCATAAGGTGAATGGGTCTCCTCTGTCACACGCTCCCTGCCATGTTGTGCTGCCCCACTTCAGGCCAGAAGGCACCAGGGCCAAGTGAGCATGAACTGAGACCTCTGAAACTAGTAGCCAAAATAATCTTTCTTCCTTTAAGTTGTTTATCCTAGGTATTTTGTCACAGTCTCAGAAAACTAACACAATGGGGTTCCAAGTGTAACTTTATCTGAAAATATTTCTCTTTCTTATTTTAACTTTGAATTATTCTTTGCTCATTTTGACCCCCCAAAATATTGTCTCCTGGCTTACTGTTTCTAATGCTGTGGGAAGCTGCTGGCTGTTGGTCACTCTTTGGTCAGTGATCTGTCTTCTCTCAGCTACTTTCTTTGGACTTTCTCTCATCATGATGATCTCCATTTTCTCTCCGGTGTTTGTATAATAATTTTAATTTTATCTGTCTGGCTGAGAATTCGTAAGAGGCTATTAAAGGGAATAAACCACTGCCCCATGGTTTGGAGGGAAGAAGTTTACCTAATACTATCAGCATACTGTTCATAAGAATATTGGTTATGATTAATAAGCATTAGAGCTAACAGGAGTGACTGGGAGGGCTTACTATGAATCAGACACCATTTTACAGATGGGGACATTGAAGCAAAGAACAGGTGAGTTTGCTAGAGAAAGGGAGCTGAGGGAGGGGCTGTGGACGAGTTCACATCTCTGGCCCCTCAAAAGCTGGCTATCCTTGAACGAGTGACTCCATGTCTTTGAGCCTTAGCTTCCTTTTCTGTAAAATGGGGGCACAGATATGAACTCTACTGGCTCTAGGGTATGGCAGGGGCTACACAGACCAAAGAGTATTGTCTTTCCCTGAAGCTAGGGTCCGTACCAAACCCCAGCCAAGGGGGACTGGGGATATACAGGGAAGGAGGATGGGTCCTTAGTGAGAAAGGGGCTGGCTGAGCTACCTTCTGGGGAACTGCCCAGGAGTCTGTGGGCACAGAAAGCCCAGAAATCTGAAGTCCATGGGGCCTAGTGTCACCTCTGAGGACTGTGCTAAGCTTAGCAGGGAGTAGTGGGCACTCCACGCCACTCAGAGCCTCTGTCAGCAGATGAGCCTTAAACTCTAGCAGAGGAGACTGGACTCCCCAATGAGGGATCTCTTTGATTCATTCTTAATGAAAAACATGTTTGCATCCCAGCTAAAATTATATTGTCAGCAGTTAATTATCACTTGTCAAACAAGTGTGTGCCCAGATTGCGGGTTTAACGAGGTTTGCAAACGCCTCGTTCCTCTTATTTGATGAAGCCTCTCTGAACATATCTGAGAGACATATCATCATTGCAAAGAATGCTTTTTTAAAAAAATCAGTTTCTTAAATAAACAAGTTTCCTTGGTATCTGAGTCAGGGCTGTTTATAAGTAACAGAAAAACACTGACAGTAGTTTAAGCAGAAAGAAATGAGTAGGGGGTAGGTGAGGGCATTCAGACCCAGAAATGTGTCATGGGACTTGGGGTTCCTCCACAAGGGAGAGGAGAAAGTGCTCTGAAGTGAAAGGCATCAAGGGGAAGGAGGCATCAGTCCAGGGCACCCCCCCAGGTAGTCAGGACCACCACATGGAGAGAGGCTCCCCTCGCGGCAGAGAACCCAGGAAGGGGCACAGTGAGGCAGACCGTCCATGTAGATTTGGGGGTATGGACCTGGGGGCACGGCAGGACTGTGGGGGAAGTATGGGGAGCAGCTGGACGTCCCAGCATGGAGCTGGACAAGAAGGTGGCTCTGTGGGATCAAGGGAACAACCAACAGAGGAAAGAGACAACCTACAGAATGAGGGGAAAATCTTGCCACCTATTCCTCAGACAGAGGACTAGCATCTCAAATATATTTTTAAAACTCAAGAAAATTAGACTCCCCAAAATAAAAGACCTGATCAAAAAATGGGCAACCAAAAAGAATAGACACTTCTCAGATGAAGTTCAATAAATAAATGAAAAAAGTTTCAACATCACTGGTCATTAGAGAAATACAAATTAAAACTACATTGGGATATGCTGGGATAGAAAGAATGACTACAATCAAAAAATCAAATAATAAGAAATTCTGGAAAGGGTGTGGGGAAAAAAGAACTCCTCTACACTGTTGGCAGAAATATAAACTATACAAACACTATGGAAATCAGTGTGAAGATTCCTCTAAGAACTAAAACTAAAAATTCCATTTGAAATTCCAGTTCTCCCCTTCTAGGTATCTTCCCAAAGGGGTTTAACTCATCATATTACAGGAATGCATGAATACCCGTGTATATAGCAGCACAATTCATAACAGCTAGATCCTGGAAACAGCATATATGTCCATAACAGATGAATAAATAAAGAAAATGTGGTATTTATACACAACACTGCCATAAAGAAAGATGAACTTGAGGCATTCATAACTAAATGGATCCAACTTGAGAACATATTGTTATTATTAAGTGAAATAAGTCAAACACACAAGCTTAAATATCACATGGTTTCTCTGATATGAGAAACTCAGCTAAACAGAGGAAAGGAAGCAGGGAGAAGTTCAAATAATTCCCCAAATTACCTATTCCATTCCTTCAAAACTATTTTAATATATATGCTAATTTATTTCATTTACATTACCAGTTTGTTGAAGAGAAAGTTCCGTGCTTTTGTCTGTTTATTTCTTCTTTGTAAGAAAAAGTCTTATTTGTCTATGACTTGTACTCTGAGTAACACTTTGGTCATTTTTTAAAGATATATGGTACATGGTGTATTAACTATTGTTATTCTCCAATTATTTTTGTACAATTTCATTTTATCTTTCATAGAATTAAGAAGTGTACTTTTTATATTTTCTTTATTAATATCTACTTGTATTACATTAAAATAAATAAATCGATACCACCCTGAAGAAGTGTAACAAATCCAGCCCATGGCGCTTCGCCTTCTCTCACCTGCACCACCAGGGTGCGCTCGACTAGGCCAGCATGAAAGCTTCTTTGCTTGGGATGGAAAAGCAGAGGTCCAAGGGACTGGAGACATCTCCCTTGCAACGGAGTCTCACAAGGGACACAGAGGTATTTAAGTCCCTTGCAGCTCCAGCACCCCTCCCCCATGTTGCGGGAGGATTTGCCTGGGTAACAGCGTTGACAGACAGACTCTGTGTCCAAAGCTTGGAGTCTAGGAAACAGAAGTTGAGTGTCAGGTGGCAAGCTGGAGGGGCAGACGCTGTGATAGAAACTCTAGAGGAGAAGGAAGCAGGGAGGGGAATAGGGTCTCAGGGACCATTGTAAACAGGTAAGGAGGCCCAGAGCAGGGGACACGGGGAAAGAGCTAAAGGAGGGAAAAAAGAGTGGGCCAGATGTGGGGAGAGGTTTCAGATGGAGAAAAAGGCAGACTGAGCCTGGAGAAGGAACCTCAGAGCTCTGAATCCAGGAAGGAGCCTGAGCTGGGAGGAGGGAAGTGGGAGTGCAGTGAAATGGACAGAAGCGGCAGAGGGCTGGGGACTGTAGGGCACCTGGCCACTGTCAGCCTGGACTGGGCCTGAGTGAAGCAGGCACCTGGACATAGGGAACAACAGAGGTGGCCCCACCCCAAGTGACAGCTGCCTCCTGCTGGCTGCTGCAGGAGAGTGGAGAGAGGCAGGCAGAGGCAGGAACGAGTCAGGCACTCATGAAGCCTGTGGTTTGGATATGGTTTCACTGTGGCCCCAAGGATTCATGTACTGGGAGCTTCGTCCTCAGGTTGGCGCTATGGGAGGTGCTGGAGCCTCTGAGGTGGGGCATACTGGCAGATGAGCCCATCATTTCTAGTTAGGGCTCTGTGCTGGGAAGGGATCAGTGCTGCTCTCACCGAATGCATTAGTTCCCATAAGAATGGCTGTTATCGAAAGAGCAGGACAGGTCCTTCTACACTCTCTGCATCTTGTCTCATCACATGACCTCTCCATTCACACATGCTGACCCCGTGATACCACCTGCCATGTGGTGACACAGCCAAGGGAGCCCTCACCAGAGGCCAACTAATGGGGTGACCTTGATCTTAAACTTTCAGTTTCCAAAACTGTGAGTTAAATCCACCTTTTCTTTATAGTCTCAGCCTGAGGCATTCTGTTATAACAGAAAACAGACCAAGGCAGGAGGGGACAACAATAGTCCAAGCAGGATGATGGCAGGACCAGGGTAGGAGCCCAGAAAGGCTGAGAAGATGGTGGATCTGAATCTATGTTAAAGTCAGTCCTCCAGGACTTGAGCTATTCACTTCATAAAGATTAAGCTTTGTTAGTTTATTTATTTATATATTTATTTATTTATTTATTTATTTAGCAGTACTGAGAATAGAGGAGTTTTTTAAGTGTTACACTGTTGCATTCTACATCTCACAATAGTAGACGATTCCAAATTTTGTTGTTTTCAGGGCTTGTTTGTTTCTGCATCCTATCTTGACGTACACTGGCAGTCACACCTAGGTGGAATCAATTATAGGAGTACAACTGATTTATACAATTTTATAAGTAGAGAAAACAGAATAGATAAATACTAGAAAGACTACTATCTTTGGGAGGCAAGACTTGGATGATGCATATACCATTTTGTATAAATGTGTGCACTTTCCAAATGCTCTACTTACGTATGTTAAGGGGAAGTCTCACTGTTATTGACAAGAACACCTGGGCCCAGGCCAGGCCCTCCTCGTCCCCGCTGCATTTCTCTCCTAGTTTCTGGGACACTGAGCCTCTGTCCCACCCAGTTAGCTCTTTATTACAGATCATTTTGTTCTCTAATTTTCTGCCCTGCATAATTTCACATAGCCATATATTGTTTTTTCCCAATCGTTTAATTTAGTGTCTCTGGCCTCAGTTTCTGAGTGTAATGTTGGCAGAAGGGAGGGCTTTAGAGGCCCCTGGATGCAGCACTGCCTCAGGGCTGGGAATAAAATAAGTCAGCACTGGTTTGGTGCTCATGGTGGGCCTGGCACAGCGCTAGGCATGCCTCCTATGCATTAGGTCGCCGAGTTATCTCCACAGCCCTCAGCAGGAGGCACTGCTGTTGTCAGTTTCTCCCCTCTGTTTTACACAAGAAGATACAAGAAGACTAGATGGGGTGTTTGCCTGCAACCGGAGCAATAATACTAACAGTAACAATGGCAGTGAGTATGCACTGCGGGCTCACTGTGTGTCAGATGTCACACACATCAGGGCCAGAGACCCACAGCACCGCACAGCAGGACTGTTGCCACAGACTCCATATTCCAGAGGAGGTCCCCGAAATAGAGCCCAGTATCTGTCCAGAATCCCACTCCCCCTGGGAGTGTCACTGAGTCTAGCACACCACCCCTAGATGAGGTGTCCTGATCAAATCTTCACAACAGCCCAAAGCATTCGGTACCATAGTGCCCAGTTAACAGAGGGGGAGACTGCTGGGGAGCATCTCTCTGAGTCACACACTTAGGTGGGCTGCAAACCATCCCTGAGCCCTGCCACCACCCCAGTCTCTTCTCATTGCTCCAATAGCAGGAGGCTTGGGGGGATGGACAGCAGACTCCAGGAATAGGAGCAGCCACCTACCTGTGCACTCCTGACCCAACAGAACAGTGACAGCTCCCAACAACACTGAGTCCATCCCTGAGCCTGCTCCAGCTGCTGCCATCTGTAACCTGAGCCCTTGGCCCACTGTTCTCTTGGTGAGCACAAAGAGAACAAGTAACCCTCCCAAAATGTCTCAGTGAGGAAGGAGGAGTGCTGGGGCTGGACACCAGGGCCAGCCAGAGCCTATGCTCTGCACTGCCTGGCGTGGTAGCTCTTTGTTTTTTGCCAATTTCCCTCTATACACCCACCACACCCCTAGTGCCCAGGATGAACAGAACCTGGCACACAATACCCTGCGGGTGATTGGCTGGACAAATGGGCCCCAATCTGCCTATCTGTAAAATGGGTGAGTCCATTCTAGAGTCTCATCAGGATGCACCTCCTTCCTCTACCCTCAAGATCAACTCTCAGAGAAATCGGGAAATTCCCCAAAGACTGGGCAGGTGAGCAATGGGCACAGATCTGAATGAGGACAGCAACAGCAATGGCCAAGACCTCCTCCCAGGTAGGCTGGCTGCAGGATCAGGTCATACATGTGGCCAAGCTCATGTTTTGGTGCCTGTGAGGAGCTTCACAGGAGGTATTAAACAGCAACATCTTGCAGGTGTGTAATTACAGGAAGTGGGTTTTGTAAACTTTGATGAATCTATGAATATGGAATGCATTATCCACCATAAGCATGTGCTTATTTTCTGTTAAGTATATAGAATCTGTATTATTTCCCCAGAGTATGGGAGTTGCCAAGAAACAGTGCCATTGTTGATTATACATCATATGCTTAATTCATTGCCTTGGAGAAAAGAAATGGCCAGAACAGTGGGAGAAAATCCCACAACAGAAAATAAGACAGGTTCTGGGCCCTAGAGAGCCAGAAAGGACAGAGAACAGCATTGGGAGAGGTCAGCCAGCCACTGACCTGGACCCAAATGGCAGTCATTGGAGCAGGAAGCTCAGGTATCTGCCATTGCCAGATCCACCCCCTCCTGACCCAGGACCACCTCCCTACATGGCAGATGCTGTTATGGTACAGGAGGTGGCTGGTCTCCAGGTAGATCAAGGACTTCCCCCAATCACAAGGCCCTTGGGGAACACAGGCTGAGAGCAGGGCTCTCTGTCCCCAGGGGCCCAGCTTAGTCACCAGCCAGACCCCACACAGCAGGAACACTCATCAATGAGTGTGACTGCCCCTCCTTCCACCACACACAGTCTGGGCTTGTTCTGCAGCCTGAGGCTCAGAGCAAGGGGTCCCTTGCCCTGGGATGGAGCCAAGCCTGGCACCCATTCCTCCTTCTCCAGATTTTTTTGAGGGAGCTCATGGCCCAGTCCTACCCATTGGAATGTAAGAGGAAATCTGCTGGTGGAATGAGTGGTTCTAGGAAATACTTTCTGCTTTATCCCACAGCTTTCTTTGCAACTTGAATGCCGTAGTGTGAGACATGATGTTTGGAGCTGCAGCAGTAATCTTGCAACCATAAGGCACAAGCTAAGTACAAAAAGCCAACACAGGCAAATATAGTAAAGAGGAAAGAAAAGGCCCAGGCCTTCATTAACATGGCTTAGCTACTGACCAAGCTCGAAGCACTTCCCTCCAGATGTCTGAGTATTTGAAAGTTATGTTCTGATTGCTTAAGCTACAAGTCTGTCACACTGCCCAACACATCCTAAGTGATGGAAATGCCTACTCTGAGCCAAGCACAAATCCATGGAGTCATAGCCACCTGTCTGTACTCTGGAGCCTAACATCCAGGAGGTGAGTGCTGTGTCCCATAAATCTTTGTAGGTCCCAAGAATCCCAAGTCATACCAGTAGATCCCAGTTATCATTAACAGTAGGAAGAAAAGAATAGTTGATGAATAAATGATCATAATGAATGTGAAAGTGCTTTGTGCACTATGATGTGCTGGATTTAGGTTTGTCAGGGAGATAAATGTAAGCGTTGGAAGAGGTGCAGAGCAGAGAATGGAGACAGAGAAACATCCCAGCCCCCACTGACCCTCCAGTGCATAGACCGAGGGTCACACACTCAGCCCCCCGCGCCATCTCCTGCTCTCTCAGGCGCTGACAGTGGCACCTCCTCCTTCCCCACACAGACGCTGATACACAAGGCTGTGTGCACTGTCATTTCCTCCTGAGAAACTGTTGTGAGAAACCAAATGGTTATCATAATGTGAGCCACAATCTTCGCTGAGTTTGAGTTTCGTGACAGAGAAGAGGGCTCCAGCCCTGGGCAGCAGGGGTAGGAAGAGAGTGTTCAGAGTGAATGACTTCAAAATGTCAGCTCCAGGTTTCACAGGGAGCCGGGATTAAAGATTGCTGCAAATGAATTTTGCCACCAGAGTAAGAGATCTGTCTCTCCCAAAACCCTTTAGTGTGATAGCTGGCTTCAACGAGTTTGACAGAATTCATTTTTCCATCAGACAAGTGAGATCAAGGTTTTAAACAAAACACATTCCACCATGAGAACTCTGTCCACTGCTTATCTTAATAGAGGTGAGATTCTGGCAAGACTGGAGAGGGGGTCATTTTCCCCTGGAAAATTTTCCTGGAAAATGACCCCCTGGTCATTGTCCTCCAGTGTTAGGGGAGTTGTTAGGCAGCAGAGCCCCAGCCTGGGCCCTCCCTGGTCTGCTTGTCTCCCTGGGGAAGCCAGCCATGGAGAGTACAGGTACTGCTGCCTGAGGCTCCAGGACTCAGTTTCCCCTGCATCACACAGGATGGTGCCCTTTCCTGGAGAACCTGCCATTTCTCAAGATGCAGATTTCCTGGGTCTTCTCATTTCCTTCGCACAGTCCTCAAGTGCTTAAGGGAGGCTGGGATAAGCCTCAGTCACTCACCCACTCTGATCCTCAAGATCCTCCTCCTGAAGACAGCAGACCCCATGAGACAGGCCTCAGGGAGGAGGTGCGGGTTCAGTGAGCCCACAAGGGCAAAGCACACAGGAGCCAGAGTACACAAGTGCCCACGGGTGGCCACAGGTGTGAATACACACAGCAGACCTTCAGCTGACAGCTGTCCCCAGGAGACTTATTGTGTGGAAGGAAAGCAGGGGCTTTGGAGACAATCTGGGTGTCAGTGACCTATTCATAGTGTACAGAGGCATCCAATGAATAGCTGCCCTCAGGTCAGTAGAGACACTGCCTTTAAGCCAGAGAGCCAGGTTCACATCCTGACTCCATGACTGGCTCTGTGCCATCAGGCAGGTACTTGGGCAGCCCTGTGCCTCAGCTTCCCCATCTGTAACCTGGGAAGAGGATCATGCAACCTTAATGAGAAAGATAGTGATGACTGTATTGGTGACGATGATGATGATGATGATGATGATGATGATGGTGACACAATGAGTACATGATGGAAACCAAAGTGATGGTGACCATGACAGCGACAAGGGCAGTGATGGCGATGATTCCTCCCCACAAGTGCCAGTCACGACCACATTGACAGTATGACGGTGGCTGCACTGGCCAGGCGCCTCAGTGTCCACCTCTAGCTGGGATCCACAGGTGTCATCTACGCTGTGTGCTCCTGTCTCGCTGTCTTCCCAAGTCCTGAACTCCAGAGCTCTGATGCCCCTTCCTGTGTCCTCAGCATGCATGGCCTGTGCTCACAGGCAGTGACACCAGCAGAATGCCCCCCCCCCAGCCTAGGCTCACAGTCACAAGCTCCTGTCTGTCTCTGGGAGAGCAGGTACAGAGCCAGTCCACACCCAGTGGGAATCCCAGGCAGGTCCTTGGCTCTGTGGCCTTCATTTTGCATGAGGGATGGAGTGAGGATTTGAGCCACCTTTAGGGACTTTCGAGGGGTGCAGAGGATAACTCGTGTGCCTGGTGGGCATGGTAGGACTTCGGGCAGCAGACAGTCCCTCCCTGCCTAACCTGGCCCACAGGCACCTGGGGTGACAAGTGAGATCTGGTGCAGGATGCCTCTAGGTGCTCCCCAGTGTTATCCCCTGAACACTGGTAGAGCCTCCCTGTCTTCAGAAAGGCTGGGAATGACACGAGACAGCTTCATCTCTAGTGCACTGTGTGTGTGCACACCTGTCCATGACTACTTGTGTGTGCAGGACCACATCCTTCACAGCCTCAAATGTGGCCTCCTGATGCAGTCTCTACAAGGTTCCTCCATATCCCAGGGAAGCAGAGACAGGAAAAGGAAAGACAAGGCCTTCATCTGACAGCCCAGCATGGGTCCTGGCTCCCATTCATGCTGCTTGAGTTTGGCAGAAGGAAACTCTTTAAAACAAATCTTGTGATTGCCCAGAAAGTCACACCTCATACACTATTGATGGAAGTGTTAATCTGTGCAATGTAAATATTTAAGTTATAGCCCACTGTTTGGGACCCTGCTTCAGCATTTCTTCAGTTGTCAATTTCCTCAGAGCCACAAAATGGAGACAAGTCCTGGAGTGTAGGAGGCCAGTTTTGGCACACACCACACAGGTGAGAGACATCACACAGTAGTTGTGCTGGGCTGGCTGGTGTGGCCAATGCATGAGCCTGTAGACATAGGAGTCTGAGGTCCCTTGATCATTTGCCTCCTGAAAGGACTGGAGAAAAAAAGAAAGGATGGAAGGGAGGAGGAAGCTTTTTGATGGAGCTTGTGGTACTCCCCTCTTGTATCAATCAGCTTTCCCATTGCAGGAACAAAATAACCCACTACCTGCAACTTTAAAAAGGAGAGGTTTAGGGCCGGGGATTTATCTCAGTGGTTCCACCGCCTACCTCACAAGTGCAAGGTCCTGAGTTCAATCCCCTGTACCAAAAAGAAAGGAGAGGTTTATTTGGCTCAGAGTTGCAGTGGACTCAGTTCCTGATTGGCTGGCAGAGGGCACAACAGAGGAAAGCTGTATGGTGTGAGACAGCAAAGAGAGAAGGGAGGATCCAGGGAAAAGATACACACTTCTGAGTCATACCCCCATAACCAGCCCTTTTGACCAGAGTCTACCTCTGAATATGAGGGTTTTGGAGGAATTTTTAGATCTAAACCATAGCATTCCACCCCTAGTACCCAACAGGCTCGTTATGCGAAATATATTTAGTCCCTCTCTAAGAGCCACTGAAGTATTTATAGCTCTAACATTGCTGAAAAATCCAAGTCCAAAGTCTCCTTTGAGATTCAAGGCAAACTCCTAGCTGCAAGGTCCTACAAAAATCAAAAAGAAAGTTAAATACTTCCCACATACAGTAGAACAAGGTAAACATTCCCATACCAAAAGGAAGAATAAGATAATAGAAATTGGACCAAACCAAGGCCAAAACACATCAGGGCATACATTAAATCCTGTATCTGTCTGTCCTCCACTCAGAGCACACTTCAATGAGATGTGGGCTCCAAATAACTTGGGAAGCCCCCCACACTGGCCTTGCTACCTCAGTCCACATACTTTTCCTTTGGGGCTGGCTCCACTTACTTTCTACAGCTTTCCTCAGCAGACATTCCACATTGCTGCCATCTCAACTTCCTGTGGTCTCCACTGAACCTTCAACTTCACTCACAGCTTCACACATTTCCCTCTCATAAGCTCCTGCAAGGGACTGTGACCCTTTCACACATTTTTTTGCCTGGCTCTCAGAACTTCTAAAACATCTATGATCCCATAACTCTTCCATTCTGCACATCTGAGAAACTAGCACCATGTGGATGACATCAAGGTCACCCACCAATTTGAGCAGTAGCCAGATCCCCTTGAACCATGGCTGCAGTAGCCTCTAAGTATCTGGATGGCTGAACTCAAGGACACACTATCCTAGGCAGCCCTGAATGAGTAAATGTCCCAGGGACTCTTTTCTCAAATGAAAGTTTTATACTTTTGCACACTTGAGCCTAAAATGTGTGGGATCTTGCTGATATCCTAGATGCCCTCAAGACATTTTTCTTCTCTCAATGCAAAGTACTTGGCTTCTTTTTAATGCTATTTTTTTTCAGCAACCATACTCTTTTCTGTTCCAACTTTGCAGGTACTTCCTTTCTAATCATTTAGCTTAGCTATTTGCTCCTGATTCTCACTATAGATCTGGCTAAAAGCAGCCAGAAGTACCAATGTCACATCCTGAATATTGAGCTGCCTTGAAATTTCTTCTGCCAGATTAGTTAATCTAACGCCCTTAATTTCATTCTCCTGAAAAGTCTCAAAACATAGGCAAAATGTAGACAAATTTTCTGCCACAACATAACACTCATGGCCTCTTGTCTAACTGTAAATGGACTTCTTGTTCCCAATGAAATCTCCTGAGTCTGGTCTTTACTGTCTGTAATAGGAATTGGCATTCTTGTCTCCTAACCTCTGACCAGTATTGCACATCAAGCAATGCTCAAAACATTCTATGGCTTCTTTAGCTGGCATCTCCAAGCCTTTACAAACCAGCTCCAAAGGCTTCTATACCACATAATCAGGTGCAGTCACACCAATAACCCTTCTGTTGGTATCAGTTGTCTATATTAGTAACTTTCTCATTACTAGAGCAAAATACCTAACATCTACGACATGGAGGAGAGGTTTATGTTGGCTCACATTTCAGAAGATTCAGTCCATGTTCAGCTGGCTCCAAGGCAGAAATCGCATGGCAGAAGGGCATGGGAGAGGAAAGTTATTCACTGCATGGTAGCAGGGAGTAGAGAGACAAGGGAGGAGCTGGAGACAGGAATACACTCTTCCGGTCATGACCTGAACCTGCCCCTACTGACCAGGTTTCATCGTTGAATGTGAGACTTTTGAGGGACATTTTATATCTAAACCATAACACCTCCAGAGTGGCAGAATCACAGCAGAGGTGACCTAGGGGTAGTGACTGCTTATCCCAGGACAAGTCTGTACATTGAGCCCCTAGGGGCCAACTTGCAGAGTAGTTGTGCTGTGGGGTAGCTTCTGTCCAGTGAACCTGCTGACCAGGAATCCTCCAAGGGTTTGTGACAAGCAGGCAGTCACAAAGATGAGGGAGTATGCTGGGAGGTGACAGAGAAACAAAATAAAACATGATAATGACCACTGTTTGCTAAGCATTACCAGTTGGCATAGTGTGCTAAATACTTTGCCTGCACAATCTCAGGTAATCTTCCAAACAAACTGTGAAGTTCAGTTTGTCCAAGGTCACCTAACAGTGACATGGTAGAGCTTGGGAAGGAACCAAGATTCAAATCACTCTAGAGTCAATGTTCATAACCACTGTGATATGCATGTAACCAACAGGAGAACACACGACAGTGCCATTTCTACCATCTACAAAGATCATAGATTCCCAGAGCAACAGAGCCAAGGAGATTGGAGAGTCCTGTGCTGTCCATTCCTGTGGCCCCAGGTCACATGTAGCTGCTGAGCACTGGAGATGTAGCTGCTCTGAATCATTGTCCTTTGGGTATAAAAGTCATGCCAGATTTTAAGACTTAATATGTAAAATAACTCATTAAAATTTATATTTTAATGTAGTAGCCCTCCTCCTTATCCAAGATTTCAATTTCCATGGTGTCAGTTACTTACCTTCAACTGCAGTCCAAAAATATTAAGTGGAAAATTTTCATTACAATATTAATGGAAACAAACAATTTGTAAGTTTTAAACTGTACGCTGTTCTAAGCAGCAGTCTCAGGCAGTCTTGTTCTGTGCTGCCCAGGATATAAATCATTCTTATATCTGATATCCACTCCTACTCTGCCTAGGAAGAATCTTTCTATGAAAAGACAAGATTGGGGGCCTGATACCTGCCTCAGACAGAAATGACACAGGGGACTGTCACTGGGAGACTTCTATGTTACAAGACAATCCTCATTCACTGTACACCTTCTTCTTCTCCCCCAAGAGCCCAGGCCCCATCCCTTTGGTGAGGTCCATGCCAGTGTCTGCCATTTTGCCCCCTTTGAGTCTCTCTCCATGTGTATGATGCCTGCGCGACCAGGCTCCTAATAAAATGCCTATGCTCTTTTATTTGTTGTCTGTCTATTGGCAGTTTACCTCATAGGTGGAAATGATCAAAACTTCAGAGAGAAAAGAGCACATTTAAAACCTTCCCACAATGATAAGAATGAGTCTTTTATCCATGAAACTGTGAAGAAGGAAAATGAAATTTGTGCCACTTTGGCTGTTGCACCTCACCCTGCATAGGTGACAGTCACAGTGCAGAGAAGTGCTTAGTGACTTGCCACACTCTGTCTCACCACAGAAGCTTTGTGTCACAGTATCACAGGAAAGGGGTGCCCAGGACAATGGAGGGGCCCAGCCACATAACCTTTCTTATGAGAGATTGTTACAGTTGGTCTATTTTCTTATTAGTTACTGTTAATCTTACTGTGTCTGATTTATAAATTAAATTTTATTGCAACAGAGCCTCCTCTGAAATTTTGCTTTGTTCCTCTGATGGAGGACCCAGTTCTTGTCTTAACTGACTGTTTTGTCCATCTAATGTGCTCTCTTTTTCAATTTTTCCTTCCCAGCTTATCTCAGATTTCAGGAAAGGTGAGGTCTTCAGGCAATCATCATGTGCTATGGACCCAACCTGCGCACACGCGCGCACACACACACACACACACACACACACGAACACAATCAGGCCCTGCCACCAGACCACAGCCTGATTAGATTGCTGTGCACAGGAGCGCCTCTTAGCTTCCCACTTTGTTCTTCCAGTGTATTATCCTGGAGCTATTGTTAGTACAGATGAGACAGCTTTCTGCTATCTTTCCAGGATGGCCATACTGAAACCTCCAGCTCCCCCATCCCCAAGCTGCTTAGACTGGGCTCAAGGCTCTGGCCTATGACTCTAGTAGCAATTAGTGTGTGGGTCGAGAGAAATCCTAGTATCCATAGGGTTTGGGCCCATCTGAATTTCCAGGACACCCTGGGGATCTTGGAATGTATTACCCATGGATAAAAGGAAACACTATGGATTATAGGTTAGAATTACACATTGGGTTAAATAAAAGATGTCTTAAAATAAAGTTCCCTTTTTTCTTAACTTTGTAAATGTGTCTATAACTGAGACCTTAAAGTACATTTTTTAAAATTAGGATATTTTTAAGAGAAGCTATTTCTCCAGCTTCCTCATGCAGAAAGCAGAAATCGCTACCCTCAGCTATGACACCAAGGAGTATTCAACATTCCCTGGGCCCCTCTGGTAGGCCAAAGCCTGACTACATCTACAAATGTGTATTTCCTGGATTTTTTTTCCTACCCCTTCTAGACACTGGAGTGCTTCCGTAGGCTCCAGACCGCCCTCGTCAAGCTGCTCCATGTCTGCACTGACAGCTTGTGCCTGGATGGGAGGAGGCCCACAGCTTCCAGGGGGACCCAGTACCACAGAGGGCACTAGCTGAGACCCATAAAAAAAGACAGGGACCTAGGGGTAGGGCAGGTGTGGCTCCCTATTCTGGTGGCAGCCAGTTTTTTACTCTGAGGCTCTGAGCTGACCCTGACTGAGCCTCAGCATTCTTATCTATACACTGGGGCCAAGGACAGCTTCAGCCTGGAAGAACAAGATAGAATGAGAGATGTGTAAAGCGCAGGAGTGCGAGACCCTCTCTCCCTGCTGGGCCCCCTCACTGTCTCCCACTCAAACCCAACTTCCTTTCCCCCAACAAGAAGGTACACAGATGGCACTAGGAACCCCCAAACCCTCTGCACATGGTTTCTGAAGTGTGTTCAGCTCTCTAAAGACATCCTCTCTCATTTAGTCCCCTCCTCAACCCAAGTGATGTTCATTTGAGGCAGGGTATGGCTATGTAATTTGGGCTGCCCTTGAACTCATTGTGTAGCACAACCTAATCCTCCTGCCTCAGCCTCCAGAGTGCTGGGATTGCAAACAGGCACCACCACTCCCAGCAAGAGATTTTTCAATTAGTTATCTTACAAACTAGAAAACTGAGACTCAGAGAAGTGGCATGTGAGACAAACAGCTAGTAAGAGACAGTGCTGGGGTCTAGAACCGAGTTCTGTATAACTCTGGGCCAGTGTGCTCTTACTTCTCATGCCAGTGTGGCCAAGCCAGACCTTTCGTCCCAACGAAGGGTGCTGGGGCCTGGCAGACCCACCTCGGGTAGCCCTGCTCTGGATTGGCACCAGCCCCTTCCCCAGCAAACACAGCTTCCCTATCACCCCAGCTTGGAATGGCACCAGGTAGGAGCACAGCCCTGCCTGTCTGCCCACTGCTGTGTCTCAGGCCCTTTGAATGGCTGACTTATGGGCCTAACACTTAGATTCACATTAGCTGCACCAAGATCAATTTTAATGCTTCCCCTGATTAAGATTTTGCATTTCAAACTGCATCCCCTAGGGGACACACAAGTGCTCTCCTGTCCTCAATCATCCGTTGCCACATCAACCCTGCCCGAGGCCTGTCACCTCGCACTGGGGCACAGGAGGACTGTGCGAGGCCAGCTGTGGGCTCCCTCAGAGGTCCTTGCCTCTAGGAACCAGACTGGATTCAAGGGACAACTCTGTCATGTGACCTCTCTGTGCCTCAGTGTACTCGCCTGCAAGACAGACACAATTTCCTCCCACTTGGCACTGTGCAGGCCCCAGGCTACTCGGAGGCCAGGTCAGTTCCTGTCTAGGGAGGAGCTCAGACACCCCCAAGGGCTGGGTGCCCAGCAGGGCTGGCAAAGAGAAGGCAATGAGTCAGGACCCAGAGGCCTCAGCTCCAGCACAGAAATGGAGCAGAGACCCAAGGAGGTCCTGACCTGCAGCGCAAGGCCAGGTGCCCTGGGACAGGACTGGAAGGCGGGCTCGGGTGTCTGTGGGACAAAGGCTGGGAGATGAGGGCCAAGGACCACTTCCTATCAACACAGAGGCGGTTTCTAGAAACACTAACCTGGTCTTCATTCATTCATTCATTCATTCTACCAAGATGTACTGAGGGGCGACAATATGTCAGGCTCTGTGTAGGCTGTGTTAATGGAGGTCTAGTGTCCAGGATGAAGGAAGGGATGGTCCCACCCTAATTGCCGCTGGAGATTGCACTCAGTTCAGGTCTGTGAGCCTGGTGGATTAGACCTAGAGGAGGGGCCCACAGTGGGAAGCAGGCGAAGAGCTAGGCCATTCGGTGTGGGGGACAGATTCTGGGGACAGCATGGAGCCTGCCAACCTCCAAGTACAGGACAGAGAGGTGGATGGATGTTCTTCCTCTGGCCAGAAGCACACCTGTCAATGACCCTTCACAGATGCCATAGATCCATAACAGCTCTGACCACGCCTCCTGTGGAAAGCAGTGTCTACTGTTGAAGCTCCCACGAAGTTCAGTAAGGTAGGAGGTGGGAGGAGGGTGGCTCAGTGCCTGGGTCAGAGCAGCCCACGCTCCTGGGGAAGGGGAGCTTCTGGAAGAACCACCAGGCCTTGGTTCAAGTCCTGCCTCTGCTGCTCCTGCCTCACTCAATCTCTGGGGGCCTCAGTTTCTCCTCTATGAAGCAGGAGCACAGCCTGGCCCTTGGGAGGGGTGGGGAGGAGCTGGTGGGGGGTCTTCCGACCCCCAGGGCCCCGCCCAGCACCCAACAGGCAAGGAGACTGTGTCTCCTCCCTCCCTGTCCTCCACCTCCTGCTGGGGACAGCTGCAGAGAAAACCACATCCCTGTCCTGGCCCCAGTGCAGTATCTGGAGTTTCAGGTTCCCACCAAGGGTTGCTCAGTCTCTAAGGACCCCACTAGTGACAAGGAGTTCACCACCCCCTAGACAGGGCAGCAGGAAGTGTGGGGCTGAGAGAGGAGGGAACAGGCACCCCGAGCTGCTGCCTCCTTGGGCCCCAGAGCAGCCTCCACACCCACCCCATGGGGCACAGTCCCCAGGGCACATCTTGGAAAGTACCCTTGGCATCACGGGGTAGGTGGCTTGGAGACCACGAGCTGCCACAGGAGAGAGTGTATGTGTGACGCAGGGGGCTGTAAAAAGTGAGGAACAGTAATAAAGGAAAAGGAAATCTATACTTTCCCAGGAAAGGACAGGACCCATTTATCATCTCTTTGAGCCTTGTAAGAAAATTACACTGGAAGCCCACAGCTCCTTAGCTATTGACCTGGGATGTGAAGGAGCTGCTGGCGCCCAGGCTCGGGCAGAGCGAGAGAGCAGCAACCTCAGCTCCCTCTGAGACCCTCAGCTGTCAGCACGCGGCCCTGGGTGAAGGCAGGCCTATGCTCTGGAGCCCTCGCCAGCTCCGGCTGGGTTTCCTGTAGTGTGGCCTGGGGAAATCCAGCTCCTGCTCGGGCCTCTGCTCTTCCTTGATCCTGAGAGGTGGGAACAAGAGGCCCCTAAAGAGCACTCAGCTCTGAGCTGACGTTTAGGCACCCGGGGACCAGGAAAGGGCAGACAACTGACAGATGAGACTAGAAGGAGGAAAAATCCAAAGTACTGGGTCACAGTGACCACAACCTATCCCCCCAACTTGTGTCCCAACTGCTCTGGGACCATCAGAGTCACTGGACTCTCTTGCTTCCTCCACGTACCCACTTTAAATCTACCTCTTGCTTTATGTGCCCAGTCTCTGTGATGCCTCCTCTCTCCTGCTGCAAGGCCTCTTCCTGCCCTGTCCCTCTGGACCTTTCTACAGTCTCCTCCTGGCTTCCTGTCTCACAGTCCCTTCCTGACCTGGACAGAGATCAGATCACCACAGAAATCTGTTCATGCCACCCTCAATTAGCTGCCCTAAAAGCATCCTAGGGCTCCAAGGATAAAACCTGTACTGCTCTGCACAATCAGCATGGTCTCTCCCCTGCCTCCCCAGCCTCACCTGCTTCCTTGATTGTCCCAAGTCTCTGTCTGGCCTCAGGGACACCACTGGGCCTGAATTCACCCCACTCACCCTCCAGAGGGCCTTTACACACTGCCCACCTGGCCAGGAGCACACGTCCTCCTCTCTTTGGGGTTTCCTCATCCTCAGATCTTGGAAACACTTCCTCCCCTCTGGGAAGTCCTCCCGACCTTCCAGACAAAGTCAAACCCCAGCATGATCTCCCAGAGCCCCCAGAACCTGGTGCCTGGCACACTGATCCCAAGGCAGGTCACTGGTTGTCTGGTGATATCTGGGCCCTTTCTGAGCTGTGAGCACTGGCCTGGGGGTGTATGTTTTATTCACAACTGTCCATCTACAGTGGACCCTGGCATGCCGTTGGTGCTCAGTAAATGCTAGTGAGAGGGAGGGAGGGAGGAGTGAGAAGAAGCCACAGGTTGAGCTATGTTTACAGAATGTGACTAAGGAGACAAACACAGTGACACACAATGGGGGGGGGCTCTGAGCCACAGCCTACGGGACTAGGCGACACCATTTCTGGCTGTGAACTCTGCAGCCACATCAGGGACAGAGCAGTGCTCACCCAGGAGCCCCACATGCAGGCTTCAGGCGGAGCAATGTGGGGACACTTTCTCTCCCCACATGGAGGAATAGCAACCTCCACCCAAGGCTTCCCTGTGTGGAAGGCCCTGCCTCTGCCTCTCCGTGTCCGTCCTGTCTCCTCAGCCATCCTGGGCTCCCCAGCACCGGCCTGATAAAATTCAAACTCCAGCCCGCTGTGTTCTCGCCCTCCACCATCCCTGCCTGGCCTCCCCATCGGTCCCTGCACTCCCAGCCTCCAGTCCCAGCCTGACCACCCTGCCCCAGTGCACAGCTCTCATCATCTTTCTCACCCTGCATCCCCTCTCCCAGAGCCCCTTCCCTTCCTGCCTCCTGGAACCCAGGTTCTTTCCAGGCTCAGCGCAAGCATCATCTCCTCCCTGCAGCCTCCTCTAACTCCCTTGGGTATGGACTTTGCTGGTCCCTCCCTGGTTCCAGGCAGACACACCCATGTCCCTTGCACAGAACTGGCTTCGTTCTCAACACCAGACAACAAGCTGCCCAGAGATGGGAGTATATTCTTCTCCCTGATGCCTGGGCCTGGTGCCCAGAGTGGGCTGGAGGAGCCAATGAATGACTGTCGTGGCCTCGTCGGGTCCAGTGTGTGAGCACCAGGCACATGCTGAACATCTTACAGGTATCACTTTTTTTAAGCCTGCAGCAAACCCTGTGGTGTGTGCTGCCAGATGGGGAAACGGAGGCTCCAGAGGTTGGGTCCCTCACCCCAGGGATGCAGTGAGTGAGCCAAGGCACTGGAACCTTCCCATGTGCCTCCATGAATGCTCCTCGCTCCCTCCTGAGCTGAGCCCAAGCTTCACAGCTATGTCCAGGGCATCTATGCTGATCCTGCCACTCACTGGCACCCATGGTGGCTGCTGCAGCCCTCCCAGGACACACAGAGACCCTGTGGACATGGCACATCAGCCCTGGGGACACAGACTGTGGAGTCAGGGTCCAGGACCATGCGGGTATCTCTGAAGAGCAGAGGTTCAAATCCCAAGGATTCTGCAAAGTGGAGGAAACAAACCTCAGACAAAAAGGAGAAGAGAGAACAGGGATGTGCCAGGGAAATTAATCCACTGCTCAGACATGAAAAAAACATGTTCAATTACATTTTGTTGCATTTCATTGGAATGCATGCCACAGGCGCACCTCAGATTACTCAGCAAGAAAGCACAATTCGAGACGAGGGAATTAAAACGCGGATAAAAACGCTCCTGAAATTGGAATCACTAAGAAAGAAACACAAGTCAGACTTGAGACAAAGAGGCTTGGCACCGGAACCTCCCGGCACTGGTGTGGGTCTTGTGGCCACGTGGCCCCAGCATATGCCACCTGCCAGTCCAGCTGTCACATCAGGAAAAGGTCCCACAGAGGGAGAAGATCCAGTCTGTCCTCTCGAGCTCAGTATGCTCTGTTTGCTGTGTGACCTGGAGTGGGTCACTGCCCCTCTCTGAGACTCATTCTCCAAGTGAAATGACAGGAAAGAGTCACCCTGAGCTCCATTTCAGGAGGAGGGGACTGTCCTATAGCAAACATTTCTTGGAAGATTATGGTCTCCTGTTAGGTGCTTAATTGTGCCTCTAAGTTCTATGTTTATTTTGGGTTTAAAATGCTCCCCCCAAATTTTCATGTTCGAAGTGGGACTTTTGGAAAGTGACTGGATCGTGGGAGTGCTATACTCTTCCATGGATTAGTCCATGGCTGGGTTCAGGGCTGACTACTGCTCAGAGACAGGGCCTGGTTGGAAGAGCTGGGTAACTGGGGACAAGAATGTCCCAAAGAGTGTATTCTTGGTCCTGGCTCCTCCCTTCTCTCTGCTTCCTGGCTACCACAGGATGAGCAGCTGTCTTCTACAATGCCATTTCCACCTTAGAGCCAGCCACCGCTGGAGAGAACCTGCTGGAAATCAGGGGCCAAATAAATCTCTCCTCCTTTAAGTTGCAGGTGTTGGGTATTTTGTCCCAGTGACAGGAAAGTGACAATGTTGCATCCCTACAGCCCCAGTAATGACTGCATTTGGAAGTAGCCTTTTAAAGAGCCAGGTAAGGTTAAAAGAGGACATAAGAGTGAGTCCTGGCCCAACAGGACCAGAAAAGAGGCATCAGAGGTGTGTGCACAGGAGAGAGGCATTGGGAGGACACGGACAGCTCTGTGACCTCAACTCCCCAGCCTCCAGAACTATAAGACACCAAGTTCTTATGTTTTATGCCTTGAACCCTGTGGAAGTTCATTACAGCAATCTGAGCAAACTAAGACACCCCAACAGGACCTGTTGAAAGATCTAAACCAGAAAGTACCCAAAATATCGGGCAGACCATGGTGAGGTCAGGTAGGCCTTGGTGAGTCTTGGCAGTTCCAGGCAGGATCTAGGGACCCAGCTGAGAGTCAGACAAAGCCTGGGGTGCAGGAGCTGAGGATCTTCCCTGCGTTGGCCTCTGTTCCTAGCACTGGAGACATACAGCAAACATCTCTACCTTCATGGTAAGCAGTAGCCAGCATTCATTAAGTGCTAATTATATTTTGATCACATTGCTAAAACCTTTGCCTGACTCATCCTTCTGTTAGGTCTCATCACTGTCCTCTTTACAGTGGAGAAGATTAGGGCTTAAAGAAGTTAAGTAGCTTTCCCCTGTTCCACCTGGTGAATAAGTGCTGGAGTCAGGATTTGGATTTGGGTTAGTCCAATCAAGTCCTGGTTTTCAAAGCCAGTATTATTAGCAGGGATAAAAGGATCATTATTACTTCATATCACTACTAAAACACATGTCCTGATTACCCCAAAGCTGCTTGACCATGCGGTAATCCAGATGTCACTATTGAGGCTAGACAGCCTTTCATGGCCCCTGAGCATTGTCAGCCAGGTCATCCTGGCTGCTTCATCCAGAATTTTACATCACCATTATTTTAGCAGACTTAGGAGGGAGACTTTCCTATCTTCATGGAGGAGATGTGGAAATTGAGGCCCAGAGAAACAAGGGATTTAACATTCCAGCAACTAGCAAATCACTGAGCGGGGATTTCATCTAAAGCTCTTAACCAGGTTCAGAAAGGTTAAGTAATTGAAGTAATTAATCCCACCTTATTGATACTTGGGAAATCAGACATCCGGAGAGGGCCAATTAGACACGGACCAGTGTCAATATGTACCATCCTCAGTGTTGTGGCCAACACACATGTCCTATGGCCTCCTTACTCTCTGCCCCTACTTGAGCCATTCAGGTTGGTATAGTCTGATACTTTATCAGAAGTGGAGCGAAGGTGTCATAAAAATTGCACAGTTATTTGAAACAGTTTAAAGTATAATTTTTAAAAGTCATTCCCAACATTCTAGGATTGGGGTGGGTGGGAAGATCGAGAAAAGGTGACCTAGTCCCAAGGAATGTCTTTGCCCAGAAATCTCCTTAGTACCCAAGGCCTATGATTTTGCTAACCCCTTCTGAGACCCAGAGCAGATGGGCAACACTAGTGTGGGACACACTAGAGACTTAGCAAGTCCATGGAAGCCTCTTTCACCCTCCCAGGTAACCCCAGAGGACCAATGGGATCCATGGCAGCATCAAACTAAGCAGACCAAAACAACCAGTCTTATGATTAAACTGCCATAGAGAACAGGGCCCTGACTGCAGGCCAAGAACCAATGTACTACACACAAACAAAGTGCCTGCCTGCTAAATTAAGGATTTAAATAGAGCCTGCATTTTCCAGATAGAGTAGACAAAAAGTCCAGGATAGAATAAAACTTATCCATCGCATCAAGAACCAAGAAAATTACAATTTGAATAAGCAAAGCTAATCAACTGGTAACAAATATCAAGATGAATCAGATCCTAGAGTTGTTTGACAGAGATTTTAAAGCAGCTATCATAAAATGCTTATTATCAGTTACAAATTGTCTTGAAACTGATGGAAAATATATATAAAGCCTCAGCAAAGGAAAAGAAACTGTCTTAGTTACTTTCTCATTGCTGGGAGAAAATACCCAACATCCACAAGTTAAAGGAGGAAAGGTTTATTTCAGCTCACAGTTTGTAGAGGTCTCAGTCCACAGTCAACTGGCTCCAAGACAGAGTGGCATGGCAGAGTGGCATCACAAAGGAGAAACAGTCCATGGTAGGGTAGGTAGGAGGCAGCAAGCAACCAGCCTTCCTTTCTCTCTCTTTTTTTATATTCCATCCAGGCTATAAGCCTATTCATTAGTGCCACACACTCCCAGGGTAGGCCTTCCCATTATCTACACCCACAACTATGCTAAACCAATCAGTGGACAAATGTATTTTTCTCAAACCCTTAAACTATTCAGAAATCCCAGATCTAGCCACCTCCAAAAAGCCCTACCTATGAGCATATAAAGCTTTAGGGGGACATCTAGATACAAGCTGTAACAGAAGCCATTATAAATAATATTACAGAGCTGAAAAGTGCAACAGAAATGAAGAAAAATGCTCTGGACAAATTTAGCAGTACAGTGGAGGTGACAGAAAAAACATCAGTGGACCTAAAGGCAGAAAAATAAAATTCACCCAATCTGAACAACAGAGAGAAATAGATTTTAAAATATTGAATAGAGTCTCAAGGACTTGTGGAAAAGATGAAAAGATTCAATATTCATATCAATTAAAAAGTAGGGAAAGAGTGGCCTTGAAAGAGTATTTGAAAAATAATGACTGATAATTCTCCAAATTTGGTGAAAGACACAAACCTACAGATTCAAGAAGCTGAATGTCCCAAAAGAAGACAAACACAAAATATCCATACCAAGACATGTGATAATTAAAGTTTTAAATAATAAAGCCAAAGAAAATAAACTTAATAGCAGTCAGAGAGAAATGACACGATTACCTAATGGAAAACATGTATTCAAATGATAGTGGACCTCTTGTCTGAGGCAATAGAGGTCAAAAAGTTACTGTGCAATATTTTTCAAATGCAGAAAAACTTAACCACAAATTCTATATATTTTGAAACTACCTTTCAGGAATTAAGGGGAAAATACAGACATTCTTAGAAAGAGAAAAGCTTAAAAAACTTATTAGCATACTCACTCTCCAATATCAGCTAAAGAATGTGAACCTATTAGTAAGAAAATGAAAAAAGAAAAATCCTTGCCACATCAGGAAGAAAGAAGTATGCATGGAAAAAACAGAAAAGGGGATGCATGCAGTAGACTATTCTTTTTCTCGTAAGTTTTGTAATTAGAACAAAAATTATAAAATTATTTGATACTCAAGATGACAATGATTAAAAGTGAAGAGGGAAAAAGGACCTAAATGGAAATAAGATTTTGACATTTAACTTGAAGTGGCAAACTGTTCATACCTATAGACTATTATAAATCACATATGATACTATAACTTATAAGAGTAACAACTATTCTAAAACGTCACTATACAAAAGAATGCACCCAAAAACAATAAATAAATCAGGTAGAATCCTAAAAACTGTTCACACAGGTATCACAGAGGAAAACAAGAAAATAGGAACAAGAACCAGAAGAAACAAATAGAAAGCATAATAAAGTGACAGATTAAGTGATAACATACCAATAATTACTTTAAATGCAAAACATACCAATCAAAAGACAGAGACTAGCAGATTAAAAACATGACCCAACCACATGATGCTTACAAGAAACTCACTTTGAATTCAGTGACAAAGGTAGGTTGGGAGTAAAGGGACAGGTGGAAAGAATAATTCACCAAGAAAGAATAACAACCCTAAATGTACAGTACACGCACCAAACAACAGAATGCATGATGCTAAAGATGACAGTGGTGCTCCCCAAGATGATATGTATTTATAACACAATTCTTATCAAAATCCAAGTTTGGTGTTTTATAGACATATACAAGTGTACCCTAAAATTTACACAGAAACTCACAGGCCCAGAAATAGTTAAAGGATTCTTAAAAACGAGGATAAAGTGACAGGAATCAGCCTCTCCCATATTAAGGCTTACAATAGAGGTACATCAATAAAGGCAAGGTTGTATTAAAGGAAAGATAAACATATAAGTCAACGGGAAAGAATAGAGATTTCAGAAATTTGCTCACCTAAATATGTTCGACTTATTTTTCATAGAAGTGCAAAAACAATACAGTGGGGCAAGAATAAGTCATTAAACAGTTCTCATGTAGTTAGATGTCAATATAAATGAAATTCTGTCTAAGCCTTCAACAGAGCATTAATTTAAATATAAAACACAAAACCATGAAACTTCGAGAAGAAAACATAGTAGAAAAATTCTAGGTCCTGTGGCTAGGAAAGAAGTTCTTAGACTTGACACCAAAAGTATTTTTCGTAAAAAGAAAAACTAATAAATTAGATGTCACCAAATTTAAAACCTTTTTCTCTACAAGAACTCATATGAATACAATGGAAAGCTATAGGCTGGGTTACAGTATTTGCAAATTGCGCATATAACCAAAGATGATATTTAGAATATACAGAAAACTCTCAGAACACAGCATGAAAAAACAGTAACTAGATATCTGACTTCTGATTTCTAGTCCAACATGTAAGCAGCTTGGAAGTCACCAATCCTGTCCTCACCACAAGAAAAAAAAGCTGAAAAAAACTGAAAATCAACAACTCTTCTTAGATTCATCAGAGAATTGAGGTCACGAGGCAAGCTGGTGTTTCAAAAGTCAGAAGGAAAGAAAGACATCATACCATGAACAGAATTCCTCACTGGACCCAGTATCTATAGGAACTCTTTTTTTTTTTTTTTTTTTTTTTTTTTTATAGGAACTCTTTAAACTGTAAGTGATGGGTTGATGATGGAGGCTCAGTGTAGAACAGCTTGAGGGTTAAAAATCCCAAGGCTGACAAATAGTAGAATTCCCACAGTATTGTGAGTTCTACCCCAGGAACCCCATGAGGTTCTTAGTGTGAAGGTAGGAGAAAAATTTCATCTTGCCTGTGGTGGAGATGGGGGTAACCATTTTGAAATTTGCCCACAACATTCTCTTCTTTTTAAGAAGATCCCTAGGAATATTCAAAATGCAAAACTCAGGCTCAGCAAAAGATAGGGCTAATTATTGGACCAAAGAATGCCTCCCCGCAACAACCTCACCACCACATGGATAAGGCTGCTGTATAGTAAAGGGAAGGTACAGGTGAAAGAGCTGCAAGCTCAGACCCTATGTAAGGAATCTCTAGGGAAACTCAAGTTCGGGGGCGGGGGGGAATGTGAGACAAAAAACAGAGACAGTACAGGAAACTTCAGCTCCCAAACCATAGCCGCCACAAACAACAAACACAACCTAGATTTTAGCCAGATAAACCTAACACCTCACATAAAAGACATGTCCATCTCAACGCTTCTGAACCCACACATCATGTCACACTACCAGTAAAAAATTACAAGACATACTAAAAGGCAAAATACACGGCCCCAAAACACAAAGCAAGCACTCACAGGACAGTACACAGATGCAGAACAGGGCACCCAGGTGTCCTCAGTGAGAACCCCAGGAAGAAGGGGCACAGACAGATACCCCAGAGAAGGAATGGTGCTGTTTTTACAGTGAAACAGACCCACAGGGAAATGCTCTAACCTGATGCTAGTTCATGTGAGACAGGCTTCTCATCAAAAAAGCACATTGAGAAATATTTCTGCTCAGAAATCAATAGGAGCTCATGGAAAGAATTACTAGCTAAATAATGAGGATGAAAAAGTCAATGGAACTGAGTGAACAGCGGAGGAGCAAGCTACAACTCACTCCTGATTATAGGGCGCAAGACACCAAATTGATAACACAGAGACACTGAAATATGAGAAAACATGCAACTCTTAACAAAGGAGGCAGAAACCAGCCAATGTGACAATAAGCAGCCCTGGGGGAACATCAGAGTCTGCAGGGGTCTGAGCATTTTCTAGTCACCCAAGTGATTCTGGGAAGCCCTAGCTGTGCCCTGAAGTGAACCCCGGGGCTAGACCTTTGGTCAGTACCCCCTCTCACTGCTCACAGGCACAGGACTCAGTCTCCCCGGCACCCTATCTGGCTGGTTAGTCCCACCTATCTCTGCAGGAAGTCTGCCCTGGTTATCCAGGGCCCCACAGTCCTAGAACTCTGATGTCAGTCTCCCTTCCCCTAGACAGTAGGAGGTCAGAGCAGAATTTGAGTCTTCACGGTTTACAAAGCAGAGCCGTATCTGTTAGGTTCACAGTCTTTCCTACGGGAGATGACCACATGTGGCATTTGTCCAGCATTTTACAATTTTCACAGCCTGTTCACATGAAGGGCTCCTGTGTGCAGCCCCAAGCAGCAGGCCAGAGGATGATCTCTAGGTCCAAATCTTTCTTCCGCCATTGCCAATTGGTCCTGAGTGAGGTATTTCTCCAGTCTGTACCTCAGTTTCCCCACCTATAAAACGAGACTAACAATACTATCTGCCTTGTTGTGTTGTTGTAAGGCTAACGCAGGGGAAGCACATGTAAAGTCCAGCTTGTGAAAACCTTCAGACCTGTCTGAGATCACTGTTGTCTTCTTCCTTTGCAAATGAGGAATCTGAGGCTTAGAGAGGAGAAGTGTCCTCCCTGAGTCCTCACAGCAGGGGAGGCTGCAGGTCAGGATGCAGACTTCGGGGCTCTGCTTCCTCCCCTCAGCATAGTCATGGGGCCACTTCATCTCCAGATCATGGATGTGGAGGGTCTGGAACTCCTACTCCCATCCATGTGGTCCAGGGGCAGGTCCCCAGCATCTGCCTAGGCAGTGCCCATGGGAAAAAGGGCGATGAGGCATCCATAATGGCTGGCCGCAGCCCAGCATGGGCTGAACACACTGTCCCTTTCTGCATTGCATTGTCCTTTTCTATCATGGTGGCAGCCCTCTTCCCACTTCACAGAGGACCAAACTGAGGGCCAGGGAGGCTGAGGCCCATGACTAGGGCCACACAGACTATGCTGCAAGAATCAGGTTCATACCTCATGTCTGTCCCTGTCCCTGCCTTGTATCCACCTGCCACAAGTGACAAGTATTCCACCACTCCTGCTCCACACCCATCTAATCCTCCAAAGTCCCCAAAAGAAATCTCCTCTCCCAGGGTGGCCATGGAGTTCCCTGAGTCCCATAGACAGTGGTGGAAGAATCCCACGGAGCTCAGCCCAGCCTGGCTGTCCCAAACCCACAGCCAAGGTGGGCCCCCTCTTCATTCTTGGTACTCAGGGCCTGCAGGGGCATTGTGGACTGTCCTGCTGGTGGAGGGCACTGCAGGGGCTGAGGGGAGACAAACTGGGACCCACGGAGAGGGTGGGCTGGGCAGCCAGCCTCCAGGTCTCCAGAAATCACTCGATTCTCGCAGTTGCTAGAAACTTTCCACAACTTCAATCCTTGTGCAAAGCCAGCACCTCCTTGGAGAGCCCTGAAGGAGAATCTCATTTCTCGCCATCCCCTTCCCTTGGCATTTGCAGAGCTGTGTAACTGCATTAAAAGTAGATGTTACCTCTTTGAGGGTCTTAAATTGAACCCCACAAAGATGGATTTTTCTTAACCTCATTACCATTCCCTCCCCAGGGTCAGAGGTCACATCAATAACTTATTGTGCACTGCCTCCCCCAGATCTGCAGCCAGGCTGCAAACCTCCTCCCTTCCCCCCAGAAATCAATGGGAATCCCAGTTGCTAAATCCACCCCAAATCCAGCGGTTCATAAATCAAAGGCCTCTTCTGGGCTTGCACTAGGCCAGCTGATGCCCCAAAGAGATGCTGTCCTAGGTTTCTGTCACCCCAGACCCAGATCTTACCAGGATCAGGGGAGCAGCAGCCAGGCTCAGAGACCGATCCACAGGGGATTCCCCAGACTGGATGAGTCCTAGTTGCCCTGACCCTTCCAGCAACTGTACAGTGGACATTCTTACCATCAGTCCCAGGAGCCTCCAGGTGACCTCAGGAGAGAAGGGTTGTTGGACCAGAGAGCCTTCTGGAACCTCTCGTCATGTGGGTGCTCCAGGTAACACCCAACTTCTGCATTTGCCCAAGAACTGGCCTCCAAGGTCATGACTGCAGAGACAGAGGTGTTAGGCAGAGATTCCCACAGGCGAGGCTGGCAGAAAATACAGCTCATGTCCGACTTCTCTTCCTTTGGCAGCTGAGTGTTGTGAGTAGAGCAAGGAAGCCTAAGGACCAAGGACCTTGTTCAGTGCAGGGCTGTGCACCATGGCCTGATGGGAGCCACGTGGGGATCGAGCCCAGGCCTGGGGGCTCCTGAGTTACCTACAGGCTGCTGGTTCCCAGACAAGGCAGGGGTGCTGTAGGGGCCAGGGCCAGCCCTGCAGGCTCCAAGCCCTGGGACCCTCCTCAGCCCCTTCACTGTGACTGGGAGGGGGAACTTCTGCAAGTTTTCACTCTTCAAGTAGGAGCTGGCGCCAGTACATTACTCCCCATAATGGAGACCTTTGTTCACGGAATTAGGGAGGCCACAAAAGAAGCCAGAGCAATTAACTGTGATCTACTGGGAGGCAGAGAGCCTCTAAGTGATGCCACTGCCCCAAAGTGACTTTCCTGTCAAAACGAGGTGGCTGCGCCGGAGATTCAGCTCAGTGGTTGCCTCATAAGCTCAAGGTCCCGAATTGGAGCCCTGGTACCAAAAACAAACAAACAAAAAAGCAAGGTGGTGTTTGTCTGCTGAGATGAGCAGCTGAGAATCTGAGAATTGAAGATCTGGGGAGGGAAGGGGGGTTCTTTCAGAGACCACTGAGTGGAAGTCCTTCTTTGGACAGGTGGGGAAACTGAGGCTCAAGCACAGCTGCCATTGGAACACAGCAGGCTAGAGACAGGTAGGCTGGAGCCAGCTCTCCCATTAAGTAGGTCTGGGCTGTCCCCAGAACACTTAAGTACAAGACCAAGGTCACAGGGGCTGGTGGGGAGGGGGAAGCTGGCAGGTAGTGAAGAAGGAAATGGAGACTCAGTGAGGGTAATTTTCACAAGTTAAGAAGAGGAAGGAAGAGTTGGACCCAAGTTTATCTGGCATCTCTTAATTGTCCTACTCTTCCATCCTCTCTTGGCTTCTGGGTCAGGACTCCAGGGCCCAGGGAGGGTCCCTTCTGAGAACAAGAAAGGCCCCTCTAGGAGGAGAAGTCCAGAGACCAGTCTCAGTGTGGACCAGAGCCCATCGCCAACTTGTGCAACCCAGCAGGAAGGTGGTGTCTCTCCCCCTTTCCAGATGAGGAGACTGAGGCTCAGAGAAGGGAAGAGACTGCTCAAGCTCACAGCAGTATGAAGCACCCAAGTACATCATTTATCAATTCATTACTACTCAGTTCCTCATCCTGCATTACCTGCTTGTGAAACTGGAAGTCTCCCCTTGCCAGCTGATATGATGTTATTTGTCATCAGTCACAAGGACTAGAGCAACCAGGGAATAAACAGGACTCTTCTTTCTGGTTTCAATATGCTCTTCTCTGCTTATATTGGAGGTGTGCAGAACACCCAGAGGGCTCACCACCCCCAGGTGACCTCCAACAAGTTTCTCATTGGGAAACTCTTTCACCTGGACTGCTTCACCTGCTCCTCAGCAAGGTCCTTCACCATCTGGAAATGGTCCCCTGGTAGTAACAGCAAAGCCAAGGGAACTGGCATTTCCAGATTTGTTCTTCCTTTAGAACTATCCCTAGATAGAGTGGCTGCCCCTCACACCTGCTGTGCTTTCATTCTGTAGAATTCTGTTTACTCCCTGGTAGATACTCCTTAATTATAGTAAACAATCATTTCTATCAAACTTTCCCCATTATAATTCAATGGACTTCCTATCACCTGTCTGGATGATGGATGATGAAAATTTGATGTGATTCCAGAACATAGACCCACAAAGATGAGATCTTTGGGATTGGGTTGGTCATCTCTTTGGGTTTGAAGCTTGTTCTGGCTGAGCTCTTTGACACTGGGAAATGGGGACCAGTGTACTATGGCATGAAAAGGCAACACAATTAATCCAGCTGTGACCAGTGGGTTCTGTGATGGAGTGCCACCAAAGCAGGTGTCTTAGGAGCCCAAGGGCTTCAGCACTCAATTGCTGTAGCTGTAACGGTGACCACATGGACAGAGGTGGACTCTCCTGAGTGCACTGGAGCATTTAGAATAAAAACATAAGCTCAGTCCTGTAACTCCCAGGGATGATAGCCCTTAACAAATCTCTTATTTCTTGCAGCCTTGGGATCGTGACCAAGCATCAAATACAAAAATAATAGTGCAGGGCTGCTGAATTCTGACATCCGTTGAATTATAGCATTGCCAAGTTTCTCATGTGAAAGTTAGGTCCCAGGGAAATTCTTTCTTATGGAAAGAATAGGGTGCTGAAGCTTGGAATGAAAGAGCAAGTATTTGAAACCCAAATCTTGAACTTCTCAGTCACTCAGAGGATCCCTTGACTTTCTTCTCCTTGGAAACCTTGTGATAACCTCACCTTGAAATAGGGCAAGGACTTTCATGGATTCTTGGGCTTTCATCCATGCCCTGTTACCTACTAAAGATAGAAACATTTCTTTTTCCCCATCCTCCCTGGCTAACAATGTATGGAATGAGCCCTCCCCTTACCTTCCTACTTTTATTGCAAGGACCAAGTGCACTGTAACAGCCAGAGGGACACCAGTATGTCTCCTAGGGTAAGAATGGCCAATAACCATATCCTACAGGGAGGAAATCCCCTAATCCATGAGGGAGAAGTCAAAAAATACCATATTTGTGACTCCATGGAAATCGACCAGATCTAGCCTACCAGCAATACCTATAAAAGCTAGTCTCATTCTTTTGTTAATGGGCCAGTCTGATCCTCTTCATCAGAGCTGTGCCCTCTTCAAGATGAAGTTCCTTCTCCATTTTCTCTTCCTTTTGCATTATGGTTTTTGCCTGTAAATTCATGTGGTTGCTTCGGTTTTAGTTTCTATTACCAATGAAACAAGTTCCCATGTCTGCCCTGTATCAGCCTGGAGCAAGTGCCTTTAAATGGAAAGCACACTCAACTCAAGATCCACCCCAACCACACTTTGACCACGAGACCTACAACTATTATGAAATCTCAGCATGCTCCAAGAGGCACACACAAATTATGTCCCAAAAAGAAGTGGCTTACACAACAGAAGCAAGACTTTGTTGGTATACATTGAAGCAAACTTGGAAAATATATCAAGGAGTTAATTCTATGAGTATCAGTGCAGGAGAAATTATAACACTAGACTGGGCCAAATTCATTGATATATGTGCACTTTCTAGGAATGACAAATTTAATGCATTACATGTGGAAATGACTCTGCCAGCTTATTTGGCTTGTTGACTACAAATTGTATTTGATAGTGTTCTAATGAGAAGCCTGAACTTTCCTGGATGATGCAGAGAGGGAATTCACAGGCACAGAGAGGTGGAATTGTTAGACACACTTTATCATGTGCAACCTACACACCCACCCCCATCTCTGTGCTACAAGAACATCCAGAAGAAACTCAAGAAATACACTAGTGAAAGGATCATTGGAAAGCTCTGTGGTCACTCTCCTTCTGGGGCCAAGTATGACCTCAGGAGAAACCTGCTATCAAGATGAGATGGATTCACCAATTTCAATGAGGAGGGTGGGATTCTAGAACAGAGGCCATTTGACACTGAACTGCTAAAAGCAAAGTGGGAGGACAAAAGAGAGTGTGGTGATCAGATACCTCATCCTACAAGGATCTTGGGTAGTGACTTATCATGGTATCCCTGGGAAAGAAATAGATGAACAGCCCTCTGGACTACCCTGTGGTCTAACTAAAAACAAATAAAACCCCTTAACCATAGCCTTGTATATTCACAGACACAGATACCCTTGACCAAAGGGATGCTCAGCACTTTCAAGAAAATTCTGTACTATCATTCCAAGTACACACCATCCATCTTCCTCCAAGCTTCTTCACCAGTCCCCATGGCCAGGTATTAAAGTGGATATAAATGGTAAAGGGAACTCACTTGGAGGAATTACTAGACTCTGAATCTGAACTGACACTAATTTTTAGGAACTCAAAATGCCACTGTCACTGTTGTCCACCAATCAAGGTAAGAGCCTATGCTGGTCGGTAACAGACGGAGCTCAAATTCTGCTCACAGTGCATGGTGCACCTCACTCTGGCATCCTTTGTAGTCCATATACTAAGCTCCCCTCTGAAGCAAGCAGAGCAATAAGTGGGTAGAACTGCTGCCATGGTGGTTTTGAATAAATTTCTGGAGGTTAAATTTCGGGAGTTTCAGAGTGAGAAACTCCTTAAAGCCCTTAAAAATGACCCCACCCCTGCCCTGCACATGCACCCCCATTCTAGCAGAGGAGAAGAAAATAATCATTCTGAAATAGCCTAGGTTGTTCTCCACAACAAAGGCCTCCACTCCAGGGGAAGGAAATGTATCACACCTCGAGGCAAGGAATTTCTCTAACTCTAACTCAGGAGCACAGTCCTACTAAAAGACTGAGATTTATACACAAGGTCCTCTCCCCATACCCTAACCACCACATGGGCAGACCTCCCATGCAGAAACAGTGGGCTACAGCTGAGGAGCTACTATGCACAGATTCCACCAAGGGGGATCTTAAAGGCCACAGGAAAGACAAAAATAAGGACATCAGAGGAATTTAAGCCTCCAGCCCTATAGCTACATCAGACACTAAACACATTAAATCTAGCCGAATTAAAATAAAACTTCACACCAAAGGCTTTTTTCAATCTCAGTTCTTATTACTGGAGATATCCTGTCTGGCTTTCAACAAAAATTGTAAGGTATGCTAAAGGAAAGGAAAAAATATGGTTCCAAAGAGACAAGGAGCCCAAGAACCAAACTCAAGACATTGATTTTAGAATCATTAGAAGAGAATTGAAAACAACTATGATTAATATGTTAATTATTCCAGTGGAGAAATAAACAATATTTAAGAACAAATGATTACTGTAATTAGAGAGGTAAAAATTCCAAGAGAATCAAATGGATATGCTAAAACCTAAAAGCTTTGTAAAAGAAATGAAGAAGGCCATTTATTAATAGACTCATTAGCTGGCTGGACACAGCCAAAGAGAGGATCAAGAACTTAGAAAGTCAGCCAACAGAAACTTCCCAAACTGAAATGAAAGGAAGAAAAATGAATAAACTAGAACACAATATATAAAACTGATAGATATTTCAAAATGGGTAACATACATGTAATTGGAATACTGGAGGAGGAGAAAGAAAAGAGAAGAAATACTTGAAGTAGAAGTTGCCAAGAATTTTCCAAAATTAATGATTGATCTTTGACAAAGGAGCATAAACAATTCAGTGGACAAATGATAGTCTTTATAAGAGACAGTGCTAGAACAATTGAATATCCATAGTTTTAAAAATGAGCACAAATCTTACATCTTTCACAAAACTAAACTCAATTAAAGCACAAAAGTACAAAACTCCTAGAAGAAATTGTAGATTGGCTTGAGTTTGGCAATGATATTTCATATACAACACTAAAAGCCTGATCCATGAAAGAAAAAATTAATATTAGACTTCATTAAAATTAAATTTTTCTGCTCTCTGAAAGACAGTTAAAGAATCAATAGACAAAACCCAAGAGAAAGACCTGAGAGAAAATACTTAGAAAATCCATACCTGATAAAGGACTTGAATTTAAAGTATACAAGTAACTCTTAAACTTTAACAATAAAAAATTCTCCAATTAAAGCAAGAGCAGAAGACCTGAGAAAACACCTCACCAAAGAAGATAAACACTTGGCAAAAAGCACGTGAAAAAATGCTCTACATCATTTTAAATAGAGATTTAAGAATTAAAACAGCAATGAGATTCCCCACAACACTTTAGTGTGGATAAAATAAATAAACGAGCCAGGGGCCGGGGATTTAGCTCAGTGGTTCCGGTGCCCGCCTCACAAGCACAAGGTCCCAAGTTTGATCCCCGGGACCACATACAAAAACAAAATAAATAAACAACCTTACAACGCCAAATGCTAGAGGTTGCAGAGCAATGTGGGCTGTCACTCATTGCTGGTGCGAATGCAAAATGGTGTGCCCACTTTGGAAGAGTCTGGCAGTTTCTTGTAAGGCTAAATATAGTCTGACCATATAAGCCGGCAATCATGCTCCTATGTATTTATCCAAATGAATTAAAAACATATGTCTATACAAACATATATATGTGAATATTTCTAGCAGGTTTATTTATAATCACCAAAATTTGGAAGCAACTAATGTCTTTAAGTGAATGAGCCAACAAACTAATACCGTCATGCAAAGGACTATTACTCAGTGATGAAAAGGTTCTATCAAACCCCAAGACGGATAAACCTGAAATGCACATTGCTAAGTGAAAGAAAACATCCAGAAAAGGCTACATGATTTATAACTCCAGTTGAAATTCTTCTGCAAACACAACATTCTGGAAAAGGCAAACTATTGAAACCATAGAAAAGATCAGTGTGTGACAATAGGTGGAACAGGTGAAGGGCAGGGGATTCTTAGGGCACTGAAACTGTTTGGTATGGTTCACGTAGTGGGGGCTACAGGACACTGTGCTCTTGTCAAAAAACCATAGAACTTTGCAGCACAAAACATAAATATTAATGAATGAAATTTCAAAAAAATTGTTTAGGTGATCATAAGGTCTCAAGGAGGAATAGACTGGATATGATAATCCAACTTTGTCACAATTATATGAGATACACAAAGGGTCTGGAGTATGGGAAGATGCGGGTATGAGTGAGCTTGGACATGCATGGAATCTGCAGTCAGAAAGGCAGAAAGAGCTACATCATCACTGTGCTGTAATTGACAAAGCTGGTTCCAATAAGAGTACAGATCAATAATTCTGATTCTATCATACAGGTGTACACTGGAATTGACCAACTCAGTAAGTGGATGGCAGACTATGGGAGCCAGATTCCTTGCTGTTGGAGCAAGATTTTCACATAACCAAGAGGAACATGGAGGAGTGATCCACGTGGTAATGAACTGGATTTGGAGCCATCAGCACAAACTCATATTTCACTTGGTTCAGATATTTAATACAAGCACTGATAGCTAATAGAGAAATATTTATGGCTACATGCATATACAATGGATATTTCAAGTATGTATTTTCTTTCTCTGTCAACTGAAACGGTCTAAAAGAAATAATACAGCCACTATTCTTAGTACCCAGATCTCAGTTTCTTATATCATTTTCGGATAAAAGGAATCAGGGCTCCTTGGAGAAAAGTCTGATTCTAAGACTGGGAAAGGAACTATATAAGATAATCCTAGATGATATTATAGTAATTAAGGGAGTGAGCAAAACTGTAGCACAATAACAAGGAAAATAAAATCCACATTGATGGAGGTGTGAAAAGAGACATAGAAGTTACCTAAATGAGCTCCTTACAGCCACCACTAAAGTAACAAGGTAAGTAAAACAGCATTGCCTTATAGCCTAAGTTACCAAGTCAATGTCCATGGGGCCATATTGATAGGCGTGAATGATTGGATAAACTAATAAATGGCAGGGAAGAGAGAAATCTCCCTTGAAGGAGAATTCCAAGTAATGTACCCCCCCAGGGGAGGAGTCTTGCTCCTCATTCCTGCACGGTGGGCTCCCATAGTGACATCCTTTCATAGAGACCAGGGAAGTGGGCCAAAGGAGAGTAGGTATAGAGGAGGAACCTGGCTGACACAACCTTAGCCAGATGACTGTATTGTCCCTGAGAGAAAAGAGGACATTGGGCACGGTGTCCCTGAAACACCCCTTTTCTACTTCCAAGCCTCTTTCCCAGGGTCTTGCAAAGCAAACAGGGACCAGAATGTTCAGATAAGTGTTATCTGAACAATGCTGGGAATTGGGCTAACTAGTTATCTATAGGAGGAGCTGTTTTCCTACCCAAATGCTAAGTCAGTCATTTCTTGGACTGCTAATTGTATGAACCAGTCTACAAGTTTATCCCTGACTAGGGGGGTGAGGATGAAACCAAAATCACAAAGATAATTTAGAATGAGGGGTACAGGGGGCTTTTACCTCTAGTGGGCAAAGAGCCTTAAACGTTTGGCTCACCTTGCTTTTATTCACTTAGACATGGGAACAATTACATTAATAGAAGATTCATCTGCCTCTTGTTTTCTATAGCATGTACCCAGCTAAACATCTAGATATCAGCTGTATTGACTCTTCTCTGGAACTTGCAAAGTGCTAGCATGCCTGCACATTGCCAAAGGAGGCACAGTTTACTGTTTTCTCTTTTGTGCTCACAGAGAAGGTCAATTAGGTCTCAATCCTCATTATCTGGTCTCCTATAGCTGGTCATACAATGGAACAAAGTGAGTTGGTGTTGTCACTGCTGTATAGTTTATAATACCCCCTTTTTGCAGTAACCTGTGGGGCCAAGCAATTCATCTAACTGGCTGCTACTAAAACTGCCAGGCTACACTGTTTTCAGAATAATTCTGTTGACATATCTGTCATGGATTTCTGGATGGCTGTTGACCTATGCACACTCCCCTCTGGGATTTTTCCAGCAAGTGCAGTTGGACCCATACGTACTCCTTGTGGAGCCTCCCTCATTAGTGAGTTGCAATTAACTCTGGACTTCCTGTTAGTTAACCATAATACACCTTATCTCTCACAAAAGCCATCTCCAAGTGTTTTCTTTGGCCTCTTGGAAATCTACTCCACTGCTCTAGCACACCAGGGCTAGAAATGAGACAATGACTAAGGTCAGCATCAAGAGAGCTAAGCCAAGCTGATGGCTAGCACATACCCTGCAAATGATAACAATATCTCACCTTTGTAGCCTTCCTCCTCAAACCTATAACTCCAGTTTAAACATGAAAAGAATATCAGATGCATCCAAACTGAAGGTCATTCTACAAAATACCTGACCATACTCCTCAAAACTGTCAAGGTCACCAAAGACAAGGAAAGCCTTAGAAACTGTCACAGCCAAGAGGAACCCAAAGAAACATGACAATTAAACCTAATGACATCCTGGAAGAGCTCCTAACTCAGAAAAAGCACCTTGGGTAAAAACTAAGGAAATGTGAATAATGCATAGGCTTGGTGTATTAATTCTATCAAACCGTAGTGCGGGCTGGGGATTTAGCTCAGCGGTTACACCGCCTATCTCGAAAGCGCAAGGACCCGAGTTCAATCCCCAGTAGCAAAAAAAAAAACATAGTGTGCTCGATATTCATATTAGGAGAAATTTGGTGAAGACTATGTAGTGCCACTCTACACTAGTGCCAGTGTAGTACCCGTGTAGAGCTATTTTAAATAATAAAAAAAGTTAAAACTAAAGAAAAAATACATACGCTCAACACTACAAAAACTACTTCTTGACATTTAGCTCCATTGCTTCTGCCATTCCTTGGTTTTTGGCTTTTGGACACAGTTGTTATTAATCAGTGTGTATAATTAAGTATCCTAGTATGGTTTTGTTTTTCTTGTTTTAACTTGACATTATGACATTAAGCAATAGCTATGTTGATGTGCGGGTAATCACTGTTTTTATTCACTGTGGAATTTTCTGCAGAGTGGATGAGCCCGTTTAATTAACTGAATCTCTCTTCTTGGGGGGATTTGGTTGTTCTCAAGTTTTTTGCTATTTTAGATAGCCTGAGAGCTTGAAGCTTCTGGAGAGGGGTTTATAGAAGTCCCCAGACTTCCTATTTTCTCCAAGATACACAATAAATCTACTACCGATTTACTGAATGGGCAGCATCTGAGGAGGCACAAACAGGAAACAGCATGGACCCTCCAGCCCTTCTTTCAATCACATCTTCTCTGAGCCCCCATGGACATTGTTACCAAACCAGGCCTACTCTGCCCATCACACAGTCTGCTAATCACTGAAACAGGGAGTTTCAGAGGAAAAAAAGAGTTTATTTGCAAGGAGGGGGAGACCCAGTCACAAATCCACCTCTTCAAAGATAGGCCTTAGGGGTGTTTAGGGAATGAAGAGGCAGGGTGACTTAAGATTCAGGAGAAAATGACTGGAGGTAAACTCATCAGTGGTCTGCTCATGTGTAATCAACTTTCACCACTCTCAGGGGACACATATTTAGAAAACGGTGCCATTAACATGACCTGAAGGTGGTTTTCAGTCTTCTGACACCAAATGCTTACCCATTGGACACCTGCACGAGTCCTAGTGGAGTCAATAGTTTCAAGTCCCTGAAAAGTAACCCAGGCAACTGTTATCATCATGACCCATGCATCAAGGGTGTCATCTACGACAAAGCTAGTGGGAGACTAATGATAAATTGCTCAAATGTGAGCCCCAAAATCAGTGTTTCTTAAAGTAAACCAAAAGCCAGTGAAGCTGGAGGGCTTACTCACAGTCCCCAAGTTTCCGCATCCCAGGCACCATCCCTCTTGCTTTGCCCCCCACCTTAGCCACACCAGCCACCGTGCTCAGTCCTTCCCACCTGCAGGGATCACATGGTCCAGTGAGTCTCACCAGGGTTCCAGGACCCCGGCTTTTTCTCTATCCTCCTTTGCTAACAATGTACAGAATGTGCCCTCCTCCCATCCCCCTAATCTTGTTGCCAGGACCAAGTGTGCTATAACACCAGGACATCAGGGAATCTCCTAATCCATATCCTACGAGGAGGAAGTCCCCTAAGGCCCAGATGTAAATTCCTTAAATAACAAAATGGTTAAGTTGCTTTTCAAGAATAGCCTCTAGAGTCTGCTCCAGGGTTGGTTTGGGAATGGCTTTTCAAGGATGGACACTCGTAGAAGGAGTCAGCCTTCTGTTGATTCAGTGACCTTCAAACTTCAAACTCAAAATCCCGATGAAAAGCGTAACTCCTCTAAGAAGAAACATTGAACCCAGGAAGAGGCGTGATGCCTGTCTGCACCAGTGCAAGAGAATCCTAAAATCCCTCTTCACCATCCAGTCAGCAAATGGCCTCCCCCTCTCCTTTCCTGTAAATTCTCCACCACCAACAGATTGGGGAGACAGATTTTAGTTTTATCTCCTCTCTCCTTGATGGTCAGTCCTCGGTAAAAACTCTTTTCCTTTTCCTTGTTTATTTTATTACTGATGTTAGTTATACAGAATGATGAGTGTTGCTTGGGCATGTTTGTACACGCATACAGACACTTTGATTATTGTGAGCCCCTCTGTTACCACCTTCCCTGCCCTGCCCTGCCCCGCCCCCAATCCCCTGTCTTTTCCCTGTCTCTCTTCTTTCCTATCATTTCTCTTTTTATAAATAATACGCACTAATACATTTTTAAGGAAATATAACCTACAGTAGTTCAAACATAGATCAACATATTAATTTTAGTAAAAGCTTCCTCCATAAAGATCCACAACTTATTAGTAAAAATATTAAATTAAAAAATCTGTGAAACTAGCAGGATAAAATAATGGTGTGTGATAGCTAGAAAAGAAAACGTTATTTTTAAAAAGTATGCACATGCAAAATAATAAAAGTATATTAAAATAAATGACACTGAAAAGTTTTTTTTTTAAGTTTTTCTTTTTATTAAAATTTGGTATCCTAGTTTCATCTTCTGTGTGCATTGGCAGTGAGCATTTGCTCTACAGCAAAGGGGTCCAGGAATACTGCTCAAGGGTCAGGGAGATGCTGTGGCTGCCACACACTCCCCCTAGAGCTCCCTCCCTTCCACTAGCCACACCTGGGAGCAAGAGCTGCCTTCCCTGCCCCTCATCCACTTGGGCCTCAGGGGGCAGCAGTGGCCACCTTCTTCTCAAGCTCTCATCTTCCAAATTCTCTAGGCCTCTCAGTGCCCTGTGAGGAAAATGAAGCATAGAATGGTCAAATTCAACATGTAACAGAGAGGCTCGACAGGATCAAGTTTGCTCTTTTTAACAAAATTTAAAACACAGAAGACTAAGCAGAGAGAGAGACAGCAAAGATAAGCTATGAACACAATGGGAAAGGGAAATCACTACAGCAACCATAGCAGTAGAAGACAAAGGAAAATTGCATGCACATCTTTATGAATTGAATATATTCCCAGGAAAAATATAACTACCAAAACTAACCCCAAAAGAAACTTTAAAATTCTCCATAATTTTACAACCATGAAAGAACTGGAATCGAAATCTTCCCACCCACTTACCGCTTTATCCTCGTGGTTTTATAACTGAGTTCTCTCAAACATTTAAGCTAGGCATTATGAAAACACTTCCATTTGTGATACTAACAAAGGCTTGAATCCAAAGTCAGACCAGAAATGAAAAACTGCAGAGTATGCTCATTTTAAAATATAAATGTAAAAAGGACTTTAAAATTTAGCATGCAGGGCTGGGGATTTAGCTCAGTGGTTCCGCTGCCTGCCTCCCAAGCACAAGGATCTGAGTTCAATCCCCCATACCAAAAAAAAAAAAAAAATTTAGCATGCAAAGGTAGGTCTGTAGCTCAGTGGTAGAATGCTTGCCCAAAACACATGAGGATCTGGGTTCAGTCTTCGACACTGCCATAAATAAATAAACAAAGTGAAAGAATAAAGTTAGTTTGAAAATTCCAGCAATGAATAAACAAAGTGCTAGAGCATGACCAATTTTGTTTTCTCCCAGGAATGTAATGTTAGTTTAGCATCAGTACATAAATTAATGTAATTGATCACATTAGGAGACGTTTTAAAAGCAAATGATCATTTAGCTAGATGGAGAAAAAGCATTTGATCAAAATTGGCAGCCATCCATGACAAAACTCCTAGCAAACAGGGATAAAAAGAAATAAAAGATATACTGCAAAAAAAAAAGCCTACAGAAAAATATTTTGTGGTGAAACATTGCAGGTTTTGCTCCTGAGATCAGGAACTGGGCAAGGATGGCTGTCACCACCCTCGATACCCAACTTGGTAGGTCTTCTAGAGCACTTAGCCAGAGGAGAGAAATGAAAGGTGTGCGCATTGGGTAGGGAGAGATAAAGCTGTCATTGCCTCTTTGGAAAACCCAAGAGTCTACAGCTAGTAAGAGAGCTTTTTACATGTTTGCTAGATACAAAATCAATCTATGGAAATAAAGATGCCACTTGCAATAAAAAAATTTTACAAAGCTTCCAAGACACACAATAAATCTAACCAAAGCTGTAAAGGTCTAGATGCAGATAATTAATGTGTGATCTTCCTGAGATGAGCCTGGCATATGGCAGCACTTCATTTCAGGTGCACCCCAGTTTCCCAGCTCTGTACCTGATGTTTTCATTTTCATCCTTAAGAAGAAACACTCCCAGATTTGTCAGAAGGATTTTTGCCTAGTGACTCCTACTGACCCAGTGTTACGTGAAAGATTAATATTTGCATAATGCATTTACCAAATACTGGTGCACTGGTTATATTGCTCCTAGTAGTCTGGAGAAGCGGGGAGTGATATTCTCATTTACATGCAGGACAATGGCCTGCCAGACACGCTGAATTTGAAGGCAGAGTTGATCCCAGATGTGTCTGGGTTGTAAGACACCTTCCCTGGGCCTGCTGACCTCGGGCTTGGTCACTGAGTAACTATGGGGATTCCAATAAGAATAGTGTCTGTTGGGGTGGGCAAATCCTGAAGACAAAGGGTTGGGAAGGGTAGCATGGAGGTGCTTTCTCTTTATGTGATCTGCTTGACTACACAACAATAGGAGTAGATGTAAAATTAGAAATAATTTGGGCCAGGGATGTAGCTCAGTGGCACCGCACTTGCCTGGCAAGTGCAAGGCCCTGAGTTCAATTCCAGGTACAAATAAATAAATAAAATTAGAAATAATTTTAAATGAATCAGGGAAAAGAAATGGCAGATAATCTTGCTTATAATAGAAAAAAAGCCATGTAAATACTAAACACAAACACATCAGGAGGGAACTGAGTAAAATGAATGACGGTGCCTGTTACAACATAGGACCAGGCAGGCATAGAGGGAAGGAGCAGATTTATAAGGAGAGGTATGCTCAAATGAAAAGCAAGTTACAAATGGGTATGTAACAAATATCCCTACTTTATAAAGGAAAGGAAACTCTCACTATGCTTAGAAAACTACAAGCCATGTTGGAAAGAGTGTGGACTTTGGCATCACCCAGTTCTGGGTTGAAGTTTCTCTGATGTTTTCAACAGATTATTGAAAGGGCCATACCAGTGCTCTGAGTCTCAGTTGCCCAATCCTAAAAACAGTGTGTGTTTCACAGGGTGAGTTAATGAGTCAGTGTTGATAAATGAGTTCATGTTGATAAAACTCTGATGGAAGAGGACACCAGCAGCAAGAGTACCACTCTTATTTCCAGTGTTTAATCCGGGAGGTGAGTTTAGGACTCAAGGTCAAGAATAGGGCCCCTGACATTCTTTAAACTTTTAGTAGTAAGGTCGTGTTCTTATCTACTGGGGACTGAATTGTGGCGTCCCCTCGCCATCCCCATACAGAATTTGTATGTTGAAATTCTGAGCCCCAGTGTGGTATTTGGAGATGGGGCCTTCGGAAGGTGCTTAGGATTAGGTGAGATCATGAAGGTGGGGCCTTGTTATGGGATTCATGCTCTTAAAAGACACTGAGCTGGCACAGTGCCACACACCTGTAATCCCAGCACTTGGGAAGCTGAGGCAGGAGGATTGAAAGTTAGAGTCCAGCCTGTACAATTTAGTGACTTAGCAAGACTTGGTCTCAAAAAATTTTAAAGGGGTGGAAGAAGTGGGGATGTAGCTCAGTGCAAAAGGCCTTGGGTTCAGTTCCCAGTATTACAAGATTTAAAAAAAAAAAAAAAGAAGTGATGCTGGGGAACTTACTTGCTCTCTCTCTCTCCTACACCATATGAGAACATGGCAAGTAGGCAGCCATCTGCAAGCCAGGAAGAGAGACATCCTCAGAATCAGATCGTGTTTGTACCCAGATCTTCGACTTCCAGCCTCCAGCACTAGGGAAAATAAATATCTGTTGTTTATGCTTCCCAGTCTATGGTATTTTTCAAGCACCCTGACACTAGCAAAAATGTAAAACAATAGACTAGGAAAGGTTAAAAGGGAGAAAGTAGCCAGGGCCTCTGATGTGTCTGTCCTGATGAGCTCTAGGCCTGGCACTGCCCTGGGGGAGGCTGCAGAGCAGATACGCAGCACGGTGCACAGCCATGTCCTCTCTCACCTGGAGAAAATCACTTCCAGTGCCACGGAAGTGTTTATGGAGCAGGGCTATGGAACTGAGCCAGGAAGTCAGAGCAGGTAAGACAGGAGAAGATGGCCCCTCCTCTCCAGGGGCTTGGGAGCCTGGAGGACTGGCAGGAGGTGGGTGACAAGTGTTGTCCTGTCACTTGCCTGCATCTTGTGATTTAATATAGTGCCAGCATTTCTCTGGCTGAGTGGTGGCCAGGGCTTCAACTGCATGAAATTGGATGGATAAAAGCCAGAGCAAAGGGCACGGAGACCTTGACTCCCTGTCATTTTGCCTCCAGCTCTCCCAGAGACAAGCTGGCCCGTTAAGCTGCTGAAGTCAATAACGAAATGCATCAGGGCTGCAGGTAAAAGAGACTGAGAATCCCACAAAATTACTTCTTCTTTGAGAGTCACGTGGGTCTGCTGCTGTCTCTTGGGAAGAAGGAACACCAGGGCACCTTGTGCAGCTGTGCAGAGCCCCCAGCTGTTGGTAATGGAGTCTGATGGCTCCAAGGCCATGCACTGAGCACCTACTGTGTGCAGGGCCAGGGCAGGCTCCGGGGATGCCACAGAGAACAAGACAGGCAAAGCCGGAGCCCAGGGACAATCTTCTGATAATAATAATACAGGTTGACCATCCCTGATCTAAAAATCCAAAATGCTCCAAAATCTAAAATTTTGGGAGCACCAACATATGCCACAAGTAGCAAATCCCACACCTGACCTCATGTGACAGGTCACAGCCAAAATGTAGACACACTACACATATGGTATATAATTACCTTCAGGCTATGTGTAGAAAGTGTATATGAACATGAATGTAAATTAATTTTGTTTAGATTCAAGTCCCCTCTTCAAGATTCCTCCTTATTTATATTCAAATGTTCCCGAATCCCCAAAAATCCACAGTCTGAAACACTGTTGGTCCCAAGCATTTCACATAAGGGCTCCTCCACCACAGAGCGAAGATTCCTTGCTGTTCCCTAGCTTGGCCCAGAAACAGAGGTGGGAGGACAGGGAGGTCTGAGCTGGAGCCTCAGGTGACAGGGGAAAGGGGGCTGCAGGCCAGGCTCCCGGAAGAGAGGGGAAGCACAGAGGAGCCAGAGCAGGGCTGAGGGACAAGGTGGAGAAGAGGGTGGGGCCTTTCGGAGGCAGGGGATTCAGCCCGCCGGGTAAGTGTGGATTTTCTTCTGACATTTCTAATATATCACCCGTTTCATAGATTTCCTGTTCATCACTATTAATTTTTAATCCTTCAATGTCTAAATCTGGTTTTTTCCCAGTTCAGGTTTCAGCCCCCACTTCATTCACCTCCCGCAGCTCACCTGGGCAGCTCTGAAGGCTGGGCTGGGGTGGGGCTGTGGGGACAGGTGTTGATGGCTGTGGAACCCCATGACCTAGTGAGGTCTCCTCAGCTGGAAATGGGAAAGTGGCTCAGGGGGTCACTGCCTGGATACTTGGGGGTCACCCTGTCTCTGTGGCCCTTGGTGCCCAGGTGTGAAGTGGAGAAGAGACACAATGTTAGGGTTTGAATGTGTCCCCAGGGCTCATGTGTTGGACGCTGGAGGTGGGGCGTATGGAGAGCAGTTTGGGTCTCTGGGAACCATACTCATAAATGTATGAATGCACAAGAGAGTGAGTTCCTTACAGAAGGAACTCTGGCCCCCTTTTCCATACTCATTCTTATGCTCCCCCTTCCCTGCCTCTCCCCTGGAATGACACGCCAGGAGGAAACTTGGCAGATACTGGCCCCTTGCTCTTGGACTCCCTAGCCTCCAGAAGTATGGGAGGCACATCTCTTTGCGTTATAAATTGCCCAGTGTGAGTATTCCAATATAGCAGCACAAAGCGTACCAAGACACATACTAAGGGGTCCAGGGTTGGAGGCTGATGCTGTAATGTGGGAGGAAGCCCAGAGCCACATCCCCTGCACTGAGAGTCACTCAGAAACTGGGAGAGACCCTGTGCCCTCGGCTCCCCCTGCAATGAATGACCAAGGAACCCAGAGGCACATTTGAAATCTTTTTTAAAAAAGATAATCCTAAATCAATCCAAAGTAGTATAACAAAACAGAGACTTATGGGCTATAGTCACTGAAAAAGTCCATGAGAAGTTCCAGAGTCCTCATGATCTCTCGGGGTCTGGCTTCTCTCTCCTCCATCTTTCTCTCTCTCCATATGTCTCCTGCCTTCTCTGAGTGGGCCTCCTCCTCCTTGGTCAGGTGGATGAGTGCTGGTGGAGAGCAGATGGCTGCAGCAGCAATGACCAGTGCTCTGGGGTCATGAAGTCTTCCTCCTGCTCAGCTCAAGATTCATTCAGCTGGGGGCTGGGAATTTAGCTCAGTGGTTTCTCCACCTGCTGCGCAAGAGCAAGGACACAAGTTTGATCCCTGGTACAAAAAAAAAAAAAAAAAAAAAAAAAATTCATTCAGCTAGATCAGCCCCCTTGGCCATGGCAAGTAGGATATCATGGTTACCTTGGGCCCAGGTGGCTGCACACAGACCTTGAGGACTAACTTTGGGGATGGGTACTCCTCCCATGGAAATCAAGAGCATTTACCAAAAGAAGAGAGCTGAAGCTTGTTGTATCCTACCACTACTCAGGGATCAGTACCATGGGGGGTTAGGATTTCTATGGTCCCAGGGTTCCTCCACTCTAGGTCAGAGCTCCAGGCCACCTGCCCTGCCCAGATCCCTGAGCTGATCCCTCTCTATTACCTGGCTCCTGGGCTGCTATGATCCCCAATTCACAGATTAGAAAATGGAGCTAGGGAAGAGGGTTGGGACCAGATCTGTGTAAGTGTAGTGGCCGGCTCTGACTCAGCATCTCTGGCCGGGCAGGGGCAGGGCAGGAATGGCCTGCAGGTGTACCAAACTGGCAGGGAGGGCAGGTCTAGAAAACGGCAATGAGGCTTATGGAGCCAGGCAGATGGCCCACCTGGGTGTCCACAGTGGAAGCCAGGCGGGGAGAGGAAGAGCCCCAAGCAATCGTGAGTAGTGGGCAGGATCAGAGAGCCCTAAACCAAGCATCTGAGCCTTTTCCCACCTGGTCAAGTCTCACTCTGGATCTGCATAAACCCTGAGCTATGGCCAGGCCTTCTGTTCTGAGGTTGCACCCCAACATTCCTGTCACTGCAAGTCCAGTTACTCTAAGACATAGTACCCCAAAGAGCAGGCTGAGCACCCCAACATCTTCACTTTAGCCTCATGGTCAATAGGGTGGGGGACCTAGGAGACAAGGTGAGCCAGCGGGCTAGCAGGGGATCTTCTTCCACTTCTGGACAGAAACCTGTTAGAGGACAGTGGGTGGAAAGCATGGAGACCCAGCCCCTTGGCACAGACACCCACCTTCCCACTGGGGCATGACCGACAGGAAAGACAGGAGCCACCCTGGGAGGCTTCCCTGGGAGAGAAGGTGACAGCAGTGGAGACAGAACTGCCCCATCTAGTGGCCATAGCTTTTGCTGGGTTAGATTTTGAGCCACGCTGGAGTCCAGGGCCCCTTAAATTAGGAGGAGGAAGGGCAAAGGACCCCAGTTCTCTGGAGTACAGGAGACTCAGAGTCACCGAGACCCAAGCTCATCTGGCACATGCTTGGATTGCCATCCACAGGCCAGAAAGACCCAGGGACACTCAGAAACCAAGGCCACCAGCCTGGGGTGCCCCTGATGCCCACACCCTCACACCTACCCCCATCATGCTGCCTCACACAGTCAGGCTTTCTGCTAGGCGGAGCTCTAATTCTTCAGCACCTGGGGGCCCGCTCCACCCCCAACCCTGCAGCCATCAGAGCCTGTGCCTAGCAGGACAGCAGTGGGGGCCAGGCTGCCTGGCAGCCACTCTCCGCCGCCCAGATCTGTACCCAAGACACAGAGAGCTGGGCAGCACATTTTATTTCCTTTGAGCAAATCAACTTTCCACCCTAGCTGAGCAGCAAGAGAGTCAATGTATCCAGACATCAGACGCAGAGAAAACTAATACCCGATTCTGCAGGTTTCACTGGTCTCACCCACGGTCACCAGCTGTCCCTTCCCAGGATCCCCTGAGGCTTGTCTCTGTGTGTTCTCAAAGCCCTGTGCCTCGTCCCCAGTGCAGACACAAACAGCAGATTTCTGGCTCATCTTGTTTTTCTCTGTTTCTCCCATGTGCACTTCCTTTTTCTCCCTCCCGTCCCTTGCTCCTCTTGGGAAGGGATCGTTCAGAACACATTTCTTCCTTTAATGGTACCTGAAGCTCAGAGAGGAAGGCTTCCAAAGGAGACACAAAGGGGTGGGTAGAAGTCAGTGTCTCCTTGCTCTCTGGAAAATAGGAATTAGTCCACAGTGTGGATTTCTTCTTAAGGAGCTTTAGCATGGGATGCCCTGGGGAGCAGTCCACATGTTAGCAGAAACCCCAGCAGGCCAAGCATTTCCTGCCTCATTCTTCCTCCTGGCAGCTTCTAGCTGGGTTTTTCTTTTCCACCCAACATGATTGCCCCTCATCCTAATGGTGAACATGGCCCCTCCTTGGCCCACTGAAAGAGCACTGGCCTTGCAGCCCAGCAGTCCACACCTGGACCCACCACCAAGTGGGTGAATTCTCCTGATCCACTGGAGAGGAGGATCCCACTGTCTGTCATACATATTAAGTTAAGGAGTTTGAATTCCAGCTCTGGCATTTGAAAACTGTATGACCTGGGTGTGGGAGGCGAGGGGCTTGCTGTCTGAATCTCCAAGACATTGAGCCATTGGCTCCCTGGATTCCATGGAAATACTGCAGTTCAATAGACTTGGATTCCAGGACACAGGGAGTCTGGAGGTGCTGACAAGAGTGTGCGTTTTTGGGGAGGCCAGTGGACCTGTCGCTTCCCAGCGGGGTGAGTTCCCCCAGCTGGCAGGAGATGCTCCCTGACCACAGAGCTTCTATCCTACACGGAGTTTCATGAAGGTGTCTCCAAAGGCCAGAAGGAGGAGGCCCTGGGGGCTCTGTGCAGACAGTGGTGAGTGGCCAGGGAGGTCTCATGGAGGGAAGTCCCAACAGCAGGACACAGCCTGCTCTCAGGTGAGCTTCACATGGAATGTGATGTTCTGCAGTCGCCCTCTTGAAATGCATAATGGCTCATGAACAAGGGTCCCCATATTTGGACAGGGGAGCATGGTTTTGATGCATCCTGCTGTGTGCTGGCCCCACCTGCCCCAGAGTCCCTGCAGGCTGGGGGTGTAGGTCCTCATCTTCAGAACCCCAAAGCCTCCTTCCCTTCTGGGCTCCTCCTCTTCCCCTGTGACATCCACCTTCACCAGGCAGAACAGCTGTTGTCCTCAGCACGTGTCCCAGATCAAGGACCAGCTGTGGCTCCCACCATTAGCTCCTCATGGTGTCATGCCTCCCTATTCAATAGCTCTCCTCTAACACTGCTCCCCTTCCTCCCCCACAGGAAAATCCAGACAAAGTTTGTCCTTACTGTACTCCCAACACCCTGACCTACCCTCACCCTCCCCTTGCTGAGAAGCTTGTATGCAGCCTTCAAAGCCCAGACTTCCTCTCTTGGTGAAGTCTTTTCAAGGTAGAATTAATGGCTCCCTCAACTCTGCCTTGGAGCACAGAAAAGATTTAAAAAAAAAAAAAAAAAGACATGTTCTGAACACATAGAGATCCTAGGCTCTGTGCTCACGTTATGTGTGTCATTGCACCCCCGTGAACCCCATGTAACTATTGCCTACTCTCTAGATAAGGAGACAGAGGCTGAGAGGTGATGGGACCTCCTGAGGCCACTCAGCTAGAGCCAGGGGACATCTAGCTCCCCACATGTTGTGATTATTTGTATGCTGGGCAGCTGCAGACATGGTTTCCCATGGCCCCAGCCTCCTGCATTCAGGCCCTTGTGTGATTCCCTCCCCATTTGCTTTTAGTGAAAATAATATGGCAAACACAATGGGGTATCACTTCCGAAATTAAGTGACAAAAAACTGTGAGAATTGTCTTGCTGGCATTCTCTCTGCATTATCTTCCTGGCTTTAGTGTATTTATGAAGTAAGCTATTATGCTGGAGAGACCCACAGAACTGAGAACTACGGCAACGTCCGGCCAGGAGCCAGCAGGGGAATGAGGCCCGGAGGCCTTCAGTCCAACCGTCAGGAGCAACAGTTCTGCCAACATCCACACCTGCTCGGAACCAGATCCTTCCCCACCGAAGCCCCTCTGTGAGCCCACAGGCCTGGCTAACACTGGCTGCAGCCTGTGTGGGACCCTGAGCCAGGACTGGATTCCTGACTCATAGGAACTTGTGAGATAATCAGTGTGGATGGTTTTAAGCAGGTAAGTTTTGTTGCAAAGAGAGAGATCCTGAGTACAGTGTTCCCCAGTGTGGTGTCCTAACTAGACCTCTAGCAACTGCAGGCACAAGTGAATTCCAAGTCATCTCTGTGGCAGACTCTAAAGCAGAGTCTGCAAACCCAAAGACATACATGTGGTTAAAGGAATCCCACAGTCAGTCCACCCCCACCGCTGTACCTTGGTCCATGCTAGCCCCCAGCCTGGCACATCTTTCTCACTCCTTTCTGCCCGGTACCTTCTGTATCCACAGCCTGCCTCTGCCAGGAAGCCTTCCCAAGTGTGTCCTTCCCTGGAATATCTGTATGTGCCTCTGTTTACCTCCTTGGGACCCCTCCCTCCAGCACTCACAAAACAGAGGCTCATCCCTGAGGGCTGGGCCTGCCTCACTTGGCTTCCTCCAGGGCATCTGGCCCTGATCTTTCCAATTCCACCCCACCTGGGTGAGTGGTCAGGTCCCACACCCAGGTCTCCATGCTCAGCTCCCAGTGATGTACTAAGTCCCCTGTGTCCCTCCTACTTGAGGCCAGGAAAGATCAGAAACTCTAGGATCAACCAGCCCTGGGTTCAAATCCCCCTCCCTCCACTTCACAAGCTGAGTGAACTGGGACAAGCCAGTCTCTCTCTCAGGTTGAGGGATCCCTTGAGTTGAAGGGCAGGGGAATGGGGAAAAAATAAGAACCAAGATATCTCATGTAAAGGTACAAATTTCCAATGATGAATGTCATCATACTGTATAGTTAAAATGTACCAGTAAACTTAATAAATAAAAAAATAAATAAAAAAGAAAGGTAGAAGGGCAGTGTCCTCTCGGGGACAATGCCAGGGCTCACAGGCTCAGCAGGACACAGTCCTGGCAAACAGCAGGTACTCCGTGGTGTTCAGCCTGCCTCTCCCCAACCACACTGAGTAAACTCTGTAAGTTGCACCCACTCAGAGCCAACAGCTCCAAGACGCTCATGAATAAATCCTGCACCTGAGCCACCTCCCCAGCCCCAGAGCCCACCCCACAGAGGCATGGCCAGGCCCCAGCCCACCTCAGCCTACTTCTACATAATCTGCATGGTTTTCGCACAGCCTCGCTTTACATCTGTTATATACACTGAAACTTCCTGGCTGATCAAATTTCAAATAATAAACTTTCCAAGAGAATGGCCAAGGTCTACAGAAGTCATACATGAAACAGACAGTGCTGGATGGAGAAAGAGCCCCGGGCTCAGCTGAAGAACAGTCACCGCTCACCAAGGGGTTGGAGCTCAAAGCAGTCATATGGGTCATGCTTACTGCTCACTGACCTCCCTGGACCCACACAGCCCTGTGCAGTGGGAAGCATCGTCGTCAGTGTTGCAGGGACAGGGACACCCAGGCACCCTGAATTACAACAGGGAAGAGGAGCTGAGATACGAGCCCAATGCAGGGGGATGCTTCCCCGCTTCAGGTCCAACCCACCCTCTGCTCATCTGCACACCTTTGCATGTCATGATTCTAGAAGCTGAAATCAAAATTGATTTTGAAAAGTCTATCCATTAATCAGTGCAACTCATTGTATGTCACACTGCAAGATGACCTGGATTCACAGATCCAGATATGGCCCGTCTCAGCACCTGCTGGGGAGACAGAGCTCACCTTCAGAGGGACCAGCACCCCACCCACCTCACCCCACCTACCTCTCAGTCTGCCAGAGGAACTCAAGGACATGACTCCATGTTTATATTTACACTGTCATATCACTGTTCTCCATTGCTATAACAAAATACTGCGGCTGAGTAATTTTTAAAGAACAGAGGTTCATTTAGCTCAGTTTTGGAAGCTGAATGTCCAAAATCAGGCAGCTACATGTCTTGAGCCTCTGGTGAGGACTCACAGTGGGTGACATCCTGGCAACAGGCTATGGGAAGAGGAGAGATCACATGGCCAGCCAGGAAGCTAGAGGGCAGGCTCTTTTATAACAGTCCACTCTCGAGAGAACTAACTGGAATCCCAGGCAAATCACCTTAACCCATTCCACAGGCAGGGGCCCAATGGCCTAACTGCCTCGCACCGCATTCCACCTCCAAAGGTCCCGCGCTCCCAGTGCCCCCACACTGGGGCCTGTGGGGGACAGGCCACATGTGAGCCACAGCCCCTCTATACCTCTGTATCTTTCTCCTCTGCCTCTACACCATAAAATAAGGGACAAGAGCAGAGAGGAGGGTGGGCCTCTCTGAAAACTCACCAAAGGCCAAGGCTTAGCCAGGCCCAGAGCCATACTGGTGCTCAGATGTCCAGCAGTGAGGTGATTCCCAGGACAGAGCAAGAGCAGGTGACCCAGAAACCTCTGAGAGTCAGCAGGACCCCTGCAGGAGGGCGACTCCAACCAGACCCCCAGGGTCCCCCCATTAATGCCCAGTCCCCGAGTGACCTGGAAGAATGAGGTGATCTAGGGAAGGGAGCAGGCAGGATCCAGGGGACGGACGAGACCCAGATGAGATCACACTGAGGCCTCTTAACCGCCCAGTCCCTTCGTGGGGACAGAGGGGACCACAGCTGCTCACAGGGGAGGCCAGGGCCATGAACAGCATCGGTCCAAAGCAGAGGAGCACAAGGTGGGTGGGAAAGTGAGGGAGGCACAGCGAGGTTAGCAAACTTGCCTCATGTCACACAGTTCATGGGGGAAGAACTGACTTTCCGGGCAGATTGTGGGGACCCCCAGCGCACCTCTGGCTGCTTCCCCAAATCTGCCCTGGGCTGGTGCCACGCCCTGGGCTCATCAGGAGACTTGCTCCTTTATTCCCCAACATTTGAAGGGAACTTAATTAAACCCAGATCTTTGTGTCAGAACAAAACCTGGCCAGGTCTTCTCAAGGCCTCCAAGATTCCCATGCTGGGTGTCAGATCCGGTCAATCCCTGTGGCGAGACCCAGGGTTTGGCTGAGAATGGATCTCGTCTTTCTGATGATTCTTTCTGGTGTGTTTCAGTTTGTTTGATTCTTCTGCTCTTGCCCGGCTGGAAGAGTCCCAGGAGACCATGTGGCTGCCCGCTGTCCCCAGGTGGAGGGTGGAGGTGTCTGCAGGAGGCCACCTCTGTGCACTGTCACTGCTGCCTCCCAGGCCGCAGCCTCACCCCATATCCTGACACCCCAGGGACACTTTGTGCTGCTCCCCAAGCACTCTGATCTGCTCTGGTGTCTGGGCCTTTGCACAGGCTGCACCCTGCATCTGGAATGCCCTTCCACATCTCGGCCATCTAGAGAGACCCTGCTCATCTGCCAGGCCTGAGGATGGAGGGTGGGAAGCAACCTATTCTGCCCTGACCTGTGCTGAGGGCCATGCTGGAGGTGAGCACTGTCACTGGATCCCCACCCAGCCCAGCACTGATCGTAACATGGGCTTTATCTGCCCATTTTACAGATGGAGAAACTGGGACTCTGAGGTATTGAGTAAACTCCCCAGGCAGGGCTGGGATATCTGCCCACTCAGCCCACCAACCAGCCTCGCTCACACACAGCAGGCTCTGCCGTCCTCTCCACCCCCAAGAAGGGGCCTCGCTCCTTCCTTTCAGACCCCAGGGAAAACTCCAATCTGTGTCCCCAGAATCCTGCCTTAGTCCTCTACTCCCACCTTGATGAGGTATCCCCTGTGTCCTATGTCCCCATGTCCAGGGACCAGACTCTGACCTGGAGGACACAGACCTCTGTCAATGAAGGGGATGATCAGGTCCTTGTGTTCTAGGAGAAATGGTTTCTATGATGGTGTTGGGTTCATTGGTGTCCAAACAGAGGCTAGTTGGGGTGGGGGCAGCAGTGTGAATGGGGAGAACCAGGGATACCGTTAGCACCAACAGCGAGCAGGCTTCCCATATGAGGCGACATTCTGATCCTGAGCCTTCAAGCTCCCCCTCCAGGGACAGTGAGGAGGGGGCTCCTGCATCACCAGGCAGAGCTGGCCTTAGGTCCCCTGCATGGCCAGGGCACCCTCCTCACCTTCACTGAGCCATCTGTAATCCCAAGGCCTGAGCGTCTGTGGTCATGGTTGCAAATCTTTCCCAGTGATTCCTTAATTCCCTGATCCTTCAGTTCTGTGATTCTCTGAATGTAATATGATCCTGTACTTCTAGGATGCTGTGAATGGGTGAGACACTCAGAGTCTGAGATTCAAAGCCTCTGTTAAAGTGCCTTTGAGTCTATGAAACAAGCTCTGATTCCAAGATTCTGTGCATCACAGATGCCATGGGAGGGACAGGGAGAGCTGAAACTCCTCCACCGGAGTGAAAGCGGGATCCAGACCCTCTGCCCATTTCAGCATCAGGACAAGGAGGATGGGCCCAGAATCTCAAGCTCCTCTTAACATCAACATGCAGGTCCCTGGGAGCCCTGAGTCCTTGTCCCTCCTCACGTAGTCCACCCCGTCTCCTGCCCACAGCTCCATGCACTCTACAGGCTGAGTGGGTCCAATGCTCCTGAAGCCCCAAGTGACACCCCACAAGGCACAGCCACAGCAGCTGTGGCTTCCTGTGTTCACTGGGAGAAGCTGACAGGATGCAGCCTTTGCTGAGTGGGGGCTTCTGGGGTGTCTACCTCCGTAGGAGCAGCCTGGGGATCAGAAGCCAGAAGCCACTATCACTCCCTGCCTCTGTCCCTCTGAGGGCCCAGCCTGCTCCACCACAGCACCCTCTAACTTCCACTGTCTCCCCAGCCTTACTCTCCAGGGCTCTGAGCAAGGCCAGCCTGAGGCCCAGTTCCGGCTTCTCTGGAAAGGAATGTGGTTTCTGAGGGTGGCTGGGGCTGGAACTCTGAGGGCCCAGATGCACACAGGTCCTCCAGGACAGGACATCCAGGTGGCCTCTCCACAAGCCTGACCTCATCAGCCCCTGGCAGGGAGGCTGGGAGCCTAGGAGCTGGGTGTGGAGACTGAGTGCAGAGTCTGCAGACCTAGCTGTGGGTTGGGATAAGCCAGGCCCCTCTGGGTCTCAGGAACTGCTCCTGTCTGCCCCTGTCTGGCCTGTAGGGGGGTGCAGGAGGTTCTGACCACCCCAGGAAGGAAGCAGAGGCTCCACAGGCTGCATGAACTCAGGCTCCCCAGCCCAAGGCCCAGGCCCAGCATGTCTGTGCACTACTCCATATCCAGGACGCAAAGGGCAGTGGCTCCCATACTTGGCCTGTTCAGTGATTGTCCCCAACCCACCCCACTTGACTGGGGGCTCCTGTAGAGTAGGGGCCTTGTATTCCTTGGAAAGGGCAGGTAGCATAAAGGCAGGCGGTTGCAGGGAAGAGGGAAGTGAGGAACCACAGATGCCTGTCTTCAAGGGTAAGAGGTCTAGATGGGAGTCAGCACCTCAATTCCTACCACTGGTGGGAAGGCATGCCCAGATGTGCAGCCCTCAGGTGAGACAGGGGAGCCAGAGAGAAACCACTGGTCACTAACCCTGCTGATATTGTGAGCCAGACTCCACACCAGGAAATTTAGAGATTCACTCAACAGCATTAATTGAGCACCTACTGCATGCCAGGCATTGGTCTATTACACGAGGAAACAAAGATCCCTGCTCTTGTGGAGCTGATGCTGTAGTGGACAAACACCACAAATAACAAACACCACAAATAACAAACACCACATGCAATGCACAAGTAAATGATAGGGATTGTGGAGGGGTATGGTGGGGATAGGGTTCAGCGTTAAATAGGGCAGCCGGAAGTCACATTAAGCAAGGAAGTCATCCTTTTGAGTCATCATCATGTCTCCATTTAATGAGGAAACTGAGGTTCAGAAAGGCTGAACATGTGCCCAAGTTCACACAGCATGAGGAAGAGGCAGGATTGCTGCCCATCCTGCCCTGGAGAGAAGCATCCTCCACAGCCTGCTACTTACCACACTTCACAGCTGTTACCTTGGTGAATTTTTGCACCAAAATTGTGCCCAGGAGGTTTAGTCCCCATGTGACCAAGGAGAAGGTAGAGCTGCTCAACCAGGGTCACACAGCATGGAGTGACAGAGCCAGGATTCGAACCTTGGTTTGTGGGGATTAAGAACTGCATGTTGGTCATGAGCAGCCATGACCAGCCCCAAGGTGGAGTCTCCGGCAGCCCAGTGGAAGCTGGTGGCCCTTCCCAGGGATCTGGACTCACTACCGGATCCGGGCACCAAGTGACATCTTCAGAAAACTAGGCAGAAGCTGGTGCCAGCGACAGCATGACTCTCAGTGGGAGGATCAAGGAGAGATCCACTGAGCCGCCCAGCACCAGGCTCAGAGGCGGCTGGCCTTTCATCCAGGGTGTGCCACAGGCTGCCTCTGATGTGGAGGCAATGCCTCGTGAAAGCAGATCCCATTGGGGGAGAGATCAGGACTGTGCGGCCTCATTACTGATCTGACCTATTTTCTACTCTGCCTCACCGAGAGCTGAGGTGGCTGCTATAGTAACGGCACAGACAGGGGACAGAGGCAGCTCTGGGGACACTGTTTTCCACCTAAAGGAGAAAAAGCTTATGGGCCAAGGGGCCCAGCCACCCCTTCCCACCACAGGCCTCTCTGCTGTCCTGCCTCACTTTCCCCTTCTGCAGTGGTGCCTCTGACCTGAGCTGTGAGGAGGCAGGGCCACCACTGAGACACAGGGCAGTGCCAGCTCTCGGGGACTACTCTCTGATGTTACCCACTCTGTGCTGGATGCTGATGCTGGGAGCAGGTAGGCAGATCTGGCCAGGGGCAGGGTGGCCCCTGGAAATTTGCCATTTTATACAAGAGACTTGAGCATCCCCAGATTTTGGTATCCATGAGAGGTCTGGAACCTCCGCCCTCAGATGCTGGAGACCATGGCACTGTCTCCTCTGTGAAGCCCTCATGTGAGTCTCTTACAACAGCCAAGGCCCCTGGGCTCAGCCTCACTCTGCTGCAGTCCTGAGTGTGGCCCACACCTCACATACCACACATTCACCTGTGCTCTGCACTTTACCCCACCTCACTCCACAGACTTCACCCCAGTGATGGGGAGTTTCTCCCCATTTCCTGCATGAGCACTGAGGCCAGGGTGGGATCACATGTCTATGGCCATGCAACATGCTAGGGACAGCTAACCCAGACCAGGGCTGAGGACTGCAGAGTCTGTGGCCCTCTGTGGTACTTCAGGGACTATTTGGGGACCCTCAGTCACCTCTCTCTGTATGGGCTGCCAACATCCCTGCACACCCAGGCCATGGCCACACCTATACTGGGAGAGGTGGGCCTGGTACCTTGCTGAGTGTGCCCAGGTACAAGGCCTAGCCATCCCCCGTGCCAAGCCATTAAACCCAGCACCAAGCTTGGGCCACCAAACAGGTTATGATACTGGAGTGTGACTGGCAGATACTTCATGCTCCCTGTGTGAGGAGGGCCTGGCCTCTCTGCTGCCTCGACCTACGTGTGGAGCCCTGGCCCCGGGTTCCTCAGCTGCTGTGTGACCCAGTGTCCATGCAGCCACTGTGCAGACTCAGTGCTGGACTCAGTGCCTCTGGGAGCCCGGGAAGCAGGAGCTCGGGCCCACAGCACCAGCACCTCTGCTGCTGCTCTGAGCGCAAAGACCTGCTGTCCTGTTCTAGTCCATCTCTTCTCCCTTCGGTATTACAAGCTGAAGCAACCTGCTGCTCCCATGGTTCTCCCCCCTGTGCAGTCGGATCCTCTTTGCTGCCCCTTGAGGTTGGGATGCTGCCCAGGCGATTTGGCTTGGAAACATTTACCACATGATCTGGAAACAAAAACTTGGCTGTTTGCAGGTAGAAGCTGGAGAGAACAAGGAATGGAAGATCCACCTTTGGGGCTGCTGCCTATCCTCCAGCTGGTCTTCAGTCTGAGTGGTCACCCCTGGTATGAAGGGCTCTTTGTTGGAGACCTTCACAAGCATGCCAGAGTGACACTCCAGAGTGTCACTGAAAGAACGAGATGATGGCCCAACTGGAAAAGGGAGTCACCACCTCTCCTCTGAGTCACTGATGGGTGGATTTTAAAGACATTGACCCTACCTGCTTATGTGCCTCCAGTGACCAGGACAAAGCCCACCCTCTCTGATCGCAGCTGTGTGCCCTGCAGACGGGAAGCCCCTCCGTGTCTATCACCTCAGGCCTCCCAGTCAGAGCACAGCCCACCCAAGCTGAGAGGCCTGCAAGTGCCTCAGACTTGTTCTGTGATCTGAAGGTCCACTTTACAGTTGGCAAAGTAAGGCCCAGTAAGTTCCCCGGGTGGCAGCACAAAGGAAGGAGGAGCCGCAGAAACTCCAAGACAACAGGCCTGGCTTCCCATTCCAGCCTACCTACCCAGTGCCTCAGGACACCTCTGAGTCTCCTTTGTCCTCTGTGAAGGGTTGGACACCACCCTGCTCCCTGCACTTGGCCCAGCTCCCTGCACATACCTATCTGCCTAGCTCCTCTGCCTGCAAAACGGAACTGTAAAATGGATCTCGGTGAGGCTTTAATAAGGACACACATGTACATCCTCCAGCTCATAGCAGGGCCCCACTGTGCTCAGTAGCAGACCTAGTCTGTTCTGACCCAAGTCCCAGATATGTGTCCTCCTGAGCAGAATGTCCTACCCGTGTCAACCTGCCTGAGTCAGCCTAGCTCCTATGGCTCAACTTCCCAGCCCAGCAGCAACTCTGGAAAGGAGGTGGCTGGGTGTCCTTCTCCATCCTGATGACTCTCGAATTCGAATGGAGGGGCAGTGGAGTCTCTCATTCCCCATTTTCACAGAGTATTGGTCCAGGAGATAACTGTGTAATTAAAAGAGGAGAAATGTAAAGCAATTCTTTTATTAGGATTTCAGCCTTCGCTGTCTTTCCTCCCTTGTAAATCCATTAATGAACTGCAATTGTAAAGACAAATCCTTTGTTGAACCTGGCAACCAATCCGCTGTGGGGCTGGAAGATCCCACTGTAGCCCAAGACCTCAGTAAAGAAAGAAAAAAATCCTAATTAGTTTAGTCATGTTCATCTACACCACAATAGAAATAAGAATATTGGTTGCAAAGCAATTTGCCATCTGCCAATAGACCATGCCTGCCCCAGGGAAATGCTGGTTTTCCTTTTTCCTGAGATTTGTTTATAACCTTCTTTTAATCAAACCTGGAGCAGAGAGAGACATGGAAATTACATGAAGAGGATGGATTTCATGAGGACCTGGAGCAGACATGAGAAGAATCAAGACGAGTCATTGCAGGAGTTTGGGGCTAAAAGATCCCATAGACCCAGGCCTGCCCTCCTTGGAGCCCAGAGACCTGGCCCTGTAAAGAGCCAGCTCCTCCACAGCCAGCCAGGGCAGCATGAGAGGCCCAGTGTCCCCCACCCCACCCAGCAGGGACAGCTGTTCCTTCAGCCTCTAGCTTCCTGGCTTCATTACCCTCCACCACCAGCACCTTCTCCTCACTCTCTGACAGCTTGGAGAGGCCCTCAACCTTCCTTTCCCCACAGTCCCTTCCTCTGGGGTCCAATCATGTGCCCCTGCCAGGACAAGGTGAATGTTGTCCATGACCAGGCATCTGATGGTCTTCGCCACCTGTGGGCTGACCCAAGGCCTGGAAGAGGGTGGTGTCTGTTCCTGAAGGTCTGGAACCATGTGCCCCAGGAATGAGCATTCTCCCACCCGAAGGGCCCAGTGCCACTCACAGGTGAGTGCTGCCCACTGGAAGGGAATTCTCACTCCCTCAGCCACGTCTTCCTGGGGGCTTCTGCCCTGAGACTCAGGGCTGGCAGGGCATCCCCTCTACCCAGCAGACTGGAAGGGAGTCCAAGGCAGACTCTGACATCTTCCTCCTCTCACCATCCCCATCTCTTCAGAGTTGGTTCCAGCACATTAAGTGACAAAGTGGCACCATTATGGAGGTCATTGACTCATTAGCAGGCAGGCGGGTGCTGGGGCTACTGGGAGAGACTGAGGCAGGTGGTGGGAGACAGTAGCAGAGCCATAATGATGGCATATAAGCGCACCGCACCTTTCAGTTTGTACTGATATACTTAGCTCATTATTATCATTCATCCATGGCCCTGTTTGCTCTTCACATCTACCTGTGTCCTGCATTGTTATTAGGATTGTCCCCATTTTAGGCTGTCGATGAGGGCACAGCCAGGGCTGGTGAATGACTTCCTCAAAGTCAGACATCTGGGAAGTGACAGAGCCAGGATGCAATCCCAGTCCTGACAAAAGCAACCTCCAATTACTGAGCCCCTACTGTGTGCAGAACCTTTATCTGCAGGGTAAGGCACAACAACCTAGGAAGAAGGGGCCCTTGTTATCTGGTTTGAAGATAGAGAGACTGTGGCATGGAGAGGTCAAAGTACTTGTCCAAAGTCACACAGCTGCACCTTTCTTGCCCTCAGACCCACTTCTTGCAAACTGTAGGAGTTTGAGGTCTGCTGGGAATGTGTCCTTGGCCTCCAGTGAAAGTCGAGCGGAATTCAGCTGGGAACTTTCTGAACACTTCCTTTGTCCAGGGCCCTGAAGAACCTCCCCTACTCAGGTCCTCTGGGAGTGTGGGACCCAAATCATCTGAATTTCAGATGGGAAAACCAAGGCTCTGAGAGGCAGAGGAGTCCAAGTGAATCAGAAGGAAGAAGTGAAGCCTGAATGTGAACCCAGGTGTCTGCAGCCCCTTTCCTCTGCCCTCCAGGACCGTGCCTGAGCCCCTACCTTCACCTCCCTGGAGGTCATGGTCCTCTTCAAGTAGGAGGAGCCCTAGGAACCCCACAGATGTGTCACTGGGCACAGCCATAGGGGGACTGGTGTGTGAGTCACTGATGTTAGAGCCCATGCCCCTGGGGTAAGGACAGAGGTCCTTCTGGAGCCCCCCTGTGCCCTGCATCCTGTGAGCTTTACACATACAAGGCCTTCTGTCCTCTGTTACCCTCATCACCCATCACCAGAGACTGAGGCCCAGGTAGGTGACTCATTCATGGTCACACAGCCAGTGCAGGCCATAGCTGAGGTGCCTGTGGGATCATTTTTCCCAGAATAGTGCAGACAGAGGTGAGAGGCAATGGCTCTTAGGAGGCAGACAGGGAAAGGATCCCCCAGAAGGAGGCATGGTGCCCTGGAGATCTGGCTGCTGCTGGCCCCTTCATGTCTCTGAGCCTCAGTTCCCTAATCTGCATTTATGGGTGCAGGGGCTGTGGGAACTTACTGTGAAGACCAGTGAAAGCAGTAGAACACGCCAACAGGTAGGCTGCAAGGGACAGAGATCTCCACTGGGACCCTGTGTTGGAAGGAGGGAGGCCACAACACAGGCCAGCATGGAAGCCAACAATGCTCTGTCCTGCTCAGCCTCCATGGACAGTGACTTCTTCCATCATGGTCCCAAGTGCTGGTTTATAGTCAGTTGGACACAGAGCTGGCTCTGTGAGACACCCTGGCAAGTCATATCACTTCCCAGAGGCTAGGCATCCTCTCCATCAGGGGGCAGCCCCTCATGTCCTTGAGGCCTCCCTGCTGGTCACAAGGATGTCCTGACCTCAGAGCAAGTCCTCATCCAGGACGGTTCCCCCACAGGTCCACTCCAGAGTCTACGGTCACATGCACGTGGCCCACAGCCACAGGGGGTGTGGGGATGACTTGTCCTGACACCAGTGACTCTGCCCATGGTACAGACAACACTCAGATCCCCCAACCCATACCCCAGTGGCAGCCCAGTGCTGCAGACCCAGTGCGTCCCGGTGCCTCCTCTGGGGCAAGCCCCATGGTCAGCCCTTCCCCCAGCAGCCTCAGAGCAGCCTGTGAACCAGGAACTCTCATCATGTTACAAAGGAAGAAACTGGTTCAGAGAGGGTAGGGGACTTCCCGGGGAAATAGGAAGGGCCAGAGTTGGAGTTACAACTCAAGGCCCATGGGACTCCACAGCCTACCCAGGATACCCTGCTTTCTCTCTTCCTTTGTAAGCCTTCAGAATCTTCCCTCACCTTCCCTGCAGGGCAGACTCAGGGGTCTGCAACCCCAGGATGGCTCCAGCCACCCCAGAGGACAGGGTGCTCTCACCTCCTCCTGGACCTGCTGCTCACTTACGGGTTCCTACCTCACTTCATCCCACCCAGACCATGGCCATTCACACAGGCTAAGCCTCCAGCTCAGCTCCTATAGAACTTGCTGAAGAGCCAGCACTCCCTCCCCTGTGATTCCTGCAGATAATTTTTGAATCTAAATACAGAACTTTTTAAAGTCTGTGTTAAATCTCACTGGCCTTATTTCATACTTAGATCTGCTTAAGGCCAATAGGGTCAGGGGTCCCTTCTGGCTCTGTCTCCTGTGGGTCTGGCTGGAGTCAGTGTTTGTGCTTCTTCTTCCAAGGAGGCTGTGAGCCCTGGGCTGGGAACAGAGCCCTGTGGTCCACCACGGAGACTGCCCTCTAGCCAGGGTCCACTTGGGGATGGGTCTTCTTGGGCACCATTGTCAGACAGCTTGTCCACTGTCCATGGCCCTCCATCTGTCTTATGGCTTGCTGGTGTCTGGCCCGCCCCTCCCTCTCTTTCTGTCCCCTACCCCATCTCTCTCTTCCTCCTCATCCCCTGTGTGTTCCTAATTCTCTTCCCCATCAAGGTGATCAAAGTCCCGCCACAGAGGCTTCTCCTGACTTGTCTCCAAAGAGGTCTTTGGCTCTGTCCTGGACCTCAGTGAATGCAGTGCCCAGAGCCTGACAGGTAGAACTGGGAAGGCAGGAGCAGGAAGTGCAACAGTGTGCCCAGAGAGGGTCAGAGCACAGTGACCTCAGCACTTATTGAGCACCTGCTGTGAAGAGGAGAGGGTTCATGGCTGAGAGGGACCCAGCTGGAGTCAGACAGACCTGGGCAGGCCTCTCAGATCCCCTCCTTAGCTGTGTGACCTGAAGCAAGTTGCTTAACCTCTCTAGTTATCTGCTTTCTCATCTGTGAAACAGGATAAACATCACAGAGCTGCAAAAACTAAAGAAGATTGTGCATGTTTATTCACTGCAGCTCCCAGATAGACAATAATGCCAGAAAGGGCTTAGACAATCTTAGCTGGCATCATTTATAGAGTTGGGCCCTGTGCTGGAATCTCTTATTACTTCAGTAAATCTCTTCTTTTTACCATGCAATTGTCTATATGTACAGTAGAACCTGTACTATGCACCTTTCTATCTATCCATCTTCCTATCCACTATCTGCCCTTCATCAGCTATCAGCACACCACCAACACCAGTGAACTGCAACCTGAGATTTAAAACATTCCTAAGGAGTGACAGCCCCTCACCTGTCCCCTCATCACACTTCCACTGCCCCCAGAGGTGACGACTGTCTTGTATTTTGTCTTCAAATTTCATGCTTTTGGAAGAAAATATAGACTATTTTTATGAAAAGGACATATTTGCCAAAATATGAAAAAGTGCTAAGCATAAAGGAAATGATTGATAAATTTGATTCACTTTACAGGAAGAGTTTCAGTTCATCCAATGTCACTGTACATAAACAAACTGGAAAGATAAGCCACAGTGCACAAGCAGGTATTTTGACACACAAGCAATAAATGATTCTATCCTAAATATACAAAGATTTTCTAAAGAGACTAAGAAACCAAAAGCCAATTAGGTAATGGACATGAGTAGGCATTTCTAAAAGAAATCTGAATGGCTAATGATCATTTGAAAATATGTGCAAACTCATTAGCAATCAGAGAAATGCAAATTATAGAACCCTGAAAGCCCCCACCTACACCTGATAGTTGGGTAGAAATGAACCTATAGCCAATGGGGAGTCATAGTCGAAACAAGACAAGCTCTTCAGAACTCAGGTCAGCATATGTGTTATGCCTTGGCAGGAAGTTTGTCTGCATTTCGCTCATGTCCAGAAACTTTGCCTAAGGCTGAGATTAAGGGTGTCTGCCTAATTAATCTGGCAGAAGAAATTTCAAGGCAATCTAATGTTGAGGTGGTGGCATGGCTACTGTTGGGGTCTTTTAGCAGATTTATGTTAAAAACCAAGAGCAAAGAGCCCAGAAGAATGATTTAAAATGTTTTGAGTTTAGCCAGAAAGGAAGCTCCAATAAGGCTGCAGCCTGTAAAGATGGAAGAGAGGAGAAACTGGTCACTGAAAAGACTAGCAAGAAAAATCCAAAAGAGGAGGTGACCGGCTCCCAGTGAACAGAAGGAGACTTCCAGGCTGCCATACCACCCTCGCCAGCACAGAGGAGGTGAGCCACGTGGGCACCAGCAGCAACCACAACCTCCCCTTGTTGAAACAAGAAGACATTGTAAACAAGTTCAAAACCAGACTTCCAGACCACCTAAAACAACCCCAAAGGGAAAGAGAAGGAACACTGTGATACTCAAGCACCTGGACTCCCTGAACTGGCAACAAAAGAGGATCTGCAAAAAATAAAATCACAAATAATTTCTCAGATAACAGCAGAGATTGTGCTCCTAGTGCAAGACATGATTAATAAATCTAGAGAGGACACAGATAAAAAAAGTAGAGGAGCTAAGGAACATGATGGAATCCCAACATAGGAAACAAATGGAATCCATAAAACAGACACAAACAGATTTCCAGGAGATTAAAAACTCCACTGAAAGTTTACACAGCAGAACAACCCAATGTGAGGACAGAATTTCAGATATAGAAGATAAGATTGCTATTAGTGATCAGGAAAAGAAAAATTTCTTTAAAATTGTAAGGGACCATGAGAAATCAATCCAGCAGCTGCTAGATGATGCAAAGAAGAATAGCATAAGACTGGTAAGAGTCAATAAAGAAACATGAAAGAGTTCAGATGACATAAAAAAACTGTTCACAGAAGTGATGGCAGAAAACTTCCCAAGCAGGAGAAAAGAACTTGACATACAGATCAGTGAGGCATATAGGACTCCAAGTAGCTGTAATAAAAAAAAAAATAAATCTACACATAGGCATATTATAGTTAAGATTCCAGAAACCCAACAGAAGAACAAAATTCTACAAGCAGTTAGAGAAAAGAAACAAATCACATGCAAAGGAAAGCCCATCAGAATCACAACAGACTTCTCAATGCAAACCCTCAAGGCAAGAAGAGCTTGGAGTGATGTATTTCAAGCCCTAAAGGAAAACAGCCTCTAACTCAGATTGATGTACCCTGCAAAATTATCTTTCAAAATTGATGGAGAAACCAGATACTTTCATGACAAAGAGCACCTTAGGAACTTCATGAATACCAAACCAGCACTCCAAAAAATTTTAGACAATATCCAGGAAAAGACAAGGAGGATTACAACCTCAGGAAGCCCAGCAGAATGAATCCACCAGGTGCGACAAGAAATTAAACGCAAAGGGGGGGAATCCAACAAACAGAAAAAGTCATGACAATGATAAGTCAATATGTATCAGTTAATAACTATCAATGTTAATGGTCTCAATTCACCAATCAAAAGAAAGAAACTGGCAGAATGGGTCAAGAAGCAAGATATAACAATACGCGGCATACAAAAAACACATCTAATTCAAAAAGAAACTCGTAGACTGAAAGTTAAAGGGTGGAAAATAATACTCCATGTGACAGGAAACCCCACCTTCATAAAAAAAAAAGCAGGGGTAGGTATCCTCTTTGCAGATCAAGCAGATTTCAAATGAAAATCTGAAACACTCTGGTCCCAAGAATTTCAGATAAGGGATAGTCAACTTGCATGTACAAATCTATTGTGAATATGTATTTTCATTCCTCTTAAGCAAAAAGTTAAGAACAGAACTGTTGGTTCTTAACAGTAATACAAGAAATTTCTATATTGTTTTCCAAAATGGTATCATTTTACATTCACATTAGCAGTATTAGACAGTTCTAACTGGTTCACACCTAAGCTAACATTTGTTCTTTCAAAACTTTTAACTTCATCTCCCTAATGCATGTATAATTCAACCTTGTTATTGTACTGATTATTATTTTTCTGATTCTAGTGTTGCACACATTTCCTTCTGCTGCACTGGCTATTTATTATCTTTTTGTGTCTACTTTTTAATTGGGTTGTCTATTATTGAGCTGTAAGAGTTCTTTATATATTCTGGTCATAGGTTATATGCATTATAAATATGGTCTGTTTAAGGAATACTTTTCATTTTCCTAATGTTGTCATTTAAATTTCTAAATTTTGATGGAATCTCATTTATCAATTTTTTTCTTTTATACATCATGTTTTTTATATCCTAGGAAATTCTTGCCAATCTTAAATTCATAAACATTTTCCCTTATAATTTCTTCTTAAAGTTTTATAGTTTTAGTCTTTCATATTTAGGTTCATAGATCCTTTCAAGTTATTTTTATGTATGGAAATAAAGGTTTGAGGTTAATTTTTTTACATACGGATACCATGTGTTCTAGTGCTATTTGCTGAAAACACTATCTTTTCCACTGCTCTTGAATTGAGTTTATGTTCTATAAAATGTTAATGTTAAATAATCTTTTGAAACTCAGTGGATCATATATGTGTGGTTCTATTTCTAGATTCTCTGTTTTATTCCAATGGTCTGTATGTCTTTCCGTACACCAACACTGCCTTGATTACTGTACCTTTAGAGGAAGTCTTAAAATTAGGTAATAAATGTCATCCAACACAGTTTTTTTTCCTTTTTACTTTTCTAGGTGCTTTGTACTCCTACATAACTTTTAAATTTCAATATCCAATTCTTCATTTATAGTAAGTATACATAGACCCGAATTTTTATATATACCTTTTGTTTTCTAATCCTGCTAAATTCAAATACAAGTTCCAGGGGCTCCTAGAGATTTCTTAGTATTTTCTCTGTAGAGGATCATTTCACCTACATATAAAGATTTTACTTCTACCTTGCCAATCCTATCCTAATTGTGTCATTTTATTGCCAGACTACTTTGGTTTGGGCCTATGTTTCAAAGTTTAATGGACAGAAAAAGAGTAGGCCTATCTGCCCTTGTTCCTCACCTTAAGGAGGAAGCATTGTATCTTTTCCATTCATACAAGGCATTTTTGCTGGAAGTATGGACTACATGTCTTTGATCTGCTGAGAAGGTTACATTCTACTTCTAGTCTCCTGATAGCTTTGACCATGAACAGTTGTAGAATTTAGCCCGATAATTTTTCTCCAATTACTGACAGGATCATATGGCTTTTTCCTTTCCTCTGTTAAAATGATGACTTATGGGGGTGGATCTTCCAATGCTGAACTAACACTGCCATCCCTATAAGAAAACTACTTTCTACATACTGCCAGATCTGACTTCTAATAGTTTTTTGTTAAACAAATTTCTATGTTCATACTTTTTTCTTCTATTATCTTTATCCAGTTTTAGGATTAGCACAATGTTGACTTCCTAAAATGAGGGGAGAAGTGTTCCTTCTTTTTTCTGCTTTAAATGTTTGATACAATTCATCAGTTAAAATGTATATGAGCCTGCCGTTGTCATATAGGTAGGTTTTCAAGCTAGGAATATACTTTCTTTAATAGGTGCTATTCAAATTTTATATTTCCTCCAGAGTCAGTTTCCTTAATTTGTCTTCGAAGGTAATTCTTAGAAGTTGTCAAATTTTATTTAATAAAAGATTTTTTGTTATATGCTTTCTATATCCTTTTAAATTCTGAAAAATCTGTGGTAATGTCTTCTAGATCTTGATATTGTAATTTTAAAATGTATAATTGATATTGTGTAATAGGAAGAAAAGGTCTAAAGGAGTAGGGGAAGTGGGAGGGGTAGGGGAAAGGAAAGAAAGGAAAATAAAAAATATGAGAAAAGGAAAAAAATGGAAACAAAGTCTTTGCAAATAGGGAAGGGTGGAGGGGGTGAAGGGAGGCCAGGGTAAGGGGAAAAAATAAGAACCAAGATACTCATGTAAAGGTACAAGATCCCAATGATGAATGTAAATGTATTTTATACCTAAAATGTACCTATAAACTTAATGGAAAAAAAAAGAAAAGAAAAATCCAAGTATTTCAGGAGAAGAAACAGAAAAGGTGGCCTGAGGACATCACAAGTACCAACAGGACTCCAACCTCTACAGCCTCAGAGTTGCAAAGGTGAAAAACTTTGCTTTGAGGCAGAGCCCCAGAGCACCATGTTCCAGAATGGCTGAAGTCTAGGGAAGTTATTCTTGAGGATTTGGTTCATAGGGACTCAATCCCTACAGCCAAACGAGAAGGAAGCCTGTCTCCTGCTCCAGCTGACAGCAGACCTTGGCTTCATCCATGCATTGCTGATGTCAGGTGCATGCAGAATGCAAGAGCTGTGGGGCCAGGAAAGTTTCCACCTAGATTTTAGAAGAAGGCCTGGGAGGCCAGGCAGGGTGGCCCTGAGAGGGCAGTGTGTGAAGCTGAGTGTGAAACCAAAGGTGCAGTGGATGCCCCAGAAGTTTGGAGAAGCCAGGAGCATGGATCATCTGAGGAAAAGTGCAAGGAGGGAGCTGGTCCCAGAGAGAAGCCATGGGAGCTACAACCAAGCCCTTTGGAGTTCATAACTTGCCAGAGATTTCTGGGATGCTGGAAGTGGAACTGTGGGATTTAATGTTTGCTTTGCTAGATTTTGGTCTTGTTTTCTTCTCATCCTTTGCTACTCCCTTGTTTGTAACTTTTGGAATGGAAATGTCGATCTTATGCCATTGAATTCAAAGTGTTTAACTTTCTTTCATTTGTACAGGGCCTTGCAGCTAAGAATGCCTTAAATCTCAGAGGAGACTTTAGACTTGGACTTTTCAGCAATGTTGAAACTGTTAGGACTTTGGCAACTCCTTAGACATGGACTAAATGTCTTTTGCATAAAGGGATATGGGTGAGTCTTTGGGGAGCCAGAGTGGAATGTTATGGCTTGTGTCTAGATGTCCTCCCAAAGCTTCAAGTGGCCAGAGGTGGGACTTTTCAGAGGTGGCTTGATCTACAGTGTGTGACACTGGAATTGATTCATAGTGCACTGCTAGGATTAAGGGCACTAGGATTAAGGGTGCGAGTGCTACCTGCTCTAAGTATCCTGGATAAGTTATAAGGGATAGGAAGAGCTTACTCAACACTATGAGTCCTCTGGCTGACCCCTATCCCATCTGATGATCTCTCAGGCTCCCTGGAACCCTTAAGTGAGAAAGTGCCTTGCAGTCATAGTCTTGGCAGGAGAGCAAGGGTCCAGCACAAGTCTGTGCCCCAGGAAACCACTGCATGCACAGGCCTCCCTCAACCTGCTGGGAAGTACTGGCTGCATCCTGCATGGTGAGCTCAGGTCCTCCCCAGAGGCAGGGGCAGAAGCCATGGAGTCTACCAAGGTCTTTCATGACTCAGGAAAACTGAACAGAAGTGGGGACAGGGTTGGGCCTGGCCAGCACAGCATCTGTCCCACCATGTTGCAAGCTCAGGTGTCTGTCCTGCTGGGGGATCCAGTTCTGTTCCACTTCTGTAAAGGCTAATGTCTAGGATCAAACTCATTCGATGCCTGTCTGCTAATGAGCACCAAGGGAGCCCGGGGCTGCATCTCTCAGTTGAGGAGTTGGGCGCCCTGGGGCTGTAGACAAGTGTGCACCTGGGTACATCTCTGATGCCTGCTTTTCTCCTTGAGCCTCCCCTGACCAGGTACCCCATCAGGGACATTGCCAAGTGGGACCTTACAGAAGCAGGTAGAAGGGGATGCTGACAGCAATGAAGCCTCCTCAGGGGAAGCAGGTGTCATCTTAAAGTGACACTTTCAAAAGTCCTCTGGTGGAGACAGGATGGCACAGGTAGGGACACTGAGGCTCACAAAGGATGAACAGTCTCCTGTCACAGCAAGAAGCAGCAGAGGTAGGAGTCAAATCCAGATCTCCCCAGAGCCCAGGACTTCACTGAAGCTCCACAGCATGGTATGACCCCAAGCCCACCCCCACCTCACCAGTCAACTTGGCTGCTGACTGCAAGTCATGGCAGTCTCTGCAATGCGCAGCCACTGCACATCTCCTGCATCCCACAGTGTCATTCGAGGCAGAAGCAATCATTTCCACTCACAAATGAGGGGACTGGGTTCAGGGAGGTGAGGGCACTTGCCCCAAGTCATCAGCTGGTGGCCAGTGGCAGAGCTAGGATTTGACCCTAGGTCTGTGTGACACCAACTCCACAGGCTGGAATGAGGGTGGGTGGCACATTGTAGCCAGCCCTCCAAGCCCTGCTCTGTCTACACCCAGCTCCTCCACTGGCACCTATGTTTTCCACCAGCCAGCAATGCTTGGGGCTAGCTGAGATGTTGAGACAGTGCCCACCTGGGCCACCATACTCCTGCCTCCCAGGAAGCCTCAGTCTCCATGGGATAGGGACCCAGTATCGTTAGCAGTAACTCCCTGGGGACAAGGGGGCTGCTCGACTTCAGATGACAGGTTCCTGGGTGGCGGAACCAGGGCAGAAAGAAAATCCCAAAGGCTGGAGCCAGAAGCGGGGCGAGGCTTCCATAACAGGGTGTCTGTGTGGATGCAGCTCCAGCTGTGTCCAGAGCACAGAGCCCAGGTGAGAAACATGGATCAGCAGCTTGGGACAGAGGAGGGAGCTGGGCCAGAACACAGCTGGCGGGAACACAGAGTCTCCTGTCCCTTTGCTGCTCCCTTCAACCCTGCTCCAGTCTGTTGCTCTTCTGGTGAGATGGAGGCTCCCAAACCCTAGCCAGCTTCATCATCATCATCATCATCGTCGTCGTCATCATCTTCATCCTCATCATCCTAATCATGTAAAACTACCTGAATGTTTATTGAATGCTTGCTCTGAACAAGGTACTTATGTAATTATCCTCATGATAACTTTGTAAGGTTGGAAGTATTAGCACCATTTTATACAAGAGGAAACTGAGGCTCAAAAAAGCTAAATGATAAGAGCTATTAAGTAGCAGAGCTGAGATTTGAACTGTGGTTTATCTGACTCCACAGCCAAAGCCCATCTATCCATAGCTTGCTGCCTTTGAGACCACATCATTAGCAGTATGGAGTCTGGAAAGAGGGAGGTGAGAGTCCTGCTCAACTGCAGGGCTCAGTCCTATGCACCATTTTAGGAATCCAGAGGATCATAGACAGGCTAAAACTTGTCTAAAAGCTGAGGCTTCGGCCTGAGGAGTACATGGGAACCAGGTCACATAGACAAACTCATTAATTCAACAAATTTCATTAGAATCCAATTATATTCTTAGGCCCTCTTCTCAGCCCTGGAGATAGAAGGGTGAAGAAGATTGATAACATCCCTGCTCCCATTCTGGTACAGAATACAGATAATAAGCAAAGGAGTATATACCAGCAAGTAGAAAGTTCTATAAAAAAATAGTAAACGGAAAGGGACTGGAGATCAGGGGTCAGCATTACAGGGGCTGGGCAAGGAAGGTCTCTCTTCGAAAGTGACTTTTTGGCAGAGACTTAAATACAGTGAAGGAGTAGAGTGTGACAATAATTGTCAATAGAGTGTTTCAGTCCCTGGGAACAGCAGGTACAAATGCCCTGGGGTTGGAATGAGCACGATGCTCTCAAGGAACAGTGGAGAGGCCAGAATGACTGGAACAATGGAAGGGGAGCAGTGAGGCAGGAAATGAGGTGTAAGGGTTGATAAAATATTTAGAATCTAGAAGCCATGGTAGACTGGAGTTTATTTTTAATGTTGAGGAGCTGCATTGTAGAGTTTTAAGCATGAAGGACCTGATCTCATTCATATCCTTAAGTAATCTTTTGGCTTCTGGGTGAAGATATTTGGGAGCTAGAGTGGAAGCAGGGAAGCCAGAGAGGGCAACTCCCACAAGTCCAGAGGAACCAGGATGGAGCCAGAGGAGAACATGAGTGTTGGTCACTCACCCAAGGAATCTATTAGAGGAATACGGTGCTCATCCCCCCAAAAGAAGAGGTGAGGGGCCCTGAAGCTACCCACAGACACTGGAGGGGCTGTCACATAGATCCAAATCTACCCTTGCCCCTCCCTACGTGGCTCTCAAGATCAGACCAGGACCAATGTGGGAGCCCACAGGAAATTCTCTTTGATAAAACAAACCAGATCTGGAACAGTGGCTCGAGACGGGGCATGCTTCCTGAGGGCAGTGAGCCCTCTGCCACTGGAGGTGTCTGAGCATAGTCAACCTTCCGAGCTGTGAGGGGAAGTAGACAGAGATTAACCTGGGTGGTCAACTGGATTTGGATCCACTATTTCCTTCTCTGCTCTTTATCAATGTTGCCTTGGGACCTCATTGTTCTAAGTCTTGGTCTCCACCTCTCTAAATCCCCATGTACTCATTGTGTCTGGTACAAAAGAGGTGCTCCACAAATGTCCACAATAATGGTGATGCTGCTGCTGATAGTGGTTGTGATGATGGTAAAGGTGGTGGTGACAATGGTGGAGATGTTGTCAGTGATGATGGTGTTACCATGTGGGCTGGTATTTGTCTTAGTCCATTTTCTGTTGCTGTAACTAAATACCACACACTAAGTAATTTATAAGAAGAAATGCATTCCTTACGATTCTGGAAGCTGGAAATTCTAAAGTCCAGGGCCACATCTGGTGAGGGCCTTCTTGCTGATGAAGACTGCAGAGCCCAAAAGCCACTAGAGGGCAATGCCAGGCAGGATGGAGCAAGTGCACCGGAAGAGTTCACCTGGTAACAAAGTCACACTCGCCGTCATAATTCATCCGTCCATCTGTAAATGGGTAAAATCCTCAAGACTCAGTCGCCTCCCAAAAGCCCCACCTCTCAAACACCATTAGCATGTGACTCTAGGAATTATGTTTATAGCTCATAAAATGTAAGGGACATATTCCAACCACAATGGTAGCTGGTGAAGAAGGAATCGAACCCTTGGGGTAGCAGATGGGCTAGAAGATATTAAGGCATTGTCAGTCCAGAATTTGATGGGAATACACTCTACTGGGGGCTCATTGCCTGCCAAGGCTCAGTCTCTATTGGAAGCATCCGCCTTTCCTTGGTATCCTCCCTGGGAAGTCCCTCTGGCACCAGCTTCAGCACCTAACTGTGCTCTGCCCTGTGCTCCCCACACAGTGGGAATTCTGGAAGGGAAATGGATGAGGTATAACCAGGGAAAGAAACAGCTCTTGCCACTGCAAACATATCCCTCTCCCAGAGCTGTCACTACCCTGCCCAGGTTATGGTCAGGAATCCACAGAGTTTAGGAAACCCCTAGGTCCAGTCTGACCCCCTGAAGGCTGGAACTTCCCCAGATTTCAAGCAAATGCTCATGCCTTAAGAATCAAGTCTGTTCTCATCAGCTTCTCTGGACTTTTGTCCAGAGCACTGGATTCACCAATGAATCCCAAACCAATCAGCAGAGAGTGAATACAAAGGCTTCAAAAGTGCACACTTGAGGTCTGGGGTGAGGGTCCTGGAGATCCAGAGTGAGTCTGATCCTCTCTTGTGGCCACACCATAGCTGTTAAAAAAAAAAGCTACTCAATGATACTTGTAAAGTCTGCACAGTGAGGCACAGGGGCCACCGCAATGGGGTCCTGCGGTAGGGGAGGGAGATTGGCCCAACTCCAAACACAGCATGGGCAAGTGGGAATTTACAGGCAAGGAGCAGGGTGGGGTCAGTGGATGGAAACTGCTGAGAGAAAACATCATGGTCAGGGGGTTCTGACTAAATCCATCTGACAGGATTCCTGCTGAAGACCACCCAGAGTAACCAGACCTCACCTGGAGGTGGTAAAGGATGAGAGAGACTCAATTAGATATCAAAGGTGATTGGATGCTGAGGCTGAGGGGCTCTTGCTAAAGCTGGATTTCACAAGTAGGTGCACAGATGGCCCAGGATAAGGATCTGAAGCCTGACCACATTTTGGTCAAGCCAAGAATCTTTGTCACCAGCTCCGCTCATTAACAGAAGAGAAAGAGCCCAGGAACAGAAACCAGCTTTCTCAAGGTCACAAGCGTAGTCTATGCCCCTGGTTTCCTGTTTAACTCTACTTCCCTGTAACACAGCTCTTGACCCTGTGTTCTAGGATGTCATCAGCCCTCTGGGCCCAACATCCTGCTAATAAGACCTTTTCCTGCCAGTGATGCTGACCCAGGCATGCAGGTGTGCACCCTGGCCTGTCTTGGTCTCAATAAGGATTATTCAGAGGGTTCCGGCTCAGTTCATGTTGATCCAGCCCCACTGTCCCATGTCCCCCAGAAGCTGCTGTTTCCTTGCCAATTTCACTGAAATTTCCATGTATTTGGCCAGCGCTTTGCCTTATCTCTGCCATCCTTGACTGGCCTCCAGTGCATCTTTCAGGAATTGCATTCAGCTACTAGTAACAGAGAAAATAGTGACATAAATAAGTTGAAAATTGTTTTTCCTCTTTTTTAAAGCATTTTGGACAGAGAAAGCTCACCTATGTTTATTAACACATATTTTGTTAGTGTCTCATGCTCCTTCATTTTTTACCATTTATGGTGTGCAACTTCATCCTAAAGATTGCCTAGTAGTTATATGATGGCTACTGGAGTTCCAGAAATTACTATTACATTCCAGACTGGAAGAAATGGGAAGAAAGAAGACAAAGGAGAGAAAAGAGTTCTGCTACATGCTAAGCTCACATCAAAAAGCTTTCTTGTAAGCCACACTTAGCACTTCCATTCACATTTCTTTGGCCATCCCATCCCCTATGGAAAAAGAAGGTGGATATCCTCCCAGATCTACCTCCATTTTGAAGTAGTTGTTTAGCAACAGATGGTCTGCAGAAAAAAACTTAAATATAAAAGTTAAAGAAAATAAAAAACCCTTATAACCCCCCACTCAGACTTAGCATCTGCTCATATTTTTGCATGCGTCCTTCTGGGTTGTATTTTTTCTATACTTGTACCAGCAGAATTAGGAAATCATTTTATGTTCAGTTTTACATGCTGGTTTTCTTTCCTGCTTGTATTTTTACAAGCATTTCCCCAGCATGCATTATTTCTCAAAGGCTTTGTGTTTGGTGGTCAGCAGCAACCCCCTGCATAACTGTCCTGTAATTGTTGTATAATCTCCCATCCTCAGGCACTTACAAGATCTCAGCTAAATTTGACCATTATAAATGACACAGGGAAGACCAAACCTAAGCCCTGATCTTTGTCTCCCTCTCTGGTAATTTCCTTAGGGCAGATTTCTGGTACCTTAGGCTAAAAGGGTACAGACATTTTTCAGGTTTTGAAATGTGTTGGGAAGTTGCCTTCTTGGACAGCATTTGGGCTTCCACTGAGGTGCAGAAGAATATGAGGTCCTCTAGGGGTCTGAAGTCCCCCTCCACTCCCTGAGCCTGAGCTTGTCCAGCCTCTCCACTAGGAAACACAATGGAAAAAATAATATTCTGAAACAGCTAATCATAATTTATCTCTAAGCATGTTTTTGTAAACTCAACATATGTACTTAAGTTAAATGTGTAGCAAATCCCGTATTTAGCATGAAGTCCAGCACCGGGCTGGATGGAACAGGGACAGGGTCTGCCTCTTTCTAGCAGGAGAAGCCATAACTGCCAGGTCCTTTCCAAGAAAGTGTAGGCTGCCCTGGACACCACCGTGGGGCACACTCTGTAGAGGATAGAGTAGGGTCCGAGAGGTGCTCAGAGGAGACAGGCAGGGAGAGGAGGAGGAGAGGTCAGATCTGCAACCCAGATTGATAAACTCACAAGTATCTAGTATATGTATCTGTATATCTATATATACATACATGTTTGTATTTATGTACAAAAATTTTATATACACCCATCTAACACATTAAGATATAACACATTTCATGTCCTCAGTTATTTCTTATGCTCAAATTCAGGCAATCCTCCCAGCCCAAGTCCCTTTCTGTCACTGCAGACTAATTTTGCATGTTCTAGATTTTCATACAAATGAACACCATGGCAGCACCAATATCATATTTTGAGACTTATTGGCATGTGTGTTTTTCAGTAGTTCATTCTTATTTATTGCTTAGTGTTAGTCTATTATATGACCCTACCACAACTTGCTTTTCCAGTAACTTGTTGATGGATAATTAAGTTAATACCAGTTTGGTATGAACAAAATTAGTAAAACACTTGAATGGTCTATTTATAGACCAAAGTTTTCCTTACTTTTAGATACTTAAGATGGAATTTCTGAATCGCAGGTTGTGTGTATATATTTTCTAAGTCACAGGGTGTATGGCTGCCAAGCTATTTTCCAAAGTGATCATATTACTTTTGTATTCCCTCCATAATTGTGTCACATCTCCATATGCCCTCTTGCTCATCAATTCTTGGTATTAAAAGTCTTTTAACTTTTACCCATGATGCAGCTCCCTATAACTAACAATATTCAATATCTTTTCTAAATGTGTTTTAGTCATTCACAACTCTTCTAATATGAGATAAAGTCAACATCCTTTCCCACTTTTATTGAATTTTTCTTTTCATGATTGATTTGTAGGAGTTCTTTATATATTCTGGGTAAAAGTCCTTTGTTAAATACATGCATTGTAATTTTTTTCCTAATCTGTGATTTGCATTTTGTTACCTAATTATATCTTTTGAAGAACAGAATATTTTTATATTGATGAAATCTAATGTTATTGTTTTCTTCTTTCATAGCCACTATGGTAAAGTTTTGTTTTGTTTTGTTTTTGTTTTTGTTTTGGTACTGGGGGTCAAACTCGGGACCTTGTTCTTGCTATGGTAAAGTTCTTTTGTGTGTGTCTTAAGAAATCTTAGTCTATATTCAAAGTTGTGAAGATGTTTACCCAATTTTTTTCCTATTTTGTTTTCATGTTTGGATCTATATTTATCTGAAATTTATTTTAATTCTTCTTACTTTGTCTTGATTATTGTACCTTCATTGTCTTGAAATCAGCTATTATGTGTCCTCTAAGTTTTGTTTAAAGATTGTATATGACAGTGTAATTCTGTTGCACTTGTGTATAATTCTACTAGCTTGTTGATGTCTACAAAAAGACTATCTTTCTGTTTTCTCAAATATGCCTTAATTTTCCTGTGAAATAATTTATGATCTTCAGAATAGAAGTATATTAAAAATATATTAAAAATTCTTAAATACTATGCTTTTATACTAATGAAAAATTATTTATTTATTTTTTGTACTGGGGGTTGAAATCAGGGTGTTCATGCTGAGCCACACCTCCAGTTCTTTTTTATTTTTTATTCTGAGATAGGTCTCACTAAGTTGCTAACTTGCCCAGGCTGGCCTCAAACTTATGATCCTCCTGCCTCAGGCACCCATCTTTTTTTAATATTTTTAAACAAGTATTTTGTGTTAGAGTAGAATAGTGATCAGCAAACTTTCCCTGTAAAGGGCCAGAGGGTAAAAATTTGCAGACCATATGCTGCCACAACTACTTAACCCTACTACTATACATGGAAGTAGCCATAGATAATCTGTGTGGCAGTCAGCTTTCCATTGCTCTAACAAAATACCTAAAAGAGTGAAAGTATAAAGAGAGAAGATTTGTTTAGGCTCGCAGTTTGGAGGTTTCAGTCCAGGATTGGTTGGCCCCATGGCTTTTGGGCCTGTGGCAAAGCAACACATCATGGTGGGAGCACATGGTGGCACAAAGACATTTTCCTTATGGCCAGGATGCTAAAAGGAGAACAAAAGGAAGAGATCAGTGTCCTCTAGTCCCCTTCAAGACCCTGCCTCCAGTGACCAGAGACCACTCACTATGTGTCACCTCTTAAAGTTTCCACCAGCCAATAGAGCTACAGAACCAAGCCTTTGGCACATGAGCCTTTGGGGAACATTCCAGATACAAAATATAGCAATATGTAACCAAATGAACTCTTCACTGTGTTCTAATAAGAATCCACTTATAAACATTGAAATGTGACTTTCATACAATTTTACACATCACAGAATATTACTTTTGTATTGTTTCCAAATATTTAACAACTTTAAAAAGTCTTAGCACACAGTCTATACAAAAACAGGTGGTGGGCCATATTGGTTCACAGGCTATAGTTACCCACCTCTGGCAGAGAGAACTCCGTTGACTTTTATGCTTGGACTGAGACGGGCAACTAACAGCTTAATAGTTCTGCTTATAGTTCTGAAATTTGTTAAATTTATTAGCAGACTTTTGTAGATTCCTTGTAAAACACACATGTCCTCTATGGAAAATGAGTTAATTTATTCTTTCTAAACTAAGTCTTTGGTTTCTTTTTCTTCTCTTATTGAACTAATTAAAACCTTCAGTACAATGTTGAATAACAGTGATGATCATATTGGTCATTTTGATTTATTCTTGATGGAAGAAACATATTCAGCCTTTCACTACTACATCTAATGTTATCTGTAGGGTCCTTTGTACAATTGAGGAAATTTCCCTCTCTCTAGAGTTGCTTAAGAGTTTTTGTCATGAACAGTTGTTACACTTTTGTAGATGCTTTCCTGACATCCACTGAGATGACCATATGGCTTTTCTCCTTTGTTATGTTAATGAAGCAAATTACTTTGATTATCAAATGTTGAGCCAATCTTGCACTTGTGATAATATCTACTTGGTCATAATATATTAGCCTTTTTATGTATTTCTGGATGTTGTGCATTTGTATTTTTTAGTGATATTTGCATCTATGTTCTTGAGTTAATATTCTTTCTTCAAAAAACAGGGTATGATATCAGTTATGCTGGCCTCAAAATGAAAGATGAAGAACTAGGGATATAACTCAGTATTAAAGCAGTTGCCTACCATGTGAAAAGCCCTAGGTTTAATCCCCAGTACCACAACAAAATAAAAAGAATAGTGAAAGTGTCTCCTCCTTTTCTGATGTTGAGTAGAATTCACCATTTAGGTCTAGAAACTTTGTTGCATAAAAGGTTTTAAATATGAATATCATTCAAATATTACAGGACTATTCAGAGTTTCTATTTCTTCTTTTGTTAGTTTTGGTGGTTACTGTAGTTTCTCCAGTTTATCTAAGTTGACATAAAGTTGTTCAAAAATATTCCCTTGTTAGCATTTTAAAGTCTGTACAATCTGTAGTGATGGCTCTTCTATTGCTGGTACTGGTGATTTATTTTCCTTATCTTTCTTACTCAGCTCTTACTGTCATAACAAAATACCATGGACTGGGTGGCTTACATAGCAGAAATTTAGTTATCACAGTTCTGGAAGCTGGGAAGACCAAGTTCAACGTGCTAGGCAACTTGATTCCCAGTGAGTGCACACTTCCTGGTTTTGAGATGGCCATGTTATTGCTGTGTCTTCACATGGTGAATGGAAAGAGTACACAAAAGTTCACTGAGGTCTCCTATAAGGACACTAATTTGGTAGCAGCAGTTTGACTATAATGTGTCTAGGTCTGACTTTCTTTTTTTTTGTTTGTTTTGGTACCGGGGACTGAACTCAGGACCTTGCACTTGCACGGCAGGCACCGGAACCACTGAGCTAAATCCCCAGCATAGGTCTGATTTTCTTTGCAATTATCCCATTTGGGATTCAGGAAGCTTCATGAATTGATGGGTTTCTGTCTTTTATCAACTTTTGAAATTATCTTTTAAATTTTTCTTCAAATTTTTGCTCTTCTCATCCCTTCTCTCACCTCACAGGCCACTGAGGCTTTGTTTGTTTTCAATATTTGCTTCTCTGTGTGGTCTAATCTGGATGACAGTTAATGGTTGTATGCTAGGTGATGGATCCTTTCTTGTATTTTGTCCAACCTACTGCTAATCCCACCTAATAAATTTATTCTTACTTTTTTAAATTAATAGACTTTTTATAAGTTTAAATATAAAGAAAAATTTAGGAAATAGTACAGAGTCCCCATACTATCTGCCATCACACACATAGCTTTCCCTATTACTAACACCTTCTAATAGTATGATTAACTAATCAACTAATATTGATACATGATTAATTGAAGTCTATAATTTACTCAGATTTCCTTCATTTTTACCTAATGTTCTTTTTCTGATCCTAGATCCTATCTAAAATAGACCACTGCATTCAGCTGTCATGATTCCTTAGGCTTCTCTTGGTCTAGTTTCTCAGACTTTTCTCCATTTTAGTGACCTTTACAGTTTTGAGACATATGGGTGTCGCGAGCAGGTGCCGTGGGTAAAGAGGACTCGGACTCGGATGGCAATTCACACACTTATCTTATATTATCCTAATTCATTTCAATACAATTACCACACAATATTAAGTCTGCCAATTACCACGTCCCTGTACCCGTACTGCTGCGCAAGTCCTTATGGGAGCGCGACGTTTCCTCCCGTAGGGTCAGAGGGTCCGATCCGTAGACGAAGGGCGTCGAGTCGGCGCTAGGCTATCCGCCTCTCCGCTTGCCTCGTCCTCTGGTCTCCTCTGGTCCGCGGCGATGCTCCTCCCAGCGGGATCAGGTGTGCAGATGTCTCGGTCGGTTGTCAGATCATCAGACTGACTGGCCGACTGGTCAGTGGATGGATCGTCGACTTGCTTGGGGTCTTCAGCTCCTTTTATACTATTCTAGCTGGGCGTTCGTGGTATTGGTTCAGACTTATCACACTGTCCCGCTTGGGGCATACTCTGCCCAATTCGGGGTACGCCCTGTCCAGTTCGGGCGTACACCCCGTCCAGGTCGGGCTATACGCTTATCAGTTCCATACCACTTAACGTTCTACTTTCATTACTTTCATATCTTAGGGTTACACATCACTCTTATGATTGTGTTATACTTAGGTTACAGCACTCTTAAAGTCACAGCACACTTTAGGGTTACAGCACACTTAGGGTTATACAATTCCATCTTATTCCAAGGTGTTCTCCACAATGGGTCAAGTATATATTGTTATATGACCCTCTACCAAAATTTTTCTGATCCTTTTCTCATTATTATATTGTGGGATATATTTGGGGGAAGTTTGCAGATGGAAAGTGCCACTCACATCATCCAGGAATGTACTATTAACATGATTTATGACTGCTGATATTTATCTCATTTGTCAGGTGCCTCCATTAGTCTTTTTCTTCCCCCTTCCCATACTGCACTCTTTGGAAGGAAGTCACTCGAAGCAGCACGTACTTAAGGAGTAGGGAATTGAATTTTACCCTAGAAAAGGACAATATCTAAGTAAAATATTTAGAATCTTCCAGAAGCAATTATACATAATCTGGGGGAAAAATCATTTCACAATTAAGTTATGATTAGGCTTAGTTTTCCTGCCTACAGGCCAGCTATGGCATGTCGAGACATAACTCCGTTTTTATCTCTGGTCACAGCTAAAAACTCAATGATCAGGTGATGCTGTGATGTTCCAGGGCAGGATTACACCACCTGAAGACATAGAGGGGAGGAACAAAATCTTCATCTACATAAGTTCCTCATTGTTCTAGGATTATCACTGCTGTCCTCTGAGTCATCTGTTACTCTGTTACTGAACTCAGGGTCTTTTGTCTTTGCTGCCTAGAGCAGCATTGATCAAGCCCAAAGCTCAGCTTCTTCTCTGAGTCTCATTTCCTGGTTTTTTGTTTTTTGTTTTTTTGTTTGTTTGTTTGTTTGTTTTGGTACTGGGGATCAAACTTGGGATCTTGCACTTGCAAGGCAGGTGGCAGAACCACTGAGCTAAATCCCCGGCCCTTCATTTTCTGTCTTAATTCATTAATTCGCCTTGTGCTGCTATGGTTCACAGGAGACTAGGACTCACTGCAAGAGTTCTAGTAATATCCCCTTTCCCTGCTCCCTACAAGAATCTTTCTGCATAAGAAATTTGCTTCCTCTCAATGATTTATTAATTTATTCAATCATTTATGTATATGTATCTGCATAGATTCTTAGATATTTATTTTATATTTTGGGGTATAAGCCAATATAAATTTATTTATTTATTTACTTATTTATTGTTCAAATTGCTCAAGCTTTGGTTATCTTTTACTGTAGACTACCATAGTTTCAGTGTTATTCTGAAGTCCTAATTTAACAACTGAATCATCTGTGAATCTTTTTTATTGCTTAGTTTTTCTTTTGACTTTAGGTCACATTTTCCAGTTTACTCACAGGTCTAGTAATTTTTTATTGTATTCTATACATGCTGATAATACTTTTTAGACACTCAGTTTTTATTATTGCCCAAAAGAGTAATAACTATTGTTTTAGCTGGCAGTTATTATTGGATAATTGTTAATATGTGAATTGTTGGTTTTATGCTGTGTTTGTGCAGGTCTATTTTTTGTTCCTGATGTAAGGATGAGTCCCTCTGTTGTAGATGTAGTCTTTATTCCTAAGGTGTGGCCCTCTTGGGAATTTATTGTCATACCTCACACTTGGCAGAATTCTGACACCAAATTGTTTCCCTTGCATTAGGCAGATTCTGAATTCTCTGCTCAGAAATTCTGTTGTTCTAGTTATTGTTTTGCCTTTGGGATCTTTAAGTCTGGCGTGCGCATAACAGTTGGAGAGTTATCCAAGGATAGGAAAAGAGTTTATATACAGAATTTCAAGGTCTCCCTCTTTGTTCCCTCTTTCTGGGATTTTCCCAGTTCCCAGGCACTTAGCAGCCCCCACACTCTGTCTTCTGACTCCCAAATCATTCAGAACATAGCTTTCTCTCATGAACAGTGGCATGCCTTGGGAGAGAAAAAAAAATTAACCTAAATCTGACCCAGCATGGCTCCCTTGTTTTGTGAGTCATAGCCACTCTTTCTGCCCATTTTAGTTACTGTCCATTTCCTTCACACAATAGTCTTTGCATTTAAAAAGTATTTTGTCTGGAGTAGGTCCAATATCAGATGTTCTTCTGGTGTCATATACCACTTTAGACCTAGCTGATCTCAGACGAGATGAAAATCGAGACAATATGATGTGCGCGCCAGGAGGCTTCTGGCCAGTCACTATCTTTCTCTGACCTTCATTTACTGAACAACGCTAATCTTTCCACCTTGTTGTGGCAAAGGCTGAGGAGCCCAGCACACAGTAAGGACCTGCACCCAAGCCTGTGTTAGTGCCCCTTTGCCCAGCTGCCTGCCTGCCACTGAGCCTGCCCTGGCTTCCCAGAGTCAGGCTGCCCCAACTCCTGATCATCCTTCTCTGCCCCGTCACTCTATTTTTGTTCTTTTGTAGTCATTACCATGTCCTGAAATGGGCTGGTTATTTTATTTGATATTCATGTATCACCTTTCCCCAGGGGAACCTTGGTCTACATTTTCCACTCCGGTGTGTCTCTGGGATCCAAACAGTCCCTGGCATAGAATAGGGCTCTTAGTCCCCGGTTAGTTGAATAAGTTGAATATTAGTTGCATATTCAAATCATCCTCAGCCCACCTCACTTACCCAGGAGTGAGCCACTCGGTAGCTTCAGCTACTGGAATGCAACAAGAAAACTCAAGAAACAATGGAGTTACCAAAGTACAAATCCTACGGGCTCTGTCCCAAGCACTAGCTTTTGTATGTGTAAACAGAGGTGGTACCTTTGCACCATCCCTTGGAGAGATCAGGTACTCCCCTTCTGGACTCAGTTCTTAGGGGCCAATGATCTAGTTTTGTGCATGCATATGTGCCTGGCCCCTGTCCCATGTGTGACCCACTTCCCACTCAATGTTGCACTAGTATCATTCAACTGCCCTGGGAGCTATATGGGGTGTATACTGGCACCCCATTTTCTAGATGGAAAGACCAAGACACAGAGGATGTCCACAAGACAGTAAGAGGAACATGACCAGGCGCATCTGGGTTAGAATCCTTGCTCAGATGCATGAGCTTGGCTGATCTCTTGAGCCTCAGTTGTCTGCGTATAAAATGGGGATAGTTATGCCAGCTAGCAGGCTAGGCCATTTAGGCTAACGGATGGCCTCTCTCTAATGCTCTCTGGGAGCCGGACCCCTCCTTGATCTGCTGCAGTGTCATTAAGAGAGACAATGTTTGCTCCATGGAGTTGCGATGGCCTTTAGAAACTGCAAGTTAAACACGAACACCAAGGGCAGAGCAAGCCTTAACCCTGCCTTTTCCAGCCAGCCTAGGCCTCTGGGACATGGCTCTGCAGTCACAGGGTAGACTCTGAAGGAGCCCGGGGTCTAATTTCTAGTCCCCTCTCAGCCTGGTGAGCAAGTGGATGAGGGCAGAGTGGGGACAGGAGAGAGGACAGGAGCCTTTGAGACTCTCGAGCCAGGTGTCTATGGCCAGGGCCCAACACAGGCTGATTAGAGGGCACAGCACTGGGGACCTGGACTGACGGATGGGTGACCTGGGTCACTCCCTTAACCTCTCTATTGGAGCTCCTCCACAGTGGAGAGACTCCTGGCCCTAAGGTTCTAGCATCTGTGTTTCTCTCCAAGCAAGCCTGCTATCTTCCCCAAGAGGGGTGATATGTCCTTGACCCCCCAGAGCCCTGTTTGGACCTCACGTGGCCAGGTAAGGAGGTCACCTAGGGACAGGAAAATAGGCAACTTGGATGAGCTGAGAGAGGGGTGAAGGATCCTGTTACTGAGCACCCCCTGGGTCTCCAGCTCTGTGGGGGCTCCACACTCACAGTACCCCATGCCAGCCTCACAGCAACCTGTGAGGAGGGGTGTCATCCCCACTTCCCAGCTGAAAGGCACAGGAATTGTCCAGGTTGAATATGGATCTGTTTGATTCCAAATCCCAATCTCTTACCCTCAACCACCTTGACCTTACCACCTCAACCTGTGCCCCTGTTGCCCTCCGCCTTCCTCCCCTCCTCCCCCCAGCCCACAAGGTCTCGGTTGGAAGCCCTCACTGATGCCTGACAGCCAGACCTCCTGGTGCTGCCCTGCCAAGCTCCCGGTGGCTCCACATTCCAGTGTGTGGTGGCTTTTGCTATCTGAGGCCCGGATACAAACACTGACCCATCCCCTGATTGCTCCAGGCTCATCCACATCTGTGGGTGGACTATAGCTGTAATGGGCTCAGCCTCTGAACTTAGAGCCCCCAGGTACCATGGGGGCTACAGAGGGGACGAGAATGGAGACCCACTGAGATCACCAGATCTCACCCATCCCCCATGCTGAGGGAGACTGCATGGGCCAGGCAGGTCCCTGTCCTGTTTGGCAGATGAGTAAACTGAGGCCTAGAGACTGGAAAAAAGGAGCCAACTGCTCAGGGTCACACTGTGAGCCAGTGACTGGAATCCAAAGCTGGGCCAGTCTCCCTAATCCACACACCTCCCTCCCTGGAACTCTTTAGCCCCCTCCGCTGTGGCCAAGTCCGGCCCTTTAGCCTGGAGCTGCTTGGTCCTACAGGTGGGCTTGGCTCTCACAGATGCAGAGAAGGGGGTGGGACACAGAGCAGCAGTAATGGACCTTAAGTCACCATTAGAGACATGATCACCACCTCTGTTTGCTCCCAGCTCTGCCTCTGGGCTCTGCCTCCATGTGGGGACCCTGGGCCCAGACCAGAGCTGCTGGGTGACCTCTGTTTTGCCGAGGGAGAGGAGCCTCTCTGGATGGCTGGTGTCACCTTATGAGCACCCCAGGCTCCACCTCCTGAACTTTACTTTCTCTGAGTCAGCCTCAGTTTGAAAGGAGAAAGGCTGAGAGAGAAAAGAATCAGACTCCAGGGTGTAACATTCGGAGAGGCCCAAGAAGTGAAGTCTAAGTCTCAATGGGGAAACTGAAGGAGCTCAGTGTTCACACAGCCAGGTAGTGACAGAGCAGGGACAAGCATCAGAGCTAACTAGGGCTCCTGATTATCTGCACACCTGTGTGTGATGGTGTATAGGTGTGCACTTGTGCACAAGATGTGAACGCTCCCTTCAGTTGCATATGTGTGGCTGCCTTAAGTGGTGTGTGTGTGTGTGTGTGTGTGCGTGTGTGTGTGTGACAGTCAAGAGTACAATGTGAAGGTCACAAGGACAGATGTGTGCATTGGTCTCAGGGTGTGGGTCTGAGAAAGACTGAAGATGAATCAGTGGCTGTCCCGTCCCCTGTCTTGAGATCGCCTGGCCTATTGGATGATGTGGGTGACCTCAGCAGGTCCTCTGTGGCCATCAGCACTTCCCCTGACTGAGGTTCAGCACTCTCTCCAAGCTGCTTCCCCACCCTAGAATATGCCTAGCTCCTGACCAAGGGAAGCATGAATCCCAGATGTCTCTACTTGATTTCTAGATTTTGGAACAAAAATTAAATTTAAATTATTTGCAGGGAAGTAACTTTTCTTAAACACTCACCCTGCTAACAGATCCAATCTTGGAAGATTACTTCCAAGTAGATTAATTGGATAGAGAGTGAGTTCTTCTCTCTGAAAAGATTAGGCCAGAGAAGAGGACATCTGGCACCACTGGGCCAAGGCTGAGGAGGAAGGGTGTGCAGAGCCCTGTCGCAGACCTCCCTTTCCCTCTGCCTCCCCTCCCCTTCTTTTCAGTGTCTGTCACCCTGTCCCCACCTCCCTTGGTGTCTGTGGTCCAGACTCCACAAGGGCTGCCCTGGGCCCTCCTCTGCAGGAGGCAGCTGCCTTTCCCTCTGCCACTGAGAGAGGGTGCCCATTGTGTGAAGAAGAGGAAAGAGGCACAGGGTTCCTTCCAGAGTCCTGGACAAGCCCAGTACCTGCCTCCTCTCTGCTGCTCCAACCAGAAAGCTGGGTTCGTCCTCAGCTATGCTTCTCTGCAGCCCTTCCAGGGGTCCGTCGTCTCTCTCCCCTTCATGTCCCCCCTTCTGCCTCTGTCCCTGGCCAGTCCCTGCTCTATAGGCTTGATGTGATCATCACATTTAGTACTCACAGCAACCCTGGGTGACTCACCCCCATCCTGTAGATGAGGAAACCAAGGTTCAGAGACAAAAAGCACGTGGCCAAGGTTACACAGCTGGGAAGTGACAGAGTTGAGATTTGAACCCAGATCATGTGCACAATGTTATATCTCCTCGTTTTCCCCTCCCTAGGATAGGGGCTCCTTTCCCATACTCTTGGATTTCTCAGAAACAGTCATTCACCACTGGGCCTGGGCTCTGACCACCCTGGGTCTCACCTGTCCCTGAACCTCAGATCCCAGCCCTGGACCAGTACCTGGTGGATGCTTTCCTGGGATCTGCTACTCTGCTGTCTGCTGGCCCCTCTCTCCCACACCCACCCTCCTACCACTTGATACCTCAGTAAGCAAAGCTTTTAAACCAAAAACAATTTTACAGTTCATTTGAGTTAATCACGGCTGCTCTTTCTGGAAACCAACTTCGCCAAATTGTCTGCAGAGCCAAGCACCCTGCTGCCAGCCCCAACCCCACCCCTACCACAGAGCCCAGAATCATAGCAGGGGTGGTGGGAGGGGTTGAGACCCCCGGAACCTAGTCAGTGCCCTGCTGTGTGCAGCTGTGATGGTCACTGGAGTACAGCAGCCAGCAATATAGACCCGATCTCTATGCTGACAGAGCCCATCGCCCAGAGGAAGAGACCAGCTACAAATAAACCGTCAGTCACACAAGTGACCATGTAGTTGGCATTGGGCTGTAATAAGTGGATCATGCAGAAGTCTACAATACTAACTATACCACCCTGGCAGCCTGTGAAATCTCATGGAGCTCAGTTTCCTCATCTATAAAATGGAGACCATAATGGCATCTTCTCTGTGGGATGTGTGAGGACCAAATGAGATGAGAAAGGACCTTGTCCTTGAGCCAGCACCCCATTGCTGTTTAACATCTATTAAGAGCTGGTGGTCATTTCCACAATGTCATATGTCCTGGTCCCCCTCCCCTCACCAGGCTGGGGGCTCCTCCCTCACACCCCTGGATTTCACAGAGACAGCCATTCACCCCTGGCCTTGGGCTCCGAGCACCCCTGGCCACCTTGGGACTCGCCTATCCTTGAATCCCAGAGCCCAACCTGGACTGGTACCTAGCTGGTGGACACTTGACCTGCTGGCCAGGTATTGTACACACTTATAATTCCAGCACTCTTGAATGCTGAAGCAGAAGGACCTCAAGTTGGGGCCCAGCCCCGGCAACTTAGTGCCTTACAGAGACACTGTCTCAAAAAAACTTTTAAAGGCTGTTGATGTGGCTCTCTACAGTGCCCCTGGATTCAATTTACAATACTGAGAAAAAAATAAAGCAGGCTGCCACAGCCATTACAGGCTGGGACTGGGAGTCTTAAGTAACAGAAATATGTCTTATAGTTGCAGAGGCTGGGAGTCTGAGATAAAGGAGTCAACAGGGTTGGCTTCTTCTGAGATCTCTTCCCCTGGCTTGTAGGTGTCTGTCATTTCTCTGTATCTTCGTATGGAAAGATTAGAGTCCAACCATATGACCTCATTTTAACTTCATTACCTCTTTAAAAGTCCTGTCTTCAAATGTGGTCACATTCCGGGGAGGGGACACAACTCAGTTCATAATGGTACATGCCCAAGAGAATTGAATGTGTACATCCATAAACCACTTATAGGTAAGCATACATAGAAGCTTTATTTATTATAGTCAAAAAATGAACAACTTTCATAGTATCTGTAAGAGAATGCTATATAACTGCATTGTGGAACTACACAATAATTTTTTAAAGGAGGAAATCACTAGTATGTACAAAGCATATAAATATCACTAACATAGTCAACAGAAAAGAAAACAAATTTGGCACCAAAAAAAACCCCACATACTTAGGAGCTGAGAGTATGGCTCAGTGGTAGTACACTTACCTAGCATGTGTGAGGCCCTGGGTTTGATCCCCAACACTGGAAAAAATAACCTACTGTACAATTCCATCAATATGAAATAATCTATAATGCTAAAAGTCAGTATATTGAAATCTCAGGGTTGAGGGATTGACTGTAAAGGAGAACAAACTTTCTTGAGTATTAGAAATATTCTAGAACTTGGCCTGAGTGCTGAGCACATGGTGCACACATTTATAAAAATTCAGGGATCTAGCTCCGCTTTTGGTGTGCAATACACAATAGATTTGGTGGTAAACAACCATTTACTTACCTCACAGCTCTGGTTATCTGTGCAATAAATCAGCTCTAGGCAAGCTCAACTGATCTCTCCTGCGCCTGGCCTGGGTGGCCACGGATTGCGGTGTACAGTCTGTGTTTTCACTCACACATCTGTTAGTTGGCAGCTGTCAGCTGGGTAGCTCTCCTCCCCTACATACGGCTTCTCACCCTCCAGCAGACTAGCTCAGGCTGATCTCTGTCTCTGCCAGTTCTGCAGGAAACAGGAAGCTCCTCTGGCCAAGTGCATTTGGAGTCTCTGTGTATCTAATATGTGCTAATGTGTCCATTGCCTTGGCTAACCAAGACTCAAGAGGTGGAAAAATAGATTTCCATTCATTCTGGGAGAATCTGAATGCCATGTCACAAGAGTATGAATGGAAGGAGGGAGGGATTTGTGGCCTTTTTTACCATCTATATTTACTAGCCAGCATTTTGTTGCTGTGACCAAATATCTGAGAAAAACAACTTCAAAGAGAAGAGCATTATTTTGGCTCACAGTTTCAGAATTTCAGCCCATGGTCAGCTGACTCAAGGCAGAAACATCATGGAGAAATGGCATGCTGGGGCACGTTGCTAACCTCGGGACAGCCAGGAAGCACAGAGGCAGGAAGAAAGCCAGCGAGGAAGGAGCCAGGGACCAGATATAGTCCCCAGGGTCATGCTCCCTTGACACACCCAGAAGTGTGCTTCACTTGTCTCCTAAGCCTCTCTCAAGCCAATCAAGTTGACAATCAAGATTTACCAGCACTTGGTGGGAGCGCAGACTGGTGCAACCACTGTGGAAATCAGTATGGAGATACCTCAGAGAACTAGGGCTAGAGGTCCCATTTGACCCAGCTATTCCCCTGCTGGATATCTTCCCCAAAGAATTAAAAGAATCATACCACGGCGATATATGTTCACCCATGTTTATAGCGGCACAGTTTGTAATAGCTAAAACTTGGAAGCAGCCCAAGTGCCCATCAACTGGAGACTGGACAAAGAAAATGTGGTTGTTTTTATAAAATAGAGTACTGTTCAGCCATAAAAAATGAGAAATTAGAGACATTTATAGCTAAATGGATGCACATTGAGGCAATACTCTTAAGTGAAATAAAAAGAACACACATGTGTGAATACCAAATAGTTTCTCTAGTGTGAGAAACTGAAAGTGTAAATAAGGACTAAAATGTATAATAGATAATGTGAAATAGGAAGAAAAGGGGCAAAGGGGAAGGGGAAGTGGGAGGGGTAGGGGAAAGGAAAGAAGGGAATGGAATTAATATGAGAAAATGAAAAAATGGAAACAAAGTCTTTGTAAATAGGGAAGGGATAGAGGGGTTGAAGGGAGGGCAGGGGAAGGGGGAAAAAATAAGAACCGAGAGAGAGATTATGTAAAGGTGCAAATTTCCAATGATGAAAGTCCTTATATTGTATACCTAAAATGTACCAATAAAATTAATTTTAAAAAGATTTACCAGTACACTACTACACTTAAGATTTCTGCATTGTACCATGCAAGTTGTGTTTTAATACAATAAGATATAATACTGGGAGGCTGAAGCAGGAGGATCACATGTTTGAGGCTAGGCTGGACAATTTAGTGCCTTAGCATGACACTGTCTCGAAATAAAAAATATAAAAGGACTAGGGATGTACCTCAGTGTGAAGACCCTGGGTTCAATCCCCAGTATCATGAATAAACTAACAAACAGGAAGTGGGTCAGATGACAGAAAATGGTACTTCCAGCCCTAGTATGCTCCTCAGCTTCCTTATATTCTATTCCAACTAATATCTTCCTAAGGGAAGCAGGATTCCCATAGAGATCGCTTGTTACAAGGGCGCGGGGGGGGACACACTAGCAGGCTCAGTCAGCATTACTCTGGCAGGATGGCGTAAGCCTCAGAGGATGATTGGCAGATTAAGCTGTAAGAAGCTTGCTGGAGAAGCAGGCTGAGAAATGAACAGGACTGATGTGCAAGGTCCCGAGTCAGCCAGTGCGTCCTGCAATTGCATCTCAGTACCACAGAGGGCTTTCCTCTCTGAGTCCTGTGACCACTCATTTTCCTCTGTCTTCTAGGTCCAACTCCCTAGTTAAAGGAAATTCATTCTTTCAAACTTTGCACTGATGTCACAAGAAAGGGCTCTGGAACCAGCTTGCATGAGACCAGGTCTTGCCTGTGTCACACAAGCTGTGGACTTTTGGGGAAATTGCTTAGCTTGTGTAATGTGGCTGCCAAAGACAGCCAAATGAAAAAAAAATAATGGTAGCAACCATGATGGAGAGCTGACTCAAAATAGAGAAAGGAAAGAGCTAAACGTGGTGGCTGGCATATAGTAAGTGCTTAAAAGTTAGCTATTATTATTGCCATCAATATTAGTATCCCCAAGTGCCTTTTTACATAAGTCGAAGAGGATGTGGAAGACTTCCATGACCCCAGGCATCTGATGAGCTCACTATATGACTTTCTGTGAGTTGCATAACCTACCTGGACCTCACTCCTGTTTATAAAATGAGGTGATTTGCTCTTTCTATAGCAGATTTCATGTTTTTAGCAAGAAAAGGTATTTCTATATCATTTGGTAAACACAATAAACAAGAAAATAATAGACTACAATGATATAACAATTTAAATTAAATTTAAAAGATGCTAGACAGGTGGCATTCATGGTCCCAGTAAGGCGTATGCATGTGGGTGTTGGCTTCAGGACTTAAGAAAGGACAGAGTAGAACTAGGGAGCTAGGTAGGAACTGAGCCCCCCCTCCATCTGCCCCACCTATACTCACTTTGGGCCCTCTGGCCCTGGTACACAGGCACTCACTCCTCTCACTTTGCTCCAGCCACCATGCCAGCATCACTTGGCTTTTTGATTAGTTGCAGTCCTTCTCCCTCAGGGCCTTCTCTGCTGAGTCTTTTGCCAGGAATGCACAATATCGTTCAGAGCCTTAGAACTAAAGGGAGAGGCACCAAATGGAACCAGTTTAAATAAAAGAAATTAAAAGGTATATTTGGCTTATTCACTGGGGAAAAGCCAGGCAATGATAGCCTCAGGCCCAGCTAGATCTAGGAATTCAGATGGTTCCCCTTCAAAACATCACCATCCCACTTTTTCTGCATTGGAATCAGTCATACACGCCCATTTAGATGAGAAATGACCACTTGTGTAGTCAAGCTTATGTCACATTGGCTACCTTCCCCTCTTTCCTGACAGTTTTAGCAAAGTCTCTGGTGTGATTCTCATGCCTGATTGAATCATCTGCCCATTCTTCAATCAGTCACCGTGGCCAGGGTGAAGTTTACTGAACAGCCAGGCCTTAATGGCAGAGTCTGCCCCTTCTGACAGACTGAGAGGGCAGTGAGTTGTTTTCAAAGGGAAGTTGAGGGTGGTTCTACCAGGAGAGAAATGGATGCAGAGCAGGTAGACAAATCAACAGAAGCCCACTACACACCCACCTTGAGGCAAGCTTTAGGTCTTAGCTTGAGTGGCCTTTCTTCCAAGAAGACTCCCTGACCCCTGATCTCAGTGTTTTTCCCTTGCTTCTTAGCTCTTATTTTTCTCACAGCAAAATGTACCAAGTTTCAATATGTACAGGCATTGATCCAAGGACTTTGGATAGATTAGTGAATGTAATTCTTCTAATATTTCTATAAGGTGGGTATTTTTTAATCTCCATTTTAGAGATAAGGAAACTGAAGTTCAAAAGGGTTAAGTGACTTGTCCACAGGCACATGGCCAGGATGTGGCAAAGCTGGTATTCAGCCCAGGTGGTCACCTTTTGACCCACACTTTCCACTAAATCATTAGCATATTCTTTTTTTTTTTTGGTACTGGGGATTGAACTTGGGTCCTTGTGCTTGCAAGGCAGGTGGCGAAACCACTGAGCTAAATCCCCAGCCCCTCATTAGCATATTCTTTCAAAACAATCACATGGATAATTGTGAACTTGCACACATTCACACAAACAGGTATGTGCATACCCACATTAGCACACACCCCTCCATTCTCACATAAATGCTCTCAAAATACAGTCACATGTGCATTCATTCACAAATACATTTTGCATTCATACACATCCAAACACACTCACAAAAGCATTATCACATTCATATGTGCATTTGTTCACACACAGATTACACACACTGACACATCCTCATGCACACTCACACAGTCATGCATACACATTTACATGTGCATTCATACACACACACATACACTGTCACACTGATATGCACATGTCACTCACACACATTTATACCTGCTACAGAAACATTCACATGCACACATATATGTATTCACTCGCACACTTGCACACGGGTGCCCACAAACACTCTTATACACAATCATGCACACATTTGCACACATACATTTGCACAACAGCATTCTCAAATGCTCACCTATTATGCATAAGTTCCCTCACACACCCATGCGTGCATATAAACACATGCATCCTTATGCACACATTCACATATACAAACTCATATCCATACATCATACACGTACATTGACACACATACAGAGTCACAAATGGGCACACTCACAAACATTTTCATGCACAGATCAGAGTGACTGGCTGCTCAGTGCTGCCTCTTCACTCTCCTGTGACCCTGTGAAGAGAAGACTTTGTCTCTCTCACCCATTTTTGTACCCTTGGAACCTGCCATGATGCCCACAGTAGGACCTGGTGTCCTGCCCTCACTTTACCAGTGGGAGCAGAGTCCTGACCTCCCTTCAAGAGGAATTTGGAGAGCTAATAAAAAGATTCCCACCTCTCTTTCCCCCATTCCTTGCTCCCTCCTCTCTCCCTTTTCTCTGCCTCTCTCATTCCTCTCCTCCCTCTCCACATTCTGCTCCACCTTCCACAGCTAATTAAATGCCACCATGGAACCTACTGTATTTGCATTTGACTCCAAAGTGCCACAGAGAGGCGTGCTCATTAAGGGCTCTGTGTAGAGAAAGGTGATGAACTGAAGCATGATCGATCTTCATCTCAGCCATCCTATGAGGCATTATGTATTCATCAGGAAGAAGGACATTATGAACCTGAGTGCTTAGGGCTGGAGGGGTAAGTGGGCCAGAGCCTCCTTAGGGACAGTCCTAGGCTAGGCTTCTCTGAGCCCCCTTGCTCTGGATAGGTCAAGAGGAAAGAGGCATGGTTGGGCACCAAATAGCTCCTGTCACTGTGGATGTCAGAAGTCCCTACCACATGACTAGCCAGAGTAGGACAGGCGCAGAACCCCTAGGGTGCTGGCTGCACAGAGGCCTGAACTGACTGGGTTCCATGGCTGCTGGGAGATGGGATGGCTGCCCTGCATGTAACAGAGCACAATTTGCTCCCTGTGTGCTGCTGTGATTGTCACCAGACAGTTCCTGAAAGTCACCTCGATAGCCATCGTCCGTCTTGTAGTTCCTCTTGTTGGGACCTAATAATAGCTGCTGGATAATGATATAAGAACAGCAGCCATCACCTTCTGAGCACCTACTGTGTGCTGGCCTCTGGGAGTAGTGATTTGCCTGGACTATCTCATTAAAATCTTCACAACATCCCTTGGGGGTAGGGGCTGTTATTCCCACTTTGCAGAGGAGGATATTGAGGCTCAGAGAATCAAGTGTAAGCATGGGGTGCACTGAGGTGCTAACCTACGTCTCCTCAACACAATCTCCAATCTAAAAGGACAGCTCATAGCTGGGGCACATATGTATTAGCTTTCTGCTGCTGTAACAGATTATGGCAAACTTAGTGGCTCAACCAATACAAATTCATTATCTCCCAGTACTGGGGGTAAGATATCTGAATGGGGCTCACAGGGCTGAACTCCAACTGCCCAAAGGTTGTGTTCTCTCCTGGAGGATCCCTAGGAGAAGACTTCTTTAGCCTGATCCATAGCCTAGAAGCCACCTAGGCTCCTCAACTTGCAGTCCCACCTCCTTCCACTTTAAGGGTCCTTTGATACCCTAGGGCTCACCTGGAGATCTCAGGTCAGTCCTGTTTTGCAACCAGTGAATTAGCAATGTTCATTCTACCTGCAGCCCTAGCTCCCTTTGCCAAGTAATGCAAAGTGACATATTTATAGCTGCCAGGGATTAGGAAACAGATGTCTTTGGGGCCATTACTCTGCCTACGACAATGTGATAACAACCACCGTCTGTGTGGACCTACTATGTGGCAGGCTGGACACTCATCACTCATTTAGTCTGCACGGTGACCCAGAGAGAGAGGATGTACTACCCACTACCCAGGTGAGAAGATCAAGGCTCAGAAGATGTCTGGGTGAGCATGGGGGTCTCCAGAACTTACCCAGGAGCAGCCCTAGTCTCTGTTGGTCCTCTGGGCTATGACAGGTCTGCTCGAGCACCTGCTCCCTGCATCAATCAATCTGAGAATGGAATGGGGCTTGTTTTTAAATTTTTTATCAGATTTGGGTCTCACCTGGATCTCAGTTGGGGTGCAGGAGAGAATGGAGCTGGCTGGGGTCCCTGGGCCCAGTTACAATATCTCGAATCACTCCCATGCTAATGGTTAGCCCCAGCCCCACCAGGCATCTGTGCTAACAATGCCAGTGTTCCCATGGTCCCTGTCCCCCTCAGCTTATAGAAATCAGATGCAGGAAATAATCCTGCTGACCCTCAACAGCAGCAAAACCACAGGCCTCCCTTCCAGCATGAGACTTGCTGATTCATCGGCAGGGAGGGAGGCGTGCCTCTAACACCCCTCACCTGCACACCAGCTGTACTTACCTCCTAGCAGCCAGGCCAGCCCTGCTGATGGATTTCACTGTTTTCTCCTGAGCCACAGTGGAAGGGGGCTGTGTGAGAGATGGTGCAGGAGGGCCTTGGGGAGACCTGGAGGAGTGGCCTGGGCAGGGAAAGGGAGACTTCAGTGGGCTGGACCAGAGTCAGCTTCCCTGAAGCTGTGTGCCAGGCACTCACACACCCTCCTCCGAGCCTTGTCACCTCAGGAAGCACATGTTGTCCCTCATCTCATTGATTGTTTCCATTTTGCAGATATAGAAGTCAAAGCTCACAGAGGTTATATGACTTGCCCAAGGTCACCCAGTGTGGCTGTAACACAGCAGGTATTCAGATCCAGCTCCCTGGTGAGCTCCAAGCCCTCCCAACCACTCTATCTAGATTTGAGAGGCCCTGGGGGGCTTCTGGGATGGAGGTGAGGGGCACAGTGTGGCTGTGGAGGGACTACTGCTCCCACCTGCCCTCCCCAGGGAATTGGACTGGACACATCCCAGGGGCCCCACCAGCCCCAGCATTCTGGGTCCCCTTGTCCCAGAGTCTGGGGATAGAGGCTGGGGAGAGGGATGGAGAGTCAGCAGCAGCTCTGAGCCAAGCCCTAGGTAGGGGCCTTTGGGCTCAGAGGGAGCTGGTGGTAAGACAGGAGAGGCCCGGGTTGGGCCACCCATTAAAGACCCCAGCCCAGGGCTTCAGGAGGAAAGCAGAGGGCAGAACCGAGCATCTGAGGATCTGAGGAATCAGGATCTGATTCAGCTCTGGGTCTGCTGCTGATTTGCTGTGTGACCTTGGGCAAATTGTGTGGCCTCTCTGGGCTTCAGTTGCCATGTCTGTAGAGAGATGATCACTGCTGCCCCTAATGCAGGGCTATTGAGAAGACTGACAGAGGCCATGGTAGGAAAAGATGCCTGGAAGACACCATACCCCCAGCACAGGGGATGGGGCTTGGCTACTGGCCCCTGAGAGCCCAGCTGATGGGGGGGCTTTCATGAAAATGAGGCTGCTCCCTCACTCTCCTCCACAAGGCCTGTTACTGGGCCTTCACGTGTGCTAGCTGGAGCCTCCCAGATGGTGGCTGGAACCTTGTGAAACACTGATTTATCACCCAAGTGCAGACAGCTCCGGCTGCACCTTCCAGGATCCACAGCTGTGTGCCTTTGGTGAGTCACTTCACCTCTCTGAACTTCTGTTAAGTGGGGATAAGAAATGCCTACTCAGAGATGGTCCTGTTTACTTACCTATTTGTAGTCCCACAGATATTTCCCAGAAGCCTGCCATGTACCAGGCCAGTTATGAGCTGAACAGAGGACCAGGCCCTGTCTTCTCTGGGCTTCTGCTTGTGGGCTGTCCGGTGGCTTGCAGTGAGGAGTGTGTAAGAGGCTAAGAGCCACACTCATGCAAGTGGGTCACGCAGTCAGTGGCAGAATCCAGCCCAGATGATGGGATCACTGTGTGGGTTTCTAGACCCACAACCCAGCAGGGAGGACATGGGGCTCCCACCCTAGCACCAGCTTATGGGTAGAAGCTGAGACTAGATCCTGTTTATCTCTGGTCCCTTGGTCTGTACAGGTGTGGGTCACCTGGAGGAATCTCCCTCAGCTCCTCTTCTGAGCTCGCTGTCCTCTTTCAGTCCAGGCAGGACAGGACTGGAGCAGGAAGTGGGGAGACACACACCTCATTATCAGAACCCCACCAACTCTGGTGGCACCCCCCACAATCCCACCATCGCTGACAACAGCATTTTTAATTATAATTATCACCTGAAAGATTAGACCCTGCCACAGATAATGCAAATGAGATTTAGCCCCTCCTTGCCTCTTCTCTCCTCTCAGCTTTCAGCCTAGGGGTGAGCTCACAACACACCTTGAAACAGGGGGTAGTAAGAGGGACATTCACGCAAAAGGGAATGTGGGGGGCAAAAGGGAATGTGGATAGGAACACACATCTGGGGGTGAGGGGCACATTGTGTGGATGTCCTGAAGGTACATGAGGCCAGGTGTGCATGAGTGAGTGTGTGTGTGTGCGTGTGTGTGTGTGTGTGTGTTTGGATCCACATGTAATGACATGGAAGATGAGAACCGGGGCAGGCAACACCTTGTTGGGGTAGAGCAGGAAGTAGGGTAAGAGTCAGATGGTGGGGAGTAGCCAATGGAGTTCTGGCCCTGGTCTCTCACTGGAGGTCATAGCTGGAGCCCTGGAGGCTGCAGGGCCCCACTCCTGACTGCCTCTCTCCCCTTTCCAAGATCCCATTTCCTCATCACCAAGTGGGTGCAAGGAGTAGTCCTCCCATGTAGGACCGTGAGGCTTGGGGACTCTTTGATGGGCTGTGTACACAGCACCAGCACTGGGTGAGCCCCAGGAGTAGTTATCAGCACCTGTGTGCTCCAGGGTGGCAGTGTTGGCAGACAGTATGGTGACTGACAAGAGAGAGCATCCCCATGGGGAATGAGGGCTCAGATTCTGAGGTCCAGGTGGCAGCACCCAGCCCTGGTACTTGTTATGGCTGTGGTCCCCAGTGTTCTCTGTAAAGAACAGCCTGTCTTCCCAAGGACAGTGTGTGGCTGCAGCTATAGATGTTGTCCATCAAACCCCAGTGGCATCATCGTGGAACCTTGCAGGGTGAGAATTCACTGAGGAGTGTCCACCCAGCTGCATAGCCCACGAGTTTGCATCAGCCCCAAGCAATGGAGCCTCCCCAGTCCTAGAGAGGAGCTATGCCCATGAGAAAGAACATGCCTTGTTTCATGTCGACCATGATGTCCTCTTCCTCCCCAGGGTCTCCTAGGTGGTGCTTAGGAACACAGAAGGAACCATGAGGCTTCATGCTTGAGCTTCAGCCCTAGTGGGGATGGGAGTGCACCATCATCCCTGAACATCCACCGCACACCAAACACTGGGTCTGCTCTCATTCTCCCAGCAAGTTGCTGCCACCCATTCTGCAGGGGAGGAAACTGAAGCTCTGAGCAGAATTGTGATGGGCCCATGGCCACAAGCCACTGAGTGACGGGGGTGGGATAGAAACCTGTGTCTGTCAGATCCTCCTTGCTCAGATCCCTTTAATTGCTGTGTGAGGGTGGGGACCTTGCCCTGCTGCATCCTTGTGCCCTGTATTGTGCCAGCATAAGTGTTCAAGGGACCCTTGATGGATGAATGAGTGAATGAATGAATGAATAAATGATGAATGAGCTTGGCCTAGAACACGGGTCACCTGCCTCCCAGCACTGGGGCCTCCCTGTTCCAAGTTTTGGGGGATGAGAGGGCTATAGTAGGGACAGAGGCTGGTCCTGGCCCTGCTTGGTCCCTCCCAGGCTGGGGGACATATCGGGCCTATCCTTCTGGTGCTGACTCCCCATGTACTATCATTCTTGCCTCACCTAGACTTCTCCTGGGACCATGGGGATTTTCACAGACTCCTACCACCCAGTTCCAGCCACCATAGAGAAATAGTGGAGCCAAAGAGGAGATGTCCAAGAAGAGACTTGTCCCAGGCCCTTAGCCCCAACTTGAGGGAGGAGACAGAAGTCTCTCAATCAGGTGGGGGAGACAACTGCCTTCAGAAATACCCAGGTTAATGGGGGGGTTCTGGTCCTCACCAGGGTCAGGAGCCCTCGGAGAGACCAGGCACTGCTGCAACCCCATGCCTGCCAACTCACAGGCCCAAGTTCACATTCCCCAATGAGGGCTCCCTCTCCTAGTGGGCATCTCCTCCTTGTGGCCAAGAAGGGTGGACTTGGGTGTAAGGCGCTCAGAGTGTTCATCTTCTTGTGGCCAAGGAAGCCAGTGACCTCCCCTGACCTGGGGGACCTGGGTCACAGCTTCACTTGGCCTACAGCAGCCTGCAGCATTGTGGCTGACCCTCTACTCACTCGGTCTCCCCATCAGTGACCCAGGCTAGGATCTCTCTCCTCTCCTCACTGCCTCCCCTTCTCCACCCCTCTGCCATCACCTCGGTTCTTGATCCCGCAATTGTCTTGATCCAACAGAAACCTGGCTCATTTCTGGGGCCCATAAACCACCCAATGAGGAGGCTGGGCTGGCAGCTCCACTTCCACTCCATCGCCCACTCTAATGCATTATATGACACTTTCAATTTATTTTTCAATTCCTTCACCATCAGAAATGACGATTAAATTCCCAGCGTAAATGCCGCTTTACCAAACTGAATTAATCACAGATGAGGAGGGGCGCAGGGCTCCATTTGATCAGAGCGTGGCAGGTGTTAACTCCTTGGGTCTCACAGCAGGGCAGGGACTCAAGGGTCCCCCTCCAGGACGATCTGCTCAGAACCACACTAGGGGTTCATCTAACCCCACCCCGTTGCTCTCTGGCAGCCTCACTCTTGTGGGGGCTCTGAGAGGAGGAGTCTTGACCCAGGCCACATACCCCATGAGGCCAGAGTCAGGGGACACGGGTCTGGCTACTTCTGACCCTTTCTCAGGTCCCAGGGGTGGGGCGTCCCCATCCAGGACTTGACACAGGGAGCATCCAGAGTTTGACATTTTCCAGGCTGCTTAACCACTCCAGAATTCCTGCAGGCACCAGGTTGGGGAAAACCAATGATCTCAGAGGCCAGATGACAGGTCCAGGAGGGACAGGGGCAGCTCTCTCACCCCACAGCAGACCTTTGCCCCTCTCTGCTGGGAACCTTTTTGGTCATCCCACAGCATCCAAATCTGACCTCAGGTCTTCTCCGTTCTCCATCTCCCCACTCCAATCACCACCCAGCACTCCTGTCCCCCTGAGGCTCTCTCAGCCTCTCCTTGCCCCACATCCAGGCTGCCCCCCTCCAACTCCTACCCATCCTACATGCACATACGGCTCTATTATCTCCTGGCACAAACCCTCAGGGCTCCTGCTGTTCAGAGCCAACCCATGCCAGCCCAAGTGGTGACCTGCTCCCTCAGCTTTCTGAATCCTCTCCTTGCCTGGCCTGCTTGACTCTTCAGCCTTCAAGTTTTTCTGCTTAAACACCCCTCCCCCCAGAGAAATTTCTAGACACCATCTCCCAAACCCAATTAGATTCTCCCTGTTAAGGTTCTTCTCAAATCCATTTCGTTTCCTTCAGAGCACTTAACAGGAGTTATAATTAAACACTAATTTGTAAGTTTGTTTAATAGAATCCCCAGGGAAGGGACTTATTCTGACTTGCTCAATGCTACAGCCCCTAAATCTGGCCTGGAATACAGTGCATGCTCAGTACCAACTTTTGAACGAATGAATGAATGAGCAAAAAACTCTCTTGGTGCCCAGTCTGTGCCATGCTGAGGCTGGGACTTGGAGCTGGAGCAGACATGGCCCTAGCTAGCTGGGCTCTCAGGGATGTGTAGGGGTTTGCCCAACATTGCAAACTAGGTTGGCATCCCCAGCTTCTGAGAGGTGGCCCCTCACCACCCCTCTGAGAGGAAGCCTGTGCCCTTCAGAAAGTGGCTCCTATTTCAGACCATTGAGTGCTCCCGGAGATTGGTAAGAGTTCAGGCTGTGGGTCAGTTCCACCTGGGTTTGAATCCTGACTCTGCTCTTGACACTGTGCGACCTTAGCCAAGTCACTCAGACTCTCTGAGCCTCTGTCTCCTCCTGGATAAACATACTACCCTTTCTTGGTGCTGCTCCAAGTCCTACCCACTATGAAGAAGGCATAGTGCTGCAGTACCCACCCCTCCCATGGAGGAGACACACCAGGCAGCCGGGCACTCCAGGCAGAGCAGAGGTGGCTAAGGGGGGACTGAGGAAGGTCTGACTCCTTTACACAGGTCCCTGAAGCCCCCTCCATTCCTCACCCCCACACACATCTCTCCTACAACTGCTGCTCCAGGCTCATGCCTGCTGCTCCCTCTCCACACACGCAGTCACGCACACAACATGTACACACATAAGCGCACACACACAATCACATACAGGCATACACCCACATGGGCAGGTAGACAGCACCGAGGGAAGGCTGGAGCAGACAGTGAGGACTTAGCAGAGATGCCATCGTCTGGGAGACAGGAGGGCACCTGCAGGAGTCCTGCCTTCACCTGGCCTTGTGGACAGTATATGTTACCTAGATGAAGACTGTTCCCCCTCTCAGAGGATCCTGCCCAGCCCACCTCAGCCTCCACTGAGAAGGTCAGTTTCTTCCCCTCTTTGTGCCTCCCTTTCATCCCCTGAAAATGGCTGTGATGCTTGCTCTGAGGGTGGAAATAAAAAGAAAAGCAAAAACACAACAGACAGGAGATATTTGCAAAGGTCAGGTTGTGCCCATGACAGGATGATGAGGAACATGTGTGAGGAATGGGGAGTTGGGAGACCTACTTCTGGACCCAACTCTGTCACTGGGCAGCTGGGTCAGACCCCCAGAGTCCTACGTTAATTCACCAACCCAGTCTACAGGTGTTGATTTCACATGAGTGGAACTTGCTGAAATCTGCCCTGAAGAACCTGCCGGAAATCCACTCTCCAGGGTAACAGAGAAACCTGTTTACATGGAGCTAAATGGCTGCAAGTGCTGGGATTGCTAGGGGCTACTGCAGGCCAGAGGTGGTGCTGACCACTGTGCTCATCAACAGGTCACTGTGAGAGCTACACCTTAGCAAGCTGCCTGCACAGCAGCCAGTGAATGTTAGAGAAACCACCTGTACCACAGAACCTGGGGTTGGGGAAACTAGTCCCGTTGCAATAGTCTCCTAAACTAAGGAATACTCCAGAACTAGCAAGGAAACGCCTTCCACCTGCCATGCATCTCTTCTCCCCTCTACTGACTGGGGTGAACGTCAGGTCAATTGGAAATTGAAAACTTTTTATAGAGTGGTACCCAATTCCCCTCTCGTAGATCAGGTGGCCAAGCGTGCACTGGAGCTGAGAGGCAATGCATCTGCATCTGTAGCTGGCACAGTCCACCTCTGTTCATCTTCCTTATCCACGCTTCCGCATAGACCTGAACCCACAGATAAGTAGAGCAGTGAAAGAGCTCTGTATTTCTACCTAACAAGAGGCAACTATCTATCTTATAAGTGAGCAAGACCTTACTGCAAAGCAAGGGGGCACATGATTCCAAGATTCATTGTATCCTTTGCTAGCTAGAAATTACTCCTCAATTCAGTCACAGTCCACTGACTATTCTGCTGCTGAAGACTAAATTGCTAACTTAAAACCACTTGTATATAAAATAAGAAATGAGGTAAAAGGAAAAAGAAGAAGAAAGTGGCTAGCACACATAAGTAAACATGGATATGCTGCAAGAAAATTAGAAACATGCAAAGCTGCTACAGGCCTCGCTTGTTTTAATGAGTCATGGGGTCATAATTGTTATGAGTGGCTGCCCTCCTCCACTTCTCACTCCATATGCCCCATCTGCCTCCAGTCTCAGCCCAGTCTCTGATGGTCAGGATTCTTTACATGGGGAGAGCCCCAAGCCTTCACTGCTGAAAGCCTGGCCTCTCTTTGTCAGGGAGTGGGTGAACTTGGTTTCCTACCACCCTTTATTACAAGCACTGTGAGCCATCGTATCAACTCAGTTTCTCCTTGGAAGGTGAGACCAGTCAGTCAAGATATCAAGTTAACCTCCTTCTGGCTTATTAGTTCAGCAACATAAGTCAAACTGGCCATAGGACTGCCCCATTTTCCAGTTCACCATTGTTGTATCCTTACAACTTGGAGGGAATTGAGCCCTCCAAATCAGCAGAAAACAAAACTAGCCACAATGTGATGAAGAAAGCAAACTCTTCTGGTGGGTTTTTAATGGATCTTTAGGGGTAGAAGCCATGCTCACTTCTGCTCCTTATCCCCCAAGCCCAGGAATTCTATCTGTGGTGGTGACAGCACCTTATCCAATGGTCCCAGGCTCAAAGCACATTCTGCAATAAGCAAGAGAGAACCCCATCTCTCCAGGCTCGGATATCCCCATCTGCACCACAACTGAGTCTTCTGGGAGCATACCACATGGTGTCTGGAAACAGGACATGAGCCAGTGGCTGATCTCCTTTGTTGCAATTGAGCTCCTTGGTCAGAAGCAAAGCTGGGAAGAGTGTCATGATGGTGAAAAGGCATGTAGGAGTTCATAGATGATGGTTCTAGAAGAGGAGTCTTGGCCAAGAAAGCCAAATCCATATCCAGAGCTTTTGTCCATTACTGAGAAGGTGAGTCTCCACCTCCTCCAAAGGGAACAAGTCCCATGCAATTAAATAGCCCCAGGGAGCTGGTGGATTCCCTGGAAATCACACTATATCAGGCATTGGTGTTGGCCTCTACTGCTGGTACATTAGGAATTGCTAAGTTTAACCAGGTCAGTCTTGGCCAAGGCAGACCATGCTGATGGGCTCGTGCCCAGCATCCATCCTGCCACCATGGCCTCTCTGTCCATGTTGAGCAAGCACGCAATTGTGTGGAAATTGTGACTGTGTGGAAATTCATTCTGCCCACCTAACTGTAAGAGAACCCATCTTCAGTGGGCACCCTGTAGTGAGTCCAGCCACATACCTTTTCCCCAGACCTCCTCATTTCTAGGCTCATCCCATTTCTTCAAGTTCCTGACCGTCCAGCCAACCACAGGCAAGCACATGTGCATCTATGTAAGTCCTATTCTTGGCCTCCTCTCATTCTAAACACAGCAGACAAGCAAGGGTGCTCTTAAGAGTGCCATGAGAACTTCCCTTCACCACAGCCCTTCAGGGTCCCCTCTGTGCGTAGCCACAGTGGGGCAGTGTCCATGTTAGCGCAGCATGGACATACTGTGCAGACTCTGTAGACCATGCTCAAGGTTGTTCTTCCTCATCAGCTGGTCATCTCCTGAATATCTGTTTGAATCTGTTTCATGGATTCCATTTCTTTCTTATGTTGGGCAATCATGGTTTCCGTTTCTTTCTTATGCTGGGCATTCATGGCTTCCAGCATGTTCCTGATCTCATCTATTTTCTTGTCTGTTTCTGCTCTAGAGCCTCTAATCATGTCTTTCACTCTACACACCATCTCTGTATTTATCTGGGAGATTATTTCTGCTTTGAATTTTTCTAGAGCCTCATGTATCTGCTTTGTTACTTCCTGTGCTATCAGTTCAGGGTGTCCAGGTGGTTGATTACCTGACTTTTCCACCTCATTTCCCCCAGAATTTCCTTTTGGTGGTGTGGAAGCCTGTGTTTGTGCCTTGCTTAAATGTCTTCTCATTTTTGTTTTTGGTACTGTTCTTGGTTTAATTCCTGGGTTGATATTTCAAAATTGCTTAATGTAGGTATCTTTGTTGCTTGTGTTTAAAACCCTTGTGGAATGATTGCTTTTCAGAGATGTCTTCCAGATATGGCTTGTGTTTAGGTTTTGTGGCTCTAATGACTCTGAGGCTATTTTATTTTCCTTATACCAGGAAGGAAAACTGATTAGATCAATCACAACATGTTAGGCCAAATGTTACAATCAGCAATACCATAGCATCAAGCGCAGCTTAGAAAATGACAATTTGTGGTAGTTATTAATCTATCACATTTAACTATGTGAAGTATAATCCCCTGTGCCTCTGTAGTGAGGGGCCAGGTAGCAGAAGAGCCATAAGGTGGGGGTGGGGTGGAATTGGGCCTTGCAGGCACCTGTGTGGCTAAGCGGAGCACCGGATGAAGGCGGGGCTCCAAGCTGCTCCTGGGACCTCACCTTGCCGTGGACAGGAACCAGACTCTTCAGCTGGTCAGGAGGAGCAGACTGGGAGAGGAAGCAGTACAGCAGTTGGCCACAACTGTCTGTGCTGCCTGCCCATGCAGCTTGTTTGGACCTTCCAGATCCACCTGAGTCCCTTCCTAAGGCACCTGTAAGCATCCCACCTGGGGACCAAACTACACCAAGTTCGTAATAGGCAACACAGGTTTCATGGTCACTTAATGCCTCAGAGTTAGATGTCCCTTCTCTACCATGGCCCAGTAGCAAGCCAGAAGCCATTTCTCAAAAGAAACAGTTACCTGTGGAAGAGGGCATGAGTTTGCTCTGCAACCCCAGACTCTGCCCTGTGGATCCCATGTTAGTGTTGGCCTCAGGCTCCACACAGTACCGAGTTTGCCATAGACTCTGAGGACCACATGTCATAAGTCCCAAGCAGCAGAGCAGCTGCTTTACTTTGCTGGACTGGTAGCTTATCACAGAGGGTGTGGGCCCTTGAGCTGTTGTGAGTGTATTTCCTACTCCCCAGCTTGCATCTGTCTGATACAGATGCCAAAATTACCTACCACACACTGCTCCTTGGGCCCAGGCAGCTTGTCACCAGCATGCTGCACCAGTGTGTCATTTTGTGGAATGTCCCAACAACAATCCAGTTCTTTGCAGATTATCGCGGATACACCTAATACCAGGGGACCCACTCAGCTCAGACTGCATATTTCCAGGTCCCAGCTGCCTCTTTGCAGTCCTACAGGGACTAGGAGAGTTGCTGCCCTACCTACAGTGAAAAAATGCAGACTGTATTCAAATTATACTAGTTCACAAGTTTCCATTAATTCATTCACCTTCCCACTCCCCCTATTCACCCATCTACCCACTCATCCACCCACCCACCAATTCACCAACCTATCAACCATCATTTGATGAATAGCTACTATGGGCAGACTTCCCACTCACCTCCTGTTTCATAACCTAGAAACTTCATGAATGAAACTACCCCATCTGGAGCTCTCAAAGAATAGAAGTACCCCTGTTCTCCCAGAGGGGAGGTGCTAGGGCATAGGGTCGACTTCTCCCTATCCCCACATCCTTTCAGACTCTGCAGGTGGCTCTGATTGGACTTGGTGGCTCCTGCTGATGGGCCATGTGTCGGGAACCTAGGGAAGGTCTAATTAATTATGATAATTGGCACCTTCGCAGATGTCTGCCATGTGACACCCGCTCTGTGATAAAAGGTTCCTGTAATTCTGTTTGAACAGCACTTTCCAAGCAATATGTTTGTCTTTTGGGCCACCAAGAAAACACTATTTTTCAGACACTACCTGGAGTGGGCTGGCTGGGCCCTTGGTCCAATGTACACTCCCTCCTGGAGGGTCTCAGGTGGTGCCAGAGCTGGAGGACAGCTGTGACTCAGGGCAGCAGAGCAGCAGCCAGGGAGTGAGGAAGGTGTTTAGAGACAGAAGAAGTGGCACAGATGCTGGAGTAGGTGTAAGGAGGGCAGGCCTGCACTGATTCAATCCTCACACCATCCCTGAGACCAGGCCAGTGTCACCCGATGGAGATCTGTAACCTGCAGCTCAGAGATGAGCAGTGATGTGCTTGGGTCACCCCACCTTCACTGTCACCTGCAGCCCCTTGGCCCGCTCAATGTTCTCCCTTCCAGCTGCCTGCTCTATGCCCACCTCAGGGTCTCCAAGTGTGCCTCAGAGTGGCAGAGGCCCTGGACTCCCAGGCCTTCCCCAGATCCTGGAGCCACATCTCTAGGGAGGCCAGCAAATCTGTGTTTACCACCTCCCAGGCTATCTGACCTGCTCCAACACCCAGGTGCCACTGTCACATGAGTTCCCTCCTTCCTACTCCCCCCAGCCCTCCCATCTGCACCAGGCCAGACCGACTTCGCCCACACCCTGCCTGGCCCCATTAGCCCAGCACTGCTGCACCCTGAACCCTACCACCCAGCCACAGATGCCAGGAAGCCTCTAGCCAAAGAGCGTGTGCCCCTCTGCCTTGGACTCCTGCCTATGTCCCCTGCCCCACCCTCTGGAACATCACCCGAGGGCCCCGAGGGCACAGATGGCACAGGGGTGGTGGGACCCTGCAGAATTTCTCACACTAATGCCCAGGGAACCCAGAGTGAGTGGGCTTGGAGCCTCAAGCCTTGACTGTGGGCTTAGGGGACAGCAGTGAGATCTCCCAGCATCTGTAACTCAGTTAATCCCTACAAGAGTCACCAGCCATCCACAGCCCTACTCCATCCCCACCAGATCTTGGTCCAGCCACAGGACCTGCATCCCCTGCTGAGCAGTGGGAGGCCCAGCTAGTTAGGGCCAGACTGTAACTCTGCTCTTCCATGACAATTGTCGGGGTCCCAGGTCTGTGAGTGGTTCCATTAGGGACACAAAATCAGCTGTCAACTTTTGCCTCTAACTTTCTATTATCAATAGACAGGGGTCTGATGGAAAGTTCTAGAAGGACTGACTTTGTTCAAGGTCTCTGAATAATGGTGATGTTTGCTGAAAGCTGACTTTGTGCCACGCTTACACACCATCTACATCATCTCATTTAACCCTTAAGATAGCCACACAGGTGTGTTGCTCTTTCCTTGTATCAGTGAGAAAACTGAGGGACGAGTACGTTTGGTTCTGGGCCTCCAAGGAAGGTAGGGGCTCTTGGCAGTTAGGCAGCACAAAGAGCCAACCTGGGAAGAGAATTTACATCCAGATGCCAGACAGTGTCAGTCCCAGCTTTGCCTGTTGGGGCCCCACAACTTACTGTGCACATCAAGTGGTACCTACACTACTTGGGAAATCATGAGATGCCTTTGATGAAAAGCAATGACATTCTAAGCTAGAAAAGGTAAAAGGACTTTGAAATCATGATCCTGGAGCCAATCCCCAATCAGAGGGTAAAGATAAGATGGCCAATATCACAGAAAGGACAAAGAGAGGAAAGCATGACAGCTGTTCCTCCTCACTATGCCCTGCATGTTTTCAAAACCTCAGGCACCATTACCCTGATTGGCCTTACATGTGTGGGGAGGAGCAGGTGGGAGAACAGGCTTGAGGAAAGACAGGGGTCATTGCAACCACACACACTGATGCCCCAGCTTCCAGCAACCATGGGACGCACAGCCCAGAGCATAGGAGCCTAGGGACAGCTTCCAGCACTGCCAAGGCTATGGTGGTTCCCATTGTGTTGGGATAGAGAGCCACTGTCCAGTTTTTAGCATTATCCTTGAAGACTCAGAGAAGTTTCTGCTGTATCCAAAGACTCACAACATCTTCCCCATGACAGCCAGTCCACTGAGGTGATGATACCTTGCTGTCCAACCTGTAATGGGTGAGAAGCTGGAGGATCTAAACTCCCTCTCAGTCTCCCTAGTGGCATAGCTCTGAGGTTCTCCTCCAAGGGGACTGCTGCTCCCCTGGGGGTGTTTCTGGATCTCTAAACATCAAGCCAAGGACATGTGGAAAAGCCATACACATCTGGAATCCTGAGCCACTATTCAATGCTCAAAGAAGTTAGTAAGGCTCAGTTTCCTCTTTTGTTCTGGTCTAGATTTCACAGAAGCAACTCAGAGCTTATGGATGGAGTCGCAGTCAATTGCTGGTTTAAATAATACAGAAAACAAACATACATCCCTCCCTGTTTTTCGTCTTCAGTTGTCTGCAGTTGGTTTTAAGAGAGGAGACTCACCTCCATCCTCTCACTAGAGCACAAACTGGGTTCTCCCTCGTGACCCCATTCAGTCCTAATGCTAACCCCAGGAAGTAACTCCAGGGTGTCCCCTGGGAGCAGAGCAGAGAACTGGAGGACCTTAGACAGTGAGGGGAGCAAGATGCCTGGCCTTCATCGGCTGGAGCAGGTAGCATTCACAGACACCTGCCCTGCCTCAGGAACAAACCTAACCTGTGACACCAAACTTGACCTCACTTAGGATGGGCATGCAGAAGGCATCAAAAAAAGTGACACTACCACTGTCCCCAGCACCAAGGAGCAGAGCTGCCCCCAGAACAGAGGAGGTGAACCTTCCAGGATGCCATACCACCACCCCCAGCACCAAGGAGGTGAGCCACGTGGGCACCAGCAGCACACATCCCCACCCCCCACCCCATTGAAATGAGAAGACACTTAAACAAGTCTCAAACCCGGACTATCAGATCACCTAAAGCAACCCTAAAGGGAAAAGAGATAGAACAATCTGATACTCAATCACTGGACTCCCTGAACTGGCAACAAAAGAGGATCTGGAAAAAATAAAATCAGAAATAATTTTTCAGATAACAATAGAGATTGTCCTCATAGTCCAAGACATGATTAATAAATCTAGAGAGGACACAGATAAAAACTAGAAGAGTTGAGGAACATGATGGAATCTCAACATAGGAAACAAATGGAATCCATAAAACAGATATAAATAGATTTCCAGGAGATTAAAAACTCCACTGAAAGTTTACACAGCAGAACGAGCCAATGTGAGGACAGAATTTCAGATATAGAAGATAAGATTGCAATTAGTGATCAGGAAAGGAAAAATCTCTTTAAAATAGTAAGGGACCATGAGAAATCAATCCAATAGCTGCTAGACGATGCAAAGAAGAATAACATAGGACTGATTGGAGTCAATGAAGAAGCAGGAGAGAGTGTAGATGACATAAAAAAAACTGTTCACAGAAGTGATGGCAGAAAACTTCCCCAGCAGGGGAAAAGAACTTAACATACAGATAAGTGAGGCATATAGGATTCCAGCTAGTCTTGATCAAAAAGAATCTACACATAGGCATATAATAGTTAAGATTCCAGAAACCCAACAGAAGAACAAAATTCTACAAGCAGTTAGAGAAAAGAAACAAATCACATACAAAGGAAAGCCCATCAGAATCGCAGCAGACTTCTCAATGCAAACTCTCAAGGCAAGAAGAGCTTGGAGTGATGCATTTCAAGCCCTAAAGGAAAACACCCTCCAATCCAGATTGATATACTCTGCAAAACTATCTTTCAAAATGGATGGAGAAATAAGATACTTTCATGACAAAGAGCACCTTAGAAACTTCATGAATACCAAACCAGCACTCCAAAAAATTTTAGACAATATCCTAGAAAAAGACAAATGAGGATCACAACCCCAGGAAGCCCAGCAGAATGAATCCATCAGGCATGACAAGAAATTAAATGTAAAGGGGGAGAATCTAACAAAAAGAAAAAGTCATGACAATGATAAGTCAATATGTATCAGTTATAACCATCAATGTTAATGGTCTCAATTCACCAATCAAAAGAAATAGAGTGGCAGAATGAGTTAAGAAGCAAGATCCAAAAATATGCTGCATACAAGAAACACATTTAATTCAAAAAGAAACTTATAGATTGAAAGTTAAAGGTGGAAAACAATACTCTGTGTGACAGGAACCCGAAGAAAAAATCAGGAGTAGCTATCCTCTTTGCAGATCAAGTGGATTTCAAACCAAAATCTGAAACACTTCTGGTCCCAAGAATTTCAGATAAGGGATAATCAACTTGTATGTACAAATCTATTGTGAACATGTGTTTGCATTTCTGTTAAGTAAAAACTTAAGAACAGAACTGTTGGTTCTTAACAGTAATACAAGAAATTTCTATATTGTTTTCCAAAATGTTTTTATCATTTTACGTTCACATTAGCAGTATTAGACAGTTCTAACTGGTTCACACCTAAGCTGACATTTGTTCTTTTAAAAATTTTAACTTCATCTCCCTAATGAGTATATAATACAATCTGCTATTGTACTGATAAGTGCTTTTCTGATTCTAGTGTTGCACACTTTTCCTTGTGCTGTACTGGCTATTTATCATCTTCTTGTGTCTACTTTTTAATTGGGTTGTCTATTAATGAGCTATAAGAGTTTTTTATATATCCTGGTCATATATTATATGTACTATAAATATGTTCTGTTTAAGGACTACTGTTCATTATCTTAATGATGTCATTTAAAGTTCTAAATTTCTATGGAATCTCATTTATCAATTTCTTTCTTTTACGCATCATGTTTTTGTATCCTAGGAAATTCTGCCTACCCTAAATTCATGAATATTTTCCCTTATAATTTCTTCTGAAAGTTTTATAGTTTTAGTCTTTCATATTTAGGTTCATAGATCCTTTCAAGTTATTTTTATGTATGGAAATAAAGGGTTGAGGTTAATTTTTTACCTACGGATACTAGGTGTTCTAGTACCATTTGTTGAAAACACTATCTTTTTCTCTGCTCTTGAGTTGAGTTTATGTTCTATAAAATGTTAATGTCAAATAATCTTGCAAAAATCAGTGGACCATATATGTGTGGTTCTATTTTTAGATTCTCTTTTATTCCAATGATCTATATGTCTTTCCTTATGCCAACATTGCCTTGATAACTGTAGCTTTAGAAGGAGTCTTAAAATTAGGTAATAAATGTCTTTTTACTTTTCTAGGTCCTTCTACTCCTACATAACTTTTAAATTTCAATATCCAATTCTTCATTTATAGCAAGTATACATAGACCTGAATTTTTATATATACCTTGTGTTGTCTAATCCTGCTAAATTCAAATACAAGTTCTAGGGGATCCTAGAGATTTCTTAGTATTTTCTCTGTATTTTCATCTACATATAAAGATTTTACTTCTGCCTTGCCAGTTCTATCCTAATTGTGTCATTTTATTGCCAGACTACTTTGGTTTGGGCCTATGTTTCCAAGTCTAATGGACGGATGAAGAGTAGGCATATCTCCCCTTGTTCCCCACATTAGGGAGAAAACATTGTATCTTTTCCATTCATATAAGGCGTTTTTGCTGAAGTATGGAGTACATGGCTTTTATCTGTTGAGAAGTTTCTGTTCTACTTCTAGACTCCTGATAGCTTTAACCATGAACAGTTGTAAAATTTAGTCCAATACTTTTTCTGCAACTACTGACAGGATCATATGGCTTTTTCCTTTCTTCTGTTAAAATTACGACTTATGGGGGTGGATCTTCCAATGCTGAACCAACACTGCCATCCCTATAATAAAACCATAAAATCACTTTCTACCTACTGCCAGATCTGACTTCTAATAGTTCGTTTTGTTAAACAAATCTTTATCTATGTTCGTACTTTTTTCTTCTATTATCTTTATCCAGTTTTAGTATTAGCACAATGTTGATTTCTTAAAATGAGGGGAGAAGTGTTCCTTCTTTTTTCTGCTTTAAATGTTTGATACAATTCATCAGTTAAAATGTGTATGAGCCTGTTGTTGTCATATAGGTAGGTTTTCAAGCTAGGAATATACTTTCTTTAATAGGTGCTATTCAAATTTTATATGTCTTCCAGAGTCAGTTTCATTAATTTGTCTTCCAAGGTACTTCTTAGAAGTTGTCAAATTTATTTCAAAAAAGATTTTTTGTAATATGCTTTCTATATCCTTTTAAATTCTGTAAAATCTGTGGTAATGTCCTCTAAATCTTGATATTGTAATTTTAAAATGTATAATTGATATTGTGTAATAGGAAGAAAAGGCCTAAATGAGTAGGGGAAATGGGAGGGGTAGGGGAAGGAAAGAAGGGAAAAGAAAAATATTAGAAAAGGAAAAAAATGGAAACAAAGTCTTTGTAAATAAGGAAGAATGGAGGGGGTGAAGGGAGGGCAGGGGAATGGGGAAAAAATAAGAATCAAGATACGTCATGTAAAGGTACAAGATCCCAATGATGAATGTAACTGTATTGTATGTATAGCTAAAATGTACCAATAAACTTAATGAAAAAAAAAGAAAAACTTTCAATCAAATTTTAAGGTAAAATATGTCAGGTATTCAGCTAACTCAAGAATATCTTGAAGCAAAATTAAAGAAAAAATTATAAATTAAAAAACTGGTAGAATTTTAAGGCAACTAAATATTACTCAGAAAAACATGAAATATTAGAAATTAAAATTTATTTTAGAATATAATATAGAGAAAATCACCCTTTGAATGATGGATATTAAATTAAATGAGAATATATCTGTGTCTAAAGTTAATAGCATTAATTTTTGTAGAATAAAAGGGCATTTTGCAGTGCAAGATTTTTGTATCATAGTATTTCAATGTACCTATGATTTTGAATTTTTAGAATTACTATCAATAAAATATATCTATATTTAAAAAATGACACCTTGTGGCATTGGGTTGCACCATTTTGTTCCATGGCAGACACCACCAATCAGTCACTCTCTTCCTGGGCTCAAATCCACCTGTTCAAAGAGGACATCAATCTGAAAGACACAGGAGCCTATTGACTCAATAGACCTCCAGCTCCACTAATTGCTGCTGGTGGAGTCAGAAGGCTCTGTGAGTGACTAACAGTGAGCATCTCCCACCCTCACCTTAGTTTCCCCATTGATAAAATCAGGATGACCACTACTAAATAAGGCTGCTGATGGAGCTGAGTGAAAAAGACCACATCCTGCAAGAGCAGATGTCCACAGGGAAGTTTAAACACAAGGAAGCTCTTCTTTTGCCCATATGGGTGTTTCCTGCTCACTTGATGACTGTCTGGTGGCCACTTATATCATGGCTGTTAAGGAGTTTTGGGGAGGTCACTGTGTTGCAGTCCTGGGTCTCCCCTGGACCAGCTGTGTGTTCTGGGTAAATCTCCACCTCCCTGGATATGGAAGAGGAATGTAGTGGCATAGAAATGCCCAACTTGGCCTATGAGATTTGGCTACACCTGGGATATTCTTTTCAATAAAACACTTTAACAAATGAATTTTTTAAAGATGCTCTGCTATCAAATCAGGACACCTGACACACCCCACACTCTCTCTTGCCCTTCTCAGTTTCCTCAGAAAGCCTTAGAAGTTCACTGTCTCCATGTGGTTAATAGGCAAAGCTAGGCTTCCTTATTGTGGAAGAGTTTCAGTTCATTTGAACTTCCTGAGTGACAGAATCTATCCATTTCCAGTGGAGTTTCTAATCCCTGCAATTTCCACGGTGCTAGGAAATATGAACAAAAGTTTGAAGCACACATGTTGTGCATCTTGTCTACAAACTACGCACCTTAGAGAAGGCTGTTAAATGCATCTTGTGGGTACTGAGGCAGGAGTCTCTGAGGCTCCAGAGGGTAGGAAAGGATGTATGGGTACAGCCCCCAGGGCTCAGCCTGCATTACAAAGGAGAAACACTGCCTAGGGACAGGGATGGATGGTAGGAGGCCAGGGTAAGACTGGGAGGGCCCAGGCCAGCTAGGGTCACTGTGGGCACCATGAAAACCAAGGATTTGGGGTCACATTTGAATTCTCAGGGGTTCTAGCAAGAGTTAACTTTTGTAAGCCTCAGTTTTCCCTGGGTAGGATGGCCAGGATAGAATGGTGTTTGGTGAGTGGTCCTGCTGCCACTTTGTTATTTAAAGTTTGGAGGAGGCTCCCTCACTCCTACTTTCCCTGGAAGGGTTCCCCTGCATACACATACCCACACAGAGGTGCAAGTTCCAGGAGCAGCAGGGCCTCCCACCACCATCTTTCCAGAGCCTGGGTGCCCACCAAGCTATCCTCCCCTGCTCTTCTCTGCCCTGATTTTCAAAGCCACAGCCCCCCACACTTCAGCATGGAGGAGCCAGAAGCCCTTTGAGGGGGGTCATCTCTGTAGCCCTGGGATCCACAGGGAGTCCACATGCCTGAAGGGATGAGCTTGTCCTCCAGCATACACTCTATCAGGGATAAAATGGAGGCTCATATTCATCCCTTTGCCCTTTGCTCTGATTGGTTCAGAATCAGGGCAGCAGATGATCAGATCTGGGCCCCAAACCCCCAGCATTATAATCACAATGGACACCACTGACAAAACAGCCATCACCTGTCTATTTCTACAAAATTCTCTTCACAAAAAGAACAACCCCCACCTGTGTCATCCCCACTGCTGTGCCAGGCCCAGAACAGTGCCAGGCACGTGACAGAAGCTCACCATGAGCTACTGAATGAGTTAGTATCACCACTATGATGGGATAGGAATGAGCACCTGGGAATATAGAATGGGAGCACATGATTCATACAGAGAAAGGGGGAGTTAGAGAGGGCTTCCTGGGAAGTTGGTCCCTGTATCAGTCAGTGCTACAGAGTTATTATAAGATATATAGGGGTTTACAAGGCAAGCTTCCAGTGGTAGCTTGCAGAGTCAGAGTCAGGTGTGGAAGAGTGCAAAAGAGTTATCTGCACACTGGAGAGCCAAAGAATCCGGTCAAAAGCTGAAGACCTGGAACTTGCTGTAGAGTCCTCCACAAGTCCATATCAGAAAACTAAAGGGTCTGTGCTAGAAGGCTGAAGAGTCTGAGCTGAAAACCTAGAGATGGATATCCAAGATCCAAGGTGAAGGCAAAGACTGGAGTTCCACTGAAGAAACAGAAGCGAGCCTTCCTTCTTCTTTAACTTTTTTATTCCATTCAGGCCTCAAGCCTATTGGTTAGTGCCACTCACACCTAGTGTGGGTCTTTCCCCTTCAGTAAGTCCATTCAGTCACACCCAGAACTATGCTAAATTAATCAATTGGGCATTTTTTACCTAAGTTGACACAACAGTTAACTATCACAGCTCCTGAGTGGAACCATGGACAGGCAGGAAGAGCCAGTCAAGTCAGAGTGACAGTATCAAAACCAAGTATGCCAGGAAAAAGAAGGCTGAAGGGTTAGGTGTCATTTAAGAAATAGGAGGAGATATGGTTGAGTAGTACTCTGCAGAGGCCAGACAGTGAAGCACCTTGAAAGTCAATCCAAAGTATGCGACATGTTCCCAAGGTTGCCAGAGTGTTGTTTCCTCCCAACATGCATAGAATGTCTGGCCTATCCTTGGCACCTTACCTACATTAACCCCCTTGGGAAGAGGGGGCCCCTGAACTCTCCACCAGATGATACTGAAGCTAAGACAGAAAGTGACTCATACCAACTGTCTTTGTCCTTGGAACCAAGAAAGATTCTCCTCCTTGCCCAGAGACACCAGCTGGGTGGGAGTCACCACTAGAGAGATCCCACTACATCTCTCTCCACTAAGAAACATCCAGTGACCAGGCTAGGGAACACCTTGTGCCTCATCAGGCAGCTTCAGCAGAGAACAGTGGGAACCTGGAGGGACCAGATACACCAGGCACATCAAAGTAACCCCACAAAGCCTCTGCTCTATCTCTGAGACCACAGCCCACACCAGAGGCCAAGACCATGTGCTCATCTTAATGGGGGAACACAGGACTGAAGGAAGGCCCTGGATCTCCTAACATAATCATGAAAGGACCAGGATGCTGCTGAAAGTCATTCCATGGTACCAACAACCAAGACAATCACAATTTAAATGAGCAAAGACAATGAACTGACACCGAATCCCTAGATGAATAAGATTCTGGAATTATTTCACAAGGAGTTTGAAGCAGTCATCATAAAATGCTTCCACTATCAATTACAAATTCTTTTGAAGTGAGTTTAACAAAAGATGGAAGTTCCAAAAATAAAGAACCAAATGAAATTATAGAACTAAAAATAATGAAACTTTTAAAACTTGGTAGGTCTCAAAATGGAGATGGCAGAATAGAACCAGTGAGCTTCAGAACAAAGCATTAGAATTCACCCAAGTTGAACAACAGAGAGAATATGGAATAGGAATGATGAGATTTAGGGACCAGGGACCCATGGGACAATAAGAAAAGTAAAGATCCAACATTGATGTTGAGAAAGAGATTCTTCATAATTTTTTATTGTTATTATTATTATTATTATTATTTATTAGGCTGGGAAAATGGTAGCATACAAAATGATGGAAAACTTTCCAACTTTGGTGAAAGACACAAACCTACAGATCCAAGAGGCTGAGAAAATACCACAGGAGTTAAACAGAAAAAACTTATACACAGACATGTGATAATTAAAATTTTTAAACTAAAGACAAAGAAAAGAATCTTGGAAGCAATCATAGAGAAATCACAAATTACCTAAGGTGTTACCGAAATCAAATTAACTGCAAATTTCTAATTTGGAAACTCTGGAGACCGGAATGAAACCAGATAATATTTTCCAGATGCTGAATTTTAAAAAGGTATCAGTTATAAGTTCTATATCTGATGAAACTGCCTTCAAGAAACTAGGATAAAACAATATTTTCAAGCAAAAGAAAATTTAAAAATTTTTCACTATTAGACCTATACTAAAAAGTTGTCTCAGGAATGCTGTAGTTTGTATATTGCTTGTTTCCAAAGATTTATGTGCTAGAAGTTTGGTCCCTAATGTAATGCTACTGAGAAGTGATGGAACTTTTAAAAGGTGGGGCCTAGTGATCAGGAGAAGGGAATCAATTCATGAGAGTAATGTTCTTAAAAGGGATCAATATCTTTCTCAAGAGACTGAGTTAGGTCTCTCAGGACTCCACTAGGTCTAGGAGTGAGTTGGTATAACAGTCAGGGCTTCCTAGAGTAAAAGATTTAATATAATACAATATTAAATTGTATAGAATTTAGAAGGTAGGCTTACAATGGCTGCCTATAGAGTCAGATATGGAGGAGTGCAAAAGGGTTGTCTGCACACTGGAGAGCTGAACAATCCAATTAAAGATGGAAGACCTGGAGCTCACTGCAGAGTTTCACTGGAGGCTGAAGTATCTATGTTGGAAGGCTAAAGAGGCTGAGCTGAAAGCATAGAGATGGATATCCCAAGACCATGATGAAGACTGGAGTTTCTCTCAAGAAACCAAAGTGAGACTTCCTTCTTCTTTCCCCTCTTTACCCATCCAGGCTATAAGCTCATTGGTTGATGCTGCTCACATCCAAGGTGGTTCTTCCATCTTCAGTAAATCCATTCAGACATACCCATAACAATGCTAAGCTAATCAGTTGGGCATTTCTTACTCAAGTTGACACAGCAGTTAACTACACAGTTGGGTATTGAATGACTGGATTAGTTGTGGAGAGATTGGTTGTTATAAAGCAAGCTCACCTCTTCTACAGGTGTTTTGTTTTCTTCTACAGGTGCCTGCTTGCCACTCTCACATATAATCCTGCCATATGGCACCATCAACATCTTATGACTAAGCATAAGACCCTGCCAGATCCCACCACACAATTTTGAACTTTCCAGCCTCCTGAAATATGAGCCAAAATAAATATCTTTTCTGCACAAATGACCCAACCTCAAGCATTCTGTGATAGCAACAGAAAATAGACTAATAGAAGGGGCATCCTTCAAGTAGAAGAGAAATAATATTTTGTGTTTATAAAAGCATCTTGGAGCACTAGAAAGAAGAAGGAACAAAAATACTGGGACATAAATTGACTATCATTTTTCATATGAATTTTATGTCATATTTGATGATTGAAACATAAATTATAACATTATCTGATACCCAAGACAATATTTGAAAGTGCAGAAGTACAAGTGAGGCATTCATATGTCACTTGAAATGCAAAATGTTGATGCCAGTAGATGAAGATACAAAAGTAACCCAGTGTAGGAAACAAGCAGTGCTGGAGGAATTACATATCCATTGGCAAAACAAGAAGCTTAACACTTTGTAAGTAACTCAACATGGGTCAGACATATTAATATAAAGCAGAAAATTAAGAAATTTTAGAAGTCAATACAAGAAAAAATCTTCAGCTAGGACTCAGCAAAGAGTTCTTAGACACCAAAAAGCATGGTCCCTGCAAGGGGACAAAATAGATCCATTGGCCCTCACTGAAATGAGAGCTTTGTTTTTGTGAGAGCCCTGGCCAAGAGGTTGCCTTGCACAAAAGGGCTTTGCTATAGGAGGTAAACTTAGGAGACACACAGTCTCCCCGGCAAGGACAGTAGGATGCTCCAGAACAGAGTTTATGAAACCTGTCCCAAGCAAGAAGGAGGAGGAAGGTAGATGCCTTTTTCCCAGCCACACCCAGATAGAGGGATTCCTTCATCTGCCTACCAGAGAGATACTGGAAATGTGTGTGGAATCATTTTCTGCATCTGCTCCTGCATCAATGCATCCTGCATTTATTGGCTAACTTCTATATGCCTCATACTTTTCTATGAGGTAGGACTAGAAAAGGACAAGACAGACAAGATCTCTCCAAACTGGGACAGATGGTCCCTATAGTCACCACTGCAGAAGAAGAAAGCCATGAAGTAGGTGTCACCTCTACTTGTAACTGCCTCAGGCTGGAAATGGCTCGTGTTAGGCTAACCAGCCAATGGGCCATGGTGACAATTTAACTGTAAAAGATGGTGGGAAATGTAGGAATGTTGGGCACAAGCTCCATTGTTATTCAGTTTGCTACCCTGAATTCCTTATAGTTTTCTTCTCATTGTCTTCTTTTTTTCCAAGGAACTCTTCAATCAATTTTATCAGTGTTTGCATCAGGACCCAACTACATATGACTCCACATGTCACCCAGTGGATGAGGAGGGCACCCCAAGAAGATCACAGTCCAAACTCTTTCAGAAAGAAGAAAACCAGAAAGATAGCCCCTTAGAGAATGTGGCCTCCACAGGCTACCGCTCCCCCTGGCTGATGGATAACTTGCTTACTACCTTTATCTGGATGTGACAGAAAGGGCAAAAAGGAACAAGACTGAGACTAGCTCTGAAGTCTCCAAGGGAGCTCATTAGTGGGAAGGAGTCAGGTGCTGGCTCTGAGAAAGTTAACAAATGACAGTGACAGAGAGGCCAGTCTTGGAGTCTGCATTAAATGTAATAGCAGACAAGCTCTGCATCTCATCACCAGAGGGGTGTTAGTGTCTCTGGGTGACCAGGCTACCTGCCCAGAAGCTTCAGGAAACCAAAACCACAGAGCAATTTCAAACCTGGAAGGACCCCAGAGCAGTGTCCAGCCCAGTGTCTTCACTCTAACAGTGGCCCTGGCTCTCACATCCATTATCCCACCTAACATACAAGGAAGAATTGAGTGTATGGGGAGAGTTTGGGACAGGGGGAGGGAGAAGGAGAAAGAGAAAGAGAGAGAGAAAAAATAGGAAGAGAAGAGAGAGGTGGAAAGAGAATCATGATGTAAGAAGACCCACTGTATGGCCTCTTTGTTATGGTGTTCAAGCGCAGTCCTGCCCTTGGGTTTGCTGTGACCACCTTGGTCCTGAAAACCCTCTGGGTATAAAATGACTTGAGTGGATTTCAACTACGGGATACAAGGGCTAGGGTGTAGCTCAGCAGTAGAGGGCTTCCCTAGCATGGACGGGACCATGAGTTTGATTGCCAGCACCATAACTAATAATAATAATAATAATAACAACAACAACAATAACAATACTGCCTCACACAATAAAAGTATTATCAACTAGGACCACATGCGTTATCTTTGAAGGCCTGACTCATCTGCCACCTCCTCCTTGGAGCCCATGCTTACCTTCCTCCCCCTGGTGGGCATCTCCAGCCACCTCTAGCCAGCACTGTGACTCTTCCCTGCATTCCACATGTTCAACAGTGGTCCTCTGTCTACATCTCGCATCGTTTCTGCCGGACCACATTCTTTTGAGCAAATTTCATTTGCTCATTTCAAAATCAAAGACCAGCCCAGGTGTTCAAGTCTGGTTCATGGAACTGACAGGCCCAGCGAAGACTCCTCTGATTGACCTGGGCCAGACATTTGCACACATCTCGTCTAATCCTTGAGGGCTTCAAGGTCAGAACATACACTCTGAAGTTGGATGTCATAGGTTTAAATCTCAGCTCAGCCACTAAAACGTTGGAGAAAGTTATTAAACTTCTCTGGGCACCAGTTTTCTGATCCATGAAATGGCAGTAAAAATATTGATAACAGTTTCTTCGTTTTTGTAGGGAATCAACCCCATCCTCTCCTAGCCCCTTTGGTTTCAGCATGGCTCATCTCACCTTCAACTTTCTGAATGGGGCACATGAACTTGTCTGGCCAGTAAGACTTCATTCTGAGACTGTAGGAATCATTGGACAAGCAAAGTATTCTTTTCTGCCAGAGCTTCTGGGGGCCTCTCGAAAGACAGGGGCTGCCTGGGAGGTAAGCCTGCGTAGAAGAAACCAGAGCCAAGAGATGGAGCGTGACAGATACCTGACAAACTTATCTGAGCACCTGGATCCAGCCAAACCTGAATTCTCCTGATTTCTGTTACATGAAACTATAAATTTCCTTTCCTACCTTCATACAGAAATGGAACCAACTAAACAATTATTATTCCTATTTTCTCATACCACCATGAAATAATTTCCTTGCACTCACACATCAGTCACTTGCCACCCGGGGCCTTAAGCCCAGGCCAGCTGTGTCTATAGGTGATGGTCTTGAGAAGCTGATGGAAGCAAAGTGACAGGTGCTGCTGAGACTCAGAAGATAAGGGATCAGAGTACAGTTGCAGAGCCTGAAATCACTCCCTGAGACAATCTAATTGAGGAGGCCCTTGTTGGAGGCAATTGAAATTTCCTGGAATCTCACCACTCAGTTCCAGGGCCAGGGCATCCACGGACCGTGACAGTTCTGTTATCAGGCCTGGCAGGACACAAGCTGTTCTGCGACTGCTGCTCCAAACAGGCAGCAAGGTAGGGAAGAAGGTAATTTTCCTCCCTCCTGCTTCCTGGGGAGCAGCACTCAGCTGCCACTGGGCCTGTCTGGTGGGAGTCAGGGGTCTGCAGCTCAAATGAACCTTGACAGGTAATCATTGCCCAGAGCAGCAGGTGAGTGATCAGCGCTCCCTGCTGGAGAAGCAGCAGCCTCACCTCTGCAGCCTCCTTAGGTTCCCAGCCTGGAAGCTGTTGGGACCTGCACAGGAGTGGGGAGGCCTCCAGGTGCTTTGGGATCTTCCTTTCCAGACCCATCTCTATTCATGGGTTGAGGGTTGAAGAATGAGATGAAGCAGGTATCTCTCCAACCCAAAGGAATGAGAGCAGGGCTTGAGTCCAATTCACAGTTGGTTTCCCAGAGCTGCTGAAGTTCCCATGGTACACTGTAGGAGCTTGGTGATTGGAGCTTAGTAATTGTACATATTTATCTCATAAAATGAAACCATGGCCTCATTTTACACTTGGAAATGCTGAGGTTTACTAAGAATTTGTTGCTCTTTTGCAGCTTGATCTTGGAATAGCCACCAGTGAGTGGATAAATTGATGTGCATGGAGGTTTCTTGCAACCCCAAATTGCTATGATATGCAAATATCCAAGGAACTTGGCTAGCAATGGGCAGACTCTGGACTAGGATTCAAGTCTTCCAAGCACAGGTGACCTAGTGTTCCTCTCACACCAGCAGCACCTGTTCTCTGCCTTCACAGAGCCTGTACTTTTAACCTATTCTTTACTTTTTAATTTATTCTATACTTTTTATTCTTTACTATAAAAAATGAAAATACAGGAGCTCAAAACCTCCCAACACAAATGATGATAATGATATGTAAATGTCAGTTACCCTGATTTGACTGGAACATATTGTATACACGGTCTGAAATATTATGCTACATCCCATAAATATGTAACAAATGTTACATGTTAATCAAACATTTTTTAAATGTTTAAGAACATAAAAATGTTTAAAAGGAGAAGAAAAGAAGAGAAATAGGGAAAGGGAAGAAGGGAAAGGAAAAATTATGAGAAAAGAAAAACAATGGAAAGGAAATATATGTAAATAGGGAAGGGTGGGGGGTGAAGGGAGGGCAGGGAATGGGGAAAAAATAAGAACCAAGATAATCATGTACAGGCACAAGATCCCAATGATGAATGTAAACATATTGTATACCTAAAATGTACCAATAAAAGAATTTTTAAAGAAAGAAGAGAAATAAAGTAGTTTATGGTTTACCTAAGGGTTGTGTGTACACAGTGAGTTTGCCCAGGACTCTTTGATTGCAAGCGACAGAACATGATTTAAGTAAACCAAGGTATGTGTTATCTCACATAATCAGTCCTAGGAAGAGCAGGAACATTGCTGTGTCTCAGAGATAACTAGGACCAGGATGCAGAGGGCTGGAATGTTCTCATTCTTCTCACTGCCTCTTTCTTCTCCCTTAACTTTGCTTTCTTCTTTGGAAGCATCCTGTATCCTTTGGATCAACTACCTTCTCTAACATAAGCTGAACTTCCTCTTCCACAAGAAAGTTCAGGGCCCCTGGTAACACTTCTAGGTCCCCCTCCAGCTCCATGCCAGAGGGCTGGAGCTGGAGCTCCCGGCCCAGGGTTCTGGTGGGAAAACCCAGGGGCAGGCTCTAATTGGCCTGCCTGGAGGGTGAATGACAGGTCCAGCTAGGATCGCATGGGTGGAATTCAGGGGCCCAGGAGAGATGTCAGCAATGCCCCCAAACAAGTGGCTATTCCCCAGAACTGAGAGGAGGTTGGGCAGGCAGAATAATAAGAATCTTTTTCAGAAGGTATAACAATTCAAAGGTGATTCTTGGCAGGGAGATGTGAATGTGTGATTCAGACCATAAGAGTGGAGGCAGGAGAGAATTGCTGGAGTAGTTGGCCACTCACTCCTTCCCTCTCTGTCCCATCTGATTCATCATGTCCCTCTCCCTCTGTTGCTGGACACAGGTCTGTCTGCTCACCACTTGAAAGCCAATACTTGGAAGATGAGAATTGGTGGGAAGGAAATCAGTTTCACCCCAGGTGGATAAAAGATGGAGGGGCCATCATCCTCAAAGCACCTTCTTGAGATACTCAGGTATATGACAGGGCTTTGGTAGAGAGGGATGGGGTGCTGTGGTACAATGAACAAGAAGGCAACTTGCCAAGTGGGGTCTTTGCCATTCAGGGCATGAGCCTCTTTTTTTCCCTCTAAGGAAAACATCACAATTGACTTTCACCTCCTAGCACTAGTTGCTGTAATTCTTTTTTTTTATTATTAAATTCTTCTATTGGTACATTGTAGGCATACAACAGCTTCACTTCTCATTGGAAATTGTACCTTTACATAATACATCTTGGTTCTTATTTTTTCCCCATTCCTAGCCCTCCCTTCACGCCCTCCACCCTTCCCTATTTACAAAGACTTTATTTCCATTTTTTCCATTTCTCATCATTTTTCCTTTCCCTTCTTCCCTTTCCCCTGCCCCTCCCACTACCCCTACCCCTTTGGACCTTTTCTTCCTATTTTGCATTATTGATTATTCATTCTAATCATTGGTACATTTTAGGTATACCATATAATGACATTCATCATTGGAAACTTGCAGCTTTACATAGTCTCTCTTGGTCCTTATTTTTTCACCCTTGCCTAGCCCTCCCTTCAACCCCTCCATTCCTCCCTATTTACAAAGATTTTGTTCCTATTTTTCCATTTTCTCATATTAATCCCATTCCCTTCTATTCTTTCCCCTAGCCCTCCCATTTCCTTCCCCATTGCCCCTTTTCTTCCTATTTCATATTACCATTCATACATTTTAGTCCTTATTTACACTTTCAGTTTCTCACACCAGAGAAACTATATGGTATTTATACATGTGTGTCCTATTTATTTCACTTAAGAGTATTGCCTCAATGTGCATCCACTTAGCTATAAATGTCTCTAATTTCTCTTTTTTATGGCTGAATAGTACTCCATTTTATTTAAAAAACACATTTTCTTTATCCAGTCTCCAGTTGATGGGCATTTGGGATGTTTCCAAGTTTTAGCTATCAGAAACTGCGCTGCTATGAACATGGGTGCACATATATCACTGTGGTATGATTCTTTTAATTCTTTGGGGAAGATCCCCAGCAGTGGAATAGCAGGGTCAAATGGGACTTCCAGTCCTCGTTCTTTAAGGTATCTCCATACTGATTTCCATAGTGTGTGCACCAGTCTACATTCCCACCAGCACTGGAGCAGGGTTCCTCTTTCCCCACAGCCCCACTTGGATTTGTTATTGGTTGATTTCATGATAGCAGCCATTCTTTCTGGAGTGAAGTGGAATCTCAGCGTTGTTTTCATTTGCATCTCTTGAATGACCAGTGATGTTGAACATTTTTCATGTATTTATTTGCTATTTCTACTTCTTTGTGTGAGAAATGTCTGTTCATTTCAGATGCCCATTTTCGGATTGGATCTTTCAATTTGGGAGGTCTGATCTTTTAAAAATCTTTATAGATTCGAGACAGTAGACCTTTGTCTGAGGAAGAGCAGGTGAAGACTTTTTCCCACAGTGTGGGTTGATTCTTCACACTGCTGGTGGTTTCTCTTGCTGTGCAGAAGCCTTTTAGTAAGAAGAGATCCCATTTGTTGATTCTTTGTGCTAGTTCATGGGCAACTGAGGTTTTGTTCATAAAATCTTTTCCTACACCGATGTCTTCAAGGGTTCTACCTAACCTCTGTTCCAACTGGTTCAGAGTTTCTATTTTAATATTTAGATCTTTAATCCATTTTGATTTGAGTTTAGTGCATGGTGAGAGATATAGGTCTAGTTTTAATCTTTGGCAAGCTGAAGCCCAATTTTTCCAGCACCATTTATTAAAGAGGCTATCTTTCCTCCAGTGAGGGTGTTTGGCTCCTTTATCAAAGATGAGATGGCTGAGTGTATCTGGCGTTGTTTCTGCATCTTCTAATCTGTTCCACTGGTCCTCAAGTCTGTTTATTTGCCAGTACCATGCTGTTTTTATCACAGTAGCTTTGTAGTAAAGTTGCAGGTTGGGGATTGTGATACCCCCTGCCATGTCTCTGTTATCTAGAATTGCTTTTGCTATTCTGGGTCTCTTCTTTTTCCAAATGAATTTTTGGATTGTTTGCTCAAGGTCCATGAAGTATGCTGCTGGCATCTCAAGTGGAATTGCATTAAATCTATATAGCAGTTTTGGAAGTATGGCCATTTTCACTATATTAATCCTTCCTACCCAGGAGCAGGGGATGTCTGTCCATTTTCTGATATCATCTTCAATCTCTTTTCAGAGTACCATCCATAGTTTTCAGAGAAGCGGTCTTTGATTTCTTTTGTTAGATTGATTCCTAGGTATTTCAGTTTTTTGGATGCTATTGTGAAAGGAATTATTTGCTCTATTTCTCTCTCAGTGAGTCTGTCATTGGTGTAGAGGAAAGCTATTGATTTTTGTGTGTTCACCTTGTAACCAGCTACTTGACTGAATTTGGTTATTAAGTCTAGAAGACTTTTGGTGGAGTTCTTGGGGTCTTCTATATAGAGTATCATGTCTTCTGTAAATAATGACAATTTGACTTCTTCATTTCCTGTCTTTATTCCTTTTATTCCTTTCTCTTGCCTAATTGCTGTGGCTAATGTTTCCAGAACTCTATTAAACAAGAGTGGTGATAGTGGACATCCTTGTCTTGCTCCTGATTTTAGTGTGAAGGATTTCAGTTTGTGACCATTTAGTATGATATTGGCTGTTTGTTTTTCATAGATGGCTTTTATCAGTTTGAGGTAGAGACCATCTATTCCAATTTTTTGTCAGATTTTTAACATAAATGCATGCTGGATTTTGTCAAATGCTTTTTCTGCATCTATGGAGATAAACATATGGTTTTTGTCCTTGGCTCTATTGATATAGTGGATTACATTGATTGATTTGCGTATATTGAACCATGCCTGCATCCCTGGGATGAATCCCACTTGATCAGGGTGTATGATCTTCTTGATGATCTTCTGCATTCTGTCTCCCATTATCTTATTAAGGATTTTTGCATCTATGTTCATTAGTGAGATTGGCCTATAGTTCTCCTTTTTGGTTGGGTCTTTCTCTGCTTTGGGGATCAAGGTGATGCTTGCTTCCAGGAATGAACTTGGGAGTATTGCTTCCCTTTCAATTTCATTGAAGAGTTTAAACAGTAGTGGCAGCAGTTCCTCTCTAAATGTCTTGTAGAATTCAGCAGTGATGCCATCAGGGCCCGGGCTTTTCTTAGTTGATAAGTTTTTAATTGCATTTTCAATTTCATTGGTTGATATTGGGTTGTTCAGAATTTTTAGGTCTTCTTCATTCAACTTTGGTAATTCATATGTATCTAGGAATCTGTCCATTTCTTCTGTGTTGTCCATCTTACTGGCGTATAGGTTCTGGAAGTAGGTATTGATGATCCTCTGGATTTCTGCTGGGTCTGTTGTCATTTCACCCTTTTCATTCCTAATTGCATGGATTTGGGCCTTTTCTTTCCTTTTTCTGACAAGGTTGGCTAAGGGTTTGTCAATTTTGTTGATTCTTTCGAAGAACCAGCTCTTGACTTCATTGATTTTTTGTATCATTCTCTTAGTCTCCATTGCATTAATTTCTGCCCTGATCGTTATAATTTCCTCCCTTGTATGAGCTTTGGGTTTGTCCTGCTCTTCTTTTTCTAGAAGCTTGAGGTTCAGCATCAGGTTGTTTAATTGGGCTCGTTCTGTTTTCCTAATATGCATATTCACTGCTATGAATTTCCCTCGTAAGACTGCTTTCATTGTGTCCCATAGATTCCGATATGTTGTATTGTCATTGTCATTTAATTGAAGGAACTGTCTGATTTCTTCTTTAATTTCCTCTGTGACCCATTGGTTATTCAGAAGTGTGTTGTTCAATTTCCACGTGTTTATGAAATTTTTTGAGTTTCTTTTGCTATGGATCTCCAATTTCATCACACTATGGTCTGATAATATACAGGGGATAACTTCAATTCCTTTGCACTTACTTAAACATGTTCTGTGTGAGTATGTGGTCTATTTTTGAGAATGACCCATGTGCAGCTGAGAAGAATGTGTATTCTGATTTTGTGGGGTGGAAGACTCTGTAAACATCTGTTAAGTTCATTTGTTCAAGAGTTCGATTGAGTTCTAGTATTTCATTACATATTTTTTGTCTAGTTGATCTATTTATTTGTGACAGTGGAGTGTTGAGGTCCCCCACTACAATTGTATTAGTGCATATATGACTTTTCATGTCCGTTAGTATTTGTTTTATATAGTTGGGTGCACTAGTGTTTGGTGCATAGATATTTATGATTGTCATCTCTTCCTCTTGGATTCTCCCCTTTACAAGGATGTAGTGTCCTTCTTCATCTCTCTTAATCAGTGTTGGTTTGAAATCTACTTGATCTGCCAAGAGGATAGCTACTCCTGCTTTTGTTCGGGTTCCTGTCACATGCAGTATTGTTTTCCACCCTTTAACTTTCAGTCTATGAGTTTCCTTTTGAATTGAGTGTGTTTCTTGTATGCAGCATATTGTTGGATTTTGCTTCTTGACCCATTCTGCCAGTCTATTTCTTTTGATTGGTGAATTGAGACCATTAACATTGATGGTTATAACTGAAACGTATTGACTTGTCATTGCCATGACTTTTTCTTTTTGTTGGGTTCTCCCCCTTTACATTTAATTTCTCATTTAACCCATGCCAGATGGGTTCATTCTGCTTTGCTTCCTGTGGTTGTGATCCTCAATGTCTGTTCCTAGGATATTGTGTAAAATTCTTTGGAGTGCTGGTTTGGTATTCATGAAGTTCCTAAGGTGCTCTTTGTCATGAAAGTATCTTATTTCTCCATCCATTTTGAAAGTTAGTTTTGCAGGGTACATCAATCTGGGTTGGAGGCTGTTTTCTTTGAGGGCTTGGAATATGTCACTCCAAGCTCTTCTTGCCTTGATGGTTTGTGTTGAGAAGTCTGCTGTGATTCTGATGGGCTTTCCTTTGTATGTGATTCGTTTCTTTTCTGTAACTGCTTGTAGAACTTTGTTCTTCTGTTGGGTTTCTGGAATCTTAACAATTATATGCCTGTGTGTAGATTTTTTTGATCAAGGCTATTTGGAGTCCTATATGCCTCACTTATCTGTATGTCAAGCTCTTTTCCCCTGCTTGGGAAGTTTTCTGCCATTATTTCTGTGAAGAGTTTTTTATGTCATCTGCACTCTCTCCTCTTTCTTCATTGACTCGAATCAGTCTTATGTTATTCTTCTTTGCATCATCTAGCAGCTGCTGGATTGATTTCTCATGTTCCCTTATAATTTTGAAGCAATTTTTCTTTTCCTGGTCACTAATTGCAATCTTATCTTCTATATCTGAAATTCTGTCCTCACATTGGCTCATTCTGCTGTGTAGACTTGCAATGGAGTTTTTCATGTCCTGGAAATCTGTTTGCATCTGTTTTTTGGATTCCATTTGTTTCCTATGTTGGGATTCCATCAAGTTCCTCAGCTCCTCTCTAGATTTATTAATCATGTCTTGCACCAGAGGAACAATTTCTCCTATTATCTGAGAAATTATTTCTGATTTCATTTTTCCAGATCCCCTTTTGTTGCCAGTTCAGTGGGTCCAGGTGGTTGAGTATCAAAGTGTTCCATCTCATTTCCCTCTGGGGATGCTGTAGGTGATCTGGAAGTCTGGTTTTGAGACTTATTTATGTGTTTTCTCATTTCGACTGGGGTGGGGTCTGTTGGTGCCTGCATGGATTACCTCCTCTGAGCTGGGTGAGGTGGGACAGGAGCTGGGAGCAGCGGTAGGGATGGTGGCCCAGAAGCCCTTTCCTTTGGGCTGCGAGCAGTGGGAGAGATGGTGGACAGGAAGCCCCTTCCTCTGGTCCAGGAGCAGTGGGATGGCGGCTCAGACACCCCTACCTCTGGGCCAGGAGTGGTGGGAGGGATGGTGGTCCGGAAGTCCCTTCCTCTGGGCCAGGAACGGCAGGACAGAAGGTGGCCCAAAAGCCCTTTCCTCTGGGCTGGGAGCAGCGGGAGGGATGGTGGCCGGGAAGCCCCTTCCTCTGGACCAGGAGCAGTGGGACAGCGGCTCAGAAGCCCCTACCTCTGGGCCAGGAGTAGTGGGACTCAGTACCATGGTCTGGTGGCCTGGTGGCCTCTGCATCTTTGTAGTGTGGAACCAGGTGGCTGTACAGAGGAGCTGGGGGAGTCCAGTGGATTGTTGCCGGGGCACGGGCTGGTTTGGCATGTTCCGCACTACTTGGGACCTCAGTAGGGCGTGCGCAGACCTCAGTTCCTGTAATTCTTTAGAAAAATATATTAATTTTCTGCAAGTTAAATCTCACAGACTTTACATTCTTTGTGTTAGTGGCTACACAGGACTAAAGAATAGAAGGGCATTGCACATTCTGATGTTATCTGAGAGTCATCAGGTCTCTGGATTCTGTAAATCTAAAGAGAGATTATTCAGCAGTTAGCATCTTAATCATTTAGGAGCAGCCTTTCTTTAGAATTTAGAGTGCCCAGCAAAAAGAGGGGAAGGCTCTGCCAAGGACAACTCCCAAATGAGCAACCTCTGTTACATCTCTGCTCCAGGCCCAGGCAGGGCCCTATGAAAAGGCTAGATTGATGTCTCTCCATAAGGGGTCACACCTAGGAGGGGCAGCAGACCTGGCAACAGCCAGTGGTGAGATTATGTGGCGCATGAGTCATGGAGGCCATTTAAAGCCCATGGAGCACAGAGGTGGGAAGGGTCACTCATCTCAGGGTGGGTTGGGCCAGGAACTCCAGAAGACCTGTGTTCTGGCAAATCTTGGTAAGACTACCTGGGGGAGGGGTTCTGAGCTGGGGCCTGAAATATGAGAAGGATTTGAGAGCCAGCAGGCAGCCTGTTGGGAATGGGGTACAACATTGTGAGCCTCTGCAAGGTGGGAGTGCATGAATGAAGGAGTCTATGAGAAGGTGAATTAGGGCAGCCATTGGTCCTATTTGACCCAGGAGAGCTTGTTCGTACCTGTTGCCTGGGTGTAATTGAGACCAGTGAACCCTTAAATCCATTCCCTGATTTGGACAGTAATTACAGAATCACTCCAAGGTGGGAGTATTCTCCTGAGCAGTGGTCCCCAGCTCCCCGAGAGCCAGGCACACAGCAAAAGGAAAGCAGTGGGTGGGTGAGTGAAGCTTCATCTATGCTTACAACTGCGCCCATTGTTCACATTACCACCTGAGCTCCACTTCCTATCAGATCAGCAGTGGCATAAGATGCCCATAGGAGCTGGAACTCTACTATGTACTGCACTTGAGGGATCTAGGTTGCCCGCTCCCTATGAGAGTTGAAAGTAGTAATAGAAATAAAGTGCCTAATGTAATTATAAGGGAAATAAAGTGCACAAGAAATGTAATACACTTGAATCATCCTGAACACCTCCCACGTCATCCGTGGAAATATTGTCTTCCATGAAATGGGTCCCTGATGCCAAAAAGATTGAAGGTTTCTGCTTTAGGGAAAAGAAAACCAACACTGACTGGGGTCCTGCCCATGATTTCCTCCAATAACCCTCACAACTGCCCTAAGTCCAGCAGGGCTCCTCCCACACCACCCACTCAGACAGAGGTAAAAGATGGTCTAAGAAACCCAGTTTCCAGCCAAGCCCATTTTGTGTTTCACATGTTGATGCACAGCAGGACAGACAAAACCTCTACAGCCTGGGAGCTGCTGAATTTACACTGTTCCCTGGAGCTTACCAGCCCAGTAACAAAGAGAATTTTACCATGTTTGAGACAGAACAACAATAATTAATTTTCAGCAGTCTTTTGCAATACCGAAGTGCAGAGACACAGAATAGGGGCCTCAGATGTTCAGGCTGAGGAGCTTGGTGCATGGTGGGATGGGACAGCACAGCAACAGGAAGGAGGTGGATAACACTGAGCAGTGTTTGGGAAACCAGGGTAGGAGAATCAGATGACCCTAAGTCCCCAAGAAGTGCAGAGTAGGGAGACCTCCCAGGGCAGGAGCTCAAGCCAGTTTACTGGCTATTAAAGGAGTTGGGGACCTTTGCCAGAGATATCTGGGCCTGGACATTGTGTGGCTGCCAGAGAGGGCTGAGTCTGCAGTGCTGGGTGGAGTGGGATTTTGTTCCCCATTAGTCTCTCCCTTCTCTTCCATGTGAGAAGGTCAGGCACAGGTTGCTGGGGTGGGCACAGGGCATTTCCCTGTCCCTCTGATGCTGGGTAGGGTGTGTGACTACCATGAAACATAGGTGGAAAAGGCAACTGCCTGTTCTGTGCTGAGATCTAGAGATGCATCCTCTCCTCTCCACCTGCCTGATTCGCACTTGCCTTGTGACCAGAAGAGGTCACAGAGTCCCTGACATTGGATGGGGCTGAGAAACAGCCCCCAGAGCTCACTGGAAGCCTGATGCAGACCCCACTCCTCCACCCCAGCACACACTCCAAAAGGCCCCAGGCCCATGAGAAGAAAAAGAAATTTTTGCTGTTACACACCCAGAGATGTTCAGGTTGTTAGGGAGAAAACTCAAAAAGAAAAATGAAAATCTCATGGAGTCAGCCAAGCAGATGTCATAAAGGGGTCCTTTTAATGGAAGTACATCTTAGCAGCTCTCAGAACATGGCATCCCTAGGAACCTGCCACTGTGGTCAGGGTACATTGTTCTCCTTGTAACCTGAGTGCCTCTGCCCTCTCAGCCTGCAAGGGACAAATGGGTCACATTTACACTGCACTGCTACTCTCAGCCTGGCCAGTGACCACAGAGCCTCGCATCCTGCTCCATCTCTCTGGTTGCCTCTGAGTGTCCACAGTGGCCGGGCACGTGCTTAGGGCTGTGTCCTCCCTCAAAAGCCCACTTGAGACAGTAAGGAACCACCATGGTGGGACAGAGGCTGGGACAACAAAACAAACCTTTGGCCACAGTAAACGGTTTCCCTTTGTAGCACAGCATGTTTCGACAGACCTGGTAAAATCACAGAAGCAGAACACGTGAAATGAGAAATTGTTACCAAGAAAAAAAAACAAAATAAATTTTGTAGATTTACTTGGTCGTAGTCAACTTAAAATCACTCATGTTGGAGATCACACAGTTGAGCAATGCATTGTTAGTTTTCCACTAACAATCTGCTTTGCTGCAGATAGCGCCTCTGACATGGAGGTTATGATAACAGTTGCCTGGGTTACTTCCAAGAAACCTGAAGACCGCTTTTGCTGAAAACACTGACCCTTCGCTTGAGCCTGCAGCTGTCTGGTGGGTGACTAAAATGGGAAAGAAGTTCTGGCCTCTCTGACTTCAGCACATCTGTCTTTAGCCCCATCTGTTCCCTGAAACAGATTCCTCACTTCTCCCTTAATCCACTGTATGTAACTAATGCAAATAGGTATTTATGGGAGGAATGATGCTACTTATGCTACACCCCACGAGAACATGGGCCCTTTGCGGTCTAATCCCCCAGTCAGGCTCCACTCAGCTCTACAAGTAGCCATGTTGATCATTTTAAAAGTGTTTCTTTCAAGGCTATGCTACAGTGTGAGCTTGACCTATTGCCCTTTGGAGCTGGTGTGTGTTTCTTCTAAGCCACCCTTGTGCTTTCTCAGCAGTTCAGACACAGACAGTCCTTCAGCCTTATCACAGCTCAGGACATTTGTACAAGATAATGACACCAGCTGTAAGACTCAGTTCTTGAGCAAAGCTGATGCCCCATTAGCCTTCCAAGGACCTGGCTGGGATGTTCTGCATGGGATTGTGGCCCCAAATATACAAAAATTCAACAGCCTCTAGAATGAGCTAAACATGACCTCTAGTGGTTGGGGTCTATGACAAGAAAAGGTATCTTTTAGAACCATGCCCCTGGCCAATGGGAATTACCAGACTTAGCCCATCCCAGCAAGTCAATAAAATTCTACTTCTCTCTTTGTTGTGGGAACAGCAGTTTGCTCGCTCTCTCGCTCTCTCTCTCTCTCTCTCTCTTCCAATTCCTGGCTCTTCTCAGCCAAAGCTTCAGTTTGATTAAAGCCCCTTTCTCCCTTCCCTCAGTAAAGCTTCACCTGTCTTGGAGTGTGTGTGCTTACAATATTTGGCCAGGCTTGTTTCTGTCCTCTCTGGATCAAAGATCCTGTCATCCTGCCCTCTTCCTGGGCTGCGCAGCTCTGCCCCAGTGCTGGTGTTCCAGAGCTGAGGCCTCAGTTCTCTCCCATGGCTCAGCAGGGCCTGGGATTTCTGCTTTCTGTCCATCTTGAAACTAGAAGACCCAGTGGTGCTAGTCAGCAGCCTTCTATTGAGAGAATGCTTTATCTCTTGTCTCGGGGTGCCACTTGGGCCCCCGTGGAATCCAGACCAGAACTGGGTCTCCTGGTGCCCAGTCTAAGAATCATTTTTCCATGGAGTCCCCTGGGCCAAATCCAGTCTCCTCATCTCAGGCTGAGCCCTGCGCCTCAGTGGCCTCACTAGTGCTGATAAGAGGAGGGCAGGTCTGGGCTCTGCTTTCCAGGAACTCACTGGTCTGGAATTGGAGAGTGAGGCCAGCTTCCCTGCCCTGCTCAGCCGCCTCCTTGCTGTGTGGCTTTGGGCAGCTGTGTGACTTCACTGAGCCTGGATCTCATCAGCCCTACAACAGAGACAGGCATGTAGGGTGAAGACCAGATGAGGTGAGGCGGGTGAGCATTTACCATGGTACCTGGCCAGTGACTACCTTACATGGGCCACCCATTATTTTACTATGATCTTGACTTCTGTGGTCATAGTCCATCCTGGAGGCAGACTCGGGCTGGTGAGGACCTGGTTAGAGCTTCAGAGCCTGGAGAGGGCTTGTCTATCTGCCTCTGAGCTGAGCTCTTCAGAGTGGACAGGTAGGGTTCTGACAAGCTGAGAGGGAAGCAGGTGCTTTTCCACCCTCCAGGCATGCAGGACAGCCCTGCTCAGAATGTGCCCAGGAGCCAACAAGTTGCCATGTGAGCTAGGTCTATCCTGCTCCTGGTGTGACAGGCCATGAGTTTCCCTCGCAGCAGCCCAGGAGACAAGTTTCAGGAACTGGCTGTAGAGCATACAACGGGCTGGGGGAGCCTGGACTTGACCAATATATTGCACCCCACACTGCAGTGGGCCTCCTGTTTTACACCTATCAGAACTGATCTCTGCACCAGCTCGATTTTATTAATTGTCCAGAGAGGGTCTCTGGCCTCTCCACTGGCTCTGAGTCCGGTGTCTTTCCCACCACACAAGACAAGGTAACTCACTCGGGCTCCCTTGAGTCTGCAAGGTGGTCCCTTTCTGAGCACCATGGAGAGTGGCCTACTGCCAAAGGCTGGGCTGATTCTCCTGTAAAACCAGAGGCTACAGCCAGGGGTTCCCAGAGGCCCTGTTCCTTGCAGCTGCAAACACAGGGTGAGGACAGACATCAGCCAGCATGGAGAGAGGGAGCAAGTACAAGGAGAGATGTGGTGAGCAGCATAGAAGAGAGGAGGGAGAGGAAAAAGAGAGTCACCCAGGGTCAAAAACAACACAAAGGTGACATCTAGAGGGAGACAAAAGCAAAAAATACCCAAAGAAAGAAAGACAACCACACATGTGTGCATATTCACAAACACATGCACCCATGTAAACAAATCTTGGAGAGGGTCTAACAAGGAGAGTGTGACAAGGTACAAAGGGAGGGGAAAATAAGGATACACACCCAGACTGGGAAGGGGAAACAGGTACATGTCAGACAGCGGAGGAAAAGGAGTGTGGGGGCATAGGGAGAAAGGGGCGCAGACAGCAAGACAGATGGAGGTAGGGGAATTATACACCCATGCAGCAACAGGTAGACACTGCAGGAAGCTGCAGATGGGTGCTGGAGGGAGGTGGTGGCCTGAGGCCAGGGTGTCATCCAGCCTCTCCACTCAGCTCATAGTAGCCTGAAACCTAAGTCCTTTGCAGAGAAGTTCATTCTCCTGTGTCCAGCTGCCCAGACATGGTCAGCATCCCACCTACATGCCCTAAACAGCAGAGAGGCAATGGGACTCCACTTGCAAACAGCCTGGGTTCTCCTCCTCCCATCTTTGCTCTGAAGCAGACATGCTGGCAGAAGGAGGCAGACCTGCTTACTACCTGCCCGCCAAGCTCAGTCCAAGCCAAGTGCTGCTTGGTTTGGTCTGTGGCTGTCTGGACACTTTGGGTAGAGGTAGATACTACCATATCCTCCTGGGAAGCATCTACCAGTGCCCACCAGGGACAAGGGGCAGCCCCTGCCCCAAGGAGCCCTGCTGTGGGACCCAGGTATCCTTGGTTCCAATGTCCCTTACTGGCTATGTGCCTGTGATGAGTCCCCTGGCCTCTCTAAGCCTCCACATCCAGCCCTGTGCAATGGCACAACTGTGCTCCTGAGCCAGGTGAGCAAAAATGAAGGAGTCTCTGACTCTTCTGGGACTCAAGGAAAAAAAAGAGGCAATTGTCCAGTCCCCAATACTCATTCCAAAGAGAGCTGCCTGCTAGCATTTTTCGGGACTGTGGCCTTTCCAGTGCAGGGAGTACAGTGTATCAAATATCCTGTTCTGGCTCGTTCTCTCATTGCCACTATTGTTCTGCTGGAGAACAAGGGCAGAAAGACATAGCAAGTTTAACTGGCCAGAATAAATAAAGATAGGACATCGAGGAAGGATGCTGAGGGGCTGACACCACAGGACTCAAATGTCCAGTAACTGACCTCATTCCAAGGTCTGTCATCTTCCTCTGTCACTACAAGTCCTGGGTGTAGGCACAAATAAGGTTTCAATAGCCATGGGAGACTATGGGGAGGAAGGAGCAGAGGTCTGTGGTCGTGCTAGTGCCAGCATCCACCACAAGGTGGGGAACACTCCATAAGTATGTTCATTCATGGTCATCCCACCAAACAGCTGTTGGGCTTGGAGTGGGCTTGGGTGAAGGAATTTGAGGGTCATCAGTAAATCCACAGGCCATCAGCCTGTGCTGGGTGGTATCCCTGGGGACCAGAAAGAGCTATGTTCCCAGAGGCACAGGCATCCTGGATGCCTGGAGACTCTAATCAGCGCACACAACAGGGTGTGTTCTCATGCCTGTGGCCACCCTTGGTGTGGGGATGTCCAGGTACATACAGGGATGGCTCATCAATACATGTAGAGATGTGACCTACTCTGCTGCTTCCTGGCTGTGTGTATAGTACCTGGTGAGTTTCTGGTGTCTCTGAGCCTCAGTGACTGTTTCTGTAGAGTGGGGGTCGTGATTGTACCTATTTTGTGAGTCCTGGTAAGGACAAAGGGACAGAACTCAAAAATAACTCATCTCACCCCAGCCCACAGGAAGGGATGCATGGTCCTGAGTTCCTCTCAGAGTGTTTAAGGTGATCACATGGCCTCTCCTTCCCGGAAGAATGTGTGGAGCATGTTTGCAGGTGCCCGTAGGGACCAAATGCTCCACGCACTTAGTGGACAGTGCCTTTGTGGCTGTGGGGAGAGACCTGCCTGTCCCACTCAGGCCAAGGTGCTCTTCCATCTTCCTTTGTGGCTCAGACAATGGGATGCCTGGGAGAGAAGAAGAAAGATAGTACTGAGCTGCTCCTACAGGGCAGAGGATTTGGACTTTATGTGACCCTGTTTGCTGAACTGAAAGCAATTTGCAGCAGTGCAAAAGGGCTCATCCAGGAGCCTCAACAATGAGGGATAGGAGGCTGGAAAGAAAAGCAGAACTGGGCCTGGGAAGAGCAGTGTAAATGCAACCACAGCTTGTGCACGGCTGCCAGGGACTGGATTTCCACGAACATGGCGGGAAAGACCCACACATGACACAGGTGCCTCGCCCAGCTCTGAGCATGAGGAAACAAATCCCCTACAGCAGTCCACTTGGTGGGCTCGGCCTTCCAGGGTGGACTCTGTGTGGACACAGGAAAATTGGAGCTAGGGAGGCCTCTGAAATAACCCAGCCTCGTAATCTTGCAGTCAGAGACATGAGGTCTGGAGAGAGGAGCTCTGTCCAAATTCTCAGTAAATCAGGGATTAAGCAGGCTAGATCACTGGCTGCCCACGGAGAATAAAGGGCCCTATCTCTACTAGCCCTGTCCCCCTAGGACACACACCTCTGAATAACATCATGCCAAGGACACTCTAGCCAGGTAACAGTGGGTGAGTTTAACAAGGGGCTGGGAAGCAGAGTGAGCCCAGAGGGGGCTGCACAGCAGCACCAGGGTGAAGGGCAGGGTCTCAGGGCTGGGCAAGGCCTGGAAGGAGGGGGAGGTACCTGGTAGGTGCTGCACCCAGGGACCCCTCTCCTGCAGCTCTTGAGATGCCCTTGAGCCTGCACCATGCCCATGTCTCTGTGGCCAGTTTGCTCCCTGCACTGAACCAGGATGGCATAAGAAGGTCCCTCCAAGCACTGCAGTGGGGAGTAATATGACCCTGGAGTGTGGAACATGCCCACTCAACACCTGGTATGTGGAAGGTCCCTGATATATGGGCGTGCCTCCCCTCTGGCCAGGACACTCCAGCACTCAGAAGTGTCACCTCTGTCCTTCTACTCTTTGTCTTGTGACCCTATACAAGTCCCTCACCTTCCCTGAGCTTCAGTTTCCTCATCTGCAAAACAGCAGTAATAACAGCTTCTCCTCTGAAGTTCATCGAGGATGCCGAGAGCTTCCTGGAAGACACAGGTCCCACACAGAAGGTGTCCTCCACCCCAGGCAGGGCGTCACCTGGGCTGGGAGTCTGCAGAAGCTTTTCAGATGGAAGCCAGGGTCCACAGGAGAGGGTGTTCTCATTCCCACAACTGTAATTCTCTGGGGTGTCCCTTCCAGAATCCCCCAAAGGGGCCCTGGCTGTCCTTCTCCAGCCCCTTGCTCTCTGGTGTCTCCCCATCTGCTTTACATAGGTCCAGGCTGAGCTCTGTCTGCAGAAATAGATTCTTCATGTGCATGGAGATTGTCCATTTACCCTCAGGCTCCCACTCATTTTCTTTCACCTGGTTGATGACAGGCATCAGGTGCCAGCCTTGATGGGCACATAAGCAACAAGAGGATTCTGCCAGCAACTTGCCAAGAAGCAGCACTTCCTCTCCAGCCGTGTGATGCTAAGAGCAAGAGTTTCTATTTTCTGGGCTGACAACCTTTTTCTCTCTCTTTCTTTTTAAATGTGGGCTCTTCTTGTTCATTCTTGTGGTGGATCTGTTAAAGGAGATGATTCTAGAAAAGTCATGAACTCCTGGAAAGATATAGCTCTTTAAAAAGAATTCATTTGTGGCATGAAATCTGCCAAGCGTGCCTGTGTAAACCACGGGGTTATTACAGCATGGGCTGAATTGTTCTGCTTGAAATTGGGTGGTAGGTCTGTCTGTACAGACGCACCCTGCTGCTGTTTCCAATGGTGACACCCAGGGAGAAGGTGAGAGTCCAGCTAGGCTCTGTCCCTCCTCCACCCTCAAGGGTGGTCAGGTAAATTCCACCTGCACCCTCCCATCTTTATGGGGAGAGGCTGAGGGAGGCCTCAGTTCTAGATGTTTCTCCCCATTTTCTTGAGCCAAGACCCTTTCTCTGGTCAACACTGATCCTAGTAGGGTGACTGACCCTCACCTAATATTGGCATCTCCCTGCCAGGCAGAGTGGGCAGGCAAGTGGGGCTCTGTGGCCATGATCAGAGAGGTGGGAGCAAAGGAAGGCCAACCAGGGCATCATCACATGGAGATGAGGCAGGAACATTCTGTCCCCCTGAAACCAGCATGAGAAAACTGGACAGGGTCAGAGAAGTTTCCATCCACCAGAAAGTCAAAGGGGGAGAACATTTGTCTCTGTGACACATTAATGTTTTCCAGGAGATCTTGTGATCATTTATGAGCTGGAAAGCCATGAATGGAAAATCCACCTGCTGCAAACAGCTACCTCCTCCCCCAGACTGTAGAGGAACAATAAGCTCTTGTCCCCAGCCTATTGGTGCCTGAAATTCTACCATTGCAAATTCATTCCTATGGCTTGAGGCTTTATGTTTTGTTCAAATGCAGACAATTTCACAGAAATCATGTCTTCCACACAGACATTTTCATTAATTCAACCAATATTTATTGAGTTCTTCCTCTAAATCAGACAATACCTAGACTGTGGGAACAGAAGGATTAATTAAGACTTGTCCAGAACCAAACCTCCAAGGATCTGGTAGTTTCAGGGAGGTTGGAAGAGGGTGCAGCACAGAAAGTTGTTCCTATTTTGCTACAAAATGGTGGTGGGATGAGGAGCCATGAGGACCTCAGTGGAGGTGTTATGCCTCATACTTGCTGAAAGTGGAGGCTGAATCTGAAAGGAGGGAGAGGGAGACCCAGGTGGAGAACACAGCAGAGACAAATGGATAAAATCATGAAGCCACATTGTGGAAGGGTGGTGGGGTGCTGCCTGTGGCTCAGTATAGCTTGGCCAGAGTCTGGATCCCTAGATAGACCCAACCCTGTCCTTCTGGGTGGACCCACCTCTGCCCTAGTGGGTGGACTCATCTCTGCAGTCTTGGGTTCATTGAACTAACAGAATCCTACTTTTCTTTAAACAGATTTGTTGTCACTTTCACCTGAAAAGTTTCTAACTGGCCCAGGGCATTTCTAAAAGCCCCAATGTGATAAAGCTGGAAAAGGAGCAGGTAGCCTGTGCCTGGGACCTGGGGTGGATGGGAGTTGGTGAAATCCTTTCCTTTTGAAACCAAAGTCTTCCCCTGAAAATCTCCCTGCCCCTGTCTCCAGCCTGGTACCCGGAAAGCAAGTGAGTCCCGGATGGCAAGCAAGTGTCAGGAGCCCTGGGTTCTGTCCCGGTCCTCCCACTACCTGGCTGTGGGGCCCAGGCTGAGGCACTTCCACTCTTTGGGGTTAGATTTGTGATTCACCACCCAACCTAGAAGCTGCAAGCTCTCCAAGGACAGGGACAATCTCCAGCACTTCCCTGTGGCATGGGACAGGTGTAAAGGGCTGTTTGGTGGTCAATCTGTGTGGGAACTGCACCTTCCTCCTCTGACCCCCCAGGATCTGGCCCATGTGCGATGCTGACAGGGACAGCTGCAGTTCCATCTGTACACCTTGAGGGTCCCCTGGAGACCCAGGCCCAAGCTGGAGCCACAGGAAGGGATTTCATCTGCAGACTGCTGGGCAGAGGCTGTAGCGACACATGACCTCTCTCTCTGATGAAGGCACACTGAGCCACACGGTTAGGCTATTGGGTTGTTACAGAATACCAGGACTGGGAAACAGACGGCACCACAGCACCCAGCGGTTTGGAGGCAGTAAACAGCTTTATTTACACCATCGGACCTGACTGAGCTCTTTCCCCAAAGAAGTCAGGCTCAAATATCGGAGGGCCAGCAGTTTTATAGGGTCACAGGCAGGAGGTACAGAAGCAGGAGAAGAGCATTTGACAGTCTTCAGTTGGTTAGTTATTTGACATTTTTTACATCTATGAGGCTTAATTCCATTGGAGTTTTCCTGGGAATATAGCGAGCAGAGTTTACACAAAGCAGAGCAGCAGAGTGGGGCAGAGCAGGGTTCTGGCAGGACTTTCTGAGTCCGTTACGCTCCTTTGGTGACAGGTTACAGAAGTTGTCGTGGCTACTCAGGTACATTCTACAAAGAGCATAGTTACCTAGTTAACTCACAGGTTTTTAACAATGCAATTAACTCATAGTTGTCCAATTCAGTTATTTTTTGTTAAAAATATTTATCTGCCTGGAAATTCCCTTTCAGGATGAGAAAAATCTCCCCAAGCCCAAGCCTGTACTCTGCAGCTGCAGCTGCCCCAGGCTGGCCCACTCTTGGTCTCTGTCCTCAGTCTGCTCATTGCTGGCAGTGATGAGGGGCCTAGGACAGGACTCAAAGGGTGACAGAAATTAGTGTGGTGAGCCCAGGTTTATCCTTTACCTGCAGCAGAGTCACTGCTCTACCCCCCTGGGTGGCATCTCCAAGCATGTGGATGGGAAGGACATGTGTCTGTATTCACAGGCAGGAGCAGAAAGAGCAGGGTCGGGGAGACCCATGTCCTTCGGTGGGAACAGGCGTAGTCCAGAATCACTGGAGGTTGGGAGTCTGAGCTGGTGATCCCAGGGCCAACTCCAGGCATGCAGGAGCAGGTGCAAGAGCCTGGGGTGGACACACTGACCTTGGGAGGGGTACAAGGCCAGGTAGAGCCACCTGTCACTCATCCCTTCCTGCATTCACTCCTGACAGTCACCACCACAGGGCTGACAGCTGTGAGTGGCAAGGGTGGAAACAAACAGGGAATCACACAAAAATATACAAGGGCCCAACTGCAACAAGGGCCATGAAGGGAAAGCCGGTTACAGCTGATTAACAAGATACAAGGCCAAGTGAGTAACAGATACTTATTATAATACATATTATATAATATTAATATATTATATAAATATATTGTATAATACTTATTATATAATTAATATATGCTAATGTAATCTATAATATAATTATATATATATAAAACATATATATATATAACAGCTCACAATAGCCCAGCAAATAGGCACCATCAGAGGAAGCTGAGGTTCATTCTAGAAGCCCCCTCCATGGCTAGTCAAAGAAATGAACTGAATCCAGGCTGAAATAAAACTAACTGGAGAGTGGTGGGTTTCCATGGTGATGAGCGTTTAGCTTGTTGTCCTGAGAACTCGCATGGCTGCTGTTGAAAATAGTGTGGGCCAGAGGAACCAAATGGCCTCCCCTTTGGGGTGACAGCGGGTGGGAAGATAAGGCCAGGACAAATCAAGGAAGGGGTAGACTAGGAGGTGATGGCAGAGGGTATACCCAGAGTCTTCCACTCCACCCCAATCCCCACCTTAAGTATGGTGAAACTGAGACTATGGGAGTAGGCACTTCCCCAGCCAATTCCTCATTGAGGACAGAACTGGTGTCAGCAGCAGGGTTTCCTCCCTGTCCGGTGCACCTTCCCAAGGGGGGACCCACATCCCAGGGGGTGACAATGAGTTCCCAATTCTGAGTGATTGCTGGGAGCCCATCTTTGTGCTGGGCATGCTGCATCCACCTATTCACATGGCTGAAACAGCCCTCAGAAAGGGCATGTTATTTATATCCGGTGAAAGTAGAGACACCTGGATGTCTGGGGCTGAGTGCAGGTGACAGGTGGACATAAGGTCATCAACACAGAGGGGACACCAGAGATATAGCTCAAGGCCCGGGGCAAGGTTGCAAGGGCAGGATGTCAGGAGGTCAGCTGTGGTACAGATCTGGCCTCACCCGTCCTCACACAGTGTCCAGCCTCGAACATTTTCCTCTCTGTGGTGCAGATGAGGAGCCTGAAGTGCCTGACATCTGAATCTCACACCTGAGGTTCCACAACTGGAATCAGCCACATCTCAGACCTGCTGGGTGCTTGCCTGGGCCTGGGGTGTCTTTCAGGTGCAAGGAACATGTGTTAGCTCAGTCCTCACAGCCACTGAATGAGGAAGAGACTGTCTCTTCTTTACAGGCGAGGGAACACAAGCACAGAGAGGTTAATCAGCCTGCCCAAGGTCACAGAGCTTGTCAGTATACAGCCAGGATCGACCCCAGGCCATCTGACACCAGAGCCCATGCTCCAGCCCTGGGTACCTCTGCTGTTCCTCAGCTGGTAAGTGATGGAGCAGGGTCCAAAAGCCCATCTCCCTGACTCCAGAGAACACGCCCTCTCCACCACTGGAGGCTGAGGATGGAGGAGAAGCCCAGGCCTGGCACCAGCCAGCACCAGCTGGCTGCCCTGGCTTCACCTTTTGACCTCAGAGGACAGAGGCTTCCCCAGACCTGATCCTCACACCCAATGGACAAGGTCAGGCTTGACCTTGCCACAGCAGGTATAGACACCTGCATGCAGCAACGGTGGCAAGGTCGGCTTGTCCCCAGAGTACTCAGAGTCCCCAGACTCATCCCAGAGTGAGGAGTCAGATTATCCTGGGAGGGCATCAGGAATCAGCGTTTTGTAAAGGAACCCCACAACTGATTCTGAAGCATTTGTCAAAGTCCTGCTGTCCTATAGGAACTTGCCCAGAAGGAACTTGGTGGCTCTGAGGTGTCAGGCATTCCAGGTGACAGAGCCTCTCAGGGACCATAGCTATTGTGGTTTGGGTCTAGATGTCCCCCAAAAGCCTCATGTGGTCATAGGCTTGACCTAGAGTGTGTGAAGCTGGAAGTGATTCAAGATGAAATGCTAGGCTCAAGGGCACTAGGATTAAGGGTGTGAGTGCTGCCTGCCCTAAGTGGTCTGAATGAGATAAAAGAGGCAGGGAGATGCTTTTAAGGTCTCTTGTTGCCTTTGCTACCTTGTGCATGCCATGTTGTTCCTCCTCTGCAATGTCTGTTTGCCATCCCTGACTTGGAGCCAGCCGACTATGGACTGAAACCTCTATGAACTGTAAGAGAAGTAAACCCCTTCCCCATTTAATTTTTGGGGTGGGTATTTTGTCTCAGCAACAAGAGAAAAGCAACTAACGCAATAGCCAAGGGGGACTTTTCTAGCCTACTATTGAGGGCTTCTCCCTCTCACTCTCCCTCTGCAAGGGGCAGGTGGCAAAACATGCCCCACCCCGTAGCTCAAGAATCAGCCTTTGCCGCTCTGACCTGGCCATTCCCAAGTGACAATTTGAATTTCAAGAAGACTGAGTGGCCTAGAAAAGAAGATGCTGCTGGGAACAAGAAACTGTCTCTCCTGGCCAGCCTGAGCACAGCAGCATCCTGTGGAGCACAGGTGGGGGATGAGAAGCTCTGGGGCCCCATGGAGGTAGGAGCTGCATGCACTGCACCTTGATACTCACAGGTCAGGGAACACATGGTCTCTGGGCCATTGTCCAGCCTCTGCCCGCCTCTGCCCGCCTCTGCCTTACACATCTCCAGTGGGGAGGCCATCACCACCCACCCTGCAGCCCACTCACTCTGCCAATCACATCAAACACTTAGAAGCTTCTGCTCTTTACAACCTCTCACTTTGGTGAGCGGCAGAGAAATTGGGGAAGAGCAAGGGAAGAACCCAAGAAGGTGTGTGGAACTACCTCGCTCAGCAACCCTGTGATAGGTGAACTGCAACAAGTCACCTGTCAGGGCCTCTTCAAGGCCTGCTTCAGTCTCCATAAAGCAAACTGTGTGGGCGCGCATGCGTGTGCGTGGCGGGGGGGGGGGTGTCAAGGCAGAAAGATGTGAGGCCTTGCTTCAGCTATAATAAGTATCACAGCCAACATTCCTTTAATAAAAGTTCAGCTAACAGGAGAAAAGCATAGCACATTTATTTAATCAAAGTTTCTTGTAACATGAGAGCCCTCAGAAATGAGGACCAAAAAACCCAGAGAAAACTGTTTGTGTGCTTAGATTTGATGAAGCATGGGCAGCCGTGCAGAATGGACAAAAGGTCTGACCTAGTGGTCACAGACTGAGGGAGCAACCAGCAAGGACGGTCTGCTAAGACTCCCCTGTGCCTTTCTGTGCAGCAGGGCAGGACCCCTCTGGAACGTCTCCCAGGGAAAAGGGAAGGAGAAGCCTTTCTAGATTGTGTGGCTGACTTTAGGGCAAAGGGGTACTTGTTTCTATGACCTGCCTTGAGCTAGAGGAATTGTGATGTCTGTGAGTTGCTTTGAAGGAAAAAAAGGGCAGGACACCAGAGGCCACGAGAAGGTCAGAATGCCTTCTGAGGCCTCCATCTCCTTTAGTTCATGGCATGCAGCATGCCACAGGGCCATACTTTGGGGTACCCTGTCCTGTGGGGATGAGTGTGTGCATACGGTATGTATGTTGCCTGTGCATGCATTGTGGTTGAGACTTCAGGGTCAGGTTTGGAGGAGAGGGTTAACCTAGCAGATGGTGAGAGGTGGGAGCTGCGCCACTCCTGGGGATTCTGAGTACAGCATAGTCCTTCTGACTGTTTTCATGTGACGTAAGGAGCAATTTCTTCTAACCTTGGAGTAAAGCTGACCCTGGGAAGATGTCTCCAGTGCAACTTCTTCTCCCCTTGGGGATGCATAGCGGTGAGCCATGGAGCAGGCACAGGGCATCTTCCTGGGTAGCATCTTTACTCCAACATCAGGAGAAAAGCCCTTTATTTTATATTGAAAGCAGCACGGGTGATCATAGATTAAGATGCAGAATGTGCACAGCTTTGAAATATCGAATTAGAAAGCTCTGAGAAGCAGTATGCCTGCAGCCGACTGCTTCAGCTCTTGTCTCCAGGAGCCCTAGGGACACAGGAGCCTCCATAATAGGAGGGGTGCTCTGTGGCCTTGTTTCGGGAGTCCCAATGAAGGACCTATGGCAGGGCTGTGACCTGCTCTCATGGGGACTTTAGAAAATATCTTTGCAGAGGGAGTGAGGTGAGGAACGAGAGGCCTGAGAGAGGAAATGTGACAGTGCTTCTGGGGTGAACCAGTAGGAGGAGACTGGAAAGGTCCGTTCAAAACATTGCTCCAGGATTGGGGAGTGGGGGGCGGTGAGAGTCTGACCCTTAATCCTGATAAGTCACTTTCACTGGATTAAGAAATACATAATAGATTTGTAAAGAAATTTAATGGATGAGTGGGTGGGTCATGGAGGCATGACCTTGAATACTGTGTATGGTCCCTAGCCCTTTCCTCTCTAGTCTGTTTCCCTGCTCTGCTTCCTGGCCATCATGAAGTAAGCAGCTTTGCTCTGCCAAGATCTTCTGCAGTGATGTTCCTCCTTTGGAGCCAGCTGACCATGGACTGAATACTCTGTGACCGTGACCCAAATGAAACTCTTTCTCCTTTAAGTCGTAGATATCAGGTATTGTGTCCTAACATTGGAAAGTGACTAATCCAGGAATGGAAGAGTCCAGAGTGGTTAGGTTTCAGTCTTTGGTTCTCACCTGAGTGGTTCCAGAATCACAGTAAGCCAAGTATTTATTCTATAGAAAAGGAAGGACAGGGACAAGACCCTAGATGTTGTACTTCACCAATCTTTTATTCAACCAGGACAATTGCATGGATGAAACAGGAAGGAACACTGTCTAGTTCATTCTGAGACCAGTATTATCCTGACACCAAAAGAAGACAAGGTTATAAGGAAAACTACAAAATAATACCATTTATTATATCGATGCAAAAATATTCTATAAAATACTAACAAACTCAATATAAATAGGATTATAGGCCATGACCAAATGGGACTTATGTCAAGAATTTAAAACTGGCTTACTATGTGGAAATCAGTCAAGTGAAGCACCATATCAATAAAGGACAGAAACCACTGATCATCTTCATAGGTGCACAAAACACATAGGTGATCATCCCAGAAACCAGGAAGATCATCTTCATAGGTGCCCACGAAGCATTTGGCACAGTCCAACACTCCTTTCCAATTAAAAAATAAATCAGTGAAAACATTAAAGAAACAAAGAATTGAAAGCAATTTTCTCAATCTAACAAAACTTCTCAGCTAGCATCATATGGAATGGTGAAGGATAGGATGTCTTCCCTCAAGATCAGGGCAAGACTGAGAGGTTAGCTTTTGCTACTTCTAGTCCATATCACATCAAAGGTTCTAGTCAAGGCAACAAGACCAGAGAAAGAAACATGCAGATAAGAAAAGGAAAAGGCAAGCTATCTCTACTTGCAGATGGCATGATCATGTATATAGAAAATCCTAAGGTATCCACATGAAAACCTATTAGATTGAATAAAGGAGTTCGGCAAGGTTGTAGGATACAAGATCGATAGACAAATATCCAGTGCATTTCTATGCATCAGCAATGAACAATCTGAAGTGAAATTAAGAAAACAATTCTGGGCCGAGGATTTAGTTCAGTGGTTTCGCCACCTGCTGCAGAAGCGCAAGGACCCAAGTTCGATCCCCGGCACCGAAAAAAAAAGAAAAAAGAAAAAAGAAAACAATTCCATTTATAATTGGACTTCATCAAAATAAAGACATTCTTGTGCTTCAAAGGGCACCATCATGAAAGTGAAAAATATAATTCACAGAATTGGAAGAGACTGTGTAAATCATAGAGCTGATTTTAAAAAACTTCCATCTAGAGTGCATAAAGAAGTCTTACAATGCAACAATAAAAAGATAAACAAACCAATTTTAAAACAGGCAAAGTATTTGACTAGGCATTTCTCCCAAGGAAAAAAATACAAATAGCCCATAAGCCCATGAAAAGATGCTTAACATCATTAGTCCTTATCGAAACGCATTTTAAAACCACAGTGAGATACTACTTCCTGTCATCTAGGATGGCTAGAAGTGAAAAACACAGAAGATAGCAACTGTTGGTGAGTGTACAGAGAAGCTGGAGCCCTGCTGGTGAGAAGATAAAATATTGAAGTCACTGTGGAAACAGTTTGGGGGCGCCTCAAAATGTTAGACATGCAGTTGCCGCACAATCCTGCAATGCCATGTCTAGGTATAATCCCAGGAGAAACTGAAACCTTCGCTTTCATTCGGGTGGCAGCAACCACACTGCTGCCTGGGTTCGGGGGAGAGAAGAGAACCTGAGGAACAAGACTGGGATGGTTATTCCTCTGTGGGACTCAGGTTACTAGGAAAATAATTTTTCATGAATTTGGGACTTTTATGCCCCTGGAGGAGTGTCTTCTAGGGTTTTGTTTATCCTTTTTCTGTGTGTGTGTGTGTGTGTGTGTGTGTGTGTGTAGCTACTTCCTTGTGCCTGTGAGTATCTGGCTGTGTGCATAATCTGTTCTGTGTGATGTTACCTCTGCCTTAAAACAACTACCTCAGAGCTCAGTAACCCAGGAGAGAACATCTAGGACAAATACGCATCTGACATTTTATTCCAATTAAAACTGTGCACCTCTGCGTTCCATGACTCCCTACAGCCCATAGCCTTAGCTCCTTCAAAACAGGGCAAGCTCTGGTGGCTGGGTTGGAGGAGCCCTGCCATGATGGGGCTGAACGGACATGCCTGAGGGGTTTCTGTCCTAGAGAGCCCAGGGCGAAGGCCCACAGCTCAGGATGGTCACCTTCTGGCCTTGCAGACAGGATCTCTGGCTATACTTCCTCCGCACTCCATCAAGAGTGCAGGAAGGTACCCTCACCCCAGTGGCTATACTGATCAGGCTCACATCATCTGCCCCTCAACCACTCTGGGCCTTAGAGATCTAGGAAGGGCTGGCCACAGAGATGTTGTTGGCTCTCCAATCCATTTTGTGATGCTAAAGGAGAAGATCTGATCCCGAGTCATTTAGAAGGAGCGGAGATGTATTTCTCACAATTCAGGGGGCTGGGAAGTTGAAAACCGAAGGCGCTGAAGCTGGAAAGAACCTTCTTGCTGTCATCCACTGGCAGAAGGTAGAAGGACAAGAGAGCATGTGCAAAGGAGACAGAAAGGAAGGGGGTCAGGCACAAGGGAGATATAGATAGATAGATAGATAGATAGATAGAGATATAGATATATATTTAATAATGGGGATTGAACCCAGGACCTTTGAGCATCCTCAGATTATTTATTTATTTATTTATTTTTGAGACAGGATCTTGCTAAGTCATTAAATTGCCAAGGCTGGGCTCAAACTCTCTATTTTCTTGCCTCAGCCTCCCAGAGTGCTGGGATTACAGGCATGTGCCACCATACCTGGCCAAAGGCACCTTTTATCAGGAACCCACTCCTGTGATAGCAATGTTAACCCACTTACGAAAGTAGAGCCCCATGGCTTAGTCACTTCTTAAAGGTCCCACTTGTCCACCATTGTGCATTGGGAATTAAGTTTTCAAAACCCATGAACTTTGAGGAACACACTCAAGCCATAGCACTGTACAGCTCTGGGGAGTGGTCAGAGTCAGGGCCACAGGCAAAGCTGGGCTAGAGTCCAGGGTCCACTGGAATTTGGGGCACGTGCTGCACCTGCTGAACCTCATTGGATATTGAATGCCGACCCCAGTGAGACCCCCAAGATGGCTGCCTCAGTCAGTGCTCCCGTCACTGTGACTCCCCCTCTCCAGCCCTCTAACAGCCACACTCGTTGTTTATACACATGACAGGCATTTGCTCCTGGTTCTTTGTTTACATTTCCTTCTGATTGATCTACTAGCATGACCTTTTGCCTGCAGCTTCTTATTACAATAATTATAGTCACCACTAGTCAATGAAGTCATGACTGTAATCTCCACTAATATAAATGCTGCTAGGCAGATATAAATAACTTCTGCTCTTATTTGCATGATAAAAAGCAGGGAAATGTACTCTGTCACCTGTGCCTATCCTGGGTTGGGGCAAGCCCTTCTGCTCCTCTCCATGAATGAGCCCCTTATGCTCCTATCACCACATTCAGCAGGACAAGTCCCTCCCTGAAGATCACATTCCTGCACATTTGCAGCGATTTCTCCTGCTTTGCCACTGCCACTGTATGGGAAGCCAGTTCACTGTACACCTATATCAGGCCCAAGGGAAGGCTCTGAAAAATCTCACCTAGCTGCACACCGGCACCAATCCACTTTGGCAACTCCAGCGAGACATTCACAGATAGACAGCAAAGGAAAACAGAAGCTAGGATTCATGGTAAGGCTCAGGAGAGCAGTCCTGGGCAGATGGAGTCCCAGCTGTGTGTGTCCCACCGGTACTGCAGCAGAGAGACCCTGAAAGCACCCCACTGTGGGGTTTAGATCCTGGAGGCACAAGACTCACTGGAATGAATGGCTGCAGATATCCCATTCCAGAAGGACAGGGACAGAGCCCAGAGGGACCAGGGATTTCTTCCTCATCGGAGGAAGCTGCATATCAGCACACTGACTGAGAGTGAGAAGGGAGGAGAACTGCTCCACCAAGGCCAGTGGGGATTTGTCTCACACTGCCAACTGCCAAATACCAAGAATTCAATCTGGAGTTGGGTATGGTGACCCACACCTGCAATCCCAGCTACTTGGGAAGCAGAGGCAGGAGGATCACAAGCTTGCGCCGCACCTGGGCAACTTGATAAGACTGTGTAGAAAGGGCCAGGGTTACAGCTCAGTGGTAGAGTATTTGTCTAGTGTGCTCAAGGCCCTGAGTTAATATCTCCAGCACACACACACACACGCTCACTCACACACACACACACACACACACACACACACACACGCTCACTCACAGAAAACTACTTGACAAAGAACTAAAGCTGGGCCTGGGATGCATGAAGTGCCTTGCCAACCTTATCCCCATCAGAGAGGTGCCAATCTTACCCCTGTTTTATAGAAGAGAAAACTAGGGGTGAAACTATTGAGTGTCTTGACCAAAGACCTACAAACATTGAGTGGCAAGTCAATCTTTGACTCAGGCCTTTCTGGTTCTAGAATCTTCATTTTTACCCATATATTGCACCAGGATTCTCCCTCCCTTTTCCCTTTCTTCATCCTCCTCTCAGCTCTTTGCTCCTAGTCCAGCATGGCCGGTTCCCTCTGGGAAGCAGCCTAGGATCTGAGATTCCAGATCACATGCTGGGACACCCCAACATGGAGGGGGAAAATTCTGAGGTCTCTAGACAAAGCTCACCTCAGGCTCCAGAGCTACTTGGCTGGGGGATATGGCACATCGGTTTCTCCTTCTCTCTTTCTGGCAGCTCAGATGTGGAGCTGCCCATGTCCTCAGCATCACATCACTGCAGATGTGTGAGCTATGATAACTCTGTTTTCTGGACCTCACGTGGTCCTCACAGCACCCTGGGAGGTAGAGCTTATGGTGCTCCTTGAATGGGGAAACTGAGGTTCAAAATATCACATCATTTTGGAACTAAAGATCATCGATTTCTTCATTTTACAAATAAAGAAACTGAGATCCCAGGAAGCAAATAGATGACCTCAATGTCCTCAGAAAATGAGGGGCTACACCATTCCTAGTTCCCCACCAAGTCAGTGCAGGATGTTTGGGGGTGGGGGGCTTCCACATGAGTATCCTCTGCATGCTCCTCAGAAAAGTTGGGGGTCTGGGCTACAGCTGGCTGGACTCAGGCTCAGAGGCCCAGGGCAGCCACTGACACAGGTGTGATCTCTAACAACCACCCTTTTGCCTTCTCAGGCCTCAGTTTTCTCATGCGTAAAGTGTCCTTTCACTGGACCAGTTTTACTCACTGAAATCTGGATTTACACAGCACGTCCCATTCCCCTAGGGCATTCAGGGCTGGACATGGTCTCCTGAATTCCTGGCTTGGCAGCAGCTGCCCCACCTCCCCAGCAAGATTTAATTTCTCCTGCTGGAAACAGGATCCTGAATAAGTTCATTTGTAGAAGTCACTGTTTCCTGGGGCTGTTCGCAGCACAAGCAGCAGGTGGCTGTTCCCAGTGCTTCAGAATGAGCTCAGGATCCAGCTGGGACAAATCCATCCCTCCGAGGCGACATCTGCTAGAAGGCGGCGTTGAATTATGTCACATTATAACAGCACTTTACCCTGTCCCTGTGACCTTTACTTAGCTAAGTGGGAGTCTCCTGAGAGTCCTACTCCCTGTCTGGGGACTTCTGCTGGCAGGAGGCATCCTGGGCCACACCAAGCAGACTGCGCAACAGAGGGGGTGGGAATCAATGGCACAGAGACGGGCTCAGGGCTGGGTGGGGACAGCAGGGACAGACCTGAGGACAGGAGAGAGGCAGGGTAGGGAGGACCACACCCAAGGGATAGGATCAAAGGGGCTGTCACCCAGCATGGGTGTCCCTGCAGACTCGCGTCACCATCCATCCATTCAGTCACTGTCTCTCTCAACAAGAGTTTCCCGGCCATCGATGTGCCGGGGAACATTGCCAGGTTAAGGGGACACAGTAGTGGTGAGGAGCTTGCTTCTCCCCTCAAGGGATCACAGTCTGGCACCAAAGACTAAAGTTCTATCCTAGGAAGGACAACAATAAACATGAGGGAGGAGGAGGAGGAGGAGGAGGAGGAGGAGGCATCTGCCTCACCCTTGTCCTTGGCTCTGCCCAGGCACAGGGATCAGAGGAGTCCAAAAGAGACCAAGAAGAGGACAGATGCTGAGATGAGAAAAGCAGGCAGGGACCTGCATGGGAAAGGACCTAGATGGGAAGGCTCACACAGACCGGAGGGCAGGGAAGGGTGCAGGCAGATGAGGAAGGTGGCCAGGATCAGCAGGAGAGTACCTGGCGGGCAAAGCCAGAGGCCAGGAGGCTCTGCAGACAGAGTGAGCATTAAGAGAAGAGGCATAGCTCAGGAAAGCCATGCCACTCACTCTGAAATGAGCAGAAAGTGATGTTTCTGGTAGGCTCTGTCTCCCATCTCAGGGGAGAAGGGCAATTCTCAGTTGCCAATGTCTGCTGTCAGGCCGCCCTCTGTCTGGCAGACTGCAGTAGGCAGGGCTGCATCAGTAATGCTCAGTGCAGGCCTGCTGCGTGCCCACCCTATTCCTGGAGAGGCAGTTTGTGGGTGCTCAGTGGGGGCTGAGCCTGGCTAGAATGGGACTCAGAGGGCAGCCTGGTTGAAGGTTATGAGCAGTTTCAGGCACCAGGTGGGTCCAGACTTAGACAGGCTGTTGTTGCTACTTCCATGAACACTGGCTTAGGAATCAGACAAGTGCAGGTCTCCAGGCCGAGTCTTTCCAGCTCTGTGACATTATTGGCTCTGCCTTCAGATCTCTGAGTGGCAGCTTTATTACCTGTCAGGTGGGCATGGCAGGACCCACTCTCTCGGGGTGCTATGAAGATAAGGGATGATGTCTACATTAGGGACCATGCTCAACTGCCACTGCTGTGATCACCAGGAAGAGTCAGGGTGGGGCCCAGGCTGGCCAGGCTGCCATGGGGACAGATAGCATCCAAGAGTCCATCGGGCTCAGAAGGCAGATACTTAGACCAGTAGCCTGGGCACCTCTGTGCAATGCCAACCCCACTATCTCTGGGGATGCTGAGCCCACTCTGCCCTCCTTGAATAGGCTCTAGAAGGTGCCTATTCCCACCTTCTCATGGGACAGATCAGAAACTGAACCCCAGAGAAGGTAGATACTTGCTCAAGGACTCACAGCACAGAGGTGGCTGAGTGTCACTGGAACCTGGACCCTCTGACCATCCAGAAGAGTGTGATGTGCTCAAGAGGCTGGGCGCTGCACCCAAAAAACCTGAGCTACAGTCCCACTCTGCATCCACTCTCATTTCTTCAACAAACACTGAGTGCCTGGCATGTGCTGCCCCGGGCTCAGTGAAGGGGACACAGGGGGATGAAGTCTACGCAGCCCCAGCTCACTCACTGCTCACAGTCTGATGGGGGAGGCAGCACCCAACCAACCAATGAATAAACAAGCCAGTCACCTCTGTGAGGAAGCAGCAAGGAACAGACATGGAGGGCTCCGAGTGACAGGGACAGCGGGGGCAGAAGGGCCATCCGGGGCTTTCAGGGTGGAAATCTCAAGGAGGGGACATCGGAGGTGGGCCCTGGACACCAGGCAGGAGCCAGCAATGCAGAAAAGGGTGACCAGGCAGAGCTGGGTGTGATGAGAAGAGATGAGGCCGTGTGAGTAGGGGACACAGGAGGGATGGGGTCAGGGGGCAGAGGGCAGGTCAGAGCCCAGGGCAGAACATGAGGTCACAGCGAGGAGCTCAGCCCTTGAACAGAGTAGCAGGAGCCCCTGGAGGCTCCAAGCAGGCAGAGGATGGGCTCCGGCCTGTTGTTTCCAGGGGCTGACCTGGCCACTCCTGTTCCTGTGACACTCTGCTGCTCTCTGACCTTGGGCAGGTGGCTTCCACACCTGAGCCTCAGTCTCCTCTCTGTGAAAGGGGGTAACAGGACCTACTTCCTGGGGGTCACTGGAGGCTGACAGGGACAATCCACCCAGAGCACTTAGTAACGTGCCCCAAGCATCGTAAGTGCTGGATGAAGCACTGCTTCCTCACGTCACACATCCAGGGCCGCCTCCTCTATCATCGGACACAGCCTGGCAGTCCTGTTGCATCTGCCCACGAAACACTGTGACTTCTGCGCTGCCCTCAGCCATGGGGCGTTGAGGCCAAAGCTCATTAAGCTCCTGCCCATCGACGGTCAGCAGGGGAAGTCAGTGGAGCTGAGTGACAGAGAGCAGCCAGGTCCCTTCTCAATGAGGGCTTGCAGGTGGGCTCAGCATCCATCAGAGTCCCGGCTCCATCGCCTGGGTGCCTGAGATGGATAGCACATGCCAGTCAGGGGTGCTAGAGAGGTGCTAGAGAGGTGGTGAGCAGTAATGATTGTCCTGGAAACTCCTGCAGTCAGATTTATTATGGCACAAAGGAGCGATTTTGCTCCTGGCAATAACAGATTTTGCTCCTGGTCTATAGAGATCCAATGTGCCAGGCCTGGGTGGGGAAGGTAGAGGCTTCTACCCACACCTGCTGGCCAGGACTCAGGGCAGAGCCCTATGGGCCATGCATCTCCTGTGCTCTGGGCCACCTCATCCAAGAGGCCTCCACCTGACACCTTTCACAGCCCCTGCAAATCTGTGCCCAGGCCCCAGGGTACAAGCGTGGACTTGCATCCAGAGAACACTCAGGCCTTTGACACCACCCAGGCAGGCAAGGAGCAGCTACAGCCAGGCATTGGAGTCAGCCTAGGTGAGTCCTGACTGCCATACAGCAGCCAAGTGACCTGCAATGAGGAAACTCGCCCCCTGAACCTGTTTCCTCATTTCTAAAAGGAAGGGTAAAAGCCCCTACCTGAGAGACCACTGCCAAGATGAAACAGGATGAAGTGTGCAAGGTGCCCAGCACAGGCTGGGAACAGGGTAGCTTCTCAGCAACCGTTCTGCCATTCACAGATGTTTCTTCAAGGCTAACAACATAAGAACATGACAGGCACCTTGCCCTGGTCTTTTTAAATATCTGGTCTCTAGACCTCACGCCCAATCCTCTAAGTGAGTACTGTTACATACCCTTGGGTGTTTAGAGCACTGTACAAGGTTATAGAGTGAGGGGCTGGGGGGGGACTTGGCTTGCTTTCCTTGGAGCTGGCTCTCCTCCTGACACTCAGCCCAACGCAGCATCTCTGAAAGCCCACACGAGCCCAGACCACGCTGTCCCTCCTTTCCTGCCCTCACTGACACTGCCTGAACACATGCTCCAGGATGAGCCCTGTGATGGACACAGAGATGAACTAGATGATCTTCCTGTCCACTCAGAGTTCAGCAACCATGGACAAAGAGCACAGTTGCGGGCCCTGACACCCACGATGCCTCTATCCAGTTCTGCAATACCTACCCTAAGAAAATGCAGCTTCTGTTCTCACCGGCCTCAATTCCTCCCCTAGTGTTCACTCCCACCACTCTGCCAGACTTCTGCACCACCTGTGACCTCCACGTCACCAGTGACTTCCAAGTTATCTGTGACCTCCATGTCACTGGTGACCCCCATGTCACCTATGACCGTCACATCACTGATGACCTCCATGTTGCTAAATGCCACATCAGTCCTCACCCTTCATCAGACTCATTATGTTAGTTCCTTTTGAACAGCTGCCCCACCAGACCCCACCCCCAGCCCAAAGCACAGCCTTCCCTTGGTTTCTAGGAAATTTCCTGACTTCCCTTCTTAGCCTCTAACCTCTTGATGTGGAGGACCCGTCTCTGCTCATCCGCCCTCTCCCCTCATGCTGTTGGAAGCTTCAGCCAGTCTTGTGAGTCTAAAGACCATGTATACACTGACAGCACATCTGCAGCCTGGACAATGCCCCAAGCCCCAGGAGCAGGCCCCTGGCCCCCTACCTTCCTCTCCCACTGAACGTCTAACCAACCTCAGAGTAAAAACAGCCCAAGAGGACACCATGCCATCCCTCCTAGCATGCCTCCCAGGGTTCCCCATCTCAGTTAAAGCCAACACATTCCCTTCTGCTTCTCCGGCTAAACCTGGGGTCACCTTTGTTTCCCTCCTCCTTTTGCATCCTATATCCAATCCTGGAGCAGAGCAAGCTGCTTCCCCATCAAAATCATCCAGAACTGGCTGATTCTTCTACTATCCTTGAGGGCAGCTCTATTCAAGGATCATCTCTCTCCCTTGGATGGTGCAGTCACTGTGAGCTGATGTGTCCCTCCCTCACATCATGCTAGCCAAACACTCGAAAGCTCACTCCTGGGAAAAGCTAGGAAGCACTTTCTCTACCTGCAAGGCTATGTGCTTGGCTTGGCTTTTGTTTTTGTGGAAGAAGAGGTGGACAAATATAGTGGTATCTCAGTTCATAAATTTGATTCTATCCACAATTCTGGTGGCAAACAAAATTGGACAAGAACTGAATCAAGTTCAATGCTTAGGTTCAATGTTGACCTTATGGGACAGTTTGATTCAGTTCTAGTCCAGGTTGCTTGGCAAGCAGAATTGTGGAGAGTATTGAGTTTGTGAACTGAGGTACCACTGTAATGGGCACAGTGAGCACCCAGCCAGGTGGGAAGACAAGAGGCTTCAGGGTGTAGCATACAAACTGAAACCCAAAGAATGAGAAGCAACCACCCATGCAAATGGAATTGTAAACAGTCTTCTCTGCAGTGGGATCAGCAGAGTGCAAAAGCCCTGATGTAGGAAGGAGCTGGGTACAAATGAGGAACAGGATGAGGACACCGGCTGGAGCTTAGAGGGGAGATGGCAAATTAAACTGAAGCCTCAGGACCGTGATGGTGATTTGGGAGGTTTTGAGGGGACAGGAGATCTGATTTATATTTGCAGAGCTGTTGTTCTTAGGCAGATTCATGAAGAGCAGATGCAGGGCCAGCTAGCAGCCCTTGAGGGAGAGGTAGGGATGCCTGGATGTATTAGTCAACTTTTTGTCACTGTGATCAAATACATGACATGCACAACTTAAAGGAGAAAAGATTTATTTTGGCTCATGATTTCAGAGGGTTCCATCCATGGTTGGCTGGCTCTAAGGCAGAAACATCATGGCAGAAGAACGTGTGGAAGAAAGCTACTCACCCCACACTCCAGTGACCAACTTCTTCCAACTGGGCCCCACCTCCTAACAGCCCATTCAGCTGTGAACTAATCAATTGGTTAATCCATGGACAAGATGAGTGACCTCATCACCTAATCCCCTTTCTAGCTGCTCCCCCAAAAAAGCATTGCAACATTGAAGATCAAGCCCTAAATATCTGAGTCTTTTGAGGCTACTTGATATTTAAACCATAACACTGGTAATAAGAGGTGGCCATGGGAAAGAGAAGTGGATTACTCAGTAGCCATAATGCAGGGCTTGGAAGGATGGAATGGGAAAGGGGAGAGATTCAGGGGGGCCTCCTAAGCCCTGGACATTCATGTGCCCTTCACTGGGATGGGGAAGCCTGATATCAGAAATCTAACTCCCAGAAGAGCCCCTCATTCTGGGGTGGTCCAGAATCAAGGTATCCTAACTGAGGAAAAGATCCAAGAGATCCCTCCTGGCAGCCCCAAGATGCAGCCCCTGCCCTGAGAGACGTCCATGGAGTCAGGAACTGTCGTCTCCAGCCCATGTACCCACCACCTGCCTTCCTGTCTCCACTATGCAGGGAGCTTGTTTCTGACAACCTCCGTGGACAGCCTAGCCTCACCAAAACAGTCACTGAGAACACTCACCCTTCCCTGGCACCTAAGTCTGTGTGTCCTCCCCCTCTACCTCCCCCTCTCTCCTTCTCCTTGACCCAGTATGCAGGACAATTTGTCTCCATGCAGAGGGACCATCAAGCACTCTTCCAACCCATGTAACGAGCTTGCCACCCGCTAGGCTCTGCTCCAACCAAGAACTCCTGCACGTGGCCAGCCCTGGTCTGAGTCAGCATTTATCCCCAAGCTCTGCCTTCTACTCTGCTAAAACAGGTCCCTCGCAATGGGCACATTGTCACTGTAGAAAAACCAGCTGAGAGGAGGAGGACACGGGCAGTGGGTAGATGTGCAGGGATGCAGGAGCATGGCCATGCATCTTGGCCTTTCTACTTGGAGCTGGGATCCTGGGTGACCCCTGACCTGGCAAAGTCTGTACTTCCTCCTCATTAAAGGGGGGCAGTGACAACACCCACTCTGTTTGGGGGGATTCAGAGACAGGGTATGGGGGTCATGGGCACTGTATCAGGAAAGGATGGTTCTGGTGATAGGGAGATGACACCTTCTCATCCCATCCTCAGGCAGCCTGGATGGCGGGTGTCCTGAACCCCACTTGCCAAACAGCAACCTGATTATCAGTGAGATTACCATGGGGCCCAGGCACATTATTTTAGTGTCAGGAGGTGCTAGGGCTCTCATGTGGGGTGTTTGGCTCCAAAGCCCAGCTGAACAACCTGGGACATCCACAAGGTCACCCATCCTCTCAGCCTGTCGCCTGTGGGAGCTTCCAGCCACTGTGATGTGGGTTCTTCTTCTCTCATTTGCCAGCCCAGAGGAGTCTGGAGGCCAGTACAGAGGGGGGATGGCAGGTCAGTGCCAGGACTGTGTGAACTGCCAGGGGATGGGCTCCCCGTCCTACAGCTGCTCCCAGCTTCCTGAGTAGGGTTTCCCAGCCCTGCAACCTCCTTGCACCCTGGCTGAACCAACTTCCTGGACTTGGAATAGTGTGTTCCCCCACAAAGGGTCCTCTCCCAGGTTTGGGATAGTGAAGATGAAGTTGGTAGTGAAGATGATGATGGCAAAGACACTGATGATCTGGTGATGATAACGATGGTCTTGATGGTAGTGATAATGGAAACTTCTGCCCAGATCCCCCAGGTGACGTGGACCCAGAGGGGTATGGAACCATAGGGATTGTTCATTCAATCCTTTCTTTTTATTGCTGGGGAAACTGAGGCTCAGAGTAGCAAAGGCACCTGTCCAAGGTCACACATCCAAACCAGGACAGAGTTGAGATGGTGGCCCAGTGCAGGCCTGGTCTCTGCACCACCCTCAGCTGCTGGCTTCTTCTCAGTGCTCCCAATCCTTCTCTTTCCTCCCAGATGGCTACACCACTCCAAATCCTCTCACCTCTCCCAGAAACCAGACCGTTAGCTGTAGCCATCCCAGAAGCTCCTGGCACTTTCCAGGAGCTTTTCTCTACTCTTTCCTTCCCATGAACATGTCAGGGGCTGGCTGCCTCAGAGTAGAAGGCAATGCCCCATCTTGACAGCACCACTGCCTGCTTTTCTTCTGGGATTCCCATCACCATCCTCAGGAGAGCTCTGTCCTAGGTGCACCCCTGCATGGGAGGGGGAAACTGTGGCTGGAGGGGCAGGGCCTGCTCAGGGTCAACTAGTAGGCAAGAGGCTGGGTGGATTCTCAACACAGTCTCTGGGCTGCAAGCCCATCTCTCCATGAAGCATCATTGCACTGCCCACCCCAACCCTCCCAGAGGGGTCATGAGGTCAAATTCACCTGTTTCTCACCCACCTTGTGCCCTGAGGGTAGGGCTCTGCAGGGTTCCTGTGTGCCTTTCCAACCTCCTCAATCTGGTTATTTAAAATACATAACTCAAGATTTTAATATGATTCATTCATGTTTTAAAGTAACATCAAAATACAAAAAGTCTAATATCCCCAAATGTCAACCAGAGGTGACAGCATTAACATTGTTGGGAGCCTTCTATGGCAGGTGTTCCCCCTGACTCTGACCCATCTTCCCTCTCTGTCCTGCTCTGGGCTCAGGACAGGGGACAGGGGACCTTATAGGCCACGTTAAGTGTCTTGCACTCTGGCTTCCTGACTTGGCCAGCAGGAGGCACTGGTAGACTTGAAGGCTGAGGAGAGGAGCGAAGAGGGCCCTACCTAGCAGCACTATCCCCTCCCTGACCTTGGCTTCTGGAGTGGCCCCAGAAACGCTTCTCTCTGTTCCATCCCCCTTATCCCCAGGTGCAAGAAGAGCTTCCTGGTGCTGCTGCCTCCTGAGCACCTCACGCCCACGATGGCCCCTAAGACCACTGTCACCTCACAAGTGGTCCCCACACCCAGGGCCCTACTCACACACCAGCCCTCTTTGCTGAAGTGTTGGTCCCTTTCTGTGAACCTTTATTATGCTTCCCTCCCTGTGCAAGGGGAGCTGGAGATGGGAGAGAGTGACTTTTTCTTCCCTTTCGCTGCCTGACTTCTTCATGGGGCAAGCAAGAAAGAGGACACAAAAACCACAAGCATTCATAGCTCCAAGCTCACTTTATCCCAACTGGTACTTTACAGGAAAGAAAGAGCTGATATCTTCCATCCAATAGCCATATACCAACCCCAGGCAGGAATTCTGATTGGTCCATTTCTTAGATCAATCACTGATTTTGATTGGTTTGGTTGGCCTTTAACTGTTCCTAAGGGGGGGGGGGCACCAGGCTGGAGGCTTGGATTAGTAACCCAGTCTGAACTTCCTGGCCTGGGGTATGCAGGAGGCTATTTCCTAAAGGAATGGTGGAGAACAGAAACAGCATGTTCAATTACAGTAGGTATAATTAACCCTTCTTTACAGGAGGAAACTGAGTCAGAGAATCTAAGTAACCCAGCACATTAGTACATGGCAGAGTGAGAAATCCAAAGCCCTGAAGCCACTAACCACTAAGCTACAGCACCTCCCAGGGACCCTGGCTTCTACAGGTACTTCCAGAACCCTCCCCTGCCTAAGTTCCAGCAGGTCAAAATTCCTAATTCCAATCCAAACAGGACAATCCTTGGAGATCAGGCACTTAGGCCCCTAGAAGGCCTTAGAGCTCACAATCTTCATGATGGATATAATTTGAAGTGTCTTTTCACCTAGATCACAGTGAGTGGAGCGCACTGCCCATGGCAATTTCCTGTCCACTGAGTGGTGTTGAGAGTGAGCACATCAAAGGGAACAGAGATCAGGTCAGCGTTGCCAGGGGCAACGTTAGCCCAGACATACAGGGAACATTGAGGATGCCTAGGTGTCAGCTGTTCGACATTCAAGCAGTGGCGCAGAAAGGTCAGACACATCCGGGGTTTCACTGTCTCTCCTTCCAGAACCAATCTGCCCATTTCATTTAAGAGACACTATGCAACATGTTACCACTGAACCTCAGCCCAAACCACTTCACTTCACAGGGAGAAACTGAGCCTGGAAGGCCGAGACAGCTGTTCAAGGTCAAAGAGCAAGTGCAGAAGAAGCGAGTTCACCCAGGGAAGGCATATGAGGTCCCAGGCACTGAAACAGGCACTTTGACTTTACTTGATTTAATTCTCATTCAAGGATGATTTCCATTTAACTCAGGAAGAAAGCAATTGATGTTGTCTCTCTCTCACATACTTGGAAGGGCAAAGATGGTCTGATCTGATTTGTCTGGGACAAAAGGCAAGTTCTGTCCCCCCATTGCACAGATCCCCTGGCCCATTGTCACTTTGCTCTCCTTGGATGACTCCATTCTGGGGGATGCTGGAGCCCAGCAGCCACACTTCCCAGACACCTTTGAGATAGGATAAAAGAAATAAAGATAAAAGAAAGGAGATAAGGAAAATCTTAATTTTAAAATTGTACATTTTTTTAAAATACAGCTTCAGGATACAGTCAAAGTTACCCAAGATAACAATGTCTTTTTCTCTTCCAGGAAACTCACTCCAAAAAAGTTGCTAAGGGTCTCAGAGATGCAATAAGCCTGCAAATTGGCCTCATGCCTTTCTCCTTTACATCGAGCCTTTCTGCTCTATATATTCACCAACCCCACAGACCTTCACCCTCAAGGAAGCAGCACTAGTAAGTGGTAGCATCTCTAAATTGCAAACACACACAGAGGATTTGCATTCTAACCTAGCACACTAAATGGGTAGCCTGACACATCCTAGATCACCCATCTTGAAGACACCCAAGACCACGTAAATACTCCCAGCTTCATACCATATTACACCTCATTCTAGCAGCATCTGTGCTTGCTTCTGAGCTTCTGTGTGTTTCTTTCTGCCTAATAAAATCTGACTCTGCCTCTCACTGATGTGTCCTGCAATTATTTTCTGTGATGTAAGACAGCAAACCTACAACCTACCCGAAGATTAGGGTGAATTGAGGTCCCCATCTCTTTGAGGTCTTCCTTGGATCCCATCCAGTGACATCCTGAATATCAGTTCCACTCGCTCTTGATGCCAGGAGAAATTAGTGGGATAGTGCGGTTCAGGGTGGGGACATTGATGTTCATCCTGTTCTTTCTGCCATGGCCCCACAGCAGCAGCCATGGTGACCTGTGGCTCTGGCAGCAGCAGGGCTTTGGGCCCTTTCAGCAGCAGTCACAGGGTTCTGTCTCCACCAATCGGCAGCAGGTGCCACCCCTCTCCCTTTGTTCCTCCACTTCTGAGCTGGTGGCCTTCCCTGAGTGACTAATCCTAGGTTACTTTCTTTTCCTTCCCCTTTCTGCCCTCCAGCCCTTCCAGCTCTTTATGTCCCTCTCCTCTGCAGGCCACTGTCCTAAGTGAACCCAGTCCTGAACTCCAGGAGTCTTCCTGAGATGGGCTGAATTACTGATTGGCCTCAAGGACCTTGTGGCCATGGGAAATGAGGTACTAGAGGCTCACTGCCTGCTGAGCAATCCACATTACCTACATTGTCTCCTGAGTCTGCCTGGGGGGAGATGGCAACTGAAGGCAAGTCCAATTGGCCACTGCCCATGACCATTACAAACCATGCCCGTGACAAAGAATGTGGGATGAGGTGATGATTTCCAACTGTGCTGGAGAGTTTCCAGAAACAAAATGGCAAGTTCTGATAAGGTCAAAGTATCCTCAGAGAATCAGGGTCTTACAAAGGCCCTAAAGAATTGTCCAACGTTTCAAAGCCCCAGAGAAAATACAGCTAGAAATCAAGCCCCAAATTTAATCCACAGCACATTTTAACCTAATCTCATGAGAGGCAAAATTACAATGTCAGTTGATCTCACAGCCTTACCAGATCCCATATGTGAAACTAATAAGGCTTTGAATGAAAATAAGAAGGGACCTGAGAGTGTAATGAAAACTCAGGTGAACTCTGAGAACCTCAACCCCCAAATCCCTCTGCTGCCCTGTTTAAGAAAACAAACTTTCTCTCCCTTAAAGATCTGCTGATAATATTTTGGGGTGATGATTTACACATACATTTTGTGCTTTCCATTTAACCTGCCTGTGCTTCCTGTGCAGAGGCAGGATGATCTTGGACGATGACTGTGAGTTATTACACACTTGCTCCAGGGGTGGCTTCCAGTGCACCTGTTACTCCAGATGTGGGATCCTTCCCCAGTACATCAGCATGGTTCCACGGCCCCTGGAAATGCAGGCAGCTATTGTGCCAGCAGCTACCAGAAGGAGCTCACTTTAACTCACAGTGGGAACAGCAGGATGCGATCTTTCCTCCGGGCAGTGCCAGCTCTTCTGCTAGGACTTATGTACACAGAAGGGACCTGTTGACTTAGCATCACAAGCAGCACCACACTGAGTCACCAGACTGATGGCATAATGCAGACTGGACCTGCTGAGCGGGAGTAGATGGCACCTGAGAAGCTCTGAGACCTGTGCCTACAGATAGTGGGATGACCCCATCACAGCTCGAGGGCTGACACTGAGCTGAAATTTCTGGGACACATTTGGATCTTGTCTCTATACTAATGGACAACTTGCACCACCTTCCACTGAGAAAGAGGCAGCATTTAGAAGGCTTCTCTGGATTTTGGAAGTAACATATCACCACCAACCACCCTAGTGTGAGGTGCTCCAAACATTTGTACTGATTCCTCTGCAGAGTTGCTGATTTTGAAGGGGACCTGAGGGAAGAATGATCCTGCAAGAAATTCAGGCTGCTTTGCCAACCACTCTGCCACTGGGGCCTCATCATCAAGCATCTAATGATCCTCAAAGTGTTCATGACAGATGGAGTTGCTGTGGGACCTTGGCATAGGTTCCAATAGCCCAGGCCCAGAGGGCATTGGAGTAAATCTTTGCACTCTTCTTAAGACAACTGTTCTCCATGGAGCATCAAGTGACCATGAGACATTTGTTGCCTGTCAGAAGTTATCTGATCCACTGAGCTATAAATCTGGGCATTGTCTCAGTAATTTGTCACCAAATGGAAGTGGTGGATACAAGCTCACACTCCAGCAGACCTCAAAGACATAAGCAAGTTCTGTGTTCAAGTGACTCACACAATCTGAGCTCCACCCTTCACTGCTGCTGTTGTCCCCTCTAATGTCCATGACCTCGTGTGAGACCACGACCAGGCAAATGAGGAAGGGAAGCTAAGTCTTGGTTTGGAGGTAGGCTCCCTGATGTTCTGACACCATCTAGAGGTAGCTTCTATGGCACTCCATCCCTCCTCAAGAATGCCACTGAGAAACTTCGAGGAAGGAAGTCCTCCCAGTGACCAGAACTCGGAGGAACACTTCTGTGTGTCCACTCTGCTGGGCAGACACATGGACAGAGGTGAAGATCTGCAATGATTCATAGAAGCCTGGATGGAGGATCAGCACTGTGGAAAGAACAAGACTGGGAATTTGAGAGAAATACAGATGTACCAAAATATAGTTCATGCCTACCCTGAGGGCACCTGAGGGGGATGCTGATTCAGGCAAGATCACTGGCCTGAGTGGCCGGGCAGTGTTCCAAGAGGAATGAGATAGCAGTGAGCACACTGACCTGGTCCACACTCTCTTGGAGCTGATATTTTGATAATGGTCAGCTGATTCCCCCTGGATTCTAGAAACAGAACTTGCAGGGAAGACATTGGAGTGAACATTTCCCTGGGGAATAAGAGGGGAAGAGAAGGGTGCTCCAACACCCAGATCCCACAGCGAGCATCTGCAGTTAATCTCACAGGGGACTCTGGAAACAGAAGGACACAAGCCTGAGAATTATCACACCCACAGGACAAGGGCTGGGACTTTGCACCAGCTCCTGAGGATCACAGGTTGAGAGCTGCTCACTGCCAACCCCCTGGTACTCTGGCTGCTGCCTACCCAGGCACAGTGGTCATACACAATTCTGAAAAGAGCTGTCCTTCCTGGCCTCCAGGAGCAGACTGTCTTGTGCCAGTTGTTCTCACATTTCTTGGATGCAGTCAGGGGCATCAGGCTAGAGCCACACAGAGCCAAAGTGTGAGGTTCAGGAGTCAAACCTACAACCGGAAATGGTTCTGAGGGTCAATGTCAAGCAAGGGAGCTGGCAACTGCTCAAAGTTCTCCCTAGCAGTCACCATGGGGCCCTGTGGCCTTGTGCAGAGCCCCCATCAAAGCAGGGTGTTCAAATAGATGATGCCTGGTTCTCCTCCCATGTGGCCCCTGAGTTCACCTTGGCCTACCAACACATTCAGAGCTTTCCTGGAGCTGGCATCCTGTGATCCCTGACTGTGGCTCCTCAGGGCAGGCTTGGGTCTTCCCTGCTGTCATTCTCTTCCATCTGAACTGTTCTGCAGCTTGGACCTGACCCCTTGGAGGGAGGCTTCCCCAGCACACTGACACAGGGGCCCATAGCCTTGTGATGGTGTCAGGGCAGAGCTCCTGGGAGTGTAGCAGGGTGTGTAATAGAGCAAGATGGATCTGGAGGTCATGACCACAACATCCATCAGCCCACGGGAACCAAGTGGTCATTCCCTGCACAGATGTGGGACCAGTTCCACCCAACACCAGCACCTACAGTGGCTTCCAGACCCAATTACAGCCCCTCCTGGGCCCAAACTCTGGTGACCAAGGCACACAGAGAAGTGAGCTCCCAGGGCCACAGTTCACAGCTGCAGGACTGGGCAAAACCCAGGCTGTAGATCCCCATCATGACAGCTCCTACCATCCCACTCTGCCATCAAGCTATTAGCATTCAGGCCACCAGGGCCACGCAGCTAGGAGGCAGCAGCATCACGGAAGGTTGCTTCCTCCAGGTAGGATGTCTGCGTCTCTGAAATGCCTATCAGGGAGGACGGGATTAGGACCATAGGAGACCCCACACCTGTGTAATGAGGAGGATCCACCCCCCCAGACCTCCCTGGAAGCTCAAACTAGCACAAGGTAATTAAACAGCCCATGGTTTCCTTTTATATGTTTCAATAAATGTCACCTGTGAAAGCAAAGGGCATTTCTTGTACTTAATACATAATAACTAGTGTTATAAATCCAGATTATTCCTATAAATCTAAATTAAGTGCCCAGGTTTAATTGCATTCAAGACACTTAATAAAGTGCCAGCAATAACCATCACTAGCCTGTTTACTCTGAGCTGACTTTAGTCTTCAAGGAAGTATTTCTGTGCCATGTTTCAGTGGGAGCAGGAGCCCAGAGTCCTGGGCAGCTTGCCCCCACCGCCTGCCTCTATGGAGCTCTCCAGAGCTGCTGCCACTGGCCTCTGGGTCACATCCATGCCAGTGCCCATGGGGAAGGTGGCCAGAGAGCCTGGTGCAGATAAAGGAAGCCTGGCAAGAATCTGGAGGCCATTAATGTGCTGTGTAACCTTGGACAAGTCACTTCCCTCTCTGGACCTCAGCTTCCCATCTGTATAACAAGGAAAGAAATGGACGATCGATCCCAGAGGTCTTTTCAGCAGCTGTAGGGAGGGAGTTGTAGGGTATGCTGAGGCTGGTCCATGACTTAGGAACTGTGTGACCCTGGACAAGTGATGTAACCTCTTTTGTGCCCTTATCCATGTGCCAGGCACAGTAACAGCACCTGCCCACGGGGGCTGTATAGCCTGAGCTAAGGTCATCGTGTGATGCAATGAGCATTACTATGCTCCCAGAGTGGCCAGTTCTGGACCAGCATGAAGGGTTCCCAAATCCCAGGTGAAGGACTTGAGGGAAAGCTGGGTGGGCAGGGACAGTGTGGGCTGGGAAGCAGTGGTTAAAGCTGGGGACAAGATGTCAAGGGATTGATCGAGGGACAACCTTACCCTGGGTGCTTCCCCGGGGGACTGAAGGCCTGGGAAAGCCTGAGTCTGCACACCAAGAGCCCTGAGAGCTGGCGGCATCGGGGAAGCCTGGCCCCTGAGTGACCCTCCCATTTCTACGAACCACTGAGCCCCGATTCTGCCAAGATCTGCACCACTGTAACCCCCCTCCTCTCCCCCACTCCATCGCCCCCTCAGCCCAGCCACTGCCCCCTCCATCCACACAGCAGACTTCCCCCTGGGCTGGGACATCTCATGCAGTGCACACTCTTGGCTTCTGTGATTAAGATCATGCATTTGCTCCCATGTTAACTTTTATTATTTATTGATTTTCTTTGATCTATCTCAGCCAAGTCCATTTTTATCTGGTCAAACTAGTAGAAGCCATTTAGTGGGGAAAGCAGCATTTAAAATTTTATAACCACAAACAAGGACCCACATTAACGGGGCCATCACCTTTGTGGAGCAAAAGAAAGCTAGCTGCTTGGCTGGGCCTGGAGGACCGAGGGGGAGCTCTCACCCTGCACAGCTTCACCTGGAGCTGGGCCTCTGTAAACTGCTCAGGAAAGGAATGTCCTCCCGGGTGACCAGATGACCTCAGATGGGTCCAAGAGAAGGTGGGGGCGAGGAGACTCAACAGTGTCAGAGAGGATGTGGGTTCTCGGGGAGAGAACAGGAAGTGAAGCCAGAGGCCAGATCCCGGGGAGCCAGAGACTGCCTCAGCCCTCTGTGCCCTGGGGCTGCAGGTGTCACCTCATCCACCCTCCCTTGAGCCCCTGAAGAGCAGCAGACTGAGCAGCTACAGAACTTGTCAGTGCACTCTGCCAGTGGACTGGATGGAGCTGGCTGTCTGAGCCCCTGACTCCAACCATCACGCCATCTTCCTGTGGGGTCACCAGGGTTATCCTTTGAGCATCTCCAGGGGAGACACGGGGAGCATGTGTCATAGCTGAACAAGCATTGTGGTGGGCAGAGACCTGGGGCCACCACTTACCAAACGGGAACCCAGGGAAGTCCTGAGCGTGCTTTCTTTTCAAATGGGTCAAAACCAGTACCTGCCTCTTGGGGTGCTGGGAGGAGGTTGGTAATGAGTTTGGGTATCAGAGCACCCTACTGCGCAGTGCCTGGTGCATGTGAGGGCTGGAGCGGGCCTCAGTGGGGACAGGGGTGATGTGATGACAGCGGTGCTGATGATGATGGTGCTGTTGGTTACACTGGCCGTGGCTATCCAGAAAAACAAACTCAACAGGATCTGAGTGTGCGTGCGTGTGTGTGTGTGTGTGTGTGTGTGTGTGTCCATCCCACATGCTGCACCTCCTCATGCCTTCTCCGGAGAGCCCTTTCATAGCTACATATGAGAGAGAATAGTGTGAAGAAACTGGCTCATACAAGCAGAGGCTATGAAGTTCAAAGCCAGCCAGGTGGATGGTAGGCTGGCACCCAGGAGGGCTTGTGCGGCTACTGGGCTCTCCTGGTAGGAGGCCCTACTTTTCCTTGGAGGAGGTCAGTATGTTTTTCTCTCAAGGCCTCCAACTGATTGGACCACACCTACCCGCATTATGAAGGGAGTCTGCTTTAGTCATAACCTACTGATGTAAGTACTAATTTCATCCAAAAAACACCTTCATAGCAACATCCAGATTAGTGTTTGACTAAAGTTCTGGGCTCCATGGCCCAGCCAAACAGACACATTAAACTAAACATCATACTGGAAATGATGATTAGGAGGAAAAACCATGGGTGACCCCTGACCCCAATCCCTAATTATCCACCCCTGCAATGCTATATCCCCTCATCTAGAGCACTGCTCCCAGCTGCAACACCCCTGATCTTTGTGGCTAGGGTCATGTTTGACCTCACTGAACTGTCACTAAGCGTCCAGGACTGGATCTGTTCTCTTCACAGCTTTAGCCCCAGCACCAAGGTCGTGATGGCCAGATGCTTCCCTCAATGGCCTTGGACTGACCCAGTCTTCCTGTGGCTGGGAATGCAATGTCCTGAGACACAGCAGAACCATCGGAACAGCCAGGCTCTGTTCCAGTTCCCCTGGCAAAGGATGTCCTTTGATGCTTTAGCCCACCGATCATGTGACCCCAGGTTATAAAACCCAGGGTCAGCTACTTTTTGGCTGCCTCAGCAGTGCTGCAAGTGAGGCAAATGTGGGTGAAACCCCACTCACCCTGGTAGCCTTCCTGAGCCTTAGAGGACTGGGTTATAATGAGTCCTAGGCTTCTCTTGTCTCTTGCTGCCATGTGTGGGTGATAAACCCACTTCATATGACCCGCTGTGTGGGGCATGTTCTATCTCATCAGATTCAGACAAGCTAGTACCAAGGCATAATGACTCTTCCCCATACTTTGTGCCCAACATATGACAGGTACACATCAGCCTCTGCCCACAGACCCTGCAGGAGACAGAGAAGCAGAGATCAGCCCCTCATGGTCTCCACTCCCAGGGAGTTCTGCAGGGTGCTCTCTTCCTGCTGCTTCTCCACTAGTGACCTGGATCTCAGAGAACAGCAAGAGGGCTTGGAACCCCCCAGGAACCCCAGTCTCCTTCTGAAGGCTAAGCCTTCCCTTACCCCTCCCTGTCCTGGGTTGACAGCAGCTCAGGTCCCTAAGTAGTCAGCAACAATTTGCTCTGTAGTGGTCTTGACCTTTCCAGATGAAGAAATGCTATCTCCATGCTTTCCATACTACAGAGTAACAGGCTCAAGTTCAAGAGCTCAGTAGACTTCAAGGCCATGGACTGCCCCAGGATGTCCACATGGAGCTCCCCAAGAGCCCCTCAGAGAGCTACAGACTCTGCTGCCTCCAGTCTTCTGGATGACAAGGTCTACTAGAGAGTGGCTGGGTGGGTCAGGGCTGGGAGCCACCTCCCTCCCTGTCTCCATTGGGCTCAGCCGCACCCTCTCCAAGGCAGGTTCCTATGCCAGGGACCACTCACATTCTGCATGCAGTCCCCATTGAGGATCCAGGTTTGTACTGGATAGAGTCAGTGATATCCCCACAGGGTCTTCAGACTGCAGAGGCCACCATGCTCCCTTTGCTTGCACCATCAGGCAGAAGTGAAATCAACATCTCCAGCACAGCAGGGGACAGCAGGGATCTCACTCAGCTGAATATGCAGTGAATTAACATGTCTGTTTCAGCTGTTCTCATTGATGGTTGTACCATGATCAGATGCTGCCAAGATCCCTGCTGAGGGGAAGAGATTGGAGGTAGCACAGGGTCAGAGGAGTGGCCAGGCATCTGTCAATTTATTGAAAAAGGAACCCAGAGCCACAGGGGGAAATTAACTTGCCTGAGGTCACACTGCACAGTGACAAAAAAACAAGATGGAACTCTGCTCTCCCTGGGACCCAGCAGAGCCCCAGTAACACCCACCTGGGTGAGGGAGAGGCCAGGATGAGCCCACCTGTGACATGTGTTCCATGAGGACCAGGCCTGGCCTCCTTGATTTTCTGCTACATCTGTACAGCTTCGCATTTAGCAGGTGCTCAATAAATGTCCATTCCCTGAAGAACTCCCAGGTCTTTCCTAGCGGCTGCCAGGAGCTGAGCCAGCTGGTGTAGGCAGAGCATTCCCTGTGGCAGAAATGTGCCATTCACATTTCTGATGCCAAAATTCCTAGTAAACACTCTGAGACCCCTCTAAAGACAAGTCCACACACACCTGAAAACACCCTGCTTTCCTCCACTTCCACCACCTGCCCATGCACACTTCTCACTGTTTGTCCCCTTCAGTCTCAGCCATCTGTGTCCCCTCTAGACAGAATGGCCCCAGGTACTCTGGGAAATGAAAATAAATGAAGAGGGTAACAGGGAGCACTGCCTGACTCCAGAGGAGACAGAGTCAGGCAGAAGCCAGCCACTGAGTCACAAGATTAGGAAGGGAATGGAATTAATATGAGAAAATGAAAAAATGGAAACAAAGTCTTATAAATAGGGAGGGATGGAGGGGTTGAAGGGAGGGCAGGGGAAGGGGGAAAAAATAAGAACCAAGAGAGATTAAGTAAAGGTGCAAATTTCCAATGATGAAAGTCATTATATTATATACCTAAAATGTACCAATAAAATTAATTAAAAAAAATTAGGGCTGAGTAGGGAAGATAGAGCATAAATATCACCAAGGGCCACTGTGTGCCCACAGAGTTCTGGGCTACTGTCCACCACCGGTGATTGTGTCACATTCTGCATTCTGAGCACTGAGCTCACCCACAGCTGTGGAGTTCACTGGCACCAAGAGCCCACTGGGAGCCGCTGTCCAACTGATCACTCAGTCAGCAGCATTTATGCTGCCTTGGGGGACATGGGTCTTCAGGTCTTCAGGAGCTGACTTTCAGTGGTGACAGACTCCAAGGTCATGCCTCATGGTCAATACTATCCTGTTCAAAAGAGTCCAATATACCAGACACCAGTTGTGGCTAATAGGTTAAGGGTTCTTTAGCTCAATTCAGATGGAAATCATGAATGGGCAAAGTACAGCTCTGCTTGCAGTCTTGATGCCACCAGACAATGATGGATTTTACTTGGTGCCAACCGTTGACAGCCAGCTTCTAGTTACTGCTGCTACCCACCACCACCATCTGACACTGGCTTGTGCTGGACACCATCAGTCAACTCTGTCAAGTGCTGGTCTCTGCTGCTGTCACTGTTAGAAGACTGCCAGGTGCTGCTCTCTGTTGCTGATCTTCATTGGCTGCTGGTCTCGTGTTCTTCATGGATAAAGCCCCTAGTGTTTATTGCTATTTCTTTTGAAGCAACCACTCAGCCTACACTCCTCAGGACAAGAATCATGAGCAGATTTATAGGATCTTCCAAGCCCACACTACCCAAGAAATAAATTGTGGACAGATTTATAAGACCACCAAATAGAGTCTTTATTTTAACAGGACCATGTGGCAGCACAGGTCATTATACCATAGGAAGCCCTCCAAGACTCAATCCAAGGAATGTGAGGGAATGTGTGGTGCTTATATAGAAGCTGCAGATCTATGATTGGTCCAAGTGTAGGCCTATGATTGGCTCAAATAAGTGTAGGCTCAAAGACAGTCATGGCTGTCATGCTGGCAATTCAGTGAAAGGGTGACATAAGCTGTTTGACTGACAGATGTTAAGTCTCTGGGGAAAATGAAACTAGGGATCTTCAGGAGAGATAGCTACATTCATCGCAGCTAGTTGGGGGTTGGGAAGGTAGAGGATGTTAATAACTGCCCTGGATCCCTCTCTCCCTGATTGTTGCCACATTAAGGTTATTCTCCCCTCTTGAAAAAGGTGGCAGGAACATCTGAAGTGGTAGGAGCAAGGAAGGGCCACCACAGCAGACAGCCGAGCTGCAGTGTTGGAGAAACCTGGAGAAGAGAGGCTCTAAATAACCAGGGAGGACACCGAGGCAATTGTCCCAGTTTACTGGGGGAGGGAGGTAGAAAAGTGAGGGGCTGAAACATGACAGCTATTAACCAAATCATACCCCATCTGGCTGGCACAGGAAAGGGGAGAGTCAGGTATTCCTTGTTTCTTACTGGCAAGATGGGCCCCCTCGGCTGTGGTGAGTTGTGACTGCTCTTGCAGGTGAGGACTAGGAAGGGTCATGAGCAAAGGGCTCTGCAGACCCTCAGTCCTGGGCCTGGGTCACCTTCCCTGGCCCACTGGTTGTCCCCACTTAGAAACCACACCCCTCCCCCATGTACACAGAACTGTTTGATCTGAGATGAAGGGTCAGGGGAGTGGAGACCTCTTTCGATGGACACAGATTTGAGGTAACAAGTCAGAAGCAGGTGTGAGCTTGGTAGATGGCCCTCCATGGCTGCCTCTGGGCCAGAGCTCTCTGAGGCAGCTGGCAGGGCAGAGAGGTGCTCCTTATTCCCTGGGATCCTGGGGCAGGCAGTGAGTCAACAGTTCATAGCCCAGCCCCAGAACCAGCCCAGCCTGCTTGATTGCCCACCAGCTGGATGAAGTTGATCATGTGAATTCACCTCCCTGAGCCTCAGTGTCCTCCCTGTGAAGTGGGTGTGAGGCTGGTCCTTAACTCCTAGGGTGATGCCTGTCCCAGCACCTGGCAGTGGTGAGTGTTACGGTTTAGATCAAGAACGACCCCCAAAGGCCTCATGCACTCACACGTGGGACTTGCGGAAGGTGACTGGATCATGGGGTCACTGTACTCACCAGTGAATCCTTCACTGGTGAGTTCAGCAGGTAAGTGTGCTGTTGGGAAGTGGGACATGGCTGGAAGAGGCAGGTGGCTGGGCACATGATCTGAAAGGGTGTGTCTCCTCTTTGGCTCCTTCCTTCTCGGGAGCCAGCCGACCACAGACTGAACAGGAACCAAAATAAACTTCTCCTTACATTTGTGAGTATTGGGTGTTTTGTCTCAACAATGAGGAAAGTGACTAAGACAGTGACTAAGACAGTCACTCCCCCACTCCATTCCTTCGGGGTGTTATGTGGTGTCCCAGACCTCTTCCTCCCATCTGGGCTGCAGCTCCTCCTCTCTCACATCCCCTCTCCTTGCACCTACTGCTCCAGCAAGACCATCCTCCCTGTCACAGTTGGTTCACTGTCTGGAGAAGAGAACTACACATGGACATGTCCCAGAGATGTAGAGTTTTGTGCTTATGGAGGGAATATGCCCAGAATGAGTAACTCCAGAGCAGAGGCCAGGGTTGCCCCTGAAATAAGTACATATTTCCTCCAGTGGGATCAGCTGCAGGTGGAATAGAGGCCACCCAGGTAGAGGAGGCAGCAGCTCATCACTGGAGTGGCCGGTTAAGAGCAAGGTGTCCAAGTGGGACTGAGTTTGACTGAGTCAGTGCTGATGACCCTTCTGCACCTGTGCTCCCTCTGTAGGTACTAAGAGCCCCTCTCTCCTCAAGGACTGGGTGAGCAGGCCCTCAGAGTGCTCTCAGAAGAGCACCTGCCATGGAGCCCACGCTGGGCACCAGTCACCTGGTGACCTATCCCAGGTGGAGCCCTGAGGCAACAGGCTGGAGAAAACCTGGGCAAGGAGAACACAAGCTGAGACCAGACAAGAAGGCCAGGACTCAGGCTCTGCCATTTGCTGGATGTGCAGTCCCAGCATGGAGGCCCCTCTCTAGGTCCTAAGTTAGCGTTTATAAGGGTGTCAGGCAGCTGGGTACATTCATGGTAAAGCAGGAGAGTCCCAATTCTGAGCAGATGCTCGTGTGATGATTGTGACCCTGAAGGCCTAGGCTACATGCAGAGCCCTTGGGTGTGAGGGCTTTGGGAATCCCCAACAGGAAGATGACAATTTGAACCTCGGAAGCAAAGAAGGGCCCCTCAGGGAGGGTGTGCAGGAGTAGAAGAGATGAAGGGAAGAAGGCAGCACTAAGGGAACCCTGGAGCCCTGCCTGAGTTCTGTCCAAGGGCTCCTTTGAAGTCAGAAGAGGACTGAGACCCTGGCTTCCTCACAGAGAAAAGAGGGAACAGGGTGTCATATAGTGGTTAAGAGTGTAGCAGGTGTGACCCTGTTCTCTCTGTGCCTTTGCTTCTTCACATGCAAAGCAGGGACAAAAGGTGTCGCTGCCTCACCAGCTGTCAAGAGGTAAAAGAAAAGATGGCCACATCAAGTGCTGTGCTCATAGCAGTGAGCAAGTCTTTAATGAGCTAGATGACTACAGTGATGATGGTGGGGAGGGACAACAATGACATAATGGTGACAATCATTTTGATGACAATGATGATAATGAAGATGAAACTAGTGGTGGTAAAGATGATGATGATTGTTATGGGCAGTATTTTGCCCTACTTGCTTAGTGGATTCATATGTTGAAGTTCTAATTTCAATGTGATTGTTTTAGTGACGGAGTCTTTAAAGAGGTAATTAAGGTTATGCAAGATCATAGGGGATCAAGGGTCCAACAGAACTCTGGATCTCCTGCTGCTGGTGACTGATCCTACAGACCCAGCCTTTCTGGCTAGGTGAGATTGCAACTTTCTAACAGACTCCCAAGTAAATCTATGGGGCTGGGCAGCAGATTGCACACTGACCAGCAAGCAACCCCTCTGCTCTCTACCTCCTGCATAACTGATCTCAGCATTGACTCCTCTGTCGGAGTCTGTCCAGCAGAGTCTCCCTTGCTGATGACACCAACACTGACACAAGCCTGGAGGTGAGAATGAGGCTGGAGTGAGGCTGCCTGCTCCTCCCAACCTGGTTCCTACAGCTGGGTCTATAGAGCTGACTTGCTCCATGCAGGCAGTGGAGGGAGAGAGGCAGCAGGAGGAAGCTGGCCCTGGTAGTCTGCCTTCCATGCATCGTCCTGCCCCTGACAATGGTGGGCCCATCAGAGTCCCGCCTCTGACCAATCAGACTGCATTCCTTCCCTGGGGGGTGCGAGGGATCTTAGAAGAAAAGCAGAGTGTGTTTGCCATGGGGTGTAGGGCAGATGTTTCCTTCTCAGCAATAATAACGAGTCTGGCTGTGATAATCATTTAAACAAAATATGCAAAACAAAACACAGAGTCAAGGATATCCATTTCATCTAGAACTGAAAGACAACTTATGAAAAGCCTGCCTTTAACCTTGGTCCTAAAGATGGGGCAGGATTTCAGTAGGCAAAGATGGGGTTCAGTATTGATGCAGGAAGGGCAGATGTGAAGGTGGTAGAGACTGAGAGTAAAGCAAGGCACAATTCAGAAACACCAATAGGTGTGATATATCTGGAGACAAGTGTGCAATAGATTAGGCTAGATTTAGGAAATGAGGAACTGCATGGAATAGCAGGGCTAGTGGAAACAAAGAAGTTTGAACAGGAGAAAAGGACAGAAATGATCCTGATTCTTTTTTGGTTAATTTTTCTTTGTTTAATTTTTTTTAGTTTAAACTTATTTATTCCTTTATTTTTATAGTATGTTGCTTATCGGTAGCATAGAATTGGTTCTAGTTCTTTAACTTCCAATCTAATGATTCCTGCCTTTTAGTCAGGAAGATTCGGGCCACTTATATTTAATATGATTATGGATTTGATTGTGTATTAACATCATTTTTTCTATTCCCTTTTTATTTGTCCCATTTTGTCTTCATTTCCTTTTCCTCTTTTTCTGTCTTCTTTCAGATGTTTTTCATTTTCTATTTTATCTCTTCGGTTGGCTTATTTTCTATAATTTTCATTTTGTTTTTGTTTGAGTTGCTATAGGGTTATGTTATATATATTTAAAATATACTAGACTAATTTCAGGTGATATTAGAACATTTCTAACATAATCACAAGAAACTTACAACAGTATAGTTCCAGCTCCCTCCTCTATTGTCACATTTCTGGATGGTGTCCAAGGAGTTCTCCCAAAGGGGAGTCATGGACTTCAACTCAGCCACCTAAATGGCCCTTGACTCTCCTCACAGAAAATAATTTCAAGATGCATCAGTGAGAGGAATAGAAAAGTCTTCTGAGGCAGGATTTGAAGGAGACCACCTTAAGATGGTGTTGAGCAGGCTTTGATTATATTCAATTGGCTTAATATAATTGGCTTATACTTATAATTCAGAGCTGGTCTAAGGCTTAAGTGTACAGCTTAATGGCTGCAGCTGGCATGCAGAAAAAGAACTCTATGTGCCACTGGCCACAGCTGAGACTAAGCCAGGTCAATGACCCTGTGGCACCTGTATTAGTTTATAGCATCTGCAGCTGAAGACCCCATGATTCTTGCTCATCTTCTACAAAACGTTAATATTAATCTAAGGGAAAGAACAAGTTCCCAGTAACCTAAGATTCACTTCTTGCAAGAATGCTTTGTTCTGTTCCCTCTCACTCATGTCAGTACCTCTGATCATTGCCCCACATACCTGACCATATGCTCCTCCCTGATGCTTTGTACTCAATAAAATACTGGCAAGTCTGGAGGTTCGGGGTCTTTGCTCATAGAACTCTGACCTCCCAGGCCTCATTTCCTTTAGTATTTATCTTTGTTTTCATTCCATGTCACATACCTAATTAGGGATCGGGGCTTCATTGGAAGTCCCCAGTAGAATTAAAGTGTCCACTCAGAGAAAATAGAGTGCAGGCCTAAAAAAGTGAGGCACATGATGGTCTGGAGCTACAAATATTGATGTGTTTTGTGGGGGTGGAAATCTGCAGAATTTGTGGATCTATAGAAAATGTTGGCTCACTTTACAGGTGCAAGGTGATGGCCTGTTGACCTTGTCAACTAGCTTAATTTATGGACTTACAGTACCTTGCAAAACAAACAAACAAACAAACAAGCTTCAGTGGTAACAATGTGATAGATAGCCTTGTGTCCTGAAGTTGCAGTTTCTTACAAGTGCAATTTTAAAATTATAACTTTTTCTCTTCTTTCTACCTGTCTTTATTTCTTCTATCCTACCTCAGTCATTTATGTTATTGTGTAAGATATTATAAATTTCATGCTATATTTTAATAATTATTATTCAAACAGGCAATTACTGTATCTATTTGAAGAATTTAAAGAAGAAGAACAAATATCACATATTTACCAACATAGATATCATTTTCGGAGCTCTTTATTCCTTTTTATAGATGCATATTTTCATATGGTATCATTTTCCTTCTTGAAAGACATCCTGTATCATTTCTTACAGTGTTTGTGATTCTTTCAGCTTTTATATGTCTGAAAATATCTGTATTTTGCCTTCATTTTGGAAAGTATTTTTGCTGGGTAAAGAAATCTAGGTTGACATTTTCTTTCAGTATGCTGAAGCTGTTGCTCCACTCTCTCCTAATTTGCATAGTATATGAAAAGAAATCGGCTGTCATCACAGTCTTTGTTCCTCTGTGTATAACATAGCTTTATTCTCAACTGCTTTTTTGATATTTTCATTATCGCTGAATTTGAGCAAGTTGATTACGCTGTGTCTCAGTGTCATTTTCTTCATGTATCTTCTACCTAGATCTGCAAGTTTGTAGTTTTCATCAAATTTGGAAAAATGTTTGACAATAATTTTTCTGTGCCCTTCCCCCTCCTTTGGAAGCTCCAATCATATGTGTCTTTTGAAATTGCCTCAAATCATTAATCATCTTCCCTTTTTTTCAATTCTTTTTTCCTCTGTGTCTATCATTTTGAAGAAATCTATCTCTGTGTCTTCATATTTGGTAAATTTTTCTTCTGTAAGGTCTAGCCTGCTGCTAATCTTATCCAGTGAATTGTGTATCTTAGATATTCTAGCTTCTATCTCTGGAATTCAATTTGGGGTTTTTTATGCATTCTGTAACTCTGCCTTTTGAACATCTGGAATACAGTTTAATAACTATTATGATGTCCTTACTTTCTGATTCTTATATTGGTATCAGTTCTGTAATTTCAACTGATTGATTATTCTCATTTAGGTTGTGTTTTCTTAACTCTATGTACAGCTGGTAAAAATCTTTATTTAGATGTCAGACATTGTGACTTTTACACTGGTAAGTATTAGATATATTTGTATACCTACACATTTTCTTGAGCTTTGTTCTGGGATACAATTAAACTACTTCAAAACAAAATGACCCTTTTGGGTCTAACTTTTAACTTGTGCTGAACTTGTATCAAATACTCAGGTCCATCTGAAACCTCAGAATGTGAGATAATTTGAAAATAGGATATTTACAAATTTAATTAGTTCAGATAAGTTCACCACATCAGGGAGAGCCCTAAATCCAGTGTCTCACCCTGTCCTTACAAGATGACCATAAGATGGCACAGGAGGGAGAACATTGTGTAAAGATGGAGGCCGACACTGAAGAGTTGCATGGGGCCATCCCTGGGCCTGCCAGCAACCTCCAGAAACTGAGAGGTGTGGGACAGATTCCCCCTCAGGGCCTTCAGAAGGAACTAACTGCCAGCTCTGGCTTCTCAAACTGTGAGGGAGTCACTTCTATAGTGTGTGTGTCACTTGTGATGGTGGCCTAGGAAACCAGCACACCCATTTCAGGTGTCATCACCTGACAGCCAATCAAAGACTATTCCTCATCTCTGAGGAAGAACACTCTGGGCACTGTACTCGGGCCCTGCCAGTTCTGAGGTTGGTCAGCCTGGCTGGTCAGCACAATCAGAACTCCCAGCGCCGATCACCCCAACACTCTCAAATGATTCTCTCTTGGCACTTTGTTCTCACAACACACTGATCAGGAGTCAGCCAAATACTCAAAGAGGGGCCCTGCACATCTCTGGGGTTCCTCTCTCGGTGAAGCTCCCTCCTTTCTGGCCTCTCCTAACTATTGGCTCCTCTCCTCAATTCCAGAGTCCAGAATTCCAGGCTCCTCCTACCCATGCAGTCACCAGAAAACTCCTCTTGGGCAGTAAACTGCAGTCATAGGACTTCCTATTTTCTAGCCTTCCTCTCCAGGATCTAGTCTTCATCATCAGACATCCAGGCTCTTAAAAGATACTGTTTCATCTCTCTTCCTTTCTTCTTTTCTCCTTTCTTTCCTTCCTTCCTTCCTTTCTAGTTTGTTCAGGTGGAAGGATACATTTATTCCCTATTAGTCTATCTTGAGTATGAGCACTACTCCCCAAGACATAATGTCCTAAAGCCTTAGAATCTAAAGAAGTCTTATAATCTTAGGATCATTGAATCATACAATCCTAGAGCCTCGGGTGTTTTAGACTACAGCAATTTGGATTCTTAGTCTGTTTGAAGGAATGAATTGTGCCGGGCACTGTGCTCAGTGTCTTGCATACAATGTCCTTTTGTCTCTATGACAACCCTGTGTAGTAGGAGCTATCATTTTGCCTTATTTTCCAGATCAAGAAACCAAGGTTCAGTGAGGTTAAGTCCACTGCTGAACGCCAGACCCCTCCCAGGCAGCAGAGCCAGGACTCCACCCAGGTCTCTCAGCCTCCAAAGCCCCTACTCTCAGCTTTGCCACGACTTTGTGTGTACCTCCAGTGATGGGGAGCTTGTTAACACTACAAAGTTGCCCATCTATCTTAATTTTGGCCACATTTTTTTCTCAAGATGCCTACCTTTTGGTCCCAAATCTGCCTTGGGAGACCCCACCAGAGAAACCTTCACCCAGGACCCCTGTAGGGAGAGGGAGTGACCCCCAAGGCGGGCCAGTGACTGCAGTGGAGAGGAGCGAAGGTTCGGGAAGCCCCAGCTGCTGGTCCTGGTGAGGGAGGGGGGCGTTTATCCTGAGGGAAGGAACCAACCTGCCACATCAGGACCAGGCCACTTGGAGACAGATGAGAACAAAGCCGGAGACATGGGCAGTGCAGGTGAGGAATAAATGTACAATTCGGAAACGCGATTCCCCCAGCGCTAGAGTTATGGGGCCTAATGAGATTGGAATTGTAAGTGCTCTGCCTGTAATTTCCTGGCTCTCCTCCCTGAAAACTTATTCTGCAGAATGTGCCTGTGCCATCCATCCTCCCAGATGGCTTCCTAAGTGAAGCTGTCTGTTAAGTGGGAGAAGAAAGGGAGGAAGGGGAGGAGCAGATGGGACCACGGCAGCCCCCACCCTCACCCACCCTGGGGAAGAGAGGGAGCAGGAGCAGCAAATGCAGAGAGGGGCAGACGCAGCTTCCCATGACAGGACGCTCAGACACAGCTTGTTCCTGTGACCAGGGTCCCCAGGACAGTCACTGAAGTCACTACCTCTCCCATGTACCCAGCACTGAGAGAGCACCTTGGGCTCATTGCTCCAACACATCCTCCAGCATCTCTGTGAAGCAGGCATTGTGACCGTCCCCTGTCCCCACACTAGATGCTGAGAGTCACAGGCACTTGCCCAGGTCACCTAGCAGGTGAGAGGCTGACTCTGGATTTGACCCTAGGGTAGCTGGGATCCCAAGCCCTGCCTCCCAGTTCTTCCGAGACTGTACTGGGAGGGCCTCAGAGATCAGCCAGCCCATCATAGCACTTGGGGCCCCAAGCCTCAGTTTCTTCCTTTGTACAGTGAGCTGTTGATGGGGCACAGTAGCACCCAAGCTGACTGTGCATCACCATCTCCTGGATAAACCTCACTCCATTCCAGGACACTGTGGCTCTCAGGCCACCAGCACATGTCAAGCCCTGACCCTAAGCCTAGCCAAGGACGCCCAGCAGAGGGAAGATATGTCCCCTCATGAGTCCAGGAGGACTCTGGCTTTCAGTGAGCCTGCTGGTCACTCAGCAGGTGGCCCCTGCCAGCCCATTCTTCTGGTCCCCATCATGCTGGGACCTCCCTAGATCAGGATGGTGCCGATGGGTGGGTGTCAGAGCAGAGACATGCTCTGGAAGCCCTTGTGTCCACCAGAAGCCAGGGAGGGCACAGAGACCACAGAGGGAGAGTGGCTTCAGTCAGTGCTTTTTCCCTGCTGACGCTGGTCCCTGTTCTACCTCTGGTGCTGGCTGTGGATTTGGGGAAAACTGGCCACAGGGCATGAGAAGCCAACAACAGCCCCGCAGGCCTCTGGTAACACGGCTGTGATGACCATGATGACACTGATGATAATCTGTCTCCTGGGTGCTCGGTGCTGGGCCACCTCCACACCCTGCCTCCTGGAATCCTCAAGAGCCTCAGAAAGAAGGCCCTACTTTAACTGAGGAGTGTGAGAGACAGAAAAGGGTTGTCACTTGCCTGTCCCTGTTTGGAACCTCTTAGTTCTAGTACTGCCTGAAACCACCAGATTTTCTGGCAGACACCACTACATGGATAAAATCTAAAATCTCCTTGTGTTCAGAGGATGGCGTGGGCATGGATACCGTCCTTTTAGAGAAAATCTGCAAAGGCAAGCGTCAGAGACAACAGAGTACTCTGTGCTCCAGACCAGCCTTGTCAGAGGTGCCTCTTAAGGAGCTAACATGGCCCAGCTGTGCGCTGGTTCAGCCAGCACGGAGATGCTGCCATGACAGCTGAGGGGCAGGAGAATCCATGGTCCCACAGCCTGGTAGAGAGAAAGGGGTGAGGAGGACAAGGGTGCTTAGAGATATTCCTAAGACACAGCAACTGGATTCAGAAGTTGCTCCCAACTCAAATTTATCCCATAAGATCCGATTGCAGAATTTTTTCAGAACTGCTGGAAATAGTAATATCTTTGTTTCTTGGGAAGTTGAAATATTAAGAGGATGAATCTGGGCCTCCAGTAGCCTCCAGCAAGAGAAGCAGAGAGACTACGGCCTGACAACATGAGTACAGAGCCCGGATGTGTCCGAGCCCAACACCGCCCCCTTTGTTATTGAGTCAGGGTCCTGTCCCTGTGCCTGAAAGAGTCACAGCTATCTTACCAATACTTGTGGGACAACAATAGTCGACAGATAAGAAAACAGAGGATGAGAGAGGTCAAGCCATTGCCCAGTGGACCCAAGAAGGAATGAGCACCAAGGTTTGAACCCAAGTCTGTCTGTTTCTAGGTTATGTGGGATGGGAAGCAATAGTGTCCCCACCTGGTCCAGGTGGCTCCTCCGGGTGGAGACCACGTGAAGACTCAGTGGCCCAGGCCACTTGAAACTCATTGCTCTACAATCCCCAAATACGGCTTCTTCCATGATCCCAGTGCAGAGAAAGAGGAGCTGGTGAGTCTCACACTGGCAAGGGAAAGCTTAGGAACAAAATGGCTACTGTGTACCAGGTAGGGGTCAAGGTACTGGATGGGCAGAGAGCCAGATGCACTGCAGGTAAGGACCAGGCTGGGACCAGCACCCCTACCTCCCTTCTTGGGGCTACTCCAGCCCAGGTTGCTTCTTGTCCTTCTCAAGTGGCTTTCTGAAAGCCCTAGACCTTGATTTCATCATCAAATTGCTGGGAAACTGGAGCCATAAACCAGGACTCCATGTACCAATAACACGATTAACTATCTGTTTGAATCAAATTAGTAGAGAAACAAATAAAATGGTAATGATATTTAATGCTGGTGTCCATGTGGTGGAACAGATGCTCATGCTCTGCAGGTAGGAAAGTGCCAGTCTGATGAGTCTTTCAGGAATGTGATAAAGTAAAAAAGCTCACAGGGCTTAAACATATTTACGCACTTTATGCAATTTTTCTACTTTTAGGAATCTGTCCTGAGCAAGGGATCAGGGGTCCAGGCAAAGATAATACCCAAGATATTCATCACAGTGGTTGCCTGCACCCTCCCTGATAAACATTAAAGTCATCCTTCTCAAAGCTGGACATGTGTCCTGACCCTGCCATCCTGCAGGGCAGCTGACTCTGTGGAGGCTCCACTGAGCACCAGGCCCTTGGCTTCTGGGTGGCTGTGGCCACTAGAGAGAGATGAGGAACAGGCGACTTTCCATGTCCCCTCCCTGCTGTGTCGCTGCAACTGTGTTGCTGTCCCAGGGCCACAGCTCTGTCAGTGCCCCTCACTGTAGCTCTTCAGCTGGGCGCTCTCTGTACCTCCTGAGGCCTGAGCACAGCAAGGGAGTTGTCAGCACAGGCACCGTGCCACCAGTCCTGTTGGTCTCCTTGACTCTGCTCTTACCCTTATCACCAGTGTCTGTGGCCTTCCCCCTGCCACTCTGTGGTGGGAGCCCCTGTCTCCTGCAGATACTCTGCAAGGACATGTGCCACCTACTGCCTTCTTCACCACTCACACTCTGACCTATCTGATCGCTGGCCACACTTCAACATGGCCTCTGCAGGAACAGCTGATCCCTTGCCCCTCCAGCTGCCCACATGCTCCTTTGTTCAGTGTCCTCCTGGAGACCTTCCTGGACTCACTTCTCTCATCTCAGAGCCCTTGAGAATCCCATGACCATGTTCCTAGATCCATCTGACCTCCTCTGTTTGCATGCTGGTAAGGAGAGGTGGCACTCACTGGGATTTGGGTGGCAGAAAGCATTGGCCTCTGTTATGACTTGTGTCTAGATGTACCCCCAAAGCCTCATGCAGTCATAGGTGGAGCTTTTTCAGAGGTGGCTGGATCTAGAGTGTGTGACTGAGTCATGGTGCAAAGCTAGGACTAAGAGTGGGCGATTACTAAATCAGTCTACTGATTGGTTTGGCATCATCCTAATCCCAGTGGCCTGGGTACAATAAAAGAGACAGAAAGAGGCTTGTCTTGTCCCTTGCTGGCTTGCTTTGCTATCTTCTGTCCACCATGAGCTGTTTCTCCTCTGTAATGTCTGTCTACTGTGCCATGCTTCTTGAAGCCAGCCGACTATAGACTGAACCTCTACAAACTGTGAGCTAGATAAACCTTTCCTCCTTTAACTTGTGGGTGCTGGGTATTTTGTCTCAGCCAGCAGAAAAGTAACTAAGACAGGTTCAGATCCCACCTCCACTCCTCACCAGCTGGGCGAACTTGCACAGATCATTTCACCTCTCTGAGCCTTGAGTTTCTCACATGTGAAATAGGCATGACCATGAGAACCCCTTGTGCTCCAGGCGGCTGAAATGAGGGGACAGATGCAAAGCACTGTGCACAGTAGAAGCCCAGTAACTGGTGGTGATCTCATTGCTCTTGAGCAGTAATGATTATACATCTATCTCTCTTCCATAACGAGAGTTCCTAAGGGCAGGGCCTCATTCCAGGCAGCGTCCCAATGCCTGGTATCAAAAAAGATGCACCCCACCCATGCAACCAATTTATCACACAAAATGAATGGACCAACACTGTTCTAGATGCTGGAAATGCACCAATAAGCAAAACACAAACAGAACTAACTCATGCCTTTGAGGTTCTAGACAACTCAGGACCAAACCTGGAATTGATTTGCCTAGAGACACTCAAGAATTGAGAATGACAGAGCAGCAAGGACTGGCAGGGGCAGCTCTCCACAGGCCACCCCCAGCCCCAGACCATACCCGAGCTCTCCTGAAGCTACGGTGGATACTGCTGGAGCCTCTTGCCATCTTGAAGGCATGGTAGAGGAAGCTGCTAAAATCAAGAGAGAGAAAAGTCCTCTCCTCACATGGATGGGAGCACATGTCCTTCTCTTATGTGATCCCCCCAAAACACCCAGGGAAGAGGCATCATTCCCATTACAGATGAGGAAACTGAGGCATGGGAAATGTATAGGAATCTCCCAGCAGCCAGAGGAAGAGGCAGAATTCACACCGAGGTCCATCGACCCCAATCCCTCTGCACAGAAATGTGCCTGCTCTGTGGCCCCCATGGTGACCAGTTTGTCCCTCATTCCTTGAGGGCACCTTGTCCTTAGGAAGAGGGGTATGGCAGGGCTGACCACCCACGGCGTGGAACCTGGCTTTGTCACTTCCCGGCAGTGTGGCCAGAGCAAGTTGCCCACCTTTCTGGGCCTCCATTTTCTCAGCTGTAAAAGTGTCAACACAAGACGGAGTAAGGTGGCAAAACGCTGTCTCCACCGTGGTTCTCATCAGGGTACAAACTACAGTGTGTGTGTGTGTGTGCACACACGTGTGCATGCATGCACACACGTGTGCATGCATGCACACACCATGGTGTGCACATGGAATGTGTGTATGGTATGGTGTGTACGGTATGGTGTGGTGTGGCGTGTATGTTGTATGTGTGTGGATGTAGTGTGTGTGTGTTATGTTCATGGTGTGCAGTGTATCTGGTGTTATTTGCAAGCGTAGTATGGTGTGGTGTGTGTTTTATGTTTTCTGTTTTGTGTTACGGTGTGGTGTGTATTCTGTGTGTTGCTTATTGTGTGAGTTATGCATGTGTTGTGTATGTGTTATATCTGTGTGGAGTGTGTGGGGTGGTGTGCGTTCATCTGGATGCAGCCCATGGGGATGGGGATCATGAGCTCGTCTCATGCCCAGACCATTTCTTGGTCCTCAGCAGGGGGACTGGTCCAGAATGGGACTCAGTACTGGGATGAATGAATGAATGAATGAATGAGTGAATGAGTGAATGAATGGACGAATGGGTGAGTGAATAGGTGAATGGGCACACCACCTGACACCCAGCAGGTGCCCAGTCAGCAGTGTCCTTTATCCGCTTCTCCTGGTTTCCTGGTGACCTGCTTCCCAGCCTCTGTCCACTCCGAGGCCCCTGTCCCCCACAGGAACCCTGAGGGTGATCACACCATACCTAAGCAGGAACAGGCCCATTTCTCCTTACAGAGCCTCCCAGGACTTCCGCAGCCAGACACAGTCTCCAAAGAGACAAAGTGTGAGACCCCGAGTCACTGCCATCTCCCTCAGCCTCCTTGGCCAGCTTCCCTCACAACCTCCTGCAGCCCAAGGCCCTGCTGCTGGCTCAGGCAGACCCCACCCTTGTGTTCAGGTCTGTCTGGTTCCATGGATCTTCATCCACTTGGCTATACCCAATGTGTCACTTACAATGAGTTGTCATACCTAAGGTCTCTGCGTGCCACCTTAGGTACTGGGGTCTTCAGGAACCAGTCCCTCTGCTGATCGAAGGGCTGTGAGAGGCCTCCTGGAGCTGAGAGTCAGTCATTGTCCTCTTCCTGCCTCCCATCCCCACCCTCCCTCCCCCGCCCCACTCTGCATGAAAGTGGCTGTTTGTGGCTTTGAGAATGTAAATTTATTCTGCATTTCCAGTGTCACACACTTGCCTCATCTGCATGTTCCAGTTTCCAGAACAAATATTCGGAGACAAATCTTTGGAGATGTTCTGTGTGTACACAAGCTAATTCCTCTGGCAGGACCACCTCAGAAGCACATCTCTAGGTGGAGCTGGTGACAGTGGCTGGCAGTAGAGAGCCCAGTGGAAGAGGAGCCTGTGTCATGTGGGAAGGGCACCTGGGCTCTCTGCAGGGAAGTCCTGTGCAGTCTGGGCGGGGTGGGGCAGCCCCACCATGTCAGATTCCAAAGTCAGTTGGGGCAGATCTCAGCCAAGTGACTCTGAAGAAACGACTTCCCCTCCCCAGTACAACTCATGATTCCACCTCTCCAGACCATCAGGGGGCCCTGAGGACTGGAAGACAGCACCAGGGTTGAGCATATGATGAGCCTCAACCAGGAAACTCTGCCCCGATGCCTGCTGGGAGCCGGGCTCTACGTACAGCACTTTGCACAGGTCTAGTCCTCACCTGGCTCAGCCAGGGGCATCATATACCATTCACAGATGAGGAAGCTGATACACAGAGAGGTTAAGTAACTCACCCTGCATCACCAGCTCATGAGGCAGATTTGCAGTCATGCAGTGGCTCCAAAATCTGTGAACTTGAACACTGCATTTGAATCTTTCCATCAGCCCTCTAAGTGCCCGCCCCCAGGGGAATACTGGGTGCTGGTCACTTCCGGTACCAGCTCTTCCATCTGGCCCTCACTGTCTTTTGTCCCTGAAGCTCTGGTGATAACCAAACCACAAGGAAATGCAGTTGATGTCCTAGACCTTGGCCCATACTCCTCCCACTCCCTGTAACACCTTTCCCACTCTCTTATCCATCCAGCAAACTCCTACTCATGCTTCAAGACCCAGGCAGGCTGCATGTTCTTCATGGACAGGACCCACTCACTGTCCCTACACTCAGATTTTCTCCCCAAATATCAGGTAGTGGGTGGGTAGAGAAGGGAGGAGTCTGTCCTCAGGACTGCCTGCCCTCTCTGCTCACTGCCAACTCTGTGGTGTTGGCATTATTGCCCCATTTTAGGACCCTTCCCCTAGTCAGGTTTCAAAGTTTCCTGAGGCCACACACAGTATGCAAAAGAAAGAAGCAGTCTGGGAACTCCAAACTCAGCAGCCTCAGTATTCTGACCCAGGCAGCCAATATCACCTTGAGGGGTTTAACACAGGAGCCTCTGGAGGCTGAGTGCCCTCCCCGTCCATGTGGCCCCTCCTCCCACAGCTGTGTGGTGGTGGAAACGTTCCTCATGCAGCGGACCCCACACAGTCACTTCATCCACCATCTTGGTGACTGAATCTGATTTGGGTGTAAGAGCAACACTTAAAGTGTGAAGGTGACACATTTAGGCACCTGACGACCAACACAATCCCACAGGTGACACACACAGATCTATGTCACCACCATAACCCAGCAGGCGTCACTTGAATTCTCCCCTGACTTGGAGACTCACTCACAGCTGCCCAGCTCTGACCAACTAGCAAAGTGTTAAAATTTTATGACAGGCTGAACTGAGCTGACCACAGTGAGGATGAATTTGACCCAAAGCTTGGAGCGCCCCCTGGGAGGCGAAGGTGGGATGGGGAAAGGCTGCGATGGAAGCACTTGCAGCACAGTCCCCCTCGGGTTCCCGGGTTCCCGTAAGTCCCCATCCCACTGAGGGGCGGGGTATGGCACCTCCTCCTCCCCCACCAGCTGCAACGGACCAGACATCTGTCACAGTCCTGTCCACCCAGACAGCCTTAGCCCAGCACTCAAGGCCCTTATCCTGCCTCCCTATCTACTTCCACCTCCACACACAAGCCTGTCAGGCCACAGTGGCCCAGCAAGGCCTGGCCTGTTTGCAGGGTCCCCCACCGGAGACAAACAGTTGGGGTCATTTCCTGGCTTTGTGCCCATGACCTGTCTGCCAATCCTAGGGTGGGTGGAGCCTGTGGAGTTTGTCTCATGGTTCTGATGATGTCCATCCCCAGGGTCAGGTGCCTCTGAGACCACAGAGGCACTGTCCTGTCTCCACAGGCACCATTCAGAGACACGGGCCATCCTGGGGAGCCAGGACACCTCTTTCACCCTAAAACTTCTGCTTTCCCTTCTCTGTCCCCCCACATAATCCTCCCCTGCCCATATCTCTGTGGTCTGTATATCACTTGTGAAATCCACAGCACCAGGGGAGGGTTTATCTGGATTGCTCAGGCAAAGGCACTAGGGTGACAGTAAAAGGGTTCTGGCATGGAAGCTGGGCCTGAGTGCCACTCTCAGCTCTGCCACAGCCTTGGATGTGCCCTTTTGTTTCTCTTGGCCTCAGATGTTCATGGTGAGAGCTGGGTATTAACCTGAGGTCTCAGTGTTCAAATTCTGTGAGTGTCTGAGGCAGGTGATGGGTAATTATAATGCTGCTGTTATTGATGCAAACATACTAATTAGAAGGAGGAGGAAGATGATAATGATGATGATGGAGGAGGACAGAGAAGAGGAGGATGGAGAGGAAGATGACACCAAGTGACCATGGAGTACATACCTGGTGCTGCACTGGAAGCCCCCCATACACACACATACACACACACACACACACACACACACACACACATCCCTCTCTCACTGCACACATAAACTTGTGCAAGAAAAGTTTTCCTACTCTCATCTTTCATATGAGCAAACTGAGGCACAGAAGTGTCAGGTGACCTGGAAGTTCACAGAGCCCCAACCATGAAAGGGGCTCTGGTGGCCTCAGCCTAGCTCTTCCCAGGCCGGGGTTGCCCCGGGATACTCAGAAACAAAGCTGTGAGCTGCCCTCCTCCCTACTCACTGCTGGGCAGAGTAGAGTACATCATCAGCATTCCTAGAATGCTTTCCAGCCCACAGTGTGGCTGCAGACTGCTCGGGGACCATCCTTCTCTTGGCTTCCAAGGCCTTCAGTGTCATTTCTAAGATTTATTACATCTATTCTCATTTGTACACTCAGTTAAGGACCCAGGACCCAGGACCCAGACAGGGAGCTGCCAATGGTGGGAGCTCCTAGAACCTCCTGAAAACTGCAGTTCTATGTCGGGGTGGCCAGGACTGCAAAAGAATTGGTGCCTGGGTGGGAGCCCTGGAAGCCAAAAGGAGGGGGCCTGGCTCACTGTTGCTGAGGAGAGAACAGGTTGAAGACCCCACCTCCAGGCTGAGGCTGGGGAGTCAGATGTCAGCCCTGTCTCTCAGCTCAATGCCGTGGAGATGGGGCAGGAAGCAGCTCTCCCCACTCCAGGGCCAGCCTGTGCCTGGCGTCCCATGGACCCAGAGTGGCGGGGGGGCGGGGTCTGATTGCTCCGTGTTCTCTCTGCCTGAGCCTCCTCTGCCAGTGCCATCGTCTCTGCTCTCAGGACACTGCCCAGTACAGCAGGCAGCTCAGTAAGTGGACATTCTTTATTAATGGCAATTGCCTATTGCTCGTTGTATAATAATAAGATTTCCTGAACTTATTTCTTCCACCTAACTAAAATTCTGTATCTCTTGACCAACATTGACCCAATCCTGCAATATATATAATTATAAGTATATTTAAAAACAAACAAATCCTTCTATGAAAACAAAGTTAATATTAACAGTAAAAAAGGGCTCCTTCTTCCAAAACTGCCCTCTTGTCCTCTCAGAGGACAGCTCCGGATTCATAACCTTCGGCTCCCATTTCCCTACGTGGACACCATGCCACCTTCAGCTTTAGTGAATACAAGAGTTCAACTTCCTGCCTTTCCTGGAGGCTCCTGCAGGTCCCCCAGCTCAAGGCTCAGCCCCTCCCACTGGCACTGACTCAAACCCCAAGTCCTGGAAACCCAGTGATTGTTCTTGTCCTTTGTCCCCACATCTGAGCCATCAGCCACTTCTGAAGTTCTCCTTCCAAAACCGCCCCTGGGGCCATGTCCCTTTACTTCTCACCCATTGCCTGGCCTGAGCATCTCAGCTGGCCTGCCCCTTGCCACAACTGCCCCTTCACTCCCAGGTTTGCCCTGCCTGGTTCCCATCTTTCTCCCGCAGGCGGTTAGACCATGTCACCCCACTGCTTAAAACTCACCCACCACCTACAACTAACCATATAAACTCAAGCTCCCCCACTCCAGCCTACCCTCCTAGGATGGGGCTCTTGCCCACCTTCTGCCCCTTGCCCTGCCATTCCACCACCAGGAACTCCCTCCCTCTCTGCTCAAGGGCCCAGTGCCTCCTAGGTGCTGATGCCACAGGTGTCATTCCAGTGCCATCCCTCCCAGCCACTCTCCCTGAGCACCACATTCCGGTAATTCCCACCCAAAACTGGAGACCTTGGTTCCCTCTAGATCCTCCCCCACCCTCTCCTTTGTCCCCTCTGCCCTGTGCCACAAGAGCCACACCAAGAGGCTCCTTGCCTCCTGCCTCCAAGGTAGAGTTGGTCAGCAGGGAGCCCCAGCAGGTGAGGCAGGAGGAGAGGAAAGTTGGGGTCCTGCTGTTGCCCCTGGGTCCTGCTCTGAGGAGACCTAGGGCTCGCTCTGTCAGTTGAGTTTCAGCACCTGTCTGATGGTCCCTCTCCACACAGCCCTTCCCCGACGATCTCTCCACCCCACTCTTCCTCTAACCCTAGTAGCCCTCCTCTGCTGGCCCATGCACGCATAGGGGTGATCAAGGAACCCCTCCACTGCTGGGTGCCAGCAACCCATGGCACCACCTCTGGGGGCTCCCTGCTCCTGCCCACACCTTCATACGTGGTCTCCTCTCCCAACGCACACTCCTTGCTGGGTCCTCTCAGAGACACTGCCCACCCTGCTCACCTTCATCTCAGCACTCGGTTCCTCCCCTACCAACCTTCTCATCCTCCCAAATTATTATTTGTCATCCACGTCCATCTCCCCCCCCCCCCAGTTTCTAAGCTCCACCAGAGACAGGGCAATTTATAACAGATGATATCATATGCCAGGGGAGTACAGCAGCCTCCAGCTCTGGGAAAGTTCACCCTTAAAGTCACGCTGACTTTTAAATGCCCGAACATGGTATTTCCCAAAGTGAGATGGGGCTGCAATCATCCGGGAGGCGTTAACAGTTGGCAACACATGCAGACAGACGATGGCAGCCTGATTTTCTGGGCTTCACTGAGTGCCTGTGGCAATTTCACCCCAGGCTGCCATGACATCAGGTTCTGCTCTGTCCATGGGCCTGGTCAGGACTGTGAGGCCAGGGGCCCAGCTGGTCCTCCAGGACCCAGCTCACCTCTCTCCCCATATACCCGCTCCCCCATGTAGCCCTACCCACCCCTTAGGTGCTGCAGCTTGGGATCCTGGCCCAGCCAGTCCTGGACCTGGGATCTCCATGGGCCAAGCAAAGTTCAGACAGCACCAGCCATGGGTGAGATCAAACCAGATCTCTCTTCTGTTACTGACTCAGTTGGGCCAGGTTGCACACCCACTCCGTGTCAGCTTCCTCAACTACCTCACTTTTCCTCCTACCCGGAATTCCTTTCCCAGGGCTCTCTGTGGCCCACCTTGCACTGGTGATGAGCTTTGCAGATCAAATAAGCACTTCCTGTGGATGATCATCTCTCTCTGGGAGGTGAGAAAGGAGAAGAAACAGTCAGCTGGGCTCCGCCAGGTGATTCCTGCGATCTCAGGCTTGTCTCCGTTGGCCTGACGCTGGTGTCTCAGTCCCCACGTAACCACAGTCTGCCTGACCAGGGAAGATGAAGCCCAATACAATGCCATTGTGACCTGCTCTGATCCACAGGTTTCAGGGTTAACCAGGCCATGGGGAGGAATGGGGCCCCCACATGGAGGGACAGGGATCAATGAGGAGGGCCAGTACCTGACAATGGACAGGGAAAGGGGGATGGGGGAGCTGGCAGACCCTGTCCTCATGGACATCATGGCAGGTGACACTCACTTAAGTAGGCCGAGCACAGCTTGTAGCCCGTGTGGGAAGGGACCCACCTGAGCCCCCAGCATCCCCCCAAGGAACCATCGTCATCATCATTGCCCATTTCTAGAGAGGAGAACAAGCTTTCAGGAAGCTGTGTCACCTGTCCAAAGCCAGCAGCTTGTATGTGACTATAAAAAACGTCGCTTTTTTACCCTGAGGATGCACTGACATCTGGCAGGGCCCTCACTGTCCTCCATGGATCAAATGACCAAGGTCAAGGGCCCAGCACCCCTGAGAGTCAGGATTTAGGGAGAGGCCATTGACACCACATGTGTCACCTGGCCCACATGGTAAGGTCCGATGTTCTGGGTCTAGAGGTGGGGATAGGGGAGAGCTTGTTGGTTCCATTACCCTCCCTGACCAGGTGAGAGGCTGGGAGCCCTGTTTTCTTTCCCTGGGTTGATGTTTCTTTTCCCTCTTTTCTCACCTCCTTTCTGTCTTGTCTGGGTGTTCTTGCTCCACTGTAGGGAGCAGAGCACAGGCCTGAGCTGCTTTTCCTTGAATGGGCCAGCAACAGCACTGAGTTCAGATCATGCATGGGAAAAAGCACAGAAAACCTAAGGAACTGAGGGAGCAGAGGTGGTCATAGACTTGAAGAAAAAAGGGACTATTCAACCCCAGGAGGGCCAGGGGCCAGGGCTGGCCCTGGATAGCAGAGGAGAATCCAGCACCCAGCCTTCGGGGGTCTAGGCTGGAATGAGGCTAACTCCCACCCCCTGCTGTCCACCACTCCCTCCAGGGAAGCAGAAAGGATCTAACCAAGGTCAGGACCAGTCCTTGGATCCACACAGAGGGGCCACCTCCAGCCTCAGTCCCTCCACGAGGTCCCTGCCATGAAAGCCCATTGGTTCCCCAGTGGAGAGACAAGACACTGTGGGTTGGGTGCGATAGGACAGAAGCTCAGAGCTCCTCCCCAGTTGTCTTTCTCCCTGCCCGAACGTGTGCTGTCCTGCCTAGGGCCTCCCAGGCGGCAGGAACAGGAGCCCTGAGAGGCTTCAGGAATGAGGGGCTCACCTGGGTAGAGGGGCTTTGTAGCTGCTCAGAAAGTTTTCCCTAAGGAAGAAAGAATTGAGACCACCATCTTACTACTGAGCCCCACATCTGACAGTGAAGAAAGAGGTGGAAGGGGGGAGAAAAGAGAAGTAAGAAGAGGAAGACAAAGAAGAAGAGGAATTCTCTGACTGTGTTGGCAGTTTATCAACTTCTTTCTCTTCAAAAAATCAACTCTGGTCCCCACAATCTCCTCTGAACCCTGAGAGACAGAATCCTCAGAAGGAAACAGAGGCCCAGGATGCCAGATGACTTGTGCAAGGTCTCTTGGTTAGTAAGCAGCAAGCAGGGACTTGGACAGAATCCTCCTGACCCTAGTCGAAGGTGAGCAAGGGACCTGAGAGGAGGCTGGTTCTGGAGAAGAAGCAAACATCACAGAAATCTTCATAGTCACTTCCTGCCCCAACACAGACACACCGTCTCCCCGGGGGCTGTCTTTGCTGGGGCACAACACCAAAAACTTGCAAGTTAAAGGGGGAGCAGTGTATTTGGGCTCACGGGTTACACGGTTATAGTCCAGGGTTGGATGACTCCAAGGCAGAAACCGCGTGGCAGAGGGGCACAGCAGAGGGAAAGCTGTTCATCTCATGGAGGCCAAGAAGCAGAGAAAGAAAGGAGAAGCCAAGAAGGAAGATTTCTCCTTCCAAGTCACACTCCAGGGACCCACCTCCAACCAGGCCCCACCTCCTAACCGCACAGTTAGCTCTGGACTCATCCGTGTGTTAGTCCACTGATGAGTACCGCACACCAAGGAGCCAGTCACTTTCTAAAAGCACCACCTCTGAGCCCATGTGGCCTCTGGAAGACATTCAAGATCTAAACCACAGCAGGGCCAGAGAAGGGAGAAGAAATGGTGTCAGATCTTGATGGTGAAAGCAGGGGAGGGAAAGGGGGCATCTGGACTCTCTGTGTGCCCACATCCTCTAAGCAACCAGTGCCTGGCAGGGGGTGGGGGAGGACTTGAGCAGATCTTATTAGGGTCCTGCCAAGGGCTCTGGGCACAGCACCAGGCAGAGAGGCCTAAGCAGGGAGTAGGCAGCCAGTGGCCGCTATGGCATCAGAGTCAAGTTCCCTCGCTGTTCCCAAACAGGACTCAGAGTCCAGCCTGTGTCCCTGTCCATCTCAGAACCTATCGGGTGATAGCAATTGCCATTTGCATCAACATCCAGCTGTTTACAATGAGGACTTCAAATAATCCCTCTGCTGCCAATAAGTATACGTCCTGGCATCCCACCGATGGCTAGTTCTTGGCTCAGAGGGGCTGAGGGAAGGATGCAGCTGGCCTCTGCCCTTTAGTGGGGACTCTCTGACTCTCTCCCCACAGTCTGGCTCATGCATTCTGGCCTCTGCAGGGACCAAGACTAACACCACTCCTTCCTGAGGGCTCTCTGCTGGAACCAGCCCGCCCAAACTCAGAGTGAGGACTCTTCCTGGACCCCGACCCTCTGCTGCTGAGAAGGGAAAGAGATCCCGTACAGGCTGGTGAGGCTGAGGCCCTGGAGCCACCCTGAGCCTCATGCACTGATGGGGAAGGTCCCAGGCGAGCTAGAGAGATGGCTGAAGCCCAGAAAGTGCAGAGACAGAGGAGCAAGGCCAAGGGAGCAGCAGTGACTCTCAACAACGGCACCCACTGGAACCAAGACAGAGCCCAGCATAGGGTGGGGAGCAGCATCTCTGGTTAGGCTCCTCAGATTCCAATCCTGCACCTACCACTCACTAGCTCTATGACCTGGACCAAGTCTTTTAACCTCTGTGTCTCAGTCTTCCTTCAAGTAACATGGGAATAAAAATGATAGGATCTATCCGTAGGTCCCAGTAAAGGTAAAATGAGATCAAAGGTGTAAAGTGCTAAAGCAGTCCCTGGCCAGGGCTGATCGCTTGATGAAGGCTTCCTTAGGCACAAAGCCATGGACTCCACACTTGCCCCTCCCTACACTTGTTGCCTGTGTGTTCCTCAAAGGGAAGCTGTCCCTGGTGCTCCACAAAACCGCTGCTGCTGAGGGTCCCTGAGCTGGTGACGATCTGTAAATATGGAGCCTGACCCAGGCCACCCTGGTACACAGGAGCCCAGTAGTGGCTCCCAGCATCTCTGGCTGTCAGGCAGTGCTTGGGGGCTCAATCAGGGCTTTCCCACAAAACTAGGGTTGAGAACATCAGCTCGGTCACATGGTCATTTGTGACACCATTTTTCATGTGCAAAAATTCCACAGGGTCAGTATGCGTTCTGGCCTCACAGGCCCGAGGAGGTGAGGCTCAGCAAGGTTGGGTCAAGTCCTCTCTCAGGGCTCATATAGGCAATCAGGGTTTGAAGCTAGGACTCTGAGGTCTCAAAGCTCAGTTGTAGGTGCTCAGTGCTGGATGAGGCTGCTAAGTGCTTCTGAATGGCACCTCTCCTTGCATCTGCCATTTGCAGCTCTGCACTGAGGAGAAAAGAATGAGGAGCCCCGTGTTCCCCATCAACATGGCATCGACACACCCATCTGCTGTGAGTGTGAGGTGGGCCCTCCATGCCTGGCATGAAAGACGCTCATGAACTGCTTCAGAGAGTGACAAGAATGATGAGATAAGTGTGTTCAAAGTGAGGGGGGAGTATTTTGAGGAGAATTAATGGCAGTATGTCTCATACTGTAATTTTTTTATTTTTAATGTAAACATTCAGCATATTTGTTGATCATACCTTGTATAACTTGACTTCTTTAGAGCCTACTAAATACTGGGCATTAGACTGGATTATTTATATGTACTATTTCTAGATCTCAAGACAATCTTTGTTGGAGATAATTTATTTCAAGAGCTTTATTTGATGTATAATTTATATCCACTGTGCATATTTAAAGTGAAAAATTGCATAACTTTAACCCATGTGTACCTCCCTGAAATTGTTACCACAGTGTAGGTGACAAATATATCCATCATCTCCAAAAGTTTCCTCATGTTCCTTAGCAATTTCTCCCGTATTCTCTGTCCCCACCCTCAATCACTGATCTGCTGTCAATACAAATTAGTTTTTATTTTATGTGAACAGAATTTCAGTATATCTGACTTCTTTCTTTCAACACAATTATTTCAAGATTCATTCTGGGTGCAGCACACCTCACTAGTCCGCTCCTTTTTGTTGATGAGTAGTATCCCACTGTGAACTACATCACAATTATTTTTATCCATTCATCTGTTGATGGACTTGTGCCCTGTGTCTAGTTTGGGGCTCTTACAAATAAATCTGCAGTGAACGTTCCTGTCCATTTCTTTGCATAGACATAAAAATTCTCACTTGTCTTGGTAAATTCCTAGACATAGAATTGCCACACCCTTTAACAGGTCTATTTTTAACTTTTTAAGAAACTGACAAACTGTTTTCCAAAGTGATTGTATCATTTTACATCCTCACCAAGAGTGAAAAAGAACACGATTTCTTCTGCATTCTTGCCAACCATGTACATTCAATCTTATCATTTTAAACATTCTGATAGATATATACCACAAAAAGAAAATCCTCCTTTTTTAGCACCATCTGCTCATGGTGCCGCCTCCTGGTCCTCCTGCCACCACAGCCGCCCTTAGTCACTCCCTGTGCAGCTCCGGCCGCCTGACTCCCCGAACTAGCCGCCGATATTTGCAGTTCTTACAACATGGCAGACACTGACAACAAAGAACAGTCTGAACTTAATCAAGATTTGGATGATGTTGAAGAAGTAGAAGAAGAAGCTGGTGAAGAAACAAAAATTAAAGTGTGTCAGCTGACTGTTCAGATGATACAAAATCCTCAGATTCTTGCAGCCCTTCAAGAAAGACTTGATGTTCTAGTAGACACACCAACAGGATACATTGAAAGCTTGCCTAGGGTAGTTAAAAGAAGAGTGAATGCTCTCCAAAACCTTCAAGTTAAATGTGCACAGATAGCAGCCAAATTCTGTGAGGAAGTTCATGATCTTGAAAGGAAGTATGCAGTTCTCTACCAACCTCTATTTGATAAGTGATTTGAGATCATTAATGCAATTTATGAACCTACAGAAGAAGAATGTGAGTGGAAACCAGATGAGGAAGAAGAAGTTTCAGGGCTGAAAGAAAAGGCCAAGATTGAAGATGAAAAAAAAGATGAAGAAAAAGAAGATCCTAAAGGAATTCCTGAATTTTGGTTGACTGTTTTTAAGAATGTTGACTTGCTCAGTGACATGGTTCAGGAACATGATGAACCTATTCTGAAGCATTTGAAGGACAGTAAAGTGAAGTTCTCACATGCTGGCCAGCCTATGAGTTTTATCTTAGAATTTCACTTTGAACCCAATGAATATTTCACAAATGAAGTGTTGACAAAGACATATAGGATGAGATCTGAACCAGATGATTCTTCTCCCTCTTCATTTGATGGACCAGAAATTATGGGCTGTACAGGGTGCCAAATAGATTGGAAAAAAGGAAAGAATGTCACTTTAAAAACCATTAAAAAGAAGCAGAAACATAAAGGATGTGGGACAGTTCGTACTGTGACTAAAGCAGTTTCCAATGATTCTTTCTTGAATTTTTTGCTCCTCCTGAAGTTCTTGAGAATGGAGATCTGGATGGTGCTGCCGAAGCTATCCTTGCTGCAGACACTGAAATTGGTCACTTTTTACTTGAGCGTATAATTCCAAGATCAGTGTTGTACTTCACTGGAGAAACTATTGAAGATGATGATGATGATTATGATGAAGAAGGTGAAGAAGCAGATGAGGAACAGGAAGAAGAAGATGAGGAAAATGATCCAGACTATGACCCAAAGAAGGAGCAAAACCCAGCAGAGTGCAAGCAGCAGTGAAGCGGGATGAATGTGGCCTTGAGGATAACCTGCACTGTAATAGCCTGAACACAACTGTTATTTACTTACAGCCTTATGTTTTTGTATTTTCTTGGTAGATTCAGTAATTTTTTAAAGGAATTGATATTTTAAAGACCAATTTGTTTAACTAGCATTTTAACTATAGTTCTACTGTCAGATACACTGAATGCACAGATTCTCTGAAACATGTTCATTCATTGCTGCAATTTTGTTCTTTGCATCATATAATAATTGGAGTATAACTATGAAAATTAACTTTTTCCTGAAGAACCAAAAGTTTTCCTGCTAGTAGTAGAGTGGGTTTAAGTTGGTAGCATAGTTGTGGTTTTCATTTTTTTGTGTGTGTTATAAAAATGCAGTGACATATTAAGACAATTCATCATTTAAAGGAAAAAAAATGAACTTATGGTTAAGAATTTCCAGTAAGACCAAATCTGATAATTGTTAGCTTACTAATAGATTTTTATATTTTAGGTGATAGTTAATTATAAGGAAACCTAATTTACATGGTTATGGTTACCACAGGGAAGTGAATAAAACCTAGAATTTGCAGAAGTTAAACATACTATTTTAGTGTACTTCTAAATTTAACATCTATTAACTAAGCATCTTTTTTTTTTTATGGTAGGGTCTACCTTCTGCTTTCCTGGAAAGGATGACTTTACATCATTTGATGAGCCTATTTCACGGTTTTTTTGGTTGTTTGTTTGCTTATTTTTGTTGTTTGCTGCCTAAAATAAAAATGTTAAATGCAAAAAAAAAAAAGAAAATCCTCTCTTTTAGCTATTTTGAAACATATAGTAAATTGTTGCTAACTATAGTTGGCCTTTTTTCTATAGAACACTAGAACTTACGTATTTTATCTAATCTGTACCTGTTAACAACTTCTCCCTGTCCCTTCCACTTTCCCCTACTCTTCCCTCCTTCCAGTAGCCATAATTCTGTACTCTACCTCTGTGAGATCATCCTGTTTACATCCTTTTTGGCTTCTACCTGTGAATGCGAGCAAGAAGTATTTGTTTTTCCATACCTCGCTTACTTTACTTAACATGATGTCTTTTAGGCTCATCCATGTTGTTCCAAAGGACAGGACTTTTTTGTTCCTTTTTCCTTTTTTTTTTTTGTCCTCCAGTATGACTGATAACATCCCATTATGTATAAGTATCACGTTTTATGTTCCCATTTACCCATTGATGGACACAGATTAATTCCATACCTTAGCAATTGTGAAAAGGGCTATCCATATTTGAGTGTGTACAGTTTTCAACCTTCAACTTTGTCCCCCTGATTTATCTGTCTCTTGATGGTACCACAGGATCTTGATTACTGTAACATTGTAAATCAAAATCATGTTCTGTTAGTCTTTCAAATCTATACTTCTTTTACAAAGTTAGTGTGGCTTTTGGGGGTTTGTAGCATTTATACACTAATTTAGAATCTGCTTGTGAGTTTCTACAAAAAAAAAAAATCAAAAGACCAAGTAGGATTTTGATGGGGGTTTTTGTAAAGACAGACTCCATAATTCATTCTGATCAATAACAGCTTTCAGATCCTTATCCCACCTTTCGCTTTGCACCACATCTGGGCACCCTATGAAGAAAGCCCACTACCCACTTTGCTCTCAGCCCCTGCATAAATTCCAAGTCTCTCAGTCCCAGCACCACCACCCCCAGCTCCCGCCTTTAACTGTAGTAAAAATCCAAAGCCACCACAACCACCCTCCCCTTCACTTCACTCCAAAACAAACCCAGCCCCTAATCCTTGGGAAATCCTTTCTTGCTATTCACCATAGGAGTGATAAACTATTCACATCCTTTTGTGCCTGTGTGATGTCTGTCTCAGCGTCTACAAATCTCTCTCTAGGTGGAGTGTGGTCCAGCACCCAGCATGTGAAGGTAGGTTCCTAAATAAAACAGGACTTCATTAAATCTGTAGATGATTGGGGGAGATTTGACATCTTCACAATATCGAGTCTTCTGACCCACGAATGTGATATTTGTCTCCACTTATTTAGGTCTTCTTCAATTTCTTCTAGCAACATTTTGTAGTTTTAAGTCCACAGGTCTATCCCATCTCTTGTTAGATTTGTCTCTAAATGTTTCATGTTTCTATACAATTGAAAATGGACTTTTTATTTCAATTTATAATTGTTCAGTGCTAGTATACAAAAACACATTTGATGTTGGTATGATGCCTGTGTATCTTGCAACCTTGTTAAACTCACTAGTCATTATAGCTTTTTTTGGCAGATCCCATTATATTTTCTTCCTAGACTATCATTCTGTCTGTAAATACAGTTTTACCTCTATTCCAATGTGGACACCTTTTCTTTACTTTTCTTATCCCAGTGGATTGGTTAGAATCTCCAGGATAATACTGAATAAAGGTTGGAAGAGAAATATTTGTGTTCTCTTCCTAATCTTAGAGGGAAGCATTAAATTCACCATTAAATAAGATATTAGTTATAGGTTAATTGTAAATGCCATTCAGCAGGTAAGAAAATATTTTTTCTATCTTACTTTGCTCAGAGTTTCTATCAGAAATAGATGTTGGATGTTATCCAATGTACTTCTGAACCTGTTAAAATGAATATACAGGGTTTTTATTAATAGGGTGACTGCATTGAAAATTGATGATGTTCAAATGTTAAATCAGCCTTAGATTCCTGATCATGGTGATAATATATCACCAGCAGCTTGCTTTCAGCCTCAGTGGCTCAGCAGCCCCAAGAAGAGCAGTGGCCTCTTACCCACCTCTGTCAGTAATCCTCTTGCTCACTCTGAGGCCTACCAGGTCACTGAGCTGAGCCACTGATGCTGCAAGCAAGCTGCTGCTGGCCATCCTGAGGGGAGACTGTGAGAACAAAGCCAACACTGGCTCATGAAGCAAGAAAAAAGGGAGAAATAGAACACATGTGTGTGTGCTATAGTTAAGTTCTGGACGGTTCATAGGGGCCAATATGTTAAAGGCTTGGTCCTCAGCTTGGTGCTTTTGGAAAGAGATGGAGGCTTTAAGAGATGGGACCAGTGGGAGATTACAGGTCACTGGGACATGGCCTTGAAGGAGATGTTGGGACATAGGTCTCCTCCCTCTATTTTCAAGGACGTTCTCTGCTGTATGCTCCTGCCATGATGTACTCTGTCACCACAGGCCCAAAGCAATGATGCGGATTGACCATGGATTGAAACCTCCAGACTGTGAGCCAAGATAGACTTTGCCTCTTTAAAAGTTGATTATCTCAACTTGTATGTTACAGTAACTGCAAGCTAACACCATGACCTGATCACATTGACTATGAGCCCTACAGAGCCTGAGACTATCACCTCTTTTGTTCTCTGATATGTCCTCCATGCCAAAACTCTGCCTACACAGACCAGTGCCTGAGCCCCTGGATCAACAAAAGCCTGAAGAAGCATCTCCCCAGATCTCCCAGCTCCACAAGCCCTTGTGACTCAGCCAGTTTGGATTGTGTTTCTAGCACTGGGTGTTCAAAGGCTCTAACCCTGCTGTCTGCCACCAGTACCTGGCACATATGGAAGCTAAGTAAGCAGTTGTGAAAAATGAAATAAATGAACTCCAAAATCTCTCCCTCCCTGGCCCCTCCACTCTCTCCCTTGGAGGACATCTGGGCTCAGGAAAGTGGTGGCCTTTCTGTGCAGAAGAGCACCCCAGGAGAATCCCCTATCAGACATAGGCTCAGGACTGTTGGGTTGGACTGGATATGACTCACCTGAGCCAGAGGACACTGCAGTGAAGGGCAATCACATTAACCCTGCACAGGACCCCAACATTTTACAAGACACCAACAGTGAGCCCAGCAGGGAAGTCTGGGCTTTGAGCTGATTCAGCCTGCTCCGAAATCCCATCTAAAATCTGCTATGGACCAGCCATGAACTTGGGCTGCTGCTATTATTATGAGCTTCAGGTAGCAGAGGAAATAGAGGCTGTAGAAGGTGATGGGACTTCCCCAGAATGTCCCATAAGTAGGGTCACTTAGAAGAGTAGGGTCTGGAGGGCAGAGAAGGTGAGCCAATCCCAGCACCCGGGAAGAGCCTCTGCACTGACATTCCATGCTCCTAGGGCAGAGAAGGTGAGCTGCACGGGCACCAGAAGCACCCCCTCCACCCCCCGTGGAAATGAGAAGACACTTAAACAAGCCTCAAAAACAGACTTCCAGATCACCTACAGCAACCCCAAAGGGAAACGAGATGGAACAATCTGATACTCAATCACCTGGACTCCCTGAGCTGGCAACAAAAGAGAATGTGGAAAAAATGAAATTAGAAATAATTTCTCAGATAACAGCAAAGATTGTGCCCATAGTGCAAGACATGATTAATAAATCTAGAGAGGACACAGATAAAATAATAGAGGATCTGAAGAACGTGATGGAATCCCAACATAGGAAACAAATGGAATCCATAAAACAGATGCAAATGGATTTCCAGGAGATTAAAAACTCCATCGAAAGTCTATGCAGCAGAACGAACCAATGTGAGGATAGAATTTCAGATATAGAAGATAAGATTGCAATTAGTAAGGAGGAAAAGAAAAATTGCTTCAAAATTGTAAGGGACCATGATAAATCAATCCAGCAGCTGTTAGACGATGTAAAGAAGAATAACATAAGACTGATCGGAGTAAATGAGGAAACAGGAGAGAGTGCAGATGACATAAAAAAGCTATTCACAGAAGTGATGGCAGAAAACTTCCCAAACAGGGGAAAAGAACTTGACATACAGATAAGTGAGACATATAGGACTCCAACTAGCCTTGATCAAAAAAACTCTACACATAGACATATAATAGTTAGGATTCCAGAAACCCAACAAAAGAATAAAATTCTACAAGCAGTGAGAGAAAAGAAACAAATCACATACAAAGGAAAGCCCATCAGAATCACAGCAGACTTCTCAATGCAAACTCTCAAGGCAAGAAGAGCTTGGAGTGATGTATTTCAAGCCCTAAAGGAAAACAGCCTCCAACCCAGATTGATGTACCCTGCAAAACTATCTTTCAAAATTGATGGAGAAATAAGATACTTTCATGATAAAGAGCACCTTAGGGACTTCATGAATACCAAACCAGTACTCCAGAAAATTTTAGACAATATCCTAGGAAAAGACAATGAGGATCACAACCCCAGGAAGCCCAGCAGAATGAATCCATTGGGCGTGACAAATTAAACGCAAAGGGGGAGAATCCAACAAAAAGAAAAAGTCATGACAAGGCTTTTAAAACTTTTAACTTCATCTCCCTAATGAGTATATAATTCAATCTTGTTATTGTTCATGATTAGTATTTTTCTGATTCTAGTATTGCACACCCTTGCTTGTGCTGTACTGGCTATTTATCATCTTCTTGTGTCTACTTTTTAATTGGGTTGTCTGTTAATGAGCTGTAAGAGTTCTTTATTTATTCTGGTCATAAGTTATATGCATTGTAAATATGGTCTGTTTAAGGACTACTTTTCATTTTAAAGATGTCATTTAAAGTTCTAAATTTTGATGGAATCACATTTATCAATCTTTTTCTTTTATACATCATGTTCTGTGTATCCTAGGAAGTACTTGCCTACCCTAAATTCATAAACATTTTCCTTTATAATTTCTTCTTAAAGTTTTATACTTTTAGGCTTTCATATTTAGGTTCATAGATCCTTTCAAGTTATTTTTATGTATGGAAATAAAGGGTTGAGGTTAATTTTTTATATACAGATACCAGGTGTTGTAGTGCCATTTGCTGAAAACACTATCTTTTCCTCGGCTCTTGAATTGAGTTTATATTCTATAAAATGTTAATGGTAAGTAATCTTTCAAAACTCAGTGGACTGTGTATGTGTGGTTCTATTTCTAGATTCTCTGTTTTATTCCAATGATCTATATGTCCTCCCTTACACCAACACTGCCTTGATTACTGTAGCTTTAGAGGAAGTCTTAAAATTAGGTACTAAACATCTTGCAACACTTTTTTTTTTTTTACTTTTCTAGGTCCTTTGTACTCCTACATAACTTTTAAATTTCAATATCCATTTCTTCATTTACAGCAAGTATACATAGACCTGAATTTTTATATATACCTTGTGTTTTCTAATCCTGCTAAATTCAAATACAAGTTCTCAGGGCTCCTAAAGATTTCTTAGTATTTTCTCTGTAGATGAGCATTTCATCTACATATAAAGATTTTGCTTCTACCTTGTCAATCCTATCCTAATTGTGTCATTTTATTGCCAGACTATTTTGGTTTGGGCCTATGTTTCAAAGTTTAATGGACAGATGAAGAGTAGGCATATCTGCCCTTGTTTCCCACCTTAGGGAGAAAGCAGTGTATCTTTTCCATTCATATAAGGCATTTTTGCTGGAAGTATGGAGTACATGTCTTTAATCTGTTGAGAAGGTTCTATTCTACTTCAGTCTCCTGATAGCTTTTACCATGAACAGATATAGAATTTAGTCCTATACTTTTTCTCCAACTACTGACAGGATCATATGGCTTTTTCCTTTCCTCTGTTAAAATGACTTCTGGGGGTGGATCTTCCAATGCTGAGCCAACACTGCCATCCCTATAACAAAACCACTTTCTACATACTGCCAGATCTGACTTCTTAATAGTTTTTTTTTTTTGTTAAACAAATTTCTATCTATGTTCATACTTTTTTCTTCTATTATCTTTATCCAGTTTTAGGATTAGCACAATGTTGATTTCCTAAAATGAGGGGAGAAGGGTTCCTTCTTTTTTCTGCTTTAAATGTTTGATAATATTTATCAGTTAAAATGTGTACAAGCCTGTTGTTGTCATATAGGTAGGTTTTCAAGCTAGGAATATACTTTCTTTAATAGGTGCTATTCAAATTTTGTATTTCCTCCAGAGTTAGTTTCATTAATTTGTCTTCCAAGGTGCTTCTTAGAAGTTGTCAAATTTATTTCAAAACAGATTTTTGAAATATGCTTTCGATAGCCTTTTAAATTCTGTAAAATCTGTAGTAATGTCTCCTAGATCTTGATGTTGTAACTTTAAAAATGTATAATTGATATTGTGTAATAGGAAGAAAAGGTCTAAAGGAGTAGGGGAAGTGGGAGGGGTAGGGGAAAGGAAAGAAGGGAAAAGAAAAAATATGAGAAAAGGAAAAAAATGGAAAGAAAATCTTTGCAAATTGGGAAGGGTGGAAGGGGTGAAGGGAGGGCAGGGGAAGGGGAAAATATAAGAACCAAGATACTCATGTAAAGATACAAGATCCCAATGATGAATGTAAATGTATTTTATACCTAAAATGCACCAATAAACTTAATGGGCAAAAAAATTCTACAAATATAACCAATGGGATTTTTAACACACACACAAAAAAAAGAAGAAGAGTAGAGTCTGTTGCAAAGTTGTAATGATGTCATGCAACTTGCTGTGCCTCAGATGGACTAGGGCACACCTCACTCTTTGGTAACAATACACATGATGCATGCAGCGAATTCCTTCTGCTTTTTAGTTCCTGTCTCAGCAGCTGACACAAACAGGGTGCTATATAATAGAGGTTGTCTAATTAATACCTGAACAGGGCAGAATAGTGATAGAGTGAATAGTTCTTCCAGTTGAAAATAATGGTCAGTTCATCAACTTTCCATGAAATGATATGGGAACAGCTCATACCATAATGTCTGATTTACTTATTTACTTATTTATTTATTCATTCATTTGTCTAATGCACCTTTTTCTTTTCAAAGCCCCAGTTTAGAATGTGAATCAGGGATATCCATAATACTAAAATGGAAATGTAATTCCAAGTTCTTATTTTTAATTTTTTATATTTAAATAATTGTATTAGACTATGGTTATATTTCCAAATACTTAATTTTAGAATTAACAGTCTGCTTAGGCCCCAGAACATTACTTATGCACTTCACTTGCCAAAAGATTTGTGCAAGGTTTTGTACTGTGGTAAATGATGCCAAAGTTTGTTTTCTGTGGTGTTTGTCAAATGTTCTATGTATAATTGACTGTCTGTAACATGCTGTTTCCTTCCTCTGCATATGTAGCTGCTTTTCTAAATCTGTCTGTCTTTCTTTAGGTTAGCTGTATGTCTGTAAAAGTATGTTCAGTGAAATTACTCTATCAGACACTTGCCTGTCTTTTGATGTAGACGCAGTTTTGTAGCACTCTTTCAGGTTTGCTGCATTTGTTGCCACACTTTGTGCATTCTGAACATGAGTGTAATATGAGATATTAAGTCATTTTTATAAGGGGTTGAATTTAAATCCTCTAAGTCAAATTGAAAGGTGTACCTTTATTTTGCATGAAAATAAAAAGAATTATATGTTAAAAAAAAAAAAGTAGGGTGTGAGACTCTGACTCCCAGACCAGTGCTCCATTGGCTGCATCACGGCCTTTGGGGAAGAAGGTGACAAGACTGTATGGCATCTCATAGAGGAGCAGTGATCCCAGGATCCCCACATTCCACACAGACCCAGCTGCCTGTACATAAGTCATTGTGGCAGGTCCAGGATGCCCAGGAGGACAGGGCACTGTGCGTAGAACACTGCGGGTAAAAGGAAGCTGGCCATACAGTGGCCAGAACCTTGTCCACTCTTCTATTCATGCTGGCTACTGTGCATTGACAAGCACACTAACATCTGCTCATTCACCTGCCAACTCAAGAAATACAGAAAAGGATCTGATGCCGTTGGGGACCTACCTCATCATCCCTTGAAGTAGGCTGACCAGGAAACGAAGAGGAAACAGTGGGCAGCAACAACCCCCTCCCACCCTGTTGTTACTGCCCTCATTTAAAGTGGAGAAAAGGGAGTCCTAGAGATATCAAGTGACCTGTCTAAGGTCACGGAATTCAGAATGGCAGGGCAGGCTCAAACCCAAGCCTCTGCCACTAAGGTCCTTGTTCCTTTCTCTACCCTGCCCTTGGAGCATGGGAGGAGGAGTTAGGAAAGGAAGAAGCCAGCACAGGCTAGAGCACCAGGACCCTGCAATGGCCCTGAAGGACAAGCTTGGGGGAGAACATGCAGGAGGGAGGAGCAGCTGCAGGTCACTGAGCCTGGAATTCTCCAGGAGGAGGCAGCCCCACCACGAAACTTTCCCCAGACCCCTGAACAGATAGTGTCAAGGGGGAAGGTAGCTTCCAGGGAGGAGGTGTTGAGCAGGAGGGAGCAGAGCTCCTGAAAGTGTCCTGGTCTCTTGATTTGGGCCAGGTACCCCTGAATGGGAGCAAGGGTGCTGATGTTCCTATGAATCTGCTGTGAGGGGACCATAGTCTCACAAGTGGATCTGATGAGGCCATTAGACCATACTCCACCCGCCAGTCAGCCCCACCTGCCACCCCTATGATTCTGCAAAGTGGCCCAGCAGACCGAGAACCGCACAGCCTACATTTTCCCCTGTAATTTCCCTTGCAGATTCCCATATAAGCAGCATCCCTCAAAGGATAGAATCTCCCATCACTCCCACAGTTGGAGAAATGAGTCCCTTTCTCTCATCTATTCTGCCTCTGAAACCCCTTTGCTTATAATAAGGCTACAGAAGCAAAACAGCCTTGTGTGGGTCCCCTCAGCTCAGCTGCCGTGTGTTCCTGGTGTGTGGGTGTGGTCCTGGGCCAGGGAGACAGAGACTATTTGGGGAGCCAGATGCCCGGTGGGTGGGGCCACATCCATCTCTGCACAGCTCAGCTTTTCAGATGCAACTCGGGAGGCTAAGTCAGCGATTCTCATACATCGCAGCTCCCCTTCCTTCCTGCCCACTGCCCGCCCTCCCTTCCATGGATGTTTAATGATACCTATAAAGTGCTGACTCTGAGGTGGGCACTGGCCTCTGAGACCACCGAGTCAGATGCCAGCCCTTGGCAAAGCCTGTCTTGGAGAAGACACAAATTGAGGGAGACCTACAGCAACAACATTCATTTATCATTAACCATGGCCTTGGCTTCCTGTGCTGTAGAGGAGCGTGATGAAGACTAGGAATGACTGAGTCATGGACCTCCTAGAGAACTGTGTAGTGAGGGGGTGGAAGGGTTATTTCCCTGGTGGGCCTGGTGCTCTGTGATGAATGGAAGGCCTAGATTAATTCACTCATTAATTCACGTAACTGCCACTCAGTAAATGTGACCTTCGAAAGGGTGACCAGGGCAGCCCTGACTTGGCACCTACCTGTAAACACCAGCTCAGATGTCTTCTCTCCCAGGAAGCACCCCCTGACCCTCAGGGCTGCTTTCTGCTTCCACAGGTTGCTGAGAGTGTCCCTGGGTTGTCAGCTTGGGACTTTCCCCACTCACCCCACGCCTAGAGTCCCCTGAGGGAGCCAGAACCTGGAGAGCAGGCAAGGTCACACCTTGGTCCCTATCTCCTTCCCCTTCCCTGACAGGAAGAGCTCACAGTAGGAGGAAGGAGGCAGGGCTGCAGGTGTCTCAGAGGCACCTAGTGAAACCAGCAGAGGAGAAAATTGGCAATTAGTAGGTTGTGAGAAGGAAGACATCAGGAAAGACTCAACATTAAATATGGCCACACAGGATGACCTATAGCATTAAGCTTAATCAGGAACAAATAGTTGTGCACCCCGAGTAGATCTGAGCACTTTTTGGTACAGACTGCTTCTTGCAGGGCTGTTTCATGCTGAGCCAAATGAAGACACAGCAGCAGTGTGAGGAGGCCCCAGCACTACTAGGGAAGAGTGGAGGCTCCATGACAGCAGGTTTGAGCATCACACCCCTCGCCACCTTGCTAGCAAACATGACAGCTTGAACTTCCCCAGCCCTGCCCAGGATCCCTGGGCCTGCTGCAGAGGTGGAGTGACCAGCTGCAAGAGAGCAGATCCACTAGGGTCTGTGATCTGGTCCGTGGGAACTCAGGGGTGGTTCCTGGCCTCAGAATCACCTCTCTCCTACTACTCCCATCCCTGTGGGTTGCTTCTGCTCCCCTTCTACAGATGAGGAAGTATGAAGTCCAGAGAAGTTAAGCACATTGCCTGAGGTCACACAGCAAGTCAGGGAAAGGTCCAGATCAGACCCTGGCTGTCATTTTGGCTCCAAAGGTGCCCACTGCAGCCCTTGAGGTCCTCTCCCTGGGGGTCAAAGGGGCCTCCCAGGCTGTGCCACAGGACCTTGGCTCTCCTTCCTCCTGGCCCTGACCCACCTCTGCTCCATGAGGGTGGGATGTCACCGCACCTGCTCCTTCAGTGCACTGCTCTGGGTCACAGATCCCTCCCCGGAGGACAGGGAAGGTGACAGCCCTGTAGGGATGTGAGGAGGGAGGATACAGTGAGTGACAGGCACACAGCTGGGAGCAGCAGCCTCAGGTCAGGCTGCATCTCTGTCCTCTGCAGGAGCCTCCTCCTCCCAAGCCCTCCCCATCCCCCAAATCTGCATTCATTTCCTGTCATCATTTCTTCTCCTGTGTGGTACTTCTCTCATCATGTAACAATGTGTTCTTCATTTCTCACTTTGCCTCTTGTTTCCCCAGCCATGCCCAAAAGCTCCATCAGAGTGAGGACCTTGGATGCCATCCACAACTGGTCCCTGTGCTCAGCACAGAGCCTGACACACAGGAGCTACTGAGGAAAGCCTGCTGGTGAGGGGGAGGATGAGCAGTGTGACCGGCTGGATCAGTCAGGATGGGCAGGTGCTGGCACTGTGTCCAGGTCAAAAAGACCCAGGGTGGGTGAGCGACCCCTTTCAGCCCTCTCCATCTCTTCCTCTGGGGAGCTTTTCATGATGCCCAGAGAAATTCTGGTAAAGGTGGGGCCACAGGAGATTCCTCACAGGACCACCCACCCCCTTCTCAAGACTCCAGGAGAGACGGATGGAAAAGACATCAAGTCTGGCTCTGTGACTCGCTCCCGGTTGTGTGACCTGAAGGTGGTGCAGGCTGGCTTGTGTGGGATCAGTGCAACCTCAAATGGACAAGGGTCTGAGAGGTCTTGCAGCCCACAGGCCAGGAGCCCCAGGAGGAGGGGAACAGAGCCCCCTCTCTGCATAGGCCCTTGCAGGGAGGCAGAAAGTGCCACTGACTGTCAGGCATTACTCACATTGTCCACAGCAGCAGCCATGCATTTTTAACATGCTAGTCTCTCGGATTCTCAATATTCATCTCACTAAGTGTTCCATCTGGGCCCATTTCTTCCTTTTTGCTGCCTCAAAGTGTTCAGCAAGTCGCACAACAAGCAATGAGAAAACACAGGGGAACTCGTTTTTTAGAGGATTCAGTAAAGCCTCTTCCACTGCACCCTCCTCTGAGCAGAGTCAGCAGAGCAGAGGCTGAGATACCGACCCACAGTGGAGACAGGGACTGAGCTGGAGGACTGATGGAAGGTGCCTTGCTCTGGTAGAGCACCCACCACGTGGGATCCTTTGGGGCTTGAGGCTAAGGGCAGGGCCACGAGAGGAAGTGACAGACATCAGCACAGGTGCCCTTAAACCAGGTAAGAGGGGCACCTGTGCAGAAGCCCCAGCTCTGCAGCCTCGTTCAGCCCATGGGACAAGGACTCAGCAGGGCCAAAGGGAAGGGCCCGGCCAGACTAGCCCCTTCAGACTCATGCCAGGACCCTGGAATCCTCTGCCCAAATGGCCATGTGCTACCTCCAGGTGCTGCCTGGCCCTCTGGCCCAGGCCTTGGTTGCTGAGAAAGCCTAAGGGCCTGGGACACTGAGGCCCCACACCTGTGCTCTCCAGCTCCCCGGGAGCCCAGAGGTGTGCCGAGGAGTGGTTATGTGTGGGCCGCCCTTGGAGCTGCTGGTGGGAGGGGTGGGCTGGGGTGGGAGTCCTGCACATTTTCCAGACAGGCCCTGAGGTTGGAGGAGGTTAGGGAGGCACTGTGCTCTGTGCTGAGTCCTAAGTCTAGAGCCACGAGGGTGTGGCTGAAGGCATGCAACAGTGTGGCGTGGTGCTGTGTAGTGCGGTTGTGGGTGTGGTGGTGTGTGGTTGTGGCATGGTGTGGTGTGGCTGGTTGTCACCAGAACCCTGACCAGCCCTGAGTCTTCTGTATCTCTGCACACAAAGGTTCTACAGGGAGATGCCTTCGGGTAAGAGCTTCTGGATGTGCCTCAAATCCATTTCACCTCTCTCTGAATACCTGGGCCAGACCCTGTCTAAGCCTCCCAGGCCCCTTTTGCCCTTTAGTCAAAACCAGAGGAGTCTTCAGGCAGCGAGACTTCCTTCATGTTGCCCCACAGATCTGGTGTGGGCCGTTTAGCTCAGTACAAACACACCCAGGAATGGACACCAGCTACAAAGACACCTGAACCCAAATTCCAGTCCCTTCCAAGCCTCAGCTTCCACAGCTACAAAGCAGAAGTGACACCAACCAGGGGCTGGGTGAGGGTTACATGAGCCACAGGAACAGGGACCGGGATAGAGGGGACCTTGGTCAGAACTGATATGGCCTTCTCTTGCCCTGTGACCTTGGGCAGCAGGTAGTCACACGTCTCTGAACCAGTTTTCACATCTATAAAAAGAGGAAAATAACACAGTTTTCCTTTTGGCTTCATTGTAAGGATGGAGAGAGGTAATTACATCTGTGATTCCTACAGCTCCCTCCCAGGTCCGAAGGACACCAACTCCCTTCATGTCCCCAGGGAGGTGGCCCCTGGGTCTCAGCTCTGAGACTGAGGAGGGGGGATAAGGGGTTTTGATGCCCCAGCTCAGTGCAGACAAGGAGTTGCCACAATGCCCTACTAACTTATCAAGGCAGACAGCCTGTTGCAGAAATATTAGCATCATCTTGAATCACTTTGACACCATTTTAAGTGCAGTCATTACCCAAAGGTCCCAGAGAAACCTCCACCAGCTATGTGTACATATGGAATTTTGTTCTACCTCAGAGCCCTGTGCATATTGCAGATATTTATTTTAAAACCAAGAAGTCTCAGCTGTAAGAGGGAGTGGAGACTCTGACACATGGGACAACTAGAAGAGCCTGCTGGCTGGGAGCTGGGCCAGGGATTCAGTCCAAACCCAGGACATAGCTTGACAGGAACATGCATCATCAAGTCTGAGTTACGCACAACTCCTTAGCCAGCCCTGGGATCTGAGCAAGATGATGTGGATCCAGAAGTCTGCAGAGTGAGTAAGTGGAAACCCTAATATGAAGTTAACAATAGTGGCTAGTATTTCCCAAGCACTTACAAGGCTTATTCTAAGACTTACATATTTATTTATTCATGCAATCCTCTTTGTACCCCAGAAAGAATAGATTCTATTATTATTCTATTAGCAAATGAAGAAACTAAGGTGAGAGGGTTAAGTGACTTCTTTGATGACCTGTAGTTCATAAGTAGCAGGCCTGACTTGAATTTTGAGCATCTGGCTTCAGACCTATACTATAGCACTCTGGCAAAGTCCAGATTTCCCAGTCTATTATAGAGGACATTCCAACATGTATCAGTTAGCTTTTGCTGTGTAACAAACTATCCCATGACAAAATGACTCAAAATAGCAACAGAAAAATGAACTAAGTGGCCACTATGGGAAGAATGGAGGCTCTGCATGGGATTATCAACACCGGCTGCCCCTTCTAGAGGCTGATATTGCTAAAGCCATTGTTGAAAGTCTAATATGCCAATGCAGAGACAAACGATAAATCCCAATATATAACCATCCCCTCCAGGGACCTTTCAGCCACCAGGTGGCAAGTTGGTTACATGGTCCTCTTCATCATGAAGGGGGTAGAGTTATCCTCACAATAATGGACACATGTTCTGATTTGGATTTGCCCTCCCTCCCCATTACTCTTCTTCTAGGGCCATCATCCATGATGGACTTCCAGAATGCCTTTACATCACCATGGCACTCTTCAAGCTTTGTTTCTGTTCAAGAAACTCATATCATGGAAACCATCATTTTATGTCCGTGGGACTAACTGCTTTTATGATACACCCAGAAGTGGCCTAACTGAAATATGGAGTGTATTCCTGAAGACTCAGTTGTGATGCCCATAAAGAGGCCACACACCAAAGGGATGATGCTCTCTCTTAAGAACATAGAATATGTTTTGATCCCAAATACCACTGGATATGATTCTGTCCCCCCTCCACAGCCAGAAAATCTGGGCTCAGGGAACAAGGGGCAGGAATGGGCACGGCCCCTACCACTGTTACACCTAATAACCTACTCACGGGGTCTTTGCTTCCTATCCTGGCAATATAAGCTCTGGGTTTTTTCTGGTTGAGAATATAGTTCTTGAGAGGAGACCTCCTGATTGGCGCACAACAGCTCCCAGGCAGCAGGAGGCTTCTGGGTAGGCATGCTGTGGCTCCCAGCATAGAGGAAGCTTCCAGGTAGGCATGCCACAGCTCTGAGCCCAGAGGAGACCTCCAGATCAGCACACCACAGCTCCCAGGCAGCAGGAGGCTTCCGGGTAAGTGTGCTATGCCTCCGAGCCCAGGAGCAGGCACCAGGAACACAGACCCACCCTACTACCCACCCACCCCCCACCCCCCGGTGTCAAAATGAGAAGACACGTAAATAAGCCACAGAACAGGACTTCCAGATCACCTACAGCAAGCCCAAAGGGAAACGAGATGGAACAATCTGATACTCAACCACCTGGACTCCCTGAACTAGCAACTGAAGAGGATCTGGAAAAAATGAAATCAGAAATAATTTCTCACATAACAGCAAAGATCATGCCCATAGTGCAAGACATGATTAATAAATCTAGAGAGGATACAGATAAAAAAAAAAGAGGAGCTGAGGAACATGATGGAATGCCAACATGGGAAACAAATTGAATCCATAAAACAGATGCAAACAGAGTTCCAGGAGATTAAAAACTACATTGAAAGTCTATGCAGCAGAATGAGCAAATGTGAAAACAGAATTTCAGATATAGAAGATAAGATTGCAATTAGTGACCAGGAAAAGTAAAAATTCTTTAAAATTTGAAGGGACCATGAGAAATCAATCCAGCAGTTGCTAAACGATGCAAAGAAAAATAACATAAAATTGATTGGAATCAATGAAGAAACAGGACAGAGTGCAGATGACACAAAAAAACTGTTTACAGAAGTGATGGCAGAAAACTTCCCAAACAAGGGAAAAGAATTTGACATACAGATAAGCGAGGCATATAGGACTCCAACTAGCCTTGATCAAAAAAAATCTATAATAGGCATATAATTGTTAAGATTCCAGAAACCCAACAGAAGAACAAAATTCTGCAAGTAGTTAGAGAAAAGAAACAAATCATGTACAAAGGAAAGCCCATCCGAATCACAGCAGACTTCTCAGTGCAAACCCTCAAGGCTAGAAGAGCTTGGAGTGATGTATTCCAAGACCTAAAGGAAAAAAGCCTCCAACCCAGACTGATGTACCCTGAAAAACTATCTTTCAAAATTGATGGTGAAATAAGATACTTTCATGACAAAGAGCACCTTAGGAACTTGTGAATACCAAACCAGCACTCCAAAAAATTTTAGACAAAAGCCTAGGAAAAGACAACGAGGATCACAAACCCAGGAAGCCCAGAAGAATGAATCCGCTGGGCACGAGAAGAAATTAAAAGCAAAGGGGAAGGATCAAACAAAAAGTAAAAGTCATGACAATGATAACTCAATACATATCAGTTATAACCATCAATGTTAATGGTCTCAACTCACCAATCAAAAGAAATAGACTGGCAGAATGGGTCAAGAAGCAAGATCCAGCAATATGTTGCATACAAGAAACACACTTAATTCAAAAAGAAACTCACAAACTGAAAGTTAAAGGGTGGGAAACAATACTTCATGCTGTGGGAACCCAAAAAAAGCAGGAGTAGCTATCCTCTTTGCAGACCAAGTGGATTTCAAACCCACACTGATTAAGAGAGATGAAGAAGGACACTATATCCTTGTAAAGGGAACAATCCAAGAGGAAGAGATGACAATCATAAATATCTATGCACCAAACACTAGTGCACCCAACTATATAAAACAAATACTAACAGACATGAAAAACCATATAAGCACTAATACAATAGTAGGGGGGGACCTCAATACCCTACTGTCACAAATAGATAGATCAACTAGACAAAAACCAAGCAATGAAATACTAGAACTCAATCAAACTATTGAAGTTATGAACTCTAACAGATGTTTACAGAGTCTTCCACCCCACAAAATCAGAATACACATTCTTTTCAGGTGCACATGGATCATTCTCCAAAATAGATCACATACTCGCTCATAGAACATATTTAGGTAAGTGCAAAGGAATTGAAGTTATCCCTTGTATATTATCAGACCATAGCGCAATGAAATTGGAAGTCAACAGCCAAAGAAACTGCAAAAACTTCATAAACACATGGAAATTGAACAACACACTTCTGAATAACCAATGGGTCACAGAGGAAATTAAAGAAGAAACCAGACAGTTCCTTCAAATAAATGACAATGACAATATCACATATCAGAATCTATGGGACACAATGAAAGCAGTCTTATGAGGGAAATTCATAGCAGTGAATAATCATATTAGGAAAACAGAGTGTGCCCAATTAAACAACCTGATGCTGAACCTCAAGAACTCCACCAAGAGTCTTCTAGACTTAACAAAATTCAGTAAAGTAGCTGGATACAAGGTCAACACACAAAAATCAATAACTTTCCTCTACATGAACAGCAGAGTCACTGAGAGAGAAATAGGGAAAACAATTCCTTTCACAATAGCATCCAAAAAACTGAAATACCTAGGAATCAATCTAAGAGAAGAAATCAAAGACCTCTTCTCTGAAAATTATAGCACTTTGAAAAAATATATTGAAGGGGATATCAGAAAATGGAAAGACATCCCTTGCTCCTGGGTAGGAAGGATCAACACAGTGAAAATGGCTATACTTCCAAAATTGCTATATAGATTCAATGCAATCTCAATTGAAATCCCAGCAGCATACTTTGTAGACCTTGAGAAAAGAATCCAAAAAATCATTTGGAACAAGAAGAGACCCAGTTGGCCACCTGCTGTGCAAGCACAAAGACCTGAGTTCAATTCCCGGTACCAAAAAAAAAAGAAGAGACCCAGAATAGCAAAAGCAATTCTAGGTAACAGAGACATGGCAGGGGGTATTACAACCTCCAACTTGAAACTATACTACAAAGCTACTGTGATAAAAACAGCATGGTACTGGCAAAGAAACAGACCTGAAGACCAGTGGAACAGATTAGAAGATACAGAAACAACTCCAGACACACTCAGCCACCTCATCTTTGACAAAGGAGCCAAACAACCTCACTGGAGGAAAGATAGTCTCTTTAATAAATGGTGCTGGAGAAACTGAGTTTCAACTTGCCAAAGATTAAAACTAGACCTGTATCTCTCACCATGCACTAATCTAAAATTGAAATGGATTAAAGATCTAAATATAAAAACAGAAACACTGAACCAGCTGGAACAGAAGTTAGGTAGAACTCTTCAAGACATTGGGGTAGGAAAAGACTTTATGAACAAAACTTCAGTTGCCTGTGAACTAGCACAAACAATCAACAAGTGGGATCTCTTTTTACTAAAAAGCTTCTGCACAGCAAGAGAAACCACCAGCAATGTGAAGAGACAACCCACAATGTGGGAAAAAATTTTCACCAGTGGTCCCTCAGACAAAGGTCTGCTATCTTGAATCTATAAAGAACTTCAAAAATTCAGATCTCCCAAATTTGAAGACCCAATCCAAAAATGGGCATCTGAAATGAACAGACATTTCTCACACAAAGAAGTAGAAATGGCAAATAAACATATGAAAAAATGTTCAACCTCACTGGTCATTCGAGAGATGCAAATGAAAACGACACTGAGATTCCACCTCACTCCAGAAAGAATGGCTGCCATCATGAAATCAGCCAATAACAAATGCTGGTGGGGCTGTGGGAAAGAGGAACTCTGCTCCAGTGCTGGTGGGAGTGTAGACTGGTGCAACCACTGTGGAAATCAGTATGGAGATACCTCAAAGAACTAGGACTGGAAGTCCCATTTGACCCAGCTGTTCCTCTGCTGGGGATCTTTCCCAAAGAATTAAAAGAATCATACCACAGTGATATATGTGCACCCATGTCCATAGCAGCACAGTTTGTAATAGCTAAAACTTGGAAACAGCCCAAATGCCCATCAACTGGAGACTGGATCAAGAAAATGTGGTTTTTTATAAAATGGAGTACTACTCAGCCATCAAAAATGAGAAATTAGAGACATTTATTGCTAAATGGATGCACATTGAGGCAATACTCTTAAGTGAAATAAATAGGGCACACATATGTAAATACTGAATAGTTTCTCTAGTGTGAGAAACTGAAAGTTTAAATAGAGACTAAAAGGTATAATAGATCATGTGAAACAGGAACAAAAAGGGGCAAAGGGGAAGGGGAAGCGGGAGGGGTAGGGGAAAGGAAAGGGGGGAATGGAATTAATATGAGAAAATGAAAAAAAGGAAACAAAGTCTTTGTAAATAGGGAGGGATGGAGGGGTTGAAGGGAGGGCAGGGGAAGGGGAAAAATAAGAACCAAGAGAGTATGTAAAGGTGCAAATCTCCAGTGATAAATGTCATTATGTTGTACAGCTAAAATGTACCAATAAAAGGACAGACAAAAAAAGAGAGAATGTAGTTCTTCGGTGGGAAAATCAAAGAGATGACAGGGAACACAACAATGGTTCTACTAAATTGAAAGATGAAACTGCCAGCTTGCCATCTGGCACTGTTTATGCCACTAAACCCACAGGCCAATAAGAGGTCACTCCACTATTTGGGTTGATTTATCTCAATTACTATGGCAAATTTGGTTTACTGCTACATAATAGAAGCAAGGAGGATTGTGTATAGAACCCAGGACATTCTCTAGCAAAGCCCCTAATACTTTATGCTCAATCATAAAGGTTAGTGGAAACTACAGTAACCAAAAAAGAAGGACAAATGAGGGCTCATACCCTTTAGAAATTAATATTTGGGATACACAACCAGGTTTTTTAAAAAACTAACCACTGTTTTCCATTGCCATGACAAAATGCCTTAGATCATCAATTTATATAGAGGAAAGGTTTATTTTAGTCATAGTTTCAGAGGTTTCAGTATATGGTCCCACATCTATGGACCCCTTGACAAGGCAGAACATATTCTAGGGAGCAGCACATGGTAGAGCAGTACTGCTCACTTCATGGCAGCCAGGAAGCAAAGAGAAATTCCCTTCCCCAAACTCATTGAGCTACAAACCCAACAATGGATTAATCTATTTATGAGCCATGGCTATCAACTATGACTTCACTGCCAGGGACAGAATCAAAGATGACAAAAGCTTTGGCTATTTTCTCCTGGTTTGTTTGGTGTGCCTCTCTGTATATACTAAGCATTTTCATCTAGATTTTCGTTCTTCCCATTTTTATTTCATATTCAAGTGGCTGGATGTTAAGTTTACAAATTAGTCATTGGGCCACATAATATCCAATAGAATCTATCACTCATTTTCAGCAGCAATTGGTATAGTGAGAACAAATAGAATGACTGTTGGGACTATACAACCTCTCCATGTGGGGCAAGGTGAAATGTCCTCCCTTCCAAGAGAGAAGCCAGGTAGAATTTAAGGAGCAGTCTGTTGGAGTACAGATGCTCAAATGCGTGTAGAAGTATATGAAAGATAAATGGCCAAAGGGATGGGCTGTACCAGTTATCAATTTATTGCCTCTATCTTGAGATTTACTCTTCAGTAACTGCTCTGCAGTGAACTAGACTCTTCAAGTATTTATTATTTACAGTGAGCACACTGTTAAACTTTGTCATTCAAAGGATTTGGAAAGACAAGAGGAAGGGGTTTTTCTTTCTTGTGCTTGTTGCTGCATTTTTCTGGCTCTCGTTCATGCTGTGTAGGCCAACATTAGTGCTTCTGAGTGTCAATATCTAGGGGTGTCCAGGAACCACATGGTCACTGAGCAACCTCATAGTCCCATCCCATCTCCGGTGGCCACCATACTGTGCTGCACCATCTCCCTGATACAAACACCATGTGACCCAGGCCTCATGCTCACAGCAGCATAATGGCACCCTCTATGCGCCAGTCCACCAGCCTCAACTTTCCTGAACCACAAACTGTTCTGTCTGCTTGCCTGGCAAATACAGCAAGCAACCTGGTGAATGTCTCTGCCATTCAGGTTCTTTTGAGCTCACCATCTCCAATGAAATCTGAAGCCCAGCTTTGGGACAGAGCCCTCTCCACGTATCTCCTGCTATGGATGCTCTCCCTGAACCTGGGGTATTTTTACAATTCTCTTTTCAACTTTATAATTTCTATCCCATTGGAATAATTTTATATTAAACTTTCCTTGTCTAAATTGCTGTGTGATTTATCTCCTGCTTGAACTCCAACAGATACAGCTTCCTTCATAGTGCTATAGTGGAGAATGAATGATTTCATTCTCATATGGCAATAAACTCATTGATATCATTCTGCAAATATTTGAAATTCTTATCTTAAACTAGAAAGCCTATTTATTCATATTACAGGGTGTTCAATGAATTAGAACTTGATTTTTTCCTGTAAGAGAAACTATTGAACATAGACTTGAAGGATGACAGGTTTGGGAGTAATTTGCCTAAGTAGCCCAAGGCCTTCCAGGAGGGAACAAACAAGCAGATCAATTCTTGTTCTCTGAGGTTCAACGCTCGTAAAAAACAATCAGGAAAGTTCAGGTCACTCTGATCAAGGCCCAAGGGTAAAAAAGGCAATTAGTCCCCTGAAATGAGTCCTCCACTGAGGGAGGAGGAAAGAACACAAGGCCTCCCCACTGAGGCAAGTCAAGAGGCCATGGTGAGTGTGTCAGGGAGGGATTGGAAAGAAATACTTGATCTTGCTATGGGTAACAGTGTGTGTTCTGAGACGCATCTCTAAGTAGAACTTAAGGGTTGTCACATTGGGAGTCCCCCACGCGTCAAAAATCCAGTATCACCAATGTGAAGAGCACAAAGACAGGCATTGCTCTGCCCTAAAGAACTGACAGAGACTGAAGCCAAAGGCGATGTCTGGTACAGTGGCAAGAAACCACACTCATAGATGTGTCCCCTATGGCAGAGACAAGATCCTTTGGATTGTTCAGCTCTCAACTGCTTTCAACTCCAAAGTCAAAACCATGTTGGCCCCTTCAAAACTAACAACTTATGACTGTGACCATTTCATAAATCAGAAAATGGAAGTCCAGACAAATGAAACAACTGACCAAGATCACTGGACAAGAGAGCTGTGGCCCGGGGCTCAAATTCCTCCCTTAAGCTTCTGTGCAAGCCAGGCAGGACATCGGGAGACAGGCAGCCTGTGGACAAGGGGCACAGTTTCCATTTCACAGACGGGGAAACTGAGAGTCAGTTACCTAAAAGGTGAGAGTGGTGAGATTTCTTAAACACTTTATTAGTTATAGCTCTAAAGGGGATAAAACAGTGAGTGTGCTTCAAATAACTGCTTGTGTCACATAGGCAACTAGGCTAAAAATAAGGGACAAATCAAAAAAGCACAGCCATAGCCAGCCACAGTCAGGCCGTCCAGGGCACCAAGGCCTCGGAACAATACCACTTATGTTGTCCATCAACTTGGACACTGCTCTGCCCTTGGCCAGCTGAAAGAACCTATCACCAGAAGATCTCTACTATAAAAAATGTTAAAATCTTTTTACAAGACAGGAAAATGATATCAAGTGGAACTCTGAATCTATGTCAAACACTGAAGAACCTCAGAAATGGCAAATATGTGAGTATACAAACCATTTTTCTCACTTTTCAAAATGACTTTAAAACATAATCAAATGTCTAAAGAAAACATAATAATTTATTTTGAGGTTTGTAACACACAGAAAATAGAATATATAACAAAAGCAGCAAGAACCTAAGAGAAAGGAAAATGAAAGTATGCTGTTTCGAGCATCTATTATATAAGAAGTGATTTATTATCTGAAAGCAGATAAAACTGTGTAATATAAACTCTAGGACAGCAATTTTAAAAGACATAATTTATGAACAAAAGATGAGATAAAATGGAACCATAAAAACTATCCAGTTAATCCAAATAAAGGCAGAGGAAACAAAGGGCAAATAAAACAGGAAGCAAACCACTAGGTGCTTTTTTTTTTTGGTACCAGAGATCGAACTCAAGACCTTGTACTTGCCAGGCAGATACAGCACCACTGAGCTGCATCTCCAGCCCCATTAGATGCTAAACCCAACTATGTCAACAGTCATATTAGATGAAAATGGTCTATATACACTCCTAATTAAAAGGCAGAGATTGTTAGAGTGACTTTTAAAAGGTCCCATTTGACTCAGCTATTCCCCTGCTGGATATCTTCCCAAAAGAATTAAAAGAATCATACCACAGCGATATATGTGCAACCATGTTTGTAGCGGCAGTTTGTAATAGCTAAAGCTTGGAAACAGCCCAAATGCCCATCAGCTGCAGACTGGATAAGGAAAATGTGATTTTTTAATAAAATTGAGTACTACTACTCAGCCATAAAGAATGAGAAATTAGAGACATTTATAGCTAAATGGATGCACATTGAGGCGATACTCTTAAGTGAAATAAATAGAACACACATGTGTAAATACCAATAGTTTCTCTAATGTGAGACACTGAAAATGTAAATAACGATCAAAATGTGTAATAGATAATGTGAAATAGGAAGAAAAGGGGCAAAGGGGAGGGGGAAGTGGGAGGGGTAGGGGAAAGGAAAGAAGGGAATGGAATTCATATGAGAAAATGAAAAAATGGAAACAAAGTCTTTGTAAATAGAGAGGGGTGGAGGGGTTGAAGGGAGGGCAGGGGAATGGGGAAAAAGTAAGAATCAAGAGAGATTATGTAAAGGTACAAATCTCCAATGATGAATGTCATTATATTGTATACCTAAAATGTGCCAATAAAATTAATTTTAAAAAAAAGAACTAACTGTAGACTGTCTTATTCTCCTCTATGTCCCTAGTACTTAAACATTACCTGAAATGTGATAGACATTGATAAGTGTTTGTGGAGTGAATTAAATAAATAATAAAGGCCAATACAATAATTGGCCTTTTGCTTTCTTTGAAAGGACAGCTGCTTCCCATATCCCATGGGGCTAGGGAGATGACCTTGTCCCAAAATCATTTGTAATTGGATTCCTAGAGAAGCCCCTTCCCCTCTTTGGCTCAGTTTCTTCATTTCTAGAAGGTGCTGGACTGCTGAGCTTTCCTACTGGTTCTTGTCCTCGAGTACTAAGAAAAGGCCAACCTTGGGCCTACCTGGCAACTCTGCACAGCCAGGAGAACCCAGGAACCTTGTTTACTGGGAGAATTGAAACAGGGGCATGAAAAAGTTCTGAGTGCCTATGATGGAAATTAAGCTGAATTCACAAATTTCTCTAACATTGTACTCTAAGAAGACCCTTCTAGAACTCCAGACTTTCTAAATATTAAAATGATTTTTTTTGTTTCCATGGGCCATATTGAGCGATGTGTCTTTAAAAATTCAATAAAATCGGATTAATTCAAGTCAGTCATATTTGTGGGCATTTTATATTATCTAGAAAAAATGTTTTGCTAAACCTCTTAAGAATGTAAACAAAACAGGAAGCACCAATATTTACCCTAGATAAGTAAGCAAATCATTTTCAAGCCTTTGATTTGGAACTTCTCCAGCCTGGAAGAGCTTCGGCGATTATCTGACTGACCTCCACCTTCTGGTGCTGCCCTTGCTGTGAGTGCCCAAGTGAACTTTCAGAAACATAACAAGAGCACCTTCTGTGTGCTACAAACCAGGCAGGCACTGTACGTAGATTATATTTTTAACCCTCACTACAAGGTCATGGTTCTATTATCAGCCTCATCTTATAGATTAGGGAACTGAGGTACTGGGAGGTGGAGTAACCTGTCCAAGGTCACAGTCAGCAGTTGGGCTGGGATCAACCCCAGAAAGTTGTGCTACATAGCACACTCTTGATTCATTTCCTATGCAATCTCCCATTTCAGAGCTAGGCCACTGATTCTCCAATATAAAGACCTTTGAGATATCTTTCAGAAAAATTCATCCCAGCCAGTGCTCAGAGGTCTCTGCTCCAAATGTCACAAGTCTAGCTCCTTCCCACCATGCAGGCCTCTTTGTCTCCTATTAAACCTTGCTGTCCCTTCACCCCCACCCACCACCAACCCAGGCACCCAGGCCCTCTTCTTTCACCTGGCCTTGGATCATTTCCTTAAGGCAATTCCTTGCAGTCTAAAGCAAACCTGTTAATGTTGGCTAATTGATCAGCTGCCTACCCCTCCAGAATGTCCCACAGCACATAACTTTTGCCTGTATATTTCATGACAGTATTGATAGGGCCTAGAACAGTACTTAACACAGTCATTGCAGGATATCTGTTGGATGGATGAAAGCTGAATGAAAAAATAATTGAACAAATTCCTATATCCCAAACCCAGCCTAGTGTACCTGGGCCATGTGGTTTACTTTCAATGCAAGAAGAACAGCGATCTCAGAAGTTCTTGAAATCAATCTTGGATCTGTTCATGAAACAAGTTTTGCTGAGTTATTGGAAAGAATCAGTAAGATGGCTAAGTGGGTTTTCACCCTGTTTAGGGGACATGTGGTTTTCAGGCCATTTCTTTTGATGAATTCATTAGCCTAGAAGCAGTGATGGTGGTTGTATAGGACTGTGGCCTCCTTTACCTGATGAGAAAACTGAGACTCAGAATGAGGGGAAAGACTCAGTCAGGATTGTATGTTGAGTCACAAATAGGTCTGACACAAGAGGTCACTTCTCCTGCTCTTTTATATTTATTTCTGAGGCTGTTGGGAGGTACTGACATAATCTGTTTATGGGTACATAAATCAGTACTACTCTTCTTGATAACATTCTAGTTACAGTAACAGTAGCAATTTAAAAACAATAATGGTAGGGCCAGGGATTTAGCTCAGTGATTTTGCCGCCTGCTGCGCAAGTGCAAGGACCTGAGTTCGATCCCCGGTACCAAAAAAAAAAACACAATAATAGTAGCTACTAATGCAGGACAGTAAACACTTTAAATCCTCACAGTTGTAGGGTCCTATTATTATCCTCATTATAAAGATGAGGAAACTGAGACCTAGAGAGGGGAAATATGTTGTCCATGGTCACATAGTTTATGATAGTGAAGCAATGAGTATTAAAAGCATTCGGTTTGATAGACTCACTTCTTGGATGTTCCCCCTAAGAAAAGGATTATGATGCACACTTAAAATGAATGGCATGTTGTCTAAAAAGACAGAGGCATTCCTTTGACACTGGCCAAGAATGAAACCTCTCCACTAGCCAATAGGCATCTATCTGCTCCTGGTCACCCCCCACCATGTTGGCATCACCATTATGGTTTGCCTCTTGCTTTGAGATTGAGTAGCTCGTTGTTTCCTCCTTGAGGTCAGGACCAAAGAGCCCTCTCTCCTGGATCCCTATGTCTTCGGCCTCAGGGTGATGCAACATCCTGCCCACCCATGGAGTAGTTTGTGGCTGATAAGAAGCACCCTGCTCAACCCTAGCCCGCCATCACCCGCATCACTCATTCTCAACACACTTCTCACTGTCTGTCAGAAACTGAGAAGCAGATGCTCAGCCGCAGAAGAAAGGGTGGCAGGAAGAGGCACATTTCCTTGGCCTAAAAGGCTCTATCTTGCAGGCAGGCGATGAATGGCAGAGGGACAGCCAGCAGGGCTGAAATGGCAACAAGGCTTGGGAGGAGCTATGACAACCCCTGTGCTTAACAGGGGTAAGGGATTGACAGGCAAGGTGGACAGGGGGTGAAATTTCTGCTCCTCCATCCTGCCTGGGACAGGGACACAAGAGAGTACTACCCAGTGGGAGAGCTGGCACAGGTGCCACCTTCTCTCCTCCCCCGGTCTCATTTTGCCAGACACTGAGGAGGCTCTTCAAATAAATTCCCTGGAATCTTTCCGTCCTACAATTTCCACTGAACATTATGTATCTCTCATATTTATATAATTTTTTTCTTCTTTGCTACCACCTGAAATGTCAAGTATCTCTTTTCCAGAAGCACTGAATTGAGATAAAGAGGATTAGGGGATATTTTTATCCGTTCAAAGATCACCTGGGGTGACTGGGAGTCAACAGATCCCCTTGGAGGCCACCATCTCCTTCCCCTTCATCCTCCTGGCCCCTCCTGGTCCCCTTCCCACTCCCCAGATACTGTCTTTTCCACCCCTGACCCTGGGAGTCCAGCAGTGCCCACATTAATCCTAATCCAAGGCACATGACCAACAAAAGGCTCAAATTTCCCAGAGTCTGGCAAGAAAGCAAAGGCCGAGTCTGCCTTGGAATGAGATTCCAGCAAGAACTGCTCTGTGTGCCCCTTTGAAAATCACCCATAGGCCCCTTGGGACCACGTAAGAAGAAGCTGGGTTTTAAATGGGTCAACAGAGGGAGGTAAAATCAGCTGACAAGAGCTCAATAGAAATTTATTAACTTTTAATGATGAACAGCCAAGGCTGCTTAAATATTTAGAAGTACAATTCATCACTTGAAAGGCCAGTTATGGCTGCAGAGAGATGCCAGTCTTCTGGGATCTTTACACCTAGGATTTTACCAGTTGCCATATCTTGCAGAAACCTGTGAACCATGTAATTTTTCATAATATAACTTTTCATTTATTGAACACCTACTAGGTGCCAGTTACTTTTCTCATTGCTGAGACAAAATACCCAACACCTACAAGTTAAGGGAGGAAAAGTTTATTTAGCTCACAGTTTGTAGAGGTTTCAGTCTATAATTGGCTGTCTCCAAGCAGGGCGGCATGGCAGACAGGTATCACATGGGAGAAACAGTTCATGGTGACCAGAAGGTAGTAAAGCAACAAGCAAGGAACAAGACAAGCCTCTTACTACCCCTTATATTGCATCCAGGCTACTGGGATTAGAGTGGCACCAAACCAATCAGTGGACTGATTCAGTAGTCACCTGCTCTTAATCCTAGCATTGCACCATAAATCAATCACAATCTAGATTCAGCCACCTCTGAAAAAGCCCCACCTATGACCACCTGAGGCTTTGGGGGACGTCTAGACACAAACCATAACATTCTGCCCCTGGCCCCCCAAGAACTCATGCACATCTCTCTACGCAAAAGGCATTCGGTCCATCTCCAAGAGTTGCCAAAATCCTAACAGTTTCAGCATGGCTGAAAATTCCAAGTCCAAATTCTTAGCTGTGAGCCCCATATCAATGAAAAGAAAGTTAAACACTTTTCCAACATGCACTGGCACAAGGTAGACATTTCCATTCCAAAAGGTACAGAGAGAGGGATAGAAAGGAATGGGACCAAAGCAAGTCCAAAATCCAGCAGAGCAAACATTAAGTCCTATAGTTCCATGTCCAGCATCCAAGGCAGTCTGTGACAAGATGTGAGCTCCAAAGGGCTTGGGTGGCTACTTAGCTCACCCCTACTGCACTTCCAGTGGTTGTACCTCCCACAGCTTCTCTCTTGGGCCAGCTCTGCTCCCTCCTTGCAGTTTTCCTCAGATGATCCATGTTCCCAACTTCTCCAAACTTCTGGGGCCTCCATTGCACCTTCCACTTCACACTCACAGCTTCACACACTTCCCTCTCAAGGGCACACTGCCTGGCCTTCCAGGCCTTCTTCGGAAATCTTTGTGGAAACCTTCCTGACCCCACAGCTCTTGCATTCTGAATACACCTAACACCAGAACCACATGGATGATGCCTAGGTCTGCCACCAGCTGGAGCAGTAGCCAGGCTTCCTTCTCTCTCAGCTGTAGGGGTCAAGTGCCTATGAACAAAATCCCGAAGAACAACTTCCCTAGGTCATTGCAATTCTGGAAACTGGTGCTCTGGGACTCTCTTCTCAAAGCAGTCTTTCGCCTTTGCAACTATGAGGTTGCAAAGGCTGGAGTCCTGCTAGTTCTTGTGGTGTCCTCAGTCCATCTGTTGCCATCTGTTATCTTCTTCTGAAATATTTGGCTTTTTTTCTACTTTTCAGTGACCAATTTCTCCTCTCTTCCATCTTTGCAGGCCCAAGCTTTACTGGAGCTTCCTTTCTGCCCAAACTCAAAATGTTTTAAATCATTCTTCTTGACTCCTTGCTCTTGATTCTCAACATAAATCTGGCTAAAAGCCCTCAGCCATAGCCATGCCACTGTCCCAACATTAGACTGTCTTGAAATTTCTTCTGCCCTTAATCTCAGTCTCAGGCAAAGTCTCTGGACATGATCAAAACACAGACAAACTTTCTGCCAAGCCATAACACACACAGCATCTGAGTCCAACAGCCAATGCACTCTTTCTTCCCCGCAGAAAGTCCCTGAGCCTGGTCTTTACTGGCATCATTTCTGTCAGCAGTCTGGTCTTCTGAGCTCTGACCAGAATCACCCATCAAGTACAGCCTAAAGCATTCCAGCTCAACTTTTCAGCTGGCACCTCTGAACCATAACTCTTCCTCTTCCCACAAGCCAGCTCCAAAAGCTCCTAAACCACATGGTCAGGTACAGTCACAGCAACAAACCCACTTCTCTGGTACCAAATTCTGTCTTACTTTTCTCATTGCTGAGACAAAAACCCAACACCCACAAATTAAGGGAGGAAAGGTTTATTTGGCTCACAGTTTGCAGAGGTTTCAGTCCATAGTTGACTGGCTCCAAGGCAGCGTGGCATGGCAGAAGGGCGTGGTAGAGGAGAAATAGTTCACGGCTGGCAGAATACAGCAAAAGCAAGCAAGGGACTAACAAGCCTCATTTTGCCCTTTATATTATATCCAGGCCACTGGGATTAGGATGATGCCAAACCAATCAGTGGACTGATTTAGTAGTCACCTATGCTTAATCTTAGCACTCTTAATCCTAACATTGCACCATGGAACAATCACACACTCTAGATTGAGCCACCTCTGAAAAAGCCCCACCTATGACTGCATGAGGCTTTGAGGGGACATCTAGACACAAGCCATAACATGAACTCTACATACATGTCATTCCAAAATAACTCTGAGAAGTCAACTACTTAAATGAGTAAATAAATAAATACACACACACAAATGAAAATAGACTTTCAGAGAGGCAGAGTGACATGTTCAAGAGTCACACAGCTAGCAACTGAGGAGCTGGAACCTAAAGTCAAGTGTTTTAGACTCAAAAACCCACAGTTTAACTTTTGCTTTGATCATGACAGGGTGACTGATACTGCATGTGCCCTATCACTAACCCACAAACATACAAAAAATGAGCAAAGCTCATGCAACAGTTAAGTTGAGTTACTAATATGATTGGTTTGGAAGTCACCTAAGGGACTAGTAAAGCACACTCTGGTTCATCTGTGTGGATCATGGAGGTGTGACCTTGGATCCACATCTGGTCTCTGGCCCTTTCCTCTTTGCCACTGCTCCCCTGCTCTGCTTTGCAACTGTCATGAACTGAGTAAACCATGCTCTTTCCTCTACCGTGCCCTTCTGCCATGATGTTCCTGCTTTGGAGCCAGTCAATCATGGACTGAATCCATTGGAACCATGAGCCAAATAAGCTTCTCTTCCTTTCAGTTGAGGGTGTCAGGTACTACATTCAGCAACAGGAAAGCTGACTGACACAGCACTTGCAAGAGCTAGTTTAGATACTAGACAGCAGGTAGGGAAGAACTGTGATTACTAATTGAAAAGAAATGAATGAGGTGAGCCCTTTAAGCACACCAGCAATCAACCAGGAGGCACTTTTCAGACCACCACACAGGAAGCAGTCACAGAAGTAGAACATGCTAGTTTCACTGAGTTAAGAAGACAGACCTGAGTTTGAGAATACAGAGGTACCTAAGATCTTTAAAGAAGAATAGAAAAGAAGTGCTAGCTGCACAGAGACATGCTATGCAGGACAGAGAATGGCGGGCTGGTGACATAGGCAGTAAAAGAATTTACCAAGAGTCAGGGATTATAGAAAATACAAGGTTTTATTCAGATCAGAGTACACTGTCAAGAGAGAAGGCAGGCAAGTTTCCAAGAGAGGAATTGTGCAGTTAGGGTAAGAGATTGAAGTTTTTATGAGGGATTGAAAATGTCAGAAAAGGCTCAGTTAACAAATCTAGATATCTCAGAAATGTTTCTTTCAGGACCCTGGTGTCTACTGATGTTTTAGAAACACCTTCACTGTTTTTAAAGTTAAACACTAAAGTTGCAAATTGTCAAGCCCTCTTGCTCAGTCCTCACAAAAGGCCCTTCAGATTTTGATAAGTATATCTTTTACATTTTAACACCTTTTTTTCAGAAAGATGGGTTATTAGCTCACTGAAAAGAAGGAATGGTTTTTGTATTCACTTTTATCTTGAGCTGTTTCTAGTTGGCATCAGTGCAGTGCCTCATGCCTGCACAGTACACACTGGGCAGGATTGTATCACTGGAGAAATGTGGATGCAGCCCTTTTATCACCACAAGACAGAGCTTCAGACACCTGCACAAAGGTCTCCTTGAGTCTGTTGCTGAGTATAGCCATGCATGTACAGGATGAAAGTCCATGAGGCCCCACAAGAAAAACTCAAAAGTAAAACTCTCAGAGTTCATACAGGGCTGTGTAACACTTGAATTCTGGCCATGGGGAGTGAAGAGATCTCATTGAATACTTGAGGTTATAAACAGAAACTTTTCAGGATCCTGCCCTCGAAGTGGAGCCCTACTATGAAGGCTGCTCTAGACTTTTGTATCCTAGGTAGTTCTTGCCTACCCTGAATTCATAAACATTTTCCCTTATAATTCCTGCTTAAAGTTTTATACTTTTAGGCTTTCATATTTAGGTTCATAGATCCTTTCAAGCTATTTTCATGTATGGAAATAAAGGGTTGAGGTTAATTTTTTATACACGGATACCAGGTGTTCTAGTGCCATTTGCTGAAAACACTATCTCTTCCTCGGCTCTTGAATCGAGTTTATATTCTATAAAATGCTAATGTTAAATAATCTTTCAAAACTCACTGCACCATATATGTGTGGTTCTATTTCTAGATTCTCTGTTTTATTCAAATGATCTATATGTCTTTCCTTACACCAACACTGCCTTGATTACTGTAACTTTAGAAGAAGTCTTAAAATTAGGTAAAAAATGTCTTCCAACACTGTTTTTGTTTTTGTTTTTAACTTTTCTAGATCCTTTGTACACCTACATAACTTTTAAATTTCAATATACAATTCTTCATTTATAGCAAGTATACATAGACCTGAATTTTTATATATACCTTGTGTTTTCTAATCCTGCTAAATTCCAGTACAAGTTCTAGGGGGTCCTAGAGATTTCTTAGTATTTTCTCTGTAGATGAAATGATCATCTACATCTCATATAAAGATTTTGCTTCTACCTTGCCAATCCTATCCTAATTGTGTCATTTTATTGCCAGACTATTTTGATGGGGACTAGGTTTCAAAGTTTAATGGACAGATAGAGTAAGCATATCTGTCCTTGTTTCCCACCTTAAGGAGAAAGCATTGTATCTTCTGCATTCATATAAGGCGTTCTCGCTGGAAGTATGGAATACATGTTTTTAATCTGTTGAGAAGGTTCTGTTCTACTTCTAGTCTCCTGATAGCTTTTACTATGAACAGCTGTAGAATTTAGTCCAATACTTTTTCTCCAACTAGTGACAGGATCATATGGCTTTTTCCTTTCCTCTGTTAAAATGATGACTTTTGGGGTTGGATCTTCCAATGCTAAACCAACACTGCCATCACTATAACAAAACCACTTTCTACATACTGCCAGATCTGACTTCTAATAGTTTGTTTTGTTAAACAAATTTCTTTCTATGTTCATACATTTTTCTTCTATTATCTTTATCCAGTTTTAGGATTAGCACAATGTTGAGTTCCTAAAATGAGGGGAGAAGTGTTCCTTATTTTTTCTGCTTTAATTGTTTGATATAGTTTATCAATTAAAATGTATACGAGCCTGTTGTTGTCATATAGGTAGGTTTTCAAACTAGGAATATACTTTCTTTAATAGATGCTATTCAAATTTTATATTTCCTCCAGAGTTAGCTTCATTAATTTTTCTTCCAAGGTACTTCTTAGAAGTTGTCAAATTTATTTCAAAAATGATTTTTGAAATATGCTTTCTATATCCTTTTAAATTCTGTAAAATCTGTGGTTATGTCTCCTAGATCTTGATATTGTAATCTAAAAATGTATAATTGATATTGTTTAATGGGAAGAAAAGGTCTAAAGGTGCAGGGGAAGTGGGAGGGGTAGGGGAAAGGAAAAAAGGGAAAAGAAAAAATATGAGAAAAGGCAAAAAATGGAAACAAAGTCTTTACAAATAGGGAAGGGTGGACGGGGTGAAGGGAGGGCAAGGGAAGGGGAAATAAATAAGAACCAAGATACTCATGTAAAAGTGCAAGATCCCAATGATGAATGTAACTGTATTGTATACCTAAAATGTACCAAGAAACTTAATGGGAGGAAAAAAAAAAACAGGCAGCTAACGACGGACACTGGATGCACAATTTCCAAAATGATGCTTCACCAAAAGAACCTAATTGGCCTGTGTTCTTTGTGACAAACTGTTCCCTCTGGAGTAATGGAGCTACTAGTGGACAAACTGGGGATTTGCCAAGAGGTGGATGAGGTGGATTAATCAGTGATGGAGACCTCTGTGGTCTAAACACTCTTGGTAGCCTGGACCTTCATCTCCAGGTCCCTAAGGAAGTACCAAGTGCACACACCCAGCGATGGACCAGGGCACCTCAAGTATCAACCTCTTTGGCCTCCTGTGAAAAGACTGTAACAGTGGAGCTACACCAGGGCTTTGTGATGTTCTGGTGGGTTAACAGATGCAAAGGGGGACCTGATACTAAGGAACCAGCACTCACTTGGAGGCTGTCATTGTCACCCTCTGCACTGGGCACCCACTGCATACCCAGCACTGGCCCCATGCCTGCCACCTCTCATCTCCTTCAGTCCCCAAACTGCATCTCCTGGTGTAATTTCCATATCAAGGATGAATCACAGACAGGGCACTGTGGCTCAGCTAGCTAAAGCAAATGGCTAGATGGGCTAGGTGGTTAGCAGTGTCAGTTTGAAGCCTAGCCTAGATGAAATAGAGTGTGATCCCTAGACTAGCAGCACAGGCATCCCCTAGGACCTCCTCAGAAATTCCGACTTGGGCCTGCCTAGACCTCCAGGAGCAAAGCTGTGGTTTAACAAGGTTTCAGGGTTTCCTGTGACCTTTCCCTTCTGAGAAGCCTGGCCAGCCGCAGGGCCTCAGCCCATACATGCATGGCAAGATCCTCTTTCTCTCTCCCACCACACACCTCTTCTCCCACCTCCACCCAGCCAGGCCATCTTCTCAGGCCTCCTCCACCCTCTGGGGTCTTCTGCCTTCTGCCTGGGCACCTGCCAGCCCTTCCCTGCTCCTGGCCTCCTAGCCTGCCATGTGCCTTTCTGTCCAGCTGCCAGAGCAGCACCCCTCCTGGGATCTGCCATAGTTCCCTGGATCATAGTCATCTGTAACAGTGTCTGCTCTCAATGGCTCACCCAGCCTTGTAGGTTTTCTGGTAGTATTGAGGGACACAACAGCTTGGGGAGAGGAGGACCAACCAACTTTAGAGCCAAGCCGGACTGCTGCAAGCCTGACATTTCCAAGTTCAGAGGTCTTAGGCGAGGCTTTCAGGTGCCTTGAGCCTTGGTTTCAAGGTAATTCTACCTTCCAAGGCTACTGGGATTATATGGGATGGACCGGGTGAATATACTTGTTCTTCTCTCAGAAACTGTGAGCAACTGAGCATAGGTGAGAAGGCGGGAGTTTGGGACAGACAGGGAGGTGGGATGGTGGGATTCTCAAATAGGTGGTGTTCTCTTTGGGGCCTAGAGAAGAGGAAAGCTGCAGACATCATCGGCAGCTGAGAAACAGAGTATGAAGGGAGGAACCAGGCCAGGTCCCCAGTTATCCGTCTCTTTTGACCAGGACCCAACTCCAACAACACACTTGGCTCTGAACTTCCATAGATTAATCTACTGATGACTGTAGATCCCCATGATCCAATAACCTTTTAAAAGCACAACCTCTGAACCCATAATGCCTTTGCGGTACATTGTAGATCTAAACCATATCACGTCCCTCAAGGGGTTTACAGTCTAGTGGTAAAATAAGCTGTTAGAGAATCAAATAGGCTCAAATGGTCTGTGCCACGAAGCCATAGGCAGAGCCCAACCTTCGGATGAGTAGCACTGTGCTCTGGAACAAGACAGCCTTCATCAACTCATGGATCCCCTGCTAACAGCAGTGTCACCTGGAGCAAGTCATTCACCCCTCTGTGCCTTGATTTCCTCATATGTAAAATAGGGACAACAACAGACGGGCCGCACAGGTGTGTTGTGGAACTTCTCTCATTGAGTGCAAAGCTCAAAGGGCAGTGTCCTGACACAGAAGGAGCTCAGAATCATACTTTCTGGTGTTATTTCTGGTGTTATAAATGTGAATAGTGTGACTATTGACTGTTAATAGTGTATGTTTGACGATTCACATAATTGACTTGGAGGAAGCCTATAAAGGGATGGCGAAATAACCCAAAATCATGTCACCAACAAGAATGTATCAGTTACCTACCATCATAAAAATATTATTTCAAACAAGTTACCCCAAGGATCAAAGACATTAAACAACAATCCAAGCCTGAGACCATGTGTCTCCCAGCCTCCTGCCACCTCACACTACCCATGGGCCACACTCCATTGCTCCCACGTGCACATCCCAAGTCCCTGTCCCATTATTCTGTGCAAGTCACATGACTGAGCTCAAGGACAAAAATGGAGGAAGTCTTCTTTTCCCATTGACAGTGGGAGGATGGCAGATTTATGTGGCAAAAGGCACAGGTGCCAGGTGGGGTGTGGTAGCTCTTCTGTTACTACAGTGAAATAAATACCTGAGACTCAGTACTTTGTGAAGAGGCTTATTCTAGCTCACAGTTCTGGATGTTCAAGGTCATACCACCTGGCTTAGCTCAGCCTCAGTGAGGACCTTCTGGCCACATCACAGATGGCAAATGGCATCACAATGGAAACCAGAAACAGGGGAGGGGCCAACAATGACCTCTCATGAGGCCCCACCTCTTAAAGGTCTCTCCACCTCTTCACATTGCCACACTTGGGACTGTTACACCCAGTGAGAGAGAACCAATCAGAGACCGATATTAAATCCACACAGGAGTTTATTACTGGCTGGGACCCGAGCCAAGCATCGGACTCGAGCCTTGACTGGGGGAGACAAACATGTTTTATACACCTTTGAGGCCAACAGTTTCTAGGGCCCCCTATGGGATAGAACTAGTAAAGCAAGCAAAAGGTACAGAAGCAGAACGTCCTGCTGTTAGAACATTTGTAAAACCATAGTTGATTAATTGTTATTTCTAAAAGACTCTCTAAGGGGAGGAGGTTTCTAAGCTTCCTCCTTCTGAGTTCATCTAAAGGGCAGGCAGGTGGGTCAAGCAGCAATATGGAGTCTGTCTTGCTAGCAAGGGTCCTTCAGGACTAAACACCCGACACACCAAACTTTGGGCACACATTCAGACCATGGGTGTGGGGAATCACAAGCAACAACTGCACATATCATGTGGAGAAGGAGATTCAGAACTGGCAAGGAAGCCAGGCATGGTGGGGCATACCTGCAATCCCAGGGCACTACAGGGAGGATCAAAAGTTTGAGCCTAACCTGGGCAACTTAGCAAGACTGTCCCCCAGAAAAGGACTAAGGGCTGGGATAGAGTGTAAATCTCCCAAATTCAATCCCCAGTAATGCCAAAAAATTTTAACTGGTGTAGAAAAGCTTTAGTAATCTGATCCAGGACTAAGGACATAAACCTGTTCCAGGTCACTCCAGAGGAGGAGTTAGGATTGATTAGAGGAGTATCAGAGAGCCATATTTCCCAAGACCCTTCTGGGCCAGGTCTTTCCTCCTTTCCAATTAAGATCCTGCCCCTCTATTCTTTTAAGATCCTACCCTCCAACTCTTCTGGCTCACCTGCAGTCCCATATTCATACTTCCTGCCTCTGCCATGATGTGTTGAAGCACTGGTGGGTCTGATGTTGTGGATGGGGACTGTGAGCTGTATTTGAGGCTATGACTCTGTTGGGGGAGGGGGCAGTGTTTCAAAGAACGCTAGGATTCTTGGCTGCTTCACAGCTGAGACCCAAGGAACCCACCTGCCCAAATCAATTACCTTCACCCAGGCCTTATTGGGCTGTCGGTCAAACTTGATGTGTCTCATTTCTCAGAAAAACCACCCATCTAGCCCATCTATCCATATTAAGATCTGAAGTCAATGTTCTTCCAGTGTATTAGTAACATAAATGTGTTCTGCTTGTTGGATGAGGAGTGGCCAGAAGTGCTGGTGAGCCAAAGTCAAATGCAGCATTAAATCGAATACCCCAGGGGAAAAATTTCCATGGCCAGTAAAATAAAGCTTAATATAAAACATCAGAATCTATCAACATTACATTAGAACTAATTTACAGGTACGCCTGTCAGTGTACACAAACCACAGAAGCCTTTTGGAGTACATAATTGTTTGTATGGCCTTACAGATTTGGTGAATTGAAATGAAAACAATCTCCATTCCCCACCCATCTTTTCTCCCTCAATTCAAGATGAAATCTGTTCTTTTCAAGATTGTGTTTAAAGAGTCCGTATTTCTTAAACTCCAAGTCATAAAACCGCATCTTTCGCTAATTTTGGCTGATCTCTGTCCGCTCTTTGGCACTCTTGTACCCAAAATTCCAGTTGGCTTTGGCATTCATCAACGTTGTCCAGGGCTGGGCACAGAGCTGGTTTTTCCTTATCACTCTGGCCTTCTATAGATGTTATTTCCATTGAGTTTCTACAGATGGGTTGCAGGAAGGAAGATGTTTCTCGGCCTCTGTTTAACAGTAGAGATGGAGAAGAAAGGACAGCGACAAGACGAGAACACTGATGGAAGACTGCAGGGCGCTGACACTGCTGGCATTGCCAGCGGAAGTGGTGCCAGGTGTGGTAGCCTGTGCATCCAACTGCGGGAGCAGAAGCACAGCCAGGAGCAGCAGCCCCAGGCCCATCCTGAGCATCATGCTTCCTCCCATGTCCTGGCAAGCGTTGGGTTCCCCTGGTCCCTGTTTCAAGGGCTAGGAGACCAAGAGCTGCTACGGGCGAAATGGCGAAACAGCGGCTGCAGCGACTTTATATAGCAAGGGCGTCACAATGCTGTGACGTCACCATGGCGTCAGCACCTGCTTGCCCCGCCCTCTACAGAAGCCAGGCTGGGGCAGAGCCTGCATCACCTGCACAGGGTCACAGGCAGAATGCTTAGTATTAGAAACGAAACATTCAAAGTTTTAAATGTTCACAAAGCCCAGACCCCATAACTTAGAAATATGAATAAGCTTTCTAGTCTCTCTGATTCTTTAGTGACTTTGTTTGCCCTAATCCTTAAAAGGGTTGTACGCTTGTTTTTGAAAGTTGGTAGCATAGAGCGGCTTATACCCAGAGGTGAGCACTGTTCGTATTTGGTATGTTATTTTTACAGTGCACAGACCCGCCTTAGACACCAGAGAGATTTATTTTATACTTAGATTTTTTTTTAAGAAACATGTATTCATTTCTTTAAAAGACTGCACACGAAACTGTGTGCTGTGTTTTACCCTCATAAGTTGTAAAGATTCATGGATTTATAGTGAGGAAAAAGGAAATGAGATTTCTGTGTTTTGTCAAGTGTTCTATATTGATTGGACATCTACGGAGATCAAACTAGTAGTTTTACCGTGGGGAGAGGGAATATTTTGTTTTTGAAGAGTGAGGTTGGTGGCTCTGAAATTTGAACACATCAAGGTGAACATTGCTGTTTAAAAGATTAGAAAAACTTGACAATGAAAAGTAAATAATGACATGGTTCATGGTTAATAATGAGTTCTTATAGCCTGAATAGGAAGTGATCTTTTTTAAAGGACCAGAATGGGTAAAAAGTAATATGTTTCCTGATGTATGGAAGTTGGGATATGATTCTAATAAGAAATTTAATAGAAGTTTTAAAAGCTTTGCGGGCATTCCTGCGTGGCTTGAGGAGATACTTCAAAGTTCCTATCTTGTCATTTACTTTCCAGTATGTAAATATTTTCTTTGTTTTCCAGAAAATGAAAACCTACTTTCTCTTTGCTTACTCCTAATTGGATTTCCTCTTTAGGAATCTATCTCTTTTTTTCTGAGCCTTTGGGGACTGCTGAAGAATTCACAAATTCTTTTTTGCCTCTTGGGAGCTAGTCTCACACTAGCTGGGTCCCCTTTTGCTTATGGATTATTTTTGCAGAAAGAGATATAAAATGGCAGCTGAGGAGCCAGGAACCTTCCTGAGGACCCCATTAGGGTAGGTACCTGCCTCCATTTAAGTCTACTCCATACTCAGACAGGAAGATATAAAAGCAACTAACTGACTCCCTGCCAAAGAGTCTCAGTGACAAAGATCCTGTTGGCTATATCTTTTCTCTCAACTTTGCTTTTTCAGTATCTTTTTAACAAATACATCAAATCCACCCACCCAATTCCAGCCTCCTTCACTTGTCTAATGACTACAAGGGAAACCATGATGAATGTTTTGGATAAGGGTAGAACTTTGTGTTCTTGGCTTTCTGTCCCAGGAAACACAGGGGACACTGGATGACTAACATATAGGAGTGTTCTCGCTGCCATCTTGCATTGTGGACCTCCCTGCTCAAGTGTTCTCCTTCACCATGCGGAATAGCATCACCACTGCTCGTGGTCACCCAGCAACAGAAACTCTCCCACTGTCACCTTGTAGCACATAGGTCCTTGCTTTTTGTGACAATGGCTATTAAAACTAAAATGGCGATATGACTTCACAGGCAAAAGCTTTAATTGGAAGTGAGGGAAGATAAAGAACTCCATCTTAAGCAGCTGGAAAGGGACACACTCTGATGAAGAGGATCAGATTGGTTCGTGCATAGGAGAAGGGTCCAGTTAATAAGGTGCTAAGATGGGCTAGGATCCCATTGGTTAGTTATTATCTCAGTCCTGGTTTCACAGCTCTGGAGAAGTCCTCCTAGCTGACTGGAGGGGGAGGGGTGACTCCATCCCCATGAAATGATTGTCTGTGGTGGCTTTATTCATGTGAGGCTCTACTTTTCCTAGGACACAGGAGACTTCCTGTTCAAGAGAATGGAGGCTGTCAGGCATACTGGGGGGGGGGAGTCTTGGAACTGGAAGTTGTGAAAGCTGATAATCAGATGTTCCTTTGTCTTTGTTTTGAAGGGGGATAAGATTAGGTAGGCAAACTTGGGGCTAATAAACGTTGTTCTATTGACTTTTTTAAAATGATTAACATATCTATAGCCAAAGTTTTAAGGTAAAGGATATAAAATGAAGGTGAAGCTTTGCTCTGCTTTTAGTTACCTATTGGGTATCCTTAGGCCCAGGGAAAGTCAGGGTTTTAGCAAAAACTTCTTTTAGGTCCCTGACTGCCTCAGAAGAAAATACAAATTGTGCTTTTAACAACGTTAAGGCCTGAAGAGTGTGTCTTTTGTCCCTATAGTGTTCTCTGACTAGTCACAGTGATTAATGGAATTCCCTGTCTTCAGAGACAGAGCCTGAACAAACCAGAAGTTGCTCTTCCCAGTCTCCTTTGCAGCTTGGCAAAGACAAGATTCCTGTAATCAGATGAACCCTCAGTTAATACTTTGGAAAGAAAGTTCTTAACAACTTTTCAGCTTCCATTGACAAGACAGTTTGTGTTGTATGAAATAACACAGCTGACTTATATGACAGTTTTATCTATTAAAAAATTCCTAAAAATAAAAAAAGTCCTCTTACAGGACTCCGATTTCTCTGTTCCCTGCAACCAGAAATTACCCTGCCCTTCACCCAGTTGGCCCTGGCTTTTATTTTATGGCCCTGTCCAAGGTGGAGCAGTGAAAGCACAGTCATAGAGAGTAAGGAGAATGGGCTCAGGGACCGCTGCCTGGGATCAAACCCCAGCTTTACCACTAACTCCCAGTGTGGCCTTCCAAGTGTGTCTCCACTTGCCTCTCTATAAAATACGGGTGACAGCAGCACCCCTCACAGGGTTGAATTTTACATGTGTCTCCATTAAGCACTAAAACCACCTGGCCTGTCACAGTTCCACAGTGTGTGACTCTGAGGCAATTAGGGTGGAGTTTCAACTGGATTGGCTTTGGCATCTACCCCAGGGCTAGATGGAGAGCACTTCTGAGCATCTGAGTGGGTTGTGGAGGCGTGGCCTTGGGGTCTATGTCTGGTCCCTCATCTCTTTCACTCTGGCATTCTTACCCTACCCTGCTTCCCAGCTGCATGCTGTGCCTCATGCCCCCAACCTCGGCACCTCTTCTGACTCTCCCCCTAAGGGACATCTCCATTCAGCCAGCCAGTTACCCAGCCAGAAGCCTTCTTCCCCCCTCTGCACTGCTCTATCCTTCTAAGATGTTCTCCTCCCTTTGACTCTCCTCTCCTCTCTCACTCAGCCTAGCATCTGGCCCTCCCCACAAACCCCTGATGCTTTGGAGCGGTCCTCTTCTCTCCATCACTGTTCACCTCTGTCCTGGCCATCACCATGGCACCTATCTGTTCCAGCCCTCCCCTCCATTCCCACCCCATCCACTCTCATAGCAGCCGAGGAACAGTGTATGAAAGCCAACCGTCCGTGTGCCCTCTGCTTTCCCCCTGCCTTCAGCACCAGGTGGAAACCTCAGTGTGATGGGATGCCCCATGGAACCTACATCCACCTTCCTCCCTCACTCAGCCTGGCCTTCTGCTGCCTACCAACATGCCCTGCACAGCCTGAGGAGGTGGTGGGGCTCCTCGTACCAAGGGCTCTGCAGGACTAGCATTGACTTTCCCTGCCTCCTCCACTTAGTTAAGTTTTACTCATCCTTCAGACCCCAGTTCATTTAGCACTTCCTTCAGGAAGCCCGCCCTGACCATGTCCTCTATACCAGCTAGGCTAGGATCCTTTTGGAGAGAAAAAGGGTTGGCATGCAGAGAAAAGAATAGAATAAGGCCTCAGGGAGGTTTCTGGCAAATCCTGACTAAAAAGAGTTAAACCCTTGTTAGAGGGAGCAGTTAAACAGAGAAGTGAGAGCTGATAAGCAGCAGGGCTCTGCCAGGAGCCTCAGCTAAAGTTAGTTGTCCCTCCCCACCATGCAGTAAAGTACAAAGGAGACAAAGGGAGAGGGGCCACATAACAGAAAATTCGCTCAGTATATAAAATGTATACTCACACCTAGACTCTCACACACACACATTTTATTATTCTCTCACTATTTTACTATACTAAAATGCACACATATCCTTTTACTTGTTAACTTGGCCTTGTAAGTAAGACCTCCATAAATTTTAGAGATAAAACCTTGACAGAACAAAGAAAAACCAAATGAAGGCTCACATAAAAACTTGCACGTATTCGATGATACCCAAATTAAGGGTCTTAGGGCCTAAAATAGCGAATCAGGTTATAACAAATTCCACACTAATAGAAAGGGCTGAAGACAAAGGCCCTCAGGTCCTCCACCTTACTCTGATTTACCAGAGTAGCTATCTATCTCCTCCTTTTTCCCCCTTTCCAATGAAGTGTCCAATAAAATGTCTTCCTTTCATTAAACTTTGTATCTTTAATCCTTTACTGAGATAAAGTTTACAAATCCCAGGGAGCAGCCCACCCGCTGTAGGCTGCAGCAGTACTCATCCTCTGGAGCAGCGGGCTTTCCAGGGTTTCTTCCCTTTCAAAGTCAATCTCAGTTTGTGATTATGAACCAATGTTTCCCTCCTCCCCCAATAGTCTAAGATCCCTGAGAGCAAACATTACATCTGGTTTTGTTAGTAGTGAATTCTCTGTTTCCAGTCTAGCATGTAGGAAGTGCTCCCTAATGAGATGTATTAATAAGAGCTACTCTTCATTAAGCTTCCACTGTGTAGCAGGCACATTTATGCACTATCTAATTTGTCCTCCCAACATCCTCATGGTATAGGTATGAACATGATCTCCATTTTAGGTAAAAAGTGAGGAGCTTGGCTGGCTAATTGACCCAGAGTCCCCCAGCCAGTCAGTGGCAGAGCTTGGTTTCATGCTCATGTCACTTAACCGTGTCACTTTGTGCTACTGAAAAGCTGCTACAAATCCTATGCTTACCTGACCACAGGACTTCCATCCTGCCTCCCAATTGAACCCCTTCAGTCACCTGCCTCTGCCACCAGGCTGTGAGCCCCTGTGGATGGACACCTAATGTGTATCCTGGCTCCTCCTTCCCCCAGCTTAGGCCTAAGGGCTGAATACAGGAGAGGTGAAGATGGACTCAGGGTCCTGGCTTATCAGTGCCTGGGAGGGCCTGGATCCCAGCTGGGCTGTGACTGACAGAGGACAATGAGAAACCCCAGGAAAGGCAGGGAGCCCCAAGGCCTCAGCTCTGGATGATAAACAAAGGCTATCCCGGGGTTGGACTGAACTCCAAGGCACCACCAGCACAGTGGCCCAGCTTTATGTTCACTGACACTGACACTGAGCAGCACCTATAGGCCCATGTCCAGATGTTCACAAAGACCCAGCAAAGGGCACAAGTGACACAGCAGCTGTCTGTCTTCAGCCTTTCCACGGCCACCACTGTTGACTGGTCAAGAGAATCCAGGAGTGTGCACACAGCCAAATCACATGGGAATAAACTATTGTCTCCTTCAAAAACCCTCTTGTCCTCTGCACCCACAGCCACCACAAAGCAGAGCCTCCCATGCCTCCCTCAGGTCACTTGCTAAATTTATGGGTGAGTAGAAGCCAGGTTGAGGGAGCAAGTCAGGGTGAGCCAGAGCAGCAGGGAGGCCTCCAGTAAATAGAATGTAGCCCCAACACCTCCAGATGGATCCGCTAGGGCATGTGGATCAGTAAATGTGCTGAACCAGCCAGCCTTTCCCTGGGGTGAGCAGCTTGTGACCATGAGATGCAGACGTGAAGAATGTGCTGGCTTTTCAAAGCTTTTTGGGTGGACACTGTCTCCCGATGACCTGTAGGCTGGTCATGCTGCAGGGACAGATCCCTGTGGGACTGCATAACCTTTGTTCCTTTTTCTCCAGCCCCATTGTGATTAAAATGTGAGTTAATGGATGGAGATACTTGTTAGTCTAGGGACACTAGATAGGGATCTGTAACAGACCTAGAGTCCCAGAGTAAACTACTCAACTCTTTGTTTATCCGGAACTGATATTCCAGGCACCACAATTGTTAGAACAAGTTGCAGATGTCTGCTAACCATCAATATGTGACAGTCTACCACTAACATTTGTCCCTCTTTCTTTAATATGTTAACTTCCCCCTCAACCCCCTATAAAAACAGCCTCGGATTCTGAGCCAGTTGCTTCTCTAAGCTATTTTGCTTTGGGAGTGCCGTCTGGCCAGACTAATAAAGGTCTGTTTCCCAACTTGTCCAGTGTATTCCTTCCCGGGTGTTCTTCACTGTAGTCAGCTCCTTGGAGAGTTTGGTAAGGCTCTTGGTCTTACATTCTGAAGGCACCACTGGGATTCCTGGGTGTGCTTCACTAGTCAGCTCCTCGGAGCCTTTGGTAAGGCCCCCGGTCTTACATCCCCAGCAGGCCTGGGTTTGATTCCTGCTCTGCCATCTCCAGAGAGGAAGTAGATGGGTCTATCGCCTCTCTAGCCTCCATTTGCACAATTGAGTGGGTGCAGTGGGGCTGTAGGGGTGGGACAGAAGCTGGGTCTCCAGGCCCTGAAAGCCAGATGCTCTAATGTGACCTTTGCCTTAGCAACAGTGGGGACCTGATGAGCTCTAAGCAGCAGGGAGACCAGAGGGTTTTACATTTCCAACGGTTCACTCATGACCTTTATTCTCAGCCTCTCTGTGTGTTGTGAGGACAGAACAACCTGAAAAGCTTGCTGAAAGCCAGTGATGGCTCAGAGCTGCTTCCCGCAAATGCCATCAGGTGAACAGAGTGTAAAGCAAACTAGAGGTCCTGGACAGATGCTCTGCGACCCATGGCATCATAGCCGCGGCCACGCCCATTTCAGAGGCCCCACCCACGTGGCAGCAGCGCCACCCATTGCAGGGGTGGGACTTCAGATTTGCTTGAGAGGAGCAGAGCTGGGCACACATATCCCCTCACAGTGTCCTCATACCACCGAGTGAGGCAGGTGTCATCACCACTTCATTCTACAGAGGGAGAAACCTAGGCTCCGCAGCATCATTGACTTGCTAGACCACCTAATCCTAGATTGGAAGGAAACTGAGAGACAGTACTCCATGCCCCGTTTCATTTCACAGAGACAAAAACTGAGGCCCAGAAAAAGGCAGTGGCTGGCCAGGAGAGAAATGTTTGCCAAACAGTTAGTTAAATGCAGTAATCAAGCAAAACCCATTCATGGTACCTGGCATGTACCAAATGTCAATAAACAGCCACCTCCCCCACTGTTCCTCTGGCACTTCCAAGGCCGCTGGCACAGAGTCCTGGGTGGTAGAGTCTGTCCAACTCCATCAGGACCTCACTGAAATTGGGAGTGGGTGACACTGGGCAGTCAACCTTCCCAGTTCCACAGGACCACTGTCTACCCAGGGTATGCAGGAGCCTCCTACTGATTTACAGTTTCTAAACATCAGACCTTCCCTTTCATCCTCTTTTTTCTCTCCTGATTACTTTCTTCCCTTCCATGAAGAATGTTTATTTTCAGAATCCTTCTCTAGCCCCTGACATTTGCACATTGGAATTAGAATGTTTTCTATTTCTCTTTCCCAGATGATATTGCTGGGTATGATTTCCTTGGAGTTTTGTTCCTTCTGGCTTTCATGAACCAACTACAACAACCAGTATTTGTTAGCACCTACTGTGCACCAAGCCCTTGTTGCTTTTGCACAGGCCACATGAATAGCAGAGGCTGGGCATACAGTTTAGAGTCTGTGGCCGCACTGCAGGCTGGGGTGGAGCAGGCACAGAGAGCAGGGAGATGGGAGGCCTGTGTGAGACACTCATCCAAATTCCCCCAGCTATGTGGTCAGTGCTCAGTGGGGGCTCGTGCATGGCTGGCATTGGCTCGGCAAATGCCTCTGGGTTTGCATCATGTCTGGCTTGTCCTCCTTCCTTCTGGCAGAAGGAGTCCAGCTGCACAAGTCACCATCCCCTGCTGAGGTGAGGTGTCCAGGGAACAAAGCCTGGCTGCAAAGAGGCTGCTATGACCACGGTGGAGAGCGTGGCCATCATCCTTCCTAACTACTCTGTTTCCAGGAACTTCTGAAGGTTTGGATCCTCAGGGATCCATAAAAGCCATTGGCAAGTGATGTCCCTTTCCTAGTCTTAGAGGGGCCCCCAAATGACCAGCTCAGCCTCACTGCTGGCCTTGGCTATCTTTATCCCATCTTCTCAGATAAAACCCCACAGATAATAACAAACCATCAAGCCATGTGCTCACTTGTCAGCATAGCCAGAAAAAGAAAGAAAGCCAACAGTTCCCATCTCTCTTACATCCACCTTTGCCAACAGGGCACTGGCTGATAATCAGAGACTGATTCACAGGCAGCCTCCTCAGATGCTCAGCTCCACCACCAACCTAAGCCAGAAACCAGAGATGGAGAGAGGCAGAGAGATAGGAAAGAAGCCTCACCCCTATTCCCCAGCCAGCACCAAGCCTCTCCCCCTCCCCAAGCCTCACAGTCTTCTGCTTTCCCAGGCAGAGAGGAAAGAGGTAGAGGAGTGGATACACCTGTTTCCTAATGACATTGCCCAGTGGTGCATCACTCCTCCCAACCCACTAGTGAGAATAGCCACACATCCCCACCTGGATGCAAGTTGGACTGGGAAATGTAGTCCCTGCCCAGGTGGACCCTTCTCAGCAGTGTCTCAGCACCAGCCCTCACATCTGTCACCACCTTGCCATCATCAGCATCCCCATGTGATCAGCAACACCATGGCCACATCAGCCACCATGGTCCCTGTCCAATGTAGGCTCCTGGAGAGGGTGGCCAGTGGGAAGAAGTGGGTTCAAATCCTGGCTCTGCCTCTTACCAGCAGTCTGGGGTGGGCAGATCCTATCACCTCCTGAGCCTCAGTTTATGCATCTGTAACAGAAGTCCTGATGTCCATCCCATGCAGCTTCTGTGACTCTTTAACAAGGCCCTTACTGGATGATGCTCAACTCAGGGCCTGGCCCTTAATGACCTTCCCTGGGCAGAAGTGGCGGCAGTGGGAGCAGACCCAGCCCACTGTGGGGAGCAGGAAGGCACCAAAGATGACCTCTGGCTTATGAAACAGCATCTCCAGCTGGTCTTCAATGTTACAGTGATGAGATTTGTTTCAAAAATAAGAGGTTTTGGTTGAGTTCTACTGTATTTGAATATTATTGTAGTTTTTTCCCCTTTCATTGTTCTTCTTTGAATGGTTTTAATTTTTGTATGTGTGTGTGTTTGATAATAAAGTTTTTTAAATATAGGAGGAAAGAGCCCACTGAAAGGGGAATACTGTATGACAGGTGGCACAGCAAGAGAACAGAAACTGCATTCTTTCAAGACATGGGGTGTATCTCACTCAAAAGGAAATCTCCTAATGTAAACTGCATGTTCATCAGCTTATAAATGGACAAAATACAGACACAATATGGAATAATATTCTGCCACAACAAGGAAGAAGGTTCTGATATGTGATACAACATGAAGGGACCCTGAAAACATCATGCTAAGTAAAAGAAGCCACTCACCAAAGATTGAATGTTACATCTGATTCCATTTATATGTAATGTCCAGAACAGGCAAATATGTGGAGACACAAAGTAGGCCCATGATTGCCTGGACTGGAGGGTGTGGAAGACTTTCCTGTGAAGGGCTGAAAAGGTGCTAGGGTGCTTTGTAGTGATCGTTGCATCTGAAAACCATTGAATTGCACATTTTAAGTGGGCAAAGTATAGTTAATTATATCTAGTAGGGCTATTACTCAAAAAGCCTAAGAAAAGCAAGCCAATGCCCAAAGAGACAAGGAGATGAAAGCATGCTGAGTCTCTAGGTGAGAGATGCCACCGGTAATGTAACCATACTCTGTAAATCTCAGCTGCTCTGGAGCGAAGCCCAGGGAAAGGAGGGGCCCTGGAAGGAGCCAGGAACTCCCTGGCCACCAACCTGCTTAAGGACTCCAAGCTTTCTGCTTCCTCACCCTGTTCCACATGGGGCCACAGCCATCTCACCTCCTTCCTGGGTCCAAAAAGTAAAATGGCCACTGGAAGTTCAGGGGAAGAAGAGACTCCCAGGACTGATAGGCACTGTGAGGCCATGGGAGGCAGTCAGATGGCACCTCTCACAAGCTTAGCTACCTGCCCTATGCCCCTGCTTAGAGCCAGGCTGGATAAGGCCCTGGAACTATGCTCACCTCCCACGCTGCCCACTGCAATCCATTTTCTTCCAGGAGGCAGATGGAATGTGCCCCTCTGATGACGTGGGTGGCCTAGCCCCAGGGTGCCTGTGGAGGTGACAAGAAATGAATTTGTGTCTTGGACTGACTGTTGTTTCATCCCCAACACTATGGACAGTGATGAATGAAGGTGGGGATTCTGCTGGGCAGCAAGAAAAGAATCATACCAATGTCAAGTTCTCAGGAGACACTGGGAAGAGGGCAAAGCAAAGTGGACAAAACAGATTCATTTTCTTCCCCCTCACTACCAATGCCCACTCACTCCCCTGAAACACTCCCGGAGTTTCTTTTGAGCCTCCCTCAAGTGCTTATCTTCCTTTGCTAATAGAACCTCAACTTTAATGGCTCCAAATAGTAAAAGACTACATTTCCCAGCTTCCTCTGCTGCAAGATGAAGTCAGGTGGCTATGCGCTGTCAATGGGTGTGGGTGGGTGTGTGTGTATGTGTGTGTGTGTGTGAATGTGTGTGTGTGATATCTTTTGATATCTTTGAAAGGCCCTCCATGTCCTCCCATTCCCACTTCCTTGTGACTGAAATGTTGCTGCAGAGGTGAGGTACATCCAATAAAAGGGCAGGGATCAATGCCTCAGAATGGACAGAGCAGCCAGAAGGAGCCTGGTCTCTGTACAGTGGAACCTTCCTGTGAGCCCTGATGGTCAACACTAGGATTTGGATAAGAGAAAAATGTACTTCTGTGTTGTTTAAGCCACAGATATGGTGAGTATGATTAACTATATCTTAATGACACACTAAGCAAGACATGTGGTGGCTATGCTCTCTGAGGAAAACCTATGCAAAAGTTCTGTGTATCAGTCACTTATTGCTGCATAAATAACCACCCTAAATCTTTGTAGTGTTGACAGAAGTCTTTTCTTTAGTTTGCGTTTCTGAGAGTTGGCCTTTTAGACTAGACTCTGCTGGGTAGCTCTTCTGGCTTCGGCTGAGGCCCCACCCCTCACCCCCGTTTACCTGAAGTCAGCTACAGGGAGCCTCAGCTCTCTTTATGCAGGTGACTGGGGCTGACTTGACTGGCTCAGGCTGGGACCACAGGGCCCCCGGTCTCCTCCTCTAGAAGGCTGGTGGGCTTGCCCTCAAAGTGCAGGCCAGGGCCAACAGAGGGTAGCCATGCACATGGCACATGGGTGCCGGCACATTATTTCCACTGCATTGTGTTGGCCAAAGCAAGTTCCACTTGAGGGCTGGGAATTCCACTTGTTGATGGAGGAAACACACACCTCCTCAAGGAAGCCTCTCATGACCCACCCAGGCCTGTGTCCTCAGAGCTCTGCTCAGCCTATCTAGGAACTTCTTACATCTCCCACAATGGCTTCTCCAGACCTCTGTCTTCCTCTCTGATGTGGAACTGCATGGGGACAGAGTCTCGTGTTCTTCCTTCTGCCCTACCTGTGCATCACCAGTGCCAGGCTTCTCATAGGCCTTCCCAATAGGCTTGTGAGAGAGTGGATGAGGGACTGAACACATGCTGCACAGGTGTTACTACTTACACCCTCCTCCACACCAGGCACAGACAGTGGAACCCAGACAGGGCTCAGGGACGTCTGCTTACATATGGGTGCTTCCTGTCCTGTACCTGCCCTATACGGAAACTTTTGCCAGGTGCTGTGGGAGAAGACAGACATGGTCCCTGCTGCAGGACAGTCAAGTGACAAATGACCAGAGCACTGACAGCTGGTTAACTACTAACCTGGCTGCAGTGACCTTGGAGGGCAGGTGACATTAGGTGACACTGAATGTCTGCTTGTCCTTGCTCATCCAGTTGGTCCTTGCTATGCAGGCTGCAGACCACAGCCTGATCTTTGGCAGAGGTGCGTGTTGGTGAGGAGTAGGTGAGGACCCATGCAGGAAGCTCATGGCCAGTTCTGGATGAGGGAGCACTGTCCATGTTAGTCCTCACTCGTGTAAACAGGGACACCACACCCCACATGTGCTCGACCAGCCTGGAGTCTTCACCACACAGCTGTGAAATAGTCCCCTCCCAGGAATCAGCATCTGCTTTGGAGCTGCCCCTCCCTGACAGCACACTGAAGAGGTCTCTGCCTCTGCCTGACCACAGCTGTCTCAGGGTAGGGAGCATCCAGCACACGAGGCAGGGGAGGGGCAAAAGGGGAAGGGGACGTAGGGGCGGCAGATGTGGGAGATGATTAGGAGCAGATAGCTGTCCCCTGCTCACACGTTACATAGAGGGAGCCACCAGGCAGATGCTCAGGCTGCCTTCAAGCACACTCTGCTTCCTCACCAGGCCTCATGGATCCATGAAATAAATCCACCACTTAGAAAAGCATGGCCTGGAGAGGACACTTTCCTGAGATGCAGAGGTGGTGAAAGAGAAAAATGGACCCGCTGGCTCCAGATAACCACTGTGAGAGAAGTAATTACACTGCTGCTGTCTGAGCCAGGTGCCAGTGACAGAAGCACCTGTCTAGGTGATCTGTCTGCAGGGATTTATGGACCCTTCGGGAGCTCCCTGTGTAACACCTCCAACAAGGTTGCTCAGGATGCCTCTGTTAGGTTTCATCAGGACTGTCTTCCCTACTACCATCCCTGGTGGCACAAGTGAATATTGATTTGCTGACAATGACTGGTAGAAAAACAGTCCATTCAAGTGAACCAGCTGCTCAAGACCTCCCCAGGGCTTTGACTTCCCCATGAGGTGTTAAGCCTCAGGCAATGGAGGACTCAGCTATGCATTTATAGGAAATAAAACTGTTGTGCAGAGAGTGCCTCAGTTCTCTTATCTGTAAAATGGGAATAAGGGTGTGGGATAGTGAGGATTTTTACTTTTTTGCTTAAAATCTTTATGTAAGCACATATTCTATGCTGAGAAAACAAAGCTCTAGGCAAATATAAATCTAATGATAGTAAGAGTGATGACAGAGATGTAGCAAAGGTCATAGGAGATAATACAATGTCGGCAGCACAAAGCCAGGCACATGCTGGGCACACAGTTCCTGTGGCTACCAGGTGGTTTCAATTGTTGAGGCTGATAATAGTTTGGTTCTGGCTGTTAGAAATCAGGTTCTTGGCAGGATGTTGATTGTATAACTCTGGACACGAGGACCGACCTCTCTGATCCATCTATAAAGTCAGAATGAGGGCTTGTCTGACTCTGCCCAGGGGGATTGGAGAATGCTCACAGGACAGGAGACCCTGAACTTGGTCAACAAGAGCATGTGGGAGTTTGTTGAGTGGAAAGGACACTTCAGGTGGGAGGCTGTGCAAAGGCAGAGGCTCAGAAGCAGCTCAGGAAGCAAACGAGTTTGGAGAGGCTGGAGAATGGGTTGGATTTAAGGGATGAGGTAAAATGTCAGCAATGGGGTTGCTGCGGTGGGAATGAAGTCCCCTCTCATTCTCTCCCCATAAATGATGCCTTCAGAACACTTTCCATATCTGAGTTCAATTCCAGCTCTGCTCTTGACCTGTTATATGACCCTGGGCAACTGACCTCTCTTCTCTGAGCCACAGTTTCTTCAGTGACAACACAAAGATATAATGTACCTCATAAGCAGTCACAGGAGGAGAGATCTAATTTCCAGTCAGCAAGTGTTTATTGAATGGCTGCAGTATACTATGTGCTGGACATAGGGCCATAGCAGAGGTCGGCCTGGCCAAGATTGTAACTAAAATCTTGTAAGACATTAAATAACCACTATAAATATATAGTGAAATGTGATGAACAAATGAAACCGAAACTAAAGAATATGGTGACAACTGGAACAAAGGACCTCTCCTTGACTGGGATCCTGGGAAGGGTGCCAGGGAAGATGGCTATGAGAGTGTGACAGAGCCAGGCAGAGGCCCAGACTGGACATTCCACATGGAGGGAGCTCATATGTGTGAGGGCCAAAGAGAAGGCTGGTCGAAGTGTGTTTCAGGAACATCAACTAGGTCAGTGTGGCTGGAGCAAGTGAATGAGCTAAATATATAAGTCAAACATTGATAGAATTGAAGGGAGAAATTGACAACAACACCATGATGGCAGAAGACTTCAATACCCCCACATTCAGTAATGGACAGAACAACCAGATAGAAGATCAGTGAGGAAACAGGGACAGTAAAGAGTAATGGAGACCAAGTGGACCCAGCATAGGCAGAACACCCCACCACCAACAACAGAATAAGCAGACACAGGACCCTTTCCAAGACAGACTACATAGTGAGCCACAGAAAGCAAGTCTTCATTGATTTAAGCAGATTGAAACCACACAAACCATCTTTTCCAATCCTAGTGAAATGAAGCTAGAGATCAGTGAAGAAGAAAAACTGGAATCTGCACAAATATGTGGAAATGAGGCAACACATTCTTAAATAGCCACAGGATCATAGAATAACTAATAAAAGAAACTAGAAAGTACCTTGAGACAAGGGAAAATGAAAGCAGACCATACCAAAATTTATGGAGTGCAGTGATAAGCAGCTCTAAGAAGTAAGTTTATAGCTATAAACATAATTAAAAAGAAAGATCTTGTGGGAGGGGTAGGGGAAAGGAAAGAGTGGAATGGAATTAATATGAGAAAATGAAAAAAGGAAACAAAGTCTTTGTAAATAGGGAGGGATGGAGGGGTTGAAAGGAGGGCAGGGGAAGGGGAAAAAATAAGAACCAAGAGAGTATGTAAAGGTGCATATCTCCAATGATGAATGTCATTATGTTGTACATCTAAAATGTACCAATAAAAGCATATACAAAAAAAAAGAAAGATCTTAAGTTAAAAACCTAACTTTAAATTTCCAAGAGAAGAATAAGAGCAGAAGGAAGGAAATAAAGATAAATGAAATAGAGAATAAGAAAACAATAAGAAAAATCAATAAAACTAGGAATTGTTTTTTTAAGATCAACAAAGATGTCAAACACTAGATTAAGAAAAAAGGGAGAAGAATCAAATAGCTTAAATCAGATATGAAAGATAGGGCATTATACCTAATGTCCAGAAATAGAAAAGATTATAAAAGAATGTATTACAATTACACATTAACATATTGGATAACCTAAAAGAAATGCATAAATGTCTAGAAACATAAATTACCAAGAGTGAATCATGAAGAAATAAAAAATTTGGAAAAATATGAAGACTTATAACTAGTAAGATGTTAATCTGTAATAATCAACCTCATAACAAAGTAAGGTCTTAGGCCAGATGGTTTCACTGAAGCATTCTACCAAATATTTCAAGAAGAATTAGCACCAATTCTCCTCAATATCTTCAAAAAAAAAAAAAACTGAAGAGACGAAAACAGTTCCAAGTTCATCTATGGGTCAAGATTACCCTGATACTAAAGCCAAAAAAGTCACTACAAAAAAGAAAACTAGAAGCCAATGTCTCAAGGACAGTAACAAGTGCTGAAAAGGACATGGAGAAACTGGAACCCTTGTGCACTGTTGGTGGGGATGTAAAATGATGCAGCCGCTATAGATCAAATAGTATGAAGGTTCTTTTAAAAATTAAAAATATAATAACCTCAAAACCAGCAATCCAACTTCTGGTATATACCCAGAAGAAATGGAAGCATACTCTTGAAGAAATACCTGCATCCCCATGTTCATGGCAGCATTATTCACAGTAGCTAAAAGGTAGAAGCAATCTGAATAAATGTCCATTCATGGATAAATTAATAAAGAAACTGTAGCTTAGATATATAGGGAAAAGAAAAGGGGACATTACCAGAACCCCTGCAGTGGGCCTTGGTCTCCTGTGAGCCATAACAGCACAAGGCTAATTAGATAATAAAGACAGGAAACAAGACAGAGAAAAGGCTGGGTCTTGGGCCTGATCAGTGTTGCTCTAGACAGCAAAGATGAAGGCACTCCAAGCTTGCTACTATTTATTGGGTTCATAGGGAGTATTAGATGACTCAGAGGGTGGCAGTAATCCAATGATGATGAGGACCTTATGCTGATGAGGATCTTAGGTTGATGAGGATCTTATGTTGATTAGGATGGTAAGATGAGCAAAAACATTCTTACAACAGTAGGTGGGATGAGTTAAGCTGATAAGGAATTTGTCCCTCCCTAGGTGAAACCTTTCTGTTTTTGTATTACTACTTGGTTCTCAAAGAACCAGGATGTCTTCAGATGATGTAATCTTGCCCTTGAGCATCACAGCATCACAGGACCATTGAGGCTTCAGCTGTGACTGAGGCAAATTGGAGTTATGTTTCCAGTATGCCATAGTTGGCCCACAGGCAAGAAGACCAGGCCTCATACAACCCTAATCATAATTTAATTGTGAAATGATTTTTTCCCAAAAATTATGTAGAATGGCTCCTGACATAGAGATATGAAGGAGTATTATTCAGATTTTAGTAGGAAGGAAATGCTATCACATGCTACAACATGGATAACCTTGAAAGTATTACCCTAAGTAAAATAAGCCAGTTGCAAAAGTCAAATACTATCTGACCCCACTTATTTAAGGTGTCTAAAGGAGACAAATCATAGAAATGGAAACTAGAATGGTGGTTACCAGAGATGGGAATGGGAGTTTCAGCCTGGGAAGATGAAAAGGGTCTGGAGATGGATGGTGGTAATGACTGCATAACAGTGTGAATATACTTAATGCCTCTGATCTGCACTTTGGTCAAAATGATAAACATTATGTTGGGTATATTCTACAATAATAAATTTCAAAAAATAAAAACCTCAATCAATGGAACACACCATTTTGACCTTGACAGACTAGGGAAAAATCATATGAGCACCTCAAGAAATGCAGAAAAAAAAGCATTTGAAAAAATTCAACATCCATTCATAATGAAAACTGTGCACACTAGGGAATAGGAGCCTTCCTGCACCTGATATGCAGGATCTGCAAGTGATCCCATCAACCACAGTGAAGGATAAAGATTGTTTCCTCCTAGGATCAAGAACAAGGTGCAGGGCCAGGGATTTAGCTCAGTGGCACCTACGCCTGCCTCGAAAGCCCAAGGTCCTGAGTTCAATCCCTGGCACACACACAAAAAAAAGAACAAGGTGCATTCCTCACCATGTCAGGCTGCTTCTGGTCTCCTCCCCTCCATCCATCTCAACTGCACTTATGGCTCATGGACCCAAACCCACTCTCTAACACGGGAAAGATAGATTAGAGGAAATATCTGCAATCTGCCCTGAGGATCACATCCCCCAACATCAGAGGCATAAGCAGATGCAAAAAATGGGCTGCCTGACCTTGGAGGTGGGATGCATTACATGGACCGTGCCTGGTTGGGGGGAGGCACCAAAAATCTCTAAAGGTGCCATCCTTCTTCACCTGTCTTCTCTGGGTGTCCCTGGAACTTGCGGTTGCAGGGTTCTTCTAAGGCTTTTTGTGGTTGCTTCAAAAGCCATCATATCAACATATTGTCCTGTGATTTTTGTTTTGTTTTGCTTGGGAAAAAAAGCTGCTTTTGTGGAACTTAAGCAGCAGTGGAGGGCAACGAAAGAGGGGCCATTGTTCTCCCTCCTCCAGGTCACCTCTGCCTACTGCAGATCTGTGGAGTTCCCACTCCAGGTTTCACAGAACTGCCTCTTTGCTCACCTGCTGTCTGGGTTTGCAGACAATCTGCAGAGAGTTTTTAGAGTCTCCCCTGGGAACAGAGTCCCAGGCACATTCTTCTTTGAGAGCTACCTCTGCAACAGCACTTACTGTGTGCAATCCCCTTTGAACATGGGTCTTACTCATCTTTTTTTCCCCACAGAGCCAAGCACAAGATCTAGCACATAGTAAAAACTGGAAAAATGTTGGTTCAATTGAACAGAACTTGACACCGAAATTGAACATGCTTCTAAGGTTGCATAAGAGCAAGAAAAGAAAACGTTTGAAAATGAAAATCCTTTTCTGTTGATCCCTGGAGAGCACAACACTTCAAGGAAGGCTTTGTCAAATCCTTCTGTAAAGTGCAGAAGTGCAGCATTCTTTTGTAGGTAAATACTCCTCACAACACTGAGTTTATGTGTGTATACATATAAATAATATTAATATTGAATACATAATATAATAATTATGCATGGTATTAATATTAATAGTTTAACAGTAAACAAAGCATACAGTGACCTAGGAAGTCTCTCTCTGATCATCACACCAGTCCTACCCTCTTCAGGACACCATTTACTGCACTGGGGGTTTTATTTAGAAGCTGCTCAAATAGGAAATATCTCATCCTCTCAGGATCAGATAAAATTTGATCATTTATTACAAGGCAGAAAATTCAGGAAACCAAGTTTCAGAATTGTGCCCAAAGGGTTCCTTTGTCCTTCTATTTCCAAGAAAATGCATTGCTCAAAATCTGCAACTACTAACCTGCTGTCCCCACCCACAGGCTGCAGGAAGTGCTGTCTGTTATACGGTTGATCTGAAGCCCGGGCTGCTCAAGACACCAGATGGGAGGGAAGGGAGAGCAGGCAGCTGTCTTCAGCTGATTTTCTGCCAGCATATTTGGGCCATGATGGGTCTTCTGATCTTGGGACAGAAATGAAGTCGTCTTGTGGATTACATCTAGATGTCTTCCCAAAGCTTCAGGTGCTTAGAGTGGGACTTCTGGGAGGTGACTGGACAGTGGGGATGTGATACTCATCAGTGGATTAGTCCGCTGATGAGTTTATAGCTAAATGGGATGTTGGGAGGTGGAGCCTGATCAGAGGAGGTGGCTCACTGGGGGTGAAGCCTGGAAGGGTCTATCTCCCTCCCCCGCTCCTCCCTTCACCCACTCTGATTCTTGGATGCCATGCCATGAACATCTCCTTTCTGCCATGAACCTCTACCATGCCATCATGCCTTGAAGCCAGCCAACTGTGGACCAAAAGGTGAGCCAAAATAAACTTTTACTCCTTTAAGTTGTGTTTATTGAGTATTGGGTCCCAGCAACAAGAGACTGAGACAGGACCTCGTTCATCTCTAGCCACAGATCTCTCCTCTGGGCACTGAAGAGCAAGGCTTATTATATCTGCTCTCCTTGATAGAAGACACTTAGAACTCTACAGAGCTTTGCATGAGAATAAAAACATGGTCTGTGGCAGTTTTAAAACATGTCCAAAAATCACTGATGCTCCTCCCATTGAGAGGTGAGGCCTATGTTCCTCCATCCGGATCCAGGTGGACCTCTGGTTACTGCATCCAGCAGATGATGGCGTTCTTCCCACAGGCAGAGTGTCCCACCCCTCTCTCCAGACCCTGCAAAAGGCTCCTCCTTGAATATGTACTCAGGACCTCATTATCATTACTAAGCTAGGTCCAGCATCGACCGGGGTCCTGCTGGGTGAGGACAATGTGCCAGGAGACAAGGATGAGGGGAACACAAGCACAGAACAGGGAGTGTACACACAACATAATGCAATGAGTTAGGACTATATAGCCAGACTGGGGTTTTCTACAGTGTGTACAGCTGTACACTAATGGGAAAGACCCCGTGGAGCCAGAGCATGGACACCTGGAAGGGCAGTGCTGTGGAGCCTTGACATTGAGCAGACAAAAGGGAAGTGACAATGTGCCTTGGGTGGCATATGTGACAACTCCTGTCAGAGAACCGCAGACTGATGAGGGATTTTCCCTATAAAAGGTCACCTCCTTCCTTCCACAGGAGGCTGATGTGAGCTGCAAGGCCACTGGCCACTTTGGGGACCATGAGACTGTCCATCATGCATGCCACAGAAAGCTGAGACCTGGGCACACTTGAGCCCATCCAGGAAAAACCCTTCATTTTACAGGTGTGAAACCTGAGGTCCAGGCCAAACAAGGATCTTAGGGTAGACAAGCAGAGCCTGGTCTGAATACAGCTGATCCTCCTCAGAGATTAGCTATGCATCCTGGTCCAAGCCCCCATCCCTTTCTCCTTCCTTTTGGATTCTTGATCCTCTCTAGAATAGGTCCTAGGCAGTTTCCAGACCCCAGAATCCCCCCAAATCTCTGTGTCCACAGCACACCATACACCTGCAGGCACCGCCATTGGGCCCTCCATCGGGCCCATCCTTCCCCGATGCCTTTTATTGCCCTCCTTGTCAGCTCATCTGCCACTACCCCAGGTGCAGTCCTCCCATCTGGACCTCACTCTGTATTCTACTGTCCCCTGGCTCCACCATCCTCCCCACCTGCAACTGAGGAAGAGGCTGGGCCAGTAGGACAATCCCTTAAGAACCTGAGTGTCACAGATCTGCACTGGTGTCTGGAGTTGTTTCCCACACCAGGGTCAGAGAAAGGCACTGAGCAGAAGTCACTGTCACACGTGTTTGGAGAAAGCTGTGAACTCCCTGCATCTCTGCTTCTCAGTGCCTCAATGCAGCCAGTGACAGAGGAGCCAGGCCTGAGTCTGCCTGGCCAGTCACCCCGCTCACCCCTTTAGCAGGTTGCTTTACATCCATGCCCCTCAGTTTCTTCATCTGTAACCTACACACCAGGGTTGCTGGGAGAAGGAAGTGAGCCTACTTACATTGGAGCAGTGCCTGTTTAAGGAGTTCTTCAGTCTTACGTTTATCTGCATCACCATCAGCTGTCCTCGCAGGCCTGGTCTAATAACTGGGCTCTTGTACTGTTCCTGACTGAAGTCAAATCCCCATCTCAGATCCTCACTGGAGTCCCAGCCTTGCTCCCGCTATTTGCCCTCTCCCCAACCCATCTTGGGGTTCCCCAGAAGCAGATCTTAAAACAGATTTGAGGGTGGGTGGTTTATTTGGGAGGTGACCTCAGTAAGCAACATCAGGAGGCCTGGGGAAGCTGGAGAAAGGAGTTGGTAAAACGTGTCCTCCTAAGTAGGATGTGCAGAGGGCCCTGGTGGTGATGAGAACACAACTCAGGTCCCACCTGGAGGTGAGTGAGCAGAAGCATTTACTTCCGCCTGCCAGTCTGCACCACTACAGCTGGCCCTGGACATCACTTCCTCTCCAGGGTACCCAACCTGCTCTGCAGTAGCCAGAGGTCCACAGGGCACCTGCAGCTGGAGGCCCTCAGCACATCTGCAATGGGGATCATGGGGGACTGTGGGGCACACACAGCATCTTCTGCATGGCCCAGTCCTGCAGCCTGGGCATTTCTGAATGCAGAGCCGTACAAGGGACACTGCTTTCCATCCCAGACCTGTGTCCCTGGGCTCCTTCAAGGGTTATCAGGACCTCCCATTGTCACCTCCCCTAGGCACCATGAGGGTGGAGCTGCTCCCATCTGCAGGCACACCTGTCTGCTCCTATGACTGGACGTCTGGCCTGACCCAACCTGCCATGTTGTTTGTCACCAGATTATACAAACGTCAGGCTCAATTTCTCATCCCGTGTGCCTGGGGCCTCCCCCAAACCCTATCGACTCACTTTAATGGGACCTTGTTTAATTCTGCCTTTTGTAATCAGTCCCTCCTCCAGTTCCAACCATCTCTTGCTGCCCAGGAGCAGAGGTCTCCCTCAGATCATCTGCAGAGAGAGGTGGGCCTGGAAGCCAGGGCATCACATCACCAGCCCACCACAGTGCAACACAACTTCTGCACCACTGACTCAAGTCCACGATCACCGGCTGACCCAGCATCTGTCAGGAGCCAGGGCCCTGCTACAAGCTGCCCATGGACCTGCCCAGGACCCCACAGCCACCCTGTCACCCAAGTTTCATCAGCTCTGCCTTCCAGCAGGGGAATTGAGGAGCTAAGAGGCCAAGTCACCTCCATGACCCTAAGGAACCCTGTGGGAGGAGCAAAGGACACACACATCCCCTCCCTCCACTGCCCCTGTCTGCAGAGATGTGATTTTCTGTGACCACCAAATATACCCCCAGCTCATTGGGGATATGTAGCCCCTCATAAAATCCTCCTGGTGATGTTTACCAGGAGTCACCCCATTGATGCTGCTGAGTGAATGCCAGAGACTGTCTCCTGAAGCCGGAGGCCATGAGTACCTGGCCAGCAGTCACTTTGTGGAACCACAGTCCTGCTCCCCAGGGGGCTTGTGTGGTGACAGTCACAGTGCACTGTGTCTGCAGAGAGGCCTGCTCCACTCCAGTTCTGCAGCAATTACAAGATGGCTTATTATGGAAAATGATTTATGGCGGTGGAAAGGCTCAGATGAAGACTTAAGTGATCAGACGGCTGGACTCAGACAGGAATGTTCACTGTCAGATCGATGTTTGGATAATAGGAAACAATGATCGTGAAATTTTAATTCTGCTCTTATTTATGTTGAATAATTGACAGTGGTATTAAATTACACTGGCAGCCCAGGCATGTGTCTGGAAGGAAGCAGAGCTGGGTCTAACTCTGGTGGAAGACTGTGAACATGGTGGTCTCTGTTCGGGGAAGCTGGCTCTGCTCATCCCAGCAGAAAACAGCAAGCTGGGGGATGGGCGAGGGAGGCCATTGAGGAACTCTGGGGGAGGGGATTTGTGGACAGACACGGGTTCCAAGGCCCCCAAAACAGGATATAAATACTGACTGTCCAATTTGCCAGCTGTAAGATCTTGCAGATCACTCTAATTCCTAAATGTCAATTTCCCCACCTGCAACTCAGGAACTGTGGCTCCCCCCCATGTAGCCACAGTTCATTTCGCCTTGCACACCTCTCCTCGCACACCTCTCCTCATCAGTCCTATTAAGGACTGCCTCTCCAACCCCACAGCCTAACTGGCTGGAAAATTAGACCTCTTCTGAGAAGTTCAGTTTAAAACACAGAGACAGAGTCAAGTAACTAGGGAAAACAGACCACACTAGGGAGCCACCAAAGGGCGGGGCTGTCCACCATCGCGTCCCAGCACCCAACAGCCACCACCCAGTAAGCAAGACCTCAGTAAACACGTGCTAAATAAATGCATGAACAAAGTGACCTCCGATAGCCCTTGCTTCTGAATGTGAGGTCCATGGACCAGCAACAGCATCTTCCGAGAAGCTGTCAGATGTGCAGCATCTCAGGGCCCCTCCAGCTCCTGGACCACCTCCTGCACCTGCCCAAGACTCTAGACCAGGTTTGTTTTTGTGTCCCACAAGCCCTGGAGTCTTTCCTTCCCTCCCAATCTCCTCCACACACATTTGTCAGGCATCTCCCTGAGGCTTCACCTTCCCTAAAAGATAAATCAGACCGCAAAACTCCTGCAGGAACCACCAAGACTTCCAGGAAGCCTTTCTGGTCTCTTTCCACCACCTAACTGCCTCAATCTGCCCCTCCACTCTCTAGCCAAAACCAACCCTGGACATCATGGACATGTCCAGAGGAGCCTGGCAGGGTCCCTTCCACATCTCCAAAGACCAGTCTGATTCCAGTGACCCTGGAGAAGTCAAGGAAGCCCAGAAGTCACCTGACTGGGGTGGGGCTGGTGAGAGTTTGGAGAGGAAGTGGGTGAGCTCCACAAACCTCAGCAAGGGATCTTAAGTGCATCATTGAATGTGGTCATGGCCCTGGAGGAGGCCTGCTTTTTCCCCAGTCATTGTCCTCCTTAGGGAGCGCCCGGCACCTCCATGGCCAAAGGAGGTGAGCCATGGGGGTACACAAAGTGGAAGGTCTGAATGGCCAGTGGAAACCAAGCAGCACTGACCCACCCAGCTGTCGGGAGCAATGCTACATAATTTTAGGCTAAAATCATTTGGTTAGCCTAGTTCTCCTGCCTACAGCCCAGCTATGGAATTCCGAGACATAACTCCATTTTGGTCTCCGGTCACAACTGAGACCTCAATGATCCGATGATGCTGTGATTCTCCGGGACAAGAAACATCCTGGGAGCTGAAAACATCCTGGGAGGAACAAATGTCTGCTCAGTTCCTCATTGTTCTTGGACCTTTACCATCTTGTTTATGAGGATGTACTGAACTCTCTTCAAATCATTTGTTACACTTGTTTCTCCCGATGTACTGAGTACTGAATAAAAGCTGTGGTAAACTGAGGGCTTTCATCTTTGCCACCCAGAGCCGCACTGATCAGACCCAAAGCTCAGCTTCTTCTCAGTCTCATTTGTCTACCTTTCCTATAATTCGCCTTGTGCTGCCATGGCTTGCAGGAGACTAGGACCTACTGCAGAGGTTCTAGTAACGTCCCCTTTCCCTGTTCCCTACACCCAGCTCCTTAGTTACCCCTGTGGCTGCGGGCAACCTGGGGGTGGGAGAGTGTGGTAGGGTTCCTCTTCTCTGACATCGGAAATGGCCTGGTTTACCTCAACGTCTCCCCGACTCCGAGATGCACAGTCTGCTTCTCAGTCCTCCAGCCTGGGGCCTTTCCCTTCATGGGGCAGCAGGGAAGGCAGGCCAGGTGCCTCCCAGAAAAAGCAGGGTGGGGCAAGTAACGGAACCTAGGCCTGCCAGCCCCCACTACAGTGTTCCGTGCACCTGTCCTCCCAGTGAAGTGAACAGTGTGGGCACCTTCCTCAGCTGGCACTGGGCACACATGCGGTCCTCAAAGGTGTGGCTTGCTTTCTCTATTGGCTGATGAGAAAGCTGAAGCTCAGAGAAGCAACAAGGGGACCCCACTCTAGAGCCCATGCTCACCCCCTGCTCCACTGGTTCCCCCTGGAGCTGTGGTCTCCCTCCCTCCTAGTCCCCAAGCTTTCCATATCATAGGCACCTGGGGTTTCCTCTTTCCCACCAACCCATCCACCAAGGTCATTTGTGAATCCTGACTTGGGCTGGTTTGGGGCCAGGGCTGGTTCAATTTCAACTTAAGGATTTTGAGGGACACAAACACTCTGACAAGGGGATACTCTACTTCCCACCATGCTCTGCTTCTCCTCATAGTATTAATCTGATGCCATGTTAGATATCAATTTGCTTATTGTCAAGTCTCTTTCCTCAGACTGTGAACTTGACAGGGCCAGGGGAATGCAGGGCTCTGCTAGGCCAGCCAGGCCACATGGTTGACCACTGCAGCCAAGGGCAGAGCCCGTCCCAGACACATAGCAGGAGGAGGAGAGGGGCAGACACTTCCCCAGCTGTGTTGGTTTTAAGAGGTGAGACTTTGGGCGGTGACGAGGTCATGAGGGTACAATTAGAGTCCTAAGTAAAACAGGCTGGGGGAGCTTGTTTGTCCCTTCTGTCACATGAGAATGCAATGAGAAACTACCATTTGTGAGGAGCAGGCCCTCGCCAGACATCAGATTTTCTGGCACCTGGATTTAGGACTTTCCAGCCTCCAGAACTACAAGCAATAAATTTCTGTTCTTTGCAAATTACCCATTCGAGAGTATTTTGTTATAGCTGCTTGAACAGACAGAGGAGGATGGAGAAGTCCTATGGCCAGGGAGAGTTTGTTGGTCAGCTTTCTGTCACTGTGATAAATACCTGAAGTAAACAACTGAAAAGAAGAAAGGTTTATTTTGGCTGATGATTTCAGAAGTTTCAATCCATGGTCAGCTGGCTCCATTATTCTTAGCCTCATGGCAAGGCAGAAATATCATGGTGGAAGGCCGAGATAGAGGAAAGCTGCTCACCTCATAGCAGCCAGGAAGTAGAAAGAAGGGGCAGGGGATAGTTCAAGCCTCCAGTAAGCCACTTCCTCCAAGTAGATCTCACCTCTTAATAGCACATTTGTCTACTCATCGATGGTTTAATCCATTGATGAGTTTACCACTCCATGATCCAATCACTTTCCCAAATCCCCACTTCTTAACACATAAGCTTTTGGGGGTATCCCAGGGGTAACCAAGGAGCTTGGATCCCTTTGTTTCTGATCCAAACCATAACAGAATGATCACATGATGTTAGAGACCTGAAAGATGTAAGGGAAAAGCCCAAGCAGAAGGAAGAGTAAGTCCAAAGGCCTTGAGGCAGCTGTGTACACCCAGGAGCCAGTGTGTTGGAAAGGAAAGAGGAGATGGGAGATGAACTCAGGCAGGATGGTGAGGAGAAGCAAGAGGCCATCCAGAGCCATGCGAAGGCTTTGAGTTTCACAGTAAGCAAGCCAGAAGCAAGGGCTTTGAGCATGGGATGAAGATGGATAGTTATGAATAGCATGGATAATAATAGCTCTCTATGTTTCCTATGCCCAAGGTCCTTCTCCTAAGCCCATTAGATAGACATAATGAATGTGAATCTTCACAACCACCCAAGGAGGCAGGCACTATTCTCCCACACCGCATGAAAGAGATGCTTAAGCTAGGACAATTATGCCACCAGCTCAAGATCAAAAGGCTAGGGAGTAGACCAGCTAAGATTTGAACCTAGGCAGCCAGCTCCAAGGCTTTGCTTTTTACTGCTCATTTGAATAATGATCCCTAGCTAGGTCTTGCTCCATCTTGGACCTGGAAGTCCCCACCACTCCACCCCTCCTAGTAGCCCCAGCCTGTTCCCCACCCCCATATTGAAACTAGACATGGGGGTGATTCCTCGTGGTCTCTCTCTGGCTTTGAGCCCTACCCTGCCTGCTGACGGCAGCATCTGGGCAAATCTGTCTGCTTTTTCATGTCAGTCCCACCAAGGCTGTGGCTGGCTCTCAGCCAAGGGCTCAGGATCATCTGTGTCTCCCAGTTGTCCACTATGGTCACATTTTAAGTCTCACTCACAGGCGCTTGGCCTGTTGCAGCCCTTGGCAGCAATGTGGTTCGAAGTGGGCAGGCATCAAAGAAGTCTCAGGAGAAGCACAGCCTCTCCAGAGAACAGGCTGTGAGAACTGAGAGAGGAGCAGCCTTCAGAGGCTCAGGGACACCAGGCCAAGCCTCTGCCTGGGCCACCAATGGACCAGCCAGCCCAGAAAACTCAAAGCCAAAGAGTTAAACAGTGTCAGTGACAGGACACAGGGCAGAAGCCCCAGAAGGGCCCCTTGCCTGCTGCAGAGTGTTGGGCTGAGGTGGGCCACAACCATGCCAGGTCCTCATGGCCTAACAGCAGCATGAGCACGTTTGCCCCTGCTGAGGATGCACTGACTGGTGTCACAGGAGGGTGGGATTTACTAGTTCTGACCCCCAGGAGCTCCACACACAATGATGTTCTTAGTGTTCCTGGTGACCAAGTCCAGGAGAAAGAATGAGCTTGGTGCAAGTGTCACTTACACACACACACACACATCTGTCCCTGGAGACACACTGTTGCCCTGTGTGCCTGCTAGGGCAGGATCCAAGTTTTTTTCTTCTTAATAAAGTATGATTCGAAAAAATTAACTTTACTTTCCAAGTTGAACACAGCCATGGTAGAGCACTAAGTCTATGTAAACTCGCTTCCCGTGACTGGCACACTTTTCATTTCTCTTGGGAAGATACCTAGGAGTGGAATTACTGGGTCATATGGAATCAACCCACTGCAGACAGGCAGGTCTGTGCACGCCCTACCGAGGTCCTGAGTTGCGCAGAAGACACCGAATCACCCCGCTGCAGACAGGCAGCCACCTGATTCCACAATACAAAGACGCAGAGGACGCCAGATCACCAGACCAAGGTACTGAGTCCCACTGTTCCCGGCCCAGAAGTAGGGGCTTCTGAGCTGCCATCCCACTGCTTCTGGACCAGAGGAAGTGGCTTCCCGGTCACCTTCCCTCCCACTGCTCCCAGCCCAGAGGAAAGGGCTTTTGGGCCACCTTCTGTCCCGCTGCTCCTGGCCCAGAGGAAGAGGCTTCTGAGCCACCATCCCACTGCTCCTGGTCCAGAGGAAGGGGTTTCCCGGCCACCATCCCTCTGGCTGCTAACAGCCCACAGGAAAGGGCTTTTGGGTCACCATCCCTACCGCTGCTCGCAGCCCCTGTCCCACCTCAGCCAGCTGAGAGGAGGTAATCCGTGCAGGCGCTAACAGCCCCCCGCCCCAGTTGAAATGAGAAAACACGTAAATAAGTCCCAAAACCAGACTTCCAGATCACCTACAGCAACCCCAAAGGGAAATGAGATGGAACACTCTGATATTCAACCACCTGGACCCACTGAACTGGCAACAAAAGGGGATCTGGAAAAAATGAAATCAGAAATAATTTCTCAGATAACAAGAGAAATTGTGCCCCTAGTGCAAGACATGATTAATAAATCTAGAGAGGAGCTGAGGAACATGATGGGATCCCAACATAAGAAACAAATGGAATCGATAAAACAGATGCAAATAGATTTCCAGGACATGAAAAACTCCACTGAAAGTCTACACAGCAGAATGAGCCAATGTGAGGACAGAATTTCAGATATAGAAGATAAAATTGCAATTAGTGACCAGGAAAAGAAAAATTGCTTCAAAATTATAAGGGAACATGAGAAATCAATCCAGCAGCTGCTAGATGATGCAAAAATGAATAACATAAGACTGATTGGGCTCAATGAAGAAACAGGAGAGAGTGGAGATGACATAAAAAATCTCTTCACAGAAATAATGGCAGAAAACTTCCCAATCAGGGGAAAAGAACTTGACATACACATAAGTGAGGCATATAGGACTCCAGCTGGCCTTGATCAAAAAAACTACACATAGGCATATAATTATTAAGATTCCAGAAACACAACAGGAGAATAAAGTTCTACACACAGTTAGAGAAAAGAAACAAATCACATACAAAGGAAAGCCCATCAGAATCACAGCAGACTTCTCAACACAAACCATCAAGGCAAGAAGAGCTTGGAGTGACATATTCCAAGCCCTAAAAGAAAACAGCCTCCAACCCAGATTGATGTACCCTGCAAAACTATCTTTCAAAATGGATGGAGAAATAAGATACTTTCATGACAAAGAGCACCTTAGGAACTTCATGAATACCAAACCAGCACTCCAAAGAATTTTACACAATATCCTAGGAACAGACATTGAGGATCACAACCCCAGGAAGCAAAGCAGAATGTACCCATCTGGCATGACAAGAAATTAAATGTAAAGGGGGAGAACCCAACAAAAAGAAAAAGTTATGGCAACGACAAGTCAATACGTTTCAGTTATAACCATCAATGTTAATGGTCTCAATTCACCAATCAAAAAAATAGACTGCCAGAATGGGTCAAGAAGCAATATCCAACAATATGCTGCATACAAGAAACACACTTAATTCAAAAGAAAACTCATAGACTGAAAGTTAAGGGTGGAAAACAATACTGCATGCGACAGGAACCTGAAAAAAAGCAGGAGTAGCTATCCTCTTGGCATATCAAGTAGATTTCAAAGCAACACTGATTAAGAGAGACGAAGAAGGACATTACATCCTTGTAAAGGGAAGAATCCAAGAGGAAGAGATGATAATCATAAATACCTATGCACCAAACACTAGTGCACCCAACTATATAAAACAAATACTAATGGACATGAAAAGTCATATATGCACTAATACAATTGTAGTGGGGGACCTCAATACCCCACTGTCACAAATAGATAGATCAACTGGACTAAAAATAAGTAATGAAATACTAGAACTCAATCGAACTCTTGAACAAATGAACTTAACAGATGTTTACAGAGTCTTCCACCCCACAAAATCAGAATACACATTCTTCTCAGCTGCACATGGGTCATTCTCCAAAATAGACCACATACTCACACATAGAACATGTTTAAGTAAGTGCAAAGGAATTGAAGTTATCCCCTGTATATTATCAGACCATAGTGGGATGAAATTGGAGATCCATAGCAAAAAAAACTCAAAAAATTTCATAAAAAAGTGGAAATTGAACAACACACTTCTGAATAACCAATGGGTCACAGAGGAAATTAAAGAAGAAATCAGACAGTTCCTTCAATTAAATGACAATGACAATACAACACACCAGAATCTATGGGACACAATGAAAGCAGTCTTACAAGGGAAATTCATAGCAGTGAATATGCATATTAGGAAAACAGAACGATCCGAATTAAACAACCTGATGCTGAACCTCAAGCGTCTAGATAAAGAACAGCAGGACAACCCCAAAGCTCATACAAGGGAGGAAATTATAAAGATCAGAGGAGAAATCAATGCAATGGAGACTAAGAGAATGATACAAAAAATCAATGAAGCCAAGAGTTGGTTCTTCTAAAGAATCAACAAAATTGACAAACCTTTAGCCAACCTTGTCAGAAAAAGGAAAGAAAAGGCCCAAATCCATGCAATTAGGAATGAAAAGGGTGAAATGACAACAGACCCAGCAGAAATCCAGAGGATCATCAATACCTACTTCCAGAACCTATACGCCAATAAGATGGACAACACAGAAGAAATGGACAGATTCCTAAATACATATGAATTACCAAAGTTGAACAAAGAAGACCTAAAAATTCTGAACAACCCAATATCAACCAATGAAATTGAAAATGCAATTAAAAACTTATCAACTAGGAAAAGCCCGGGCCCTGATGGCTTCACTGCTGAATTCTACAAGACATTTAGAGAGGAACTGCTGTCACTACTGTTTAAACTCTTCAATGAAATTGAAAGGGAAGCAATACTCCCAAATTCATTCCTGGAAGCAAGCATCACCTTGATCCCCAAAGCAGAGAAAGACCAAATTGAAAAAGAGAACTATAGGCCAATCTCACTAATGAACATAGATGCAAAAATCCTTAATAAGATAAATGGCAAACAGAATGCAGAAGATCATCAAGAAGATCATACACCCTGATGAAGTGGGATTCATCCCAGGGATGCAGGGATGGTTCAATATATGAAAATCAATTAATGTAATACACTGTATCAATAGAGCCAAGGACAAAAACCATATGATTATCTCCATAGAGCAGAAAAAGCATTTGACAAAATCCAGCATGCATTTATGATAAAAACCCTACAAAAAATTGGAATAGATGGTCTCTACCTCAAACTGATAGAAGCCATCTATGAAAAACCAACAGCCAATATCATACTAAATGGTCAAAAACTGAAATCCTTCACACTCAAATCAGGAACAAGACAAAGATGTCCACTATCACCACTCTTGTTCAATATAGTTCTGGAAACATTAGCCATGGCAATTAGACAAGAGAAAGAAATAAAAGGAATAAAGATAGGAAATGAAGAAGTCAAATTGTCATTATTTGCAGATGACATGATACTCTATATAGAAGACCCCAAGAACTCCACCAAAAGTCTTCTAGACTTAATAACCAAATTCAGTCAAGCAACTGGTTACAAGGTTAACACACAAAAATCAATAGCATTCCTCTACACCAATGACAGACTCACTGAGAGAGAAATAGGGCAAATAATTCCTTTCACAATAGCATCCAAAAAACTGAAATACCTAGGAATCAATCTAAGAGAAGAAATCAAAGACCTCTTCTCTGAAAACTATGGCATTCTGAAAAGAGAAATTGAAGATGATATCAGAAAATGGACAGACATCCCCTGCTCCTGGGTAGGAAGGATTAATATAGTGAAAATGGCCATACTTCCAAAACTGCTATATAGATTTAATGCAATTCCAATTGAGATCCCAGCAGCATACTTCATAGACCTCGAGAAAACAATCCAAAAATTCATTTGGAACAAGAAGAGACCCCGAACAGCAAAAGCAATTCTAGGTAACAGAGACATGGCAGGGGGTATCACAATCCCCAACCTGCAACTCTACTACAAATCTACTGTGATAAAAACAGCATGGTACTGGCAAAGAAACAGACCTGAGGACCAGTGGAACAGATTAGAAGATGCAGAAACAAAGCCAGACACACTCAGCCATCTCATCTTCAACAAAGGAGCCAAACACCCTCACTGGAGGAAAGATAGCCTCTTTAATAAATGGTGCTGGAAAAATTGGGCTTCAGCTTGCCAAAGATTAAAACTAGACCTATATCTCTCACCATGCACTAAACTCAAATCAAAATGGATTAAAGATCTAAATATTAAAATAGAAACTCTGAACCAGTTGGAACAGAGGTTAGGTAGAACCCTTGAAGACATCGGTGTAGGAAAAGATTTTATGAACAAAACCTCAGTTGCCCATGAACTAGCACAAAGAATCAACAAATGGGATCTCTTCTTATTAAAAAGTTTCTGCACAGCAAGAGAAACCACCAGCAGTGTGAAGAGACAACCCACAATGTGGGAAAAAAATCTTCACCTGCTCTTCCTCAGACAAAGGTCTACTATCTCAAATCTACAAAGAACTTAAAAAGATCAGACCTCCCAAATTTAAAGATCCAATCCAAAAATGGGCATCTGAAATGAACAGACATTTCTCACACAAAGAAGTAGAAATGGCAAATAAACATATGAAAAAATGCTCAACATCACTGGTCATTCAAGAGATGCAAATGAAAACAATGCTGAGATTCCACTTCACTCCAGAAAGAATGGCTGCTATCATGAAATCAACCAATAACAAATGCTGGCGGGGCTGTGGGGAAAGAGGAACCCTGCTCCACTACTGGTGGGAGTGTAGACTGGTGCAACCACTGTGGAAATCAGTATGGAGATACCTCAAAGAACTAGGACTGGAAGTCCCATTTGACCCAGCTGTTCCTCTGCTGGGGATCTTCCCCAAAGAATTAAAAGAATCATACCACAGTGATATATGTGTGCCCATATTCATAGCAGCGCAGTTTGTAATAGCTAAAACTTGAAAACAGCCCAAATGCCCATCAACTGGAGACTGGATAAAGAAAATGTGGTTTTTTATAAAATGGAGTACTACTCAGCCATAAAAAATGAAAAATTAGAGACATTTATAGCTAAGTGAATGCACATTGAGGCAATACTCTTAAGTGAAATAAATAGGACACACATGTGTAAATACCGAATAGTTTCTCTGGTGTGAGAAACTGAAAGTGTAAATAAGGACTAAATGTATAATAGGTATGTGAAATAGGAAGAAAAGGGGCAAAGGGGAAGGAAGTGGGAGGGCTAGGGGAAAGGATAGAAGGGAATGGGATTAATATGAGAAAATGGAAAACTAGGAACAAAATCTTTGTAAATAGGGAGGACTGGAGGGGTTGAAGGGAGGGCTGGGCAAGGGTGAAAAAATAAGAACCAAGAGAGAATATGTAAAGGTGCAAATTTCCAATGATGAATGTCATTATATTGTATACCTAAAATGTACCAGTGATTAGAATGAATAATCGATAATGTAAAATAGGAAGAAAAGGTCCAAAGGGGTAGGGGTAGTGGGAGGAGCAGGGGAAAGGAAAGAAGGGAAAGGAAAAATGCTGAGAAATGGAAAAAATGGAAATAAAGTCTTTGTAAATAGGGAAGGGTAGAGGGCGTGAAGGGAGGGCTAGGAATGGGGAAAAAATAAGAACCAAGATGCATTATGTAAAGGTACAATTCCCAATAAGAAATGTAATTGTGTTGTATACCTACAATGTACCAATAAAAGAATTTAATACAAAAAAAATAAAAATAAAAAAAATAAAGTATGATTCATTTAAAGCTCTCTGATGGTTATTTCATGGCTCCAATGCGTACTTTTCACAGGGAAGATCAATTCCAAGAAAACACTTAAAGTCTGTGGAACTCAGATCCATTAACAAGTGCTAAGTGGCCTATCGCTCACCAAGGGGCCTTTACCAAAGACCCAGAAATGATAAAACTCTGCCTGGCTGCTCCGCAAGGAGCCCTGGAGTCACATTTACAACAAGGATTTACAATTCTTAATTATTTTTCCTCCAACTAAAGTTAAACTTCATTTCTGAGGCCAGGGGGGATGATAAAAAGAGACTGGTCAGACTGTGAATCAGCCCTGGGTTGTGCACAGGGAAGCCCTTCCCACATCAAAGGGGTCTCTGGTCCCCAAACCTCCCCAGTCTGAATATGTTGGAACAGCCTCCAGTTCCCAGAGCCCCCATAGTTTCCAGTGCCCCACATCCTCCTTCCATACACAGGGTCAGGGGAGAAAACCCAACCCCACCTCCACACGCAGCCCATCTGACAGGGAGGCAGGCCAGGGCAGGACCATTTTGAGAAGGCCAGAGAGGACTTGGGAGAGGAAGGGAGTACCCTAGTTCTGACACACTAAAGGGACATCATTTCCAAAGAATGAATGCTAGAAGTGGGCAGGACCCAGGGCCTCATCCAATGCCCAAATCTCCTTAGTAAATAAACACAGTATGAACAATAAAGTTGCCCTGGGCATTCATCCACTGGATGCTCATGTGTGCCCAGCCCTAATTTAGTGCTTCTCATGTAGTCTCTCATTTAAACCTCACAAGAACCCAAGCAGTAGTAATATTATTGTCCCCAATTCACAGATGAGGAAACTTTAGTTGACAGAGTTAAAGTCTTTCACCCTGAAGCACCAAGTTGCAAATCAAACCCAAGTCTATCTGACACTGAAGCTGAAGTGTACTTTATTTCACTACTGTGTCTCCCTCTAACTCTGCTTGTATACCCTGAAGGGTGGAGCACTCACTACCTCTCAAGGTAGCCCATTCCTTTTCTGAGCAGCTTTGACTGTTGAAATCCTTCCTTCAGGTCTCACAGGACATCTATTCCCTCCTCCACATGGAAGCCCTTTTACGTTCAAAGACAACCTTCTCATGCAGAGATGTTCTATCCTGATGTCCACAGCCCTCTCCTGTCCTGCTTGCTACCCAGAGGATGGCATGTGTGCCCAGACACAGATGGTTACAGATGGCTCAGTGAGAGCTCTGATCCTCCACCTGCTCCCCTGAGCCTTGTTAGAAGTCTTCACTCACTAGAGAAGCTAGAGTGCTGAACAATGTGATTTGAAACCACTCATGGAAGACTGATGGCCGAAGTGGCCACGGATCTCCACTTTTTCTCCTGTACTCTTTGCAGCTGTTCTCATCAAGAGGTGACATCTAGTTCCTTGCTCCTTACTCTGAGCTTTCCTGTCCTGCTTGGTTCCATTTAATCCAACAGAAGTGACATCATGCCATTTCTGAGCCAAAATCTCCAGAATCCTTGTGTACTTCTTGTTTGTTTTTCAACCCACCTTCACCATGAAGATGAAACAGGGTTGGCCGGGGATTTAGCTCAATGGTTCTGTTGCCTCCCTCGCACAAGGTCCCAAGTTTGATCCCTGGTACAAAAAAAAAAAAAGAAAAAAAGAAACAGGGCTAGTTCCTGGAGGCAAGAGAATGCATGCAACAGAGATGTGCCATCCAGCTGAGGCCACTCTGGAGCAGCCAGCCACCAGCCAACATAAGAGCTATCCTGAAATGCTGAGAATTCAACCCAAGAACATCCCAGGCAAGCCCAGCCTAGCCCAGAGCAGCAGAACCACCAAGCAGACCTAAGACAAATAAATGCTTGCTGTTTTAGAGCACCAAGTTTTGAGATGGTTTGTTAGGCAGTAGTACCTAACTGATACGCCATACCTCTGATTCCATAGCAGTTGTACTCAGTCATCTCCCAGCATCATGTTGAGCACCTGCCTCTTCCAATTTCTCCATTTACTACCATATTCATTCATTTAAAAACCACAGTAGTGGTTCCCACCGCTCCCAGCCCAGAGGAGGGGGCTTCCAGGCTGCTGTTCCACCACTCCCAGCATAGAAGAAATGAGCCGCACTGGCACCAACAACACGCCCCCCATCAAAATGAGAAGACATATAAACAAGTCTCAAAACCAGACTTCCAGATCACCTAAAGCAACCCCAAAGGGAAACAAGATGGAATACTCTGATACTCAACCAACTGGACTCCCTGAACTGGTAGCAAAAGAGGATCTGGAAAAAATGAAATCAGAAATAATTTCTCAGATACCAGCAGAGATTGTGCTCAAACTGAAAGACATGATTAATAAATCTAGAGAGGAGCTGAGGAACATGATGGAATCCCAACATAGGAAACAAATGGAATCCAAAAAACAGATGCAAACAGATTTCCAGGAGATTAAAAACTCCATTAAACATCTATGCACCAGAATGAGCCAATGTGAGGACAGAATTTCAGATATAGAAGATAAGACTGCAATTAGTGACCAGGAAAAGAAAAATTGCTTTAAAATTGTAAGGGACCACAAGAAATCAATCCAGCAGCTGCTAGATGATGCAAAGAAGAATAACATAAAACTGATTGGAGTCAATGAAGAAAGAGGAGAGAGTGCAGATGACATAAAAATACTGTTCACAGAAGTGATGGCAGAACACTTCCCAAGGAGGGGGAAAGAACTTGACATACAGATAAGTGAGGCATATAGGACTCCAACTAGTCTTGATCAAAAAGAATCTACACATAGGCATATAATAGTTAAGATTCCAGAAACCCAACAGAAGAACAAAGTTCTACAAGCAGTTAGAGAAAAGAAACAAATCACATACAAAGGAAAGCCCATCAGAATCACAGCAGACTTCTCAATGCAAACCCTCAAGGCAAGAAGAGCTTGGAGTGATGTATTTCAAGCCCTAAAGGAAAACAGCCTCCAACCCAGATTGATGTACCCTGCAAAACTATCTTTCAAAATTGATGGAGAAATAAGATGCTTTCATGATAAAGAGCACCTTAAGAACTTCATGAATACCAAACTGGCACTCCAAAAAATTTTAGACAATACCCTAGGAAAAGACAATGAGGATCACAACCCCAGGAAACCCAGCAGAATGAATCCACTGGGTGTGACAAATTAAACGCAAAGGGGGAGAATCCAACAAAAAGAAAAAGTCATGACAAGGCTTTTAAAACTTTTGACTTCATCTCCCTAATGAGTGTATAATTCAGTCTTCTTATTGTACTGATTAGTATTTTCCTGATTCTAGAATTGCACACCATTCCTTATGCTATACTGGCTATTTATCATCTTCTTATGTCTACATTTTAATTGGGTCATCTATTAATGAGCTCTAAGAATTCTTTATATATTCTGCTCATAGGTTATATACATTGTAAATATGGTCTGTTTAAGGACTACTTTTCATTTTAATGATGTTATTTAAAGTTCTAAATTTTGATGGAATCTCATCATTTTTTTTTTCTTTTATACATCATGGTTTTTGTATCCTAGGTAGTTCTTGCCTACCCTGAATTCATAAATATTTTCCCTTATAATTTCTTCTTAAAGTTTTACACTTTTAGGCTTTCTTATTTGGGTTCATAGATCCCTTCAAGTTATTTTCATGTATGGAAAAAGAGAGTTGAGGTTAATTTTTTATATACCGATACCAGGTGTTCTAGTGCCATGTGCTGAAGACACTATCTCTTCCTCGGCTCTTGAATCGAGTTTATATTCTATAAAATGTTAATGTTAAATAATCTTTCAAAACTCAGTGGACCATATACGTGTGGTTCTATTTCTAGATTCTCTGTTTTATTCAAATGATCTATATGTCTTTCCTTACACCAACACTACCTTGATTACTGTAGCTTTAGAGGAAGTCTTAAAATTAGATAATAAATGTTTTCCAATACTTATTTTTTTTCTTTTTACTTTTCTAGATCCTTTGTACTCCTACATAACTTTTAAATTTCAATATCCGTTCTTCATTTATAGCAAGTATACACAGACCTGAATTTTTATATATACCTTGTGTTTTCTCATCCTGCTAAATTCAAGTACAAGTTCTAGGGGCTCCTAGAGATTTCTTAGTATTTTCTCTGTAGATGATCATTTCATCTACATATAAAGATTTTGCTTCTGCTGTGCCAATCCTATCCTAGTTGTGTCATTTTATTGCCAGACTATTTTGATTTAGACCTATGTTTCAAAGCCTAACGGACAGATGAAAAGTAGGCATATATGTCCTTGTTCCCCACTTTAGGGAGAAAGCATTGTATCATCTCCATTCATAGAAGGAGTTTTTGTTGGAAGTATGGAGTACATGTCTTTGATCTGTTGAGAAGGTTCTGTTCTACTTCTAGTCTCCTGATAGCTTTTACCATGAACAGCTGTAGAATTTAGTCCAATACTTTTTCTCCAACTAGTGACAGGATCATATGGCTTTCTCCTTTTCTCTGTTAAAATGATTACTTTTGGCAGTGGATCTTCCAATGCTGAACCAACACTGCCATCACTATAACAAAACCACTTTCTACGTACTGCCAGATCTGACTTCTAAGAGTTTGTTTTGTTAAATAAATTTCTATCTATGGTCATACTTTTTTCTTCTATTATCTTTATCCAGTTTTAGGATTGGCACAATGTTGAGTTCCTAAAATGAGGGGAGAAGTGTTCCTTCTTTTTTCTGCTTTAAATGTTTGATAATATTTATCAGTTAAAATGTATATGAGCCTGCTGTTGTCATATAGGTAGGTTTTCAAGCTAGGAACATACTTTCTTTAATAGGTGCTATTCAAATTTTATATTTCCTCCAGAGTTAGTTTCATTAATTTGTCTTCTAAGTTACTTCTTAGAAGTTGTCAAATTTATTTCAAAAAAGATTTTTGAAATATGCTTTCTATATCCTTTTAAATTCTGTAAAATCTGTGGTAATGTCTCCTAGATCTTAATATTGTAATTTAAAAAATGTATGTCAATATTGTGTAACAGGAAGAAAAGGTCTAAAAGAGCAAGGGAATTGGGAGGGGTAGGGGAAGGGAAAAAAGGGAAAGGAAAAAACATGAGAAGAGGAAAAAAATGGAAACAATGTCTTTGCAAATAGGGAAGGGTGGGCAAGGGAAGGGGAAAAAAATAAGAACCAAGAGACTCATGTAATGGTACAAGATCCCAATGATGAATGTAACTGTATTGTATACCTAGGATGTACCAAAAAAGTTAATGGGGGAAAAAAAAACTTTTAACTTCATTTCCCCAGTGAGTGTATAATACAATATTGTTATTGTACTGATTAATATTTTTCTGATTCTAGTGTTACACACCTTTCCTTCTGCTGTACTATCATCTTCTTGTGTCTACTTTTTAATTCAGTTGTCTATTAATGAGCTGTGAGATTTCTTTATATAGTCTGGTCATAGGTTATATGTATTATAAATATGTTGTGGTTAAGGACTACTTTTCATTTTCTTAACAATGTCATTTAAAGTTCTAAATCCTGATGGAATCTCATTTATCAATTTCTGTCTTTTATACATCATGGTTTTTGTATCCTAGGAACTTCTTACCTACCCTAAATTCATAAATATTTTCCCTTACAAGTTCTTCTTACAGTTTTATAGTTTTAGTCTTTCATATTTAGGTTCATAGATCCTTTCAAATTATCTTTATATGTGGAAATAAAGGGTTGAGGATAATTGTTTACATACGGATACCAGGTGTTCTAGTACCATTTGCTGAAAACACTGTCTTGTCCTCTGCTCTTGAGTTGAGTTTATGTTCTATAAAATATTCATGTTAAATATTCTTTCAAAAATCACTGAAAAAAATCAGTGGACCATGTACATGTAGTCTATTTCTAAATTCTCTGTTTTATTCAAATGATCTATATGTCTTTCCTTAACACCAACACTCCTTGATTACTGTAGCTTTAGAGGAAGTCTTAAAATTAGATAATAAATGTTTTCCAACACTTATTTTTTTTCTTTTTACTTTTCTAGATCCTTTGTACTCCTACATAACTTTTAAATTTCAATATACAATTCTTCATTTATAGCAAGTATACATACAACTGAATTTTTATATATACCTTGTGTTTTCTAATCCTGCTAAATTCAAATACAATTGCTAGGGGCTCTAGAGATTTCTTAGTATTTTCTCTGTAGATGATCATTTCATCTACATATAAAGATTTTGCTTCTGCTGTGCCAATCCTATCCTAATTGTGTCATTTTATTGCCAGACTACTTTGGTTTGGGCCTATGTTTCAAAGTTTAATGGACAGATGAAGAGTAGGCATATCTGCCCTTTTTTCCCACCTTAAGGAGAAAGCATTGTATCTTTTCCATTCATATAAGGCATTTTTTCTGGAAGTATGAAGTACACGGCTTATCTGTTGAAAAGGTTCTGTTCTACTTCTAGTCTCCTGATAGCTTTGACCATGAACAGCTATAGAATTTAGTCTGATACTTTTTCTGCAACTACTGACAGGATCATATGGCTTTCTCCTTTCCTCTGTTAAAATGATGATTTACGGGGATGCATCTTCCAATGCTGAACCAACACTGCCATCCCTATAATAAGACCACTTTCTCCATACTGCCAGATCTGACTTTGTTTTATTAAACAAATTTTTATCTGTGTTCATATTTTTTCTTCTATCATCTTTATCCAGTTTTAGTATTAGCACAATGTTGATTTCCTAAAATGAGAGGGGAAGTGTTCCTTCTTTCTTCTGCTTTAAATGTTTGATATAATTTATCAGTTAAAATGTATATGAGCCTGTTGTTGTCATATACATAGGTTTTCAAGCTAGGAATATACTTTCTTTAATAGGTGCTATTCAAATTTTATATTTCCTCCAGAGTCAGTTTCATTAATTTGTCTTCGAAGATAATTCTTAGAAGTTGTCAAATTTATTTCAAAAATGATTTTTGTAATATGCTTTCTATATCCTTTTAAATTCTGTAAAACCTGTGGTAATGTCCTCTAAATTTTGATATTGTAATTTTAAAAATGTATAATTGATATTGTGTAATGGGAAGAAAAGGTCTAAACGAGTAGGGGAAATGGGAGGGGTATGGGAAAGGAAAGAAGGGAAAAGAAAAAATATGAGAAAAGGAAAAAAATGGAAACAAAATCTTTGCAAATAGGGAATAGTGGAATGAGTGAAGGGAGGGCAGGGGAAGGAGAAAAACCAAGAACCAAGATATGCCATGTAAAGGTATAAGATCCCAGTGATGAATGTAACTGTATTTTATACCTAAAATGTACCAGTAAACTTAATGGGGAAAAAAAGAGTTTAAAAAAATGTACTGTGAATTTGTTATTTGTGCTAAGTACATGGCCCCTGCCTTCACCAAACATACAGGGGATACTTGCACTGAGAAAATACTTGCAGAAAGAGCAACACTGAAAATAAACAGCATTTAGCTCAGAGTTGGCATGAAGTACCCAAGCCTGAAATTAAGTTGTAACCTCAATGCTCAGAGCCCAGTGGACAAAAGAGCAGGTATTCACAGGGAAGGGTGCTCATGTCACAGGGAAGGGTGCTCAGCTGCTCTCGATTTGTTCTGCATGGTGGGAATACTGTGTCTAAATCTCCGAAATCCACATGGGCCTTTCCAGGACCCCAGGACCATGCTGGCATGAGGTGGAGCATCTCTAATAAGACAGGGAAGAGTTCTGTGAGTACTCCTGTCTCCCCTGGACACATCCTGACTTGGACCCAAGCCGAGGAGGAAGAGGAGCTGACAGCCAGAGGTCCTCAGGGAAAACAAACACTGTCCAGCAGGACCTGTGAGGTGAGAGGCACCGGGATGAGTGGGGAAGCCTCAGCATGGGGTCTGGATACTGGGGAGAGAGTCTAGCTCTGCTCTCTATGAGTGGCATGGTCCTGGGCTTCTTTCTAGGCACTGTGAGCCCCTCTTCCTCACTGGACATACGGAGATACTAATCACCAACTCCCAGATCCTTTGTGGGGTTTTAAAAAATGAGAATCAAAGAAGATTATAAATCCAGAAAAGTGGACACCATTCCTCATTTGTGATTAATGAACTTCCCCTTGCTTGTTAGTAAATTTATAGAAGATAGAGCATGTAAGCACCAAGAAAGGACAGGGAAAATCTGAATTGTCATTGTTTTCTCTTATCTCAACCATGGCCTAGGCTTTAGCTGTCCAGTTCCTCTATACATGCTGCTCTGCTGTCCCCAGGGGACGCCTCCATGCCCAGTGCCCATATAGAAGGCATCTCCCCAAGCTCCCTCCCAAAATCTTTCTAGGGTTATTTCCATTGGTTTTGTATCCAGAATCCCTCCCTCTTCCCTACACACACAGTTCTGGATTTTCTGTGGTACAATTTATAGTGATACCTCAGCTCACAAACTTAATTCTTTTCACAATTCTGGTCAGAAACCAAACTGAATGAGAACTGAATCAAATTTCCCCTTAAGGTCAACACTGAACCTAACCATTGAATTTGATTCAATTCTTGTCCAAATCAGTTTTCAACCAGAATCATGGAAAGAATTAAGTTCATGGACCAAGGTACCACTGTATTTATCACTCAGCTGTGAGCACTGTGGTTGTTAAGGTTAACTGTGTTAACTGGATCGTGTACCCGGGGTACACGTGTGGTGGAGCACACTTCTGAGTGTGTCTGGATGGGTCATGGAGGCATGGCCTTAGGGCCTGTGTCTGATCCCTGGCCCTTTCCTCTCTGGCACTGGTCCCCTGCTCTGCTACCCAGCTGCTGTGAACTGAATATCTTTTCTCTGCCACACCCTTCCACTATGATGTTTCTGCCTTGGAGCTAACTGACCATGGACTGAATCCTCTGAAATCCTGAGCCAAATTATACCTCTCCTCCTTTCAGTTGTGTGTGTCAGGTATTGTGTCCCAGCAGCAGGAAAATGACTAATACAAGTACTGAGATTAGACTATGTCATGGTCTTCTCTGTTCTGCATGGCACATGGGACATGAGAAGTGTAGGTTTGGGGTCTGGATGTCAGGAAGACCTGCTCTGCTTCTCCACACAGTGCCTTCCAAAGGACAGGTCATTTCAACAAGGTGAACCAGGGCCCCACCACAAAGAAGTAGGGCTAGGGCTTGTTGAGCACCCTCCGTATGTCAGAAACTTCTTTATTCATTCCTTTCATCCTCATGCCAAACCTGTGGGATAAGAATGAGCCATTCACATTTTGTTGATCGGAAGACTGAGACTCAGAGAGTATCTTGGCCAAAGACACAGCTGGTAAGTCCCTGAGCCAGGGCTACACCCAGGTCAGGCTGGCTCCCAAAGGCACATAAGTTCTTCTACACCTTCTTTCTTCTCATGTGGTCACCTGGAGACTCTTCATTGTCCTTATGCCTGTACAGACTCTCAGAGTGTGAGGGTGGGAGGGACATGAAAGTCACCCCACTTAGGAGAGGGGTTCTCTCTACCCAGAGTCGGACCAAACTGAGTTCAAGTCTCAATATTTCCATGTACAAGGCTGACCTTGGATGCTTTCTTTAATGTCTCTGAAACTCAGTTTCCTTGTATTCATTACCAGGCAAAAATACCTAACTTGCCTTCCACAAGACTTCTATGAGAGGACACATATCAAAGCATGTCCAGCCCACCTCTTTGCTCTCATTGTGGTCCTCTCCTCTTAGAAGCAAGACACATGAAGACTACCACCCTGTGTGCACTTTACCAAGTGGCCAAAGATGCTGGAATTAATAGAAAACATCACTCCCAGAACAATGAAGCCTCAAGAGTAGGCCTGCTCCTTGTCTCCTTGTCTCGCCTCTCTCCCTCCATTGCAGATAGCACAATAGCAGAGCCATTTGCAGAGGTCCTGGTGGTAACTGGGTCCCTTGGAGAAGTATTGTGTCTTCCCTATAACCATGTTCATTAGCTTGCCTGATATGGAGACTGCACTCAGGTTAATACATTTGCCTTAATGAGGTATTTATTTTCAGTTAGAAAACTCCTGAAGAAGCATGTTTTCTCCCTGTGAGCTATGCTGATGAATAGATTAATCTTAGAGTAAGAAAATGAAGCTAACTGGCCTCTTTTGATTCCTCAATTATGGCTGGCCTTGAATTAATTTGCATTAACCTGCTTATTCCTTACGGGAATGAACAAGAAGTTCCCTGCCTGGCTCTGTGGTTTGGCCTCCACTCATCTGGTGTTTTCTTGTGGGGAAATTTTTTTTAATTTGAAAAACTAATACCAATGTATGCTAGGAGAGAAAGAGAACATGGAACTGAGCAGCAAGAGAGGCCAGAGTGTGAATCAGAAACTCTTGCATGACCGAAAAGACAGTAACCACAGTGGCTAGAAGAGGAAGTCTGTGGCTGGTCCCTTTCATTTCCAGCTCTGTGGGGTTCATTGTCACAGCCCCTGAGCCCATCCTGAGTCAGTAGGGTTTGTTGAACAAGCAAACGAGGTAGATGATCAACAATGGTGACTCTCACTGCTCCTTGTGGATTCTGTGATGTGCAGAAAGAGAAGATGCCTGACACCCCAGACACATCTTTAAGTTGAGCCAGTAGTCTGAGACTGCTGGCCCAGGGGCCAAATATGACCCCAAAAACCAACTATCTTTGATGACTTAACAAATGACTATACCTGTGTCTCTCTCCTTGCTGTCTCTGAGAGCCTCTGCCAGCCCTGCCCCATGCCGGTCAGGTTGCATTTCCCTTCCTTCCAGGACTGGGCTGCTAGGCCAGGCCAGTCAGTGCCTGCCTCTGCCCAAAAGTCAGATGCACAGTCTGTGCCCACCCTGTAGGGTAAAGACCAATCCTCCCTCTGGTGACAAGGCTAACCCTGTTTTAGTTGTGGTTTGTGAGTGTGGGCCTTAAGGCAGACATTTGGTTTTAGTCTCAAATATGCCACCTGCCAGCTGAAAGCTTTAGGCAAGTCCACTTACTGTGAGACTCTATACCCTCGATTTAAAATGGTAATGATGCTTTCATTCCTAGGTTGCTAAAATGATTAAATGAAACCACACATATAAATTGCCTATGCAATGAGTGTGCAGTGACCATGTCACTGTATTTTAATGAAATCTTAAAAAGGCATTGACATCATCAGGCACAGTGGGTATGTTCAAACCTACTTCCCCTCTGCTGCTCCTCTTTAACTGGGTCAGGTTTCAAACTGAATCTGGTCCATTTAGTCTTTCTGCTCTTGAGTTGAAATCCCCCCTCTTGCAGTCTGGCCATTGTGGTCCTGCCAGCTCACTTAGGCTCCTGGACCAAACCTCACTGTGACTCTTAGGTCATCTAGCAGCTAATAAGTGGATGGCACATCTAGTCACCTTCACCCCTCCTCAACCAGAGTTCATGAGGAGATGTTGAAACAGAATGAAGAGAGCTTGGCTTTGGTGCCCTTGATGCTGAGCTACTCCTAACCTGGGGTCATGTAGCAAGTTGGGGAGGGAGCGTCTCCAGTGTAGAAGACTAGCAGCGATCTCAGAGACCCTCTGTTCAACAACATCTCTCTCCATTTTTCAAAGTGGAAAAGCCCTAGGAGTGTTTAATTGAGCAGCGATGTACTTTATTTAAAAAGTCACTGAGTTAAAAAGCCAAAAGCCTGGGTCATCTATGTGACCATGAGCAAAATATGACCTCCTTATAAACTGAAGCAGCCCTAAATCCTCATTTTAGGATGCCTGATTTGAGGGACTGAAGACAAGCCATCAGTATTTACAGGGTTTTATTCATGGAGAAAATCACTTGTGTCTGTCCACTGACCCCAATAGAGAAAGTCTCTCTACCCTTAGCAGTGCCCTATCCTCAGAGGTTAACTTGGTCCTAACCTTCAGCTTGGCCTCATTGTTAACTCAGCCCTTACCTCTATCCTGAACTGAGCTCAGCTTTTCATACGGAGCCCAACGGGGCTTGCCGCATCCCTCCCCAGGAGAGGACCCTGCTTCTACCCTTGCACTGGCCCCAAGCTCCCAACCCCCATGTACTGGCCCCAAGCTCCCAGCCCAGCCTCTTGAGCCTATGAAATATACCATGGTGTTAGACATATTTAGATATGAAGCCCAGCTTTCCTGATGACAGGTGATGGCTCCTTACTAGGGCTCTGCTTTCTCATCTTTCAAATGGGAATAGTGACTTACCTCACAGAAATAGTAAGAATAAAAAGAATAACAAATGATTACAAGGGCTCATCAAATGAGATCCTAGTCAGCGTTCAGAACAGGGCCTGGCACATGATGAGAGCTTGATGAATTTTTTTCTTCTATTTTTTTATTTAGTTATCATTTGATGAATAATAATTGTATATATTTGAGTATAAGTATACAAATATATATATATATATATACACACACACACACACACACACACACACATACATATATGGTTCATGGAAATCCCCCAGAGGCCCTTGCATTAAAGATTTAATGCCCCTGTTGGTGCTACTGAGAGCTGGTGGAACCTTTAGCCGATGGGGCCTTGTAGGAGGCCTTCAGGCCTTCAGGAAGGACTCATCTGAGGACAGTCTTGTTTGAGGACATTGAGGGTAGGAGTGACAGGCCTTTGGGCCACAGTGCAGAGGACTGGCAGTAGGAGTAGGCCCTAATGCTTGAGGGTCAGCAGAGATGGAGGCAGGGAAGGGTCACTGGGAGGTGAGGTCAGAGGTCCCAGGGACTTAGGGGCCAATGAAAGACTAGGGCTTTAATCTGGGGAAGATGGGAGTCATGGAGGGGTGAGCTGAAGAAGAAAATGGTGACACTGGCATTTTTAGAGGCTCTGTCTTCTGCTCAGTAGAGAGGAGACCACAGGGGCCAGAACGGAATCAGGAAGGGGTTGGGCAGCCCCTGCAATAAGCTAGGCAGAGGTCGATGGTGATGGAATCTGCTGAGAGCATGATTGTTATGCTGGTGAATTTAGACAGCAGCTGTCACACAGCTTGGTGCAAAGTATGCCTGCAGGAGACAGCGAGAGTGAGGACTTATGTCAGAAAGGTGCTGGGAAACGAAAAATGGAATGGCCTGGCTGCCTGGCCTTTTCTCTGAGGCCCAGTAACTGTGTCGTCTCTCAGAGAGGACTTTAAAAAGGCAAGTCCTCAGGCTGCAAAAGGAAATTATCAAGATACAGCAAAGCAGTAAGTTGCCTACCAAGGTCTTCGGAGAATGGGAAGGGCAAGGGGGCAGACTGTATAAGTAAGGACACCAGTGCTCCACACGTTGCCTATGTGCACAGGGCTTCAAGAGCCACTTGCTCTCCCTTGGTTCCATCTGAGAGGTGATATATAACGTGCGTGGTGACTTGGACTTTCCCACATTAAACCCTTTCCCCTGTAATCTTTTCTGTCATTGGGATTTTAACTGGATGTAATCACATCAAGCCCTTACTGTGTGGACGTGGGTGAGAGATCACACATATTTCCTTTGTGTCAAACTGACAACCAGTTTAGATAAGAAAATCTTACTGGGCTGCAGGGGCCTCTCTCTGCCTGAGTGTGTGCATGTGCGTGTGTGTGTGTGTGTGTGTGTGTGTCCACATGTGCCCGTTTACGTAGTTTTAAAGAGGAAGAAATGGTGAATGCCCGTAATTCCAACACTCAGAGGGGGTGAGGCAGGAGAATCACAAGTCTGAGCCTAGCCTGGTCAACTCAGCAACTTAGTGAGACTGTGTCTAAAACAAAAAGAGATAAGGAAATAGGTCAGTGTGAAAATCCTGGCCTGGGTTCAATCCCTGGTATGGGGCAGGGAGGACAGAAACCAAAGAAGGAAAGGAAGAATAGCTCTAGTAACGATTCAAAAGCAGACATCCAGTTTGTTGGGTTTTGTTTTTGATGAAAAGATCTGAAAAAATTCTCAGTCCAGGTTGGGGGGGGGGGGGGGGGGCGGGACACAAGAGCATGGACGACTGAGTCCAGCAAAGCAGAGAAATGAACCTGGAGCTAGGACCCTTGGTCTACACCTTGGGACTCTTCCCCACCTGGCACAGTGAACTTGAGCCTGTTTCCTCCTAGCTGGGCCTCAGTTGCCCCGGTGTACCAAACAGGGGGTTGGATTACTTGGTCTCTAACATTCTTTCCTCCAAATTTCTAAGAGTGTAAATGAGTGTGAGGTGGAGGATGATGACTGCTGAAGAAGTGAGAAAGGCAGGAGGGACAAGCTCACTGAGCTGAGACTGATTCAAAGAACAGAACTGAGGGAAAAGACCTCCCTCGGTGAAAATGCAGTGACCAGCCCATGTGACTGAGGCAGCAGAGCCCCGTTTCTTGAAGGTGTCACCCGAGTCTCAGAGGTACAGGGCCTGCACACTGCAAGTGATTCACCTCCCAGAACCAAATTTCAACTCTGACTCCAAATCACATGTTCTTTCCCTACTCTGGATGTCTCAGTTATGAATTTTTTTTTAAAGACAGAAGAAGAGACCTAAGGCTGGTCTGACCCGTCCTGAGCTGCCTCTCAGGCTGAGGTGAGCAGTGATTGCTGAGGCCCTGCCCCTTTGCCAGTTAGAACCCAATGGGAAAATGGACTCTCAGCTTCACACCTGGTGTCACTTAGGTGGAGACCACAGATTCTTCCTACTCCTCCCTCGAGTCTAGGAGGGACTCTTGGGGAGACAGAGCTTTCAGAGAGCTGCTACTCCAGCTTTGGGGGCAGGGGTCTCAGGGAGGATCCTGGACCTGCCCATAGAAGGTGATCCCTGGTCCACATGCCAGGGAGGAGCAGGGGACAGGGCACATGCCACCTGGGGACCAACTTCCAGACCCACTCACATGACCCTTTCCACAATAATCCTGTTGTTCCAAACTCTGTCACCCATACAGAAGGTGTCACTGGAAGCTGGAGTTCAACTTGGTCGTGAAGTTCAACTTGGCCAAACATTTCAGAAGTTCAAAACTGATTCAAAATGAAGCATGGGCCAGGGGATGTAGCTCAGTGGTACATGCCTAGCATATGTGATGCCCTGGGTTCAATCTTCACCACCTCAGGGGAAAAGATGGGAGGGAGGAGAGAGAAAGGGAAGGAGAAAGTGGGAAAGAGGAAGAAAAGGAGGGAGGGAAAGAGAGAGCGAATAAGGAGAAAACAAGGGATCAATTGGCTGGCAGTGTTTGAGAGAACCGTACCATCTCCCTCTGGCTTGTCTACTTCTTGCTCTCCCTCAGCGATAGAGAGATACAGTGATAGGTGGAAACAGTAGGAAAAGTGGATTCTACCTACCACCTTCCCCAGAGAGGTGGGCAGAGATGAGCCTCACCCCAGGCCTTTTCCAGCAACCTCTGCATTTCCACTGCCAGACGGCTCCTCCTGTGGGTGCTGTCAATACCTCAAACACAGTGTGTCCCAAGATGAACGCATGTGCTGTCCACTCAACTTGCCACTCATCTGCGTTCCCAATCTCCAGGATTGGAATGACTCTCCTAGTCACCTAAGCCTGGCACCTCAGCATCATCCTGTTGCACCTTGACAAAGAATTGACTCAAGAAAATGGCCCAGGAGCATTTTCCTGGTAGATCAGGTGGGGCCAGACAAGCAACAGACATAGTTTAGGAGAAATACATGTTTGGTAAATGAATAAGTCCATGCATGAACAAAAGAACAATGAATGAAGTCACGCACGAAAGAGGACATTCTTAAGAAATATTAAGGGAAAATTATAGAAGGCCACGTGTTGGACTAGGGCCATGCACTGGGCCCAATAGACAAGGCTAGAAATCACAAAGAAATCACTCACACACAAAAAGTTCTAGGTTACCAAACTGAAACTAAGCTGTTTACTGACCTTCCAAGAAACCAGAAGAAAGGAGAGATAGCAGCCAAGTGTCTCTGACAGGCCAGTTTCCGTCACCTGGATGATGAAATTTCCTCTGCTTTTACACGCTTTCATCCTTACCAAAGGAAACCAGAAGTAATCTGATGTCAGCCAGTTATTACTCTATTGTTCTGTCTCCCTGTCCCTGCTTCATAAAGAAGAAACTTAGAAATAAGCAACCCACTTTCTGTTCTTCAATTGCTGCTTTTTTCACCTTTCTATCAAATTAGCTTCTGCTCAGCCGGTGGGAATGTCATCAAATGGGGAGTCTTGGAGCAGTTTAAAAGCAAAAGGAGATGCACGCCACAGGTTTGGAGTGGGCCAGTGAGAGGCGCTCACAGCTCCCAGATAGGGGCAGACACTGGGTCTCTTCAGGTCCTGGGATTACAGGAGGATCTATAATGGGATTGACAGGGTCACGGCTCAAGGCCAGGAGGGGCAGTTTTGACCATACAAGATTTTTAGAGGAAGTGTCTTCCTATCTGAAGTCCTGGGAAGGGGGTTCAAAACCTCAATGCAAATGAAGTTGCATATAGCCCACACTGTGTGCTTTTGGATTTGCTATGCCAGCTCGGGGGTAGGGGTCCGGTGATCTTTACCTTTTGGTTTTCTAATATTTTGACCTAGTTGGCTTTGTTCTATCTGCCCCACACAGCTTTCTTGTTTACTTATCCTTGCTCTACCTCTCCCCCAGGAACACTCATTCCATTTCATGGAGAATAGTGCTGCCTTGTTCCAGAAGAGCAAAATAAAGCCAGTAACACCCCCAAACTAAATCGTAGTAACTTTGTCCTTTAATAGGACACACGTGTATAAATACCGAATAGTTTCTCTAGTGTGAGAAACTGAAAGTGTAAATAAGGATTAAAATGATTAAAATGAATAATTGATAATTTGAAATAGCAAAAGGTCCAAAGGTGTAGGGGTGGTAGGAGGGGAAGGGGAAGGGGAAAGGGAAGAAGGGAAAGGAAAGGACAAGGGATTTAGCTCAGTGGTTCTGCCGCCTGCCTCACAAGCGCAAGGTCCCGAGTTTGATCCCTGGTACCAAAAAAAAAAAAAGAAGGGAAAGGAAAAATTATGAGAAAAGAAAAAAAATGGACACAAAATCTATGTAAATAGGGAAGGGTGGAGGGGGTGAAGGGTGCACAGGTAATGGGGAAAAAAATAAGAACCAAGATACATCACGTACAGGTACAAGCACCCAATGATAAATATAAACATATTACATAACTAAAACGTACCGATAAAAGAATTTAAGGAAAAAAAATAGTAAATGAATGAATGAGCCAGTTGAAGAAGAAATGAAAGGACAAATAAAAAATGAGTGAATGAATGGCTGGAAATACATATTATAATACATACAATATAATATAATATAGTATAGTATAATATAATATAAAAATGTGAGACCAAAAACATGTATAAATAGAAGGCCAGCAAATGAAAGAAGAAATGAGTGAACTAGTTTTGGAAGGAAGGAGTGTACATGCACACAAAAATGGGTGTAAGAATATTTTTTCAGTACTGGGGATTGAATCCAGAGCCTTTGCTACATCTTCAGCCCTTTTTCTTTTTTATTTTAAGACAAGGCTTCACTAAGTTACCCAGACTGGGTAACTTACACTTGTGAACTCACACTTTCACTCCTCCTGCCTCAGCCTCCAGGGTAGGTGGGATTACACATCCCCCATCCCTGTCTAAAGAAATAATTTTTAAATAGATTTCGACACCAGTTAAAGAGGTAAATGTATGAATGAGTAAATGAATGGATAGAAGCGACAGGATAAAGACTGACCAGGGAACAAGTGACTGAGCAGACAGACACGTAGACACACAGACAGACACACAGTGAAAGCAGTCAGGGGACAGGAGAAGGATGGCAGCTGAGCCAGGCAGGACACTGCCCAACCCCACAGGATCCCCTGTGACTCCTAGGGCTGCCGTCTAGGCACCCTGGCCACACTCTCTCAGGGAAGATTTCAAAAGTGACTTTGGTTCAAATTTAATAGAATATTATTAAACAGATAGCAGCAGAAGCAAGCTGCTCCCCAGGATTAGCTCTGGGATGGTGGGTAGAGCTAAACAAAACTAACTACATTGTCGTTCTGTTGCGGATAATTACCCATTATGTACCAAACCCCCAGCATGATCTTAATAATCGCTATTAAAATAACGACCTCGCCATCTCTGCCTCCTCACAAATTAACTCCAGGAGGTGTAATCAGTCTCAGCAGCATGGGGAAGTTTGCAGTGTGGCCAGGGAACGAAGCTGTCACTGTGATTTCCCATAAGACTAGGCCAAGAGGGCCAGTAGGACAGTGAGGAGCATGGGGCTGGCTGCTGGGGACTCAGAAGTCCTGGTCCCCAGCATTCCCACTGCTATGTGACATTAAGGTCATTCACCCATCTAGGCCTCAGTCCCCTGCTCTTTGATCAGGACTGTTTCCCTAACTTCCAGCCTTCTGGCAGGATCTTGTTCCATATCCTGTGGCCCATTAAGGGCACCCCTCTCACAAGCTAAGAACAGGGTCTTCTCCTGACAGATGTTCTCGCCCAATCTGGCTGCCCAGCACATCTTCAGCATCCAGTGCGGGACTGGCACGTGGCAGGGCCTCAGTGGGTGCCACCTGAGAGAATGAAGGTCTCACTGTTCCATGCTTGTTTCAGGAGCTGCCGCAAGTCTTCCATGAGGGGATGCTGTTCACCTCAAATCACAGTGCACTGTCTTCCAATGCCCCTCCAGGCCATCACCTGTGCCCTTTATCCCATCAGCACTGCCGCGTCATCCCTGAGCTGCCTGCCCTGGGCCCTTCCCACATCTGAGCCAGAGAAGCAGGCACTGCACACACCACTGAGGGCAGGTGAGGAGGCGGGATCCAACCTGAATGACTGTCTGGAGCACAGGGCACATATCAGGTCTCCATGTGATCCTGAAATAAAGTCAGCAAGACCTTTGATGGTGACTTGACTGATGATCTCCCCCTTGTCCTATCACGTGACACCAGATGCTGGGCTTTGTCATTTGTCATTATGGAATTTCTTCCCACTTCCAGCTATCTGTTTTCCCAATTATCCCTGCTCATCCCAACCGTCCTCTTTCTGCCTCCAAGCCTGGGTACCCTGCATGCATAGGTGACCCTATGCACTGCATAAGCCCCCATCTAAATGGCCTCACCTCCTTGCTCAGTGCCACCTCTTCCAATCTAGGGTCAGCCAACAGCCCCAAGGGGACCAGATGGAACTGCCTGTGGGGTGACTGGAGCTGGAGAAGGCCAGTCTAAATTACAGAAGCCTTAGGATTTTTCAAAGGGGCACTCAGAGACTGAGTGGACCAGACTTGCTCAGCCTGGCCTGGAATCTCAGCTCTACATGGATGAGTTGATCCACTGAACAACCAGGTGCAATGCACCCTCCCATGCCAGGCCTGGGTGGGTTCTGGGAACAGACAGGCCAACCCTGATGCTTTGAGTGTGTCATGTCAATCCCCCTCACTGATGGAGGAAGGGCTGTATCACTGAGGCCGTACATCCCCCCACCCCATGCTTTCACAAATGTGTGTTCAGAGCCTGCTCCCACCTCCAAGCAGCCCGCGGTCAGGGAACCAGTCCTTAAGCAAATAGAATAAAACACTGAGCACAGAGGGGCAGAGGGTGGGTGCAGGCATCTTACCTGGTGGGGAAGGAGGGTACTCTGGGAAGAGGGTAGTGTTTTTGAGAAAGTGGGGAGTGGGTGAGAGACTAAGGTGTGAGCAGACCATAAGCAGTGGAAGGGTCTAGCTGGCGTGTGTGTGTGTGTGTGTGTGTGTGTGTGTGTGTGTGTAGGGAAAAGAGGGAGTCCACGTCAGTCATGAAGTGCCTCAGTGCCTGTGCATAGGGCACAGAATTCATCCCACAGGCCCTGGGGGTGGGCGGTTTCTGCAGGAGAAACTACACAGCCTTCTCCGCAGGCCTTCCCTCCAGTGGGACTGGTGATCCGTGATTACCACGCAGGAACGTCAGAGGCCTGGGCGGCCCCAGAGTACCCCCAGGGAGTGTGGCCATGGATTACCATGGGGCCTCTTGTCTAAAGGACCTCCCTCCTACCAGTTCCAAGACCTGCCTGTCTCCTTACCTCAGCCAATGGCACCAGGCACGGAAATGCAATGACTATCCCCATCTGCTCTGCCCTCACATGTGTCCCTCACACGTGCTCTGCCCATCAGGGCCGATCTGACTTGGACTCTTCTCACCCTGCCGCAGTGTGTCCAGCCTCAGGGTCACCCAGCACGCTGCCCAGGAAGATGCATTGGCACACGCTCAAGGCCAGCTCTTCAGCAACGAAAGGTCTGGGAGAAGGAGCCAAAGACCACAGGCTTCAGAATCAGGCTGGCCCAGGATTGCATCTCACCTCAGCCATGTCCCTGGGCAGATATCACCTCATTTCCCAAAGCTCCATCATCTAACTTACAAGTGGGGATGGCACCTGTCCCGCAGGTATAAATAAAGGAAATGAGAAAACAGTACAACCTCTGGACACCTGGCACCCAGGAAAACGTTCAAAACATAGTTGGTGCTGTTACTGACTACATGAAAACTCAAAGTAAAGTAGGAATTATCTTGGGAGAGACACTTCTCTGTCCCTTTGGAAATTTCCTTGCTGGCTGCTTGAGCCACTTTAGTGATCTCTCATTCCTCTGGTAAAACAAAGCTTGGCCACAGAAGCTTTATCATCAAAGAAGGAAAAAAAGGATACACACTGTGATGTCCATAAAATAAAATCCAGTTCTTATGCACAACACTGGGAGCAGAAAGGTGCAGGACAGCCACTCTCCCCTGCCTGTGTCACCTTGTACTGTGGACCAGGCAACATCTCACCCTGTCCCCAGGACAGCTGCAAGGAGACACTATCCGCTCACTGTACAGGTGAGGAAACTGAGGCTCAGAGAGGTGAGATCAGAAGTCCTTTTCCCAAAGTCACACACAGATGTGAATGCCAAAGCCTTCTTACTTTCTCTTTCAACCTTTCTCTGTTACCTTTTTTTTTCTTCTTCTTCTTCTTCTGGCAGAGTGGGGGCTCATTTCCTGCCATATTGCATACTGGTCAAGTGTTTTTTTTAATTGCTTTTTTTCTCTACAGGCCTGGAAAGTGCACATTCTGTTTTTCTTCTTTAACAGTTAATCTTTCAATTTTAATAAACACCCTCACTTAACACAAGAGCCTGAAGATTATTATTGCTCCTCCCTCTGAACAATATGCAAATCTTAAAACTCATTAATCCTCACCTTCCCTCCTGTTTTACTGTTACAGTTTCTCCTTTACACCCCAGATTAGTTACGTCACTTCAAGTGTTGTTAATGCTTCAGTGTTGTGTATTCAATGTGCGTTCACCTATTCCTCTGCTCAACACAGTATCTCGGGTCCGCTCTGTCCTTTTTCTGGCCATTTCCTCCATGATGTACATCATTTATCTGTCCTTTCAGCCAGGTCTGTGAGGGATACTGTCTCTTAGAATGGCTGAAAACATATATCTCCCTTTCTGCTTCAGTTTCAAGTGACAGTTTAGTTGATCCCAGAATTCTACTTTGAGAGTTATTTGTCTGTCACTGAAAATGCTATTTATTCCATTGTTTCCTGGTCTCTTTTGCTGCTGCCAAGAAGTCTGTTTTCGATTAAATTGTAGGTCCTTAGTAGTTAGTTAGACCTTTTTCTTGGTGCTTTTTTATTTTTGGTACCGGGGATTGAACTCGGGTCCTTGTGCTTGCACAGCAGGCAGCGAAACCACTGAGTTAAATCCCCGGCCCTTTTGGGTGCCTTTTTAATGCAAACATTTTTATGTGCAATACATAGACAGAAAAATGCTGATAATGTTCAGCTGGATGATTTTCACAAAGTAAACGTAAAACATTACCAACAAGCCCACTCATAACCCCTTCCAATAGCTGTGCCTCCACCAGTGTGCCTGTGTGCCTGCCGTCCTGACTTAACAGCCTGTTTTTGAACTTTATAAACTAAAATAGTGTACTTGTTCTCTTTTATGTGTAGTATCTTTCTGTCAACAATCACATTTGTGATGTTTCCCCATGTCATTTGTAGTTTTGTTCACTCTCATTGTTCAATATTCTATAAATACATGATATTTATGTATCCATTTTGCTGTTAATGGACATTTAGTTTGAAACTATTATGAATAATACTGCTGTGAACATTCTCATACATTTCTCTTGGTAAACATATGGTATAATTTTATGTTCCCAGATGATGTAGAATTTCCTGAATCATGGGATAGTGCTCTTCTTTTTCTAATTTTGGACAGTGAAAACTTAGATTATTGATTTTAGATATCCTTTCGTAATTTGTGTGTGTAATGCTGTAAATATGAATTTACTGCTTTTTTGCATCCTGTGAAATTTGAAAAGTTGAGTTATTTTTATTTAATTCAAAATTTTTAAGTTTCTCTAGAGACTTCTTTGGGCCTTGTTTTATCTATCAGTGTATTGCTTACTTTCCAATTATTGAGGGATTTCCCAGCTTTTCTTTTATTAACTTCTAGTTTAATTCCATTGTGACCTAAGAACATACTTGGTATTATTTCTTTTTGTAAGGTGTGTTTTGTGCCCAAGAATGTAATCTACTTTGTGGTGTAATCTACTGTTCCACATAAGTTTGAAAAGTGTGTATTCTATTGGTGTTGGATGGTTCTATAAATGTCAAATAGATCCAATTGATTCATAGTGAAATATTCTGAAGTCTTCGGTATCTGAAATCAATATAGCTAGTACAGCATTCTTTTGACTAATGTCAACACCATAATCATTTTTTTTGCACTGTTGGGAATTGAATGCAGGCTTCACACTCACTTGAAGCAGGAGGATCACTGCAAGTTCAAGGCCAGCCTCAACTATAGTGAGATCTTGCCTCAAAAAACTAAAATAAATAAAATAACTAGAAGCTTCATTATTCCTTGGTAAATTAGTAATTTGGTTTTGGTTTTTGCTGAGACCCCCATTGGGGCTGGGGTTTTTTTGGGGGGGGGGGGGTTGGTACCAGGGATCAAACTTAGGACCCTGTGCTTGCAAGGCAGGCACAGCACCACTGAGCTAAATCCCCAGCCCTAGTAAATTTTTTTGATTAAGCAAGATGCTATTCTTATACATCCCTGGCATGTCTGCAGAATTGGAATGTTTCTTGCACTCCTGTAATCCCACTAGACAAGGGCTCCAACATCATATATATTGTATCTGTCCTTTTGCTTTTATTATCAATCTTTATTTTTAAGTAAGCTTCTTTGCCATGAGTTTGAGGCCAGTCTGGGCCACATAGTGAGTTTAAGGCCAGCCTGAACTATATAGTGAGACTCTGCCTCAAAAAAATAGAAGAAGAAAAAAGTGAGCTTCTTGTAGAAAACATATAACTGAGTCTTATCTTTAGTATTCACTCTGATGATTTCTACTTTCAACTGGTGTATTTAGATCAAATCATGTTGAAAATGACTGTTGATATATTTAGCTTTATATCACCTGTATTTATAACTATTTTCTATTTGTTGTCACAATTTTCTGCCTTCTCTAGTTTTAGCTAAGCATTTTTATTACTCCATTTTATCTTTACTCAATGTATCCATTAGACTTCTTTTTAAAAGAATTTTAGTGGCTTTCCAAAAGTTTATAATATAGACTTTCATCTAGGTCTACCTGCAAATAACAGGATTACACTTCACATATAGTACAAGTATCTTACCCCAATATTCCAAACTCATCTCTCCTGTTATATGTAACAATGCTGTCATTCATTTCAATTATCTATATATTATAATCACTCAATGTGTAACTGCTAACATAATTTTGAATTGTTAAAAATACATTTAATAATAAAAATAAAATATTTACTTTTACCTCCATTTATTTTTTCTCCAATAATATTTTTGTGTAGAGCCAATTTTTTGACCACATCTATTTTTGCTTTTGCCTAAAGAAAGTATTTTAGAGCACAGAGGAGGAGACTTCCAAATCAGTGTGCCACCACTCCCCACTCAGAGGAGGAGGCTTCCAGGCCAAAATACCACTGCTTGCAGCACAGAGGAGGAGGCTTTGGGTTCGACAAGCCACCACTCCCAGTGCAGAGGAGGAGGCTTCTGAGCAAATGTTCCAGCACAGAGGGAGTGAGCCTCATGGGTGCCAGCATCAGACCCCCTACCCCATCAAAATGAGAAGACATATAAACAAGCCTCAAAACCAGACTTCTAGATCACCTACAGCAACCCCAAAGGGAAACGAGATAGAACGCTCTGATACTAAACCACCTGGACTCCCTGAACTATCAACAAAAGAGAATCTGGAGAAAATGAAATCAGAAATAATTTCTCATATATCAGCAGAGATTTTGCCCATAGTGCAAGACATGATTAATAAATCTAGAGAGCAGCTGAAGAACATGATGGAATTCCAACACAGGAAACCAATGGAATCTATAAAGCAGATGAACACAGATTTCCAGGAGATTAAAAACTCCACTGAAACTCTACACAGCAGAATGAGCCAATGTGAGGACAGAATTTCAGATATAGAAGATAAGATTGCAATTAGTGACCAGGAAAAGAAAAATTGCTTTAAAATTGTAAGGGACCATGAGAAATCAATTGAGCACCTGGTAGACAATGTAAAGAAGAATAACATAAGACTGATCAGAGTCAATGAAGAAACAGGAGAGAGGGCAGATGACATAAAAATACTGTTCACAGAAGTAATGGCAGAAAACTTCCCAAGCAGGGGAAAAGAACTTGACATACAGATAAGTGAGGCATATAGGACTCCAACTAGTCTTGATCAAAAAAAATCTACACATAGGTATATAATTGTTAAGATTCCAGAAACCCAACAGAAGAACAAAGTTCTACAAGCAGTTACAGAAAAAAAACAAATCACATACAAAGGAAAGCCCATCAGAATCACAACAGACTTCTCAACACAAACCCTCAAGGCTAGAAGAGCTTGGAGTGATGTATTCCAAGACCTAAAGGAAAACAGCCTCCAACCCAGATTGATGTACCCTGCAAAACTATCTTTCAAAATTGATTGTGAAATAAGATACTTTCATGACAAAGAGCACCTTAGGAACTTCATGAATACCAAACCAGCACTCCAAAGAATTTTAGAAAATAACCTAGGAAAAGACAACAAGAACCACAACCTCAGGAAGCCCAGTAAAATGAATCCATCAGGCATGACAAGAAATTAAATGCAAAGAGGGAGAATCCAACAAAAAGAAAAAGTCATGACAATGATAAGTCAATACATATCAGTTATAACCATCAATGATATGGTTTCAACTCACCAATCAAAAGAAATAGACTGGAAGAAATGAGTCAAGAAGCAAGATCCAACAATATGCTGCATACAAGAAACACGATTAATTCAAAAAGAAACTCAGAGACTGAAAGTTAAAGGGTGGAAAACAATACTCCATCGGACAGGAACCAAAAAAAAAAGCATGAGTAGCTATCCTCTTTGCAGATCAAGTGGATTTCGAACCAACACTGATTAAGAGAGACAAAGAAGGACACTACATCCTTCTAAAGGGAACAATGCAAGAGGAAGAGATGACAATCATAAATATATATGCACCAAACACTAGTGTGCCCAATCATATAAAACAAATACTAACAGACATGAAAAGTCATATATGCACTAATACAATAGTACTGGGGGACCTCAATACCCCACTGTCACAAATAGATAGATCAACTAGACAAAAACCAAGCAATGAAATACTAGAACTCAATCAAACTCTTGAGCAAAGGAACTTAACAGATGTTTACAGAGTGTTCCACACATAATCAGAATACACATTCTTTTCAGCTGCACACAACTGAAATAGGCCACATACTCACTCATAGAACATGTTTAAGTAAGTGCAAAGGAATTTAAGTTATCCCCTGTATATTATCAGACCATAGTGTGATGAAATTGGAGATCCATACCAAAACAAACCACAAGAATTTCATAAACACGTGGAAATTGAACAACACACTTCTGAATAACCAATGGGTCACAGAGGAAATTAAAGAAGAAATCAGACAGTTCCTTCAATTAAATGACAATGACAGTACAACATATCAGAATCCAGGGGACACAATGAAAGCTGTCTTATGAGGGAAATTCATAGCAGTGAATACTCATATTAGGAAAAAAAATTAGAGGGAGCCCAATTAAACAAACTGATGCTGAACCTCAAGCTTCTAGAAATAGAAGAGGAGGACAACTCCAAAGCTCATACAAGGGAGGAAATTATAAAGATCAGAGGAGAAATCAATGCAATGGAGACTAAGAGAATGATACAAAAAAATCAATGAAGCCAAGAGTTGGTTCTTCAAAAGAATCAACAAAATTGACAAACCCTTAGCCAATCTTGTCAGAAAAAGGAAAGAAAAGGCCCAAATCCATGCAATTAGGAATGAAAAGGGTGAAATTACAACGGACCCAGAAGAAATCCAGAGGATCATCAATACCTACTTCCAGAACCTATAAACCAATAAGATAGAAAACACAGAAGAAATGGACAGATTCCTAGATACATATGAATTACCAAAGCTGAACAAAGATGACCTAAAAATTCTAAATGACCCAATATCAATCAATGAAATTGAAAACGTAATTAAAAACTTACCAACTAAGAAAAGCCCAGGTCCTGATGGCTTCACTGCTGAATTCTACAAGACATTTAGAGGAACTGCTGCCACTACTGTTTAAACTCTTCAATGAAACTGAAAGGGAAACAATACTCCCAAATTCATTCCTGGAAGCAAACATCACTTTGATCCCCAAAGCAGAGAAAGACCCAACCAAAAAAGAGAACTATAGGCCAATCTCACTAATGAACATAGATGCAAGAATCCTTAATAAGATACTGGCAAATAGATTACAGAAGATCATCAAGAAGATCATATACCCTGATCAAGTGAGATTCATCCCAGGGATGCAGGGATGGTTCAACATATGCAAATCAATCAATGTAATACACTATATCAATAGAGCCAAGGACAAAAACCATATGATCATCTCAATTGATGCAGGAAAAGCATTTAACAAAATCTAACATGCATTTATGATAAAAACCCTACCAAAAATTGGAATAGATGGTCTCTACCTCAATCTGATAAAAGCCATCTATGAAAAACCAACAGCCAATATCATACTAAATGGCCAAAAACTGAAATCCTTCACACTAAAATCAGGAACAAGACAAGGAAGTCCACTATCACCAATCCCGTTCAATATATTCTTGGAAACATTAGCCACAGCAATTAGACAAGAGAAAAAATAAAAGGAATAAAGATGGGAAATGAAGAATTCAAATTGTCATTATTTGCAGATGACATGATACTCTATATAGAAGACTCAAAAAATGCCACAAAAAGTCATCTAGACTTAATAACCAAATTCAGTAAGGTAGCTGGATACAAGGTCAACACACAAAAATCAAGAGCTTTCCTCTACAAGAACAACAGACTCACTGAGCGAGAAATAGGGCAAACAATTCCTTTCACAATAGCATCCAATAAACTGAAATACTTAGGAATCAGCATAACGAAAGAAATCAAAGACCTCCTCTCGGAAAAGTATAGCACTCTGAAAAGAGAGATTGAAGGTGATATCAGAAAATGGAAAGACAACTCCTGCTCCTGGGTAGGAAGGATCAACATACTGAAAATGCCCATAGTTCCCAAACTGCTATGTAGATTCAATGCAATCCCAGTTGAAATCCCAGCAGCACACTTCACGGACCTTGAGAAAACGATCCAAAAATTCATTTGGAACAAGAAGAGACCCAGCATACCAAAAGCAATTCAAGGCAACAGAGACATGGCAGGGGGTATCACAACCCTGACTTGAAACTATGCTACAAAGCTACTGTGATAAAAACAGCATGATACTGGCAAAGAAACAGACCTGAGGACCAGTGGAACAGATTAGATGATGCAGAAACAACTTTAGACACACTCAGCCACCTCATCTTCAACAATGGAGCCAAACACCCTCACAGAAGGAAAGATAGTCTCTTTAATAAATAGTGCTGGAAAAATTGGGTTTCAACTTGTCAAAGATTAAAACTAGACCTATATCTCTCACCATGCACTAAACTCAAATCAAAATGGATTAAAGATCTAAATATTAAAATAGAAACACTGAATCGGCTGGAACAGAGGTTAGGTAGAACTCTTCAAAACATTGGGGTAGGAAAAGTTTTATGAACAAAACTTCAGTTGCCTGTGAACTAGCACAAACAATCAACAAGTGGGATCTCTTCTTATTAAAAAGCTTCTGCACAGCAGGAGAAACCACCAGCAGTGTGAAGAGACAACCCACAATGTGGGAAAAAAATCTTCGTCTGCTGTTCCTCAGACAAAGGTCTACTATCTCGAATCTATAAAGAACTTAAAAGAAATCAGACCTCCCAAATTTAAAGACCCAATCCAAAAATGGGCATCTGAAATGAACAGACATTTCTCACACAAAGACGTAGAAATGGCAAATAAACATATGAAAAAATGCTCAACATCACTGGTCATTCGAGAGATGCAAATGAAAACAATGCTGAGATTGCACCTCACCCCAGAAAGAATGGCTGCCATCATGAAATCAACCAATAACAAATGCTGGTGGGGCTGTGAGGAAAGAGGAACCCTGCTCCACTGCTGGTGGGAGTGTAGACTGGTGCAACCACTGTGGAAATCAGTATGGTGATACCTCAAAGAACTAGGACTGGAAGTCCCATTTGACCCAGCTGTTCCCCTGCTGGGGATCTTCCCCAAAGAATGAAAAGAATCATACCACAGTGATATGTGTGCACCCATGTTCATAGCAGCACAGTTTGTAATAGCCAAAACTTGGAAGCAGCCTAATTGCCCATCAGCTGGAGACTGGATAAAGAAAATGTGGTTTTTTTATAAAATGGAGTACTACCCAGCCATAAAAAATGATAAATTACAGACATTTATAGATAAATGGATGCATATTGAAGTGACACTCTTAAGTGAAATAAATAGGACACACGTGTAAATACCAAATAGTTTCTCTGATGTGAGAAACTGAAAGTGTAAATAAGGACTAAAAGGTCTAATAGATAATGTGAAATAGGAAGAAAAGGGGCAAAGGGGAGGGGGAAGTGGGAGGGGTAGGGGAAAGGAAAGAAGGGAATGGAATTAATGTGAGAAAATGAAAAAATGAAAACAGTCTCTGTAAATAGGGAGGGATGGAGGGGTTGAAGGGAGGGCAGGGGAAGGGGGAGAGTATGGAAAGGTGCATGTCTCCAATGATGAATGTCATTATATTGTACACCTAAAATGTACCAATAAAATAAAAATGTTTTTAAGTATTTTAATATTTCCTGCAAAATCTAGGCACCCCTAAGACTGTGGCACCCAAAGTGTTTCCCCACCTTTGCTCACACTCAGCCTCCAACACTGTGTCAACATTATAATTTAAGTGTTTTTGTTAGTACGTGGTTCTAGCAGCTTTTGCTCTGACCAGGTAAATCTCAGCTCATACTCCTTGGACTCACCTGTCTCTCCAGATTTCAGGGTAATGTTTTCTCTGCAACCTCACTTTTCTGATGGGGCCAAGAAGAGTTGCTGATTTTCAATCTGTCCAGCTTCTTCTTATTGTAAGAATGGGAGCGATATTCACCAAGCTCTTCTGAAACAAAAAAATGCCCTGATTTATTGGTACTGCAACCTCTTCTTGAAACTATGAATTCAAGTCTATTGTATATCCTTCAAAAAGTCTTGGTACTTATAAAAGTTTGTCACTCTTTCTCATCCTCTCCTTTGGGTGTCTGAGACTCCTCCACATTTTCCTTCTCCATTTCTTTTCTAATGCCTTCAGGGAGTGTTAGCGTTCTGTCACACAACAAAATACCTGGGAAAAACAACTTTAAGGGAGGAAGGTTTTACTTTGACTCAGGTTCCAGTCCATGGTCATCTAGCTCCACCATTTTGGGCCTGAGGTGAGGCAGAATATCATGGTGGGAGGGTGTGGTGAAACAAAATTCTTACCTTCTGTCAGCCAGAAAGCAGAAAGAAAGGAAAGAGAGAAATAGGAAGAGGTCAGCAACATGATATGCCCTGAAAGACACACCCCTAGTGACCTGCTTCTTTTGACTGACCCTTTCTCTTAAGAGCCCATTCATCTTTGAACTCTTGACTGGATTAACCCATTGATGAAGAGGATCCAATTGCTTCTCTAGGTCCCATATCTGAATATTGCTGCATTGGGGACCAAGCCCTCAATACGTGAGTCTTTGGGGGGACATTTCATATTTAAGCCACAACACAGGATCATTTCCACTTGTCTATATTTCAGTAACATACTTTCCCTAGTAGATTTCCACCTAATCTATTTAGTCTACCTTTGAGGTTTTATCAGACATTCTTTTTTTTTCTAATCCACTTTTTAAAATAAATTTTACTTTATTTTATCCCATTCACCCCTCAAGACCCCTCCTCTCCTTATATACAAAAGCTTTGTTTCCATTTTTCCTTCTATTTTCACTTTTTTTCTTGTCCCTTTGTCCCTACCTCCTCCCTTGTTCCCCTTCCCATTTGAACACTTTCTTTCCATTTCCCAACATCCTTTATACATTTCAGTCTTTATTTCCACTTTCAGTTTCTTATACCAGAGAAATAATGCGCTATTTAAACATGTGTGTCCGATTTATTTCACTTAAGAGTATGACCTCAAGGTCCATCCATTTAGCTATAAATGTCTGAAGTTCATCCTTCTTTATGGCAGAGTAGTACTTCATTGCATTAAAAAAAATGACATCTTTATCCACTCGTCAGATGATGGGCATTTGGGTTGTTTCTAAGATGTAGCTATTACAAACTGTGCTGCTATAAACATGGGTGTGCATATATCACTGTGGTATAATGCTTTTAATTATTTTGGAAGATACCAAGAAGAGGTATAGCTGAGTCAAATGGAACCTTTAGTTTTAATTTTTTGAGAATTCTCCACACTGATTTCCACAGTGGTTGCACCAGTCTACACTCCCACCAACAGTGGAGAAGGGTTCCTTTTTCCCCTCAGCCCTTCCAGCATTTGTTATTGGTTGATTTCTTGATAGCAGCCATTCTTTCTGGAGTGAGATGGATCTCAGCGTTGTTTTAATTTGCATTTCATTTGACTAGTGATGTTGAACATTTTTTCATATTTTTATTTTCTGTTTCTAATTCTTCATCTGAGAAATATCTTTTTATTTCAGATGCCCATTTTTGCATTGGGTCTTAAATTTGGAGGGGTCTGATTTTTTTTTAGTTCTTTAGATATTCTAGATAATATTCCTTTACCTGAATAGTTGGTAAGAAAAATTTTCCCACTCTGTGGGTTGTCTCTTCACTCTGTTGGTGGTTTCTCTTGCTGTGTAAAAGCTTATTAATAAGATAAGGTCCCAGTTGTTGATTCTTTGTAGTATTTCCCATGCGGTCTGGGTTTTGTTCATGAAGCCTTTGCCTACTCTTATGTCCTTGAGCGTTCTACCTATTCTCTCTTCCAGAAGATTTAGTGTTTCTGTTTTACTATTTAGTTCTTTGATCCATTTCGATTTTAAGTTGGTGCATGGTGAAAGGTTTGGGTCTAGTTCCAATCTTCAGTGTTCCACTTGTTTTTTATAGTGTCTTTTCTGTTGTTGTGATTTTTTTTCTTTTGTGCTTTTAATTACTTTAAATACATTTATATCATGGTTTCTATCAGAATTGTTCCATTATCTGAAGTTTTGGGGCTTTTATCATCCTGATTTTCATGGCTACTCATTCACTCAATGTAAGTTTTTTTCTCATTTGTCTTGTAATTCACAATTTTGAGTTCATCTTCAGTGCTACTTTGACTGTGAGAATTCAGAACAGCTCAGAGAAAGAAATGCCCCTCTTGAACTCATTCTAGATTGGCTGCTGTCAGATGCCCCCAGAATAGTACAGCTTGGCATCAGTTATAAGTTAATTGCTTTGTTCAGGTATTTATGAACAATATCTTCACAAATTCAAGAGAAATCTATAGTCCTTATAACCCACGGACATACTCTTTCTCTCAGAAACCAAGCAAAAACTAATAAACTCCCCCTGTTGTTTCCCAGGTCTAGGGAGTGGATTTTTTTTTTTTTGCATACTCTGTCACTGAAGTTCAGCCCCTTAAATGTCCCAACTCTATGTACCTCCCTTCTGCGTGTCCAAAACATCATTATCTCCTGTCCCCGGAAGACATTAAACCCAATCCTTTAGCAAGAGACCAAGAGAGTTAAGCTTGTTAACATGGACCACAGCATGGCAGCTGCTCCACTAGTTCACATACTTGCTTTCCATTCCACTTGTCAGTTCCTCCTCATTCCCTGGGGATCTCCCTTTCCATTTTGAAATATTTCTAGGAGTTGTAAAGGGAATATTTTCAGGATCCGAAGTTAGAACTCTATCTCTGAGTCGTGTCTGTCCTTTTCCCCACGCAGCCTGGGCATACTGATGGTCAGAGATTCCCTAAAGAAGGTGTTGGAGTCTTCCTGGGAGAAAAGTTGACAGAACTGCTTTCTGCAAGTTGCCCTGGAGACCTGTTCACAGTGTCACTTTGGGGTCCATGACTCACCTAACCAGGGACAGTGGGCACTCCATTATAGCTCTAAAAAGCTTACAGTTAAGGAGCTGAGCTCCTACCACAAAAGGCTGGACTCTCAGATGCAAGGATCTCTTTGATTACTTTTTAATGAAAAATACACTTGCATCCAGACTGAAATTATATTGTCAGCAGTTAATTATCACTTGTCAAACAAGTGTGTGCCCAGATTGCTGGTTTAATATCCGTATACATTTGCAAAAGGCTTGTTCTTCTTATTTGATGAGGCCTCCGAGTAAGAGACACTCATTGTTGGAGTTGGTGGTTTTTTTAAGCAGGTGTTTGTTGTTGTTGTTGTTGTTGTTGTTGTTGTTGTTGTTTGGTTTGGATTTTTTCTTTTTTTTAATAAGCAGTTTTCTTTGGCATCTGAGTCAGGGTTCTTTGTAAATAATAGGAAAACATTAAGTGATGTAAGATAAGTAAAGAAAAACTGGGGGATGGGAAGAGCAGGCTCCAAAGGCGTCTCTGGAAACATGGGGATCCCTGTGCCTGAGGTAGGCCTGGAGCCAGGTTCTGAACTCCCTACCAGGACCCTAGCAGCTACCCTGTCCCCCAGAGGCTCCTGGTCTCTCATGTCAACTTATTTCTATGCATCTGTTCCCTTCTTCCTCCTGCTTGCTTTTTGGCTTCTCTTCTCGCTTGGGGGAAATGGTCAGCACACCCTTGTGCTCAAGGACCTGGCAGTGTTCAAATCCTGCCCCTGACTCACAATGACCTTGGGCCAGAACTTCCATTTCCTGTTACCAGTAGGAGAAATGGGACCAGAACATGCCTTGCCCCTTTTTAGGATTAAACAACATCATATAAGTACTTGGCACAGGATAGTCACGTGGTGCTTCTGCAAGGAAGAATAACTGCGGCTGCATCTGCCTCCATGGTAATGACTATTGCCATCATCATATCAGTAATGCATTCTGCTGAGCAGAGTGGGAGCCCTTCACTGGGGAGACAGAAATGGATAAAACATCTTACTATTAGACCCTCCCTGGGCCAGTGCTGAGTCATGAGTCTCAGTTTTCCTGACCGCAGAATAGAGATAGTAATATCTATTTCACAGCATCACAATGTGATAACAGCATCTAGCACACAATAAAGGCTCAAAAGCCCAACTTTTGTTTCTGACCTGGGACATTAACCATGGAAAGGAGCAGTGAATGCCCAATGAATGAGGGAAGAAAGAAGAAGAAATCAATGATATTTTTCAAAGGAACAAGGAAGCACATCACAGCTCAGCACAGAACCCCCTCCGCAGACTGGACATGGAAGCTACAGTGTTTTGTAAATTGATTTCTTTGTTATTTGGCTGAGTGTTTTCTCCAAGGAAGCTACAGGGCCCTAAGAACTGAAGTTCTGTTCATGATTCTCTCCTAAGATCCGGCACAATGCGTGGCACACAGGAAATGTCACAAATATGCTGAACCAGGTAATGTCTGGGCTTACTGAGTTCAGCACAGAAGCCCCCTGCTCTCAATGAATATTGCCCATGATGATCCCAAACTGCCTAGAGCTCACTATGACTGGGCAGGAGAGGGGAGCAAAGAGGCTGAGCACAGCAGGGCAAGGCTGAAGATCTGGGCTGGTTGCCATGTCTAGGAGAGGAGAAGGCCTGGGGAGACTCAGGACAGGCTCCAGAATGGGGAGTTAGTGGAGGGAGCAGCTCTGAGTACAACAGAAAGAGCAGACCTGAGAACAAGACTGGAGGCCCAATGCTGTGAAGAGAGACCAGGCCCCTGCTCTTAGGCCTCAGTTTTTCCAGGTACAGAGTCTCTCTTGTGCCCCCAGATTGAGAATGCAGTGAGCAGAGAAGCCCAAGGACACTTCAGGCCAGGACACAGAGTTGTATGGAAGTGGAGAGACTCAGCTCAGCCTTGGCCTTGGCCAAGCTGCCAGAGAAGGTTGTGAGTGTTCCTGTCAGCTGGAGCCATGAGTGGGGAGGGGAGGGGCTCGGCAGGGACTGCTCCGTGCTTCAAGAAGACTCCACTCAACTCCTTCACAGGGTAGGGTGGTGGCACCAGGTGGAATCCACAGGTCTCATTCTCCGGTCTGGTCAGCTTCACTGTCACCAGTTCCCTCCAAAGGAGAGCTGCTTGGGGCAGGCATGGTCTCAGAACCAACACAGCCTCCGCTGCCTTCTGCTGTCTCAGCCTCACATCCTCACCCTCCCTCTCACACCCAGCTTCCACAGCTGCCTCTCCCCATCACCTTGGCCAGGCAGCCTCCAACCCCTGGGAGGTATGGACGTCATCACTGTGCCTCCCGCATCCACTCCAGGCAGGAAGTGGAGCCTGCAGTGCAGCTGGCCAAAGTGCCTTGACACTTTTCTGATTCCCTCAGCCAAGTTCCTGAACAAGATACACCTCCTCCCAGACTGGCACAATCAGCACAGGACTAGTTCAGACATAGAGAGGCTGCTTAATATGAGCCAGTCAGAGGGACTTGAGCATTCCGGCTGAGAAAGACCATGTCCTCCATTACATGTGAAGGAGGAAATATGAGGCCCAAGCTGTTGCTGCAATCATCAGACTGAAGATAAACTTGATACCGTGGGAGGCACAGCAGATTGGCCTCACAACCAAGATGCAAAATCAATCCTTGCCTGGGACCTAATCTACCTCTTGGTTTTATAGTTTAAGCCGGGGTATGTTGGGTGATCTGTTGCCTGTGCTAGGCCTCATTTCCTGCTTCTGTATGAGGAAGATGTTATTATCTGTAGACTCTGGCTCCATGGGGATTAAATGACATCAGGATCCTTTGAGTTGGCAGAGCCCACACCCCTGAACAGGAAACTTGCAAGCGAAGCTCAGGGAGTAGAATCGGGTGTCGGTGAAGAGTCCATTCATTCATTCGGACAGTACAGGTGGAGCAGCTACTGTGTCCCAGGCCCTGTGCAAGGTTCAGGGTTAACCTTCGAAGGAAATAAGATGGAGAAAAGGAAGTCAAATAATGAAGAAAATCAGTAAATGAACAAGACAGTTTCAGAAAGTGCTAAGCACTTGAAGAAAATCAAATAGGACAATAGGGTAGTGACCCAGGTGTTGGGACAAATACTAGTTTGTCTTGGGTGGCCAGAGAGGGCCTTGTTGGACCAGGTGACATTTGGGCCGAAACCTGAATGATGTCTAGGAACAGTCGTGCCAAGATCTGAACGAGAACATCTTCCACAAAAAAGAACAGCAAGTGCAAAGGCCCAGAGACAAAAACAAGTTTATTAAGTTTGAGGAAAGATAAAAGGACAGTGGATCTGACTCATACTAGACTTAATCAAACCAGAGGACTCCTTATATATAGGACCATCACTAATCACACACTGTGCTTGTGTTAACAACAAGCCCATCCAATATATGTATATATCATTACTCCCATTTTACAGACCTGGGGCAAGAAGAGCATCTCAAGCAGCAGGAATAGCATGTGCAAAGGCCCTGAGTCATCAGAGAACCTAGTGTGCCTGCCGCACTATAAAAAGCTCAGTGTGGCCAAACCTCTGAAGTGGTGGGAGATGGTCCTAAATATCAGATGACAAGGGACTGGAGGATATAAGAAAATGAGAATTTCCTCCTGATGGTAGCAGGGAGTCAGGGAGATTCTGCATCAGGGAGCAGGTTGTGATGGGGGAGCAGTGCCTGGAACTGGGGCTCCAGGAGGCACCCCCATATCCTGAGGGCCTGGAAAGGACCCAGCTCATAGGAGGGGCCCACAAATATGTGACAGTGAATGAACGATTGGGGGGGTGAGAGTAAACATAGGGAGGGCATTGCAGGGGTCCTGTAAGAATTGATGGCATCACACAAGGTCACAGGAGGGGACACAAGCTAAGCAGGTGTCTAGAGAGGTACCTGTGTGGAGGGATAGGCTGGATTGTGGGGATCTGCATGTGTGCCTCTGTGTGTGTCTGTGTGTGTGTGTGACAGATGTGTCTTGTGTGCCTGCAGTGTTCCTGTGTGTGATACAGATCTTTGTGCGCACCCACACTGTGTGCACATACAGAGGAGTCTGGGTAGAGCCCATGGTGGGTGCCTGAAGCTCAGAACCAAGCAGAGCCCTGGCCAACTCCAGGCCACACCCCCATACCAGGGTTTCTCAAGCCCGTGCCACTTTCCCTTGACCAGAGAGGGCTCTGTGCCCCAAACTCACCCCTACAGTAATTGGAAGAGATGCTCTCATTTCCAATCACTTCCTGCAATTTTCAAAATTGTCTCTTTGCTTCCTGCAAAAGGGACTACAGCGCCCACTCTGCGTATCTCCCTGAAGGAGCTTTATGAGAGCAATGCAGCAGAAAGCGCTGTTGTGTCTTGAAGCAAAAAGGAGGCAAAAATCTTAAGGCATCAGTTGAGGAGAGAAACGTAGAGAAGAAAGGTAACGAGGAGCCAAAGCACAATCACAGGTGACGTGAGTGAGTCATTAAGCAAATTTTGTCCTAAGAAAGAGTTCTGGCCTCTTCCTAATGCCCCAGCCCCGCCACCTCAGATGATCCCTGGTGGGTAAGGGCACACATGGCCCTATTACTCTGTTAGCACACCTGCAGCTCATCTGCCTATGGGCTGTGGCCTCAGGATCCATCCAGATGGTCCAGCAGGTAGACACTGTCCATGTCCTTCTACAAGCGCAGGTTTGTCCTCCCCTGGCACAAGCACTGGACAGGCCCATGCTGGCTTCCCACTATGAGAAAGCCCTTGACTGTACTAAGTACAGAGCTTAGGGAAGAGTGTGGGGGACTAAGGAAGACAGTCAAATAGGACATACTGACATTAGACCAATAGCTGCACGGAGAGCCAGATACAACATGGTGAGGGCCGAGGGGACCTGCCCTTCTGGGAAAGGGCTGGTGGGTTTCCTGGAGGGGACCTAGAAGAGGTGGGGCAGCCTCATTCCACCCCATCTTGCAACACTGCTACATTGGGAATTAAGGTTCCAATGCACACCCTTTGGGGAGACACATTCATACCAAACAACATAACCAAAACAAGTAGGAGCATTAATGAAATGGACAATTTCCAGGAGGTGGGATCTGGTCAGAATGGACCATGAGATCAGAAAGCCCCATGTCTGTACCTACAAAGGGCACAGCTGGGTGATCAGTGTGCAGTCCTTCTTCAGGGGACATCTTGGCCTTGACATCAAGGTTGGCCAGGAGACTCGGGTTGGCCAATGAAATAAAGGTGGGTAGGTTCAGAGAGTGTCCCTTACAGGTGGAAGCACTTAAGAGTCAGAGCTCAGTTCTTCTGTCGCTGTGATTGTAGATGCCCACACTGAGAGGTTTACACCCTAAGATGGAAGCATCTCCTTTGGGAGAGTCTCTGGGTGCCTATGATGAGCCAGCCTCTCCCTGCTGACCCAGTGGACTTGTAGCAAGAGTGAGAAGTACCCTTTGCTATTTAGGAGAGGGGTGTTCTTATATCAGATCCTAGCTTATCCTGACTGTCACACCAAAGTGAGGGCAGTTATAAAATTATATGCTTGAATGTGAATAGAAAAAGGAAGAAGAAAAGTAATATCCAAAAACTACTATTAATGATATACTAGATTTAAAGATAGACTATCAGATGATTTACATACTCTTTAATATAAATGTGTGCACTTTCCAAATGCTCTACTTACGTAGGTTAAGAGGAAATCTCGCTGTTATTGACAAGAACACCTGGGCCTTGGCCAGGCCCTCCTCATCCCTGCTGTGTTTCTCTCCTGGCTCCTGGGACACTGAGCCTCAGTCCCACCCAGTTAGCTCTTTATTAGAGATCATTTTGTTCTCTGATTGTCCTCCCTGCATAATTTAGCATGGCCATATATTGTCTTGTTCCCAAACGTTTAATTTAGTGTCTCTGGCCTCAGTTTCTGAGTGCAGTGGTGGCAGAGAGAGGGCTTTAGAGGCCCCTGGACACAGCACTGACTCAGGGATGGGAATAAGAAAAGCTTAGTCCAAAGCAGACCCCACAGGTGAGGCTCCAAGGCAGAGAGGTAGAGGAATTCACCAGAAGTCACACCCAGAAGTGAGCCCTTGTTCTTCAAGCTGAACCTGGGACTCCCCCTGCACCAAACACACCCTTATGGGATCCTCACAGTAACCCCAAGGGGTCAGCACTGCTGTGCCCATTCCACAGAGGGGAAGGCTGCAGGGCATCATGAGTGCCACACACTGAGTGACTGCTCGGGGCCCGGGACTATGGTGTCCACCCACCCATCCTCACCATCCCTCCCCATCTCACCTCCTGGTGAGAGGCCTGGGGTATCAGTGCCATTTAGATGCAAAAGGACCTGCCCACCTGGGCTTGCTCGAGCCCTGACACACAATAGCAATGACCCTGACAGTCCTTGTCCATGGAGGGCTCACCAGGGGTTGCTGAGCATGTGTATAGAGCATCTTACAGAAATATGTCCCCCAGCCCCTAAGGCAGATGCTCAGGAGCAACTCACTGTGAGGGAACTAAGTTCAAGGAGGTAAGTAAGTCCCCAACATCTCCCAGCCAGGAAGTGGCAGAACAGACTGGACCCCAAAGCCTGTGGACCCCAAAGCCCTGGACCCCACTGCCTCTCCTTGCTTGGGATTGGGCACTCAGCCTTGACTCCTCTAGAGCTGCCATTGGAATCACCTGGGAGCTCTGAAACAAGGGTTCAAGGAAGCCCTAGAGCAGGCTCGTAGGGCTCTGCCACACTGCCCCTGCATTTGTTCTCCCACAGACTGAACCCCAACAGCGACCTCAGTCCTGCAGAGTGGCCTGTGGTCCTCTCAGACCACTAGAGCAGCTTCCTTGGGCACAGGTGCAGGCTGGCAGCTGTTTAGCCACACCAGGTCACCTACCTGCTCCTCAACCTGATTGCCCCACTGCCCATGTTGCCATCTTGTCCCTGCTATTTGAGGCCATTGTATGGGACATGGGACATAGGAGCTGACCCTTTTGTTGGTCTTGCCTTGGCTCCCTCCCTAAGTGACAGCCACCTGGGTCTGAAAAGAGTGGGTGTCGATCCTGTTTTCTGTCTCTTCACCAACTGCATCCTCCCTTCACTGATAAGCTGTGTCTGCTCTGTTTCCTGTCACATCCCCAGGATGTAGTAAATGCTTAATAAAATATTTGTTGCATGGATGAGGGAATGAAGCTTTAGAGGCAGAAAGGGTGGCACTGCGGCCTTGAACAAAGAGACAAGGGTAAAACACCTCACCCTGTGAGCCCTGCACCCCATTCCTTGGCTATGAACTGGAGAGGTAGCACTAACCTGAGAGATTGGCAGACAGCAGCCTGCAGTAAAACTTTTGTTCACTTTCAATTCATTCTGCCAGGAATCCCAAAAATGGAAGATAGTGGAGTGGAATGAGGGGAGGCCCTGTCCTGGGGGCCACAAATGCTGGGATAAGGAATTTGAATTTTTCCAGGAGGCAATAAGGGAGCTGTTGAGTGTCCCAGAATGAGGCTGGGCCAAGCAATCTGATCAGCACAGAACCTCTGGGAGGTGCTTGTTAAAAATGTAGCTGGCAACTGACCAGTCTCGGGAGATGGCACCTAGGAGTCTCTATTGTTCAAAGCCCCCAGAGGCTGCTGATGAAGCCACATCTGCTGTCCACATTTGGGAGATGTTACTATGGAGGCTTTCTCTAAATTCTGTTCAGAATCATTTCACCCAGGCAGGGATCGGAAGGAGGAGGAGGGCTGGAGAGGGAGATGAAGCAGATTTCTCACTGAAAGTAGTTTTGATAAGGTAAAAGCAACCTGGTCGCTGTCGGTGGTCAAAAAATATATATTACTTTTCATCAACTGAAATTACTATCTCTAAATGTCAAAATGGCTAGTAGCAGCAATCTTGTGGGGTGATTCAACTAAATACGTCCATTTCTGCTGCTGCTGAATTTGCATTTACTGAAAGGGTCAGAAAATGCAGTGCATTGGGCCCTGGAAACCAGTACCCTTTGATGGGGCCCCTGCTCGATGACAGAAAATGGCCCTGAGAGGACTAAGGCTGTGCTGCCCCCACCTCTCTTTTGTCCCCAACAGCAGGTCTCAGCCTCTGCCTAGCACAGACCCTCAGCTCCTCCCAGGAAGGCAGCTGCCCTTCCCTCCACCCAAAGGCGAGCAGCTCAGCTTTCCTGACCTGCTTCCTGACCCCACCGTGAGGCAGGCACTCTGCTCCCACCCACCCATCCATCCCCACCAGACCCTCCTTCCCTGAGCCCTCAACTCTGCTCCAGCCACACTGGTCCCTCCGGCCTCCAGGCCCTCACACATCCTCTTCCCTCTGCCTGGACGCCCCTCACAACTAGACCATGCTTCTGGGAAGCCAGGAGGGCTGGGCAGGCTCGGCAGGCAGGGCAGCGAAGGCTGCAGGTCTGTGCAGGGGCAACTACAGCGATGGCTGAGGCCTCCCCGGCAAGCTGGATGCAGGATCAGGTTGCACGTGGGGCCCAAGCTCACATCTCAGTGCTGGCGAGGAGCCTCAGGGTAGGTACTGAACTGCGGCAAGCTGTAGGGTGTAATTTTGAAAAGCAGGCTTGTGTATTTTGATACATCTATAAATATGGAGTGTAATTATCCACCATTAGCATATGCTTGCATTCTGCCCAAGTGCTGCTGCTTCTCAAAGAATGCGAGCTGGCAGTCCACCAGCAGGACACAGCGACACCAGTCTGGCCACCGTGACCCCACACTGATGACACGGAATGTGACTCGAAATGTGTCTGTTCATGGTCCTGGGGAGGAAGGTGACGTTCCCCTGCCACAAGCAGGTTCTGGGGCCCTGGAGCACCAGGGTGGGTGGATAACAGGCCCCAGAGAGGTCAGCCAGCCCCCTACCTGGACCAGGGTGACCGTCATCAGAGCAGGAGGGGTTTCCCGGGTACCTGTCGATGCCAGCTTCACCCAGGGGCCTGCAATGAGCCAGCGCCCAGCATCTGGAATCTGACACCCTAGGGTCCCACCTGCCCTCCTGACCCAGGCCACCTCCCTGGCCTCAGTTTCTCAGCTGTGAGGTGGGGATGAGAACAGCTCCATCTTGGGGTGAGGACCCAAGTGCATGGTGGGAGGGCCCATCAGAGGCAGGAAGTGTTCACACGCATGCACGATCTCACGGTCCTGCCCGTGTAGCCCAGAACAGGGACAGAGCTGGCCTATTTGGGTGTGGTGGCCCATTTCACAGATAGCCTGTGTGCTGCAAAGCGGACACTGTTAACTCCCCATGCACAGGCAGCTTCACAGGATCCCAGGGGGCTGTTATGGTCCCCACCTCGGATCAAGGACTTCCTCCAGCCACACATTGTTTGGGGAGCAGAGGCTCAAAGCAGGGCTCTCTGTCCCTGGGGCCTCAGCTTGGCCACCATTCAGACCCCACACTGCAGGAACACGCATGTGATGGGCACATGTGGTCACCCCTCCTTCTTCCACGAACAGAGCCTGACCTTGTCCTGCAGCAAGAGGCTCAGGGCAGGGGGGCCTCCTGCCCTGGGGTGGGGCCAAGCCATTACCCTCTCTAGATCATTCTAGGAGTGAGCCCGAGACCCAGACCTGCCCTTTGGGGTATGAAGAGAAATCCACCCCTGGGACAAAGCTGCTCCAGGAAATATTCTTTTCTGCCCCTGCCTCACCCTTTCTTCCTGATAGGAATACTGTCAGGAGAATATATGTTTGGTTGTGGCAGCCACTATGTAACAATGAGGCCAAAACCTTAGAATAAAAAGCCAACACAGCCAAGGATGTAGAGAGGAGAAAAAGACTTTATTAAGATCACTGAGCATCTGACCAAGATGCAGCCACCTCTCTAGAACCGAGGTCAGCAAATGTGTTCTGTAAAGGGAAAGACAGCAAGTATTTTCAGTTGTGATACCCAACAGGCAAAATCAGGATACTATGTAAGTACTTTACAGGAGAGAAAACAAATTTCCATAAATTTTTGATTGATGAAATTCAAAACATAATAAACAATTACATTTTTATTTTTATAACACATGTCCACTGAGAATAAGGACATTCCTTTTATCTACTTTGAGATTCAAAGGTAGTTTGCCCTGTTATCAAATTGACTACAAACATCTGTCTGTAAAAGACGTCCTTAGTGCGTGAGCTACACAAAAAGAGACACTAGCCCAACTGGACAGGGCTGCAGCCTGCCAAGCCCCACCCCAAGCACCTGGTTATGTAAATACATTTCACGTCTTTATTACCTGAGCTCCAGTTAGCTGGGTTTTGGTCACATGCCGCCCAGTACCTCAGCCAATGGAAGTCTCCTATGTACCCAGCACCTGTCTCCTATAAGGGTGTTGGCCTCTGATTTCACACCAGATCCCTAACCAAACCCTGGAATTCCAGAGAAAAAGTTGTATCTGCAGATCTCCATGGCCCCAGAGCTTTGTAGAGATCATGACCCACAGTAAGCACCATTATCAGGGGCCAAAAACCTGAAATGATGAGTGAATGCAGCAATGAATGAATACAAAGAGAATTTTACACACCCTAGGGAGCTGGGCCAAGATGCAGGATTTAAGTGCGGCAGGCGGACAGATCTGAGGGGTGGAAGAGGAGCAGAACAGAGAGCTTGGATGGAAGAAAAACACAGTTCTTATCGTCTCTCCTGTGTTCAGACTGGGCTTGCACAGTCCACCCCTCTCCCCAGCTCCTCCTGCAATCCCAGGCGCTGACAACAACACCTCCTGCTTCCATGCACAGACACTGACACACAAGGCTGTGTGCACTGTCGCTCGCCACTGAAAAACTGTCACAAGAAACCAAATAGTTATCATTACACCAGCTGCGATCTCTGCTACATTATTTTGTAAGTGACAGAGGACAGGGCACCAAGAGAGGGGACCCCAGGGATAGGGGGAGGAAACTACTTAGGATGAGCAGGCTCAAATTGTCTGCTTCAGGTTCCGCAGAGAGCCTGGATTAAGGATCATTGCAAATGAATTTTGCCATCAGAGTAAGAGATCTGTCACCCCCAAAATGCTTTACTTTGACAGTTGACTTCAGGGGGGTTGGCAAAACTTATTTTTCCAGCTGACAAGAAAGATCAAGGTTATCAAACAAAACACATTCCATTCTGAGAACTATGTTAGCTGAGGGAGGGAACTGCATTTCCCCAGAGTTCAGGGTTTGGGCTCATTCTTTCCCTTCCTTTCCTCTCCCCTTCTCCTCTCCCTCCCTCTCTCTTCCCCCCTTCCTCTCTCTTTTCTTCCTCCCTCCCTCTTTTCCTGCCTTCCCTTCCCCATCTGTGGGGGACCCTCAAGGAATCATCCTGTCCTAGAGAGGAAACAGTTGTGAGGAATAGTCCCCCTCGTGGGCTTCATTCCAGCAAGCTGTACTTAAGAAAACAGATACACAAAATCAACAGGTCAGGACAAGTGCACAGGGGGTCATAGCAAGTGATAGGGTGGAGTGCACCTGGTAGCAGGTGTGGGATTAATGAGGCTGGCCAGGAGGGTCTTTCTGAGGGATGACTTTCAGAGCGGACAGGTGCCCACCCTGGAAAGCTCTAGGGGAAAAACGTTCAGAGGTGAGAAAGCACTCACAACCTGGAGTCAGGAGCTCTGAGCTAGAGCAGTAGCCTTCACTAGAGGAAGGTCTGTCTGCTCAAGGAGCCTAGAAGGCTTCCTGGAGGGGGTGTGAGGAGAGGCTTGATGGATTCCTGGGGGAAGGTGGGTCAGTGAGGAGGATTGTTGCACACAGAGCACCCAGGTTGAATGAGTATGCGGCATGTTTGAGGGACAGCAAGTGGCCTAGAGAAACCACCACTCAAGTCTATAAGGAAAGGGTGGGGATGAAAGCTGGAAAGACAGCTAGAGACAAACAGCTAGGGGCCAGAAATGCAGGGCTGGAGAATTAAGAACTTATCAACCAGGCAAGCCTGTCCCAAGTGTGTTTTGGAGAGCAGAAGGGGCAGAACCGGAAGGCCCGTTTGCTGAGAATGTATATGGCCCAGGCCCAATAAGCACCTGGCAGACGTCTGCAGTTCTTCACGGTGGGGAAAACTGAGACTGAGAGCAGCTTAGCAACTTACTCGGAGTCAGAGAGTGGTGAGACGTGGAGCCAGTAAAGGGACCAAGTCCCTCTGATCCCCAGGCCCTGATCTGAAGAGATGACCATGGGAGCAGAGAGGAAGCCACAGGTAACCAGGGGACTGCCCAGCTGTCCAAGGGGACAGAGCAAGGTACAGACACAGCAGAGGCAGGGGCAGGAACAGCAGGGGAAAGTGAGGTACTCAGCAAGCCGCAGGGCCAAGGGGACCTCGGGAGAGTGGGCTGAGGGCCAGGCAGGTGGGAGGGAACAGGGCACTAGAGTGTCTCTAATAGACGGGCCCTGGCTCCCCCAGACTTCGCTGGCTTCCAGGGAAGGGCCAGAAGGAGGGAGCTGGAGTCACAGGGACAGACCCACCCTGGTCAGGGTGCTCCTTGCCAGTGCTGACAGCTGCAAACAAAAGTCACAGAGCATGCATGGTACCTTGATGAAAAAATGAGAAGGCCAGGGACTTCCAGAAGAAACCCGGCTCCATGCAGGACTGGTCCGGTGGCCCATGAGGAAGACTGGGAGTTTGGGATCTGGCAGGTCTGGGTTTGGGTCCTGGGTGCAGTCAGTTACCGGCTCTGTGCCTCCTGTGGAAAACAGGCCCATGGATCCTGGTGCCTCCTACTCACACAGGGGCCCTCGCTGACCTGGAGCAGGTGCTCAGCAAGCCAGGCTCCGCAGCACCTTCCTGACTCCCACCCTGTCCCCCTTATCCCAGTACAGGCGGCCCTCACAGGCCCCTCACAGGCCCCTCACAGGCCCCTCACAGGCCATCCTCTTATGCCCTCTACTAGTCTGAGAGAGGTTCTACAGTGTCCCCATTTTACAGACAAGGGCACTGAAGACCAGAGAATAAAGCACCACCAACTGTCACTCAGCCAGAAGGCAACAGCTCTAGGACACAGCCCACCTGACTAACTGCAGAAACTGGTGCTTTTCTTACTTCCCACCTGGCTCAGGCCTGACTTTTCTTTCTGTATTGGGGTGTCCAGGGCTCAGAAGACTCTACAACTGCAGCGGGGGACTTGGAGCCAGACAGCGACCCCCACTGGTAAACCTTCCCTGGTAAATGCCCATCTGGCTCCCTCTCAGCCGGACCCCAACACACACCATGGCCTCACCATCAAGGTGTCTCAGGCCCACTGATGGGTGCTTTGTTGTCCTGACATGCAAGTCTGCACCAGCTGTGCCATGGTCACTTTCAATGCCTCCCCAGCCTCAGACTGTGCCCTTAAGCAGCTTCAGCCATGCAGCCCCACCCAGGCCCATCACCTCCCACCTGGGCATGGGGGAGGCTGAATGGTGACCTATGCCAAGCCGAAGTGGGCTCCATCGGGACTCCTCAACACATTCTGCCCCAGACTGTGGCACCGGAACACCTGGTCCAAGCCCCGGCTTATGACCTAGGACAAAGCACTGAACCCCTGTGCCACTTGCTGTATCTGAACATGGAAATGTGTTAGCTGTTGTCACTGTTACCCAGGCTCCCTCCCTCCTTCCCCACTCTGGCTCCCCCTACCCTCATCCATGCTCCATCTCTGGAACACCATCCTTATTTCTCAGGGGCCTCTGGAAACACGAGCACCTTTCAATGCCCAAAGAGCTGTGTCACCCTCATTAAGGACAAGCCAGGTGACAGTTCTGGTGCTGAGGGCTTTTCAGTGTGGTGCTTTGGAAGCAAGGATGCGGCAGTCACCAAGTTCCCATGGGATGCCAGGTAATGGATGGGGGAAGCTATGGAAAGTAGGAGGATGGAGTCCATTTCCCAGATGCAAATGCAGAGGCTCCAGGAAGTGCCTATCTGAGGTCACAGGGCCAGGAAGCTGCTGAGCCAGGATCCAGCCTCAGCTTCTCTGACTCTACGTTCTTGCTGTCCCCACATTGAGGGCTCCTGGGCAAAATGTATGCCCAGCACTGGGCAGGGAAATGGGGTGCTGCAGACAGGGTAGCCATGGGAATCCAGAGAAGTCCAAGCCCCTGACTGCCCAGATCAAGCCTCCTCTCCTGCCCTGCCCCCCAGCCTACCATGGGGATGGTTCCTTGTCAGTCACGTGGTATTGGGAGCTAAGCAAGCATCTGGCTCAAGCCCCAAGCGCACCCCACTCCCAGCTGTTCCCACGGATCTGGAACTGGGCTGAGCAGACCTGACCACCCCCACAACATGCGGACCCTCACCCAGCCCGGGCAACCTGGGCAGGTGAGTGCCCCACAGACAGTCCCTTCCCTGGGCAGTCTTGAGGCCCAGGACTCCCTCGCCAGACTGTTTACCTCCTACCTGTCCACACACCTCCCAAACCTTGCTCTTCCTCACAGTCTGTGACTACACACCAACCTGCCTGACTCCCACTGGCCAGTTTAGCGCTACTCGCTGCTCACTTCCGACCTCTGTGGAGTGACTGCTTCTTCTGTTTGGCAGTCATTATGGGACACAGAGAGATGGGTAACATAAGTGCCCAGGGAGGCAGCAAGGTCACTGCACTCCGTCCTCTCTCTCCAGCCCCACAGCTCTCCCTTCCTGTCCCCTCCACCTGGACCTGTCCTCACACATACACCCTCATGCAGCCTCCTGCCCCCTCCTCCCACAGCCCCTTCCTGATCAGCAGCCAGAGAGAGGGGTTCACTGCAGAAATGTATTCATGCCTCCCTTTCTCAGGGCTCCCCAGGTCTCCCAGGGTGGAAGCAAAACTGCTGTCCATGGCAGACAAAGCCACAGGACCAGGCCCACACCTCCTGTACCCAGTGTCCTCCTGCACTTCCCTCTCTGTTCTCCTGAGCCAAGCCCGTACTTCACATGCAAGTCTGAGGCCTCCCTTCTGGTCCTGCACTCACTGGGCACCACGATGGCCAGAGTGTCTGTCCAGGAGGACCTCTGCAGCTCAGGGAATCCTTCAAAGCCCTCAAAGTCCTGCATGTGCACCCCTCACCATCACCAGGGAGACCCTTCTCTCTCCTTTGCGGGGACTGGCAGTTGCCTGTCCTCAGCCCTGAGAATATTGTTTATCTACCTGGAGGACACAAGCTATCAGGTCGGATGGTATATATCTCTGGTGGCCAGGTGCCAGGAAGCTATTCAAATCCCAGAAAAGCTGGGAAATGAAGGAATACTCAGATGAAAAGCAGAGCAAGCAAAGGGGAACCAGAGATGTGTCAAGGAAATTAATCTGTTACTCAAACATGGAAGAAATGTCTTCAATTATTTTGTATTGTTTTTCATTGAAATGTACACCTCGGACTTAGCTGCCTGCAAGCCTCAGATTACCCAGAGTAAAAGACAAATGAGAGATAAGGAAAAATAAAAATGCAGGCACAAATGTTCCCCAAATTGAGATTATTTAGAGACTTATAAAAAGCAGGTTTGAGGGGCTGGGGATTTAGCTCAGTGGTTCCACCGCCTGCCTTGCAAGCGCAAGGACCTGAGTTCAATCCCTGGCACTAAAAAAATTTTAAAAAGCAGGTTTGAGACAAAGAAGCCACTTGGCACCAAGGTCTTCAGCACTGATTCCAGGTCCTCACTAGAGTCAGGAAGCTCAGGCTGCCATTAACATGCTATGTGACTTTGGCCAGATCACTGCCCCCCACATCTAAATGGTACTTCTCAACACAACACCACTGACATTTGGGGCTGGACAATTCTTTGTTGTAGAGGACTGTCTTGCACAGGATGCTTACCAACATCACTGGTTGCTACTTACCAGATGAGTACCCACCACTGCCTCAGGTCGAGCCTGAAGATGGCCTTTTGCCCCTCCCTACTCCCTTTCTCCTCCATAGACTAGTCTGTTTGACTAAGATTGTAGACCCTGGATGGCACAGCCCCAGGAGACAGTTATATTATGTATCCTTTTACCTTGTTCCCTTTCTGCGCATGCCCCGATCATGAGACAATCACGCCATGTTCAGCCTAGGCCACGTAGGCCACGTAGCACTAGTTACCCTGCCTTCTCTTCCAGTTTGTCTTACACTATAAATAAAGAGCATGCTGGACTCCAGGTGGCCATTAGCTCAACAGGCTATGGTTCTACCTGGTCCCAGTTTTCAAGCCTAATCTTAGTATGGATCATTCTTTCTTGTTGTTTTTCAATTTTCTTCATCTCCCACCACTCTCTCCAGCTTCGGATCCTACGCTATGCAGGTCGAGGCACATCACCATCACCACCACTCCAGCTGTGACCATTGAAAAGAAAATATCTTCAAGCTTTGCCAAATGGCCCCTGGAGAGAAAATTTGCTCTGAGTAGAAAAAGAGATGCCCTCTGAGTTCATGTGAGAGATGACAGAGCAAGAAAAGGTCACAGTGAGTCCTAACCTAGGGCAAAGACAGACCCCCAGAGGCATCTACAGGGGGTTCATGTCCCCCAGTGTGGCCCAGGGATGAATCCAGACAAAAGGGCACCTGAGGAGTCAAGGCAGCCATGTTGAGGATGGTGACAGGTGGGCATAGCAACTCCTCCCATTCTTTCCAGCACTTCCCCTTTACCCTGGAAGTCCAGCCCCAGAAACCCCATCAGTGCAGCATAACTGACTGAGGAGAGAGGGGCAGGCATCTTCCGTTTTCAGACAGAGGGTCTTAGATCTTGGAGGGAAGGGTTTGGGGAGCCTCTAGCTTCCTGACTACTGATTCTGGCCATGTAGAATTGAGAAATCCAGAGAAGAGCAGCAGTCCAGCTGCTGTTTGCATGACAGTCTGAGACAGAGGCAAAGGCAAAAAGACATTGTGGTGGAGTAGAGGCAAGCACTACTCTAAGACATTCACCCAAAGCAACAGGTATGTCCCCATGCCTAGACAGGGAACCATAGGAAATCACTGGATTGCAACTTAACCAATCAAGCAGCCAGGCAAAGCCCAGAAATATTGGTATTTTGAAAGATAAGTAAAGTAAGAAAAGTAATACACATGGGCACTAAATGAACAGTACCTCAGTGGAAAAAGGGAACTTCTCCATCATCAGCAGAGGGAGAAAAATCTCCGCAAAATCTCATGAGTGCTGGCTTTGATACTGGATGGATTTACAGTCTGAGCAGAAAGGTGACTGGAGCTCAGCAGAGCAAGCAGGAACAGGAGTGGTCATTCCAGGCCTTCCCTGGGGACTTAGTGTCAGGATGAGTAACCATCTTAGAAGCCCCTCTTCTTTTGCCTCGGTAGAGGCCACAGGAGAGGAATCCAGACAGACCCAGCACAGGGAGCCATTTCAGTAACTTCCTCTGTCTCAGCAGGTGGCAGGACAGAAACAAAGAGCCTCACATGTTTTGTATCTCCAGGACACAACAGACACTTCTCTCCAGGGAGGCAGAGGGCACCTTCTCTAGGAGTCACCTGGGGCCCAGGACAATGGTGACAATGACACAGAAAAACTGAAATCACAGGGTTGGAGGAAATGTCCCAGCAGCTGAATTGCAGGAAATTTGATTCCGGGCTGGGAGATTCTTGGAATAATAACCAGAGGAAGTCAAATCAGCCAGCACCGAGCACATTCAAGCCAGGTGGAAAAAAACACACACCAGAAGAAGGGGGAGGGGGAGCAGGGAAAAAAAAAGAAGGAGGAGGAGGGAGAGAAGAACAGCCCTTTGAACACTGTGACAGGAAAAAAGTTAAGCTGTGTAAGGTTTTGTCTGGAGAAAGGGCCTGAGCCTGGGAGCGCTGCTGCAGAGAGTAGCAGAAGAAGCCTGGGGGCTCCCACCTCTCATCCCAGCACAAACACTGGGCACCAACCAACTCTGCCCTGCTCAGAGGCATTCGGCGTAGACCCAGCAGCACACAGACACTGGCCAGTCTGTCTGGTGATTTCTGGAACTTTGGCCACAATCCAGACCTGTCCACAGACTATGTGAGTGAGAGGCTGGGCAGACCACTCAAATTTGCCCTTCACCTTCATTCGCAGGTAAGGAAAACATTAAGATATCAGGTGGGATACAGTCTCTAACAGTGACAATTTCACCCTAGCGCTCAACTATAACCAGGGAGGGGTGGAGCTCAGCTGCCAGACTGCCCTAAATAGATTCTCCTGTTTGGACAGAAGCTGAACAGAAGAACTTTGCACCAAAAAAGGTTTTCACACTTCTTATATCAGGCAGCATGCAAAGGTAGAAGTCTTGAGGGAATAATTGTCCCCATTATAAAGACCCCACAAGAAGGGATACTGGATTTTCTTGGGCTTTTGATTTTGGTTTTGTTTGTCTGTAGTATGTGTGTGTGTGTGTGTGTGTGTGTGTGTGTGTGTGTGTGTTATTGTGTTTGCTTCTAAATATTCTACCTTGTTTTGTTATGTTTTCCCACATCAAAAGTTTTTTCAGAAGGTTTTCTAATTTTGTGTTTCTGTTAGTTCGTTAATTAAATTCAATCTCCCTATCTCTTCCTTCACTTTTCATCTGTATTCCCTTCCCTTCTTTCTTTCCTTCTCATACATAGTCTGTTCTATGTCTCCTTCCTCTCCCTTTTGTCCTTGTATATAAATGTCATTAAGGTCCCTTTTTCTTTCCAGCCTATCCTAAGTTATTACTCTCCCTTCCTTTTCATGGGCTAACAAAATAGTAGAGAACTTTTTAAATAAGTTCTTAATTATATGTCAATATATGATTGGTTCTTTAGATGTTCAGATTAGTAGCAATTATTCTACCTTCAATAAAAACAGTGCTAGGGATTAAACCTAATACTATGAATAGGTGGAGTGTTGCTTCCACACTAAGCTGTACTCATAGCCTAGGGCACAGCATGAAGAGAAAGCCACTTACTAAAAAGATCTCCACACAACAGTGGTGGAGATATCCATCCAACTGCTCTGCAAACCTCCACACAAAAACACAAGAATCGGGAGAAAATAAGACAACAAGATGGCTCCAAAAGTTCACAACCCCCCCCCCCCAAAAAAAATGGTTCCACAGATATTTAAGTGAATGGAATTCCAGACAAAGAATTTTAAAACTGATAGCCAAAATGATCCACGAGCTCAAGAAATATAAAAATAAGTAGGTGAATGAATTAAGGCAGACTATGAAGGATATGAAAACCACTTCAGTAAGGAGGTAGAGATTCTGAAAAAGAACCAAACAGAAATGAGGACCTCAACTAGTCAAATAAAAAAACTCAATTGAAAATCTCAGCAGTAGGCTGAACTGGTATAAAAAAAATAAGAGGGGTTGAAGACAAGGTGGATGCACTAGAACATCCAACAGTAACAAAGAAGAAAGAAGAATCAATGAACAGAATATGCAAGAACTCTTGGACGACTCTAAAAGACCAAATTTAAGACTCACTGACCTCAAGAAGGGTGAAGACATATAGGGCAATGGCACAGAAAACTTATTTACTGAATTATAGCAAGTTCCCAAATCTGGGGAAGGAGGTAGATATCCAGTACTGCAAGCATTTAGAACCCCAAATAGACATGACCAGAAAAGAACCTCTCTGGGATCTATCATAGTCAAATTGCCAAAAATTCAGAGCAAAGAAAGAATATCAAAAGCTGTTAGAGAGAAATGTCAAATCACCTACAATAGAAAACCCACCACAATAACAGCAGATTTCTTAACAGAAATTCCAAAGACCAGGAGGGCTTGGAATTATATATTTAAAGCTCTGGGAAAAAAATGGCAATCTACATTACTATATCCTGCAAGAATATCCTTCAAAATTTGGAAAGAAATAAAGACCTTCCAAGAGAAGTGTAAACTAAAGAAATCTGTGAGCACTAAGAGAGCACTGCAGAAAGTACTTAAGGGAATCCTAAGGACAGAGAGAAAAGACAATCACAACCATGAGACCAAGGTAAAGAATAAATTTGACCAGAAGGATCTATGAACAAATAAGAATCAAGAATGAATCAAATACTGGTGAGACAATGATTGACAGGAATTAGTACGTACCTTTCAATAATACTTAATGTAAATTTTCTTAATTCTACAATTAAAAGACACAAACTAGCAGATTGGATTAAAAAGAAAGACACAACCATATGTTACCTACAAGAAACACTCCTCACCTCCAAAGACTTACACAAACTGGAAATGAAAGGATGGATAAAGCAGCTGGCTCCTGAAAGCAAGCAGGAGCAGCAATACTTACATTTAACAGAGACTTCAAAGTAAAATTAGAAGAGACAAAGAAGGCCACTGCATATTGGAAAAGGTAACAATTCACCAAAAAGAAATAACAATTGTAAACATAAACACACCAAGTGTCAGCACACCCAATTTCATAGAACAAACACTACTTAACATAAAGAGACAGATAGATCCCAATACAATCATAGTAGGTAACTTTAATACCACTCTTCCTAGGCTGTAAAATGGGGAACAAGAGTACTGACAGTTGGGATTGTTGCAAGGATTAAGTGATTTGTACGTAAAGCTCTCGCAATGTCCCTGCCACTTAAACATTACTTCGTAATGTTTTCGATCTTTCTCATCCTCCTCCTTTACAGATGAGGAAATTGAGGCTCAGAGAAGAAAGGGATTTCCCCCACCTCAGCCCTCACACCAGGGAAGGCTGTGGGTCAGGATGCGTATTCCAGGATGCTGGCTTTCTCTCCATGGCACAGTCACCGGGTCACTTCATGTCTAGTGCCTGAGTGTGGACATGGAGGACCTGGGACCCCCACTCCTATCCATGTGGTACAGAGCCAGGCACCTGACTGCTGCCCAGGCAGTGCTCATGGGGGAAAGCCCATGGAAGCATCCACCACAGCTGACCACAGCCCAGCAGGGGCTGAGCACTTGGCCTGCACTGTGCCTTTCTATCATGTTCCCACTTCACAAAGGACCAAGCTGAGGCCCAGGGAGGTCAAGGGCCACACAGACAACGCCGCCAGAGTCAGCTTGGTACCTCGTGTCTGTCCCTGTCCCAGGCCCACAGCCCCCCACCATGTGACAAGTGCTGCCCCACTCATGCTCCATACCCATCTAATCCCCTGCAGTCCCCAAGGGAAATCTCATCTCCCATCTCACAGTCAGTGAGGCTCAGAGTGGCCATGGAGAGTCACCTGAGTCCCACAGCCAGTGGTGGAAGACTCCCATGGAGCTCAGCCCAGGCTGCCTGTCCCAAACCCACAGCCAAGGTGGGTTCCTCTTCCCTTCCTGTTCTCAGGGTCTGCAGGTGGGGGGAGGGGGATGACAGGGCCACTGGGGAGGGCACAGCAGGGACAGGGGCCAGCGGGCCTGTGGGGCAAACAGGCTGGGCAGTTCTGAGGTTCTGGAGGTTGGGGGACCAGCACAGGCTTCAGGACTCCAGGAATCTAAGAGCAGAGGTGGGAGGAGAATCTCATTTCTCTCCATCCCCTTCCCTCGGCGTTTGCAGAGCTGTGTAACTCCTTTAAAAGTAGACGTTACTTCTTCAAGGGCCTCAGGATGAACCCCACAAAGATGGATTTTTCTTAACCTCATTACCGTTCCCTCCCCAGGGTTGGAGGTCACATCAATAACTTCCTGTCCACTTCTTCACCCAGATCTGCAGCCAGGCTGCAAACCTGTTTTGGCTGTAAAGCCATCTCCCTTCCCCCCAGAAATCAATAGGAATCCCAGTTGCTAAATCCACCCCCAATCCAGCGGTTCATAAATCAAAGGCTTCTTCCAGGCCTGTGCTGGGCCAGCATCTATGGGGGGCCCTGAGCCAGATTCCAGCAACAGAACAATGAATGAGCCAAAGAGAAGTCCCTGTGAATCGCTATCAAGAAGCCATGGCCAGGGCAAGCTGCAGGCCAGGGAGGGCCATGGAAGGCCCCTCAGCTGTATGCAGAAAGGGAGGGGGAGACCCAGGAAAAGGGGGAGACACTAGGTGGACAGTCATCCCATTCCACCAAGGAAACTGAGGCTCTCAGAGCAAAAGGAAGTGCTGGAGGTCACACAGTAAGCACCAGAGCCCCAGGCTATTATACCACAGAATTGGTGCCCTAAGCCCCCCAGGACTCTGCTTCTCTTGCAGTGTGAGCCCCCACAGGTCAGCAGGGGTGGAGGGCACAAGAGAATCCCCAGGCCTGCACCTAGAGAAGACAGGTGGTCTGCCTGGCTCCTTGGCCTTGAGTGCTCATGCCCAGGTCTGGAGCCTCCCACCTCCCCATTAAATCCCTCCAGTGATGAAGATATTTGCTGAGGAATTAAGAGACAGTAAACAGTGGCTGGAGTAATTAGCCCCTCCTGCGGACATCTCAGGCTTCTCTCTGTGGTCACCTCTGGGGTCATGAGACCTTGCCTGTGACTGTCAGGCTGAACAGTTGAGAAGTAGAGAATCCAACAGACCCGGAAGGAGACAGGGCTACCTTGGAAACCACCGCAGAGGACCCCTCTTAGGCCACAGACAGGGAAAATGAAGGAAATACCAGTCCAAGGACACCAGGCAGGGGAGAAGGAGAGATGGGCCTGTAGCCCAGTCCCAGAATTCAGGTCAGGTCAGCTCCTGACGTACTTGGTTAAGCAGAGGTCAAAGTCATCTTGAAGGAAGGATCTCAGGTCTGACAGTTAAAAGAGCACAGATGATAATGGGTGAGACTTTGAGCGCGCATTCATTCCTTCATTTGTTCACTTATTCATTCATACCCTCTCTCTGCACATCTATGGAGCGCCCTGAGCTAGGCTCTGGTGACAGAAAAGTGCACAGTGGAGCCAAGGTCCCAGGGACATGGACTCATAGGGTCAAATATAAAATATTTCCAAGGCAATACTGAAGTTTAACATGAAGCCAATGCCTCAGGCCTCTCAAACAGGCCCGATGGGAATAGAAATCAGTAGAGTGCGGGAAGACAGCATGGAAATACTGGTTCTAGTTTAAAGTCAGGCCCACATCTAAGAATTCACCCCACAGAAACACACTGACAGGTCAGAAAGTGTACATACAGGGATGTTCCTAGCGGTACTGTTTGTAAAAGTGGGGAAAAACTAGGGAGCCCACAAGTGCCCAGGGTAGGGAGCTGGCCAACAAAACCTTGGGCATCACACAGTGAAATGACATGGAGCTGGGAGGTAGATCTGCACATGCTGTCACAGACAAATCAGACAAATTAGAAGGGAATGAAAGCTGAGAAACTGTGTGAAGTGTGATCCTATGTTTATAAAAAGAAAAGCCCCAGACATCTGAAAAAACCAAACCTCCATTCTGGATGGGAGAAGGGGTGTCAGCAGAGATGGAGATGTTTACCTTCTACGCTGGGTTTTTTGTTTGGGGGTTTGGGGCCGTAGGGGTACTAGGGATTGAACCCACAGCCTTCACACTTGAACTACTTCCCCAGCTTTATTTTTATTTTTTATTTTGAAACAAGTTACTCATGAAGTTGCCCAGGCTGGGCTCCAACTTGCAATATTCCTGCCTCTGCCTCCCAGTGTGCTGGGATTACAGGTGTTCACCTCCACGCAGGCTATACTGGCTATTTCTGAAACACGTGAAAGTCAGAAAAATAGTAACGGTGGTAATAGTTATTTTAAAATTAAAGCAGTGCACTCTGCTAACAAAAGAAAACAAATGCTCTGCATTGTTTTATTTTTTCAGTGTGGATTCTCAACACCCCAAGGGGCATTTTTAACCTTTAGCTGCAGTTCTTTCTGTATTTTCACATCAGTTTTTCAGCCATGGTTCTTATTGATCCATATGTATAATTTAGCATCCTAGGGGTTTTATAAAACTTCATATTATAGCATTAAGCATTTCCCATCTAGCATAAGGGTAAACAATGTTTTCATTGCCTGCAGAATATTTTGGGTATTCTGGGTGGTCCACAGTTAAATATTAAATATTCCTTTCTTTGTAAATATTCCTTTCTTTTTATATTTCTGAGCATCTCCATAAATATAGTTATTGTCTAAAACTTTGGGGACGAAGTAGATGGGGCATTTTAATAAGGCTATGATTCATTTACAAATACAAAATATATATGTAATCAATTTATTGACTGGGTTGAACTTGATGGAGACACAAACAGAAATGATAAAATTACTCCCAATCGCAGGAGCTCTGCCTCACGCCAACTCCCCTCGAGGACATTCAGGGGAGTCCCCAGCCTGTTCCCACTCCAACTCAGGCCAGACCCCAGCTGCGAAGGGGCAGGAAGGTGGCATGTAGTCAGCTGTCTCTCTTCTTGCCTCCAACCTCCCTGCTCCCAGCCCCATCAGGAGCTTGCAACACAGAATACAATGCAAGCTGTCAAGTTCAAATTTGTGTTCTCAGCTGCCGAACTCCAGAGATAAGGGAGGGGAGGAGCTGCAGCCAAAGGGACGCTTCTGCAGTCACCACTGGAGGAATCTGATGCAGGCCAGGGACACACACATGCTCTTTATGGCCCCTTTACACCCACTCCTGCAGGTGGGCTGCAGACCTCACTCTGTCCATTCTCCTGGAGAAGTCTGTCATGGGTGCTTATTTCTCTAGCCACTGAGGTCTTTATCATGAACCTTTTATTTGTTCAAGAATGACACTTTTTAAATAGAAACTGATATTTCCTTCTATTATTTTCAATCCCCCCTTGATGCTACTTCAGGCCATAGTTAGGTCACTCTGCCCTCACAGATTCAAAGAAAGGGCTTGTAGCAAGAAACTGAGCATAAACTGAGTTTCTAACTTTCAAATAGCAGAAGTCTAGGCCCCCAGCTGTCAACAACAGATATGAAAGGACACTCGGGGATTCTGAGCAGGCTCTTCCCTCTCCCTGGTCAGGGGAAGGAGGAGGGAGGGGTCGCACGGAGAGCACAGATGTTGTCCCCACTTCTGCCATCACAGCCTACTAAGCTACCAGCACCTCTGCCCTGGGTGTCGCTGCACCTTCTTCACTGGCCTCTCCGCATCTGCCCTCCCCCCTCATAATCTCCACCCTTCACAGCAGCCACAGTGAACCTTAAAACCTGGCCCAGACTGTGTCAGCCCTCTTCAAACTCTAGCATGACTCATTCCTCACTCAGCCAGAGCTGAATCTTGACTGGGGCCTACAAGATCCCACACTTTCTCTATCCAGCAGGAACTCACTACCCTCTCATTAGACTGCAACCTCATAGCCCTCCACTAGGCCTTGAAACCACCAAACATGCTCCTGCCCTGGGTCCTTTGCCCTGGCTATTTCCTCCACCTGGAACATTCTTTTCCTAGACTTCCGCACGGCTTACTCCTTTACCTACTTCTAGCCATTGTTTAATGTCACCTTCTCAATAAGGCCTCCCTGGCCACTGCCTTTAAACTTAATATTTCCAGCCCCCTTGAGCCAGCATTCCACACCTTATTATCCTGCACAAAGTTTCATTGCACTCCTTGTCTGCCACACACCTGCAGTTTTCCTTGAGTTCTATTTCCAGTGTGTCTGACCCTAGCAGACTGTACCATGTGAGGTAGGCACTTGTTCTGCTCTACTTTCCCCATGCCAGGTGCCAGGAAGCACCTGTATAATGCAGAATGGGTTCCTTTTGTGGCTTCCTGGAGCCAGGCCCGGGAAGGAGAACTCTGAGTGGCTTCCCTGTGGAGCCTCAGCAAGTTTGGGATGGCCCCAAAGAAGAGTGATGTGTCTATGTCCAGGGCCATGGCTGCATGGCCTCATGGGAGTCTCTGCATCCCAGAGTGGCAGGGGTGAGCGAGGTGAGGGCCAGCTCAAGGCTGGGGACAGATGCTATGTAAGTCCACAAACTGATGAAACAATCAGTGGTGGAGGCTGGCAGGCTGAAGACTCAGGGAAAGGTGGCTGTCTGGTGCCAGAATCCCTCTTGCTTGGGAGAAGTCAGTCTTTGTTCAATGTGTACCTTCAATGATGGCAGACAGGACCCAGAATCAGACATGATCTGAAGAAAGAAGTAGGTTCCCAGGCAGAGAAACTGAGCTGCCTCTCTAGACCTTACTTCTGGTTCTGTGAGCAGAGGTTTGCACTTTCAATTCCCCTAGGACTCAAACTGGGAACAGTGGGACAGGCTCCGGGGAACTGGCAATGCTTTCACACTTCTCCAAAATAGGAAGAAGGGTGAGAGCATAGTCCGCATGCTGATCCCTAAAGCACAGTGATGGTTGGGGGTTTTTTCCATTAATTTTATTGGTGTATTTTAGGTATACAATGCAGTTACATTCATCATTGGGATCTTGTACCTTTACATGATGTATCTTGTTTAGTGATGGTTGGTTTTATGGGCAAACAGGTGGGCCATGGTGCCAGACATTTGGTCAGATATTGTTCTGGATCCTTGTGTGACCTTATTTTTAGGGTGAGATTAACATTACATTGAAGGACTCTGAGTGAAGCAGATTGCCCACCGTCACATTGGGTGGGCCTATGTCTTCATATGGAAATAAGTTCATCATCCTACCAGTTAAGCTACTTAGCATGTTCCTCCCAATGCCTCCTCCAAGAAAAAGGCTTGGTTCGGACCTCAATCTGTGTCATCCTCCAGAGCCCTCATCTCCAGCCCTCACCAAGGACTGCCATGTGCCCCTCTCACCTCCCAAGCTGCCCCTTCCCAGCTTTCTCACCAGACCCTTCTTCTCTGCCTGCCCCTTGACTCTGATCCCTCTGCTTTAGTCCATGCATTGGGGATTCAAGGCCCATCACCACCCAGCCCTGGAACCCTCCTCCAGCCTCACGCTAAGCATTTCCCTGATCACTGGACCTTATACCACACGCATTCACCCATTCATTTGGTAAGCAGCAAATGCTTATTGAGTGCCTTCTATGGAATGGGGTTCTGGCCCCCTTGATTTTTCCAGAAAACACTGCACACTTTCTCAGCCCCATGTGTCATTTCACCCTACTGCTACCTTCCCTGGATCGGAATTGTCTCCCCCACCACCACCACCTTCTCCACATGGCAAATTCCTAGACATCTTTCAAAGCCCGGCTCAAAATTTCCAGTTGAACTTCTGTTCCTGGCAGTGTTGTTAGACCAGATACCATAAACAACACTCTTGATGCAAGCCTCGAGGCTGGATAGAGTTCTTATTAATCTTTTCAAAGGCATCAATGAACTGGCACAAAATTATGAAATCCCAAGCAGCCAGGAACAAGGAGATAGCTGAATTCCTAGGAGGCAAGAAGCACCCCCACCCCAAACTTTCACAGAACACTGGAGATCTTGATGGGAAGGAGATAAAGCCTAGAGCCACCAAAGCACCAAAGCAATGAGTCTAATAGGAGAGTCCAGCATAAAGATGAGCCCCCGAAAAAAAAACCACCTCTTTACCAAATGGCTGAATAATAGATAACCATGCTGCAAGAGAGGACCAGCAAGAATGCAGATGCTCTTGCAGATTCTCACAGATGTTCCAGAGCCTGGTGAGGGAGATATACAGTAGGAGGAACTATAACTCTCCTTGCATGGATTTGGAGTCAAATTTTGGACGTATGTGGTCTAGACAACTTCAGATGGAACATTTGCTAAAAAGTGGATCTGAACTGGTAGTGGCCCCAGATGCTGGGCAGCAACAAATGCAAATACAAACTGAAAATAATGCAACCTCTAAGGAGCATGGTTCCCAGAACACACAAGAAACAAAAGCACCAAGAGTGTGAGGCTACAGAAACCACAGATGCCAGAAAGACATCAGATGCCAGAATTGCTAGCTACTAGATATAACAGTTATGTCTGATAGATATAATGCAATGAAAGAGAAGCTTTAAAATATGAGCAAAGAACCACAGACAATTAAAGAAAAAAACAAGGAAGATTTTAGAAAGAACAAGAAAATGTTCCATCTAAAAATAACTAAAGAATATTGGTGAACTGAAAGATAGTGTGAAAGCATGCAGAACAGAAAGAGATGAAAATATGAAGGAGAGGTGAAGGGACATGGGCAACGAGTGAGAGGACTGAATATGTAACCCAGGCCCCCGTAACACCCCTTGCCCCAACACACAGGAGGTGAGCCACTTCCAGCACCCAGGAGGAGGCTTCTGGGCCACCATACCATGCCCTCCCACAGCACACAGGAGGTGAACCATGCTTGCACCAGCAACAACCCCCACCTTGCCCCATCCTCCATCAAAAATGAGAAGACATGTAAACAAGTCTCAAAACCAGACTTGCAGATCACCTAAAGCAAACCCAAAGGGAAACGAGATGGAACACTGATACACAACCAGCTGGACTCCCTGAACTGACAACAAAAGAGGATCTGGAAAATATAAAATCAGAAATAATTTCTCAGATAACAGCAGAGATTGTGCCCATAGTGCAAGACATGATTAATAAATCTAGAGAAGACACAGATAAAATATAGAGGAACTAAAAAAAAGAAATAGAGGAACTCAGGAACATGATAGAACCCCAACATAGGAAACAAATGAAATCCATAAAACAGATGCAAACAGATTTTCAGGAGATTAAAAACTCCATCGAAAGTCTGTGCAGCAGAATGAGCCAATGTGAGGACAGAATTTCAGATATAGAAGAAAAGATTGCAATTAGTGACCAGAAAAAGAAAAATTGCTTTAAAGTTGTAAAGGAACACGAGAAATCAATTCTGCAGCTACTAGACGATGCAAAGAAGAATAACATAAGACTGATCTGAGTCAATGAAGAAACAGGACAGAGTGCAGATGACATAAAAACACTGTTCACAGAAGTGATGGCAGAAAACTTCCCAAGCAGGGGAAAAGAACTTGACATACAGATAAGTGAGCCACATAGGACTCCAACTAGCCTGGATCAAAAAAAATCTACACATAGGCATATAATAGCTAAGATTCCAGAAACCCAACAGAAGAACAAAGTTCTACAAGCAGTTAGAGAAAAAAAACAAATCACATACAAAGGAAAGCCCATCAGAATCACAACAGACTTCTCAACACAAACCCTCAAGGCTAGAAGAGCTTGGAGTGATGTATTTCAAGCCCTAAAGGAAAACAGTCCCCAACCCAGACTGATGTACTCTGCAAAACTATCTTTCAAAATTGATGGAGAAATAAGATACTTTCATGACAAAGAGCACCTTAGGAACTTCATGAATACTAAACCAGCATTCCAAAAAATTTTAGACAATATCCTAGGAAAACACAATGAGGATCACAACCCCAGGAAGCCCAGCAGAATTAATTCATTGGGCATGACAAGAAATTAAACGCAGAACACGCCACATCAGCCCTCTGCAGACAAGCAGGTCTGTGTACGCCCTACCAAGGTCCCGAGTCACGTGGAAGATGCCGAATCACCCCACTGCAGACAGGCAGCCACCTGGTTCCACACTACAAAGACCCAGAGGACACGAGACCACCAGACCACGGTACTGAGTCCCACTGCTCCCGGCCCAGGGGTAAGGGCTTCTGAGCCACCATCCCACTGCTCCTAGTCCAGAGGAAGGGGCTTCCCAGTCACCATCCCTCCCACTGCTCCCAGCCCACAAGAAAGAGCTTTTGGGCCACCATCCCTACTGCTGCTCCAGGCCCCTGTCCCTCCTCTCCCAGCTCAGAGGAGGTAATCCGTGCAGGTGCTAACAGCCCCTTGCCCCAGTCAAAATGAGAAAACACATAAATAAGTCTCAAAACTAGACTTCCAGATCACCTACAGCAACCCCTAAGGGAAATGAGATGGAACACTCTGATACTCAACCACCTGGACCCACTGAACTGGCAACAAAAGGGGATCTGGAAAAAATGAAATCAGAAATAATTTCTCAGAAAACAGGAGAAATTGTGCCCCTAGTGCAAGACATGATTAATAAATCTAGAGAGGAGCTGAGGAACATGATGGAATCCCAACATAGGAAACGAATGGAATCCATAAAACAGATGTAAATAGATTTCCAGGACATGAAGAACTCCATTGAAAGTCTATACAGCAGAATGAGCCAATGTGAGGACAGAACTTCAGATATAGAAGATAAGATTGCAATTAGTGACCAGGAAAAGAAAAATAGCTTCAAAATTATAAGGGAACATGAGAAATCAATCCAGCAGCTGCTAGATGATGCAAAGAAGAATAACATAAGACTGATTGGGCTCAATGAAGAAACAGGAGAGAGTGCAGATGACATAAAAAAATCTCTTCACAGAAATAATGGCAGAAAGCTTCCCAAGCAGGGGAAAAGAGCTTGACATACAGATAAGTGAGGCATATAGGACTCCAAATAGCCTTGATCAAAAAAAATCTACACACAGGCATATAATTGTTAAGATTCCAGAAACCCAACAGAAGAACAAAGTTCTACAAGCAGTTAGAGAAAAGAAACAAATCACATACAAAGGAAAGCCCATCAGAATCACAGCAGACTTCTCAACACAAACCATCAAGGCAAGAAGAGCTTGGAGTGACACATTTCAAGCCCTAAAAGAAAGCAGCCTCCAACCCAGATTGATGTACCCTGCAAAACTATCTTTCAAAATGGATGGAGAAATAAGATACTTTCATGACAAAGAGCACCTTAGGAACTTCGTGAATACCAAACCAGCACTCCAAAGAATTTTACACAATATCCTAGGAACAGACATTTGAGGATCACAACCCCAGGAAGCAAAGCAGAATGAACCCATCTGGCATGACAAGAAATTAAATGTAAAGGGGGAGAACTCAACAAAAAGAAAAAGTCATGGCAATGACAAGTCAATACATATCAGTTATAACCATCAATGTTAATGGTCTCAATTCACCAATCAAAAGAAATAGACTGGCAGAATGGGTCAAGAAGCAAAATCCAACAATATGCTGCATACAAGAAACACACTTAATTCAAAAGGAAACTCATAGACTGAAAGTTAAAGGGTGGAAAACAATACTCCATGCGACGGGAACCCGAACAAAAGCAGGAGTAGCTATCCTCTTGGCAGATCAAGTAGATTTCAAACCAACACTGATTAAGAGAGATGAAGAAGGACACTACATCCTTGTAAAGGGAAGAATCCAAGAGGAAGAGATGATGATCATAAATATCTATGCACCAAACACTAGTGTACCCAACTATATAAAACAAATACTAACGGACGTGAAAAGTCATATATGCACTAATACAATTGTAGTGGGGGACCTCAACACCCCACTGTCCCAAATAGATAGATCAACTAGACTAAAAATAAGGAATGAAATACTAGAACTCAATTGAACTCTTGAACAAATGAACTTAACAGATGTTTACAGAGTCTTCCACCCCACAAAATCAGAATACACATTCTTCTCAGCTGCACATGGGTCATTCTCCAAAATAGACCACATACTCACACACAGAACATGTTTAAGTAAGTGCAAAGGAATTGAAGTTATCCCCTGTATATTATCAGACCATAGTGGGATGAAATTGGAGATCCATAGCAAAAAAAACACAAAAAATTTCATAAAAAAGTGGAAATTGAACAACACACTTTTGAATAACCAATGGGTCACAGAGGAAATTAAAGAAGAAATCAGACAGTTCCTTCAATTAAATGACAATGACAATACAACATATCGGAATCTATGGGACACAATGAAAGCAGTTTTACGAGGGAAATTCATAGCAGTGAATGCGCATATTAGGAAAACAGAACGAGCCCAATTAAATAACCTGATGCTGAACCTCAAGCTTCTAGAAAAAGAAGAGCAGGACAACCCCAAAGCTCATACAAGGGAGGAAATTATAAAGATCAGAGGAGAAATCAATGCAATGGAGACTAAGAGAATGATACAAAAAATCAATGAAGCCAAGAGTTGGTTCTTCTAAAGAATCAACAAAATTGACAAACCCTTAGCCAACCTTGTCAGAAAAAGGAAAGAAAAGGCCCAAATCCATGCAATTAGGAATGAAAAGGGTGAAATGACAACAGACCCAGCAGAAATCCAGAGGATCATCAATACCTACTTCCAGAACCTATAAACCAATAAGATGGACAACACAGAAGAAATGGACAGATTCCTAAATACATATGAATTACCAAAGTTGAACAAAGAAGACCCAAAAATTCTGAACAACCCAATATCAACCAATGAAATTGAAAATGCAATTAAAAACTTATCAACTAGGAAAAGCCCGGGCCCTGATGGCTTCACTGCTGAATTCTACAAGACATTTAGAGAGGAACTGCTGTCACTACTGTTTAAACTCTTCAATGAAATTGAAAGGGAAACAATACTCTCAAATTCATTCCTGGAAGCAAGCATCACCTTGATCCCCAAAGCAGAGAGAAAGACCCAACTGAAAAAGAGAACTATAGGCCAATCTCACTAATGAACATAGATGCAAAAATCCTTACGAAGATACTGTCAAACAGAATGCAGAAGATCATCAAGAAGATCATACACCCTGATCAAGTGGGATTCATCCCAGGGATGCAGGGATGGTTCAATATATGAAAATCAATTAATGTAATACACTGTATCAATAGAGCCAAGGACAAAAACCATATGATTATCTCCATAGATGCAGAAAAAGCATTTGACAAAATCCAGCATGCATTTATGATAAAAACCCTACAAAAAATTGGAATAGATGGTCTCTACCTCAAACTGATAGAAGCCATCTATGAAAAACCAACAGCCAATGTCATACTAAATGGTCACAAACTGAAATCCTTCACACTCAAATCAGGAACAAGACAAGGATGTCCACTATCACCACTCTTGTTCAATATAGTTCTGGAAACATTAGCCATGGCAATTAGACAAGAGAAAGAAATAAAAGGAATAAAGATAGGAAATGAAGAAGTCAAATTGTCATTATTTGCAGATGACATGATGCTCTATATAGAAGACCCCAAGAACTCCACCAAAAGTCTTCTAGACTTAATAACCAAATTCAGTCAAGTAGCTGGTTACAAGGTCAACACACAAAAATCAATAGCTTTCCTCTACACCATTGACAGACTCACTGAGAGAGAAATAAGGCAAATAATTCCTTTCAAAATAGCATCCAAAAAACTGAAATACCTAGGAATCAATCTAACAAAAGAAATCAAAGACCTCTTCTCTGAAAACTATGGCATTCTGAAAAGAGAAATTGAAGATGGTATCAGAAAATGGACAGACATCCCCTGCTCCTGGGTAGGATTAATATAGTGAAAATGGCCATACTTCCAAAACTGCTATATAGATTTAATGCAATTCCAATTGTGATCCCAGCAGCATACTTCATAGACGTCGAGAAAACAATCCAAAAGTTCATTTGGAACAAGAAGAGACCCAGAACAGCAAAAGCAGTTCTAGGTAACAGAGACATGGCAGGGGGTATCACAATCCCCAACCTGCAACTATACTACAAAGCTACTGTGATAAAAACAGCATGGTACTGGCAAAGAAACAGACCTGAGGACCAGTGGAACAGATTAGAAGATGCAGAAACAAAGCCAGATACACTCAGCCATCTCATCTTCGATAAAAGAGCCAAACACCCTCACCTGAGGAAAGATAGCCTCTTTCATAAATGGTGCTGGAAAAATTGGCCTTCAACTTGCCAAAGATTAAAACTAGACCTATATCTCTCACCATGCACTAAACTCAAATCAAAATGGATTAAAGATCTAAATATTAAAATAGAAACTCTGAACCAGTTGGAACAGAGATTAGGTAGAACCCTTGAAGACATTGGTGTAGGAAAAGATTTTATGAACAAAGCCTCAGTTGCCCATGAACTAGCACAAATAATCAACAAGTGGGATCTCTTCTTATTAAAAGGCTTCTGCATAGCAAGAGAAACCACCAGCAGTGTGAAGAGACAACCCACAATGTGGGAAAAAAATCTTCACCTGCTCTTCCTCAGACAAAGGTCTACTATCTCGAATCTATAAAGAATTTTAAAAGATCAGACCTCCCAAATTGAAAGATCCAATCCAAAAATGGGCATCTGAAATGAACAGACATTTCTCACACAAAGAAGTAGAAATAGCAAATAAATACATGAAAAATGTTCAACATCACTGGTCATTCGAGAGATGCAAGTGAAAACAATGCTGAGATTCCACTTCACTCCCCAAAGAATGGCTGCTATCATGAAATCAACCAATAACAAATGCTGGCGGGGCTGTGGGGAAAGAGGAACCCTGCTCCACTGCTGGTGGGAGTGTAGACTGGTGTAAGCACTGTGGAAATCAGTATGGAGATACCTCAAAGAACTAGGACTGGAAGTCCCATTTGACCCCGCTATTCCACTGCTGGGGATCTTCCCCAAAGAATTAAAAGAATCATACCACAGTGATATGTGTGTGCCCATGTTCATAGCAGCACAGTTTGTAATAGCTAAAACTTGGAAACAGCCCAAATGCCCATCAACTGGAGACTGAATAAAGAAAATGTGTTTTTTTAATAAAATGGAGTACTACTCAGCCATAAAAAATGAGAAATTAGAGACATTTATAGCTAAGTGGATGCACATTGAGGCAATACTCTTAAGTGAAATAAATAGGACACACATGTATAAATACTGAATAGTTTCTCTGGTGTGAGAAACTGAAAGTATAAATAAGGACTAAATGTATAATAGGTAATGTGAAATAGGAAGAAAAAGGGCAAAGGGGAAGGAAGTGGGAGGGCTAGGGGAAAGGATAGAAGGGAATGGGATTAATATGAGAAAATGGAAAAATAGGAACAAAATCTTTGTAAACAGGGGGGAATGGAGGGGTTGAAGGGACGGCTGGGGCAAGGGTGAAAAATAAGAACCAAGAGAGACTATGTAAAGGTGCAAATTTCCAATGATGAATGTCATTATATTATATACCTAAAATGTACCAATGATTAGAATGAATAATCGATAATGTAAAATAGGAAGAAAAGGTCCAAAGGAGTAGGGGTAGTGGGAGGAGCAGGGGAAAGGAAAGAAGGGAAAGGAAAAATGCTGAGAAATGGAAAAAATGGAAATAAAGTCTTTGTAAATAGGGAAGGGTGGAGGGCATGAAGGGAGGGCTAGGAATGCGAAAAAAATAAGAACCAAAATGCATTATGTAAAGGTACAATTCCCAATGAGAAATGTAATTGTTGTATATCTACAATGCACCAATAAAAGAATTTAATTTAAAAAAATTTTTAATTAGACAAAAAAGAAATTAAATGCAAAGGGGGAGAATCCAGTAAAAAGAAAAAGTCATGACAATGATAAGTCAATACATATCTGTACTGGCTATTTATCATCTTCTTATGTCTAGTTTTTAATTGGGTTATCTATTAATGAGCTGTAAGAGTTCTTTGTATGTTCTGGTCTTAGTTTGTATACATTATGAATATGTTCTGTTTAAGGACTACTTTACCTTTTCTTAATGATGTCACTTCTAGTTCTAAATTTCGATGGAATCTCATTTATCAATTTCTTTCTTTGATACATCATGTTTTTTGTATCCTAGGAAATTCTTGCCTACCCTAAATTCATGAGCATTTTCCCTTATAATTTCTTCTTACAGTTTTATAGTTTTAGTCTTTCATATTTAGGTACATAGATCCTTTCAAGTTATTTTTATGTATGGAAATAAAGGGTTCAGGTTAATTTTTTACGAACAGATACCAGGTGTTCTAGTACCATTTGCTGAAAACACTATCTTTTCTTCTGCTCTTGAATTGAGTTTATGTTCTATAAAATGCTAGTGTCAAATAACCTTTCAAAACTCAGTGGACCATATATGTGTGGTTCTATTTCTAGATTCCCTGTTTTATTCCATTGATCTATATGTCTTTCCTTACACCAACAATGCCTTGATTACTGTAGCTTTAGAGGAAGTCTTAAAATTAGGTAATAAATGTCTTCCAACACTGGGTTTTTTTCTTTTTACTTTTCTAGGTCCCTTTTACTCCTACATAACTTTTAAATTTCAATATCCAATTCTTCATTTATAGCAAGTATACATACACCTGAATTTTTATATATACCTTGTGCTTTCTAATCCTGCTAAAATCAAATACAAGTTCTAGGGAATCCTAGAGATTTGTTAGTATTTTCTCTGTATTTTCATCTTTTACTTCTACCTTGCCAATCGTATGCTAATTGTTTCTTTTTATTGCCAGACTATTTTGGATTGGGCCTATGTTTCAAAGTTTAATGGTCAGATGAAGAACAGGCATATCTGCCCTTGTTCCCCACATTAGGGAGAGGCAGCATTGTATCTTTTCCATTCATATAAAGTGTTTTTGCTGGAAGTATGGAGTGCATGGCTTATCTGTTGAGAAGGTTCTGTTCTACTTCTAGTCTCCTGATAGCTTTGACCATGAACAGCTGTAGAATTTAGTCCAATACATTTTCTCCAACTACTGACAGGATCATATGGCTTTTTCCTTTCCTCTGTTAAAATGATGACTTATGGGATTGGATCCTCCAATGCTGAACCAACACTGCCATCCCTATAACAAAACCACTTTCTACATACTTCCAGATCTGACTTCTAGTAATTTGTTTTGTTAAACAAATTTTTATCTATATTCATACTTTTTCTTCTATTATCTTTATCCAGTTTTAGTATTAGCTCAATGTTGAGTTCCTAAAATGAGGGGAGAAGTGTTCCTTCTTTCTTCTGCTTTAAATGTTTGATGTAATTTATCAGTTAAAATGTTTATGAGCCTATTGTTGTCATATACATAGGTTTTCAAGCTAGGAATATACTTTCTTTAATAGGTGCTATTCAAATTTTATATTTCCTCCAGAGTCAGTTTCATTAATTTGTCTTCCAAGGTACTTCTTAGGAGTTGTCAAATTTATTTCAGAAAAGTTTATTGTAATATACTTTCTATAGCCTTTTAAATTCTGTAAAATCTGTGGTAATGTCCTCTAAATTTTGATATTGTAATTTTTAAAATGTATAATTAATATTGTGTAATAGGAAGAAAAGGTCTAAAGGAGTAGGGGAAGTGGAAGGGGTAGGGAAAAAGAAAGAAGGGAAAAGAAAAAATATGAGAAAAGAAAAAAATGGAAACAAGGTCTTTGCAAATAGGGAAGGGTGGAGGGGGTGAAGGGAGGGTAGGGGATGGGAAAAAAAATAAGAACCAAGATATATCATGTAAAAGTACAAGATCCCAATGATGAATGTAACTGTATTTTATACCTAAAATGTTCGAATGGATATGTAATCCAATCTGTGCTCAGAGGAAAATAATAGAAATAATAGAGGCAAAGAAATACTTGAAGAAAATTATCCTGGATAGTTAGGAAATAAGAATTATCATCCCAAAACCATTAAATGAGATAAATAAAAAGAAATATATATTACATATATTTCTAAGTATCAAGGGAGAGAGGGAAAAAAACATTAAAAATAGCCAGAAGAAAAAAGATAAATGCCTATAAAGTAAGGATGGCTAACTTCTCAACAACATTAATGGAGGCTAGAAAAACAGAGGCATGCTATTGTTATTGGCTGAGAAAAATTAACTGTTAGCATAGAAGGCTAGCAAACCTCTTTCAAGAAGGAGGGCAAAATAAAGACATTTTCAAACAAATGGAAATAAAGAGTAGCACCAGCAGGAGGGAACTTCTTAAACAAGCCTTTTTCAGGCAAAAGGAAAATTATTCCAGGCAGAGCCAGCTGTAAAGGATGTGGGTCAAGCAGAAGGAAAATGAGACCCAGTATAAGAACCGAGAGACAGAATAGAAGAGCAAGAAATGTGGTAATAATAATCATACAGGTAAACCTAAATTAACACTATGTGTATGAAACCACAACACTGACATCTAATTTTCTGTATTACATGTATCCTTTCTCCTCTTTCCTTTCTTTTATTAATACATGTTTGTCATACATAAGAAATACAGTCATCATGGGGAATTGGTACATATACATATCACATCTTGATCCTTTTTACCGCTCCTTCAAAAGGCTAAAATATAAATATGAAGGAAATAAAACACCACATCAGGACCCCAGGTAAGTTGGGAGGAAGTGATCAAACCATCCTAGGCCTCTTGGATTGCTTGGAAAAGTATAAAAAATACCAACTTGACAATAAACCTTGTCAAATTAAATAGACACATTAAAGCAGCTAGGGCAACCATCAGAACCAATCAAGTAGACTAAAAGCTTGACCATATTCCAGAACATAATAAAGCAGAGGCCATCAATTTCAAAGAATTGGTACACACAGTCTCAGATTACAACGCAATTAGGTTAGAACTTAATAACAAAAGTGAAAAACGCCCATGTGCTTAGAAATTAAAACATATTTCTGAACACTTCAAAAATAAAAGTAAAGCAGTAAGGGAATTTTAAATATACAGAAAAATAATAATGATACCACAATATAATAAACCTTGCTGGATGCAGTAAAAGTGGTATTGAGGGGATTATAGCCCTAAATGCTTACATTACAAAAGAAAAGCAATCAAAATCAATAAGCTAAATATTCAGATTAAGAAATGAGAAAAAGAACAGCAGACTAAACCTAAAGAAATTTAAGAAAGGAAATGAGGTACAGGAGGGTCAGAGAGAGAGAAGGAGAGAGAGACAGGGAGATAATAACAAAAATAGAAATGAGAGCAGACACTTATTGAGCATCTACCATATGCCAAGCACAGCTCTGACATGTATTATTAGCTCAATTTATTTTCACAAGAGGCAAATGGGATGTACACCATTACTATCCCTATTTTTATAGAAGGGTAAACTGAGGTATGGAGTAGGTAATGCAACCATATGGTCAGGAAAGTCAACAATGCCAAAGTTGGTTCCTGGAAAAGACTTAAAAAGAGAGAGCCCTCAGGCATGATGGAAACCAAAAAAAGGAAAGAGTAAGCAGAGAAAGAAGGTTCATTAATTAAGGAAGAAAGACCACACCGTAGACACTATGGGGATAAATGGTAAATAAATACCAGGAACAACTCTACAATACTGATTTTGAAAACAGATGACATGGGCATACTCCTATAAATACACAATTGATGAAAACTAACTCAAAGAGGCATTTTTAAATTTTCAGTCGTGTGACCATTAAAGAAGCTAGATTAGGAGTGGAAATTTTTCCACAAAGACAGTGGGTCAGGATGGCTTTAAAACATACCTTCTCTAAACTTCCAGATAGAAATAAATCTGATCATCCAAAAGCATTTCTAGTTTATGAGGCTAATAAAATCTTGACACTAAACAAGACAACAGCATGAGAATAGAAAATTACAAACCAAGTTCACGGTAGAATGTTAATGCAAAAGTCTTAAACATAATGTTGGGCCAGGGATTTAGCTCAGTGGTTCCGCTGCCTGCTGCGCAAGCGCAAGGACCCGAGTTCAATCCTCGGTACCAAAAAAAAAAAAAAAAACATAATGTTAACATATGAACCAGCATGGTAAACATAGCCAGACCAAGTTGGGTTGTCCCAGGAATGCAAGGTTGGTGTAACACTAGGAAACTAATTCATGTAAATCTTCCCTTTAAGAGATTAAAAGAGAAAAACCACATGAATACTTAAATTGGTATAAATAAAATTCATTATCCTGTCATGAATAAATGCTGAACTAAAAATGAAAGGGGACTTTTTACCTGGATGAAGAATATTTATAAATGAACTATGGTAAGTTGAGTGCAGTGTCATGGATTTGTAATCCAGCTACTTGGGAGTTGAAGCAGGAGGATCACAAGCTCAGGCCCTATCTGGGCAATTTAGTGAGATCCTGTCACAAAATTTCTAAAAAAGTGCTTTTTTAGAAAAGTACTGGGGATGTAGCTCAGGGACAGAGCACCCCTGGGCTCAATCTCTAGTACCACCAAAAACAAAAAACAAAAAAACCTACTGTAAACATCAAACATTATGATAAAATGCTCAAAGCTTTCCCTCTGAAATCAAGAACAAAATAACAGAAAGTGCTACCCCTATATTCACTAAGGTTACAAAGAAAGAAAGAGAGAAGGGTGAGAAAGACGGAAACCAAGCTATCATTATTTGCAGATGTGATCATTTGTGTGGAAAATGTAAAAGAATCTACAGGTTAAGAAACAGATTTAATAAAGAAGCTTTACAAGTTTATTAGATCTAAAATACATATGCTACATATAATATTTACTATGTATATTGTATATACCGAAGTATGTTTCTATGTACCAGTAAATGAAAAAAGACATCATTTTCAACTGAAAATAAATAAATAAATAAAACCTAGTAATAAATCTAATGAAAGTTTTAGGAACCCCTTCTGGAGAAAATTAATATACTTAACCTATTTTTTAGGGGAAAAAAGGAAGAAATTTATTTCTTTATAAAAAAATAAAACAAAATTGCAGAATAATAAGAAATAACATAGTTAATACACTGTGCATGTCATGACCCGCGTGGCTGAAGGGTTCACAGAGTGAGAAATGAAGGTGAGAGATTAAGAAACTTAAAGACTAAGACAAAGAAGACAAAGCTGACAGTAAAGTTTACATAGCTAGAGCAGTGCTCCCAGCATGTGTATCATAATCTTAAAAGTAGGTACTCAGAGCACAGGACATAGACAAAAGATTCTCTCTTACAAGGAAGAAACAGAAGGGCCGGGGATTTAGCTCAGTGGTTCCAGCGCCTGCCTTGCAAGCACAAGGTCCTGAGTTCGATCTCTTGTACCAAAAAAAAAGAAGAAGAAACAGATAATAGCACAAAACTTTCTTTTCAATGAACTAAGAGGAACTAGTAGTATAAATGAAACAGATTAGCATATATATCAAAATATTATTGAAACAGCAGAATAGGTAATTTGGGGAATTATTTGAACTTCTCCCTACTCTCTATCTAACTTCTATTTTGTTCTTTATTTGTACATACAGTATATATTCTGAGTGGAATAGTTAAGCTTGTGTGTCTGGCTTATTTATACAGACCTCAGCACATTTCCATTCTCAGGGTATGTAACTTTATTTTTCTACTCCCCTACAGTTCAGGTATTTGTTCTTTTTCAACTAAAAGGAGAAAAAAAACAATCTGTCAGAACGATTTCTGTTCATTGAGTCTCACTGACCTGTTATCTTAAGTAGAAACTTAACATTTGTGAAATATTTTTGAGTTTTCTAAACATCATTACCTTCACTACCTTTCACAACAGGTGGGCACGTGAGGAAACTGAGGCTCAGATAGGTGAAGTAACTGCTGTGGGATATAACTAGGCAGCAGGATCTAAACCCAGGTCTACTTGAACTTTGATCACACCACACCCCTTGCCCACAAACTGGGGGTTAATCCCCAATGGTTAATCCCCGTGTTGATTAACACCATGTTAGAAGCTGGAAGCCATGGTAGGCAAGGTGGATATGAACTTACTTTCCTGGAGCCTAGAGTCAGCTGAAGGAAACAGATGACGGAACAATTACCTCATGGCAGGAGGGCAGGAAAGCTGCCTGGAGGAGGGGGCGTTTACTTCCAGCTGGAAGAGGAACATGAGTCATCCTGGTGAGGACAGGCAGAAAAGACAAGGTAAGACATTCCAGGCTGTATGAAGAGCAGGTGCCATGGCTTGGAGGAGAGAGAGAATGGCCTGTGCACTGCAGAAAGGAGTCTGGGTGGCTGGAGCCAGTGCTGTCAGGGTGTGAAGGGCGAGAGGGAACCGGCAAATCTACACAGGACCACTGCAGAGCAGGTTAAGGGGCCTGGGCCTGATCCTAAGGAAAGTGAGGAGCCACTGATGCAATTTAAGAAAGGGAGAGTCTATTTTGATCTGGGCTTTGGAGGACAGAGTGAACAGAGGGTAAGAAGGGACCCTAAGTCAAGAACCTGTGCCCAACCTACCTGCTTTCCACCCATCTGGAGCCCTGACGCACTCATGAGCCCACTCTCAGTACTTGTCAGAACTCTGGGCCAGTGTGACACTGCCTGATGGTACAGCTGAAAGCGGATATATATTGTATATACCTTAGAAAAGGGGATGAGAGGCCCCAGGGCTGGAGAGCTGCTAGGGCTGTAAAAAGAATGAGCAGAATTAAACTCTGAATTTTCTCTCTTCCCATCTTTCCCCTTTGTCTCTGCAGAGTGGCCTCAGTTTCTCCCACTGTGCCTGTGCATGTCCCATGAGGCCTGAGAAGGTGACCAAAAGCATCTACTCTGAACTCCATGATTTCAGAGGCAATCCCTCACCCTCCTGAGCTTAGTGAGACTTAGGGATGCAGTCCTGATTGGCCAAGCCTGGGTCACACTTCTGTTCATGTTTACAGGGTGAAGCGAAGAACTGTAATTGACCCAACAAAAAAGCAATACTGCACCATTATAGGTGAAGGGGAGCCCTGGAAAGAGGCTAAAAACAAACAACAGATAATCAACAAGCAAACACAGGTAAAACAACCAGATGTTGTAAGCAAATGTTCTAAGTCGCACATTCTGTAAGCTGCTGCTCAGTTAATGCTTCGACAAGAGCTTCTTAGACCACCTCCCAGTCACAGCGAGAAGACCCCTTGTGTCCCCATCGTGTTTTACACTTACCCTTGTCACAGCACTGGTACAGGTGTGTCTCCCCACTGGACTGCACATCCTAAAGACAGGGCTTCTCTGAGTCACTGTCCTGGCACAGAAGAGGAGCTGCAAATGGCTGCTAGTGGACAATTCACACCTCTTCCCAGGGCTAACTAGTAGAAACAAGCTAACCACCATGAAAACTGCTGGTTAACCTGGATCAGTCTGTCCAATGACCAGTCAGTAAAAATGGGAAGAGGGTAGTAGCCAAAAGCTGTGTGAGGCTGATCCAACAGGTGCCCCACAGGGCTCTTCTGACAATTCTTCTCACATACCTGCACAGTCATGAAATTAGCCCTGGCGTTGGCAGTGTCACCAGGAGCAGCCCAAGAACATGATCCAAGAACATGGTCACAGAAAGTGGGACTTTAGGTAAAGGCCAAACCCTCTGCAGTCACAGCTGATGTTGCCCGTGGCAAGCAGCCGCTTGGGACCCGCGGCCCATCACCCCAGCCTCCTATGGCCTCAGCCAAGACCTGGCAGGGCCAAGCCTTCAGCTAGCAATCTGAATTCTGGAGGAGGGGACACTCTTCACAACTAGGGTAAATTTCCCTCCACACACAGTGAGACAGGCACAGGGTGCTCTCTGCAGCACTTCTCATATGGAGAAAACTGGAATCTAAATACCTGTCAATGGGGAAGTGGTTTTTTAAAAGATGACACAGCCAATTCACAGAATGTGATTCATGGCCTCATTGTAAAAAGCAAAGTGGCTCTATATGTACCACCAGGGAAAGATGCCTGAGATGTTACTGATGGAAAAAAGTGAGACACACAAACATGCATATTGCATGATACCTTTTATGTTTTCTAAAGCCCCCATTAAAATGTGTGCATATGTATGACTCAGAAATGGGTCTGTAAAGATTCTGTGCTACCCTGAAAATAGTGGTTATTACAGGGAAGCGATTCAAATGTGGAGGTGAGTTATAGGGGAGATGGATCCAAGGAACTCTTTCTTTATCAAAGCTATCCAACTATATGACAAAGAGAATATATGCAGATAGCATTCGCATAATCGAGATTTGGATTTGGAAAAAGTCAGGAAGTTATGTGAATTGTAGCATTGCCAGGAATAGCAGAAAACTCAAAAACAGCCAAAACACCTCCCTGAAAGAACCAGAAAAACAAATTGCTGGTGCCTGTGACAAAAGGCTACTGGGCAGCTATTGAGAACGATGGAACAGATCCAAGTGGGGAAATATTCATTCTCTAGTACAAATGACAGCTGCAAAATGATGCTTAGAGTATGGACCTGTGTTTGTCAGAAAGACAGGTTATTATACACCTAGGGAAAAAAATATCTGCCAATCACTGTGGATGGGGAGGAGGTGGGTGTATCCTTGAAGTTGCACAGATCTGGGTTCAGTTCCTGCTCTGAAGCCAGTTAAGTGGCCTTGGGGGTCACTGCAACACTCTGAGCCCCCTTTATTCATTAAAAAGGACAATGGCAGAGTCTAAAGCACAGTGTTGATGGCAGCATTGAAAGAGTGAAGAAATTCAAAGCTCCTTCCAGCAGGTGCGACAAAGCCAGCACACAGAGATTAGTATCTGCAGTGTCTCGTGGGGAAGTGGGGATTGGATGGGAGACAGGACATGCACAATCCTTATGCATTTCTACAGTGCTTGAATTTAACAGTGAACTTGCATCACATTCAGATTTCAAAAAACTGCTAAGGGGTAGCATTGTAGTTCAGTGGTAGAGGACTTGCCTAGCATGCAAAAGGCCCTGGGTTTGATCCCCAACAGTGCAAAATAATTAATAAAAATTACAATTACAAAAATTAGTAAAAGCTAAAAGAAGTCAAGCCATCCCAGCAGCTGCTTGTGGTGTGTCCACTCCACCTGGCTCTCAGCTGTGGCACTATCCTGGCACGTGCTCCCGGGCCTGGCACAAGGGCCACTGCCCACTCTTACCTCAAGAATATTGCTTGCAGTTCCAAGACTGTGATTATGATAAAGTGTAGATAAAATGAGTCAGGCTTTCCAATCACAGTGATCCCTCTCCACTGCTGGCTCTGGACCAGGGGGACAGGCAAGAGGTTGGTGACAAGTGTTCTCCTGTCACCTGCCTGTATCCTGAGATTTAATATAGTTTTGACATTTCTCCAGCTGAGCGGCAGCCAGAGCTCCAGTTGCATGAAATCAGGCAGATAAAAGCCAGAGCAAAGGGCACAGAGACCTTGACTCCCTGTCATTTTGCCACCAGCTCTCCCAGAGACAAGCTGGCACGTTAAGCTGCTGAAGTCAATAATGAAATGGATCAGGGCTGCAGGTAAAAGAGATTGAGAATCCCACAAAATTGCTTCTTCTTTGAGAGTCACGAGGGTCTCCTGTTGTCTTTTGGTGAGCAGGGGCAATGGGGGGCTGTGCAGAGGAGCCCCCGGCTGCTAGCTGTGGAGTCTGAGGGCTCCAGACCCAAGCACTGAGCACTGACTGTGTGCAAGGCCAAGGCAGGTCCCGGGGATGCCAAAGTGAATAAGACAGGTGAGGTCCCTGGCCCCAAGGACAATCATCCTTATAAACTAAGATAATGATATCATCATTCTTTGGTTGTCTATCAATGTCCAGCTCTGTGCTGAATTCTCCATGTGCCCGTTTTTCCATTTAATCCTAATAATACCCTACGAAACAGAATTTTACAAAAAGGGAAACTGAGGCTCAAAGAAGTTAGGAACATTGTCCACTGGACAATGGTTATGCAAAAGGCATTACGAGGGTCTGAACCCAAACCTCCTCTACCTCCAGAACCCTCCCCCCACATACTACAGGAGCAATGTTTCTCTCTGGATCTGCTCTGGGGACTCAGGGACCTGAGTGCTGGTCCCAGTTAAGCTCTGTGTGGCAGTCATTAAGCCTGGTGTGACTGGCTGGACAGCCCTGCCTTAGGTGCATCCCTGGGTGAGAGCTGAGAAAAGGTGAAAAGGATCTTGCATTAATTCATCTACCAATAATTGAGCCATTATTTCTGGACACCCAAGTACCAACCCAAGGGGGCTGATGCCACAGCCCAGCCCTCCTCAGCTTGGTGAGTCACTTATGGAGACCGTGGCTGTTACTGTTGTTTGTTGTCTGTTCTTTTTTCTTATTTTACTTTTGATTAAAATGTATTGATGTATTGACTGTAGATATCACTGGGGTTTGGTGTGATACCACAATACATGCATACAGTGTGTGTTGATCAAATTCAGCCTCCCCTTACCCAGCCTTCCCTACCCACTTTCCAACCTCTAGCAACCACTGTTCTACATTCAGGCCAACTGTCTGGCTTTTTCCTTAATCTCCACATATGAGAGAGAATGTGCAGTACTTGTCTTCTGTGTCTGGCTGATTTTACTTAACGTGAGGTCCTCCAGTCCTATTCATTCTGCCGCAAATGACAGTATTTCATTCTTCTTTGTGGCTGAATAATACTCCATTGTGTACATATATCCATCCCTTGATGGGCACCTAGGCTGGTTCCACATCTTAGCTATAATGACAGTGCTGCAGTATGCATGGGCATGCAGGGATCTCTTTGGCTGGCTGATTTCCTTTGTCAATGTCCTTCCCAGGAAAGTGGATTCCCAGAGAAAAGATCAGGAATAAAAACCTTCTCCACCTCTCCCAGTACTGGTTAGACATTTCCCCCTCTCTGTTTCCCAACAAAGTGACAGTTTGAAAACATTTCACCTTTAGAAAGTTCTAGGTCTCCAGTACAGACTAAAAATCAGGTTGAGTGACACTTTCGCCGGGTTGGAGTTCTGCTGTGACTTTTTACATTTTTCTTCCCAACCACCTGCAGTGGCATGGGGTCGGGACATCTTGAATTCAGAGGTGTAGCTCCCTTCCCCTTCTCCTCGTCTCTCCCTTCTATCCACCTGCATGTGGCTGCCACTCACAGGCCCTGCAGGGCAGCCCAGAGTCTGAGTCCTCACCCCAGCATCCGCCCGGCCCACCCACAGCTTCTGGCCTTCCCCTCCCCTCACTCCTTCCTCCTGGAGAGCCACAACCCTGTCACAAGAAGTAAGCCTCTGCCCTAGTCTGGGCCTCAGTTTCCCCACTGCAGAATGGGGTCCAGACAGGGAGCCAACACCTTCCAACACTCACTGTTAAAGTCTTCAGCTCCCTGAGTCAAGGGGCAGGACCCTGTGTCCTTCATGGCTGGATCACCAGCACGGGGCCCAGCACACAGTAGGGCGGCAGGGTGTGGAGTTCTGAGCATGGACCTGAGTCCATGGAAGAGTCAGCTTTGCTCTTTACCGGCCACGTGGCTCAGGCCCTTTGCAGCTCAGGGTTCTGGTCCCTCATCTGTACAGCATGAGACCATCGTCACCTCCTACAGAGTGGTCATGAGGATCACAAGGCAACAGGTGGGCGCTGCAGCTGGGCTGGTACACACTGTGCACTGCTGTGATTATCCACATTGATAACTCAGCTTTAACCCAGAGCTGGGTCAGTGCTGCCTCCTCCTTGTTGAGACATCTGCTTCCTTAGCAGGTAGCAAAGGGTCTACCTGCCTTCCCTCCTTCCTCCCTCTCTACTTCTTCCCTACCTTCCTTCTTCCCCTTCCCTCTCCCTTCCCTTCCCATCTTCTTTGGCCCCAGCACTGCTTTTGGCCCTGGGCAATAACAGGGAAAGAGAGAGTCCGGTCTCCCCATCCTGGGGCTGATATTCCAGTAGGAAGAGCAACAATAACCCGGGAGCTGGACAAACGAGTTAAACGATTTCAGGCTATGACAAGGAAATCCAAGGAAAAATAGGGTGCTGTAAAGGAGAATAATTCTCCTCTGAGAAAGCTCATTCTGCTGCGCATGAGAATGGAAACAAAACCAAACAGGCCCAGCATCGGGCGGCGGCAGATCCTTTGTCAGTTGCCCCCTCCTGTCCTGGCACAGGGGTGCCTCCAGTGTGGCGCCTTCCCCTCCCCAGACTCCCCACCCCCAGCTCCTGGTCATTACAGCACCCAGTTGGGCAGTGCCCCAAATCGTGTGCTGCTGCCCGCCCCACCCCCTCTCTAGCCGAGCATCCCCCCTCACCCTCTGGACCCCAGCAATGGGCCCAGATAACCACTATGGTTGTGCGACCATGTCCCTGCTGTAGCTTATTGGACGGGGGGAATCTGTCCCAAGGCAGACCAATCAGATTTGGGGTCGGGCTTGAGATGCAGAACTTTGCCTTCATCTGCTGGGAAGACAGGGTAGGGAGAGGGCTGGGCCACCACAGAAGAGGGAAAGGAGGGGGCATGGAGCTGGGATTGGAAGATGGGAGCCCCATCTGTACCCCAGACCCTGCTCCCTTCCCCTCTCATCCATGGAATCGGCTTCCGGCTTTGACTAAAGTCAGCCCTCTGGTTCCACCCTCCTGAATAGAGGGCCCCAGTTCACCACCATCCCCTCCCCCTCCCCCTGGCAATGCTCTGTGCCCCACTACCTGCCACTGTCCTCTGAGCCTCTGCCGACTGTGGGGTATGAGAGGAAATGAGGAGTCAAGGAAAATCCCAAGGCTTTAGCTTCAGTCACGGGAAGGATAGGGTTTCCACTCACAGAGATGGGGCAGCCGGGGGGGGGGGGGGGCAGGCTGGGCTCAGTAGGAATCCGCTCGCTCATCTTGGGATGTTCACTATGAAAAGCCCCATTAGATCTCCAAGAAGAAATGTGGAATCTAGGCTGGAGAACACACGTGGTCATGTCTGCTCTTGTCAAAAATCCCTCTTTTCACCTTCTCCACTTGGCAAACTCCTATAGATCCAGCAAAACCCAGGTTAGAGCCTTCTGTTATGGAAAGCCTCCCTGCCTTCTTCCTATCCCTGAAGCATAAATCTGGCTTCTGCTTCTGAGGATGGTAGCTCCCTCCACACTGGGTCTTCTTGACCTCACTGGGTTTAGTGATGTGGCCAGGTGGCAGGACTTACACACTGGCGGGAGGCTAAGCAGTAACCTCCAGGGTTCAGACCCTCAGCACACACTGGAACACTGTCTCTTCTAACCCTACCCCTCTGCCAAAAGAGGCAGGGACCAAATCCAGGTCTTACTTCACTGGGTAGCTCTGGAAGCGTGAGGACCAGCGGCCTTGGCCCAGCCCAGCATCCCCACCCCTCTGGGATACATTCAGTGGGGAATCTCCAGGGACCTCCAGGGGGTCCCCAAGTGGAGGCCAGTGACAGCCAGGAGAACAGCAGTCTCCACTGGTAGCATAGCAGACAGGCTTTGAACCCACATGAAACCCCAGGTGCCCTTAGCTGGGGGCTTTGCAAGGAATGCCAGTTCCCTTGTATGCAGGGGCCCTAGGGTTGCAGGATCCTCCTGGTCCTGTGACTTGCCACCTCATTGTGCCTGGGTCAGTGGCATCTTGTGCACTCTGCTGTCTAGCCTGGTTCCCATCAGTGCCCTCCCAGGAGCTGCTACAGCCCAGAATCAGGTCTGTGGCAGGAGGGAAACTTGGCCCATTTGGGATGAGGGCCCCCCATGCCTCCTGCCCCTGGGGACCTCAATCTCATCCCAGGCCTGGACCATCAGAGCCTGTGACAGGTGGGGGTGGGGGGAGGGCCTGGACCGTCAGCACAGAGACACGCACTCAGTACACAGGCCAGTGTCAGGGCACCAGGAGCTCTCGACACACTTGATCTTTTTCTTCCACTAAATCAGTATGTTTGCACTGGAGCTGAGCACCGTGGTGAGTTCAATGTGCGCATACATCCAAGGTATAAAAACTGACCTCCAATTTGATTCGGCAGGTTTATTGGCCTCCCTAGTTCACCTGCTGCCCTGGGCTCATCCAGGTACCAAGCCCTGGGCTTCAGACCCAGCACGGACAATGAACGTCTTTTTTCTCTTTTCTCTTTTCCCCTCCTCCTCCTTTGTTCCCTGTAATCTCTGGGAACAAGGAAACAGGATCTCAGAATGGTGCTGCCTCCATTTAATCAGGGCCTGATTCTTTTATCACAGAACTAAGAGACAGAGGCTGCCAAAGGAGAAAGACCAGGAAGATACTAACTATAATTAACATCTCTCTGCTTCCCAGCAAATAGGAATTCATCCAGAGTGTGGGTTGCTTTTCATGGAGCTCTAGAATGGAAGACACTGGGGCCCCAATTCCCTGGATTAGCAGAGAACACCCCTGCCCAGACAAAGCAGAATTCAGAGGGACTGGGGCTGCCAGGATGAGAGGCAAGATGTGAGCCTTGCAGCAGGACCAGGGAGACCCCAGGTAGGGGTTGGAGCCAGCCTGGATCCCTCTACCAGGACAACTAGACGCCCTGAGCCAGGGGGTGGGGGAGGGGCCTTTTCAGTGAGCCGCACAAGGGAAAAAGACTCTGTAATTGTCTGGAATACAGAGTCTTGCTCTTTTGTGTTCTAAGCCATAAAACACCTCAGTAAAACCAGGCCTCTGTTCTCTGCAAGACACCAGAGGCAGAGCCTTCTCCCGGTCCAGGGCCACATGGATACTCTGCAATGGTAAAAGAACTTGTCAGGCAGGCAGACAGCAGGTGGCCTGGCCCATGTCACACAGAAACCACTGAGAGGCAGCTGTAGCCCATCTTCCAGCAAATGAAGATGGGCAGCGGTGGGGGCTCCCAGGGCCGTGAAAACAAGCCCTAGATCCTTCCATTCCCACCTCCTTCAGGGGCATGAGAGTGATTGGTTTGGTTTGGCTTGGCTTGGCTTGGCTTGGCTTGGCTTGGCTTGGGCACTGGGGATTGAACTCAGGGCCTCACACATGCCCAAGCATGCAGTCTGCTGATGAGCTTCACCCCCAGCCCTGATAAATGTTTCCCACCAGCCAAGGCCACAGTCCCTTCCAGAGCCTGGTCTATCTGCTCACGAGCTAGAGAAAGGCTGAGCAGCACAGTGCACAAGTGAATGAGTGCAAGGAGGTTAGAAGAACAAGTAAACTATTATGTGAATGAATGAATGAATGAATGAATGAAGAAATGGGTGAGAACAAGAATGAATGAATGCACTGAATGAGTGAATGATCCTGTGAATTCCAGGATGGAAGAAAGCAAGTCTGACTGAGGGAACAAGGCTAGAAATCATTCCAGACATATTCCCATGATCCTTGCCTCATAGGAGAAGAAACTGAAGCACAGAGAGCTTCGAAACTCATCCAAGCCACATGGCTGCTGGGGGTCAGAGCTGGGCCTACACTGGGCAGTCCAGCTGCATGGCCCACACTTCCAGCTCTGCCTTGGGCTGGTGCCATGGCCAAGGCTCACAGGAGACCAGGCCTTCCCATCAAACCCCATGCTGCCCAGAGCTGACATTTTAAATACTAACAAAATTGAGCTCCTCCAGTCTGAAGGGTGCTCGATTTCATCATCCAATCTTTCTAACCTGTTGGGGCTGGCATGGGGCTGGAGGCAGGTTCTGCCATTCCCAATGGCTGTTTCTGGTAGTTTTCAACTTTCTCAACTTCCTGCTTCTGGAGGGTTGGAGGGGCACCAGGCACGCTTCGTTGGCTGCAGAGGGCTTTCTGTGTCCCAGGCAGGGTCCCAAGACAGAGGGAAAATCATCCCTAGGAAGTGTTGTGGCCCTCACCTGCCATCACCCCCATCCTGAAAGTATTGTTTGGGGCCAGAAGTTTAGTCTCTGTCCTGGTCTCCATATTACTTGTTCTATGTATGGGGGAAGGCAGGGAGATGAGGCTAGGAGTCACATGAGGACAGGCTTAGACTCAGTACCAGCTGTCAAATCTGTTCAACAGTAAGACAGTTTGCTCAGGCAAGTGATAAGCTCCCCGTTCCTAGAAGTGTTCAAGTTATTACAGGACAGTGAAGAGAGGAATGACTGTGTCAAGGTGCAGTAAGGTGAAGAAGGTGGAGTATGGTCATTCACTGTGCAAACATCCTGATTCAGAGGTTTCTATTTCAACTCTTAAGTTTCTCTGAATGATTCTATGTTGTTTCGAGTCTTTTGTAGCGATTCCAAGAGATTTTTGTCAAGATCCTAAGATTCTGTGGGTTTCTCCCTCCTCGAAGGCATCTGTGATCTTGTAATTCTAGGATTCTGAATAAAGACAAGATGCTCACACCCTGCCACTCAAAGGTTCTATAAAAGCATCTTCGAGTGTAGGAAAGATGTTCTAAGTCCAAGAGTCTGTGTGTTGCAGGAGCTGTGAGTGGTGCCAATGTCAGAAAACGCCCCCCCATCCCACTCCATGAGAGGGAAGTGATGCTGGGAGACCCAGTCAGCAGCTCCGCAAGGAGGGGAGTCAATATTTCCAGAAGCCTCCCAGTGTTGGCAAGTGGAGCCCCCGGGAGCCCCGATCTGGGCATTGAGTGACACCTTCAGGAAACCAGGCAGGAACTGGTGCCAGCTACAACATGACTCACTGTGGGAGGATCAAGGAGGGACCTCCTGAGCCTGAGCCACACGCAGACCCTCCAGGCCACAGCTGGGCCCAGAGACAGCTGGTTTAGACCCACCAGGGCCTGCTTGGTCCCTGGGAAAGAGGCAGCCAGGGGCCCTTGCTGCCTATCCCGTGGGTACAGGCTCGCCCTCATGTGCCCCCTGGGCGGCCCCCATCAGTCTAGGCAGTAACACTGGCCTGCCAGTCTGGAGAGAGGCACATGGCCAGGCCAGCCTGGGGAGGAGAGGTGGGGCTGCTCAGAGCCAGGCCAGGGGCACCCAGGCCCAGCCGGCCACATGTCTCTCAAAGTTGCCATCTCTGGCTGGCCATGAGCAGAGTGGCCCCTCGCCTGGCCCCGGGCAAGGCAGGAGAGGCCTCTGGCTCAAGGCCCAGACAGCAGCTGCAGCCTCAGGGTGGGGACCATGCCCTACACAGGCACAGATCAGAAGGCCGCAGCCTCATGACGCTCTGCCTGTTTTCCACCTCCCACCCTAGCTTCGGTGGCTGCTATAGTAACCGCATAGAAGGAGGGGACAAAGGCGACTCCTAGATAGCGTGCAGGGGCAGCTCGGACCCCTGAGCCTGTGAGCCAGGGAGCCCAGGGACAGAAACTCTCGCCTGGAGGGCTGAAGGAAGGTGTCCTGGTGGGGGAGGGGATGATCTCTGCTCCTTCCCAGCCCCGTAGCAACACACACTCTCTTAAGGAAGCCCTGGGACTTCTGTTAATGCTCCTGTTTCTCAGACTAGAACACTGAGCTTCGGAGGGGCTGCAGCATGCCTACGTCACTAGCCACTTACCAGCAGGGCCACGCCTGTCTGGCTCTTGATTTTCCTTGAGCCTCAATCACCACAGACATAAAATAACCAACAATTACAGGCCCCAGCAGGCTCAAGGGGCTGGGAAGGGCCTGGACCAAGCGTGGGGAAACAGGCTCACACTGAGACACTGGGTTTCCCAACTGCACAGCCTTGGCCTCTCTCAGCCTCTATATCCTGGTCTCCACAGTAGGAGGAAAGGCCCCAACCGCCATCCTCTCTTGTTCCCTTTGCAGACAATCTGTTGCAGACCAGTCATCCGCAGTGGTTGTCGCCACATACACCTCTGCCCCTCAAAGACACTGCCCTTGTTGGGGCCACAGTGGGCTCTGCATTGGCTCAGCCAGCAGACAGCTTCAGCGCAGGCTCTGTCTCCACACAACACCCAGACTGTGTGCTGTTCCTCCTTTTCCCTCTCTGCTCTGGGCCCTCCTCCTGCTCTTCCTTCTCACTTCCTCCCCAGGGGCCAACACTCCCCGAGGCTTCAGACATCTGCACGTTTGTGATGACCCCGAACCCCCACCAAAGCAGCTCAGTACCTGCCTCCCGCCAGCCCCAGCACACAGGTACCCCAAGTCCCCAACACAGCATCTCCATCTCCCCGGCCCCAAACCTGCTCTTCTGTGTAGCAACCCTGAAAAGGCTCCTGCAGGCAGAAAGCTGGGCACCCACTGCCACCCTCCCATCTACCTCAGCTGGTTCACTCCCTACACGAAGCCAGGACAAAAACCCCAGCATCTCTAAACCCCTCACTCCCAGACCCACTCCTGGCATCTTAGTGGAAGCCTGGGGCTCCAGTCTGCATCTCAGCCCCATCTGCTGCTGGCTTCTCCCTGTCTCGGCCCTGCCCACACCCCTCCATGGCCAGGACCTTTGGACCCAAATCTGCTAGTGTCCCTCCCAGCTCACATCCGAATAGCTATCTTTGGAGGAAATGCTATTCTCTCCTTTCCACCCACCACAGCCCTATTACCGAGTCTCTGGAGTGCCAGCCTGCCTACTCCGTCACCCATGAACTCCTCCTGGTCCTGCAGGTCCCAGCTCAGGGGCCCCTTCTTTCAGGCGGGCTTCTGTGACACAGCAGCCTGTGGTCCCCACTCCAGCTGTCCTCACACTTCCTGGTGACATGTGCCTAACCCCACTTTCTCTGCTCTACCAAAGCACCATGAAGGTGTCTTGTTCAGCACTCTCTGCACTGCCGTATCTGGTATGTAGTAAGGTATTCAACTGCTTTAGTGGGTGGGTGGGTGGATAGATGAATGGATGGATGGATGGGTGGATGGATGGATATATGGATAAACTGATGATGGATGGATGGCGGGTAGATGATGGACGCATGGATAGATGGATGAATGGTGGGTGGATGATAAATGGATGGTGGACAGATGATGGATGGATACATGGATGATGAATGATGAATGAATGGGTGAGTGGATGGATAGGTTGGTGGATGATGGATGGATGGATGGATGGATGGATGGATGGATGGATGATGGGTGGATGGGGCAGAAGCTACACATCTAACATTCACAATTGTTTCAGACCTCAGAGATTACACCAAACTGTCCCCAACCAACCAACAGATCTTTACCATAGGAGAGGGTTAATTCACCCAGAATAAAGCCTTAATACATTTCAGGGAGTGAACCACCTTCACTTGTTGCACCTCCCAGATAAGACCCTGTAAAGTAGGCCCTGTGGCTTCAGCCTTTAGGCAAGGACATGGCAACTCTAAGAGTCAGTGAGTGGCCCAGTGGGTCCTTCACCCAGGGTGTGTGGTCCAAGGAGGACCCCCTTGTGGGGGCTGCTCACACAAAGCTTTGGTAAGGAAGGGGATAATGAGGTCTGGGCCACTTACCTGCCAAAAACTTCAGGTCATTGCACCCAGATTGAAGCCCCTGAGGATGACAGTGGCACTAATGCTAGTAATAGTACCAACACAGGCCCTGCTGCTACAGCTGAGCCACCGCTCTGAGCTCCCACCAGCTCTCCTTCTCTCTCATCTTCCCCCTCACCACACCCCTGTGAGCTGCTGTCACTCATCCCTGTGTGGTAGATGGGGAAACTGAGGCTCACAGAGGAGTAACAGCCTGCCCAAGGCCTCTCAGCCACAAGCAGAGCCAGGCTGGACCCTGGGCATCTGACTAGTGCAGTGGACTTTGTGTGCCAGGCTCCAGCGGCTGCTCTGATCCTGTCCCCAGCCCCAGCCTGCACAGCAATGACCCCATTGCCACCCACCGCATCTGAAATGGGCTCCTTTTTCAATGCCTCAGCCAGAGCACATGCGGCAGTGAACCCGAGGGCTCAGGGTGCTAATTGCTTGTGGGTTTTTTCCTGATACCTATTAAAGTGAGTAGCAGACTGGTAACATATGAAACAGAAAATGTTGGTCCATGCCTGACCACAGGTCACCTTTCACGTCCCCAGTGAGCACTGCAGCCACCGCACCCTGGAGGCTCTACTGGGTGGGGGAGGGAAGTGGAAATGAGAAGGGCTGGAAGAGCTGGAAAATGGAGAGGAGAGGAGGGGAGAGGAGGACAGAAGAGCTGGAGGAGGTCAGAAGAGGCCGCATCCCTGCAGGTGGACATGGCCTGGCCTCTCCCAGCTCAGCCCAGCCAGGACAGCACCCTCCCTCCTTCTCCTGGGGTCCCACCCTGCCAATGGAGGCTGCTCACAGGCCACAGGATAGAAGGCCCCTGTGTGGCCCTGGTGGCCCCTGAAGATAGATCCATGGGTGGTGCTGGCCACATGGCCCCTGGAGGAAGCCCCAGCACCGGACAGAATTCCCAGAAGAAAGGCTGAGAGGCACTCACTATCCACTGACTCCTGACAGGACTGAAGGCAGGAAACTCAAGGGAAAATGGAGTCACCGAAGAGGGAAAATCCTTCCCAAATGGCAGCCACATGCCCAAGCAGCAGCTGTGCCCGCCACAGGGGAGGAAGGCACCGGCAGAGAGGCTGTGGGGAGCCAGGCTGCAGCCCCAAGAGCCCGTTCTGTGGATGGGATGTGCCCAAGCTCAGCGGGCCCAGAGACAGGGCCAGCAGGGGAGGCCAACCCCAACCTGGAGCCCCAGAGCGCACCTAGAGCAACAAAGGTGGAGGCTCGGGAGCGCTGTGGGCCAGAGAGACCAGGGTTCGAATCCCAGTGCCTGCATTTGCCACTGCGAGTTCCTTCTGCCCTCTGAGCCTTCTCACCCCCCATGCACACCCTGTGAGAAAGGGACACTGACCTCCTGAAATGGCCATGTGGACTAAACGTGGTTAGTGCTGGCTCAGAGCAATGCTCAGCTCACAGAAAGTACACATGCACATTGTCTATTCATACATTTATACTCACTAAGTGCTATTTATAGAAATACAATCCACTAGGAGTATACCATTATAGATTGATATACATTTTGTTTATTTCAATTTGTACTTATTCATATATTTCTATCATTTACATAGTTTACATATGAATATATAATGATACATATACAATATAAGACTACAAGTCATTATTTATAAACATGCGCTATTATTACCTCCCAGGAGCCACGGGAAACTGAGGGACGGACTCGTTCTGTCGCCAATGCAGTCCTGGGAGGACTGGGAGGCAGAGCAGACCTAGTCTGGGACCATCAGAGCACAGCCCGGCTGGTGTGGAGTTTGAACTCAGTCACAAGCATGAAGCGCATCCTGCGCCCTGCCACAGCCCTAGGTGCCATCGACGGTGAGGTGAGGCTGAGAGAGGAAGGGGGTTTGCCAAGATCTCGCGAGACCTGGGAACAGAGCCCAGGCCCACACACTGGTGTAGGAGCGGGCAGGGCAGCCACTCAGAGCTCCTGGAGAGGCCTCCAAGTGCCGGTAGCACTCTGACATGCCGTGGCTGCGGTGGGCTGCTGTTCAAGTGCCCTCGGGGCAGCAGTCTGTGCGCAGCTCTCCCCCACCCCAGCAGTCGGCTCTGAGCTGCTGTCCCTGAGAATCCTTTGGACAGGCCCCAGACACAAAGTGGCAGCCTGCCCAGGCCCCTTACGAGCATCTGAGAGCAAGGGACAGGAAAGCCCAGCCAGGCAGACACTACCAGGGTCCCACGAGAGAGGGCATCTCCCCTCTTGGGAGCCTGTGTGTGGTGGAGAAGGGGTGGGGGTGAAGGGATCGGCTTAGATGCTACAGGTGCCACAGTGACAGGAACCCGCCCAGCGCATCGCGGCCACGCTGAGCCCTTCCCCAGCCAGGCCGACCGCCCCACTCCCGAGCCAATGCTGCCACACTGTGGCCACATTTCTCCTTCGCAGCCTCCAGAATAGGTCCTGAGGTGTTGAAGACGATGGAATTCCGCTGAACTAATGTATATCAGATTGTGCGACTTAAATATGGAAAATAAATGAATAACAAATCTTTAAAAATGTTAACCCCATAACTTCAAGGTCAACAGCAGTCCTTAAGGTCACCCTGACCAGGGTCAGGGCTGACTTCTCTAGTGGGAAAGGGGCTCGAGCATCTCCCAGGTAGCAGTGCAGGTGAGCAGGATATCGAGCAACCTCAGGGTCTGACAGACCTGGCTTCAGACCCTGGCTCCACTATAACACAACTCAAGGATCCTTCTCTCCTCAGAGCCTCAGATTGTGCCCTGTAAAATGGGGGATGATAACCATACCAACTTCACCTGGTGCTTGCAAACTGGTAAGTAACATACACTTTTTTATTGCAGTGCTAGTGGGTTGAACTGAGGACTTTCACACTGAGCTACATCCTCCTTCCTTTTTTATTTTTCATTTTAAGAGAACCTTGCTACATTGCCGAGGCTGGCCTCAAACATGTGATCCTCCTGCCTCAGCCTCCCAGAGTGCATGCATAACCACACTCGGTTTAACATACAAATTTTAGTCATCTTCATTATGCAAGAATGTCTCTGTCTGGCTCCAGCTTCCCCACCACCACCACCACGGTGCAAAGTTCAGAATTAAGTGAAATGACAGGCCTGAGCCAATTCACATTGGACCCCGCCCATCCAGGGAGCCTGTGTGTGCTGGGGAAGAAAGTTACTGTCTAAAAAGGGGGGTTACTGTCCTTTGCCACTGCCCCACCCCTGTACCACTTTCTTCTATGCGCCTCAGTTCTTCCCTGCTTGAAATGCTTCCACACTTCCTTTGCTGTCCTCTCCTTGGTAGTCAGGATCCCCCTGAGGAGAGACAGACACCCCAAGACCTGGACCAATGCAACTCAAAGCAGGTGCTCAGTAAATCACTGCTGGATAAATTAAGCAATAAATGAGTGTAACTTCCGGCTCCTCGTCTCACAAGCAATGGCCAAGTCCCTTGATTTGATCATAACTTTCACTGCTACATTATTCCCTTATAACATTGTATCCACCTACTTGTCAATGCACAGCCCAGAGTTACATCAGCCTGACCAGCCCAGTGGCTGCAAGCACCAATTCAGGAGTCTGAGATATCATTCACAGCTGGGCACACTGAACATGCTACCCTTCCATGCCTCAGTTTCCTCTTCTGTAAAATGGAGGGATGAAGAGTAAGCATCTCAAGGATCATGGTGAGAAGTAACCAAATTGAGGCCTGGTCCATGAACAGTGGCCAAAACAGTGCTGGGCACATCATAGCTGGCCCTTATTATTGGTAGCTGCATTTGGCCCCAAATTCCTATCTCTTTCCAACACATTCCTCTATTTGTGCCTTGCTCCCATTCCCACCTGCTGGCCAACTACGGAACAAAACAGGGGGGCCACGGCAGAAGGCAGTGTTCGGCCTCGAAGCCAATGACCCTGAGCTCAAAGCCTGTTGGAGCAGCTCCTTGTTGTGCAGCTTTGCACAAGTCACCTGACCTCTCAGAACTTCAGGTACCACTCAGCAGGGGTGCAATGCGCACCGGGGCATTATGGCTTCTAGGAAAAGTCACTCTTGTTTTATTTCTAGCACTGCTTCATGAGTTCCACTTCCATCTCTCTGGGATTAAATAGACTGGAAGCTGCCAGAGACGCGGAACAGTGTCTTCTATGTCATTTCCAGCAGCTCAGCATGCAGCACAGGCCTTGCACAGAGCAAGGAGCTCAGGATGCGGTGAGACTGCAAGGCCAGCCTGAGGCTTCCCACTCTGACTTCCGCCTTAATGTCTGGGACCCTTGGAGCACTGTGGCATGAGCAAGGTCCAACCGGAGAGATGGCCACCCCCACTCTCCTAACCGCCACCCTGCTTCTCAGCCTGCTCAGTGTCAGCCTTTCAGGACCTCCAGCCCCAAAAGTGAAACCTTGCACAAGTGACTCCAGCTGTGGGTCCTCAGTTTCTCCACCAGTGCAATGAGGGCAGTGGTGATAACCTCATACTCTTCTACAAGGTGTCACTGAAATAGGTGGTGAATGTTTAAATTTTTAAAATGTATTACAGTGAAAGACAAGTGTGATCAGGTCACCCCCTGCTCAGGAACCTCCTCTGGCTCCCCTCTGCTTCCTGGATAAAATCCACTCAGCCCAACGCCCTAGGTGCTGTGTGGCCTGCCTGCTACACTGCTCTCTGTCACACTTTTATTGTTGTTACTTTCGGTATGGGGGATCAAACTCAGGACCTTGGGCTTGTTGGGCAGGCAGGACACCACTGAGCTAAATCCCCAGCCCAACACACTTATTTTTATTACAGTGAAAGACAGCGCAGTACCACTGACATCATCACTCTGATAGCAGTGTGCAGAAGGAATGAAAGAACAAGAGCCCAAAAGTCAGAGAGGCCAGGTCACCTTTGAGAAGAGGGAAGAACTACAAACCAGATCATCAAGTGAGTGTGAACCTCAGAGAAGTCGTGTTCTGGAGACAGCACTGACTTTAGAGCCATTGCTTGCAGGGTTCAAATCCCAGCTCTGCCACATACAGACCGCATGATGCTTGGACACTTGACAGCTTTGGATTTCCCCTCTATGAAGCAGTTTATAAGAAGATTCACTGGGAAGTCTGAATTGGAAATTGCACAGAAAGATGGTCCAAAACAAGGGAATTCAGCAGGGGACCTGAATCTGACTCTGACCCCAAATACTCAAGGTTCACTCCCCTTGGTGACAGACTCAGGAGGCCGTACTAAGGTACCGGAGGCAGAGCAGCCCTGCCTTCTCCTGAGTTAACTGCATGGAACAGTTAAGAGCTGGAACAGATGGGATGTAAGGACTCTCCTCCCACCCCTTGCTTCAAAGAGCATTGGTCCAGGAGAAAACCATGTAATTAAAAGAGGAGAAATGCAAAACAAATCCCCTAGAGAACTTCGTCATTTCCCTCCCTTGTAAATCTGTCAGTGAATGATTACAAAGACATGCCCCTTATTGAAAGCTGGTAACCAATCCACTGTGGAGGCCCAGAGAGCCCACTGTAGCCCAGAGCCTCAGGAAAGAAAGCTTTTTTTTTAAATTCCTAATTAGTTCAGTCCTGTTTATCTATACGAAATTCAAAAAAAAGTAAAATTATAGGTTACAAAGTAACTTGCCATCTGCCCATAGACAGTGGCCGCCCCGGGGAGACGCTGGTTTCTTTTATTGCTCGGATTTGTTTATAACCTTCTGTTAATCAAACCTGAAGCAAAGAGATGTGGAAATTATACGGAGAGGATGGATTTCACAAGGACATGGTGCAGACGTGGGAAGAATCAGGATGAGTAAGTGTCAGGGTTTGGGAGCTGTAAGACCCCACAGAGCTGGTCCTCCCCTTACCAGAGCCTGGAGACCTGGTCCTGAAAAGTTGCCTCCTCCACAGCCAGGGGAGGCAGCGTGAGAGGCCCAGGGTCCCCAGCCCCACTCAGCAGGGATAGCTTCCAGGCCCTGGCATCTGGTAATGGCCCCTCCTCCTTGAGGGGCCACTGCTCAGCTTTAGTCCTGGGGAGTCTTGTGCAGCTGGCCCCCCACCTTTCCTAGGCATGAGCAGAGCCCCGGCCCGACCCAATCAGAACCTTACATCCCCCTGGCCACAGTGATAGTTCCCAGGACCCATTCTGAACTACTGAGCCCGAATTCTGTGAACTTGGAGCTTGAAGGTCAGGAGTACAGAGCTCATGGCAGTGGTGGTTAAGAGAGGGACTTGCGTGGGTGTGAGTCCATGGCAGTGGAGACCAGAGCCAAGAACTGAGAAACTGAGGCCTGAAGACATCAAGACCAAGACCTGCAGTCATGGGATCCCATCATCTCCTTCTTGTGCCTAAACTGGCTGCTGTAGAGTTTCTGCCCCTGCCATGCAGGGCCCTGTGTGAGCACTGTGACCCCGGTGCCTGTGGTCAGTCTCCTGAGTGTGGCCTTGCTGCACCCGTTCCCCCCACCTATGTCTCGCACTCTTCCTCCGGCCCTGGAATTCTTCAGGCAGAAATGCTGGAAAGAGAAAGCCGCCCCTCCCCAGTGACTGTCCTCTGAGGGCCGGCGCACAAACACACACACACACACACACACACACATCTCGTTCGTTGCTTTTATGAAAAATCCTGGGGCTCAGCCCCAGAGGCCCCAGACTCCCATTCCTGCTCAGCTCAGCCAGGCCCGGGCAAGTGAGGCCTGGCCAGGCAGGGAGCCCCTAGCAGCCTCTGACCCACCAGCTGCAGGCTGCAGAGCTGTGACCACTCCCTACCTCTCCCCTGGGCCTCTGATCAGTTTCCCTACCCTGTGCCTTCTCCACCCCCAGCCTGCTGGGGTCCTCACTGGGTCCTCATTGGCTGGGTCCTCACTCCCTGCCTACCAGCCCCTTCCTCTCAGATCCACCCCTGCCCCCTGCCCTCAGGCACTGTGCCCAGCTCCTAGCCAGCCAGTCCTCCCCGACTGCTCCATGCTCTGCCAGGCTGTGAGCCTGCAGCCCACCCTGGAAGATGGGGATTTACCCAGGAATCCCAGCTCCTGCACTTACTTGGACAAGTCTCATCACCCAACAGCCCTCACAGCCTCAAAGTCACAGCCCTCCTGGATATGCGAGATGGATGCCAGGTCCTCCCCCTCCTGGCTGTGGCCTCCTACGCCGCCTGCACTGGAGGGAAGCATAGCGAGTCCTACTGTACTAGGAGAGTTCGGTCCTATCACCTCCCTACCAAAAACCCTTCGAGGGCTCCATGCTACCCTCCAACTCAAGTCCAGACTCCTTAAAAAAAGCCAAAGCCCAGCACAGCAGCCCCTTTTGATGTGATCTCCTGCCTCCTCCCGGCTCCCAGTCCTCCCTGCCACATGGAGCTCTGTCGGGGGCCTCAGGCTTCCCTGCCTCAGAGCCTCCACAAACTGCTCAGCACACTCTTCCCGCTCTCCTGCCCCTTTGGGATGGCCTTCAGGTCCAGCTCAGGCCCACCTTCCCGGGCCTCCACCAGCCCTCCCTTTGCAGTCCCGGTGGGATTCTCCGTGCAGCTTCTCCTCTGATGTCTGTCTCCCCCCAGCACTGCCAGCACCAGGAGACTGGAACCACTGGGCATTTTCTATTTTTACCCCCAGCAACTGGTGTCCGCACAGCTGTCAGCAATGCTTAATACATGTTGAATGAGCACATGAATGAATGAATGAATGAATGGCCCAAGGAACAAAGCAGCAAGGCCACGGCTACCCCCAGAGCTGCCGGCCCTGCCTTACTACTAGCCCTACCCCTCCCCAGCCCTGGGCCTCTTTTCAGCCCCCACCCTCCCCCTCACACACCTCCAGATCCAGATGTCCCCCAAAGGACTGGGCAACCTCTAGGGCCCCTCCAGCCTCTCCTTGCAAATTTGCCTGTGCTCTCTCCTCCAGGCGGCCCAGCAGGACGGGTCACAGGCACACCCAGCCCTGGGCTCCCTGGCAGCCCTCGGTGCTGAGGAGGGTGACTGCCCCTGTTTACAGTTGAGGAAGCTGGGGTCAGAGGTGAAGGAGTTTGCCCAGGGGACCCTGGGGGATTCACTCTCAAGGCTGAGGGCTCCTGGCCTCTCTCCAGCACCCCTTCCCCATGGGGCATCTCCTGCAAACTCGGAGCCCCACAGCCACTCTCTGCCAGCCCAGCAGTGGCTCCTGGCCCCTTATGTTCTTGGTTTATTTCAAAAAAGCAGGACTGAGTGCTTGGGATCCTTCTGAAGGCACTCTGTTCCCCTTCAGAGATTTTTCCTCTTTTCTGGAGCAACAGAGGAGAACTGAGGCCCACGGGAGGCAAGGTGACAGGTCCAGGCTCACACAGACACAGCATAAGTAGAACAAAGCCAGAACGTCAGCCCACGAAGACAGGGGCCTCCTCTGTTCTACTGCTGGTGCCCAGAACAGGGCCTGGCATAGGTGCGCTACATGCATGTGCTGCTTGACTGACTGACTGATGCAGAACGCTGCTATCCTGGAAGCTCATGTGCACACAACACCCTCCTCCCGAGCCCTGGCACCCTCAGTGATACCCAGAGCAGAGACAAGGTCATCCCAGTCTCTACCTCCTGGACAGACTGGAGGTTCAGTGCCCATCAACAAGAGCCTGGTGGGCCGAGACCCCTGTTGAGGAGTATAAGACTTGTAAACACCATGGTTTACACTCTGAGGTGAACTCTGCAGGTAGCAGGTCCCCCAGGTGGCACAGCTACTTCAGACCAGGCATCTCAAAGAAGCTTCAGGGTACTAAGTGTGGCTATGCCCCCGAGGCCAGGAAGCCACCCCACCTGGCCAGAAGCAGAGTAGAAAGGGCTGCCTTTCCCCACACGCTTGGCAGGCCAGGAGGTAGCACTTGTGTCCCCTCCCCTAGCTAGAGACTTGCCAAGCCACTGGGTAGCAGAGTTTACAGGGGCTGGGGCCTAGGACAGACTCACCACCTCCCAGAACTGAAGGATGAGAACTAGGACTCCAAGGCCACCACACAGATGCAAGAAGATGGAGGTGAAGGAGGACAGCTGAGCCAGAACTCTCATGCTGTGTGGAGTGGAAAGCTCCTGGACCAAGTGTGACTGCTGACAAGGCCTCGAGGGTTCCTGGGGCAATGCTTTGGGTATAGGCTGGAGTAGCATCCAAAAGCCTGTGGTTCAAGGTTCATCCTCAGAGTAGTGCTACAGGGAGATGGTAGGACCTTTAGGAGGCAGGGCCTAGGGGGAGGTCCTTGGGTCACTGAGGCTGTAGCCTTGAAAGGGATTCTAGACCCCAGTTTCTTTCTCTCTCTCCGTCTCTCTCCCTCTCCCTCTCCCTACCTATCTATGTCTATAGCTCTCATCTCCTCCATCTCCCTGTCCCCCACCTCCAGTTTGAGACTAGACCATCTGCTCCCACACCTGCCTTCACCAGAGACCAAACCAACAGGGACACCCTGTCCTGGACTTAGATCTCCAAAGAGGTGGGATAAATAAGGCTTGTCTCTTTAAAAAGTCAGGTGTTGCCAAGTATGGTAGCATATGCCTCTCAGCACTCGAGAGGCTGAGATGAGAGGATCTCTGTGAGTTCAAAGCCAACCTGGAGTACATACTAAGGTCAAGGCCAGCTTGAACTACATAGCAAGACCCCGTCTCAAAAAAACAAAAACAAAAAAAAAGAAAGAAAGAAAAAGTCAGGTGTTTTGTTGTAGTGACACAAAGCTACTACATAAAGTGTCTCTGGTCAAAGAATACAGACAACTCCACCAAGGAGACCAATGAATGACCTAATTCTTTGTCACTCTCCTCCTATGGAGAACTGACATTATCTCCTGGTCCTTGAATTTGGGCTGGCCTGCAATGGCTTTGACCAATCAAATGCGGTGGAAGCAAATATGCCAATTTGGGGCCTCCATCCTAGGAAGCTTTTGGAAGCCCTGAGTTCCCACATGAGAAGTGCATTTCCCCTGCTACAGAGCCCATGTGGAGAAGGTAAGGCCCTGAGGCTACATGCAGAAATAGAAAACCCCAGTCTTCCAGTCGTCTCTACCAAGCCGCCAGACAGATGTGACCCAGGTGACTACAGCACCAGCCAAGCCCACCAGCAACAGAAGAGCCACCAGCTGAGCCCCATCGACCACTGAATGTCAATAAAAGATGGCTGTTCTGAGCCACTAAGTGTGGGGACTGTGTATTACACTACAACAGCTAAATGAAACATCTTAGGACTGGAAAGCCATCAACAGCCCAGCAAATGCTGTTTTTCTCTCTCCAGAGGGGGCCTTCCACCTTTGCCTTTTAGGGTGCCTGGAAAAAGATGGAGACCTTCCCAGTTCCTGTACCACCAGTCAGGTAACTAAGGTTCCCAGGTCCATGTTCCAAGAGAAGGATGCTGATTGGTCCAACTTGGGTCAGGTGTCCACCTACTGGCCAATCAGCGGAGGCCAAGAACCATAGTTACACAGCACTGACTTTGCTGCTCTCTGCCTCTGCGGATGGAGAGGGGAGGGGAGAGTCTCAGAAGAAAGGAAGCATGGTCTGAGCAGTGACCACCTGGATACTGTGACAAGGAGCCTCCTAAGACAGCAGAAATGCCCCTAACCCAGGACCTGGCACAGTGAGAGGGCTTGGTGAGCACTGTGCAAGGTGGTGGTGGAGTCCCAGGCCTGCAGTGGCTGTGTCAAGGGGACGTGCTCCTGCTGTTGGATTGATGTGGCTCTGGAGTGCTGTTACTATTGTTTTTCTGCCTCCTTAAACTGCCTCCAAGGAAGAGCTTTTGGAAAGGTCTGAGCTTCTTGTAAAAACCTTTTACACGCTCTCGAGTGTGAATCCAGTAGTAACACTAAAAACGCTCCATTAAACAAGAATGAGTTCAGAAAATCACAAAAGCTCCCTCTCTGAGAGGCAAAGGATGGAGATGCATAAGTGTACTGCTCCCAAGGAAGGCAGCAGGGGAAGGTGGCAGGCAGACCCCAGGTGGGGTGGGGCAGGGAAGCTGGGCTCCCGGCCTCTCCCTGTGCAGTCCCTGCGGTGGCGGGGCTGCTCTGCCCTGTCTTTGGGCTGAAGCCTGCAATGCACCAGCAAACAGGGGGCTCCATGGGGTGTGATAGGAGGGCAGGGACCCCGGCCAGCCCAGACTCGGGGCCCTCTCCATCATCTTGCTTACACCCACACTCACATCCCCTCTCCCTGTGGGCTCCCCGACTCCAGAGGAGGTGCAGAGCCTGGATACCACCCAGGCACATTCTCCTCCCCAGCTGGGTGAGGGCGGCATGAGCCTCTTGTCCCACTGTGTGTTCCTAAGGGCAAGGCCTCTCTCTCTCCGCCCCAACCTCCTCTCTGCCTGCTCTCTGCCTGGGTGTGCTCTGCAAGCATTTGACGCCTGACTGAATAAGTAAATGTGTGAATGGAGGAGTCTGATCTGGTGCCTTTGCCTTTCAGTCCCTGATTCAAGGCCTGCCTCTCCCAGTGACCTGCTGCTGGGCAGTCACTCATCAGACACTCAGCCTCCCCATTTGTAAAACAAGGATGGTGCAGGTGTGTTCTGGGTGCACTTATTGGGAGGACGAGGTGCAAACACACAAAGGAGTTTGTAGTTGAAAAGGCAGGACAGACTTGATCTGGTTTGGGTGTGGACACTGTCACCACCATCGGCACCTCTGTTACCATCCCTCTGATGACCATCACTCCGTCACCTCCTCAATCCATTCTCCTGCCCCCGCCCCCGATAACCACACTGCCTCTAGCCCCATTCAGTGCTTAAATTAAATCACATTTAATTGGTCTTCATCAGGGAACAGAGAAATCAGAAAAGAGATTCACAGTACTCCAAGTCAAGAAAGAGTCAACTAAAAAAAATGGAATATATTAAGCTTCTGGTTAGACAAAAATGCAAACAATCTCTCTCCCAGTCATCCCTATGTTCTCACTGCTGCACACGCATTCCTGCTCACAGACACACACACCCCCAACGCACCACACACTCCTGACGACACACGCAGACACGCCCTCCTGCTCCAGCCACAGAATGGCAGAGGCTGGGGAGTCCCGGGGTGGCTCCAGCACCAGACCCCTCTGTAGCCCCCAGCTAAAATGACAAAGCTAGACTAAACTGGGGCTCCAGGGACACATGTGGAACTCTGAGCCACACTTGAGGTGGAGACAGGCAGCCTTAGATGATTCTGTTCTCCAGGATGGCCAGCCGCTTACTCACAGCTTCAAGTGAGGCTGAGTTAAGGAGAGGCATCCCACTTCCTGTTCCCTCCCAGCCCCTCTTCCACAGCTTTCTCCCACCCCTACCCACCTGTCTTCCCCACTGTCGAAACTCATCCCTTCACCCTGCTCAAAATGCTGCTTTCCAAAGCCACAACTGGTTATCATGAGCCCTGGGTACCCACTGAGCCCTGGGGTGCCAATATGCCCAGTGGCTGGCTTAGCCCTGCGGGTCCCCACCTAGTCCTGGCTGAACCTACGAGGTGTTCAGGGCCCAGGACGTCTCTAAATGGGGCTGATGATTGTCACACTGAGCCTGAGAAATTCGAAGTCCACAGGGCACATTTCCTGAGCATGTCCAGGATTCTGTGTGCATCGTCTCTAGAGTTTGGTCCTGCCTCAGTTTCTCTGTGCACCCTCTGAGAATTTCTTCATTGACACTGCACCAAGGGTGATGCCCACCTATCTGGCAGAACCCAGGCCTCCTTTATCAGGTCCCAGGCGAGGAGGATCCTGCCCTGACCCGACCCCTCTGGGGCCAGGCCTCCCTCCCGATGCCCCACAGTGCCCAAGCCCCCTTGCTCCTCCTGCACTCCCACCCTGGCCTCTGGAAAAGGATATGTTTCCTGGTCAGGGCCTCCAGCAGCCCCTCCACTTTGGCCTGGAATTTCACAATGGACTCGCAGGCACATGGGTCTTCCTCTGCAGTAGACAGGAAGTGGGGAAAGAGCAGGAAGTTGTTGAGTGGCTGCCGGGGTGGGCAAAAGAGTCACTGCCCAGGGCCAGCACTAGGAAGACCTAGGGGATGAGGGGCTACGATATCTGGGAAGGCAGAGGACAGAAATAGGACAGCTGAAAGACGGCATTCCTGGGAATGACAGAGGGGCGACCCTGGATGTCTTCCTGGATCCTGGGAGCCCAGATAAGGAACTACAGTACCAGCTCCTGTGCTGAGCACCTACTAAGTGCTGGGCACTGCTCAGGGCCTCTGTGTCACCTCAGTGACTCCTCACACCACCCCTCCGGGTTTAGTCCCATTTCACACGTGAGGAATCCAAGACTGAAACAACTAGCTGTGGCCTTCAGTGCGGGAGCCAGGATGCAAACCCAGGCATGCTGGCTGTGGAGCCCAGGGGCTTTCCACCTGGACCAGCTGGCCAGGGCACCACAGAGGACAGGGGACATGGCGGGTTCCATCCTGGCTCCCCAGATACTAACAGTTGTGCTGCTCCCACCCTGGGCTCCCTTGGTTTTCCTGTCTATAAAATGGGGGCCGTGATCTTCCTTCCGAGCAAGAGAGGTGATGTCGTATTTGGAGAGGACTGAGAACAGTGCCATCCGTGAGAAGCGCACTTCATGTATGCCTCCTAGGAGCAGAAGTTGTCCCATCCAGCCCACCTCCTGGTGCTGCCAGCATTTGCAGTCAATCCGCCCCTGCCCTCCCCACCCACCCCCAGTTCGGGGATGGCTGCAACCCACACTCACACTGAAGCCCTGCCTGCCCTCCCATGGGTGCCCCAGCCTCACTCACCCACACAGATTTTCTTCTGCAACTTCATGCCAATCTGGTTGATGGTCTTGAAGTCAGCCGTGTAGAAGTAGTGCTCTGCCACGGGCTCTGAGGCGATTTCCCTCAGCTCGTCCTCTACGGCGTTGCCCACACCCACAGCAAACATCTTAAAGCCTGCCAGAGTAAGGAGACAGGAAGACTGCTGCCCGGACAGCTGAGCCTCCCAGGGACTGCCTGGCAGCCAACACCAGACACCTCCTGGTGGCAGCTGCTGGAATTACAGGCTCAATGCCTGGAACAAGACGAAGGAGAAAACCATTTACTGAGGTTCTACTATGTGTCAGACCCTGTAATGGGAGCCCCATTTAATCCTCACAGCTACTCATCTAGTGGTTCTTATTTTCCTCATTTAATATGTGATAAAACTGTCTGTCAGGCCTGTCCCTGAGTGAGGTTGCCCTCCAACAGCTGGGGTGTTCTTACGACAAATGTTCAGATGGAAAAGTTTCAAATCTCACTTACAGAAGGACCCTCAAGACAAGCCATTCACTCTTGTGCAGCCTCCACTCTATCATCAGTATAAGAGATCTGGCCAACAAGTCCCTTTCCATTTAAAGTTAGCTGGGTTTAGGGCACTAATCCGAAGGCACCCGGGTAAACAGTGCGCGGCCCTTGCTGTCAGTGTGTCCGGGTGCAGGCAGGCAGCACCTACCGAGATCCTTGGCCTTCCTGGCAGCATCATTGATGTAGTCCTGGCTCCGGCCGTCCGTGAAGACAATGCCCACCTTCTGGGCACCGGGCCTGGCACCGCTGGTCACCGTGAAGGAGTTGTCGATGAGATACTTGAGGGCAGCCCCAGTCATGGTTCCCTTCTCCATGTAGGACATGTTCCGCACAGCTGCCTTGATGTCCTTCTTTGTGTGGAAGCGGCCCAGCGGGAACTCCTGGCGCACAGAGCTCGAGTACTGCACCAGCCCCACCTGGGCCAGCCTGTCTGACACGTCCAGCGTGTCCACGATCTGGCTGATGAATTTCTTCACCAGCTCGAAGTTCTCTGGCCGCACGCTCTTGGATCCATCGATGAGGAAAACCAGGTCAGTGGCTGAGCTGCCACTGCTGCCCCTGCAGACTGTGGAGGGCACAGAGGCACAGAGATGAGCTTAGGACTCAGTCATCGATCCCGGGCGTGGCTGGGCACCTGCCACACACACTCTCTGGGCTAGGGACCACCTGCTTTTGTACTCGGAGCCCCTCCCTAAAGTCAGCACTACCAGCCCCACCTTACAGCACTGGAACAGCTGACAAATCACACTGCCCAGGGACAGTGGCTCCGAGATTTGAGCTCAAGACTGTGTGACTCTTTCTCCACCCTAAATCTGCCAGCCAGTGTGATCCAGAGAGGGACACAAGTCAGGACACCACACTGTGTACTTTGAAGACTGGGCCTGAAGCCAAGTGCCGAGAGGCTTGGAAAAGCTCCCTGCAGGGAAGCCCGGCCCCACCGCCTCCCCTCCTAACCTCCCCAGGCCTCACCCCTGTCCAGCCCACTGACCATTGCAGGTCTTGCCGTCGCTATTCAGGGTGAAGCCCTCGTGGCAGGCACAGGTGTAGGAGCCTGGCGAGCTGAGGCACACCTGCTCACAGTCGTGGTCCCCCGTGGCACACAAGTCTGACACCACTGGGGGACAAGGAGGAGGCTCAGATCTCACAGGGAGAAGTCTCTGGATATCTCCCTCCCTGATCATGGAGACCAGGGCTCTTCACCCACTCGGGGGAACTGAGACCCCACACACACCAGATGAAGTCTCAACCCAGGGCAGGAACCACTGCATCAGGAGCAAGCTCCCTGAAGAAGGTGACAATGCCAGTGATCAAAAGGGTAAAGGCCGCAGGAAAAGGCCCCTGACTCTGTTCTGTTCACTGCTGCACCCCACAATGCACACAGCATATAGAACTGCATCGGTAAGAAGGTGTTAATCACTATGCATGGAGCATTACACCCTGCCTTACCTCTTTCACCCTCACGGTAAGGTCCTGCCCTCAGACGCACTGCACAAGTGGGAGGATCCCACCCTGGCCCCGCCCACCTCGGTCCCGCCCCGAGGCTGGCCCCGCCCCACGCACCGCAGAAGGCCTCCTGGAACTTCTTGGACAGCTTCTCGATGACGCTGTAGCTCTCCACGTAGTCCACGTGCTCGTCCTGCGGCTCGCTGGCTATCTGCCGCAGCGTGGCCTTGTCCACGCGGCCCACTCCAATGGCGAACAGCTCGATGCCGCTGGCCCGAGCCCGCACAGATACTTCCCTCACACTGTCCTGGGGCCTCCCGTCGGTCACCACGATGACCACCTGTGACACACGGGGCCCTGTGAGGACCAGCCCTCCCCTCCCTGCGTGGGTCCAGCGGGAAGCCCACGGGCCTTGACGGAAGAGAAGGAGAAGCCAGAGCTGCCAGCCCAGGGCCACTCCGGGTTTGATCCCAGTGAGGAGACTGGCTTGGGTGGTCTCATCCGACTAAGGCCTGGACACCTCTTCCCAGCCTGAGGTCACGGAAAAGTCACGCCTCCCCATCAAACTGAGGCCTCTCCGGCGATCTGCCTGCTCACTGACGTAGGTACTGCTTTCCCTGGGACTAGGGAGTGCTAGGACCCCGAGCTGCCGAGAGCCACGCCCAGCCGGACCGAGCCCCTCAGCTCTGCACGCAGCTCTGCGCCCAAGGCTCAGCGTGGACAGAATGGCCAAGCTGCGAGGCCCAGTTCCTCCGCTGCGGCCAAGCAAGGGCGCCAACGCCATGCATTCTGCAATGTGACCACCAGATGGGAGCCGAGGATAACAAATGGGGCACTGCCTCCAGGCTGGTGTCCATTTCTGTGCCCCGGGAGGAAGTGCCAATCCCACAAGGAACCAACCCAAGGAGGGAAGATGCCGCCCCTTTATTCCTCCACTCCCAGAGAGGGGAAGAATCTGTCTGCGCTGCGGGCGCGCGCACACACACACACACACACACACACACTCCTCTGGCCTGGCCAGGGTCCACCATACTCTGCCCAGCTGGAGCTGGCCCCCTGCTCCTCTGCTGCTGACTCCTGGGCCCTGCCCTTGGGTCCTGGCCTGAGCCCTGTCCTGGTGCTCTGTGGTAGAGTGGTTATGACAGGCTGGGGGAGAAACGCACCTCCACCTTCCAGAGCTTCAGTTTCTCCATCTGTACAAAGGGTGTGTGCAAAGGGTGTGTGGTTTGTCAAGTGCGACGGCTCATTGTACCAGTGCCATTACCCTGGGCTCCCGGGGAGGGATTACCGGCAGGCTCCTCCCTGCTGAGCACCGGGGCTCCTGGCACCACCTAGCTGTGACTGCTCCATGCCAGAGGCTGGCTGTCTCTTCGAGCTGCACTCCAGCTTTGAGAGTGTCCCTCCACCTCGGATCTGTGTGCAGGGGCATCCGGGCTGAGCACCTCCTCTCTGCGTTCCCTGCCGGGGAGTGCCCTCCTCCCTCACCCGCCTTAGGCCATTGGTGAGCCCTGGAAATGTGTGGCTGGCTGCAGGGGTCACTGCCATCACCTTCACAGTCAACACAACCTCCGGGCCATGACCGCCGGGCTCAGCCACAGCACCTGGTGTGGGATCCAAGTGGCCCCACGACGGGAGACTGGCAGGTTGGCTGCTGTGCCCTTTCCTTGGTGGGCTGAGATGGCTGGGGTTGTGTCTGCGCTGTTAGAGCGCTTCTACCACTGAGTAGTTGGGCAAGTTGCTTCAGTGCCCTGTGCCTCAGTTTCCCCATCAGTGAAACAGGGACACCCCCTCCGAGCAGGACTGTCACTGGTCTGTATGCTAGAGATGGTGTACAGAGAAGGGTAAAAGGGAGCACCCCACCCCTTTCATGGGGCCCTGGGCAGGTAAGGGGGACTCCTGCAATGGGGAGGTGCTGGAAGCTGTGGGAAGGCTCGGAGCTGGCCTCAAAGGCCCTGTGCTGAGCCCTGAAACAGTGCCCGCATGGGTGCAAAACCAGAGGACTCCTGGAGCCTCCGCTACTGGGCAGCAAGGGGCTTGTGCTGTGCTTTCCTGAGCCCAGTGCTCAGGGGATGAAGTTAACCTGGACTGATACACCAAGGGCCTGCTGGGTGTCACACCTACTCTGAGCCCACGGTGCAGTGCCCGTGGCCCTCAGATCAGCACTCTGACCAGGTGTTTCATAGATGGGGAAACCGAGGCCCGGTGGGATGCAGTAAGGCACTCAGTGGCAGTGTGGGGGAGTGGCCTGAACCCAGATGGCGGAGGGCAGGGTGTCCACCCTCCCCATCACATAAGCACCTGCCTGCCCTACTCTACCTCCAAGGACTTGGACCAACCACGGGGCCAAGGTCAGCAGAAAGGAGATGTCTGCAAGCTCACCCAGTGGGGCTCCAGGGCTCCGAGGACAAGGCAGGTCTCAACCCAGATGTGCCACCCCTGGCTGGGGACTTTTGCCTGCTGACCTCCCGCTGGGCCCTCAGTTTCCCTGGCTCTGGAGTGGCCTCAGCACAGAGATGTGAGCATAAAGTGAAACGCAGCTAGGGCCCCTTCTCAGGGCCGGCACACACACCTTGCTGATGTCAGGGGACCTGGTGCGACCGCCCTCGGTGTCACTGAAGGCCCTGGTGATGGCGAACTGTAGGGCCAGGCCAGTCATGGTGCCTGTGGACAGCGGCTGGATGCGGCCCACGGCCTGCAGCAATGCAGCCTTGGAGCCGTGGGCACGCAGTGGGAACTCCTGCTTCACGGAGCTGGCATAGTTGACCAACCCCACCCGGGTGGCGTTGGGCCCCACGTCCAGCGACTCGATGACCTGAGACAGGAACATCTTCACCTTCTCAAACTCCATGGGCTGCACGCTGCGCGAGCTGTCAACAACAAACACCAGGTCCGTGGGCCGTGTCCGACAGAGGTGCCCTGGGAGGGGGAGGGGAAGAAGACAAAGAGTGGGCCTGAGGTCCGAGGGCACAGCTGCTGAGTCCTCAGAGAGCAGACTGGGCCTCAGCGGCCAGCTGGGTCCATGGTCAGTGTGTAAGCACCACCAGGGGCTTGCAAAGGCCACAGCTTGGCTTGTGGGAAGACAGTGTCCAGGGCAGCCTTGGGCACCTGGCTTCCCTCCTGAGCCTCAGTTTGCTCTTCTGTACAGTGGGCTGACCACCCCTCCCTGACAGGATCCTCTGAGGATGAGCAGGAGGGCACAGAGGTGGCCAGCCCATGAGGGTGGGGACGGCCTTCAAAACACACTTTTCATGTTTCCGCCCAGCCCTGCTGCTGGAGAGCAGGACACCTGTCCTCCAGGCTGGGCAGGTGGCTGGGGGGAGTGGTGGGCACAGCCTTGGGGGCCCCTGTGGTGCCCATCAACATGGGCATCAGATGAATCGGCAGAGTGGAGGCCATTCCCCCCAGCTTCGTGGACCCAGCAAGCTCGAGTCTCCCAGGCAGAGCCAGAAGCAGGAATTCCTGGTGGCTACCTTGACAGCCTGGCCAGGTTCACCCCAAGTCACCCCCATGGCCCACTGTCGCTGCAGACTCAGGGAGGCTGCAACATGCACTGGGAGGAGCATGGAGGTGCAGGGAAGGGCTGACGGGTGGGGCAACTCTTGTCCCCCAGATCCACGCTCATCAAAGACCAAGGACAGCCAGGTGTAGTGCTGCACACCCAGAATCCCAGCACTCTAGAGGCTGAGGCAGGAGGACCGGAAGTTCAGCCCAGCCTGGGCAACTTAGCGAGACCTTGTCTCAAAATAAAAATTGTAAACAGGGCTGCAGTGCAAAGGCTGTGGGTTCAATCCCCAGCATCAAAAAAAAAAAAAAGTGGGGGTGAGGACGCTGGGCCTATAACTCAGTGGTACGGTGCCTGCCTACGATGCACAAGGCCCTGGACTCTAGCCCCAGTACCACAAAAGAAAGAAGAAGAAGGGTGCCGAGAGCTCAGCCTGGGCCTGCAGCACCTGCAGCTCTGAAGTCTGAGTCCTGCCGCGCCTGGTCCCTGGGCAGCCTCCCCTGACCCTTGTCAGCGCTTCTATCTCTGTGGCTCCCGCTGCCCCTCCTGCTCCCTGCCCCGATCCTGGATCCCAGGAAGCATCTGCCCACTTCAAGCTGTCATCCGGGGCCTCTCACCCAGTGTCCCCATGTCACACAGCCTCCTCACCTCCGGACTGGGGCACAAGGCTGAGGCTGCATGGGGCCTGGAGCAGCAGCAGAGCACAGAACCCGAGGCCAGCCGAGAGGGCCTTCATGGTGCAGGCAGCGCAGGCAGTGGCTGGCGGGGTGCGGGAGCCAGTGGTCCCCGTCTTATCAACCTTGCTGGCCAGGGGTGGGGCCGGGCTGAATGGAGGTGTGTGTGCCTGGGGAGGGAGGGAGTGCCCGCCCTGCGCAGCCCTCGAGAGGCCCCTCCAACCACAAGGGCTCCTTTGCCTGCAGAAGTAACCAAGCCGCAGCTGGAATTCAGGAAATCTCGGGGCGGGGGGGGGCTGAGCCCGTGCAGACTTGGAGCTGCCACCCAGCAACACTTGAGGGCAGTGGCCCGCCCCCGCCTGCCCTGCACCTTCACCCCACACCCGTCCTTCCCCACCCGCAAGTCTAACCCCAAATCCTCATTCACATGCCTCCCCTTCTGTTGCCTGGCTATCCCTGCCTCTCCTCCCCAGTTCCCCCCTGACTCTCCTCCAAGGCCACTGGGCCATGGCACGTGTGGGGCCACCTGCCCAGAACTCACTTTCCTTCTGCTGCCTCTGCCTAGCACTAGCCTTCAGGGTCCTGACTGTAGCCAACACGGACTTGGGCCCTTAATGTGCACAAGTGGCGGGGAAGGTGGTAAAGAGCAGCTGTAGGCCCCAGATCTCCTGGGATCACTAACACCACCTGTGTGACCACAGGTGAGTTACTTCCCCTCTCTGGGCCCAGGGGGTCACCTGGAAATGAGGGGGGACACCTGCACCTGCCTTCTCAGGTGACCTGGGAGCCACGTTGTCATTCCCTGCATTCACGGGAGAGGAGCTGAAGAACAGAGACCTGGTAGACCTGCCTGACGTCACACGGCTAATAAGTGTCACTGCAGGGGAAGGACCCAGGCCTGGCTCAGCCCCACTGCTGGCTCCTCCATCCCCACCTCTCTCCCCAGGCCCCTGGCTGTACCCCTCCGCCTGGCCCAGGAGCTGGAAACCTCTGCTGCATTCATTTCTTCTTCTGGCATGGAGAAAGGCGAAGTCAATGGTTGGATGCAGTGTCGTGGCCCCCAAAGACTCATGTGTTGACATTTGACCCCCTCTGTGAGGAAGTAGCTGAACCTGACTGTGGTGTTCACACGTGGGGACTCCAGGAGATGATGAGGATTAGGTAAGGTCATGGGGAGCCCTGATTGGGTGCTGGTGGCTTCATAAGAAGGAGAGAGTGATGGCACTCACCTGCAATCCCAGGGCTCGGGAGGCTGAGGCAGGAGAATCAACTAGGCTTCACAGTGAGTTCAAAACCAGCCTGAACTACACAGTGAGATCCTGTTTAAAAAATCCAAAAGCAAATAAAATGTGCTTGTCGATGCCCGTAATCCCAGCACTGTGGGGAGCTAAGGAAGGAAGATCACAAACTTTAGCCCAGCCAGAGCAACTTAGTGAGACCCTGTCTTAACACAGAAAACAAAAAAGGGCTTGAGATGTAGCTCAGTGTGAAGGCACTCAGTTCAATCCCCAGTATTGCTGAAAAGAAAGAAAGAAAAGCAAACCCAGCCAGTTGTTCTCAGAGTTTTCAGCAATAAGGATGACAATCCTTTGCACATGGCAAAGTCACTCACCCTGTCTCCTTTGTTCTCCCAACAAACCTGTTAGGTCAGCAGAGCCAATGGCATGTAATAGCCCATTTGTCAGATGGGAAAACTGAGACCCAGACACAGGCGCTGACTAGGCTGAAGCTGTCCACCCAGGTTAGGAGCGGGCAAGCATGGAAGTGCAGGCCCCCTTCCCCTGGGTGCCGTGTTTAGTGAAAAGACAGTGTGGGGCCTTTCCTCGGGCTCCCCTTTTTAATCTTCATTTGCCCCTGTTCATGGCTCCCCCAAATCTGAAAGCTTCAGGGCTGATGGCTCCTCTTCCCTCCACATCTCGGAGACCTAATTCTCTTCTCAGGAGACGCCATGGGGTCTCCAGGACTGGGGTGCACACTTTCCCCGGGTTGGGTTGTAAATGTGTCCCCTCCTTCCCCAGGGGTCTTTCCTGTCTCCATCACCACTGTGTCCCTGGGAATCTGCAGAGCAAATAGAGATGAATTAAAAGAAGGAACTGGTGACAAGTGGGTCCTAGTCTCCTGTCACCCACCGGAGGTCACTCGGGGGCCAGCACTGGCAATCCTAGCCTGGCTGAAGGCGGACGAGAGAAACACGAGGGGGGTCTCGGCCAGTGTCCCCTCCCTGAGGACAAGATACAAAGCCCTGTTGGCTGCGAGGCGGCCGGGCCCATGAAGCTGCGCTTTCAGCCCTTGTGAATGGCAGGTCTGTGGACGGAGCCGCAGGCACACAAGCCCCTTCTCTCTCCAGGCTGCAGGGTGGCTTTTGGACCAGGCCTGGCTTCCAGGGAGAACGCCGCTGTCACATTCCGCAGCGAGGCCACAATGGGGCTGGAAGTTCCCCATATACACTGGGGAGAGAAAATAAATATATCTTTTAAAATGTGAGACATTTTTCCCTAGGACTCAAAATCGGGAACAGTGTGTCCAGTATTAGCCAGAGGGAAACGTGCGCACGGGGAGGGGCCGCTTCAGGGTCCCTAGGGTGACCCTGGGGGCTCCTGCCCTGTGTACCACTTGGCTTTCCAGAAGCCTAGAGCCTTAAGTGTCAGTGCAAGCGGCAGCATTCCAGACAGCCTGTGGGCCCGGGCAGGGGCTCCTGGGGAGCACACAGGACCCCCGCTCCAGTGCTCCCAGCCTCGTTCTTCTACAGAGCAGACCTGGCCATCTGGCCCTGCTGAGATGGGAGTCTAAGCCTCTTCCATGGTGAACTATTTCCTTGGTCTCTTGCCATTCTTGGCATGGCCTGGCTGTATCCGTGTAACCCTGTACTAGTATGATTTATTAAATTAAAGATAAAGATCTTCGGTTAACTCTGGGAAAACTCACTTTTTAAAAATTTCTCCTCCTCCTAATTAGTAATAACCATGAAATGGCCTGTTTGAGGTGCAGTTCATATGTTTATTCCAGTGCACATTCAAACTAATTAAATTTAACTTCTCCATAGAGCAGAAAAACCCCTTCTGCATCTGCCAGCAGCATGTACACCCAATGTGGAGGGGTCCTGAGACTCAGAAAGGACTTTGCAGTTGGACAGCTGGGTTGATCCCGGCCTCTGTCACCTGCCAGCAACAGGGACCCCCAAGTCCCTCCCTCCCTTTTCTGCTCTTCTGCTTCAAGTCTGTAAAGTCAGGTCCCTGAGTTAACGTCATAGGCAGCTTGTGGGAAGAAATGCAGTGAACACTGTGCAGATATTTATTGTTCTTCCCAGGGCTTCTTGCATCAGTCAGCAGAGGAGATGCAGCAGAAACAAACATACCCCGAGTCCCAGTGGCTTTGCTGGGGCTTCATGTCTCTCCCATGATGAAATGTAGCAGCCAGCAAGAGCCTCTCCGTACAACTTCTCCTGAACTATCTCTACCTAGTTGTCCCATGTCCTCATGTCCGGCCATGTGGTTAAGAGAGAGAGCTCCTAGCTCTCAGGCAAGGACCACACATCGTATGGCTTCTGGTTGCCCAGGGGTGGATGTGGGTACTTAGCAAGCCTCTGTCATCCTCCCTGTGGACTCTGTATCCATATCAGAATTCAGACTTGGCCTGGCACAGTGGAATAGATCTATAGTCCCAGCTGCTTAGGAGGCAGAGGTATGAGGATGGCTTGAGCCCAGGAGTTCGAGGCCAGCCTGGGCAACATTACAAGACCTGTCCCCCCAAAACTCAGACTTAGCTGGGCATTTAAAGCCTTTCCCAGTATTCTGGCCACTTTCCCAGGCCATTGCTGGTCTCCCTGTGCCTCTTTTCTTCCCTGCCTCTCTCCATCAACCCCCCTCTCTTTCCTGCTATAAGATAAGTCACTCCCCTCAGTCTCTGCTAGTATCTTTTTTCCCTTAATTAGAGCTGGTTCCCTATGTGACCTTATGCATTGAGTGGCTCTTACCCTGTGAGACCAGGAGCCTCCGAGGTGTATGCCCTACTGTTCACCGCTCATTGTCAGTTTGGGCCCCAAAATGGTGCCACGTTTTACCTGGGAGAATGTGGAACTCAGACTCTCAGTCTCTGAGGGACCTCACAGACCATTCAGACCAGTATATCCAAACCAGGCCAGGCAGCCCACTCACTCAGAGAAGCGGTAAACACAGGTGCTACCTACTCCAGTGCCTTCTGGGGCCAGTGAGCCAGCCACGCCCTGGGGCTGTGGTGAGCAGGAAGAGGCAGTGAGCACTGGGAGGGAGGTGTGGGTTTGGCCCTGGGATTCTCAGCTCACCATGGCTGCCCACCCCGTGGCCCTGCAGCCCACCTCTGAGTGCACTGCGCCTGCACCAGGAGGTTCCCATGGACACATAGCGACTAGGCTGCTGTGGACTGAACGTCCTCAGGGAGACCCTGAACCGGGGCTAGGAGCTGAGGACGAATATCCAGCCTCTTGCCTCCATCCCAGGACACTCCCAGGTGTGGTCTCCCGGGTCCTAAGGGGGGGGGGGGGGTGAGCCTCTGTCATGCACAGAGGTGACTGCTTATAAATGCACCATCTACGTGAGTTCATCCCTCCCTGCCTCCCTCTCTCCACTCACTGTGTTTCCCAGAATTGCCTACACCCACATCCTTGCTGAGGCTGCTCAGAAAAGGTTGCTGCACTTCCAGAGTCTACCACAAGACTGTGTTTGGGGCCTCTGGGGAAGGAGATAGAACAGGGCCCTGCTGATGAAGCCCCGGGCCAGCTGGGACCTGCAGGCTCTGGGCAGAATCCTTACCTAGACGCGTTTGCAAGTTCTCCTCTTTTTATGCTGCCTCTTGTTCCCTCAGACTGTTGCTAAAGTCTGGCTAAGGTTTTACAGAAGACAGATACAAACTCCCAGACAACTCAGCATTTCTAAGCCCTCCAGGTGGCTCTGCTGTAACTGACTCCCTGCTCCCCAGCCCCACATGGAGCCCCAGGGCTCTGGGAGTCTGGGAAGGGGTGGCCAGCTGGGTGGAGGAGCCACCTCTGCTCCGAGCTCACCACCCCTGCTTAGCTCCGTCCAGCTCGGAGCTCAGCTGGGCCCAGTGTGCCAGGACCTGATGATCATGGTCCCACCCCACCACATCAGCTTTTCCTTAACGAGAAATACCTCACTCCCTACTACTGTCTTTCAGGACCCTTGGCCAGCAGCCCCTCTGCACCCTGGTACCTGCTCCCAGTATCATTTCAACTGCTCTCTTTTCCTCTTAAAGATATGAGCTCTGTGGGCTGGGGATTTAGTTCAGTGGCACCACACCCGCCTGGCAAGCTCAAGGTCCTAAATTCGATTCTGGTACCAAAAAAATTAGAGGTATCTCCATTCTGATTTCCACAGTGGTTGCACCAATCTGCACTCCCACCAGCAGTGGAAAAGGGTTCCTTTCTCCCCACACCCCCGCCAGCATTTGTTACTGGTTGATTTCTTGATAGCAGCCATTCTTTCTGGGGTGAGGTGGAATCTCAGTGTTGTTTTCATCTGCATCTCTTGAATGACCAGTGATGTTGAACATTTTTTCATATAATTATTTGCTGCTTTTACTTCTTTGTCTGAGAAATGTCTGTTCATTTCAGATGCCCATTTTTGAATTGGGTCTTTTAATTTGAGGGGTCTGATTTTTTTCAGTTCTGGTCCCATTTGACCCAGCTATTCCCCTGCTGGGTATCTTCCCCAAAGAATTAAAAGAATCATACCACAGTGATATATGTGCACCCATGTTTATAGCAGCACAGTTTGTAATAGCTAAAGCTTGGAAACAGCCCAAGTGCCCATCAACTGGAGACTGGATAAAGAAGATGTGGGTTTTTTTATAAAATGGAGTACTACTCAGCCATAAAGAATGAGAAACTAGAGTCATTTATAGCTAAATGGATGCATATTGATGACATACTCTTAAGTGAAATAAACAGGACACACGTGTAAATACCGAATAGCTTCTCTAGTGTGAGAAACTGAAAGTGTAAATAAGGGTGAAAATGATTAAAATGAATAATTGATAATTTGAAATAGGAAGAAAAGGTCCAAAGGGGTAAGGGTGGTGGGAGGGGAAGGGGAAAGGGAAGAAGGGAAAGGAAAAATTATGAGAAAAGAAAAAAATGGAAACGAAGTCTATGTAAATAGGGAAGGGGGTGGTTAGAGTGAAGGGCACACAGGTAATGGAGAAAAAATAAGAACTAAGATACATCATGTACAGGAACAAGCACTCAATGATAAATGTAAACATACTGCATACCTAAAATGTACCAATAAAACAATTTAAGGAAAAAATATTAGAGCTCCGAATTTAATGTAATCCTCCAGCTAAAAGATAGATCTTTTCTCCCCCCATCTCCAAATCCCTGCTGCTTTCCCCTTCACCTCAGAACAGAGCTCCAGGCCGCATAAAGAGAGAGGATTTGGCCAGCTCCCCTCTTCCCCTGCTTCCTCTTTCGTGTCAGACCCCTTGGTCTGTGCTGCTCAAGACATGAGACATTCACATTGGTCTTGCTGCCACTAGATGTTTAGTGAGGGAAAAAAGAAGACCTCTTCCCCATGGGGAAAGGTAGGGCATCCACGTTCTGCTACTTTGTAAGAAATGACCACTGACTCAGCATCTCAAAACAGCACCAGATGCATCACCTCAGTCTCCCTGCGCCAGAAGTCGGGGCGAAGCGAAGGCAGACACTGCTTCGTGTCCCACAAAGCTGGGGCCAAGATTCCTTTCTGGGGCTTGGGTCTTCTTTCAGGTTGCCCGGTGGCTGGCAGAACGCAGGTTCTGGAGGTTGTAGGATGAGTCTCCCTCCCTGCTGTTCTCTTGTTGGGGGCCACTCAAGGGACCAAGGCTTCTTATGAGATGATCCCTTCAATCCCCTCTCATGCTTTGATCCCCCCTTCAGGAAGAGCCCCAACCCTTTGCAGGGGTCACCTGATTTGGTCAGGCCCACCCAGGCTAATTTCTCTCTTAAAGTCACCTGTGCTACACCCTGTGACCTACTCACAGGAGTCCTGTCCCTTCTCCCACACCCACAGGGAGGAAATTACACAAGGACACCGGTCACTGAGGGTCACCTGGAACTCTTCCTGCCTCAGGGGTACATATAGGTGCAGATCGGGCGGTGGAAGGGCAGGACACCGACAGGGAACACAGCGTGTTTGTTTTGGTTTGGGGAAGGCTGCTTCCATGTGGGAAGGCCTGGGTACTTGGTGGTCACTCCCACAGCTCATGCCCCTGGCCCTTGGGAAGGAGCACCCCAGACCCTTCTCCGTGATGCCATCTCAGCAATGCAGAAGAAGCCTCTGTGGGCTTGGGGACTGCAGGCCACTGTGGATTTTTTTCTTGTTGTTTCCAGGGATTGAACCCCGATGCCTGCTAGGCACACACTCTTATCACTGAGAAATGCTATAAGGTCAAAGCAACTCGGCTGCACCCACAGATAAGGTTGCAAGGATGTGGTCCTGTCCAGGTCCAGGCTGAACACAGCCGTGGTGTCCAGGTCACAAGTTACTACAGGTGAGACCACGTCCCCTGGGACACAGGTCAGGCTGTGTCCCTGCCTGGAGCATCCCACCCCCACCCCAGCACACAGGAAGAGGAAGCTGCAGCAAATACCTTCTGGTCATCTGCTTCACTGGGGTGACAGCAATCTGGCTCTTTTTCCAGCTGTGGCTCCCCAGCTGACACTGTGAACCCAGGCAGGTCTCTCTTGGTGGCTAATTAGGGTGGCTCCCTCCTGGGTCCTAAGAGAGAGTCTGGAATGTGAGCACTAGACCCAGGGAGCCCAGCCAACCAGCGGTGGACAGGAGCCTGTGGCCACAGACACCCACAGGGACCGCTTCTTCCATCCTCAGCCAAGGCTCTGCTGTCCCCAAGGAGCCCAGGTCAGCCAGAGGGAAGGTCAACCCACTTCCTTTAGTTGGTTTTTCTTGACACTTAAAATGATTCCACTGCAATTTAGAGACATTGCTGGACTTGAGCCTGGTTTCCCCGGAAGTCAACTCACCCCAATCACAGCGCAACACTCCCCACCGCAGAGTGGACTCCCATACACCACCTCAGCATCCGTCCACCCACCGTGTGGACCACAGCCTCTGGGGTGTGAAGTGTCGCACATAGGTAGCTCGAGGCACCTTGCAGTGCTATGTGGGTCTCAGGTCCTATACGTGGCCGGGCAAGCCGAAGCCCAAAGCTAAACCAGCACAGGTCAGCATCGCGTCCTGTCAGTGGGTTCACAATTCTGTGATCCTGGGTGACCCCACATCCCACCCACACATCCACCTCCTGCCCCCTCATTCTGCTGAACTCAGAGCCCTCTGATCATGTATCCCCCGAGATAGCGCAAACCCAGCACCACAAACTCCCATACCTTGTCTTCCACCCATCTTGTGTGCTCAGCTCCCAAATGCTCTTCCGCCTGGGCACCCACCTCCACCATGGCTTCCTTCTCATTTCTGTGTCCAGATGCCTGGCCATGGCCACTGCCGACTTCATACCCCAGGGTGGTTCACCAGGACCATTGCCCTTCAGCCTCTGCCTGGGCCACAGTGGACGCCATCCTCCAGCAGGAGGTGTACAGGGCCCCATGAGCAGTCGCTTCCTCCAGCCCCCACACAGTGGCGAAGCCCAACCTCTGATTACCTTCTGGGAGCATACTGAGGTCTGAAATCATGCTGCCCTTCTGCCCACCATCCCCCCCAGGCCTCAGAGCTTGCGGGGCCATGTCCACACCCCTAAGGCTGGTGGCCAAGACCCTGCAGGATCTGCACCCAGCTCTCTGCTGCTCTCTTCCCTAAATGCACCCTCAGCTCCAGGTCCCTGGACTTAACACCAGATGCCTTTACCTGAGCATTTAGCAAGCGCTATTCAAGGTTTGTAGAAGCCATTGCTGGGTGGGTTGTTCTGAATTCCCTTGCAAAATACTCCTGTTTCCCAAACTCTCTTGCAGCTAGTGCTGCTGGCCACTGTGTCCAACCCTGACAGATGAGAGGTAAAGAAAGGGGCTAAGGAGTGAAAGGGTAGTTTCTGGGAAGGCTTTTGTCTTCCTGCCTTGAGAACTGATGTGTTGGCAGGAGTAGCAGCAGCTATCTTAAGAGCATGAGGGAAAGATGGGGAGCAATTAAGAGATCCAGCCCTAACATTCTTAAGCTGATGAAATTACACCAGTAACTGCCTATATCTAGATTTCTTACAATATATGAAAAATATACCCCAAATTGTCCAAGCCACGGAGGTGTGGGTTTCTGCTGTGTCACACTCCCGACTGAACATACCTTCCATTCTAAGTGTCTGTGTTTAACTCATTTGCTTCTCAAGAATCTTGTGGAGGTCCTTGTTACCGCATTTTATAGATGACCAAACTGAGGCTCAGAGCATGGCCTATTGTTGGGTGGAGTTTGGACCCAGGACTCCAGGGTCCCTCTTTAAACCATGGAGCCCCATTCTGTCCACTCCAAGCCCCCATTCCTATGCAGAGGGTGTCCTCTCCCTCTACCTGGCTAACTAAGCCCTGTTCCCACTCAGGAGTCACCAGGAAGCCTGCCTTCACCCAGCTCCCTCCCGTCCCAGCACCCTCATGGATGCTGTGATTGCTCTTGTCTCTCTCGCTGTGCCTGTGAGAGCGAGGACAGGCAGAGCCTCAGTCATCTCTGCTCTGGCTCGTGGGGAGGAGGCGGAAGTCCTCACTGCTGACAGCAGCCAGTGCAGTGTGAAAGCCCAGCTGGAACGAGGGGGTCCCCCCACAGGTGTTGGTGATGCGAGCCAGCCAGGAGCCTGCATCCAGAATCAAGGGACCTGCAGCTTTTGGGGCCCCTTCTGGTCAGGGTCCTGGAGCTCCCTGGCCAGTTCCAGTGTCCTGTCACATCCAGAGGCTCCCTGTTGCCCCTGAGAGCCAGAGACAGGCCTCAGAGTGTGGGAGTGTGACTTTGGGCAACCACCTTCCCTTCCCCAGGCCTCAGGACCGGCCATAGCACAACACTTGCCATATGAAGCCACTGGAGACTTGGGGAGGTGACACTCTGAAGGGCCAGTGGCTCACCAGGGCCATCTCTTCCTGTCACAGCCCTCAGTTCTCATCCTCAGCAGCCTGCGCTCATTTCACAGTTCCCTTCCCTCTGGGCACCGCCTATTCCACAAACCCGCTCTGAAGCCCGGCAACTTCTGAGCATCTAGCTCCACTGGGCCTCTCCTGGGGCTCCTGTCAATGGTCCCTGTGTGCACCTCAAGACAGCCGTGACCAGCCTGCCAGGATGCCTGGCAATCGCTGCACTGGGCTTGGCCGGCCACACGTACTTCCCCAAACCTAGCTATTTCCTGTCCCTCGACCACCACATCCCAGCTGCCTGGCCACTGGGCACAATCCTGCCACACAGCTCAGACTGGTGGGGCAACTGTCTGGGGAAGGACAGGACAGTACATCGGCCAGCTCAGGGTCGCCTGGTCCTCAGGACACACAGCCGTGGACCTTGCTCCCTCTTCCTATAGACCTTTACAAGTTTTATGGTTGGGACCCCAGCCCTCCCAACAAAAGAGAAGCTGAGTCTAAGCCTGGCTACTGTGTAGCCTCAGGAAAATCACTTGATATCTCTGGGCCTCTGTTCCCTGGTGTATGAGCAGGAGCTCGGTTTCCATCTCTGTTAGACTCATCCTTCTCCATTGTCTGGGGACCTGAACTAGAGCAGATAAAATCTACGGGGAAATCTACCATCCCCAAGAAAAGGTAACAGTACCAAAAGGACAGCAACACCTCTAGCACCTGACCCCTCTGCTACCCTGCAGGATGACTTCACTAGCCTTGTCACAGTCCTTCAAAGACTCCTTATTCCTTGGTGTGGGATTCAAAGCTCTCTCGGGGGTCTTATGGTGTTGGTGATAGACCCCCAACTCAGACCACCCTGGGCTCTTGGGCAGGCCCTCAGCAGCTCAGCAACCCCACAGTGAGGGTGGGAGTCGAGGCCCACACCCCCCAGACAGCCTGAGGACCCCCATCCAAGAAGCCCCGTCTGGCCCCTGCTATGCCTGTCACCCACTTTCCCTGTGGAGGTATTGCCCACTGACTGTCACAGTCATTCACAGATCTGCCTTGCACTCCAGCCTAGGGCTCGCTGGCTGCAAGTCAGCCCCGAGGGTGGAGTAGGCCCTGGCTCTGGGGCATGGGGAGGCTCTAACCAGGTGCATGGAGTTGGCACCTGCCTTGAGAGACCCTCAGTGCCCATGGGGCAGAAGCAGTGTCGGGTCAGGATGCTTCCTGGATGGGCAGGAACCGGGCTAGGGTTTCTGGCCTGAACAAATGCATGTGTGTGTGTGTGTGTGTGTGTGTGTGTGTGTGTGTGTGTGTGTGTGTGTGTGTATGTGCCTGTGTGGCAGGCTGGAGGCAGCCTCTGGCCCTCCTACACTTGTCTATCAGACCCACATCAGCCAAAACAAAGCTTCTTGCTGCTTTATTGAAACCCTTCCCAGTCAAACAAAAAGCAACAACATGAGGTGTGGCGGGAGCCCCTCAAGCCCAAGTGGCCCTCCCCCTGCACCCTGATGGACCCAAGAACCTGTCCTGAGGCCCCATCCCCACCCAGGGAGGTGTGTGGACAGCACCTCCCCCTGCATCCCCCACCCCTCCACGAGCCATGGCACAGTGAACCCACAGAGGCTCTGCCGGCCTTTTTGTGCCTGATGGGTGTGAGTCCACTCCAGCAAATGGCTCTGCCTGATTCAAGCTGGATTGTGCCTGGCCTCCACGCTGAGCAGCCCGGCTGGGGGACAGACTGACACCTGGTTCTTCCAGGCAAGGTCACCTTGGCACAGAATCCACCAGTGTTACCACAGTGAGCCCAGACCAAGGAACAGCCAGGACAACATTTGACCATGGATGGTGCCAGCTCTTTAGCGAAACAATTGTGTGTTTGAAGTGACTGTTTTATGATGAAGACAACTGTTCTTTCCTGCAGCCAGCTGACAGCCAGCAACTGTTTGAATTAACAATTCTCCAGCCATTTGGAGGCAGACAGGGACCAGAGCTGGTGGCCAGGTGCTGGGTTAGTTTGACTTCAATGGTTTGGTGGATATTTCAATTTTTTATTGAATTTTATCACTATTCTATTTATCGCTATTCTCAGTAACAGATGGTTGGCTGAATTGCTAATTGTTTAAGCAAGCGATTGGAAGAAGTTGATGGTGAGTTTATACTTGGGGGTGTGGGGGCGACTACTTGAGGACGACTTCACTGAACCACCCCCTTGTGATCTGACAACTATTCACAAATTAATCCAAAGGACTGTTGTTTGGCCAAAGTATTTTACTGACTGCCTTTTTGATTTGTCAGTTGCTCTGTGAAACCGATCAGGTTAATGGTTGTTGAACCAGAACTCATCAATTTAGAATGATCGGTCATCTAAGGAAGAGCTGTCAATGGAAGTAAGCGAGTTGAGCTGAATCTGAGAGACTCAAGGAAACCTTCAACTCGAGGGTTGTTCCAATCATGAACATCCCATAGCCCCGAGCAAGGAGCAAGCAGGGAGGGGGCACAAGCAGACTGTCCTGAAGTCAGCCGGGTGGGCCACCCCAGCCACGGGAGCCCCCAAAGCGAAGAAGCAGATTCCAAGGCAGCTCCGCCCCTCCCAGCACCAGGGCTGGGGACTGGCAAGGGTCACACTTCTGAGTATGGGGGTGGCGCGGGGCCCCCCTCAGGAGACTTGGTGGGCAGAGAGATGGCTTCTTCATAGGATGGCAGGACCACCTGGGAGAGAGACAGGAGGGCTAAGAATTACCAAGAAGGATCCACACGGAAAGTCCCGACACAGAATGGAGAGGCCAGAACCCCAACCTATGGAAACACAGTGACAGTGGTTCTGTGCCGCTGGGAACAGCTGCCTTTGCCTGCTTAGTGTCAGGTTCCCCGTGTTTCGATAACAATGCCCTGCTTTCCTCAAGGAAACCATCCCAGTCCGTGTGCTTGCCAAAGAACTGGTCCCAACAGGCATGGTGCCGCATGCCTGTAAGGCTGGCACTCTGAGGCAGGAGGATTACAAGTTTGAGCCCAGCCTGGGCAATTTAGCAACTTAGAGAGAATTTGTCTCAAAATCTAAAAGAAAAAAATTTTAAAAGCTGGGTATGTAGGTCAGGGTGAAGGTCCTGAGTTCAATCCCCAGTACTGCAACAACGGCAACAAAAATTATATCTACTGGTCCCACCTCACAGCTCCAGAGGGTAGACATGAGCTTGGTTGTTCAAAGGAGAATTTCGTCCCATTGGCTAGAGTTTGGGTTTGGGGAAAGACACAAGACCCCAGATGGACCACTCGCACGTACTCACTCCGCTTTCTGGTGGAGTAGATGAGAGAGTAGGATGTCAGCCCCAGGGGTTTGGCAGCCATTTTGCCCCATGAAGGAGAAGGCTACCCAAGGATGGGACCAATCATGAGAAAGGGAGCCAGGAGATGGAGAAGATGAAATTATATCCTGACAGCAGGACTCAACCAGGCCTGAGCCAGACCTACCCTGGACTCTCAAGTGCTATAAGCAAGTAAATTCCCTTCTGTACGTGCTGGCTAGAGTTAGGTCTTTGCCACTTGCACCCAGAAATATCTTGAGTAATCCAACCCTCAGCTACTGTTAAACCATCCCTATCTTCAGGCTGGGAAGCCCCCTGCCCTTTCCCAGCTGACTGCACCCATGGACCATGCAAGACCAGGCCAGAATTGCCTCCTCCAGGAAGCCTTCCCTGATGCCCCAGATGCCACCTCCTTCTCTGCTTCACACCAAGCTGTAATGGCGTCTGCACCTGGGTTCGCCTGGACTCTGCACTCCTCTAGGGCAGAGGGAGTGTCTTGGTTCTCCCTGCACCCAGGATTGGATACAAAACCAAAAAAGAGCAAGAGATAGTAAATGCTAAATGAATAAATGAAGTATTCTATTATCAGAGCTAAAGAGGATCACATTTCTCCTGATTCATCTTAAAAGTAGAGGAACCCAGGCCCAGAGAGGGAAAGGAACCGGCCCCAGATGGCACAGGACGAGAGCAAGAAAGCTGGGATTGGACAGCAGCCAGGCTCACCTTGGGGGGAATCTTGGAGTCGCTCCTCTCTGAGGCCAAGTTCATGTACTTCATGAATTGGTAGCACCTCCACACGCACTTGAACATGTAGACCTGTAGAAGGGCGGGGTCAGCTGTCCTGCTCTCTCCCCAGAGGCCTGGACAGATGCCGGCTCCTCCTGAGGGTCCAGTGCTCCCCACACAAGGCAGCACCCAGCTGCTGCTCTTCCGACTCCTCTTCTCAGACCCCAGCACACCCTAGCCCTGTCCTCCCCAAGGCCCACAGCTACCACATAGCAAGGGACTGGCCCTTCAGGGCACTGGCCCACCCTCAGCCTCCCGGAGAGTCCTGCAGATCCTGCTTGACCACCCCAGGTGACAGGCAGCTCACTGCTCCAGAGGACACTGCCCATCTTGAGACAGAGTGGATAGTGGACAAGGTCCTCTTCAAAATTGCCTCAGGTGTATTGTTTTACAAAGCAAACAACAGCAGCACGTTCAGTGCTAGTGGCCTCCAGCATCCCAGAATTCCCTGCGCTCCCTGGGTCTTTAGACATGGCTATCACGTCCCCCTGTGTCACCTCTTTTCCCAGCCGGAGAGCCCTGGCTTTGCTGACCTCCTGCATTTGTCTGCAGTGTCCCTTGGCTGCTCACACTGCTCCAAATACCCCGCTGTGCCCCCACCTCTCAAACTGGACTCCAGACGAGGCTCTGTGCTCTGCGCCTTACACCACACCCCCTCTTTCTCATCATCAAACTTCTGTTCCTGCGACCTCAAGTCTGTCTCACCATGGCTCCTGAGTCCCATAAAACTCCTGTGGGCCAATTGAGACTCAGGGCACCCTGCTAGATGACCTGGGGCCCAGAGAGAAGTGGTCAGTGGAGACCGACCGACCCCACAGCCAGCCAGGGTGGGCCAGGCCCACACTCAGCTCAGCCCAAAGCTGAGCCCAGACAGGGAAGCCAGGCCAAGGCCTCTCTGAGGGCCACACTGAGCCCCTGATGCCTGAACACACCTATGTCCAGTTCATGGGTGTCCACAAGGACCCAAGTGGAGGAGCTGGCATGAGAAGGGCTAGAAAAGAGCCTACAGCAGGGCAGGAGACAGCAGGGACACACGAGCCTGCTCCCTGACAGTCGGGCACAGTGTGCCTGGGGACTGCAGTGGTGGGTAGGGGCCACTCACCTTCAGGATGAGGACGCTGATAAAGGCAATGGAGAAGATGAGCATCATCTTGACGAACTGGCTGTGGGCCATGCCCTCCTGGCTCGGGAGGTAATTCTGCAACAAATGCAGGGCCACATCACCCGTGACCCTAAAGACCTCCAGCAGCACCCAGCCATGTGGGACAAGGAACCCACACTCCACACCACAGGAGTACAGGGTGACACAGCCATAACCCAGGTCACCGGCCACAGGTACCCCAGGAGGCAGGTGTGGCTGCGGCCTCCCAGGTCCCCGTCCTCAGCTGGACACCACCCAGCAGGGGGTATTGGCTGCCCATGGCCACCCCGTGCCCTTACTAAAGGAGAGCCGAAGCCCATGGGAGCCACCTAGTACTGTCATGCCCAGGCCGAGGCCTTGAGGAAAAAATCTCTGGGATGCTTGGCAAATATGTCCATGCATTCTGGGACACTCCTTCCTCCTAAACACGGAACTTGTTTCCTCCACCTTTGAGTGTGGCTAGGCTTAGTGACTCATTTCTAACCAACAGAATGTGGCAGAAGTGAGAGTGTGGCATCCAGGACAAGGGTGTAAATAAAGGACGTTGCTGTCTGCTCCTCCATTTCTCCCTCTTGGACGATCTGAGCCGAGGTGGGGGTCAGCAGCCACATTATGAGGGCACTCAGCAGCGATACTAAAGGGCTGCATGGCAGGGAACAGGGGCCAGCACCAGCAGCCCCACAAGGAACCCTCTGGGGTGCGGATCCCTCAGATTCAGCCAAGCGTGGCCGCCATGTTGGCTGCAGCCTCAAGGGACACTGAGTTAGGACCACCAGGCCAGCCACTCCCAATCCTGATCCTCAGAAACCACAGGGAATAACACGTGTTTGTTGCTCTAACCCTTGATGTGTAAGAGTACTTTTTCAGACAGCAATAAAAAAAACTAGCATTATTTCCATATGTGGTTCCCAGTCCAGGGCCCCCTGGGATCAGGCAGGGCTGCTTCCAAAGCCACCTGCTCCTTGCTGGGCTTCCTCCCTTTTTGGAAACTGCTTCCTTCAGTCCTTACAAGTTTCTTCCTGAGAGTGCTCCCTCAATAAATCATTCACATGAGACTTCCTCCAGGAAGCCCAGCCTGAGACACAGGGCAGAGGTGAGGTAACTTGCCCAAGGCCATCCAGCCAGTCTCTGCCCAGACTTACCATGTGGTTCATGGACTTGAAGTTGAGATAGGTGGGAACTTCCATGTAGGAGCTGCAGAGGGTCAGGATGCTGAGGAAGAAGTCCAGCAGCTGCAGGGTCATCACGGGGACCTTGGAGGGGCCCTGGGGAGGACAAGGAGAAGAGTGAAGACCAGCAAAGGAGGCCCAGCCACTGTGGGCACATCTGGGGCTTCCTGAGGGACATTGGCAACTCTCTAGTCACTGTGCACTGACAGAAAGGACCGCCCTGATGTTCACAGCCAGTCATGGAGTAGACCCAGGACTGGAACCAGGGTCTCGTGATGTCTGGGCCAGGGCTCTCCCGTGTATAGCACCTTGGTCTCTTCAAGGACAATAGTCAGGGACTTGTAAAAGCAACTCTGGAGGGACTGTGGCATTGACTGTCACCCCCACCGTGGGTGCTGGGCATCAGTGGTCCTGGCTGTCTTCTGCTGTCTGTCTTGCGTTTGGGGCAGGGGCAGCATAGGGACGCATCCCTGCCTCGGGACCACTCACACAGAGCCACGTGGCCTGCAGTTAGGGGCACTTTCAAGGTCCCGAGGATCCACATTCATTCCCCTCGGAGCGTTCCCAGGACAGGCCCATGGGATGTGCACACAGATACAGCCTCCAGGGCAGACCTGGGAGATCTCGCACCGGGACTCCAGCCAGGACTGGGCCTGGGATCCCCACAGCTCAGCTGTCTGGTACTCACAGGCCGCGTCCGGGAGGCAAACTTCAGGTAGGCGGGCAGCTCGATGTAGGAGCCCAGCAGGGTGAGCAGGCATAGCAGGAAGTCCATGATTTGCAGGGACAGGAAGGGTAGCAGGAGCTTCTCCCGGTTCTGGAAGGCAGGCCCCACACTGTCACTTCGGCCCCCACAGCCCCATGTGCTCCTTCCCTCCCTGGCTGCTGAGCCCTTCAGCACACACCTCAGTCCACACGCCCCTCTGAGTGACACCCCTGGACAGGAGAGGGGTCTCTGTGTCTCAGGGAACCTCAGGGACTGCCCCTTCTATGGGGGCTCTATGAGAAGGACCTGACAGAAAAGATGGTTTCCTAATGTATCATAGGGGTGTCTAAAACCACTCAGGAGGTGACAGGAACAGCCCAACTGAATCTGAATCTTTGGGGACAACCTGCTCCACTTTCTTAGCAGGACCCTTCAATTTTGTGCAGGAGCCTCTGCAGCCATCCTGTGCAATGAGAACTTGAAGTTAATGTGGGTGGAGCCTGGGTTCCAAGAGAGACTGGGCTCTTGAGGCCTGAATCACAGCTTTCAGGCAAGGTGGAGGTATTCCAGACCAACACCAAACCATCACCCACTCTGCCACCCCACCAGTGCCTGGCCACCTATCATCCCAGGAAGAACGACACTCTTTCTGGTGGCAGTGTGGTGAGCCTGGCCTCCTGCCTCCCTGGAGCCGAGGGAAGAGGGCTCCTCTTTTGCCTGCCTCCGTTCCCCCACCCCGACCTTGCTGTGGGCCAGGACCTGAGGCTGTCACACTGGATCCCCTGTCTCTCTGGGGACCCGTCTTCCTCAGTGGGACCAGGAGCTTGGGATCTCCAGATCACTGGTCCCACCCTGACCCCAGGGCCAGCTGACTGCTGGGAACCATGCTGGATGCACCTGCACTCCGACGCTTTGGCTCCTATGCCTGGTGACAAAGCCAGCACTGACGTCCCCTCTCCCCGGCCTCAAGGCCGCCCTTCACTTTTCTCTTTCAAAATCCCTCCCTGTGCTGGCAGTGTGACAGGATGTGGGCACCAGCTGGTTCCCCAGTGCACTGACCAGCACAGCCCACCAGTCCACCTCCCAAAGGGGGCTGTGAGGATCTCTAGAGCCCAGACGGGCTCCCCAAAGGCCCAACCCCCTGCTGGGGGAACAGGAGAGGCAGGAGGGCCCCTGGGGCCCCTGGGCTCCTTCCTACCTTGATTACACCGACCAGCAGGCTCACACTGATGATGAACAGCATGCTGATGAGCAGGAAGCTGGAGACCAGGTCCGCTGAAAGGGAAGGGAGGGTTGAAGGGTCTGGGCTGCTATGGAACCCACAAGGCTCCGAGGACCACACTTTGGGAATTGCTCACATGCGGACATCAGCGTGAACAGGAAAATCCAGCCTGCCCCTGTGCAGTCCCCAGCCTTGAGGGGACAAGGACAGCAGAGCACCTCAGGCCCCGGGCGGTGTAACAGAGGCATGGGTGGGAGGCCAGGGAGGTCGGGGTCGGTGGCCTGGAGGAGTGGCCTGTGAGTGGTGGGGGTGTGACAGCAGGGCTGGCGTGAGGTGCCAGACAGATGCCATGCTCGGGGAGGCCACAGGGCCGAGCGGGAGCTTCCATCCCACTCCCGTGTGCTAGGCAGTGTGGCGGCACCTCTGTAGGCTGGCAGCTGTGCTGAGCACCACCCTCTGCTCTCACCACCAGCAATGCCAGGGACGAGAGGGACGGCACCATTTGCAGGGAAGCACAGAGGCTCAAAGGGCCCGGGGCCCAGCTTCCCGCCCGCCCGTGGCTGCCCCAGACCCACCGATCCGGAGGTAGAGCGTCCTGGAGAGCCTGCAGGGCGCCTTGCCATGGGCCACCTCCACCACATGCTCAGTGAACAGCAGGACACTCATGACCTGGGGACGGAACACAGCGCCATCAGCCCCTCACACAGCCAGGGCCTTTCGGAGGTGGGAAGCCCTGCTGAAAGGGGCCTTCACAGAGACAACGCCAGCCCGTCAGCCTCGTCCTTTCTCTTCCTGCCTGTGCAACCGTGGGCAAGTTACTTGACTTCTCTGTGCCTCTGTTTCCCCATCTGAAAAATGGGGCTAATTCTAGTAGCTGCCGTAGGAGACCCCTGTGAAGAGACTCAGAATCAGGCCTGGGCCCTGGAAGGGCTGCTGGTGCCCACAGTGGACTATCGGCAAGAGGCAGGCCAGAGGCCCTGTTAGAAGGCCAGGTTCTGGCGTCCTGGGCTCAGTGGCAGCACCTGGGCCTTGAGGAGCTCCCTGCCCTTGGAACCATCAGCATAGGCATGGGCAGCCCTGAGAGCACCTGCCCCAGAGTCACAGGGCCCTGACACCAGTCCCCACGGCCACCGAGTCCCATCCACATGGCGAGGACGATAATCACATCTGCCTCTTAGGACCACGGGCAGCCAGATGAGGTCGTCCACTGAAGCGCCTGGTGGGTAGTGAGCCAGCGGTGTGCCAGCTACTGGGATCTTACAGGTCTCTCTGTCCAGGTCCCCGCCACCTGACCCAAGAACCTTGTGCCATGCAGCCTCTCCTTAAATGCTTCCAGCCCCGGGGACTCCAGGTTGTCCCGTGTGTCTGTCCTTGAAGCAGGCTCTCCACCCTTCCCCACCACACACACACATACACACACACACACACACACACACACACACATTCTCAGGAACCATCTGCTCACACTGAGAGCAACACGATCACTCCCTCCCTTCAAGTGGGTGCTCTACCTTTATTAATAGAGCCCAATTTACACTGGCTTCCTAGGTAGCCTTGCACTGGCAACTCATGCTCAGCTGACAGGCAACTACCGTCTGTTTCCCCTATCTGACTATGTTTCATTTTCTTTTCTTTTCTTCTCTTTTTTAGCTCGGTCACAGGTCTCAGCTTGTCTTCCTGCCGCGGTACATCCTGTTCAGGGTTTCTGAAAGGGCCAGCACAGAAGTCTGACGAAGAGCAGCTCTGGAGTCCAGCTGAGATGGACTTGAACCCAGCTCACTGTGTGCCCTTGGGCTAGTCACTTTCCCTGTCTGAGTTTTCTCATCTGGAAAGGAGCACACACAGGCTGCGTTAGGAATAAGCTGTACCGTGTTTGCAAGGCACTGTGCTCAGGCGCTCAGCAAGCAGTCAGCTTTGCCACTGCAAGTTTCCATGGAGGAGGCGAGCAGCCTGTCACAGCGGGCTCACTCTGGTGGCCCCTCCACCTGGTGCTGAGGAACCAGAAAGGCTTTGCTTACAGGAGACAGGTGAGTAGGGGCATGGCGGTGCCCACAGGAAGGAGCCCTGAGACAAAAGCTGCTCGCTCAGGCTCCAGCTCCTCTGCTCCCAGTTTCACCTTAACGAGAGAGAGGGAAAGGGAGCCAGAGGATAGTTCAGCCCAAGTCAGAAGCCGGTGCCCTGCAAGGTGGTTAGCTCCCCATCACTGGGGGTATGGAAGCAGAGCACAGAGTAGTTGCCCCTGGGCTTAGAAAGGGCACATGAGTGTCTACCAGGCTCAACAGGAGGAGGCTTTTGAAGTCCCAAGAATCCAGGACTGTCTGAGATAGGAAACAAAGCTCAGAATCAGACAACCCCAACTTCCAGTTCTAGAAGGGGCCTCCAACCACTTGTTTTGTAAGATCCTCTGGCTGGTGACCTGGGAGGGGGCTGGAAAGGGTTTGGCACAGCCTAACTTCATGCCAAGGCCCTGGGCCCAAACCAGCCAGGGACTATGCATTATATTCCTGCTCCTACTGCCGAGGGGAGGGAGCAAGGCTGGGAGAGGTCCAGGGACCTGCCCCCGCCTGCCAGCCGGTCCTCCCCAGGACCAGCATTCACACTCAAACCAGGGTCTCTGTCCCTCCCCTGCCTGCCCAGCAGCCCCTGCTCCTGGGCCTCCCAAGGCCTGCACCACCCTACTCCCATGGTGAGTCAGACAGATGCCAACTTCCTCCCCCAGCAGCCTAAGCACAGTGCCCTTTCCCCGCCTCCGGCCACCTCACTTCCCCTTCTCAATAGCCTTGGACAGGCCGGGTACAGGCGAGACACGTCCCCACTTGCCAGGTGAGCAACGACCAGCCCAAGGCCACAAGCAAGGTGACCTCAGAGCCTGCCAGTACCTGCCCCAGGCAAAGGAGAGGCTGAGCTCCTTCGCCCCCAGTGCCTGAGAGGGAGTGGAGAGAAGCCCACTTCTGTGCACCAGGCCAAGGGCGAGGCTGAGCTAGCTACTCCCTGTGTCTTGTGGCTGTCAGGATAAGGACCCTGCTACCTCTGCTCCCCAGCCAGGGATCCCCTTGGGGCTGGGCCAGAGGCCCTGGGGGCAGCTCCTGACCTCACAGCCACCTGACCCCTCCCCAGGATAGCCACCCCTACCCTGGACACCTGGAGCTCCAGGAACAGCAGCTGGGGCAGAAAGCCGCCCACTGCCCTGTTGCTGCTGCGTGACCCTGGCCTGGGCTTCCCTGGACAAGGTCTCACCACCGTCTGCACCTGGGGCCACTGAACAAAGGAAGCCATGAGGCTGGAACTCCTACAAGCTACGGGACATCACACGCAGGCTGCCAGGGCCTCCCACTCACGCAGCCACCAAGTTGTGCCCTCCCCATGAGAAGGCAGCATGGCTCTTGCAAGTCCCCAAGCAGACCCGGAGAGCCAGAAGTCTGGGTTCCCAGGCCGTCCAGCCATGGGGACCAGGCCTCCTTCCTCCACGATGTCCAGTCCACCTCTGCCACCCAGAGGTCCCCTCCACCATGAGCTCACCTATGCTCCTTCACCCTCCACAGCCTACACAGCACCTTAGAGCCCCAGGCCCAAACCAAGCTCTGTGCTCCCCAGTCAGCTGCTAACTTCTCTGGGCCTCAGACTCCTCACCCAGGAACTGGGGGTGATCACTGGACCTGGCTTGGACCCACCTCTGTGGGAAGTGAAAGGGAAGGGCAGGTGCTGTCCTCCAGCACTTCAGAGCAGCAGCCTCCCTCACCCCCAGAAACACACTGAGCACCTACTGCCTCCCTGTCTAGATTAGCACCGACTCTGGCCTGCAGGCGTCAGTCTCCAGGGGAAGCCAAGAGAGAACAGAGCATACTCTAAGTGAGAGCTTTCCAACAGAAGAAAGAGCATTAAGTGGCAACATCATGTGCAAAGGCCCAGGGCCTTGACTCTGCAGATATGCTGTATCATCTAGGGGAAGCTGTCTCTTCCCTGAGAGAGGGGATGTTACCAGCGGGGAAGTGAGGGCCAGAGAGAAAGACAGGGCACCCAGTCACACAGCAAGACGTGCACCATCAGAATCAGCTCAGCCCTCATTCCTAGCTCCACGCTGGCCACCCAGCCCTGCTCAGCGCGGCCCTCACCACTCTGCTCTCCGTTCCCCTTTTTCACCCATTCCTCTACTCCTCCTTGGTCTCAATTCCCCGTTCTGCTTCCCCAAGCTGAGCAGGGAAGGAAGTGACCGAGGGGACAGGAGATGTGGTTTCTTTGCTGGTGGCTCTGAGAAGCACCCTGCAGCTTGGACTGAAAAGGGCAGGGTCACACAGAAGGGATGAAGAAGATGGCGATGATGGGCCGGGGTGACACTGAGCGTGGCCAGGGGGACAGTCAGGCTGATACATGGAGGGGAGCGCTGGGCAGGGGGACCGGCAAGCTTGCTGGAGGGGAGAGGCTGCATGGTGCTGCTGGAGCTGATGTGGCTGTGACGGAGGTGGTCGGGGGCAGCAGGGTGGCTGGTGGGCAAGATGCCAGCAAACGTGGCAGGGGGTGACAATGGGAGTGACGCCCGAAGAAGTCCTGGGAGGAGGGGAGAGACACTGCAGGAAGCAGCACTGCACTGTTGGTGACACTGTCGGGGTCCCCACGGTGGGGACGTGGTAGGACGGTGATGATGAAGGTCACATGGGGGGGTGGCATCAGACCCTCCCAACTCTAGGTTCAAAGGCCAACTTCCCCCGGTCACCCAGCTTCACCTTAGACCCACCCCGGTCTCAGAGAAGGCCTGAGGAGACCTCCCTCCCTCCCTCCCTCCTTCCCTCTGTGGCTCTCGGGGTGAAATTTGAACACTTTGTGTGTGGCTGGGCCCCCAAAGGGCGCTTCCCTATCTGCTAACTTCAAGATGGATCCCCAGTGTCCTAGGGCGGGGGGCTCTGTTTGTGTGATTTGGCACACTGGCTTGCTTCACCCTTCCCCAACAGATAGCACAGCTGGCAAGCGACACCCGACACCCGGGGCCGTACCCCTTCCTGCCACTTATCTCAGGGCTACCCACCTTGTCCCTGGCTCCCCGCTGGGGGCCCTAGGCTGCCACACACTGAGGCCGTTATGTTAGATGGTTATTATCTGGTTATTATCACCTCCTCCTCACAGGTCTCCATTTCCCGCGGGTCCCCCGGGGTCGCCTGGGAGAAGAAGGCAGATGACAGCCCTGGATGTATCAGCAGGGAGAGGAAGCCCTCCTCCTCCACCCACACTTCCTGTTCCAGCTTAACAAGGGCAGCTGGGTGGGAGCCCTTCCCCCACTGTGCTATCTCCACAGCCACCTCTCCATCGAGCTCAGATACCATCTCAACACCCCTGCCCCAGTGTGACACCCTCAGCTGCAACCCCACCAGCTGCCTTCCCCTCCCAGGGGCTAGCTCCTCTCTCTCATCGGCGGCCCTTCTCGCTCTCCCCCACTGCCACCCCGATATCACTGTCCCCGCCTCTACCTAGACTCAGGCTCATAAACCTCAGCCCTTGATGCTCTATGTGGCCCCCACCAAGCCACTTTACTTCTCTGCCTCCGTTTCCCCAGCTGCAGAAGAGAGAGAAGCAGCTATCTACCTGGGTGAATGGTTGTGAGGAGTGAATGAGGTAGCATCTGTCTACTGCTGAGCCCAGTGAGTCAGAAAGATGGGCTGGCATGTGGACACCAACACAGGTCTGGGGCCAGGACTCATTTGTCACAGCCCAACTGCCTCCCGAAGGAAACATGCAAACACCCTGGTTGGTTCACACCCTGAAATGCTACCCATGGTAGGAAAGCAGAGCTGCTTACACAGCATGGTGCAGCCCAAGCATAACTGCAGAGAAAGAAGCCACATCCGTGGGACTCTGCAGCTGCTGGTGCTCCGAGCTGGGGGTCGCAGGCAGAGGGGCGATGCTTGGTCCTCAGGGCTGGCCCTGTCTGCTGCCTCAGTCCTGGCAGAAGACCCGAGGATGTGCTTACTTTGTGCATGACTCTCAAGATGTGCCCTTGGGGGACTACACATCTCCATGAGTAAATGATGCACTAGTTAAAGGTAGGCAGAAATAAATAGAGATTGGCCGACACCTACAACAGGACCGAGCAGGTCTGAACAGTAATATGGCCAAGCCCCCCATGGGCCTCCAGGCCAGATGCCAGGGCACACAGGGTTGCAGTGCACTGGGCTCTGGACTCACTGGGGGCACAGAGTCTGGGAGGGGCTCAGGGAAGGCTTCTCAGAGGAAGCAAGGCTCCCAGATTTCTCCAAACCACTGGGAACGGTGTCCTGGCAGAGCAAATAGCATGAGCGAAGGCCAGAATATGGGAGGTGCATCCAAGAATCTCTGAGACCCTCCCTTTGGTGAACTGCATTCGAGGTCATCATATGCCAGGCACAGAGTGTGCTCCCTGGGAAATGGCAGCAGAGGTGTAGCTGGGTGGATGGGGAGAATGTAGACACACACAGGTCCGCAGACTTTACAGGGCTGGGGACTCTGGCACAGAAAGAGCATTCCAGAGAAGCAACAGCGAGTGCAAAGACCCTGCCTGAGAGCAACAGAGCATAGCGGTGCCAACGGGGCTTGACGAAGTTTACCACCTGCAGAACGGGACTGGCTGCAGCTAGAGCCCTGCTGCTGCCTCCAGTCCGGAGGTCTGGGAAAGCCAGTGCAGTGTCAAGCACCCTCCCAGCAAGCCTGCCCCTGGGAGAGAAGACAAGGAGGCAGCCCCAAATGCCAGCCCAGGCTCAGGAAGCTGGACTGAAATCCCCAGCCCAGGGAGGGACACAGATACCCACGGGGGAGCTCCTCAAATCTCCTTTTCTGGGCAGCCGTAGGGACTCAGAGTTGGTCTCCAGGCTCGGCCCAAGGCCTAGGCACTCTCCGCTTCCTGAATACCCACACCCCAGACCATTCCCCAAGCCTTCACTTCCCCAGGGATCTTAAGAGCAAAGATCCACAATCATGACAGTGAGTGTTGCCGTTCCTATTACTACTGCACTTTCGCTAGATGCCAGGTGCTCCTGGACCAGCTGTCAGAGGTGGCTTCCATATTATCCCTTTTCCTGGTGGGCAGGTGAAAGTGACATCCGTGGATGTGGGTACTGGGTTTCCGAGAACAGGCTCCCCCAGGGGAGACGGCCACTCCTCCATCCCATCTGAAGTGGGGCCATGGGTTTGTTCTTTATCTGCCACCAGCTGCAGAGTTGCTCAACCCCTGGAGCCTCAGTTTCCCCCTCTGTCCAGTGGAGGTGCTCACAATTTGGGGACTGACCCCACGTGACGGGGAGGAAACTGATACTGCAAGATTGTCCCAGCTACTCCCAAGCAGCTGTGCTCTGCTTCCTGCCTCACAGGGCTCTGTGCCCCTTTTTGGGTAAGGCGGGATCCCCTGGGAGACCAATGCTGGCCTCACTGTGAGCTCAGAGCTGGTTCCAGGCCACCGCTCTGGGCTCAAAATAAAAGCCTCATTTCCGGGGGTGCTCTGGCCCAGTCTCACAGGGCAGCCTCAGCCTGGCGAGCCTCTGCCCTCCAGCAAGGGCTCTTCTAAGAGGCTCTCACTGTGGAGGCCTCTTGGGCTGATGCCTCTCCCAACCATGCCCCTCTGACAGCAACTAAGGTGACCCCCAACAGCGGGGGCTACCACCCTGTTCTATTCCCAGAAGCACCTGGGCCTAAGCCTGAGACCAGGAAGTGGGGAGGAAATGGGGCCCAGGCTGGTCTCTGGACTGTCCTGACTAAGGTCACACAGTGAAGTGACCCCTCTCATGGGCCCCTGGGCCTTGTGTAGCAGTAAGAGCCCAACTTTGCCCCCAAGGTTCCTACTCCCTGCCCCTCAGAGCCCCAGGGCGCAGCGGACACAGCTTCCTCAAGAGTCCAGTGTCAGACGGAGGGTAGAGTGCAAAACTCACTTCTGATAGGGCCATGGCCAGGTACTGGGGAAGGTGACGACTCTCACCCTGGCCCCATCAGCCTCTGCTCCCCCAGGAAGGGCACAGAGCAGCGGAGGTGAATAACCAGGCCTCTGTCCGGCCTGGGCCATCAGGCATGAAGGGGGCAGGTTTTCACAGACCCTTGCCAGGGGACTTTCCAAGGGCCCAAACAGACGAGCTTTTGAAAGAGGAGGGCCCTCTGCAGCCGACTCCCATCCTACAGGGGCCCCTTCCACTGGGCCACTCGGCTCAACACCTCAGCAGGGATCACAGCCTCATTTATCAGATGGAGAAATTGAGGCCCCGGACGACAAAGGCACTGGTCTGCTCCAGGTCACACGGACATCGAGTGATAGAGATGGACCTTTGTTCTTTTCAGTCTCTGCCCCCAAAGTGGGGCAGAAGGAGCCCCAAGAGTTCTGAGGACAAGTCAGGAGGGCTTCCTGGAAGTAGGAGCTTCCCTAGGTGGAGCAAAGCAGACATGAATGGTGGAAAACCAGGCAAGGGGAAGGGTGGCCTGGAGAGATGGGAGCCCAGCCCTGGGCTCAGAAAGGAAGCTTCTGTCCATCCCTCCTCATTTCATCTGCTTGTGTGCAGGCTGCAGAGGCCCAAGGCAGCCTCCAGCCTCCTCCCCATGTGCCTTCTGCAAGTCGAGTCCCTGCTGGGCCTCTGCTTTCTCACCACTAAAATGAGCAGCGATCTCTCCTTGTAGCTGTGAAGTCCACGCCCTCCTGAACCAGCCCGATGGACCTCCTGGCTTCTCCAGACCCCACAGCCACCTGTCTACCTCCCAGCCTTTTCACACACTGCTCCCTCCACCTTGTGTGCCCTGTACCCAACTCAGAAAAGCAAACCCTGCTCACCCTCGGGAGCGACACCTCCTCCAGGAAGCCTTCCCTGAACTCTCCCAGGGCCCCCACAGAAGCCAGCAGTGTCATCTGTCTCATTGTCACAGCTTTCCTGGGCAGCCTGGGGCCCCTCCAGGAGACGACAGAAGCAGAGAAGCAGTCAGCCACCTCCTGGCCTGGGGCTGCTCTAAGCCAGCCCAACTTCTATGGGAGTAACAGGGCTCCACTGTTCTTCCACATTGGGAGAGAAGAACATCTGTGCAAAAAGACAAATCAGCCTGGGATTGCAACCCCAAGCAAAAATTAATAAACTGGGTGTGGTGACACACACCTCTGATCTCACCACTCTGGGAGACTGAGGTAGGAGGATCACGAGTTCCAGCCCAACCAGACATGGTGGCCTTCACCTGTTATCCCAGTGCTCAGGAGGCTGAGGCAGGAGAATGGCTGCAAGCTTGAGGCCAGCCTGGGCTACATAACAAGACCCAGTGTCAAAAAAAGAAAAGAGTTCCAGCCTAGCCTGGACAATTGAAGGAGACCCTGTCTCAAAACAAAAAGGAAGGGCTAGGGATGTAGCTCAGTGCCAAGTTGCTGGGTCCCAGTGGTACATAAATAAATACCTGAGAATCTTTCCAATGGACAGAAATGCATCATTCAGGGACATGAGACACAGGGAGAGCAGACAAGCCCCCACCACCACCTGTGAGGCACCCCAATAACCCATGGGGCTTCTCCACCCACGGGAGGGGGACACAGCTCCCACACTCCCAGGTGGGCTGTGCAGGGATTTCCTTCCAGCAGCCACAGCATGGCAAGGGAGGGCAAAGGGTAACTGGAGGAGAACCTGACACAGCTTCCCTCTACCCGATGGCCAAGGTCACCACACTTCACCTTGGTAGTGCGTTCCCTCTGGGCTGGGTCTGACACCAGCGCTCGGGTCTCCCTCCCAAATGCACACTATCTGCCAGGGGTAAGGGGGAGCCGTACACCTGTAATCCCAGCAGTGTGAGGCTGAGGCAGGAGGATTGCGGTGAGTTCAAGGCCAACCTGGGCTACATAATGAGTTCAAGGCCAGGCTAGTGCATAGTGACCCTGTCTCAAACAAACTAACTAACAAACGAAAAACCAAATGCACAAGATCCCAGTCTTGTCACAAGAAAATCACCAAAGGTTCCTTGAGCAGCAGTCATCAAAATGCCCAGCCTACAGAATTGAAACTGTCAGGGTCACCAGAAGCTAGGAGCACGGAGAAACTCCCAGTGCACAAAGGGAGCTGAGCAGGCAGGGGACTCAGTGTAGTGAATGTACCCCAGAGGGGACAGGTGGGGTCCTGGGAGGGAGAGGATACCAGGAAAGCTGAAGAATACGAAGCATGAGCTCTAGATAACAGCACATCGGTGCAAACAGCCAATCATGGCAACTGTGCCACCCCAATGGGGATGCTAACAGTGGTACCAAGGGTACATGGCAGCTCTCTGTACTACATTCACAGTTTTTCTACAAATCTAAAACTGTACTAAAAATGAACAGTTTGCTTTGAAAAGTAGTACATGTAGCTAAGCACAGCAGTTGGTGTGTGCCTATAATGCCAGCACTCAGGGAGGCTGAGGCGGGAGGATTATAAAGAATTTAGTGACCTAGCAAGGCTCTGTTTCAAAATAAAAACAGGCAGAGGATAAGAATGTAGTTCTGTGTGAAGACCCTGGGTTCAATCTCCAGAAACACAAACACACACACACACACACACACACACACACAGAGTAGTACTTGTTTATTGTACCAAATACGGAAAAAGTAGAGCATTCAAGATCATAGCCCAGAGACAACACGGTTAGCATCAGTGCATTTCCTCCTCCCTTGGTTTAGACGTATCCTGTTTCTACAGATGAAATCTGTATACTTTTTTTTTATCACAGCAGGTGTAAGTTTTTACCCTGACACGAATTTCTAAGATGGAATTCCAGGAGCACAGGGCAGGAGAGGCCAGGGAGGGAGAGATTTCCAGGCCAAGGGGTCCCCTGGGGCTCCACGCCCAGAGCCAACAGTGAAGGACACTCGAGGCTGACCAGCCAGGTTAGGAGTCCCCCGACGTCCTTTGCATGCAGATGTGAGTACCCGGAGAATGCTCCCCAAAACACCTGCACGATCCCAGCCCCTGGAGCCAGAAGCCGAAGGCCTGGCTTCCCCATTGGGCCTGAAAGTGGCTTCTCGTAATAATAACGTGCCCACTGCTCAGCAAAGCATGACGTTCTCCCAGGACATCAAAGGCCTGATTTAACCTTCCCCGGAGGGTTTGTCACATCCACAAATAGCTCACAGTGCAGAGCCGTCACCCACGGCTGACTCCAGATGACGGCCAACCTGGGCAATTGGCACATCTGCACGGTGCTATCTCTTACCAGGCAGATGTTCGAGGCCTTGTCAGTACACCTGCCACCTGATGGCTGGGCAGTGGGAAAGCCCCTAGCCCCTGCCCTTTCTGGGAAGGAGCGAGGGCCTCTCACCAAAGGGACAGGAAGACAGGGCCCCACTGGAGTCAGCTGAAGACCCCAGCCCAGGGACGACCAGCTGGGCCTGTCCAGCTTCTCTTCTGTTCTTGTGCCTCCTCTGGCTCTAGAGTATTCCATGGCTCCCCATGACTCACATTATAGGCAGTGATTCTCTGGTGGGAGCCATCATGCCCCAGGTCTAGGGACACAGGTGGCAGGTAGGGTGGTGCTGCTGGCATCTGGTGGACAAATGCCAGAGATGCTGCTCAGCTTCCTAGAAGCACAACTATCCGGCCCCAAATATCCATGGTGCACTAGACAGAAGGTCCAGATTCTTAGCTGGCCACTCACAGCTTCCATCACCGCCTCCTCCCCCAGCCTCCAGTTGGTTTTTGCAGTGGCCCCTGGACAAGTCCCACACACAAACCTTTGCACACCCGTTTTTCCTCCCCCGTCCACACCTGCCTGGCCAGGCTGCACCTCCTGCCCACCGAGCCAGCTCCAAGGTGAGTTCCCGATCACTCGGCCAGAGCCTCCAGCTCTGTGCACAGGGACTGTACCTAGCTTCGCCGCTCAGAGGTGAGGACCTGGCTAGGCACTCAAGAGGAAATCTGCAGTCACACTGCACAGGCCTGCACAGAGGACATTAACCTAGCGTTCATCACCAACACTGAGGCATCAGCAGCCAAGATGTGAAAGCTCCACAAGTCAGAAGCGCCACAGCCAGTGCCCGCATTCCTCTGCAGCAACAATCACCGGAAGCAGGGCAGCCACTGGGGTGGACAGAGCAAGAGTCCCCCACAGATCCCTCTGCCCACCGAAGCCATTCCTGTGACCTGCCTGGACCCTGGAGGCCTCCACGTCGGACACCCCCATGCAGCCAACCCCTGATCACCTCCCAAACACTCCGACTTTATGAAGGGGAACCAAGCTGAAAGACAGGATTGTCCAAAGCCACACAGACAGAGACAGAGCTGGGGTAGGGACACAGGGACCTTTTGCAGAGAATCTGCCCACCACACTGGCCTTCTAAGTGTGCTGCACTCTTAGGGGCTGAAGCCCCAGAGGACTTTATGTGGGGACAGAGGAGATGTCATTTGCCTCTCAGGTCTTGCACTGGCAAGAGCTGAGCTCCTCCAAAACTGGAACCTGGGACCCGAAAGCTTGGGTCCAAGTGCATTGGTGGCGTTGGCGTGGCCTGTCCAACACACCACTAATAAAGCACTGTGAGCCAAACACTGTTCTGTGTGCTTTGTAAGCATTATCTCTTTGACCCTCACAACAACCTTATCAGGCAGGCATTATTTTCATCCTCATTTATCAGATGAGGAAACAGGCACAGAGAAGGTAAGTAAGTTGCCAAGGCTGCACAACTAAGAAGCGGGGAAGCCAGGGTTGCACGCTGGAGTCTGGATCCAGAGGCCGTCTGCTAACTGCTGCATGGCAGCAGCCCGTGAAAGCTGACTTCTAACACAGCCCTGGCCATGCTGTGTGTGACGAGAAGCGGACGCAGCCAACTCTCAGCAGTTTGCAGCCGCCCACCACAGCCGGCCACCTTGGGCTCATTTGAGGAAGCCCTTCCAGGCCCCTGGGAGAACTGTTAGCCACAAGCTCTGAGCTTCCCTAGCAAGAAGATACTGGGCCTGGGGTAGCTGGGTATGGCCCGGAGTTGGGTGTGGGGTGTGGATCTGGGCAGGACCCAACAGGGACACTGACCTTCTACCACCCAAGTCAGGTGGGAAACCTTGACCTGAGGGCCACACTGAGATGACAGGAGACAAAGGCCACACCAGGCTGTGCACACCACTGCCCAAACAGGAATCCCTAGAGCTGCTCCTTTACTCCAAGGGAGCCAGAGCCAGGCAGTTACCCTACAGGTCTGCATGGGATCTCCTGCTCTCTTTGCTGGGAGGAGGCCGGGGCTTGGCTGAGAGAGACTCGGGCTCAGCCCCCTGCCTCCAGTGGAAGCACAAGGAAGAGGTTCCAACCTCAGAGTAGTCCAGGCCTGTCCAGGCCAGGAAGAAGAAATTGGACCTGGGCCCGTGGCACGATCCTGGAATGACCCCTGCCTGCACTCCTCCCAGATCCCTGCCTCAAAAGCACTTTGCCATCTGCTGCTGCGCCTGCGATACCCCTGGGGCTGCCATTCTGCTCCATTTGGGGGAGGCAGGAACTGAGCTCCAGAGGGAACATAAGTTACCCTGGCTTGGAAGAAAGACTCCTCTCTACACTGCTCTACTGCGCTCCCTCCCCAACCTGACAGAGGGGGAACTGAGACTTGAAGTGGGAAAGGATTTGTCCAGGGCCCCATGGGACAGCTGTCCTCCCATCAGAGAGGCTCAGCAGATCAGCGGTCTCTCACACACACGCACATGGACACAGTCACACAGCCCCTGGTCAGCGGCACACTCACCACATGGTAGATGGCCAGGGCAGTGGTGGCGATCCTGACATTGAAGCAGCAGCAGATCTGGCGGATGGGAGCCGCACGGCGGGGCATGGTGCTGCGTCCCCTCCTCTGAGGCACTGAGGGGAAGGAGCCAGCGCCCAGAACTAGGCAGAAAAGGAGAAGCTGCAAACTGCCTGCCTTACTTCCGCCCTGCCACAGACAGCAGGGCCACAGGCGTCACAACTGGGCGGGGTTGCTGGGAAGAGGGTGGGGGGACCACAGCTGCCTCAGAGAGACCACAGGCCCATTGCCACTCAGGGGCCAGGGAGGTTAGAGCCCACACCCTCGGCACTTAGCCTAGCCAGGGCTGGGCTACACAGTGCCTCCTGCCCTGGATGCTCACAAACGCCCTTGAAGCCAGGATAGTAGCCAAACCCATATCTAGATAAAGGTCTGGGCATGATGGTGCATGCCTATAATCCCAGAACTCTCAGAGGCTGAGGCAAGAGGATTGCTGTGAGTTTGAGGCCAGCCTGGGCTACACAGTGAGACCCTGTCTCAAAGCAAACAAATAAACAAAAACAAAAAGGGGGAGCCATGCTGGGAATGTGGCTGAATGGGAAGATCCTGGATTCAATCCCCAACACTGAAAAGAAATGGAAAGGAAAAAGAAACAAAAATCTAGAGAGGTTGAGACACTCACCCAAAATCACATAGTAGTTAGTACTAATGGCAGGATTCAAACCCAAATCTATCTAGTTACAAAACTATTGTCAAGTAAGTACTTTCCTCCTGTTCTAAGCATACGCATGGATTACTTCCTTTCTGCCTCTCCTCAAGCCTTGGAGTGAAGTGCTATTACTATCCCTATTTTGCTGATGAAGAAACTGAAGCACAGAAAGGGGAAATGATTTGTCCAGGTCACCCAGCAAGTCAAAGAAGGAGCAGGGAGTTGAGCCAGGGTGACTGGCTCTACAGGTGTCCCTGGAGCTGATGTTCTGTCCCCTCTCTGTCCCCCACCCCAGCCATAGGGAGAAGCATGCTTTGCTTAAACCCTGCAGAGGTGGAAGTCTCCAAGCCAGGACAGAGTCACTGCTAAGCAGAGCCATTGACCAAGCTCAGGCACTAAGTGAGGCTCTTCCTCCAGGTGATCTGTAATTCCTCCTATCAATCTGGACTCCCTCCATCCAATTCCTCTTTCTGGGCCTCAAGACCCCTGATACATGAAATCAGGATTTTTTTCTCCCTCACTCTTGAGAAAAGTCAGAATTCATAAACTTTGACCACTAAGCAAGTTACCTTAGACCTTTACTCCCTTCTCGGTGATAAACTATTCATACAGCAATAAAGGAAGAGAATACAAAGCAAAATGCCTGTAAGAAGTTTCTAGCAGATAGCAGAGCAAGAAGTGCTATGAAGCCCCACCCCTACACTTGACATCATGGGGTTTGGATTGGATACCACACCAGTCCATCATTTCCCTCTTAGTATAGGTTATAAAAAGTCTGTAAGCCCCTCTCCCTTGGCAAGAGTGGATCTGTTAGATCTACAAAACTTGACTGTTAGACTTGATCAAATCCTTTTCTGTTTGTCTTTGAAACCAAGGGGGTTTTGCAAGATTGAGGCCCTGGAAGACCCAGCTAATCCTTTCTTACTTCATTTTCAAGCCTGATTCTTTTCCTTCATGGGTGTTAGTGAGACCTGACATCCTAGCAAACCCTGCAGTTGTGAGCATGCCTGGCCTAGGGTCAAATTCCAGCACCCTCTGGCTGCATAGCCAAAGCAATAAGAGAAACAGCAAGGCCAGAGGAACTAGAGATTGGGAAACCATCCTGGGCCCTGAGTCTATGCTCAGGTTTCCACATTTCAATGTGCTAGGAAGCCATTGGAAGATTTCATATCATAAGAAATGATGGGCATTGATAGCATTATGATTTGGCAAAACCAGAGCAGGTATGGAGCCAGTTTCCAAAGACAAGCATGAAACACACAGATGGTGAGTGACATAATTTTATGTGAATTGAGAATGAACATTTTTCATTTTGAGAGTGATAAATTTATTTTTTTCTTTTGTAATTTCTTAATGGCTGAAATAGTTCTGAGATTATTACAGAATAGTTAGTGAGGAGATGGCAGTGTCCTTACTGACGAATCTATTCTTTGTGTGACTATTTGAAGTGAAGTTGATTTGTGTTGCAGATAATATTAGTTTTGAAATTTTAGGGAGAGGATGATTTTTCAATGAATCCCCCCAAATGATTTATAAAATTTTATTTTTTCAAAGCAAAACATTTATTGGTACATTTTAGATATACATAATGAAAGGCCAGGGATTTAGCTCAGTGGTTCTGCCACCTGCCTTGCAAGCGCAAGGTCCTGAGTTCGATCCCAGGTACCAAAAAACATTTAAAAAATAGATATACATAATGATAACATTCATCATAAGGAACTTGTACCTGTACATGATACATTTTGCTTCTTTTTTTCCCATTCCCCCCTCCCTCTTCCCCTCCTTATTTACAAAAGCTTTGTTTCTTTCCATTTTTTCCTTCTATTCTCTTTTTTTCTTGTCCCTTCTTTCCTTTCCCCCTCTGTCCTCCTTGTTCCCCTTCCCATTTGAACATTTTCTTCCCATTTCCCCATATCTATTACATATTTTGGTCCTTATTTCCACTTTCAGTTTCTCACACCAGAGAAACAATGCAGTATTTAAATATGTGTGTCTGATATTTCACTGAAGAGTATGGACTCAAGGTGCATCCATTTAGCCAGAAATGTCTCAAGCTCATCCTTTTTTCACGGCAGAGTAGTATGATAAATTTATTTTAATGTGCATTATAAATATATATACAACTAGCCCATGAATTCTGCGATTTTTCCACTTATAGGAGTAATATAGCTTCGTTTTAAAGCAGATGCAATTAAACTAAAAGGCAGCAAGCCGATTTAAAGAAAATACTAAGAAACCTTAGCATGCACACAGATGTGGCAGACAGCCATGGAGGTGGAGTGGGCATTGGTTTGCGAATCACAGGCAAGGGAAATCCCAGCTCCCTGTAGAGTAGTTCTGTGATCTCAGGAAAGACACTTGATCTCTCTGAGCTATTGTTTCCACACTTGCTAAATGAGGGGGCAGGAGTCTGCCAAGCAAGGCTGCGGTAAAGATGAAATCAGGTCACGTGGGTGCATCTGTTTGTTTCTTCCCTCCCCTGCCTCCCTTCCCCCCATCTCCACCATTCGCCGCCGGCCACTGGCAGAGACAGAGCTGGGATTTGAACCCAGCCTCCAGCACATGCAGGTCCCTAGCTGGAGCCCTTACTCAGCCCCTGTGGAATGCAAGCCTGGCCTCCCCACAATTCCCTAAGCAGGGAATGACTATTATCTCAAAGTAGGAGCCTTTAGCCAAGGCCACTGTAGTAGGCAAAATAAAGCACCCCACACTTGCGCACACACACACCTCCTAATCTCTGACTGAACCTGGTGGTGTTTGGTTATGTCAATCATCTCACGTGGCAAAGGAACTTCATAGGTGTGAGTAAATTCAAGGTCTCAGGATGAGGAATTTATCTCGGATTATTCAGAGAGGCCCAATGTGATCAAAGGGGGCCCCACAGGGGCCCCCTTTTAGCTCAGCAGTACCACGCCTGCCTTGCAAGCACAAGGTCCTAAATTCAATTCCTGGTACCAAAAAAAAAAATGGGGCCCCACAAGTAAAAGAGGGAGACAGGAATATCAGAGTCAGGAGAGATTAGAAGATGCCACACTGCTGGCCCTGAAGATGGAGGGAGGGCCCACAAACCAAGGAATGCAGATGGTTTCTAGAAGCTTTTTGAAAAGGTCAGGAAACAATTTTCTTCTAAAGTCTCCAAACCTTGATTTTTGCCCACGGAGAACCATTTTGGCATTCTGGCCTCCAGAACTGTAAGATAAATTTGTGCTGTTTGTGGCCATTTGTTTCAGCAACAGTAGGAAATGAATACAGTGCAGTCCATGGTGCAGCTGAAGCCCCCAAACACCCTCCACGGAGACCACAGTCTCCTCCACACAAGTGCAGCCCATGACTTCCTCGCTGTGTAACACCAAGAAAGCTGTGAGCCTCTCTGGGGCTCAGTTCCTTCCTGCACAAGGTGGGGATGACGCTAATCCCCATCTCCTGTGTGAGGATCACATACGAACGTGCGCACTCAGGGACAAGACTACAGTCACCCCGTATTCACGCTCTGCCTATTTCATTACAAATCACATGCTCTGAGCTGCTGGGGATGGAACCCGGGGCCTCTGCACTTTTCATTTTTATTTTGAGACAGGGTCTCACTAAGTTACCAAGTCTCCCAAACTGAGCTTGAGTTTGTGATCCTCCTGCCTTAGCCTCCCAGAGTGCTGGGATTACAGATGCGTGCCACCATACCTAGCTCCAACCAAGTTTTATATCCTCCTTGCTGACAGGTGGACTCCTGGGAAACTCCAAACTCATCAACCTGAGAAGAAATGGTCCCATTGTTCACAGCCAGGACAGGCCTGAATCAAACCTGCTTGGGACACTGTCCTTGCAAACCTTATTTCTGACCCGGGAGTCTTCTATGACTCCCTGACTTGGAGGTTGATTCCCATATCCTGAAAAGTCATCTGTACTCAGCAAAGTCCATGTTTCTGGCTGGCTGACCTGCTCCATCATTTCCTGCCGGGGCATATTAATATTTAAACATTCATCTTGGTTTCCTCAAAGGCAGAATTACTTTTGCGCTTTCTTTGTGAAGCCAGAAGAACGTTATTGGTACTTCCCTCCCCACCCACAAGTCTAGAGGTAAAAATAGAACTCCTTACTCTGCCAGGTTTCATGCTTAAACAAAGAGTTTGGGGCCATGTGTCTTTTCGATTAATCCAGATAAGGCTTTTGGGAGGGCTGGGGTCAAGTGCAGTCTGCACAATGGGGACCATTTTGATTGTGATTGTTGCTAGGATTATTTCTGTCCTCAGCTAAACCCTTCCCCAGGGGATCCTCCCCGAGCCCCAGCCAGAAGAAAAGAAAGGGGAAGTGTTGATTTTCTGACCCCAGGGCCAGTGGCCTGTGGCAGGCCACACAGCTGGTCAGCGGCAGAACCTTTTAGAAAGCAGATACTCCTTGGGGACAGTGGGTTGGGAGGCAGAGGCTGAGGGACACATCAGGGATCTCTCCCTGCTGCAGGGCCTCTTCCTGCCTTGCCGCTGGCCTGTGAATCCCTCCCAGCTGCCCTCACCCCACAATCTGGCCAGAGGTTCTCGTGGACCTGCAAGACCAAGGTCAAGGTCCTGAGAAATAAATGAAACCACAGCCTGCTCCATCCCCATCTCCTGCCCCGAGCTGCTCACCAGGCTGGGGTAACACAGGCACTTTGGCTGCTGGGTTCTCCACTACCACCCAGTCCTGTGGATCAGCCAGACAAGGACAACCCCCAAGCCTGGGCCAAAGAGAGCCAGGCCTGCAGGGCCCCTGCCCTGAGGCTGTCTGTCACTCTCAGCCTGGCAGTGCAGAGGACTTGGAGAGCAGAACACAGCACTCAACCCTATACTCATCTATACTGCCTCAGGCTCTGCAGTAGGTAGCCCTGGGGCGATGGCAACAGTGTTGGGAGGGTACACTCGCTATAAACAGCCAGAAGAGCCACGCCAGTGCCCTGGGCTGCAGATCTGCTCTGGGCACCCATGGGGCCCAGCATTTGGGGCCATAGGTGCAGCCAGTGCTGCCTAGAGGGCGCAGAGCACTGGGAAAGCCAGCTTCCCACCTGGCTCTGATCTCATTCCGGTTGTCACACTGTGTCCAGGGTTGCTGGAAGAGCCAGAGGGTGACCCTGCAAACTCAGCCTCTGGCAGCACCCTCTCCAGTTGATAGCTCCACCATGAGACAGAGCCTCGTTGATCCAGGGCCCCTAGGAGGCTGATGATGAAAGTAGCACACCTGCCACTGACACCATAGCAAGAACCATCTCATAGGGCATTTCCCCCAGATGGGGGACTTTTGTGTAATCAAATAAAAACAACAACAGAACTGCCAAACAACAAAAGTGATAGTAGTGCCCTTAGGAGAGGTTAAAAAAAAAAAAAAAGCAAGGCAGAGAAGGAATGCTTCACCCAAGGTGCTATTAAAGCACTTCTAGGAAACTGGTTTTTTCTGATCTAAAAGGGACAGGCTCCATGACTACATGCCTTCCATCCATCGTCCTAAATCTCTCCTTTCTGCCAGGAATGCAGGTGTGCTGCCCAGAGAAACAGCAGCCAGTTTGAAATTATGAGGACAAAGACCAAACACTCAGGCAACATCGGGAGTGGAGAGATGGACAGAGCCCTGGTCTCTGCTGGTATCAAAAAGCCTCTGTCCCAGCCTCTGCACTTCCTCCCCTGGACATCCTGTAATGTGAGAAACTGCCCAGGTCTTTTGACTCCCTTCGTGCACTCAACAAGACGCATGTTTTAGATGTTCAGACATCGCCATGAACAAGACACTCGAGGCCCCTGCTGTCAGCGTGAATGTTCCAGTGGGGGAGCCACTAAATAGCATAAACACACAAACAAGGTCACTTCGCCAAGGGAGTTTCTCACTCTGTCCCACTGCCCCCTAGCCTGGCTTCTGGGCTTGACTAGAGCACAGGTTTGCTATGGGACCTTGGGATGGTCACAATTCACACTCTAGCCTCTTGTTTCCCCATCTGTAACTTCAGGGAGGGCCCCAAATCCATGCTCTGAGCTGTGCCCCTTCTCAGCCAGGCACAGGGGCCAGGCAGCTTCCCCCAAGCAGCTGTACCTGACTGGACCCCCTCCAGCCAGACTGAGCTGTCACTGCCCTCAAATTCCTCAGCGCTGGGTAAACAGCTGGGAGGCTCCTACCCACAGCCCTCACAGGGACACCCATAAATTGCAAGCAAGTGCTGAAAGTTCTGTGCCCAGACTGCTGCAAGCTGAAGAGCCTAATTGTGATGGAGGCCCCTCCCCGGCAGCACTGGGCTCGGCCTCTGTGCAGGTTCGGAGGCCAGGCTGTGAGGGAGCTGCCCCTGCCGCAGTCCTCAGGCCACCATCCCTGCTAATAGCCCCTGCCCACATAGCTCACTGAGCCTCCGCCCCTGTGTGGTACACACAGGGCAACCTCAGACTTCCTGCTGCATCTCCCACAGCCCCGGGGCTGCAACCCAGCCCCCTCCACCTCCTCCCCTCCCCTACCCCAGCCCTGTGGGCTCTGCGTCCCCATCACCTATCAGTCTTTCCATCGTTCTGCCCCACCACCAGGTCCAGCCACTTCCACCTCTCCTGGGCTTGGCTGGGGCAGAAGAAGGGGCCAGGACTGAGCAGGCTCCAGGGGCTGTCAGCCCAGCCCACTCGCTCCTCCTCGGTCCCAGGGCCTGGAGGCTGGGATCTGCTGTCACACCCCCACCTCAGGTCCTCTGTCCTCTAACAAGCAAGGGCAAGTGGGCTGGGCCACCAATTCACAGCTGCTTACTGAACAAGTAAGATTCTTTGGCAAATGAGGGGACCAGCCAGGACATGTGTCTGACTGTAGGCTGCACCACCCAAGTGCCTCTGCAGAGGCCCCAAGACCCACTGCTGGTGCATCGAGGGCACCTGTCCAGAGGTATAGGGACAGTCCATAGCCTGGAGTATGCCGGTCTCATTATAAGGGGAAGCTGTTCTGTGCTGGCACCCTCCTCCAGTCTGGCAGTGTGACAGGCTAACCTGGCAGGCATCTACTTCATTTACTTACTCAGTAAACATGAGGTCTTTATTGAGCACCTACTGTGTGCGAGCTGCTGGGCCCTGGAGATATAGCGGTGACTGACACACAGAGGTCAGGGCTGGGTCTCCACCTATGCTTCCTGCCCCTCAGGATGGGGCCTCAGCTGGCAGCCCAGTGACTCTCTCCAAACCCCAGATGGGAAGGCAGGGCCAGGCCTAACCACAACATTAGCACAACATCTCAGGAGCAGGTGCAATACCTCCTCCTAGTAAAAGGCAAGATCAAGATGACACCAAAGGCTAAAAATACCTCCACGGGGAGTACCAGGGGCGGAGAAGTCCACAGACCCCAGAGGGAGACAAACCTGGGCTCACATCTCAGCTCTCCCAGGCAAGCGGTGTGACAGGGCGAGTCTCACTGCCTCCCTGGGGCCCAGTTTCCTTATCGAGGTTGCCTTCTGGAGGTAACAGTCAGTCAGCCTTTCTACAGAATTACTGTGAAGATAAGGATGAGGGAATCAGACTGAACAGGTAGCCATGAGGCCCCATGGCTCCCCCAACCTGCCCCCTTCCCCTCTGCCTACAGGCTGGTTCTGAACAAGCCCAGCCTGGCTCAGAAGCTTTCAGTGGCTCCCTATGGCCTGCAGGGGCCCTTCCTTCCCGACTGGCAACAGAGCCGCTAAGCAGGGGCTGCCACTCTGCCTGTGGCTTCCCGGTGCGGCGCAGCCCCGTCCCCGCAGCTCTTCCAGCTCCCCTAGGCAGGGACGGCCGTGCTCTCTCCAACCCAACGGTGCCTTGGCCAAGAGGGCTGGGAGGTACAAAGCCAGGTGAAGTCATGGTGTCACCGCCCTCAGCCCCATCCTCTGAACCCCTCATACTGGAGGGAACCGTGGGAGCACCTGTGGTTGGAGAGGGACGCCAGTTCCCCTCGGGGCTATCTGACATCCACATTTTCCACCCACCCCACTGCTCTGCCAAGTGATGTGGCCGAGCGCCCCTGCCTGGGGGCAGAGCGTGCCCAGGTATGACAGAGGAAGCCAGGGAGCTCACTGTCTCAGGGCCAGGGAGAGCAGTGGTCATGAGCTCACCGTGTGAGCGAGGAGCTCTTTGCCCCCAGGCATAGATTAGGAACTGAGATAGCAGCAATGGGTTGGATTGGGTCCCCCCACCCTGGAGCACATTTAGAACCTGGGTTCAGGTGTGAAATCTTGTGTTCCCTGCACCACACCCCAGGACCTTGGAACAATTCTCAGGACTGGAAAGAATTTGACATGAATGGGGCAGACCTCTTCTGCCCTTCCCACTTGCCACCACCCTTAGGATGCCCAAGATGGCCAGAGAGCCCCTCTCCCTGGGGATAAACCCCACCTTGCCCCTCACCTTTAAACATTGACTTATGAACATATAACAAAAGCACATGGTACAAAATTGAAAAAATACAAGAAGCTGTACAATGAAAAACAAATATCTACCCTGTCCCTGGCGGAATGTGCCATCCTACCCTACCCCATGGCACAGGCTAGGACTTGGCCTCTGGGGCTTCTTTCCAAACATTTCTGTGTACACACAAATACGCTACTTCATGCGAATTCCCAGGGGTGTGTTCCCCACTTCATCTGTTTGCAGAGGGTCCCATCTAAGCACATGTTCTAGCTGCATAGGGCTCCTGTGAGCAGCAGTCCACTCATCGTTAGCCTTTAACCAGAGCAAAGCTCTTAGTCCTTGTTTGTTACTGTAATTGAATACCACAAATGGGGTGCTGTGAAAAGAATAGGGTTTATTTGGCTCCAGAGGCTGAGAAGCCCAAGGGCACAGCACTGGCATCTGGTGAGGGTCCCCTTCTTAAGCCATAAGGTGGCAGAAGCACCATAAGGAAAGAGCTGGCTGGCTGGTCTCCCTTCCTTTTCTTATGAAGCCACTAATTGCATCCTGGGCCCCCCCTCAGGACTTCATCTAATCTAATTACCTCCCAAAGGCTCTGCCTCCGAATGCCACAGACACATGAATCCGGGGATTAGATTTCAGACACATGAAACTTGGAGAACCCACTCCAATCATAGCAGGACATTAAATTATTTCCAGTCTTTTACAACTATAAACATTATAGCAGTAGACACTATTGTATAGGCACAGTTTTTCACCTGTTTGAGTACATGTGCAAATTAGATTCCTGGAAGTGTCAGGTTAAAGGTGAAGTGTCAGGTTATGAGCACTCCAATTTTGATAAATATTGGCAAATCACTCTTTATAGAGGGTCAGCTTATATTCCCACCAGCAATGTAAGAGAACACTTGTTTCCCACAACCACACCACAAACTTTGTAATCTTTGCCTATCTGATAGGTGAAAATGTTTTGCATTGCAGCGCATTTCTTTTTAGAAGTAAAGCATAGTATGGTTAGGAACCATTTGTATTTTCTTTTCTAGAAACTGCTCTTATCTTTTGCCCATCTTTTTTTTCCTGTTTATTGGTTTGTTTCTTACTGACTTGGAAGATTTCTTTATATATTGAGGAGATTCATCTTGGCTTGTAATGCAAGTTGCAAGACTCTTCGGGTGTGTTTACAGATTTTCCCACCATGTTTAAAGGGTGCTTGAATGTATGGATATTTTAATCTAACAGTATCTGTTATATGATTATAAAAGCATGCCTCTGTGGATTGTTTTAATACCTTCATGCTATTGTGGAATCATTCCCTCTTCTGGATTACTCATGTGTCCTGGTTTTTACCACATTTTAGGCCCAGATATACCATCTCCCCGTCCTAGTTGTGTGCTGGTCTGGGTTGGAGGTTCCAGCAGTCTGGGGTGCTGTTCAGCATGGAGTGGTTGTCCATACACGTTTGTCTACTGACACGCCCCAGGCTGCTGCCTTGAGTTACTTGAAGGGAAGGGGTGCAGATCACAAGACCAGATGTGCTGGGTACAGCCCTGGAAGTCAGTCCTGTTTTACTTGGTTTGTGTCCAGACCTTCCCTCTAGGCCTCAGTTTACCCTTGTGTAAGATCAGAGCACCTTCCCTTGTGAGCATCCCTATGCAAAGGGTGTATGAGATGCTCTTAAGGCCTCTCCTACTCCCCTGTCTCTCCTACTCTTCAAAGTTAGTTCTGCTTCGAGTCTGACAGTAGAACCTCAGTCTAGGCCTTGGCAATCAGGGAAGACTTCAGGAGGAGGCAGGCTTGGAATGAGGCCCAGATGTGCTGAGGTATGATCCGGGCTTGGAGCCAGGTTGTGCATGGAGTGTAGGCACTGAAGCACACTATCTGAGCTGGTTCACCCCTCTCTACCAGCACAGATCTGTTACCTCTCTCTCCCATTTTACAGATGGAAAAACCAAGGCCCTGAGAGGTTGGATGATGCACCCAGCAGCTGACACTCAGTAAGTGGCAGACCGGACTCAGATGCTGGCCTCAGATGAGCTGAATCGGATTCTTGGGTTCTTTGAGGGCTGAATGGGGCAGGAGACACAGGGCCAGGGTGTGCCCAGTGGTCCAGTCACTGACCCCTGAAGGAGTGGACAGCTGGGAGGCCCAGGAGACAGGACCACAGACAAGGCAGGTGGTGGGCAGTGCTCCTCGGCTGGAGTCCAGGGGAGACTCAGATGGGTACCACGAAGGCCGGGACACAGGCACCTGCTCCCAGACATGGCGGGCCACTCGCTGCTCCTCAAGGGCACGTCATAGCCCGACCTCGAAGCACCCATCAGGGTAGCAGCACCCAGGGGAGGCAGGGTGCCCAGGAGAGAGAGTGGTGGGTGTGTGCTCGTGAACACAGCCAGCAGGTCCTGCCCCACACACTGCTCTGACCTCGCTTCACTGTGAAGGGCTTCGGGCAGAGGCTGCACTTCCCAGCTCCCCAGTCTGCACCTCTCCCTCTTGCCTCACCTCGGGCTTCAGCACACAGCTTCCTGGGCCTCAAAGAATCTTGATCTCTTGGACCTGACTTAGCAGATGCACAGGTCACAGTCCGTCATGTGCAGGGAGAGAGGATCTTGAGATAAACACCCCAGAGACCCACAGCAGAATTGGACAGAAACGAGTCTGGTGCTCAGGACTCCTGACTCCCAGGCCAGGCTCCCTGACCTGCCTTCTGCTGCCTCGCTGGGAGAAAACAAAGAGGTGTTTTTCTGACGGCCCCTCCACCCTGTGACCCAGGCAAGTTCCCGTGCGCTCCTGGGGGACCAGCTGCACGTTCCTCCTGCCCCGCAAGAGCTAATGGACTGTTTGCTTTGGCGCTGGCAGGGGCTGTGTTTGCTCTGGCAGGGCGCCAGCCTCACCTGTGCCCCTCTGGACTTCGAGCTGGCCCAGGCCAGGGAGGCACGCCTCAGTGGCTGCAGGGGGAGGCAGAAACCACAGGGCCAGTCACTCTCCTGTGCCACCCACCTCCCTAAAGCTGCTAGTGTATTTTTTAAAATAAGAACTGCCCAGCCACAGTTATAAAACTTACCATCTTTTTTCATTTAATGGTAAATTTCAGAAATAAACTCTTTTAATACACATGCAATACATGCACACACACACACACACACACACACACACACAGAAGATACCATAACTGCATGAGAATCAGATGAAAAATTTAAAATTAGCCCTTGGGGAAATGGCAAATTCCAAGGCCAGGCCAGGGAAGGAATAAGATCAGCTCAGAACATTGTTTTGTGCTGGGAAGTAAGGAGGTACTCAAAGAAAGATGGGGACACCCTTGGGAACAAGAAGCCAACAAGAAGGGGCTCCCTCCAGCCTCTTTTGAATATCAAAATAAATAATAAACCCTGTTAAATCACCCACTGAAAAAACAGAGAACTGGAAGTCCATACTGATATGAATGAATGAACAAAAGACGTGGGTGAGAAATGGGCTGTTTGGATGTCACAAAGCAACTCATCCCCAAATCCTTTTCCAATTGAGGAGAGAAAGAGTAACCTGACAGTGGACACATCTGCAGGCTGGACCCCAACAGACCCCACTGAACCTCAGCAACTACGCAGCAAATAAGAACCTCAAGCACCCAGTGGATATGGCAAGAAGACCAGCATCACTCTGTAATGGTCCTGTCCAGCTGAAGCTGCCACCCAAATCTAACCCAGCCAACAAACTACAGGGAGGAACAACTTAGAAAACAATGGCCACAATCTTTAAGGATCAAGGACTTGAGGTAAGGAAGCCATGAGTGGCTGTTCCAAGCTGAAGGAGGCTAAAGAGACAGGAAGTCAATGCAAGGGACAGTTATGGAGGCATGTGGTGGATTAACTACTGGTCAACTTGGAACACCCATCTGAACTGAATCAGCATGGTTCTGGGCGTGGAAGACCCTCCTGAGAATTTCCTCCAACAGCGTAAAGGGAGAATAGGAGGGGAAGATTGTATGCTGTTAATTTTCCTGGAAAACCTCACTGAGGCTGGTTTTGCTGATACAAACTTGGCTGTTGCTGTCAGAGGAGTTCGGGTCCTCACTGTCACCGAGAATGGCTGCTGTTCTTGTCAGGGGAGCCCTGGTCTTCCCTTTAGCGTCGCTTCCTGGCTCCAGTGCAGATCCCTCAGCCTGGTGGCACAGACCCTTCATCCCACCAGCGCAGGCTTTCTAGTTTCTACCACAGGCCTTTGGGCCTTCCCGGTGCAGATCCGTGATACGGACTGGCCTGAGACATTGCCGTGGGCTCTAGGCCTCTGGCTGGACTCGTGGAAAGCATGGCGTTGAGCTCTAGACTTTCAGCTGGATTTGTGGGGGACATTGTCATGGGGTCCAGGTCCTCGGCTTGGTTCTTTGAGTCACTAGCACATGGACAGATCTCTTGCACTCCTCTGCATTTGACTTTTTGGGTGGATATTATAAAATAATCTGTAAATTATGTCTCCTGTATTAAATCCCTTGCAAACCCTGACAACAACAAGGCCAGTTATTTTCTAATGGTCAAGGGTGAAAAGCCTCTTCTATGGTACCTGCCACTTTCCTGCATATGTGGGACTGCTAGGGAGGGAAAGAGGTTTCCCAGGTCTAAGGCCAGAGCCAAGGTGCTTAGACAAGTGGCAGGGAGAAGGGCGGCTCCTCCTGCTTCCTCTGTCCCTCTGCTTTCAAAGCACCCCAGCAAATGGTGTGAGGGATGCACATCCAGAGAGGTCAAAGCTCTGCCTGAGGCCACACAACAGGGCAGCAGGGTGGCACTAGCAGCCATGCCTTCCAGTGTATCTTCCTGCTCCCTCGGGCTCTCCCAGGCTGCCTAGCAAAGAAGGTGCTTTCCCCACCGCTCAGCTTTTGGACAGAGACTGCCACCCACCATGGCTCAGACAGCCAAGAGTAGAAGCAGCAGAGCCCAGAACAGGGCACTCACCCCACCCGTGAGGGCTCACTGTGCCCACGTCTTCCTGAGTCTCCATCCAGGGCCCTCCTCAGCCTCATGGAAGCATTTACGCCATGGAAAATAGCAAATGCTACAGATCAGTCATTTGTTCTGTGTTCCCCAGCATGACCCTGCACAGATGAATCTGCCCCATGGGGCTATGCACTAAGTAAGACTGCCTGGCACATAGTAAATGCTCAATAAATGGCACCTGCCTCCCCCACTGTTTTCTCAACAAAGCTAAGTGTCGTGCTGCACACCTATAATTCCAGCACTTGGGAGGCTGAGGCAGGAAGATTGCCTGCAAGTTCAAGGCCAGCTTGGGCTACAGAGTGAGTTCAAATCTAGCCTGAACTACACAGTGAGACCTTGTCTCAAACAAACAAACAAACAAAAAACCAGAAAGACAAGGAGCTCCTCTTGAACCCTTGGAGCCTTGTCCTCTCCTTCCTCCCTGCTGGGAGTGGGGCTTTTAGCCCCATGTGCCATAAAAGCTGAACCACAAGGGGACACCACAAACACTCTAAGGAAGCCCCATCTTGAGGGTGTGTGTCACCGGGTTTGGAAAGACACAGGCCAGCCTGAAGGGGACCTTCTGCGGCCCTCCCCGGAGAGCCCAGGACATGGTCTCTGGCAGCACCTCGAAGAGCTGGGCATGAGCCTCTAGCTGGGGTCCTGGACACCCAGACACCCGGCCACAGCCCACCGTGTCTGGGCAGAAGCTGTGCAGCGGGAAAGTTACCAAGCTGTTCAGCAGTTCGGGGCAGTGTGTGCCTGCTGTCAGCTGACCACAATTACTCTTCCCGGGCCTCACACTGCAGTGCACACTGTCACATGCTGGGAGCCACACAGAGGGTGACAATGTGGTGCTTGTTTGTTATTTTTATTTTTCTTCAGTTCAGGATGCCCCTGCTTGTCCCACAGACCTCATTGCCATGAATAAACTGGGACATTTTATGGTCCTGCCCACTCCACCCAGCTTGGGGTCAGGGGATCCAAGACACTGGATTCTGGCCACTGACCAGCCCCAGAGCTTGCAAAGCTGAAACAAGGATGAGTGGGCGAGTCCAGGCCCCTTCATGGGGCAGGTGTGTTTGGACGAGGCCATGGAGCCCCAGCCAGGGTGCCCCAGCCAGGGTGTCCCGAAATAACTCAGGTGGCCAGATGGGAGCAGATCCTCCATGGAAAATTTAAATTAATTCCTCAGGGGTGTGAGGTCCATGTTCCCAGAGGGCCCATCCAGGCCCCTCATGCTCCAGCAGCCGCAGGAAGTGCTGGAAGCCCAGGGAGCCACACTTGTCTCTGGACTCCCTCGTGAGCTGGAGCTCATGCGAAGCCTGCAGAGGGCTGAGCCCAGTGCCAACTCCTCAGGGCCGCAGGGCACAGTGGGAAGGGCCACCCTTCACTGGGGGCAGTCCTTGAGGGTGGCTCAGTGCTTGCCATGGCCTTTACTTAAGTCCTCAAACAGTCCTGGGAGGCTGGACTGTCTTTAGCATCATCCTACTCATGTATCTGGAGAAACTGAGGCTCAATAGTCACCTCCCCGTGGGAGAGTGAAAACAGGTGGGAGCCAGTGTGCCAAGCCACCAGGCCTTCGCAACTTAAGTGGGTATGTGAGTGACAACTCCCAGGGGAGGACACAGACTAAAGATGGAGAAGGCACTGAGTGGATGGATGAGGAGAGGGGTGCTATGGGGCCGAGGGAGGGGAGGAAGGAAGGAAGGAAGGAAGGAAGGAAGGAAGGAAGGAAGGAAGGAAGGAAGGAATCTGGGCAGCCATTGAGGTCAAGGAGATGGAAGGAACTGGGGCTTGGCTTGGGCCAGTCCACAGGCCCGACCTTGCACCCGCAGGGCAGCCTAGGAAAGGGGAGTGAAGGGACTTCCGGGACAAGTCCAGCAAGGCGAAGGTGAGCGAGCGGGACGGCATGGCCCAGGGCTGCCCCAAAGACCAGGGCTCCTCAAAGCTGTCCACTCGAAGCAGAAGATGAACCTGGGGAAGGAGGCAGCCTCTGAGGCTATCCCCCGAGAGACACAGAGCAGCCAGAAGAGCCCCCAGACTGCCCTGTCCCCACTCTACACTTGCTCGCCCAACTGGAGGCAGGGCCCGGAGAATTTTCTCAGGAAGGAAAGAGCCGGGGCCTCCGGAAGAACTAACTTGGGCTCCAGAGTCGCCAGACCTGAGCTCAACTCCACAGTTGGGGCCAGCTCCACTGAGCTCTGGTCACCAGGTGCCCAATTGCATTTAACCCCAGACACCACCTGCAGGAAGTACTGCTGTCATCCCTGCTGTCCTGAGGAGGAGGGTGAGGTGCAAGAACTAAGCCCCTTGGCCAAGGCACAGCTATAAGTGGCCCGTCCTGGAGCTCAGCCTCTGGTGCCCGATGCTAGAGTTGTCACCAAATGCTTCCATTTCCAGGTGGCCTTGAGCAAGTCATGGAACTACTCAAGCTAAGGATGGGGAGGGAGCAGTGGATCGGTGCCCATCAAGGACCCAGTGCAGCACTTGCCTTTCATCAGGCACCTCGCCCTTTCCCAGCCAGGCAAACAGCCCCTGACCCTTCCTCAGGGCCCAGCACTAAGACCATGGCCCTCAGCCCCTCTGCCCCCATAGGGCAGGAGCTCAGGAGAACAGGGGCCCCAGGAAGGGCAAGGAGCGGGCAGGCAGGAGAACACAGGTCCACTTCATCCTCCTGCCCAGCCAGCTGGATCCTCCCCATACCCTGGGGACTCACTGGGGACTTGGGGTTTTCACGCATCTGATTAACATAAATTAGCATCTGCCAGCAGGAGGAGGAATGCAGCCTTCTAGCGCCTGGTCTTGTTTTTGGAAACCTTATCAAGTCCTGCTGAAGTCTTGCCTTGTTCTACAGCACTGGATGGAGGGGAGGTGTTTGTGTACCCAGCAGAGGCCCAGCCTGGCCCCCGGTGAGCCCTCAGGCCACAGGCCCCAGCCCCAGCTCCAAGGACAACACAGGAAGGATCACAGTGTAGGGGGATCCCAGAGCCAGCTCCAGACCCCCGCGCCCCTCACCCGGGCTCCCTCACACTAAGAGGCCTCTGTCTAGGTGATGGGGAGCAGGGAATGGGCCAAATGCTCTCCTCTAGGTTTCCAGGTGGGGTCCCTTGTCATTTGGAGCTTCCAGGCTGGGGCTGCATTCACAGAGGCTTCTAACTGGACAGCTCTGTCCCCCTCCTGGGGGATAAAGCTGGTCTGCCCCAAGTCCACTATGCTATTCCACAGGTCTACTATCCAAGGCCCCAGGATGGATGCCTGCCCTGCCATCAAAGGTTCTCATGGGGACACAGGACAGGGATTGCCTTCATCTGCCAAACAGTGCTTCCTCCCTCCAGGGAGGAAGCATGGAATCAGCACATGGAAACAAGTTGCGGAACCAGACAAGCACAAATCCCAGCACCCCTGCTCTCCAGCCTCAGTGCTCTCACCTGTCAAACGGGATCATGGTTGTGAAAATTGAATGAATGAGTGCAGTAAGGTGCTCAGAACAGTGCTGGTACCCGACCAGTGAACTGATGCCAATTGCCCTAATCCCCTCCCAACCACACAGGCATACATCTGACCTACATCCAGCCAACTGGAATGTGTCATCTCCATTTGGCCACAGTGATTGGTCCAGGAATAGACAAAGCCAGCCAATCAGACCATTCCCCTGGGATTTTATCCTGGGATATTGGTGGAGAAACTCTCTCTTTCCTTGGGGTGGCTAAGCTGGGAAAAGGTAAGCACAGTGATGCCTCCTGTCCTCAGCACAGGGCAGCTGACCCTGCCCTCCTGTCCTCACCCACTGTCCTCAGCCCTTCTGCAATGGGACAAAGTGAGGCCACCACTCAGAGACAAACAGAGCCAAGAGAGTTGAGAGGTAGACTGAGAAACCAAGGAAACAAAGCCTGATGGGGGAAATAATGGATAGGGAAGGCTCCGCCATCACTGCCATCCCCAAGACCAGCTCTGTCCTCAGGCTGCCCATGCAGTGAGCTAGGACATTCCTTCTTATTGTTAAAATCCCAAGTAACCCAAGGTTCTGTGTGCACAAGAGAAAACTGAGGCTCAGAGGAGTGGAGCGATCTGCCCCCAGGGGCAGAGCTGGCAGCAGCAGACCCTAAGGCAGGCAGGCTGACCTTGGAGACCGAGTGCAGAGGAAGGCATCTGTGGTCCCTTGTCTCCCTGCCCTGCTGGGACCGCACATCCGCCCTCGGCATGGGTGGTGACCTGAAGAAGAGAGGACCTGGCTTTGGACTCCAGCTCTGCCAGTTTCTGGCTGTGTGATCCCAGAGCCAGCAATTCTGTTGATTTTGGTTTCCTCGTCCGTAAAATTTTATGTTAGCGTATAATGAAAGCACACAATGAAAGCACTCAGCACACCCTTAGTATCCAGTAAATGTCCACTTTTCCAGTCCCCAAAATAAGCATCACTCATCTCCACCCTCCAGGAAGGGTCGCCTGACTTCAAGCCCTTTTCAGAAGCACCTTCTCATGAATCCTCGAGGCAGCAATGCAGCCCCCATTTTAAAGATGAGGAAACTGAGGCTAACAGCGGTTCGGCAACATCCCCCGGGCCACACAGTTGGTTAATGTGACCTCATAAACTTCCATCAGGTGGTCCAGAGTCCCTACCCGGGTTCTTTGCAGTCAGGGGCCATGTGCGCAAGGAGAGCTGAGAGTCCCATAACAGACGTGGGGCTGACTCGCCGCCAGAGCACCTGCCCTGCTTCTCCAGCCCCAGAGCTCAACCCACCACGCTTTCTGCAGGCCCCACCCAGACGCTGAGTCCCTGGCTAAGCGCTCCCCCTGCCAGCCATGCAAGAAAACCCAGGCACCGGATGCACCGCAGGAATGGGACCACACAGACAGAAGGCTTAGACTTCAGACTCCATGTGACTCTGGAAAAGTGACTCTACCTCTCTGAGCTTGGGGATAATAATAGTGACATAAATGAAATAACGCAAAGTGCCTGGCACAACACCCAGCCCATGGCTCTCCAACGTGACTGTGTCAGAGTCCCCAGGGGAAGGGCTGGTCAAAACCCAGATTGTGGGCCCCAGAGTTTCCAATTCAGTCAACTCCTGGAAGGGCCTAAGAGTCTGAATTTCAAACAAGTTCCCAGATCAATAAGCAAATGAATGGGTGTCCAACTTCACTAATAATTGGGGAAATGCAAATTTTAAAACACAAGGAAAGGCCAGGGATTTAGCTCAGTGGTTCCGTTGCCTGCCTCGAAAGCACAAGGTCCTGAGTTCGATCCCCGGTACCAAAAACAAAAAAACACAATGAAGCCAGGTGTGGTGGCCCACAGCTGTAATCCCAGCACTTGGAGGCTGAAGCAGGAGGATTGCCATGAGTTCGAGACCAGCCTGGGCTACATAGTGAGACCCTGTCTCAAAAGAACAAAACAAAAAAATCCAAAACACAATGAGATGCCACTTCACATTAAGATGGCTAGGGTGTATGTGTGTGTGTATATATATATATATATATATATATTTTTTTTTTTTAAGGAAGATAGAAAATAATAAATGTCAGTGAGGCTGTAGAGAAACTGGAAGCCTTGTGCACTTCTAGCAGGAATATAAAATGGTGTGGCCCACGTGGGAAACAGAATGGCAGTTCCTCTAGAAATTAAACATAAAAGTGCCAGATGATCCAGCAATCTCATTTCTGAGGATGTGCCCAGAAGAACTGAAGGCTGGAACTTGAACTGATATTTGTTCAACCCATATGTACACAGCAGCATTATTCACAATAGCTCAAAAGGTGAAACCAATTCAAATGTTCATCAGGGGATGGAAGGATCAGCAGAGTGTGGTATAGACATACAAGAAATATTATCTGGCCTTAAAAATGAAGGAAATTCAAACACACACTACAATATAGTTGAGGATTTTGTTTTTTGAGGCAGAGTCTTGCTGCATAGTTCAGGCTGGCCTTGAACTCACTATGTAGCCCAGGCTGGCCTCAAACTCACAGCAATCCTCCTGCCTCAGCCTCTCGAGTGCTGCGATCATAGGTGTGTGCCACCATGCCCGGCCTGTGGTTGAGTCTTGAGGATGTTATGCTATGTGAAATAAGCCAGACATGAAAGGACAAATATTGTATCATTCTACTTATCTGAGGTCCCTATGGTAGTCAAATTCAAGCAGACAGAAGTTGAGTGATGGCTGCCAGGAGCAGGAGGGAGAGGGGAGTCGATGGGGACACAGTCTGAGCTTGGGAAGATGGAGGATTTGGAGGTGGATGGTGCCAATGGTTTCCCAACACACTGACTGTGCTTGATACTGCTCAACCGGACAGAAAAGAATTAAAATGGTAACATTTTTAACTTTTAACACTTAATGGTAAAATGGTAAATTTTTATGTTTTGCATGTGTTACTATGACTTAAAATGAAAATGAGTAAAGAGCATTTGAGATAGGACTTGCCGGATGAGCCTTTCTCCAAAGAAGGGAAAGGCGCAGCCTGGGGGGCCCGAGTCCCAGGGGAGATCCAGGAGGGGCGGGCGGAGGCCTGAGAGGCAGCAGCGCCGGTCACTGGGGTCTCCTGGCACTCAACCCCCTCTCCCACGAAGTGGGCACGATGCCACTCAGCTCTCAGAGACAAATGCCGCACACACTCGCCAGACAGGGGACCTGAAAAACAAGAGGGAAGCAAGATGCCAGCGGGAGCCGGGCCTGGGTTCCTCTGAGGAGAGATGTTGGTGACAGGTTTGCATCTGGGGGCCATCACGTATACCAGGAAATGGAGCAGCCTAGCATCCACCTACCCCTAAAAAAGGAAGGAAAACTGTCCCTGTGTGTTGTTCCGCGCCCCGCCCCCCAACCCTGCCATCGGCCAGCACATGGAGAGCTTGGCCGCCGGGACCCGACATTGTAGTAGTGTTTCCAGGAAGCCACCAGGGGGCGCTCTGAACCCAGGAACCCAGCAAATCTGCTCTGGACAAGGAGGAACAGAGAGAGGGCAAAGGTCCTGGGGAAGCTCCCTGGACAGGGCCTCCAAGGTCATAGTGAAAACTGCCCATGGTCAGGGTGCAGGACATCCTGGATTATGCATTCGTTGCCACGGAGATGTCCCAATTGAAAGGAGCTTAGAATTAAGGACCTGTTCAGAGGCAAGGCTGCAAGATGCCTGGCCACCATCACAGCAGAGCCAGGCAGAGCAGGGATGGAGCACTGATGCCCACAGATCCCCAGCAAACCCACACTTTCTTCTCTCCAGTTCCCCAGAATGCTCAGCCTGGTGAAAACCAGGGGCCGAGCAAAATGGAGCTGTGTGGAGGCACTGCCGCATTCACAGGGAAACTGAGTCACAGCAATGTGAAGAGCCAGAGGTTGTCTTCATTTTCCCTGGACAGGATCCCCTCTGCTCCTCCAGGAGGCCCATCAGGGGCCAGGGATCAGCCAGGCCACTGTGGTCAAGGCCCAAATGCCAGTAGGGAGCTGGGGCTACGGCAGGAAAGGAGCTGAGGTCAGCCCACAGTGACCTGCTGAGGCTGGACTAGCCAATGTGTCTTTGGCATCTTTTCTGGGGGCAGCTGGGACCTGGGGAGGCCCCTGCACTCTGCCTCAGTTGCTCCTTCCTGCCATCCTGCCACGCACCCCAGAGCTGAGCGCTCTACTATTGAAGATTTATTCCTTTGGGTCTGAAGACTTGAAGGAGCTCCCCAGATGATGGGGCCGGCACCCTGACGAGACACCATGGCTTTGTAAGATGCTCCAGAGGACACTGTCACCCGAAAGCAGGAAGGGGAAAGGAAGGAACTCAACCGAGAGGACATGCCTTGCAGGGGGCACAGTGCTGAACAATCAGATCTGCAGTCCCATGACAGGGGCCATTGTCCTCAAGCAGAGAACAGTCCTCCAAAGAGACAAGTCCCACGGCAGAGCTGGGGTGGGAACCCCCTCTGGGCCCTGAAGTGATCGGCTGCTGACTGACTGTGTGACCTGGGCGGCCCCTGCCCCTTGGCCCTCCTCACATCGAGGCAATAGCAGCACACAGCCTCAAGCAACCACACTGAGTTCAGCCCTGGGATGCTGCGGGGAGCAGCAGAGGGTTTGCTCAGGAGGAGACTGCAGGTCCAGCCCCAGCCCCAGCGCTTGCCCCTGACCTTGGGCCGGCTTCATGCCCTGCGCAGCGTAGCAGCCTTCTCTCCTGGGGCCAGTGTGAGGATGAACCTAGTTGTGGGGGTAGCACGGGGATGGGCTGTGTCTTCACACAGTGAGTGGGGCTATTGTGAGTGTCCCTGGAGGGACAGGAAGTGGGGCTGGCTGGCTCCTGGGGAGCTGAGACAGAGTAGGAAAGCAGTCTCCAGCCCGTTAGCACCAACAGCATCATGGAAAGGCGTCTGCACAGCCCAGGGCTCTGCAATCTTTGGCCCTGGGATGGTCCCAGGGCCTGGGCAGATACCCCAGCTCGTCACTTCCCAGTCACTTCTGGCCCCACTAGGGCCTGCAGCGGGGGCCTGGGACAAAGGGCCTCATACCAGCAGGACGTGCCCACTGTCCCCAGCTTCCGCTGCCTGGCGGTGAGGGGCCCACGCAGTCAGCTGAGGTCAGAGGCAGCAGGGCAGAGGCTATGACTGGCTGGGGGCTGGAGGGCCCTGGATACAGGGCAGCAGGAAGGGCACAGCAGGGTGCTCAGATCAAAGGCTCCCAGAGCCCCCTCTCAGGAGCCAGAAGACATTTTTTTAAAATAACCAAATAAAGCACTCGAAGTCCTCTAGCAGCTTCCCCTCAGACACAGCTCCAGTCTGCTTCCCAGACCCACAGTGCCCCACGGCAGCCCTTCTTCTCCCCGCCCCCAGAACGTTCCTCCAAGATGACCACTTCCCTGGTCCCTTGTTTCATGCAGGCTTTGCTCTAGAATATGTGCTGCCAAAGTGACGTGGCTTTGCTCTAGAGATGGCCCCTGACCCTTGATCCTTCTGCCACTTTCTGATCCCCTCCCAGCCTGCTCCATTTAGGTTCTGTTCTTGTCCTGGCTACCCTTGTCAAGGTCACCCAGGACCTGCCTGCTGCCTGGTTCATGGAGCAGGTGGTAGGGCACGTGACCCTGGGAACTCTGCTCCTCTTGACATCTTGTGGCATCTTTCCGGCACTCCTCCTGTTTCCTGGCTCCTCATGGGCCCCTCCACTGATGCCCCCTGCAGGCTCAGGCTTGCTCCTTCCTGCCCCCTCTCTCCCTCCCTCCCCTTCCAAGGGACCCAGGCAGCCTCAGGCTGTATCTGCACACCTCACCCACCCTTTCCCCAGCACCCCAGATTTCCATGCACTCTCACTACTACCTGCCCAAACCTCCTCTGGGGGACCAGACTCTGGGAGCAATGGCATCCTCCCCCGCATGTCTCCCCATCCTCCCTGCCCTCGATATTTCACATCCACAGATCCTGCCACCTGTGCCCTCAAAATGCACCCAGAGCCTGATCATTCCTGCCACACCCCTTACCACTCCCCTGGATTTCTACCAGGGCCTCCCAACTGTCTCCTTGCTTCTACCTCATCCCCTCCCTTGGGGAAGAGGCCAGGATGTGGCCCCCACAATAGCATAGCTGACCCCCCCTGCCTGCTGCTGCTACCCTCTGACCTCCTCCCCGGGCGCCTGGCCCCTCCCTGCAGCCACCAGGATCTGGAACATTCTAGAACATTCCAAGCTTGTCCCCACCTTGGGCTTTTGCATCTCTGTCTCCCTTGCTTGGCCACTTTCCTCCAGATCTCCCCTCCTCTGGTTCTTCACTGAAACATCACCAAGGTGGAGAAACCCTCCCTGGCCACCTGCAAGAAAATCACCCACCACCAACACTTCCCCATCTTTTCTCCTGCTTCATCTTCTGCACAGTGTTTATCACCGCCAACACCCTCTCCCCAGCTGCCTCCCTGCAAGGATTAAGCACCAAGGAGTGGGGCCTCATCTGCCTTCTTCATCACCCAGCACACAGTAGGGCTCCAGAAATTACTGCTGGGCCTGAGCAGAATTCTGAAGGCGAAGTTCGAGGCTGCCAGAGGGTGGAAAGATCTTCCAGGCTTCAGGAAACAGGGCGAGAGCAGTGGTGTGCGGAGGAGGAGGAGGGCCTGAGGCCAGGGCTGGGGGGCTGGGCAAGGGGCTTGACCATGAAGTTCCGTCATTCAGTTAGTCAATATCCCATAATCCCTGTGGAGAAGCCCGGCCTCAGCCCATCTAACTAGGGCACCCATCCATCAGGGTTAAGAGAAGAGACTTAATCCTGAAGGTACTAGGGAGCCACTGAGAGACACAGAGTAGGAGCAGCACAATCTCATTGCTGGTCACTGTTGAACCCCAGTGTGTCCCTGGGCCTTCCTCTGCCCCTGGAGGCCCTGCTTCACCACTGCCTTCACTCCAGGGCAGCCCTGTGGAGGTCTCAAGAAAGCTGACCCCTGAGTCCTCACAGGAGCCAGCCTGTCCATCTGTGACCTGCAGTACAAACTCCCACTGCCCAGATGGGACATATGAACCTTAGCTGGAAGAATCTCAGAGAATCTAATCTGCTCATTTTCAGGTGGGGCAACTGAGACATGCAAGAGAAAGGACTTATTCAAGGTCATCCTGTGTATCATTTACAGCTCTTTTGTTTACAATTGACAAGTACCCAATTCAAACAGGCTTGTTTTAAAAAAAAGAGGGATTTGGCTCACAGAACTGGGACACTGAAGAGTAAACCTCAGGTGCAGCTGGATCCAGGCTTCGCATGAGGGCTGGTTCAACTTGAAACAAATGCCACCTTTGAATAATGGCTTGGCTGGTGGCCTTCAGACTTCTCAAAGGCAGCTCCGGGGTATAACATGCCTGCCCCTGGAATGGGGCTGGGAGGAGCTGTGCCAGCCCCTAATGCCACCCCAGGACTGAGAAAGGCACAGATGTGACCCCAAATGAAAATCAGAGTGCTGATCTGAGGGAAGGGACCCTAGACACTCAGCAACAGACCCCAAACCAAGCTCAGCACCACCCTGATTTCCCAAACTACTCCACATCCACATGGAGGAAAGCCTGGGCCTGGGAGGGTGGGCGTAGGATCAGGACAGGAAGCAGTAAGGAGGTTGCTTAGCCAAGAGGTAATGAGCCCCCAATAGAGGCAAATCCCATCTCCCAGCCCCTTCTCACACCCTTCACAGCAGCTTTTGCTGAGGGAAACATCTGTCACTTCTCCAAGATGAATAACACACCAACAGCATTATTAATGTATTTTTAAGTGGTGTTTAGAATCCACTTCATTTTAAATAAAGCGACATAGATCTTTGCTGACTTGTTTAGCCCCCAGAGGCCTGGCACCACATGGCTGCTGCTAAACAGTATGACATCAGGGCCTCCTCTGCCCCTGACCCATCCCAGGCATGTCACTGGGGCCTGACAAACAGCAGAAGACCATGATCCCGGTGAGACAAACCTAGGAGGGGGCAGAGGTGAATGATTTCATCCACTGCTGGTGGAAGCATTGGTGCCATTTTTCCGGGAAATCATTTAGTGGGTATTTTTATGGCCTAAAGAAGTCTGTATTCTTTAACCTAATCATCCCATCTCTAGGAAGACTTCTGAGAGATAAAACGAGAAATGTGAAAAAAATTTTGAGTGCCAAAGATGTTCATCTCGGCATTGTTTACAATACACAATACAGAGAAGCTGGAAATAAACGTCCAACCAGAGGGGCATGGTAGGCAGACTAAGTAGGCAGGTGGGCCTGTTCAGTGGCACATTCTGTACCTGCTCAAACATGGTGCCTATGAAGTTTTCTGTTTTAAGATCATTTGATTAAGGAAAAAAAAAAAATAAAGCAGACACTTCAGGAAATTCAAACCAAAAAGAGGTTATTTTAAGCATCCAAGGAATTTCCCAGAATTCAATAGCCTCAAGCATAGAACCTGCTCTGGCCTCAGGTGCCATCTTTGTCCCCTTGTCCCAGCTTCTGTCTGATGAAGTTTTTCTCTCTGCAGACCAGCCTAGCTTCCCTATGCCAGAGCTGACCTACCTTTCCAACTCAATTGCACTGTGATTTGATTCAATCTTCTTCTGTTGGAAGAAAATGAGAGAAGCAGGAAGGGAAGAAGGAGAAAGAAGAGAAAGAAAAAAAGAATTACTAGAAGGGATGATTTAATAAACTCAACTGGAGTCAGGTGATCTCCCCAGTCCAATCAGCTGTACTAGAGCTGAGGGCTACCCATAGTGCACCAGGCTCCCATTGGGTTGTGTGGGGTAAGGCAGGAGGGAGTGACTGGTACCTCAGATACAAGTACACAGTCACAGAAAGCATTAGTTATCTGTTGCTGTGTGACAAATTAGCCCAAACACTTCTTGGTTTAAAATGGCACTTGCTGGGGGCCGGGGATTTAGCTCAGTGGTTTTGCCGCCTGCTGCACAAGCACAAGGACCTGAATTTGATTCCCGGTTCCAAAAAAAAAAAAAAAAAAAAAAGCCACTTGCTGTCTGGCACAGTTTCTAAGGGTTAGAAACTGACACATTTCTCTGGGTGGCTTTGACAAAGGGTCTGTCACACAGGGCCAGTCAGAAAGTCAACCAGGGGTTCAGTCTCCTCAAGGCCCCATCCACTCTCCAGCTCACCCACATGGCTGTTGGCTAGAGGCTGAAGTTTCTGGCCAGCAGTTAGCAGGAGACTTTGAACCTTTCTCTCCACATGGGCTTTGCCATAAGGCTGCTTAGACACAACAGTTGGCCTCTCTCAGAGCAATGATCTGAAAAAGGCAGAAAAATAACCAGGAACAGATGCCGCAATATCCTTCCTAACCAAATCTTAGAAGGAACACCCAGCCAGTTCTCTCACACTTTATTGGTCACACAGACCAACCCTGGTAGGAGATTGGGGGAGGGAACCCAAGGTCACAGACACCAGGAGGAAGGGTCTTTGGGAGTCGCTATGGAGGCCGCTAGCACACACAGGAAGCTCACATTCTATAACAAAAGCTTCCACAGCGTGTGTGCAGTGCCTGTTTTCTATTTCAAGTGAGTTCAACATAGTCCAAAAGAAAGCCTTTGATAACCTCTCCTGGGTACTTGAGGATGTGACTGGCCAGATCTGAAACCTGGACACATGGACTGTGTGAGGTGGGGTGAAACTCAGTATTCTGGTGTCTGGGTACAACCGCAGGTCACAAGGTGGCAGCTGGGCAAGGAGTCCTTGCCTCGGCTGGGGTCAGTTGCAAGTCAGAGCAGAAGCAGCCCCCTCAGGGACCATCAGAGAAGAGATGGGGTGGCAAGTGAGCCTCAAGCACAGTGCCCAGGATGGAGACAAGGGTTCTGGACACACCTTGACACCTGCTTTCTAGACCTGTTCCTGCCCAGGTCTAGAAAGGTGTCTCTGCCCAGGTATCTCTGGACCAGCTGGGGCAGAGGCCTAAGGGAGAAGCCAAGGCAGTAGTGGTGCTGGATGTGGGGCAAAGACAGGACCATGCAGGCAGCTGCCTGTTCCAGTTCAGGAGCACTCAAGTATCAAGGCCAAGGCAGCCAAGGAGACCTCCAGTGCCACAGAGTTCAGAAAAGGCAGTGCCAAGAGGAGCCCTCATTAGGAATCAGTCCAAACCCCACTGTTCAGCCAGCCATTTATATGCTGAGTGCTCCCTACTCCCTTAGGAAATTCACTCCATAAGTGGGCAGCTCTGACAATAGAAAGCCCTTCCTGAAATCTTGAACAAAACCTGCGTCCCTGTTGACCCCTGTGATGTGGCCCTTGTTCTGCCCACTGGTGCTGCACAAAATCAGTCAGCGCCCAGGCAGTGAGGCCCGGGGGTCAGCCTCTTCAAAGCTCAGGGAAACTTTTTCTCCACATAGCTTGGGCCACGGGAGACCATGTGTTCTTCCAATCCACCACATAGCCATGCTGAGGGACACTACTCAGCCCTGAGATGGATTCAGATTCAGACAACCAACTATAGCAAGTTTGGGGAGGATGAAGAGCACCTAAAACACCCCAGTGGGGCCATGGGGCTGTAAAACAATACAGCCACCCGGGAAACAGCCTGCACATCCCAGCCCTTCCATGGCTAGGTATTTACTCAAAAAAAGTGAAGGCGTATATCCACCAGACCTGCACACACAATGATCCTAGCAGCTTTATGTATAAGAGCCAAAAGCTGGGAGCAACCCAATGTCCATGCAAAGGTGGGTAAAAAACAAAGTGTGGTAGATCCATATAGTGAAATACTACTTGGTGAGGAAAAGGGACACAGAGCAATAGGAATAAATCGCAATACCAGTTATACCAAAGAAAGGAAGCTAGACACAAAAGTCTACATGCTGTGCAGTTTCATTTATTTAAACACCTAGAAAAAATGGAGTGATCTATAATGACAGAAAAGATATCAGTGTTTTCCTGGGAACAATAGTGGAAGGAAAGATGCGTGGCCATAGGGAATGAGAAATCTGGGAGACGATGGAAATGTGGGGTGTATTTGTTGTGGGAGGGCCTTTGCTGTTGTGTATGTTTGTCTGTCCAAATTGGCCAGGTCAGCTACTTGAAATATGATGGAGTTGTACAATATCCATTAAATATGCACCCTGTATTTTGAGTTGTTTCTTAGAAATTCTAACATACAATCCCTTATTTGAATGCTGTGACAGACAGTGGCCAAGCTAAAGGCCCCCTAGCCCCTGGGTCTGCTTGGATGACCTGCTTGTAATTAGCACATGGACAGACTGGACTGGTGCTGACCAAGACCCACCTCCTTAGCAGCTTTTGACCCTGTACATTTCTGGCTCTGGAAACTTTCTTCCAGCATTTACTAAGATCACCAGCGAGTGAGTGGTGGAACCAGGACTGAAGCCCAGGTCTTCTTCCTCCCAGGCCAGTTCTCCTTCCCCACAGTGCAAGAAGAAATAGAAACCGAGGCTTGTGGGGTGCTTTGTGGTTCTCCAAGCTGCTTGACATCTGTAATCTCATTTCCTGAATTAATCCTATTTAACACAGCTGAGTGTGTAACGGATAAGACCAGGCTGGGAGAATATACAGCTTGTTTATTGGTGGCAGGCACCATGTTGATGGCTTGGGGCCCAGGCCAGGCCAATTGTTAACTATCTTGACTAAGCCTCCAGGGTTAAGCATTCCGGGCTTTGGAGTCAAACCAGATCTTGGCTGGAATCCAGGGACTATACTTACTAGTGGAAGACCTTGACCAAGCCATTTAACCCTCTGAGCCTCGGTTTTCTCCTCTGTAAAATGGGCACCACAGCAGCAATCTCCTCATAGTGCTGCTGGAAAGATTAAATGGGATGACAGCATCCACTCATGGCAAACACTCCAGGTCTGGCAGTCATCATTAGTATCATTACTCCTACTGATCTTCACAATACTCGTGAATTAGGTCCTAGTCTTATCCCCATTTTACAGGTGAAGAAACAGGGCCAGAGAGGCAAAGCAATTTGCCCAGGATCATACAGTAAACAAATAGCAGAGTGAGGATTTTACCCCAAGTCGCCTGTGTAGCTGCAAACCCAAGTCTCAATCCACGGCAGCACACAGCCTCCTGCTTGGACCATGGTGACAGATGCGACAGGGTTTCTGTGATGGGGAGTCATGACAAGGTCCCTCCAGGCCCACCCAGTCATAGTGAGAGCGGTACCTCTCCTCTCTGAACCCTGGGCTGTGTCTCTGTGAAAACCAGGACAGAGCTGGGTGTGTGGTGACACCCACCTGTGATCACAGCACTGTTGACACAGGAGGGTTGCAAGTTCCAGCCCAGCCTGGGCAACTCAGTGATTTAGCAATACCTTGCCTCAAAATAAAAGAAAAAAGAGAGGACTGGGGATACAGCTCAGTGCAGAGGCCCTAGGGTCAATTCCCATTACTGGAAGAAAAAGAAACAGCTCAGTAAGAACTGAAGCCCTCCTGCATGTGACAGAGGACAGAATAGTGGTCACCTTGAGGTATCATCTGGGAGGCGACACAAGGGAGCCCTGAACCCTGGCAGTGGCTGCACAGTTGTAACTTCTGCAAAATTCCACCAAACTGTACCTCTGGGACTGGCTTACCTCACTTTGTAAGTTACACCTCTATTTTCTAAAAAGCTCTGGAGCTTCCCCACATGTCCAACTCTACATATGGGCACATGCGTGCACCCCTGTGCCATCTCCAACAGCTCCCATCCAGCCCACTGCGCCCACAGGCAGCACCTACACACAGTGTGCCTTCCTGTGCACAGAGCCCATCCCCTGAGCCACTCAGGTTGTACCCAGTGCCCCACACAGTCCCTGCCTGGGCAGATGCACCTGCTGCAGGGGCACTGAGGACTTCAGCGGGAGCTCCAGAGAAATACGGAAAACCAACAGCAGCTCTGCTGATGTGGGGACTGGCCAGCTCCCCAGCCAGGGCTTCTGGAGGGAGGAAGTGTTCCCTCCCTTGGCCTGCACTGGGCTATTGAAGATTTCGCACCCGTACAACCTGCAGTGCCAGGGAGCCTGGAGAGGGGAGAAGCTGGGGTCCTGGGAGAGGCAGGGGCCTCCTGCCTGGCTCTTTCTCCTTCTGGGTCAGAACTTGGCCAGATCAGTCATGGGGTCAGCCAATGAGTGCACCAGTCCCCAGGAGGCCAGGATGGGGAGTTCCGGGGGGCAGGGACCTGTACAAAGCACACTAGGGTCATTGTGGCAGGATGGCATGCTGGTTACACAAGTGAGATTCAGAGATTCAGAGCAGGAGACTCAGCTTCATCCCCTGGCTCTGCTATTTATTAGCTGTGTGACCCTAGACAAGTTACTTAGGCTCCCTGGGTCTCTGTCTGTCCACCTATTAAATGGAGATGATATTACCTATTAGAATAACATTATGTGGTAGGAAAACTAGGGGGAGGGAGTGGAATGACAAAGTCACACAGGCCCCTGAGCAGAATAAGAACTCCACAATGTGAGTCATCTCATCAAGCCCCAAGAGCTGAAGGCCTCCGTAGATACTGGGTGTCTCCAGGAGTGGCCAAGCTACACCCCACGAGTCCCAGTGCAGCCCACAAATGGGCTTTGTTTGGTCCACACAGTGTCTCTCTTCTCTTTCTTTCTTTTTTAATTGTTGCCAACATTTGAAAATCAGATTTCACATACAAAATCCAAATTTTCTGCTTCTCTCGAAAAGTTCAAAGATTTGGCAATCCTAGGCCTGCCTTCCTGCTTGGCAACTGCCAGCCAGAGCTGTGTGGCCTTGGCCCAGCTCACCCCAGCCTCCCAAGCTGCCTGGCCTGAGCACTGGCCTCTGCACCTGTGCCTTCGGATGCACGTGGAGAATCAGGGCTCCCAAGGAGGCAGGGCCTGCCCAACCCCATGGGCTACAGCAAGCCAGTGCACAGCTGCAGCTAGGACTAGGGTCATCTGACTCCTGTCCTCCTGAGTGATGAAAGCGCCTGCCTGTGCAAACTGGCTGGGGAGACAAGGGCTTTGCTAGGCTCGGGCCTTACTCCTCTGAGCCTCCATGTGTCCATCTGTATAATGGGATAATAACAGTCCCTCCCTCCTCGCACAGTTGTGAGGATAAATGGATTTAAAATGTCAGTCAGAACACAATAGTCACTTGATAACCCCTGCCATCCTAATTGTTATCAATAACAATAACCCCCTGCAGACATGATATGTGCACATGCCCTCATTCATTCCTTACACCAGCTTCAATGTCACTTTACTCAGCCCCAGGTGACAGAAAGGTAGACTGAGGCCCAGGGGCAGGGAGTGCAACTCCTGCAGCCAATGAGTCCTGGAGCCAGGAATTCAGATTCCCACCCAAGTTCAAGCCAGAATCGTCTGGCACCAAAATAGCCTCTGCAGAGTCCACACTAAGTTGTTGAGGACCTACTGTGTGCTGGATGCTGTCACAGGCACCAGGGTTACGGCAGGGAAAGAGACAGACAAGTCCCGGGCCTGATGGAGCCCACGGTTAGGTAGCAAATGGCAACCACATGGCTCCTGCTCTGGCCCTAGCAGGTCCTGGCAAGGAAAACCATGGAGAGGACTAGAAAGTGGCTGGAGGGAACACAGTGGGTGCCTTCACTAGAGCAGTCAGTGTGGCTGCTCAGGGAGGGGACATGAAACGGGAACCTGGAGGAAGAGAGGACCAGCCATTCATCAACTGCACCTAGCGCTGGAAGCAGAAAGGAGCCAGAGTGAAGGCTCCTGCAGAATGAGCCTGGTGTTTCCCAGCGGGAAGAAAAGGCAGTGCCATGGAGCAGCGGGAGGAGGCGGGCATGGAGGAGGTGAAGTCAGGCAGGCCAGCAGGGGCCGATTACCAAGCAACCGAGCCCCTGGATTGACAAGAACAGGGGCCTCCACTCATCATCCAGGACAAGCACTGTGCTGAGCTCCACACTGAACACTGCCTGCAAAGCCTCATTCACTTTCCCCAGGCCTCTGTGAGCTACCGTGCTTTTTCCTATTTGTCAGGTGAGGACACTGAGGCTCAGAGGTGCAAGGACTTGCCTGAGGACACCTTACTAGGAAAACAGGGTGCAGGCCTGGAACCCCCATCTGACTCTAAGTCAGGCTAAGCCAGGCTCTCTCCAACTACCACCAGACCAGGGCTCTGGGTGTGACCTGGAGGAGGCCTGGAGTACCACTGGGGCAGTAGGGCTCCCATGGCTCTGTCCCTCTTAAAGCCAGGCCTGTAGCTTCTTGACACGGACAGGCACAGCACCCAGATGGACGCCATGCAGGCATGCACATGGACACAGAGGCTGTCACACAGCAGCCCAGCCAGCAGGAAGGGCAGGGAGGGAGCAGAAGGCCAGTTGGGGGAACTGTTCGGGCCACATGTGATGAGCTTTCAGTCATCAGGTAGTGGGGGCTCCCCAGCCTCCTCATTCCACTGAGGGGCACCAGCCATCCCGGGGCTGGAAGCCAGGAGAATCTTTGGCACACAGCTCTCCCTCACTTCCCCCCTCCAATCTGCAGTGAATCCTGTCCATTTGGAGTCCATCCTGCCCCCAGCATCCACCCCTTCTCCTACCAGGGCTCTACCTCCACCCACCGCCACCTGACACTGGAGACCCACGGGCAAATCCTGGGAGCTTGGGAACAGAGAATCCAGTTTAAAGGAAGATAAAAAGCATTCACGGGGTGATGTCACCAGCCCAGCCCAGGGCACCTGCTGATGGATGTCGACATCACCCTTCAGGACACACACACACACACACACACACACACACACACACACACACACACACATCTTGAGTTTCCATTTCATGGCTATCAGGTTGCAGTGCTGCTGCTCCACGACAAAACAGGAAATCCCACGACTGGGCCAGGCAGAGTGGGTCGAGAATCTGAAACCCCCTCTGCTGTCTGCATGCCCCCTCCCAACCCCAGCTCCTGCAGGATGGAGACCCCCTCCCCACACTGGGCACGCACAGGGGCCAGCCCTGCATTCGGGGCCCTGAATTCCTGCTCTGTGCAAGCTCCCTGCCCCTCGCAGCACCTCCTATCCCTATCGGTAAATTGGGATGAGTGATCTGGGGGTCCTTCCAGTTCAGAATCTCCATCTTTTACCGACATTCGGTTCCCAAAGACTCAGAGACCCGATTGCCAAAGGTGCGATCCGCATAACAGCCAGCAGGGGACGCGCAGGCTTCGTTTGTGAGGATTCTGCTTCCAGGAAAACCAGGAGCTGGGGTTTGGAAGGACTAGGAACCCTGAGTCCTTGCCTTGGCTCCTTCCTATCCTAGTTAGAGCACCCCAGGCTGCCGAGGCCAGCCTTCTGAGCCTTACACACGCACGTGCAGTGGACTGAGAAGTCTACAAACAGGGAACCTCCCACTTTGGCTGAGGCCCCCCTTGCCCAACCTGGGCAACACTTTGGTGTTGCTCTATGTGGACCCATGGTGCCGTTTCCTAACAGGACTGGGCCTCCACGGGACTGATGCATTGCTGGCTGGCTGGCTGGCTGAGTAGGTAGAAGAAAGCCAACTACAAGCAGCTCACGCAAATAAATAATTTATGCAGAAGATTCCTGGGAGTGGAAAAATCACTTTAAGAGACCTTACTGAGGTCACAGGGTTAGCTTCAAGGACTGACTCCATCCTGGGCAAACTCCTTCAGGTCACATGACATCGCCCGCATTTTACAGAGGGGGAAACTGAGGCCTAAAGACAGAAAGTAAATACCCAAGTTCACAGCAAATCAGTAGAAATAGCAGAATTCTAACTCCAGTCTGTGTCATTCTTCACTCAGCTATGAGCCAAGCCTCAACTCTAAGTCCAGCCCCCTCTTGACCTCCAGCCCTCTGGGTGACCACAAGAAGGAGACAGATGCGACTGGCAGCCCTGATCCTAGCCTCTCACTAATTCTATTCTAACACTCAACCTAACTCCAATTCCAGCCTAATTCTGACTCTCCTAATAAAAGCTGACATTTACAAAGTGCTCCGTGTGCCCTAAGTACTTTGGATGCAGTATTTGTGATCTTCAATAAAATCTGATACAAAGTCCATTATCCCTATTTTACAGATATGGAGAGTGAGATTCTGAAAGGTGAAACCATTGCTTTCAGTGACACAACTAATAGTGGTAGAGGTAAGATTCAAACCCAGGACCAAGACCCATCCCTAAAGCCCAAGCTCTTTCCTGTGGCTAAGCTCACTTCCTCCCCTCCTCCAGTTACTCTGGAAGGGTCTCTCTTGGCCAAGCCTCAGCTAGTGTCATCTCGAAAACATGACAACTGGCTCCCAGCCCACAGGAAGGGGCTTGCAGGCCACTGTTCCACCACTCCCAGCCCAGAGGAGGTGAGCTGCACGGTGCCAATAGCACCCCTCTCCCCGACGAAATGAGAAGACGCATAAACAAGTCTCAAAACCAGACTTCCAGATCACCTGCAGCAACCCCACAGGGAAACAAGATGGAACACTCTGATACTCAACCACCTGGACTCCCTGAACTGACAACAAAAGAGGATCTAGAAAAAATGAAATCAGAAATAATTTCTCAGATAATAGCAGAGATTGTGCCCACGGTGCAAGACATGATGGACAAATCTAGACAGGGCAGAGATAAAAAAAAGTAGAGGAGCTGAGGAACATGATGGAATCCCAACATAGGAAGCAAATGGAATCCACAAAACAGATACAGACAGATTTACAGGAGATTAAAAACTCCATAGAAAGTCTACACAGCAGAATGAGCCAATGTGAGGACAGAATTTCACATATAGAAGATAAGATTGCAATTAGTGACCAGGAAAAGAAAAATTGCTTCAAAATTGTAAGGGACCATGAGAAATCAATCCACTAGCTGCTAAACAATGCAAACAAGAATAACATAAGACCGATTTGAGTCAATGAAGAAATAGGAGAGAGTGCAGACAACCTAAACAAAACTGTTCACAGAAGTAATGGCAGAAAACTTCTCAAGCAGGGGAAAAGAACTTGACATACAGATAAATCAGGCATATAGGACTCCAGATAGCCTTGATCAAAAGAAATCTACACATAGGCATATAATTGTTAAGATTCCAGAAACCCAACAGAAGAACAAAGTTCTACAAGCAGTTAGAGAAAAGAAACAAATCACATACAAAGGAAAGCCCATCCGAATCACAGCAGACTTCTCAACACAAACCCTCAAGGCAAGAAGAGCTTGGAGTGACGTATTTCAAGCCCTAAAGGAAAACAGCCTCCAACTCAGATTGAGGTACCCTGCAAAACTATCTTTCAAATTTGATGGAGAAATAAGATACTTTCATGACAAAGAGCACCTTAGGAACTTCATGAATACCAAAATAGCACTCCAAAAAATTTTAGATAATATCCTAGGTACAGACAATAAGGATCACAGCCCCAAGAGGCACAGCCGAATGAATCCACTGAGCACAACAAGAAATTAAACACAAAGGGGGAGAATCCAGCAAAAAGAAAAAGTCATGACAATGATAAGTCAATACATATCAGTTATAACCATCAATGTTAATGGTCTCAATTCACCAATCAAAAGAAATAGACTGCCAGAATGGGTCAAGAAGTAAAATCCAACAATATGCTGCATATAAGAAACACACTTAATTCAAAAAGAAATTCATAGATTGAAAGTTAAAGGATGGAAAACAATACTCCATGTGACAGGAACCTGAAAAAATGCAGGAGTAGCTATCCTCTTTGCAGATCAAGTGGATTTCAAACCAACACTGATTAAGAGAGACAAAGAAGGACACTACATCCTTGTAAAGGGAACAATGCAACCGGAAGAGATTACAGTCATAAATATATATGCCCCAAACACTAGTGCGCCCAACTATATAAAAGAAATATTAAAGGACATGAAAAGTCATATATGCACTAATACAATAGTAGTGGGGGACCTCAACACCCCACTGTCACAAATAGATAGATCAACTAGACAAAAAATAAGTAATGAAATACTAAAACTCAATCGAACTCTTGAAAAAATGAACTTAACAGACGTTTATAGAGGGTTCCACCCCACAAAATCAGAATACACGTTCTTTTCAGCTGCACATGGGTTGTTCTCCAAAATAGATCACATACTCACTCATAGAACATGTTTAAGGAAGTTCAAAGGAATTGAAGTTATCCCCCGTATATTATCAGACCATAGTGTGATGAAATTGGAGATCAATAGCAAAAGAAACTGCAAAAATTTCATAAAAACATGGAAATTGAGCAACACACTTCTGAATAACCAATGGGTCACAGAGGAAATTAAAGAAGAAATCAGACAGTTCCTACAATTAAATGACAGTGACAATACAACATATCAAAATCTATGGGACACAATGAAAGCAGTCTTACGAGGGAAATTCATAGCAGTGAATACTCAGATTAGGAAAACAGCGTGAGCCCAATTAAACAACCTGATGCTGAACCTCAAGCTTCTAGAAAAAGAAGAGCAGGACAAACCCAAAGCTCATGAAAGGAAATTATAAATATCAGAGCAGAAATCAATGCAATGGAGACTAAGAGAATGATACAAAAAAAAATCAATGAAGCCATGAGTTGATTCTTCAAAAGAATAAACAAATTTGACAAACCCTTAGCCAATCTTATCAGAAAAAGCAAAGAAAAGGCCCAAATCCATGCAATTAGGAATGAAAAGGATGAAATTACAATGGACTCAGCAGAAATCCACAGGATCATCAGTACCTACTTCAAGAAAGTATACACCAATAAGATGCAAAACACAGAAGAAATTGACAGATTCCTAGATACATATGAATTACCAAAGTTGAACGAAGAAGACCTAAAAATTCTAAATGACCCAACATCAATCAATAAAATTGAAAACATAATTAAAAACTTACCAACTAAGAAAAGCCCAGGTCCTGATGGCTTCACTGCTGAATTCTACAAGACATTTAGAGAGGAACTACTGCCACTACTGTTTAAACTCTTCAATGAAATTAAAGGGAAGCAATACTCCCAAAATCATTTCTGGAAGCAAGCATCACCTTGATCCCCAAAGCAGAGAAAGACCCAACTGAAAAAGAGAACAATAGGCCAATCTCACTAATGAACATAGATGCAAAAATCCTTACTAAGATACTGGCAAACAGAATGCAGAAGATCATCAAGAAGATCATACAGCTTGACCAAGTGGCATTCATCCCAGGGATATAGGGATGGTTCAAAATATGCAAATCAATAAATGTAATACACTATGTCAATAGAGCCAAGGACAAAAACCATATGATCATCTCAATTGATGCAGAAAAAGCATTTGACAAAATCCAACATGCATTTATGATAAAAATTCTACAAAAAAATGGAATAGATGGTCTCTACCTCAATCTGATAAAAGCTATCTATGAAAAACCAACAGCCAATGTCACACTAAATGATCAAAAACTGAAATCCTTCACACTAAAATCAGGAGCAAGACAAAGATGTCCACTATCACCACTCCTGTTCAATATAGCCTTGGAAACATTAGCCACAGCAATTAGGCAAGAGAAAGAAATAAAAGGAATAAAGATAGGAAATGAAGAAGTCAAATTGTCATTATTTGCAGATGACATGATACTCTATATAGAAGACCCCAAGAACGCCATCAAACGTCTTCTAGACTTAATAATCAAATTCAGTAAAGTAGCTGGATACAAGGTCAACACACAAAGATCAAGAGCTTTCCTCTACACAAACAACAGTCTCACTGACAGAGAAATAGGGCAAACAATTCCTTTCACAATAGCATCCCAAAAAACTGAAATACTTAGGAATCAACCTAACGAAAGAAATCAAAGGCCTCTTCTCAGAAAACTATAGCACTCTGAAAAGAGAGATTGAAGATGATATCAGAAAATGGAAAGACATCCCTTGCTCCTGGGTAGGAAGAATCAACTTAGTGAAAATGGCCATACTTCCAAAACTGCTATGTAGATTCAATTCAATCCCAGTTGAAATCCCAGCAGCATACTTCACGGATCTTGAGAAAACAATCCAAAAATTCATTTGGAATAAGAAGACACCCAGAATAGCAAAAGCAATTCTAGGCAACAGGAACATGGCAGGGGATATGACAATCCGCAACTTGAAACTTTACTACAAAGCTACTGTGATAAAAAAAAAAAAAAAAAAAGCATGGAAATGGCAAAGAAACAGACCTGAGGACCAATGGAACAGATGAGAAGATGCAGAAACAACTCCAGACACACTCAGCCATTTAATCTTTGATAAAGGAGCCAAACACCCTCACTGGAGGAAAGATAGCCTCTTTAATAAATGGTGCTGGAGAAATTGGGCTTTAACTTTCCAAAGCTTAAAACTAGACTTATATCTCACACCATGCACTAAACTAAAATCAAAATAGATTAAATATTTAAATATTAAGATAGAAACCCTGAATTGGCTGGAACAGAGGTTAGGTAGAACTCTTGAACACATTGGGGTAGGAAAAGATTTTATGAACAAAACCTCAGTTGCCCATGAACTAGCACAAAGAATCAACAAGTGTGATCTCTCCTTATTAATAAGTTTCTGCACAGCAAGAGAAACCACCAACAGAGTGAAGAGACAACCCACAATGTGGGAAAAAATCTTCACCTGCTGTTCCTCAGACAAAGGTTTACTATCCAGAATCTATAAAGAACTTTAAAAAATCAGACCTCCCAAATTTAAAGTACCAGTCCAAAAATGGGCATCTGAAATGAACAGCCATTTCTCACACAAAGAAGTAGAAATGGCAAATAAACATATGAAAAAATGTTCAACATCACTGGTCATTCAAGAGATGCAAATGAAAACGACACTGAGATTCCACTTCACTCCAGAAAGAATGGCTGCTATCATGAAATCAACCAATAACAAATGCTGGCGGGGCTGTAGGGAAAGAGGAACCCTGCTCCACTGCTGGTGGGAGTGTAGACTGGTGCAAACACTGTGGAAATCAATATGGAGATACCTCAAAGAACTAGGACTGGAAGTCCCAGTTGACCCAGCTATTCCCTTGCTGGGTATCTTCCCCAAAGAATTAAAAGAATCATACCACAGTGATATATGTGCACCCATGTCCATAGCAGCACAATTTGTAATAGCTAAAACTTGGAAGCAGCCCAAGTGCCCATCAACTGGAGACTGGATAAAGAAAATGTGGTTGTTTTTATAAAATGGAGTACTACTCAGCCATAAAAATGAGAAATTAGAGACACTTATAGCTAAATGGATGCACATTGAGGCGATACTCTTAAGTGAAATAAATAGGACACACATGTGTAAATACAGAATAGTTTCTCTAGTGTGAGAAACTGAAAGTGTAAATAAGGACTAAAAGGTCTAATAGATAATGCGAAACAGGAAGAAAAGGGGCAAAGGGGAAGGGGAAGTAGGAGGGGTAGGAGGAAGGAAAGAAGGGAATGGAATTAATATGAGGAAATGAAAAAATGGAAACAAAGTCTTTGTAAATAGGGAGGGATGGAGGGGTTGAAGGGAGGGCTGGGGAATGGGGAAAAATAAGAACCAAGAGAGATTACCTAACAGTGCAAATCTCCAATGATGAATGTCCTTATATTGTATACCTAAAATGTACCAATAAAATATTATTTTTTAAAAAAGAAAAGAAAACATGACAACCGTGACCCTGATCAGGCTGACACAGAGCTAAGGCCACAGGAGCATAGGGGTCCCTAGACCTTTATTTTAACCTGGACTCTGAATCCTCCCTCTGCCACTGACTCAGGGTTTGAGAAAATCCTTTAGTAGCTCAATGCCTCAGTTTTCTGAGTAAATGATATCAGTAAAATGAATAAAATGAGCTGAGAGGACCAAGATCCCAGGGACACTAGGGGAACCGCTGGTACATTCAGGAGCTTGCTACACACTAGTTCTGACCTCCTAAGGCTGGCTGATTAGAGATCTAGCTGAGGAAGACCTTCCATCAATCCATTCATTCATTCACTCAGCAAACCTCTGGGCACAAATGATCCAAGCTAGGCCTGAACTTGAAAGGAGGCAGCCCAGAGAAGCCCTGTTAAGACATCCTTCTGGGCCACTAGGTGCTTTGTGATCTTGAGCAAGTCCCTCTCCAGTCCGTGCTTCCATTTCTTATTATAAAATGGGATCCACATCGTTCCTGCTTCAGGGACTGCTGAGGGAACTAGAAATCAGGCCCATGAGGCCCCAGCACAGGAACTGGTATAAAGCAAGAGCTGAGTGAGGGCAGCAAAGTTTTCCAAGTCTGATTGGGGGCAGCTAATCAGGACACTGTTATACAACAGGGTCACTGCTGATACCAGGGCCAAGAAGGCTCCAGGCAGTGGAGGTGGGGGACGCAGGGGAAGCAGCAAGTAATCCAACCTGGGGCAGTCAGGGAAGGCTGCCCAGAGGAGGCACCATTGGAGGGCTAAGCAGGATTCACCCTGAAGAGTAGGGGAAGGCCTTCCTGCAGGGGAGGAGACAGCAGGGACCCAAGCTCAGAGCCTAGTGGAGGCACGAGCAGTGCTCACTGGTTGTGTCTGGGGAAGCTGTGAGACTCCCAGCTGGTATGTGGTGGGAAATAACGGTGAACCAACCACCTTTTTGGTTTGTCAGGGAATGGAGACTCTCCCAGGGTTCAAGAGTGTAGGAGCGAGACAGATCCAAGTTGTTCTTGAGAAAGACGATCCAGGCAGCAGGCCCAAGGGAGATGGGGTGCAGACAGATTTCAAACAACCCCCAACATCCCTGCCAGGAAAGCAGGGCTGGGGTAAGGCAGGGGTGAAGGTGACCGTGACCTCCGCCAGCCGGGAGGAGTGCTGAGCTGTGCTGGGGAGGGGGCTGCCCGCACACTGAGTCACTCGGCTGATTGGATTTCTGAGAAATTGCTCCCCTCCCCCTGGCCCAGAGCCAAGGCCGCTCCATTAAAGCCACTGGGTCAGCCAGCCGGGGCGGAGCCCAGGCACTGTGGAACCGACAGGGAACTCGGGGACAGGTGCGTGGCCCTGGAAGGGCTGGTGCTGGGCTGGCCACATGGGGGGCTGGAAGCTTAGGGGTACAGATGCCAGTGCTGGCTGGCCTGCTTCAGAGCCCTCCTTTAAGGACTCTGTCATCTGAGGCCACCTCTCTACGCCTCAAAGGGGACCTAACACCTACCTGAGGCAGAGAATTGGTCATTAAAACCCGTGCGTGCTGGGCATGTGAAGCCTCTCAAGAGGAGGAGGGTGCTGCTGTCAGGGTTGAGTGGTGTCACCTAGTACCCCAGCACGCCACCTCAACCCTCAGCCTCCAGAGGCTCCCAGGATAAAACCCAAGCTCCTTGCTTGGTATCAATGCTATTCACGAGGTGCCCCGTTGCCCTCTTCAGCTTCCCCTCTTCTCTCCACACCTCTACCCCAAATGTTATTATCAGCTTTTACCAGGTGAGACCCTGAGGCTCAGAGCAGCTGGCCATTGATTGTCCAAGGACCACAGCTCATAAGTGCTACCAAGTCCAGGACTTTCAGTGCTTCCGGCTAGCCACTTTCTGAGATCAGGCGCGTGCCCTGACAAACACGCACACACTGCCTTGTGCCTTCTTCCTCAGGCTGCAAGGTCAGGAGGTCAGAACTAAATCAAAACAAGGCTTCACTCAATTACCCCCTGCCCGGGCCCCACAACTCCAGGAAGCCAAAGGTTCCCAGGATGAGGACTGGGGACAAGGAAAGAAACTGCTGCCACCACATGGCTGCACCCTCCTCCCCCTCCAGAGCCAAGAGACTCTGCAGGTCCTGAGAGTCTGCTCCCCGCATCTCTGCTCCCCCACTTCTGCCACTCTACTACCTCCAGTCTGGGGCCCCACTACCTCCCCTCTCATCTTGTCCCTCCTCCTAGGGCACACTCATCTCTGGTCTCTGCCCCACTTGCCTCTCCAGGAAGCCATCCCTTCCCCGAACCCTGAGGCCAGAGTGGCTGTCCCTCCCAGGGCAGCGCCTTCCTCTGACCCTGGCCAAGCACCCCACACTGATGACCAACTCCTGTTGCAGCCAAACGGCATCTGTGGGACCCACTCTGCTCTCCATGCTGGCACCAGTGCTGCCCGCAAGGTTTGCTAGACAGGTGCACCAGAGTCCAGTGCATGCCCAAGTGTCATCTTCTCTCTCCTTTCCTCTTTCTTCTCTCTCTGTTCCTTTCTTCTCTCCTCTCCCCTATCTCCTCCCATCCTGTCTGCACTTTCTCCTTTGCTCCCCCCAGCCCCGATGCTGTAAGTGCCAGGTCCACCCTATCAACTCCCAACTTTGTGTCCACAGCCCAGCCTCTGCCCTGACTCCAGGTTCCTATCTCCACTCAGGTGTCTCTGGGCCTCCAGGCCAGCACTGCATTTCCTCCCCTAGAAGCCAGCTGGCCCAACAGCACCACCACCTGCACCACCTGGCTCTCCCCTGGCCTGGGAGGTAACATCATCTTCCCCCAGTTCCTCAAGGCAGAAGCAGGGAGTGAACCTCTATTCTTTCCTGTCCTTTCCTCCCTGTTTACTGGCCACCAGCCAGTTCTGTCCATGTCCAGACCACACCAGGCTCAGCAGCTTTCACTCCAGCCTAGGACACCAGGATCTCCAACCCCAGTGACTGCCGACCTCCCCACCACCACCTCTCTCCTCCCCATTCCCCCAGGGCAGCCAGTGGAGCTGCTTCTTATATAAATCAGGTCTCCTCTCTCCCCCACCAGTGGTTTCCACTGCCCTTAGGATAAACCTCCCTCCCTACACAGATGCTCTGTGTGATCTGAACCCTGCAGGCCTCTCTTGCTCATCTCACCCCTCTACCCATCACCCACTCTCACCAGATTCCCCTGATGCACCCAGCCCTGCAGACACACCAAACACACCACTCAGATCACCTCCCCCCACACACAGGGTCTTGGTAAGTCACTTAAATTGTTCAGGCTGGGCTTGAACTTGGAATCCTCCTGCCTCAGCCTCCCAGAGTGTTGGAATCACAGGCATAGGCCACCATACTTGGCTTTTAAATCTCCTTCTTACATGCCACTTACTCCAAAGACAGCATCCCTGACTGCTCACCCTCTTTAAGAACTTCCCCATAGTCAGTAATAATGTATTCTATATTTCAAAATTGCTAGGAGAGAGAATTTGAATGTCTCATCACAAAGAAACTATATATGCTTGAGGCTATGGATAGTCTAATTACCCTGATTTGATCATTATACAATGTATACAACTATCAAAACATCACACTGTAGCCCATACATTTGTACAATTATTGTGTATCAATTAAAAATAAACCTAAATTAAAAAGAGAGAACCCCACACACATCCATTATCCCCCGTCTCAACATACTACTTGCATAGTTGGTATTATTTTTATTTTCTCTTCTCTGTCCACCTTCCCCAGTGGTTGTTTCATAAGCACGGAAGGCAAATCATTGAGTGGTTGGTGCTCAATAAAAATTAACTGACGCTAGCACAGAGGAGCATAGCTGCAGCAAGCACAGAGGAGGTGAACCTTCTGGGCTGCCATACCACCACACCCAGCACCAAGGAGGTGAGCTGCGTGGCCGCCAGGCAGCACATGTCCCCACCCCCACCTCCGCCCGTTGAAATGAGAAGACACATAAACAAAACTCAAAACCAGACTTCCAGATCACCTAAAGCAAACCCAAAGGGAAACAAGATGGAACTCTCTGATACTCAAACACCTGGACTCCCTGAAACGGCAACAAAAGAGGATCTGGAAAAAATGAAATCAGAAATAATTTCTCAGATAGTAGCAGAGATTGTGCTCATAGTGCAAGACATGATTAATAAATCTAGAGAGGAGCTGAGGAGTCCCAACATAGGAAAAAAAATGGAATCCATAAAGCAGATGCAAACAGATTTCCAGGAGATTAAAAACTCCACTGAAAGTCTACACAGCAGAATGAGCCAATGTGAAGACAGAATTTCAGGTATAGAAGATAAGATTGCAATTAGTGACCAGGAAAAGAAAAATTGCTTCAAAATTGTAAGGGACCATGAGAAATCAATCCACCAGCTGCTAGACAATGTAAAGAAGAATAACATAAGACTGATTGGAGTCAATGAAGAAACAGAAGAGAGTGCAGATGACATAAAAAAAAAAACTGTTCACAGAAGTGATGACAGAAAACTCCCCAAGCAGGTGAAAAGAACTTGACTTACAGATAAGTGAGGCACATAGGATTCCAAATACCCTTGATCAAAAAAAATCTACACATAGGCATATAATTGTTAAGATTCCAGAAACCCAACAGAAGAACAAAGTTCTACAAGCAGTTAGAGAAAGAAACAAATCATATACAAAGGAAAGCCCATCCGAATCACAGCAGACTTCTCAACACAAACCCTCAAGGCAAGAAGACCTTGGAGTGACGTATTCCAAGACCTAAAGGAAAACAGCCTCCAACTGATTGAGGTACCCTGCAAAACTATCTTTCAAATTTGATGGAGAAATAAGATACTTTCGTGACAAAGAGCACCTTAGGAATTTCATGACTACCAAACCAGCATTCCAAAAAATTTTAGACAATATCCTAGGTACAGACAATGAGGATCACAACCCCAGGAAGCCCAGCAAAATGAATCCATCAGACATGAAAAGAAATTAAACAAAAGGGGGAAAATCCAACAAAAAGAAAAAATCATGACAATGATAAGTCAATACTTATCAGTTATAACCATCAATATTAATGGTCTCAATTCATCAATCAAAAGAAATAGACTGCCAGAATGGGTCAAGAAGTAAAATCCAACAATATGCTGCATATAAGAAACACTTAATTCAAAAAGAAACTCATAGCTTGAAAGGTAAAGGGTGGAAAATAATAGTCCATGCGACAGGAACCTGAAAAAAAGCAGGTGTAGCTATCCTCTTTGCAGATCAAGTGGATTTCAAACCAACACTGATTAAGAGAGACAAAGAAGGACATTACATCTGTGTAAAGGGAACAATCCAACAGGAAGAGATGACAATCATAACCATGTATGCCCCAAACACTAGTGCACCCAATATAAAACAAATACTAACAGAAATGAAAAATCAAATAAGCACTAATATGATAGTGAGGGACTCCAATACCCCACTGTCACAAATAGATAGATCAACTCGAAAAAAAATAAGCAACGAAATACTAAAACTCAATCAAACTCTTGAACAAATGAACTTAACTGACGTTTATAGAGTGTTCCACCCCACAAAATCAGAATACACGTTCTTTTCAGCTGCACATGGGTTGTTCTCCAAAATAGATCACATACTCACTCATAGAACATGTTTAAGGAAGTTCAAAGGAATTGAAGTTATCTCCTGTATATTATCAGACCATAGTGCAATGAAACTGGAGATCAATAGCAAAAGAAACTGCAAAAATTTCATAAACACATGGAAATTGAACAACACACTTCTGAATAACCAATGGGTCACAGAGGAAATTAAAGAAGAAATCAGACAGTTCCTTCAATTAAATGACAGTGACAACACAACATATCGGAATCTATGGGACACAACGAAAGCTGTCTTATGAGGGAAATTCATAGCAGTGAATACTCAGATTAGGAAAACAGAGCGAGCTCAATTACACAACCTGATGCTGAACCTCAAGCTTCTAGAAAAAGAAGAGCAGGAAAAACCCAAAGCTCATACAAGGAAATTATAAAGATCAGAGCAGAAATCAATGCAATGGAGACTAAGAGAATGATACAAAAAAAAATCAATGAAGCCATGAGTTGATTCTTCAAAAGAATAAACAAATTTGACAAACCCTTAGCCAACCTTATGAGAAAAAGCAAAGAAAAGGCCCAAATCCATGCAATTAGGAATGAAAAGGGTGAAATTACAATGGACCCAGCAGAAATCCAGAAGATCATCAGTACCTATTTCAAGAAAATATACAGCAATAAGATGGAAAACACAGAAGAAATGGACAGATTCCTAGATACATATGAATTACCAAAGTTGAATGAAGAAGACCTAAAAATTCTAAACGAACCAATATTAATCGATGAAATTGAAAATGTAATTAAAAACTTACCAACTAAGAAAAGCCCAGGTCCTGATGGCTTCACTGCTGAATTCTACAAGACATTTAGAGAGGAACTACTGCCACTACTGTTTAAACTCTTCAATGAAATTAAAGGGAAGCAATACTCCCAAAATCATTCCTGGAAGCAAGCATCACCTTGATCCCCAAAGCAGAGAAAGACCCAACTGAAAAAGAGAACTATAGGCCAATCTCACTAATGAACATAGATGCAAAAATCCTTACTAAGATACTGGCAAATAGAATGCAGAAGATCATCAGGAAGATCATACATCTTGACCAAGTGGGATTCATCCCAGGGATACAGGGATGGTTCAACATATGCAAATCAATAAATGTAATACACTATATCAATAGAGCCAAGGACAAAAGCCATATAATTATCTCCATAGATGCAGAAAAAGCATTTGACAAAATTCGACAAGCATTTATGATAAAAACCCTGCAAAAAATTGGAATAGATGGTCTCTACCTCAATCTGATAAAAGCCATCTATGAAAAACCAACAGCCAATATCATACTAAATGGTCAAAAACTGACATCCTTCACACTAAAATCAGGAACAAGACAAGGATGTCCACTATCACCACTCCTGTTCTATATAGTTTTGGGAACATTACCCACAGCAATTAGGCAAGAGAAAGAAATAAAAGGAATAAAGGTAGGAAATGAAGAAGTCAAATTCTCTTTATTTGGAGATGACATGATACTCTATATAGAAGACCCCAAGAACGCCACCAAAAGTCTTCTAGATTCAATAACCAAATTCAGTAGAGTAGCTGGATACAAAGTCAACACACAAAAATCAAGAGCTTTCCTCTACACGAACAACAGACTCACTAAAAGAGAAATAGGGCAAACAATTCCTTTCACAATAGCATCCAATAAACTGAAATACTTAGGAATCAACCTAACTAAAGAAATCCTCTTCTCAGAAAAGTATAGCACTCTGAAAAGAGAGATTGAAGATGATATCAGAAAATGGAAAGACATCCCTTGCTCCTGGGTAGGAAGAATCAACTTAGTGAAAATGGCCATACTTCTAAAACTACTATGTAGATTCAATGCAATCCCAATTGAAATCCCAGCAGCATACTTCATGGACCTTGAGAAAACAATCCAAAAATTCATTTGGAACAAGAAGACACCCAGAAGAGCAAAAGCAATTCTAGGCAACAGGAACATGGCAGGGGATATGACAATCCGCAACTTGAAACTTTACTACAAAGCTACTGTGATAAAAACAGCATGGTACTGGCAAAGAAACAGACCTGAGGACCAGTGGAACCGATTAGAAGATACAGAAACAACTCCAGACACACTCAGCCACCTCGTCTTCGACAAAGGAGCCAAACACCCTCACTGGAGGAAAGATAGCCTGTTTAATAAATGGTGCTGGAAAAATTGGCCTTCAACTTGCCAAAGATTAAAACTATACCTATATCTCTCACCATGCACTAAACTAAAATTGAAATGGATTGAAGATCTAAATATTAAAATAGAAATGCTGAATCAGCTGGAACAGAGGTTAGGTAGAACTCTTGAAGACACTGGTGTAGGAAAAGATTTTATGAACAAAACCTCAGTTGCCTGTGAACTACCACAAACAATCAACAAGTGGGATCTCTTCTTATTAAAAAGCTTCATGAGCCGGCCATTTAGCTCAGTGGTTCTGTTGCCTGCCTTGCAAGCACAAGGTCCCAAGTTCAATCCCCTGTACCAAAGAAAGCTTTGGCATAGCAAGAAAAACCACCAACAGAGTGAAGAGACAACCCACAATGTGGGAAAAAATCTTCACCTGCTGTTCCTCAGACAAAGTCTACTATCTAGAATCTATAAAGAACTTAAAAGAATCAGACCTCCCAAATTTAAAGACCCAGTCCAAAAGTGCGCATCTGAAATGAACAGACATTTCTCACACAAAGAAGTAGAAATGGCAAATAAACATATGAAAAAAATGTTCAACATCACGGGCCATTCAAGAGATGCAGATGAAAACAACGCTGAGATTCCACCTTACCTCAGAAAGAATGGCTGCTGTCAAGAAATCTACCAATAACAAATGCTGGAGGGGCTGTGGGGAAAGAGGAACCCTGCTCCACTGCTGGTGGGAGTGTAGACTGGTGCAACCACTGTGGAAATCAATATGGAGATACCTCAAAGAACTAGGACTGAAAGTCCCATTTGACCCAGCTATTTCCATGCTGGATATCTTCCCCAAAGAATTAAAAGAATCATACCACAGTGATATATGTGCACCCATGTCCATGGCAGCACAATCTGTAATAGCTAAAACTTGGAAGCAACCTAACTAATTGCCCATCAACTGGAGACTGGATAAAGAAAATGTGGTTGTTTTTATAAAATGGAGTAGTACTCAGCCATAAAAAATGAGAAATTAGAGACACTTATAGCTAAATGGATGTACATTGAGGCAATACTCTTAAGTGAAATAAATAGGACACATATGTGTAAATATCAAATAGTTTCTCTAGTGTGAGAAACTGAAAGTGTAAATAAGGACTAAAAGGTCTAATAGATAATGTGAAATAGAAAGAAAAGGTCCAAAGGGGAAGGGGAAATGGATGGGGTAGGGAAAAAGAAAGAAGAAAATGGAATTAATATGAGGAAATGAAAAAATGGAAACAAAGTCTTTGTAAATAGGGAGGGATGGAGGGGTTGAAGGGAGGGCAGGGGAATGGGGAAAAATAAGAACCAAGAGAGATTACGTAAAAGTGCAAATCTCCAATGATGAATGTCATTATATGGTACACCTAAAATGTGCCAATAAAATTAACTTTTTTAAAAAATTAACTGACCGCATAATGAAATGGTTAAGAGTAGCACTTCAGTGTCAGACGAACCTGTGCTCTCCTCCCAGCTCTGCCACGTGGTAGCTGTGCCTGGACAGGGTCCTTCACCATCTTCACCTCAGAGTCTTCAGTGACAAATTGAGATAAGAATTCTGCCCCACATGGTCATCATAAGGAGGAAAGGAGGCAGTGTACATGCCGCTCTAACACAATAAACACATTGAAAGTAAATAAATAAATGAGCGTTCAGCACTTGCAGATATTATTCAGCACGGGCTCGCTGAGAAACCAGCAGCCATGGGAAGGGCCCATTTGGAGATCCAAGACTCAGGCAGGGGCAACTGACTCTGTCAGGGTCACATGGCTGAAGACTCTGGAGTGAGGTCCCTTCCCAAAGGCTGGCCCCACAGCATGCCGGTTCTCTGAAACAGGGTCCACACAGGGCCCAGACGGTGGGCTGAATGGAGCAGAACTCAGAACAGTAAGGTTCAGGGAGAAACAGACCTGGACACAGGGACAGAACAGCCAGGACATCATGTAGTGGCCATGGAGACTTGCCCCCAGTTTGCCTAAATACAAGAGAATTTGCATCTCGATGTCATATTTGACATGGAATCCTGGAGCTGCCCCATGGACCCTTCATACTAGAATCACCACCTTACTGAAATAAGGTGAAATAATACTGCCCCTGCCAAGGCAGAGGGGCGGAGATGCAAACCACATGGAGTGACCACCCAGGCATTGCCTCGGGATGCTGAGGACAGGGGAGGCAAAGCATCAGCAGGTGGGCTGGGGTCCAGGCCCATCCTGGAAAAGGCCGGCTGTGAGTTTCCATGGAACCCATTGCCATGGTAACCAAACCTCAGCAGCAGGACTCCAGCAGAGTCAGGAAAGACAAGCTCTTTTCTTGTCCACATCCCAGGAGCCTACAGGAGGGGGGCAGAGGGGGCGTGGGGACAATCAAGCTTTCTGAATCAGGCTAGGGTGGGGGTGGGGGACCTGGAGGTCATCTTCCTGCTCAATGGGTAAGGTGGGGGAGGGGGGGAAGTGACCCTGCTTAGTCTCATTAACTGTGCCTGACTGTGGGAAGAGAAAAGGCCAGGTCGCTATCCAGGCTACCGTCCACCTGCCCACAGGTCTCTACCTGTAGCAGCACCTGGATGCCCAGGCTCCAGCAGACAGCACCCCACTACCACACTCTCACCGTGAGTGGCCCAGCAGGGACTATCAGGATGCATCCATCCCTGCTGCCTGCTGCCAACTCCCTTTGCATTCCCTGGTCCAGCACTGGGCCTCAGATCCCAGCCACTCTGCCTCATCCTGGGCATCAGAGTCCACAAGGCCAAGACACATGTCCTGCCTCTTTGTCTGCCTCCATCATCACCCTGAGAAGCAAGTAGGGCAGGTGGTCACTTTCTCCAAGCCGCAAAGCTGATAAACAGCAGCTGGCATTTACTGAGCATGTAGTAACATGCCAGCCACCGTGCTAAGCACCTTACCTGCATCATCTCCCTTGATGCCTTCAGGTGACCTTATCACCCCAACTTTATAGATGAGGAGACCACAGCCCAGAAAGGTGCAGAAGCACAGGTAAGAGAACTTAAACTCAGGCCTTCGGAGTGCATACATTTCCGTGAGTACCCACTACACCGCACCTATGCAGTCACACTGAACTGAGCACGGCTGGAATGTGAGGGGACTCAAAAAGTGACATCCCAGTTCCTCTCCTGAATTCAGAGTCAACTTTGAGATGCGTGCAGTTGGCACTGGATGGCAAGTAGAATGCCAGCTCCATCCATTCAATCACCAAAGCTTTGCTGAACACCTGCTACTGTATGTGTCAGTGTCCTGCACTGAGCGCTAGGAAAATTGCAATGAAAAAACAAGCAAAACCAGGGTCACATTGAGTAGTCACTCTAGCAGGGGAGACACAATAAACAAGATGAATAAAATAAGTCATGTCTGAACAGGAAGCCCTCAAAAGCAAAGCAAAGCAGGAAGAGGGAATATAAAGTGTTGGGAGGGCTTGCAATCTTAAGAACCTAAGATGTGGGCCAGGGATTTAGCTCAGTGGTCCCACTGCCTGCCTGGCAAGCGAAGGTCTCAAATTTGATCCCCAGTACCAAAAAGCAAAAAAAAAAAAAGAACCTAAGATGTGATACCACTTCCGACCTGACATGAGTAAGTAAGGTTGTGCCCTCCATTGAAGGAACAGCACATTCAAGGGCCCTGAGGCAGGATCTTTCCCAGGTATCCAGAATCAGCATGGCCAGTTAAAGGGAGGGGGAAATATTGAAGTCAGATTGGACCTAGAGAGATTGGACTCTCAGATCTGAGAGTTCTTAGGGTTCAGCAGCTACGGCTTATGGTCAGGTGAGGTGGGAAGTGACATGGTGTTACAAAGAAAGCTGCCTGGAAGAGGAGGATTTACCCAATGGGTTTCAGAGATCCCACCCTTGGCTTAGACATGTCCTGTTTCTGCCAATGCCAGGCAACCACAGACCTCCCAGAGCAGCAAACCTCAGAGGCTACCAGGAATCAGAGAACCACCCAGGATACAGCTCCTTTCCAGACAGCCTGGGCTGATAGCAGAGGCTGTGTCCAGAAGGGGCTGAGCTGAGCATGCTCAGTGCCTCTGCACATCAGGTTCTGGGCAGGATCAGGGAGAGGAGACCCGGGTATTGCTGTTGCACTTGTGGGCACTTTTCTTCATCACTCACTGCAAACAAGTTTGGTTATAAAAGGCAGGAAATGTGTCTGGCCCAGGCATGTGATGAGGGAAGTGTCTGTCTCGGGCTAGACATGTGCAAGCTTTAATTCTTGACTATGTCTGCACCGTCAGCAATGCCCTCAACAGATACAGTAACCCTCAGGTCTGTGGAGAAGTGCATGTTCTGTGCTTCCCCCTGGAACAAGGGGGAAACGAAGCCCTCACTCTCTGAGAAAAGTGATGGAGCCAAGATTTGAACCCAGACCTACCTCACTCCACAGCCAGGGGCTCTCCCCTACCCCACCCAGTACCTGGGGTAGCATTAACATCTCAGCTGAGCCTGCAGCACCACCTGTACTTAGAATTGACTGGGGAAATTTACCAGATGGAAGATGTTTAGTAGTACCAATAATAAGGCATGTACATTCTATCACAGTAAAAGTATAAATACAATAGTCATGAAGAGTAAATATAAAACAGAACTTTCTTATCTTGATCAATAACCGTGTGTGATTCATAACGATAGTGGCTAGTGTTGGGAGCACTAACTACGTACTAGACCCTGAGCCACTCCTGCACATCTCTGGACTGGGACACCATCTCCCCTCCTGTCCAAATTTAAAATCTGCAACTCTCAGCTATTTCTTGAGATAAGTTTTTTTTTTTAAAGTGTCCCCTTCCCCATGCTTGTTTTATTCCTTACAGGATTTGGAGAGAGGCCCAAGAAGAAAAGCAAGACTCACAGCCCCTCGGCTGACAAGAGCCAGAGCTCAGAACATGAAATAGACCCCAGACTCTGTCCCTGCTTGGCCAAAGCTCAGAGGGACCCAACTCTGGGGTAACAGGCTCTGAGGCCTTGGGCAGGTCACGGGTTCCTAGAAGTTCTAGCTCCTCATATAGCCAGTGGAAGTGAAGCTCTGGGGTCTAAACAAGAATCTGTATGAAGCAGCTGGCTCTGACAAAAGGTGTGGTTATCAATGAGCAGGAATTGGTCCTTGTTGCTGTCAGAGACTGGGACTGATAGCACGTATCTTACCAATGTGGCTTTCGGAAAAGAAAAACTGTATTGTGCTTTTCAGCCTCTAAATCAGAGATTCTCAAACTTTAGCTCCCTCTGGCTAAGCATGGTGGCACACACCTGCAATCCTAGCATTCTGGGAGACTTGCAAGCTTGAACCCAGCCTGGACAACTTAGTGAGGCCCTCCAAATTTTAAAAACAGAAACGTAGGGTGCAGTTAAGGATGTAGCTCAGTCCAAAGACCCTAGTTTCAATCCCCCATACCACAAAGAAGAAGATTTTTTTTTAAAGGTTTAGCTGCCTCTGAATCTTTTGGGGGCCTTGTGCAAACGCAGGCTGCAGGGCCTCACCCTTACTTTTGCTGATGCTGCAACAGCTCTGGGGTGGGGCCTGAGAATCTGCATTCTGACAAGCACCTGGGTAATGCTGCTGGCCTTGGGCTTAGACCTTGAGGACACTGCCCTAGATGAACAGTTCTCAACCTTGACTGAGCACTGGCATTGAGCTGGGGAGGCTCTGGGGCTTGGGTCATCTCGCAAGAGATCTGACGCAAGTGGCTGAGGATCCTGCTCTGGCACTGGAAGTTTTCAAATCTCCCCCAAATGATTCTACTGTAGAACCAAACCTGAGACAACCTGCCCTACTAGAGGAAGGAAGGTTAAATAGTAATGGAATGAGCCCACCTGTAATCCCCGCTACACCCAGAAACCAGTGGGAGCAGTCAGCTTAGCCAGGGGTCCAGAAAGCTGCACCAGTGCTGACAGTAATACAAGCTAACGATTCCAGGGCACTCACGTGGTCTTAAATACTTTACATCTAATAAATCACTAAATTCTCATAGCCCAGGAGGTGAATGATAACATTGTTTGCAATGTACGTTTGAGCTTAATGATACACAAGGAAGCTCAGTCACTTGGGGGGGCTCACACAGCCAGAGAGCTGGGGAGTCAGATTCAAAAGCAGGCTGCTCACCTCTGGGTGCTTGTTCTAAACTGCTGTGCCAAGGGAAACATATCCGTGATTAATTCTTGTAAAATAAAGATTTTTGTTGTGGAGGAAGGATCCCATTTCCTGTCTGCTCCTTACTCTGGAAGCCTTTCAGAAACGATGGACCAAATATGATATGATTCTTCACTGTAAATGTTTGTCAGTCTACCTTTTTCAAAGCACACCTACAATGATTTTCCTCGGTGGCCCCAGTGGCCTGACCCCTTTCCACCAGCCTCCTCCCAACCCACATTCCTGTCAAATAAGCTACTTTGCAATTCAATTCAATTAGGCCAACAGTGACTAAATGTGTACTTCATGCCAGCCACCAAGCTACAGCCTGAGGATGCCGAGATCTGAGACCCTGGCACCGGGGAGGGAATGACCTCCCCACGGGCAAGTTACGGGCAGGGAGGGTGGCTCATCTAAGGTTCCTGCCTTTGAGGACCTGAGAATAAGTGAACAGAGAAAGGTGGAGGTTCGGGACGGTGCTTTTCCTTCCACTGGAAAGCCCCAGGCCTGGGGTCTGCAGAGCCTCTGATGGCTGCAGGAGAAAAGACTCGAAGTTGGGGGTTGGCGGGAACCAGGAGAGGGGCACCATGTCCACTCTTAGGGCAAGCAGCAGCTCCCATTCACACATCAGCCTGGGCTCAGCCCTCTGGTCTCTGCACATCCCCACCCCTCCCATCCTCAGCCAGACACCTTTGCTGTAAAGAGGGCAATGAGCACAGGCAACCAGGAAGGAAGCCCTGCTCAGGGCTCCAGCTTCCCAACAGACTCTGATCTGCACTTTCATCTCCAGATGACCTTATACACACTCCTTGTATCTTTGTTCCTAATGTTAATTTGTAAATGTGAACATAATAAGTAACTATAACCACAATTTGGCTTTGTTTTTAAATCAAATGCAGAAACCTTAACAAACAGAATTTGCCCAGGCCCGTCTACCTCTGAGAGGCTCTGCTGAACAACCAGGGAGCAGTAACCTGAAGAAGAGTGACTCACCTACTCAGCAAGCCAGGGTCAGCGTACAGACCAGACTCGGGACTTCCCATCCCTAGCCAGGTCGGCCTGAGCTTCTGAAGGCCACCCTCACCTGAAAATCTTGTCTTCAGTGTCGCTGTCCTCAAGTGGCTTTGTATCTTCCTGTGGCTTCAGCCAACACCTTTATGCAGATCATCCCAGCCCAAACCTCACCCACCTGGATGCCCCACGGTCAAGTGTCTGAATTACCCCAGACACCAAGGGCCCTCAAACCACCTTTCCCTGGAAACTTCCCACCTGCACATCCCAAATCCTCAGCTGCTCAAGCCAGAAACCTGGGTGCCACCCTGGGCACTTTCCTTGCCATTTCCCCATAGCAATGAGTGGCTGGCAGGGCTCAAGGGCTCTGCCTATCTCCCCATCTCTTGAGCTTGTCCCATTTCCTGTCCCCTCCACCACCATACAAATGGGAACTCACCTTTTTACCTTTCATCTACCCCTATCACCCTCCCCTCCAGCATCTTTTCCACAGACACCTGCACACTGGTCCTGGCACGGGGCCATATGCTGGGATTCAGGCTGAGCAAGGCTCCCCACCACTCCTGGGACCTTGTGCAAACTCTCCTTCCGGGTATTCACATTTCTGGGTACTTCCAGACTGGTCTCCTATCACTTGGTCCCACCCAGGCTGACCCAGGCTAGTGACTGGCCAGCCTCCCAAACACCCAGTTCAGGGGACACCACACACACCTGGCAGAAGGTTTTGCCCTCCTCTGGAATCCCATCAAAACCCGAGACTTCAGTGTGCTGGGGTAGAGTGCTAGCCTGCAGGAGACCCAGGGTTTAATCCCCCATCCTGCCCCCTCCCCCAAAAAGACTTCAGTCTGTTCCCAGGCTTGGCTTGGCTCCTGGAGCTTGGGCAGTGAGATAATGCCAAAGCCAGAACCCAGAGTTCAGGCTCAGTATGTTGTGTTGATGAATGGACCAAAAAAGGGCAGAATGAAAGTCCAACTACCCTTTTTTTTTTTTTGCTTGTGGTACAGGGGATCGAACTTAGGACCTTGCGCTTGTGAGGCAGGCAAGGCACCGCTGAGCTAAATCCCTGGCCCAACTACTTTTTTATTTCACTCATTTCAGTGCCCACATACTGCAGTTCTCTGGGAGTTCCTCCAGTTGTCTAACCTCCCCTACTGTAATTACTGAGGCTCATGCCATTCCTCTACACCCATCCTCTCCCCAAAGCACAGGCAGGCCTGCCTTTGCCCTGAACAAATGCCTTTGTGCTGGACCAGGCAAAGGCCCAGCCCACACCTCAGGGAGGCCTTCAGACCGCAGCTTTCTAACACCCTGGGGAAGAAGGTGTCCCTGAGATTGGCCAGGCCAGCCGTGTGGTTTGAGGCAATGAGTCACCTCCTGGCGGCAAGTCAAGCAGCTCTCACTGCGCCCTTGTTTAGAGAGGACAGGAGCCTCACTCAGAGACACAGGGGCGGTTAGGAGTCGCCGAGGCCCTAAGAGAGACAGGAAGCACGCACAGACAGAAGGACCACGACGACCGGAAACAGGACTGGCACACAGAGAGAGATGAGAAACACAGATGCACCCAGAACCGGAGCGAAGAGAGCGAGCGGAGGGAGGGACAGAGAGAGGGCACGCGCCTGGGAACCAAGGGAGGCCTCCACGAGCAAATTCGTGGAGGTGGCCAGAGCCCCTCCCCACGCTCTGGGCTCCCCACCGCCTCCCCCACCTGGACGTGGACAAAAGCGAAGCCAATGAGCTGCCAGAGCCGGGCATTACCTCATCAGAACTGGCTGCCATTGGTTGGGCCAGTCGCCGGGCGGGCTGTTGCTACAACAGCCCAGCCGGTCGCGGAGAGCTGCTACGGCTGCTAGAAGGGGAGGATCCGAGGAGAGAGAGCCTTGTCCCCACCTCTTTCCATCCTGGGGGGTGGGGGGGGACGGGACGGGACGCAGGGGATCCCTCTACTCAGGCCCCAAGGGGAAAACCAAGCTCCTGCAGCCTCAGGGACCAGAACTCTTCCCGTGACTCCCATCGGCCCCATCACTGCCCTGCCACTGCCTGCCTACCGTCCAGTGCCAAGCTCCCCCCACGCCTGGCCGCCCCCAGCCCTTCGCTACGCGCCCAGTCACGCTCCAAACAGCAACGCGCACCATCCAGCATCCAGGTGCCGCGCTGGGTTCTGCGGGGACACAGAGAAGCAGCCTCCATCCCTGGCCTCCCGGACCCACATCTGAGCAGGCGAACAGTACAACAGAAAATTGCACCGCCCTGAAATAAGGCCTAAACTACAGCTTGCAGAAGGAGTGTGGGGACGCGGAGCAAGCGTCCCCCTGTCCCGTCAGCCAGGCTTCTGGGCGAAGGGTTTGCAGCGCTGAGGAGGGTGGAGACAGAGTGCCCGGAAGTGACTGGCAGCACGGGAGAGCCAGAAGCTCTTGGGCACCTGAGCAGGAAATTAGATGTTGGGGGTGAGGCTGAAAAGGAGGAGTCTGGGCTAAGGCTGAAATAGGAAACAGGAACAAGGCCCCAAAGGATCTGAAGGCTTGGACCATATCCAAGACAACTGGAGGGACGGAAGGGGAGGGGGCGTGCGGGCCTGATTAGGTTTGCGCTTCAGGAAGAGCTCCACTCCCAGGGGCTCTGGACTGAGCTACATCCCCGTCTTTTCTTTTTTCTTTCTTTCTTTCTTTTTTTGGGGCCGGGGGGGAGGAGATAGGGGCTCAATAAATTGCCTAGGCTGGGCTGGAACTTGCAACCCTCCTGTTTCAACCAGGCGGGGTCGCCACTCCCCCTTCCACACAACATCAATGTCATCCATGTAGGCAACTTATGTTTCCAGAGTTGTGCTGCACTGAAAAAGATGTCTCTACAGTATCTATCTCTCCAGCTCCTTCTTGCTGATAATCAGTTCTGTTCCCAGAGCTTCATTCCAAGCACCATTCCCAAACGTAAGCTGATCTACACCCCCATCACCCCCTGCCCCTGGACCTGCCATGTGCCCAGCCTGCCCTCCTTGCCAGCCTCCATGCACCTCTCCCCCAGCAACTCTACTCATGTTGTAGGGTCCCTGTCTAGGCTCTGGAGTGGTCCCCACACCACCATGTCTCATTCCTCTCACCCCCACAGCCAGCAGGAAAAGTTGCTTATCTCTTAGGTCAGATTTCTGCAGATTGGTGGGGCCACTTTGCTAGTAAACAGGGTCATTATTGTGCAATAAGGGGGTTGTTATGTCACCTAGTATACAATGACTATCCAGTCTACCAGCTGTACCGATGACCTGGTTCTTACTGGATGGGAGAAGAAGGTGAGAGGCCTGGCTAGGACTCCAGTACGGCACACCCCTGCCATTGGATGTAGGTCATTTGCTTAGCTCATCACAAAGTGATGTTGACTTCTCATTTGCCATGTGTCCTTGTTAGACACCCTTGGAGAAACACACAAGGTGAAGTATAATGGCAAGATAAGAATCCTGTGTCTCTGCCATAACCCCACACTGATACCATCACATCTCACCTAACTCCTTGATTCAAAGGTTCAAGATACCCTGACTCAAGGCACAAAGACAGGCCAATCTGGCAGCTTCTTAAATGTCAAGAGAATCAACCCAGATTTTCCAATCAATCAATCAATGACAAGAGAACTAGTCCAGATCTTCCCGATGTCAGAGCTGGCAGTGCCCTTAGAATCCTCTTATTTAAACTTTTATTTTGGCCGGGGATTTAGCTCAATGGTGCTGCCTCGTGCCTCACAAGCAAAAGTCCTGAGTTCAATCCCCAGTACCAAAAAAAAAAAAAAGAAACAAAAACTTTGGTTTTGCAGAAGAGAACCCTGAGGGCCAAAGAAGGAAAGTGTCTGCCCAGAGTTATGCACTTGGGTTGACCAGCAGGAATCTGGAGGGCCCTGACCCTAAAACTCTAGGTCTGTGGGTATCTGTGCCCCTGGACCTGGACAACTTCTCAGAATCATCTTCATTTCTGGCCTCTACAATAGGAGGATGGGCTGGGGGATGGGAATACCAGAGACTAGGAATGGTTGCTATGGAGTTTGTTCTGACCAACAGTGTGGGCTGGACTGAATTTTCCAGATGTCACTTACATGGCATCTTGGTGAATTCCTGAGTACAATGTCCAGAACTGCCGTGGGGCTCAGCCAAGCATGAGGCCTGGAGTGGGAGGTGGGGTCTGTTCTCCCCATAGCTGTTGGTCTCACCAAGGGTCAGGGATCTAATGATGAGGCACCTGGGAGCACTCACAAACAGCAGTGGGGAGGAGCTCTCTAGAGTTCCCAAAGGGTGCAGACTGATGGGCCCTCACCCAACCTCTTCATAGACAGGTGGAGCCAAGACAGAAGGGGATGCTGAGGGCAGAAGTCCCCTGAGGTTTGCAGTCATGGCCATTCACAGGCCTTCCTTATTATGCCAAACACCCAGCTGTAGTCTTGCACTTCTGTATGCTTCCTAGAACCACCAGAGTTGGAAGTTTAAAAACTACATCTCCCAGAAATCATTAGGGCTGTGTCCCAGTTGGTTTCTGCCCATGGAAAGTGCCCAGACGAGGTGGCAGGAAGGAGGAAACCATTTAGCTTCTGGAAGTAGCACCAGAGGGAGTCCATGCTCCTCTCTCTGATGAATGGCAGTGACAGTAGTCCAGGAGCACTGGTGGGGAGAGACTCATGAGCTCCAAGTGACACCACACCCACTTTCTATCCTGCTGGTCCTTCCAGCAGGTCTGTAACCAATTCCCTGAATTCAGTCTCTCTCTGTTTGAAGTACCTAGAGCAGTTTGGATTTTCCTGACTCCATGCTGAGAAATACACTTAGCAAGGATTCATGAATGCCTACTATGCACCAGATGTTTTTCCTCCTACCGCCTCCTCTTTTTCCTCTCCTTCATTTTCCCCCTCCCCTTCTCCTTTCCCCTCCCCCATTCCCTTTTCCTCCTTCCCTCCTTCTTCTCTTTCTCTTCCTCCTCCTTCCTCCTCTTCCTCTTCTCCCCCTCCTCTTCCTTCTCTCTTCTTCCTCCTCCTCATCCTACTCCTCCTCTTCAGGCCCAGGGCCTTCAACTTAGGGTCTCTCAGATGTTGGGCATGTGTTCTACCACTGCACTACCCTCCCAGTAGTATTGTGCCAGAAATTCTAAGAACTAGGAATATGAGACTTAACAAGTGGAATAGTGGGTGGGATCAAGAGATCAGCAGGAGCAAAGCCCTATGGGGCCTTTTAAAACAAAAGGAGGAGTTCAGGCTTCAGCCTGGTTTCAGCAATACAAGGATCCTATACGGAGAAGGGAAGGAATCTCACTTATGTCTTTCAGGGTGGAAGGTAGAGCCAAGAGAGAGCTGGGGGCTATTTGAAGACTTCAGACTGAGATGATAGAGACTGGGCCTGGTGGAGAGAGGTTTATTGTTTTAATATTAGGTTCTGGTGACATCAGGGCATGACACAATGACCTCCAGCTGGTCTAAAAGCAGAAATCTTTCCTATAGCATTAAATGGGAGAGGGGTGCCAGGCGTGGTGCTGCATGCCTGTAATTCCAGCACTCTGGAGGCTGAAGCAGGATTACCATGAGTTCAAAGCCAGCCCGGACCTCATAGTGAGTTCAAGTGTTCAAGCCCAGCCTGAACTACATAGCAAGACTTTGTGTCAAAAAACAAAAATAAATGGGACAGGGTGGCCTTGCAGGGCCATATGGGAGGCTGCACCCAGGGAAACACCCCTTCCCTGAGTGCGACTCTAGGTTGAAGAAGCTGGAACCAAGGAGACAGCTAATGCAGGGCAGGCTGTGTGGTATTAGGTAGGTTTGGGGGCTTCCTGTGGGTTGGGAAGTGTGAATGATTCCACAGGCCCCAGAAAGAAGGGGGTCCCCCTGAATGTTGGGCACAAGGACCCCCAGAAGTTGGGTGTGTTGTTGCAACCTAGAAGTGTCAGAGCTGAGGAAGGAAAGCAGCTGAGGTGCAGGCTCATCGAAGGACTCACAAAGGGAAATTGAGAGTTTTTAGCCCAGATCTGAAAACTGGGTCAAGATGGCACTGGAGAAATACTGTGTTCCAGGATGATAGCAGGAGAACAGCGGGTGTGGCTGGGCTCCGCGTTAGAGGTGGGGTTGAGTGGACTCATCGATAGACGCATTGTGTGCTGGACGTGAGGGAAAGAGCAGAACTGTGAACACTCACGGACTTACAGGCACAGAGGACATGGTTTCTGAGACTAGCCCTCCCATTGAAAATAAACAGGTACGCTTGATAAAAATTTTAAAACTTCTTCAAAGAAACAAAGGTTGTAAGAACTAGCTGGGGCAAGTTGGAAGGAAATGTATACAAACCTAGGGAGGGAAGTGATCACAGAAACCACTTTTGTCTTGATGATCCTGGGCAAGTACAAATAAGGGACAGGGCATTGCTACCAATGCTACGGGATGTCAAAAAGAAAAGAACAGGGGCCAGGGATTCAGCTCAGCGGCACCACGCCTGCCTTGCAAGCACAAGGACCTGAGTTCAAGCCCCAGTACCAAAAAAAAAAAAAAAGAAAGGAAAAGAACAGGATCTGATGCTTTAGCTCAAGGGTAGAGCACTTGAGTAGTATGGGTTTGATCCCTAGCAACACCACCAAAAAAGAAATGCTGAAAATTTTTTATGTCAATGAATTTGAAATTTTTGGTGAAATGAGAAAATTTCTAGAACAAATAGAGCTTACGAACACAGAACTAAAGAAAAGAAATTGTTACAATCATAATCACTTTGGAAAACAGTTTCGTTTTTTTCTAGAAAAATTGGAAACTTTCTGTGACCAATAATTATAGTTCTTGGTATAAACCTCAATCAAATCCATCCATATGTGTATCACAACAATGTCCAAGAATATTTTTAGAGTATAGAAACACTGTTAATAATAGCTGAAAATTGGAGCAAGTTAAATATCCATCAAGAGTGGAATGTGCAAAATAGCTCAGAGAGAGAATTTTGAATGTTTCACCTCAAAGAAACAATAAATGGTTGAGGTGATGAATGTGCTAATTACACTGATTTTATTATACAAGGTACATACATGTTTCAAAATTTCACATTGTAACCCATAAATGTGTACGATCAGTGTGTCAATTTTAAAAAGAGTTGTTGTACACATTGCAGTGAATAACCAATCATGACAATTCTTAATCTGCAATTATACATAACAAGATGAGTGTTAGAAATATTTAAAGGAAGAAAAAAGACACAAAAAAAATATAATCTGTGTGACTCCCTCAATACAAAGTTCAAACACTGGCAAAACTAATACATATACACAAATTTTTAAGGGACTTACAAAAAGCATTTTTTTAGATAAATTCTCGCTGTATAGTTCAGGCTGGCCTTGAGTTCACTATGTAGCCCAAGCTGGCCTCAAACTTGTGACGATCCTCCTGTCTCTGCCTCCCAAGTGCTGGGATTACAGCTGTGCACCACCAGGTCCACCATACAAAAAGTTTTTGAGTGCTGCCAATGTTATATTTTTGGCCGGAGCTAGTAGATACATGGGTGTTTATTTTCACTGAGTTATGCATTTATTTTCATGTACTTTATATAATTTTCATTTTATTTATTTTTTATAATTTCCATTTTACAATATTAAAAAAGTGTTCCAAAGACTGAGGCTAGGCAATGGCACCAACCTCTCCTTTAAAGGTAGTTTCAGAAAAGGAGGGTGAAGTAGGTAGATGGCGAATCCATACTGAGAGACGTTTTCCTGCCATATCAAGTTTACCATGCTTTGAGCCAAGCATAGCGGTACAGGCCTGTAATCCCAGCTAGCTGGGAGGCTGAGGGAGGAGGATTGCAAGTTCAAGGCCACTGTGGTCAATTCATTGAAACCCTGTCTCAAAATGAAAAGGGCTGAGGATGTAGCTCAGTTACAGAGTGCTTGTCTAGCATGCATGAGGCCCTGGGTTCAATTCCCGGCACTAAGGAAAAAAAATATCTTGAGTATACCATCAAGTGTAGGATCTCAGAGGAGAGATCCAGACCCCATGTTAGCTGAGTGGAAGAAGATAGTTACAGCAGCCATATCTAGGAAAGAACTCCAGAATATATGCATAATCCTGCAAACAAATAAGGAAAAGACATCATATAGAAAAAATAGACAAGAAACTCAAAAATACTAGCTTTTAATGTACAAAATTATATAATTGGGTCATTTTATGGGAAGGAAGTGAAACTCGGTGGCATGGAATCCCCGTCATTTATTTAAGAGACTGGACATTTCCAGAGAAAAGGCTAGGATCAAGAAATGAAAGCTTATATTGGTGGTTAAATTCAGCTCAAAGGCAAGAGTTGAGAAGGTATCTGTGCTGCACAAATGGAAACGCACCACACGCCAGGGCCAGGCAGTCAGAGGTTGGGAACCCCATCCACATGGGGTCTCTGTTATTCAAGGAAAACTGCCAGGTCTTCCATGTCCTAGTCTTCAGAAGTCAACCACATAAAGTCACCTCCCCCATATCTTTCTACCAAAGATCCCTAGCTTTAATGCAAGATGGTAATATTGTTGCTGAGCTTGGTGGTGCATGCCTGTAATCCCAGCACTGGGGAGGCTGAGGTAGGATAATGGTCAGGAGCTTGAGCCCAGCCTGGGCCGCATAGTGAGTTCAAGGCCACCCTGGAATACACAGAGAGACCCTGTCTCCAAAAAAGGGTAGTAACATTGTTCATCTCTTTTGGGAGAGAAATGTAAAGTCCAAGGGGCTGGGGATGTCCTCAGTGGTAAGATGTTTGCTTAGCATGCAGGAGGCCCTGGGTTCAGTCCCCAACATTGCAAGAAAGAGGAGGGAGGAGTAAGAAAAGAAGGAAGGAAGGAAGGAAATAGAGACATCTATACACAAATATTTCCTTTGACATAACAAGATAAGAAACAGATGAATCTATAATGTTAACATTTGTGTATAACTTATGTTTACAATTGTAGCAAAAGTTCTTATAATCATTGTCTTGTTTATGCATTTTCTGCTTGCTTTTCATGTTTAAAACAAAATCTAAGCAACTAATTTTATGTCTGATTAGATTTACAGAAGCTGCTTAAGTGCTGGGAAATAATTTGCTCATCGTATTTGTAAGTCTCCCTTGTCAGGTGTTTGAAGTGTTTGAATTGGATAAATTAAATTTGTAATTGTAGTTTGAAATATCAAAAGGAATTTGCTTAATTAAATTTTTAAATGGCATTAAAAGTTTATGGGAATTTAATCTGTTGAATTTATGACTTAATTGAATATGAATCAATGAAGAAATAAATGTGATCTTATATAAAAATTACCGAGGTCATAAATAAAATATCAAGATCCATAAGTTGAGAATAAAAGCAAAACCAAGAACTAGGGTTAAGATCTATAGCTTTAAGAAATTAAATATTGATTGAAATGTAAGTAATTGTATTTACCCTCACTAGCTGAATTCTCCACACCTAAACAGCTTACCAAAAAAGAAAAGAACAAGTTGCCCCGAGTATACTAAAATTCTAAACATGCAGTAGTAATACACATATGCTCCTGCTGGAAGCACTGGTGCTGCAGTTATCCGTGTGGGGCCCCAGCACGTGCTACAAATGAAGGCAGATTGTTTTCCCAGGGGCTTGGTTTTTGTGTTTGTTTATTTGGCAGTAATGGGGATTGAACCCAGGGTCTCACTCATGCTAGGCAAGGGTTCTCCTGCTAAGCTTCACACTGAATCTCCCCCCCCCCCGCCCCCCGCTCCTCTCTCTCTCTTTCCATTTGAGGCAGGTTCTCTCTATGTAGTCCAGGCTAGCTTTGAACTCACTGTGTGGCCCAGGTTGGCTAGGAACTTGCCATCTTCCTGCCTCAGCTTCCTAAATAGCTTAGATTACAGATGCACACCACCACGTCTGGCCTGAGATCAGGTCTTTGCTTATCCTCTATACATTTTTCTTGCTTCTGCCAGAACATGGGGGCACTCCCAGCGAGTCCTGTTCTCATGGATTCGTTGGCATCTTTTGTCTATCAATCTACCTGGTTATTTACACTGCAGCATGTGTTCATGGTGTGGGGAATGGAAACTTCCTTCATGTCCTATACTTGAAAGTATCCATGCACATAAACCTACCCACTGATTCTTCAATCCAGTGATCTACACATAATAATTTTCTTTTTTTTTCATTTAAAATGCTTTGTTTTAGTCAGCAAGCCTTGAAAGTTGCTCTGCAGGTGTTTCACAGTGGTTTTGAGATATCTGAGTTGTATTGATTGGAGTTTGGGTGAATGGAAAAAAACCACATAGACTCCAACAGGCTGCAGGAATTTCCAGGCATCTTTAAAAACAGATCCTGCATGTGGAGGAGCCACATTTCCCTTCTGGCCACAGGCCCCCCTGGAGGGCGAGGGAAGGCTCCCTTCCTCTCTTCTCACTGGAACATTTTCACTTCCCTTTCTCCAAATTCAGAATGGCAAACAGAAACTTTACTGCAAAGATTTGAAAAATAAAGAGTTCAAAATGATATAACTTGATCACAATGTTAATTTTTATCATTGCTACATCCATTATATGAATTTTACCCTTAATAGCCTAATATCCTTCACAAAGAAAATCACAGTTTAAGCCTTATATACATTCAGGAAAATGTGAATTAGACATTACAGAAAATTCTGGCTTCTCCCCGATGTGTTTCTTAGCTTTGTCTGTATAGGGAAATTTCCAGGGAGGACAACAGAGTCACCAGGAGATATCTTCCATTCCTGGGTGCTGAGCCAAGTCACCATGTTTATGCTATCAGAACATCTAACCCTGTCCACAGCCAAGGACCACCATGGTGGGACAGAACCTGGGACAACAAAATAAGCCCCTGGGTGCCATGGGCTCTTTCCCTTTGCAGCATGGATGTTGCTTCTCATTTCTATTGTATCTGTGCCAAAAGGTCTCTCTTCTTGTCAACCGCACCCTACCCTACCCCAAAGGAAGATTTTGTTTAATATCGTTACAAACACTGGGAAATGATTCAGCTCTCCCTGCTCAAAGAACCAGCTTTGGGCTTGCTTTGTGAAGGTCAAGTTTCAGTTCAGCAGAGGTTAATACATACCAGAGCTGATTGGGACATTAGTTGTCATTGTCTCTTTGAACCCTTGATTTTACACTGTGAAACTTGGGCATCAGATGAGGAAGAGAGAGCCTTGGGAAGCACCCCTAGTAGGCACTGCCAGCCCCACAAGGCCAGAGCTGGTTTCTCCTCACTGTCTCTATGGCATCTTGCTGTTACTGGATGGTTTCTACCTCCTGGGTCCCAGGCCAGGGAGCACCACACTCAGGGCGCTGCACTTTGTCAAGGAGAACTGGAAGCCCAATTGGCTAAGCAGCCTGCCCAGGGCTGCAACATGGTTCTGACAATGTGGAAAAGGCATTTCTCTGTACCAATATCTAGGTCTGCCCACTGCTGTTTACTCAGGGCAGGCAGGCAATTTGCAGGTTTCCCCATGATGATGGAATGGGATGAGTTTAATACTAGTTGCCAAAAGAAGCCCTGAGGTCTTTGACATATGCAGGGAGATATCAGGTAACTTGATTTTAGACCATTTTTTCACAGCAGGAAAATGACTGAATTTTCTCTCCGACTTGAAGGCTTAGAACTCGAGTGTCTTCTTGCCCTGATTTATGTGGCTGACACTCTGATGAGATTTGTTGGCCTCCTTCTGGGGGCTGCAACAAAGGAAAGAGGATTTGAGAGTATCAGTGTGTACAGAGACCCTGGGGAATGGAGGAGCATCCTGGGTGCCAACATCTGTGAACGCTAAAGGAGCCGCCATTCTCTACCCTGGATGGACATATGCTTCTCCATCTTGGAGATGTTCTTCGCCTAGCTCTGGAAAAGTCTATGACTGAATAGGGAGAAAAAAATCTATTTCTGGTCAAGAAAATTCTCAATTCCAGCTCTACAGATTTTTGTTCCTAGGTCTTAGCTCTGGAAACACTCCATCCCAAGCTATAGAAAACACTCTCTTTATGACTATGAGAAACACTCTGCCCAGGACTAGAAAATACAGCATCCAAAAATCTAGAAAATCTTTCACCATGAGATCTGGAAAACCCACTGCTGTGGCAGTCCTGACTCTGGAGGTCTCCGAGCTCCATGTATGCTGGTAAATGAGGAACGGGTGGGCTGTTGGCCGGGGAGGGCTGCTGCCGATTTCCAGGTGTAAAGATCCATGGCCAATTTCAAGTTGGCACGGTGACATTCCTGAAAGCAGAACTGGGAGAGGACACGTACAATGCCCTCTGACCACTGCCAGGATGAGCCAGTTCCATGAGAGTAGGAAACTCTGACCCCCGACTGTGGGGACTTCTAAGGCCCTGGGCTTGAAGGAGTCCAGGCCCCAGAGGTGGAGGGGTCTAAGCCATGCTCATGGCTAGCTCCTGATCATTTGATTTATGACATCCCTCTCTAAGCCAATAACTTCAACTTAAAGGCAAGAATGTTCAGAAAACCTGACTTTCCTGGTGTCCTCCTATGTCCTGGTGGTACCCTAGTGGCTTTGGTTACACGTATATATTAGGGCTTTTCCTCCCATCTAGGAGGCCTGGACTTTGAACACTGGAGGTGAGGCCCACTTTCTACCTGACACATGAGTGCAGAGGGTGGTGGTCACAGGTTCCCTGAGACCCTCTGAGCAAAGGGGGGCCAGGAGATGGACACGGGGTGATGGGCAGGTTTGATGGGGAGTCAGGGTGAAATTGAAGGGCCTGACAGGTTGCACGCACCAGTAACAGGCTAGGAGTCCTAACTGAAGTGTGGCAAGGGCTGTGGCAAGGGACACTACCTGCTTTGGCAGAGAAAAGACCTGGGGCCTTGAGACTAATGGGTATGCCCTGTGTGCTATGCAAAGGGACAATGTCACTGAAGCATGAGGACAAGGACACCCCTGCACCCACTCCAAACAATGCCCCGTCACGAGCTCCGGAGCCACTGTGCAGCCGCCACTCCAGACCAGCCCTGCCCTGCTCTGGAAAACATGTTCTCCTTCCCCCAGGAGGGGCCTCTGGCAGCCCTGGTCTCAAAGGGTTGCTGAGGCTCTAAGGAAGCCCCAGGAGGCTCCGCTCCTGCCTCCAGCACACACATGGCCCCTGACTTTGGAGGGGCTCTCTCTGACAAATGCAGGAAAAAGCACTTTGTAAAACTAAAAAGCTGAGCCTGGCGTGCAGCAGATGCTGGACAAACGTGTGTGGAATGAAGGAGTGATCCTGGGAGAGCTTTGCAGACTGCAATGCACAGCGCTGGCCTCAGATATTATTCTTACTGTGACTAAATAAAGCAGTTATCAGGGGCATTATGGGAAATTCCATATTTCTCCCTAACGAGATCTTTTTCTTCTGAGTTCTCACCAGAAGGGGAGCGTGGGGACTGGCTCACAGTGGGCATCAATAAGCGTTTGATAAATGGATGGGTTCGTGGATGGATAAATGGGGGATCTGTGGATGGATGCATCGCTGTGCGGAAGGGGAATGAAGGGGAAGATGGATGGAGCGGCTGACACATTTGCCTACTCAACGGCCTCCTCCCTCTTCCCCTGCCTTCTTCCTTGCTAAATGAGTCCCGATTTTATTCACTCTCTGGCAGCTTAGGAGGTGATAGGGCCCTTCCCAAGACAGCACATCTTGTTTAGTTTGAGGCCACCATGATGCCAGATTTTCTTGCCGAAGAGTTGTTCAGAAATAGCCATGTGGTGTGATTCTGGCGTGGGAGATATGAGGGGAAGTCTACTGAGGACTCTTCGGGAAGATCTCTCATTAAAGGAACACAAATAAGGCACGTTCTTTCTTTTGGTCTTTGTTACTGGTGTGTGAGGATGAGATGCATGGAGACACTGCAGCCATTTTGCAACCATGAGGAGACAAGATAGAGGACCAAAGCCATGCATTCTGAGTACCACAGAACAAAAACATAGAAAGCACCTGGGCCCTCAACGGTTGTCATTTAGGGCACTGAATTAACCAGTGTGTGGTGTGTGGGTGGATATCCAGATGGAGGGATGGGTGGGAGATGTAGAAGTGGATGGCTTGGAGGGGATTATAGATATACATTCATATTAAAACATAAAACACTGTCATATTATTGCCTATCTAAAGGCTACTCACTCCAAGGCCCTCACGGTCAGACTGGCTGAGGAGGATTTTCAGTACTTTCTTCCAAGCCTTCATGCCTTCTCCTACTTTATGTGCCCTGGACTCACCTGTCGGGACAATATTTGCCCTCAGCGTCCATCGCCTGGCTGGAAGGGTGTGTATCCACCCAGTCCTTTGGGACAGGGTTGGAGATGTGGCTACACAGTGGCCTCAGAGAGCCCCACAGCCATAGCCTAGCTCTGGCCCTCGGGAGCTATCTGTCCCCAGGCCAGCTTCCTAGGCCGCCTGGCCACCAGGCTTCTCTCTACAGAACGGGACCACATGCCACCTCGCAGGGCTGGAGGGTATGAAGGCGTTTGGCACCAAGCACAGCCCTCAGAAAGTCCTCAGCAAACACTTGTCATCCTGAGCTGAGCTCTTTCAGCCAGTTTGAGGAGCAAGGGAGCCCCTGGCTGGAACAGTGAGGCCCCGTCCAGCTGCCCAGCTGAAGGAAGCTGTCTCGAAGCAGGCAGGGCTCCTCAGGGCCCACCCCTCGGATGACAGGAAGGACGAGAGGAAACTCTGCAAACCTTGATTTCTTCCTCCTCCCTGGTGCTGCCAGAGCTGCTAGGCTGTGCTGGAGCCCCAGGAGCGTGTGGTCTGGAGCTAATGGAGCGGGCTGGGCCCAAGCCAGCCCAGGGTCACAACTTGACATCCTACAGCTTCCAGTGCCTCCTACACCTGGGATCCAGAAGCCTTAGTCCAATTCTGCCAGGTCCTCAGAGCACTCTAAGGTTCCTGCCCCACGGTCTCCTCTGCCCTTCCCCCTCAAGGCCCTTCCTGATACATCCTCTCTCTGTCTTTGCCCCATAATCGCCTGTGGTTCTAGCAAGCTTTCCCACACTCAGGCCTTTGCATAGGCCAACTTCCCTGTTCGCCTCTCCCTCCTGGCTCCATCTCTCACCTTTAAGGCTCACCCCAAGAACCAAGTACTCCAGGAAAACTTTCTGCATTCCCACCAGGAGCAGGCATGACACAAGACCCCACACAGGCTCTGCTTTTACTACACAGATCACATCCCTTGCCAGGTCTGTGACATTAGAGACACTGTCTCATTCTGTGCCTGGCAGGTGCCCGACACGATGGACTGCTTCCCTCTGTCAGCCACTGCAGCTTTATTCTGGTGCATCTGAAGCCCCCATGAGCCTTTAGCATCCTCATCTCTCGTTCAGTGGCCAACACACATGGCAGAGATGCTCCTGGAGGTTCTTTCCGGGTGTTGGAGGCACCAATACGAGTCAAGAATGATCTTGGCTTTGGCAAAGAGAATCCAAAGAGAGGGACAGCTCAATCCCAAGACAGTCAGGCCCACAGAGGGCAGGGAGAGGGGGTGTGAAGGGAGGCATCGACCCTGAGGGCTGCCAGGAGATTTCCAGAGTGGGTGGGACACATGGGCCAGGCTCTGTTTGGAGGACTAATTGATATCTCCATTGTGACCCATGCTGGGGACATATAAAACATCCCAGGCAGGTATCAAGCACACAGAGAGGGTAACTAGAGTCCCAGCTGTCCTTGCTTTTGCTGTGAAATGAGACCTTTCCATAGGAAGAAGCTGATGCCTCAGGGGACCTTTGAGCTGGCCTATAGAGCTGAAGGTAACCCACTGTGTTTGTCCCCAGGGCCTGGAGACCTCCCACCTGTGGAGGTGGGGGCCAGTCAGAGCTTGGACCCCAACCCCAAGCTGCTCTCCAGAACACTTCCTAATCACACTTCCCTCTGAGCTTGATAATAAAAGTAATTGTGGGACAATCAGACTCTTCTCTTCCACTATCCTAATTGGAGCAAGAGGCACAGTTCTGTTGTACACATCAATTTGCCAGGTGTATTTGAAGTTTGTCATCTGGGCCTCCTTTGGCACTGTAGGAAGAGCAATGGCTCCACAGGCATCACAGTGCATGCCTGGGGGCCAGCGTGCAGTTCCACGTGGCCTTTCACTAATCAGCAGGGATGCCTCCTGTTACATACTGGAAGGGTACCGTGTAAATCATGAGCTTCTAACCACCATCATCAATCATCTGGTCATGGTGCTCCCCAGAGTGCCTGTGCGAGTGAGAAACATGTAAGTTTTGGAGGCTCAGAATCAAGTTCAAATCCCAGCCCTGTTACCAACACACTGTGTGACTTTGGAAAAACTGCTTACCCTCTGTGATTGTTAATTGTGATATGTCAACCTGATTTAAGAACACCCTAGAAGATTAATAAACTGTAGGTGTGTCTGTGGATGGTTGGCATGTAGGCCAGCAAAGGGGGGGAAGCCCCACCCCCGGTGTGGATGGCACCAACCAACAGGCTTGTAGCCTGCATAGAATAAAATGGAAAAGAAGAAAGATGTGTTCCTTTTATTGGAAAGAGTTCCAGTCTTCACCCTTGCCTTTGCACATTGGTCTCTTCAGCCTCCATCGTGGACTTGCACCAGTGATTCTCTGGTGAGCTTCCAAGCCTTTGACATTTCACTGTTGCTGGATTCTCTGGCTCTCTAGTGCTCAGAGTGTCATTTTGGATCCTTCTACCTCTGATATCGCAGACGGCCAGTGTGACTCTTCTGCCTCTGACTCTGTGCTCTACCTAACAAATCCTTTTGTATAATTCTACATGTATTTTCTATTGATTCTGTTCCTCTGGGGAACCTAACTAGTACACCCTCTCTGAGCCTCAGTTGTCCATAACGCTATCAAATAATGCAACATAAGTCTCTCCATAAAGGATAGGGCTGCCCACTCCCATAGCCAATCTCCTTGCGCACAACTGGCAAACCAAAACCTAACCCAGGAGGAGGCAAAGTTAATTACCAAGGTGAAGGGAGCTCAGAAGTGCTCACTAAAATCCAGGTGTGTGAGAGAAAGCACTCAGTGCTCTTACACCTCTTGCATTCGTCCTGCTCTGGTGCTCAGGGGAGAGAGGGCCTCTTACTTGGCAACCATGACTCTGTGCCCTGCTGTCTGATCTGGCTTCTGAGGGTCAGCTCAGTGTTTTAGGGTCTCTCCTCCTTCCACCTCTCCTTGTAAACACAGTGGGGTGGCAGGTGGTGGAGGCTGGTGAGCTTCCTGGAAGTGGGGTCCCCCGTCTCTGTGCCGCCCACCTGGCCCCCACTGCCTCCCGCTCAAGGCACCACTTCCTGCTTCTCTTGGTGCTGAGCACTGTGCAGCCTAGCTCTGCAGAGACAGGACTGGCTCCTCGGTGTGAACCTGGGCCGGGGAGCCCCTGTCGTCTCGGTTACAGAAGGCCTCTCTGCTGAGCTCTTGGCTTGGCAGGCCGGGATTCTGGGGTGGGGGTGGCAACCAATGCCAGCTCAACCTCATTGAACTGGAGACTCCATCTACTGATGCTGTGTTGCCGCCTCCACTGCCCCTTCTCCCTCCTGTGTCAGAAACATGGCAGAGCTCAGGAGCCGCACAGTCCCAGAATCTGTCTTCCCTCCTCCTGTGAGGGTGCCGCTCCCCTCCCTCTTCTTGTCTGGTGGAAATTTCCCCCTCTTCATCCCTTCATCCTCTCCACACTCCTCCTGTGATCTCAGTCTATCTGGCCGGCTGGGCTCTTGATATGCAAAGAGGACTTTGGGGACTTAGAAAGCCTTTCCCCTCTCCACAAAGCCTGCCTTTCAAGACCATTATCTGGTTAAAGACTGCAGGATCCTCTTCAGTCAAAAGCTGAACATCAATCCTTCCCTTTTGTCTCCCGGATCCCCAATCCTGTGCCTCCCTAAGACCTGGATGCCGCTGGCTGAAAAGGAAGAGTCACATAAAAGTGGTTCAGAAACACACAGCTACATGAAAATTATCTGTCATTCTTGCCACACCAGACTCCCTGGACAGATCTGTCAGAGCGAAGACAGCACCACACCGCCCTCTTCCCTCACCAACCCTAGAGGCCCAGAGGGGCCACAGGCCAGCTTCAGGCCACGCAGCAAGGCAGTAGCCAAGCAGGAACCTGCTTCCATAATGCTCAGTCTCTTCCCAGGCTGGGTCCTCACTGGGCAAAGGGTGCTGGGCCTTCATCTACCCAGCATCCAGGGTCTGAGCATTTTGCAAACACTCTGGGAAGCAGGATCCCAAGGTCAGAGATGGAGCAGCGGGGAGCCTCATCCTGCTTCTGTGTTTTATGCCGCTGTCCCCTCTTCCATCACAGCCTGGGACTTCCTCTATCCAGGCACACCCGAGCGCTCCCTGCTGGTGCCTGGGCACCTGCACTCTGCTACCTGGGATGGAGCCCCACCCTGGTAGTCCTCCTTCCTCCCCCAGGTGCCCAGGGCCTCTTTCCTGCACTCCTGCTCCCCTCAGCGTGAGCTGACCATTGTCCCTTGGAGCCCGAGTTTCTTCTCCAAATATAGCTGCCTGACGAGATGGCATTTAGCTCTATTAGCAGTGGAATAGCAAAGCAGCTGTCTTCTAAGCAAGAAGCTGAGTCCCCCATTGAGCCTGGAAAACTGATACATACATAAGTGCATATAATGTGAATCACTTGAGCTGCCAGTTCCCTGCTTACAGTTTATGGGCTACAATGTGTCACATGGAATCCTAATGGGGAAATAGCTCTTCTTTTTTTTTAGCTTTAGGCACATTGCTACCAGGAAGCAAGCCTGGGTTCCCTGAGTAAACTTGTAGAGGAAACTGGGCCAGTCCCAGCCTGCTGTCAACATGTTGTACAGTTTGGGCCATCTCCCTTCCGCTCTCTAGGTCTCAAAGTCCCCATTTCAAAGAGGAAGTGGAAGAACTGCTGTGGGACTTCACCCCACTCTGATGGCCTGGTGTCCATCCTGCCTTTGCTGCCTACTAACTAACTGTGTGACCTGAGGCAGGGCAGGTGACAGCCTGTGCCTCAGTTTCCTCATCTGTAAAAGAGTGGTGATTGTGGAGCCTGCACAACAGGCTCCTGCAGACTGCTGTTGCATGTGGGTTACTCAGAAAGGTCTGGCAGAAAGTCAGAGTTTGATACCCATCATGCTGCTGCTGCTTTTGCTAAGCACGAGAGTCTCCAAGTCCTGAGTGCTTCCGATGCTTGCCCTGTGTGCTGTGTGACTTAAGGTATGTACCTGACCTTCTCTGGGCCTCAGCAGCCCCTTCGGTAAAATAAGAAGACAGGACTTTGTTTTGAGCCCCGGCAACTCAGAGTTGCTTTCAGGAGCTGGGCCGGGCTGTTGACAACACAGTGAATTCCTTCTTGGGCCGGGAGGGGAGGGGGAATCAACTGGCTTCCTGTGGCCAGCACAGTGGCCTGAGTAGCATGGACTTCCTGCTTCCCAGAGGGAATCAGGCTGTGGGGTCCAGCCCTTCCCATCCCTCCCCATCACCTCAGGCCACCCTGTCATGGTGGAAACTGTCGCTAGGGCAGCCTTTGGCTGTGTCACTGTGTCATCTCCCTGGTAGGTGGCCTGTGTGGGTGAGCAGCGGCGGCGACAATGGCCCTTTGTCTCCCACTCTATCCCAGACACTTCCCGCTTCCCTCATCGCAGCCTGAGAGCCTTGTGCCCATTTTCCCGAGGAGGGCAGTCATTTGTCCGGATCACAATGGCTGGTGACCTTCGGGCCACCTCCTCCATGCACCGAATGTCTGCCCCTCCGGGCCTCGAGACACTGCAAGAGCCTGGAGCTTGACCTTCCACAGCCTGGTGGCCTGGACTTTACCCCTTGGCCTCTGCTGCCCCCAGGCCAGGCTGGTGCCCTGAAGAGGGGAGTGTGTATACATTGGGCCCACTGACCTGCTCCTCCGCTTGCCTTCTGCTGTTGGCTCCCCCAGGCTCCTTCCCAGAAAAGGGGTGTCTGCTGGACCCTCTCGCACATGTCATCTCAGCTGGGCCGTGTGTCACTGGATCTCCAGGGTGGCTGGGGTTGAGGATAGTCCAGGAGGGCAAGGCCCCAGCAGAGAATGCAGCAGGGACAGAACAGGAAGTGGGGCCACCCCTGCCTGCGCAGACCCCCGCACGATGCTTCACATCAGGACGGTCACCAGCTGGGACAGCCACATCTGTCCTCTTCAGTTCAAAGGAGAGCCAGGCACAGAAGTGACCTGAGAGCCCTGTCCCCTCCTTGTCCTGAGCCAAGCCCTCTGATCAGGAGTCACAGGGATCGCTGCAGGACCATTACAGTGTGCATGGACTTGTTTACTCTGCTGAGCCACCCTGGCAGCAGAGGCTGTGATCACCCTATTTTATAGATAAGAAAACTGAGGTTTAGAGTCACTGAAGTCACCCTTGCTCAAGAAGCAGACTTCCAGGCCCAGGACAGTCCCTGTGCACCCAAGAGGGCCAGAGAGAGCATGAAGCAGGGGCTCAAAACTGAAACCCAGACCAGTGATAAGAAGGAAGTGAAGTATCTTGTGCACTGATTTTGTGATTTCTGTCTGTTATCCTATCAACAAACCCATCGCACAAATGAGGAAAATTAAACTTGAATAAGCAGTGAGACTGTGCATGAACAATTGCCAGTGTCCCAGGCCCTGAACCCTATCTAGTTCGCATGGGGTGAACCTGGATATGCAGTAGGGCCCACTGGGCCTTGATCCTTGGACAGTTCTGGATTCAAATCCTAACTTTGCCTTTTAGTTGCTATCTACCTTGAACAAACTTGCTATCTACCTTCTGGAATCTCAGTTTCCATGTTGGAATAGAGCTAATCAGGCCTACCTTCATTAATTCATTCCACACGCATTCAGTGAGCATCTACTATGAGCCTGGTGCTGTGCTGGAAGCTGTGGATACAACACTGGATAAACCTGTGGGGGCAGGTCGGGCTCCACCTGAGAAGTCCTGGCCTCCTCCTCCTGCTTCTCCATCCCCCGGGTTCGCCCCACAGCACTTGGCTGAGGCATGCATCTGCTGGGTGCCATACCAGACTGGCACCATCCCCGTGGTCCTTGGGCCCTGTGACAGAAGGACTGAATGTTCTCAGAGTGTCCCCAGAGAGGAGAGACAGCCGGGTGCAAATGCTCCTCCCAGGACCCAGGGCCCCAGGACCTCTGCTTTCTAGCAGTGTCACCTGCAGCTCTCCTGCTGTCAGTGCCGTGGCCTGGGGAGCAGAGAGGTCCTGGTGGGCTTTCAGCCGCTGCTGGGCACAGGGAGATGCGGGCTGGGGGAGGGGGCAGTTCCAGGAATCCATCCCACCCAGCCTGCCCTGTGTGTGTGCATGTGTGCATCCAGACCTATGTGTAACTGTGTGTGCTTTTGTCTGTGACCGTGTGTATGTCTGTGCAAGTCTGTTTCTGTGAGCATCTGTGTTGGTGTCTGTGTCTTGGTGTGTATTTGTGTATAGCTGTGTCTCTGTTGGTGTGCCTGTCTCGGTGTAGGTCTGTGAGGGTGTGTCTGTGTGTGCACATCTCATGGTTACCAAGTCTCAGAGAGGAGGGAGGGTGTCCCAGACCATCCTACACACAGTCGCACTGAGGCCGACACAGAAGGCCCCTAAGTAGAGACAACACACAGACAGGTGCATGCTCACACACCCGGACACACCCACAGCTGCAGACAGCACGCACGTGCACGCACACACACACACACAGTCTCCTTCAGGCATGGCACAAACAGCACACACCCGCCTTCACCCAAGGACAGACACAGAGACACATGCAGACCCCAGGAGCCAGCAGCACCAGAGCCCCAGAGGGAGGTACCAAGGAAGCTCAGAGAAGCGCCCCAAGAGCCTCCCATCCTGGGAACCCAGATCTGTGGGTCCCTCACTGGGGCACAGGGCAGGATGCACCCTGACAGATGGTGCTGACTGAAGCACAGGGCCCAGAGGAGGGAGCCACCAGCTCTGCCGGTTGGGACGAAGTCAGGGAGGCAGTGACACTGCTTAAAAAGAGGGCCCGGCAATGCTCAACCCATGTGCCCTCAGAGGAATTGGTTTGATGCAGCGCCCCACTGGCACCGCCACCACCATCACACTGGGGATGGAACCCAGGGCCAATGAACGGATCTACATCCCCAGCCCTTTTCTGTGCTTTGTTTTGAGTCAGGGTCTCACTAAGTTGCCCAGGCTGTGCCCCAACTTGCAATCCTCCTGCCCCTCTGCCTGCCAGAACGCTGATTAGAGGCATGGGCCCCACATCCGACAGATGATTTTTTTCCTAACAAACAAGACACCAGCAGCCCAGAGAGAAAAGAAGCAATGGACGTGGACTGCTCCATTGGACTGCTCGCCACCGAAGGAGAGCCCGAGAGGTCACACTTGGGACACCTCAGCCTCCCCCCAACAAGGCCCTTGCCCACACCCCTCCATCTCCCTCTGTCTCCCCTCTCTGCCGTGTCTACAGTTGCCAGCGATTGTTGAACTATCCCCCTATTCCCAGGTAACAGAAGAACACTTCCTCTACCTTCCTCCATGTGGGTGGCACAATTCCAGGACCCCAGGCCAGACAAGACTCAGCCCTGGCCTTCAGGCCATCCCGTCACCCTGACCACAGTGACCAGCCAGAGATGGCCTGTGACCTAGTCTGGCTAATTGGTGTCCTTCCCTGGGATTTTACATGTGGCTGCTGGAAGAGAGAAGCTCTGGTCTCCCTGCTTCACCAATGAAAAGAAGGTGACCACAAGCTGCTGTGGCCACGTCTCCAGAAAGTCTGCCTGGAATGGCGGAGATGGAGCCCAACAGAGAGGTGGAGTGAAGAGAATGACAGTCCTGACCCCTCAGTGGGGTCTCTGACCCAGGAGCTCCTGAGCCAACACCAGCCCATCTGTACCAGGGATGCAAGCCTGTGAAGACCTTCTGTCAATTCCGGCTGGACATCTGCCACATGCACCCAGAAGACCTGACCAGCACCACACCGTGCCTGGTTCCATCCTCTCTCATCTATTCTCGCCCCAGCCCCAACCAGGGCTGCCTCCCCATGATAGGCACAGCCCACACCACTGCTCAGGCCTCCCAAACCACCCTCCAAGCCCTGCTCCCCGCCTCAGCCCTGCTTCAGGGACCCTCCTCAGAAGGAGCTGTCCTGGGCTCCAAGGGCAGCTGAAGCACAGATTCACAGGGTGCACCTCTGGGTGACAGTCAAGGGACACAGCTCTGGGAGCTCAGGGAAGGGGCAGAAACTGCAGACAGCCCATGAGGCCTGACTTCCGGGCTGGGGAGGTGCTGACCTGCTTCCACTCACAGAGCAGGCTGCCCTGGCTCAGGGCTGCCCATGCCCCACTGTGCAGCACCAAGCCCTCTCTGCTCTTCCTGCCAATAGTGTCTCCCCCTCCAGCCCATCCTGCAGGTGGGACATCCTCCAAGTGTAAATCTAACAGGGTCCCTCCCCTCCCCGGGGAACCTGTCAGCTCCTTGCACCCTAAGGGATAATAGTTCTTGCCCTGGCTATTAACTAAGATATAGGTTTAGCTTCTAAAGCAGAGACCCAAAATAACACTGGCTTAAATAAGAGAGGAGTTGATTTATCCCTCATATAATAATTCACACAGAAACCAGGGTGGTTTCTGGCTGGGGCTCCCTGGCTCAGGTGGCCCAAATCCCTTCCATCTTGTTGATTGTCATATTGTGTGCCACGCGTTGATTAGTCATGGGACTGAAAGCTCCATGAGGACAGGGATGGGCCTGTCCCTCTCATCACTGGGTCCAGAGCTTGGCATGGTACCGAACACAGTGCTGACTAGCAAAGGTGAGAACATGGCTTGCTGAACCATATCTAAAGTGCTTGACCTGTTGGTCCCAAGGAGGGCCAGGATGTTTGTGTCATGAACGGGTAGCTGTGTGTGACAGACAGCATCAAGAGTGTGCCCAGAGGTGGGCCCTTCCGAGGCGATGAGGAACAAGGACAAAACACTGGCCAGCCTCTGGTCACAGAGCCCTTGGCTGGGTCTGCTACACAGGAACGACCCGGGGCCCAGGAATCTCACCTTCTTCACGGCTGTTGGGAGGAGAGGGGGCTCACAGAGGACAGAAGCAAGGAGATGTGGACAGCAAGTTAGTTAGCTACCCCCTGCCTCAGTTTCCCTACTGTGGAGGAGGGAAAGAGTCCTTCCCCCTGGGCTTGTTGTGAAGATATTAGTAGGCACATTAATGGGAAATGAAAATACATGCATCCTGGCGTCATCTAGATCCCTTGCTGGGCCTCAGTTTTCTCATCTGCAAAGTAGGTGAACCAGTACCTGAGCCCAGGGGATCAGAACGATGGAGACACAGATGTGCCGGGCTTGGCTCTGTGCCTGGCACCAGGGAGTCCCCCCAAGGCAGACAGGAAGGCACTGGCACAGAGCCTTGCCTGCCGCATGCTCGAGGCCTGGCAAAGGGGGCAGCCGCCTGGTGACTAATCTTGTTAATGGTAATCATCACCCTGATGCTCGTTAATATAATAACGCTGGGCTCCCAGCCGCAGCCTAGCTCCAGTGCCGGCAGCGCCTCTCATCTCTGCCTGGCGGGGGGCTCTGTAAACACTCATTACACTCTGGTCCCCGGGGAGGCCGCCAGGAGAAACAGCTATTCTGGGCACACCACTCAGCTCTGGGCCGCAGGCTCTGCTGTGAACAGGCAGCGTGGCACACACTCCAGCACAGGCACACAGTACTTACGCACACAGTTGTGCAGGACTTCAGAGCTCCCTACTCACTCGCAAGGCCTGAATCAAGGTGCTCAAGGAGCACCTCCTGCCTGCAGAGAGATGAGTGCTTCACTTGCAGTAGCCCATTCGGCCTGAGAGGCACTTCCTGGTGTATGCTGATTTGCAGCTGAGGAAACTGAGGCCCCTGAAGGTTGCAGGACCTGCCCAGAATCACAGACTCATCAAGGAAGAGAGCTGGAGCCCGGATGCAGGGAGCCTCTGCTTAGCACTAGTCCCTCAACCAATCCTCATGACAGCCTGGCTGAGAGAGATCCCTCTTGCCTGGGAACACACAGCCCAGCTACCTGACTTCGGAGCCTGCCCTAGCACTCACCAGGGATGGAAGCAGGGAGGGGAATTATATTCCTCTTTTAAAGATGGGGATACTGAGGCCCAGAGAGATTGACTTCCTCTCTCAAGGTCACATGGGAACTGATGGGGAGAGCCAGTGGCCTCCACCCTCTCCTCTCTACCTCCCACCTTCACCCCACCAATGAGCCTCAGCTCTGGGGGAGTCAGCATGGAAGGGGTCAGCACAGCTGAGCTCCCTCCAGGTCACTGTGCCTCTACTGCCTAGCTGTGCATCCCTGGGCAGGTTACATCACCTCTCTAGTCCTAGTTTCCTCAGAAAGAGACAATGGCTGACAGTGTTCCAGGACTATTCATCTCCCCACCCCGCTGTGTTATTCCACTCCATTCCCACCACAACTCTAGAATGAAGATGTTAAACAAGCCTATGATTTTAAGATCCTGTGATTCTATAGGAATCTATGCTTCCCACAGAGCCTGTTATGAAAGATCCGTGATCTTACAAGAGCCCATTATTCTGGGACTCGCAGGTACTAAAGGTTCCCTCAGACTGTCCCAGGGTTAAAGGATGTTAGGACTTGGTGACTCACTGAACCTCGAGGGCAAGAGCCAATTAGTCAGCCCCCAGCCAGCCCTGAAGTCTGCCCTGTTCCCCGCCCCCACCACCTCCTATGGCATCAGGGCCAGCTGAGGCAAAACAACCTGTCTCCCTGACACAGCCGTGAGTCCAAGGCCAGCAAGGCCCAGAAGCCTACAGGATTTCTGGTGGGTGACTTAGCAGACAAAGGCCTCTGTGGGGCCACCTCCGCTGCCTGACCCAGCCTCACACAATGAAAGGACCTCTCCGCTGCACCCAGTCAGCCCCTCCCTCAGCCAGACACTCAGAAATCCAGCTGAGTTTAGTCCCAGAGCAACCTCCCAAGAAGGGCACAGAAAGGAGGTGGAAAGGAGAGAGGAAAGAAAGGCAGAGTCTTCTCACACTTGTTAGCCACTGATCATCCAATCTCTCCACCTTTACCCATGCTGTCCCCCTGCCTGGCATCCCCCTCTCTCTCTGGGGACCCTTCAAGGCCAACACAAGTGCCACCTTCTCAAGGAAACCCTACCTGGTTACCCTACCCCTCCTTGGTTTCCTTTCTCCAAAGTCCTCTTGTGTAGCATTGGGTGCCAAGGTGTGATCCAGACTCCAGCATCTCCTTTGCTCTCCAGCCTACCCTCCCTGCAACCCAGATGTGACCTAGAACACAGATGTGATCTGTCACTCTCTCTAGTTCCTGACTCTCAAGGGTAACATTCAAAGCCACTCCCAACTCTGGTTTCAGCCTTTCGGCCAGCTTCAATTCTAGTCTCAAACCCCTGTACTGAGGCCCAGCCAGATGAAGCAGAGGCCTGCCTTCTGGACAGCACTTCTGAGCAAGGCTGTAGCAGCTGGGGCCCTGCCTTGGTCCCCAGAGACAGACATGAGGGTTCCTCCCTACACACACACACACACATACACACACACACACACACACACACACACACACACACACACACACACCCCGCCTCCAGGGAGTCCACTGGGGTTGCAACTGTACAATGTGTGCTAGTACCATGGACAGCGCTGGGGCAGCTCTGAGCGCTGCAGAGATCCACCTGCTCGTACATTCGCACACCCTGGGGCACACATGGATTTCACACAGCACGGTTAGTTGAGCGCCAATCTGATTGGGAAACTTGCCACCCTGTCACCAACTGCTCAGCTACCTCCTTGCAGTCTGCCACAGTCACTTTTTTCCCCAGTACTGGTGATTGAACCTGGGGACTTAGCACTGAGCTACATCCTCAGCCCTGTATTATTTTTTATTTTGAGAGAGAATTTTTCTAAGTTCCTAAGTTGCCAAGGCTGAGCTCAAACTTGCAAAACTCCTGCTTCAGCTGCCCAGAGTGCTGGGATTATAGACATACACCACCACACCTGGCTTCCATGGCCATTTTTACAAACCACCCATCTGATCATATCATTCCCTAAACAGCTCCATGGCACACACATGCACACAAAACTAGTTATAAAGTAAACCCTAAGCCAGTTAGCATGACATTCTATCGACACAGGTCCTCGCCAGCCCCACAAATCCAAAACACCAACCACCTGACTTCATCCTTCCCCAAACACAATGATGCTTTTCACACTTTTGTCCCCTCTTCTAGGGAGCATTTTCCACTCTTTATTTCACAGAGAACTCCCACATAGTCAAAACTCAATCAAACATTTCCTGTTGCAGAAAACCCCAAAGTTAATTATTCCCTCTTCCGTCCTCACAAAGGACTCTGTGCTTCTGTTTCCCTTGGCCTTATTGAATTCTGCATCACCATGCATCCCTCATGCCAAGCAGAAGTCAGCTTCATGTGTCTGGGCCTGCTGGGAAGGAGTGGCCATCACCAGACAGGCAGGCGCTGTCTACCAATTCCAGGTGATTTATCACTACATCCTGTCATTAATACTTGTCTTTGACAGCTTCAGAGGTATATGGAAGTCTAAAAACCATGGCAAAGCTGTGCTTCTTATGTTGTTGTTCACTCTAGAAACCTGTCTGTCTTATCTTTGGGAAGAGAGAGCACTATTTATGGTACGGGCCATCTGCCCAGTAATTGTTAGCATATGATTAAATAAAACACATCCTCCTGCAAGGCTGTTTAGACCCAAGGAGCTGCACTGTGCCTCCAACCTTAGCCCCAGCCTCAGCTTTGGGATTCTGCATCTATTTTCCCACTGCAGGGTTGGAGTTCGCTGAGGGCTTTTATCTCCAAATCCCTGGTACCCAGCAGAGCACCCAGCACACAGTAGGCCTTCATCACTATTGACTGAGTCACAAGCTAGAATGATTTACACGGGCTCCTGATAGGTTGCCTGGGGTCAAATGCTATGTGCTGGCCTGGTAATTTTAGACATTTTTAATGTTTCAAAGAGGTCTCGGTTTTCTTGTCTGTAAAATGGGCATGATACCTAGTTCATGGGGTTATCACATCCCAAGGTGGCCCTGTATGCAAAGGACCAGGCATGGAGCATGGACAATAGTAAATCCATCATCAAAGTTCATGGATACTGTTAATACTGTAATGGGTTGGATGTAAGCACAGGAGAAATTTAGAGGAGAGAACGCACCACAAGGTATAGCCATCCAAGCTGACTGGGATTGTGCACATCTCCATTTACTGAGCACTTGCTGTGTGTGATGTTTTAACATAAGGGAATACCGTGGCAATTCTATGGAATGGCTACTGTGGTTATCTCCATTAAGCTTCCATAGGAGTCAGGCACAAGAGGCTAAACAGCCGACCTGAGCTCACTTAGCCAGAAGGTACAATAGCCAGGATCCAAGCCGAGGCAGACTCACCCCAGTGTCTGGTTTTTTGCTGGCTGTGTGACAAAACAGTGGACCTCAAGAAGGCAAAAGGGTGAGTGGGACCTCAGAGGACAAGTCACGAGATAGAAGCATCTAGGGCTAGAAGCAGAAACAGGGACCTTCCCTGTATGCCCTTCCAACAGCCAACCCAGGGCCTCCTTCTAAAGCCCTGCCTTTCTTGGACCCACCTGTCCCTGTACTCCCTCACTCAGCCAGCCTCCACCTGGCCCTCTCTTCCCTGGGTTTTCCTCTTCTGCATGTCTAAGAGTTCCTCCTGGCCAATGTCTGGTGCTGCCTGGGAGTTTCCAGAGGGGCTGATGTTGGAGTAGGGTTTTGAAGGGCCCATAGGAGTGTACGAGGTGGAGGGTGGACAGGGTTGTCTCACACTCTCAGCATTCTGGGAGTCTCTGTTCCCCAGTTTCCTCACATGAAGAAATAAACTCTACTTCTCAGGGCTTATGTGAAGATTAAATGAGCTACTACATGTAAACTTTTCTAATGGACACTCATGTCATGCATGCCACGTGCCAGGTACCGTCCTAAATGCCTCACACATATGAAGAAATGCGCAACATACGTCCAGCACACAGTCCACATGATGACATGGTTCTGCTGCTGAGACTGTGAGCCCCACACCATCACTGCTTGCACCTGCCACGTATCACTCATTGTGCTGGACTCCTCAACCTGCCTGCTGTTTGAGTCCCATCCCCACAAACAGCGTCCACAGCCAACATCTATGCCTGCTTTACAGAGGAGGAGGCCAAGGCTGGGAGTGGGGAGCGACGTGGTTCCTCCAAGAATGACCCGAGAGAATGCATGTGCAACCCATGTCCTTTCCTTAAAGCGAGATGTGGCTGGGGAGAGTCCCTTGCGTGATTTCCAGCAAGACGTGATGCAGCTCTGGACATGACTAGAGCCTTAACAAGGGAGTAGGGGAGGGGAGCAGAGCCAGGGCCCCTCGAGTGGGAGAGGTAACCCCAAGCAGCCCACCTCCCAGGACTGATGTGACAGCGAGGCTAAGGAGTCCCTAGAAAGCTCACCTGGGAAGGGAGCCACTGCCGAGACTCTCCCTGGAGGAGGGAAAAGGCAAAAGCCACGTCACTCACTGGGATTCCACTTGGGTTATTCCACCAGCGTCATCCATGAGAAGCAGTCTCCACAATAGGGGTGGGAACAGAGCCCCTGAAAGTGTTGAGCATCCAGAAGTGGATGACAAAGCTGGAGGCAGTATGACATCACTTTGGGGCTCATGCCAGGGACCTGGACTGGGGGCCTGAAGACCCAGCTCTGCATTTCCTAGGGGTGAGACCTCAGCCAGATCCCCAGGGCCCCTAAGAATCAATTTCTTCCTTCCTAAAACACTTTTTTTTGTGTGTGGTACCGGGGATCAAACTCAGGACCTTGCACTTGCAAGGCAGGTGCGGTGCCACTGAGCTAAATCCCCAGCCCACTAAAACACTTTATTATGAGAATTTAAAATACAAACTGAGGGTAGGAGACTAATATAATGAATCGCTATGTGCCCATTCCTCAGCTTCCGCAATTATCAACTCAAGCCCATCTCGCTTCCTGTTCCTTCCCCCCACCCCTCCCCCCCAGGACTTGGAAGCCAATCCCAGACAGTCTATCACTTCACCTGCTAAGATTTCGGTCTGTATCCCTAAAAGATGAGGAGCAGAGGAGGAGAGGGAAGAAGAGGAGGAAAGAGAGGAGAAAGGGCCAAGAGGAGAAGGGGAGAGGAGAAAAGGGAGAAGGAGCCAGGAGTTGTGGTGCAGGACCGTAAGCCCAGCTACTCAGAAAGCTGAGGCAGGAGGATCCTAAGTTGGAAGCCAGCCTGGGCAAGTTTGAGACAAAATCTTATTTTATTTGAAGCAAAATTTTATTTTACAAAGGGCTGTAGCTCAGTGGTAAAGCACCTAGCTACTAACATACACAAAGCCCTAGGTCAATCGCTAGTACTCCTCCCACCAAGGTCCCTTATCACATCTAAAAGCAGTGAAAAAGATTTGTTAGGACTAATATTCACTCCATGTTCAAATTTCCACTTGCCTTATAGCTGGCATTTTAAAAGTAATTAGTGTGAATCAGGATCCATATTAGGTTCCCTCGTTGAAAACTGATTTGTTTTGTTTTTTGTTGTTTTTTGTTCTTTTGTTATTTGAGAAAGAGTCTTGCTATGTAGTTTAGGCAGGCCTTGAACTCACTATGTGGCCCAGCCTGGCCTCAAACTCACAGAGATTCTCCTGCCTCAGCCTAAGAATATCTTTTAATTGTATTTATAAATTTGCTAGCCAGTGGCCATGGAATGCACCTCTAGTTCCATCTGCCTGGGAGTGTGAGGCTGAGGTGGCCAATGGCTGGAGCCCAGGAGTTTGGGGCAGCCTGAGCAACATAGCAAGACTCTGTCTCAAAATAACTTTTAAAATACATAATAGATTCTCTCTCTCTCTGTCTCTCTCTCTCCTCTGTCTCTCTGTCTCTCTCTGTCTCTGTCTCTCTCTCTCTCTCTCTCTCTCTCTCTCTCTCTCTCTCTCTCTCTCTCTCCCTCTCTCTCTCCTTCCTTCCTTCCAATTTATTTATTGAAGAAGCTGAGTCATTGTCTGATACAGTGTCCCATGGCATAATTTTGTTGGTAAGGTCAATGCCTTCTCTGTAAAATGGGGGTAAAAAATTCTTTCCAATAATTAAATGAGATCGTGTGAATGAGTGCTGATAATTGGAAGACAGTCCACAGATGTCATGCATTAATATTAGTTTTTGAGTCTCTCCACTACACCCTACTGCTTCTGTTCTGATGCTATAATTGTCGTTCAGAGATGCTTAGGAACCTGCCCACACTCACACAGCAGGGAGGAACGAGACAGCATGAGGACCAGAGGGAACCATAGGACCTGGCTCAAATCCTACTGCACCCTCTAACAGCTTTGAGACTTGGGTCTCTGCTCTTTGAGCCTTAGTTTCTTCATTTACAAATAGGCCAAGAGGCCAGAGCTGCCTGGGGTTAAGTAAACTAACGGGAGCAGAGCTGCACCCTGGTGCCCTTTGCTGTCCACCTTCTACTCCCACCGCACACATGGCACAGCTTCTTCCCTCCCCAAGGCGGGCTGAGGCTCACGGCTCCAGCAGTCCCAGCTGAGATCCTCAGTCAGCCCCCAGCCCACCCTGAGACAAGGAAAGGCAGTGGGCACCCTGGATGCTGAGCACACTGTGTTCTGCAGGCAGCTTAGCCCAGTGGCTGTGACCTCCTGGGTTGCCAGAAACAATCAGCCATTCTTCCACCTTCCCTTGGACCAAGGGGCCCAGAAGAAAATGTTCCAGCTCCCAGCCATGCCCAGACCATCTGTGCAGCCCAAACATATGGCAGCTGACCTCAGCTCTAACAAGCCCAAGCCTAAGTCATAGGTCAAACTAGAGCCAATACTGACAGTTGATCCACTCAGTAGCCAGCATGCTGAGCCCTTTGAATGATAGCACCAACAAAGAAGGCACCAATAATAACGGCCACAGAACACCTATCCTAGGCCCAGGACGGGGCAAATGCCATACACATGAAACAGCACAGACCCTCTTGCCAGGAGCAGCGAGAGTGGATGGAACTCACCCAAGACCCTGCAGCTAGTGTGTGGCAGAGCTAGGATTTGAAGAAAGGTTTTCCTGGTAAAGGTTGGTACTGAAGAGAGGAATTTCAGTCCTGCTGTGATGGTCATGGAAGCCAAGCTTCATGGCAGATCATTTCAATACAGTATCTCAGTGAACTCTCAACATAGCCTCCAAACAGCAGCCTTCTTGTTCCCTTCTACAGGTGGGACATGGAGACCCAAAGAGGTAGAGCAATGTGCCCAAGCACACAGACCCACACAGCTTGACTCCAAGACTACGCTTTCTACGCATCCAAGGGGAATTCAGTGGGGAAGACAATGTGGGCCCCTCAAGGGGAGACTACAGGCCAGGGGAGTTGAGAGGAAGTGGAGCATCACCTTCCAGAAGCTTCCTGGATGAACAGCCGTCTGTGCTTGGTTTTGAATCCTGGGAAACCAGCCCCTCACATCACAGAAGGCTTTTAACTGCATCCAAGCCCTCTGCAGGTCTGGCCCCTTTTCCCCATTTTACAACTGTGCAGACTCCAAGTGACAAGTTGTCTGAGGTCTCACAGTGAGGCCCTGGGCCTTGGGGCTCTGTCCCTGAACTGCCAAGCAGTAAAGAGTGTGCAGAGTTTGGAGGTGGCAGCTGAGGAAGAAAGATCCCCTCACCCCACATGGGTGCCTTCAGTCATGAGGCTGGTTATTGTCCAGCTGCCCAATGGGCTGTACGTGTCTGGAGGGGAGGGCAGGGAGGCCAAGGATGGGTCTGTACCGGTGACTTCTCACCTCCCAGCCCCAAGCAGAGGCTGGGTATAAGTGGACCCCTGAGTACCTTTACTGGAAGGAGGAAGGGGAAGAGGCAGAGAGGGAAGGGTAGGACCCTGACCAAATCCATAGGCCTTAGGTTCCAACCCACCAAGGGGTGGAGCCCAGGACCATCAGGACCCTGCGTATCACATTTCAAGAGGAAGAAATTTCCAGAAGAATTCTCTGCAGGGCCTGGAGAGGTTGCCTTTGGAGGAGGAAGATTCGTGACTATGACACCCAACCCTAGGTGTTGTCCCCTGGCAGGGACCAAAACAGCTCCATGAGTCCAAGAGCACCATGAGCACCAGAGAAAGTCCACACAGACAAGATGGGTTTCAGGTGAGGGGGGCTCAGATTTCAAAACAGGCAGAGAGAGTGTGGCCCTTGGGATGCTCCTGGCAAGAGAGATGGGCAGAGTGGGGGCTGGGAAGGCCTCACCAAGGCTCTACAGAAGGGATTTCTACTCCGAGGAGGGGCCGGGCTGGCTTGGGAACCCCTGCCCCAGGCCTCTGCTCCTGCAAGCCCAGGAGTCAGTATACAATGCAGGCAACTGAAGTTCTAGCCCTGGTTCTGTTCCACCCTAACTCCATCATCAAAGATTCTGAGTCACATTTGCTGCCAGACCCTGTGCTGACTGCTCTTCTTTGTGTAAGCCCTACCACATTCCATTTGTCATTCCATTTCACGGATGGGGAAGCTGAGGCTCAGAGAGGCCAAGAGCCTTGCCCAGAGTCAACGCTAGGAGATGTCATCACCCGAGTGGAAAAGCCATCAGGCCCAAAGACACTCACCTGGGAGCTCCAAGGCCATTATGCTGTGGTACCAGGATTCTCTTTGCGGCCTGAAACCAGGGTTCTTCCCCTGGGATGAACCACAGCCCCCACCCCCACCGCATCCCAACCACACTCACCTCCCGGGTCTCCCAAACACTATGAACCCAGGGCAGCTTTTACCACGATGGTTCCCACAGGGGTTGCCGGTCAATTCTCCCTGCTCGATTCTCAATTTCCTTTAAAAGGAAGGTGGCCTAGGCCGAGGTGGGGACAGGGCCACCCCTTCCCAAACGTCACCTGTATTAATCTCACACTCTGGCAACAGTGCATCATTTCAGCTTAATTTTATTTCCTCTTATAAATGGGCACAGCACGGGAAATGTTAAAAACAAAAATAAAAAACAAACCAGTTCGTTCCCCAGGCTGGGCCAGGCACACTCCTACAGTGGGGCAGTGCCCTGGTCACCTTGTCCACTGTCCTTCCTCCACTTCTCCTTATTGAAAGTTTTGGCCATGAATTCAGGACAGGTATGGTTAATAAAGAGGTTATGGGGGAGAGAGAGTGGGGAAGACCAAAGGCTGGGAAGGACGAACTCCCACCCACCACCGGCCGGGGCTGGGAGGGCTCTGTACAGAGGAAAGGACGTACCAGAGGGGGACACTGTCTTTAGGGGGCTCTCTGGAGCCACGCTGCCTACGAGAAATATTTACATGCATTCGTCACACTGGGGCCAGGTGGGCATCTGGGGATGCAGGACCTTCAGCCCTCAGATGGTGACTCCCAGGCCCAGCCTCGGCCTCGCTCAATCTGTACAGTTGTGGGCTTCTATTTACAGACCAGAGACGCAGGGGGGCAAGTCCAAGGCTGCAGCTGGCGGAGGAAAGCCAGGAGATCCAGGAAGGCCACTCCTGCCTAGGAGACAAAGTCAGCTCTGCTCCCAGCCTGGCCTGATGGGCGGCTTTGCCAAGCCCAAGGGTCTGGCCTGAGCTCCCTAAGTCCCTGTCATAGGCCTGTCCAGCCCCGTTTGCCACCCCATTCTTCCAGTGATCGAGTGGACCAGCCTTTCAGGTGAAGTCCCATCGAGTCTGGCCACCTGGAGAGACTGAATTTGGGCTCTAGAAACCACAGCCAAGGCCGGTCCCACCCCCAGCTCGGCTCAGCCTGCCTTGCCCTCCATTGATCAAAGCCTAGGAGAGTTCTCAAGCCACACAAGCTCCATCTCATTTGGAATGTGCTGTGCTCCCAGGAAATGCCAGGGCCTGCAGCACACCCTCTCAGGAGCACTTGGGCGTCTATGGGCCCACCTGGCCAGCCCTGCACATTCCACACCGTACCTGGGCTGGGGTGAGGGCCCCACACCCCCATTGCACTGTAGAGAGCTCCAGCTCGTCCTTGGCTGGGCTCTTTGATTGCCCTGCCCCCCACCCTGCCCACAGACCGGCCTGAAGGACCTGGCCTGGGCAGACCATTAAACTTCATGGAGATAAAGCCTGGACCTTGGCCGTGGGTCCAGGGCTCCATGCACAAGGCCCTCGGCCTCTCTTTCAAAGGCAAAGGACACAGAAGAGGGACCAGTGCCAAGAGGCCAAGTCCATAGGCCCCAGTCCAGAGCCAGTGCTTGAGCTATGAGAAATCAGGCCAGCCAAGGCCACCCCATGTTGGCCTCCAGCCACAGGCAGAAATTCTGCTCACTACTGGTCCCCCGCACCAATGCCAGCGTCCCTGGGGCCTGGGTGCCCAGGCACTGCCTCCTTCACACTCCCTGGTTTCCCAGCCTTGGCCTGCCCGGGCCTTCTCACCAGAGCTGCCGTCCCTGAGACAGCAGCTCACCAGGAACCAGGGCAGGGGGAGGCTGGTTATGCCCAGCCCCTCTGCTGCAGGGCCTAAGGAGGCCAATCCCCCTCCCCTCCCCTCCCCACCCCTCCTCCGAGGTTCCAGCTGGCTGACTTCCTCACACAACTCTGGGCCCTGCCGAGGAGGGCTTCAGGGTCTGGATGAAGGACCCCTGGCGCCTGGCCCTTGCTTTCTCAGGCCCCTCCTCTGCAGAAGCCCACTGCCAGGTAATCTTGAAAAGGAAACAGAAATAAAACTAGGGTGGGCTCCTGACTTGGATTTGGCTGTGGGTGAGATGTGGGGTGGGAGGGCCAACCAGTCACAAGTCACACCACATCCCCTTGGCTCCCAGAGCCCCCATCAGGCTACCCTCGCCCAAAGGAGTGGTGACCCCACACTTCCAATACCTATAAAATGGCCCCACTTTCAAGGGTAACAACAAAGGGGAAAGCAGGCTTGGGGCCTGTGACACAACCCTTCTTGCTGTCACCTGTTCTAGTCCCTCAAATATCTGCCCTTGGGGCCTGGGGCATCTGGATGGGCTGCTTTGGGCAGCTGTGGGCCCATGCAGCAGCAGCAGCCAGAACTGCTGACTTGTTTGGTCAAATGGGTGGGTGGGGCAGAGGATGCAGAGGGCCCGGGCGGAGGGCCAGCCCTCACAGGCACTTTGGAAACTTGTGTCCTGGGAGGCAGAATCAGCCCCCTAACGCAGAGCAGGAAAAGGATGCAGGAGACAGGAGACAGACCTTGAGCCCCCTCCCCACCCAGGGCCCTTGGTCCAGGGAGACCCAGGCACCCTCTACCGCCCAGGGCCAAATTTCAGGACCCAACCCTGTCCTTCTCCAGCCTTGGAGAAGTCCCAGGGCTCTCAGTGGGCAGGGCTGGTCCTGAACCTCTCCCCTTGAGGCCACAGAGAGAAGGGAAGCAGTCAGGGGTGAGGCCAGGCCTTCGGGTATGAAAAGCTCTGGGAGGGCTGGTGGCAATGTCCCCTCACATCACACTTTATTCCAGGAAAGCCAAGCACCCACCTGTCTTCCCCCAGTGAGTGCAGGGCTGTGTGGACTAAGACTGTACATCCATGCGGAACTGTGCCTGACAGAGGCTGGGATGGGGAGCAAGGTGGCTGGTGTGGGCACCTTGATGTGGGACCAAGTGCAACAGGGCAACTGAGACCCAATATGGGCTGACTGGTCCAACATAATTCTGCCTTCTCCAATGAGCCTGAAAGAGCTCAGTGTGATGTGTGTGGGGCCAGGGTGTGCAGGGGGGCCAGAGAGGCAGGCCACACTGTCACCATTCAGGTGACCGGGACTAGTGACTTGCATTACAGAGGTGTCTGAAGGGTTGGGTAAGCAATGCACGAAGAGACACATCTTTGGACAGCATGTCTGTGACCTGTCTGGACGGACTGGATGGTCACCGCTGGGTATGCGCTTTTGTCATTGCTCCACTGTGTCTTGTGTGTGACCAAGTGACAATATGTATAACAGAGCGGGTGGTGTCAGTGTAGAGTCCACTCACAGGCGGGACATCAGGTGGCTGTCCTCACCAGTGGCTGGCCCTGCACTCTCAGGAAGTCATGTCCTTGGGGGAAGAGGAAGGGAAGGCTGGGGCATGTATGCACTGGGCAGAGGAGAGGGGAGCATGGTCCCACAACCCCTGGGAGGCCAGGACAAAATAGGCTGGTGACAAAGGACATCCCTCCCCTCAACCAGGCAAAGAGAGGCCCTGCGACAGGGGTGAGGCTACAGTGTCTAGATGATTTCAAGGGCCAAGTTTGTGTGTGTTGGTCCCAGAAGCCAGCCTGAGGGCCTCTCTGACCCAGGAAGGAGACTGAGCCAGCCCTCTGGGATTTCACAGAGGCTCAGGCCATCTCAGCCCCCACCCTTCCTCTTCTCCCACCAGCCAATCAGGAGCTTCCTTCCTCCTACCCCACTGACATAAGATCCCAAACCCCCAGGCTGGTGAGAGACAAGAGGTGAGCTCATAAGGACACAGTCTGGGGTAGATGGCAGTACCCCTTCCTCAGGGCAATGTGTGCGGCTGGCAGCCTGGGCAGGCCATGGGAGGGAGGGCAAAGAAGGCCTGGGCCAGTAAGGCTGGGCTGGGACTGGGTGAGGGCGGCTGAGGCTGCCGGGAGGCACTGAGGCTCCGCTAGGCGTAGAACTCTTCCTGCTTGTCAGGCTTCTGGTATGTGACACTCGCCTGCTTGGGCTCCTCCAGTGTGTAGCTGCCTTCGTCCTTCTTCTTCATTCGGTAGACAAGCAGTGTGACCAGGAAGGCGGCAAAGAGGGCGCCCACCACCCCGCCCACAATCACAGCTATGGAGGAAGAGAGCAAAGGTCAGGGTACTGAGGTAGGATGGAAGCAGGTTGAGGGACTGGAGGGTGGGGCCTAGGGCTGGGAGTCCTAAATCTGCCAGCAGAGCAGGAGAGAAGGGGGGGAAAGCACAGGCTCCATCCCCAAAATACTCCTCACTCCTGCCCTGTGAGGGAGAGGTGGGGTCTGCATCAGATGTAAGATGCCAGGTTTGCTATAAAATGCTCCACTAGTTGATAACTATTAGGAAAGAAAAGCCCCTGCCATCTAAACAGCAGCACTTCCCTGTTACAGAAGGCACACTCCCATACAGCTGTGCACAACAGAAGCGACCAGATGCAGATGGGGAGAGGAAGCTGCAGAGGTGGCACTGCTCCTAACGGGGAGCCAGGACTTGGACCACCTGTCCAAAGGCTCTCTAGCAGATGTGGCCAGGGCAGGTCCATAGGGCCTGGGTTCAAGGGTGGAGGAACAACAAGCCAAAGGATAGGTCAGAATCAGTATCCAGGAAGCAATGTCCCACGGGGTCAACCAGCATGACCCAGGAAACCAGGGGTAAGTCAGAGTCCAAGGAGGGGTCAGAAGGCACTGAGGAAAGTTCCGGAGATGAGAAGGCAGTGACTGTCAGCTAGGGGGAAGGTTAGTGGAGCAGCCAGAAGGCAGAGTGGAGTCCCCAGCTTTCCCTTTTGATCTGAATCCCAGGAAGGCACTCCCTGACCACCCTTCCCAGTCCCAAGGGAAACAGCCCTGACTGGCCGCCACACTCCGGGCTTCTCCCAGGCCCTGGCCGAGAGTGCATCCTCACCTACAAGCACCTCCTTCCGCTCCAGGATGCTCTTCTGGGGCAGCTGAGCGGCTGAGCTGCCGGAGTCGATCGCATTGTCCAGGAGGCCGGGGCCTGGGTGGGCACCTTTGGGTAGTGTTCCAGGCGGGAGTGACGGCTTGGCTGCAGCACCTCCCACAGCCACTACCTCATTGGCTGTGTCTGGCTGCGTGGTCTCTTCCTCCGGCAGCTCAAAGTCCCCGCTGGGGCCTCCACTCACTGGTACCTCCAGCTCATCCCGGACTGTGGTCAGGAGGAACTCCGGAGTCGGGGACTGCAGAGAAGGGGCAGGACCCCAGAAGTCAAGGCCAAGCAACCTAGACAGCCACACACATAAGCCCCCACCATCCCTCCATCCCCCAGAGTGCTAAGTACTCCCCACACTTGGTAAGCAGTGCACTGTGCAAAGCACCGTCCCCACGAGGGAGGTAATATTACCTCCAATTTACAGAGCAGGAAGTAAGCCCAGAGAGGTTAAGTGACTTCCCAAGGATACACAATAAGCAGAAGCAAAGTGGAAATCTAAATCTATCAGCCAAGCATGGTGATGCATGCCTATAATTCCAGCACTCTGGGAGGCTGGGGCAGGAGACTGCAAATCTGTGCCACCTCCCACTCCTACCCCCCAAAAACTAGATCCATGCAACTCCAGAGTCTGTGTTTCTAGTCACTCTAATATGCTGCCTCTGTTCTCAATCTGGCCCCATCCTGTCCCCTCCAGCTGCCTTATTAACAACCCTCAGGGGACCCCTGGGTGCAACTGCTATGTACTTGTGCCTGGCCCCAAGGCAGAGGAGAGTCCCTCAGTCGGTCCAAGAGCCCAACTCCACATCCAGACAGCCAGCCAGTGACTAGAAACCCTGGTGTCACCCTCCACATGGAGGCAGGACGGTGTGAGGACTCCTGAGAGCAGAGCAGGGGCTGTGGGAGCCATCAAGGCAAGGCAGCTGCTCCCTTGGGTGCTGTGAGTCTGATCCCTAGGCAAGGAAGGCAGTGCGCTGGAGCTACACTTGTGGCCTGGGCTCTGGCTCCAAGCCCCGCCATTGTCTTTGCTTCCTGCTCGGCCAAGCCTCCACAAAAGCACCAGTCTGCCCCAGCTGCTCAGAGGAACCCAGCACAGGGCCCGCTCCCACGGGGACAGATGCTGACTCCAGGAAGCTCTGCCCACAGCCCTGTGGGCCCCCATGCCCAGCGTAGCCACACGGACCAGGCTTCTGCTCCCCTTCACCCGTGCCATCCTGAGTGCTCCTCATCCTCCTCTTCCCTCAGTCCCCACCCAGCCCTCCTGCCCCTCACCCACCCACACACACACCCAGGCCCCCAGACTGCCCCATCTCAGGAGCCAACTGCTTGGTTCCCATCCTGACACTGGCACTGCTCTGGAGCCCTGGCAAGTGGCCTCCGCTCTGGGACAGGAGCCCATCACAGTGCCCCAGGGGTGAGCGTGGAGCCAGGGGAGAGGAGAGGCCACAGAGAAGCCTGAGCACAGCTGGCCCGGGGACAGGCTCCCCACACAAGTAAGCTCAAGGGCCCTGTCCACTCAGCTCAGCACCGAGTCACCCTCCAGCCAGCAGCAGTCACAACAATGATGAGGACAATGACTGTGGCTAAGCATTTAGTTTGTGTACTGTTGCCAAACCTCGTGCTGAGCACTTTGGATGTGTCACAAAATTTAATTCTCATAATACAATGATGGTCTTTTTGTTACTTTCTCCTTTTCATAGGCAAGGAAATGGAGGTCTAGGAAGGGTCAGTGACCAGCCTGAAGTCACATGGCTGAAAACTGGCAGCAGGATTCAAATCTAGGCTGCCGGCTCTCAAGTCTGTGCTCCTCACCAGAGCACATGGCTCTGGCCCTCCTCATGGCACTCCATGCACCCAGTTCCCATCAGCCCACATCCACACACCCAATCCCCTCCCCATCGGCATCATGGCCCAGTATCAGAGCCCACCCCTGGCTTTCTGACCCACTCTGCCTCTCCAGCTCCATCGCTGTCCCGATCCCGTGGCTCGCACCCAGCCCTGGTTCTCTGCCCCATCACCCCTGCCTGGCTCATCTCCAGCACCTCCCAGTCCTCTCCCTACCCAGCTCCATCCTCCTGCCCAGGCCCTGACCTCCTCTTGTGGCCAATCCTCTCCCAGTGTCCTCACCTGAGCCACTTCTGTGGGTCCAGGGGCCGTGGTCCCCAGGGGCAAGGTGCTCCTCTCAGGGACATCAGGCTCTTGGGTGGTAGCTGGTCTGGGAAGGGCCCTTGGCCGGGAGGTAGCTGTGCTGACCAGCCTGGGTGTTGGGGCCTCCGTGTCCAAGACAGCCACCGTGGTGGGGGTTGAGGGGGCCGCAGGGGTGGTGGCCTGGGCTGTGGCAGCTGTGGTCAGTGGAAGAGGCAGAAGCCTCCGTATGCCAGTGGTCCTTATGGTAGCAGTGGTGGCCGTGGAAGGGGGTTCTGCAGGGGTGCTGGGAGCAGCAGTGGCCATGGTGGCAGGTGCTGTGGCCACAGTCGGGGCCCCTGTAGTTGCAGCGGTGGTTGCTATGGTGGTGGAGACAGTGGTGGCTCTCTGGCTGGGCTCTTCCAGAAGCTCTGTCACCACTGGGGGACTGGTGACTGGCTCTGGGGTAGGACGCTCAGAGGGAAGCTCTTCAAATGGGGTGCCTACAGGCTGGATGTCCGTGGTGGGCAGCACTGCAGGTGTGGTGGACACGGCCAGGGCCACTTCGGGGCTGAACCGCATGGCTGTCTCAATGCCCGACTCCTGCTCGAAGTCTGAAGGGGTAGGGAGAGGGAGAAAGCTAGGGAGCTGGGTAATGTGAGGGGATGAGGATCCCAGGTAAGCAGCAGCCGTCTAAGTGACCCCCCCACACCACCACCAAGCTTCCAGGAAAACATGAGGGAAAGGAGGAAGACAGCCTGGCCTCAGATTTCCAAATGGCTGATACTCTCTAGCTCCTCTGTGCCTTGCCAAACATTCTCCAGGGAACCAATGCCTCCAGGAAGCCTCCCTGCCTGGAGCTCCTATCAGCTTGAGTCCAAGCAGCAGCAATGAAGGCGCTACTGGCTGCAAATCTCACTTTGGGTTAAAGGGAGCAGAGGTGTGACATTCGGGAAGTGTCAGGTGCATGCCCACTGCGAGTCTGAGGCAGTGACCCGACCCCCCCCTCCAAGGCCTGGACAGAGGGCAAGAGGGAGAATGGGCCCTTCCTACAGGGAACTGGCTCAGTCAATGCCCCCAGGATAGGCAAAAAAAAACTTGGAGGGAAATGAGATGAAGGGAGTAAGGAGGGACTGGGGGAGTGTCCAAGAGAAGCCCAGAGCTCTGGGGGCTGAAGAGGCAGAGGACAGGAGGGAGGGAGATTCATTAGGGAAGGGTCTTTACCAAGATTAACATGGACAAGGCTTCAAGGAGTGGGCTAGAGGGAGGCTAGAGGCTGGCAGCAGCCAGTTCCATAGCATGTGGCCCAGGTTTCAGCAGATGCCATCCTGTTCTCCACTGGGATCACCCACCTACCATTTCTAGACCTTCCCCTTCAGACACTGACTTCGAGTCCCCAAGAGGAAAGTATGTTTTTCCCCATCTACAAGGAAGAATATGGAGACAGCAGCAGCAAGGCCACGATGAAGCCACCTAATCTCACCGCGCTCTGTCCGACCCACGGCCTGACACACCTTCACCAGGGCAGGGCCACCAACCAGTGGCCTGGGCACCACTGATCCATCAGCCCTGCCTCAGCCCCACCCCGGGCACAGCTGATTGGATCCAAGGGGCCCACCTGACCCCAGCTAAGCCAATCACTGCTGAGGACCTGCCATCCCCACCAAGAGCTGACGCTAAATTCCTCCAAGTGGATGAATAGTGCCATGAAGACTGGATCACTGAGGGGCATCTGTTTCCGACACAGGCTAGAGGACTGCAGAGCGACCCTGCCAGCATGGAGATTCAGAGACAAGAGGCCATGGGGAGCTAGGAGTCCCCAGTACTAAGGACCCTCTGGCCTGGTTCACTGCCAAGGAGGATGCTCTGCCCTTTGGGAGCCCAGTCTGACCCCTGTACTACAGGAGGACTGCGTGGGTTCCCAGGGGTGGGGCGCCGATACACACTGGTCATTACAGGCAGGCAGGGACACAGGGAGGTACTTACAGCCGGAGCCCGACCCTGAGTAGAGGTCATCCAGTTCATCATCAGGAAAAGAGTCATCATCCCCGGAGCCCTCCAGGTCCACAGGCCTCTCAAAGTTCTCACTGCGCCAGCGCTGAGCCTGGAAAGGCGGGACAAGCACAGGCCTCAGAACCCGAGGCCAGCACCCTGAACACACCCAGAGGGATGGCAGGCAGATTGGAGGGCTGAGTAACATCCATGTGGGCAACAGGGTAGCAGCTCCATCTCCTGCCTGACGGCCACCACTAGGAACCCCTGGCTTCCCCTCCATCCCCTGCTCAGAATCCCTGAGTTGTGGAACCTGGTTTAGAGCCAGCCAGTTCTGAGTCTGAGTCCTGGTTCCTTTGATTACTAAATGTGGGGCCTGGGGTAAGTTATCTCATCCCTCCATGCCTTAGTTTACTCATTTGGAAAATAAGTGAAGAGCACCTGGCTCCTCAAACTGTGCATGTGCAACACGCTAATTCCCAAGCAGTGCTGGCACATCCCATGTGCAGTGAATGCTCAGCACAAGCTGTCTGTCACCCTCGATGTGGCCAGTGTCATCAATCCACTTACAAGTGCCTACTGTGGACAAGAGCCCACAGAGTCCTCCAGACAGGGTTGGGGTACAAAGCGTATCAGCCCAGTGCACAGATGGAAGAACTGAGGTGCAGCTGCCCAGGCCACCAGAGGGCAGGGGATGCATGAGACTCAGCCTCTGCTTGGGACCCTAAATGGCACCACAAATTCCCAAAGGCAGGGCACTTAATACTATCGTATCTGGTAGACACGGGTTTGGGGAGGTTTGGGGAGGTTTGGGACTCAGGGAGGGCAATTCCTTGGTGGGGAACCAGAACGGGGAAAGCTCCCTCCACCAGCCTACCCCACAGCCCAGAATCAGCACAGGGCCTACATGCTACCCCCACCTCCAGGGGCCAGGAGGGCCAGGAGGGGTGAGAGGGGTTTCTGCAAGGGTCCAGCTCACCAGGCCTTGGATCCTGAGTCCAATCTTCCCCTCTACCCTCCCCTGCAATGCTAGGGCTAGAGCCAGAGCTAAGGACCTCCAAGCCAGGAGAGCAGAGCCCAGAGGGGAACAGGCATGGCTCTGCTCTGCAGCTCTAGTCACAGTCCTTGCCCCGAGAGATCTCAGAGGGAAGTCAGATCACTCCTGGTGCCAGGATATGAAGGATGTGGGTGTGGCATTTGGGTTTTAAACACTGAAAATGGGAAAGAAAGGCAGCTCCGGCAACAGAAAGAGAAAAAGCAGACTCCAAGGTGAGGAAGTGCAGCCATTGTCCTTGAAACGGACCCTACCTACCCCCTATCCTCCCCCAGCACTCTGGTCCCATTCTGCTCCATGCCTCCTTCAATCCTGCCTCCATCCCTTCGTCCTCAAACTAGGTGCAGCTAACTCCCAATCCCACCTCACTTCTGAGAAGCCTACTACTTTGAGCTTTCAGAGAACCTGGTGGTCCTGATTTACATCTATCACTGCTGCTTTGCTTGGTGTTCACATGTCCATGGGGCTGTGCCCACCCCTGCTAAACTAGACCCTTGATGAAGGCAACGTGCGTCCATGTCAGGCAAGGTGCCTGGCACGGAGTAGTTTCGGAACATATTTGTTAAGGGTTGAGTTAGAGTTAGAGGCTGAGGAAGGGCAGAGCAGGCTGGAGCAGGGGCCCAATCACAGACAGGTTTCAGGGTTTTGCAGTTTTTCTCTTGAAAACTGGTCAATGCACAACAAAGAATTTTGTGAGAGCTAAATGCAGGAGTCCAGTAGGTCTCAGTGCCTGAGCATCTGCAATGTTTGACTGGCAGTGGGAGCTGTGAAAGGTGTATGAGCAGGAGAGGGGCTGGATCAGCACTTTGTGCACAGCCTCTCATACTCCTGCCACCAATAGGCCTCCTTCTGGAGTTCATTCAGAGCCAGAGACAGGATCTCAGTCCTGGCTTCCTGCCTGCAGCCTCAACCACCTGCTCCAAGCCCTGCACAGCCCAGCCAGGGCAAGGAGCCAGGAGATGCCCCCTCACCACACACACACGCACACACGCACACACACGCGTGCGCACACACACGTCTCCAAGTAATGAATTAATCAGTATTTACTTTCTACCAGTGAGTCATGGAGTGGAACAATTAGCGTAAGTGTTCCCGTGACTAATTGCTGGGTTTTCCTCCTTTTCAGACATTCCAGGAGTGCACAGCAGCCACTGTCCAGGTGTTTGCTGCTCCCATCTCCAGCCAGAGGAACAAATCCCCAGGAGCGCAAGCGGGAGTCCCCCAGGAACTTTCTGCCCCTGGGAACTAAGCAGCCACCGGGCTTGAGCAGGGCCAACTTCACTTTCTACCCCTCAGGCAGCTGGGGAGTGACCAGGAGGCCATTAGTGGAGAGGAAGGATTTTGAGAAGTCAGTGCTCCCTGGGACCCCAAACAGGGAGTCAAGTTTCCACGGTGACTAGTGCAATGCAGCAGCCCCCAACATCCTGACTCTGGAAAGATCTGCACAAACCCAAAGAGTCCCCTACCTCCCAAAGCCGCAGAAACCTCTGGAGATGACACACCCAGAGACAGAGAACACAGCAGCAACCCCAACACACTCACCTAAAGGCAGCCACAGCAAGGCAATGTGTCAGCGTGCCTTTGGTGCACACAGCACTGCAAGAGAGGGAAGTGGCGGGGTGGGGTGTACTGTGCAGCTCTGAGGCTCAGAGACAAGCATCAAGCCTCCTGTGAATCCATCAGCCTCCACTCAGGTAGCTCTCACCTAGATACTATTCATCCCTAGCTCAGTAGCCATTGACATGACAACCGTTACCATGACAACCATCTCCTCCATGGTAAGGACCATGAGCTGCAGCTCCCCACAGAGATGGGGGGGGGTGCAGGAGAGGGAGAGATCCTGGAGGAACAGAGAGGGAGGGTGGAGACAGGGATGGAGAGGCAGAGGACAGAGAGGGGCCAGGGGGTAGAGGGCCACAGGCCAGGGAAGGGGCAGAAGGAGGGTGAGAAGGCAAGAGTCGGAAGCAGAAAGCTCTCACATCTTAATTTAGCTTCCTGCTGATCAGACAAGGCTAGGGAAAGGGCTACCTCAGTGATTTTCCAAGCCTGCCTCTGAAAGAACATTCTTCCCAAATAATAAGCAGCCCCCAAATGAGGTGCAGAGGGTGGCTGGGGGGACTCAACACTGGGGACACCCAAGGCCTGTGGGAGGTGGCTTCTTGTGGAGTGCCAAGGGAAGGGGAATGGAAATGGCCTCGAAGGCAGCACGGAACATCTTGGGAGTCACAAAATGCCAAAGGAGAGTGGCAACCAGCCTTTGACTCCTAAATGACCTCCACATTTACATAATTTCATGCATAATGTACATAATTATCCATGCTATTCCCTTCAAGCAAAACTAAATCCAAATGCCCCATGATCCTACTGGCTTCTCCTGGACCCACACTGTGACCCTCCAGGTAAATTCATACCCTCCCACCTCACAGGGTGGCGGACACCCCTCCCCCCACACACACACAGTGACTGACAAACCATAAAGCCCAACATCTTCATGTATGCACTGCATGCCCCAGACACACACATTCTAACACACAAACACACACATGCACACATACCACACAATTAACAATGTTTGCCAACCCCAACCTGTACATTCTCCAGAGCGTATTGGGAATACAGCCCAATGCACTCCAGCACACACCTCCCATCTGCTACACCCTGAGCTACACACACACACACACACACCCCAGGGACACTTGCAGACATACACCACAGCCTTCCTCAGCTCACAGATGCCCCACATAAACCTCAACAAAGAGCATGCCCACCAGGAAGTGCCTACCCTCCTGCTTCCTGCCACCACCAACCCCAGGGTAGACACCCAGCAGAGGATTCCAGGTGGGCTCCTGGGGATCTGAGCATTGGGGCCCAGAGGAGCCATGGAGGCCAGTGGGCTCTGGCAGAGGGCTGGCTGCCTGCCAGGTGCTGGAAATACCCCACTTGTGCTGTCTCCTTGATCCCCATCCCACAGATGCAGATGTTGGGTTAGGACTGTGCTGTGAACACTGGCCCTTGGTCTCTGACACCCTTGCCCCAAATACTCTGAGGTCACCCAGACCCACTGCTCCTCCTGAGCCAGGGTTCCTACACCTTACCACAGTCCCACTTCCCACACCCTCTGTACCACCCAATGTCCACCCTTTCTCCACAGCACACAGCACACACCGTGAGCTCCCAGCTCCCACCCTGCTGCCACCTGCTTGATGGCCATGTCCCTGAATAGACCTCACCCAACCAGGTACACACACACACCACACACCTGGGCCCACCACCAGGCCCCTCACCCACATACACACTGACACTCGCAGGGAGTACACAAGTGCACAGGCACACTGCAGGGTAGGTGTGGCATCCTGCCCAACAGACTGACACCCCTGCCATTCTCCTCCCCCCGTCACCCCCAGGCAGGACTGACTGGTAGCCTCGTCCCACAGAACCCCTAAAGCTTCCAGCCCAGGACAGCCAGTCCCAGCAGTGTCTAGCAGCACCCCCGCCCCCGTCACCACCCCGACATATCTTACTCTCTCCACAGTTTCAGAGCCACTGGGGGGCTCCTCTCCGGGCTTCCCTCTCTCCCTGGACCACAGCCAGGGCTGGGGTGGGGAACGTCCTGATTCAGACAAGTCCCTGCCCTTCCACAGCCACTCACCATCCACTCTGAGGGCAGGGGACACGCTAGGGAGAGCCAGGCCACCTCCCTCACCCCCAGCCCCAGCCCCCTCCAAGTCTGCTTGAGAAGGCTGGGGTCTTTTGTGCCCAGCCCCCATGGCCTTCCGCTGCCCACCACGAGCTGCCCAGACACGGTGCCACAGACATGAACCCAGGATCTATCTGTTCCTCCTCTTACTGCCCGCTGGCTGCAGGCAACTCAGTTAATCTCTCCATACCTCAGTTGTCTTCCCTGTAAAATGGAGAGGATAAAAGAGGAGGTGGTTCTCACAGTTGCTGTGAAGATTAAGATCACACAGGTAACAAACACAGGCCCCTAAAACAAGCAAAAGCAGCATAAAGTAACGTAGCCAAGGTCATTTTTAGTTGCACGCTCAGAGCTCTATGACCACCTCGGGAAACTATGTCCTTTAAGCCTCAACCTCCTGGTGAGAGTAAATGGAGATGAGGATATTAATGCGCAGAGAGACCGAGTGGCAGTGCCAGTGCCACACAGCAAGGGAGAATGCGGGGGGGGGGAGTGACTGGGAGAGGGCGAGCCACAGACAGACCCAGACACACAAATCAGGTCAGCTGGCAGGGGGCCAGCACCCTGAGCCACACTAATCACACTGTAAAAGCTAACAGCACAATCAAGAGTAATTAGCTTGGCCCGGGCTCGGTCCCCTAATTAGCCAGACACAGGCTCCACTCTCCCGGTGCTTAAGATGTGATGTGAGCAAGGGCCTTAGGTTCAGTCTTGGGTTCAAGTCCAGCTCTGCTTACTTGCTGAGTGACTCTGGGCAAGTTGCTTGGCCTCTCTAAGCCTGTTTCTTTAACTGGGGAGTGAAAATAACAGCCTTCATAGAGCTACTGTGAGAATCGAGTGAGACCATGTACCAAAGGTACACACTGCAGGACACAGCCAGAGCTCAGTACAGTATCTGCATGGTATTCCCACGGCACGGTTCCCTCATCAGGCCACAACTTTAAGGCTGAACCAGGCCTGAGAGATCACTCAGTTCAATTCCTTCTGCCAACAAGTGGGGAAACTGAGGCACAAAGAGGGTAAAGCCTTGCGTTATCCCACCCCTGAGAAGTGAGTGGTTGGGAATGAGACTGCCAACCAGCATTCAGAGAGGTAAAGCAAACCACCCAAAGACACAGTGACACTGACCAGCTCCTGGAAGCAGGGGAGTAAAGGAAGGGTCTCAGCAGAGCCCTCTGGATCCCTGCAGACTCCGTCCCCAAAAGGCCCTTGGTCCTGTGAGAACTCAGTGCCCCTCACGCTCACCAGCTCCACCCCGGAGACCCAGAGCGTCACCACAGGAATGTGGGTCGGGCCAGGCTCTGGGCAGCAGGACAGCCAAGGGGCTGCACAATGGATGGCCTGGGCCAGGAGGGGGATGCCTCGGTCCCCACCCCCGCTGGGCCACAGCTGCCCTGGCTGGGAACCCAGCACTGCCCACACCCACTTGCTGCTGGCCATGTGGGGCAGGAAGGCAGGAGAGGGGTGGAGAAACCCTGCCAAGCCCCTCCTTCCACACCCAGCCAGGCCCAGACTTGCACCCTGACCGGCCGCCATGCCCTCCTCCACCTCCCCTTCAGCCACAAGGGCAGCTCAGAGGGCAGCACCCCCTCCTTGGGCCATCACACCCCCACCAGCTTCTCCTAGAAGGAGATCCTGCTGCAGATCCCCTCCCTTCCCAGGCTCTCCTCCCCCAGGCTCCCAACATCCTCCCAGAGCCCCCTCCCACACCCCAGACCAACAGGAGAGCAGGTGGCACCCTGGCTCCGGAGGCACATGCGCCCTCCCCCTACCACCCTTGCTCTGCCTCATTTGTAAAATGACAGCTCAAGCCTAGCCATCTAAGCAGGGCCTTTCTGATCCTGACAGGCTGTGCTTGCTAGAAGCCAGGGCTTGAGTTAAGGAGACCCAGGCCAACGTTACTTATAAGAGGGAAAAGTGGGAGCGACCTAACCGCCCACAGAGGACTAGTTAAATAAGTGAGGTCACAACCTCAATGTGGGATAGTATACAGCTGTCAAGAAGTGTGTTTACACAAATCCACAGTAATTGGGTCCCTAAAAAGTCTGAATGTATCACAGAAGGCTTTACTTTTTTTTAACTTGTTCCAAAGAATAATTAAGAATTTGGGGAAAGGCAGTACAGCTGGGCTGCTGGAAGGATTGCCAGACGCTCCATCCCTCAGTGCCCATGGCCCTGGACAGACCTCTAATCTCCCAGCCTGCTGTGCCTGTTAAACAAAGGTAATGATAGCCACCTGGCGAGCTGCCCCGGAGGAGGCTGGCCGTGCTCGCACTTGAGTGCTGGCTGTTAATGCTGTTATCACCGTTAAGTTTAAAAAGTAGGTTACAAAACACACGCGGAACCTGCTCCTGTTTTAATAAACTCACTACCAATGTGAATTTCCAGACCCTGAATTTGGAAGGTTCCAGGAGGCTCTCCAGGTAGGGAGATCACAGGGGAATCTGAAGCTTCCACGTTTTCCATGACAGACTCACAGCATTTTCAGCATTAGAAACAGCACGCTCCTCCTGCCACGCTCTGCTCTGTGAAATCCCCAGCAGGAACCCCGCCAGGCTGTGCCCCTCTAGAGTGATCGCAGAGCAGGGAGCAGGGACGAAAGGACACAGCGCCTCCAAGGAGTTGGCAGGCGGTGTCTCCCCGTAGGCAGGCAGGCAGGCAGGCTGGCAGGGCTCCTCCCTCCCCTGGCACTGCCCTGTCTGTCTGGTCTCCACCTGGGAGGGCACCCAAAGCAGAAGCCCAGTTTCTGGCTACACCTGCCAGAGAAGTCCTCACCCGCTGGGACAGAGGATGTCACCAGGCCCTGGAAAGCCCAGACCTCTCCTCGCTCCACACCGGGACACCTCTGTTACTGTTCCACCTGTCCCAGCCCCTTGCGGTCACGTCACCCTCCAGGCCACTGACATCGCCCATTGATTCCTGTCCCCGGGCTTGTGCTGAGAGCAGGACACCTCATGGAGGTCCCCTTTCCAGGCCTGCTCCTTCTCACTCCTCCACCGGAAGGCTCTGGGAACCCAAGCTCCTTCAAGGACACCCTGCCCCAACAGCGCCCATGTGACTGTTCATCAGCACAGCTGCCGCTTATAGACACCTGCTGTGTGCCAAACACCCTGCCAGTGCTTGGAGACCTACACCCACAAGACCGGTGTGCCCCCGTGATGCTCAAGACCCCTCTGCAGGCCTGCCTATGTCACATCCACACCCCACCACTGCCCTGACCCAGATGAGGGAATCCTTTCCTGGGGACTCTAGCTCCACGGTGTTGTCACCTGCTGAGGCAGCCCATCAGCCATGCTCCCGGCTCCCACAGCCCCCCCCCACCAGATCCACTGAGCCCCTGAGCCACCCAGGAAGTGGGTACCACTGGCCTCATGTACACATGAGAGACTGACACTCTTAAGCTACCAGTGAACCATCAAATCCTGTGCCCAGGATCTCCTGAACCTCCGAGGGTACAGGTGGGGATCCCAGTTTGTGACACAACTTGTCCCCCTGGCCATTTTTCTGCAGGGGACTTGGGGCAATCTTCCCCTCCCCATGGAAATGGCCACGGCTATGTTCTTATCACCCCACTCCTCTGCACACCTTCCTGGTGAGGGATTCGCATTCCCCTTTCATAGATGGGCAAAGTGAAGTTCAGAGCGGGGGAAGCAACTGATCCAGAGTTACACAGCAATGGAACCAGGATTTAAACCCCGGATCAACTGAGCCCCAAGACCACCCTCTGTACTACAGAGCAGCCTAGGCCTGGCCTCCTCAGTCTCCCCCTCCAGAAAGCGCCCTGAGGTGAGGGGATATCAGAAGCCACCCCACCCCACTCAGCACCTTGCACAGACATGCAGGCAGACAGCTGACCGGCACGGCATGCTGACGTGACAGGTAGCCCAGAGCAGGTGAGCAGACCGATGACTCACCAGCACGTGCCTCTGGGACTGAGTCTCTGGGTTCCACACCATCCTTACCAACAAACTAGGCAAGGGCTGCTGGCCCTGGGGCTCCAAGTCTCCATGGCATTACCCGTGTGCTCCAGACCCGGCTTCCCACTCCCTAACTCGTGCCTGGGCCAGTTCCTCCACCTCGCTGGGCCTCAGTCTTCCCTCCTACACAATGGGACTGGTGACCCCCAAGACATCCAGATGCCGGCTACAATACACCTAGTACCTAACGGGCACTTAGCAGGTGCAAGGACACCACTGTGTCCCCACTCCAAGCTCACCTCCCTGATCACCAGATTCCCCCAAGCATCTCCCCACATACCCCACTTCTGCCAGAACCACGGCTGCCCCGCAGAGCTCACCACTGCCTGAAATTAATGTCTTTGTTTCCCTGTTTAACGTCGGGCTCCTCCTCACGAGCTCCCGGAGGCAGTGACCAGGTCCGTGTGGTCATTTCTCTGCCCCAGGACCCAGGAGAGTCAGCCTCTGGCAGTGTTTGTCCAGGCAACACATCACTCATCCCCCCACAGTGGGAGCCAGGCCAGGCCCTGCCCTTCTCTGAGCTTCAGTCCCCCTTACCTAAAACCAGGGGGACACACAGGGTTCACTCCGATCCCTCCAAAACCTAGCCAGGGGGACTCCAAGTGGACTGCAGAGGACAAGGGAAATTGAGACTGATGCCAGCGTATTTTGTTATGAAATATCTATGCAAATTATATGTCAAAGCACGCAGGTATGAGGGCTCCCAGTGGACCCCACACCTCTGGGCACTGTCCAAGCAGGCCTGTGCTGAGAGCAGGCGGTGTTTGCAGACAGCCACTGAGCACGCTAGGCTCTGTGTTCCCAGTCATCTTCTCAGGACCAGGTGAAATGGGCTCCTTACTCCTAGGCTCTGAGGCCCAGTGGCCTGCTAGAGTCAGTGCACTCCAGTGGAGGTCGGGGTGAGAGGTAAGAAGAGGGGGTGCAAGGCAGGTGGGCATGGGAGCCAGTGGTGGGGGTGGGCTAGGGGTGCAGACAGAGGCCCCACGGCCACATCTGGCCCAACACTCCCAGGACCAGCCCTCAGAGCTGAGGGACCCTCGTCTGACCTCAGGGACACCCTGTAGCCAGGTGAGGAGCTCCAGGAGCCTCACCAGCCCTAGGTCTCCATGGGCTGAGGTAGCCTCTTCCAGGAAATGGCACGGCCCCTGCTGGAGTCAGCAAAGGCAGGCCCAGCCCTGCCAGCCATCCTGGGAGAGCACCCCACTCCAACATGTTCCCCAGGCACAAGCAGGGCACACGCTCAGTGTGCGTGCATCTAGGTTGAGCTCTGAGAAGCTGGGCTATGGCTTCCCTCGCCCTCCTGTTGGCTGAGTTATTTATACCTCACACAGTGGAGATACCTCCTGCCCCCAGCCCAGAGCTGCCCCACTGGCTTCCGGGCTGTTCCACTCCAAGGAACAGAACAAGCCATACTCAGGTGGCCTGTGCCACGGAGGCCTTAGGTCACCACCACTATTGCCCACAGGCCAAAGAGAGGCGCACAGCAATAAGTCAGACCAAAGATGGAGGGGAGGGCTGACAGCCCCCAGAGGCAACTGCTGAGTCCTGGGAGACCAGAGGGGCTCACACTAAACAGGGCCTCTGAAGATAAACTTGGGTCCAAATTCCAGAACCAGCTTTCAGCAGCTGTGCAACTCTGGACAAGGAAGTCAACCTCTCTGACATACTACATGAGCATAATAACAGCCCCGACCTTGAAACTCTGGGAGGATTCGATGACATGACCCAAACAAGGCTCTTACTCGTTCCCCCAACTGTAAATGGGACATTGACACAGGCCACAGGTCATGAGGACCAGAGTACCACTTCTCAAATGGGCTCCTGCCTCTTTTCCTCTGCTCTCAGGGGGGCCCATGAGTCCTGCCACCAACCCCTGCTTCTCCTTCACAATGCTCATCACATAGCTGAGAGCCTCCTACGTGCCAGGCCCAGTGTGGGGTTTTACACATTGTGCTACTGAATCTTCAAAACAACTCCTCAAGGGATTGGTTCTCCTCCCACTTTGCAGGGAGCATTCTGCCCTGCTCAGTACCCATGTTCCATAAATACCTGAGGGATGAACAGACACAAGAGTGAACGTGATCACAGCGCTGGATAATGACAAGCTGGTGAAGCTGCGGAGAAATCCAAACCCTCATGCACCACTGGTGGGAATGTAAATTGTGCAGCCACTTCAGAAATGGGGCTGGCAGTTCTTTGAAATGTTAAACAGAGTCCCATATGACTCAGTCATTCTACTCCCAGGGTGTATATTCAAGAAAAATAAAAACATATGTCCACATTATTTTTTAAAGTGCAGCATTCTCCATAACAACCAAGAAGTTGAAACTAACCAAACAGCCATCAAGTGAGGAGTGGGCAGATAACATGTGGTATGTCCATTCAACGGAATATTATTCAGCAAAAAAAAAAAAATGAAGTCCCGATGCCTGCTACAATGTGAAGGAGCCTTAAATACACTATGCTAAGTAAAAGAAATCCATTACTAAAGACCACACATTGTATGATTCCACTTGAATTAAATGTCCCCAGACACAGACACAAGTGATGCCTGGGACTGGGCAGGAGCAGAGTGGCTGCAAATAGGTACAGGGTTTTTTGGCAGAGTGATACAAATGTTCTAAACTTTGAAAAGGTTACATAACTCTGTAAATAAATCAGAAAGCGCTGAACTACAGCAGCCCTCTCTGTGCATGGGGGAGACTGTCCAAGACCCCAGGGGATGCGTGAAACCTCACATGGCACAAACCACATACACGTCCTGTTTTCCCCTGTGCCCTGCAGCACCGCCCCGCAGCACCGGAGTTCTGCTGTCCTGTGTTCTCTGTCTGCCACCTGCTCTGCGTCACCACTCTGGGCTTTGGGGCCATTATTAAGTAAGCAGGGTCACTTGAACTCAGGCACTGAGAGAGAGCCAAGATGCTACTAAGTGACACGTAGGCCGGCAGCACACACAGCACAGGAGATTCTTGTCTCCGACGGGACAGAGCGGGACAGCTCAAAATTTCATCACACTACTCAGAACGATGCATAATTTAAATTTTATGAATTGTTTATTTCTGGAATTTTCCACTTAATAGTTTTAAGCTGCTGTTGACTATGGGTAACTGAAGTCATGGAAAGTGAAACCACAGCCAAGAAGGGACAGTGTATACATTTAGGACGGGTGGATTGTATGGAATGTGAGTTATGTCTCAATAAAGCTGTTTAAGGAAAAAAAGAAAGAGGCTGGGGATGTAGCTCAGTGCAAAAGCCCTGGGTTCAATCCCTACCACCGCGGGGGGAAAAGGAGGAGGAGACAGGAGAGAAGACAGAAAAAGAAAGGATGTGAGACTGAAGCTCAGAAAGAGGGGAAAACTTGCCCAGGTTCACACGACAGAGCCTAGACTCAAATCCAGATGACAGCTCCCAGTGCTCCTTGTCCTGGAGACACCTTTGCTTTGTCCCTCCTGCCACATCCGCGCTCCTCTCAACCAAGCTCCAGGCCCCCCACCTCGGGACGGGCAAACATTTACTCTGCAGACCTTGAGTGAGTGAGGCCCAGCTCAGCAACAGCCTCCTCTGAGCTTGTCAAAGGCCACTTTGCCAGGTGGGGCCACTGAAGGGACAGTCTCAGCCCAGTCTTGAAAGGAACCCAGAGGAAGGGTGGCGCCCCAGACAGAAGCTGGCTGCCATCCCCGTCCCAGACCTGTTTCCCAGCTGCAGCCCTCAGGGGTTGCCCACGTGGCTCCCCACAGGAAGCTACTTCCTGCCAAGGAAGGGGGCAGAGGGCTCAAATACAAGTCCATCTACCCTGTGGCCCTGTCTAAGGCAGCCTTGAGGACAGACACCCCTGTACCAGCTCCAGGGCCACCCCTTACCCCTGCCTCACCTCCCCTTGGCTCCCAGGCACCAGCTGCCACCAGGCCAGCTGGCAGCTGCCAAGCCCTGGGCTGGTTTCCGTTCTCATTCTCTGCACGCAGGCCTGTCTGTCTGGGAGCTGGGCCTAGGCCTGAGCTGCCAGCCCTTTGTCTGGCAGGGGCTTGGGGCCCCTTCCTCCCCCACACCCCACAGGCTGGCTCAGGTGTGACGCCTAACACCTTAGTCCTCTGTCCCACCACCTGGCCAAGTCTCTCCCTCCTTGGCCAAGTTCCCCATATTGTCACAGAGAAGAGAGGAGGTGACCTCACAGCCTCACAGCTCAGACTGCAGGGCAGGGGCCACAAGGATCTAGAGGAAGGGAGGCCAAGAACTCCACAAAGACCTCTCAGTCCCAGAGATGGGTTCAGGGAGCCGGAGAAAGCCCAGTGTCCCGTGTTCTCTCCCCGACACTCACCTGCCTCCTGAGGGCCCAGTGTGTCCATGTCCTGCAGCTCACAGCACAGGTCCTCCCACTGAGCTCAGAGTCACACACTCACCGGGTCCTCAGGGAGCTGAAGGCCTTGCCCACTTCCCTGCCTGCTACGGACAAGGCCAACACAGCCCTCCACCAGGAGTCCCCCCAGACCCGTGCTGGGCCCAGGGGAAAGGCTCAGGCTCTGACATCTGACACTCACCAGTTTCACCAGTTTCCAGCCCCTTCCCTATGGAACCGAACCAGGCCAAGGCCAGCTCTGGGGCCAGGCTGCCCACCAGTCCCGGCCCCGGGGGAATGAGTGAGTCTCAAATGGGCTGGCCCAGGGGTCAAGCTCCGTAGAAGACAAGCCTATGAAAGAAGGACGGGCTTGAAAAAATGGGCTCAAAGCTGCACATAGCAAGGGGCTGCTGTGAGGACAGTGTTGTTCCCCAAGCTCCAGGACAAGGACGGGGGTGATGGCTGCCATCTCTCACTAGCACGGCCCCACTCCGCCACACCAGTCATAGCCACGGGCACTGCAGTGTGTGGACCCTGGGCCCCCGGAATCCCAATCCTTGCAACTCCCTGGAATGCCACAGGCACCATCCCTGTATAGAGAACAATGCAGGTTCAGAGGACAACACAGACACAGGGACCGGCCCAAGGTCACCCAGTTGACAAGCTGAGACCCGAGTAGAGCCCCCATGAGGCTGATGCCCAAAGCACCTTCTTGTCACCATTTTTCACAATGGCCCCTTAGATACACACATCCACACCAACATGGGGTGCTGGGGGCAGAGGAGCAGAGTGGGGCCTCAGCCTGCATAAGCTGAGTACCCAGGGTAGAGTAGGGTTCTACTCCCTTCCATGGCGTACCAAGGACAGTCACCTTGGAGCCATGGTCCACGTGACCCCTGCCACGAGGAGCATCCTCAAAATGCCCCACCCCCAAAGCACCTGTCAACAGCAGCCCTGCCGACACCTGGTGGGATGATTCCCCGGCAGGAGTGTTCGGGGCATGATGGCGTTCTGCACCCATGCTCCCTGTCTCCTAAATGCCAGCAGCACCTCCTTTATGGTGGCAACCCACAATGTCCCATGCACCAAGAGTCAACACCTTCCATGGCCAGCTCAGGCCCCAGCTCCCTTTGGAAGGTCCCTATCCCAACCTTGTCCCTGGTGACCACTGCTCCTGCTTAGGGCCCCAAATTCGCTATTTCCTGGTTGGGCCTTGCTTTCCTACTTCATCAGAAATGCCCCTCCTAGTAAGCAACAGGGTTGTCCAGTCTGAAGAGTCCCCTTCAGGGTCAGCGTCAGGTGCAGCTGAGTGAGGACCCACCTCTCCCGGCCTCCCTCATGGCAACTGTCACTTTCCACTGGAACACACAGCCACACCCTCTCGCCTCTCCCCAGCACGTCCACAGCCTGGGTTTAGTAAATTACATAGAGCCAAATCGCTGGAGGAACCCAGGCCGGTTTTCGGGGGCTGGGGCTGGAGTGGGCCTGGAGTCAGGCAGACAAAGCTATTCTCCCCCCCCTCCGCCCTTGCCGTAATCACCCTAAGGAGGCCAGACGACCAGCTGCTCCTCTGGCCTGGGCGCTCTAGACCCTGGGATTAATGACTGGGATTAAGGACAAACAGCCCTGGTAGTTCAGATCCCTCCCAGAGCTACAACTGCATGTAGGCCCTGTGGCTGAGTGAGGGGAGGGACAGCAGCTGGGGACTCCTGATCCCCAGCTGTGTCGGGCACAAACACCGTCTCCCACACAGACACTGGGAGCCCCACACATCTACACAGGTGCCCAGCAACACACCTGCTCACATGAGCGTGCAGCACATCCCGGCCCTCACCCAAACCTGTGTCAATGGCAACTACACACGGAAAAGGAGTACCCGGCTCGGCCACGGCCTGGACACTGGGCTGCAGGCTCCTCTGGATCTGAAATTGTCCCCCAGCCTCCTGTTTCCCACCTAACATGAGAACAGAACTCACCTGAGCACAGGCTCAGCTCCCAGGGGACACAGAGGGGACACTCCCCTGTGGAGCGGCCCCCTCTGCTGTGTGGCCCATTCAGCCACACTCTGTCTTCAGGTTCAGTGTCCTCCTCAGAGCAAAGCCGGGGCTGACTCCAACAGCTCTCTGTCTCAGAGCTCCACTCCCGGGGAGTGGGGCGGGGGTGAAGTTCTGGACCCACAGAGTGAGAAACGGAAGAAGAGGCACCCTAGGCCCAGCTCCAGCCCTTGAGACCCGTCACCCAACTGAGTTGCAGCCAGGGAGGGAGGGAGGAAGACAGAGGCCCACGGGAATGAGAGCAGGAGGGAGCACAGGGGAGGAAGGAGAGAAGGGCAGTGAGGGGACCTCTGGGTAACCAAGCTGCAGCCTCCGGAAGCTGAGAGACCACCTTCCAGAAAGATAGAATAGAAAAGCCCAGACAGACCCCTCCCCTACCCCACACCTCCTCAGTCTGCTGAAACTGTAAGGCTGCACCCCCTCGTGCCTGCTCTACTTTTCCCTGCTTCTAGGCCTGGGGTCACGTGAGCAGGGGGCTGAGGAGAAAGGACAAGGTGTGACAATGGGGAGAACTAGAAATAAAACAGATCGAGGATGTGTGAAAGCAGGGAAAAGAAACAATGTAGCAATGTCAGAATTTGGTGGAATGAAACAAAGTAGCATGTGTGAGGGTTGAGCGGAGAGATGATGTAATGGGGGATTAGGAGCTGCAACAATATCTCCAAGTGAGGGCTCCAGGGAGGCAACACTATAACCCTGTGGGGAGCCAGATACTAGGAAGCAAAGCACAGAACAGAGGCCTGGCAAAGTATCCCAACACATTAGGAGAGATGCAGTGCCTGGGAATCTAGAAGAAAATCAGAAGCTGGGAAGAGGGGACAACAGGGGCAGGCTCTTGAGAATGAGTAGGAGTTCACCAGAAGAAAGAAACAGTCCACGGTGAGGGGACAGCACACAGGCAGACATGAAGCAAAGAAAGACCATGGTGTGCTCTGTGCCTGGGGACTGGGTGGTAGCTGTGCAGATGTAAAGACAAAGGAGTGAGGCTAGAGAAGTGCATGGAATGCATTGATGGGAAGGAGTCTGAATAGAGTATCAGGCACAGGGACAGCTGGGGCCATCAGGGAAGGCTTCTAGGGGGAGGGAGGTGGAGCTGGGCCTGTACTGTGGGAAGAACAGAGTCAGGTAAAAAGAAGAAACATGGCACAGGTACTAGGCTTGGGTAGTGCCTTGCCCAGGGCTCAGGAGATGGAATTTTTAGTCCCAGCTTAACCACCAACTTGCTGTGTGTGAGGATGAAGAGGGGAACAGTAAGATCTTTGGGCAAGACCTTGTGCCTCTCTGAGCTTCAGCTTCTCCAAATGTAAAATAAGAAGGCCGAACAACAGGATTGCAGAAGACATTATGACTTGAGATGGATGCCTTGGCCTCAGTTCCAATGGACAACATAGACAAGAGGATTTCCAAGGCCCCTCAAGCTGAAGAGACCTCCAGTCCTCTGATCTTCCGCTAGCCTGGGCCAGCCTCAGTCCAGACTCAATATGGACAGAAAACAAACAGCAGAGAGCAGACGCAAGTGGAAGCCAAGATCCCCCAGGCTGGGGTTAAGGCCTCCCCCATGGCAGCCACACAAGTTCAAGTACCTCACGAGACCCATCTGGTCTTCAGTTCATCTTCTCAGGGGCACTGTACTTTATAGTTTGCTATAGATGAGGTGGCAGGGAGCAAAGCTTATGCCCTAGGTAGGAAACAGGGAGCCAGACTATTTGGGTTAAACCCCATCTGAGTTACCTACTAGCTCTGTGACCTTGGACAAGTTAATTCATCTCTCTGTATTTCCATTCCCTTTTTTGTAAAACAGAGATAATGCTAGTATCTCCCTCATGGCGCTGTTAAGGATTAAGTGAATTTTTACACAGGAGGCATTTAACAGATTATCTGTAGTCCCCTCCCCCTGCACCTGCAGGACAGAACACAAATGCTCTGGACTTGCAGCCCCTTCTGGGAGGCACGGGGATTGTCCCCAAGCACTGGGGGCCTCTGTGCTGAAACCCTTCAGCCCCAGAATGCCCTGGGGCACAGAGGAGGCCCTTGTGAAGTGCCCACTAAACAGCTATTAAATATGCAAAACATGCTTGTCAGAAAAAGCGCCTCCTACAGCAGGAACCTTTGTACCCCAAAAGGAGATGCATTCCTCTCTCCACATGTGCCCCCTCCTCCAACTGGGAACTACTGCTTTTAACTACACTTTAGCTCCCTAACATACCATGACCCTCCCCATGACTGCCTTTGCCCACCCGGGTCCCACTGTCCAGCAATGTGCAGCTATCCATCATGGCCTAAGGTCACCTCCTCCATGGAGCCAGGACCAACCTATCACTTCCTTGACTCCTTCCCTCACCTAACTGGGAGCTTCCTGAGGTCAGAAATAGAACTGATAACCCCAATTCGCAGCACAGGCCAGACTCAGAGGGGCATTAGGAAACACCCAAGTGACAGGCAGCAGGGTGGGCACAAGGGCACAGCACTGGTCTCCCTCCCCAGGCCTCTTCCTTTCCCTAAGAAACCAGACTCAAGGCCCAGGGGGTCAGAACGGAGGTGGTGCTCAGCATGACAGGCAAAGAAAGGGACCCCTCCCAGCCTGGGCCCAGAGGAAGCCCAGACAGGCCACGTGAAAGGAGTAAGCCGGCCTTCCTCCCACACTGGGCCACTCAAGGTCAGGCCTTGCCCTCTTGGCCTCTGGTCTTGTTGATAGTTCCCCAAACCTGAAGCCTGGAAGGCACCTGGCTCTCTCCAAACCTTCTCCCCACTTTGCAGGTATGGAAGTAGAAGAGGTGGTAAAAAGTTATTACTTGACAAGCGAGGGGCAGGTTCATCTCTGAGATGCAACAATCTCGGGCAAAGTAGAGTCATTAAAAGTAACCATCCAGTAGCAGCTCCCCTTTAACCAGCTGCCAGCTAGTTAGCTAGCTCTACCCCGCCCCCCATACTACTCCACCATGGCCTGTGAGTCAAGGATCGTCAGCTGCATCTCACAGGAGAGGAGACAGAGGGTGAGCCAAGGCTCACCAGCCGAGTTCACTCCACTTCCCGGGCAGAGCTAGGCCCCAGCCCCCAAAGGAGAGAAGGGGAGAGGGGGGACCCCCTCCCTCCCTCTGCACCGCACACCTCCCGAGCCAGCACAGCCGGGAGACACACAGGGCCCAGTGACAGGTGCCTGATAAGAGATTGCCAAGTGAACCCAGCAGTGAGCCAAGAGTTGGGCCCTAGGTGAGAGCTGTGCTCACCGCCCGACACGGTAAACACGTGCTCACCTTGGATGCACTGCCTTGGCCTCTTGGGCCTCTGGTAAAACAGGGCAACCACACAGGATCTGGTGAGGGGCAGCTGGGATGGGCCACGGGATGCACCGAGAACTCTACCTGGGGCACAGATGAACTCTGTATGTCCCGGCCCTTGCTGTCACTGTGCTCTGTGCAGTCTGTCTCCCTGACATGAGAAGCACCTTGAGGCCAGGAGCCAAATGGCACAGCTGCACAGCCCAGGGGCAGCCAGGCCAAGCAGGGGCAGGAACACGTAGTGGAGAAAGACGGGGAGAGGCTGGATGCCCCCTGCCCCGCATGGGCCCTGGAGAAGGGACAGTATGTGGGCTCCCTGGGAGCTCTGCCTACTCACTCCCCAACCCCCGAAGAGCCCCAGGCCAGGGCTGAGGAGGAGTCTAATGAGCACCCACAGCCCCCTGGTGCCAGCAATCGAACCGGCAATCAGTTTCCTGCAATTAGATTTCCCAGGTCCTGCGGGTGATTGATTCGAAATTACTCTCATTAAGGTCTGGGCTGGTGGTGGGGACAGAGGGCAGGACGGATGAGGGGCCTACCCGACAGTGCGGGCAGGGGGTAGGAAGCTCTGGGGAGCTGGGGCAGTTTGACCCCAGAATGAAGCAACAGTGCAGAGGCAGCCTAGAAGCCCATGGACCACCCCAGAGCCAGGATGACGGTCTCAGTGTGTTGTTCCACTCTCATTCACCCCAGAAAAGACCAGCAAGGGTGCAGAGAATGCCACAGTAGGGAAGAGGGCACCTGAACATCAGTGCTACCTCCTCCTGGCTGTGTGAGCTTTGGCAGGTGTCTTGACATCTCTGATTCTGCCTCTGAATGCCAGGAAGGCTGCCAGCTTCCAAGAGTGGCCAGAAGGCTCAAGGACCTGGGACTGCAGAACCAGCCCTGATCCATGGCGAACCAGACCATCAGCAGCAGGCTGAGGCCTGACCGTATCTCTCAAGGGCACCACTTCTCCGAGTCCTTTGTCAACATCAGCACCACCCTCTTAGCCAGGGCCTGGGTAGACAACAGCAACCACCTGTCATGCCACCAAGCCTGGGTTCCTGCTGCAAGTGACCAGGTCTCCCTGGAGCCCCAGGACAGGAAGGACCTGAGCAGCAGCAACTCCAGCCTCTGCCCCTAGTCTAGACTGCAGGCTGCTCAGCAGCTCTGGAGAACCAAACTCCCTGCCAACTCAGCACCACAAGGCCCTGGAGAGGGCATCGTCCAATCTGGCCTACATCCTGCTAGCTGCAGTTGGGAGGCCTAAGCCGTCCCTCTCAGCATAGCCCCAGCCCAGAGCTCAGCTTTGGGACATCTGTGATCATCCATACTTGGTCCCCACACTTTACAAAGGAAAATCTTGCCTCTATTCCCAAAGAGCAGTTTCTCAGTAAGACCAAGAAAGGCACAGAGAAAAGCAGAGCCAGGGCAGGTGGGTGGAAGAAACCACATTTGCAGGCACATCCGACTCCCTGGTTATTATTTTGTTTACTTTATTACTTCATGTTAATAATTCCAAAACATCTCTGAGGCCCCAGGGTTGTTAAAGGAGGGGAAACTGAGGCTTGGAGAGGTTAAGTAAATTTGCTTGATTAGTTGGCTCCAGGGTCCCAGCTCCTTCTGCTTCAGGCTGCACCCTCAGACTTAGTGGGCCCCAGACACAGCACCAAGGCCTAAGGGGATCCTGGGGTGCAAAGAAGGCCAGCTTCAGCCAGTTCAGGCAACGGTGTTGTACAACCCTCTCCTCTTGGTAAAAGAAAAGGCCAGCATAGGTGTTCCTGGCCCTGCACCCTCAGCAACCAGGTTAGAAAGAGGCTAGACCATTTGTCAGCCCCCTCGCCCAATCCCACAGCTGGGCCCGCAGCCACTGCTGCTCACACTCCCCCTATAATCACAGCTTCCGGTTTGGCTCTCAGACTGAGCCTGGTGGGGGGAGGGGACTGGCTGCCCCTCTGGCCAGGGCCTGCTCTGGAGCGAGGGGGCCAGAAGTGAAGGCTACCCGGCCTCCTGGAATCTTGCGAAACTGGGAACCAAGGCAACTGGGGGTGGGGGGTGTCAGTCAAAACATGTTTATAGGGAGCCTGCCTGATGTCCCCAGGATGGGGAGAATGTTGTGAGGGGCAGAGGTCTGAAGGGGCCAGCAAGATAAGCCAGGAGATCCAATCAGCCCAGACTCTGTTCCCACTCCCATGGGGTCTGGAAGGGATAGGAGAGCAATGGGCCAGCCCAGGGAAGCTCCAAAAGCTCTGGCCTCCCTGCCCCCAGACACAAAATCACAGGGCTCCCAGAAGCTGGGCTGGAGCCCAGAGCCACAGCTTCTCTGTCCTGGCCAGATATGGTGGTGGCAGTGCCAGGGTGCTCAGACCACAGGCCAGCCCCTTGCAGCCCCCTGGCGCCTCCCAGCCCACAGCACATGCCTTGGAACCCAGCAGGCCCCTGCCAGCCTCACTGTCCCCCTACCATACCCACAGCCCTGGCCCCCTTCCTGCAACCTTCCTCCATTCCTTCCTTCATTCATTCACCATGTGAATCATTTAATTCCCAGCCAGGCCCCCAGAGGTCCCTGGGGCTCAGTGAATGTGCACCCCTGGAAGCTCCTGTTCTATCAAGAAAGTACTGTGACACCACTCCTGCTGCTAGGGCACCCTGCCACTCCCCCCACTCAGCTTCACTCACTGCAGAGCTGGGGAATCTGAAGTGCAGTGGGCTCAGCACTCGGAGAGGGGGTGGCAGGGTCAGGCCTGGTCACCTCAGCAGGGTGAGCCCCAACTCAGGTGGCACCAGTGGAATGGTGGCTTCTTAGACCCCTCTCCTCCTGAGATTCCAGACATTTCCCCTCTCCTGGGCCTGACCACAGACCCCAACACGAGCCCCTCAAATACACATGATCTTGTCCACAGCCCTTCACAGTTTCAAGCTCCTCCAGCCCCTCCCTGGGGCCCTCAGAGTAGCTCCTTATTCAGATGGCAGAGCCCAGCAAGTCAGTCAAGGAAGCGCCCTGCGCACGTCCCTTCCCCCCACTGGCAACACAGAGACTACCTGGGAAGTAAAGGAGAAAAAGATACAGCACCCAACTGGGAAGAGAGCAGCAGCAAATATGGGCATAATTTGGGGGTAGAGAGGCTCCAACGAGGTGCTCACACAGCAAGAAGTCATGGAGTTAAGACCGCAGCTCCTTCTATGAGCTTGCCTGGCTCAACCCAGCTGTACTACTTTGTGGCTCTGTGACTCTGAACAAGTCACTTAACTTCTCTGTGCTTCAGGTTTCTCTGTAAAACGGGGGTTCAGATAAGTTCTACTTCATTATACAATCTAGACTAAATACCAAAACACAAGAGTGCTTGGTGGGCGAGCTCTGGGTAGTAGCAGCTATTTGGATTACTAAGCGCTCAGAGGAGTGGAGCACCCTCCAAACCTTGCCCCAGCCCCTGCCAAGCTGGGGTGGAGACTTCAGGGACTCCGGACCGCTCCAGCCTTCAGAGCCCCACTGCTCAAGGTGGACCTGGTGGTGTTCCCTCCATGGCGAGGACAGAAGGGAGGCCCCAGGAGGGCAGCTTCTGGCCAGAGCTTCTCCCTGCTACTCACTCCTCCGCTAACTCGGGGCTCCCCAACCCCTCAAGGGTGCCATGTCCCAAAGGTGTCATGCCTCAGTCCGGACAGGAGCCATCTGTTTTCCAAATGCCACACTGCTTTTTCTCCAGCAGAGGCCTCCTCTCACCGCCAACGGGGGGCCCAAGAACGGCACTGAATCCCCACAGAGCAGCAGGCTCCAGGTCCAAATTCCAGCTCTGCCACGAGGACACTGTCACCTCCCCCGTAAGTCAAGTGTGTGTCTTCAGTTGACAGGAAGGAAGCCTGTGGGTCAGAGCAGGCTATACCTTGTTTATTGGCACATGGTGACCACTCCCAATGCTTAGCACAAAGGCGTCCTGCTCCAAGAAGCCCTCCCTGAGCCCTCCAGATTCCCTCTTGGAAGGGCCCTGTTCCCGGGGAGCTCAGGCTCCTCAAGGGACCCCTGCAGCAGATACTATGACTGTCCTTGTTCAGAAGAGGATCCTGAGACACGGAGAGAAGACCCCCTGCCCAAATCACACAGCAGTCATCCGTCCCCGCATCCCTGAAGCTCCAAACCCATGCAGGGTCCCTGCAGCCCCCCCCTGCCCCGCAGCTGCTGGGAGAGGATGCTGCTCACCCTAGGGCCCGGCCTGGAACATCCCAGGGGTCTGCACTGTTCATTTTTTGCAGTGAGGACCCAAGACTCAGAGTCAACCAGAGTAGCCAGGAGAAGCAAAATCAAGGGATCCTGGATGCCTGAAACAGGGGGGCTGGGGCACGGGCAGGAACCGCTCCTGGCTGATCCCCCACACATCTCATCCATCACCTGCCTTCCACTCCCTACCTCTGCCCCCTTCCCAACCACAGAACGACAGCTTGGTGAAAGAACAAGACAGCAACATCTGTTGAGCCTTTAGCATTTGTCAGGTACTGGGCTAAACATTTTCCCTTGTCATTCTACCTACCCTGTTTCATACAGGTGGAAAACTAAAGGACGGAGACATTAAATAGCTTTTACAAGGTCACGTGGCCACAGATTACCAGACTCCGTTGCTGAAAGCATTCAAATAAGGGGTGCAAGGACTTTTTTTTTTTGGTACCAAGGATTGAACTCGGGACCTTGTGCTTGCGAGGCAGGCGGCAGAACCACTGACCTAAATCCCCGGTCCAAGCAAAGAAGACTAAGCAACACCTAAGATCTCTTCCAAACCTAGACTTTTAAAAGATTATGTTTCAAAAGCTAAAATTTCCTGGACCCCCCACACTCCAAGCCATTCTGGTCAGTGACATATATAGCAGCTGAAGTGGCCCTGAAAGCAGATGTCCCTCAGGAAGTCACCTGGTCTCTCAGGAGACAGGATTCCCCAAGGAGACACCAGGACAGACAGACAGACAGACACACACACACACACACACACACACACACACACACACACACACACTCTCAGCCCATCTGAAGCAGGAATGAGACCTGCCATCCCCACCTGGAGCCCCATTTTCTCAGGCTGGTGGGCACACCCAGGGTCACCCTGTCCCTCCCCTGCCCTGAGCCAGACACCACTCACCCCATAGGTCCTTAGAGGACCGAAACAGAGGCCACTCCTGGAGCACCTGGCCAGGTGCCCGCGTGGCCCGGGTCCCTGTTCGCTAAGCAGGCATCACCTCTCCTCTGCATGGCATCCCTGGCAACCAGCCCCACCCATCAACCCTTTGCCTCCCAGGCCACAAGCGCACAGAAAGCTGATGTCCTTCCTCACAGCCTGAGCCCTGGGAAGATGGGCAGTGTGGAGAGGGATTCGGTGCATCCCCTGCAGCCTCTCCTCTCCCCGAAGCAGAGCCCCTTCCCTGGGGTGGGAGAATTGCTTGATCTGCCTCTCAGCTTCAGGGTCACTCTGCCTTGCTCAGGCCTTACTGTGCACCAGGCCCCTAAATGCTCTGTTTAATTCCTTTCACTGCCTCATGTGTGTGTGGGGTGGGGGAGTAATTACTAGCCTTGCTTTATGGACAGGGGACAGTGGTTCAGCATGGGCAGTGACTTACTTGCTCAGGGCTGCACAGCTCTGATGCCCACAGGCCCTTGTTCACTCACCCCCTGAAACATTCCCTGTACATCTCCTGTAATCTGCTCCCTCTGAGGAGGGTGTCACTAGCCCCACTTCACAGATGGGCAACCCAGGAAAGAAGTGGGACCACATGCCCATGATCACACCAGGAATGGGCAGTGGTAGTCAGCAATTTGAACCCAAGACTGTGATTCCCAAGACTTTGGTTTTAAGGATTTCCAGAAAGCACTGAGAAAGTGAGCCCATCTGCTAGAATGGGTGGGGTCTCTATCCTTCCCAGGGACCCCTTCCCTCACCCCACCTGGAGGAGGAGAGGTATGAGGGTGGAACCACCAGGCTCGTTACACCCACACCCACACCCACACCCCCAGCTGAAGCCTGCCTCCTGGCCACTCAGGCTCTAAGAGGAAAGAGACAGGCAGGGGCAGGGTGGGCACCTGGCATTGCCTGACAGGCCCAGCTCCTTTTCAGCCTGGGGGATGACAGCACTGCTTGTGGGACCAACTGAGGAAGCTGGACCTAGAAATCCCAGCCCACCCATGCCAGCATCTGAACAGGGGCCCACAAGGAACTCATCAGGACTGGGTTCCTCAAAGGGGGGGCTGTGATTCCTCCACCCCCTTCCTCTCACTCCCCATAGCTGCTGTGGTCACCCAAAGGGATATTTAGGGGGTCGCCTCACACACAGCACCTCTACCTAAATACACGTGGTTTCCTCCAAGGTCCCTGCCCCACGCCCAGGGTAACTGTGCATTGAACGCACACGCCCACCGGAGGTCTTTCCCACTCACACCCCACACCCCTGCAAGCACACATGGCCATGGCCACAGTGCCCCAGCCCGGCGCAGGTACACGCCATGCACAATGGGTCGCCCTCACACAACCACTGGTAGGGGTATGGTGGCACCCACGCATTTGGTAGGTGCATTCTTCACACCCCACATCCCCCAGGTACAGGCCCTCACTGAAGTGGGAGCGCACACACACACAGGGTCACCCTCATTCTCCCCCTCAGGTCACCTTCACCAAATCACCCTCTGCCTCTCCATCGAGAGCCCCCACAAGCCCGCGTGTGGCTTGAGGGAAGCGACCCTGGGAGAAACCAGGTGCACACCCTCCCCAGGCAGGGCCCTGGGCCGCGGTGTCCGGAGAGTGGCCCCCGTGTGGGCACACCCAGCCACGTGTCAGCGCCACCCCCGCGCCCCTCGGGCCAAGCCAAGGACCCCCGCGCCGCCCCCAGGGAGCCGTTTCACCCGGGCGCGGAGATTGGGGGCGGTTCACGACCCATACCCCAGTTCCTTCCTTCTGGGGAGGGGGTCCCGATAGGGAGGGTCGACGAGCCCTGCAAAGGCGCCGCGGCGGGGTGGCCTCCCCACCAATGCCAGCGCGGGGGGCGGGGTGGGGATAGCGGGGGGCGAGGCAGGGGTCCCGGGGGAGCGCAGTGAGGGTCGGGGGGCGAGCGAGTATCCCGGGGGGAGGGACGTGATCTCGAGGGACAAGGGGCCCGGGGGTCCCCGCCGCACTCACCCCCGCGGCGCGCCCGGCCAGCAGCAGCAGCAGCAGTGGCGGCAGCAGCAGCCCGCGGGCCCCGGGCGCGGCCACGGTCCCGGCCCCGGCGCCTGCCCCGTGGACGGCCCCAGCGCGGTGCGGCGGCCCCGGCTTCATGGCGGCGGCGGCGGCGGGGCCTTTGTTCCCGGCGCAGGCGGCTGCTCGGCGGCGGTGCGCGAAGCGCGGCGCGGCTCGGCTCGGCTCGGTTGCGCGGCCGGCTCCGCCTCGCTCAGTCTCCGCGCCCACAGCGGCCGCGCCCGCAGGAAGCGTGCGCCGCCGCCGCCGGCCCCAGCGGGAGGGGGCGGGACTGGGAGCGGGCAGGGGGCGGAGCTGGGAGGGAGAGGGGAGGAGCCTCGCGCCGCCCCGCCCCCGGGACCCCCGCCTGGCGCCTGGCCCCCAGCAGCGGCGAGCGGAAGTCGGGCCCCATGCACCTCCTCGGTCCCCCGGGCGCGCGCACAAGGCTGGGACACCACCCTGGGCCGGACCCCTTTCTGGGTGGGTCATGTGGGTATCACCATCAGGAGCCTCCTTCAGGGGCTTCCAATTGCCACCCTCACGCGCCCAGCCGGCCTGCGGAATGGGCCCAAAGTCGACCCAAGACTCCTTTCCAGTCTCTAGGACCGTAGAAGGGCTGCTGACCTCAGGCTGGGCCTGGCCCTCTCGTGGCCTCAGTTTCCCCAGGCAGCATGGGATGGACCCTGGCACTGTGGATCTGCAGTCGAACCACGGCAGGCCTGAAGTGTCCCGGTTCTGAGACTCAGATTCCCGGGTGGAGTGGAGACCACCCACTCTGGGTGTCTGGTAGCAGCTCCCAGCCCCTGCGCCTGGTTCTTCCTCCACCAGACACACTGTGCGTTGTGCCTGCTTATTGGCATCCCCACTAGCACCTAAGCTCCAGAAGGGCAGGCGTGGAGCTGCCACCGTTAGTCCCCAATGCCCCCAATGTCACCTGGGTCCCCGGCACTGGCCCATCCTGGCATGCAGTGGGTGCGGAACGAATGATGTGTCTCTTCTGGGCCTCAGCTCGCCCACACCCAGGTGTTTGGGGGGAAGTGGGGAGGAGTAAGCATTTATTAGACCCATGCTATCAGCCGAGGGCTTTCCTCGGTTATCTCAAGTCATCCATCAGGAACTCCATGGGGTCGGTGTTGCCAGTACCTACACTTCCTTGATGAAGAAGCTGAGGCTGGGACAGGAAAGGTTACCTGGTGATGATGGCGAGCTAGGTGTCTTTGCCCTTGGCCACTTTCCTCTCTCGTCCCGGTGACTCCACACCCAGCTCAACTGAAACGAGCAAAAGGATGAACGGTGTAGACAAGGCAAGGGACAGGCAAGAGGGGACCCGGCCTTGCACAGACAGCCATAGCCTGCAGGTGTCAGGGGCCCCTGATTGGGCCTATAGGGTCCTTCGGAGAAAGCCTAGGTGACAACAGTGAGCTTAGCTTAACATGGAGCTGTGTTGAAAGGGTTCCCTGAAGAGAGTCCAGGCCCCGAAGCGCTTGTAGGCCAGCCCCACTGCCCTCTGGCAGGCATCCTGCAGAAACAGGGGGACACTTTTCAACTCTGCTGTTTGAAAATCCCTAGGAATTCTGAGATCCCAACCTTTGGAAATCTCATTCCCAAATCTTTCAGAATTTGGACCTATGAGGGGGATTTAGCTCAGTGGCGCCATGCCTGCCTGGCAAGCTCAAGGTCCTGAGTTCGATTCCCAGTACATAAAGGAAAAAAAGAATTTGGACCCACGAGCATCTTGGACAGATGGTTGGGAGAGAAAAGTCAAGTAGGACCAGCAGACCTGGTTTTAGTTGAGGTAGTACAGCGGGAACCAAAGAGCTCTAACTCTGAGTTAGGCAAGTACCTGAGTTCAAATTCCACCTTTGCCATTTATATGCTGTGTTACATTAGCATAACTTTACCTCTCTGAGCCTGTTTCCCATCTATAATATGGAGATAGATAGCACATGAGCCTGGCACCCTGTGGGTTTGAGAGAGGTGGCTGGGATGATACTTACAAAGGAAGGGACCCAGATGTGGGCATAAAGTTACCTTCCAGAGAAGCTGAGCAGCCCCAGGGGCACAGGCTGGCTCTGAGGAGCTCCCAGAGACACAACAGGGTTGGAGTGTGGTTATAAGGAACCAGACGTCAGTTGGTACACAGAAGGACTTTGGAACCGCTGGAGTCGGCCATAGCCGCCAGGGGCTTTTGTCATAGGTGGTGAGCACCCTGCCATGGGAAGTGAACAAGGCTCGGAGAGCCATTTAGCAGGGACACCATAAGGATGGTCTCCATGCACAAGGTAGGCAGTGAGCATGGCCCTTCTTCAAAGGTCAGAGACTTGGGAAGCACCAGGCCCTCTTCCCTGACATCCCAGGGACTGGGCGGGGGTGGAGAGTCTTTGGCCAGGCTAGGAGCGCCACCTGCTGCTCATCAGAGACACTGGTCGCAGCTAGAACAGTCAGGTCTGGACCAAGAGGGTCTCATCCAGCTCCCCACCTGCTCCGGGTCTTCCTGGGCACATGTGTCCACTCCCTACCCTCAAGCACAAGGTGCACCCACATGGTCACCCTCTGTGCCCTGTCAGTAGAGCCCCACTCCAGCATTCGACTCCCTGCCATGGCCACCCGCACAAGCATCTGGCACTGCCCTCTCAGGACAACTCTCCCAGCCCTCTTGGCCCTCAGAATGTGCCATCTCTAGCAGGAAGGGTTCCTGACTCCTTTCGGGTGTCACCCTGATCACACTCTCCCTGCACTCCCCACCATTCCTTCAGTCTGGCTTGCCCTCGGTACCCCTAGTGTCCACTTCGGTATCCCCAGCGGACAAAACCTGAAGAGCTCAATACAGCTGGCTAGTGCCAGGCACTGTCCTATACACACACATACATCATCCCCCTTTTCCAGATGAGCAATCAAGGCACAGGAAGTTAGGAGAGGATTCCAGCTCTCCACAGCTGCGAAGTAAGAAGCAAGATCTTGACCCAGGTGCCCCCTCCCTTCCTCTCTCATTAGTGCATGTTGTTTATTCAGAATACTGAGTTTTGTTTTGCCACATTCTTACATGCATGTGACATATTTTGATCATTTTTACCCTCCGCTGCCTCCCGTCCCTCCCCCCAATCTCCTTTCTCCTACTAGTCTCCCGTCTGCTTTCATGTTGTCTCTTTTTTTAATTTTTTATTTTTGACCTAGGCTTTTAATAGTTACACCATAGTGTAAGGACTAGAGATGTGCTAGGAAGTGTTTGATGACTGACTTAAAGAGTCACTTAGGGATCCACACACCAACCTGAGGACATATTCGGATTCAGCCTGGCACCTGCATAACTCCCACCTCCACACCTAGAGGCTCTGGCCACCCTAGCATGATCTTTGTCGTCTGCCCTTGGCCAGACCTCCTGGCTTTAATAAGGCAGCAGAGGGGTCATCAGAGGCCTCTGGAGCACCTCAGGGGGACCCAATGCACCTCATTCAGGGTTGTACTCCTGGCCAGCACCTGCCACCTGACTCCATGTGTCCCCAGGGGTTTGGTTGCACTGACCGGTTCTTCAGCACCCAGCATTCCCTTGTGATAGGAAGGGCCAGGGCCAGAGTTGTCCAGGCTTCCAACTCACGGGGTCCAGGCTGGGAGAAAATGCTCTCTTATGTTTCTCCCACAGGCCTAGGGCTTGGAGGCAACAAACAACAGTCCCCTCAGGGTTGCTGCTGTGGGAACAAATGAGCTAGCACTTCCAGGAGAGCCTGGCACACTTGAGCACTGTGTGTACCTGCTCGCTACTTCGTCTGAGGCTCAGTGAAGTCCAGTAACCTGCCCTGAGCACATGGCCAGCCAAGACATGAGCCAGGCAGTGTGAGGACAGAGCTCTAGCTTTTAGCCCTGTGCAGTGCTGTCCCCAAGGGCACAGGGGGACTTTGTGATCCTAAGGGGGCCTCCAAACACAAGTGCCTTCTTGGCTCAAGGCAATCACAGGTCCCTGCTTCCCCTTGCTCCACTCCCACCCCCACATCCTCTGCCACAGCTTTCTTTTGCTTTGAGCTAGAGTCAGGATGGGAGCCAGAGCCCAGGTTCACTTCTGGGAAAATCTGGGTGAGAGCAGCCCTAAGAGGTCAGTGACCCCCAAAACTCAGGAACCGAAACAGGGTCCTGGCAGGAGGGCTCCAGCTCTAAAGGGTCCACATGTCCTCTTGGGGGAAGGTGGAGAGGCTCCAAGGCCACCCAATGCCTCTGTGAGTGGCCATCCAGCCTGGGCAGCCGTTGCTAGGACCCGCAGAGCCATGCAGGGGCCTAGGGAGGGAGGGGTAGGAGGGCGCAGTCTCTACCAGTGGAGGAGCTCCAGCCCAGCCAAGGGGGCTGGTCAGAGTGTCACAGGGCCATGCTGAACCTCGGTGCTGGGCAGGGCAAGGCCAGCTTCATGAATCATCCTGTGTGCTGGGCAAGTCCGTTCACGGAGAGGGGCTGATGGCACCTCCAGGGCACATGGCCACCAGGCATGGGGCTAGGATTTGAACTCAGGCCTCTCCTAGGTCTGGTACTAACATGCTTCGAGCCCCAGATGTGACCCAAAGCCTCAGGGGCAGTGAGAGTGGGAGGGGCGAAAGCGAGGGAGATTTGAGGTGGGGCCCTCTGAGGCCCTGGGCCAGGCCTGGCTGTACTCATAAGAGGTCCCTGTAGGGACCATGGGGACCCAACCATGGGTCCCAGCCACCATTGTAGCTACAGAAGCTCCCATCTCTAGGTCAGGTCTGGCCAGGCTCCAGAGGAGGGGTCTTCTTGAGGGGAAGGCCTTCACCCCACCCAGGATTTCAAGCTGGGTGGCCAGAGAGCTGGGTGGGACCTGGCTGTGTGGAGTCTGAAGCTGACATGATGTGAGGAGCTCACAGATACAACCGCGGGGACAAGGTGAGGGCCCTGACACTTCGGCCACACCCATTTGCAGCACATTTGCCTCTGAGCGGAAGTCTGAGGCCAGCACAGCTGGAAGAGGCATGGGCAGGAAGAGCAATCTAGGAAGGCTTTGCGGTGGTGGTGGTGACATCTCCACAGGCCTGTGACAGGCAGGCCTTGGGGAAGCAGGTGCTCTGAAGTTGCTACCACCCAGCCTGAGGCTTCGTCCTGACATCGTGTGTGTGGATGAGCCTGAGCCGATTCCGGGAGCTGCGTCTCTATGACCTCGAGCGGACAGAGCAGCGTGACCTTGTCTTGGTCCCCACCTACCTGCTTCATCTTCCCATCCCACAATCAAGAGGAGTAAGGCCCCAAAAAGGGGGCAGACCGGTCCAAGGCCACAGAGTCTGCAGCAGGACCGGGACTAGAACCCGGGAGGCTTTCCCTTCCCACCCCGTCCCCCAGGCCCCTGCCCCGTGCTTTGCAGACATTCTTGGGGTCAGACTCTCCCGGCCTAGATTCTGGCTCACAGGTCCAAAGTCACAGGACCAGGGAAGGCTGGGGGAACCTAGGCCAGGAGCACCCAGTATGGGCAGGGACAGGAGGCGGAAGGAGGAGGACTGCACTGCCCCTGCTGCCATGCCACTAACAACCCCATTCCTGGGAAGAAACTGCACATTTGGAGTCATTTTCCTGAAAGAGGAAAAAAATTCCCTAAAAATACATCTTCCTTCTCGCCTCATCTTGGGGCTAAAGCAGCCCTGCTGTCAAGCTGAGGGAGAGCCTCCCCGCCACTCCCAGGCTGTGGCTCCTGGCCACGTGGTCACTTTCTCCAGGCCCAGCTGTCATTGAGACATTTAACACGTCTTAGGGTGGGATTTTCTTCTGAATTCTCAAGGTTCTGGGAGCCTGGTGCTCAACCCTTACAGTTCTTGAGCTGTGCTCTAGGCCTGCTGCAGATCTGGCACTGTAGAGGTGGGAGCTGGCATGGAAGGGCCAGAGGCAGGCAGTGAACAGCAAGTTGCATTCCAGAAGGGACAGTCCCTGCTCTGTTCCTTGTCTCACTTCTACGTCTGAGTGAGCATTTCTTTACCCTGCGGACGGCAAGGGGGGGAGGGATCTGGCAGCACCTCAGAGGGGAGGCCAGGAGTTGAATCCCAGGTCTACAACTTCCCAGGGTCTCCCCAGCAAGCCTGTCACTGATGGCTCCCAGAGCTCGAGGCAGGCAAACCAGGGGGCCCAGGACAGTGCCCAGCACAGGGAAAACCCATAGCCACAGCCAGCTGGCCACTATTTTTAAGCCACTCTTTGTCTGGAACTCAAGAGACAGAGGCTGAAGCACCCCTGGGGCTGGGACCTGTGGGAGGGGCAGCTAGGGTGGGAACGGACTCCCCAGAGCTCAGAGGGAGGGTAAGCCTGGCCCCAGACCAGGATGCCATGAGCTGGGGGCCTCCCAGTCTGCCTGGGCAGTCCTACTGCACGCAACTTGTGCTGTGTGTTAGTTGTATCTAGGTGCATAACAAGTCAGCCAAACACAGGGCTTAACCAACAGCACGTTTTTGTTGTCTGGTAAATTCTGTGGGTCAGGAAGACAGAAGCAGTCTGTGGGTGGATCTTTTCTGAGGCTACAGGTTCCTGAAGGCTGTACTTCCAGGGTGGCAGGTTATCCCCAATATGTTAATCTATGGGTCCAGCAGGATTCAGTTCCTCCCTATGCCTGCCTTGCCACCAGGCTGCGTCAGTGTTCCCAAGATACGGCCACTGGCTTCCCCTCAGAGGAGGCAAAAGTTGCAGTGTCTTTGTGAACTAGCCTGAGAAGTCACATGCGACCCTTTCACAGTATCTTATTTTCCCGCGTGGCCAGGGACTCCACAAGGTGAGAACATCAGCACCAGAGTCCATGAGGCCACCCCAGAGCTATACCTGGCAATGTGTCCTCTTCTGTGCTTCAAGGTGTCCCACCAACGCAGCAGGGGGAAATCAGAGGCAGGATAACACTAATAATGTGAGCCTCAACTCTTATGTGTGGTTGTGGGCCCAGCCCTGTAACAAGGACTTCCAATGTACCCTGTGCAGTAGAACTATAGTTATACCATTTCAGCTGGGGAAATAGAGGAATAGGACAGCACGTGATTTACAAAAGCCACAGAGGGTGAGGTGGAGCTGAGATTTGAAGCCGTTGGTCGCAGGAAGACTTGGGGGCTTGGGTTGAGAGCTTGGTGCCTAAGCCAGAGGTGTGGTACCAGCAGGAGGCACCCAGGCCTTGGGCTATACACTCAGAGGCTTGGGACTGCTTTCCTCAGCCCCACCGTTGACTCCATACCAGCCTGCAAGAGTATTAAATCAATATTCCAGGGCCCAGTTAGGGAAACTGAACCCTAGAAAAGTCAGGGATTTGCCAGGGTCACACAGGAAGTCAAAGAAAAAGCCTGGGCCTATGCCAGAGAGTTGACTACATCCTCCCACCTCCAACCAGAACAAGAGCCTAGCAGCCCTATGCACTGGGGACGCCTGGGGACAGGAAGGAGTGAAGAAAGGGGAAAGCAGGTTCAGGGCAGATGCCAGACCTCTCTGCTCCCTGAGTGGGACTCCTGACTGGTCCTGAGCCCCTCAAGCCAGGGGCAAGTTGATCTTGGACCACTGTGCCCTGGGGCCTCCACACTTGCTCTAGGCAGCAGCACCCTCGTGTGGCTACAACCAGTAACTACATAAAGTCACAACTTTCCTCTCAGAATGCTTCACTCCCTGGGGCCTTACCCTTCTGCAACCCTCTAAAAAGAGAAAGCAACCATTGCAGAAGCTGACAGGAGGTCCAAAGAGCAAGAAGGCATGGACAGAGCACTGGACTGGGGATCAGGAGACTTCAGATAAATTCCTCACTTGGTTATCAACTCACATGAAGCTTGGGCCTCAAACTTTTCATCTGTACAATGGGTCGAAATATCTACTTCACTTCATTTCCTAGGGCTTTCAACAAGGACCAAAGGAATCACAAATGTGAGCATTGCAAACTGCAAAGACTGAACAGGTACCCACACAAGGGATGCCCTGGTAGGACTCTGAAAGAGACCAGGAATACAGGTACCCAGTTAAGCATTCTTGGAGCAGACCTGATAGCACCAAGAAATGGTGGCCTAAGCAGAGCCCAGAGCACAGCCTGCTCAGCAGCGGCTGGGCCTGTAGCAGGAAAGGGTCTCACAGAACGAGTTGAGGGGGAACCCACAGTCCCAGAGCTCAGAACCTCAGTTCCAGATCTCTGTAACAGGGGGAATCACATTCTTTGCAGGCAGGGCTCCTACAAGAACAATTGAGAACCCACAAGGAAACTGTTCTGGGCAGCACAGGCTTACAGTTAATGACATTAGATCTCCTTCCATAAGGACCAAGGACTGTTTTCTTCACCAAAACTTGTGCATGACCACTGTACAGGTTATGGGAAGGGAAAAGACAAAGTGTACTTTCATTTTTGTACCAAGGACTGCTTCTTATCTCCCCTTATTGAAGTAAAAGTCCCAAAAAAGTGGCACACCCCTGTACTCCCAGCTACTCAGGAGGCTGAGGCAAGAGAATCTAAGCCCCATCTGGGCAATTTAACAACTTACATCCTGTCTCACAAAAGGGGGTAAGAGGGTTGGGGACATAACTCAGTTCAAAGGTCCTACACCAGGGTTTCACTCTCCAGCGCAAAAAAGGGAGCAATGGGTTATTTAGCTCTATGTGGGGGAGGCTTATGAGCTGGGCACTATTCAAACTTCTAATTTAATCTTCACAACTAGTCTTGTGCATTGGTATTGATATTTCCCATTTTAGAGAAACTGAGTTTCAGGAGTACCCAGATGAAAAACAGCAGTTGGGATTAAATCAAACTTAATCCTCAGAAGCCTCCTCAAGGCCTCAAAGACTTGAAATAAGAGAGTGGCAGCAATCACACTTCTACCCTAGGTCCCTGCTTTATTACCACTAAAACAAAACAACTAAAAACTGAGACCAAAGGAGAGAAAAAACCTCAGAGTGCAAAGCACAAACATAAACAGGCAGGGAGAGAAGAAAGCCAGCAGGCCAGCACCTCCTGTGTGCCAGCACTGGACATCTGCTTACCAGCTGCTGTGTTACAAAGCTCACAGGCACTGCCCCACCTTACAGACCGAAAGACTCACACACCTAGGCCCTACCCTCTCAGAATCACTGACAGGAGCAGACAGATGTAAGGGAACAAACACCACAGAGAGGTTCTCTCTGGAGGCCATGACGGCCACTGCAGGGGAACACCACTGGGTCCAGGCTACTCTGCAGCTGTCCAAGCACAATCCAGTCCTGAACTGAAAACCTGTACTCCCCAGCCACCTTTTCCTCCAGGTATGACCTCCCACATGGCCCTCCTGCCCGAGCACATCCTGTAGTCATCAACATGGACCCAAGTTTGTTTCAGCTTTTGCTAAAGCTGTTCCTGGAGCAAAGGTGGTGAACCAAGGATGCAGCACGAGTGACAGGCACTTGGTGAGCAGGGGCTTCCTGCACTACAAGCAGGGAGAGGTTGCCCATCAGGGTGATAAGGGTAGGCTGGGACACTGGGACTGCTCGGGCAGCCTGAAGTGCAGGTGGCAGAATGCAGACAGAACCAGCCCAAACACTGGAGAGGGGGAGGAGAAAGCAGAGCCCCAGGCAGGCACTGAAGCAGTCCAGACACTTGACCCACTGCCCAGCCTTTGGAGACATCTAACTCAAACCACAGGGCTTTCTCACATATGCTACAGAGGCCAGGCCAGAAGGGCAAAGGAAGGAAGAGCACCCTTGAAGGATGGATCAGACTACAAGGCACAGGCCTGGAGAAGACAAACTCAGCTCCAAGAAGCAAATGTTTCCAACAGAAGCTGGAAATTTAGGTTTTTATGCAAATGATCTTGATTGTGAAAGCGAACCCAACACATCTTTGGGTCAACTGGGCTCAAGCTTAGCCAGACGTAGTGGAACACGTCTCTAATCCCAGCACTCGGGAGGCTGAGGTAGGAGGAGGGCCATGAGTTCAAGACCAGCCTGGACTACACAGTGAGTTCAAAGCCAGTCTGCACTACAGAGAGAGACTTTTGTCTCAAAAAGCAAAACAAAACATGAGCCATCTGCTTGACCCTCCTACTCTAGTCCAATTCTTCCCGCCTAGCTCCTTCAAAAAATGAGCAGATAGGGCTGGGGATTTAGCTCGGTGGTTCCGGCGCCTGCCTCGCAAGCGCAAGGTCCCGAGTTCGATTCCCAGTACCCCCCCCCCAAAAAGAGCAGAAAAAGAGGCTGAGGCAAGCAAGAGGCTGTTCTGGGGCATAACTAGGGTGTGGGGTGGGGGTTGGGGGGGTTGGTTGGTTGGTTTAAAGTTAGGCACAAACTCAGATTCCAAAGTTCTGTATTTTTCAAAATAAAGATCACACATTGTTTAGAGACAATCTACACAAGAGTTACAAAAAATAGTTGCCCAGGCATAAGCATACACAGGTTTGTTAATTATACACATATGGTTACAAGTGTGCTTGCAAAAAAGTTCATTGGAAATATACACAAGGCTCTGGAAATGTACACCGTGTAGTGTTACAATTCTATATTCAAACAAGGAAAATTGACAGTATGTTACATTCACTTACAAGTAGACAAAATGCAAAATACAGTTCATCTTCTGTACAAAAAGGAAGGGCAATTCACACTTTACAAGGTGAGAGGAGCTCTGATTGTAAGGAAAACTGGGGCATGGCTGAACTTTTACACGTCCTTTTGACTGTCACAAAATAAGCAAAACATTACTTTTTTAGGGTTAAAAGAAAAAAATACTAGTGTGAACTCAATCATCCAGAATAACATTTAGAAAGGATCTCACTACTTTCTGACTAGCTGACAAATAAAACCAAGCTATTCTTTTCTTCTTAAACATTAACTAGGCTGTATAAAGAACATTTATTCCTTCAAAAGAAAAAAATTTACTTCTGGTTGAAATTACAATTTACAATATACAACACTATATGCTACGACCATAAAAGGTGAGAATATACACTGAATGCACAGGGCTGGCTAATTCTCTTTTCTTACCAAAAAACGTGTTTATGTTGATTCAAACTTCTCCACATTTACATTACAGGTATACAAATGTACAATTGTACAATCAAAAGTATGTTCGACTACTAGGGTACATTATAGATACAGATTAGACATCAAAACAAGAAAATACTACAAATTTGTATATATGCAAAGTCTACACCAAGTATACACTATATATTTATAGAAGCAAGACCAAAAGCAGAGTTGGATTTTTTTTTTCTCATGCTAAATAATCAGATTTTGCCTTTCAATGTTAACAGAAAAAAATCCAGTAGGCAGTAAACAGTCACACCCACCCGGCCCTGAAAGACATTCTGGGTGCTGTGCCTCCTCGCAAGACGGACCACATCAGCTTCCTCGGTACACTAGCATCTCCAAAAGGAGCGGCTTTCACAAGTTTCATGAACACAATGTCATAAACTGAAGTTTTAGCAATTCTGAAACGTTTTTCATTTTTTTTTATATGTGTGCGTGTATGTGTGTGTATTATATATATATACTTTTTATAAACAGTGTTAAATGCCAGTTCGGGGTCATTTAACTAAAATTCAAACTTCCTGGGTTTTTTTTTTGTTTTCATTTTTTACTAAAATGAGGAGGTGGGGAAGAGCTATTTGCAAAACTTGCCAATGAGGCAAATGAGTTAAAAACCTTTTTTTTCTTTTTTAAAAACTTTTTTTGTTAAACCAACCACCCTGAAAGTTTCCATACATGGAATATAGATACAACATTGAACAAAATATGTGACCTCCCATGTACATTGGTTACCTATGTACAAGTATCCTATACACCAGTAAAACAGCAGGGCAATTAGTCAATTAAAAAAAATAATTAGTACATGTTATGTGTAATAAAATTAAATTTACAAAGGCTTTTCCACTGGTTGACTGATTCCTTTTTGGAGGAGGGAGCAATCCCAGAGCAACCATGTGCCCATTTCAGGCTCTACACTAGGACATTTCGGGTTGCTGGTTGATCTGCTAGGGGCCAGTGAGGTCAGCAGTAATGGGATCGGGGTGCATTGCTCAGATGATACCATTAGGAGGGCCACAGATAGGCCCCAAATCCACGCCATTCTTCATGTAGTATTTCTCTAGCTTGGCCAGGATGTGCTTGCCATAGGTGTACTTGCGAAGAGTTGCAATGTGGGGCCGGATCTGAGGAGGAAAGACAAGCTGAGTTATGCTGGCCTCAGCTCTGGCACGCACCCATAGATAAACCATCATGCACACACGCACACTCCCACAGCGATGCCTTTCACTGGTTCAGCAAGTCTCCTGAGCTTCGGAGTTTTCATGACCCATCAGATGAGGAGAACAGCTCTTCCCGTGAGCACTGACACAGGATGTGAGGGCTCAGAGGCCAGGTGACATGGCCCACTCCCAGGACAGCAGACACACAGTACACCGACTGGCCAGCTGCACGGTGCCACGCTACAAGGGCACACCCTGGCATCCTGGCCTCATACACTGTATCCAGGCTGAGGAAATGAGGGTTTATTTCTGGGTTCCATGAACCCTGGGCTCACCACCTGACCCATCCCTCGTTTACAGGGGATCACAGAAAGCTCAGAGTAACAACAAAAATGATGATCATTATGAGCCAGTGACGAGCCCCATTTGATTTGGTAAAAAGTGAAGGCAGAGTGGTACTGTTATTCAGTCAAGATGAAATGGCTGACAAGGGTTAACACAGTTATATGAGCCCAAACTGTCTGCCTTCTTCAGAAATTTCTTCTCTCCTCCCTCACCCTACCTGACGACTATGGTCTGGGGCTCACCCCTCAAGCATTCTCTTCTGCCCTGCTCTTGGGCTGATCTATCTCAGGAAGACTGGTGCATCCCAGTGACCAAGAGGTGGTGATTCTCTATGAGCTCAGTGTTTTCTCTCTTTTGAACCACCACCAATCTTTACACACAGAGAGTAAAGGGCCATGGTGTATAAGCCCATTTTCCCAATTCAAATTTGCATGTGCACACACCAACACACTAGGATGAGAGTCATGGGTGCTTGAGGGGGAGAGCTCTAGCAGTGCAACCATCTTTCAGCCGTGCCCTCAAAGTGAGGAAGGGCCTACCAGATCTAGAAACCACTTAGGAACTCACACAGGACACAGATTCAAATCAAATACTACATTCTCTGGGAAAACAACAAGTAATAAACATCCAGATTTTAATTCTGAGCCATGTGAAGTAGACAACTTGGTTAATACTTCCCTAAACTTGCCTGTAAAAAAGAATGCAACAATGCCGCCCCCCCTCTTTTTCTATCTCTCATTGCACTGTATTGTTTTTTGGCTCAACAGAAAGTGGAAAGTAATCAACTTGCTGTTCTCCCAACATTCCCTTTTGCTGAAAAGGATACTGTCTACTAATGAAAGAATGAGACAACTGTGAGGGACTCTTAGAACTTCTCCCACTAACCAACAAGAAACCCTATTGATATGAACACAATTTGGTCCACTTCTCTTCAATCCCGAAGCTGTCACCAGCTACTGACTCAGCTATTTCAAGTTTCATCAGTGCCTTCCCTCTTCCAAGTTAAAATACTAACTGGCCAGGACAATTATCTGGAATGTGGAGGTGATGTTGTCATTACAGCTTTGCCCTCCTGATCTTGCCAAACTTCTTACAGATTCAGCCTTTTGTCCTGGCTCCAAGTTTTTGCATACCAAGCTCCTTCCTCCTGAAAAGGGTTATGCAAATGCCTCTCCCTTGAGGAGCCTTCTCTGTACTCACATATACCAAGAGACACGCTGCCCCACCTACGAACCCCTATTTCCCAGGAATTATGGTGCCAATTTGTGCACCATATGGTGTTCACCAATATAAGCCTCCTGAGAGGAGGGCCTGCCATACTTAAGTGTTTGATGAACGAATGAAAAGACATGCTTTAAATTCTACATATCTCCCAACTTTCCCTCTGCCTTCACACACGTATGTATGAAACTCAACCTGAAGGACTCTGGACTCCCCCCAACCTACAGCTGCCATCGCCAGCACCAGAGGCTGGTGGTTTGGATGGGTTGGGTTGGAACTGGAGGTGGGCGCACGTCTGTCTGGCTCAGAACTTGAGTCCATAACAAAGATTCTCATTATCGAACTTTGTTCTCAGTGAGGGCAAGTGAGTCATCACTGCCAGACGATGACGACCCCTCCATTGAGAAGGGCTGAGGGAGCTCAGAGCCCCCGGCTGAGGGATGGGCTCAGAAGCACCCTGGGGCTTGGGGCACTGCCTGGCACAAGCACAGCTGCAGTGCACCCTGCCTGCTCATCGGCTTGCTTTGATCCCTGGGCCCTGTGGTCTGTGCAGTGACGGGGTGGACCCACTCTGTGACTATTCCTGCAGCCCGATGCCTCTTCGGGTGATTTCTCTGTCAGCTCTCCACTCACAGAACCTAACTGTTCAGATTTCTGTCCCTTTCCCCCTATCTAACTCTTCCTTAGCCTTGTCTTCTGCAAAGCCTTCCTTCTGGGACACTGGGGAGGGCAAGGGGCCCCTCTCATGTGGGTAACACTGCTCCTCCACACCAGACTGTGGGCAGCAGGCAGGGATCAGATCTTAGTCAACTCTGTGCTGCCCAGCGCCTCGCACAGACTAGGCTTAGGTCCTTGTGTCAGATGATATACTCCCCTGGGCAAGCATCTGCTCAGTAGATGTTGGTGGAATGAGTAAACAAGATTGGAGGAGAAAATAGAAGCAAGGGGAGCAGGCTCACTTGCTGGACTGGTAAGTTGATCTCTTAAAAGACCAGGGAGAGAAACTCCTCACAAAAACTGAGTTTAGGGGCCAGGGATTTAGCTCAGTGGTTCCACCACCTGCCTCACAAGTGCAAGGTCCTGAGTTCGATCCTCAGTACCAAAAAAAACCCCCAAAAAACAAAAACTGAGCTTAATATACTCACAGGAGTGGCAGACATGTGAGGGCACTGGTGACTCGACATAAAAAGAAAATGAATTCAGGGTATAGTCCAGTGACTGCCTGAAGGAAAAGGCAATCCTCCTTTGTGTTTTAGAAATGAACCCAAGGCCTTGCACCTCACCTCTTCTCTCTGATTAAGACTCTGCTCAACTTCACCTACCTTATGCATAACAATCTTCCGCTGGCCTGGCTCTGCCACATCAATCATCTTCTGGACCACGTAGTTGGCATACTGGTCCTTCATCATGGTGTATAAGGCACTGTGGGGACCGTCATTCATGGTGCATACCTCATCAATGAGCACAGCACGCTCTGTACGTGAGGCATGGGTGACACATTTTTCTACAACATTGCTGTAATGAGACAGATCCAGGGAAAGTCTTAGGAGAGGATCCCCTGTGCAGCAAGAGACAACTAGCACTTGTGGAAAATGAATCCACCCACTGTCAGCTCTTAAAGAGCCTCCACCTCCACCATCTGAGGTGTCCAACAGTCAGTGAGGTCTTACCCTAACCTATCAATCCTCTCCTCACCTCTATAAGCTTATGGAAGGCAGGAACAAGTCTCACTGATGCCTGTCTCCTGCTGCCAGCACAGAGCATGGCACTAAGCAGAGGCTTCCAGACTCAGTGAAGGAGCTTCCACAGGCCGTAGCACCACTGGGAAACTACTATATCCTGCCATCAGGAATGTAAGCACAGGATCCTAAGGCCTATTTGCACTTCTGAACATTTCACAAATACATCTTCTTGGGAAAGAAAAAGAGAAATGTGGTTCCACTAAAACACCATTTTTCCATAATCTGTGGGGACTGTAGAGGCTGATTAAATTATATGCTGCCACACTAATGGATATTTACCATCCAAGAGTGATTACTCACTGCTGTTTAGCTCTATCAGACACCACTACCCTGCACCTGTGGCTCTGTGGGAATGATGCTGCATGATGTCAAAGAACAATACCCACTATATGTATGTGTACTGCTGGAGCCAGTACACCTGGTAGGAAGGATGTGGGAGTGGGGGCAGAGCATGGCTGAAGGTTTCCCCAGCAAAGAGTTCATGCAGGGGGAAAGAGCTACTCTGGATCACACAACCCTCATGCCTGTAATCCCAGCATTTGGGAGGCTGAGACAGAAGATAGGTGTAAGCTCAAGGCCAGCCTGGGCTACACAGCAAGATCCTGTCTCAAAAACAAAACAAAGCAAAACAGACAGACAGACAAACAAACAACAACAACAACAACAAAAAAAAAATGAAGAAGGAAAAGAGCCTTAAAAAATCCATACCTACCCAGTACAGGGCACCTTTGCTGACCAGCCTGCAAGATAGTCATTTAACTACAGCTTAGAAATTTCTAATGATTTGAAAGTAGCTACTTTCTAGGGCAACTACCATACAGGTGAATAGTTCTATTAAACATTCTTTCTTATCTCTCAAATCATCACACTTTGGGAGCTTTTATTTCTTTCCTCTATTTTTCATGTTAAAATCTAAGATTTTATAAATTAAAAATAAATATTAATAAACATAAAAACTATGTAAATATTACCTGCCCTGCAATTTATCCTAAAAACCAGGAAAGAAAATATTCAAAAAATGTAAAGCACTGTGTTATATAAATAGCAGGATAGCCAGAACCTACCTGAAGACCATCCCACTAAATCCATGGAAGAGTCATCAATTTCTTCTCCAGCCTCTGCTACTTATAAGTCACCTAAAACATCTTTCTCAACCTGGGAACAGCTAGCATGCTTCACTCTTGAGCCTGGACACTATGAAGCTGGAGATGAGATTCTGAGAATGTTGAGGCCTACAGAGATACTATAAACTGCCTGTCTTTCAGGCAAAAGAGGAACCTGAGTAATAAACATTCCATAGTTCCAAACAATTCAGTTAATGCAATGCCCAGTGTATCAAAGTCCTATATTTTAAATCACAGTCCCCAGATTTCACAGTGGCTGACTCTAGGGTAGTGAGAGGCCCACCTAAGAGGCTTCATGTGGGCCGGCGATTTAGCTCAGCGGTTCCGCCGCCTGCCTCGCAAGCGCAAGGTCCTGAGTTCAATCCCTGGTACCAAAAAAAAAAAAAGAGGCTTCATGTACCCCTTACTTTGTAGAACTACTTGACTTTTAAAGCTAGGTATGCTTGAAAAAATATTTAAAAGAATTATTATTCATTCTTTCTATAGCTGAACTACTATGTAATCTTCTCTTCTGGAATAGAAACCATGGAACTCAAAGCACATACCTTGCAAATTTGTGCTGACTTAATACAAGAACATTGCCTCGGATTTCTGCTACAATTTTGCTTTTATCCTCAGGGCGACCATGCTCCAATACATGTTGGATTACATAATTTCCATACTGATCCTGTTTAAAGAAACAAGAGAAGTAAAAATGTATATAAAAACCAGTTCTGTGGCTTATTTAAGTCTTACATCTAAGTAATCCCTATCTTTCTTATTCACCATGATGGATTATTGAATACTAATATTAGGGAATTTTTAAATAAATAATAACAATTTCCCCTATCCAAGGATTTTTTTTTTGGTACCCGGGATCGAACTTGGGTTCTTGCGCTTGCACAGCAGGCAGCGAAACCACTGAGCTAAATCCCCAGCCCTATTTCCCTTATCATTATAAAATAGGAACATATTATTTCTAGACAAGGGAATATCTTTTTATCCAACTATCTATCTATCTATTTATTTATCTACAGGTTCTGGTTGAATTTTTCATAAATTAGTGCATACAAAAAAGTAGGCCTATAATTTAAAAAGGGGAGGGGAGGTAGTCTTCTGAGAATAGAGTCATTAGCAAAATACAAATGGTTTGCTGTACCTTTCTGTAATAGATAAAAACTGGAAAGACTTATGTCCAAAACAAACACAGCTAATTATTTAATCAGTGGCAGAACAAGAGAAAAGTAACAAAGCCTGAAAGAAGCAATCAACTAATACACTTAGTTGGTCTGACAATGATGAGACTGCGACCTAGAGAAATTAAACGGTCTAAGGTGACAAAATCCACAGCAGCTCCAGAAGTCAGTTCTAACTCCGAGGTCCAGGCTATACTCACGAAACACAAACCGGGCTGCTAAAAAAGACATGCCCTCAAGACTCCATGGTACTTAAGGAATGTTAACTTCTTCTGGAACTATGTGGACAAAACACACCAGCTGCAGGTCTCCCAGGACACACTGAAGCCCACTTGTGTAAGCAGTGCCTCTACTGGCAACCCCACTACCTGTACAAGCTGCTCTGTGTGCTGATGAAGCTCCTCTAAAATAGGAAGAGTCTGGTCAGGAAGACAGTGCTCCAGGATTCTCTGAATCACTCGGCAGCCGTAAGGGTGCGTGGACAAAACAAATACCTAGAGCAGACAACATATAAAGAAAGGCAAAAATGACACTTACCACTTTCACTGCTTCAAAAGAATTTATACACACTATCGCACTGATTTTCACAAATGAACTTAAGGTATTTAACTTCTCTCTACAAATAACAAGGAGTATGTGTCTCTTGCACGTAAATACATCCATTCCTTAATTATTTTGGAAATTCATTTAATTTGTATAAATTCAGAACAAAAACAGACTTTTCCAAGCCCAGAAAGAAACAGTCACGAAAAACACATAGTTAAGAACAAGAGGGCCGGGGATTTAGCTCAGTGGTTCCGCCGCCTGCCTCGAAAGCAGAAGGACCTGAGTTGAATCTCCGGTACCAAAAAAAAAAAAAAAAAGAACAAGAGTGTCACTCAACGGCCTCTCCAAAAGATGGGTTTTTTAAAAAGAGAAGGGAGCGAGGTGCTCAAGCACAGACCACTTATCCAGTGCAAGCAAGGAGGGCTGGAAGAAAATCCTAAATGCTTTCCCATAAACACACCAACTGCATACAACTTTCTGAGGTTAACTGGGATGTTTTATTGGCTTTTGAGCAACAGAAAAGTGCATGGGCTTCAGGGCCAGGGATTTAGCTCAGTGGCACCACGTCTGTCTTGCAAGTGCAAGGTCCTGAGTTTGATCCCAATACCGCAAAAAAAAAAAAAAAAATGCATGGCCTTTAGATCAGACATTCAATCTTGATTCTGCCCACCCAAGCTAAAGGACATGCATCTCAGATCTGTAATCAGTAACAATGACAGAAGCAGTAAGAATAGTTAATATATACTGGATATTTTCCCATCAAGTGTCAGTAACTGCACTGAGAGCTTTATGTATGACTTTTATATATGTAGCTTTATGCTTAAAACTGATACTAATATACTGTATGATTCTGCTTGAGTTTAGCTTTATAAAAATGCTACACTCAGAGCCTAGAGCAATGCAGGAAATGTCACTCAACATTACATTTCCAACATTCACTTACAAGACAGTAGATGATTCTGTAGGTTATTCTGCATAGGTAGGTATACAGGATCCTGCTGGCTGAATGTCAGTATTTTAGAAACCCAATATCCAGCTCATGGACCTCCACACTGCTTAGTCTGTTCCCATAAATGGAATAATAATCTATTTTAAACAGGTCTAAATAGGTCTTAAGGAACATACATTGTGCAGATGTTACACGAGATGTGAACCCAGGCCAGGAGTACTAGATCAGTGGAAATATAAATGCTGAAATTAAAAAGATGAAACTAAATTATGTACCAAAATGACTGTGCCAGTATGCATTCCTATCAGCAGTATGCAAGACCCTGCATTCCCACCAGCAAACAGGAACTGAAGGGTGGGAAACACTCAGTCATTTGGGCCTCCTTTTGCATTTTCCTCGTTACTAATGGAATCAACTTTTTTTCCATATGTCAACTGGCAATCTGTGTTTCTTCTGTAAAATGTTACTTCATGTTTTGGGCTCATTTTTCTCATTACACTGTATTCTTTTCTTTGGTTACACAGGTTCTTTATATATTGTAGATATCAACTGTTTGACATTTCAATCTTGAAAATATTTTCTCCCTGGGCTGGGGGGATACAGCTCAGTGGTACAGCATTTCCCTAGCATGTGTCAGGCCCTGGGTTCCATTCCCCCAGCACCATGTTCAAAACAAATGCACACAGGCACGCATATTCAGGGTCTTACCATACCCTGCTTCCACATGGAGTCTTGTCTTTCAAGACCCTCTGAATCCTAACTGTAGTCTACTTAACCAGTAACTTAAGCAGTAACTGAAGAAATTACAAAACTTGAAAAAGTCAAAACCATTTACCAATCTAGGCTTAACTGTACATGCACCTGATAACCTACACCTGATTTTCACTACACATAAAAAAGTGGCATGTTTCACGCTCCTGTCAACTTAGAAGTCTGAGCGTATTATTTTTTGGCAAAAGGAAAGTAATAATTTAGAGGCAATTCAGGAAAAGCCAAAAAAATAACAACTTAGAAGCTGATGCTAAGAACAGACTTTTGACATGCAAGTATTATCTCTGGTTAGGTGGCCACTTAATGAAGTTCAAATCAATGTGAACCATATCCCCTCCAAAAAATTTCAGATAAGGGACACACAGTTATTTTAAAGATATATTCATGTATGACCTACATTACTTCTGCAAATGACTTTAATTTTTAAAATACCCTTTAAATACTAGAATAGCCAGGCAAGGTACAGAATGCCTATAATTCTAGCACTTGGGAGGCTGAGGCAGGAGGATCACTGTGTACTCAAGACCAGCCTTGGCTATACAGTGAGTTAAAGGTCAGCCTGAACTACATACTGAGACTCTGTCTCAAAAAAAAGATCAATTAATCAATCCAATCAATAAATATTAGGATACTACTTAAAGGAAAAAATTATTCAGCAATTATGAGATTTCATCTTAACAATTCTGATGACAGTGTTTCATTCCAACATGAGCAGACATCTGTATTAATGATGAAGAAAAGTCCCAAAGATACGTAAGGAAAGAAGGGTGGTAAAACAGAGCCACTTTGGAGGACTGTTTTTTGCTGCAGTCTCAGACAAACAAAGCATATTGAGAGCGTGCCACAAATCCTATTCTGTTCACTGCTCACAAGAGAAACACTCATTAATTTGCTTCCTTTATTTCTTTCCTAAGTCACTTACCTGCCCCTTAAAAGCATCAATAATAAACTGCAGTGACTGGGGCTGCACACATTCAATGCATTTCTGAACCACGTGATTGCCATTCTGGTCTTTGACACACTTGAGGACATGGCCGTCGAGTTCCCGGACCATCTCGTTCTATTGGAAACAAGGAAAGAAAACACCAACAGAATCACAGCAAGCAAACACCAGGACAGTCTAGTCTCCTTACCAGACATCAAGGTACTGAATGGAATCTATTAACAATGAAAGTGGAACAATGCAACTGTGGCAATATGACAATGCGGCAACGAATGAGGGCTCAAGTTCTTCCGTCTGTTTACAGATCTACTATACAGTAAAAGTTACTGTAAGGGTAACCAGTACCACAAAGGATCTCTAACTCGAGAAAGACTTCTTGGAGTTTTAACACATTCACGACAGGGCTGTAATTCATATGTCTCGCTGCTGGGCAGCTTGAACCACTGGTGGTACATATATGATTGTCCCATCAGGGGATTTTTATTAACTTTACTGGTAAAAATACCAATAAAAGTGATTAGATCTGTTTGTACCACCAGTGGTACAAGCCACCTGATGGGGACAGTCATGCATGTGCCACTGGTGCTTCAAGTCAGCAGGAACATATTTAAAAATGTAAACTTCTTCAAACAGAAGCATACTGTATTGGGCCGGGGATTTAGCTCAGTGGTTCTGCTGCCTGCCTCACAAGCACAAGGACCCAAGTTTGATCCCCGGTACCAAAAAAAAAAACCCCAGAAACATACTGTATTAAAAGATTTCACATGCAGTTCAGGATTTTATTTTGATAACCTTGTTAAGGCTTGTTATTAATAATAATAAGCATTAATCTAGAACTGACCCTAAATTGGCATAACTGTAAGTGCTTAGCATGTTTTTATTTATAGATTCCTAACAGACCTATGCACCGGGCACTATTATAGATGGAGAAGCAAAGCACAAAAAAATTGAAAGATTTTTTCAAAATCTAGACTCACGTTGCCAAAATTCAAACCCAAGTAATCTGGCTTCAGTGTGTGGTACTAGTGTTTGTTGGCAAACCAACTGTCAATTATATAATCTCCTGCACAGCCTTTCCACACACATATTTAGACACTGAGCTTGAGAGGAGTTAAGCCAGGTAATTAAAACTATGGATAGAGCTATGGTAGTACACACCTGTAGTTTCAGCCCTTCAGAGGCTGAGCCCCAGACTTCAAAGCCAGCCTGGACAACAAGAGAAAAATCGTATCTCAAAAAGAAAAAAAGAAGAGAAAGACTACAGGAGAAAGCAACAGAATCAGAATTCTAGCCCAGGCTGTGACTTCAACATCCATAATGACTGTGAAGTTTACAGGAATGTTTGCTCAGTTAACTAATGAAAACTGTCCAAACAAGGGAACACAGACAACAGCCAGACATCGAGTATGTGTGAATGTGACGTGCCTGTTTAAGGAATGGGTGTGACAAAGGGAGAGAAAGAAGAGAGAGTGAGATTCTGACTAAAGCCCTTCCCCAAAACTCACTGCCTCAGGAACCTGAATAGAATTGTCTACACATGGCTGCACCCTGGTACGTGCTACCCAATCTCCTTGCTGCCCCCAATCTGTTTACTGCACTGACTGTATTTCTGTTAGAAGACTACAGTCACTTTAAAATGATAAAATGGCTCAATTCCTGAGATGCTGAGTATGTCAAAGCAACTAAGATATAATCTAATTAAAGAAATTTAAGATTACAATGGTAGAATAAAAGGAAAGTTTACTAATCAAATGCCAGAAGAAAAGGGAAGCATCTATTCAAATAGCACAAAGAATAATTTACTCCAGAAGTGTAGTTACAGGAATGATAAATAATGAATAATGCTTATACAGTATAAAGATAAAGGTAACTTCTGAACAAAAGAAAAGATGACTTCCCTAAATATTTCCTTGATCTGAAAGAGGTAAAAAGTGCTTTGGAACTAAGCGAATTTCACCTAAAATAATAATCTTGCATCTAAAAAATAGCACATTATCCATAGCAGGAAGAAGTTCAAACTAGAACAGAACAGCCCAAGAGAAACATGACCAGAGAAAAAAAGATACAAAACTATGTAAGACAGAAAACAGCTTGAGGGGAAGGGAAGGGGGTTGGGGGGGATATCAACAAAAACCAACAAAAAAAAAAACCTTCCATAATATACCCATCCAATTAGAGAAGAGTAAAATGTTAAAAGTCAGCAACAAAAATCAACCATTTACCATGCTCATGGGAGAAAATGGAAGGCAGGGGTAGAGATATATAAGAAAGTACCATACTTCTACATTCTTTCAACCAGTGGTCAAGAAAGCAAAAACACCTCCCATTTTTAAAAGAAACAAGGACTGGAAATGTAGTTTAATGGAAGAGCACTTGTCTTTGTCTAGTACACTCAAGGCCAGGGGTTCACTTCCCCGTACCACAAAAAAAGAAAAAAGAAATTAAAGAGGAAAAATTCAATTATCCAGTAAAACTAAAATTAATAATAAACTCAACCTGAAGGACTCTGGACTCCCCCCAACCTACAGCTGCCATCGCCAGCACCAGAGGCTGGTGGTTTGGATGGGTTGGGTTGGAACTGGAGGTGGGCGCACGTCTGTCTGGCTCAGAACTTGAGTCCATAACAAAGATTCTCATTATCGAACTTTGTTCTCAGTGAGGGCAAGTGAGTCATCACTGCCAGACGATGACGACCCCTCCATTGAGAAGGGCTGAGGGAGCTCAGAGCCCCCGGCTGAGGGATGGGCTCAGAAGCACCCTGGGGCTTGGGGCACTGCCTGGCACAAGCACAGCTGCAGTGCACCCTGCCTGCTCATCGGCTTGCTTTGATCCCTGGGCCCTGTGGTCTGTGCAGTGACGGGGTGGACCCACTCTGTGACTATTCCTGCAGCCCGATGCCTCTTCGGGTGATTTCTCTGTCAGCTCTCCACTCACAGAACCTAACTGTTCAGATTTCTGTCCCTTTCCCCCTATCTAACTCTTCCTTAGCCTTGTCTTCTGCAAAGCCTTCCTTCTGGGACACTGGGGAGGGCAAGGGGCCCCTCTCATGTGGGTAACACTGCTCCTCCACACCAGACTGTGGGCAGCAGGCAGGGATCAGATCTTAGTCAACTCTGTGCTGCCCAGTGCTTGGCACAGAGCAGCAATTTGTTTAATACATGATAACAGAATGAGTAAACCAGGGAGCGGAACACAGGTTGGATGAAAGTTTTTGTTTGGTGTGATGTAAAGTTTAGATTGAGGAAAATGGCAACATATTAGCATTTTACCTGCTTCAATTATTGGTAAGGAAAGCACCCACCTTGTATAACTGCAACTATTAACGGCTAAGTTAATAAAAGTTAGTAAAAGTAAGTTAATAAGTTAGTAAAAGTGAATCTACTGGGTTTTTTTTAACACAAGACACTTGACCCACTACAAATTTACAAAACTGATTGCATAATTCATGCTTGCCATGCACAGAAAGGTAGCCATGAGTGCTAATGTAACACTGTGAAAGAAAACCAAAGACTGACAGATTTATAAGAGTCACTGCACGTACCACAGAGAAACATCAAACACCAAGAGAAAAGTTAAAGGGGAAACTTACAATTACCTGCTGGTCTGAGGGAATAAATTCAAGAGCTTTCTGTATAACTCTGCAGCCATACATCTGTAGTGCCAATGATAGGACGTGGCCTCGAATTCGTTCTGCCAAAGCCAGCTTCTGTTCATGGCTTCCAAACTAGATATAATATGTAGGTGAACACCGTTACTTAGGTAGGTAGAAGCAAAGAAACCAGAGAAAGCAAAGTTTTCACTATTCTCCACTAATCACTGACATAACCTTCTTTAGCCCCGTTACATATGATTAACTAAACCTTTTATTCAAAGATCCCTTGTTTCTTCAAGCCAGTAGTTCTGTGCCTGATTCTGAGAAATTTCTTTTAATGTTAAAATTTTTTGTCAGATACAATTCTAGCAACTTTTGCTAAGCAAATATGTAATCCTCAAAGCTTTCACTGATACTATTAAGTGAATATACTTCATTAATTATAAGAGCACAAGTATTTATTCTAAAATGAATAACATGTGGGAAACACTTTTTTAGAGCTTCAGACAATGCCTGGGAAAGATGCAAGGACTTCTTGCAGCAAATTACAGCATCTGAGGCATTGGGGGCCACTAGCTTAAAAGCTCTCTCATCTATGTGAAGTTTAAGCTAAACCATACACAGACACTATATCTTTCCAAGAATTGCTACTATTTACATGAGCCAATAGACTTGAGAGGGAAAAGGTAGTAGAATCAAGATTCAAGGTCAACCATTAAAATTAGAATGATTTTCTAACCTTGGCTTTTTTTGTTTTCAAATGGCATAATCATGAGATTAAAGAAGAATTTATGAATTCTCAGCCTGTCTAACCCCCTCATTTTCTGTTAAAGGACACTAAGATCCAGGGAAGTCTCTAGCTTTCTTCAAACCACAGTGTTATATTCTATTTGTATGTTCTGCGACCCCAACCTCAACCAGCTTCTAGAGAAGCTATTTTTGTATCTATAGCAAGCTGGCAGTATAGAAACATTCTAATGTCAAAAGTACAAGAGACACATTTAGATTTTAGTGTACATTTACAACTTAAAGCTTCATAAGAAAAAATGGAGATGATAAAACCTTTGAGTAGGAAGCCTTTATTTTCCTCATACTGAAGACTGAATCCAGGACCTCATGCATATTAAGGAAGCACTTTACCACTGTGCTACATCCCAAGCCCTTTTTAGTTGTTTACTTTTAAATTTGAGACATGATCCGGTTTAACTGCCCAGGGTTGGCCTCAAACTTGCAGTCCTCTTGCCTTGGCTTCCCAAATAGGTAGGTTCCCATGCATGTACCACCATGCCCAGCAGAAGACATTTTTGTAATCTTCATACAAACCAAGTAAAATGTAAGAACTTTACGAAGTTGTTTGGTGGGAGGCAGTATTCCAATATTTATTTCTATAACAGATTCTTTTTTTTTTGGTACTGGGGATCGAACTCAGGACCTTGTGCTTATGAGGCAGGGGCTGGAACCACTGAGCTAAATCCCCAGTCCTACAGATTCTTAATTTCAATAATTTTACCTTCCATGGTTTATAGCTGGATGTGCCACACACACACAAAACCTCATGATCAACTGGGTGCTATACTCACTGGTGTATTAGTACACTGATGAGTTTATGTTGGGAGGTAGTGTATGGTCATAAGAGGAGGGTAACTGAGGGCCTTACCTAGAAGGGTGTTATCTCCTATCCTGGCTTTTCTTCCCTCTCTCTGCTTGTCTCTCTGTGCCCTCTACCCCTTCCTGGCTGTCAGGGCAGGAGCAGCTTTCCTCCATTTGGCCCTTCCACCATGCCATTTCTTCCTCGACCCAGGTGACCATAAAAAGACTGAAGCTTTTAGAATGGGAGTCAAAATGAAGCTCCCCTCCTTCAAGTTGTGAGGATCAAGTATCCCAGAAATGAACGAAGTGACTAAAGGGCATTCTGGATTCGTAACTTGGATTGCCAATAATGGTGTGCAAAAAAAAAAAAACAAACTAAACTGTCCTCCTCTGAAATTTTAACTAATTAGAGGACACAGATAGTAACACAACATTTTCTTATTTTCTTTTCAAAGTCAATGATAACAGTGAGTGTATTCAAATTAAGAGGTGAAGTAAGAAGCAATGGCCAAAGGATCTTCCAAGAAGCATTCAACAATCTAGTTTATAAAGAAAAGTACTGGAGTTGGTGTTTAAAGACAATTCTTTAGGAATCTTTAATTCTTTTTTCATTTTTTACAATATATAATTGTGATTCTGCTAAAAATTACCTTAAAACGATTATTTCCTCCAAAGGTGACGTACTTAATGAAACCAGTCTGACAATCAAAAATAAACGTGCTGAGTCTTAAATGGGAACAAACCAAACGTCCAGAATAAACTAGCATGACCTGTTTGGGTACTTAATCATATAAAATGAGTAAACTACTGCTAATGAACTGGAAAAAACTAAGAAACCTCTTCAGAAAGACCACACACACTGCATTTTAAGGACTGGAATGGAATCAGAACTGTTCTTTTAAAAGGCCAGTGAAAAGCAAAACACTCTGGATATTCTCTAAAGTCAAAGGATAGAAAGAACAAAGACTTACTTCAAAGAACTTCTGAATGACATAATTTCCAAACACATCTACCATTAGCTGGTAAGCAGCCTGGAGGATTTCATTGAAGACAAGCTGACGCTCAGCCGCCGTAGCACGCTCTAGTTTCAGCTGAATGAATCTGAAGTACAAAGTAAAACGGGAAATTAAAGACTTGGAAATTAATAAGTCACACTTTATCAGCTCTGAAATATGCATTCACATGTGCAAACAATAAACTGAGTGTTGTTTAAATGAGTCAGTTGAGAACTTAAAAGAACTTCTGAAAGGAGGAATTATCCCAAGTAGCTGAACTTTTAAAACTTTTAACACATTTCTTTATTGTAGGACAAGTGTACCAAATTGAGAGTCCTTCTTGACTTTTGCCTTTAGAAGCCAGTCCCACATCAGTGAACTCAAAGCTTACAACCCTTGCTATAATCCTTAACTCATATCCAGAAACAGCAATATTCATTATCTTCTTAAGCAGCAGATAAGCAGTTTGCCTTGCTCAGCTCAGGAAAATCATTCTGTTTCTGAATCTTACCTATTCATTCCAAACATGAGAAGCACTTGTGCAGCAGCAGGCTGCCAGAACTTACAGTGAAGAGAGGTTATTGTAAGTTGTTTCACTGCGTACAGAGAGAGGGAAAAAAAGCTAACAGAAACCGAAAGGGATGGGAAAGAAGGATGGGTGATGTCATCAAATTATGTTTCATCTCTAGGAAAAAGCCCCAGAGCAGCCAAGCAGAAGGAGGCAGACTAAGCCTAGTCCGGTCTGCTATAGCAGCTGCCACCCTCACCTCTGTAAGTGGTAGATCTGCCTTACTCTTACCCAGCTGAGATCCAAAATTACATTTAAAGACTCTTCTCTTTGAAAACAAAGGATTCTTTATATTGCTTAAAAGTAACAAAAGCTGCGCAGGCACCAAGGACCTGAGTTCGATCCCCAGTGCCAAAAAAAAAAAAAAAAAGTAGCAAAAGTGTGCACATGCCTTCATGTTAGCACTTCTGTTTCTTAAGACTGTAAAGGTTTGGGAGATTCTTAGGAACTAAAAACACTCTTTTTCAGCAAGCTAAAAGGTTTGCTCAAAGCATGTGACCTATACTACAAAAGGCTCTATCCAAACACTTATCTGGTGACCCTTGTTATCCATGTCCTTCTGAAATAAGTAACAGGAAGCATACTAGAGGTATACTCTGTTTGAATCATACTATGGCAATTTGTTTTAGTACATGCCTATGTGAGGCATGGAATTTAAGGCATTAAGATTTCAGTTACCTTAAGTGCCAAAGCCAAGTCCTCACCTGGACCCATGCTGGTCTTGGGAAAACTCCATTATGTGTCCAGCAATCTCCCGCAGTTGTAAATTAGGGTACCGATTATTTCGAAAATCTTCCAAAAGTCTGCTCCTGCCAGAGGGCATAACATCAGACATTCCATATCGCAAACGAGAGGAGGAAAAAAGGGTGCTGCTGGGACTGAAGAGACTGGAGGCACTGCTTGCACTGCGGTACTTGGCTTCAGCACCGGGAGCAGCAGAGATGTATCTTCCACTGCCGTTTGTGAGTCCTCCTGTTGGTTACAGAACAGAAGAACTTAAGACTATTCTTAACAGTATTCAAGAGGGGAAAAAGTATCCCACACATAAAATGCTCCATCATCTCTGATTTTTTTGATTCTGTTGCTTTTGTGTTAGGACTCAATTCTATCAGTGCTGCAACTTTTATAAGGCCAACTGACCAATATGGAAGGAAACTTTTAGACAAAGACTGAGAAGGTGGTGCTTTTTTTCACTGACAGTAGACTGCTAGCAAGAATGAAGCAATAAGCTAGGCATGGTAGCACATGCCTGTAATCCTTTTAAGTGAGAGGCTGAGGCAGGAGGATCACTGTGAGTTTGAGGCCAATCTGGGCTACATAGTGAGTTCAAGGCCAGCATGAACTACATAGTGAGAGTCTGTCTGAAAAAAAACAATGATGAAGATGATGATGATGCCAGGATGGCCCACAGTAAAGTGCCTACCATGTGAACCCAGCATCTGAGTACCAGTAGAAAAGACTTAAAAAATGCAGTGAAGATTCAGTGATTTTCTGCTCTGGGCCCTGCGGAGACTTCCTTAAATAACCTTCACTTCCATCTTAAACCCATCCTTAAAAATGAGAGTAACCACATTAGTCTATTTATACACAACAAACTCCCAAGAAGCTTTCTGTGAAGGAATAATTTTGCTGATAAACAGAAATTTGAAAAGCACTAAGATACCCAAGGCCAAGGATGAGGGGGTAGAAAAAAGAAGACACACTTTGGAATGGTAGCTTTCAAGTTCTTCATTCCAAACACGAGGCATTTCACAATTTCTATGAACAGAGCCAGAAATGACTGCAGTAGCATCAACCTTCATGCCACTGATACTGATGTTTTAACTGGTGAGAACAGAATAATAATTGAGTCTCTACACAGGTGAGATAGAGATATGACCAAAGGCTTATCAAATAGGTAAACCAGGGCTGGGAGTACAGATCAGTGGTAGACCATGTGTCTAAAGTGCAAGGCCCTGTGTTCAATCCCCAGCCAGCCATAAACACATATAAAGGAGCATAAGTATAACAAGTACATGTTTGAAAATTTTTTAAATAATGGCTATTTTTTAGACTGTACTATAAAAAGGTCATGAAGCCTTTTGAGGTGTGGGGGCAGTGCTAGGGATAGAACCCAAGGCCTCCCTCTAGCACAATGGGCAAGTGCTCTATTAATGAGCTACACTCCCAGTCCTCACAGTTGTTTTTCCCCCTCCTTTTCTGGAGACAAGGTCTCGCTGTATAGTCCAGCCTGGCCTTGAACTATGTAGCCCAAGCTAGCATCAAGCTCTTAGCGATCCTCCAGCCTCAGCCTCCCAAATGCTGGGATTACAGTCGTGTGCCACCAGGCCGGCTCCCCCTCCTTTTAAAGAAACAAACAAAACAAAAGCAAAGAAATGCCACAAACTACAAAGAGCTTAGATGCTTAGACTGATAACAATTCAGAATCCATGAGCAAACTCACCCACCTGAACTGCTTGTTAACTTCTTCGTGAGTTTTAATGAAAGTCTGGTTTGGAGTTTAATGGTAACTATAGAAAGATAACTGGCTTGGATTTCTCCAGATTTCCAGGGCCCAGCGTCAAAGATCTGGGTCTCAATGAAAGTAACAGAACCAAAAGAAAATGGCTCAATGTTAAATTCTGTTAAATATTTACTGAGCATTTGTCCTATCTCTACCTCTATACTACATGTTTTTCCATATACTTTCTAAGGAATTCTCATTGGCCTTTTTATGAAGGCGTTTTTAATTTCCATTTATGTAATAAGAAATTAGGATCCAGAGAGATGAAATGATCATCCAAATACATAATACTCATAACTGTCTTGGCCAGAATTCAGAGCCAGGTTCCTGACTCCTGGGTCAGGGTCCCTGCAATTACACAAAATCCATATTCTGACTCAGTTATGTCAAGTTTTCTTATTCTCTGGAATGCTGCTATTTTTGTTGAATTCCACAATATTTTCTAATCCAAGAAGAAAAGAAAGCAGATTTATTTTAAAATAAGACAGTAATCATATGACTGTTTTTTATTCCATTTCAGAAACCACTTTTTTCTCTGTGAGAGATTGAGAGAGATAGTGAGAGATGGTGCAGCAGGTATTAGAATAACATGACAATACCAACCAGCATGCCTAAGAGGGAATGCCACAAATATACATAGTTTTAGAATGATTTAAAGGTATCTTAAGAACATGGCCACTGACCAAAACAGATAAACTGGAATAGCCAAGTTCTTGGTGACAATGTTGAATGATAAGGCAAATCAATTCTGAACACTGTCCTATAACTACAGTTCCAGTTATATGACCCAATACATGCACTTACTTTTTAAGCTACTAATAGTTATGGAACTTGTTTTTGGGGGTTTTTTTGGGTTTTTTGTACCAGGAATCGAACTCAGGACCTTGTGGTTGAGAGGCAGGCATGATGCCACTGAGCTAAATCCCCGGCCCAAGCTACTATTAGTTAGATTTTCTATTATTGTGGCCTAAAAAATACACTAATCCATAAAACAAAAGGCTAGAGGGGGAAATGGTTACTATACCTATACATTCACCCTTAAGTTTTGATTTTCTGCCTCTGGTCTCATGGGCTCCAGACAGTTATAAACACAGACACAAATACACGCACACACAAATACACACACACACACACCCCACACCACACCACAGCGCTTTTATTATTGAAAAAATATACAAATCTCTCAAAAGGAAAAGAAACTTTCCCAGGTACTATTTAGTACCTGTAAGTGGCAAAACGAGAATTCAGATATATTTTGTGGGGGCTAAGCAGTATATCTTTAAACATTATTCTCATGCCTAAATTTTTGATTCAAGTTCTCTGGTTGTTTACTGGAAAGAAGCCTGGCAAGAAGACCATCCATATTTGGTGACTGGATCTCACTTAGATGAAGAATGTGAAGAAGCATTTTTCACAGTTCCTCATAGCTCATACAACTAACTACATGTACTTGTATCCAACCCATTACAGCCCTGAAAGTACTTAAATTTGCAACTCTTAAAAGAAACATTTCTCATCAGACTTTAAAAGCTGTCTCTCATTATTTCTCTGTTTCCTATACCATCTTCCCAGTGGTAGAATTCATAGGACTATGTTCTACAAAAACTTTCCACAGAAATTAAGTAAGTGTATAAATGTTTTCTGTGCTCCAGTATTTTTTATATAATCCTACTAAAGGACTTTCTGTCAGTGGCCATCTAGTATATCAACTGCTTGGTGTGTGGAATTTCTTTTATTTGTGCTTGGTACTAATAGATCTTACACACGCCTCATGAGCAAAGCCTCGTCTTGTAAAGACCTCTTGCCATCTTTCAAGAAAAATTCCCAAAGCCCCCAATACCTACCTCTACACATAATACAGGAAGATGCAACAGTGTTCATCAAAATGTTTTAAAATTAAGCTCTTCCCAATCCAATCAAACACAATACAAAGGTAGTCCTGAATTAAAGTTAAGGCTAAGAATATCACTGGTGCATGATAATATGTCTAAAGTGTCTTAATTTTCACATGGTTAGTTTTACAGCTGATAAAGTCACTTTCAGAGATTCTGTTCAGAATGAGCAAGTATCTAACTAAAGGTGTACACACAACTGGCAACCTGCACTTAGTACAGGTTTCTCAATAATAACAGATACCACTTCAGTCTGGGCAAGGACAAAGAAAAGCATTTTGTCTTTGCACTTTGCTTAGCCTAAGAGATGAACAACACATGCAACTTTGAATATAAAAGACAGAATTTTAGGAAGACAGAAATTTTATAACAATAATAAAACTAAATGATCGCACTATTCTGTTCTAGGTAGATTATGTTTTGAATTTTCTTTTACAGTATTTCAACCTTAAGAAATGAAAAAACATAATACTTTTCTTCCAGAACACATGAAAAGCCTGGGGGTTGTCAATCATGCCTTAAAATAAATTATATCAGCTACCTTTTGATCTTAAAAGTTTTAAATGGTACAAACCAGGCATTGTGCAGAAAACTGTAAGCATCAGCTGGGTGCCAGTAGTCCTAGCTACATGGAAGGCTGAGGCAGGAGAACTTCAAGTTCAAAGCCAGCCTGGGCAACTTAGAGAGATCTTGTCTCAAAATAAGGCCAGGGGCTATAGTTCAGTAGTACAGCACTTACTTAGCATGCACAAGGCCCTGGGTCGAATCCCCAGCACTGCAATATAAAAGGGAGGGAAGACAGAAAAAGAGAAGCGGAGGAAAGGGAGAAGGGGAAGGGGGAGAGGAGAGAGGATAGGGGGAGATCATCAAAATGGAAAAACATACCCGGAAATAAGGAGAGGATGGGTACTGGACAGAGATATATGGCTTGTCGGACATAAAAACATTAAGAATCAGATTTTTGGGAGATTCACATCCACATCATCCCTTATGCCTTTTCTTTTTGAGGTAGGAGCTAGAATTTACTATAGGTGGATACTTTATAGGTGAGCACTTACATATAAGCTTCATCTAACCCTTTACAAAAGTTATAGACAGGCCAGGGATTTAACTCAGTGGTACAGCCACCTGCCTTACAAGCACAAGGTCCTGAGTTCAATCCCCAGTACCAAAAAAACAAAAAACCCCAAACTTATAGAGATAGTTAATAATCATATTACCTATTAATAATTATGAAAATAACACTATCAAATCGAGGCCAGGTAGTACATTCCTGTAATTTTAGCACTCTAGGAGGCTGAAGCAGGAGCATCTTAAATTCAAGCCAGCCTGGGCAACTCAGCAAGACTATGCCTCAAAATAAAATATAAAAGAAAGGAACTGGAGATATAGCTCAGTGTGAAGGCCCTAGGTTCAACCTCCAGTACTAAAAAAGAAAAGTGAAATTGAGAAATATAACACAAACTTTTAAGCCAAATAAATACTTGCAATATCCGTCTTGTTCCAAGTCACAAATATTATATGTACTACCAAGCTTGCATGTTTATGTGTACTGAGTATATAGGTGGGAGATGGGAAGGAGACATTTTTGAGGAAGAGGAAATTTCACTTTTTAAAAAAAATCACATTATGGTGGGCCGGGCATTTAGCCAGTGGCACCATGCCTACCTTGCAAGTGCACGATCCTGTGTTCCATCCCTGGTACCAAACAAAAAAAAAACAAAACAGGGCCAGGGATTTAGCTCAGTGGTTTCGCCGCCTGCTGCGCAAGTGCAAGGACCCGAGTTGGATCCCAGGTACCAAAACAACAAAACAAAACAAAACAAACAAACAAAAAAAACCCAATTACATTATGGTAACAACTCCAATAGCTTAGATGAACAAATTCCTAGAAAGGCACAAATGATCAAAACTGACTCAAGAAATACAAAAATTGAACCTGTAAGACCTATAAGATTTAAAGAAACTAAATCAGTAATTCAAAATCTTACCACAAATAAACTAAGACAGCTTCACAGGTGAATTTTGCAAACACTGAACAAAGTAATGCCGATACTCCAGAAACTAGAGGGTAGTGATCCATTTCCAAAAGGTCAATTATCACCAGGACACCAACCCACACAAAAACATTACAAGAAAAGAAAACAAAATATCCTTATGACTATAAATGTAAAACCCACAACAAAAATATTAACTGAATACAACATGACCAGATGGGATTTATCCTTGGACTGAAAGGTTGGATTAACATCTAATATTCAACTAATGTAATGTACAGTACCATATTCACAAGAGAAAGGACAAAAAAATCACACAATTATCAATAAATTTTTTTAAATTGGCAATGTCCAAAACTTATTCACAACAAAAACTCAACAAACTAGGAATAGCAGAAAACTTCCTTATCCTAATAAATGGCATCTACTGAGAGCCAACTATGATCAACCGTAAAGGTAAGAGATGAACATTTTACCCTCCAAGATTAGGAACAAGGCAAGGAAATGAGCTCTCATCTATTCAACACAGTACTAGAGGTTCTACCAATGCAGTCAGGCAAAAAATACAAGGCATCTAGATTGGAAAAATTATATTTAATCTTGTATACAGAAAGTCCTGGGCCGGGGATTTAGCTCAGTGGTTTGGCCACCTGCCTTGCAAGCACAAGATCTCGAGTTCGATCCCTGGTAAAGAAAGAAGAGAGAAGAGAGAAGAATGGAGGGAGGGAGGGAAGGAGGGAAGGAAGGAGGGAAGGAAGGAGGGAGGGAGGGAGGGAAGGAAGGAGGGAAGGAAGGAGGGAGGGAGGGAGGGAAGGAGGGAAGGAGGGAGGGAGGGAGGGAGGGAAGGAGGGAAGGAGGGAAGGAGGGAAGGAAGGAAGGAAGGAGGGAAGGAAGGTCGGTCCTAAAGAATTCACACAAAATCATCAGAACCAATAACAGTGAGGTGTTTGCAGGATACAGATCAATATGCAAAACTGGACTATATATCTATAAGCAAACAACAAAATCCAAAAATAAAACTAGAACACAATTCCAGTCACAATAGTATAAAAAAAATACATACTTGGAAACAAATTTAACAAAAGAAATGTAAGTCCTGAACACTGAAAGTTAATGACGAAGAAAATGATGCTAGGACAACTAAGCTATCCACAGGTGCAAACATAAGCAATGTCTCACGAAAGAGACAAATCGACTCAAAGTAAAATGACTAGAATGTAAGAGCTGAAACAATAGAATTTTTTAGGATGAAAGAAAAAAATCGTTAAAGCATAAAATCTTTATAGTATAAAAGCTTTAAGACCTTCTATTAGGCAAAGATTTCTTAGATACTATATCAAAAGCACAATAGGGCCAGGGATTTAGCTCAGTGGTTTCACCACTTGCCGTGTAAGCAGCAAGGACCGGAGTTCGATCCCCAGTACCAAAAAAAAAAAAAAATAAAAGGACAATAGTGCCAGGGATTTAGCTCAGTGGTGCTGAAGTGCAAGGTCCTGAGTTCGATCCCTGGTACAAAAAAAAACACAATAAGTTGAACTTCATCAAAATTAAAATGTCACAATTCATAAGACATCACTTTAAAAATGAAAAGAGAAATACACTGAAGGCAAAACATAGCTCATAAAGAATTTATATCAAGAATATACGAAGATCTCTTACAACTCAGTAATAGAAATGAATAAGCATACTAAAAGATGCTCTTGAGCCTGCATCCAGTTATCAGGAAAATGGAAATAAAATCACATTGGAATACCACTTCATATCCAAGAGATTTTGGGATGGGTGTGTGTATGTGTGTGTGTGTATTTTGTTTTGGTTTTTAGTTTTCTTAAGACAGGGTCTCACTATGTAGTTAAGGCTGGCCTCAAACTTGCGGCAATCCTCTTCACTCAGCTTCCCAAGTATTGGAATTACAGGCATGTGCCATCCACACCTGGCTGCAATAGTTCCATTAACACGTTCACAACAAGGTCATAATTCATATGTCTCACTGCGGGGCAGCTTGAACCACCATGGTATATGCATGACTGTACCACTTGCACCACCAGTACTACAAGCTGCCCAATGGGACAGTTGTGCATGTACCATCTGTGATTTAAGCCAGCAGGAATGTGTTAGGACAGAAATAAATGTTGAGGAGAAAGTACAGAAATTGGAACCTTCACACACTGCTGGTGAGAATGTAAAAATGATACAGAAATTTGTAAAATAGTTTAAGTTTCTCAAAAAGTTTAATATGAAGCTCTCATACGATCCAGCAACTCTACTCCTACAGAAATAATGTGGACACACAAGGGGCTGCATGGGAATGTTCACAGCAACATTATTTCTAACAGCCAAAAACTGGACCCAGTAATTGTGCACTGGCTGTTGAATGGAAGGGCAAAACTGTGGTATATACATAAAATGAAAGGCAATTCAAAAAGGAACAATTTGCTGGTGCATAGTATCTCATGGATGAATCTCAAAAAAAATGCAAAAAAAAAAGAAGCCAAGCTGGGGATTTAGCTCAGTGGTGCCACCACCTGCCTCACAAGCACAAGGTCCCAGGTTCAATCCCAGTACCACCCCCCGCCCCCAAAAAAAGAAGAAGCCAAGCTGGGTGTAGTGGAGCATGTCTGTAATCTACGTCCTTGAGGAGGAAAGTTTAGGGAGGAAGATCATAAATGTGAGACCAATCTGGGCAATATAGTGAGTTCAAGGCTGGCCTAGTCTATATAGAAAACTCTGTCTTAAAAAAATCAAGTACTATACAGACATACATATTTTATGTCCAGAAAATGCAGAGTCAAAATAAGAATGGGGATTAACTATAAAAAGACAGGAGGGGAGGTCTCACTGAGGGGATGAAAGTCTTATAAAATGGATTTATAATAACTGCTGTACCACTTGTAGTTACTAAAATACACTGAATAGTAAGTATACTTAAAATGGGCAAATTTTAATCATATCTAACTTGGTAGAGTTTTTTTCCTATGTCACAACTTCAAACAACTGGTAATGAAAAGCCACTGAATGGGCCGGGGATTTAGCTCAGTGGTTCCAGTGTCCGCCTCACAAGCGCAAGGTCCCGAGTTTGATCCCCGGTACCAAAAAAACAAAACATAAAAAAGCCACTGAAGATTCTTAAGTGGGAAATCAAATGACTGATGAATAATGAAAAAAATTACTAAGCAGATCACTGACTTTTTAAAGAAATATTCTAACATAGGCCTGACTACTGACTGGAGAAAGTGTGAAAATGATGTGATGGAGAAAAACATCCACATTGGTACAACAGAGACAGGCTAGTATGTACATTCAACTACTTCTTAATTATGGGGTATTTAAAAATCCGTACTTTAAACCATGCTAAGTTTAAGTTTCCATGTGCAGAGGAATTCTGAGTATTCAATATACTGACTATGAAATGCATATAATGGCTGCTCACAATCCAGTAACTGAGGGCTGATGGCAGCAGCAAGTAATATTAACAAGAGAAGCTATACTAGGAATGGCTCAATATACATTTGTTAGGTGTCTTGCACCACAAGGAAGGCAGTTTAAGGCCTTTTTATAGACACTGTTGCAAAGCAATTACCACAGATCTATTTTGTAAGACTAAGGGGGGAAAAACCCTTTTCTCAAAGAAGCAGACTGAAATGAGGCAAAGCTCTATTGACTCAGACATGAATTTCCTCAGAAATGGCACATAAACTATGTGCAGGAATAGAAGTCCAATGCAAATGCACACAAATAAAATTACTTGAGGTTAATTTATGTTATACATAAACCTTTGCAGGCAGCAAGTCTCTGAAAGAATTAAAACACTAATAATTATTTCCTATTTAATAAGGAAAATAAGAAGTAAGAAGTATTTCAGGGCCAGGGATGTAGCTCAGTGGTGCCACACCTGCCTGGCAAGCACAAGGTCCTGAGTTCGATTCCCAGTACCAGGGGGAGAAAAAAGAATTAAGAAGTATTTCATTCAATTGCTGATACATTGGAAAAATGAAAGGCATTAAAAATGCAAGTAATATTTCCAGCTCCATTTTCACATGCCAAGGAGCCACAGTATTTAGTTCAAAGTTGAAAAACCACAGCCTCCAGAATCAATTCGGTCTACTACTTATTTTTTATAAATCTGGTCCACAAAATCTAAAATACTATCTGGCTTCTTTAATCACTACGTAAATAAAGCTTTGCAGATTTAGTTTATTTAATACTGTGCAGTATGAGGTGACACAGTTCAAATTTTAAATGAAGAAATTAAAAGGCAATATTTCTGGATCTGATAATGGACTGGTTGAGAAGATATCCTGGGCACATCATGTGGTGAAATACATACACTGAAACAGTAGGCTTTAAGAGTCAATACTGCTCAAATTTGAATCCACCCAGGCAAGACAAAATTTCTGAGATGCTGTTTCATGTGTGTAACATGGGGATGATCCCTGCCCCTTCCAACCCTGTCTGTACAGGACCCAAAGCCATTAACACTGTAGCAAGTAAATGTTAGGTCCACAAATATTCATTCCTCCCTTCTATCCACAATATCATACTGGGACTTTGACCTCCCTTCTTATTTTGCACTCATCTCTGGTCTCTATAGCCAGGCATTCTAGCTCTAGGAAATAGTTTTGCAACATATCTCATCCCCTTATGCATCCTTTGTCAACCTACCAATCAGGAAATATCTCTGCAACTTTTCAAAATTTCAGAAAATACACATGTGCAAATATATTTTCTTTCAAACTCAAAAGGCAGCAACTCTTAGCTCGCTCTAGAATAACTTCATTACCCTACACACTTCAGAATCTTCACTTTTACAAACCATTTCCAGTCTTTGTCTTTCCGAATCAAAGTATCTTATTGATTTCTAGTTGATTCTCATTGCTGAATCCAAAATGCCACATTTAAACTTGCTGGTTAAAAACAGAATTTTCTAGGCAAAGCAACCATCCATGCTGATTTGCTATGGCAGTCCCGATCTAGGTCTACCAACACAAAATGATTAAAAGCACTCTCTTCACTTGCACAACATGTGGTCACACCACTTCTAAGCCTCAACATTCCCCACTGAAAGTACTTTGAAATCCATTTGATAGATGCCTAGAATGCAGTAGTGTGCACCATGTGTCCGTGATAAATCATCTCCTACTTTCTGAAAGCTTTAGAGATTTGCCACCCAAATTGCTAATATAATTTTCATTCTTATAGTCTGCTGCTTGTAATCCTCTTTTCTCCTCATTTCCTAGAATCTAGATTAGTAACAATTTTTAAATCCCATACATAAAACAACCTAAACATACAATAAGGAAATATATCTACTCATTAGCACACTGTGCCATTTAAAAGCATTATTTATAAATATTTAAGAATCTGGCAAAAAATTTTAAATAAAATGAGTTACATGAAAAAATAATATATTAACCATTATATAATATATGGGAAGGAATCAGCAAGAAATAAAGCAAAATATTACTTGTGGTGGTATTTCAGGTGTAGATAACTAAATGAATAATTTTTTTCTGTCTGTGTTCTCTAGCTCCACTACAATGAACCTGTACTGTGTTTATGATGAAAGACTACCACAGGCAGCCAAAGAACAAAATGTTCATACTAAAGCTGAAGTGAATATATAGGGGGAGTACCCAAATGCTAATCAATCACAACCTGCTTTACTAGCTATAGGTACAGCCTGAACAACATGAAGTATTTACAGAAGGCACAGAACACCCAGGACACTTCTAGGAAAAAGGGATTGTCCTTTGCTTATGCAAAGTACTTGTAATGTCATCAGTGGCAAGAGAGTTCTAGAGTGCAAGGTGGTGTTAGAGTAATGGTTCTTACCCAGGCTTAAGCTTGAAGAGGATCCATGTGAAGAGAGGGAAGGAGGTGGTGTCTGTGAATGTCCTGGCCCCTGACTAGGGAGAGGCATGCCCACGGGTCCAGGAGAGGAGGAAAAGCTAAGGCCGTTATAAAAACTCTGTCCAATGGGGGTCAAGCTGCTCGATGTCCTCTTATAAAGGTCACTGCTGCCAGTCAGGGAGTCACGGCGGGAGCCACTGCCAGTGTTGGAGTTTGCAACTAAAATGGAATTAAAACAATGCAGATAAGAACAGGCCTGTTCTTCGAAGAACAAGCCCAGTGACCTGACCCTACTACTTTGATCCAGACTCCTTACCACCGCAAATTTGTCAGCAGAGACAGCCTAACTGTTAATGTAGCAGTTCTACGGGATAGATAAAGTAATAAAGAGGACATGGCTCAGATTAACATGAAACTTTTTTGTTCAAACCATCACACATATATGGCAAATTTATCTTCCTTTGGTGTTGTATATTATGGGACGGGGTGGGTTTTAAAAGCTCTGACGGCCACATGAACTATGGGAAAAGGTGAAAGAAAATGGACAAGAATGCCTTTCATCAATCCAAAGGTACTAACAGAAAAATGGAATACAGAAAAAAAGATCTGTAAATGGGGTACTGCCCCACTACACAAGACTTACATCTGAAAGCCTGTTTCGCAGAGGGCTCAATCTAGTTACTACTAGCCTCAGATTCCAAATAGGATATTTGCTCTCAAACATGCCCTTCTGTTTTGAGATCACATTGTTTTATAGCCACTGCAATTTCTCACTGTTCAATGACCACAATTCCTGCTGTTTTCTCCCATCAAAACATTAAAAATATCATGGTCTAATTGATATCCTTCCTCCCAATTTTTCACACTGTCTACCTTAATGTTGTTCAAAAGACTGGAGAAAATTCCTAACTCTTTATGGTCTGTAAACTAGCATGGGGCACAGTCTCAAATATGGAGCATTCAGCCCTGTGATCTTCAGTAGGTCCTCCTAAGTTTTTAACATCCACATTTCTATAGTTACCTCCACATTTTTCCCAATGCCTGTAAAAATCTGCCCTGGTTTTCAAGCCTCTGAAACAAACTGACTATGTGAATATAAATTAAGTAGCAACATGAGCATCGACCTGACATAGGCCCCAACTGTGTAACTTGATTTCAATATTCCATTATCTCAAAGATTATGTGGGCTGGCTGGATCCCCACTGGGTTCAGTCCAGACCTGCCTGTGGTATCTGTCCAGGGTTCCACGCATTGTCAGGATTCCAGAAAGATTGTAAAAAATAATTAAAAATCAGTTTTAATAGCGCATCAGTCTGATTTCTACCTGCTGTTCCAAACCCTCCAAGGGCTGATCCCAGGGTGGCACCAAGAGAACTGCTGCTTCCAAATCCCAAGGATGTGTTGGGAGGCTGGGCAGAGCCTTGGGAGAAGAGGGAGCTGCTCTGTGAGTTGCTGCTCAGAGAGTTGTTGCCATAGAAAGAGCTGGATGCCAGGTTGTTATTAGGCTGCTGCTGGGGTTGGGGCTGAGGCTGCTGGGTTCCCAAAGGGCGAAACGGTCCATTTGTTGTACCAGCAAGACCACCGGCTGCTCCATTTGCTGAAGCTGCAGCTGCTGCAACAGCTATGAAAAAGAAAGCAAACAGATGGGCTATAAAGGGGATTTGGTCACATTTCTAAACCACATTTTTATCTATTTTTTAAAAACCTTTTAATGCTGCCTATCTTTTCAAGACAAAAACAGATCCTGTAAAGAACTATAAAAATCTTTGATCTCAAAGCTTCTACTATTTCTACTTTGGACTTGCAGTCAAAATATCATGGGAGCAGGCTCAACTATGTTGACAGCTAATTTAAAGTTTCTGTAGTTTAAAAGGGGTACAAACATCAAATGTATCCATTAAATAGTACTACTTCTTAAAATCTCAAATTCCACACATATCCATGGTGAGCTTTTCTTAAAACAATATACTAAAGTTTCTCAAATCCCTATTTTAGTAGGCTGCTCTCTTCTAGATATTTCCTTTCTTGTTACTAACTTAAAAAAAAAAAAAAGCATGTAATTCTTACCACTTCCCTGCCAGGTGTGGTGGGCATACCTGTAATCCTAGCACTTGGGAGAGGCTGAGGCAGGAGGATTGCCACAAGTTCAAGGATAGCCTGGACTACACAGAGAGACCCTGTCTCGAAAAAAAGAAGTACCACTTCCCCAACCAACTATATTACTCTGCTACTTCTCACTACTTTTTCTCACTTCCTCCATCCCTGCCCTAAGCCAAAAAATATATAACCCCCCCCCAAAAAATTATCTGAAAAACAATGGCTTGGGTTTCTGTGACTTTTGCCTTGCAATTCTTTCAACAGTGTCATTTTTTATGTGAGTAACCCAACTTCTTATGCTCTCTCTCAATGGAGCGAGTTTTTGCTTCTAACTTGATGATACATTCCCCTCAAGAAAATCAGAATCCACTGAGGTCAACTGTAGCTTATTTCTCTATTTGAAATATGACAGGGTAGATATGCCACACTGAGGGTATCAAATAAAGCATATTTCCCTCTTTTTTAAGAATGTCACAATTAGTTACATCCCTCTAGATCTCTGACAGGAGTCAGTAAGATGCACCTCACCTGCTTGCGCGGCTGAGGAACTAATGATGACTGGGGCCGGAGCTACTAGCCGAACAGGAGCTCCAAGTCCATTTCTGGCTCCAGCATTCACCACAAGGGCACCAGTTTGGTCATAGTAAGCAGCAGGTGCCAAGACAGGGTAGCCTAGGAATATCAAGCCAACATATAAAAACATATAACATCGTCCTCCCTTAAAATGCAGCTTCACTTGCCACATTTCCAGTAAACGACCATGCAAGAATACTAAACAGAAAATCCAGAAACAAACAATTCATGTTTTAAATTCCATTCTGAATAGCATGGGAAAGTTCACACTATTCGGCTCCATCTGCTGTGGATATAAATAGTCCTTTTGTCTGGCATATCTATGCTATAAATGCTACCCACCTGTTAGTCACTTGGTAGCCATCTTGGTTATCAGACTGTCTCAGTTATTAGAACAACTTTGGAACTGCAGTGCTTCCATTCAAGTAACCCTTATTTACTTAATAAGGGTCCCAAAGTACAACAGTAGTGACGCTAGCGATTTGGGTAGGCCACAAAAGCAATTAAGTGCCAAGTGAAAAGGTAAAATTTCTTGACTTAAAAAAAGAAAACTCATATGCTAAAGTTACTAAAATCTACAGTAAGGCATTGTTGTTAATCTCTTACTGTGCCTAATTTACAAATTAAGCGTTCTCTCAGGGAAAAAACTTAGTATGTATATACAGTGTTCACTACTATCCACAGTTTCAGGTATCTGGGGTCTTAGAACTCCAATAGATGGGAGAAGAGGCATCTACTGTACTAAACAAATGTGTCCCTGTGCACCAACATATTGCAGATAGTCACAAACTCAGCTGTGGGACAAGGGGGGACCTAGAATTATATCCTGGCTCCACCAAGTAACTAGTTAGTTGAATGCTCCTGAGTATCTGAGCACCCATTTCTGAATCTATAAGAGGATAAAAATACTACCACTTGCCTCAAAAAACCCTTGAGAAAACTAAATAAAATATGAATGTAAAGCATTTAGCATGGTGTCTGGTACATATTAAGTGTGCAATAAAGAAATGTTATGTGTCCTCTGCCAATTGTTAGGAAAGCAACTGTGGTGTGATAGAGAATACCTGTGTTCTTCCCTATTGCTATCATCAGCAATCAAATATGGACAATATGTTGTTTTCCTGGCTACACAAACAACAGAAGCTACAATGGCTACAATAATCATAATATTTTCATAACACATAATAATCTAAACACTAATATCCTGCAAGTTAGCAGGAAAATAACTAAACAGGCTTCCCTATTAGGTAAAATGCAATCTCTAAATCCTAATTCAAGCCATATGAATAACTAGAAATGATTTCCTAATAAAAAATACTCAATTACTAGCAAAACAAATGAAGTAAGTTAACACTGTTACTGAAGTCATGAACAGATCAGTTCATTTTGCTATGCTCTACAGTCAGTAAAGATCTACTAAATCTAATCCCATGCAAAGTACAGGACAGTGAGCCAAAACCAAAATTACACTCATGATACATGTTCATTTATAACTCAGAGTTAGATAGCTAAAGAGGCCCTCTGCTATTTGGGAGAAATACTAGATGTACAAGCGATGCCCCTACAAAGAACACCAGGAATTTCTTCCTGACTATATGGTTCAAATATATAGGCATAAAGACTAAAGCCTTTGGAGTGACGCCAAAATAGGCTGGCTATTCTACCTATTCTTAATCCTGAAGGAGAACAGAGGTCACCACCAAAGAAAATCACATATTCTAAGCTGAGTGGATATTCTCCAACACGTAAGATTTAAGACTGGCTCAGAACAATGCTATCAATGAACTATGATCTAAGTGAGGACAAGTGTGTATCTTCCTTGCCAGTCCCCAAATCACAATGAGCTTAGGCAAGCTGAAAGCACTGCCAATTCACCTCAGCATTGCCTGAAACAAGCTGACTCTATCTCCCTCCCTCCCAAAGCATTAGTATGCAGCCTTACCTGGCATGCCTGCAGCCAGACCTTGTCCAAAAGCAAGAGCAGAATTCACTGCTGCAGCTGCCACTAGTGGATCTGTTTGCTGTCCCTGCTGATTCTGATTTGGGGTCAAAGGACGCTGACTGGCTCCTCCACGGAGAACCTGGGAATGTGAGACAGAAATAAGTCCAACTACTTTATTCTCATTAGAAGTCTCTAAGCGGGGTGTGGTGGTGCACACCTGTAATCTCACAACTGAGGAGGCTGAGGCTGAAGGATTGCTGCAAGTTCAAGGCCAGACTAGGCTACACAGTGACTTCAAGGCTAGACTGAACTACACAGTTAGACTGTCTCAAACCCACCCTTCAAAAAAAAAAAAAAAAAAGGTATGTAAGACCTAAGATCCACCATCTACTAAAGATGACTTTCTAAACATTTTCTCTATAATGCTTTCATGTGGTATGGCTGTTAGGATAACAATCCAATTAATATTATTATTGTAAATGAAATTTAATTCTAACAATCTTGAATATATCTTTCTTTTTTTTTTAAATATATCTAAGTAGTAAAAAACATACAAAAGAGATGATTCCTTCAATAATTAAGTATCAATTCCTACCCAGTGGCGATACTAGAGGCAGAGCAATAAACAAGAGAGGCCAACTCCTTCTGTGCAGAGCTTTTATTCCAGTGAATAAGAAAAATAATAAACAGTAGCTATATAATGTCAATGTTCTGATTAAAAAAAAATGGTGATGAAGGATAGAAAGGAGAAAGGTGTGGGGGAGAGTAGTTTAGATAGGATGAACAAGGGTAGTTCATCCACATATTTAAGTTAAAATGTGTCAAAAACACACACACATGAAACTATATTCTCTTTTACATGGAATAAGACCATTTTCTCTACCCTTTACCATTATTCCCATTCAATCAAAACCAAGTAAGCTCACCAGATTTTATTTAGTTTCCAGTTCTTTTTTCATAAATCTCACAAATACCTTCATCTAAATGGAGATGAGCATTAGTCAAGTTCAGCGCAGAACATCAATTCTGCCACTGATGTTTCGCTTTGTTAATGAAACATAGGTCCAAAATGCTAGATATCATTCTTACTCTAAAGGATCTGAAGACTCCATTTCATAAGATCAATACACTCCAGCAAGTAAAAACTTCAAATCCACAGATCGATGCTAACAATGTGTTCTGCAATGTTTCCAAACACAAAGTTCTTATCAGATAATTTTCACTATCACCTTACTATTTATTAAAGTTAGATATGTAGACAAGAACTTGGGCAGAAATTATTGTTGGAACTATTGGTAAAAAAATGTAAAAGTGAAAACAACACTAATAATCAACTATTTATTAAATGAACATAAGATGATCATTGGTAACTCTCCAGCAGAAAAAGATGGGTGGACAATTTACTCAGTATCTTTTCTCTAATCTGTAAATATTGAAAGTTTAACAGCTGATCTTGCATATTTGCTGGGAATAGTAAAAACAGCTATAAAAACAATGCCTGGTATCCAATGGATAATCCATAAAGACTAACTAATTAGTAGTATCGAAATACTATGAAACTTATTTTTGTAAGGCTCTGGATTCAATCTCCAGCACTGCAAAAGCAATTTTTGTTTCTGACTTAGATAAAGACTCTAGACAGCTTTACAAGGGAAGAATACCTACCTTAAACTACATGGATAGAAAATCCAACCAGGCTGTATAGAAAAATTTCATTACTATGAACTTATTCCAAGGAAACAATTACAGACTTATGAAAAGAATGTTAATTGAATATTATTTATAACACCAAAGCTGGACACAATGGCACATGCCTATAATCTCACTATTTGGGAGGCTGAGGCAAGAGAATTGCCATGAGTTCGTGGCCAGCCTAAAAAGTGAGATCCTGTCTCAAAAAAAAAAAATTTATAACACCAAAATATTGCTAAGTTAAATATCAAATGTAACAAATCAAAGTATGGGATGCCCTGTAATGTATTTAAGTGAATGATATTAAAAAGAACACTAAATAATACAAGACAATATGAAAATAGGAAGCGAAACCAACTGGACAAAGTAATTCTAATTTTGTAGGAAATTAGCCAGGCATGATGACACATACTTGTAATCCTGGCACTCAGGAGACTGAGGAAAAGGACTGCTGCAAGTTTGAGGTCAGCCTTGGCTAGATAGTGAGTTCAAGCCTAAACTACATAGTGAAACCCTGTCTCTTTAAAAAAAATTTATAAAAGAAATTAAATGATAAAGATAGACTAACATATACAAAGCATACTAATATTGGGTTAATATAAAACTTAGGGTAATTTTTCCCCCTTCCCAGTTTACCACAAGTTGTAACAATAAATATTAGTCTAGTAATCAGGAAAAGGACCTAATCTATTAAAAGAAAAGGACAGGCTGGGGATTTAGCTCAGTGCACTGTGTCTGCCTCGCAAGCACAAGGTTCTAAGTTCGATTCCTGGTACAAAAAAAAAAAGAATACGACATACAATTTAGCAGTTAACTATTCTTTCCCAACCCAATTAAAAACCTCCTATAAGTTAACGCTGATATGACAGGTTTAAGATTTATATCCAATCCAATGGGTGTTGTAAATAATCATAAAACCAAAAGAAAGACTCTTTCCTTTGGTTTGGCAGGCTATTTACAAAGCCCTGAAGTGATCTGAAAATGTTGTTCGGCAGGAAACTACAGTATGTATGGCTGAATGAAAATTTAGATTTAAAGATCCACTTCTGTTATGTGCTAGCTTTGTAACACTAAATGGAAAATGCTCTAAACAATTTTCTCATTAAAAAATTGAATTAATATCATTATCTCACCTAGTTACACTGACCAAGGGGACTGATACTTACTTAAAAGGCATTCTGCAACAACAACCCAATCTAAGCCTGAACTCAGATACACACACACAATTCAGAGCTCATACATTCACAATGTTTGTCTGTTAAAACCAATAATATCATCTATGAATTAAATACAGTAACTAAATCACACTTAGATAGAGCGAATGTTATTTACATTTACCTGCTGTTGTCCTTGCTGAGTCTGTGGGGTGGTCTGCTGATTAGCAGAATTAGTTGCTGCTGCTGCAGCAGCAGCTTGCTGCTGAAAGAGACTTGCAGGATAGACACCCCAGGGAGTAACTCCATAATACTGGTGAGGGACCACAGCTGGGCCTAAAAACAGCAAGAGAAAGAGAACGAAAGTTTAGACTAGTAAGACTCATCCCAGGGGATCCCAAAGACTACACCTAACAACAGATCTATTATAAAATACTAACTTAGAATATTGATTTGTGCTAGTCATTAATTCTGTTTTTTAAAAGTAGAAAGTATTATACAAGATCTTTACACTAAAGTCTTATCAATTCAGTATTATATTCCAGGCCTAGAGGAAGAGGCACTGGGGAACAAATTATTAAAGACATTGAAAAGAGAAAAACTGTTAGAAGAAGCTGAAAGGTGTTACTGTATTTACCAACAGATGGAGGAACTGGAAGAAGTCAAGATTTTCCCATGAGAATAATATAAGATAGCCATAGATGTAGTTTGTTGTTAGAAGGGAAATAAATGGAAGATCTGTGTGCTTAGAGTAATGGAAAAGAACAAAATTTCATTATATTCTGATTTCAATGATATGAGTGGCACCTGAAGGGACTGACAGGTACTAGGACCCTGGTGTGTCATTAACTTCAAAAACATGAAACTCACACAGGAAAAACAAAAACACACACAAAAAAACATGAAACTCTTATCCGCTCTAACAACAAAACCCAGACACTCAACTGAACCTTCACCTAACTCCAAAAAGGCTTGGTTTAACATTTCTATTTTCAAAAGTAACAAAAGGGACTCAAAACAATGACATTCCGACTTTGATATGTGAATTTTTAAATTTAAGTCAATGTTGAACACAAATACAAAAACAAAACATATCCCTAGACTTGTTACAGGCCAGGTGAATATCCTTTAAAAGACTAAACATCCCACTATAATCCAAATGATCCCTTCACCTTCTCTGGAATAAGCTATAGTTACAGACATAACAAAGCTGTGCAGATAACACTTCAGTGTGACAGAAGTCTAATCCTTAGAATTCTCTGGTGAAGCTGGTGACAAGAAACACCAAGGATGCACACTGCCAACCAAGAAAATGGCTCAAAAATAATACTGAAATAAATCTGCTGAAATATATCTCCAATTGGAATTTTAATAATTAAAGCAGTTAAATATTTTCAACTTGATTCATAAAGCCATGCCTTACACTGGAGTTCCAAAGAGCTGTTTCAAGCATTATAGCTATCTTGACACAGTGGCTAACTCTGAAAAACGTACATCATACATTAAGTCAAAATAAACTGGAACTGGGGCTGGGATTTAGCTCAGTGGTTCCACCGCCTGCCTCGCAAGCACAAGGTCCCGAGTTCAATCCCCAGTACCAAAAAAGTAAATAAAAAATAAACTGGAACATGTGTTCTGTTTCCCCATTTACGCTTCCAAAGCATAAACAGGTTAGATCGTATCACTCACTGTCCAGTTATCTACTCTGACATTTCGAAGTTGCTATTTTCTGTACCTGTAGGCTTAGCAAAGACCAAGAAATTCTGTTTACAAGTGAAAGTTCCCACCATTGTTAACACTACTGGGTGCAGAATGTAGGTGCTCTTTAGAAAAGCTGTGTTATGACATAAACTATTACAATAAGCAAACAGATTAAAGCATTTTTACTTGGCAAAACCTTAATAGTCTAAACACCATACCTCCAAGTTAAAGAAAGACAATGGTAGGTCCCCAAACTCATCTGACTAGTCAAACCCTAGTCAGTTGAAGCAAACAATGAGAGAAAAAGGCAAAGATTCTACCTGTGCCTTAGTTTCCTCACTTATGAAAGAGCTGTAAGAAAAAAATAAATAAATAAATAAACTTTAAAAAAGAGCTGTAAGAGGTTCTAGGAGTATGGCCATATCTACCCTAAAGGAATGGACTGCAACCTACAGTGACAGTCTCAAAAGCCAACAAAGAGAATCTCTACTGGGCAGGGTCTGCTAGTAATATAAATATTTCCATGGTCCTTTATAAATTTTCTCAACCGGCATTTCTACTACTGGATCCTGCTCATGCAACTTAATACTGAATTTAGGATGATATCCCAGGGTGATTAATTAATTGACTTTGGCTCATGAAAATGCTTGCTTCAATTTCTATGTGATTAACACAATAGTTAATCACAGGTTGTACAGTTAATGTGTCCTATCATGTGTGAAAGTCCTATTCAGTCTGGTTCAGTTCATGAATACAAAAAACAAGACCCTCACTACCTATCATCTTATTGACTCCAAGTATGTCATCCCTACAACTAGTTCTTTGTTTCAAGTAACATATATTAAATTAGCAGAAGAAAGGACAAGGAAAGGACAGGACAGGACAAAAAGGAAAAGGAAAAAGAAAAAGAGAAAAGGATAAGGGCAAAGAAAACAAAAAGAAGAGAAGACCATACAAGATAGCACAGCCATTCCATATAAGATAGTGAAGATGATGCGTGGGCTTTAGTTAAATCTGGTTATAATCCCAATTACACAATGTTTAAATTGTATAATCCCACAAAAGATAGCTCTGTAGGCCATAAACTCCTTATGTGAAGTATAACCATCTATCTGACAATGCCTGGCAGGTAGTTAAGTGTTCAGTAAATGTTAATAATGGATGACAGGGCTGGGGATTTAGCTCAGTGGTTCCACCACCTGCCTCGCAAGCGCAAGGTCCAGGGTTTGATCCCCAGTATCAAAAAAAAAAAAAAAAAGGATGACAAAGATCATTCTATTAGAAAAAATACTCTATTTTCAGCAAAAGTGGAGCAGGGACTACATAAGTTCACATTATAACCAGGGAAACAACTCTAAAGAAAAGCTAAGAAATAGCTGGGCATGGTAGCACAAGCCTATAAACCCAATACTCCAGGAAGCTGAGGCAAGAGGATTGAAAGTTCAAGCCCAGCCTGGGCAATTTTGTGAGACCCTGCCTCAAAATTTAAAGAGGAGCTGGGGATGTATCTCAGTGCAAAGGTCCTGGGTTCAATCTTCAGGACCACAAAAAAAGGTCTGGGGATTTAGCTCAGTGGTTCTGCTGCCTGCCTCACAAGCACAAGTTCCCAAGTTCGATCCCTGGTACCAAAAAAGTAAGAAATAGTATGCTGCATAGAGTGCATGACTTCATAATTGGTAACTATGTTATCTGATAAACAAAATCTCATATTGCAGTAATATTTAGTCATGATTAACATAACTTAAAGGGATGTGCCTAAAAGAATTTTTTTTTTCTCCCAGTACCAGGGATTGAACTCAGGACCTTGTGCTTGCCAGGCAGGCATGAGCTACATCCCCAGTCCCAAAACTATTTACTTTGGAAGACATTTTGTTTGCCCTAATCCTGAACCCAATCCACCATTTATGGCTCCACTGGGATGGCAGCAAATGTGACATACAGAGTCAAACAGGAAAGGTATTTACCTCTGACTTATGACTATACCAAAAGCAAATAAAAACAATGTAGTAGACAATGATAGAGAAATAACAGGGAGTGGTTACCAAGGAAAGGTGATTTTGCCACCCAAGGAGCTTCCCAGGAAAAACCTGGGAAAAAGAATTTACTACAGAAGACCATGGAGACCACAGTGTCCAAAGACAAAGGGCTAAACCAGCATAGCACCTGCAGCAAAAGGAAATCAGATCAGTGTTGCTACTGTAAAGTGTTAGCAAATGGTAGCAAATCGGGCAGGAAGAGAGTGACTCACAGGTTCAGATCCATGTACAAGTCATGGAGAAAGTCCCATACACAGTGGGTCCCAACCCTAGCTAACCCTCAGCATTACATGACAGCTCCTTAAAAATACTAATCCCAAGGAACCACCACCACCCAAGCAGTTTGTAATCATCCATCATGTTGAATTATGACTAGCATACCATATTAGGGTGGGAAATAGAAAAATCATTATAAGGTTTAGGCAGAAGGGTGAAGTGGCACAATTTTTGTTTTAAAACCATTTCTTGGAACAATATAGAAGGTAGAGGAAGGGAAAAAGGCAGAGAAATTAGGAATCTGTAAGAGACCAGTATCAGGACTTGAAGTGTGATAGATAGTAGTATTAAGAGACCTGGCTAAGGAGAGAAATTCCTAAAATATAAATAATCAATAGATGGCTCCATGGATCCAAAATATCTATGCAAGGGGTAGGGCATCAATTTGTTTTGGAATACACTGAAGTCAGAGGGGCCCATGTAATAGCTCAGTATAGATATTCAGCTGGCACGTGGGTAGCACTGAAAATCAGCAGACATTTCCATTAGAGACATGGATTTGGGGAAATATAAAGAACGTACACCTATCTCACATGACTTTCCAGCAGGTGAGAAAATCCCTCATGCAGCAGAATATCTCACCTAGTGTCGCTGCTGCAGCCAATCCAGCTGTGTAGGGGTCCGTCCCTGGGGGAGCAGCACTGATGATGTATGGATTGGGGACAAACGCAGCGGGAGCTAAACCTGCTGAAAACACACCTGTCAGTTAAAACAAACTTGACCACAACTGCAGCATTACCAAATATCTATATATTTGGCTAGCATTTCAGGCTGTAGGTGAGGGGAAAAGAAAAAAGAAAACAGAGAATAGGTTGGGAGTTTAAAAAAGAGAGAGATAGAAAGATTGTGATGAGATATAGCTAGTCTTCTTCATTAACTTTTGCTAAAGCTGGGAGTGGTGGCACATCTCAGCACTCGTGAGGCCAGCCTGGGCTGCACAGTGAGTTCAAGGTAAGAAAGGAAAGGAAAGGAAGGAAGGAAGGAAAGAAGGGAGGGAGGGAGGGAAGGAGGGAAAGAAAGAAGGAGGGAAAGAAAGAAGGAAAGAAGGAAAGAAGGAAAGAAAGAAAGAAGGAAGGAAGGAAAGGAAGGAAAGGAAGGAAAGAAAGGAAAGAAAGAAGGAAAGAAAGAAAGAACTTTTGCTAAAGAAATGCTTAAATTAAAAGCTTATGTAGTTTTAAACTAAGCTTGTTTGTTAAAAATTGTAATTAATTGGGGGGGGAGGGGGTTCCCCCAGTGCTGGATCAAATCCAGGCCCTTATGAACACAAGGCAATACTGCTCGTCTGAGTTATTTCTCAGTCCTTAAATTTGGTTTGGTTTTGTTTTTTTGGTACCGGAGACTGAACTCGGGCCCTTGCGCCTTCAAGGCAGGCAGCAGAACCACTGAGCTAAATTCCCCGGCCCTCTCAGTCCTTAAATTAATTTTAATTAAAACAGAGTAAAAGACTTGTAAAATGAAACAGAAGAAGAGATTTATTTCCAATTAAAAGAATTCTCCAAATGTTTATAAAGGCTACTACCTACAATTACATAGTATCAGGTCCAGACAAAGGCCGCTATAAAGTTAGGATTTAACTTAATCCAAGTTTTTTCTTCCACACCATACCACATCTAAAACCGGTGATCTCCTTTCCATTCAACTGTACCATCTGGCACATAAAAGAAAATCTGTGCCTCTATTTGTCTGCACTTCTGGCATTTCATTTTTGTTGTTTGTTTTTTGGAGACAGGGCCTCACTATGTAGTTTAGGGTAGCCTTGAACTAATTATGTAGCCCAGCCTGGCCTCTAACCCACACTAATCCTTCTGCCTCAGCCTCTCAAGTGCTAGGATTACAGGTGTGTGTCACCAAGCCCTGCTGGCATTTCATTTTGAAGAGACCTTAAAAAGGTCAATTAGGGGGCTGGGGATTGAGCTCAGCAGCACCACACCTGCCTTACATGGAGTTCAATCCCCAGTACCAAAAAATAATGACCAACAAAAGGTCAATTTGGGCCAGGAATTTAACTTAGCGGTTCCACCGTCTACCTCGAAAGTGGAAGGTCCAAAGTTCGATTCCAAGTACCAAAACGAAGAAAATTAGGTCAATTAGAGGCTTGGGATATAGCCCCAGTGGTGCCTCGCCCATATGGCAAAAGCAAAGTCCTAAGTTTGATCCCCAATACCCAGGAAAAAAAAAAGGTCAATTAGGGAGAAAGGCCTACCCAGGCATGTTCTGTGGCCTGTGCGCTATGGGGAACTTTCATTTTTATTTTAAATGTTATAAGTAATAAAAAATATTTTTTTTAAAAAAGAGGATGGCTGGGGATTTAGCTCAGTGGCACCGCTCCTGCCTTGCAAGTGCAAGGTCCTGAGTTCGATCCCTGGTACCAAAAAAACAAAAGAGAGAGAAAGAGGGGAGAGAGGAGAGGAAAGGAGAGAGAGAAAGAGAGGGAGAGAGGGAGGGAGGAAAGGAGGAAGGGAGGAAGGAAGGGAGGAAGGAAGGGAGGAAGGAAGGGAGGAAGGGAGGAAGGAAGGAAGGAAGGGAGGAAGGGAGGAAGGGAGGAAGGGAGGAAGGAAGGAAGGAAGGAAGGGAGGGAGGGGAAGGAAGGAAAGGAAAGGGAAGGAAAGGGAAGGAAGGAAAGGAAAGAAAGGAAGAAAAGGAGGCTGAGGCAGGAGAATTATGAGTTTAAGACCAGGCTTGGCTACACCGTGAGCTCAAAGCCAGCCTGCACTACATAGTGGGACCTTGTCTGGGAGGCAGGGGAGGGTTGGTTTACTAATATACCTTGGCAATATTATATACTTTATATGTGGCCCAAGAAACTCCTCTTCACTCATTGAGGCTCATAAATGCTACTTGAAAAAGGCACATGTATTTAACAACTAGCAATTACCTATATTAATACTTTTTAAAATGTTCAATACTTTGAAGATAGATTCATGGGTACTACTTGCTACTTAGCAAGGTGAGAAGTTGATACAATCAGTCCATACAATGCCCACTTAATCAGCAGTGTCCAAACCTTACCAAAAGAGCTAATGCTAATCACTAGCCATTTCTGAAATGAATAGTTTAAATTTTTAAACAGGTGAGATAAGGCAAGAGCTGGGTACTAAGGAAATCTAGTATGTCAAGAACAAAGAAAGTAGTTAGAAACAAATGGAAGAGGCCATTTACTCTGAGACATCTGTCTGGACTTTTATAATCAGTCTAAGCTACTGGGTTTCACAGCATCCATTTATCCTAAAAAGGTGGTCACCCCTTTAATAAGTGAGCTATCGGCTTAAGTACTTACCAATGTGAGGCTGATGAGCAGCTGCTAGTGCATACTGCTGCTGCTGAGCAGCTGTCAACTGCTGGACAGCAAGCGCATTAGGTCTTTGGAACAGCTGAGGTAAAAGAAAGACGTGTGGTTAGAGAAACTGTCCTATGAAACAATTTAAAAATCTCTCTAAAGGCGCTACACCTGCCTGGCAAGTGCAAGGTCCTGAGTTTGATCCCCAGTATGGGGGGGGGGGGGTCACAAAAAAACCCAACTCTCTAGAAACTTCAATAAATCCCTTTTTTTGTTTTTGTTTTGGTACTGGGGATCAAACTCGGGTCCTTGAGCTTGCGGGGGCAGGTGGCAGAACCACTGAACTAAATCCCTGGCCCTCTTCAATAAATCCTTAATGAGGCATGAGACTAACAAAAACACTCTATTCCATTTCCATGGTATTACTACTATGCTTCTCAGTTCTTCTGTTTTCCCTATCTCTTTCCTTCTGTTTGGTGTGCCCAGTTCCAGGAGCTGACTTCTTCAAAGATTAGATGAACCCTGAGCCACAAAAATATATACATTTGCAAAATTTTCAATGCTTATCAGCAAGTCTACAGGACCTACCTGATTCAAGGTATACTTAAAAGTTGCACAGCTGGGCGTGGTGGTAATCATGTAATCCTATAATTCCAGCACTCGAGAGGCTGAGGTAGGACAATCTCAAATTTAAGTCCTGCCTAAAGTTTGTGGGACCATCTCAAATAATAAAAAGGGCAGCTTATATAGCTCAGTGTGAAGACCATAGGTTCATTCCCTAGTATCACCCCCCCCCCCGCCAAAAAAAAACTACAAAAATAACTTACCACATTACTCCTAGTACTATCATCTCCCTTCAGGTTTTTTCAGACCCAGAAAATTTTCATTAACCCTCAGATATACTCATTTTAAAGAAGAACGTGAAAAGGGTTTACATTATCCTCTAGGCTGATTCTTTCTCAGAAAATGACACTGGAACTAGTGGCTTGCCCTAAAGAGCAAATTAGACAACTCCTCAACTTTCGGGGATCCCAAGAGTCTCCTAAGACATCTACTCTTTACAGGTAGGGAACAAAACTTGGATTATGAACTCATACCTAGCACAATTCTTAGTTTAAAAACTAAAGAAATTCGCAGGTTTTAACACTAAAAATAATCTATGACTCCATCTTGATAGTCATGCATTCACGCATTCATACAACAAGTATTTGTGAGGCAAATAGTTAACTACTAGGCACTGTGCAAGGAACTAGGGATACAACAGTGAATAAAACCGTACATAGCTCCAGCCTGTACAGAACTTACATTGTAGTATGAATAGTACTGGTAACCTGATTTTCATCACCCCAACAGGCCTCCTTCCAAGGAGTCATACTGAAGACTTTTATCAGCAATGAAAGTATTCCTAAAAGGACTGCTCTGAATAGGATATTCGGCCTACTTGCTCTTTCTAGAGGATTTCTCAACAGTTCAGCTGATATCACTGGGTGATACAACACAGATACCACAGATTTTGAATTAAAGTTATATTAAGAGACCTGATTGTCTCAGAAATTAAGAGATAATGTCATTCCATCAACTCAGTTTGTCATGATTGAACTTCATGTTATCCTTGGCAGTGGAGAGATTAAATAATGTAATGTGACTACCGCCTGAGACTTGGATACTTCTGTGCCTCAAATACATGAGTAAATTGATTTTAAATAAAAAGAAAGCAAGAGTTGAATATTTTGAGTGTACTGGCCAACATCACCTGTTAGCTCTCATTTGTACACACTGCCCTGTCGAAAAAACAGAATAAAATTAAGTGTCTGCTTTTATAGTACAAATGTCAATATTAACCACGTATAGTTATCAAAAATACTTGAGGTTGTTTACCCAAAATCAAAGTAAAGTAGAATTTCACTGTGATGCTATAAAAGGGAAAAGGACTTCTTTACAGGCATTCATTAAATATCAAGTCATGAAGAGACATGGAGGAATCAAATCTACTGACAAATATATTAAAACTTTTGTCCACTGCAGGAGACAGTCAAAATTTAGTCAATGATTTTGCAATTTCTGCAAGCTGGTTTCACATTTTTGTTTTACCTAAAGATCAGTGTCACAGTTTGATTTTTTTTTTTTTTACCAAGAGGAGGTAGTAAGAATGGCAGCCAAGAGGCAGAAAACAAGTAATATAGTATAAAATTATTTTAAAATTACTCCCAAGGTTGTAAAAACTCCTAGTTCCACTGAATATCTTATCATCTCTTCATTGGGGCTCTGGAATTTTCCTGGCCTAAAACCACTTGAAACATTCAACACCTCAAGACACTGCTCTTGCTTTTTTTCTGCACTCCTTTATCCCCATTGTAAACAAAACGACTCATTTCATTGAACTTTTTTGAATTATCACTAGGTAAATACTACGACGTGGAGCTCAGGAAAAACAGAGCTACATGCTGTTTTCAGAATGACTGCTGCCAGGAATGATGGCACATGCCTGTAATCCCAGCACTCGGAAGGCTGAGGGAGGAGGATTGCTTTGAGTTCAAGGCCAGACTGGGCTACATAGTGAGTTCAAGGCCAGCCTGAACTACCCAGCGAGACTCTGTCTCAAAAAGTCAAAAAACAAAACAAAACCAACCTAAAAACAAACACACAAGCAGAATATGACTGTGGAGTTCATCCTGACTTATACACCAAAACCACTAGTCCAATGGTATTCTGACTATTCTCGCTTCTCACTATTACACGTAATATATACTACTCATTCTATATATGTATTTGTTGTTCTCACCATCATGTTACCACATTTTGAAGTAGAAACTCTTAAATGAGAGCATTATAGTTGCACACAGCTCCACTATACCCTGTGCCTGAGAGCTGATTAACATATTAGTGATTACGATAAATGAAGGGGGAATTACTTTCTTGAGAGCACACTACTATAAAAAATTTAACAAAAGTAAATTGTGTATCCATAGCCAGCAAAATTTGATTACAGAATAGATTACATCAATTTTGGCACATTCTCTTTATGTAAGTGGCACAATATTAACTGGAAATACAGAGTATTCAAAACAAAATTAGATAATTGGCAAGTGACAGATTCCAAAGAATCCTGAAAAACACAGAAATGCCATCTGCTGGCAAGACACAGCTCTGTTAACATTTTCATAATTTTCACAAAGCAGGCCAATACTCTATAATTGAGGGACAAAATACTGTGAGAATTGAGGGGCATGCTTATTAAAGGTTGATATAGTGATCAATGTGCCAATACTGATTATAATTAATTTCGGTAAAATTCATAAGCTATTACAAAGTTCCACTGTAGGAGGAAAGGAGTTGACCACTTCAGGCACACTGGGGTTCCTAATAAATATTAAAGCACAAATTGGAAATGGGACAAGCTAGTTCAATTCCATTCTCTGTCACTTACTACATGACCTTACAAAAGATACCGACAGTGTTAATGTTCCACAGGGGAATCTGGGCAGCTGAAAACACCCAACACAGAACTGACTTGTAGGTGGCATCTTGGAAAATTTAGCTACTATTAGTATTATAAAAGAGTTGTTACTATTATCACTGTTTTCATTAATAACTGTTGGCACAAAATCAATGCCCTTGAATTTCCTGATATAAAGGAAAAAATGTCCAAATACAAGTGAGGAAATGTATTAAGACTAGACTATACTCGGGCCGGGTATTCAGCGCAGTGCTGCTGCGCCTGCCTCACAAGCGCAAGGTCCTGAGTTCAATCCTTGGTACTGGAAAAAAAAAAATCCAAACTTTAATAAACTTAATGAAAAAAAAAAGACTAAACTCATTCTCCAAAATAAAATGCAATGCCAGCCCTGACTTTTTACCAGTGTAACACAACATACATAGTGGATACAGATTAAGAGTGCAGACTCTCGGGCCAGACAGCTTTGGTTCATATCTCAGCTGCACTACTAACTTGGTCTATGACTTTAGGCAAGTGACTTTAGGAAACCTCTCTGTGTCTCACTTTCCTCTCCATAATAGGGAAACAAAGAAATATCCAGCTCATAGGGTTGTTGTGAGGATTAAAATTAACACACATGAAGTCCTTAACAGTCCTTTCAGTGTGATACTGTTCCTAGTGAATGAAAAGAGTGCCTCTTCTGGCTTCACCCAGAGCACAGCAGCCCAAGCACAAGGAAGCCTGCTTTGAGAATCAAAACCCCACTACACCACAAGCACTAACTGCTTGCTGTCAGTGGGCCAAAAAAGTAACACAGAAGGAAGAAAACTATTTTTTGTTATTCTAATTGAAAAGTACTTTTTACATCTGACTCCTTTCAGAAAAGGATATGAATAAAGTTGAATGTGAAGGTGGGACAATGTCACCTATCAAAGGCTCTGTGTTCCTAGTACGAGGTTCAAGGAAAACAGCCTGGAGCTAGAAATCAAAATAACAGATACAGGGCCAGGGATTTAGTTCAGTGCCTGGCAAAGCCCAAGGTCCCGAGTTCGATCCTCCATACCAAAAAAAAAAAAAAAAAAAAAAAAAATCACAATAATTTTTTGGTTAAACAGACACACACAAACCATACCACTAAACTTTTTTTTAAGTCATCACAGTTTTTTAGCAAATATATTTATTCTGGGCTGGAGATGTAGCTCTGCAGTAGCGTGCTCACCTAGCACAAACAAGGTTCTGGGTTCAACCCCCAGCATAGTCAATCAATCAATTCCAGCAAAGGTCTTAGATAAAAAAATCCACCTACCAAGTTAATATCTTTTGAGGAAAATATTATCATAAATAAAATTTGAGCAAAATCAAATAAAAAGCTTCGATTGACTGAATTTACTAGTCAATTCTTTGTTGGTGACCATACACATGAGACAGACAGAATAATCATCTGTAAATTACAAAGTTGATAATATTTAATATCTCCTTTAAAACTTATGCACATACTTGGCCTCATGAGAATGACATTTAATGATCAACACACCTTTAAAAGCAGTATGTCGAGGGCCAGGGATTTAGCTCAGTGGTGCCGCTGCCTGCCCCGCAAGCGCAAGGACCCAAGTTCGATCCCTGACACCAAAAAATTAACTAATTAATTAATTAATTAAAGTATGTCGGGGGCCAGGGATGTAGCTCAGTGGTGCTGCACCTGCCTGGCAAGCACAAGGTCCTGAGTTTGATCCCTGGTACTGGAAAAAATATTAAATAAAATTTAAAAAGCACCCCAGAAAATGCAGAATATCGGACATGGTGCCCCATACCCAGATAATAAACACAACTGCCAAACATTTTTCATACCCAATGAGCCCAGGAGGAGGGAAATGTCCACCCTTGGGGTTATTTTTGGGGAGGGAGGGCTGTGTATAGGCCATATTCTCTAGAATCTATTTTACTAACTGACCTGTTTGGGGACATGTTAGCCAGGTATTTCTATACATCAAAAAAATTAAAAATTAAAAAATAAAAATAAAAGCAGTATGTCACCTTTACACCTGTAAATCCAGGACCTGGGAGAATGAGGCAGAAGGATCACTGTACGTTCAAGGCCAGCCTAGGCTACACAGTGAATTCAAGGCCAGCCTGAACTACATAGTGAGGCCCTGTCTCAAAAACAAACAAAGAGGGGCTGGGGATGTAGCTCAGTTGGCACCACACCTGCCTTGCAAACACAAGGTCCTCAGTTCAATTCCCATACCAGAAAAACAAACAGACAACAACAACAACAAAAGGCAGTTAATTTTCTCTCTTGACTATGGCTGTGCAGAAATGAGTTCAGAACATTGCTTCTTTAGCCAGAGATAGAACACACCTATAATCCAAGCTACTTGGGTATCTGAGGCTGGAGGATTCCAACTTTGAAGTCAGCCTTGGCAACTTAGGGAGACCCTGTCAGGATGGTAAAGAATACTGCCTCTTTGTTTAAAACTCATATTCAATTTAAGTATTTAAGTACTATAGTATGCAACTTTGTGAAATATGCTATATTAGGCTATTTTTGTTTTGTTTTGTTTTTTGGTACCAGGGATCGAACTCAGGTCCTTGCACTTGAGCAGCAGGCAGCAAAACCACTAAGCTAAATCCCCAGCCCTAGGCTATTTTTGGATTAAATAAATTCTAAATAAAGCATATGAACAATATGGCTAATCACCAGGGGATTTAGCTCAGTGGTTCTGCAGCCTGCCTCGAAAGCCTAAGGACCCAAGTTCGATCACCAGTACCGGAGGGGGGAAAAAAAAAATTTTATACACACACACACACACACACATACACAAACACACACACGCACACACACGGGTAATCAATGCTAGTATATTCCTGGTTTGGATTTTGCTACAGGGTTACAATATAATGAAACCTAACAATATTTTTCTAAAATATATTTGAGGAGGGCCGGGGATTAAGCTCAGTGGTTCCGCCGCCTGCCCCGCAAGCGCAAGGAAGGACCCGAGTTCTATCCCCAGTACCAAAAAAAAAAAAAAAGAAAAGAAAAATATATTTGAGGAAATAAACATTTTGTAAAAAAATTTAAAAATACTTCTCAAGCACCAACACACAAACCATGAAAACAAGCTGGGTATGGTGGCACACACCTGTAATACCAGCACTTAGGAAGCTAAGACAGGAAGAATACCACAAGTTCAAAGCCAGTTTGGGCTACATAGTACAAGACTAGCCTGAACAAAGAAGGACGGGGGGGGGGAGCCCAACAGACAGACAGACAGGGACACATTATACATGAACTGTTTGTGGCTATTTTCCAGGATGAAGAATGCAAGTGGGGAAAGTGAGAAAAAGTGACAAGACTACGGAGACATCAATGAGCACTTCAAGTTGACAAAAATGACCTAAATTAGAGGCTGTTAATCCAACATGTCTCTACTCAAGTGGGCAATATTGCATCTTTATTTTCATGAACATCTATTTACTTAAAATATGGCATGTTCTTCAATTCCCCCCCAAAACCCACAGTAATATTAGCCATACACCTATGGCTTTACCACAGTTAAAAATCATAAATATTTTCATGTTACTTTATGATTGTTACAGACATCCCAGAGTTCTCATTGTGCTCATTATGATACCTCTATTCCGTGCATCTTATGATAAAGCAAATACATCATTAAGTTTATTGGTAAATACCTTGACAGCTTTTTTATATAATTGGTTTCCACTATAATCTTTCTTTATACTCTTTCCCCTATTTGCAAACTGCATGATATGCATCTCACTTTAAGCTGATATTAAATTTTATGAAACCAACTTATTATAACAAATCAAAGCCCTGGCTGAAAGAAAATAAAACAAGAGGGCACTCTATTGTCAAATTCCAAATCAGACCCGCACACAAAATCACAGTTAAACCTACACTACTGTTTGTAGCAAATAATTCAAAAACTAAAGAAGTTCACCTCTGTTGCTCACTTAAGCCAAAATCAAAGAGCAGAATATGGAAGGAAATATGTGCCACTCTACAACTCTGGTTATTAGTATAATTATTAATATATCATCTGAGATTCGCACCTGGCTCCAGGACTCCATTACCAAATGCACCTGTTCAATGTCCTCTACTGTAGTCAGCCTATGGCTACACCACCATATTCCCATCTCCATTTCTCTGCTCTGTTACCTGCAACAATATAGATTCCAACTGTCTCTTCAAACACTTGGTTCTCACCACCCTCCTGTGTGATAGCATTTGTGACCAGTTAAACACAGTTCCTCAAACAGCCCATAACTGTTACCCTCAAGTTCCCGAAAAACACAACAGTCAACAAATAACTGATTAACATGAGTAAGTGAATGTTTAAAACTGCTTCTAAACTAACACCCACCTGAAAAAAAAATAGAAGATAAAACATTCTTCCTTAAAAATATCGTTATTGGGTCAGGGATTTAGCTCAGTGGTTCTCCTGCCTGCCTCGCAAGCCCAAGGTCCCAAGTTCAATCCCCAGTACCAAAAAAAAAAAAAAAAGTCTTGTTATTGCCTATAAGGCAACCCAGCCAAGTCAGTAAGACATATACTATCTATTCAACCTTATTCCATACCTTTCTTCAACCTAAACTACCAGCCAGACTAACCACTGCTATGTTATCTACTGAACACATTCCTGCTAATTTCCATCTTCAAGCTTTAGTTTTACTATTTCCTCCATGAGCTTTTCATTCTCCTCCTGTATAAATAAGTCATTGAAGGTACAACTCAAAAACCACCTTTTCCATAATCTGTCCTTCCCTATAGACTAGTGTAGTCTTCCTTGCTCTCAAGGTTCCTAAGGCACAGACATAAAAGTTATTAAGTACTTCTTTCAACTATTTAAATTACTAAACTGAGAAGTCCGGGGGGGGGGGGGGTTGCAAAAAGGGAATCTTGCTCTATTCACAGAGATATGCTTGGATCAGATGAAACCAAAGATGATAACAAAAGGTTACTCTGTAGCTGACAGATCTGTTCTTTTTTTTTGATGAGAAGACTCATGGCTTTCAATCACATGGCAATAGATCCAATTTCTGATCCAAGAAATTATGCTCCTTGACATTATACAGTAAATCACATTTCTGGTGCAGAGTGTGATGGCACATGCTGCATGTAATCCCAACATTCAGGAGGCAGAGGCAGGAGGAACACCATGAGGTCAAGTACAACCTAAGCTACATAGTGAGTTCAAGGCCAGCCAGGACTACAAAGTGAAACCCTATCTCAAAAAAATATATATATTACTATACATTAATGTTACTTTCCTGAGTACCACACAGTAATTTTACAGTTGCGAATTTTAATTTTGAAAGTACAGTATACTAAAAACAAGAGATCAGGGGCTAATACAGGAGGATCACAATTTATAGTCCAGCCTGGGTAACTTAGAGACCTTCCTCAATCAATCAATCAATCAAATAACCTAACATAAAATAGGCTGGGGATGTAGCTCAGTGCAAAGCCCCTGGGTTTAAGTCCTAGTACAAGCAATCAATCAATGTATATAAATAAATAGTTATGTAAATAAGCACAAGATAAACACAAAGACATAATACATCAGATAGGAGGAAAGTTCCCTGAAAACTTGGTCTGCTAATACAATGTAGAGGAAAATCCTTGGCCTCAAGGAGCTTCCAGTCCAACAAGGGTTATTAGACAAATCAGACCACAAGGCAGAAGACGTGTTACTTACTCCTTTTCTTAAAGGACACGCACAAGACACAACAGAGTTCAAAACAAGCAGACAAGAATACTTTTTGGTGTGCAGATAAACAAAGGAAGGATTTTAAATTAGAAGTACAAAATGGAATAAAATGTGATCAAAAGAAAAATCCATAAGAAAGGTTGGAGGATTAAAATTTAGGAACACATACCAATTTCCCATTGAAAAAGGATCAATGATCATAATGAACTTGTGTACGAAACTGGATGTCAATGGGATTTATCTTGATGAACTTTTTAGAGTTAACTTTATTAGTTGTCTACCAGTCAAAATTCATTCAAGCCAGATGTGAGGAAGACATATAAATCCCAGCACTCTGGAAGGCTGAGGCAAGAGGATCACAAGTTTGAGCCCAGCCTAGGCAATTTAGCAAGACCCTGAATCAAAATGGAAAGAAAAGTAGGCTGGAGACGCAGTCAGTGCAAAAGCCCTGGATTTAATCCCAGTGTGTGTATGCGGGGGGGGGTTGCTAACTATCAATATTAGCTATTTATGACAGTAACTAAAGATGCAAAATGGTACAACTGATCCACAAAATCATAAGCTAATTTCTCACTATGAACAGTTTCTGAAGTTCAAAATAAGACAGTCACCTCTCATACCTAGAAGGCTGTAACATGTTCCAGAACAAACTCAAGAGTAACAGAAATTCTAACTTCATCAACTGCTTCTACCATAAGGAATATGTCGTATTTAACAAGATCATAAAGCTATTTGCCTTCCTTTTATAATTCATATGTTCCTTAAAAAAAAAAAAAAAAAAAACTAAAACTGATCAGAAAGTCTAGAATTAGTCCTCTATGACTATGTCGCACATACAAAATTTTCCAGAAATTTATGAATGAAAGAGCCAGGTAACTTCATTGTAGATCTTAAGAGTTACTTGTGTATGTTCTCCTAATCTTATTCTGTTTTGAAAGATACCAGACCTTTACCTGTTATTTACAGCAATTATGTTAATAACTTATCTACAGCAACCAACTTAAATAAAATATGACTAATATGATTTGGCACAATAACAAAACAAAGCAGTAGTATCACAATCACATAAATCTTTAGAGAAAGTAATATAGAGGTAATACCACCTCACTCACTCCCCAAGTGCTGGGAAGAAAAGAGGCAAGGGAAGCACACATACAGCAGGGTACTCTCTTGCCAATAACTTTAGCATGAGAAGCCAGAGGACAAAGACATGGGCTTTGTAAACCCACTTCACTGTTGGGGATTAGTAGGGGCTGTCATTAGCCAGCCTAAAATAATGCCACCCTCCCCCCACCCTCTCATCCTTAATTATTTGAATTATATGCTGGCTGGAGGGAAAGTAGGAAGAGTAACAGAGACACACACAATACCTGTTGTTGAGAATTGTAGTCAAAAAGTCCCACAGTTGCTGCTGCGGAGTCCACAGGTACCTGCGTGCCTGAATAATCAAACTGAAGAGGCTCCATGCCCACATGTTCCATGGGGTCCAAGGGGACACTCTGGGACTCCATGTTGGAGAAATCCTCCACAGGCTTGGCACCATTGGTGCTGGTCAGCTGGGCTAAGCCCTCAGAACCATTCTGGTTTGGACCCAGAAGATCCACTTCATTAGCAGAGTTCTGGCAATTACCAGGGGTACGGCTAAACAGAGAAAGTAAAGGGCATTAAACCTTATTTTGAGTGGGAAGGGACACTAAAGCAACCCCAAGTTTAAGGACAATGTCCTTGACACAGCTCATTATCAATAATACTTAAAAAGTTATTCCTACAAAATAACCAGAAATCCTTTCTGGTCCTTACAAGGTTATATCCTCTACTTTTTCTATTGCTGGCCTTCCCACCCAACACACCCACCCACTCATTAAATTTACATTAACTGCTATTAATTTATAATCCCTTCACCAAAAAAGTTCAGATTTGAGAACACTAGATAAACTGAAAAAAATCATTGCCTGTGGCATCCGTGAAAACAGACATGCCCTGGGTATGGTGGCTCCCACCTATAATCCCAGCACTCAGGAGGCTGGGGCATGAGGACTGCCACAAGTTCAAGGCCAGCCCAGGCTACACAGTGAGTTCAAGACCGGCCTGAACTACACAGGGAGTCCCTATCTCAAAAAAAACAAAAGAAGACATGCCTACCAAAACACAGGCAGTAAAATATGCCCCCAACAAGCAACATCTGGGGGAGGGGAAAGGAAGAGGATATAAAAAGTATTAAGATATGTCATATATGTGTATCAACTCCCCACGATGAATGTAAGCATTATGTACTACAAGTAGGCACTAATATTAAAAATACAACATGTATCATTTAAATATAGAGGCAATGGAAAAAAGTCTGTTTTTAGGGGAAATTCCACATCTCAGAATGATTCTAATAAAAATTTTTTATGTATCATTGATACTACTGATAAATGTTAAAACTCTCTTCCCTTCTAAGAAACCAGAAAAAACAAACCATTTCAAAACAGTAAAAATTAATTCATTATCAAGGCTATGCCCCTAGTAACAAAAGAAATCTAAAAATTAAAACTAATGTGATGATATAATTTATCATCCAAGCTAGGACACTCCAAACAGCAAAAAAAAAAAAAAAAAGGGTACTACTGGTAGTTACCTGGGATATAAGTATAAAGGAATGCTGTTCTGGGTAGCCCAGGATATACCATCACCCTATGTAAAAGGATTACAGAATTATAACATACAAAATCAAACTAACATATTAATATTATAGTCAAGGGATGTAGCCTTTGGCTACATTCAATGTCCTTCATCCCTGAAAGAAATTCTATAGCTGGTATATATTAAGTGTAACATCAGTTCTCTCATGCACACAGCACTACCAGTCCCCAGTCAAATACTACAAAACATTGTTATAGGCTGCTTGCAATTCAGGGTGGAAAGGCCACCTGAACTCAGCTAAAAGACCACAGGGAAGAGCTTGTTACCCTTTGCCTCAAATTTTACTCAAAGACTATAATTCTATACACATTCAAGATATAAAAATTAAACAACTACCACTTTGTTCTACAAATGATGCAAAATACATTTTAATTTTAACTTTGGTAGATATTAAGAATAGTGTGTATGTCTGTGTGGTGTACATGAAAATATATATCTATTAACTTAGGCTGACATTAAAATGATTCAAATTTAAACTATTTAACTACATCTATATTTATAGTATTTAACTATACATGATTTTTATTTTTTATATATACGATTTAACTATATTATTAACTATATAGGATTTTTATAGATTTTTTAAAAATTCTTCCCCATAACTGAAGGTTGCCAACATAAATAAGAAATAGTTGCCCACTGTGAAAGATAAGTATGCAATACTGTGTATTAAATTACAGGGTAAAATCTACAAGTCAGTAAGGACTAGAGATGGGAAGAGAGCCACATGTGGAAGTGGTATGATTAAGCCCAAGTCATTTAAGCTGTATCTCTGATTCTTCAAAATGAGGGAAATGATACATAACCCACCCACCTCAAAAGGAGCTTATGAAACTCAAATGAGCTAATACACAAGTTCAAAACTTTTTCCCTCTAACATGCCAGAGGAACATGACCCACTTCCATTAGTAACGTGGCTTTCTAGTACCATGATTTGGGAGAAGCTGGTAAAAGTCCCAAGGTGCCTATCTGAGGTAATTGTGATACTTGAGCATTCCTTAAATTTTTTTTTTATGGAATCATTCTTCGAGTTCTAGAGCTCTATACAAGGCAAAATTCATCATTTTGGCAAAGTATCGGGTATTGGCAATTCTTGGGAAATTCTACCTTACTAGTTAATTAACATCTTTGTAGCATAGCCTACACTAGATCCAATATTTGAGAAGAAAACGGGGGAAAACGGGCTCTCTAAAACAAATATAAATTGAAACAAAAACGCACAGCCCACATTCAAAAATCGGAAGTGTAAAACATACAAACCTAAAATCTTTGACGTCTGCATCAATCCCATTCTGCACTGGTAAACCATTGGTCTTGTCCATCACATCACCCTCCTCCTTCAAATCTCCTAGCTTATCTCCATCAAACGTACCCTTGTTCTTCTTTTCACCTTTGTCGTTTTCATCACTGTCTGCATCCCTTGGGCCCTGTTTAAAAAATAGCTTCAGCTTCACTAATCATCATCACTGGTAAAGTGGACATCCACTGTGGACATCAGGCTACTCTAGGTGCTAGTCAGAAAAGGAGGTACCCATACACTTTCAGACATTACATCCAATTAACAAACAACACAGGCAGAAACACCACAGAAAGTCTTGCCAAATGGGGAAGACAGACATATGTGTATGTTACAGAGTTTAGACACCATTCCATTGTTTTTAGTTCTGTTTCATTTGTGTGAGGGAAAAGGCAGGTTACCCTTTCTGCCCAAAGCCCAACCATAATTGTGTACCTGTTGGTCCCACTTCCCTACTTTCAAATCCCTATCTATGTAATAACATGTAATAACCTAATAATCTCCAGGTATGGTAGCTAATAGTATAAAGGCAAGGTATTAAGCTCATAAAAGAATTTCATACTTCCCCACAATCCTATATAACCTCTCCTTTACTTCCAAACATGAGCTCAATGTGGTCTTAACATCACTCCAACTCAATTATTCTATACTTGATCTTGGACTATGTCTTGCCAATTTGCACCAACATCTCTCTAGTTCCACCTATAAAAGTCCCAGCTGACTGCATCAACAACTCTCTGATGACTCTTTAGTTTTTTTAATACTTTAAAACAAATTAAATATAGCTGTGAAATCCTGTCAGGAAAAGTACTTTAAAAACTATCTGCCATCTTATACTACCTGCCTTCTTCAAAGCAAATTATTCATGAGATATAAGTGCAGGCATACCAAAACATTTGATGAAAAGAATTTATCTCTTAAGTGTTTCACACTACAAAGCTTGAAATGTTGACCCTACAAGAACTGATCAGCTGCCAAACATGTTTATGTTCTATTTTCTAAGGAAATTAAATATAAGCACTGGATATATAAAGGAAATGCACCTTGATTTTTCAAAAGAAAACTATCTGATATGGTGGCCTGACATGGTAGAGGGACCTTTGAAGAACCTTACATCAAGTAGCACTAAGTAATCTTTGTTTTTGTAATACTAGAGGGAGTCAGTCTTGCTATTCCTCACCACCTACCTCTGGATGAAGGAAGAAATAAGCACACATGATCCAAATTAAAGCTCTTGGCTTCAAAAAGGCAAGTCCAATCAACAGAAGATGAGAGCTGCTACACAGCATTTCAGTCACCAAAAGCAAACTGGGTAGAACATAAGTAATGGAGGACAAAGTCACAATCAGTTGTGAACAGACCGACTGTGTACAGGGGCAGGCCTGTTGACATAAAACTAACAGATGATCTTATAGTAATTTTTCAAATACTGACCAAGAAAGGATACGAATAATTCAAGGACTCTGAAATTCTTAGACCTTCTGACTATTGATTCAGAGTCCATTTTATTTTTTAATTCATTCTCTTTATAAACGGAATACAGAAAAAGAAAACTTTTGTGTATAATATGAAAAAAGAAACACATATGACAAGGAACTCAGAAAAGATATACAACTTATTTTCGTGACATCAAGATGGTAAGCCATAGCACCTGCAAGTCACTGAGATGTGTCTTTCAGAGTAAAATCTTCAAAATATGGGGCTGTTATTAATTCAGAAAGACTGAATAATAGCTAATTAAATACCACATTGAGATCCCAAAGTAGAGATGGGAAAATGACAGGATTCTAAAGCAAGGGATGTTTTAAGATATCCAGAGATAATAGCTTCCTCCATACTGCAAAGGTAAAACTAACAGAAGCTGTATGTTCATTTTTATATCCCCAGCACTGAATATAGGGCCTAGCAGGAGCTCAATAAATATGACTTACACACACACACACACACACACACACACACACACACACACACACACACACAGGACCAGAAAAATCCTATAAAACTAAACTTCAAAGTAAAACATTACCTCTTGTTCTATTATCATCAAACGAGAGTCTAGATGGTGATAATATAGTCTAAATGACAACTCCACCTAAATCAGAAACCATTAATGTCAATAGCAAAAGAGCTGTAAGAATCATTCCCCAGCCATGGATAAGGAATCTTCTTGAAATGTACAAATCAAATCACTGACTCGGCTCCAACATCTCACAATGAGTTCAAACGTTCCCCTCATTTTCTGGAGGGGAAAATGCAAAGAAGCAGAATAAAGAAGTATAGGAAGTTTCTGCAAAATGCAAGAAAACTTATGACAAGGAATACTCACTGATCAAATCAATGTACTGCATTATCTTTCAGACACTCTTCACAAGGGCTTACTGAGAAACTGCTCAGCCCATCTATCTACATGCTGACTGATCTTGCCTTAAAACCTGCCACCACCAGTTATATTCTCAATCATACTATCAGCTAGGTGTGATGGCACAGGCTTGTAATCCCAGCAGTGTGGGACGCTGAGGCAGAATGGTCACAAGTTTCAGCACAGCCTGGGCAACTTGGCAACTCAGCAAGACTCTGCCTCAAAATAAAAATGGGCTGCGATTTAGCACAGTGTGAAGGCCCTGAGTTTAATCTCAGTATCAAAAAAAGGAGGGGGGACAGGGAGAGGTGGGGGGAGGGGGAGGAGGAGGAGGAGGAAATTATATTGCCAAAAGCTAGATTTTCAAATAATTTCCCTGGGATAAGCTGTTTTTCACAAATTATTTTAAGTTTATTCCTACAAAACATTGCCACCTGATTTTCTACTCTGAATAAGCTACTGATGACAGCATGAATAGTAGGTACTTCTTTGGGAAGGGAAAGACCCTAGAGATGCTTCCATTTCTTGATCTGGATGACTGTCACATGAATTTTTTCATTTGGTAAATATTTCATGAAGAGGAACACTTATGACTTGCACACTTTTCTATACATCGGTCACAGTTCAATAAAAATTTTATTTAAGGATCGGGGTATAGCTGAATGGCAAAACACATGCTTAGCATGTAAACGGCCTTGGGTTCAATCCCCACCACCCCCACCACCACCACTACTTAAAAAATACATTTTTCTAGCTTAAAAAGAAAAAACTCAGTAAATCAACAGTGAATCCTCAATAAAACTGCATGGCAGTCAAATCTTGACTCCTGAATCACACTAAGAGCCCAAGTGGGAATCAATTTATCAAAAGTCTAGGTCTGAGAATGTAGTAATATCTTTGTTTTGAGACAGGGTCTCGCTATGTAGCTTACACTGGCCTCGAACTCACTATGTAGCACAGGCTGGCCTCGAACTTGCAGCAATCTTCCTGCCTCTGCTTCTTGAGTGCTGGGATTATAGGCATGCACCACTATGCCCAACTAGTAATGTCTTTTTTTTTTTTTTTGGTACTGGGGATCAAACTTGGGACCTTGGGGCTGTGAGGCAGGTGCTGGAACCACTGAGCTAAATCCTCAGCCGTAATGTCTTTTAGACATGTTAAGATCCTAGAGAATACAACAAGGGTATAAATGAACTGCTAATTTTTACGGTATTTTTGTGTGTGGGTTTTTTGGGTTGGTTGGTTTTCTGTACCAGGGATCAAACTCAGGACCTTGTGCTTGTGAGGCAGGCGCACAGCCACTGAGCTAAATCCCTGGCCCTTGTCTGTTTTTGAAACAGGGCCTCAATATGTAGTTCAGACTGGCTTAGAACTCACGCCAATCCTCCTGCCTCAGCCTCCCAAGTACTAGGATTACAGCTGTACATCACCACACCCAGCTTCCTAAATTATATGGTACTTTTACACTTTTTTAAATACATAAAATAAGGCAGTCACAGGTATATGGCCTTTCAGAAAGTACTGACATGGGGTACACCAAATGCATGTTGTATTTCAACTGCTAACAATCACTCATCAGAAGGCTTGGATAGGCCATTTAATCTTAGTTTGCTTGCTATAAAACAGGGACAATTGTGTTTAATAAAGAGTAGTTATGAAAAAAGTAGTTAAGAATGTCAATGAAATAATGCATGTGTAAACATTTTATAAAGGAGAAAAGAAAATGTAATTTTATACAAATGTAACATAATGTTAGTAAAAAGGATACACTAGTACTGTGTTTCGTAAGGAACACTATGTAAGGTATCAAGATTAAAAATTTTAAATGCCTCAATTCAGTGGTTCAACTCTGAAATACAAGTGTATAGTCAATTTGGTCTTCCCAGGACACAATCATTTTCACAATGCTGTAGTTCTGTAGTTAGGGCTGATCATCACAATCTTTTTTTAAGCAAGTGTCTTGGTACAGATATTCTGATTTATGTGGTTGACAGAGGCTCCAGCAAATGTTATGAAAGTTTTGACTCCAACAGCTTTGATAAGCACCCACAACTGAGAACCAATGTAATTAAATCCAACATAAGCATCAGAATAGTAGGGTTTGGCCAGGCATGGTAGTCCAAAACTATAATCCCAACACTGGGTACTAAGTGAGTTCAAGGCCAGCCCTGTCTCAAAAAGCCAAAGGAAAAAAAAGTTTATATTTTATTTATGGGTTTTTTTGGTTACATATTTTCTAATACATGATGGTACTAAAAGCTAAATAACTGACAAAATAAGGAGTAACAGCATCTTTTTTATATGAGTTTCATTTAGATGAACATTAACCCACTGCTCAAACACAAATTCCAAAATCCAAGTGTTCCAAGCCCAATAAAAATTTACTATGTGGAACCAAGAAAAACGCTAAAGTGAAAGAATATAGTCCATCGCTAGGTATTAAAAAACAGGGAGAGGAGTAGACATGGGTAAAAGCAGCACATACTACTGAGATCAGAGTCCTGTACTTATAGCTCCACTTCCTCAGAAGATTCACATAAAAGGAGAAACACTTCCAAGTATCACTCTTAATTCTGAATGAAGTCAAAAGTATAAGGGGGGGGGGCAGGAATCAAACTCAGGGCCTCTTGCTTGCCAGGCAGGTGCTGTGCCACTAAGCTACATCCTCAGCCCTCAAAAGTAGAATTTAATTCTCACTCTTACTCTAGTAATCTTAGAAGAAAGCTCCACATGACAAAGTTATATTCAATGAGATTAGAAATTTTCTTTTCTCCCTCCCTCCTTCTTTCTGAGATAGGGTCTCATTATGTAGCTCAGACTGACTTAACTTACAGAGATTCTCCTGCCTCAGCCTCCCAAATGCAAGGATGCTTTCCTCCCCTTTATCTAGAAAGGAATTATTTTGTGTATCTGCTTGACTCATTGAGTGTAAAAAACACAATGTTGATTTAAATATTGATTTCTCTTAAGCATAATTATGTTTTTCACAAAATGCCAAAATACTAAAATGCCAAGTTCTTTTAAGGTGTGGCAGTTTATAGCTATAATGAAATAGTTACAAATATAAATAAAAGTTTGGGCCAGGGATTTAGCTCAGTGGTTCCGCCACCTGTCTTGCAAGTGCAAGGACCTGAGTTCAATCCCCAGTACCAAAAAAAAATAAAAATAAAAATAAATAAATAAATAAATAAAAGTTTGAATTGCTGGCCAAGTGAAATACCTTTGTACTGATGCATGCCTATAATCTCAGCACTCTGGGAGCCTGAGGCAGGAGAATCCCAAGTTCAAGCCCATCCTGGGCAACTTAGCACATAGCAAAGCCCTGCCCTGATTTTTTTTTTTTTTTTCATTTTTAAAGGGCTGGGGGGAAAGGCCTGGGTTCAATCCCCAGTACCACCAAATGGGTGAGGAGTACAAGGGGGAAGGAGAAGGAAAGAGAAATGTTTAACTTGAACAAAATAGGATCCTTTTATGAGGAACCCAACTCTTAAGCCAGCATAGCAGAGTAAAAAAAATTATATAGAGATCAGAATTAAAATTAGAGCAAAGTTTAAATCCAGGCCTCTACTTTTCCTCTAAGCCTTATTTTTCTCACTATAAATTAACAGAAACAAAAGTACTACCCTAAGGATTAAATAAGGCAATTCATATTTGTTTAAAAAGCTTTCAAAGGACTTTATCCAATTTTCACATTTTTCCCACTGCCTTTTTCAGAGAAACATCTCCTTTACTCCCACTTCCCCCAAAGCTTAAAATACTGCTAGACATTCTGTGCCCCGAGCTACCACTTATGACTCTAATCATTAGACTCTGTCCAACTGATTTTTCTAAGATTCATCCAATCTGATACTTTTTTTTTTTTGGTACCGAGAATTAAACTCAGGACCTTGCACTTGGCCAGGCAGGAGCAGCACCACTGAGCTAAATCCCCCGCCCCTAATCTGATACATTTTATGCACCACTAAAAAATGAAACCCTTCCAGTTAAAGTATGGTACACTGTCTCTTGAAATATGTACCATAATTTCAGAATAAACAAAAGTGAGGAGATGTGTATTACAGTAGAGTCAATACCAGGCAATCTAGACAAAATCAACCATTTTCTAATGTGCAGAAATAGTCACCTCTGCTGTAACATCCAAGAGGAAAAAGAAAACGTGTTTTACATGTGGAAAATGATGTCTGTTTTTATTATAAAGACTTCCCCAAAATAATGTGCTGGGTTTTTTTCTTTATTTAGTCAGCATCTAAAAGCTTGACATGGGCCAGGAATTTAGCTCAGTGGTTCCACTGCCTGCCTCACAAGCACAAGGTCCCAAGTTCGATCCCAGGTACCAAAAAACATACATACATACATACATAAATACCTTGACACTACAAAGTAGAGCATGTAGATGTCTTAATGCAAGCCCAAATCTGAAGGGGTTCTACCCGGTATATGAGTTTCTAAGAGCCTCTTGATGATTCCATATTCCAAGGAAATTATCTTATTGCAGAGCTTATGGAATTTTAATACAGAAAGAAATTGTGGGGGTATATCTGTAAAGAAATGTAGGTTTTGCTTCAGTAATTTAGAGTGGGTCTAAGATCTGCATTTCTCATAAGCTCCCAGGTGACACTAATGCTATTGGTGCAATGACTGTGTGAAGGAATCCGTTATATGACTTACAGAGACTTTCCATATGGCTTTCGTAGCCATATTTATCTCCAATTTGCAGATGAGGAAATTAAGGTCCAAATGAGACTCAAAATCCTGACTTCTCCCTGGTATTTCACTGTTCAAAGTTTATTTTTCTTAAATCAATTAAAATAGTACTGGTTACCTAAAATAAATGCAGTGAAGCCTAGAAGAACAAATAAACTGACCTAAATAAACTGCTATTAATGTGTACACATCCTCCAGGGCAAAGGCCACCACTCTCTATAGAGCAAGCACAAAGACCTTCACAAGATATTTCTTCTAAAAATCTTATTTTTGCAAGGTTAGAATAGTCTAGGGCCAGGGATTTAGCTCAGTGGTTTCGCCGCCTGCTGCGCAAGCACAAGGACCCGAGATCAATCCCCGGTACCAAAAAAAAAAAAGAAAAGAATAGTCTAAACTCTAATCACTATTTAAAGTAGTCTTCTCATTTCTCTAACGAACAAGACAGAAAGTATGACCCTTCTGACTGGTCTGATTGGCAAGGCTCTAGTCTATCTGAATATAGCTGTTATTATTCCAGAAGATCAACAACACCAGGGTCTATAGATGCAAGCACAGTACTGAAAAATACAAAACTGCATTTCATTTTGAAAGCAGGAATAAAATGAAGGATACAAAAAGATAAGAGAAATTAAAGTCTTGATTCCTATTATTGCAAAAACCACTACCCTGAAGGTTGGGATTCACATGTGGAATGCTACCCAAGAATTTACTCCAAGTGCTAAGAATAAAGTATTGTTGTCATTTTCTTCTTGTCAGCCTGCAAGTATTCTTATAGCAGAAACCAAAATTACTAAACTGTTTTTCCAACCAAAATGAACTCAAGATTGCTCCAGGTCCCAGCACTCTGGGAGGCTAAGGCAGGAGGATCCAAGTTTGAGCCTAACCTGGGTAATTTATCAACTTACTGAGACTTCGTCCCAAAATAAAAAAATAAATAAAAGGTGGCTCAGAGAAGGGTGACAAAGAGTTAAATATTGTCATTCAAGGTGTAACAAGGAAACCTCCTTGAAGATGGAAAACTATTGCAGAATGAGATTACTATAGTTATGAACCACCTTCAACTGAAAAGTTAAACTCTAGATTATCTGTTGTCATGTCTGAGAATGATTTCTTAGTACTTACTTTGAGGTCTATAATCATTATGCCATCAGAGATAATATTTTCAGCACTCAAGTGATTAAAATATTACTTCTCTGATTAAAATATGATTTCTCTGTGACCTATTGGAAGTCATATTGGTAAAGTCACCCAAAAAGTAAAACAACTGCCAGTTGTAGTGGCACATGCTTATAATCTCAGCACTTGGGAGGCTGAGGCAGGAGGACTGCTGTGAATCTGAGGCCAGCCTGGGCTACATGGTGAGTTCAAGGCCAGCCTAGCCTACATAGCAAGACCCTGTCTCAAAAAAAAAAAAAAAAAAAAAAACAATTAGAGGCCCTGGGTCCTAAACTACCAAGTACCACCCTTTACAATAATTATCTACAACATGATATCCTATTGTCCTTGTTCTCTGAACTCAACATTCCAAATGATCAGTTATTTTTAAAAAGAAAAGGTTCACCTTTGTAAAGAAGATGTATGCATATCTTAACTGAAAAATGATTCATGTTTCTACGAACATAGCTTCTGTAAGGTGTTATCTTAACCAACAGGCAAAGCAAAGCCAGGTTAGGCATAAGATCACCAGGATCCAACCCCAAAGCTCATGAGCAGCTCAAGATGGCAGATGCCAATATGGTGGCTTGACGTCACTGACCAGTCTTCCTGTCATTCTGTAGATGCAATTCAAGCCAAAATATACGATAATATTTTATTGCCTACAATCTTCCTTCTGAGAATCTGGAACACAGATTTAGAGAGTTTTCATTAATCTGTACGCATGACTCAGAAGCTCAGTAAATTATTCAATTGTTATAGTGCACTCTCCTGATATCCTCTATCCTGAGGTCTAATCTCCTCTGGTCACAATACCATAAAAGCTAAAAATCACCAATCTTCCAAGATGAAATAAAGATGAAATCCACCTTTACAAAAAAAAAGGAAAGAAAAGAAAATGAACCCAAAAGACACAGCCCTTACAATAAAAATTCTCTTAAGAAAATAATTCTTTTAAAAAGAGGGAAACTATAAGCAATTATAGTAATAATTCAGTCCCGCCATTTTATCTTCCTCCTCATTCCACTGATTTTTCTGCCTCCTATAAACATAATAGTTACACCCAGGCACATGCCTCCCAACTAGGCCCACAAACTAGAAAGTGGCCACACACACATCAGAAAATTCACAGCCAGATCATAAAGTTCCAATTCGTCACATTAGCAATTCACTAAAGCATAATACTATTTTTTTCTCCTCTGGTAAATGAATGAAAGTTTCAGCCAATGTTTAGAAGACAGTACTTCTTCTAAAGAATCTGTGCTTATAGGATGAGGAAGGGTTGGGACTGAGGGGATAAACTGGGGATAGAGTGAAAAGAGAAGTAACTCCATTCTTCCCATGAGACAACAGACAAATGATTAGTTGGACTTACCCTATTCTCCACTCCCAAAGGGTAGATCCCATTCTTCCCAAGCAGCCCCTTGGAAAGGTTCAAATATAAGAAGCTATTTTCTATCCGACCCACCAAGCCACTAAATCCGACCTAAGTCTTTGAAGGGTCAAAAGACCCAGAAGCAATCAGATCAACTTCAGAATGGCTATTACTCAAGAATTATACCTGATATTTCAGGAAGCTATACCAAAATGAAACACTGTTACCCTAAGAAGTTTTAAAGTGAAAGGGGGAACACAGGGCCAAGCCTCCAATAGTAACAGACACAGAAAAATAAAATTACTGAGTAATAAATGCTATAAGATAAAAGAAAGTAGTTATGGAGCCAAAATTATTAATATAATTTGGGGAAAGTCTCCTAAATGCTGGCCATTAGGTGGTATTAGCCAAAAAGGACTTTGGGGAGAGAGGGCTGTGAAAAGGTAGAGAACAAGTTCCATTAGAAGAGAAAGAAGGAAGACAGATTCGGGATGTCTCTCTTTGCCTTCTCAGCTGTGACTTGAACATAAAACCAGTCACAGAACACAAAATGAGAAAGAAACAAAAGGTAATGTAACAAGACTTCTGGATGTATACTGATGAAAGAACTAGATTTGAGAAATGCTATCAAAGATGCTGCAGGAAGACTGCTAAGCTTTAACAGGAAGAAGCTATGTATGGGTAAAGCTTATAGCTACCATTCAGCCACAGAGAGGTCAGTAGTGATGAATTTTTTGAAAATACTGTAAATAAAGAAATAACAGAAATTCTAATTTCCTGATAGGCCAGGTGTGAGAGGCAAAGCTATTCAAGAAGGGCCAAAGATGACATTTATATAAAGTCTAGCTTGCAAGCAAGAATGATTCAATCTGGACCATTTTAAGGTCACCGAGGATACTGACAAATGACTGTCTCAGATCTGGGATTCCCTATTAACACCCAGTTTCAACTTTCTTTTTTAAATTCCTTCCTCTCTTTGCTTTTTGTCTTTCATTAAAACTAAGACTAATGTTTTCTGGTAGGCCATTAAATTAAGATTTAGATTTCAGTTCCTACTTCACAGTGTGTCCCCCAAAAATACTATTTCTCCACTTTTAAAGTTTAGTTTAATATCACCTCCTGTTTGCTGAGCTCTCTTTACAATGGAAATGTTTAAAAATACCCTTAATTGGTGCAGTGAGTAACTAAGGAAGTCAAACAGGTATGTTTTGCTTTAGGGGGGAAAAAAGAGAAAGAGAGAGATAGGAACAAGTTCCTCAGGCCAACTTACAAATCCTCCTTTTCTTAGACAGGAATCGCCCGGGGATGAGCTCAACACATACTCCACCATGCTAACGCCTAGTCCCCCACTCTCCGATCGAGGGGACAGAACAGAATTGACCTCACTGTTCACATGGAAACTCTGACCAGGTCTTCTCTGCACCATGATTGGCTGGGAAACTGAATGATCTACAAAAAAGATACACAAGCATGATACAGTGCAGCCAGAGGCCCAAACAAATTATGAGTGATGTCTCATGGATAAACCAGTGACTGGGAATCAGGAAACCTGCTATGTTCCTGAGGAGAAATCTCCTACTGTATTCACTAGGTACTGATGTTCTACATAAACTAAGGAAATGGAAAACACTCCTCATTTATGCAGCATAGCAGAGAATACAGCAGTTCACATAATTGGTTCATCTAGCTAAATGAATAAATTAATATTTATACCTTTCAAATAGCAGAGTATTAAAAGTATTTTATTGGTAATATCACTGAGTAAATATGAGTTTACTGCCCTTTTTAAAAACAGCAACATAATCCAATCTTTCCTGATGACTAGCTGTCATCATGAGGTTCCATTCTTACACTGGGATGTGTCATAGCGCACCATCTTTGGGGTTTTCTTTCTCCTTTCTCCCTATAATCAGTCACATTTTTCTTCTGTCAGTGTCTGTCTCTATATGTTCTCCCTCATCCCTTTTCAGGGGTAGCCTATCACAAAAATGTCTGTGCCCAGTGACTCCATTTGGCCCCAAGTACATTTTAAGACAAATCATCCCATACATGGTATTCAGGGGCAAGGGGAGAAAAAGAAATATGAACTTCAAATGGCAGGTACAGATTTTCTAATTCCAAGTATGCTGTCAGTAGTACAGAACAAAAGGTTATAGCTAAAATTATGGTCACTTCAAATAAGACCATACCTCTGTGGCTAGCACTTCAGAAAATACTGAAGATTTGATTTTGTGTTAATTATATTTTAATATATTACAGCATATAAGCTCCTTAATGGCAATTATACAGGTGGATAGGATGTTTGCTTGACATGGTTATGTCACTGATGTAAAATTCATGACTTGCCAACTGCTGAGGAAAGGAGCTCTAAGACAGGCATAAATCACAGTACAGATGCTAGATCTAGATTACCTGATGTTCCCCAGGCACTGTCTCGCCATTGATCACCCAGGAATATTCCTTTTGGTCCATCTTTGCTGGATTCATCTGTTTCCCAAAACTTTTTACCTGGCAAGAGCTGCTGCAAATTAAAAATAATAGATGCTTTTAAAGAATTCATAAAGGATGAAAGTACAGCAGTCAACACTTTCTTTTAGACAAGGGTACTGAAGATGTTCGTGTGCCCTCAAGGTCTTTAATCAAAGTGTTCTGACTACACAGCTGCGGTCAAAGCACTACTGTATATTTGGTAAAAGATAAGAGTGAGGCCTAAGGCAAAGGGGGACACTGATCGGACCATCAAATAACAGCTCAGCTTAAATGTCTAATATGTCTTAAATGTCTTAACCTATGCCAAGATTTTTAAGGGGGAGGGAAGGGAAATAATACTGGCCCCGTAAGCAAACTGCTCACTAAAAGGACTCTTGTTAAAAAAGAAAATACCAACTATTAAACCACTTCTTCTACATACACGTGTAACTACTTGATCATACAAAGTTATTCATACTGGAGCATGCACCCAGCTGGGTACCCCAGCTATGGCATGCTACAGGCAAAATTCACTTCCTGTATACACAGAGACTCTTAACCAAACACTTCCCAACCACAACTTTAAACTATTCCAAAACTCTGAAAACACAGAAGAGCTATTTGTACATTACTAGAAGAAAAAATGTCTCCTAATTTTAACAATAGTTGGTAGTGCCATTAAAATGACTTCAAAAATCATTCAGCCTTCTTAGAAATGCAGGCATCACTGGCCCTAAATTGATGAGAACCTTAAACAAGCTTCAACCAAGGAAATACTAAGTACTCTTCAAGCAAAACACAGAACAGTTTTACATAAAATCAAAGCATCAGTGATCAATCAGGGTTACAAAGGAAAATTTCACAAGAACTCCATCCATCATTCCTGGTTCTAGTCACCAGCTTTGTTCACTAAAATGTCCCTTATACTTCCTCTAATTGTTTTCTTTTCAACTGCTATTACTCAGAAAATTTTAAAGTTTGAGATAGTATTTAACCACTGCTTTTAGACATAAAAAGGCACACACCTATAGAGCTGCACTTCTCAGAGGAACAGAAAACTCAAAGCTTTTGCTCTCCTCCTTGACAATAAAGGTTTAACTTTCCAATTTATAATCCTATAACCCAATAAGGAAGAAAAACTAAACTCTGCCCATTAAAATGAATCCTGGTTTCCCAAACATAATTTTTAATTTCTTCGCATAATTTGAAACCACTCTTAAGAAGTTCTATAAATCTATCTTGCAGACATGGGTTACTGCCTGGACCAATACAGTTTCCCATATGTGTTTCAGGCTTTGTTATTATATTTTCTAATCAAACAATATAACAAAAGACATTTTGATCTGACATTTAATTGCAGAGATGTCTTAAGTTTCCTCAAAGGCCAACAGTAACAGGCAGCAGTCAATTCCTCTGGGGTTAACTTCAGTGGATCTAAGTGAGGTGGGAGATGGTAAAAGCAGAGGGATAGACAATCCAATTAAAAATAAGCAGTGGATCCAGGAAGCTCTAAACTAGATAACTGTGACCTGCCTAGGAAATTTATTGAACTGTCCTGGGCCTCATTCTTTTTTTTTACTAATGAAGCAAATATTTTTCAGGCTGCTGTGATAATTAGAGATATTGTCAATAAATGCCTAGCACAATGTCTCCCACACATTATATTCTCAATAAATGTATTCAGTGGCATCACACCTAGGTGCTTTCAAATCCCAGAAGTGATACTGAAAATTGATGTAAACTATTCAAGGGACAATTAGAACATCCATGCCTTTTTTCCCCTTATAGTTTAAAAAAAACCTTATCCAGAGATGACAAATAAAATTTCTTTCCCCTTTCTAGCTCTGATTCTGAATTTTTTTCCCTTTATTTTGAAGACAGTGAGAGCAAACAAGAGCCCACATCAACTACCCCTCTGTATACAAAAGAAACAATGGCAGCATGCAGCACGGGGCCACCTCACTTACTGGTTAATTTTATGTTCCACATAACAGTGGAAAGAGCAAAAGTGATTAAAACCATTCTTATCCTTTAATTTTTTTAAGTGTTCATCATCCTCCACACAAGTTTGGAAATCTTTATTCAAAACTGAGGGAGTATTCTCAGTACTGCCCTCACTCAACCAACAAAAAAACAAAAGACCTCAGGAAATAGCTTCTAGTCCTAGTACTAGACTTCATATGCAAATATAGTCTGTCTATAATTTGTTAAATTGCTAACTGAAAGCAGCAGTCTTTGGGCTTATGGCTTCAAAAATGATTTTTGGGTTCCTGTTATCCTTCACTGTTAACTTGTCAGGCTGTCATAATGTACAGAGCCAGAAAAAGCAGATAAGCACATAACAAAGCTGTTTTTAGGCTAAATTCTTTCAAAAGGAACCAACAATATACCAAACATGAACCCAAATGCTAAAAAGTGGAGATTCTACACTGAAAAAAAAAAAAAAATGAATAAATACAAGATAAAAGGACTAGAGATGAAGCTCAGTGTAAAAGCCTTAAATCCTATCGCTAATACTACCAAAAAAAAATTTTTAATCAATAAATATAAATCCTAAGCAGATGCTTAGGGGCAGCCCAGAAAGTACTAGAATACAATTTGCTTTGGCAAAGTAGTGATGAGAAGGCTATTATTAATGCAAACAGTAGGAACAGAAAAGGCATGTTTAGAAGAAATAAAAGGAAAAAGTGAGAAGGGTGATAACTTGCCGATAAGGGGGCAGGAGGAGAGTGGAATTAATGAATTCCAAGGGTGCTCTGCAAATTGGGGAGAATGAAAATTATTGAACCACAGTGGCTGGGCAAAGACAGAAGCAAACCTTAGTCAACCCCTTAAATATCACACAGAACCTAGTATGTCTCTCATCACTCCGAAATATACCCATGTACACTCAACTGTTAACAGCATCTGAGATGACACCTAATAATCTAATCCCCTTCTCCTGACTACAGAGCAGGACCTAGTGACTCGCTAAGAAAAAACATAAGGCAAGAGCTTGGTTTTTTAAAAGTCTGTGAAGTCCATACTGCTTATACCCTTCTCATCTGCTTTGTTCGTTTTGGTGAAGACAGCTGCTATGCTGTGAGCAACCCCTGGAAAGGCCAACCCACAAGAGATCTCTGCAAAACACTCATTAGGGGGCTGGGGATTTAGCTCAGTGGTTTCGCAGCCTGCTGCACAACCGCAAGGACCCAAGCTCGATCCCCAGTACCAAAAAAAACTCATTAGGAACTAAGGCCCTCACTTTCTAACAATCTAAAAAATTGGCCCCGATATAAGAGTTTGGGAAGAGAACCTTTCCCAGTTAAACTTGAGATACATGCATCCCCAGCTGAAATCTTGCCTGCAGCTTGGGCAGAGACCCTAGTGAAGCCACACCTGGATTAGATAGATGAGATTTGCTGAGCATGGTGGTGCACACCTGTAATCCCAGCACTTGGGAGGCTGAGAAAGGAGGATCACAAGTTGGAGGCCAATCTGGGCTACACAGTGAATGCAAGATCAGCCTGAACTATATATAAGGCCAGACCCTGTCTCATTTAAAAAAAAAAAACTTGCTTTTAAAACTCCAAAATTAAATTAATATAGATATACTAAGCTTACTGAAATCAGTAGCAATCATTTATATTCAAGAGTCAGGCCAGGCATAGTGGTGCATGCCTGTGATCCCGGTACTCAGGAGGCCGAGGCAAGAGGATCACCACTATATAGGAAGTTTAAGGCCAGCCTAAACTATACATAGCAGGCCCTGTCTCATAGCAAACCCTGTCTCAAAAAAGCAACAACAACAAAAAGATAGATAAAATAAATGTTATGGTTTATATCTGGATACCCCTCCTCAAACGCCTCATGCAAAGGTGGAGTTTTTTGTGTGTTTTCCATCCACACCCCCCCCCAGCCCCATACTGGGGATCAAACTCAGGACCTTGGGGTGTGACTGAGCTACATCATCAGCCATCCGTGGCCCAGGTGGAGTATTTTGTAAAGTGATTGGATTTTAAGAGCACTATGCGATGGTGTGATGTCAGAAGGTGGGGTCTCATCAGCAAAAGCAGATGGGGGAAGGGGATCTCCTTCCCAGCTCCTCCCTGGCTCCCTGTTTCCTGTCTGCTGTGCCATGAGCAATTCTCTGACAGGCCCCTCCGCCATGCAGTCCTGCCTTGGAGCCAGCAAACCATGCAAGGACTGAGACTACTAAAACATAAGCCAAAGTGTCCTGCAACAAGAAAGTGACTAAGACAATAAACTTTAAAACAAAATAATGATGTGTTGTCCAAATGTTACTTAAATTCAACAGTAACCTCTCTTCCTGGCTCATCAATCCACTGACTCATGGCTCATGCATCTCTGTGCTGATGAAATCATCATCCACATGCAGGGAGCCAAATGACAGGCTCTTCTGGACTTATCCATCAAGTGCTAAATCAGAATGAAGTCCTTGGGATGGTAAATAATGTAATAGCCAGGAACTAACTGATGGTATTAGTTGTTTAGTGTGATTATATGCTTTTAAATGTCACAACCACCTTTTTGAGGACAGAGTTTAAATTTAAAAGCATTGTATAGCTGGAAGAATTAATACAGTATTGTTAAGTGACCAAATTAAAGTTATGTTGTGGACCTTTATAGCTGCCTAAATTAGTCAAACCTAAATTCAATCACCAAAAATTTACATGTAAGTACTATATGAAAAGACAGATTCTCCTTACCCCATATCAAGAACTTGGCAATAAAGACTGGAGTTTTTCTTTCATTTCTTGGTTTTGTTTTGTTTTTGCAGTGCTGGGGGTAGAACCTAGGGCCTTGTGTATGCTAGATAAGCCCTTTAACCACTGAAGTACAATCCCTGGCCCCAGACTTTTTTTTTTTGGTACTGGGGATGGAACTTGGGTCCTTGCCCTTGCTCAGCAGGCAGCAAAACCACTGAGCTAAATCCCCTGCCCCCAGACTTTTTTTTAAAAAGACAAAAAGCAACAGATCACAACAGAGGTTTAGAGGAAAGATGGAACAATAAGAGGATTAAAAGATTTGACAATTCTAAAGGAAGATAACAGGAATTAAGAATTGGTCCAACAGAAGCAAAGAAAACAGAAGTCAGATTGTGGGCTGGCACACTTGAAGGAGAGGGCATCTGATGCACAACCCACTCTGTCCTTATAAAAGCAAAAGAGGCATCAAGTTACTTTGATTACAGTAGACACCTGCTTTGAACACATCAAGCAACTAACTTCTTGGAAGGACTGACTTCCTCCAGTAACCAAGCAAGATCACTGAACACAAGACTCTGTCCACTTGAGAGTTAGTTATTTCTCCTTATAAATTAGTAGAGGGCATTCTGTGCTTCTTTTTCTTAGGCTCTGTAATTCAGGCTGGTCTCAAACCCACTATGTAGCCCAGGCTGGCCTCGAATTCACTGTTCCTCCTGCCACAGCCTCCCAAGTGTTGTGATTACGGGTGTGTGCCACCACGCCCAGCTCACTTTGCTTTTTATATATTAATCTCCTGTGGTTCTGGTTAGTGTGGAGTCAGTCCTGCAATATCTCCAAAGTTGTGAGAGTCTGTCTGAAAACTGGGAAGCAGAGCCTGGAAGGTCCTACCACCCCAGGTAACAAACCAAACCTGTATTCTTCCTCATAATGTCCCATTAAATGGAATTTCTATTACTTACCAATGGTGTCTGTTTTCAAATCTTGGGAAGAAAAGCACATGCACTATTTATCCTACCTTGAACCCCAGATTTGTGAAACAAAAGACTTAAGGAAAAAAGTCAGGAAGCCTACTGATGAAGCTTCTAGAGAATAAAAGAGAAATTCTGTACACGCAATGCTGGCCATGTAAGCAACCTCCACATTCTGCCTGGCAACACCTTTTTTCATCCAACAAAAAAGACATAATCCAAACTTACACAATCATCTCATGACCACCTACAACTAAGAATTCTTTCAATACTGATAAAGAGATGAAAATATCAAGAACCTGTAAGTCTGCTTATTTTGATAAATAAAAATGATAACACACAAATGCCTAGAGTCACAAAAAAAAAAACTGATTTTATATCATAGTTGTGTGAATTTGGGCCTTAGCTGCTCAGTGTTCTCACTTAGAAAATGGACTGTTGTGACCATTCAGTAAGATAAAGGAGACAAGTGTGGTGGCACATGCAGGTAATCCCATAGATTGGACAGATGGGTAGATATACAGACAAATCCTAAAAGTATAAATCAGTCCTTTACATTATTTCCAAAAAAAGACGTGCATTCATTCGCTGTTATTACAATTCTTTAGAAAGGTGGGGGGATCACTAAAAGTCATGTTCATTTCTGAGAATGTACCTTTAAAAATTTTGTTTTGTGGGCCGGGGATTTAGCTCAGTGGTTCCACCAACTGCCTTGCAAGCACAAGGACCTGAGTTCGATCCCCGGTACCAAAAAAAAAAAAATTGTTTTTGGGGGCCGGGGATTTAGCTCTGTGATTTCGCTGCCTGCTGCGCAAGCGCAAAGTTCGATCCCCAGTACCCAAAAAAACAAATTTGGTTTTTGTTTTGTTTTGTGTGAGACAGGGTCTCACCATGCTAGTTCAGGCTATCCTTGAACTCACTATGTAGCCAGGCTGGCCTCAAACTCATGGCAATCCTCCTGCCTTAGCCTCCCAAGTGCTGGAATTACCAGTATGCACCACCATGCCTGGCTAAAATTTTATTTTTCCAAAAGAAAACACTACGTTCATTACGTCTATAAGACTGTTGGATACAAACCAAAAAGGTGGTCTCAAATTAAATATTCAATAATCAGGTAGCTGTGGTATATAATGTAAGCTCACCAAAAATAGCCATAATGACTGCATGCAATATTTATAGAACATTAAATTTTAAAAATAAAATACAAAGGTATATGTTATTCATGTACCCTTCTCTTTTGGATAGAGACTAGAAAGAAAAATGACAAACACACACATGCTTGTGTGGTAGGATTATGAATTATCTGTGACAAAATATATTTTTGTTATACTTTACAACTGACTTTCTTTTTTTTTTTTTGGTACTGGGGATCGAACTCGGGTCCTTGCGCTTGCACAGCAGGCAGCGAAACCACTGAGCTAAATCCCCGGCCCAACAATTGACCTTCTAATAAAAACTGAGATGATGATGGTCTGGAATTCACTACAAATAAAGCATGTTCTCTTAAGCTGACACATTTCACTTCAGTATAACTTCAAACTGACAAAAACTAGTACTAATTTTAAGAGAGCTCATACCATATTAAAAGTTTAGAATAATTTTAATAACTAAACCTCCAATTCATTTGAAAACTGTAGTTTAAATGAAGAATATTTTAAATGTTCACTGCAATCACAAGTCAGTTATTTTTTAAGTTCCAAATAAATATAAGCCAGAAGTGGTGGCTCTCGCCTATCCTCCAGCACTCTGGGAAGGTAAGGCAGGAGGATCCAAAGTTCCAGCCCAAACTGGACAACTTAGTGACTCAGTGAGACCCTGTCTCAAAACAAAAATGGGGGTGGGGAGGCAGTTCACTCTAAATACCCTGGGGTCAATCCCCGGCATCCCACCTACCTACCTTCAAAAAAAACTGCATCACCAAAAAAAAAAAAAAAAAAAAAAGAATATAAAAGATTTTATTTTTTTAGTTATCACCTCTTTCGGTTAAGAAGATGATTTACCAGCCAGAGATTTAGCTCAGGGGCCAGGGATTTAGCTCAGTGGTTTCGCCACCTGCTTCGCAAGGGCAAGGACCAGAGTTCAATCCCTGGTACCAAAAAAAAAAAAACAGAAATTTAGCTCAGTGCCACGCCTGCCTCCCAAGAACTGAAAGTCCTGAGTTCAATCCCCGGTACCAAAAAAAATATGATCTACCAAATTGTGCTTATTGGTGTATCTGCTCATGAAGAACACATGCTGCACTGTCTTTCATCAGTTACTCAGAACTTATGTGAAAAGATTATTTCTAAATGTTACTTTTATTGTTTCATTTAATTCCAATCACACACACACACACACACAACCTACAAATCAACATCTGCTAGCCTGGAGTAGTGGCACTTGCCCATAATCCCAGCACTTGGGAGGCTGAGGCAGGTGAATTGCCATGAGTTCAAGGCCAGCCTGGGCTACACAGTGAATTCAAGGCAGGCCTGAACTAATAGCAAGACTTTGTCTAAAACAAACAAACAAACAAAGCAAAAACAAAAACAAAAAAAATCTGCTATAAAATTTCTGCTTAAATTTTCTACCCTACGGGGGAAATGGTTACTACTGACTTCCATAGAAATGGTCTCTTAACAAAGTCTCCTTCAGTAGAAATGTAATATAATCCTTTTTCTGTTTTGTTTTGTTGTTGTTTAGGGTCTCGCTATGTTGCCAAGGTTGGCCTGAACTCAGATGATCCTCCTGCCTCAGACTCTCAACTGCTGGGATTATAGGCGTGCAACACCATGCCTGGCTTACTCCTTTCCTTCTTGTTTAAGTTTTTGGGTCTGGTTTTTTTTTTTGCCTAGTTATAATTATGTAAACTAATAGTTTTCTTTAATGTTTCTCTGGGTTATTGAGCACTTTGGTAAGCACTGTTAATACTTCCACTACTATAGAATAAACTACATGAATCACTTAGCCATCTCCAAAACGAGGCCAAATCATTAGTCTTCCTTCCAACCTCTGAAAACCAACATTCTTTCTCTGGCTTTAGAAAAGTTTAAGCACCATCATGACTTTTTTTAAGCACCGTTTGACTTCCTGAAGTCAAAGGTACCACTTGAACATACTCTGAAATGCACAGCCTACATTAGCTACTATTAAGGAAAAAATAAAAATAAAAACCTTTCTTTGCCCTGAAAGAATTTAAAAGATTTAAAATTTAAATTCTTCAAAAAGAATCAAATTGATACAATTACAAGGTATTTTAAGATAAGCAGGCTCCCTAACAGCATGGTGAAGACTGTTACATCTCACAATCTACTTCAGATGAAAAAAAGAACACTAACCAGTCAACAGAAAAACATACCAGGGATAGGCTGGTCAGGCAGGACTTTAGAATGGGCAGGACAATACAAAGCATCTTCTGCAACCAGCAAAAGTAGAACTAAAAGCAACTGAAGCAGGTGCCCACTGGGAGACTGGCTGCTGAGACAGTATGCAGAAAGGAAAGGATGCCAACTGCCAGTGCAGCAGTATGAGCCCAAGGAGGTGGACTCTAGTTCGAGAGGGAGAAAAAGGGAGTATTACCATAAAACTTATTTTTAAGAGTAATCTGACAGTTCTCCATAAAGTGAGGTAAGGGAAAATAAATGAATGCTGAAGAAGAGTCTAAGCAAAGATGTCACTTGCAGTCATCAGCTGTTAAATGGAAAACAGAAGGGACCTGTGGAAGTTGGGGAAGGAATTACTGCTGAGGTGCCTCTCAGCTTTCACAGCATGCCCCTCCACCCCAAACCGGAATCAAACTCCAGACCTTGTGCTTGCCAGGCATGCACAGTGCCACTGAGCTACATCCCTGGCCTTTCACAGCATGTTTAAAAATAAAAAATCTGTAGAATTTCAAAAGAAAAAAAGGCCAGGGATGTAGCTCAGTGGCACAGCACCTACCTGGTAAGCACAAGGTCCTGAGTTCGAGTCCTCATACCCAAAAGCAAAAAAAAAAGTCACACCCATTACAATGATCGGATGAAGTCACCAAGTATATACAAGCCAATTTACAACTAGGGAGTCCATTCCATACAGCCAGCTGAGAGCAAAGGGTAAATGCAAACAGGGTCCAAGTATGAAAGAGCATGACATTACAAGTTTATATTTCATAAGTCCAAAGATTATAAGGGTTCCACAAACATCTACTTTTGGTTGCTGGGAATCAAAAAAAATAAAATCAAGGGATCAAAAAAGCAATCTAAGCAGCACTAAGAAGGATTTTATAACATTTAAATATTAGGATAGTCCTAAGTTAGGATTGCAGAGTTGGCTCTTCAGCTGATGACTAAACTCCAAAATACACAGGGGTTTCCCGTGTTCTTTACACAACAAAGAACACAGCAACCATTAAGAACTTCATTCTTAAAACAAGAAAACGAGGCACCAAAAAAACAGCAACTACATTGTTCATACTTTCATAAAAACAAGCCCTTCAAAAAATTAATATCCAGATACTGATACCATTTCAAACTTCATGTTATTTTGTTATGAATTAACCTGGGGACAAGTTCTGTACTAATTCTTTTACCACCTGAATCCACTGCAAGCTTTCTTTATACTTGCCCATTTCAAAGTATTGGGAACAAACCCAAAAGAGACTTCTCTACTATCTTCATAAACATTGACAGATTGACAATCAAGTATGCTCAGAAAATGACAAAATGTCTGATGTGAACCAGGCTTTTCTGCATGATACAAGAATATGTAAAGAGCACTATATTACCTCTTGTTATTTTTAAGTTACCTATAAATAAGGTTATGTGTATCTATATATTTACACACACATACACTATATGGTTTGATCTATAGCATAACCACATTCACATTATCATTGGCCTATAATAACTGCAGTATTTAAAAGCCCTCTGTGCAAAAGGTATGTTCCAGATCACTTAGGAAACCTGTAAAATTCATGAATAAAACAGTGAAAGCACTAGATTGTTTTATGACTCGTGCCCCTCAGATCCCCAAAGCAGGAAGCAAACAGCTCAACTAAGAACAGAAAGAAAAGTTCCCCTCAATATGGAATCAAATACTCAAACCCACCCACATATCAGTCAGCTTCCAGGTATTTTTAATTATTGAATTGACAAGACAAGGATCTCAATATACCAGACATAGAGCATCTCCCTTTTTTCATTCAGTCCAGGAAATGAACAGTTCATAGATATGGCTACTATGTGTACAGGGAATATGAATACAGAAGATAAACTATTTTCTCTACATTCCTTGCTAGGAGAACAACAACTTAATTATAATTCAAAATACAATAAATTAGCTTTGGTATTCTGGTTCTTATCAGCAATAAATTAGCTTTAGTATTCTGGTTATCAATAAAACAAGAAGGAATTACACACAATGTAGTTTAATACAAACTTGAAGAGGTAATGTAACCAAAAAATTCCAGTTTTCTAAACATTATGCCTCTTGTGTAGAGATTATAATGAAGATATGCTTCTATAACCTAACAGAGGGCCCAGAGAACATGTGCTATTGAACTAGTTACAACTATGTTAAATGAAAAATCTTTTACCAACTCTGCTTTTTTTTTTTTTTGTACTGGGGATCGAACTTAGGACCTTGCCACTGAGCTAAATCCCTGGCCCTGAAAAATCTTTTACAATAAATGCTTTATATCAGATTCAACTTAGATGGCAACAGCACTGTTAATTTATTATTCACCTTTCATACCTTATGTTTGCAAAAAGAACTATCAAATAATTCTAAAATGTACCTATTTGCAGAGCAGACAGAGTAACTATTTTCAGTTTTGTCTGTCCTTATCCTCTCCTCCACACCCCTACACTCTGAGGATAAAGAAAGTAATCTGAATGTAATGCACAACCAACACTTACTAAGTTGCACTGAGGTCCCTTCAGGGACAAGGATATCAACTTCTGGTATAAAAGAGAAAGTAAAGAGGAATCCATGCTTAGATAATATATTTACTGGTATATATGTTTGTTTGTTTGTTTTTCTATTTTGTTACCTGAAATCGAACTCAGGGCCTCACACTTGCCAGGCAGGTGCTACACTGCTGAACTACATTCCCAGCCCTGGTATATATGTTTTTCAACACAATACATTAAGCTATTACTCCTTGCAAAGTATATCATTAGCTGAGACTCCCGGTCACAACAAACGTGTACAAAAAAACAAAAAACAAAAACATGTACACAGGTCACTATATATAAAACAAATTAAGGGCATCAAATAATATAAACCACTTGCTACTTTAATTCCTTCCATAGCTTCAAGTTGGTGAGAACAAGAAAATTTTACAGAGGTAATCAAACTTAAAGCTGGATTCTGAATAATGAGCAGACACGATCTGCAGAACACGTGGCAGGAAAACTCAGGACTTAAGAGTAATAAGACACCGCCTGCTGCGCAAGCGCAAGGACCCAAGTTCGATCCCCGGTACCAAAAAAAAGAGCAATAAGACATCTAGGTTCAATAAATAGCTGGCTCATGATCCCTTAGCGCTCTAATTCTCCTCTCCGTATCTTTAAAAGGGCATTATAATATTGCAGGGCCACTGTAAAAAATGTAATGTACATGAAGTGATTAGCATAGTACCTAGAAAACAACATATGTGCAATAGTGCTGGCAACTATTATTTCTGAGCCTAACAAAAGAGAACTTGAACTGAATTTACACCTTGATACTTATGATCTTAGCTGGAGTCACCTGAACTCAGGACTCTTTTTTCCCACTTTTTAAAAAAATAGGAGGTGGAATCAGGTGTGGTAGCAATCCTTGTAATTCCAACACTCTGTGAAGCTAAGGCAGGAGGATTGCAAGTTTAAGGCCAGCCTGGGCAACTCAGTGACTTAGAAAGACCCTCCCTGTCTCAAAAAAATAAAAAATAAAAGAATGAATGAATAGATAGATAGATAGATAGATAGATAGATAGATAGATAGATAGATAGCATGGGGAATGGAAGAGGAAGAATTACATCCTACCTCCTACAATGCAAAGCCCCTGGGTTCAATCCTCTGTACCACAAAAGAAAAAAATGAATAATATCCCTCAGAAACCTACTGTGAGGTTCATATAAATAATGCTATCAATTACACCATGAAATTACATTGAAAAGTATAAATTATTACAGCTTAGTCCTCAAATCAAAGAATAACATTTTAGCCAAAAGATAAAACAGTAGAAATTTAATGAAGATAGATCAGGCAGTAGGTGAATCTCTCCCCTATTAACAAGTGTATATTTTTGTTGTATTCAATCATTCCAAGGCAAATCCATGTAAATAGTCATGGGTCTGCCTAGTCCCCTTAGTGCAGGCTATGAAGCAGATACTGGAATGAGTGAGACTGCACACAAATCTCAAAATGACAGGCCAGAATTAAGGAGTAGGTTCCAGATGTAGATACATCCACATTTCTAGGTGAGAAGATACCTTCCCCAATTTTATTACTCAAAAATATTCAATTCCAAAATTATTATGAGGTCCCAAGAACTTCCACAAACAATACTCATAGAAAAGTCATTTCACGTCTAACATCTCATTAACTTAATACAAGTAAGCCATTTACTAACATCTTGTTCCTTGATTCTGTTCAGCCTAGCTAGTTATGTTTTCCCTCAACTTTTAACCACAAGATGTCAAGAATTTCCAAAACTGAATGGTATTAATACACAGCTAATGGAATAAGGGACCATTTTTTTTAACCACTGCTATTTGTACTCAAAAGTTTAATATACCTTAAGGCTTTATTAATCTTTCCTCCCCACTCCAGCAAAGGCCACATGATCTCAGTGACAGACAATATACGTCCTTTCTAACATCCTATCCACTTTATACTCAACTGAGTTGCTTTACGGCACTTTGCTAACAAGTTCTTTCAGGACTGTGATTCTATAAGATCTCCTGTATCATATTTGCAAACATTTACCAAGGGTAGTTTTTTTCCTAAGACAAAGATAAAGGGCCACATATCTAAACATATTTCATTTATCCAAAAAATGAGATGATATTCTCTATTTTAACTACCTTGAAAATTGTAAAGCTCACTACATCTAAAATGTTAAGGAGTCTTAAAAAAAAAAACCCTGGTTTTTTCAAACTTAAAAAATTAAGCAGCATTAGGTACCTTTGTGTCAAAGGCTCTCCAAGTATTTTCCAATTACAGAGTAATTCCCTCTGCTATTTACAAATCCACGCTTGCTTCTCACCCCACCCCAGAGCCCACCCTGGGCTCAGGATTGAACCTAGAACCCTCCATACAATAGGCACTCCTTCAAATAATATGTGCTATGTACATGTACCAATGCCCCCACAATGAAAACAATCATTATGCACTGAAAACATGTACTAATAAAAAAATTTTTTTAATTAAAGTGTTAAGACATGCACTCTGCCACTGAGTTGCATACTCAGTCCAAAAATCTGTTTTTTAGGACATGGACAGTAATAATGTTGCCCTTCTACAGGTGGAGCAATTTAGGTCCTGCAAGATCATAAAGCAGCCAGGCATAGTGACACATGCCTGTAATCCCAGTATTAGGGAGGCTGAGGTAGGAGGATCACCATCGAGTGTGGGCCCACTCTGGACTACACAGCTCAAAGCCAGACTGAACTATATACTGAGACCCTATCTCAAAGCGAAGAGAAAGAAAATCATAAACTAAACCACTATAGAAACAGAGCAAAGAAACTCAAGTCAGTTAAGCCTCTCTCTCTGCACTACTACCAAGATATTCTCTTACAGACTAATCTTTTCATAATAAAGCAAAGCTGCACAAATACATGATGTTAAACTTTTCAAAAATTTTAGGTGAAAAAAAATTTTAAGATGAATGAAAGGAGTAAACAAGGAACATAGATTAAATATTTTTAATTTGTGGGCCTAATCCAAAGACACTTTCCTATCTTCTTCATGCTGCCTTTCTAAAGGAGGAGGCAAGTAAAACACTTGCACTATCAGTCTTTCAGCTAAGAACAGCTGCACTTCAGACAATCAACACGGTCTGAAAATGTATTTTAACTGTTATAAATTTGGATGGAACCAAGTCTCTGAAATCTAAAGATTCATACATTCTTATACATTAACACTGTTTCCTCTAGTGAGGACTCACACATGGGCATGTACACAAACACACATAAAATAAAATGCACTGTGTCTAGCTTAAAAGTCCATTAAATTTACTTGAAATTTTAGCATTTATATTGATAAACACTGTATTTACATACAATGTCTACTAGAAGTATTCTGTTGCTAAATAGGTTGAAAAATAATGAAATAATTAGAAGTTGTGTTTTTAAACTTACTTTTAAAAGATTGTTAAAACTGAGTGTGGGGGATAGGGATGTAGCTCAGTGGCACTGCAGCCTGCCAGGCAAGTGCAAAATCCTGAGTTTGGTCCCTGGTACTGCAAAAAAAAAAAAACAACCAGGTGTGGTGGTGCACACCTGTGATCCCGGCACTTGGGAGGCTGAGGCAGGAGGATCACTACAAATTCCAGGCCAGTCTGGGCCATATAGTGAGTTCAAGGCCAGCCTGAACTACCTAGCAAGACCCTGTTTCACAAACAAAAGAAAATAATAAAGTTAAATGTTTTGTCTTTCAATTATTTTTACAAAAAATATTGGTTTTACTTACTCTAATTAAGAGCACATGCTTTGGTCAGAATCCCAACTCCATTACAACTGTTAACCTGGGCAAATTAATTCAACTCTCTTGGCCTTTTCCTTATGTGGATAAGGAAACTGCTGTCTTGGTAGTACTGATGGGATGATGCATGCAAGCCACTTACATCAGCCTAATAGAGTAGTTAAGATATGTCCATTGCTATTGCTACTCTCTGGAAACTAGGGAAAGAAAGCAGAGTCACACAGTGATGACTAATGATGCTGTTTACTTATTTATGGGTGTCTGAGGAATTACTTACATATACCAAAAACAAGCACTCATGGAAGAAAAAAACATTTTTAAACAAAAGTTAACATTGTCAACTGGTCACTGAAATAAAATTTACCCTTCAAGTTAGGCACAACAGCACATGCCTGTACTCCCAGCACTGGGGAGGCTGTGGTGGGAAGATATGGAAATTGGGAGTCCAGCCTAGGCAATTTAGCAAGAGCTTGTTTCAAAACAAAAAATAAAAAGAGCTGTGGATATAGCTCAGTGGAACAGTGCCACTGGGTTCAATACCCAGATATTACAAAATAAATTTTAAAATAAATAAACCTCATCCTCTGTTAAATCTTATTCACTATTCCTTTAAAATTAAGGCTTAAGAGGGCCAGGGATTTAGCTAAGTGGTTCCACCGCCTGCCTCGAAAGCACAGGGACCCAAGTTCAATCCCCAGTACAAAAAAAAAAAAATTAAACCTTAAGAGATCATTAACTGGGCTGGGCATAGTGACGTATGCCTGTAATCCCAGCCCTCAGAAAGCTGAGGTAGGAAGGTCACCCTGAGTAAGAGGCCAGCCTGGGCTATATAGTGTGACCCTGTCTCAGACAAAATGGGCGGGGGGAGGGGGGGGGGACAGAGAGACAGAGGGACAGGGAGAGAGAGAGAGACAGAGAGAGAGAGAGAGAGATCACTAACTGGTATTTACAAAATATTAACAGATTATTCATATTTTGTATCTTTTAAAACCAATCTGGAATTAGCTATTTAGTGGCACAAAACAGGTTAGAATCAGGAGTGTGATAAGATGAATGTAGTTTTCCTATCAATTCTTAAATCTAACAAACCTGTTAATTTTCTGTTCAAACTTCTGTCACATAGGGTTTATTGACATACACTGTTTCAATATTAGGCAAGCACAGTTAAAACTAGCATACCTACCAATCATCTCTTAAAAGCCATGAGCCCAAGATGATAGGACACTGGCCTCTGTGACCACTAGATGATTGAGAAAAGTTGGAAGCAAAGCGACAGCTTATAACAAAGGAACAAGGAATTTCAGGCCAAAACCTCCAAAGATTTTAACTATTCACTGCCCAACCACAAAGGCAATCAATGAATGTTTGTTATAAACTCAGGAGAGGAATTAACTTTAATTTTGAATCCTCAGAACCTAGCACAGTGCCTGGATCAAATAAAATTTGCTGAAACAAAGAACAAACATATCTAATGGATGGTATACATACATGAGAAAAATAAAGTATGACAATTGTCCCTAATTTAAAATATTTGAATAGACAGGGAAGCTTTTATATATTAGATATACAACAAACAGAAGAGAAAAGCTAACTTACTCTCCAGAATGAAAGCCACAAATGCCCCACTGTGAACCTGTGACATCTTGAAGAATTAATTCAAACTGCACAAGGTGTCTTTATCATCAATACATGCTCCTTATCAACAACTAGAATCACAAGAAGTTGCCTTTACTTTAGCTAGCCATAATCTCCTTTCTTTTAGAATCACGGCAACCTTACCTATCTGTATAATGGGTGATAACAAATGTTTTTATAAATTTTAAACACTACAAACAAGGCAAAAGTCTTATTTCTGAATTCTTTCTAGAAGATAACTGATTCAAACTTCAATCTTCTGAAATTATTTGACCAGAAATCTAACAGCCACCCCTACCTTTACAACACAGCTCTAAATAACTTCCTTTTAAAAGGTAGTACTCTAGGTTATTGCAGGTTAATGCAATCAACTGTGGCCCACGCTTACAATCCTAGCACTTGGAGGGCTGAGGCAGGAGGGTCACCAGGAGTTCAAGGCCAGCCCCGGCTACATACTTCAAGCCAGCCTGAACTGCACAGCAAGACCCTATCTCAAAAAAAAAATAGGTAAATAAAATTAAAATACTTTATTTTTTTTTTAAATACGTTATTGACATATTCTGATAAGCAGCCAAACTAAGGCTCCCTTTTCCAACTGCCAAAGAACCTAACCACTGGAAAATGAGGTAAAGGTAAAGACATTTAATAAACATAAAATTAAAATATCTTTAAATTTTAATGCCTCAGTTTATAGCTGAATTATAATTTGTACTCAATATTTAATAATTTATGCTCGCATGTTGGTTGTTTTGTTTTGATCTTCAGCCATTAGGCAAAGTTAACATTCTTCCAATAATGATATACTTTTGGCAAAATTCTCCAGCATTCCATTTCTGTCATGAGGATGGCCAACAAGGAAAACCAAGCACATACTTCTGGAGACTAGATCTGGACACATTTGATGAAAGACAACCTTCCCTTAAAGACAGACCCACTTTTCTGATATTTCAGCTCACTCACCTCTCCCATTGCTCTTCCCTCCAGAGCAAGTGCTTGAAAATCATGATTCAGTTCATCCATAGAACGCACCTAGGTGTTGAGAATAGAGGAAGGAAAAGCTTCAACTCAGGATCTTGAATTTTACACACAACTGAAAAGCTTCATTTACATTCAAATACTGACAAACAGCAAAAATTAAGTGACCGAGATTAAATATTCACTTACCTTTCATCGTCATCAGGGCTCAGCAATGATCCCTGCTTTATCCCTCCCATTCCCTTTTATGTTCAAAATATTAAAAAATACATTCACATGACAACTGTTAGCTACTTTTATACATTTTAACTTAGGACAATGATGTTTGGAGGTGATTATGTAAACTGACCATTGCTAGTAAGTCAAAAGATCACAGAGCTCCATTCCAGCTGTGACTGGTATAAACTAGGGAACTCATCCCATCCAACCCACTATGTCTTCAGTAAATCTCATTGGAGCACCATGCATACTGTAACAGAGTATCCCAACAACTCCCCTAGGCCACAACACTCCCTGAAGTACTGGGGACTGAAACTAGTACTGCATGCTAAGAAGGCTCTCTTCCACTGAGCAACACTGCGGGGGGGGCCCTGAGACAGTCTCGCTATGAAGCCCAGGCTGGCCTCAAGCTTGCAGTCTGGCTGATTCAGGCTGACAAGGAGCTGAGATTACAGGGATTCACCACTGTGCCTAGCTCCAACATTTCTCCATAGTGGAAGATCCATGAGGGCTTCCAGGACCCCAAAACCAGAGCAGCAAAAAACAGCACATAGGGCCGGGGATTTAGCTCAGTGGTCCCGGCGCCTACCTCACAAGCACAAGGTCCAGAGTTCAATCCCCGGTACCAAAAAAATTTTTAAAAACCAGCACATATCCCAAACCTTACCTATCATTAAATGTACTCCTACTCACAGCATAACAATCTTTTTAGACTTCAACCTACTCATTTCTAAAGTTGTTACTAAAAAATATCAATATTGAGAATTAAGTGAAAAAGACTATTTAAAACAATTATAATTTGCCAGGTGCGGTGGCGCACGCCTGTAATCCCAGCACTCACAAGGCTGAGGCAGGAGGATGACCATGAATTCAATGCCAGCCTAGGTTACAAAGCAAGACATTGTCTAAAAAAAAAAAAAAAAAAAAAAGAAAGAAACTGTAATTCAAAATTTGGGGGTCTTGTTTTATGTGTTTTTTTGTTTTGTTTTGGTACCAGGGATTGAACTCAGGGCCTTGTGCTTTCTAGGCAGGCAGCAACATCACTGAGCTAAATCCCTGGACCTGTTTCATGTGTTTCTTGGAGACAGGGTCTCCCTATGCAGTTCAGGCTGGCCTCAAACTCAGACTGATCCTCCTGCCTCAGCTGGCTGAGTGCTAGGATTATAAAATGCAACCACACTTAGCTTTCAGTATTTTTATAATTCAAAAGTTCTTGCTCAGTGGCGCTGTGCCTGCCTTATAAGCGCAAGGTCCTAAATTCAATCCCCAGTACTGGAAAAAAATTCTTTGCTGTCTACTAGCCTTCTCAAGTATAAGCAGCAAGCCATCTCTGCTCTGAGGCTAGTCTTTGCCCATCCCTTAATAGAAGAATTTATTTAAAAAGGTGGGTCTTCTGCCTCACTGGAAAAGACTGCTTGCTGACTGCACAACTCCAAAACCCCCTCCTCTGATCACCACTACCCACTAAAGGTTGGTATATAATTTCTAGCAGTGAATAAATGCAAAGGTCAAGCTACAGCCAAGAAAGAAAGGGGAAGATTACACAGGGCATGGACCAAAATGCATTTGAGACTCAATTTAAAAATTTTATTACAATGTTGCCTATGTCACCCACCTAAGAGTTTTGTCTAAACCAGCACTACATAAAAATACTACTGCTTTAAATCACATATTTTTAGGCTAGACATAGTGGTGTTTGTCTGTAATCTTAGCACTCAGGAGGCTGAGGCAGGAGGATCACTGCAAGTTCAAGGCCACCCTGGGCCACATAGTGAAATTCAAGGCCATCTGAACTACACAGAGACCCTGTTTCTAAAAAATAAAAACAACAAAAAAGCTCAGGGAGGGGTCGGGGATTTAGCTCAGTGGTTCTGCCGCCTGCCTCGCAAGTGCAAGAGCCCAAGTTAGATGCCCGGTACCAAAAAAAAAGCCCAGGGGTGATACACACTGCCACTAAGCTATTAGCAGCTTTGGAATACAGACTAAAAATATAAACTTATAATACTCAAAATAAAACTAAAATACCATTTTACATAAGTTCAAAGAGGCAAGGTTTATTATTATGATATAATAGTTTCAGAAGGCCTGGAAATAGAAGCTACAATCACTTTACAATGTGATTACATTTACTGATAGATAAGTACACTAAATACATACGTTCCAAAACTATACATTAAAAATATAAAGAGAAGGAAAAATATATATATATAAAGAGAAGGGAGAATGAGGACAGGATGTTAGCTAGAAACTCTACAAATGTTATATGAAATGGTTTTGAACCATCAGGTCTGCATTAACATTTACAAAGCATGCAAATCAAATGCACAAAGGTCTATGTCTACCTCCTGTGGAATTTAATCACATACTTAACTAGAGCTAGACATTTCTTGGAAATCCAAAAGTCTACAAATACAGCTTTAATCAGAAATATTAAGAAGTATATTTATATCTCCTAAAAAATGAAACAGGAATAAAAGCAGAGAACTTGCATTATGCATTACTTACATAATCACCAAAATATATATATATTTTTTTGGTACTGGGGAACAAACTCGGGTCCTTGTGCCTGCACAGCAGGTGGCAAAACCACTGAGCTAAATCCCCAGCCCTCACACCAGAATAATCTTAAGCGACTATTCCCATTTAAGAGACAGGCAAACTAAGCCTCAGAGAACTGTCTTCTCCAACCACTGCTAAGAAAAGCACTTAAAATGAGGTATTAATCCATGTCTTTCCATTTAAAGTCCAATGCTCAGCAGGATGTGGTGGTATACATCAGCATTCTTAGCACTTATGAGGCAGAGGTGAGAAGAGACCCAAGTTGAGACTGGCCTAAGCAATTTAGCAAGGCCCTGTCTCAAAATAATAACAGTATGCTGGGCATGGTTCCACACACTTATAATTCTGGCACTCAGAAAGCCTGAAGCAGAAGAATCACCAAACAGCCTGGGCTACATAGTGAGTTCAAGGCCAACCTGAACTACACAGCAACGCCTTGTCTCAAAAAACTAAAATAATAATAATAATGAGAAATGTCCTTCCCATACTACACCAAATTGCCACCATGGCAGCCACAGAAGTTTGCACTCCCAGGGTTCTTTGAGGAACAGAGGCAAAATTGCCATCTGTTTCTGCTGTGGGCTTCTGATCAGAGTGTACCCTAGGCCTTCTATCCTTTGCTTTCCATTGTTTCCTCTCCTACCTTCAAATTATGCCCTTGCCAGGTGTGGTGGTGCATACCTGTAATCCCAGCCCAGGAAGGTTGAGGCAGGAGGATCACCGAGAGTACAAGGCTAGTCTGAACTACACAGTGAGTTCAAAGCCAGCCTTTAAAAGACCATGTCTCACAAAACAAAACAAAATACGCCCATCTAGCCAGGCATGGTGGCACAGGCCTATAATCCCAGCATTCTGGGAGGCTGAGGCAAGAGGGCTTCAAATTCAAACCAAGCTCAGACAACTTAGTGACTTAGTAAGAATCTATCATTAAAAAAAAAAAAGGGCCAGGCCTGAGGATGTAGCTCAGCTTAAAGACCATGGGATCAATACGGGGGGGGGGGGGGGGTCCCCTGTCCCTACAGCATTTCCTGTTCCTTTCTATGCTAGCTTCCTGTCATCATTCTCTTTCTCACCACTCATTTCTATTCTGCCCCCCACTTCCCATCTCACTCCCTTACTCTCTCCCCTACTGTACACCATAAGCCATTTTTCTACCACCTCTGTGTACCACCCTCTGCTCCCTATAGTCAACTGTTGAGAAAGAAGCCTCACTGAAGTTTCCTTTGCTAGCCCGAAATCCCATTTTTAAGTGTGGATCAACCCATAGTTGACTACATTGGAAAGACTAAGTCACTTCTTACACAAGAACTATTCAGGAAGTTCTTTGCTTATAAAGGGAGGTAGAGCTGATTTAGTCTTCTTCCAAGGAAGCAAAACTATCTAAAAAGAATGCTCAGGGATCAGTAGAAACCAAAGAATAAAGACATACATGAAGCTAGGCATGGTGGCACACAAACGAAATCCTAGCATGGAGAAAGGCCAAAGTAGGAGGATCAAAACCAGTCCTGCCGAAGCAACTTAGGGGGGGCCTATCTCAATAAATAAAAAGGGCTAGGGATGTGGCTCAGTGTCAGAACAGCCCTGCTTCCATATCCAGCACAGCAAAAAAAAGGAAAAAAAAGACACAGATGCCTGTCAGAAATATTTCAGGCCAATAACAAAGCAGCTTTCTCCATCATGAAGGAGAAAAGCCAACTGTCACTTTTTTTTTTTTTTTGGTACCAGGGATCGAACTCAGGACCTTGAGCTTGTGAAACAGGCACCGGAACCACTGAGCTAAATCCCCAGCCCCCAGCTGTCACTTTTAATCAGAGTAAACACTTCCATCACGCAGAACAATCCTTACAAATATTTATAGTCTACAACTCCTCCAAAAATCTGAGTGGCAATTTAGTATTAATTTTTAGTATTACTAACTACTTTTTCACTTTTGCTAATTATCTCTACTTGCATCTCCTTTGGCTTCACAAAACTATTTCTTATTTTTCTCTTTGGGCCATTTACCAGTATTGGAAAACTAATTTATCCCCATCCAGGGCTTTCTCTGCTGTTGGTCCTCTCTGTAAATATACCTCCCACTCCTTATGCCCCCCCCCAAAAAAGTGAGTTGACAATTTCAGTGCAAGATTTAATCCTGTATTCCTCTCTTTATTCCAACCAAGAACATCATTCATGTACATGATCTTTTCTTCTGAGTTTCCTTTTCTAGAGTCTACAACTTTTTTTTATGAGCTTCACACCTCCCTTTTCTTCTAACAGAGTAAGAACCCTAATTTAGAACATTAAGTTCAGTCAGACATGGTGGCACATGCCTGTAATTGAAGCACTCAGGAGGTTGAGGCAGGAGGGTCCCAAGCTCCAGCCTAACATGGGCAGTTTAGGGACTCAGTAAGATCTTGTATAAAAAAACTTTAAAAGGCTGGGATGCAGTTCAGTGCATAGGCCCTGATTCAATCCCCAGTATGACAAGGAGGAAAAAAAATCACTAGTTCAAGCCCACAATACTTGATCAATTTTCTTTTTTTTTAATCAGTAAGGTTATCTTTGAAAATTCCTTCATTCCTTGACTATTTCACTATGGTGTCCTGATTCTCCTTCCAGCTGTTTGTTTATTTTTTATTTTATTTTATTTTTTTGGTCTTTCATTCAGCCACTCTACATTATAGTCAAAAACAAAGAAGGGAGGAACAGGAGTAGAAGAGAAGACAGACAGACAGAGATTTGGACACAGACTGGAAGGAGCTAATAATTCAAATAGAAACAGATTATTTTGAGGTATAATTTATCAGTTTTTCCAAGGACATCATTGAACATTAAACCTCAAAGAACAGAATAAAGGAGACATCATCGTATACCATAGAATCCAGAGTAAAATCACCGGGGCTGGGACTGTAACTCAGCAGTAGAACCCTGGCAAGGCATGCAAGAGATCATGGCGCCGTTTGTTCCCCAGCAGTTTAAAAAAAAAAAAGTATTTTTTTTACTAAAAAACAACAGGGTTTGATATTTGATAGCATGCTAACCTGGTTCATGCCCTTGCTCTGTTGTCATTCCTGTCCTTGGATTATTGTTCCTTAATTGCTCAGTGTGCATTTACAATGACACTGGCCGGTTTAAACGGTTTCTGAACTTTTTTTTTGGTACTAGGGACTGAACCCAGGGCCTTTGCACTGAGCTATATTCCAAGTCCATTTTTATAAGACAGGGACTCACTAAATGGCTATGTTGCTGGGGCTGGACTCAAACTTCAGATCCTCCTGTCTCAGCCTCCCAGAATGCTGGGATTAAAGGCATGGACCACAATGCTTGGCATTTTTTGAACATTTTCTGTAAGAGGCAAGACACTTTACTGAGGAAAGATTGGGTTGGGGGTTTGAGATATGTACTTCAGGCTAATCGTAAACTCACTATGTAGTCCAGGCTGGCCTCTAACTCCCAGCAATCCTCCTGACTCAGCCTCCTAAATGCTGGGATTATAGTCATAAGCCATTACACCCAGGTAAAGAAGGGTAACTTCTTGATTTTTTTTTTTTGGTACCGGGATTGAACTCAGGTCGGTCCTTACGCTTGCGAGGCAGGCGAGGCAGGTGGCGGTACCACTGAGCTAAATCCCCGGCGACTTTTTTTTTTTTTTTTTGGGAGACAGTGTCTATGTAGTTCAGGCTAGCCTCAAATTCACTATGTAGCGGGCCAGGGATTTAGCTCAGTGGTTCTGCAGCCTGCCTGGAAAGCCCAAGGTCCCAAGTTGGATCCCCAGTACAAAAAAAAAAAAAAATTCACTATGTAGCCCAGGGTGGTCTTGAACTCACTGAGATCCTCCTCCTCAGCCTCCCAAGTGCTCGGATTACAGGTGTGTGCTACCTGCCCAGATTGATAAAGTCTCAATTCTTATTCTTACTGCCTCTGGCCACAAAGATCACTGCTGTAAAGAAAATAACCGGGTGTGGCACAATCCCAGCACTGGGGAGGCTGAGACAGAACTGCAGCCAGTTGGAGGGCAGCCTGGGAGAACAGAGGGAGGGAGGGGGAAAAAAAGAAAGAAGAAGCCAACACCATAGAGAAATGATGAACTAGCCTTATTGAATTAGGCCAAAAAAGATGTGTAGAGATATTTTAGTTATCAGTTTTTCCTTCCATTTTTATTTACTTCTATTTTATAAGAAAGGTCATCTTCGAACCTAAAATTTCCCAAAGATTTGGAGGATGTGCCCATTATCTTGTTTCAAGAATAACCTGAAGAATAAGCAGAAGCTGGCAGTCAATGCAGCAAAGAGAAAGAAAGAACATGCTACCCAGGCATGATGGCATGTACCAGTAATCCTAGCACTTGGGAGGCTGAGGCAGGAGGATTGCTGCAAGTTCAAGGCCAGCCCAGCCTGAACTACATCGCAAGACCCCATCTCAAATACCAAACAAAAGAAAAACAAAAAATGGGCCAGGATTAAGCTCAGTGGCATCACCCCTGCCACACGAGCATAAGGTTCTGAGCTCCATCCCCGGAACTGAAAAAAAAAAAAAAGAACATGCTCATAGAATATGAGACAAGATAGTGTCCCTGAAAAAGAGAAATATTCCCAGTATTCAAGAGCCCTCCCATATGTATTTCTTGCTCTGTGGTGCACAATGACCCTGATTTTTTTTAAATTAAATGCCCTGAAATTTTGCTAACTAGAGTGGACTTCTCTATACCTTGAGACTGCACTGAAACTGCATTTGCTAAATAAAACATCTATTTCCTCAATACAGTTGCCTTTCCATCTCCACACCTACTTTTGTTCTCCTGCAGGATTTTTCAAACATGCAAGCCTAGATATAATGACTCCATTTCACAACACATAGTCCTAGACCGGGCCAGAGATTTAACTCAGTGGTACCACTGGCCTCAAAAGTGCAAGGTCCTGAGTTCGATCTCCAGTACCAAAAAAAAAAAACCAAACATAGTCCCAGACCAATACATATAGAAGAGCTGGTGCCACAGTTCGTAATAGCTAAATCTTGGAAACAGCTCAAATGTCCATCAACCAAAGAAGTGCATAAAATGGATAAAGAAAATGTGGGTTTTTTAATATAATGCAGTACTACTATACCACAAAAAAGGATAAGCTTGAGACACTTCTAGCTAAATGGATGCACCTTGAGACTATACTGTTGAGAGAGATGAATTGGACACACATGAAATGGCATGAGGTTTCTCTGGTATGAGAAACCGAAAGTGAAAATAAGCACCAAAATGTGTAATAGATATGGGGAAATGGGAAGAAAATGTTCAAATGAGAAGGGGAACAAGAGAGGGGACAGGGAGAAAGGTAGGAAAGGACAAAAAAAGAGAAAAATATGGAAACAAAGCTTTTGTAAACAGGAGGAGAAGAGGGATTAGGAATGGGGAAAAAAATGGGAGGGGAGGGGAATGGGAAAAAAGCAGCAAGACATATCATGTACAGGTACAAATTTCCCTATGATGAATATAATCATTATATATAAAGTATACCAATAAAAAATGGAAAAAAATAAAAATAAAAGAGCAGACAGCAAACACAATTAGAGGAAAAAGATAGCAATGAGAAAAAACCAGACAAACAGGAGAAATCTGAGCAATGAATGAGAAGGGGAAATAGAATGAGAATTAACCTAACTTGAATTTACTCATTAAAGTGAAAAAAATCCTTTATATTCTACAGGTGTCTTCTGTTCCTTATATTTTTTATCATTAACATTACTCAAAAATACTTGTGATAGGCCCTGTCCTAGTCTTTGAAACATAGTACTATTATCCCCATTTTATTTATAAATAAAAACAAGGTCTTCTAGTTCTTTAAAAAAATATAGATAAATCAACACTTTCCTAATTATGGGGGAGGGAGGCTGGGAATGTAGTTCAGTAGTTACGCATGTTTTTACTTGCCCAGACCCCAAATTCAATCTCCAAAGTCCCTCCACCCCCTCCAACCCTAAAAAAAACCTCTCCAAGTGTGGTGGCACACACCTGTAATCCCAGCACTCTGGGAGGCTGAGGCAAGAAGATCACAATTTCAAGCCTAGCAAGATCCTATCTCAAATTTTAAAATTTTTAGATGCATGCTTTTTTTTTGGTACCAGGGATTGAACTCAGAACCTTGCACTTGCGAGGCAGGCGGTGGAACCAGTGAGCTAAATCCTGACCCTCGGATTTTAAAATTTTTTAAAGGGCAAGGGATGTAGCTCAGTGCAATGCCCTGACTTCAATGCCCATTACAAAAAAACAAAACAAACAAACAAAAAAAAAACCCTGCTATTCTTTTGGCTTGTCTGAAAACCCTATTACATGACCATATTTGTGAATGTTTCAATTATTTATTGTCAATAACAACACTAAATACACACTATAATGAAAAATAGACATTACTCCATTTTACATGAGACCAAGATTCACAGACTTGTCCAAAGTCATGTCGTTAATAACTCCAAGCTACTTTTTACTACTTCCTATTCTCACCAAAAAAGAACAAAAGTTCCAATACACCCGAGGCTAAACACCTGTTATTCCAGCCAAGTACTTAGTATACTATTTTTATTTTCACTTCCATGATACATAACAGAGAAAAAAATAAAGTCACCATCAAAGCTAGAATTAGGTTAAACTTTCATTTTTTATTATCACTAATCAAAAAAGCTCCCAGCACCTTTAGCTATTAAAGTAAAAGTTATACTATTAAAATTGCAAGCTATCTAGCTGGGTGTGGCGAAGCAAGCCTGTGATCTAATATTCTGGAGGGCTGAGGTATCAGGATCACAAGCTCCAGCCCCACTACTCATGGTGGCGCACTCGGAGGCTGTCCAAGGATTGCTGGAGGAGGACTGTCGCAAGTTGGAGGGCAACCTGGGCTTCATAGCAAGACCCTGTCTCAAGAAAAAAGTTCCAGGGCTGGAGATTTAGCTCCTCGCATGTGCAAGGTCCCGAGTTCGATCCCTGGTACCAGAAAAAAGAAAAAGAAAAAACTTCCAGCCCCACCTGGGCAACTCAGCAAGACCTGGTGTTAAAAAAAAAAAATTTCAAGGGCCAGGGATTTAGCTCAGTGGTTCCGCCACCTGCCTCACAACCGAAAGGTCCCAAGTTCAATTCCCGGTACCAAAAAAAATAATAATAATAAAAAAATGTTCAAAAGGGCTGGAGACGTAGTTGAAGTGAAAAGGTTCCAGGTTCAATCCTCAAGGAAAGGAATAAATAGATAACAGGAAATGAAAAGAGTTATAGCATATCCAGGGGCAGTTTCCACTGCTGAAGCACTGTTAAAAAAGAACAGAGACATGGGGCTGGGGATTTAGCTCAGTGGTTCTGTTGCCTGCCTCGCAAGCGCAAGGTCCCGAGTTTGATCCCCAGTACCAAAAAAAAAAAAAAGAACAAAGACAGGATGAACCTTCAGCACCCACATACCCACTGTTATAATAGCTAGTTACTTATTACTTCTTTACTAGCACTGTAAATTACTTAATTTTGATTTTTTTTTTTGAGACAGTCTCACCATGTAGTTCATGCTAGCCTTGAACTCACTATGTAGCCTAGGCTGGCCTCAAACTTGTGGCAATCCTCCTGCCTCCACCACCCTAGTGCTGGGATTACAGGCATGTGCCACCATGCCTGGCTGTTTTGTTTTGTTTTGGGGGTTGGGTTTTTGTTGGGTTTTTTTTGAGAAAGGGTCTCATGAATTTTGAATTATCCTCATTCTACTCTCTTTTTGTGTAACTTCTTCAAAGTTACACAGGCAGCCTAGCTCAATTCTGACTCTTACCCAGTGTTCTGTATTAGGGACCAAAATATGTTTGGAATACCTCAACTTTTTAAGCAATAAAAGCAAAAAATAATAATCCAGATCCAACCCAGCTACACTAGATAAAAGTCTGCAAGAACCCGAAAACTAAGGAATTGTACAAAAGCCCGGCCACCAGCTGCATATCAAAAGATATAACAACCCACACAGCCCATCTGTGGGCAAACACTAGGATTCTTCTCTGTTAATTCAAGGATGATCAAACGGAAATAAATCAACATGAGACCACGGAGAGAAAACTGCTTAACTAGGAAAAGGAAACCTCCTTATGTAGATCTGAAAGAAAGATTTCTAAAAATGATCTTCTATTGGATGCAAAAATAAAACATACACATAGATATATTTAGAAAGCTATTTAAAATCTTCAATAGAATGCAAGAAGCCAGGCATGGCAGTGCATGCCTGTAATCCCAGCACTCACAAGGCTCTAGCAGGAGGATTGCTGCCAAGAGTGAGATCGACTTGGGCTACACAGTGAGTTCAAGGCCGGCCTGAAATAGACTCTGTCTCAAACAAACAAACAAACAAACAAAAAAAAGCTTCTTGGCAATGCAAAAAGAAAGCTATTAACAAAACACTGGCTGAAGTAAGCAAAACTCATATATACATATATACATGTATATATGTGTATATATACACATACATGCCAGGGATGCAGCTCTGGGGTACAGCACTTGTCTCAAATACAAGAGGCCATCTATAGCCATATCCTGAACACACCTGATCTCATCAAATACAAGAGACTCTGAATTCAATCTTCGATCCTCGACACTGCAAAAAAGAAAATAGCCAAACATAGTGGTGCACACTTGTAATTCCAGCACTCAAAAGGCTGAGGCAGGAGGATAGCCACAAATTCAAGCCCATTCTGTGCTACACAGTGAAAGACTCGCTCAAAAAAACAAAAAAAAGATTCCATAGAAAATTGAATTACATTTAAAGGCTGGTTAGATTCTTGGGTGATCTGGGTTTTGTTTTTGTTTTGGAGTAATTTCATAATTTTCTATACTTTCCAAGCTTTACAATGAACATTTACTGATTTCAAAATTCAAAAATACATACAAGTCATTGTAATTTAGTTTTCTCCCAATGCTAGGCACTGAACCCAGAGTCTCCAGCAAACTAGATAAACACGCTCCCACTGAGCGACAACACCCCCAAACCTGCAAACCATTATTTTTTTATTGGGAAGATAAATGACATTCGACCTTTTTTTTTTTTTGAGACAGGGTCTCACTATGCAGTCCAGGTTGGCCTTGAACTCACAAGAATCCTCCTGCCTCAGCCTCCAAGTGCTGGGATTACAGGTGTGCACCACCACACCTGGCAAGACATCTGACTTTTCAAACATGATTCATGAAGATGCAAAATAGAATGAGTCCTTAGTTCATTTACAATATTGAAATACAAACTACATTCAGCACCAGTAAAAAGTATCTTTGTTTTGTTTCAGCCTATCTGCAAAACAGGATGATTACAATTCTAGATGTAAGGAATAAACATGGTACAGTAACAAAGGCAATCCACACTAACAACCTAACATTTCTCAGAGAAAGTTTCTCAAGTTGCACATCCATTGTTACTGTTGTAGTCCGGTATTACACTTTCAATACAGTTAACAAAGAAAATAAGAGCTGCTTTTATTCAACATGTCTTTGGCCAGGAGGCCTAGAAAAGGTCTTCTAACACTGAGCCACCTGTTACCAACATCACTACCCCTTTGTTTCAACATTCTGTTTTTAATACGTAAGAGAATTAGGAATTTTCAACCAGTAAAAGTCTATCCAGATAATAAAGCTACTGAACACACCAAATAACTCTTCTGGACTTCATGATCTTAAAAGAGAATATATAATACACAAATCTAAATCTGTATCCATGGAAGAAATTACTTCAATAGATTCCTACCTCCTTTGTTTTTCTTTTTTTTTTTTAAACAGTCTCACTGTATAGCCCAGGCTGGCCCTGAACTCACATTGATCCTCCTGCCTCAGCCTCCCAAGTGCTGGGATTACAGGCATACACCACCACATTTAGCTTTCCTACCTCCGCTGAATTAAAAGTGTGATGTGCTAATCAAGATACAATGGTTCTTTTTTTTTTTTTTGGTACCGGGGATCCAACTCGGGACCTTTCGCTTGTAAAGCAGGCGGCGGAACCACTAAGCTAAATCCCCGGCCCAAGATACAATGATTCTAAATCAACAGATTAATATATAAGGGGAAGCTGGGTATGGTGCCACTTGGCATACTGAGGGAGACAGATTGTTCCAAATTTGAGGCCAGCCTGAGCTATGCGTGGTGAGGTCCTATCTCCAAAAAACCAAAAAGGCCAGGGTGGTGGTGCATGCCTATAATCCCAGCACTAGGGAGACTGACGCAAGAGGATGTTGGGGGCCAGCCCAGGCTTTTCAGTGAATTCAAGGCCAGCTTGAACTACAGTGAGATTTTCAAAAAAAGAAAAAGTAATGGCTTTTAGATATTTCTGAATTCTAAAAACAACAGATGCTCCCTGCAAACATTTGGAAATTACAGGTTATTACAAAACAGTGATAAATGTTATTGCAAAACTTAAAGCAGAAAAGGCAGAGTACAGGAAGGAAGGGCTCCCTCTGAGGTGGCACACAGCAAGGGATCTAAAGGACAAGAAGCAATACTGACAGAATCCAAGAGAACAGCATTCAAGCAAACAGAACTGGGTGCAAAACTTTGGGAGATAGGGCACACCTGTTACTACAAATAGCAAGACTGCTCTTACTCTCACTCCATGTGTTATTAGAATACAGAACTCAAAAGCTAGGTCTCTGGGGCCGGGGATTTAGCTCAGTGGTTTCAACGCCTGCTACGCAAGCTCAAGGACCCGAGTTCGATCCCCGGTACCAAAAAAAAAAAAAGCTAGGTCTCTGTGGAAAGCACATGACTGGCTGCTGCTGGGGAGAAATGAAAAAAGGCTATGGTGAGCCTGGGATGTACCTCAATGGTAGAGAGCTCACCTAACCTGCCCAAGGGCATCAGGTGGAACCCCAGTATCTCAAAAAGGGAAAATAAGGTGAAGGGCTTTTGCAAATGATGGTATTGCCATCATTTTGACTATAGTGATAGCTTCGAAAATGTGTATTTGAAAACAGGAACTTTTCAAACAGCCATTTTTTTGTTTTGAGACATGTCTATAATTTCAGCACTCAGGAGACTCAGGCAGGAGGACTGGCCCAAGTTTGAGGCCAGCCTGGGCTACATAGTGAGTTGAAGGCCAGCCTACACTACAAAGCAAAACCCTGTCTCAAAAAACAAAAATCAAATGGGGCTGGGGATTTGGCTCAGTGGCATCGTACCTGACTCACAAGTGCAAGGTCCTGAGTTCGATCCTTGGTACCAAAAAAAACACAAGTTCAAGCCCAGCCTGGGCAAGCTGGAAACTTACCAAGATGCTATCGCAAAATAAAAAATAAAAATCAGTGGGGATATACCTCAATGTGAAGGTCCTGGGTTCCATGCCCACCACCACAAAAAAACAAAACTAAAAACAGCTGTCCTGGTAGAAAATATTCACTTTTGAGAACAGAAGCTAACCTTGATGTTTTAGGTTGAAGCAGCAAGGTACTGTTTCCCAATATGTAATGTAACTGGTAAAAAATATTTCACAAAATCAGGAAAGTAAACCTTGGTCCTGTAGTCCTTTCTGTTTGCCTATCTGTTGATATCGTTGAAAATAACTTTTTTGGGATTTTTTGGCACCAGGGATCAAACTTGGGACCTTGCGCTTGTGAGGCAGGCAGCGGAACCACTGAGCTAAATCCCTGGTCCCAAAATAACTTCTTTTTAATCCTGTGCCATAACTCTTCACACTGAAACTAAACACTTTAAAGAGAAAGAAAAAAAAAGGCTACAACAAGCACAAAATTAGAGCTGACAAAACTCTTTAAAAGGTTTTTTTTATATAGCCCTTCAACAAATGTTTACTGGCTCCATACCTTCAAGCCCAAACCCCCTCATATTCAAGATCCTACATTCTGTTAACCTTACATTTTTATCAATTCAAAATAACATCTTAATACTCTTCAAAATAAAACACTACATTCAATACATTTCTTCAATGTGCCCTGATGACACAATGTATTCATTTAGCATTTAATGAGTATTTGCCAGGTGCTAGAAATAAAAGGCTGAAAAGATTTCTTTGTTTTGTTCTTGGCTTTTTTGTGGTTGGTTTGTTTTTTTTGTTTTTTGGGGTTTTCTGGTTTGTTTTTGAAGAACCATCATAGTGGTTCTTAATTAAGGTACACATGAAAATTACCAGGGAATGCTTTAAAAAATAATCCATCACTGGGCATAGTGGCATATGCCTGTAATCCCAGCACTCAGGAGGCTGAGATAGGTTTGTCTCCAATTCAAGGCCAGCCTAAACTACACAGTGAGACCCTGTCTCAAAAAGAAAAAATCCATTACCAGGAGTGGTGACACACACTCAGCACGCAGGAGGATTTCAATGAGTTTGAAGCCAGCCTTGGATACACAGCAAGACCCTGACTCAATAATAATAATAATAATAATAATAATAATGATAATAATAATAATACATGAAGCCAAGTTTGGTGATGCAACCCTGTAATTCCAGCACTTGGGAGGCTGAGGCAGGAGGACCACCATAAGTTTTAGGCCAGCCTCAGCTGAATAGTGAGTTTAAGGCCAGCCTGAACTAAACAACAAGACCTTGTCTCAAAAAACTAAAAAGAAAATTTAAAAAAAAAAAAAAAACATGAGCTGGGCATGGTAGCCCGGAAGGCTGAGGCAGGAGAATCACCAGTTCTAGCCCAGAGAGGGCAACCTGAAGAAACCCTGTCTCAAATTTTAAAAGCGGCTGGAAATGGAAACAAAGTCTATGTAAACAGGGAGGGGTGGAGGGTGGGAAGGGCCCACAGGTAATGGGGGAAAAATAAGAACCAAGATACATCATGTACAGGTACAAGCACCCAGGGGGACTGGGGATTTAGCTCAGTGGTTCCGCTGCCTGCCTTGCAAGCTTAAGGTCCCAAGTTCGATCCCCACTTCCAAAATAAATAAATAAATAAACAATAAAAATAAAAAATAAAAAAGAGCTGGAGATGTAGCTCAATGAAAAGGATATGTAGGGGCTGGGGATTTTCCTCAGTGGTGCCGCCGCCTGCCTTGCAAGCGCAAGGTTCTTAGTTCGATTCCCAGTACGGTACCACACACACAAAAAAAATGGATGTGTATATCCCATATGTTGAAGAGAGAATGAATATCCATCATTGGAGATTTTCATTCAATAGGTCTGGACATAAGCCCAAGAATCTGTTTATTGAAACAATTTACTAGATTAATGTAAAAGAGATTACTGCACTTTAAAAAAATAAAAAGCTAAATGATTCTCAAAGTCTTTTCCAATATCAAAATTCCCTAAGAAATATATCAAGCATACACTTTCACTCAACATGGCAGGCCAATCTCTTTTTAGACAGTATCCAGCTTGTCCTTTTTTCTTTTTTAGCCATTTGAAATTTGGAGACTATAAAATGGACAAGAACTCGCAAGCGCAAGTACCCAAGTTCAATCCCCAGTACCAAAAAAAAATGGACAAGAAACCAAATCACACATAATGAAGCTCCCCACCTAAACAAATATTATTTTGTGGTGTTTCCTCCGAATCTTTAATCTATATATGTCACATAGAACATAAAGCCTGTTTGCTAGAAAACAGATTAACAAATGAAGGAAATGTACAGAATTGATGCAGAATTGCTGATACAGAATTGCTTTTTGTCTGATTTTCTGGATCACATACTATAACCTCACCTTGCCATGCATCTCATCACAGAAATTCAATGAAATTCTCATTTTGAAATATTCTTCCTTACAATTACCTCCTTTCCACATGAAATTAAGTTTCTTCAGAGAAAATAACACACTGATTTCACTGTTTTGCTATTACAAGACTTCTGACCCATTAGAGTATCTCCCTAACATTTGGGATGGGGGGAAACAATTTGAATCAAACTCTTAAACTACAGAACTTCTTGAAATTAGCAGCATCTTTGGTGCTTTTTAATACATACAGCCTTGTTAAAATCCTCAGAGACTTTTCTTTAATAGAAAAAAATTGTCATTAGCAGATCAATTGACTGTACAGTATATTCATGGCATCTAAAGAGTTTACAGCTCCCCTGAAAACACCTACTCTACATTGTAAGCATTCCTCTTTGCAGAGTATAGACAGGTTTACTTACACCATCACACCATCTGCCTGAAAATACTTTCTTCACAGAAAAAAGGGCTCCAGTAAAACTTGACACTGGTTTAAAATTTTTTCAAATCCAGAGTACAAGGCTGTAGATAAACTAATCCAACTCCCCGCCTCCTTTTTTTTTTTCTTGGTTTTTTGAGACAAGGTCTCACTATGTAAATCAGACTGATCTTGAACTCACTATGCAGCCTAGGCTGGCCTCGGAAGGGATCCTCCTCCTTCAGCCTCCCAAATGCTGGGATTACAGGTGTTTGCCATCACACCCAGCTCAACCCCTCCTATCAAGCACTGGCACCAGTGAAATTTCTGTTATTTTTTTATCTGTACATTAGAGAACTATGCACTCTAAAATATTGGGCTGGAGGTGTAACTTGGTGGAAGAACACTTGCCTAGCATGCTCAAGGTACTAAATTCAATCCTCAGCATCATCATAAAATTCTTTAGGTAACCAAGACAGATGTCTGTATATGACTACACAAATGTTCGTAGGAGCAGTATCCATAATGGTCAAAAAGCAGAAACAATCCAAAGGCCTACCAACTGATGAATGAAATATGGCAGATCTATACAACAGAACATTATTCAAAAATAAAAGGAAATGACACACTGATAACAACAACAAAGATGACTTTTTTTTTCTTTACGTGCTAGGGATTGAATCCAGGGCCTAATGCAATGGTGCTGAACCTATGGCACGTGTGCCACAGTAGGCTGTTTGTTATCACTGCAAGCTCTAAAAGGTTCACCATCACTGGCCTAATGTATGCTAGGCAAGCAAGCACTCTACTGCCAAGTTATATCCCCATGCCCTAGGATGAACCTTTAAAACATTAAGTGGCAGAAGACAAACCAGGCCCATGCCTGTAATCCAAACACTCAAGAGCCTGAGGCAGGAGGATCAATGTGAGTTCCAGACCTGCCTAGGCTACACAGTGAGACACTGCCCTCCCCCCTCCAAAAAAAAGAAAGAAAGCAGACAGGCAGGCACAGAGGCCCATATATTGTATGATTATTTATATAAAATGTCCAAATTAGGCAAATTCATAGACAAATAAATTAGTGGCTGCCTAGGGTTGGAGACTACCTAGAAGGTAAAAGATTTTTGAAGTATTGAAAATGTTCTGAAATTGATTATGATGTTGGTTGTACAACTGTGTGAATACACTGAAAACCAATTAATTACTTTAAAGGGGTAAATATTATACCAATAAAAGCTTTTATTTTAAAATTTTTCAGAGTGCTCTATTTCCATAAAACTGAAACAGCTTTCCTCATAGACTCAAAAAATATTAACTAATTCAGGGAGAGGAGTGTAGTTCAATAGTCAAGCACTTGGCGAGTATGCATGAGGCCTTTGGTTAGAATAAAAATAAAAGTACTCCAGGCTGGGGATGTAGCTCAGTGGTGCTGTGCCTGCCTAGCAAATGCAAGGTCCTGAGTTCAATCCGCACTACTGCAAAATAAATAAATAAATAAATGTACTCCAACAATTCTAAAAGCAGTTATTAAAGGCAATTCATAGACAAACCTAAGTCAGCCAAATCTTTTCAAACCATTAATAAAAAAAAATCAGTTAAGTTAGCAGTTCTCAAAAATATTACACACCAAAAATTACAAACACTCTCTAGACAAAGTCTAATAACTCTACAATCTCAAGTTTTATCACCAATGGCATGTACACGCGGTAAGCCAAGTTCTTTAAAAAAATTCCCAAATATCAAACTAACCCAGGCTGGAGATACAGCTCAGCAGTACAGCAAGACTTGCCTAGCATGGATGAGGTCCTGGGTTCCATCCACAATGCCACAAAAAAAGGCTAAATTCACCCACTGGCAACCTCTGTACCACTTCTTGGAATATTCCTAGCAAAAACCAAAGGCTTGGGCATCCACAGCTACACACTGAGCTTGAGCTGTAATTCCACTCTGGCTCCTTAATGTATCCAGAGGATTAAAAAACTCCATGTATGGTGCTGCCACCTGCCTTGCAAGGACAAGGTCCCGAGTTCGATCCCCAGTACCAAAAAAAAAAAACCTCCATGTAAAATATACAGAAGACAAACATTCTTCAAAAAAAAAAGAAAGAAAGAAAAAAAAAGAAACATACAGCTCATGCACTCACTACTCTCTTGGTGTGTGTTGTTTGTCTTATGTTCCTCTATTGGCATGTAAATCATTCACAAGAGTAACTAGACAGATTCCACAAAACCCAAGAAGTATAACTCTAGTACTCAGGCTTAGCCTGTAGAAAGTATTCCACAAATGTGGTTGCCTGAATACTCTTGGAAGCTGAGGTAGGAGGGTGCCAAGTTCAAACAGAGCCAGCCAGGTCAACTCAGCAATTTGGTGAAACCCTGTCTCAAAATAAAAATAAAAAATAAAGGAGCCAGGTGTGGTGGGGCACAGCTGTGATCTCAGTAATCATGAAGTTGAGGGAGGAGGATCCCTGTGAATTGGAGGCCAGCCTGCACTACAAAGTGAATGAATGAATGAATGAATGAATGAATAAAGAATACATGATGCATGTATGCTCAGCATGAAGGCCCTGGGCTCAATCCCTATTATAGAAGAAAAAACAAAAGATTATTGCCTGAGAGAAAGTGGACACATTTTCAAAACATCCACATCTCTTCTGTAACTACAGAAAGGTGTGTGGAAAACACTCTATTCCTTACAGTTTACAAGGTACTTCCACCACACGCTGAAATTTGAAACAATTCTTCCTAACTGCTACATTTTACTAAGAATTTTATCATTGGGCTGGGGATTTAGCTCAGTGGTTCCACTGCCTGCCTCACAAGCTCAAGGACCCGAGTTCGATCCCCGATAACAAAAAAAAAAAAACAATTTTATGATTCATCTCATTCTCTTTAGTCATAAGCACACTCAAAGCAAATTTTTATAACCCAATATTCAATACTTCTAAGTTAATTTCATTTCCCTTACATTCTTATTTTCCCATATGAACTACCACTACCACCTTTTATTTAACTTTTTCCTAACTGGGCATCAAAAGCATAACCCATTCTAAGGTATCTTCCCAGAAGAGTTAAAGACATATTACAGATACATACTATGTTTATAGCAGCACAACTCATAATAACTAAATCTTGGAAATGGATTCTAAGTCAACACATGAATGAATAAAGAAAATGTCATATTTATACGCAATGGAGTATTACTCTACCATAAAAGATAAACTTGAGTCATTTGTAGGAAAATGGATGCACCTTGAGACATAGTGTTAAATGAAATAAATCAGATACACAAGCTCAAATATCACATACCTTCTTATATCAGAAACCCAAAATATGAAGAGCAAAATAATAGTTAATAGAAAGTAGGGAGACAGATTTTTTTTAAATGAAACAGAGGATCAAAGAGGGAGGCAGGAAAGGAGAGGAAAGGGATGAAAAAAGAATTCAGATGTGTTGTGTACAGGTACCAACTCCACACAAGGAATATAATCATGTACTACAAATAATGTACTAACAAAAAAATGAATAAAATGTTTTTAAACTGATCACAGTGGTGAGTCTGCAATCCCAGCACTCAGGAGATGGAGGCAGAAAGCTCGCCATGAGTTTGAAGCCACCCTGGGCTATAGCTACTTAGTGAGTTCAAGGCCAGCCTGGGATACATAGCAAGACCCTGTCTCAAAAAAAAAAGAAAGAGGGCTAGGGTTTTAGCTCAGTGATGCCGCTGCCTGCCTCACAAGCACAAGGTCCCAAGTTCGATCCCCAGTACCAAAAAAAAAGAAAGAAGGAAAGAGAAAATCCTTTACAAGAAGTTGCCAGGTAGGAAACACACAATTAAGTTCCATACACAACAAAGACGGGCATCTGACTGAAAACTTTTTTTTTTTTTTTTGGAGTGCTAGAGGTTGAACCAAAACCTGCAAATATGTGAAGTATGCTCTCTACCAGTGACCCACACCCACAACTCAAACGAAATAATCCTTATAGTCAAAAGGCTACAGGTGGGTGTAATCTAGGCACTCTGGGAGGCTGGATCAGAAGAATCACAAATTTCAGCCCAGCCTGGGCAACTTAGCAAGATCCTGTTTCAAAATTTAAAAGACAGGATCGGGGATCGGGGGTCGGGGGTACGGGGATCAGGGATTTAGCTCAGTGGTTCCACCACCTGCCTCGTAAGCGCAAGGACCAGTGTTTGACCCCTAGTACCAAAAAAAAAAAAAACCAAAACAGCTAGGGATGTAACTCAGTGAGAAAACCCTGAATTCAATACGCAGTACTGCAAAAAATAAATGAGGGGAATTGCTAATGATTTTTTTTTTCTTTCTTTCTTTTTGGTATCAGGAATCAAACGATCTCAGGACTTTGCCCTTGCCAGGCAGGTGCAGTGCCACTAAGCTACATCCCTGGCCCCTTTTTTGGTTAAGACAAGGTCTCAGGCCGGGGATGTAGCTCAGTGGTTTCGCCACCTGCTGTGCAAGCGCAAGGACCCGAGTTCGATCCCCGGTACCAAAAAAAAAAAAAAAAAAAAAAAAGACAAGGTCTCAATGTGTAGCCCAGGCTGGCATCCGACTTCCAACAATCCTCCTGCCTCAGCCTCCTGAGTGCTGGGATTACAAGCCTGTGCCACCATGCCCAGCTATTGCTAATGATTCTTCTAAGTACATAATGTTGTCTTGTAAACTCAAAATATAATGAAATATGAAAAAGGCACATAAACTAAATGCTACTGGCTCAAATGCTGAAGCACCTAAGCAAACTATCCAGAAAGGAGATTCATGGTTGGAAATCCACTGACAGACCCCAAAAAAGGGGGGATCACCAGGGAATAACAAGGCTCCCAGTCTGGAGAATATGTGGGCTCCTTTCTAGTTTAACATAGTAGTTCCTAATAATTACAAGGTGCAAAGATTAATTCATAGCACTTTAGAATCAGAATGGTAGGTATATCAAAGGTGGGTGTCAGCACATCACTGTAAGATGACAACACTGTAAAAAAGCAGTACAAGTAGAGGGAAAGAATATTCATCCACTGAACTCTGCCTGGCTACCCACAATTACTTTCCACAGACTGTCAATCTCAAACATACTGACAGATCCTAGCGCCAAAGATTGCAAGCAAGGTAACTAAACTCTTAAAATTGTCCTCTAAATTTCCTTTCCTCCAGCAGAGTTTCTACCTGTCTCTGTCCCTTGTAACTCAAAACGGAAGCTACAGTTGAGCCAATCGACCTTAAAATTTTTTCCCTATTTCATCATCCACTTTACCTCACAGCAGTTTACAGAGAAACAGATTTTCCAATAAGGGAATAAAACAATCACAGCACGTTAAAGACCTGACCTTCAGTACTACATGATGAAACTTTCAATGCTGTTCAGGAATAAAATGGTAAATTATAAAAGTTACTATTAGATCCCAGAGTGGTAGTATAGTCCATAATCCTAGCTAATCCAGAGGCAGGGGGATCATATATACAGAGACCCTGTCTCAAGAGAAAATAAAAAGGCCAAGGGATTTATCTCAGTGATAGAGCACTTTCCTACCACCTGTGAGGCCCTGTGTTCAATCCCAGTACTACTTTTAAAAAAAAAACAAACCTTAAAACAAGCAACCCAGACTAGTGTCACATGCCTGTAATCCCAGCACTCTGGGAGGCTGAAGTGGGAGGATCCCAAATTCCAGTCCAGCAGGGGCAATTTAACAACATAATGAGACCCTGTCTCAGTAAAAAATTAAAACGAGGCATGATAGTGCACATCTGTAATCCCAAGCACTCAGGAGACTGAGGTGGGAAGGGGAACTGAGAAATTTGAGACCAGTCAGGGCTACATAATGAGTTCAAGACTAGCCTAAACCACATAGCAAGACCTTGTCAAAACACAATAAAGAGGCCTGGGGATTTAGCTCAGTGGTTCCACTGCCTGCCTCCCAAGCGCAAGGACCCAAATTCGATCCCCAGTACCAAGAAAAAAAAAAAAAAAATGTTTTTAAAGGGCTGGGGGTGTAGATCAGTGCAAAGGCCCTGGGTTCAAGCCCCACTACCACATACATACATACATAAACAAATCTTAACATTCTTCCTCACCCTAAATTAATTTAATTTATTCACCTATCTTAAATATCTTAGTTTGCAAGACTTTCAACATACTGCATGTTACCCCAAGCTCTTTTTTTTGGTACCGGGGATCGAACTGAGGTCGTTGTGCTTGTGAGGCAGGTGCCGGAACCACTGAACTAAATCCCTGGCCCAACTATTCTTTTTTTTTTTTTTTATACCGGGGATTAAACTCAGGTCCTTGTGCTTTCGAGGCGGTGGAACCACTGAGCTAAATCCCCGGCCCCCCAGGCTCTTAATGTTTTAAACTTGTATTTAAAAGGACTAATGCTAATTACCTGCCAAGTTTCATACTTAAAAAATAAAATATTTAACCCAGTGTGGTGGCGCATGCCTGTAGTCCCAGCACTCAGGAGGCTGAGGCAGGAGGATCATCACAAGTTCAAGGCCAGCCTGAATTACATAGGAAGACCCATCTCAAAAAAAAAAGAAAAGAAAAAATAAAAGATTTAGCAATATATTTAAGAACAGCTGAAAGGGCTCACTATTAAAAGAAGGAAAGGTGGGCTGGGGATTTAGCTCAGTGGTTTCACTGCCTGCTGTGCAAGCACAAGGACCCGAGTTCGGTCCCCAGTACCAAAAAAAAAAAAAAAAAAAAGAAGGAAAGGCTGGGTGTGGTGGTATGTACCCATTATCCCAGCACTGGGAAGGCTAAAGCAGGAACATCGCAAGTTCAAGCTCAGCCTAGGCAAGGTAGCAGAACCCTGCCTCAAAATAAAAAGTAAATTAAATAAACAAAGGCAAGGGGCCAGGAATAGTGGTACATGCCTATAATCCCAGCACTCTAGGTGGCTGAGGCAAGAGGATTACAAATTCATACCAACCTGGGCAAGTTAGCAACTTAGCAAGACCTTCTCTCAAAATAAAAATTAAAAATAAAAATGACGGGGGATTTAGCTCAATTTGAAGGCTCTGGATTCAATCTCCAGTACCAGAAAAAAAGAAAAAATAATATTTTAGAAAGGGTTGAGGAGGGCCAGGTATTTAGCACAGTGGTTCTGTCGCCTGTCTCGAAAGTGCAAGGACCCAAGTTCAATACCCCGTACCAAAAAAAAAAGGGGGGGCTGAGGAGCAGGGAATGGTGGCACATGCCTGTAATCCCAGCACACAAGAGGCAGGAAGACCACCACGAGTTCAAGGCCAGCCTGAACTACATAGTGAGACCCTGTCTCAAAAAGGGAGGGGGGAGCGCCTGTGGATATAGCTCAGTGCAAGAACCCTGGGTTCAATCCCCAGTACCACCAAAAAAATAAAGCCTTCTAATAAAAGGATGAAAGTGACTGATCATAAATTAATTATGGCACAAGTTTCCCTCCTTCCAATACTACTGGTTGGCATCACAGCCTGTGATATTCTTTCCTTCACCAGTTCACTGGCAAAAGCATCCCACCAATTTAATATTAACTTTGTTCATCAAGCCAATAGGCCTTTTTTGTTTTTGAGACAGGGTCTCACTGTGTAGTCCAACCTGGCCTCGAATTCCAGTGATCCTCCTTCCTCAGCCTCCCAAGTGCTGGGATCACAAGTGTGCACCACCATGCCCAGCCCAACAGGTCATTTATTTCAGAAGAAAAACTATTGAGGAAAAGGCCCCACCAAAATGAATAATGACCCAGTAGTGTGACAGAGAGGATCATTCCATCTCTAGAGATTACATTCCCCACATTACCACCTAGGATTCTTACAAAAACACAATGGAGGGCCAGAGATTTAGCTCAGCGGGAGCACAAGGACCCAAGTTCCATCCCAGTACCAAAAAAAACACAACGGAGGAAAAACACAACAGGAAAAGAAAGTGGACTTTAGCATTATTGTTCTTGTGGGAGGTTAAAAAAGATTCCTAGAGTCAGAGAAAGGACACATTTTATATTTATCTCTTTAGTATTAAGTTTATCTCTTACTTTCAAGCAAATTTATGGCAAAGTAATTATTTGGCCCTTGACCATGCTACTTTGTTGCAAGAGTTTTGTTCTGTCTGATTTGTCTCACCTAAAGAAGTATATCTAGGGTAGGTGCACTAGAACCAAAGACTTGGATTTCAAAATCAAGATTGACCTCAAAACTAACCTTTAGTTTCTCATCTCTCAAAAAATGAGATTTATTATCTCTCTCAAAGGATAGATATGCCCCTTTGTCTTCAACTGTATTACAACTCACTACCTTTCCTTGTGTCACTGACCTCTACTTTGTTACCATGTGTAACCAACCAGAACAGCTAAGCCACAAGATCCATTCCCCCTACCACTCAGGAGGCTGGGGCAGGAGGATGACTACAAGTTTGAGGCCAGCCTGAGCTACATAGTGAAACCCTGTCTCAAAAAAACAGAAACCAACAAGTTCCACTCCCACTCGGGCCTATAATCCCAACACTCTGGGAGGGCTGAGGCAAGATCATCACAAATTCAAACCCAGCCTGGGCAATTTAGCAATTTAAGAAGACCCTGTCTCAAATAAAGGTCAGGTGTGGTGGCACACACCTGTAATCCCAGCACTCAGGAGGCTGGGAGCCTGAGACAAGAGGATCACACCAGGAGTTCCAGGCCAACCTAGAATATACAGGGAGATCTTGTCTCAAACTCCCTCCCCAAAATCAATGTTTAAGCACATCCCAGCACTCTGGGAGGCTGAGGCATAAGGATCACAAGTTTGAGCTAGCTATGCCTGGGCAACTTGGCAAGACCTGGTCTCAAAATAAAAATGTAAAAGGAGTTAGGGATATAGCTCAGTGTGAAGACCCTTGGTTCAATCCCCAATACCAAGCCCCAAAAATTTATGAATTTAGAGCCGAGGATTTAGCTCCGTGGTTCCGCCACCTGCCTCAAAAATGCAAAGTCCCAAGTTTGATGCCCAGTACCAAAAAAAAAAAATTATGAATTTCGGTGTTTTAGATAAATAAGGCAAAATAGGCTTTCTACTTTTGTCCCTCTCACAGGTGCCACCCAAATCAACTCCTACTACCCTGATGTTTTCCTACAAGGAACAGCTGCCTAGAATATATTCCTTCGTATGTATTCTACCTTCACCTTAAACTCAACAAGTGTACTACCAAATTCACCACCTTGTCCCCAAATCAGACCCTCTCTATTTCTTTGCCTCTATTACTTCATTTTCTCAACAACTAAGATTTCAAATTCAATCAAAAATTTCTGCACATCTCAGTACATTGGGGGGGATTAAACCTAGGGCCTTCGAGAGCTGTATCACCAGTCCTTTTTAATTTATGGCAGCGTCTCACTAAGTCACAAAACTGCCTAGGCCGGACTTACATTTGCAATCCTTCCTGCCTCAGCCTCACAGGATCTGGGGATCACAGGCATGTGCCATCGCACACAGATCTCTCACTGCTTCTTTTACATTTATCACATCAGTTGCCGGGGATTCAGCTCAGTAGTTTCGCTGCCTGCTGAGCAAGCACAAGGACCCAAGTTCGATCCCCGGTACAAAAAAAAAAAAAAAAAAGCATTTATCACATCAGGTCTATTACAAAGGTTAATCAATTAGTCTCAGTCCATGTCCACTCCAATCCCTTTGAAAACCAGTGTAATCTCCCCAAAACATCACTGGAGAAAAGCAACTACAGCTGGGCATGGTGGCACAGGCCTATGAGATCCTAGCACTCAGGAGATTGAGACAGGAGGATCCCAGAAGTTCAAGGCCAGCCTGACTACATAGTGAGTTTAAGGTCAGCCTGAACTGTACAGTGAGACCCTGTCTCAAAAAACAAAGCAAAGCAACTCCAAACACTGAAAAACTTTGCTACCTTACTAAATTAAATCTTAACCTGAAATTCAAGGCCTTTATCTTTATAAAGATGTCCTTTTTCCTTATCTTTATTTAGAGGGCAAAGGGCTAAGGACTCATGCATTCAATAACTTTCCTCAAATGGTCTATTACAGGACTGGATAGATGTAAATCAGTTCTAAGAACTTGTTTGATTTGGTTAATTTTAACACTGTTAATCTTACTAGTCCAAAATCAAAGCTGGAATCAGAATATATTTTACTGACTACAGGTTTAGTCTGATCTGTGTCTCCTGAACAAAAAATTTTTTATGGAACTGGGAATTGAATCCAGGCCTTCTTACATGCTACTGTGACAAGCACTTTATCACTGAGCTACATTCCCGAATCTTGTTATTCTCTTTGAGACAGTCTCACTAAATTGCTCAGCCAACCTTGAACCTTTTTTTTTTGGTACCAGGAAATGAACTCGGGACCTTCCCCTTTTGAGGCAGGCAGGTGGAGGAACCACTAAGCTAAATACCCAGCCCTCAGCCTTGAACTTTTAATCCTCCTGCCTCAGCCTCCCAAGCAGCTAGGGCTTCAGTAATGTGCTATTATGGACAAAGATGATTAAAACCTAAAAGCCACAATCAATATTTCCTGACACAGGGCCAGGGATGTAACTCAGAGGCACAGCACCTGCCTGGCAAGCGCGAGGTCCTGAATTCAATCCCTGGTACCAAAAAAACTTCCTGACACAAAACATGAATCAGTCCTATTTCAAACAGATGTCACTTAAGCATCTAGCTGATTTGTTATCAATTTCCCATCCTTTAACTGTAATAGCTTAAAAATAAACATGCCCAACAGAAAAGACTTTAAAATACGTATTTATCCCATAAGCCACCCAGCAATCTTAAAAACATGTATGAACAGAAAAAAAGGTGTTCTTTGTTAAAAGTATTCCTAGAAATACACTGTGCACATTAAAACAATGCTAAATCTTTTTTTAAATGAATTATTTACTATTCAGCACTAAAATGGTACATAACCAAGTGACAATATTAGCACTCATCCTTTAAAGCAAATGACTCTTGTTTAAATCAGCAATTTAAGCTTTTAAAGACATTCACTGAGAGCAGATATCCTAAGTGGACAGAAATTACAAAAGTTTTACAAAATAGTGAACTTTTTTTACCTGATGTTCTGCATGAATGTTATCCCCAGTAGGCCATCGATGTTTGCTATTATTATAGCCGCCTCCACCACTTCCTCCTCCCCCAAGCTGCTCACCATGCTGTCTCTGAAAGAAGTAGTCCACCATAGCGTCGTCTTGTGAGCGGCCTGTAACTCCTATGGATCCTGGGACAGGGCTGGAGTGTGTCCCAGCTGCAAGAGCCTGATTGGCAGCTGGTTGTGGCTGCACCTGCGACCCTGTTCCAGATGTCAAAACAACAGGCATGTTGGGATTAGCTGGTTCTTGAGGGTGATGTTTCAGGTGGGGGCTGAAAGAGTCCTGCCAAAGCACTGCTTTTCTCTTCAAGACACATGCAACGCTCATTCCACCAACACCTAGGGACAAACAAGTTCAAAATGTTCAATATTTGGGTTTTTAAAACAACTTGACCTATAGCAATAAAAGTTAAAACTACAGGGCCGGGGATTTAGTTCAGTGGTTCCGCTGCCTGCCTCGCAAGCGCAAGGTCCCGAGTTCAATCACCAGTACCAAAAAAAAAAAAAAAATACGTATCTTTTCCAATACAACCAGCAATGTATTTGTAATATACACACAATTTCTGAAACCGAAATCTCTATTTTTAAGTTGCTGAGTCTGTATACATGTAATGAAAATAAAGGTTGCAGTTGGTGACAGACATTCCTGACAAGATGAGATCAGGACTTAATTAGCAACTTCAGGGGAAGTTTTACCAAAAGGTAACAATATTGGTTTTGCTGTCTGCTGCGCAAGCATAAGGACCCAAGTTCAATCCTAGGTACCAAAAAAAAAAAAAAAAAAAAGGTAACAATATAGAGGCTGAGGACATAGCTCAGCAGAATACTAGCCTAATGTGTAAGACATGTGCACATATTCAATCCCAGCAACACACACACACAAAAAAAAAAATTAACACAATTTTAGACTTCAATCAATGGTTTCTTTACCCGACCTACCATACCAGTTCCTTAAGTCAATTGTAGCACACAGCTTTTAAAAGAATAAGTATCTTTCTTTTCTTGCTTTTGGTTTTTTTTTGGGGGGAGGGGGTGGAGGAGTGGTACTAGAGGTCAAACTCAGTGGTGTTCTTCCATTGAGTTACATCCTAATCCTTCTTATTTCAAGGCAGGGACTCACTAAAATACCCAGACTGGCCGGAGATTTAGCTCAGTGGTTCTGCTGCCTGCCCTGGAAGTGCAAGGACCCGAGTTTGATCCCTGGTACCAAAAAAAAAAAAAAAAAAAAAAAAAAAAAAGTTATTGAGAAAATACCCCGACTGGACTCCAACTTAATCCTCCTCCCTCAGTTTCCTGAGTATCTGGGCTTACAGGTGTGCATCATGACACCCAGCAACAAAAGCTTTTTAAAACATCACAATCTTGGGGGGCTGGGGATTTAGCTCAGTGGTTCCGTTGCCTGCCTCGCAAGCACAAGGTCCCAAGTTCAATCCCCAGTACCAAAAAAAAAAAATCACAATTTTTTTAAATTTTTAAAAATTAAAAAATAAATCACATTTATCTGGATTTTTACAAATAAAAAATAAATAAATAAATCACAACTATACAGCTGGAGTAAACATATGCCAACAACAACAACAAAAAAAATGAACTCCAAATATAATTATCAATAGTTCAAATTGTGTAACTTTAAACTGTCCAATATAGGACCTCGGATTTAGCTCAGTGGTTCCACCACCTGCCTCGCAAGTGCAAGGACCCAAGTTCAATCCCCAGTACAAAACAAAAAAATTAAATTGTCCAATATTGGGCCAGGGATTTAGCTCTGTGGTTCCGCCGACTGCCTCTCAAGCACAAGGTCCTGAGTTCGATTCCTAGTACCAAAAAAAAAGTCAACAATAAATTGTCCCATATAGCCATGCAGAGTGGCACTCATGCCTGTAATCCTAGCACAAGGAGGATAAGGCAGGAGGGTGAGTTGCAGGCCCACCTAAGCTACACAGTAAGTTCAACGCCAGTCTGAACTACATAGTGGGATCCTGCCTCAAAACAAACAAAAACATGTCCAAAGTATTCATAGAATAGTTCTTGGAGAAACAGACATTCTGACCAAGAACAGTAACAGAATGTTCTCAGCCTAAACACTGCTCAGGTGCTATTGATGGGGAAGGGGGGAATTCAAGACTTCTAATAACTTACAATTGATTAATGCTTCAACTCCTAAAAACAAACTTACTTTACTAGTGTAAAAAGCACTGTAAAAACCAAAGCCCTCACCACAGTAATAGTGTAGCAAATATACTGCTGACATTATCTCTTCACAAAAACATTGAAAGGTAAGGATTACTGTCCCTATTTTACACATGAAAGTCTTAAATGAAAGAAGCTATGTGTTGTGCCCAAGGCCATTCAGCTAGCCAGTAGCAGGAAAGGACCTCAATCTCAATCTGTTCTGGGGCCAGGGATTTAGCTCAGTGGTTTCACAGCCTGCTGCGCAAGCCCAAGGACTCAAGTTCGATCCCCAGTACCAAAAAAAAAAAAAAAAATTCAATCTGTTCTGCACTAAAACCTAGTTCTTCCCAGAGGAGGGAGGGAAAAAGGAAGGAAGGGACAAGAAAAAGTAAAAATAGAAGGAAAAAATAGAAATAACGCTTTTGTACATGGGGAGGGAAGGGCGACTGAGGGGGGGGAATGGAATAAAATTTTTAAAAACCTAGTTCTTCCCTACCACCCCTTTGCAACTGTATCCCTTAGTATCCTCTCCTCCTGGGGAAAAATAACAAAGAATCCTTGAACTCTTTCTATGAAACATTAATACTGATGAAAATTACATGTGTACATACAAAGTAAATAAATCAAAATTAAGACACATCCTTCTCATCTGCTACAAAAAATCAGAATTATAACATAGCCATCTCAAGGACTAGAGCCTGATTTAAAGGTTATCAACCTGAGTCCACTGCTACCTATGCCTTATAGATCAATGAGAAATCGATAATCTCTCTTACTGAATAATTAAGCTTTCTAGTAAAGCAGCACTCACTTCTCACAATTCATGTTTTGCAACCAGAATAAGAAGACACAATAGAATTTGTAATCTGTTCAAAGCCTAATTAGGAAATGTCTACTCTAGGTTAACAATTTCAATCCAGGAGAACCTTATCACAGTATGGAGTACTTCAGCATTCTAGACTTCAGTTTCTGTTTTCATCAATAAAATCTTGTCTATATACAAATACCAAAAGTAGGAAAGCACAATGGCTTCACTATAGTCTTCTGCAAAGTACAAACCTAATGCCTTCTCACTTGATTTTCAAAAGTGCTCATTGCCCTGTTTCCAATACTGAACATCTCATTTTCTTCTGCAAGAGAAGCTCAATCCAACAATCTTTTTTCTAGAATAATCCAGGAGTCCCAAAACCCAAGTTGTCATTAAATTAACAAACTCTCTGAGCCCGTTTCCATATGTAGAAAATGGAAGAAATATTGTACGCCTGTTTTTTGTTTTTTGGGTTTTTTTCGAAATATTTTTTTTCCAGACAGGATCTCATTAGGTGTAGTTCAGGCTGGCCTCAAACTCATAGCAATCTTCCTGCCTCAGCCTCCTTAGTGCTGGGATTACAGGCCTTCGCCACTTCAGGGGCCTGGCCCCAGTTTCTTAATCAAAATAAAGTAATAGGTTTTAAAAGTTTTTGAAAAATTTAAAGTCACAATGTTCAAGACCTACAAATTTAGTTACCACCCATAATAATTGGTGTGCCAATCTCTTAAAATAAATCCTAAAATAGTAAATGCAGCCTTTTCTGATATAAAAGGCCTGTCAAAATAGTTATCTAAAATGAATTTCCAGCTGGGTATGGTAGCACACACCTGTAATCCCAGCATTCAGGAGGCTGAGGCAAAAGATCACCATGAGGTCAAGGCCAGCCTGGGCTACATAGCAAGACCCTGCCTCAAAAAAAAAAAAAAATGGGGGGGCCGGGGATTTAGCTCAGTGGTTCCGCCGCCTGCCTCACAAGCACAAGGTCCAAAATTCAATCCCCGGTACCAAAAAAAAATTAAATGAATAAATAAATGAATTTCCATATAAAAAAAACTTACCAGAGAAGCACACCAAACATCACTGCATTCCAAAAAGGGATGGGGAGAGGAGACCTTTAAAAATGTTGAAACCAAATAACTGGCTTTTGTAAAGCTATCTGTAGGCCCTGAAGACTTCCTTGCTTTACCTAAGGAGGCAAGGCCATTTCCCAAACAGGAGAAAACCTGGCAGAAGGGACATTTTGAAAAGTGAGCAATACCTAAGCAATCAGCAATAAATAAGCAGTGTCTTGGGCAACTTTAGTACAAAAATTAAGAGTATCAGGAAACAATTTAAATTGCTTATCTTTTAGGAACTCTCAAAGCTCACTAAAAATTATGTGTAACATTTGAAATGTAATTTTATACTTTTTAAAATTTTTTTTGGTTTTTTGACACAGGTCCAACTATGTATCCCAGGCTGGCTGGCACTGGCCTAGAAATCCTGGTGATCCTCCTGCCTCAACCTCCCCAGTGCTGGGATTACAGGGGTGCACCACCATGCCTGGCTTAAATTATTTTTATACAAATGACAAATAAAACAATTTTATAGAGAAGGTAAAGAGGTTTATATATACATGTACCAATTCTCCAAAATAATACCACTATTCTCTATTAACATGCACTTTTAAAATATTTTTTAAAAATATTTTAAGCAACTGAGATGCCAATCCTTGCTATTCTACCACAGCTCCCAAACTGTTTATATCAAGGTGTGGTTTGGTTTGGTTTTCCTTTTTTTTTTTTTTTAATTATCATTAAAAAGAGTTTACTTCAAACAAAGGAACATGGTTTAAACTATCTCCTTTTACTAAAATGCTTAGTGGTTTGAAAGGTGTTTATTTTTATCACACTGAACAAACACTCTGTGGTCATAAATTTATTTTAAAGCAGTTTATCTCAAACCCAAGCTAAACAAACTCCAACTTGAAAAAGCCACGGCCTTGAACAAAATGAATTCAAATATGGCTAAGGCAAAACACAAACTCAAAGTTCAGAATCCAGTGAGTTTTCCAGATAAAGAATCAACAGCACCCAGAATTTTACAAAGTTAAAATTTGCAGGGGATAAAACGTTTCATTTTGTTTACTAAAGTCGCATCAGAAGTCATATATCTCGGGGAAGGCTTGTCTTGGTTTTTTAGCGTTTCACGAAAGCAAACAAAAACCTAAAGCTACAAACCTATTGTCTCAGAAATAACTGACTTTAACAGACCCTCGATAAAAGGTCTCATAAAATCTTACTCTTACTAATCCCAGTCATAATCGGAAGTGAGCAAAATGATCAAGAGCTACGAACAGTGTTTTCTTAATTGAACAATGAAGGGGAACGATCCTTCAAAGTTACGGTGAGAAAACCCTCCTCTGGTAATTTGTGCGTGGGTTCTTTGGTTTGCTTTCAGGTCGGGGGGGGGGGCTAACTACAGTGGAAAAAAGTTACAAGAGTGTATTCCTCACTGGACGTGGGAGTGATAGTGACAAGTAAAACAAATGACCTATGTTTACCGAGCACGTTTGTAAGGGCGAAAACTATTATTCTGAATATACATGTTTTTTTCCTACGAGCCAGGGGTAGGAAAACCCCTCTTTAAGTTGAGACACACCACACTGAGAGACTCTGAGAGGAAGAACCTACCAAAAACATGAGCTCTCACGGAAACAAAAGGCCCACAAGAACCCAGGAGCCTAAAGAGCGATCTGAAACTTCCTGATGGCCTCTTCTCCACATTTAAGGCTCGCAAAGTTCCCCATGGTGGGTCTCGCCCGTGCACTAGGGCCACGGCTGCTTCTAAAGCGATTTATTGTTCCTTCTCCATCGGCGCCGCCACGGAAGCTCAAGAAGTCGAAGAAACCCGGGATTGCACAGAATTACACTTATGGCCACACACAAGGCTCGGGGCTTCGCAAACCCATCAAAAAAGCAACCCGAATGGCAACACCAATCTCCAGGGACTCCCAACAGGGTCGAGCACAAATAAGGGAGACACCCCTAGGCTCTGGGCCTGGGCCTAAGCCCCAGGCATTTTCCTCGCTTCGACCCCGCTCCCCACCCCACCCCCTCCTTTGATAACAATAGGGGCCTTGCTGCTGACTCCAAAACATGTACGAAGAACAGCCAGTGAGAAGCCTCAGCCAGGGCCCCAGCGGCTTTTCCAAAGCCCTTCTCGGGCCCCCATCCGCTCTCAAACACCAATACGAAGTGATAATCTGCTCGCTAGGGGTCCGGAGCAGCGTTTGGGGGCAGCGGGGTGCGGATACTCACGGGCGGAGCGGTAGGATGAAGATGGATTTCAGCCCCCCGATCTTCTCTCTCCGGCGCTCTCGCTCCCCCTTACCTTTCACTCCGACAACATGGCGGCCCACTGGGGACTGGGCTGACGCGGTGCATCATGGGATAGGCTCTGGCCCCGACTCCGGCGGTGGCAGCCGCGTGTGAGAAGAACGCCGGCAGCTCTAGAACAGGTTGCCTGGTTGCCATGCCAACCCAGGGCCTGTTTGAACTTGGGAAACTCGCTGTCAACACTATCCAAGCGCGCGAGAGTGCCCGCCTGATGGGCGAGCGCGCGCCGGCGGCGGCCGAAGCGCCAACACTCACCTGAGAGCGCTCAGGTCTCCTAGCCCTAGAGAGCGGCCAGCTTAGAGCAGCCTGCGGGGGGCGTGTTACGCACCAGTGAGGCTCTGGCATCCGAGGCGCTGCACTCAGACCCTTACTGAAGCCTTCTAGCTGTGGCCTTGTTTTTAATCTTCCTGTCTTCACTTCCCCATTTATAAAATAAAAAGAAAAATGGTAACACATTAACAGAACGCCTGTGATGTCAGGTGTAATCCCAGCACTCTGGGAGGCTGAGGCAGGGGAATCACAAGCGCCAGCCCAGCCTGGGCAATTTAGCGACTTAGATCTTGTCTCAAAAGGAAATATTTTAAAGGGGCTGGAAATGTACCTCAATGACGAAGGTCCTGAATTCAATCCCTACCGCCACAAAAAAAACCCGAAACAATGCCGGTGAGATTTAGGGACAATGTATATATAATACCTAGTACACTCCCTGGGACTTCTGAACTCATCAATAGCATTATTTGTAAAATTGCGGCGCAAAATGAAATTGTCAAGGATCCTCGTTCAAAAGTTATTACAAATTTCAAAATAGTGACAGCAGAACACCTGTAATCCTGGCATTCTGGGAGGCTGAGAAAGGAGGACGGTAAATTTCAGGCCAGCTCGGGCAATTTAGCTAGACCCTGTCTCAAAAAAAAAAAAAATTAATTTTTAAAGGGCTGGAGTCAGGTGTGATGATGCACACCTGTTATTCCAGCACTAGGGAGGCCGAGGGAGGAGGATCTCCATGAATTTGAGGCCAACCTGGGCTACATGGTGAGACCCTGTCTCACAAAAGTAAATTAAAAGACTGGGGATGCAGCTCAGCACAAAGGTTCAATTCTCAGCACTGGGGATGGGAGGTTGAAATAGAATATATTCATCTATGAAACACCTGGTCAAAATTTAAATGATTTTAACATGATGTTTCTAAGTATGTGAAAAAAATCAGTATTCATATTGTTTAAATTGTTTGAGCATATATTTGTTGTATTTACAAAACAAGATACATTTCCTTTGTTAAAAAAAAAAAAAAAATTGTGGGTTTTTTTTTCCAGGCATGATAGTTCACAAGTATAATCCAAGCACTTTGGAGGGTGTGGTAGGAGAATGGATAGGAATTCAAAGCTGGCCTAGGGCCAGGGATTTAGCTCAGTGGTTCCACTGCCTGCCTCACAAGCACAAGGTCCAGAGTTCAATCCCCAGTACCAAAAAAAAAGAGCTGGCCTAAACTACTACATAGTGAGTTCCAGGCCCTCCTGCACTACAGTCTTTTAAAAAAAAAAAGATCCCGGGGATTTAGCTCAGTGGTTTCGCCACCTGCTGCGCAAGCGCAAGGACCGAGTTCGATCAGGGTACCAAAAAAAAAAAAAAAAAAGTAAGAAAATGGCACTGGCAAAGAAACAGACTTGTGGATCAAAGAAACAGAATAAAGGATACAAAAAAACAACCCCAGGCATATTCAGCTATCTAATCTTTGACAAAGGGGCCAAAAACACGTGCTTGGAGGAAAGATAGCCTCTTTAACAAATGCTCCTGGGAAAACTGGCTGTCCACATCCAGAAGACTGAATCTAGATCCATATCTCTCATCATCTACTAAACTAAAAATAAAAGATCTAAATATTAGCCAGGTGTGGTTGTCCACACCTGAAATCCCAACACTCAGAACGCAGGAAGATCACTGGGAATTTGGGACCAGCCTAGGCTACATAGTGAGTTCAAGGCCAGTCTGAACTACATAGTAAGACCCTGTCTCAAAAAAAACAACAACAACAAAAATCTAAATATTAACACAGAAAGCCAGGTGTAGTAGGGTGGTGGATCATGCCTGTAATCCTAGCACTCAGAAGGCTGGGGCAGGAGGATTGTCAAAAGTAGGAGGTCTACCTAAACTACATAGTGAGGTCAAGGCCAGTCTGAACTACACGAGACTTTGTCTCAAAAAAATAAATAATAGGGGCTGGGGATTTAGCTCAGTGGTTCCACTGCCTGCCTCGCAAGCACAAGGACCCAAGTTCAATCCCCCGTACCAAAAAAAAAAAGGAATTGAAATGAATTGACACTTATGATAAGAAAAAGTCCAAATGGGCAATAATTATATGAAAAAATGTTCGCTGGACATGATGGTGAATGCCTGTAATCCCAACACTCAGGAGGCTGAGGCAGGAGGATTGCCATGAGTTTGAGGCCAGCCTGGGATACATAGTGAATTCAGGGCCAGCCTGAACTACACAGCAAAACCTGCCTCAAAAAAACAAACAAAAACGTGTTCAACATCTCTGGCCATTAGATAAATGCAAATTCAAACAACACTGAGATGCCATCTTACTCTAGAAAGAAGAGCTATCATCAAGAAATCAAACAATAACAAATGCTGGTGAGGCTGTGGGGGAAAAAGGAACCCTTCTCTGTTGCTGCTGGGAGTGTAAACACCATAGTACAACCACTATGGAAATCAGTATGGGGACTCCTCAAAAAACTAAAGCTAGAAATTCCCATCAACCCAGCTATTCTGCTTCTAGGTATCTTCCTAAAAGAGTTAAAAGACATCATGTTACAGTGATACATGCATACCCATGTTTATAGCAGCACAATTTATAATAGCTGAATCTTGGAAGTGGCCTATATGCCTATCAACAGATGAATGGATAAAGAAAATATTGTATTTACACACCATGCAGTACTTTACCATAAAGAAGGATAAATTTGAGGCATTTGTAGATAAATGGATGCATTCTAAGACCATATTGTTAAATGAAATAAGTCAAACACAGAAATTTAAATAGTGCATGATTTCTCTTATGTGAGAAAACCAAAGTATAAATACATTAAAGAGCAAAGTAAAAGATGACTGGAATCAGGGAGATAGATCTTTCGGTAAATGGAAAGGGGGGCCAGAGATGGAGGGAGGGGAAGGAGAGGAGGGGTGTAGAAAATTAAGATGTGTTACATCCCTGCAGCAACCAACTCCCCACCATGAATTTGCATTATGTGCCAAAAATATGTACTGATAGAGATATAATTCTTTTTTTAAAATAAGGTTTGAGAGTTAAAGATCCTGAGCTCTGCTACTTCCTGGCTGTGTGACATTGGGCAAGTCTGAATCTCAGCACCTTCATCTGTAGAATAAGGATGTCTAATACTCTTCTCACGGGTTAGCTATAACGGTTAAAAGAACTCGTATATGTGAACGGTCTGATATGGAATTAGTACTCAATAAATGTAGCTGTTTTGTTGTAGTAGTGGTCTTGTTTTCATGTATGAATCCCTAGGGGCCAACACGGTGCAGGGCATACACGAATTTCGCTCATTCAGTGTTTGTTAGCCAGGTGTGGTGTACACACCTAGAGTTCCAGCACTCGGGAGGCTGAGGCAAGAAGATTGCCATGAGTTTGAGGCCAGCTTGAACTACACTGTGAGACTCTGTCTCAAAAAACTAACTAAATAAATATGTTTGTTAAATGTATAAATGTAACAGCCATTTATAGTGTCAACACTCAATTTCCCAAGTAATATGTTCTATTCAGAGATCCAGCGCTGGAGACAGACCAACAATTACTTACTTTGTTTCCCCCCTGCAAGATGGAGGGTATAACAACAGCACTAAGTGAAATAAAGTGGATAATGTGTTTAGCCTGTGGGGCCAGGACTGCACAGTCTGGGTGGCCATAATAGGAAACTGCGCAGGAGGAAGCAACATAGCAGATGTGAGAAAGTTCGTCTCCAGAATCTTCCCAGGCTCTGTGCTCCGTGATTTCATCTTAAGTCCGTGACTAATTCCCTAGTTTTAACTTTAGACTTCATTACTCAGGCGGAGAGACTGTCTGTCTGTTCAGCCCCCATCCTGTGGTAGCAGGCTTCAGGCCCCTGCTCAACCAAAAGAGGCAATGTCAGCTGAGTGTTCCTCACTCATCCCTGGTGTCCTAAAGGAACTACAGCCCCTGTCCAGACTCAAAATAACCCAACCAAAACACGGCCTCAAACTAACTCGCGAGTCTGTGCTGTTGTCAAAGCTTCCCTGGCCAGGGCCTGGTGCCGCAGGCTTGTAATCCCAGCTCTATGGGAAGTGGAGGCAGAAGGAACACAGACCTGAACCCAACCTGGGCAAATTACTGATTTAGAGAGACTCTGTCTCAAAGTGAAAAATAAAAAGGGGGCTGGGGATTTAGCTCAGTGGTTCCGGCATCTGCCTTGCAAGCTCAAGGTTCCGAGTTTGATCCCTGGTACCAAAAAAGAGGGGGAGGCTGGAGATATCAAGCTCAGTGTGAAGGCCCTGGTATCCAATCCCCAGTGTCACCAAAAATTAATAAATAAATAATTTTAAAAAGAAAGAAAAAATCTTACTTGTATGTCATGTGCTATCCTGAGACTTTTTACATTTGTTGTTTCATTTAAAACTCCTAAGTATCTGTGATCTATGACATGGACATTTTTATTCCTGTTTGAAGATGAGAAAACCAAGATTTAGAAAGGTTAAGGAACTGAGTCTACATTTATCCAAGCAAGTTATCTATTTGCTGAGAGTTGCTCTGGATAAGACAATGTTGAAATCCTGCCCCAAATTTGGCAATCCATGCTGGGTATGGTGGCACAACCCTGTGATCCCAGCACAAGGGAGGCTGAGGCAGGAGGATTGCTGTGAGTTTCAGGACAGCCTGGGCTACATGGTGAGGTCAATGCCAGCCTGAACTACTCCCTTTTTCCCCTTCTCATTTGAACATTTTCTTTTTTTTTTTTTTTCCTTTGAATATTTTCTTTCCATTTCCCTATATATATTTATCCATTAGGGGTAAAAAAAAGAGAGAGAATAGAAAGAAAAAAATGGAAATAAAGCTTTTTGTTTGTTTGGTTGGTTTTTGTGGGGTTTTTTTTTTTGGTTTTTTTTTTTTGAGAGAGGGTCTTACTATGTAGTTCAGGCTGGCCTTGAACTCCTGATGATCCTCCTGCCTCAGCCTCCCAAGTACTAGGATTACAGGCATGCTCCACCAGGCCAGGTGGAAACAAAGCTTTTGTAAATTAGGAGGGGAGGGGAATGGGAAAAAAGAAGCAAGATATATCATGTACAAGTACAAATTTCCTATGATGAACATGATCATTAATGTGTATCTAAACTGTACCACCAGGCATGGTGGCATTTCCCTGTAATCACAGTGAGGCTAAGGCAGGAGGATCACCATGAGTTCGAGGCCAGCCTGGACTACACAGTGAGTTCAAAGCTAGCCTGAACCACAAAGTGAGACCCTGTCTCAAAAAACCAAAATATAAAATAAAATATACCAACAAATTTTTTAAAATGCAAAAAAAAAAAATTGGCAATCCCCACATATTCATCTGGTTAGACCCATACATAACAGATAATATCAATCTTCATGGGCCGGGGATTTAGCTCAGTGGTTTCATCGCCTACTGCGCAAGTGCAAGGACCCCAGTTCTATCCCCGGTACCAAAAAAAAAAAATCAATCTTCAGGAGGTTGTGAAACCTAAAAACCTAATTAAGCTGATCTGGGGAAAAGATTAAATTTGAGAAGTGTTTTTAATTTAATCAGAAGAACTCAATCTATGTAATTGTAGCCTTACCAAAGAAAGACAGAAATCTCAACACGGATACTTTGAGGGAGGTATTGGAGATTGAACTCAGTGCCTTCATACTGAGTTGTCTATATTGGTCTCAAATTTTTTTTGTTTGTTTTTGTTTTTGTTTTTGTTTTTGGTACCAGGGATCAAACTCGGGTCCTTTCGCTTGCGCAGCAGGCAGCGAAACCACTGAGCTAAATCCCCGGCCCTGGTCTCAAATTTTTGATCCTCCTGCCTCAGCTTCCCATTGTGCTGGATTACAGGTCTGTGCCAACATGTCCTTCCTCCCTTCCCCTTCCTTCCTTCCTTCCTTCCTTTCTTTCATTCTTTCTTTCTTTTTGAGACAAGGTCTTGCTTTGTAGTTTAGGCTGGCCTTTAACTTACTATGTAGCCCAGGCTGGCCTTCAATTCCTGACAGTCCTCCCACCTCACCCTCCTGAGGTATGCCCAGGTATGCTCCACCATGCCTGGCTCACCGTGCCCCTATTTCAAGACAGACACTTTTTTTTTTTTAAAGAAACACTTTCAGGGCTGGGGATTTAGCTCAGTGGTTTCACCGCTTGCCATGCAAGCGCAAGGACCTGAGTTTGATCCCAGGTACCAAAAACAAAAAAAAAACTAAAAAAACAAAAAAGAAACACTTTCAATGAAAATAATTCAAGAAAGCCTTGGCTCAGAATTTCAAATACTGTATTACCTCTTCCTTCATATGGGTATGGTTCTCAAAGTGTGGTCTGAAGCTTCCTGCTAAGTTGGCCATCCTGCCCTGCTAGATAGCTGAGAACAAATGCCACTCCATTCCAGCAAAGTGCATTCTCCTTTACAACCATTACTGGCCAGTAAAGTTATTTAATGTGAGCCAGGTGTGGTGGTGCCCACCTGTAACCCCAGCACTAGGGAGGCTGAGGCAGGAGGATCACTGAGAGTTCGAGGTCAGCCTGGGCTATGTAGTGAGTTCAAGGCCAACCTGAACTACATACCAAGAGCCTGTATCAAAAAAAAAAAAAGTTTCTATAATGTGGTAATTTCTAATTTAATTTGTAAATTTAACATAAAGCATTCCCAAGCAAAATTTGAATACACTAATTTTCTTAATGGATACTTTGTTTTCAATGTTGTTTTCCAACTATGTTGCATTTGTGTCCTGGTATACTCACCAGAGTTAGCAGGGATGTTTCCTGGCCTAGGAAACTGTCGCTGTTCTCTCCTTAGCAGATCAGCTTATTAGCGTTACCGGAAGAGGGGAGGAAGGGAGGCTTTGGCTTCTGCTATTGGCGTCTAGGTAGTTCCAAGCAACCCTCCCGCTGGAGGAAAACTAGTACAAGTGGGAAAACACGCAAATCTCTGTTTGGTGCCATTGGAAAGCTGAGGAGTTAGTGAAGAATTACTGAGCCCTGGTCTAGGGAAGGAGAGCAACTGAGGGATGTAAGCTCCACATTCAGAAATTTAGAGCTACTTTTCTAAGTGAGGCACTTCCTGAAACACAGCAAAAAGGGTAAAAGGATGAATACAGGGGCTTATTTCATCTTATTTATTGGGGGGAGGGGGGTACCGGGGATCAAACTCAGGACTTTGTTGCTTGCAAGGCAGCCCTGGTGCCACTGAGCTAAATCCTCAGCCCTCTATCTTCTTTTTTTAATAGTACTGGGTACCAGGGAGTATTCCCTATATATCCTGCTCTTTGTTTTGCTCTTCACTTTTTGGTTTTTGGGGGTGTTTGTTTGTTTGTTTGTTGAGACAGTGTCTCCTTATGCAGTTCAGGCTGGCCTCGAACTCACTATGTAGCCCAGGCTGACCTTGAACTCAGGATGACCTTCCTGCCTCAGCCTCCCAAGTGCTGGGATTACAGGCATGCACCATCACACAGGGCTTCCTCTTTGCTTTTCTTTTTGGTTTGGTTTGGTCTGGTTTGGTTTTTGACACAGGCTCTCACTGTGTAGCCCAAGATCGCCTGAATTCCAGCTCCTCTGGCCTCAGGCCCTCAAGCAGCTGCAATTACAGGTCTGCACCACCAAACCCAGGGGGAGTGGAGTTTTTAACACCCTTCGGTAGTTACAGATCAGACACTGGGGTTGGAGCCTACCTAGGGAGAGAGACCCTCGTGAACAGTTCTATCTTGGGTTAGAGTCCAAAGGACGGTACCCTAAAAGTAAAGGTGAATAAAGTAGACAGACCCTTTCAGGAATTCCCCGGGGGCTTGCAACTTGACTATGACTCATCCCAAACCTGGAACCTGCGCTAAGGTGATCTGGAGTACCAGTACCTCCAGATATATAGCAGAAAACAGGTATCCTCTGGGATAAAGACTGGGCCACATACTTGACCTCTAATTTGGGCTATGAACAAATATGTAGATCTAATATTCATTCCACAAGCAAAATAGTCACACATGCTAGAAGACAAAATAATATGAACAAAATCCAGCAGAAATAATACAGAAAAGGACCCACAATAACATCAGATTTTGGAGTCATTGAATTGTTTATTACATTCAAGAAAATAAGCCAGGTAAGGTAGCAAACGCCTGTGACTCCGGCATTCTGGGAAGCTGAGGGGCAGGAGGATCACAGCCCAGCCTGGGCAATTTAGTGACGGTGAGACCTGTGTCAGAGGGCAAGAGGAGCTGGGGATATAGCTCAGGGCAAAGGCCCCTTCTTCAAGTACCCCCCATTTGATATGAATTTAATAAGCATGTGTGTGGGTTTTAAGTAAAACAATTACCATAAAAATAACAGATAGGCATGGTGGTGCCGGCCTATAATCCCAGCACACTGAGAGGCTGAGGCAGGAGGAACACAAGTTCCAGCCCAGGCTGAGCAATTTAGTGACTTATCAAGACTGTCTCAAAATAAAAAATAAAGAGCTTGCCGGAGGATTTAGCTCAGTGGTTCCATCGCCTGCCTTGAAAGCGCAAGGTCCCAAGTTCAATCCCCAGTACCAAAAAAAAAAAAAGAATGGGGAAAAAATAAAGGGGTTGAGATCTAGCTCAGTGGTAAAGTCCTTGCCTAGCATACAGGAAGCCCTGGGTTCCATTTCCAGGACAAAAAAAAAAAAAGCCAGGCATGGTGCTCCACACCTGTAATGCTAGCATTTGGGAGGCTGATGCAGGAGGATCACCTCAAGTTGAAAGCCAACCTGCACTACATAGTGAGTTCAAGTTCAGCCTGAACCACAAAGCAAGACCCTGTCTCAAAACAAAACAAAAAAAGAGGGCCAGGGTTTTAGCTTAGTGGTTCCAGCACCTGCCTTGCAAGCGCAAGGTCCTGAGTTCGATCCCCGGTACCAAAGAAAAGGAAAGAAAAAGAAAAAATGCTGGGCGTGGTGGCACACACTTGTGATCCCAGCACTCAGGAGACTGAGGCAGGAGGATCACTGTGAGTTTGAGGCCAACTTGGGCTACATAGCAGGTTCAAGCCAGCCTGAACTACATAGGGAGACCCTGTCTCAAGAAGAAAAGAAAAGAAAAATAAAAAGAAATGGGGCTGGTGTGGTAGCTGGCACATGCCTGTGATCCCAGCACTTGGGAGGCTGAGGCAGGAGGATCACTGAGGCAAGAGGGTCACCATGAGTTCAAGTCTAGCCTGGACTATACAGTGAGTTAAAGAATAGCCTGAACAACATAGTAAAACTCTGTTTTAAAAAAAATGTTAAAAGGGCTGGCCATGTAGCTCAGTGCCAAGGTCCTGGGTTCAATCCCAAGTGGTCAGGGTGGGTGGTTAATGTAACTAAATTGGTCCATTTGTTCTCTCTCTCTCTCTCTCTCTTTCTTTCTTTCTCTCTCTCTCCCTTTCCCTTTTGCTTTTATGGTACTGGGGACCGAACCCAGGGCCTTCCTACGGAGCTACAGCCCCATCCCTTTTAAAACATTTTTAAAAAATTTTTGAGACAGGGTCTTGCTAAGTTGATAATTAGCCCAAGTGGGCTCAAATTTGCCATTCTCATGCCTCAGTCTCCCAAGTAGCTAGACTTATAGGCATGCAACACCATGCCTACTCTTTAGTGTTTTGTTTTGTGGCACTGGGGATCAAACTAGGGTCTCATGGATGTCCAGCACTCTATCATTATACTGCCAGCATGAACACTTAAAACTTTTGAGATAGCTCTTCAACATGCATGTAGATTCAAGCAGGGTAGTTGGGTAGAATAAATGAGTGGAGTATTCAAGCAAATGGGCTAGAAATATAAATTTAGGAGTTCCTGGTATACAAATGGAATTTAAACCAAGACATTGAATGAGACAAGAGAGTAAATGCAGACAAAGCATAGTACCCAGCACCAGGCTGTGCAGCGCGCTTACATTCAGCAGTCTGGGAGAAGGAAAGATGCTTCCAATGAGAAGAAGAAAGAATGTGAAGTAGGTGATGTGGTGTCCAGGAGACCAGCAGTAGAAAATGTATCAGGAGGAGGAGGGGTAATGTGACAAGTTAGGTGAAATCGAGAATTAACCACATGCCTGGAATCCCAGCTCTCTCTCGAGACAGAAAGATTTCAAGTTCCAGCCCAGCCCGGGCAATTTAGTGAGATCTGTCTCAAAATACAAAATAAAAAGAGAGTCAGGCATGGTGGAGCATGCCTGTAATCCCAGGGCTCTGGAAAGCTGAGGCAGAAAGATCACAAGTTGGAGGCCAGCCTGGGCAGTTTAGCAATTTAGTGAGACCCTGCCTCAAACTAAAAGTAAAAAGGGCTGGAGATGTAGCTAAATGGCAGAGCATTGGCTTAGCAGTTGCGAACCCCTAAGGTTTAATCCTCAGTACTATAAAAAATTAATTTAAAAAAAATGTTTTAAAGGGCTGGAATTTAGCATAGCACTTGAACACTTGCATAGCAACCACAAGGCCCTGAGTTCTACCCCCAGTACTGGGAAAATGAAAGACAGACAGGCAGGCAGACAGATAGACAGTCAGAAAGAAAAAAAAGAAAGAGAGAGAGCGAAAGAAAGAAAGAAAGAAAGAGAGAAAATCACTACTGAGTTCAATAAAGTGGAGGCCCTTGGTGATCTTGACCAGAACAGTTTCAGTGGAATGCTGGAACAAAAACCAGAGCAAGGAAAAAAGAAAACAGAGCAAGATTAAAAGAGAATGAAACGAGAGCAATTCAAGATGGTGAAAGTATACAGCTCTTTGGAGGACATTGACTTCAAAGAAGCTATAACGTGTGAAGGTAAAGAAAAGTTTCTTTTAAGATGAGAGAAATGGAATGTTTAGGAAGTCCTGGGAATAATCCAGTACAGAGCAAAAGTGGATGATGTAGGAGAGGAAGAACTGCTGGAGTGATACCCTTTGTTTTGTTTGTTTGGTTTTTTTGGTTTTTTCTTTTTGGTACCGGGGATCGAACTCCAGTCCTTGCACCTGCACAGCAGGCGGTGAAACCACTGAGCTAAATCCCCAGCCCGGGAGTGATATTCTTGAATCTAGCGGCTCAGCAGAGATCAGCTTTAGACAGAACCACCTGGCTTAGCTGTGATTCCTAGTGGAGAACACAGGTATAGATTATTTTTTTTTTTTTTGGTACTGGAGATTGAATTTGGGATCTTGTGCTTGCAAGGCAGGTGGTGGCACTACTGAGCTAAATCCCCAGCAGGTATAGATTTTGAAATTCCTATTGACTGCTACATCATTTCTTCAACCAAATCTCCACTCTGAAGTCAAAACACATGGACCAAAGTTTTGCAACGTAGAACATAGCCAAATGTGAGGCACAAAGACTTGTTCCGTGGATGATGTATATCACAGCATGATCCTTCCTGCTCTGCATGTTCAGGAAGGGTCAAGTTGCTCTCCACTGGCTGCCCCTCCATTGCTCTTCCCCTTCACACACAGCCAGAGGACTTGAATGGCTGTCTGCACAGACTGTTTCTTTGCCTGTCACACACTTGTTTTGTTTTTATTTTTTGAGAGAAGGTCTCACTATGTAGTCCAGGCTGGCCTCAAACTCGTGGCCATCTGCCTGCCTCAGCCTCCCAAGTGCTGAAATGACAGGTGTGCACCACCACACTTGGCCTGTGTCACACACTCTTTAAATTAGACAGCTACTTGCCGGGGATTTAGCTCAGTGGTTCTGACCCCTGCCTCACAAGCGCAAGTTCCCGAGTTCGATCCCCGGTACCAAAAAATAAATAAATAAAATTAGACAGCTACTTTTTTTTTAAGACAGCTACTTCTACAAAATGGTTTTGAAAGAAGGACACACTCATTTTGGCACAGTTTAAACATTTTTGGCATTCCAGTGTCTTCTTATACCAGTATATGTATTATATTTCAAAGTTCAGGCATTCAATAATAATTTGTTAACTTCTAACTATGTGGACACCCTGAAATTACAATTAAAAAAAAAAAAAAGAATTAGCCAGGCATGGTGGCACACACCTGTAATCTCAACAGTCCAGAGGCTGAAGCAGGAGGGTCGCTGTGACTTTGAGACCAAACTGGGATACATAGTTGAGTTCAAGGCCAGCCTGAACTACACAGTGAGATCCTATCTAAAAACAAAAAACAAAACAAACAAAAAAAAAATGAGTTATATTGTGGGGCACGGTGGCACAGGCCTGTAATCCCAGAACTCTGGGAAGGTGAGGTATGAGAGATCACAAACTTGAGCACCAGGGATTTAGCTCAGTGGTTCCTCTACCTGCCTCACAAGCAAAAGGTCTCAAGTTCAATCCCTGGTACAAAAAAAAAAAAAAAATTCCTACAAATTTGAGCCCAGCCTGGGCAATTTAGCAAGACTATGTCTCAAAATAAAACATAGCCAGGCATGGTAGTGCATGCCTATAATCTCAGCACTTGGGAGGCTGAGGCAGGAGGATTGGTGTGAGTATGAAGACAGCTTGGGCTACATGGGCTCCAAGCCCAACCTGGACTATATAGCAAGACCCTGTCTCAAACCAAAAATTAATTAATTAATAATTTAGAAAATCTGGGAGGTCTGATTTTTTTAAAGTTCTTTATAGATTTGAGATAGTACACCTTTGTCTGAGGGACAGCTGGTGAAAAATTTTTCCCACATTGTGGGTTGTCTCTTCACACTGCTGGTGGTTTCTCTTGCTGTGTGGAAGCTTGTTAGTAAGAAGAGATAGCACTTATTGATCGTGCTAGTTCACGGGCAACTGAGGTTTTGTTCATAAAGTCTTTTCCTACACCAATGTCTTCAAGAGTTCTACCTAACCTCTGTTCCAGCCGGTTCAGAGTTTCTGTTTTAATATTTAGATCTTTAATCCATTTCGATTTTAGTTTAGCACATGGTGAGAGATATAGGTCTAGTTTTAGTCTTTGGCAAGTTGATCAGACCTCCCAAATTTAAAGACCCAATCCAAAAACGGGCATCTGAAATGAACAGATATTTCTCACACAAAGAAGTAGACATGGCAAATAAACATATGAAAAAATGTTCAACATCACTGGTCATTTGAGAGATGCAAATGAAAACAACGTTGAGATTCCACCTCACTCCAGAAAGAATGGCTGCTATCATGAAATCAACCAATAACAAATGCTGACAGGGCTGTAGGAAAAGAGGAACCCTGCTCCACTGCTGGTGGGAGTGTAGACTGGTGCAACCACTGTGGAAATCAGTATGGAGATACCTCAAAGAACTAGGACTGGAAGTCCCATTTGACCCCGCTATTCCCCTGCTGGGTATCTTCCCCAAAGAATTAAAAGAATCATTCCACAGTGATATATGTGCACCTATGTTCATAGCAGCACAGTTTGTAATAGCTAAAATTTGGAAACAGCCCAAGTGCCAATAAACTGGAGACTGGATAAAGAAAATGTGTTTTTTTAATGAAATGGAGTACTACTCAGCCATTAAAAATGAGAAATTAGAGACATTTATTGCTAAATGGATGCACATTGAGGCGATACTTTTTTTTTTTTTGGTACCAGGGATCGAACTTGGGACCTTGCGCTTGCGAGGCAGGCGGCAGAACCACTGAGCTAAATCCCCAGCCCAAGGCGATACTCTTAAGTGAAATAAATAGGACACACATGTGTAAATATCGAATAGTTTCTCTAGTGTGAGAAACTGAAAGTGTGAATAAGGACTAAAAGGTATAATAGATAATGTGAAATAGGAAGAAAAGGGGGGAAGGGGAAGTGGGAAGGGTAGGGGAAAGGAAAGAAGGGAATGGAATTAATATGAGAAAATGAAAAAAAGGAAACAAAGTCTTTGTAAATAGGGAGGGATGGAGGGGTTGAAGGGAGGGCAGGGGAAGGGGGAGAGTATGTAAAGGTGCATATCTCCAATGATGAATGTCATTATATTGTACACCTAAAATGTACCAATAAAAGGATATAATAATAATAATAATAATTTAGAAAATCATAAAAAAGGACTGGGGATGTACCTCAGTGCAAAGGCCCTGAGCTCAATTCTTAGTGCTGCAATATATGAATGAATGAATGAATGAATGAACTGGATACTGATACAAGTAGGATATAATCTTGAACCTGCTGGTTACCATATTTGCTACATCATAGGAAGAGTTGTCCAGGAAAGAAGAAAATGAACCTAGAGGCAAACACCATCAAGTCCTGAAGCCATGAGTTTAGCCATACCCCCCAAACTAGTCCTATTTTCTAAATTTAAAAAAAAAAAATGGGGCGGGGGTAGTACCTAACCTTGATACCAAACTACATCCCCAACCCCTTTTAAAAAAATATATTTGTTAAAAAAAAAAAAGTATTTGTATGGCCGGGGACTTAGCTCAGTGGTACCGTGCCTGCCTTGCAAGCCCAAGGTCCTCAGTTTGACCTCTGGTAACCCCCCAAAAAAAGTATTTGTAAAAATAAATAAATGAATAACGTACTTGTTTATTTTTTGAGACAGGGTCTCGCTAAGTTGCCCTGGTTGGACTTGAACTTTCGATCTTCCTGTCTCAACCTCCTGAGTACCTGCAATCACAGATGTGCACTACTATGCCCAGGTAGCCTGCACCTTATGCGCTGCTGTCATCTACACTTTTATCCTGAATTCTCTTTTCTCTATCAGTCTTTCCTGGGGGGATCCCGTCCACACAGTTACAACTGATGTACTAATTCTGCTCCCATTTCCATCGCTCGTACAGACTCCTCTGCCCAGCTGCAGGCCCCACAGCCACCCACTGCTCAGCCTACAAACACAGAAAACCTCCTTTCTTTAGACCTTCACACCTCATCTTCTTCCTCTCTCCAGACCGCCTGCCTCTGCCCAGGCCTGTGAGCGGCACCGCCAGTCACCGCACTGCCAAGACTTCTCTCCCGCTCCCCTAGCAATCTCAGTCACTGTATCCTTTCTGCCTGCCTCCTTCCTCCACTTCGCTGCTGAGTGGGTAGCGAGGGGGCCCCTGAGCTGCGCATGCACGGTCATTAGACCAAGGTCGGACACATTCCCACCCCCACCCCGCCTGCGTCTCTCCTGAGGCCGAGTCGGGGCTGTGCCTGGCCCATCTGCTAGTCTCCAGAGGCCAGCGTGGGGCCTGAATGCTCGCCAAAGGAATGACGGAAGGGTATGTGGGATGGCACCGACGCACGCCAAAGATATCTTGTCGTGACCTTGAGGACAATAGAAAAAGAGGCAATGGAAAAGCTTCTAAGAGGGAATAGAGGGAGTGCGATGGTACTGCATGTCAGAAAGCCACAGCAAAGTGAGCTTGGGTAAGGTCAAGGGAGCCAGTAGGGCTCCAGCACATCCGGGTGATGAAGAAAGAGAGGAGAGAGAAGAGATTCCACAGGTTGATGGAGGGTAATCTGTTAAAAAAAAAATCTATCTATCTATCTATCTATCTATCTATCTATCTATCATTTATTTATTTTCGGTACCAGGGATCGAACTAGGGTCCTTGAGCTTGCACAGCAGGCAGCGACACCACTGAACTAAATCCTTGGCCCTCTATTTATTTTGAGACAAGGTCTCGCTATGTAGTTCAAACTGTCCTTGAACTCACTATGGAGCCCAGGCTGGCCTCCAACTCACAGCGATCCTCCTGCCTCAGCCTCCTGAGTGTTGGGATCACAGGTGGCATGCACCACCATGCCCAGCTCTGGAGGGTAATCTTTACAGTGGATACTTTCAGGGACTCCCTGTAGCACTCACTTCTGTTTCCCTCCTCTCCTGGCAATTGTTGCCATGAAATTAGGACAAAATAGTGCCCTTCATCTGGAAATGGCATCTTCTACCACAGTTTATCAATATCTTCCTGTAGGTCCCCATCACATGACCACCACCAGCACATCTTCTGGGTACAGCTGTTAAGGTTGTATCCCATACAACACCATCACATTTCAAGGTTGACCCTCAAACAGCAGATAGATTTGCTATTTTGAATTTTTTAAAATATAAAATATAAAAATTTTTAAATTTTTACCATAATTTTATAATTATATTGAATTACAATTATAATTATAGTAAAACATTTTGCTATAATTTTGCTGGCTCCCAAGATCCTTGACTTCTTTAGAAATTGCTACCATATTTAGGAGCATATTAGTCTCAGGGCTGAGCATGTTGCTTGTGATAAAGAGCTTACCTAGCATGCATGGGGAGGCCCTGAGATCCATCCCCCAGCACCCAGATAAATAGTCTTTTCTGTCAAACTCACCAGATAGTATTCCTTTTTTTTTTTTTTCTAGTACCAGGAATCAAACTCAGGACCTTGTGCTTGCCGGGCAGATACGACGCCACTGAGGTACGTTCCCGGTCCTATCATTCCATTTTGACAGTAATCCAAAAATCAAAAATAAAAAATACCAAGAACTGCTTTATTGATTAAAGTATCAATCAATGATCACTTGAAGGACCAGAGACTAGGGAATTTCATTCATACAAGTGCCTGTTTTAAAATAAAAAATATTTCAGGGGCCGGGGATTTAGCTCAGTGGTTTTGCTGCCTGCTGTGCAAGCGCCAAGCACCCGAGTTCGATCCCTCGTACCAAAAAAATAAAATAAAATAAAATAAAAAAATAAAAAATATCTCAGAAGGGCTTGGCATGTAACACAGTGTGAAGGCCCTGGATTCAATCCTCAGGACAATAAATACATAAAAAATTACCTAGAAGAGAAAAGAATTCATTTAGCTATTTTTTTTCCTGCTTATGTACCTGGCCACATCATTTTGCATATTAAAACAACAACTCTAGTTGATATTATATATCCTAAATAAGAATTTTATGGGGTTTTTTTGTTTTTTGTTTTGGTACTGAGGATTGAACGCGGAGCCTTGCGCTTGCGAGGCAGGCAGCAGAAACACTGAGCTAAATTCCCGGCCCAATAAGAATTTTAAATTTCAAAATAACAACTCAGGTAGAAAGTGTTAGGAAACTTAATACAGTTCTCCAAGGGGGGAATCACTATACCCCAGTAACTACATTGTATCTCAAAGGATCAGATATTTTGTCTAAGCTGCTAAGTGTTTGAGGATAGAGAAAAGTTAAATCAACACTAGAATGAGCCTGAGTGTATAGATTGGCAGCAACTATTGCATGTTCCTAAGAAACATGAAGAAAGCGAATTTATACCACCAAAACTACTGATGCCTTATTCATATACATATACATATGAAAATAAAAAAAAGTGAGAGCTGTTACTGAAACATGATATTTATGATTCGGATTTTGGTAAGGGAATATCTAGGCTCATCCAAGGCAGTTGATGAGTGTGATAATGAAAAATTTTCTTTATTTGGCAAGAATCATATCAAAATTGATACAATTGTGGCAGAACATTTACATAAAATATAAATATTGATACAAAGCATTACACATTGTTTAAGGAATGAAAGATGGAACTAATTTAAAATTATAGATGCAATGAATGAGATCATGTTGAATAAAGAGATGGCAGACGCTACTCAGTTAATTTATTTTATTTATTATGGTTCTGGAGAGGGAACCCAGGTCCTCTTGAATGCTTTGGAAGCCCTCTACCACTGAGGTACACTCTCCACCCCATATTCAATTATTGTGGTTGTTTCTTTTAGAAGCAGCTTTTTCTTTCTTTCTTTTTTTTTGGTACTGGGGATCGAACTCAGGACATTGCACTTGTGAGGTAGGTGGCCGCACCACTGAGCTAAATCCCCGGCCCTTTTGTTTGTTCTTTTGAGAAATGATCTAATTCACACTGACCTTGAACTCAGGGTGATCCTCCTGCCTCAGCCTCCCAAGTGCTGGGACTACAGACATGTGTTACCATTCCTAGCCCCATACTCACTTATTTTATATTTTTGTTTTTTTGAGACAGGGTCTCGCTTTGTATTGAGGCTGGCCTTGAGCTCACTATGTAGCCCAGGCTGGCCTTGAACTCTCAGTGATTCTCCTGCCTCAGCCTCCTGAGTGTTGAGACTATAGGCCCAGCTCATTTATTTTAGATATAAGTCAAGAAATAAGTATCTAGAGGGCAAAAAACATTATTTTAGACTTCTTAATTTCCCATAAACATATATTTTTGGGGGTTTTTTTTCTTTTTTTTTGAGGCAGGGTCTCCCTTTGTAGTTCAGGCTGGCTCTGAACTCACTATGTAGCCCAGGCTGGCCTCAAACTCACAGTGATCCTCTTGCCTCAGCCTCCCAAGTGCTGGGATCACAGGAGTGCGCCACCATGCCCAGCTTCACATATTTTTAAGTTAATATATAATACATAAAAATGAATAATTGATAATTTGAAATAGGAAAAAAGGTCCAAAGACAAAAGAGTGAAGGGAAGGGAAGGGGAAAGGAAAAGAGGGAAAGGAAAAAACTATGAGAAAAGAAAAAAAAAAAAGGAAATGAAATCTATGTAAATAGGGAAGGGCAGAGGGGGTGAAGGGTGCACAGGTAATGGGGGAAAAAAATAAGAACCAAGACATATCATGTACAGGTACAAACACCCAATGATAAATGTAAATGAATTGTATACCTAAAATGTACCAATAAAATAACTAAATATATATATATATATATATATATATATATATATATATAAAACATAACATTTTGGGAGGTTTTATTTAGCAGATGACTCAGGGAAGGAAAGATTTTTCCTTCTTAAACCAGGTATGGTGGCATAGGCCTGTAATCTCTGCATTCAGAAAACTGAGGCAGGAGGATTAATGTGAGTTCAAAGCCAGCCTAGGCTCAGGTGTGGTGGTGCACATCTGTTATCCCAACACTTGGGAGGCTGAGGCAGGAGGATTGCAATGAGTTTAATGCCAGCCTGAACTATATAGCAAGAATCTGTCTCAAAAAACAAAACAGAACAAAAACACAAGCAAAAAAAACAATACAGTTATAATTGGGCTAAGAATGTAGCCCAGTGGTGGAGCCCTTGCCCAGCATGTGCAAGGCCTTGGATTTAATCCCCAGTGAACAGAAACAAACAAACAAAAACAAAAAAAAAACCAAACATGTGATTTTGATATCATGTATAAAGAAACAAAAATCGTGAGTTATTTTCTAACCTCTAGCATGACCACCATTGAATACTTACAATGGTATTTATGTCCCATTTTTAGTTTGTAGGAGGTATACCAAATGACACTGGTGCTGAGCTCATGGTAGAGCCCTTGCCTAGCACATCCAAGGCCCTGGTCTCCATCCCCAGCACTGCAAAAAGTGTGTGAGGAAGCTGACAATGTTTGTCATAATTGTGATCACTGAAACTTGAGGCCAGCAGGTGTGATGCCCCACACCTATAATCCCTGCACTCTGGGAGGCCAGTTTGAGCAATTTAGAAGAGAAACCCTGTCTCAAATTAAAAAAAAAAAAAAAAAAAAAAAAAGGGAAAGGGAGCCAGGTGTGGTGGCGTACTCCTGTAATCCCAGCACTTGGGAGGCTGAGGAAGGAGGATCTCTGAAAGTTTGAGGCCAGCCTGGGCTACATAGTGGGTTCAAGGCCAACCTGAACTACATATAGAGACCCTGTCTCAAAAAAAAAAGAGGGCTGGGGATTTAGCTCAGTGGTTTCATCGCCCACCTTGCAAGCGCAAGGTCCCAAGGTCAATCCCCCGTACCAAAAAAAAAAAAAAAAAAAAAAGGAGGGGGGATGGGGAAGGATGTAGCTCAGTGCAAAAGCCTTGGGTTCAATCCTCATCATTGCAAAACAAAAGTGTTTGAGGCCAGTTTGGGTGTGGTGAACGAGCTATGCCAGTGACATAGACTGAACATGTTCATGTCTTTCCATAATGTCATAATTTATTGAACAACAATGAATTCCCAAGCTATGTCAATTTCACCAGTCTTATCAGGCTGAGTACTCAACATTCATTTGGTAGGCAAATGAGCCAGAGATCGCACAGATTCTTTTATTTCAGTCCTAATTACTAATCTCTATGACACTCAACTTACACATCACACTTCAGGGGATAACAGATAGGTTACAGACTGGCTAAGAAAGGGTTAGCAGCACCTGCTGGATTCAAAGGGCCAAACTGAAAGCCAAGCAGGGTCTCAGGAGGTGAGACCAGCAGGGTGAGCAGATGAGATTGCAGACCAGGAGGTGGCGGCTCCGGGCTTACTGAGTAGCTGGTTCAGAGCCAGACTCTGGAGGGCAGGTGGTTGAGCGGCCACATCTGGCAGGGAAATTGAGCTGAGGAAACCAGGGCACAACAGCCAGAGAGTGTGGCCTGTGCACCTGATGATGCAGTAGCCAGCAGTCTGATAAGATGATGGGTCAGTGTCCCCTAGGGCTGGGTGTCCCTCCTTTTATAGGATCCCAGTGAGGGCTGCATCTGAGGTAGGCCTGGCATGTCCAATAAGCTCCCTGGTTTTCTCCAATCTTGCTTAGATACACACGCTGCTGACTTAACTACAAACATTTACAGGCGGCAAGCTTCTATTAGCAGCTTCATGTGTTTATCAGTTTATGCCTTATGCTTGTGCTGTGCAGCTGGGAGTTGCCCCCCACAGAAGGTGGATGTGTCCAACATCTGGTGGTAATCTGTTCGTACTTTCAGGTTGCCCAGTCACTCTGCCTCAGCATTTGTATTTCCAGTGGAGTGCACTGTTTGTTTTATAAAAAGAGAATCACTCAGGGTGAGGCACAGCCAGAAAGTCACTGTTCTATACCATGTAGAGTCACTCACAGCAGAGCACAGCCTAGTCTCCACACTGGGGCACATAACGAGGCCTCATCTCAAAAGACTCAATGCTCAGAGGTGCCAGGTGAGGCAAGCCAGTAATTACAGCAGTCAGGAAGCTGAGACAGGAGGATCAGCAGGAGTTTGAGGCTGGCCCCAGCTACATAATGAGTCTCTGGGCCAGGTGTGGTAGCGCACACCTGTAATGCCCAGCACTCCAGAGGCTGAGGCAGCCAGCTCAAGGCCAACCTGAACTACATAGTGAGACCTTGTCTCAAAAACACAAAACAAGAGCCAGGGATTTAGCTCAGTGGTTCCAGTGCCTGCCTCAAAAGCGCAAGGTTTGGAGTTCAATCCCCAGTACCAAATTTTTTAAAAAATCAAAAAACAAAACAAAAATAAATAAATAAAAGAACTCTCACAAGAAGCACGGAAGAGGAGCATGTGTAATTCTCTAAAACAGGGATCAGCAGATACAGCTCACAGGCCAAATTCTTGACTTGCTTCTTGTTCCTTTGGTTGGTTTTTTTTTTTCTTTCTTTCTTTTTTTTTTTTTCTTTTTTGGTACCAGGAATTGAACTCTGGGCCTTGTGCTTGCCAGGCAGGGCACTGTGCCACTGAGCTACATCCCCAGCCCTCCTTAGTTGTTTTTTCAATAGGCTTTTTTTTTTTGGTGCTGGAAATTGAACTCAGGACATTATGTATGTGAGGCTTGTGCCCCACACTGAGCTTTACCACCAGCCCTAGATTTTGTTGCTGTTCACTGTTAAGCAAAAATTATGTGAGTCCCTTGTTTTAGACTGAGCTCCTGCACTATGCCTCAACAGACCAGATCCAACCAAAATGGAGTGACTCATGCTAAATGCCACATAAACAGACTGAAACCTAAGGAACAAATAGATCCCAAAACAGACCAATTGTTCCCGAAAACAGGAGATTCCAGGCTACCTGAGTCAGCATAATAGGGAAGTCTCCGGACACTAAAAATACTGTAGTAACCTGAAGTCACTTGATGCTAGCTGATCAGCTTTTTTTCTATTGTTTTTCCCCTGCTCCCACCCTACAAAACCCATTGCTTGCCCAGTGGGAGCTGTCATGTTATCTTTTGTTTTGTTTTTGTTTTGTTTGTTTTGTCATTCCATCTTGTAGTATTAAAAACCATTTAAAACTAAAAAACCAAAAAATAGTTAAAACTGTAGCTTGTGATTGTGCCTTTGTACATAATCAACCCTGGCCAGTACTCTCTGGCTCTCCCTCACCCTGGGGACATAGGTCACGAAGCCTTAGCTCAGTCCAGGATCCTCTGTATCCTGGCCAACCTCCCAGCCTAATCTCCGGTCCGTCCCCCCCCCCCCCCCCCCCCCCCCCCCCGTCCCTGTATGACTTTGCCAAGGGGCCTAGATTCCCACTCAGCCTCCTAATCTGGAATGTCTTTCCTTCCAAGACACCTGCCCTAGGGCAGCACACTTTAAACAACACCTGTAGACACAGGTCACACCCACCTATTCCTGATAGATCCTGCCTGCCTGCCTGACCCTACACCACCACCAGATTTAGCACAGGAGACTGTTACACCCCTCAGGGTTAAGATTTCCTCTCCAGGAACTCTCCATTCTCTGCATTACTAAAATCACACCTGTAATTCCACCTCCTGGGGCAATTGAGTGAGAAGAAACAAACAAAACAGAACAAAAAGTTAGAGATTTAACTCAGTGCCACAGCCCAGGGTTTAATCTCCAGCAGCACAAGAAATAAAACAAAAAGCATTCAAGGGCTTCGGGGTGTGGTGCAGTGCTGGAATGCACTTGTAGTGAGTTCGAGGTCCCAGGTTAATCCCCAGCCCTGAAAAAAAAGAGACAGAGGGAAATTTTTTTAAAAAATTTTGTCTTGCATTTTCCAAATAAAAACGCTGTTAAGCTATGTGCTCTTCTTTGTCCCACGGTTGCCTCCCTCCTCTACACCCCTCACATTCGCTGGGTCTTCCTTTCCTTCTGGGGAGCACGCTGCTGGCAGGCAGGAGGGCAGCTCTGTTGCTGCCCAGCGTGGGGAAACACTCAAGGCCTGAGAGAATGAGGAACACCTTTATTCAAACTCGAACCCAGGCCCTGGCTCGGGCAACACTGCCTGGCAGCACAATCCCCCAGCCCCTGAATAAATATCTTTTAAAAGACAGCGAAGATTGAAAATTTGATGCCTGATTCCCCTCTGGGGAATTTAGCAAGACCCAGTCTCAAAATGATAGAGAGAATGATGAATGTTATCATTATGTAGATCTAAAATGTACTGATAAATAATTTGTTTCAAAAAAAAAAAAAGTGATAGAGCCATAGAGGGAAAGATGGAGGAAGGGGGAAAGGGAAGGAGGGAGAGAAAACAGCAAGAACAAGAGCTAGGGATGTAGCCAGAAAGCCTTGGGTTCAACCCTCAGTAAAAAGCCTCTGGTCCGGAACCTGGGGCCCTCTCTGCTGCCCCAAGGAGGTGTCCCCAGTCCGGGCATTGTTCTTGACCTCCTTTCCCAAGCTTCAGAGTGAAACACGGATGGTCTCAGTCCTGTCCTCTGCTCGAGCCATCCTCGTGGTTCAACCTGGCCCAAGTGTGTGTGGAGGGGGGCCAAGGATAGTGTGTGGTGACACAGGGTTGTCTGCCCCAGACTAAGAGGTATTACACAAGTGTCCTGGACCCGAAAGAGGAGACACAGTCTTTCAGCCAATCCAGCTAGCTCCTAGAGTCAGGAGTTAATTTTTGTTTGTTTGTTTCGGTTTTTATTGTTGTTGTTTTAGACAGGGTCTCTCTATGTAGTTCAGGCTGGGCTTGAACTTACTACCTAGACCAGGCTGCCCTTGATCTCATGGCCATCCTCCTGCCTCAGCCTCCTGGGTGCTGGGATTACAGGCACGTGCCACTGTGCCTGGCAACTCTACTTTCATTTTGCCTTTTACAAAGGTACTGATGAGAACATGTACTGTTAAAGCAAAAGCAAAGCCAAAATAAATGCTGTACTGCTTACGAGTTTCCTTTGAGTACATTTTGGTTTTGTGGTTCCTTGTTCTTTCTTTTCAGCTGGGGACCTGTCCACACACATAAACCCCAGGAATTAAATCACTGTCCAAAAGATGAGCTGGAAGAAGGGGGTGGGGCGGAGGGGCAAGGAGAGAAGGCGACCCCTCCCCCACTGTGTGTGTGGGGGGCCCAGGTCCCGAGGAGGGCAGTGGGTGCAAAAGTCTGTGAGTAAGAACCCGATTGGTCCTCTGCATCGATACCGAGACTGGAGGTTCCAGCAGGGGAGCTTAAACTCAGCTAGCGGGGGTTGGAGGTGGGGCAGTGCGTGTGGAGGCAGCCTAAGGTTCTGCCTCTTCCTCTCTGACCTCAGTTTTCTTAAAAAGAACGGATTTTGTAATCTCAGCACTCGGAGAGGCAGAGGCAGGAATTTGAGCCCAGCGTGGGCACGTTAGCTACTTAGCAAGACCCTATCTCAAAATAAAAAATAAGAGTGTGTGTGAAGGGTCCTCAGCACCACAAAATTTAAAAATAGAAATAAAAAAGAGTTGGGGATGTAGCTCAGTGTGAAGGCCCTGAGTTCAATCCCCCGTGCTGGGGGGGGGGGGGGGATCTGCTCTTGTTTTTAATGCGCACCTTCCTGTTAAAACTGAGCTGGTTCCGGCGCCTGCCTCGCAAGCGCAAGGTCCCGAGTTCAATCCCCGGTACCAAAAAAATAAAACAAAACAAAACTCGTTTTAAAAGGCAGAGCGGTTTAATTCTTTTTAAGATAAAGTATTTCAAGACAACTTTTGGAATGAAGCTCTTTCCCTTCCTTGGCTGCGGGAAGGCCGCTGCGTAGGAGTGCAGTTCAGAAACTGCTGGCTGGGATCTGGAAGGAACGGATTCCCCCACGAAACACAGGGCTCTGAGACCCTCCTTCCTGGGGAGTTTCACGAATTCATTTTACGACCACCGTAAGAAGTCTAAGGATGTTAGAGCGTCAAGGCTGTGTCCCAGACTGTCTACTGATTAATAAAACTCCTGCTGGGCCAGGGATTTAGCTCAGTGGTTTCTCCGCCTGCTGCACAACCACAAGGACCGGAGTTCGATCCCCGGTACCAAAATAAATAAATGGTACCAAAATAAATAAATAATAAATAATAAAACTCCTGCTGAGCTCAACAGCTGAAGAATCATGGGAAGGGTGAGAAGTGAGCTTCTCCCAATTCCACCTGCCCATTCTTCCCCGGGTTCCCAGGAAAGGTTGGCTTCCAAAACAGTGCCACCTGGAGGGAACCACTAGGTGTGGACAGCCCTCTCTGGTGCAGGCAGATGAATGTGAGTGCGAATCTGGACTGGCTGACTATGCTTCCTCACCTGGTCAATGTGCCAGGCACATGACATGTTACATACTAATCTCATTGACACCACTGCCTTCTGAGGAAAATGGTCTCGCCATATAGTTCAGTCTGGCCTCGAACTCACAGGAATCTTGCCTCAGCCTCCCAAGTCCTAGCCCTTGGGTTACAGGGGTGCCACCACACCAGGTTTACTTCTTTTTCTATTAATTTTCGTTTTGTTTTGTTTCTATGTTTTGAAACATAAAGAGTTGGAGGGGGAGGGAAGGGAGAGGAAGAAGAAAAAGGAAGAGGGTTGTAAAAAAAATTAAGATGTGTCATGTACATGTACCACCTCCCCACAAGGAATGTACAGCAAGCATGTACTGATAGCAGTTTTTTAAAGTACGTCTGTAGGTAGCTGCGCTCCTGGGCTAGAAGCCTGGGAGGCCCCTGTCCCTGACTCTTCCCCAGCCTCTCTCTGACAATGGTCCTTTCCCTGCCAAAGGCCACTTGGCTCGGTGGGGCTATAGATCTGTAGCTTCGAACTTCTGCAGCAGAGGTTGACATCTACAGAGCCCTTCTCACAGCAAGAACTCTTTTCCTTATAATCCTACGAAAAGGCTCTGCTGAGGTGAGAAAGTCCCTTCCCAGGCTACCCTGGGCGAGTTACTGCTGATCCATAAACCCACCTTTCCTCTGTCTGCCACATTTTCTTCCTGGCAATTAGAGCAGCTCTCCCTCCCCCCAGGCTCTCAGCTCTCACCCCCACCCCCACCCCCAGTGACTCACACCAGGAACTTCTTCAAGGCTCACATCCCACACAGCAGTTCCCAGTCAGGGCCTGGTAGACAGCAGGTGCTCCATAAAGGCTGATTAAATAAATGCATACTCCAAGGAGTGAACTGTATGTACTTGGCTTTTGTATGTACTTGGCTTTTGGTGGGGTTTTTTTTTTCCTTTTGGTGTTTTTGAGACAAGGTCTCATTATGTAACCCAAGCTATCCTTGAACTTGTGGCAATCTTCCTGCCTAAACCTCCAAGGTGCTGGGGTTACAGGTGTGCACCACCACGCCCAGCTTCATAGGCTTCTAAAATCATAAATATTGAGTAATAAACATGTATTGTTTTGTAAGAAAAATAGGTGTAAGTGGGGCATGCACTCAGAAGGCTGAGGCAAGAGGGTCACCTCGAGTTTGGTGCCACCCTGAGCTACATAGTGGGTTCAAGGCCAGACTGAACGACAGCAAGACCTTGTCTTAAAAAAATAAAAAGAAGCTTATGAAATATTAGTATCCTTTATTAATGAGAACCACTGATACATACATCTAATATATTTTTTTAAAACAGGGTCTCACTATGTAGTTCAGGCTGGCCTTGAACTCACTATATAGTCCAGGTGACCTCAAGACCACAGAGATTCTCCTGACTCAGCCTCCAGAGTGCTGGGATTACAGGCGTGCACCACCACTTCTGGCACATCTAATATTATTCTGAATGCTTTTTTTTCAGTACTGGGGATTGAACCCAAGGCCTTAATATGCTTACTTCCCCCCATCCATTTTTTCTTCATTTTGTTTTTCTAGTACTGGGAATTGAACTCAGGACCTTGTGCTTGCAAGACAGGCATGGTGCCACTAAGTTGAATCCCCAGCCCGCTCCTCTATCCTTTTTTTTTTTTTGGTACCAGGGATTGAATTTGGGACCTTGCATTTGTGAGGCAGGCAGCGGAACCACTGAGCTAAATCCCCAGCCCCTCTATCCATTTTTTTTTTTTTAATTTTTTTAAAGACAGGATCTTGCTATATAGCTCAGGCCTTGAACTCACTATGTAGCACAAGCTCGAAATCACAGTAATCTTCCTGCCTCAACTTCTTCAGTGATGGGATTACAGGTGTGCGCCACTGTACCCAGTCTTAAAAAAACTTTTTTTGTAGGGCCAGGGATTTAGCTTGGTGGTTCCGGCACCTGCCTCGAAAGCACAAAGTCCCCAGTTCGATCCCGGTACCAAAGAAAAAACAAAAAAAAACTTTTTTTGAAACAGAGTCTCACTTAATTGGTAAATTGCCCAGGATTGGTTCAAACTTTCAACCCTCCAGCCTCAGCTTCTCAGAGAGCTGAGGTTACAGGCGAGTGCCACCATGCCATGAGCCATTGTCTGCTGTTACTTTCAAAGAGATCTCCAGGCCAAGAGTTTTGAGGCTCATGTAGACTGTCACATCCTCCACCTGAGAAAGTTGCCAAACTGCTGTCTCTGAATAACAGAGAGTGGAAGATGGTCAACATGGTGTGGAGTAAGGAGACCTCACCTCCTCCTCCTTTGCTTTCTCTCTCTCTCTCTCTCTCTCTTAACTCACAGTCCTAGGGATGGGTAAGTGCTGTACCACTGAGTCCACTCCCAGCCCTCAGCATATTTTCTTACTTCAAGAGAATGTTAATATCATCCTTCATTTCGCGAGTCAGGAAATTGATGCCTAGAAGAGCTAAATGATAGGTTACATTCACCAGGACTTTTATTTTTCATCTCAGTTCTCTAGAGGTAGCACTGTGCTTTGTTTCTTTATTCTTGGTTTCTTGCAAAAACAAGCATCAACAAATATTTGTTAATAATTATAAATGCAAAACAGAAAAGATTTCAAGTGCTGTTTGTTTTATTTTTTTGGTACCAGGATGGAACTTGGGACCTTGCACTTGCAAGGCAAGCGGTGGAACAACTGAGCTAAATCCCTGGCCCTCAAGTGCTGTCTTTTAATAATAGCATTGTCATATCCCTATGATGAGTGTAATCATTATGTACTGCAAAGATGTACTAATAAAATAAAAATTTTGGGCCAGGATGTAGCTCAGTGGCACCACACCTGCCTGGAACAAGGTCCTCAGTTTGATCCATAGTACCCAAAAAATAAATAGAATACAATACAATAAAATAAAAATTTTAAAGTAGCTTTGTTGTGCATAATAATGATGACAAATATGTTTTGGTTTTTTGTTTTGTTTTGTTTTGTTTTTTTGAGACAGGGTCTCCCTATGTAGTCTAGGCTGTCCTTAAACTCATGGAAACCCTCTTCCCTCAGTCTCCCGAGTGCTGGGATTTCAGGGACTCTGCACTGCAGGAGAACTAGAGGCTGAGGATAGCTGCAGAGATGGGTACATGGCCATGCTGTCCCAGAGCAGCACTTTGTGCCCTCTCGAAGCTGAAGTCCCTGGCCCCTCGCAGTGGGCACTGGAAACCTGTGCTGAGTTAAAAGTTCAGGGTTTGGAGCCGGGGATTTAGCTCAGTGGTTTCATCGCCTGCTGCACAAGCGCAAGGACCCAAGTTTGATCCCTGGTACCCCCAAAAAAAAAAAAAAAAAAGTCCAGGGTTTGGAGTCAGGCAGACCTGGGTTTGAATCCCAGCTCTACATACTATTTATGTGGACTTGAGCCAGCACTTCCCCTCTCCTGGGGTACAGGGAGACAGAAGTGACCATATCAACCATCTCAGCCCTCCCTTTGCTTTTTTTTTTTTTTTGGAGACAGGGTCTTGCTGTATAGTTCATCCTGGCCTTGAACTCATGGTGGTCCTCCTGCCTCAGCCTCCCAAGTGCTGGGATTACAGGCATGTGCCACCACACCTAGCTCACTTTGCAATTGAGAAGCTATTTTGAGTTGAATAGTGTCCCCCTCAAAAATTTAAATTGAAATCCTCAGCACATCAGAGTGTAATCTAGTTTGGAGAGTCTTGTTTTGTGTGTCTATATATATTTGGTACCGGGGATCGAATTCGGGGCCTTGCTCTTGCTCAGCAGGCAGCGAGACCACTGAGCTAAATCCCCGGCCCTGTATATTTCTTTTGTGGGGGGTACTGGACATTGAACTTGAGATCTTGCACTTGTGAGGCAGGCAGGGGAACCACTGAGCTAAATCCCCAGCCCCTGTTTTGCATATAGTTTGGAGAGTCTTTACAGAGACAAAATCAAGTTAAAATGAGATCAACAAGGTGGCCCTTAATTCAGAATTATTGAATCCTTATAAAAGGATAACTTTAGAGACAGATTCACACAGAACACCTTATAAAGATGAAGGAAGAGGGGCTGGGAGTGGAGCTCAGTGGTACAGCACTAGCTTAACGTGCACAACACACACACACACACACACACACACAGAGGAGATCAAGGAACACCAAAGATCACCAGCAAACTGCCAGAAGCTAGCCGATTCTCCTTCAGAGCCCTCAGAAGGGAACCCAGCCTCCAGAACTGTAAGCCAATACTTTTCTGTCATTTAAGCCACTTGGCAGTGGTCCTTTGTCATAATAACCCCAGCAAACTAACAGGGAAATTATTGACCAGGCCAGGAGACCTGTACTCTAGATCCCTGTCTGGATCTCAATTTTCTCCTTATAAAATGGAATCAGGATCCTATTAATTCAACAAATAGTCCAGTCCTCTATTATGCTCCAGGTCCAGAGAACTCAGAGGTGAATAAAACCCAGTTCCTGCCCTTGGAGAAATCACACGAGGGACAGGACAGTGTGACTTTGTTACCACTTACAGAGCAGTGAGAGAGTATCATTGGGCTGGGAGAAATCTATTTTCCTTTTTGGGGGGGGTACTGGGGATCGAACTCAGGACCTTGGACTTTCGAGATAGAGGGCGGCCCCACTGAGCTAAATCCCCAGCTGGGAGAAATCTATGCAGGAAAAGAAAGGTAAAGCCCTGTGAGGGGATGGATCTGTCAGCTTACATGTCTGCAGCCCTTGCTTGACTGTGGCTATGTGTATCAAACATCAGGGTGCCTATCTTATGCAGAGATGGTTAAACAAAACATATCTGGACAGGTAGAGTGGAAGAAAAGAGCAAGGGAAGGCCCAGTCTGGCTGACTGACAAGCTGGTTTCAAAGTACTCAGGAGGCTGAGACAGGAGGATTACCTCCAGTTAAAGCCTGGTCTTCACAGTGAGTTTGAGGGCTGATTGAGCGACATAGTGAGACTGTCCAAAAGCAAGCAAAAGAAAAGTGGCTTGGTGTTCATAAGGCTGATAAGTGAGAAAGGCAGGGAGGATTGGATGAAGCATTGTAGGCATCAGGAACAGTTTAGGTAAAAGTCCAAAGACAGCAGGGTGTGGTGGTGCACAACACCTATAATCCCGGCACTCTGGGAGGCTGAGGCAGGAGGATCAAAATTTCAAGGCTGGCATGGACAATTTACTGGTTCATGAGACCATGTCTCAAAATAGAAAGGGTGCTGGGGATGCAGCTCATTGAAAAGCCCCTGGGCTCTGTTTTAAGTGCTGCAAATACAAGCAAAAACCAAAGTCCAGAGACAAAACCAGAAGTTGTGTTTAAGGAACTGCAAGTCATTCAACGGTGGCCAAGTGTGGTGACACATTCGTGTAATCCCAGCACTTGGAGGCTGAGGCAGGAAGATCTCCATGAGTCCAAGGCCAGCCTGAGCTACATAGTGAGTTCAAGGCCAGCCTAAACTACACAGTAAGACCCTGTCTCAAAAATAAATAAATAGGGCCGGGGATTTAGCTCAGTGGTTCCACCGCCTGCCTCGCAAGCACAAGGACCTGAGTTCGATCCCCCATACCAAAAAAAAAATAAATAAATAAAGTCATTCTACAGTGCCAGTCCTCCAAGGAAGTAGATTGGAAGTGAGGCTGTCCTGAGATTGAGCCTGGTCACTGAGCAGATGTCGGGGAGCAGGAACTCTTGAGGCCTAACATCAGATTACCTACTGCTAGGTATCCAGGGTGACCTTGGGCAGGTTAGTCACCGCAATCCCCATTTACTCCTCTGCCCTGCTAGTACCCACCCACTCTGCTGGATGTGCAGCAAGGTGTTCCGATGCAGTGAGGTGAGCCGGGCAGTCAGGGCTCCTGGGTTCTTGTCCTCATAGATCTGAATGTCTCTGTGGGTAGACAGATGATAAAACAGGTTCTGGGGCTGAGGGCCTAGCTCAGTGCTGGAGCACTTGCCTAGCATGCACGAGGCTCTGCCCTGGGTTCAATCTCCACCACTATTCAAAAAAATCCCAGTTGTACTGTGTTTTTTTTCTGGTACTGGCAATGGATCTCAGGACCTTGTGCTTGCCAGGCAGGCGTGGCACCACTGAGCCACATCCCCGGCTGTACTGTATTTATGAGAGTCTTTGTCAGTTTGAACTCTAATAAAATACTGTGAAGTGGGTGGGATAAGCAGCAGAAATTTATTTCTCACAAGTGAGCAGGCTGGAAGGCTAAGGTCAGTGTGCTAGCACGGTTGAGTTCTGGTGGTGAGGATCCCTCATGCAGTTCGTTTGGTTTGTGTGTTGGTAGTTGTTTTCTTGGCTGAGGATGAACCCAGGCCTTGGGCTTGCTAGGCAAGCTGGCTACCACTGGCCTCATCCCAGCCCCAGGGCTGCAGATCACCGACGTCTTGCAGCCTCACAGAGGAGAGAGCAAAGTAAGGGAGCTCTTTGGGGTCCAAGGCCCCACCTCCTCACACCATTGCATTGGGGATCAAGATTTCAACATATGAATCTGAGGGGAACACAGACATTCAGTTCATTGTACTTAGGGTTAGGCAGCTGCAAATGCAGCGAAGACCAAACTTTTCCACTACTTTTGTGGCTCCACCACGCTTGGTTTTAGCTTCAAGACCCAAGAAAGCCGAGTATGGTGGAGCATGCTCATAATCCCAGCACTCTGGGAGACTGAGGCAAAAGGTCGAAAGCTTGAGCCCAGCCCGGGCAATTTAATGATTTAGCAAGAACTTGTCTCAAAATAGAAAAGAAGAAAGGAATGAAGGGAGGGAGGGAGGGAAGGAAGGAGGACAAGAGGGAGGGAGAGAGGGTGGGCTGAAGATGTAGCTTAGTGCTAAGGCCCTGGTTTCAATCTCCAAGACAAAAACAAAAACAAAAGAAGACTCTTTAAAAGAGTCTCTTAAAAACTTCTAGTCCAGGGCCGGGGATTTAGCTCAGTGGTTTTGCCGCCTGCTGCGCAAGCACAAGGACCCGAGTTCGATCCTGGTACCAAAAAAACAAAAACAACTTCTAGTCCAGGGCCAGGGATTTAGCTCAGTGGTTCCACAGCCTGCCCTGCAAGCACAAGGAGCCGAGTTCAATCCCTGGTACCAAAAAAAAAAAGAAAAAAGAAAAACTTCTAGTCCATTGACCAAAGCATGGTCATATAGCCACACTAAATGCAAGGAAGTCTGGGAAATGAAGGTTTTGTGCCAGTTGATTTTGGGAATGGTTCTATTAAAGAAGAGAATGGGTATCAGGAGAAAAGCAGCAGGGTCCGCCAAGCAAATGTAACAGGATATTGAGTGGAAATGTTTCTGTTGTATTAGAATTTGAGATTTGGGGCCAGGCATGGTGGTGCATGCCTGTAATCCCAGCACAGGGGAGGCTGAGGCAGGAGGATTGCCACAAGTTTCAGGCCGGCCTGGGCTACATAGTGAGACCCTATCTTAAAAAGAGAAGATGGGGGCCTAGGAATATAGCTCAGTGGTAGCGCACTTGCCTAGCATGTGTGAGACCCTAAGAACAGTTCCAGATTAAAGGAGACTAAAAAGACAGGACCAGGAGCATTTATGATGCTAGATTCAATCGTGAACCTGGAAGAAATAGCTCTACAGCTCATTGTTGGAACAGTTGATGAAATTTGAATATGGAGCCAGGTGTGGTGGCACACGGCTGTAGCCTCAGCACTCAGGAAGCTGAGGCAAGAGGGTTGCCCCATGGGAAAAAAAGGGGGGGGGGATTGTCCTGAGTTTGAGGCCAGCCTGGGCTACATAGAGAGACTGTCTTAAAAAAAGAAAAAAAGAAAGAAATTTGTATATAGAGTGTATAGTAGGTAATAGTATTGCATTAATATTAAATTTTCTGGGGCTGGGGATTTAGCTCAGGGGTTCTGCCGCCTGCCTCGCAGGCGCAAGGTTGCAAGTTCGATCCCCAGTACAAAAAAAAAAAAAATTAAATTTTCTGAATTTTATAAATATATTGTGGCTATATAAGAGAATGTCTTTGTTTTACAAGGAAAGAGAGAGAAAGAGAGAGAGAATGAGAATATGAGAATTGCGTAGAAAAAAGTATAACTGTTTTTTTTTGAAAAAAGTATAATTGAATCCAAAATCCCTAGTATTAGTCTTACAACTTTTCTGTAAGTCTATTATTACATTAAAATAAATTAAAAATTATTTTTAAAAGAAATATGAGATCAGATGGTTTCATAGCTATATTCTCTCTAATCATTGAAAATAGAGTCTATTGAGCTAGGCATGGTGGTGCACACCTATAATCCCAGCACTCAGGGAGGCTGAGGCTGGAGAGTTAAAAGTTAGAGCCAGCCCAGGGAAATCAGTGACTTAGTGAGACCCTGTCTACAAATAAAAATTTTTATAAAGGGATAGGGGTTTGAGAAATAGCTCAGTGTGAATCCAAAGCCTTGGGTTCAATCTCCAAACCAGAAAAAAAATGTTTTTAGCAAGTCTATCTATTGTTATTTTAGATCAGAAGATTGGAGTCCTCCTAATTTATTCATAATGAAACTAGCATAACCATAATATGGAAACTTGATAAAGTACATAAAATGACATGCCAAATTCACATTACACAGATATAAAACTTCCTTTTTCTTTTTTTTTTTTTTTGCACTAAGAATTGAACCCAGAGCCTTCACTCTGAGCTACATTCTCATTGCTTTGTTGTTGTTGTTATTGTTGTTGTTTGGTACCAGGGATCAAACTCTGAACCTTGCACTTGTGAGGAAGGCAGCAGAACCACTGAGCTTAATCTCCAGCCCTGTTGTGGTTGTTTTTTGAGACAGGGTCTTGCCCTGTAGTCCAGGCTAGCCTTGAACTAGCAATCCACCTGCCTCAGCCTCCCAAGTGCTAGGATTATAGGCATGCACCACCAAGCTCAGCCTCCCATTGCTTTTTAATTTTATTTTTCTTATTTTTTTTTTGGTACTGGGGATCGAACTCGGGTCCTTGGCGGCGAAACCACTGAGCTAAATCCCCAGCACCTATTTTTCTTATTTTTTGAGACAGAGTCTCACTACCTCACTAACCTGCCCAAGCTAGGTTTGAACTTTTGATCCTCCTGCTTGAGCCTCCCGAGCCCTGGGTGCCATCATGCCTGACAAATTTTACTCTCTAGGCTTTTATCTCCACTCCCTCACTGAAACCAACTCACCAATGACCTTCACACTATGGGTGCCAGTGGTCAGATGTCAGCCTGCTTTCACTGGCCCATCAGTAGCACCTGACCTGGGGATCACTTCCTCCTCCCAGACCCCTGCTCTTGTCCTGCCGCCTCTCCATCTCCTTCTCCAGGCTTTGCTCACCTCTCCACATTTATCCAGCCTCTCAGAGGTGGGGCTCCCCGGGGCACAGGCATTGTGTAACAGGACTTAGTGGAGTAGGAGTTAGGATTCTGTTAGGCAGTAAGTTCAGCGGCCCCAAAATGGAGCCAGGAAGCTCAAAATAAAGTCAGCTGAGTCATACTGTCCAGGAATCTTATAAAACATCTGCCAGGGGTCCTGCAGCTGTCAGGGACCTCCCCAGGGCATGATCATGTGAGCACACAGGCCCTCCATGGGCACTAGGTGAACACTGCATAGATTGGACCCTGAAAAGAATGTAGCTTCCTAAAGGGTGGAGATTATATTGCTTATCCAATGGCCCAAGCTTCCTTCTAAATCCCTTAAAAATTCCTGGACAAAGAGCTATCTTGGGCATCCTGCTTGGGACCCCTCCTAGCTTGCCTTAATATCTTTTAAATAAATTTGCTGCCCTACCTTCTCCATCCATGGTTTTATTCTTTGTCACTGTGAAACATGACCCTGGGATTCTGGCATCATATTTAGGGGCTCATCCATGATTTCAAGAAGAGGAATTCCAGGACTCCAAATGAAGTCTCTGTTTTCCTACATTCTTTGCTTTCACTTTTCGGCTTTCTGCTCAAAACAATACCAGGATGCCAAGACCAGTTAAAAGCAATTAGCACAGGGCATGGTGGTGTATGCCTGTACCCCAGCCCTTGGAAGGCTAAGGCAGGAGGATCTCTGCAAGTTCGAGGCCAGCCTGGGATTCCTAGTGAGCTCAAGGCCAGCCTGAACTACATAGCAAGACTAAAAAAAAGAAAAAAAAAATTCACTAGCATGGTTGCTGATATATATATATATATATATATATATATATATATATATATTATTTATATATATAAATATATATAAATATATATTTATTTATATATATAAATATATATAAATATATATATATATTTTTTTTTTTGGTTGCTGATATTTAAGTCTTAGGGGACAGGTTTCACTGATATGGGCTAAGTTGATAATCCCTCTAACATGAGTGGAGGGAATGTCGGCCCAGTCTTGCCTTAGTTTTCCTTTCCAATTTGATCCTTCCCCTGTCGAGGGAGCAATCTCTGCTCTTGGTCCTCTTGGCTGTCCATGCCCATGGCTGATGGTCCTTGGACATACTGCTCCTTTCACTTCCCACACCCGCTGGAGGGAACAGATTGCCTTTCTCCATTGGTATCATAACCACTCCCCTTTTATTTTCTTGGGTTTTTGAGACAAGGTCTCGCTATGTAGTTCAGGCTGCCCTTGAACTCACCATGCAGCCCAGGATGGCCTCAAACTCATGGCAATCCTCCTGCCTCAGGCTCCCAAGTGTTAGGACTACCAGTGTGCACCCCTATACCCAGGACTCCTTTTCTTTTTTTTCTTTTTTTCTTTTTTTGGTACCAGGGATCGAACTCGGGACCTTGTGCTTGCAAGGGAGGCAACAGAAACACTGAGCTAAATCCCCGGCCCCTAGGACTCCCTTTCTTGGTAAGCTGAGCCAGGAGATAAGAAAGACCCCCAAGTCTCATTGTCTTCATTGTCTGGTTGCACTCTTTGAGCACAGTCAGATAATTAAAGGCTGTTAGGGCATCCAGTGTTCCAAAGACTCCTGTGAAAGGATAACTCAGTCATGGGACAGAGCATTGTAGGCTTCTACAGACTCAGGAAAACTCCCATGCATCTGCTAGGTTTACATTTTATGTTTGTGCAACAAAAGGATAAAATGTCTTTGACACATAATCTTTTCCTGCACCCTGAATGTTTTGTCCTGGTTGCTTCTGAGTTCTGAAAGTTTCGACTAATCCTTTGTCTCTCTTGTGAGTCACATTCTTCCTGTTTTTCAAACTCTTCTTTTTCCACCACTCCCACCTGCCAAATTGCTCTCCTATCCTCCTGCACGTCACAGAAACTGGTGCTTTCAGACAAAGGCCGTGGCTTTCATTTCTGAGATCTCATGGGGCCAATTTACAAGCTGCATGGGAAAAACGGCTCTTCAACAGTATGCAGCCTGCACTGCATCCTAATGGATCACAAAGTTGGTGTCAACTCCTCTCTGGGTATACCAGAGAGGAAACAAGCCTTCCTGGTCACCTTCAAGGATTAACAAGAACCCACTGAGGGGCTGGGGATTTAGCTCAGTGGTTTTGCCGCCTGCTGCGCAAGCGAAAGGACCCGAGTTCGATCCCTGATACCAAAAAAAAAAAAAAAAGAATCCACTGAAGCACATCTTGGCTGATTGGTAAATTTAGTTTGGGATTCCAACTTGAATTGGTATTTTTGTCTAATTGACAAACATTTCTTGTGCATTGGGATAGTTCTTAAACTACAATTACAGGGTTAACTTGCTCTTGTGCTGTTTTCTGCTCTGGCTAAGATAAGGATGCTTGCTACTCAAGGTCACTTGGAAGTCTGTTGCTCAGCCAGTCCTAATTGGAATGTAAACATCTATAAATTAACTCTGAGATGAAAGGGAAAAAAGTGTACTAGGGGCATTTTAAAATCCAAGCCACATAGGCTTGTTAAAAAAGGAAACTAAGTAGGTTAGAGAAGGAAATATAAAGAAAGTTATAAGTATGAAAATATATTTTTGGTATAAGAGGATTTTATGACAAGATTTTACCCTATCAAGATGGAAAAAGGAAAAATCATGGCAAAACTAGCAAGTCCAAATATGTCAAATGGTTTGAAGAAGCCAGGCATGGTGGCACACACCTGCAATTCCATCACTCATGAGCCTGAAGCAGGAGGACCCCTAAGAATTCAAGGACAGCCTGGGCTTCATAGTGAGTTCAAGGACAACTGAACTACATAGTGAGTGAGACCTTGTCTAAAAAAACAAACAAACCAAGCCAAAGCAAAACAAAACAAGAAAAGATTTGAAAACGTTGAGGCATATGAAAGGAAATATGCATGTTTGCTTATTTTAAGTTTTTGCTCTTGCTGGTTTTGTTGGCCCTAGACTGTTCCTTCTACAGCTCTTGCTGCTCAAAGGTGGCTAAAGAGCTGTAGCTCTCCTCCTCAGGTCCCAACTCCCCTCCCTAGTCTGTCAGCAGTGGTCCCTCTTCATTGTCTCCTTGCATAATGCGAGGATGAAGGGCAGGGCAATCTAGTAGGATTTGTTTTTGTCTTCTTATATGGAGATGAGGTAAGACAGCATCTGCTGGTAGTTGTTTAATAAACAGACGACCACCTATGTCTTGTCAAGATCTGGACTTTGAGTTTGGGCTTGGTGATAATATGGCCCTAAAGAATGCTTATGTGGCTGCTCTGCCTGGCTTTGTGGCTCCTGGGACTGTCCCTCTTTAGCCTTCATTGCCCCTCAGCACATAACAGAGGGTCTGGCAGTTGATCTTCAGTTTCACTTTCAGAAGTTTCAATTTCTTTGGGGTAAAGAAGTCCAAGGGTTAGGGATTTAGCTCGGTGGTGCCGCCACCTGCCTCACAAGCATAAGGTCCCAAGTTTAATCCCCGGTACCAAAAAAAAGAAAGAGTAGAAATTATGTAAAGGCACAAATTTCCAATAATGAATGTCATTATATTGTATACCTAAAATGTACCAATAAAATTAATTTTAAAAAAAGAAGTCCAATTTCTTCCGGGACACAAAAGAGGATGAAGAGCACAGCAGTCAAAGGGATTAATCTGGTAGTTTTACCCCCTCTTGATCTTAGTCTGCAGTCGCTAGTAACTAGGCCCTCACATGTGGCCCAGAGATGCTTGGGCAGAGAGTACTTCAATAGGCAGACCAATGGATGCCTTCTCTCCCTTTGATGTTTTTCAGAAAAAATGGGAATCTTGGTCTCAGCTCCCATCATCCCTTTGGAGCATATCCTCAAAAATGGGACTCATTTGAGACCCAGATTCTGAAAAAGCTCAGTCTGACCTTCTTCTGCATGCCTGGCCCTCATACCCTCTGGGAGACAAAGTTGGAGGGTGGTCTCAGCCTCAGTTCCCCAGTTGGAAAAATACAGGACAAAACTACCAGCTCATGGGACAAGCAACATCTCCACTTCCAAAGCCTTCTTACTGCTTCTCTAACCTTAATGGCACAGGACCTGTCCTGGGGTTCCTTGGACTCTCTCTCTGTAATGTCTCTTTCTTTTCTTTTCTTTTCTTTTTATTTTTGTACCAGGGATCAAACTCAGGACCTTGTGCTTTCGAGGCAGGCAGTGGAACCACTGAGCTAAATCTCCGGGCTCATGTTAGAACTAAATTACACCAATCATCATACCTGGGGTTATCACTCCCAACATTTGGGCCTGTGCTCAGTAAGACAGGACATTACTTGTACTCCAGATTTTCTATTTCCACTCTCATGATCCAAACAGTGCTAGTCAACCTCCCCCCGCCCCACCAGCAATCACACCATTAAAGACCCCCTCTGCAGTTTTCTGGAACCAGACCTTCATCCATAGTCCACAGTCCCCCAGAATTCCAGCGCCTCCCCCATGGACACAGGTTACATCCATCTTTAAGTTTATCTGGCTACTGGACAAGACCACGGCCCTCTCCCTCACAGGAACTGGGCTCCATTTCTCTAAGGGAGTCTCTTTTTTTTTTTCTGGTACTGGGGATCGAACTCAGGACCTTGCACTTGCAAGGCAGGCATAGCGTCACTGAGCTACATCCTCGGCCCAAGGCTCTTATCCCACATTTGGCCTTTTTCATGTTGTCTGTGCCTCCGACTTCCAAATTCTTTAACCAATCTACTTTCCACCTCTGGATCCATCTCTAATCTGGGCTCTTTCCTAGAACAGTCTCTCACCCAGCCTAGGTTCAGGTAGTCCCGAGTGGGCCTGAACCCTTCTAAATCCTTCATGCCAGTGTTGACACTCATGCTACTCTTCTGTATATTTGGACCCTATTTGCTAAATCTCTGGGTTCACTTTGCTTCCTCTTGCCTAGAGTCTGTTACATTCAGAAGGTCTCAATGAAGGTCTAGCTGCCCAGGAGGACGCCCCTGACCTCCACCCCTTCTCACTGCCCCTGCACAGTGAGAAGCAGATAGAGCCATCAACACTGTTCTTCCCTAACAGCAGTTAGGGTCACCTCTTAAGGGAGGTGGGTAACAGGAATTAGTGGAACAGGATTTAGGATTCTATTAGGCAGTAAGGTCAGCAGCCCCAAAATGGAGTCAGGAAGTCCTGAGTGGAGGTGGCTGAGTCACCCCTTCCAGGGACCTTACAAAAACATCTGGCAGGGGTCCTGCAGCTGTCACGGACCTCCCCAGGGCACGATCAGGAGAGCACATGGGGCCTGTATGGGCACTGCATGAACACTGCATAGATTGGACCCTGAAAAGTTTGTAGCTTGCTATTGGGTGGAGATTATATTGCTTATGCAATGGCCCAACCTCCCTTCTTTTTTGTTTTTTAATTGATTTTGGAGAGGGGATTGAGACAGGGTCTTGCTCTGTAGTTCAGTCTGGCCTTGACCTCACTATGTAGCCCAGGCTGCCCTCAAACTCATGGCGATCCTCCTGCCTCAGCCTCCAGAGTGCTGGGACTACAGGTGTGTACCTCCATGCCCGGCTTGAGCTTTCTTCTAAACCTTTAAAAACGGGGCCAAGGATTTGGCTCAGTGGTTCCAGCACCTGCCTCGAAAGCCAAGGTCCCAAGTTCGATCCCCGGTACCAAAAATAAATAAATAAATAAATAAATAAATAAATAAATAAATAAATAAAAACTAGACAAAGACAAAGAGCCTTCTTGGGCATCCTGGTCAGGACCCACTCCCAGCTAGCAGGAGGTCTACTTCCTTGCCTTTATATCTTTTAAATAAATTTGCTGGCACCCCACCTCCTCCATGGTTTCATTCTTCATCACTGTGGGACAGGACGCCTGCATTCTGGTCTTATATTTACCTCTTCTTTCTTTTTTCTTTTTCTTTTCTTTTTTTGCCGGTACTGAGAATCAAACTCAGGACCTTGCACTCGCCAGGCAGGCATGTTACCACTGAGCTACATCTCTGGCTCTGACCTCTTCTTATCTGTAGTTCCTCCCAAGTGATACTGCCCATCCCATGGGCAGACAAAGTCTGAGGACAGCCTCAGCCTCAATTCCAACAGCCCTGGATTTGTGTCACCAGCTCTGACCCCTTGCCTGACTGCAGACCGGAACCCCACTGCCCTCTGGACTGTCCCCTTGGGTGACCCATGGGCCTCTCCAGCCTGCAAAGCTCCTCCTCTCCCAGCCATCCCTCCTCATTGAAAAATGAATGGCCAATCATGGTGGCACCTGTCTGTAATACCAGCACTCCAGAGACTAGGCAGGCAGACTGCTGAGGGTTTGAGGCCAGCCTGGGGTGCACAGTGAGTTCAAAAGAATGATGGATGCCAGTTGTGGTGGTGCATGTCTCTAACTCCAGCACTTGGGAAGCTGAGGCAGGAGGAGCACCTCAAGTTTGAGGCCAGACAGGCTTACAGAGTGAGTTCAAGACCAGCCTGAACTACAGAGCAAGACCCTGTCTCAAAAGAAAAAAAAAGAATCTAATAACCTAAAAACATTGACCTTCAAAGAGAACAAAAGGAAGGAGTTAGGGTCTCAATCTCCTTGTAATTCCTAAAAGGAAAATTTCCTTCCTTCTTCCTGTCTCCATGCTATACCAGTTTGGAGAGACAGCCTCCGTCAGGTCACTCAGGATGTGTACACAGACACACAAGTACACATATACACACCATCACCGGGAGAAAACAGGCAGCATATTTACATAACTAAGCAACTATTAGGGCCAGGGATTTAGCTCAGTGGTGCTGATGCCTGCCTCGCAAGCGCGAGGTCCCAAGCTCCATCCCTCGTACAAAAAAAAACAACTGCTAAAAACTAAGCAACTATTACTAAGTAGGAGCTTTTCTTGCTGAACTCAAAATGAAGATGATGTGTCTCTCCCAGCAGCTTTCTACATTATTACCGGCTAAAAGTCCATTAAAACCTTCTTAGTCCTGCCCTTTCCTGATCTGGCCCCTCAGCCTGGAGGAAGCAGCCATGACCTGTGCCCCTAACTTCCTAAGTGCTGGCTGCACTCGCCCTAAGTACAGAGGACCCAGTTAGAGTTTCAGAGCTTGTGCGCCCTGCTCCCAGTCACGTGCCTCATGGCACCAAACTCAGATCAGACCGCTGGCTTCTGGGCCTTTTTCAACCAAATATTTGGCAAGATTTCTCCAGCTGCCGAATTCTCCACAGAAAAGGGTAGTCCCTGTGGCACACTGGAGTGCAAAGTTAGCTTTGACTGGCAGCATTTGCCAGGTGCCTTGGTGTGACTATATTTCTCTGTGACTGATTTCAAGCCACCTACTTGATATCAGCGTGAAAATTAAACAGCTCTCAGAAGCTGAGGTGAGCAGATTCCAGCAGCCCGTGGTAAACTCTGGGCCCTTCCCAAAGATATTCTGACTCAGGTTCTCTATGAGGTTTGTTTGTTTTTTTGTTTTGATTTGTTGCTGTACTGGGGATTGAACACAGGGCCTTCAAACTGAGCTACATCCTCAGCCTGATGATTGATTGACTGATTGATTGAGACAGGGTACTGCTACATTGCTCAGTTGCCCAGGCTGGGCTCAGACTTGCAATTCTCCCACCTCAGGCCCCCAGAGTGTTCAGATTAGAGGCCTGTACCATCTTCTGTATGAGTACCCAGCTTCTGTAGGAGTTTTGTCAAATACACCCTTGTAACCACACCCAAATTAGTATTCTAAAGCTAATTAGAAATCCAATTAATTCTAGATCAAATCTTCTTCTAGATCAAATCTTGCCTCTGTCTCACCTCAGCAAAACCCTGATATTTCAAAAAATGTTATTGGCAAAGATTTATGTGAAAACAGCTGGATGCGGGGGTGCAAGCCTGTGATCCCAACACTCAGGAGGCTGAGGCAGGAGGATCACCAAGAGTCCAAGGTCAGCCTGGACTACATAGAGTGTTCAAGGCCATCCTGAACTACATAGGAAGAGCCTGTCTCAAAACAAACAAACAAACAAACAAACAAACAGAAGTGAAGGAAAAAAATCCACAAAAGCAAAGAAGTGAAGGCAATGTGTGCAGAATGGGATGGAGTCCAGTGTATATGATTCCCAATAGTAGTCCCACTTCTGCTCGCTTTGGCAGCACGTATAATAATAGTCCCACTAAATATGACCCATGCTACCTAGTTAACTAAGCAGCTTCATCTTTCTGGGTTTCAGTTGCATCCTTGAAAAATTGGGATAATGACAACTGATAAGGTCTGAGTGTTAAATGAAATAATAGTCATGATGTACTTTTTTTTTTTTTTTTGGTACCGGGGATCAAACTCAGGTCCTTGAGCTTGCACAGCAGGCAGCAAAACCACTGAGCTAGATCCCTGGCTATGATGTACTTGATAATCAGTCAATGTGACTTCCTTCTGTAGTTACCAATGAATAACTGCTCATGGTATAACACTATATTTAGTTATTTAGTTAGTTAGCTAGTTCTTTGAGACAGGGTCTCACTATACAGTTCAGGCTGGCACCAAATTCACTATGCAGCCCAGGCTGGTCTCAATCTCATGGTGATTTTCCTGCCTCACCCTCAAGGGCTGGGATTATAGGCATTTGTCACCACACTTGGCTTCAGTATAACACTGTATTTAAAAATCAGAACACCAAGTTCCTATGCTTTACTAGCAGGGATGCCCTGGTTGTATGGGATATGAGTGTGAGAAATAAGCAGATAAGAGGGGTGAAAGACCTTATTAGAGAGATGAAATATTTATTTGTTTACTTACTTATGCAGTACTGGGGATTAAACCCAGGGATTTCTCCCTGAGCTATATATCCCCAGCCCTTTTTATATTGAGACAGGGTCTTTCTTAATTGTGCAGGCTAGCTAGGCATGGTAGCATATGCCTGTAATTCCAGCACTTGGGAGGCTGAGGCAGGAGGATTGCTGTGAGTTCAAGGCCAGCCTGAGCTACATAGTAAGATCCTGTCTCAAAAAAAAAAAATCATAAATAAATTTTAAAAATTGTGCAGGCAGGGCTCAAACTTGGAATCCTCCTGTCTCAGCTTCTCAGAGTGCTGAGATTACAGGTGTGCGTCACCACTTCTGGCTTGAAAGTATTCTTTATTTTAAGAAGGGCATGAGCTACAAAGGTATATGCCTTTGTCTTTTTTTTTTTTTTTTTTTTTTGAGACAGGGTCTCCCTCTGTAGTCTAGGGTGAACTTGAACTCACTATGTAAGCCCAGGCTGGCCTTGAATTTACAGTGATTCTCCTGCCTCAGCCTCCTGAGGGCTGGGATTACAGGTATGGGCCAGTATACCTGCCTATGGCTTTGTCAAAAATCATGCAAATATTGTTTCTTGGCCTTTTGGCTAAATCAAGAGTGGAATCTATTGGTCTCAGTTATTGTCTGAGATGTCTTTTGTCCAAGGACAATACAGTAAAACCTTGGTTTGTGAGCATAATTCATTCCAGAAACATGTTTGTAATCCAAAACACTTGTATATCACAGAGAATTTCCCCATAAGAAATAATGGAAACTCAAGATGATTTGTTCCTCAACCCAAAACATTCATATAAAAATGAGTACAATGCTGTAATATAATACAAAATAATAAAGAAAATACATGCACCATGAGCCTGCCTCACAAGCACAAGGTCCTGAGTTCAATCCCCAGTACTGGAAAAAAGTAAAAATAAAGAAAAATAAATTAACCTGCACTTATCTTTGCAAACCTTTGTGGCTGATGTGAGGGAGACAAAGGAGAAGAGGGTTACTATGTAGGATGACTTTCACTACCACTAATGGAATCACTGCTACCTATTGGTTCAGTGGAATCTTTTACTTTTCATGCAACTTTAACAAGGAATCTGTCCAATGATACTTGCTTTTGCCTCAATTTGAGGATTTTGTTGAAACATGACTTCCCATTGTCATCAAACACATTTATCACTTGTACTGCTACAGCTTGTTCGGGTGATGCTTTCCTACAGAATGTTGCAGTGTTTCCCACATTTTACACATCTCCCTAATCTCATTTGAAGTGAGAGATTCCTTTCCCTTTTTCCCCTCCTCCTCTGCAGAGATCTCCTTCATAACTGCCTGCTGTTGAGAGCCGATCACCCATACTCCCAAGGAGAGAGAGAGAGAGAGAGGCATTTGCTCAGTTGTGATCAAGTGATATCTGGCATCATGTACTACTGGCATTGCAAGACATCTCTCATTTATCAAGTTAAATAGAAATATTTGCTCATCTTGTGGAATACTTGCAGAAATACCCTGGTATCAGCACTTGGGAGACTGAGGCAGGAGGATTTCTTAGAGTTCAAGGCCAACCTGGGCTACATATTGAGTTCAAGGCCAGACTGAATTAATAGCAAGACCCTGTCTCAAAAAACAAATAGGGCCAGGGATTTAGCTCAGTGGCTCCGCTGCCTGCCTCACAAGCTCAAGGACCTGAGTTCGATCCCCGGTACCAAAATAAATAAGTAAAAGAAGAAGAGGAGGAGGAAGAAGAGACCCTGGCATTGTAGTATCTCCAGGAACGGTGCACCCATTCAGGAAGACTGGGGGAAATGGTCTAACTATACACTTACAACCTTAGGGTTATGTGCTATGGAAATTATACTTCTATTTTTAAAAATGAAAGCCAGGCATGGTGGTGCCTGCCTATAATCCCAGCATTTGGGAGGCTGAGGCAGGAGGATCACTGCTGGGTTACATAGTCAGTTTAAGACCACCCTGAACTACAAAGCGAGATCCTGTCTTGAAAAAAAACAAACCAAAACAAAACTCTGGCCCCAGTCAGCCTATCTTTGCTTATCTGCCATCACTACTCTCTTCCTCAATGGCTGCTCCCTAAGGCAGGCAAGGCAAGGATAGGCTGATTGGGGCTGGCATTTTTGATCTCTAGCTTTCAAGGCTGGTTATTTTCCAGCCTGGTCTTATTTTGGGGGAAGGAGTGTGCAGAAGCTGAGGCAGGAGGGTCCCCTGAGACTAGGAATTTGGAGCCGCCACCTTATGTCGAAAAAAGAAAATGAAAATTTTAAGGAATGAAAAATGTGGAATAGGGGTATGATTATAGATTACAAGTGATATCAGAGACTCATCCGAAAAAGGAGAAGGAGAAGAGCATACAAATTCAGAAGGGAAGATAAGAAGGAGCCGAACAAGCTGACCAGACACGCCTGAGGGTTAAATCTGCATCGGGCCCTCAGCACTGGGTGACTCAGCCAAAGAGCTCAACAGGGCATAACAGCTGTTGGCTGAAATTCACCCCACAGATATAATCGCGGCCTGAGCCTGCCTTTGAAAACCATGCATTTCTGCCTTCCCACTTCCTGCATTCCAGGGGCCCTGGCTGGCTCCAAATTCCACCCTCCCTGTCCCACTCTGGCCTGGGATCTGACTGCAGCCTGTTGCCAAAAGACCAAAGGCTGAGGGAGCCCCAAGGGGAACCAGTCCTGCCATATGAACAAAAAAGGGAAAATATTATACCTTGCCGTGAAAAATTTTTTTAGAAGCTGGGCTTGCTGGTGAATGCCTGTAATTTCAGCACTAGGGAGGGTGAGGCAGGAGGATTGCCGCAAGTGCAAGGCCAGGCTGGGCTACATAGTGAGTTCAAGACCAGTTTACACTGTCTCAAAATGTATGAGTTCAGTCTACCTTCCAGTTTTTCTTTCTGCCTAAATATGTTTTCGTAGGGAAGAAACCAAAGCAATTTCATGAGACCTTGCATCAAAATAAAAAATGAAAAGGGCTGGGGTGGTAGCTCAGAGTCAAAGGTCTTGCCTCAAGCCTTAGTACCACCAAGAGGAAGATGAGGGAGGCAAAGGAAAGTAAATTGGTTAGCTGCAGAAGGGTCATTAAGTTCCTTGTTCTTGCGGTAAGGGGTTGATACCCGCCAGCTTTCAGGCCCTGGGATCCAGGGCCACTGAGCGTGATCTGAGTGTAATCAGGACAGTGCCCAAAGCGAGGTGAAGAGGACACTTGTCCTCATTCTGCTCCTGGGTGGGCCTGGGGTGGGTGGGGCAGGAAGTAGTGTACCAAGGGGGTTATTTGACTCCTTGTGCAATGACCCATTTCACTTGAACTCTACTTTTGTGCTAAATCAATGTCCGTGGTATTAATTGACCTTGAAAATTTGTTCTACCTCCTAATACTTTACTCGCAGCACATACTGGCTGTTTTGTTTCCTTTAGCTTTTTTTTTTTTTTTTTTGGTACCAGAAATTGAACTCAGGACCTTGTGCTTGCAAGGCAGGCACAGTGCCACTGAACTAAATCCCTGGCCCTCCTTTTGGCTTTTTGAGACAGAGTTCTGCTACATAGTCTAGGCTGATCTTGAACTCACCGTGTAGCCCAGGCTCTCCTGAAATTCACAGTGATATTTTGGCTTCAGTCTCCCAGAAGGCTGGTCAGAGGATTATTGCAAGTTCCAGGCCAGCCTGGAACATAGTGAGACCCTGTATCAAAACAAAACAATAAGCAACAAATAAACAACCCAGGCTCCTGGCATATAGTTTTTGTGTGACTTTTTTGTTTGTTTCTTTGTTTTTTGAAGTGGGGTCTTGCTATGTAGTTCAGGCTGACCTGGAACTCACCATGTAGATCCCATACTGGCCTTTAACTGGAGGCAATCCTCCTGCCTCAGCTTCCAGAATGCTGGGATCATAGGTGTGTACCATCATGCCCGGTTACCTCTTCTAATGTTCATTGTTAATATTGTAATTTTAATTCTAAGACTAATTTTAATTCTAAGACTAATTTTATGTTTGTAAAATATTATTTTATGGCAAAAATGTTTGGAAAGTATCTCCATGTACAAAATAAAAAACAAACTTCCTTTTATGCCATTGGTTTTCAAAGTATCAGCTCTGGGTCACTAAGTTCACACAATCCATAGCTTTTTTTTTTTTTTCCAATCAATAACTTTTGCACCCTGGCCAAAGTCCTGATTTTATTGGCTTGTATAGGTCTAAGTCAACACTGTATTTTTTTTTTTGGTACCAGGGATCGATCTTGGGTCCTTGCACTTGTGCAGCAGGGGGCGAAACCACTGAGCTAAATCCCCAGCCCTCAACACTGTATTTTGTGCCAAAAGAAACATGTTTGAGCTGGGGATTTAGCTCAGTGGTGCCACCACCTGCCTTACAAGCACAAGGTCCTGAGCTCAATCCCTGGTACCGGGGGGAAAAAAAAAAGAAAAGAAAAGAAACATGTTTGGGAGCATTGGGAAGGGCAAAGAAGTCACTTTAGATTGACAAATAATGTGACGTTAGGCAGGTCATTGACAACATGTAAAATGACTAGCATTAATCCAGAAAACTGCTGGGTGTGGTGTATACACCTGCAATCCCAGCATTCAGGAGGCTGAGGCAGGAGGTCGCAGTAAGTTTGAGGCCAGCCTGGCTACACAGTGAGTTCAAGGCTAGACTGAACTACATAGCAAGACCCTGTCTCAAAAAAAAAAGGAAAAGAAAACTGTGAAGCACAAAAATGCTTTCACTGCAGACCTGACCCCGCTTCAGATCTTAGTAACTGTTGTGATTCTGGGTGCCCATTAGATCCCCAAAGAGAGCTGCCTGGAAGAACATTGGGGGTTCCCAGGTGACCTGCAGGCGATGAAATGTTCAAAGTGGCAGCAAATACACTGAGACATGAAAGATGTTGTGGAAACACTGTCAATCTCGATATTTATGGCTCTGACAGGAAAATGTTCAGCCCTTGCAGAAGAAATTCCTTCTAGAAAACTCAAGAGTCAGGTAATGCATTTTCTTATTAGGAAAAGCTTTCTTAGCTAGGCAATCCAAGCTCTGGACACTGAAGGAGGAGGACTGCCGATTCCACCCCAGGATGGGCCACTTAGCAATTTAGGAAGAGTCCAATTTAAAATAAAAAATTTTAGGACCAGAGATTTAGCTCAGTAGTGCCCTGCCTCACAAACACAAGGTCCCAAGTTTGATCCCTGGTACCAAAAAAATGTTTTTTTAAATAAAAAAATTAAAATAAAAAAATTTAAGAAGATGGGAATATAAACTGGACTTGGTGGTGCACACCAGTGACACCAGCACTCTGGAGGCTGAGGCAGGAGGATTGAGCCTTGAGTTCAAGGCCAACTGGCCTACATAGTGAGTTCAAGGCCAACCTGAACTACAGAGTATAAACCCTGTCACAGTGCTGGGAATGTAGCTCAGTGGCACAGCACCGGCCTGACAAGCAGGAGGTCCTGAGTTCAATCCCCGATACCAAAAGAAACAACCAAAACAAAACAAAACAAAATGTGACCCTGTCTCAAAAAATCAAAACAACTGCCTCGAAAGTATAAGGTCCTGAGTTCAATCCCTGGTACTGAAAAAAAACCAACAAAACAACAACAACAAAACCTGAGAATATATTTTGAGAAGAAAAAAATAACAGCTTTCCTAAGTGTGTAGAAGTTTGACTATACACTAGATCTCAATTCTGTATTAAATGAGCTTATCGAAAATGGTGAATTAGGCACCCTTGGCAGCATGTACCTGTAAGGGCAGCCTCAACTATATAGTGAGACCCTGCCCCCCCCCCCAAAAGGCGAATGAGTGCTAGGAGTGTAGCTTAATGGTAGAGTGGTTATTTAGCATATGCAAGGCCTTAGGTTCCACTCTCAGCACAGACAACCACAGGCACACAAGTAAATATAAGCTGGGCATGGTAGCACACCCCTGTGATCCCAGCATTCAGGTGGCTGAGACAGGATCGCTTCGAGTTCGAGGCCAGCCTGGGCTACATAGCAAGACCCTGTCTCAAAAAAACAAAATACAAAAAAAGTACTATGAATTGCCTCCTTTTATATGTGCGACTAAAATGCTAATCACATCTCCTGAGGCCTTCAACCTCCCTCTGGCTTAACCTGCCCTGGCTCCCTCCTTCCGCCCTCCTTCCTGGCTAGAGAGGAACAGCTGGGAAGGGTCTTGGCCCAAGGGAAGCCATTCTGTTGCTGAGCAGAGCTGCCAAGGCTGTGGGGGGTTGGCTGAAGCTCTGGGGCAGAAAGGTCTCACCATGGAGGAGAACTGCAATTGGGCCTGGCAGCCATGATGTGGGTGGCCACAGGGAAAGGAGGACCAGGTTTCCAGAAGGAGGAGGCCGGGGCAAAGCACAGAGGAGCAGCCTAGGGCTGGGCCGCACCATGGCGGGGGGGCCTTCCTGGAGGAAGGGAGTGAAAAGAGGAAGGTAACAAGGGCTTTCCAGCTCCCTCTCCTTCACAGAGCCACCACTGTGGAGCCTGTCCTTGCTCCCAACACTGTGAGTTACTATGGAGACAGATGAGCAAGAGGGACAGACTGGGACCCCTAGCACTCCAGTGGGGAAGGAAGCCAGCTGGATAATTCATTCATTCATTAGAAGTATAATTACCAACCAAATTCATAACAAGATTATCTATTTATTTGGGGTCTGCCATGAAGACACAGGCTGTGGGATGTCCCTGGTCTGGGGCCTCAGGGATCATCACACCTCTACTGGACCTCAGGCAAACAGGGAGAGGGAAGAATGTGATGGAAAGGAGAAATGGGGTGTGCAAAGGCCCTGAGGTAATAGGGTGCAGTGCATTCAAAGGGTGTCCAGTGGAGCTAGGGTACAGTGGGCAAGAGGAGGAGAAGGTGCGATGGAATCAAAGCCACAGGAAAGACCAAGTCCGGCCACCCCTGCAGCAAGGTGAAGGAGTTTGTCAAGATGGCGTTTCCATGTGTTTTTTGAGGGTAGTGGAGATTGAACCCACTCCTTTAGCGTGCTAAGCATGTAGTGTACCACAGAGCCACACCCTCATTCTCCTCCTTCCAAAACACTGTTTTGTTTGCAGTATTGGTATTGAACCCAGGGCCTTTGCATTGAGTTTCATTTCCATCCCTTTTTATTTTATTTTATTTTTTATTATTGAGACAGGGTTTCTCAAAGTTGCGAAGTTGCCAAGGCTGGGCTCAAATTTTCCATCTTCCTGCCTCAGCCTCCCAGAGTGCTGGGATCACAGATGTGTGCCTCCTGAACCACATAGTCAGACCCTGTCTCAAAAACAAAAAATCAGGAGCTGGGTCTCAGTGGTAGAATGCTTGCCTAGCATATGCAAGGAGATGGGTTCGATCCCCAGTATAGCAAAAAAGTGAAAACCAAACCAGATGCTAGGGTGCACCTCAGTAGTAGAGCACATGCTTAACAAGTACGAGGCCCTGGCTTCGACACCTAGCGCCAGGAAAATAAGTAATAAATAAACAAATAGTAAAAGCTGGTGGTGCACGTCTATAATCCCAACACTTTGGGAGGCTGAGGCAGGAGGATCACCACGAGTTCAAGGCCAGCCTGAACTATAGAATGAGACCCTGTCTCATAAAACCAAAAAGAGTCTGGCGTGATGGCGCACACCTGTAATCCCAACACTCCGGAGACTGAAGCAGAAAATTGGCCATGAGTTTGAGGCCAGCCTGGGCTACATAGTGATTTCAAAGTCAGCCTGAACTATATAGTGAAACTGTGTCTCAAAAAGCAAAAACAAAAAACAAACTCAAAAGGAATAGTAGTATGTTTTGCATATCATTTCTCACCTTTTATTTGGTACCTCAGGACCTTGCGCTTGTGAGGCAGGCGGCGGAACCACTGAGCTAAATCCCCAGCCCAATTTCTCACTTCTTCTTACTTTACATCATGGAGATCTTGGAGATGGTGCTATTACTCTTTTTTTTTTTGTACCGGGGATCGAACTCGGGACCTTGAGCTTGCAAGGCAGGCGGCAGAACCACTGAGCTAAATCCCTGGCCCTGGAGATGGTACTATTACTGGCCACTTAGGCTCATACTCAGGTTTATCTGCTCAGGGCTGACCAAATCAAAGGTAGGCCAGGGCCGGGGATTTGTCTCAGTGGTTTCACTGTCTGCTGTGCAAGCGCAAGGACCCGAGTTTCGATCCCCAGTACCAAAAAACAAACAAACAAACAAGGGTAGGCCATATAATTGGGTAAAAAAGGAAAAAGGTGCAGTGGGGTGGTGTATGCTGTAATCCCAGCACTTGGAAGGCCGAGGCAGGAGGATTGGATGTGTTCAAGGCCAGTGTGGACTACATAATGAGACTTTGTCTCAAAAAATAAAACAACAAAAAAAGTATTTATTCAAAACTAGCTCCAAGGAGATGGAGGGGGCTATTTGCCTCAAATCACTATCTCCCAGTGTACAGGTAGGCAAGGGTCTTTTATAGCGAGGAGCAGAGGGGAGGGGAGCACAGACAGGCAGTGCAGATCTCCACGCTTGCGTTGTCACTTCAGGCCATCTGCAGCTCATCTTCTTTCTTGTGGGAAAGCAACCAGGCTGCTGGCCTCCTGAGGCCTGCATCTGCATGTTCTGCCACTTCTGGGCTGAGGAAAGAAGGAGGTGTTGGCTACGTGCTCAGCAGGAGGAAGTTTTAAGAAGTTGCTTATTTCTGAAAGAAAAAAACTAGCTTTTAAAGTTTCATTTTGCAGTGCGGGTTACAGTGCCATGACAGTGTACTTAAATAAACATTCTTCTCAGTGACTGCCTACAATTACTTTCTACGGATAGACTTTATCTAAGCACTCCTAATTGAGGGATATATAGCATTTTGTTACTGTGACAAGATACCCGAGATTGTCAACTTACAAGGAGGAAAGGTTTATTTTGGCTTACGGTTTCTGAGGTCTCAGTCCATGCTGTCTTGGCACTGTGGCTTTGGGGCCTGTGGTGAGGCAGTGTGTCATGGTAGTGGAGCAGAGCAGGCTGGGGTCCCAATGTCTCCTTCCAGGGCATGCTCCCAGTAACACAACTTCCTTCCGTGAAGCCCCACCACCTAAAGTTCCTACCACCTACCTCCCAAAGGGCCATGGACTGGTGACCATGTGTTAATCAGGGACACTTAAGATCAAACCATGTCTGGGTTCAATCTCCAGCACAAAAATAAATATGGTCCAAACCATATCAAGGAACATTTAGATTATGGTATCTTCACTATAACATACAAGACTACAAATATTCTTTGTGTACATGTTTGCATGTACAAGTATTGTATATATTACATATCAGATTTGTAGAAATAGAATTTTTTTTTGTACCAGGAACGGAACTCGGGTCCTTTCGCTTGTGCAGCAGGCGGCGAAACCGCTGAGCTAAATCCCCGGCCCAAAATAGAATTATTTGATCCAAGTCTATATTCAGTTGAAATTTTTGTTTTGTTTTGTTTTGTTTTGTTATCTTGAGACAGGGTCTTGCCATGTAGTTTAGGCTGGCCTCTAACGCAAGGCTATCCTCCTGCCTCGGCCTCCCTAGTGCTAGAATTACAGGAACATGCCACCACATCCAGCCAAAATTTTTCTTTTGACAGTTGGGAGACTGAAGCAGGATTGTATATTCCAGGCAGCCCAGAAATTTAGTGGCTTAGTGAGACCCTGACTCAAAATATTTAAAAAAATTTGTTTTATTTTGTTTTTTATTTGGTATGTAGTTCAAGCTGGCTTTGAACTCATGATATATCTACAGCTGACCTTGAACTCACAGCAATCCTCCTGCCTCTCAGCCTCCCGCGTCCTGGGATTACAGGTGTGCAGCACCATGCCAGCTAAAATAAAATAATTTTTTAAAAGGGCCAGGAATGTAACTCAGTGCTCTCTAGTTTCAATCCCCAGTATTTTGCTTTTTTTTTTTTTTTCCGGTACTGGGGATCGAACTCAGGACCTTGCACTTGTGAGGCAGGCAGCGGAACCACTGAGCTAAATCCCTGGCCCAATCTCCAGTACTTTGAAAAAAAAAATTTATTTTGTTTTGAAACAGAGTTTTGCTCTGTTGCCCAGACTGGCCTCAGACTTACCATTCTCCCATTGTCCTGGCTCAACCTTCTGAGTAGCCAGGATTACAGACATGGCCCATTGTACTCAGCTTTTTGCTAAGGTTTTTGTTGTTTTTTTTAAGAGATATTAACAAATTGCCTTCCATAGGCCTGGTGTAGAATGACGCTTTCATGAAAAATTATGAATGTGAAATTTATGAACAGTTCTTAGCTCCCTTTGGCTGGTGTTTCTGTCTTCTTGGGCATGGAGGCTGAAAGCAGATCATAATGTAAGACAAGAAAAATAAGTTGCTTATGTATAATAGAATTTATCTGAAGTGACATCATTTTCCCCCTTTTTGGTGGTGGTGTTGGGGATCAAACCCAGGGCTTCACACGTGCTAGCTGAGCGTGAGCAGTCTCTCTACCACTGAGCTGCAGCTACATCGCCAGTCCTTCACATTTGTGTTTGTTTGCTTTTCCGTGTGTGTGTCTGTGTGTGTGTGTGTCTGTATATGAGTGTGGTACTGAGGACTGAACCCAGAGCCTTGGCATTGAGCTGCATCCCCAGCCTTTTTTGTTTTGTTTTTTGAGACAGGGTTTCACTAAGTCACCAAGTTACATAGGCTGTGGTCCAACTTGTGATCCTCCTGCCCCAGCCTCTTGAATAGCTGTGACTACAGGTAACAATGCCACCACACCCAGCGCTGTCTGCCTTTGTTTTTAGGCATAAGGCTGCTGCCAGAGCAGGTTGCTGAGTGGATCTAGAGAGCACCTGGGATATGGGGAGCTGAGTTGGACAAGGATTAAAGTGGGCCATGGGAGGACAGAATGGTCAGCAGCTGCACTTATGTGGAGAGAAGTGGGACATTCCTGGGAAGACTGGGGCTTGAGCTTTCCTACAGTTTCTCTGAATTTTCCACAACCTCCTTTTTATCTGACATGAGTTGAACAATGCTCAGTTTCTTGCAAAACTTCCAGAGCAGAGCACTCCTGGATGTCAGCCTTCTTCAGCCCTTGGCTAATGCTGGCATCAGGTGTGGAAAGGAAGGCAGCGGTTTACAGTTGCGCGCCCACATCAGGCGTTTGAGTCCATTACCTAAATTAGTCCCAGATGTGGTGGTGAGTCCTGGCCCCTAGCCCACATCCACATGCTGTGTCACAGTTAGTTATGGTCGTACCATCCCCGAGAGTGGATGGCTTGGGAATGGACATGTGACACAGTTCTTTCCCTGTGACCTCAGACAGATCTGCAATAGGGCTTCTAAAAGTGCTTCCTCCTGAGAGACAGCCGTGGGATAATGCTGTTTCCTCTTTCCCTGAACACTGTGGTGCTAGGATGGGAGCGAGGAATTGTAGCCCTGCCCTTGAACCAGCCTGAAGATGGAGCCACCCCTAAGGGTGACGGAGCAGACAGGTGGCCAAAACCTGGGTCCCAGATGGAATTCTGGGATCACTGGCCAAGCAGAAGTCCTCTGTACCGCTGGTTCCTCCTTGATGTGAAATCACAAATGTGCCACTGCTTAAATGTTTGAGTCAGGGTTTCTCTTCTATGCATGAAAACTGATTCATGCAGATGGAGCTGTTTTTTTTGTGTGTGTACCGGGGATTTAACTCAGGACCTTGAGCTTTCGAGGCAGGTGCAGTGCCACTGAGCTAAATCCCCAGCCCTGGTTTTTTTGTTTGTTTGTTTTTTGAGACAGGGTCTCACTATGTATGACAGGCTGGCCTGGAACTCACAGCCATCCTCCTGCCTCAGCCTTCAGATGTTATCTCTCTCCCTCATCATGCAGTCTGCCCAGCTGTGCTGCTGGATTTGGAGCAACAGGTGAAATGTAGGTGCTACCCCTTACCTGAGAATATACACTGTTTCCATGCTGTCTTCAGACAGTAGGTTGAGAGTTTATAACAGTTTCAGCTGATGCCCAGGACAAATTATGTCTTAAATGTAATAGACAAGACCTTGGCCTTCTGAATGCATGCATGAACATAGTTAATGAGTGAAATTGTCCTTCTCAAGCGGAAAAAGTACTAAAAGCACTTGGCCCAGCCTGACATCAGTGACCATTTTTGACACACAAATGTCAAGGATCTACAGCATGATTGCACTGTGATCCCTTCTGATCTCTGGGGTGTGATGTTTAGACTTAAGATTTTTAAAGTTGCCATGAAAAAGTCTTTAAAATTCAAATGTGAAAAAAAAATAAGATTCAAATATGAAGCAAGCTCAAGAAGGTCAAGAATGATCTGCCTCCATTCAACAATTTGGTAAGCTGGTGACAGAGGCTCAACAGCTCAGTGCTAGAACTCGGGCTCGAACAGAGCCCTCTTTGCCTCCAAAATCTGACTCTTTCCAGTACAAACTGTAGGCACAACTTCCCAGACTCGGTGGTATAAAGTGAAAGTAGAGTGGCCAGTGTTTCCTGAAAAAGTCTTTTGTTGTACTGCCTTCTCTCCTCTGGAACTCTCTATTCTTTTGGGGCTAAAACCACTTAAAAAGAAGTTGTTCTTTGTGATTTGACTAATGCTAATTCTTTTTTTTTTTTTAATACCAAGAATCAAACTCAGGACCTTGAATTTACCAGGCAGGCACAGTGCCACTGAGCTAAATCCCCAGCCCTAACTAACCCTAATTCTGACCCACCTAGACCTATGAGATAGGAATGGGCACATGACCATGTCCTGCCCAACAGGACAGCCTGTCTGCCTCATCTCAGTGATTGGATCAGAGAAATCATGAGCACTTGCTTCTAATTGAGTCAACTAGAGTCCTCCTAAAATCTCTTTGCAGACTTATAGGAGAAAATTATCTCTCCCTTGAAGTTGTTAAACTAAATCTTGGACTTTCAGAGCTCTCCATATAGGGAAACTATAAAGCAGGGGAAATGGGGACCTTGAAGATGTCATTTGAGCACCTTGATCCAGCCATACCTGAAGCCAAAATTTTCCCAGATTTTGTTGTTGTTGTTGTTGTTTGTTTGTTTATTCTAGTGCTAGGAATTGAACCCAGAGCCTTCCACATTCGGGGCAAGCAGTCTACCACTGAGCTGGTTCCACAGCTGTTTCTTCCACTCTTTTTTGTTTCCTTTATTGATTTTTTGTTTGTTTGTTTGAGATAGGGGCTCCCTATGTAGTTCAGGCTGGCCTTGAACTCAATATATAGCCTAGGCTCGCCTCCAACTCACAGCAATCCTCCTGCTTCAGCTTCTGTAGTACTGGGATTACAGGTGGGCATCACTTCACCTGCTGTTTTGCTTTTTTTTTTTTTTTTTTTTGGTACTGGGGATCAAACTCAGGCCCTTCTGCTTGCAAGGCAGGCGGAAGAATCACTGAGCTAAATCCCCGGCCCCTGTTTTGCTTTTTGTACTGCTGATTGGACCCAGGACCTTCACACTGAGCTATCTCCCCAGACCATTTTATTTTCTATATTGAGACACAGTCTTGCTAAGTTTTCCAGGGTGGGGTAAAACTTCTACCTCAGCCTCTAGAGTGCTGGATTACAGGTGTTTGCAATCATGCCTGCTTTGATTTCTTCCTTCCTTTCCTCCTTTTGAGACAGTGTCTCACTATATGGTCCAGGCTGCTTTGAACCCACAATCCTCCTGTCTCAGTCTCTTGAGTAGCTGGGATTACAGGTGTGTGCCACCATGCCTGGCTTTCTCTCTGCCACTCTTAAGCTCTTTTTTTTTTTGGTACCAGGGATCGAACTCAGGTCCTTGCACTTGTGAGGCAGGTGGCAGAACCACTGAGCTAAATCCCTGGCATATCTCTTCCACTCTTAAGAGAACCAATCTTTTCCTTTTCTAGTATGCGTTCTTGTATGTGTGTTGCTGGGGATGGACCCAGGGCCTTGTACATGATAGGCAAGTGCTCTATCACTGAGCTACACCCTAGCCCAAGAGAAGCAAGCTTATCACATTATCACCACTTCTATTGTATGGTCTGGGTCTGAAATATCCCCCCACCAAAAGCTGGCTGTCCAAGGCTTGGTTGCCAGCTGATGGGTCTGAGGGAGTGATGGGATCCTAGGCTGTAACTTCATCAGGGCAAGTTCATCACGTAGCTGAGAGGGCTGTTGAGAGGTGGGGCCTTCCTGGAGGAAGCAGCTCACTGGGGCTGTGCCTGTGAAGGCTGTGTCTTCTCCCCAGCCCCTTCCTCTGGGCTCTCTATTCTCTGCTTCCTAGCAACCATGAGGTGAGCAGCTTTCCCTGCCACAGCCTTCTGCCAAGATATTTCGGCATCATTTCAGGCCTGAGAGCTATAAAGCCAGCTGACCATGGACTGAAGCCTCTGGATGAAACTCTCCCCCCTTGAAGTTGGTTTATGTCGGATATTTCATCACAACCACAGAAAGCTAACACCTACATGTCTAATACCTACATGTGTCCTCTTTCACATACATGAAGATGTTGCGTGTGTAGTTCAGGGCTTTTACAAGAATTGATGCGAGGGCTGGGGAGATTTAGCTCAGTGGCTCCGCCACCTGTCTTGCAAGCTCAAGGACCTGAGTTTGATCACCCATACCAAAAAAAAAAAAAAAGAATTGATGTGAGCACTGTGAGCAGCCACTCGTTGTGCCTAAATACCATTTGAGAGTCATGTGAAAACATGAGTGGTGCAAGCCTGGCACCACATACACACGCACATACACAGAGGCACACGCAAACGAGTGTGCAATTCTGACCCCTTGAGGGTTCCATTGGAGAACAAGGGCTCACTCTGAGCCATGGAATCCTCCTTCAGGCCTGAGCAAAGCAAGCTGAGTAAATAAGTTGGTACACTGGCACACCCCAATGATCTCAGCGTTCTGGGAGGCTGAGACAGGGAAATCACAAGTTCAAGCCCAATCTGGGCAACTTAGTGAGACTCTGTCTCAAAAGAAAAAAGAAATGAAGAGGCTAGAAATGTAGCTCAGTGCAAAGGTCCTGGGTTCAAAACCCATTATCAGAAAAAACAAAAACCCACCCTGGGCTGATAGATAGGAACTTTACCATAACTTTCTGTATAGCCCTGGGAAATTCATTTTCTCTCCTTAAGCCTTCATTTTCTCAACTGCAAAACTGGACAAATAATAGTAGCAACCCATTAATTAGATTTGTTTTATTCACAAAACAATGCACCTACACCAAGACTCGCTTTATTTCCAAGTAAAAGAATCCCAAATGGGACTAACTTTAAGCATAAAAAAAATTGCATAACTGTAAAGACCAGGATTAATAGCTTTGGCACAGCTGCATGTGATGTCATCAGAGGCAACTTTCTAGATTCTGCTTTCTTTCACTCTAGCTACACTCTCAAACAAGGCAGACCAAGTATTTTTCAAACAGCTACAACCCCAAGCCAAACAATCATCTTCTCTACCTTCTTGTGTGTGGGTGGGTTGGGGGTACTGGGGACTGAATCCAAGGCCTTTACACAGACATACATCTTCAGCCTTGTGTTTTGTTTTGGTTTTTTGGTACTGGGGATCGAACTCAGGACCTTGTGGTTTTGAGGTAGGTGGTGGAACCACTGAGCTAAATCCCCAGCCCTGTTTTGTTTGTTTTTTGAGACAAGGTCTGATTAAGTTGCTAATTTGTCCAGGCTGTGCTAGAATTTGTGATCCTCCTGACTCATCCTCCCAGAGTGCTGGGATTATGGATGTGCACCAGCTCACCTGATTTATCTTCTCTATTTTGATGACTACAACAGCCTCTGTCTCTCTCCTCACCCCCACCTCCTACCTCCACTCCCACTCATCTCCACAGTGATGTTTTGTTTTGTTTTTAGACAGGTCTCCCTATGTAGTTCAGGCTGACCTTGAACTCACTATGCAGCCCAGGCTGGCCTAGAACTCGAAGCCGTCTCTTGCCTCAGCTTCCCAAGTGCTGGGATTACAGGTATGTGCCACTAAGCCCGGCACAATAATGTTTTTAAAATGTGAATCAGAACATGACTCCTCTGCTCAAAACTCCCCACCCCTTGCCCCGAGCTGGATATCGAACTCAGGACCTTGAACTTGCCAGACAGGCTCCATGCCGCTGAGCTACATCCCCAGCCCTCAAAACTTTTGAATAACTTCTCATTCAAAACATCCAGACACCCCCCCGCCCAACCTCGCAAGGCCCACCTGCCCCTAAAATCTGGCTCAGGACTCATCCCCTGCTTCTCTCCTCCTTTTCTATTGTTCTTCCTGCTTTTCTTCATGTGGGGGTGGGAGTTGAGGATACTGGAAGATGTTCCCTCTGACAGGAACTCATTCGTCCCCGTGGCTAGTTCCTTCGCTTCATTCCTAACACACTTTCCCTTGCATCTGTCTCTCTATGCATCTGTCCTCACAAACCCTAGTCCAGCAGGAAAAACAGAGCTCTCTTGCCCAACAATGTGAATCTAAGCCCAGGGCTGGTTTTCATTGGTCCAGATTGGCTGGGGACGCCCCTGTACTGCCAACCGCTGTTGCCAAGGGGCTGAGATGCTCTGATTGGTTAGGCTCTGGTCAGGAGCCCAAGAGCTGCTGGGAGTGTGAGCTGAGCAGAGGAAGATAATTCCCCTGAGAAACACTGGGGTGCTGTTACCACAAGGGCGAAGTAATGCTGGGCGGAGAAAAAGTGTTTTCAGTGTTTGCCCAGCAGCTGACAGGATAGATAGGAAGTGCTTAAGGGAAAAAAACAAAAACAAAATGAAACAGCCAGTTGCACTGCCTGCAGGAATCCTTTGGGGATTTCCTTCATCAACTTTCATTCATTTAACAAATTTCTATTGATATTACTCATGTCTAGGATTTATCCAAAGGGAATCTGCTACTCCCTTGAATCAAAATGTGATAATGTACTAAATGATGAGACTTGTCTAGAACAACGCCTGGCATTCATTCCACAATATTTATTGGGGTTTTATTAGCAGTGGAGAGGCGAGTAGATGACAGCTACGAACACCACAGGCAGTCTCTCTCCCGCGCCTTCTTCTGGTTTGTTCTATAGGAATAAAGGCAGAGTCAAAAAGAAAGTTCATTTAAGACACAGGCCACTTATGAAACATACCTTCCAGGGAGAAATATGAAATGTCCGGGGCTCCCCTTTAAGGAACAGCCTTTTGTGCCTTTGGAATTGTGTACTTGTGTTAATCATTTTTTAAAAGCAACGCTATAATAAGCTACATGACACCCAGTGGAATGGCTGAAGGTCAGAAGATTGGAAACGTCAAATGCTTAGGGAGATTTTGGGGAACTCCAACCTCCAACTTGCTGGTGAGAAGATAAACTGATATAATCACTTTCAACAACAATTGGTTTGTTATCAAGTTAAACATACAACTACCCTATGACTCAACAATTCTTTTTCCCCCGAGAAAGAAAAACCCATGTCTTTTATATTAAGGTGAAATTTATCTCGGGTGAAAGAAATTAGAACAGTAGTATGGGATGTGAGGTGTGGATTCACTGGGAAGGGTTCCAAAAGAACATTCTGGGAAACTAGTAAATGTATCTTGATCAGGGTGTGAGTTACAGGCGACTTTCACTTGTCAAAACTCACAGAACTGAGTACACATTGTACATAGGTACTGAACTATCACTCTACTCCGTATTTAAGAACACTTATGACTTCACTACAAATAAACATAATAATATATGGTAAATTAGATTACGAAGTTGTCCTCTGGGGAATAAACCAACTCAAGGAACTGGAAGTACATGTTCAAGTTCTGCGAATTTCTTTGAATGCAGATTATATCTCAATTTTTAAAAGGTCATCTGGCAAGGATGGCTAGGGGAAGTTACAGCGCCCAGGGGAAATGTACCACAGGGTGACTCCGGGAGGGTGTGGATGGCCTGGAGGTCAGGGCAGGCCCTCCTGAGAGAGATTCAGAGATGGGGGACCAGAGTCTGTGCGAAGAGGGATAGGGAGGAGAAGGAACTCAGAACTTGAACCTCAGCTTCTCTGGGAGACCTCTCAAAGACACGTAGTCCGTTAGTCACTTTAATCCGGCAGCTGTCTCCGGTGAGGTTTCACGTTGAATCTTTCAGTGACCCTTCGCCATGAGAATTTCGGCTCCCCTTTTTCCAAGTGAGTAAGGAACTAGGACGTGGCGGAAGCCGGGCGTTGGCGCTGCACCTTCGATGTCGGTTTCCCCGAGGCAGAACCTGAGGACTGTAACAGCAGACTCCCCGGGTGGCGAGGCCGGGGCCCAGGAATGTTTCACGGGACAAAGGCGGGGTAGGTGCCCGAGCAGAGCACCCACGCCCAGCCGCCGGGCAACAGGTCCCCAAGAGCGGCGTGGCCCGGGACGCCCCGTCTGCTGCACCGCGCGGATTCTGCTGCAGAACAATGAGGGCCGGTGTGGCGTGGCGTGGCGTGGCGTGGCGGGGAGGGGTATGTGAGTGTGTGTGTGTGTGTGTGTGTGTGTGCGCGCGCGTGTGAGCGCGCTGGATTGAGGGGCGGGGCTCAGGCCCGGCGACGCGGGGCCTCAGGGTCCGGTGCAGAGTAGGGCGACTTGGTCCCAGTGCGACCGCAGCCGGGACTGGGCCCTAGGGGGGCGGGGCGAGGCGCCGGGTGGGCAGAGCCCTGCGTGGAGGAGACGGGGCTGGGGCCAGAGACTGGACCCCAGGAGGAAGGGCAGGGCCGGGGCACGGTGGGGCGGGGCCCTCTCTGGAAGGGGCGGGGCCGAGCTCTGGACTGGGGGGCGGGGCCGAGCTCTGGGAGGGTGGGCGGGGAGTGGCGGGCCCCGGAGGTTCGCGGGGGGGGCGGGGGGGCGGGGGGGGCGGGGGGGCGGGGGGGGGCGGGGGGCAGAGCTGAGCTGTGTGGGCCTGTTGTTGTTCCGCGGAGCCGAGGTTCGCTTCGCACCCTCGCCGGTTGCTCCCAGCCACCAGATCCGGTCATGAGTACCTGCAGGACTGGCGGCTGAGGCCTGGAGCAAGTTCCTCCGATGACTGGGCTCTGATTCCTGGCCTGTGAAAAGGCGAGGGCAGCTCGGGTCTCCCAAGGTAGTTGGAGTGTGAGTGGACAGAATGAAAGTGAAGAAGGCTTCTTCACCATCCCCTTCGCTAACAGTCACTTTGTACTTACTAGGAAAAGCTGTACCTGTAGCTGTAAGTGCAAAGCTTGGACCTACTCCACACATTCTATAAAATAGATAACATTCTCCCCAGCTTCCTGCTGAGCTCTCCCAAGAGCTTATGCGGGACAGGCCTTTGTTAACACAACCAGCAAGTGGCAGAACTGGGACATAAACCTGGGTGGGGTCTGAGTATTTTTGGAGCCTTTCTCACTCCGGAGCCTGTGCCTTTATTCACCATGCAATTACTGCCTAATTATTCAGTCACTTAAAAATTATTGGCAACCTACTCTACTAGGTCATGTGCCAGATGTAAGAAATATAGTAAACAAGTTACAAATCCTACACAAGTGAAGCTTATATGCTAATTGAAAAGCAGTGATCAATTATTTACAAGAATAATTATATCGGCCAGGTGTGGTGGCGGAGGACTGTAATCCCAGTACTCCGCGGGGCTAGACAGGAGGATCGCTGTGAGTTCCAGGCCAGACTGGGTTGCATAGTAAGTTCAAGGCCAGGCCAGGATGATACATAGCGAGACTTTGTGTCACACACACACAAATATATATATAAAATATATTATATATATTATTATATATTATATATATATGGGGGGGTGCTGTGCGCAGCTTAGTGGTAGAGTGCTTGCCTGAAGTCCTGAAGTGTACACGAAGCCCTGGATTTGATCCCCAGAGCCACTGAAAAATAAAAAAGTAATTTAAAAAGAATTCCTCAGTATTGCAAAATAAAATGGAAAAAAATTATTTGAGCTGGGATGTAGCTCAGTGGTAGAGTGCTTGCCTAGAAAGCCCACAAGACCCTAGGTTTCATACCCAGCACTACCAAAAAAAAAATAATTATTGGGCCGAGTATGTAGTTCAGTGGCACTGCACCTGCCTCACAAGCACAAGGTCCTGAGTTCAATCCCAGGTACCAAAATAATTTTTTGTTTTTATTTTTTGTTATTATTCAATGAAAATTGTGATGTTAACTTGGAGGAGACGTATAGAGAACTACAAGGGCGGTGTTTTCTAAGCAGCACATGCTCATTGTGTGCCAGGTTTGATGCTAAACTATTTATGATTAGACTCACTTAAGATCTAGATGAGGGCTTAGCATGTAAAAGGCCCTGGGTTCAATCCCTAGCACATACAGAAAATCTGGATCAGACTTTTTGGATGTGGTATTTATGACCTAGGATTCTAGCAGTCGAAAGTAGCAGAAACAGCACGAGCTAACCAAAGTGAAGATTTCCAAACTTCATCTCTTTTTTTTGTTTTGTTTTGTTGTTGTTGTTTTTTTGGTACCGGGGATGGAACTCGGGTCCTTGAGCTTTCGAAGCAGGCAGCGAAACCACTGAGCTAAATCCCAGGCCCCTTGGCTTCATCTCTTTATCATCCCTCAATCCTTTTTTCCATTCAGCCAAGCAAGATGGCTACAAGCAGCTCTAGGCTTTCATTGTCCACATTATAGCTTGGTCCCAGGAGAGGGCATAAATTTCCAGTGGATCCAGAATATCAAAATGCAATCCTAGGGGCCATTCTCCTGACTTCTTTACAGTTTTTGTTTGTTTGTTCGAGACAGGGTCTCACTATGTAGTCCAGGCTGGCCTTTGAACTCGTTATGTAGCCCAGCTCGAACTCACAGCAATGCCCCTGCCCCAGCTTCCCCAATGCTGGGATCACAGGTGTGAGCCATCACACCTGGTGTGACTTCCTTACAGTTGTCTTACACTTTTCCAAAGCTGAGCCCTGTATAGGCAAGGCTTAGGACACTAGGACTTGAGGCTGCATGTGTTGCACTGAATTTGGGGGAGTGTGCAGTGACACACATTTACAATCCCAGGTACTCAGGAGGCTGAGGAGAGGATCACAAGTACAAGGCCAGCCTGGGGGGGATGTAGCTCAGGGGTAGAGAGACTCTAGGTTAGATCAGATCGCTAGTTAGTACCACAATAAATAATAAATAAATATTAAATTTGGAGGAATGGGAGTACACATCACCATGGCAGGCAAGGGTTGCAGGCAGATCATGGAGCGGAAACAAGGCAGAAGGAGATGGTGACTGATTCTTAGGGCCAAGCTCTGTGCCAGAAGGACAGACCTCTTCCCTGTTACCATCCCAAGAAGGCAGGCTGGTGCTGCAGAGGGAGGGGGGTTGCTGCTGTGGGAAAGTCTGAGCAGACCCCAGAGAGGTCCTGGGCCAGGGAGACCTCAAAGAAGTCTCAGGAAGTCTTACCCTCGCCCCCTCTGGCCCCAAGGGACACACTATTAGGGCTGTCTTACAGGGGGGAATATTGAGGCTCAGAACAAAGGCTAACTTGCCTAAATCGAGCCACTAAACAGACAAAACTCAGCTCCCTCAACAAAGCCAAAACAAACAAGCACCTCAGCTTCCTGGCCCAGAGCTCTGTGCCACCCCTACTCTTCTGATCAAGTTTTCCCCAACCTACCATCCTCACCTTGGGAACCTGAAGCCTCCCTATCCCCATCTATGGTGATTCAGGAGCTTTTATCTTACAGGATGGGATGAGGGGCCAGGGAAGGGTAGGGATTTGGAGGTTCCCAGACTGGAGGGGGTGGTCTCCCAGGCTAGATGTCTGGAGACAGCAGATAGTCAGTACCAGCCAGCAAGTGTTGCTGTGACAGCCTGATATAAAAATGAGATTTTAGGGGCCAGGGATTTAGCTCAGTGGTTCCACCACCAGCCTCTCAAGCACAAAGTCCCGAGTTCGATCCCCAGTACCAAAAAAAAACAAAATGAGATTTTAGGCCAGGCATGGTGGTGGATAACTGTAATCCCAGCACTTGGGAGGCTGAGGCAGGAAAATCATGAGACGTTCAAGGTGAGCCTGGGCTACATAGTAAGTTTAAGGCCAACCTGAACTACAAAGAAAAAAAAAAAAAAAGCTGGGGATGCAACTCAGTGCTAGAGCCTTTGCTTATCCAGCATTGCCAGGGCCTGGATATGATTCCCAAGAGCTGGACCCTGGCTGGAAGTGGTAAGGAGGCTGAGCAATACTGCTTCTGATAAATGCCCAGTCAGGCACTCAACAAACAGGAGTCATCGTCACAGAAACTTTACCACCTGTGTCAATTTTTACTGTGTCTCAGTTTCCTTATCTATAAAATGGGAATCACAACAGCTGTTTCACAGTCACTGTGAAGATTAGGAGAGTTAGTGTCAGTCTGGAACATTGTAAGCATTTAAAACCAAGTGTGGGGCCAGGGATTTAGCTCAGTGGTGCTGCCGCCTGCCTCGAAAGTGCAAGGTCCTGAGTTTGATAGCTGGTACCAAAAAACAAAACAAAAAAGTAAGTGTGTGTGTGGTACTGGAGATGGAACCCAGGGTCACATTGGGTTATGTTTTTATTTTATTTATAGTTTATTTTTTTCAGGCCTCCCTCATGTTGACACAGGGTCTCTCTCCTTTTTTTTTTTTTTGGTACCGGGGATTGAACTCGAGTTCTTGTGGTTTCGAGGCAGGTGGTGGAACCTCTGACCTAAATCCCTGGCCCTGACACAGTCTCTTTTAATTGCTAAATGGCCCGGGTTGGGCTTGAATTTTTAATCCTGCTTCAGGTTCTCAGAGTGCTGGGATTATAGGTGTGCACCACCATGCCTGGCTCCCAGCCCTGTTTTTTTTTTCCATTTAAATTCTTTTATTCGTACATTTTAGGTATACAATATGTTTACATTCATCATTGGGTGCTTGTACCTGCACATGATGTATCTTTGTTCTTATTTTTTCCCCATTACCTGTGCGCCCTTCACCCCCTCCACCCTTCCCTATTTACATAGACTTTGTTTCCATTTTTTTCTTTTCTCATAATTTTTCCTTTCCCTTCTTTCCTTTCCCCTTGCCCTACCACTTCCCCTTTGCACCTTTTTTCCCTATTTCAAATTATCAATTTTTTAAAATCATTTTAATCCTTATCTACACTTTCAGTTTCTCACACTAGAGATACTAGTCGGTATTTACACATGTGTGTCCTATTTATTTCACTTAAGAGTTTTGCCGCCTGCTTTGCAAGCACAAGGGCCCGAGTTCCATCCCTGGTACCAAAAAACCCCACAAAGAGTATGCCTCAATATGCATCCATTTAGCTATAAATGTCTCTAGTTTCTCATTCTTTATGGCTGAGTAGTACTCCATTTTATAAAAAAGCTCACATCTTCTTTATCCAATTTCTAGTTGATGGGCACTTGGGTTGTTTCCAAGCTTTACCTATTGCGAACTGTCCTGCTATAAACATGGGTGCACATATATCGCTGTGGTGTGATTCTTTTAATTCTTTTGGGAAGATACCCAGCAGGGGAATAGCGGGGTCAAATGGGACCTCTAGTCCTAGTTTTTTGAGGTATCTCCATACTGATTTCCACAGTGGTTGCACCAGTCTGCACTCCCAACAATGGAGAAGGGTTCCTTTCTCCCACACTCCCGACGACATTTGTTATTGGTTGATTTCTTGATAGCAGCCATTCTTTCTGGGGTGAGGTGGAATCTGTGTTGTTTTCATCTGCATCTCTCCAGTGATGTTGAACAGTTTTTCATATATTTACTTGCTGCTTTTACTTCTTTGTCTGAGAAATGTCTGTTCATTTCAGATGCCCATATTTGAATTGGGTCCTTAAATTTGGGGGGTCTGATTTGTTTTTCAGTTCTTTATATATTCTACATTTCTTTTTTTTTTTTTGGTACTGGGGATCAAACTTGGGACCTTGCACTTACAAAGCAGGCAGCGGAACCACTGAGCTAAATCCTTAGCCCTAATTTTTATATATTCTAGATAGTAGTCCTTTGTCTGAAGTACAGCGGCTAAAAATTTTTTCCCACATTGTAGGTTGTCTCTTAGCTCTGTTGGTAGTTTCTCTTGCAGTGCAGAAGCTTTTTTAATAAGATGAGATCCCAGTTGTTGATTCTTTGTGCTGGTTCCCATGCTACTGAGGTTTTGTTCATAAAGTCTTTTCCTATGCCAATGTCTTCAAGAGTTTAGCAAGTTTAGTGTTTCTGTCTGAATGTTTAAGTCTTTAATCCACTTCGATCTCAGTTTAGTGCATGGTGATAGGTATGGGTCTTGAAATCCAGTTTTTCCAACACCATTTATTAAATAGACTATCTTTCCTCCAATGAGGGTGGTTGGCTCCTTTGTCAAAGATGAAGTGGATGAGTATGTCTGGAGTTGTTTCTGCATCTTCTAATCTATTCCACTGATCCTTGGGTCTGTTTCTTTGCCAGTACCATGCTGTTTTTATCACAGTAGCTTTGTAGTATAGTTTCAAGTTGGGGATTGTGATATCCCCAGCCATGTCTCTGTTGCCTAGAATTGCTTTTGCTATTCCAGGTGTCTTCTGGTTCCAAATGAATTTCACTTGATCTTAGCCAAAAGGCCAAGAAGCCATGGTTCCAAATGAATTTTTGGATTGTTTTCTCTAGTTCTGTGAAGTATATTGGAATTTCAATTGGCATTGCGTTAAATCTATATAGCAGTTTTGGAAGCAGGGCCATTTTCACTATATTGGCTCTTCCTAGCCAGGAACAAGGGATGTCTTTCAATTTTCCTATATCCTCCTTGATCTCCTTTTTCAGAGAGCTGTAGTTTTCACTGTAGAGGTCTTTTGCTTCCTTTTTTGATTGATTCCTAGATATTTCTTTTTTGGAGGGTGCTATTGTAAAAGGAATTGTTTCCCTAATTTCATTCTCAGTAAGTCTGTTATTTGTGTATAAGAAGGCTATTGTTTTTTGAGTGTTGACCTTGTATCCAGCTACTCTACTGAATCTGTCAATTAAGTCTAGAAGTCTTTCAGCCAAGTTTCTTGGGTCTTCTATGTAAAGTATCATATCATCAGCAAATAATGACAGTTTAACTTCTTCCTTTCCTATCTTTATTCCTTTTATTTCTTTCTCTTTTCTAGTTGCTGTGGCTAATGTTTCCAGAACTATATTGAACAGAAGTGGTGATATCCTTGTCTTGGTCCTGATTTTAGTGTGAAAGTTTTCAGTTTTTGACCATTTAGTATGATGTTGGCTGTTGGTTTTTCATAGATAGCCTTAATGAAGTTGAGATAAAGACCTTTTATTCCAATTTTCTGTAGAGTTTTTTTCATGAATGGGTGTTGGATTTTGTTAAATGCCTTTTCTGCATCTATTGAGATGATCATATGGTTTTTGTCCTTGACTCTGTTAATATAGTGTATTACATTTATTGATTTACTTATGCTGAACCATCCTTGCATCGCTGGGATATATCTGACTTGGTCAGGGTATATGATCTTCTTGATGACCCTTTGTATTCTGTTTGCCAGTATCTTATTGAGGATTTTTGCATCTATGTTCATTAGGGAGATTGGCCTGTAGTCCTCTTTTTGGGTTGGGTCTTTCCCTGGTTTTGGAATCAAAGTAACACTTGCTTCCAGGAATGAATTTGGAAGCATTGCTTCCCTTTCAATTTCCTTAATGAGTTTAAAGAGTAATGGCAATAGTTCTTCTTTAAATGTCTTGTAGAATTCAGCAGTGAAGCCATCAGGACCTGGGATTTTTTTTGTTGGTAAATTTTTATTACATATTCAATTTCACTCATTGTTATTGGGGTGTTTAGAATTTCTATATCTTCTTCATTTAATTTTGGCAATTCATATGTATCTAGGAATCTGTCCATTTCTTCTATGTTTTCCATTTTATTAGAGTACAGGTTCTCAAAGTAGGTATTGATGATCCTCTGGATTTCTGCTGGGTCTGTTGTGACTCCACCTTTTTCATTCTTTTTTTTTTTTTTTTTTTTTTTTTTTTTGGTACCAGCGATTGAACTCAGGTCCTTGCCCTTCCAAGGCAGGAGACAGAACCACTCAGCTAAATGCCGGCCCACCTTTTTTGTTCTTAATTGCATGGAGTCTGCCTTTCCACTGGATGGCACCTGGCAACACTGCTCACTGTATATTCTAATCACAAACAAACTCACAAGAGAACTTCCCGAACTCCAGAAAGTAGTGGGAATGATGGCATAAGTGTATTCGATGAAAGGGGGTTGTATTTTGAGGGAGATTAATAGTAATGTATCTTTTACTGTAATAAATTTTTTAAATGCAAATATTTACTGTATATTTTGATCATATGTATATATTTATTTATATTTGGATCACATTTATATATAAAATTTTGTTTTGGGTAAATATTCTCAAAGTCCATCTCTAGATATGAGAGAACCACAGGTATAATCTGGCAGGGCCTCCATGAGGATAGAGCAGGTAGGCTCAAAACTGTCTGAATGCCTTTTCGGACCTAGGACTTCCCAAACCTGGATCCCTTCAGGTACTGGTGAGAAACCCAGATTCCCATCACTGCCCTGCAGGGTTCATTGTTTCTCCAGGTGACTGGGGCTTGGGAATCTGGATATTTAGGGATATTTCTGCTCTACAAGATCCAGAAACTGCCCTGGCCCTTTGAAGCAATGAACCTTCCTGACAGGGAGTAAGGCCTTGTTGTTGGGGCCTCCCTCAACCCTACTGTGCCTGGAAGCTGAAGATCGGAAGTCCAGTGCACTGAAGAAACCACAGTAGAGCAATAAATCACAGTCATCTGTTGTATTTGTCCAAATGCACCTTGGTTACTTTTTTTTTTTTTTTTTTGGTACCAGGGATCGAACTTGGGACCTTGTGCTTGTGAAGCAGGCACTGGAACCACTGAGCTAAATCCCTGGCCCTGTCAAATGCACCTTGGGTCAACGTCTATCCTGTTTCTCAGTTGTCATTGTTTTGGGTTTTTTGTTTGTTTTTGCATGTGTGTGGTACTTGGGATTGAACTCAGAGCCTTCACACTGGGCTACATCCCCAGTCCCCCATCCCTCTTTTATGCAGTACTGAGGATTAGACCCAGTGCCTTCACCTTAAGCTACATCTCAAGCCCTTTTTAAATTTTTGAGACAGGGTCTAAGTCACTAAATTGCAAGCTGGGCTTGAACTTGTGATCTTCCTGAGTAGCTGGGATTACGAATGTGTATCACTGTGCCTGGCTATATTCTGTTGTTTCTTTTATTTATTTATCAAGACAGGGTCTCACTGTGTAGTACAGGCTGGCCTCAAACTCACAGCAATCCTCCTGCCTTCCCAGGGGCTTGGGATTGGGGGTGTGTACCACCTCCGCTACCTGGATGCTTCTTGTGTGCAGCAGCTGCTGAGAGATGGCTCAGGGATGGCAGGATGGGAGGGCAACACTTCACTTCCTGGGCAGACCAGCTAGACCGGTTCCCGAGTGCTTAGCCTGGATTTGGCTGGTCATTGCTGTGTTAGCTCTCCCATGTTCAGATGCATGGAGTTCATCACACACCACCCCCAGAACACAGGCTGCACACAGAAGAAACTCTCAGCCTCCTGCAGACAAAACAGTGTCCCACTTTCCTCAAGCCACCCTTCAGCCCTGCTGGTTCTCTGTGAAGTAGATCTCTAATTGAGTAGCGCATGAGCAAAATCCTTCAGTAGATCCCCATTGTTCTGACATCAGGCTGATGCACCCTGGTTTGACCAACTCTTTCCCTAAGGAAGGCAGAATAATGGCCCCCAGGTATCTCCACATCCCAACCCCTGGAACCTGTGAATATGTCACATAACAGAAGGGATTTCTACAGACTGTTGATTAAAGTAAGGGCTTTGAGATGGCAAGGTTATCTTGGATCATCTGGGCCTGGCTAGAGCACTGACATTCAACCAGGAACTCCATGAAGCCAGGGTCCAACTTATTTCCCTCTTTACTGATGGCCTGGCATGGCCCACAGGGGCTGCACACAGAGCTGGGCATCCTTCTGTGAGCACAGAGGCACAAGTCACAGGTGCAGCTCCACATGGGTGATGGGGATTGGATTCCCAGGGCTGAGTCACGTGGAAGAAGCAGTGGGCTGAACATAAGTAAAATATTTTGCCATTTACATGAAAATAGGAAAATATTATATGTGTAATTCTTTTTTTTTTTGGTACTGGGGATCGAACTTGGGTCCTTGCGCTTGCGAGGCAGGCACCGGAACCACTGAGCTAAATCCCCAGACCATATGTGTAATTCTTAAAAGAAGTGAATATCACAGAAAGATATGAATATCCCAACTGTCTGGATTCTACTATTACATGTTCATTAACACAATTTAAAAATTAAAAATACTGCTGGGGATTTAGCTCAGTGGTTCTGCTGCCTGCCTTACAAGGGCAAGGTCCCGAGTTCAATCCGTGGTACCGAAGGCAGGGAAAAAAAAATAAAAATACTGATTCTTGGACTGTGTCATGAGAAAATGTTCCACGATGTCAAGGGCAGGTGTAGAAATTTGTCAAGGGCAGAGTCTGCCAGCTCACTTCAAGCCAGGAACCGAACTGTCAGACAGAGGACACAGCCAAGATGCAAAGGAGAGTTGGGAGCACCAACCCAATATGCACTTAGAAAAACAAACAGAAAGCTCTCCTAGGGGTTGTGAGGCCAGGTTTGGGAACCCATTGCCTTAGCTGACCTTTGTGTTTTTGTTTTTTAGATAAGAAAGTGACTTGCCAAGAGCCACTCAGCCAATGTCTAGGAAAATACATTAATGAGGATATGGCTTCCCAGTCCTGCCCACTCTGGGGCAGGGCACTTTTCCCTGAGGAGAGGGCAGGACAGGAAGACAGAAAAGAAAACACCGTCTTTAATCAACTCACTTGCACAGAAGCCAGAGGAACACTCCTGGCCTAGCAAGGTTCCAGTGAGAAGAGAACCTGGTCTCCTGGAGAAAACCAGTTTATAAAAACAAACAGCTCCAGAGCACCAGTGGGTTACCCGTTGAGTAGGAAGAGGCCTGGAGAATGAGGATGGGAGGGGTGAGGGCTGCAGGCAGGAGCTGGACCAGTACCAGGGGCTTGGCCCAGCTCCATGAAAACTGACCCCTCTTGAGCTGTACTCAGCACTGGTTAGGCTGACCGGTTGGTGCCTTAGTGCCCGCGGTGGCCAAAGTCACACCGCACTACAGATGGGGTGGTGGGGTGGGGTTGCCATTCTAGATCAAGATCGGGTGAGGAGAAGGGCCACGGTCACCACAAACAGGCTCAGGTGTGCAGACCGTCCCGTCTGGGTTTCCCTCCGCCTTCCCTGTGTCTCCCATCTTCCTTCATAACCCTGGGCTGCTCCCATTGCACAGACCTGGGTGCTCACCCTGACCTTCTCCTCTGTGGACGAATCAGGCAGTGCTAGGTTACAGGATCCCCAGGGGTGCCTGTGCAGGGAGGTGGTGAAGAAGTGCTCTCACCTTTATTTCCCCTCAGGAAGATTGGAGTGCTGGTCCTTCTGATACACCTCTATTATCCATGCCCTCATTCTGCCCCTTCAGAATTCCTTCTGGGCATTTTGTTTGTTTTTTTGAGACAGGGTTTCACTATGCAGCCCAGGCTGGCCTTGAACTTATGGTGATGTCCCTGCCTCAGCCTCCCAAGTGCTAGAATCACAGGCATGCACCACACTCCCCTCTGGAACCACAGTGGTGATGTGGATGGAGCCATCAGAGGTTGGCAGGGTTGCCGGGAGAGGAGGGAACGGGATCCTGGGTGCAGTAGACCTGGTCTCAAGGACCTGGAAGGGCATAGCGGGACTTGCAGCCCCATTTCCCTGGAGAAGGGGGCTTTGAAGGTTTGCCAAGGGTGGATGGAGGCTAAGTCTAGGAAGGCTTCACTGGGTGTTAGAATGAATTCAGGGCTTTGGGCTCTGCCCATCCGGTTCCCAACGAGAGAACGAATGGGTGTATTGCTTTAAGAGAGGTGCTGGCATGGGGGGGTGGTGGTGTGTGTGTGGCACAGTGCCCAGGGTGGAAGGGGGCTTGCAAATGGAACCCAGAGGGAGGCACTGGGCTTTGGAGTCTGAAATGACAAAGTACACAGTGTTCAAGGCCTGTCTCCACCGCAAGTTTACCTGTGTGGCTTCAAGCAAATCACTTTACATCTCTGGGCCTTAGTTTCCACATCTGAAAGTAGGGATTACAATCCCAGCCTAGCCCAGGGGATTGAGAGTCAAAGGAGAAGCCTAGAAGAGTCCATCTGCTAAAGGATTATTTTAATTACTTGGAGTGGGGAAACGAAGGCCCAGAGAGGGCAAGGGCTTTGCCACATATCACACCAGGTGTCAGTGACAGAGCTGCGATTGGAACCCAGGACTCCTGCTCCTAGTTCACAGTAGCTTTCACCAAGGCTGGTGAATGAGTGAAGAGATGGGGTGAGTCTGTCTGCCCTGCTGTTTTTCTCTGGACAAGGGCAAGATGTTGGGTGAAGGGTGAAAGGGGTAGACTGGAGAAGGGAAGAAGGCCCTGGCATATGCCAAGGCTGAGATAAAAAAAAAATACAAACCCCGCGATGCCCTCCCCCGGTCCGGCCCCAGAAGTCCGGGTTGTGTAGGGCCAAGTCCATTCTGCTCCTTCCACTGCTCAGCGGCTGAGGCCGCGCAGGCTGCAATCGGTCCACAAGACGCCAGGGGGCGAGCTTGCCCATCTTGGCCGGAGCTCCCCGCAGTCACTGTCAGTCCTGCCTCCAAGGGCGGGGTGCCGGAGTGGGCGCGGGTCGGAAGCTACCCAGACCTGCAGGACACAAAGGCGGATGAGGGGGTAGGCATGCGGACAGAGACGAAGCGGGCAGAGAGATCCGGCTGCCCTCCCCACTCCACCCTTCACTCAACTGCCGGTCCCTCCACGTGCACCCAGCCCTAAGCCAGGACCCACGTGTACAGAGGCTGCAGCTGTAAATGCGACGTCTTCTGTGGCGCCTGGTATCCGTAGGAGTCAAAGCCACCAATGAAATCAACTGCGGAAGGGGAGGGGGCGAGTTAAGAGGCTGGGTCCTGAAAGGGAAGACTCGGTAGCAGGACCCCGAATCCCCCGGAAGCCCAGCGGGAGAGGCGGGGATGAGGTGGGGCCTTCGGGGCGGGATCTTCTCCTGGCCTGCGGGGATGGGCCTGTGAGGGAGCCGGGCCAGCAGGGGCTCAAGTTCCCAGACTATAGAGCCTGGGAGGGAGGCGGGACTACAGGAAAGAGGGACCCTGGAGGCGGGACAAGACCCCGCCCCCCATGGAGTGGGGGCCAGATTGGAAAAAGGCGATGGTGGGGCCGTAGGCTGGGCACCTGGATGTCTAGGCCCTAGTCTGGCTGGCTATGCAGATCCCACCCACTGCTGCCATCTCTCCCTGAGAGGGGCCCGGGCTGGCCCAGAGCTCCCCTAGGCAAGGCCTCCCAGGCCCTGTCCAGGGTGCTGAAAATCGCTGCGTGGCGCCCGGCCAGGCTTCCCGCATCCCTGTGGGCGCCTTACTCACAGCTGTCCTCCTCCTCCAGGAACACTTTGCTCACGTAGCAGGCGAACACAAAGCCGAACAGCTGGGAGAGGGGACGACAAGTCAGGGGAGAGAGCGCATCTTCTCCTGGGCCCCTGCGCACTCGCCCCAAATTGGAAGGGGTGTGTCGGGCCTGGATTGAGGCAAACAAACCCTTCACAACTTCAGGTTAAATGCCTACACTTAAAAGTCCAGCACACTGGGTCCCCTTCTTCATTCCTGGAGTGTGGCTTCTGATAAGTAATTGCCCCTTTGAGCCCAGCCTGTTAAGATTATGTGTCTGTGTGTGTGTATAAAGTGTCTAGAATGGGGCTGGCCTCTTGGAAACGGGATTCCTACCAACTTGGAGCACCTTCCTATTCTCACAACTCTACTAGGTTCCTTTTGTGAATAAGGACATAAACTTAGAAAAGGTATACAATGGTGGGTTGGTGGGTGGGTGGGTGGTGGTGGGCAGACTCATGATCTGATGCCTCATCGCATTCATTAAGCCCACCCACTCTTGGCACAGGGGTTAGGCAGAGGTGAAGAGAGGTGGCACAAGGTTTGGAACCAGGTCCAGGCAGAAGCACAGGTAGGCTGGGAGACCTAAGTGTGTCTCCTCTTAACTACAGATAAAGAGAGGGGTTGGGATGGAGCCCACCCCTCTGAGAGTTTGTGTGGGGTGAGCGACTCACTGCCAGGAAGATCTGCAGGGCACTGCTGAGGGCTTCGATGTAGGGATAGTCCAGCAGGCAGCCGGTGACAGAGATGACATGATGGTCCTCCAGGGCCAGGCGGGAGTTCAGAACGGGGGTCACCAGGCAGCCGGGTCCGTTCTCCATCCACCAGGAGCGGTGCAGCGATGTATTGAAGGTCATGATGAAGTCCCGGTCCTGGGGGCAGAGGGGCCTGGGATACTGAGCGGGGGGAGGGGAGTTATACAGCACACTTGGATCTACGCAAGCAGCCCCCTCTCGGGTGATTTGGGAAAAGAATGAGGATTGCACTTGCAAGTCCGTGTTTGGCCAGCAGGTGGCAATTGATGATCATACAGGCCTCACACTTCATCGCTGAGTTGGAAAGGGTTGGCGCTTACCTTAAGGGAGAGTCAGAATTTCAGGGATACAAGGGACATTAACAGTGTGTGTGTGTGTGTATGTGTGTTTGTGTATATGTGTGTGTGTGTGTTTGTGTGTGTAGGGGGCAACTCTCCAGTGGCTGGTGAAATGCTCAGTACGGGCCCCTTCACGGCCCACTCTCCACCGCTTTCCCTGTGTGTTGCGGGGCACATCTCTCCTCTCTTGTGTCCTTGGTCTCCCCTTTTGTTACATGGAGAAAGGGCTGGGCTACAGCGGAAGTTCTTGCCCAGGTGGCAGCCTGAGCTCAACAACTTTCAGTCAGACTGAGACTCACTGTGTGCTGGCCACTCAGGTGTGAGCTCTCGCTACGCCCCCTCAGCAACCACATGAAGCTGAGGATACTGCTATCTCCACTTACTGGAGGAGGAAGGGAAGCTCAGAGAGGACGAGCCATGGCCTGGGGCCACACTGCTGGGAAATATTAGAGCTGGGTTTTGAATGTATTAAGGTTAAACCAGAAAGCCAAAGCTCTTACTCACATATTTTGCCTCCTTTATTTAAAAACAGAAGAAGTGGGCTGGGGATTTAGCTCAGCGCTTCCGCCACCTGCTTCACAAGCACAGGGACCTGAGTTTGATCCCCGGTACCAAAAAAAAAACGAACCTAAAAACAGAAGCAGTGTCTTTCTGGGCTTGGTCATCAAGCTAAACAAATGTGCTTTAAAAGTTCTCCATGTGACAAAGTCTGCTCATTGTTCCCTGAACAAACACTAACTGGTTCTATCCCTTCTGAAAATTATCGATCAGCACTGACCCAAATCTTTGAGTCTAAGCTGAACAAAGTGCATAGCATTTTCACTCCCCTTGCTCTGAACATTCGATTGCTATTCATGGGGCCTAAGAGTAGCTTTCTTGGCCAACACATGCTGTTGCTGTTTACTGAGCTTCTGATCAACTGGGATCCCTGGCCCATCTTTACTTGGACTGCTCTTTAGCCTCACCTGTTCCATCATAGTTTCTGAGAAGAGCAGAGGAGACAGAAATAAAAATGGGGGGGGGAGTGTTGCACAGATTACTTGAGTGTATAGAGGCAGGGAGGTCTCCAGAGATGACACCCCAGGCCTACACCACACCAAGAGCCCTGGGGTAGGGATGGGAAAAGTCAGGCTCTGCCTTAGGGCACTGCCAGGCCTGAGGCTTACCTGGGACAGCTGTCCAACCTCCAGGTAGAAGCAGATGATAAATGCATTCCAGCCAACCCAGAGCACCAGCCAGGCTGCATACTGGGGAAAGCAGAGGTGGGTTCAGGGTGGGGCCTGGGGAGTGGGGAGGGGGGTGAGTCAATGGAGATGGAGGCCAAGGGTGGAGGAGACCTTTGCAGGGAAAAGCATGGTAACACCCCAGAGAGCACACTATCATTTACAAGTCATCTTCACATCCATCCAGTCCTTACCACAGCCCTGCAAGGCGGGCTTTGTCCTCCTAGAAACCACTTAGCTAAGGCTGAGAGGTTCAGGCTTTCCAAAATCACACAGCAAGCAATTGGGAGGGCTGGCATGCCAGTCCAAGTCCTATCCACTTTGTTAAAAATTTCCACTAGGATGGAGGTCTGTAGAATGTACTAGAATCACTCGGGGAACTTGTTAAGAATGCAGATTCCAGCTGGGGGCAGTGGTGCTCACCTGTGGTCCTAGCTGCTCGGGAGGCTGAGGCAGGGGGATTGCTTGAGCCCAGGAGTTCAAAGCCAGCCTGGGAAACTTAGTGAGACCTCATTTCTCTTTTTTTTTAATGCAAGGTCTCACTATGTAGTTCAGAGTGGCCTTGAACTATGTGGCACAGGCTGGCCTTGAGCTCATAGCAATCCTCCTGCCTCAGCCTCTGGTGAGACCTCATCTCTTAATTAAAAGAAAAAAATATATATAGATTCCTAAGTCCTGCTTCCAGATTTACTGATTCTGAGTTTCTAGGGATGTTGTTCAGGAGCTGTTTAAACAACCCCAAATTGTGACTTGGATGACACACTAGAGCATACTCCAGATGGCAAACCACTAGAGGGCAAGGGCCTCATCTGCCTCATTCACCATGCAACATGAGTGCCTGGCAGTGCAGATTATGTAGCATTCGGTGACCACTGGACCACAGGAAGTGGTATGGAAAGTATTCCTGTTAGGCCATAGCTGTTAAATGGAGGTGCGTGGTCAGAAGGCCTGAAGCTGAGAGCTGGCATTTATTAAGAGTAGGGGGGAAGAATGAGGATTCACTTTATTTCATAGGAGGACTTTTTTTGTGGTAATGGGGCTCAAACTCAGGACCTTGCACTTTTGAGGCAAGCATGGTGCCACTGAGCCAAATCCCCAACCTGAAAGATTTTTTTTTCCCCCAGTGCTGAGGATGGAACCCAGGGCCTTGAGCGTGCTAAGCAAGTCCTCTACCACTGAATTACACACTCAGCCCCATGAAGCCTGAACTGTTGTAAGTGGCTGTGATCCTCCATGAGAGGGTAGAGTCAGCAGTAGTTTAAAGATACTGAGAACTTTGGACCAAAAGAAACAGGAAGTCATCCTGAAGCCTGGTGCCTGAGAATGAGGGTGACATCCTCTCACACATGCTTGGGGCTGGTATGAGGGGCCCAGGGGAGGTGGGGGCAGAGGAATATGTGGGGCCTGGCGAAAGGCTGAGGTGAGCAGAGCAAGCTGAATCTCCAAGATGGAAAGGGAGCCCCATCCCCTAGCCCACTCATTTTGCCACTATCCTCCCTCCTTGCTCTGTAAACTGCTCCTGAGTGGCCCAGGTCAGTGCGTGCGGCCCCATTAATCTCTGCACCTGGCTAGTGAGAGTCTGGAGCTGCATGGTGAGGGAAGCACTGGGACCTCTCAGCCCCTAAGTATTCCCCCTCCCAGATGTGACCACCTCTCAGGAGAACAGCATCCCAGCCACAGCCGAAAGCTAGAGAGGGCAGGGCAGAGGAGGCTTGGAAGCTGGATGCTCCACACAAGCCCCGTGCCTGCACCTGCGTGGCTGCCACCTGCTGAACAGCACAGTCGACAGTGCCTCTCAGGGCTCTCCTGAGAACTGGTCCAAAGTGTCCTACGTCAGGGGATGTAGAGCTCCACAGGACCCTGCCACCTGGCTCCTGGGAGGTGAAGTCCTAGAGTGGCTGTAGGGGGGCTTTTGCTGGCAGGGCATTGCCTGCCATTGTCATGGTAACTGTGAGGCACACACTCAGTAGATTTAGTGGAAAACTCCCAGAAGCCCTTGCAGGGGCCCCTGAAAATCAGCAGGGACCACAAGGTGAGTCTAGCTGGAAACAGGAGTTTGAGAGATTGTGGAGGACCACGGCCTGGAAAGAGGAAGTGGGAGAAGGGACAAAATCAGACCCCTGGAGCTTGAGTGCAGGCCACAGCAGCTGCTCCAGACCATGTCCTTGATGCACATATCACTAAGCAGGGACAAAAGCCAAGTCTCCTGAAGTTTCTCAGTACCCTGAGAAACTGGATAAGATGAGGCCCACCCCCCTCCTTGGTCTGTGCCCCCTGGTTTGCTGAGGCAGCTTGGTGACAGGGAAGACACTGCAGATCTGAAGCTCTAATCCTGGCCCTGCCTTTACTAGCTGTGTGGCTTTAGGAAGGCTCGCAACCTTTCTGAGTCTCTGCTTCCTCATCTGGAAAATGGAGATGGCAGGACAGACCTCATAGGACTGTTGTAAAGATGAGATAAAGCATGTGAAACAGCAGTGTGCCTGGTGCATACAAGGTTCCTGCTAAGTGATCTGTCTTGCTTATGTTTGGATTATTTCTCCGGGAAATCTCTGAAGAAAAATGGTCTCCTCCAAGCAAAGCAGTGTTGGGATTTGGGCATTCATCCCCTGGGGCTGGAGCCAAGACAAGCCAGTCTGGGTGCCCAGGGTTGGGGAATAGTTCTGGCTAGAGGGGCAGGGAGAGTGGGGTGGACAGGGGTGAGAAGAGGGGCCCAGCATGGGAAGGGGCTAGGTGAACCATACCAGGATGAGATACCGGGAGCGGTACTGCACAGTGCCAAAGATGCCCAGGATAACTGCCATGATATGCAGGAAGTTGGCCAGGATGGGAGCCCACTGGTAGCCCAGGAAGTCAAAGATCTGCCGCTGCAGTGCAGCCACCTGTGGAAAAGATAGGCTGAGTCCACTGTCACCCGTGGAGGACAGGGACTCCTCCCTAACCTTGTGGAACAGGTGACATCAGTTACCATGGTAATGGGCACAAGTCTCAGTCATCCAGCTCTTCACACCAAAAGGATGCTGGGAGTTGGGAGCTTCTTCAGGGGCAAGTCTATGGGGGCAGGGTGGGGGTTCCTAAGCCTGAGCATCATTTTTGGGATGAGCTGTAGGGAGCCAGGAGCCAGGGTTCAGAACACTGTCTTCCTGCCCAGGAGGCCCACTGGCCACTGGAACTCCGCCCCTTCTCCTTGTGGGGAGTCTGGTGGGGCCAGGTCTCAGACTGGCTGTCCCAGCAGGTGAGAGAGAGGCTAAGCCACAGGCTTGCAGGGCCAAGGGACATCCTTGTGCCTGAGTCACTCCTTCCAAGGACACTTCACCAGGGGTTGTCCTGGCCCATGGGAACCCTGGGCCACAGAGAAGGGATTTTTCCCCCACTTCTTTTCCTGAGGGAGTTCTAGCAGATTGCAGAACTGACCCCACATTCTTCCTCTTCCTATTTCTGTGCACTTTGGCACTTTGGTAAGGCTGTGCTGGGTCATGTGACCAGCCTTGCCCAATGGAACTTTAGCAAATGATACAAGGGAAGGCTGGGAAAATGCACAGTATGTAACAGAGAGAACCATGTGAGGGACTCCCAAGGTGAACTGCTGGAGGCCCAAAAACACACGGGAGAGAACAGAGGCACCCTGCTGACAGGCAACCACCAAATATGTGAGCAAGACCATCCTCCAGACTGCTCATGCGCTAGGTGACCAAACACACAGCCCACCCCAGAACAAGTGCCCCACTCATCACAGAATCTCGAGCTACACAAAATGTCTATTTAAAACCGTAATGTCGGGCTGGGGATTTAGCTCAGTGGTTCTGCCGCCTGTCTTGAAAGTGAAAGGTCCCAAGTTCGATCCCTGGTAACAGCAACAACAACAAAAACTTGTAATGTCTTGGAGTGACTTGTTATGCAGCAAAAGGTACCTGATACATACAGGACACAATTGACACTCCCCAGGAGGGCCTGGTTTGATTTTTTAGCTAATATACTTAGAAACAACAGTGCCAAGGATAACTATTATGTTTGGCTGTCCAACGTTCCTTCTTCAGGTGACAGACTTCATCTGTTTTTCAGAACCACCTTCTACCACTGTCCATGGGGCTTGTGTGGGGTTGGGTTCATTTCTAGGTTGTGGGGTGGGCAGGTAACTCAGGCCCAGCCAAGACCCAGTAATGGTTTTAGGCTTAGCACTCATCCTAAGTGGGTGGCCCCTGCCCCCACCCCTGAGTGTCATTCTGGATATCTGTGGGGACAATTGGGACATGGCTGCTCTCTGCCTGCCAGGATACCCGAGTGGAAGTGGTATCAGCCTGGAGGTGTTTGTGGTCACCTTTGTCACCCAGGAGGATGGCCTGCCCTAGAGGCCATAGCTGAGGGGCTGTGGGAGGAAAGGGAGCAAACAAGGGCAGTGTCCTGGCGACACAGTTTGGGTCTTAGGATCTAGTGTGTCTAATGCAATCTCCCGCCTTATACTTCTCATTTCTGTCCCTTGTAACCAATAGTCCTGACTCAAATAAAGGGAACAAAAGAGCGTCTGGGGCTTGGGGTGGGGATTCTGACCAAGGGAGGAGATCCCAGAAGGCTTTTCCTGGCAGGGAGGCAAGAGGTGGTGCTGATACCACCACACAGATGGTGAAGCTTGGGCAGCAACCAACGAAGCTGCAGGCTTGGATGAGAGCATGAAGGAGGCCTGGTGGTGGCAGATCCAGCCCTGGCACCTCCTCACCTGATGCCAGCCTGCCTCTTGTTGGTGGCTCCCCTCCCAGGACTGCAGATGGTAAAGAGCTTTCCAAGTTCATCTCTCACTGGATAGTCCTTGGCAGAAAAGCAAGGATGGGATCATTGTCTCATTTTGGAGGAAAGAGAACATGAAGCTCAGAAAGGGGAAGCGACCTGCCCAAGGTCGCACAGCAGGAGACAGATTAGGCCTTTCTCTGCCACCTGTTTCACCTGGGCACCAAAGAATACCTTTGCCAGTGGCACTGGTTTGGAAGTGAAAAGGTGCAGGTCCCGACAGAGTCTGCCCCTGACTGCTGAGTTACTTTGGGCAGGTCACTTTGCCTGCCGGGACTTGAGCTCGTCTCCCCTACACAGGAGTCACGTGATTACACAGTCCAGCTCTGCCTGGTCTGGTGACCTTGGGGGAGAAACTCCCCAGGCCCATCCAGGGCCATTCCATGGTTTCTTGCTGCTGCTCCCCAGCCCAAGGACTCTTCTACCACTTCCAATCTTTCCCCTTCTCCCCGACTCAGCCCAGCCTTGGCAGTGCCCATGGCTTGGGGTCCAGCTTGACATTCTCACCTCCACCAGTACTTGCTCCTAGGGAAGAAAGTCCCCATCAGAGGATGAAGGAGACTGACAGTGATACTGAAGGTGTAACTGCAGAGATGTTTTTCCCAAATATGTCCAATAGAGAGATAATATACCCCACCCCACCCTGGCCCCTACTCAAAACCCCTATTAATAATAATAATAATAATAATAATAATAATAACAACAACAACAGCACAGCATTGGAGTTACTCCAACTCAGTTCACATACAGCCCTGCTGTGTGGCCTAGAGCAAGTCGCTCTCCTTCTCTGAACCTATTTCTTCAACTCTAAATACAACTTGCTGCCAAGTTATAGTGAGGCTCTGAAGACATCACATAAACTAGTAGACAACTGAATGTGGTAAACGGTGGCCAATTAATAGAAGACCGAACAGTCTAAGCTGCTTAGTTAGGCCCTGGAGGTCGACCAGGGTCCATAACAATGCTTATTCCCTGTCAGTGCCTGCCTCAGAGTGGCTGAAACGACAACCCAAGTCCTACATTCACTTCCTTTTCCTCTCTCCAAGCCCTTGCTAGTAGTCGAGTGCAGCTCAGTTCCCTCCTTCAGCAGGAAGACCTCCTGGATTGGCCGGTCTGCCCCTGCTGCTCCGCCCCACCCAGCCCCGCCTCGGCCTCCCCCCCCCTCACCTCCAACAGCCACTCCAACCTCCATCCATTGGCACCTGACATGTCCTCCTCTATCCAGGCTCCTCGCCTGGGATGTGTGTGAGAGAGAGGAAGTAAGATACTTGCTACCGGGGAACTCAGTCTAGCAGAGGAGGTGCATAGGAAATCAGACAATTCAAACCAGTGTAGTCAGCACCGTAATCCAGGATTCCCCCCAACCCCCAGTACCAGGAATCAAACTCAGGGCATTTGCCAGGCAGGCAGGGTGCCACTGATCTACATCCCCGGCCCCAGGCCTTATTGAGACAAATTTAAAGATACTTTTTTTTCTGGTGGTACTGGGGATTGAACCCAGGGCCTTTGCCTGAGCCACACACCCCCCTCTTTAAAATTTTGAAACAGGGTCTCTATAAGTCACTAAGTTGCCCAGGTTAGGTTCTTTGTGATCCTCCTGCCCCAGCCTCTCAGAGTGCTGGAGTAACAGGTGTACACAATGCCTGACTTAAAGATAACTTTTTTTTTTGGTACCGGGAATCCAACTCAGGGCCTCATGCTTGCCCGGTAGGCGCTGTGCTGCTGAGCTACATCACCAGTCCAAAGACACCTCTTTAAAAAGATTCAATATCTTTTAAATAATATCAATTCTAAAGATATTATTATTGGTACTGCTGGGGATTGAACCCAGGGCCCTGTGATACTAGGCTAGCACTTTATCATTGAGCTATACTCCCAGCCTTTAAGGTTATGATTTTTTTTTTTTTGGGAACACCAAGTCAAACATTCCAGAACTCCTGAATGTGCAGCAGCTAATTAACAAATACTGATAACAAGGAAGCAGGAGGACTATCTTCCCCATCTGGTTGTGCTGTCTTAGAAACAATCTTCTGAGGCCACAACAACCATAAATCATAAACAGCCTCATGTGTCTCCGTGATGAGACCTCTTTGATGAGAGGAACTGTGTGGAAGCAACAGCAACTTGGTCTTTTGCAAAGATTTCAAATTTATGTCCACTGAGGGACAAAACCAGCTCTGGGGATGTTTTTACCAGCTCAAGGTGCAAGCCAGATCAAGCAGCCTCCTCCAATCTCTCCTAAGTGTGCCAGAAGGGAAGTTCCAGGAGGCAACTTATGTGGCCTCTTCTCAGATCTCCAGGCAGAGGGTGGCTGGCCGCCACCTGGTTCAGGCTCAGTGCTTTCGGATGTGTGTGTGGTCAACCCAGGGCTTTTGCACTGAGCTATAGCCCCAGCCCTTTTTAACATTTTTGAGACAGGGTCTTGCTAAGTCACTAAGTTGCCCAGCTAGGCTTAACGGTGATCCTCCTGCTGGAGCCTGCAGAGCTCAGGGATTACAGGCACGTGCCACCACATCTTACACCCTCTTGAAGATGAATTTGGCCCCTGCTTCCTCCTGGTCAGCTTCTGCATCTGGGGACACCCCCTTTGGCACATCCCAGTCTCTCAAGTGCCTTCCCGAGACCTCCATTTCTCTTCATCCCCAGCACCCCTTGGACAGTGCCCCGAAGTCACCAATCTGAAAACCCTCTCCAGATCCCCTAGGTGACTTCCCAACACCCTTCAGAATGAAAGGTCCAGTCTTATGCTGCTGGGAAAGCCTGGAACTCCTCCTCCTTTCGTCATATCTGTCCGAAGCCCACAGCTGGACAGACCCGTGGTCCACTCTCCCAGTGTCCACACACCAGCCCAGCATTCTACAGTCACCCAGGGTCCACAGCAGACCACACTCATGGCTTCAAGGCGGCTCCTGGTATCATCCACAGCCCCACTGGGCATCTCCCATGATAGTTTAGGATCTTCCCCTGGTCCTTGGGTCCTGGGACCCCTGTGCTCTCTCTCTCAGTGGTGGCTTGGTGCCCATGCTCCCTGTATCCTCCCTGCCAAGGTCAGTCCCTGCACCTGCTTCTGCCTTCTCAGGAGCCGGCCCCACCCACGGGCCCTTTGGTTTTGTAAACGCAGCTCCCCTTCTCCCCAGCACCCTTGCCACTGGGTCCTGAACACATCCAAGCCTCTGCCATTAACACCCCCTCCAGGCCCTATCTCAATTGTTACATCTAAAATGTTTCAAAGGTCTCACATACCGCCTGCCATCCTACGGCCACCATTGTGCAGCTTTCCATTGAGCCACCGAAACAGTCCTCTCCGAGGTCACTATGACCTCCATGTCACCAAACCCAGGGCTTAGCTTCCTCACTGCTCCTGCTAGAAGATACCCGAAGATGCCTTCTCCTGCCAGCGACACTCTTCCCTGGCTTCTGCCCCAGAGGCAGCATGACCTAGTGGTTAGGAGCAAAGCCTGGGCTGGAACCCTGGTTCACCATGTACTACACAATTCCAGACAAGTCACTAACCTGCCTGTGCCTCAGCTTCTTTGCCAGTAAAGTGGGTAGGATTTAGCCACAGGGTCCTGAGGAGAGTCAGCATGATTTCAAACTCTCCTCCCCAGAACACCCTGTCCCCTGGCTCTATTTTTTCCACGGCACTAACCACGAGCCAAGGTGCCAACTTCTCCTACGTGCTGTTGGCCCCTACACTAGGTGGAGTGCTCCCCAAAGGCAGGGCTCCTGCTTGTTGTGCACTGTGGTACGTTTAGTGTCCAGGGCAGTTCCTGGCATAGCACAGGTGATAAAAGTTAAACTGATTCCCTTCTCTCCCCAGCTACTTCCCCGATTCTGGCCCTAGATCTCAGAGGGCCCCAGGGCTCCAACCTGGGCCCTTTTTGCACCATATGTCCTGGGAAACGTGCGCCCCACCACCCTCATGACTGCCAGCCTGCTGGATCATCAGCCTTCAGCCCCCTTTCTCACCAGCCACTTACCAGGTGTCTCAGTGGCAATTCAACCCATCCAAACCTGGTTGGCTTCCAGGGCTCTGGGCCCCCATTGTGTCCAGCTGCATAGGAGGCCTTGGTGGCTCCAAATCTCTGTCCAGGCTTGCACTGTTACGGCCTTCCTGCTGAACCTCAACTTTAGGCTCCGGGTCGCTCTCCTGCTCCCTGACCCTGGCTCCTTGATCCTCCAAATCTCTCACATCCCACCACTTTTCTCCACCCATCTTTTTTCGCACTTGGCCGTACCAGTCCCCTCCCCCCAGCCTCCTTCAAACCTAAAGAGACCCCGTCCTCTCCAGAGTGAAGCCCCGGGCTCCCTCTGCTGCCCCTCCCCCACCCTTAGCTCCCCACCCCCACCCTTGATTATTTATCTGGTTGCTGCCAGCTGAGGGGGGATGCTGTTGCCATGGGAACCTTCAGCCCCTAGTCAGGACTGCCTCTGTTCTCAGTAGGATGCTCTTGTCTGTCTAGACACCAACCCCAGGAGCCCAACCCCAGGTGGGGGGTGGAGGGGCAAAGGATGAATAATGCAGATGGGCCCACCCCAGCCTCAGGAAGCCGGCTGGGGGCTGGGGGTGACGGCAGGGAGGTGGTCAAGCCACGGAACCCATCAGAAACCTCTTATACCCGAGCCCTTGCCAGCCAATTCTGCAAGTCAACTACTTTCCTGGCCACAAGGCCACAGGCTTTACACACAGAAGTTTGGTATCTGCAGGCTGAGAAGGGAGGTGGCTCTTAAGTTCCTGAAGCACAGTTTGTCCAGAGTGGTTCTCCTTTACTGACTTTTTGGTTTGGGGTCCAGAAGGGCTGAGCTGCAGCCCAGGTTAGTCACTGACCCCGGGCAGGTGACTCCCCTTCTCTAGGCCTCAGTTTCCTCGCTGGTACAGACTCTTGAGGATGCAGACAGTTCACACAAAGCTCTCAGCAAACCTGGTGCCTGGCACACAGCTGGTACTCAGCACACGATAACAGCCTTTGCGGTACCCCCAAACTCAAGCCTCGCTTTTCCCAGTGGATTTCTGAGGCAGCTGACAAAATTAAACTCGATTTGGTCCCTCATGCATGAAATGAGGGAGTGGGTTGGCTCCACCACAGGCTGGAAGGAGCCCTGGAGATGGGAGTCCAGCCCCTCCTTGGGGAGGGGTCACTGTGACAGCAAGCCAGGGAGGGCTCCACCTGCAGTCAGTGCCATTGGAGCATGAGCTGAGCCATCCAACCAGAAGTTCAAAGGAACAGAGTGGTGGAGACCAAGTCGTCTTAGGGAGGGGCAGGAAAGAAGGCACAGGAGGGACTGAACCCACTGAACAAGTATTTCTCGGGCAACAACTGTGTGCCAGGCCCTGGGCTGGGTACAGAGAAAGAGGTACTGAAGGAGCTGGCGTGGCCCTGCCCCAGAGAGCACAGGCCTAGAGGTGGCCACCAGGAGGAGCCTTGGGCCCAGAAAGGGCAATGCCGGGCCAGGGGCCTCCTGGTGCCTAGTGACCTCTGCAGGCGGGCCACACCTCCGAGTTCCTTCTGTGAGGTTCCCAAACTCTTTTCTGCCTCTCCTGCCCAGCCACAGCCCCACCCGCTGGAGAAAGGCCAAGCTATTGCTGCCGAGTGAAGAAAGCCAAGCAGCAGAACAATGTGATTCCATTGTGAAAAAAACACAAAAAACCTCACAAAAGCCAAAAAGACACCAAATGTGTGTGACAGTGAATGCAGCATCAAGAGCCAGGGAGAGACACAACAACAGTGACAAGAGCTTATCTCCAGGGAGTGGGAAATGGGAGACAGGGAGGCTTCAACTTTAAGTATATATACATGCTTCTGTATTACTGAAATGTTTTACAACAAAGTTATGTTTTTAAAGGAAGTTAACAAAAAATGCCTTCAGATTTTGATTCAACTCTGAGATGATGTAAAAGAACACTAGAAGCCGGGCATGGTGGCTTACATCTGTAATCCCAGCATTTGAGGGACTGAGGCAGGAGGACCACCATCCTGGGCTAGTGAGTTCAAGACCATCCTGAACTACACAGTGAGACCCTGTCTCAAAAAACAAAAAGGAAGAAGAGGAAGAGTACTAGAGTATCTGGACGCTCTGACACCTCCTCATCCTCGAGAGCAGACGGTGCTGTGTGAACTTGGCCAAGCTCTGCTCTCTGGGCCTCACTGTGTCTCATCTGCATAGGAGGCCTCTGTGGCTCCAAATCTCTGTCCAGGCTTGCACTGTTACGGCCTTCCTGCCTGTGGAGACTGGCCTTGGGGCCTGGGTGACCTCTGCTGAGGGTCTAATGTATTTTTTTCCCAAGTGCTGGATTGCAAGTCTCGAGTGTCCCCAGTTCTGCCTGGGTCCTCACAGTCCAGCTTCCTGCTGCCTGAGAATGATGTCCAGATCCATCCCTTCCCCTCCTCCAGGAGCTGCCAGCCCAGGGCGCTCTCTCCCCACAGTCACATGGATGCGGCAGAGCTGGGATCTCGCCTGTCTCTGCGCCCCTCCTTTGCTCAGCCCCATCAGGGGAGGAGAACGCATAGGGCTGAGATGGCTCAGAGCCTGCTCTGGACCAATGGGTGAGGCACCCCCACCCAAGGCAGTCATGGAACCCTGAAGTGTATTCATCTGCACTTCTAGCCAGACCATCTTCTGAGCATTAACACCTGGTGGTTCCTTCATTCTTCAGATATTTCTCCAGTGCCTTTCGTGTGTCTCATCCTGAGAACTCAGTGGTGAGGACAGTAGACCCAGCTCCTGTCATGGAAAGGACCATCCTGCCTCTTCCCTTCTGGGCAGACACCAGTAAGACACTAACAAGGAGGCCTGAGTCCCGGTCCAGACAGTGAGAGAAAAGTCAGGGCAGAAAGGTGTTCTTTCCCACAAAAAAAATGCAACCCAGGAGACTGATAGTCTCTCTCACTGGTGCTATCTTAGAATATTTTATTAAGCACCTGTTGTATTATTATCTTGGTACCAGGGATTGAACCCAGGCCTGTGTATATGCTAGGCAAGTGCTCTGCCACTGAGCTATACCCACCCTTCACACCCACATCGTATCTCCTAATCCCATCCCCATGTGCAGATGAGGAAACTGAGGCCCAGTAAAGGGGCTTGTGCAAGGGGATGCAGGAGAGCTAAGCCTCCAACTGGTCCAAATGGAGCCAAGTCCTTGCTCTTCCTCAGCACACCCTGGGACTTGGTGACGGGGCCAGTTTGCATGGGAAACTCATCCTTGGGAATTTCCTTCATGGCCCTGCTGGAGGGCCCTTGGCTCTGGAGAGCAATCCCCCTCCTCCTCCTTTGGGCAGAGCCTCCTACCCAGCCCCAGACCAGACCGCCATCTGTCGGTCCTCACACCCTCCTGCTGTGGCCCTGCCCTCCACCTCAGCTGGGCCTGGGGGAGCCAGGGAGCCAGTGAGCAGCTGGTCACTACCTTCTACATAATTAGCCCTCAGAGACCAGCTTGGAGCTGGGAGGGAGGCCCGGGACCATCTCAGCAGGCTGATCTGGCCAGCCCAGGTCCTGTTGGGAAGCAGGGGCCTGCCCTCTGTCTCCATGGCAACCCCACCCCCCATCTCAGTGACCACTGACCCGTCCCCACCCCTTCCCCAGTTGGGGGGCTCCGCAGGCTTCTTCTGGGCACATCTGTCTTACTACACCTCTGAGCTGACAGCTCCATTGTTAGAACTGTGTGCCTGGTAGTGACCCAATTAACACACATCTACATTAATTTGCATAAATCCTGGGTTGTGGGGCCCAGGGTGCTGCTACCAGGGAGAAACCTAACAAAAATCCAAAATCTTTCCATCCCATTGGGCTATCTCCACATCCACCATCTGGTGCAAACCTACAGTGTCCACAGGGGGAGTGACTCTGATTCAGTTTCCCCCTTGGGAGATGACATGGATGCACACCTCAAAGTGGTGCTGACAGGGCTGAGGAGTCTCTTAGATGTGTTTCCAAGTCCAGGCCTCTCCCCAACCCCAGGAGCCTGCTCCCTGGATGTGGAGTGACTGTGCTACTGCCTCCCACTTGGTTTTTGCCCTCCCTGATGTCTGGGTTCCAGCAGGAAGTGGATTAGAAGCTGGAAAGGCCAGCTTCACATGTCTGACCTTCTGTCAACAATGTCTCCTATGGCCTCTGCCCTTCAGCAGGTGTATCCCGGGAGCAAAGGACATCTGAATGGGCTCTGACCCATCTCCACCCCCTCTGAAGACCATAGATGACTTAAGAGCAGTGGGAAAAGGCACTTGAGTCAGGCGGTTTAGGTCTGGTACTCACCGCTTTAGGAGCTTTTTCTTTATCTTTGACACATGCCTTAGTTTCCCCCTTTGTAAAATGAGGATAACGATGGCCTTCCCACCTCCTGGAGTTGTAAAAATTAAGTGAGATAATGTGAATGAGATAATGGCAGTGTATGGTGTAGTAAGCACTCCACATATGTCAACTATTATTAAAGTTATGATAATATGAGCTGGGCGTGGTGGCGCACCTCTGGAATTCTAGTTCCCAGGAGGCTGAAGTAGGAGGACTGCTGCGAATTTGACACCAGCCTGGGCTACACAGTGAGTTCAAGGTCAGCCTGAACTACATATTGAGACCCTGTCTCAAAAAAAAAAAAAAAAAGGAATAATGAAAAAACTCTGGATGCAGAGTAACTTGTGGTAGCTGCACATGATGGAACCCAGGGCCCACTTGAAGAGGGGGCCAAGAGAAAGGATAGAGAAAGAATCACAAAACCATTAACTTGGTGGCTCTGGGGAGCAAGATTATGGGGAGTCCTTGAGATTCTGCAAGGTTTTTACCTTTAGGAATAATACTTTTATAAGAAAATAAGGCATCAAAGGAAGAAACCAAGGAGGGGTAGAGGGGCATGGGTGCAACCCTGAGCTGTGGGTGGGGTATGCAACTGTTCGTGTTGGGTGCAGCACATTCAGGGACAAAGCCCAGAAGTCTTGGGCCAGCTTTGGAAGTGGGATAGTGTAGATGACAGGGCAGCTCTGGAAGGTGGCAGGGATGGGCAAGTTGCAGCCAGACCTCAGGCCCCGGGTGCCAGGCAGTGGTCCCAGAAAGGCAGGTAAGGCCCAATGGGACCAGGCACTTGGGAGGAGGCTGGACTGGATTGTGTGTGTGTGTGTGTGTGCGTGCGTGCGTGTGCGCGCGCGCGCGCCAGGGCCTTTCTTGGCAAGCCTGGGTCCATTCCCACTCCACCTCTGTCCGTGTTGCTGTGCCCAGACTGCTGGGACCAAGGCAGGCTCTGGAGTGGGCAGCACAGTCCTGGGAGGAGGGAAGAGCTGAGCACAAACAGGACCTCCCCAGAGATGCTGCTGCAGATAACTGAACATTTGGATAGAGAAAAGGGTGATTAATCAGATTCCCCGACTAAGCACAATGGGCACTGCCATATAATTAAGCCAAAAACTTGCAGCAAAAAGCACCTTAATGGAGCAGGCACTTAGGCAGAACATTCATCACGGCAGCATTCAGAATTCCAGGGTGGCTGGAGGGACGGAGGGCTGGGGGAGAGCAAAGAAAACCACATGGAGTTAAAACCGATTGTGAACACGGCTGAGGCCGGGAGCCCAGGAGTTATCAGCTCTGGCTCTGAGTCAGGGAGACCTGGAATTATGCTCCAGCTCACAGGTTCTGCAAAGGCACCTGGAGCCTCAGTTTCCTCAGCTGTAAAATGAGAGTAATGTTTACTTCCTGGCTTTATGTAAATAATGTAAAGAACTCTGGATATATTAGGTGTTCAACAAATGATGGTGGGTTGGACAAGCCACCTTCCCTCTCTGGATTTTACTTTCTTCTCATGGGGAAGAGAGTTCTAAGGCTGTTTCTTTCTCTCTCTATCTCTTCCTCCCTCTTCATTCCTTCCCTTTCTCTTTTGTTTTGTTTTTGGCAGTACCAGGGATTAAACCCATGGTCTTTGCACTGAGCTCCATCCCTAGCACTTTATTTTTAGAAAAGGTTTCAGTAGCCCAAACTGGGCTCAAACTTGAGATCCTCCTGCCTCAGCCTCTGGAGTGCTGGGATTATAGGTGTGTCCCACATGTCCTGTCTTCTTTACAGAGAAACTGCAAGATCAAGTAAAATGATGATCTCAAAAACAATACACTAGAGGTCTTTGTCTCTCCTTTGTTTAGAGACAGCCCCGCAGATCTGGCCCTGTAATAAAGGCTTGTTAGGGCCTGGTTTAAAAAAAAAAAAAAAAATATATATATATATATATATAGAATGCGCTTTCTAAACAGTAACTTGCTATGCCCGCATTGTCATTCATTATTAAAATAATTATTGAATCCTTGGTTTCATACTAAGGTAGGATTTTTGGTTTTGGGGGGTGTGTGTGTGTGTGTACGTGTGTGGTATTGGGGACTGAAACCTGACCTCTATCCCCAGCCCTTTGTAAATTATGAGACAGCATCTCATTAATTTGCCCAGGCTGGTCACATCCTCCTGCTTCAGCCTTCTAAGTAGTTAGGATTACAGGCACATGCCACTGTGCCTAGCCTCCAGTCAGATTCTTGCTGTTTGTTCCTCAAGAGCTTCATGGTATATTAAAAGTATGGCCACACTATCTGAGTGTGAATCCTATCTTCAAGATTATTAGTTGTGTGACCTTCAGCCAGGTCACTTAACATGTCTGTTCCTTAATTTTTTCATCTTTAAAATGGGGACAGGCCGGGGATTTAGCTCAATGGTTCCACCGCCTGCCTCGCAATCGGAAGGACCCGAGCTCGATCCCAGGAACCTAAATAAATAAGTAAGTAAATAAAATAAAATGGGGATGATGAACTTGGCCTGGTGACTTAGGTTTGTAATCCCAGCACTCTGGGAGGCTGAGGCTGGAGGATGGCAAGTTTGAGCCCAGCTTGGGCATGGGCAGTTTAGCAACTTAGTGAGACTGTCTCAAAATTTAAAAGAAAAGGGGATGAAGCCAAGAGCACACGTCCATGGGGTCACTGTGAGGCTGTAGAAGGGAACATGTGTAAAGGGCTCCAAATACTACCTGGCTCATGGCTATGCAGGTGCTGGCTGTGGGGCTGCAGTGAGTCTGGGCCCAGAGCACCCCTGTTGTGAAGGGGAGGGACCACAGGCTGTCCTCCACACATGCCCCCGTGAGGCCAGGTGGCCCTTCCCCCACCCAACCGATCCAGTCCAGCAGCGGCCTGGCCTGTGGGGCCACTTGGTCCTCTCTTTCTCATCCGCCTAAGCAGCACTCACGGACACTGACCTGGTGTTGGGCCTCTCCTGGCGCCCAGTGGAATGGGGGCAGGTCTCGCTGTGTAGCCCAGGCTGGCCTTGAACTCATTATGCAGTCCAGGCTGACCTCAAACTCTTGGAGATCCTCTTGCCTCAACCTCCCAAGCCTGGGATTATAGGTGTGCAACACCACACCTGTCTTGTCACTTCTTTTTAGCATTGTCCTGGAGGTTCTAGCTAGGACAGTTAAGATAAGAAAAAGTAACCAAAGTCATCCAGATTGGAAAAGAAGAAATAAAACTCTCTATTTGTAGGGGACATGATCTCCTATGTGGAAAAAGCTAAGATATGAGAGCTTATAGGTCAGTGAGGGTGCAGAATCCAGGATCAATATGCAAAAGTCATTTGTTATTTCTACATATTAGCAATGAAGAATCCAAAGATGAAAATAATTTCATTTACAATAACATCAAAAGGAAGAAAATACTTAGGATAAATTTCTCCAGAGAAAAACCAGGCATAGGGGATCACACCTGTAATCTCAGTATTCAGGAGGCTGAGCCAAGAGTATCAGCATGAGAGACCAGCCTGAACTACATAGTGAGACCCTGTCTCAAAAGCAAAACCAAAACTAAGGTACTCAGGACAGTGTAGTTCAGGCACTTATGTCTTTAGACAGACATACAGATAAATGGAATAAAAGAGTCCAAAAATAATCCCATACACTGATGGTCAATTTCTTTCCAACAAGGATGCTACAGCCACTCAATGTACAAGTTCATCCTTTCAACAAATGGTGATGGGACAACTAAACATCCGTCCTCACCCAAAAGAATGAAACTGGACTCCCACCTCCTGCCATATCTTTTTTTTTTTTTTTTTGGTACCGGGGATCAAACTCGGGTCCTTGTGCTTGAGTAGCAGGCAACGAAACCACTGAGCTAAATCCCGGGCCCTCCTGCCATATCTTAAAACTCAAAATGTATCAAAAACCTAAATGGGGCTGGGGATTTAGCTCAATGGTGCCTCTGTCTGCCTCGCAAGCGCAAGGTCCTGAGTTTGATCCCTGGTACCAAAAAAAAAAGAGAGAGCCAACCCACAGAATGGAAGATACTTGTAAATCATACATCTGGTAAGGGTCTAGAATCCAAATATATAAAAAACTTTCATCCATTAATAAAAAGATAAATAACCCAATTTTAAAATGGGCAAAGAATTTGAATAGAAATTGCTCCAAAAATATACTAATTACACATGAAAATATGCTCAAAAGTAATAAAAAAGACAGATAATAAACTGGGTGTGGTGGTATACACTTGTAATCCCAGCACTCTGGGAGGCTGAGGCAGGAGAATTGCAATTCAAGCCCAGCCTTGGCAACTTACTGTAGCAACACACTGTCTCAAAATTTAGAAGTATAATAAAAAAGGCCTGGGCTTTAGCTCAGTGGTGCCACCGCCTGCCTTGCAAGTGCAAGAACCCAAGTTTGATCCCCAGTACCAAAAATAATAATAATAATAATAATAATAATAATAATAATAATAATAATAAAGGGCTGGAGGGGCTGGGGATTTAGCTCAGTGGTTCCGCTGCTTGCCTTGCAAGCACAAGGACCCGAATTCGATCCCTGGTACCGCCCCCCAAAAAAGGGCTGGGGATGTATCTCAGTGCAAAGGCCCTGGATTCAATTCCCACTACCAGCCAGGGATTTAGCTCAGTGGCACTGTACCTGCCTGGCAAGTGCAAGGTCCCAAGTTCAATTCCCTGTACTGAAAAAAAAAATTCCCACTGCCAGAAAAAATAAAAATAAAGAAAGGTGGGGGAAGTTGAGGATATAGCTCAGTGCAAAGATTCTGGGTTTAACCCACAGTACACGAAAGAAAGAGGTTGGGGGAGAGAGAGGGAGGGCAAAAGGAGGGAGGAAAGAAGAAAGAAAGGAAGAAAGAGGAAGAAAAGTTTGAGGCCAGCCTGGGCTACATAGCAAGAACCTGTCTCAAAAAAAAAAAAAAAATTTGTACACAAATGCTCACATAAAAGCCCCAAAGCCCATCAACTCATGGATAAACAAAATGTGATACACTGATACAGGAGATTATTATTAAACCACAAAAATGAACGGAGTATTGATACAGGATACAACTGGATGCCTCTTAAAAACATTATAGTAAGTGAAATAAACCAGATACATGCTGTATAATTCTACTTATATGAAATGTCCAGAATAAGCAAATCCTATTCAGAGAAACAGAAAGTGGATTAGTAGCTGCCATGGGCTAGCAGCAAGCGGGGGTGGGGAGTAACTGCTAATAGATTCAGGGTGTCTTTTTAGGATAATGAAGATATTCTAGAATTAGTGGTGAGGGCTACACAACTCTGTGAATGTACTAAAAGCCACAGAGTGTGTACTTTATTTATTTAGTTAGCTGTGTTGGTGGATTGAACCCAGCACCTCTCACCTATGCTAAACACACACTCTACCCCGGAGCTACACCCAGGACCCACGGTGTATGCTTTAAAAAGGAAAACTGTGCAGAACATGCCCATAACTTGATGCGGCAGGGCCACAGGCTAAGCAGGAAAGCAGGCTGGGAGTGGCCCCCGGGGACCAAACATCACCCTCGAGGTGTCAGGCACCTATTGTGGGGGATCAAACAAGAGTTGGAAGGTCATTTCCCCTGGCCGGGTCACTCTTCGAGTGACCTGATGCATGGGGGAAAGAATCCCATTCCCTCACTTACTTGGTGGCCTCCTGTACTGAGGCGCCCAAGAAGGAAACTGACTGGAAACCAGCCTCACTGCTATGGCAACAGCAGCCACTCCTGCCTGCTCCTCCTTCTGACCAAGAGCCAGGTGGGGAAGTCTGCCCAGCAACAGCAGTGGTGTCAGGAGCCAGTGGGCAAAGGTGTGGGGCAACCTTGGGATCCCCTACAATTTACTGTCCCAGCCTTGGCTGAGATCTCAGCCTCCTTCTCCTTCCAGGGGAGGATCATAGCAGCCACCAACATCTGGACTGTGGTGCAAGCCAGCCTGGGGTGTGGAATCATCAGCCCCGTGGGACTGGTGAGGGTGCCGAGGCTCTTCAAGGTGAGGGACCTGCAGCCGGGTATCTCCCCTTTGCCCTGCTCATCTCCTGTCACAGGCTAAGGGGGCATGAAGGAATCAGTGAGTGGCGGAGTGCCACTTTTGACGGTAATCCACCTACTATGGGGAGTAGTGTTCCGTTCTGATCTGGCCAAAGGAGTCACTTGCAGCCCTGAGTGCAGCCTGGAAACAAGGGATGGGGGAGAAGGGTTACACAGACCCCAGTGACTGATGTGCCCTGCTCTGAACTTGCGCACAAGCATTAAGGACAATGGCTCAGATTTTGGGTGCGCTGACTCTGTGCCAGGCTTTGTGCCAAGCACTCAGTGTACACCATCCCATTTAGCCCTCATAACTACAGATGAGGGGCAGGGTGGACCTATTCTTCCAAGGAAAGCAGGCTCTAGCTCAAGATCTCAGGGCTGCAGAGGGGGAGACTGTGGCACACCAGGCGGTCTGACCCCAGAGCCTGAGCTCTTAGCCAGACACCCACAGGCCCCTCCACAGCTCTCCAGGCTCCCTCTGTCCTCCCCTGGGTAGGCAGGAAGATTGAAAAGGAGGGCAGAGAGGAGCTGAGGGAGGAGTGGAGCTGCCTCCTGCAAGCGTTTCCTGGCCCTGGGCCAGGGGCTGGGAGAACTTGTTGGAGGAGGTGCTGGCCTTGTGCAGGTAGGGGCTGGAGAGAGAGGGAAGAGAAGGCCTGGCTCCTAGGACCTATTATGTGCCATGCCGAGCAGAACTCCGTATAGGTGGCACCTGACTCCCAAAATGACAGGAAGGGGTAATAACAGCCAACATTTATATGCCATGTGTCTCTCCAATGCTTGGAAAGGCATTCTTCATTTACTCCACACAGAAACACGCCAGGCACACACACACACTCAGATTATCTGGACGTGGGAAACTGAAGCACGAAGTCACTTGCCCGAGGTCTCCTGGCTGACAAAGATTTGTACCAGGTCTCTGGCCCTAGAGTCCATGCACTAGACAGACTCACTCACTACCTTACCAGGAGAGTGGGTAGCTCTTTCCCTGCGGGAATGAGCCCTTCCTGAGCTCAAGTGTGCCAGCAAGTTTGAGTCTCCGCTCCTGAAGATGTCTGTGGCATTAGGATTTATTCAGTGGCACCTCCTACACTGTGGGCACCTTGCCACTACTCCCCACCAACCCCAGCCAGAAACCGGGGGCCACGGGGAAAGTTTAGCTGCAGACTCTTACCTGCAGATGTCCAGAACTGGGTATAGTGGGGACAATTTCTTCCGCTTTCCTGGGACAGTGTATTTTGCTCAGGTTATTTTTTGTCTGGAATCACATACCCAACCTCAGAAGTGGCACCAGCCTTCTCTCTAGAAAAATCCTTGAAGGGCCCCAATGCCAGGTTCCCTGTCCTCGCCTAGGGCAGTGTGGAAAGGAGTCAAAGACTGGACATAAAAACCCCTCCCCTTGGTTTCTGTGTACAACAAAGGGTGGGAGGATCCCTGAGAGAGGTTCTTGGGGACCCTCCCTGCATTGCAGGGTTCTGTGGCTGGGAGGACTCTCTCCAGCAGACAGCGAGGACTACAGGTTTCACAGACACACCTGCCCACTAAGCACCGGTGATGATGATTCCTACAGGCCATAATCAAAGAAGTCTCGATTTTCTAAGCTTTAACTAAGTACCAGGTGCAGTGCTGAGTGCTCTTCATGTCTCCTCTCACTGAGTTCACTTGGCAGCTCGGAGACATAGGTATGATCATTTCCACTCTTCAGATGAGGAAATGAGGCTGAGAGGCGTGAGGCCTCTGCTGCTCACGTTCCTAGGGAAGAACAAAGACAGGGCTCCCAGGCCTGCAGCTTCCTCTTCTGCAAGGTGTGGCGATCCTGCCACCCCGGTTGCAGCTGGGAGGGTGAGAGCTGATCACACACGTCAAGCATTGGGCCTAGCAGGCTTGAGGAACCGTCTCCACAGCCTCCTAGGCCCCACTTCCCGGCCTATGGAGTCCAGCCTGTCAGAGCTGACAATTACATGTGATTCTCAGGCTGGACCCCAGACAGCCTCTCACTTCAGCGGAGGATCCCTGTGTCCCTGGTGGCCTGTCTTGGGGATGACAGCTAGTGGCAGCTTGGGGACAGGAGTCCACTCGGATGGCTCATGGGGCTGCTGGCCAGACAGGCGGTGACAGGCTGAGAAGCTGGCAATCCCCAAGGCTGATTAAGCAGCAGGGGAGACTCTTTTGCACCTGACCCCCACATCCAGACCCTGCTCTTTAATGTTTGGGTGCTTTCAGGACCAGGGCAAACAGCTGGACGTGGTGATGCATGGCTGTAATCTCAGCCCTTGTGAAGCTGAGGCAGGAGGATTGCCATGAGTTTGAGTCCAGCCTGGGCTATATAGTGAGTTCAAGACCAGCCTGAACTGCATAGTGAGACCTGTCTCAAAAAAGAAAAAAAAAAGGGCTGAGCACTGTGTCTGCCTCACAAGTGCAAGGTCCTGAGTTTGATCCCTGGTACCAAAAAAAAAAAAGAAAAAAAAAAAGGACCAGGGCAAGAGCACCAATGGAGGCTACACATCATGTGCCTAAATAGTTAAGAACTATAACCAAGATAACTCTCAAACAAAATATGTTATATCCTCCTTCTCATACCTACTGGTTTGGACAGCCAGGCTGGGAATTTCAATTTCTCTGACTGCTTTGAGTTTGGTGCCAGAAGAGAGGTGCATCTTTGGACATCTGGGAAAGCCAGGCAAGGTGACATTCATATTTCTGGAGGGGGCCTCATACCCAGGTCTGAACTCTCAAGAACACACAACAGCGACAGACACGCACGCACACACACCCAGCAGTCAGCTTGCTCTCCCAGTCCAGGTGTGAATATACCAGCAACACAGGCTCTCCTATGGAGAAGGCCCCGCAGGTCTTGCAAGTGGGCCTGGAGCTGCCTGGTCAGCAGACTCTGGGGGTCTGAGTATCTCCAGTGGGGTCTAGGTAGGAGGGTGTAGCAAGGGGCATGCCCTGAGGAGGGCAGGGTACGGCCCCCTAATATCCCTGGTACTGGCCCCTCGGCAAGCGGGCTGTGGTGTCCTCTGTGAGCAACCTGGTAAATGCTCCCAGGGAGTGGAGGGCTCGGGAAATCAAGTTCTGGTCTCAGCTCTGTCCTGTGCCACCTGTGACCCAGTGAATCCCTCTCTTGTGTCCTGTCTGCTCCTCTGGAAGGCTGGAAGTCCAGAGTGACAGCAAGAAGCCATGCGGAAGGGCTTGGGCCTTACCTGTTCAGCTCTACCCTGACCACTAAAGGTCTCTGAGAAGCCTTCTGTGTGATCCCACATTTCTTACTGGCTTCCTGCCTGCTTTTTTTTTTTTTTTTTTTGGTGCCAGGGATTGAACTCGAGACCTGGCACTTGCAAAGCAGGCGCCGGAACCACTGAGCTAAATCCCTGGCCCATGGCTACCTTTTAACAGCACATCCCAAGTGTGATCACTGACGGCACTGGAATCCCCAAGGGCAGTACCTGTGCCTCCCTTACCCCGCATCTCAGCACCCGCACATGCTCGGTGCAGTGAGAACCCAGTGGATGTCTGGCTGGCTGAATGGACTGGGAAGCCTTGTGGTTAGTCACTTGCCTTCACCTGCCTGGGGTTCACTCAAGCATCACCCCTTCACCGAGCGCCTTGGGAAGGCCACGCTCCATGCCTGGCTCTCAGATACTGCACCAGGCCTCAGCAAGCTCACAGACCAGGGAGAAGGATTCGATGTAGAACTGGGAGCAGAAATGCAACAGCATGATGTCCGTGGGCTGAGGGGCAAGGGCAAGGTGCGTACAGAGGAAATGATGAATGAGCCAGCCTAAAAGATGGACAGGGGAAAGGACTCTGGAGGCAGAAGACCAATTCAGCCAGGCATAGTGGTACATGCCTGTAATCTCAGCACTCAGACTTCTGTGAGTTCAAAGTCAGCCTGAACTACATAGTTCAAGGTCTATGAGACAGTGTCTCAAAAAAACCAAAAACCAGGGCTGAGGATTTAGCTCAGTGGTTCCGCTGCCTGCCTAGCAAGTGCAAGGTCCCAAGTTTGATCCCCGGTACAAAAAAAAAAAACCCAAAAACCAAAAACCAAAAACCAAACAAAAAAACAAAGTACCAAAGCAGGCAGACTTTCAGTGTCCCACTGTCTAGACTACTGTGGTCCTCAATCACGAGCAGCACCATCTGGAAACTTCATAAAGAATCCAATTCTAATCTGAGTGTGGTCACACATGCCTATAATCGAGGGACTCTGCGAGGCTGAGGCAGAAGGATCACAAATTCAAGCCCAGCTTGGGTAACTTAGTGACTTAGCAAGACTCTGTCTCAAAATTTAAACTAATAGAGGGCTAGGGATGAAGCTAAGTCTGAAGGCCCTGGGTTTATTCCCTGGTCACACAAATTCTAGAGCCCTACACCAGACCTGCTAAATAAGAAACTCTGGGGAGAGGTCTAGAAGTGTGTGCTTTAACAAGCCCTCCGAGTGACTCTGACACCATGACTTTAGGCTTCATCAGGCAGGGAGGAAGGCTAGGCAGGATCAGCACTGCACTTTATTAAGGTCACTCCAACAGCCGATGGGAGGGCAGTTCCAGGGCAGTCGGTGAGGGGCTAGCAAAAGGGTTTGAATCTGAAAGTTGGTCTCTGTGGATGTCACCTCCAGCTGGACAGAGCTGCTGCAGAACAATACAGCTTCTCATGTGAAAGGGAAGAGGCCACTGGGAAGGCCAAGATGCCTGCTGGGCACAGGGCCTGTTACCAAGGTGACCACCTGTCACTTGGAGAAAGGGGCAGGGTCCCACAGAGGGGTCCATGAGGGGAGGTGGCTGCCATAGCAACCTCCCCTCAGGTGGGGCAGGGAAAGAGAAGAAGGAAGGCTGGTTGTCCCCAGATTCCTCCTCTCATTCCCAGAATGAAGCCCACTGGCCCTGTAGCCCTAAGTTTCCCCTCTGACCCCATCTGGCCATCATCCTCCTCTCTCCAAGTGGGCCCTTGGTGGCAGTTTCTTCCTGTCAGCATCATGAAGCCACACCCACCTGGGCTTCCTTCTCAGCATATTGACCTCCTCTCAGAGGCCAGAGCCTCCTCTCTACCAAGCCCTCACTTTCCTTTGCCAAGGCTGCTGTGACCCATGTGGGAGTGGTGACCCAGACTGGTGGAGGGATCTTCCCATTCTGCCCTCAGCTGGCACGCTGGCATCCCTAGCCCTCTATTAGTTTAAATTTTGAGACAGAGTCTTGCTAAGTCACTAAGTTACCCAAGCTGGGCTTGAATTTGTGATCCTTCCACCTCAGCTGGGACAGGTCATCTGGAAGGGCACCCCAAACAGCTTCTCAAGACCCTCCACAAGAAAGCTCCAGACAACTACAGCCCAACTTGATCATCAGGATGGAAAATGCAAAGTTCAAGCAGTCTGAAGTGCAAGAGGCCTGGGCTAGAGGTCTACACCAACAGTGCTGACCCAGGCAGGCTTAGTCATATCTCAAGACTGTTTCCTTGTTTGTTTGTTTTTTTTGGTACCAGGGATCGAACTCAGGATGTTGCACTTTCGAGGCAGACCACGAGAAACCACTGAGCTAAATCCCCAGCCCCTGTTTCCTCCATTTGTACATAAAAGACAATATCTACATAATGGTTATGTGCCCCCTGGGATCACCACAGAATCAAAGGAAGAAATGCACCTGTAGCAGAAGCACAGGCATGCCTAGCATTCCAGTACTTAGGAGGCTGAGGCAGGAGGAGCATGAGTTCAAGGCCAGCACAGGCTACACAGTGAGTTCAAGGCCATAGTATCTCAAAAAGCCAAAAAAAAAAACAAAACCAAAAAACCCAACTTGCTGTTACTGTTACTATTACTATTAATCACCTGGCAATGAATGGAGTCCTGCCTGGTAAATTGGCTCCCCCAGGCAATTTATATTTCCTATAGTCCTTGTAGCTTTCAATCACTACAATCTGCCAGGAGCACCTAGGAAGCTTAGTGCGAAGGGACTTGGGGTCTTCTCTAACTCACCACGCTGTACTGTGTGCAGGGCAGAAGCCCCGCTCCCCAGCCTCTAGGGAGAGGTCCTTATCCCTCCCCCCATGTTGCAGGTGCAGGTGTCAGTGTCTCTGTGGGAGAGCATGAGCTGAGTGGCAGCTTCAGGAGCTGGGGCTACAGGGAAGCCCCAGCCAACCCTCTCCCCGCCGAGAGCTGATAATAGGAGAAGCTCTGATTATGCTCTAATTGCTTTCTTCCAGGCAGCTTCTCTGGAGCCAAGGAGTTCAGAGTTCATGAATAAATGAAGAGAGAGGAAGTGGGAAGGGATGTTTATTGATCCACAAATCTCTGCATGCCAGTGTCTGCCCCACAAATGCTTGGGCATGCAGCAGTGTGCAAGGGTTTTTCTCTTGCCTTTTTTTCCCCTTCAGTACTGGAGATTGAATCCAGGACCTCACACGTGGTAAGCAAATGTTCTACTCTTGAGCTACATCCTCAGCCCTTTAAAACATTTTTTCTTAAATTTCTTTGAGGGCTGGGGATTTAGCTCAGTGGTTCTGCCGCCTGCCTCACAAGAGCAAGGTCCTGAGCACGATCCCCGGTACCAAAAAAATAGAAAAATTTCTTTGAGACAAAGTCTCATTTAGTTGTCCAGGTTGGCCTGGAACTTGCAATCTTCCTGCCTCAGCCTCCCAAGCAGCTGGGATTTCAGGTATGCACCACCATGACTGCCTCAGTGTGCAGTTTTGAACACATACAAACCAGCACACACATGCCCCCTCCCCCAGTTCCTCTCTCCCTGGAACAGACCGGAAGGGGTAAGAGGAAGATCCAAGAAGTGTCCTAAATTGGTTTTGGGTCCCAGTCCCAAAACTACTCCTGACTTGCACTGTAGTCTTGGGAAGTCACAGACCATCTGTGGGCTTCAGTTTTCCCAGCTAGTCAGGGTGGAAGTGACATTGGACAGTCTCTCAGAAAACCCACCCTTGGGCTGGGGATGTAGCTCAGTGGTGCTGCACCTGCCTGGCAAGTGTAAGGTCCTGAGTTCGATCTCCACTACCAAAAAAAAAAAAAAAAAAAAGAAAGAAAAGAAAGAAAAAGAAACCCAGCCTTTCACATGTCGGGGAAAACGTGCAGCTAGAATGAGTAATGAGCTAGGCCAGGTGGGCACTGGCCCCTGAGGCCTCCATCCAATACCTCACCCTCTAAGAAACGCAAGCTGGAGGCTCCAGGGAAGTGGCTGGAAGGATGCCCACGTTCAGTGCCACCTCCATGAGGCTAGGACACCTGGTGGTCAGATGTCTGCTCTGCCACTTGCAGTCTGTAAGGCCCTGGGCAAGGCGCTCTTTCTCTTTATTCTTGTACTACCAGAACCAATTGATTTTTTTCCCCCCAGTACCAGGGATCAAACTTAGGATCTTGCACTTGCAAGGAAGGCACAGCGTCACTGAGCTAAATCTCTGGTCCGTTTTGCAGTACTGAAGATAGAACCAAGAATCTTCACACTGAGCTATATCCCCAGTTTTTATTTATTTATTTATTTTTTTTGGTGCCAGGGATTGAACTTGGGACCTTGTGCTTACAAGACAGGTGGCAGAACCACTGAGCTAAATCCCCAGGCCACCCTAATTTTTTTTTTAATGTTATTTTTTATCTTGAGACAGGGTCTCACTAAATCACTAATTTGCCTAAGCTGAGTTTAAACGTGGCAATCCTGCCTCAGCCTCCCAGAGTGCTGGGATTACAGGCATGTGCCACCATGGCCAGACCTTCAAGTTTCTTGAGCCTCAAGCTGCTCCTTGTGTCAAACAAGAATGACAGAGGATGTGTTGTGAAGGGTCACCAAGGGTATTACTGGTTCGAGTCCTGTGCCTGGCAAGGAGTATGCATTTGATGAGTGGGAGCTGTAACTGCTAACACTGCCAACAGCCCTGCAAGGGACAGACTGTTGCTTGCATTGCAGAGGAGGAAAATGAGAGGTCAGGGATTTAGCTCAGTGGTACCAAAAAAAAAAAAGAAAATGAGGCACAGGTTTGGGCTGTGGCTCAGTGGTAGAGTACTTACTTGCCTAGCATGAGCAAGCCTCAGTGCCATGACAGAGAGAGGTGGCTTGCCCAGTGCCATGCATTAAGTGGCCTACTTTGTGTGACCCACCTGTGTCCCCAGAATGGGACTGGCATACAGTAGGTATCCATAAATAATGTTCTAAATTACAGAAAAGTGGAGAAAAAACCCTGCATAAAACAAGCCCTGTTTCTACTGTCCAAGGTAGGGGATGGGCTGATGGAAGAAGTACAGCAAAATTTCTTTCAAGGTCACAGTGAAATGCTGGGTTTGAGGGGCCCCAGGACTCCTTGCCTCCTAAAATGGAGAGATTGGGATCCTTGGTATGTACTTTATTTATTTTGGTTTTCTGAGACAGTGTCTCGTTATGTATTTCAAGATGGTCTTGAGCTCACTATGGAGCCCACACTAGCCTCAAACTCACAACAATCTTCCTGCCTCAGCCTCCTGAGTGCTGAGTGCACAGGTGTGCACCACCATGCCCAGCCAGTATGTGTTTTTTGTTTTTTTTTCGGTGCCAGGGATCGAACTCAGGACTTGTGCTTGCAAGGCAGGCAAGGTGTCACTGAGCTAAATTCCGAGCCTGCCAGTACATGCTTTTTGAAAGAAAACTTTTTAATACTTTAACTATTATTTTATTTTATTTTTCAGAGGGCAGGGGAGTTTTATTGGAAAGAATAGCTCCTGGGTTTCCAGGAGTCCCAAGTGGGTGGCCCTTGAAGGAAATATTTTTATCCCTTCATGACTTCCACTAAGGAGCCAAAGTGAGCAACCCTGGCTTTCATATCTGCCAGACTCTGCTCTGCCACTGCCTTGCTGTATGACTATGGGCAAAGGGCTTCGATTTCAGAGCCTTGGAGTCCTCATCTAGGAAATAGAAAAGGGATCACAAGATTCCACTGTTGTGAGGGTTTCAGAGATGGCACATGTGAAGTCATACGGCATTGGTGCCAAGGTACTAGCTCTGCCTCACCTAGTTTAACAGCTCTGTGCCTCAGATTCTGCTCCTGTAGCAGAGGGAAAACAGCTGGGGATGGAGCTCAGTGGTAGTGCTTGCCTAGCATGTGTGACACTGTGTGTTTGATCCCCAGTACCACCAAAAAAACGCCCCCAAAAAACTGCTCACCACACACACAGGGTTCACCAAGCAGACTATATCGAAGGTGCCTAAGCCGCTCTAGGTACTATAGTAAGGACAGTACAAAGCGTGTCCTAAGTGCTCAGTAAATCTTGTCTGTTAAGCAATGCCACGTATAGAGACCCCGAGGTCTATTTTACATATGGGGAAACAGAGAGAACAAGGACTTGCCCAAGGTCACAGAGCCAGTTCTGTGCAGATCCAGGCCTATCTGGAAACCAGGTGTAGCAGGGACTCGGGTCCAGGAGTCTGACTCCCCCTGTAGTCTGAGATGCTCAAGTGGATAAGCACAAGGCCTCCCACAGCACCTGGGCCACCGTGCTAGTGGGCTGAGGACTCTGGAGGGGCTGGAGATCCCTTCCTGTGCTCCTGGTGGCTCCCAGGCTGGCTTGTCCAGTGAAGTGTGTCAGAGGTCAGGGAGGGGTGACCCGCCTTCCTGGCCCACCTGGCTGGCCCCTCCACTCCAGGGCTGGCAGCAGAGGCCTTGGAAACAATCCAGGGGCCTGGGACCAGAACACTATGTGTCAGCTTTGTATGGTGGTGGCAGGCTTGTCTCCATGGCAACAGTGCAGTGTGAAGGCATCCTGGCATCATTAGGGAGCGCACTGAGTAGTATAAACAGAGGCTGCAGTAGATTACACGCCTATTATGAGCAGTCCCAGGCTCTGAGCACTGGTAATTATGCCTAATTGTGCATTTAATTGTGTAATTGAAAACCCACATCTCTAGTTCAGGCTGGGGCTGCAGAACCGACCCCCTCCCAAAAGAAAAGACGGTTAAGAGCCAACTCTTACTCTGGAAATCTTAGGGCTGCTTTTCCTTCTTGGGCATGGGGTGGCTACAGTGGGCAAGGGGATAAAACGACTGTACATTTCCATTTCCCTGCTTCCTGTGCCAAGAGCTCAGCCAGGCCCTGTGATTTGGGGTAGGGGCAGGAAGGAGCAGGCTAAAGGCAAAGGCATGCAGGAAGAGCACAAAAATGTCCATACTTTTCATTATTCATAACAAATACCATTTTGTGTTATTGGTACTGTCCTCTCAGGACTAGAACCACATCTGGTGGCTCCAGGGACCTGGGTCATCATTTCTTCATATTACATGTTCCAGTAGTCACCCACCCTACACACAAACCCTCAATCACTGCCACAGGCAGGGAAATTACCACCCGGTTCTCAGCCCCTGCCCTGCAGAGCCTCTGGAGAGTTTGAAAAATGCTGGAGTTCAACATCCTCACCCAACATCTCACTTCAGACTGGGGAAATGAGGCTCAGAGAGGGGCAGGGCCAGCACAAAGTTACACAGTAAGTGAGCACCAGGGCCCTGGGATTTTCTGCCATGCACCTGAGGGCATGTTTTATACCCTAAGGTGACTCAGCACCCAAAACAGTGCCTGGCATTTTGTGGGTGCTTCATAAATACTTGCTGAATTTGACTGTGGGTAGGGTTAGCTGGTGGAAATTCTTATCCTCTGACCCCAGAGGATTAGTCTTTCTAGGGTTGAGAAAGCTAACCTGTGCTGGTTCAGAGGTTAGTGATGGGCCAGGACCTCCTAGGGCCAAATGTCTGTGATCTGAGATTGATTTTTACAATCAAATGTGCCACATGTCCATTTGGATAGAGACAGTGCACACACTCATAGAGACAAAAGAGAGGTTACCTGAGTCCCTGATAACCCAGCACCCAGGTGTGAAGCACTGAGCAGGTCATCAGAGGCAGAAGTCCCCCTACTCCCCAGGCCCCCATATTCGTCTGTCACCACACCTACAGCAAGGTGGGCAACAAGGTACCAACTCTGACCTCCTCCTGGGAAGGAGGGGACTCAGTGATGGTTCAGGGCTGGAAGAGTCCTTTGAGATCATGAGTCTGGCCTCTGCCCTCCTAGCAAAGGCTCCCTCTTAGTGAGTGCCAGGACCCTGTGCCCAGAGGTCTCCCTACACTATCTTAGGTCATACATATTATAGTCCTGAGAGGTGGTGCTAACATTATTCCCGTTTTAACGATCAAGGAACAGCAAAGTGAAGGCCACAAGGATTAAGCAGAACCTCTGGTCTCTCTTGGCCTTGCACTGGTTGGGAAAGGGACGGACCCACTGCCTACTCTACAGTATTCAGGTTTACAGAACCTCCCATCCCATATCTTGGGCATTCAAGAGTGGGAATCCTTCATGAGCTCCTGCTCTGAATATCTTATCTTAACGGAGCCTCCCAACAACCCCATGGCAGATTATTATTATCCTGATTTCAAGAAGTGCAGGTGGAAGCTCAGAGAGGTTAAGGGTCTTTGTCAAAGTCATTCAGAGAAAGAGGCAGAGGTGTAACATAAACTGAGGCCCGATCCCAAAGCCCAGGCTCTCACTAAGTTGGTGCCCTTGCCCCTGCATATGCCAGCCACTTTGAGGGGCAGGGCTCGGAGGCCAAGGCTACCCGTTAACACCACACTGTAATGAGTATGACCCGAGATTAGGCAAAGAGATCTTCTAAAACCTCAGGTGCTCGGTCTCCACCCCACTGCCAGAAACATGTGTCCCAGGGAGGTTTGCTTTGCTGTCTGAGACTCCTTCAGTCTCCAAATCAACATGCTTCCCCCAGGCCAGCACTGTGGCCAAGGTGCTGGAACTGGGCTCAATGGGCCCAAAGACAGCTTCACCCCCATGTCCTGGAACTAGTATTTTATTGTGGTACTGGGGATTGAACTCAGGACCTAGTGCTTGCCAGAATGGAATTAGTTTTTTAAATGACATCTTTGGTGTCAGTCTGCCCTCCTGTTACCCACCTCTCCTTCAAACTAGAGGACGAAACATGTTCCAGTGATCAAATCAACCTAGCTCTACTTGGTCCAGATTTTACAACTGTTCTCAAATCCTGTGCCTCGACGACTCATCTGAGACCCAGACTGCACCTCCTGTTTCCTTAGTAACAAGTTAGTTCACTCTTGAGGCTCAGTGTGTCCATCAGTCAATGGGCACAAAACACATATTTACCTCATAGAGTTGTTATGATGGTTGATGAACTGTCCAAACAGATCAGTTTCTTCCCTGGGTAACTTTTTTTCAACCTGCCTTGCAGTTCCCTTAAGCCTAACATAAGTTTGAGGTGGGCAGAGATAGCATGCAAATGGCAGCTTGGGAGATCTGGCATCTAGTAACATATATTATGGCTGGCAAAGAGTTTGATTTATTTACCTACATCCACTCTAGTGTCCCCATAACCCTACAGCAGGAGCAACAGGGCTTGTGGGCCAGATCAGGATTTGAATCTTCATTCTGTAACTAATATTTAAGCAGCCATGGATAAGCCAAATAGGATCAAGGAACAAGTTATATAAAGTGCCTAGCATGGTGACATCAAACAGAAAGGCATTATTATTTCCCATGAAGCTCCATATTCTCCACGTAAAGATGAGTTAGCCAGGTGTGGTGGTTCATGCCTGCAATCCCAGCACTCTGGGAGGCCGAGGAAGGAGGATCTCAAGTTTAAGTCTAGCTCAGGCAACTTAGTCACTTAGTGAAACCCTGTCTCAAAAAAAAAAAAAAAAAAAGTTGAGCTGAGGGTGTGGCCCAGTGGTGCCTAAAATCTCTAATCTAGGAAGAATGGTGGCAAAGTGACTTTGGTAGAGGTTCACAGAGGGTGAGGGCTTTTCTGGAAGTCACAAAGCAAGGCCGGATCTCAGCACAGCTGCCGTTTAATAGGGTCCTTATTTTGAAAGCCATCCAGCCACCCACCCTTGCAAAGGAGAACCAGGGCCAACCCCGGCCCCCGGTGCCCTCTTCATTCCACCCAGCCGTGCCCAGCTTATGAGGGCTGACACTTTGTCCAAAGGGGACTGAGGCCCGGAAGGGGCCAGTGGCCTGGACAGTTTCATGCTCCTGACTCTGAAGCCAACCCCAGGACTTTAAGCCCCCTGCTCAGAGCCAGAGCCCCCCCCCCCAGGAGCCCAGAGCTTCAGTGCAGCTGCTGCGGGGCACAGGCTCTGCCCAGCCACCTCCTTCCCTTCCTCACCATCACTATGGCTAATAACAACATCAATCAGGTTGACCATGTTTCACACCATTACTCGCAGCTCAGCTGGAAGCCACACTTCCCCCCTCACCCACCCGCCACCTTCCAGAAAGCAAAGCGCTTTGTAGAAGAGAAAGGGAGTGACAATCTCACTCGTGTCTTCCCAAGCACCAAGTGCCCGGCACTTGACTAAGGAAGCTCTTTGTACACCTCCACAAGGTGGGGAAGACTCTCTTACAGAGGAAGAAGCCCGGCCCAGGAGTGAATGCTTGTGTCCAAGGTCACACAGAATGAGGACAAGAACAACTACAGCAGTGACAGATTCCTGAGCGCTTGCTGGCTCACAGTGCCGGGCACTATGCATGATCCTACTCAATTTTCATTTTCAGATGAGGAAACTGAGGCTTGACCCTGTCTGAGGTCACACACTGGTCACAGAGAGCAGCAGAGGGGCACTGGACTGACGGGGTGGTTCCCTGTTCAGGCAGAAGATTGCGGCATCCTGGTTCTGTCCCTGACCAGCTCAGCAACTTTGGGCAAAACTCATGACCCTCAGAACCTCAATCTCCTCATCTGAAAAAGGGGGTCATAAAGACCGCAATTCCACTGTGTGAAATTACAACAAAAAGGATAAAAACAGTAAGATTACAAACAGTTATTGATTGTTGAACACGCACCAGGCACTTTGCCAAGTCCTTTACATATGTAAACTCATTTGGTTAAATGAGGTAATGCGAGTTAAGTGCTCAGCACCTGACTCTTGGAGTGGGAATGACAATGACGATCATGAAGAAATTGATGACGATTCCCTAGGGCAAAAGTCTCCTGGTTCATCCCCTTCCCAGAAAACGAGTGGCCTATAGAATGCTTCAAGGAGATGGACTAGGAAGGAAGGGCAGGGTTTGGAAGGATGGAGGAAGAAGATGGCAAACAAAAATTAAGGAGAGGGCTGGGATGTGGCTCAGTGGCAGAGCGTTTACCTTGCACACGTGAGGTCCAGGGTTCAATCCCCAGCACAGTAAAAGGAAAACAAAATTAGGGAGTGAATAAACAGAGTTCTAATGTCAAGGTGATACACCAAATAGGACCAGGGAAGGCCAGGGATTTAGCTTAGGGGTTTTGCCGCCTGCTGCACAAGCGCAAGGACCCGAGTTCGACCCCCAGTACCAAAAAAAAAAAAAAAAACAGAACCAGGGAAAAGGACCTGAGAGAGAAGAACCAGATCAAGATGCAACCAAACCTCCCTGCTCCTCTCCTCTCAGACAGCATCCCTGAGTCTCTGGCAGGCAGAGCTGATGGGACTCCCGGGAGCTTACAGTGAGGTAGAGACTTGCCCAAATTTGCAGGATGCCAGTGGCAATGCAGGGCTTGAACTTAGTCTCCTGCCTCTCAGCTCAGCTCGGCGCCAACTACTGTTGTTTCCCTCCAAAGACAGAGCAGGGTGCACTTAGATATGTTGGGGTTACAATCCCAGGGAAGCAACTCTCAGTACAAACCATTAAAATAATATGGGCTGGGGGGTTAGCTCAGTGGTAATGTGCCTGCCTTGCAGGTGCAGGGTCCTGAGTTCCATCCCTGGTACTGGGGGAAAAATCCCTAAAGCTTATTTTTTCCTCTTTTTGATTTTTTTTTTTTTACCGGATATCGCACTCAGGACCTTGCACTTGTCTTTTTGATTTTTTGAGACAAGTTCTTGCTATGTTGTTCAGGCTGGCCTCAACTCAAAACGATCCTCCTGCCTCTACACCCAGTTAAATCAATTACATGGATTTAATCCTCACAACCATCCTAAGAACTAGAAACTGGATATTATTTAACAGATAACACAACTATAATTCAGAGAAGGTAGAGAAGGTAAGCAACTTGCCCAGGATCACGAGGCCAGAAATCGAGAGAGCCAGGGCGGAAGCCAGGCTGTCCAGTCCAACTCCAGATCCTGAATTACTACTCCACACTTGCCTGGGGACACAACGGCAGAGCCCTTTCCTACCTCTCCTGACCCTCTACCCCTCATGCCCTACTCCCTCACTCAAAGCAAGCCTAGTCCAACACAGAAGGGTGCTCAGAATTGGCCGGCTTGGTTGTCACGCTTAAATTCCACTTGAAAAAGAACAGTGACACAGTTTTTCCTTCTAAATTTTCAGCTAAAAAACCTTTAACGGCCTCTTTTATCCCTCAGTCAGTTGGATGAGAAAACTGAGCCTCCCTTCCACCCTCAGGCTGGTGAAGTCAGCATCTCAGGAGCATTTTATGGAGGCTGCCAGCCAGCTGGGACTCCAGCGGGTAGTGACAGCTGGAGGGACCCTCTGTGCAATCAGCTCAGACAGCGACAGAGCTGAGAGACCAGTTTTCAAAGTTCCAGATCAGAATACTGCCCAGATGATCTCATGGAACCCTCACAAGCTGCCCGAGCCACCCGGCCAGGATATGGCTAGGATGTGGCCAGGATGTGGTGAAGGGGAGTCCCATCCAGTCCTGTCCAACCCGAAACTAGTGCTGGTGTAGGAGGGGGAGGCCAGGTAAGCAGAGGTAGAGGGACCTCCTTGGCCACTTTTGAGTTTCTACAGAGCAGTAAGGAGCTCCCAAGGGACTTACCAGGCCAGAACTACTTATTTTGTAAGTAAGAAGGCAACAGAGGATGCTGGTCAAATAGATGTCTGGATCCCAGTTCCTCTAGAATTCTGGGCAAGTTACAGCATAGGGCCATCAGGGAGAGTAAATGAGTTAATTCATGGAAAAGTGCTTACAGGAGTAGCCAGGACCTAGCAAGTGCTCCACAAATCTATCCATTCTTAGCAGCAGCAGAGAATGAGTATGGGACAAACTGCCAACAGGTTCACCTTTGGGGAGAGGACGAGGCATGGGGAGATGAAAACTTTTGTCTTCTGTTCTGTGCGATTATTTATGTATTTGTTTATATAATACATGTTTTCGTTTTTCGAGGCGTGGTGGCTCACGCCTGTAATCCCAACACTTGGGAGGTTGAGGAAGGAGGATTGCTGTGAGTTTGAGGCCAGCCTGGGCTATACAGTGAGTTTGAAGGCAGCCTGGACTACATAGTGAGACCCTGTCTCAAAACAAACAAACAAACAAACAAACTCAGATAAAGTCCTCTGAAAGGTTTCAACATGTCTTGGTATTTTATGTTCCTCAAAGTAGATAAAGAAGAGCATTTGTATTATAAGGCAGGAATTGCCAAATAACAGATTCATTCATTTATTTTACAAATTTTAATGGAGTGCCAGGCACTGTTCCAGCTGCTGGGGATTTAGAGGGAACAAAACAGGCAATCTCTGCCTCTCTGGAGTTCCCATTCTACCTGGTTGTAATCAATCCCTTCTGCAGTCCTCAAGAATGAACATTTAACAGGCAGACTGACGCAGCCCAGAGAGGGGAATCCACTGGCCCAGTGCTCCACAGCAGGAAGCAGGGTTACAAATCCTCAGAGCCCAGGCTGTTTCTAACAGTACCCAAGAGGACAGGTCTCTGGATGCCATGCTTGGAGCTGCTGTCCCCAAGAGGATAAGCAAGATAAAAGAAGAGGTCTATACATCCTCCCTCAAAGCTTCATTCTCCATTGTCTTTTGCCCTGGGGGATGTGGAGCAGGGGTTTCGGATGCAAGGCAGAGTGGAGGCCCAGGTGATGGATCCACACGAGTGAGGCTTAGGCTACCCTAGTTCATACTCAGAATTGAGTGCTGCTCAATGTGTGTGTGAGAGGCGATGTCCCCACACATCTCTGTCCAGAGAATCACAACTTCAAACACCCTAGTTGTTGCAGAAGACCCTGGCCTCTTCCAAATCCCCCTCCCAGGGTCTCACCTGAAGGGCATGGCTGGCTCCCCTGGGCCCCCAAATTTACTCCTCTGGCCTCCCTGACACAACCACCTGAGTTTCCTAAACCAGGGCCAAGCAGTATCTCCAGATGCTCTGAGCCTCCCCAGGGCACCCAAGGATACCCAGCTACTGGGGCCAGCCTGGGCAGAGAGCTGGTTTGCCGGCCCCACCCCTGCTGCTCTGGTGGAGCTAATAACTGCTGGAACGTGGGTGGCCACAGTTGCCAGACCAAAGCAGGCAGGGAGGTTCAGCATCTGCTAGGTAAGCTGGCCCAGGACCTGCAGTTCTTGGTGACCCTCTCCAGGTTGGTGGCTCTCCATTCCCAGGCTGCCCCATGAGGAGCGCAAAGGGAGGCAGAGGCAGCACAAAGGAGGGGCGAGCCGTCTTGGAATCTAGGATCTCAGCCCAGGGACAAACAAGAACCAGAACCGGTCAGACCCAGAGACACACCAAGAAACCCAGAGAGAAACACACAGGAGCAGAGACTTTGTGAAAAACACTCACAGGGGCGGAGACCAGAGGCAAGACCCGAGCAAAGGAGACTCACTCAAACGAGCTTTCTGGAGGGAAACACGCGGCAGGGACCTCAACTGACAGACCAGCCTCGCACACACAACCCCGTGGCCCAAGAGAGCCAGGGTCCCCAGCGCGGCCCAACAGGAGCCCACTCGGACAGTGCCGGCGGAGGCGCGGAGCCCTAGGCGCGGAGCGGGCCCGGACCGGCACAGGACGCGCGGGACCGTGCGCGAGGCGCCGGGGGAGCGCGGGGCGCAGAGGCAGAAGCGCACACAAAGAGCCAGCCGGGCCAGCAGAGCAGGCTCCGCCCGTCCGCTGCGCGACTCCAATCCACCCCCAGCCACCGCACTCGCCCCGCACACACGCACACCCTCGAACCCTCCGCGCGCCCGGGACCCGCCCCACCGCGCCCCACCGCGCCCCACCCCGCCCGGCCGCCCGGGCGCGCAGCTCACCAGCTGCAGGCAGCAGAAGGCGACGAGCGTGCAGCGCCCGCTGCACTTGCCCATGGCTCCGGGGCCGCGCGGGCCGCCCGCCGTGGCGCCCCTCCTGCTCGGCGGCCGCCGCCTCCACGCGCCGCGCGTCCTCCCGAGGGCGCCCCGGGCGGCGGGGCGGGCGCCTAGGGCCGGGCCCGGGATCGCTGGGTCCCCAGGGCTGGGGCTGACCGCCCGCGCTCCGAGTCCATGGTCCGCCCGCCCGCGCTGGCTCTGCCCACCGCGCCTCCTTTGTCTTCGGGCCGGCGTCAGGCGCACTCCTGCCCGGCGGCGGGCGGCGAGCTCAGGCGGGCAGCGCAGGCACCAGGCGCGACGCGGCGCAGCGCAGCAATGCCCAGCTGGGGCAACCGCCCGGGCGCTCGGCGGCCGCGGCTTCCTGGCCCACCACGTGGCTCCGCCGCCGCTGAGAAGGGTGGGGCGGGGCGGCCGCGGGAGGGGAGGGGAGACGCTGGGAGGGTGGGGGAGCGGCGAGTAGTGGAGAGGGCAGCGTGCGGGCTTGGGGGCTGACAGCCCTGGGTCAGATCCAGACTCCTTCGCTCACTTGCTGGGTGACCTTGGGCAGATCTCATCACTTCTCTGGGCCTCGGTCGTCTCCTGAGCAAAGTAGGAATAATGCTCAGATGCTCGGATGGCTAGAGTCATTTTGAGTCTAGCACTAAGCCCTGAGCCCAGTATCCTGAGGGTGCAGGAGCACTCCATCCACCCTGTCCCAGGGCTTCCAACGTGGCCCTCCAGTTCCACTTCTGTTCCCAGATCTCCTCCTCATCCCAGCCTCCCACCTGAGTGCCTGGCCGCAGTTTTTCCTTCCCTCTTTCCTTCTACTGGCATTCATTGAGTCCTGACTACATACACAGTGCTGGAGGCCAGAGATGAGACCAGGGGCGCTGTGCCAGTTCCATTGGAGCTTCATAGCCCAGGAGCTGGGCAGGTCCTAAGGACGGCAGCCAGGGAGGTGGCTGATGGCAGAAGCTCACCCTGCTGAGGGGGCTCTGGCCAGCCACTGCCCTGGGCTGCGTCTCAGAAGCATGCAATAGGGTTGCAAGGAAGGGCTGCCTTCTTCAAGCCACACCCAAAAGCCCTCAGGCTGCAAACATCCCAGATCCATTCCATCATCCCTGGCCTGCTCCTAACTTCCTAGATCCACTTTGGTGATTAGCATCACCCAAGTAGGGACCTTGGGTCACCTCCAGACTTCCCTGTCCCATCGGACCTGTCAATGAGTTCTGTAGACAGCACACCCGTGAATATTTATGAAATACCTACTATGTGCCAGGGGGATGAGGGAAGAAACTGGACAAAGTCTCTGTCCTCCCTGGGTGAAGTCTCGGTAACCATTCTTTTAAACAGGTCCTCTGCAGGGTCTCTTCCAGAGTCTCTCCAGTTCTCTCCGTGAGGTTAGCAGTGCACCCATAATAGTAACCATAGCTACCATTGGCTTACTCTGAGCCAGGGATTGACATATATTATCTCATTTAATCCTTACAATAACAGTGGATTCCCCTGGGGCTCTGCCCAGCCCTGCCAAGCTTACATCACCTCATGCCTGTGTGCATGAGTCCATCTTGTGGGTCCAGGAATGCCCTGTCTGACCTCAAGAGTACACCTCTGTCCAGGTCATTCCCATTCAGTCTGGGTCCTGCTCCCATGAGTCCAAGCACATAGCACACCAATTCACACATCCCTGTTTTGAGCATTTTATTTATTTATTTTTGGTTTTTTGAAACGGTCTCACTATGCAGTTCAGACTGGCATTAAACTCACTATGTAGCCCAGGCTGGCCTCGAACTCACAGTGATCCTCCTCCCTCAGACTCCTGAATGCTGGGATTACAGGCATGCACCACCAGGTCTGGCTGTTTTGAGCATTTTGGTCTTTTTGCCAGGCATACATCACTCATCCCGATCCTTATCCCTCAAATTCCTGCTCACTTTTCACATCTCAGCTTGGGTGTCACTTCCTCCAGGAGGGCTTTCTTGACACTCTGCCACCTGGGGTTCCCCTCCTTTCAGATCACCAGTGGTCTCTGCTGCCTCCATTGTAGGATTTACTACTCTGCCAGTAGAGTGTGAGCTTTATGAGGACAGTGACTGTTATGAGTCAGCCCTGTCTCCTCCAGGCCTTGGCTTTTGGCGGGAGCCAGCAATGCGAGGTGGATGAGTATCACATACCATCATCCCTTCTTCTGGCTTCGGGGCCCATCAGACCTTGGGCCTCTACATCCCTGGAAGTGCAGGATTCTAGGGGGAGGCCACCTACTGTAGGAAGAGATAGAATCATATTTGAGAGGCTGGGGGGTTAGGAACTGGAGGTGTGGGGATGACATCAGAGGGGACTTGTAGTTGTCACCATGAAGGATGACTAACCCAGGGACTAGGGACTGCTGTGGGGAAGATAAAGCAGGATTTAGAAATAAGGAACAAAGATGATTCAGAACATGCCCACGCTCAGGAGCGTGAAGGTGGAACCATGGTCAGCCAGGGAGGGAGGCCCAGTAGGTGCAATGGGGGGGTGTAAAGAAGCCATCCCCCTGATCCAAACCGAAGCTAGGCAGACTCTGCAGCTTTTGCCCTCTGTTGGTAAGCACTGACGATACCTGAGAAAGTTCACTCATAAGATAGCCGAATGTTAAACCTAACAATTTCCCCTTCTTTCAAGTCGGAGGACTGAACACGCTCACTAATTATAGCTTCTAGGACATTTTCTGTTACCAACCAATTCTTCACACCAGCTGGGTGTCTGACAATTCAATTCGGTTCTGAGGCTCACTACCAGGAGTTAGTGTAGATTCTGCAGGTTAAGGGTTCAGTCCCACAAGATAGCCCCGACTTCACATGCCAGTCACAAGCCTCTGCCCACCCCACCCCATACTACCAAGCAACACACTATCCATCAGGGGTTCCCAAGACCCCCGCTTTGCTTCCCAGAATTTACTACAACAGATCACAGAATCCTGGAAGCTACTTTAGTTGCGTTTACCAGTTTATTATAAAGGATGGGAGTGAATGGCCAGATAAAGATGTATATTGGGCAAGGTCTGGAAGGGACCCAAGCACAAGAGCTTTTATTGGAGCCAGGCGTGGTGGTACACATTTGTAATGTCAGCACACAGGAGGCTGAGGCAGGAGGATGGCAAGTTTGAGCCCAGCCTGGGAAACTTAATAACCTAGCAAGACTCTGTCTCAGAAATTGAAAAACAAAACAAACAAAAGAGCTGGGATGTAGCTCAGTACAAAGGCACCAGGTTTAATCCCTAGTGCTGGAAAAAAAAAAGGTTCATCGAGCTCTATCTCTCGGTTTCCTCCAACCCAACCCTTCCTGCAGGACTGTGGGTGACACTCAAAGTTCCAACCCACCAGTCACTTGGTCTTGCTGGTGACCAGCCTTGTTTTGAAGCGATCTAGGGGCCACCGTAAGTCATCTCATTGGCATAAATTGTGGTGTGATAAAAAAGGGTCTCTGAAAATCAAAAGACAACTTTGTGCTGGGGATATAGTTCAGCAGTAGAACATGTACCTAGCATGCGCAAGGCCCTGGGTCCCAGCCCTCGTATGGCAAAAGGGTGCAGTGGGAACCTCCGTAACTCACAAGACACCAGAAGTTTTAGGAATTCTGTGCCAGGAATTAAGGACAAAGATAAAAAAAATTGTGTTACACCATACTAGTTGACACCAGGTACCATAAACCAGGTATTGTTCTGAGTCGCTTGTATGCAGTCACTCATTCACCTCACAGCTACCGTTTAAGGTAGGTACTATTATCATCATGTCTCCATTTTCTAGATGAGGAAACTGAGGCTAGAAGAGGTTAGATTACTTGCCCAAGGTCATACAACAAGGAAGTGGCTGAATGTGTGTTTGAATCCAGGGAGAACTATTTTACCTATACCATTCCTTAGGGTTTCCAAACTTTTCTTTTACAGCAAAAGAGGTCTCCCTTTTTTCCCAAAAGAAAATGTACATTTCTAAACAAAAAAGTGTGGTTATAGAGGGAAAGATGTCCAGCAACCTTTGCTCTTAGCTGGTCCTCATCTCCTGTGAAGGCCTCCAGAATAACCATGTAATTCCAAGGTCCCTAAGGAACACCATGGAAAAGCCACCAGCCTAGATGGTCTTCGAGATGCCATTTAGAGCTGGGCGTGGTGGTGTACACCTGTAATCCCAGCACCCGGGGAGGCTGAGGCAGGAGGATCTCAAATTTAAACCCAGCCTGGGCAATGTACCAGTTTAGCAAGACCCTGTCTCAAAATAAAAAATAAAAAATGGCTGGGGGTGTAGCTCAGTATGAAAGCCCTGGGTGCAGTCCCCAGTACCACAGAAAAACAAATAAAAGTCAATACATCCATGAGGTATAGAAAGAGAATGCTGGACGCTGGAAAGGACTAGTTTTGCTTGGGAGTAAGTAGAGATGGAAAATTTGAGAGGAAAGATGATGGCTGCAATATAAATTGATAGGCAAAGACATGTGGATGCTACGAGGTGCATTTCAGGAATAATGGTCCCCTTTTCTTTAATGTCTTCCCTTACTTTTTGACTTCCTATTGCCTTTTTTGGGGGAGGGGGGACCAGGGATCGAACTCCGGACCTTGTGCTTGAGAGGCAGGCGGTGGAATCACTGAGCTAAATCCCCGGCCCTCTATTGTGTCTTTACTACCACCCTTCTCCAACCAGCTTTCTTCAGAACCTCAAGCCCAGAAGAAATCTGAAAAGGGGGGAAAAAAGACACTCTGAGAGGAAAGAATGGTTAGGGACGCTGTGGAAGTCAGTATGGAGATACCTCAAAGAACTAGGGCTCGAGGTCCCATTTGACCCAGCTATTCCCCTGCTGGGGATCTTCCCAAAAGAATTAAAGGAATCTTACCACAGCGATATATGTGCACCCATGTTTATAGCGGCACAGTTTGTAATAGCTAAAGCTTGGAAACAGCCCAAGTGCCCATCAACTGGAAAGTGGATAAAGAAGATGTATTTTTTTTTAATAAAATGGAGTACTACTCAGCCATAAAGAAGGAGAAACTAGAGACATTTATAGCTAAATGGATGCATAGTGAGGCCATCCTCTTAAGTGAAATAAATAGGACACACATGTGTAAATACTGAATACTTTCTCTAGTGTGAGAAACTGAAAGTGTAAATAAGGATTAAAATGAATAATTGGTAATTTGAAATAGGAAAAGGTCCAAAGGTGTAGGGGTGGTGGGAGGGGAAGAGGAAAGGAAAGAAGGAAAAGGAAAAATCATGAGAGGAGAAAAAAAGAATGGAAAGAAAGTCTATGTAAATAGGGAAGGGTGGAGGGGGGAAGGGCACACAGGTAATGGGGAAAAAATAAGAACCAAGATACATCATGTAGAGGTACAAGCACCCAATGATGAATGTAAACACATTGTATACCTAAAATGTACCAATAAAAGAATTAAAAAAAAAAAAGAATGGTTGGGGAAAAGGAAGGGAATACAATAGGTGTATAGAAAGGGCAGGGTCTGGGGCAGCAAAGCCTAAACAGCCCCGGGGGGCAGCGACAGAATCAAAGCTTTCAAAAAACATAGTCTCCTTGTCTGGGGCATGGGGTCCAGAGTCTCCAGCACAGGATCTGCTGACAGCCGAGACAAATTTCCTTTTCCACCAGCTCTCGGAGGCCACATGGGCTTTCAGTTCAAGCTGCCCTGGAGCCAGCTGAGCTGGGGACATTGAGAGATGAGAAGGGCCTTCTCCAATCGGCACCATTCTGCAGTTGGGCCTTCATTAGCTGCACCAGGCTTGTCCTGGGGCCAACAGGGGATAGGAAGACAGATGGACTCAGCTTAGGCCTAGCCCCGCTAGCAGGCCCCAAATGCCCTGATAGGATTCTCAATTCCCTGCTGGCTTCCCACCCCCTTCATTGTTTACAAGCCCTCACCCAAGTGTCCCTTCTTAGCAAAAAGCCCACAGAATCCTGAGATCAACATTTTAGAGTCTGAGGGAAATGCCACCTTAAAATCAGCTTGCAATAGAGTTGAAAGGACCCTTGGGACTTCTCGTGAAGCAGTTCCCACTTGTCAGTGTCCTGACCACCTGCATCTGCCCAACTCGGGCAGTCTCTGGAGGGGTACTGCTTCTGGGTAGTTTTAATATATTCCTCAAGGACTCTGATGAACAGCTGTAACCCTCGGAATCAATATGCTGCAGGAAATGGTCCCCAGCTTGTACACCTCCAGAGATGGGACTCCCTCCCATCCTACCCGTGGGCAGTTCTGACTCAGTGGCTCTTTGTTGATGGTCATTTGGTTGTTTTATAATTCACTTGGTCTTGGCTCTGCACTATGAAGTCTCCCAGAGTAAAAGCATTTGTTCTCTTCTCCAAAGTAGTTTTTTTTTGGAAACAGGGTCTTGCTGTGTAGTCCAGGCTGGCTTTGAACTCACTATGTGGCCAAGAATGGCCTCAAACTCATGGCAATCCTCCTGCCTCAGCTTCCCAAGTGCTGGGATTATAGGCTTCGAAGTAGCTTTCTGATGTTTGGACACAGTGATCTTATGTGTCTTCCCCAGTTCCTATAAGTGTTCCTCACAAAGACTTCCTGAGAGGACACCTAGAAGCAAAAGCAAGCTCAGCTTTGGTCCCCCTCATGTCCAGAGTACCAAGAAACTTCTGGCCTGGTATGGAAAAGCATGCCTATCATCCTGGCAATCGAGAGGCTAAAGCAGGAGGATTGAGAGTTTGCTCCCAGTTTGAGTTTTTCGAGGCCAACCTGTGCTACACAGACCCTGTCTCAAACACAACTTCTGGTAGCATTTTTTCCATGGGATGAAGCCAAAGCTGCCAACCAGGCTTTCAAGGCCCTTTGCAATTTGACTCCAACGATTTTCAAGTTTCCTGTTCAACTTACTCCAACACATGGTTATCACATGTTGTGTGTCATTCTGGGACACATGAGATCTGGTGATCTGTACCTGTTATGGCTTCTGTCTAGATATCCCGCTAAGGGCCGGGGATTTAGCTCAGTGGTTCCACCGCCTGCCTTGAAAGCGCAAGGTCCCCAGTTTGATCCCCAGTACCAAAAAAAAAAAAAGAATCTAGATGTCCCCATAAAGCCTCACGAAGCCATAGATGGGGATTTCAGAGGTGGCTGGATCTAGCGTGTGTGTGTGTGTGTGTGTGTGTGTGTGTGTGTGTGTGTGTGTGATGCTGGAATTGATTCAAGGTGTAATGCTACCTCAAGGGCACTAAGATTAAGGGTGTGGCTGCTACCCCCCACCCCCACCCCCACCCCAGTAGCTTGAATAAGATATAAGGGATAGAAAGAGATGTGGTCCCTCCCTTGCTTTTTTTTTTTTTTTGGTACTGGGGATCGAACTTGGAACCTTGCACTTGCGAGGCAGGCAGCAGAACCACTGAGCTAAATCCCTGGCAAGATTTGTGTGTGTGTGTGTGTGTGTGTGTGCGCACGCGCATGTGTGTTTTTGATTTTTTTGTTTTGTTTTTGGCTTGCTTGCTTTTGCTGTCTTCTGCCAGCCACGAATTGTTTCTCCTCTTCATTGCTTGTCTGTCGTGCCACCCTCCCTTGGAGCCAGTGGATTATGGACTAGAACTTCTACAAACTGTGAGCTAAATAAACCTTTTCCCCTTTAACTTTGGGTGTGGAGTATTTTGTCTCAGCAAGAGAAAAGTAACTAAGACAGTACTGTTGCCCATGTTTTCCTCACTGCCCAAACAGTCCTTACCCCTTCTCCAAGCTTCACCCACCTCCACAATTCCTAGTCCTCCTTTAAGTGTCATTTCCTCAGTCAACTTTCCCTAGCTCCTCCCTAGGAAGTGCCTCCTGACACAGGAGGAGGTACAGGTGTGCCTCTGACAGCATCTATGAGAGTGCATTTTAACTGTTTGTGTGTGTGTGTGTGTGGTTCCATGAAGAAAACACAAAGCACAGGCTATGTTCCTGCAGTGTCAATTTTACTTGGTGCTCAGTCATTTAAAACATTTATTAATATAAAACAAGGACATCTATATTATGAAGCAGCATACAAAACCCACATACATACACAGTCAGGGTCACTGGAAAAAGTAGGACTGTTCTACAGAGACAGAGATGGGGGGGGGGCAGGCATGGTGGTACACACCTTTAATCCCAGGACTTGGGAGGTGGAGGCACAGGATTACTGAGAGTTAAAGGGCAGCCTGAACTACATAGACTTTGTCTGAAATAAAAACAAAAACAAAAGGAAACAGAGAGAGAGAGAGAGAGAGAGAAAGAGAGAGAGAGAGAGAGAGAGAGAGAGAGAGAGAGAGAGAGAGAGAGAGAGAGAAAGAATAGGCAAATAGATAAAACTCAATTGATTCCAGATTGAAAAATAGTGGTAAAAGACATTTTTTTTTTGATACTGGGGATCGAACTCAGGACCTTGAGCTTGCAGGCAGGCACTGTGCCACTGAGCTAAATCCCCAGCCCTATAAATGACATTTTTTTTTTCTGGTACTGGGAATCGAACTTGGGTCCTTATGCTTGTGGGGCAGGCGGCAGAACCACTGAGCTAAATCCCTGGCTCAAAAAAGATATTTTTGATGCTAGGCAAATTTTAATATGATCATTGGATTGTATTAAGGAATTTCTATTTAATTTTTAAAATATTAAAATGGTACTGTGATTATGAAGGAGAATGTCCTTAACAGATGGTTGCTGGAATTTTTCTTTTGCCTTATTTTGAGATAGGGTCTATGTAGTGCAGACTGGCCTCCAACTTTCAGTGATCCTCCTGCCTCAGTCTCTCAAGTGCTGAGATTACAGGTGTGCGCCACCATGTCCAGCCTTTGCTGGAATTTTTTTTTTTGTACCAGGGATCAAACTCGGGTCCTTCCACTTGCGAGGCAGGTGGCAGAACCACTGAGCTAAATCCCCAGCCCTGCTGGAATATTTAAGAATATCTGGGCGTACAGAATTAAGATGTCTAAGCCAGGCATGGTGACACAAGCCTATCTATATTCCTAGCTGCTTGGGAGGTGAGGCAGGAGGATTATAAATTCAAGGCCAGCCTGGGCAACTTACTGAGACCCTGTATCAAAATATGGTAGAGGGCCAGGGATTTAGCTCAGTGGTTCCGCCGCCTGACTTGCAAGTCCAAGGTCCAGAGTTAGATCTCCGGTACCAAAAAAAAAGGTAGAATCCCCCTGGATTCAATACACAGTACATGGTGGCGGGGTGGGGGTGGGGAATTAAGATGTCCGCATCCTACTTTTCTTTGGTGCTGGGGATTGAACTCGGGTCCTTGTGCTTACACAGCAGGTAGCAAAACCACTGAGCCAAATCCCTGGCCCTACATCCTACTTTTAATGGTCATTGAAAGTTATATACAAGGTATGACCAAAATGTATGGTGAATGGTTAAATTTAAAAAATAATTTATCATAGTAAAAGACAAATTGTATTAACTCTCCTCAAAGAATCTGCCCCCCCCCCCCTTTTCGTACCGGGGATCCAACTCGGGACCTTGCACTTTCAAGGCAAGCAGCAGAAGCACTGAGCTAAATTCCTGGCAGTTGTTTTTTGAGACAGGGTCTCACTATGCAGTTGAGGCTGGCTTTGAGCTATGTACCCAAGGCTGGCTTCAAATTCACAGGGACCCTCCTGCCTCAACCTACCAAATGCTAGGATTACAGACGCCCATTACCACACTCAGGCCTTCCCCATTACTTTGAACACACTTATCTCATGGTTTTTGCCACTTTCTGAAGCAGCTCTGGAAGTTCTCTTTTATGAGTGTCTTTATACAAACGCTATTGTCATATGCTATCCAATGGCAAGGCAGGCTCATAAAAATATTCAGTGTAAAAAGAGAGACACCCCCCCACACACATTATAGTGTGCCCTCACTCACCTTATTCAGCAGATCTAGCATCTTGCAACTTCTGACTCTTTCCCAATGTCAAAATGGCTAGGAAAGGGAAATATTTTGAATTGACTTAGGACATTGAGGCAACCATGACAGTTTAACAAAAGATGTTAAGACTTTTGAACACAACTACTTCAGAAAGTGGCAAGTATGATGGAATAGCTGGGTGTGGTAGCTCACATCCATCTTTAATCCCAGCACTCGGAAGGCTAAGGCAGGAGGATTGCTGTGAGTTTGAGGCCAGCCTGGGCTACATAGTGACCCTGAACTATCTAGCAAGACCCTGTTTCAAAAACCAAACCAAACCAAACCAAACAAGCCAAAACAAAACAATGATGGGATAAATGTGTTTGAAGTGGGGGAGGTACTTTGAGGTGGATTAATGGTACTGTGTCTTTTACTGTAACAATTTTTTTAAACTTTAAACATTCACTATTTTTTAATCATATTTTTTTTTTTAGACTCAATCCTACATTGTATGCATACAAAAATGTAAGAGGAAAGAGTGGATCTAGGTGGAATAGATGTATATACTATGTGTGTTCAGTATATTGATCTTTCAATTTTTGTTTGAAAATTTTCAAAATAAAAAGTTGAGGGAGGTGCTGGGGATTTAGCTCAGTGTTGCCGCTGCCTGCCTCGAAAGCAGAAGGTTCTGAGTTCGATCCCCGGTACAAAAAAAAAAAAAAGTTGAGGGATCTTGGTTATAGCTCAGTGGTAGAGCATGTATTCAGCATGAATAAGGCCTTGGGTTTGATCAACACCAATAAAAAGAAAAACATCTCCCTGAATGAGCAAAACCACTAACTACTAACTATATATGCATGTGAACTTGGGAACATGCTATCTAGTCTCAATTTTCCTTCTGTAAAGGGAGGTTGGACTAGATGACCTAAGGACCTAGTTACCTACAAGGATTTTGGGGACCTTTTGCCCTTGTGGTTCTGGGGATGGAACTCGTACATGCCAGGTAAGCACTCTACCACTGCACTATACTCTCAGCCCTTGTACCTGGGACTTTGTTTTTATTTTATTTTTATTTTTTTTGGTACCGGGGATCAAACTCCGGTCCTTGCCCTTGCACAGCAGGCAGTGAAACCACTGAGCTAAATCCCCGGCTCTATACCTGGGACTTTGAAGAAAAGTCAGGAGCCTTTTAAAAATACAAATTCCCACACTATCACCAGGAAAATGACCAAGATGGTTCTCTGGCCAACTTCTTAAATTTAAGCTCAGCCAAGGGCTTTGGGAGGAGTGTTCTGAAGCTCATAGAGAGCATGTGTGAGAAGTAGCTTTCCAGAGCCAAGGGGTCACAAAGGAAGTCGGCTGGGCCTTATGCAGCCCTCCTGGCTATAGTTATGGCCAATGGCCAGCGCCAGTGTTCTCAACCTTGACTGCACCTTGGAATCACCTCCAACCAAGGAACCGAGGCCTACCTCCAAGATTCTGATTTAATGTATCTGGAGTGCAGCCTAAGCGTCTGGAGTTGTAAGGCCTCCCCTGGCAATTCTAATGTGCGTTCAAGTTTAGAAGCCACTACAGACCACATGGTGGGAACTGGGGAGATCCAGCTAGGTTTACATCTTGGATTTGCCTCTTGGACCAGCTAGATGATACTAGGCAAATTACTCCTCTTTGGTTTTTTTCTTCTCTTTTTCTTTCCTTTTTTTTTGTAGTATGAGGATTGAACTCAGGCCTGCACACTGAACTACATCCTCAGCCCTCTTTTTATTTTTTGTGGCAGTCTTGCTAAATTGCCTTGGCTGGGATTGAACTTGAAATCCTCCTGCCCCAGCTTCTCAGAGTGCTGGGATTACAAGTGTGTGTCACCATGCCTGGTTAAATTCTTTGTCTCATAGGTGAGAATCAAGTCAGTACTGCATGTGGTGAGCCAAAAAGCATAACTAATAGTGAAGAACAATTATGGAGTAAATAGGAGCCTCTGTGGCCACCGTAGGAGAGACTAAAACTTTCTGAGTGTGTAGAATGATTCTCAAATGTGCATCAGAACCACTTGGAGGACCTGTTAAAACAGACTGCAAAACACCCCTCTGAAAGTTTTTTTTTCTAGTGGTGGAGACCAAACCCAGGGCCATATGCACAGTAGGCAAGTGTTCTACCAGTGATCTACATTCCCAGCCCCAGTTCCCCGGAAATCTCATTCAGTAAGACTCAGTGGGTCTCAGGGATCTGTGGGTCTTTGGGATTTACTTTTGTTTTTTTTGAGGTCTTGGTGTGTAGTCCAGGCTGGCCTTGAACTCACAGCAATCCTCCCGCCTCAGCCTCCCAGGTTGGAATTTACATTTTTAGCAAGGTGTTGAGTCACTGCTCTAACACAGGGTTTCTCAGTGGCATCACAGTGATATTCAGGAGCTAATTCTCTGTCCTCTACTCATTTAGATGTGTAGTACCCCATTAGGTATCTCCACTGTCAAATGTCCTTTTCAGGGACAAAAATGCCCACCTAGGACATCTGCCATCTGCCCCGAGTTAAAGAAGAATCCAAAATCTAGGTGGGCTGCAGAGTACAGTGAGGAAAAGAACTTGCAGCCAGGAGTCCACTCCTGACAGCTCCTGGAATTTTTTTAGAGAATGTCATCATGGGTCAGGATAGACTACTGATCAGGGCAGGCTGGAGCTGACTGGGCTTCATTTGGTTCCACAGGAACATGGGCTGCTGATGTTAAGGCTGGATCTTCCATTTGTCTTAGCTGTAAAGCCCCAAGATGTTTTGTTTTTTGGTGCTGTGAATTGGACCCAGGCCCTTATGCATGCTAAGCACACGGTCTACAACTGAGCCACACCTCCAGCACCCCCACACCCCAATCTCTTCAAAGGAACAATCCTGTCCTAAGCCAAATGGCATGACATCCTTTCCCTAAGGCTCAAGTGCCCGCAGTTTCAAGTTGCTAAGCATTCTTTTACCAATTGATTTCCCACCCTCCACTTTGAGCTATTAATAAAGAGTAGACTTGGGCCAGGGATTTAGCTCAGTGGTGCTGCCACCTGCCTCACAAATGCAAGGTCCTGAGTTTGATCCCCGGTACAAAAAAAAAAAAATAGTAGACTCTAGATCTATCAATGAGAAGCAAATAGTCTATAGTTTTGCTGTGAAGAAACAACTCTACCAAGAGCCTGACTTGTCCATATTAGCTACCGAGACCCAAGCCCTGGATAAGGTTTTGTCTTTGAAGACAGCAGCTTCACTTCTTATGGTTGCTTGGAACAGAGGACAACTGGATCTGGCTCCCTACAGGACTTGTCCTTGGTAACTGTGAGGGCTGTGAAGGGATCCACAGCTTCATTTCTCTCACCTGCAAAAGGGTCAGCTGTGTACAACCAGGTCAGGTAGGTGAGAGAACATGGCACCAACCAGTGTTTTGATGGCTTGGCAAATAAACTATTTAGGGGGTTAGGACCAAATGGGATTGGGGCTACAAGCTAGCGGAAAAAAGGCAAGGCTAGCAAAAACTGCTAAGTCCTGAACATCCACTTCCCTGACATTCAGCCCACAAAAACCACCCAGCAAAGAAGAAATTTGGCTCTTTACGTGCCAACAGTATTAAGTGCTAGAGACTGTGGAAGCCATAAAGGGAAATTAACTGAAAACCAGAGATGCCATGACTCATTTGGGAGCAATCTATCTCTCCCAAAGTGAGAATACAATGTGCACCCTCCTCTGGGGATGTTTTATATTCAAACCTTTATTCCCCAGGCTAGGTCTTCTATCTCTTCAACTCCTAAGAGGCACTGCTGTTTCCTGGTAGTGGCTCCTACCCAGTAGCTTCTTGAAGGCACTTGGGAGGACTAAAGAGGCTGAGGTTAGAGAAAAGCCCTTGCAGCTTCCAGGACCTCACGTCCTCCCAGTCACTGCCAACTTCTCAAGGGACTGGTGGGCTTTGAACAGTGCAGTGTCAAGGTTCAAGCCTTCCTTTATCCCAAGCCCAGAAAAACGAGAGAAGGGACTGAACCCAGTCACTTGTGATAGTGCTGGAGGCACGGAGAGCAGCTCATATGCCATCTTCAGCCAAATCTCTCCTTGTTAAGGGTGTAACAATTTACAAAATTATTGTTCAGACCAGAAATCTGAGAGTCACCATTGCCTCTGGAGATTTTGCAGTACTTTGAACATGCCATCTTTATGCCCCAAAGTACATAACAACCTGTCTGGGAAATGGTGTTCTGTGAATAATTTTAGGAAACCTTCACCTAGAGGACCAAGTATCTGAAGTACAAGCTCACCAGGATTGGCTCCTACTTTCCTGTGCTGCTTCCCATCACCAATCAGACTCATTCCTTGGTTCACGAAACACGAACACATTCAAGCTTGTGCCTCTGTTTCTTGGAATGTACAATTTTTTGTCCCCTTGACAAGCCCTACTCATTTTCCATGTCCAGATCTAAGCACAATCACATAATCTGTGTAACTTCATCTCTCCCTGGCACAATAAATTGCTTCCTCCTGTGTTCCCAGTGTACTTTATTCAAACTTCATTCATTGTAGTAAACATAATTGGTTTGAGAGCTTTACCATCCTGCTAGATTCCTCATTAATGAGTTAAATAAATCTTTGGCATGTGCTCACTCAAAAAATAAAACAGTAATTGATTTGAGATAGTCTCTTCTACTGGTTGATGGCAAGAATGGATCTTCAGCCCTCAACAACAACTATCAAACCTGACGCAGAATAGGGCTTGGTGTTTTTTGAATGATAATGCCCCAAACCCAGGGTAATATCTTCTCTCCTACTAAATATAAATACAGTATATGACTCAAATTTGTAAACTAAGCCAGCACAGTGGTGCACACCTGGAAGGCTGAGGCAGGAGGATCACCATGAGTTCAAGGCCAACCTTGACTATGTAGTTTGTAAACTACAGTATAAAACCAAACATGCCCAGAATAGGGTGAAAATGAGATGCGAAGACCTTTTTTTTTTTTTTTTGGTACCAGGGATCGAACTCGGGACCTTGCACTTTCAAGGCAGGCGCTGGAACCACTGAGCTAAATCGCTGGCCCTCGAAGACCTCTTTGAGATGGGAGATTCAGGAAAAAAAATTTTACTCCCTAGTGGCACATGAGATTCATTAATGCTCGTTTGAGTGCTAGGCAGTCACCCAGAGATCCAGGAAGACAATAACTTGTCTGCATGATACAAGGCAAATCATAGGTGATGATGATTATTATTTTGAGACAGTCTTGCTATGTAGTTCAGGCTGACCTTGAACTATCTATCTAACTTTGAGGCTGGCCTCAAAGTTGCAGCCATCCTCCTGCCTCAGCCTCCTGAGTGCTGGGATTACAGTCATGTGCCACCATACCTGGCATTATTATTTTTTGTGGTACTGGGAATTGAACACAGGACCTTCATAATGATATATTCCCAGCCATTTTTATTTTTAATTTTTAGCTTTGTGCAGTGGCAGCAACGTAGCCACTGAGGTTTATCTGAGGTGTGATTATTGCTAATTTTGAGACAAGGTCTCACTAAGTTCCCAGGAGGGATTTGAACTTGTGATCCTCCTACCTCACCCTCCCAAGCAGTACAATTACAGGTGTGTGTGCCACCATAACCAGCTGCATTTTTAAATGTCCCTGTCAGTGTGGGAAAAGGGAAACAAATAGAACCAAAGTCTCACGTAATGTCATGGTTAAGTTCCACAAAAACACTCTCTTAACCAGGTACAATGGGTCATGTTTATAACCCAGCACTCAGGGGAGCTGAGGAAGGAACATCACCATTTTGGGCCCAGCCCGAGTAACTCTGTCAGACCTGTCTCACTATGTAGTCTATGCTGTACTCAAACTTGCTATGTAGCCCAGTCTGGCCTCAAACTTGTGATTCTTATGCCTCAGCTAAGTGCTGGGATTACAAGTGTACGCCACCATACCCAGCTAGTCAACGACTTTCTACCAGTGCGACTATTGCAAATTGGCCCAGTTCAGGAGCCAGAGAGGACACAGACTTTGTTCATTAGTCTAAGTTCAAGCAGACAATAACTGGTTCTTTTAAGACTTTTATCACCCCAACCCTGCCCAGTACTGGGGAATGAACCCATTGCCTTTGCATTGAGCTACATCCCCAGTTCCTTTTGATATTTTATTCTGAGACAAGGTCTTGCTAACTCCTTATGTTGCCCAAGCTTGGACTGAACTTGTGATCCTCCTGCCTCAGTCTCAGAGTGCTGGTATTATAGGTGTATGCCACCACACCCAGCATTTATCATTTTTCAACTGCTCTGCTTCTAGTAGGAGAAAAGTATCTGTTAATTACTGTCTGTCATTTTGATGGGAGTGAGGAAATCTAGAAACACAAAAAAGGGGGAAATAAACCTAACAGCTTCTCAGAAGTTGAAATGAAGCTGGGCAAGATGGTGTGTTCCTGTCACCCCGGCACTCTGGGTGGCTGAGGGAGGAAGACTGAAAGTTTGAACTTGGCACGGACAACTTGGTGAGATCCTGTCTAAAAAAAAAACAAAACGAAAAGAAAAGTTAAATAGTATCCCCTGACCATGTCATGCCCTGCTCTGATTTATAGCAATCAGGCCTCAAAGAAAAGATAGCAAGCAGCACATGCAATTCACATGTCTCTTGTAAAAAGGCATCTATTTGGTTTTTAATACAAAATGACTCAAAAACATAGAATGAAATCATACAAGCCAGTTACTAAATTAAAAACAAAACAAACCAAGAAACTTCAGTTGATATTTCCTGTCTTCAGCCAGGATTAGAAAACAGGAAACTGTGCAACAATCAATGTCTTGTCCATTTGAAATCTTTTTTTTTGGTAGTGGGGATCAAATTCAGGACCTTGCGCTTGTGAGGCAGGCAGCAGACGTTTGAAGAAATCTTATTAAAAACAAAACAAAGGAGAAACAGGTCCCTGAAGTCTGGCAGGTAGTATCAGAGGCCACCGGGAGCCTCAATCATCCTGGTTGACTGGGGTTCAAGTGGTTGATGGAATGTGCCCACCAGCTCTTGTTTCTTGCTAGTAGCGGTCATAAGAAGGGAGGAGAACCTGGGCACCGTTGGAAGCCAATTATGCGGCCTGAGGCCTCAAGGTCAAGCAGCCTCAGAGTCTTCCATCCTGTATCTTCACTGAATCTCCCCCATATACAGTCTCTTGTCACTAGATGCTGAGAGAACTGAGGTAAAGAGAACAGAGAAGATGACTGGAAATAATGAAGGCTCAAGGAGACTTGGTGCTCAAGGGCTCTTGTGTCAAGAGCCAATTTTGGTATATGAGAGCAATTGGATTCAGCTTGAATTCCCCACCTAAACACCATCCACAGGAAATTGTAGCCTGGCTTTTCAACCCAAGTCCTCTCAAAACCCTGAGGATGATTGTGCTATGGGATATACATTATCAGGTTCTAAATCCTGATGTCCCTTGTCACTCAAACCCCAAAAGATCTTCCTAGTCACTGTAGAAGAGAGGAAATCAATGTCTGTGCCAATCATTTGGAATATGCTTCTGCTTGTTATATTTAGCCCTGGAGAAAGTTACATTTTCTCCTTAAATTTAAGGTCTACTGTTTGGCTTAGCTGGCTAATGAAATTTAAGGTGCAATTTATACCTAAGAATTAAACACTGTTTTAGCCTGAGGTCCTAGCTACCTGGGAGGCTGAGGCAGATTACTTGCGCTTATGAGTTCAAGGCCAAATTCTGTCACACAAATACATTACTAAAGCATAGACTTGAAGCAAGAAAACACAAAAAGAACCAAAAACTGGCTGGGTGTGGTGGTGCACACTTGTAATCCCAGCACTCAAGAGGCTGAAGCAGGAGGATAGCCATATGTTCAAGGCTAGTCTGGGTTGCACAGTGAGTTCAAGACTGGCCTGACCTACAAAGCAATACCTTGTCTTAAAAATTGAAATAGCAGCCAGGTGAGGTGGCGCACCTTTGTAATCCCAGCACTTGGGAGGCTGAGGCAGGAGGACTGCTGTCAGTTCGAGGCCTACATATTGAGTTCTAGGCCAGGTTGAACTATAAAGTAAGACCACGCCTCAAAAAACAAAAGAAAACATTGCAGCGTCCAGAGTTCAATCCCTGGTACCAAAAACAAAAAAACAAAACAAAACAACCAAAACTAGACTAACAAACCTTTCCTTTCAGTTAGAGAAGGAAATGGAACATTACTCTTACTTTCAGCACTTAGGTCAGCGATGGTAAGACTGTCACCAATACCTGTAAGGACTGTTTACATGGAAATTCACACAAAACAGATGCCTACTTCTTTCTCTGTACTCCCAGGCCCCTCCGGGAAGACTAGCACAATTCCCCTTTCCCAGTAGTCAGGAAAGACTTACTGATGGGCTCATCAGGATGGAAAGCTACTTCATTGATGGAGCCAGCATGGCCAGGCAGCTTATACAGTATTCTCCTGCTTGTGGTGTCCCACACATACACAAACCTGCAAGGTATCATAAAGAGCAGGGGTGAGACCTCCTAAAAGTGTAGCTGGGGTACAGGTAAGAATCTTTAAGGGAAATGGAAACCACTCCATGTTTACTGAACTTTGTTCTAACTCTTAGAAACTAGGAAGAGTTTGAGGAAAGACATGGACCCTGCTCTTGAGCAACTGAACAGAGAAACACAAATAGTTAAAATTCAGTACTGCTGGTATTTTCAAATACAAACTTCTGGAATGGGAAATATCATAGAGAAGAAATGAAAACAGCTTCTTTACAAAGGCCCCATACAAAAATGTTCCTGACAGTCTAGTATAATTAGGGTACAGTTAACCTCATAATCATTCAGGAATGTCTTGAAAGTAGCATAACCACTGAGCTAAATCCCCAGGCCTGTACAGTGAATTTTTCAAGGTGACATATTTCATTAGTGGCAGAACTAAAATTAGAACTCTTAGCCAGGCAAGTATAATGGTACCTGCATATAATCCCAGCTACTTAGAAGGCTGAGGCAGGAAGATCACAAGTTTAAGGTGAGCCTGGGTAACTCAGTAAGACTCTGTTTCAAAATAAAAAATACAAAGAGCGGGCCAGGGATTTAGCTCAGTGGTACCGTGCCTGCCTTGCAAGTGCAAGGTCCTGAGTTCAATCCCTGGTACTGGAAAAAAACCAAAAAACAAAAAACAAAGAGGTGGGATGTAGCTCATCAGCAGAGTGTGTGCCTACCACGCACAAGGTCCTGGGCAAAATCTCCAGCACTGAAAAAAACTAACTACCAAGTTCTGGTCCAACATTACACTTTTGTTCTAAAATGCAAATAAACAAGAGCTTCTTAATTATACTGCTGAGTGCTCAGAGGTTCACAGACTCAAAGGTTCACAGAGGTCCATCAGAACTGAATAAAAGCTCTAAGAGGATAGAAAAGCAGGAACCTCATCTGCCTAGACCCCTTGGCTCTGATGCTCATGCCCTCCATGGTATCTTCTTTCCTGCCACGCATAAATAACTGGTCACCATTAATCCAGCTAAAGGCAGTGTGGGACAGTGAAACAGTGTGAGCACTGAAGTCAGAAAGACCTAGGTTCTGAGGATCACAAGTTCAAGGCCAGCCTGGGTTACATAGCAAGTCTGAGGCTGGCCTGGACTACATAGTGAGAACTTGTTAAAAAAAAAAAAGAAAAGAAAAAAGAAGCGGGGTGTGGTGGTGCATGCCTATAGTTCCAGCATTCTGGGAGGCTTCAGAGGCTCTAGGTTTAACACCCTGTATTGAAAAAACAAAACAAACAAAAAGGATAGATTTCCCAGGCACATAAGGGGCAGCAGAATTCCAGAACTTCAGCAGTTTACTTCAAAGCCTCATTCTTGAGAGCTGCCAATGAGATGCTAAATTTAGAAGGGTTCTTTGTCCTTTCATCATTTTGGCATGGCGACATTCAGTGGCAATCAGGCTCCTTATGTAACAGAGCTGGTTGCTGACTCGGGGCTAACTGGCAAGGTGGCCTGTGAAATCTGGCCGACCACAGCAGGTAGGGGTGGGCTCTCTTCAGACCCAAGCCACACTTCTACATGGAAAGTTGGAAGGAACAGTGGGAAGGACACTGAAAGTCAGAATGGGCCAATGTCAGAAACTACTCTTGTCAAGAAAAAAGGCTTTCTGGGCATGGTGGCAAATGCTTGTAATCCCAGCATTCAGGAGGCTGAGGCAAGAGGATCTCCATTAAGTTTAAGGCCAGCCTGGGCTATACAGTAAGTTCAAGGCCAGTCTGAATTGCATAGAGAAACACTGTCTCAAAAGGAAAAAAAAAGCTTATGCAAACACAACTTGAAAGACTAATTACACAGGAAAGATATACTATTGCTGCCGAAAATTATATAAAAATACTTAGCATGGTCCTTGCCCTGTCAGAACGCAGCAAATCTTATTCTGTTTCTTTCTTAGCTATATCCCCAGCCAAGTCTGCTTCTTAAGATCTTTAGTTACTTGACATCTGAAAATCCATTAGATTCCCTCTTAAACCATGGTGTCTCAAATCGTCAATGTGGCACTGTTTTACCTAGAACCACCTCCTTCCAAAAAAATACCTCAGCACTGGTCCATTTTTCCTGGCAGTAAACTTGTCAGGAAAAAAAAAAAAGTAGACACTGGAGTTTTTCAAGTATGTTCAGGATTAGTTACAAAGAGGGTGGGACAGATCATGTGAAACTTCTCCACGGCAGTTCTAGGGCTCCAAACAGGAAAACTGCAATGTGCTAAAAGCTTTGTAGCGCTGGGAAAGGCTTCCCATTTATAGGCAGTGCTTGCTGGAGTAGGGCAGGAGAATATCTAAAGGGGAAAAAGATGGAATTAAGCTAACAGGATCAAGACAACTCCCAATGGAAGTTAAAGCCAGAATTTGTTGTCACAAAGTCCCTTTACCATCCAATGTTTTTATCACATCAGCCTTGACACCTTGGACATACCTATTCAACCTCTGATTGCCTCCCAAGCACAGTACAGGTCACCAAAGATAGCAATTACAACAGCATCTGATGGAAGAATTCCCTCCCTGTTTCATTCACCACATAATGCTTTGAGTCAGTTTAAATTCACACATAAGAAAGTATTAGTTTATTAATTTGACACAGGGATGGGAAATACCTAACTCACATGTTGTTACGCTCTTCCCACTGAGCACTTGTGGCACTTCCCACTGAGCCCAGATCCAGCTCTGAATTATTCTTGACACTGGCTGTTATACCAAGAGCTGAGTTAATATGTATGGTAGAATTTGATCACTAGCTTTGAGCTAGGAACCCATTCACGTAATATTCACTAAATGCTTAGGACACCTTGAGCTTGACAAACACTGCCCCAGGTTCAGAGATGGCCAAGACTCATTACCTGACTTTTGTAGCAAGTATTTTATTTTATTTTTTGGTACCGGGGATCAAACTTGGGTCCTTGCGCTTACGCAGCAGGCGGCAAAACCACTGAGCTAAATCCCTGGCCCTGCAGCAAGTATTTTAGTGGATATTCCACCATGTTTGTGTGATAGTAAGATGTAATAAATACTAATAAAGGTTAGATGTATGATGTGTGACTGTAGCAAAGAGCAATCAGTTATGCCCATGAGGTAAGGGAGAGAGAAGGCCAGGCAAAGTTTATAGACATAACACAGAGGTGGTTACTAGAAAGATATGGAAGTTTGGATAATGGAGAAGGGGGGCTTGAGAGAGAACCTGGAGGTGAGAATGCAGAAGGGAGATTAGAGTAAGGAAAGTCATGAGAATGAAAGAATATGCCATGATAAAGGAGGTGAGTAATAAATATGTATTTGAATGAACTAAAGCTGAAGTAAAGCATGGCAGAAAAATCTAATTTTATTTTGATGACAAACAGAATATAACAGAATCAAATACACTGCGCCTCCTGCGCAAGCACAAGGATGCAAGTTCGATCCCCGGTAACAAAAAAAAAAGAATCAAATACATTGTTGACCCTTTAGGTCTAAAATGTATCTAAAGAAGATAGAAATTATATACACACAAACACACATATATGAAATGATGTTTGTCCAACAGGATTTTTAAACCCTTCAGACTACACATGGCTTCATCTCTGAGTACAGCTGTAACTCCGCTCTAGTCCATATTCATACTTCATATATTAAACATGAGAAGACCCGCACAGCTCCATCACTCTCCCTCACACCCAGTAATGCTTACCTGTCCGCTGAGCCAGCTGCTATTTTGCTCCCATCAGGTGACCAAGAACATCTCAGGAGATTCTGTAATGATGAATAAAGAATCCTCTGAAAAGTAATGTAGCAAACTCTTCACTAGACTATAGAATCACCAAGAGACTTTAAATTTCCTAAGCAGACTTTAAATTATTCTTCCTACAAAGATGATCAGCAATTATCTTACGTGTGTGGCCCAAAACAGCATACTTGGAACCACACACAAAATGAACTGTGGAAAATAATTTAATCAGATTAGAGCTGGCAACAAAAATTTGTTCTGCCTATAAATGGAGGCTCCCTTTATCTTTTTTTTTTGTTTTGCTCCATTTATCTTGATGCTCATTAAAAATATTTTCTACTTCTCTCTTCAGCCAGGGATTTAGCTCAGTGGTTCCGCCGCCTGCCTTGCAAGCAAAAGGACGCGAGTTTGATCCCCGATAACAAAAAAAAAGAATCTTCTCTATTCATTCTGTCTTGAAAAGTAAAAATAAAACCAAACTCAATTAAAAAAATAAGATTTTATTTATTAAGTGAAACAATGTCAATGCACCCTCAAAAGTATTAATCTCTATAAACAGATTTTTGAGGGGAATAGCTGTTTCCAACAGTACTGACCCGGAAACTTGAAGATCTGAGAAAAATTTTGTCTCTCAGAACCTGGGCCGTACGGCTTATAGAAGGGAGGGGTGTATTCCTAGGTTTCTAACAGCCGGAAACTGGGAAGACGAGGGAGGCCATCTCGGTAACAGCTATGGGAACCTGGGTCCTATATGAACACTGATCTAAGAGGGTTGAAATTCCCAAGGAATAAAAGGGTAGGAGTATCCTGCTTAGCGTAGAGTGATGCCCGAAGTCCTCAGTTTGTGGGCTGGCCCCATCACCATCTAGTTATATGTCTGTCTTCTCTGCTATGCCTCTATTCTTCTTATTTTTTCGCCTCTATTATTTTTTGTTTTGTTTTTTTGTTTTGGTACCAGGGATCGAACTTGGGTCCTTGCACTTGTGAGGCAGGCGATGGAACCACTGGGCTAAATCCCTGGCCCTGCCTCTATTATTTTTTTAAAATAAATTTTATTTTATCCCACCCCTCCCAACATCCCTCCCCTCCCTATGTACAAAAGCTTTGTTTTCATTTTTTCCTTCTATTTTTACTTTTTTTCTTGTCTCTCCCAGCTCTATTAGTTTTATTTTCCATGAAAACAATTTTGAGGGCCGGGGATTTAGCTGAGTGGTGCCGCTGCCTGGCTTGCAAGCACAAGGTCCCAAGTTCAATCCCCGGTACCAAAATAAGCCACAAAACCAAAAAAACCCCCCCAAAACATTTTGAGGGACCAGGGATTTAGCTCAGTGGTGCTGCCACCTGCCTTGAAAGTGCAAGGTCCCGAGTTCGATCCCTGGTACCAAGAAAAAAAAATTTTTTTGATAAAGAACAATTAGTAGGACACAGCCCATTTTTAGCAAAGCCACACTTCTCTATCCTTAGTATCACTTTAAATCTTTCTTTCACTTAAATGGACAGTAAAGTCATTCTGTCATACAGCACTCACCTTTTCAAAGTTATGCACATTTCCTTGAAATATCTTTACACACCTCTCTTTAGGGGCAAATGGACGGACATCCCAGACACGCACTGCAAAATAAATCCAAACTCATCAACAAGCAAAATAACTACCAGTCAGAGGCCTCCTTAGAACATGGCTGAAACTAGTACAATATCAATGACAAATGCTGTTTCCCTGGTGAAGAAGGCCCAAAATGACACATTACTACCCGTCAAGATCTTTGCTTCTTCTAGTGGAAGTAAAATATGTCAAAACATCATTAACTGGAAAGCTGAGAGGGTAGAAAGGAGAAATGGCAAACACATTGCTGGGAATTTGCAACAGAATACAGAGTGGTATGACACTAATTTCTTTTTCTTTCTTTATACTTTCTCTTTCCTTTCTTTTTCTTTCTTTTTTCTTGAGACAGTGTCTCGCTATGTAGTTCAGGTTGGCTTTCAACTTGCAGTGATCCTCCTGCCTCAGCCTCCCAGGTGAGGTATTACAGGCACCTGCCACCACGCCCTAATTTTTCTCATATGGGCATTTCAGTGTGTAAACCTGAGCAAGACCAATATAACAAAAGAACACTGTACCAAGAATCCAAAAGTGTGAGCCTTTTCCCTCTCTCCCCACAGGTGCTAGGGATGGAACCAAAGGCCTTGTCCATGCTAGACAAGTGCTGTCCCACTAAGCTACATCCTCAGCCCTGGAAAATGAGACCCTGAATCTAATTTTATCTCCCTCTAAATAGGTGGTGTTAGGTAAATAGTGAAGCTGTTTGGTTTCCTGTTCAAAATTAAAACTGCCAGGTGTGGTGGTGCATGCTTGAATTCTAGCACTTAGAAGACGGAGGCAGGTGGATCACAGTGAATTTGAGGCCAGCCTGGGCTGCACAGTTAAGTTCAAGGCCAGCCTGAACTATATAGCAAAGACTCTGTCTCAAAAAAAAAAAAAAAAAAAAAAAAAAAAAGGAAAAGGAAAAACAAAACACAAAAAAATTTTTTTCCCCCTGGTACTGGGGATTGAACTCAGGACCTTGGGCTTGCAAGACAGGCATGATGTAGTGAGCTACATCCCCAATCCATCACAAAATGTTATTTTTAAAATAAGTCTATTCTGAGGATCAAATGAGATGATGTATGTGAAAAGGTTCTAAAATTTGGAGGGAATAAACAAAAATTAAGAATTTACAATTTTATATAGCCATGACAAAACATTCTTATCATTTTAATAACCATTTTGGGAAGCCCACTGTTCCTCATTATAAAGAATGTAAGAATTAATGGTAAATCTACTGAAATCAAGATGTGCATATAAACATCCACTGTGAGCAATAGCTACAGCCATTATAACTGAAGCTAATCCTACAGAGAAATTTGAAAGGTACCATTTGAGTGCGAAAAAGTAACACCAACACTTGGAGTAAGACAGGCATAAAAAGACAAAGTCATGCATTAGTTTGCTATTGAGATGAGAATATATTCAGGAACGTAAAGATGTCCGTTTATTCAACAAATATTTACTGAACATCCATTGAATGCCAGGTACTATTTTTTTTTTTTTGGTACCAGGGATCAAACTCAGGGCCTTGCACCTGCAAGGCACCACTGAGCTAAATCCCCAGCCTAGGCACTATTTTTGTTACAAGGTGTCAGTGAGTAGATTTTTGTTCTTGATAAGCTATGAATTTTCTAACTTCCCCCAATATCAAGGATATAATCGCACAAATTACCTTCTTGTTTTGCTTTAGTAAATCTACCTCCCCACCCTACAACTCAAAAACAAGTAAAGAGAAAGGGGAAGAGCATGTTTGTGTAAATCCGTAACACTGATTTTTTTTTTTTGGTATTAGGAATTAGAGCTAGGGCTTTATGCATAATTGGTAAGCACTTTGCCACTGAACTACATCCCCAACCCATGGAGTGCTGGTAATTTAATAAGGACCTCCTCTCACACCAATGCTTTCCAAGTGGGGAAGACATACTGGTCTACTCATCATCCAAACATGGTACTTTCTGCAAATGCTTGAAAACTGCCTTCAGCAGACCACAGGACTCTTAATTTTCTCATTAATCTAATCAGTTGTATCTTGCTTGGATTTACTGCATACCAGAGTTGAAATGAGGCCTTAAAGGAAGCCCATTCTCTAATTTTAACCATGTAGAAATTGATGTCCAGAGAGGAGAAAGGCTGTGTATAAGTTTGTTCAGGACTAGAATCCTGGATTCTGGATCATCTTGTCTAAAGCTTTTCCCATTATGTCATGTTCTCCTAACTGTCTGGAAGAATCTGGGCTATCCCTGACTTTTTCCTTGGACTCTCATTTATCTTGGTACACACCTTTTCCCTTGTTTTTGTGGTGCTTTGGATCAAACCCAGGGCCTTGTATATGCTAGATACTCTACCGCTGAGCCACACCACAGGCTCTCTCTCCTCCATTTTTAACACAGTGCACATTTTTCTTAAGTATTCACAGAAAATGGACACTGGAAGGACATTCCTCTCCAAAGTTACCTGTATTATCCATTGCATTGGACAAGAGATAAGAACCTTCAGAACTTAAACTCAGACCAGTTACTGAATCTGCATGGCCTCTCATGGTGTAGGTTAGCTTGTTTTGGCGTAGGTCCCAGACCTGTGAAAACAAAAAAGTGCTCCCAGAAATAAAATTAAGAAACAGCAGAAATACAAAATTACTCAGGAATCAACTGCCTGGAGAAATTGGTTCTCTCCTTAAATCTGGCTCAGGGTCAAATATTACTTTACCACAAAATATAGAATTTCTGTCAAACAGGAAAAAACTCTTTCTAAAAAGGGAGGCAAAGTGACTATGTTTAACTAGAAAGATATAAACTATCAAATATTAAGATGAAGTTTAACAAATAACTTAGCCAAGTGTGGTGGTATATGCCTATGATCCCAGCAGTCTGAGAAGCTAAGGCAGGGAGACTGCAAGTTTGAACCTAGCTTGGGCACTCAGTGACTTAGCAAAACCTCATCTCAAAATAAAAAATAAATTTAGGCAGTGGTTTTTTTTTTTTTTTTTGGTTCTGGGAAGCGAACTTAGTACCTTGTGCTTGCCAAGCAGGTGCTGGACTGCTAAGCTATACCCTAGGCCTGTGGAAGAGTGTTTTAATCCCAGCATTTAGGAAGATGAGACCAGAGGAGATCAACACTGGTATGAGGCCAGCCTGGACTACATAGTGAGTTCAAAGCAAGCCCAGACTACTATACAAAACCTTGTCTCAAAAAAACCCCAAAAATCAAAAACCAAAAAAATTTTAGATAGAAGTTATTTTCAAATCATAACAAAATGTATTAGCCATGAAAGAAAAAAAAAAAAAAAGCCAGGCATAATGACACATGCCTGTAATCTCAGCACTCGGAAGGCTGAGGTAGGAGGATCACCGGGAGTTTAAGGTCAGTCTGGGCAACATGGTGAGTTCAAGGCCAGCCTGAATGACACAGTGAAACCTTGTCTCAAGAGAGAAAAAAAAGGGCCGGGATCCACCGCCTGCCTCGCAAGTGCAAGGCCCCAAGTTCGATTCCCAGTACCAAAAAAAAAAAAAGCTTGAACAGTAATTCTTAGGCACTACAAAGAAACTATTAGAATTACATTTAAAAAAATGTAATTTGAAGACGATTATTTACATGTAAAATTGTGTAACAGTACAATATACAAAATTCTGATGCTTAAGATTATTCATTCATTCATTCATTTTTTTGCTTTTATGAGACAGGGTCTCACTATGTAGCCCAAGCTGGCCTTGAACTCACAGCAATCCTGCCTCAGCCTTCTGAATGCTGAGATTATAGATGTGCACCACCATGCCAAGATTTTTTATTTAATATTACAATAAAATTATACATATAAACAGTATTACATATGTGTATACATGCACATATCCTATGGAAAAGTATATTTATTCCAAGAAAAGTAAACAGGAAGGTAAGATAAACAGTTTAGTTGAAAACAATGTATACATCAAATAGAGAAAAGAGATGGTCTACTATGGCTCAGAAGCACACTGGGACACTCTTGAGTTTTCACATAGGAGCCAGCATGGCAGGGTAGAAGAGGAGGTTTAGGGTCAGAATGAATGGGAGTTATGGGTCACTGAGCTTGCCAACCCTTTGTGACCCTGTCCTGGAAAGACAGGGATAACAACATTTACTGCTCATGGCTGTTACAAGGATTATAAATAAGAATGCTTAGCATATGCCTGGCACATGGCAGGCCTTCTATAACTGGCAGCTATTATTAAGCAGTTTCTAAAAATAATTTTGAAGGCTAAACATAAAAATATTTACATAATAAGCTATTAAGCTAAGAAGGAAAACACAAAATGGTACTTATATAAACTGCAACTATATAAAATAAACATCATCAGTGACATAAACAGTAGGGATGTCACGTGGAAAAAGAATAGCAATTCTGTGAAGGTCACTGGTACACAAAGTTTCTCCCAAATTTTATTTAATACTAGGGCCTGGGATTTAGCTCAGTGGTTCCGCCACCTGTCTCGCAAGCGCAAGATCCTCAGTTTGATCACCGATACCAAAAAAAAAAAAAAAAAAAGGCCCCAATTTTATATAATACCGCATGTAATTTTTCTAAGTGAATAAAATTTTCCTTGTCCTCTAAAGCGATGCACTTCCCCTTACCCAGAAATGTTAGGTACCTATGGTATGCCAGGGCCATACATAAACAGACAACTCTACTTTTTCCATCAATAACCCACTCACATGTGGAGCTCAACACACTATATATACATACATACATATATACATATACATACATATATATATATGATCGTATTTTTTTTTTGGTCAGGATGTTTGCTGCCTCACTAATGAGAACCTGAGATAGCCGACACTGATAGAAAAGGCACTACTGAAATCTTTAGCTTAGTAACAAGTAGGACAGAGTGTGCTTTACCACCAATCTCAGCACTTGTATGCTATTTCTAGACCTTTCTCCTAGAGGCCTACATTTTTGGTTTATGCAGGGCCAGAGAGTTTCTGGGATTTGCCACAGAAAGAGTGACTATGACACTAATTTAAGCAAAGCATTTTGCAAATGTCCCAATCAGCTGTTCAATGAACATTTGGGCATTTGATTAGTGGCAGGCACTGCTGGAGATTAAAAAAAGACAAGAGTCTCTGCTGTCAAGAAGCACTCATTCTAGCAAGGAAAACAGACATGTGAACCAGTATTGAAAGGCCTATACAAGGTTCAGCAGTACAGAAGATGAGGCTTAACTCTCTTGTGGAACAGGGATAAGAATGAGAAAGGGAAGCATTCACAGAGAATAAAGCACCTGTAGAAAGTAGGGAAGGAGGAGATTTTTTTTCAGACAAAGTGGAACTGTACTTCCAAGCACAACATGATAAAATTACTAGATTGCAGGGACTTAGGCACAGAGAGGGCTGCAGATGATGTCTGAGGGGTATATAGGCAGGGACCACTCATAAGAGGTTCCCCATGCTTGGCTTGGACCTTAACTGTGAAGTCACAGAAGGGTTCAGAATAGGGTAGATTTGCATTCTGGAAAGGCTTTTCTGGCCTAGACAATCAAAGAGATAAGACCAGAGAGTAGGAAACCAAAAGCATCTATTTTATCCCCTTAACCACTACATTAAAAAACAGAATAAGGGCCAGGGATTTAACTCAGTGGTGCCGCCGCCTGCCCTGCAAATGCAAGGTCCCGAGCTCGATACTCAGTACCAAAACAAAACAAAAAAACCAGAATAAAAACCAAAAAGAAGCTGAATAAAAACAACCTACCGGGCTGGGGATTTAGCTCAGTGGTTTCGCCGCCTGCTGCGCAAGTGCAAGGACCCGAATTCAATCTGAGGTACCACAAAAAAAACAAAAAAACAAAAAAAAAACAACAACCTACCAACTAAACTCCCATCCTACCCAGAGCTCAGGTTTACGCAAAACACCAAAGGATTGCTAGCCAGATCTTCAAACCCTCAACAAGCAGGAACACATTTTCTTTTTTCATTTTTCTCTGACTTCCCAACTGTAATACTAGGAAGAAATTCCCCAGAGACTTGTGTATGTTCACAAAAGGGGCTCCCATTCCCTATCTGTTCTTTCTTTTTAAAAAACAGGCAGTGTTAGCTGAGAAGCAAACAAGAATCAGGCTTTTATTTATTTATACTTTGGTGATGGGACTCAAACCAGGCCTTGTGCGTGCTAAAAAAGTGCTCTACCGCTAAGCTATACCTCCAGACTGCGAACCAGGCTCTTTGAGGAGCAGCTCTTAATGTTGTGAGGCAGTACGGTGATTTGTTAGGCAAGTGCTCAAGACTGTTGAGCTCCTAAGTGCTTCAAAGTTAACCTGTTAATTGACTAGAGGCAACAAGACAGAGTGGAGAGAACATCAGTCCTCTAGAGACAGTCCTCTGATCCCGGTTCTACAACTGACTGACATTGTGATCTTGGCCATATCACTTACCCTCTTGGGACCTTACCTTAGTCATCTGTAAAATAAAGAGGGATGGACCAAGTGTTTAAGGTCTCATTCAGGTTTGACATTCTTTCAGTCTGTTTCTGATTGAAAAGGAACCTCTTGGGGAGGGATTTAGCTCAGTGGTGCCGCTGCCTGCCTCGTAAGCACAAGGTCCCGAGTTCGATCCCCAGTACCAAAAAAAGAAAAGGAACCTTTCTTTTGCATGTTTAAAGAAAGTTATAAGGCCTGAGGATAATTAGGAGCATTTCTGGGTTGAGAGGCAATTACTGTGCCCTAAGCATGTAACAGCAAGGTATTTTTAGACATGAAAAGACTAAATTTTAACAAGCTCTCATATCTGTTCAGCATATCTCTTACTTATAGAAGGGTAAAACTGGAGACAAATAACTGCAGCAACCTGATTTCAAATACTTTATTAACTGCTGCTGCTAGAAAACAATCCAAAATCTGAAGCGTCCTTATACCTGTTAACTTTTGTTAATGGTACTGGTGATCAAACCCACAGTCTTATGGATGCTAGGCAAATGATGCTGTACCACTGGGCAATGGGTACCACTGACCCAACACCTGACACATTGATTTTTATCTGGAAATGTATTCTAAGGAAACAAGAAATAATTTATTTATTTGGGGGGGGTTATTGGGGATTGAACTCAGGATGTTGTGCTTGCAAGGCAAGTGCTGTGCCACTGAGCTAAATCCCCAGCCCTCATTATTAACTCATTCTTAGAAAAGTTTAGAAAACTTCTTTCTATAGCATCAAAAACAAATAACTTGGAAGATGAAGGTCGAGAATCACAAATTGATTTACTACTATCTCAGACTAAGACAGTTAAAAATAATATTTTAAGTGTCTTTAAGCAGGGAATGAAACACTCTATGTTTTTAATACAGTCCCCGAACCCAGTGATTTCACACTTCATATTAACTGCTTAGTCCTTGATGGGATTTGTATGAGGTACCATGTAACCTTTGATTTAGGCAGGTGATGAAGACAGGAGAGAAGGAAAATTTCAAGTTACTACTATCCTTTCAGATGGTTTTAAGTGCCAAGCTAGCACAATCTCAGAAGTTTGCAAAGATTTGCTTCAGTGAGTGTATACAGGTGAAAGGCAACTATATCATATATAAACGTACCTTTATATCATTGTCTATTCCACCAGAGATAATCTGATCACTTGTGTCATTAAAGGTCACAGCTAATACCTGGTATGTGTTTTGAAACGTCTGGATAGCTGCTTTCTTCCGGATGTCCCAAAGCTGAAGAAGAAGCACAGGTAGTCAGTCTATCAGTTATCACTACACTAAGAAATAATCACACATTATACTACTGAATTCAAGGACTCTGTATAGCTCCAATAGGGACCTCATTCAGAAACTTTCCTAGATATCCTAGTAATACATGGTGAAAAATGACCACAATTTTGTCAATGTATTTGAAAGTTTATGGTCAGACTTTTGGGTTTCTCTTGCCTCAGTCTCCTGAATAGTGAACTATAGGTTTATGACACTGTGCTTTGCTCAGACTCCTTTGTTAAAGTATGAATAAATAACACGTGTACAGTCTCAGCTACTCAGGATGCTGAGGCAGGAAGAATGGATTTAGCTCAGTGGTTCTGCTGCCTAGCTCACAAGTGCAAGGTCCCAAGTTCAATATCTGGTACCCACCCCCCAAAAAACAAAAAAGAATGCTTGAGCCCAGGACTTTGAAGATACTGTATATATATATATATTTTAAAGACAGGGTCTTGCTACCTTGTTCAGGCTCTGTCTCTAACTCATGGCAATCTCCCTGTTTCAGCCTCCCAAGTGCTGGAATTACAGGTGTATGCTACCATGCCTGGCTGAGACCCTGTCTTAAAAAAACAAAAAACAGCTAGGCATGGTGGTATATACCTATAATCCCATCACTTGGGGGAGATTAAGGCAGGAGGATTATAAATTTTGAGGCCAGCATGGCAACTTAGTGAGATCCTGTCATCAAAACAAAAACCCCAACCCAAACAATAAAAAATCAATAAAGTCTGAATAAACATAGATAATCACCATTCCCTTGGAGTAGAAGTCTTCTACCTGCTTATTTCATATATTCTTAGGATTAAAAAAAAACAAACACCTAGGGCTGGGGATGTAGCTCAGTGGCGTCGTACCTGATCCCTGGTACCAAGAAAAAGAAAAAACAAACAAACTCCTAGACCATTGTTTCTCAAACTGTAGATCCTAGCTCATTAGCAGCTGTAACCTACAGTTTAAAAAAGTGGGAAAATCAGTGAAAAGTGTGACAACAGGAAATGTCAAAAGCCTGTCTCTCCACAAAGGCAATGAACTAGTAAAAAAAAAAAAAAATCAGAATCAATTTTATCAGAATTAAAGAAACTAACTGAAAGGTAAGAGCATGAAAAAAACAAAGAACACTCAAAGTCTAGTGAGAGATCTCTGTAGTGTTTCAGCCTACTCCAGCTCTGACCTCTCTCTGCTCACCAAGGGTTCTGAAGACACAGCCCACATTCTCAAGTGTAGGTTCCTTACTGAAAGGAGCAGAAGGACTTTATCCTTTATTCTTAAGGAATTACGAGGGCCGGGAGGGAATGTAGCTCAGTGGTACAATGCCTGCCTGGCAAGCGTGAGGCCCTGAGTTTGATTCCTGATACCAAGAGAGGAAAAAAAAAAGGAATTACAGCTATGGACTATTTTTTTTACCTGGTGGCTCTCTGAAGGATAAGCTCAATGGGTTTACATTCATTTTGCCTACCCTGGAATCCCTGAAAACATTTAAAGGCAAAAGCCTTTGGCTCTGCTGTCTGAGGCAAGGACTAATAGAGCAAACAGGGTAACCAAAAAGCTTGGGAGGAAAGGCTGGGGAAGAAGACAGTTTGGGGGTAGATGCTTGGAAAAGCTCTGACATATCCCTGGGAATCTAGAAAGCCACTTCTGGGCTCAGAAAAGACCTAAGAAGCCCTAAGCTCTCACCTCTGGTTGACTTTCAGTGTCTGTACAAGCTCAAAGTGAAGGATAATGTGAAATTGCAAACTGCTGGCCAAGAGCTGAAGGCAGGCAAGGTCTAACAAAGAGTCAATTACAAAGACTGGCAGAAATGTCCTTCTGTCAATCAACAGCTGACCACAAAGCTAACAGAACAAGATCTCAGAAGCAAAACAGGACAAAGAAGATAGACTTTACAAAATCAGTTCAAAAGGACACTAAATATAACTGGGTGCAGTGCAGCAACCTTGTAGTCCCAGCTACTCAGGAGGTAACCAGTCTGGGCAATACAGTGAAATTCTGTTTCAAAAAAAAAAAAGGGCCGGGGATTTAGCTCAGTGGTTTCACCGCCTGCCTTGCAAGTGGAAGGTCCCGAGTTCAATCCCCGGTACCAAAAAAAAGAAAAAAAAAAAAACTGGGGATTTAGCTCAGTGGTGCCGCCACCTGCCTTGAAACACAAGATCCTGAATTTGATCTCCAGTACCAAAAAAAAAAAAAAAAAAAAAAAAATCACTAAACAATGACTACAAGTTGTACCAATAAACTCTTGGTAAATGTCTACTTTTCCACAAAAATTATTAAGTATGCAAATAAAATCTTTTTAACAAATGACACTGGGACAACTGAATAACCAAAACAAAAGAATGAAGCTAAGAGCCAGGTATTGTGGTGCATGCTTGTAATCTTAGCACTATGAGAGGCTGATGCAGGAAAATTTACAGATTTGAGCCCAGCCTGAGCAACTCAGTGAGACCCCATTCTCAAAATTAAAAAAAAAAAAAAAAATTGTTTTTCGTACTGGGAATCGAACTCAGGACCTTGTGGTCACCAGGCAGGTGAGGGACCACTGAGCTAAATCCCTGGCTCTCAAAATAAAAAATTAAGAAACAGTTAGGAACTTAGTGTAGCGCAAAGGCTGTGGTTCAATCTCCAGCACCTCCACCCCCTATAAGAATGAAGCTAAGGGCCAGGGATGTAGTAGCTCAGTGGCACCGCACCTGCCTGGCAAGCACAAGGTCCTGAGTTTGATCCCCAGTAACAAAAACAAAAACAAGGGCTGGGGATTTAGCTCAATGCTTTCGCTGCCTGCTGTGCAGGTGAGTTCAATCCCTGGAACCAAAAAAAAAAAAGAAAAAAACACACAAAGAAAGAACAAGCTGGGGATGGGTAATTGCCTAGCATGTCCAAGGCCCTGGGTTCAATCCCCAGTATCAATTAAAAAAAAAAATCCCTACCTTACATGATACATAAACTTAATGACAAGGCCGAAAAACTTAAATGTAAGCGCTAAAACTATAAAAACTCTTAGCCTGCTGCACAAGTGCAAGGACCTGAGTTCGATCCCCAGTACCAAAAAAAAAACACCAAACCTCTTAGAATAGGGGAGAGAAGGGATGAAGACCATAATCACTATTTGTTTATCTATCATCCATTGATGAATGTTTGGGTTGTTTCCATCTTTTGTGTATTAGAAATAATGATGCTAAAAACATGTACAAGTTTCTATGTGAATAATACATGTTTTCATTTTATTTTTTTATACTGGGGATTGAACTCAGGACCTTGCGCTTGTGAGGCAGGTGCGGTGCCACTGAGGTAACATCCCCAGGCCCCATGTTTTCTTTTTTTTTTGGTACTGGGGATCGAACTCAGGTCCTTGCACTTGCACAGCAGGCGGCGAAACCACTGAGCTAAATCCCAGGCCCTGTTTTCATTTTTTGAATACAGACCTAGGAGTGAATTGCTCAGTTAAGTGGTTACTGTTTATGTTTGAGGAGCCAGATCTTTTGCAAAGGTAAAGGGACTAAGAGATGGGGGGAACAAGGAGGGAGGGGAATGGAAATAAGAAGAATTAAGGTGTGTTAGTACATGTACCAATTCCCCATGATGAATGCAATGACAGCCCCTGGGTCTGATCCCCAGTAGCTGGAGGTGGTGGTGGTGGTGGGTAGTGGTGTGGGGGGGCTGGGGTGGGGGAGAAGCCTAGTGCAAATGTGCTGCAGTTAATTCCTAGTACCAGGTTTGGGGGGCATTAATTAATAGGTCTAATTCTGCCAGAATTAAGTCGTTTTGGGCTGGGGATTTAGCTCAGTGGCACAGCGCCTGCCTCGAAAGTGCAAGGACCTGAGTTTGATCGCCAGCACACACACACAAAAAAGTTAAGTCCTTTGAAGCAGGATGTACTCAGCCAGACATGGTAACTTATGACTGTAATCCTAGCACTTGGGAAACTGAGACAGGACTGTCAGGAGTTTAAGGGCAGCCTGGGCTACAAAGAAAATTAAGGGAAGCCTGTACTACATAGTGAGACCCTGTCTCACCCCTCCCTCCCCTAAAGCAGAATGTACTTTGTTTACAGATGTGACTAATGCTTAATCCTTTAAATTTTGGAGTGATACTGCCTGGAATATAGTATTTTTCTCTCTCTTTTTTTTAAAATTTAAGGCATCATCTATAGCTGGTGAAGTTTTATACTGCACTGGGCTATCAACTGAAACTGTTGGGAGGTTATGGTACTGAAAGGGGACTGTAGTATTAAGTAAACCTAATTATCACAATTAAAAATAAAGCAGGACTGGGGGTATAGCTCAGTGGTAGAACATTTGCCTAGCTCTAGATTCAATCTCCAGTACTGCCACCCCACTCCCACCTCCAGCAAATTTCTCAGGTGTATGCCTTTGAGGTCCACTTACATAGTCATTAAAATACAGTCTAAGAATTCAAAATTGGTGCCAAAGTAAAGATATAATGGTCGATACTATGAAGCAATGTGTCCTTGTGCATCTTTGAGATAAGATACTTTCAGGCCCCATTTTCTTCATTAGTGAAATGAGGAGACTAGATGAGATTAGTTGACTCCTAAAAGGTCAGACCTGAAACTAAAAATTCTGATTCCCATTCCATATCTACTGAATCTGAATAGTTTTAATAGGTTCTTCAGGTGATTCTAATAAACAGACAGCTATTGGACTAAATGACATTTAAGGTCCTCTCTTGAGCTACAGAAACCATTTACTTAGCTTTTTATATATCTGTAATTTTACCGTACTGTCCCTGTAAGACATTTACATTACTGTCACTGGTCTAAAGAGCGGGAAACAGGTCAGATGTGGTGGTGCAGCTTGTAATTACAGCACTTGGGAGGCTGAAGCAGGAAGATCACAAGTCAGAAGCCACTCTGGGCTACACAGTGAATTCAGAGGCCACCCTGGACTATGTATCAAAACCTGTCTCAAAAAAACAAAGCAAGCAAACAAACAAAACAAAAAAGGAAACTGAGGCTCAGAAATGTGAACTGCTCAAGACCACATACAATTGACAGCTAAACCAGGTATGGTGGTACATGCTTGTAATTTCAGCACCCTAGAAGGCTGAAGCAGAAAGATTAAATTCAATCCCAGCCTGGGCAACTTGGGGAGATTTTGTCTCAAAATAAAAGATAAAAGTCCCTCGCTTCAATTGCCCAGAACCACCAAACCAAACCAAACAACAAACCAACAAAAACAATAAATCAAATCAAAACCAAAACCAATTAAACCCATACGATCCATTTTACTCGAGTCATTTATTCTTGTGGCAATCCTCCTGCCTCTGCCTCCTGAGTGCTAAGAAAACAGGCATGTGCCATTATGCCCAGCCAATTCTATGGTTTTAACATTATTCTGTATGGTAATTAAAATAGTGCCTATTATTATTTTTTTTTTTTTTGGTACTGGGGCTCAAACTCGGGTCCTTCCACTTGCGAGGCAGGTGGTGGAACCACTGAGCTAAATCCCCAGGCCTTTGCCTATTATTTTATTTATTTATTTTTTGGTACCGGGGATTGAACTCGGGTCCTTGCGCTTGCGAGGCAGGCAGTGGAACCACTGAGCTAAATCTCTGGCTGCCTATTATTTTAAAAGGGGAAAATTTCAAGTGTCTGTTTTGGGAACTGAATGCTAAAACTAAATTGTGCAGAGGAGGGAGGGTACAGCACAGATGAGAAGGTTCACATTATGTCACGTCAAACTGCAACACAGACTGGTAATACATACCTTAACTGTACCATCATCGCTGCCAGTGCAGACAAGCTGGGGTCCCCTCCTGGCTGGGTAACAGGAATTTACAAAGGAAGTATGTCCCTTCAGCCTTTTAACCCTTTCGCCTGTTTCACTATCCCATACTGCCACAGTTTTATCTGTGGATGCGGAGAAGAGCATACTAGAAAGTAAAAGGGAAAACACAGAAGAAATTAGTGAAGACAGTAACAATCTATCTTTCCCACTTGTCAAAATCTGCCAAATTCTTCCAGACTACTGACCAGTTGTGCTTGTCAGTAGGGAACACAATGCTAGAATGCCTTATCCTACACATAGAAATCCTACTCATCCTTGTCTAGACCCAATTTTAACGATGATCCTCTGATGTTTTCAAAAATGTCCTTGTGAGTCCTCATGACACACCCCATACCTAATACGACAGTTTTCTCAAATCTTTTCCTCATCTGTGACAGATAACATTTTACACATAAGATATTCCCATAGGGCTAGGGATTTAGCTCGGTGGTTCTGCTGCCTGTCTCCCAAGCATAAGGTCCCGAGTTCAATCCCTGGTACCAAAAAAAAAAAAAGAAAGAAAAAAAAAAGATATTCCCTGACTTGGAAATTTTTAATCACTCCCTGCTGCCACAGAGGTAAGAGAGACTGCAATAATTCTGGATCCAACACTTGAGTCAATCAATCCTCACTCTACAAATCAAAATTTTTATTTTTTCTGAGGATAAGTTCTATTTAATTTTATGATGCTTTAAAAATAATTAGGCAAGGGTATTAGGGAGAGGTATAAAATCAGAGGTGGGTATAATGCTTTCTTTACTTAAAAAGTATATAATGCTATGTATCAATTGATGAAGCACCCTAAGACTTTAGACGTCAGGAATGTAAAAACAATCAGCCAGGCATGGTAATGCACACCTGAAATGCCAGCACTAGAGGCTGAGGCTTGTGTTCAAGGCTAGTGTGGGTCAATAGTGAGCAATGAGACCCTAACACCTCCCCACAAAGCAAGCAATGTTCACCAAGATATTTAAAAATGTAACTAATTTACTTCATATAGACAAATTTCTGTATTATCTACAGATATTCTAAAACTTCGATGGAATGTCTATGTTTGTAACAAAGATGTTAGATGAACAAGGTTAAAGGGAATAAGTCACCAGACAAGATTGTACAGTCTTAACAAATACACCAAAACTAAACAGTCTGGAGAGCTGGGTGTTGTGGTACACATCTATAATCCTAGCACGTGGGAGGGAGGCTAAGGCAGAGGATCACTGAGAGTTTGCAGCCAGTATGGACTACACAGTGAATTCAAGACCAGCCTGACAACACGGAGAGACCCTGTCTCAAAAAACCCAAAAAGAATCAGCCTGGACTGCACAGCAAGACTGTATTTCAAAAAAACAACCCACCCATCCATCCTGGGGCTTTAGCACTGAGCTACATCCCTAGCCATTTTTATTCTGAGACATGCTTTTGCTCAATCACTAACCTAGGCTTGGGCTCCAAACTGCCATTCTCCTGCCTCAGCTTCTCAGAGTGCCGGGACTATAGCCATGTGCCCCTATACCTGGCTCATTACTCTGCTTTTTTTGGTTTCTCAAAATAGTATTTTATTACTTTCATAATAAAAACAGCTAATTTCTACATATAAAAATTACAGGGGCCAGGGATTTAGCTCAGTGGTGCCATGCCTGCCTTGGAAGCATAAGGTCCTGAGTTTGATCCCTGGTACTGAAAAAAAAAAATTACATTTTGCTTCATGTCTTACAGAAAAACCAAATTTATCCAGAATACCAATGTTAGATAACAGTGTGTATTTATAACTGCTTACACACATTTCACTTGGGGTTATAGTAAGAATGAGAATAAAGCAGCTACACAAAATGTAGCAGTTTGTGACAGGAAGAATCTCCTGACAGAAGTAGCTCAAGGAGGAAAGGTGAAAGGATACTGAGAAAAATTAACTGAGAAGGTGTTGTCATTCCACTATGCAGAACACTCACCTGCCATCTGTGTTATAATGGAGCTCCATCACTGCTCCACTATGTCCTTTCAGTGTGGCATAATTATCACAGTCACCATAGACATTCCACAGCACTGTTAGGGAGAGAGGACTTCTGTAAGTACTACAGCCTGTGCATACCAGCTGTGCAGAGGTTATTTGTGAATTTACTTGTACAGTTCTAAAATTAAACTTATTGGATACCACTGGTTCTACTAAGCAGACCAACTTTCCTGACACTAAGATAAAAATAGGGCCAATATTTTTACGATTCAAAAGGTTAGAAAACATAAATTTTGAAAATTTAAACTTTTCTTATAATTTTAAGAAGCTGGCACCTCCCCTTGTCTCCACCTCTACCTATTTGTCTTCTGAGTCTGGAAGCAGGTACAAAATAATGGACTTACAGAAAACCTAGGAAGCCACAACTTCAAGGTCATGCAGCAATGACTGTATAAGGTCTGATCAAGAGAATACAGTCAATGTTTTAAAAGATTCGTTGCCATTAATCTCCCTTGGAATACTCCCCCGTGCATTGAACCCACTTATTCCATTGTTGTGATTTTTCTGAAGCTGTTCTGAAAGTCCTCTTCTGTGTCTTTAGTTGCATTATTGTGGCTGCCTTGATGTCCTGAATTGATTCAAAATGTTTAACTTTAACTGTCATTTCAACTTTCACAAAGAGCCAGAAGTTGCAAAGTGTCAGATATGGTAAATAAGGTGAATGAGGACACGTTTTTATGAGCCTGCCTTTCTGCTGCATGGCACAAGATAGCAGCATTCACTGTATTTTTCATTACAACTCAAAGACACTCACAAAAAAAGACTTCCAGAACTGCTTCAGAAAGTGGCAAGAACAATGGGATAAATGTGTTCTAGGCAAGGGGAAATATTTTGAGAGATAATTAATGGCAAATGTGTTTATTTACTTATTCATTCATTTTTTGGTACCGTGGATTGAATTCAGGACCTTGTGCTTCCCAGGCAGGCATGGCAGCACAGAGTTACATCTCTGGTCCACGAATATGTCTTTTACTCTCATAGATTTTAAAAATTTAAATATTCACTGTATATTTTGACCTCATGTACTACATTTATACATTCCACATATACTAAGTAAGTACCTATCACATGCCTAGTGCTGGAGTAAATGAACATAGTTGTTATCCCAACACAATGTAGTTTAGCAAGGATTAAAGTTTGATGAATGTTATTAAAGATCACCGGCATATGTAAGAGATATATTTATATATGCCTTTTTTTCTGCTAACAAAATTTGCTTCTAACTTTATGAAATTAAATATATCAATAATTCATGTGTGTCCTGCAAAGATCACTAAGCCTTCCAGATGCTTGGCTGCTGGAAATTACAGGGATTATAGGATTAGAACATCCAAATAGAAATGAGCAGTGAAGATTAGAATGGATCCATTCTGAGGTACTGTTATGGGTTGGGTCTAGATGTTCCCCTGAAGCCTCACCCAGTCACAGGTGGGGCTTTTCAGCAGTGGCTGGATCTAGAATATGTGATGCTGGGATCAAGGGTGCCTGATTACTAAATTAGTGAATGGTTTGGTATAGTTCTGGATGTGAATAATGGGAAGGCCCACCCTAGGTGTGAGTGCTACCAGCCCTAAGGGCATGTAGCCTGGATAGAATACAAGAGACAGAAAGAGGGCTGCTGCATCTACTTTGCTACTTCACTGCTTTGCTGTCCTCTGCCCACCATGAACTGTTTCTCCTCTGTGATGCCCCTCTGTCATGCCACCCTGCCTTGGAGCCAGCCAACTATGAACTGAAACCTCTACAAACTGTGAGCTAAATAAACCTTTCCTTTAACTTTGAGTGTTTGGTATTTTGTCTCAGCAAGGAGAAAAATAACTAAGACAGGTAAAAAGTTAACGGATAAAAAGCCAAAGAACTCATTTGATTTCATAATGAGGTAAACGAAGTCAGAAATCAAATAAAAGAGAGCTTTGTTATTTTATTTGCTTTTTCTCATGACTCCCTCAAATGGACTTTTTCTGCCTTCTTAAAGTGTTGGGGAGCTCAGTGGTTTTGCCGCCTGCTGCACAAGTGCAAGGACCTGAGTTCGATCCCTGAAATTGCATCAGGAGAGAACGGTATTATCAACCCGTAAAAATGCCTTTAAGAAGATAACAGAGAAGCTAACCAGAGAACATGAGACACTGAAAACACAATTACAAGAAAATGAGATGCATTCTCAGCTTACAAATTGGGAGAGAAAGTGGCAACACCATGAGCAAAATAATTTTGTGATGAAAGAATTCATAGCAACCAAGAGTCAGGAAAGTGATTACCAGCAAATCATTAAAAATGTGACCAAGCAGATTTCGGAGTACAACAGAACCATCGTGGATGCTCTACATAATACTAGCAGGAACAGAGTCTGAATCAACCGATAGTTTCTATAGAAGTTATCTTCTTTTTTTTTGGTACCAGGGATTGAACTTGGGTCCTTGCGCTGCAGCGAAACCACTGAGCTAAATCCCCAGCCCAGAAGTTATCTTCTTGATGCTGAACTTTGTACAAGATGACTGAAAAATTACAACATTTTGCCTTTTAAGAGTTATATCTAAAATTTCTAAATGCTGTAATTTTTGTGGCCTCTTTAAAGAGTGGTGTTTTAAATAGTTTAATAGTTCAGTAAGGAATTCTCATTAATAAATAAATAAATAAATAAATACAGCGTTGGGGATCAAATCCTTTGTTAGGTAAACACTACCCTACACCCTGGACCCATTTGTCTACTTGTTTTTCAAGAGTACTCCTGAGTTATAGCTAAGAATCTGTTAGCAAATTATAATAATGTAAATGTAGATTATCAAAGTAAGTTGCCACTTTGGAAATTTCTTCTTCCTTCTCACATACTAGAATTCTGGGTATGGCTCAAGAGGAGGGCCCTGTGGCTTTGGGAATAAAGTGTTTCTTTGTTCATAACTCCCATTAACCTGTGAAATCTGGATTGTTTATCTTGTTAAGCTGGCTCTAGACTTCTCTCCACGAGGAATATATCCTCAAACCAGAGCAACTCACTTTCTTTCCTTTTGTATTTACCACATGGACCCAGGGTGTTGCTGCTGTAATTTTTGGGTTTTTTTGAGACAGGGTCTTGCTCTGTAGTTCAGGATGGCCTCAAACTCGTGGTGATCCTCCTGCTTCAGCCTCTGGAGTGCGGGGATTATAGGCGTGCACTACCACATCTGACTGGACCCCAAGTTTAACACCTTAGTGATGATTCAGCATTTTTATGCCCTGTTTTAGCATGTTAAGTCATGTAGTTTATGTTGCCAATTTGTAGTTTATGCTGCCATTTGTAGTATCCAAGATTTTAAAAACCTAATCAGTATTTGGCAGAGCCAATTACTGTGGATTTAAAAACTATGTCTTGGGCTAAGGATTTAGCTCAGTGGCACTGCGCCTGCCTCAAAAGTTGCAAGTTCCTGAGTTTGATCCCCGCTACCAAAAAACAAAAAAAAACCAAACTATGTCTAGCTGGGCAACTGCAACCAAAGGCTGAAGCAGGAGGACTGCCAAGTTCAAGTTCAGCCTGGGGAACTTGGTGAAACCATTTCAAAATTAAAACAAAAGGGCTGGGGATGTAGCTCAGTAGCACAGCACTCCTGTGTTCCTTCTCCAGTACTGAAAAAAACAAAACAAACAATATAACTATGTCTTACGTATCAATCGGTCAAATCCTGCAGATGCCAAGGTGGAGCCATTGGGGTGAAACTTGCAGCAGTACACTTCTCCTTCATGTCCTGAGAGTAGCATGATTGGGGCTTGAAGGGAGGAACACCTTGGAGGTCCCTAGACAAAAGAGAAGTATGAGGTAGACACTGTACAAAGAAGGCTGTGAAACAAGGTTGAGGAATGGAGGAAAAAGATCAGGTAAACAATGCTTCAGGGGATTTCACCTGATTTTAGAGAATGGCAACTCTGCTCACATATCTCTTATCTCCCTCCTAACATTCCAGTATCCACCTGTTATACTGACTCCTCTTCTCTCACTTGGGTCTGGTCCCAGAGCCAACTTGCTGAAACATGTTAAAAGTCATTTTGACTCAGGATCTTCACCCATGAAGTTGTCCGTGATGAGAATTCCTTCTCCTAGATTTGGCTTTCAAGTATTTCTTTAGAAAGTCTTTCCTTGATCATGCAAACTCAAGAAACATGCCACACACTCCACCTATATTGTTCGATTCAGAGTCCAGAGTGTTCACCATTACACCATGGAACCCATCCCCCTACCTGTATTAACTCCATTATTATTCCTTCACAGCACTGAGCACTACATGAAATTACCTTCCTCATGTAATTGTTTATATATCTTGTCTTTTCCCAAAGAAATGAAGCTCTGTAAATGCAGGGACTTTATATGTGTCATTCAACACTGTTTGCCCAGTCTCTGGTTCATTTAATGAATTATTGAACTGGGCTTCCTGACAACCCTACAGGATTCAGATTATTAAACAAAGTAATTTTAATTATGGTCTTGGACACTAAGCCTAGGCTTGGCAATTCACTTAAACTTGGGCTGATATTCTTACTTGTCAAATAGAAGAACGGATACACTACAGAAGAATCCTCAATCTCTTTAATAGCTTCCAGCATATTTATTCATTCAAAAAATGTGTCAGGCAGTGTTCTAGGCACCAAGGAAAACAATACTGAACAAAATAATGAAGCTTGAATTCTAGAGGGAAGGAGGGGGAGAAAGAAGAGGAAGAGGGAGGAAAAAAGGTGGGGAAGAGAGAGAGGGAGACAGGGAAGGAGGGAGGGAGGGCGAGGGGGTGAGGGAGCGAGGGAGAGGGGGAGAGAGGGAGAGGGAGACAGAAAGAGAGAGAGAGAGAAAGAGAGAGAGAAGGAGAAAAGTAAAACATGACATGGATGGTGGTATGTGCCATGGAGAAAAATAGATTAGGAATGTGAGTTCCAGAATACGGGGTGTTACAATTTAAAAGAGGGTGGTAGGAAAATACCTCACACTAAGAAATATCTGAACAAGGACTTGAAGGAATTGAGTATGTAAATCATGTAGACATTTGAACATTCCAGGAGAGGGAACAGCAAATGCAAAGGCCTTGAGGCAGGAGAGTGTAAGTCAGTGTGACTAGAGCACAGTAAGCAACAGAAAACTGGCAGATCAGACATGTAAACGGAGGAAATGATTTGCTGTGCCTGCCTGGCAAGTGCAAGGTCCTGAGTTTGATCCCCTGTACGGAGAAAAAAGAGGAAATGATTGTAAAAGTTCTTATTTTTATTCTGAATTAAATGGAAAACCACTGGTAAGTTTGTTGCAGAGAATGTGATTTGATGTTTAGAAAGATTCCTGAGTGCTAGTTTGATAATAGATTGTTGATAGGACAGAAACAGGAATCCAAATTAGGCCCCCTGGCAATATCAAATTATTGGCATTAATGCAAACATCTTTATTTGGGAACAGAAATGTTTTCTCTCTTTATAACTCTCATTAGCCTTTCAAACTTAGATGGCTTGTCTCAGACTAGACTGCTTGATGGGAAAATGACTTAGACCAGGAGGAGGTACTGATGGAGTTGGTAGAAATTCTGGTTACTCTCTAGATTTCTTTTTTAAGAGTTTCATTATGGGGCCGGGGATTTAGCTCAGTGGCATTGCACCTGCCTCACAATTGCAAGGTCCTGAGTTCGATCCCTGGTACCACAAAACAACAACAACAACAACTTCTCACTATGTTATCCAGGCTGGCACTGAACTTTTGGGCTCAAGCAATCCTCTTGCTTCAGCCTCTTGAGTACTGTGCCATGACACCTGGCTCATCTATATGTTCTGAGGATGATGCCAGCTGGATTTGCTGACAGGCTAGTTGAGAAGCTGAGAGGCCACTTATGTATTTCCTCATCTGAGCCCAACAGCATAGAAGAGGTGTAACCACTTTCTATTTTACAACAAATGTAGTTAGGGTTACAGATTTATTAAAAATCTATCATATAATAGGCAAGAATTTGTTTTCCCACCTGCAAAATGAGAAAATAATAGTTACTAAATCTTACAAGATCTATGACACAAAACAGTACATGAGTCAATGAAGTTAATATTCAGTTGCTGCTAATGACACAAATGCAGAAAAATAAAGAGAAAAGCAACTTGCCCAAAGTCCCAAAGCGAGCTCATCTCACTTCTTCCTTCCCTTGCTGATTCATTCATCCACTCTAGAAACTTGTATGTTTACGTTACGCTGGATCCGTGGAAGATTTAGGATGCGGAAGCCAGGGTCTTTGTTTTTTGAGCCCAAGGTTTTAAACTAATTTTAACGTTACCTCACAGAGCAGTTAAAAGGCTGAAAACGGACATTCAACAGGGAAGCAGAGATGGAGCACTGCAGGATTTTGGGAGCTTTCATAGCGTTTGTGCGCTTCAACATCAGGTACGTTCTTGTTTCGCCAGCGCAGTGTGGGATCAACCAAAACAGCGCTCTGAGGCAAGGAGATGAGCTAAGGGCCCAAGGCCGCCTGCCTTTTCACTTACCGCTTGAAGTAAAGCTCCCGGGGTCGCCTGCTGCTGCCCTGCTCCGGGGCCTGACCCCGCCGCTGCCAGGAGCAACTCATGTCGCTGCCGCTTGACTGGAACCAGTGGCAACTCCGGGGCCTTGCGCTTCTGCTGTTCTATCATGGCGGCAAACGCTCTCCTCAGCGCCACCACGGACCGCGCCGACCGCCCCAGGCGCCTCGGATTGGCTGCGACTTACTTCTTCCTCAAGAACTTCCGCCTTGGAGAATCCAATTGACTGCCAAAGTTCCCCTCTGCCCCGCCCTCCCACGGTCTCCTGTGATTGGTTCTATCGTTCTGACGTCACGAGAACGCGACTGCAAGATTGGCGAGCGAACCTGGCGTCCCTCCTAGGCGCTCTGTGTCTTGTGGGCGGGAGCGCGCTGAGTGGATTTGGCCTTTCTGGCAATGCGGCGCCTCCGGGAGTCGGAGCCGACGCCTAGTAAGTAGCAGGGAGAGCTAGGGAGAGCGGGGGTGGGAGGCTGCTAGTAGGAGGCGATCTCAAGGTTGTGCGGCCTGAGCTCAGTTCCCAGCTGGGTCAGTCCCTTTGCGTGCAGGAACAGAGCTGAGGTCTGGCCCTTGACGGCTGCCCTTTTCTACAGGCGCCTTCTGTGTCCACCTTGTTCCCGGGTTTCCCTGACAGGCCTGTCTCCCAACCTCCTTCAGTGCCCCGTTTAGCTGAGGAGGCCGGCTTATTTTTGCTTCTGATTGTGTAGTCTTTTAAAGGGCCTAATCTATGTCCCTGAGGGGAACAATGATGCAGGAAATGCCCAACTCCTTCAGTCTCGTTGAAAAATTTGAGACTTACATATGAACGAGGCCTCCTCAGTCGTTCAACTGATGTTTCCTGTGCAGAGTGTTAGCGGATACATTATGAACCAAACGTAGACCCTAATCTTAAGGGATTGGAGTCTGTTGGGAGGGTAGATATTAACCCGGAATCTCACTAATAACTGGAACTGCTACCCAGGAGAGGTACTTGATGCTATGAGTGCCTGAAATAAGCAGGAATTCTTTTCTGAGGAAAAAACGCCCGAGCTGATATCTGACGGAATAATTCAAAAGAAATGAAGAGAGAAGGCAGAGCATTCCATACAGAATAGCATGTGCAGAGGTTCCATATCAGTGGGGAGGAAAACGACGTAAAAGGCACAAAGGGCCAGTTGTGGATGATATAAAGAGAATGGGGAGGGTATAGTAAGGATGAAGCTGGAGGTTTTAGAGGTTAGACCTTGCAGGAATTTGTAGCTTTTACTTTAAAACTGTTGGGAACCCCTAAAGGTTTTCCTTTCCTTGCAGAGTGGGATGTGGAGGAGGTAGCTTGATCCCTCAAGTTTAATATGTGATGAGGGGAGCTGTTAAGGCTTGTGTCTAGATGTCCCCCTCAAAGCCTCACGCAGTCATAGGTGGGGCTTTTTCAGAGGTGGCTGGATCTAGAGTGTGTGCCACTGGAATTGATTCATGATGCAATGCTTGGCTCAAGGGCACTAGGATTAAGGGTGTGAGTGCTACCCGCCCTAAGTATCCTGGACAAGACAAAAGGGACAAGAAGATGCCTTTAAGGTCCCTTGTTGCTTTGCTACCTTCTGCCCACTGTGAACTTTTTTTTTTGGTACTGGGGATCGAACTCTAGTCCTTGTGCTTGCAATGCAGGCAGCAGAACCACTGAGCTAAATCCCTGGCCCCCACTGTTAACTTTTTGTCCTCTGTGAAGCCACCCTGCCTTAGAGCCAGCTGATTATGGGCTGAAACCTCTACAAACTGTGAGCTAAATAAACCTTTTCCCCTTTAATTTTGGGTGTCGGGTATTTCGTCTCAGCAGTGAGAAAAGTAACCAAGATAGGAGCCTTGGTGAATGTGGATGGATCACTTAGGAGGATATGCAGTAATCCTGGTCATAGATGGCAGCAAGGACTGAGTGGTAGAGCACAGAGAATTAGATTTTAGAAACATGTAGGAGGTAAGATGGGTAGGAATTAGTGATGGATTGGATTCAGGAAGTGAAGAGTGGAATCAAAGGTAGCTCATAGATTTTTGGCTTATGTAGTTGAATAGAGAACATTAGAAGATGACTGGAAACTAATTTTTGTTCTTTGTAATTGTGTGTATGATTGATGACATCAGGAAGCTGTTTCAAATACACTGCTGGTGCTCAGAAGAGAGATTAGTGTTGGAAATATAATTTGGGAGCTAATTTGCATATATGTGATAATTTAGTCATAGGTATGAATAAGGCCAGCTAAATTAAACAAGTTGGCCTCAGCTGAACAGGGCACTGAAGGAGACCAGGCACATGTAGTAGTCCAGAAGTTTGAGATCAGCCTGGGCAACATAGTAAGATTCTTATCTCAAACACATTTGGCACACATTTATAGTTACAGCACTTAGAAGTCTGAGGCAAAAGGATTGCCAAGAATTCAAGGCCAGCCTGAACTACATAATGAGACCCTGTCAGAAAAACCAAAATCTGGCCAGGGATTTAGCTCAGTGGTGCCACCGCCTGCCTCGAAAGAGAAATATCTGGAGCTCTATCCCCAGTACCAAAAAAAAAAAAATCCAGCCAACAATACCAGTAGTCTAATGGCCTTGGGTAAGTGACACGTGGAAAAGAAATCAAGGTTTCCAAAACTCTCCAGTAGTAGAATGACAAAAGAGATTTGGAAAAAAGTACATGGTGTTTAATCCAGTGCAATTATTTTGTAGAGAATAGCTATGGACTATTTTCACATTCATTTCTTCTTTAATTCAGGTGTCTAATTGTTGCTTACGTCTTTGTAACAGGACACCAGAATTAGCTTTAGCAGAAGAGAAATGGAGGAGCCATAGAACGTAAGGATGAATTCAGGAAGGCCTGAGACCATGGAAAACTTGCCTGATCTCTACACTATTTTCCAAGGAGAGGTATATTCTTTTGCACTTTGAAAACTTCCCATTTACAATGTGTTAAGAATAGACTAAGGGGGCTGGGGATTTAGCTCAGTGGCACTGCACCTGCCTCATAAGCACAAGGTTCTGAGTTTGATCCCTGGTACCACCAAAAAAAGAATAGACTAAAGGTGGCTGGGGTTTTATGTCAGTGGTGCTGCTGCCTGCCTTGTAAGCGCAAGTTGGATCCAAGTTCGATCCCTGGTACAAAAAAAGAATAGACTAAGAATGAAAAGCAGCAGAGTTTGATGTTCCACTTGAGACCCTTGAACATTACCCCTTAAGTGGGAAGGGCTAGTGGAACATCTGGCTACTGCATGTACTTCCTCTAAGATAAGATTATGGTCGAGTTAACAAGGAAAGGGAAACATAGTAAGAAAATGTGTGTGTGTGTGTGTGTGTGTGTATGTCCAGGTATGAGTATATATTTTATATACCAAGTGAGTTTGCTGTTATGTAGCCCCCTCACTCTTTTGTCTCCTCTGTATTTTACTACATGGTGGGGAGGAACAACTAACTTGAGCTGAGGTGCTGACAGAGCCCTGCTGATTATCTTCTCCTCTCAATTGCTCTCTCTAGCAAGGGTTTAACTCTTTCTAGTCAGGATTTGTCAGAAAGCTTACTGAGGTCTTCATCCTTTTATTTCTCTTTCTGTCTGTTTGTCCCCTTTCCCTACAAATACAAACAAACTGATTTTTGTGCCTCTTCTATTACTTTTCTTGAATCCTGATTGCTTTTTCTTCAGAATCTTTGCAAATGCTGTTTGCTTTAGTCCATTTGTGCTACTGCAACAAAATACCTGGGATTAGGTAATTTATAAGGAACAAAAATTTTATTTTTCACAGTTCTGAAGGCTTGGAAGTCCAAGATCAAGATGCTAACAAATTTGATGTCTGGTGAGGGCTGCTCTCTGCCTCCACCATGCTGCCTTGTTGCTAGGTCCTCCAGAGGTGACAAATGCTGTGTCCTTAAATGGCAGAATGTGGCAGAAGGGGCAAACTTACCTCCTCAAGCTCTTTTATAAGGCGCTATTCAATTCACTAGGCCTAATCACCTCCAAAAGGCCCTACTTCTTATATTTATTGCATTGGGAATTAAATTTCAAATGTTAATTTTGAGTAATACAGCCACTCAAACCACTTTGAGAATGAGATTGATGGCATTACAAAAATAGGTTTCAGAGTGTTGCCTGAGCCTTCTGTCCCTTTCACTTTGTGAGGAGAAAATGGCATTTGTCTGCTCTGAAGAATACAGCAACAAGGTGCCATCTTGGAAGCAGAGAACAAGCCGTTATCAGACACTAAATCTGCTGGTGCCTTGATCTTGAACTTCCCAGCCTCTAGAAACATGAAAAATAAATTTCTATTATAAATCATTCAACCTATGGTATTTTGTTATAGAAGCAGAAAGAGACTAACTCTGTTCCTTCTAACTACCCACTTTCCCACCAACTTCTCTCTTTTAGGTCTCAGCTGTAATGTCTCTTCAGAGATCTTTTACTTATCATGGGTAAATAATTCAACCTGTATTTAGCTGTGTACTCATTTAATGTCTGTCTTCCCCATTAAAATTGAAAAAATAAATTGAGGGCCAGGGATTTAGCTCAGTGGTTTCACCACCTGCTGTGCAAGTGCAAGGACCTGAGTTTGATCCCCGGTACCAAAAAAAAAAAAAAAAAAGAAAAAATAAATTGGAAACTGTTGTATGTTAGCTCATCTCTGTTATTGAATCTTTCCAAAAAGTTAACTCTTTTAATGGATAAAGAAACTTCTCAGAAGTTAAGTAAACTCCCAGTGAATAATAAATAGCAAAGCTGGGATTATAAATCTTTCCAGGTCTACTTTGTACTAAACTATAGCTGTGATAGCCCAACTTTACATGAAAGTGTGGTGCAACCAAAAGACATATAAAAGAATTATTTTCACAGAATTGAGGAGTAGAAAGAAAGTGATGGTAAGTCTGGTTGTTCCAATCATAATTATAGCATTTATTACAGTCGTTTTTTCCCTTTATGGTACTATTGCTTGAAGCCAGAAGCTTGCTCATACTCAGGAATTGCTTTACCATTGGCTTTTTAAAAATTTTACTTTGAGACAGGATCTTGCTAAGGTACCCAGGCTGGCCTTGAACTTTCAGTCTATCTGCCTCAGCCTCTCAAATGGCTGGGATTACAGGTATGTTATCACTGTTCCCAGTTTATCACAATCTATCACGTAATTTTTTTGTTTTGTTTCTAGTACTGGCAGGCAAAGCCAAGGCCTTTGTATTGAGCTACATCCCTAGTGCTTTTTAAGTTTTTTTTTTGAGACAAAGTCTCACTAGATCACCAGGGTCCAATTTGCAATGGTTCTGCCTCAGCCACCCAGAGTTCTAGATTTACAGACGTGTGCCGCCATGCCTGGTTTGGGCATCTCTTTTTTAAGTTTTTTAAAAATTTCACAGTACCTAACATGGTGTCTTGCATACAGTAAGTGCTTTGTAAATGCTGGGATAAAATTGTACCCAACCATTGTCCTTGAAGAAACTGATAGTACAGCTCATAGCCTAGCAGCTCTTCTTTTATCAGGCTCAGCAGTGGTGGGGGCACTGTGATTGAATAGCCAAGAATCCAGTATTCATCTTGCTCTCATTCTCTTAGTGGCAGTGTCTGTTAAACATGATAAAGGAGTACAAACATAGCAGCAGTGGGTGTTGGGATTCTGCTCAGCCTTCCCTTTGCTAAAGAAATACTGAGGGGAGATTGGTGTTAGGTAGAAATAGCATTGCACTAGAAGTCGGAAAATTTCTGCTCTATTCCTGGCTGTACTACTTTCTAACTTTGTGACCATGGAGAATTAACTTACGTTGTTGAGGTTCAAATTCATCATTTACATTATGAGAACAAGTTTCAAGGCCAGTACCACCTCTAATCTGAAGATGGGAAATTCATCTAATCCAAGGCCTGAATTCAGTTGAGATAATTACTGAATTTTTTCCCCCTGAGCCATCTGAGTATTTATTCTTGGGACACCAGGGGGACTGTGTGGTCATCTATGGCAGGTGCCATCCTTTTAATTTCAACTCTGACTGCACACTAGGAGACACAGTGATGGAAACATCTGGTGCTGATATGTAGGCAAGAATGCCTCTTCCTAACTTATCAGTTGAGTGCCTCTATTCTGGAGCACATTAACCTTACCTTTTGGGAGAGGCCAAATTAGTCTATTATTACTTCTAAAGACCATAATGTGACATTGGAGCTTCAGGATTGGAAAGTGAGATTGTCTTAATTTATAGCAGCAAGGTGGTTTGCACTCTAACTTCCAGATGGTACTGTTAGGTTTGTTAGATAATTATGCTTCTTAACAATGTTATACAGTGTGAGATTTCTTAGCCCTTTTTCTAGAATCCTGGAGCAAAAGGTACCCAGTCTGAATACCTTTGATTCATAAGTAAGGGATTTGCTGTTATTTTAATTAAAAATTAAAAGACCCATCTTCATCCACAGGGCCCTTTACACATAGAATAAATTGCTTTGTGTACTTAGGTAAGCACTTTGTATCTCTGATCTTTACTTTCTTCATTTGAAAAGTGAGAAGATTGGACCAAGTAATCTCTAAAGTCCTTCTTAAAATCCTCCCTGCAGCTGGGGATTTAGCTCAGTGGTTCCACCACCTGCCTTGCAAGGGCAAGGTCCTGAGTTTGATCCCCAGTACCAAAAACCCCCAAAACAAAAAATCCTCCCTGCAGCTCCACCTTGATTTAAACTGTTTCTTTGGGATTGGCTTGTCTTTAGTCCAGCATACTTAGTCCAGCTCCTCAGTGTAAAATAGTTTAGAACTTTTGGTTCATAACCCATTCTTTATGCTGTGTCTCGGAGAGTTAGTTCAGCTGCTGTCTGAATATCTCCCATTAAAAATGAGGAAAATGAAAGCTTTTATTTATTCCCATCCAACACTGAAATGAATGATGTAATTTGGTAAGGTAGGAGGCACTGAACTAGAAATGAAGATATCCAGGTTCTTTCCCTACAGTGTATCTAAATTGTATACCTTCTACCAGTCACTAATCTTTTTTATGCTTCAGGGTCTTGGACTGTCAATTATTAAAAGCTACACTTTATTGAATGGACATTATATGCCAAAGATAAGTGCCAGACATTTTATGTGTGTCATTTGTTATCTGCATCAGCAAAGTGAAAGCAAATGGGAACTTAGGCCCTGGAAGACCAAGTGTGTTGAAAATTTCACAGATAAGAAATGGCCGAGCTGTGATTAAAAACTACATCTTTTACCTGGAAGCCTATGTTCTTTCTCCACCTAGATTATTCTGCCTTATCTATAGTATAGGGACTTAGTCTATATACTTCCGAGGATTGTTGCCAGGAGCAAATAGGATACCAAATTGACCCTGACACTACTTCTGACTGTTAGAATTTTATCATTAAAGGGAACCCAGAAGCAACTTTAAAGTAGTTAAGACTCCATTCAAATCCCAGCTCTTGTTACTTACTAGCTTTGGACTTTGGATAAGTTACTTAGTCTTTCCATGCGTCCCTTTGTCATCTGTTGAATACATGTAATAAGACCTATTTCATACACTGTTATGAGGATTTTGAATAGTCTTTTACATACATACATACAGTGTTTGAATAGTGTTTTGAATATTCAGTATATGTTGTGAATATCAGTACAGCATGGATTGTTTTATTCAGGCCCCTTGTTTTAGTTTTAGTGGAGCTGAAACTGCTTAACACAACTAAAGGCACTAAGTTTTTGTATATGATTGTATCAGATATTTTACAAATAATAATGAATTTAGTGATAAGTACAATATGTAGTGACATCAATTCTAATCCACAGGTGTTGGGGGTTATTTGAAAATTGGGGGCAGAGAGCCTGGGATGATAATTTATCTGACAGGAGTTCTGGGCCTTTATATCACTAACATTTATTGGAAGCCTCTAACTTCTCCATATTCAGTCAACTCTGCAAAAGACTTGGGTATAGCTGGATTTGGTGGCACACACCTGTAGTCTCAGCACCCAGGAGGCTGATGCAGGAGCATTACCACAAGTTTGTGGCCAGCCTGGCCTACATAGTGAGTTCAATGCCAGCCTGAACTACACAGCAAGACCCTGTCTCAAAAAACTAAAAACAAACAAACAAAAGACTTGGGGACAATTCATTTTCTCTCTGATTACATCTTTTTTGATTCTATAAGATGTCTGTGTAAATTTTTCTACTTGTCCTGTTAAAATCTAAGATGGAGATTTGGATTGAAATACAAACTATATGGTCTGTTTTGAATTTAAGAAAAAGGAATGCTTTACAGCCCACATAATCTGTCCCAGACTATAAAAATTCTCTATATGAGATTGGAGTCCTCAGGCTTAGCTAATAAAAAGTGTGACTTTACTACCTGGTTTTTGCTGTTTGTTCCTTTTATTTATAAAACTCCTTTAGTGTCAGATTTGGGCATTTTTTGGTTACAATCATCCATGTGGCAGCACTCTAATCTTGCCAATGTTTTTAATGTATCCACATATACCTGTCAGTCTAAATTTAAAAAAGAACAGAAAGAACTATTTGACAGAACATCACTTCTAGGCAGACAGAGAGAAATGCTCTGGAGGAAAGATTTTCATTTTTGTGACATTGATTTTTTTTTTTTAATCTTTATAGGTTGCTATGGTGACAGACTATGGAGCCTTTATCAAAATCCCAGGCTGTCGAAAGCAAGGTGGGAGCCTGTAACTTGAAATTCAACCTTCCCATTTCATTCTCTCTGCTCTAACCCTATCATGTCCTAATTTTACGCTCTGCATTTTATAGATCATATTTTTTATTTGTTTTATTTTGGTTTTTGTATTGATATGAATACATATAATATCATATTAAAATGAATATTTTTATCAGGTCTTTGTGTGTTTGCACGCATGCACATGCGCACATGCTGTACCACAGGGCCCACTTAGCAGGTCTTAACTCAGAAGAATGGTGCTCTCATAACTTGGGGAGAGGGCTTGGGTATAGCTAATTGGATTTACTTGTGGAACCAGCTCCTCCCTAGATGTCACCTGTGACCTTAGGCAAATCACTTTACTTCTTTGGACATAGGAATTTGGAGATGACAAGCTTCTTCCTGAGGCTGACATTGAAAGTTTACTAGTATGGCACATGGCTTAGAAACAGTATGTGTATATGTATATGTTCCATTAGTGAATATTAATTATGACGTACTGTGTTTTATTGTGTGATTTCCATACATGTATATAAAATTTTTTATCATATCCACTCCTTCACTATTCTCCCTATACTCCTTCCCTCCTTCTTGATTTTCTTCCTATTGTCTAATAGCTCTGTTCTACTTTTTTTTTTGGTACCAGGGATCGAACTCGGGTCCTTGCACTTGTGCAGCAGGCAGCAAAACCACTGAGCTAAATCCCCGGCCTGCTCTGTTGTACTTTTGTGTCATTTTTTTCTCTAGATTCTTTTTTTTTTTTTTTTAGTTTAAGTGTCTCTGTATTTTCCAGCTAGCTTTAAATTCCTTGGTTTAAACCTTCCTACTGCCTCAGTGTCATAAGTAGCTGAGATGTGTGCCATTGTGCCCAGTTCCTAATTACATGTATTATACGTATCATGCTGTACATTTTCTTTGCAAATAGATAAGCATCTGTTGAACATTTTTGGAGAATCCTTCTCATATCTATAATCTTATTTCTCAAAACAGTGTGTAAGGAGAAAAGAAGGGTTCCACAGACTGGTGTCCAAGGTGACTTAGCTGGGCAATGGAAGAGCCAAGACTAGAACCTAAACCCTCTGGGTTAAAGAATTTTTATTTGTTTTTGGTTTTTTATAACTTTTTTTTTTACCCTGGTACCCAGAATTGAACTCCAGACCTTACGCTTTCCAGGCAGGCAGGGCACCGCTAAGGTACATCCCCAGCCCCTTGTTTTTGTTTTTTGAGGCAGATCTTACTTTGTAGTTTAGGCTGGTCTTGAGCTCATTATATAGCCCAGGCTGGCCTCAAACTTGTGGTGGTCCTCCTATCTCAGTCTCCAGGGTGCTGGGATTTTAGATGTGTGCTATCACACCTAGTTTAAGATTTATTAAAGATTTTATTATAAAATGTAACCTAAGAGGACTAGAAGAATTCAGGCATGGTTGCACACACATGACATCCCAACACTCTGCAAGTCAAAGGCAAGAGGATGAAAGTTTAAGTCCCACCTAGGCAATTTAGTGAGGTCCTATCACAGTTTTAAAAAGGCTTGTGGGTGTAATTCCATTTAAAGGCCCTGGGTTCAGTCATCAGTTCATCAAGGGGGATAAAAGCACTAGAAGAGTATTTTACTACATAAAAGTCAGAAACATTTAAGAATAATTGTAAGCAAAGTTAAATTGGGGAAAAGAATTTACTGTACATATGATAAAGTGCTAACAAAAAGGAAGAAGTAGCTGGGTCTGATGGAGAACTCTTTTAATCCCAGCACTCAGGGAGCCTGAAGCAGAAAGATTATGAGTTAAACCCAGTCTGGGAAACTTAGCAAGATTCTGTCTCAAAAAGGGGGTAGGGGTGAAGTGGGGTGAGGATGTAGCTCATTGTGAAGACCCTACGTTCAATTCATAGTACTTCGAGGAAAAAAGAAAGTAGGAAGGAAAAGGGACAAAGATATGAAAAGACAACTTTCAGGAGAATAAAACTTTGGTCAAAAAGGGGGTTTTTGTTTGTTTGTTTTTTGGTACCAGTGATCGAACATGGGTCCTTGAGCTTGCGCAGCAGGCTGGGAAACCACTAAGCTAAATCCCTGGCCCTGTTTGTTTGTTTTTTGAGAGAGGGTCTTGCTGTGTAGTTTAGGCTGGCCTTGAATTCACTATGTAGCCCAAGTTGGCTTCGAATTCATGGTGATCCTCTTGCCTCAGCCTCCTGAGTACTGGGACTACAGGTGTGCACCACGATGCCTGGTAGTCAGTATATTGAAAAACAACTCATTTCAGGATTGGGTGTGTAGCTCAGTGGCAGAGTACTTGCCTAGCATAATTGAAGCGTTAGGTTCAATCCTAACACAGGCAAAAGAAAAGAAAAGAAAGAAAGAAGGAAAAAAAGCTGTACAGTTCTATGGTTTGGGATGAATTCACAGTGTTTTGCAACCATCACCACAGTCTAATTCTAGAGCATTTATCTCCCCAGAAAGAAACCCTATACCCATAAGCAAGCACTCCAAATTTCACCCCACTTTTGGCAACCAAAAGCATACTGGCCACCAGTTTACTTTATCTCTAGATGTTTGCCTGTTCTGTGTATTTGTTATACATGGAATCATACAGTACTATATGTAGTCTTTTGTGAATCTACAGTTATATCAAAAGGTTTTTTTTTGGTACCGGAGATCGAACTCGGGTCCTTGCGCTTGTGCAGCAGGCAGCAAAACCACTAAGCTAAATCCCCGGCCCTATCAAAAGTTTTTAAAAAGTGATTTAAAATATTCAGAAGATTTTTGAGATTAACACATATTTTAAAAAATTTCGTGCAAGCACAAGGACCCGAGTTCGATCCCCGGTACCAAAAAAAAAAAAGATTGCTATTAATACCCAGTGTTGGAAATGGGCACCTTTACTCACTTTTAGGAGCATAATTTATCATAGACTTTGGCTATGACTATTTTTTTTTTTTGGTACCGGGGATCGAACTCAGATCCTTGCGCTTGTGAGGCAGGCACTGGAACCACAGCTAAATCCCCGGCCCGACAATGACTATTAACATTTTAAATCTGCTTGTTGTTTGTTTTGTTTTTTGGGTTTTTTAGGTACCGGGGATCGAACTTGGGTCCTTGCGCTTGCAAGACAGGCAGCAGAACCACTGAGCTAAATCCCCGGCCCTACTTGTCCTTTATTTTATTTTATGATTTGCTGTGGATTGAGCCCAGGGCCTCTCACATGCTGAGTTACATCTCAGCCTCATGTACTTACCCCCTCCTTATTTGTTTTGAGACAGGGTCTCACTATGTAGTTCAGACTGGCCTTGAATTCACTGTGTAGCCTAGGGTGGCCTCAAACTCACAGCAATCCTCTTGCCTCAACCTTCCAAGTGCTGGGATTACAGGTATGAGCTACTATGCCCGGCCATCATGTCCTTACTCTTAAATCTACCAATTTTAGGGAGAATTTAGGTACAGGAGAGAATTAAATTACAAACATCTGTGGAGTGGACTGTGCAGATGATGAAAGGATAATTATATTCTGTATGTGTGTGTGTATGTGTACCTGTGTATCTGCTCAGATCAAACCCAGGGCCTTGTACATGCTAAGTATGTGCTCTGCCTCCAAGCTCCATTTCCGGCCCCAATAACTATATTTCTACCATACTGATGCTTAATTTAACCAGAAGATGTCAATAGAAGTTTTCACACAATTCCATCACATGCTACTTGATAGCACTTGTAAGGCACATTGATTATAAAAAGCATTCCATCTTTTGTTCTTTTTTTTTTTTTTTTTTTGTACGGGGATTGAACTCAGGACCTTGCACTTGCAAGGCAGGCAGCAGAACCACTGAGCTAAATCCCTGGCCCCACCTTTTGCTCTTTTGTCATGTGAGGACACACACAGTACAGTTTTGGAAGCAGAGACTGGACCCTTGCCAGACACTTACCCTGTCAGTGTCTTGATCTTAGACTTCTAGCATCCATAACTATGGGCAATAAGCTTATGTAGTTTATTTTTTTAAAAGCAGCTTTTTAAAGCAAGTATACACATGGCTTTATAGTTTTTAAATTATTCTGTATGTTTAAAAGAATATTGAACAAATTATTAATAGTGGTTACCTTTGGGCTTGCTAAGGGAGAGATGGACATGGAAAGAGAACTTTCACTTTGCAGTTTTTAGTTTTCTTTTTCAAAAAGCCCAACAGCTGATCTTTAGATAATAAAACCATGTTTCTATCTTTGGAGACTACTGTGCTGCAGATTGCATCTTTGCATGAGAAATGGCTTACCAGCAGTTTTCAAGCTGGCAGTCAGCAATCTGTAATTAAGTTTCTCATTTTATGTTAGCTGGGATTTAATGAGGTGGAACTCATCCCCACCCGTACGGGACATGCACCTCTTTCTGCCCAAAGACAGGTTTTCTTATTAGTGTACTTGCCATGACTGCCAATGCCTGAAAGTGCCATTTTTACTTGGGTATTTATGTGACACTTTGGGGACTTTATGGAGATTAAGGCCTATCTTTTGGCAGTTACTTTTCAACTCACCTGTTTTTATACCCTATCAGGTAATGCCTCTGATTATGGCTGACAGCTTACAAGTGAATTTATCATTCTGACAGCTGTGCTGAAACAAGGCTTGGAGTGCAAGCACAGGGAACCAAATAATTGGGTGGAAACTGAGTTTTAATTTTGACATCTTCTGTAGGATTTTTTATTTTGTTTTTATAAGTTAAGCAACTAACTTCTCTACAGTGTATCTTAGCTTCTGTAAAGGGGATGATCATAAGGTCCCACTGTGAAAAAATTAAGCAGTGAAATAACTGTGGTCTGATCAGATCTTACCATCTTTGATTCATGAAGGTAGACTGATTTGAATTAGTTTCCCCAACTTATATTCTCAGAATTATTTAACCACTGTTGAGTTTTTTAGTATCAGATATAACTAGATTTTCTTTATCCTCCCATAGTGATGTGATGTGGTGTGTGGTTTGGTTTGGTTTGGTTTGGTTTGGTTTGGTTTGGTTTTGAGGCAGGGTCGCACTATGTAGTTTAGGTTGGCTTTGAACTCAGTATGTAGCCCAGGCTGGTCTTGAGCTCACAGTGATCCTCCTGCCTCAGCCTCTTGAGTGCTGGGCTTACAGGTGTACATGACCTATTTTTCAATACAACTTCCTATAATGATAATATTCAGTATCTTTTTTGATTTGTTTTCTGGCACTAGTGAATTCTCCATTTCACCAGACACCAACCAAGTAGCCAACAATTCAGGTAAATTCTGACATTGTCTACCTCAGATTGCAGTAGATCCTACAAGTTAAAGGGGTTCATCCCACAAGATTGACCCCCTTCAAATGCCCCTATACTTCTGGCCAACCAGGTACAAATTGGAGGTTTCCACAACTCCCTCTTCAGGTTTGATAATTTGCTAGAATCGTTCACAGAACTTGGGAAAACATTTTGCTTGCCTTTGCTGGTTTATTATAAGGGATGCAACTCAGGAACATCTGAATAATGGAAAGGGGATACAAAGGGCATGGTATGAGTGCAGAGGGGTGAGGGGCTTTTATGTCCTCTTTGATACCACACTCCTTGTACTAGAATGTGTTCATCAATCCTGATCTACAAATCCCTTTGTGTAAGTATTGGAGTTTTTGTTTGTTTTTGTTCTTTTATGGTACTGGGAGGTTGAACCCAGGGCCTCCTATGTCTAGACAAGCACTGTACCCTGTGCAGGAGTTGTTGTACAGCCCCTACTCCCCATTCCTGGAAGTGGACATTCAAATCCTTTAATTGCTTGGTCTTTCTGGTGACCAGCTCCATCTGGAGGCTGTCTAGGGGCATCACTCTGTCACCTTATTCTTACAAAGAGGGCTGAGGATATAGTAAATGGTAGAGCACTTGCTATCATGTGTGAGGCCCTAACTTTAATCCCCCAGTACTGCAGAAAAACCAAAACAAAACACTGAGCAACTTCTCGAAACCCTTGATGCCCTGGGTTAAATCCCCAGTACTGAAAAAAAAAAAAGTAGCACAGTTGTACAGCATCATTACCAAGTACTGTGTTATGTACTGTACATAATTGTGTGTGTTATACTTTTATATGATTGGTAGCACAGTAGTACTATGTATACCATACTGATATCTCCAGAAACATGTGAGTATTGCGTTTCTATAGGACATCACTAGGTAATCGGAATTTTTCAGCTTCATTGTAATCTTATGAGACCAGCATCGTATTGCCATTTCATTGTTGCCTGAAATGTCGCTGTGCAGTGCATGACTGTATTTACATAACGTTTATGCTGTATTAGGTATTACAAAGTATAGGTGAGGGGACTGGTGTAGCCCAGTGGCAGAGCTTGTGTTTAGCATGCACAAACCTTCAGTTCAATTCCCAGTGTGCGCACACATACACACAGTAGAGAGGAGGATATGTGTAGATTATTTGGAAATACCATGCCATTAAAGCACTGAGCAGCAACATCTCACTGTGTTCATGGGTTCCACATCCGTGTATTCAACCAAATTGTGCATGAGAAATTTTAGGAAAAAAATTTCCTCTGTACTGAATGTATATACTTTTTTTCTTATCTTTATTCCCTAAATATATATAATTATATAGTGTTTACATTGTAGTAGGTATTATAGGTAATCTAGAGATAGTTGGAAGTGTACTGGAAGATGTGTGAGGGTTATAGACAAATAGGACACAGTTTTATTTAGAAACTTGAGCATCTGCAAGTTTGATATCCTGCAGGTCCTGGAGCCAATCCACCCTAGAACTGAAGGATGGGATGATTTTCCAAGCATATGTATGCTGAAGATTCTTACATCTCCAGTTCATGCTCCTCTTCTGAGCTACAGACTTACATAGGCAACTGTCTACCTGACATTTATTTTCAAGATTGAAGACTAGACCATGTCTCATTTAACTCACTGTGTAAGATAATGTGTTTGGTAATAAACCATTAATATTTCAACTTTTTTTTTTTTTTGTACCTGGGATTGAACTCAGGACCTTGTGCTTGCGAGGTAGGCGCGGTACCACTGAGCTAAATCCCCAGCCCAGTATTTCAACTTTTAAAATCTTATACCCTAGGTTCAATCCCTGGTACCAAAAAAAAAAAAAAAAAGTCTTATACCCCGGTTAACTGCTCTTAATATGCACTTTTGGTCTGTGTCCAAATGAGACATAGTTTTACATAATTTCAGCTATAGTGTCTATAACTTAAAACTTTCTTTAAAGATATTTTATGATTAAAAATAATGCATGCTTATTATAGAAAAGTAAGGGAGAAAACAATCACTATGTGATAGTACTACTATGATTTTCACCCCCTTTTGCAGTACAGGAAATTGAACCCTCATGCATATTAGGCAAGCATTTCAGTGCTGAGCTATATCCCCAGCCCTTTTTAGTTTGTGACAGGGTCTTGCTAAGTTGACCAGGCTGGCCCCAAACTTGTTATCTTCCTGCCTCAGTTTCCCAAGTAGCTAGAATTACAGATGTGCATCACACACTTTGCTTGGTGTTTTAATAGTCACATACTGTATAAAATTTAACATGTTGAGGGCTGCAGATGTAGCTCAGTGGCACAGCTCCTGCCTGGCAGGTGTGAGGTCCTGAGTTTGATCCCCAGTAGCAAAAAAAAAAAAAAAATTAACATGTTGAGATAAACATGATTCAGCACTCTTTCTTTAAAATTTGAGCTTTTTAGCTGGGGATAGTGGTACACACCCATTATCCCAGCATGATGGGAGGCTGAGGCAGGAGGATCACGAGTTTGGGCCCTGCCTGGGCAACTTAGTCACTTAGTGAGCCCTGTCTCAACATAAAAATTTAAAAAGGGATGGGGATGTAGTTTAATGCAAAGGTCCCGAGGTGAGTTCCTAGTAACACACACACACACACACACACACTCTGTAGCTTTTTACACTTAATAAACCTTTAATATTTTCCCACCTTTTAAAATACTTCTGTAGGGCTGGGGATTTAGCTCAGTGGTTATGCCACCTGCCTTGAAAGCATAAGGACCCGAGTTTGATCCCCGGTACCAAAAAAAAAAATCTCTAAAATACTTCTGTAAACATTTAATGACTTTGCCATTCAGATTCACTACATAATCATTTTAAATTGTTTCCAGTTTTTTTTTTCTGTTAACATGCCTATATATATCTATGAGACAGGTGCCTAGATTGAAAGAATATACTTTGGTATCAGGTGGGAGGACAAATTGTTGATTCCATTTTTTCTTTCTGATACTTCAATAAATAAACTTTCTCTTTTAGAGAAGAAAGATAAGATAATGTTCTCGTGAGCATATTAAGCTCAAAATTAATTTCCTTCACAACTTCCACTAACAATAAAGGAAAGGTGAATTTTAACTATTAGAGGAAGGTGCAGCCAAAAGAAAAAAAATCAAGGTAAAAGATTTCTTTTTTCTTCAGGGGATCTGAATTCTTTCTTCAAATTTTCTTTTTTTTTTTTTTAAATTTTATTTTATTGGTACATTTTAGGTATACAATATAAGACATTCATCATTGGAAATTTGCACCTTTACATAATCTCTCTTGGTTCTTATTTTTTCCCCTTCCCCTGCCCTCCCTTCAACCCCTCCATCCCTTCCTGTTTACAAAGACTTTCTTTCCATTTTTTAATTTTCTCACATTAATTCCATTCCCTTCTTTCCTTTCCCCTACCCTTCCTACTTCCCCTTCCCCTTTGCCCCTTTTCTTCCTATTTCACATTGCCTATTATGCCTTTTAGTCCCTGTTTACACTTTCAGTTTCTCACACTAGACAAACTATTTGGTATTTACACATCTGTGTCCTATTTATTTCACTTAAGAATATCACCTCAATGTGCATCCATTTAGCAATAAATGTCTCTAATTTCTCATTTTTTATGGCTGAGTAGTACTCCATCTTATTAAAAAACCACATTTTCTTGATCCAGTCTCCAGTTGATGGGCAGTTGGGCTGCTTCCAAGTTGTAGCTATTACAAACTATGCTGCTATGAACATGGGTGCCCATATATCACTATAGTATGATTCTTTTAATTTTGGAGGGAAGATAACCAGCAAGGGAATAGCTGGGTCAAATGAGACTTCCTGTCCTAGTTCTTTGAGGTATCTCCATACTGATTTCCATAGTGGTTGTACCAGTCTACACTCCTACCAGCAGTGGAGCAGTGTGCCTCTTTCCCCACAGCCCCGCCAGCATTTGTTATTGGTTGATTTCGTGATCACAGCCATTCTTTCTGGAGTGAGGTAGAATCTCAGCATTGTTTTCATCTCCGTCTCTCAAATGACCAGTGATGTTGAACATTTTTTCATATGTTTATTTGCTCTTTCTACTTCTTTGAGAAATCTCTGTTCATTTCAGATGCCCATTTTTGGATTGGGTCTTTAAATTTGGGAGATCTGATCTTTTTAAGTTCTTTATAGATTCTAGATAGTAGACCTTTGTCTGAGGAAGAGCAGGTGAAGATTTTTTCCCACATTGTGGGTTGTCTCTTCACACTGCTGGTGGTTTCTCTTGCTGTGCAGAAGCTTTTCAGTAAGAAGAGATCCCACTTGTTGATTGTGCTAGTTCACAGGCAACTGAGATTTTGTTCATAAAATCTTTTCCTACCCCAGTGTGTTCAAGAGTTCTACCTAACCTCTGTTTCAGCCGGTTCAGTGTTTCTATTTTAATATTTAGATGTTTAATCCATTTCAATTTTAGTTTAGTGCATGGTGCGAGATATAGGTCTAGTTTTAGTCTTTGGCGAGTTGAAACCCAATTTCTCCAGCACCATTTATTAAAGAGGCTATCTTTTCTCCAGTGAGGGTGTTTGGCTCCTTTGTTGAAGAGTGTGTCTGGAGTTGTTTCTGCATCTTCTAATCTGTTCTACTGGTCCTCAGGTCCGCTTCTTTGCCGGTACCATGCTGTTTTTGTCACTGTAGCTTTGTAGTATAGTTTCACATTGGGGGTTGTAATACCCCCTGCCATGTCTCTGTTACCTAGAATTGCTTTTGCTCTTCTGGGTCTCTTCTTGTTCCAAATGAATTTTTGGATTGTTTTCTCAAGATCCATGAAGTATGCTGCTGGGATTTCAATTGGGATTGCATTGAATCTATATAGCAGTTTTGAAAGTATGGCCTCTTCAAATTTTCTAATGAAGCAAGTCATAGAGGGTGATAAAATCCCATCTGCATGAATTCTACCCAATTTGGAGAGTATGTATTGACCCAAAATTTAAAACGTAGTTTATATAATGTATATAAAACGTTTTGGAGGCCCAGGATTTATTCAGATAGGTAGGCTATGAACCTCTAGAATCAGCTGATGTATAGTATGAGAAACTAGTGAGCATATGTAAAGAAAATAGTTACTTGTAATAGGAACATTAAACAGAAAGGTAGATACTTTGAGTTTCAGGCATGTATACCTGTGCTTCCCCCTCCAGAGAGGGGGGAGGAGAAAATAATCATGACCAAGTCTCCCAAGCAACTTTAGGAGCGTTTAGAGGGGACAATTATTTTAGACATAATTCCTTGTTTATTCTGGCTTTTCAAAATAATTGTTTAATTATTTTCATTTTTTCTTCAATAGAAGTAATTTTCTCTATTATGAAAATATTTGAAAAGAAGTGAAAATGTTAGCTTGTAATACTATGACCATTGTTCACATTTTAGGTCATTTCTTTCCAATTTTTAAAATATACATATATGTGTATATATATATATGTGTATATATATATATGTGTGTGTGTGTGTATGTGTGTATATATATATATATATATATATTTTTTTTTTTTTTTTTTTTTTTTTGTACCAGGGATCGAACTCAGGTCCTTGTGCTTGCAGGGCAGGCAGTGGAACCACTGAGCTAAATCCCCCTCCTCTTTAAAATATATTTTAAGTATTTGTAATCATAGTATTAATTTTGCATTGTACTTTCTTCTTTTGGGGGGGTACCGGGGATCGAACTTAGGACCTTGTGCTTGCGCGGCAGGTGCAGTGCCACTGAGCTAAATCCCCCGCCCCTGTACTTCCATTTTTTAGCGTGGAAAAATGCTAGATTCTTACAGTGTTCAACATAGTGGGCACGCAGTTATTCACTAATGAATGAATTACTTTTTTTTTTTTTTTTGGTACCGGGGATCAAACACAGGACCTTGTGCTTGTGAGGCAGGCATGGTGCCATTGAGCTAAATCTCAGGCCCCTATTGACATTTTTTTTTTTTGGAACCGAGGATTGAACTCAGGTCCTTGAGCTTGCAAGGCAGGCTGCGGAACCACTGAGCTAAATCCCCAGCCCCTATTGACATATTTTTTTACATAATCTTTTGAAAGACCTTTCAAGTGACTATACCTTAACTGACTTATTCATTGCCCTTGCATGAGATATTGTTTCCAAATTTTCCTGTCTTAATACATTTAGCCAAGTGTGGTGGCACTTACCCATAGTCCTAGCACCTCTGGAGGCTGAGGCAAGAGAATTGCTTGAACTGCCATTTGAGATCAGCAAACAAGAAAAAAAAAAAGATTATTTCCTTTGGACAGAGTCTCAGAAGTAATTATGGTGAAATTAGTTAGTAGTCAATTCTTGGCTGCAAGGGACAGAAACATAGGTAAGAGATATTTTGGACAATCTTGGTAGGGACTTGAAGAATGAATTGGCTGTTATCAAATGCTCAGTATTGTGTCTGTTGTTTAGTAGTGCTTTATTTCCCTCTGGCCAACTATTGCCATCTTGTGGTAAAGATGGACATTGGCAGTTTTTTGTGATTTCTGGTCCTTAAAAAATTTTGAGAAAGGTAGTTGTCGATTTAGCTGGTTTTTTGCTTATAATACTGAACCACTTACCTCGGCCAGGGAAATAAAGTACTGTACATTGATTGAGTAAGCCTGTGTATTGTTCCCTTAATTAGGGGTTAGGTCAGATTCAACCAAATTACAGATTATTTTAGAATATAAGGAGATGGTTCTCCTTAGGAAAGGACCTTGGAGAGGCAGGAAACTGATGTTCAAATATTATTAAATTATTATTTAATTTTTGTTTATTTCTTTTGTGGTGCTGAGGAATCAAACTCAGAGCTACACGCATCCTAGACATGCGTACTATATTACTCTACTATACCCCCAGACCTGTCATTCTTTTTTTTAAAATAAATTTTACTTTATCCCATTCCCCCCTCAAGTCCCCTCTCCTCCCTGTTTACAAAAGCTTTGTTTCCATTTTTTCCTTGTATTTTCATGTGCCTTCCTTTCTCCCTCCCTCCTCCCTTGTTCCCCTTCCCATTTGAACACTTTCTTCCCATTTCCCAACATCCATTGTACATTTCAGTCCTTATTTCCACTTTTGGTTTCTCACACCAGAGAAACAATGCAGTATTTAAACATGTGTGACTGATTTATTTCACTTAGGAGTATGCAGACTTGTCATTCTTGAAAGGTATTGCTAAGTGATTTTCTAAAGTTGATTCTAGCTTTAGTAATATTTCCCATTTTACTGTGCTTTCACCAACATTGGATATTGTTACTTTTTAAATATTTTGCTAACTTAATAGATTAAGAATGGGGCCAGGGATGTAGCTCAGTGGCACCTACACCTGCCTCGCAAGTGCGAGGTCCTGAGTTCGATCTCTGGTACCAGAAAAAAAAAATTTTAAATCGTTGTTTATATTTTCCTTTTTCACTTAACATTTATCATAATTATTTTTCATAATTGTAATTTAGATGGCTTTTATTCTTCGATTTGACAGACTCTTCATAGTTTGCTAAGCCATTTTCCAGTGATTGGTCATAGAAGTTGTTTTCTGATTCTTATTTTTTTAACCTTTGTAAAGAATAATGTTGCAACTTTTTTATGCCCAAGTTTTTGCCTCTGTTGTGTTTTTCTTTAGAAAAAAACTTCAGTGATGATATTCTTGCATCAAAAATACAAGTATCTTTGTGCCTTTGCTCACAAAGAATTTTACCAACTTGTATTTCTATTAGTATTATATGATTGCTGTTATTTTATCGTACATTTACTAACATTGAGAAGTATTTAAAATTTTTTTTTCATTTATAGTTTTTGGTGGTAGGGATTGAATCCAGGGCCTAGTGAATGTTAAGTACATTTTCCACCTCTGAGCCATATCCCTAACCAAGCAGTATTTTAAAGAATGTTTGCTGGTTGATCTAGGTATAAAATGCAATCTCAAGCCAAGCATGTTGGCACATATCTGTAATCCAGCACTCTTGTAGGATGAGGCAAGAGGATCACAAATTGGAGCCCATCCTGGGCAACTTAGGAAGTCCTTGTTTCAAAACTAGAAATAAAAAAAGGCTACAGATATATCTCAGTGCAAAGGCCCTGAATTCAGTCCTCAGTACCATACCTGCGTGCACGCACACACACACACACACACACACACACACACAGAAGCTCTCAAATTATTTTAATTTGCAATTTTAAGTTAATTTTCTTTTTCAATGAAAAACTTAATTTATTTCTTGCATTCTTCAACTCCTTTCTTCTCCTTGCCTGTTTAGAGTATAAATACCATCATGTCCTCTCCTTTATTTTATTTCTTCTTGTGCCTAGGTCTGGTCCATCGAACTCACATGTCATCTTGTCGGGTGGATAAGCCCTCTGAGATAGTAGATGTCGGAGACAAAGTGTGGGTGAAGCTTATTGGCCGAGAGGTAAAGTTCTATGCAGCTTAGAAAGGACTAGAAAAAGCTGAAATTTTCTTGGAATTTTATAAAGGCGAATGTGTAAATGTTAATTGTGGCCAGTAGTTTTATTTTTAAATCCTGCCACAATCATCTGTCTTAAACTTTAATCTTGTAATTGTCCTGCAGACTCAGAAGAAATTACATGAACTACAAAAATGTGAAATAAGTATATGTCTGTAAATTTGCCTTCTATAAGTCAATAACAACTCAATTGAAAGTATGAGGGCTGTTATTCAACAATATTTGAGTGCTTAATATATACCAGGTTTATGATAGTGAACCGTTCATAAATGATCCCAGCTACCATGGAGCTCATATAGAATATAAGTGGAGGAGACAAATTTTTTTAAAAGGAACATATTTATAAAATAATTACAAGTGGGCCGGGGATTTAGCTCAGTGGTTCCGCCGCCTGCCTCACAAGCGCAAGGACCCGAGTTCAGTCCTGGGTACCAAACAAAAAAACCAAACAAAATAATTACAAGTTATAAATATAAGTACCGTGTTGGGTTCAAACAATATTGAAGGTAGATTTAGATAAAGTCTGGAAAGGGCAAAGGACATGGTTTATGAACTAAGGCCCAAAGGAAAAAGAACTAATCATATGATGTTAGAATAAGAACAGTCCAGGCATAGAGAATAGCTGATGCCAAGGTCCTGCCTTGAAGAAGAGCTTCATGTGCAGCAGGAAGCAGTGTGACTCACAGGAGACTTTATGTTTAAAGAAGCTGTAGACCAAATCCAGAAGTACTAGATCTAATCTCTAAGAATGTCTGAAAATCTCTTTTGGGCTTATGGATCTCTGAACTGATCACCAGCTATGCTAAACTTCACCTTTTATTTTCTGTCTGGTACTTCTGCAAGCCTTAGGTTTCTCAGCAACCATTTCTGTCTTTCCCCTAGGGATAGGAATGAGATAAAGACCATTTCCTAAAACCCTGCTATAGAGTCTGCCTGCAGTGTTCCTAGCACAGTAACTTGGCTATTAGAGGAGCTCAGTGATATGATGATGAAAACTTTGACTGTTAGATAGATTTAGATTAGCAATCTAAATTGTGTACTTAGAGAGTTTTGGTGACTCTTCTGTTTTGTTTTTCAGATGAAAAATGATAGGATAAAAGTATCCCTCTCCATGAAAGTTGTCAACCAAGGGACTGGGAAAGACCTCGATCCCAACAACGTTATTATTGAGTAGGTAATAGGTTGGGAAAAGCTAAAATCTTAACTCCAGAAGCATAGAATGCTATAGTAAATCAGACTGAACTGGGAACTCTCCATTTGCAGGCTGTTAGTATATTGACATGTTATGCAACCTTTGTGATCTTTGGTTTTTCAAGAGTTTTAGGATTAATTGCTAACACAAATTTAGCAGATAAGTGTTCCATCATTGGTTTTGTTTTCTTCCTCTTAATCTTTTTCTGCTGCTTCCCTTTAGCCAGCTAGCCAATAAGCATTCCTGAAGTACTGTTATTTGCCCTATCTCCTAGTGATTTTGGCATTGGGACTGAAAAAAGGTAGAGACTTTGTGGGAGAGAAGAATAATACAAGATGAACTCTGTAGTGGGGTTTAGACTGCTGCATCTTCTGGACATGGCACCCTATTTTCATTGGCTCTTTTTGACCTTTTATTTAGGAATGGAAGATTTTTCTATCTATCTGGGATAATGTCTGCTGACACAGAATATTCACTGTCTGTCTCAAATTCTTTCCTCAATTTTTTTTATGCCTGTGGTGAGGATTGAATCTAGATTAGGCAAATGTTCTATCATTGAGCTACCATCCCAGCCCCTCTTTCTTGAAGCCAGAAGTTTTTGGATCTCTAAGATCCTTTGAGGGATCTTGGGGGATTTATTAATGTTTTCAGTGTTTCGAAAAGCCAGTCAAAATCATACATTTATCCTCAGATTAAGCATAACATCATATTGCTTTTGACCATGAAACATCACATTATTTCTCTTATGATAATTAGATACTCTCCATCGCAGTTATGTCATTGATTAATTTAAAAAATAAGAAAAAGTAATAAATGATATTTGAGTTGGATCTTGGCTATAAAAAGATTTGGAAATCCTTATGTTTATAGTTTTGAGCAAAATAGCTTTGGATACACAGGAATTTTATCTGAAAGGAAAGGAAGTGATATTTATTGAATGTATACCACGTGCCAGAGATTATACAAAGAAGCTTATATACACTAGAAAATGTAACTCTCATAACAACCAGCAAAGTGGGTGTAATCTCCATTTTATTTTATATTTCTGTTTTCTAGCTTGGTGTGTGATGGTGAGTAACTTACCTGTGGTAACAAATTACAGTGAGTCACGAATTTGAGTCTAAGTTCTGATGTTAGAGCTAATGTTCCTTGCACCATAAAATATTTCTAGCTCTTGACTGTAACTTAGAGTTTTTCATAGTTCTGTAGTTTAGTCTCTAAATATTGTCATATTTCTAAGGCTGATTATTGACAAGATGCTTTTCATTTACAGTAGAAATCTTTTGTAACTCAGAAATGTTATTTAGCTCTGACACTTACTGATTGCATTGTAATAAACTGCTTTTGTGCCAGAGAATCTTATGGTATACAGACTCATTAAAAAAAAAAAAACAATGAAATTGGGCTGGGGACTTAGCTCAGTTGTAGAGCACTTGCCTAGCATTTGCGAGGCCTGCCCTGGCTTTGATCCCCAGCACCACACACACACACACACACACACACACACACACGGCAATAAGAGTTCCCATAGCCCCTTTTACAGTGGTAAAATGTAAAACAAGTAAGGTAAAAGGGTAGGAAAGGGGAAGGCTCTCTGTATGTGTCCCTATGTATAGGCTATTTCTGGTAATAACCAAGTGGTGGAAACAGTAACTTTTGTTATAAAAAGTTACTGTGACCATAGGTGCATCCAGGAAAGGATGACACAGTGGAATGATTATAGGTTACAGAGTTAGAATTGATCAGAAAGAGTCTTAGTTCTCTAAACTAGTGTATATCCTTGAACAAATTAGTCTCTCCAGACTTAAGATTCTTTACTTTAAAAAAGTAATAACACATATCTCAGAAATGATGGAATGATTTAACTAAAATCTTTCTTTATTTTCTTATTTTTGAGACAGAGTCTCACTATGTAGTTCAGGCTGACCTTGAACTCACTATGTAGCACAGACTGGCCTTGAATTTGCAGTGATCCCCCACCTCAGCCTCCCAAGTGTTGGGATTATGGTGTGCGCCACCATGCCCAGGTTGAGTAAAATTTTAAGATAGAATCTTGATAAGTTGCCTGGCTGAGCTTGAATTTACCATCCTCTTGCCTCAGCCTCTCCAAATGCTAGAATTACAGGTGTGTGGTACCCACCACACCTGACCCAAGCCCCTTCCTTTTTTTTTTTTTTATACTGGGGATCAAACTCCGGTACTTCCGCTTTCGGCCCTCCTTCGTTTTGTTTTGTTTTTTAAGACAGGGTCTCACTTTGTAACTCTGGCTGGCCTTGAACTCATGGTAATCCTCCTGCCTCAGCCTCCTGAGTACTGGGATTACAGGTTTGTGCCACCACACCAGGCCCCGGCCCTTTTTTTTTTTTTTTTTTTTTAGTTTAGTTTGAATCTTTGATAAAAAGACCAAAAACTGGGCCAGAGATTTAGCTCAGTGGTTCCAGTGCCTGCCTCGCAAGCACAAGGTCCTGAGTTCAATCCCCGGTACCAAAAAAAAAAAAAAAAAAAGACCAAAAGCACATACTGGAGAAAAGATAACCTCTTAAGCAGATGGTGCTGGGAAAACTGGCTGTCCACTTGCAGAAGATTGAGCCTAGACCCACTCCTCTCTCCATGTGCTAAACTAAAATCAAAATGGATCAAAGATCTAAATACTGAAAAAGAAATGCTGGCCAGGGGATTTAGCTCAGTGCTGCCTCCACCTGCCTCGAAAGTGCAAGGTCCCAAGTTTGATCCCTGGTACCAAAAAAAATAAACAAAACAAAATAGAAATGCTTACTTTGCTGAAAGATAAAATAGGTAAAACTTTTGATAGCCAAAACCTTTCTGAACAGAACTCTAGTTACACAAGAAATAACATCAAGAATCAACAAATGGGATCATATCAAATTTAAAAGCTTTTGCACAGCAAAGGAACAACCAACAGTGTAAAGAGACAATTTACAGAATTGGAAAAAATGTTTGCCAACTATTCCTTGGACAGAGGGTTATTATCTAGAATATATAAAGAACTCAAAAACTTAGGGTCCCCCTCAATAAAAGATACAATCAAAAAATGGGCAACTGAAATGAATAAACACTTCTCAGAAGAAGTAAAAATGGCCAGTAAATACATGAAAAAATGTTCAGCATTTATGGCTGTTAGAGAAATGCAGATTAAAACCACACTGAGAATTGTGTCTTACCCCAGAAAAAGTGGCTATCATTAAGAAATTAAACAATAACAAGTGCTAGTGAGGCTGCGGAGGGGAAGGAATCCTACATTGTTGGTGGAAGTGTAAACTAGTACAACTACAATGGAAATCAGTATGGAGATTCCTCAAAAAATTAAAACTAGAAATTCCATTTGACCTAGCTATTCCCCTTTTCAGTATCTTCCTGAAAGAGTTAAAGACATCATGTTACAGTGATACATGCATACCCCTATTTATAGCAGCACAGTTTATAATAGCTAAATCTTAGAAGCAGCCTATATGTCCATCAACAGATGAATGGATAAAGAAAATGTGGTGTTTACACACAGTGGAGAACTACACTGCCATAAAGAATTGATAAATGAGTCATTTGTAGGAAAATAGTACACCTTAATGTTAAGTGAAATAAATCAGGTCCACAAACTTAAATATCACATTGTTTCTCTTATATGACAAACCCCAAGTTATAAATACAGAGCAAAAATTATGTAAAGGTACAAATTTCCAATGATGAATGTCATTATATACCTAAAATGTACAATAAAATTTAAAAAAAATACAGAGCAAAATAAAAGACAGATAATACTAGGAGGCAGAGAGATCTTTTGCAAATGAGAAGGGACCAATGGATAGGATGGGGGAGAAGGGGTTAAAAAATATTTAAGGTGTGTTATGTACACGAACCAACTCCGCATGAGGAATGTGATCCCTGTGTACTACAAATATGTACTAGTAACAAATTAGAATTGAAACAAAGTTTGAGATAGGGTCCCTCTAAATTTCCCAGGCTGAATTTGAACTTGTGATTCTCCTACCTCAGTCTCCCCAGTAGCTGGGACAACAAATGTGTGTTGTCATGCCCATCTTAACACCTTTTCTCTTGAAAATATATAATCCATGGTAACAGGAGCTATGTCTTTCTTGTCTCATATAGTCCTGATGTGTAGCATTCATTTAATTAGTGCACTCATTTATTGACTTTTCAACAAATATAAGGCAATGTGAGTGGTTTATAAAGAAATGGTTCTGAAGGCTGGGCATGGTGGTGCATGTCTCTAATCCTAGCACTTGGGAGGCTGAGGCAGGAGGATCACAGCGAGTTCGAGGCCACCCTGGACTACATAGTGAGACTCTGTCTCAAAAAACCAAGAAGGAAAAAGGAAAGGATTCTAGGAATTAGCTTGAGGAGGAAGTGTTGATTTCAGGCAATATTGGTCAGAGAAGAGGTGGCACTGGAGCTAGTTCTTGAATGGATAAGATTTTGTTAAACAACAGAAGGAATGGTGTTCTGGGCAAGTGAAATGGCTTGAGGAAAGGCATTCGAAAGAAAAGCAGTAGTGTTTTTGAGTCTTGTTTAAGGAAAGAAGAGGCTATGGTCAAGTTGAAAGATATGGGGTCACATCAGTCAAAGAATACAAATTTTTGCTGGGTGTGATGGCACATCCCTGTAATTCTAGCACTCTGGGAAGCTGAGGCAGGAGGATTGCAAGTTCAAGCTGAGCCTGGACAAAGTAACAACTTAGTGAGACCCTGTCTCAAAATAAAAAGGGGCTGGGGCCAGGGATTTAGCTCAGTGGCGCCGTTCCTGCCTCACAAGCACAAGGTCCTGAGTTCAATCCCTGGTACCAAAAAAAATTACATGAAGTGGTTAGCTGTGTTCTGCTTTTACATAGCTTTCCTGCATTTTGCTAGATAATGTAGCTGATTTTGCAGAATATTTTTCTGTTTTTGGTGAACTATAGAAACACGGTAAAGGGTTTGAAATTTTTAGCTGTAGTTACAGCAGAGGTCCCCAACTCCCAGGCCACAGACTGGTTCTGGTCTGTAGCCAGTTAGGAAGTGGGCCATGCAGCAGACACGCATGGTCAGAGTGAAGCTTCATCTGTACCTACAGCTGCTCCCCATCACTTGCATTACTGCCTGGGTTTCACCTCTTTGTCAGATCAGCAGCTGCTGTTAGATTCTCACAAAAGTGTTAACTCTACCATGAACTGTGCATGGAGGAGACATCTGGGTTTGCATACTCCTGATAAGACTAATCCTGAAACCATCCACCACCCCCATCCAGTCTGTGGAAAAATTGTCTTCCACAAAACTGGTCCCCAGTGCCAAAAAGGTTGGGTACTGCTAAGTTAGAGTGAGATCAGACGTGGAGAATCAGGGCTGGGGGTGCAGCTCAGTGGCGAAGCACTTGCGTAGCATGCACAAGACTTTGTGTTTGTTCCCAAGCACCACAAAAACAACAAAGTTGAAGAAATTTGGGTAAAGTAAGAATATTTTTGCAAAGAAATTTCAAAAAACGTTTATTGAGTTGGCATGGTAGTACACACCTCTAAACCTTAAGGTGCTGAAATTGGTAGATTACAAGTTGGAGGCCAGCTTGGGCAACTTCGTGAGACTCTGATTCAAAATAAAATTTTACAAAAGGGCTAGGGATGTACCTCATTGCTCCCTGGGTTCCATACCACTCTCTCACACACACACACACACACACACACACACACACGCACACACCCAAAAAGTAAAAAACTTCATTGACGCTTTGTATGTGTGTTGACCTTTTGGCTAAGTTGCCAGGGAATGAATTCAAGACCTTACCTGTCCATAGAAAAAAACATAATGCATGATACAATAAAATATGAATGTGATAGGATTGATGTGTGTGTAACATAGAGTTTGAAAAGAGTGATGAAGGAAATACTCTTCGATAAACACTTTCTGAGTACCCAGTCTGTAGGTTCTGTGTGTTATAGTAAAGTTAAAAAAAAACACAAGCTATGACAACTGGAGCATTTATACTATGCTGGTTGGAGTGTAAATTGGTAAACATACGATGGGAAATTGGTCATGTCTACAAAAACCCGGCAGTTTGACTCCCATATGGAAGTCCCATCAGGACTTCCCATCAGGAATGCATGTGTATTTGCCAAAAAACATGTATAAGAAAGTTCATAGAAGTATCATTCATGCAGAAATTACTCAAATGTCCAACAACAGAATACTCAAGCCAGGTGTGGTGGTGCACATACATAGTCCCAGCTTCTTGGAATGCAGAGGATCACTTGAGCTCATGAGTGCAAGACCAGCCTGGGCAACATTGAGAGACCTCACCTGAACAAAATAAAATAAATAAATGGTAGAATAATATATAGTCACGAAAGGGATTGGCCTATGACTACTAATAACAATATGAGTGAATTTCACAAACAGGCAAAAAAAAAAAAAATCCCAAATTCAGAAGTCCCTATTTTATGATTGCATTTACTATATGTAATTTATAAAAATTAGTAAAAAACACTCTATGCTGTTAGACATCAGAATAGTAGTTACTTTTGGAGGAGGCATAGTGACTAGAGTTGAGCATGAGATGGGTTTCAGAGGTGCCAATTATATATTTTTTTTATTTGAGTACTTATCAGTTATATGGATATGTTCAGATTGTGAAACCCAAGTGTATACTTAGTATTGTATACTTAGTACAAATACCTTTCTATTTGCATATTATACTTTGGGCAGAAATTTATAATTTTTTTTAAAAATGCCAGGCATGGTGGTGCACGCCTGAAATCTCTGCACCAGGAGGCTGAGGCAGGAGGATTGCTGGGAGTTCACGGCTAGCCTGCACTACAAAGCAAGACCCTATCTCAAAAAAAAAAAAAGTGCTATCTATGAGAATGTGAACAAAGAAATTAATTCTGGCTGGGGGGTTCAGGGGAGAAGACTTGATAGAAAGATCAGAGCCTTGAAATATTTGAGTATAGTGAAATGATAGGATGGGAATAAAGGGAGGGGAGACCATTTCAGAGAGTGGGAGCTGCCTGAGCAAAAGCACTGAAACATCTATAGAAGATAAAAGAGTCTCATTTGGCCAGGATGAGTATAAATAAAAATGAGGCTGGAGAAGTAAGTTAGAGGCAGATTGTGAAAGGCCTTGAATGCCAAGGTAAGGAATTTGGACTTGATTTTCTAGAAAGACTTGGAAGATCTTTTAAATCTATGAACTGGTAAGCATTATAGGGCATTTAGCATGGTCACTAATTATATTTCATCCTCTGTGCATTAATAAGATGAAGCCTATTCTCACTCAAAATTGCTAATTTAAAGCCTTGTCCCAAATGAAAAAAACATGCACTATTTCATGTCATTGCTTTCATTGCCTATCTTGTTCCTCTCAGCACTTTTCCTGTTTCTCTCCCTTCTTCATGCCAGAGACAAAACAAAAACACAACAAACCATAAGTGTTAGCCTATAGTGCCTCTGGCCACATCTCTTAAGAGGGCCAGCAGTCAGTATCTTTCTCATTATAGGCAAGAAGAGAGGAGGAGGCGGTCCTTCCAGGATTACACTGGGCAGAAGATCACTCTTGAGGCTGTCCTTAACACTACCTGCAAGAAGTGTGGCTGTAAAGGTAAGGTGAAGCCAGCCATTTCTGTATTTCTCTGCTTGTGGTGAACCAACCCTCTACTGGGTGAAGGAGATAGCCCAGTATTAGTTTATCTCATCCTGCTTTGTAGCTAACCAATGGTGTGCCTGTTCATGCTGTTGTTTCTATTGGACTTGTATCAGAGTGTATGGCTTGATGCTTTTTATAGTTACTTTTTTGTCTTTTTTTTTTTTTGGTACTGGGGATCGAACTTGGGACTTTGTGCTTGTGAGGCAGGTGGTGGAACCACTGAGCTAAATCCCCGGCCCTCTAGTTACTTTTTGAATGGTGGCCCTGTGAAATACTGTATCACATAGCACACTCCCCTCCCTGAACTTCTTGCACCATAGCTGGTGACCTGCCTGATTAAAGGCCCCGTATACTATTCCAGGAGGGATAAAGTGTTAGATGGTGCTTAACATCTAAGCTTTATCTTCAGGGACAATTATTGTTCTGCAAATACTAAGTGACTAGGAACTATATTCCTTAAAGGTCCAAGTTAAATCCTTTTTTCATCTTTATTTCTTTAACTTCAGAGTTCTAAATATCCTTTTAGTAATAAAGAATGTAGGATAGTCACTTTCTTTTAACTTTGTTTCCTCAGGTTTCTTCTAGTCTTACTCAAATATTAGAAAGCTCTTTCAGCCTGACTTCCCCTTTATGGAGCTATAGTGAGAGGGATTGCCAACTTCTCATTTTCAGTGACCTCAGTTTGTTACCTCGTCTCCCTAGCCTTCCATACATCCTGCTCTGTTCATTTTTCTACAACTGGTAGCAGATTTGTGCTCTAGTTGAAATTGTAGGGTTTTATGTCTCTATTTATTATTGATGTCGATGGAGAGAAAGGAAAAGGTAAAATTGAGAGAAAGAATACCTCCTCAGGGGAATTGTGGGAGCATTTCAAGTATTTGGAAAACTCTGTGCTGTGTTCCGTTTCCAGGCACCATCCAGCTTCTGGACCCAGAGATGCACAGTAGCTTATACCTAGCTTTTAAATTACCTCATGCAGTTCCTCTGTGCCCTTCAGACAGGTTCTACCAGAAGCTTAGACACAACTAGCTATTGGGCATATAGCATCTGTTTAAGGGACCCTTTAATAATACTGTAGACTCGGGGAGGTTAGTCTCCTGCCTTCAACTTGTATCTACCTGATGTTGAGTAAGGCAGAATAGAATACTGAGATGTGGGATTTTCCCCAATCAGCAAAAATCAGGACAAAGGTAGTTGACTCTGGTATAGCAGAAAGAGCACAGGGAAAGAGGGCATAAAATCTAAGATAAGATTTAGCTCTCCTGCTGTCTGTGTGACCCTGAACTACTTCTCAACTCTAGCCTTTCATATCCTCTGCAAATGTTGGATGATCTACAAGGCCCTTGCCAGATCTGACAATCTGTGAATACTCAGTGCCCATAGGTGACTGCTTCTCTGAATGCTAGTTTGGATATGAGTGCCTACTTCTTGCCACCTAACTTCCTTTAGAGGTTGGCCTGCCATTCAGCTCCCTCTGCTAAGCGTCCTGTTCTCTGGAGCAGCCTTTCATTGTCAAGAATAAGTTCCAAAACAGACCTTTAAAAATTAATAAGCCTTATTGCTAATGGAGGGCAGCACAAGCCTGCACCCTCATATCCTCTGCCATTTCCAAAGCAGCATCAGTGTTTCCCACAGCTCTGAGACCAGCTGCTTGCCTGGCTTGGATGAGTGAGCAATGCCATCTTAAGTTGACAGAAAATCTGCTCTGAATGAACTCAATAATACTCCTGAACCACTGGGCCCCTCTCAGGAGCCTCTGGGGAAGATCCACCTGCTAAGAGGACAGACTACTTTCTTTCCACTTGCTCTGCTTTTCTTCTGCAGGCCACTTTGCAAAAGACTGTTTCATGCAACCAGGTGGGACCAAATATTCTCTGATACCCGATGAGGAAGAGGAGAAAGAAGAGGCAAAGTCAGCAGAATTTGAGAAGCCTAATCCTACAAGAAATTCATCCAGAAAAAGAAAGAAGGTGAGTGTTGTCTTACTTATATTTATCATATTTTTGAGTCTTAAAATGAAAATATGTTTTTTGCAGAAATTTAGAATTATTGAAAAATAAAAAAAAGGATATCCTATAATCTTTCCATTCAGAGACTGTTATTAATATCTTTGGGATATTCTAATCTTTTTTCTGGCTGATAATAAATATAGATATATATCATTGTACAGATCAATACAAAATTATTATACTAAGAATCGTTTATAACCCAACTTTTTATTTTCTAGTATCCTTAAGTGTTCACCAGAAGCTTAATGTAAGTGCAATACAATATTCTGCCCTAAGGCTATATGATTATTAACTTATTTTCCTGTTGCTGGATATTTTTTATTACTTCCAACCTAAATTTTTGGCTCCATCTCTTACTATTTTCTTTGGATGGATTCTTAGGTAAGATTACTCAGTTAAGACTTTAAAACTCTTGATATATCTCATCAAATTGTGTTTTAGAAAGTACTTATCTGTCTTCAGCAGCATATTAGAGTATCTGTCTCCCTAAGTTTGCTTCATTTTACTACTTAAGCAGAGCAACTCATAAAACAGAGCTTACTGTGGTACAGAAAGAAACAATGCATTTGTGGCATGCTACACAGAAAGGAAGTAGAACTATGCTGTAATTTAGTCAGAAAATAGTTGTTCTCTTATCGTGTACAAATGTTTTTGTGACAAGTTATTGACTTTTGTTTTTAAATCTTTTTTTTTTGGTACCGGGGATTGAACTCGGGTCCTTGCACTTGCGCAGCAGGCTGCGAAACCACTGAGCTAAATCCCCGGCCCTGTTTTTAAATCTTTTTAACAAACTTGTTGAGTGGTCATTTTGTGACAGGCATTGCAAACTCTAGGAATACAAAGACTATGATGAAATCCTTGCCTTCAGCGAGCATTATCTATAAGTAAAGTATAATCTTCATTTTATGAGGAAAATGTTCCTTTATACTGTTATAAGGAAAAGGTTCCTTCATGCTGTTCTAAAAATCAGCCAGTGATAATTTATGGATCTGTATATTCTCTCCCTGAGTGTTCCTGTCTCTCCTAAGACATCAGCTTTCTTGATGACTTTCACATCCCTCCAATGGCCCATGGGTATCTCACACTTTGGCTTGAGTCATTCAGTTTTGCATTCACTGTAGTTTTTTTTGGTATCAGGGATTGAACTCAGGTCCTTGCGCTTGCGCAGCAGGCAGCGAAACCACTGAGCTAAATCCCCGGCCCCAAGTCATTCAGTTTTTTGAGGCCCTTCCTGTGCTACTTACCTACCATGTAATTTGGAGCTAACTTCATTTTCTTCATTTGCAAAGAGGGATTGTTGTGATCTTTGGTGTCAGTATTTCTGTCAGCCGGATGCCAGCTCCCCAAAACAGGTAGAAAGCACTGACAAGTTCCTAATAATGCTGTCGTGACTACCATAGTCTTTATTTTCAACCCTTCTCCTTCCCAAACACATGCTCATACACCCTACCACCACAAAATTCTTGTTTCTCTTTCTATCTTATAAGGCAGTAATACTCTCCCAGTCTCCCAAGAAGGAATCCAATATGCTATTATTTTCTTCTCCCTTCCATCTCACATGTAGTCAGTCACCAAGTCCTACCAGGGGCACATTTTAAGCATCTCAAAATTCCATTCCTTCCTCCTACTCCCATGTGGCAGAGAACACATAACATAAAATTTACCATCGTAAGCAGATTGTGGTAATGCATGTCTAATCCCAGCATGCTGGAAGGCAGGAGGATCACAAGTTTGAGCCCAGTCTGGGCAACTTAATGACTTAGTGAGACTCTGTCTCCAAGGAGAGAGAGAGAGAAAAAAGGAGTGGGAATGGAAGGCCATGGGTTCAATCCCCAGTAACACCCCCCCAAATTTTTTAAAATTATGATTCTAAATTCTTCCTCCCTCCCTTCCTTCCTCCCTTCCTCCTTTTCTTCCTCCTTCCCTCCCTTCCTTCCTTCCTTCTTTCTTTCCTTCCTTTTCTTGGAGTGCTGGAAATTGAATCCAGGGCCTTGCATGTGCTAAGCAAGTGCTGTACCATTCAGCCACAGTCCCAGCCTCCATTTTAATTATTTCAAGTGTATAGTTTCATAGTGTTAAAGTATATTCACATGATAGTGAAGATAATTGCTTCTTGAAATGCATTTATTTATTTTATTGCATATACTTTTGATATTATGTTGAAGAAACTCCCCTAAGAGTTTATACATTTAGATATTTGATCCATTTTGAATTAATTTTTATATGTGGAAGAAAGTAAGGGTCCAAACTTTTTTTTTTTTTGGGCACTGGGGATTGATCTTGGGACCTTGCGCTTGCGAAGCACTGGCGGACGAACATTTTTTGTATGTGGATATCCAGTTATCCTGACTCCACCTATTGAAAAAATTGTTCTTTTTCCACTGAATGGTCTTGGCATCCTTTTCAAAAGTCATTTGACCATATATGTAAGGATTTATTTCTGGGCTGTTTATTCTGTGAGTCTATGTCTGTCTTTATGTTACCACTACACTATTTTGATTACTATAGCTTTTTAGTATGGAAGTATGAATCTTCCAACTTTGTTCTTGTTTTTCAAGATTATTTTGACTATTCAGGAACCTTTGAGATGTTGCATGAATTTTAGGAGGAATTTTTCTTTTTTCACAAAAAAAGTCATTGGGATTTTGATGGGGATCACTTTGCATAGTATGGACAACTTAACTATATTATATCTCTCATTTATTTGTGCCTTTAATTTCTTCTTTGCTTTCCTTTTCTTCCCCTTCTTCCTTTCTCTCTCTTCCTCTCTCCCTCTGTCCCCTTTCTCCTTCCTGCTCTTCCTACTCTCCCCCTCTCCCTTCCTTTCCTCCTTTCCTATTTCCCTCCCTCTTTTCCCCCTCCTCCTTCTCTTCTTCTCCCCTCCCCTTACTCCTTTTTACTCCTCCCTCTCCCCTTTCCTCCTTCCCTTTTTCCCTTCCTGTCTTCTTTCTTTTCACCTTATACATACTAAGCACATGCTCTGAGACTAACCTTAATACCCATAAGCCCTTGTGGCTTAAATTTCTTTCAACAATGTTTGTAGTTTTTTCAGTATATAAACCTTTCATCTCTTTATTTATTCCTAAGAATTTTATTCTTGATGGTTGTAAATGGAATTGTTTACCACTTGCTTATTTTAAGTGAATAGAAACAACTGATATTTACATGTTGGTTTTGTATCCTTTAACTTTGCTGAATTCATTTATTATTTTTTTTGTTTTACCTTTTTTTTTTTTTTAGTAGTGGGAATTGAAGCCAGTGGTGCTCAACTGCTAAACTACATTCCCACATCTTTTTGAGACAAGGCCTGCTAAGTTGTTTAGGCTCACCTTAAATTTGGGATCATCTACCTCTGTCTCCTAAGCAGCTGGGACTACAGACATGGGCCACCACACCTGTCCATATGTTAGTTCTAATTGTGTTTGAGAGAGAGAGAAAGGGGGGGGTGATCTTTATGGTTTTCTACTCATAAAATCATATCATCTGCAAAGAAATGATTTTCTATTTTTACCAGAGCTAGATTTTTAAGTGTGAGTATATGTGTCAAAGGTTACTCTTTTTTAACCATTTATGGAGTTAAATAGTATTTAGATTCCTGAAGTGGTTACATTGATATTTTATGTCTGGGTTTTTGATTAAGTTCTTTTTGCATTGCTGAATATATTAAGTTCTATTCATTATTCCTTTTTTCCTAAAATGCTTTGAGATAGCTACTTCAGTTCACCAAAGCAATTTGTAAGGATCTGCCAGCTACGAGGCTTTTTATAACCTATTTGGTTAACCCACTATCCTACCCTCTGCTATCTGCACTTAGTAGAGGAATGGTCTAATGAACAGTGGCAATAGTAATCATTATATCTTACTTTTTTTTTTTGTACCGGGGATCAAACTCGGATCCTTGCGCTTATATCTTACTTTTAAAAGTATCTTTTTTAAAAGTGTCTTTTTGTATATGAACTTCTAATTTATTAGTCTTCTTGGATTAACAAGTACTGTGGGGCTACCACTGTAGCTCAGTGGTAGAGCATATGCTTAGCATGCATGAAGTGTTTGGTTCTGTTGCCAGCAGCAAATTAAAATTTTTCTATAGAGTTGAAAATTTAAAACCTCCCCCTCTTGATGCAAACTTGTTTCCACCACTATATCATCTAGCATTATTGTCCTTTCACATCATTTGTCAGTCCCATCATTATCTATGTGTGTGGGGGGGGCGGGTACTGGGAGTGAACTGAAGGCCTTCACAGTGACCTACATTCCAGCCCCTTTTAATTTTTTTTTTTTTTCAAATTTTGAGACAAGGTCTCCGTAAGTTGTCCAGGCTGGCCTTGAATTTGGCTTGAGCCTCCCAGAGTGCTGGGATTACAGCTGTATGCCATCATGCTGTGTGCATTCATTATCTTTTTTTTTTTTTTTTTTTGGTACTGGGGATCGAACTTGGGTCCTTGTACTTGTGCAGCAGGTGGCGAAACCACTGACCTAAATCTCCAGCCCCTTTCATTATCTTTTATGGCTCATATTTGTCCAGTACGTATAGTTTATAAAATACTTTCCTAATTTCATTTCTTTTAATTCTTTTCTTTCTTTTTTTTTTTTTTTTTTTTTGAAACAGGGTCTTGCTTTGTGCTTCAGGCTGACCTTGAATTCACTATGTATCCCAGGCTGGCCTTGAACTCAAACAGTACCAGGGATCGAACTCAGGACCTTGCCCCCTTGCAAGGCAGGTGTGGTGCCACTGAGCTAAATCCCTGGCCCATTAACAATATTCTTTATACCACACTTCAATTGCTCATTTAACTCTTTGGTTATTCATTTACTAAACAATTATGTATTATCTGCTTCATATTTATCTAGCATTTTGTCAAGAGCTTCACATAACAGGCCTCATAAGGTCACTTTCTGGCTGGATTTTGTTTTGTTACCAGTTACCCTTTGCAGCCATGTAATGTGATCTGGTGACTTGTTTCTGTGTGTAACCAGAAATCAGGGTTCTAGGCCTCCTGTTTGCCCCACTAATTCTGATTCCAATAGGAGACTGGCTTTCTTTTCCAGTAAAAAAAATCTGTCTGAGATTGAGGCTTTTTGTTGTTTTGTTTTGTTTTTTCCGGTACCAGGGATCGAGCTCAGGACCTTGCACTTGCAAGGCCGCCATGTTGCCACTGAGCTAAAGCCTCAGCCCATACTTTCCACTTTTTGAGTGGCAGGTAGATGTGGACACCTGTTCCACCAGTACCTGGCTCTGGGAGCCAAATGTGGAACTAAGTGTCTTTAAGCAGTCCATGCTACCAAATTGGTCGGTGAACAACAGGGATGGCTGGTGTGTGGAGGGCATATGTGATAGCTCTTGTGAAATAAAGGTCATAGTACCTACACTCAAATAGCAAATTGCTTCAGGAGAAAGATAAGCAGCCAAGGTATGTATGGTAGTAAGGGACAGAAACTCATTCCAAGAAAGTTACCGAATCTCATAGAAATCCAAGGACAGGAAATGAGCTATAAGCCAGACTACTGAGGACAGACACTGGAAAGTAAACTGAAGCTCTTGGGTCTTATCTCTGTTAGAGAATGCTAGGCATGTTGAGAAACTAGGAAATGGCCCAGAGTAAAGAATGAATGCCACATATTCCAAAAAATGCCTGAGATATAATAGGCATGCTCTACCTATCTTTGTATATTTCTGTTACCTGTAGCTCTTTAAATTCCTTAACTCAGTGAAACCTGCCCTCAGTTTGGAGAGTAATAGGCATTGGCTCTAGCTGGGGAATAATGAAGGGAACAGGGCAAGAGATCTTCTGAACCTGGGACCCTCCCCCCACCTCTTTCACCAAACATACATGTGTGGAATGCAAGCCCTTATGCACAAATCTAGGATGTGTTGGTTTAGCTTTGTGTTCAGTACCATGACAATTTTTGTTCTAATGTCATATGTTGTGAGTCATTTTTGTTGGGTATAGAGCATAAGACTCACTTTGTTGGACTTACCAAAGAATCCAACTTACAAATGTTCTCCCAGAACAGAACTCATTGGTAGTCGAGGACTTACCTTATTTAGTATAAGAGGAAACTGTAGCAGATGGAAATGGGTTATGAAGTGATGAGTAAAATAGGAATTGTTGTTGTTGTTTGTTTGGTAGGTTGGTTGGTTTTTTGTTTTTTTCTTTGGTACCAGGGATCAAACTCAGGACCTTGCACTTGTGAGGCAGGCGCTGGAACCACTGAGCTAAATCCCCAGCCCAGTTGGTTGGTTTTTTGGGGCAGGGTCTCCCTTTGCAGTTCAGGCTGGCCCTGAACTCACTATGTAGGCCAGGCTAGCCTCGAACTTGAGGTGCTCCTCCTGCCTCAGCCTCCCACTGAGTGCTGGGACTACAAGCATGTGGGACCATCCCCGACTCTGGGAATGGAGTTTTTTTATAGTGAATCCCTGGGTAATCTTCCCTTGAACCTGTAGTCTGTGCTTTGCTCACCTCTTTCATTTATCATATGTCATCATGGGTCTTTCTGAATTAGTGCTATATTATGAGGAAACATGTGCCTTGGGGAACAGACTACCCACTGATTAAAATGAAGTTGAGGGCCAGGGATTTAGCTCAGTGGTTCTGCCGCCTGCCTCACAAGCACAATGTCCTGAGTTTGATCCCCAGTACAGAAAAAATGAAGTTGAGCTGTGTTTTATCCAAAATATAATTTTCTTTTTTTCTGTAATCCCAGCACTTGTGTGACTGAGGCAGGAGGATCACCACAAGTTTGAGGCCAATCTGAACTATATCACAAGACCCTGCCTCAAAAAACAAAACAAAAAAATTATTTTTTCTTTTTTTGATTTGGCTATTATACTTGCTGTCTGCTATACCATATACAGAAGAACAAGAAACAGGAATACAAAAACAATTATAAACATTTTATATTAAACTGGCTGGATTTTAAGGTGAAAAAAAAAAAAGGAACAGGAACATATCTTTTGGCTACAGTGCTAGCTCTGTCCTGTCCATAGCACTCCTGGTGCTTATCTAAAAAGAGATTGCCAGGCCTGGGCCCATTTTATAGTGCAGAGCACAGAGGGTTGCCCAGTGTAGTCTTTCAGAACTTCAGAGATTCTGTGGCTTAACCTCTAAGGTCTCTTGAGACTCTTCAGATCTGCTTAGTTTTCCAGCATCTTCTCATATCAGTCCCTTCCCACATACACTGAACTCCAGTCTCATTCAGTAATGGACCTACTATGTACCAAGCTCTGTTCTAGTCACTGGAAGTACAAATCCAACAGAACATCTAAAATTACTATGTTCATAGCAGATTCTAATGGAGGTGATAGATACAAAATCCAAATTAATAGTAAAATATCAAGTAACATAGTGATAAGTAACATAGAAAAAAATTGGTTATGGGAGATAGGAGGTACTGGAATTGTTTATGTATTTGTGGTGCTAGGATAGAGCCAGTTAACAGATAATATTAACAATCCCAGGGCCGGGGATTTAGCTCAGTGGGGTTTCGCCACCTGCTGCGCAAGTGCAAGGACCCGAGTTCGATCCCCGGTACCAAAAAAAAAAAAGAGAGAACTGTGGAGTCATCAAAATATAAATGTTAATTTTGTTCATGAGATTTTATGAAGTCACCTGGAGAGTAAATATAGGAAAGAATAGGCATTTTAGGGACTGTCCCCCAGAGTGCTCAACATTAGAGGTTATAGGAATGAGACTGAATCAGCAAAAAGATTAAAAAAAAACCCCAAACAACTGAAAATGAACAGCCAGGAAAGTTAGCAGAAAAAAGTGAAATAAAATAGTGGAAGTCAGGGCCAGGGATTTAGCTCAGTGGTTCCGCCACCTGCCTTGAAAGCATAAGGTCCCGAGTTCAGTCCCCGGTACCAAAAAAAAAAGTGGAAGTCAGATGAGGAATATGTCCATCTGAACTGATTGATCAAGTAAATGACACTCAAAAATTGACCACTAGAGCCTGGGCATAGTGGCACATGTTTGTGATCCCAGCTGTTTGGGAGAATGAAGCAGCAGGTCCACAAGTTCAAGTCCAGTCTAGGCAACTTAGTGAGACCTTGTCTCAAACAAAGGGCAAGGGTAGGGCTGGGGCTTTAGCTCAGTGGCACCATGCCTACTTTGCAAGCTCAACGTCCTGAGTTTGATCCCTGGTACTAGAAAATAAAATGGGCAGGGGTGAGGCAGTAGGGCACAGCTCAGTATAGAGTGCTTGCCTAGCATGTGAGACCCTGGGTTCAATCCCTAGTATTGTGACAGGAGGGCATTAACCACTAGGTTTGGCCACATGGAGGTCATTAGTAATTCTGACAAGAGCTGTTTTAGTAGAGTGGTGGGATAACTTGATAACAGTTGTTCAGGATGGTTGGGTTTTTGTTTTTATCTAAAGGAAATATTAATAGCCTTTTTGTTTTGGAGACAGGGTCTCACTGTGCAGTTTAGGTAGGCCAGGCTGGCCTCCAACTTGTGCAATCCTCCTGCCTCAGCTTCCTGAGTGCTAGGATTACAGCATGCACCACCATGCCTGGCTCCAATAGCATATTTATTTATTGTTAAGAATGAGCCAATAAAGAGAGAAACACTGATGCAGAATAGGTGCAGTAATTCCTGAACTGGTGTCAGAGCAGGAGAGAAGGGTTAGGATCCAGGCATAATAAAGAAGCCACACACAATTATTTGTCACTTCCTGAAACACATCCTTGTCTCATCCTGTCTTCCTTCTGGCTAGACAGCCCTCACTTTCCTGCCATCAGCAGCACCATCACTCCATTCGCAAAATCATGTTCATGCTTCAAAATATAATGCTTTGTGGCACCACTCTATAACTGATTGGTTTCCATGGGGTGTAATGGTACCTTTGTTGTACCTGACATCATTTACTGTGGATTGCCTAGTGTTTTCATCTTTCTTCAGACTACTTTGTTTTTTTTTTTGGAGACAGGATCTTGCTATATGGTTCAGGCTGGCCTTAAACTCACTGTGTAGTCCAGACTGGCCTCAAACTTGTGGTGATCCTCCTGCCTCAGCCTCCTAAGTGCTGGGACTACAGGCATGCACCACCATGCCCAGTCAGATTACTTTGTTCTTGAAGGCTCATGGTCTCTGGTTTCTGACCCCACTAAGCTACTATAAGAGATGAGTTAATTAATATTTCTAGCTCATAAAAGGTCCTCAACAAATATTTACTGAATGAGAACATACTGTATAATTATAAAGAGTTACTCTTCTATTTGATGAGATTGGGTCAAGTTTAGAGGACACAGTACCAAGCTCCACTGCTAAGTGTTTTTACTTTGCACCCCCTAGCACCTGCATAGTGCTTTACACTAGAAGGTACTCTCTTTGTCTGAATTATATTAGGAATCTGTGTTGTCTTTATTACCTAAGCAACACTCTATGTAACTGTGGTTCTCTAAGTGCTTTATACATAGTAAATATTTGTGAGTTTTTTGATGCACCTTTTTCTTGGATTGCACTTTTTCCTTCCCAGGCTACAATAAACTGGTACCTTGTAGGCAAGTGCTAGCCAGAAAATACCCACTGTCCTACTTCCCAAAAGTTTATCCTAGAGAACCAGTTTGATAATCAAATCATCTTCTGAGAATCAGTAATTTCTTAAAAACAAATGCTTTCTTATTTGCCTGCTTGCTTGACTTCTGGCCAAATAAGTGCTTTTGGTTGGGGCTGCTAAGTTTGATGCTGCCTTTAATGTAGATAGAGCTAAAAGACCTTTCGCTTTGGAACCCAGGCTGAGTCAACTCCAAATTCTATCACATAAGAAAGTCATTCCATCTCAGTCACCCTCCTTGAGGTTACAGTGTTCTCTCCTGAAATTTTTGGGTTAATTATGCCCACTTTTTATAGATTTGTTGATGAAGGTTAGATGAAATGTGTGTGGAAAGTAGGCCTAGCATCTACAAAATTAAGTACTGAATAAATGCTCACTGGACTTATTCTTGCCTCTCTGAGTTTTTGCTTTTCTTTTTCTTTCACACTGGACCCTCTTATTCCTGTTTCAAAGCTATAGAGAAAATACTGTAGCAAGGGGTATGTGCTTTTCCTAGAGAGTCCTGGAGATGTCTAAGCAGTGGCTTCTTTCCAGTGCCTCTTTTGGCCTATCTCCCATGGGCTCACACACCTAGGTCCTTTTTTCACCCCTTAGCTTAAATTCTGCTTCCTACTTGAATACAGTTAGGTACTAGAAGTTCCTGGCTTTCTATCTTCCCACATCCAACTCTCTCTCATGTTGAACTTCAGCTCCTGAAGTAACCGTTTCTTAGGCTTTCTAGTTAGACACATGGTACAGGTCACACCACCTGCTGGAGTGTGAATGGTCTTTGTTTAGGCTGCAAAAGCACTTTTGCATTAAGATTGAGGTTTAGAAGGCAATTTCCTCACTAGTTAGAGTCCATTTCTACTGTGCAGAGTTCTCTAGTAATTTGTTTTTCTCTTTCCTCCGAAACCACATACTTGAGAGCGAGCAGACAGAAATAGGCCAAATTCTGTTAGAAAATACAGCGTTCTTCTTGCTTTACCCTTGATCAACTTCTGATTTCTAATTTCTCCATGTGTAGAATAAGAATAATAATTCATGAATTTTAGCTGTGACGGATTATAGCTATTCAAGAGGCTAGGACAGGAGGTCCTCCAGTTTGAGGCCAGCCTAGGCAACATAATGGGGCCTTCCCGATCTTCCCTATCTCAATAAAAAAGGTTTGTTTTGTTTTTTGGTACCAGGGATCGAACTCGGGTCCTTGTGCTTGTGCAGCAGGCAGCGAAACCACTGAGCTAAATCCCTGGCCCAAGGACCCAAGTTTGATCCCCGGTACCCAAAAAAAAAAATTATGTCTTGAATTCTGATTCAGACTATTATAATAATATAAGGGATACAAAAGGCTTGAGAAACTGTAAAATGGTTTTTGGAAGTAAGACAGTATTATTATTCTCATTTCCTTATGCAGGCTGGGCAAGGTTTAGAGGGGACTTAGTGTGCTACATTTGTTTATTTACTTTGTAAGGGGTAGTACCTGGTGTGGCTGCCAAGTCGGCAATATCCTGGAGTGGACCTCCACGGTCTTATCCTCTACAAAGGTACAGCACCGTAAGCCAAACCATCCACTTGCTAACTCTCAGTTCCTCCTAGCCATGGTTGCTATATCCTGATAATATGGGTCTGGGAATCTTTGTTCCCTACTATCTACTCCATTGGTAATGCCAAGAAAGAATTTTGGTTTAATCTTCTTTCAGAACTTTGACGCATCTGCTGTATTTACTTGGCCAGGCTGTAAGAACATCCTAGGAGCTCTCTGAGACGAGAGAAAAATATTCCTAGCAGGTTAGGAGTGTAGCTCAGCAGCAGAGCACATGCCTAGCTGTCCAAGCCCCAGGTATGATCCCTAACATGGGGGAAAAGACATTTCAAGTTACTACTTAGTACCTATATCAGGCACTATACTTAGAATTTACTTAATTCTCTTAGCATCCTTTGAAAGTGGTACATATTATTTCCAGTTTACTGAAAACTGAGGTTCAAAAAGTGGACCCTTACTTCCTCACAATAGTGATTTAAGTGGCAGAGCTGGAATTTGAATTAGAATTCTGTCTTATCCCAGACTTGTTCTGATCATCATACCATGAGGCCTCTCATCGCTATGGAAGAGGGGCCCTGTGCTACATAAGGTAACTCAGGAGATTCCCATTCACAGCATCTGCATGCAAGTCCCAACTCTGCCTGTGTGATCTGGGACAAGTCACCTCCAAATTCTCCCAGCCATGGATTTGTCTCATTAGATCACCATGGCCTGTGACATAGGTGCTATACTTACCTGTTTTCCATTTGAGGAGCCTAGGCCTCAGTCAGGTAAGATGACTTGCTAAGGTCACAGAATAGTGAATACTAAACATAACTCAAATTTATGTCAGATATCTGGTTCATTGTTCCTTCCACTCTCTCACACTGCTTCTAACACCTGATGTAGTACCCAGGCAAACAAAGTTCCCATTCACGATGCTGGCTGGAGGCCTGTGGAACAGGAGCCTCACCTTCTTCTGTGCTTTCCTTTTCGCCTCCAGTAGTCTCTCCTCCTTTACAAAGCTTACTGAAGTAATATACAGTGTTTCAAAATCAAGGAAAAGACTTGTGCAATGCTTAAAAACTGCCTATTTTCAAAAAAAAAGAGAGAGAGAGAGAAACCAAAAATGCCGCCTGCCTCGCAAGCATAGGGTCCTGAGTTCGATCCCCAGTATCAAAAAAAAACCCACTAAAAAACACTGCCTAGATTACCTGGTAGAAGCCTAGGAAACTGTCCCGTCCTTTATATGGATTTGTACTATATTACTCTAGCAACATGGTGTAGGGGGTCTAGTTTGGGAAAAGTTCTTTCTTAGCTCTGTTCTTTATCAATATACTCTTGTAAGCTTGTTGTGAAAGTGAGATAAATATTGAAGGATAGCAAGTAGGGGCTCATTAATTTATGGTGATTTTCCCTGGCAACAGGGTCTAACAGAAACCAAACTGGGAGTCACAAGTCCTAAATTTTTGTTTTTTGAGACAGGGTCTTGCTTTGTAGTTCAGGTTGGCCTCGAACTCACTATGTAGTCCAGGGTGGCTTTGATCTCATAGAGATCCTCCTGCCTGAGCCTCCCAAGTGCTGAGATTACAGGCATGAGCCACCACACTTGGTTTGTTTTTTCTTTTTTAACTGCGGATAAAAGCTGGATGTGGTGGCGCATACCTAGAATCCCAGCACTCTGGATGCTCAGACAGGAAGATTGCTGAGAGGTCAAGGCCACCCTGAACTGCATAGCTAGACCCTACCTCAAAAAACAAAAAACTGGGGGGGGGGGGCGGGGTGGTGGTGCAGGGATTTAGCTCAGTGGTTCCTCCACCTGCCTCACAAGTACAAGGACCCAAGTTCAATCCCTAGTATTCAAAAAAAAAAACCCCAAGAATAGTTTCTTGGGCTGGGGATTTAGCTCAGTGGTTCTGCCGCCTGCCTCACAAGCAAAAGATCCTGAGTTCAATCCCCAGTACCAAAAAAAAACCCCAAAAAACTGGGGATTGAACCCAGAGTCTTTGCACTGAACTACATCCCCATCCCTTTATTATTTTTTTTTTCTTTTTTTTGGGGGGGGTACTGGGGATCAAACTCGGAACTTTGTGCTTTCGAGGCAGGCAGTGGAACCACTGAGCTAAATCCCCGGTCCAAGTGATTTTTTTTTGTACTGGGGATTGAACTCGGGACCTTGCACTTGCAAGGCAGGCAGGGGAACCGCTTAGCTAAATCCCTGGCCCTACATCCCTGTCCCTTTAACACCTCCCCACAGAGGTCTTGCTAAGTCATTAAGTTGCCCAGCTGGACTTGAACTTTTGACTCTCCTGCCTCTGTCTTCTAGAGGGCTGGGATAATAGGAATGCACCTTGCACCCAGACTGTGTAATTTTTAAAAATCAAATATTTACACACAATGTTGAATTTTAAAATTTTCTTTTCAGGAAAAGAAGAAAAAGAAACATAGAGATAAGAAGTCATCTGACTCTGACAGCTCAGACTCTGAGAGTGATACTGGCAAAAGGGCAAGGCACACATCAAAAGACAGCAAGGCAGCAAAGAAGAAGAAAAAGAAAAAGAAGCATAAGAAGAAACACAAGGAGTGAGAGTAGAAGAGAGTGGGGGTGGGGGTGGGTGAGGGAATATGGATCCAGGAGCTTTGTACATTGAAGCCCTGGGCCCTGGAGAGACTCAGTAGTGAGAATATGGCCTCCCACCCCCAATGACTTCACTCCTGTGGGAGATGGTTTCCCCTCATGCAGCAGGCAAGTTTGGGAGTTGAGGTCAAAAGGAGCTGCCTGAATGAGTTGTTTCTTTATTGCATCTGACCCCTTTGCAAGTGACCCCTGCAGCCCACCCATTCATTCACCCGGCTTCCTTCACTCAGCAGGTGGTCCTTTTACCCAGCTGCCACTGCCAGAGCTGGATTCCTTTGCAGGGATCTGGGCTAAAGCCACAGGAACTGCTGTGGAGCTGAGCTCGGCTGTAGTTGGAGGAGTGACTGCCCCTTCCTATTGGACTGTCTTGAGCCAGTTGGCTCATGGTCTCTGCTGCACCCACACAAGAGCAGAGGGAAAGTGGCAGTAGGAGGGAGAATGTGGTAAGAAGTGGTGCTCACTTTTTACATTCCCTCAACATGGTTCTACTGTGCTAAAAGTGACATCCAGTGGCCACAGTCAGAAAACGATCATTTGCAGTGTGATTCATTTTGTGTATGACATTCCACCGGACACTGAACCACACATCTAAGGCCAAGATCATTGCTGTACTTTCTGTGTATTACTGTGAGAGTCTACTGGTTCTACTTCATCTCTGCTTAAATCCCTGGCACTAAATGGACTTGTGTTTTGTTTTAAACTTACTGAAAGTTCTTATTCCTATAATTCTTATTCGTGGGTAACTTATAGACGTCAAGTCACTGAGACTGCATTAGTTGACAGAGAATTTTCTTTTTCTTGAGAGAGTGTCTCACTGTGTAGCTCAAGCTGGCCATGAACTCAGGCGATCCTCCTAACTCAACTACCCCAGTGCTAGGCCAGAAAAGCATTTAATATGTTATCTTAGACCTTGGAGAGAGGCCCAGCTGAGGTATAGGCAGGTCACAGGCAGCTACGGCACTAGGTTTCTTGGGAGATCACTTGTAAGCCTCCCTTCTGTAATGATCAGAGAGCCTCTTTCCCCAGAGTTGGTTAGAGAATCACTCAAAATCCGTAACCTTGAGTACCACCCTGGTGCGTAGGTGGCAGTTTAGTAGTCATGTTAGTCAGTGATCGTCTTCTCCCACCACAGTGGCACAAGCCTAGATGCTGTGTCCCGAGCCTGTGCCCTGGAAAGCATTCCAGAGAACCAGACCCAAGGGTGTTCAGTGCAGGACAGGCCTGGAGAAGCCCCACACTGACCAGACTAGCTCATTTGACCATGGCAGCGGGCAGGAGAAGGGCAAGGTATAGGGGCAGTTGTTTCGTCAATAAATGTGTAAGTTGACCAGCTGACTAACAGTCCTTGAGACTATTCATCTGCCCCTCATCTAGTGCTTCTTCCTGAGTGACCTTCAGGAAGTCATTTCTGCTCACTGACTCACTCGGGAAACAAGACTCCCTTCACCATGTTATCAGAGGCAAAAAGGCAACTCGTGGCCTTTGCTCTGCTTTATTGACCTCAGAGCACCTTTTGGATACATTTTTAAAAAAAACAAAAAAACCCAGACCACATGCATTAATAGAAACTGGAACAGGATCCAGGCTGGTACCACTTGACCCCCCAAAGAATTTCCCAACCAAAGTGGAGTTATACAAAATGCCAGAAGAAAAAAAGTGAGGCAATGTGGTGCAGTTGAGGGGTAGTCATTTGACAGAGGAGTAGTCACTGACAGCGCTGGCAGCTCAGGTCATGCCTCCTTCTCGTAAGTGCGAACGCAGACTGCACTGCCATGGGTGAGTGTCTGGAAGGAAAGACAGAGTCAGATGGGGCGGAGGGAAGCAGAAAGCAAGAGCACCTTGCACTCCCTTATCTTGATGATCATCACTTGAGTACCTACTATGTGCCAGGCACTTTACATATTTTTTTCCTGATGCATAGGACAAGCCTTTAAGATAGGCAGTATAATCTGTTTTAGAGATTTGGAAAAATGAGCTTTGAAAGAGGAAGTAATTTCATCAAGATCCTAGAATGTTTCTGGTTCCCTTGCACCATTCAGCTTCCTTCAAATTCTTAGTGCTTAAAACAGTGCCTGGTACATAGTAGACAAATGATGAATAAAAATTTCCAGAGACTCTTGAGAAATGACTGTGCTAATCTACCAACTCCCATTCTATCCCTAACTTTGGGGAGTTTGAGGGCCAGATCCCTGAACCCCCACTATTTATTTAGTCTGGCATTACAGAGGCAAGCCCATGGCCTCACCATTGTCTGACTGTCCAGTGAGTACCTGGTCCTGCATATCACATCCTCGCCAAAGCTAGGCACCTCATTCCTAGTGGGATGTGAGTGCAAGAATGTGGCAGGCCGGTTACAGTGGCTCAGGAAGTTCTGCAGAGAACAGGCACAGAGGCAGCAGGCAGCACCAGTGGCTGCTGTCTGTGCCCCTGGCTCTGGGGAGGTTCAGTCAAGGACACCATTCTCCAAGTGAAGTCCCTAAATAGATCTGGTGACCTCATTGTGTGACTTCCTACCCAGATGATAGGTTCTTGTAGGAGGCTGGCTATAGAATGTACTGAGAGGCAGGACTGGGACAAGGGAGAGAGGACTGTGCTGCAGGTCACCACCCGTCACCAGCCTGTCACCCCTCATGTGACAGTCCAGTCCTAGAGAGGATAGGGAAGGAAATGCTGTGATGGGAGATGGGAACCTCTCCTAGAGAGCTTGGGATCAGATTGGCCCTGCTTTCTACCTCTTCCTGGAGGAAGCAAGGTAGAAACAAGGAAGCTAAGGCCATGGAACATCTGCTGTATTTCTCCCATTTGCATGTGTTTTCTGCCATGCACACACTCTCTCTCTCTCAGACTTGCCTTCAGCACTGTAAGGTTGGTGTGCTTTTTATGTTTTGTTTTTGTTTTTGTTTTAGTACCAAGGATCAAACTCAGAACCTTGTGAGGCACTACTGAGCTAAAAATCCCAGCCCATTGGTGTTATAGATACACATTTTACAGTTGCACTTGGAGAAGGTGACTTGCCCAAAGCAATGCAGTCTTTCGGGTGAAATTTGAACCCAGACCTGTGTGACTCCAAAGCCAGGACCCTGTCTCTGTCTCTCTTGTACCAGGTCCTGTGGCACCCAGAGGGGGGCATAGATTTTAAAACAGGCCTGGCTGAGGAGGCAGTAGTAGTAACCAGTTAGGTGAGGCTCCAGAGTTGTCCCTCTTACCAGGATGAGTTTCCCATCAATTAGCTCCCGAACAAGTGTTGTCTCTTGCCCGTCCCATTTCTGCACATGGACAAGTTTTCCTCCATCCAGCGTCACAAGGGACTGTGGACAGAGGACAGACACCTAAGCAGTGATCTGAGCCAGGACTGAGGCAGGATGGGATTAGGAAACAAGCTCTGATTCAAACTAGTGATGGTGCTGGGACCAAAGCTCAGGCTGCCCACTTCCAAGCTTGCCCTGTAGGCTGTCCAGTTCACCTTCAGCCTCTGCTCCATAGCTGCATGGCAGGGGGATGAGCCTTCAGGTAGGGAGAGGCACAGCCAAACGGCTCGGCTCAGAAGTGCCCAGGACTCCAAGAAGGGCACTTAGCTGAGAGGGTAGCTCAGTGGTAGAGTGCATACTTCACATATGTGAGGCCCTGCTTTAATTCCTCAACACAAAACAAAGCCAAACACAAAGCGGGCTCTTACCCTACACTCTAGGAGATGCCCATAGCCACAGTCCCCCTCAGGTATAGGGGGAATATACCTATCTGTATCCTTAAAAAAGACTGACTGAGGAGGAGGTATCTTATGGCCATCACTTGGTTCAGATGCCCATTTAGTCCTCTGGGTGCTCGCAACCTGCATGAGCTGGTTCTCATTTGGCAGCCCTCTCAGGTCTCCCCTGTAGGAATTTGGGGGGTATAGGCCAGACTAAGGAACTTAGACTGACCAGAGCTCAGTTGGAGGCTGGGAAAGTTGTGCTTCTGTGTTAGGGTTGCTTGGCTCTTGGCCTGCTGTCTGTGTAACACTTTACTCCTTATTCCTCCGGTTTTTTGCCTTCTCGGCAGATTATTTTTGGCCTAGACATCCCAGAGGACTATCATTGTGTTTAACTGGGGTTCTTGCCCCTCAAGAAGGTGGCAGGTTCATAGGAGGATGTGTTGGGCAGCCACCCTCATCCAAAGTGGGCTGCCATCTTTGGACACCACCCGCTACTTTGCTGCCAGCCTTCTGATCCTGGGCTGGGCTTCAGCTCCTCTTCCTCTGCAAGGAAACCAGCCCCTACCCTGTTCTTCCTGTGGGCAGCTGTGAGGAAGAGGAAACAGCTGAAGAGCTGGTTGTGGTAGAGGGGATACTGCTGTAGGGACACCCTGTAGAAGTCAAAGCCCCGTTCTGTCCCTTGCTGAGAGACCTGAGGCAAGCTGCTAAGACAGCCAGCGTGGGGTGAGCGCTCAGCACGCTGAGGGAAGCTTGCTGGGAAGATACTGTAAACGCCCATAACAGTGTGAATGCCCCATGCCAGTACATAGCTTTTCCTGCCTGTCAGTTGGCAGCATTGGAAACTGTTCATCAGGGGCACTACCAAGTCTGGGAATTGCAGGTTGCAGAAGTTGAGGCATTTGTTGAGGTCTCAGCCTCTTGTTCACAGCAAAGGAGGAGTCCTTCTTGCTAGAGGCCTGGATGGCCTCACTCAGTGTGGGGTCCTGACATCTGGGCTTCGCTCCTAAAACACTTCAGGTTACACAGCCACGGCCACTTCCTGCCTCCATCCGAGGAAAGAAATTCATTGCATACTTTATATAAAGTCACCCCACTGGGGCTGGAGCAGACACAGGTTAGAACATCCTGGCTCTGTGCTGCCCATTCCCAGATGCAGCCAGTTAGATGCTTCCCAAGAAGGAAGGAAGAAACAAGAGGACAAAACTAACGTGGATTTGGCCCCTGGAACACTCCAGCACTGAACAGGCTTTATGAACCTTGTTTCACTTAAGTCCTCCTGCCTTTAAGATGCAATGACAAGGGACCAAGACTACCAGCTTCTGTCCTGTCAGGGTCTCAGCACCCTCTGTCCCCCATTCCCACTTCTCTGACTCACCTTGACCTTCCTGTCATCAGCCGTCGTCTCATCAAACTCCACCCCCAGCTGAAAGCTGACCTCCGTATTCTTGAAGGTGCTGTGTGTTTTTATGACAATAGTGTCACCATTCTTTTCGATGACTGTGGTAGGCTTGGTCATGCAGGCCACCTGTCTGGTAGCAAAGCCCACACCTGAGGGCCAGAGGAAGGTTATGAGTAGAAGCTAGAACAGAGAGGCTCTGAACAAGCTGAAGGAGTAACTCAGGCCCTGGTGTGGGGCCTAAGAAGAAAGAGGATCCTAACTTTGAAAGCCTTGGTGTGGCTTTTTTTTTTTTCTTTTTTTTTTGAGACAGAGTCACGCTGTGTAGTCCAGGCTGGTCTTGAATTCACTATGTAGTCCAGGTTGGTGTTGAACTCATGGGAATCTTCCTGCCTCAACCTCCCAAGTACTGGGATTACAGGGATGTACCACCATGTGCCTATTTTTAAATTAAGTCTTCCCCTTAGCTCTGTGCACTGAACAATCAATCCCAATACAGATGAAAAATGTAAAAAACATGCATGCCAGAGAAAAGTAGCAAGAGCTGAAATCAGGATAAGGTACTAAGACTTTGTGCATGGTGAGGAACTGTACACATTATCTCATTCAGTCCCCCCTTTCCCCTTGAAGGGCTGATATGGTTATCTCCCCTTTACTGAAGTAAATACTGAGTTTAGGGCCCTGGAGACAGATCTAAGATTGAAGCCCCAAGTAATTTGATTCCAGAGCTCTTGCAACTTCTCAGCCCCAGGGCCTCCCAAGGTAGAGCAACAAGCTGCCTTCCAGGAAAGCCTAGAGGTAGTGAGAGTTGTGACTCCTAAGGCCCTATGACTTTCCTGACCCAAGCATGACTCCCCTGGGTGCTTGGCAGAGTCCTAAGTGTCCTATGAGAAGGTGGTATAGACCACAGAACTCAGGGTAAGCCTTCATCCCTTCAGGCTATAACTTCCCTGGGATCTGTCCTTTTGCTACCAGTCTCCATCATGACTGGCCTGTCTCTCTGCCCCCAGCAGCTTTGCTGTACTGTCCTCCAAGGCAGAGGTCAGGCAGGAGGCAGCTATGTGGTGAAGTGGTGTGTGCCAGGTTTCCAAAGGTGTCTGGCTACATAGTGCTTGCTGGAAGCTAGGTACATTACAAGTGCTCTAAATGGGCTGTTCTAATGCTTAGCCCTAAGGGTGGGTTTCTTATTATCTCCCATTGACAAATGAGACTGAGCGGTGTCTTACCCCAAAGTCAAAGAGTGATTGACCTAAATTCCCAAGTTATTCACTGTTCCCATTGTGCCATTCTACCCAGCACGTATTCAGCACCAAGGCCACCATTTGTGTCTGTGGTCTGTTGGAGGACCCTTGGTCTAAAGCAAGAGGGGCAAGGGCTTCAGCTGCAGCTGCAATGATGCCAGCCTACCCTGCCTGGCCAGTGGAGACTTGGCTTTGCCCCCTGGTGTCAACTGTGTCAGACCAGTCACACACATCAGGACAAATCAGGGCCTGGTCACTACAGCAGGAGCTGTTTGCTTAGGACTTACCCAGTGTGTGAATCTGAGGAAGGAAACCACTGGGAGAGTGAGAGACTGAGCCACAAGAAACCTAAGACAGCTGGACTGGCCAGGGGGCATAGCTCAGTGGTATAGTGCTTGCCTAGGGGTTGCCTGTGAGATCCTGGATTCAGTCCCCAGGACACTACCCCCACACACACATAAAAAAAGACTGATCTGACGGAATTTAGGAGACTCAAGAAGAGATGGGTTCTACCTAGAAATGAAGTCAAGTTATTTACTGAGAAAGGAAGCAGGTCTTCAGTGTCCTTCAGCCTATCCACCATGAGAAAAGTGGGCTGGAATTTCAGCCCCAAATTCCCCTAACAAAAACCTGCCCTGGGCTGGAGGTGTGGCATAGTGGTAGAATATGTGCTTAGCATACTGGAGGCCCTGGGTCAATCCCCAGTAACACAAATACACAAGCACAGAGCTGCCCAAAGACAACAGGTCTTTAGAGAGACCTTCCCCCTACCTAAATTGGAACAGAATTAAGGAATAGAGGTAGTAGGGTTGTTCAGGGATTCTACTCTTTGGGCCAACTGTCTGCATGGTTGAAGGAACTGGGCAATCCAGCTTCCCCAACAGCTGCCTGTGGCCGCTGCTTCTCAAGAATGGCTCCCTTCTTGGAATCACTGGGCGTAGTGCCCAGGGTAGGGTAGGCACCAGGAAGCTGAGAGTTATAGCCTCATAACCCACTCTTGTGGGCCCTGTTCTAGGAAACAGTAGGAGTTGAGGTGAGAGGGACCCCCTCACACCCCCTTCCATATCTGTTGCAATCCAGCCCTCCTTCCTCGGGAGAAAGGCATGGAACCTAGCTCAATCATGAACAATTTTCCTCATCCTTGCTGGGTGGACTAGGATAATATAGCTGAGAATTTCACAGGAAGGATATCAAGTGCCTCCATCTAAGCCCAAACCAGGAGGGAAAGGGCTCAGGCCAGCACCACTCCTCCCGTTCCCAGGGCCTACACTGTAGTGGGAAGAGCTCTGCGCTGTGGGTCCTAGGTTTTTGTACCAGCTCTGCTGTTGGGTTTGTAAAAGTTTCTGCTCACTCAGGGCCTCCGTGTTTCCCTGTACAGCTAGACCAGTTCCTTACACCTGTAACATGAATTGAAACTATTCTTCCCCATCTCAGCACCACACCCTCACTGACCAATGACCCCTCTCCAAACAGGTCTGGATCTTGCTCTGGGACCCTGGATGCACCTCAGAGGTCCAGTGGCTTTCTCCACCCTTCCCCTTCCCCTTCCTCTTCCCCCAAGGGCTGTAGGGAAGGCGCCGGTGGGGATGGGCCTCTTGCCCCGCTCACCCCCTAGGCTCACTGACAGCCCTAGTTACAAATCACTGTAGCACAAGGTCACACCTGTGAGAAAGAGGGTATCCTCCAGGGACAATCCTCTTCCCTAACCCGACTTGTAGAGGGGAAGAATGGTGGCTAATTGTGGTGAGGTCCTTGTCTCCCCAAATCCAATTCACCAGTTTTCTGCCCCAAGTCGCCCTCCTCCTAGGCATTTCCTTCTGCTTTAGGGCACAGTACACTCCCTATCAGTTCCATTGCCTTTCTGGGTTCGTCTCCTCCAATTTGCAGACCACCCAGGCACCTGTTCTCGCCCAGCTGGCCTCGCGCCTTCTGCGCTCTGTGCTCTCATTTTATCCAAACTCCCACCTGGGGATCATATGCCCCTCTTCCTCCAAAGCCTCCCAGCCTGACATCCATAAAGCTGCCTCCTTCCTGCGCCTCCCTTTCGCCCATTTCGGACCGTGAACGCCCTCTTTCAACAGACTCCCCACGCCCTAGCCCAGGCAGCCCCCGCGCGTCCCGTCTCGCAGTTCTCCAGCCTTGGCCAGGCGAGACGGATGCAGCAGGTACTGACCAGGCGAGGAGCCCTGCACTGGGTCAGGCACATGGCCGGCCCCTCCCCACCCGGCATCTGAGCCCCGCGGGTGCTCGCTCACCTAGTGACTTCATGTAGTCATCAAAATTCTTGCTGTCCACCAGCTTCCAGGTCCCCACGAAGGCTTCCACCATGATGAGGTTGTGCTAGGCTGAGAAAGAAGCTGCGAAACAGAAGGTGTGCAGGGACTCCAGGAACCGGCGCTGCGTCCCGAGCCGCCCGCTTTAAATAGCCCTAGCATCACGTGACGAGACGTGGCCCACGCCCCCGGCTCCCGAAATAGGAAGCCTCAGGCAAGCGGTCACCCTCAGGGGCTGGGCGCCCATCCCCCCAACGCGCTGGGGTCCGGGGTGGGGTGGGGCAGCAGTGGCGCGCCCCGCTCGCCTGGGTCAGCGCAGGTGTTCAGCCGCAGAGTCCCTGGCCCACGCTGGCCAAACCTCTCCCTTCCCTGATTTTGAGACGCTCTTCGGAATCTGAGAAGGAAGCAGCTGTGTTGGGCGCATGCCACCAGCATCTTCCATTCCCAGATATGACCAAGAGGGGAAATGAAACCTGTCCTTGAGCTGATGCCCGCGCCAGGGAAAGCGTTCGTTGACCCTAGTGGCACAGGCATCTTTGTCCTCAATTTATAGGAGCCTAAGCCCAGAAGGAAACTGACAAGGTCACGCTAAGTGGGAGGTGAACTGGAGCCCAGATAGGCACCTGGGCTACCTGGCTCCGGGCGGTGCTCCCCTCCGGCGGCCTGGTAGCGGGGACAGTCTCCAGGGCACTGTCTGTGGCTGAGCTGGAGCTGCCCGAGTCCCCACCTCTGGGTGTACGCGTGACGCACCCCTCGCCCCAGCCCCACACGTGCTTGCCCCCTCCCTGTGGAATGTCTCCTGCTGGTGCCTTTCCCCAGCCGCCCCTGCAAGTGCTGCAGGCTGTTCTGACCTCTGAGCCTGTACTCAGGTGGTTTCTCTCTCACCCCTCCTTTAGAAATTCTGTCAGTTCAGATCCTTTTCAAGGCCCGAGGCCGCCTCCCCCACCTGCCTGAAAGCTGCTTGCTTACAGCCCTTCCTCTGACCTCTGCACACAGCCAGCCTGCTTGCTCATATAACTTGTTGCCTCCTTTAAAGAGTCTACTGTGCTGTTGTTTTAGTTTACAAAGCACTTTTAATAATAAGACCCCAAACCCACATGGTGGTGCATGTCTGTAATCCTAGCACTCAGGAAGCGGAAGCAGGAGGGTTTCGAGATTGAGGTTAGCCTGGGCTACATGACAAGTCTTTGTCTCAAAACTACACACACATACACACTGTCAGGTAAAAGGGCCGAAGACCAAGACAGACCAGGCCACAACAAGCCTTTATTAGGGGAACAGATCTGCCAGGCTGTCTCTGAACAAAGGAGAGACAAAAGCAACATGGCTGGGGGAGGGAGAGTCTTTTATAGAGACTGGGGTGGGGCTTGTAAGGGCTGAGGTGGGGTTGAGTGAGGTGATCAGGGAGTGGAGGAGCCGGTGACATCACTAGGTGGTAGGAGATGAGCAAGTATTAGTTTACTCTCTAGGTGGGACCAGGGGCATGCTGGAAAGAAGGGTTTGTTCTTTGGTGGGAGCAACCATCTTGGCATGATGTCACACAGGGGAGGGGGCAAGGCACCATAGGAAGAGGGCAGCTACTATACATAATAGCTGCTAAGGTAGTGGGAGACCTATCACACACACACACACACACACACACACACACAGAATCCATCTCAGATTGATATTTCTGGCATTCAGAGGGCTTTAAGTACATTGTCACATTGAACTTTAAAAATCTATGAAGCAGGTTGTTATTTGTCCCCTTTTAACAAGTGAACAAACAAGTTCACAGGAGCCCATTCATTAATTCATCAGTTATTAAGCACGTGTTTTGTCCAGGCCCTGCTGTGGAGAATGACAACAAGAAATAAGACACACACTCAAGGAGACTGCTTCAGGGGAGCAGTCATACAGGGAGTGTAGTGACTGTCCTGGGAGGCTGGGCTGACCCGAGGCTCAGGGGAAGACAAGTGTAAGTGAGTCCCTGGGAGACCCTGGGGACAAGGGAGTGCTGCGAACTCCCCTTTAGCCCAGGGAGGACATGTGAAACTTGGGACTGTAACCCTGGACCCAGGGCAGGGACCTATGGTGTGGTAAGCCCTGTCCCCTTCCCAGGGCTCTATTTCCCTGTGTGGAAGTCCTTTCCTCCCTTCCCCTGACTGTTCTGGGAAGGAGACCAGGAAGAGTCCTCCCCACCGGTCTTCATTCCTTTTGGGTAGTCCAGTTGTTGGAAGACTGAGAGGCCCATTTCTGCCAAAGCAACAGGGACAGGCCTCAGGGCTGGGCATGGAGCCCTGGTGACCTCACTGCCAGAGAAGATGACAGGGAGAGTGGGATGTTTCAGAATCAAGGTCACAGCCTTTACACACTCAATGTCTCAGTGGCCAGAGACCCAGGGACCAGACCTGTCTCCCTGCATGGTCCTCACAATGAGGTGATGGGCAGCTATGCTAGGCTGACAGCTGCTGAAAGAAAGAGCTTTGTTCTGACCCTGATTTCACCAGTGCTAGCTGCGTGGCCTTGGGCAATTCACTTCAGTCTCAGTTTCATCTTTGAAATGGAGATATTTGGGGATCAAATGAGACAATACATTTAAAATGCTGAGCATGCGGCTGCTGTTGGCATTATTTTTAGGCTTATCTCCATGGATGGTTCAGGACTCTAAGAGTCTAAACTCTGCCCCTCACTGACTTTGGGTCACTCAAGGAAGATTGCTTTTCTAATCCTCATTTCTCCACCTTGAGACGGGATTAGAAACTGTTACCACTGTGAAGAAGGCAGTAGAGATCTTTGGGATGGGTTGGAGTAGGAGGCAGTACTAAGAAGTCTTTTACTCCTCTTGACTCTAGACAAACCCCAACCAACTACCCTTGCTGTAGCTACCATGCTAACTCCTAAGCCTCACCTCTCCCTTCCGCCCAATTTTGAGGCAGGTGGCAGCACCACTGAACTAAATCCTCAGCCCCTGTATCACCCAATTTCATCCTCCTTAGTATGTGTAGTTTTCTCCTCATCCCTCTTTGTTGCCCTGGTATGCCAACTGCATTTGGGGTGAGGGGGATGTGAGCCTTGCCCCCTTTCCTGCTCTTTTTGCCCTCGGTAGATCCAGATATGGCTGTCTCATGTGGCAGGCAGCAGAAGTGGATCCTGCCAAGAGCTGTATCTCTTCAGTCCTTGCCCTGTGGTGATGTCACCGTTCTATTTCCATAGCAACCATGGGCTGGGAAGATGGGCAAGAGGAGAGATGAGTAACCAGGAATGAGCCAATGAGATGGGCTGGCAGCACCGGATGATCCGTGGGGCCATGGGGAGGGGGGAAGCAGCGGGGCCTGCTCAGCATCTTCAGTAGTTTCCTGGACCCTCCCTGCCATCTGGATACCTCCACTAGGGAATGTGCTATTAGCATGGGAAGGAGCTTGGAGTAGAAGCTGAAGAAGCTGAGCTGGAGGCCACTGACCTAGGGATATAGAGACCCTATATTTGCTCCTTCCGGACCTAAGCAGATGCTTAGAGGTGGTCGACCTCTCCCACACACCCCCCATCCATACCTTGCAACTGGAAATTTTTCTTTGTTGGTAAAGGTGTCCAGGCTGTCTGTCTGTCACTGACTGCCCTGGAATTACCAGGCCTTAGCCCTTCTCTCTGCACTTTCCATACCCCTCCCTTGGTGCATTCAGAAGCACTGGGTTCAGTGGGGACTCAGGGGAAACCAGAGAGCTCCAGCCTTGCCCCACTCAGCTCAGGGCATGGGGAGATTGCAGTTACAGGTGGTGGGGGCAGTGTTCCTTCTACCAGTAGGAAACCTGCTTCCTTGTCTCTGGGGGTTATCCATACTCTGGGTCTGAGAGGACAAATGAGGGCAGCAGGTACAGGTTTGCTTAACACAGTTTACTTCTGAGCAACTGCTGCCTATGGTAAATGGCAAACTTCCTAGGAAGAACAATGGCCCTTCCTGCCCTGGGGAGTGGGGCAACTCAGGGTAGATGGGCACTCTGCCTGCCCAGGAGCCAGGTGTATGTATACTCCATTGTGGACAGAATAAAACCCAAACTTTTAGGGAGAGGGTGTTGAGGATTAAACCCAGGGCCTCCCGTGTGCTAGGCAAGTGTTCTACCACTGAGCTATACTTCTAGCCCTTTAAATTTTCTATTTTGAGACAGAATCTTGCTTGCTAGGTTGCCCAGGCTGGCCTCAGTGGAATACTCCTGCCTCAGCCTCCCAAACAGCTGAGATTACAGGCATGTGCCATTGTTCCCGGCTTAAAAAACCCAAATTCTTTAGCCTTGTCTTATCTGTTTTGCTCATTTAATTTATTACTAAAATGCTGTTCCAAGAAGAGCCCCTGGCAGAGGATAGGTTGCAGTATACTAAATGAGTGAGTGAATCTAGGTATCTCAGTAGCTCTGGGGGTTCTGGAAAGAGACTCACCTGGGTTTCAGTCTCTTCTCCATTACTTATATATCAGCTGGGTAACCTCGGACAGTCCCGAACTCCTTGGGTCTCAGTTCACTCATCTGTAAAAAACCATAATCCCCACCTTGCTGGCCTCCCATGAACTCTGAGAAGACAAGATAGGGTGCACTGGGGAATGCAGTGCTAAGGTTGTTTCTCCCCCTGGTTGTGAGCCCTCAGCATGAGCCCCGCTTCCCTGGCTGGGTCGCATGGTCTAGCCCCTGCCTACCTCTCCAGGCTCTCCACCTGCCACCACTCCGACCTCCCTGTAGGTCAGAGACCTTAGGCCTCCACCCACCACTACCCTCTCTGAACCTTGGGCATTCGTATCCTTTGCCTCTGGGTAACCCTATCCGCCCTGTCATGCACTTATCCTGGCCTGATGCAGCCCATCCATTTCCCAATCTGTCATTCCTGTTACACCAGAGGCCCTTCTGGGCTGCCTGGTCTGTGTGTCTCTCTGTCCTGCACAGGACCTGGCAAATATTTGTGTAATGGACAAACAGTCTCTCCAAGGCAAAGAAAGCCACTGTCCTCTTCCGTGTGCTCTCTGTTTGAAAATTCTGCCCCTTACCCCCCACTACTCTGTGCTTTCCCCTGCCAAAGGATCCGATCTCCTACCCCATTCCCACTCCATCCAGGACACTGGGCCATTTCCGGTGTGTAGTCGGCACCCAAGTTTCCTCAGGTAGGAACTGCCCTTCTGGATGCTCAAGGCAGCCTGGACCTCAAAGGCAGCTTTCTTTGGAAAGAGGGCTGTTCCCAGCAAGTAATGAAACCAGGTCCCAGGCTGACATTGGCTGTCCCCCCACCCAACACCCCAACTATAGTTTCTTCCTCTATAAAATGAAAACGCTGCCTCTGCAAGAAGCTAAATAACTTCTAATGTTGGATTAGATGATGTGGAATTAGAAAGGTAAAACTAATGCTTTACAAAACAGTGCCTCCCTTCCCTTTATACCATGTCACCTGGCTTCCATACCCTGATGGTTCTACCCACTCTCCTGGCACCAAACAGATGGCTCAAGGGACACAGCTCAGAGCGCACTTTGTTCAGAGACAGGCTGCCCAAGATTCTGGAAGGATCTGGGCAGTTCCTAAAGACCTGATGAGCCTGTTTGGTGAGGACAAATGGCCACTGTGTGTCCCTGGGTGAAGGGGGCTGGCAAGGTGCAGTGGGGGTGCTGGCAGGGAGTTGATCTTGGCCTCAGGAGTCCTGGGCTAGGTGTGTTCCAGGAAGCAGGGACAGAGCCAAGATGACAGCCTAGCTTGGGTTTTTCTGGGGGCTCATCTGGAGGTCCATGGGGACAAAATGCTTGGGCTCCAAAGTAAGCAGAGATACTAGGTCAGAGGAGGAGAAAGCTCCTATTCAGGAAGGACTGGGTGGGCTGGGAGGCGACTAGCACTGGAGCCCCTGGTAGAGATTTCCCTATCACTGTGATTGCACTTACCAAGCGCCAACACTAGACTTAGCAGCATTTTTTCTTTCAAGTTGTGTGATCTTGACAGTAATCTAGTGATGCAGGTATTGTTTACTGTTCCTATCCCCAGATGGGAGCCAGGGTTTGGACTTGGGCAGGCTGACTCCAATGGTGGCATGGCCTTCCCTGTGGCAGTCTTCATCCTGCCTGGCACTGTGACCTTGGGCCGGTCTCTTTCCTTCAGTGCTCCCAATTGCATGGTAGAGGAGAGGGCCAGATGATCTCTTCAGTCCTTTGAGCCTTGACAGTTAATGGTTCAGGCAGGGAATTTCCAAGTGGGTAAGAGGGTGATATGGGGCACAGCAGAACAAGGACAAATTTTTCCAGTGTGCCTGCCTTAAGCCTTTCCCTTATCCAAGGGTAGGCTGGTAGGCTCCCCTTTGCCCTACAAGTGGTGCCAAAGGAGCAGGTGATGCTCAGCCCCAGCCCAAAATACTTACTAGTCACTAAGGGTCACTGAGCTCTGAGTCCCAGGACTGTCTACCTTGGTTACCAGACTCAGAAGGCTGGTGGCCCTGGAGCAGGGCCACACTTGCCTGACCCACACTTTTCAGGCTCCACCTTCCCATCCTGAGCCACACCCTCTCACACAGGGGCAGATTATCTGGGCACTAGACCTGGTCTGGGGCTATTTCTAGATGTTCTCCCTGTCTCCTTTGCCTGGGCCTGCAGCCATGTCTGACTGTATACACACAATCTCTCTTGCTCGCCCTGACTCTCTCTCTCTCATTGAACTTGACTATCCATTGGCTTGGTGCTTGGTCAAGATTTTGACTCACATTTTGTCCCTTCCTTCATAGAAAGATGGGAGAGGTGGATGCATCTACAGGCCCGTGACAGGACAGAATGGCTGTAGACAGACCATGGAAGACCAGAGGAGGAAACCACTTGCCCAGAGGGTCAGGAGAAGCTTCACAGGGGACATACTCTTTGGGTTGGCTCTTAAAGGATACAGAGAAGTCTGCTTGTGTGGGGGAAGGAATGGGAAGGGCAGAGGAAGTAGAAATCATTGAGGGAAAATGAGCTTTTCCTGATGATTGGCCTGAGGTGAGGGCAGAAGATAAAAAATGGCAAGTGATGAAACCAGAAAAATTATTTACAGCAAGACCAGGAAAGCCCTTCCCATTATGGAAGAGTCTGTTCTTTCTTCTGAAAGCAATCAAGGATCACTGAGGGTTCTGTCAAAGGAGCCCATGCTCTGACTCACTATATGTCAGGAGTGGCTGCTTTATGTGTGACTGAAGGGAGATTGGTTAGGAGTTGCAGCAGCAGGGGATAAATGGTCTAGCAGGGCATCCCCCGCTTCCCTATGCAGCCAGCAGCAAGGTGGGACAGGAAGGGGACACACCTCTTCTAATTACAGGCATGACCTGGCAACCGCACACTGTTCTCTGGCCCACAGACTAGCCACTCCTTCACAGCTAGCCACAAGCAAGACTGGGAAACTTGGTCAGTATTCTGCACTGCTTTTTCCTCTAGGAAAAGGAGAGTGTAGATTTCAGGGCCTGGAGGTCTCTTACATGATGGATGAGAGTCTCACTCTTTTAAATCACATTTAAGTTTAAGTCCTGCTCTATCACTTACCAGCAAGGAAGGCAAATTTCTTACTCTTTCTGTGGCCTCATGAGCTAACTCACCCCAACTGCTTAGACACAGTGAGGCCCAGAGCTGTTTTCATTTTCTAGGAGAAGGTTTCTGAAGATGGTGTTGTCTGAGTCCCCAAGTAGGCATTCAGTCAGGGCTGCCAGGATGCCAGGACAATGTGCTGTACCCTTTAGCCTCCTTTCTCAAGCCCCATGATTTAGCTGAGGCAGAGGATGCTGGGAGCAGGAAATAGGGATCCTGGGAAAAGTAAGGAACATTGATTTGGAGGGAAACTGAAGAATGGGTAGCCTAAGAAGTGATACCTCTGCATCTAGGAGCTTCAGAGGCAGCCCAGCCTGGAAGCCCTTCTCTTCCTGTTCAGAAGACAACAGATATTCCAGGGTATCAGACAGGAAGGACATCTGGGGGCAGGGTGGGTGTGTGGAGCTGGGGGTAGGCAACTGGGAGTCAAAGGCATGTGAGGCTTAGACTTGGAGTTGCTGCTATGTGACCTTAGGCCTCTACCTACCACTGCCCCTCTCTGAACCTTGGGCATTTTGTATCCTTGACTTCCTGCCAGCTGATTGTGAAGAGCCGACTTCAGGCCTTGCTCTGGCATTGGCTTGCACCTTACAGGGCTGAACACCTGAAGGGGTGTGTCTTTGGCAGATGACAGTGTGCCCCCTCCTGGGAAGGAGAGCTCCAGCCTTCTGAGCTCTTCCTAGGTGTCTTGCTCTCTGGCTTTGTTGAAATATGCTTCTTTCCCTAGGCTATTAGTTGTAGGGCTGGGGATTTAGCTCAGTGGTTCCGCCGCCTGCCTCGCCTGCCTTGCAAGCACAAGGACCAGAGTTCGATCCCCAGTACCAAAAAACAAAACAAACAAACAACCCCCCCCAAATTAGTTGTTAAACAGGATTAGATAAGAATTGTGTGTGTGTGTGTGTGTGTGTGTGTGTGTGTGTGTGTGAGAGAGAGAGAGAGAGAGAGAGAGAGAGAGCAAGAGGAAAGAGAGGAGAGAAAGAAGGAAGAAGAGAGGAGTCCAAGCCCAGGAAGACTGTACAGAGATGAAAGTTGTATGTTGAAAGCCAAAATTATCTTGGACTATCTCTTAGGTTCTTTACTAAGCAGTCACCTTAACTTTTGTGTCTGACCTAACACCCTGTAACCAGGGTAATACTCTTGGAATGTATCACTAAAGTTATTAGACCTCTAGCCTCCACCAACCTTAAATCTAAGAATGTTATCATATCTGAAGCCTCTAGAAGAGATTTTTCTGCTTTTCTATATCATGCCTACTTGATGATCCTATCAAAGTAATTACTAAGTGCATTGATTTCTTTTGTTCTTTGGCTATAAAAGTTCACGCAACCTCTTCCATGGTTGGAGCCATCATTCAGGGTAACTTGAATTCATGTTCCTGGGCCATGGTTATTCACATTTGGGTTCAGAATAAACTAATTTCTTATTTCTTTTAAGGCAGTTATTTTATTTTTTTGGTACTGAGGATTGAACTTGGGACCTTGTGCTTGCAAGGTAGGCAGTGGGACCACTGAGCTAAATCCCGGGCCCAAGGCGTTTTTTTTTTTTTACCCTGACAAAAGAGATATGTCTAGAGTAGCTTTGGAGGGATCCACCCTCTCCCTGTTTGGGCCCAGACAGTGAGTTTACTGAGGGCAGGCAGTCTGCCTTACTCCCAGGGCACAGCATGAGCCCCCACTGAAAACAACTTTGCTTTCCAAGCTTATGGTGGAACCCCAGTCTCAGTCTCCTACTGCACCTTCAGGAACCAGCCCACTCCACTCCAGGCCCTGTTTAGGGGAAATCTGGAGACAGTCTTTGTGGAGAAGAAAAGACAGCTGGGAAGCAGGAAACAGTCCCAGGCCGGGGTCCCTTGTTACCTTGCTGTGTAACTTTGGACAAATCACTTGCCCTTTGGAGCCAACACCCCATCTGACTATCCAGGGAGACCTGGAAGCTGTGGTTTACACTGAGAATCCTGCCTTCAAACAAATGCTTAGGTGAGAGTTCAGGAGTTTAAATAAAAAGGAATTGCACCTGTAAAAGCTGGGCAGGGGTCCAGGGCTGCCCTGTGTGGTCTCAGGGGCCTAGGAAGGCCAGCTGAAAGAGTGGCCACTCTGCTGTCTGGGCCTCTGTGGGCCTCCAGCGGGCTGACCCCACCCAGCTTGCTCTTCTGGCCCTTGTTCACCTCAGTGTGAGGGTCCAGGCGGCCTGGGAGACAGCATCTCCCTTGCTGGTCCCACCCACTTATGACAGTGCTCCCATCCTGTGTCCCTGGGCTGGGGGAGGGGCCTGAGAAAGTCCTCAGATTCCAGGGGCTCTGGGTGCTCAGCAGGAATTGGAATCCTGGGAAGGGGGAAAATGAGGAGGGCATGAGATTTGGAGTCCAGAAGCTCTTGTTACCCATCTGTCTAAATGGACCAGACGCTTCCAGATCCAGAAGGCAGCGACCATGTCAGGAGCCAGAGATGGACAGGGGCCTGCAGCTAACCAGGGCTCAGGGCCAGGTCCCACTGTGCAGAGCTAAGAGTGACTGGCAAAGACAATAGAAAACCATGAGTCAGGCAAGACACAAGTAAAGGGCTTAGGGTTCATAACAGCCAATGTTTTTGGTTTACAGATGGGGAAACTGAGGCCCAGAAGGGAAACCAGTTGGCCAGAATCCCTGGACCAAGGAGTCAGCTGGGAGGTACAGGGAGGACTAAGGACGGAGACATTCTCATCTCTGGGGTGGGGAGGGGGATGTTTGCCTTGTAATTCCTGGAACCCCTTCAGAGACTGGCACTTTCTGATCCCCAAGTCCAGAAGAAAAGACATTCAGACATGCTCATACACACACAGCCCCCCAGCCCCCAGCACAGCACACAGATCCTCTACACGTGATGGTGACTGGAGACAAATGGGCGGGGCCCTGTGCACTGGGCAAGTGCAAGCCCCTGACTCTACAGTTATTGGGTGTTTCAAGATGATGACAGCAGAACTTTAAACCAAGAGTGGTGCCCTTGTGAGTGCAGGGCCTGGTGGACTGTACAGATCGGTTTCATACCTGCTCCCAACATTCTAGCTGATAAGAGAAAATTTCTGAGAGATCCCAAGTTTATCTCCAAAGGCCAGAATATGGAGGGGGAGAAAGAAAAGAAAGTTAATCAGTAAACAGCTACAGGTGAAACTGACAAAAAGACTTTATGTTGAAATCTTGACTCACACCCCATTATATCTGACTGCTGATTACTGGAGTCACCACACCAACCTTGCTTCTCCTTATGAACTTCCTTCCTATTCCAAGGCAATTCCTGCTTCATGTTATCCTGTCCTCTTTGCGATAGCTAGTTATAGTGCTTTTCTTCCCTAAAGTTTAGGAAAAAAATGCTCTTGGTTCTAGATATGTGGATACCTTTGCAACTGCTGCCCAGCCTTGCAGATGGTCATGTATGCAACTTGCTTGAGGACCTTGTCCTTTTTCTGGTGAGTGCCTGTAACAGCTCAGTAACCTTTTTCTTCTTTTTCAGTACTGGGAATTGAACCCAAGGCCTTTGCACTGATGGAGCTATATATTTTCAGACTTCTTTTATTTCTTTTACATTGAGACAGGGTCTCACTGAGGCACCAGGTTGCCCAGACTAGACTTGAACTTTTGATCCTCCTGCCACAGCCTTCAATACTTAGTTCAGTAAGTTATTTCAAAGATCTTGTGACCTCAAGAGTTATGGTGCAGCACAATCATTTCCTAAGGGACCCACAGTCCCACAAATACCATCCTGCCAATGACACACACTCACCAGAGCCAAACCTTCACCTCCCTAGACCTCAAACCACTGAGGGCAACCTCCCAGCCCATCTGCCACACACATCAGTGTGCGAGACTGCTGTGAGATGTGTCAAAGCCCAGGCATCTGAGGGTGTCAGAGGGCATCTGAGGACACAACTCTATCATATAGCGCAGGTGCACAACAGAGTTTGTTATAATAATAATGAATCTGCATAGAAGACCATGCATGTACCACATGGCTATGCAAGGTCACATGGATGTTTTGTTTTAGTGTGTCTCAGAAAAGCTGATAAAAACATGCAGCTCTTGAGCTCTGGAACTGCAGCTCCAACTCTCATGCTCTGATGCTGCCCTGATGTGGAAATTAAAGTTGGTTCCTGCTTTTTTGTGATATCTGCTCCTTGCATGTTCTTTTCTTTGGGAACCTCTCCTGACCGGACCTCCCTTCAGCCCAGCAGCCCCAGTGTTCTGTAGCCTCTCACTGAGCCTTTCCCAGCTGGGCAGGTCCAGCTGCTCCCACCAAGATAGGCACAGTACTCTTCCACTCTGCCCTCACCTGGGTTCTTCCACACAGTTCCCCACCCCCACTCCCTTAGACACAGTGCTGGGTTGGGGCAGATGACAGTATTTATCAAATGGTAGAATAGTGTGGGCACATGGTGACTGTTCAACAATTGATAGGCATTATTATTATTATTATTATTGTAATAATTAGCATTGAAGTATTATAAAATACCAGGCCACTCCCACTGAGCTACATATCCAGCCCTTTTTGTTTTTTATTTTGAGACAGTCTCACTAAGTCATTAAATTGCCTAGGCTAGACTCAAACTTGCAATCCTTCTGCCTCAGCCTCCCAGAGTACTAGGACTATTTTTTTCTTTTTTCTTTCTTTCCTTCTTTTTTTGTTTTTTAGTTTTTTTGAGACAAAGTCTCCCTATATCTTTTTTTTTTTTTTTTGTACCAGGGATTGAACTTGGGTCCTTGCCCTTGTGAGGCAGGCTGCAGAGCCACTGAGCTAAATCCCCGGCCCTCCCTAAATCTATTGATATAGACAGCTAAATTAGGTAGAAATGTTATAGACAGTCAGACAAGGCTGGGCCCTGGAAGTCAAGGCAAAGATGGGAACACATTTAAACTGTGGCTTGAGATGCAGGCATCTGAAGAGGATTAAAATCACAATGTCCAGATCTGCATACTTTCCTAAGGGATGCACAGAATCTTGAGATTACTGGTACTACTCTTTTGGGTTTTCCCCATACAGATAAACCATTATCTCACTGAGGGTGGGCCATCCTCTTCCACCCACTAAGACTAAGACCACTAAGACTAAGAAGATTTAAAACTAAACCGGGGCCACACAGTGAGTTCATGGCCAGTCTGAACTACATAGTGAGACCCTGTCTCAAAAAATAAAAAAAAAAAAAAGTGAGGCTGGGGTTCTGCTGCCTGTCTTGCAAGTGGAAGGTCCTGAGTTCAATCCCTAGTACCAAAAAATAAAAAAAATTTAAATTTAAATTTAAAAAATGGGCTGGAGATTTAACCCAGTGGTGCCATGCCTGCCTGGCAAGCACAAGGTCCTGAATTCAATCCCCAGTTCCACACACACACAGACTTAAGACTAAGACTACAGGTTATGGACCAAGGTTAATGATGTCATCCATAAACTCTTGTTGCTATTGGATCAATATTGCCTAAGCAACTGTACTTGTAATCTTATCGGTTGATTATAGTTTTTACTCATGTTGTACCCACCCAATGTGACTTTGTTCTATAAAACTACCTTTGAGAAGTGGGATTATTGGCAACCCATTTGGGACCCCCACCCTTTTTTTCTTCCATTAAGTTTATTGGTACATTTTAGGTATACAATACAGTGACATTCATCATTGGGATCTTGTACCTTTACATGATGTATCTTGGTTTTTATTTTTTTCCCCATCCCCCTGCCCTCCCTTCACCCCCTCCACCCTTCCCTATTTACAAAGATTTTTGTTTCCATTTTTTTCCCTTTTCTCATATTTTTTCTTTTTCCTTTGTTCCTTTCCCCTACCCCTCCCACTTCCACTACGCCTTTATACCTTTTCTTCCTATTACACAATAACAATTATCCATTTTAAAAATTACAATATCAAGATTTATAGGACATTACCACAGATTTTACAGAATTTAAAAGGATATAGAAAGCAAATTACAAAAATCTTTTTTGAAATAAATTTGACAACTCCTATGAAGTACCTTGGAAAACAAATTAATGAAACTGACTCTGGAAGAAATATAAAATTTGAATAGCACTTATTAAAGAAAGTATAATCCTATCTTGAAAACCTACGTATATGACAACAACAGGCTCATCTACATTTTAGGTGGTGAGTTATATCAAACATTTGAAGCAGAAAAAAGAAGGAACACTTCTCCCCTCATTTTAAGAAATCAACATTGTGCTACTACAACTGGATAAAGATAATAGAAGAAAAAAGTATGAACATACATAGAAATTTGTTTAACAAAACAAACTATTAGAAGTCAGACCTGGCAGGATGTAGAAAGTGGTTTTATTATAGGGATGGCAGTGTTGGTTCAGCATTGGAAGGTCCACCCCCATAAGTCATCATTTTAACAGAGGAAAAGAAAAAGCCATATGATCCTATCAGTAGTTGCAGAAAAAGTATTGAACTAAATTCTACAACTGTTCATGGTAAAAGCTATCAGGAGGCTAGAAGTAGAACAGAACCTTCTCAACAGATAAAAGACATGTACTCCATACTTCCAGCCTTATATGAATGGAAAAGATACAATGCTTTCTCCCTAAGGTGGGGAACAAGGGCAGATATGCCTACTCTTCATCTGTCCATTAAACTTTGAAATATAGGCCAAAAACAAAATAGTCTGGCAATAAAAAGAAACAAATAGCATAGGATTGACAAGGTAGAAGTAAAATCTTTATATGTAGATGAAATGATCATCTACAGAGAAAATACTAAGAAATCTCTAGGAGCCCCTAGAACTTGTATTTGAATTTAGCAGGATTAGAAAACACAAGGTATATATAAAAATTCAGGTCTATGTATACTTGCTATAAATGAAGAACTGGATACTGAAATTTTTTTGGGGGGGGTATTGAAATTTAAAAGTTATGTAGGAGTACAGAGGACCTAGAAAAGTTAAAAACAAAACAAAACAGTGTTGGAAGACATTTATTACCTAATTTTAAGACTTCCTCTAAAGTTACAGTAATCAAGGCAATGTTGGCATAAGGAAAGACATATAGATCAATGGAATAAAACAGAGAATATAGAAATAGAACCACACATATATGGTCCACTGATTTTTTTTTTTTTTGGTACCAGGGATCAAACTTGGGATCTTGCACTAGCAAGGCAGGCGGGGCAACCACTGAGCTAAATCCCCAGTCCCAATTTTTGAAAAATTATTTAACATTAACATTTTATAGAACATAAACTCAACTCAAGAACAGAGGAAAAGATAGATTTTCAACAAATGATACTAGAATACCTGGTATCCGTATGTAAAAAATTAACCTCAACCCTTTATTTCCATACATAAAAATAATTTGAAAGGATCTATGAACCTAAATATGAAAGACTAAAATTATAAAACTTTAAGAAGAAATTATAAGGGAAAATGTTCATGAATTTAGGGTAGGCAAGAATTTCCTAGGATACAAAAGACATGATGTATAAAGAAAAAAATTGATAAATGAGATTCCCTCAAAATTTTGAACTTTAAAAGACATCATTAGGGCTGGGGATTTGGCTCAGTGGTTCTGGCTCCTGCCTCGCAAGCGCAAGTTCCCGAGTTCAATCCCCGGTACCAAAAAATAAATAAATAAATAAAAGACATCATAAAGAAAATGAAAAGTAGTCCTTAAACAGAACATATTTATAATATATGTAACCTATAATTTATATAACCAGAATATATAAAGAACACTTACAGCTCATTAATAGACAACCCAATTAAAAAGTAGACACAAGAAGATGTTAAATAGCCAGTACAGCACAGGGAAAGGTGTGCAATACCAGAATCAGAAAAATAATAAATAGTACAATAACAAGATGGTATTATACACTCATTAGGGAGATTAAGTTAAAAGTTTTAAAAGAACAAATGTCAGCTTAGGTGTGAACAGTTAGAACTTTCTAATACTGCTAATGTGAATGTAAAATGATAAAATCATTTTGGAAAACAATATAGAAATTTCTTGTATTACTATTAAGAACCAACAGTTCTGTTATTAAGTTTTTACTTAAGAGAAATGAAAACACATGTTCACAATAGATTTGTACATACAAGTTGAGTATCCCTTTTCTGAAATTCTTGGGACCAGAAGTCCTATTCAGGTTTTGGGTTGAAATCCACTCGATTTGCAAAGAGGATAGCTACTCCTGCTTTTTTTTTGGTTCCTGTCACATGGAGTATTGTTTTCCATGCTTTAACTTTCAGTCTATGAGTTTCTTTTTGAAATAAGTGTGTTTTTTATATACAGCATATTGTTGGATCTTGCTTCTTGACCCATTCGTCAGCCTATTTCTTTTGATTGGTGAATCGAGCCCCTTAACATTGATGGTTATAACTGATACATATTGACTTATCATTGTCATGACTTTTTCTTTTTGTTGAATTCTCCCCTTTTGCATTTAATTTCTTGTCATGTAAGACCGTTGTCTTTACCAAAAGCTCTGAGGAGCTGACTATAGTGAAGCACACCCAGGGATCCCAGCGGTGCCTCCAGAATGTAAGACCAAAGGCCTTACCAAATGCTCCAAGGAGCTGAAGTGGAGCACATCCGGGGATCCCAGCAGTGCCCCCAGAATGTAAGACCAAGGCCTTACCAAATGCTCCAAGGAGCTGAAGTGGAACACACCCGGGGATCCCAGCAGTGCCTCCAGAATGTAAGACCAAAGGCCTTAGCAAATGCTCCAAGGAGCTGGAGTGGAGCACACCCCGGGCTCCCAGCAGTGCCTCCAGAATGTAAGACCAAAGGCCTTACCAGATGCTCCAAGGAGCTGACTGAAGCGAAGAACACCCGGGAAGGAACACACCGGACAAGTTGGAAAGTGAAACAGACCTTAGTCTGGCCAGACAGCACTCCCAAAGCAAAGTAGCTTAGAGAGGCCTAGTCCAGAGTCCGAGGATCTTTTTATAGGGGCTTACAGGGGAGTTAACAAGCAAAATTTACAAAGGTTTAGTGGTCTTACATTTGTATGTTAATTAGCCTGACATGCACTGATAGTCAGCAGATGCTTTGTAGATTGTTCTATAGATAGTGGTGTCGGAACAAAGAGTTGGATAATTATGGCTGATACATATCTTATCTAGTGTCCTGGAACTAAGAAGCATCTTTATCTATTTACTCACATTCAATCACAGTTGGGGCTAAGGGAGTTTTATGATTACAGAGTTATGCAGTCCTACATTCCCCACTGATTTTACAACTTAAGTAATCTTACTTATAAACTAGGCATCCATTGTATACAACAGCATGATAATAGTAAGCATATACACACAACTGTAATGACCAGAAAAAGTTGTTTTAACCATGGTAGGTTGGGCAACCATTTAGTTAGCCATTGGCTCAAGTCCCAGCCATCCTCATTATGTACCCTTTGAGCCAAGTCTTCCAATTGTTTTATATGGCAGGACATCCCTTCCGACAGTTTTATCCTCAGACATTGGGTATTATTTGACATAATTATCTTGGGTGTATATAATTTGACAGCATTTTTAGGTTTACAACATGGGGCACTTCCCCAATACATGATGGAAATTTACATCAACATAACATTTAGACAGAATTCAGACAAATTAAGCGAGTTTGCCAATTGAATCCATACATTTTCGTGTGTGTGATCTAGTCCTCTTGGGGACAGTACTGCCAGTGTCCCAGACAATATTATCATGAAGGTGAAACATTTCCAACCTGCTCCAATCTTAGCTTTTGGTCACCTGGTTGGCTGATAGCCTTCCATTTGTCCTTTTTGACGTCCACGGAGGGTCCTGCTTTCAGATAGTTGTGATGTATCCAGGGAGAATGTCCAGCCACCTTCACCACCAAGTGAGTTGACAGGACAACAGGAACCGGTCCCTTCTAACGAGGTTCCAGGGTCTTGGAATCAAACCTGAGAATAAAAACCAAATCTCCTGGCCTATAGGGTAAAGGTTGTAGAGGTTTTTCATTTGGACTAGTCATTTTCTTTCATAATGTCTCATGCAGCTCTGACTGAAGCTGAAGAACTGCTTTTAAGGATTTAAGGAGTTGAAGGTGGGAAAACTTTTCTTTAATTCTACATCTATTAATGGAATGATTGGGGGAGATCACCCATAAACAATCTGGAAGGGGGACAAATTGAGGGGAGGCTTGGGAGTGCACCTCATTTGGAGGAGGGCAAAAGGGAGAAGCTCTACCCAACCTAGTTCAGGCTCCAAGCATAATTTAGTCAGAATCTCCTTTAAAGTTCGATTTGTTCTTTCTACCTGTCCTGAACTTTGAGGCCTATAGGCACAGTGTAGATTCCATTTTATTCCAAGAATATTGCTAATTAATTTAGATATCTTAGCCGTAAAGGCTGGACCATAGTCGGACCCCAGAGCTAAGGGCAAACCAAAATGGGGAACTATTTCTGTCAGGAGCTTTTTAACTGTTACTTCAGCTGTCTCCCTCTTAGTGGGGTATGCTTCCACCCATCCTGAAAATGTATCCACAAAAACTAGCAGGTATTTGTACCCATACATGCCAGGCTTCATTTCAGTAAAGTCCAATTCCCAATGTTCTCCTGGAGTTAGTCCTCTGTGTCAGACCCCAGGGGGCCCAGTTACCGGATTTGCATTTACCTTGAGGCAGGTGGGGCATCGTCTCACCATGTCCTGGGCCTTTTGGGCTAATCCCTCACTGAGGAAATGAGGTTGCAGGTCAGCCATCATCCTTTTCTCACCGAGGTGGGTGGACTCATGTAGTTCTCGCAGCAACATATCTGCTACAGCGGCTGGGAGCACCACCTTTCCATCCTTAGTCGTCCACAATCCATGTTTTCCTCGAGTCCAGCATCTTCTGTTCATTTCTGCTACTTCTTTATCTGTGTATTCATGTTTTTCTGGGAGTACCGGCGTGGGAAGCAGAACCATTTGCTTCCCCACTGATTTTTTGGGGGGCAGCTTGTTTTGCTGCCTGTTCAGCAGCATTATTACCAATCATCTCGGGGCTAAGCCCCTTCTGGTGCCCGCGGCAATGGATGATGGCGACCTCTCGAGGCAACCAGATTGCTTGTAGCAATGCCAATATCTCAGTCTTATTTTTCAAAGTCAAATCCTGTCCAAAGGTCAATTTGTCAGCCTCTCGGGTTAAAACAGCTGCTGCTACTACTGTCCTCAAACAAGTAGGCCACCCTCAGGCCACTGGGTTGAGCTTTTTTGAGAGGTATGCCACAGGCCGCTTCCATGGCCCAAAAGCTGAGTAATCACTCCCTTAGCTACCCCATTTTTCTCTGCCACATACAGGGTAAAGGGCTTGTTTAAGTCTGGCAGTGCCAGGGCTGGTGCCAATGCAAGTGCAGTCTTAAGCAATTGAAATGCCTGCTGGCAAGCCTCAGTCCATTCGAGGGGTGTATTTCCTCCCACAGTGGCCTCGTGCAGGGGTTTGGCAATCTCAGCAAAGCCGGGAATCCAAATCCTGCAATAGCCAACCGTCCCTAGGAACTCTCGCACCTGTTTCTTTGTGCCTGGCTTCAGAATCTGGAGAATTGTGGATACTCTCGATTCTTCCAGTCTTCTCTTTCCCTTTTCAAGAATATAACCATTCTATCCTCATAAGGATCTCTGTTGTTAAACACCTTCATTGCCACACTCATCAACTTTTCCCTGTTTTCTCCCTCAAGCCCCTCCATCCGCTATAATTTCTTCCTAATATCTGGGGCCGACTGAGTAACAAAAGCCAAATTAATCGCCTGTCGATTTGCAGGGGCATCTGGGTCAATTGGAGTATACGTACGGTATGCTTCCAACAGACGGTCCAGAAAGGCAGAAGGGGATTCCTCAGGTCCTTGAAGGACCTTGCTTACCTTGCTCAAATTGGTAGGCTTTCAAGCGGCTCCCCTCAAGCCGGCTAGGAGATGCTGACAGTAGTTGTGGAGAGCCTCTCTCCCACCCGAGGAATTAGCTTGCCATGGGGGACGGGTGGATGGAAGTTGCGTCTCAATACGGGCCCACTGTTGTTCATTGAATGGGCCCTCCATTCCTCCTAACACTGACTTTATGGCTTGCCCTCTGATCCTTTCTCTTTCCTCAGAGGTAAAAAGGGCTTAGAGAAGTTGTTGACAATCATCCCAGGTTGGGTCATGGGTATGAAAAACAGATTCTAGGAGGGAGATCAAAGCCTGGGGTTTTTCTGAAAAAGGGGGATTTTTGATGTTTCCAATAGTACAAGTCACTGGTAGGAAAAAGGGATATAGACAAAATGATCCTGCTCTATTTCCCTAAGAGGCAGAAGAGGAACTGAACTAGCTCCTTCAGTGGGAGCCCTGCTGGGACCATAAGTGGCCCCTGTGTGCACGTGGGAGGGGGAGGTTACAGAATCCAGAGATTTTTCTTCTTCGGGAAGAGGAGGGTAGAAAGGGTTTTGAGATCTGGGGCCGGTTTTATCAGAGGAGGAGGATGGCTCCACACAGGGTGGAGGTCTTACAAAGGGGTCTAAGGGATCAGGATCTTGTGAGAGCACCGTCTTGGGAGTCCGAGCTTTGACCTCTCGGGGTTCCCTTGGGACCATAATCAAAATGTGAGAGTTTGTTCACAAGGAACAACTCTGCAACCAAGCCAGAGGCTCTTGACAAGCTTGAACCCAGATATTTACATATGGAAACTGATCAGGATGGCTAGGGTACCCGGTTACCCTTTTCCATACCACCTGGCAGAGGCTCAGCTCAAAGGAGCCCTTGGCTGGCCATCCAACTCCAAAGGCCGGCCATTCCAATTGACACAGGGAGCAAAGTTTTCCACGAGAAAATTTAACCCCATATTCATCCTCCTGCTCAGGGAAAAAAGCCAATTTAAAATTAGTGAGGAAACAGTCCAATGGGGTAGTCTTGGAGCAGGATCCTTCCATCTCTGTCCTTGATGGTTTGGAAAGAAATTCAAAATTAAACACACAACGAATAGGACACTAACGTATAAATGACAGGATGAACAGGTGCCACAACAAAAACAAAACTAAATCTTCCCTTGTTCCTCGTCAGGAACCTGGGGTCAGGGGAGGCTTACCGGCCCGTCAGCCACCTCACTCCTGACAACAAATGGTTGCAACTGGCCAAAAACTTACCTCTGGAGGTTTTCTGAGGTCTGTACCTGAGAGTCTCCTGCTGGATCCCGCCACAGAGTCTCGGCTGAACTGGGGTTCCTAACACGGGGATCTCGCTGGGGCCTCCAAAATGTAAGACCACTGTCTTTACCAAAAGCTCTGAGGAGCTGACTATAGTGAAGCACACCCAGGGATTCCAGCAGTGCCTCCAGAATGTAAGACCAAAGGCCTTACCAAATGCTCCAAGGAGCTGAAGTGGAGCACATCCGGGGATCCCAGCAGTGCCCCCAGAATGTAAGACCAAGGCCTTACCAAATGCTCCAAGGAGCTGAAGTGGAGCACACCCGGGGATCCCAGCAGTGCCTCCAGAATGTAAGACCAAAGGCCTTAGCAAATGCTCCAAGGAGCTGACTGCAGCAAAGAACACCCGGGAAGGAACACACCGGACAAGTTGGAAAGTGAAACAGACCTTAGTCTGGCCAGATGGCACTCCCAAAGCAAAGTAGCTTAGAGAGGCCTAGTCCAGAGTCCAGGCTCTTTTTATAGGGGCTTGCAGGGGAGTTAACAGGTGAAATTTACAAAGGTTTAGTGGTCTTACATTTGTATGTTAATTAGCCTGACATGCACTGATAGTCAGCAGATGCTTTGTAGATTGGTCTATAGATAGTGGTGTTGGAACAAAGAGTTGGATAATTATGGCTGATAGTATCTTATCTAGTGTCCTGGAACTAAGAAGCATCTTTATCTATTTACTCACATTCAATCACAGTTGGGGCTAAGGGAGTTTTATGATTACAGAGTTTTGCAGTCCTACAGTCATGCCCAGTGGATTCATTCTGCTGGGCTTCCTGGAGTTGTGATCCTCATTGTCTTTTCCTAGGATATTGTCTAAAATTTTTTGGAGTGCTGGTTTGGTATTCATGAAGTTCCTAAGGTGCTCTTTGTCATGAAAGTATCTTATTTCTCCATCAATTTTGAAAGATAGTTTTGCAGGGTACATCAATCTGGGTTGGAGGCTGTTTTCCTTTAGGGTTTGAAATATGTCACTCCAAGCTCTTCTTGCCTTGAGGGTTTGCATTGAAAAGTCTGCTGTGATTCTGATGGGCTTTCCTTTTTATGTAATTTGTTTCTTTTCTCTAACTCCTTATAGAATTTTGTTCTTCTGTTGGGTTTCTGGAATCTTAACAATTATATGCCTATGTGTAGATTTTTTTTTTTTTTTTTTTTTTTTTTTTTTTTGGTGCTGGGGATCGAACTTGGGTCCTTGAGCTTGCATAGCAAGCGGCAAAACCACCGAGCTAAATCCCCAGCCTGTGTAGATTTTTTTTTTGGGGGGTACTGGGAATCGAACTCGGGTCCTTGCACTTGCAAGGCAGGCAGCGGTGTGTAGATTTTTTTTTATCACAGCTAGTTGGAGTCCTATATGTCTCCCGTATCTGTATGTCAAGTTCTTTTCCCCTGCTTGGGAAGTTTTCTACCATTACTTATGTGAACTTTTTTTAATGTCATCTGTACTCTTTCCTGTTTCTTCATTGACTCCGATCAGTCTTATGTTATTCTTCTTTCCATCGTCTAGCAGCTGCTGGATTGCTTTCTCATGGTCCCTTACAATTTTAAAGCAATTTTTCGGTGCCTGCCTCACAAGTGCAAGGTCCCAAGTTTGATCCCTGGTACAAAAAAACAAAAAAAACAAAAAAAACAAAAAAAACCCCAGCCTGAACTGCATAGTGAAACCCTGTCTCAAAATAGCAAAAAAACCCCACCAATAAATAAATAAATAAATAAGGCAATTTTTCTTTTCCTGGTCACTAATTGCAATCTTAACCTCTATATCTGAAATTCTGTCCTCACATTGGGTCATTCTGCTGTGTAAATTTTCAGTGGAGTTTTTAATCTCCTGGAAATCTATTTGCATCTCTTTATGGGTTCCATTTGTTTCCTATGTTGGCATTCCATCATGTTCCTCAGCTCCTCTATTTTTTTATCTGTGTCCTCTCTAGATTTATTAATCATGTCTTGCACTATGGGCACAATCTTTGCTATTATCTGATAAATTATTTCTGATTTCATTTTTTCCAGATCTTCTTTTGTTGCCAGTTCAGGGAGTCCAGGTAGTTGAGTATCAGATTGTTCCATCTCGTTCCCTTTGGAGTTGCCTTAGGTGATCTGGAAGTCTTGTTTTGAGACTTCTTTACGTGTCTTCTCATTTCAACAGATGTAGTCTGTTGTGCCTTTGTTGAGGCACTTTTTGCTCACCCAGTGGTCTTCAATTCTCAGCAAGCCACAGAGCAGCCTTTTCTCTGCTGCTCACCAGTATGCTAATTTCTGGGTTCAGAAAGGTGGTCTTTTGGATCCCTGAGCTGACCTGTCATCTGGGTGGACTTCTGGTTGGGGCCTGTGCACACTTGGGATGGTAACTAGGTGTGCCTCTGCCTAGGGCCCCTATATAGCTTTTGTCTGGGAGGGCTTTTGGCTGGGGGCTGTGCACCCCAGTTCCTGTTGTGTGAGCAAGGTTCTGGCTAGGGTCTTGTAAGACTGCATAACTCTGTAATCATAAAACTCCCCTAGCCCCAACTGTGATTGAATGTGAGTAAATAGATAAAGATGCTTCTTAGTTCTGGACACTACATAAGATCCCTATCAGTCATAATTATCCAACCCTTTGTCCCCCCCCCCACCACCACCACTATCTATAGACCAATCTACAAAGCATCTGCTGACTAACAGTACATGCCAGGCTAATTAACATACAAATGTAAGACCACTAAACCTTTGTTCCTTCTTCTGTAAATTTCACCTGTTAACTCCCCTGCAGGCCCCTATAAAATGAGCCTGGACTCTGGACTAGGCCTCTCTAAGCTACTTTGCTTTGGGAGTGCCATCTGGCCAGACTAAGGTCTGTTTCACTTTCCAACTTGTCCGGTGTGTTCCTTCCCGGGTGTTCTTCGCTTCAGTCAGCTCCTTGGAGCATTTGGTAAGGCCTTTGGTCTTACATTCTGGAGGCACTGCTGGGATCCCCGGGTGTGCTTCACTATAGTCAGCTCCTCAGAGCTTTTGGTAAAGACAGCGGTCTTACAGTCTCATGCACTTAGCAGTGGCATCAGGGTGAATATCTGGCTATTGCTTGTGTGCCTGTGCAGCTCTTTTCCAGGCAAGCCCTTGGCTTGGGCTGGTGTCCCCAGCCTCTGGGGTTGGGGTCAAGCCCTGGCTGGGATCTACTTGCAGCTGCGCTGCTCTGATCCACATCCCTGCTCCCCCAAGTAAGGTGGTCTGGTGTGCCTTTATTGCAGAGATTTTCTTCACTTTTCCGATGGGCTTTAATTTTCATCAAGGAGCCTCCGAGAGGCCCTCTTTCTGTTGTTCACTTCTGCTCTATCTTCTTGAGCTCAGAACAATGTCCTTTGTGACCCTTGCAACTGTGCAGTGTGGATCCAGGTAATGGTTTGGCACAGCCACGGGGGTGTGGGGATGTATGTGCTGGCACCCAAGGGGCTCACCTCCTCTGCACTGGGGGGGGGGGCAGGACTCTGCTCCTCGGTGCTCTGGGCGGTGGTATGGCAGCCCAAGAGGCTCACCTTCTCTGCCTCAGGACCCCTTTTGTCTCTCAGGAGCTATTCTTGTTCTCCATTCCTATTCCCCATCCCTATTCCCCAATAAATTTTTCTTACTCTGAACCTCTGCTATTCCTTAAAATTCGTTTTTCAACTATGAACTCAGCATATCTGACACTTAGCATGTTGGGAATTACATCTATTCCCCCTATATCCCGATTACACTTGGCTTATTATTTTGAGCTAGGGGTCTTGCTAAATTACCCAGGCTGGCTTCAAACTAGTGATCCTCCTGCCTCAGGCTTGTACCACCATGTCCGGTTATTAGCACCTCCTTGTCAGCTGTCCTTTGCAGGCTTCATGCAGAGTGGATGGAGGAACCTGTATTGCCCTCTCCTCCAACTCATTTAATCCTCATCACTTATAAGGTTGATGTTGGATCTTATCCTCAATTCATAGATAAGTAAACTGAGGTGCAGAAAAGTTGAGTCATTTGCCCTAGATCATAAAGCTAGTAGGAAAGGGAGCCAGAATTCTGTTACAGACAGCAAAGTTAGTTAAAATATTATAGACAGTCAGACAGGGCTGGGCTCTGGAGTCAGTTCAGAAGATAAAACATCAAAACTGTGGCTGGAGGCATATCTATTGAATGTCAGGCCTCAAGGTTAAAATGAAATGCCTACATACCTTAAAGGCATAAACAAAAGCTTGAGTACCACCCTTTTGCGATCAGTAAATACACCATTATCTCCTTAAGGGTGGGCCATCTTTTCCCACCCACTAAGTCTAAAACTACTAAAACAAGGACAAGACTAAAACTATGGATTATCAATCAAAGTTGATATCATCCATGTAAGCTTGCTATAGGACTTGCCTTCCCATTGGATCAATGTTACCTAAGTGACTATGCTTTTAATCCTATTGGTTGATCATAGTTTTGTCCCACCTTGTACCCACCCCTTGATTTTGCTCTATAAAACCTCCCCTGAAAGTGGCATCTGCAGCAACCCACTTTCTGGGTCCCCTCCTGTCTCTCTCAGGAGCTGTCTCAATAAAATTCCCTACTCTTAACTTCTTTTGTTCCTCAGATTTATTCTTTGATTTAGTATGCTTGGAAGTTACATCTATTTCCCCTATATCAGCATCACCTGGACTGGATGCATGGACAATCCTCAAAGTCCAGGAGGGCCACCAGGCTGGAGGAGCAGAGATGATTTTCTCTTATTACAAACTCAGTGTTTGGAAGCTGTGTGCTCAAGAGACATCCTCTTTTCTAAGTTTTTTTTTTTTTTTTTTTCTCCAGTGGTGGTGGTACTGGAGATTAAACCCAGGGCCTTTTCACTGAGCTGCACGTCTAGCCCTTTATTTTTTATTTTGAGACAGAATCTCATTAACTTACTAAATTGGGCTCAAGCTTTTGATCCTCCTGCCTCAGGATCCTGAGTGCTGGGATTGCAGGTGTGTGCCTCCACTTCCAGCCCTCTCTAACCTTTTTACAAACGAAACTGTTTGTAAAATGTCAAATGTAAATGAAGGCCTTTCCCCGAGACGTGTTCATGTTCAGATCATGGACAGTTCACATGGTGGCCTGTTACCCAACCCTGCTAGAGGACTTTCTCACTGGCAGGAAGGAAAGGAAACTTGCCCTGCTGGTGTGTTCTGGGTGGCCAACAGGCAGGCCTTGCTGCTCACCCAGTTTAAAGTCCCAGACCTGGGAGAAGCCAGCCCAGTCTTGCTCCACCCTCCTTCCCCACATGGTGAGGCCTCTGAGGCCAGGTTTGTACCTGCCCCTTCAGTATCCTGGCCATGACTGATTGGTCCAGCAATGCCTACCTGATCCAAGTGGGCCAATCAGGGCCTCCAGATTGATTGTCAACCTGACCCTTGGCCTGAGCTCATCTCTATGGTGCACTCTGAGACTCACCCACTGTCACTTCATTAGCTGCCTGTGTTCACCCCAGGCACCCAGAAGAGCAATGTGTATTGTTCATTAGACTTGTCTATTCCTGTCACATTCCTTGTCTATTCTTGTCACAGTTCACTTGTCCACTTCAGGAAGGAAGGACTCCCCCTCCCCCCAGGGACTGAACTCAGGACCTTGCGCTTGCCAGGCTCGGTGCCACTGAGCTAAATCCCTGGTCCAAGGAAGGACTTTCTTTAGGATGGACAGAAAGAAAAATTGTTTATGTAAAAAATAACGGAAGGCTGTTATACTGTCACTCACCCCTACAGACCCTACTCACGTGTTACTCCTCTTCAGAAACCTTTTTGTGGGGCTAGAAATAGAATCCAGGTTCTCACACACATGCTGGGCAAGTGCTCTACCCAAGCTACAGTCCCCTCCTCCTGTCCCCCAATTCATCCTATAGAGATAGGGAAACTGAGGCTCAGAGAGGAGAGAAGTATTATGGACACCTAAGTTAGTTAAAATATTATAGGCAGTCAGACAGGGGTGGGCCCTCGAAGAAGTCAAAGCCACAAATGTGGCTGGAGGTGTATTCGTTGATGGTCAGGTTTCATGACAAGGAGAGATAATTACACCTACATACTTCCCCTGTGGATGAACAGCAGTGATTGATATTCTAAACAGGCATCAATCACCTTGAGTGGAGAACCAAAATCTTCCTAGCCCATTCCTTCCTGGGAAAGTCCTTATACCCTTGTTTGGTCCATGTATGCTTGCTACATGACTTGCTTTCCCATTTGGTCCCCATTTAATCAATATTACCTAAGGGACTATACTCATAATCTTTTTTTTTTTTCTTTTTTTTTTGGTACCGGGGATATAACTCGGGTCCTTGCACTTTCGAGGCAGGTGGTGGAACCACTGAGCTAAATCCCCAGCCCTATACTCATAATCTTATTAGTTGACTATAGTTTTGTCCCACCTCATACCCACTTTGTGATTTTTCATTGAATCAATATTACCTAAGTGACTATACTTATAATCCTATTCCTATTGGTTGACTATAGTTTTGTCCCACCTTGTACCTGCTTCACTTCATGGGGCTCTATAAAACTCCCTTGAGAATTGAGGCTCTGGGGCAACTCACTTTCCGGTCTCCCTTTTGTCTCTCTTAGAAGCTATCTTTCTTTAAATAAATGCTTCCTACTTTAATCTTTGTTGTTCCTAGAATTCATTCTTCGATTCTGGAGAACACGAACTTGGCGAATCAGACATCTAGGATGTTGGGAGTTAGTATATTTCCCTTATCTTGTTTGGAGGTCTATATATCATTCCTATAGCATATCCCCTAAATCAGAAGGGGCTGCAGAACCAGAGCCCAGGGATTCTTTTGGCCCACCCAGGTCTCCTCAGAACTTTCTCTTCCTCTGGGGTCTAAAAATGAAGCGTGTGGGTGCCTTCTCCACCCACCCAGGGCTAGGGGTTAAGACTGGAGAGGCGATTACGGAACTGAAGGTCCTGCCCTGGGAACTGGTGGAGGCGCGCAGCAGTGTGTCCACCAGGTGACGCTATGGAGCCCCGCTCGGAGGTTGCGTCTCAACGAGCTCTGAGCCCTGATTCAGCCACACTTAGGCCAGACTGGGAAACCGAGATCCTTGGAAACGAAGGACCAGCTGGAGGTCACCCTAAGGGCGACGGGCAGAGCCGGCGTCCTCATACCAGTACTTGGGCGGCTGAGGGCGCCCGTCCTCTGCCGCTGGGGAGCAGTGGCCCGACCCATATGCGCTGAGGCTTCCCGGGCCTGGCTGTGCTGGCCTTGCCCCCACCAGTGCCCAGAGCTGAGCCACCCGCTCCTCCAGCTCTGTCCAGGACTGGGGCTTCCCTGCCTGCTCCCCAATCGTGCAGGCCTTCGCGGTTTACCAAACATTGTCACCTGCTGCTTACGTTCTGCATCAGCATAGGAATGAAGAGGGTGACAAGGGTCACATAGACCTGGGCCCCACTAGACCTGCCACTCAGCCTCAGACCTACTTACACAGCCACCTCGGGCCTCAGTTTACTTATCCGTAAAGTGGAGATAACAGTAGTTTTCATCTCACACTGGTGTTGAGGACATGAGACAGCCCATTGATCCCTTGGGAACCTTACCGACCTGCACACACATCCCAGGAGAGCGGTGAAGTGGCTTCCACCTGGCAGGTGACACGCTGAGGCTCAGAGGGTCTGGCCATGAGTAGTGACACTGGAGCTTTCTCCTGGAGTGCCCGGCATGATTGCCAGGCGGTGACTCAAGGGTATAACAAACAGAACTTTCTTTGTGGTCAGTTCAGGATTGCGTCCAGATTGGGGTGGGACATGGATTTATGGAGAGAAGGCTGGGTGGGCCCACAGCTCTCCTGAGTGGCTCACCTTATGACATTCAATTGTACTTTCTGCTTCGAGTGGCCCTTCTGGAGCTGCATTTCCCTCTGCTTCTTCTAGGTATTCCTGGAGGGCATAAGAACTGCTCTGCTGAATCACAGTCACACCGTGGCTTGGGGTTCCTTTGGGCCCTGGGCACTATGTGTAGACCATCGCAGGGCCAGAGGTGATTGTACTAGCCATGGGTGCCAACTTTCTTCTCCTTCTGGCCTGCAGGAGCCTCTGGACCGACTAACAGATTACCTGCTTGAATTGGGAGGGAGGAAAGTGGGAAAAGAGCAAAAAACCCAGACAAACAAATAGATTAGTTGTTTCAGTACATATTTCTGGAGCACCTCTTATGTACCATGCACATTCCAGGACTGGGGTTAGAACTATGAGCAGGCAGACTCTGCCCCACTTCTCTCCAGAGAAGCCTGCAGGGCAGACAGTGATAGTTACAATGGTTGCCAGGGATGGAGCCCTATTAGGTGCCAGCCTTGTCACCTCACTCCTTCCAACAACATAATAATATAAATGCTGCTATTGTCCAAATTTATTTACTTATTTATTTACCAGTACTGGGGATTGAAGCCAGAGCCTTCACACTAAACTACATCCCCACCTCTTTTTTTTTTGTTTTTTTGACGCTAAGTCTCTAAATTGCCCAGGCTGGGCTCCACCTTTCAATCCTCCTGCCTCAGGCTCCCGAATAGCAGGAAATACAGGTGTGAGCCACCACACCCAGTCCAAGACTTTTTAACATAAATAATGAGGCTCCGGTTGTTCCTTTGTTGACAGATGGTGAAATGGGACATGAACATTCTAAATCCAGGTGATTGTGGTCCTAGTAATGATGAAGATGACTGTTAACATTTCAGAAAATGTGCCTGTAGGTGACATGGTGAGAATGTGGAGGGGTTTATTGAAGGACTAAAGCAGTGTATGTTCGTAGCAACAACAAATCATGTCAGTTTATAAAATCAGAGAGGCTCTAAGACAAAAAACCTTTTTAATGAGGAGGCTTGACTCTTGGACGAAACATCTAAAAAGCCATCCTGCAGGGCCTCTTCTTGGTCTCTCAACTGCTTCTGCTGTTTCTGGTCACCTGAAAAACTAAGGCACAGTGTACAGTAACCTTTCATGTGGCCTGTGAGCTAAGAATGCTTTTTACTTTTGCGGGGTTTTTTGGCCATGCTAAGGATCAAACCCTGGGCCCTACACATGCTAAGGTTGCCTTCCCTCTACCCTGATCCACACCCCCAGCCCCAACACGCTTTGTTTATACACAAAATTACTAAAAATATCATAGAAAGGAATCTTCACACTATGTGTATATGATGTGTACAGAAAACATGAATGAATTTCATGTTTAGACGTGGTTTCCATCTCTGGGATATCTCATTAGGGATATGCAGACACCCTAAATCTGAAAAATCCAAAGTCTAGATTATTTCTGGTACCAAGTATTTTGGATGAGGGATACTCAACCTGCATAAAAACCCTCATGGTGTTTGCAGCCATCTGGGCCTCTTTCCTGTGCTGGGCAGAGCCTCACCCTATGCCCATAAACCCCAAGAGGTCATTATCTGTCCACCCCATCACAGCTGGGCTCCCAAGGTAGGGGCTGCCCTAACCTCCCTGAGGTACACTGGTCCTGGGACACTGATGACTCCCCAGTTTCTGGGGGTGGGGATGTGGTGGCTGCAGGTGGCTGGCTGGAGGGCCTGGAACTGAGGCAGGAGGGATTCTGATTCTGAAGCAGGGGTAGCAAAGGCACTTTCATTGGGGGTCATTAGGGTTACCAAGCCTCGATGGCCTGGCCCTGAGCCAGGCTGTCCTATTGGCCTCAATTGACTTCCTGGCTTGACCTCCACTGCACTTCCTCTGCCTGAGGACAGGAGAGGCCTCTGAGGGCACCAATTAGTGCCTCCTCCACTGGATTGCAGGGCTTTCTCTCTGCCCCAGTCAGGGAAGCAGCGCCTTCCAGAGACAGCCACTGCCCAGCCTGTCCCACTCTCCAGCTTCCAGGGTGGGGTTCGGTGGAGGCCCGGGCAATGGCTGTCCCAGGTCCCTGTCTGCCCCTAGGTATTCTCTCCCGTGGGAACCTTTCCCTGTGCGGTCCCTAGTACTTGGAATATGTCCTCTAACTTTTCTTTATGCTGAAAATTCCTTCCACCTTATTCTATATTGCAGGCTGCCTCCCTTCCTTTCTTCTTCTTCATTTATTCGTTCTATTTTTTTCTCTCTGTCTCTCTCTTATTGATTCATTTCATTTATACATTTTGGGCATCCATCCATCCATTATTCATGCACTTTGCTTCTGCCAGGCTCTAGGGGTGTGAGAGGGGCTCAAATAGCCCTGAGGTCAAAGAGTATATGGTGCCATGTGAAAGGCAGAGGCAGACAGCCAGGGCCTGCTCCCCAATGGACAGGTTCTGGTGCAGAGCGCACATGTAGGGACTTTTGTGTAAAAAGTAGTCCAACTCTCAAACAGTGACGGCTGAATATTAATGCAATTCAGGGTCCTTTCTAACCAGAGGTCTCTTCAGCGGAGCTTGGTGCCCATAAACCTGGCCTGGAAATTGATTCTATCAGAGATGGAGTGGGGTGAGCCTGGAGGTCACTGGGGAGGAAGTGATGCCCACTGTTGCCAAAGGAGAAGGGTTGCACAGCCATTTTTGTATGTTTGTTTGTTTTTTGGTACCGGGATCGAACTTGGGTCCTTACGCTTGCGAGGCAGGTGGTGGAACCACTGAGCTAAATCCCTGGCCCTCACAGCTATTTTTGGACAGTGAAGTTGTCCAGGCAGGCTGGTTAGGGAGTCGGATCTTGGTTAGTGCTAAACAGGGGGCAGATGGTTTGGTGTTTTGCCTTGATTTTGGAGACAGGTTCTTGTTATGTAGCTCAGGCTGGCCTCCAACTTGTGATCCTCCTGCCTCAGCCTCCAGAGTGCTGGGATGACAGGTGTGTGTCACCATGCTCAGCTAGAAGATGACTTCAGAGTGGAGGACAAATGCTAACAATATAGAGTTACTCTCAGTGCTGTTACATCTGGGTGGCAAAGAAAAATGCTTATGGAGGGAATTAGCATAGCAGCGCTCACCTGTAATCTCAGCTATTTTCAAGGCTGAGGTAGGAAGGTCACCCAAGTCCAGAATTTTAAGTTCAAGGCAAACCTGGGCAACATAGTGAGACTGTCTCAAAAGAAAAAAGGAAATGTTCATTGATAGGGTGTTAAGTGAAAATTATGGAACAGGAAACCATTCATGCAGTGCAAGTCCAGATTGCTTCTTAGAAAGTATTTAATCTCTTTCTCAGTTACCAGGACTGGTGCACAGAAGCAGACAGAACAGCAGAGCCAAAATGCAGGTGGCCTGGAGCAGCATTTTATTGCAAAACCTATGTGACCCTGTGGAAACCCTTCCGGAAATCCTGCCTTGAGCAAGAACCAAAGGGATCTTGAGCAAGTGAGGTCAGACTGCACATATTTTCTCTATCATTTTATCTGTTGATGGGCATACAGCTTTCCTTCCCTGTGGATATACAGTCACCCTTCAGTGTCCATGGGGCGCTGGGTTCAGGACCCTTGTGGATATTAAAGTTCTTGGATTCTCAAGTCTCTTCCAAAAAACAGTGTTGTGTTTGCATGTAGCCTACAAGCATTCTCATATACCTTATATCGTCTTTAGATTACTTAGGGTACCTAATGCAATGTGGCTGCTATGTAAATGGTTGTTACATTGTGTTTTTAAATTTGTGGGTTTTATTGTATTATTGTTAAAATTTTATTTATTGTTCAAATATTTCCATCTGAAGTTGGCTGAATCCACCAGTGCAGAACTTACTCTTACAAAAAGGTAGCTATATCCCCAGAAGTGGGGTTGCTGGGTCATATGGTCATTCTATTTTTAACTTTTTGAGGAACCTCCATGCTATTTTCCATAATTCACATTCACAAAATTTGAAGGAAGAATTCCCTTTTCTCCATATCCTTTCAATGCTTATTGTCTTTCCACTTCTGCTTTTGTTTGCTTCCAGGGTAGGGATTGAAACCAGGCCCTGGTGCATGCTAGATAAACACTGTTCTCCTGAGCTATATCCCCAGTTCACATCTTGTGTTAAGTTCTCATTCCGCTCTCTCCCCAGCTTCTAGCAAGTACCATTCTCCTTTTGCTTAGATAGGTTCTCACACTAAGTTGCCCAGGTTGGGCTTGAATTTGCAGTCCTCCTGCCTCAGCTTTCTGAGTGCTGGGATGATGAGTGTGCACCAGCATGCACCATGCTACTTTTTGTCCCTAGGAAAGTGCCTACTCTAGGGACCTCACATGAGTGGAATCCTACAGCTTTTTTTTTTTTTGGTACCAGGGATCGAACTCAGGTCCTTGCGCTTGTGGAGTAGGCAGCAAAACCACTGAGCTAAATCCCCAGCCCTCTACAGCTTTTGTTTCTTGTGACTGGCTCACTTTAGCACAATGTCCTCAAGCCTCATCTATGTAGCATTGTTGGATTCCTTCCTTTTTAGAGACAACATTTCTTTGTATGTGCAGCCCATACTTGGATGGTTGGGGGCTTCCTTCAGCTCAGAAGTTGCACGGCTCTGTTGTCTTTTGGGGCTGACTCCTGCCTTGTGGGCCCTGGCTCCAGGCAGACTTTCTTTCCTGCTTGTGTCACCAGGCAATCTTTCCTGAACCTGGCCTGGGGACAGCATTGAGGAGGGCTCCCTGGAATGAAAGGGTTTGGCTAAACACCTGCCGCCTTCTCCTGAGCTTCAGCAGCTGGGTCATGTCCTGGGGTGGCAGGGTGGGACCTAATGAGGGAGCTAATGACGGCCTGCTGTGGGCTTGGGTGTCCAGATGAAACGGGCCCTTCTCTGAGGGCTGGCTGATTACAGGGAGCCCTGTGCTTCCCTGCCTGGGGCCCTGGCCCCGCCTCCCAGCAGCCCTGCATGCCCAGCTGTTCTGAAGCAGCTGCCAGGAGAGGGAGGGCTGAAGAATTTCAGGTAGCAGCTGCCCAAATTCCATTAGCTTTGGGGCCTGGAACAGCAGATAAATGCCATGGTGAATCCAGGGGGTTTACATATGGTTCATCTGGGAGTAGCCAGTAATAACAGTTGCTGTAGATTGAAGTTGCTTTTTTTTTTTTGGTACTGGGGATCGAATTCGAGACCTTGTGCTTTCGGGGCAGGTGGCAGAACCACTGAGCTAAATCCCTAGCCTAGCTTGAAGTTGTAATACAGTCACCTTGTGCCCAGCACTGGACATGAATTGTCCCATTTAATAGTCACACAGCCCTAAGAGGTCAGCATTGTTGCCCCAATCTTACAGATGAGCCTGGGTCCATGCAAGCAGAGAATGGCCCAGATGGTGGTGGTTTTGGACTGGAGGCTGCTCCCTTCTCCACAAGTTTTTCTGTTTGGTGAGGTGAGCGGGGTTAGGTGGTGGAGATCCACCCACATGGACCAGGGCAGCTCCTCTTGGTGCCGCCTAGGGGTTTGGCTTCAGAATCTCATGTGAAAAGGCACTGTTTTGATTTAAGCCGCTGATTTTATGGATGGTGAAACTGAGGTCTGGAGAAGGGTAGAGAGCTGTCAAGGTCACTCAGACAGTGTCCATGACCTGCCTCACAAGCGCAAAGTCCCAAGTTCGATCCCCGGTACCAAAAAAAAAAAAAAAAGTGAGGAAGTAAGTTTTTGGCCGGGGATTTAGCTCCGTGGTTCCAGCGCCTGTCTTGCAAGCGCAAGGTCCCATGTTCGATCCCTGGTACCAAAAAAAAAAAAAAAAAAAGCAGACAGTGTCCATGACAGAGCTGGGATTAGGACTCAGGCCTTAACTCTCTGGTGCCCACCTGGCCTCCTGGATCCTATACGTGACCTGTTTAGTAGGAGGCACTCTGGGCCTCATCCCCAGGTATGCTCGGTCTGGGTCCCCCTTCTGCACAGGCCGTGGGCCCATGCTGCTGCTGACTTTCTGTGTGGCCTGAGCACCTGCATTCTCTCCAGACCTCAGTTACCTCATCTGTAAAATGAGAAAGTGTGGACAGATTTGGCCTAATGGTGACTGAGCGGAAAGGGAGGAGGTAATAAATGTATGTGGGTTTGGGGGAAGAGAGGAGCCTCTGGGAGCCTCTGGATACTCGGCCTTTGCTGCACCCTCCTCCAGGAAATATCCGAGTTTCAGCTGCCCACACTCTGCCAGCCAGCAGACGCCGCTTGGCCTGAGCGTGTCCAAGCCTCAGATGACAGAGTTCCTGGTCCCCAATGCTGCCCTGGGGCTGGTGGCTGTCTTTCCTCAGCCGAAAGCCTTCCCCTCAACCCTAGGAACAGGGCTGGCTTCACAGGGCCTTAGAAGAGGCTCAGCTGCTGGTGTGGGGACTCCCATGCATGTGGGCCTGACCCACCACGTGGGCTTACACCCCTACAGGGGCACCTACCCAGCCCAGACCACTTCTGTTTTTCAAAGCTCCCAGTGAGTTAAAAATTAAGACAGGCCTAAACAGAATGGTCACAATTGTGGTATGTTTTTCATGGTTTTGTTTAATAATTAACATTTTAAGCACTCGTGCACACACAATCCAATGCAACTAAGAGATTCACAAGATCATTACAGGAATTATAAAAGACTCGAGTTCACAGTGCCGTGTAGTCTGGCAATGGGTGTAAGTCTCCAGTTCTCTGATGAGCATTCTCTTCTTTCTGTCTTGGCCATGAGTCTCTGTGGCTAGACCTGTAGCTGACTTGGAGTGGACATTTTACTATAAAAACTTCAAGCATCCAGAAAGCATCAAACGATTATGCAGAGAACACTCATATACGGATCACCGGGAGCCTACTGTGAACACTGTGCTTTGTCACCTCCCAGCCCTCTGTCCAGCCCTCCGGCCATCCTGCTGTCCATCTGTCCATCCAGCTAGCCACCTATCTGCCATCCCTGTCCATCCTTTCCTCCTGCCTTCACCACCCGTCTTGATTTCCCTTTTTCCATCTTGTCTTTTTAATGCATTTTTGAGGTCTGCACCAAATGACACTTTTTTGTCCTTCTCCCAGCCCTGCACACATCCACACAACTACATGTAAAACCCACATGTACACAAACTCATGTTCCACATTTCAAGTCTGCATGCTCCATGCACCCAGCCACGTTGCAAATACCACACACACTTCCTTGTGTGCATGCACACACACACACACACACACACACACACGTGTGTGTGCATTCACAGCAGACTCCTGAAATCTCTGAAGGAGGCCTCTGGAGAGACCTTAGAGAATCCTCAGAGCCAGGAGTTCTCAGCCCAAGTGTCCATCTTTTCCATCTTCATCACCCTCTTCTCTCTCATTCCTGCTCACTTCCCGCAAAGGAAGTGGATTCCTTTGGGAGTGTTAAGTGCATGTGGGGAACAAAGGCCACCATGCCATGCTCCCAATGCAGGCAGGGACTATCAGTGTCCACTACACAACTGGAGCTCAGTAACTGTTGGTTGAAAACAAGACACAAAAGCAGTGTGGAGGTGCAAACACTGGGCAGCCACAGGAGCACCTGTGCTTACACTGTGCACACGCAGCACCTGTGTGTGTGCCTGCACATGTGTGCAATACCTGTCTGCTTGACTCCATACTTTCTGGTGAGTGGAATCACTTCCAGGGCCCGAGTCCTTTCCCAAGGCCTTGGTCACCCAAGACCACTATAGACTCATCTGTCAGCATGTGAGTTCCAGATGTGACTCCATGACCATGTGCTCAAGGTCCCCTTGGACAACTGAGCAGCAGGGATCAAAAGCACCAGCTCTGATGTCCTATACTCTGGAAAAAACCTGAGTTCCATTCTGCTCTGCGTATAACCACTGGGCACATTCAAGGTATGATTTCTGCATGAGTTACTTAGCTTCTTGCCAGCATCAATTTCCTTCTCCACTAACTGGGGAAAGTAAATCCTACCTTAAATGCATTTTATAGGAGATGCTTTTAGCAGGGTGTCAGCATGCAGTAGGTCCTTCATACTGGCTGTTCTGGATATTATTGTTATCACTTCAGCTTTTGCTCCAAACTCCCAGGTCCCCTGCAGGAGGAAGAGCAGCTTTGGGTGGGGTTTGTATGGAGAGACCAGGGTAGTTGGTGACGCCATGAGGCCTCTTTCCAGATCCTCCCCAGTCCCAAGCTCTCATTATCCTATATGCATATTCATAAGGGACGGCCTCAGCTCTGCTCTGTAAATGGGTCAGTAGCAGGAAGTGGAGGCCAGTGCAGAAAGTAAAGTCTAGGGGACAGGAGGCTCAAAGCAAGCGTGTATCTGAGTCCTCATGGATGGAAGGATGGTGAGAGGGAAAGGGGCAAGATGGGCTGAGGGAAACTAGGGGACTGGGGGCTTGGACAGGGTTTTGTTCCTATATTGTGAATTTGAAAAGCGAGGCCCTGTGAGGTCAAACTAGAGAACCCCTGGGGGTGAGTGGTGGATGGAGCCAGAGCCTGTTCCTTTTGGGAACTGGGCAGTTGAGCACGTCTGGGCTGGGGAATGGACAAAATGACCCCTGCCTCTTTCTGTCAATGGATATGGTTTATAGGGCATTGGGTGAGAGAGCTGAACCCTGAATCCCAGCCCTCCAGTGAGGCTCAGAAAGGTTGGTGACTTGCACAGATGTGATTGTGTCTTTGGAAGTGTGAGGGACAGGGTTATTCTGGCTCCACACAGGAGGTTCAAGACCGGAGAAGAGGCTGGTGGGCTGACCAGTGTTAAACAAGAAAGCCTCTTTGTTTCCTCTTTGATCTCCTCAATAGCCCCTGAGAGAGTCGCACACAAATGACTCCCTCCATTTTACAGATGAGAAGCATGAGGCTGAAAGAGGAGGACTCACCTGGACAGACCTACTCAGTGAGTAATCTGCAGAGTGGGCTGGCCTTCTGTGTAGGGCGACTGGGGGATGTGAGAACCTGGCTGGGCTCGGTCTTGGGCAAGAGTGAGGCCAGGACATTGGCAGGACATTACTTTGTTCTGAAAAATTTCAACCTGAAGAAACTGGAGGGACTCTCTACACAGCAGTCTCTCATTCCTTCCAGATAACAGCCTGCTCCTTAGGGTGCGTTCTTGGATTAGACAGAGTAACAGCCCTATTTCAGGGGAGGGCTGGAGGTAAGAGAGGTGAAGTGTTTCCCCAGATTGGCATGGGTTGTGGGAGGTGGGGCAGAGCAAGAATCCCAGGTGAGCTGGGCATGATGGCACATGCTTGTAACCCCAACATTCTGGGAGGCTGAGGCGGGAGGATCCCAGATTCAATCTCAGCCTGGGCATCTTAGCAACTTAGTGAGACCCTATAAAAATTTTGAAAAGGGCTGGAGATATTGATTAGTGCAAAGGCCCTTGGTTTGATCACCAGTTCCATAAAAACATTCCAAAACCAAAAAACCAATCTCATTATATTGCCCCTCTGGGTCACTGGCACTTTCAGCATGTTACTCTCTTTACTTTTTCTCACTGGTAGATTAGGGTGGGGAATTAATCTACTCCTCAGGGCAGCTGTGGGGCTCAAACGGGGCTGTGTGGGTGAAAGAGTTCAGCACCTGCTTGAGCTCCAAGGTAGCCTTAGTTATTTGTGAGGCCACGGGGAAGCCCTGTGGCTCTGGAAACACAAGGGAAGTAGAGAACGAGGCTGAAGTAGAAGGAGTGAGCTGGTGTGGTGGCCGTGGTTCTCTTCACTGAGAAGAAACGGGATGTGAGCAAGGCTTTGAAGGGAAGAGTGGGCTAAAGAGAACTTTTAAGCACAGAGCATCATATAGGCAACGTGTGGAGGAGGGAAAGTGCAGGGTGTGTTTGTAGGACAGTCCTGGTACAATTAAGGGCTAAGCCTGGCACCCTGTGACTCCCAAGGAAGCAGTCAGGCTGGATCTTTGGCCCCTGGAGCCAGCAGCGAGGCACACAACTACCTTCCCTAACTTTAGTCTGAACTGGAGCTGGCCGAGGGCAGCAGTGGAGGGGGAAGAGGAATAATTAGAGCCCTGCTGCAGGTTGCTCACACCTAGCCTGGGGCCATCTGCCAGGAATGCCCTCCCTTCTGACCTTCTTAGTTAGGGACAGGGCTCGGGCAACCCTAGGAAGCAAGCAGCCACCTAGCAGGATCAGCTGTGGGAAGTGTGTGGCCCAGGTCAGGCTGCTTGGGGTCAGTAGTTTGAAGAACAGGTGGATGGAGGGGAGACTGAGAGTGAGAGGCTGGGGTCTTAGAAGGGACAGACACGACAGGGGGCTTAGCATCTACTGTGTTGTAACAGTCCCGTGGGATAAGTACCCTCACTTTTAGCTGAAGAAAATGAGGCTCAGAGAGGTGACGTACCTTGCCCACTTTTCTTTATCCGGTCAGTCACTATCCAACATTCCTGTATTGACCATGGGCTATGCGCCAAGGGCCGAGGTGTCAGCGGTGACCACCTCTTGGATTCTGCCCTAAGGGCGACAGTGTCCAGCGGTCACAAAGTGGCCTCGCCGGAGCTCACACCTAGGTCTATTTCTAAACCCTAGCTTTGGACGAACATACAAGCCCAATGTAGAGTTGGGTAGGGTTGCGCGACTCGTGGGGCTGCGGGAATCCTCGGTTGTCCCCTTCCTCTACAGTCCCGCCCTGCGCACCTGCCCCAGGTGAGTCCGGGGAGGCCCCGAGCGCCGCCGGAAAGTGTCGAGCCGCTTCGGCAGGTGGGGGCGGGGCAGGGGCGGGGCGGGGCCGGGGCGGGACAGGGCCGGGGCCGGGGCGGTGCCAAGGCTGGCACTCGAAGTCCGGAGGGCCCCGGGATCTGCGCCCGCGCCCCGGCCCCGGTCCCGCGCCGCCGCCATGGGGGCCTGCCTGGGCGCCTGCTCCCTGCTCAGCTGCGTGAGTCCCCGCTCGGCGGCCCCCGCGCGCCCCGGCCCTTGCTGCGGACCCGCACTTGCCCCTGTCTTCTTCCTCCTGATAGTTTCTTCGTTTCCCTCCTCCAAACTTGTCTTTCTCCCCTGCCGGTCCCGCGTCCCTGTCCCGGGGCCCCTTACTCGCCGACGCCCCGACCTCACGCGTTGGGCCGGCAGGCGAGCACCAGGGCAGCTGGCGCCGCGGCTCGGGTTACCGGCGGGGTGGGGCGCGCAGCCCAGGCGGGAGCCCTCGGCGCGCAGCTCCGGGAACCGGGGAGACTGAGGCCGGAGGAGCGCGCCCTCTCGCCGCCGGCCCGGCCTCCAACTTGGAGAGGTCCCGGAGCGCGCTCGGCCAGCGGACGCTCTCTTTGTATTGCCTGCCTGGTCCCGGCCCCTCCGTCGTGCCCCCTTCCTCTCCCCGTCCCTCTGGCCGCCTGCCTGCCAGCCTGTCTTTGTGCGTCTGGGTCCGCTTGTCCATTTGCATCCGACCCCGGTACTTGTTTCTGAGGCTCGGTGTCTCTGGCGCTCCGCACCCGCTCTTTTTCGTGGGGTCGGCCGGCGCTCGCTCCTGGCACTGTCCTTCAGGGCCGGGTGGGGCCTTTGTCAGCTGCCCGAGTGCCGCCTGTTACCGACCACCTGGGCCAAACTTTGGGTTGGGAGGCCCAGGGGTTGAGGGAGGTTTGGGTGTGGGTGGCCGGTTGCCGGGATTGGGGCCTGAGGGGCGGGCAACTCTGTTTTGGGGCAGCAGTCAGACCCCAGCCGGGAGGCCCTTCTCCTTTCCCTTTCCCAGCCCCCTCTCTTCCTCTCTTCCCCTCATTAAATCTGAGGTTCATTCAGGCAGCTCCCTCCCCGTCCGGTCCTACACAAAGGGGAGGAGAGGGAGAGGGGCTCTAGTGGCTGTCGAATGCAAGTTAAGGGCTTGGTTTTCTTTGTCCCTGCCTTGTGTGTTGTGCTGGGAGAGGGGCTCGGGGCCAGCGCTGGGGATCGGGAGGTTTACTTTGTATCCATTTTCTGTGAGTGAGCTCAGCGCAGGCGGCAGCACGGTGGGTGCCCGGACACCACAACCCCAGCCTTCTTAGGGTTCCATTTCCCTCTGTGAAGGGTGGGAGCGTGCGCCACGGGACAGGGACAAGGGAGTCCTTTCCTGTCCAAGGTGTGCCAGGTTTGGGCTGGTCTCCACTCAGCTGGCCTGCTACCCGAGGATGAGGGATCTCTTCCCCCACTTCCTCAGATTCCCATCTGGTTCCCCTCCGTGAGGCACAGCCCTGGGAAGGGGTACTGAGACGGTCAGTCCCCTGTGCCTCAGTCTCCCCATCTGCAATTTGAGGATGCTAGCAGTGCCTCTCTTCTAGTGCTGTTGGGAAGATTAAATGATAAGACACGGAAAGTGCCCAGTGTCCAGCCAAGCTCCTGGCACATGGTGAATGCTCACCCCAGGAGCTATTACAGTATGAGGAAAAGGAAGTGGAGAATTGCATCTGTGGAGAGTGCAAAGCCAAGCGAAGCAGTCTGAGTCACTGACTCCAGAGGTGCTGAGGCCTGACAGAGAGGCAGCCCAGAGAGGTTGCCTCACTTGCCTGAGGCTGCATAGTCCGGATTAAAACCTGGTTCCTGGTCCAGGCTTCTGCTCACACCTTTCCTCCCCTCCCCTGCATCCCAGTTCCCTAGGGACAGGGCTGGCCCAGGGTGGAAGTGGGAGGAGGTAAGTTAGTGAGCAGTGATACCTGTGAGGGAGCTGCCTGGCCCCTCATTGCCTCCCCTTGGCGCTGTGACCTCTGATGTTTATGGTCACTCTCACTGCTCTGTGACATCTTCACCCATTTTACAGATGACCACACCAATAATGGCCACCATATACTGTGTCCTCACTGGAGGCATAGAGCGGTCCTGGCATGGTGTCACAGGCTCAGCACTGCAGATATGTATATATCTGCCTCCTTTTACTCAGTCCTCACAAAGACCCCAGGAAGGTAGGTGACATTATTCCCATCCCATAGATGAGGAAGATGGGTCAGAGAGGGCAGGTGATTTCCCCAGGGTCACACAGCAGTAAGTGGTGCAGTGGGGTACTACTGGACACCAGCAAAATTCTGTTTCAGTGCTGAGTTGTCCCACGGAGTGAAGTTCTGATGGAAGGTTCCCAAGCACCTTTAGGAAGAATGTTTCCAGGTGCATGGGCTAAAGGAGAAGACTTGTATTCTCCCACCTGTGACTCATCTGTTGTGTGAGTCTCTTAGTATTTGAACTGGGCAGGAGGTGCCCTAGATGGAGAGATGAGATGGGTCCCTGAGGGTTGGGAGTCGCCAGGCCAGTCAGCATGTATCTGGGGAGGGACGGGGAAAGGCTGATGGGACTCAAACCCAGCCTGGCCTCTTCTCAGCTGTGTGACAACAGAGGGTCATCCAGCTCCTTCCCTTGTGTGGAAAATGGAAAGAACAGTCCTCTGCCCCTGCACATAGCTGTGTTCTACCCAATGCTGCTGAGGTAGCCCACACTGGCTGTAGATTGTTCGGACCACAGTGGGGAAGTGGTAGAGCCAGAAACCCAGCTGTTAACTGTAGGTCTGGGGTGAAGCCACTTCCTATTCCTGCCAGGATCCCCCTTCTGGGATCCCCTGTTAGTAGATGAGGACACAGCCCCTTGGGGGGCGGGGCAGAGAGACCTGCCTCAGAACTTGAGTTGGTGGCAGAGTTGCCACTAGATCTGCATTCCTGGCATCGGGGGAGCTGGTGCCCTGAATGGTTCTGGGCCACCCTATCTGTCAGGATGGCTCCTGGGGTGGCTCAGCCAGTTAGAGTTGTTTGTGAAGACCGCAAGGTGCATTCTTGCTGGGGACGGTTTTTTTTGTTTTTTTTTTGTGACACACACACATATCCCTATCCTAAAATTTACCATTTAACCTTTCTTAAATGGATATATAACTAATGGTACTTTAATAATGTCAGTCCCGTGGGTGGCTCGAGGCGTGTCTAAGGCACCCAGCAGTACAGGTACAGTCTGTCACTTTGGGTCATGCAAACAGCCCCAGCCCTCTCCCTGCTCCCGGGATCCTGCACAGCCCTCCCAGAGACTTGTCCTACTCCATTTGGTGGCCGGAGTGATTTTGTTAAAATGCAAAGCTGATGTCCCTCCTCCTCTTTGGCAGTGGCTTCCCATTGCCTTTGGGGTGAAGTCCAGACTCCCCAGCATGGTCTCCAGGGACATAGGACACCACTTCCGGTACCGCTGCAGCCACTCTGGAACCATGTGCTGACCTAGCCGGTGCTAAGACCGCCTTTCTCACCTGGCTGACTTCCTGCTGCTCCTGTCCTGCCCTTTTCTTGTGGTGACATAGACATCATTTAAAGTGTGCCATTGTAGCCTTTTGCTTTTTTTTCTTCTTCTTCTTTTGGGATGGAGTTTCCCTATGTTGCCCAGGCTGGTCTAGAATTCCCAGGCTCCAGGGATTCTCCTGCCTCAGCCTCCAGAGTAGGTGGGATACAGGCGTGTGCCACCACACCTGGCTTCTTTTTGCCACCTTTAAATTGTGCATTTCAGTGGCATTCAGTTCACTGGCACTGTTGTGCAGCCAAAACCACACCTTTCTTCTGCACTTTTCCATCTTTGCAGCCCCTGGTAGCCACCGGTCTACCTTTACTGTCAATGAACTTGACTCTCCTAGGTTCACACAATGTGTGTCCTTTTGTGTCTGGGTTATTTCACTTAGTATCATGTCCTCCAGGGTCATCTGTGTTGTAGCATGTGTCAGAATTTCCTTCCTTTTTAAGAGTGAGTAATATTTTATTGTATGTCTAGGCTACATTTTGTTTACGAAGTCAACTGGGTATGAATGGGGGTGGTTTTCACCTTGTGAGTAATGCTGCTGTGAACCTGGGTGTGTGAATATCGGAGTTCCTGCCTTCATTCCTTTTAGATTACATTCAGAAACAAAGGGCCAGTTTTTTTAAGTGAAACAAGTCAAAGCTGTGGTCCAGTTGGACATGGTGGAATGGACTTATAATCCTAGCTTCTTAGGAGGCTGAGGCAAGAGGATGGCAAGTTCGAGGCCAGTCTGGGTAACTTGAGACCCTGTTTCAAAAACAAGCACAAACAGGGCTGGGTATGTAGCTCAGTGGTAGAGCACTTGTCTAGCATCCTCAGAGCCCTAAGTTCAATCCCCAGTATGCAAAACAAAGTGAAACAAACAAATACACCCTGTGTCCCAGTTCTGAGTTGCCTCTTCTACCCACCCAGGCCCTGGAGTGTTTCTGAGAACCTCTATTGCTGATTCTGGGGATAACTAGGAGAGGGTGTGACAAATGACTGGCACCTGTTCCCACATGCCACACTGCTCAGGGCCCCAGAGCTGTCCTTGGGAAGTAATGAGCTGTCACTGGCATTGTGCAAGTGGCAGAGAGTGCCAGCTGCCTTCTCATGATTCTCCTTTGGAAAGAGACTGCATTGGTTGAATGCCAAGAAACTGCAGCACTTTAAGGCTGTACAGCCCAGGGCTTCTTAAATTCTGAGTCCTACCATTCCGAGGACCTGGGCGGTGCTCTGGGTCAGCCGCTTGCAGTCTTTCCTGGTGCATGGTGGGAAGTGGGGAGCGGCCTCCGGCAGGAGCAGTTTTGTGCTCTGCTGGGCCTTTCCCGCAGCCTTCTGAGCAGTGGCCCACATTGCTCAGTAGCCTGGCGACTCATCTTTCCCACTGTGTAACTTTCCGAGGTCTGAATGGGCCACTGCTGTCCCCAGGTGTTGGATATTGAGGTTACTTTGGCAGTTTCTTGAGAGTCTAATAAGCTCATAAAAACCTAGGACTTTGTTGCTATTTTAGGTTTTTCTTTAAAATCTCAATCTTTTTATATTTGTGAACTCAACTTAATTGTGGTATAATTTATACACAATTAAATGTGCCTCTGTTGTGTCACCCTCGCCGCCCCCCCCCCCCCATTTGGCAGGGAGCTCCCCATGTGAAAGGCCATGGTGTCTGACAGGCATTTGGTCATGGCCCAAGGGCCTCTCATTTCCTGTTGTGAACATGGCCGCGGCACACTACTGTGAGTCTGTGTGAACACACACATGCGTGTGTGTGTGTGTGTGTGTGTGTTTGTTGGCGTGGAAGCAGCTGCAGCCGGTGCATTCCTGCCCCTGCCCTGTCTCTGGCTGTGGATCAGCCCCAGAAGTCCAGGTGTCAGGAGCACCTGGATTTTGACCTATATGAACCAGAGTGAATTAATTTCTTTTTTTTGGTACCGGGGATCGAACTCGAGACCTTGCTCTTTTGAGGCTGGCGCTGGAACCACTGAGCTAAATCCCCGGTCCACTGAGCTAAATCTCTGGCCTGAACCAGAGTGAATTGAAAGGCCAAGCTCCAGGGAAGTGGGGCAGCTTTTCTTGTCTCACGTGTCTCAGACTGAAGTGGTAACAAGCCACAGTCAGGGTCAGACTGGCACCGGGGTCCCAGAGCCAGAGCCAGAGCCTCTTGGCCCCCTGGCCTTGGAGGGGTTGGTCCCATCACTGGGATTTCTTTTTTTCCTCTCTTTTTAAATTGGTACATTTATTTCTTTTTATTTTTTTGGTACCAGGGATTGAACTCGGGTCCTTGCGCTTGCGCAGCAGGCAGAAAAACCACTGAGCTAAATCCCCGGCCCAAACTGGTACATTTAGATATACATAATGATAACATTCATCATAGGGAATTTTTACCTGTACATGATATGTCTTGCTTCTTTTTTCCCATTCCCCTCCCCTTTTCCCTTATTTACAAAAGCTTTGTTTCATTTTTTTCTTCTATTCCCCTTTTTCTCTTGTCCTTTCCCCCTCCACCCTCCCTTGTTCCCCTTCTTATTTGAACGTTTTCTTCTCATTTCCCAATATCTATTATACATTTTGGTCCTTATTTACACTTTCAGTTCTCACATGTGTGTCTAAACATGTGTGTCCAATTTATTTCACTTAAGAATATAGTCTTGGGCCAGGGATTTAGCTCAGTGGTTCCACCTCCTGCCTTGCAAGTGAAAGGTCCCGAGTTCAATCCCAGGTACCAAAAAGAAAAAAAGGGCTGGGGATTTAGCTCAGTGGTGCTGCTACCTGCCTCACAAGCACAAGGTCCTGAGTTCGATCCCTGGTACAAAAGAAAAAAAAAAGAATATGGCCTTAAGGTGCATCCATTTAGCTAGAAATGTCTCGAGCCCATCCTTCTTTATACTCCATTGTATAGAAAAAAAATCTTTATCCATTCATCGGTTGATGGGCCAAGATTTAGCTATTACAAACTGTGCCACTATAAACATGGGAGTGCATATATCGCTGTGGTATGATGCTTGTAATACTTTTGGAAATTCTTTTTAGCTGTTCCCTAGAAGGGGAATAGCTGGGTCAAGTGGAACCTCCAGTTTTAGTTCTTTGAGGAATCTCCAAATTGATTTCCACAGTGATTGCACCAGTCTACACTCCCACCAACAGTGGACAAGTATTCCTTTTCCCCACAGCCCCACCAGCATTTGTTATTGGCTGATTTCTTGAAGGCAGCCATTCTTCCTGGGGTAAAATAGAATCTCAGTGTTGTTTTCATTGGCTTCTCTTGAATGACCAGTGATGTTGAATATTTTCTCATATATTTATTTGGTGTTTCTACTTCTTCATCTGAGAAGTGTCTGTTCATTTCAGATGGGGATTTCTAAGTGAGACTCCTTCATGGGTTAGTGGGCTGGGAAGTAGTGTAGCTATGTGGGCAGAGCCTGGCTCTTGCAGCACACAGACCTGAGTTTAAATCCCAGCCTCTCAGCTTCCTTGCTTTGTGACCTTAGTCATGTAACTTTTTTGAGTCTCAGCTTCCCAATTTGAAAATGGAAGGTTACAAAATACTTCATAATTTCCAAGAGGTTTAATGTGGATAAATGCTTACTACCATGTCTGTGACTAACCCTTAATATATGGGAGCTATCACTTTGATTATTTGAATCTCAGTGCTGTTTTAGACTTGCTGTGTGACTGCTGGTAAGTTTCTTAACTTCTCTGGCCTAATATGCACATCTGTAAAATGAGGCCTATAACTCCTTATGGTTGACAAAACATTCTTCTAGCTTATTCTTGTTCTCTCTCAACCCCCACCCCTACCTTCACCCTGATAGCTGTGAACAGGAGACTTGGGTTAGCAACTGCAGGACTTAACTAGAATACTTTCTTTCCCCAAGTATGTATTCCATTTAGAGTCCACGTTGTACTTGGCATTGTGGGTGAGAGAGGTGGGTAAGAAAGAGCTTTTTCTAAGCTGGGAATGATGGCAATGCCTATGATCCTAGCACTCCAAGAGGCTGAAGCAGGAGAATCACAAGTTTGAGCCCAACCCAGGCAACTTAGTGACTTAGGAAGACCCTACCTCAAAGATAAAAAATAAAATATTGGATGTAGGGCCGGGGATTTAGCTCAGTGGTTCCGTGGCCTGCCTCGAAGGTGCAAGGTCCCAAGTTTGATCCTGCCCACCCCCCCCACAAAAAAGTGGATGTAGAAAAGCAAGAAGACCCAATGGTCAATCTCCAGTACCACCAAAACCAAAAAATGGAATAAAAACAAACAAAAAGAACAGGAAAAAAAAAGAAGCAAGCAAACTTTCACAGGGCATTTTCAGTCTGGGGAGAAGCCACAGTGCAGAAGGTAGCCACACCCCGCCACACTCCCTGCTCCCAAAGTGTGGTGGAAACGTGTCCAGTGCCTCTGTGGTGTGACCCCTGCTGTGGAAGGCCGGCCCCCATCGCTTTCCTCCCCTGCCTGTCATGTCAGTGTCTTCCCCTACCCCAGCTCTAGCCTGGAGTCACTTCCTCAGGAGCCCTCCCCAGACCCCACCGCCGTGGTGTCGCTTTCTTGTCACCAGGACACTGCGAGTGTGTGTTTAAGGTCTTTCCGCCCACAGAAGCCCCAGGCACAGGGCCTGTGGATCTTGGGGTCCAGGCTCTGAGACACCTGGGTGAAGATTTGGGACTACAGTATTTGGGAGGATAGAATATACCAGAGGAATCCGGATGCAGCCTGTTCCCCCAAAGGTTGGGGTATGGACGGTCTCCCGGAGCGGGGGAGTCTTCTTTGGCCACCAGCTGTGAACGGGCTACCCTCTGGGCCCAGGACCTGCGAGGGCAGGGTTAGACTGTCACCTGCTGTCCAAAACTGGAACAGCCTCTGAGTGAGACGTAACCAATAGGCCTTTTAAGTCCAACCATCCAAGATATTTCTTACGGGCTTTATTCTACTCCTCCTCCCTCTCCCCTTCCCCTTTCTTTGTCCTCCTCCTCTCTCCCTCTTCCTATTCTTCTTCCTCCTCTTCTTTTTCTTTTTCTTGCAGCATTGGGTATTGAACCTAGGCCCTAGCACAGCTAGGCAAGCTAATACTGAGCTATACTCCCAACCTCTTTAAAATTTTTTTATATAGAATCATGTTCTCCCTAAATTGCCCAGACTGACTTGGGACTTGATGTTCTCTTGCCTAAGCCTCCTGAATAGCTGAGATTATGGGTGTGCACCACCACACCTGGTGTACTTACTGTTTTCAATTCTTTTTTTTTTTTTTTGGTATTGGGGATTGAACTCCGGACCTTGCGCTTGTGAGGCAGGCACCGGAACCACTGAGCTAAACCCCCGGCCCCAAAATTTTCTGACTAATGAACACATTTCCTAGTTTACTGGACAAGACCAGAGTAACTTTAGCCTTTTTTTTTTTTTGATACCAGGGATCGAACTCGGGTACTTGCAATTGCGCAGGAGGCGGCAAAACCACTGAGCTAAATCCCCGGCCCCTGTTTTCAATTCTTGACATATGTCTGGTTCTATACCAAACACTTTATATTCATTCCACAGAGAGTACATGGACTCCTACTGAATGCCAGACACTTTCCGTTTCTGGGAATAGCACATGAACAAAGCAGATAGAGTTGCAGGTCTTGCTGGAAGAGGGAGGCAGACAACCAAGTCAAATGCAAGGCACATGAGACAATAGTAAATTCGATGGAGAGGAGAGAATCTGATGGGCTGCAATTTAGAGTCCCTGTTTGGTCCTCACAGCTGCCTTGTGAGGAGTAGGTTCTATTAAGATTCTTGTTTTGTAGATGAAGAAACAGGTTCAGAGAGGTCAAGTGAGTTGTATAAGGTCACACAGGTAATCAGGACTGAGCTGGCCTTCTGGTTTGGTTTTTGTTTTTTTTTCTGCTCCTTCTCCCTAAGTGGGAAATAGCGTGAGCCCAGCTCTGTCTTTCCAAAGCTGTGGTAGCACTTGTGGTAAGTCCAGCTTTGAGTCTGCTGCTTGTTGGCTTTGTAAGTTCCTGTGTCCTGTGTGACCCAGCCTCTTCTCCAGCATGGACGTGAGAAGAGGTGACATCTGGGAGAGGAGGGTGCTCTGCTGAGTTCAGTGGGACTTGGAGACCCCGAGTGGGCAGGTGGTAGGTGTTGCGTGCTGTGGTGGGGAATAACCGTGCCTCTGCCCCCTGCAGGCCTCCTGTCTCTGCGGCTCCGCACCCTGCATTCTGTGCTCCTGCTGCCCCTCCAGCCGAAACTCCACCGTGAGCCGCCTGGTCTTCACCAGCTTCCTCCTCCTGGGTGTGCTGGTGTCCATCATCATGCTGACCCCGAGCGTGGAGAGTCAGCTCCACAAGGTGGGGGGGAGGGTATAATCCCTTTGGAAAATCTTAGTCTTAGTTACTTTTCTCACTGCTGAGACAAAATACCCAACACCCAAAGTTAAAGGGGGAAAGGTTTATTTAGCTCACAGTTTGTAGAGGTTTCAGTCCATAATCAGTTGGGTCCAAGGCAGAGTAGGATCATCGCAGAGAAAAAACAGTTCATGGCTGGCCAGCAGGTAACAAAAAGCAACAAGAGACCTTAACAGCATCTTTCTGCTTCTTTTTTATCTTATTCAGACTACTTAGGGCAGGTAGCACTCACATCTTTAATCCTAGTGCCCTCGGGCCTAGCCCCACCAGGAATCAATCACACTCTAGATTCAGCTGCCTCTGAAAAAGCCCCACCTAAGATAGCATGAGGCTGTGGGGGACATCTAGACACAAGCTGTAACAATCCTATATGCGTCACTTGGGGATCCTGACTCCCCCCTTCATTCCAGTGTCTCACGGCCTGGCACAGGGCTGTCCCATCTTGGTGCACATGGGTGTGGACCCCTGGGGAGCGTGTGGACATGTGGGCTCTCAGACCTTACCCTAGAGGCCTGACTCTGTAGCAGGAAGGCCTTGGACTCTCCATTTCTTCCAAGCCCAAGTCAGTGGCTCTCACTCAGGTGGTGGGTGAAGGCCACACAGGGAAACCCTGCTTTGACAGTACAGCTTGCACTGAGACCTTGGGGTGACCACAGGGGACTGCAGGCGGTCTCCAGGGAGCCACCCGAGGGCTCTAGGCAGGGCTGTCACACTGCTCTCTCTGTCTGTTTCCACAGTTGCCCTGGGTGTGCGAGGGGGCCGAGACCCCCAGCATTGTGCAGGGCCACATCGACTGCGGCTCCTTGCTGGGCTTCCGCGCCGCCTACCGCATGTGCTTCGCCATGGCCGCCTTTTTCTTCCTCTTCACCGTGCTCATGATCTGCGTGCGCAGCAGCCGGGACCCACGGGCTGCCATCCAGAATGGGTGAGGGAGGGACCCCTCTGTGCCCTTCCCCAGGGGGTCTTCTCCTCTGCCTCTCCAGGGATCTTTAGACCCTGCCCTCGGCCTCAGGAGCCACTGACACCAGGTGGACATGGCACAGGGACAGTGCATTTGGTTCTGCCCATTTCCTAGATTCGGAAAGGGCCACAGTATGCCTAAGGTCACAGAGTGCTTTAGTGACAGTCAGGCTAGAAACTGGGCAACCGTGCTCACTCCTTGGTTCTTTCCTCTTTGCCCCTCTGGGCTTTTTCTAGGGATGGAACAGATGTTCTGAGCCCATCAGAAAGTCCCTCCTTTCCTCTCCCAGGTCTGTTCTTCAGGGTGGGGGTTCTGGGCCCTGACCTGCACCTGGTGGCCCTACCTTCACTCAGCTTTCTTGTCTCCCCGCCCCACCATAGGTTTTGGTTCTTTAAGTTCCTGATCCTTGTGGGCATCACCGTGGGTGCATTCTATATCCCCGATGGCTCCTTCTCCAAGAGTAGGTGGCACTGAGGGCAGTGGGGCTGGGGGCCTTGGTGGGAGGAGTGTGGGGCACTGCTTTTGTCCCTGGCCTGCTGTCCCCTGCTGTGAGACACCCACTGGTGCTGGACTCACGGCTTTGAGCACTCAGGATGAGGGGCCCATCTGGTCCTCATCCATCCTGTGCCACAGTGGCTGGCACTCCCCGAGGGTGGCCTCAGCTTCTTCTCAGTGTCTCCAGTGTAGGGCACGCCCAGTGGTGAGTGAATAGAAGTGTCCGAGGGGCAACTGCGGGGTGCGTACTCTCCCAGGACTCCAGTGCCTCCAGGCCTGGCCTCACTCCCCATCCCCACACAGTCTGGTTCTACTTTGGCGTCGTGGGCTCCTTCCTCTTCATCCTCATCCAGCTGCTCCTGCTCATCGACTTTGCACACTGCTGGAACCAGCGGTGGCTGGGCAAGGCCGAGGAGTGTGACTCCCGGGCCTGGTATGCAGGTCAGTCCCACCGGCCTGCCCTCTGGGGCCTGAGGGTCCAGGGAGCCCAAGGCTGGTGAGGTGGACAGGGTGGGTGGGAGGTGCGTGCACGGGCAGTGGAGGAGAGTGGCCACACAGCCCTGGGGTTGAGCTCAGAGAGTCCACAGCTCCCGCAGGACCGGCTGCACAGAGGCAGCGATGTGAGGCCCTTCAGGCGGTGTTTGGACCAAGTTCCAGGGACACCTGGTGGTTGACCCCCTGGACCCCCAAGGATGGACTCTGTGCAGTCTCTGGGTCCTTGTGAATACATGAGGAGGAAAGGCTCGGCTGGGTGCTGGTGTGGCCTTCATACCTCCCTTCAGCCTCCCGACTGCCAGGCACCTGGCTCTGTTTTCACATGTCTGTCTTGAGGCTTTCATTTTGATGCCGGGGTCCTCTTTGTACGGCAAGTGAGTTATCTTAGCTCAGAACCAGGCAGAAGTGCACAAAGATCCTGGTGGAAGACACTGATGTCACTCCTGAAGCAGGGAAACTGAGGCCCAGAAGGGACCCAGGGATCAGGGTCCCCAAGCCTATTACCCCCTTGGGATCGGGACCCCTATGCCTTCTGCCCCCTGAGTTGGCCTCCCCCTGTGCTTCCACCAGGCCTCTTCTTCTTCACCTTGCTCTTCTACGCACTCTCCATCGGGGCTGTGACACTGCTCTTCATCTACTACACCCATCCCGGCACCTGCCATGAGGGCAAGATCTTCATCAGCCTCAACATCGTCTTCTGTGTGTGTGTCTCCATTGTTGCCGTCCTGCCCAAGGTCCAGGTGAGCAGCCTATCACATGGCCCCTGGCGCGTGGCACTTCTTGTAGGGGACTGACAACCGGGACTGACTGTCCCAGGGTGTGGGCTGTGTGTGGGCTCCCAGAGGGCCTCCCAGGCTGAGTCTCTGTTCTCATATCTGCTTGCTGGGTGTATTTGTCGAAGTGCCTTAACCTCTCTGTGACCCTCTCTCCGAAAATATAACCAGGGATAATGGTAATACCTGGTACTCTCAGAATTAACACTTAGAGCAATGCCTGGCAGATAGGTATGGGAAAGGATTTAGCTCAGTGGCGCTGTGCCTCCCTGGCAAACACAAGGTCCTGAATTCGATTCCCAGTACTAGGGGGGAAAAAAACAACCAAAAAACCCAATCAGATAGAAGATGCTAGATTTATTAATGCTGTCATTTGTCACTTTCATGCAAGTGAGGAGACTATTAGGAAAGGTCAGGGAGTGGTGCTAGGAAGGGCAGAAGCACGTTGTCCCAGAGACAGTGGGTGGTACTCCCAGAGGAACCATTTGTCCTTCAGAAAGCATCTCTGGCCTCCCTTCACATCCCATGGTACTTCCTAGTTCCGGTCTCCGCACTGCACGGGTCTCTTGGGGAGCTTAGAGGGCCCTTGCAGTCTCCAGCAGAAAAGTCAGGAATCTCCTTCCGCTCAGAGCATCCATTTCCGGCTGAGAAAGTCGAAGCCCAGAGCAGGTGGTGGTTGTCCAGTCACACGGCAGTCAGGGTTTGTTCAGCGCTCGAGTACCTGCTGTGTACCAGGCACTGTTCTTGCACTGGGGATAAACTGTGAGGGGAAGAGGAAGAATGATAACACAGCAAACAGCTCATGGCATCTGTTCCGGATGTCTTCTGGCCCTCGCCTGGTCATCATCCCCACACTACAGGTGCAGAAATGGAGGCTGAAAGAAATAGAAACTTAGCCACCGTCATGTAGCTGTAAATGGGAGAGCTGGGATTTGAGCCCAGGCAGGCTGCTCCAGAGCCTGTGCCCTGAATCATAGTTTCACCTCATACTTTCAAGTGCGGATGTGGTGAGGGGTGAGGAAGGACAAGTTGCAGGGGATGAGGCCAGGCAAGGTACTTTTTTGGTAAGAAGTATTATGTGGACAATAGAGGCAGGTAGGGGCTAAAAGGGAGTGGGCTGGTAGAACTGGGGTTCCCAGGGCCTCACTGGAGGTACTGTTTGAGGACTAAAGAGCGGTTGCCTGCCGGAGAGAGTGGGAAGGAACATGTTAAGGACAGTTACCAGCCAGGCATGGTGGCATATGCCTGTCTTCTCAGCACTCTGGGAGGCTGAGGCAGGAAGATTGCAAGTTCAAGTCCTACCTGGGCAATTTAGTGAGACCCTGTTTCAAAATTTAAAAAGGTCCAGGATGTAGCTCAGTGCAAAGGCCCTGAGCGCAACCTCAGTACCACAAATGGGGCTGGGGGCTGGGGTGGGATAGGCATTGACAGGTTCCATGGCAGAAGAGGCAGAGTGGAGGTGAGACTGGGCAAACCAGGGCAGCTTTGATTCTTGGACGCTGCCCTTGGAGGGTTTTTGGAAGGGAGGAAGTGGGATAACCCCAGGGGTGTGAAGATGAAGAATTAGAACTCTACTTTTGGGTGGCAAGTGACCTGGTTGGGTGGGGTTTTGGAGGGGTCACTGATGGCTGGCTAGAGTGGGCTGGGTGGGAGTGGGATGTCCCCGTAGGGCGAGGGTCATAGCAGTGAATGGCTCTTGCCAGGAAGCCCAGCCCAACTCAGGTCTGCTACAGGCCTCGGTCGTCACACTCTACACTATGTTTGTCACCTGGACGGCCCTATCCAACGTCCCTGGTGAGTATGGGCCCAGGTCTGGCCTCCAAGCAGCCTGCCAAGGGCTGGAGACCCTCACAGGTGACGGGGACCTCCCAGCTCCTGTGGGTTCCGGGTCTCAGTCCTTCAGGGAGGTGGGGGAGTTGTCTGGGCGGGAGTTGCCTGTCTGTCATTTTGTCTGCCAAGTGTGTTTGTCTGTCTGTCCTCTGGGCTGGCTCTGGCCCAGGGTGACAGTGCTCCTGAACCCAGACCAGAAGTGTAACCCGCACCTGCTGACCCAGCTCAGCAATGAGACTGTGCTGGCCGGGCCCGAGGGCTACGAGACCCAGTGGTGGGACGCACCCAGCATCGTGGGTCTGGTCATCTTCATCTTGTGCACCCTCTTCATCAGGTACGTGGGTCTGGCTGTGGGGAGGTCACAGTGGGGGGCCCAGAGCTGGCAGTGAAGGAAGGACCTGGGAGCCAGGCAGCAAACTCACAGGTGCCCCAGTGGGCAGTGTGTCCAGCCCTGGCCTGTGCTAGTGAGGAAACCAAGTCCCTCTGAGGGCACAGCGTTGGTGGGCAGCAGAGGGCGCTGCACCCAGGCCACCTCAACTCCAGCTGAGTGGGGTGCAGGCATCTGTAGGGGCAGGGAGGTGCTTGGACAGGAAACAGCGGGCCCAGGCTTTGTCTCTCTCCTGCTGTGTAGCCCTGGGTAAATGGCTTAACTGTTCTGAGCCTCTGTTTCCTCCTCAGAGGAGGACAATCTCCATGGTGGTTGGGGTGGCTATGATCCCATAATCTCCCCTGAGAAAAGGCAGCTCGTGCTGCTGAAGATCACACAGTGACATAGTGACTTTTTTTTTTTGATACTGAACATTGAACCCAAGGAAAAAAGCAAAAACCTACATCTCCAGCTTTTTTTTTTTTAAATGTATTTAATATTTATTTGAGATAGGGTCTCATTCTATAGCCCAGGCTGGCCTTGAACTTACAGTTCTCCCATCTCAACCTCCCAAGTACTGGAATTACAGGTGTGTTTGGCTGGGGTGTTTTTGGAGACAGGGTCTCAGTAAATTGGCCAGGTTGGCCTCCAGACTTGTGATCCTCCTGCCTCGTGATCCTCCTGCCTCTTGAGGGGTTGGGACCACAGTTGTGTGACACCATGCCCGACACTACTGCGACTTTTTCACAGGGACATCTTAGCGAGTGCTTATCAGTGTGGACTCTGGAGCCAAACTGCTTGCCTTTGACTCTGACACCCTCAGCCTGCTAGCTGGGGAAGTCAACCTCTCTATGCCTTGGTTTTCTTACCAGTGAAGTAGGGGTAAAAGTAGTGCCTACCTCCCCGGATCGCTGCAGGGTTAGGGTGTGAAGAGTCACTATGTACAAGACCTAGCAAGGAACTTGACTAGGAGTAGGTGCCCAGTGGGTGCTGAATGTTGAGGCCATCATCTGACCATTTGCACCGCCGGCTGAGTGATGCTGCTGTGTCCCCTGGGGACCCTGTTTTGGTCTGATTGTTGTTTACGCTGCCTCTGGCTGCCTCAGAGCCCCAGGCGGCACTGTGCACCACCGCCCTGTGCTCTCTGGAGGCCACCTTGGGTCAGTTCTCCTCCTGCCTGGTTCTCTGTCCCTCCCCTTCCCTGACAGACCTGGCTCCTCAGCTTCTCACCCTCGCACTTCCCTGGCCTGCAGCCACCGGGGGCTCTTCTGACAGCCCAAGGTGCTATCTGCTCCAAGTTGAGTTTGTTTGTTTGTTTTCAGTACTGGAGATTGAACCCAGGCCCTGTGCACTGAGTTACATCCCCAACTCTTTTTATAATTCTTTATTTTGAGACAGATTCTCACCACATTGCCCAAGCTGGAATTTGCAATCCTCCTAGAGTCCTGGGATTACGGGTGTGCAGTGCTGCTCCTGGCTTGGCATAGCTCTAAAGCTCAGGCAGCTGAGAGGTGGAAGGTGCCACAAGGCAGGGGCAGCACCTGTGGCCCAGTGCCCATAGTAGTTGGCAGTCAGAGTCCCCTGGAGCTTAGCCAGTTTTGTGGGGTGGGACTGAGATCCAGTGCTGCTTTTTTACTTTTTTTTCAAAATGCAAGTTGATTTTTCAAAATTGTATATATCTGAGACTGTTAAATTCTGTTTAAAACATCAAATGTCATCATAGAAACCAATGACACACAAGCATAACTGTGACTATTTTCTTTTCTTAGTGTAAACCCAAAGGGAGGCAATTGATAAGATAAATTACCAAAGACTAATAAAACTTAATGTTAATGGTAAATGAACGCTATCAATTATTAACCCATATTAATTATTGTAGCAGCACCTGGTCTGGTGCTTTATAGTACTAGGGACTCAAATATGTTTGTGGAAATGACAAATGAACAATCATAATAATAGTGATTTTTGTGGGGTGCTACTGGGGATTGAACCCAGGGGTGCTCCCTATTCTTTTTATTGTTTATTTCGAGATAGAATCTTAGTAAGTTGCCCAGGCTGACCTTAAACTTGTCATCCTCCTGCTTCAGCCTCCCGAGTAGCTGGGATTGTAGGTATGCTGTACTGTGCCCAGCAATAGTGACTGTTCAGTTTCTTCTTTGTGCCTGGCACAGCACTTGGATCTTCACATCATCATTCCTTTTGGTCCTTCCAGCATCCTAGGAGAGTCATGCTATTATTCCCAATTTTATAGATGAGGCATGAGAGGCTCAGAGAGGTTGAGTGTCTTATTCATGGTTACACAGGGAGTTGGCATAGAATTGAGTCAAAACAGTTTGACTCCTGGACCCAGTGCCAAACCACCAGGCCACTGGCCTCCAAGACTCTGAGACCATCAGTGTCCAGCACTGTGACCAGTGCCATGGCTCAAGGGGCCACCACTCCTCTCCACCCACCCACCTTGGTAGCAGTGGCCCTGATGCCGCCTCCTCTCCCCAGTGTGCGCTCCTCGGACCACCGGCAGGTGAACAGCCTGATGCAGACAGAGGACTGCTCAGTCACCCTGGATCAACAGCAGCAGCAGGTAGCTGCCTTCGAGAGCCGAGTTTTTGACAACGAGCAGGACGGCGTCACCTATAGCTACTCCTTCTTCCACTTCTGCCTGGTGCTGGCCTCCCTGCACATCATGATGACGCTCACCAACTGGTACAGGTGAGCACAGCCCAGCGGGCAGGGGTGGCCTAGTGTGTCGGCTGCCCCTCCTGGGGCCCAGTCCTGCTCAAGGCTGGGGCCTGGGGTCGGTCTTGGACCCTCCACAGAGCCTGCCCCGGCCCACTGCAGGTTCCCTGCCCCTGCCTTAGGGTCTGCTGAACTCCTGGTGCCTTCACAAAGTGACTGAGGGGGTGTCACAGGAGGGGCTGGGCCTGTGCAGGGCCACTGGGTTTGCAAATGGGGGTGGATTGTGGGTTCACATTTGGGATTCACGGTTGGACGTTTGGATTACAGTGTGGAGCTCAGAATCAAAGCCACAAGGTTGAGAATAGGAGTCATGAGGTCCAGGGCTGGGGTTTGGGCCCATGCAGTATCTCAACTTGACTCTGTTATTCAGGACTATTGAGTAGCAGTGATTTAGTGAACACACACACACACACACACACACACACACACACACACACCACACACCAGGGCTGGGTCATTTGGTTAAAATTGGGTTTGGAAGGCCGTAAAGCCAGTATTGAAGTGGCTGGGTCAAGGAGTTAAGATTTGGGTAAAGTTCAGGGGTCAAGGCTGGGTTATAGGAGCAAAGATCAAAGTCAAAGTTAGATCAGGACTAAGGTCAGGAGCTGCAAGGTCCCAAAGTCAGGAACTAAAGTGACATCCAAGAATTAGGATCACACAATTAGAGAGCAGGAGTCAGGTCACAATTTCAAGGTCTAAGCCCGGGATCAAGATCAGAATTGAGAGCCAGGCATGGTGGCACATGCCCGTAATCCCAGCACTCAGGAGGCTGAGGCAGGAGGATTGCTGTGAGTTCAAGGCCAGCCTGAACTACATAGTGAGTTCAAGGTCACCCTGAACTACATAGCGAGACCCTGTCCAAAAAAAAAATCAAAATTGAGGTCAGAGTAAGGTCTGTGATACAAGGCTTTGTCCAGGGTCACAAAGCCAAGGAGCCAAAACATCAGAGACTGGGACCAGAGTTCCAGGGTAAGAGTCAGTGTAGGGCGTAAGGTCAGGGATTAGAAAGGACTAAGGTCACAAGGAAGATGGTGTGTTCCAGACCCAGCGAGATGCACAAGATGATCAGCACGTGGACCGCTGTGTGGGTCAAGATCTGCGCCAGCTGGGCGGGGCTGTTCCTCTACCTGTGGACCCTGGTGGCGCCCCTGCTCCTGCCCAGCCGTGACTTCAGCTGAGGCAGCCATTGGTGCCTGCCCTCCTGCTATCGGCCTCCATGACAGCCAACTGCCTGCTCCCCATACCCCGTCAGCCAGGCTGAGCCACCCCCTACAAGACTGGCCCTGGGCTAGGTTCCCCCATTTTCAGTGCCTTTGGGTCTGAGGAGCAGCAGGCTCACCCCTGAGCCCTGCCTTCCTGCCACCCCAGACCACAGAGCTGCCTCTCCCTTCCCTGGCCCTCATCACCCACACTCCCCTTCTCAGGACAGAAGCCCCCTCCCCTGCCCAGGAGAGGGGCTGAAGGAGAGGGGTGCCCAGAGCCACTCAGAGGGCAGCGAGCACTACGGTGCCCAGCACTGAGCCCGCTGTTCCCCACCTGGCCCCTTCCTGGACCATGTGCCTTACTGAGTCTCTAAGACTTTGCCCAATAAACACGACTGCGTGTGCCTTCCCTCATCCTGTGTCCCTCACCCTCAGTGCAGGGCTGGAGGTGGACTGTCAGGCCTGAGGGATGGGGGCCCAGGCTCTGTCCTCTGGGTCAGGGAGAGGCAAGGGGTTGGGGCCCAGGAGGAAGGACCAGGGTGCTGGGAGGAGGGAAGCGGAGCCCAGAGAAGGGGAGGTGGAGGCAGTGGGACCCGTGGGGTCCATTCATGTGGTTAGTACGGAGACAATAGGGCAGGAGGTGGCCAAGAGGGCTGCTCTCAGGGTCCCTCTGGCCACCAGCTGTCTGGTGTCATTTGCATGGGGAGAACCCAGTCATACCCTCACCTTCTTGCTGCAGTGGGCACTGACCCCTGCCTTGAGCCAGGTGCACTGCAGAACGCAGAGGAGGTGCAACCGAGCCCCAAGCCTCAGCACCCAAGGAGGCTCTCGTGCCCTGGTGTCACCTAGCCAGCCTGGGTCCTCTGAAATGTGGGAGCTGTGGGGCCCCAGTGGCCTCCAGGTGGGTCCTTGCCTCTCTGGCCCTGGCTCCCCATCATCCAAGGGGAGCACGTCATCCATGCAGGCTGTTGCACCCACAAAGCAGCCTCTGCAGTGAGTGGTTCATCAGACACTCAGGGGGTCACGTCAGCTCCTAGCTCCCAGGGGTGACTTGGTTGTGAGCACAGCTGAGGGCCACTCCGCCTTCCACTTGTGGGTAACTGAGTAGGCACAGACACAGTGTGGGTGCAGGGGACAGATGGCTGCATTCCTGGGTTGTGCGGTGAGTGCAGGGAAGGTGGCAGCACAGGGCCCTGTGGGGCCATGGAGGAGACACCTGTGGGCCAGGAGGGTGGTCATCCTGGCGCATGAGCAGGGGGAGCTGGGCCCAGACAGTGATGGAGCCCCATGCAGTGGGATAGCACAAGGGCTTCCAGGCCCCGTGAGAAGTGTGAGGTGGCCGGGTGCAGGGAGCACGTGGGTGAGGAGGGAAGTGTGAGCTGAGGGGCGGGCCAGGGTCACACAGTCCCTGGGGGCCCTGGGGAGGAGCCAGACACCATCCTGCAGGCGGAGGGGCCACAGAGGGGCTTGGAGCCAGGGAGGAGCACAGAAGGTGTGGGCTGAGGGTGGGAGTCCTGGGTGCTTTAGAGCTGCAGTGACAGGGCAGATGGTCATTTTATGTTGTGGGTTTTGTTTTTTTTTTTTGGTACTAGGGATCGAACTTGGGACCTTGTGCTTTCGAGGCAGGCAGGCAGGCAGGGTAAGCACTGAGCTAAATCCCCAGCCAGATGGTCATTTTAGGATGATTTCCCTGGGTGAAGTAGCAGGGAGCAGCTGGGGCAGGCAGGGCCTGGGCACCTACAGTGGGGCATTGGCTGAGGGAGCCTCTCTTGCTTCTGGAACAGGTCTTGGGGATGCCCATGTCCTCTGAACTTCCCAGGTGAAAAGACCCAGCTCCAAGGGGCACACAAGGCGAGGAGCTGCCTTTGGCCCTAAGGACCTGTGCTCTGCCTGGTGAAGACATCTGCTGTCACTGTCCCCAGGCCTGGGCTGCTATTACTGCATTGTGCCTCAGCCCTACCTGTCCGGGGGATCTCTGCACCCAGGCTGTGGGGTGCTATCCAGGCCGAGTGAATGCAAAGCTCATAGATCATGTGAGGAAACAGGCAAGTGGTCCACCGAGATGAGCTTCAGGCTTGGCTAGTTCTGTGTACATCACTCTCTAGCTGTGTAACTTTAGGTACGTTGCTTGCTCTCTCTGGCCTTCCATTGCAATTTCCATAAAATGGCAACAGTAGCTGCTTTGTAAATTATAAAGCCCTGTGCATTCATTGCATGGACAGTGTGCTTAACCAGTGGACATTGCCAACTTCCCCCTTTCCCACCTGTATCACAAAGGCTGGAGAAACCGTCTGGTCACTTTGCAGCTTCCCTGAGAGTTAGAGGGGGCTCCAGAAAATAGCTGGGCTAATTAGATCTAACTGAAAATGCCAAAGAACATTTCCACAAAAGTGTCTGCTTTCCTGTTACAAGGTATTCACTGCTGGTTCCCCCATTTGATGACTGACTGCAGTACTAGGGATTGAATCCAGGGCCTTCACAGCGAACTACATTCCTAGTCATTTTTTAAGTTTTGAGCCAGAGTCTCAAAAGTTGCCCAGGGAGGAATCAAACTTGCAATCCTCTTGCCTCAGCCTCCCAAAGTGCTGGGTTTTTAAGTATGCACCACCACACCCGGCTCCCCTTTCTTAACGCTAAATGATGTTAATGTTGCAGCAGTGTCTTGGGACAATGAGGCAACAGACCTGGGAGAGAAATCAACAAGGTGAGGGTGGAGGTTCAGAAAAGGAGGAGTGCGGTTCCTCGATGCACCTGGGAACTGCTGCTTCAGAGCTACTCTGCCGGCTTCAGAAAACAAGCCCCAGTGTGGTTAGTTGGGTAGGAAGTTTCTTGCAGCTGCATATATTTCTAACTGATATAGTAGTGAGGTGTTCATTTATTTTAGCGATAATAAAAAACAGTAAGTGGGCTGAGGATTTAGCTCAGTGGTTTCGCTGGCTGCTGCGCAAGCGCAAGGACCTGAGTTCGATCCCTGGTACCAAAAAAAAAAAAAAAAACCCTCAAAAAACAACAAACAAACCAAAAAACCAGTAAGCAAGAGAAACTTGGCTGTATAGCTCAGGACTATGGGTAGCAATAGTATACAGTGTGCACACTCACACAACAGATATGTATGTATTATGTGTGTCCATAAAATATCCATGCATGATTACTAACAGGAGGACCTGCAAAGAGTATTTGAAGAAGGTCTGGGAGGTTTGTGGGGGAGTGGGGAGCAGCAGAGATGTTACCTATGGAACACACAGGTAACCCACTTCCTCTCCCACTCTGGTTGCCATGTTCGTGTTGGTGGGGAGCTGGAGCCCAGAGGGAACTTGATCCATGGTTCTCGGGGTGCGGAGAGGAGGCAGGCTGGTGCTCTGGGCTGGAGAGCTGGCGAGGCCTCAGAGGGTTGGGCACCCTCCTCACCCAACCTCCTCTCAAGGTCTGTGAAGTGTGCTGCTGGGATTTCAATTGGGATTGCATTGAATCTATATAGCAACTTTGGAAGTGTATGCTAAATATAATTTTGAGTATTACTATTGATGCATATAGAATGTTTCCTTGGGCCGGGGATGTAGCTCAGTGGTTCCAGTGCCTGCCTCATAGGTGCAAGATCCTAAGTTTGATCCCCAGTACCAAAAAAAAAAAAAAAAAGGTAGAATGTTTCCTTCTATTTCATTGTTAGTGTATTTCAAAACATCTTATAGCATATCACCCATTACAAACAATTTCCAACATTGAATCACAGTGTTGGTATTCTATCCAATAGGTTTTACCCCTGGCAAGAACATTTTCTGACCTAGTTCTAACATTGGATTGTTCAGGTATACATGACCATTTTGTAGCACTTTGACTAGACAAATATTTACTTATATGACTGTTCTCTTCCTCATCTGAATCAAGGTCCTCATTCTGTACCTCTCTGACATATTTGTCATATGTTGCTAACTTCTTTGGTTTACATGATCCAAGTCATCATTGGTAGCTGACTCGCATTCAGCCTTCTCCCAAAGTTGTAAAAGCAGATTTTCACATGACATTATACTGAATTGGGCTAATTCTACAAAAAAAAAATCAAAAGGAAACATTTAATAAAAAAATTATAAATGCACAAAATGTAACAGTGCATAACATGGGTAAAACTCACCCAATTATACTTTGACACACGTGTATACTCCTTGCCATTCATCATATCAAGTGGGTGAACACAAAGATTGCTTCCTATATTCCCCCAACACAGCTACTGAGATGCCCAGCTGGCTACCATTATACTAAAGTAGATATTTTCATTAGAAAATTATGGAATGGGCTTCTATGGCCCAGTATGAGGAACTGAGGGTTTAAACCTGAGGTAGGACAGTGAATGTGTATTGCTAGCCTTGCCAGGTGAAAGCAAATTGTTTCTGATGGGCCTTATGGGTAGGTATTTCAAAAAAGGCATTTGCCAAATCAATAGCTGCATACCAAGTCCCAGGGGATGTGTTATTCTATTCAAGCAAGGACACCACATCAGGTACAGCAGCTGCAATTTGAGTCATCACTTGATTCAGTTTACAGTAATCCACCAACACTCTCCAAGACCCATCCATCTTCTGTACAGGCCAAATGGGAAAACTAAATAGAGATATGGTAGGGACCACCACCCCTGCATCCTTCAAGTCCTTGATAGTGGCACTAATCTCTGCAGTCCCTCCAAGGATGTGATTGTTTTTGGTTTACTATTTTACCAGGTAAAGGCAACTCACATGGCTTCCATTTGGCCTTTCCAACTATAATAGCCCTCATACTACAGGTTAAAAACTAATGTGAGGATTCTGCCAAGTACTTAGTACAGGGGTACCTCAGTTCATGAACTTAATTTGCTTTTCAATTTTGGGGAAGATGGCCACAGTTGTGTTTGTCACCTGATGTGGAGTTTGTGAATGGAAGCAAAATTTTGTTGGACACTTCTGTTTGAGAACTGAATTGTTTGCAAACAGAAGCATTCATGAACTGCGGTATTACTATATATATATATATATATATATATATATATATCACAGTTAAGCATTCTGGAACAGGGGAAATGATTGTACAAGGACCTACTGGACACTGTGAATCAGATCTTTGCTAAAACTCCATTTATCATGTGACCTCCATTAGGACTCTGGTCTTACTGGAGGGCTACATGACATTTTGGATTCCCTGGAATCGTTAGTTCAGAACCAGTGTCTAGTAGTCTCCAAAATGTCTGATCATTTCCCTTCCCCCAGTGTACAGTTACCCTGGCAAAAGGCTTTAGGTCCCCTTGGGGAAGGATGGAAGACAGATTGACCATATAAATTTTTGGTGGTGCCCCATGGTCCTTCCTCATGGGGACATGGCCTCCCCTTCATTCAAGGGGTTCTGGGTTTGTAAACTGGCTCAAATCTAGGAACTGGTTGAGGGGCTGTGATTCTCTGTTACTACAATGTGAAGTCAGTTTCTATTCATTTGCCCTTAAATTTTTTCTATTATATAAATCTAGTAAAAATTTTGTAGGCTCTCTCTGTCTATTTTACTTTTGGGAACATCATGGCTAATCAGCCAACACCATAGGCCTACATGTGTCAGACCATTTTGACCATTTTTCTGCTTCTGCTTTCCATTGCAATAAGTGCATGCACCTTGCCTTTGGCAATAAAGTGCTGCCACTTGACCCCTACCACTCCGGGATCCAATTAGACCCATTGGGATCCACAGTTACCCAGTTGAGTAACTGCAATCTCCACAGTAAGGTATGGCATAGGACCCCAAAGCATTTTGGGTGGTTTTTGAGACAGAGGTATTGTCTTTACGGGTCAAGGAGAAACCAAGTGTCAGTGGCAGACAAAGAAGTGATGTATTGGCAGTGGATGCCTGAAGTTGAGCTGGCAGTGATTATCCAGGGGCTGAGATGGGGTACTTGGGAAGAAGAGAACCAGACTGGACAAAAGCCAAAATTTTTATTTTGTGTACCAAGAGGGTTGGTTGAGGTGGGAAAAGCAGAGGCTCAGACCAGCTTAGAGAAACTGTTGTGGATGAGAAAAATTAAGTCCTAAACTTGTGATCTAAGATGTGGGCACATAGGCGGGAGACATTTAGGGTAATTTATGACCTCTACACAGATTGGCATTTGAGTGACAAGGGAGACTTCTGAGAGTATTGGTGTGTCAATGTAGGTGCTATGGGTAAGATTTCAAAGTTCAGCCCAATAGGTTTGCATAAAAGAGCTGGAAAGAGAGATAAGTAAGGTCAGAGATTTGATCCATTTAAAATGAGGGTGTAGAGAAGCATTAAAGAGGGTCCAGTTGGAAGAGTCCATGGGCTATCCCTGGGTACTCCTGTTGGGAGAAAGGACCAAGTGTGGTCAGCAATCTTATACTAAAGATTGGTTAGTGGATTATAGAAGGGTACAGGCTCTTTTGAGTAGCCGATGGTAAGGAAAAGGTTCAGGACTGGCCCTGGGAAAGGCAATAACTATGATCCCAAGGAGGAGGAATGACATCAAATTGAGAGTTGAGGCAGACACCTGGGAAGTGGACTAAGCCACACCAGTAATGCTGCAATGAGTCCCAACCTAAGAACAAGAGCCCAGACAGCTCCCAGCACAGAGGAGGCATCCGGGTCAGCGTGCCATGGCTCCCAGCCTAGAGGAGACTTCCAGGTCAGCATGGCACAGCTCCCAGCCAGGAGGAGGCTTCCAGGTAGGCGTGCCACAGCTCCCAACACAGGGGAGACCTCCGGGTTGGCATGTCTCAGCTCCCAGCCCAGAGGAGACTTCTAGGTCAGAGTCCCACAGCTCCCAGCCAGGGGGAGGCTTCTGGATAGGCATGTCATGGCTCCCAGCCTGGAGGAGGCTTCCGGGTAGGCATGACACAGCTCCCAACACAGAGGAGGTGAGACACGTGGGCACCAGGAACACCCCCCCCACCTCCCCCCGTCGAAATGAGAAGATAGGTAAACAAGCCTCAGAACCAGACTTCCAGATCACCTACAGCAACCCTAAAGGGAAACGAGATGGAACACTCTCATACTCAACCACGTGGACTCTCTGAACTAGCAACAAAAGAGGATCTGGAAAAAATGAAATCAGAAATAATTTCTGACGTAACAGCAAAGATTGTGCCTATAGTGCAAGACATGATTAATAAATCTAGAGAGGATACAGATAAAAAAAATACAGGCGCTGAGGAACATGATGGAATCCCAACATAGGAAACAAATTGAATCCATAAAACAGATGCAAACAGATTTCCAGGAGACTGAAAACTCCACTGAAAGGCTATGCAGTAGAATGAGCCAATGTGAAGACAGAATTTCAGATATAGAAGATAAGATTGCAATTAGTGAACAGGAAAAGAAAAAATTCTTTAAAATTGTAAGGGACCACAAGAAAACAATCCAGCAGCTGCTAGATGATGCAAAGAAAAATAACATAAGACTGATTGGAGTCAATGAAGAAACAGGAGAGAGTGCAGATGACATAAAAAAAAACTGTTCATAGAAGTGATGGCAGAAAACTTCCTAAGCAGGGGAAAAGAATTTGACATACAGATAAGCGAGGCATATACGACTCCAACTAGCCTTGATCAAAAAAAAAATCTACACATAGGCATATAATAGTTAAGATTCCAGAAACCCAACAGAAGAACAAAATTCTACAAGCAGTTAGAGAAAAGAAATAAATCACATACAAAGAAAGCCCATCAGAATCACAGTAGACTTCTCAATGCAAACCCTCAAGGCAAGAAGAGCTCAGAGTGATGTGTTTCAAGCCCTAAAGGAAAACAACCTGCAACCCAGATTGATGTACCCTGCAAAACTATCTTTCAAAATTGATGGTGAAATAAGATACTTTCATGACAAAGAGCACCTTAGGAACTTCATGAATACCGAAATAGCACTCCAAAAAATTTTAGACAAAAGCCTAGGAAAAGACAATGAGGATCACAACACCAGGAAGCCCAGCAGAATGAATCCATTGGGCATGACAAGGAATTAAAAGCAAAGGGGGAGAATCCAACAAAAAGAAAAAGTCATGATAATGATAAGTCAATACATATCAGTTATAACCATCAATGTTAATGGTCTCAACTCAACAATCAAAAGAAATAGACTGGCAGAATGGGTCAAGAAGCAAGACCCACCAATATGCTGCATACAAAAAACACACTTAATTCAAAAAGAAATTCATAGACTGAAAGCTAAAGGGTGGAAAACAATACTCCATGAGACAGGAACCCCCCAAAAAGCAGGAGTGGCTATCCTCTTTGCAGATCAAGTGGATTTCAAACCCACACTGATTAAGAGAGACAAAGAAGGACACTATATCCTTATAAAGGGAACACTCCAAGAGGAAGAGATGACAAACATAAATATCTACGCACCAAACACTAGTGCACCCAACTATATAAAACAAATACTAACGGACATGAAAAACCATATAAGCACTAATACAATAGTAGTGGGGGACCTCAATACCCCACTGTCACAAATAGATAGATCAACTAGACAAAAAACAAGCAACGAAATACTAGAACTCAATCAAATTCTTGAACATATGAACTTAACAGATGTTTACAGAGTGTTTCACCCCACAAAATCAGAATACACATTCTTTTCAGCTGCACATGGGTCATTCTCCAAAATAGACCACATACTTGCTCATAGAACATATTTAGGTAAGTGCAAAGGAATTGAAGTTATCCTCTGTATATTATCAGACCATAGTGCGATGAAACTGGAGATCAATAGGAAAAGAAACTGCAAAAATTTCATAAACACATGGAAATTGAACAACACACTTCTGAATAACCAATGGGTCACAGAGGAAATTAAAGAAGAAATCAGACAGTTCCTTCAAATAAATGACAATGACAACACAACATATCGGAATCTATGGGACACAATGAAAGCAGTCTTATGAGGGAAATTCATAGCAGTGAATGCTCATATTAGAAAAACAGAGGGAGCCCAATTAAACAACCTGATGCTGAATTTCAAGCTTCTAGAAAAAGAAGAGCAGGACAAACCCAAAGCTCATACAAGGGAGGAAATTATAACGATCAGGGCAGAAATCAATGCAATGGAGACTAAGAAAACAATACAAAAAAATCAATGAAGCCAAGAGTTGGTTCTTTGAAAGAATAAACAAATTGACAACCCTTAGCCAACCTTATCAGAAAAAGGAAAGAAAAGGCCCAAATCCATGCAATTAGGAATGAAAAGGGTGAAATTAAAACAGACCCAGCAGAAATCCAGAGGATCATCAATACGTACTTCAAGAAAGTATATGCCAATAAGATGGAAAACACAGAAGAAATGGACAGATTCCTAGACATGTATGAATTACCAAAGTTGAATGAAGAAGACCTAAAAATTCTAAGCAACCCAATATCAATCAATGAAATTGAAAATATAATTAAAAACTTACCAACCAAGAAAAGCCCGGGTCCTGATGGCTTCACTGCCGAATTCTACAAGATATTTAGAGAGGAACTACTGCCACTACTGTTTAAACTCTTCAATGAAATTGAAAGGGAAGCAATACTCCCAAAATCATTCCTGGAAGCAAGCATCACCTTGATCCCCAAAGCAGAGAAGGAACCAACTGAAAAAGAGAACTATAGGCCAATCTCACTAATGAACATAGATGCAAAAGTCCTTACTAAGATATTGGCAAATAGAATGTAGAAGATCACACACCCTGACCAAGTTGGATTCATCCCAGGGATGAAGGGATGGTTCCACATACACAAATCAATAAATGTAATACACTCTATCAATAGAGCCAGGGACAAAAGCCATATAATTATCTCAATAGATGCAGGAAAAGCATTTGACACAATCCAACACAAATTTACGAAAAATAATGAATGAAATCAAATAATGAAAAAAAATCAGAGTAGACAGTCTCTAACTCAATCTGATAAAAGCTATCTATGAAAGGGCCAGGGATTTAGCTCAGTGGTTCTGTGACCTGCCGTGCAAGCGCAAGGACCCGAGTTCGATCCCCGGTACCAAAAATTTAAAAAAAAAAAAAAAGCTATCTATGAAAAACCATCAGCCAATATCATACTAAATGGTCAAAAACTGAAATCCTTCACACTAAAATCAGGAACAAGACAAGGATGTCCGCTATCACTCCTGTTCAATATAGTTTTGGAAACATTAGCCACACCAACTAGACAAGAGCAATAAATAAAAGGAATAAAGATAGGAAATGAAGAAGTCAAATTGTCATTATTTGCAAGATGACATGATTCTCTATATCAAAGACCCCTAGAACTCCACCAAAAGTCTTCTAGACTTAATAACCAAATTCAGTAAAGTAGCTGGATATAAGGTCAACACACAAAAGTCAAGAGCTTTCCTCTACACAAACAACAGGTTCACTGAGACAGAAATAGGGCAAACAATTCCTTTCACAATAGCACCCAAAAAACTGAAATACCTAGGAATCAACCTAACAAAAGAAATCAAAGACCTCTCCTCTGAAAACTATAGCACTTTGAAAAAAAGAGATTGAAGGGGATATCAGAAAATGGAAAGATATCCCTTGCTCCTGGGTAGGAAGGATCAACATAGTGAAAATGACCATACTTCCAAAATTGCTATATAGATTCAATGCAATCCCAATTGAAATCCCAGCAGCATACTTCATGGACCTTGAGAAAACAATCCAAAAATTCATTTGGAACAAGAAGAGACCCAGAAGAGCAAAAGCAATTCTAGGCAACAGAGACATGGCTGGGGGTATTACAACCCCCAACTTGAAACTATACTACAAAGCTACTGTGATAAAAACAGCATGGTACTGGCAAAGAAACAGACCTGAGGACCAGTGGAACAGATTAGAAGATGCAGAAACAACTCCAGACACACTCAGCTACCTCATCTTTGACAAAGGAGCCAAACACCCTCGGTGGAGAAAAGATAGCCTCTTTAATAAATGGTGCTGGAGAAATTGGGTTCAACTTGCCAAAGACTAAAACTAGACCTATATCTTTCACCATGCACTAAACTAAAATCAAAATGGATTAAAGATCTAAATATAAAAACAGAAACGCTGAACCGGCTGGAACAGAGGTTAGGTAGAACTCTTGAAGACATTGGGGTAGGAAAAGACTTTATGAACCGCAGTTGCCTGTGAATTAGCACAAACAATCAACAAGTGGGATCTCTTCTTACTAAAAAGCTTCTGCACAGCAAGAGAAACCACCAGCAGTGTGAAGAGACAACCCACAATGTGGGAAAAAATTTTCACCAGCGGTCCCTCAGACAAAGGTCTACTATCTCTAATCTATAAGGAACTTAAAAAAATCAGACCTCCCAAATTTAAAGATCCAATCCAAAAATGGGCATCAGAAATGAACAAACATTTCTCACACAAAGAAGTAAACATGGCAAATAAACATATGAAAAAATATTCAACATCACTGGTCATTCGAGAGATGCAATTGAAAACAATGCTGAGATTCCACCTCACCCCAGAAAGAATGGCTGCTATCGTGAAATCAACCAACAACAAATGCTGGCAGGGCTGTGGGGAAAGAGGCACACTGCTCCACTGCTGATGGGAGTGTAGACTGTTGCAACCACTGTGGAAATCAGTATGGAGATAACTCAAAGAACTAGGACTGAAAGTCCCATTTGACCCAGCTATTCCCCTGCTGGGTATCTTCCCCAAAGAATTAAAAGAATCATACCACAGTGATATATGTGCACCCATGTTCATAGCAGCACAGTTTGTGATAGCTAAAACTTGGAAACAGCCCAAATGCCCATTAACTGGACACTGGATCAAGAAAATGTGGGGTTTTTTTATAAGATGGAGTACTACTCAGCCATCAAAAATGAGAAATTAGAGACATTTATTGCTAAATGGATGCACATTGAGGCGATACTCTTAAGTGAAATAAACAGGACACACATGTGTAAATACCAAATAGTTTGTCTAATGTGAGAAACTGAAAGTGTAAATAAGGGCTAAAAGGTCTAATAGATAATGTGAAATAGGAAGAAAAGGGGCAAAGGGGAAGGGGAAGTGGGAGGGGTAGGGGAAAGGAAAGAAGGGAATGGAATTAATATGAGAAAATGAAAAAAAGGAAACAAAGTCTTTGTAAATAGGGAAGGATGGAGGGGTTGAAGGGAGGGCAGGGGAAGGGGAAAAAAATAAGAACCAAGAGAGTATGTAAAGGTGCATATCTCCAATGATGAATGTCATTGTATTGTACACCTAAAATGTACCAATAAAACGACATAGAAAAAAAAAAAAACAAATTTAGCATGACACCTCACTATCTGAATTAAAAGCCTTCATAGCAGGACTTTATCATTCTTTTTTTTTTTTTTGGTACCAGGAATCGAACTTGGGTCCTTGCACTTGCGCAGCAGGCGGCAGAACCACTGAGCTAAATCCCTGGCCCAAGATTTTATCATTCTAATCAACAGAATCTAAAGGATTTATGGAGATGTGACAGATGTGGTGTTGAGATTTTTAGAACAATGACACTCAAGAAATTTTGTTTCCTTCAAAATGGCCTACATTTTGATGACTGAAAGACACACCAAGAAAGAAAAATTCCGACAGTTTGGCTGCTATTCACTCATTTGTTGAAAGTTTTGCTTCAAACTGTAAAGTAGTTTATACATCGTTTGAGTACATGACAACTGATGAGCAACTTGCTTTATTTCATAACCATGAAATAATGAAGGTTTTGGCACTATATGCCATGTAAATCTTTCAAATACGGTATAGAAATATATGCTGTGAAGACATTTTACACCTTGAATTTTGAAATTTATCCTAGAACTCAGCCACCAGGTCTTTCTTCATTTAGTAACAAACTGTGTGACTTTGTGAACAGACTTGGTGCACCTATTTCAAAAAATAATCCAGATGTCACAGTTGACAGCTGGTTCACTAGTTACCCACCGATGTTATATTTGTCAAAAGAACACCAGTTGACCAGCACAGGAACTATTCAAAAAGAACAAAGCCAAGATTCCTGAAAAAATGTTGCAAGTTCACAATAGAGAAATGTATCAAAAAAGAAAAGAAAAAAGGAGAGAAAATTATAGTACGATCTTTAGATTTCAGAAAGACATAACACTGGCCTCCTATATGGTGAAGAAAAGGAAAGTGGTATTTACAGTGTCAACATTACACTGTGATAATAAGATTGATAGTGAGGCCAGGTATGGTGGCCAGCCTAGGCTACATAGTGAGTTCAAGGCCAGCCTGAACTACATAGTTCATAAGAAGCTGTAAGAGAGGCCACCATCCACAGTGTTCTAGGGGTGGAGACACCCAATCCCTTTGGAATTAACATCTTGAAACAGAGGACATGGAACTACAGGACTTAATGTTTGCCCTACTGTACTTTGGTCTTGCTTCTGTTCTATTCCTTTCTGTTCCCCTATTTGTACCTTTTGGACTTGAAGGGTTTTTATTGTGTCATTGTATATTGGAAGTGTTTAACTTTATTTACATTTTTACAGGGGTTCAAAGCTGAGTTTGCCTTAAATCTTAGAGGAGACTTCAGACCTGGACTTTTCAGCAATGCTGAAACTGTCAGGACTTTGGCGACTCTTAGAGATGGACTAAATGTCTTTTGCATAAAGGAATGTGCATGAGTCTTTTGGGAGGCCAAGGCCAGAGCCAGGGCTTCTACCTAGATGTCCCCCAAAGCGTCATGCACTCGTAGGTGGGGCTTTTTGGAGCTGGCTGGATCTAGGCTGTGTGATGCTGGGATTAAGGGTGTGTGGTACTAAATCAGTCCACCGATTGGAATTAGCACAGTTCTGGGTGGCGCCACCCAAAAGTCTGGCACCCTGGAAAGGATATAAGGGAAAGGCAGGCTGGCTGCTTGGTGCTCACTATTTTCTGTTGCCTTCTGCCTGCCCTCCCATGCCATGAAGTGTTTCTCCTCTGTCATGCCCTTCTGCCATGCCCCCCTGCCTTGGAGTCAGCTGACTATGGACTGAAACCTCTACAAACTGTGAGCTGAAATAAACCTTTTCTCCTTTAACTTTGGGTGTAGGGTATTTTGTCTCAGCAATGAAAGAGAGTAACTAAGACAGACATCAATTCCCAATATTTTACTTGTTAGGAATCTGGTTTAACAGCCATCCAACCTGGCTGCTTTGAGTAGGAAGGCTCAGTTCATGTGTGCCTGGGCCGTTGGAAATCTCTATGCCTGATTTTCAGCTCCATCACAAACCCCAACTATTGTCGTTGTCAACCCCAGAACTTCTGCCAGCCCCTCAAGGAAGATCTTGGCCCTCTCTGTGCTTCCCAGCTTGGCCATGCTGGTTAAAGCTCCTTGCCTGCCCTTTTTAGCACTGTTCAACTTGACTGGCTTATGGGACAGGGCCCTGGTATGTTGGGATCCCTGGAGAGGGGCATTTGCCTAAACACTCTGGTAATAAATCTGCAAGCCATGGCAGAAAAAGGCTAGCTAACTCCAGCCAAATAGCAAAGATTGCATGGTCCCATGTAGCTGCCCAAATTACTTTTATTTTGGGTACATTTTCTGACCTTTTCACTTGACTGGCATCATTTGCTTTTTGCCACTCTTTGATAAAGCAGAAAAATAAGCTGTGGAACTTGAGAGACCTTCAGATTTAGATCCCTGGTAAGTCTCCTTTTAATATCAGACCTTGCTCTCTCTTGTTTCTCAGCCTTTGAGCTCTTTTGGGTCTGTTGGATTGAGGTCATCCAGTTTTTGTTTTTGTCTTTTTTTTTTTTTTACCAGGGATCAAACTCAGGACCTCACACTCGCCAGGCAAGCACTGTACCGCTGAGCTACATCCCTGGCCAGGTCATCCAGTTTTTTTATTTTGTTTTGTTTTTTTGATGTTTTGGTACCGGGGATCGAACTTGGGTCCTTGCGCTTGCGCAGCAGGCGGTGAAACTACTGAGCTAAATCCCCAGCCCCTAGATCATCCAGTTTTGACAAGATATCTTAGTTACCTTTTTGTCACTGGGACCCAATAACCACCACCTGCAACTTGAAAGAAGAGGAGTTTGTTTTGACTCACAGTTTTGGAAGTTTCAGTGTATGATTAGCCAGCTCAGAGGTAGAGGCTGGCAGAGAAAAACTGTTCACCTTGTAGTGGCCAGAAAGCAGAGAATGAAGGGAGAGGTTGTGGAGGGAAGTGTACCCTTCCAGGCCACACCCTCAGTGACCCACCTCTTCCAGCCAGGCTCCACCTCCTAACAGTACATCCAGCTATGGTTTTATCAATGGATTAATCCACTGATGAGTAGGCAGCCCCGTGATCCAACGGCCTTCCAAAAGCCCCACCTCTGAACACATGAGGATTTGGGAGATTTAAAATATAATCTAACCTATACAGGAAGGGAATCTGCTTTGTCATTTGAGCTCTTTGGGATCCTGTAGTAGCATATAAGACACCTACAAGAAGGGCAGATTGAAGCCGTGAGCAGGATTTTCCTGTCACAAGGAAGAGATCTGCAGGGAGGACAGTTTGGAGCTGCTGATGGCTCCAGCAAGAATCAAGGCAGATTACATCACTCTAACCCTCAAGGTACAATACTATGACTTGGCTTGGCACATGGGCTTTGAGGGAAAGAGGTAGGTTAAGAAACCAGGATTTTTGAGAAATTTGTGTCTGTACTATCAGTAAGACCCCTAGGGAGAATTATAAGTGACTAATCTAAATTATAGCTTTAAGCTTAAGATAAAAAAATACCACATAGTCAATTTGTTTAAAAATACACACTGATTTAATGTATTTGTTTTATGTATTCTATATATTTTCCTGTCTATGTACCATTAATATGTGTTTACAATGACTGTTGATTTAAGGTACAGTAATTGTCTTATATGTTCTTTCATCTGTTAGTCTGTGCTTGTGCTAAATAACTTGATAAAGGCCACAAATCTGACAGCTACAGCAATAGTCCAGTTAAGAACTTATCTACATGAAGACCTCTGGACTCCAGAGCAAAGAGACAAATGCTCCCTCATTTTGCCCTCAGAGAATTTGAGCAGGGCTCTTATCGTAAGGCCTGTACCTGACGTCAGCCTGCGGAGTGGGGGGTACAAAAGATGATGCCCTCAAGTGGGGGGGCACAGTTAACTCTTTCAGTGGCTCACCCGGTGGTTTGCAGGGAGTAACTTCTTTTCTTACCTTTAATTGCCCCAAACTTGCTCTGCAGAACATGCTTCTTTTCTTTTCTTACCTTTAAGAAATGTAAAACCTTGCTACCCTTTGTGCTCATCTTGACTAAGTCATTGTTCAGGACAGGAAGAACCTAGAAAGTACCTCTAGAAGGAGACTCCAGAACCCTAAAAGTCAGCAACAGGGGGATTGTTGGGTTCCAGAGGACAGGAGTCAACCAACTCTGACTCATTCTGCAAAAGGAGGTCACTGTAGAGAAGGATGCCCCCATCTTTCCTCAGGAAGACACATGGTCAAGCAAGACCCTGATCCATCCTGTCAGATAACACAACTGGTAGAGGAAAGGACCTGAGGGAGAAAAAGGCTCTTCACATGTCCCCAAAAGTAACCCCTGAGGAGCCTTGACTGACCTTGAAAGTAAAAAGGTTAATTTTGATTACATACTTGATTACATACTCCCAAAAGGAAATTGTAAGCTTAAAAAAAACAACTCAATGTGGACTGTCCTTTTTGTATTACCCACTCCCCATGTTTATGTTAGGTCTAGGTCATTCTATCAAAAACCTACTCAAGTTCTCGAGAGAAGTCTACATGCAGGTCTTTGGGAATGGTTCTTCGAATGTGTCCTGGGATTTCGTCAGGCTTCCTTTCCCAGCCAGTTTTAGCCACACCCTAGCTTCCTGCTATTTCCCCTGAAAGACACAAATCCCCGTAATTCTTTATGGGTTGTTGAGGGAGTGGAGGTCTCTGTCCTCTCTAGCTTCTTCTGGCTGGACAGTACTATAGACCCTACCTACTGGGGATTATGTGCTCTCCAACTTTGTTGGGGTACTGTGGCTCACTGACTGGGTTGAAGAGAAAAACTGTTAGAAGACAATGAGAAAACAACTAGTGACTGTGGAGCTGCCTGTTTGATGGGAGAAAGTAACTTTACTGTTATGTTGGGGATGTAGAACCCTAATATGTACAGATTTCCATGCTTCTTGTGGAGGACAAAGTGTGGCAAAGGATGGGATTACAGGCTTGTGCCACTTTGCCCAGCTTGCAAATTGGTTTTTAATGGCGGATGTGTTCTTGGGCTGTGAGAACAGAGTTTTGGAGGAAAGCAGCAGATTTCCTTGGTAGAAGACTCCTCTCTGCTGCTGGAATAATCTATTGCCCCTTCATCCTCTGTTTCCTCCTGTGTGGGTGCAGAGGCAGCTCTCATTGACCAGCTGCTGGTGCACCGGGAATGGGATCTGCCTCCTCCACAGCCCTATCCTTCCTACAGACCTTTGTTAGTTTACTTCAGGGGATATCCCTAAATCATTTTTTCTTTCTTGCTCTTTCTTTTTAATTACTTTTATTACTTGTATTTTATTTTCTTGGTTCATTATCTATGTGCTTTTTTGTCTTAACTGCAATTGGAGTGATCTATCTTTGTTCTGGTCTTGACTCTTTCCTGAGAGCCAGGTTCTCCTCAGCAGCTGTGTCACCAGGAGATGCCAGGGCTGCTCCTTCTTCCTGCTGAAGGCTGAGCCATATTCCACTGGGTGTGTGCACCACTTTGTGTTTATCTGTTCATCTTCTGAGGGAAAATGGATTGTTTCCACCGTAGGCCCTTGTGAATAAAGCTGCCGGGCACAAGGGTGTACAGCAATCCATGGGACCCTGCTCTCGTTTCCTTTCCTTTGGTATATATTTGAGAGTGGAGCTGCAGGATCATGTGGTGATTTTATGTTTAATTTTTTAGGAGCTGCCTGAGTCCTTTCCACAGCAGTGGTACTATTTTGGATTCCCACTGGCAATAAATGTGGATTCAGTTTCTCCACGTCTTTGCCAATGCTTTTGCTGTTGTTGTTGTTGAGAATTACCATCCCAAACTGTTTAAAGAGGTATCTCATTGTGTGCAGCAGGTTCTAAACTGAGGTCAAGTACTCTCTCTGGAGGTACACTAAGTCTGGCTGTGGCGAGAGGACATTTGTGACGGGCCCCAAGTTGGGGAGTAAGAAGATGGATGGTCCCAGGGTGGACTGGCAGGGAATGGGTGAGATGCAGCTGGACCTCAGGCCCAGGGCTCCGAGCGCTGGTCCCTGGAAAGCAGGGAAGGCCTGATGGAAGTGGGGTGCTTGGGAGGAGGCTGGGCTGGAGATGGGGAGTAGGTGGGGGCACTGAGGGCTTTCTTGGCAAGCTGAGGACAGGCCCAGACTCCTCCATTCCTGAGTCCACTCTCAGGCCTTTCATTCCGCCTCTGTCCATGTCCCTGTGCCCAGACTGCTGGGACCTCCCCAGTCCCCCCTCCCAGATGGTGGGACTGAGAAAGGCCCTGGGGTGAACAATGAAGACCTGAGAAGAGGGAACCCCACCAATGAGAAGGAATATTTCCAAGTAAAGACATGCTGATTATTTCAGCACGCACCTCTTAAAATGAAGAAAAAAAAAAAAAGACACACTCCTACATAACCACAACACTATTATCCCACCTAAACAAGTCACAGTAATCCCCCAATTCATCTGAAAAACAGCCCATATACAAATTCTCAATTTCCCCCCAAATGTCCTGTCTAGCCAGTGTTTTCAAAGTAGGCTCTAATTTTACATTAACCACACATCGCAGCAAATTGTTATGTGTCTGAATTCTCTTTAATGACCTCCCTCCTGCTCCCTCCTGAGAGGCTGGAAGGGTGGAATTGCATAATAGCCCAGTAATCTGAATTGGCCTGATTGTTTCCTCTTGATGTCAGTTAATTTTTCACTTCATCTCCCGAATTTTCTGTAAACTGGGATGCGTGTCAACCAGCTTGATTAGATTCAAGTAGACCACTCTTATACAAGAACAAGTATGCCAGAGTGGAGAGGCGTGGAGGGAGACTTCATCTCTAAACGTATCTGTCCCCGGCCAGGAGGGAGATGAGGATTCTATGTGCCCCCCACCCCCCACAGATCTGTGGCTGCCAGGAAGATCAAAGCAAAACATCTTGAATAATTCAAGTGTTACTAGATGTTCAATTATTTTAAAAACCACACATTTTGCATTCTGAAACTTTGACTACCCAGTTCTTCACGGAAATTTTTGCCTTGGCAGACTAAGTCAACACCCAAAGCTAAAATAAAATGAGAGGATGCTTTAATGACCCAGGGACCATTGTTGTTGCAGAAGGTGAAAGTCTTGAAAAGGGAAAGGGAGGAGGATCCTTAGGAGCCTTTAAACTTGTATATATATTTTTTTCTTGTGATGGGGTCTCACTATGTTGCTCAAGATGGTCTTGAACTCACGGGCTCACATGATCCCCCTCCTCAATCCCCTGAGTAGTCAGGACTTGCCCAGCTAAAACTGTATTCTTAAGTGAAATGCAAATAGTATTGTGAAAATGAGAGAAGCCATAGAAAGAGTTTCACATAAACTTTCAAGGTGAAATTTTGTATTATATAAATTATAGATGTGACATATTTGTTATATGTTATAACAACTATATATTATGACATAGAGGTTTGAACACTGACTATCTTTTCTCCCATCCTTAAGTGGTTTCATCACTGATGGGGTCTGAGAAGTTCCCCCAAAGAGGACACAGGAACCTCAACTGCCCCCCAACCCCACTCTCTACAGAAAAAGAATTTCAGGAAGTGTCTGTCTGAGGTCTGCAGATTTGGTAGGCAGAGTTAGAAAGTAAGGAGAAGTAAAATGAAGGTGGAGATGCCAAGCTTTATCCTGCTTTTAGTTACCCATTGAGTATCTGCCTCTAGGTCGCTGGCAGCCTCAAAAGAAAACACAAGTCATGTGTTTAATCAGTAACAGGTTAGGGGTACAGGAGTTTGTTAGCCCTCTGTCTCTGTGGGGGTCTCTGATGTGTCACTCTTTACCTCTCTTTGTTCCTTTTACCCTGTCCACTTTGAAGGGAGTGTGTATTTTATAACACCTGAGGTGTTCAGCATTGTGTTTCCTTAAAAACTCAAGTCCACCGAAGACATGTTCTATGACAAAGCAACAAGTAATGGCATTAAAAGGAACCTTTTTTTTTTGGTACTGGGGATCAAACTCAGGACCTTGGGTTTGGGAGGCAGGCAGAGGCACTACTGAGCTAAATCCCTGGCCCAAAAGGAACTTTAAAGAAAGAAGGTTCAAATAGTGAAACTGAGATAAAGAAAATTAGGTTGATGAAAATATAAAAAAAGCCAGGCTTGGGGCCGAATGCCTGTAATCCCAGCACTTGGGAGGCTAAGACAGGAGGAGTGCTGTCCAAGGTCAGCCTGAACTATACAGCAAGACCTTGTCTCAAAAAAAATTGCATATATATATATATATATATATATATATATATATATATATATATATATAAGAAACCTTTAGAGAAAATGCCAGACATGTTCATGCCTTCCCATTTGTTATTTTCTACATATCTAGTGTGCAGAGACTATTTGTGACACTAGATGCCGCTGTTCCCTACCTTCTCTGGTGTCCCTCTGGTGTTTCCTCTCTGGTAGTAGCTGGTCAGCTCCTCTCAACACCTGCGTGCCTTGCTTGGCAGAGCAAAAGCCTTCATACTACCCAGACTCAAGGACATCTTTGAGAGGGTCACCTCTCCTCCAAAGAGACTTATCCTGAGTCTCTTCCATCTGAATGTGACTCGCATGAGGAGGGAGGCTTTGACTTGTTCATTGCTATTTCCTCCATACCTACATCGCTCCTAATCCATAATAAGTGCTCAATAAATACTTGTTGAATGAGTGAATGAACCACCCAGAGTATGTTCCTGTAGAGAAATCCTGGAAATGCCATATTTCTATCTCTCTTATACTTCCTATGGTGTGTTAATGCTCCTTAAAGCCAGTGCTCCAGGTAGATTCCTGACAGGTCAATGCCTGGTGCCAGTGCTGAGCTCCTCCCACTGCTCCCTGAAGGAAAGGGAAGTCTCAAAGGATATATGAATTGGTTAAGCCAGATGGGTCAGCCTCAGCAGCAGTGACAAATGACCCTCACATTTCAGTACTTGAAACAAGAAGGTCTACGAGTCCATGAAGGGTTGGCTGGGAACTAGGTGGACAGAGGATCCATTGGACAGAGCAGCCACATGCAACGATTGCTCCTGAGAGGTGGAGAGAGCGTGTGGTGAACCAACACTGGCTCATAAGCTTTTCACTGGGAATAATGTATCTCGTCAGCTCAGGCTTCCTTAGCCAAAACAACTTACAGTATTGATCTTTTCTGTTTTATATCAAAATACCTGAGAATGTTACTCTATAAAGGAAGGAGATTTATTTAGCTCAGTTTTGGAGGTTGAAAATCCAAACAGCATGGTGCTGGCTTTGGTGAAGATCTCATGAAAGGAGGCATCGCAGTTGGAATGCGCTGTGACAGAGATCATGTGGTAAGACAGGAAGCCAGAGAGCAGGAGGGGCCAATTGGCTTTTTATAACAACTCTCTCACGAGAACTAACCGGGGTCTTGGGAGACCAGCATTCATTCCTTCTGAGGACAGAACCCCACTGACCTCCGGTTAGGCTCTGCCTATTTATGTATGTATTTAGTGCCCCTGAGGATGGAACCTATGGGCATTTTACCACTGAACTACACCCCTAGCCCTTTGTATTTTAATTTGAAAAAGAGTCTCATTCAGTTGCCTTGAATTTGTCATCCTCCTGTCTCAGCCTCTGGTGTGTCTGGGATTAGGCTCTGCCTCTTAAGGTTTCTGCCCTCTCACATAATGTTATACTGGGGACCAAGTTTCCAGCACATAAAACTAAGGGACACACTCCAGTCATACTCATCCATGTTGACAAGTCACACGGCCACACTCACCTTTGGAAGATTGCAATTCTCTGCTCATTTACGTCAGATTTAGCCATGTGTCTTGCTTTGGCTACTGATCTTTGAGTAGACATGTGCAACCAGCCTGGGTCCTGGAAATGACGGAACAGAGCCAGGCTGGCACACAGCACGAGTGAGAAATCAATCCTTGTAGTTATAAACTACCGTGATTTGGGGATCATTTGTTTCCACAGCATAATTTAGCTTAAGCTGATTGATTTAATGTGATGGTTAAGGTCAATTTTCAACTTGACTGGTTTGGGAGCTGCCTAGAGGATTAGTAAAGCGCACTTCTGAGTGTGTCTGGGGTGGATCATGGTGATGTGACTTTAGGCACTGTATCTGTCCCCTGACCTTTCTTGTTTGGCTCTGTTACTCTGCTTGGCTTCCCAGTTGCCATAGCCAAAACCTCTTTTTTTTCTACCATGCCCTTCTGCCATGATGTTCTGCCTTGGAGCCAGCCAATCATGGACTGAATCCCCTGAAACTGTGAGTCAAATTAAACCTGCCTGCCTTTAAATTGTGGGTATTGAGTATTGTGTCCCAGGGAGAAGAAAGCTAATACATTCAGTAAGGGAGTAATTTTACCATGTGCTGAAGGGGCATGGTGGACAGCACTAAGGATGACCATGTGTGGTCTCTTGAATTGAACCCTGGAGAAGAACAGCAGCTTGCCAGGTTGGGAGGAAAGGGTTTCAGGAAGAAGGAGAAACATCTGTGAAGCCTGCGTATGTGTTGGCTTATTCAGTCCTTACACCAACCCTGAGAAGCAGCACATGTTAGTCTGCCCTGTTTGGCAGAGGAGGAACAAAGATTCAGAATGATCAAGTACTTGCCCAGATTAGCAGCAGAGCTGGCTCAAACCTAAGCAGTTTGGCTGCAGTTTCTTTCTTTTTCTGTTTTTGGTACCGGGGATCGAACTTGGGTCCTTGCGCTTGCGCAGCAGGCAGCGAAACCACTGAGCTAAATCCCTAGCCCTGGCTGCAGTTTCCATGAACTTCACCATCATGTTCCACAGCAGCTGTGTCATCACAAAGTCATGTAAATTTGGAGGAGGGGTTGCTGGGGATTAAACCCAGGGCCTTGTGCATACTAGGCTCTACCTCTGAGACACACCTGTACCTTCATCGAAAGTTTGAACTTCAATATCCCCACCCATAAAATAAGAACAGTATTACCTTGCTCTCCATGGCCCCCATCCTTGATTTAGCCCATAGACTCGGGTCAGCTGAAACCAGTCTCATTCACCTCTTCCCACCAGACTCTGGCGAGGTCCAGTGTTTGCTGAAAGTGTCCCAGAAGTCCTGCCTGGAGTTGCGGGGGCAGCTCTGTCCCAAGGAGTATCCCCAGGTGGAAGTGGGTGTGGGAAAATCCTCCCAGGATGACATTGTCTTTCTGCCTCCTGGCGATCCCCCAGGACACTGAGTCACAGCACAGGAACCCACAAGCTTCACCCTGAGGGCATCCCTGTTCTGCTGTCGGTCACGGAAGCCCTGAGTCATGACACTGGACTGTGACACCCCTGTATGATGATGTGGGGTGAGTTACGTGACCTCTAAGTGAGAAAGGGGAGGTCCACACTGCCCGTGGAAACTGGGGACATTTGGCCCAGAGCAGGGCTAACGTGGGTGAAGATAGCTCCATCTGCAGGTGGCTAAAGACTCCCATGGAGAAAGGTTTTTCTTTTCCTTCTGCAGTGCACTCCATATTTAATTTTTTTTTGCCTTTTAAATTTTAAATCAAACCATACAGATACACCTAAAATAGTATTAAATAATATAAAAAGATAATGCAAATCAGCAAAATTGCCCCACATTCCTCATCTGGACTAGCAGTTCTCACCCTTGTCTGGAAACTGGTGATGTTTTTACAAAACCCACCCTTCCAGGAGCTAATGTGACCAGGCTGGAAGAGGCCTGGGCATCTGAATTTTTATTAGTCCCAGTGATTTTAAAAATCCACCTAAGACTGAGAACCACTTCCCAGTCTTTCTCCCCAGAAGACTTGTTTCTTTATTTTCTTTCCTATTCATGAAGTGTGCTTTTGTGCTATTCTTTCCTGATTCATCATCTTATGTATTATTTGTTGACTTCTTGTTATGACTTCTTGAGTGTATTAGTTTTGAGAATTTCAGCTGCAAGTAACATAAACCCCACCAGCAGTGGCTTAAATAATAAAGACATTTAATTCTCACACATCTGGCCAGAGTTGGTTCAAGGATGTCACCAGAGGTTCCAGTTCTTCCCATCCAGCCATTTGCCCATTGTCAGCATGCAGTTTCATTCTCTCCACCCTCGTCCTTCATGGTCTAGATGAATCCTGGTTGTTCATATCTGAATGATTCTGCTGGCCTGTCCCTAAAGGTCTGATTTATACTTCTCCTCTCCAAGTCTTCTCCCACCACCCTCAGTGGACTCAGCCCTCTCTTCTGCAATAGGCTATGAGCATACAAAACTTTATCAATCCCCATTGGGAGCTGAATCTGTTGGCTGTTCTGCTCACATTCTAGAGGTCCTGGGCTTCTGGAAGAAGGAGGAACAGTTATTAGTTATTCAATGTCTTGTGCATAGAAGATGCTAGGTGCCTCCCTAGAGTCTATGAGTACATTAATCAATTGACAGTCTTTCCCTCAGATCTTTTATCTACATTTCATTCTAGTTTTCACTAATAAAATTGGAGGGGCTAGATGCAACCAGCAACTCTCAACCTTTGAATTATTATTTATGCATGTGTTTTTCTGGAATGAAGATCCATGAATTTTGTTGAGTTAACACAGAGGGTCAGCCCAGAGCGCTTTTCAGGACTTCTGGATTTCATCATCTTTCGAAGTCTTTTGACCTTTGACATTGTCATCACCATAATCATCATCATCATCATCATCATCATCATCATCATCATCATCATCATCAGGAACAGCTGCTGCTGTAGTTTCCTTAATGTTTACTATGTTTTCTTGTTCCAAGAGAAGAGGGTTAAATCTCCCACTAAAATTACAGATGTTAGTATTCATCAGGTTCTCATAAGAGCTTCCACGGGCAACAGCCAAACCCTGGTTTGAAGCATCTTCCAGGCCCTGCTAAGACCTCACCATCATGATGAGTTAAAATGAGAGGCACTGTGCATCATGAGATCCCAGCAATAGTCCCAGGGGTTTTGTGTGACCGACCTCATTTGACTTCATGATAACCCAGGGAAGCAGCTGTTACTTGGGCCATACCTTACAAACCAGAGTCACCATGCTTAACCTCAGTAACCTGTGAACACAGGCACTGAAGCCAAGAGCTGTGCTGTATCAATCACGTGCCTCAAGCAAGTCATCTGCCCTCTCGTAACTTCAATCTGCTCATCTAAAAAGTGGGAATCAGAGTCTCCCCTCAGCTGAAATCATGAAAGTGCCCATTTGTGATGTTGGATTGAGTCTGCACATACTCCAGAGAGGGAAGGGCCCAATCCTGCCCGAGGTAGGGGTGGACAGTGGCAGGGTGGGGTGGAGAATGGGGGACTTCCGCTCTGTGTGCTTCCTCAGGTGGAAGTGGATCTGGGAAGATCCTTCTGCAATGACTCTCTCCAGCCTCTTTTAGGGTCACCCAGGAAACTGAGCCAACAGGCCCCACCCTAAGGGCATCCCTGTTGTGTTGTCTGTCAAAGAAGCCTTGAGGCATGATGCTGGACTGTGACACTTCTGTCTGTGTGACCCTGGCTGAGTTATGTCACCTCCAGGTGAGAAGGAGGAAGACAGGCTGAGGGATCTGGGATGTTTAGCTCAGAGCAGGGCTAACGTGGATGGAGGGAGCCCCATCTGCAGGTGGCTGGAGGCTGGAGGCTGCCATAGGGAGAGGTTTGTGAGAAGAACACAGCTCTGCAAGGCCTTTGTGATTTTTTTTAACCTTTAGCTTCACACAAATTTCAGATCTGAATGATGCACAGCACAGTTGAGGTCTGTCAAAAAGATTCCCCAGTATGTCTCTTCATCTCCTGGTTTTGGCTCACAGAGGCAATCCCTTTTAGATATTGTAGGCATTTCCTTGGTATTTTCTCAATATTTCCAAATCACCTTTTGTGACACTATTTCATGATTTGATGCTTTAAAAAAAACATGATCACTTTCTGTCTGAGGCCTGATCTTTAGTTCTTTTGTATTTCTCTACTTCCTCTCTCCAGCCCTCCCAATGTATTTCATCATGATTTTAGCTAAATTAATAATTTGTAAGAAAACAAATAAACAGATGGAAAACCAGGAAAGCACTTGAATATGCATTTCTTAAAATAAAACAAACTCTTGTCAGGCGATTAAAAATGTTCATGATCACTAGTTTTCAGGGAAATGCAAATTAAAATAACAATAAGATATCAACTCCCACCTATTAGGATGGCAGAAATTAAAAAGTCATTGTATACCTAAAATGTACCAATAAAAGAATAAAAAAAAGTCAAAAGATAGCAAGTGTGGTTGAGGTTGTAGAGAAAAGAAAACCTTTATAAAGTATTGATGGGAATATAAATTAGTAAATCATTATGGAAAACAGCATGGAAATGCCTTAAAAATGTAAAACTAGACCCAGGTGTGGCTTAGCAATTTAGCAAGACGTTGTCTCAAAATAAAAAATAAAAAGGGTTAGGGATGTAGCTCAGTGCAAAGGCCCTGGGTTCAATCCTCAGTACTAGAAAAAAAATTAAAATGTATATCCCCCAATCCCAGTTCTGACTATATATCCAAAGGAAACAGAATCAGTATCTTTTTTTTTTTTTGGTACTGGGAATTGAACTCTGGTCCTTGTGCTTCCGAGGCAGGTGGCGGAACCACTGAGCTAAATCCCCAGCCCCAGAATCAGTATCTTGAAGAACATCTGCACCATTATTCACAATATCAAGCTAAGGAAGCCACCTAAATGTCCATTAGTGAATGACCAAAGGAAATGTGATATATGTATAGATATTATTCAGCCTCATAAAAAGGAAATTAGTTCCCCAACACCACAGAAAGCAAAATAAAAGGAAGACAAACGGAAAGACAAAACAAAACAGAAGGCTGTCTTGTCACTTGTGAAAACATGGGGACAATACTTAATAATGTATTTTGTATTTGAAATTTGCTAAAATTTGCTTAGATGTTCTCACCACACATTAGGTAAGTATGTGAGATAATAGATATATTAATTACATTCATTGGCTTGATATTAATAATTATTTCACAATGTGTATCAAAATGTCAAGTTGTATACATTAAATATTTGCTTGCTTTTTTTTTTTTTTTCTGTACTGGGGTTTGAACCCAGGCCCTTTGTACTGAGCTAAATCCCCAGACCTTTACAAAAATTGTTTTTTTAAAATTTTGAGACAGGGTCTCACTAAGTCACTAAATTGCCCAGGTTGGGCTTAAATTTTCGATTATCATGACTCAGCCTCCCAGAGTCCTGGGATTATAGGTATGGGCCACCACATCTGGGTAAATATATTTGTTAATTATATCCTAATAAAGCTGGAAAAAATAATGCTATTACTTTATTATGATTTATGATGGTTTAAAATATGGCTCACTGCCTTTTACCTTTTATCTTAAAAGTTATTGGGTAGACAAAGAGTTTCCTTTTGTTCCTGTGGAACGAGCCAAAGAATTGCCAAGTGCACACCCACCAGTCAGTAGCAAGCAGCTACATTTATTGAAGATCACGGGAAGTTGTGCTCAGGGCAAATCCATGCCAACAAAAGATATAGCAGAGACCTAGAAAGGTGCGCGGTAACAGAAAGTGACTGCACACAGGTCAAAGCACACAATAGTGGCAACAGCAACAGCATCAGAGCAACAAAAAGCATGGATAAAGAATTAGGCTTTTGAAATTTAAAGGCCAGACACCTCTGCTTAGGTGCCTCCTCTTATATCTCCAGGTGTGATTGTCAGGGAATTTTTTGTTGTTGTTGTTCTGGGAATTGAATTCAGGACCTTGTGCTTGGCAGGCAGGAGCAGTACCACTGAGCTAAATCCCTGGATGACAGGGTGCTGAGTCATCATAGGGTCTCTGAACATGCATGATTGTCCCAGCATTCACTCTGATCTTAATTATAACATGTAGTACATATTTATGAACCTGTAATGAGGTGGGCATAGGGTAAGGGTGACCAGAAGTTCAGGCTTGGAGATCCAACATGCATGTGCTCTCACCTAGAGCATTAGAAATTGTCTAGGTTTTGTTATTTTATTTTCTACCCCTTTTAGGACAATGGAAGCAAGACTAACCATAGGGTGCTGTTTAGAATTAAATGGAGGGGGGCTGGGGATATAGCCCAGTGGCACTGTGCTTGCCTGGCAAGTGCAAGGTCCTGAGTTCAAGTCCTGATACTGGGAAAAAAAAGAATTAAATGGAGGGAAGGGACTGACTCTCTCAGCTCCATTATTTCTAACTGTACTACTTTTGGATTAAACAGATCAGTACAGTCTTAGGAGGCTGTACACCAATTTTTGTCTGAGAGTTCATGGTCAATTGCCACACCACCAATCCCTGAAGGCCCAGCCATTTTTGTACCCTGCTGTTCCATATGGTGACCATATTCTCCTTGCTTGCCTCTAGGGCTGCATGCTTCGACTTGGCCTGTGCTATGCTGCAGGACCTTATCTTTTCTTTTAAGTCAGAAAGCCCATTTCAATGGCAGAATTTCCCCCTTTATCTGCTAAACAATACTTTTCAAAGATACTAGGGCTCAAGGGAACACTGATGTGATTCTCAATGCATTTCTCCATCTTTGTGTTAACGGATCAGGGGTCTTATCTAGGTTTTTGGTGTCCTGAGCAAAGAATTGAGCAGGACATTTGAAAGCAGCAGCAAGATCAAAGATTTATTGAAAATGAAACCACTCACAGGGTGGGAGTGGGTCAGTGAGAAAAGGAGGTTTGGTCCTGAGGGTTTCAAGCACTGGAGTTCGGGGTGGGATTGAAGGGTTGATGTGAGGTTTCACTCTTGCCAATGAGCAGCTTGACTTTGCTGTCCATTGGGTGGTGGAGTTTTTGACCTTTTATGGCCCCAGGAGAAACTGTCATGGCACCCAAAGCCCACAGGAGTTGGGTGGTGGTGGTGGTGCCAAAACAGCACCTCTGGCCAAGGGGTAAAATTGAACTCAGATGGTGGTTTGAGCCCAGAAAGTGGGCTCCAAGATGGGTCACCCTGCCTATATCTAGCTATCTTCTCCCAAACTTGGAGAACATGTGTCCCTCTGGACCTGGATCAGGAACATAGGCTGTGGATGACTTGTTTGAATATTCTAAGTGTTTGGATTCCTTCCTGCCAGGAAATTTATACCATTAGATTTCATTTACCCCAGGCTACCACTGAGTTCAAGTGTAGCTAGTCAATGGCGTGAACATTTAGAGCTCTTCCTGAATGCGAGAGCTAAACCTCCAGAAGGCAAAGTGTGGGCAACCAAGCCAGCGCAGATGAAGAAATTGGTCTGAGCTAAATTGATTCCTGCCCTCTGGGCCTAGAGCCTGCACAATCAATTCCTATAGGTTCGGTGGGGTTTTGTTAACATAAATTGGTTAAAACTTGCAAATTTTTTTTTCCTATACTGGGGATCAAACTCAGGACCTTGAGCTTATAAGGCAGATGAGCGGCCACTGAGCTACATCCCTGGCCCCTGCAACTATTTTGATATATCAGATTTCCCTTCTGGGGATTGATGAGGTCATTGCCCCGGGGCAGTGAAGGGTGGCAGGATGGTGCATAGAAAATTGGCCGTCACCTTCTACTCTTTACAAGTTTGTAACACAGCTCTCTAGAGTTAGAAACAGCTCATTTGTCCAGGAAAGAAGGTTAATTATGCTGACTAGAGAAGCGTGACTAGTCTTTGGGCTTGAGGTTCTCAGATACATAAATCTCCCTAAATATCGTCATCATAATTCTTAGAAGGCCTCCATCCAAGCCAAACCTTCCAATTTATGTGAGAGCTCAGAGACCTGATATGGCTATAAAACTTTATTTTACTTGGTCAACTAAATGAATATATATTCTGTATAATACCACCCAGAACAAGATATAAGACCCAGAGCATTCCAGCACCTTGGAAGGCTCCCTTCTGCTCCCTCACAGTCAAGAGCCCCTCACCCAGCAGTAATGACTCTCCTGACCACTGTCAGCAGGCATCACCAACGGGATCCGAGGGGGCTGTCACCAGGATAAGGAAGCTAGACTCACCTGATTCGTAGAATTGAGTTGTAGGTTCACTGGGTCCCATCTCAGAAAAAGAAATTTTATGTTGTGCCAATAAGAGAGATAAAGGGATTTATTAGGCAGAAATGTAAAAGTACACACTCAAAGAAATAGAGCATGGGTCCTCAAGAGAGAAAGATGTCTCATGATCTGGAGTTGAGTATTTTGGGGGTTCTTGGGGCATCTTTGAGATGGGTGCCAAGATGTGTATTTCTACTGTCTGTTACGTCACCCATCTGGTGCCTCTGTTAGAATGTAAGCCACGACTGTGTTTGAAGTTGAAAGACTGCCCACCAGCATTACTGCTTCTTTGAGGAAGGAGATGTCTGGGAGGAAGCACAGTTTACAGGTGAAAAGCACAGGCCCAGAGTCCAGAGCAGTCTTCGGAGGCCCAGGATGGGTTCAGCTAGAAAGAGGAGGGGCCGCCCTGCGTTGGGGGAGGCATGAGGCACTGGGGAGGCCCCAGCAGGTGCCAGGGTGAGCCCTCAGCAGCCTGTATGGAGGTAAAGAGATGGCAGAAGGAAAACAACCCTGGCAGAGGCAAAGGAAGGCCTAGGAGGAGGTGGGCTGATGAGGTATGTCTGGTTTCCCTCTTGGAGGGACTTTCGAAGGAATAGTTAAACTTATGGAAGAAGGCAAGAATGTGCAGACAGGAAGTGGCCAGTCAAATGCCAGGGACAGTGGAGCCCAAAGTGGCCCAGCATCTGTGGTGCAAAGACTGGGCCCAACCACCAACTTGCTGGCAGATCTGGGGGCCTCCTCCCTTCTCTGGACCTCAGCTTTCCCAGCTACAGTACAGGAGGGAGGATGAGAGAAATTCAGCCTTCTGGTACAGTAGTGGCAGGAGTCTGAGCTCAACAGTATCCCTGTCACAGGAGGCTGTCCTGGGGTGGAGGAGTTACCCAGTGGCCCCCCTGCTCCATGGGGATCTGGGCTGGGTCAGCTTTATCCATATCTGTCTGCCTAGAGCCAAGATGTTGAGGTCAGGCTGTGGGCCCCACAGATTCTCCAGGCAGGGCAAGGTGGCATCTGTCCCCAACCCAGGCTGGTGGTGTCACCCCAAACTGTGCAGAAGACTCAGTAGGAGCCTCTTACCCATCTTCCATCCAGGTACTGAGCTCTGCCTGGTGCTGGTTTATTTTGAAGGATATAGACAAAGAAATGCATGGGGAGGAGTGACAAGGAGACTAGGGCCTCTGCCCTCTCTGAGGTGCCACTCTCCAGGAACCTCCACAGGTCCAGCTGTATGGAGGAAAGCTCTGCAAGCCCTGTCCTTTGGGTATCATGGGGACGTCACTGATAGACTGGGTGGGAAACCTTGCAAGACCTGACCACGCAGTTTCTCTTGGCTTCTGAGGGCAGCATTCCTCCCTCCCGGGTACAGGGCAGGAGCCCTCTGGAGCAAGGAGGGTCTTTGACCTCCTGTTCAACAAGGGTAGATCAGAGAATTTCTTTCTGGCTGACCTCAAGGCGGAGGGGTAGGGGAAGATCAGCATTTCCATGACCTGCTCTGAGAAAGAAGTTCTACTTTCTAAGGCCCGGCTTGGAGAAGGAGTATCGAGCTAGGAATTGTAAATGAAAACCAAAATATACATAACCTCACATTGGCCTTTATCTTACTAATCCTAGATCTCCCATGCATTAGGGTGACCCCCTATTTATGTACTAATTCTTAAAATATTTACTGAGGCGATCTCTGGGCTGAGTCTTACATACATTCCAAGGGCACAGACAGGCAGAAGAGGCCCTGACTTCCAGCCATCACAGTCTGCAGGGAGAATTCTTATGGACAGAAACACAAAGACCAATAATGATAGTGAGGCGCTTTATACACATTTTCTCATTTAATCCTCATTCTACCCCTAGAGGCCCCATTTTCCAGATGAAGAAACTGAGGCTCAGAGCAGTCGACTAATGTACCCACAGCCACAGTGTGAAGAGAGGAAACTAGGCTGATATCAAAGCCATGGGCTTCACCCTGTGCTGTCCCAGGGAGGAAGGAGGGCCACAAAGAGCAGCAAGCAGAAGACCAGCTGCAGAAAGGGTAGTGGATGGGACAAGGTCACAGTGGGTTGTCTCTGGGTGAAGATCCACGTCTCTGCCGCCCCAGGCATAGGGAGGCCTGGCCCTGCCATCCCTGCCCAGGCAGGGTTGGCACAGAACAGTCAAAGGAAGCAGAAGCTCCCAGCCAATCTGCACGGGAGCAGCAGAGGACTCAGGTCTCAGTCCAAAGGTGGGGTGCAGGCCTGCTGGAGGTGACAGCTGACATCCCAGAGGTGCAGCTGCTCCAAGGTGGTGGCTTTGGCCTGGGAGGGCCATCGAGTCACCCAGAGGGCTCAGAGGTTCCCACGGAAAGGGAGGGGGAGAGCATGGGGCTGTGACCAGACACAGTGATGCAGAAAGCTCACATTTCCATTCAGAGAAACTTTCAGGGAGATTTTGCATCTGTAGCAGAGAACAGGAGATCTTCTCCAAGGCAGGCTGGTGGCTCCTGTTGGAGTCTGTGGTCCCCACCCTGGTCTGCTGAGTGGCATGGACATCACTGGGCCCTGGTCCCCACTGCAGAGTGGAAACAGTAGGTGGAGGTTCCAGGACCCCTCCTCTCTTACGGTGGCTGAGGCTGCAGTATCACAGGGCCCCTCTCCACCTGTGCACCTGCCCTGTGGGCAACTCAGAGGATGTGCTCTCCTGCCTTGGAGGTTGGGCTGAGCAGGTAAAGGTGGCTGAGGCTTGGGGGCACAGCTGAGGCAGGTCCCAGGCCCCCTGAGATCAGGGCTGGGATGTGCTCTTCCCACAGGGATTTACCTAAAGCCCAGGAACATCGCTGACCCAGCTCCCTGGGGTGGGGCTGAGGAACCAGGTCACCATGGCCACAAGGTGAGTCTGGCTGTGAGAGGGCCAGGGATGCCATCCCAACAGGAACGAGAGGCCTCTGGCTGCTGGCTGAGCCCACTTTGGTCTCAGGCATCTGTGGCCAGCAGCCGGTCCAGTGGCTGCTCCAGGGAGCTGGGGTTCCAGTCCCAGTGCTGTCACCAGCACTGACCTGGGGCAAGTCTCCTCCCCTTGTACCTGTTGGTAAAGAACCTGGTCATCTCCTAGGTCTCTGATCTGATGTTCTGTGTGTGAAGAAGCCTGGAAGAGATCCATGTTCCCATTCCTTGGAAGACCTGTGTATCTTGCTCGCTGCCCACATCAGATCTGGGGTCTAGACACTGGCCTGTCCTACAGATGGGAAAATTCACCAAGGCGCCATGGGGCTCTATGGGGCTGAGAGTGTCGGGGGCAAGGACTCACCAACCTAGGAGCCCCACCTCCTGGGCCAGCAGGGAACTAGGGGGAGGAGGAGGCTGGGTCCTCAGAGCAGGCCCTTTCCAGGATGCCAGAACTATGCCTGGCAGAGGCCTCGGCTACAGTCTCAAGGATGAGTACCCCTCTGGGGGGCCTGAAAGACCGTCTGGGGCCCCCTGGAAGCCCATGGCCAACTGGGCTCACTGGCCTGGAGCCTGGGGCATCTGCCCAGCAGGTGGTCCTAAAGAAGTGGTAGGTGAGAAAAAGGCTTCCTATTTTATGGCTTTGCAAGGCAACTAGACAGCTCTTCTTCCCAAGACCCCGCCCTGCTGGGGATCCTGGATGAGCTCATCTGTTCCCTCCAGTCCTCTCCTCTAACACTTGGGATTTACCCAGGGCCAAGCCATTGTGGCTTTGGTCTAGGAAGACGGTTACCTTCCTGTTCCTTGTTTTAAGAGTTAAAAGACCCTGGGTCAAATTCTCTTTGCCATGCGCTGACTATATGTCCTTGAACCAGTGACTTTGCCTTTCTGAGACTTTCTTTTCCCATCTCTAAAAGGAGGGGAACAATAGTACTTACTTCATAGAGCTGAGAAGATAAAACAAGGTAAGCCACTACCCAGCCTTCCGGCCTTGTGTCCTTGCCCTGGCAGGACCACCAAGACCCCTTCATGGTGGTCGACCTGGATGTGCTGGCCAGCCCCGGGTTGCTGTGCATCCTGGCCACCCTGGGTGTGGGCTTCGACTGTGCCAGCCAGGTGTGACTTGCCTACTGCTTCTTGCCTCCCCCAAGGGCCTGTCACCTCCTAGGGGAATAGCAATGGTCAGGAGTCCTAGGCTGGGCCCTGCAGCACCCAGAACAGTGCCTGGCACATGTGGTGCTCAGTTGTTTTTGAATAAATGAATGAATTTCTATGGTCCGTGTAACTAGGGCAGACAGCCTGAGCCAGGAAATAGAAGGAGCACAGGCTTCAAGCCACAGACCGAATTCCTGCCCTGGCACAGCCAGTTCATCTTCCTGAGCCTCAGTTTCTTCCTCTTTAAAATGGAGCCAACTCTACTTTCCAAGTGCAGTGCCTGGTACAGAGTAGGGATTCAATCAAGGGAAGCCTTAATAAGGCCCAGGCCAAGGTCTCTGTCCTCAAAAAGTAGAGGGTTTGAATCTGGGCATGGTGGTGCACATTTGTAATCCAAGCACTCAGAAGGCTGAGGCAGGAGGCTGCTACGAGTTCGAGGCCAGCCTGGGCTGCATAGTGAGTTCAAGGCCAGACTACACTGTATAGTGAGACCCTGTTCCAACAAACACAAACAAACAAACAAACAAAGAGTAGAGGAGCAGCAAGGAAACCCCCAACTTGGCTTTCACCCATGCCAGGGGGAGCTGGAGCAGGTACTGAGCCTAGGCATGGCCTCCTCTTGCATCAGCTGCAAATCCTCCTCTTGCAATCCCCCAAAACCTGTGTCCTACATCAAGTATGCAGCCTGCCACAAGGTGCAGCTCCTAGCCTCTGACAGGAGGAGGAGCTGACCAAGGTAGCCCAATACCACCCCTGGGCTGTGTGAGACTGAAAGAGGTGCAGGTGGAGACAGGGGAGGCAAACCAGGGCGTCTCTGTGGCTCTGGCAAATGGAGCCGGGCCTTAGCAACCACAAAGAATGCAGCCCCACATGGTAACTGGGAGAGGCCCAAGCAGCAAGCATAGAGGCTTGGATCAATGGGCCCAGGGCACCCTGGTGCCAGGCAAGCACCACCTCTGTGCAGACACTGGACAGAGCCTGGCATGCTCTGCATCAGAATTAATGCAGAAGGATCTGTGATGAAAAAAAAAATTGACATTGTAAATAAAGACTGGATTGGTTTCACTGATTTTCTCTTTTGTCTTGGGATCAAATCACCATTACTGATATTGTCTTTATTTAAAATTGTTTTTGATAGATAGAGCCCATGTCTCCTCCCTCTGCTTAAAATTGCTTTGTTTTATTCTTTGCAGATGTTTGCATTACTTTTGTTGTTGAAAACACTGCATAAAATGTTATTATCTAGGTTATTCAGTGTTTGGGCGCCCTTTAAATTTTCACAGATGTGAATAGCTGACTCATCTTGCCGTGCCTGGCTCTGATCAATTACTCAGCCTGCTTCTGGAGGGTACTGAGATTTGGGGTTTGGATGACATGCCCTCAGAGGAAATGGGAAGCTTCTGCAATGGAGCCATGGGAGGCACAGCTAGGGGGGTGACATCCACCCACCCATGAGTCCCCCAACCCAAGGATGGTCCTGTGGCATGTGCACATCTCTGAGGATACTGTGTATATCTTAGTTACTTTTCTTGTTGCTGTGACAAAATACCTGACACCCAAATTTAAAGAGGGAAAGGTTTGTTGTAACTCACAGTTTGTAGAGGTTTCAGTCCATAGTTGGCTGGCTCCAAGGCAGAGTGGCACATAGCAGAGGGGCATTGCAGAGGAGAAACAGTTCATTGGATGCAGAAGACAGCAAAAGCAATAAGGGACCTTAACAGTGTCTTTCTGTCCCTGTCTTTCTGTCTCCTTTATTTTATCCAGACTACTTAGGGCGGGTAGCACTCACACCCTTAATCCTAGTGCCCTTGAGCCTAGCATTGCACCATGAATCAATCCCAACATCACACACTCTAGATCCAGCCATCTTTGAAAAAGCCTCACCTATGCCTGCATGAGACTTTAGGGGGAACATCTAGACACAAGCCTTAACAATATCCAAGGCTGCACATTTCTGTGGGTGCCCATGTGGGCCAGTATAGTATTGAGGTGTCCGATCTGTGCTGTTCTCCTCTGCATCGTTGGTGTGGGGGTTTCTGTATGCATTGCCTTCATGCTGACCCTGGAGTTTCCATCTGTGTCTCCCAGCATCTGTCATGACTCAGCTTCCATGTGGGCTCCGACTGCCTGATGCCCCCAAGCTACCTGCAAGCTGTCTCAGATCCCTACTGCATGTCTGAGATGCTCTGTGGAGCCGGCCACAACATGGGTCTCCTGGATCTTGGAGGGGGCTTCCCTGGAGTGGAGGGCTGCAAAACCAGTTTGAGGAGGTGTGAGGGACAGCTCCAGGGGAGGATGAGAGGGTTCCTGGGTGTCCCTGCCTGGGGAGGAGGACAACTTTCATGTGTGGAAGCCTGTGTGAGCACAAGGCACTTGTGTAACTGGGAGTCTGTGTGCATGCCCTGGAATTTGTCTTTATTCAGAGGCCTTTGCCTGACTGTGCATATGTGGCTGTGTGCATGTGTGAACACGAGTGCATGTATGGCTCCATGTTTTTCTTTAGACAGGTTAGTGGCTGTCCCTGGTTAGCTACAGTCAGCTAGAAGTGTGCTCAACCCAAGGAACATTTTGTTTTTGCTGATTGTGTATTGATTTAAATATTCCCAACTTCACAGTTTTCAGGATGCTGCAGATTATGCACTTCCTGGGTGCCTGGGTCCCATCACCTCTTGGGCCACTGTGTCCTTCTCAGTAAAAGGGAAGCACGGATACCTCCCCATGGTACTGTCACGGGATGAAGACCAAGCCCACGGCATAGGGACTGGCCACAGTACAGGCTGGGGAGAAAGATCAATGCTGCCTGGCCCAGGACTTCCCTGAGGGGACTGGCATCGAGGTCACCGAGGAGCTGGGCTGCTTCTATGTGACTGCGTCTGCACAACTGCTGTCAATATCATTTCAGAGAAGGCCGTGCTTGAGCCCGGTGGGTAGGTCAGAGGGCACTGGGTCGGGAGATGTGCAGAGCATCTGGCCTTCACTTCTGGGTGCTTAATTAGCAGGAAAGAGGATTAGAGCTGGGTTTGGGAATGGACCTGTTTGTTAGTATTGCTATGTTGTTGTTCTGATGTAGACTGGGAGGTAAGGAACTAACACAAAGGTCTAGCTTACTGAGCAGCCATAATGCATTTATGCTGCCTTATAAGGGTGAAGCCCACGAGGTCCCAGGCACCCTTTTTCTAAGGTGCACCCTATAAGTAAAACAGATAAACTCTTTAGCAAGCATACAGTGACAACAGGTACAATTTTTTTTTGTTCAGTGCTACAGATGGAACCCAGGACCTCATGCATGTTAGGCAAGCACTCTACCACTGAGCTATATCCCCAGGAAAACAACACATACAAATTCTTACAACTAAACGAGGGAAGTGCATACAAATTCTCAAAACAAATAAGTTAAGGCAATATTGCTATAATCATATCCCAAAGGTTACCAACCACAGGATGACAGTGACTTTATTAACAGTGGACTTGCCCACCACAGATTTCTTCAATTGGTTTTTACGTTTTCTTGGCAGTGCTGTGGATTGAACCAAGGGCCTTAGCACTGAGCTCCATCCCTAGTCCTTTTTTTACTTTTTATTTTGAGAGGGGGGGGTCTCACTAAGTTGCTAAATTGCCGAGGCTGAGCTCAAAATTTCCATCCTCCTGCCTCAGCCTTCCAGAATGCTGGGATTTATAGGCCTGTAGCACCACACATGGCTCAATAGTTTGTTGCTTGTATGGGTAGGAGGGAGGTGGAGTTGCCGTTCGCACATAGAGAACTAACTAGAAACTCAATTTCAGGAAGAAATAGAGAATATTCCTGGATCTAAGCCACTGCGTTAGAGCTATTTCTTTGTTGCTTGGTGATAACTGACATGTAAATATTTACAAATCACTTAATCTCCTCCTTTATCCTTTTGACAAATGATTGGCCTACAGCTTCATAATCCCAAAGGCACTTGTGCCAAACAATTTCCTTTCCTTAGAGAGTTTCTCAGTAAAGAATATTGTGATGGAGGGCTGGGGATTTAGCTCAGTGGTGCCACCGCCTGCCTCACAAGCACAAGGTCCTGAGTTTGATCCCGGGTACCAAAAAACGCCCCCAAAACCCCAAGAATATTGTGATGGAAAGCACACGATTTTGGGCATCATTCTCTGAAGTCTGAGTTATAGGTATCTGGGCTCATTATTTCTTATGTCCACAATAGCAAGAGGTACTCATTAGTGAGGACCAAGGACACATGAGGTTCATATGCTATCTCATTTCTGCTCAATGGACTTGGGAGGTGGCTTTGGGTCATTTCCATTTAATAGGTGGAGATATTGAGACTCAGAGAGGGGAAGCGACTTGTGCACAGATAGTCAATGGCACAGCTGGCCTCTGGGCCGTCTGACTCTGGTGCTGGTGCCCTCGAATTTGCCCCACACGCCAGCAGAGCCGAGCTCTTGGCCTTGGGGTATCAAGATGAACTCTATCCGGAACAGACTCAGACCTCGGGGATTGGGGTTGGAGAGGGAGACTCTGTGGTAGCAGCTCCAAGAGAAGGGAGGAGAAGTTGACAAGAAAAATTGAAGTTGGCAGGGAAAATCTGAGAGGAGAATATCAATATTCAAGAAGTTCTGGGCATCTACATAATAGCCAAAATGCCCCAAATAGTAACAGAAATTATGTAACAGCCCAAGTTTAGATTTAAGAACTAATGTTCTGAGGACAGACTAAGATGGCTGGAAGAAACTGGCTTGGCAAAAGGTCATGTCAAAGGGTTTGGGGGTTGTAGGTGAGCATCAGCTCAGTATGTATCTGGAGGGTGAGGAAGGAAGCTGCTGTGCGCTTTCCTTGGCCATATCAGTGGAAGCAGAGTGTGCGGATGGAGGGAGGCGAGAATCGTGCAGCACTCAACACTCGTTAGAGTTGGGACCTGCTTTAAATGGATGGAGTAAGACATACAGACACAGGGACAGCTGTCACGAAGGAAAGGCTTTGTCTACACAGTTCTCAGTGATAGGAGGCCCACGCAGGGTCTGGTGGGGAGGCCCCAGGAGGGGGCAGGAGGCAGGAGAGGGGAAAGTGTGGGCTCAAGTCCTCACTATGGGTTTTGAGGGAAGGAATGGTCAGATATTGGTCAATTATTCAGTGGGCTCTGGGGTGTAGGGAGTAGGGACTCCTCCGACAAAGTGCCTCAACCTAAGAGAGCTCAGAAAAGGAGGCAGTGGGCTGGGCTGAGCTGTGACTGTTGGGTTTACAGGTGAAAGGCACTTGAAGGAGTCCCTTGCTGTCTCGGGAATTAGATAGTCCTGGGAGGAGCACTTCTCCTGGATCAGCTAGGCCCTGGATGCCACAGTATCAAGAAAATAAAAATAAGCCAGTCTGTTGGGTCTGGTGGATGCCTATAATCCCAGCACTCTGGGTGGCTGAGGCAGGAGGATTGCAAGTTTCATCCCACCTGGAAAATTTATCAATTTAGCAAGACCCTATCTCAAAAAAAAAAAAAAAAATCTCTATCTCTATATTTCCCTGAGAGGAAGGAAACTGGAAACTGACAAATCAGTATATCCTCAAAGAGCAACCAAAATGGAACGGAGTCATTTGGTCCTTGTTCTGCCTCACATGCAGCAGCTGCTCAGGGAACCTGGTCCAGGCGAAGGCCAAAAACTCCAAGCTGCATCCTGGGGGTGAATACCAGCCCCACCACATTCTCCTGTGGACTTCTGATGTGACTCTGTTTCCCAACTGTGAAGCAGTTCTCATATTACTTTTTTTTTTTTTTTGGTACCGGGGATCGAACTCGGGACCTTGTTGCTTGCAAGGCAGGCGCCAGAACCACTGAGCTAAATCCCTGGCCCGAAGCAGTTCTCACTGTACTTGCTCAGTGTGGCTAAGAGGATTACATTAATTATACCTGTGGAGGGAGGGTTGGGGCAGTGCCTAAGCTGCACAATTCATCACAGGCTAGTTACTGTTGCTATTACTGCTCTGGTAGGTGGGGCAGAGGGGCAGCGGAGACCCTGGGGACAGACCCCAGCCCTGAATGGGACAGAGGACCAGGGAAGGCTCCTGGGCAGGGAACAGGAGTTACCAGCACGATTAGAGGGTCTGGAGCTCAGGTTCGGTAGTGAGATCTGGCCAAGCTTCTCCTCAGTCCTGCCCGTTCCTGCTCCTAGGAGGCCACTGGAAGCTGGTGTACTATCTCACTGAGGGCTGCTATGGCACCTTCCACATCTTCCTCAGGGACCCTGTCCCTAGGACGCCCATTGTGGTGAAAGTGAGGGGGTCTTGAGTGGCTGCAGCACATCCCAAGCCTTGGTACCAAGTCAAACCCCTGCCCTAAGAGACAGGAGCTCAGCTAATCCAGGGCTCTGCGATCAGCACAGCACAAGTGTACACAAGGCTCTGCAGGCCCCTCTGGGTGTACGCATTTCCCAGTGCAGGCCTATGTATTTACACCTGTCCAGGTTGGTGGTGCACAGGTGTGTGGGTCTGCAGAGGTAGCATGAATGTTTGTTTGATTCCAGGTGTTTGCACACGTGTCTCTCTATATGCGCTGTGTGTGTTTGTTTTTCCAGAACCCTTGAACGTTGGAGGTGTGGAGACATCAAAAGTAGCAGTTCTCAAACTGAGCTTCACATTTGAATCACCTGGGAAGCTTTAAAGCTCCCACTGCCCAGGCCTTACTCACAGACCTTTTAAATCAGAATATTTCTGGACCTGGGATGCAGGCACCTGTCTTTTATTAAAGCTCCCTGGGCAGTTTCAGTGCACAGTAAACTTGGAGATCTAGCACTCCAAGTGCTCCTTGAGTAGAATCTTTCCATTATATAGATGGGAAAATACAGCCTGTGTGTTTGGCCTTTGTGGATGGACAGGGCTGGAATAAGAGATAAGCTCCAGGAGGACAGCGTCTCGGTTTAGTTCAGCTTGTGTGTCCCAAAGGCCAAGGACCCTGCCTGGCACACAGTAGCCACACAACCACCGGTCACAGTGGCTGAATGACATGGTCCTTGCTGGCCTATTGTCACTTGTGCCCTGGGGATATGCCGGCCGAAGCGTGGGGAAGGGGATGGGACCCTGGTGGGACTCCTCCTTCTCTGATCCTCCCCGTTGCTCCCTGCAGGAGTCCCTCTCAGACCCCTTTCTTGTCCCCTGCATCTTGTATGGCCCCACATGTGATGCCGCAGTTGACAAGCTCTTCTCCGAGGTGCAGCTGCCGGAGCTTGACACAGGTAACTGGCTAGCCTTCCCCTCCACAGGTGCCTACACCTACTCCATGAGCTCTACCTTCAAGGGCTTCCCGCCTGCAGCCATCCACTGCTACACCTTGGGCCCCCAGCTCAGCTGTCTGAGGGAGGAGCACAGGGGCAGGGCAGTGGGGGACTCCCAACAGGACCTCAGCTTGCCAAGGGAGCCTGCTGCAGAGCTTGGGCTGGGGGTAGGGGTGGGGCAGATCTAGGAAATCCAGAGGGCCCAATATGTAGGTGGCTGGACTTTGACACTGGTCACAGCCTCTCCCCTGGGAAGCCCAAGGTGACCCTGGCAGCTGTGACAGCTCTGTGGTGTAGACACCTTGGTGGGGCAGAGTCAGGCAGCCTCAGGGCCCCATCTGACCCTCAGTGACACAGCCCAACCCCATTTGGCTCTGACCCTTTGCAGCTGACTCCTCATTTTCCCAGTTCCTTCCCAGTTCCACACAGCCCCAGGCTCTCCCATAGCCCTGTCCTGGGATCCTCTCTCTGCCCAACCTAGAGCTGGGCACCCAAGGAGGGGGCTCTATGACACCCCCAACTATGCAATCATTTCATAGAAGCCTGCTGGAGACAGCACCTTAGGCTGGGCTGTGGCTGGAATGGAGTGGCCCCAGACTTCCTGGTGAGCCCACGGGCAGTGGGAGGGAGTTCTTGAAGGAAGCAGAGGTCTGGCCCTTTCTGTACTGGTGAGGCAATGTTTGGGTTCAAAGCTGTTCTCTCCATGCAGCCCAAAGCACAGGCTGGCTGTCGTGGGCAGCAGGTCTCCCTCATTCCCTGCTCCTTTCCCACTAGCCTGTGGGTCAAGTGGAGCTGAAACACTTGGGCTGCCACAGCGAGAGTCCCCTGCAGAGGATGTCCTGGGATGCATGGACCCATGCCATGGAATTCTTTTATTCCTGCTTTCATTTAGTTAGTAGCCATGTTGTTGGAGAAAGAGTTTAAGTAAAATAGATGGGTCTGCTGCAGGGCATGAGAATGCTAGCTTCAGCCTTATAGAGACCTGGAGAAACCCAGCTCCACCATGTACTCCCAGTGTGGCCAGAGACTCAGTTTCCCCTTCTATGAAGTAAGGATATCAGTATTCCCTCGGCAGGATCATTAAGAAGATTATTAGATCAGATAATGCATATCCTCTCCAGGTCAAGGCCTTGTCTGTGGCTGGGCCTGATGCTGGGCCTGACCCTGCCAGGACCATACCCCATCCCATGGTCTGGGCATCCCTAGAGACATCACAGCTTCTGGCTGCACAGCAGTGGGCCCAGCACAGAGGTGCTGCTGCCTAGTTTCAATCTTAAGAAACCCTCAGATTGGATGATTGGACAGAGAAGGTAAGGATACGGACAACTCTAAAATAAGGCAGACACTACTGCGTGTTTCCAGCCACCTTAAAACTTCAAAAATAACATTAGCTCTGAAAGATGTGTCCTATAGGGAAGGACACTAGCGGAGGGGTGGGTAGGAGCACATCAGGACGACCATCCAAGCGATTGTTTCCAAGTGAAGGAAGGCAGAGAGGCCCATAGCCCCAGCTACTTCCCAAGCTTCACCTTTGGGGGATTTATTGGACCCACAGCCTCTGCAAATGGTCCTCCCACCAATGTTGCCACTGCCTCAGCTCAGTCAAAGCCAGAAGGAATCCTCCAGCACCCTTGGGCTGAAGAATTCTCTCCCCAGACATCTGAAAGAAGTGGACTGCAGGTGCCTCCCACAGAAGCCAGAGGGCTCAGACCATCTTCAAGACAATGTGTTTCTCATTTGCTCTCCCCGGAGGTTACAAACTGAAGATTTTGGAAATATAAATGAGTGGACTTTAGGGAAAGAAAAGTTGTGTTTAGGTAGCTGGACATGGTGTTGTGTGCCTGTGCCTGGGGAGTCGAGGCAGGAAGAGTCCAAGTTCAAGCCTAGCCCGTCTCAAAATTAAAAAAAAAAATTAAAGGACTGGGGACGTACCTCAGTGCAAAGGCTTTGGGTTTGATCACCAGTACAGCAAAAATAAAATAAGTTGTATTCAAGTGCAAGAGATATTGGTGTGTTATGTTGGCCCTCTGTGTGTTGTCCTTTGGGATTGTGGATAAAGACCCGTCCATCCATCCATCCATCCGTCCATCCATCACCCATCATCTATCCATCCTCCATCCATCCATTCATCACCATTATCTACCATCCACCCATCCACCCATCCATCCATCATCCATCTACTCAATGATGAGGGAGGGCCTTATCTGCCTGGCACTGTTGTAGGCACAGACAATGCACAATGAGTGAGACAGGCAAGAACTCTGCTTGTAGAGTTCACCTTCCAGGTGAGAAAAGACAGAGCTTTAAAAAATACATATATAAGTGAAAAAACGAAGTGGGAGTGTAGGTGCTATGAAAAAAATAAAATAAAACAGGGCAGGGACAGTGAGTGACAGAATACTGCAGGAGTCAGGGGCCTCTCTGCAGGGAAGAGGTGTGATTAGAGCCCTGGAGGAGGTGAAGGAGGGAGCCGTGTGGTTTGTGGGCCAGGGAGTTCCTGCCACAGAAAACAGCAAGTCTCAAGGCTGGATGAAGCGCACGCATGGCATTCAGGAAAAGGCCAGGAGACCCATGTGGGTGGGCAGAGTGGGGAGGGGAGCTGCGAAGAGATGGGGCTGACCCCGTCAAGCCTGGGGGCAGTCAGGACTTGGAGGGATATTCAGACCAGTGAGAGAACAGACCTTGGTCACTGAGGAGGCTCCTACTGGTCCTGGCAAAAAATGAAGCTTCTAGGGGTGGTCGTGGTGGAGGGGCAGAAGCAGTGGGGTCACCATATGCATTTCAGGCGGACCAAGAGGATTTGCTGAGGAATTAGATGTGCACTAGGAGGCTAGGAGAGGAGGCCAGGTTCAACTCCCGGGTTTGGGGCAAAAGCCCCCCTTACACAAATGGGGGCGCTGGGGAAGATGCAGATTAGGAGGGGTTGGAATCAGGAGTTCAGTTTCATACAAGTTCAGTTTGAGAAGCTGATGTGACCTCTAAATGGGCTCAGAAATGAAACTCTGGTCTCCGGGACAAGGTCAGGGAGAGAGACAGGCACGTGGGAGTGATCACCAGCCAGAGATGAAGGAGAGACAAAGTCACAGAACCAAAGAGAAGGGCTCCCAGGAGGGACCAGCGTCCAGCGCTGCTGAGGTGAGCGAGTGAAAGTGAGACGGGACCTGGCAGCACAGCTGGACGGTGAGCTTCACCAGGCGTTTCTGGGCTGGAGGGAAAGGGGCGGTGCAGGGTCGGGAGGGTGAGGCGAGGGTGGAGCCTGGGCCCCTCTTCCAGAAGTGGGGCTGTGGAGCTCCTAGGCCACAGAGAGGGTGGGTGGAAGAAGGGGTGGAGCAAGGGAGGTTTATTTAAGGTAAGATATCACCATGGGAGCTGGGAGTTTGGGGAGGCATTTTGTCACCTTGTCTTCTCCTGTTTCTATTGTTTTGTGCTGAAGTTCTTTTTGTTTTGTTTTGCTTTGTTTTGTTGGTACCGGGGATCGAACTCAGGACCTTGCGCTTGTGAGGCAGGAACCTGAACCACTGAGCTAAATGCCCCAGCTGTGCTGAAGTCTGTGGGTTGATTATAGCAGAAGACTTTGTTGCTAGTGTGGAGACCTCTTTAATGTCTGCTTTTCAGTGATGAATTCTGGGCATGCTAACTATCGGTCTTTGCCTCTGTCCCAAGATTCAATCACCTCCATTTATTTGGGATGGGAAGTGGCAGTGTACTTGGCCCAGTGCTCAGTCCTCTGGGTATGGGCCTCAGTATTGCCAATGATGCAAAGGGAATCCAGAGAAAGCCAAATAATATCAGCAAATATGCCATCTTAGCAATAGCAATAAAAGTATAAACTCTAAGACACACCAAATCCTGTGACTTGAACACCATTGCAGAGGGGAACACTGTGGTGAAAGAAAGTTCTTATTATGAAAAATATCATGGCATCACATTTCTTTATCTTTTTATATATTTTTGTAGCCCTTAATAAAAATATTAAAATAGCCCCCTCCAAACCCAAACCCAAACCCAAACAAAACAGAAAGACTGATGCTCAACATCTCTGGCCATTAGAGAAATACAAATTAAAACAACACTGGAATTCTATCTTACCCCAGAAAGAATGGCTATCATCAATAAATCAACAATAACAAGTCCGGGTGAGGCTGTGGGGAAAAAGGAACCTTTCTACATTGTTAATAGGAGTGTAAATGAGGACAACCACTGTAGAAATCACTATGGAGATTCCCAAAGAAACTGAAACTAGAAATTATGTCCAATTCAACTATTCTCCGTCTAGGTATCTTCTTAAAAGGGTTAAAGACATTATATTACAGTGATCCATGTTTATAGCAGCCCAACTCATAATAGGTGAATCTTAGAAGCAGCCTATATGTCCATCAACAGATGAATGGATAAAGAAAATGTATTTATACCCAATGAACTACTACTGTGCCATAAAGAAGGATAAACTTGAGTCATCTGTAGGAAAATGGATGCACCTTGAGACCATTAATATTAAGTGAAATAAATCCGACACACAAGCTTAATTGCACATGGTACTTCCTATATGAGAAATCAAAATATAAATAAAGAGCAAAGTAAAAGACAGATAATAGGAAATAGGGAGATAGATCTTTTGTAAATGGGAAGAAGACCAAGAGATGGAGGGATCAGGGAGGTAGGGGTCAGGAAGGAATAAAAAAGAACTAAGATGTGTTATATACCAGTACCAACTCCCATGAGGAGTGTGACCATCACATACTGCAAACATGTACTAATACGAGTCAAAACTGAAAAAGTGAAAGATGAGATACCATGTTTATTTCTGGACTGCTGGGTTTGATGGATATCGGGAAGATGGTTGAGACAGAAGACAGATGTGAAAGCTGCAGGAGCAAAGTCTGTGGGTGGAGGAGAGCTGGGACCCGCCCAGGCCAGGGCACTTGCTTCTCAGTGATGTAAACACGGAGGGTCCTGGCTGGGTGGCGCTGTGAATTCACTGTCTGGGAGAGCGAAATTCATGCGGCTCACCAGGGCTGCAGGAGCCACCTGAGAGTGAGGCCAGTCATCAGGTAGGTTTAGCCTTCCAGGTGAGTGGCTGGAGAGTGGGGGAAGCCAGGGGGGTGGGATGGCTGCAGTATGAGGTGGCCATGGGGTCTCAGCAAGTCCCAGCCCCACCCATGGCTAATTACCCCTCTGCCCTGCAGTCCCACCCTGCATACTGTCCATCCCCACTGGACATTCACAATGATACCCTTCACAGAAGCAAATCAGCCTGGGTCACCCAGCCAGTAGGCATAAGAGTCGGGGTGGGAATCAAATGTTGGTTCCATGTTCCTTTTGGAGCAGCAGGAACTGTGTGCTTGAGAAAGTGCTGCTTTGGCCAGGTGTGGTGACACATGCCTGTCCTTCTAGCACTCTGGGAGGCTGAGACAGGAGGATTCCAAGTTTGAGCCTAGCTTGGGCAATTTAGTGAGACCCTGTCTTGAAATTTTTTTTAAAATGGGCTAGGGATGTAGCTCAGCGTGAAGGTCCTGGGTTCAGTCACCAGTACTGAAAAATAAAATGTCCTGCTTCCAAGAGGTGAAAATAGCAAGCGTGCACACCCATAAACTTTAGGTACTTGGCAAGCAGAGTTACTTTAGGCTTAGTCACTGTTCGACCATGGTGACTTGCTGCCACCTAGTGGCTACTGAGGTGCTTGCGCCTGAGTGGAACAAAAAATTTAATAAAGGCTGGTTGAAAAGGACTGGTTTGAGCTCCCTCTGTCTCTGTCTCTGTCTCTCTGTCTCTCTCTCCCTCTCTCCCTCTCTCTCTGTTCTTCCTTTCTGTCTCCCCTCCCCTCTCATCTTCTCTTCCTCTTTCCTTTCCTCCTTTATTTCCTGGTACTTGGAGTGGAATCCTGGGCCTTGCCCATCCCAGGCACATGTTCTACCACTGAGCTACACGGGAATCCAGAAAGGTGACTTTAAACAGCACATGTCCACTCTACTCATTCTGTTCTTCATTCATTTGATATTTGTTGGACACCTACTGTGCTGGACACTTGTAGGTGTTGAGATTGAGCAGGAATAAGATAGGAATGGTCACTGGTTTTGTTTTTTGGTTTTTGGTACCAGGGATCAAACTCAGGAACTTGCACTTGTGAAGCAGGTGGCGGCACCACTGAGCTAAATCCCCGGCCCAGTCACTGGTTTTTCTATGGACATTCGATGTCGGGATAGAGGAGACGGACAATAAACAGGGAAATAAACAAGAGAATGATAAATTGCGTTGTGGCCATGAAGGAACTCAGAGTGACTGGAGCGGGTGGCTGGGAACTGACATTGGAGAGAGGCCAGAAGAGACGACAGTGCCCAGGCCCCAGGGCTGGAAGGTTAGGAGGGGCCAGTGAGGCACAGATGTGGCTATTATTCTGTGAAAATTGAATCTTAATCCACAGAGAGACGTTACTGGTTTGAGGAAATTCGTGGACATTGTTTGAAAAGCTAGAACAGGAAATACTGTGACAAGAGTCAAAGGTCAAGGACCATATTTCCCCACAGGGTGCAGGGGCAGGTAGGGGAGGACTGGTTGAGACAATCAGGCTTGCTGTAGTGCTGTGCATGCTCAGTGTGTGTTTGCAACCATGCCTGCTGCAAATGGTGAGCTAGTCTCGCAAAGAATATTAATATTTTATATACATATATATTATATATATATAATATATATATATATATAGAGAGAGAGAGAGAGAGAGAATGCTTTATTCAAATCCCAGAAGAAGTGTTCCAGGAAATAAATTGTGGAAGTAAAATAAGTCCCTAACTTGGCAATTTCAACATGTTACTCAAATACTAGCCCATTATAATGGTTGGTATTTTGCAGTATATGAATATTTGCTATAGTCTACAATGTTTTTTTAAAGTAAATGTTTTCTCTTCTAAAAAAAACGAAAGTTAAATGAAACAACATGTACCATAATACTCAACTTGAAGATGTGTTTGGAGACACTCTAACAATTCAACCAGTTTTAATGCAAATGAAAGAAAATTTTCTGTCTGAAACAGTTATCATAAAGACAAAGACTATTGAATAGGAGCTGAGAGAGTAGCTCAGTGGTGGAGCTCATGCTTAGCATACACAAGGCCCTGAGTTTAATCTCTAGCATATGAGAGAGACAGAGAGAGAGACAGAGAGAGAAAGGATATCTTCAAGTATGAAGGTGGACACATGCCAAGATGGGCTACATTAACATGATTAAACGGGACTGCAGGGAATATCATTTCCTTCTTCCAAGATCTTTTTTTTTTTTTTTTTTGTACCAGGAGTTGAACTCTGGACCTTGCGCTTGCCAGGCAGGCATGGCGCCACTGAGCTACATCCCCAGCCTGAAGATCTTTTTTTTTTTTTTTTTTTTGTAGTCCAGGCTGACCTCAAACATGTAGGAAGCTCCTGCCTCAGCCTCCAGTGTGCTGGGATTGCAGACGTGCACCACCACGCCCAGCCTGCTCTTTTACAAGGAAAATGAGGCTGTTTTGACTAACTTCAGAAAGAAGCCGGTTCTTAGTTTATTGCCTGTGCGGAATGTTCCCATCCAGCTCGTTTTGAGACCTTGAGCCTTTGGCAGCCCCTCACCCATGGTAGGCACTGAGGCCCCGGATCTTATCGCCTTGCTCATGGGAAGTTGCATTCTCTTGGGCTATAGCTGGAAACCATGAACCTGTGTGGACTTTAGCTATAGCTAATAATTAAGAACAGGAATTAAAAATGGAGAAGAATCACACTGTCTTTGTTTTTCATGTAGTCCCCAGGCCTGCTAGTGTTTAACTTTTTGCCTAACAGCAAACACTTGTGAATTTATTATTCCATTTTTAAGGTGATTTTTATTTTGAGCTCATATTTCCTTCTTTTAATGTTTTCCATTTTCAAATGTCTACATAAGGTAGAGATCATTTTTACATGCTATGGAAATAAATCATCTTGTCATGGTATATTGATTTGTGTAAGAATAAACCATGTACTTACTATTGAGCTTTAGAAAAAAACCAACAGAAAACGTCCGAAATATTTAAAATAACTTTTTCAAGGAAAAATGTTCACTATTTTTTATTATGGACAATCATTTTTCAAAACACATAAAAAAAGGGTTAGGACAATTACAGAATAATGTATAGTTTTAGGAATTCCTGACAATTTCCTGGAATTCTGGTTTCTCAGAAATTCCAAAGGTTAATGTCTGTTGGGAATTTGGAAACTTCTTTTGAAATTGTACCTCTCTGTAACATTTCTTAAATGTGCATCTAATCTCATCCCCAAGGCCACTGCTCTCCTTGTGGACATTTGTCATCGCTTTATGACCTTGTGAGGCAGCCTCCAACTCCTGTACTCCATTCCCCTCCACCCCAAACCCTCTCCCAGTCCACACCTGCCCCAGTGTGTCTTAGAATGTGGCCTTGGACTGCCCTGTCAGAATATCTGGGAGTTCTTAATGCTGACGACTTGGGAATGTCGTCCACATGCACTGAAACAGAATCTCTGGGAGTTGAAACCAGGATTCATGGGGTGTTTTTTTTTCTGTACCGGAGATTGAACTTGGATCCTTGCACTTGCGAGTCAGATGGCAGAACCACTGAGCTAAATCCCCGGCCTGAAACCAGATTCTTTAAAAAAAATTTTAACATACTTTTTATGGTTAAATACAACACAAACACAGAAAATCAGAAAAACCACGTGTCTGCACAGGTTAACAAACCAGCGTAAGGCAAAGATCCCTATAACCATGACCCGTCATGCTCCCCCCCACCCCCATTATCACCCCTATGCCTTCACTCCAAAAGCAACAACCATCCTGACCTCTGGTTTGTCTGTATTTTATTTCCATGGTTTTGCTTTTGTATGGTTTCAGATGCCTGTTTTTTGACATGTCCTCAAATCTTATTTAACCTTTGCTTTCCTTCCATTCTCTCTCTCTCTCTCTCTCTCTCTCTCTCTCTCTCTCTGTTTTTGTGGTACTGAGGATGAAACTCAGCGGTGCTTTACCACTGAGCTACATCCCCAGCCCCTTGTTTTATTTTTTATTTTGAGATAGGATCTCATTAAGTTGTCCAGGCCAGGCTTAAACTTGCAGACCTCTGGATTCAGCCTCCCAAAGTTCTGGGATAGTAGGCATGCACCTCCACACCCAGATCCATCTTTTTTTTTTTTTTTTTTTCCTATAATTCATTTTTTACTGAAACCAGATCATTTGTCTGAAAGGATTTCCCATAGTCACTGCCAAGTGCACCCCCACATTGTAGACGACATGTTCCCCTCTCTGAATTTCCTGTGTATTGCTGCGTAATTAGATCTAGGGGCTCAATCAGATTTATTTTGTTTTTTTGATAACCCTACTTTTACAGGTGATGGGTATTCAGCGTCAGGAGACCTCCAGTACTGTGTTCTCTTTCTCATCTCGTACACGCCTTGCCCCAGACCTGAAATCAGTCCAGACATCTTGGGTAAATATCAAAAGTGGAATTTCTAGTTCAGAAGGTAGATAAATGTTTAACTTTCTGAGACTCTGTTAAACAGTTTCCTGGGGTGGTGTACTTAACACTCCCACTAGCAATGTACGAATGTTCCACTTGCTCCAAATTTAGTACTGTTAATCTTTTTCTTAATTTTGGCCATTTTAGTGATATGAAATGCTATTTCATTGTGGTTTTAATTTCAAGTTAATTTGAAGTTTCCTAAAAACGAATGGTGCTGAATGCCTTCTCAAGTACTTATTGGTCATCTGTAGATTTTCTTTTGTGAGATGTCTGTTCATGTCTGGTTTCAGTGACCTATCTCAGAGGAATCCCCCACTGTAAGAGTTAGCAGCTGAAGACACAGCCTTTCCTAGGTTCTTTATCTGTGGTCTGACCAGGGCTTAGCTGGGCAGTGGTTTTTCTCCCTTCATGTTGACTGTAGACATCTGGAGGCTCAACAGAGGCTGAGAAGCAAAGACAGCTTCTTACACATGTTGGGCGCCTTGGCTGGAATGGCTGAAAAGCTGGAGCTGGCCAGGTAGCTCTCTCTCTGTGATCCTCCATCAAAGTAGCCAGATCCCTTTATGTGGAGGCTCAGGGGTCCAAGATGAGCGTTAAAAGAAGACATAACTGAAAGTGAAGGGGTTTATCTTCTTGCATCATGGTAGCTAACACCCCCTGGGCAGGCCTACAGAAATCATATGTCCAAGCCCAGATTCAGCTGGGAAAGGCTCACATGAGGGCATGAATAGAAGGGGGTACAGTTCACTGGGGTTATCTACCTAAATAACAGACATTCTCTAAAGATTCATGAAGCATAATTGGGAACAGAATAACACTGCACAGGGAATATATATATACCATAGTAAACCATGAACAAATTTGAGGAAGCTGAAGCAAGGGGAAGTTTTTAAAGACAAAATGAAGAGGACTGTATAATATTTTGAAAAGCCAGATGTGCTTGTGCCTATAATCCCTGCACTCTGGGATGTTCAGGCAGGAAGCTGCAAGCTCAAGCCCGTCCTGGGCAAGGTAGTAACTTAGTGAGAGACTTTGCCTCAAAATTTATAAGCAAGGAGGTGGGCAGCTGGGATGCAGCTCAATGCAAAGGCCCTGGGTTCTGTCCCCAGCACCACCAAACAAAACAAGCAAACCAATAATCCTTGGCCACAGGGATTAATAATAAAGGTGGCATCAGTGCAAGGGTGAATAGGTAGTTGCTGGACAGGTGTCCTCGCCAGAGTATTTTCTGTGTATGGCTGTGCTGGCCCCTGTGTCAGGTTGTGGCTCTGATAGACTCTTTTGTGAGTTACTTTTGGGTCATTGTCCATGAGAACCTTTCTTTACAACCACTCAGCTTCATTTATCTATTTTGGTTGTTGTTATTAAGGATGGCATAAACAACTCTGTTTTGATTCTGACAACTTCCACAAGGGCCTTCACGAAAGTCTACCACAAGTCTTTGTTTCTAGTTGGTCTTTTCATATGAGTTAGTTCTTTATATGATCTCAGTATAAGCCCTTTGTTAGATACAAGTACTGTGAATATTTTTCCAAGTCTATATCTTGCCTACTCATTTCCTCTAAAGGTACCTCTTGAGGGAATGCTTTTTAAAAAAAAATTTGGTGAAGTCTAATTTGTGATTTGTTTCTTTCATACATATTGCTTTTTGGGCTCTAAAAAACCTTTTGCCAACCCCAAAGTCATAAAGATATTTTTTATATTTTCATGTAGAATTTTCATGGTTCTGATTTTCTCATTTGGGTTAATCATCTATGGAAAATTAAATTTTATTTAAGGGTAGCACCACTCCCAGTGCAGAGGAGGTGAGCCACACAGGTGCCAGCAGCACACAGACAACTGCACTCCCCTCCAGTCAAAATGAGAAGACACATAAACAAGTCTCAAAAAAGGACCTCCAGATCACCTACAGCAACCCCAAAGGGAAATGAGATGGAACACTCTGATACTCAGCCACCTGGACTTCCTGAACTGGCAACAAAAGAGGATCTGGAAAAAATGAAATCAGAAATAATTGCTCAGATAACAGCAGAGATTGTGCCCATAGTGCAAGACATGATTAATAAATCTAGAGAGAAGTTGAGGAACATGATGGAATCCCAACATAGGAAACAAATTGAATCCATAAAACAGATGCAAACAGATTTCCAGGAGATCAAAAACTTCATTGAAGGTCTACACAGCCGAATAAGTCAATGTGGGAACAGAATTTCAGATATAGAAGATAAGATTATAATTAGTGACCAGGAAAAGAAAAATTGCTTTAAAATTATAAGGGGCCATGGGAAATCAATCCAGCAGCTGCTAGACGATGCAAAGAAGAATAACATAAGACTCATTGGAGTCAATGAAGAAACAGGAGAGAGTGGAGATGACATAAAAAGAACCTGTTCACAGAAGTAATGGCAGAAAACTTCCCAAGTAGGGGAAAAGAACTTGACATACAGATAAATCAGGCATATAGGACTCCCACTAGTCTTGATAAAAAAAAATCTACATATAGGCATATAATTGTTAAGATTCCAGAAACCCAACAGAAGAACAAAGTTCTACAAGCAGTTAGGGAAAAGAAACAAATCACATACAAAGGAAAGCCCATCAGAATCACAGCAGACTTCTCAACACAAACCCTCAAAGCAAGAAGAGCTTGGAGTGACATATTCCAAGCCCTAAAGGAAAACAGCCTCCATCCCAGATTGATGTACCCTGCAAAACTATCTTTCAAAATTGATGGAGAAATGAGATACTTTCATGACAAAGAGCACCTTAGGAACTTCATGAATACCAAACAGGCACCTCAAAAACTTTTAGACAATATCCTAGAATTTATTAGTAAAACCATTTGAGCTGACCTAGAGTTAATTGTTGATAGAACTTTTAAAATTTTCAAATTCAATTTCTTTCTTTTCTTTTTTTCTTTCTTTCTTTTTGTTGTTGTTGAGACAGGTCTGTCAGGCTGGCCTCAAACTTGTTATGTAGCCCAGTGTTATTGGTTATATCTAGATATCCCTCTCCAAAGCCTCATGTGCTCATAGAGTGCGATGTTTGGCAGTGACTGGATCATGGGCGTGTGATACTGCACTAATCCACTGATTGGTTTAGCATAGTCTTATGTCTGGATGATGGATTTACTGAAGAGGGAAGAACCATCTGGTTATGGGTGGCACCAACCAATAAGCTTATAGCCTGGATGGAGTAAAAAGGGAAAGAAGGAAGGCTCACTGCTTCCTGCCTGCCATGCCATGGACTGTTTCTTCCTTGCCATGCCCCTCTACCCTGCTGCCCTGCCTTGGAGCCAGATAACTATGGACTGAAACCTTTACAAACTGTGACCTAAAATAAAACTTTCCTTGTTTAACTTGTGGGAATGAATTCTCTTGCAATATCAGTGCTCAGCCTACCTCGCTCCTTTGAAGATAATCTGTCTTTTTTCCTGGGAGATTTTAAGATTTTCTCTTTGTCCCTGGTATTCTGCTGTTTCACCATGATATGTCTAGGTGAAAAAAATTTTTAAATTAACATTTTATTTTTTATAGTGGTTTTAAGTTCAGTGCATGGCCCATTATAGCACCATGCACCATAGTCTCACAGCCCTAAGGGTTCCCTGAGCTCACCCATTCATGTTCCTTCCCCTAAGCCCCTGGCAACCCCTAGAAATTTTTTGTCTCTATGGTTTCACCTTTTCCAGAATGCAACATAGTCGGAATCACATAGCATGTAGCTTTTTCTGAGCCTATTTTTTTAAATGTACCTAGGTTAGGATTTGTTTGGCCTTATACTCTGTAGATCAATGTTTAATCAGACCTCGGAATTTTTCAGCCATTGGTCCTTCAAATATCATTTCTTCCCCATTCTCTCTTATCTCTTTGTAAGTTTCAGTCAAAGAAGTGATAAATGTTGATTACCATTGATTCTCCATGTCTTTTACCATTTCTTCTGTATTTCTTAACTCTACCATCTCGTCATGCTCATTCTGGATCATTTTTTCTGACTTTCCTTCCAACTTGCCAATTCTCTTTTTGTCTATGGGCAGGTTTAAACTTGTGTTTTAGCTTTTAAATTTTAATTACTGTATTATTCAATCCTAGAAGTTCAAGTTTGTCTTTTTTCAAGTCTACAGTCACTTTTTATAGTTCCGGTTTCAAGCTAATCTCTTGTTTAAGCATATCTGTTGTATATTCTATGTAAAAACAATTCCGGTGTTTAAATTCTTTATGCTCTTTGTTGTCTCCTGTTTCTTCTGGTTCTTGTCATGGGGTTTCGTTTCCTCATGTGTTTGATTATCTTTCACCATGTGCTTGAGATTTTATTTGCGTGACTAATGTGGAATCTAGGCTGAGGGAGCCTTCCTCAGAAGATTTCCAGTTGCTTCTTTCAGGATTCCCAAGGCATAAATGATCTCGGGTCACCTCATTGAAAGTTCAAGGTTTGAGATTACAGACCATCCCAGGGGACACAAGATATGGCTGCAAGTCCATGCTGGGGCTGGTTTACTTCTGAGGGTGAGGCTCTTCTGGATCCCAGCTTATTGTGGGGAGGGTCTTCTACTTGACTCTCTGCCTTGTACTGTGGACTTTACTTGTGCTCTTTGCCTGCAGAAGTCTTGAAAACAACAGTTGATCCTAGTCAGAATCAGGAAATGTCCCTAGAGCACAAATTTCCTGCTTGGTTTATCTAAGTTACTGTTTTTCCATTTTTTTCTGATAACTCCTTACCCCGGTTATACCAGTATCCCAGCATTTTGTATTGTTTTCAGTAGAATTGTTCTACAAGCCTACAAGATGCCAGATTCCACTTTACAGGGTCAGAAACTATGCCTGTAATCCCAGCTGTGCGGGAGGCTGAGGCAGGAGGATGCAATTGCAAGTCTAAGGCAGACCTGAGAAACTTAGTGAAACCTTGTCTCATAGTAAAATAAAAAGGGCTGAAGATGTAGCTCAGTGGTAAAGCACTTGCTTAGCACGTGTGAGGCCCTGAGTTCAATTCCAGTAATGCACCCCCCAATAGGTGAGGCCACTTGTCTAGGGTTTTACAACCAGTAAGAAATAGAACCAGGCTGTAAACGGAGGGCTGTCTTACACTAAATCTGGTCTTTTCTTCTCCATTTCCTGGCAGTACTCCCTTGAGACTTGCTTTCTCCATCTGTAATAAAGAAGAAAGACCAGATGTGGGCCTCCAAGAGCCCACTGAGATCAGACATTCTCACACCGGGACTTCATCGTTTTTGTTTCCTGAGACCCACACAACCTCTGCCTTACCTTTGGTTCAGGGACTCGCTCTGAGTCCTGACATGGGTGACAAGTCACAGAGAATTCCTAGATCACCACAAGGGGGCAGTGGTACCTAGATTCTGCGATGCCGGCACAGCCAAGAGTTTCCAGCTGCTTTTCTCTGTCAAGAGTAAACAGAACATGATTTAGCTTAAGAGTCAAGGTCTCATTTTCCCTCTGCTTCATTTCATTCTGTCAAACTCTGGCTGATGTCTCCTCTGGCACAGAGGAGGGGTACAGAAATAGGGCAAACCCTGCTTTTACCCTTGAGGACTTGTGTTCCATTCAACCTTCTGTAGTCTGGGTTCTGGTTGGTCTCCCCACTTCCTTGCCTCCACCCCCCATCCCGAAATGCCTCCTATTCCCCAACACTGCTTTTACATCCTTCCTTCTTTTTCTTAGGGCTCAGCTCTTCCCTGGAGCCTCCCAAATCCCTTGCCTGAACCCCCTCCCTCTGCTGTGCTACCAGTATGGTTCTTCCCTCAGCTGGCCGTGTGCTTGCCTGCCCTTCCTGACTGGACGCCCCTCAGGCAGAGTGGGGTCCCCCCAACTCTGGGCACCCGTGTAATGAGAGCTGGAGGAAGGGAAGGTGGCGCTGACAGGGCTGGAGGAGGCCGGCAGCAGCAACCAGAGGGTGCCACCAGCGCAGCTCCTTCCTCCCCCATAAACTCCAAACCTCTTGGGGTCCAGCTTTGCACTCCCTGCAGAGAAAATGGTAAAAGAAACTTCCAGCTCCAAGAACTGGTGAATAAAAAGAACCACAAAAGCACTAGAAGAAAACATGAGTTTCTGATTACTTTCTGAGTTGGAAAGAACTTGCTAGTCCTAAAAACGAGAAGCCACAAAGAAAGATAAATAGAATGGCTCTTATGCTTTTGAAGAAATGATCAGCCCTACTTGTAAGAAGGTAGTCACAAATTTAAAATACACCGGCATTCCATTTTTTTCCTATCAGATTGGCAGAAATCCAACATCTTGGTAACATTCTCTAAGCAGCACAAGGAGAAGCAGACATGTGTGTCACTACTGGCAAGGAGCTCTTTGTGCGCCTCCTATGGGGGACAAGATGGCAATATCTATCAAAATTGCAAAGACATCTGTGACAAGCAGACTTCTGGGGTGCTCCCCCGACCTGTGTGTGTGTGGAACTTGAGAATATGATGAAACTGTGAACTCTGTGATTAGATTCCATTTGTGCCAGGAGAAAGCTTGCAGATGTAAGATCCCAAATTGGTTGACCTTAGGGTTGTATGATTACTCTAGGTAGGCTGAACCTGATCAGTGAATCTTAAAAGTGTTGAGTTTTTCCAGGTAGAAGCCAGAGATTTGAAATATGAGAAAAGTTCATCAGAGTGGGGTAAGGTGGCACACACCTATAATCCCAGCACACTGAGAGGCTAAAGCAGGATGATCGAACTTTTGAGCCAAGCCTGGGCAATTTAGTAACTTAGTGAGACCCTGTCTCAAAATTTAAAATATAAAAGGAAGGGGGTTGGGGATGTAGCTCAATGTGAAGGCCCTGGGTTCCATACCCAATATTGCCACCAAAAAAGAGAAAGAAAGAAGAAGAAAGAACCATCATGCTATTTCTGGATTAAAGTTGGAAGGAGCTGCAGAACAAGGATGTGGGTGAGCTCTGGTTGCTGAGGGAGGCCCCAGGCTGATAGCCAGGAAGACAGGAAGATTTCAGGTTCACAACCCCAGAAACCAAATTCTGTCAATAAGAATGAATTTGTAGCTGGTAGGGTGGTGCATACCTATGATCCCAGGATTCTGGGAGGCTGAGGCAGGAGGATTACCAAAGTAGAGCCCAGCCTGGGCAACTTTGCGATTTAGTGAGACTTTGTATTAAAAAAATTTTTTTAAATGATGAGGCTGTAGTTAACAGTGTGAAAACTCTGGGTTCAATCCCCAGTACACACACACACACACACACACACACACACACACACACACAGGCACACGCACAAAGAGCTTGGAAAAAGATTTCCCATATTGCCTTCAAATGAGAACTAAGCCTTGCCCACACCTCAGTTTTTCAGGACTAGTCCCACCATGCCAGTGTGAGCTGTAGACTGTGAGTTAATCATTGGGTATTGTTTTAAGCTGCTTAGGTTCTGGTACTCTGTTATGTGGCAATGAAAAACTAATATACTTTCAATCCACTTTTAGGAATTTGTCCTGTGATAAATGTTATGTATGCACATGTATGAAATGGTGCAAGTACGTGATTGTTCATTGCAATATCACTGTGATACTAAAATGAAACAAGGCAAAAAAGTCCCTAGGGCTAGTGTTGTATATCAGAGGTAGGAGTGCATACTAAGCATGCTCAGGCCCCACATTCTAACCTAGCACCATAGAAACAACAATGGGAATAAATAGAAACATCTGGCTAAATGAATTTTTTAAACCTGTATATAAGATGTTATGTGGTGATCTAAAAGAACCAGGAAACTCTCCAAGGACTTATGAAAATCTCTAAGATGTGTGACAAGTTTTTTAAAAAGGGGGTACAGCACGGTGTAGTTAGCTTTTATGTAAAAAGCAGTATTAAGAATATATAATCATTCCATACTTGCATAAAGAAACTCTGCAAGAGTTCTGGAGATGATAATAAAAATTGCCCTATAGCAGATGAAAACAAGGAGTCAGAAGAGGCAGCGAGGCAGAGAGTAAGAGGGAGAATCTTTACTGTTGTTTTACGAATGTATATTTTTGGACCCTAAGAACATATCAATGGATTAAAAGTCAAATAAAAATGGTTGCTTTTGGGCGGGGATGTAGCTCAGTGGTTCTGCCACCTGCCTCAAAAGCAAAAGTCCTGAGTTCGATCTCTGGTACCAAACAAACAAACTAGTGAAGCACTGTTCTCCAGGCTTCTTTCTGGCCAGAGCCTGCTCCCCTGCCTTGGGTGGGAAGGTTGATTTGTCCACACAGCCCTTTGACCTCCGGCCTTTGACCCTTCTGCCCTAGGAGTTCTAGAGAGAAGGATTCAAATAGCTGTGTCTGGTCAAGTCTTACCTCTGAGACTCACTTCCCGTCTCTGAAATGTGCACATTAATGTCTCACAGGGTCTTAGGGGAGGAATAAAAGGTGCCCAGGGTGCAGGAAAGATGGTTCCATGCAGAGGGACAGAGGAACACTGTCAAACACGTGGTAGATGGACAGTAGATGACAATGACAGCTCCCTGTGCCTCCTGCCCCTGTGACTGTGGTCCCATCCTCCAGCCTCTAGGATTCTGTTCCTCCAGCTGCAGATGAGAGGGTCGGACTGAATGAGTCCTTGGATTTACAGAAGCATAAAGGCCTTGGTGGCCACAGAGGACATTTTCTCACTTTAGATATGGTTCTTGAGGCCCAGGCGGGGTGGTGACTCATTCAAGGTCATACCACAACATGTCACAAGCAGAGCCAGGGCTGGCACTGAGGGCCGACTCGAAGCCAGGCCCTTGACCTGCCCGTCTCTCTGCCAATGCACATCTGTATTCAAGCAACCATGCTGTGACGGTGACACAGGGGAGATGCTTTGCCCCGACGTCCTCCTGGAGGACGTCCCCCTGGACAGAAGGGCTCCTGCTCCCAGCTAGGTTTCACCTGGCCCCTCTGAAGCATCTGCCCTACTAGTGTGTGTGGGGGGGGGAGGAATGTGTCACTGGTGTGTTGTGGGGGACAGAGGGTGGAGCCAGTGAGGTGCTAGGACCTCCACAGCCCGGTGGGTCTCACCTGCAGCTCCCCACCTGCTTCCCTGCCTGGAGAGAGTCACTGCCCCTCCCTGTACCACACAGGGGTCTTGGGGGTGGGCTCTGACCACTTCTAGATGCTCCGTGCTCTGACTACACCTCATAATTACCCTGGATTTCACAAGATCTGCAGGATCCCAGATGCACTCATCCTGTCTCCTGTTTAATTAGTGTGGAGCCGGATTCAGGTATCTATCAGAGTCGTGTGCTGGCGGAGGAATTTAAGTGTTTCTCCAAGCAGCAATCACACAGCCAGTACCGTTCCCAAAAGGGAAATGTGTCTGTCTACGTCCCCTCCGCGGCTCTCTGCTTGCACAGGCTCCTGGGAGACCCGGGCTGTTTGCTGCTGCTCAAGCTGATGGGCACAGAGCATAGAGAGACCGTGTGGGTGCAAGCGGGCATGCGCAGATTCCAGACTGACTGCTCTAATCCTATTTTGACTGGCTTAATCTGGTTTTAGTGCAGGTAGACTTCAGAGGGCTATACTCATTCACGCTCATTTCGGCTGGTTTTCACTGGTGGGCTCAGCTGGAACACATTTGTGTTTGTGTCTGTTTGGATTTGGGTAGTTTTAATAATGGCAGATACTTATTTTGTACATCTGCGATGTTGGTATTGTCCATTCCAGACACCCTGAGACTATAAATTCATACAATCCTCACAACTGCCTTGCAAGGGGGGGCTATTCGTTTTACACATGGAGAAAGTGAGGCAGGGAGTGTTTGAGAAATGTGCCCTGGGTTGTGCTGTTGCTAAGTGGATTTAAACCCGCTTCACCTGGCTCTGGAGTCCGCTCTCCTAACCTGCATGAGGTTCCATCACTGCAGGGTGAGCGTTTGAACCGCTTCGAAATGACTGGACACCATCTGAGTCAATTTGCTCTGCCCCTGCCCACATGAGCTGCTCTGTGCTGGGTCCATCTGCACTTGGCTGTGATTTTGGTACATTGCAGTGGACAGGAGGGATCGCAGGCCTTGTGCATCCCTGAAACAGGAGATTACTGAGTTAGTTTCCTAGGGATGTGGTAACAAACTGCCACCAACTTGGCTGCTTAACACAGCCAACACGTGTTTCCTCATAGTTAACGCGAGGCCAGCAGTCCCGAGCCTGGGTGTCGGCAGGGATGCGCTCTTCTCCCGGCTCTGGGTGAAAATCCATTCCTTTCCTCCTCCAGCTCCTGGTGCCTCTGGGTGTTCTTTGACTTGAGGATGCAGAACTTGCAGCCTCTGGCTCTGTGGCCGCATTGCCAGCTCCTCTTCCATCTGTGTCCTCTGTGGGTGTCTCACTGAACACTTGTCAGTGAACTCAGGGCCTAGTCAGATAATGCAGGATGGTCTCCTCATTTCCAAAGCCTTAAATACCTCTTCAAGGACTCTTTTCTCCAAATAAGGTCACATTTACAGATTCCTGAAATTAGGGCATGGACACATCCTTGGAAGGCCTCCATTCAACCCATTACAACGCTTAAGGCCACAACATGGGATTTCTCATGAGGACCCGGATGCTAGAAATGATTTTTCTTACTGGGCTGGTGTTTTACTCTACCACTTTAGAGATCAAAATACAAAGGTTTTTGTAAAACATGCTTGAAGCCATGGAATGGCCTCTTGGATATTTGGGACTTTTTTATTTATTAACATTCTTGGCTGCAGTGATGGAGACTTCCAGGAAATGTCAAGTAAGATGTGGAAATTTTCCTGTACACAGTCACTTGGGGACAACAGCAGCTCCAAAGATGTTCTTGGGTGATAATGCCAGGCTGAGTGCTCCCAGGCAGCATTCTCGAGCAAAAGTGATGCTGTTTGCAGGACAGCAGAAATTGAGAGATAGGAGTCTTCTCATGGAGTAGTGAAAGAACTAGCAATCTAGCCATAGACAGAGATGCAGAAATGGCAATTTACGAAGCAAACAGTAAGGAAACAGCACCCAGGGGCTCTTTGGGTTCAACTGGCTCCTAGCACCATGGTGCAGAAATCTGACAGGGCAGGGAAAGAAAGCTCTTTCTTTTGTCTGCATTTCCCCACTTCTGGTCACAACTGATGACCTCAAACACTCCCAAGTAAGAGCTGACTTTCCTTAGACCACCGTGGCTGTTGCAGAGGCAGAGTGGTTGGGGTGGAGGGAGCGGGAGGTGAGGACAAGTTCCTGCTTTGTCCCCAACAGCTGTGTGACTTTGAGCAAGCCAGAAAGTCTTTCTGAGCCTTGACTTTTTCATCTGTAAGGTGGTGTTGACAGGATTAGCTGGGGTAAGGGCTGTGTTTGGCATCTGCTGTGTGCACTAGCTATTGGGCTAATTATGAATTCAAGATCAGCATTGCTGGTTTCTCTACAGGACCTGAGAGTGATAATGTGTTCATGCCCAAGCCTTGGTCCTGTATCCCTTCCTCTTTTCCAGCCTCACTTTGGTGTCCTCTCTCCGTGATTGCTCCTGCTGCCGTCAGAGGCCAGCTCCATCCTCCTGTGAACCCCTCTCTGCTTGTCACAGTGATCTTTGTAGGGTACCTGCAGCTCATCTCTCACTCCCTTTTTCTTGGTGCTGGGATTAAACCCAGGGCCTCTCCTAGGTGCACACTCTACCACTGAGCTATACCCCAGCCCTCTCCCTCCTCCTTGAAACATTTGTTCAGTTGGCTTCTTTTTTTCAGGTGGGTGGTACCAGGGATTGGACCCAAGGCCTTCACACTGAGCTACAGCTCTATAGACAGGGACTCACTAAGTCACTACGTTGCCTAAGCAGGGCTTGAACTTTCAATCCTTCTGCCTCAGCCTCCCAGAGTCCTCGGGTTGCAGGCGTGTGGCAGTGAGCTTGGCTTTCAGTTGGCTTTTGTACCCTGAGCTCATCTGATTTTCTCCCTACTTCCCTGCTGCTCCTGCTTTGTTTACTTCACCACTCCCTCCTTTCTGCCAAACTTATGTAGAAACAGGATCTGGCTATGTGGCCCAGGCTGGCCTTGAGTCCCTGAGAGCAAGTGATCCTCTTGCCTCAGCCTTCAGAGCAGGTAGAATTACAGGTGTGTGCCACTGTGCCCTGCTGGAGCAGAGGTTTGCAGCCGTCTTTACCAGCCAGGCTAGAAACCCAGCAGCCTTCCATGATTTCTCCTCTCTTATCCACCACATCCCATCCTGCAGCAAGTCTTGTCTATTCCACCTCCACAATATGCCCTAAACAGGTCCACTTCTGATAGCCACCACTGCCAGCCACCATGGGTGACATTATGACCTCCTGTCCTGCCTCTCTGAATCCACTTTTACCCTGCAGTTATCTGTTCTCTGTAGCTCAGCCGGAGAGAACTTTTGCCCACGTAAATTAGATTATTTCACTCTCACATTTGAATCTCCTCAGTGACAGAAGATAATTCCAGCTCCTTCCTGTAGCCCAAGGCTTCCTCTTCCCAGCACGTCCTGCTCCTCTGTCCCCTCCCTCCTGAAGTTCAGCCCCAGTGGCCATTTGGATTCTTATGGCACTCCAGGTTCTTATGCTATGTGGCTATCTTTAGAATGACTTCTTGCTCTAATTTTTGTTCATTTATGTGTCCATCTTCTCGTTTTTGTGAAATGGCAAACTTCACATCCATGGTACCTGGGTCTATTTGGTTCAACCCTGAGCACTCTGCACCCAGCACAGAGCATGGCACACAGCTAATGTCCAACAAATAGTTGTTGAATGAATAAAGAAAATCGAAGCCTACTGCATGGCATGGCACAACATACTTCCACCTGGCCTGGGATCCTATCTCCCACATGCTCTGGCCTGCTCTGGCAGCACAGAATTCTGTTATCACTCAGCCTCGTGGGTGTTTTATACAAAACAATCCAAGGGCTTGGGGGACCCCAGCACATCACAACTCACCCCCACTGGCTGCAACATCAGCAGGGTCTCAGACTCAGTCCTGGGACGCTGCTCTGAGCTCTGGGTGCATCCAGCTGACCGAAGGTTGCTGTTTGGAAGCCCCAGCCTCAGCTGGGGTGCTGTTTGGGATCCAGGCAGGTGAACCTCCAGCCCAGGACTGGGTCCTTGGCTAGGGGCTCAGGGAGCACAACTGCTCTGCTCAGCTTCTGGAGAAGGCTCCATTCTGGGCCCCCAGAGCAGCTGGAGGATTTGGGGGCAGGAGCAGCCTTGGGTCTCTAGGAAGAGGGGCCCCAGCTCTGCAGTGTCCAGAGGTGGGCTGCTGGCTTCACCTTCCTCAGTAGAAAGAACATCCCAGAGCGCTTCTACAGAGCCTCTGGGTACAGATGGGAAACCAAGGCCCAGAGATAGGCAATGCTGCCGAGGGTCCTGCATGAAGGACACAATCACCATGGAGATTCAGGCCACCTGCCTCTCAAGGAGGCTTGAGGACTCCCGGGGAAGTCTAACTGGTGTCCGTGGCCTGCTGCTCTGTCTTGGGCCCTTGGACAAGGACCTCTTCTGGACAAGAATAAATAGAGAATGAGTCACCAGGAGGGAGGGGTCCATAGAAAAGGAAAGTGGGGTGTCCAGCACCCCCAGGCCCTGCCTTTTTCCTCTGTTACTTGGCCAAGGAACCCAGTGAGTCACGAGATTCCACTTCAGTGGGCTCAGCGCCAAGCTCCTGGCTCTGCTGTCTCCCTTGCATTGCGTTCTTGCCTCCTGTGCAGATAGACAAGGATAGGCAGACAGACAAACCCCCAACAGAATAGGCACACACCGGCACAGATACACAGACAGCTGGTAGACAGGTGCACAGACAGGAGGAGTCTTACAGCCACACACAGACACGCAGGCCACACATGCAGGCAGAACTGACATGTAGACAACATCTCTATGGCCACAGGGGCACAGAACACAGGCACATGGCAGGCAGGCAGGTAGATGGTAGACAAGCAGACACAGACTGGCACCACTGGCAAAAGGTCTGGGCACACACATCCACAGGCATGTAGTAGACAGAAAAGACAGACACAGACCAACTCCAGCAAAAATACCGCCCCCATACACACACACAGCCACTTGGACACATGCAAATGCTCACACACACAGACTCACACGAGCATCCCCTGAGGGTGATGTTGGGCAAAAGTCAGCTCCCTGCCCCAGAACCCTGAAAGTGATCTGTGACAGCTGGCACCTGAGCAGGAGTCCCAAAGGGCACTTCTGTCCCCCTCAAGAGAATATTACATTGATCAACTCTGAGGGACTCACCTTGCAGTAAGATGAATGGAGGTCAGATAGGAAAAGGGACTGCCCAATCCGGAGGGTGCTGAGACCCGTATGGGTGACCAAGGGTGACCTTGGTGAAAGGAGCAGGTCAGTAGCAGGTAGCAAGTCTATGTTCTGGCTGGCCTATCTTGGAAAAGTCTGTTCTTTTGAGCCTCAGTTTCTCTTTTAGGCTTTGTCCACTCAACTCACTGCAAGAGCAGATGGGCAGCCCCTGGACATGTGAATGCCAGTGCTGGGGCCCCAGAGCACTACCCCTCTACCCCTACCATCAGGAAAGGAGACCCTTGGTGACTCAGCCTTGATGCCCCCTAGCAGGGGGTAACCCAGCCACAAGTGTCCATTGTCCCAGGCTCTCCCCTCTACCAGGGGCTGGCCAGCTGCAGATGCCAGGGTGGGAGAGGGTGCAGTGAGGGGCAAAGGGAACCCCAGTGTTTCCCAGGTGGCATGCGCTGCTCAGACTGGAGACCCAGACCTGTCCAGGTATAGTCTCTTTCTCCCTCCCTGCCTGTGGAGTCCTCTGGCTGGCAACCAACCTGTCGGAAGAGGAAGCATTGTGCAATGGGGTAAAAGGTGACAGAAGGCAGGCCTAGAAGGACAGAAGCCTCATTGTTCGGTGCCCAGGCCAGCCTGGGCAAAGGAAGGGTTAGGGTTGAGGCAGGAAGAGGGGGCTGTGCAGGGGGCGCCAGCTGGCAGGGCTCTCGCCTTCAGTCCCTCAGAGGGGACAGGTGCCAAATAGGATGTCCTTGTGTTTGACAGAGGGGCGGCACTTGGTGAGGTGCCAGCACAGAACCCAGGAGAGGCCACAGGGTGCAAAGCCACCCACACACCACACCCAGCTCCTCAGGATGAATCTCTAGGGCGCCTGCAGGTTCCTCACTCAATCTCCTCGGGATTCCAAGCATTCTTGGGAGCTGAGGTGATTTGGGGTGGTTTCCAGCCTGGGGTCATTGTGAAGTGAGGTGAGCATGGTATTTTTCTTACTGAGTGGCCACAGGCGGGCTTAGATATTTTTGCCCCTGGCACCCTCCCTATCGTGTCGTCCAAAAACCTGAACCGAGGGTCTCCCCATCCCTCCTTCTCTAGGAGAGCTCTTAGCTCCACAATAAAGCCCATTGGGAAGTCCCTCCTAGTGTCAGACTGTGATCCTTTCTGCTTGAGTTACAGTTCTGACCCCCAAGGGTATGGCCACCACTGACCAGAGCACTAGGGAGGACAATCAGGGTTGTGGTCCTCAGCCAGCCCTGGGTGGGCTTGCTAGGGGCTACTCCAGGTGCAAATGGGCGGCCCCGCCCTCCTCCAGTGGGCGGCTGGGGCGGGCACGGCCGGCGGCGGGGCGGTACAAAAGCTGTCCCGCCCCGTGCTCCTCACTTGACTTTGTGTCCGGCAAGCAGTCCCAGAGCCAGGAGGCGGAGGGCACCCTGGGCCCAGCCCACACCCCTCTTCAGGTAGGGACGCTCCCAGCTTAGAGGGCAGAGGGTGTTGACATCTAGGGAGGGAAGGGAGGAGGGGTCAGGCAGAGGCACCAAGACTGGTGCCAGAGAGAGGCACAGTGGAGCAGGGCAGAGAGACACAGAGAGGAGAAGAGGAGATAGGAGGACTGGTCAGGAGGTGGCTGGGGGATGACTTATGAAGGCAGAAATGTAAGAACACAGGGCAGGGATGACAGAGGGCCAGAGGGACCTGGTACAGGAGAAAAGACCTTGGTCTGAAGGATGGGTCCTGGGCGGGGGTCCCAAGAATGCCACAGCCCCCATTTCCTTGACCATCCCACAGGTCAGGGAGGGACACCATTTCTTCCCCAGTCCCTTCCCCTTAGAAGCCAGGGCACATAGGCAGCAGCTCCTGTACTGAGTCCTGCTGGGGGCTCAGGTATCAAGACCCTGCCCCCCCCATGTTGCTGGGGCCCATGGGTTCCCAGCTCCAGGAAGTGGGGATATTTGTCTTGCTGTGCCAGGGGGTCTGATGCCCACCACCTCTGACTGCTGACCTCCCTCGGGGCCCAGGAGGCACCATGTGGCGCTGTCCAATGGGGCTGCTGCTGTTGTTTCTGCTGGCTGGCCAGGTAGCCCTGGGTGCCCGGCAGGGTCGCTGGCGCCGGGAGCTGGCCCCAGGGCTGCACCTGCGTGGCATCCGGGATGCAGAAGGCTCATACTGCCAGAAGCAGGACCTGTGCTGCCATGGCCGCGTTGACGACTGCTCCCTGCCCTACCTGGGAGCCACCTGTTACTGTGATCTCTTCTGCAACCGTACTGTCTCCGATTGCTGCCCTGACTTCTGGGACTTCTGCCTCGGCGTGGCACCCCCTTTCCCCCCAGTCCAAGGTAGGCACCAAGTTGGTCAGGAGGGCAGCTCATGTTGTCAACTTCATGCTCAGCAAGATGCCCGAGCAAGGTTAAAGATACACAGGCATTTCCAGGGGAGGATTTGTAGACTCTGGGAAAGAGACCCTGCCACACTCCCTGTCCTTCTGGGAAGGCCCCCTGTAGTCTAACTTGACTCTCTCCAGCAAAACTGAAAGAGGAGATCCTTGGTCAGGTTCTAAGTTGGCCCAGAGGGAGGGCAGCCAGCCTCCCGCCCTTTCTCCTGTCCTGTCTCCATTCAGGATGTGGAAGGTGCTGGTCCCACCTACCGACTCACCCTTGGACTGATAAAGCAGATGGGGGTTGGCTGGGACATCTTAGCCACTCTCCTGCCTCTGCTCAGGGTTCAGTGCCCTGGGATGGCTCATACCTTGGAGGCGGTTCTAACCACCTTCACTACAGCCTTCTCTGAGCACTCGCCTCTGTCCAATAGAAAAAGCACCGTAATTCTACCCATTGTTCTGTGCTAGGGGAGTGTATACTTGAGTTACTAACCCACAGCGCTGTGCTATTTTAAGAAAGTCACTTACCTTCTCTGAGCCTCAGCTTCCCATGCCCCTTCCATGGCCCATATCCAAGCCCCAACTCATTTAAGTGGCAAAGGATCCCAGGAATGCTGTGGCTGGCATCCAAGTGAAGCAAGAGGCATCCAAGTTATAGTCACTGAATAACTTGCCATGGAGCAGTTGGTGTGTGAGACTGTAGGAGAGGAGTTCAGTTATAGCTTGGCTTTAGTTTCACTGAGTGTTAAAGATGTGCATGTGGCTGAGGTGACTTTGGGAGGGTCTGGGGTCTCTGTTTGCTGAGGACCTGACCATCCCAGCGCAGCATCTCCAGTCTGGTTCCACTTCCTGTCCTCTTCCCTCCCACCAGGATGTATGCACGGGGGTCGCATCTACCCAGTCTTTGGGACGTACTGGGACAACTGTAACCGTTGGTGAGTGTCTGGACCATGGAGGGGGTCCTCATGGTGGCCCCCCTGGCCAACAGACTTGGTTCAAATCCTATCCCTGCCACTCATTTACTAGAAACAAGTCCTTTCCCCTCTGCGAGCCTCAGTTTTCTCATCTGTTACGTGGGAATTTTCACACTGAGTGTGCCAGCTTATACAGTAGCGTTCCGGCAACATTCCTGGGAGTGGTCAGCCATGGCTGCCCCGTACAGGTACCACCCCTGAGCTGGGAGTCCTCCCCGCCTCTCCTAGCTCAGACAGGGCCACTGCCCCTCCTGACTGTTCTTGCTGTCACGGGAGAGTCCGAGAAGGGGACGCCAGGAAGGAAATCTCTGAGTGCAGCATCCGCTGCCCTGGGCCGGACAAGGGTCAGGGATCCTGAGCTGGCAGCTGGCCAGCCTGTAGCAGGGCCTTCCCTGGAATGTGGCCTCCCTTCCCCACTGCTCCCCACCATTCCTGGCAGGAGGAGGAAGAGGCCAGGGGTGCCTTCTACACTCAGTCTGAGATGGGAGGTGGAGAAGGGCTGGGTAGCCAGCTGAAGGCCGAAAATACCGGGGTCCCTAGGACTTGCAGGAGGAGGCCCTGCACCCACTCTACCCCCACCTCTTCCCCGGGATGGAGAGTCCCCAGGGAGAAGGAAACTTTTTGGAATGCGTTGCCATAGCTATTTCCATTGCCTCACTGGGCTGAGGGCTGCCTGGGCCACAGTGAGTGTGGGGACACATGCATGCGGGTCAGCCTGTGTCAGAGTGAGAGAATGTGCATGTGCAGTGTACGTGTGTTCAGAAGGGTGGGGCGTGCCTGCAGGATTGTGCAAGTTCTGACAGGGTGGACACCGAGGGGTTAACATTATCCCACTCCTGTCCCAGGCCCCTTCTGGAATGCTGGGACCTGCTGCCACTAGTCCTGTCTAAGCCTGCTCAGGCAGCCCTGGGGCACAGGAGCTGGGGACCAGAAAGCACTGACCAACCCCTGCCTGACCCTTAAAACAGCTCCGTGGCTGTGCTCCCGGCACCCGGCACCTGAGAGAGGGTGTGGGGATATCTATGCATCTTGCAGTTGTGCGCGCACTCTAGGGATACTGCCTGAGGGCCCCTGTGACTGCTGCTCAGAATGTGCAGAGGAGAAAGGAAGGACAAGGAGCCTCCACACACCCCCGCAGACTCTCTGGGCCCTCCCTGAGCCACCCGCTGGCTTGGGGCTGTAGAGCCAACTGTACCGCCACTTGGCTCTCCTTGAGGCACCTTATAAGGCGACGTTGGAGGCGGGTGCCTCAGGCTGGCCTGGAAGGACAGTTTAGCATCTTGTAATAGCAGAGTTATGAGCTTGTAAAAGCATCGCAGAATGCATAGAATTCAACCCTTCAGCCAAGACCTAGTTATTAAAGTCCTACCACATCTCAGGCACTGTGCTGGGCCCAGGAGGTGCAGCCAGAATGCAACAGACACAGTCCTTGTCCCACGGGAACTTCTAGTTTAATGATGAGGGCCATGGAAACATCACAGATATATCATAACAAGCTGTTGTAGGTGTTATGGGGGAAAGAGAAGACAATGCAGATCCCAGTTTAGAGTGGGGAGGGGACCACAGGAAGAGGGGAGGCCACACTGAGGATGGGACACTTATGGTGATACCTAGGAGTGAGTAGAAGACAGGGTATAGGGGGAAGGGGCACAACTTTTGGGAGGCCAGGAGACAGGATGGGGTCATTTCAGTGGGAGCTGAGAGCGCAGAGAAGCTGGGAAAGGCCTGGAGGACATGCTGCTGTGTGTCATGGGCTGTCAAGGTTTGTCCCAAGTGTCACCAAGAGCCCCTTAGAGAGCTTGTGATCTGGCTGATACTGTTCTTTGATCTCTCTGGCTTTAGTGCAGGTGGGGGATGGATTGCTGAGTGCAGCAGGGGGATGAGAAAGAGGCTTGATCAGGAAATATTGTCCTTGCCCAGGGGAGAGGTGAAGGGGGACTGGAGAGGGACACTGGCTGGGGAAGTGGGAGACGCAGATGGGTTCACCACCTGCCATACCCCGGACCTGCTGATGGGGGGCTCGTAGGGTATACCACAGACCCCAGCGGCACTCATATCTGAATACAGAACACAGCGCCTGGCTGAGGCTGCAGGGAGGAGCAGGCTGGGGAAGGCTGTGTGACTACTTTAAATGCGGGACTATTCTACCTGCCCAGGGGTGTCGGGAGGTCAGCCGGATATGAATCTGAAGTGAAGAGGGGCCGGGGTTAGGGAAGACACTGTAAGGAAATCATTATGACAGGAAAATGAGACATAAAGTATGAGGGTGCTGGCCAGAGGAGGCTTCCTGGGAAAGGTGAGATTCTAATGAATACTTGGAAGAAATGAAAGTGAGCCACAGGGATGTGGGAGGTAGAGCAGCTCAAAGGCCCTGGGGCAGAAGTACAGCTAGTGAAAATAATCAGCCTCCCTGCAGCCTTAGATTCCAGGACTATAGCCGGCATGGTACAAGCCTTTAATCCAGTACTCTGGGAGGCTGAGGCAGGAGGATTCCAAGTTCAAGCACAGCCTGGGCAATTTACTGAGACCTTGTTTCAAAATAAAAAATAAAAAAGGGCTAGGGGTGTTGCTCAGTGTGATGGTCTTGGGTTCAATCCTTAGTACTGGGGAAAAAATCCAGGACTAGGAAGAGGAGGAGGTCAGTCCGAGAGGGGACAGGAGGACAGATCCTGAAGGGCTTGTCATCACCTCGGTACTTTGGCTCTTATTCTGTGACGTAAAGCTAACGGAGAGTTTTGGGCAAAGGAATGACATGATACGGCTTAGGTCTAGCAGGATCACTCTAGCAATTGTGTTAAAAATATCCTGGGGCGGGGGGGGGGGAGAGACACAGGGTGATGTAGGGCAGATGCCCGAGCAATGAGACTGAGCAGAACTCCAGGTGAGGTGGCTGGGCTACGGTGGCTGCAGGAGCGAATGAGACATGGTTTGGATTCTGGATATGTTTTTAAAGGTAGATCCAAGTGTATGTGCCTATGGCTGGCGCAGCCTGTGAGAGAAAGTCAAGGAGGACTCCCAGGTTTCTGGTGTGAGCCCCAGGAAGGACGGAGTTGCCATTTTATGAGAACCACAGTAAGAGAGATTAGGAAATTTGGTTTGGGGTGTGTTATGTCGGTGTTAGATACCCGCCTAGTGATGTTGAGTGGCAGCCTGATTCTTGATCTTGGAGTTCAGACAGAGACCTAGGCAGAAGAGGGGAGGAGGAAAATCGTGAGCCCGAAGTTGACATTTAAAGCCACCAGGCTGGGGCAATCGTCTAGATTCTGTATCCATAGTTGCTGGTACAGAATGCTAGGCCCATGTTAACCTCCGAGGCTCTGACCCTTCTGAGTGTTCCCAGGCCCCCACTCAAGCTTTCATCCCTTCCTTTCTCATCAGCACCTGCCAGGAGAAAGGGCAGTGGGAGTGTGACCAGGAGCCATGCCTAGTGGACCCAGACATGATCGCCGCCATCAACCAGGGCAACTACGGGTGAGACGCCCTGGCCATACCCAGAGCGGCCACACATGTGTTCTGCCTGAGTTGCATGTCACACTGGGGAACATGCTCACACACATGTGGCCGCAGGCCTCTGACTTCCCCATCCCTTCTTCTTCAGGTGGCAGGCTGGGAACCACAGCGCCTTCTGGGGGATGACACTGGACTCGGGCATTCGCTACCGCCTGGGCACCATCCGCCCATCTTCCTCTGTCATGAACATGAATGAGATTTACGTGAGCCCACCCTTGCCCACATCCCACCATCTCCTCATACCTAGGACTTTAGGGATGCTGTCCCCTACTAAGACACTGTGCGTCCCTGGGCAGATCACTCCCCTCTGGGCTTTTATTTCCTCTTTATAAGAAGTGGCTCACTAGATGTGCTGAGCTCAGATTCTGAGTTGTGTAGTAAACCCAGCAGGCCCCCCTCCCTCCTCAGCCTGGGAAAAATGCTGTTAGTCCTAGTGCAGTTGGGTCAGGGCCCAAGGAGCCAGGAGGTCACCTTCACATTTTAGGAAAGGAGAGACAGATACTCTTCCAGCTTTGGCCAAAGAGCAGCAGTTCTTAGGACAAATGCCGACTCAGCAGAACCCCCAGGGAGGACAGGGCTTCTCCCTTCCCACTAATGGGACCCAGTAGGGGCAGAGGGGATGGGAACCAGACCCAAAACATCAAAGGGTGAGGAAGGGAGCTTCCTGCAGCAGGACTGGGCTGGGGTACATGCTGGAGGACCTGCCCGTCAGTGGTAACCAGGAGAGAGACAATGGCTGGCCCTCGCTGTGAAAGGACTTCTGCCCAAGGCCAGGGTGACCAGCCCCTGCCCCTGCCCTTACTTCCCTGGGCCTGTGGCTATTTTCTGCCTCCTGATGTTTGTCTTGGCAGCCTGCCTGGTCACGGGACCTTATTGCTTTTTCCCTACTCTGCCCTTTGGGACCTGGAGGCCAGGGCCATGGTAGAAAGGAGGGTGTGGCAGATCAGAAGGTGCATAGGAAGGAGGCCAGGGTTGAGAAAGGAAAGCTGGTGACCCTGGCTTGGCCACATCCGTGTTGCTAGCTTCAGGAACCAGTCACCTCCTGCTTGATACCTCAGAGGCACTAAATGGTCTTTGGTTCTTCCATTCACATCCAAGTTGGAGGTAGCTGGAAACCCAGAGCAGCAAGCGGGCTGCAGATCCAGCTGTGGAAGGCCCTGGATTCACAGGGGCCCACCAATGCCTGGGCTTCTGAAGGGCAGGCCAGGCCAGGGCAGGAGGCAGTCAGGGCCACCTTTGCCTTGCAGACGGTGCTGGCCCCGGGGGAGGTGCTGCCCAAGGCCTTCGAGGCTTCTAAGAAGTGGCCCAACATGATCCATGACCCACTTGACCAGGGCAACTGTGCAGGCTCCTGGGCCTTCTCCACAGCAGGTGTGTCTGGGGCTGGGCTAGCACAAGATGGGAAGAGAGCCAAAGCCCAGCCCTGACAGCCCCTCTGTCTCCTCCACTAGCTGTGGCATCTGATCGAGTCTCAATCCACTCTATGGGACACATGACGCCCGTCCTGTCACCCCAGAACCTGCTGTCCTGTGACACCCACCACCAGCAGGGCTGTCAAGGCGGGCGCCTTGATGGTGCCTGGTGGTTCCTGCGCCGTCGAGGGTATGCAGCAGGGGTGTGGGCGGGGAATGGGGCAGGACATCCTGTGGGCAGTGCTTGGGCTGTGTGGCACCATGTCACCCACCATGCTCCATTCCGCTGCCTCCCCAGGGTGGTATCTGACCACTGCTATCCATTCTCTGGCCATGAGCAGGCCGAGGCTGGCCCAGCAACCCCCTGCATGATGCACAGCCGGGCCATGGGCCGGGGTAAGCGCCAGGCCACTCGTCGCTGCCCTAATAGCCACGATGATGCTAATGAAATCTACCAGGTCACTCCTGCCTACCGCCTGGGTTCCGATGTAAGTTTGCACATGGGTGAGGGGCAGAAACAGAAGGTGCGGTCTGGCCAAAGGCTGGAGTCCCCACCCTCAATGGCTGCTCTTCTGCTCATCCCCCACCCTCAGGAGAAGGAGATCATGAAGGAGCTGATGGAGAATGGTCCCGTCCAAGGTAAATGCCCCTTGTCCTGCCCTTGGCTCCAGAAGCCTGTGTCTGTTTGAGGTGGGCACAGTGGCCCACATGGTCTGTACAACAAGTCCACTGGGGCTGGGAGTATGGGGAACATGTCCCTTCCCTGCAGGCAGCCCCAGGAGGGGATACGTAGTAACAAGGTTGAGGCTCTGGCACGTAGCCACAGGGCCACAGGCTTGGCTGAGTGCGCCCCACCCTGGTCTCTGCCCGAAGCACTCATGGAGGTGTATGAGGACTTCTTCCTGTACAAGAGCGGCATCTACAGCCACACACTTGTGAGCATGGGGAGGCCGGAGCAATACCGGCGACATGGGACCCACTCGGTCAAGATCACAGGGTAAGGGGCTTATGGGCAGAGGGGTGTAGGGGCAGCAGGGTTTGCACTGGGGACACTGAAGCCTGCTTTGAATCTTTGAGATCTCTGCAAAGCCAGAACTGCTTCCTTATTTCCAAAAGAGGAAACTAAGACTCAGAGAAGAGGGTGTGGCTCTGGGTCACTTCGTGAATGCGGAACTTTTGAAGGGATTCTAGGAGCAGTCCTTCCTCACACATGGGAACAAATAACTCCAGAGAAACAGAGACAAGGATCCAAGAGCTGCTTAACCTCTCCCCATCTTGGTACCTGTCCCAACTCTGGCAGACTCACTGAGTGACCTAGGCTGGTCACTCCTGGCCCTCAGGTGCTCCTTCTGATACAGCAGGAGGTGTTAGGGTCATTGGTTTGTTAGTCATTTGCTGACTATTGTTAGTAGCCGTAAGTCCAACCAACAAGATGTGTTTTGTTTTGCAGTGGGAGTTTGGGGCCTCTAAGGCACCCACATTTTCTGGGTCTTTTCCCTCTGGTCGCTACACCCACATGCCCTAGGTCCCCAAGTGAGAGAGGGCAGACAGATGTGTGAGATCCCACAGAACTGATCCCAGCATGTGGGTCCTGGAGGACCAGGCCCAAGATCCCTCCTCTTTTGCTTTCCCCTCCCCATATCCTTGGTGAGCTCAGATATACAGATTTAGTGGTGAGGACTGAGGCAGAGCAGAGAGGGATAGACGGGCCAAGGCCCAGGCTGCACCCAAGTTTCCAAAATCAACAAGATCTGCAGGGGAGGCCTCAGGGTTCCTGCCCCGAGAACAGGTGCAACCAGTGCCCCCCCCCCCCGCCCCACTCTGCCCCCAGGTGGGGAGAGGAGATGCTGCCTGATGGAAGGACACTCAAATACTGGGTGAGTTTCTCGCCACCAGTGCACCCTGAAGCCCTGTCCCTTTTCTTTCTTCTTGCCCTTGCCTCACTCCCATTCCCTTCCTCATGGCCCCTCTTCTTCCCAGACTGCGGCCAACTCGTGGGGCCCATCCTGGGGTGAAAGGGGCTACTTCCGCATCCTTCGAGGCAGCAACGAGTGTGACATCGAGAGTTTCGTGCTGGGCGTCTGGGGCCGCGTGGGCATGGAGGACATGGGTCATCGCTGACGTCTCGGGCACTAGGCCAAGCCAGGCCTGGCCCGGGGTCTTGGCAGACAGCAGCGGTAGAAGAGCCCCCAGGGGGCGCAGCGCTCAGGGGCCAGACAGAGCCTGGGGCGCAGGCGGCGCCGGCTCTAATCCCACAGATCGGCTGACACCGCACCTCGAGGGGCCTGCGAGTTGGGCCTGGGAGCAGGGCGGGCAAGGCCCAGATTTCCCGAGATGATGCAGCAGAGCCTGCCCAGGGAGGAGGGGCCTGCAGATTCCAGACCTCTGGCTCCCCAGCCAAAGACCACGGAAGCCAGGCACCCCCAATCTCCAGGTCCACTCCCTCACCCCATTCCTGTATTCTTATTCTTCAAAGATATTTATTTTCCTTTTCACTGTTTAAAATAAAACCAAAGTATTGATAACTACAGTATCTTGAACCCTCCAGGAGTGGAGGACCAGGCCAGAATTGAGCATGAAAGGACTGCCTGGTCCCTGGTTGGTGGGGGTGGGTGGACTAGAACTCTTAGCCTCCATCCAGTCCTAATTGTCAGCTCCCAGGGTCCTGACCCATTTGGAGGGTGGGCAGATATGGCATGGCCTTTGGCCCCCAGAGAAATGTAGGCCATGGGAACCAACTTTCAGATGCTGACTCAGCTGCGAAAGGGGTAGCCAATCCACCAATCAGCAGAACTAGCACCCGGGCCCAGCAGGCAAGGGGGCACCATCCCACAGCGCTGGGACCTCTGTCTCTGCAGATCAGCCTCTCCAAGCCACCCAGGCATAGGGCTCTCAACTTCCCCTTCTCCTGGGCCAAGCTAGGCAGCCCAAGAGCCCTCTTCTCACCTCGCCTGCCAGCCCGCATACCTCAGCCTGGCTTTCATGGCCCTCAGGACCTGGCCAGTGCCCAAGCAGCTCCTCAGATGGTCAGTACATAGGTAGACCACGGAGCATCTGCATATGCATTTCCCCATCCGGATGCCCTTCCATGCCATCCACCCCATCCTTCTATTTCAAAGCCAGCTCCAGTGTTCCCTCACACAGACAGTACCTGTGGAGAGCTACGCATATGCCAGGGACTGTGTAATGGACCTATGATCCCCCAAACCAGCCCAAACTGCCCAGCACAGCTCAGACACTGCCTCCTGCAGCTCATCTGGTGCTGGTCCTCTCACCTGGTATTTCGCTTATCTGGGTGTCTGCCTACTTCCCCACTGTGCGGAAGTTCCTTGAGGGCAGGTCGGGGCTGGTTCCTCAGTGGGCCCTGACATGCGTACGGGTTACCCTGCTGTACAGTGGCATTCCAGTTTGTGGAATGACTGAGTGACTCCAGCCAATTTTTTTCACCTTTGTTTCCCTCCACTGATTCAGCAGCCCCATTCCTCCAGGCACGATAGAGTAGGAAGTCGGCCAGAAATGAGCTGGAGCTGGGAGACCAGCAGCAGGGCCCTAAGACAGGACTCTAAGAAAGGCCATGGTCTAGATTTCCAGAGTGTGCGGTCCCCAAGCTTCTGGAAAAGAAGCCCCCTTGCAAATTCCCTGTCCTGTCCAGTCTTACATTTTTTAATCCCACACAATCACATCGAGAGGCACTGGCCCCAAGTTGGTCAATGGTGACCTGTCTACCTCAATTAGGCCTCATTTACATATATTTGCATTGTGGTTTTGACTCCCCTAATGGGCTCTGGCCAGCATGCTTGTTCAGAGTAAGACCATATAAGTTCAAAAGACTCCCCTTCTGGACCTGAGGGAGGAGACTCACAGCTGATTGGAAAGAAATTACCACTTCTGCTACTCACCTCTCTTTCTAGAAAGACAAACGAAAAAACAACCCTGGACCTCCCTGCAATCTCATCCTCCTTCTTGAGGGTGCGTGTTCATTCTGACAGTTGCCACCTCTGCTCTGTCCTCTTGAAGCTCTCCCAAGTTCTTACTTTTGTAAAAGTCACCCCTGTCTAGGGTGCACTGTGTCTCTCCCCAATAAACTTACTTGCTAGAAATCTTTACTTTCCGCCCAAGTCCTGTTTGTGGACCTCCCTGCAAATCTCAGTGAGCATCCAAGAGCCAAGACCACCGCAAGACACAGAGCAGCACCCAGCACAGGCAGGTGCCACCTGGTGTCTCTTCCTTTGTGTGTGGGGGTGCACTACAGGGCTCCACCTCGCCCAACCCCCAGGAGACCGAGAAGGCAGAGGTGGCCTTGTCACTGCGTTACCCATCACCAAGGTCACCCATCACCTGGTGCTGGCTCGGACTGGTCCTCCTCCAGGGGCCCTGGCAGCCCCTCCGGCGGCCCCGCGTCCCTCACGCCTGCGGGCATCACCTGAAAGGAATGCGGGATGGGGGGGGGCGATAAGCGGCCGCCTTTGTCTGGTTTCCTGTTTTCCAGGACGTCCCGAACCGGCTCCCCTGGCCCGCCCACCGGTCCTCAAGGAGTCAGGGCCGGCCGGTGGCCTTGGGACAACGCCGAGCTGTGAGCCCCAGGACAGCGCGGGGGCGGCACCCTCAGGACGTGCTCCTTGGAAAAACCCAGTTCAGGGGCCGCGCGGCCAGGGCGAGGCTGGAATTTTCTACCAGGATCTTTGGCGGAAGCAGCAGGGGGCGGGGAAGGGAGGGGAAGAGAGGCGCGGCCGGACTGGAGGCTTCAGCTCGGCTCCGCCCTGCGCACCCCATCCGCAGCCTTGTGGGCCCAGCCCCTCCTTAGCCCCCTCCTCTTCTGGAGGGCAGAGGCTGGGGATGGAGGATGGGGAGGCTCAGCAGGTGCAGCTGCAGTGGGTGTGTCCTTAGAGAGGCAAGCCCAGCCCTAATCACTCCCAGCCACATTACTGCCCTGGGTCTGCGTTAGGGAAATCTGGCAACACAGTCCCCTGCTGTGTGTCTGGTGCTAGTGCCTTGCCTTCTCAGCACCTAGAGTACAAATTTTAAGACAAACCTGGGTTTGAATCCTGGTCTGTGTGATCCACACTGGCTCTGTAGTATTGGATAGATTTGCCCATCCTTAATGTGTTGGTGGGAGGATTAAATGACAAAGCACGCTAACATTTAGCTCAGTGCTTGGAATGTAAGGGCTCAATAGATAATAACAGGTATGATCATCTTAAGGGTTGAGTGTGATCATGTAATAGAAGTTTTTCATAATCAGTTAAGCATTTATTGAGTGCTTGACCACGAATTTCTGACAACATATTAATCTGAATACTTTACATGGATTATCTCATTTAAGCCTCTTTTAAACCCTGAAATTTCTTTATTTGCACATAAGGGAACAAAAGCTTAGAGAAAGCCATGAATGGTCGAGAAAGTATTCAAACCCAGGGCATCTAAATCCTCATGATCATTAGCTCTACTAATGGTAATGATAGTCCAGTACTCCTCCCAGGCCCTTACCCTGCCTAATAAAGTCATATGCATCCTTTAAATCACAACTCAGTTGTCTCACCTCTAGAAAACCTTTTTTGGTATCCATCTTATAGACCCCAGCGACCCTGGAATACATGCCTGGCACAGGAAGTGCCTGCTGACAGTTTCTCCCACAAAGGGATAGGGCTCTGTCATTTCCTAGCTAACGAATAATCCACTTAGGGCTGGGGATTTAGCTCAGTGGTTCCGGCACCTGACTTGAGAGTGCAAGGTCCAGAGTTTGATCCTCAGCACCAAAACAAAAACAAAAACAAATAATCTACTTGGACATTCATTCTGGTCCCCTGTGGTGCTCTGCAGGGTCCAAGGGCTCTTGACTCTAATCTTCCAGGGGCTGCTAAGTTACACCACTTCACAAGCACTGATGCCTCCCATCTTCCTGACATCTCGCCAAGCCCCATTGCCCTGGTGCCCATTAAGGAAAGGAATTCATGTCTACTCAGCCTGCAGTGCTTCATCCACGGTGGCTCACTGGATCCTACCCATAACCTGGGAAGAAGGGCATCTCTGGGAACACAATGCCAGTCACCAAGGAGACTCCTAGACTCTAGGAGGTGAGACCTTCCAAACTGAGGAGGGCTAACAGCCCACACATAGCTGGAGCCAGGGACTCCCACACTGCTAGAACATACTCTGTTTGCCTCTGTGTCTCTCCCTCTCTGTCTCTGTCTCTCCTGCCTTTCTCTCTAGATTATTCTGCCACGAGGAAGGGTATGTGGCTAGTGATAACTCTTGAGCCTCCAGACCACAGATGTTTTCTGGAAGTCTTCTGATGAGCCTGGTTCTGGTCAGGTGTCAAGCTGTGGGCCATCACCTATGAGGACAGGATCATGGGTGCCAAGACAGCCCTTTCTGAGTCAATGTTGGGAGGAGAAGACTCCCAAGATGGAGAAAGGAAAGGAGGAATGCTGGACAGATGATAGAAACATTGTCTACTACTGTTAGCCCCAACTGACAGGGGAGGAGATGTTCCCCACAGCTGATAGGTGGGAGAGCTCAGTAGAGACCACACTGCCTTCTGGTGAGCTTGGAGAGCAATCCAGAAAGGTTGACCAGTGAGGATCCCTTCCCCTGCTTCCCCGAGATAACTCTCCCGGGCCCTAGGAGATACATTTTCTAGAATCCCATCCAGTTGGTGGCAATGCCAAGGCAGTCCCTTCCCAAAGGGCAGTAAGGCCATGCCTGAGCAGCCTTTGGAGGGTGGGTGGCCACCTCCTTCCTGCTCTGGGGCTGCCTTAAGGTACCTGGATGAGGCCTAAACAGAGTGAGGCGGTTTGTCCATCAGAGGTGGGTGCAGGGGAGGCATCCCGAGGGACCCACACTATAGGCATCCACTCTTTACAGGGAGGAAAGAGGCTGGGAGTGGGCGAAGAGAAGCTGGACTTAGCCAAGAACACATTATGAGGAAGTGCTGGGTGTCATATTACAACATATATTTTTTTTTTTGTTCTTGTCCACAGTTCCTGCTCATAATGTCCTCCCCAAAGCACATCATGCTCCAAGACAGGCCATAGAAGCCACAAGTTCTTTGAGGAGAGTCATAGAATGCTAATCTTTCCCTGCCCTTCTGCCCTGGGCCAGCCCGGAAGAAATTCTCTCACCTTTCCTTGTCTGATAGTAGGTCATTCCAGAGGGTCTTCCCCCATAACTTGGAGGGAGGAATGCTGCCCAGAGAGGCCAGGAAGAATCTGATTTATAGCCAGTTGGCCAGAAGCACAGGTAAAGCAACCTGGGTTTGCAGCTGGCATCAACAGCAGGGCTGAGTGGAGCAGTAGTCTTGGGAGCTGAGCCCTCAACTTGTGGGATATCTGGGTATCAAGTCGAGAGCAAGGGCTACTTGGACTGAACTGGACACTGCTGGTGTCCCTGCTGCAGAATGGCGTGCTCACTGGTAGGGAGAAACCTCCACATCTTTTGAATTCTTTTTGTTGATGCTCTGTTGCTATGTTGTGAGTGAAGACTAGGAGAAACTGCGTGTGAGTCCAGGTTTGTTTTCCCTACCATGGGGAACCTCATTTGTCAGACCCCAAAGCCTGAGCTACCTGAAGCTGCATCAAGGTGCACACACAGCTGCCCCTCAGCCTGTACCCAAGCAGGCCTCTTGGCCTCCACCTCTGTTTAAGGATGGCCGAGACCTGAAGGTCCGGGCTAATGGTTGCACATCCCTCCAATGGCCTTGGGCTGCCAGGAGGACTCAGGGTCTGCAGAGGGGAGCGGAATCACTGCTCATCCTGGAAAGTCAAGTTCAAAAGCCTCCTCCTGTGAGAAACTTCTGACTCCACTGGACAGTCCTCATCCATCCTTGGCACTCCAAGTCCATCTCCTCCACTGCAGTCCAGCACCACACCTGTCCATTCCCTTCCTGATATAGACATCTGGGGAGCAGGGCTGGGCCAAACTCCTCTGCTCTCAGGATGGGTAGGGACAGTAAGGCCCTTGGCTGGTAGAACGGAGATGAGAGAACAGAACGTGGCAGAGATGGGGAGGAGGAGCCGAGACCTGGGCAGCGGTGCCTCCTGGTGGCGGAGTCTGAGCTGAGCACCTACTGTTTCCCTCTTGTTCTGGGTATCCTCTCCGGAGGCCTGGACAGTGACAAAGGGAAGGACAGGGGGGCAGACTGGTAACAGATCTCAGCCTGTCCCACTCCCCAGGCCAGCTCGCTGCTGAGACCTCTATTCTGCACCTCTCACCCAGGTACTGTATCCCAGCCTGGCCAGGAGAAGGCCCAGAGTTTGGCTTTGAGGTTCCTCCACCCACTGACACTGTCCTCTCATGCCCCCATTCGGGATTCCCACCTCCCCCCAACCACACACAGCTTGCAGAAAGCCTCTCACTCAAAGCCAGACACACCCAGATTCAAGTTCCAGTTCCGCCTGCCTTGGTTTCCCCATCTGTAAAATGGAAACAGTGATTTCTTTTATCTCTACATGGGAGTGGCCCTGGATTGAGATATTCCCTAAGAATGAGGAAATGGGGGACACAGTTTGCCCACTGAGAATTAGAGTGAAGAAACTGGTACTAAAGAATGAGAGCAGAATGTGCAAATCATCTTAAAGGACACGCTTACCCTAGGGGGCTGCAGAAGCTGAAGAGCACCATGGTGAAAGCACTGGTCCACCTAAAGTAGTAAAGCATCTGTGGCACAGATGAGTCCCTAGGGTCCCAGGTGCTGGCCAGTAGGCCAGTGGCCAAGCTGAGACTGTGGTTGGGACTGGCATGGGGAGGTGTTGCAGATGGAGTTGAATCCCTGCTCTGGATGACGCTCTGGGGGCCTGGATGTAATGAGCTCTCTTTACCTGGTGCCATAAAGCCACTGCCTTTGCCAGGCAGATGCAAGACTAGGCCAGTGGTGTGAGAGAACAGAGGAGAGCGGGATCTATGGCTGGTGTGTATTGCAGAGCGAACACGGGCCTCAAGGCATTCGGAGTCAGTGACTTGCAAACATGCCAGCCTGCATCACTCAGGGTTTCAACAGGAAACAGATGGTGAACTTTAATTAGGAGAATGGGGACAGAGTTTATTTTCAAAAACACTCATGACAAAGCAGGGGGTAGAGGGTCACAAGAGAGTACAGAACTCTGGGCCCGCAGCAGCAGGGCTAGCACTTCCCTTAAGCATGCAGGGCCAAGGGGAGGGTGAGATGGGCAGGATTCTGGGGACAGTCACTTAAAGCTGGGTGAACTGCCTTGAAGGAGTTGGGGGACACAGACCTCACCTTTATTCTCTTCTCTCCCTCTCATCTCCTGCTAGGCTCCCATTTGCCAAATCCCACAGGAAGCAAGAGGGCAGGAGATTTGGGCTGTGGACTTTTTAAAATGAATAAGGAATAAACGTGTATCTTATTTAAACCTTTGGGTTTTTTAGGGCTTTTGGTAAGAGCTGTCTAACCCATAACCTAACCAATAACTCATCAAGAGAAACACCTCCCGAATATCTATAATAATCATAAATGTTTATGTGTCTGACAGTAATTTATTGGTGAACTATATAAAACAAATCTGGCAGATATGCAAGGAGAAAGTCAAAAATCTATAAACAAAGTGGGATTTGTGTGAGCCTGTGATACTAGGGACTGAACAAGAGGCCTTCACATCAAGCTATATCCCCAGCCCTATTTATCATTTATTTTGAGACAGGTTCTCACTGAGTCACTAAGTTGCCCAGGCTGGGCTCAAACTTGTAATTCTCCTGCCTCAGGCTCCCAAATAACTGGGACTAGAGGCATGTATCACCACCTTTGGTAGAAATTTTCAATTAACTTTTCTTATAACCAATGAATCAAATAGCAAAACATAAATGAAGATGAAGAAATTTGAACAATATAATTTAGGAGCTTGATCCATTAGATAAATACAAACCTTGCAAACCTCTCTCCAACAGAATAGCCATTAGTTACAAGCTTGTTTTTAAAGAATACAGTACTGCATACTTAGCAATAAAAGAAGTCTACAATTTTTCCAAAGAATCAATATTGGGCCGAAGGTGTAGCTTAGTGGTAGAGCACTTGCCTAGCATGTGTAAGGCCCCAGTTTCAATTCTGAGCACTGGAAAAAAAAAAATCAATGTCATTCTATCACATTTTATAATTCCAATATAATAAAATTAGAAAACAACAATAAAAATTTAGCCAAGGAAATCCAATATGTCTGGTAACTTAAAAACTCATTTCTAAATAATTCATGGTAAAGGAAGATTATAAGGGAAACTACAAGATATATAAAATGGAATAACAATAAGTTAAAGTGGAACTTGCAGGAAAAATTATAGCCTTAAGTGAGCTTATTAAAAACAGGAAAAATTGGCAGCAAATGAATTAAACATCCAACTGAAGACACTAGAAGGAGATAATCAGAAAACCCAAAGAGAGTAAAGAAAGGAAATAATAAAGGTAAAATAGAAAATGTTTGATATGGAAAACAAAAAAAATTTACTTGATTCTTTAAAAATCCTTAAAAAACAAACAAATCATTAGCACAAAATACACGATATTGGGAACAAAAAGAAAGATATGACTAGAGATGCAATCAAGGTTATAAAAAGCCACTAGAAAACACCATGGAGACCTCCTGTTCTGGGGTGATAGTGACTAAGATAATAAGAAAAACCCAACAAAAATCTAAGAAAAAAGTGGCTTGTATGAAGAAGTGGAGAGCAAAAAATATTATTGGACATGCAAAATTCAAGCAAGCATAAACTTTATAAGGAAAAATGTTAAAAGGCTGATTTAAGGTTAAAACAAAGTAAGACCGAAAAGCTGGAAAAAAACAAAATGAGAGGCAGGAAGCTATGATCAGAGTTCAAAGGCATCCTACAGTTATTTCTGAGGGGGATATTGATTGACTTCAGACATTGTTAACTGAAGTATGCAATTTAGAAATTTAATGGTAATAGAACAGTAATAGAATATATTCCAAACCAGTAGAGAGGAAATCAGGGAATGAAGGAAATCCAGACAATCCTCCACCAAGCAGGAAATGACAAATAAAAAAAGCAAAGGAAAACTTGGTGCAGCTGCTGATTTCTGAAATGGTTCCGGAAATCCCCAGCCCATGCCTTTGTGTGGACCTTGCCCATGATGAGCCGGCTGGACTCCATGACTTGTTTCTGTCCAATGGAAGTGATGGGATGTCACATCCACTGGCAAAAAGGTTCCATGCCGGCTTAATGCTCTGCTTTCCCCAGTTTGAAATTTTTAACTTCATTTCTTCCGCCTGTGGTGCTGAGGATGTAACCCAAGTGCTCTCACATGCTAGGCAAGTGCTCCACTACTGAGCTACATCCTCAGCCCCTCTTAACACTATTTTACTATTTTACTTTATTTTATTATTAATAGAGTTACAAATAAAATACAGGAAGCACAAGCAATTTAGAGTTTCAAGCAGGCAATGCATAATTTTTTAGTGAAGTGCACCCCATGCAAATATGGAAGTAGTCTCTAAAATTTAAATTTAGCTAATTTGCTACATCTAGTGTCTCTATTAGAAAAGCCTGTGACTGTGACTTCCATTTTGACGGCTCTCTCTCTCTCTCCCCGCCCTGCTCATTCTCAGGATGCTCCCTGCTGACCAGCGCTGGGGACAGGCCCATGAGGGACGAACTGGAGCCCCTGCCTGCACCATTTAAGTGAACTTGCAAGCAGAACCTCAGCAGGTCTTTCAGATGGCTGGGGCCCTGGGAACAGCATAACTGCTACCTCCAAGAGTCTGAGCCAGCATCTGGCAGGTATAGCTTCCGGATTCCCAGCCCTTAGACATTGTGAGATAATAAATGTTTGTTGTTTTGAGCTATTTGGTTTTGGGGGTAATTTGTTACCCAGTAATAGCTAACTATTCATAATATATATGGTAAATGAGAAACACAAAATAAGATGGCAGAAATAATTTTTTTTTTTTTGGTACCAGGGATCGAACTGGGGTCTTTGCGCTTGCGCAGCAGGCGGTGAAAACACTGAGCTAAATCCCCGGCCCAGCTCTATGCTATTCACAGACACTTAATACCTAAAACAAAAAATGAACATATTGAAAGCAAAGACAGGAAAATGATCCCTCAGATCTGACAATACCATCACTGGTTGACCAATGGTGCATTCTAAACCTTTTGGACCCACTTTCCAGATCCTGAGTTTTTCCAGGCAGCAATCAGAAATCTGTTGATCCCAACAGAGGTGTCTCCATCCCAGACCCAATTTATTACTCACAATGTAAAAGTTCCAGCCCCAAAGGGTGGAGATGACTTGGTCTAAGTCAATCTCATTTCTCTTAGTCAGTGTTTAGGGAAAAGATGTTCATGACACCCAGTTCTGGAAAATAAGATGTAAGAGGAAATCCAGGAAGGGTTTTCTCCCTTCTTCCCTTGCTTGGTTCATGAACACAGTGCCTGATGGTAGAGCAGGCCTTGCAGTCCTGACATGACCAATGTGAGAAGGAAAATCCACAAGTGAATGCAGATGAAAAGGGAAAACAATACTTAACAGATAAACCTCCTTACATAGTTCAGGGCCTGGGGGAGTGTAGCTCAGTAGCAGAGTGCTTACTTAGCACTTATGACATCTGGGCTCCATCTCCAGCATAGCAACAGTAAGAGAAAAGGGGAAAAAAAGATAATCTACAGCAAGAGGACCATTTGGACCTTGGCTTACAGGGCATCCAGCAATGCAAAGGGCCCATTGGAAGATGTCTCTCAATATGCGTCTCTCATAGTTTTAATTATTTGTTGAAGACTCTCTTAGATTTTCTATATAAGCACATGATCTGCAGTTATAGGATGACCAATTTGTTTTTCCTTTTCAATAGTTTATTTACTTACTTTAATTTTTCTTATTTCACAGGCTAATAAATCTAGTCCTTTGAATAGAAAACCATGACAATGAGCATCCATTTGGTTTTCGAGGGGATGCTTTTAAATTTTTACTATTAAATAGTATGTTTACTGTAGACTTTAGAAAAAGCCCCTTTATAATTAAAAAGTTTCTCTATTCCTAGAATTTTTATAATCTACTTAATTATTTTTTTAATTTTTATTTTTTATTCCTACCTGTTTGTAATGCATAATAGTCACATTCCTCATGGGGTCTTGGTACATGTACATAACACATTTCAATTGTTTTATCCCATTTTCCTCTCTTCCCTCTCCCCTCCCTTCATTTCTTAATCCCCTTCCCATTTACAAAAGACCTACCTATCTGTTTCCTATTATCTGTCTTTTACTTTGCTCTTTCATTTATTTATACTTCAGGCTTTTCATATAAGAGAAACCATGCTATATTTAAGCTTGTGTGTGTGATTTCTTTCACTTAATATTACAGTCTCAAGTTGCATCCATTTTCCTACAAATGACTGAAGTTTATTCTTTATAGCTGAATAGTACTCCATTGTGTATAAATACTACATTTTCTTTACCCATTTATCTGTTGATGGTCATATAGGCTGCTATCAAGATTTTGCTATTATGAGTTGTGCTGCTATAAACATGGGTATGCATGTATCACTGTAATATGTCTTTAACTCTTTTAAGAAGATACCTAGAAGGGGAATAGCTGGGTTAGATGGAATTTCTAGTTTTAATTTTGGGGGGATTTTTTGGGGGGGGAGTACTAGGGATCGAACTCAGGTCCTTAGGCTTGCGCAGCAGGCGGTGAAACCATTGAGGTAAATTCCCAGCCTCTAGTTTTAATTTTTTGAGGAATCTCCATACTGATTTCCATAGTTGTTGTACTACTTTACATTCCCATCAACAATGTAGAAGGATTCCTTTTTCACCACAGCCTCTCTGACATTTATTGTTTGATTTCTTGATAACAGCAATTCTTTCTGGAGTAAGATGGAATCTCAGTGTTGTTTTAATTTGTATTTCTCTAATGGACAGAGATTTTGAACTTTTTTTCATATATTTATGGGCCATCTGTACTTCTTCTGAGAAGTGTCTATTCATTTCAGTGGCCCATTTTTTGATTGAGTCTTAATTTTAGGGTATCTAAATATTTTAGTTCTTTATACATTCTAGGCACTAATCCTCTGTCTGAAGAAGAGTTGGCAATTTTTTTCCCATTCTGTAAATTGTCTCTTCACTCTGTTGGTTGTTTCCTTTGCTGTGTAGAAGACTTTTTATTTGATTTGGTCCCATTTGTTGATTTTTGATGTCATTTCTTGTGCAATTGGGGCTCTGTTCAGTAAGTCCTTGCCCATGGCTATGTCTTCAAGAGTTTTACCTATTTTATCTTCCAACAGATTGTTTCTTTTTTTTTTTTTCTTTTTTTTTCTGTACGGGGGCTCAAGCTCAGGACTTTGTGCTTGCAAGCCAGGCACAGTGCCACTGAGCTAAATCCCCAGACCTTAATTCATTTTGATTTTAGTTTAGTACATGGTAAGAGATACAGGTCTAAAGTCAGTCTTCTTCATGTGGATACCCAGTTTTCCCAGCACCATTTGTGAAACAGGCTATCTTTCCTCCAGTGTATGTTTTTGGCCCACAGTCTGCTTATTTTCATCAAATATTTTTTCTCTAAAGTTGTTTTATGTCATAGTAGAATTTCTGTTTCTTATTTTACTAATTTCATCACTTAAATGACAATTATCTAATGTTGAAATCATCTTGCATTCAGAAGAAATCCAACATGGTCAATATGTATTTTTAAAATATATTGCTATTTTTAGTTTAATAATAATGTATTTAGGCTATTCCCATCTAGGTCCATCATTGGAACTGACCTGCAAACTTCCTGACTCAAATTTTCCTCATCTTGATTGAGGATCAATGTAACACCAGTCACATATAATGCAGTGGGTAGTTTTCCCTCTTTTTCCATTATTTGAGGAAATTTACATAGGACACAGACTTTCTGCTCCATGAATATGTACCTGGGTTCAAGATACTTGGTTGTTATAGTTACGTGCAACTCCCTGAAATCCTCTTCTTCCTTATGACCTCAGCTTTGCCACTAGGTCAAGTTCTCCATATCCAGCTACATAGTTCATAGGAGGAGTCTTTGTCCCAGGAGGCTCCTTAGCTCTTGCAAACACTGCCCATCCTATCAACGTGGCCAGACATGTGAGAACACTCAGGGTGAACAGGAGAGGCTGACTGAGACTTCAAGCCCATTACATGTGAGATGGAGGTCAAGCCATCCATGTCACCAGGGAGTGGGAGTTGTGACTGGGGTTATGTTTCCAAATCTCCTGGCTCTCACCTTGAGCTAAGCCTCTCACTTTATATTAGCAATAATGAAAATGATATTTCTTCTTCCATAGTTATTCTTATATTTTATTCCTTAGCATGTCATAATCTGGGCAAGAAGGCAAAAGTCTACGAAAAGGAGACCCCCTGGAAGCCTAAGGCAGCAGATACAGAGAGAAGGCTCAGGGTAATCAGTAAGGTACACAATCAGAGAAATGTTCCCCCAAAGAATGGCATAGCATCACTGCTAAGGATAGTATTTAATAGTAGATGAATAAACCTCTGTTACAGTAATAGTTGTGTGACTGTTTTAATGTAGATTAGAAAATATAACTGTATAATTATGAGTGGTGAAAGACATAACTATGATATCAAACTTTAAAATTTATAGATAGAGCATAAGACTAGGATAGTCAATTTAAAGAAAAATAATACCATCAGTATATAATAAAGTTGTAAGAAGAGGTGGCAAACCCAAGATGTGGTATGAAAATGATAAAAGTTTGGAAAATACTCAAAGGCCTATTTATTGCATAACAAGCCAGCATCAACAGCACCCTCACCCCTCCAAAAAAACCCTCACACACACGTGCACACAAACACACCCTCTGGGATGTACAGAGAGAGGGGCAGATTTTAAAATGAGAAAGAAGCACTTTCTGTAGGGACTGAGTGATCCTTCTCATAAGGCTGGGGTTCCCACTGAGATTGCTGGTGTCCACAGTAAAACCTTCATCCCAATGCAGGGTGGGATCCCCGGGTGCATGCTTGTCTATCTGCAAGCCTGTACCGTAAACCCAAGCCTGTTGGTGGATCTTCCCCACTCAGGAAGTATAAGCACGAATGAGAGACATTTGCAGACATCCAAAGATTCAGGAAGCTTTCCTTCCATGCCCTTCTTTTAAAAAGTGTTTTTTAAAGACATTTCTCTAGCAAACTAGGGACATAATCCAAGAAAGAACAACTCAACAGATTCACAAAGCAGTAGAATTAACCCAGGAGTACAATGACTAGAAATACCAGAGGTCCATAGAGCCATCTGTCAAAATTCGGGCAGGAAGTAGTCTGTGTGGAGAAGAACGTTAAGAAGAAAATAGGCTTCATTCAACAAATAATACAATTAAGAAGCTGGAAGATTTTAATGCCCTGATTTAAAAGGCATATGTTTCTTCTCTAAAGAAAAGAGGAAAGCAATTAAACTCCAAGGAAACAAAAAGTTGTATAAGAAAGTCATGGTTCAAATATGAGATGAATGAAAATGTAACATGATATTAAGTATTGGAGGGAGTGTAGCAGAATACACTTGAACTTTTAGCCTGAAACATTTCCCTTTGAGCAGCATTTAAACTCTAAGATTAGTTCCTTCTCTGTGGGTCCCAGGATGCTACCTGGCTCTGCAGAGAATAATGTTTACATAATCATAGTATTTTTAAAGAAATACTTTACTGATTTTCAATATTTGAAATTCAGAGATAGACAATACACAAAACTAGAACATTTTAATTATAAATATAGAACCAGATGCAAATGTAGTGCTTTAGTAACAGGAGCTAGGGGGAGGGAGGGCAAGAGTGATAAAGGATGCCTCATCTTACACAGTGGGGAGTCAAGAATTATTGTATAAAATTAATGGCACAAGAAATGAAAGCTGGGAAACTGTGTATACAACCGCACTCTGGAGGGAAGTTACCATTGCTAAGCTTCTCATCTTCCACAGGAGGAATTGGGCTAGACACTGTTAATTCTCCAGTAATCAATCACTTTCCCTTCATCCTTTAGTCATAGAAACCTTATATTTCCGATGGCCTCCAGCTGAATTGGCTCTCTGGCCATTTCCCAGCCTCCCTTGCAGCTACATGCAACCAGATAACCAAGCTTCGACCACCTGGATATATGGAGAAGTGATGTGCTTTTCCATTAGGTTGAATATAGATGTGACCAGCCATCTCTGACCCAGGCCAAGAGTTTTGCCGTAAATAATAATAACTAATACAGGTGCTTTTCTATCTGCTTTGCATATATTAACTCATTCAACCTAATGGAGATGTGTATCTATTTCTGATGGTTGCTGTAACAAATTACTACAAGAATAGTGGCCTAAAACAACACAAATTCATCCTTGTGCAGTATTGAAGGTCAGACACCTAAAATCAATGTGTTGGCTGCTTGCTTCTGCACTCAGGAAAAATCACTGCTGTTTTTTTCCAGCCTCTAGGGGCCCTTGTGTTCCTTTGTTTCATGATTCTGTCCCCATATCACCACACCCATGCTTGCATCGGCACATCCTCTATTACTCTGATTTTCTGCCTCCTTCTTATAAGAACCCTTGTGATTACCTTGGGGCCCCTTCAATATCCCATCTCAAAATTCCCAGCCTAATCAATACCACACAGTCCTTTTGGCCACAGATTCTAGCAATTAGGATGCAGACAGCTGTAGGGGAATATTATTCTCCCCACCACAGACTGGGACTACATTATTTCCATTTAACAGATGTTAAAACCCAAGCTGAGAGAAGTCGAGTAGCAAGCCAGGGTCACACAGAGGGTAAGCGACAAATCCATGCTTAAAACCTGGACAGCGAGTGGGCCACCAACATCTGTGGACATAAGCATGATAGTCTATCCTGTCAGATGCTGACGTCCTGGTTACCTGCGTCAACCTCACCAGGCCAGGAGGAAACATTCATCTTTCTAAGCCACTGTCATTAGGGGGAGGGGAATCTTTGTTACAGAAGTTATATTCTACTGCAGGAGTCAGAAGCTACTCTAAATAATTAAAACTAATGATTTTACTTTATGTTCTTCTGAATGGTTTGACTATTTGGCAAGGAAAATGTATTTTTATTAATTTCAAATCTTTTTAAGTTGCAGAGCAAGACTGTCAATCTGTCTACATCCCACCCTCACTTAAACCCTCTAGGAACCCCACTGCCTGTGGGATGAATTGAGGTCAAGCTCATTCACTGACATTCAAGGCCAGCCCTTCACCTGTCTTTCTGTTTCTCATTGCTCCGTTTCGTGGAGCACCCTGGAGCAAACTAGCATTTGCTGAGGCCCTGGAACAGGCCTTTCACCACGCCCACCCCTTGCTATGCTCACGCTGGCCCCTTCACCTTCACTACACCTTCTTCCTCTTACACTCCTGTCCAACATATCTCACTTAAAGCAAATCTGCAAACTCTTATTCATCCCTTAATACCCAGCCCATGTTGCCACTAGGTGTTTATCTTAATCTTTCTCCTGTTCAAGATTTTCTTCAAATGTCTGGTGATTCAGGTTGCAGTTAGAAACCCTCCAGCTCCCTGCCTTTCCCCCAACATCCCTCCCAGGAAAAACAAACCAAGCCTTTTCCTTCCTCTTGCAGGTTCCTGTGTCAAAATAGCCACAGTAGCACACATTTAATATGATCATTGTCTACTTCTTTTTTTTTTTTGGTACAGGGAATCGAACTCAGGACCTTGCACTTTCGAGACGGGTGCGGTGCCACTGAGCTAAATTCCCGGCCCTGTCTACTTTTATTATTCATTATTTTAAGAGTTAGAGCTCTAGTATCCCTCAGCCCCAATATGTGGTTCAAAATACAAACAATAGAAAACTACAAGCTAAGTAAGAGGATGTCTGACCTGATTCTTCCCCTGATGAGCACAGTGATGTTGTTGTGTGTGTTCCCCCTCCCCCACACAGGAGATCAAACTCAGGACCTTGAGCTTGCAAGGCAGGCGCGCCAGGACTGAGCTAAATCTCCAATCCCAAGAACAATGACTTTGAGATACGGAATCATTGTTAAAATACTATGCATATGCTTGTGTCTGTCTCTGCCATGCTGCCGCCCTGGCCCTGCTGCTCGGCACACTCGTGTGGTCTTGGTGAATCTTCATACAATGGCAACCGCAAAGGTCTCATCTTATAACTAGCGATGTGGGACACAGAAAGGGTGCCAGTTTCCGGCTGCTGCTGTAACAGATCACAAACTTAGTGGCCTTAGAGTACTGGGAGTCAGACATCCAAACATCCAGGAATAAGCAGGGCTTCATTCCTTCTGGAGGCTCTAGGAGCACCTGCTTCTAAGCCTTGACATTCCTCGTCTCATGGCTGCTCTAGCAGCAGCATTGCTCCACTTCCTTTATCATGCCTCCTCTTTCCGATGTTCTGCCCCCCTTTTATAAGACTGTGATCAGACTGGACCCACCTGGATAATCCATAATCATCTTCCCACCGCAAGATCCTTATTTAGTCACATATGTAAAGTTCTTTTTGCCATGTAACATATTCAGATTCTGGGGATTGGAATGTGGCTTCTTCCCCCCTTACACATGATACACTCTACCACTGAGCTACTCTAGGATTTTGGCATCTTTGGGGGCCATGATTCAGTGCATCACAGAGGTTAAGGAAGTGACCATTCTAAGATTACATAGTAGTAATTCACAGAGCTGGCTGTCTAGTTTTTCTGGCCCCAGTGCCTGTGCTCCTACCCTACCCTTGACACTAGACATGACACACTCTGGAGATTGGCTGGTTTTCTCTTTGGGCTCACATGCATTATCATCGTCAGTCCCAATCCCATTCTACCTCCTGGCTGGCCTCTACAGGTATTGGATACCATCACCAAACACTTGTCTATATGAAGGTGTCCCAGCCTAAGCAGCAGGCCCTCTCCACAGGAGCCCCTCTCTCTGTGCAGCCTGCCCAGCCATCAGCACAGTGTGTGTTGAGTGAGCACATAGATGAGTGAACAGACAGGAAGCTGTTCTCTCCAGCCTTTCTCCCCGTCTCACCCGGGGCGTGAAGATGCACTCTAGCTTTCAAAGTCAGCCAGGATGCCTGACTGGGCCCTGGGCCCCTGCTCTCTCAGTGGATGTTGGTCCCTTCGAGCCACCTGGACCTGAGGAAAGGGTGACATAGGCTGAGAGTGTAGCCTGGGACACAGAAGATACACTGTCCCTGGGTCCCTCATCAAGGCATGTGCACTTTGACAGTTGGACCCAAGGACCCAAGTCCCACAGCTTGCCTCAGTGGCCTCCCCAGACCCAGAACCCACTTTCTGAGCCCACATCCCAGTCCTTGTTGCCTCTACCCTTGCTTGTTTTCTGATCTCTGCCCTCCTAAAAAAGCATCCCACCCACACTCCCAGGACTGCAGGAGCATTAGCAAGAAGAAAACCCAATTACTTTTCAATTGCTCTAGTCCCTGCCAGACAGAGGTTACTGTAAGCCACATTGGAATTGGGAGGGGGGCGGGGGCTAGCACCTGGGGCCACTGCCCAGGCTGACACTTGAAGACGGATATAACAGGGACCTGTGGCTCAGAGGCTCAGGATTAGATCAACATGGCTGGTTCCAGGAAAGAGGTCATGTGGGCACCACTTGACAGACAGCTCGAGCAAAGCCAAGGCTTTAGGGCAGCCCTTCCTGAGCAGAGCAGGCACCAGGGCTGAAGGCCCAGCCTGGAGATGGAAGACCCAAGGTCCCTGGTCTCTCCTGGGCACCGGCATTTTGCCAGAAGCTTCCAAGGTCAGTGCTGCTGTGCCCAAGGACCCAGCAACTGCAACTCCTGTGAGTCTGCCAGAGCACCAGTGGCCCTGGGGCCCCCAGGATTTCCCCCAAACACAGACTCAGGAGTCTCCCTCTGGTCCATTAGGCTGAACAACAGGCTTCCCCACCCTCAAACTGTCACCGAGTGGGGCTAACTCAGGACCAGTGGGATGTGGTGCCTGGAGCTGCCTGTTGGCACAGGTCTGATGGAGGAGGAAAAGATTTGTTGGCTTATGATCTCTTGTCTAGGGAGCAGCTATTTTGGGGTACATAGGAAAGGGAGAAAAGTTGGCAACTCAGGATCCCTCATGAGGGAAGATGAGACTATCTCTGCAAAATTGGATAATCTGGCTGGGGTGGGAAGACTCTCAGCTGTGATTCACCCCCCATCCAGACACATGCACCCTCATGTACAATGACTGGAGGACCTCGGGAGCCTTTTGCTCACTCCAACCCCGTTGTCTGGAAACCATGAATTGCATAGTTCTGAGCCAGGCTCAGCTGGTGCTCACCGCCCATGGCCACGCAGATCTGTACCTTCCACTCCACTAGCTGCACCCTGTTTGCTGCAACTATCCTTTGATTGTCCCTGCATGATATGCCTCCCAACCCCCAGTCCATACATAGCAAATGATTGCAGCTCTGGATGGAGAGCTGGGGGTAACATCGAGGGCCGAGTCATCCTGGTGGGAGCAGTTGTGCCAAGTTCCACATCCACACACCGGAGTCATGGACACAAAGGCATTCCCACACTCACAGGGAAGCACACCAGAGGCCAGTGCTAGTCAAAGCACAGTTCAGACAGCCAATCCCTGCACACCTTACAGACACAAGCACCAAAACACAGGGACAAATCAAGACCCATACAGACATACCCCACCCAGGGTGACCTCCATTCATCAACTCCAGCTCATCCTCTACCGACATCAGAGACACAAACCCACACAGTCTAGACACACACAGCCCTTCTGTGATGCAATGACTCCTACATGTGTATACACACACACACACACACACACACACACACACACACACACACACACACACACACACTAGCCAGCCCCTCTTTGCTTCAGTCCTCATCTCTTCCCCTACCTAAAGCAAAGCAGGCATAGGGCTGGAGATTTAGCTCAGTGGTTTCGCTGCCTGCCTTGCAAGTGCAAGGTCCGGAGTTCGATCCCCAGTACCAAAAAAAAAAAAGTAGCAAAGCAGACAGGACAGTTTTGGAGTCACAGGGATCTATGACCATCACCCAGGTGCAGACGCCCAAGGTCAAATCCTGCTTTAGGTTTAGCCTCAGCCCTCCCTCCTGTTCTGCAGAAGTGACAGTCACTGGACCCATCAGGTGCTGTCCCAGCCCCCCTCCCAGGTATCCTGTGCCCAAGAGAGCATCTCCAGCCCTTTTGAAAAGGGCTTTGGCTATGGGGAAGAGGGTAGGTCATCTTAGTAGTCACTTGGCAGAAGGAAAGGGGTATTATGAATTTCAGAGGGTAAGAAAGCAGGGTGGGGTCTGATATGATAGGAAGCTTCAGTCTGGAGGCAGGGAATGGCCAAAGTGACTGCCTAAAGCTTCGGTGGTGGTCACCCTTCACCTACCTGTGATTCCCAGAAGGCCCAGCCCATGAACCTTTGCACCTACTGCTTCTTCTACCCTGAAGAGCTCCCCTTCCATACCAGTCCCCTGCAAGGCCACCTTCTCATTCTTCAGGTCTCCGTGTAGGTGTTCCCGTTCTAGGAAGCCCTGGCAGAGCCATCTGCCCTGCCGTGGCCCACTGCCCACTGAATTCCAACCCAACTCCACTCACACCTCAAGTGAGGTGCCTGGCTGCTCACCCACCCGGTAGAACTGAAAGGACTCCAGCCTTGAGCACTGCTCTGACTCTGCTGTGTGACCTTGAGCAAATCACTGAGCCAAGTGTGTCAAGTGTCCTCATCTGTATAATGGGAACAGTATCAGCTACCTCACCAGGTCGGTGTGATGATCAAATGAGATCATGCACCTCGTACCCTATATGGCAGCCGTATTATTATAGGTTCATCGCCTCACACACACCTTGATAGATATTATTGAATTAGCGGGCCCCTCTGGCTCCCCTCTTCTGTCTTCATCTTGCATCCCTGTCTTGGGAGGGAAAAGGTAAGTATGAACAAAAAGAAGCCTTACGGGCCGAGAGAGCCAAGAGATGAGAGAGCAGGGCTTTCTGGCATCGCTGGGAGCGCGCTGCTCCAGCAGCGCCCAGAGCATGGCTGGAGGAGGTGCGAGCATCCTCTCACCCCTGTGACCAACCTGTGCCACCATCCTCATCAGCAAAGGGAAGCGGCGAGGAGAGGTGGGGCTGGGGTCCACCTCTGGGCTGTGGTCCCCGAAGGAAGCTGCCCGGGTATCGCCTGCACACATTAGGCGTGCCCTGACTGCGCGGGGGCGGGGACATAAACGTTGAAGGAACGCTGACCGTATGAATGAACGGGTGGACGCATGAATGGAGGTGAGGTGCAAGCGTGAAGTGACGGGCGAGAGGATGAGCTGGGAGACCCGGAGCCCAGACCGGCTGGGGCTCGCCTCCCTAGAGCGCGCACCTCGGAGGAGCCCGCGCCGAGCCACCGCCCGCGCTGGAGCCGGGGCTCGCGCCCAGCCGGGTACTCAGGCAGCGCCGCCTCTGGATGGGGCCGCTCGGCCCCCTCCCCAGCCCCGAGCCCGGGGCTCCGGCCTTTCCCGGAGGAAGGCGAAGTCCCGGACACAGGGTCCAGGGTCCAACAGCTGAAAACGCCCGGTCCCGAAGCCAACAGGTGCAGGGCGTGGGGGGCCCTCAGCTAGGGAGCGGGGTTCCAAGGACCTGCGGCGGGGAGTGGGGGGAACCCAGAGTCTCGGGGGTGGGTAACCTGGATGCTGGGAGGCTGGGTCATCATCCGCCTGCGCTCACCTCCAGGCAGGCTCCTGCGGAACCTCGAGCGCTCTTGCTGCCCGCCCCCCGCGCCCCCCCCCACCCGTGCAGGGAGCTCGGGCTGAGGGTCGGCCGGAGGCGGGTTGGTTGCGCAGTCCTCTCCCTCACCCCCACAGGTCTCCAGGGACCATCAACCCTTCTACACAAGTCCGGGGTCGTCCCTGCCCAGCCCGGGGGAAGGAAGGGTCTTAGGAGGAAGGCGCCGGGAGCGAGATTTATGAATGGAGAGAGCGGCCTGCGCGCCTGCTCAGCGACCCCTGGTGGCCACTGGGGAGCATGGCGTCCCAGGGCTTCCAGGAAGGCCTAGAGGTGGGGGCCGAGCGCCCTGCAGGGTGGGATAGCGCAGAGGGTGGCCAGGGAGGTGGTCAGTACAGTCTCCCTGCGTCCTTCCTGGCGTGGGCGTGCTTGAGTGCGCGCCCACAGGGCAGGGTCTGGTGGGTGGGGCCTGGGTCTCTAACGCCTGCCTCGACACTCCCCTCCCCCAATTAATCCTATGAACTCTAGGAAAGAGTGTTTGCAATCACAGTGGCTTCTCCGGAATCTAGTGATTGGTGGAATCCGACAGACTTGGCTTAGTTGTTTTGTGACCTCAAGCAAGGGGCTCAACCTCTCATCTGCAAAACACGGTTCCCTAATAATGGTACCCGGCAATGTCTGTAAGGCCAGTCTCCTGTGCCAGGCTCTGGGTGAAGCACTCAGCATGGATTAGAGCTAGTTGCTCCCCACCACGCTCCTGGGAGGTAGGTACGGTTGGACTTCATTGGATGGGGAAACTGAGGCTGAAGGAGACAAGATAAATTACACAAGAGCGACCTGTGTGGAATCTGAATGTAACCCAGGTCCAAGGCTGAAAATTAGGAGGCAGTGCACACACAGAGTGCCAGGCATGGTCCCTAATGATTCCTTCCTTCCTTCTTCCAGGAGCAGTAGGCTGGGACTCCAAAGTCCTGCGTGCAAGCTGAGGACTGGACCAGGCTCCCCTCTCCAAAGAATCCAGGATGCCCCTTAGCTGCAGTGGCTCCTGACCTCATGGAGCCCTTGACCACCCCAGGGGTCCAGACGGGAGTCCCCACTGGCAGTGAGGAGCCATCCCCTGTGCCTCCAGACTACGAAGATGAGTTTCTGCGCTATCTGTGGCATGATTATCTGTACCCGAAGCAGTATGAGTGGGTCCTCATCGCAGCCTATGTGGCCGTGTTCCTTATAGCCCTGGTGGGCAACACACTGGGTAGGTCTGTGTCTTCCACTGTGGTACTGAGGTCTTCCCCCAGGGTCTGGAGGGGTTCCTGGGCCCGTAGGGAGCAGGGGACTCCCTGGATGGGTGGGAACTGGGGTGGGCATGGCTTTGCAGCTGGCTTTACCCCCCCCCCATGCCACAGTCTGCCTGGCAGTGTGGCGGAACCACCACATGAGAACAGTCACCAACTACTTCATTGTCAACCTGTCCCTGGCTGACATGCTGGTAACAGCCATCTGCCTGCCTGCCAGCCTGCTAGTGGACATCACTGAGTCCTGGCTCTTCGGCCATACCCTCTGCAAGGTCATCCCTTATCTACAGGTGAGCTCTACTGGCACCACTTGCTAGCCTGTCACACCTGTCTAAATCCACCTTATGTAGGTCTCAGTGACTCTCAGGCTTGCCTTTCAGACAGGTCACGGTGGCTCAGTACCCCTGCAGAGTCATCCCCTACTGCCAGCAAGGGAAGGTGGACACACGAGGACACAGACAATCCCATATGCTCACAGAGATCCCCTCCCCGTCACAGACATACACACGTGGCCACGTGTGCACACATACACACAGTCACCTCTGGGTATACAGACGCACAGAAGAGAGGGGCAACCCTACAGTGACACAGACACTAACACTCATTGGGGCTGCTTCTTGATCCCAAGGAGCGACCCCTGGAGGCAATGCCTCCCACACTACTGGCTCACACTCCTCTCTGCCTCCCAGAATGAAGGAGTCTTTCTAATCGCTTGGGGAAGGGGTGGCTTTCTCCAAGGAGAGAAATCCCTGTTGGATTTCCCAGTGTTTCGAGGTTTTCCACTCAGCTGATTAGCTCTAGTGATTTTAAGAATGAAGACAAACAGAAGAGAGAATTTTGTGCCTCAGTTTCCTCATCTGTAGCATAGCACCCATGTGATGGGGTTGTTGTTCGGATAAGGAGAACACTGTGGGGCCAGGGATTTAGCTCAGTGGTTTCGCCGCCTGCTGCACAAGCGCAAGGACCTGAGTTCAATCCCTGGTAAAAAAAAAAAAAAAAGGAGAACACTGTGTGCCACATGGTAATTCCATAAGTGTAAGTAATAATTCACCATAGAGGAAACACCTACTATGTGCCAGGTCTCTAACTGGACATTTTTCATACATGATTTTATTTAGTCACACCAGAATCTCACCAGGCAGATGGTATATTTCCATTCTGCAGATGAAATTCCAGGGTTTGTGACCTCTCAGGTGACTAAGTAGATGGCAGAGTCAGGATTTGCCCTACACCCACCCAGTATCTCTGGGCTGTCCCCCCAACCCCAGACACCTGCCCCTCATGGCTCTGATGCTGTATCCCCACGAGGCAGGCTGTGTCGGTGTCGGTGGCAGTGCTGACTCTCAGCTTCATCGCCCTGGACCGTTGGTATGCCATCTGCCATCCACTGCTGTTCAAGAGCACTGCCCGGCGAGCCCGGGGCTCCATCCTGGGCATCTGGGCCGTGTCACTGGCTGTCATGGTGCCCCAGGCTGCTGTCATGGAATGTAGCAGTGTGCTGCCTGAGCTAGCCAACCGCACCCAGCTCTTCTCTGTCTGTGACGAACACTGGGCAGGTAACGATGGGCATCTATCAGGGCACTTCTAAGGTGGGTGCCCCTAGCTGCTGGGGGTCCCTCTAGGATGGACCTTGCCATGGTGCCCACATGAGATAGAGCTGCCCCCAACCTTTCTTTGGCCCAGGTTGGGACAGGGTGGCATTACTCCCCAGGGCAGAATGGGGCACCAAGATTGGGCCTGACCCTTGCATCTCTCGGCTCCTACAGATGAACTCTACCCCAAGATCTACCACAGTTGCTTCTTCATCTTCACCTACTTGGCCCCACTCGGGCTCATGGCCATGGCCTATTTCCAGATCTTCCGAAAGCTCTGGGGCCGCCAGGTGAGCCCCACTCTGATGGCACTGGCTGGGCTGGGAGGGGTAGGGCCACAGTCTAAGGGAGCAGATAGTCCTCTGCCTTCAGAGCATGCCATGCTGGCTGCAGCCAGAGGAAGCCAGGCCTAGGGACATGGGGGTCTCAAGGCCCAAAGTGCTAATCCCCTCCCTGGGGTACAGAGTGACCAACATCCTTCTAGTTCAGTAGCTGCCATTTATTGTACCATTTGCCCATAGCTGACCTTGCAGCCTCTTTGCTACCACATCTTATCCCCTACTTAATGTGTAAGAAACAGAGTCCCCGAGAAGCAATGTAAAGTCCCCCAAATCACTCAACCAGTGAGTAAAAGGCCAGAGATTAAAATCTGGATCTTTGAGGTTTCAATGCTTAGGTGTAGCACCACCACAACAATAATGGCAGCTCTGAGTTGCTTTTTAAATTAGGCTTTGCATCCAGTGTCTTACAACTGTCTAATAAAAGAGGCAGTATTTCCCCGTTACAGTGCTGAGCAAGGGCAACCCTCTTGCCAAGGCCAGTGAGGGCAGAGCCTGCCAGTTGCAGGGCTTGACTTCTTTCCTCCACTACAAGTGGACCCACACTGGGTTTCATGGGGAGAGAGATGCTCAGAGGCCTCAGCACAAGCCAGAGTGAGACCTGGGTCAGCACCGGGCAGTGAGAATGTACAGGCCAGAGTGTGATCAGCTTGAATGTCACTGACATTCTACACACAGTACTTATCCACGTGCAGGCCATGCAGGATGGGGAGATGGACAGATTAGATCCAGGCCCTGGCATGGGGCAATGCCAGGGATGGGCCTTTCCTGGCTGGGCTGCCTTGTAGTCTACCCAGTCCTCTCAGACTCCCAGTCCTGTAGGGCAGAGACACTGTCCTCCTCATCTGACAGACAGGCTTAGAAAGCTCATGTAGCTCATGATTATCTGAGTTGACTCCAGACCCTCTGTTTCCTGCACTCTAGCCCCATGCCTGACTGTTGTGGGGTGATTCAGGTTCCCATGGTGGTGATGGGACAGGAGGCTTTGAGGATCTTTGTCTGCTCCAGGAGCCCAGAACCATCCCAGGCTTGTGGGCATCAACCCATGCAGAGACTCATTCTCTGAGGCCCAGGGCCATTCCCTGCTGCCCTCCTGCTGTCCCTTGCCCAGCCTTCTCCACAGTCTGGCATGGGCCAGGGAGAGGTATAACTCCTCCTACCCTAAAGATGGGGCTGGGGGTTTAAGGAGGAGGAATGGCCTGGGGCCTTATCAAGGGTCCCCAGCTCTCTGAGTCTCATGACAGCTAGGGGCTGATACTACCTCTCCAAAAGCATGTTGTGGGTGGTTTCACCATGAGCTAATAATGGAGAATGAAGGTACATCACTCACCAAGTCCAGAAAGCTTGTCTATCATAAACATCAGGTTTGTCCTAGGGCTAGGGTTTATTGTGTTGCCCACCTCCACCCTGCTCTATGGTCCAGCCTGGAGTGGGCTAAGCCAAAGAGAATGGCCTTCCCAGGAGCTGTACCCAGCCCTGCCGTGTCTGTGTCTGCTGGACAGATCCCAGGCACCACCTCAGCTCTGGTACGGAACTGGAAGCGGCCCTCAGACCAGCTGGAGGAGCAAGGACAGGGCCCCAGTGCAGAGCCCCAGCCCAGGGCCCGTGCCTTTCTGGCCGAGGTGAAGCAGATGCGAGCTCGGAGGAAGACAGCCAAGATGCTGATGGTGGTGCTGCTGGTCTTTGCCCTCTGCTACCTGCCCATCAGTGTCCTCAATGTCCTCAAGAGGTGAGAGCTCGGGAGAGCGGGTGGGAGTGGGAAGAGTTGTGGAGCCAACCAAGGAACTCTTCTTGCACCGCCACTTCTGCACTGTGCGACCCGGGGTAAGTTGCTTCTCTTTCCTGAGCTCTATGCCTCATCTCCTCAGTCACTGAGTGGGAATAACAATAGTCCTTGGCTCTTAGGCACTATTGTCATCAAGTTTTAGGGTAAATAAGAGCACAAGACAGACAAAGTGGCTGCCTTGACATAGGCTACACTCCATTGTGAGAGAAAGAAAATAAATAGAAAAATCCACAAGTGTTACTAGGTAGCTGTAGTTGCTAGGAAGGAAAATGAAATAGGGAAAGAGGATAGACAGTGACAATGACAGGGATTTTGTTGTTGTTTTAGATATAATAGTCTTTTTAAAAGTGTCTTTGAGGAAATGACACTTGAGCGAGACTTGGAGGAAGTGAGGAAATCGGCCTGAAGGGGTCTGGAGAGACAGCAGTCTAGGCAGAGGGACATAGGAGCAGAGCAGATGAGGGGCCCTGGGGTGCTGGGGAAAGTGGATGGACTGCTGCACGGGAGACAGTCTGGGTTCTCATGGCCATGTCCTGGGTGTGCGACCTTGAGTATGTAACCTTTCTTCTTGAGCCTGTCTCCCTAGCTGAAAAGCAGATGATGTCTATGACTCACCATGCTGCTGTGAGGATGCATGAGAAGGTGGATGGGGACCCAGGGGAACTGGTGCCTAAGCGGAGACATCTTGGTCCCTGTCCCTAGGTCATACTCTGTGTTGAGAACCCCAAACTGTGGCCAAGACCTCAGACCCAGAGCCCAGGAAAGGGCCATGCAATAGGCAGAAGTGGGCAGTGGGAACCCTAGAGCTCTGTGAGCACCATCCCCATTAATACCTCATTCCTGACTGTCCTCCCTGGTGCTAGGGTGTTCGGGATGTTCCGCCAAGCCAGTGACCGAGAAGCTGTCTACGCCTGCTTCACCTTCTCCCACTGGCTGGTGTACGCCAACAGCGCTGCCAATCCCATTATCTACAACTTCCTTAGTGGTGAGTGGGCTGAGCAGGAAGAGTGACCGAGGCCCAGTGGCCTCATCCCCAGTCCAGGGCCCAGACCAAGGGCAGTGGGGGAGGATTTACCTGCTCTCTCCTGGGCATTGAGACCCTGCTCTGAGAACACTCACTCTTGGGAAAGACTCTGCCCCACTCAGGACCCCTGCTCTGAGGGGCAGAGAGCCCACACTCCTGCCAGTGGCCAGCACCTAGGATGGAGTGGCAGTCTGCACTAGTGAGCAAGTGGACAGGCAGGGGCTGGGCCAGTGGGGGCATGTGTAGCAGTCTACCTTCCCAGAGGGAGCCCAGCCCAGGGGACAAGGGGTCAGGAGTCCCCGGCTGAGGAGATAACTGTATAATCCAGTAGTCAGGTAAAACAGCATCAATAGCAGCAAAAGGGCTTCTGCCTGCCTAGACAGACACACTGGCAGGGTGGCCAGAATCTTGCGGGCTACCCCGGATCTGCCTCCAGCACCAGCCTTCTGGCTCTTCCCTCTGGAAGTCCCACCCTCTTGGCCCCCACTGCCACCGTGAGCCTCCTGGGGTCCTTCGTTTCCCTCCTTTACCTCCTAGTCTCAGTCTGGTCATGGCCTCCCCCCACCCCCGGCTTGGTCAATCAGAAGTGACTCAGCAGACCTCAGACTGGGGACTAGGCCGATAAGGAGCTGGTGCAGATGGCTGTGCAAGCCTGGACACAAACTTTCAGAAAGTTCAAAGGTTCCTGAAGAGATTGGAGGTCAATAGTAAAATCCTCACTACAACTCAAGAATTACCCTGGAATCCAGCTTAGAGGCCAGGAGAGGAAAGGGCAGGTGCCTTCCTCATGCCTTTGTGTGGTCTGCATTCACTGAGCACCTACTGTGTGCTTGGGCCCATGATGAGCACCAGAGATGCCTGATCAGGGAAGGTTTGGTACCAAAAGCACCTCTGTTCCCCTGGTATTTATTCTTGGGCTGCACAGGGTGGTGTGCAGTGGTCCTTTCTCCCTCACAGTCTTCTCCTTTACAAGAAGGGCTTTGGCTGGGGAGCTTGGGCAAGCCACTCTATCTCTGTGTATTCCAGCTGTGATGCGAGGACAGAGCACTACAGCCTCTCAGGGTTCAGGGGTGCTCTGGGGACAGAGGCTGAGGTACCTGGTACAGTGCCTGGCACAGTGTGACTGCCACACACAAGGGCTGCTGTTGCCATTTCATCATCACAGGCCAGAGCTGGGAGAAACCTGGCAACAGAATGAGCCCTGAACTCTCTCCACATACACACCAAGGGGGACAGAGGTGACCTGAGGCTCCTGGGCCAGACACCACGTCTTGAGCCAGGCTCTAAGCCAGAGTGCAGTCAAGGAATCAGATGACAATTGCATTTTTGCTCGGGAATGGGCTCGGGTCTCTGTCTCACTCTCCCTGGCAGTGCTGAGGCTGCCCGGGGGCTCCCCATCCCAGCTCCACCCTCCCTCCCAGCCCCTCACAGGCAGGTAGGCCTGAGCTGAGTGGGTGCCCCTTGGGCTCAAGGCCCCTTCCTGTTGCATTTGTTTCCTTATGGCTGTCTTTTGTCTCCCAACCAAGGCAAATTCCGGGAGCAGTTTAAGGCTGCCTTCTCCTGCTGCCTGCCTGGCCTGAGTCCCTGCAGTTCTCTGAAAGACCCCGGGCCCCGCTCCTCTGCCAGTCACAAGTCCCTGTCCTTGCAGAGCCGGTGCTCTGTCTCCAAAGTCTCGGAGCATGTGGTGCTCACCAGTGTCACCACAGTGCTGTCCTGAGCGAGGGCCAGCCTGGGGGCTCTGGGACCTGCAGCTGATTCCTGCCTGGGCTGCTCCTTCGGCCCCTGGGATCCACCTCTGGAAAGGCTGCTGGATGCAGTGAAAGGCTTAAGCTCCAGTCCTGGTTTTCTGCCTGTGTGACTCCGAGCAAATCATTCTCCTCTCAGAGCTTGTGTTCTCTAAGTGGGGTTGATATGAGGAGGCTAAAGGATGCCCAAGACAGTGGAAAGCTCTTTGTAAATTGTGAAGTGCTGTGGATACGGTTACTGTTGTACTTCTCGCTTGGCCATACCCGACAGTACCGCCCGCCTTCATCATCTTCCGACTTTGGCTTTTCTCCCAAAGACCCCTCTCCTGCCCAATTATAGGACTTCCCTGGAGTCTGCTATAAAGGTCCCCACAGCATTTCCATCTGGACCAGGGGCTCCCTAAAGCCCAGCGCTGCACTCGGCCAGCTGCCGTGATGCGTGTGTGAATTAATCAGGGCCCAGTCCTTCTTCAGTGAGGCCATGAGCTCAGCCCATCCTCACTAGGTACTGAGTGAACGCACTATAGTCTGGACCCTGTTGGCTTTGTGATGTGATAAAATACTCTCCACTCGGTCATTCGGCATGGAGGCCAGCAGCCCAAAGCAACTGTAATTAAAAGCCTGGCACTGAATGTTCCCTTTCCTTGTCATTACACAAAATCTGTGCTGCTCAGGTTAGGAGAGGAAGGTGGGGCAGCTGGGGGGAAGGCAAGATGAGAAGGCACTGGAATGTTATTATCTGCAGACCGCCCCTACCCCCCGCCCAGATGGACTTGGCCCGGCCTCAAAGTGCACACAGTGGTGCCAAGCCTCTGATGCCCAGAAGCTCAACCTTTGACACAACACACTGCTGGCTCCCAGCCCAGTAGCCTCTAGAAAGTAAGGGGATATGATGGGGAGACAGAGTTTAACAAACTTACTGTTCCTTCACCTTCTTGGAAATTGGGGCTTCAATTATTCTATATGAACTCACAGGATAAAGAGAGAAAGCTATAAACCTGGCCAAACATGCTCCAGCTGCCACCAAGATGATTATAGGGCTGTCAGAGGCCCTGATCCTCATTGGCAGAGCAGGATTCAAGTGCATTCTGAAGTGCTGCTCTGCTGGGAGGCGCAGGAGACAGCTGGCCTGGGCCAGTGCAGCCATGCACACCACCAGGTCTGCTTAAATTGACTAATGGAGCCACGGGCTCCCCCAACCTCAGTTGTCAAGAAGTGGAGTGGAGACATGCCTAGGCATGGCTTGTCTTGAGCACCCCATTTTACCCAGAGCGGGTGGACAGTGTGCTGTATATTGCCGCTCTCCATGAGTCACCCACACAGCCCAGCTCACTGTGGACAGTGCAGCTGCTCCCAGGAGGGACAGACTGTCCTGCTCTCTTGTGCTCCCACTGGCCTTGGGATCCAGAGCTGCTTGCAAACTCATAGGCAGGTCTAGAGGAGAGGTGTGCAGAATGAGGCATGAGGACCCCAGTCCAGAGCCAACCGTGCCTGCAAGGATCCACCCAGGTCTTGGGCTCCTCACCCTGCCGACACAAATGTAGAAACAGTGAATGACACCATTCTGAAGATGAGTTTCAGCTCTGGAGGTGTAGTTCAGCAGTAAAGCATTTGCATGTGCAAGGCCTGGGGTTGATCCCCAGCACCAGGTAAAAAGTTAAAAAACAAAGATGGGTTTCAGTGGACACTCATTCAGCAGGAACAGACTACAGGAGCTTCCTCTAATGGCTGCAGGTCTGCCCTACAGTCTGCTAGTTAGACCCAGCAGCATGGTGGGTTTTATGCTTTCTCTGTGGGGGACCCAGGTGCTCAGTAAGGAGCAGCTGAAGAACCCAGGGCTATCCAGCCTCACAGGGCACATGTGCGTGCGTGCGTGTGTGTGGTGGCAAGCTGCACTACCCAGAAGACTAGCATGCAGGAAGGGGTGATATGGCCCTAAAGAGAAAGCCAGAGCCAATGGCTAGTGTTTCCAAGGTGATTTAGAATCCATATCAAGAAGTTTCTACCACGTAAAGAGGAAATGAGCTACCTGTAAGGTCCTGAGTCTTTGTAATTGGAGTTTCACAAGAAGCTGGACTCCCAGGGTATCGAATCTCTGGGGAATATTAGCTATAGATGGATCCTGGCTTCAGGGAACTAGATCCCATCTAATTCTGGATTCCAGTGGCACAGCAATGTAGAGAAGGAAGCTGAACTGGCCGAACCTGACTTGCCTGCTGGGCCTCACAGGCTTGCTGAACAGGTGTAGCTACTCCCTGCACTGCAGGGAGGAGAGGGCTCAAACCTCTTATCTTCATCTCCAAAAGCCAAAGGATAATCACACCATTACCAGTGATAAGGCTCCCTTGGCAAACTAGAATGTCTGGTATCTTCAGCTTTTGATTGAAATTTTGTCAGCTCCTTACAAACTTCCTATGTAGACTGGGTATCATGCTGATCTAGAGATCCGACTGGCAAGTACAGATGTCTGTGCTTAATAAAATGGGGGAAAAGTTATGACTTCATAAATGGAGTTTGTCTGGAAGATAAAACTCAAGCCTGAGAAAGTAAAAAGGCCAAGATGTGAAAAGTTGGGGGTGGCTGCTTCCAGCCTAAAACTTCTGTGAAACCCAGTCAGCTTCTTGAGCTGATGCTCAGCCGCTTGGAAGTGAACCTGGCAGGATGAAGCAAGAGGCCCACCACCCGAGCTTCACCCTGGCAAATGAAAGGAGCCCCCATCAGCCCCAGCATGCTCCCCCACCCTCACTGCTTCTTTCTGTATGGCTTGGTATACAGTATTGTTTAAGTATTTGCTGAATGAAAGAATAAATAAGTGAATGAATGGACGAGTATGAACCTATAGCTGGGAAGTCCTGGTGGAAAACAAAGGACTCCAGAGTTAGAATGGTATCTTTTTATTGAAGCTTACAATTTCACTGGACTTTTGGCCCCACGTGAAAAAAAACTGGAGAGAAAAAAAAAGCATTGGCAGTAGGGGTGACAAGGCCCCCCAGAGACTGAAGCTGAGCAAAGCATGGCAGGCAAGTGAGGGATCCAAGTTTCAGAGGACAACTGCCTGGCCAAAGATGCCCAGAGGGCATTCGTCCACACTTCCTGAGCAGGGACAGCCCCAGGCATCTAGAAGTTTATACACAAGGACTTGTGGGTGGGTGTGAGAAAATCCAAGCCACTGGTCCCATGGGGAAATCTCACTTATTCTCAGACAGATTCCATTTTAGAGAAACTGAGCTCTGGGCTCATCTGATAAGATGGCCTGGGTGAGGAAAGACAGGCACTAATGCTAAGAGGCTGATGAATGCTTACTACTAGCATCAGGGTACAGAGGGGAAAGCTGGAGGCCAGAGCAAGCTGGCCAGACAATAACTCCATTGCTATGACTGGCACCTGCTGCCCCTGGTGCAAGGCTGTGCCATCCAACCATTCAGGACTGTCGGAACATTCAACTTCCAGTATTATTTTAGGTCAGGCTCTTACCTGTGTGGTCACAGGGCCTCACTATCTGGTGGCTCTGGTGTAGGATTTCCAACCCTTAGGAATTGTGCTGCATCAAGCAAGCAAGAGTCTCTTTCTAGAAGGGACAGGAAAAAAAGAGAATCCCACATGCTTCTCCCACGCTAAACAGCCAGGAGAGGTCCTTGGAGGTTGGGTCATAGCATCCGAGAGGCTGTCATGGTGACAAAGTCCTCGAAGCTGAGCCGAATGTTGCCCTGTACAGCGGCGTCCTTCTCCCGAAAGGCTTCAGTCAACAACTGAAGCTGGGTGCACACCTGGATGAAGCGGTCGAGCTGCATGGCAGGATTGGCAGAGCGAGGGCAGTAGCGGGAGACCAGGAGCTGGGTGAACTGAGGGCTCAGGTTGTAGCCCATTTGGGACAGAGCTGGAGAAGAGGGGCACAGAGAACAGACAAAAGCCTGCTATAAGCACCTCCATCAACCGGCAACACTGGAGCACAGCAGATCAGGGCACTTTGAGAGGACTGGCACAGAAGCACGAAGAGACACTGAAGTCCCGAGATCCATTCAAGATGTCAGGAGCATAACAGGACCCTGTCTGGTTGCTTCCCTTTGCTGGAAGGCCTCTCTCTTTTTCCAAACATCTCTTATTGTTGTTTAATCTGGGCTCCTGAGGTCCTGGAGATGACAGTGGTTTATCTGTGATCATTTCTGGCTCATTTGCATACAGAAGGAAGCCCAAGCTCCCTGGGACCACCTTGCCTAGGGCAGACATCCAAGGTGGCACAGGACAGGGTTTAAATGGCCTGGGCAAGCTGCTTAGCCTCACTATTCTTCTGTCGTATTACCACTAAAACGGGCCTGATACTTAACCTAGTGGGTTCTGTAAGAATTGAAGGGGATGACTATGTCCTGTATTTAGCACAGTGCCTGGCACTCAGTAAGTGTTGTTTTAATAAAATCATCATCTCCCTACATGGGACTGCTGGACCGTTCCAAGATCACAGCCTGTATGCACTATCATCTCCCACTGAGCTGCTTCCTGTCTTCTTCTCCACATAACTTACCAGCCCAGGATTAAATCTCAGCTCTCCTTTAGCTCTGTGGGCCGTTAGGCAAGTTATGTATACTAAGCCTCGGTTTTCTCATTTGTAGAAATGAGACCATAAGAGATTGTCATCAAAGGGTGTGGAATAATAATAAACAGGATCTAATGCATGGGAAGAATGAATTCTATACATCTTTTTAAAATGCTTATTACAATGCCTGAGGCATAGCAAGCATTCACTAAATGCTATTTTTGCTGCTGTTAGTGTCACCCTTACCCACATCAATGGCAGAAGTTGGCAAGAGTAATGATCATCTCCTCTCTACCAGAGGCAGATATTGTGCACTCACGCCCACCACAGACTCCCTTAGTCTGACTGAAACCCACAGCCAGGGCAGGGGGTTGGACTCTGGCAGCCCTTTCCCCCTCCTAGGTGGCAAAACTCTCTTGTTGGGTTCCCACAGTTCCATTAGCCACCTGTCCTTTTCCCTACTGGCCTTACAGAGTCAGATTAGAAACAGAGATGGAGCTGTGGCTTCATTCAGGTCACCTTAGCCAACTGCAAGTTTTAGAGTGCTCTGGGTCCCACGGCTGGGAAAGAAACTGCCTCTGGCAGAGGTAGCAATAAAGCCCATCTTTCTAAGCCCCTGCACAGAGCTCTTTCCATCTTCCATGCTAGGAATGTGAGGAAACAACCACACAAAACACACTGGTCTCCATGTGCCCCAGGGCACTAAGTTTCCATCCCTTAGGCTCCCTGCCACCTGGGGATATGTCACCCAGCATGGCTAGACTGGCTTGGTGTCCTACCACCAGGGGCTCCAGCCCTCATTCTAGGAGTAATCCCTTCTTGCTCTGGATCTTGATTTAGTGCCCCAACCAGGTCACAGCAGTAGGGTAAGTGGGCCTACATTGAGGACATTTTGGGGTAGAGGTGGATATCTGGCAATGAGAAAAACCTTTGTTCCATCCTAGGGAGTAAAAGAGTCTACCTCTGGCCTGCCCACCATGCACCTGCCATGCCCTCACCTTGCTGCAGCTCCGTGTAGCTGATGGAGCCTGAGTGGTCCCGGTCATACTGCTGGAAGAGGTTCTTCCACTGCTGGATGAATTTCCATAGGGCTGAGAAACCGTAGACATCAATGTGGCCTGACTTGGTCTTGTCAAACATGTCTGAGGGTTAGCAAGGAGGAGGAGAGGAAGGCTTCAAGACTGAGGACCAAGCACACCACTGAAGGAGCCCTTCTCCCCAGGCTGGCTTGGGAGACTCCACAGAACCACAGACCTGAGGCCCAGATGCCTGTGCCTAAGATACCAGCACCAAATGCAGCACCAGCCCCCACACCAGCCACCCTTAGTTCCACCCAAACCAGAGTGCTTTTCTCTGCTGGTGTGGTGGCTGAATCCCAAGACCTGGATCCATGCAGACCCCAACCCTTGCTGTTTACTACCAGGGGAGGGAATTCCTATATGCAGAATGAGAAACTGAGTCAATCTATATATAACTCAGTGGACTAGAACTTAAGGAAGATTCAAGGGAAAGAGCTCTCAGTCCAGAGATTCTCTCTTTGAACCCAGATTCCTTTTTGGCCAAAGGAGTTGTCCTCAGAGTGGATGCCTGCCCATCTATTATCAACTGTCAGGTGGCCCTGCCCCAGCTCAAGCCCACAGAGAAGGGCCAGGACTCACTTATCATCATGAGGCATGTCTCGTCATTGAATGAGGACCAGTTGGAGTTGACCAGAGCCTGCTTCAGTTCCTTGATGGAGATGTAGCCACTGCGATCAGAGTCCACAGACTGGAACCAGGAGTAGGCTTCAGGATCCACATTGAGAGGAGTGCCACCTGGGGAAAGGGGTGAGAACCCAGGGAGTCAGGTCCAGGTCTAAAGGGCAACCTGCAAAAATGCCAGGAAGCTTCAGTGTCTCACCAGCTACAGGTTTTCCCTACCCACAAAGCCTCACAAATCTGCCTACCTTTTTTCCATCAAGCTGACATTCTTACTATGATGAAAGAGGCCCTCAGTAGACTTACAAGCATCTGCAGTTGGTTTCTGCTCCAAGAATCCTTCAGACGTTTTGAATAGTGCCCCAGTTACTTCTCTATTTGATTTATGTTTCCTGTCCCCCTCTAGCACATCAAGATTTCTAGAAAAGGTAAGCTGAGAGATGGGGTGGAAGATGAAAGCGGAGAAGTGGAGAAATCTAACTTATGAAAAACTTAAGACTGTTAACTGCCACAAAAGGGGCTCACACAAGAAAAGTGGCAGAGACAGCCATGGGCAGTTGTGGAGGATAGAAATCACTGCCCAGGCCCAACAGTGACCCCAGAGGGAAAAAGGTTTGCTTGACTGAGGGTTGAGTCTGACCTTGGATGGGAAATCCAGGCAGGTTCCACCTATCTTCCTGTAACAGCAGTGTCACGAGGGAGCAAAGGCCACATCCCTGACAGGAGAGTTGTTTTTTTTTTTTTTGGTACCAGGGGTCAAACTTGGGACCTTGCACTTGCAAGGCAGGCAGTGGAACCACTGAGCTAAATCCCCAGCCCCTGACAGGAGAGTTTTTGCAAAATGTGTGGGCCTTGTGGTTTATATAGAAGGGCTCAGGCTTTGGAATCAAAGCAATCTGGTTCAAATCTTGGCTCTGATCCTTACTAGTCTGTGTGACTTTAAGCAAAATGTGTAACTTTCTGAGTACTGATTTTCCCATTTCTAAAATTAACCCACTTCCCAGGATGGTTTTAATTATTAAATGATAACAGCAAAATAAGGCTCTTAGCAAGGACCCTGGAAGGGATGGGGTTAGAGACATTTTCGCAGAGGAAACACTATTTCAACTGAATTTAAAAGGATGATGAGTGAGATGGGGAAAAGAAAGAGCAGATGGATGGCAAAGGCACAGGGTACTCTCAGAGTACTCTGTGGGGTCTTGGGTTGGTGGGAGGATAACAGGTGAGGAAGCTGACAGGGCCTTCAGAATGTTCTTTCAGGCGGAGGGTACCTCTAATAGTCAAATCCGTCTTCCAGAGCAGTGGTACTCAAACAATGAAGGTGGTACCTCCCAGGGACATCAATGCAGGTGATGCAAGGATCATGCTTTATGTAGGACTGCTGGCAGAGCATGGGAGAGAGGGGTATCGCTAGCTGCTCTGGAAAGGAGTCAGTGGAGTCTAAACAAAAGGAAGCAGCCGAAGGTGAGTGGCTGAGGTGTGAGCGGTACCACTTCAGTCTTACCCAGCCCTGGAGATTACCTCTAACCTCTGGCCTGGAGGGATGAACCTTGAACCAGGGTCTCCTTCCCCTGCAGTGGCCTCCAATGGGCTTAGAGACAAGATGTTAAAAAGGATGGGGAAATCTGCTGAGGCACTGCTGGGCTGAAAGCAAATGGCCAGATGCTCTGCGCTCTGAGAAGATAAATGCCACTGGTTGGCAGTGCTCAGAACCCCCAAGGTTTGAACGTCTTCCCTAGGGCCACCTGCTTGAGTAAAAATACTCCGATGCTGCCTGCTTCCCAGTAGGGCATTCCCTGGAGGCCCTTCTTGTGCACCAAAGTGGTTTCAGGCTGCCTTGCTGGTGGCTTAGTCTCCTGGGAACAATCACTCTGTGAAGGAGCTGACCTAAATGAGTTTGGGGGTAAGTATGGGGCTGGCACCTGCTCTCCCTGATCCTGTCTGACTGCTCAGAAATCTCACTGGGATCAAAGTTCTCAGCGAAGGCTCTCTGCACCTACTAAATCTCCTAGCTCCTTCCCCTCCCCAGTCTTGTCTAGCACCTCACCTTCAGTTTCTCTGCTGTTCCTTTTCCCATCTCATCCTCCTGTCTGCCTCAGGACCTTTTAATGGTAAAGCTCATGTCACATCTGCTATCATATTAAATGTCAAATTCTTCTCATTCCAAGAATACCCTAGAAGGAATCCTCTCACAGGATATTGTTTACTAAGCCCTTCTCATGAGCCAGACACTTTCTCATTTAATCCTTATAAACAACCATGGGAGGTAATGGCATTGCCCCCATCTACAGATGGGGATACTGAAGCTTAAAGAGATGAAATGGTTTGGTCAGGCCAGTAGGTGGTTTGATCTGTATCGTTCCAATTTTAATGTATGTACTGCCAAAGCGAGCACAGATGGTTTGACCTGAAAGCCAACCTTTCAACAACTACACTGTCTTGCCTTTCTGTAACGGCAGTTAGTCTCCCTCACATAGGAATGGGCTTTCTCTCCCAGTAGAGTACATTGCTGTCTCCAATTATTTATCAATCTCCTCTCCCCTATAAAAGCATTGTACATCCTCTCTGGTTACCTGGTGGCTCACAGAGCTCCTCCATGAAACAAGCATCCACTCCCATATTACTGACATCAGATCTGACTGAGGGATATGCTTTGGCCCAAAGAACATAGACACGTGGCACTTCAGAGCAGCAACTTTAAGAGCCACTGACCATCTCTATAAGCTTTCTTCTCTTTTTCTCTGCCACAAGGATAATACATCCCAAATAAGGGATGCTCCTTCAGCCTGGATCCCAGAATGAAAAGACACATAGAACAGAAACTCAGCTGCCAACCTACAGCTGCTGACACATAAGCAAGAGTAAATAAGTATGAGCAAGCAACAGAAATAAATGCTTGTTGTGAGCCAAGGAGATTTGAGAGTTGCTGGTACCACAGCAAAGCTGACAGTCTTTTCATTCTGTTGAAACAGATTGGCAGGAAAATGCAAAAGTGCCAGAGACCAGGATACCTGCATACCCACAAAAAGGACAAGGATGAGCTTTGATAATGCAGAAGCAAGTCAGAGGCACCCGGAATCCAAGATACTACTTACCTTGTCCATAAGGTCCAGGCTGCTGTGCACCATAGGAACTTGGAGGTGGCTGACCATAAGGACCCCCTGGAGCTGCACCACCGTAGGGTCCCCCTGGAGTTCCAGCACTGGGATGTCCATAGGGCCCTCCACCAGCTGGTGGTCCATAAGGCCCTCCGGGGGCAGGACCTCCATAACCACCGCCATACTGTCCTCCACCATGGGGAGGTCCTGGGTAGTAGCTGCCTGGAGGGGCTCCAGGTGCCTGTCCTGCAGCTCCTGGGCAGCCCTGTAGGAAGGATATGTCAGAATGATGAGGCCAGAAACTATCCATAGTAGGTACTTTATAGCTATAAAGCACTTTCACTGCCATTCTTTCAACTGATTCTATAGGCAGGGTTAGAATTATGATCCCCTTGCTTAGATGGGAAACTTGAGGCTTCTGAGTAAGCTATGAGTTATCCAGGGTCACACTGCCACTGACCTACAGAGTCAGGGCTGGAATCTTGCCCTCCTGACTACCCTTTTCTGTACACCATGGGGTTGTACAAAGGTGGGATCACATCTGGTTTGCCACTTTATCACCAGCTACCGGTGCACAATGGATATAAATATTTATTATATAAATGAGTAGTCAAATGAATCAAAGAGAGTTCTAAATGTTCACCCTATATAACTCCCATCTTCATCTGCAGAATGCACAGCACAGATTTCGTTTGCCCCACAGGCCTGACACTCATCAGTGCCCAGTGCTGTGTCTACACATATAAATTCACAGCACGTCTTCCTTACTTTATGCTAGGTCAAGATATAAAAACATTTCCCTAGCTTCACTCACATCTCTGAGGCAGGCAGGGGAGATCTATTCCTAAGTCTTTATGGCACAATGGTATAAAAAATTAGTTCAAGTTCAGGTTTTGCCACTTTTTACCAACTGGACTAATGACTTAACCTCTTAAGCCTCAGAATCTTCTGCTATAAAATGGGACTGATAACAGTGTCTATCTACCTCAGCCACTATATGAATAAGACCAGTTATGTGACGTACTTCACATAGGGCCTGGCACAGAGTAAGTACTTGATACACATTAACTATTAATAATAGTCCTTTTCTGTAGAAGTGGAAACTCAAGTTGAGAGAAGTTATTCATAGACTATGGGAAAGGCTAGGCAAAGAATCCAGGTCTCTCGGCTCAAAGGCCAGGCCATTTGTGCATTAGAACATACATGGGAGCAGTGCATCTCTGGTCCATCTCTACATGCCATAGGCCAGTGACTTATGAAGCTGGCAAGGTTCCACTACATGTCCCTAAATGGCTGGCACAGGGCCTGGAAGAGCACATCACCAACACATCTGCAGCCCAGCTGAGCTCAAGCACACAGAGAGCAGCTGGCCAAGTTCTGAGGACAGTGTAGGTTCCAGTATGTTCTAGATCAACCTGTAGGTGCCCCAGTGCCCTAGCACTGGAAGTTTAGGTTTTCTCTTTTTATTGTGTTTGATAATTCCTGAGACAGTTACTCTCAAGGATAAGGCCAAACTCATACTTCATCTAAAAGGGATCTGCTTGCCCAAGGAAGGGAGGCTACTCAGGGGAGGGCAGGAAGCAGGCCCTGCCACCTCTCCGACTCAGTCTCATGGGGCCTCTTCCTCCCTGGAAGCTTCCTAGTAGCAAGACTCTCACAGACGATGAAGTCATGACAGATCTTGATTCAAAACGCTGCTCTTAACAGCTGAGTTCATGCCTGCCTCTTTACAAATATAATAATCCTTTCCTCATTGGACTGTTTCATGTATTACATGAAATATATGTAACAAAATTCAGTTAGCTTAATTTCTAGCTAAAGAATCCTTTGATAAAATGACAAAACAGATCAAAATAAACTAGATCTGGATGAAGCCAGGTAGAGTTCTAGAGCCCTAACCATAGGGGCCTCCTGCCCTGCTAGATTCTGAGAGGACTTGGAAGAACCCTCAGAATGATCCAAAAGAGTCTGAAAACCACTAATGGAGGAAAAACAGTTCTTACAACAATGCTGGGAATAGGCAAATGATACAATTAATCATTGCTGCTACTGTTCTTGCTATATGAATTGCTACTATCAGCAAAGTCCTGGGCCAGGTAAACTTTGTCGGGTTTAAAGATGGTAAGGTAGGGGCGGGGATTTAGCTCAGTGGTTCCGGTGCCTGCCTCGCAAGAGCAAGGACCCGAGTTCGATCCCCGGTACCAAAAAAAAAAAAAAAAAAAGATGGTAAGATATTCTGAAGGAACTCACAATTAACAGAAGGGTATGGGGATACCCTGTAACACCTACTGGAAGGCCATAAAAAACTGTGTTTAACATGAACACATAAGACACTTGCCATGGAACTGCAAAAGAAAGAGGGTAAAATCATAGAAGGGTTCCACAATAAAATGACATTTTATCTTGCACTTCAAAATTAACAAGATTCTCAAGGGAGTTGGACAGGTATGACAGGGGAGACACCCGAGGGCCACTAATGTAACTTAACCTTCACTTTACAGAGGGGGAAACTAAGGCTGGGAGAGGGAAAGGGACTTGTCCAAGTCCCTGAGAGTAAAAGGCAGGAGTGGGCAGGACTACTTCCCCCACAGCAGCTCACACCAAATGACTCCCACTGCCTTCTGATACAGTGCTCCTTCATTAAGCAACAGGACACAGGATTCCAGGGTAGGACATGCTGGACACCAAGCCAGGAACCAGCTGCTCCTCCAGAAGCCCTGTGAGCAAAGCTCTCCCTGGCCAGGGGCACCTGAGGCACAGCTCTCCCATCTGGGAAATGCTCCCAGAACAGCAAAGCAGGTACACCCAGGCAGTACCTGCCCTTCCAACTATTATACTGTAAGGCCTGTGCATCTGGAGCAGTCTGGCAGCAACAAAACCCTCTCCTTTCTGTCCCACACCAAACCCCCTATGAAGCACTTTTGCATATGCAAACACTACTGGCAGAATGTCACCAATAATCCCCTAATAGAAAAAGGGACGATATTAATAGGCCTATTCCTCAGATGAAGAAACTGAGTCCAGAGCTGTGAAATGACTTCATTCAGCAAGTAACTACAGAGCACAACCTGAGAGCACAAAACTAAAGGGGACCTTAACCTTGAGTAGCCCACACATAATTATGATACAATCTGATCAGTGCCAGCAGAAAATCTACTTACATGCTATGAAGGCAACATGGACAAAGGAATCTGTTCTGTTTGCTGAATGAATAAATGAGCAATCACATGAGCAATGCATAAAGTGAATCGTGAAGGCTTCCTGGAAAAGGAAGCAGTAATATCAGAGTTGGTACTTGAAGGATACCTAGGCATCCCCCTAAAAGAAGGCAGGGAAGGACACTCCAGACAGAAGGGAGAAGAAGGACAGTACTGACTTATGAGTGAACATGATGTGGTCAGGGAATGGGCTGAAAAAAAGAAGCCCGTGTGAATCCATAAAGGCACTTTACACATTCCTTGACCAACCACCTTTTCCATCACCTTTCAGTTAGCAGCTAAGTTAACTTTATTTCCCTCCCAACAGTAAGCTTCCCGGGGCAGACACTGGGCCTCAGTAATCATGGTAACCAGGGTCCAGCACAGTGCCTGGCACCTGTAAGCCTCCACAAATGCAGTGGACCCTCAAGTTATGACTAGCCTGACATACAAACAACTTGAGTTATGACCGGAATTTTAGTTTTAACTTATGAACAAAGTCTTGAGTTACGACCCAAATGCTGGCTGCCTGTGCTTCCAGATGGTCTCAGATGTAGATTTAACCCTTAAAGAGTTCTGGAAAGAACATTACAATATCCTTTCCTGTGTGGGGGTCACTAAGAAAACCTGGGCCAACGTCCAAGGACACCAAGATCTGCCTGCATACAGGAGACAGAGACTTTGAAGGCTGTGTAGAGGAGCCTGAGCCTTCACTGACCACCATAAGTTACAACCAGCCCTCACCAATGAATTAAGTTTGTAAGTCAAGGATTCGCTGTATTTGAACAAATGAGTACCACTTTAAAGGGTTTGGGCTTAATGCCGGAGAAAACAGAGTACCACAGAAGTTTCCAATAGGGAGGGATGTGATCAAAGCCTTGTTTAGAGAATTAACCAGCAGTGTAGGGGATGAGCTAGCAGGGTGGTGGCAGCCCAGGTGCCAGGCAGGCAGGGAATGAACCAGACAGCAGACTCAGGAACAGGGAGGACAGGATGGATTCTCAAGCTATTTCAGAGATAGACTAGACATGACTTGGCAACTAATTAGATTAGGAAAGAGATGGAGGGGGGAGTGAGGAGAGGGAAGTGTTTAGGATGACTCAGGTTTCTAGCCTGCACATGATGCAGCAGGCAGAACCACCACCTGAGATGGAATACAGACAGGAGATGAAGTTTGGGGAAGATGGTAGGCAGGTTCCAGGGTCACTGAGTTGTTAGTAAAAGTTTGAATCAGAAATAAAAACCAGTGTTCCCGACTCCACATTCTTTTATATCACTTCATGCTGCCAACTCTTTCAAGAGTTTTTCCAAGAGTATTTCATATTGATAAACCAAGATTGTGAAATAGGGGGAAAAAACAGTTCAGTAGCCATGGTTTCTAAAGGTCTTCACTGATTGCAAATAAGCTATATTTGATATATTGGGAAGGTCGGGGACACAACAGTTATTGAGTCTCCATTAATTGCTTCCAGTTCAATCAGGTTTCATTGATCCTCAGTATTGGGAGGTAAGTGTTACTTTCCCCATTTTGGGGATGAGAAAATTAAGGTTAGAGAATTTAATACTGTGCTTGAGGTCATACAGCTAGAATAGGAGAGCTGGGACTCAAATCATGTCTGCATGAATGAGTGCCTAGCATGTACAGGCACCAGGACTGTGCTAAATGTCTGTCAAATATGATGGCTTTCTAGAGCAGATAGTGGTAGAGGGAAAGGTTGGAGTACGCAGTCTTTCAGAATCTTCAGGCCCAGAAATCAAGGTGTCTCGGAAGAATCTTATTTTTTCACTCTAGCACCTAGATCCAGTTTGAGAGCCACATATTGGAAGAAACCCAAAAGACCTTTCAGTCCAGCCTCTCAGTCATAATGAATCTGTGCAGTACCATCTGGAATCTTGCAAGTGATGAAGCCCACCTCTCCCAAATAACCCATTCCAAAAGCCCTGTATTTTCTTTTAGCTCCGAGGGCTCATCCTTCTGCCCCCAAGACTCTTGTGAGGCTCAGAGGTATCAAAGGCTGGTCCATGCTGAGTCCTGATGAGGAAGAGAGGAGGCTGCAACCTAAGCCCGCACCCCAGAGATACCCCTCAAGTGCCTGCTGGAAAAGGGGGAGCCCAAACTAAGGGGTTAAACAATCACAAGTCAGAAGGAATGGTTTGGGCACGCATCAGCACAGCCTTCTAAAATTTTTTTTTTTTGGTACCGGGATAGAACTCGGGTCCTTGTGCTTTCGCAGCAGGTGGTGAAACCACTGAGCTAAATCCCCGGCCCCTAAAATATTTAAAGGACAGAAACATGCAACCAATGAACAATAAGCCAAAAACTGTCTCAAGATTTCAATTACTACCTCTGTGCTGACACTCCAAAATCTCTCTCTAGCTTCATCTCCCCTGAGCAATCCACATATCCAAGAGCCGCCTGACCTTTCCAACCCTATCCCTCCCTCTGTGTTCTCATTTTCTGGTACCTCTGCCACACAGACCTGCAAACCCAAAGCCTCACTGCCCTCCTGGGGACCTCCTCTTTCCTTCCTCCTCTCTTAATTAGGTACCAAGTTTTCTTAACTCTACTTCCCAAAAGCTTCTCAAACCAACCTTTACCAGGTTCTTGTTCTCTTAAGCCTACTTTACTTCAATAGCTTTGAAAATCAATCCATTCTCACAGTGACCCACAGAAAGGGCGATTAAACAAAACCTTTTACCAGCTTCTCTGCTACTCTTAGGATAAAGTAACCCCTCTCAGCCCAAAGGCATAAAAGGCACTTTGAGATCGGGTCCTTGCTTACCTTTCTGGTCTTACTTCTTGCCCCTTTACTGTATTATTCATTATTACACTGATATCTTAAAGTTCTTCAAAATACTGGGCTGTCTTGCTTCCTAGTCTTTGTGAAGCTATTTCCTCTACTACTATGCAATTCCTTCCCCCAGCTAACTGCCACTAGTGATGTAACTTTTGGCTTAAACATCACCTCCTTTAGGAAATCTTCCTGCATTCCTGGTGAATTAGGTATCCCTTCTGTGCTGTCCTAGTAGTATACTTGTCATACTGATTGTGCAATCTACCTATCTGCCTTCTCTCACCTGGAGTATTTTTTTATTATTTATTATTTTCCCCCATTAAGTTTATTGGTACATTTTAGGTATAAAATACAGTTACATACGTCATTGGGATCTTGTACTATTACATGAGTATCTTGGCCCTTATTTTTTTCCCCTTCCCCTGCCCTCCCTTTACCGCCTCCACCCTTCCCCATTTGCAAAGACTTTGTTTCCATTTTTTTCCTTTTCTCATATTTTTTCTTTTCCCTTCTTTCTTTTCCCCTACCTCTCCCACTTCACTTGGAGTATTGATTACATGTCAAACACCACAGCAAGCATTAGACATGGATTCTCTCATTTAATATTTACAGTAACTCTGAGATAGGTACTATTATGACTTCATTCTAAAAAAGGGGAAACTGTGCTTCAGATCCCTACAACAAACTTCTGTAAGAAAGTGGAGGAGCAGGAACTTGAAGACAAATTTCTCTGGCCTCAGAGACCAAGATATTAACACTGAAAAACATCAAGCTGGTTCAAGCACAGGACCAAAAGGTGCTTGAGTTTTATGATTCCAACAGCCAGTCCACGCTTGAATACCCTGGGCTGGAGGCAGTGGAAAATTACAGGAATTGTGACTCCTAGCAATTGGCTGGAATCCTCCAGGGCTATATAGTGAGTGGAGGGAAGGCAGCACTGTCTGAGCCTTTGGATGACTTAAAACAACCAGTTTCCTTTCTTAGAACACCTGAGACAAGGAAGCAGACAACAATAACATGGCAAAAAAAAAAAGCACCATTTCCTATCCTATTCCATATACTTTTCAATATTTTACTCCAAGCATAAGCCCAGGCAGCACGGCATAGTAATGGTAAAGGCAACAGCAAAAGCTGCCACCTCATGTACTAGCAATGCACCAAGCTCCCTGTAAACTTTGTTGCATTTCATCCCTTTTTACAGGTTATTATTTCTCCTACAGCTGAGGAAATTTAGGCTCGGAGCCTTTAGATGGTTTGTCCAAGGGTATATAACTGGTAAGTGGTAGAGTTAGGATTCTAGCCCAGTTCTGTCTAGCCTGTCATTGCTTCTAGGATGCATACAAACTATTCCCAAAACTCATTAAGAAACAGATTTCTAGAGGCCAGGGATTTAGCTCAGTGGTGCTACTGCCTGCCTCAAAAGCACAAGGTTCTGAGTTCGATCCCAAAATTATGGGTTTTTGTTACTGTTCTGTTTTTGTTTATTGTTGTTTTGTGGTACTGAGGATCGTTTTGTTTTTGTTTTTTTGAGACAGAGTCTCACTATGTAATTCAGGCTGGCCTTGAACTCACTATGCAGCCCAGGGTGGCTTCAAACTAGTGGCAATCCTTCTGCCTTGGCCTCCCAAGTGAAGGAATAACAAGTGTGTGCCACCACACCTGGCTTGCAGTACTGAGGATTGAAACCAGGGCCTTTGCACTGAGCTACATATCCAGTCCTTTTTAAATTGTTTCTTTTAAGACAGGGTTTCGCTAAGTCACTAAATTGCTTAAACTGGGCTCAATTTTGTGATCCTTCTGCCTCAGTTTCCCAGAGTTCTGGGATTACAGATGTACTACCCCACCCAACTAGAGTATGGTCTTTAACAGCTCTCAGGTGACTCAGATATAAACCAGTCACTGAGAAACAATGCACTATGGCAATGTATTCCCAAATTATGCTCCTCAGGAATACTACAGTGTCATAAAAATGACTAGACAAAAGGGGGGGCGGTAATTCTATGGTTAAATACATTTAGCAAATTAAGAATTCTGAAATTCCCTATTATGAACAAATTTATTCAGCTGTATTTAACAAACTTCCCAAGATTGTAAGACCTTAGAATCCTCCTCTATTTATAATACCTATTGCCAGGCATGGTGGCACACACCTGTAATCCTAGCATTCTGGGAGGCTGAGGCAATAGGATTGCAAGCTATAGTCCAGCCTGGGCACCTAAGTGGCTTAGAAAGATCCTGTCTCAAAATAAAAAAGGAGTGCAGATGTGGCTCCATACAAAGGGCCTGGAGTCAATACTCAGTACTGCAAAAATAAAGCAAAACACAAAATACCTATTAACATCTCAAAAGACTCAGAAAATGGAATGTAGTTTGGGAAACACTAGTGCCTTACACTTCCTCCTAACCCTAGGCAACACTGGACTCTCTTCTTACCTCTGCTAAGTATGCAAAAAAAAAAAAGACTTCTAAATTCTTGCCCTGGCCTCACTTTCACTTGCTATGTGTGACCTTTAGGCCGTGTAACCTCTCTGGGCTTGTTCCTCAGCTGGAGATTAGCGGTAAGAATCCCTGCATACCTAAGGACCTTCACGATTGGTGTAATGGAGATCCAATTGCTGGGTAAACTGTGCAGAGCTGCAATTCCTGCAAGGACCCTTAAGACATCTTTTTGCCATGTGGCTATGGTTAGTTGTGTGCTAAGATCCCATTTGATCTTGTTTACCAGTTTTTCTTGCATGAGTTTTCTTTTCTAAATTACGATGTGATTTCAGGCAACTCAGGATCCCTTTCTGAATTATGTCCTCCTCTAAAATGGAGACTGTTTTGAGGGCCTCCCAGGACTGACCTTCTAGGACTCTAGTAAAACTCAAAATACTAAATGGCAACACATGTTACATCTTACTCTGTACCAAGTGCTTTACAAGCATCATCTCATTAATTTTCCTAACAGCTCCATGTAGGCTTTATTTCACCATATTTTAGAGGAAGAAACTTTGGCTTAGAAAGGCAAAATATTAGCCGGGCATGGTGATGTACACTTGTAATCCCAGCACTCTAGGAGGCTAAGGCAGGAGGATCACAAGTGCCAGCCCAGGCTCAGCAACTTAGTGAGGAACCCCCCCCCCCCGCACCATCTCGAAATAAAAAAAATAGGCTGGGAATGCGGCTCAGTATAAAAGTCCTGGATTCAATCCTCAGTATCACCACCACCACCACCACCACACACACACACACACACACACACACACACACACACACACACACACACGCAAAATATCTCGTTCAAGGGCTCAAAACTAAGTATATGAATCTACTTCTGGCTCTAAACTGCACTTCACCCTAGCCTTCTGTCACTCAAAAAAGAACCACATTGCTGTGGTTCTCAGCTGGTTCGGGATGGACTGGCAAGTGAGGAAGAGGCATTTGCAGACAGCCCAGGTTCTGATCTTGGCTCTACTACTTAACTACTTCAGATAAATTCTGTGTCTTCTCTGGATTTCACGTTTCCTTCACGTGAAACAGACGTTGGACTATATCAGTGATCACACCAGGTCACTTGTGAAGCCTGCTACAACCACGGATTCTCCTGACTATTGCGATGCAGTGTAGGGTGGTCAGAAAGTCTGTGTTTTTTATCGGACGTCCTAAATGTCATGGGTGGAACCAGAGCTCTAAAGGTCTTGTCAGCTTTGATCACCCCGCCCATGACGCCTATAGTTTTAGGAGGGTGTGGAATTCAGACCCGGGCCCGCCTGGGTCTGCGGGGTTCAAGTTCCCAAATCCTCGGGTTCGAGACGTCAAAGGGCCCGACACTACTTCACGGACGCGTGGTCCTGAGTGACGTGAGCCTGGTGCCACCAGCAGTCCCCTTTCCCTTCTCTCCGGCGTGAGGCCTCACTGAAGCGAATCTCGAAGTGTAAACTGAGCGGAGAAAGCCGGGAGGAAGAAGAGCCGGGTGAACCCAGCTTGGGCTTGGCACGCCCCCTACCTGGATCCGCGGGCCCCTCACACACTCACCTGCCCGTACGGATAACTTGCCATGGCGACTCTGACGTCACACGTCGGCGAAAGGCGGAGCTTTCTGCCCTCAAAGCTGCCCCTCTCGGGGCCTAGAGGCGGGCTTGCTTCTGACTGGACGAACAAACTGTCAATCCTTGGCAAAGTCGGCCGGCGGAAGTGACGCTACAGAGAGGTGGCCAGGTGCCTACCGGACAGATCAGAGGCGTAAGGGCAGGGTGCAGTTGTCCGGAAGTCTTGATGGTTGTATTGGAGCACTTATCTCTCCATTTTCTGACCTAGGGTAGGTTTCAGGGCTGCTCAGGCCGAGATATTTAGTGAAATAACTGGGTCAGTTGTCGCTGCGGCGGCCATATTGTAATTTGGCAAATGAGACGCATAATATTGGCGTATAACTGTCGTCACTCCAAGTTTCCGCTTAAGGAGTGCCCAGGCGGTTGCCATGACTACGAGGAACTAACCCTTGCATCCTAGAAAAGAGTATGCCTCTCTAATGGCATGTTAGTGGCCTTGAGGTGGGATACAGATCTGTGGTCTTTGGAAAAAAATCCATATGGACAGAGTAGGAGGAAAATTAGATGATCTAGTGCCTCTTTCTTCATAAATGGGGAAATTGAGGCCCAGAAAGGCAGTGAGTTACTTGTTCTAATTCACAATGAGTTAGCAACAAAACGTGGCCTAGAACTGGTTTCAGTGCTTAGGTCTCAGCGGTAAAGTCTAGATTGGTCCCCGTAGTAGGTCAGCTCTTGGTTCCCAAGAGACCTCAACATTAAATCTTGCCTCTCGGGGTTCAAGGCCTACACAGTACTGTATTGTTGGCGTGCTTATTCGATTAATTTATTATATTCTTCCAGGATTGTGTCAAGTTTGTCTGTCGTTATACCCAGTACCTAAAATGCAGACACTGCACTTTATAAGTAGATAAATGAATAATTTAGGGTTACGAATCTAGCACTTTACAAAATCACAGTGTTGATTGTGATGATTCCCCTTTGGACCGCCTGCAACGCATGCCCCTTTACACCTGCAAAATAAGGCCAGTCTCCAACCTGGCATCCCAGGTCCTTCACAATCTGGCCCAACCTCACTTTTTAAATCTTTCTCACAGCACCAGTCTATGTCCCACTCTGTACTCCTATGATCAGTTCCACAATTCAGCACTCTTACTTTGGTGTGAGGATATTGATTTTATTACTTCCTAACTATATGATCTAGGGCAAGTTATCTTAACTAAGTCAGTTTCCTCAATTGTCAGAGACAAATACGTAATTTTTTTTTTTCCAGTACTGAGGATGTCACTCAGGACCTTGTGCTTGTGAGGCCAGCACAGTGCTACTGAGCTAAATCCCCAGCCCCAAATATGTAAATGTGAAAATGAGCTTCCTAGATGTAGTGGTGGATGCCTGTGAGCCTGTGAGCCTGTGATCTCAGCTGATTGGAAGACTGAGGCAAGAGGATTGCAAATTTGAGATCAGTCTGGGCAACTTAGTGAGGGCTTGTCTAAAATATATATATAAATGAAGGAAAGAAAAAGATAAATAAGCTTACTGTACCTGTTTATGCCTAAATCTATTGTCAAACCACTCCTCTCACCTGGACTAGCAGGCCCCACTCCTGTCTCCAGTCCTCTAAGCCTCAATTCCAATCCCATCCTTACCCCAACTTTCCCACATTGCATCCAGCTCGAGTTATCCGCTCTTGCCAGTCTCCTTTTGTATGTGGTACTGTCACTGTGCCATATTCCAGCTGGCCTTGTATAAGAGTTCTCTTTCATATTTCCCCTAAACTCATCTTTCTCCATTTTAGAAAACCCAATCTCTCAGGCCAAAAGCCTAGTATCTTTCTTAGGTGACTGTTTCTCTACTCATTCCCTCACCTCCATTTGCTTTAGTTCAAAAATATACCTGCATCTATTCTTTTCTTCCAGTCTGTATTATCTGGTCCAAGACACCATCATCTATAGCCTAGATCACTGCAATAGTCTCCTGACCAGTGTCTCTACTTTCAGCTCTTTTCCCCACACTTCTTTTTCCATAGGGCAGCCAGGGTGATTATCTTAAAATGTGAATCAGATAATGTCATTTGTTGGCTTAAACTCCTCCAAGAGCTTTCCATCATGGTAATAATAAAATCTAAACCATCTTTATGATTTTCATGGCCCTACATGACCTAGACTCTGCCTGTGTCACCAGCTTCACTGCCAACCATTGCTGTCTTCTTCAGTTCATCCCTGCCACACTGGCCTGATCACCACCCTTGGAACATACTGAGCTCATTCCTGACTCCAAGTCTTTGGATTTCTTCTTTCCTCTGTCTAGAATACTATTCCCTTGGCTTTCCACTGGTTGGCTCCTCCTTATCATCCAGGTTTTAGTTGACATACCACCTCTTGGGGAGGTGAGGAAATTCATCTCATCAAAAGTACATTGCTACCCCATGTACGTTCTAGTCATCTATCATACCACTGTATCTTATTTTTCATAGTAGTCATTACTATTTGAATTGCCCTCTTTCAAGATTTGCATGCACTTTGTAAGGTTTACATGGGTATTATAGGATTCTTATTCACTTCTCTACCCTCAGTACCCAGAATAGGACCTGTCATGAATTGAATAAATGTTAGTGGTTATTATTATCATCATGTATTGAACATTTATTTATTTATTTTTGGTACCGGGGATCGAACTCCAGTCCTTGCGCTTGCGAGGCAGGCGGCGGAACCACTGAGCTAAATCCCCAGCCCTGATGTATTGAGTATTTACTTGGTGACAGACATTGTGCTAAGTATTGTGTTGTTTAATTTTCACCATGGTCTTTTGAAATAAATACTATTACTCACTTATACTGAGGAGCTGAGGCTCAGAGAAGCTAAGTGACTTCCTTAATATCAAAAGGATAAAGGGAGAATTCAGGATTTGAACCCAAGCTCACACTGTTTTAACCACTCAGTACTTACTAGTAGGTCTCAGGTCTTCTTTACCTTCACGACCCCGCAGTCCAAAAAATATTGGTGGGACCAAGTTGCAAAAATCTCAGAAAGGAAGTTCTGAAGCGTGGGCAGGGCTGAAGGTCAAGGGGATGTTAGTCCAGAGAGAGAATAGTGACACCTGGCTTGCTAACTGAGGTCGTGTGACTCACATTCATTTATTCCACAAACACATTAGCCTACTCTCAAGGCTTGCCAGGCTCTATTCTAGGTGTTGAGTTTTCACTGCCTATAAGAATTCTTTGCACCCACTCCCACCCCTGTTGCCAAGCTAAAGACTTAAGAGAGCTTTCTGTTGGAGGTCTATGTTATTTGGGAGGCAGAGGCATCCAAATCAGGCAGCCAGACACCAACCAAAGCCAACATCCAGGGCTATGCCTCAGAGGACCCACAGCAGGCCCAGGTGTGTTTATTTTGGGAGGGTCTAGATGAAAGAGAACTCAGAATCTTCCAAAGGCTGAAAAACAATTCATTTTCCAAACCTCAACTACCTTCCGCAGACAGAGGTGGGTGGGGACATTCCTATTATTGTTTCAGTTTTAGCCAAAGAGGAAAACCTAGATTCCAGCCCTTTATAAAGCACAGAGCACCTGTGTTCATGGGAGCCCTGTGGCTGACCCATCAGAGGTGAAGCAGATCTCAGTAATGGAAGGCCTGGCCACTGGAAAATATTGCCTCCCCTAAAGACACATCCTCCCCAAAGCTTCCCGGCTGAGCGCCAGGCTCCTGTGTGGCTTAATGAAAAGGAATGCCAACACCTCCCTAATTATTATGGAATTAATTCTCTTTGATCCCATTTAGAACCAGTTCTGAAATTTAAATTCCAGTTGGATTTTATAAATTGGAGAGTGATTTGCAGCTCTTCACAGAACCAACAAAAAAATGAGAACAGCAGGCCTGGGAATTTGGCCACACTCCCCTTCCATTATGGGATCATAGGGAGAGCACATTGATGCAGTCTATTCCTATAAACTATTCAGGACAGCAACAAAAAGATGGACTCTCATAAGGGGTTAACAGACTGACTGCATGTGAAGTAAGAATATTGTTAGATTCTGTTGCATTGTGGTAACAGAGAACATATGACAAAAAAGAAGATTTAAGTTCTAGAAGGCATCAAATGTGGGATTTTTCTCTGCAGGATAAATATGCATCAGCCTTTCATCCATCTTACAGAGAAAATGATTCTCAAATTGAGGACACCCCCAGTCATTCTTCACATTGCCATCAGCAAACTCCCCATTAAGTAAACCAGACTCAACGTACCTTTGTGTAAAACCCATCAGTGGCTCCCCACTGTGCCTTCCCCGCTCGTGCTCAGCAATCCAACCATACTGCCCTCTGTCCCATCACAATCTGCTGAGCTCAATCATCTCTGAACTTGGCACATGCTGTTCCTTCTGCCTGGATCAATCACTGTCTCTCTAGACACCTTTAGGTGCTCCCAGTGATGCACATCCCTGGCACCTGGTATTGCCCCATCATCCTACTTTATTGTAATTGCTTAACTGTGTGGGAGCAGGGGCCATATCCATCTAGTTTGCCTCAGGATTCCCCAGAGCCTAGTACAGTTCCTGGCACAAAGTAGGAAGAGGAAATGGACTCATCTAGTTAGACTTTGTCAATCTGAACGATCTCTGTGTTGCCTTAAAAGCCTGGATTAGATTTAAGAAATAAAGATGGAAGAATAACAGGGTGGGAATGTGAAAAAAGCTGCCGAAGAGAAGTGGAAGGCATGGACCCCTCCTGCTTTTCTCTTCAGCTCACCCAGCTCCTGAACTGATGAGCAAGATCCACAGATTTTTTTGCTGACCACAGAAGAAGGGACTATAAAATTCAGCTTCCCATCTGGTTCTTCATGGTCCAAGAAAATAACAGCAATTTCAAACTCCAGGGAGGAAAGCACTCAGATCATGGAAGCTTAAGCCTAGCCTGTCATAGAATTCCCAAAGAGTGGCTTGAATTTGGCTCAGGAAGAAAAGTAAAGGAGTAAATATCATTTACAAGGATCAATTCCCTGCTGACCCTCAAAGGGACTGAGTTTGATATTTCCTCATGACAATTTTCCCCTCTGGCCTTTGGAGCCAACCTGCCTAATTCAACAGCTGGCTTGTGCTTCTTCTTCTATTCTCCTGCTCCCAATCATGAGGCCTGTCATCAGTTTGCTTCACAGACTGGGCTGAGTGGGAGCTGGTCTTCCAATGGGAGTGCTTTAACATCTGTCCTCATCCACTGTCCAAAACCTGGATGCTACTTCAATGTAAAGATGCTGTATTTGGTTTTTTATGTTTTTGGTTAGAACCAGGGTTAACTGAAAATTGCTGGTGAGAGCTGACTCTTCCTGTATCTAAAAGCAGCATGTGAGGCACGCAGGTGGGCTCAGGAGTTTCCCTGACTTCATTCCTCTGACCACCTGCACACCTCTGTCCCTGGCTGGAAAAACATATGGCAAAGGTTCTGAGAAGCTGTCCGTAGGTCAGTCTCCTGGAATTTGGGGGCTCAATCAGAGAAGAGAAAACCCAGAAACATGCTGGAAATGCCAGCTTTGGAGAGGTTTGACAGCCAGCATGAAGGCTTCAGGCAGTTTGGATACACATCTAGACTTTGAGTACATTTCTGAGCCTGTTCTGTGATCCCTTTGAAGTTTATCCAACTTGGATAAGCCTTCCAGAAAGCGAGGGCCCGTAAAAGTCTCTGGAACTCTCCCTGGATGTGCCCTGTTCCTTTCTTACAGAGCAGCCAGCTCATCAGGATAAGAGATCTGAAAAGTACAGAAGGAAGTAGGTTGAGATGGAATGTTTCTATAAGGTTCAATTCACTATCCTTTTCTCTTTTCTTTCTATCCCTTTTACATATGGAGAGAGAGAGAGAGAGAGGGAGGGAGAGAGGGAGGGAGAGAGAGGGAGAGATATCACAAAGCCTCCAGTGGACTTGGAGGACCATAAACTTAGATCTGATTGTGGCTGCCTACGACCCCTTCTCACTGATCCAACCTAGCTGTTTTCCCAAAGGCCTAGGTTAAGGTGTACAGGAAAAGCATCATGCACATTTGAGTAATGAAAAATGTCATTTGAAGTCCAGCCAGGCACTGCCTGAAGCTGGAGAGCAAGTAAGAGAGTCATACATTGGTGCAGGCAGGAGGTTCCATCTCATTTCCCAGAGAAGCATTCCCTGGTTGCCTAGGCAGGAGCTGGAGCCTATCTTCCCTCCTGTTTGCACAAGTTTTCTAATTACAGAATTACTGGAGCATCAAGAAGAGCCTGCATGCTTGAAGGGACTTCCAGGCGGGTGAACACACCCTAGCACTGGGTGTCATCTCCCAAGGTGCAAGCTGAATTGGCTTTGGGTCATAGAAAGTGAAGAAGGGTGGACAGAGGGTGGGTGGGGTACCAAATACTGGGAGCTGCAAGTGGGGGTGTTCAAAACTGCTTTTGGTTTGTTTGAAAGGAGAGGCTGAGTGATACTCCTCCCCTAACTTGTGACAGTGGTGCCTTGGAGAACAGAAAACAGGTCCAGAAAACCGAAAGATGAATCAGAAACATCTGAAGAGGTAAGCTGGGCTGGGGGCATCCTATACAGCAGCACCCCACAACTCTACTGGCTGACTGCAGACAATGAAGGGCCAATCTGAGACTCTGGGATTGAATGGGAAAAGTAAGATGCCAGGGAGATGTGGCTGCAGCACCAGGGGAACGCCACTGGAAGTTGGATTGCAGATGGTTTTCTTTCTTTATTGTTAAAAAAAATATTAACAGCAATTAAAAACAACAACAACAAAAACAACAACATTAACAACACAAACATTCATAACCCATCACAGAGTCCTGTAATCTTTGGTCATTTATTCCAAACGGAGTCCTTCATCTCACGGGAAGTGGTCATTTCAGCCAAAAGGCCCCTTCGTGTTTTTCATGGGTGGGTACTGCTCCTCCATTGGCATGGCCCCAAAGCAGTCTGAGGGATTGCAGTGCCCAGCCTTCCCTGGCTGGCCTGCAGGGCCGGGGGGACCAGGGATGCCAGGAATGCCTTGCTGGCCCATTGGCCCTGTTGTACCCATCTTGCCATATCCAGGAGGCCCTTGAGGACCTAGGGAGGAAAGAGTCACAAAGGACATATCAGGAGACCCAGATAATAAGAAAAGAAGAAACAATGGTTGTGGTAAATGATACTTTACATTTGGTGTTTATTTGTCAAGTTACAACATATTTTCATGAAGACTGGATCTGATCCTCACACTGATCTAACAATGATGATCATACTGCTGGCTGGTTTTGTCGACAGCTTCTGTGTGTCACAGCATAGGGCTGCATACTTTTTATGCCTTCGTCATTGAATCTACACAATCGCCTGAGAAAAGAACTACTATCTAATTTTGAGGATGATCAAACAGGTTCACAGAGGTTGTGCATCAGGTAAGTAGTGAAGCTGGGCCTCAGAGCCAGGCCATCAGGCTCTAGCCATCCTCTTTAAGGTACATATAGTCACACATCAAGTGACCTCTTCAAGACTCCACAGCCAAGAAGATGCTAAGCGGAACTTGAACTCAGGTTAATGGCCCCAACCACATGCAGCTCTCTCCCACTACATCATGCCAGCCCAGCTGAGGACTAAGGGTGAATAATGCATCTCCCCCACCACTGCCCCCAAGCCCTAGCAGACTGCCTTGATTGCTGTAACAGAGTTGATTGGCCTATACTGTAGTTATTTGGAATTCTATGCAACTATGACGTCGAAGGAACATAAAGACAGGTAGTTGCTGCTGATCTGGAATCAGGGTCTCATACGTAGTTTTCCTACCTGGGGGGCCAGGGAGACCATTTTCTCCTGCAATGCCAACACCAATGTCCCCCTTTTCACCTTTGGTTCCAGGCAATCCTGAGACAAAAGAAAGAAAATAAGAAATCCTATCCCCAAGTAGAAAAATGACAGACACATACACACAGACACACACACACAAATGCCATATTCACAACCAACCTCACATAATGCTCAGGCCAGCCCCTAAGAGGTGCATATGCCCCGTGGGAGCAAGAAGGCACTACCTCTCATTCCTGGCAAGCCCTGCCGTCCTTCTCTGCCAATCTGACCAGGGAGCCCAGGTGATCCTGGAGCGCCTGGCCGGCCCGGAGCACCCTCCTTCCCTGGGGGCCCTGGCCGGCCTGGAGCCGCAGCCATCTCCACAGGGAACTGCATCCTGGAAGTGTAGTAAGCCATCCTATCTGTAAGAAAGGACCAGGACAGTTCACAAGGTGCCCCAGGGACTCAGAATGACTACAGATGCTGCAGTAGTCACCAGCACGAACAGTCTTTCTTCAGAAGGACATCTGGACAAGGGACACGGAGGCTGATCTCCTAAGAGCTGTCCCACACTCTGGCCTCCACCTGGCTTTCCCTGGAGAGCTTTTGGAAGCACAGGTCTTATTGTGGCATCTCTCTTCTTTAACATCCTTCATTGCCCTGCCACTGGCTTTGGAATACAGTCCAGACTGCACTGCTTGGCACACAAGGTCTCCTTCCCAAGCAGGATGCCCAGCCACTCTAGGACAGGGCCCACATTTCCCCAGGTCCCAGCACACCAACGCTGGATGAGCAAATAAGCAGGGGAAAAAAGAAAAGCTTAAAACAAATCCCAGCAGCAGCCATCTTCTAGCTGCTGCTTGGCCCTTTGCTTAGAGCTCACTCCATGCAGGCTCAGGTAAGATCAATTTTATTGTCAGCCTCCTTTACTCAGGAGGGCAGGAGGGAATCATTTTATCTCTGAACAGAGCAGGTGACAAGGAAGGGTTGATGGATGATTGAATGTATGCTTGTCACCTCCCCCGGCCTGTAAATGTGGGGTGGGAGGGGGAGGACACTGAAGTTTTAAGGCAAAGGAGGCTGGGCCTGGGTAGAGAAGTAGCTGGGAAGGGAATGAAGCGCCCACTGCCACCCAGCCGGCTGCCAATTACCATCAAACATTTTAATGATCTCTTGTCTGATGAACCTCTTGATTTCATCATAATTCACCATGTCTCCCTGAGGAAAGAGAAGAAAACCTGCCTCAATTATACTTCCAAGCTTGGTGCTTTCCCCTGGGCACAGACTTTATGGAAATAACGGATGGGGAGGAGGCCAGGGGTCCCAGGAGCCTCCTTCAAATTCTTGTTCCAAAGTCCTACCCACCTCCAAATGGTACAAACCATTTCATGCTGAAGAACAGTTTTTGGGGAGAGGATCCTGTAATCCCCACCTCCCCAGACAGCTAAGAGTCACCTATATGAGAGTCATGCTTTTTTCTGCAGAATGTCATCAGTAGCTTCTAAAATGACCCATATTACAGCCCACGTGCTCATGGCTTCCAGCCTCCTCTTACCATGGAGCCGGGCACACCAGGCAATCCGGGGCTTCCTGCAGGCCCTGGAGACCCAGGGTGGCCTCTCTCTCCTGCAGGACCTGGTGGCCCAACAGGCCCCATGGAGCCACTCTTTCCGGGCCCTCCTGGCATGCCAGATCTCCCCTTCTCTCCTGCCTGGCCCTTCTGTCCTGTAGGTCCTGGATCACCCTACAAAGACAAGAAGTCACAATCCAGCATCACCAAAGGCCGTCAAGTTCATGTCACGGTGTCTCAGTGGTCGACCCCTTCTTCTCTGTGGTCCACCAGGTCTCCAGCATCTCTCTCTGAACTGTGGCCCTTGTGCCATAGGCCACCCAGCCTCGCTGCCAGCAGAGCAGGACGCATAGGAGACAGGTTTCAGTGCCACTCCCTGTTAGAAATCTGGTGGTTCCCATATGCCCTAAGAATGAAGGCTCAATTCCTTGGCCAGGCGTGCAGGTCCATTCACGACATGGTCCTGGTCATCACCTCCTCAGCCTCATCTCCCTGCCTCCACCTCCAGCCAACCACTCTCACTGCCATAATTCGGATTCTCCCATGCTGTCTGAGTCCTCCCCACCCAGAAGGTCTGCCCCTCATCTCTATCCAGCAAACTCCTCCTCTTTGGTTGAAGTGCTCTTGTTTTTGTGTTTTGTAGTATTGGGGTTTGAACTCACGGCCTTTGTACTGAGATATATCCTAGCCCTTTTATTTTTTTATTTTGAGACATGGTCTTGCTAAGTTGTCCAGGCTGGGTTCAGACTAGCAAACTTCCTGCCTCAGCCTTCCAGAGTCCTGAGATTGCAGGAGTGGGCCACTATACCCAACTGTTCCTGTTCTTTATGCCGTCTCCCTCCCTCACCCCCAGGCAGAGTTGGGTGCTCCCTTCCTCAGAGATGCCACACCACTGTGTCCAGTCTTCTGTGAAACTTGCCCTACTTTAGTGTCAATATGATTGGACTGCAGGGAGACCACTGTTCAGGGACCCCTGTTTCCCCAAGGCCAGGACAGAGAGCCTGGAATGTGAGCAAAGATTTCCATTCTGTAAGCAGAGTTAAAAACCCTGGAATGGCCCAGGTGAGAGCTATTCAGAGGTTGCTCCAAACTCCCCCTTTTTCCCGCCTACTGGCCATCCCATGTCTCCTTGAGCTAATATCCTCTCTTGGAGCTGGGTGTGCTCCATTCATGAGTACCTCCTCTCCAACCCAGCCAGTTCTCAACTCACCTTTGGACCAGGAAATCCAGGCAGTCCCTGTTTTCCAGGGAGTCCCTAGAAGGAAGTAAAAGTCAGGAGTCAAATCTGGGCAGCATCTCTAAGGCTTTTGGGGAGGTAGGTACCGTGAAAAGACCACCTCCCTTAGCCCTAGGCCCCTGTACTGTACCCAACTGGGCTGAGTGAGAAAGAATGACAGCCTCCTTGCCAACAAAGGTGACAGCTGGAAGGGAGAATGACATCCCCTGAGGCATGGTCTTCTTTGATCATGTTGGCCGAGTCCCTCATCACAGATGAAAAGAAGTCAGAATAAGAGGCTAGTCTAGAATAGTGGAGGGTCTGGCAAGAGTTGGTGTCCAGGGAATGTTTGTTTGGAGTTTGTTCTCATTACTCTCTCTTTTTGGCCAGGTATAGAGTGGGGGGAAAAATGTATGAAACAAGTCTTGCTGCTATCCTTGTGCACTAGTCTCCAGTTCCTTTCCTTGGAGCGGTAAGAATGACCAGTTTCCTATACACAGTCTTCCTTCAGTATCCACAGGAGACAGGACTCCCCTGGAACCCCAAATCTGTGGGTGCTTAAGTCCCTTGTTTAAAATGGTATAGTATTTGCATATAAGCTATGCACATCCTCCTGTATACTTTAAGACATCACTAGATTGTATATATTGCCTAATACAATGTAAATGCTATATAAATAGTTATGTTACTGTATAGTTTAGGGAATGATGACAAGAAAAAAGTCTGTATATGTTCAATACAGATACAATTTTTTTCTGATTATTTTCAATTTAATGTTGGTTGCATTCACAGATATGGGAGCTATGGATATAGATCCTGCCAAGATCATCTGTGCACCCAGGAGTGCTTCCTGAATGAATACAGAGGGGCCAGGGCAAGGCAAGGACTAAGAGTTACCCCCAAGGGAAAAGGAGACCAAACTACAGTACCTCTTTGCCAGTGGCACCATCTGTACCAGGTTCACCCTGGGGATAAAGGGAAAGGGAGATATGATGAGCTATGTTCAGCTTGGCCTCACATACGTCACCCACCAAGCTGTCCAGCCCCCTGTTCTACCAGGACACCCTGATCCTACAGCCCTCACCCTCAGACAACCCATACTGCAACTCCCTGAGCCCATACTGACAGCTCTCCTGAGTTCTGCAAGGGAAAGACACTGGGCCTCTTTGCTTGGGATCCCGGCACCTTGCACAACTCTGGCCATGAGTATATGTTTGCTGAAGGAACACAGGAACCGTGAGCCCCTGTTCTCAGTAAGATTTGCTGGGATGTACTTGAGCCAGATTTCTCTACAGGACAGGAGAGGCTACCTTCCAGCCCAGCCCCCTTCTGGAGGGCTGCTGGGGAAGAGGACTCTGTGACTGCATGGCAAGTGGAAGATTCTTTTAGGGGCCCTGGAGGCTCCTGAGGCCCTTTCTCTTGATGGCCCACATCCTTGCTCTGAGCACAGCTCAAATGCCACCTCCCTGGTCAGGATAGGAAGAACCTGTCTGGGGCACTTAGCAGCTGTCAGAGCAAGTAGGAGTGGTGGCCGTAGGCCTTCATGGTACATGGGCTGAGTGACCACACTGATACCAACTGGAATCATTCAGCCCATCCCAAGCCACCAGCCCTAGGGCCACTGCTCCTCTCCCCAAAAGAGTCTGCTTGGTGGAAAGCATCCTGATGGAGCTAGACAAACCTGGGGCCCCTGCCTGGGCTTACCCCAGAGACTTTTCCTTCCTGAGGCCAGCAATCAGTTCCACCTGATGTGGTTCACCTGCCCAAACCTTTTTGAAAGAGGCAGTTTGGCAGACTGGCTAAGCAGCCAAGTTGTGGAACCAAGCAGGCTAGGGGTCTCTTCCACTTACTAGCTCTGAGCAACTCAGACTTGCTGAGCCTTGGTTTCCTCATCTAAATTGGGGACAATCCAATCTACTAAAAGGGGTTGAGGTACAAAGACAAAATGCACATCAAGCACCTACTTCATCATTCAACACGTGGTTAGTGGCCAAGACAACATTGCTATTAGTGCTAAACCTGGGCTGAGACCAAATTCTGGTTTCTAAGGAGCTCAGGAAGTTATAGCAATAACACCACATTGCTGGTTTCCTGACATTTTCAGACTTTGTGTGGTTACTGACAAGCTCTCTTGGGTCAGGGCAGGGCAGAACAGGGCCTGATTCTCCTCTGTTTGGAGTTTAGCAGAGGGATCTGCATAAGGTTTATAGTGCACTGGCAGAGGCAGTGACCTTGCATGCAACTGGCATGGCACTGGGTTGCAGGGTCTGCCTCTCTAATACCATTGATCCTCAGGTGCAGGCCCCATGCTGCCATCCTGCCCTACTAATTCCACTCTCTCCTTCCCTGGAGACCACAGTGCTGTGCCCAGTTGGCAAAGCTAGCTGACCCTTTCACCCAGGCTGTGCTGTAGGTGGTGGGATCTTACCGGGGGGCCAGGGTGTCCAGGTGGGCCGGGCTGGCCTGGAATACCTGCTGGGCCCCTTTCCCCAGAAGCTCCTCGGTCTCCTTTTAGGCCCTAGGGAATAGGAAGGCTGGTGAGGTGGGGGAAGAATTGGATTCCATGAAGCCAGACGTAGACACTCCATCATGTCCCAGGGACCGGGTGCCCCACCTCCCAGGCCCCACAGGAGGAGGGAACACTGCCTGAACTTGCAGCAGGGTCCTAGAAAGGCCTCCAACCCTCACTGGCATCCTTTGCCACATTCCAGAAGGAGAATCATTGGAGTCAGTGAGGTTGGCATCAGAGAAAGAAGGAGGTGGAGACCAGCTATTCTCCATCCCTCTGTCTTCCCCCAGAAGGAGCCCACTGCAGAGCAGGGCAACGCTCCTGGGAGGGACCAGGAGGGGGAAGTGTCACTCACCACTGCAGAGATCCCAGCTGGACCAGGCTGGCCTGGAGGCCCTGGAGGCCCCTACAGAGCAGAGAGTCAGTGGGGTGGAAACAGGCTCTAATAATAAGCCCCTGGGGAAAGAGGGCTGGCAGCTGGAGCAGGCCCAAAACTCCACCAACTGCCTTCTCTTCCCAAAACCCTTCCTTCCTTTCTGGTCTTGCACTTGAGCTTCTGCCAGAAAATTTGCGTCCACAGCAGAAGCCTGGGAGACCTGTGCTCACAGGACCCTCCGGACTAATGTCCACTGAATGGTGCACCTGGGGCTGTGTGAGGGAAGTGTGGGAGCCACAGGCAGAGGCCAAGCGCAGAGGGAAAAGGCCTGAGACAACCAACTACTGGCCCAGTGTCTTCTAAGACCCCTTCATTCCCTACAGATGACCAAGCCCACTTCCTGCTGCTCTGCAGAGGTGGGATACCAGGAACCAGGGTCTGTGTAGCAGTGGGGAGGGGCAGGGACTCAGCACCAGCCATAACATCCACTCAGAGAAGCTCTGTAGCTGGCACTCAGGTTCCATCCCGTCTCCTGGTGCCTCACCAACTCTGGTTCTGGGGTGCGGTGGTTCTCCAGCCCCCAGGAATGCTCCCTCCTGCCAGTGCCAGGACTGCCCTTTCTCTGCTGGCCCACATCCTTGCCCCGAGGCACAGCGCAAATGCTACCTCCCTGGACAGTGACACTGTCTCTGAACCTCAGGGCACTCAGTGCTCTCTCAGAGCACTTTCCTCCATACTCCCAGATGGAAAGTTCAAGAAGCCATGACCTCTGTTCTACTCATCTGAGACTCCTGGGTGGAAATGTACAGCTCTGGGATCATCACACAGCAGGGGACCTGGGCTGGACAGACAGGGGTGAGAGGAGGAATCCTGCACCCCCTCATCCTAGCCCCTAAGGAGTCTCCACTGCGACCACAATTTCAGGGTGTGCAATTCCTTTCATCTGTAATGTGAGGAGGGGCTGGGCTAGATCTGGGGTCCCCAGCACAGGGGCTCAGGACCCCTTGAAATGCATAAAAAGGGTGATGGGGATTTAAGAATTCCTTTTTTTGGTCATGAGCTATTTTTAACATTTCCAAAAGCCTCCTGAAAATTATACTGCCAGCCCTGATCAGGCTGCAATAAAATACCAGTGCATTTGCTTTCTCCAGAGCCCTATCAGCTTGGTGCCGTCACACTGATCAAAGGCACCAATTGGCAGTAGTCTGTGTTCCTGATGAGTAAAGTAGATGTGAAATTCATTATTGCTTAATAAATGTTCTCTCCAAGTTGCCCTATTGCAGTAAACACACCACCTACTTACCCAGTTGCCCAAGCCAAATGCAGGCACAGGCGTCATTCTTGATTCCTTTCTCTACCATGTACCTGCCTCTGCCCCAGTTCATTAGCAAGTCCTCCACCTCCAAGCACATTCCAATCGTCCCTGTGCCTGCCCTCCCCACCCTCCTGACCAGCCCTTTGAGGACCTCCAGCATCTCCTTGGCCCTTCTCTAAGCTCAGGTTTCCAGTCCCACTTGTGCCCTTGTGTCCTTTTCAAACTATACTCCAGCCATGCTGACCTTGGGGTTCTTCAAGCGCACAAGCTCCTCATGCCTTGGCTCCTGGCTCTATGTCAGGTGCCCTCCTGCCTCAGACTCTTGTCTCAGACTGCTCAATAGTTATCTTCTCCTTTTATGCGGGCCTCAGGGTGAATGTCACTTGTCCAGCCAAGGTTCCTCTAAAATCACCTCCTGATGCCCCCCCCATGACATCACATCACTGCCTGATGTTTCTGAGTTCATTTGTTTGCTGTGTAAAAGCTCCATGAGATCAGGGGACTTTGTCTCTCATGCTCACTGCTGTCACCCCAATGCTTGGAACAATGCCTGGTATGGAGCAGGTGCTCAATAATTATTTGTTGATTAACTGAATGCCCTTTGTCTGGCATGTGAACTTGCATGTGCCCAGAAAAGAAGAGAGTGGAAAGCTTGGGAAACACTGAACTGGGTGAGCTCAAAGCACTTCACCACTGAGCTTCATCCCCTTTTATTTTATTTGAGGCTGGGTCTCACTAAGTTGCCTGGGCTGGTTTCATGTATCTCTGCATGGTCAGAGCAGCTGCTGGGGCTGGTGCTTCCAGGCTATCACTGGCTTCCCCACCCAACTCCACTGCAAGAGAGTCCTAACTCTCTGAGATGCAGAGATGAAAATAGTTTACTCACAATATGGCCAGGGGAGCCTTGTCGTCCCTGGGGTCCCATGGCACCAGGCTCACCCTGTAGGAGCCAGAAAAAGGAAGAGGTGACACACAGACTGACATGCACTATGTGGCTGCTAAGTGGGAGAAGGCTGAGGAGAGTAGGCAGTTGCTTTGCTGGTGAGTGGAAAGAAGCAGCTGCTTCAGACTCAGCTGAGCCCACTGACTCCTAACGGCAGCTTGCACAGATCACTGGGCCTTACCTCTGCACCTGGCCGGCCACTGCTGCCAGGGGGACCTGGTTTGCCACAGTCACCCTATAAGAGAGAGGGGCAGCCTGAGCTTGGTAAAACCACCCTGAGTCAATCCTGTATCAGAGGGGCCCTGCCACCTGCTCTGGCTTTGGCCAGAGGCCCCTGGTGCCCTCCTGTTGGTAGATGTCAAAGCCCTGACCCAGGCTGCCAGGCCCCAGAACCCTTAGGTGGTTCAGATGCTGGGATATCTCAGCCAGAGGTCATGAGGCACCTCCACCCAGGCTGGGCTTCCATGTCTGCCTGGGGTCAGGCCTGAGGATACCAGAGAAAACACTCGTGGCAGAAGACACCCTTACCTTGGGTCCTGGGAGGCCAGGATGTCCTGTTTTCCCTTTGAAACCCTGGGAGAAAGAGCAGGAAGCTATCAGATCCCTCATCTCAGCCAGAGGGCCCCACCCCCTCCTTCCTCAGGTTAAACAAATGGAACCAATCCAAAGTCATAGCTTGGTGCAGGAGGCTCTGGAGGGTTTGAGCTGCCCATCCACCCAAGCAGAGATGGCAGCTGCTTAGCCTGGAGGCCTCAGAGCCCCCAGCTCCTTCCTGTGGCTTAGCTTACCCCTGTGGCTCAACTTACTGGGGGTCCCATGAGTCCAGGGGGGCCAGGAGAACCAGGGTCTCCCTGAGGAAAGAAAGAGGGCATTAGGACAGGAGTTTTATCCAGCCTGAATCCAACTCACTCATTCCACCCTTCCCTCCCCCAGCCCAGCCCCTCCCAACATCCCAGGATGGCAGGAATGTCACAGGGCAGAGGGAGGAATCTGAGCTCGGCCTGGCCTCTGACTGGCAGCAGACCCTGAGTGAATAACCACCCGATTTGGACCTTAGTTTTCCTTCTTTTGAGTACAGAAGGAGGGCGATCTTAATATTCAGTTTTGTTATGGCCTCATCCTTTCTGTTTCCCCAGCAAACCTTGACCTAAGGAACCAGGGCTTGCTCAAGACTTTGCATATCTGTAGCCTGATTCCCTCCCTCACTTTATTTAATTTTTTTTACGTACTGAGGATTTATTCCAGGGCCTCTTATATGCTAGGCAAGCACTTCACCATTGAGCTATAGCTTTTTTATTTTATTTGAGTCTGGGTCTCACTAAGTTGCCCCAGTTGGTTTCAAAGTCATGATTCTCCTGCTTCAGCCTCCTGAACGGCTGGGATTAGAGGTATGTACCACCACATCCAGCAGCCTGTGTAACAGTCTGGTTTCTTTAGTTGCCAGTTTCTTGATATAAATGCATCCTTGTCATTGTCCTACCTTTGGTGAGGCCCTGCTAACCTGGTTAAGGCCACTGGGACTGAGAAGCCAAGGGACTCTGGTACCAAAAGGGAGATGGGGTGCAGCAGGAGACAGCTCAAGGGGAGCATGGACATGAGGGGTCCTTTAATTCCCTTCATCAGGGCTCGCTTGACTCTGTTCTTTGGAGAAGGGGGGAGAGGAAGGAGGTTGCCCTCCTGGCTGCCATCTCACCCTCATGCCAGGCTTGCCATCCTTCCCGTCCAGGCCATCCAGCCCTGCAGGTCCCTGCAGCAGGAGAAAGGCGTCTCTCACGCCGTGCCAAGGCCCGGGAGGGAGCTCCCACTCAGCCCTCCACTGTCTTCGCCACTCACCCAACTCCCTTCTCCCCCCCCCCGCCACACGTGCACACACACAGCCAGCCTGGCCTGCCACACTCAGAGGGCACACACTCACCTGAATCCCAGGGGGTCCTGGTGACCCGGTGGGCCCAGGCAAGCCTGTTGGGCCTCGAATTCCTTCACTGCCCTGGAAATCAGCACCCCGAACAAAGTCGGTATAGCCTTGCCCCAGCCCTGGAGACAACCCTGGGCCAAGGGCTCTGGGGTCCCTTGGAAATCAGGACGTCTGGGTCCTAGTCCCAGTTCTGTCCTGGCCTAACTGATATATTGCACACACAGTCTGCCCAAGAGGATGCCTTCATCTGCAAAGTAACCCCTTTCCTCACTGCTCTGTGGGAAGGGACAGGACCATTCAGACCAGCGTCTTCTCAGGATTGACCCAGGAACTGGCCAGGCAGGTGCTCAGGAGCACATGGCTCCTAACAACGGGCCATGTGTGTGGGCTTTGAGGCCCCAAGGGGGAAAAAGTGGAGAGGCCCCTTACTTTCAGGAGCTCCCAGGCTAGCAAGAGCTACAGGCGCACCACCCAGGGCAATGCAACAGTCTATGTGCTCCTCGTGAAGAAGGGACCATGAGACTCAGAGGAGGGAGGGGCTCATAAGAGCCAGGGCTCAGGGAAAGACCCTGACAGATGTCTGGGATTGGACAGGCAGAGGAGACAGGCTGTCAGGGGGAACCTAGGAGCAGGATAAAGCTTTGGAAGTGGTCACATGCCTACACAGCCAGGGTTCCTGGGCCCATGTGCTAGACAGGGCAGGAGGCTGGAGGAGATGGAGCTTGATTGAGAAGGTTCCTGAGTGCCATGCAAAACTTCATCAAATAGACCAGTGGTTTCAAACTGTACTCCTCAGAGCCCTGAGCGCTCCTACGGGAACCTTGAAGCTGGGGGTATGAAGTGGGGATCCAGAAGGTGGAATTCCAGGACCCTCACACTTATCTTAGCCAGAGTGGGTCCACTTGTATCTGTTTTATGGATTGAGGTTTTACATAATCTTTTGTGTATGAAATGCTCAGGACTACAAAATAAAATGTGAAAACACCAGGGAACCATTGAAAGTTCAAAGCAGGAGACTGATAAGAACAGGCGTGTGAACTGGAATGTTTACTGGAGAAGGAGGGGGTGGCAAGAGGCTTAGTGGGAAGGGCTGCTGAATTCTCCTCAGCAGTGGGGAGAGGGTGGCTGCCCTGGATGGGTAGCTGTGGGTGTGGGAGAGGGGCCAGGACTCAGCTAAAGAAGAAAAAGTGCGGGAGGCACTGCAATGCTATCAGCCACCAGGAGGGGTCAGCACAGTTCCAGTCAAGACAGCTCTACTGAGTCCCAAAGGAGAACCGCTGGCAGTTTGGGATTCTCTGCAGTGATCAGTCTGGGCAGAGAAAGGGCTGCTGCCTAGGTCCTCCACAGGGAAGTAAGATGAAAAGGAAGCTGCCCAGAACCTCCAACCATGGCTGACAGGCACTGGCTCAGGAGGCAGTGAGGGCCTGGGAGGGAAGTCTCAGCTGGGCTGCTAACATGGTATTCGCCCTAGATCCCCCACCCCACCACAGCTTTTGGGTCCCTGGATGGGTCTTTCCTCACCTGCACAGTGAGAGGTTAATGTGTGGTTTCAGAGGAAAGGCTGCCCACGAGCCCCCACCCCCACCCCAAGCTCAGCAGTCCATCCTGGGTCCTCTTATACCACCACCTAGCACATCACTTGGGGAGGCCAGAGACTGGGCTGAGTCGGGTACGCAGCCCACAACCATGGAAGAGCTCCCTTTCCAAAGTTCATCAGCCAAACTCAGGGCAGCAGGTATGGGGCTCGCCAGGCTCCTGTCCCTCCCCCATCTTTGCCACCAGGTCATAAGCCACCCCTGCCCTCTCTGGGCCCTGGGGACAACTTGAACATGGCTGCCTGAGAGGGAGACCTGCTCCCTCTCTGGGTTGGTGTCCTTTTGGGGTTCCAGGTCTCAGCGTGCTTCCCTCCATCCGATGCTCATTGCTGCCCCCACCCAGAAGCTGGTCATCTGCCTCTACCACCCATCTGCCCTCCCCACCATCCACCTTTCTCCCCTCTCCCAGTAAATGGGAGCCTAGGCTGCTCAGAGGCCAGCAGGGACCCTGCCATGAGCCTGGTGCCATCCTGCAGTCACTGGCCAGCCTTGATACAGTCTGATTTACCAAAGGCTCCATGCTGGGGCTGGTACAGGGGGATATGAGCTGCATGGCTCAGATCCGTGACTTTGGGCAGCATGGGGTCCTGCTCACCTTCTCTGCCTGGGGACCAGGTGGGCCAGGTGCTCCAGTTTTGCCTGGGAATCCAGGAGGACCCTGTGTCAACAAAGGAGCAGGAAGGAATGAAAGTGGGTGGGGGTGGGAGGCACCTGTACTCTCTTCCTCCTATACTTGTGTGTTTCACTGTTAACTGTAGATTTTGACTTCCTAGAAACACCACCCAGGAGTATTAGGCCTGCCTGGCCAGCTGGGCCCACCCAGGAGGCCAGCTCTCCAGGTTGACTCCAGGAATCAGGCCTGGCCACCCAGGCTGCTCTTCCCCACCTCTTCTGGCCCCTCCCCCACCCATCCCCTCCCAGTGAGCCAACATGAGACTGAGTGGCCTTGTGTCCTCACTCACTCACCGGCGGGCCTGGAAAACCTGGCTGGCCTTGGAAGCCCTAGGGGAAAAAGCAAGGGACAGTATGCTGTACCACCTTCTCTCTGCCTGGCCACTCAGGTGGAAAGAGTAACAAGGCAAAACAGCCTAAGTCTGCAGCCCAAGCTACAGTTCCAGGATGGGAGGGAGAGGGGGATAGGGCTGGTGACCATTAGAGAGGAAGATCCGCCCCTCCCCTGCCTCTGCCCAGCCAGGGCCCAGCCATCACTCACCTGGTCACCCTTCTCACCGGATTTCCCTTGGGGTCCTCGCTCTCCTTGGGGACCCTGTCGCCACAAGAGAAGAATACAGCTGGAACCTAATCTTGCTGCCTTTAGGCCTCAGGGAAGAACCAAGGAACCCCATGTCCACATCTCCCTGTCCCCTCTCACTCACCACTGGACCTGGGGAGCCTGGGAGGCCTTCAGATCCTGGTGGGCCCTGAGAAGGAAAAGGAGCAGAGCAGAATCAATCACTCTGGCAGAGCTAAGAGGTGGGGTGGGATGGTGAGGACACTCAGCAGGAGGCCAGCTGAGCTGGCAAGACTCTTCTTGGTCCCTCCAGGCTTCCCCTCTCTCACCTGAACCATAGAACCAGCTTGCTACCTAGTCCTGCCACCTCCTGGCTTACCAGTCCAGCTGATAAGTGGCTGTCACCTTCTCTTCCTCGAGCACAGTTCTGATTATGTCAGTCTCTTGCTCAAAAACCTTCCCTCCTGCTTTCCCTCTGCCAGGTGAATGAGGTGCTGGCTTTTGAGGGGCTGTAATCTAGCACCAACTACCCTTTCTTGCTTCATTTCCCTCACTTCTTCTGTTGTGCCTCATTCAGTCGGACTGCTGTGCCCTGAACGTGCTGTATATGTTCCCACCCCTGGCCTTGGAACAGCTATCCACCCCCTTCCCAGAAAGCCCACATTCCCCACCCTTCTAGGTCTCCTGGAACCTCACAGCATCATTAGATGGCCTCATGCTGTGCCTGCCCTGCCCCACCTGTGGCCTCTCCCTGGGGAATTCCTCAGTACAGACTGAGTGCTCTCTCCTCCCTCCATTCAGCTCTCAGTTCAAATGCCACCTCCTCCGCCCTGCCCTGTCCTCCATCTCCACACTGCTCCAGCCCTCTCCCTTGCCCCGTGGGCCCCCTTGCTGTTATCTCTCATCATTTCTGTGTGACTGTTTGTGCATCACAGTTGCCTGCTCGACTCTTGGCAAGATCCTCCCAAGGGAGCTTGACACCCAGCAGGCCATGAGAAACCTTTGTTATTTGATAAAAGTGTGACAGAGCTTGCTGAATCCCATTGAGGCCTTGGGGAAATTCGTGACGAGGAAAGGTAAGACTCTGGTCCCTGTTAGGCTGATCCTACATCTGAGGTTTGTCACCAGCCAGACTTGGGCTCTGGCCAGGCTCCACTATTAGCTCACTAACTGCCTGTGCCTCTGGTCCTTATGTGATAGCAGCCCCCAGCTCCAGCACTCAGCTTGGGGGCTCTGGGAAGAGTGGGTGTGCTGGGGGTAGTGGCCCAGGCCCTGGCGCTCTCTAGGCTGGCCCTGGCCAGCCTGCCGTGGCAGTAGAAGGGAAAGCTCTGCCAGCTGACAAGGCCCTTCCCCAGCAGCCTGTCTGCGTGCTACCTGCTGGGATTCTCCTCACAGCCTCCGCCTCTGCAGCCACCAGCCTGCACTGAGATGCTGAGCAGCTGGAGCAACTCAGGGGCAGGGGCGGCAGGGGTCACAGTGGCTGTTAGAGGCAGCTCTGTTTGAAGCTTTTCCTCCTGCCCCCACGAGCTGAGAGCTGTGACTCTGACTCACTCACCGGCTCCCCCTTCTCTCCTGCTGGCCCGGCGTAGCCTCGCTCCCCCTTGATGCCCTGACAATTGCAGAGAGAGAGCAAAATTAGCCCTGTGGCCTCCCTGGCTGGTGCTAATGCAAGGGGTGGAGACTGCAGCTGGCACCGAGACTGGCACCCAGACTGGCACCCAGACGCCCAGGGCACCAGGGAAGACAGTCAGGGGAGGAGAGGCAGTGCCCTGGCCTCCCACCTGCCACTGGGACTCTCAGTGGAAATCAGGGACACATCCTACCCCACTGACTCTCTGACGGGGGTGGTGCCCCTCAGCCATCTCCACTCTCCCAACCCCCCTAAGGAGGCAGCCCCTGCCATATCTGGGGCGTGTGCCCTGGGAGTCCAGAGGGGCCCACAGTGGGGTGGGAGCTGCCAGGAAGAGAGGAGCCCAATCTTGTCCTGACCACCACCCCAAGCCTGCAGGACCCCCAGAGCCAGAGTCCCCTTACTCACAGGTAGTCCTGGAGGGCCCATGGCACCTGGGTAACCAGGCTGTCCTGGAGGACCCTGTGAAGAAAGGCAGACGTGATGGGTCAGACTCTCACTATTTATATTCCCTCCTCCCTGGACAAAAGGGTGGCCAAATCCAGAACATCCGTAGCTGCTGACTAGCAGGTGCCCACCCACCCCAGGACAGTTACCACGTTGGGCCATTCCCTCAAGGCCCAGGTTCCTCAGCGTGAGCACCAGCTGAGACTGGGCTGGGTGGCAAGACCCATGCTGTCCAAAGCCCTGGGAGCTGAGCCATAGGCTCAGAAGGCTGAGGAGGGTGGAGATGGGAGGGGTACACCAGATACGGCAGGCTGAGGGGTGGACAGGGGACAGGGCTATGTCCTCAGAGGAGTCGGGGAACATGAGATCAGGCTTCTTTGAAGCCGAAAGATATGAAGACTCCCAACCAAGGGTCTCAGGGTGGAGGGGCCGAGAGTTTCAAAACAAAACACCCACTCTCCATCTTCTACTCAGTGCCACCCCTCAGAGCCCAATCTCTCTCCTCGGGGCTCCCCATCCTTCTCCAGCCCCTACTGCCTCTTCTTACCGGTTCCCCTTTATCACCTGTCAGGCCCTGGAGGCCTCGATCTCCTTGAAGACCCTTGGAGAGAAAAACCATGAGAAACTGCAGAGGGCGAGCTGCACACAGCCCCCTGCCCCTTGCCCCTCCCATTCTAGGCAAGGGGTGGAGGCCACCAGTGGCCCTAGCAAGGTGACTGTATGAAGTGTCCTTTGGAAGGTGATTGTAAGGTGGAACCCCCCATGTGGGAGCCTTTCATGAGCATAACCCCCAAGACAGCTAGCTATAGAGGTATGCTTGACTGGGTGGCTCTTAGAGGATGCCTCTTCAGTGACTGTCACTAGTATGAAACCTGGTGGAAGTCTAGGGTACACCATTGGGGGGGTACAAATCAGATGTGCTCCTTCAGAGGGGTAACTGTTAGGAGGGGCGTCCCCAGACTGATGCTCCCCACCAAAGCGTATCACCAGATACCCAACACTTACCTGTCCAAGTCCCACCCAAGCCCCACATCACCTCCTTTTGTAGGGGAGGTGTAAGGGAGAGACACAGGAGGGCTCCCTCCAGAGCAATCCCTGTCACTCAGGACATGGAAGAGATTTCACTTGCAATCCAAGCTGGTGCCCCACCCCTCATTCCGCACCCTGGCCTTTGTGGATCTGTCCCACCATTAAGAACACCTCCTCTGCCCCCTTCTCCCTTTGCCCTCAAGAAACGACGTCCAAGCTTTTCATAACACAAGACAGATGGCTAGACGGACAGATGGCCCCTTCACCCAAGCAAGCAAAAACAGACAAGGCCCGGCCAGAGATGAGGACGTGGGGACAGATGGAATTGTGACAAGGAGGGGCCGTGCTCCATGAGCCTCCATGGCCAGGCCTGGGAGGAGAGGAGCCAGGCCCCCGGGAACGTGAGTCTGACACACAGGAGGTTAGCTTCCGTGACCCAGGCAGGAGCAACAGTGAGGGCAGGGTGACTTAAACACACCTATGACGATGACAAAGCAGAGCAATTAACGACACCTAGCAGAAGGAGCAGGCCAAGACACTGGGCACAGAGGGACAAGGCCCCAAAACACCAGAAACCCAACTAGCTGGTATCACGTGGCCAGCTTTGAAGCAAGCTGAGACTGGAGCCAAGGAAGAGGGAGGAAGGGCAGGGAGCTGAGGGTTCCTCCAGGATGAGGGGAAGGGCTGGCTTCAAACCCTGCGGTGCCTCTGGACAGCCCTGCTAAGCAGTAGGGCAGCAAACCGGGGGCAGCCTGCAATGTGAAGCCCTAATGCTCTGGCATCTCTGCCGGGCTCAGAGCCAGGTGCCTGGCAGGGCCCCAAGAACTACTTTCAGCAAATCTTCAATCCACACGGCAGGTGGTGAGAAGCAGGAGGCAGAAGTGAGAAGGATGGAATAAAGGGGCTCCAAGAGGTACCAGCTCAAAATAAGAAGGTAAAATAGTCCAGGACCAGGAGGATTTACAGGGAATGACGTGGGATTGTGATAGAGGTGAAAGGGAGAAGATGAGGTAAGGAAGGTGGGCGGAGAGGGAGAGGGGAGAAAGGGAAGAAGTCAGGAACTGGGAGGGTGTCCAGGCTGCTGGGACCTCAGGGAACCTGTGTTGTTAGCTACCGTGCCTGCAGAGGACAACCAACACAGAGGAGGGGTATGAGGGTACAGCAGGGGGGGACAAGCAAAAGCCACAGAGACCTTGCTGGCAGGGGGCGGGGGGCGGTCAGCAATGCTAGGTTCTTACAGGCAATCCAGGGGAGCCAACAGCACCAGGAAAACCTGGGGGGCCCTGGTGGGAGAAACAGGCAGGTCACATCTCACAAGCACAGTCATCCTGGGGTGGCCTGGGGGGCACAGTCTGGGATTGGGAGCCGCGAGTGGGGGAGGGGAGGTCTCGGGCGTTTTCTCAAGGCAGCTGAAAAAGTGGCTTGTGACCTCCGTGGTCCCAAACAAAACTGCTCCTCCCTTCGGCACCTGGGAGAATGGCTCCTCCATCAGCAGAGATGCAAACAGCCTCAGAGTCAACCCATCCTCTGTCCTCCGGAGTCTACTGAACACCTTTGCTGGAGTGGGAGCCCGTTCCTTTCGATATTGCCCATCCTCCTGGCAACCAGGGCTCTCCACACCCTCCAAGTGATGGCTTCTGGGCTCCAAGAGGGCTCCCACTGGACATTTTTCTCCAAAGAACACATGGCTAGTTCTTCCCGTCTTTCTAGTCCCTTTCTTTTCCTGCCTTATCAGCCCCACAGGGAACTCCAGGGTAGATGCCCCTGCTCTGGTCTTTGTAGTCTTGCCCCAGAGATGGTCCCACAGAGCAACAGAGGGCAGCTCCATCACAGTCCCTGGCCCCTTGTAGGGGCACGAAGAGATTTGGCCAGAGGGCCACATGCCTCCCTGGCTGCCTAGGCAACCTGGGCCCATGTGAAAAACAAACAGCAGTGAAGTGGAGGCAAAGGTGTGCCCCTGAGGGCCTGTGCTAAGCAGGGACACAGGCACACAGGCAGAGCGGGGCAGTTCCAGGGGACCTGGGGGTAGAAGACCATCGTCCCCAGAGACACTCTCATGGGGAAGGGAGGGCAGTGGATGTTCTCCCCTCCTGTCCTGCCCAGCTTCTTGGGGACAAAGCATCAAAATGGAGTGTGAGCAATAGAACCCCTGTGAAAGCTTCTCAAGCAAGCCAGGTCACCACTGGTACTTACAATAGGGCCTGGAGGACCCGGGGAGCCCCTCATGCCAGGTGGACCCTGCAAAGGAAGCCAAGGGAAATGGATGAAGAAGCTGGGGGCCCACAGAGCCCTGGTAACTGCATGGCCAAATGCAACCAAAGGCAGCTGTTGTCAAAGCAGGACCATTTAGTGGATGCTAAAATGGCCTTTCATTTGGTTCATTCAGTCATCCAACAAACATTTATTGAGCAGTTATTATGTACTGGGCACTGGTCCAGGGGCTGGAAACACAGCTATAAACAAAGCTATATAAATCCCTGCCTTGTAGTACCACTTACATCTGAGAGGCAAGGTGGACAGTAGCAAATAGAATAAGGCTGGCACTTAGTTGGTACCTAGTCGATACCTGTGGAATGTTCCTGAATGGAGTAAATACATAGCATGTTTATAGCTATGAGCATGACACAGGTTAGGGACCCAGGGGTTCTGGGATTGATGAGAGGGTTCTATTTTTGGAGACAGGGTCTCCAAGCAGGATTTGAACTTGTGATCCTTCTGTCTCAGCTTCCCAGAGTGCTGGGATTACAGGCATGCACCACCACACCTAGCTGAGGGTTACATTTTAGACAGGGTGTCCGGGAAGTTCCCACCAAGAAGGCGACGTGTGACCCTATCACAGTAGGCGTGCAGGAGTGGGCCCTGAGAAGAGGGTAGCAGGCAGAGGAAGCACCGAAGAGCCAGTGTGCCAGGGAACCGGGGAGGCCAGGCAATGAGGGGCTCTGAGCTCTATGAGGCCTTGGGGGCTCCTAGAAGATCTCTAGGACTTGGCAGAGCTCTGGGCACCTCGGCTCTGCCCAGATGAGGGACTGATCCCTGGTCTTACCTCTTCTCCTCTCTGGCCGGGCAGCCCTGGAGAACCAGGCAGGCCGGGGCTCCCAGCACAATCAGAATCTTTCTCCATGTTGTCTCCCTGGAGTAGGGACAGAGATGTGACAGTGAGCAGACAGGGCCTCTTTCCAAGAATAGCAGAAGGATGGCAGCTCGGGAGAGGGCTCACTCACCCTGGCCTCCTCGGCTCTTGGGCGCTCCCGCTGGGAGAAGCACTGCAGAGGATAAGAGAGGCCGTGTCAGGAGAGGCAGCCAGGGAGCCCCCACCACCACCCCAGGGTGTGCCAGCACAGTCCCTACCCGGGCGCAGTTGTCAAGGCCTGGCACTCCAGGGATGGCCTGGTCTCCCTTCTCTCCCTTTTCTAGGGAGGATAGTGCAACAGTTCTCTGGCCCTGGACACAGTCCCCGCAGATGCTCTGGGTGGGGAATAGGAGAGCATCAGGACCCAGGTCAGAGCGGCCAGAATGGGCCCAGTGTGGGAACACAGCTCAGCAGGAGACCAGGGGATCCTGCTGCCCCACAGTGCTCCACCCACACTCTCCCTCCCAGCCACATTCCCAAGGCAGCTTTGCTCCATCCTCAGGGAACCCAATCCCAACATTTGGCTTTTGAGTTCCCTCCAGGAAGAAGCTCTGGTAGGGCCAAGCCAGAGCACTTTCCAGACAGGCGTGTGGGAGGAGGTGGAGGGGCCCACAGAGCGACCATCTGTCCCGGCTGTTCCTGCAACCTGCACCCACTGTGAGGACAAGCCACCAGGAGCGCGGCAGCAAAGGCTGGCTCGAAAGCCAGCACTGTGGCCCAAGGGAGCCAGGGACACAGCTGCAGGGAGCTGGGTTGGGCCTGCCCTCCATTGCCAGAGCAGCATGACTGCCACAGGCTCCCCAGGTCACCGAGCCTGAACATCTTCCTGACAGGCCTCTTGCCCTAGCTTTCCACCTTCTTTGGCTCATAGATTCTGAGAATGTGATGGAAGATACCAGTCCTCTCTTCCAAACTCAAACCCACCAAGAAAACTAGCCCACGATTTTTGAAGACTCTGGACCCTGGAGTCTGTCTGTGGCAGGACATGGTGTCCACGGGCCCTAAGTAGGAGCCCTGGGTCTCCCCTTCATTATTCACTTTGACACCCGAAGATAACGGTAATCATTTATGCAGCACCCATGAGGCTAGCCATCACAATAGGCCTTTGCGCATTATCACATCCAATCCTCAGGGCTCGTGGGGCAGGTTATCTCACAAGCACTGTGGAGATGAGAAAGCTGACACTCAGAAGAGGTGATTTGTCTAGGTCGGTGGGAGCTGGGTTGGCCCTGTCCATCTACAGCCAAGCCAGTGCTTCTGCTGGGTTGTGGATGCGGCTCCGGGTTGGCCCCCCTGGGGCTGCTATCTAAGGGTACACTCAGCTCCTATGGGGTGCCCTTTGTAGACCATTTGATTATGAAGCCATCAAGTGAAATGTTACAAGAAGCAATGTCAAATCTTGGGTTTGGAGTCACATAATCACTGCTCAGGGTCAGGACTTGGGGGAACCCAGGCTTGACAGAAGCCTAGAAGAGAAGAACCAGGGATCTTAATGCCACAACCCCATTTGGATCCAGCATGTAGCTGCTGCCAGGAGGCTGACCTGACCTTTCCTCCTGCTGCTTCTGGAGATATCTGCAGTTCAGGGGGGGCTGGGGGGCAGGGCAGGCAGCCCCCACACTCTGCCCTGGCCAAGGCCCAGTGGGCTAGGGGGATGTCCAGGACACTGACAAGCCAGTGCCGGGAGAGCGGACCTTCGAAGGATTCCTTTAAGCACTCATTCAGCACATGTTGCCTGGGGATCTGTTACAAGCCAGGCACCAGCCAGGCCCTCTTAGACAGATGCTTGGAAGGCACATTCCCTACCAGCAGGGGACCAGTGAGCTCAATCTGTTGCTCTTCATGAGAGGCCACAGCTGAGCACTTGCTAGGAAGATGCCCTTGCAAGAACCCCGCCAGCTCCCACTACCTCCCCGAGCCCTCTTACCCTCAGGAGCTGCCGCTCAATGGGTAGGGAGCCCTGCAAGAGACAGTCAGACATGTGGGTTCTGGCAGGTGAGGGGAGAAGGAGGGAGACTTGTGGGATCAGGAACAGCCTCAGAGAACATCATGCCATCTGGGCTTCTCCCAGCATCAGAGGCGGAGAGAAGAGGGACCCCACCCGCAGCTAAAGGGGATGGGTGGCCAGCTGAGCCCTGGAAAGGGCAGGGGAGGCGGACAGTGAGTGTTGGCTGGTACCTACCACTTCTGCAGTGAGCCCAGGCTGTCCTGGCAGACCGTCAATGCCAGGCAATCCCTGCAGCCAAGGAGAGACACATGTGAGCAGACTCCTCTCTCTTGCCCTCCAGCCTTCCTGCTCCCGCCTCATCATCCTACTGCCTCTTCCCTTCATTCTGCAACGCCAAGAGCCCTGGCCAGCACTAGACTGCCATCTATTCCGCAGCTCAAAAGTTTCCGGTTTGGAAGGAAAACCAAGAAGGGCCAGTGGGGTGACCCCTACAACCAAGCCCACAGGGAGTGTTTCACCCATGTGGCAGGAGAAGCACAGAATTGGGCAGAGTCTACCATATAGTAACTGCTATTTCTTCCTATCCTAAGTAGTTTTTCTTTATATTCTCATTTTAATCATCACAATTATCTTGGTGAACTAGACATTTTTGTGGATGTGTGCTGAGGATTAAACCCACGACCTCACACATAATAGGCAAGTACTCTCTCCCTCTGAGCTACAACCCTGGCCCTTTTAAAATTTTATTTTGAGACAGGGTTTCACTAAGTTGCCCAGGCTGACTTCAAACTTGCGGTCCTCCTGCCTTAGCCTCCACAGTGTCTGGGATTACAGGTGTGTAGCACCATGCCCAACTATGAACTAAGCATTTTATCTCCATTTTAAAAACAAAATAAAGAACTAAGAGAGGGTACATAATCTGCCAAAGGCCACAAGCTGGGCAAGGCACAGAGCTGAGAATCACTAACTTCCGGTCCTCTCTTCCCTACTCTTGCAGCATCATCCCTCGAAAAACATCCCTAGAACATCCAGGTGCAAATCCTGACTACCTGTATGACTTTTGGCAGGTTACGGGTATGGGTGGGAGGGCAAATTCTGTGTCTCAGTTTCCTTATCTGTAAGATAGGGATCAGGAATCGTTTGTAGTGAGGCTTCAAAGGAGGCAATGGCTGAAACGAGTTTAGTACAGAGCCTGGGACACCCAGACTGCTCATATTAAATGTGTGCCATCTAGCTTAGAGGTTTCCTTTGGAGATTCACAATGCACATTTGCGTATTAAATACACCACAGAGGCAGGGAGTATGTTCCGCTTTGAATCCCTGGTGCCCGACATGGAGGAGGTATGCATTAAATACGAGTTGAGTGTATGCTCCACTGCTCGGCCTACTCCTCCCTGCAGGATTTCCTTGGCCCGCTCTGAGATCTGGCCTCCTTTCAAGTTCTAGCTCCCAGCAGTGGAACACATCACCTGCACCCAGCAGCCCTCCCTATTTAGGGCACGCCCTGCGGGGCCTGGACCCAGCCTGGAGTCAGCCTCCACCTATCCCCTCTAGCATCCAGCCCAGTGCTGTCAGGGTTCAGCACAAGCCTTGAATGTGTTTATCATCATCATCATCATCATCATCATTCGCTCCCTGGCCCACTCTTCACTGCTGCTGCACTAGTTCAAGGCTGAGGCTGAGATTCTTTTCCTGCCCTCCCAGAACTAAATGTCCCATGTGTTGTTCTACTGTAGAAGTGAAGAGTGCAGCCCGAGTTGACATCTAGGTAAGCTCGACTACCTACTAGCTACATTTCTTAACCTGCTGTGCCTCAGTTTCCGAATCTGGACAATGGATCAGGATGAAATATAATCAGGCGGTGAGACTATGCAGTAGGTAAGTGCTGTGTGTTCCTGAGATGTTTCTGTGCCCACACAGCATTGCTGCAAAGCCCTCCTGTATCCCACTGAGCATGGGGCAGGGGCCTGTTAGTGGCAGCCTGTGTTTGGGTTCAGGCACTGGCACCAGTTGAGGACTCTGGTGCCTAGGATCAGACTTGGCAGCCACGCCTTCCTGCCTTGGTCCCCTACCATGGTCCCCTACCATGGCTTGGTGGGGTTTGCACTACATCAGCTTTCATGGTGAATGGGTCACTTTGAAATGACTTTTGGGCTCCCCCAGCAAGGCCCCTGCAGACAGATGACTGTGTCCTGGCACTGCATGGAAGCTTGGACACTTTCAGCAAATGGGGGTTCACCAAGTGAAAACACTGGGGAGCTGTCCTGAAAGGCAGCGGCGGGGAGCAGAAAGTGCTCTGCACAGGGAAGCCCAGTCCAGAGTGCCACCTCCTGGCTGGGGGACCTTGGATTAAGTATCTTAATTCTCCAAGCTTCATCCTGCCCGGCTGGGATTTAATGATACATCACTTTCCTTTTAGACTTGATGGAAGGCTCCAATGAATGAGAGAATGGATATAAAATAATAATAGCAGTCATCATTGTAGTAATGACAGCTAATGCCTCCTCAACATCTATTTGGTGCCAGGAACGGTTCTATACACTTCACATGCATTAACTTTTTAAAAAATATTTATAAAAAGCCCTAAAAGGTAGGTGCTATAATTATCCCCCTTCAGAGAAGTTAAGTATCTTGCCCACTATCACGCAGCTAGCCCACAGCAAAGCTGGCATTCAAATTCAGGCTGCCTGGCTCTGAAATGCAAACCCTAAGCCAAATGCCACACAGGTGGTGCATGCCTGTTATCCTTGCTACTTGGGAGGCTGAGGCAGGAGGATTGAAGTTTAAGGCCAACCTGGGCAACTTAGCAAGATTCTGTCTCAAGATAAAATTTCAAAGGGTTAGGGATGTAGCTCAGTGCTCCCTGGGTTCAATCCTTAGTACAAAGAAATACAAAAGGCACACAGATCTTGACTTCTAATGCTCTTCCCTTGCTATCTAGGGCCTCGCTGCTATCAACTAAATACATCAATCGCATTCCCACCCCTGGGCCTTTGCACCTGCTGTTTCCCTACCAGGAGTGCTCTCTTCCACAGACTCACTCACATTTCCTTTGTTTTTATTCAAACACCACCTTCTTTTTTAGCACTTTTCACAAATATCTTTCTCACCCTCCTCCAGCTTCTATCCACACCCAGCTTTATCTTTCTCTTTAGCACATACCACTTTCCGACATACTGTATTTTATTTATTTGCTTATTGTCTGTCTCTCCTACTAGGAAGCAAGTTCCAAGAAGACAGGGATTTTCATTTTTGCCCACTGCTGTGTCCCAGTACCTAAAACAATGCCTGGAAAACAGCAGACATGCAAAAATGTGTGTTGCACAAATGAATGAACGTCGAATACTGCTCCAAAATGGGGAGCTTTGTACCAGCGTAAAGGACTTTGATCTGACCCAGATTCTGGGTTCCTGACAGCTGACCAAGGCCTGAGCTTGGCACCACTGGTGTGGTGCCTGCACTATCACACAACAGGGTATGCCTTGAAAAGGGCTGGCAGCATAGGCAACTTAGTGAGACCCTTTCAAAATTAAAAGAAAAAAAAAAGGTCTAGGATGTAGTCGAGTGTGAAGGCCCTGGCTGCGTTCAATCCCCAGTCCCCCAACTTCCCCCCACACACATAAAAATGAAAGAAAGAAAAGAAAAGGGGCTGGGAATGCCCACCCTGGCCTCAAAGTTCATGGACCTCCATGCACCATGGGAAGCAGGCACACAGAGGAGTGAGACACACACCACGTGGTTGGGGCAGGGCCACAGTGGACCCGAGCTCTGGCACGGAGCGGCACCATGACTGCATGAGCCCTTCCACCCAACTCCTCATTCTTTCTCTTCTCCCCCTTTACCTGCAGCCCAGGCATTCCAGGGGGGCCTGGTGGTCCAGGGACACCTGGGGGGCCCTGAGGAGGAGAAGACAGACTCAGACCCTGCTGAGAGCTCTGCCTCATCGCCGAGGGCAGCATAGTCAAGGGTGGGCAAGCCACAGGGTGCTGGCAGACAAGAGGAGAGACAGAGACAAGCGACACACACCTGCGGGCCCGGCTGCCAGGAGCTGCCCATCCAAAGTCCAGGAGCACCCTGGGTGGGAGGAGGGGTTTCAAAAGAAGGGGAGAGGTTATAGGCAACGACCACACCAAGCGCAGGGCTGCGTGGGGAGGCAGCTGGCTGGGGCGCAAAGCCCTGCAGGGCCCTTGCACACTGGGCACCAGGTGAGGCTGGAAGCCAGGCCTCTGCCCCAGCAGAGGAGGTTCTCAGCTCCACTTACCGGCATGCCAGAGAAGATGGGGTCTCCCCGAGAGGGGCAGGAGCACTCCCCTGGGTCTCCCTGGGAAGGTGAGAACCTTGGTTAGATGTGGTGGGGATGGAGGGTCCTTGGGTAACTGACAGTGGGAGGCAGTGTGGGACCTGGAGAAGCACAGGCCAGGGCTAAAATCCAGGTTCTGTCTCTTACAGTTGTGCCCTTGGGCATCTTGTGGCCTCCTATCTCAGCCTCCTTATCTATAAAATGGGGTAATAACTCCAACTGCATAGACTATCATGTGGATGGAATGGATTAATGTGTACAGGAGTCCTGGCACCTGGTATTCAACCAACAAGGATGGATGTGACTGTCAGCATTTACTTTTATCATTTTCTGCTGCCACCCACTGTACAGTTATAGCTCCACCAGCTGCAGCCCTGCTCCCCCGGGCCCTGCCTGGCTTCCATGCCCTTCTGTCCCTGTCCCTCACTTCTCTGTCTTCTTACTACCACTCCTTCCTAACTTTCTTCCTGTTCCATCTTCTGACCCAGCCCCCATGTGACAATGCAGCTGCCTCTAAGGGGCTTCCAGAGCTCTCTGGTCTCCTGTGATCCTGATTTAATCCTGGGCCAGCAACCAATTGAAATGAGGAGTATCTGGGCCCCTGGGATCAGGGAACTGGTGAATGGAGAGGGGATTAAGATGCCTCCTCAGGTCCCATCCTCCAGTCCGGGGCAGCTACCGTGTGCACAGGCTTCCTTGGGCAATGGGGCTATAGGGGCTAATGATTCCTCCAGAGGAGTAGTTACAGGTCTTTGGGACGTACCTTCTCTCCTTGAGATCCCTTTTCACCCTGTGGAGAAGGAACACAGGGAGGTGAGTAGAGAGGGGTGCAGAGGCAGGGCCAGCCATAGCTTCCTGCTATCCGGGCACCATACTCACTGGCATCCCTTTGGCTCCTGGAAGCCCAGTCTCTCCTCGCTGTCCATCAAGGCCCTGAAGGGAGAGAGCCCAGAGTGAGCAAGACTGAACAGATGCTGGCCATCTGGCCTGCCTCGGAGGAGGGCATTAGGACAAACAGCAGCAGCACCAGGCTCCCAGGCACCCACGTTCTATAACGAAAAGAGAAAGGAGGAGGAGGAAGACTGGCGTTTCCTGTGCACTTTGGGAGCCAGAGACCAAACCAAGAGCCTGTCAAAAAACAGTAAATGGAACCCCCCAGGCCCAGCCCTGCAGGACCCTGTGGATCTGTCTTACAGGTGAGGAAACTGAGGCTTAAAGAAGTTCCATTGTCAGCACAACTGCACCCAGGTTGGTGTGGCCCAGAGCCCCTAACCCCTGTAGTCCCCCTTTAGTGACCAATACACATTTTCTCTATCACAAAAGTTACCTCTGGTGATGGTGACTGAGCTGAGAAAAGAACTTCAGCTCCTATTTTATCAATAAGAAATTGGAAAATCTGAGCCACTGTCACTTGCCTAAGGCCACACAGCTAGTATGGAGTGGGGCTGGGAAGTCTCCCGGATGGAACTCTGCTTGAGGGGAGGCCTGGAGAGGGCTTCTGGAAGGGACAGCGACTTGAGCAAAGGCCAGAGAGGCCAGCCTGGATGCATAGCTGGTGTGCCCACAGCTGCCCTCCTGTGGGACCTTCACATCTGGGACTCGAAGCTCCCCTGGAATCAGGACCCCTTCCCTGCCCGGGGCTCCCAGTGGGGACAAAGCAGACTGGTTCCATGGGCCTGGGCAAATCCCTGCCCCCTCTGGGCTTCACTGCACTCTTGGGAAGAATTCACCAGTGATTCACAAACTGGTACAGGAATTTTTCTAGGGACCCACAAAGACAGAAAAAGATACAGTTCACTGGGCTATTTTCAACATTGCCAAAAGCTCAAGAAAAATTATACATTTGCCCACAACCCAGCATGGCACAGGCTGGCTGAAAGGTGGCATTCCTTTGATTTGTGCTAAAATTATATCATCTTGTAAAATTCTAGCAGGTTCACTTGGAGTAGAAGCTGACTATTAGACAGGTTTTTGATGACTACAATGAGAAAATGTGCTTATTATTACTTAATCCATGCAATTTGTTCAATAGACGCATCTTTTAAACATGGAAATCATTGTCTCGGGCAGCACAGAACAGAACCTTTCCCTCCTTGGGGATCACTCCAGTGGGCAGCACTGGATAGAAGGTCCCCAGAGACTCTACGGTGTGAAGTAGGCGGCTTTGAGTCAGATACACAGAGCTTCAAGTTCTTGGCTCCGCCCCTCCCTCACTGGCCTTCAATTTCCATATTTAGGGAACAGGACAATAACAGCAGTTCCCTCACAGGGCTCTGTGAGATGAAAGCGAATTTCTGGGTGTTCAGAGCTCAGCACAGGGCCTCAGCACGGCTACTGCTCAAAAAATGGTAGTGAGCACGTTCCGTCTCCTGCAGAAGCTAAAAAAGTCAACTTCAAAGTAGAAATGAGTAGAATGGCACTTATTGGAAGCTGGGAAGGGGAAGGGGAGAGACAGAGGGAGGTTGGATAACAGGTGCCCCAACAGTGCTGGCCGGGCTCAGGCCCCTCTCCTCCCATGCTGCACCGCTGGGATAGGCAGGGTCAGCACCCTGCCCTCCCCTCCACAGCAGCGTGGTGGCACCAGCAGCATTCCCAGCATGGCACATGAGAAGACGCGTACCGGAGGCCCAGAGATGCTGGCACCAGGAGGTCCTACTGGTCCAGTGGCTCCTTCTGCCCCTGGAGGTCCCTGGGGAAGATAAGGCACAAAGGTTACAGGAGCAGGATTTGAAGCTGGCACAGCCTAGCAGGTGAGACGCAGTGGACCTGGTCTCAGGCAGCCCTCTGATGGGCATCACTCGGGACCATGTTCCCTGTGCCTGCTGCCAGGGTACTCAAAACCCCTGAAGACCCAGCACCCCAGAAAGCAGAAGCTCACCTGGGCACCTTTTTCTCCAGTGGGGCCAGGTGGTCCCCGAGGTCCTGGCAGTCCCTGCAGGCAGAAGCCCAGTTCATTAAGCTTTATCCCAATGTGACCCTTCCCCCGTCAACCTCCTCTTGCCCCGAGGTAGACATACCTGAATGCCAGGCAGACCCTGGGCTCCAGGCTCTCCCTGCAAGTTGGAAAGGCGGACTGGGGTATGGCAGCCCAAGACAACCTGCCCCATTGGCTGTACCCCATTTGTAGACCTGAGGGGGGCATCTGCCATGTCAAATTCAAGGGTGCTCCCCAAGGAGACACTGAGGGGCAGACAGGGGGGTGAAGCCAAGTCCTGTGCTGACAGAGCACAGCAGGTAGGGGCTGCTGCCTGACCCTGGTCCCAGAGCTGTGCCCATGAGTATCTGGAGGCAGGCAGAGCTCTGCAATATGGGGGGCCAGTGCGAGTGGGCTGGCTATCAGAAGTGTTGCAAAGGAGTGGGAAGACAGAGGTAAGGCTGGAGGCTCACCTGAGGCCCCTGCGCTCCCACTCCTGGAGGCCCTGGTTCTCCCTGAAGAGGCAAAAGAATAACCCCAGCTCAAGATCTGTAGTTCACCCTTCACCGATCTCCTTAACCATTTCTGTCTCCTCCTTCCCTCCCTGGGCTTACCTCCAATTCCCATGCCAAGGCCTTCAGCCTACCCGGGGTCTCCCCACCCTCACCCACACACAGCGGCAGCCAGGTCCCCATATGCACACATACCTCTGTGCCCTTCTGTCCTGGGGGTCCTTGAACTCCTGGAAGACCAGGCTTGCCCTACAAGGCACAAGAAGGCCCACAGAGTTCCACAGGGGACAGGGGGGCCCAGGAAGAGAAGGTAAAGCCCAGGCAGGAAAGGACCAGAGGGCAGGCCACTGGAACTCACCGGTTTACCTGGCCGGCCTACTCCTTCTGGGCCTCGCTCTCCTTGGGGGCCAGGCTTCCCAGGCAGTCCAGTCATGTCTGTCACTGCCCCCTGCAGGCTAGGGCAGGCAGTACAGGCATCACCCTGGTCAGAGAGGGAACGAGCTAGTGAGCCAAGGCTGGTATTCAGGCCAGGAGGAATTACAAAAGGAGTCCTTATGCCCCCTGCAAGCTCTGCCCCTCCACCGCCCTCTCCTCAGCCCAGAAATTATGTGCACTGAAGAGCTTCAGCCTCCACTCAGAGATTCTGGCCTCCTTAGAGGCCCATGGTCTACCCTTGCAATCCTTCCCCTGATTTGCTCACCATCTGATTTCTTTTCACCCATGCAACAAACAGGCCCCTGACCTTTTCTCCTTTTGGTCCCAAGGGGCCTGGCACCCCAGGCTCTCCTGACAGTCCTGGCCGCCCCGTGGTGCCAGGCCTTCCAGGGTCTCCAGGACTCCCAGGCTCACCCTGTAAAAAGTAGGGTTGAAGAAGGGTAGGGATGGCCCAGCTGGGAGAAGGTTGCCCCCGGGAACCCTCAGACACTCACAACTTTCCCCACTTCGGGGCAGGGGACTAGGGAAGCAGTGGAAAGCAGGCACAAACAAATCAGGAGAAGGAGGCAAGGAGGGCATCCGAGAGGAGCTGGTGCCCACCCAGGTTCTCTCACCTTCTGCCCCTTCAGTCCACGCTCTCCGGCCTTGCCCTGAGGAGAAAGCATTCCCCTCACCCCTGAGTGCCCGGCACTGTGTTAGATCCCAGGACACCCCAGAAACAAAGCAGATAGTCTCTCCCGCATGCTAGTGAAGTCCCCTCCTGTGGTGAAGAGAAGACTTAAGCCAGACTGCCTTCCTGTGTGACCTCGACGAGTCACCTCATCTATCCCAAGGCTCAATTTCCTCATCCTACAAATGGGGACAATTAGAATAGCATAGGCTTCTGCCCCACAGGGTCCTTGTGCGTTCAGACACAGTGATCTGTGTGGACCAGCATGTGGCACAGGGTGACCACAGGCTGGTGTTCACTGTTACTGTCAAAGTGGTAACAATAATACACCCATACCCATAACTGTCATTTATCTGATATCAGTTGTGTGGCACTCAGGTTTGCCACAACCCTATGGGAAAAACGCAAGGCACAGAAGAAAAAAGTGACTTGCTAAAGTCAAAAATCTAGTAAAGGGCCAGGGATTCAGCTCAGTGGGTTCACCACCTGCTGCGCAAGCACAAGGACCTGAGTTCAATCCCTGGTATCAAAAAAAAAAAAAAAAAAATCTAGTAAAAGGCAGAGCTGGGATTGGAATCCAGGTCTGCCTGGCTCGAGATCAGTGCTGCCTCTGCCTCCTAGGCTCTCTTGGTCCCAGGATAAAGGGCAGAGTCTGGTTGGGGTGCCTTCTGCTGGAGACAAAGTCACTGCTGACCCCTGCACACTCCCACTACCCAGGGAGGGAAAAGATGCAGGTGGGACCCCTCTCCTCTCTTGAGCCCTGCCCATGTCCACTTCCAGAGGCCCCAGGGACTCACCTGCTTTCCTGGCAGGCCAAAGCCTGGAGGTCCAGGCTCCCCCTTCTCTCCAGCTGGGCCAAGCAAATGTACCACATGACTATCCCCATCTTGAGGCTTAGACAAGGCTGAGCATGGCTCACAAGGCTCCCCCTGCCGAGCAAAGATGCTGAGTTAGGGGGGTCCCTAACCCTTGGGCTCTAAGGCTGGGCTTGGAACCTGAGGCTGGGGAACACAGCTGGATGTGACATAGCACTTCTGCTGGGCCAAGGGCCTCTCTGGAAAGATTGTGGGAACACAAAGAAGAAACAAAGGCAGGGGCCAAGTTGGAGAGTCTTGACACCATGCTAAGAGTCAGACTTTACCCTAAGCAGGGAAGAGGCCCCAGGGTTGGAAGTAGAGAAAGTTGCATGCAGGGGATGTGGACTCACCTTTTCCCCTTTGGAGCCTGCTGGTCCAACCTGCCCTGGTGGTCCCTACATGAGAAGAAGCCACGCGTGATGCCCAACATCAGCCTGGGCCGTGCAGAGGCACAGACCAGCCTATCTGCTCCCAGTAAGTAGGCAGCATCTCCCACTTTTCCTCCCCTGACTTGTTGCCATCCAAAGCCTCCTTACCGTACTGCCGACTGGCCCTGCCTCCCCAAAATTACCCTAAGAGACAAGCAGAGAACACACAGTCAAATGGCAGATGAGACCTGGCAGGACTGTGGTACAAAGTCAAGTCCCAGAAGGACTATAAGCAGTGAAATAATGTAATTAGAGCTCTTTTTACAAAGCCACATTAGCTACAGGATGATAAATGAGTTGTTGATGGGCTGTAGTGGCCACAGGCAGGCTGGAGGAGGCTGCTGCCATCCAGGTGAGAAACGATGGGGACCCAGACGAAGGTGGTAGTGGCAAGAGCAGTGGTCAATTGGAGGGAACTGAGGAAGCTGTCACTGGCAGAACTGTCAGGACCTGCAGCTGGGGTGGATGGAGGGGATGATGCTATGGCAAAGGGAGGAGTCAAGGATGACACCAGGCTTGGAGCTTGGGGACCTGGGTATCTACCCTTCACTGTGATGGAAAAGACTAGAAGAAGAGGTGTGAAGTGGGGGAGCAAAAGCTCCATTTGAGAAGAGCCAAGTGTGCTTTGCCTGTTGGAATTGATTCTGAGCATGTATCTCAGTGTTTCTCACACTTAAGCACTTGTATGCCCACAGAACCCCTCATTTGAGTAACACTCCATTAGAGGTTCAAGGCTGTCATTTGTCTCTAATGCGATCATAAATACAAATGTTAACACGGGCACTGAAATTGAGTGGCCCGGGTGAGTAGTGAAGATTACAGACTCTGGAGCCAGATTTCCTGGGCTCAAATCCCAGTTCTGCATCCAAACACCCATGTGGCTTTGGGCAGTTTACTAAACCTTTCTGTCCCTTTCCCATCCATAAAATGGGAATAATCAAGTACTCATCCCACACAGTTTGGGGATGATAAAATTAACTAACACATGTGCAAGACTTGGAACAGTGCCTGGCACATAATTAGCAGAAAAGAAGTATTAAATATTATCTTACTATTAGTTAGTCTCGAAAGTGCCTAAGAGTTTTAGATTATCATTAAATTAAAAATATAACACTAAGGAATTTTCTTGGAAAACATAAAGGCTCTTTGAAATAAATTCTTTGACTCCAATCTGCAAAACAATGATGAATCCATTTCACTGTGAATTTACAGTTTAATCTCTGCCCTGGTTCCTGCCCAAGGCCAACCCTTCCTTGCCTCCTTGCCAAGAATCTCTGGTGTCCCTGACCCTTAGCCCATGTCTCACCTTCTCTCCTTTCAGCCCTCTTGGCCCTGGAGCCCCAGCTTTCTCCTGAAAAATAACCAAGATGGAGTCACAACACCTCTTTACTGCCACCCCTCCAAGCTCCCAGTGTCCAACCAGAAAGAGAAAGGGATGATGGGAATTATGAATCCACATTCGGAAAACTGGACAGTTGTTTCTGTTAGGAAGGTGGCACCCTAGGGTCCTATGAGAAAGCTTCTGGGTACCACAGAGACAGAGGTGGGGTAGAGCTGGGCAGGGGTGGGCTACTCACCAGAAGGCCAGGCAAATTGGAGCCAGAGGAGCCCACTTCTCCTTGGGCCCCCATCGAGGGGCCAAGATACTGGGCTTCGGCAACTAAGGTGCAAGGTGAGCAGGGCTCCCCCTGGACAAGGAAGAGAAGGGATCAGAAAGGCCCCCAGAGAGGCAGAGGGGCGCAACAGGGGACCACAGCTCCCTCACCTTCTCTCCTTTGATGCCTTGTATGCCAGGGTCTCCCTGCAGGGAAGAAATGGTTTGTGGGCTGCGACTGGGCATGTTCAGGCACCTCAAACACTCTGGCCACATATAAGGACAGTTATGTCATACACCAAACACCCGGGTCTTCACTCACTCATGTAACCAGTGAGGGAAACGAGGCCAGGCTCACCTACCCCAGGGGAAAGTTCCTGAACCTACCCGATCACCTTTCTGTCCAGCACTTCCCAGGCCATCCTGAAAGAGAGTGCCTGTAAGAGAGTGGGGAGTCCAGGCCCAGACCCCAACCCATCTCTGCTTCACCCTACTCCCTTCCTTCCCCTCTAGCCAATACCCAAGCCTAGGGCCCAGCTTCACTCACAATAAGGGATGGCTCCACTCCAGCTTGCTCAAAAGGCATCTTAGAGTCCCTTGGAGAGTTCTAGGAGGTTGCCAGGGAGATGAAGGATGACACTCTAGCCCAGCCCTAAGCTCTATGTTTCAGACCTCAACCACCTACAGCCTCTACCCAGCATCTCTCTGTGGCCTTGAGAAGTACCCAGTCCCTTGGTCCAATTCCTCTCTGTGAACAAAATATGTGTGTGTGGAGGGGGGGCAGGGTATCTCTCAGTGGCCACATGTATACTTACCCTGACTGGTGCAGGATCCCCTGGTTCCCCCTTAGGCCCTGGCTTTCCAGGGAGCCCCACAAAGTTCTGGAACCCTTCAGGCAGTGTTGGGCACACCTCACAGGGGTCACCCTAGCAGAAGGGGGAGACCATGAAAGGACAGGGTAGATCTGAGACCCTGGGGAAGGAACGGAGCCTCCTGCCCACATCAGCTCTAGCCATTGACTGCCCTGTCCCCAGTATCAAAGTAGACAGCAGAGAAACTCCAGGGTTCCCTGCCCAACTTAATCATTCATTCAACAGGATTCCTGGATATCACATGACTACAGCTTTGTAGCAAGCCATAGGAAATGAATGTGCCCCATCACAGATGTGGAAACTTGGGCAAAGGGAGAAGTTAAGTGACCTGCTACATTCATAAACCATGCGGGTGGCTGAGGCAGGACCTGAGCCCAAATGACCCCAAGCCAGGCTCTTTATTACTAAACACACACACACACACACACACACACACACACACACACACGCACGCACGCACGCCACAGAATAAAGAAGGGGCAGGGGTCACCTGAAGAAGGTCCTGTACCCTCAGCCCAGGTCCATGATCATGATGCTCAGTGTCATCTGCAGAGAGGGCTCCCATTCTCATCCCAACCTAGGCCAACCAGTCCTGGGACTCACCTTCTCTCCCTTCAGCCCTGGCACTCCTGGCTTCCCCTGTTGGAGAAGAAGCAAGGAGCATGAGTGCCAGGACAGGGGACTGGTATGCCACAAGAGGCTTTGGAAGGGAAGCCCCTATGGTGACCAGCAACCCTTTCCCCAGAGCTGGGGTCACTCACAGGCTTCCCACCAGGGCCTTCCTTGCCTGGAATCCCAGAGCTTCCCTGCAATCAAAAGAAAGGTTAAAGGGTGGAGGCTGCTGCACACCCGGTTCCTAGCCCATTCTCCCCTTCTCCATCCAGCCCTTTGTGCATGGCAGGATGACCTCTGTCAGCTCTCCCATGGCCACTGGCTTGGTAAACCCTCCCTTCCTGTTGCCTACCCTTCTCCATGTCTGGCTCAAGAGAAAACGAGACCTCTGTGTCCCTTCCCACCCTGTGTAACAGAGAAGGAGGTGACCTGAGGAACCTCAGAGGAAGCACAGCATCTGATGGACATTTCCAGGGCTTTATGCTCATCTTGCTTTCTGCCAAGGCCCCACCTCAGAGAGCTCTGGGATGAGTCACTCCCCACCGTGGTCCTGGCTGAACCAAGCCCCCTCAGTGAAAAGCCTAGCTGCAAAATCCAAAATCTTGGGACTGCCTTGCTGCACAACCCCTCAGCAGCAAGCTCACCTGTGCCCTGTGCCCACCCCTCCTTTTGTTTACCTTGTCTCCTTTAGGGCCTGGTGGGCCACCTGGCTCCCCCTGAGGGCAGAAAAAGGGTGGATGGAAGTTTGAGGGGGGCCGCTCACTATAGCATAGTGAGATCTTTTTCCTTAACCCTCCTCCAACCAGGATCCCCTGGGACAGGGCTGTATCCCTCCTGGTATGCAGCAGGGCAGGAGAAAGGACAGCAAGAAAGACAAGATTGTACTCACAGGGGTTCCAGGCAGACCTATCCCAGGGGGACCAGGGAGGCCGGGAGGCCCAGGCTCTCCTGCCAGCCCCTCAGGCCCAACAAAGCCAGGGTCTCCCTGGCACAGATGCAAATGAGTGTGAGAAAGCTCCCACTTCAGCCCTGCCACCCTCCAGCCCCCAGACTCAAGACTCACTTTCTGCCCTTTGGGTCCAATCACACAGATCTCTCCTGGCCGGCCCTGCAGGGAAGGGGCAGGTGTAGGGACAGCCAGGGCCCTGGTATCTCCCTACCTAAATCCAGAACCCAGCCCAGTTTCCCAAAGCTATCAAATGTCCCCATCAGAGCATCTAAGAAGGAGCCAGGAGGCCTGAGATAGGTTCCTTTTCTAGCCCCGTCTTGCTGTGCACCCTGGGGCAGGGCTCCTCCCCTCCCTGAGCCCTGATGTCCAGTCTGAGCAAAGGGGTGGGGTTGGGTGGCCTGGCTAAATCCTGGCATTTCAAGATCCAGTGCCAGAGGCTATGGGGGTCAGGGATCCCAAGCACCGTACATCTCGGCCTGGCTTTCCCGGCAAGCCCTTGATTCCTCCATAGCCCTTCTCGCCTTTCTGGCCCTGGGGACAGAAGAGGCAAAGTCACTCAGGTTGTAGGAATGGACTAGAAGAACCAAGGCAGCTTTTCTAGAGCTAAGAGAGGGGCAAATGCTTCCTAGACTATTGGTCTCTGCCTCCCTTGAAATGGAACAGCTTCCACAGAAGGCCAGACAACAGAAGGAACTTCCAAATCAGCCAGGCCACTTACTCTGGGAGTGTGTGGCGTTTCCTTCTAAGGGTGGTGGGTGTTTGGACAAGGCAGGATGACTGGGAGAAATGGAGGAAGGTCCTGCCAACTGTCCCCACTGCTGCCATCCTGTAGGAGGACTTTAGACACCTCCCTCCTCAAGCCTGTGAGGCCTGAAGACCACCCTGGCACCTACCCCTCCAAATCCTGGCCTGTTACCTTCTGGCCTGTTGGGCCTGGGAGTCCCGATGGTCCCTAAGACGAGAGCGGACACAAAAGAGGGGGTGAGGAAGGAAGAGTGAGCCTGGGCCACTTTCCCCGAGTCCTGGCTCCATACTCACCGAGGCTCCTGACACCCCCTTCTCTCCCTTTGGGCCTTCTGCACACTGAGCAGAGAGACAAAGTATTGAGGGAGGCCCAGGACACCCACTGGGGTCCACTGGGGCCAGGGCCACCTTGGCCTTGAAGCAAGCCTCACCTCTGGGCCTTACCTGAAGTGGAGCATCCGGGGAGATTAGCACACAGTCATTGCCCTAGGGGTAAGGGACAGGAATCAGGGCTGTGGCCTCCTGAGGAAGTCACCCTAGACCTCTTGTGAGGAGGAAAGCCCCAGATATCTCTAGAAACCAGAGGCTTCCACAGACTAACCCCTAGAAGTACCCCCTTCATCCCCTATTTGGGCCAGGCTTCTCGCTGAGATGACAGCATGGTGACTCCCAGCCCAGCCCACTCCTGGGGCCCAGCTAGGACAGCCCAGCTGTGGGCATGGCTGGGGACTCACCCGTGCTCCCTTCTCTCCCTTGGGGCCTGCTGGACCGGGAAGGCCTCGCTCACCTGTCTCTCCCTGTGGGTGAAACCAGAATGGTAGCTGGGACCAGAGGGGACATGTGGGAGTCTCTAGGAAGTGCTCCCCACTCTATCTCCTCCACCCATCCACCACACAAATGAGCAAGTGCATACACACACACACACACACAGAGTGTCCGGTCCCACCCCCACCCCCCCACGCACAGCACATGGATCCCATCCACACCATCCACACACCATCCATACACCATCCATACACCCCAAAAGGCTACATTTGGCAGATCCAGTCTCACGCAGAGGGTATCCCCTCCCCCACACCCATAGGCTTCGACTTCAGCTCACATGCAGCACATTCAGAGCAACCTGGACTCCTGTGCAGAGACACACACGAGATAGCAGAAGCTCATGACAGCCAAGTGTCAGACTGCCTGAACTCAATTTTGGTACCTGCTACCATGTGACTTAGGGCAAGTCACCTCATCTCTCTGAGCCTCAGTTTCCTCATCAGTAAAGTGGTGCTCATGTCAGCCCCCACTTCAAGGGGTTATGGTAAGGAAGAAATGGGGTGCTCCAGGCAAGGTGCTGGCACAGAGGCTGGCACGCAGTCAGCACTCCATCACTGTGGCTGGGAGAGTCATTCTACAAACTCATGAGCCCTCAACCATGGCTGGAATCTGCCTATTGCACACTGCTTCCCTACAGCACACAAGCTCTGCAGCCCCATTAGGCTCACAGGGATATGAGTTCAACCGTCACCCATGGGCCACACACACACGGATCCCAGAGATGCACACAGCCTCACCCACACAGTCAGTTTGACACTTCCATGTGGGCACAGTAGCACCTCAGTTTCCCCACAGGATAAGTGTCAAGGGGGAACAGGAAGGTAAACGATATGCACTTGTGTGGTCCAGAGTCTGCTACATAGTAAGGCCTTAGAAAAGGGCAGCTCTTAACATCTCTGTATACACATAACCCTCTGCTCTCTCCAACACACACACCTTTAATCGCTCCACACTCACACACACTCAAGTAGTCCTGATAGAAACACAACCACAGAGCCATGTAGTATAGGATGGGCTGGAGCTAGCAAAGAGGGCAGGAGTGTCCTGTTTTCTCTCAAGACTCACCTTGGAGCCAGAAGGACCAAGTGTTACCTGAGGGGACAGAGGAAGGCATTACACCTCAAAAAGGGAGAGGAAATCAAGGACCCAGAGAGGGCAAGAATTTCATCCAAGGTCACACAGCATGTTAGGAGGGCCAATAGCCTGCCACCTGTCTTGCTTTCCAGGCCAACCAGCATGCTGACTCTATTTCCTAAGGCTGTAAAATCCACAGAGGGGTCTTGTGTACTTTCTCTAACCTGACTGGCTTTGGCTAGCCCCACCTCCAGTTGCTAGGCTAACATGGCTGCTCAGTTGCCATGGTAATTCCTGCATCTCTAGGGACCATCAGCCTTACCAGATTTTGTGGGAAACTAGATCTATAGAGGGACAGGCACCAGAGGGGTTACTTCCCAATGTCCCCCACAGTCAGGGGGCATGGAGGTGAGGGTAGCTGGGTTTGTGCCCCTCATGGACCAATGTGGCCTGTCAGCTCAGAGCGCAGGCCACCAGAGAGCAGTGACTCACACTGCCCACAGAAGGGGCACAGTTGGGTATCAGCTGGTTCACACTGCACCCCTCTCCCTTGTCCTTCCAGACCCCCAGAGGGAGGCAGGACCGGGGCCAGCTATTGAGGAGAAGAGGGGATTCTGCTCAGCTCTGAGGTAGTGTGTGGCTTTGGGAGCCAGTCTTGGGCCGGGTAACCCCAAGCCAGCCATTCTTCATCTCTGGCCCAGCAGGTGCCATGTAAAACCTTCCAGGCCCAGCAGACCTGAGATCATGTGGAGAGTACAGAGCTTGGGTTAGTAGCCAAAGCCCTGATCCCACAGGATGGCCACCATGCGGTGCCCCTTCCACCCCGACTCCCCACCCCTCACAGGCCAGGAGGCATCTTCCAGGCAGCCCTGGCTGGGCGGACATGGGGGTGGGGTCAAACCCCGCTCTGGGAGCCCAGCAGGGAGGGGTGTGAAAGTGCACAAAGACCCCCTTGTCCTCAACCAGGAAGCTGTCCAGCCAATTCCAGGCAACATCCACTCTGAGCCCTCACCCACCCCAGCCTGCTCGCTCCCCCTTCACTCACATTGCTCTCCTGGGTGCCGTGGACACAGGGTGGGCACTGAGAAGGAAGAACAAGCATCAGTTCTCAGCCCCTGGGATCAGCCTTCCACCCTCATCCTGCCCAACACATACACAAACATACACGTACACGCACACCAAGCCAAAGAGCATCACACAAGTCCTGGGTGTGACTGGAGAAATGCATGAAGATAGGAACCCTAGAAAACAAGTCTCACTCCTCATTTCCCACTAACTTGTACCCACAGCCATATGCTAGGTGAGAAAACCGAAGCCCAGAGAGGAATAGTAGTGGGTCCAGGGTCACACAGCATGTCAGGGCAGAGTACAGATCAGAATTTAGGAGTTCCAAGGCCAAGGTCTGGGCTCTCCCCATGATGCCCATGGCCATTGGCTGACAACTCAGCAAGAGTCCTCCAAACAGATAGGGCCCAGTGTCAGGCCCCCAAGGTATGGAGGGAGCTGAGTAGTCATCTATCACCCCCATTCCCAGGGCCTATGACCCAAAGTCTTGTCCAAAGTGTTGATGCTGGTACTCCCCTAACCAAGCCCCTTGGCCAGTCCAGACTGGGAGCTCACCTCATCAACTGCTGATTCCCGAAGGACCTGGGAAAATGGGCGCACAAGAGAGGGCAGAGAACTCAAGGATCAAGCAAAGCACTGCACCAAAATCCCTGCCCAAGAGCCAGCAGGAGTAGGCTTGTGGGAGCTGGCTCTCTAGAGAGTGCTAAGTCCTGTGTCTGTCCCGCCCTGTCTGTCTCTCCTGCTCAGAGCTGGCACCATGCAGACTGGGCTTTGTCCAGGCAGGAAGAGAGTGGGAGAGGACAGCCTTCTCCAAGAGGCTTATGGAGGACATACAGGGAAGACCAAGGGTGTCACCAGCTCCTCCTCCCACCTATCATCTCTACCTTTGTTCCCTTTTCTGCCTTCTGGCTGGTTCTTCCCATCAGCTTGGCATCCACCTGGCACACAGAGCAAAAGGAAACACAGAGGAGGGGCAGTTCTGGGACCCATGCTGGAATGGGACACTGAGGCAGAGTACATGTGGACCCAGATACCCCCTCAGCCTGGCATGTGTTACCTCCTGGGACATTAGAAGACTGCTCAGACCCCTAGACAACCTCACAGGCACCCCTTCTTTTCTTCCCTCCCATGTGATGTCGGAGAAAACAAGGCTGTGAATCAATGGGATCCTGTGTTCCTGCAGCCAGAGGCTGGGCATGGTGCCCAGTGGGCAGGGAGCCTCCCAGCCAGGGGGTGGGGCTAAGGGAGGAAGTGGGTTACCCTGCCACCTCCAAAGAACAGGAGACCAGGGACAGGGCAGCTGGCCATGGTGCTGCACAAGTGAGCGAGCTCTGGGGGAAACAGCAACCTGGCCTCTGACTCCAGGTGTCCCTGCCTGGAGAAGTTGCCTTTGTTCCAAGCCTGGTGCTGCCCTCATGAGAAAGGTCTAGGTGGGATCAGTGGGGTAGTGCCAGAGCCAGATGGGCATAACTCTCAGTGCCATAGGTGACCAGGCACAGGGTCCTGTGGGCTATCTCTCTGCCTCCCTAAATGTAAATGGATGGGGCATTCAGTGCTCTTCCTTCCCTGGGCACATGGCCAGCTGGTTTTGGTAGCAGATCTCAGTAAGGTCAGGGAGGGGCAATCTCTTGTGCCTGGCCTGCCTGCCCACCTTGCTGTTTTGAGGCTCTTCCAAGCAGAAGCAGCGGGTGTAGACCTTCCCCTCTGTCTGAGGATTGATCTCGATGAGCTCATTACTCTGGGTGTCCCGGCGGGCCTTAGAGGTCTCTGGGGGGCACTGCTCAGGGTGAGGGAAGGGCTGTAATCAGTACAGAGGCAGATTCATCCCAAGACTCCACACACCTGTTTCCAGATCCCCCTCCCCGATCTCCAGAAAATTGTGCCATTAGACAGTACCCCCACTCCCTCTCCCCCCACCCCCAGTCATGCTAGGGCCAGGCACTCACCCCTCCTGGTAAAATCTCACAACAGCCCTCTTCTAGCACAAGCTCTGGGTCACAGTAGATGTATGCCTGCTGAAGGTCAAACTGCAAGAGACACACAAGTTAATTTCAGGTCATTTTCTCCAATGGCTGTGTACTGGCCCCCAGTGAGGTACAAAGATGCCTCTGCCCCAGAATTTAACCTTAGGGTGTTTCCATTCTGGCCTGAGAGACTATCAAGAATAGAGCTGTCAGTGGGGCACAGTGGTGCAAGCCCTTAATCCTAGCACTCTAGGAGGCTGAGGCAGCAGCATCAAAAGTTTGAGCCCAGCCCAGGCAATTAGCAAGATCCTGTCTCAAAATAAAAAATAAAAAAAGGGCTGGGGATGAAGCTCAGTGTGATAGTCCTGGGTTCAGTCCCTACTCTCTCTCTCACACACACACACACACACACACACACACATACACACACGCACGCATGCATGCACGCACATGCACACACACACACACACACACACACCAATCAATTGTCACTAAAAGCAAAATAAAATTGCACATGTTGGACAGAGGGACAGAGGCCAGAGGAAGAGGGAGGAGGAGTTTGCATGCAAGCTGGGCCTATTCATCAAGTGGGAAGGCAAGGAAAGCATTTCAGACAGAGGTAACAGGATAGGCAAAGGCATGGACTTGTGAAAGTGCCAGGTGAGCTACATGCCTAGGATGGAACTGACCAGAGCAGAGCTACATGGAGAGATGGGAAGGAAGGTAACACTGTGAACTCTTATAGGAGCCAGGTTAATCTGTTTGGGTTGATCTAGAGGGCAGTGGGTTATCACAGGAGGAATCTGAGCAAGGGGAGAACCTGGACAGATGCAGACCCAAAGGAGCTCACTCAGGCTGCTAGAAGGTGGGAGGCAAGGCCTGGTGCAACTTAACACTCACTGAGACAGGCTTCCCCTGCTCAGCATCCAATCCCAGAAACACATGGCCCACAGGCTGCACAGGTCTCCGGGGCCCCAGAGGCTGGGAGGAGGCTGAGATGCAGTCCACGTGTACAGAGGCCACACGTCCAGCCACACTCAGCATTAGCTTGTGCCAACGCAGGTCAAAGAGCTGGGGCACTGGGAAGATGCAGGACACAAATTCACCATCTTGGTCCTGTGCCCGGAGCTCCAGGCTCTGCTCTTGGCTGTTGACTTCCAGGGAAATCTGTGCAGAATTGGGAAAGGAGAAGGAGAGAGTTAGCGCTCCAGAGTCACCTCATGGCAAAGTCAAGGGCCCTCGAGCTCATTTCACAGAAGGGGAAACTGAGTTCCGGAAACGGAAGAAAGCTGGTTGGAGTCATGAAGAAGTATGTCTTGAAAGAATGGGACTGGAACTGATGGGCTGAGGTCACCTTGAGGGTGGGCACTGAGATGGAGCAGGGAGGCCCCAGCTGGATTGGTATCACCTGATGCCCCAGGGAGCATGTGCGTAGGGTAGTGGGCAGGACTCACCTGTGGATACCCATTTCCATCAGTCACTTGAAACAAGTACCATGTGTTCTGGTAGGTATGCTTCTTCAGCAGGAGGGTGAGCACTAGGGCAAATTCCTCTGGGAGTCCTTGAGGGAACACTCGGCTGCAGATGGAGTGGAGGGATGCCCTGAGGCTCAGGGAGAGCCCAATTGCTGCCCACTCCTCTGGGCCTTTAGGAATGAAGAGCCTGCCTGTGATACCAAAGGCACACACCTCCAAACAAAGTACATTCATTCTCCCATTTTGCATCACTTATTGAGCATCTTCTAGGTGACAGGTGCGGGGCTGGCTACTGGGGGAATATTGAGGAAAACAGAGAAGGGGCCTGCGCCCGTGGGGCCTTCCAGTCTGATGGTGATGGGGGACTAGAAACTCCCCGGAATGACTACTTCACTACTGCATTACAATTTTGGCAAGGGCTTCTAAGGAATCTAGGATGCCTTGGGATGAATAACTGGGCCTGGGATGGAAGGAAAGATGCTAAAAAAGATGGGAAGGGTTCTGCATGACAGAGCAGTCAGAAGAGAAAGGGCCATATGGGGGGTTGAGGCCAGAGGGGTAAACAGGCGCAAGTCACCTGAGGACTGGTGGGAGTGTGGACTTCACACATGTGAGCACATACACACACACTTGCCAGGTTCCTACTCCCATCCTACTGTTCTCATTCTTGAGGAGCTCACAAGACACGGACCTGGTCCTGCCCACTGCTAGCCAGAGATAGGGTAGGACTGCTAGGTGCCCCTTTGCACCCCACCCTACAAGCACCAAGACTAGAGGCCAGGCTGAGTCCTGGCAGGGGAGTGATGAAATGACCCCCAGTGAGACCCCACAGCCAGGGTAACTGGGGTGTGACTGAGGTCAGTGTCTATTCCCAGCTCACACCAGTGCCTTTACCGCGTGGGCTGGGTGAGCAGGGTTGCTCCCAGCCGCAGGATGAGAGGCCCCCCCTTGGGGTTTCGGATCTTCTTAATGGCAGTTGTCTTCATGAGGCTGAGTCGGCGAATGAGGTTGAAGCCTTTGAGAAAAACAACGGATGAAAGGCTCAACTGAGCAGGTAAAGAAGGGGTTCCTTCCTGGACGAGGGTAGAGGGGACAGCAGCAGGATGAGAGAGGCACTCACCAGTTACATTGGCTGATAGGTTGATGCTGTGTTCCAGCTTGAGTCCTTCCTGCTGTGAAGGGGGGCACTGCTCACCTGGAAGAGAATTGGCTGGGGAGCATTGGGGACTTGGGCTGAGGCAGCTGCCCAACTGGGCTCCTGGGAAGCAGCAAGTTCATTCTTAGCTTTAGCCTCGCCCAGCCTGAACCCTGACTACCCTGGGAGCCAGGAGGAGCCCCCAACACAGTCGGGAAGACAGGCCCAGAGAATGAGGCCTGCTCCAAGGCCACTGAACGAGTCAACAGCACAGCAGAACCAGAACTGGAACCTGAATCTCCCAGTGCTCCCTGTCAGGGTCCAGACCAGCAAGGCAAAGGATGAAACAAACTGGACGACACCAGAGCACTGTGAGGTGGTGAGCTGTGGATATGCATGTGTTCCCTCCATTACATGCACTGAGGTGAGGGCAGAGGAGCACTTCAGGTTGAGGAAATGTCAGGCTCCTGTCCATTTTGTGTTCTGTGCAATTGCATGGCATGTCTGCATGTGGGTGAGTCGTGGATACCCATGCCACCAGGGATGCCATGTGCAGCTGGGACATGTGCTCTCTGCAATGGGTGGGGTTCCACTTCCCACATCCAAAGCAGACAAGCAGGCCAGACACAAGTTGAGCCCACAGAATGGCTTTTCACCTGGATAACCATCTGATGAAACAGTGAGAAGAGACTGAGGGTCTAAGGACACCTCAAGCTCAAGGGCACCACCAGGGCCTAAGACTCCAGGCAGGGCACATTAAGGGGTAAGGGTTCCTAGAGAATGAGATATTTTAATGCAGGTCTTCAAAGCCCTGAAGGGACAGGCTGGCAGCTGAGAACCTTCCTCTCCCTTGGCTGACTGAGCAGGAGTACTGGAGGAGGTGCTACACTAGAGAGATAGACACTAGAATCAAAAAGTCCTTTCCAGCAAGCAGCTACAAAGCCAGGACAAGACAGTAAAGCAGGATCCTAGAGGCTGGCAAACTCCTTGTTAGCCTGACGGAAAGAAGGAATCCTGGGTCCCTGGTCATGGTCACCCCACTGGAGTTCCTCCCCCAGGTCTGACCAGAAAGATCTTCACTGTCTTCAGCCTCAAAGCAGCAGTGGGTGACTCACCCCTTGGCAATGGGCCCAGATTCCTTACAGATGTTGAAATTCTCTGCCCCAGCACCACCCCCCAGAGGACCTGGTGAGGGAGAGGAGAGCAAAGCTCCCCCATACATGTGCAGAAACACATATATATGAGTGCACATACATATGCACATACACGGCACCCACACAACTGGTAACAACACCCATTCCTGATACGTAACACTTCTGGGGGGTACTGGGAATTGAACTAAGGATCTCACATGGAGATACATCCCTATCCCCGCCCCCTTTTTTGAGACAGGATCTCACTAAGTTGCTAAATTGCCTAGATTTGGCCCAATTTGGGTTTCTCCTGCCTCAGCTTCCCAGAATGCAGGAATTACAGTTGTGTGCCACCATGCCTGGCTTGCACAACCCCTCTTGCTTTGCTTCTTTGTTGGTGGCCCTTGACCATCTGGGTCTAGGTTCTAGGAGTTCTGCTCCTGCTTGGCTAGGTGGAAGAGCTACCAAGCCCAGAGGGGACCCAGTGGGGCTGGGCAGGCCACCCAGTAAACGTCCCCTGGTCTTTAGCCCTAGAACGCTGCAGCCTCTGTCCCGTCCAGAGTCTGGCCTGAGGATAAGTCTTGCACAGGAGAGCCAGGTTGGCTGTGGAGGAGGCGCACTCATCTGGGCTGGAGGATGGAGTCTCCACTATGAGCAGGAGCAGGACTTAGGCCAACCTTCTGCAGGGCAGGGAAAGCAAAGTGCCTTCTCCTCCCAACCCACTGTCCCCATCAAGGCTAACACAGGACAGGTTTGTATATACAGGGGAGGGGGCTGTCCGGCCCCACACAGAGACCCAGGAGTAGGTATAAATGCACAGAGCCACTCTGAGATACGAACACAGAGATGCTCAAAGATGTAAATATATGCACACACACACACACAAACACACACACACACACACACACACACACACACACACTCTCTCTCTCTCTCTCTCTCTCTCACAGGTTCGAGTGTGCAAACTCCTCGGGCTACCCTGAGCCCAGCCCCTAGACTCTCCATAAATGCCCATATGATGGGCACATACATAGCCCCACAGATGCAAAGATGCTGACAGCTCAGAGAGCCACTTGCAGGCTTACGGCACCCTAACCATCCTGTGTCTTCTCACCTGTATTTGCCCCATGGCTGAAGGTGACCCAGAGACTGAGCAGCCACAGGCCAGGTGTCCAGGATACCCACATCCTGGTCCAGAGGGATCAGCCACGGCCACAGCACCTGAAAACCACAGAGACCCGAGAAGTCAGGCTCCTGAGTTCCCACAGCACAGTTCCACACATGGGCAAGTAGTGACAGCCCTCGGAGCCCCCTCCCACTGAGATTGGCATAGCAAGAGGTCTAGCCAGGCGTTAGTCTGTCTCAGGAGCCCAGCCACTGGCCTGGGGCTAAGATCTGGGCATGGGCGATAATCAAAATATTTAACCACCGGTATGGCACAGACACCCACCAGCCAGAACAGAATGCTGGCCAGAGCACGGAAACAGGACCTGGCAGGCTCTGGTTGTGACAGTGTGTTGCTGGACTGAAGAAAATTCTAGAGGGTCCTAGGTACCATGGCAGCTACCACGGTAGCTTGGACAGTTGGGGGCTTGAGGCAGAGACTATTTATCAAAACACTTGGAAACATTTCAGTATTTGTGCTCTGTGCTGGCACAGACCAGCCCAGTACCTGGCTAGCTGGCAACCCTGCCTGGCACCCACAAGGTCAGAAGCTCAAGACTTGGCTGAGTCTCCTGGAAGGTCTCAGAGGGCTGTGTGTGGGCCAGTGACACTTCCCCCTGGGTAAGGTAGGTGGGAGAGCAGGTCTCCAGGGCTCAGGACCTTGTTGCCAACCTCCCCTACTGATGGATGCTCATCTTTTAGTTTTATTAAACCTTGATGGACGGGTCCAGATAAATCAATGCAGGCTCGGCAAGCAGCCAGCACAGCCATACATCATCCAGCCTCTCCCAGGACAGGCAGCTCATGCACATGCACACAGAGCCATGCGTGTTTCAGCACACACACAGAGATACATGGGCAATAGACACACAGACACATATGGTACCATTGTATGCATTCAAACCTACCTATACTGGCATGCTCAGACACACATGTTACCTGATAAACTCAGGCACACAAGTTTGACCATACACACATGCACACAGCCAGCCTGTGACCACCCCTCCAATAGGCCTTCCTGTTGGGAAGTCTGACCTCATTCCTTCCGATGGAATCCTATTTTTCCTCTGTTGGTCCTGGACAGGGAATGAGAACAGAAAGGCTCTCCCCAATATATTTGGAGGTAGGATGCCAGCCCCCTTCTCCTGGGACAGAGCTTGCCTCCCCCCAAAAATTCCCCATCCCAGGGATTTGCTCATCCCACCCCTCAAACTCTAGGCAGGCCTTCCCCTCCTGCCAGCCAATGGAAGGCCTGCCAAGGTGGGCACCATGTGGGTACACGTGGAGGCGTGAACATAGATGAGCTCATGTCCACCTCCGCCTCCACTTTCCAGGCCCCAGTCTGAGTGGAGAGCTATAGAAACAGTGAGACAGGCTTCCAAGGAGATGTTCCATCCCAACACAGAGGCACAGATTTGGGGGCAAATAGAGTAGAACCAGGAGGGAGTTCAGAGCTCATCTCCCTAGGGAAGAGAGGACTGAAGCCCAGAGAGGGGAATGCCATTTGCCTCCGGGCACACAGCCAGTCAGGGGCCGAAAGGGTCCTTCAGCCTGCTGCCAGAAGGCAGTCCAGTCCATGCCCACTTACCAGTGGCTGGGTATCTTCTCGCCTCACTAAGCAATCCCGGCAGCCTCAGAGCAGCCAGCCAGGAGAAGCTAGGCCTGGGTTCCACCGGACCCCTGGGGGTCCGCGCTGTCTCCCTGGGCCAGCCGCAAGGGTCCCCAGCTTCCCAACGGCCTGAGCTCTCCAGGCTGAGTGCCGTCCCGCACGCCTGCTCGCCGGCCACTGGGGTGGGGGAAGAGGGGCGGTTCCAGGGTCTGGGGGCCTGCCAGGAAGGCTAATGGAACACAGCTGGGCCCGGCCCACCAGGACAGAGGGAGGAGGGGACGCGGGAGGGGCTCCGGCTGCAGGACCCACTGGAAGGAAGGACGCACAACCCCGCTCCTGGCCTAGCTGGGTGCCCGGGCCCGCCCCTCCTACTTGCACGGTCAGGTGAGCCCGCCAGCAAGCAGGCGGATCCTGCGTGCCCTGAGCTGCCCAGGAAGGGGGCTCCTGCGGGCGGGGCGGGCGGCTTTTTAAGAGCCAGGCCTGGAGTTGGAAGGGCCTCCTCTTTGCCCTCCCTCTTCTTTGGCTGCCCCCCCCCCCAAGTCTGGGGTGGGAGTAGAGACCCTCCTCCCAAGAACGTTCAACCCATCACGTGGCTGCCGCCCAAGCCTCAGTGGTCAGCTTTTTCCAGTCCTTGGGCCTAACATTCCTAGTCTGTCCCTCTGTCTGTCTGCACCTCCACCCCACCCCCAAATTAACCCCTTCTGCTCTGGCCTCATTCCCAGAGAAGTGGAACCAGCCAATTCCTTGTTCCTCCTTACTCCATGAGTTCAGAAGGACTCAGATCCCTGACCCCCCTGCTCAGGCTTTGTGACTTCAAATGTACCACTTAACTAGAACTCCACTTGCTCATCTGTGAGTTGGGCTAATGGCAGTATCTGCCTCGGATTGTTAAAGGAAATGAGTTAAATGTCTGTAAAAGTGCTTAGCCATGACCTGACACAAAAGAGAACTATTTGCTGTTATTTTCATTATTGTGGTGATCCTGGCAAGGGATGGGGTTGGGTGGGGGATGAAGCTGGGAGTCAAGCATGCTTTATATCCAAGAAGGCAAAAGGAGTTGCAGCTGGATGAGAGACCTGACTCTGAAGGAGGAAGGAGAAGGTAATACTTCCAGTTCCATTAGGGAAAGGGGAGATTGGCCAAGGCCAGCCCCCTCAAGGGTCCACCCGCCTCTCCTGCATCAAATTCCTTGGCACCAAAGTAGAAAAACCACAAAGAAGTGGGCCATGGGTGATGAGAAGGATTGGGGGAGCAAATGAAGTTCCTCGATTTTGGGGTGGGAGGCACTCTATTAAACACAGTGTAATGCAGCCCCGTGGCCCCATCTAACCCAGGCAGGGGAAGCCAGTCCTGGGATCTCCCGCCTGCAAACCCAGAGGCGCTGAGTCAGTGGAAACCCCAAGCAGCCACAGAGGCGCCCCACTGTGGTCTCTTGGAGGAGCGAGGCCCAGATGAGATGTGGCAGTGGCAGTGGTGGAGCCTGGGAAGCGCTGAGCTCAGCAGCAGGCCGGAAGTACTGGGGGTGGGGCTTTCTGAGGCTCTGGAGTGAGGGGCGTGAGCAGGCACAGGCTCAGCCTGCCCATAGAGTACTAACCAGGGCTGGGCACTTGGGAAAATAGGAAACACCAAGAGGTTAGGTGTCTGCTCTAAGAATTCCACCTATGCTAATTTCTTACATCTTTGCCACAAACCTACGAGGCAGGATTCTGTGTTTATCCCTGACTTGTGGATGGGAAGCCTGGAACATAGGAACAGTACAACCTTTGCAGCATCATACAGCTAGCTGGTGGTGGAACAGATCCATGTCTCACCCACTGTGCCATCCTGGCCCCTCCTACCCTTCCTGTACACATGCCCCATGCAGGGATGGCTGGGCCAGAACACCCAAAGCCAGGGACACAGGAAGCTGGGAAGGGGGGATCCGGGGTGCTTACAGCAGCAGCCAAGCCTGAGACATTCCCTCTGCCTGAATCTACCATCATAGACAGAAACGTGCCCGTGTCCCTTTCTCCCTCTAAGACATGTGTGCACACAGCCAGATATGCTTTCTCACAGCACTTGGTTGTGCACATACCACATGCATCTGTGGGCACTTGTGTTCATGCAGACATGCACGTACACACACAGCATACCTCCTCCTAAACAGATACACATATAGGAGCCCAGGTGACTCCACAGGAATATGTTCCTGGACATGCCCAAAGACAGGTGCTTAATTCTCAGAATACCCGTGTACAATATTACATGTACTTAAATGTGTATGCACAGACACATGCATGTACACATAAACACGTGTGCACAAAACACACCTAGAGACACAGACACGTATGCACCGGCATAATTACTCAGCGATGCCGGCAGACGTGTGGCACATACATGCATGTACACAGACACAGGTGGCCACATGGACTCAGCACCCACAGAAACACTCAGCTGTGCACACACTGGCACATGTACACATAAACATACATGCAGCAATATTGGCACATTTACATGCAATCAGCCCCAGAAAGCCCTGCACGCCAGAAAGCAAAGTATCCCGTGGGGCCAGGCTCAGTGCCCTCATCCCAGATGGCATCGCCTTGAGGTAATCAACACAGCTAATCGCCACCAGCTGCCCTGGAGCCTGCCTGCCATTGCTGGGTGGGGATACCAATGCCTCCTGGGCCTGGGGTAATGTACCCAAATGTTGACAATGCTCTGGCGCCTTCCCATTACCCCAGCTTGCCTCTGGGAATCCCCATCTGGTAGAGGCAGCTTTTGGGGCTTGGGGAGGATAAAGAGCCAGAATAGGGCTTGGCTCCCTGCATCCAAGCAGAGGTGGTTTGCATGTCTTAAGCTTGCACAGTGGTCCTGGGCCTCTACAGGCCCAGGCATAGGTGCACACAGATATGTGTGCACACACATAAATATTTCATACATGATGAATTACTCTTCACAGCTCTGCTCTTTGTCCTCCTCATTCTACCCGATGCCACCATAATCCATTCAGATGGTAAGTCTGAAAACCTAAGCCTGGCCCCTTCCTTTTCCCCACCAGCCCTGTCCAATCCTGTCACCTCTACCCCTAAAACACAGGCCACATCTTTCTACTTCTCCCAATCACCACTACTACCACTCTTGCCCAAGCCTCCATCATCTTTTGCTGGAACCACTGCAAGAGGTTCTGCCCACTCTGCCTGCTGCTCAGAGCCCACTGCCCCTCAACTCCAGCCTAGCAGCCAGGGAGAACCTTCCTAAGCTCTCTCAGTTGGCTTCCAGTTCTCATGCTACATACAATAAAACCCCAGATCTTTCCCTCACCTTATCAAGTCCTTTGTGATCTGGCCTCTGCCTTCCTGTTTATCACCTCATCCCCAAAACTGTTCCCCCACTTCCTTTCTTTTTCTTTTTTTTTTTTTTTTCTGGTGCCAGGGATGGAACTTGGGACCTTGTGCTTGCAAGGCAGGTGGAATAGCCACTGAGCTAAATCCCCAGCCCCCCACCACTTCCTTTCTTAGCCCTGAATGCACCTCACTGGCCTGCCCTCAGGGTGTTTGTACCCACTCTTCCCTCCATCTGCAAGGGTTTCCTCTTGTCTTTGCCAGGCAAGGTCTTTGCTGTCTAGGGTTCCCCTCCTAAGCCAGATCCTCACAGTGACCTACTGTGACCTCCAGATGTGGAGGAGCTTCAGTCCCTCCCTATCGCATGGCTCCCAGGTATGTGTTTAGGCTTTGCCTTTCTGAGTGACCCTGTCCATTGTTGGACATCATTGCCCTACAGCTGACCTAGCACCCCTAGTTACCAACAGTAAATGAGTAGATAAAGACACCCGAGCCCTGCCCAGGCATCTAGATACAGACTATGCCCACAGGAAGCATTACACAGGCATACATGCAAAGGTGCAGACACGCATGCATGTACCTGAACACACAGCTTCTGTGTTCTGAAGGAGACTGAGACAGGAGGCCTCTCTCTGCCTCCTTCTATTTCTCTTTCCTGTCACCTTATGGCAGAGGAAAAATCCCTGATTCCCCAGCTCTCTTTTCTCCTCCTCCTCCATGACTCTGTCCCACTCTTTGGCTCACTCTCACCTTTGTCTGTGTGGCTGACTCTCCCATTTTCTTCTGTTTTGGGATCTCTGTCTCCAATCTGCATCTCCGTCTTTGTGGCTCTGGTCTGTGTCTCTGTCTTTTTCTCATACTTTCTGGATCTTTATGTCCCTGTCTCCTATCCCTACCTCTGACTTCCATGCCACTGTCTCTCTGCTTCTACAGCTATCTCTCTTCACCCTGTCTCTTCTCTCTGCTATCTCTATCTGTGCATGTCTCTGTGTCTAGATCTGGGTCTCCATCTCTGTGTCTCTGTCTCTATCTTTCTGTCTCTCTCTGTGCCTGTCTTTCACCCCCCCACACACACACATCGCCACACTAAATCAGCACTGCCACCACATCTCCATGGCTGTCCACATCCCTGCATCTTTCACCTCTGGCTGGCAGCTTTATGGTCCTAATCACCTCCCTGCCTGCAGGGCCATGGCAGGCTCCTCGCATACACCCTGGACCCTGGCAACACTCACTCCCCACCCAGGCTCAGAAGCACATCTTCAGGTCACTCACATCACAGGCACATGCCTGGGGTTCACTACCCTGGAGCTTCTGGGGAGGTGAGCCCAGACCCCGATGGCCACAGCTGAGGACATGAAAGTGACTAGGACAGGTGGACACTGGGGGAGGGAGACATGCCAGGTACCCTGCGCTCTGGCTGAGTTTCTCCCCAGCCTCTGCCCACATATTCTAAGGGACCTATGGTGAGGTGGCAAGCACAAAAAGCTTAACCTCTATTCAGGATGTGACCCCAGCCCTTACTCCCTGCTGTACCATAAGAGATACTGTAGGATCCCAGCACTTACCTCACCTGGTATTAAAGGGCCTGAAAGCATCTTGCCTGATGACTCCCCCACTGAGGTTCTTAACAAGGGGACATTTGATGATGTCTGGTAACATTATTGATTGTCACAATAGGGGAGGAGGATGCTACTGGCATCTAGAGGCCAGAGGTCAGGGATGCTGCTAAACATCCTACAGTGCCCAGGACAGTCCTCCCAGTGAAGAATTACCTAACTCCAAATGTCAGTACTGTGGAGGAAAAGTCCTGCCCTGTGCCAGGGGAGCTTCCGCTCCACAGAATCCCCACATTTCTTAACATCCTTTAAACTTAATCACACTCTGACCAAGGGTGGGAGTCATTAGAAGACTCAGGACGCCATTCTCTACCTTTGATAACAGCAGCAGCACTTTTAAAGTGCTGGCCTGTATTATCCACAGAGAAATTCAATTTAGTCTCAGGACAACCACGGAGACCCAGACGTTATTATGATTCCTATTCAAGGGGTGAGGAAATAGGCAGAGAGGACCCGGATGGGGCCTGGATTTGAACTGGTCATTGAGGATGGGCCCAGATGGTGGGCAGAGGGTGATGCGGGAAAGAGCCCAGGAGGCAGTTGCTTGACCAACTCCTTTTCTCTCTGGGCTTCCTTTTCTCACTCACTATTCCATTTAACCTGGCAACACTCCTAAGAGGTAGGGCACTGTTACCGCCTCCACTTCACTACAACAGCAACGATTCAAGATTTAAGTCTCAGTGTCATGAGCTAGGAGCAGAGTTCTGAACTACTGTGTGACATTGAACCTGACCCCAGGGCCCATGATCTCAAAGAGTCAGGTCACCCACAGCCCCCGAGGGCTGTGAAGCCGGAAAGCATGAGATCTCAAACTGGGTCAGGCCCAAGCCTGGAGCTTCTGAATTCCTAGAGTTCACTTTTCTTTTTTTTTTGGTACCAGGGATCAAACTCGAAATCTTGCGCTTGTGATGCAGGCAGTGGAACCACTGAGCTAAATCCCTGGTCCCTAGAGTTCACTTTTCTAACAAGTTCCCAGATGATGCTGGCCCAGGTACCCATTTGAGATCCCTGCAGTAAGCACAATGTTAGATTGCCTGTACCCGGGTTCAAATCCTGCCATCAGCTCTTGCCAACTCTGTAATTTGGAGATATCACTTAACTCCTCCTCTGAAAACAGAGAGAACAGCCATATCTGTTACTCAGGGTCGCTGGGAGGATTCAAGGAGATAGCAACAAAGGAGAAGTCCTCTCTTGGTGGTGACACCTAGTGAATGCTCCTGCATGCTCACATCAGAATCCCCACCCCAGGCAACTGTCCCCTGCCCAGACAGAAGAAATTCCCAGAGGGCAGAGACTAATTTCTTCCTCTTTTCCTGATTCTTGGCCACTTTCCCTGGCCTGTGTCTCACGGAGCAGAGAGGACATCTCCAACTGGCACAGGAGGGGTCTTGAGATGTAGTCCTTGTCTGCCTGGGCATCCCCAGGGGCCTCTGCCCCTTAGCATGGAGTATAGGTGAGGCAGGCATGGAGGACACCCAGGCTGGCCTGACTCCCAGCTTTCCTCCAGGCCTGTCCCACCCTAAGGAGCCCAGCCTTTCAGGGCCAGTGTTGATTTCCCAAAGCCCTGGTGACATAGTTTGTATACCTTTACCCAAGCATCAACTCAAGTCAGTCGCCTTCTGCTGTGTGACCTTGAGCCTGACCTCAAGGACTCTCTGGGCCTTAATTTATTCACCTATATGATAGGTTAGGCGAACCTTTTAGAAGACCCGAGTGCCCAAACTGCACTTAGTTATTGCAAAATGCCAATGCTGCAATTAAACCTGAAGAGTGAGGTTTCAGTTTAGAAGAAACAATTGTTATCTGATTGATGCTCAGCTGCTGGGACGACTTGGCTTGTGTGCTGATAGGGAGGGCTCTGCATTCCTATGTGGCACTCATGTCATAGGTTTGCCACCACTGACCTATAAAAATCAAATAAGAGCACAAAACAGTGGCTACTGAGTTTGAATCCCACCTCTCCTATTTACAAACTGTGGACTTTTGACAAATTACTCCTGTTCTGGAGAGAGGTTCAATTTCCTTGTTGGTGAAGTGGAATTGTCCCTACCTCACAAGGGTGTAGTGGGGGTTAGTGAGAGGTTACATGCAAAGTGCTGAGTGTGGTTCCCAGAACTCCATAAATGCCAGCTATTCCAGACACACAGTAAGTGTGTATCACCCTCACCACACAATACACACATTCTCTTGGCTCTCTTCCCTCTTCCCCTCTCTCCCTCCAAGCATGTAACTTTGAGACTGTCTTCACCTTCCCTCCCATTTGGGGTAGCTCAAGGCACAAAAGGCCCTGCTTTTGTTACTATGTCTCCCAGAGCCTGTAACAGAGCCTAGGTGCTTTATAAGTCCTTGTAGCATGAATATGGAAGTGGGAGGCCAGCTCCTTCTGACGACAGATCCCTTCCCTGAGCTGCAAAGCAAGGAGTATCCAAATTAGGCTCAGGGACATGGGAGCAGACAGGAACTCTTAGATTCTTTCTTTGCATGCAAGAGCCTCAGACAGTTGGACTCGTAAATTCTCCAAATCCTGGAATCTCTGGGTGGAGAGAAGCTTTGGCTGCTGCTCAGCTCCACCTCCTCCCAGTAGTGCCCACGCCTGGACTAGAGAGGCCTGACAACCTGGCTACCCAGACAGGATGCGGGAGAGGGCTAGGGGAAGAGAACATCCAGGGTGCAAACCCAACTTCTTCACCAAGGCAGAATGTAAAGCCAAAGGTCAGAGAGAGTCTGATCCTGGCTCTGCTACTCCCTGGCTTTGTTCTCTGAAGCAATTCTTTCACCTTTGTGAGCCATCATTTCCATATCTGTATAATGGGTGATAATAATAAGGATTAATCATGTAAAATTGTCTTGAAGATTATATGAGACAATGCACGAGATTAAGCTACACCTATAGTAAATGCTCAAGGATGTTGATTTTTCTTAACATTAGTATTTGAGAGGGTTTGTAATTTACCAAGGACTGTTGCCTGAATCTCACATACACCCTCATCTCTCATATTTCCCCTTGCCTCCCCCCATTCCACTATCTATACTTCCGATTTCACGTAATTCCAAGAGGTCAATGACATTTCTGACATAATAGTTTTTTTTCTACAAAATGACCTAAATAATAGTATGTAAAAAAAATAAAACCAACTGGCTTATCCATCAGCCTTCACCATCCAAAAAAGACCTAATCCTGTTGTGTTTGGATGAAAGAAGACAGTGGCTGGAAGATAGGAAGAAAGAGCCTAGGACTGGGGACTTGGGTTCAAGGCCAAGGTCTGCCTCTATGCATTTGGCTTTAGGTGGCTCCTTGCTCTTTGGCAACAGGGGAAGGCTGAACTTGGGGACTCTTAAGCCTCTTCTATTCCCCAAGTCTAAGAGTCTTAAACCTGTAATGTCCCAAACATGTTCTCTCCTCATGCTGGGGAAAAGTGTGAGGTGCCAGACCTGTGTGAAGCCCAGGATGCCACCCCTTCTTCCCCCACTCAGGCCTCACAGTTCACCTGGAGCTCCAGATCCATCCAAGTTTCCCATGCCACCTCAGCTGGGCCCCTCCAGGAAGGGGAGCTCTTCACACCAGCCCATCCATCCTCTTCTGTACTGGGGAGGGGAGAAAAATAGCTGCCAGAGATAGTAACTGATTTGTTCAGCTGGGACTGAACTAGGCGTAACTCCCAATATGCCACCACTGTTTCTTGAAAAAAGTTATTGTAATCATCTAGATAATGCTAAGTATGTATAGTTACTCCCCTTTTACAGATGAACGAGCCATAACTGTGTCAGCCTCAACTCGAGCTCTTTACAAGAAGTAACAGGCCCTAAAAGAAGTTAAGCAAAGGGCCTGCTAAGAGACAGAGCTGGGTCTTGAATCCAGGACTATCACAGCACACTCTGTCCTGTGCTGGGTCCCCTTCCTATTTGGAACTCAGTTTTCTCATCTGTGGAATGGGGGTGGTAGTCTTTGCTCCAGAACCTCTAAAATACCAGTCAGGAGTTCTTGTCCAAATCTAGGTCCCCACCCAGCAGCCTGGTGAGCTCCAGCGGTAGAGATGGGCCGGTGCAGACGTGACCATCCTGCCCGGGCAGGAGCACCACCACCAGACACACAAAAACAACCAAATAAATCAGGTCAAGGAACTCCTAATCCTTCCCGGCTGTGGCTGTTACCGCTCACCCGGCCCGCGAGGCAAGCGCCGCAAAGTCGGCCAAGAGGCGCCAAGCGAAGGCTGGCCATGAAGGCGGCCTCGGCCCCCGTGGGGGAGCAGGGAAGGCCCTCCCGGCGGGGTGAGCGGTAGCAGCCACAGCCTCCCTGACCCACTGCGGGATGGTCGCGTTCCGAGCCTCTGCCTATTTTTAGAGCCGGCTCTGGGCTCCGGCGCAAAGCGGGAAGGAAAGGGGGCCCAGGAGGGCACAAACGGCTGGGCAGCTCCTCCCTCTTGGGGCCCAAGCCCTAGGGCCTAATAAAAAAGGACAGAAGCGTTGGGGTTGGGGGTGTCATCCTCCTGTTCAAAAGGCCTGGCGGGTCCAGAGAGCTGGGCACGGCTCCCGGAGAAACGACCTCTGTTAAGTGGGCCCGGCAGCCTCCCGACGGTTGGTGTGTCTGCCTAGGAGACGGCAGGCCAGGTCGAGCAAGGCAGCGGCAGCAGAACTGGCTGGGGTGGAAGAGCCCAGGGAGCTGCCAGGTTCTCTGGATCCCTACCCAGCCCGGCGGCCGGCCACGCCCCCAGCCTTACCCTGACCTTGCCCTCCACTGACCACGCCCACCACTGACCACGCCTCGGGCCCCACCCGACTCCAAATGCGTGCTTCCACCTACACGTAGGCTCCGCCTCCTATGTGGTCCCGCCCCGCCCTGGCCCGCCCTACATCCTGTCCCAAGGTCCAGGGAGGTGTGGATGCAAAGGGGTGGGACGCCCTTGAGAGGAATAATACCCTCTTCTCCTGCGTGGGGTCAGGGAAGAGCATCCGGGGTTAGGGGCGGGGGGAAGATGACAGTGGCGCGGTCACTGGAAGCCTCTAAGCTGCAGGAAGTATCTGCAGGAGCCAGGCAGTCTCCGAGGCCCAGAAGCAGCCTTATATGGGAGGGCACGGGGAAACACACGTGGGACTTGGCAGAGGTCTCTAGGCCGATGCCCCAACCACAGAGTTCTGGGGGCTGAGGCCACGGTCGTGGGGAGTGGGGACAGCTGGACACACAGCCTCGTGACGAGTTCAGGAAACTGTTTGCAGAGGCCCAAGTCGCGGCCCAGACTTATAGGGGTGAAGGGCGGAGGATGGGAGGCGGAGCCTGTTCTCCCGGCACCATCTAGTGGGAAGTTTAGGAATCGGCGAGCGCAGAGGTGGGGTGGGGGAGGGGCCCAGAACCCGGAATTCTTCCTCTCCCTGGGTGTCCCTCTGGCGCCTACAGACCACCCTTCTGCCCAGTGTATTCCATCTCCGGATATGCCCCACATAGAAATGGGGGCCGTTTTGACGTCTGCCCTCCTCCCCTCAGCTCCAAGTCCTGGCCCTCCTTATGCTTATCTCTGGAACCTGCCTTCTCTCCATCCCAGTCACTGATCCCTGAAGTACCTGCTCTCTCTGCCTCTAATTTTGCTCTCTTCCTCATCCATTCTTCACAGCCACATAGTGTTTCTAATACAAATCTGGTTGTGTCACTCCTTTGACTAAAATACTTTTGTGGCTCTCATGGCCCAGATAACCTCAGTACTTAGGAGTTTCCACCACCCAGCCACACCTCTTGAAGCCTTGGCATCACTCTCAAGGGCTCTTTCTGTATTCCATCCGGTCAGGGCAGTCCTCAATTTTCATCCTTTTCCCAGCCATCTTTGTCTTCAGGCAGGGTCTGGCAGGAACTCTTCTCCTTGGGTGGTCTGTCCTGTCCCCAAGGTGTGAATTAGGTTCCCTGTCTGAGCTCCCACCAGCCCCCAGTGCACACTTGCCCTCAAAGAGCAGCCACGGCCTGGATCTTTAACTGCCCAGTCACTCTAGAGACAGGGCAACTTATTGAGACAGGAATTGCTTTGCTCCCCTGTGTTTCCCCCTCCCGCTTCCAAGCTGGTAGCCAATGCCTTTGATTTTCCCAGCCTTGAGGAACTGCACTGAGCTGAACACAAAAGCTGCTTGAAGTCTGGTGGAGCATTCTGACTTTTGAAAAAGTAACCTTCTGCAAGCAACTGTGCTAGGTGTTCCCCAGAGATGAGGAGGACAGAGAAAGGAGAGATGGCAACTGGCACACAGGGGACAGAAGTGGGGGGTCCTATGTGCAATAGTGTCTTCCCTTGATGGGTGATGGGAGCCATGGGGATGGTGGTAATGTACCTGGGGAGCTGGAGCCCAGGCCCTGGGGGACTGGCTTGTTTTCCAAAGTAGCAGGGCAATGGCAGTCACTGAATCTCCAGAAACCACATGGACTAGGACAACGGGCATCTCTGTGTGACCAGTGTGACCAAGGACAAGGAGGCACCTCCTCCATGCTTAGGTGCAGGAGGGGCCGGTAGGTCCCGCACAAGTCTAGGGAGGAGGAGGGAGGGACTTGGTAATGACTGAGAGGCTTTTCTGCCAACTCATAGGAAAGGGCTTAGAGTGAGTCTGTTTGGAGTTGGTTTACAGAGCATAGAAACAGTATTCTTGTTTGCATGCCAAGATTCCTACCCGCTACACCTGTCTGTGTACATCCCCAATACAGAGCTGTAACCTGTGTGCCTCACTCAGAACTGGATCCTCAGGGCCCAGCATGGTGCCTGGCACATAGTAAGTACTTGCTCAGAATGGATTTGTTAAATTCACTTTTCCACACAGTAGCTACAGAAATCCTTCTAAAATTCAAATCTGCTTCAGTGGCTGCCCCGTAGCCCTTGGAATAGAGTAAAATCCACACCCCTCTCATGGCCCACAAGGCCCACAGGGGTCACAGCTCACCTCCCTCACAACCTCATCTCTGCAGCCCATCCTTGCATGCTCCTCTTCAGCCGAAGCACACTATTTGCAATTCCTCAGACTTGCCGGGCTGTTTCATGCCTCTATGCCTTTTTGTAGGTAGCACCTTGAGCCTGCAGTGCCCTTTCCCCTTTCTCTGTCTGCTAGCTTTCAATTAGTCTTCAAAGCTCAGGGCGTTTCCTTCTCTTAGTCTTGCCTGACACCCTCCCCCAAGGCAGAGGAGAGCCTTCTTGCCCTGGAGCCTGCTGCTTATGCCCATGGCTGTCTTTCTCTTCTCCAAGCCCCATTTCTTAGACCTTGGGCTTCTCTGCTATAGTGAGTCCCCAGTGCCCAGCATGCCAGGTATACTGTAGGTTCTCCGTAAGTGTTTACTGTTCACTGAGCTGTAGTCTGTTCCTCTGAGGACTCATGGTATAACCATGGTATAACCCTTCTGGGCCTCAGTTTTCCTCCCTGAACAATGAGGGCATAGAACTCAATGGTTTCTAAGAGCCCTTCCTTCCCTCAGGTCAGCTTGGAAGCAATGGCATATAAAGCCTAATTTCCTTCTGTGCCCACAGGCCCCCTGAAGGCAGAACATGTTCATGCTCAGACATGCAGCTGCATACATAGCACCATGCACAGCCGCTTGGGAGCAAGCCCCTGCCTAAACAGCTGCATATGACACTCAGACAAAAGTGTATGTGGCCTTCTGGATGCAGATACTCTGTTCTCCCAGCCCCCATCTTCAGTCAGCTATTGGCCTTGACAGTGAAAAATTCAGAAACAGTCAGGTCTGCCAGTCCAGCAGTAAGTTAATATTCAAGGAATGAGCCTTCTGTAATATGCATGCCCTGAGGCTGGTGTCCTCTGGGGCTCCCCGCTTCCCAGCCTGCATGAGCAAGGCCTTCCCACCCCAGGCATAGACAGACACGGTCTGCCTGAGGCAGGGTGCTGAGACCCAAACACTTAGCTCCAGTTGCTTCCTGGATGCTCCCCTCCCAGTGTCTCCTCATTCACTCATTCATCCATCCATTCATTCAGCAATATCTATCTATTAAGTTTTTGTCATGTGCCAGGCCACAGCATATGCATCAGTAAATATGACTCTCTTGTGCCCTCAGGGGCTCTCAATCCAGTGGGGGAGACTGATGATAAGCAGGAAATAGGTGGTATAATTTTAGATCCGGAAAAATAATAGTATAGAAGGATTGGGGCTGGGGATTTAGCTCAGTGGTTTTGCCACCTCCTGCGCAAGTGCAAGGACCCAAGTTCGATCCCCGGTACCAAAAAAAAAAAAAAATACTGTAGAAGGATTACGATGATGTGATTAAAAACAAAAAAACAATTCAGGGAGGGCAAGATGTAACCAAAGCCTTTCTAGAGTGCTTTGGAGCAATAATCAAAAAATGAACCAGCCAGGGATTTAGCTCAGTGGTCCTGGCGCCTGCCTCGCAAGCACAAGGTCCCGAGTTCGATCCCCAGTACAAAAAAAAAACACTTTGGGGCCGCCTGTCTTGAAAACGCAAGGACCCGAGTTCAATCCCCAGTACCAAAAAAAAAAAGATGAACCAGCAAAATAGAAAACCAGGAAAGCCTTTCAAGTAGACTACATAGCAAATGCAAAGGCCCTGGGATGGGAGAAACCATGAAATGTGTTCAAGGAGCAGACAGGAGGCCATGTAGCTGAAGCTGTCAGCACAGGGAGAGTGACAGGAGAGTCAGAGCAGTGGGCAGAGACCAGATTATGCCTGGCCTCTTGGGCTGTCTGAGGAGCCTTAATTTCAAAGAGTTTTTGGAAGTCCTGGAAGGATAATCCGTCCCTTGCTCCAGCTCCTCAGCCTTGGGATCCTTCTTAGAAACTATGTCATTGCTGACATTGCCAGGGCTTCATCCAAGGTCCAGCACAGATAGTGACTGCCTAATGACCAAGTCAGGTTCTCCTGGCTCAAGGCTTGACTTAGTGGCTCAGAGGGGGCTACTTGGGCCACCAATGAGTCCTTGTGCAGTTCAGGATGGGGGCAGCTGGGCCAGATGAATACATGTAGATGCCCTATCCAATGAAAGGGCCTGGGTGGGGTTCCTATATAGATTTATAATAGAAATTGTGCTATTCCATGAATCATCACACTTGAACATAGGCTGGAATGGAAATTACTTCTTTTTGAATATTCAATTGCAAACTTCTGGATAAGATTTTCTTTCTGCTGACATGTGTGTGCATATGTGTTGTTGTTGCCCTGTTGGTGTCCCAAAGTGGATGGCCCATTGGGTCAGCCACTGCTAAATGTAAGGGCTCACCCAGCTGTCCCCTCAGTGACGTGATGTTGGCCAGAGGGGCACAGCCCACTATTTGGTCCACAGAGCTGACAAGAGTAAAATGGAGCTAGCCCAGCCTGGAGACTGGCCCTGCCCTCTTACAGCCTCCTTTTCATTACCCACCTGGGATCTAAGTCTCTAAGCTGGACATTTCTCCCAACCCCCTTTCCAGGACCTAGAGATAGAGCTTCATCTCATCTCAGAGTCCTCCTGTGGGTTCCACAGACATATGGTGGGCACCAAGGGAGAAGGACCCAGAAGCTGATCCTATTCAGCCCGTGGACTCTGGGTTCTGGGATCTGTCCTCACTGCTGTCTTACAGTGGTGTATCGCACATATCCCATCCTTCCTGAACTCATTAAGCCCTCAATGACAACTGCTCTATGTATGGACCTGAAGCCCCCAGCTAGGAGAAAAGTTGACCTCCCTCCCCAGGGACAGAGCTCAGGAAACTCAGAAAAAACAGGTCAGTGATTTTCAGGGGGAATAGGAAGCTGGGTAGCTCAGGGCTATACCCCCACATGTGGGCCAGTTTTCCCAAGCCAAGCCCAGGCTGAGCTATGCTGCCACTGGGTTCTGGCATCCCATCCCACCCTCAAGGCATGCAGTTAGTGGGAAGTGACAAATGAGCCTGAGGAAGTGGGAGGGGGGCTGACGATCGATGGCATTAACATGGTGCCCAAATTAAATATTGACTTTCTTGGTTGACTTTAGGGATGCCTGGATTGATGGTGGAGTCTTGCAGTGCCACCACAGGAGACAGGGACACACCAACCTGGAGCAGGACCAGTGGGAAGCTGAGGCCTGGGGGGAGTGCCTGTCCTGCTCTTGCCCACTTAGGAGCTGGGTGGGTGGGTGGTTGCAGGGAGCCTGGGGTAATGTGCCTACATCTCCATCTTGCACCAGGCAGCTTCCTCAGGGAGTCCAGAGTATGCTCCTCCCATAAGTCCTGCAATAAGAATTTGCAGAGTACCCAACACTCCCCTTGGCCCCCCTCCAAGAACCGTGGCTGCCCTGCAGCCCCACAAATAAGCAGAACTGATCTCTGTGATGTTATCCACTCCTAGGTCTCAGGACCCTGCCTCTCAGGGTGGTGGGCTGGTTATTTTTTTGATTGTCATTATGTAGGATCTGGGGGAGGGGTAAGGATATCCTCTATAGCTAACTCACCTTCAGAGCCTACAGCAGGTCCTGAGTTTTTTTCTCCTCCTTTTCAAAGCTCCATCTTAAGAACTGTCTACATTACTTTCATTTCTTCACCTTCCACTCACTTGACAGCCCACTCCAACCTGGCTTCCTGCCACATCAACAACTCTAGCCAGAACTCTCCTGAGTTCCAGCCCTGTGTGTTCAACCACCTACTTTCTACTTGAAATCTTTCCTTGACTGTTTTAGAGTTAACATGTCTGAGGCCAAATTCTCAGTTGTCTTCCCCAAAGAAGGCACTGGTGTTCTTCAGTGCCCCTAAGCCAACAGCATGGTCACCCACCCATGTCGGTGAGAAAAAAGCCCAAGAGTCACCTCCTCTCCTATGCCAAGTCCATACCATGGCTGACAGCTCTACTTACTACACACATATAGACCCCCTTCCTCCATCATAGCACCCCTCTAAAGTCGCCTTCATGTGCTCTTTACTAGTCTCTCTGAGTCTACCCTCACTCTTCAGAGACCACCCAATCCATTTCACATCCACCTAGTCATTTTTTAATATATAAATCTCATCAAGCTAATCCTCCACTCAACACCCTCCCTTGGCTTCCTCTATGCTTAAAGGACAAAATCCTCAACAGAGTCTCCCTTACTCTGGACATTTAGCATGTGTCTTGAGGATCTGAGAAGGCGTAGTCTTTCTGGAGTAGGTGTCCATGAATGAGTAAAATAAAGAATGAGAGGCACAGGCTGGGGTACTAGAAAGTCCTGACTGTGGGCCCCATGAAACTGCCAAGGTGGGCATGAGGAAGCACAGAGGAAAACAAGTCCAGCAAGGCAGGAGTCAGCAGAGTCCTGCCCCGGGTCCTCCCTCAGCCCACCAGACCACCTAATTTCCTTTTAATTGGTACCTAATGGAAGTGAATGAAACCCAATTGAGTTTTAATGTGTGCTCAAGTGCCAGCCTCAATCTGCTTCCCTTCTCTCAGGGTCTGAGGCTTTCAGTTAGGAGAGACAGGTTGTGGAGGCAGGGGCAGGAGAGGAAACACATCCTTCCCCCAGCCCTGCTGAGACAAGCCGGACACCAACTCATAGGTATCCCCAGGACCTTCTCCTACTGCACCACACCTTCTCTGTGCCCACTTGTATTCTCAGAATATCTAGATTTCAGGCTTGGGACCTTGTGACTGTTATTCCTGAAATGTTAACTTCATTGGATTAAAAAATGCCTAGCAGATTAGTAGAGCATGACCCTGGGTGTCTGAGTGGGTCTTGGAGGTGTGGACTAGGGTGCTATGTATAATCCCGTGCCTGTTCCTCCTTGGCACTGTTCCCCCATTCTGCTTCCTGGCTGCCATGAACTAAGTAGCTTTGCTCCACCATATTCTTCCATGATGCCTTGGAGCCAGCCAGCCAGGGACTGAATCTCCTAAAATCATCCATTAGATTAAACCTTTCCTCCTTTAAGTTGTGGGTCTCAGCAAGGGGAAGGTGACTGATACAGAGCTCCTTTGAGCTGGCACTGTACTAAATCACTTCCTGGGACCCTCTCTGCGGTGCATTGAGACAGGTCATGTTGAGGTACTTCCTTTTATCAGAGGACATTGAAAAGACTTGCCCAAGGGAACCACTTTTGCTCTGCCTAGAGCTGTGCTGTCCAGTGTGGCAGCCACCAGCCACAGGTGAGCATGTGCAATGTGGTGAGAAAGAATTGAGATATGAGTGTACGGAACACATACGAGAGTTCAAGGACTTAGTACAAAAAAGGACTGTAAACTATTTAGTAATGTTTTATATTGATTATATGTCAAAATGAAAATTTTAATATATTGGGTTAAATCTATTATTAAAATTAATTTCAACTTTTAAAACTTTTAAAATGTCTAAATTTAAAAAAAAATTGTATATAGTTTATGTGGTATTTTTCGGACATCCCCTAGGGGTAAGGTAAGGATGGTCTGCTCCCTCAGGACCACACAGTCTAGAAGACAAGAGAGGCTGTTGCTGACCTTGGGTGCCATCTTGCCTCCTTATTTCCTGGAAGAGAAGCCCCACTCAGGACCCCGGACAGAGTCCATTTGCGGTTCCATTTGTAAGATCGCACTGAGGCCCCGGAAGGAATAACTGCAGGAGTCAATAACACCCACAAAATGTTTCTCAGCTTTTGGGGGAGGGGCACTAGGGAGTGTTGCTGGGGATCAAAGCTAGAGCCTCCCACTTGCTAGGCAAGTGTTTTGCCACTGAGATACATCCACAGCTGCCTAGCATGTACCAGGGGAGAGATGGGGTGGGGTGGAGGGACAGAGACAGAGAGAATGAATCATCTCAAGTCATGCTCTGAATACCTGGGTAGAGATTATCAATATTCCCACTTTGCAGATGAGGAAACCGAGGCTCAGAGAGACCTGTGTATTCTGTCCTCTCATTCAATAGAGGTCTGCTGAGACCTGCTCTATGTGGCCTGGCTGCATGCATACACAGGTAGACACAGGTGATAGCTATTCTGTGTCATCAGTGTGGCAGTGGCAGTGTGCACCAAGGCTGGTGAGGCCCCAGTGAGTGCTGACTGGTGGGCTGAGCAGGGCAGTGGCCCTGCCTGATCCTGCATTTTGGAAACACTTAGGCCACTGATGAAGGGCTGGTGAATGGAAGCTGAGAAAATAAGGACAATGAGGTTAGAAACTCAAGCTCAGGCAACTGGGTGTGGGGGTATACACCTGCAACCCCAGCACCCTGGGAGGCTGAGGGAGGATTACAAATTCAAGCTCAGCCTGGATAATTTAGTGACCCTCTCTCAAAAAAGGGAGGAGGAGCTGGGATGTAGTTCAGTGTGAAAGCCCTGAGTTCAATCCCTAGTATTGGGGTGGGGGGAAGAGGGAGAAGGAGAAGGAAAGGAAGAGGGGAATAAAGGAAGAAGAAAGAGAAAAAGAAATTCAAGCCCCAGGAACAAATGGCGGGTTGTTAGAAATTGGCCCAAATGGAAGGGCTATCAGGCCAATTCATTTTACAAATAAGGAAACCCAAGTCAGACAGGATCTAATCCTGGTTCAAGGTCAAAGAGCAAGTCTGGGCTGGGACTCTGGGGTCCCTAGGGGCACAGGCTCCACCCCAGGAAAGCTCGGTCTTAAAGTGGGGGGTCTTAAAGCTGTCAGAAGTGTCTGCTGGCAGGTGAGGTTGCTAATGGAGCAGAATCAACAAGGCAGACACCCAACTTCCTACTCAAACCAGATGCAAAGGAAGAAAGTACAAGAGGGGGAGGGCAATACCACTGCAGTTCAGCCCAGCCTGTGAAGTCCACGGCTGGGAAGGAGGGGCCAAGAGCATAGGGAAAGGCACTAAGAAATCCATTAGGTGGTGGCAGGGGTGTCTTGGAGATGTGAGCCCAGCTGGGACATGGAGTGGGATCTACTGGCACAAGGTCAGGGACTGGGCTTTGTTTGTGCAAGCCTATCACCCTCCTTCTAGGAAGGAGTCCATTTCTGAAGATCTGCTCCCCCTCCCTCACTGCAGGAGCTCCTGAAGGGGCTGCCAATCACAGTGCCTAGAGCCAATCAGAGGCCTTCTTTCTTAGGAGTTTTCTAATTGAATTCAAGAGGAAAGTTTCTTCCCCTCTGGAGACAATACTGAGTAATGGGTGCTGAGAGGAGGAAGCTTGGTGGGCCCAGGGGATGAGGAATCCTGCCTAAAAGAAGGAAGCCCACACACATAGTGAACTGGGAGGGGATGGACATCATCTGAGGTGGGCCAGCCCCACATGCACACAGCTTGTGCCTAAACAGGCTGGCATTGGATTCTGCCTCTTCCAGCCACATCCCAGTATAGTCAATTATAAGCTCTGGAAGTTTGGAAAGTCACATCCCCTCGCTGAGCCTCAATCTTCTCATTTGTAAAATGCAGGAGTCACAACACCTGTCTTCCAACATCACATGAAGTAGTGCTTTGTACAACTTAAATGCTGGAGCTTCCTGAGGGAAGGGAGGTGGAGGAGTCTCCAGAGCACTGAGGGCCAGGAGCACAGACCTGGGAGGACTCTGCTTACACACCACTTCTGGCCAAGGCCCACCTCAGACAGGATTCAAATGGGACTGACAGGAAGCCTGTGCCATCAAGGGCTGCAAAACTCTGGAGAGGCCTCCACCCCTCCTCCAGACCCCTCAAGAAGGCCACTAGCTGCTGACACTCCACTCCAGCCATCTGTCCCTTTTTCCTTGACCCTCATCCGGACTCCTACATCACCTAATCCCTCCCTCAGCCCTCCAAGTAACTGAGTTATACTTCAGAGTCCCTTGGACCCTGCTAACTGTGCCCTGCTCCAGGTGCTGTCCAACTTTAGAAGAGCCATGTCACCACACTGCAAGACATTTCCACATACTGTTCCTCTGCACCCTCTTCCTGGGTACTCAGGGCTGAGCAAGTGTCTACTCACTCAAGTGTGTAAGACTGTAATCCAGCAGTGAGTCTCCAGGCCCTGCCCTCTGGCCCCAAGCCACCCTGGCTCTTCAACCCCACACCTACTGGAAGCCAGCCAGCCTGAGGCTCCTCCACAACCAGCTACTGTAGCTCCTGCAGCCTTGAGGCTCATGTGTCAAGAAGCTGACCTGAAGCTCCACCTCCAGCAAGCCTGGGTTTAAGACCCAGCTCTGCCTGACTGTGGCCTTGAGAAAGACTCTATCTCCGGCCTCATTTTCCCAACCTACAAAATGGGCAACTGAACACCTCCCAGCAAGGCGTCGTGAGGGGCTGAGGGTCACGTGTGTAAAGCTCCTGGGATACACCTGACCCCTTGTGCCTCACAGCAACCCAGTCCAGGCAGTTCTGGCCTCTGTGCCCCAGTGAATGGCAGCCACAACCATGGCAGTAACAGGGGAAAGCCAGTCATAGAGTCCCAACCCATAACCCCAACCTTCTCACCCCAGCCCATAGCGGGTCACCCAGGGAGCCAGCAGCAAAGATGAGGTCAGAGTCCAGCCAGCTCCTCCCAGTCAGGGCTGGCCTGAACCCATCACACACTCTGATGAGACCAAGTGAGGTGAACTAAGGAGATAGAGGGACAGTCAGGTCCAAGGCCGGGCCTACACCTGGAGGAAACAAACAGCTCAGCAGCCAAATCCACAGAGTGAAGTTTATTCCCAACAAAGTTCCCCTTCCCCCTCCCCAGCCCAGGACAGGGACAGACAGGCTGGGGCAAAGATGGGGCTCCAGTGGCTGAGGGGCCTTTGAGAAACAAGGAGGTACCCTGGCCCCCAGGCTACACCATGTCTGGCTCTCCCAGCCTGGCTGAGTCCTCTGTGCCTCCTGCCCAGCCCTCGGGAGGGGGAGGGGGCGCTGGCTCCCGGGTAGTTCCAAAGTGAAGTGTGAAAATAGAGAGATATATATTTCTGTGCAGTGGGCAGTCCGGTGTGGCACTCACACCTCTGTCTGGAAGTCGCCATCTGGTGGTTCTGTGGGCTCCCAGGCTGCTGCCCGGTGCAGGGTCAGCCGTTCTCGGGGCTTGGGGGGCAGTGAGCCCAGTGTCATAGATTTGAAGGTGCTCCAGCTCTGATGCCGCCGATGCTGGGACAGGCTGGGACGCTCCCCGGGGCTGGGCTTCTCCTGTGGAGAAAGCAGGAAGAGCCCGTGGCAAGGGGCAGTATCTTCTTACCCACCCACTGTTCAGGACAAACTGAGGATACCCCCAGAAGGCCAGTGTTGCCCAAAGTTATGGAGCACTCAGGGGTCAAAGTAGAGTAGAGTTCAAGTGTAGATTTGCCTGGCTCTAGTTGGGCCTCCTGACCATGCACCCATAGCGCCTTCTCACACCCTGCATAGACCAGAAAGATTGCTTGCATCCATCATGGACAACCTTTGGCGAGGCAGGCTGAGGCTGCCCAGGCAGGGTGAGAGGGCATGAATCCCTTCAACTGCCCCACCCCAGCCCAGGGGGACTCATGCAGCCTGTGCTCCATTCTCTGCCCCACCCAAGGACACACTCCAGCACTTCTACTGTCACTGGGGCCACAGGTCAGAGGTGAAACCCTGAGCTTCAGGTAGGGGCAGCCACAGAGGAGCCCTCACCTTGGCTGCAGACTGGCTGTGGTAGCGGTCGAAAGTGTGGAATTTCTGGTTGAGTTCATGGTACAGCTCCGAGTGCCGCTTCCGGGTATGCATCACCTTCTAGGAGCCACTGGACATCAGTGGAGTGCTCCCTTGGGCCAGCACCAGGGACCCATCTCCACAGCTCCTGCCTGGACCACCCAGCAGCCTGGGCCCCACCTCCCAGCCTCTGGGACAAGGCTGGCTCTCTCTCTGCCCCAGAGCCCAAGCCTGGGCAGGAGGGAGCAGTGGGAAGATCCCACAGAAACCACAGAGTCCTGGGGTCAGAGCCTGCAGTGGCCCCTCCAGGTACAGATGCTCCATCCCCTAACACACACTGCACTCACCTCAAAGTCCAGGTCTGAATATCGAAGCTTCTTCCGCTGGGAGGCAGCAAGGAGGAGGCAATGAGCAGAGGAAAGCATTTTACCACAGGCATAAGGCCCTGCAAACAGCCTGGGCCCAACCACACAAACTCATAACTCCCTGCCCCAAACTGTGCCACTGCTTCGTGTGCTGCCCATTACAATTTTGAACGTCATCCTTGACCCCTCAAACAGCTGCCATAGTTATTGCTACCTCCCACACAAGGAGCTCAGCACTGGGCCCTCCCTCAGTGGCCCAACCACGGGCAGGTGTTCACAGAACAAACCCACCATGATGTTGAGTGCACCCCTCTCCAATGCCAGCGTTGTTTTTTCTGTCTTTGTTATGCCTTCCTGTTTTTGCCATCTGTGGCAGGAGCAGGCACCAAATGTTCAAGAAACATTTTAATATAAAAACTAAACTTGTGACCCCTTTAGCTGCTAACTTAAATTTCTTTGAGAAGAAGTTAGGGAGTAGGTTTCCTTTTTTTCCCCAGTCTTTTTTTTGGGGGGCGGGCATACTGACGATTGAATGAAGCCCTTATGCATGGTTGGCAAGCACTCTACCACTGAACTACATCCCCAGCCCTTTTTTATTTCTTCTAAATTTTGAGATAGAGTCTCATTAAGTTGCCCAAGCTGGCCTGGAACTCAAGACACTCCTGTCTCAGCCTCCCAAGTAGCTGGGATTACAGGTATACACAATCACACCAGCTCAGGGGAGAAGATTTCTATGACGAACATGACCAGCCAATGGTTTCTGAGCAACAATGCTAGCCCTTTTCCCTATCCACATCCCCCTCATTCTTCCAACTAGAGTTCTAAAATGTTCTATAGGCCACTACCCATGGGCCATGGGCCATGGGCAACTGCCACTTGTTTGTTCCCAGTGATTCTCTGCATGGAGCTGGCTGGAGGGACGGGAAAACATCAACAAAAAACACCTGAGAAGGGCTACAGAGGGGCTTACAATATCTCAGGAAGAGAGGGGCTATTACCACAGGCCATAGATAGTGCTTGAGGCTGACTTCAGGATTAATAATGACTGTAACACCCAATTTTCTAGCACTTCCTACTTGCTCCACACAGAAATAAATGCCTTATATCATTCAATTAATCCTTCCAACAATCTTACAAAGACACTACTGTTATCCTCGCTTTGCACACAAGGAAACTGAGCCACAGAGAGAGTAAGTGATTTACTCAGTATCTCACTGCCAGTCAGCAGTGTCCAGAATGGAACCTGGGGTCATGTGATGCAGAGGTCCAGACCTCTGTTCTGTGGCTTCTCTAACAATTTAGTACCTTACCAGAGCCACAGTCTCCTCAAACGAGGACTCACAGTTGCCCCAAAGTAGGCATGAAAGCAAGAGTGAGGGAACTGAGAACTACACTCCCTCTGCATGAAGTCCAAGCCCATCTAAGGGATTCAGATACCCCAGGATTTCCCTGGAGCAGCCACAAGCCCCCACAGAGGGGGAAACACGCAGCATATACACCCTGGTGACTTGGGCTCAAGATGCTGCCCTGCGGAGGTTGATGGCCGTCCCTTTCTTCCTAGCTGCAGCCTGTGACTTAGACATGGTCCAGGCACACAATAAGCAGACCCCCTCCCTGTGCCCTGCCCCTCACCTCCAGAGAGCCCAGCTTCATGGTAGAGCCAGGCACTGTGCGGGGCATGGTCCGGCTGCGCTCCCCTGGCTCGGGCACTTGGCGGGCACTGGGGGTTGGCGGTGGTGGTTGGAAAGTCATCCCATAGGGGTTCTGGAGAGACCCATAGGCAGGGCCCAGCCCCAGACCCGAGTGGTCCACAGACAGGAAGCTGGGGTAGCCTTCGGTGTGGGTCAGTGCCTTGGCAGCCCGCCGGGGGGTCCCCTCGGGCCGGGCCCTGGGGGCATCCTCACCCCCTCCGCCCCCACTGCCAGGCTGCAGGCTCATAGTCCGCCGGGGCAGCACCATGTAGTCCCCCTCGGAGCCAGCCTCGGTTGGCCGCAGCCACGTGAGGTCCAGCTGCCGCAAGCCACCCTCCCCACACATGTACACAGGGTTGGTCTCCTGCGGGGGGGGTGGCTCGCCCAGCCCTGGTGAGGCTGCCATGGGCACCAGGATGTTCCCAGGCAGCGGTGAGAAGCTGAGGCCACCCTCAGGACCCACAAGGCAGGACTTGGGCTCCTCGTCCTCGTCCAGGGACAGGCGGGATAGTGTGCCCGTGATGGTGGACGGGTTGCAAGTGTTGACCTCCTTGAACAGAACTGAGGACAGGAGTGGGAGGGATGAGTGAGCTCTGAGGAGAAACAGCCCCCAGACTCCCTTGCCTGGGCTGGGCAAGTACCAAATCTGCCCTAGCACAGGAAGGGAAACTAAGTCCTGGAGAGTTGCTTGGGTGGTTGGTACTCTCACACACCAGAGGGGATAAAAGACACCTGGTTCAGAGGCCCATGGGGAGGTAGAGCTCCCACAGGGGCCTAGTGCACATCCTGACCTCTACCCTACAGCCCAAGGCTGCCAAAGGGCCCTGTTCCTCCCACACCCTGGGCAGCACCTCCCCAGGAGACAGGACAGGAAGCTGCTCCCCAGATGTATACAGTAAGTGGCCTTCACATCCTTGACCCCACCTCAGGGCTGCCTGATGTCAAAGCTGGACTCCAGCAGCCATGCCCCCATCAGGGCCTCCCATGATGGGGCCTGGGCCCCCCTTCTTGCCCATCCCTGGAGCTGCTGTCAGCTCTATCCCAGCAGACTCACCTGTTTGACAGGCCAGATCCACATCCTTTTCAAAGTCTGACTATAGGCGGAGAGGCAGAGAGCAGATGGGCAGAGGGAAGATCAGTGTATCAGGGGAAGGGGAGCTCGGGTCCCCATCCCCAGCTCTGTTCAGTCTGCCCACCAGAGGTGCTTCCAGTAGCACGCTGCCCAACAAAGCCCAGCGGGGCAGGTGGGCAGACTGAATGGGGAAAGTTCTTGCCCAATGCCACCCCACTGTCAGTGTCTGAGTGTCAATCAAACCTGGTCTCTGCCCCATGCCCCTGTTTCAGGGAAGGTGAGTGGCTTAGGGCAGGAGGAGGGGGTGGGATAATTAGGCCTCCTTACTCACCAGGATCTGCAGCTGCCCATTCTTACATGAGTCAGGGGAGTCTTCACTCTCATCGGCCCGACACACACCCATCTGGCATTTTACCACATCCTGGACCTAGGAGCAGAGGGCACTTGCTGGGCCTCAGGTCACTGCAGGCCCCCAACTGCCACTGGTTGTGTCTCCCACCCTAGGAGCCCTGGCACACAGGCAGGTGTGAAGAAAAGACATGCATCCGGTCCCAGGGAAGATGATAACACTGGGCTGGGCTGAAGGGAAGAAAGGGCCCCAGGAGGCCAAGCCAAAGCTGCCCAGATGATCAGCGTCTGGCACCCTGGGCTGCCCAGCTGGAGCCGGAAGCAGCCTGGTCAGTCCTCAGTCCCCCTGGTCCACTCAGTGGGAGAAGCCAGAGGCCTGGCAGGGTATGATGGCCAGGCAGGGGTGGGAGAGGCCCAGCCCACCTCTCGGCGCAGGAAGCAGTGCACAGCGGTGATGACAAAGCCTTGTGCAGAGTTGAAGACAGCAAAGAGGGCCTGGAAGAGGACGGAGCGGCGGTCTGTCATGGCCAGGACAGCAGACATCCAGGTGAGCGCCAGAAGGGGCAGCACTACACAGGAGCTCCAGAGTGAGGCCCTGTGACAAGAGTGGCAGAGGGTCTCTCAGAGTGACACGCTAGGGGACAGGGTGGCAGGAGCCTAGGCCTCCACTTGACCTGGGGACTGGTAGGGCCCCAAATTCCAGGACCTCAGTAGTGTCCCCAAGTAGAGAGCCATGGAAACAGAGAACAGAACTGTGGGTCAGAGCAGGGGCCAGGAGAACTAAGAGAGACAATACAGTGGGACTGAGGCAGGGACAGAGGCAACATCAGGAGACAGAGACAGAGAAGGTGGGAAGGAAGAGGGGAGAGAAGCAGAGGCAGGTAGATGCAGGCATGAGGACTGTCAGCCCCAATTTCCCCAGAATCACCTGGGGAGCTTTGTGAAATACACAGGCCAGGGCTACATCCCCAGAGATTCTACTTGGGTAGGCTGAGAGAGGAGGAAAGAAAGAGGGACAGGGAGAGAGATGACAGCCATGGTGAGAGAGAGAGTATGAGACAGAGACACCCAGACAGAAAGATTAAACAGGCAGAGCACGAGGAGGATGCCAGGGCACAAATCCTTGGGGAGAAGATGGGGCCAGCACCGGCAAGGCAGAGGCTGTCCACCTGGGTCCCCTCGGAGGAGCTGCCTGGCTCCCAGCGGCTGCTCAGAGCCCTGGGCAGCAGGGTTATAGCTAATCTGGGGGTAAAAGCTGAGGTCAGGGCCAAGCCTACACACTCCAGCCTCTTTGCCAGGGGAGAGCAGAGAAAAAAGGGACAGGTCCTGGCTTCCCGGCTGCACCCCACACACACACCTGTTACAGACACGAGGGACAGGAGGGCTGCCTCGCCCTACTGGGCCGGTGCCATACCCGGCCTACCTCTGCCCACAGCACTCGGCAGGTGGGGGGAGTCAGGCACAGCTCCAGACAGGTCAGAGATAGCTGGGGAGGCCAAGGCAGAGAGATGGGCAGGGGGGCAAGACCTGTCCTAGGAAGAGTGACTCAGGGCTTTTCACCCCCGTAGGGAGCAGGCACAGTGGTCTCTGAAGCTCTTGGAGGTGGAGCTAAGATCAAGAGAGGGTCTAATCACAGTAATAAGAGCTACCATTGATTAGTCACCAATTCTGTGCCAGGCCCTATACTGAACACTTTACATACATTATTTCAAATTGTGATCAAAACAACTTCAATAAACAGGCCTGGGGGCTAGTATCTCGATTTACAGATGAGGAAACTGGAGTGTACCCAGCTGGGCAGAAAGAAAAGAGCTGGGACACAAACCCAGCTTGGCTGACTCCAAAGCCCAAGCCTTTAACTGCTGGTTCAGCAGACACGACAGGGAGGCAGATGGCAGGGCAAGGCAGGGGGAGGTCTCCACTCCTCAGAGCTCTGCAATGACAGTGCAGGAGGCCTCCAGGGGTCCCGGAGGTGTGCGAGATAAAACTGGACCTCCACTGCTCAGGGAGGCTCAGATGGACCTGCAGCCCTGGGGGCAGGGTGGGCCCGAGCTCTTGTGGATCCGTTCTACTCTTGCATGTCTCAGTTTTAAGATTCTTGGCTTCTGGGGGGTGGGAATGGGTTCCAGTGAAGTACTTGTCTTCCTCCATGACTCTGTCTCCAATTGATTTTAAGATTCAATGCCTCTGAATTCTAAGTCTCAGGATTCTATGACAGATGATAAGTCCATGATTCACTCATTCTAACAGTCTTAGCTTCTGATTGTCTTATTCTAAGATTCTATCATTCTAATTCTAAGGTTCCATAGCTCAAGAATTCGAAAGGCCTAAGTCTCTGAGCCTCTGTAGGTTGGTGTTGTGAGGAGGAGGAGGAGGAGTCTGTGGCTGTGCCTGGATAGAACATTAGCCAGGAGCAGGGGCAGGGGTGGGAGGGATGGGTGGGCGAAGGAACCCAGCACCTTGGGGAGACACAGACAGTCGCTCCCCATCGCTCTCTGCCACCTTATCCCGAGCCTTGGAAAGTGCATGGCAGTAGGAGGGCAGGCCAAGCCCTCCAAGGCACTGGGCTGATGATATCCCTCCCTCCTCCCACCCTGGGCACTGTCCCCCCATTCCTTTGCCCCAACCCACCCCCCACCGCCCCCCAGGGGACACGACTAACATGGCGTTCCTGGCCGAGGCTGAGCTGAGCAGGGGGCTGGGGACCGCTCCACACGCTGAGCAGGGGAGGAGCAGGCTGGCCCAGGGGCACCGCTCCGACCTCAGGGGCGGCACAGACATGGGAGAAGGGGGAAACACATGGGAAGCCGGGAGACAGGGGCAGAATGAGCCCCGAGAAGGGTGGGAGGGGAGGGCAGACGAGAGAGAGAGAGCTGGGTTAGGGTGGGTGAGGGGCTGCAGCTGAGCACTCCCGGTGCCCACCTTGCCTGCACCCTTGATGCACCAAGGTTGGGGAGCCCCAGTCTGCATCATCAAGCCCTGAGTCTCCAAGAGTGCCCTCAGCCCTCCCTCCCTGCACCATTTCCCAGAAAGGCCAAGTCCCAGAGGCCTTTCCTTACCCAGCCCTCTGCTTCTTGGATTTGTCAGAGATGCCATCACGTGCCATGAGCTTGTTGAAGACAATGATTCCGATGAGCATATTCACCTGGGGGGCCAGTGGAGTGGAGTGGGAGAAGACAGGATCATGAGGTGCCCTCATCATGAAACTCCCCAGTGGGAGCTAGAGGGCAGGGAGGAGGCAGAGGGATGGAATCCCTGGGGCCACATCCCTCCCAGAACCCTGAAAGGGGCACATACCAGGACAATGACAGCTGCAGGTCCCACAAAGGCATACAGCAGGCCACCTTCCAGGGAAAGCCAGCAGCTGGGGTAGGGGGAGAAAAAGGGGTGTCAGAAACCCAGCAGGCTCCTTCCCGCCCTCAGATACCACCCCTTGATCCCCAGGGCTGCCATGCCCACATCACTAATGGAGATCCAGCCTCAATGGGGTGAGATGGAGCCATTGGCCTTTGCTGAGCCTCAGTTTCCCCTCCAACGAAAGTCAAGAACATCAGGTCCAGCTCCTGGGGCTATCATAGGAATGAAATAGGCTGACCCGAGTTCAGTGTTCTTTGAGATTACCCAATCCCAGTAGCTTCTTTTTATAGCTGGGGAAACTGAGGCTCAGAGATAGAGAGGAACTTGCCCAAAGACCTACAACAGGTATAGACCAGGATCTCAGCCAGGATCTAAGTCCTAATGCCCAAGCCAAACCCTTAACAGACTCCCTCATCCTACCCCCACCTGCCACGGGAGGCCCACGTACTAGCTGGATGTACCATATCCTTTGGTGCGGGTAAAGCCAACAGACACAGCCACCACCAGGGCGGGCAGACCTGGGGGAGTGGGGGAGCAGGAGAGCCAAAGTGAGATGGCTGCCTGTGCTCAGGGACCCCTCATTCCTCTACCCATGAGTCTAGGTGACCCTGGTGCCCAGAGAGCTGGGCCTGCGCCAGGGCCAGAACAGAGCTCCCGGCTGCCCCTGCCCCACAAAGCCCAGCAGCAGAGTCCCGAACTGGTCCTGCTCACCCCAGCCCAGGCAGAGGAAGCGCTTGCGAACGAGGCGGGTGCGCATCCGCCCAATGACAGCCAGGTAGGACTGCCAGGCCTCAGTGAGTACCCAGCAAAATGAGGACAGAAAGAAGAAGTGCAGGAAGGCAGCCGTCATGGTACATACGCCCTGCAGGGACAGGGAACCAGAGGGAGTGGCCCTGAGCAGCCGCCAGGGCAGGAGGCACTGCTTCCCACATTGGCTGCTGGGCACTGTTGCGGACAGCCGCCTACCCGAGCGCCACCCCCAACAGAGCCCTGCCAGGCACCCCCGCCTTCCTGCACCCACACACAGCACGACACAGGCCTGGTGACACGCACACAGCACTTGGCATCCAGAGAGGCGGGTAGGCAGGCCACACACACACACACACACACACACACACACACACACACGGGGCTGACAGGGAGGGGATAGACAGGAGCACCTGCCACATCATGGCCAGGCAGGCCCCACACCTGGCACTCACAGTTCCAGCACTGTGCAAAGAAGGCCAAGGGGGCATGAGGGATACAGTCGCCTGGGTCATCCACAGGCAGATGGGAAAGGAGGCCTTGCAGATATGAGGAAACCCAAAGCCACCAGCCAACATGTGTGCACCTAAGTGCTCAGCTCACACACACGGTTCACTGCTGTACACAAACACTCATCACTGATTACACCTCCCTCCCCAATGCCCTCACGGATGCCCAAACACTACTTCCACATACCCTCTCCCCAGCGTGCAGCTGGACTGTACACACACACATCCACCCCTAGGACATCCCTACAAACACACCCACCCTCACCTGCACGCACCCTCCGCCCTCCCCTCGGCACCCCCCAGAGCCTGCACCTGCCTTGCTCAGCACCCTCGATTGGCCCACAAGGATCAGAATGTTGGAAGCCAGGATGGACAGGCAGAAGTTCAGCAGGATGATGGAGCGTTCAGATTTTATGAACCTGACAGGGCACAGTGGACAGGGGCAGAGGTGCTGGCTGCCTGCCTGACCTGCAGTAGCTGGCCACCTGCTGCCCTGCCCAACATCCAACCTACCTCCAGAAGGCAGCGTAGATGGCAAGCAGCGTGAGCAGGGCCATGCAGGATACGGCACAGCCAATCACCAGGGGGACCGAGGGGGCACCTGCCAGCTCCAGGGTCTGCAGGAGATGGGTTTCTGGGCAAGGGCACAGCAGGGTGCCCAGTCTCCCTGTCTGGTGTAGACTGGCATACCCAGGTATAGAGGGCACATGATATTATTCTCACATGAGCAAGACCAAGCCAGATCCCACAAGTGGGTGCATTTTTACTCCCAGTCACACACACTCTTCCACACACAACCAGGCACACACATGTGCACGCCCACACACAATGTCCTGCAGGCAGGTGTCCTGGGTATGAGTATCATCCCAGGGGCACAGGCTTCCATGTGCAATCCTGCAAGTATGCCTCCACCGAGGCATATTAAGGATCACTCGGATGCGCAGCAATAAAGTCACAGATGGCCCCTTGCAGCCCAGGGGCTTCCTCCCTTGCCCAGCCAGGCTCCTGTCTTCCACTCACCAGGTCCTTCGGCGGCTGGGCCAGGACAGCAAAGGTAGACAGGTGCTGACACTGGCAGCGGGTGTGGGCTGCCTGGGTCTCCAAGGTCTGGCAGCTCTCAGTGTCCCAGTCCCCCGAGCTGGCATCTCTTGGGTGGGGGAGAGGTGGTGTGAACCCTGAGCCCAACTCCACAGCCCCACCAGTGCTGGCCACTGTCCAGGGACAGGTGAAATCCTGGGCAAAGCCACATCCATGAGGGGTTAGGAGGGAGCACCAGGATGTGCTCTTGATCCCTCCAGACCAAGGATGGCACCAAGGAACCCTCTGGCCACCCAGGCAGAAGACTCTTCCTGATGAGGGTTCTAGGGCTGCACCCTTCCTCATCCCGAGCTGCCCCCAACTCACGCTCTGGAGTAGTCCCAGCTGGCACAGTGGGGATCTGTGGTGCCCTGGGGAACAGAAGACACGCGTGCAGTCTAGGGTGGGGAGCTCACCACCCATGACCACCACCATCCTGCCACAGCAGCTCTTATTCCCAGGTCAAGGTTCAGCCCAGAACTGAGGACAGACCATGTCTATCGGACACACCTCTGGCCACCTAGCTGGGGTAACCTCAGTGTCCCTGCCTGGGCCCCCACTCACATTGATGATGTAGGAGAGCTCCACTGTGATAAGGGGCTCAGCTGGAGGCTGGGTGGGGGGTCGCACAGTCACTGTCATCACCCGGGAGGTAACAGCTAGTGGAGGCCTGGGGGACAGGAAATGAGGTCAGCTCCTGCCAGCAGGTGTCCAGACCAATGAGAAACTCTGAAGCTGCTTTGGATGGGTGTTGAGAGCTATTAGGGCTTCAGGCCCATGGGAAGAGCTCAGTGTGGCCCTGGACTCTGGGTGAGGTCTAGAGTGCCAAGTCCTGGATGCCAGCACAGCCTGTGGGAACTGCATGGATGTCTTTGAGAAACAACCACGTCCAGAGCCAAGTGAAGGGTCCCCGAGGGTGCAGGGCAGCAGGTGCATCACTCTGCTCAGGTGGACCCACCTGGGAGGTGGCAGGATGAGGCCCAGGGTGCGGTAGAGCACAGCACCGATCACAAAGTATGAGGAGTCATCAGGGTCTGCTGGGAGGAGACGCTGGTGCGAGTGGCCCGGACCAGGGGGCACAGTTCCTGGGCCCCTTCCTTTGCCAGGGGTGCCTGCTGCCCCAGGTGCGGCTGGATTCCCTGGGGAGGAGAGGCTGAGCACCTCCTTGGGCAGGAAGAGGCGGTCCTCTGAGTGCCGCACCCAGTCCTTCATGCCCCTGCGGCCCCGCATGGGAAACGTGATGTCACTGGACACAGCCGAGATGGGCTCTCGCTGAATGCTGATCACTGCAGTGGGAGGAGGGTGGGCAGAGTGCACAAGAGACAGGCCACAGGGGATAGACCCAAGGGAAGAGACAGACATGGGGAACACCCAGCAGGGAAGGCAGACACAGACATCGAGGGTGAAATAAACACAGGGAGGGGCACACGTACCCAGAGCCAGACAATGCAGAGATGGAGGGAAAACATGTGGAGAGAAAGATACAAGCATGGAATTAAATGCGGGAAAGAAAGGGCCCAGACACAAAAGACAGAAAACCAGGAAAAGCCCTTTGAAAACCACCCCTTGCCCACAGTGGTCAGGGCTCTGTCACCTCCAGCAACACCCGTCCCCCCCGCCGCCTCCTTGTACCCAGATTGTCCGTGACAATCAGAGAGCTCTGGAAGGCCTTGAGGGCATCGCCCACCAGGTGAATGAAGTCTTCCACGACACGAAGCAAGTGCACAGAGCCAGGGGACACCTGGGGACAGAAAGTGTGTAAAGCTGTGGGAATTCAAGGTGGGGAAGGGTCAGGAAAGAACCTGGAAGCTGGGCCTCACCTGCTGAGCATCATCCCACTTGTCCTTGTTCTCTTCATCTACCATGAAGCTCACTACCTGGAAAAAGCGCTAGGGAAAGAAAAAGTAGTTTTAGCCTGGGGGACAGGACTTCCCCACTGCACACTTGCCACCACCAGCAGCCTCTGCCTCAGGGCCTCAGCTTCCCCCTCCATTCAGTTTGGGGCCTCTCCACCCTCCTTCCTCCCAGCAGCACGGGGTGGTACCTGCACATCGTCAGCAGAGGGCACATAGGTGGCCCTTTTGAAGGTGTCAGTGACATTCCTCAGAATGTCCACAGAGAAGAGCAGGTCCCCACTATAGTAGGTGCGGCGGGCCAGTAGCTCCTGCAGGCTGCGCACCACTTGTGACATGCCTTCACCCGCTAGCATGCGCTGCCCCTTTGCCAGGTGCTCCCGGAGCTGCAGGTGACATGTGAGTCCCTGTCACTGGAGGGCCAGGTGGGAGCTGAGACCAGACCCTGACCCATCCCACTCCCATACACCCAGTGCTGGCAGCCAGGAGGACAGAGGGTGTACAAGATCAGAGAGATGCTCAAAGGGGCTCCCAGGGGAAACAGAGTTCAAGAAAGAGACTCAAAGAGAATCCTAAAAGATACTTTTAAAAGACTGCAATAGAAACACCTAGAAAAAGAAGGTGCTCAAATGTATATATCAAAGATGATAAGCCAGTATGTGGACAGGGCACCCCGTCCACCCAAAGGAGTCAGACACCTTCTAACATACAGTACACAACTACTCAGTCTCCTGTGCTCTCTCAATCACAACCTCCAAATGCAGAGACCAATCAATATCCCAAACAGTCAGAAATATGGACACATATATGCTGATACCATCCTAGCCCCATGGCAGGCCCTGGGCAGGATCCTGAGAACACAAAAATAAATTCAACTTTGCCCCTGTCTTTAAGAAGCGCCCCCAGTCTAGCATAGCACACGGACACTCAGATAAGCATTCTTGACACCTAATAACTGAGTAGCTCAGGGGGCTGTAGGAGCACAAGGGTAGGCACCACCATTAAGGGAAGATACTTGAGAGGTAGGCCTTGAGGTATGAGGAGTTTGCCAGACAAGGAGAGGCAGCAGTGGGCACAGCATATGCCAAGGCATGTGGGAATGATTAAGCCTTAAGCTTCCTCCAGCCCCTACCAAAGACTGGGACAGAGCATGTAGCACCCCAACCTGGCAGGGCACACTCACTGACAGATACAGGTAGCGGTATTCATGGGAGATGCAGCGGGCAAAGCTGGGCAGTCCCCAGTACGCCACACCCTGTGCACTGAGGAGACAGCGGCGGCTGGCAGACCCTGCAGGGGACAAGAGGGTTGGGCAAGGGAGCTGAGCTCACGTACTCCCTCCACACCTCAGGATGGAGAAGGCTGGGGGTCTGCAAGACAGTGACCTGCCCCTTACCCGTGGCATTGGGGGGGCACTTGTTGTAGATGATCTCGCCAGCCGCCGCCTTCTTCCACGTCATCAGCATCACATACTCATCCCTGCACATCTCATGGAAGGCTGCAGGTGCAGGGGAGGGGCTCAGCTGGGCTCACACACATGCCCCCTCCCCACTGGGGCAGTGCAGGCATACCTGGACACCTCTTCTCACTGCATGGCTTCACCTCCTCTCCAGTACCCTCGCAGGGGTAGCCCTGTGTACCTGAGGCCTGGCACATGCGGAAGCGGCGCTGCCAGCCTGTGTCACATGTCTTGGAGCACAGACTCCATGCATTCCATGGCCCCCACTTGCCATCAGTGGCTATGAGAGAGGGGAAGGGTGAGAGGCTACAGGTGCCCCCAAGACCAGGCTTGCCACCTGCTACCCTCACACTGAGCACTCACCAGGGCACTCGAGATTGTTGCACTCGCGGGTGTCAGTGAGGGCACCTGTGCACGTAGCCCAGGATGGGCCTGCCACACTGCACTTCCGGCTGCGCTGTTGGGTCCCATTGGCACAGGATGAGGAGCATGGGCCCCACGGACCCCATTCTAGCCACTGGCCTTCCACTGCATGGGGAGACACAAGCAGGGGTGGTCGTTGAGCAGAGCACAGGTAGATTGGCAGGGGCAGAATACCACCGGGAGACCGCAGTGCCTGCTTGGCACTTGGACCTATGCCAGGCCAGCCTCACTTTGTAGGTGCACGAAGGGGTCAGGAGTGAGCAAGCAGGTAGTCCCTGGGCCTTATCCTGCCCGCCTGTCACCAGCTCCAGGAAGACAGGACACATCTTCACTCAGCACCGAGGTGCAAGTCCTCTTCTGGCTAAGGACATGGGTCTGATCTTTGCCCACTCTTAAGCCCACCTTTGTGCTCTCTCACAGTCCAGCTGCCCAGGAGCACCAAAATGCTTTTGACAGCAGGGGCAGCCAGGGCTTATAGGAAGAGGTGCTGGCAAGTAGCCTCCTTTTGATGGGGTCACAGAGTGCCAAGCCCAATCAGGGATGGGGCTCACCTCCCACACTGGCAGGTATACTTCTCCAGTCTTCCCCATGCTTGGTCAATGTTCATGGGGCCCCCTGGGGCAGGGCTGTGGACCTGACTGTCTCCCCTGGGTCTCCCGACCCCCAACCCCACCCAGCTGGGCAGCGCCTGCCTATAAGCCCCCAGGCGCTACTGACCCGGGCAGGCGGCCATACTGCAGAGCTTAGTCTGCAACTCGGGACCCTCGCAGGCCTTGCCGCCGTGCTGGGGGGGCACGCAGGTCCGCATCCGGCTCCGAGACCCCCGCCCGCAGCTGCGGGAGCACAGGCTCCAGGACCCCCACTCCTCCCACACGCCGTGCACTGCAAGGAAGCACGTGGCCGGTGGCAGGGCAGCACCTTGGCCCTGCCCACTGCCATCGCTTGCCCATCCGCCCACCAATCAGGAGCTCCGCAACTCTGTGGCCACTCCTTATTGGCTCTGCCCTGGGGTTCTACTGCCAGGGCGATCTCTCAGTCCCCAGGACTCGGCCCTTTGAGGGAATGTGGAAGACACAGGCTTCTGGTCCCAAGTCATACAGGGCAGATCCTGTGGAGACCTGGATGAGGAGAGTAGGACCAACCCAGGAGGGCAACCAGGCATCTTCCTCTCCTGCTCTCCTGAGGGCGCAGGAAAAGACCCAAAATCCACCCCACTCTACCCTTCCCACCCCCAGACCCACAGCCTGAATCCAACATGGCAGGCCTGGAGCAAAATGCCCCTCCCAGCCCCAAGCTCACAGACACACAAATAGACAAGAATCTCTACATGGACACTGATACACTGAGCTCACATGCTGGAACACAGCTTTCCCCCAGCCCTTTGCAAGCACCTGCCACCCCAGGTATCAAGAGCCCTCCCAGGTAGACCCTGCTCTCAGTTCACAGCCAGGCACCATTATACCCTCAGGGAACAAGAATAAGACTGGCTGCCCTGCCACTCACCAGGCAGGCACATGCATTTTCTCAACAACTACATGCTTCCCTATAGAGGACCTAAGGGTCTAGGGGAGGTTCCTGGAAGAGACACAAGCCCAGATCAGGGAAGAGACTGTTGGGAAAGGCTTCATTTAAAAAGAAAAGTGGCATTCATCTTAGATCCTCAAGGACAGGCAGAATTTTAATAGGCAAGGTAGGGAAGGGAGGGTAAGACAAGAAGCAGCAAATGCAGGGAGGTGGGAAAGTTCAAGAGTGCTCATGAGGCCAGGGCTGGGAAACACAGAGGGCAATGTAGGTCAAAATGAGCCTTGTCTATCAGGACATGGGCATCAGAGGAGCGTGGTGCCGAGAACTGAGCCCAGCGGTGTGGTCAGATTCAGCTGTGTCCCTCGCCAGGCTGGCATGGTGCATGGGGCTAAGCATGGTATGAGGGACAGGCAAATTTGTTGAATGAAAGGAAGGGCCAACCAAGCATTTTTGGAAGAGTCATGTCCCAGGTAGGACCTAACCCTGCAAGCACTCGGGGCAGGGAGGAGGATGGGCCTACCTGGGCAGGTGGCTGAATTGTTGCAAGGCCGGGTCTCCCGCAGGGGCCCGCTGCACAGGGTCCCATAGGGGGAGGACACGCAGGAGCGGGTCCGCACCTGCAGACCCTGCCCACACGTCAGGGAACACACGCTCCACGGGGACCATTCCTCAGCCGCCGGGTCGCCTACGAGAAAGGGACAGTGTCGGCGGCAGCGGGCACTTCCCAGGCCCTCGATTTCATGGAGTGGAGGAGCACCACCAAGATGGGCGCAGGCATCACGAGGACCCTCCTACCCTGACCCCAAGTGGCAGGCTCTCTGAGAAGCAACCCAGCCCTGCTCACAGGCCTTATGTGGCAGAGAGATGCAACTGAGCTCCAGGACATAGACACAGACGGGCACACACCAAGCACACACGCCATCAGACGCCACACAGTCGGGCCCCCGCCACAGAGGGAGGGAGGCGGGCCCGAGTTACCTGTCTGCGCCATGTATAGCCCAGGCTCATCTGCAGACCTTGGCCACTGGGTTTTCACCTTCGGTTCCTCTTCCGGCTCCTCACCTGGAACACGGAGGTGGCGGCAGGGGCTCAGCAAAAACCAGCTCAGTCCTGCCACAGTGCCACAGAGGGCAGCCTTGCTGGTCCTCAGCCTGAGGGCTTGGAACCAACTGCAGGTGATGCAGAGAGAGCATTACATCCTGCCCTCTGCCCCCTGCCACCATTTTACAGATAAGGAAACTGAGGCTCAGAAGGCCAAACAGGACTGGCCCTCAGTCTTGCAACCACTTCTTGCTTCAGCCAGACAGGGAGACTGGAGACTGCTCATATTTTTTTATGAGCTTGGGGAAGCATCAGTGCTGAGCCTGCCCATACCTGTCTCCTTCAATCCTCTCGCCAGAAGAAAGGAGAATCTCTGTTGAGAGGGGAAGAAACTAGGACCAGAGAGAGGGAGTGACTTGGCCAACAGCACACAGCTCAATGAGCCTGAAGCTCAGGCTCTTTCCCCTCAAAGGGCTAACTCTCCATCCCACACCTGCTTCCGGGACACAGCTCATGCTGGGCCTGGGGCCAGGCCCAGGGCTAACTCTGCTTCCCAAGCAGTCCTGGACTGTGACCTGGAAGCACAGGTCAGAATGAGGCTCCTCTGAGACCTGAGGGCCTAGGCCTGGGTCTACACCCAGCAGACCCTCCTTCCACTGCCCCTGCGGCTAGGAGAGCAGCAGGTGCTCTAAGAGGCAGCTGCTGCCTCAGCCCCTGACCATGCTGAGCTCTCAGCTGCCTGGATTTATGTGTCTGGTCTAGGGCTTGACAGCTCCACCAGCCCCACAGACTTCATTCTCCCAAGCCTGCCCTGCATAGATAGGAACTGCTCCAGGCCTCTCCTTGTGAGCTCTACTTTGGATCTGGAAAGTTCCCCATGTGTTAAAGGATTGGTCCCCAGCTCAGCAACACAAGGAGGTGGTAGAAACTTTAAGTGGCAGGGCTTAGTGGAAGGTCTTCCAGTCACTGGGAGCATGCCCTTAAAGGGGATAATAGGACAACCCCTACCCTTCCTTTTCCTCTCGTTTTGTTTCTGGCCACGAAGTGATTGGGCTTCCTCCACCACACCTTCCCACTGTGATGTGCTGCCTCGCCACAGGCCCAAGAACAACAAAGCCAACTGAATATGGACCAAAACCTCCCAAACTGTGACTCAACATAAACCATCCCACTTAATAAGCTGATTATCTCAGGCATTTACTGTAGTGTGGGAGGCTGAATAACACCCTCAGAGTAGTAGTAGGAGTGAGGGGCAGACAGGAAAGCAGAGAGAGAAGGCCTGGCTGCTGGGCAGATGGGACTGAAACAGCACTGGGAAGAGGGTTCACCCATGCTGTCCCAGAATAAAGGTACTGGTTGTCCCTTCTCCCAGTTCTCCCCGATCTCTGAAAGCCGGGTCAGCCCCGAGCAGGGACCCAGAAGAGCTGCACTCCTCCTGCCCCCTGCCACCCAGCCCCAGCTCTGCACCAGAGATAGCCCTCCCTGACCTGCCCCACAGAGTGGCCACCCCAAACAAATTCACTGCCTGGCGGGCTCCGAGCTGCCCCCTCATCTCCAGTCTCATCAACTCATGGGCCTTTTCCTCCACTTTAGCCACCAGTCCCAGAGCCTGAGACACTTCATCTTGGAAACTTCACCATCTTTGAAATCTGGCACATGCTCTCTCCCACAGCAACCCTGGATCCTGACTGTGAGAACCCTGACAAGCAGTGCAGCATTGGGCAAGTCTCTTCACCTCTCTGATCCTGCCTTCTCTGGAAAGCAATATTCATAATCCTCCAACCTCAAGGACTGACGTAGGACCCTGACAGAAGGCTGTGAAGCTCTCCGCACCATGCCTGGCACGTGGAAAATGCTCAGAAGACAGTGACTCTCTGTTTTATTTTTATCATCTCTCCTCTTCTCACAACCTCCGCCCCCTGTCTCAGTTCCAAGCCGCCCTTCAGCCCCTAACACTCCTCCTTTTGAACAGCTTACATGGTCCCTCGGGCTTCACTGTGGATCTTACCTCTAACGGGCCACAGAAAAGGCTCGCTGGGCCACACCTGCCAGCTCCTCACTCCCTTTGCCCATCCCCTCTGCCACACCCGCTCAGTGTCCCCAGTCTGGAGCCTTGTGACAAGCCACCTTCTCCACGCCCACTCCCAGGCTGCTGAAGAGCCTACAGCTGTGCCAGCTGGCACCATGACAGATTCCGGGTTCCACGTGTGCTGAGTGCCCTCCTGAGCTTCCCTCCTTCCACACACCCCTCCGAGGTCACACTGGACCTCACTCATCCTCTCTCCTCAAGCCCCCATCCTCCCACACACTCAGCACGACCCCTTTCCAGAGCAAGCAGAACCTCAGATACCCGAGTACCAGCTCCCAGTCCTGCCAAGAACCTCTGCACAAACTCCACCCTGGCTGGGTCCTGCGTTGCTCCTTCGCCTTCACAAGAGGGCTCGACCACAGTCTCCTCTCTCGTCAGCCTGCAGACTGCATTCTCTCCCCTGGCAGCCCATGGACCCACTCAGGCCTCCTGCATTCTGGGGGCCTCCCCAAACCCTCCTTCCTCCTATGGCTGCTGCCCACTGGCTTCCTTCCACCAAGGCATGGTTCCCAGCTGCCACTCCACTTTCTCACCTGCCACTCACTTCTCAGCTCAGATGTCACCTGCCCTGTTGATCCACTGCAGTCTGGCTGCTGCCCACATCTTTCTGCTGAAACTGTTCTTGACAAAGTCATCAACGCCGTCTTGCGCCCACTCCGTGGACATTCCCAGGCCTCGTCTCACTTGACCCTCTGCAGCAATTGGCCCTGCTCAGCCTTTCTGCCTTGAAACCCTCCTCTCCCTGGCTCTTCTGGTTCCCTCTGACCTCTCTATAGGGCTATTCTGTCCCTACTGCCTGTCTGGTCCTTTCCTGCTGCCTCCCCCACAGGCATCCATGCTCTGTCCTATTCTCACTGCAGTGCACCAAGGCTCAGTGAATGCCCTCAAAGCCAAAATCCCCAGTCTTTATGTCCAATCCTTGCCTCTCCTGTACCCCACTGCTGTATGTCCTCCTGCTTCCTGCCTTGACTTTCAAACTTAGCGCATCCAGAATAAGATCATCAGCTCTTAACCTCCACTTGCTTGTTCCCACCTCTGCCTGGAAGATCCCTACTCAACCTTAAGAACCTCCTTCAAATGACCTCTCACGTATGAAGCCTTCCTTACCACCCATTTTTTAGCAGAGTTGGCCGCCCCCCCTCTTCTACATGCGCTTTCATCACAGATGGTTCTATCTTCTGACTGTCTGAAATTACCCCATCACCACCACTACAAGCCCTTTGAGGGAAGGCTGTACAAATGCAGGAGTCACTTGCCTGATCCCTGTGAATATCAGCACAAAGCCTGGCCCCAGGGGGGAAAAAATCAATTGATGGACAACTTGCTCCTGTCTCCTCCTACTGGGGGTCACTGGAAACAATCCCCTGCAAGGTATCCACTATCTGGTGGCAGCAGCAACCTGGCATGTCAGCCCTTATTGAAGGGACAGTAAGCAGGTTCCAGGATAGGGTCCCCAGCCCGCCACCTAAACCACCTGGCCTGAGACCCAATTATAAGTAAGCACTTGAGATGCCTTCCAACCTGCCACAGGTGCCTACAGTCCTCTCATCCCGCTCCTGTGTGATGTCTCGCCCAGGGACTGGGTCTGGACAGTGCCACCCTCCACAGCCCGGCATGCAGTAAGCCCACTGAACAAGAGATGCCCAAGCCCAGCCTGATCTGCTGTCATGGACTCCATATCTGCCCACAGCTCACCAGCCACTTGCTGCCCAGGCCTACAATATAATCAGAGGTGGGGTAGGTGTTTTTCCAAATCCACCCTATGTGAAAATCAGAACATGTCTCAGACTCAGCTTTTCGGTTCCTCTCCCTGCCTCTGGAGCTAGGCCACAAAGGGGAAGGGACAAGCCCAAGACCACACAGCCGGGCTGACACAGACCAGCTCCCCTCCATCCTCCACCCCACACCTCTCAGCAGAGGCCACATGAGAAAGCCAGTTCTCCCCAAAGGGGAAGAAGACAGATAAGACCAGGTGGCATTTACTGCAATGAACACTGACTCTGCACATGCACACAGGCTCCAGCCGGCTCTGGGCCCAGAACATGCAAACCTGCAGGGAAGCCAAGCTGGGCAGAGTCTGAGAGGACCAGAAGGGCCTGGGAAGGCTGTGAGTGCCCCCAGAACCCAGGTTGCCCACCAGAGAGCTCGGTGGGTTTGCTGGACCAGGCCTGCAGTGGTGCAGACCTGCAATCTACCAGCCTTCCCACTGGCTGCCAGTCCCAGGATAGGCAGACCTGCTGTCACCTGTGTCACCACTCCACCACCTGTGACCTCTTCTGTTTTGAATAAGGTAATGTCTATTAACCAGTTCCGGGTGTGGGTCACTGTGCACTCTCCAGCACCTTGTGTAATTCTCACTAGGACCATCCCCCCATTTCACTACGGAGGAATGAGGCTCCAAGGTCTCACACTGGGGAGAGGTGAGATTTGAACCCAGCCTTGTCTGACTCCAAAGGCTTGCTTTTTTCCACTCAACTCTACTCGCTGACAAAATGCAGCTCAGCCCGAACGCTCTTAGATTTACCTTCCCTAATGCCCAAGGCCTCCAAATCCTGTTACCCTGGTCCTTGCCTGTTTCCCTGTGTTCACATACTGTCCAATTGTTCCTTTGTACCTCTGCTCTCCCCTCCCCTCCCGTGAGCCTGAATCTCCTCTGTGGCCTCCAAAGTGATCCCTGAGGTCCCAGCTCAAGCCGCAAGATTCTCCTGCTGAGAAGCCTCAGTGGCTCCCTGCTGCTACAGCCACAGCTTAACTCTCCAGCCCCTGCTGACCTGTCCAGACCCATCTTCCCCTTTCCACTGGACAGACAGCAAAGCATGCTGCAAGGCCACGGGACCAGCGGGAAGGGCACAGACTCTGGAACTGGACAGATATGAGTTTGGTTCCCACCTCTGCCAGCCTCTTGCTGTCTGGCCCTGGGCAAATCCCCTCATCTCTCTGAGCTTCAGATTCTTCAAGTGGAAGTAAGAATAACACCTGCTACCACATAGGTCCATCGTGAGAATTAAGTGAAATAAGAGATGTGGACTGCCTGGGGCACAATAAAAAGGAGCTGTCACCCCTTCTCATTAACTCTTGAACATGCAAATGCTTTACTCTCTCCAGTGAATCTGCTAATGCTGTTCCCTCCTCTTAAAATACTCTTTCCTCCAAACCAATCTGCCAAACTCTACTTGTCAAATGCCACCTCTTCCAGGAAGCATTGCTAGGCCAACTACATAGGGTTCAGGGTTGCTGGGCCCCCTTTCTGTGGCCTAGCACCCAGATTACCTCCTACTGCAGCTATGAGTATCCTGGGTTCATCCTTCCCATGGGCTCTAGACAGGGCTTTAGTCCGGCGCCCCTCTTGTACAGAGGGCCTAAATTCTGGGCAGCCAGACATTTAAAAGACATTTAGCAAACATGGGCCAGATCTCCCTAGAGGTTCCTCCACTCCGACCAACAAGGACCACCTTCCCCTCACCCCCAGTGCTGGCGGGCAGGGTGCACATCAGTCTTTGCCACTTGAGCAGGACTATGCATACCTGCTATGCTGTGCTCCCCTGAACAGTCCAGCCCCCTCAGCCTCCTGTGGCACGAATGTGTTATAAATAACCACAATAATCACCACTTCCATGGAGAGAGCACTGCAATTTACAAACCAGTCCTCCCTTCCCAGGCCTCTGTACATCCTCCCTTAGGCTGGTCCCGGAGCCCTGAGCAGGCACCAATCCATCCTCTTGAAACATGGCTCTGCCAGTCCCCCTGTGGCTTCCCAGCCCCAGCCTGCATTTTGTACCCTATAGTTCACTGGAATCCCAAGGGCATAGTGGGAAAGGGAGGTGGCTTTGAAAATTCCAGTCTCTACCCCTATAGTCCAATGAGACCAGGTACCCAGCCAGAAAGCTAGTTCCCTTCCAATGATTCTTCTTCCCCACGCTGCTGACCTGTACATCTAGCCTCCCACCTAAGCTGGCAGGGTCACTGCCACATCCCTCATGTGGCCAGAAGCTCCTGGAGAGCAGGGACCAAGTCTGACTCACCCTGTCTCCTCCACGATGCCCAGTTTCTTGTTGTCTTCAAGCCCCTGACTAACAGGATGAGGTCCCCATGTCTTGGGACAGCGACCAAAGCCCTGTCCCCAGGGGATGTAGCTCAGTGGCGTCTTGCCTGCCTCACAAGCACAAGGTCCTGAATTCAATCCCCCATGCCAAAAAAAAAAAAAAAAAAAAACAAAACAACCCCCTGGCCCCACTTCCCTCCGCTGGGGCTGACATCTGGCAATTCGACCCTTTATAGCTCCTACCCTGGCATGTTTTGCACCTCCATGCCTTCCACAGGCTACTTCCTCTGCCTCTGAAGCCCTTTTACAAAAGGCTTTTCCAAAGTGTGGGGTGGGGTGGCTCACAAATATGCCATGAAGTAAACCTAGGCTGAGGAAGTTAACTCCCTCCTGGGTTTCTCTAATTATTATTATTATTATTATTATTATTATTATTATTATTATTATTATTATTATTTTGGTGGTACTAGGTATTGAACCCAGGACCTCTGCACTGAACTACATTCCCAACCCTTCTTTATTTATTTATGTATTTATTTTGTACCGGGGATTGAACTCAGGACCTTGCACTTGCCAGGCAGGCGGCAGCACCACTGAGCTAAATCTCCGGCCCAACCCTTTTTATTTTAAGATGAAGTCTCTTTAAAGTGCCCAGGCTGGGCTCAAACCTGAGATCCTCCTGCCTCAGCCTACCAGAGTGTTGGGATTACAGGCATATGCTGGCATGCCCAGCTTCATGGGTCTCTTAACTGAGGTGACAATTTTCTAATTTGTCTGGGATAGCCAGGTTCGTGCCTGTTGTCCTGATGTCATTAATAGTGTTTACCTTGTCCTCTTTATAACCTCAAAAGTGTCCCAGTTTAGATGACAAGTTATATGGTCACTTTGTTTCTAATCCTTCCAGCTGCACGAAAGGTAAAGTCTTTGAACAGTTCTAGACTTTCACACATCCCCACCCAGTGGTGATTTCTCTTTCTAACAAAGGGCGAGACAGGAGGTGCACTGAACTAGAACTTAATAACGTTACTTTGTTTTCACTGTGGTTATTTGTGTAATTGTCTTCTATTTTAGATAAGTGATACTCTTTCCATTTATGATATGAAACTTCTTTTTAATATATTAAACTTAAAAAGCAATTCAACTTAAAGAGAAATTTCACAGGCTAGTGAATTCCTATTCATTCCTCAAACCCCAACTCAGAATCACCTTCTTTACACCACCTTCCTACTCCTTTGTGCTTTGATCCTCCACTCTTCCTCATCCCTCGATACTCCTCCCATCACATGCACATTTGTGAATATCACACTAACTTATGAGCACACAGAAACAATTTTTTCTTTTTCTTTTTCTTTCCCTCTATTTTTTTTTTTTTTTTTTGAGGGGAGAGTTACTGGGAATCAAACCCAGAACCTTCACACTGAGCTACATGTCCAACCCTTTCTTAATATTTTTATTTTGAACCGGGGATTTAGCTCAGTGGTTTCGCCACCTGCTGTGCAAGCGCAAGGACCTGAGTTCGATCCCTGGTACCAAAAACAAAACAAAACAAAACAAATATTTTTATTTTGAGACAGGGTCTCTCTTACATCACTAAATTGCCCAGACTGGGTTCAAACTTGTGATCCTCCTGTCTCAGACTCCCAGAGTGCTAGGATTACAAGTGTGTGCCATCATGCCCAGCACAGCAACTAGTTATTAGGGGGTCTACAAGGTATCAGTGCTATGGTTTGGATATGGTTTGAGTCCCCCAAGGCTCCATGTGTTGATAGTTAACCCCCACTGTGAGCCATGAAGAGGATGGAAACTTAATCTGACTATGGCGGAGTTCAGAGGTAGGGCCTTTGGAGGGTGACTGGGATTAGATAAAATCATCACGGTGGAGTCCTATGGTTGAATCTTGGTGGCTTTATTGCAGGGGAGGTGCTGCTCCCTGTCTCCTGCCATGTGATGCCCCACACCGCCTAGGACTCTGCCAACAAGAAAGCTATCACCAGATGCACACCCTTGACCTTGGAACAGAACTGTGAGCCAAAATAAAACACTTTCTTTTAAAACTTACCCAGTCTGTGGTATTGTATTATTAGCAACAAAAAACGGACTAAGGCAGCCAGGCACTGCGCTGAGCACTCACCCACATTCCCTCACTTAATCCTCCCCGTCACCCCGAGGGACAGATCTAACTATCCCCACTTTACAGGTGACAAAATGGCAGGGAAGTAACTTGTCCATGGCCACATAGTCAGTGGTAGGGTCAGGAACTGAACCCAAGGTTGGGCCACTTCAGCCTGTGGCCTTGACCACCACTGTGCACTCGTGGTCACTGTGCCACACCACAGGGCACAAAATGCACTTCACTGGCCTCTGATCTCACTCAGTCAGACCCAGCCTGGGACTTGGCATAGATTCCACACTGATAAAGAATGAGCACACGCTGCGGGAAGGGGCTGGGACTCAGTGCCTGCTGAGAGGTCTGGGAGAGCCAGAGCTGCACTCCCCACCCCTGATAGGACACACAGTGCTCGAATGCCACACATCTGGGCTGGCAGGACCTTTCAGGAAATACCACTGCCACCTTGTGCTAGGGCTCCCCCATGCTGCCCTGAGAGAGGGCCTCCCCACCATCACAGCCCCAGCCAGGCAGGTGGGACCCTGCTTCCGGCCACCAGACCAGGCTGGCCAGCAGAGAACAGCAGGCCTGTTTGAGTGCCAAGAGGGGCAAGGCCACTCTCAGGCCTGGGCTGGTGCATCAAGGGGTGGGGCTTGAGTGTGCTGAGGATGAGGCAGCTCTGGAAAACCAAGGCAAAGGGCATTCAAGGCAAGAGGGCAGCCCAAGCAGAGGCAGAGGGTGTGAAAGCAGGGCCTTGGAGACAGGGAGGAGTATCAGGTGGAAGGGCAGGAAAGAACTAGGCGGAAGACTGAGAAAAGCACAGGAGCTGGGGTCCAGGATGGGGCATGAACACCTGTTTGAGGAGCTTCAGCAGAGCTGGGGAGTCTCAAGGCATTGGATCAGGAAGCAAACACAAAAAACTGGGGGTCCTGGGACCCCATAAGGGGTAGCATCTTGTCCAATCACCACAAGAGCAGAGGCAGCATGGGGGTCTGAACCCACTCCCATCTCCCAGGAGACCCATGCTCTCCTGAAGGCCACAGCTCAAGAATGAAGCCTGGCTAACGGGGAACCAGGGCTGGCACGTCAGGTGGGAGACTGCTCCTGAGGGGTAAGGGGAAGGCAGAGGAGGGAAGGGGTCACTTGTGGGGGCCCTTTCTCCCAAGTGCCACGCTGCACAGCCATTCCCATGGACAGTGCCTCCCCTCGACTGGAGGGTCAGTGGGTAGGAACTGCAGGCTGGTAGGCTGCCCTCAGAAGCCAGGCTCTCCAGCTGGTGCTACCTCTCCCACCCGCCTTCCAGCATCGGCCTCAGCCAGCCTCCGTGCCAGTCTTCCACCGAGCTCCTTCCTGCCTGCCTTCTCTTTCTTCCTCTCCCCACACTTAACAGATTGTGGCAGCAAGATGGCACAAATTTATGGCTCAACTCACCAAAAATAACAAGAGATCTATCAAAGGCAGTTTGCGTGAAATTAACAGACGCCTGTACCCTCTTGTCAAATGCACTCAGCTCTGAGGCACCCCACTCGGGCACTGCCCAGCAGAACCCCCAGCCTCTTTGCTCCTCCAGTACTAACCCCAGCCCACTCTGGTTGGTCTTGGGACACCACTCAGGTTGTCCCAGAGAAAGTGAACCCAGCTTTTCTACTGCAGTACCTGGTAGAGGGGCTGAGATGAAGGTATCACTCTGCCTGTGCACCACTGTTCCTAGGATACTCCCTCTCTACCTGTCAGCTCCATGTGCCAGGCCACTGACCCACCGCCCTGTGTGAGGCAGGCATGGGGGTGTCCAGGGGATCCAAGGACCTGGTGAAAGTGATGCTGACCCAGAGTGCTTAGAGACCTGAAGATGCCTCCAACTCACAGACTCATGTGGAACGAACTGAGTCATGTGCCCGCTGTCTCTCGCATCAGAAAGGTTAGGCAGGAGGGAGGAGGTGGCAGAGCAGAAAAGCCTCCTGCCTACCAGGGGAGAGGAAGGGGCTATGCCAGCCAGCTCCAGGTACCAGTGTGCCATGTGAGCTCACTTATGCCAGCTGATGCCACAATGCTCCATGCCAGCTCCCCACGGTGGCCTTCCCGACAGAGCAACCACATGGAGTCATGCCAAGTAGGACCAGGGACAAAAGTAGAGGTCAGGCTTGGGAAGAGCTAGGAGCTTAGGGCAGGGCTCCCTTTTCAGAAAGGGCACCAGGCCTCAGGACCAAGAAGAACCAGGCATCCAGTCTCCATCCATCTCCAGGCTCAACCTGTGGAGGCTCTGATGATGGTGCCCTTCCTGTCACCAGCCCTCTCTGACCCCGAAGACATCCCAGCTACCAACCAGCTTCCGGCTTCCACCATGCCCAGCTGGCTGCTCCTGGCTCTGTGCTCCACATGGCAGCCTGCCCAGCCAGTGCCCGCCCATGAGGACAGAACCTTGCTCCATCCACTGCAGACCACTGGGCCGATGGACGACACGGAAAGCCAGACAAAAGAACCTGCCCGCAGCTAAGCAGAATGGGGGAGGCTCTCACAGAGTGGCAGGCAGTGGCAGCCACGAAGGAAGAACCATAAACCTCCTGATATACGCCTGGTGCTCTCCGCTGATGTTCGACAAAGAAGCAAAATTCAATTTCCTCCTGCAGGCACTAAATCCCAGGCCAGCCTCCAGGGCCTGTAACCTGCCCACGGTCTGGCTGTCACTCGGATGGCTTCATCGACTGCTGTTAGAGGCCAAGCTGGCCTTGGACAGAGGCCACAGCAAGGCCACTGGGCATTCATGGTGGAGGGGCATGATGCCAGATATTTCATGGGGGTGGCCAAGAAGGGCCCCTCCAAATCACTGGGAGAGGCCATTGCCATTGCCCCTCTAGCTAATTCAGGAAGATCTCCCCATTTTACAGATGCCCTTATTATTCAATGAACAGTCAAGGCAGTGCCCACCTCTAGCCTCCAAAGCAGAGAGAAGACAGGTCATATCCCTCAGTCCTCTCACAATCCTCACATGAGCCCCTGCCACCGTGTAAGTAGTCAATGAGACCCAGATGACTGTATCCTCCTTTGTCTAAAGGTAGCACGTTTCCCAAATGAAGAAACTGAGGCCCAGAGAGGGCAGTGGCCTCCCTACATGGGGACCAGCTCCCAGACTGCCTCTCTCCTATCCCCATGTCCTTGGCCCCTGTTTGCTGCCAGGCCTCCTGGCCAGTCTCTGGCCCAGCACTGTTCAGTGGGCACACAGGGTCCAGCCAAAGAGCCTGGGGCCTTGAAGTCGCAGGAACCTGGTCAGCGGAAGGTAGCCATGGCTGTGGCTGTGGAAGCTGGGGTGAGTGCACAGCAGGCAGGACTCAAGGGCTTACGGAGCTTTTGCCCAGTCAGCAGGAAGCTCCGGCAGCTGGCAGCCTCAGTCCCAGAAGACATAGCCCCAGAGCGGGGGTAGGATGCAGGGAGCTGGGCCAGCTCAGCCCTCCCAGGCAGCCTCAAAGCTCAGGCCTCTTCACCCAGGAACACTCTTCCTTGCCTACTTCTGCCCTGACCCTAGGGCACTGCCAAGAGTCACTGATCCATCTGGGCAGGAACATATCTCTGCTCCATGCTCACTCCAGCCTGCAGGCAAACTTGTCAACATGCAGTGCCAGGGCCTGCCACAGCCACTCCCAGCGAGAGGCCTTTGTGCGCTGTTCCATCTGCCTGGAATGCCCTCGCCACTCTTTTGGCTTGTGTCACTCCCATTTGCCCTTCGGGTCTCAGTTCTTGCACCACTCCCTTTAGGAAGTCACCCTGGCTGCCCAGCGGGGACGCCTTCTGTGGTTTACATATCACTCTGCATTGTCCCATCTGTAGCCCATTCATCCACCCAGACTGCACACTCTGGAATTCCAGAGTGAGGCCTGAGCCCAATCCATTTCAATGACCCCATCATTTAGACAAGACTGAGCAAAGAGGTGACATCTGTGAATAACTACACCTTTGTGTTAGGATCTTCTGGGATGGACACCATGAGACACCCCCAGCCCCCTAGACACCCCATCCCACCAGGGCCCTGCTCACTCACCATATCTCATCTCAGTGGTGAAGAGGTCATTGCTGCTCCCAGAGTGCAAATCAGCCTCGGCAGGCGGGGCTGGGCCCCCGGGCACCAAGGCATTGGACAAGGTGTGGTCACCAGGAGGACCCGGCAATGTGGTGGCAGGACCGGCCCCCGCCTCCCCAGGGCAGCTGCAGCCTGGCTGGGCAAAGCCACAGGCCCTGCCTGCAGCACGGCCACACTCCTCACTCCAGCGGCAGAGCACACCACAGGTGAACTGGCTGGAGTTGTTGTTGTTGATGAGCAAGACCTCAACAAAGCGGAAGGCTAGGGCCGAAGGTGCCAGCAGGCGTGGGGCCTCCGAGGGCTCAGCTGACAGGCATAGCTGCACAAAGTTCTTGTCAAAGTGCAGGAAGGTGAAGGGGCCTGAGCTGCTGCACAGCTCCAACCCCGCTGCTGCTGCCTCCTCTTCCTCTGTCTGCCCCACCTCTGACTCTGTCTGGGCCCCGGCCTCCTCAGGGCTTGGCCGCAGGCAGGTGAAGTTGACCAGGTAGTGGTCCAGGGGCAGTAGGCGAGGGGCAAAGTGGGCGCACACCTGCTCCTGGCGGTTGAAGCGCAGATAGAGGGAGTACTTGGTGGGATCGGGGTTCTCCAGGGTCCAGGAGCAACCCGAGGCGATGGTAGGAAAGAGGTCCTGCAGGGAAAAGGCCCCGTAGAGCACGCCGGAGGCCAGGGCAGAGCAGGCACTGGGAGCAGGGTCGAAGGCGGTGGCCAGGCGCAGGGACAGAATCACAGACAGTAAGAGGGGACAGGCTGGGGTCATCCTATGTCCCTTGCCCTGTGGAGAGAGACAGAAGTCAGCAGGCCTCCACATAGCCAGAATGGGCTCTGAACCTCCTGGGCCAGCTGCAGGTAGTGAGCCTCTTAAGACTGTGCTCTTTGTTTTCAGACAGGGTCTCCCAATGTAGTTCAGGCTGGCCTTGAACTCACTATGTAGCCCAGGCTGACCTAGAACTTGTGGTGATCCCTCTGCCTCAACCTCCCAAGTGCTGGGATTACAAAAGACTGTGCTCTTTTAAATCACTCAGGCCCACCTGTGTGATCTTAGACAATAGACAACTAAGCCTCAGTTTCCTTACCTATAAAATGAAGCAATGTCAGTATCTGTCTCACAAGTTTCCTACAAGGGTAAAATGAGACAAGTGAGGGAAATGGCTCAGGAGAAGGCTTGGAAATTTCTAAGCCCTTCATTTCTAAGGGCTTTAGTTGCTGTCGCTATCATTCTATGGTTCCCCTATTCAGCTCATCAGCTACCAGCATCTGGGCTTGATGTTCAGATCCAGCTTCATCCCCACCACCCCACCTTTATTCTCCATAACTGTTGCTCTCAGTCACTGTGTGTCATGATCAGCTGTGAGGAGTGTCATGTGTGATCCAGCAGTAATAGTCAAAATGGTGATGTTTGACAATGATTTGCTTTTTTATAAATCACAGCAATTCAAGGTTATTCCCAGAACAATGTCATTTTCACTTGCTTCACTGAGCGGGAGAGAAAGGGGTGGAGTTACAGCCAGTGTGCCAGGGACTGTGCTCAACTCAGCCATGCCCACTTTGGGAGGGAGAGCACTGCTAGTGTGAATGTCATACTGTGTATCACTGCAGGGGATTTCCTGGTTGGAACAAGAAGCACCAGGCAATGGGATGGTGGGCTTGAACCCCAGTTCAGCCAACCACCTACTGGCAAGGTGAGCCTCATAAACCTCAGCTTCTTCATCTGCAAAATGGGCATGGTAATTCCGCTCTTACCTCCCTCTTCCCCTTCCCCTCCATGGGATTATCCTTCAAGTCCTGACGCCAGGGCCACTAGGCCACCATGACTTCTATCCTTCCCCCAGAGCACATCTCATGATCCAAAGAGTAGGACCAGTTTGTCACCTACTTTCCCACAAAGTGCTGCCAAGCTGAGCTCCTAGCAGGTGTGAATGTGCCTCAGGCACTGGGGGGCACCTAGGACCCAAGCCTCACCCTGATTCAGAGCTGCAGGTGCTCCTCCCCCTCACCAAAACAGGGCAGAACCACGGCTCACAGCAACCCAGACTCTGCCAACTGCCCCAAGAAACAAGAGCCTGGTGTAAGGTCTGGATCACTCCCCCACTTCTGGTCCTACCCTTCAAGAGATCTACTGGCCTCCCTTCTCCATGCCACAGCTCACACTCCTGGGTTGGCTCATGGAGCCCAGCCCTTCCACATTCAAGAAAAGATGAGACTGGGAGCAGGGAAGCCTCCTGTTCAAGATTACATTGGAATGGCCCAGATGGGACTGGAATTGAGAACTGGAGACTCTAGTCCATGATCCTTGAGGCTAAGGGCCTCCTGCTCCTTCCCTTTGCTTGTTTCTCAGGCCTGAACCCAGAGAAACAAATGAACAAGGTATTCACCTGGGAGCTGAATTACAAATATAGGGGCATTCACAGGTGTGGCAAGATTTTCCCAAGATACAGCTGCTCTCTGGGGACAGATTTCCCCTTGACTGTTCTAAATAGTGTGGGGGGATTAGAATCTGAGTGTTCCAGCCTCGGATGCAGCATTCACGGCTCCCCTAACTGCCCCACATTCCACAGTTCCACTTGTTGCACCTCTGAGCCAGGCCTTCGTTAAAAGCAAGCACCTGCCCCTCCCAGGCCACCCAAGGAGTAGGAGCATGGTGAGAAAGTCCAGCTCAGTGCAGGCCCACTTCCTGGGGAGGAGCTGCCCACCCTCCTCCAAGACCACTGGATGCTGTGTTTCCTCCCCACCCCCCTGTCAGAGCTGAAAAAAGGACTCAGACTCATGGCCTTCCCTACCTGTCCCAAACTGTTCATCCTGCCCAGCCTGCTGCGGCACCAGCGAAGCCAGCATCTGATAATGAGTGACATCCAATCCCCCCCGCTGCCCCCAATTATTTTTAAGCAGGCTGCAAAATTCAGGCCATGACTGTAGCTCAGCAGAGGAGCGGTGGGGGCTCATTATAACTGGCCTTCCCTCCCCCACTTAGAATAGGGCAGGGAACACCCCCACAGACACCTCAGCAGATGTAGATCTGAACATCCTTGTACCCTGAAGATACACACACAAATGCATGCATGCACAGATGAGCATATAGACAGGCATTCACAGGTGTTCTGCATATGAATAGATATACATGTACACAGATCGGTGAAAACCACAGAAATGTGATCATGCAGCGTGTATGCATAGTGTGTGTATTCAGACAGGGATGCATTCACATGCACACAATGTAGAGTCAGACATTTGCATACATACACAGAAATACACATGTATTCCCAACTGTGAGCAAACACAGGTGTTTGGCCCTACGAGGTTCAGCACATGGCAGCCAAGTGTCAGGCAGGATCTATCCTGTTTGTTGCCCCTTCCCTCACCAAGGCTGGTGGTACAGACCCAGGATCCCAGATCCTGTGCCTCTATCGCTCCCAATCTATCAAGAAGTGCTAGCTCCACATCATTCAGAGCCTCAGCCTGCCTTCTCTAGAACTTAGACACCTGTAAATGCTACTCAAACTCCCTCATCCATTCAGTCTCCTTCTGACACCTTCACACCCCTTCTGGGATTTCACCCTGGGTTTGTATGCCCCTCACTGCTTCTGCTGCAACATATTCCCTTTGGGAGTTCCTCTTTATGTCACTTCTCACCCCTTAGGCAAAGATCCAATTCCAAGTTGGGACACAGCTACTGATTCATTAAAGGCTCTCCTGGGTTTGTGTGGCCAAGGCCTGTCCTGATCCAGAGCCCTTTCCCTGTGCTATCCCTGGAAGGGGACTTAGAAGGATCCTTGCCTCACAGGGAGCCACAGTAGTTATTAGCCACAAGTAACCACTCCAAGCCTCAGTTTCCCTCTCTTTGGAATGAAGACCATGATTTCTACCCTCAGGATGGCATACACTTCTCACTTGGCCTCCAGATGAGTTCCCAGCACAGAGCTGGGCCCACTGCAAGCTTTAGTCTCCCCTCCCTTTTTTCTGAATCTCACAAAAGCTCCCTTTTAGCCTGCTGAGGTCCAGGTCACTACCTCTGGGAACACTCTTTGGGCTGAATGGTAAGTGTGGCTTTGTCACCTCTGAGCCACGAACCCCTCCACTGCACCAGAGCTAGAAAGGAGAGGCAGAACTCAAGGATGAGGAAGAACTTCCTGGGTCTGAGGCGGCTGGCAAAAGGCCTCTTCCCCCAGGACCCCTCTGGGCTGAAATGGGTGAGGAACTGCCTGGAGCAACCTCAGTCTCAGGAACCCTGTCCTCGGCCTGAGCCCCTCTCCCCAGCAAACCCAGCAAATCCCTCTCTGCTCAGGTACACTCAGGTCCCCTTCCTCTCAGACCCCACAGGCCTGCCCAGCTCGGGCTCTGCTTCTGCAGGGAAAGGCATCCCCTGGAAAGGCCAAGACCAGGATAGGTTGGGCGGGAGTGTGAGCTGGGGCCAGTGCTGTCTCCGGGATCCCCAGGTTTGACTTCTGTCTGCCAGGCCAACGGTGAGCAGGGTCGCTGCGGGGAGGGGATTGACGGGGCGGGGGCTCCCGAGAAGGGGAGAGGGCGCGGCAACAAGCACTTCCGTCGCGTTTATCCACCTGACAGCTCCAATTCCTTCGCCTGTCACTCACCCTCCGCCTCCCGGGGCGCTTGCTGCCCGGTGAACCCCCGCAGCTACGCAGGCAGGGACCCCCACCTGGGGCCTCTGGGTCCCCTGCCCGTGCAGTGACCGGGGGTCAGAGTGCTGGGGGACCCCTCTCCCCGACCTGTGGTACCCTGGGAGGCGTACACCCTCTATCCTGCTTGGGAGCTGGTGGGCGGGACCCGGGGCTAGCGCTCCCACCCACCACCGGTCCAGGCTCTCTCTGACTGGCCGAAAGCGTCACTCAGTGACACTATGGGGGGGGGGGGGGTCTCTGTTTCGAAAGGAGGCTCCGGAGGCCTCCTGCACACCCTACGGATGCAAAGGCGGGCAAGACCCAAAGAGGACGAGTGGTGGCTGCTGGCCCCGGGGACGGTGCCGCGCGCGCGACAGGGGAGGGGGCGGTGACTCAGCCGCCCTCCACCAGCCTCCCCGGAACTTTGCAGCAGCTGGAGCCACCGTTGCTACAGGAACCAAAAGCTTTTGTTCCCCAATGTCAGAGCTGCCCGGGGGGCTGCTGACTGGGAGGCTGCCTTTCCTCCGTGGGACCTAGGATGCACCACACTGCCCAGACCTTCCTGAGTACTTCCAGCTGTGCAGAGCCCCATGGGTTCTTGTTCTTTCCCTGCCTTCCTCCACTGCCCTTCATTGAGTCACTCGAGCCAAAGCCAGGTTTTTCAGACTCCTTGGGCTCACACACTAGGTTGCCCCTAACTCTGACCTGCATCGATAACTGCCCTGGAAAGTTCCTGATGGTGACTGATCTCCTGGAGAGAGAGAGAAAGAGGCTCCTCTGTGCCTCAGTCACTGATTTCTCACGTGGGCCCCCCCTAAGCAGCAGCCTGCCTTTGGGGTCCCTGGCTTGGTTATCTTCTCTGTACTGAGCCCACCTCCCCAGACTCTCCACTTGCACCTAGACCTCAGAGACCTTCACTGGGCGTCCATGGTTGCACCTGTGGTCAGAGCTGATTCTAAGAGGCCCAGTGGGATGCTGAAGAATCCATGAGAGGAGGGGAAACTGACAGTCACAGGCTCCAGAGACCTATGGGAGGGAGTAGAGCTGTCTTTATTATCCTGGAGGTTGGAGTGAAGCCACTAGAACCTGTTTTGCATGTCTTCTCTGGGATTAGAAGTGGAGTAGAGAGGGGCCTGACCTTGGCTTTGAAGAGAAACAGCACAACTCACCTATCAATGAGCATTGGTAGGTGCCAAACACTATAGAACCATCTCATTTTATTCTCCCAACAACTGTATAAGGCAGTGATCATTTTACAGAGGATCAGTTGAGGCTCAGAAAGGTTAAATAGCTTGTCCAGGTCACACACCTTTTGAAGCCAGGTCACTAGGCCAACTGCTGAATTCCTAACTACTTTAGCTTCAATACCTGGAGGCTAAGAAAGAAGACAGGAAGCAAAGACCAGCTGGAATCTCCCTTTGTGTTATAGAAATGCCCACCATGCACCCCCCCACACACTAGACCTGTCCCTTTCTGAGATATGGTGAGGGAGGGGACAGAACAAGGGAGGAAGACCAGGAGAGGAGGCTGAAAAGAAAAAGGGGGAAGATCACTTCTGTCAGTCTTGGTCCCTCAGCTCCCCCCCGACCATCACTAGAGCACACCCTGTGCAGCATCCACACTGAACCTTGCCCTGTGGCAGTGCAGGGGACACTCCCCAGGTGTCTGTTCTGTCCCTGGGTGAGGTGGATTCCCCCTCAGCTTACTCCATGCCCAAGCCACAAAGATCCGCTTTTACCCTACTCCCTACAGGGGAGGGTTGGGGTACACAGAGGCTCCCTGGGGACACCTGCCTAAGCCCAGACAAACCCAACAACAATGCGTCCTGAAGCCAAAGGGCCAGCTCAGCCACTCCATGTCTGCTCCTTAAAGGGCTCCTGACTTGCTGTTGGGATGAGCCCTCCCACCTGCCTCAACCCCAGAACATAGAGGCTGAAAACACTGGAGTGTCTGGTCAGGCTAGCACGAGGGGGCACCCAGCCTCGCTCCCACCTCCTCTCCCCAGGGACTTCCCAGCGCCAGTCCTGCAGCCATTGCTAATGTTTGGGCTGCAGAAACCTGGGGTTGCCCGCGGGAGAAGGGGCGGTGGTCCCAGGCTGCAGGCAGGGGGCGCCAGAGGATGCCCAGGGGCCCGGCAGGCAGCTGGCAAGGCGGGCAAGCGGGCGGCATCTCTCGGCCCGGGCGCCCCTCCCCCCGCGGGCAACAAACCCGCCGCATGCTCTGCATTGGCCGTGGCCGCAGAGGACCACCCGTGGCTGTGCCCTCGGACCGAGCCGACTGCGGGAGTGGCCACCAACTTCACAGCCTACCACCCCCGAAATCATGCCTGCCCCTGGGGCTGCAGGAGGGTGAGCCTGGTGCCCGGCTCCATGCCCAGTGGTGGGAGGAGAGGCTGAGTGATCTGGCCAGAGATGAACACGGGAGTCAGGGATGCGGGTCTAGCGGAGATCCTGGCCAGAGGGAGGGGGCTTGGGGAAGACAAGGGGGACACGGCCCATATTCCAGGCTGGGGGGAGGGGACTTGCAGCAGAGATTGGCGAGGGAAGGCTGTACTCTGGGGCAGATATGGGGGAGGGGGCGCTTGGGGCAGAAATAGAGGGGGCACATGGTCGGGGTACAGGCGCTGAGGAGGGCAGAAACAGACGGATAGAGATAGGAGACTCCGGCAGAGACGAAGTGCCGGAGAGGACCAAGGGTCCGGCACCCAGACAAGGAGGCGAGACACAGTTGAGCTGCAGGTTGGCGAGAGGGGCTCTCTATTCAAGGGGAGGGGGCACTGCTGGATCCGGACTGAGACTGGGAAAGACTGGAGACAGCGACTGGGGACGGTCTAGGACAGGATTCTAAAGATGGGGGACTTTAACACAGACGGTAAGAGGGGGTCGGTCCAGGCGCGGGGGCGGGGGGGGGCGGGAATGCCGAAAAGGGACTCATCAGAGATGAAGGGGGTCTCGGCCCCAGGCTTGGGAGTTCCCAAAAAGACGAGGGTGGGTGAGCGCTGGACCTACTCGGGTCGGGCAGGGGGAGAATTCAGCAGAGATGGGCTCGGAGAGCGCCCCGAGTGCGGGCTGGTGCGGAAACTCGGGACCGCGCCGGGAGGGCTCGGCGCGGGGCTGGGGCTGGGTCTGGGGCCGAACACTTACCTGGGCGCCGTCAGCAGCAGGAGCGGGGGCCGGCGCTGGCGGAGGCGGCCACAGGGCGCAAGTTTGCCATCCCTAAGGCGGGGGCCGGGCCGGACGCAGGGCAGCTCGCTGCAGCCGCGCAGAGGGCCGAGGCTCCCGCTCCGTGGAGCGGCGAGTGCAGAAAAGGCGCCGCGGAGCAGCGCGGGGCGGGCGGGCGGTCGGGCGGGCGCCGGGCCGGGCGCGGGCGCGGGCTTCTGCCGCCGCCTCCTCGCCACGCCGCCCCCCGCTCCCCCGCCCCGAGCACCTCCCGCGCTGCGCGCCGCCTCCTATTCGCGGGCGGCGGCCGCAGCCCCAGGCTCTGAGCGCCGGTGCCGCATCCTCCTCGGTCTCCGAGCGTCGCCGCTGTCACCGCCGCTGCCGCCGAACCGGATTCCTCCGGCCGCTCCGGCCGCTGCCCGCAACGCGCGCCGGGCCGAGTGACGGCCGAGGCGGGACGCGGCGCCTGCGCGGGCTGGGCCCGGGAGGGGGCGCGCGCCGGGACGGGCGCGAGGAGCCGCGGGAGAAGGGTGGTGGTGGGGGGGGGGGGACGCGCGCCGCCTCCTGTTAAAGGGGGAGCAGCGCCAGCCTAGCCAAGCGCGCCCTCCCCCTCTCCTCCCCGGGCCTCAGGCGCCGGCGCGGGAGAAGCCCCGGGTAAGCCCCCACCCCGCTTGTGGCTTCCAGGACCGCCGAGTGAGGCGATTCGCGACGCCCCTCCAGCGATACCCCAAGCCAGAAGCATCTCGCGCAGCCAGGGTCTCCCGGGCTCTGGAGACTGAAGCCTGCCCCGTGTGCATTGCTTATTGCATGTCCCTGTGCATGCAGGTGCCACTTATGTGCTCTGAACTTTGCATATGCATACAGGTGCCCTACGTGTACACTGCAATGTTGCCTGGCTCATGTGTGCAAGTGCTACACACATGCACAGAGTATTAATATGTGCTTGGGTCCTGAATGCATGCAGCTTGTTCCTGTATGTAGAGATGCTATATGTGTATAAGCTCACAGGTACCACGTATGTGCTGAGTACTATGGGTAACTATTATGTAGGAGCCACATATGTACTGCAGTGTATCATGTTTGGTGCATAATGTGATGTAAACGCTGCAACATTGCATGTCCCTAGGCACGGGGATGCTACACGTGTACAGTGTGTTACATGTTTTCCTGAGTTCCTATCTATTCCCACAAGTGCCTTTCCCTGTGCCAGGGGCGCCCCCATGTTGCATCTGTTTGTGTGGAAGCTCAGAGATGTACAGACCCACCCCTTCCCCATTCTGGCACTGTGCCCAGGAACAGTTGGGTGGGGCCTGGGCCCACATGGCTCAAGCGATACCCAGGGAGATGCCCATGGCTCAGGGTCCTGGTCAGGTGGTTTGTGGCCTGGGCCTGTTGCCACCTGGAAGGTGGGCAGACTGGGGACACACCATCACAGCCAAAACATGTAGGTTAATCCAATGGCTCTGGTCAGAGAAGAAGCCAGCAGGGGGCAGCTTTTCATTGAGGGTGGGATGCTTTCAGGGCCTACTTTTGGAAAGCTGTCTACTGTGAGGGGCCAAATCCTGTATGCGCAAGGAAGTCCTCAGTCCACATAGGCCCTACCCCACCTTTACATTGATATTTCTTGAGTTTTATCACCCTAGAGATGGAGACAAAATGAGAAGAACTCACCTATTCCCAGGGGCAGACCAGGGAGAGGCAAAGAGAACCACCCCGTTCCTTCCCTCTGTCCCTCCCCCTCTGCAGTCGCAGTGACATTTGTTGTGAGTGATTGTGAGAGATTATCGACTTTAATGGAAGGAGGTAATAAGGGGTGATGAAGGAATCTCACCTGTCACCTTAAGGGAATTTATGAGGCTGTGTGAAGCAGGGAGGAGGGCTGGGCGGACACTTTCCCTTTCCCTCCAGGAGCCCAAAGAGGCCAGAGCTTTGGGCCTAGCACAGCCAGGCAGGGCTCTTAGATTCTGGCTGGGCACCCTCAAATACACCCTGGCATCTCTGGATTTGAAGGCTCAGCCACCACTGTGAATTCTGAGCCAGGCAGGCCTTGCCATCTGTGAAATGTGCTGAGAACTACCCTGGTACAGGGGGAGATCTTGGGCCCCTGCTTCCTTGGGCACTGTGAAAGGCAATGGAGTTGCTGGGATTTCAGCCTCAAAGAGGAGGGTAAAAGAGGGGAGATGGTCAGAACACAGGTTGCCTACAAAGGGTGAAGGACAAACCCTTAGAAGGCTCCAGGACCTGTGATCCACAGCTCTAGCCCCTTCCTCTCCTACAGGGAGACTGCCTCCCTCTTTATGAATATTCATGAGTATTTGTATACTAGAGACCCAGAGCCTAGAGAAGCCCAGGCAGGTCTCTTGCAGATGTGATGCAGCTGGATCCCTAAGGCCCTCTTCCAGCTGGGTGGGGGGTGATGGCAGGGGCTGGCTCCAGAAAGATGGCAGCATTTTTGCTTCTCTGTTCCTTGGTAGCCTTCTGACTTCTTGACCCCATTCATTTAGCCACAGAGTATTAATTAGCCACAATAATGTATGCCCTAGGAAAGACAGGTAGTAGGACACAGTGGGGTACCCTAGCCCCTGGAGGCTCACAAGGCAGGCTGGGGAGGACAGAACGAGAAGGCTTACATAGGAGCAAGCTGGACTAGAGCAGGCCTCTGGAAGGCTCTCTCTGGAGGTACCTCCCTGCATCAGGGCTTCCCCACCTCTCTTTCCAGGAGCCCCTGCCCTTCCAGACTCACTGGTGATAATGCTGCCTGCCCGCCCGGGAGGACTTGGAGTAATTACAAATCATTTCCATATTCAAATCCAGCTGGTTGAAGAGAAATTACTTCTCTGAACAGCCCAGGCGGGGGTGGGAAGAACAAGTCTTAGCCCCAGGAGGGGCCTGCAGGGAACCTGGGGCAGAGATTGGGTATGGGAAGGGGTGTCAGCCAAGCTTGAGCACACAGGACTCAGGCAGAGCAGAGGGACATACCCTGGTACCCTCACACACTGGAAAAAGGACAGTGACCCCAGCCCTACAGCCCCATTGGGACCCCCTCTGGAACCACTGATGGGATAGAAGGGGCCAATACCTAAGGGGAACTAGAGGCCAGGCTGCATACCCTGCTCTCACTCGGCCTCGCTCTGTGACCTTGAGGAAGTCCCTTGAGCTTTCTGGGACTGTTTCCTGATCTGCGAAAGGGTGTAACTATCTCAACCTGGCCTCCCAGAAGATAAAAGGTATGGATCTGCAAGGGATATGCCCTGGGAAGAGGCCTCAAAAATAACAATCATATTATAAATTAATATTTTTGTTAACAGTAACAACCACCAGTGGCTCAGCTGGGAACAGCAGAACTGGCAAAGCCTGAGCCAGTGGGGCGGCTTATAAGCGGATGGTGGGTCAAGGAGGAAGCGCCCCTGGCCTCACCCACCTGGCCTCAGCCTAGCCTCCCGCTGGGCTAGCGCTGTTATGCTTCGTTGCCCTTTAAACAGATGAGAAAATGTTCTTCTTCTCTTCCAATGATTTATTTGGCCCAGAGCCTAGGCAGGTTTCTTTCCAGCCTGAGGGACCTAGGAGTGCCCCTCCCTCAGCCTCTGACCACCATTGCCACTGAGCCAAGCACTCCAGGGCCACCCAAAGCTCTGGGGCAAGATCTCCTTCCAGCCTCACACTCATCACCAAGACACCCAAATATATGTGACAGTCTTCTCACCAAGATCAGCCCTGGAGCTCATATGACCAATACCTCACCTCTCTGCATGTCATGGATCCTGGAGAGCTATCCTAGAAAGGGTGCCCTCTGCACCTACAGGAAGTCCTGCACTTCTAGTTTCCTCCTTCCTACTGCAGATACCAAGTAGGCTAGGAGCCTGGGGCAGTCCAGGCCGGGTGCTTGTCATTTTCTTGGTGCTATAGGCTGGAGAGAAAAGGGAAGATTAGTTGATCCCTAGCCAAATCTTCCTAGAGGGTGAGTCTGGTTTGTGTGCAGCCCATTTGGGCAATGCCTACATTCTCTGGCCCTCGCCCCTAAGGTAGAAGATGAAGAAGCCCTTTGGGTTCCTGAGTGATCCTCATATATCTCATACTGAAGGGTGAACACAAATATTTATAGAGTGTGGCACCAACAAGGTTCCTTTTATTAATTCATTCAACAAATATTTATTGAGTGTTTCTTGTGTTCTAGGCACTGGGATTCAGTCCATCAGCAAGTTCATCAGGTTGCTTCTACCTCCAAAAATATCCCTGATCTAGCCACTCTTCACTCTTCATGCTCACTGCCAACCCCAGAGGCCAAGTCATCACTGTCCAGTGCTTGGAGTCTCCCTGATTTAATTCCTGGGCTCCCACTCCTACCTCCTCCACCCTAATCCACTCTCCTGGAGCCCACGGAGGCATCTCTTTCTAGTGAAAATCAGAATGCCTCTTCTTAAGCCCTCTGCGGCGTCTCACTATTCCAGGACTGTGGCCTCCCAGGCCCTGCATGCTCTAGCCCCTACCAGCCTCTCCCGACCCACCTCCACACCCCTACACCCACCCACACTCTGTCCAAGTGAGTTGCTTAGTTATCCTTCTGTTCTTGGAAAACTCCAAAGCCCCAACCCTTCCCCTAGCAATCCCCACTGCTGACTGCTCCTCAATGGGAAGGGCTCAGTCCAATATCACCTCCTCTAGGAAGCCTCCTCTGACATCCCTGTGCCCACCCCACCATCTCATGGCCCTACTGTATTTTCTTGATAGTACTCATTACTCTGAAAACAGATTATTTATTTGTACATACGTCACCTATTTTCCCCCGGACGGTGAGTTCCAGGAGGGCAAGGACTTGTTCATCTATTCTAGTTGGACCCTCTAGTAGTAACAAAGAGAGTATATTACAAATATAGATAATGCTTGTTGAGCAACTGAATGGTGAAAGGGCAAATAGAAACCCTGCCCTCACAGAGCTTTCAGTCTGTGACCCTTAATCTATGCTTACCACTAAAACAGTGTTTCAGTTTCCCGTGTGATGAACCAGAAAGATTTTAGGCTCCCGGATCACAATGATCTGGATCCCTCACTCACCATGTGACCGTAAGCCTCAGTTTTCTCTTCTTTGAAATGGAAAAATGAACCCAACTTAGCAGAGCTGATGTGAGTCACAGAGATGACAAAGGCTATGGCCAGGGAGGTGTCATCTGTGTCAAAATAGGTACCTTTCAGACTTACTCAATGCTGAGGGCTGTTCCAGGTTCTAGGGACAGGGAGATGACTCAGAATTGGGGCCCTGAACTTGATCCCTTCTCAGAGCCACCCACAAAGGAGAGGAGGTTCTCAGTGGGAGCTCGGTCTACTGAGACCATTGCTGAGAAGGGCACACCGAGCCACTGCAGGAGCCACTTTCCTGGTCCTACTGGTGTGACCAGGACAGTGTGGATGTGGCAGAGAAACTGAATCTGGACCACCTCCCCTTATTTGGACTCTCCTTTTCCTCATCTGCCCTCCAGGTATGTGTAAACAGATCTGAGCACACATCTGGGTGTATAGATAACCCATGTCCACACAGCAACACAGCCCTGAAGCACAGACTTGTCTAAGGATGTAAATAATCATACACAACCCAAGAACATAAGTCCCCATTTTTCTGGCCCAGGCAACAACTGTCTGGCTTAGGTAACAGTCCTATCACCTCCTGCTTTAGGCTGGGGTCACACACAACCCTTCACAGAAGGTGGCAGCCCACAACTGCCTTCTGAGGTCTAATTCTACACTCCCCTGCTGCAGGCCTTGAGGACAGGCACCCTGGAAGCCACTCCAGTCACCAATGACAGCCCCACACCCTGTGTCCACCCCCTGAAGCCAGTGGACATGCAGCATATAGAGGGCCTGTGAAGAGCTGCTCCAGCTTCCTGCTAGGGGGAGAGGCAAGAGAACCCTCAGGAAGGGGCTGGGACACTCCACAGGTGTGAGGTACACTGGCACTGGAAGGCCAGTGCATTGTGGTCATCTGGAATATCCCAGGTCCTCTCCCCGCTGGGCTCTGTGCCACCTGGATCCTGCTGAACTGGGCTCGTGCCAAGCAGGACACAATGAGCAGAGCAGACAGCGTGGGGTAACCTAGAGATTAGGGAGACCAGCTCACACTGTGGACCTGACACTGTGCCTGCTGCTTTTCACTTCTTGCTAAGATTAGCCCTCTGAACAACCCTAAATTTGGCATGGTCACCCCCATTTCTCAGATGAGGAAACTGTTTTAGAGAGAGGCAGATACAGGCTCTGTGCCTCAGTAGACCAGGCAAGACCCTCCCCAGTCCTGCCCCGTATACATCCGAGTCCTCCTTACTACCCGCCCCCCCCAGAGGACAGACCAAGCACTGGCCGTGGAAAACAATTTACTTGGGGATTAGAGCTGATCTTCCAGAGAAGACCAGCTCCCTCAGGGTGAGAGATCTGGGCGGTTTGACTCCCAGGGCTTGGCCCTGCAATAAGAGGCTGAGACTGAGCACCCAGATTTGGGGGAGGCAACCAGCATCACTGAGGGTGTTGGGAAGGCCAAGGGATATCCACATGTGTCCCGGGCAGGCACAGCTGCACTCCTTGCTGACACTCCCCAAAGGATACCCGTCCATCTTGCTTGGACTTACACAATCACACCTGGCAGGAAAGCAGGGCCTGCTGGGTGAGGAGTGGGCCTTCTGGCTCACTGTCAACCCTATGAACTCTGACTTCAAGGGGCTCCAGGCTTGGTGCCAGGCCTGTGGATGGAGGGTAATGGGGTATTGTGGTTGGAGGGGGGCCCTGGAGTGCCTGGCTGAGCAAGTGTTCTGCGTGTTAGAGTGGGAGTGAGTGGGGCTGAGCTCGGGTACACGAGTGGGTGGTTGTGTGCGTCAATGTGTAGGGGGAGAATCTGTGTGTGTGTGTATGGTGTGCCTGTGAGCAGGTTTTGTGTGTATCTGCCTAGGCCTTGTACGTCAGAAGCCTGGACCCGGCTCTGGGATCTCTGTTGTGTGTGTGTGTTTCCAGAGCTGTGGAATTTTTATGTATTTCTTCTTCTGTTTGTGTGCATGCAGGGTGTAGAGTACATACATGTGTGTGACGCTGGAGTTTGTGCAGTCATTTGGCATCTGGGGGAATGGGAAGTGTGCTGACAGGGCAGGGTTTGCATGTCATTGCAGTTTGTGTGCAGCCAGAGTGTGGTCTTTCCTTGTGTTCAGTTTAAGCCTCTGTGTGTGTGTGTGTGTGTGTGTGTGTGTGTGTGTGTGTGCAGTACGTGTCTTTGCCAGCCTCTGGTGTGTGTCATGTGTGCTTGCAGGTGCCAGCAGGTCCTCAGCTCCCAGTGGAGTCTGAGTATGACACTATTTGGTATGTGTCCATAGGTGGTCCTGTCCCAGATGAGAGGCATGGATCAGTGTGTTTGTGCGTGTGCACACGCGCGCGCTCACGCAGATCTGCAAGGGTGGCCTTGTGATTCTTGTCTCCAGGGACTTATGGAACTAACTTTCAGGAAGCCCTCATGCCCTCCATTGCCAACCAGTGTGGCCAGCTCCACCTGCCTTCCTGGCAAACCCGTCCTGAGGGAACCCTGAGGCTGCAGGACACTGGGTCAGGTCAAGGTCATGTCGTGGGGAGGACAGGGACTCTATCTCCTATGGTCTCCCACACGGCTTCTGGCTCACATAGGTCCACACTGCCTAGGCTGCCAGCATCTTGAGCCCTGCCGGGTTTTCCCTGGAATGAATTTTAATTTCCGCTTGCTGGGGCAGGCAGGGCACAGTGAGCTTCCAGCTGGTGGTGGAGGCAGCTGCAGGGGCTGCCAGGCCTCTGTCAAAGAGTGACGGAGGGGAGCACAGATTTGAATTTCAAAGGTAGCCCCGGCTGCAAGTGAGTCTGTGTTGTGTAAATGTGTGTACCGCTTGTGTGTCTGTGGATGCGTACCTGAGAGTGTGGCATGTGTTTGGTTGAGTGGGTTTTGTGATTGAGCTTCTGTGAGGCCATGTGCAAGCCCTTGCATGGGCCGTGTCAATGTGCTTGAGAGTTCAGAGGTGACCACCACCACAGGAATGCCTGAGCTGTCAGTGTCTGGCCGTGCTCCTGGTAAGCGTTTGCGTCTGCAAGTGTGTATTTTAGGGCAAATGAGCCTATGTGTGCATGTCTGTATCTTTGTGTGACCATGTTCCAGGCCCTGCATGTGTCCGTGTGCTCACCGCCCATGTCATATCAGCGGCATCCGCAGGGGTGTGAAGGTGTGTCGATGTGTCTGTGCAGGTGTGTGGGTGAGCGCTGGCATCTCGGTGTATCTGTGTGTGGGTGAGGAACTGTAGGGACCAGTCTGTACCAGCATATCTATGCTTTTATTTGTGTTCCGTTGCTGTGTGTCTTTGAGTACGTCAGTGCGCTTGTGTGCTCTACTGTCTGTGTCACTGTGTATCTCTGTGAGTGTGCCTGTGAGGGCCGGTGTGTCTCTGTGCATGGCTATGGGGATGAGTCTGTGAGTGTGTGATAGGGAAATAGGGAATGGAAGCATAGGTCCAAATGGGCAGAGCAAGCCTTGCCCCATGCTTTGTGCCAGCACAGCCTCTGTCCTGTCTGGGTTCCCGGAGGGGGTGAGGGGACCACACGCTCCTCACAGGGACTGGGGCAACAACCCACGGGCACTCAATGGGCTCTCAGGAGCCAATGGCCGGAGAGGATGGGCCATTATCAGAGTGGCACTAGCTCTACCACCTTGCTTATCTGTTTTGAGCAACAGGCCTTTGCGGTCTTGTGGCAGTGCTAGGACTAGCTAGAGCACAGGCAGGGCTGCCAGTCTGGAGGCAGTGGTGTCGGTGAACAAGCCCATCACACACATGCCCCAACTTAACATTTCCAGGCTTTCCTGATGTCCCCAGGAGTCTGGGACGGGCCCTGACATTGGCTCAGGGGGAAGGCCTGCCAATGCACACTCAGGAGTGTACATACACACGGACCCAGAGACCCAGGCAAGTTTGTGTGTAGACCCTCATGCTCACTTTAACAACCTCACCCCTCCCTGGGTCTTGGACCCTGTGGAGTGAATAGGCTAAGGCTCAGAAGTCCCAGAGCACAGGGGCATCCTTGAGTCACTTGATGTCCCCTCTGCGGTCATGCCCTAAACTGGGACTCGGGGACTCAGAGGTGGTTCACCCACATCCCATCTCCCAGAAGTACTCACACAAAGAGGTGAGGCAGACTCCAAATCCAGCCTTTCCATGAGGTTCCATCTCACAGCCAGAGGTAGGCAAAGGCCAGGGCAAACTCTTTGTGGGGACCCCGCAGAGACCCGGCTGGGCACAGGGAGGTGATGTCAGGATGTCCAAAGGACAATAAAGGAGGAACTAGTGAGGGAATGATGATCTCATGGCTTCCTTCCCTGCCAGATTAGAAGACTTTCGAGAAGGGTGGACACTGAGGCCTCCCAGAACAGCTCAGCAGGAGGCCCAGCACCAAGATCTGCTCCAAAAACATGGAAGGAAGGAAGGAAGGAAGGAAAAGAGAAGGTAAGGAAGGGGAGAAAGAAGAGTGGGGGAGGGAGAGAGAGGAGAGAGAGGAGAAGGGAAGGAGGCAAAAAATGCAGGACCACTTAAGAAGTGAGGGAGCAGCTAGGCATGGTGGCATACACCTTGCAATCCCAACACCCTGGGAGGCTGAGGCAGAAGGATCGCAAGTGAGAGCCCAGCCTGAGCAACTTAGTGACTTAGTGGGATCCTGTCTCTAAATGAAAAATAAAAATGGCTGGGGATGTAGTTCAGTGTGAAAACCCTAGGTTCAATCCCCAGTACTACACACACACATAGTGAGGGAGCACTAGATAGAAGGGGTAGAATAGTGTACAGGGCTCCTCTGTCTGTCTGTCTGTCTGTCTCTCGCTCTCTCTGGCTGTCTCTGTCCCTGTGTGTGTGTGTGTGTGTGTTTGTGTATGTGAGAGAGAGAGAGAGAGAGAGAGAGAGAGAGAGAGAGAAACTGTGTTTGGAGAAGGCTGTGTGAAGCAGGAGGTCAGGCTAGAAATACATCACTAAGGACCTTGTAAGGAAAACCAGAGGCGGGTTTTATTTTGAAAGCAAAAGTTAGATCTATAAAGGGTTTTGGACAGGGAAGCATCATAGTCAAGTTTAAGAAACAACTGGGGCAAATGGAAGGTGCATCTGAGGAGAAAGGGACTGGTCACAGGCTTATTTGTTCGAGAAGTATTTATTGAGAGCTTACCACAAATGTCCAGCACTGAGTGAGGCAAGCAGATACACTCTCAGACACCAAGGAAGGTCTAAAACCTGGGGACATACCTGCTGTGCTTATGCGGCGTTTACCTTCAGGTGGCACAGGGCAGACAGAGCAGCATCCATGCACACAATGCCTGTATTAAGTGCAAAGAAGGAAAATGGTGTCAGGTAAGGGGCAGGAGCAACAGAGGAGAATGCGGGCTGTTTCAGAGACTGTGGTCAAGCAAGATGTCTTTGAGAAGGTGACGTCTGAGCAGACACCTGAGGGAGGCAAGGGATATTTGGAGGAAGAGCTGTCCAAATAGGGAAATTGCAAGTGCAAAGGCCCTGAGGGGAAGCATGCCATTTACTCAGATGGGGAGACTTGTGGGAAGTCGATGAGTTCTATTTTGGACTTGCTGCACTGAGATGCCTCCAGGGCATCCAGAGACAGTGACCAGGAAACAGGAACAATTTGGGTAAAGACAGGGATTAAAGCAAATGGAAGCCTGGGAACTGATGCAGAGGATAACTGTGGGGATCAGAGCATGAGCAACCTGAGGTACAAGAGTTAATTCTGGTGAGACTGGCTGCTAGGGATGGGGAGTGAAGGGGTGGGGACTAAACTGACATCTCCAGAATGAGAAAGAGAGAGACTGAGAGACTATGTTGATAGACCAGACACCAGCTATGTTGATAGAGCCCCTTTCTAGGTGGCTTCCCATGGTCCCACTGCCCATGCCCTCTAGGCCGTCAGAGCTAAGCTGTCCACTACCAGTGCTTCCTTCCTCTACCTGAGGCTGGATCTCAGGTCATTCCATACCTCACTCTCGGCTGTTCTCAAACCTGGGGGGCAGGAAAGCTCCAATGAAGAATCTGGAGGCCAGGACCCCAGACTTCCCACATGCCCTCTGAGCCTCTTTCTCCTGGCATTGGGATTTGGAGGGACAACATCTAAGCATGACCATCTGGTGCTAGCTTGATCAGATTCTCCAGGGCTACTTCACCACATCCAGATGGGTTCAGTGCTGGTACCTCCTTGGCAACTGGCTTGGGGAAGGAGATGTCACCCTGATTAGCAGCATTTGCCAATTCCCATGGTGTAAATCCTCCCATGATAACCAGTTTAGAGTGTGACGTCAACTGGCTAGCACAAGTCCTAAACATTTAACAAGCAGTTCCCCCAAGTTGGGATGAACCAGCTCTAGTACCTTCTCCTGACCCTTTCCCGAGAGACAGGTTGGGAAAGAGGACCTGCCTGTCAGCTGGAGAAGGAGAAGAGCTAGGCTTTCCAGCCCCATCTTGCCTCTCAACACCTAGGTCACTCCCCAGAGAGAAACTCTCTGAGCCTTTGTCCCCATTGCTCCCTGGCTCTAACCACGTGCCAGCCTGCCTCGGCCTTCTACTCACTGCATTTTCTACTCAAAAGAGCTGGTACCAACCCCTCACCCCTACTTTCCCTGCCTCCTTTCTTTAGAAACAGATGCCAGAAAGCCATAGACCATGCCACCTTGACCCAGATGACCTGAATGTGTGGCCCAATTCTGCCACCAGTTTCTAAGACATGTCCTTAGTTTCCCCATCTGTGAGATGGGCAGCAAGAATGAGCCTCTCCAGCAGTGCTTTTGGCTGTGAGATCCTGCAATTTCTGTCACTTCCTGCCTCAGCCCTGATGGCAGCTCAGGGCCTCCTCTCTCAGACACATTTCCCCAGCCTCCTAGACCCTCCCTGCTCCTGCGGCCCCCCACTGCCTTTGGCTCCCCAGGCTCCCGGATAAGGGGCCCAACTAATTACATTAGGATTTCATGCCAATTAACAAACAATTACACGGGCAAATTGGTGCCTAATTTGGAGCAATAACAACAGCTCCATTGGCCAGGAAAGATAGCTGCAGACAAGACTGTTCACCCAGCCTGGCCCTGTTGCGGCCCCTGGACGATGGGAGCCAGTTCTTGGCCCTGTCCTGGGCTCACAACTGCAGTTCTTTAAGCAACTTAAAGGATCTTTAAGCAACTGTTTATGCTGATTACATGGTAGAAGAAAAAGGCAGAGAATGGAAGTGGGAGCAGAGGGAGCCAGGACATCCCAGGCTGGCTTCACGGAGGGAGTGGGAAGGACTCAGGGAGGCATAGAGAGAAGGGAAGATGGTACATGAGGGGCAGTAACGAATGTAAACAAAGGCTCGAATGCTGACATGAGACACATGAGCTGAAAGCTGATGGAGAAACCAGTAGGGCCAGGGTACTGGCTGGTGGGCTACAGAGGTTTGGAAGGACAAACTGGGACTGTTATTCCAGGGGATTTAACATTCCTCTGGAGGCCTTGGGAGCCACTGAAGGTTCTTGGAGAGAGGAGAAGGCAGTGCTCAGACTTATCTTCGATTCCTATCTTGGATCACTCACAACCACAATCCCACCTTTAGTTTGCCATGGGGTTTCATCTACTTTCCCCTCTTAACGTAGCAGCTGCCAATCCTGTCCTCAAACCATTTCTTGTCCATATTTTTTTTTCCAAGTGATCACCCTAAGGCACAAATCCATCCACATTCCTCCTTTGCTTAAATCCTCTATGGCTCCCCAGTGCCATCAGAATAATGCTGCAGCTCCCACCTCAGCATCCCTGCCAGCACTGTCTGGCACCTGGGGACCTCCTAGCTTTTGCTCTCTCCCCACCTGCACACGTGCTCATGGGACTGCACACCATTTACAGAATGCTCTAGGTTCCTGCACACCTCCACCCTGACAGTGCCGTTCCCCCAACCTGGATTCCTCTCCCAACACCACTGTTTGTTACCACATGCATCCTCCCAGACCCCAGCCCGCAGACTCCTTCCTCTGGGGAACAGGTCCCTGCAGCAGCGCTTGTGCATCAGGCACCGTCTGTCCCCTCTCCCCACCCCAGACTTGGAGCTGCTCAGGGCCTGGGTCACTCCACAGCTCCTTCACCCAGCACTGAAAGTGAAAGAAGACAAAGGGATGGGATACAAGCATTTTCCCTGACGACAGTGGGGAAACTGAGGCAGGGATCCAGAGAAAGATTCATAATCTGGTGAATGCATCTCTCCAAAGGGAGAGCTGGGTTAGCCTAGCCCCCTGCCTGCTGAAGCCCAGACCTGCCTTCCCCACCAAGCCCGAAACAGCCATCTCTGCCCACCCTCACCCAGGTGTGTTCCTCTCTTCATTTAAAAATGCAGCACAGAAAACAGCCACAGCTAAAGATCCCCCAAAAGTAATAGCAGCCCTCCTGAGGGCAGTGGTAGAGCCAATGAGCTGCAGCATGAAAGATTGTGGGCAGGCTCAAGGAGGGACCTCCTGGGTCAGCACCAGGTGCTCCCTAAAGGAGCAACCACTGAGGAAGGGCAGGGGGCTTGGTGGTACCAAGGGAGGCCAGGTTGGAGCCCAGACCCGCCCAGAGGCAGAGGGATGACCTGGCTGACTTTCCCAGGAGCTGGAGTTCTCACTTCGGGGGTGCTTACTCCTTCTCAAGCCCCATCAGTCATGTTAATTACCGAGAAAAAGCCGATTTCTCCTCATTCCCAGACTCCAAGCGACAGTATCATTAGGCTGCTAATGTGTGGAGAAATTGTGCGTGTCTGTCTTGGAACATGTCCTGATCCAGAATGGGTAAGGGCGCCCCAGGCAGGGGCTGGTCTCCAAGATGCTGCCTGTGACAGAGAGCCAATCTCTGGAAGAAATGCTGTGCCAATCGGCAGAGGTGGTCTCCCTCTCTGTTCAGTGGGCATCAACGATGATAATTAAATCACACCAGCCGATGGCATGGATAAACAGTTCACAGCATGCAAAGCTTGCCCGATAGGAACAGAGCTGCTCTCAGACTTATACAAGGACTCAGACCCTCTTGGCTCTGCTAAACTTAAACTCTGGCCTTGAACTCTGCCGCAGCCCTTTCCAGTCTTGCCTGTACCCTTTTCTCTGAGCTCCTGCCCACCTCTGAATCAAGAGACATCTGAGCACCATCTTACCTCTGGGAGGGAGGAACTGGCTATTTCTTCCCTGAGCAAGGCCAAGTCTCTGCAGTCAAGAAGAATGCAACCTCCCAGCCCCAGAATAATAGCCACTGCTCCAGCCCTTTACATGCGTCTTCACACCCTTAACCATTTAATCCTCAATCCAACCCACTTAAGACACAAAGAAACTGAGGCCCAGAGAGGTGAGGTCATCTATCCAAGTTCAAGTCTCAGAGCTAAGCCAACCCAGATCTTCCCAATGCCAAAACTCAGGCTGAAGACAGTCCTCGGCTAATCCACCCAGCACTCCAGGAACATTCTCTTTCTAGCTTCTGTCCTCAAGAGCTAAGGTGGGTGAGGCAGAGGCAGGATGTACAGATATAATTATAGCTCATTGTGATCCATGCGTGGCACAAAGAGGAGTACAAAAGGTTTATCCTCACCAGTAATCAGCGAAATGCAAATTAAAACAACAATACAATACTGTTTTTACCTGTTGAAATTAATAGGAATTTTTGTTTTGTTTTGTTTTTAGACAGTACCAGCATTGATGAAAATTGAAATCTGGGCCACTCTGACTCTGTTGATGGAAGGGAAAATTAGAACAACTTTTCTGGAAAACCACTGAGCGGTGGTGTCAAGAGCTTTAAAAACAGACAGACCCTCTGGTCCCATTCATCTACTTTTAGGAACTCAATCCAAGAAATAACCAAAGACGCCAAAAAAGACCCATGTACAAGGATGCTTATTACTGTTATTTATAACTGTGAAAAATCCCAACCAACATAAATGTCTAGCAATGGAGGGCTGGTTAAATAAATTATGATACATCCATATATAAGAATGTTATGTAAACATTAAATGTCATGTTCTTGAAGAATTTTTAATAACCTGGGGAAATACCATTTTATAAGTAAAGCACAACAGAAAACAAAACCGTCCATCTAGGATGGTCTTGATTGTATAAAGAAAACATTTAATCAATTCATGTAAAGAAAGTCTGGAAGGAAATAAATGAGAGTTAATCTGAGAAGATTATGGGTGATTTTTTTGTTTGTTTCAGCATACTTCTTTATTTCTTACAAATCTACAATTTTTCAGGAAAAATTTATTAGAAATACATGCAACCTGGGAGCTGGGCATGGGAGAATCAAAAGTTTGAGACCAGCCTGGGCAACTTAGTGAGACCCTGTCTCAAAATAAAAAATAAAAAGGGATGGAGATGTAGCTCAGAGGTAGAGAGCCTGCCTAGAATGTGTGAGGCCCTGGTTTTAATCCCCAGTACCAAGACAAAGCAAAAGAAATACACTTGATGTACACACATGGAAGGGAAGTTCAGGATGTCAGTAGAACAGAGGCTCCTCACCCAGCTTGGGAGCAGTGCCATCCAGGAAGGCGTCCTGTCCCAGATGATGCCTGCATTAGCCCCAGGGTGAGTAAGCTTTGACCAGAGGAGGGAAAATTAGTGTTCTAGGCCAGAAAAGTTATGTCCAAAGGCAAGAGAGATACCGGCGCCTCCTGGAAATCCTCAGTCGCCAGAGATGCAGAGACCGGACAAGGGAAGGCCTGGAGGACCCAGCTAAGGAGCCCAGTGTTGAAGGTCCTAAGCAGCGGTGTGATGGGAACCCACTGCTTCTGAAAGATCCCTGTGGCTACAGAAGGCGGGGGATGTAGGGGATGGGGTGAGGCAAGACCATGGAACCCAGAAACCAGCAGGGCGGCCATTTGGGTGAGAGAGAGGTTGGCTAGGTCTGGGCCGAGGTGGCTGAGAGGAGGAGAGGAGGGGCCGCTCGAGCAATGATTACGAACAGATTTGACAGCACTTGTGATTAACTGGAGAGGGGAGGCAGCCTGGGGGAGGGGAGGTGAAAGTGACTATAGACACGGGCAGACTCAGGCACTCAGAGGTTTCCACTGCACGCTTCCAGAAGTGCTTCCTCCCCCACCACCTCCAAATGGGCAGATTTGGGTTGGTCTGACATTTGACCATACTCCTGGGAGAAGCTGAACCCTTCACCGTACCCTGGCCGTCCTCTGATTCACCCCTGCACCTCTGTGCCCTCTTTCCCTCAGCATTGGCAAGCTGCAGCCCTGGAAAGCAAGCACAGTGTGGGGTGAGAAAAAGGCCACAGAGATGAGGGGTGTGGGGAGAGGCATGCCCAGGGGGGCCGGAGCTGAGTCCCTCCCTGACACAGACACACACTGCCACACATGCGCAAGGACATGGAGACCACAAGCACCCACAGGGCCTTGGAAAACCAAGTCACAGGCACTGATGGGCACCCCAGGACACAGCCGGACACACAGTCACACGCCCCACAGCCACACAGTCAGCTCCAGCCTGGGTCTCACACACAGGCCATTGTGCTCTGCCGGAATCCCGAAGGTCCTCCCGCCTGCGCTACCCCCAGCCCCACACCCCCTCCTCCTCCCTCCAGCAGGACAGGACAGAGGGCTGGCTGGCAGAGGGGCCAGCACAGGGACCTGCAGCCAAATGGGGCAGCCCAGCCAGGAGGGAGGCCTCTGAGAAGGGGTTGCCACGGCAACAGGCTCCTGCAGAACCAACCAGAGGCTTAGATTCTCAGCTCTTATTTTTAGAAGTTGGGGCCTGGACTGGTTGCCCGAGGGCACAGATGCCAGCCGGAACCCCGAGGGCTTTGGGTGGACACTGCCCACCCTGGGCTTCTTCTGAAGGACTCTTCCTTCTCCAAGGTCATGGCCAGAGGAGGGCCATGGATTCCCTCTGTCTTCACACTGACCGTGGGCCTTCTACTAGCAGCACCCTTCCCCCTCCAGGTCCCAGGGTGAGGACCCAGTCCACTGTCCCACCGCACTGCAGCCTGTTGTTGGCTGTGATTCAATGTATAGTGTCAGGGAGTGAAGGGGTGGAGGTGGAGCCCAATTTGTACAGTGCTATGTGTGAGGCTGAGTGCAGTTGTGTAAGGAGTGTTTTTGTTATGTGTCAGAGCTGCTGTCCACCTCTGCCTGTGTGTGTACACATGTGTGCATGTTTGAGTTTCCTCTTCCACAGGCGCCAAACCCGGGGAAGACACCACCCTTAACTTCCTCCCCAGCCTGGATCTCTCAGAAATGGGGGGGAGGGGCAGAGATCTCAGGCTGGAAAGATGGTGGCCTTAGTGTCCTGCCTTGTCTAAACACTTCCTGTATCTTAGCAGACAGCTCCTGAGTTGGGCAGGAGGGTGGTGGCAAGACAGGCAGGCCCAGGCAGACCCAGGTAGACAGAGCCAGAGTGAGAGGAATCAAGAAGCTGGAGCAAGCTGACTTTACAGTGACTCCTCCAGCTGCTGGGGATTTCTCTGTTAATCTGGGACTGCTCTGTTTGCATCTCATTTGCCTCCATTTGCATAACAAGGGCCTGGCTGGCACCAGAGATCGAAATTCCTGGCCTGGGTAATTATGTGAAAAAGTCTCTGGAGACTGAACAGGAATCCTGGGGTCCCCAAAGCAGAAACTGGGAACTGCAGAAGGTCCCATTCAAACCCCAGAGACCCACTTCTTCATTAACCCCTGGTGCAGGAAGGTGGGGGACAGCTGAGAATGGAGTGGGAAGGGTGAAAAGATTAGGAATCAAGTCATCTTGCAAGCCCTCCACCCCTGGCACCCAGCATGGAGCTGGGTGCAAAGTACTCCTGTAGGTGGCAATGGCCTGAACTTAGTAAGGTCCAAGCTGGGTTGGGGGGACACAGGGAACTCAGCCACCTCTGGCTCTCCCCACCCCCCCGTAGGAGAGATTGTCTGGCTACAATGACTGGGATCCTATCCTAGACCTTAGAATTCACCAGCTCCAGGACTCTCAGATCTGGGACACAGAAAACTCAGCTCTGGACCCCGTACTTCAGATGACACAACTTTGGCCCTCTTCTGTATGAGGTGAGGAATTACAAGGTCCAAAGGGCCGCTAGGTTGTGTCTGTCTGGAGCTCCAGCCCCTTTTAGACCATACCTCAACCCAGGACCCTAGAATTTACTGCCCAAACAGTACTTAGACAGCTGCCAGGGCCTATGCAACCAGCCCTTTTCCCACCTCATAAGGTGGCAGTTTTCCACTACTGTGGACCAAGTGGGGACTGGAGTGCTGGAGTGTCCACAGACAGGTGTACAGGGCCCTGAGGCTGCAGGATGGAGCCCGGGGTAGAACAGGAAGGAGAATGGGTAGAAGGGTAGAAGCCTCCTCTAGTAATCTTGCCCTTGGCAATTTAAACATTTGGGGTGGCTCTGACAAACTGTTTGACCTTGGGCAAGTTAACCTCCCTGTGCCCCCAAGTGGGGTTAATAATAGTAGCTGCCTCCTAGAGTTGTTATGAGAATGTATTGAGTTAATTCACATAAAGCACTTAGAACAGTGCCTGGCACAAAGTAAGAGCATGTGTAAGTGTTAGCTATTATTATCTATCATCCTGGGGTTTGGCATTTTTCCCTTTAGTGGTAGAAGCATTTTCTTTTTCATTTTGAGAAACTGAGGAAGAAGTAGGGTCTGGGGACACCCCTCATACCCCACCTGATCTCTAAGCCCAACCCCCCTTTTCTCCTTCCCCAGCAGCTGTACCTTGAGACCAGGATCCAGGAGGTCAGCCAGGCACTGGAAGGAATGTAATGATTTATTCATTGTCCTTATTGGTTGAATAAATGAGTAGCAAAGATTAAAGGAATAAAACCAAGCCTGGATGGACTGAACAGGACCACCTGACAGGCAGATGTTTTGACTGTAGGACCTTCAAATGCATCTCTCCCTGACCATCACTTCTTTCTGTCTGTTCTCAGGTGGGGAGTGTGGCTGGCCAAGTTCTCTGCAAGTTCATCCTGAATGGGGGAGTGGCTCATCCCTGTGTGATTAAAGGGAGAGTGTCCACTTGTGTCCCAGGTCCTTTTGTGTCTCATACATGACTGTGTGTGCAGCAGTGTCTCTTGTGTTCTAGCACAGAACCTCCTCCCTGTCCAAGTGAGGGGCCCTGGGGCAGGCCCCATCATGGTCTGGGGCAGGGGGGTGGGGGAGACGTTGGCAAGCTTTATTACCTCCTCATTTACACACCCGCCCCCTCTGGCAGAGCCAGGCCTCAATGAACCTGACTGCCTGTCAGCCTCTGGGTTGGCAATGATGGAGAGCTCTCTTGGGGGCCACCAGCCTCCACCATCTGGCCAGGCTGGTGCTGGGGAGATGGGGTGCCTGTCAGAGGATGCCATGGGTATGTGGGCAGGTAGAAGTGTAGTAGGTGTGTGTGATTGTGTGCTGAGCCTGTGGCTCATCTGAGTGGCACTCATGTGTTTGTATTCATGATGGTCTATGTTTATGTGTCTGCATGACTGTCCTGTGGTCTGGGGTCTCTGAGTATGATGCTGTGTACCCCAGATTGGGGGCCTTTGGTCTAGGGCTTTTCCATGGAAAGCTCTGGGTAGGGGCAAGGGTGTTCTGTGAATTCCTGGTTCATCTCTCAGTCAGGAGAGATTAACCTTCAGGTGTCTTTCTGTAGAGGGGCTGAGAGTCCCTATTTGGGAAACCAAGTCAACCGAGACATACTAAAGCATCCTTGACTGTCCTCAGCCCCCATTGCCTGGAGGTAAACTCTGGTTTCAGGCATCATCAGAATTCCTGGGTTCCCCAGGGAAGCAGCCCCCTCACCAGCCCCAGCACTGAGACAAGAAGAATGCAAAGCCACCCAGACACAGGCGCTGACACAGCATCATGCATGAATCAGAGACCCCCATGTGTAGTCACAGACCCACCAGATACAAGCACACATACACATTCTCAACCACACACCCATGTGGCTATACATTTATATAGGCACATGAATGCTTACACAAGGAACATACTCATACATTGATAAGACACAGTCTTGCAAGGATGCACATGCTTAGAGTCACATGCATACAGGCAGACATGGTTACATATGTGTTTGCATCCATCCTATCCCTTTCGAGTCTCCTCCTGTCCTCCCTCCAGCTGCCTCGAGCCAGTGTTCTGCTGCACTCTTCACCCACTATAGAGGACCCTTCCAAAGGTAAGCATTAAAGAAGGGCAAATGTCATATGCATACCTGTACGATCCCTTGAGTACGAAGCAGGGTATGTCTACATGTTTTAGTTTGTATATGTGACACTATGTGTCTAGCAGTCAGTGTGGCTCTAGTTCTGTGTAAAAGATGGAACGATCTCTTTGGAACACTGTGGGTATGGGTATTTTTCTGTGCATGTCTGTGCATATTTCTGGAAGGATGTGTGTGTGTGTATACTTCTGTGTGTAAATTTGTGACAGTGGGAGATTTCTGTATCTGTGTAACTGCATCTTCTGAGCCACCTCCCTTGTGTACCTGTGTACGCATGTCTATGTGTGCATTTGCATATCTGTCCCTGTTCCATGTGTACACACCTCTGTGGCCGAGGCCCCACAGGCTGGTCTGGCTGGCTGTACCATCAGTAGAGGCTGTGGGCTGGGGTGGGGCCAGGTGAGACTGGACTGAATCCCCTGGCCATTGACAGTCATATTTACAGAGCTCTGAGCAGGACATAATTGCTTCTATTAATCTTTCTCCGGTTGTTAATTGCTCACTTATCGGGTTGTGTATTATGCCGACTGTTGCTCTTAATTCTCCTCCATAGCTGCAGGTGTTTGCTGCCTTATTAACTGTTAATCGGCACGGCTAGGGATACAGACTTAATTGGCCCCCAGAGTGGGACACAGGCGGGCCAACTGGGCACGGCTAGACTCTCAGCCCGTCCCTAGAACTCTCACCTGTGGAGCACAGGTGGCTGCAGGGAATGGGCTGGCCTACTGCCAACAGATAGCAGGCCTACATACAGCAGTTACAGTGACAACTGCAAGGTATGTCCCCTATACAGTCCTACCTCCTCCCAGGAGCCAACCAACCAATCAGAACCCAGCTCCTATAGCCCCTCTCCATCACCAACAACCTTCTATCCAGGATAGAAGCCAGTCTCATTTATTTTAATTATCTGAACCTAATTGACAAAAACACCAACACATAATGGAACTGGTTTTTGCCCTTTACCACTTTTTCTGCCTCAGGGCTCTTAAGGTTACAGAGATATTGGGAGAAAGGAGGACAGGAAGGAGCCTCCACTAAAGCAGTAAGGGTAGAAGTTAGATCCAGTAATGACTTCCAAGCCTTTGAGGAGGCTATTTGGCAGTTGGAGTCCAAACAAGCTTCCAGGAGGAAGTTCTACTGCTCCATCTCAGCCCCACTTCTGCCTGCACAGCCCCACTTCGCTGCTTCGCTGCAGCAGTAAAAAAGGTTCTTTATACTGAGTTTACTCCCCCCTCCCATATATGTTGCAGCAGAGAAGTCTCAAGTGTCCATAATGGGGAAACTGAGGGCCAGAAAGGGCAAGAGAGTGACCCCAGGGTTCCCCAGTCCTCTTTGGCAAAGGCTCAGACACACTACAAAGTTTCTGCTCTCTGCCTTTCCCAGGGCCCTGTTCCATCCTAAACATCTCACTCCTGGAGGGTTTTTTCTCAGCTACCACCTCTCACCCATGACAGGCTCCAGGGCCTTTTGGGCTGAGAATGTAAGGTTTCTGGAAACAGTGGGTTCCATGAAAGAGACAAAGCTGTGTGTGTGTGTGTGTGTGTGTGTGTGTGTGTGTGTGTGTGTGTACTGTGGGGGGGTGTGGGCGGGTCCATGCTGCACCAACCTGGCTTCCAGTCTCCAAGAAGGACAAACAGGCAAACTAAGAGTCCTCATCCTGTGCCTGGAATGAAGTCTGCCCTGACTTCCAGAAGTTCTTCCTTGTGTCTAGTTGTCCTGTCTGGAGCTGCAAAGGAAGTTGATTTGCTTTAACTAGGTTCTGAGCCAGGGATTTAGCTCCGTGGTTCTGGCGCCTGCCTTGCAAGTGCAAGGTCCAGAGTTCGATCCCCGGTACAAAAAAAACCCAAACAAACAAAAACCAGGTTCTGAGAGGAACTGGGCTCTATGAGGGAGTGAAGGGGGAGCAACCATTGAGTGGTTACTTTGTGCCAGAAACACCAATAAGCTGTGTAAAAGTGGCATCCCATTTAACCTTTACACAACCTAGTGAGTTAGGGATTTGTGTCCCCACTAATGAGAAGGAAACTGAACCACAGGGAGGGGCATTAACTTAAAGCCACAGAGCCAGGAAAGGGTAGAATTGGTATTTCCCCAAGACTTGGAATTATTTAGGGAGCTGTATTTCTGTTTGGGATCCCTGGGTGAATTCATGCTAATGGTTCAGTAAGAGAACTTGGAGATCAGGAACTGGTGGTCACTATCACAGCCCATCTACCCAATCCAAATCTGGGAACACTGATAAGTAAAACACTCACGCATGCACAGCCCACAAGATCATCAGGCAGGATAGTAGCAAAGCAAAATGAACTATCAGGGATAGTTGCCCAAATAAGTTCCGGCCCCTCCTCTATGTTAATGACATGCAGATATATGTAAATTTGCAAAGCAACACTCAAACCTTTGGGAGCAATGGGGTGACAGAGGAGCAGTTGCCATGGAAATCCAAAAGCGACCCCACGATCCGCACCAGCAGGCGCATAGACACATGCACAAAGACCCAGGGTTCCTCGCTCTGACGCCCAGAGCATCACGGAGTGCCAGAGGGTGTGAACCGGAAGGACCCTCAGAGACTGCGTCCAGCCGAAGGACGCTGACACCGCGGAGAAGCAGCAGCGGGGAGCGCAACGTCACGATCCTGGCCGGCCCGCGGCGCCAGCTACTAAACCCTTCCGGTAGCGGTCTACTCCAGCTCCGGCCTAGCAACGCGAGCCCAGCCCAGAGTTGCATAGCAACATCCCTAGAGCCTAGCAACCGCCGGTCACGCCCCCTAGCAACGTCACGCCTAAGCTTTGCTCCAGGTCCTTACCAAAAGAGACAGGCAAGGGGCTTGTGGACGAAGGCTAGCATGTGAGTGGGGGCGTGCGGCTCAGCTCCCGCTTCTAGTCAGGCCGCAGGATTTCGCGGTCCACCCAGAGCCCTCTCCCCGAGAACGAAGCGTTAAAGGACTGCGTTAACATCCCCATTTACAGAGGGGCAAACTGAACTCAGAAAGGAAGGCCCACCCCCAGTAGCCACAGCTTGTTCTTCCCTGTATTCCCTGGAGGGAAGCAAACGCTCCGTCTCCCCGGGAGCAACCCCGGGCCTTGAGAGGAGGGATGTATTGCCGTCTTCCCGCCCCGACTGCGTAAGGAAAACCACCCAAGTTGCGAACTCCAAATCAAGCCGCAGGTTTGCATAGTAATTTGCGTTATTTGCATACCGCGCGGTGGCTGTGCGTTTCCTTGCCCCTCCAAACCAGAAAAGTTCCCGAAGGGGCCCCGCTCCCTTCTGGGGTTCACCCAACCAACTCCTTCTCCCTGCCCCCACCTGCACTCCACCCTCACCACTCTGCCAACCCTTCCTAAATTCCCTCACTCCGCCCCCAGCTCGGCCTCGGTCCTGCCAGCCCTGACCTCCATCCCAAGGCTGAGGGCCCCCTCTGCTGTCGGCTGCGGGTAGGGCAGCGCAGAGCTCGTGCGTTAGAGAAGAGGGGCTCCCATAAACGGCCGTTGCCCTTCTCAGTCCAAGAGGGTCTAGAGTGAAGTTCACACACGGGTGGACTCGGAGAAAATGTGAGCAGAGGGGACACCCCGCCAGGCTCTGGGGTGAAGAGTGGTGTCCTGCCAGGGTTCTCTCCCCTTAGCCAGGCCTGCTTCCTCGCTCTGGGCTATCTAGCCAGGGCCAGCTCACCCCAGTTCAGTCCCCAGCCTCAGCTCGTTGGAGGGGCCCATCTCGAGACACCTTGCATTTGCAGCGTCTGCGAGGAGCTCGCCCAGGACCAAGGCCAAGCTGCATCTTCCAACCCTAGTATCAGCCTCCAACACCCAAGGCCTAGACCCTTGCCTTTCTCCACTACCTTTCTGGGAGCTGACAAGAGAAAGAAGTCACCCTCAACAGAGATCTACACCCAGACATGCAATCAGACATACACAGATAACCACACATGCACACACAGGAAATAGGGGGATGTTTTGTGCTATCATCCTGTTGATGGGGGAAGGTCTTGATACTTAGAAGTTTTAAAAACCACTGCACCTTGTCTTCTGTTTGCTCCCTAGCAATCTCTAAGTGTCTATCCCCCTGAACCCACTTCTCTCCCTCTCCACAGCCTGGTCCTGCCTGCTCTCCCATCACCTATCCTTCCGCTCAGTTCAGAATATTTGGGAAATGCTTCCAGATGCTCTCATGGCAACAGCTGTGCTCTAGGGCACAGTGATGGTTTGAGACCAGTGACTGGTAAGGCCACACATCTGTACACAAAAAATTCCCAGAGACCCTAAACCCTTTGGCTGGGATTACAGTCTCTCCTAGTCATCCAGCAGATGCAACCCTAACTTCGCCAAATTCTTTATTAAACCAAAAACCAACAGCAAACAGACTACAGAACAGGAAACAAACAGGCCAGACAGAAAGCTGACCCTTCCCTCCCGCCACCCTCTCCCTCTGCCCCCATCTCTCCCTGGTTCAGCACTAGAGAGGGAATCAAAACCCCTGTTCTAATGGATAACCAGGGTCAGGCCTTTCTAGGAAAGGGACACTTTGTGCCAACTGCAGGGCCCGAAGAGGGGTGAGGGGCTGGCTCAGGGATCTCTGGAGCTGCAGGGGACTGGTAGAGCAGGCCGTGAGTCCCTGGGGCTGCAGGGGGCTGAGGAAATGCTGTAGGGGGTGGGAGAAGGGGATCCTGGCCTGAGGGCCTCAGTGAGGCTTGGAGTTGTTGACTCATGGTCACCAAGGAGCTGAGATGGTGGAGTAGGACCTCGTGGGGGCAAGAAGCCCTGTGGACCTGGTGGCCATAACCAAAGCCATTGGCAGCTGGCATTACTAAATAGGGATGTTGGGGCTGGTACCAGCCTGGTTCTGGGGGCTGTTTCCCTTGGCTGTGACTCTGCCAGGTTTCAGCCTCTTCCCATGGTTTCCCCCGGCCTCTGGGGAACTTCTGCCAAGCACAAACTTCCCCTGGAGATAGGCTGCCCTTGTCCTGGCTCTGCTGCAGGGCATCCCCTTGGGGAAGATGGCCTTTTAGGGCCACATCTGGCTTCCTGTACACTGGCTGGTAGTATCTCATCTCCACTTTCTTCTTGAAGGAGACTATCTTTTGAACCTTCCCCCGAGTGCTGGACACAGCTGTCTTTGGAAGCCCTTCTTTGGGAAGAAGCACAGCCAGCAACAGGCTCGAGTGAGCAGTTTCCAGACCTGAGGAAAGAAGGAGGGAGAGACCCATGGACTGGTGGGAAGACAACAGAACCCCCAAAGCTGCACTGTATCTGCCACAGTCTGGAGTTTAGATCTCAAGCAGAGCTTCCTAGCAGTGAGCAGGGACCCATGGGAGGCTGGGAAAGCGGGAGGGTGAGCCTGTCTGGGAAGATTTAGTTCCAGGGAGATCAAGGTTGTTCTGGCTGATGGTGGGGCATGGACGGATTGATCCCAAGGCTCTATGGATTCAAAGTCTTCCTTGTTCCAGGACACGCAGTCCAGAAAGGCCAAGCAATTTGTACCACAAAGGTAGAGTTGACCCCTGAGTCCCCAGCCCTCCTCCCCATGGTGCCTTCCCTGGAGTAATAACTACACAGAGGCCAGACTTCACCCAGCACAGCTTTGGTGAAACACCTGTCCCTCCTGTCATTAGTGACATTTTCAATTTGGGGGTCTTATCTCTGTTCAGCTGCCCCTGGGTCAAATGTGGCTGCCCCAAAGGTTCTATTCAGCAGTGTCTAACTGGACAGGCAGTGTCAAGAGCCAGTTTCTGGAGCCAGGATGCCGGGGTATGAAGCTGGCTCTGCTACTGACTGGCTGTATGACTTTGGGCAAGTCATTTGCCTTTTCCCTACCTCAGTTTCCTTATCTGTGAAATAGAGAATCTAAGAGCACTCTTCTGATAGGGCTATTTTGAGACTAAAAAGAATTCATCTAGGCAAAGAGTCTGACTGCACATGCTTAGCATGTATGAGGCCCTAAGTTCAATGCCCATCACTGAAAAAAGAGAAGGAGGAAGAGAAGAGGAAGAAAAAGAAGGCTTCATCTAGGTAAAGCTTTTCAAACAATGGCTGGCACATCATAAGCAACATTCAAGTATGAGCTATGATTATTTTGCCAGCACTAAGGATCAAACCCAGGACCACATGTACACACACCAGGCATGCGCTCTTCACTAAGCCACACCCCTAGCCTGAGCTATTACTGTTCTCTTTGTTCCATCTGCATGTGGCAGGTGTTCCCTTCTGCGATGTGCCTGTCTCTGCTGAGGCAACTATGTCAACAGTGCCCAATCTGCTCAGCAAGTCAGGGGAGGCAGGTGTGCTGCAGACACTGGGCACTCACCTGGGCCACCCAGATGGCGCAGTCTGGTGGGCAGTGGCTGGAAAGCAGGCAGGGGCAGCAGGACCACCCCCATGTGCTGCAGAGAGGCCAGTCCATGGCACTGCTTGTTGTTGAGGTAGGAGTAGAGTAAGTGGCAGTTCTCAGTGTCCTGAGCACCCTGGGGACACAGTCTGACCACAGAGACATCCTGCAGGCAGAGGAGAAGAGCAGCTGAGAGCGATGGTCCTCTCTGTCTGCAGACATCTAAACCTCTGAGAACCCTGTAGGAACTGTCCCCATTTCCCAGTGGAGGAAGCAGAGGGACATCCCCAGGTCACTCAGTGAGTCTGCAGCCACACTGGGAACTAGACTTGGATTTCCCAAACCAGCCTTGTGCACCAGGGATTGAGAGGGAGAGAGCGAGGCGGGAGGATCAGGAGCCAGGTGAAGAGGGGTACCCAAGAGCAGGCAGTTACCTTGGCCTCAGCTGGAGTGATGCTGGTCAGAAGGTCCCAGACAGTGGTAGGGGGGATGCGACCTGCTGAGCGAATCACCTGGGGCAGAGCCTGGGGGCAGGTGGGATGGCCTCAGACCCCAGCTCCCCACCTTTTTAGGCAAACTCATCCCCAGACACCTGGAAGGCCAAAGCCTGAAGCAAAGAAGATGGCTAGGTAGTTTTGGACCCCTCAGTGGCTGCCTAGAGAACTCTAACCACTCCAGAGGCCCATGGCCTGTCCTGACCAATCTCCTACATCTTCTCAAAAGCCCCCACTCCATCTGCTAACCTGCCACCCTCATCCAACATTTTAGCTCATCATTCAGTCATTTAACAATAACTTCTAAAACTCTCCCCTGGGCCAGAGAGGCACCAGATGTCTCTCCTGTGCCCTTCTTGCTTTAAGGTGCTTCATCTTCTGTGTCTCCACAGAAATGGAGCTGGCATCTCATTTGTCCTGATTCCTAGCACAAGCCCAGGCCCAGAGAGGGCAGAGTGAGTAACAGAATACATGGGTGAATGAGCAAGTAGGCTGTTGAGGAGCTCACTAGGGAGCATGTGAGGGAGCCTCTGGAGGGCAGGGCAGGCAAACCTGGATGAGCCGACAGCTGCGTCCTGAGACCAGCTGGGCCCTAGCCCGGAAGTGCTTGATGGTAAACATGTCCAGTGCCCCCTCCCAGAGAGGTGGGCTGGGCAGAGCCTTTGTGGACCCAGCAGACATCTGGTACCTAGAGGGAGAGACAGATGGACAGGGTTAACTAGTGTGGGTCATCAGGACCACCCAGCACCTCCTTCCTTTCCAGAGCAGGTGCTGTGTCCCCACTGCAAGGACCAACACTGGTCCAAGTATGGACTCAGGCAGGGAGGAATTGAGATGATCTGCTCTATTGTACACATGGGGAAACTGAGGCAGAAAGGCTTGCCCACGGCCACATAGGAAGAAATGCCCCTGCTGTGTATGTCTGCTGCCCCAGCTGGTGGACTCCCCCACCCAGCCTGTAGGGTTGCCACCTCCCAGCTCCAGCCCCACACCTGTCCTGGGGCTCCGTGGGAGGTGTCTCCCTGGCTCTGGACAACTCTGGAGAGGACACAGGAGCTGGGCTTGGGGCTCTCTGGAAGGCACTCTCCCCGCTGTTCCTGGAGGCTCTGGAGAAGCCTGGCAGCTCACTCAAAGACTCTGCAAACAACAGAGGCAGGAGCTGAAGCAGGCAGGCAGAGGTGGAAGCTACCCCAGGCCTTGAAGCAGGGCCCCTCACTACTCCCACATCCCTCACACCTGCGCAAATGAGGCAGTCTGGGTCTAGGAAGTGGCAATCGTGCTGTTCGGTGATGTCCTTCAGCAGGGCAGGCAGGGCCTGTGGGCTGCAGTCTCCAGACACCACAGGTCCCTGCAAGGCAGAGGAGCAGAAAGAGAAAAATAGGAAGGGGACTGGGAAGTCAGTGAGAGGGAGCCTCCGTCGGTAGGGAGCCTCAGGGTGTGGTTTATTTTATTTTCCTAAGTAACATTTTTATCACAAAATACTATGAACTTGTAAAAAACTGGAAAATACAAAAAATTTAAAAAATCATCCCTTGTTACACCATTCAGACAACTGTTGATGTTCTGGGGATTCCTTTATAATCGTTTTTCTATATACAGGGTTGGGAGGGGTCCTTTTGCCAAAATAGCTGGGGCCAAATATTCAACTTTGATCCTTATTCTCTCCATTAATTGTAGCAGAGGCCTTTGCCACATTATTTAGCCCCTGGTGGCACCACCCATGGGTGGAGTGTCGATGTCACTTCTGTCACCTCTGGGTCATTTCTGGGTTTTCACTCTTTTTTTTTTTTTTTTTTTTTGGTACCAGGGATCGAACTCGGGTTCTTGCACTTGTGCAGCAGGCAGTGAAACCACTGAGCTAAATCCCCAGCCCCTGGGTTTTCACTCTTATGACTAAAATTTGAGGACATCTGTGCACAGAAAATATTTTCCTAAATTTTACATTCTTTCCTTGGGTCAAGTTCTCGGAAGCAGATGACAGAATCAGAGAGAATGATCATTTTAAAGACCCTTGGTAGTCAGGCATGGTGATGCACACCTGTAATCCCAGCATCCTGGGAGTCAGCGCCAAGAGGATTGAAAGTGTGAGCCCATCCTGGGCAGTCTATCAACTTACTGAGAACTTGTCTCAAAAAATAAAAGCAGGGGACTGGGGATTTAGCTCAGTGGTTTCACTGCCTGCTGCACAAGCACAAGGACCTGAGTTCGATCCCTGGTACCAAAAAATAAAAATAAAAAATAAAAAAATAAAAACAGGGCTGGAGATGAGCTCAGTGCAAAGGCCCTGGGTTCAAGCTCCAGTACCCCCACCCCAAACACCACAAAGACTCAATGTCTGGGACCAAATCACTTTTCCCCTCATAACAGAAATAGATATAAACACACACACACACACACACACACACACACGCACACACACTGCTCTTTAGGAAGCTTTAAGAAGATTCTGAAACTCTAGCCTCGCCTTATAACCACCTCAAAAGCAGAGCAGTGCCACAGCACAGGCTGTGGAGTGAGACAGCCCAGGTTCAAATCTCAGCTCGAGCACCGCACACCATGTGACCCTGAGCCGATGGCTTCCAGTTCCTCCTCCCAGAAACAGCACAGGGATAGCCCTCACCATGTAGGTCACTGCATGGTTTGAATGAGGTGCTTTGGTAAAGGGACACACAGCAGGTGTCCAATACAGAGTAAAGACTGCTACTGAGTGTCATTTTCCTTCCCTTGTGCCACCTCCTCTCTTTCTTCCTCTCTCTTAGGGCTGAGAGCTTCTCTTTCAGTGTTCCCAGCTCCACCCCTACACTGACACTTGGTGTATTCAGGAAATTTGGCTTTGTTGGGGAGCAGCCACACCCCCTTAGGACACTGCTCTGCACAGAGAGCAGTTCTCCTTGGCCTGAATATCGGGTGGGAGGTGTGGGGAGCAGGCAGTTTTGTCATGTTCACTGCCATTTCCCCAGTCCCTATCCCCAGCAGGTGCTCCATAAATATGTACTGAGTGCACAAGTAAGGGTGAAGGGGCCTGTCTTGCACCCCTCTCCCTGGACACACAGCTGATTAGAGCCAAGTGACATGTAACCCATGGAACACCCAAACCAAGCCAGAGTGGCCTTCTTCTGAGAATGACTAAAGTGAGCCAAGGGGAAGCTCTAGGCCTCTTGTTAGATTCTGGGGCTGCTGGGCCACCATGTCAGGCTCTGTGGAAGATGGAGCCCGGGGCAGAAAGGCACAGGATGTGCACAAAGGTGGAGCCCATTCCTGGGGACAAGAGGGGCCTAGACTCTGGGCCCTCCTCTAGAAGCTAGGGCAAGTTCCAGGAGGCCCTCTGGCCCGACTGGCCTGGGTGCTGGGTGGCTCCTTGCCCAGCCCAGCTCCAGTCCACCAAATACAGCAAGTCTCTTCCTTACATCTGGAAAAGTCTCTGCCTGGAGTATTGTGGCTCCCCTGCTTCCCAGTCACAGACCAGGCGGAAGCTAAGCTGAAGTTGGGGTGACTGCAGAAATAGGCCTTTGTGCCACTTGAGTGCAGCCTTGGAGTTGGACCAGGAGGAGGGTGACCAGTGTGAAGAAGGTATGGAGAGACCCAGGCTGTCCCTGCTTTACCGTAAACAAGGTGGGTCTTACAGCAGACAGGTGACTTGCCCACAGCCACAGTTAGTGGGATGAGGAGAAGGGTCCTTACACATGGGTCCTGCCAACACCAGCTCAGGCCCTGCTTACCACCAGGTCTTCCAGGGTCAGCATCTGGTCTGTGTCCCGCAGAATCTCCACCTCGCCTTTGTGGGTCAGTTTGGAGGTCGGAAGTCTGTGTAGCTCCTTCTGTTGCTGTGCAATGATCTCTAGTCCCTGAAGAGGCCGGCTCAGCAGGGTTAGGGTGGTCTCTGGCTGGCCCTAAAGGCCCAGGAGCCCCTTTTTACCTGGTGGGCCCTTTGCTGGTCTCCCTCCCACATTGGCCACCCCCTGCCTCTATGCATGCTTCTGCTGCTCCTCTCACCTGGAAAGCTGGCCACTCTCAGCCCTGCCTCTCTAGATTCAACTCATTCACCCTTCAGCTCAAAGCCAGCCTCCTCCAGGAAGCCTTCCTGGACTTTGCTTTCCCCTGCAAGTCAATTCTGTCTCTGATCACACCTTCCCAAAGACTTAGAAGGTAGTATGGCCTTGGGCCAGGACTCTGTACCTTAAGCCTCAGTTTATCTGTTCATTGATGATTACATTAAGAGCATCATATCAAACAGCACATGCAGAGGCCCTGGCCTAGACTGAGGCTCATAGTAAATCCTAGCCGTGATTCTCATTCTTGATCAATGTCACCCTGCCTGATATGTTTCTCAAAGGCTCACCTCTCCTTTTCTAACAGTCCCAGAGGAAAGGGTCCTACTTCCCTGGCAGCTCAGCTTCAAGGGTGGGACCTGTGCAGTCACACAGAGCCCTGAACTTAGTAGGGGCCATGCTTGGTTTAATGCTTTGCTGTCATCACCTTGAAATTCTTCATGGTTGTTGAACAAAGGGCCCCACATTTTCATGCTGCATTGGCCCTGACAAATCACCTAGCTGGTCCTGCCCCTTGGCCCCACACAGCGCCCAGACAGAAGCTCAGCCACAAGTGGATAGATTCACCTAATGGGCTCTGGTTAGGAATGCTGATCAGCACAGTGTCTTCTGGACCAGCACCTCAGCACCCTGCCCTGTCCCAGGGCCTCAGCCCTTGATCAGGAGGGCCCCAACAAGCAACGGGTCAACCTCCTCCAGAGCTGGCTCAGCCCACACTCTCCTTATCCCCCAGAGTTCCCAGGGTGTCCCAGCCTGGGATACCAGGAAGGTGTGCACCTTTTTCCAAGGCTTCAGAGGCTGGAAGGAGAGGGAGAGGGGCACTTGGAGACTTCCCAGCCTGGACTCCGGACTCTAGAGCAGTGGTGCCCAACCTATGGCATGTGTGCTGCAGCAGGCTGTGTCACTGAAAGCTTTGAAAGTTTTGCCATCGCTGCCACCATTACCAAGCTGGCTCCACAGAAAGCCAAGTGCACCACTTTTGCAGAGCCCTGTCCCAGTGCCTCACACTCCTACCTCTTTTCCTACTTTTCTACCAGGAAGGTCTCCAACTCTCTCCCTGTCTGCCTTCTCTCCTCAGTTCTGTTTCTCTGCCTGGTACTTTCCTGCCTCTCCATCTATCTTCTACTCTGCTCTCTCTCTCCCACCCTTGGGCTACCCTCTCCTTCCATCTTGCTGTGCCCCAGCTCCACACAGCTCACCCTCTTCTCCTCCTGGTCCCGCCAGCGGGCCAGCTCCTGGGGGGCCAGCTGGACTGAGTTCATCCGCACCAGGTCATGAGGGGTGACGTCTCCATGAACCACTTTGAGAAACAGGTCCTGCAGGGACAGGGGGCAGAGGCCACGCACAACACGCTGAATGCTCCCACCCCAGCATCCTGCCAGCACTTGGCATCCTGAAGGGAGAGCCTGGCCCGGGCCAAAGCCTCACTCACTGGGTTCCTGGGGTCACGAAGGTTGAAGAGCAGGCTGCGATACTTGATTTTGTACCGGCAGCTGGTGCCCTGTGTGAGGTCAAAGAGGGCAGCCTCGATGCCAGCAGCGATGCCCTCCACCACCTCCTCACTCAGCCCCAGGTCAGGAAGCTCCTGAACACTGTGGGGACAAGGGCAGGGCTAAGGGAACTAAACGCCTGTGGTTATCCAGGCACTTAGCCCCAGGGGAAGACGTGTGGGTGGGAACAGGATCTGGGCCAACTCACTTCTGTGATGGGCATTTTCCTACAGGGGCCTGTTTAGTCTCACCCACCTCTGTGAGGAAGAAACATGGCCATTCTCCCTTCATAGGAGGCTGAGACTGAGGAGACCAGAGCCTTGCCCAGGGCCCCATGACCAGTGGCAAAGCAGGATTCAAATCCAGATCCCTCGGCCCAGGCCCATGCTCTGTCCCTGGCCCCTGGAGCCGGGGAATGTGTAGAGGGGAGGAAGCAGGGTAAGGCATCAGCAGGGGAGGAGGATGGAGGCAACCCTGAATCCGCCACCGATTTGCCATGTGGCCTCTGCAAAGTCATGCCCTCACTGAGCCTTGGTCCCACCATCAGTAAAGGAGAGCTCTCAGCTTTGATCTCTCAGACGTTCCCGGCACAGACTTTAATTGTGCCTGGAAGCATCTGCTCAGTGACATCTACAGGACCTGAGCAGACACTGAGAGCTGCAGTAGCTAAAGGGAAAGCAAGATCTTGAAGCCAGAGACACTCAGGTTCAAATGTTAGCTCCCCACCAGCTGGCTGTGTGGGCCAGCACGACCTCTGAGCTACGGAGTGGGGTTAGTCACACATACAGAAGCCCTTAGTGTGTGGCCTAACCCAAGAGGCGGCAGCCAGCAGGGCAGCCTGTCAGAACAATGGGGAAGTGGGGAGCAAGGCCTTACCGACTCCACAGCGCCTCCCACAGGGCACGGACCACAGTGACCCGTATGTCAAGATCCAGGGCTATTATCTCCTCTCCAAATTGAAGCTGAGCTGTAGGGAGAGAGACTTAGGTGCTCCTGGGGGTTCCAAGGGCATGAAAAGGGGCAGACTTGGGCTGAGGCAGACAAGCAAGGGGTTCCCCCATAGGTTTGGGAGTTGAGCCCAGCCAATCAGCAACCCCCACTCCCTTGGGGAAGGACTTTAGGCCGATGAGGAAGGGAACAAAAGAATTCCAGCAGGGTCTGGGGATTTAGCTCAGTGGTGCCGCTGACTGCCTTGCAACTGCAAGGTCCCAAGTTCGATCCCCAATACCAAGAAAAAAAAAAAAAGAATTCCAGCAGGGGCCACCTGGCCCCTGAATCCTCCCACTTCCAGTAGCCTTCTCCAGAGCCTCACCTGAGTTCTTTGCCACCTCTAGAAGAGGCTCCCCTTTCACAGCCTCCTCTAGGCCACCCTAGAGGGAGAGGGGAGGAGCTGAGGCCCAGCCTGTGGCTCAGGGGACATCACTTGCTGCCTGCTCCTGCCTAATCCCTGACCCACACTGCAGATATGGGGGCTATGTGGCAGAAACAGCCACACTCACCCCTGGACACTCAGCTACAGAGGAGGGGACCCTGAGGGGGCAAGAAACAGTTTTTCAGAGGAAGGAGGTGCCAGAGAGGCCTCCAGAGTTCATGCTTTCCCTCCTGTAGAAGACAGACAAGACTCCTGGGGCAGCAGGACACGCTGGTTGCCTAGGATTGAAGACCTGTGACTGTGGCCTCTCTGAATGCACTATCTTCCCTTCTCCACCCAGCTCCCGCATTCAGATGAAGAGCACACAGCTGGACCAGCCAGGCAGATGGAGGCTAATCCCGTCCCTGGCTATTCTGTGTGACCCTGAACAAGCAATAGCCATCTCTCTGGCCTCAGTGAGATCTCTGTGAATCAGGGGGATCGTTCCAGGAGGATTAAGCATGTCACCTGTGTAAGGAAGCTGGCTATGTACCTGGCCTGCAGCAGGGCCCTGAGCCACAGGCCTTTTTCTGGTTCTGGGCTTCTGGGAAGGTGACGTTGAGCTGATCTCCAAGTTCTCCAGAGACTCCAGCTGGGACGGCTGCTGTCCACTTGCCTGGCCATGGCTGATGGCCCCCAGCAGCTGGATCGCTGCCTCAGAACCCAGCTGCAGGGAGACAGCACTTCAGAACCTGCCCCGCAGAGCTGGCCTCACCAGCCACTGTAAGCTCTGTGAGAACATAGAATGCACCTGCCTTGGTCTCCACTGTCTTCCCAAAGTCTCCAAAAGGCCTGGCACTTAAAGGGTTCAATAAATGTCTGCTGATTGCTTCTGTCCCAGGAAAAGAACTGTCGCATTCTTTCCTTCTCCTTTTCCCCTCCAATCCCTGGCACATTCACAGTTGACCAGGCCCTGCTCTAGGACTCTTCTCACCTTTCTTCTGACCAGAGATGTATCTTGCTGGGATTCACCTTCTCCTCCTCAAAACTCAGTCATGCCCCTTTCAAGGTCTAAGGCTGCTGATCACTTCTTTCTTGCTCCTGAGAGAAATCCCTCCGTGACCACTTAAGATGCGGAACCCATTGTGATCTTTTAATGAGCTACGGAATCTATTCTGCCTCCCTTTTTACTATGGCTGCTAGGAAGCTCAATATTAATTTTGGACTAAGAAGTTGTGTATTTCCAGGATTGGTAGAAAGTAAGAGACTGTTAGAATGAGATTTTCCATCTCCTTCTCCTTTTTGTTGTTTAGGCTTTTATTTCATTTTAAGCATGTTCTTTTAATTTATTTGCAAACTACAGATGTTATTTTCAAGGCAAGTGTGTCTAAAAACTAACCCTTGAATGATCATAGAATGGTCAGGTTGCAAAGTATGGGGGAAACTAAACATCTAAGCTTGAGCATCACAGAGGAAGGGGAGTACTGAGCTGCACAAGAGAGGGGCAGGCCAGAGGAAAGTCTGTTTCGCCCACCCCCCACACCTGAGCAAAGGGGAGAAGAGGGACAATAGTAAAAAAAAGTAAAAACCTACGTAACACACATGCTTCACCCCACAGGGCATTTTTACTGCCTCCTGGGAGAGAAACAGGATGTAGAGATTAGACTCTAAAGGACCCTGTGGCCCCCCACCCCAGCAGGGAATTCACAGGAAGACACTGTTTTTGAAAGGATGTACCGCATTCCCTGGGTTGGCATTTCTAGCAAAAAGGCTGGGCACAATCCAATGTCCATTAAAAGGGGAACAGTTAATAAATGGTGACACAACACACTATAAATTTAATGTGGCTGTTCAAAAGGGTGAGGGAGTCACAGTAAAAATTATCTTCTACTAGGGCTTCTAAAGTAGCCGGTCCTGGAGGAGGCATATCATACTGGATCTTATTAAGGTTCAGAACAACACCAGGAGGATGTATTTTTTCTATCCTACCACTTTACAAACGAGGACACTGAGGCTCAGAGGGGCCCTGAAAAGTCCTATAGCTACTAAGCTGCACAGCTAGTGTTAGAACCTAGTTCTATCTGACTCCAAGGTCCCACCACACAACCACTAAGCTAGGTGCAGATGTGAAAAGATGTGTGAAAAAATGTCAGTGTATTACTGAGAGAGAAAAAAAAAAAGGTTATGGAACAATGTTGCATAAGCCCATTTATGTAAATATATATTTATAGATGCATAATGGAAGTTACCTCTGGGGAATGAAATTCCAGGGAGACTTTCATTATCTACATGTACATACTTGGATATTTATGTTATTCAAAATGAGCATGTATTTCTTCTATAATCAGAAACATACTTTTTATTAAAAGGCAAGTGCAGAACAGTATGTGTAGTATGCTACCTTTTGCATTGAAGAGAGAATGAATTTTTAAATTTGTGTTTGCTTGAATACACATAAAAAAATCTCTGGAAGTATCCACAGAACCTAATCACCTGCTGCCAGCAGGGAAGGGCCTGGGTGCTGGGAGGGAGCTTTTCACTTTTTTTTTAACCATAGGAATGAATCAGCCTTTCAAAAAAGTAATTGAGAATGAGGGAGAATAAAATGAAAACAGGAGACATCTGGGGAAAGAGGAACAGAAAAGATATTAAGACCAGCCCTTCACAGTTTAAAGCCTTTTGCTCAGCCCTGTCCTCAAGGGTCCCCAACATCAGTGTTAGGCTCAAAACAACAGGCAGCAGAATAAGCAAAGACTTTAGATGCCGGATGTATCCGGCCAGAATACAAAATATGCACGTATAATATATTTAAAGGAATAATAGGAGCCAAACACATGAAAGGTAAAAGGCTCCCCTCCACCCCCCAAGAAAAGACAGATTTGGTTGGGAACCAAAAAAAACTTCTGGAAATAAAAAATATAAGCATAATTAAAATGAAAAACTCTATATATAGGTTTAATAGCATATTAGACACAGCTGAAACAAATTAGTGAGCTAGAAGATAGATTTAAAGACATTATACAGAATTTGGATACACAGAATGATGCAAAGATAAGAGTGAAAGTGAAAGAGACTAATTAATCTAAGTAAAGTTCCAGAAGGAGAGAGGAGCAAAAATGGGGCAGAAGAAGTATCTGAAGATATATGTCTAAGAATTTTCCAGAACTGAAAAAAGACAACAATTCACAGATTCAAAAAGTTCGGTGAATCTCAAGCAGGAAAAATAAAAGGAAATCCACACCCAGACACACCCACACCAATGACAAGGCAATGCTAAAAGCACCAAGAGAAAATTTAATAGAACTTTAACCTAAAATGTTCTATTATTGTGAGTGCTTTACCTATTCATTTAATACTCACCACAACTTTATGAAGTAGGCAGTGGTACTGCCCACATTTGACAGAAGAGAAATTGAGCCACAGAGAGGTGCACTGCCTTGCCCAAAATCACCCAGCTAGCAAACCAAGGGGCTAGGATTTAAATCCAGGCAGTCTGATACTAGAGAGCACACCTTTAACTTCTGGGCTGGAATGCAATCCACTAAAAGACATGGCGTCTATAAAAGGTTGGCAATTAGGCTAACAGCTAACATTTCAAGGGTAGTAATGAAAAGTAAAACATAATGGAATACTATTTTTAACCTGCTTAAAGAAAATAACTCAATTGTAGACTCAGGCAAAATATTCTGGAAGAATAAGGATACTGTGGAGAAAAACAAAAAAAGCTGTTGTTCTTGGTAAATTCTACTCAATAAACAAAATGCTAAAGGATTAATTTGAGGCAGAAGAAAAATGATCTCACTTAAAAAGCTGAGAAAGGGCCGGGGATTTAGCTCAGTGGTTTCACCGCCTGCTGCGCAAGCACAAGGACCCAAGTTCGATCCCCGGTACCTAAATAAATAAATAAATAAATAAAATAAAAAGCTGAGATGGAATGAGGAATGCTGAGCAAAGAAAATGATAAATATATTAAATCTAAACAAAGATTATGATAACAGTGTGCAACTTCTGGGACTAAAAAAATAAGGACCAGTTCTACTTGTCAACAATAGTACATAAATCGAGATGGTACATGCTTGGAATTAAAGCATTCCAAGCTCCATATGTCATTTCAGAGGATGACAAAGATTTTAACTTTATTCATTTTAAAATTTCTAAGAGAATCAACAAAAGGATATTCCACAGGACATAGAAAACTTCTAAACTATCAGAAGAATAAAAAGGAAGAAAAATACTCAACTTTAAAGGAAGCAATAAAAAGGGGAAGAATACAGAAATGCAGGTCATAAAAACACAAATTAAGATGGTAGAAATACGGCTGGGCATTGTGGCACCTGCCTATAATCTCAACAATCTGGAAGACCAAAGCAGGAGGATCACAGATTTGAGCCCAGCTTGAACAACTTAGCAAAACACTGTTTTTAAACAAACAACAAAAGGTAAGAGATGTAGCTCAACCTCTAGGGTGGTTAAAAAATAAAAAAAGATGGTAGGAACAAATGCAAATAAATCAGCAGCTACATGAAACTTAAATGAACTAATACTTCAGATAAATAGAAAAATTACCAATCTTTAAAGAAAGAAAAAACAATTATAAAGATCTACTTCTAAAACAATATAATACAAAAAGAAGTTAAAAGAAAAAGTGGAATAATGGGTGAACAAGAATATATCACTCAAAATAAAGCTTTGTAACTATATTAATATCAGATAAAACAAACCTTGAGGCAAAAATAACTAGAAGCAAAGACCTCAAAACATAAGGATAAGCAGTTTCATCAGGAAGCTATAACATCTCAAAACTTATAAGAATCTAGTAACAGGGGCTGGGGATTTAGCTCAGTGGTTCAGCCACCTTCCTCGAAAGCGCAAGGTCCTGAGTTCGATCCCCAGTACCAAAAAAAAAAAAAAAAATCTAGTAATAGAATCTCAAAAACTGTAAAGGAAAAATTGACAGAACTACAAAAATTTGAAGACAAATTCACCATTGTAAAAGCATATACTGTATCTTTTTGTTTTTCCCTTCTTTCCTTCCTTCCTTCCTCTCTTTTTCTTGAGATGTAGTCTTTCTATGTTGCCCAGACTAGCCTTAAACTCCTGGCTTCAAGCAATCCCTCCTATTATACAGATATAGAATAGCTATTAATCTAGCTGACAAAATAATTAGTAAGGATAAAAAGACTTAACAAAAATAACATTAATATGTGTACACATATATGATACCACTCCTCTAACAACCAGAGAAAACATATTCTTTTCAAGTATACACGTAACATCTATGAAAACTTAGCACAGTGTAGGTGATAAAGCAAATATTAACAAATTTCAAAAGTCTTTAATATTTTTTACTGCCCAGTAGAAATGTAACATAATATTCTTTAAGGCAAGTAAAATTAATTTTATATTTTCTTTAACTAAATATATCTAAAATACTATAATTTCAATATGTAATCAATTTAAGAAACTATTAAGATCTTTTTACCTTTTTTGGTAGTAAGTCTTTGAAATCCAGTGTGTACCTTACTTTTATGTACATCTCAGCATAGACTAGCCAAATTTCAAATGCTCAATGGACACAAATGGTGAGTGGCACTATATTAGAAAACTCCTAAGAAGACCACCTTCTCTGACCACAGTTAGAAAGCAATAACAACAGCAAACAAATAAGCTTGGAAATGAAGATATACACTTTAAGTAACACAGAGATCAAAGAAAAATCTTTTTTTTTTTTTTTTTTGGTACTGGGGATCGAACTCAGGTCCTTGTGATTGCGCAGCAGGCAGCGAAAACACTGAGCTAAATCCCCGGCCCTATTAAGAAAAATCTTAATGAAAATTATAAAATATTGAGATGAATAATGATAAGAAAGAGTATATTAAAATCTGTGGGTGCAGCAAGAGCAATATTTAAAGGCTCATTTGCAGTTTGAATCAATTTTATTAGAAGGAAAAAAGAAAATTAGTGAAGCAAGCATCATTTTTAAATTATCATAAAATAACAGAATAACTTGAAAGAAAGACAACATTGAAAACAAACATAAAATGGAAAAGACCAGTAAAACCAAAAATTTGTTCTCTGAAAAAAGCAATTCTCTAGCAAGACTGATTAAGGGAAAGAGAGATGGTACAAATGGAGACAGTGTTTGGAATGAGTAATGTATGAATGCACATAGATTAAAAAGACTAGAGGAGGCCAAGGCAGGAGAATCACAAGTTCAAGGCCAACGTGGGCAACTTAGTGAGATCTTGTCTCAATAGAAAATGTTTGTTAAAGGGCTGGGGATGTATAGCTATTGCTTAGCTTGTGCAAGACCCTGGGTTCAATTCTCAGTACAGCAAACACACAAAAAAGAAAAGAGAATATTGTAAAATATTTTATGCCAATAAATTTGAAAATGCAGCTAAATATCTAGGAAAATATAAACTTACTAAAATTGACTCAAGAAAAAAATAAACCTATAACCATAATATAAACTGAGTCAGTAGAAAGGAAATGCCTTCCTAGAAGAAAACACTAGTCCAGAATTTTTTTTTTTTTTTTTTGGTACCAGGGATCAATCAAACTCGGGTCCTTAGCTTGCGAGGCAGGTGGCGGAACCACTGAGCTAAATCCCCGGCTTGTACTCCAGAATTTTTAAAAACCAATAATGCTCCCAAATATCCAAAGACCAAACAATTCTAACCTCAGACAAATCATTCCAGAGAACAGAAGAGAAAACAATCTGCAGCTCATTCTGTGAGACTAGCAAAACCTCACAAGGTTAATTTGAGAACAGATCGTTTCAGGCCTGTTAACTCACCAAGTGAAAGACAAAAATTACAAAGTATTATCAACATGAATTCAGAAAAAAAAAACAAAAAACACTCCCAAGCTGAGTTTGTTCCAGGAAGGCAAGACTGTCTTAACATAAAAAAAAAAAACCTCATTACATTTACTACATTAATAAATTAGAGGGTAAAAATCATATTATCTAAAAAAATGGATGAAAACATATTTCATAAAATGTGCTGTGCAATCAGAATAATTAGCAAACCAGGAACATAAGAAAGCTTTCTTAACCTGATAAAGAGCATCAATAGAAAAACATAGCAGGCATCATGCTCATGGTGAAATAACCAAAGTTTCTTTAAAATCCAGAGCAAGTTAAGGGAGCCTGCTATCACCACTTCTACTTAATGTTACACTGACTGTTTTAAAAAGCAGACTAAGGATGAGGAGGTAGAAATATAAAGAATTGGAAAGGAAATAACAAAATTGTCATTTGTCTATGTAAAAATCAAACTGTTGTTTGTCTACATGTGATTGTCTACACAGAAGGCAAAGTCCTAATAGGTACATTATATGAATTAATAGAAGAGTTCAGCAAGATTTCTGGATACAAAATCAATAAGCAAAAATCAATTGTGTTTTTTATATGCCACCAACAGCTATGAACTGCAATTTTTCAAAGTTACCATTTTATAAAAAAAACAAAAAATATAAAGTGGTACAATCAGACATTATGTGCTTCTCCTGGAAAGAATACACCACCACCTACAAAGTTGCTTGAGCCAAAAAATTGAATCCAATTCTAATTATCCCTCTAGATTCAACCACCAATTTAATAGGAAGTACAGATGACAGACAATTATGTTTATGCCACAGGGATGTAATAAACTATAGAGCAAACAACCTCCTTTCTGCAGATTTCTAGGAAAAAATAAGATGTGGAGGCAAACTCTGGACTAAAGGAGAAATAAAAAACATATCAACCAACTGTATTGTATGGCCCTCATTTGGATCCTGACATTTAAAGACGAACTATTAAAATAGCTTAAGATCTTTATGAGATTATTAGAAATTTGGATAGTGAATGAATATTTGGTGATATTAAGAGACTACTGTCAACTTTTTGGCAAGATAACACAGGATGGCTGGTAAAAAGGAGTTAATTCCAGGGACCAGCAATGATTTTCTGTAGAGAGCCAGGAGAAAGTATCTTAGGCTTGCCAGTGACTAAGATTCTCTCCCCAACCAAACTCTATCAAGGCTCTTCTGAGCCCTCCTCAGGATTAGTCCTAACCTTTGCCCATAAAGATTTGAACAAACGTTAATATAGTTTTTAAGCACTCAAGGCCATATCCCTAAAATGACCTTCAACCAGTAGTGGTGAACCTATGGCATGCGTGCCGCAGTGGGCTGTTTGTATCATTGAAAGCTCTAAAAGGTTTACCATTACTGCCCTAGACTCTCATAAAGCACCTGTCTTAACTTAGGGCTGCCCCAAAACATCCTGTTGGTTCTCACCAACACTACAGGAGTCCCTATGGGATGACAGAATCTGAACTTTGACATCTGTCAACTACCAGACAAAACTGGCCTAAGCACATTTCTATTGACTAACTGTAATTTTTTCACTTTGCTGACTCTACCAACTCCTTGTTTGTCCCCACCCCTGATTCCACCTTCTTTCTTTAAAATGTCCAGGTACATCTGTACAAACAGAAGCTGAATTCAGTTGACACTACACTGTTTTCCCTACTGCAATAGTTACTGGTGATTAAAATCTGTCCTTACCACTTTAGCACCTGGCTTTGTTGATCTTTGACACTAGCTATATGATCTCTATCACAACTACCTAACTCTGCCATTGTACCATGAATTTGGCTGTAGATAATATGTACAAATACAGTCCTTCTTACTTACAAAACCAGGTGAGAGGTGAGGTAGCCAACCCACGGGTCATAATTTGCCAGCTCTCACTTGCACTTCTGTCTACTTTTACATATATCAGAAATTTCCCATAATAAAAAAGGCATATGTAGATATAAGTATTGGATTTAGGAATAAATCTGGAAAAGATGTGCAAGAATTTTATGGAGAAAATATAAAGCTGTATTGAAAGACATTAAAGAAAATAAAAATAAATACAGGAATATACTATATGGATTGGAAGACTCAATATTATATACATGTTAGTTCTCCTCAAATAGACTTAAAGGTTTAATATATCTCAAATCAAAATCCCGCTAGGTTTGTGTGTGTGTGTGTGTGTGCGCGCGTGTGTGTATGTGTGTGTGTGTATGCATATGCATATGTGTGTAAACTGACAAGCTGGTTATATTTATGTGAAAGAGCAAAAGAATGTAAGAGTGAAGCTCTTCCTGAATACAATAAAATTGAGAGACTTGTCTTATCAGATCTTAATAACTGTTAATAAGCTACTAAAATAAAGATGTGTAATCAGCAAAGAGGTAGACAATTTGAATGAGTATAGGGAGACCAGATCTATCCCCACATATATGGGATCTTGATTTATGACAGAGCTGGGATTGCATGAGTGGGAGAGAAAGACAGAATGTTGTTGGAAGAATTGTGTATCCATGTAAAATCTTTAAGTAGTTTCCTCCCCAAACTCATTCACAAAAATCAATCCCAGGTAGATTATAGACCTAAATGTGAAAGGCAAAACACAACATATGAGAACATCTTGAGATAGGAAATTAATTTTTAACTATATTAAATAATAATACAAACTATAAATGAAATAACTGATAAATTGAAATTTTTGAGATAGTAAGAATTCCTTTTGCAATTTCACTTCTGAGTATATGCAAAGGAAGAACCGAAAGCAGGCACTTGAGCAGATATTTGCTTGGTAATGTTCTTCTCAGCATTAATTCACAATAGTCAAAGGGTGAAATGCCCATTGAAAGATGAACGGATAAACAATATGTGGTACATACACACAATAGAATGTTATTCTGATACATTATGCTAAGTGAAATAAGCCAGTCACAAAAGAACAATTATTGAACGATCCCACTTATATGAGATACCTAGAACAGTCAAATTCACAGAGACAGAAAGTAAAATTGTGGTTGCCAGGGCCTGGGGGGAAACAGGAATGAAGAGTTACTGGTAAGAAAGTTCAGAGATTCAGTTTGGGAAGATGAAACAATTATGGACAGGGACGCTAATGCCACTTACACAGTGGTACCTCCATACTTGTCATTAATTGGTTCCAGGAGGCACAATGAGTACCAAACACATTGTTTTTTGTCTTTTGGGTTTTTTGGTTTTTTGAGACAAGGTCTCACTATATAGTTCATACTGGCCTTGAATTCCCTATGTAGTCCAGGCAATCCTCCTGCTGCCTCAACCTCCTGAGTGCTAGGGTAACAGGTGTGCGCCACCACACTCAGCCCCCAAAAATTGTTTTGACTGGAAAGGGTAACAAGTTATGAAGTAATCAACACTGAAAATCTCTAGCTTGTGTGGTGAGTACTAAACAAAGGACAAGTACCAGGACAAAATTTTCACTTCAAAATGTGTCAGGTACCAAATTTGAAGAGTTTGAAATATGAATATACTTAAGGCCAATTTTAACATTTAAAAATTGTTAAAATGATAAATTTACATTATATGTATATTACCACATTAAAAATAAGAATTTCTGCTCACCGATGAACACTAGAAGAAAAGCAAAATTATGAGCTATACTCTGGGGAAAAATATATCCAAAACATATAACTGAAAAGAAGTAGTATTCAGAATATATAAAGAGCTTCTAATAATCAATAAGAAGTTAAACAAGAACAAAAAGATCCTTTTTGGCAAAAGAACAAGAATCCCAAACAAGCATGAAAAGATTCTGCTTAGTAATGAGGAAATAAAATTAAAACGATATTGAGATGCTATAGACTATCTCTACTTTGGCAAAAATTGCACTCTGCCAGTATCAAGTGTTGGTGAAGGTCCAGGGTCACTGGAGCAATTAAACACTGCAGGTGGGGATGTAAATTATTTCAATCACTTTGGGAAATACCTGGCACAAAGTAAAATTGAAGATGTGGTACCCTATGACCTAGAAATTCCACCACTCCAGAGACTATTTCCTGGATATATTCTTCCCTATATATATCATAAAGCATGTACCAACCTCTTCATAGCAGCATCATGTGTAGTAGGAAAAAAACTGCAAACAATCCAAATGTCCATATGGAGTCAAAAATAAATTAAGGCACATTCATGCAATGGGATACCCACTGCTAACACTTAGGGTCTGTGTGATCTCAAGAAAATTACTTAATCTCTCTGTGCTTTGGTTTTCTCATCCATAAGATAGGGATAATACCAGAATCCACCTCATATGCTGATGCAAGGAACATGACCACTGTTCAAGTATCTTCTAAAAAATAAAAATTATAAAAAAGAATCTTCTAAGCCGGGTATGCTGGCACATGTCTGTAATCTAAGCACTTGGGTGGCTGAGACAGGAGGATTGTCATGAATTCAAGGCCAGCCTAAACTAGATAGTGAGACCCTGTTTTAAAAAAAAACAGGGCCAGGGATTTAGCTCAGTGGTTTCACTGTCTGCTGTGCAAGTGCAAGGACCTGAGTTCGATCCCCGGTACAAAAAAAAAAAAAAATATATATATATATATACACACACACACACATATACACATATATGTATATATATAAAACTTCTAACAGTACCTGGGAACACTCTATAAAGCTCTCTCTATAAATGTTGATGTTTATAAGGTTCCTTGGCTCATGCCTTGTAGAGATTCTCCTGATACTTGACCAACACTGCAATCTCTCCACTTCCATTCAAGCAATGTTGTCCCTGCCAATCTCTTTCACCTTATTCCTCCCATCTTAACCTCACCCTACCTATTCCTGTAACACTCCAAGCTGTTTCCTGCCTCAGTACCTTTGCACATATACTGCCTCTTCTTAGTATGCCCTTCCTACCTTCTCTGTCTGCTGAACGTCTACTTCCTTTGCCTGAACCAGCTCAGAACCCCTTTCTCTGCTCCACTCTGCTCTCTAGCTAGGCATTCACAGTCCTCTGGACTTCAGTTTGCATTTTGACATTCTGGTTACTGTCTCATTCCACTAAACTGTGGTCTCCTTACAGGAGCCCTCTCTCCTTATTCAACAAATTACAATAAAGTCCCATATATATTCAAACCCTGTAGGCAGGCCTTTGGCAGCGTGGCTAAGGGTACAGACTCTGGAGTCAGACAGTCCCAGAGTCCAAATCCTGGCTCCACTTCTTACTTGCCATGTGACCCTGAGTGAATCCCTAATCTCTGAATGTCAGTTTTCTTAAACAGTAAAATGGGAGTATTAACACTGACTTGTCATGCTCTTATAAGGATAAAATGAGATAATATATGAGAAGCTCCTGGAATGTGGTAAGAACTCTAATAAAAAGAGCTTTCTTTTTCCCTCTGGTTCTGGGGATCAAACCCAAAGCCTCAAGCACCACACACACACACACACACACACACACACACACACGCACGCACGCGTGTGCGCGCGCGCGCTCTGCTACTGGACTACACCCTCAGCCCAAAGAGTTATTCTTATTCTGTCCAACCGCTGGAAAGACTGGCTCCTGCCTCACGCAGCTCCTGACACCATGCAGCTGCAGACAGAACACCTCTGGCCAGAAGAGACGAGTACCTCCCTGGTTGCGATGGGCAGACTGAGGTCAGAACAGGGAGCACTGCCAGAGCTGCCCTCCCCACCCTACTACCTCATCCACTGAGCAGCTCCTGACCTCCCTGACCACTCTGGGGCTCAGGACAGAAAAGAAAGTGACTTCCTGACTCCTGTCCTATATCCCTTGCAAGAGTCTCAATTTCAAGCCAGAATACAATACAACCAAAATCTCTTATAGACCCCAGTAGTCCTGGAGCCCAGTGGATGTTCCCCATTTCACAGAGGAATCACCTAGGAGTCAGAAAGCAACATCTCTCATTGAACTCATCTGCCTGCCCCTGCTTCCAGCCAAGCTGCTTCCAAGGGAACACACTGGGGCCCTAAAAGGAACTCCGGACCAGCTGGGCACTGTGCCCACGCTTGCCCACACCTACTCAGCCTTGTCCTCAACCACCTGCCCGCCCGTCCCTGTCACAGCTCAGCCTCAATTCTTCTCCCCACAGCTGGCACTGGTCACCATGGCAACGGGCTGTTTGGGAAGCAGTGGGATGATAGGTTGTGCCTCAGAGCCAAGGATGGGTCCTGGAGGAGAGAATGACTGTGGGCCGCTTCAGGTCACGCCAGGCAGGACCTGGCTCCACCTCCACACCCCAACACCCCAACACCCCACCCCAATGTTGCAGACCCAGAATCCCAATTCTGGACTTCTGGTCCAAATTAAACACCTGCAGTGGGGAGAAAACATGTGTACCAGGATGTCTGCCCCAGCATCACTCCCAGCAGGACAAAATCACACATGTCCATAACAGGTAACATGTTATAGCATCTTCCTTGTACCATGCATGGCGCTAAATGCCAAACATGTGTCAATTTATTTCATCTTCACCATCACCCCATGAGGGAAGGAGCTAGAATGCCTACGTTTTGCAGATGAGGGAATTATGCCTGGAGAGGTGAAGGCACTTGCCTAGGTCATTAGATAGTGGCAAAGCCAGGACCAGACGCCAGCCCATCCGCCTCAGAGGCTCTGCTCTCTACACTACAGTGGCTGGAAACATGAAGAGGAAGTCCCAGCCCATCCTCTCATCCTGACAGCGCCTGTGGCTGTGACAAATATGTCTATAGGCAACTATGACGCAGGGTTCAGGAAAAGCAAGAATTCAGCAGAACAATGTGTACCAACTTGGGAAGATCCTGAAATACTATAGAGCTTAAAAAACAAAGTACAAGCCCCAGAACAATAGGCCATAGTGTAAGCCTATTCATATATAAAAAGGCTCAATGTGCAGATGTTTGTGTCTGTGCAGAAGTTCATAAAAAGGGCACTGGAAGGACACAAGCCATGAACACTGGTTATCTCCAGGAGAAGGGCAATATGCCCAGGAGGCACTTAAAGGATCTTTCTCACTCTTTGATGATAAAAAATTAATTATGAGCAAAGCCTAGTGATCCACACCTGTAAACCTAGCACTCTGGGTGGCTGAGGCAGGAAGATCACAAGTTCAAGCTCAACCCAGGCACCCTAGCAAGATCCTGTCTAAAAGTAAAAAATAAGAGATGTAAGGGTAATCTGGCTTGACGACATCTATCACCCCACTGATTGCCAAGGTTGATTTGGCTGATCTGGCTGGCTAGGCAGGTGTCTGCTCCCTCCATCATGGCTCCATGTGCATTCCTCCTGAAGCTGTGCATTCTGTGGACGAGGACAACCTTCCTTAATAGATGAGGACCATTTCCTTGGCCAAAGGTACACAAGCGGCTGCCCTCCTCCACTAGGACCTCCAAACAAGTTCTCAAAATAAAAAATTAAAAAGGGATGGGGATGTAGCTCAGCGCAAAGACCCTGGGTTCAATCCCCAGTACTACCAAAAAAAAAAAAAGAAGAAGGGTTTTTAATTTTTTAAAAAAGTAATCATAAAACGATACATATGCTCCCAATTCTACATTTTAAATATACATATTTATATACACATACACATAGGAAAAAGATGGAAGAAAGAGCCTGTACCAAAATGCCTACAGGAGTTAGTGCTGAATGGTGGCATTATGGGGATGTTTATCTTGTCCTTATCTTCTACGATATATGCATGTGACTTTTTAAAGATTAATGCTTTTGAGCAACGTTTACAAAGACAATGCAACAGCATTCCTATATAAGGAGTACAAATAGTGATAAACACACAGGAAGCTCATTGGTTCCTACCTTAATTCCACTTATCGGCTACTTGGCCTTCACCAGTCATTTCACTTCTTGGAGCCTCAGTGTCCACACCAGGGAAATGGGTACATACCAACAGCACCTACCTCCTAGAGCTATTACAAAGACTGAAGCCAAGATGCTCAGTATAGTACCAGCACATGGGAGGCATGCTAGATGCTCTCTCCACTGCGCAGGTGATGCGGAAGATGCATATGCAGCATAGGAAGTCTCAAGACAGACTGCCTGGGTTTGTGTGTTGGCTGTCGCTTGTGGATCTGTTACCTTACCTCCCTGGCCTTCATGTGAAGATTATACCCAAAACATCTGGCATATAATATGCATTACACAAATGTGAAAAAAATTCAACTATGTGGAAAATATTCACCAACAATACACTGTGCCATCCTCCACCTTTGGTGCATAAACATGTTAGATGTGATTAACAAAATTATTCACATCATAAGTAAAAGAGCAACAGAAAGGGAAGCAGTAGGGATGGGGAACATGGCCAGGCACTCATTCTGAAGCTGGGTGAGCCTGGAGAAGCTTGTTAACTTCACTGAGCCTCAGTTTCCCCTTTTAAGTCAATTGCTAACATTAAAGGAAAAGCAAATTTAACAAATTAAGCAACATACCTTGTGCTTATGCCATGCTAGGCACATTACTTTACACCATAATCTCATTTAATCCTCCAAATAACCCCATTAAACTGGCATTAATATTTCCTTTTTTTACAGATGAGGAAACTTAAAGAGGTTAAAAAATATCCCAGGATATTCAGCTAGGAAGTGGGCAAAGGCAAAATTTGAACCCAGGACTCACTGGCTCCAAAACATAATTGGCCCCTCACAAGAATTCAATAAATGTAGTTTATTTTCTCTTTCCTGACTTGGTGGGCATCAGTTTACACAAAATAAGTGTGACAGACAATGTTCATCAAGAGTCTAGCTAGCTTAGCTCTATTAAATTCCACCGCCAGGCATAGAGTTGAAACTGGTGGCCTCACCCTTTTTGTCCCAGACTCTTAGACTCAACTTACCAATCTGGGGCAGGCTTCTGGGCTGGCTTCCACTGGCTCACCCTGGCAGGTGCTGTTCCAACTTTCATCTGTGGGCTGCTCTTGGCCACAGGACGCTGGGTCCCTCCTTAGCTTCTTAGTACACTTGTCTCTTTTCTGCCATGCAATTGCGCCTGTGCAGGCCTTGCTGGCAGTGGCCTCCGGGGAGGAGCTGAGGCTGCCTAAGGGCTCAGGGGAGCAGGCATGAGTGTCAGAGGGCACAGCAAGGCCTCGCCCCAGGTTCTCCCTGGACACCAGCTGGGCCTTGACCTCTGGCCCCAGCTGGCTATGTGGAGCAGCAAGACCTTCCTCACTGCCAGCCCCCACCACATGCTCCACTTCCTGATGTTCTTCGGAAGCCCATCCTGGCACTCCCAGGCACAGTGTAGTGTACTGCAAGGAGTCCTGTGTGGCTGGCCTTTCGGACTCTTCTGCACAGAGACTGCCGGGCCTGAGGGTGCTCCCTGCCTGGGCAGCAGGCAAGTATTCAAACCCAGCAGCCCCTGAGGCACATCCTGCCTGACTTCTACCTGGATCTCTGGGCCTTCTGTCCTCCTGACACAGACGCCTGCAGGGGCCTCCCAAGGACACCAGGTTGGCACCTCCGAGGGGGCCTTCCAAAGACTGGCTGTCCCCACCAGGGCTCTGGTCAAGCCACAAGACACCACCAGCCCTCTGCTCACCTTTGGAACAGGACTCAGACTTCCTGCTTTTCCTTCTTGCCCTCACAGGGGCTGGGCCTGGTGAGGATGGCAGGTTCCATTCTAGGGACCCTTCTTCATTGAAAGTGGAGCTTCTTTTCTCGCCACCTGGAGCACGGATTCCTTGGTCTCCCACCTCCCTGGGCCTGGGGCAGCTGGCCAGTTCCACTCCTGCTGGCCACTCCACACCCACCTGTGCTGTCTTAGGGAGACCTGGCAAAGTGCTACAAAGATTCCTGAGGTATCTGGTAGTTAAGATGTCTCACAGGGAGACTTGGAGCCTCTTAGAGCACCCAGTGCTCCCTTGAGCAGGCCCCAGGGGCAGCTGGCTGGGGCCCTGCCCCACAGCCTGCAGCTCTAACCCCCCCCCCCCCCCCCCCCCGCCGAGGCTGCCCCCAGCAGCAAACCCAGCCTGCAGGCTGACACCTGGATGGGACTCACCCCTGCGGACTCTCTTCCTGATCAGAGCCCGACCCTGGGCCTCTGATTCCATACCTGGCGTGGAGCTGCCTCCTACCATGACCTCCTGGAAAAGTCCACATCTATGTCGGGAAGGGAAAACAGCATCTTCTCTGCTGGAGCTCCCCACAGCCCCCTCCTGGGACATGCCTGTCCACCTGCCAGGGCCAAAAGCAGAACGCAGACCTGTGTGGAGGCAGACACAGGAGACCTTAGGACGAGGGGCCTGACCAGCCAGCCTGCCTAGGACATCAGTGGTACGTGGTTGCCCAGGGTGAGGGGATAGAGGCCCACCTCCAACCAGGCTGTGGCTCAGCGGCCTGTAAGGTCTTCCCTGAGGGCTGACATTTTTGTTTAAAAGGGAGATAACAGTTACTATTTATTACCTACTGGTTTATATACATTATTTCATTTCATGCCGGCAGATTCAAAGATGTTAAGTGATTCACCCAAGAACACACAGGAAGTGGAAGAACCAGGGTTATCTCCCAAACCCAAAGCCCAGCTCGAAACCACTCTATGTGGAGCAAACACTAAACAGGCTCATGCCCTCCATTCCACTCCTCTCATTTCCATGCTGATAGAAACCTCACCCAGGGAAGCTAGGCCTGGCCGCAGCTTTTCTCACCTGGGTCTCCACCGCCCTCCTGCTCTGGGCTCGACCTAGAGGGGCCTATTCACGTGATGCGGGGCAGAGGGGCCTCGGTGAGGAGGGGCGGAGTCCCTGGTGTTACGCAAAAGGCGGTTCTCTTGGGGTGCTAACTTTCCGTTCCCAGCAGAGGGCGCTCTAGCCATCGCGGGGGCTTCCCGGAGGAGGTGCCAATCACTCCGGAATCTGGTACTCGCTGGCAAGGGGCCTTGAATGCCTGAGAGGTTAAACTGGATCCTATGGCGGTGGCAGTGGTGGTGGTTGGTGGCGGTGGCGGCGGCGGTGGAGGCGGACGCGGGGTGGGAGAGCTGCCTGAGCCCCTAGGGGAAAGTCATAATCAAACCTAGATTTTTTTGTCTAATTTCTTTTAATATTATTTTTATTTCAAATATAATTCATGTGGATGGAAATACACATCAAACCTAATTAGAAAGATTAGAAATAAAAACTTTTAAATTTCCTCTTATTTCTCAACCCTCCGACTCTGGGAAACAACTGCTTTTTAACAGTGTCCTTTGTCCCGTTAGTTTGCTTGATTTCATAACTGACTACTATACTCATATTTCTTTGGTTTATACTTTTTAACGGTATCGACTTCTGAGATGATTTTATTAACCACCCTTTCCCCCTTTCTCTTTCCAGTTTTTCTCTTTTTTATATTTATATTTCTAGTTTTTCAGTGATTACTGTTATCACTTAGAATAATCTTACGTGTTTCTTCTTTAGCTTGATCTGTTGATTCTCCCAGGTGTGAAATGAATAATTTCCTTTGACTTTTGCATCGGCAAGGTTTATAGCATTTTTTCTACCCTATTAGTTCAGGTTGCCATAGCTGCCCTGTAGTTTGATTCCTAACACTGAAAACCAAATGACTTGCACAGCATTAGGATTCTAGGAATACTTTCACTGTGGACCCCAGGATCTGGCTTGCCCGAGGGAGGTAGGAACAGAATTCCCAGCAGTAACCCTGTGCCTGTGAGGCCATGAGAACCCCCCGGGTCGATGGAACAGTGCACTGCCATTGGCCTGGTTGAACTAGACCAATACGGATGTATCTCAATTTAATGTTGAAATGTTTTAAAGTAAGATAATACTAATAAGGAAAACTGAGTGTAGAGTGTATGGAAACTTTTCCCATTCATCTTCACATTTTTTTCCTGTAAATATAAAAGCCATTCTAAAAACTAGAGTTTATTACAGAATAAATAAGGCACTGTTGGATAATCCATGCCTGAAACTGTCATGATCTGGCTGTCAGGATCACAAATGAGGTAAGAGTTGAGATTTGACTGTAATTACTGCTCAGAGGAAATCATTGTTTTAGTGGGAAGACCGTCCACTATGGGATGTTCTGGTCCCAGGGCAGACCCATGACCCAGCTAAGACCCAGTGAACTGAGCCATTCTGGCCCATTTGGACCATGGAATCCCCGACACCTGGGCAAGAAAGGGGGAGTTATTAGTGTCATTTCACCTGGTGTGGAGATAAAAGGACAGTAATAGCTAATACTTTACGAGGTGATGCTTCGGGCCAGGAGCTGTTCTAAATGCTTTACTTGTATTTGCCTATATTCGTTTATGTGCTTAAATTCTCACACCAAGTCTATGAGGCCAATACCTCATTATTATCCTTATCTTACAGATGAGAAAATTGGCACAGAGAAATTAAATAACTTGTCTAAGGTTAGTAAGTATTGGCTTTGGAACCCAGCCAAGGGCTGGGGATGTGGCTCAGTCGTAGAATATTTGTCTAGCAAGGCCCTGGGTTCAATCCCCAACACCACAAGAAAAGATAGAACCCAGCCAATCCCTCTGTCCAGTCCCTCTCTCTCTTGATATAGTACTCTAAATCTTCTAGTCATAAGAAATAATCAAAGGAAGTATTTTCCCAGATTTTAGCCCAGTGCCATTCACCCAGTTGTCAGCTATTTGTTCTGATGACTCATGACAGCATCTGTGCTGCATCCCTAGGTCCCAGGCATGGTGGTGCATGCCTGTAATCCAAGCACTGGAGAGGCTGAGGCAGGAGGATCACAAATTCAAAATCACCTGTGCTACATAGAGTTCTAGGCCGGTCTGACTACAGAGCGAGACCCTGTCTCAAAAAAAACCAAAAACAAACACACAACCTCTATTATATCAAAGTTATATCCCCCCTTGTAATTCCTAGCATTATTCACTTATGCATGCTTCCTCTCTCTCTCTCTCTCTCTCTCTCTCTCTCTCGCTCTTGGGGTTAGGGTTTTTTTGCTTTTTTAATCTCTTTTATTGTTGTCGTTACATTTTCTGTTTCATTATCTTCTGTTCTTACCTTTCTCATTTACTTCTTCTACTTCCTTTGGTTTACTCTTGTTATTTTAATTCTTTCTTGACCTGAGTGAAATATCAGCTTGTTTAGAAAACTCCTTCTCATTTATAATTAATTATCTTAATGCTATAGATTCTTCTCTAAGTACTTCTTCAGCTATCCTATAAGCCTCGAACAATAATGGAAATGCTCTTATTGTCATTCAACTATAAATATTTTATAATTTTCAACATAATTTACTTTATAATCCCTGGATAATTTAGAAGTTTGTGTGTGTTTAACTTTCAGATAAATTTTTAAATTTAAATTTTAAAATTTAATAATGATTAGATAAAAAGGGTCTATATATATAATGTTGATTTTTAAGAAGTATGTAAGATTTTTCAGAAGTATTTGTGATTCGATATATTGTCAGTCATTGTTACTGTTTGTTGCGTGCTTGGAAAATAATGTAAACTATCAGTTTCATGTTGTAAGCTTTTCTTGCTCTCTATATTAACTTGAGCTTTATATTATGTTTTTCAAATTTGCAGTAATCAACAGTAACTTGAATCTATAGTAATCAGTGTTCAATACAGAAAAAAGAAACAATTCCAGGTATTCTAAGCAGAATGGGATTTAATAGAGGGCACTGAGTATTTCCAAAAGCAGGAGTGAACACTGAGGTGCAGAAGTGGACTCTGGGCGAGGCCTGTGGAAGCTGCTGCTGAAATTATGCTTAAAATACACGGTGGTGGTGACAACACAAAGGTACAGACACGCGCCACTACTCCACACACAACCCTGAGGACCAGACCTTGATGCTAAAAATCGGATGCTCTGGATTGTGCTAGGGACCAGTAACAACCTAAGGAAAATAACAGCGGTCTCCCCGCACATCTGCCCTTCAGATCTTGGCCAGGGGCACTAAGTGGGGGAAGCGAATCCACAGCTACAACCTTGAGTCTCTGGGAACCTGGGAAATAGCTTCCACTACCCCTCCTCACTGGAGGATGGCGAATGGATGTGAGTGAGACACTCTTCGGTAGTCTCTGGTATTATAAACTATTTTCCATCTACTTGAACTATCAATTCTCAGTGGTATGTTTTTATTTTTTGTAATTGCTCTATTTATTAATACATACATCACAAATGTTCACAATGTCAATGCATTTTGTTGCCATGCTAGACAGAGGTATTATTTTTGAAGGTCTCTAAAAAATATTTGAACTTTCTCCCCAATTCATACTCATTTTTAAATTGATCTAATGAGGTCTTCAAGTCTGTCATGTCAATGCCACACACACACACACACACACACACACACATACAAAAGACAGAAAGAAGCAAAATAACACAATAGCAGTTTACTAGGGAAGACCAAAAATAATATCATGGCCTTCGTGGCCAACACAGGTTTGTAACAGGATTATACAGGGTTCAACTGAGAGGCAGAGATGCACCAAACTGTTTTTATATAACCTGGGCACAGAACAATAATGAGAAAGGAGGCCTCCTAATCCTCAACAACAATTTCCATCACACATGATGTGCGCTTTTGTCCCTCATGAACAATTACTGATATGTTTCTTTACGTGTCCTCGGCTGCCTAAAGAAGGTAAGAAAGAGCCTTTGAAGAGAAAACCAAACCAAATGCAATTAGGCCAAAAGAAATGTAAGTATCTTCCGCTTAGCTATGTAAAGGTGTGAGGCATTTATCCACCACAAGGGGGGCAAACAGGAGGACGCCATACCACATGAAGAGCGCAGGGACTAGTGACAGTGTGATAACCTGTCACCTACTTTAGCTGCAGTTGGACCCAGGACACTGCAGGAGCTGGCACACGCACAACCCCGGGGAACCTGGCTACCCTTTGGCACAATTCAGCTTCCCAAGATGGCACAGGGTGTGGGCTGAAAGGTGGGGCAGAGACTGGGTAGAAGTGTATCTTGCGTACGAAGTGGGGGTGGGTACTGGGAGCAGGGCTATTATGCACTGTGCTCACACACTGTGTGGAAGTCTTTTCAGAGATCTCTGCGGTTCCTTTCTAAGACAGGCCTCTTTTTTTCCATCATTCTTGAAAGACATCTTACACCATTGATTCCCATGTCTCTGAATCTGGACCCTTTTAGTTAACTTTGGTGGCAGCCATAGTCAGATTGTGTAGATTCTGGACATTATAACTGTTTTTGTGCATGCATAACCTGGTGGGGGAGGGCCATGCTCCAGGAAGTAGAGCCTGGTCCTCCAGTTGGTGTAGTTCAGCTCAGGCTGCTCACATGTGGCCCACTGCTGGCTCCTTGCCCTTGTAGTTCTGCATGGCATCCATGTAAGTCCTGAGCAGGGTGCCCTTGATCTCATGATGGAACACAAGCCCTGAAATGCCAGCTTTGAGCTCAGCCAGGGACTCCAGGGACAGGAATGGCGCATACAGGTTTAGCTACCACGGCACATAGCCAAGCACCCAAGCAGGCCAAATACAACAGTGATGCCAATTCTGATGAGCACGGAAGGAACATTTGTGGAGTTTTCAGCAATAAGGGAGACATAGGTGCCCAGGGTAAGTTTCCCCCAGATTACAACAGCCAACCAAATCAGTCCAGTGATTCAGAAGCTGGAGGAGTGAATGAGGAGGATTTTGAGACAGGTTATCACAGGCTTGGTCTCTTTTCTCCTCAATGCTGCCACTCTGCAGAGCTCCAGCCATGGTGGCAGGCATTCAGGGGTGTGCTTTTAAATCTCACATTATGATTGTCGACTTGTCCATTTTTTTCCTTTATGTCTATAAATTCATGCTTTATATATCTCAAAGCACCTTTTTAGAAGCGTTCAAACTCATAAATTACTATATCTTTTTTTGTAAATTGTCATTTTCTTCTGCCAAATATTACTTTTCCTTCTTGTTCCTGTTCTTTAATTTTAGTTTTTATGATGTGAACATTGGCACACTGTTTCCTTTTGGTCAGTATTTACCTTATATAAATGTTGTCCTTTTATTTTTGAGCTATTATGTATAATTTTGCTTCTCACTGGGTCTCTGGTAAATGGCATATACTGTAGACAGATGTTAGAAATCCAACCAGAGCCTCTCACCCTTCCATCTGTGTGTGTAGCCGATTCCTATTGTGACCACTGATGTACCTGGGCATGTTTTGCCATTAGTTTTCACACTTTCTTCTTATGGCAAATTTTCTCCCCTTCCTTTGTGCTCCTTTTTACCTTCTTCAGATCTATCGATTTATACCAATCCCCTTTATTTGGGGGACCAAGTTGTAAGTTATGTTTCCTTATTTTTAATTTTAACAGTTACCCTTACCTTTATAACCTATGTATTTTTAATCTATATTTCTCCAAGAAAGTTAAAATTGTCATTTTTGTTCTTCTCGTAAGACAATTCCCTTAGCATGCTTTCATTTCCTATCCTCCAGACATTCACTGTACCCCTTTGTTATTTCAGTTTTGCCTTTTTCCTTTGTTTTAGCTGACATTGAATTATCCTTTAATTTTTGGCAGTTAATATTTATTTTGTTTATCACCAGGATTTATCTCTTATTTTGCTCTCAATTGCTTCTTGCATTAATCTCCTTCCATGGAAAAGGCAAAGCTAGAGATAGTGTGTGTGGGAGGCTACAGACCTGATCCAAGTATCAGGTAGTTTCTTTAGTAAATATTTAGCGAACATTTACTCTGAGTCTGGACTTTTTTATATATTGTCTCATTTAATCTTCATATCAACGCGCTAAGGTCCACATCACAGTTCGCTTTCTGCAGAGGAGGAAAGCTGAGGTTCAAATAGGTGACTTGCCTGGGTTCAGGCTGCTGGGGAGAAGCAGAGCTAATGTCCAACCTCAAGTCCAACTCCATTCCAAGTCTCTGCTCTTGACTTTATTCCCATAAAAGCAGAAACCAGACAGACCCTGTGTCTTAGTCATCTCTCCCTGTCCAGGATAAAGTACCTGACATACACAAGTTAAAGGAGGAAAGGTTTATTTCAGCTCATGGTTTTAGAGGTTTCAGTCCACGGTTAGCTGACTCCAGGTAGAAACATCATGGCAGAAGGGCCTGGCAGAGGAAATCGGCTTGCTTCATGCCAGATGGGAAGCAGAGAGCAGGGGAAGAGCCAGGGGGAAAAGGAGGAGCCAGAGACAAAAGTTCACCCCCAGGGACCTGCATCCTCCTATCACTCTTCTTCCCTCCTACTTGCACATTCGGCTATAGACTCATTAATAGATGAATCCATTAGTGAAACTAGTGACCCTATGATCTAATCACCTTCCAAAAGCCCCACTGCTGAGCACATGAGACTTTGAGGGGAACTTTTTTATCTAAACCATAGTATCTTTTGGGCTACTCTATTCATAGTGCCTAAGTGGTGACTATCATTCAGCAAATACACACACACACACACACACACACACACACAGAGGCAGAAAGGTAGGGAACAATGGCAAAGCCTCATGGAACCCAAGGAAAGTGTTTTCCCTAATAAATCACTTATTTTGAAATAATTTTAGGCTCACAAAATGTTTGCAAATATGTATAAGAAGTTCCATATACCCCTTACATACCTTTCCCCATTGCTAACATCTTATATTTCCATGGTACATTTGTCACAATTAAGAAACCAACACTTGTACATGACTATCCATTCAGCTCCAGTCTTGACTTGAATTTCAGTTTCCCCTTCATGTCCCCTTTCTATTCAGGCTCCAGGGCAAGGGCACCATGATTATCTTAGCTATCCCCTTTCCTTAGCCTCCTTGGTCTGAACAACCTCAATCATTCCTTGTTTTTTCATGACCTTGACAGTTTTGAGGAGGACAAGTTAGGTGTTTTGTAGTGTCTCTCAACTGGGGTTTCTCTGATTTTTTCCCCTCCTGATTAAACTGATCTTAGGGGTTTTTAGAAAAAATACCACAGAGGGGAAGTGCTTTCTGTCACATCCTCTGGGGGCATGTGACAGTTTCAGGCAATATTAACCTTCGCCACTTAGAGGAGAGTGTTTTTCCAGTCTTCTCCACTGCAGTTTCTATTTTAAGAGTTTTAAAATGGAGAGAGGTAATGTTTTCAAAGGATATTTCAAAGTGTCACACTGTGATTTTAAGCATAGGAAAGGAATGGAAGGAAATGCACCAAAATGCTAACAGTTGCTTCTTTCCCTCTTTTTGGCTTTTCTGTATTTTTTTCTTGCTCTACAAAGAATACATACGACTTGAGCTTTCTTGTAAGTTTATAAAAGCTGTGCATAGTATCACCTCCATTTTACAAACAATACATGCAGACATTTATTCATAGAAAAATTTATAAGGCATTCATTAAATTTGATAGTTTGGGGCTGGGGATTTAGCTCAGTGGTGCTGCCACCTGCCTCGCAAGTGCAAGGTCCTGAGTTCGATCCCCAGTACAAAAAAAATTTTTTTGATAGTTTGGAGTTATCTCTAGGTAGTAATTTTTATTTTTTCTTTGTGATTTTATTAATTTTTCACTTTTCATTTTTTATTAGACTGAAAGTACATAGGATTAATTAGATTTATCACAATCTTTGGGTCTATAGTACACATTCTCAGTGTTGACCCATACAAGACCTTCCTTAAATTGTTTATTAATGTATGTATTTATGTATTTGTCTTAATAATATAAAAAATATCCATGGAACCACTGCCCAGGATTAAAAATAAAATACCGATAAGAACTTATATCTACTAAAATGACCCTTCTCACTTTTATTCACCGAAACTGACCCCTAATTTGAATCCTGTGTTCACTGATCTTTTGCTTTCCTTCTCATGTAGTTTTATAATTTCTATCTCTGTTTCCCAAAAGAACAGATATATGTTTTACTATTATGCAGCTTTCATTTAAAGGTACTATGTTGACTACATGGGATTTACTTTCATCACTCAAAATCTGATTGATAAATTCCATCCATATTGCCACATTGCATTCCTTCTGACTGTTGTACAATATTCCATTGTATGTTACTCTAGAATTTATGTGTCCATTTTCTTTAGGGTTGTCTGGATTATTTCCAGGTTTTGTGCTGATAGGAACATTCTAGTCTCCTGATGTGTGTGATAAGGGTTTCTTGTATACAGAGATAGGAATGAAATTGATGGATCCCATTTGGCTTAGTTTGGGTCCCCCTAGAGCAGAGCTGGAGATGAAGATGAAGATGCAGATAGTTTATCTGAGGAGTCATCACAGGAAGCAGGAGTGAAGTAGCAGGGAGAGTGAGAGAGGGAAGAGATCAAAGTCAAGTCTGGGGAGGAGGGGGATTTGAGTACCAGAATTGGGGGCCTGAAGGACAGACAACCAGGGTCTTTATCTGAGCTCCATTAGACAAGCAGATCCCTGGAATGCTGACTTGTCCACACTTCCTGGGTGGGCTTGGGTTGAATTCCCACCCTCAGTCCCAAAGAAATGTGCAGCTTGTGCTGAGGTGGAACCGGTGGGGTCAGGAGAGCTGCACCTGTGGCTTAAACCACAGGAGAGCTGAGAGGAGGTGACACTGGCACCAGAGGTCATAGGATAAATGGATGATCAATTTACTAATGCACAGCTGTTCCTGAGTAGTTGTGCCAATTTATGCTCCCCTCAGCCGTGTAGAGAAGACCTATGAATCCATATCCTCTGGGACACATGGTATTGTCAGGCTCTGTAATGACCAATTTTTGACTCTTGGTTGCTTCTTTCTTTTTCTTCTCTCTCTCTCTCTCTCTCTCTCTCTCTCTCTCTCTCTCTCTCTCTCTCTCTCTCTCTCCTTTCCTGCAGTAAGCATATATTTTTTCCGCATTTCCTTTAAATTCATAAATAGAAATAAATTTTACTTTTTCAAGTAATTTCTGTGGAGTATCAATTGCTACAGAAGAGCCTGGAACTATGACTAAGAAAGGAACCATTGTGAAGCCCCAGGTTATGGGTGACTCTGGGGGAAGTGACTGGGTGGGGGTAAAACTTCAAGGATAAGGACAACAGGGAGCCACAGAAGAGACTGAGAAAGAGGGTTGGAGAAGGCTGTAGGGCCATGGAAAGGTTATTTCCAGGAAAGGGAGAACTGAGTTATACCCAAATGGGAAGGAACCAAGGACAGAGAGGATGGAGATGCTTCCCAGGTCCCTCTTGGGCTGAAGGACACATGTGTTGTCACCAACCTCATGAACTGGAAAAACCAAAAGCAGAAGTTTGAAGCTCCAGGCAAGAAGCTCTGGAGCACAGTTCCATGTCCTCAGGTTCAGTCGCCCCAAAAGATAGACACTGCAGGTGCCACTATCCCTCTGACCTTTGGAGACTCCTGTAGACACTATTGCTCCTTTGCACTCAGGGTCATGCCTTTTGCCAGTGGATACTGCCAGCCCTGAAGGTGCAGATCGCTGTCACATCTGCTGGACACTGACTTCTGTAGAGCCTTCCAGAGATGCCACTTGCAATGTGGCTGTACTTTTTTGTCCTGGGCTACAGCTGCAGGAACCAGATTCCTTGAGCCTCTGGACTCCAAGCAGCTGAAAAGATGGCCAGATGCTCCTCAGCTTGTGATCCTCATCCTACAGGGGAAGGGACTGACACTGCAGGTAGAAAACTAGAGCTGTGGGTGCTGCAGGTGGATATGCTTGTGCCTATGACAAGTGGCTCTTTTCTGAGGCTGCCAGGTGCTGCTGACACCCTGACAAAAGCTGCTGATGGACGCACATGATATCAACATGACATTACTGTCGGTGCCCACTTGGATCACCTGGCTGAGATAATGTTGGTCAGGTTTCTCCACTGTAAGGGTTGCTCATCCCCCACCCACAGCACTTTCCATATGGAACTCTTTGGGAAGAAGTTATTGTCCACAGACCACACTTAAAGCAGTGGGGATTTATGCACCCCCTCCTTTCGATTGAAGAATCTACATAAATTATTTGGAATTTTGCATGGGGGATCTGTCCCTTCTTAATCATTTATTCCCCATTTATTCAGTCATTTATATCAGTATGAAATCATGGATGCTTATTTTATGCTTAAATTATAATCTAATGGTAATTTATTTTATTGCTCAGACAATTCCAGATTTGGCCATTGGGCATTCTTTTAGTTGGCTCCTGTATCTCTGACATTTTGACACATATCCGGCAGTGTGTGTGTGTTGTGTGTGTGGTGTATTTCCTGCCTCCTTGGAAACCTTTGACCCCCCAGTGTCAGTTGTGAATGCAGTTGAGACTAAGACTGACCCTTTCCTTCTGACCCCCAACCTTTTGGTACTGGATCACAGAGTTGCTGGGCACTGTGGACTTTCAACCCTTCCCTTTACCGCCTCCCCCAGCCACTGCCCTCAGAAACAGTGCCCTTTCCCCTGCTGGAGTCCATCCTCCAGCTAGGCCCCAGAAAAGCTTCGTAACCAGAGTGATGAAACTGCCACCCTCTGAGTGTGTGAATGAACTTATTTAAAGGATAAAACAGAACAAACTCTGCCTCTCAATTGCCTTTGTATATGTGCTGCTGAAGCGAGCACTCTCCATTGCCTTTGAAACCTATCTTATTTTCTGCATTCCTGGACTTCAGATAAATGTCCTGTTGCCTGAGATTTTCTATTACACACTCCCCCACCCGGACTCAGCCAGGCTCAGACTCCAGTCATTTGATCACGCAAAGCATTAACTTCCTCATCTGCAAAGGAGGGACAATTATACCCTCCAAATAGCTACCAATTGGATGAGCACCTGCTACAGGTATCAATTGGTAGCTTCTGAAAAGCACCTAACATGGTGCCCAACGCACATGGTAGGTGCTTCATCAATGGCTGTCTTATGACTAGCTGCAAGCTAAACTTCTCCTCAGTCTCTCCTTCAAATCCATTCACTCAAAAGCTCAAACACTGGCTCTTTTGTTCACAATCTTTCCACAATTTAGAAACTCCTTTGGATTTATGATCTTTTGGAAGCTTCTCCTGATCTATGCCCCAGCCTCATCTTTCTTGTCTCTCAAATCCCACTAGACTATTCACTGTTCCCCAATGGGCCTTGCATGTCCCACCTCCTTGCCTTTGCCTGTGCTGTCCCTTCCTCCTGCCATGCCCCTCCAGCCTTCCTCCATCTGGGGACTCCAAGGCTCAGGCTTCTGCCTCAGTGAGACATTTCCCAGCCAGATAGCTGGAGCTACTACTTCCCTCCTGTGTGGCAGCACCTTCCTAGACTTGTGTGCTGTCTGGGCTACCCCAACCCCTCACCAACCAGGCTGTTCAGGGGTCAGAGTCATGATTTTTTAGAGTGTGTGGTAAGGAAGACAGGACACAGACTTGGAGGCCCGCAGACCTGAATGGGATCTTCATTTAGATCATGATTCTGCAGCTCTGCAGCTTAACAGCTGTGTGACCTCAAGCAAGTGCTCTAAACTCTTTGAGCTTCATTTTCCTTATTTATAAAATGATGGTGATTATAGCAGCTACTTTATAGGAATATTGTGAAGACTGATGCAGATAAACCATGTGAAGCACTCCACGTAATGCCTTGCACACAAAAAGTGCTTAATAAATGATCCCTTTCTCTCTTCTTAATATCAGACAGCCAGGAGTTGCCTGCTCTGCCAGGCTCCAATTATTGATGGACTCAAAGCTAAAAATAGAGCCACAGCCTTGGGAGCAGGTCCTTCCAGAATGGGAAATTGATGCCCTTGGTCCTGGGATGAGGAAGGAACCTGCTTCTCCCTCCAGGGACCTCTCAGAGACACACAGATCTCGACTTTTCCGGCCTCTCTCCCATTGATGTCCAGGCAGATGAGCTCTCAGGGCTAGGACAATGCAATCCACACTCTGGCTTCTGTCCCAGCTCTGCCATGCACTAGCTGTGTGACCTTGGGCAGGCAATCTGCTCCCCTGAGGATTATTACTACTCCCCAGCCTGGGACACTGACAACGTTAATAACATTGTTTGTAATAGCAGACAAGGGATACTCGCAGAGGCCCTGAGGCCATTCACCAGCTCTGGGACTCTGGCTGATTATGTCCCAGCCAGGCTCTCTGAGTCTCAGTTTCCGAATCCCTGAAATAAGTTCAGTATCCTTGACAAACAAAGCTGCTGTGAAGATTCAGGGAGGCTGTGGGCTGCAGCCACTGACAGCAGCAACTCCTGAAGGGAACCTGACCTAACCAGCAGTTCATCTCTCCATCCGAGAGCACAGGGAGCAGAGACAGAAATTTATTTTAGCTGCTTGTAGCTATTGATCCACTAGTCTTGGAAAATGCAGAGAAAAATATCCAACAGAAAAACACCTTGCATCTTGGCCACTAACACACTGGCCCCGCCAGTGGATAAACCACTTCGTTTCAATCGAATTCCCTGCCATTGGCTCGGTGCTCCTGGCAAGTTGTTTTGTCTCCCAGGACAAGATGGTGATTTAATTAAAGCAGATCCTGAATTGTGGCCAGAAGCCCCTGTTTTCCTTTCTGCAGCTAATCTTCATGGTGATGTGAAAGGGCATAAATCTGGCTCCCAGGGGTACTGAGGAGGACAAGCTGGGACCAGACAGCTCCAACCTCAGGACCACAGCCTTCAGTTGTCTCTACCCATCCCTTCTTCCTGGGACAGGCACATCAGACTCCAGTCCCCAGCCCCTCACTCATTTCTGACCCTGCAATGGATACAGAATTACAGGACAATAACATTTATACAAACACACAATCCCATCTCACTACATGCCTCAAGGAGGGAGGAAAGTACAGAAGTCCCAGTAAGAGGTCAAGAGCTTTGGCATAGGCACCAGGTGCAGTTCTTCACAGCCACCTGCAGCCTGTGCACTTGACAAGGAAAGAAGAAATCCATGTTATGCTCAGGATGAGCATAAAAGAAGACTGAGTGATCAGCTGAGGATGTGAGCAGCCCCCAAAGGACTGATCCCACCAGGCAGGACTGTCACTCTGGCAGGATCCAACCAGGGTTGAGAATAAGTGGCTCTGTAGTCTCACTGTCCTGAATTTGGATCCCAGCTATACCACTGCCTGACCCAGGCAGGCTCTTAACCTTTCACACAGTAGTTTCCTCATTCCATACATTTCTTTGTTTGTATACTTCATATTCTTGCTGGAAGACCATACAGTCCAATCTGGCTAGTTTAAGAAGGAAGAGAATTCATTGGAGATGTTAGAGAAACAGGCTCTAAATGCAGCTTTGGGAGCCTCTCCAACATGCACACTGTGCAGTTGAACTCGTGAGAGAGCTGCTGTTGTCACTGATGCCAGAGCCACATTGCTTTGCCTCCCATCCAGGCCAGCAACAAAGGCAGCTACATGCACACACTGCACAGGTCCCAACTGGTATCTCAGTTGGAGGAAGCTAGGTCACTGACAGCATTCTAGCTGCAAGGGAGGCTGGTTTGGCTTTGGAAAGGAGAGACTCAAGTCAGCAGGAGTAACCAAAATGTAGGAAGAATTTTAAAACTGTTGAACAATAAAGAATGACAAATGTTCAGTATGTCTTCCTTCTTGTCTCCCCCAATTAAAAAATAAACACCATGCAGGCAGGTATTTTGAATGTTTTATGCACCATTGTTTCCCCAGCACCTAGCATGTGTCAGGGATGAATGCAGAGATGACTAACCCATGGGTAATGATAGAGTCACCTGTATTTTGAGGCTACTGGCTAAATGACAGTCTCTCAAGGGCCTGTATCTCTATGCCTTCAGGAAGCTGTTCCTTCCATACAGAATGCCAATTCCTCCACCAGCACTCGCTTGATGGTGAAGCTGTCTTCATCTTTCAGTTCTCAGCTTGCATTCACTTCCTCCTGGAGGCCTTTCTTATTGCACAGCTCCACCCACCACTGTCACCACTGTCACACTCTTGCACTTGGGAGCTGGTTGATGGCTAAGAAAGCCAGCTCTGAAGTCCAACTGCCTGATATCAAATGCTATTGGGGCCAGGGATTTAGCTCGGTGGTTCTACTGCCTGCCTTGCAAGCGCAAGGTCACGAGTTCAATTCCCGGTATCAAAAATAAATAAATAAATAAAAACTAGTTAATATCAAATGCTATTGGCTTCAGCTCTTACTAGCTGTTGGAGCTTAGGTAAGCCATGTAACCATTCTGAGGCTAGTTCTCCCCATCTACAAAATGGGAATAAATAAAAATAGTAACTGAGTCACAGGGTAACAGTGCAATGAGTTTCAGGTCTGTTTCCTCAACCTCAGGCCTTCTGGAAATCAGGAATTGGGGTGCCTCTTACTCCCAGTATCTCTTCCTGCACCTGCCATATAGACTGGATGTTCACCAATGTTTGTTGGATAAACTCAATCATGGTAAGTACAAATGCAAAGATGGAAATGTAAAACATTTTAAGTCTGTATGACAGAAAAATGATTAAAATCAAAATGTACCCAGGAGTAGGGGGAAATGGCTAATGTCTATGTTATGCATAGATTCCACACGCATCAACAGAAAATACCTGAGTTGCTAAGAGCTATCTGTACAAAGGTCATGAGCAGGCAATTCAAGTGAGAAGATAGAAGTTGTAAGCCAACATGTGTAGGGAACAGGGGAAGGGGACGTTACCAGAACCTCTGCAGTGAGTCCTGGTCTCCTGTGAGCCACGGCAGCACACGGCGAATTACAGGAAAGGTAGACAAATGAGACTGAGAAGAAGCTGAGCTTTGGGGCTGATCAGTGCTGCTCTGGGCAGCAAAGACAAAGACCCCCTAGCTTGCAGCACCTTTTATTCAGTACATGGGGAAACAAATGTAACAAATGAAATGTAGAGTTCATACTTCACATTGGGATAAACAAGGTGTAACAAAACAAACATGGAAGAATAGTCAAGCTTCCACAGAAGAAATACAAATGAGATACAAATGAAAGCATCAATAACAGAGAACACAGAATTCAACACAGAATTATTTATAACACTAAAAAGTGTCCAAGAACAGAAGAATGGTTACATAAATAATGATATATTGGTTCAATGGCTTGGTGTTCCACCATTAAATAATTATGAAACTGTTGAAACAAGTGCCTCGGTATTGTAAGTTTATAAGCAGACTGCAAAGTTAAATTTAAAGCATGATCACAATGTGCAAAATGTTCATCAGCACTTGATGAAAGCTTGGCAGGAAATACGAGGAAATGAACATAGTTGCCTTGATAAAAAAGAGAAACTACTGAGTGCCCCACCATATGCCAGACTCTATGCCTAGGGCTCTCACACACTTCATCTCATTTAATTTCCCACTTCCTCCCAAATCCCTAGTAGGTCAGGGTTGTTTGCCTCTACAGATAAGGCAGCTAAGGCATAGAGGGGACAATAAAACCTGCCCAAGGTGGCACAGCCAGTAATTGGCAGAGAAAGATGCCAATCCTGGTATGTTGGACTCCAAGTCCAGTGCTCTTTCCAACACATCGGATGTCTAAGATGAATGGAATCCAGGTAGCTTTTCTTGCTTTTCATACATTGCCTTTAAATGTAATTTGCATAATTAAAACTCAGGGGTAGGGACTGAGGAGTGAACCCAGAGTCTCACACGTTTTAGGCAAGTACTGTACCACTGACCTACATCCCAAGCCCGTTTAAAACATAATTTAAAGAAATATCAAAGCAAACTCTAAAAAGCAGTTTAGTTAGACCCTGTTCTTCCAGAAAGCTCCATGAGCCACAGCTCCACCCTGCCACTGGCCAGTGCACATAGTTTTGCCCAAACAATACCAGGAAACTGCCTTGTGTATCTTCTGCTCCTCTTCATTGGTTTAAAATCCACAGACAGGCATCTGGCATTTATTTCCTCCACTGTCCTTACCAAGACTCTTTTTTCAGACAAGGCTGCCCCAGGAACTTATGGGGATCCCAGGACTATTGTCAGTATTTCAAAAAGTCAACTGGAAATCCTAGCACGTCCTGGCTGAGGCAGGAGGATCACCATGAGTTTGAGGCCAGCATGGGCTACACAGTGAGTTCAAGGCCAGTCTGAAATACATAGTGAGCCCTGTATCAGAAAAATAAAAGTCAACTGAGAATTGGGCTTTGATCCCAAACATGGTCTTGTGGGCTGATGAAGTGGCCAGCATTACTCCCTGGATGGAATTAGAACTCCATGTGTCCTGAGCTTCCACCAGGAAGAAGGCAACAGCATCTTGGAGTAATCAGCAGCATTGCTGAGCCTCCCTGGGGAGTCAGGGAGGTCACCTGGGGGAGATGACTTTTTCAGCTGAACTCTAGAGGATGGGTAGGAGTCAGCCAGCAAAGAGCAGAAGGAAGAGGGAGCACATAAGTAAAGCCCTGAAGCAGGAAATGAAATGGAACAGGTCACTGTGAGCAGTGTGGAGTGCATTGAAAATGAGGCCAGAGAGGTCAACAGAGGCCCATCTGGAAGAGATGAGAAGCCACGATGGAGACAATGGGAAGCCATGAAGGAAAGCAAAAGACGAAGAAGAGAATTTACATCTCAGAGCAAGATATCAAGATGGAAGGGAAAAATAAAATCAAATAAAATAAAAGATGGAAGGGTCCTTGCAAGAGAAATAGATCACTAGGATACAGGCCAGTATCAGGACCTTGGACCTGTTTGGGTTTCACGAAGCAGAGGAGTTGAAGCTGAATTCGGAGTCACACAGAGACGCCTGAGGCTTGCAGAGGAGAGGGTTGTGAAAGCCCTCTGCTCATTAGCTGTGCAGAAGGAAAGACTAAAAGCACTCATCCACAGCCCAGAGCCATGAGATAAATTCTGCTATCCTAAAACAGCTCTGGCCTCTCCCAGCACCAACCTTTTGCCAACTGCTGGCCCAGCAAAAATTTGCTTCATTTGAACACTAGGGATCAACAATGAACCACCTCAAGATCTGCACACAGATACAAGGAACACAAAGAGGGCAAGGACGAGACAAAAAATAAAAAGAGGAACCAGCCAAACAAAAATAACACTTACCAGAATAAAAACAAAGCAAAGCAAAAATAAAACAAAAAACCTCAACGAAGCATTTATTCCTTCACACCAAGAGCACAGAGGAAAGATCAAAGAGCTCATGGAGAGAATAGCAAGATAACTAAAGGAAGTAAAACATAAACTACCGGGGTTCAGAAAAAAGCGGAAGGAAAATAACCATATCACAGAAATGAAAGTCAAAGTGAAAGTACCACAAAGTAAAACAGACGGTGGAAACACAATAAGAGACAGAGGAGATGGAAATGAGGAAAGTGAGGAAAGGAAATGGAAAATTTTAAAGTTTAAATAACAAGAGAACAAAATGACTGCTCTGATTTGGGTGTGGTTTGAGGCCCATGAGCTGAAGGCTTGGTCCCAGCATGATAGTGTTGGGGTGGTAGAAGATGGGGCATGGTAGGAGGTAATTAGGTGACTGGGCACCATCCTTGGATTAATGTAGATATAATGGGGCAAGATTTGTTCCTATGGAGAAGGGGTCATCATAGGGGAGCCTGGCACTGCCCCCAACCCCAAACCTTTTTACACAGTTCACCATGCTTGCACACACTCCAACAGTTGAGATCTCATTTACAATGAGGTCTTCACCAGAGAGCTGAGCAGGTGCCAGGGCCATGCTCTTGAATCTCTACAACTGTGAGCTAAGTAAACCCCTTTTCTTTATAAAGTATCCAGCCTCCAGTATTTTGTTATAGCAACACAAAATGGACAAAGACAATGACATATAGGGACCATGCCATAGTTTGAATATAGTTAGTTCACCCAAATTCATACAGGAGTTTAATCCTCAGGGCTATATGTTAATGGTACTAAGACGGTGGAAATTTAATCTGACTGGTGTTTAGAGGTGGGGTATTGGAAAATGATTAGCTTAGGTCAAGAGGGTGGGGTCCCCATGATTGAATCCTGGTGGATTTACAGAAAGAGACTACATGGACGCAGAGGTATATATGTGTTCCCAACATGATGCCATACAGCCTAAGGGGAACCTTGTCAGAACTTGTGCCATGCTGTTTGGACCTTGTGCCTCCAGATCTGTGAACTAAAAAACCCTCTTTTGTTTCTTATAAAGTAGTCTGCATCAGGTATTCCATTATAGTAATGAAAAGCTGCCTAATACAGACCATATACACATAAGGAGTCTCTGAAGAAGTAAAGAAAAACAATGTCATCCAACCCATATTTAAAGACATAATTTAAGAAAATGTTTTAGAAAAAATGGGAGACTGATTGAAACATTAATGAGACCCAGGAAAACTGATCAATACCAAAATATATTCTAATAAAAATATATCAGTTTGTAATGTTAAGAAGAATCCTTTTGGCAACTAGACAAACAGAAATGAATCAAGGGGGAAAATATCAGGCTGGCCTCTGGCTTCTTCCTGGCAGCTTCTGGTACCAGCATACAATAGAAAAACACCTACAAAATTATCAAGGAAAGACAGTATGAGTCAAGAATTTTATTTTCAGCCAAACAGTTGTTTTAGTATAAAATCAAAAGACAAATTTTTGAGCTTGTGTGGGAAGTTTAGAGGCTGAGGCAAAGCACGGTCTGGCTCTGTTGGAAGAACAATGTTTTTTCCTTATGTGACCTAGAGTTTTAGTCAAAGATTCATGATGTATTTGTGCAACAGATAATTAAAGACCCAAGTGTGTGTTGAGCCCTGTGTCTGGGACTATAAAAGTCTTATACCAGGGCCAGGGATGTAGCTCAGTGATGCAGTGCCTGCCTGGCAAGCATGAGGCCCTGAGCTTGATCTCTGATACCAAAAAAGAAAGAAAAGAATAGTCTTATACCAAATGCTCCAGAGGTTGAGAGGGAAGAAGAGATGAGCTGGCCTATGAAAGAAGAAGAGTTGATAAGAGGAAGAGCAAGGAAAGAGCATGTGCCAAAATAGGGGCAAGAGGCCTTGAACAGGTATTCTAACACGGAAGTTATCACTGGAGCCAGGTATAGTGGCACACACCTGTAATCCCACACTATGGGAGGCTGAGACAGGAGGATTGCAAGTTCAAGTCCAGGCTGGGGAAAGTAGTGACATAATGAGACCCTGTCTCAAAATAAAAAAGGGTTGAGGTTATAGCTCAGTGCAAAGGCCCTGGCTTCAATCTCAGGTACCACAAAAGAGGACAAGAAGAAAGAGAAGGAGGAGAAAAGAAAAAAGAAAAAAACATATCACTGTGCATAGTGACACACATCTGTCATCCCAGCTACTCAGGATGATCACAAGTTCAAGGCCAGCTTAGATAATGTATCAAGACACTGTCTCAAAATAAAAAATAAAGAAAGGACTTAGGATGTAACTCAGTGGTAGACCACTTGCCTAACATTCATAAGACCTTGGGTTCAATCCCCAGGACCCAGCCCAAAAAAAGTTAGGGTATCATCAAGGATGTGACCTGGAATGTCCCAATGTTTGGAATGAGTTGGTGTCATGGTTTAGATCCAGGATGTCCCCCAGGTAGGTGACATGGAAGGTGTGTCTCCCTCCCTGGCTCCCCTCCCTCTCGGCTTCCTGGCCACCATGACACAAGCACCTCTTCCTCTGTAGCGCCCTTCTCCTATGTCATTTCTGCCTTGGAGCCAGCTGGCCATGGACTGAAAGTAGGACCAAAATAAACCTCTCCTCTTTTAAATGGCAGATGTCAGGAATGGGGTCCCAGCAACAAAAAAATGATTAAGATAGTGGGTGAGCCCAGAAGACCAGAGTTTAAGAAACAGTGGGAGGGCTCAAATGCCAGACTTTCCAAAGACTTAGACTTTACTGCAAGGCCATGTAGCCATGGAATGATTAAAGCATGAAAATGACCATTTTGTTGCAAAAATAAAAGGTTCAGAGGTTTTGTGATGATTCAGGCTTCATCATTCCCACATTGGCTTAACTAGCAGTCATACTTAATGTTGCACCTCAGCATCGTTCTCTACAGTCAGGGACAAGGCCAGCCTGCCCACTATCACTACTTCTGTTCAGTGTCATATTAGAAGTTCCTGCCAACACAAAATAACAAGAAAAGCAAAGAGCTTAAGAATTATTGTGACCATCTGAATATTTTTCATTGCTGAGTCAAGTAGCATTCTTGTTTATTTCCTTCCTTATGTTTTTCCTGGAATTTTTAGTGGTCTTTCTTTTGTTCTTATACAATTTACCTTTATTGTCAAGGCCAGGATCTTCCAACAACTCAGCGAGGTCACTATTCTTATTCCCATTCGAAAGATGGAGAAAGAGGCTTGAAGGTGTCAGCAAAGTCCATGGGCAACACATAGTGGAGCTGGGGTTCTTATCTGTCTCATGGGATGATTTTGTCAACCCTGTACAAAGAGATGAAGTCCATGTCAGGGTCAGGAAGACAGAAATGCGGTGGATCTGTCTCACTGATTCAAGTCTCACCAAGTTCACAGGGAGAATGATGCAGGAATTCCTAAATGGCCCCTAATTGAAAATTCTAGCAGGCAATGCATCCAGGGCCAGCCACGCTGGCCCATGTTCAACTCCCTAAAGGGCCTAAGCAACCTCCATGCAGCCTCAGGACTTTTGCACATTGGCCCTTGGTCTAGAATGCCCTTCTCTGCTCTTCCCACGGGCTGGCTCCTCCTCATCTACATCTTTCCCCTCCTCAGAGAGCCTGGCCAGGCTTCCCTGCTTCCTTGGGTTGTTGAAGGTTTTGTTACCAAGTCAGGCTTTCACCTCCCCTGGAGAGGATGCTTCATGGATGCTTCAGGCCTCATGCAATTGGGGTATCATCCCACTGGGTCACCAGATTGCTCCATTCCTGTGGGGCTCTGAGCCCAGGCATTAACAGATGCCATCCCTGCCCTCTGAAGAAACACATAAAATGAAGCAAGTTCCATGTTATTCTGTACCTGGAAGCAGAGGGCTTCCTTCTAAGTTCAAGAGAGATTCTTTCAAGGAGAAAAATTATCTCACTCATTTCTCGAAACCCCAAAGCTAATCATCTATTTAGTGGATGAATTTCTTGAGCACCATCCTGGCCCCAGCATGTGCTTACCAGGGTGTAATACCAGGGCAGGTGCTTCATGCATCAGGATGCCATCCCCAGGGAAAGTGGGGGCCCAGATCCCACCTGTTTGCCGAGCTGCGGACTTGAAGAACCATGTCTGCCCAGGGTGCCTTTCTCTAATCCTTTGGAAGCATGGTGGGCTCACAGAAGCTCTGCACATGAATAAACTCAGCCTGCATGGTCTCTGCTCACATGGAGTTAGCAGTCTAGTGGGAGATGAACAAAGACGCAATTATACATATCATAGAAGTCACCCTTATTTGCTGGTGAGGACACCAGGTTTCTGAGAAAAATTAATTTAGTGAATAGCAGGGTCTTTTGGTTCCAAAGCCACAGTCCACTCTGCAGCACAAAAAAAGGCATTTTAGCTACATCAGCTTAGTGTTGCACATAAGCCCAGCTCTCCAGAGTCTCAGTTTCTCCCTCTTTCTGACCCCTTCAATGACAAACCTAAGGTCCTGAAGGCTGCACTCAGTTCAATGACTCTCCCTTTTGCTGCCAAACCTCAAGCTCTGATCTGACTCCTGCTGTTTGTGCTTCCTGTCCCAGGTGGCTATTAGAGCCAGTCATGCCAGGAGCTGCCCTGGGGAGAGGCCTGTGCCAAGGCCCTTCACTGACACTGATGGACTGAAGTAGATTTCTTAGCACAAGTTAGGCAGCAGGTGAGAAGTCATAGAGACTTCAGCCACCCCACACCTATCCCCAGGCAACAGCGTGTAAACCTGGGGTAAGGTGTGGAGCTTGAGGCAGGGAACTGAATGAGGAAGTTAGCTGGCTTTAAACCTAGAATGGAGGTTAGGCTGGCTCAGGGGGGGCTGGGGGGGGCCAGACTATAAGCTAATAAGGTTCCATTCCCAGGGAGAGCTGAAACCGGCACACCTAGGAATCAGCTGACATGAATAAAATTATACAACTTTATGAAAGTCATAAAAGGAGATCTGAGTAAAGGGGGAGACATTCCATGTTCCTTGATGGGAAGACTCAGGACTGTAAAGATGTAAGTTCCTTCCAAAGTAATCTATAAATTTAATGCAATTCCAATGAAAATATCAAAGGCATCTTTTATGGAATTTGACAAGCTGCTTCTCAATTTAATCCAGAAGGAAAAAATACAAAGAAAATACACAAGAATAGAATATCCAAGAAATAGAGTACTTTTTGCTGTATTAAAATATACATAGTATAATATTTACCATTTTAACCATTTTTAAGTGCACAATTCTGCACTGTTAAGTACATTCATAATATTGTGGGTTTTTTGTTTTGTTTTGTTTGGTACCGGGGATCGAACTTGGGCCCTTGCGCTTGCGCAGCAGGCAGCCGAAACCACTGAGCTAAATCCCCGGCCAAGTACATTCATAATATTGTGTAATCATCATTATCATCCACCTCCGGAACTTTCTCATCATCCTTTTACAGAATTTTCACCCCCAGGGAAATTCTTTCCAGGTTTGTGGTGTCCTGCATAAAGAATTGCACAACACACACAGACAAAGTAGCAGGGATGTACATTTATTGAAAGAGGAAAAGAAGTACACTCAGCAGAGCATAGTAGGCTGGTGAATATACTCACTGGCCATGAAGAAAAGGAAAGAGCCTTCTGTATCTGGAATTCCAAGATAGTTTCTCCCTCAAGCAAATAAGCCATTACGGACAGTTGTCCTATCAAAAACTCACAGAGGCCGGGGATTTAGCTCAGTGGTTCTACCACCTGCCTCACAAGCGCAAGGTCCTGAGTTCAATCTCTGGTACCCGCCCCCCCAAAAACCTCACTTGGCCTGGTGCCAGAGTTAAACTGTCCTATAAAAGACTTGCTTGGTTTCCTGGCAGATACAATAAATGAAAAATTGAAAATAGAACTGTTACCAGGTTCTGGGGTTCTGTAGACTCCTTCCAGGTTCTTGGTGTCCTGAACAAAGAATTTCTTAAGATGTGCGAAAAAGGTAGTAAGGTTTTACTACCTTAAAAGAAGTCCACTCTGCAGACTGAGAGTGGGCCACTGAGAGAGCTCACAGTGTCCACGAGGTTAATCTATATCACTCATTCTTTAGGTTGATGCCCCTGTCTCATCAGCTGAGATCTTCTTGATTTTGTGCCAGAAGAACTGAAGATAGCACTTTCTGATTGGCACCAGGTGCAGACCTTGGAAACTGTAACCTGTGCATGTGTCCTGAATCTCCATGATTGACAAGTCATGCCCACTTGCTCAGCCAGTTGGCCATGCCCTAATCTCCTGCCTCAGCACTTTTATGATTGGTTCTTCACATAATGCTCAGAACCGCAGTCATCTTGGAGTCTGTGTTCTGCACACATGCCCTGAGTCTCATGATCTTGACAGATTATGTGTTATTGTTTAACCTGTTTTGCCCCAATCCTAATCTCCCATCTCATCCTAGTCTGAAATTCTGTACCTATTATATAATAACTCCTCATTTCCCACTCTCCTACCAGAAAAATAGTTTAAATGAGTAAAAACTAGAGGAACAGGTAAGCCAGCAATAAAATACCTTATAAAACAAGATAATAAATTCTATCATCTATCTATCTGTCATGAGTGAAACATTTCAAATCCAAGTAAAAAATGAACTATCTAATAATTTGCATTAGAAGAAATGGCCTTCCAATTTGGAAAATATAAAATTTGAAATCTACCTCATAATAGACAACCATACAAAGTTCCTTTGATTGAAAGAAACAAATGTAAAAAACAAAACTTCATAAAAGCATTAGAAGAAAAGCCAGAAAGAGGGATAGATTTGACTACATAAAACAGTTAACTTCTGAATAAGAGAAGACTGAACAAAGTTAAAAAACAAGTAACAGACTGGGAAAACAAACCTACCACAGACATACTGAACACAACAAGAACAAATCTTGAAATAATGATGATTTTGCTTTCATTTTCTCTGTTTCCTCACATCAATCAGAGGTTCCACTTTACCTCCAGGAGAATTAGTACTTTTATAGCAAAAATATAAAAAGAGAGAAACAATCGATGTTTAGATGTCATTGTTTTTGTAACTTCCCAGATAGTCTACTGAAGCCCACATCAGAAACCACACTTTTGAAAGGGAAAGTCTTTGATTTACAAGAGACTGCTTTTGCTGAAAGAAGAAAATATTCTGGAAAATCAAAAGGGAAGGTCCTGAAGGAGGCTAGAGGTAAAATTTGTGCCTTAACTATAAATTGAAAAGGACTTGTGAAGATCCAGACTGTGCATCCCTGGGGCAGTAATTGGAATCATGAGGCTGGGAGACAGAAAGGAAGTGGGAGTGAGGCATGACCTTGGAAAAGGTCAAGGGGATCAGGAGTAGGGAAACAGACCTGCAGGACTGTGACTGGGGGTGAGAGCAGTGCCCAGAGATAGCTGAGCCCCTCCATCACCACTCGAGTTTCCTAGGGCCTTCACCGGCAGATCCTCTGTGACCACTCACATATACCAGCAGGCCACCCTGGCTGAAGAGTCCCATTAACTATTTTAGCTCTTTGCTGAATGACTAGAGCCTTCACTGTCAGCTACCTGGAGGGGTTAAGCAGGAGTGATGACCACCCATGTCCTGAGACTTTACTGGGGAGCCCCACCTGCACTTACCTATTAATGCAGTCCCCTTCCATATGGCTCAGTTCAGCCCTCAGCCACTCACACAATGAGTGGGATCTTTCTTTTTTGCAGTACTAGGGACTGAACCCAGGGCCTTCACACTGAGGTAAAGTATCAGACTTTTTTTTTTTTAATTTTCTGTTTTGAGACAGTCTTACTAATTCCCTAGGTTACCCAGGCTGGGCTCAAATCTGCAATCCAACTGCCTCAGCCTTCTTGAGCACTAGGAGTATAGACATGTATGGCCATAACCAGCTGAAGGTGGAATCTTTGACACCCACAGAGGGAACAGTAGTATGAAAGTGAAGAGCCCCTCCAACCTATATATGCATAAAACTAGATCATGATAAAAATCTTCCCTGACTAAATAGCTTCACAATGAATAGAGAACTCCTACAAATCAACAAAAAGAGACCCACAATCCAATAGAAAAGTGGGCAAAAGATATGAAAAAGAAAATTCACAGAAGAGGGCCAGGGATTTAGCTCAGCAGTTCTGCTGCCTGCCTTGCAAGCGCAAGGACCCAAGTTTGATCCCCAGTACCAAAAGGAAAGAAAGAAAGAAAGAAAGAAAGAAAGAAAGAAAGAAAGAAAGAAAGAAAGAAAGAAAGAAAATTCACAGAAGAAATACAAACATCTAATAAGAATATGAAATGATGATAAGTGTCAGTTTTAATTACCAAAGTGCAAATTAAAACAAAAAGGTAGGATTGAGGGTGTAAGTCAATGGTAGAACACTTCCCTGGCATGTGTGAAATCCTTGGATTCAATTCCCAGCACTGGGGGGAGGGTGTGTGTGGGGGTGCTCTCTCACATCCCACTGGTAAAAGTACTCATCAGTGAAGCCTGTATAAAGGACAATTTGCCAATCCCATAGAAATTGTACATCTTTAAACTCTGCAATTTCACTTCAACCAAAATGACCAACTAAGAGATGGCTAGGGAAAACATGGAAAAGGGATCTGTTTGTAGAGTTGTTTGCCATACCATTGTTATAGTGAAAAACTGGGTAACAGAGATTGGATTTGGAAGAAGTAAAAACATGGAGCAATGGAGGTCAGAAAGCATGGTAGAGGCAGACACAGGGCCAGAGATGAATAAATCAGTTCAGAGGCAGGAGAGACCTAGATAGGGCTGGAAAGGCAAGAGGGAGACATTGAAGCAGATGGGGGAAAAGAGAAAAGTGATATGTAGAGAGCCAGAGACAAGAGGGGAAAGAGACAGAGACAAAGATGAGGCAGGAGCCTAAAAGAGTCCAGGACAAAGACTGGATACCTGCTGGGTGAATGGAGAGGCCCAGTCCCATGATACACCCACCAGCACCTCAGCACTCCCATCAGCCCCTTGGCAACCCCACAAAGACCGCAGGCCCAGGTGCCTGCCCCAGGCACCTGCCCCAGGCAGCTGAAGAGAAGGAAGCCCAGTCCCCAACCCCATTGTACCATCTCAGAGTCAGAAAGCTCAGAAACCACCAGTGCCTGCTCAAACAGCCTTGGCATGATCAAACTTGGATGTTCACAGAGCCCAAGTCTGTGAGGAAGACATGGGTTGAGCCCAACAGAAACACTCTGAGAATTACTGAGTACTTCTGAGAGCCAGGCAGGACTATGAAGAGCTTTTATTACCAGAAAGAGGGTCCCATGGGGGTTTTTTTTTTCCAGGTTATTTGTGTCCTCAACAAAGATTTAGATTAGACAGACCAAAAACTCAGGGAAAGTGTACATTTACTGAAGGCAAAAAAGAAGTCCACTCTGCAAAGTGAGAGTGGCCAGTAAAAAGGCTCACTGCAGCCTGAGGATAAGGGGAAGGAGTCTTTTGTATCAAAAATTCCCCAGTTATCTCTTTTTTTTTTTTTTAATGTAAAAAGGCATTGAAAATTTTGTCCTACCAAACACTTATTTGGCATCACACCATGTGTAAACTGTCCACTAAAAAACTAGTTCGGTTTCCTGTTGCACTTAAATGAAGGATCAAAATCTTTTGATAGTCCCACATTCAGGGGAGATGAGAAATCTTCATGAGTGAGGAGTTGCTGGGATTGATGGAGGATGTTATGGTTTACATCTAGATGTCTCCCCAAAGCCTCATGTGCTCATAGGTGGGGCTTTGGGGAAGTGACTGGATCATGGGTGTGTGATGCTTATCACTAGATTAGTCCACTGATGGGTTTATAACTGGGTGTGAGGTGAACCCTGGTGGGAAGAGGTGAATCACTGTGGGTGTGACTATCCTGCCTCCTCCCTTGATCCTGCTCTGCTTCCTGCTTACCCTGCCATGAGCTGTTTCTCCTCTGCCATGCCTCTCTGCTATGCCACCCTTCCTCAGAGCCTGCTGACTATAGGGTGAAACCTCTACAAACTGTGAGCCAAAATAAACCTCTCCTCCTTTAACATGTGGGTGTCTGGGATTTTGTCCCAGCAATGAGAAAGTAACTAAGAGGACAAGTACAAATTCAGGGAATATAGCCTGAAGCCAAGAAGAAAGAATCTGGATTAGTTTGTTAAATATGCATGAGCCAAAAATACAAAGGAGGATTAGGAGGGCCAACACAGGTATGAAAGTTCTGTAAGGCTCTAGATCCAGCCCCTGAGAAATCTGAGAAGAAAACTGAGCCAGGTTTCTTGACTGAGGTTATTATTGAGATTGTCATAGACCTAAACTAGATGTTTTAGTTTGTTGAAATTTGTTTTTGTCTTTTGAAAATTATTTATCTAAAAACAGCAAGTCTCACTGAGCATTGTACAAGTTCCCCCTGTTTTTACCAAAAGGAGGATGAGTGCTCACCTGTTTTGTAAAAATACCTCAGGCAGGGAATTTTAAACTTTCTTGTTGAGCCTTTATGCCCTCGACTGTTGCCTTCCATGACTGCTGGATCACCAGGGGCAAGTTTCAAATGGAGGTGTGAGCAGTCTAAGTGCCCATTGACCTGAAGAGCCCCACAGGTTCGAGGATGGGGTTATTGGTTCATAAGACCATAAATGTCTTGGGAGGGTCAGCTGGGGCCATTTGAGGGATCTCTCAAACCTGGCCTGGGTAAGGGACTGTTCTAGGTAGGAGCCCAGATTGGAGATAGACCCAGAAGTTGGAAAGTTAGAAGAACTAGACATTGGGAAGGCAGTGACCATTGTACATTTCTCCTTACAGGAAAAAGGCAAAGGATAGTATAAGGAATCTCCACAGAGGAAGCAGAGTTCAATGTTTAGAAGAGAAATGGGCATGGACTTTCTTACAACCAGGTAGCTTTGTGGGAGCATGGCAGTTCTGTGTCAGGTGGGGATGTGCTAGGTTTACACAGGTGCCATGAGCTTACAGAAGCAGGTCTAGTACTCAGAAACCATTTGTCTATACAAGTGGGAGGGTCTTTGGTGATGTGAGGTATTTTGGGGTTACCACAAAGGTAACTTGGAAAAGAAAATCTCTCAACCAGCAGCTTAGAATAGGAGTGGAGAAAACTGGTGGACTCCTTCAAGACCCAGAACAGCTGAGGAACAGGATATTAATTGCCCCAGTAGGAAGTTAGGATTGAGTAAGTGACCCCATATCCAAAAGAAAAGTAAATTGCTTAAGTGCAATATCCAGAGTTACCCAAGGCTTTTTCAAGGCGATGGGGATGTCCTTGTGAGGGGCCCACATGGGTTGTCTCTGGCACTGTGAGTCAGTGAATTCCTGGCATTCTTCCCTGACCACCATGGTGGCAGGTGACCTTGTCCCTTTCTAGGAATAAGGGCAGTCCTTTCTCCAGTACCAAGGGTCACCTATATCCTGATAGGCTCATCAACGACTCGGTGACCCTGGAGAGCATTCTTTAGCCTAGTGCCCCAATTGTTAACATTTAAAGGATCCAGACTTACTCTCATTTCCCCTTGGGTTCTCTCAGTTCCTTGTAGAACTATGGGCCTTACTGTGGGCCTGATCAATGAGGGCCACCATGATCTTGGTGTTCCTCTTTTCTTTAATTGACTCTCTCATTTGCCCTCCTCTCGGTCACAGTTGTTAAAGACCATGGAAGCCAAATTAACCAATTGACTCATCCCCATCTGTGAGCCCTGTTGGAGTTTTTGGAGCTTCCTCCTAATGTCTGGAACTGATTGGCTGATAAAATTTTGGCCCAGGATCATTTGGTCCTCTCTGGACTCAGGGTTTAGATGTTAAGTTTCCTGAGCCCAATAGTAAATGAAGCTGGATCTAGGATGAGGTGGGCTCAGGAGGTTGTCTTGACCTCCTGGGGTCTCTGATGGCATGGATTGATGAGGTAGTAGCTCTTTAAAGAAAGGGACTGACAAGAGGAGGTCTGCAGTAGCATCAGTTCCCAAGGAGGGACTAACTGAGTAGCAGGGTGGCAACAGTCAGGCTTTTGGTATAGGGCCATGAAGGATTGGACACAGGGCACTTCTGACCACTTTCCTTATCTTTTGCACAAGAGGTCTAGTTGGGATATAGTGTTATAATTTAGGCTGCCTTTTGGAGGCCATGTCTCTTGTTTCCCAAGCTTATACACAGACCAAATCATATTACAAAGAAATATAAGGGGTTTTTTCTGAGTATTTGAGGTTAGAACTCATCTCAGTATCCAAGCAGGAAGTCTCGTGGAATGGATGAGGCATTCCCCGTGATGGGTCTGTGGGCAACAGGAGCAAGAATTAGGTTGTAGAACCCTGACAGGGTGTTCTCTGGGTCATTTCCTGACCTGTGCCCCCTCACCCCCAAGAATCCTCTGGTAAAACAGAACACCTTGGGACTTTAGCATCAGGTACTCTGACCTTAGGTGGGCACCAGTGCCACTTCCTTTGGACTTGAAAATCCCCTTGGAACACAGACCATTTCTCAAGACAAGGAGCCTGGGGCTGGGTTGCCAGTGTTAGTGGGATGTCCTTAGCCAATTACAGATCACCAAACATCACAATTTTCTTGTCCTGGGAGGGTAAGAAAAAGGGAATTTTTTTTTTTTTGGTCAATTCCAAAAGGGAATTAGTATTTCTCCCCTGAGAGGCCTCAATAAAGTCAACTTCTATTTTAAAGAAGTTGCCTTTGTAGGCTATCCTGGGGCAACTGGGCTTGCCAGGCAAAAAAAGGGAAAGGGGAGTGAATGGATGGTTGGGTATTGGGCCACCACCAGGTTCAGACAGTAATGGTGGACAATAAAGAAGGGCCACTGCTGAGAACCAGACTACTGAAAGGAGTTGGGACCTGGGGACTTGTGATTGATGATTTGAGATGCTATAGCCTCTTTGGCTGCATGTTAGGAACAAGGAGGTTTAGAAGGAAAAGATCTTAGGCCTAACCAAACCAACAAGAGCAAAATCTTAGAATAATCAAACATATATTCTTTCTTTTCTGTCCTACTTACTGATTTCCTTTTGTAACAAGCCTATGCCTCTTGGATTTTAAAATGCCCCTAGTACACTTTTTTATTCCTTTGGTCTCAGAGTTAATTTATAGATGTTTATATTCCAATTAGGACTGGCTGAGCAACAGACTTACAAATGACCTTGAGTAGCATCCTTATCTTACCCAGAGCAGAAAGCAGCAGAAGAGCAATTTAACCCTGTAATTGCAGTTTAAGAACAATCCCAATGCACAAGAAGTGTTTCTCAATTAGACAAAAATACCAATTCAAATTTGAATCCAAAAGTAAATTTACCAATCAGCCAAGATGTTCCTCAGTGGGCTCTTGTTAATCCTTGAAGGTTGCCAGGAGGGCTCGTTTCCTCCCTGGTTACCATAGTCCTGGAGAAATGCTTCTGCTTTCTGTTTTATGTGGAACAATTCTGAAGAGTTTTCCTTAGGGTTTCTCAGAGGGGTCCCAGTGGGACTGACCAGTTGCCCACAGTGGTAACTGGCTCAGGGAACACCCCATTGGAGTGATCATTTGTCTTGAAGAATGTCCCATAATCAGGATCTGTCTACTTGCTTCTTTGTGGTGTCATTTATCTTGTTCCTCCTTCCCCTGTATTCCTGGCAACTAGAAATCATTCTGAGGTCTGGCTTTCAGGCAAAGTGCCATAGCAGGCAATGCTGTTGCCATGCCGTATCCCTTTGGCCCATCCTGGAGGCCGCCAGCAAACATGCTGTCCCAGTACCTTTTGTATTCTGCCACCTGAAAAGAGCTGAGGAGTTAATAGCCTGGAGCAGCCTTCTACCGGAGCTGAATGGAAACTGAGGGCTAAAACCTCAGCCTCCTTGCCTTTCTAGAGGAAGATTCTGACATGTTCTGCTTAGGAAGTCACTAGAGAAACTGAGTCCCAGTTGCCTACATATTTAACACATTGAATAATTCATTCTGTGTTGGCCTTCTTCTTTCCCTGCCTCACTTACCTTCTCCCTTAAGGATGATTCCTGGGATTATCTCCAGATAAACCACATATACCCAAATCCTTCTCTTAGGATCTGATTTTTTAGGGAGATCAAAACCATGGTAGATGTTGTATAAGTGGGGCTGTGCTCTTTCCAACATTGCAGGGAACACACACAGTGATACTCAGACTGATCAATGGGCTAAGGTGATAACAACCTGGTCCTTCCATTATGAAATTCCCCATCAACCCTTCATATTAATCATTTCACCCATTGGTGATTATTGCTTGAATCCATTATTTTATTAAAAGATATAAAAATAGATCCCGAGTTCGATCCCTGGTACAAAAAAAAAAAAAAAGATATAAAGGGGTGGGGGTTTTTTTAGTCCTATCGATCCTTTCACGTTTATTAGTTGGGCTTTTTAATAAAGAACTTTCCCTCATGAACAGGGGCTTTAGGTTGAGATGAAATAGTAGAAAGATGACAGGATAAAGGCCTGATTCTTTCCTTTTCGCTGCTAATTCTCAGGACAAGGAATTGTGCTCTAGTTACCTCTAATAGAATTTAATGATACTTGATTTGGGGCTTTTTTCTCTTTCCACTCTGCCTCTATCAGTATAAACTAATGAGCATTTATATATTCAGTGTATTTCAATAAATCTCAGTCGTTATTCTTTCATCTTTAGCCAGCAGACATCTCTTTTTGTTGGCTCCTGTGTCCTTCAGACGTGATCCTATTACTCTTTGACAATGTCCTTCTCTCTCTAGCCCAACAGGATGTTCCAGGCCCATGTTGTCTATTTCCTGCCCCACACTTGGAATCAGCCATTTCTCCAAGGAGACCTGGGCCCTGCTTGTGGAGTACACACTCTGATCCCTAGCTGTGCTTGCTGATAGAGGGTTAGTGTTGCCTCTAGACTTTCTCAGTGGACAGAACAGGCAAATGCATGCTTTTGAACAGGAGAAACAAAAGGATTATGAGTTTCTGTCAATCTTTCTAATTCAAATATAACCTTTCAGGGTTTTTGTTTAATCTCTTTGATCTTACCCTCATATCTTTTCTCTCATACACTGACAATCTTAGATTCTAACATTAACATAATTACTTATTTGCATTATACTGTGATTTTTATAAAATAGTTTCAAAAGTAACCTCAATATATTTTTTAACTAACAATAAGACTTTCAAAGGAAGTTTTAAGATTTCTTTGAAGCTTTTTTTTTTTTTGCTCCTTTAAAGTATATTTCTTTAAGTGTATATAGTCAATATGCTGTTAGGTAAAGCCACTTGGAATAATTTTCACTGAGTGCTTATATTAGCAACTTGATATACATTTAAAGTTCTTCATTTCAGATTGTTTTCAAATTTTAGTAACTGCCTTTCCCTCTTTTCCTTTTGATATAATGTTATTTTTTGGATGTGTTAAATATTTATGTGATTCCCAAGTCAAAACCACATAAAAGTAGGTATCTACAGAATGTCATTTCTATCCTTGTCCCTCTACCTTGTTTCTTCCCAACAGTAATTCATTTTTATTGGATTTTGCTTTTTTATCCTTCTAGTGTTTCTTTTTGCAAATATAAATAAATTTGTATACATATTTATGCCCCATTGTTACACCAAAGATAGCATGTTAGGTGTTCAGTTTTATACCTTGTGTTTTTCATTTAACAATGTGTCCCAGGATAGTTCCGTTGCAGTGCTTTCTATGTCGCCTTTTGCTCTGGATACCATTCCACTGTGTGAATAAACCACAGCTTATCCAGTTAATCTCCTAATGATGGACGTTTGAATTCTTTCCAATATTTTGCTATTTCAAATAATACCACAAAGAATGGCCTTGTGCATAAATCATTTCAGTATTTTTTTTAGTGTATCTTTAGGTTACAATCGTAGAAGAGGGATTAGTGAGACAAAGAGTAAATGTATAAGTAATCATTTTTTAAAGATATTTACAATTTCTCTCTAAGAGTCATGCAATTTGCATTCCCACTGACAACTGTTTTCCAGCCATGCACTCAGTAAGCACATATTGCACACCAACTGTGTGTCAGGCACGTGTTTGCTAAGGAAACAACAGTGGAAAAGATAAACATGGTCCTTTCAGTCAGGAGCTTATAAGTCTATTGAAGAAGTGAAAGTGAACAGATAATCACACAAGTAATCATTTATACATATTAAGAAATATTGAGTCTATAGGGATTTACAGTAAGAAGCCTTAAGCTGACTTGGAGGTCAGGAAGACCTAAGCTGAAATATAATGAACAAGCAAGAATTAGCTAGAAAAATGGGTGGGGAAAAGTACTTAGATCAAAGAGGAAATCAAACTAGAATTTAAAAATCCAATTAATAAAAAGACTAACACTTTATTTATTTATTTATTTATTTATTTTGGTACCAGGCATCAAACTCAGGACCTTGTGCTTGGGAGGCAGGTGGCAGAACCACTGAGCTAAATCCCCAACCAAGACTAACACTTTATAACAGCACCTATAGGACATAGTTAGCAGTGTTTAGAAGATAATTTATAATTTCAAATTATTTTATTATTTACAAAACTAAAAATAAATGAATAAATGTGCAATGTATGAATCTAGAAAAACAAATAAGAGATAAACAAAAGTAGAATAAAATTATTAATGATAAAATAAGAAATTAATGAAGTAGAAAAGAAAGAAATAAAAAGGAGTCAAGATAAATTTTAAAACTACCTTTTTGAATATACTTTTTAGAAGTACAAAATTGGGCTGGGGATGTAGCACAACAGTAGAGCACTTGTCTAGCATGTGGAAGGCCCTGGGTTCGATTCCCAGTAGAGCCAAAAAAAAAAAAAAAGCAAAAAAGAGGGAAAACATATTTAAGAGATGAGAAAGAAACTATAGTTATTGTTACAGGAGTGACCAAAGGAATTAAAAGATAGCATTATAGCAACAAATGTGTAAGTTCATAGAATTCTGATAATCAAAATATAAATTATCAAGGGCCGGGGATTTAGCTCAGTGGTTCCACCGCCTGCCTCGCAAACACAAGGACCTGAGTTCGATCCCCGGTACAAAAAAAATATATATATATATATATATATAAAAATTATCAAAATTGACTCAAGAAGAAACAGAAAAGTTGAAGAAATCAGTCAAAGAAATGGTTTAAAAAGCTACTGAAGCTCCTGAAACAAAACATAGGTTTCCTCTCTCTCTCTCTCTCTCTCTCTCTCTCTCTCTCTCTTCCTCCCTCCCTCATCACACCTAGTCACACCCAGTCACTGTTGTGGTTTAAATGTATGTCCTCCAAAGGACAAATGGTTGGAACCTAAGACCCAAAGTGATAGTATTAAGAGGTGGGGTCTTTAGGGTATGATTAAGTCATGAGGGTTCTAGGATTTGTATCCTTAATAAAGGGTCAGAGGGAACTAGCTAGGATTTTTTGTCCTTCTGTCCATTCCACTGTGTGAGATATAGCATTTGTATCTTCTGGAGGACATAGCAATAAGTCACCACGTTGGAAGCAGAGATCAAGCCCTCACCAGACACCAAACCTGCTGGCACCTTGATTTTAGACTTTTATCCTCCAGAACTGTTGGAAATAAATTTCTGTTCTTTACAAAGTACTCAATCTCAGACATTTTGTTCTAGCAGCATGAATGCTGAGACATTCTCCAGAAAGAGATCTACTGGCAATCTCAGAGGTCACCTCCCTGGCAGCTTATACTTCATTCCTTGGTGAAACACAACATTGAGTGCTGGCCTGGCCTGTTACAAATGACAGTGATAATAATGACAATAATAAAAACTATCAGCTGATTACCCAGCTTGAGTGGCAGGTCAATCAGTCACTGCATCTGAAGGATATGCTCTTAGGATTGTCCTAGGCCGGGTCGCAGTCCTCTTCTTCATGGCTGAGGTGACAGGGCACAGTGACTGGTAACTCCACTCAGATCACAAGGAGCAAGGGGAGTTACCCAAGGAAACATAAGCCTGTGGATGGCCACAGTCCACTGCAGGCACTCCATAATGTTCAGAGAAAGAACAAGTAGAGCATGCAACAGATTGGAAAACAGTGTTGCTGTGATTTGGATTTTAAGTGTCCCCCAAAAGTTCATACATTCAATGCTTGGTCCTCTGCTGATGGTGCTACTGGAAGGTGGTGGAAACTTCAGGAAGTGGGGCCTAGCTGGAGGAAGTAGGTCATTCAAGGTGGGAGGAAGTGGGTGCCCTTGAAGGGTATATTGCAACCCTAGTCCCTTTCTCTCCCTCCCTTTCTTTACTTCCCAGCTCCCATAAGGTGAGCAGCTTCACTCCACCATGTGCTCCCTGCCATGATATTTTGTCTTGCACAGACCCAAAAGCAATAGAGCTATTAAACTATGCACTGAAACCTCCAAAATCATGAGCCAAAATAAATCTTTTCTCCTCAAAAGTTGATTGTCTCAGGTATTTTGTCATAGTAACAGAAAGCAGAAAGCTAACACAAGTGATGAATTTCGACAAGTCAGAAATAGCCACATGGAACAGCTAAAGTTTACCTGGTTATCATCTCAAATGTCATCCATTTAATATTTAGCAAATATTTGTGAATCACCTCCTTTTCTGTTCTAGGCAATGGGGAATCAGTAAAGAAGAAATGAACATACAAGAATAACTGTTCTCGTGGTGTTTATGTTCTACCCATAGAGTGGTACAACCATAAGAATGTGACAGAATGAAAGATCTTATCCAGTTCAAGTCTTTATTGTAAAATGGAAAGTCATGTTTATCTAGCGTAAAAGAGGAAGATTTGCAAAATCCAGCCCCACTTGTTTGAAGGTCTATCCTCCTCTGAGTAGAGAAGACTTAGAAAGGTGAGTACAGTCATGGCAGGATGAGTTCTGGGAAGTTTGTCATTAGGTGATTTCATCATCACGCAAACATCACAGAGTGTACTTCCTTAAACCCAGATGGTATTGTCTACTACACACCTAAGCCACTTGGAACCGCTGTCTTATTTGCAGCCCATTACTGATTGCAATATCATTATGTGCCAATGTCTATAATTAGATCCCAGATAGAAGCTGTAGAGGTCGCCAGTTTTTACCTGTGAAAGAGACAGTTTTAAGGAGTAGTTCAGCACATAGATTCTCAGCTCTGCTCAGCAGTTGAGCACATACATTCCAGTTCTAATATTTATAGGCTGATTTTGGATACATTTCTTATCTTCTTTGTGCCTCAGCATCCCCATCTGTAAAACAGAGATAAAAATTGTACTTCTTTCATGGGATTGTACATATAGAAAGTAGTTACTGTGTATCTACCAAATTCTAGGCATTTGATTATCATCAGAGATAAAACAAAGATTCTAACCTCTACAAGGGAGGAGACAAACAGTAAACACAATAAGCAAGTAAATTAGATGTATTTTTGGAAATAAGTATCATAGAAAAAAGAATAGTAAAGCAGAATAAGAGGGAGAGAGAGGCATAAGAGGGTGAGTTGCTGGAATTTTAGGGTGGTGAGAGGTGCCTTCACTGAGAGGGTGAGAATTGAGCAGGTACTTGGAGGAGGTAAGCAAGTGAATCAAACAGAGAAAAAGCAACCCCTCTCCTGAATTTTGCTGCAGAGGTGGGTAAAAAAAAAATTAATGAAAACTTTCAAACAAAATTGTAGCTGGCAGAGAAAACCTGGTAAATAATATTTGTGTTCATTCTGTAAGATGAAAACTCAGAGTGTTCGCTGGGGCAAATGACCCAGGAGATCAGAGGGAAGCAGGTCACGGGTCAAGAATGAGCTAGGGAAAGGGGGGCTGGGAAGTTGGGGAGAGAATGGAATGTATGAAACAGTCACTTGGAAGCATGTGAGAGCGTGAAGGGTCTGTGGCATGTGGTACAATTGCCAGGCAGTCTTCAGGGCCTGCTTGAGATTTGTGCACAGAACAGTGAGAATTAAACGAGCTACTATATAATACATGAGAAGCACTCACACCAGAATCTGGCTCATAGAAAATGCTAAACAAGTATTAATTATTATTACTTAAAATTAAGTACAGAAAAATCTGAGATGATCCAAACCATAGTACTAATAACTTCATGATAAGAAGCAATCTATTCCTATATGGCATTGTATATATTTGTAATGGTTGAGAGTATTTGGCCCATTAGAATGGCAACCTTGTAACTCCAATTTAAATGTGTAATGGAGTAATTGATTAAGATTTATGATTTCAAGTTGAAGTCTTACTAAAACCATACACAATATTGGAACATGTGAGTTTTAACTCACTATATTTATTAGTTTAATTTTCTAGATTGATAAGAATTATTTTGTACTTAGAAAGGTTTTGTTTGTTAAGTGAGAGCATTTAAATACTTAAAAAAAGAAATAAAATATATTTAAATTTATCATTGCTGTTTTACAATGGTGAAGGTTTAATTCACTGAGTTCATAAATGGGACCAAGCATTATTCAAGGTCTCCTTAAAAATGATTGTTAACATTTATTAGGCTTATAAATAGAATAATAAGATTTGTATGCTGAACATAAAAAGCCTAAGGAAGGACCAAGGTTTTTGAATTTGTAATTTTAATAAACTGACTCCACTTTTAAAACCCAAAATAAACCTTCTTAATAGTCTTCTCTGCAGACAAAAATCACCCTCAAGGGCACCGAAGAACAGCATCAACAGCTCACTTATAGGAGCAGCTGAGAGAGAAGAATCTGAGATCAGAACAAATGCCTGCTGGGAAGGTGCCGCAGGGAGCGAGCTCCATGAGTGGGCGTCCTGCACAGAAGGAACAGGATAGGCTGGCAGGGCTGGAAGGAGAGAGGAGATAGATGGTCGCCCAGCTGGGTGGAACTGAGAGTGAAGGGTTGAGTCTTAAGGTCACTGCGAGGTGTGACAGAGACAAATTGAAAGGAAAAGAGGCAACTTTGGGAATGAGCATTCTTCACTGAATCTTGAGTGGTCAGGATTCTCAGAGCAGCAGAACCTATAAGGAGATAAATATGATAGGTAGGAAGATGATAGATAGACAGACAGACAGACAGACAGATAGATAGGTATTATGGAGACTGAGAAGTCCCGCAATATGCTATGTGCAGGCTAGAGTACCAGGGAAGTTGTTGGCTCAGCTTAGTCCAAATTCAAAGGCCAGAGAATCAGGACAGCTGATGGTGCAACTTTCAGTCCCAGGCCAAAGGCCTGTGAAACTGGGCCACTGGTGCCACGTTCTGGAGTCCAAAGGCTGATGAACTTGGACTTGAGGATGTCCAAGGGCAGGAGGAGGAGATAAGTGTCCCAGTCCTAGGAGAGAAAGTGAACTTGCCTTTCCTCTGCCCATTTGTTCTATCCTGACTCTCAGTCCCTGAATGGTACCCACCACACTGGGTAAGGCCAACTCTTCCTTACTTAGTCCTGACTCTCCCCTCAAGGTGACCTGACTGTTTACCCTGTCCCTCAAGCCCAAACTCTTACCTAATGCTATAGTTTGAATGTATGTGTCCTTCCAAAACCTGTATGTCAGAACTGAAACCTCAAAGTATGAAGAGGTAAGGCCTTTGGGGAGGTGAATACAGTAACTCCCTGACTTACAAATGAGTTCCATTCCCAGAAAACGTTCATAAATTGAATTTGTTCACAACTCTGACAAAATGAGTCATACATCTTTGACACAAACATACAATGTAAAGCATAAAAAAACTCACACAAATACTGTAAATAAACTATTTTTAATTACCATAAATTGGTAAAGCAGACATGTGAGCTACTTCCAAGATTTGTTTGAATCTACAAATATTTGTAATGTGAGGTCCATTTGTATCTGTGAAAGTTCACAATGCAGATGTTTGTTAAGTCAAAGACTTACTATAGTATCTTATAAAATGGCTCCAGGAAACCAGCTACCCCTTTCGGGCCTTCCCCCTTTGTGAAAATGCTGCTGTGAGAAGACATGAGGGATGGAGCAGACCTTCACCAGACACTGAACCTGTGGGTGCCTTGATCTCAGACTCCTCATCTCCAGAAATGTGAAAAAAAAAATCTAATGTTTATAAAGTGTCCAGGGTCAGATATTTTGTTATGGCAGCACAAACAAACTAAGACAACTACCATGCTACATTGCCTTTCAGTAACAAATTGTACCTCCCAGGAATGTTGGTATCAGGCTTAGTGATGCTAGGTATGAACCTGTCTCCTTGAGTAGCAAATGGGGAGTAATGCATCCTATGTAACAGGGACAATAGTACCAGCACATAGAGAAAGAAGGAAATAGTCCTCGTGTTCTTTAGAAAGACCCAATGTTGCAAACTAAACAAGGTTAGTGCAGAAAAGGAAAAGAATAAACCAACCTTTCTTACTCACATTAACGCAAAACTCCTAAATAAAACTGGCAGAATGAGAAATACTATTTCTTATACAACTGAGTTTATAGACTGAGCTCATGCCCTTTAAAAAATATTAGCAAGGAGAACCTAACAGGCCATTAAAAGAGAAATATACCATGATCAAGTAGTGTTGATTATAGGAATGTTAGGATAGTTCAATATAGTTAAGTCTATTAATATAATTTGTGCTAGGAAAAAGACTATGCTAATGATCTAAAAGGAAAATATACCATGGCCAGGTGGTATTCATTACAGGAATAAAAAGATAGATCAATATTAGAAAATCTACTAATATAATTTATCTTATTAATAAGTAGAAAAGGAAAACCATATTATACATTAAAAGATAATGAAAATTCATTTGATGAATATAATATTCATAACCAATTTTTTTAAATCTTAGTAAAATAGAAATAATACTTTCTTATGGTTATTTTTTAAATGTCTCAAACCAACTTTAAGCATCATGTTTCACAATGAAACTCTAGAAAGAGATCCAGTAAGCACATGAACAAGCAAGGATTCCTATCACAACTCTTAATTCACATTGTTCTGAAAGTCCTGGTTGATTTAATAAGCAAAATACATGAAAAGAGAAATAAATATTAGAAAGGAGGAGACAAAATAATCATCATTTAAAAATTCATATGATTATATATTTAGAAATATGTCCAGAAAGCCATTAAAAATATTAAATGAGTTCAGGAACATGGCCAATTACAAAATAAATATACAAAAATCAATAGTGTTCCCATCCAACAATAAAAAGTAGTTAGAAATTATAATAAGAAAAGATCACACTCATAACATCAGCAAAGATGTAAAATAAGTAGAAATAAGGTTGCCACACATATGCAAAATCTTTTTGGGGAAAAAATGTATAGGAACATAGAAGAAGACTTGGAGATAAATACCTTGTCTTTAATTAAATGCTTAATGAATAGAATGTTTAACCCCCACCTATCTCCCTCACATTAATATAAAAATTTACATATTCCAACTCAAAATCCCTAAAGGTCCTTTCTCACAATTTAGCAAAGTGATTCTAAAGTTAATTTGAGCCATGTGTGGTGTCACACCTGTAATCCTGGCATTCTTGGAGGTTAAGCCAAGTGGATCACAAGTTCCAGCCCAGCCTGGGCAACTTAGAAACTTAGCAAGACCTTGTCTCAAAATTTAAAAACAAAATTAAAAGGCTTAGTATGTATCTCTGAGCAAAGTCCCTGGGTTCATGCCTCAGTACCGCATGCATACATACAGTACATACATAGTTAATTTGAAAAACAAAGCTATCAGAATATTTAGGAAAAGTCTAGGATATGAGTGAGAAACTACTTCCCCATCCACTAGGATATGTTACAAAGCTTTAGAACTTAAAAACAATGTAGTGCTGATACAGATCTTTTCAAATCCTCCTGGAATTTTGCTTTAATCAGGTGTAGTAAGGTAAAGATGCTGAAAGAACTTCCTTAGAAAGAAAAGTTTATTGTTTACCACTCCCACAAGGAGAAGGCAGGCCACACCATGCAGGGTCGCATGGGGAAGCACCCAGGCCAGGCAGGAAGCAGTAGGTTATGGAGGAAAGCATGGGCAAGAGCCTTCAGTATGGTTTTCCAGGAAGGAATGGGCAAGCTGGGTAAGTAGCTGAGCCAAGTATAGGATTGGATAGTGAACAATTTCAGTGGCCCTGAGATGTAGGGTGGTCCCTAAATGGTGCAATACCGGACCCTGGGTTGGCTTAAAGGACAAGGAGTGAGAGTTAGAGAAAGTATGTGGTTTAGGTGAAGGGTTTGGGATTGGCCAATGTCTCTAAGGAATCAGCCAACCCTGGGAAGGGCAGTCTCTCCAAGATTAGTAAAACCCAAGTGTCAAAGCACCATAAAACATAGAAAGTTTTAAAAGTATGATAATCACAACAGACTAATGATTCATGAAACTGAGTAGAAAGATTAGACCAAATTCTACAAAATAATTTGCTATATGACAATGATAGGTTTCTAAATAGTACAAAATTGCCGGATGGGGCTAGAACTATGGCTTGGTGATAGAGTGCTTGCCTAGCATTGTGAAGCTGTAGGTTCTGTGCCCAGTACTACAAAAAAGAAAGAAAGAGAAAAGGAAAAAAGAAATTGCTAGATTGGTCAATAAATAGTGTATTGGGACAACTTCCTACTCTTTTAAGGGAAAGTTAGAATTGTATCTCACATAATAAATTTAAAATGGCTCAAAATTATAAGTGAAACTATCATGTACTATGAACAAATGTGAATTTTTTTATAACTCTGTAGTGGGAAGAGGATTACCAAATAAAATATAGGTATATTCCAACCTGGGGATTTAGCTCAGTGGTTCCCCTGCCTGCCTTGCAAGCACAAGGTTCAGAGTTCAATCCCCGGTACAAAAAATACATATATATATATTTTTTTTTCCTCATATATATATGGGGGGAGAGAGAGAGAGAGAGAGAGAGAGAGAGAGAGAGAGAGAGAGAGAGAGAGATTCCATGCACTATTTGGACATATTTAGATTTTAAAAGTGTTTGTTGTTTCTCTGGAATTCAGATTTAACTGGACATCCTGCATCTATATTTGCTAAATCTACCAACCCTGGGGAGGGACAACTTTTCTAAGAAAAATAAATGACTGATAAACTGCACTGATAATCAAATAAATACAAACAGCTGCGTGTTGATGGTGCACACCTACAACCCCAGCTACTTGGGAGGCTGAGGCAGGAGAATCCCAAGTTCAAGGCCAGCCTGAGCAACTTAGTGAGACCCTGTCTCAAAATAAAAAATAAAAATAAAAAGAGTTGAACCAGAACCTAAAGCAAGCTCTGTAAAAACTTTGCCAAGAGACATCTGAGTCCTAGCTCTGACTGCTGTCAAAAGCACTCATGAGGGTTCATAACATACCCCAAACTGGGCTAACTTTGAGCCCATTTGAGATATTATATGGGAGCCCATTTCTATCCTTTGCTATGAGAGTAGATTCAGAGACCACAAGGCTCTTACAATATCTCATTAGTCTGCGCCAAGTACAACAGGCTACCCAAATGTATGGGAATAGAGTCCTGCCAGCTCCTGGCCCAGGAAGACTACCTACTGTCCATCCTGGAGACCCAGTGCTCATAAAAACTTGGAAAGAGGGGACACTTGCTGGCCAATTAAAACCAAAGTGGAAAGGTCTCTTCTCAGTAATCCTTGCCACACCCACTACAATAAAGGTGGCAGAGATTGATAATTGTATGCATCTTTCTAGGATAAAGCCAGTTCCATCTGAACCATCTGAAAAACAAGACCACCCAAGAGGAGAAACTTATTCCTGTGAGCCTCTGAAAGACTTGAGATATCTCTTCAAAAAGCAAGACACTAGTGCTACTACAGGAAGCATGGAAACCTGACCTGCTCCTCATATTTAGGCTAATAATGAAGCTCAATGGCCAATTCTTTTCTTGTTGTTTTTTTCCTTCCAAGTACTAACCAAGCCCAACCCTGCTTAGCTTCTGAAATCAGACAAGATTGGGAGCATTCAGGGTGGTATGCCTGTAGACGGTTGCTTTCTGACAGGTTTTTCTTTCTTCAATCCAGCCAGTGAGCCACAGTACCCCAAGGTAGTTGAAGAGCACACAATCCCCAATAGGTAGGATCTACCACCCCTTGTAGCCAGAAGAAGCTGTAGAAGACAGAGACCTCCACTCCCTCAGCATCCTGTAAAGAATTATGGAGATCTGTGTCTCTCAGGAAGAAAAGACATAGGAGATTAGGGCTTAGCAAAGCTGGCTGGGGAAGTAAGCATGACCTGTTAACTACAAGATCTCAGACGCATACGCAGAACAGTTCCCAAAGCCCTGCACATGGACTTCTCCTGAGAACTGGAGCAGGTTTTCAATAGGACAGCCTAGATCTGATGTCCGCCTGAGGTGTGGGATCCCAACACCACCTCTTAGGACCTGTATGTAGAAGTTCTCGCGGATTTCCTCAAGATTTGGACAGTATAAAAGGACACAGATGCCAAGAAGCATTTGCTATCATGGCTTTATTCATGATAGCTCATCCTGCTTTCTCTGGGGTGTTCTTTTGTCTTGCTTTTTCCTCTTTTACTCGGTCCAAGCTCACTCTCCAGAGCTAGTTTCTCCCTCACTCTTCACTTTTACCTTTTCAAATAAACTGTACCATTGCTTAAAAAAATAAAATAAAAAGAAGAAGAGCTGAAGATGCAGCTCAGTTTGGTAGGGTAACCCTGGCCTCCATCTCCAGTACCAGAAGAAAATAAAAATCAAATCAAAAATAATGAGAAGATGCTTTTACCCATCAAAGAGGAAGATTAAAAATTGGCTAAATCTAGTGTCACTGAAGGTGTAGGGAAATAAGCATGATTGTTTTACCCAGGACCATAATTCTTATTTCCTCCAAGGTTCCAAGTCAGTAGGGACCTGACTCTCAGGATCTGCTTCCTTGCCTCTATTTGCTTGTTGCCCTATTGTAGTCTGACTTCTGGCATCCTCACACACTGCTCCTCCCTCATTTCTAGGCTCAAATGGACATGTCTTAGTCTCGGTTTTACCCAACATTTTTCATGTCATTCACCACCTTCTCCGTCATGAAATACCCTCTGCCCATGACTTCCATGGCCTCTCTACCCCTGGTTCTCCCCTGGTCCCCATCACTCCTCCAAGTCATCTTCCTCTGTCTATCTGCAGCACCGGTACTCCTCTTCTTCCTCTACAAGGTCCTCCATGGCTCTAGCTCCCACTGACACCCATCTCCCTGGCATCAGGCCTGTAGACCCCTGTTTATTAGACTTTGACATCCTACAGGATGTCTCACGCTCAAATGTCCCACAGGAAAACTTCACCTTCACTCCAGTCATTCCCATCTCAGAAATGCCACCACTGCTCAGTAACTGTTCAGACCAGAACCTGGATGCTATTCATAAGTACTCTCTCTCTTTCTCTGTCCACATCCAAGCCCATATCATCATCTATTCTGCATCCTGAGCTTCTTTCACATCCATCTACTAGTCATCTCACTGCCACTGCATCTCCCAAAGCAGTTTCAGCTCCTCCATCTCCCTCTTCCTCTACAATCCAGTATAAAATTGGCAATGTGTGGGAAGAAATCTGCAAAAGAAATTCAAATCACCATGAAAGAGTCATCAACCTGGTTAATAACTAAAGATATCCTCAACTTTTAAATTAAGAGGAAAAATGAGATACTCTTTTTGCCTGAAAGATAACGACAATGCATAGGATGAATGAAGTTCTAGGAAAATGGAATATACCTGCATTGGTATAAATCTTTGGAAGCTGAGTGTGGTGGCACATCCCTGCCATCTCAGCACTCTGGGAGGCTGAGGGAGGAAGAGTACAAGTTTGAGCCCAGTCTGGTAATTTAAGCAATTTAGAGAGACCCTGTCTCAAAATAAAAAATAGAAAAGGGACAGGGATGTAACCCCATGCAAAAGCCCTGTGGTCAATTCCCAATACAGGTGGGGGTGGACATCAGTTTTCAGTATCCATTCAAGTTCTAAATGAACAGAGACTATAACCCAGAAGTTCCTCTTCTATGAATCTGTCCTAAGGAAATGATGGGGTGTAGCACAGGGCCTGTGAGAGTTAATACCCACTGAGCATTTTCTCATTTAATCTTCAAGCAATCAACCCTGTGAAGCTGGGAGTATTGAGCCTATCCTACAGATGAGGGAACTGAGAGTTAAACCAATAGCGTTGCCCAGGATGCTTGTACAGGTCAGGCCCCAAGCAAGACGTTCACTCTCATGTCTCCTGGACATCAAGGCTGGACCTGTACAGGAGAAACCCTTTCTGACCTTCTGCTTAGAGATCAGCACAGAAAGGGACAAATATGGAACCCACAGCAGCCTCCAAGGCTATGGAGGGGCTTGGAGAAGCCAAGGACACTAGTTTTGTTTTGTTTTGTTTTTTGGTACTGGGGATCGAACTTGGGACCTTCTGCGTGCAAGGCAAGCGGTGGAACCACTGAGCTAAATCCCTGGCCCAAGGACACTAGTTTTGATGTCATACTTGTGTAGAAGATGTGTATTTTTACTTACCTGACTTATGGGAGTCCTAACTTAAATTAGTTAGAAATTGATTCCAGCAGCATGCAAGCCAGCCAACAGTGACTTAAGTAAAGGATTTTTTTTTTTTAACAGGGTCTCCCTACGTAGGCCTTGAATTCACTATGTAGCCCAGGCTGGCCTTGAACTCATGGTAATCCTCTTGCCTCAGCCTCCTGCATACTAGGACACAGGTGGCTGCTAACACACCAGGGAAGGGGGTGCGGAGAGAGTGGAAACTGAACCCAGGACCTTCACACTGAGCTACATCCCAGCCCTCTTTTATTTTTTATTCTGAGATAGGGTCTCCTGCCTCAGCCTCCCAGAATGATAGGATTATAGGTGTGCGCCACCACACCCAGCTGTGTAAGGGATTTTATTTTGTCTTCAGTGCTTCCTCTTCTTGCTCTGGAAAATGTAAACAACAGAGGCTGCCACAGAGGGACAGAGTCCCCAGGCTGCTCCTAGGCACCACCACTATGGAGATGGTTAATTTAGGAGAAAAGAAAATGACTCAGGAGGCTGAGGCAGGAGGATCACTTGAGCCCAAGAGTTCAGAGCCAACTTGAGCAATATAGCAAGGCCCTGTCTCTTAAGAAAGACATTTCAAAGAGCTCTCAGACCAGATAGGGAGCAGAGAAGCTGAGGGAAGCTTTGGCTCTGTGTTCCATCTCTGCATCTACTGTGTGGGCAGCCCCGAACCTCACCTCTGGCTCACTGGAAGGGTACCCAGCAGCCTTGGCAGGCACAGTGTGCCTCCCAGGATACAGCAGGGGCTGGGGCTCCAAGAGCCTTCCCGCAGGCAGTACCAGAGCAGAGCCAGGCCACCTGAGGACTGCAGCTTACTAACTAGCTTGGGGACCTTTGTACTAGTAAAATGGCTCTATTTTTTTTTTTTAATTTAAAAGCCACCCTGATTTGTAGCATTTTCTGATTTCCACAGTGTAAATATTCCCACTGGGGCCAATTTCAAGTCACCACAGTGTAACAACTGGTACATGGGATTCCTGAATATTTAACAAGCAGCTCTCGGGTGCCCTTACACACTGACTCTCCCACCACTGCTGTTACCCTCTCTGGGGATGCCCAGAAATAACTGGGGAGCCCTCTGAAGAGAGTCGGGGGATTTGTCATCACACGAGTGCAGCATTAACAAGGCCGAGGAATTAAACCCAGCTTTGTGGTAACAAGCTGATGAGGGCCGGGGCTTGGGCTGTATTACAATGTTTTAATGCCCATTCTCGTGTTAAAATAGACCCGATGTGCAGTCATGTATTCAACAAGTATTCATTGAGAACCTTCTCTGTGCCAGAGACTGTTCTAAACACGAAGGATAAATACAGTTAAGATAAAGTTCTTGTTCTCATGGAGCTCACAGCCTAGCACCTGTGAAATGATGTCGCGTCCTGGCAGTCACTACAAAGGACATTGAAGCAGGAAAGGGGACACAGAGTAGAAGGACCGCTATTCTAGAAAGTGTGGTCAGGGAAGCCCTTGCTGGTGAGTGAACATCTGAGCAGAGGAGGAAACGGAGGTGGAGGACCAGCCCGAGTTGGGGGGAACATTCTGGACAGAAGGGAGAGCAGGTGCAAAGGAGGCAGCCGGATGCCAGCGGGGCTGGAGCTCAGCGCACACAGAGTTGGCATTGTATTCTCTGCGTGGTGTGAAGGCATCAGAGGGTCTGAGCGGAGAAATAACAACATCTCCTTTGCATTATAAAAGGATGTTGTGTCAAAAATATAATGCCGTGATAAGAGAGGGAGCAGAGACACCAGTTAGGAGGCCCCTGCTAGGGTCTGGCTGAAAGATGACAGAGGTTGGAGCTACAGTGGAAGGGCAGGAAGTAAGAAGTGGTTGGACAGAAACAGAACTTAGAAGAATTCATTAAAATCCAGGGATGAGACAGAGAAAAAAGACAATGAAGCTTGGATAGCCCCCCGACTTTGGTGCTCCCTACCCAAATTTTCAAGATCACTGAGGAAAAGCAGTTTCCAGGTGGGAAGAACTAAATGGAGAACTCAGTGCAATGATTGTGTGCCTACTTTTTTCTTCATTCTTAAAAGATAGTTTTGCTAGGTGTAGAATTCTTCGTGGGGATTTGTTTTCTCTGAGCATACTAGACACTGGGGAAAAACCAACCACACAGTGCCATTTTCAGACAAGCACTGAAACCTGATGCTGGGGTTTAGCTCAGTGGTTGGGCACTCGCCTAGTGTGTGTGAGGTCATGGTTCCAGCCCTACCACCAAAGAGAGAGAGAGAGAGAGAGAGGAGGAAGGAAGGAAGGAAGGAAAGGAAGGAGAGAAAGAAAGGGTAGTTTGCCACCAGCAAATCTAAATACACAAAGATATTCTAAATATTTTATTTCCAGCAGACCAAAAATGAAGATCAAAATGAACATGAATGTAAATAAAATAATACTATTTTATGAGTTTTTAAAAATAAACATATCAGGGCCAGGGATTTAGCTCAGTGGTTTAGCCACCTGCTGCATAAGCACAAGGACCCGAGTTCGATCCCCATACACAAAAAAATTAATAAATATATCAGTCAAAAGTCAAATATTGCCAGAATTGATAGTAAAAATCTAACTATATATTATCTATAAGAAATGCATCTAAAGCATAAATATACAAAAAAGGGAACAAAATGGAGAGGTAGAAAAAGCATATCATCAAATACTATCTTAGTCTATTTTGCGCTGCTACAGTAGCGTGCTTGAGACTGGGTGATCTATAATGAATGGAAATTTATTGGCTCACAGATCTGGAGGCTGGGAAGTTCAAGATCTGGCTAGGGCCTGCTTGCTATGTTGTAACATGGAGGAAGGCAGGGGGCAAAAAGGGAGAGAGAGAGAGAGAGAATTAACCTACTCTTAGTCTTTACCCCAGTGACTCAAACACCACTTCAAGGTAACATTCTCAGCATTATGACAACTGTAATTAAACTTCAGCATGAAATTTGTTCTGTTTTTGTTTTGTAGCACAGGAGAGTGGACCCAGAGCCTTCACAATGAGCTACATCCCCAGCCCTTTTTTATTTTATTTTATTTATTTATTTATTTATTTTTATTTTGAGACAAGGCCTCTCTAAGTCACTTAAATTGCTCAGGCTGGGCTCAAACTTGCATTCTCCCTCCCTCAGCCTCCCAGAGTGCTAGGATTACAGGTGTGTGCCACACCATACCTGGCTTCAACGTAAGTTTTAGAAGGGAAAAATATTCAAACCATAGCAAACACCAAACAACAGAAAGCTGATGCAACTAGATTAATTATAGAAGATGATAGACTTTAAAGCCAAACAATTTCAAAATGCAGAGGCATTTCATAATGATAAAAATTCTGTTTACCAGGAAGACTAAATTTGCATGTACCAGGAAAATGTTTTTAAAATATAAAAGGGGGAAAAAAGGCAGAATGACAAAGAGAAACATATAAATTCACAATCATAGTGGCACATTCTAACCTATATTTCTCAGGAAAGATACAACAATTAACAAGCTTGATGCAGTAGACAGCCATAGAACAGGGCATCTGCTCCCTGCAGAACCTGTGTTTTTGTTCGGCACTCATGGAATATTTACAGAGATCAAACAGCAAGCCTGAACCAAAAAAAAAATTTTTTTATTTTTGGAGGCAGGGTTTCACTATGTAGTTCAGACTGGCCTTGAATTCACTATGTACCCCAGGTTGGTCTCGAACACCCAAGTGCTGGGATTACAGATGTGCACCACCATACTTGGCTTAAACAAATTTTAAAGTATTAAAATTGGGCACAGAATATGTTTTCAGACCATAATACATCTATGCTATAAATTAATAAAGAAATCTTCAAAATCCCTCTATATTTAGAAATTAAGATGTCTCATGTTATTCAGTGATTACATTAAATTATAATAATATCTTCAAGGAGTTAAAAAAATAAGGTAAAGTTAAAATATACAGCAACAATGGCATATAAGCTAGAGGCTGGTTAATGAAGTTAAAGTGTTTAAGGCTGCTGCATAGTCCAAAGAAAAAAGACATTGATTAATTTAAAAATTTTATAAGCCTGGTAACAAGTCAAAATTACTAGGGTAACTACCGTAAGAATGGAAACAGAGCTGGGCATGGTGGCACAAGTCTGTAATCCTAGCACTCGGGAGGCTGAGGCAGGAGTATTGCCACTGGTTCGAGGCAAACCTGAGCTACATTATGAGTTCAAGCCCAGCCTGAATTCTATAATGAGACCCTGTCTCAAAAAACTAAAGTAGGGCCGAGGATTTAGTTCAGTGGTTTCGCTGCCTGCTGCGCAAGTGCAAGGATCCGAGTTCGATCCCCGGTACCAAAAAAAAAAACAAACTAAAGTCGATAGATAAATAAATATATAAATACATACATACATACATAAATGGTCTGGGGATGTAGCTCTGGACTTCATGGGTTTAATCTCTAGTATGGGGGGGGGGAGAAGGAGGAGGAGAAAAAGATAAAGAAGAAGAAAATATGTCTTTGAAACTATAGGAAATAAGAACAAGACCAAACCCAGGCATGGTGGCAGACACCAGCACTGCGGAGACTGAAGCAGGAGGATCATACGAGTTCAAGGCCAACCTGTGCTACAGAGCAAGACCTTTTCTCAAAAAATGAAAGAAAAAGGAAAAAAAAAAGAAAAGACCAAAAATCAGATCTCTCTCAGAATAGAAGAACAAGGCAAAAATGTAAATAAGGAGATATAAGATTTGAATATATGTAAACTTCCATATGGGTGTTTAAAATGCTGCTTCCGCTCTCACTGGGGATTGGCGTGGGAAGATTCAGTTCCCTAGTGAAATCAGGGGCCTGGGAGTACTGGTCTCAGGGTGTAGTAGGCACTGTTAATTCCCTGTCCATAGCCCTCAGACTCGCTGCTGCCTTCTGCTCCTTTCAGTTTCCATCTGCCAGTTTCTGCATCTCAGCTTTCAAAGCCACAAGAGACCTCTCTGCCATGAGAGTGACCAATGGAACAGACATATGAGTCCCTCAGCTCTCTCATTCGTCTGGTGAGGGAACCCAGAAGCAATCCCCACTGCCCCGTGGATTTCAGCTGGAGTTGCTCATGATGGCCACTGATGTGATGATACCTGTCTTTTTGGCAGCCTTCCCATCCCTGTATCATTCTCTGTTCCCTCTGAGGTTTCCTGCTCTTCCCCAGTAACTGTGCCTTCAATCTGCACCTCGGTGGCTGTTCTAGGGAAAGCAGTCTTCAATTGACATGGCTCCTGTGCCAACTCCCAGGGCCTGTGTTAAAGAGAAGCCCTTGTCCAGTGGCTGCTGGGCGTAAGAGCCATCTATGAGTGGCCAGTGCTCCAACAGGTGTGTTCTGGAGGCTTGGATGTGGACCCAAAGGAGAACCCTCTCAAACAGCGTGGCCGCACTGTAGGCCTCAGATGTTAAGTAAGCTCAGAGGAGCCACTCTGCTTCTCCTAGGGCTGAGAGCAGGTGAACCAGCCACAAAGAGCATGAGACTGGCGCAGTCCCGGGTCTGGGACCCAACAGTGATGAGCCAGATCCAGGGCCTTCTGGCTGGGACCAGAGAAAGCTTGGTATCTTTGTGCCCAAGTCCATGAACTTGTTTTTTAATTAATTTTTTGGAGACAGGATCTCAGTAAGCTGCCTAGGTGGGGCTAGAATTTGTGATCCTCCTGCCTCAGTTTCCCAGAGTTCTGGGATCATAGATGTGCACCAATTGTGCTCAGCTTCCATAAACTTTCTTAGCTAAGCGGGCCCAGGACCTTTGGGCTCCATTTAGTTTGCAAAAGAGCTAGATAAGAGATCTTCCATTTTCTTGCTTACAAATTCTTTGCATTCTGTGGTTGCAGTAAAGGGATATAAGGAGCCTATTGAAGTAGTTGGGATACTCACAATACAGAAGAAAGAGGATTTAAATATACATCCCTAGGAAACTTCCATATGAGAGTTAAAAGCCTTAGAACCGAGAAAAGCACCATTTAAATCCCAGCATTGTTGCTCACTAGCTGAGTGATGTAGGCAAGTGACTCAACTTCTCTGAACTGCAGTTCCCCCACCTATAAAACAGTGATCATAGTAATATGACTTTACACTCATGTCGTAATGATTAAGCAGTGCTGCCAAGGAAGCAATATAGTCTCTGGTACATAAGAAATAATAAAATGGTTCCATTATTATTATGTTTGCTACAGCTTATTTATAATAAAAAAATTGGAGCAACTAAATTTTATCAATGGAGAATTAGTTAAGTAAAGAAGTTACATCCATATATACACTGGGATAGTATACAGCCATTAAAAATTATGATGCAGATTTATATTTGTGATGCAGAAAACTGTTCATGGGTTATTTAGTACGAGAAAGCAGGTTACATCTCATTATATATGCTTTGACCTGGTTTATGTTTAAGTGCAAACTGGTATAAGTGCTTGGGATAAAGTTTGGAACAAGATGCACTATGCCATTAACTGTGTTTATTGATGCAGGCTGAAAACGTGGGTAGGTTTTGGTTGTTGTTGTTGTTCTTGTTCTTGGTGTTTAACAGTGTTCTAATTCTTTAATAACCAGGGCTGGGGATTTAGCTCAGTGGTTTCACCACCTGCTGCACAAGCACAAGGACCCAAGTTCAATCCCCCATACCAAAATAAATAAATAAATAAATATAAATAAATTAAATAAATAAAATAATGACCAGTGTGACATGTATAACAAGCAATAATAACAAAGAAAAAGAAAAAGGAAAATTTGCACTCTAAAGCAAGAAAGAATTCTAGATAAGATTTGTCAACACAAAGCAGAATAAAAAAGGAAAAAGGTTGACTTTTTCCGATGAAAATGATGTTTTATCTGTTTTTTAGTGTGATAAAATAAATATACATGGTGTAAAATTTACCATTTTACATTTACCATTTACCATTTTACAATTGTTAGGTGTACAATTCAGTGGCATTGAATACATTCACATTGTCATGCAGCAATCACTCATTTCTGGAATTTTTTCATCATTTCAAACTAAAACTCTGTACCAACTGAGTAACTCCCCACTCCCTCTCTCCAACTCCTGGCAATCACCATTCTATTTTCTGTTTCAGAGGCTGACAACCCTTGGCACCTCATATAAATGGAATCATATAATATTTACCTTTCTGTGACTGGCTTATTTCCCTTAGGATAATGTCTTCAAGGTTCATCCATATTGTAGCATGAGTCAGTTTTCTTCCTTTAAATATGCATATGTATGTGTTATTTATATATTCATATATATGCCATATTTTATTTATCCATTTGCCTATCGATAGATACTTGGATTATTTCCACCTCTGGCTATTGTGAATATGAGTATTCACAGTGCTGCTGTGAATATGGGTATTTTATCCAGCTTTAATTCAGGTCATCATACATCAATCTACATCTGGTCTCTCTAACTGCTGATTAGATTGCAATCCAACTAACATTTAATAAGCAGATATTGAGCTCCAGGAACTAGGCTACGGACTTTCAATTTATTCAATCTATTTACAAAACTCCTGGAAACAAGCTTCTAGGCAAAGTATGCACTGTAATGCCCACTTTACAGGTGACACTCAGGCTCAAGTTACAGACCACAAACACTGATGCCAGACAGGCAGGGTGGTAACAAGTGACTCCAAAATCTTGGACATCATTTTCTCTCTTACACATATTTATTTCTCACTCATGTTGCGTATCATAAAGGTGAGCATGGCTCTACAACTGGTTATCTTCACTCTAGGCTGCTAACAGAACAGTCCCCCTAGGACAAAGCTGGACTCATGATAGAGAGAAAAAAGATGACAGATCACAGGCTAGCCAGTTCAGTGTGAGTGTGTGTGTGTGTGTGTGTGTGTTTTACTGGGTAATGAACCCCAGGGCCTTGCACTGAACTATATCCCCAGCCTTTTGTTGTTGTTGCTGGTTTTGTTTTTTGAGACAGAGTACCACTATGCAGTTCAGACTGGCCTAGAACTCACTATGTAGCCCAGCCTGACCTCAAATTCATAGCGGTCCTCTTGCCTCAACCTCCAGAGTGCTGGGATTATAAGTGTGCACCACCATGCCTGGCCATTTTTCTATTTTGAGACAAGTTCTTGCTAAATTTCCAGGCTGGCCTCAAACTTGTGATCCTCCTGCCTCAGGCTCCAGAGTAGCTGGGAGTATAGGCATGCACCCAGCCATAAGCTAGCTTTTAACTCTGCTTAGAAGTGACACAGTTGTCCAGAGTGGTAGTGCACACCCATAGTCCCAGAATTCTGGGAGACTGAGACAGGAGGATTGCAAGTTAGCAGTTGTTTATCCATTGCTGGCAGGACTGTTGGCTAGGTTGTGATCTGTCATCATTGGGCAATTTAGCAAGCCCCATGGGGGGGGGGGGGACAGCAGTGATTTAAACCCACATTTCACTGACCATAATGAATGAGTCATATGGCCACTCCTGAGGTCAAAAGATAGGGATACCAAATGCTCTCCCAGTAGGAACAGTGAGCAGATTGAACACAAATGTGATTTACTCCAGCCCCACAGCTGGGGATGTTCCTAGAGCTGAGGAGGGGTGACAGTAAAGCCATCAGGGAAGCCACCTGTTTTCATTGTAGCATTAGTCACAATAGCTAAAATATGGACACAATCAAAGTACCTATCAAGAATGACTTGATTTTTTTAATGCGGTATATATACACAATAGAATACTATTCAGCCTTCAAACATCAGAAAATTCTGTCATTTGCAACAACATGGACAGATCTAGAGGAGAGTACACTAAGTGAAATAAACTAGGCACAGAGAGACAAATACTTCATCAACTCACCTATAGGTGGAATCTCAAAAAATGGAGCTCATAGAGAGTAGACTGACGATTTCTAAAGGCTGAAGGGGGCAGGGATAGGAGAGATTAGTCAAAAGGTACAAAGTTTCAGTTAGACAGGAAGAATAGCTTCTGGTGAATTGTTACTCAACAGCTACGGTTAATAATAATGTATTGTATATTTCAAAATAGCTGTAAGAATAGATTTTTTTTTTTTTGGTACCGGGGATCAAACTCGGGTCCTTGAGCTTGGGAGGCAGGCGGCAGAACCACTGAGCTAAATCCCTGGCCCCTAAGAATAGATTTTAAATATTCTCACCACAAACAGTAAGGATTTGAGGTGAAGTATAAGTTAATTAGCTTTATTTGCACCAAAATATCAAATTGTACACAATAAATATGTAAAATGACTATTTGTCAATTAAAAATAAATAAAACTGAGCCGGGGATTTAGCCCAGTGGTGCCACCACCTGCCTTGCAACCACAAGGTCCCAAGTTTGATCCCTGGTACCAAAAGAATTAAATAAATAAATAAACTTTCAAAGAAAGAAAGGCTACTGGGTCTTTCTGGAACACAGTGGCCTCCTGCAAAGGCCCCCGGTTGAGTGACCTGGCAGGCAGGAAGCCAGGCTGGGCTTGGTAAAGCAGATGGCACCCTTGGGCCCAGAATGCCATGGCCTTGCCCTTTTCATCTGGAAACAGCAGTGCAGAGTGTGTCCTCCATGAAGACCTACTGAATAGGCCCTTTTGGCCCATTCACAGAAGGAAAATGGGAGAGAGATGGGGACCAGCTGTATACAGGCAGATACAATCTGAGGAAGGTCAAGTTGTTGGTTTTTTTCTAGGTGATATAATTATGAATATTTAAATTTTTGACCCTTTGCTTTTGGTTTTGGTGTTAGGAATTGAGCCAGGGCCTTTAAAAATGCTAAACATGAGCTCTACCAGAGAGCTATACCCCTGCCCTAGTTATTTAGATTTTTTGGTTTTGGCTTTGTTTTGTTTTGTTTTGTTTTGTTAAGACAAGGTCTCACTAGGATATGTAGCGCAGGCTGACCTTGAACTCATTGTGTAGCCCAGGCTGCACTCCAACCCATAGCAGTCCTCCTGCCTCAGCTTCCTGAGTGCTGGAGTTACAGGTGTGTACCACCACAGCTAACTTTAGATTTTTCTTTTAAAATGATTTTCAGATCTGCATTGAGCAGTCTAAAATTAGAAAACATTTATTAAGAATGAATATATTCAAGCCAGGCACAGTTGCTCATGCCTGTATGCCCCATTATTTGGGAGGAGGATTGAAAGTTTGAGGCAAACCTGGGCAACTGGATCTCAAAAATAATAATTAATAATGATAATAATGGGCTGAAGAGTTGCAACACTTATTAGAATTAACCTTTCCTGGGTTTTTCTACCCCAAACCCATTGTAGGTATTCAGCTTGTTGGGCACCCCCTGTTTACCCAGATGGAAAGGGGCTGCATGCACAGTTGAGAACAAGACCCAGCCACACCCTGCAGTGTCTGCAAGGTAGTAAAGAAAGACAGTGAGTGAGTGAGTGATTTCCCAAGAACCTGAAAGTGGTTAAATGATTTTTATCAAAATTTTCTAGTGACTAAGTGGTTTGTACTTTAAATATAATGTTTAAGAACAATGACTTCAGATCTGAATTCAAAATCCTGGTTCTGTCACCACACTGTGTGACCTACACCCAAACCCAGGCAAATTACTAGGCCTCCTGGCCTCAGTCTTGCTCCCTTTAGAGTGAGTCCTTGTAGATTAACTGGGATGAAGCATCCTTTGGTCAGTGTCCAGTGTACGTGAGCCATGGATACTCGACCAAGAATTGGACCCAGGACTCCTGAATCCTCTCTGGCCCATTGTTCTGTCCCCAACAAAGAACAAGGCCTTCTTGTGGCAGAGAGCTCATATTTCTTCAAAAATAATGTTGGGCAAGACACTCTTATTTGAGAAAGAACGAGGAAGCAGAGATGAGGAGATTGTGTAGGCTCCTGAGTGGTTTGAAAAAAATCACTTACTTGTTCGTGAACTTTTTTCTCAGGTTTAAAAATACAGGAATAAAATTATTTTCATCACTTGAATTAATGAACTCTTCAGTCACTCCTTCAGTGGGAAGTTCTCGTCCTTCTGCAGAACACAATTTTTCTCAAAAACTGCCTGAGGACCATGTATCTTAGCATCTGTGCATCCCCACCTCTGGCTCCAATAGATGAGAATTTCTGAGGCACTGGAGAAGAGGGACCATGTGCTCAGCTTCACTTTTAATTAGCTCCCCAGGTAACTCTTAAGGACAGCAAAGTTTGTTTGTGTTTTTTTTTTCCTTTGGTACCCAGGATCGAACTTGGGTCCTTGCGCTTGCGCAGCAGGCGATGAAACCACTGAGCTAAATCCCGGGCCCAAGGACAGCAAAGTTTAAGAAACACTATGCATCCATTCACATCAAGTGCTCAGAAATGTTACCTTTCCTTCAGTTTATTGTCCCTGAAATTACATCACAGTTCAGTCGATCAAGTGACTTCCCTGTGACTTTGCCATTATTTACTGTGAGAACTAAAATTACTCACCCCTGTGATCCCTTGGTCCTACAATTACTAGTGGTCAACTGTTGCCTGAACTTAAGTAAGTATAATGGAACAGTGTAACAATACAGAAAAAGAATGAGGAGGCTCTTTTTATGATACTATGGACTAAACTCTAAAATATGTAAAGTGAAAAAAAATCAGCGTTTAACAATGTGTTTAGTCTACTAGCATTTGTGCAAAAAAGAACCCACACATACACACAAGACACACACCTATATTTACAGATGCAAATCTTTGTATACGCGAATCTCGGGAAGAATGTGCAAGGAGCTGGAGTGGAAGGAGTTGGGGTCACCTCTGGGGACCTGGGGTGAATGGGGACCTGAGAAGGGAAAGACTTTTCACAATATTGTATTCCTGCCCCAGCTTTTGAATTTTAAAACATCTGAGTGTATTCCTTCAGCAAAAATAAACTCAAATATGAAATGCTGCCCACGTGTGGAGTCTGGGCGTCTCTGGATGTGTGGGCCTCATGCTCCACGCAACCCCATGGCTCTCTGCTCCCAGATTGTCGTTTCATCTGAAGCTCTCCTTTCTTGTGTCAGTCACTGACCTTGTCCAGCCACAGGCATATTTTGATCAGACTGTTAAGCTAGACAACTCCTCCTGCACTTAACATTCCAGTCCAGAGGCAGCAAGAGCACATTCGCAAAAGATTTCGTGATTTCAGACTTTGGCGAGAAGCAAGAGGTCAGAGTGCTTATGTAAGTCAACACTGCTTCTCAAATGGGACGTGCCCGGGAAGGCAAGCTGCACACGCAGCTGACTGCTTGGGCTGCAGCATGACTTGCAAGGGACCAGAGGCAGCTTGGAGGAAGTCAGCAGGACAGGAACTGAGTCCCAGGCCTGCTAAGCTCCTTGACCCACCCTATGCTTATGTGAAAAAGAGATATTTATTATTAAGAGCAACGTAAGGGTAACATATGGTCCAGCTGTTCCACTTGGAAGTTTCTACACAAGAGAAAAGGGAGATACGTATGTCCACATAAAGCTTTTGTACATGAAAATTCATGGCAGTGCATTCTGGAGGCTGAGGCAAGACAACCACCCCAAGTTTGAGGCCAGCCTGGACTACACAGTGAGGCCTTGTCTCAAAAAAAAAAATTCACAGGAGATTTATTTGTAATAATCTCAAACTAGGAACAACTCAAATCTATCAATAGGTGCATTGATAAGCAAATTATGGCACATCTATATAATGGAATGATTCTCAGCAAAAAATTATCAATACATGGATGATTCTAAAAATAATTATGTAGGGCCGGGGATTTAGCTCAGTGGTTCTGGCGCCTGCCTCGCAAGCGCAATGTCCTGAGTTCAATCCCCAGTACCAAAATAATAATAATAATAATAATTATGTAGCATAAAAAAATCAGACAAAAGAAAGAGTGCATACCATATGATTCTGTTTATACAAAACTCTAGAAATGTAACATGATCTACAGTGACAGGAAACAAAATTAGCGGTTGCTCAAGGATGAGGAGAAAAGAGGGTCAGGAGAGAAGGCTTACCGAGGGTCAGCAGGAAACTCCTGGAGGTGATGGATATAGTCATTATGGTTGGAAATATATAGCTCAGTGGCAGAGCACTTGCCTCACATGCTTGAGTTCCTGGATCCAAGCCCAAGCACAAAAATAGGTGCTGGGAGATCTTAGGGTAGCATGTTAAACTCAAGAGACAAGTTAGGCTTTTAAGATTGAAGGAAATGTTCTATATCTCAATTGTGCCAGTAGTTAACACAACTGTATGCCTTTGTTAAAGCTCTTCAAATTGTGTGCTTAAAACCAGTGATTTTTGCTGAATATAAACTACTCGATTAAACCGAGCATTTAAGAAACAGGACACACACATGGCAGGTGTGCACAGCCACGTGGAGAGCAGGTTAGGAAGCCTGGGGACTGGGACACCTGGGGTCCACCTGCTGTGCTCTGAAGATGGCCTCTCCATCTCTCAGCTGCCTCCTTCTCTCTTCTCTGTATGTCTGTGCCATTCTCTCTTTCTCTAATCCTCACCACCCACCGACTGATTCCTTTCCAGTGTTCTGCCGTATATCTCAAGGCCAGGCACCAGAATGAGAAAGGAACCTCCTTCTAAGTCATGTCACAGCTTCCCAGGAAAGGACTCTGATGTGTCCATTTTGGGTTACAGAGACATTGAAGTCACAGCCTAACGAGGAGACAACAAACAAGCCAAGAATACTCCCTCTTTAAATTGTGACAAGCCTTTTAAAGAACAAAAACATGAGTAAGGAGATGGAGAGCGACTAGGAGCATGGGGTTATTTAGATAAGTGGCCAGGTATAGTGTGAAGTTGGTGACGCTGAAACAGACACGAAGTTGTCAGCTGTCCAAAGAGCTGGATGAGGGAAGTTAGTTCCAGAGAGACGTTAGAGCAGGTGTGAGGAGCAGGGGTGGTATGAGGCCAGTGTGGCCTGAGCTCAATGAGGGGAGCAGGAGATCATGCAGCCCGGCCATGTGGGGCCTTCTAAGACTCGGGTAAAAATCTATACTCTCTCCCTGGTCTTGGAAAGCCACCTGAGCAGTTCAGCGAAGGCTTAACTGGCTGGAGGCCTTTTTCTTTTTTTTCTTAAGGTTCTTCCTGGCTGTTACAAGAAAAATAGATGGTAGTAGGACAAGAGGACCAATAGAAGGCTACCACTGTCACATATATGGAAGGGAAGCCAGCAGGACTTGCCGATGAGTTGGATATTGGAGAAAAGGGAGAGTGAGAGATAGGGAAGAAAGGAGCCTAGGAAAGGAAGGAGTCAGATAAACCCGGCAGGGGTGAAGTCTCACTGGCTAACAAGGCTTCTCTCCACTAAGATCTCAGGGCGGAAGGTCGGGAGGGGTGAGCCAGCAGTGGGAATAGCAGGAGCCCATTCCAGGTGGCCTCACTGAGCCTCTGTCACCTGGTCTAGAAATGGAGAGGATTAGAGTAGTTTCAGAGGTTTTCAGCAGGGGTGGAACTGCCCACTATAGCACGTCAAGATTCAGAGGGGCCAGGGAATATACAGGAGGACTCACATGAGAACGTCCTCTGTGCCACTTCCAAATGTCCCACTGGACACTTACAAAGATGAAAAAACCTGTAAAATGATCTGAACCTGAAATCCAACTCCACTTTACACACAAGAGTGGTTGTTAAAAATACTTCCCAGGAGGGCCGGGGATTTAGCTCAGTGTTTCCACTGCCTGCGGCTCAAGTGCAAGGTCCCAAGTTTGATCCCCGGTACCAAAAAAACAAAAACCAAAAATACTTCCCAGGAATGCAACTCCAGTAAAATCAAGGGATTTGATCTGTTTGGAAATTGGCGCCAGAATTCATTTTTGGGCCAGGGATGTAGCTCATTATTTGAGCACTTGTTAAGAGACCCTGCATTTGATCTCTAGCACCACAAAAATAAATAAATAGTGTCACAAACAAAATGTTTATGGAGTTTTTTTGTTTTTGTTTTCCTGAATCAGGATCTCACTATGTAGTTCAGGTTGGTCTTAAATTTACTATGTAGCCCAGGCTGGCCTTGAACTTGTGGTGATCCTCCTGCTTCAGTCTCCCAAGTGCTGAGATTACAGGCATGCACCACCATACCAGGCTAATGCTTATGGTTTTTGAGGTGCAACATACGCAAGTCAGTCTGCATTGATAGCTATGGGTAGCATCCAGGATGATTCTACATACTAGTGTGAAGATTTCTTTAAGTCTCTTCTAGGATCATCTTGCCTAGATACTTACACCTTAAAATGTATTTTATCATACATTACTTTTCTTTTTTTCTTTTTTTTTACAGTTAGGAAATTGTAATCCTAAACATACTACACACACACACACACACACACACACACACACACACAATCTAATTAATCCTCAAAATGATTGTGTAAGGTAGACACTGTCATTGGCCTCATTTTATAGATGAGGAAACTGAGGCCTAAATTCACATGGCTACTAAAGAGGACAGCAGGAATTTGAACCCAAGAGTTGACTCCAACATTCATGTTGTCTAAAGCACTACACCATACAGACTTCCAATTGATTATCTTATCAGTAAATCTTACTTCAGGATGGTAAGGTCGATACCGAAAATCAGTCTGATAAGAATGAGATTCCAAGGTCCAGAGATTCTGCACGTCTCTCCTAGCTCTAAAATCCTTTTACTGGGACAGTTCCTAAATACCTTTTCTCGTTCAAATCCACTGAGAAGCCCAGCACCTTCTCTGAAGAGGAACAATGTTGTATCAAATGTGAAGTGGCTTTGTCTGTGTCCTGAGGCATAATACCTAAGTCCAGTGAACGTGCAATTCAGGCTCTCTCACTGCTGGTGGGAGGGCAAGGAGTCATCCTTTCTCAACGTGAATGCAACAATATACCCCAAGAACTTGAAAGGGTCTATATGCTTTGACTCTGTCTTCAATTCAGAAAATCGTTTTTGTGGTTATTTGAGACAGGATCTCACTATGTAGTTCAATTTAGGCGGGCCTTGAACTCTCAGCAATCCTCCTGCCTCAGCCTGCCAAGTGCTAGGATTCTTTGTTTTTGTTTTTGTTTTGTTTTGTTTTGAGCCAGAGTCTCATTATGTAGTTCAGGCTGGCCTTGAACTCACTATGTAGCCCAGGGTTCCCTTGAATTCTTGGTGATCTTCCTGCCTCAGCCTCCCTAGTGCTAGGATTACAGGTATGTGCCCACTATGCCTGGCTCAGAAAATCTTTCTTAAGGAAATATTTTAATTTTTTTTTGTACCAGGGATCAAACTCAGGCCCTTGCGCTTGTGCAAGGCAGGCAGCAGCACCACTGAGCTAAATCCCTGTCCCAGAAATATTTTAATATTTTTATTGTGGTAAAATACACATAAACGTCATCATTTTAACTATTTAAAAGTGTGTAATTCAGTGTCACTTCCCACATTCACAGTGTTACCACCATGTAGTTCCAGAATACTTCATCAGCTCAAACAGGGAATCCCACATCCACCAGTCACTCCCCACTTCCCTGGTCCTCCGCAACCACTAATCTGCTTTCGGTCTCTAAGTTTGCCTATTTGAGGATTTCATAGAAATGGAATCATACAACATGTGATCTGGACTGGCTTCTTGAAAATCAGCATAAGTTTTTGGTTTTGGGGGCGTTTTTTGGTACCAGGGATCAAACTCGGGTCCTTGCACTTGCGAGGCAGCTGACGACACCACTGAGCTAAATTCCTGGCCCCAGCATAAGGTTTTTAAGGTTCATTTGTGCTGTAGTTTGTCTCAGTACTTGGTTCCATTTTTGTTTTAATTTTTATTGAGGTAAAATTTGTGTAACAAAATCAAACATTTTAAAATTCACAATTTAATGAGATTTAGCACCTTCACAATGTTGTGCAACTCACTCTATTTCCAAAATATTTTATCACCCCAAAACTAAACTAGACCCACTGAGCAGCCAGCTCCCATTCTTCTTCTTCACTTGGTTCAAAACCTTTCATGAATTTTTAAGGTTCACTCATGTTGCAGTATATTATCACTACTGTACCTTTTTGTGGCTAAGTAATATTTCACTATATAGATATACTACATTTTGTCATTCACTCATGAATAATGATCCCCACTTTTCGGTGATGTGAACAGTGTTACTATGGACATTCATACACAAATTTTTTTTATTTTTTAGTATCTGCTTTCAATTCTTTTGGTATATACCTAGGAATGTGATTGGCTGGGGTGATTTTGTGTATAACTGATTGGGGAACTGCCAAACTGTTTTCCACAGAAGCTACATCATTTTATTTATTTTTTTTTTCATCATTTTAAATTCCCACCAGAAATGTCCAATTTCTTCATTTCCACATTCTCACCGACATTTTTTGTTTTTTATTAAAACCATCCTAGGGCCGAGGATTTAGCTCACTGGTTTCTCCGCCTGCTGTGCAAGCACAAGGACCGTAGTTCAATCTTCGATACCAAAAAAAAACCATCCTAGTGGTTATGAAGTGGAATCTTCTTGTGGTTTTGTTTGCGTTTTCCTAATGACTAATAACATTGAGTATTTTTTCATATGCTTGCTGACCATTTATATATCTTCTTTGGAGAAATGTCTATTCAAGCCTACCCATTTTTAAATTGGGTTGTTTGTCTTTTTGTTGTTGAGTTGTGCCTAAGGAAATAATTTTAAATTTGAAAAATTATGTAAACAAAAGATATTTATCATAGTTTTATTTGCAACAGTGAAAAGATCAGAAATCACACTAATGTCTGACAATAGAGTATACAAAACACAGTCCCAGCGCTCAAGGGGCACTCTGTTTTGATGAAAAGGCACAAAAGAAACAAGAAATTCAGCAAGTCCCTGTCCTGGATATGCACAGAATGCCAGAGCAGCTCAGACGAGGGGTAAGGAGATCCCCAGGCAAAGAAACATGAGGCTTAGTGTGTGCGAGGCCGGAAGAATGGCATTCATCAAGAGAGGTAGAAAAGAATGATGTGATTGGGAACTACAGACTGTTGGGCTGTACTATAAGGTTCAGTACAGAAAAAAAGAAAGGACACGAGCAAGTAGAACATTTTATACTAAACATTTACCTGAGGGCCAGGGATTTAGCTCAGTGGTTTCACCGCCTGCTGCACAAGCGCAAGGACCCAAGTTCAATCCCTGGTACCAAAAAAAAAAAAACATTTACCTGAAAGCCCAGGGAACTTCAGAAGCAGGTGGCATGATCAACTTTACATTTTGGAAAGATCACTCTAACAGCCATAGAGAGATGGGCTAAGGTGAGGCAAGACTAGGCCCTGGTCGGCCAACTGTTACAACACAGAATGAAGCCAGACAGTGGCTACAGGGAGATAGGATATTAAGACCTACAGTGCCATTTGACCACAAGCCACACAAGGTCGGCAGTCATGTACGATCTCTGAATTAGAGTTCCTGCCTGTGAAAGGTTGGATTGTGTCTTAGACCATTTGACCAGCTATAACACAATACCATACACTAGTTGGTTTATAAAAAACAGAAATTTATTGCACATAGATCTGGAGACTGGGAGTCCAAAATCAAAATGTTGACAGACTCAGTGTGTTTGGTGAAGGCCCATGTCCTGTTTCACAGACAGCACCTTCTCACTGTGTCTTCACATAGTGGAAGGTCCGAGCTAGCTCTCTGGGGTCTCTCACAAGGGCACCAGTCTCAATCCTAACCACCTAATCACCCCCCAAAGGCCTCATCTCCCAGTGCCATCACCTTAAAGGATAGGATTTCAACATAGGAATTTTGGGAGGACACAAACATTCAAACTATAGCAATTTTGTCCCATATAAAATAGATATACTGAAGTCCTAAACCCCAGTACCTCAGAATATGACCTTCTTTGGAAATAGGGTTGCTGCAGATGTAATTACTTAAGATGAGATCATACTGGAGTAGGGTAGACCCTGAATCTAATATTACTGTTGTCATTTTCAGGAGACAGTCATGTAAAGACAGAGACACATGGAGAAAACATGATATTACATGAAGGCAGAGATTAGAATTATGCTCAAGTAACCAGGAGATGCCTAAGATGGTCAGCAACTCCCAGCAGTCAGGAGGAGGCCAGGAAGGATTCCCTACCAGTGCTAGTGGGAACCTGGCCCTGTTGACACCTTGACTGCACACAATAAATCTCTGCAGTCTCTGCTGCTTTATACCACCTTGTCTATGGTACTTTGTTATGGTAGCCTTAGGAATACACCGCCACTTACTTATGATGCTCTCCTGACATAAATATTCAGCTCAGTAGATACCAACTGCTAACATTTCTTGAGTGTTTACTCTGTGTCAGGCTGTGTTTTAAATGTTCTGTGTTTTACCCAGAATAACCCATTCTTCCCTGCAATTCTCTAGAAAGGAGATTCTATTATCATTCTCATTTTATATTTAAGAAAACTGAAACATAGAGTGGTCAAGCAAATTTCCCAAGATAACAAAGCTAGTTAACTGGCAGAGCCAGGAAGTATGCTTGGCAGGCTCGCAGCTCTTACCCAAAGTACTATGCAGCAGTTCTAATAAATACTTGCTGAAAAGTTTGGGGAAGGATAGATAAATGAATGAGGTGTCTCAATCTGGGTTTGGTTTCAGGGTAAAAAGTGAGAGCAATGAAGCAAAGAAAAGACCAAAATGACTCTGAGCCATCAAGGTGTTTGGCTCCGATGACTTAGAAAAAAAGCCAGGAATATATTCTTGAAAGGCTGACTTTGACATAAGACAAGTGAGTAAGACGTCAAACAGCCGACTGGACAAATAGGTCTGGAGGATTAAAGACAAGTATGGGTCAGAATTACAGATTTGGGACCCATCAGTGTACTCAGTGGCAGAGGCTCCAATGAGATCACTGAAGCAGAGTACGCAAGCAGAGAAAAGTAGGTCATCAAAAAGAGCCCTGGGCGGGCCGGGGATTTAGCTCAGTGGTTTCGACTCCTGCTTTGCAAGCGTAAGGACCCGAGTTCAATCCCTGGTAAAAACAAAAAAAAAGAATTTAAAAAAGAGCCCTGGGGAACACTGGAATTCAGGGGGTGGGGAGAGGAGGAGGAAAGGAGCCTTTACTTCCCAGCACAGTCTGTCATGGAAAGGACAAAAATAAGGTTGTGGTGGGTGAGATGTGAATAAAATATTATTCAAAGGTTAAGTGTGTTGTCACAGGTGAGAAAGTGACAAAGGTGGATTGATGGGCTACTGTCAGAGAGTAGGTACAGAGATGACTAGACACAAAAGGTGCTGGAGCCAGCTTGCACCAAGTAAGAGTCAATCATTACATTTCACGAATTGATGGGCAAGGTGGAGCATCCCAGCCACAGTACTCAGAAGGCTAAGGCAGGAGGATGGCAAGTTCGGAGGTTAGCCTGGGCGATTTAGCAAGATCCCGTCTCAAAATAAAAAGGGGGTTGTTGATGCAGCTCAGTGGTTGAGTGCTTGCCAGCATATACAAGGCCCTAGGTTCAATACCCAACGTCACAAAAAAGAAAATAAAAACCTCAGGAATTTTTTAATCTGGTTAAATACAGCCAATATTAAAAGTTAAATTGTAGAAACTTACAATTAAACAAATTATCTGGGTGTGGTGGTGCATGCCTGTAATCTTAGCACTCAGGAGGCTGAGGCAGGAGTTTGAGGCCAGCCTGGGCTACATAGTGAGTTCAAGGCCAGTCTGAACTACATAGCAAGGCCATACCTCAAAAACACAAAATAAAGAAAAAACGTTCATACTTTTTTTTTTCTTTCTTTCTTTCTTTTTTTTGGTACTGGAAATCAAATTCAGGGCCTCACACTTGCCAGGCAGGCACTGTGCCACTGAACTACATCCCCAGCCCTAAAGTTCATAAATTCTTTTTCTTTTTTTTTTTTTTTTGGTACCAGGGATTGAACTCGGGTCCTTGCATTTGAGCAGCAGGTGGTAAAACCACTGAGCTAAATCCCTGGCCCAAGTTCATAAATTCTTAAAACTCATAACTTCCTAATTATTTCACTAAGATCTAAGCTCTGATATTTACTGTATCTGCGTGATGGAAATGCTTTAATGCTAGGCCGCTGTACTCATTCCCCAACAGTGTCCAGTGACATCAACTGGTACCTTGAAATTAGCCATGGCAGAGTATTTATACCACAGAAATTGGCAAGTCCTACCAATCAGAGCTTGAGTTACTGTTCTGTCAATGTCTAGGCTTAAGGAAGTAGTGGAGAAAATGTTAGTGATGCACATTAAACTTAAAAGTCCATCAAGTCTGAAACCATTACATTGAAGTGGCATAAAAAAAAACTGCACAAAAAATTGAGGAACTAATCTTCTGGTACTCAAATACTATTATCCAAATCTGCAAAGAAGTTTGCAGCATCACTGATGAGTGAGATGAAGTTGTGACATCATCTTCATTGTTTTGAGTCTTCAACATAAAGGGCAATAATCAACATTTACATTTGATTTGTTGATGGCAAGCATAGGTTGGCTAGAACACAAGAGTCTGACAGAAATCTACAAAAGCATTCTATGGAATCAATTGTTTATATAAAATTTACTTAGAGAATACTGGATATTTTATTATTTTCAATTGAGTATTACACACTCTTAGTTCAGTAAAAGTTGCCGTAAACAAATGTGTGTGTGTATGTATGTGTGTGTATACACACACATACATACACATATAATTGTTCTCCCTTTAGACATTGGTAAACCTCCGGACGACGGAAGAGGAAAAGCAGTCCCACTCCCTTGGCAAAGGTCACTGGATTAAGGCAATAGAGGCCTCTGCGTTGAGAGGGCTGGAAGCGGCCCTGAGTTCACAAAGGGTAAAAGAATGACCTCAGTTGGGTCTTCAAGGCCCAAGGAACTCCACGCATTGAAGAGTGGAGACAGTGACAGGACAGCAGCCATGGCAGATAGTGTTTGTAACACCCTGGCAATCACTTTCCCAAGCTGTGATTAGTTAAGGCCAGAGGAACAGTGGTCTGACTGTGGCCCTGAGGAGCTGAGCCCTCAGTTCCCACTACCCTGTAGGACATGCATATGAGAATAAGTAGCCTCCATTTTGTTTATTTTTTAATTTTTTATTTTTTTTTGTTATTTGAGACAGGGACTTGCTGTGTGGCCCAGGCTGGCCTTGAACTCACAATCAGCCTGCCTTAGCCTCCCAAGGGCTGGGATTACAGGTGTAATTATATTTAATTACCACCATGCTCAGAAAATAGCCACTTTTGGCTATTTTTGGCTAAAATAGCCACAGAAAGAAGTGTCCTAAGCAGATAATCTGGGTCAGTTAAGCTATGATTGTAGTTTCTGCTTACTGAATACAGGGGAATACAGGGCAGTGGTATGATCTGTTTTTTGTTTTTTGAGATAGGATCTTGCTATATAGTTCAAGATGGCCCTGAACTCATTGTTTTTATTTTTATTTTTGTTCTTTGAAATAGGGACTTACTGTGTAACCCAGGCTGACCTTGAACTCATGACAATCCTCATGCCTTAGCCTCCTGAGTACTGTGATTACAGGCATGTGCCACCATCCCTGGCTGATCAGGGTTTCTGAGTTAGACATTTTGGGTTAGAATTCTGGCTCTGCCACTTACTAGGTATGTCGTATCAGGCAAGCTACTTACGCTCTCTGGGCTTTCACGTCCTAACTTGTAAAGTGAAAAAAATATTACCAAAAACTTGAAGTATAATATATTTAAAACACAGAGCACAGTGTAGTAGGATTCCAATAAAATTGTAATTTACTGTGACTATGTGAGAAAACAAGATACACAATTATATAATTATAATTATACATGGGTCTGGTGAAAGGAAAACATCATAATGTTAGTAATGGTTGTCCCTGGATGTCAGGATAATGAGGTTTTTGTTCATTCCATTTTTCAAAACTTCTATAAATTCATTTTAATTTCCTTTATGAAAAAAATATTTTAAGGCAAAGTACATAGGAAAGAAAATCTTCATTTAAAATAAAATGTTGGCCAGGGATTTAGCTCAGTGGCGCCTCTCCTGCCTGGCAAGCGCAAGGTCCTGAGTTTGATCCCAGGTACCAAACAAACAAACAAAAAATGTTGTCTGAGGAGATGTAGCAATTTAAAAGTCTCTTGTGGTATGCACGGGCCTGACACATAACGAATTGTTACAAAGAGTAGAAAAAAATACTTGTAGAGTTTAGCTCTTCCAAGTCATACTTTTCTTTTCTTTTCTTTTTCCTTAGTTATTTTGAGACAAGGTCTCACTATGTAGCTCAGGCTGGCCTCGAACTCACAGTGATCCTCCTGCCTCAGCCTCCTAAGTGCTGGGATCACAGGCACGTGCCACCATGCCCAGCCCAAGTCATGCTTTTCACCACTAAAAATCTGTTAAGTTCAAACTCTGCCTCCTTTCTATTTTCTGTCTCATCCCATGATTTTTAGATTTCAAGAGGACTTGTGGTAATGAATAAAAGGGCTATAAATTAATCTAAACATGATTCAAATCTTTAATTTATGTATTCATTAAATTTTTACCTGTTATCAATCTTAGAGTTTCAGGTGTTAATGGCAACTCTAAATGAAAGTCAAATATAATCATTTACATAAAAGCATTAGAAGATGATTAATTGATATTTTCATGCAGCTGTGATCTATTCTGCACTTCTAGAGCTGAAAAACATTAAACTAAAAACATTTACCTATGCTAATCCTCATGAAATTGCAGAACACCCTCCAGTTTTCTGTATCCTCAGCCACTTTTATAGCAGTCTCATTACTGGGGTCATATTTCATATTTCCTGATTTCAAAGGCATCACAATTGCGCATCCTTGAAAATTTGACTGATTTGCACACCCTTCCTTGAATATTTATGTGTTTGGTTCCAAAAGGAAGACAGTGATTAAATCTACTCATATTAACAAATTCCCATTTGTGTGTTTTAGCATGATTTGGGGAATACATTCTAATTTCAAGGGTCCTAAATTTGAGATGCCCTAAAAAATAAGTCACAGGGCTTAGGTAGAAAAATGTTTTCAGAAAAGTGATTTATCTATGCCGAATAAAAGCTGTACCACTGGCAGCTCAGATTCAGTTATGATTCCTAAAACATGTCCAGCCTGGTTATCTAATGCTTCTGCACGAATGTAGGCCATGCATTAATGCACTGAAGATAAAATCAATTTGAAAATTTCTTAAATCAAATACCAATTCTGAAGTAATGCTCTGTGCAGGAGAAGCAGCCAACAGTAATAGGAAGCCAATTATAAACCATAAACCACTCTGCTCAAATATCCTGGTTTGTTACTGGCAGGGCCCATTACACACCGTTTATATAAGTTAAATCCACTGTCAAGTCAGAATTACTATGTTATACACACGCACTTATGCTCCAATTTGCCAACTTCCTCCTGCCCCACAGTGAAAACAAAAATGTAGCTCAATTAACAAGATCTCTTAATGAGGGCAAAAACCCACAGAAACATCCTGAGCATAATACTCCACCAATAACTTCCCACTCTATCACAATGGTACAGTGAGAAGTAGAGTATTGAGTTTAGAATCAGTCCCAGATTTGAATACTGACCTGCTACCCACTTGCTATTACTTCACTTCTCAGTTTCCTCATCTATAAAATGGATTAGCAGTGAGGCCAGTGTGGAACTCCATTATGATTAAACCCAACCAGGCATGTAAAATTCTGGGCACAGCAGTACTTGACAGATGTTGGCTAGTATTATGCCCTTGTTCCTCTATCTTCCTCACTCCCTGGCCCCAAAACAGCAAAGGAGACACAGCAAACAGCAAAGAGGCATGGCTAATAGCACATTGTCATCTTCCAGGATGGCTGGCAAGGTCATGAGCAGTGAAGTATTCTAGTTGCTTTCATTTGCACGTATGATCTGCAGGGAAAATCAGAGGCAGGTGGTGGTAATAGCAGGGGGCTTTCAAGTCTTTTCCATGGCCAGATATCCCAGCTGATGTTAGTCAATCCCTTGAAATGTGAATGTAGATATACAACATAGATATACTGAGGTCATATTTTCTATATATCTGGGCTCCGGGGGCTGAAAGTCAAGTCTTCTACCATATTCCTCTGCTGCTCCCTTATTTGAGGCCCCAGTGCCTCTGTCCTGGACCATTGCAATCATCATGAGCCACCATCTATAAAGGATCTCCCAGCTTCTACCCTCTCCAATTCACTCTCATTCATTCAACTACTATTCACTGCATGCCTAGTACAAATCAGACATGGGGTTTGCAAGTATGGTCTCTAATTTAAGGAGATTCTTGGAATAACTTTTTTGAGCCTAAATCTGTAACTGCTATGCTTATTGACATTTAGTGGCTTCTCATAGCCCAAAGCAAAAATTCGTAAGTGATCCTCCCAACCCCCACCCCCAATGCTGGGAATTGAACTCAAGGCCTCTATTATGGTTTAGATTTTTAAATGTCGCCCAAAAGTCTCATGTGTTCAGAGGCAGGACACTGTTGGAAGAGATGGGTCACTAGAGTCGTGACCTAGACGAGTGTGCTTGCTTTTTTTGGACATGGTCTTGCTTTGTAGTTTAGGCTGGCCTCAAACTTGTGGCAATCCTCCTGCTTCACCCTCCCAAGTACTGGAATTACAAGTGTGCACCACCACACTGGAGTTAGAAGGGTGTATTCTTTCTTCATCTTGTTTTCTTTTTCTTTTTCTTTTTTTTTTTTTTTTTTTTGGTGCCGGGGATCAAACTCAGGACCTTGTGCTTTCGAGCCAGGCAGAGGAACCACTGAGCTAAATCCCCAGCTGTATTCTTTCTATATAGTTCAGGCTTCAACTATAAGCCATCTTCCTGCCTCAGCCTCCCAAGTGATGAGGTTACAAGGTGCACCACCACACCCAGCCTAGAACAGTATATTCTTTTTTTTTTTTTTTGGTACCAAGGATCGAACTCAGGGTCCTTGTGCCTGCAGGGAAGGGAGCAGAACCACTGAGCTAAATCCCCAGCCCAGAAAGGTGTATTCTTAACCTCAGCTCCTCTCTCTCTCTCTCTCTCTCTGCTTTCTGGTTGCCACAGGTTGTGCAGCTTTCTTCCACCATGCCCCTCTACCATGTGGTTTCTGCCTTGAAGCCAACCAATCATGGCCCAAATCCTCTGAAAATCATGACCCAAAATAAATCTCTCCTCCTTTAAGTTTCAGGTGTCACATATTTTGTCCCAGCAACAGGAAAGTGATATAGCTTAGAACCTAGCTATACCCAGGCCTTTTTTATCTTGAAAGAGGGTCTCACTAAGTCATCCAGGCTGCCCTCAAACTTGCAATCTTCCTGTGTCAGTCTCCCAAATAACTGGTTACAGGAGTGTACCATATCCCCCCTAGCTATAATGCCATTTGTTTTTTGGGTTTTGGTGTTTTTTTGCATCTATTTTTTTTTGTATATCATTTTATTGGTACATTTTAGGTGTACAATATAATGACATTCATCACTGGAGATAGGCACCTTTACATACTCTCTTGGTTCTTATTTTTTTCCCCCTTCCCCTGCCCTCCCTTCAACCCCTCCATTCCTCCCTATTTACAATATAATGCCATTTGTAACCCGAGTCACTGTCCACTTCCCTGCTTTACTTTATTTCTATCCTTATTGCACTGGTTCTACCTAAAAATGACTTAGCTGTTTATTCTCCATATTCTCCAATAGAATCTGTCTTGCTTCTCACTGTATCCTCAGAGGTTAGAATGGTGTATAGTATGTACCAAGTGCTCAAATAACTTAACAAATATACCAGCACCCTTTCTATAGACACTTCAGTTACAGCACTTCACAGTCTATTGGTATAATCCCTTCAAGTCAGAGCCTTCTTAGTTATTAAAAAACTGACTCAAGCTACTTCAAACAAAAGGTAAGGAAAGAAGCAGAAACCACTGAAGGACTTCAGGGGGAGACATATAGTGAGGCCTTGTAGGAAAGCAGAACTTGGAACTCAGGTACCTGCAGGACATGCTTGCCTACTCCCAGGCCACAGTCCTCTCTGCTCCCCTGAGTTGCTATTCCACCCTCCTCTGTCTTTTAAGTATCCATCTCACCTATGACCCAACTTATGCATAGGAGCTACTGGACCCTCACAACCAAGTCCCCCTCAGGTGAAACAGAGGATCTATTTGCCAGAAAATGTTCTGGTTAGCTTTGGGTCAACCGCCTACCCCCGATGCAATCAAGACCCAGGAACAGAGGCACACCTTCAGTTTGATGACAACCAAACCTGCCCAACACAAACCCATACTCTCCAGAAAGACCAAATCATAAGAGTACTCCCAAACATATCTCACTCTTTCTACTTCCATTCTCTTGTATTATTTCCTCTGCCTGAAATGTACCTTGCCCACATCAACCTTTCTGTATGTGAGCGTACTAGGGAATAAACACGGGGCCTCATGCTAACCACGCACTCATTCTGAGTTTTATCCCCAGCCTGACAGTCAGAGAAAAATTGAGTGAGCCACTCCCTTCTCTTCATTCACCTGTGGGCACAATATTGCCCTGGTGATTATCCATGTTTAAGCTTAGGAGGTCATCATACCCAAGGAAGCAGATCATTAATTCTGACACCAGTGAGAAACAGGAGGCACCTGGAGTCAGAGGTGTCTGACCACAATGGGAGCCACCTGGAGTTAGAGGTCCCTGAACCTTTAAATACAGGAAGCCTGAGCTGTGTTGAGGCTTATCAAGAGTTCCTCTTCCAGAGGCCGAGGATTTAGCTCAGTGGTTCTGGCACCTGCCTTGCAAGCGCAAGGTCCTGAGTTTGATCTCTGGTACCAAAATAAAAAGAGTTCCTGTTCCTGCTACTGTCCTGTGATCCTCAATAAACGTAGCTACTTACTATAAGGTGTATGCTTGCCAATTCTTTCCTTGTAATACACAAAAATATGGTATTTTGGTCCATTCTACTGTAACATAACCTTTTTAAGAGTAGAACCCAGCGGCATTTAGTACATCCACACTGCTGTACAACTACCACTAATTCCAGAATACTTTCATAACCCTAAAAAGAAACTCCATGCTCTTTAGCAGTCACTTCCCACCCACATCCCACGCAACCACTATCTTCAGTGATCTCAGGTATGTATCTAGAAATGGTTATTAAATATATTGGAATTGCTGGTTCATATGGCAATTCTTGGTTTAACTTCAGAGAAACTGCCAAACTGCTTTCAAAAATGGCTGCACCACTGCTTTACATTACCACTAGCAAAGCATGATGGTTCCAATTTCACCACACCCTTGTCAAGAGTTGTTATTGTCCATTTCTTTATTACAGCCATCCTAGGGGATGTGAAGAGCTATCTCACTGTAGGCCAACCTCTTCTACCTCATTCTTCAAAACCCAGCTCAAGCATAACCATTACAGAGTTTTACAATATACTCCAGGACAGCTGTAGTTACCCCTTAGTACCACAGTACCATATTTCATCTATGCCTCTATTGTACCTGAAGTACTAAGAAAGCACCACCTGAGGTGCTAAAGATACAGTGGAGAAGAGGACAACTGTGCCCTTGAAGGGATTATATTTTGGTGAGGAGAAAAGTAAAAAATGTGTAAGATGGTGAGAAGTGCTATGGAGAACACTAAAGCACAGCAGGGCAACAGCATACCAGTGACATAGTGGTGGTAATTTTAAATAAGGTGGTCATGAAAAGCCTGACTGAAGTTATGTTTGAACAGGAATTGAAGTTTGAGGTGTTAAGGAAGTATTGGGCATGGGTCTATAGTCCAGAGAATAGAATCCAGGTTGAGAAATGAAGGTAATAACGAACCAAAAGCTCAAATCGAAGTATCCATTAAACTGGGTGAAAACGTTCATGTGTGGTGTCCAAAAGATAAAATATCTGTCCTAGTTTTCAATTGTTGCTTTAAGAAGTTACCATAAACTTAAGTGACTTAAAACAAATTATCTTACAATTCTGTAGAAGGCCCACATGGGATTAAAAGAGTGTTGGCAGGATAAGTTCCTTCTCAGAGAATGTTTCCTTGCTTCTTCCAGGTACCCCAGGCTGCTCACAATCCGCTGATTGTGGCCCATGCCTCCATCTTCAAAGCTAGCAATGTTCCATTCCTCTAACCTCGGCCAGAAAAGGCTCTGCTAAAAAACTGCTACTAGATTAGACTCTCCCAGCTTATCCAGGATATTCTCATCTAAAAATCCTAACTACGGGGATGGGAATATAGCTCAGCGGTACAGTGCTTGCTTAGCATGCACCACACCCTGGTTTCAATCCCCAACACTGCAAGAAAAAAAATCCTAAACTTAATCACATCTTCTAAATCTCTCACCATTTAAATCCAAGGATTTAGGATGTGAACATCTAGGGGGGACACTATTCTGCAAATTAACTGAAGCATTTTAAAGGAGTCAACTATGTTGTGTTGATGTCAAAAAGTTATGAAGAGCTGGGCATGGGGGCACAGTCAGCATCACCATGTCATGTTCAGCATTCAGGTGAGGCAGAGAATTAACCTTGAGTTCAAGACCAACTACATAGTGAGTGAAGGCCAGCTCGAATTACATTGTGAGGCTGTCTCAAACACAAAAAAAGGTATGAGAATTGACCATTGTACAAAGTACCATGGAGGTTCTAACAATCTATTAGCAGACCCCATGGAGTAAAAATCTCTGAAGTGGATGCAAGAAAAAAGTAGAGCATATAGGTTGCGTTTTGCTACAAACGGAAGCAGAACGGTAGTTCTTGGGTCAAATGGGGGTTTTGATATAGAAGAATTAACAGAATGTTTGTAGGCTGATGCAAAAAATCTAGCAGAGGGGCCGGGGATTTAGCTCAGTGGTTTCGCTGCCTGCTGCGCAAGCGCAAGGACCAGAGTTCCATCCCCGATACCAAAAAAAAAAAATCTAGCAGAAGCAAAAGTTAATGAACAGGACAGATGATTGAGTAAATCCTGGTCCTTTACACAGGTAAGGGGTAGAATCTACAGGTAAGGGGTGGAAGCGCTTGCCTTAAATAAGGAAAGGCCAATCTGTCTATAGTAACTAGAAGAGAGCACAGATGCAGGTGGGTGGGTAAATGTGATGATAGGAGCCTGTGGAAATTTTTCTATTTTCTAAATTTAAAAACAGGTCAGAAACGGAGGATGGGAAAAGGCGCTAAAAATTTAAGTCTTAGCTGGCATTTTGGTATATACCAATAATCCCATCTACATGGGGAGCTGAGGCAGGATTAAGTTTGAGGACAGCCTGGCCAATTTAGCAAGACCCTGTCTCAATTTTTTTAAAAAAAGAACAGAGATGTAGCTCAGCGGTAGAGTGCTTTCCTAGCATGCACAAAACCCAGGGTTCAATCTCCAGCACACACATACAAAACAAACAAAAAAAATCATGTCTTTAAGAAAAAAACAGCTGGGCATGGTGGCACATAATCCCAGCACTTGGGGGGCTAAGACAGGATTGCCACAAGTTTGAGACCAGCCTTGGCTACATAGCAAGGTCAAGGATAGCCTGAACTACACAGCAAGTCCCTATCTCAAAAAACCAGACCAAAGAGCAAATAGGATAGAGCAAAGTAGTAGGATTGAAATGATATTAAGGTCTACATGAGGTCAAGACATCAGAGACTAGGACCGGGCATTTAGCTCAGTGGTTTCGTTGCCTGCTGCGCAAGCGCTAGGACCCGAGTTCAATCCTCAGTACCCAAAAAAAAAAAAAAAAAAAGACATCAGAGACTGAACTATCATGTTCATTTGCAAAAGTGTCTCAAGTGCAGAGAGTGGAGTACTGAACTTATACAAAAATGGAGTTTGGCCACTATAATGAGGCAAGGCAATTTTCTGTATAGCCAGGATTATCAGAACAGGCCACAGGATCTATACTATGCTGAGAATGAGGTAAGGACACAAGAATTAGGCAACAAAACCAAAGAATTTTAAGTAACAAAGTACAACCACCCATTGTAACTGCTTATGTCTACTTATCTGATTCCCCTCTCTAGACTTAGTGAGTTCCTCCAAAGTGGAATCACTGTCTTGTCTCAGCATGCAAATTTGCTATCTGAATCTCCCAAGATATTTTCAAAAATTCATTTGGAATGAGATGCTGAACTGTTTTTTTTTTTTTGGTACCAGGGATCAAACTCAGGTCCTTGCGCTTTCGCAGCAGCGGTGAAACCACTGAGCTAAATCCCCGGCCCCTGAGATGCTGAACTCTTTATGTTGTTGGGTCCAAAACCTGAACTAGAGAATGTACCATTTGTATGTAAACTATGATAAAATTTTCCTTTATTGAACACCTGGATAGCAGGAATTCTTTGACCTTCCCAATCTATTTCAATTCCTTGAAGTAAATTAGGACTCAAAACAGGCCTTGAGAATAGGAAGGAGAGAAAGGGGAGCAGACATAAACAAGACTCAATGTGGGGGTAGATAGAAAAATGCACAAAAAGCATGTAAAATATGTTTTATTGTTCTTTAAAAGGGTTCAGAGTTTGGTTTTAAATCAGGCTGCACACCTTTCATCAGTCTTGACATCTCTCTCACCAGTCAAACCGGCTTCAGCTAACAATACTTCATTTAACCCAAAAGAAAAAACTGTTCTAATTTTTAGGAAAAAAATCCAATTCTGAGAACAATTAACATTATTCTGTAATTTAAGACAAAATGAGGGCTAATGTTTCTTGTTGCTTTATACATACTTCTCATACAGAACCAGGAATGTAATTCTCCTAACTCAAGCAGGCACTGATACTGATGGAACACTATCGAGCCACACACAAGCAAACATGTGCGCGTGTACCCACAAACACATGCGCACATGCATACATGCACACACACACACCACACTCTCTCTTCCTCCAAACAACAAAATTCAGAGCATGTCAAATGGAAAAGGTTTGTGATGGTATTGACCAAAACCCTTGGAGTCAACAGTCTATCTGAATTAGAGGGTATGATGTTTTGACCTTGACTCTATGACAAAGAAATCTATTGTCATGTTCAGAAATAAAATTTTTGTATAGTACCATCATTTTTTACTTTAAAATTCTAGAAACAATGTCAAAAATCATTATTTTGTTTTGTTTCCTGGGATGAGAGAGGAGAGAATCTAGATTTGCATTTAGCTAAAAAATCAAAACAACTCCGGCAACAGGAAATAGGCAGTTCACATAGCCGGCCAACATCTGAGGTATCATCAATGTGAGACAAGGTTCCAGTCCATTTCTACGGCCCAGCTGATACTTACAAAGTGGGACCTTTTGGCTCTGCACAGTACTTCTGGCAGGACAAGATGACTCTCAGCCTGTACTCAGAGCCTTCCAAGCAGGGCATGGTTAAGTATGTAATAGTTAAGTGAAAAGAGAGCAGAAACCCCTGATGGTGCCCCTCCACTTGCTCTGTCAATACACTCTGGTTACAACTGCCTTCCACAAATAAGGAGATAAACAGCTTTTCTAGATCAACACATTGAATCCAGCTGGGAATTTGCAAAAAATTGCTACTCCACCATTTCACAAGCAACACAGTCCAACACTCATTGGGTTACCTGATGTCTCTCTTCTACCCTGTTAAGAGCCTGTGGACACCTACTCACTAGGCATTGGTGGTTCTGAACCAGTGATTTTTTTAAATCTCAAAAAGAACCTAGTAAGAAAATAACAAGGCAATCAGTACTTAAACTGAACTGTATATATAGGGAGAAGTCTGGAAAATAACCACCACAGGCATTTCTCAAGAACAAAATATTGTAAATTTGCTGTTGCTCCTTTGACCATTTCCGAAAATTCAGAATACAAATAATTTCTAAAATAAAAATTTTAAGCTACCAGCATTCTCTGACATCATAAGACAGAAAATCAGAGTAGTGCTATAGCCCACAGTTGAAAAGTTTGTAGAAAGTGTGCTAATTCTCTGCCTGGATATATCTTTAGTGATGGCCTAGAGTCATCCTCTTCAGAAAACAAGTTTCTGCAATACCCACTTAGCTTCATTCGTTGGGAAAGAGAACTCTACTCTCAGCTAAGCTCTTTGAGGAAAAAGACTCATCTTTAAATGCCATTTTCCCACTAATTTACCAAAACAAAAGGCAGACTACTTTGCCTAATGTTAGATCAGGGCTTTGAGAAAAAGAAACTAACATGAACACCCCATCATCAATAAAGACTAAAAGCCACCTGGATCATATAATAGTTATATATATATATATATATATATATATATATATATATATATATATATGCCATTGCTTTTTTTTTTTTTTTTGGTGTTTTTTTTTCTAAAAGTGCCCAGGTGGGCTTAAGGCTGCCAGACTGCACGCAAATCTACAGCAACAAGGGCTTCTCCTATTCCATCTACAATGTGTATAGGGGAAGGGAGAGGACAGGAGAGAAAGAAGGGGAGAAAATATACCCTTCTTCCCCCTAAAAAAAAAAAAAAAAAAAAAAATCCCACCACAAGCAGATCTACGTGCCAAGCACAATGGAAGAATGTGCTCCCCAAGCAGATGGTTATGCACAGGCTAATATTTTGCTGGTTTTCCTTAAGAGATCTATTTTGAAAAAGTTAAAAAAGACAAGAGATTTTGAAATAATTCAATCCTGGCTGAAATTAAAACTCCAAAATTAGGAGCAAAATCATCCTTCACTGAATTAACCCCTTTTCTCTTTCTCATTTTCTTTTCTTAAACATTTTATTTATGTTATTAAGGGATTTGTCTGCTTTTTTCCAATCATTAGGAGAGTGGTTGAGAAGTACTGAATCCATCATCACTACTTTGATGACACAGGTAAGATTTCAGATTCACATTTCCAGGTAGCAAGAGTTCCCTCTAAATGCCACAATTGAGTAAGCCTTCGTTTATGTTTCTTTCTACTGTACACAGCAATGCCCATTGGTCTCTCTGAAGCGTAATCGCATCTTAGGTCGGTATTTCTCCAAGTAAAGCAGCTGTTTGGAATTGAACGCTCCCCTTCTCTTTCTGAAAATACAAGAATGGCAAAGTTTATTATGTTTTTTTTTTAAAAAAGAGCTGTCTGATTCACTGAAATGCATTATTTATGGCTTAAGGTCTTTTTACTAACTCCACCCTGCTGAGATGAGGATACTTCCCACAAAACATCACTTATTGTTTTTCTTTTTTGGTACCGGGGATCGAACTCGGGTCCTTGTGCTTGCGCAACAGGCGGCAAAACCACTGAGCTAAATCCCCAGCCCCATCACTTATTTTTTTTTGGTACTGGGAATTGAACTCAGGACCTTGCACTTGCCGGGTAGGCGCAGCACCACTGAGCTAAATCCCTGGCCCAACAAGACATCACTTTTTAACAATCTAAACTGTAATATAAACTTTGTGAACCTTCTTATTAGAACAGAAAATCTATCGCTTCTTGGCCTTTTGGCTAAGATCAAGTGTAGAACAGAAAATCTTCTTCGTGTACTGACATTAGTCTATTTAAATAAAGATCAAAATGGTTTATCCAGAGACATCTGACCACACTCTTCCCAATTAGATTAATATACCTTCTAATTAGCAGGAAATATTTCAGATACTTAAAAAAAAAAGCTGGGTGTGGTGTCATATGCCTATAATCCCAGGACTCAAGAGGCTGCAAAAGTTCACTGTAAGTTCAAGGAGGATCACTGCAAGTTCAAGGCCAGCCTGGGCTACACAGCAAGATTTTGTCTTTTAAAAAAAATTGGGGCATAGTGGGGCACACCAGTGATCCTAGCACTTTTTTTTTTTTGGTACTGGGGATGGAACTCAGGACCTTGCACTTGCGAGGCAGGTGCGGTGCCACTGAGCTAAATTCCTGGCCCAACCCTAGCACTCAAGAGTGAGGTGGGAGGTTCATAAATTGAAGTCCAACCTGCACAACTTAACAAGACCCTGTCTGAAAATACATTTTAAAAGGGCTGGAAATGTAGCTCAGTGTGAAGACCCTAGATACAATCCCCAGTACCATACACATACAAAGATGAAGAAGCAGGTTCGAGATCTACACCAAAATGTTAACTATGCTAAAGCTGCTATCATACATTTCATGCCTTCTTTCAGTCTTTTTTCTTTCCTTTTCTACTTTTTTGAGTACCAGGGATAGAACTCAGAACCATGCACATGCAAGGCAGGCGGCGGAACCACTGAGCTAAATCCCCAGCCCATTTTCTTTCCTTTTAAGGGCTAAAAGGAAAAAGCAAAACAATAATTGACAAAGAATTCTAGACAACAAAATAGCATGGCCTGTTATCCAGATTTTGTGCAGGAACAGGTCAATTAGCAGTCCCAAGTAAATCAGCTGCTCCTCTGTACATTCTTCTTGCTGTCATACAAAGCTGCATCTGGAAGATGCTCTGGAGGGCTGGGGATTTAGCTCAGTGATTCCACTGCCGGCCTCGAAAGCACAAGTTCAATCCCCGGTACCAAAAAATAAATAAATACTTTTTTTAAAATGGAAGATACTCTGGAATCCATTAAAAGGGGTACTAAATCAATGAGATGTTATCTAACTGTTCATTTTTCAAGATTCTTAGACATTCAAACCATATAATGGACACACCCTAAAATGTACAAATTTGACACCTATCTTTAAACCGAGGAGCCAGCATTACTGAGTCTCCTTATCACTTGCTCTAATTTTTCTCCCCTGTGGTGCTGGGATCAAACCTAGGGTCTTCTGCATGCTAGATAAGTGCTCCTCCACTGAACTACATTCCAACCCTGCTCTAAATTTTGTCTATCTTCAAACAGTATTTTAAGCTAGAACAGCAAATTATTCTATACTACAAATGGATACTTTCCATAATTCCTTCCCCATGCATAATTTTTCTTTATGTGCCTCTACACTAAAACCTCATACTCACTGTCTTATAAACTGAACTGCATCTTCATACTTCATTCCACATTCAATCAAAGCAAGTGCAACCAACACAGGTGCCCTGCAAATAGAAATGCATTTGTAAATATCCACAAACCACTGAAAAGGAAGAATTTTGTAAATCCCAGTACTACGTGTTTCCAAGACAAAGCAAAGGTTGCACTTTTGTTTTTCCTATATATTAAAATATCTGGTATTTCCTATGCAGTAAAAATATCTCTATAATTATAACATCTACGATATTATCATTTTTGGTAACACAGTTAACTTCTAAATTTAAGAGATCTTTGCTCTTTAAAACATCACCACATTACAACTCAAAATTTTCTCATCATTATATATCACCAAAAATTCATTATCTTTAACCATTATCACAGTAAAATAAATGGCCAAAAGTACTATCTCGAGGGTCTTGGAATTTTCATTACAAAGTGACTTTAGTATTTTCTTAGCAAGAGTCTCAGTTTTTCAACTGAATCCTGTTGATGAGCTAAGTGAGTCCCAAAGAATAATCAGGAACAGTTCTTCCTGTGTTTTCTTAAAATTTAACAAAGAAAATTATGTTTTGTGGTGTTTTGTTTTGGAGACAGAGTCTCACTATGAAGCTCACAGCTTCACTATGAATTCATTATTTAGCCACGAGGCTAGCCTCAAACACACTGCGATCCTCCTGCCTCAGCTCCCAAATGCTCGGATTATAGGCATGCAGCACCACGCCCAGGTCAGAAATTATGGTTTGTGTTTTTTTTGGTATCAGGATCGAACTCGGAACCTTGTGGTTTCAAGGCAGGCAGTGAAACCACTGAGCTAAATCCCCGGCCCTAGAAATTATGTTATTGTTGTTTTGGGGTTTTTTTGGTACCGGGGATCAAACTCAGGACCTTGTGCTTGCAAGGCAGGCAGTGGAACCATTGAGCTAAATCCCTGGCCCAAAATTATGTTTTTTAAAAAGCCCAACTTTGGACAACGAGGATAGCTACTGATAAAAAAATTTCCCCAAGTAAAGTTCTAACACTATATTCTGCATTCAGGGTAAGGACTAAACTTCTGACCTTATGAAGACACTGTACCATACTTAAATGGAGATAAAGAGAGCTAACAACCTGAGTCACCACCACCTTGAGGCAATGGCAGCTTACACTACTGTTCTGAGTTAAAGTGCATGTCACAAAGCGGCATTTAATCTGCTATTGATAACTGATGCAACACCATCCCAACAATGCTTAGAGAAAAAGCAATTTTCATTGTTTATATGTCTCCTCTTAAAAGTTTAAACTTTGGTTATCTACTCTCTATTAACTTCCCATTCATCTCAATCCAAAATTAATATGGAGACTCTTTAACCTCTAAAATGATTTTAATTTTCTTGCCAATTTCAATGACCTAAACTTTTGATTATTTAAAATGGGTAAACATTTTTTAAACTAATACAATATGGCATCAGAATTAGACAATCAGATGAAATACAAAAGGCTGTTTTGAAAATCATTACACTAGCTTTTGCTCTCTTTCCAGTAATTTAATATTATTTAGTATAATATAGGCAAGTCTCTACAAAGTAAAATTTTCAAATGGCTTACTTAAGCATGATAATGAACTTAGACAAAAGATAAATGTTTACCTTCCCAATCCTGCAACACAATGCACTGCAACACAGCAACCTGGCTCTTCACGAAATTTGGTTTTTAACAGGTTCAGCCAATCATCTACTATCTGATTAGGGGGTGGAGCTCCATCATCAAATGGCCAATCCTGAAAAGAAATGATCTCCTACATTAAATTGTTATTTTCTTTTTTTTTTTTTGGTACCAGGGATCGAACTTGGGTCCTCGTGCTTTCGGGGCAGGCAGTGGTAAATTGGTATTTTCTGTAGGACTGATATCCTACTACAGAAGAGTTATACATTGTAGACAAGACAGGCCTACTAACTATACCATATGTATCTATTATTACAGATCTGATCATTGATGAAAAATTATCCAAGATTGAAATTTAAATGTGTTAAATAAGTCTCCTTAATAAAATGCAATGTGTCACATGTATCTAAATTTATTTTATAGAAATCTCCATCAGAGTCATGGGAGCTAGTGTTCTTCCATGTATTTTATAAGTAGTAATTAGATGCAACAGAGAAAGCTATAATTAAAGCCAAAACCAAGTAAGAGAAGACAAACACATAGTAATATGATTTAAATGTGCACTGTGGCAAAGAGGACCACCTGGAGTCTCATTGGTCTCTATAAATATTTTTGAAGATTATCTCCCAAATGACTCAAAAACATATCTTCTTTAGAGAAAGACTCACTACTATCTTCAAGAACTAGTGAATCTAGGCCATGCATGGTGGCCCACAGCTATAATCCCAGCATTCAGGAGGGTGAGGCAGGAGGATCACTGCAACTTCGAGGCCAGCCTGGGCTACATAGTAAATCCAAGGCCAGCCTGAACTACATGAGACCTTGTCAAAAAAAAAAAAATTAGCACATCTAATAGAAACATACTCTTTGTGCTTATTAATTTTTTTTTTAAACGCAGGTAGCCAATATTTAAACCTCTGCCTAAATTACATATATCTCATTTAACAAAGACCGTGCCACATGATTGGTTCCTAAGCAAATTTTTTTTTAAGATTCATCAGTTTCGGATGTCTTTCAACTCCAAGTTACTGTAGGGGCAGAAATTTACCTTCCTTGCAAAAGGTCCTACGAAATCAACATAAATGGGTATGACTCACATTTTATAGATTTTCTTTTCTCCTAGGAACAGAAACATTAGTTGGGAATTTTTTAAAAACATAAGGCTACTCTAGTGAGTCTGAATAAGAACACTTTAAGATACTAGAGAAGGAAAAAGAAAAGCAACAGAGCACTAAATTGATTCTGCATTCATTATTGGAACGACTAGAACACTTCATGTAGCCCATTAGCCACAATAGCACATTATGTTTGAATTGTCAACTATGCCCCATAATTAAAGGGCTGTCAGTGTTATAAATGTTATACAGTGTTATAAGTGTTATGTTACTACAGATTTAACTGTAAATAGCAACAAAATCTGTAAGCACCTTAGTCAAAAGCCTCCTTTAATACTCCCTAAAATGCACCTAGTTAAGAAACAAATTTTTAAAAAATGCTTCCCTTACCTGTAACTAGTTTCTATTTATTAAAAAAAAAAGCATTTTGTTTAATATCTGAACCTCAAACTGGCATAGCCAAAACCACCATTAGTCTGTTCCAATGTATCTTTTATTTTTTTCTTTTGGTTTTCTTGAGACAGGATCTCACTACGCAGTCCAGGATGGCCTTGAACTCACTATGTAGCCGAAGCTAACCTCAAACTTGTGGCACTTCTCCTGCCTCAGTCTCTTGAGTGCTGGGATTATAGGCATATACCACCATCCTTGGCTCCAATGTGCCTTTGATTTGAGAGAGCAAAGGATTGAAAAGATCTTATTTGGGGGATGTTCTCTTATGTTCCAAACTCTCTTCACCAGACAAACATAAATTAACTCCATCTTAAAACTCTGTGTAGGAAAAGGAAATTCCACACTTAACACTAAATGCCCTTTATTTTTTCCTCAAGCTTAAGTTAGACCTTTAATTTCATCTGATCACACAACTATTTAAAAGAAAACAAAAAGCTCAATTTAAAGGCCTGGAATAAATCCCAGACATACCATTATCATCCACAAACTAGTTCAGATTCTTTAGTTCACTTCTATTTCACAAATGTTTTTACCAACATTACTGATTCAAGGAGACTATGGTCAATCCAAAGTCATTTTCTCACCCTGTCACTATCAAAACAAGCTAATTTCTCATCTACCCGTTGTAGGCCATACACACAATACATGGAAATGAACTGGTATTCAGCTTAATTTCTAATTTTAAATTTTAAGAAAACCAGAAACCACAGGGCTGCATTTTACGTTTACACTTATCCCCAATGATTTCCAGCCCATGAACCATTTATAAATGGGAATGTAAGCACATCATTATCATGCCACACTAGTAAAACAAATTTTTTAAAACAATGTTTGTTTTTACCAAAACATACGGATCAGACATGAGATGGTTGTGCTACCAATAGGAAATTTATTGCTTACATAAACTGCCTTCCCAACCACTCACCCATGTAATAGTCTACAGAACTAACCACTTTTCAGTAAAAAATAGGAACATGACCTTGAACTAATATATTCCTTTTACTTTCTCACTACCTGAAGAACTGTACAAGACGTGCAGTTCTTTTCCTAGTACACTGTCTTTCTACAATCAAATCAAATAGCTTTACGACACCTAAGACTATGAGGTAATTTCATTCAATGGTCCTAAAAGCCACTCCCATGATTTAGGAGTGATTTAGGAGTAAACTATTTGGTGAAAAAAATTAAAAATTTTAACAAATATGAAGCTCCTATTTTCTCTGAAACAAGATACTTAGGTAATAACAAGGAATTCAAAATAATTCAGTAACTTTGTGTTCAAACTGAATTGCAAAAGAAACTAATCTCAAAAAGCTCTGCAGAAGCAAGCATGGTGGCACACACCTATAACCCCAACACTTGGGTGGCTGGTAACAAAGAATGTCTGGTTGTAGCCAAGCATGGTGCTACATGCCTGTGATCTCAGCATTCTGGGAGGCTGAGGCAGAAGGATCACAAATTCAAGCCCACCCTGGACAACTTAGTGAGATCCTTTCTCAAAAAATGAAAAAAGAGGCCTGGGATATAATTCATTAGTGCCATGTCTGCCATGCAAGCTCAAGGTCCTGAGTTCAATCCCTGGTACTGCAAAAAAAAAAGAAGGGGAGGGAGGAGGAGAAGAGAGAGGGTGGGGGGATGCAGCTCAGTGTAAAGGTCCTGGGTTCAACTCCCAGTACCATACACACACCCAAAAAAAAAAGCTTATGGAAATTACTTTCAAGTATATTTAAACTAGTAGTCTAGGAACAAAAGCTAAATACTGCATCAATTTTCCAAATCAAATTTTTATTTTCTTGAGTTGTGCATTAAATTTTCCCTTTTTATTTGTTGAAAATACTCTGCATCTGTAGATTTTTAAAGACAAAACTGTCAATGTACTAAGCCAAAGGAATTTTAAAAGATCATTACCAATACTTTATCTCCTATCATAACCTTTTTTAAAAAAAGCAAAATTACTGAGTGTAAAGTTTTATAAATATCATTGAAAGGTACAACTTATTTGTAGTGAAAAACTAAAATACTACACACTCACTAGAACATGGATTCCTTCTTTTTCAACTGGAGCTTTATCATATGTGGCATCACAAACTCGAACCAAAGTTGTCACTCCATACTTCTTGAGTTCCTTTAAGGAAAAACAATTATAAGGGAACTTACTTTTGGAACCTGAAACCAAAGCTTCAGAAATGCACCATTATAAATTGAAACAATGAGATTTCATTCTTAGACAAAGATCAAAATTGTTCTCATTGTTGCCAGGTGTGGTGGCACATGCCTGTAATCCCAGCCCTAGGGAGGATGACAGTGTGAGGCCAGGATGAGCAACATAGTGAGTTTGAGGCCAGCCTGAACAACACATCAAGACCTTGTCTCAAAAACCAAACAAAAAATCGTTCTCACTGTGGTAACATAAATATCATGAACACTTAAACACTGAATAGAAGGTAAATAAGGCTCATCTTTTCTTTAAGGCGGGGGGGGGGGGGGGGGGGGGGTTTAAGACAGGGTCTCACTATGTAGTTCAGGCTGGCCTTGAATTCACTATGTAACTCAGGCTGGCCTTGAACCCCCAGCAATCCTCCTGCCTCAGTCTCCCAAGTGCAGGGCTTACAGGTGTGTGTCACCACACTCGGCTTAAGACTCATCTTTCTAAAGAGCAATTTGGTAGCATAACACAAAAACTTTAAAAGTTTACATATACTTCCACCTAGAAATTCTACTTCTTGGAATGTATACACAGGAAATAATTTAAAATATATACAAGATTCAAGTAGCAGCATATTCACCACAGACTATATGGAATAGTAAAAAAATGAAAATAGTATTACAGTCCAGAAACAAGGGAACAGTTACAGGAAGCAATACATATCCATACAGTAAATACTAAGACAGTATGAAAATAATACTAAGGAAGCTGGAGAATATTTTTTTAAATGTTATCATCTTATCTGTATAAATACATACATAAATACACAAAAAAATCTAGAAGCAAGCTATTAACATTAAGTTTAAACTCTTATTTTGCTTTTCTTGAGAGGAAAGGTGGTATATTAAAAAGACAGCTAATGCACAATTATAGACCTTGCTCCTTTAAAACCTGTCCAGCAGTGAGCACCTGAACCAGTAACTACTTATCTTCAAGGGGCCACCATCTTTTTACAGTGGTATTAGAGTGGCCTTTGCCACTTTTCAAGTCTACAGCCAAGGAACCTACAGGCTGAAATAATTCACATAATTCAGCCAGATTTAAAGGAGACTTACAGACCTGGAATCAACTTGTACATTGTATAAAATTAAGAACACCAAAGAATTTTAAGTATAAAATAAGCAGGAACGGTGCTCACTATGGCAGCACCTATTATAAAATAAGCAAGAATAGTGATTTTAAAAAGTATTATTCAGTTATCTCAAGAGTAAAGTTTTTTTTTTTAAGTTATTTTAATTACTTAGGGACTGATACAAAAGTGACATATTATACTGAGTTAGGAGTTCTGTGTTTCAAAGTACAAATAAAATCATATCAAAATGGCCAGGTGTGGTGGCACACGCCTATAATCCTAGCACTTGGGAGGCTGAGGCAGAAGGATTACCACAAATCAGAGGTTAGCCTGGGCTACACAGTGAGTTCAAGGCAGGCCTCAACTATACAGATGAGACCTTGACTCAAAACAAAAACAAACAAAAAAATCATGTTAAAATGAACTTCACAGTTTTTCTTTGAAAGGTTGTGATAGATTTTTTTTTGTTTAATGGTAAGAATTTGTGACTAAATTAAAACCTCTTTTGGCCTCAGCTTTGCCCATATGCCTCCTACCCTACCTTTCTGTAAAATGAGAATCCCTAGGAGATCATCCAATTCTGTCTATTCCATAAATCAATAATCACATCTAGACTGAAAAAAATCTGGAAAAGATTTAAGTTTATATTCAAATGTTTGCTGAATGATGAGCTTCTCTATAACCAATGGGGGGTGGGGGGGACTAAGGATCTGACATGATGCTACCTGTAATTTGGGAGTATGTATGGTTTTTCCAAGTTTCTAGATCCATGCGTACGACTACTAAGTAGTTCTGGGGTGACTTTTCATCAAATGTGGTTAGAACCTTTGAGGTGTATCATGACCTTTAGTATGAAAGGTCTGGGTTGAGTGTCAGTTCTACTACGAACAATCTGCCATTAGGTAAATTACTAATTGGCTCTGAACCTCAGTTTTGTCATCTGCAATAATTACGGTACCTGTATCTGTGACCTTAAACACAAACACTGTTTATTGCAATGCTGAATACATACTGTGCTCAATACACCTTGTTTTTAATACTGAAAGTATGACAAAAAAACTTAATAAATGTAGAAAGGACAGAGAAAAACCATTAGTTAATTAATTTCTACAATATTCCCAAATTCCAAAAATGTTGTTTCAAAAATTCACTGTAACTAACAACCCAATTTAAGCCAGATTGGTGGGCTAGCCATCCATACTCCAATTACAGAGATTTTTTTTTTTTTTTCAGTAGTGCTAGGGATTGAACCCATGACCCTATGCTTAAAGCTAAGTAAGCACTCTACCACCAAGAACTTTAACCTAGCCTTCTAATTATAGGGATATTTGGTTTTGGGGGGAGGGGGGAGGGTTTGAGACAGGGTCTCATTCTGTAGCTCAGGTTGGCCCTGAACTCACTATGTAGCCCAGACTGATCTCAAAACCAACTGACACCTCAGCCTCCCAAGCACTGGGATTACCAGTGTGTAGCACCACACCCAGCTGGGATTTTTTTTTTAAACAATGTTAATTAGCAAAGGATTTTTCCCTATAAATCAATGCCCAAAAGATTAACCAGTCTTACCTCAGTGAACTTGTTGAGAGTAGCATTAGTGGGGTTATGAGTTATCAGAAAACGCATGTTCTCGTAGGAGATCTCCACGGGGGCTGGACGGTTCATTATGGCAAATAAAAGTGTGAGCGTGCGGTGCGTGTGTGATGGGGACAATGAAAAAAAAAATCAACAAATCTTGAAATGTTTCACAGCAGAAAACATTAAAAAGACCACTAAAATGCCTAATATGGATCAGTATTTTATCTATTAACTTGTTTATTCCTTAGGAGGCTTCTCTTCAAGATAAGCAGAAGGATTTAGAATCCACTTGATATTGGGCCTCAAGGTCTGCAGATGGATACCTTCGGACTCCAAAAAACTCCCACTACATACAAAACTTAAGCAGCCTTTACTACATTTAGGCACTAGTGAGACAAGTTAAAAGTGTAGGTCGTTCTCCACTTTTTTTTTACTTGATGCTTAATTTTACTGGAGTCATTAAAAGAAAATGCTTGCAATTTTTTTTTTAAAAGCCAACTATTTCTGAGGCCAGTCTCGGTGTCCAGAGTCTTCAAGGCAATGTTAATTATGGCACATAGAACCCCCAAGCTCACTTGTCAGCGAAAACGCTGTGCTGAGCCTGGCAGAAGTCTGCCCTCACACTCAGAATCGCCATAAATGTGCAACGTATATTCCAACGAAAAACCTGAGGGAGAAAAGCATAAAGAAAATGAAATAAGGTTGACAGCAAAGAGAACACAATGTCTTAAATTATTTAAGAGCCAAAGACATGTGCAATGTTACCAATTCCAGACTACTGCCATCTCTGAAGAATAGGATAAAGAGGTATACCAAGAGTTTTAAAAATCAGAAACTCAAAAGTATGTCTTTCCTTTTTCAAAACTGGTTTGATGAAGTTTCTGTGCAGAAAGATTACTTTTTTTTTTTTTGGCAGTAATGGGAATCTAATTCATAAATAATTTTTGTTCTGCTTGTTTGTTGAGATAAGATTTTGCTATGTAGCCCAGGCTGGGCTTAAAACTTGTGATCCTCCTGCCTCAGTCTCCAATAGCTGGGATTACAGGCATGCTCTACCACACCCAGGTCTTTGTGAGCTTTTATAAAAAGGGTCCATGGAGGGAAGGCTTTTTTTAAGTACCTTTAACCAGTTTTAAATTATTTAAACGAGCCTGGGTATGGTCTGAGCTCAAATTCAAACTGAAGTCTTCCACTGGCCATGTGTTTTTTCCAATGTATCACCAATGCCTGCTGACCTAACTAGTATATAAACCCCATCTTCTCTTTCCTAGTCCAATTTACCTTTTTACTTTTTTTCCCATTACCTCAAGAGTACAAAGTTGTCCAGAGGTCACTGATTCACACAGCATTCTGGTTTCCCCACTACTAACCCTACCCAAGATACAAGGCAAGAAAAAGTAGCAAAATTTTAAATATTTTAGGTCTGCTGCTCTGAAACACAGTAATCTTTATAGCTGGCTCAGTCTGAGAATATCAATATAATCATAAATTCCTCTGGAAACAGACACGGTCTAGATTCTCACGCTTGCCTCTTCCCTAAACCACCAATAAATGCTTAAATCATGGCTAGGGACATAGCTCTGTATAGAACTCTCCCCTTGCCTAACACACCTAAGAAAGACCCTGTTCTGAGTGGGCCAAAAATAGTCCAGGTTCTTGTGCATGACAATCTAACTGTACTACCTGTGTTCAATTACCCAGCACCAAAAAAATAATAAACGAAAGTCTCTAAAAAGGATTGTGACCTGATAGAAAGACATGAAAGATATTGGCTATTTCAGTAAGAAACAAATACAGACAAGCACCTAAGGTCTATCAACTTTCAAATCTATTCTAAAGTCTTTAATAACTTTCTAGGTATTCTTAATGGTATTATTTTGTAAGTTGCACACTTGCAATATTACCATGGATACAAACATAAAACTAAAACATTCCTAAAATATGAAAGATATACATGAAATTCAAAAGAATTAAGAACTTAAATAATACCAGCCAAACATGGTGGTCCATATCTACATCCCAACCCTAGGAAGCTGAAATCGAGGGATCACAAGTTCGAGCCCAGCTTCGACAACTTTGGGACTTAGGGACACCCTGTCTCAAATCTTTAAAAAAATTTTAAAGGGCTGAGGATCCAGCTCAGTGCAAAGGAAGAATTTCAGGGCCAGGGATTCAGCTCAGTGGTTCTGCTGCCTGCCTCACAAGTGCAAGGTCCCAAGTTCGATCCCCAGTACCAAAAATAACCAAAAAAAAAGGAAGAATTTCAATACTACCTCAGAATAAGATACTACCTACTGCAAAAATATAAAACTTTCACTCAAAATTAAGAAAAACAAAAATATACAGCACTACTTTTTCTAACTCTAATTCCAACTATAACCCCAAAACACAGTCATCTCAGATTACACTCACAAAGATTTTATAGAGTACTCCTTAGATATTCAAGGAATTTCAAAACTAGGAGAAATGTAAGAAGTAAACTACTCCCAGCCAGGTATGATGGAACACACCTACAATCCCAGCCCTCAGAGGGCTGGGGCGGGAGAATCCAGGCCAGCCTAGGCTATTTAAAGTAGTGAGTTCAAGGCCAGCCTGAACTACAATGAACTACTCGGACTTTTAAAAGCCAAAATAAAGATGTTTAGGATTCAAAAAGGTTAAAATAAATTAACTAAAACCATATTGCTAACTACAGCAAATCAAGGACAGGATCCCAGCTCTCCTTTCCTAAAATATTCTTTCAATTATGGACGTACCCATATACTTTTCAAGTCACAATCCTTTCCATGCAAGTATAACTTTTCTTCAACTATCTGCTTGGATGATCATCTGCAACTCTGTGACCTTACAAGTGGGCATAATTAAAATAACTATTCAAAGAACAATGGTTTGCATGCAGTACAGAGCAAAACACAAGGAAATTCTAACCTGTCTGAATCCCTTTGATTTGATGACATTATCACAGCCAATGTGTGTTAGCCGCGTAAAAGCAAAGAAAGACCCACATTGTAGTGGCGACCAGGCTTAAAAAGTTACAGCTCTAGCATTGAAATTTTCTACCTAGTCAACTAGTATTTGTCTGCTCAGCAAACAGAACAAGCTTTATCCCTTCTTGCTTCTCCAACCTCATTTTGGAAGAACCATTTTCAAGGATAAGAATAATTCATTATTAGATTTTCATTTCTTAATACTGAGAGCCCCCAACAAAAGATTTTTATGCCGAAAGAAACAGTATGTTCTATCAATGTTATATACATGATTTTTTAAAAATCAAGTTTCATTGGACATGGTGCCACACGCCTATAATCCCATTCAAAGGCTCAGGCAGGAGATGATCATGAGCTTGAGGCAAACCCAAACTACACAGTGAGACCCTGTATCAAAAAAACAACAACAAAAAACCAAGTTTCTGTTCCCTTCTCCCCAAGAGTCCAACTATACATCAACGGTAAAATTTTTGCACCTGTCCGTTCAGTTAAACCAATGTTAACTCTGGTGACACACTTAATGCAAATTCAACAGCCTGTAAAAAAAAAAAAAAAAAAAAAAAAATCATAATCTACTACAGCTGGGAAGTACTCAGAAGTTACAAAGCCTATATTTGAGCATAAATTCTGCAGCTCTACATCATACAGGAAAAGCTTTCTTATAAAGTTCTCTCTGACATTAATTCTGCTCTACCTACTTAAATAAAAATTGATCACTGGGCTGGAGATGTGGCTCAGTGACAAAACATGTGCTCAGTACACTCAAGGTTTTGGGTTCAATCTCCAGCATTGCTCTCCCCCCAAAAATTGCTTACCAGGTATTGTTATACATTATATATGATACATAACAACAGTCAAACTCAAATATGCACCCAAATAATCTTTTATCTTTTATATAGTCTACCTTTAAAAATGTTTTATTTGGGACAATGCCATTTCCTAGGCAATACTTCAGTCTTTAACAAAAGAATATAACTTCCCTGAAGATTAGAAAGGATGGTCTGGGACAGAGATACTTTTCAATTAAGAAAGGAAGGCGGGTCGGGGATTTAGCTCAGTGGTTCTGCCGCCTGCCTTGCAAGTGCAAGGACCCAAGTTTGATCCCAGGTACCCCCCCAAAAAAAAACATCTTAGAAAGGAAGCCAGGAGGGAGGGAAGACATAAAGTGGAAAAAATGAATAAAGAGAGCTGGAAAAAAAGAAAGTAAGAAGTATCCTAACACACTGACACAGTGCACTGACCAATAAGACTAAATCAGTGACATGAGACTACTCTTTGAGGAAGTGTATGTCAAAGTTTAAATATCCATTGCCAATATTCTACTGTTAATATCTACCTAGATAAGAATGTAAAACTAAATGGATGAAACAATAAAATAGCTATCATTTAAATATGGCACAATCTTAAAATGGAAGTTAAAAATAAATCTGTTGGGCATGGTGGCACATGCTTATAATTCCAGCCACTGGAAATTATAAGGCTAGCCTTTGGTAATTTAGCAAGACCCTGTCTCAAAGTAAAAAATTTAAAAGTGGCTAGGGACATAGCTCTCTGTGATAGAGCACTTACCAAACATCTGTGAGGCCCTAGATTCCCCGTACCATATTTTTTTTTAAATCTATAATGAACTGATATGGAAAGACAACTAAAAGACACTACTAGGCAACAAGACCAAGGTGGCTGACAGCATGAACAATATATTTTGAAATATTTGTGACTATTGTATATGCTTTCATAACCATGGACTATCTGAAAGATTACAAAGATAAGAGAGTAACAGTGGTTTCCTGGGGGTACGGAGGACACGACTGGAGAATGAAGATCAGACCATAATTTCCTTGGTGCTAACATATATTTTTTGAACTGTTTTAATTTTCTCCACGTACATATATTACTTTTTAAAATTCTAGGTTGATAAAGAACCCTACAATGATTTAACTATGTTTTTAACAGTGCTATAATCAGAGGATTAGCAAAGGGCCTCCAGAGGGGTTCTGTCTCCAGGCAGGCCTGTAACTACACAATTCTACAAAGTTTCACAATTCTACAAAGTTTTCTTTTTCGTTAAAGATAATAAATAAGAGAAATCCATGCCCCACCTTAGCAACTATAATTCTAAGTTCAAACATAAATACAGAAAATTCAAAGTTATGAGGGAATTTTATAAAAGCAGCTCTATTTAACTTAACCAAAACTTACTGGGAATTCTTTTAAAAATTCTATCAATCCACTCTCAACAAGTTTTCCCCAGAGAAATCACTTTTAGCTACAAATTACATGACATAATAAATCCTCTAATTTGATGGTGCATGCCAGTACTCATCATATTAAAACAGCATATTATAGTAAAAACACATGATAAAAGAACTGTAGGTATGAGGAAATAAAATATAAAAGCAAAAGTCTAGGGCCAGGGATTTTGCTCAGTGTTTCTGCCACCTGCCTCACAAACGCAAGGTTCAAGTTCAATCCCTGGTACCCAAAAAAAAGGTCTAGGGCTGGGGACTTAGCTCAGTGGTTTCGCCCGCCTGCCTCAAAAGCGCAAGGTCCCGAGTTCGATCCCCAGTACCAAAAAAAAAGTCTAAAGAACAAGCAAGGCCAAGAGTGGTAGCACATGCCTGTAATTCCAGCACTCAGGAGACTGAGGCAGGAAGATCTCCACAAGTTTGAGGCCAGCCAGTGGTACACAGTGAGTTCAAGGATAGCCTGAATTGCATAGTGAGACTCTGTCTCAAAAAGAAAAAACAACCAAGCCTATGTTTATTGTATTACTTTTCTTACCAGAAATTCTACAGGAAGTCATACAAATTTGAGCCAGCTTAGTTTCTACAATCAGGCAAGACACAAGCATAATATGTACTGCATATAAGACTAAAATCTTGTGACAATTTTTTCTTAAAACAAATTCATTTCATATCAGTAGAGACATGTACTTCCTATCAAAATAAGTGCATATAATTCTTCAATAGTAAAGAATTTATCCAAATAAGAAGCTATATATTTTCCTTGCAAATGTTTAGTTAAGAATTAATTCAAGTGTCCACTGGACATTTGTGTCACATACTCTTAATAGGGGCAGCAAGAGCAATACAAACAAAAATTCCTTGGGCTGGGGATTTAGCTCAGTGGTTCTGGCGCCTGCCTCTGAAGCACAAGGTCCCGAGTTCAATCCCCGGTACCAAAAAAAAAAAAAAAAATTCCTGTCAGAGGCACAGGCAAGGACTTTCTAAAAGAACCCCAATGGCACAAAAAAATAATACTGAGATCAACAAATGGGACCATATCAAATTAAAAAGCTTGTGCACATCAAAGGAAACAATTAACAGCGAAGAGACAACCTATAGAATGGGCAAAATTTTTGCCAGCTACTTCTCAGAGGACTAACATCTAGAATATATAAAGAATTCAAAAAAAATTAGACCTCCCCAAAATAAAAGACCTAATCAAAAAATGGTCAACCTAAATAAACAGACAGCTCTCAGAAGTGATAGTTCAGATGGCCAATGAATACATGAAAAAATATTCAGCATCACTGGCCATTAGAGAAATGTAAATTAAAACAACACCGAGCTACTATCATATTCTAGAAAAAATGGCCATCATCAAGAAATCAAATAACAAATGCTGGCAAGGCTGGGGAGGGGAGCAATTCTACACTGTTGATAGAAATGTAAATTAGTACCAAGAGACTCATGTAATGGTACAAGATCCCAATGATGAATGTAACTGTACTGTATACCTAAAATGTACCAATAAAGTTAATGGGGAAAGAGAAGAAAAAAAAAAGAAATGTAAATTAGTACAACCACTATGGAGACATTCAAAACACTAAAAATAGAAATTCCATTCTGACCCAGCTATTATCCTTCTAGGACTCTTCCCAAAAGAGTTAAAGTCATCATATTACAGTGATACACGTTACTCATTTTTACAGCAGCACAATTTATAACAGCTGAATCTTGGAAACAGCCTATATGCCCATCAACAGATAAATGGATTAAAAAATGTAGTATTTATATGTGATGGGAGTACTACTCTCCCATAAAGAAGGATAAGCTTGAGGCATTTGTAGTAAATAGATGTACCTCAAGATCATAATGTTGGGCCGGGGATTTAGCTCAGTGGTTCCGCCGCCTGCCTCGCAAGCGGAAGGACCCGAGTTCGATTGCCAGTACCAAAAAAAAACAAAAAAAAAAACAAAAAAAAAGATCACAATGTTAAGTGAAATAAATCAGACACAATTTTAAATATCATATGGTTTCCTTTATGTGAGAAACCCAAAATATAAAAGCAAAGTAAAAGATAATTAATAGGAAATAGGGAGATCTTTATTAAATGAGAAGGAGAACAAGACACAGAGGGGAAGGGGGGAGAGAAGAGAGGGGAAATAGATTTTAAAAAGAGAATCAAAGATGACCAAAATGGAAATAGAGCTTTCTCAAATGGGAAGAACAAGAATTGGAGGAGCAAAGGGGAATGTGAGAGGAAAAAAAAAAAATTAAGGTGTATCATAAGGGCCGGAGATTTAGCTCAGAGGTGCTGCCGCCTGCCTTACAACCACAAAGTCCTGAGTTCAATCCCTGGTACAAAAAAAAAAAAAAAAAAAAGATGTATTATATATATGTACAAACTCCCTACAATAGCATGTACTAATAAAAATTAAATTTAAAAAAAATCCTGTCAGGGCAGATCTTACATTTTAGTAAGCGAAAGGGGGGGGGGCCCAAATATCACTGCTACAGAGAAAAATACAAAGTATGGAAATTAGAAGTGCCAGAGGGGAGGAGGGATTCCAATTTTTAAATAAGCCTATCAGGAATGGCCTTGCAAAAAGAAAGTGACATTTTATCCACAACCTGGGAGTGTGAGCCAAACAGATACTCAGGAGAACATTTCAGGCAAGAGAGATTAGCTATAGCAGATTATGAGGTGGGGACATGCTTGGAGGATTCCAGGAACAAGGGGCCAATGCTAAGGGAAGAGAGGACAAAGGAATGAACTGTCAGAGAAGACAGTCTTATAGGCCACTAGAAGGATCTGTCTTTTATTCAGAGAACGATTCTCCAGAATATGCCAGTAGAGGGTTTTATTCAAGAATGACAATTTATGTTTTAAAAGGATTACTCTAGCAGCTACGAAATGACAGATTATAAGAGTAGTAAGGGTAGAAGTAGGGAGGGAGATGGGTTAGGAGGCTGTTGCTATAATCCGAGATAATGGTAGCCTGGACCAAGGTAGTAGCAACAGACAAGGTAAGAGAGGGTTAGTTTTGAGATAAAAACAGACTGTACATGGAAGTCTGTGGAAGGAGAGACAAGGTTGTACGTGACTGTAAGAACTCACAGAAGCCTAATTTAACATTCAGAGCCTACTCAAACAGTAGACAGTAAAGTCTCAACCATCAAAATGATGGTTCAGTAAAGTATTACTGTGTTTACTGCATTTTGACTATTTGAGAAAGTATCTAGAGACTTGTAAACTGGAGAGAACTTACCTTTACTAAATCTTATATTCTGGTTAACTGATCTCAAAACAAAATTTTTTCTCATGACTTCCTTCAAACTTATCAGAGCCCTCCAGAAACAACTCTACGTATCCTCTGTGTTTCCTACTTTTTTCATCCTCTACTGTTCCACCAGTCCAGCCAAAATTGAAGTCATCTGGCTCCTTGAAACTTAGAAGTCTGATTCAAATTAGTAAATTTCTTTCCTTTCCCTGACTAGAGTCCTAGGGAATTCATAAAGAGTTATCCATTAGATTATATACAAATTAGGATCCAAAATATCTGTAAATAAGTTAAAAATAACAAATGGCCCTTTTTTTGGTTGTTTGAGACAGGGTCTCACTGTGCAATTCAGGCTGGCCTTGAACTCACTATGTATTCCAGGCTGACACAAGATGCCTTTTTACCACTAAAAAAATTTTCAATTACTCCCTTGGCTATCCCTACTTTTCTACTTCCTCATTTAAGGAAGGAACTTGAGAATCAAGTTCCAGTACAGAAATCAATAATCAGTTCTATAAAAAAGAATTGTGACCTTGGTGGTAGGAAAATGTCTTAACACTTCACAATTGGCAGAAGATAACAGGGCTTGACACTCAGAAAGGAAAGGAAAGCAATTAACCAACAATCACACCTGCTTCGGAGAACAGTGACAGTAATTTACTGAAGTCCTGTAGGCCTTGTTCCCACCCAAATGAAAAGGGAGTGGTTTCCAAATTTGTGTGTGCCCTACTGATTAGCAGTAATTCTTTTCTACTAAGTTCTACTTTTAAAAGTAATTAAGACAATTGCTTCTCAGCCTTTTGGGCTAAGATCAAGTGTAAAAGTAATTGTAAAATAAAAAGTGTATTAAGTCCCAGGCATCGTGGCTCATGCCTGAGATCCCAGCAATTGGAAGGCTGAGGCAGGAGGATTGCTGGGAGTTCAAGGCCAGTCTGAACCACATAGCAAGACCCTGTCTCAAAAAAACAAAAACCCAAAAAACTGGTTATTTTGCCACACTTGAAAGTATTTTTTAATTTTGTGCTTCATTTTTTCCTCTAAAATTAGCAACTCCAGATGAATCTGTCCAAATGTCATTTTTCCATTCATAAATAAAAGTTAAATGGAGTTAATAGCAGTACAATTTTCACTTTCCTAAAAAAATTTTTATACTGATTAATGACATTAAAACTCGTAACAGCACAATCCTAATACAGGGTATTAATCTAATTGTTTTCAGCTAATCCTTTAAAAATTACATTAAACAGAGCCAGGGATTTAGCTCAGTGGTGCCGCCACCTGCCTGGCAAGCGCAAGATCCTGAGTTCAATACCTGGTACAAAAAAAATTAGACTGAACAGCTCTATTAAATTGATTCTATTTACTGATACTTTTATTTCCAGTTGAAGATATCATGGTTACCCTTTCAATGGGCTTTAAGGGGTCACGGTCACCACCACCACAACCACCACCACCACCACCAGGGATCAAACTTAGGACCCTGAGCTTTCGAGGCAGGAGTGGCACCACTGAGCTAAATCCCTCGTCCCTTCTATGGGCTTTAAATTTTAAAGACTTTAGTTCATGAGCATTTTAAGACTCCCAAGACTTTATTATAAAGTTAAGCACATTCTCTTCCTAAACAACTGTGGTAACCTCCTTACACATACGAACTACCACCAAGTAAGCTGCTTTACCATGAACTATATCCTAACATTTGTTTTCCCTCTTCATTTCACCCTTAAATCTCAAAAGGTTAAATAATTTTCCCGAAGAACAATTTAAGTTTTAATCTTTTTAATTCAGTTTCAATATCACCATACATACATTAACCCAAGAATTACTCACTGAATCACTTTTTTCCTTAACAAAGAAATAACATTTAAGATTCTGAACTTTAATCGTACTAAAGCAAATTCAGTAGTAAGAATCCAAAAGGACACCTGAATTCAGCCTGTCAACTCCATTTTGAAATGTTTTCTGCGCTAGATCAGGACAGTTAGAATGACTATAACAGCTGCAAGTTCCCTGAGGTTGCAAAATAAACACTTGGGAAAGGTTATTTGAATCACCTTTCAAAATAACCTACAGCACAGGAGCAGTATGCAAAGCAAAAATTTCCAGGCTATTGTTAGTATTATTTAAAATATACCATGGTTCAGAACTTAGTCAGCTGAACTCTTAATTCCCATTTTGTCTAATATATAAGACAAAATGTATTTCATCCATTATCTACTTCCAAAAAACGAGAGAAGGAAGTTCTCTGTGTACAGGATACAAAATAAAACTTTTCAAAACACATCTTGTCAGCATAAATTCCTTTGTTTTAGCCCCAGAAATTTTTCTGCTGTCAGGGTATTTTGTATTTTGGTCAAAGTTTCCCCTAAAACCAAGTAAGTTACACTTCACTTCCTCCTCTACACCTTTTTATAAATCACATTATATATCATAACTATCTTTTCCATATATGCTGCTGGTTGGTGGCCTTTTAAATATATTATTAACTATCATGCCAGGGATTTAGCACAGTGGTTCCGCCACTGACTACATGGCAAGCGCAAGATCCTGAGTTTGATCCCTGTACCAAAAAACAAACAAACAAAACTATCATGATGTTTATTTTCACAAAAACACAACAACACTGACAAACTTTAAAAGCCATACAGTGAAAATAAATGTTTCATGCTACACATGAAAAATACTAGACAGAAATTAAATTTTCATATTAATGCTACATATTTTGAAAAGACTAAGCATGAAAAGAATGGAACGGAATTAAGGCTGCTGTTATAAATAAAGAGCAAAATAAAAGATAATAAGAAATAGGGAGATCTTTCTCAAATAGGAAAGGAATCAAGGAAACGGAGGGCCAGGGATTTAGCTCAGTGGTTTCGCTGCCTGCTGCCCAAGCTCAAGGACCCCAGTTCAATCTCCAGTACCCCCCCCAAAAAAAAAAAAAAGGAAGGGGATGAGAAATGTAATTGAGATGGGTACTGCACATGTACCAGCTCCATAGAAGGAATGTAGACATTATGCACTACATCATGTATAAATTAATAAATTAATGGATTAAGGCTTCTGATGAAAGATAAAACCTTTCCAGCAAATTGGTAGGAACAGTGAAGGGCATGTTAGTGTGACATAAGCAAGGACCTTAACCTTTGGTTAGTAACTCTGGGGAGGGCCTTGACCACACTGAGAATTTCAGACCAACTTGAGTGCACTAAAAACTCTCCGGAATTTAAATGCAGAGGAGTACCCAGGAGGAAAGAGGAAAACATTGCCTTTTTTTAAAGTATATGTTTACAATACTTAATGGTTATCATCTTGGTGAATTAGTACATATTCATATTACATAACATTGCCATATATTGATACTGTCTCTTCTGAGCAGCACCATAATTATCAAAAATCATAATATTATTTCAATTTATTAAATCCTGTTTATAGTTGAACTATTTTGTCTAGCAAAGAAATGAAATCAGTTTAACTATATCCTACTGATTGAAGGACAGTGTAATCTATGACTTACATTTGATGTACTTTTCACTCAGAAAAATCATAATTTTTATAATTTAAACTAATCACCAAAAGGAAACTTGTTTGTAGCCAAACATGGAATGAAGAATAATGTCACTAGAATCTATTGTTTCTCTATCATGCCCTTCTCATTTTGCTGACAAATCCTACTGATGACTCATATCCTTCTGTAGGCTTTTCATCAGTAATGGAAAGTAGAAAACACACCAATTTGTCTTGCTACTAAAAACAATAAATATCAAATAAGTATATAAACCCAAAAGAGCAGGGAATAAAAGATGCTCAAAACAACTAAAACTAAAGGACAACTGTGTCAGGTAAAAGGGCCGAAGACCAAGATCAGACCAGGCCACAACAAGCCTTTATTAGGGGAATAGATCCGCCGGGCTGTCTCTGAACAAAGGAGAGACAAAAGCAATATGGCTGGGGCAGGGAGAGTCTTTTATAGAGACTGGGGTGGGGTTTGTAGGGGCTGAGGCGGGGTTGACTGAGGTAGTGACTAGGGAATGGAGGAGCTGGTGATGTCACTAGGTGGTAGGAGGTGAGCGAGTATTAGGTTACTCTCTAGGTGGGAACGGGCATGGTGGGAAGAAGAGTTTGTTCTTTGGTGGGAGCAATCATCTTGGCATGACATCACACAGGGGAAGGGGCAAGGCACCATAGGAAGAGGGCAGCTACTATACATAATAGCTGCTGAGGTGGTGGGAGACCTATCAAACTGAAAGAAAGCTAACCTGATTGGGAATTTGAATTCTTGTCAAGTAATACATTAGTTAAGAGCCAACATTTCTGACCACAGCAGAAATAAAAATATAAAGTAATTTATCTGATCTGCTAAAACAAATATATCATGAGTGCATTTTATGCCAAAAGAACCAACATTTTCTGAGAATGAAATTTTAACCCAAAAATATTATGAAAGGATTTAAATACACCACTTTTTGAAAGGTAAAGACTGTTCTAATGTCCCAAATTTCTTCAAACCAGGTTCAACTAGCAAAAAAAAAAAGGATCACAGAAAAGCCTATCTTAAAATTCTCTAGTTTAGAGCTGGGCCTGGTGGCACACCTTTCTAATCCAGCACTTAGAAGGTGGAGACAAGAGGATCACCACAAATTTGAGGCCAACCTTGGCTACCCAGTGAGTTCCAGGCCAGCGAGCCAGCCTAGAATATTTAGCAAGACCTTGACTCAAAGAAACAAAACCAAACTTTTTTCTAGAGTTTAAAAAGCAAACATAGCATGGTACCTTATAAATTTATATTCAAACAATGAAATATAGTTTCTAGGCCACTTAAACTGGAATAGATGCTGTGTTAACAGAACCCATGGGTAGGAATGTAAGCACATGCAAATAAAAAAGTATGCATTGAAGTCACACAAAAAATATAGGTATAGCCAGAAGTGGTGGCACGTGCATGTAATCCTAGCACTTGAGAGGCTGAGGCAGGAGGATCACCCCGAAGTTCAGGTTACCAGCTACATAGTAAGACCCTGTCTCAAAAAAAAACAAAAAAAGGAAAAAAAAAAAATAATACACACACACATATATATATGGTGGTGAGTGTTTTTGGTACACTCTAGACCTCTACAACTCCTCCAAGGAGCAAAAGATTTATATACAACATTCACTTCAGCTCTACACTAAACACTTCTATAAGGCATCAAGTCCCAAGAGAGTGGGCAAGAAGTCAACTGAACTGGAGAACATGGTTCAGATGATAAAGTAAATATACATAATGGGCATAATAGTTCAGAAGGTGAAAACGGAGAGGAGACTAATACTCCATAGATAAACAGACTCAAATCCCCATTTATCAAATTATTCCTGTTCTCAACAGGAATTTAAGTATTATACACTTCAAGAGAAAAAAAAAAACTTAAAACAATGGTTTTATCCACTGCCCATCAACTTACCGATACCCTTTAACCTAGACTCTAAAACTTGGGATTCAACAATCAGTCTATAAATCAATTTCCTTAGGTGTAAAGTTAAAAGAATCTATATATGATATTAAGTTTTAAATGAGATGATTGTGATCTGGCAAAAGAAGATTCTTTTTTTTTTTTTTTGGTACTGGGGATCAAACTCAAGACCTTGCACTTGCCAGGCAGGTGGTGGAACCACTGAGCTAAATCCCCAGCCCAAAAGAAGATTCTCAAGAAGGAAACATTAAAACCTAAAGCCCTAAAGTTTAATGTTGGACTTTTTCAAGTATGCTAAGATAACAAGATCTTTACCACCACCCTACTCAATTATAAGAGCCTACCATATTAAAATTATAGGGCCAGGGATTTAGCTCAGTGGCACTGTGCCAGCCTCTCAAGTACAAAGTCCTGAGTTGGATCCTCGATACTGAAAAATACAAAACAAAACAAAAAAACTATGGATCCTGATTTCCAGTTACTCAAAATATTTTAAAGATCCCCAACTTCTATTTAACAAGTCATCTAGCTGATAGAATTGCACCTATAATTAAAAAAAAAAAATTATCTTAGGGGCTAGGATTAAAACACCAAGCTTTACTCTTCCAAGAGCAACAGCTAAAAACTTATGTGCTATTCCTCAGAATCTTATTTGTAAATGCTTTTTCTAGAGGTTTCACTGAGTACCAACCCCACAAACTAAATCCCTACTGAATTTCAACGGTGTCTCAAAACTGTAAAGTGATCTACAATTACTGCATAAGGAAATACTACCTTTAAAGGACAAAATGAATAAAAAGCTCAAGACAGGGGCTGGGGGTGTAGCTCAATGGCAGAGCTTGACTCAGGTCCTGGGTTCAATCCCTAGCATGGAGGGTGGGGGGGTTAGAATTTCAAGAAAAGTAAATCTAATTTAACTTGTTCACAACTTTTTTCAAGTAAACTATTTGCGTTTGTGTGTATGTGTTTGTGACTTCTGAACTGTTTAAAAAGTTACATGCAGGGGCCGGGGATTTAGCTCAATGGTTCTGGCACCGGCATCGCAAGTGCAAGGTCCCGAGTTCCATCCCCAGTACAAATAAATAAATAAATAGAATAGAATAGAATAGAATAGAATAGAATAAAAAGTTACATACAAAAAGCATTCAAATATTTACTCTTTCTTAGTGCCACCAAAGCTCATGCTGTGAATGGTTTCTGCCTATAAACTTGGTTCACTCGAATTAAATATTACTTGACTGACTCAGAGGGAGTGGTCTTTTGCTGTTCTGAATCAGAAAATATCCTGTTCAGCAGTTCTAAACTATTTTTCCTTTGTAAAGGTGTTCTGAAATACTACCAGCCTTTTCTAGCTACTAAATGTAACAAACTGTTGCCATAGTAGAAAAAGTCTTAGTGGTAATATTACTTTGTGTCTTTAGTTCAATTTTTTTTTTTTTTTGGTAGGGGAATCGAACTTGGGACCTTGCACAACCACTGAGCTAAATCCCAGGCCCAGTTCAATTTATAATTAACAAAGTTGTTTCACATGTTTTCTCACATGCTCCTCACAAACTCCTGATTTAAGTATCCCACATAGGGCAAGAGAAACTTTCACGAGGTGGCAACTTCCAGGTGACTCTTAGCTCCAATACTCTTCCCTCCCTGCACCCCGCTAAAAACAAAACACATAAGGGGCTACTGCGTTTCTTTAATCAGACTTTCCTCACCCAGACATATCCCAGGTGCCTCATAAAAACTGTTTCAAAGCACACACCCTGAGGCCCCAAGACAGTTTCAAGGAAGAAGAATCTCCTCCCACATAAAAACCTAGCTTAGGCCCCAAAGAGCCTCAAGTCAGCATTTCGTAAACTATCCCTTTGCCTCTAGCCAGTCTTCTCCTTTAATTCACACAGCTCTCAGCTAAACCAGTTGCGAGGCCACTGTACAGCGACCAAGAGACAACACACGAGAGTACTATGGGGTCCTTGGAAAGCAAGAGCTTTAGCATCAAACAGACCTCAATTTTTAATCCAGCTCCCATTCTTGTTAGCTGCATAGGACAAGTTGCTTAACTTTGAGTCTATGTCTCATCTTATCACTATTAAGTCCACGGGGGCTCATCACCATATCCCTGGTTCCTGGCAAACAGAAAGCAACTCAAAATGTGCCAAATGAATACAAATGCAGATACCTAGCATCTTTACTGTGGCTGCATTAAATGAGAATATAAAAACACCTGTAGCATATGTAGTGGGAACTTAATACTAATTAACTTCTTCCCTTCTCTACCCCCAAGTATTACAATACTATTTCTGAAACCACAGCATACTAGTGATTGAGAAAAGTCACTCTGAGAAAAACGTAATTTCAGACTTCTACCCTGAACTGTATCAGTGATTTGCCTACATTTCTATTATATCCACTATGAAAAGAACCACCTTAAATCATATTGAAAGATTCCAACTTCTGAGACATCATTATTTTCTACAACTCTATCACTGAGGCACAAAATCCCTCTTAATTCTTTACCAAGAATCCCTACTTCTACAACACCCAATGGAAAAAAATCCATGACAGTGATTAGTCCATTCAATAAGCAACTTTTAAAAAATCATGATCAGCCAGGCACAGCAGCACATGCCTGTAATCCCAACTATTCAAGGAGGCTGAGACTGGAGGATCACAAATTCAAAGTTCAGCCTGAGCAAGTTAACAAGACCCTGTTTCAAAATAAAAATGAAAAAGGACTGGGTATAGAGCTCAATGATTCAGTGCCCCTGGGTTGGATCCCTGGGGACAGGGTGATTAAATTCTGACAACTTCGTGCATCTTTAATCTTCAACAGCATGCCAGCAAGTGATTCTGAAACCCTGATGTGTCCTCCTGTATTAATTCCTCCTGCACAGTTAACAAGGCAATAACTTCACTCACTTCCTGTCTGAAACTCCTCGCTGTAATACAGAGCATGCCAACAAGTACCATACGATAATCCAGCAGAAGCTGTAGTAGTTTGGTGACTGAACTGACAACCATTTGTTGAGCGCCTAGTGATATGAGAACTAGAGTCTTTATATACTTCTTGACAAATTCCAGAAAATAAACTAACCTATCACTTTCTTCACCAACGTTATACTATTATTCTTAGCTTTTCTCCAAAAAGGGAAAAGAGAATCTAAAAGATACTACTTCAATTTACCCACTTTATCTAATAATACAAAACTCTTCCCTTGAAAAATCAGCAGTACTTTACAAAAAAGTTTATGCTTCTGAATACAGGCAAGAGCACAATGGGCAAGAATCAGGATTGTGTTAGCTCTTAGAGCCCCCAGACTAAGACAGGATGACAACCATACCCTTGACAAATTCGGAAACTTATGTCAACTTCATGAAACGTGGCGGGAGGTGGGGGAAGATTAAAGAAAAAAAAAAAGAGCCACATCCTTGGGGGGAGGGGAGACCCAGCGCCAGATAGCATCGTGTCACTAAAAGACTCAGTCCCTTTCGTCTTAATTTTGAACTCAAGGATTCGGGGACAAGATATGCTCCTACAGAGAACTCCCTTACCCAAGACACCAGGGTTCACTATCCCCACACACAAAGACCAAGGAGAAAGGCGTCCGGGATGCCTGCTCACAGGCTGGACAAACGCAGGCTCAGCCTTGCACACTCCCTCATCTGCCACTCAGCTCCCCGACGCGGCACTCACGATATCCGCCATCCACTCCACACCCTGCTCCCCACTTGTGCCCACACGCTCCCCCAACGCTCACTCCCCCTAGATTCTCTCCCCACTCACTCTCCTCTTCACTCCCCCGCCCTCCCTACTGCCCCCACCCCGCTCTCGCCCCTTCCGCGCCCCCACAAGGACACTCACCTTCTCCCGCACCACACACACTCGCACTCGACCCCACACGCGCAAACACCCCACACTCCTCCACACATGATCTCGCCCACCCTCGCACTCCCAGCCCGCCCGCCCCGGCCCGGCCCGGCCCGGCCCGGCCCTCCTTCCGGGGACGTGTCTCGGGCCTGCACTACTGGCAGCGGCGCCTCCCGCCCTCCCCTTGCCCGAGGCCCCGGGGGCCGGCGCGGGCCGCCCGGGAAGGGCGCACTCACGCTGGCGAGCTGGGGACTGGGCATTGAAGTCCGGCGGGGGCGGGAGCGAGGAGGCGCCTCTCTCCTCAGTCACCTCGGCGGCGGCGGCGGCGGCGGTAGCGGTGGCGGCGGCGACGACTCCCCCCCAGCCTCGGCGCGCGACACCCGGCCCGGCCCGGCGGCGGCGGCGGCGCGTGTCCACGAGTCCGTCTTGCTGCTGCTGCTAGGGCCGCCGCTGCGTCTCCTGCTGCCGCCGCTGCCCCCGCTGCCGCCGCTGCCCTGTGGCGTCGCCTCGCGCCGTTCCCGGCCGCCCTGCCACTCCAGCTGCTCCGGACCGACGACGGTTACAGCCCAGCCGATCGCGCCGCCGCCACCACCACCACTGCGCGCGCAGCCGGAACCAGCTCCCGCCGCCGCCCCTCAGGGGGCGCTGCGGGGCGCGGCGCTCTAGGCCGCGGGCCCGCCCTGGGCGCCTCTGACTGGCTGCCGGCGGCTCTCGGAGCAGCAGGGCCCGCCCATCTGCCCCGCGGGGCGCTGACCCACTGCCCTCGGCACCTCCCCCGCTGCTCCTTCCAGTGGTTCGTTCGGCTCCAAGCTCCTGGCGACTGAAGGCGCGCCCATGTAACGGGTGGGGGGTGCCAAACGTGGCCGGGGAGTCGCCTACCCATGCTGCGCCCTGCCCATCCACACCTAGGCTGGGGCAAGGGCACGTGGCCGCCGGGTGACCCTCAAGGTCGTAGGTTTATTCCGGCTCCCAGGCCGCGAGGCCTGCGGCCAGCTGTTGATGGGATGGGGCTGCGACCGAGTCCTGTGCTCGGGGATTTCCAACTCAGAAGTGGGATCGAGCAGCTGAGTTCTTGGTGCCTTTCCCGGAGGCCTCAAATGGCTTGTGCATCTTTGCGAAGGACAGTTTTGTGCTGCTCCCTGCCTCCTCCCTCAAGGCACACTCCCAGACCTGAGAATCCTGCATGACTGACCAAAATTCAGACTTAAGGATGTACGAAGTTGAACAAATTATTTCCTTTCTAAGTATTCTTAACTATTAAGTGGAAATAATAATCAGCTACTTAATGGGCTTTTTTCACGTATCAATAATACAATGTATGAAAAATATGCCTGATAAAGAGAAGACCTTGATTTTCAAGGCTTGCACCCCAATGTCCCCTATAACGATGCTGATTTTCCCAGAGGAAAGGTTTTTGCTTCTTGAATTTGAAAGCTGGCCAGAAATTTGTTGCCAGATTGTGCGTTCTAAGTTTTGGTTTGGAAAATGTGGTCACTAGTGAGTTGGGAGACTGGTTTGAGCCACTGCCAGAGCTCAGCCAGAAAAGCCCCTGGAGGCTGGCATGGGAGGAAGTGGGGAGGCTCCTGCTTGAGATTTAGGGGTGAGCAGGGGTTATCCTCCCCCTCCACCCTGGGTAGTCTCACCTACACTGAATTAGCACTTACCTAGAAAGAAATGAAGATTCCCCCTGGACTGCCTCTTTCCTGCCTCATCAAGGCTGTTTTAGGCGGAAAGCAGTGGTCTGTCATCATTAACCCTTTCCCACAAGGCAGACCTGGGGCCGTGCTCCTGACCAGAGGCTTCCATTAGAGCTTAGTTGCTAAACGGAAAGATTTTATGACTCAGCCACATGAAGCTATAGCATAGAACTCGGGCTGATTTCCACCAGAAGGGGATTTTCTAGGGCAAGGCTGGCTGGCAGAGCTGTGTGGGAGTTGAGAGGCCTTGAGGAACAAGAGGCAGATCAGAGTCAAGGCACATGGGTGAAGAACACAGTTTCAGCTGTTGTGTGCATTCTAATCTGCCTCAGGCAAGTAGCATTTTCCACTTCCTGGAAGCAGACTGGAAATGGAGAACTGCCTCTTCTGCAAAACTTTTACTGCATGGCCTGTTAACCGATTCTCCCCTAAAAGCCTCAAAACACCTTACGCAATTCCCCATCATAGCACGTACAGCATTAAATTGTAAATGCCTATTTCCACGATTCTCCTTAGACTGGCCGACTTAGGGTAATCTAGTAGACTGTTGAACAAATGAATGAATCTTCCATCTGGCTCTCGGCATGGCCCTAAAATATCAGTAAATAATATAACACACAAGGATAACAATAATGACTACAATCATGGCCAGTTGTTGAGCATCTCTCTTCCAAGCCCTGAGAAAGGTGTTGTTAAATATATTATCAAGTTTATACTTCAAAATAATCCTATGAGGTTCTGCCGCCTGCCTCAAAAGCGAAAGGTCCCAAGTTCAATCCCCAGTACCAAAAATAATAATAATAATAATAACCCTATGAGAAAAGTATAATCCTATGAGAAAGATATTATTACCCTTTTTTTTTTTTTTTTTGGTATCGGGGATCAAACTTGGGACCTTCTGCTTGCAAGGCAGGTGGCAGAACACTGAGCTAAATCCCCTGCCCTATATTACCCCATTTTAAAAAGGAATGGGACAAGAAAAAAAAAAGAGAAGGAAAAAATGGAGACAAATCTTTTGTAAATAAGGTGGGGAAGAAGGGTGGAAAGGAGGGGAGGAGAATGGGAAAAAAAGAAAAAGCAAGATATATCATGTACAGGGGCCAGAATTTAGCTCAGTGGTTCCGCCGCCTGCCTCAAAAGTGCAAGGTCCTGAGTTTGATCCCTGGTACCAAAACAAAAAAAAAAGATATATCATGTACAGATACAAATTCCCTCTGATGAATGTTATCATTTATGAATATCTAAAATGTCCTAATAGTGCAAGGTCCGGAGTTCGATCCCCAGTACCAAAAAAAATAAATAAATTAAATAAAGTAAAATAAAATGTCCTAATAAATAGGTTTTTTTGTTGTTTTTTTGCTTTGTTTTTTGGTACCGGGGATTGAACTCAGGTCCTTGCGCTTGCGCAGCAGGCGGCGAAACCACCAAGCTAAATCCCCGGCCCCCCCCAATAAATGTTTTGCTTCAAAAAAATAAATTTGAAATTAATGAACTATTTAAAAAAATGAATGGAGGCTCAGAGAGATGAAATGACAGAAGCAGGATTCTGCCCAGGTTTTGTCTACTTCTAGAGCCCAATTGACTATGATGTTGGTTTGGCTTCTGTCAATAATTAGTGTCCCCGAAAGTAAACTGGAAACCATTCTGAGATGTTGGGAAAACACTTGCCTCTGAGAATGAAAGGCCTGAGACCATGGTGGCACCACCACCTTCTCTTACCCAAGGCCAGCAGAGATGCCCTAGCCCAGTGGCAGTGAACCTATGGGTACACCTGCCACAGTCAGCTGTTTATTATCACGGAAAGCTCTAAAAGGTTCACCATCATTGCTAGCCTGTGGCATCCAAATGGGTCCCAAAGAAAACTATAAGGTAATGTGGTTATACTTCCTCCACACTTCAAATAGATCAGAAACTGGGCTGCAGACACCTTACTAAACCATGAACCACCCTTGACAGTGCGTTTCACACGTAAGTGCCCTGAGTTTATTCAGGGCCTCTGCTGAAGCATTCTAAGTGCCATTAGCTTATTAATTCTCCCAGTGCTCCTGTGAGGCAAAGCTGGCCATATCCTTAGCTGATTTTATTGTGTTGGCTCCTTGAGAGCAGGAGCTGTGTAGGCCTGTCACGATTAGAAGTTAGAGAAAGAAGTAATAATGATGTAGCAATGAAACTGAGACCCTGAGATTGGGACACAATCCAGGTGCCTGGTTCCTACATTGTTTCATTTGCCAGGTAGTTGCTATAACTGGGAAGTTACTTCATCTCTCTGAGTTTCATCTATAAAATGAAAAAGATAGCCACGTGTGGTGGCACACACCTGTAATTTCTGCACTCCGGAAGCCTGAGGCAGGAAGACTGCAAGTTCAAGCTCCACCTGAGCAATTTAGTGACCTTAGCAAGACCCTGTCTCAAAATGAAAAAAATCTTTTTTTATTTTTTAAAGGACTAGGGATGCTGAGCATGGTGGTGCACATCTATAGTCCCAGCACTCAGGAGGCTAAGGCAGGAGGATCACCACAAGTTCGAGACCAGCCTGGGCTACATAGTCCAAGGCTAGCCCAAACTACATAGCAAGACCCAGTATATATATATATATATATATTTTTTTTTTTAAGTGTGGGCCAGGGATTTAGCTCAGTGGCACTGCCCCTGCCTTGCAAGCACAAAGTCCTAAACTTGATCCCCAGTACCAAAAAAAAAAGTGTCTGTGTGTGTGTGTGTGTGTGTGTGTGTATAATATAAATTAGCTGACGTGGTGGCCCACACCTATAATTTCAGCACTCAGGCTGAGGGAGGAGGATCACTGTAAATTCTAGGACTGCTTGAGCTACATAGTGAGTTCAAGTCCAGCCTGAACTACATAGTCAGACTCTGTCTCACAAAAAAAAAAAAAAAAAATAGAAGAAGAAAGTCATTATAGGGGATTTAGCTCAGTGGTTCCACTGCCTGCTGCACGATCTCGATCCCCAGTACCAAAAAAAAGTCATTATAAATGAAATGGTTTTACAAAGCAGCTGGCACAGTGGGAGGTGGCCCATAAGTGTGATATCCCAACCCCTAACAAAGAAGTCTTGTCATCTGGGGAATGTGGTTCAGCCTAGAGCCCTTGCTTAGCACACACAAGGAACTGGGTTCAATCCCCAGTACAAAAAAAAAAGTTCTTGACTTTTAGTGACCTAAAGTAAAGGAAATGACAGGGTGTGGTGGGAAATGTATGCAACCAACAGAGGTAGGGCTATTCCTGGCTCTCCACTGTGTGACCTTGGGGAAATTACCTATCCTCTCTGAGCCTTCAGAAACCTTGCCTCTAACACTAAAGATTTTAGAAGAGCAAGTGATTCTGCCTCATAATCGGTGCATGCTCAATAAATTCAAACTTCTAACAAATGCAGAGACAGGCCCATGAAGCGCTGTTAATGGAAAGGACCCAGTTGGAAGCAACAACTGAAATTTCCCTACACGAAACCAAATGGGGTCAGGAGCTGCAAAATAAGTGATCTAGGCTCTACGAAGTTCTGATGAGCAGGGAGGATCCCGCCTAGCGCTGCTTAGCTGGTCCGGACCCTGCCAGCTGACCGGTCAGATGAAGGCCGTGAGAGGGCCCAACCCTCCCACGAGTGATAACCAGGATGAAGGAGGCATCGGGAGGAAAGAATGTACTGATTCACTGCCCCACCCATCCCCCCCTCCCCCGCCTCTAATCTCTCTTCCGGAATTTTACAGCCCTCTTCTACGGGGGCGAGGGTGGAGGGGCAGGGCTTCGGTTCTTATGGGCCTCTTATGGGCCGGGCACCCTCTTCGCCCCCACCCCGCCCCGCCGTTCAGTCTCGAAGAGTCCTACGCAGAGCCGGGCGGGTGCTCTGAGCCGCCTCTGAGGCCCTGCGCCTGCGGTTTGGGGGAGCCGGGCGCGAGGGAGGGGAGCTGTGAACAAACTCCAGGAGCCCTCGAGGCTGCTGTGCCCGGGGTCCGAGGGCAGGAGGGTGGGGAGCCCGCGCTCCTGGTGCACATTGGAGCTGGACAGCTTCTCTGCAGCCAGACTTGGGCCTGAGAGGACTGAAAGACCTCGGCTCCCTAGGGAATCCCTCCCAGGGTACTCAGCATTTGGGCACCCTATCCCCACCGCCCTCAGGTGTACCTGGATTTCGAGAAGAAAACGTCTTCAGGACCTGTCGAGGAAGGAGAGGAAAAAATTGAGAAACGTGGCTCAGCCTGTTTTATCTTACAGATGGGGCAACTGAGGCCCAGAGAGGGGTTCAGACCAGACCGTACTGAGAACCAACAACAGAATCCAGGACAGTACTTGAACCTGGGGTGCTGCCCTTCTCAGTTTACAGTATTTCCTGATACGATGTGACTCAGTTTCTCCGTTTGACAGTAGAAAAATATCAAAGAATTTATTAAGAACTGTTGGAAGTGACGCACAAATCTCTCTACAATGGATTATGAAGTAATAGTGCTCACAGCTAACATTTATTAAGCACTTGTGTCTGGCACTGTTGTTCTAAGAACTTTATACATTAACTGCTATAATTTTCACAGTCCCGGGAGGGAGGTAATGTTGTTCCTGTTTTACATTACTATCCCTAGCCTTACTCTGTTATCTCGTTTTATGAAAAAATTGGGATGAATAACAGCAAAACCATTGACCAAGGTCACCCAGGTAGTATATGACAGAGCCAGGAGGATTTGAACTCAGCAAGTATTTTTCCAGGAGGTTCCAACCCATCGAGTATTTTTCCAGGGCCCCACACCCTGAAGCACTAAGTGTTGGCCTCTCCTGAGGAAGTGTGGTCACGGTCTGCCTACCTTCTGATGTTGGGTTAGCAGGGTAAACTCTTTCTTATAGAAACTTCTTTTACAATGTCTTAGATTATCTGTGCCTGTATAAATGTTTAATATATGCTCTCTGACCAGATAATGTTTCTACACACTGAGACCAGGTTAAATGGAGCAATCAAGGTCACACTTAACTTGAGAGGACGCCTTTCCCCCAAGGGGCAACACTTTCTTAATTGTTAGTTCCTATGGCCAGAAGCTTGACCCTACCCCCCCACACACACTCACACATACACAGGGTCTCATTTTGGTAACTTCATTACCCATGGCCACCCTTCCTCCCTACTTGAAAACTTCAGAAGTCATCCAGAGTGAGCCATCCTTTTAAAGGCCTAGGTGAAGAGAGTTGCCCAGGTCATCAGAGATATTGAGAGCCTGAGAAGGGACTGGAAGGGAAGGACCCATTGTGGGGAGGGAACAGAAAAGCCGGCAAAACAACAAGAGATGAGATTGTCAAGAGGCTGACAAGAGATTGAGCCTCGATGTCAGAAAGATTTTCTTCTCTTTGCACTCTTAAAAATCTTTTCCTTCCTTCCACCTCGAAAATAATACGAGTTTTATTGTATGTAAATTAAGTTTAATAAACTTTCTTATACTTTTTTTTTTTTTTACTTCTTTTTTTTTTTTCTTGGTACCGGGAACCGAACTCGGGTCCTTGCATTTGTGAGGCAGGCAGCGGAACCACTGAGCTAAATCCCCGGCCCCTTTTTACTTATTCTTAATTAGAGATGGATGCCTAATAAAGTAAAAATCCCCTGGAATTTACCCTGAGAAAGAATCACTTTTTTTTCTTTTTGGCCGGGGCGGGGGGGGGGGGAGTGGAGGCGGTGTAGGGGGGGAGAGAACAGAATCTCACTATGTAGTTCAAGCTGGTCTTGAACTCACTCTGAAACTCAGGTTGGCCTGGAACTCCCAGCAATCCTCCTGCCTCAGCCTCCCCAGTGCTGGGATAACAGTCACGTATTACCATGCCTGAGACCTCTATTAACAATTTGGATTATATTGTCCTTCTAGATTTGTTTCTGGAGTTCCTATCTTGTCTATATATTCATGTGAGTATGTTTAACAGAAATATGATTGTTTCCCTAACAGTATGTCTTGGACAGTTTTCTATGTCAGTACATCTAGATTTATCTACCTTGTTCTGTTTAAAATCTGCCTACATTGGATGGCTGAACTATAATTTATTTAAAGATTCCCTTTTGATAGATATTGCAGTTCTTTCCAATTTTTTGCTATTACAAGCAGTACTGGAGTACACATACATATAATGAGGGGTTGAGACAGGATCTCATTACATCGCCCAAGTTGGCCTCAAACTTGTGATCATCCTGCCCCAGACTCCCAAGTACTGCAATTATGGGCATGCACCACCACGCCTAGTTGCAATAGACATTTTTACACATATATCTTGGAGCACTTTTTGTTGTTGTTGTTGTTGTTTGTTTGGTTGGTTGGTTGGTTGGTTTTTGAGACAGGGGACTTGCTCTGTAATTCAGGCTGGCCTTGAACTCACTATGTAGCCCAGGCTGGTCTGGAACTCCTGGCAATCCTCCTGCCTCAGCCTCCCAAGGGCTGGGATCATAGACGTGCGCGACCACACCAGGCAGGAGCACTTTTAGGGGAATTCTGTAGGATACATTCTCAGAGAAACTTCCTTTTAAAACATACTTCACTATTTTCATTTTTTTCCAAATGCCTGGATATAAAAGCTTGTTTCTGATCAAAATCACATAAAATGCTTCATATATAGTATACATGAAACAAATGCTCATTATTTTCATGGCCATTGTTACCACTGTTTCATATCATTAGTTCGGTGAATAACAGTGCATTCCTTTGGTCCACAATTATTGTTTTGTTTCATTTTGGTTTTTTTGATACAGAGTCTCACTATGTAGTTCAGGCCGCCCTTGAACTCACGATGTAGCCTAGGCTGGCCTCAGACTCATGGTGATCCTCTTGCCTCGGTATCCCAAGTGCTAGGATTATAGACTTACCCCATCACAGCTGCCTTACTCAACAGTTACTGATGCCCCCTACCATGTGATATGCCTGAGGATTCAATAGTAAACAGATGTATGCCAGGATGGGTGATGTATGCCAGGATGGGTGATACACTCCTGTTATTGTAGCACTGTGGGAGGGTAAGGCAGGAGGATCACAAGTTTGAACCCTACCTTAACAATATAGAGACCCTGTCTCTAAAACATTTTTTAAAAGCCTGGGGATGTAGTGCAGTGCAAAGTTCCTGAGTTCAATCCCCAGTGCCACCAAAAAAAAAAAAGAAAAGAAATAGTAATAGATGTAGACTCTGCCCTCTGGAAGTCAGCCTGATGATGTGGCAATTATAATCCCCTGAAATGAATATGCAAAACTGGTAACTGCAGGAGAGATGAGGAAGTACATAGGAGAGTCATCCAACTTGCCTGAAGGGCAGGCAAGAAAAGTACTAAAAGTAGTAATAGCTTGAATCATCTGAAGAGGAAAAGTAGTGAGTACCCCAGCTACTAAAGATATTCAAGCAAGGACCAAGACATTTTCTCCAAGTAAGAACAGTTAACACTCTAGAGGCGGCACACACCTGTAATCCAAACACTTGGAAGGCTGAGGCAGGAGGATCGCCATGAGTTTGAGGTCAGTCTGGGCTATATAGTGAGTTCAAAACCAGTCTAAACTATGCAGTGAGACTCTGTCTCAACAAACAAACAAAAGCAAGTTAACCAGATCAGTAGTTCTCAAATATCCACCCTCAGGCTGGTGCTGGTGAAAGGAGAAAGGAGAAAAATATGGATAAAGTGGTGAAATGTTTTCAATATTGGGAATCAAATCCAGAGCCTTGCACATTTAGTCAAGCATTCTGCCTCTGAACTAGAACCTCAGTTCCAGCAAGTGAATTTTTATGTGCTATGTTTATTTGGTTTAAGGGATTGTATAGTCTTTTAACTGGAAGGTATATATTCTTCCTATTTTAGTATTAAAATGTGAAGCAGTACTTATAGCACAAAGTACTTGTGTTCCTTTAATGTTCTTGTTTGGTCAAACTTAAAGGTAGCAACTCTTATCTCAGTCTCCTTCCTCATTTTTCAAACTTTTAACTATTGATAATATCTAAAAGTCAGAGCCCTTCTGGGCCAGATGACTTCTAAGATTATTTCCATCCCTGTGATTATAAGATTCTCTGCTCAACAGTGATTAAGGCTTGAAGCTAAATTGAATTTAGAATCTGTGAGCCAAATCCTTTTCAACAGACACAAGGTAAAAATAAAAACATAAATGCACAAGTAAGTAAAAAAAAAGGGGGGGAGGGACAAGAATTTGGTATCCTCTAAAACTCTTTATTTTTTGGTTCCCAAACCACAGATGAGTACCTCAAGTTTCCATATAGACTTGTTCCCCTGCTTTGAGAAAATGCAGTACTGAAGAAGAGAGACCACAGAAAGAACAGATAGAAGTGATATGAGAAAAATCAATTTGGTGCAGTTTTCGCAAACCTTTAAAATAGAGCGATTTAAGTGATGATGGGGTTTCATGACCAGCGGCAGCAGAGCCTCTGAAGGGAAGGCTTGTGTTTTCTGGCATTTCTCTGAGTGAGTGGGAAGGGAAGGAAAATGATTTTTTTACTCTCCTTCCACTTATAAGAAAATGGAGGCAATGAAAAGCAAAAGCCTCCTGTAATGTCCCATTAAGGAGAACAAATGAAATGCTTCTCCCCTGTAGCCAGAAAATGCAAACCCTCAGACAGGCACTGGGCAGGCCTTCCCAATGATGCTGCAAAAACTAAGTATTCACCAACACACCTGGCACTGCTGTTACCATGGCAACTCCTCACCTTTGCATTCCTTAACTTGGGGGTTGAGACTGGAGCAGGGACCATTTGAGTTTTCCTATTTTTCCTTGGCTTCTGGAAAAGGAAAGGGGAGGAGAGGGAGAGATTTTAAACAAGCTTGCCTGCCGCCTCCATGCTTGCCTTTCAGCTTATGTCCCTAGGCTTCCCTAGGCAGGGGGCAGGGTGGATAAGGCACTGCTGGCGCTCAGCAGACCAAGGTTCAAATAGCAGCTCCTCAGGAATATTTTTTTTTCTATTCAAGCAACCCTTCCTTTGGGCCAGGCCCTACCAGACACAGAGCTGATGGAACAGCCAGAGTGGGACAGATGATCACAAGCCAGCATGGAAGAAGCACATGCTGATTCTCTCACCTCATGGGAAGGGACAAAGACATGAAACCTAAACTGCATTGAGAGAGACTCTTAGGAAGACTCCCAGTACTTAGGAACACTCTTGAGCCCACAAGAGCTCAGCATGACACTCTGACCAGAGCAAGTCAATTTACTTCCCTGTGCCTTAGTTTCCCCACCTGAAAACCAAAACTAGTAATAATTACTTTCTTCTTGAGAAGATTATATTAATTAATACATAAGGCTGAAGCAAAGAACAGACAGACCTGGATCCAAGGCTGGACTTTCAGTGCCCAACTGAGTGACCTTGGATAATTTGAACTTTAACCCCTCTGAGTCTCAGTTTCCTTACTTGTAAAAAGATAATCATACTAACTCATAAAGGCATCGATAGAATTCAAGAAGATGATGCATGTAAACCATATACAACCAGCATCAATAAAATGATTATAGAAGCAGAACTCCTGATCCGAGTGCTAAATGTGTCAGAGGTTGTATGTCCTTGTTACTGTTGTTATACTCACACAAGGCCTGGCCCCCGGTTGACATTCCATCAACATTACTTCCGGCCTTTTGGGATTCTTTCCTTGGCCCAGCTCACCTTTGTCCTCTCTCCAGTGTTCACATGTGTCAGTTAGTTCCTTTCCAGGCCAAGAGAGGTGCAGTTCTAGTCTGTGTCCTCTCCCAGCATTCCCCCTTTCACCTCACCCTTGGTTCCTCCACTAGGCCGAAAGAAAGGGAGAGAGTTTGGGCCTGGCCCAGTGGCCTGGCTCCACAGAGCTCCTCCAGAGAATGAGGTGGGGGGAAAGGCAGGGAGTGCGTCAGCCATGATGCAATCACAGCCTCATGGCTTGGCCCATTTCCTCCTCTTTGAGTGTTTACCAAGCCTGGATTCCACAGGAACCTTTGGAAGCGTACACCACCAGGGGCCAGCAGCACACAAAATTGACCTTGCTCCAGGGACAATTTAGGAAGAAAGTGACATTGTGTCCCCTGGAACTCACATGTCCTGGGCTCAGAGTCACAGGAAAGAGATACGAGGTGTCATGTGGAATCCAGAGGGAGAGGCAGGGAAAGAGGCTGAAGGGAAGCATGGCTGGGGACAAACTTCTGGCTGTTGCCATGCCCAGCTTCAGACACAGGCAGCTCCGCGGAGGCTGATGAATAGGTCCTTTATCTAAGCTGGGGGAGGGGACCATAGAAGGGGGTCTCAGGTGACAGGAGCCTCAGTATAAGCTCAGAGGCTCTCATCTCTTCCTTCATAGCAGAAAGCCTCTCTGGAAAGAAGCTTCTCCAAAGGACTTTATTTTCCAGCCATTTTCTGGGGACCCTCACTTGGAAAGCCCCTCCTTTAATCCCACAGGCCTTGCTGGGTGAGTTGGAAACATTCTAAGAAGTGCAGTGTCCATAGTGGTTAGGGACATGGATTTAACAGCCAATTCTCAGCCAGTCCAGTTACTGGGTGGATCTCCCAGGCCAGTCCTTTCACCGGACTCTCAACTTCCTCCTGGCAAAGGAGGATAAGAGAGTCGCCTCATAGATAAAGCCTCCAGACCTGCAGAACATTGGCAAAGGTAAAAGCTCTCAAAAACTGTTAGATGTGGGTATTTCTTTTCCTGGAATAATTAAAATTTATTGTGATTACAGAGCTAGGCATATGTTTCAAAAGATACTTCAAAGCACAGCAAACATTCAAATCCTAAGATCCTCCCTCTTTAGATGTGGGTATTTTTTATTAAGAATAAAAGCTGGAGAGCCTTTTCTTCTAAAGCCGGGGCCCAACTGTCCTGCTTTCTTCAATATCCAATGACTGTTTCCCAGTTATCAGAAAAGACACGGTGCTCCCCTCCCCCAGAGCTGTGAACTCGAGTAGCAAAGCTTGCTCAAGCTCCTGAGTCATTCAGCAAAACCGGCCCAAGATAATCAGTGGATCAAGGAAACTAGATGCAGAGAGGGGAAAACCCAGCCATAAAGCCTGGGCCTGCTTTTAGGGCCAATTCCCTCAGTGAGGCCTTCTGGTGAGCTTCCACCCTGAGCTCTAGCAAGACAGCACCTGGCACCTGGGTGCCTCTCATGCCCTTCAGTTACCAGAATGAGGCGTTAGCTACACCTGGGTACCTAGGACTTCAATCTAGAACCTTGTGTGATAAAAACTCTCTGCCTTTGGACAAACTCTCCTTCCCACACTCCAGTGCTTGGAGAGTGGACACCATCTCCCACCCTCGCTGCCCTTTCATTTCCAAGCCCTTGTCCTTTGGTTTCTACTCAACCATTCCACTGACCTTCTCTCTGCATACACTCCTTAGTGCTCATACACACACACCACAGTACTGGAGACTGAACCCAGGGGTGCTCTACCACTGAGCCATATCCTGGCCTTTTATAAATTTCATTCTAAAGGGAAAAGAAAAAATATGAGAAAAGGAAGAAAATGGAAACAAAGTCTTTGTAAATAAGAAAGGGTGTAGGGCTGAGGAATTAGCTCAATGGCACCGTGCCTGCCTCACAAGTGCAAGGTCCTGAGTTCAATCCCCAGTAGCGCAAAAAAAATAAATAAATAAATAAGGAAGGGTGGAGGGGGTGAAGGGAGGGCAGGGGAATGGGGAAAATATAAGAACCAAGACACATCATGTAAAGGTACAAGATCCCAATGATGAATGTAACTGTATTGTATACCTAAAACGTACCAATAAACTTAATGGAAAATAAATAAATAAATTTCATTCTGAGACACAGTCTCACTAAGTTGTCTCAAACTTGCAATCCTCCTGCCTTACCTCCCAAGTACTAGGATTATAGGCAGATAGGTGTACACCACCATTATCAATAATCAATCTCTCTCTCTACTGAGGATTGAATCCAAGGCCTTCACCCTGAGTTAAATCTCCTGCTCTTTTCTTTATTTTATTGTTTGTTTGTTTATTTGTTTTGTTTTGGTTTTTTGGTACTGGGGATTGAACTCGGGACCTTGCATGTGCCAATGAACTCAGGACCTTGCACTTGTGAGGCAGGCGGGGGAACCACTGAGGTAAATCCCCAGCCCTTGTTTATTTGTTTTTTTGAGACAAGGTCTCACTAGTACTTCAAATTGGCCTTGATCTCTCTGTGTAGCCGAGGCTGATCCTCTTGGCTCAGCCTCCTGAGTGCTGGGATTACAGACATGCCCCACCATGCCTGATTCATTGATGATCTCTTGATTGCCAAATCCAAAAGGCTCTCTTCCTTCTTGCTCTCTTTAAACACTTGGTGGTGCTGACCACTCTTCCCTTTAAACTGTCCTTCTTGGGATCCTGAAAAGCTTCCACAACTGGTCATCCTCCTTCTGCAACCAGCACTTTTGGTGACTCCCCATTCCTTAAACCTCAGGGTTCTGCTGTTAGCCCTCATCCCTTCCTACTCCTCATGCCCCTCCAACATTTAGCTGCAGCTGTGGCTTCAAACCTTTCCTCTTCGCTGGTAACTTAATCCATATCTCCAGCCCACCTCTCCTCCGCACCCCCTAAAGGTACCTGCTCCCAGGTAGCTCTACCTGCATGAACCTGGGCACCACCCAGCCCACTCAAAATGACAAAAAGTGAACTCTTTCCCTGGGTTCTGAATCTTGATGAACTACACCACCTTTCACCTTGTTCCCTAAACCAAGGGGCTCACCCCCTCCCAGCCCAGCCCACCCTACAAAATACCTTGTTCTTAACATCTCTTAACTAAACTGCCCCTCTGCCATTGCCCTCCATGCCTACTGTTCCTGCATCAGTAGAGGCCCTCATCATGACCCACAGCCTGGATTATTACATGTCTTGTATAATAAGTAGGCTCAAGGCCTTAATTTCCTCCCTCTGTGTACTACACTCCTCTCAGACTGTCTGCCCAACTGCAGCCTTTTTTTCTGAGAATCACTGTTACCCACAGGCCTTGCTGAAGAGGTGCCCTGCACCCCATGTTGTCCTCACTGAAGCCTGCCCTGCTATGGCCACAGTGCTTCAAACCAGGGACACACATCTGACCCAAGCTGGGCTGAATTTTGTCTCTTGGGACTCTGAAACTGGGACATAGTGACTAGTTCAGATGCCCCCAAGGGTCACAACAGTAAAGAAAACAAAACAGCCCAAGGAGGGACACTAAGAAGTAACAGCAATCTCGGCAGTGGGGAGTGTGCCTGGGCTACAGGCAGCAGCTACTACTCTGCTCTTGCAGATGGTTGCCATGGGAATATAGGCCCAGAGTTGTCAAATATTCTGATTTTTATGTGAAATTTCCCAATTTTTGAATTTTGGGCACTAATTCATTCTTCTACCACAGGCTAAGCATATTTTTGGCATCATATTTGGCCTGCAGGGCTACCAGTTTGCAGTGGATGCCAAGGAGTCAGGTTTAGGCTCTGGACAGACCCAAAGCTCGAGACAGCCTCTTCCTGCTGTATGCACGCAGAAGCACAGAAAGCCCTCTGCATGGAGAGAAGAACAAAGCCTGCCCTGGATGGCTCTTTCCTCCCCAGTTATGCCACAGGACCACGTTCCCCAGCCCGACAGCTCCCGGGCTTCTTTCCAAGCCCAGGACTATGTAATAGCTAAATGGTTTGGGCTCCGAAGCCAGGCAGACCTGGGTTCAGATGCTGACTCTGTGACTTCTTCCTTGTGTGCTCTCCAGTAAGTCAGTTCACCTCTTTGAGCCTCAATACTTCCCTCTATAAAATGGACTACTTTCCCCTTTGGGTTGTAATTAGGATTAAATGAGGTACCATTTAGAAAGCTGTGAGCACAGTGAGCACCCACTGAATGTTACCCACGGTTGTCGCCAGTAACGGTGGTATTCCTCCTTATCCTGCATGTTCTCCCAGAACACTTTCCTGTTTGGATAACTCTCTGGGCATTTGCCATTTGTTTGCTCTTGTTACTTATCATTATTTTATCTGCCTTGGTATATTGTAAACTTCTTGAGCAAAAGGCCACATTTTATCTCTCTTCACATGGAGGGAGGAAATGAGATTGGAACAGTGTTTCGTACATAGTAGGTACTCAAGAAACATATTTGTGGTCCAGTACTTGGAATTTAAGCACCATGAGAGCAAAGCTCTGGTCAGTATAATTGACTTGCATCCCCAGAACACAGAACTGGGCACACATAGAACCCTGGATAAGTGTATAGTGAATAAAACAATGAAAGGCTTCTCCTCACCCTCCCCCAGCCTCCTTTAATATATCCTTGGAGGTTACTGGTACAAACCTTAGTCTGCTGTTTCTAAATAATAGGTTCTGGAATCCCTGGGATTTGAGGGGGGTGTTTTTGTTTGTTTTTGAGATACTGGAGATGGAATCCAGAGCCTCACACATGATAAGCAGGCCTCTACCACTAAACTATACCCTGGCTCTTTTTACTTTAAGACAGTCTCATAAATTACCCAGGCTGGCCTTAAACTTATGATCTTCCTCCCTTAGCCTCCCAAGTAGTTGGGATTACAGGCCTATGCTTCCATGCATGCATCGCTGGAATCTCTGTTAATAGCATCTTGTTGTTCATTTAAGGAAATCTCCCTCCTTCCCTCAGTGTGGCTAACTCACTTCAGCTTTGGAATGATCACTTCAGGGCTTGCCAATCAGAGACAGCTTTCCCCTGGCCACGGGGATTCCTTCAGGAGTACTACAGTCCAATCAAAGATAATCAGAACCGAAACTGATAGAAGGGGGAATTTCCTTCCCTTCAAGGAAGTTCTGTCATGAGAACAGAAGTTAGAGCTGCTAGTGGCCATATTACCACCACTACTGATAGGGAAAAGTCTCCTTAAGAATGAAGCACTCATAGGAAAAGGTCTAACCGAGCGATAGAGATGGCTAGGTTCCTGGCAATTTTTGAGCAAGTGAATCCAGCTGGGCACAAAACTAAGCCATTGAGGGCCGGGGATTTAGCTCAGTGGTTCTGCCGCCTGCCTCGAAAGGGCAAGGTCTGGAGCTAAATCCCTGGTACCAAAAAAAAAAAAAAAAAAAACTAAGCCTTGACTTTTCTGTTCAAGATAATAAATTCCTTTTTGCATTGAAGTCAGCTCCAGCTGGGTCTCCATTACTTACATCCAAAGGAGTCTTGATTAATATTTGTGTTTTATAGACAGGGAGCCATAGTATATACCTACCTATACCTTTAGAGGAATCTGCAAGCCCTCGATAACCCCCTTTCTCTAAAATCCTTACCCACAAACTACACTAACACCCAGCCCTGTCCCCAAAGCCACAGCTGGTTGGACCAGGAGGGGCAAGGTAATCAAATCAGATTCTTTCTCTTTGGGATTTGGGTTTAGGATGAGAAATCCTAGTTCAGTCTAACCTTCGGGCTTAAATGGAGGGGATGCAAAATTGGGAGCTGGGAGAAGGTCACATTGGTCACATTCATGGCACAGCAGAGATGTTGTTCTGCTGAAGAAGAATGACACAGATGCACTTGGAGAAGCACAGGCTTTCCCAGAGAGAGAGCAAAACAGAGAGAGTGCTGCTTCCTCATCCTCATGAGACTAATTACTCCTCCTCTTGGGCTCCATGAGACTTCTTACTGTTCGTGAAATTCCCTCCCCCCTCATTACTCCTCCTTTTTTTAAAAAAACCTAAAATAGCTCTAGTGCTGTTTTGGTTTTTGTTTTTACTTTCGACTAAAAGGTTTTTAGACAACTATCCTAGGAAGAAGTCTGCAGCTAAGGTGTCCTGTTCACTAAACTGACAACAAACACCTGGGGCTCCCTGAATGGCGACACCCACTGATTATAAGCTGGATAACCTTGGCCAAGACACCTGGGTTCCCAGGACTGGCTTCCTCCTCTGTAAAATGAGAATAATAATGCTTACCTTACTGGGTTGTTGGGAAGACTGATGAGATAAGGCAGAAATAAGAGCTTAGCATAGCACTAGGCTCCGAGAAGCCAGGTAACCAGTGTGTGTAAATGCAGAAGGGCTGAGTCCAAGCCCAGAGCCACTCCACTGGTTGGTCCCAGCCAGGAATAGAGAAAGAAGCCTAAGGGTACAGCCCTTCTTGCCATCAGCACCATTTCATCTTACCTGAACCAATTTTCCAAAAGCACTGAGGAACAAAGGAACATCTTTATTTTTTATCATTCCAATTTTAGTACATGTGCTGCCAAAGCGAGCACAACATCTTTATTTTTTAAAGTGCCCATTCAGGAGCTCTTTTCTAATGATATAATCAGACAAGAGAAAATGCTAGCCATAAGGATGCTTGTTTCAATAATGTTTATGTTAGAGAAAAATTGAAAATGACTTAAATGTCCAACACCGTGTTTTGCTTTTTAGATAATGTACATACATACAATGGAATGTTATGAAGATGTGGAGGAGAAAAGGCACAATTTTTTTTTGGTACCAGGGATTGAACTCAGGACCTTGTGCTTGCAAGGCAGGCGGTGGAATCACTGAGCTAAATTCCCGGCCCTAGGCACAATATTTTTAAAAAACAAGCATGAAGTAGAATGCAAAATGTTATGGGGTATAATGCAAAATTTCCCTAAAAGTTTTAAGGTAAAAGCCCAATGTTTCAAAGAAGTTTCTTCTACTGTCTTATATTCCAGCCCCCAACACACACACACATACACAGTCTCACACCACCTGCCTGGAAAAGCATCCATCTTCTCTGCCTTTGGGGTTACTTAGGTAGAAAAATTTATGAAGCATTTATGTAAGTACAAGTCCTGAGGCCTCAAACATTAAAGGAATTGACAAGGATAGATATCTACAACATTTTCTCAGTTAAAAACAAAAAAGCAGCCTATAAAAATATTGCCAAAAATGTGGACATGGTCATCTAGAGCCATGGGATGTCAGGTGAGCTTTACACTTTTGTGTATTGTTACTTTTCATAATGTGCATGTACTATATTAATGAAAAAAATAATAAAGCTATTTTCTTTGGAGATGGTCCACCTTGATTTTACCTTCTCCTATAGTGTCCTCAAATCATATTCAACTATATTTCCTCTAATACATCTTCCTTCTTGAGGAATAGGAGAATTTACCTCGCCACCCAATCCTCTGGGAAGCTGCTCCAGACATGAGCTCCTAGTACACGGGGAGGAGGGCTTCCCTCCCAGAGCCTGGCAAAACGCTAGGCAGCTCACCACTGCTCTCTCGTGGTCAGAACAGGTCAGCACCCAATCTAGCTAAACAACCATGCATCCTGACCGGGAAGGTCATCTCCAGAGGCTGGCTTCTGGTTATCACTGCAGCCAGTGTGCTGCCCAGCAGAACATGTTCCTCAACACCCTACTCCCAAACAGGCCGCCATCTTGGCTTAGCCAGGCTGAGGCCAACGATGCCAAACCCATTTGGACAATGCTGTCTCCTCCAAGCCAGATCCCAAAATATGCTGCTTTCCCACTGCTAAAGCAAAAGGTGGGAGGCTTTCCTGTCCACCAGAGAGCAGTGATGGTTAGGAACGTCAATCATCCTTATCATAAATCATAATCATCCTTGCCCTTGTATACTTCTTTTTTCTCTTCAAAGTATTTCCCAAGGCAGCTTGGCATGTACAAATAAATTCCACATGAGGATTTTTGCTGAAGAATTGCTGTAACAGCAAAAGGTGAAACAACCTAAATATGCCTTAGTAGTATACTGTTTCAGGAAAATAGAAGAGTATCCAGCTGTTAAAAAGAATGAGGTAGGGGCCGGGGATTTAGCTCAGTGGTTTTGCCTCCTGCTGTGCAAGTACAACGACCCGAGTTTGATCCCCAGTACCAAAAAAAAAAAAAGACTTCGTTCCTTGAATGAGGTAGGGCCACGGATTTAGCTCAGTGGTTTCGCTGCCTGGTGCACAAGCGCAAGGACCCAAGTTTGATCCCTGGTACCAAAAAAAAAAAAGAATGAGGTAATTCCTGGGACAGTGGCATACATGTGTAATCCCAGCAATGAGGGAGGCTAAGGTAGGAGGGAAAAATGAAAAGAAAAGAAAGAAAAAAAAAGAATGCAGTAGATCTAGATGTGTTGTTGTGGAAGAACCTCCACAGTTCATTGTTAACTTTTTTTTTTTCAAGTAAGATATATAACAATCACTAAATGGGAGTGTGGATGTTTTTTAAAATTTTTTTTATCATTTGACTTTTGAGACAGACTATCACTATGTAGTTCAGGCTGGCCTTGAACTCACTGTATAGTTCAGGTTGGCCTCAAACTCACAGCAACCCTCCTGTCTCACCCTCCCAAATTCTGGGATTACAGGTTTGTGCCTCCATGCCTGGCTTTGTATAGGTTTTAAATGAGGATTTATGACTATAAATCTATATATTGAGATATGAATAAAATGTACTGGAAGGAAACACCAGAAACTAATAATAGTGACTAAGGCTGGGGATTTAGCTCAGTGGTGCCACCTTGCAAGTGCAAGATCCTGAGTTCAATCCCCGGTATCAAAAAAAAAAAAATAATAATAATAATAGTGACTATCTCTGGGCATGGGACATGACACTAGGAAGGACTACTTCTCACTGTATATTCTCTCATGCTGTATTTATTTATTTTTCTTTCTTCTTTTTTCTATTGGCAGGCCTGGGAAGCCAACCCAAGACCTTGTGCATGTTAGGCAAGGGCTCTACCATTGTGCTATATCCCCAACCTTGCCCCTGTTGACATTTTTATCATCTGCATGTATTACTTTTTCAAGGTAAATATTGTTTACATTTTTAGGTCATATTTTCGAAAGACATTTAAATATAAAGGAATTGGAAAGATGGATTCAAATATAGACTGTAAAACTTACCAATTAAATGATTTTAAATCACTTCACTACTATGAACCCCAATTTTCTCAGCCCTAAAATAGAATTAGTAATATCATTCTCATGTTACTGTGAGGATTCAGGACGAGCATTTGGTATCAGGACGACCTCGCTGCACATCTCCAGGAGACATTGTTTATAATGTTTTCTATATGATTGGCACCCTCTGAAGTTAATCATTACAATGGCCCTGTTGTTTGAGGACCTGACACATGATAAATACAGAGGAAAAAACATAATTTTCATATTTATTATTTCATTTTAATTTATCATTTCTTCAGAGGGTTTTGTACCTGAAAAAACAGGAAAAGATGAGCAATAAACTTGGCTTAAAACACAGGTCTCAGAAAATTGAAAGCAGAACACTAGGAAGTTTAAAGGTGATGTGTGAGAAGAACTAAAAGACAACATAAGAAGATTATAGGGTCCAGATTGAAAAGGAAGTGGTAAAATTATCTCTATTTGTAGATGACATGATTTTTTTTTTTTTTTTTGAGATAGGGTCTCACTATGTAGCCCAAGCTGGCCTTGAACTCATGGCAATCCTCCTGTATTAGCCTCCCAACTGCTCTGATTACAGGCATGTAATCTACCATGCCTGGTTGACATGATTTATTTTTGAGGCAGGGTCTCACTATATAGTTCAGACTAGCCTTGAACTCTCTATGTAGCCCAAGCTGGCCTCAAACTGGCCTCAAACTGGAGGCAATGAAAACAAAAAATAAATAAAATAAAAATAAATAAAAATAAATTTAAAAACTGGAGGCAATGATCTTGCCTCAGCCTCCCAAGTGCTGGGATTACAGGTGTGGGTCACCATGCCCAGCCTATTTATTCAACAAATATTTATCAAGTGCCAAATATGTGCCAGGAATTATTAAAGGAGCTAGAGAATCAGACATGAACAAAACTGATCAAAATCCTAGCATAATGGATCATATTTTTTAGTGGGGACATGGACAATAAACCAGAATATATGGCATCTTAACTGATACTAAACTCCAAGGAGAAAATGGCATTCAGCTAAAGACTTGAAAGAGAACTGAAACCAAGTCATGGGTATTCAGGGAAGAGGGAAGAGATTTCCAGGTAGAGTAAGCAGCCCTGTGCAGGCCCTGGCGTGCAGCGTGTGGTTTACACAGCTACGGAAGTGGCTAGACAGGAAAGAGGTGAACCTTTGCTCAGGCAGCCAGCTCAGACAGTGCCTTGTGGCTCAGAGTAGGGACTTCAGCTTTTACTCATCAATTTACCCACAGCAGTGTTTTGAGCAGCGAGCTGACACATCTGATTCTGCTGAAAACAAATTAAAGGGAGCAAAAGCAAAAGCTAGGAAATCAGGGAGACTAGCATTATAGCCATACAGGTGGTGATGGCAGCAGCTTAGACCAGAATGGAAGTGTGGAAGGAGTAGGGAGTGGTCAGTTCGGTGGTATCTTGAAGGGAGACATGATTAAGTACGTGCAGGGATTGGAAACAGGGTAGAGAGAAAGATGTTAAGGACAGTTCAAGAGTTTTAACCCCAGCAACTGAAAGATGCAGATATAATCAATGAACAGGTTGGAAGGAAGTAGACCCCGGAATCCAGCCTTAGACATGTTAATTTTGAGATCACATTGGATATTCAAGTGGATATGTCAAATAGGCTGTTGGGCTGAAGTCCAAGAGAGGTCCAGGCTACTTTCTAGCTTACCATTTAGTCATTTGCTAACACTGTGACTTTACACAAACCATACTTTTCTCTTCTATTAAATATAATTAGTAGCCTCAAGGTCCCAAGTTCGATCCCCGGTACCAAAATAAATAAATAAATAAATAAATAAATAAATAAAATTAGTAGCCATAACACACAGTTGTTGGAAAAATTAAACTTGACTAATAAAGTAACTGGTACACAGAAGGCTTTGAATGAATTATTACTATCATTAAGTACAATTAAATATGCATTTAAGCTGGGCATGGTGACATATGCCTGTAGTTCCAGCACTTGGGAGGCTAAGGCAGGACAATTGCCATGAGTTCAAGGCCAGCCTGGGGTATTTAGTGAGTTCAAGGCCAGTCTGAACTACTACATATTGAGATTCTGTCTCAAATACATACATACATACAACATGTGGGTTTAGCCAGATACAACATGTGGGTGGCATATATCTATAATTCCAGATACTCAGGAAGCTGAAGCAAAAGGATCAAAAGTTTGAGGCAATTAGCAATTAGCAAGACCTTGTCTCAAAAGTAAAATAAAAAAAGAGCTGTGGATGGATCTCAGTGGCAGAGCACTTGCCTAGCAGGAATGAGGCTCTGGATTCAATTCCCAGCACTTTGATGGATAAATAAATAGTATCAAGTCATTGGAATACAAAAATGAAAGATACAATCCCTACCCTCATTTCCAATGAAAAAAACTGGATCAATTTTTTCAACAAAGATCTCAGGCAATAATAATCACTTAGGAGAATTGGCAAATCCTGGCACTTAGCCAGAGCACAAAGGAAGAGTCAAAGACAGTGAAAAAGTAGCTTCACACGGGAAGCAATCTGGGAGTTGAAGGGGAAACCAGAAGAAATATCTGCTTCTTACACCAGCTTGCTTGCCAGCCTTGGACTCACGAAACTTCTACCTCTCACACCCCCAGCAGGGTAAACCCCAGTACCCTGGAGATGTGACCATGTCTGAAGTTACTCAGGTGGAAACTCCAAGGTGCTTCGATGCTAATCCCATCTAATGCTAATCGCCAGGCACAAGGGCCCTGGGCCTGAAAAAAAGAGGGGCAAACACTGGGAGGAAGCTGTAACCAACATGAAGAGGAAGTCAAGAGCATAAAAGGAGAACTACCATTGAGCACCTACTGGGTAGGGGCTGTGCTAGATGTTTTTAGGAATGGGAACATTGTTGGAAGGATTAAATATGCATCCACACAGAACATCTGGCTCAGGGTCTGGCACTTGGTAAGTATGCAAAGAGTACAATAAATATTGGCTGCACTCTTATTATATTTCTTTTAATCCTCACAGCACTATAAGCTGGGCTCCCACCGAAAGGCATCTCGGCACAGTGATGTGTGCTATTGTGTCAAATCTGGGTTCAAATTCTAGGTCTACAACATCTAGTTTCTGTGACCCTGGGAAAGCTCTTTTGCTTTGTGAATCTTGGTTTATCTGTAAAGTGGAGGAAATAATGGTATATACCAAATACTCATCTGAAATGCTTAGCATCAGGCCTGGCCCACCAGCAATTACTCAGTAATCATTAGTCTGAGTAGAATTGGAAGAGGGGACAGAGATGCTCCAGAGGTTTGGTTTCCTATCCCAGGCCCCACAGCCAAGTGGTTTTGGTCTGCTCAGCATCCGTGCCTCTTCTAGTTGGAGCATCTTCACTTTTTTTTTTTTTTTTGGTACCGGGGATTGAACTCAGGACCTTGTGCTTATGAGGCAGGTGGTGGAACCACTGAGCTAAATCCCCAGCCCTTCACTTTCTTTTGAGAATCACCTCCCTCTCTTCTCAGACCATTTCACTTAGATTAATAGAGGCAAGTGTGTGACCCAGGTCTAGCCAATTATTTATTCCATCCCTCTGGCCACAGTGATTGGTTTTAGAGTGGGCTTGCGACTTACGCTGAGTCAGTGAGAATGCTGGAGATTTATTGAATCTATTAAGAAAGAGATGAACTTTCCTTTAGATTTGACACTGGGAAGACATAAGCTTGGAGCTCCTGGGAGCAGCTAGATCTAGATTGTCTGAGTGCAAAGAAAACCCAGAGGAACTAGAGCCAAAAGATGGAGAGACTGTAGTCTGCAGGCCAAGCTCTTCCTAAATTTTTTTTTTTTAGACTAAGTCTCATTCCAGGGTGGCCTCAAACTTGCAATCTTCCTGCCTTGGCCTCTTTAAGTACTGGGATTGTAGGCATGCCCAGCTGTGCCTAAACTCTTGACCAGACTTGACCAAACTCTGCAACTCAAGTTTTAGATATATGAGGCAATAACAAATTCTATGTCTGTCTCCCTTAAGACAACCAAATGAATTCTTATTTAGCAAGTGTATGAGTCAGGGTCTCAACTGAAAACAGATGGCACAGTCATTAAAATAATTTGAAGAGAGTTTATTTACCAAGGTATGGGCAGGTGTAGAAGAACCACAAGGGATAGAGTAGTGACCTGGGGCTACTGACAAATGAGGAACTGTCACCACCCTCGGCCTGAAGGGACAGGGAAAATAGTTACCTGAACCCAGAAGGAGGGAGTTTGGGGAAGGAGCCATGCTTAAGAAGAGCAGTGCCTTTCAATCAAGGAGCATGCCCACCTGGGAGGGGTGGGGGGGACAAGGGAATAAACACCAGACCTCTCTCCTCCTGCCTCAGCTCCCAGGCTCCCCATTGGCTGAGCACAGGAGCCTGCTGATGTGTCTGGACATCAGGCCTGGAAACGGCCAAAAAGGTGACTGCTGATCAGAGAGGCAGATAGGAAATGGCAGGCCCATCTAGAAAGTGACACCCTGGTCTGCCTATCTCCCTCCGCCCCAAAATGACCATTTGGAACCGCACACCAGAATTTTTTTAAGTTTTTGGATTTTTGAGGCCGGGCATCTATATATAGCTCTAGCTGGCCTCAAACTCTTGAACCTCTTATTTCAGCTTCCCAGAGTGTAGGATTACCACCACACCCAGCTCTATCTTACATGTACATATGTACAGCTGGGAAGCTGGGAATCAAACCCAGGGCCTTATACATACTAAGTGCACACTCTACCACTGAGTTACATCCCCAGCCTCAGACAGACTAGAGTTTTAAAACCACTGTAGTTCCCTTTGGTCTTTCCTATAATCTTGGTCCTTCTTCCTGCCTAGAGAAGACCCTGTTAAATGGCAGATGGGGAACTGGGATTCTGAGTATCTGCAAAGAAGCCCCTGAGCCAGCCCTGCTAACTTTGCAAGAAAGAAGAAGCCTCTAGCCCATTTCCCCCCATGGCCAGAGAGCCCTTAGCTACTCTTGGGCTCTCACTCTTCCAGCTCCCTTCCCCCACAGAAATCTGTCTGCTAACCAATGTGTCCTCAATTGTAGGCATTACCAGACAATAGCTCTGTGACTTCCCTTTCTCTGGAGGAGATGTCTGCTTCCTTCTGCAGCCAAGCCAGAGAAGCTTCTGAGATTCCCTACTACTGGCAGGCACCCAATAGTGCCCTGAGGACAGAGCTGAGCTACATCCAAGTCTCATTTTGGTCACACAGACACCTGTTTTCTCTTCTTTCTTCCCAAAACACCCATCCTAATCTCTGCCAACATAGGTTCCTCCTTATTCAAATCCAGTTTAGATTTTAGAGTCTCCTCAGAAAGCCTTCCTCATGAACTCTCCTTGTCTCTACACCCTCCTGCTATACAGTGATTAATATCAGAAGTACTTCTGCACACAAAATACCTAATCATAGTAGCTAATATACATGGAGTGCTTTTGAGCTACCCATTATTAACTAGATGCCTTATGGAAACCATCTCAGTTAATCCTCACCAAGGTTTTATAAAGTAGATGCAGAACTTGGCATGGTGGTGCACACCCGTAATCCCAGCACTCAAGAGACTGAGGCAGGAGCATCACCTTGAATTAGAGGCCAGCCTGGGCTACATAGTGAGTTAAAAGCCAGCCTGAACTACATAGTGAAACCCTGTCTCAACACAAAACAAAACAAAAAAGTAGGTGCAATCAGTATATAGGATATGTTGTACATAAGCAACCTTGGGAGCAATTACAGTACTTTATCTGTTTCTACAGATGAGAAACTGAGGCTCAAGTTTACACAAGTAAGCAGAAAGCTCAAAAAAAAAAAAAGGGGCCAGATATTTAGCTCAGTGATTCTGTCGCCTGCCTCAAAAGCGCAAGGTCCTGAGTTTGATCCCCAGTACCAAAAAAAAAAAAAAAAAAAAAAACACAGAGAGCTAAATTCAGAGATGACCAGCTCCAAAGCTTTTGCTCTTAGAAGTGCAATGCTTCATTGCATCCTGGGTATGTGCAGTCCCAGAGCAAGGTAGTGGCTGGAGAAGGTACTGAGTCTTCTCCGTAACATGTTGAAATGGCAAGCGGTGAAACTAATTATCACATAAATGAAGTAAACACTCTGCATAGCACCAATAATGCTATCTCTCAAGTTTTTATAGCCAACACCATCATCATTCCTTTGTAAATTCAGATGGCTACCATTCTGGCTCTCAAACCCTAATAAGATGCCAAACCACATGATAAGAATTCCATGAATGATGTCAATATGAGATTAAGAATGGGTGATGGATGAAACAGAAAACAAAGGAACTTGCTAGAAGTTTCTGATAAGATGATCAAGCTATTATCCTGCTGCATTTCCAATTCCCAACAAAACTATCTTTAGTCTTGTTCTCATTTCCTTTGTGAAATGTCTTATGTGGTATTTTCCCTCCGGTGTAAACAAGTCTTATTACATTAATCAATTCATTTAATTCTCATAACAAAATCATCTCCATTTTATAGATAAGGACACTGAGAAGCAGAGAGGTTAAGTGATTTGCTCAACATCACATAGCTGGTGATAGTGCTGGGGTTGGAACCCTTGAGTTGGCCTCCAGAACTTGTGCTCTTAGTAACTACTACTCTGTATCTTGTCAACAATCTAAGTGAAGACAATTAGAAAATATGGGGTTACTCCTATAATCCCAGCACTCTGGGAGGCTGATAAAGGAGAATCTCAAGTTCCAGACCAGCCTGGCAATTAAGTGACTTAGATCCTGTCTCAAAATTTTAAAAAAGGGCAGCGGATGCAGCTGAGTGTGAAGGTCCTGGGTTCAATCTCCAGTACCACAGGGGAGGGGATCCATCATAGTGTTATCACAATCTCCTGGCTTTTTATTCTCCTGGCTGGCTATGCCAAAATGTTACTGGATATCTCCTTCTAAAAGTGCCTCACCAAAGGAGAGTATTGCTTGCCTCTCCTTCTGGAGTTAGATTCCAAGTTCTTCTCATCTCAGACAAAGAATTGAACAAAATGAGTAAAAAGCAGTGGCAAAGTTTATTTGAAAAAGTAAAAGTGAAGAATGAGGAAGAAACTGGCTCGGCAGAGCAAACTTGGACTGAGTAAAAGAGGAAAAAGCAAGATAAAAGTACACTCTGGAGAAAACAGCATCAGCAATCATGAGGAAAGCTGTGATAGCAAACTCTTTTTGGCATCTGTGTCCTTTTATAGCATCACAATCTCAAGGAAATCTGTGAGAACTTCACATACGAGTCCTGAGAGGTGGTGCTGGGATCCCACTCCTCAGGATGATGTCAGGTCTAGGCCATCCTATTGAAAACGTGCTTGGGCTCTCACGAGAAGTCCACATGCAGGGCTTTGGGAACTGTTCTTCATTTATATCTGGGGTCTTGTAATTAACAGGTCACATCTACTTCCTCAGCCAGTTTTGCCAAGCCCTAATCTCCTATGTCAATTGCATTAGAGATGCAAAAGGGTTGTGGAGAAGTGCTTTTATCGAATCAGTGTACTGCAGTAGTATAGAGCAGAGATTTCCCACATAGAACACGTGGGGACTGGGAGTGTAACTCTGCTGTACAGTGTGTGCTTAGCATGCACAAGGCTCTGGCTCTGGGCTTTCTTTATTTCTTTTCTGGCTCTAGGCTTTTATCTTGGTGTGTCAGTCACTCCTTCGGTGAAAAAATACTTCTTTCCTATTTGTTCTAGCAAAAATTCTAAGACTGACTCTGATTAACTGCCTTGGTTCTTTGCTTAACAATAACCGAGTTATGAGACTAAAGGAGAGAAAATGCTGACCAGCTAAGTGTGTGTGAAATGCATACCTGCTTCGCCAGAACCACACAGAATGAGGATGGAGGAAGTATAGTGCTATGAAAAGGGGAACAATGCTGAGGAGGCAAAATGTCAGATGTCTGATTCAGGGATTAAAGTAATGGTACTGGTAATCACAGCCCACTGTAATAAACAACAGGTGGAAAGAAACTGGCACTGGAGGAATATGTAGGAAACACCTAACCCAGAGGAAATGGCAGGTAAGCTGAGACCCCAGGAGGAGTTATCTAGGCCAAGGATGGTATGGGATGGGAAATGAAAACAGATCACAGAAATTTCTTGAAATACATGAAATTGTAGTCTGAACATTCACAGAGGCAATGAGGATGAGGATGATGGAATGGATTGGGTGCCTTAAAGTAGAAAGGAAGAAATATGGATTTAGAGTGGAAGAAGAGATGAAGATTTCAATTTGTGATACTGATCTTGAGGGGAATGAAGATCAATCTGTTAGAGATATCCAAAAGCCAGCTGGATGCATGGGTGTGGACTTTGGGAACAGGACCTCCAGATCTCCCAGTGGGAACATGCATGTGACTAGCACAGGGATGGTCACTCACTGATGACCAGTGAATGGTTACTGAACACTCACTGAATGTGAGAGACGCATCCTTGAAGGAGAGGGCCAAGGCTAGGTAGACTTTTCAAAAGGACACCCAGGGCTGGGGGAGAGCTCAGTGGTAGGGTGTTTGCCTCGAATATATGAGGCCCTGGAGTTAGATTCTCAGTGCTGGGGGGGGGGGGGGGGGTGTCAGGGAAGAAGCACACCAAAAGGCCAATATGAAGAAGAAATTGGCATATGAAAATATTACAGTGATACTTTCATAGTTGTTAATTGATTCTGAGAGGCAACAAGTACCAAAACCAAGCACTGAACAATTATTTTGGCTGGAAAGGGTAGTGAGTTACCCTACAACCAAACAAATCAGTACTGGGACAAAATTTTTCCATTAAAATGCCTTGAGTACCAAATATGGATGAGTTTCAAGGCAATCAAGTATCAAGGTATGACTGTACTTATTGTCTGGCTATCCTACTATTAAAACAATGAGATAGCACTACATATCAACTAGAATGGCTGAAATTTGAAATTAAAAGGACTATCTGAAATTAATAGAAGAAAATAAAGATCAGAGTGGAAATTAATGAAATTGAAACAAACTATTCAGAGGATCAATGAATCAAAATGTTGGTTCTTTGAAATGTTAGAAAGGAGATCTGAAGATGGGGGAGATGGGAGGGAGGAGGTACAAGGGATGTAAAAAGGATCAAGATGTAATATGTATATGTACTAATTCCTGCACAGTGAATGTATTTAGTATATATCACAATAATATGCTAATACAAAAATTGAAGAAATGAAATTAAAATCACTGATAGCCTGGTGTGGTGGCACATGCCTATAATCCCAGCATTTGGAAAACTGAGGCAGGAGAATCATAAATTCAACCCCAGCTTAGGGCAGTTTGGTGACTTAGTGAGAGCAAGATTTTTTCTTTTTTGAGTCAGGGTCTCACTATACAGTTCAGGTTGGCCTTGAGTTCACTATGTAGTCCAGGCTGGCCTCAAATTTGAAGCAATCTACTTACCTCAGCCTCCCAAGTGCTGGGATTATAGGCGTGTACTACCATACCCCGAAAGCAAAAATGTTTTAAAAGGCTGGGGATATAGTTCAGTGTGAAGGCCCTGAGTTCAATCTCCAGTTCTACAAAATAATAATAATGATAATAAGAATAATACAAGGACTGACAATATCTACTGTTGGCAAGGATATGGAATTGGAACTCTCACATACTGTAGAACACAGATAGGGCCCAGGATTTAGCTCAGTGTTTCCGATGCCTGCCTCACAAGTGCAAGGACTCAAGTTCAATCCGTGGTACCAAAAAAAAAAAAAACCAATTCCATTTAAATGTATAGCCAAGGGAAAAAAAGTGCTAAGTCTTACCAAAAGTTGTATAAGAGAGTGCTCATAACAGTATTACTTGGAACTGTCAAAAGCTGGAAACAAACCAAATGTCCAGTTACGTGAGTGTTGGAATGCAGAAAGCCACATCCCAAAAATATGCCACTTGGACTTTGATCTGAGAGCCCCCGGGGAGCAACATGTGCAGGCCATATTCCCCAGAAGACATCGGATTGTTGTGAATTCTATCCTCCTTCCCCCATAGCTTATCAGGCCAGGGAGACTGGTTCAGTCTTCCCAGTCTTCTAAAGTTGACACCACAAGTAAGGCCCAGAAAAATTTTGTCCCTGGCTATTGTCTATTCTTGGGGTTTTTTGTTTGTTTTTGGTACCAGCGATCAAACTTGGGCCCTTGAACTTTCGAGGCAAGCAGTGGAACCACTGAGCTAAATCCCCAGCCCCTATTGTCTATTCTTAAAACTCATTCACTCTTCCTCTAAAGTTGCCTAGATCTCCATGTCCCTCCCGACTATGAACAGGGTAGACATGTACAAGCTTCTAAAGTATACCAGGTTTTTGGGTGCTCACTCTCCTGAGATGCCTCCCATCCACGAAATGAACTTGCATTCCTGTTGTGTTAACCTATGACATGTCAGTTTATGTCAACGGACTCAATTATTGAAACTGTAGAGGGCAGAAGAAAGTTCCTTTCACCCTTACATGTTCATTCAATAGAATACTACTAGGATATCATACACACACACAAACACACACACACACCCCTAAGTACTGACATGCTGATATGGATGAATCTTTCAGGCATAATGTTGAGTGAAAGAAGCCTGGCTAAAGATAACACATACTTTGTAAGTCCACTTATTAAAAGCTCCAAACAGGTGTAACTAGTTGATGAAAATGAAGGTCAGGAATAGTGGTTTCCATGGGGGGCAAGGGTATATCTGAAGGGGGCCTAGGGAACTTTGTGGACTGCTAAAAATGTTCTGCATCTTGATCTGGGTTGTGGTTACAGAACATGCAGATATCTAAAAATGCATCCAGTTGTTCAAGAAGTTGGGCATGGTGGTACACACCTGTAATCCCAGCACTCTGGGAGGCTGAATCACAAGGACTGAAATTTTGAGCCCAACTTGGGCAACTTAGCAAGACCTTGTCTCAAAATAAAAGATAAAAAAAGGGCTGAGGATGCAGCTCAGTACAAAGGTCCTGGGTTCAAACTTCAGTACTGTTGTAGTCAGGGTTTTGGTAAGATGATACATTTACTACAGGATACATAGTTTATCAGATTATTTTATGATAATTACCCAAAAAGTCAAATGTAAAGGAATGCAAGAGATTAACCACACACTAGGGGCCCAAGGAATCCAGCTGAGGGCCTAAATCCCAGCAATTTCCCACACAAGTCCAGCTAAAGGCTTAGAGTCCAAGGCAATGTCCTCCATGAGTCCAGCCAGTGGCCTAGAGCCCATGGCAATGTCTCATGTTTGTCCATATTGAGGATCTGCACCTGGAAGGCCCAAAGGCCAGTGGTGGAAGCCAGAAAACCTATGCCAGTGAGGTGAAGGATTTGTGCCACCAAGCTGAGAGATCCACATTGGAGCCAAGAAATGATGCTCATGGTGAAGATCAGAGCTCCCCTGACAAAAACAAGTCATTCCCAGGGACAGCGAGCCCCCAATCTCCTCCTTCAATGAGAACAGCCTAGTTCACATCAGGAAAACATCTGAAGCAAGCTTCTCCTAGAAAATTAACAAGCCACAATCTTTCCCTCCAGTCCTCTTTTTATGGCTATCAACAACAATCCTCAGGTGGATCCTCCATGCCCAAACCACGCTGATTCAGTTCAGCTGGGAGTTACAAATTGACCATTAGTTAATCCACTACAAGTACCAAAAAATAAAAAAACATTTTTGTACAGGGCTAGGAGTATAACTCAATGGTAGAGCACTTGCCTAGCATGCTAAATCCCCAGCCCCTATTGTCTATTCTTAAAACTCATTTACTCTTCCTCTAAAGTTGCCTAGATCTCCATGTCCCTCCCGACTATGAACAGGGTAGACACGTACAAGGCCCTGGTGGTTCAATACCCAAGACCACAAAAGAAAAAAAAAAAAACCAAAAACTATTTGTGCACATTACTGTATATATTTTATACTCCTCCCCCAAATACAGCAGTAATCTAGGATCTGTGGGTATTTTATACTTGTGATGTGATATGACATTTTCTATGGTCTAGCTTGGTGGTGAAGTCCCCCATGAGAGAGCATCCCTTTCATTTTATCTCCACTGTTCCAAAGCATCTACCTGGGGCTCACATCACAGCAGACCCATAGCATCCATGATTCAGGGCCTGCTCAAAACAGCATGCTCTACCCCTAATGTGTTCGCCTCAGCAAGCTTTCCAAGCATCTGCTCTGTGCCAGGCCCTGTGATGAAAGCTGGAGATATGAATACAAATACAATATCATTCTGTACTTCTAAAACTGCAAAGGCGCCAGGTGTGGTGGTACACGCCTGTAATCCCATCACTTGAGAGGTTGAGGTGGGAGGATTACCATGAGTTCAAGGCCAGCCTGAACTAATAGTGAGTTTAAAGCCAACCTGAACTACATAGTGAGACCCTTCCTCAAAAAAACCAAAAAAGGAAAGAAAGAAAGCTGTCAAGGTAATGTAGTTCAGTGGTAGAGCATGTAGCATGTGTGAGGCCCTGTATTCAATCTCCAGCACCTTAAAAAAATGAAAAGAAATAAGAGAGAAAAAGAAAAAAGGTAGATGTCTTTCTTGGGGGAAAGACAGTTCTCCCAGGATGGACAGGTCTCCGCAGCATCCAATTCATCTACCTACCCATGTAAAATAATAATAGTAGTAAACAACCACCCTTCGTGCATTGCCAGGTGCTTTATTTGTGTAACAGATTATTTTTTTAAATTGCTATTTAAAACTACAACTGCCTGCAGCAACTTTTGTGTATTAGGGGAGTGGCATAATTTTTCTCTGGGTAGATGGTTCTTTGTTTAGGAAAATACTTAATAAATTGCTTTGGCATGAAGAATGAAGCTCCCCAGGGTTAGGGCGAGACAAAGACAGCTACAGTGCTTTGCAAATTAGAGTGGGAAAAATGTAGCAGCAGGGAGAGGGAGAAGGAGCTGAAAACAGGAGGAGGGGAGGTTAGGAGGCTCTCTATAGTTAGGTAGTCTGTTATTTTTGTTTCCCCAGATCCTTCCTTTAGAGAACCATCCCCTTTGCCTTGTTACTCTCTCTCATCCTTCAGCTTTCACCTTTAAAGCTCACTTCTCATATCACACATCCCTTAAAAAGGATGAGAAAAAGCTATATTCACACTAATAAATGCACTGGATATATTGTGAAGTGGGGAAGAAAAGTAACTAGCAGAATAAATGTATTATACAATCCCATTGTTAAAAAGGGGCCACATATATTTATGTACACTTGGAATATTATAGAAAATTCCTAGAAAAGTACCTAATACTATCAAAAGCCAATTTAAGGCTGGGGATTTAGCTCAGTGGTTCCACTGCCTGTCTCGCAAGCTAAGGACCCAAGTTCAATCCCTGGTACCAAAAAAAAAAAAGCCAATTTACCCCTTCTACTTTTAAACATTCAACATAAGTTTCTGTTCCTTTTTTTTTTGACACAGGGTCTCACTTTGTAGTTCAGGCTGGCCTTAAACTCACTATATAGCCCAGTCTGACCTCAAACTCAGGGCAATCCTCCTGTCTCAGCCTCCCAGGTGCTGGGATTACAGGCATGTGCCACCATGCCTGGACTTATTCCTTTTTTTTTTTTTTTTTTTTTGGTACCAGGGATCGAACTCAGGTCCTTGTGCTTGTGCAGCAGGCAACAAAACCACTGAGCTAAATCCCCGGCCCCGATATTATTCTTTTTTAAGTCTTTCTCCAAGAGGAAAAATGGCCTAAGCACAGACTCCCCTAGCCTTCCAGCTCTGAACCCTGCTCCCCTCCACCCAGGACCACAGAAACCAGAAACCCTAACAAAAATGCTTCACATATTGACTGAATGAATGAATTCCTCTACTTTGCAAGCAGTTTTTTCCTGCCTGGCTTTCAATCTTCCAGAGAAAAGAGAGAACAGCTCAGTCCCACCTGTTTGTGCTGCCCAGGCCTGGCTCATAAGTGTCCCTGCTAATTCCCTGCCCAGGGCTGAGTGAGATGCTCTCTTTCTTGTCTGGAGAGAAGCAGAAATGCATCTGCTCCTGCCCTTTTCACTGCTTCAAGCCTGAGGGACACCTGCAGCCTGGGAGAGGTGTGAGCAGGTGGCCAGCCAATTATGGAGCTGGCCAGGGCACCCTGGCTGACCTTGGCAGGATCAGGGACTGCTTCCCTGCCATCTTTCTTTTCTTTCTAGCAGCTAGGGGAGGAGGGAATGACAGCCTAATTGCTTTCACCTTGAGAAAAATCTGCTGCTGACCATGTGCAGAGAGAATCACTCAGTTATACAGCAGGGGGCTCAAAATTATATCAGATCGGGATGGCTGGCATTTTCACTGAGGCTCCCTGACTAACGACCCAAGGGAAGAGAGGCTCTTGGCTTCATGCCCCTCCTCGCTCTGCCCTACCAATCACACAGTATCAGCTCGGCTTGTTCTCTTATTTCTGCCCAGAACCCCACAGGGAACCCTGCACGCCTGCCTCCTCCCCATCCAGGCTGCTGTCACTGAGACCATACCTTCCCCAGTCTTGCCCAGGCCACAACTAAGGCTGCTGGGAGAGAAATAGAGCTCAGTCTCACAGGCCCCCAACTGCCAGGTGGACACCCCTATCCACTCAGCCAGCCTCTCCCTGCAGAGTTCAGACAGGAAAAGTGATGCCAGCCATTAGAACCACCAGGGAGAGATGCTGGCCAGCCAACATGTGCCTGATTCTGCCTGGACACTTCTGACAATTAAGGCAGTGGATGAACTCTCATGCTTTCTCCATCCCTAATAAAAAGCAAGCTCAAAAGCCACACTGTTTCCAACCCCTGGGGTGAAGCCAGGACTATGATAAAGAGAAAGCACTGTAACTCAATAGAGCAGTCTTGAGTTGATACTGATGTTATATAGAATCTACCACCACTCAGCCCTGGAGTCACTGAGAATCACCCAGGAAGCATGTGACACTGCTTTTCTATGACTAATGATTTATTAAGCTTCAGAACACTTGCTGGTCACCTGCTGGGTCCCGAGTAGAAATTTCCTTTAAGAAATTCTGTGGATGCACATTGAGGCCATATTCTTCAGTGAAATAAATAGGACACACGTGTAAATACTGAATAGTTTCTCAGGTGTGAGAAACTGGAAGTGTAAATGAGGGCCAAAATGTGTAACAGATCATCTGAGACAGGAAAAGGTTCAAGGGGAAAGGGGAAGGGAAAGTTGGGGAAGGTAGGGGAAAGGAAAGAAGGGAAAAGAAAAAAATATGAGAAAAGGAAAAAATGAAAACAAAGTCTTTGTAAATAGGGAGGGGTGGTGGGGTTGAAGGGAGGGTAGAGGAATGGGAAAAAAATAAGAACCAAGATATATCATGTACAGGCACAAATTCCCTATGATGTAAGTCATTATATTGTATACCTAAAATGTACCAATAAATTTAATAAATTAAAAAAAAGAGGGCTGGGGATTTAGCTCAGTGGTTTCGCCGCCTGCCTTGCAAGTGCAAGGACCCAAGTTCAAACCCCGGCACCAAAAAAAAAAAAAAAAAAAAGAAATTCTGGGGAGGCAATAGAAACCCACAACTTCATACATAGCCCACTTCAACCACCATCTGGCTATCAGATTTTGATGTCAGTTAATTTCTCTGAGCTTCAATATTCCCATCTGTAGAGTGGGGTTACTACTAATGATAATAATACCAACTTCAAAGAGTCATCATAAGAATAACATTAATATATAGTACAGAGCCGGGGATTTAGCTCAGTGGTTTCGCTGCCTGCTGCGCAAGCGCAAGGACCTGAGTTCAATCTCCAGTACCAAAAAAACCCAAAAAACAAATATATAGTACATAAACTATTTAATGTGGTATGTGGATCAGAAAATGCTCATTAGATGGATGCTGTTCACATTATTCTTATGAAGCCATCAGTGCACACTCCAGCATAGACATGCTGGAAAGGTGGAGTGGGGGAGGGCCTTTGGGACCATGCTGACCTGGTTCAAAATCTAGGTTCCTTTATTTCCTGGTTTTGCGGCATAGGGAGAGTTAATTTCTTTGAACTTTAGATTCCCTCTGTAAAAAGACATCAACAACACCTACTTTGTCAACAGAATAGAGTCTGCCTGTCATCCAGGCCAAAGCATGGAGAAGGTGTGCTAGGAAATATTAGCTGCCATTGGCACAAAATCATCACCCTCTTTTCTAGCATCTGTCACCTTTTTTCTTTGGTAGTTTTTACTGAGAGTTGAAGGCCTGTTCAAAATGATTTACTTGGGGAGTATATTGATTTTCTCAAAGCCAGTGATTTCTTGCCTGTCCTGATCCTTCATGCCAATGCCATCTCTGTTACAGACCCTGGTGGCCATCTCTGACATTTTAGAGGTCTCCTAACACTTTGGTTTTCTTGACTCTTTGAGCTCGTGATATTTGTACCTTTCTCTCCCTTGTTCCTAGGCTCTTTACACTCCCTGGCCTATTCTACTGTCCAGTGACCCCCACATTCTACTTGTTTTTCCCAGAGAAAGGCCACGTGGTCACCAAAGCCATACCCACTCCATCCCTCCTCCTGATCTCAAAGGCATTAAATCCCAGATTCTTGTTTTTTATTCTTTTCTCTCTTTCTGAATCAAATCAACTGCCAAACACCTCTAGTTTAAAAAAAATTTTTTTTCTCTAAAACATTTCCCATATCTACCTCCTTCTTATCCGTTTTCCTTTTTGTTACTTGAGACCAATATCAGCTCAAGTCTGATCTAGTTTCAATGGTTGATTCTAGTCTCTCCTTAATATTGCAAGCTTCCTAAAAAGACCATGTTAATAGTGCCAGATATTCTCCTTCCTCTACCCTTTCACCTCCATTTAAAATCCTATTAATGGGCCAGGGATTTAGCTCAGTGATTCCACTGCCTGCCTCGCATGCACAAGGTCCTGAGTTCAATCTCGGTACCAAAAATTGAAGAAAATAAAAAATCCTATTAAGACTTTCTCCTTCCTACAGTACATTCAAGGCATTCAATACCTTCCACAACTCTATACATACCTTATCCATGTCCATCTCCTCTTCTTTGCATTTGTAGCCTCTTTTGCTTGGGGTGGTATTATGTTTTAAATCTAGATGTCCCCCCCAAAGCCTCATGAGAACATAGGCAGGGCTTTGGGGCCATAATTGGATTATGGGGCCAACATAGCAGCTAGCTTGCTGTTGGGGGATGGAGTCTGGTCCAAGGAGACAGGTCACTGGGGGGATGGCATAGAAGGATTTAGCTCATTCTCCATTCTCCTTTGCTTTCTCTGCTTCCTGTCCACCATGCCTTGAGCAGCTTTCCACTACCATGCCACTGTGCCATGCTGTCCTGCCTTCGAGCCAGCCAACTATGGACTGAAACATGAGCCATAATAAACCTCTCCTTCTTTAAGTTTCGAGTGTTGTGTCTTGACAACAAGGAAGATGACTAAGGCAGGTGCCTCCCTCCCTCCATTTCTCCTCCTGTTCAAATTCAATCCATCCTTCAAGGTCTGACTCAAAACTCAACTCCTTCCTGAAACCTTCCCTGAGCACTCCAGTTGTCAACAGTCACTTCCTCTGAGTTCCCTTTGATGATGCTGAGAGGGTAGGGAGGTGGTATGAAAAGCTGGATATATGAAGAATTGGTCAATGTGGTATTGTCCACATTCTCCTAAATGATAGAGCATTGTCATCTCCAAAGTTGAACAGAATGGTGTTCAAATCCTAGTTGGTCATTTTCCCTCTAGTTATAAGGCCTTGGCAAATGATCCAACCTCTCCAAGTCTCATTTTCCTCATTTGGAAAATAGGGGTCATAAAGGCCCCATTGAGCTGTGACGTTTAAATGGTAACCTATGCAAACAAGGGTGCACAGTTCCTGGCACACAGTCTACATTCATTAAAAGGAAGAGATTATTATAGTTCCTGGCACCCCACAGTCTAAACATTACTTACGCAGCTCTGCTCATCTGCATAGCCAAATAGTAATTTACAGAGACTGTGATATTTTACTATAGGTGTATCTGCTCTCAAAACAGCTTTCCCCCCCGCAACTTTCCATTTTTATAAATGGCACCAGTGTTCCAAGTCTTCCAGGCTTAAACCTTGGCAATGTACTCGCTTTTTCTGCTCTTTTATGGGCAAAATCTGTTGGCACTTAACCACGGGCTTTCTCTGTTCTGAGAATGTCTTAACTTCCCATTGGGACTATAAATGCTTTGAGAACAGGAACTCTGCCTTAAACTGCCTTGGTGTCTATTACACTGGTGTACAGCAGGGACTCAATGCATATTTCCTTTCTGAAAAGATTCTATCAATAAATTAATTTACCTGGGCAAATGTGGAGGTACAACAACAATCTGAAAAGAGGATTGTTCTATGATTATGTTGTATCCCCTTCTCTTTCTCTACCTCAAATTCCTCCTATTATTATTATTTTTTTTTTTTTTTTTTTGAGACAGGATGTCACTAAGTTGCCCAGACTGGGCTCGAACTTGACAATCCTCTTGTGTCAGCCTTCCAGAGTACTGGGATTACAGGCATGTTCCCTCATGCTCAATCCCTCTACTTTAATCTTCCTCTCCAAGGTCTGCCATAAGCATTATTTCCTTTCTTTCATTTATATTACACATCTAATTGCATAGGGATTTTACTATAAAAAATGTTAAATATATAGTAATGTATAAAGTGATGATGAATTTTTTTCTCTTATTCCTATTTCTTAAAGGTAACAACTGGGAATGCTTTGGTAGGTTTCCCTCCAGATCTTTTCTGTTATACCAGAAATGAATATCTTATTCTGAGACAGAATGTGACAATAATCTTTTAAAAATAATTATTTCTCGTGGCTTTTACATGCCCCCAAATGGCCATTTGGTGGGAAGGGGAGACTAAAATAAATCTGAAATGTGAAATAAATGAGGAAATTTCATATCTGTTCCATAGTACTTTGATAATTCTATTAGAAAATACTCAGCATACTTGCAGATTATGTGCATGTGTCTACCCGGTTGCTTGTACAGTAGGTAGACACTGACATTAATTTTATATTTCTAGTACTTAACTGGCACTATATATAAGTATTCAATAAATGTCGTGTAAGGACTTAACTTTCCTCTCCTATCTTCTATAATATCTTTACTTTATTCATTTATTTTTAATAAAACCAGATTTGAGAATTCTGTGGTTCACCTTTACATGGTTAATCTGTTGGTCAGGGTCTCAACAGGAAACTGAACTAAACTCAGATAATCCCAGAAACTTTCATGAAGGGACTATTCAAGAGGTACTGGCAAGGTAAAGGGAACCAAAACAGGAGGCTAGGGGAGGCAAGGCCAGCAACAGCAGGAAGTCATTACTATGCCTACTTAAAAAGGCCAGGGAGGGAAATATAGTTTTCTGAGCCCCGGGAGAATTAAGGCCATGAAAGAAGGGCCACAAAGGAAGCAGCCACTACAAGAAAAATTTAAAATATAGCCCAGAACAGGGGAAACACTCTCTCTTCTCCTGCATGCCAATCTCCTAGCTCCTCCTATTGGCTGAACCCAAGTGAGAGTGAGTCCCAGTGACACACAGTCTTCAGAGATCAGCTTGCCAAGGCAGAGGATGGATGGGCAACACAAGGAGGCATGAAGTCCACCAGTTACCAACCATGTCATAGCCAACTAATCTCAGTACAGTTATTCTTCCATCTGGAATCCAAATTGTAAATGTAGCTATCACTAGTGTTTTCCTATCAAATAGTATGACATTTAGGGAAAAAAAGAGAAATACTCAGAGACTATAAAATATCCACTGAGATATAGACCCTACCTCAGTAGGGTCATAAGACTAAGCTGAGTATTTATAGCTGCCTTCTTCCGCTATCTACCCCTTACCCTCTGCCAACATGTTGCCTGGAGGATTCTTTGCCTGGTAGGATGGCCCATCTCTTCATTTCCACAGGACTCAAGCTAGTGATCCTGTTTTTACTGCCTTGCTATATAGTTTTACATGGACAGTTTCTAGCTGAGACTACAAAGTGGTACCCTAGTGAATCCACTGGAAACAAATATAATCCTCCTTCCCCCTGTCGGTGTCAACAACTTAATTTGCACTTGATGATCAGGATCAATCATCCTAGCCAATACTGTATACTCTTTTTCTTCCATTGGCTCAATAGCAGGAGGGGCTCAAAATGATCAGGGGGAAGTCTAAGCTTCCAAATGGAGCCAATTTAATATCTGAGTTTCCTGGAGGAAGAATTCTTCCTGTGGAACATAGGATCTCCAAACCCACTGAACCTAAAGTTATAGGAACAAAAAGGAAAAATTTTGTGAGGTATTAAATATAAACATGAGTAGAATCACTCCCACTCTAGAACTCTGTATTGTGGCCGTGGAGAAGAGGGCACACTATACTGGTGACTTGTTTAAGGGGTATGTCACATCCTTTGACATCAACCCAACTTTTCAGGTTGCAGTCTGCTAGACAGTATTCCTGGGAATCAGCTAATTGTCATATGCCATCCAGAGTTTACCTTAGTGTGAGCTATCTTTTTGTTTGTTTGTTTAGGTTTTTTTGGTTTTTTGAGACAGGATCTTGCTCTGTAATTCAGGCTGGCCTTGAACTCATATGTAGTCCAGGCTAGCCTTGAACTCTTGGCAATCCTGCCTCAGCCTCCCAAGTGCTGGGATCACAGGCATGCACCACAATGCCTGGAAATTGTGAGCTATCTGAATAGGAAATTTGTGCTAGTGACTTTACAACCTCTCTATGGAGGATATTTTGATGACTGGAGAACACCTTGATTTTCATTACCAAAAACAAACCAAACCAAGAAAATGATAAACATTTATTCTGTAGCTGTCTTTTTAGGTTATTCAGGAAGACCTCCACCTAGGATACCTAGGTGTATGGGCCTTTTGCCACATTATTATCGTTCATCTCTGCTCTCTTTGCATTACCTCACACAATGGAGAGTGTGTCCACTATAACTATTTGTGCAGTTTTCACAGAGATGCCTTAAATCTGTCCAAACAATTGCTAGGATGACCTGATAGTTGTTTCTGGGGCATTCATTAAGTGTAATATGCTCTCTAACACATCAACAAAGTGTCACCTGGATCTTGTGTTGAAAGTCAAGAAGAAAAAATAGGTTGGCCTTGAACTTCCTATGTAACCCAGGCATCAAACATGATACTCCTGCCTCAGCCATCCCAAGAGTGCTGAGATTATAAATGTGCACCCTTCCTCCTGTAGGGCAGATCGATCCCAGGGCCTTTGCACTAAGTAAAACCAGTAGCATTGTTTACTTTTTATTTTGAGGCAGGGTCTCACTAAGTTTCCCAAGCTATTCAACTAGTGTCATCATGCCCAACTTTGGTTTTTTATTTTACTTTTTTGTGGTGCCAGAAATTGAGCCCAGGACCTCATATAGACTAGGAAAACACTCTTCCACTGGGCTTCACCCACCCCTAACTCCCAATTTCATATTTTGATCTGCTTAAACTGAGTAGTAGGTAGGGATGAAAGTCTGACTTCATGTTCAAAATTGTGGGAGAAACACCCCCACTATAATCATCATCCTCATGTGTTAAAGAAATATCTGGGGGGCCGGGGATTTAGCTCAGTGGTTCTGCCGCCTGCCTTGCAAGCACAAGGTCAGGAGTTTGATCCCTGGTACAAAAAAAAAAAAAAAGAAAAAGAAAAAGAAATGTCTGGTTCTCAGAGTAAATCTCCAAAGAGAGAGTTGGACTAAGATCTTGGACTTTGAAGTCAGACAGCCAAGGATTCCAAACCTTAATTCACCACGTAGATGACCTGGATGGATAATTTAGCTTCTCTGAGTTCTAGTTTTCTCTTTCTGTAAAATGGACACAATTATAGTCCTTTCTCCTAGACTTAAAAGCTTACACAGAACATGGCATATACTAAATCCTTTTTTTTGAGGCAGGGTCTAGCTTTGTAGCTGAGGCTGACCTTGAACTCACTATGTAGCCCCGGTGGCCATGGACTCAAACTTACAGTGATCCTCCTATCTCAGCCTCCTGAGTGCTGAGGTTACAGTTGTGTGCCACTGTGCCTGACCTAAGTACTTTAAAAAATGTTAAGAATTGTGATTTGTAATAGTTCTTATGTGCTAGACATGGAGGCTTTAAAATGAATGAAAACTTTGAGAAGTCTCTGCTCATAATAGAGAAATTTAGCAAGAGGAAAAATTCCAACTTTTTAGATTTGTTTGTTGTGCATGTGTGTTTTGGTTTGGTTTGGTTTTGTACTAGAGATTGAACTCAGGGGGCAGGAATTTAGCTCAGTGGCACCAAGCCTGCCTTGCAAGGTCCTGAGTTTGGTCCCTGGTACCACCAAAAAAAAAAAAGAGAGAGAGTGAACTCAGGGCCTTTGTACTGAACTACATACTCAGCTTTTTTTTGAGACGGGGGAAGTTTCTCAGCCTGGGCTTGAACTTTCAATTCTCCTGTCACCTTTCCAGAATGCTGGGATTCCAGTATAGGCATATGCCACCATGCCCAGTCAAGATCATTTTGTTTTGTTTTTTTGAACAATACTCCTCTTTTCTCCAAAATAAAAAAACTGATGCAGAGGGCAAACTCAATTGCTTAAATTGAGCTTTATCATAGAAATTTAATAATAGTTTTAGAATAAAATTTTTAGGTCAATTTAATGGTTCAAAAAATTCATCTTTTCTGATTTGTAAATATATCTTGTAAGATAATGAAACAATTGTATAAGCATTAAATTCAATGTAAGTATGCCAAATTATACAGAACTGGGAGCCAAAATTTACCAATTTATATTATTTAGGGGTACAAAAGGATAAAAAAGGGCTGGGGGTGTAGCCCAGTGTGAAGACCCTGGGTTTAATTTCCAGTTTCGCAAAAATAAGTAAATAAATCCTTAAAGCAGTCACACCTGTGGTACACCATTTAAAACCTGTCTCTTTAGTCAGACTACCTGGCTTCCAGTAACCTTGAGCAAGGGACTTCACCTTCTTGTGTTTTTATTTTCTCAACTGTAAAATAGGAAAGCAGGAATAACTCACAGGGCTGCTGTGAGAATTCAATAAACACATATATATGTTGGCTATCATTATCCATTATTTCTGTGATTCTAAGTTCTGAGTAAGGAATGCATTGTGGAGAGAAGGACAGCCTGTCCTATCAAACATAGATGGCAACATGCCAGTAGCCCAGAGCTGAGTTTGTCACAAAAACCTATGTGACCCCGACAGAGACCCTTTGAGAAATTCCACCTCAACCAAGAACCAAACCTGATCTAGGAACAAAGTATGAGGTCTGGAGGGTGGAATTCATTCTGGCCAAGATATGTAAGGCTGCCAAGAGCTTCTGGTGCTGGAGATACCATGGTATCTGCTTGCAGGCAACACCCTGCTGTGGTGATTTGTCCCCATCCAGGTGCTGAATGAGGGTGAGGGATAGCTTGATTACACCCTGGTCCTGAAGATGGAAGATTGGTCCTGAAGATTGGAGAGGAGGCCACAGACCCAGGTCTTCAAGCTGGCTTTGGCCAAATCATCCAGTATGCCTGTGGGCTGATCCATTGGTGTCTAGGGGGTTTGTAGCAGGTGGTGAGCCCGCCATTCTTTGCACATAGACTTCTGCCTCTGTACTCTGGATTGGGGTCACTTAGGCCACACGAAGGGGAAAGATGCCAGGGTGGGCCAGGAGCCAGAGATGAGGAGGAAGAGGAGGATTCTGCCTACCCCTCCCATCCTGGGCAAGTGAACTGTCCAGTTTTCCAGTCAGATAATAAAACAGGATCAACACTGTGGGGGGAGAAAGTAACTTAGAATCATAAAGCCCATCCTCCCTAGAAGTTTAGGACAAACCCAGTGAATCAGTTTATTGGGAGCATAGAATCAAGAGACTTGGGGCCGGGAATTTAGCTCAGTGGTTCTGCCACCTGCCTCACAAGCGCAAGGTCCCGAGTTCAATCTCTGGTACCAGAAAAAAAAAAAAAAAAAGAATCAAAAGACTTGGATAAACTGAATTTTCTAAAAGTCCACTTTTAAAGCTTAACACAGACCCTAGTTTCTCTCTCACGCCTGAGTCTTGTGTTGTGGCCCCACAGAGGAGAGGATCTCTGGGGTCTCAGGCCACTTCCCTGCAGGCCCTTTCCACCACTGAGCAGTAACACCTCGATTTCCTGTTCATGGAGTTAGGAGAGAACAGAGGTGTTCAACCAGTGTGCTTTGCTTTGTTCCACACCGAGTGTAATGTCAGACTCAAAGTTTCAGTTCAGTGGATGATTATTAAGACTGACATGAGGAGATGAGGGAGAAGCAGCTGAGAGTTAGGCAGGCTCTAAGCCATGTCATTCTGCTGCAGAGAAAAACTTTGAATGCCTTTTCTGTGCAAACTCAAGAGGAAAAATAATGTAAAATACACTCAAACTGATTTCTTTTTTAACAGTATAGATGCTTCTAAAATCCAGACATGCAGAGCTTCTTGTGGGTCCTCAAACTTGTCAGATTCTGGCTCCCCTCCAAGCCCTCTCTTGATACCTGCAATCCTCTTCTCTAGCCCTTCACCAGCCACACATCCAGCTTGGATGACACTCTTCTAGGAAACATTCCTTAAGCCCCAAAAGTGAGTTGGGCGACCCTCCCTGTACTCCCATACCATCTTGTCCTTTCCTTATGCTAGTACTTAGCATACTGACTTGCAACTGCCACTGTACTCATGTGTGTTACCCACATCTTATTCACCACTATATCCCTGCCATCTAGCATATTTATGGCACCTAATAGATGCTCAATAAATATTTTTGAATAGTTATTGTAAGAGCCTTCTAACTGGTCTTCATGCTTCTCCCAGTTTCTACACAATAGCCAGAAAAAAACCCTTATCACAGCCTATCAGTGGTGACGAACCTATGGCACATTTATTATTTGTTTTTCTTTTAAGACTAAAGATGTTAATGCATGAGTTGTTTTTTCTAGACTAAAACCTCATATTCAGGTTTAATTGCAGTGTTGGCACTTTGCGATGAATAAGTGGGTTTGGGTTGCAGTTTGGGCACTTGTCTCTACAAGTTTCACCATCACTGGCCTATATGATCATACAATGTTCTGACTCTTACCTACTTCATCTCACCTCTATCACTATCCCCTATGTTCATTATGTTTATTTATTTATTTTTATTTTTTGGACAGGATCTTGCTACATAGTTTGGGATGGCCTAGAACTCACTATGTAGCTCAGGCTGGCCTCAGGCTCATGACAATTGTCCTGCCTCAGCCTCCCGCATGCTGGGACTACAGGCATGCACCAACCATGCTTGGCATGTTCATTGTTATTTTCTACATCCATATATTCTTCTCTTCCTAGAAATTCACTCAACCAATTCCTGGCTCAGGGTCCCTATTTTCCAGCATGCTGTCCCACTACTACCTGTCACTGGCTTCTTCTCCATTAGGACACCTCAGGGAGACTTTCCCAGACCACTCGACACCTAAGCCATGCAACTCTACTCTTTCTCAGTTACTCTATCACAGCATCTTGTCTTCCTAAAACTCATTTTTACCCTGCATGTTTACTTGGTATTTATCTGTCTCTCTTATATAGAAAATAGCACAAAAGCAGGGATTTTGTCTTATTTTGTTCAACACTTACCTCAACACCCAGAATAATGCCTAGTAACTATCAAGTAGGTATTTAATAAATATTTGTGGAATGAATGAATGAGTACAGGCATGAAGAAAACAAGTGCTGTCTTGAAGTAATCACCTTGCATAGGTGTGTCCATCCTTATTCTGACAGTCCCGTCATTGTTCCAAAGTAGTTTGGAATCTCATTGTTAGAATCGACTTTCAGTTCTCCTTAATAGGCCTGGGGATTTAGCTCAGTGGTCCCTGCGCCTGCTGCGAAAGCTCAAGGTCCCGAGTTCGATTGATCCCCGGTACAAAAAAAAAAAACAGATCTCCTTAATAGATCTTTCTTACAGGAGAAATGGATCAAGGATGGAGGGAGGGGATGGGAGATGGAAAAAGGAATTCAAATGTGTTGTGTACATATACCAACTCCACACAAGGAAAGTAAATATTATGTACTACACATATACGAAAGAAAAGAAAGAAAGAAAGAAAGAAAGAAAGAAAAAGAAAGAGGGCTGGGGATTTAACTCAGTGGTTCCAGCGCCTGCCTTGCAAGCACAAGGTCCCGAGTTGGTTCCCTGGTACCAAAAAAAAAAAAAAAAAAAAGGAAAGAAAGAAAGACAGACAAGTGTGGTGGCACACACCTATAATCCCAGCACTCAGAAGGCTGAGGCAAGAGGATTGCCAGGAGTCCAAGCCCAGTCTGGGCTACATAGTGAGTAGTTTCCAGGGCTGGGGATTTAGCTGAGTGGTTTCGCCACCTGCTGTGCAAGCACAGGGACCCGAGTTCGATCCCCGGTACCAAAAAAAAAAAACCACACACACATAGTGAGTAGTTTCCTTAACTACATAGGGAGACCCTATCTCAACGAGAGAGAGAGAGAGAGAGAGAGAAGGAAGGACGGAAGAAAGAGAAAGAAAGAAAGAAAGAAAGAGGGAGAGAGAAAGAAAGAAAGAAAGAAAGAAAGAAAGAAAGAAAGAAAGAAAGAAAGAAAGAAAGAAAGAAAGAAAGAAAGAAAGAGAAAGAAAGAAAGAGAAGGGAGAAAAAGAGGCAGGAAAAAAGGCCCTGGCCGCACAGATCTGTAACCTTAGCACTTTGGGATGGGAGGCAGAGGAAGAAAAATCCCAACTTCAAGCCTAATCTGAGTAGTTTTGCAATTTAGCAAGACCTTCTCTCAAAAGAAAAAATAAAAAAAGGGCTATGGATGTCGCGAATCCCCAGTACCACACACAAAGTTACTTGAGAAGATCTGATTTGCTACTGCACAATTCCACCTAATTTTTTACTCAGAATCTTTCTTCCCAGCTCGATTTCTGTCTTATTCAGTGAATTTGAATGATATTTCCCCAAATCAAATTCACCTTCAAGAATAAAAGTGTGTCACCCATGATAATAGTCCGATAAACAGACTTTAGGCTCCAAAGGAAATTTGAAAAAAATAATTCAAAAACCTCTCATTCAAATGTGTAAGTTTTCGAGTGTTATACTGATTTTAAAGGATTTCCGTACTTCAGCTGGATGTGGGGGCACATGCCTAAAATCCCAGCACTCTGGGAATCTGAGGCATGAGGATCACAAGTTCAAACCCAGCTTGAGCAATTTAGTGACTTGGCAAACCCTGTGCCAAAACAAAAAATTAAAAAGGGCTGATGCCAGCCATGGTGGTAGTAGTGCCTATAATCCCAGAACTCCAGTTGGAGGCCAAGGGAGAGGGATTGCCATAAATTCAAGGCCAGCCTGGGCTACACAGTGAGTTCAAGGCCAGACTGAACTACACAGTAAAACCCTGTCTCAAAAAAAGAAAAGAAAAGGGGGCAGGGCTGGAGATGGAGATGTGGCTCAGTGTGAAGGCCCAAGATTCAATCCCCATTACTGTAAAAAAAAGACAAAAAAACACACAAAAAACCTACAAACCTCAACCATGGGACAACAGTGTTTTAACTTTTGTATTGGTTTCTCATTTTAGCTATTTTTCAAACATTTCCACTTTAGATAATTCAATTTTTTGACAGGATCTCACTATGTAGTTTAGGCTGCCTTGAACTCACTATATGGCCCACACTGGTCACAGTGATCTTCCTACTTCAGCCACCTGAGTGCTGGAATTACAGTCCTGTGCCACCACACCCAACTCTAAATAATTCAATTTTTAGATAAAAATCCAATGGTATTTTGTTCTGTTTTTTTTGTTGAGACAGGGTCTCACTGTATAGTCAAGGTAGACTTGAACTCATTATGTAGCCCAGGCTGGTCTCATACTCCCGCCAATCCTCCTGCTTCAGCCTTCTGAGTGCTGGCATTACAGGCATACACCACCAGGCCCACCTTTTTAAAAAATCCAATGGTACTTAAATTAAAAAGCAACTCAGGGCCGGGGATTTAGCTCAGTGGTTCCGCTGCCTGCCTTGCAAGCACAAGGACCCGAGTTCGATCCCTGGTACCAAAAAACCAAACAAATAAAAAAGCAACTCAGGGTCTAAATGATTTGCATCTTTCTCTTGCAAAAATCACTCCAGCTCAGCGACACAGTGCCTGCCTGGCAAGTTCGAGGTCCTGAGTTCCATGCCCGGTACCAAAAAAAAAAAATCACTCCAATACAATACCGTGGACCCTCAAGTTTTCTTTCTTTCTTTTTTTTTTTTTGGTACCAGGGATTGAACTCGGGACCTTGCTCTTGTGAGGCAGGCACCGGAACCACTGAGCTAAATCCCCGGTCCCTGGACCCTCAAGTTTTGATCGGCCTTACATACTAACAACTTGGGTTACTACCAGAATTTTAATTTTAACTTATGACCAAAAAATCTTGAATTATGACCCAAATGTGCTTCTAGATGATCTCAGATACAGACTTAACCCTTGAAGAGCTCTGGAAGGAACATTACAACATCGTTTCCTGTGTGGGGTTAATTGAGAAATCCTGGGCCAATATCTAAGGACACTGAGATATCTGCCTGTATACAAGAGAGACTTTGAAGACTGTGCAGAGGAGCCTGAGTCTTCAATTAACAAATCTGAGTTATAACCAGCCCTCAGGAATGAATTGAGTTCATAAGTTAAGGATCCACTGCAATCTCCTATTCCTCAAGCATCTCACACATGCTCACCAGATTGTTTCCCTCTTCCTGTTCTTTCCTCTGACGGTACCAAACTTCTACACTTTAACCCAACTCTTAGCAAATTTTCATTCTTCTTTCCACCCCCAGCTCAAACATCCACCTATTGACCTTCTAGAACTCTCAGCCTAGGTAAAATTTCAGAATTCCATCCTGCTCTGATTTCTCAGACCCCCTAGGTATCAGCTCTGTCAGGGTAGGGGCCACACCCACCTTCCCCATCACTGTGTCCCTAGTACCTAGCACAGTATCTGGCACATGGTAGGTGCTCAAAATATATTTGTTGGTTGGCTGAATAAATGCCTCTGGGTTCTTTTATCTTGCCTGTGTATTGAAATGTCTTCCTCCCCAACAAGGCTGTCCATTTCCTCCATCATGGGAGCCATGGTCTCATTTGCCTTTTACAGTATTTCTCTGAGGCATGAAAAAGGTAGTGGTGGACCTGGGACCAGAAATGGCATTTGTCTTATTAAAATTCCAAATTTTGCTTTCAAATCAGCCAATATCATGGTGGATTTACTACAAGTTCTCTTAGAACACAAGCAAAGCTTCAGGTGGCAGAAAAGGGATATTAGGTTCTAAGGAGGACCCCACTCCCTGGCCCCAAGCCTGACTGACTAGGCCCAGACTGATTGAATACAGATGGAATGTCCCTTGGGTCTGGGTATCTCCAACTTGGGTGTGAACTCTTCTTTCCCTAGGGAAAGCTTCTGGCTTCCATTACCCTTCACCATCCTGCTCCAATCTCTTCTCCCATTCCACCACCAGAATGAGCCTGCTAGAACAGGGTCACTAACTCAAACGCAAAAGCAGATAGCATGAATGAGTGGGGGATTAGAGACAATGCTCTCTTCTCTTATGGTGAGTAGTACCCCATATATCAGATTTCTTTTTTTTTTGGTACCGGGGATCGAACTTGGGACCTTGCGCTTTCGAGGCAGGCACCAGAACCACTGAGCTAAATCCCCGGCCCAACATGCTCCCTAAAGGTAGAAGCTAATCACCACTTGGAGGAGTACAGCCCAGGGTTCCTATACCTGATACTTCAAGAAAAACTAGAGGGGGCTGAAGCTGTAGCTCTGTGGAAAGTACTCCCCTAGCATGCAAGAAACCCTGGGTTCAATCCCCAGTATTGAAAGTATTTTAAAAGGAGAGAGTTCTAGAAATTCAGAGCCTTTAAAATCTGCAATCAGGGGGCTGGGGATTTAGCTCAGTGGTTCTGCCGCCTGCTTCGCAAGTGCAAGGGCCCGCGTTCGATCCCCGGTACCAAAAAAAAAATTTAAAAATCAAAATTAAAAATCAAAATCGAAATCAGGGCCAGGGATTTAGCTCAGTGGTTTTGCTACCTGCTGCACAAGGACAAGGACCGAAGTTCGATCCCCGGTACCAAAAAAATAAAATAAAATAAAATCTGAAATCATCTGATATTTAAGTACTAGCAAGAAATTCAATTTTTAAAATAAGTAAGCCAATGAAAACTTATGCACAGGCCAGTTATGGCCTGTGAGTTGCTTCCTTCTCTACTGTAGATCCCTGAGCATGTCATTTTTTTTTTTCTTTGAGATAGGGTCTCATAGTGCAGTCTAGGCTGGCCTTGAACTCACTATGTAGCCCAGGCTACCCTTGAAGTCACAGCGAGCCTCCTGCCTCAGCCTCCAGAGCACTGGGATTACATGGCCTGGCTGTCCATGTCATCTTGATGTTCTCCTTTGGTACTTCATTTCCTCACTTGAATATCAAAGACTCAGACTACATTCATTTATTTATTTATTTATTTATTATTAAGACAAGGTCTCGGTGTATAGTTCAGGCTGGCCTCGAACTCATGGCAATCCCCCTGCCTCAGGATTACAGGCATGTGCCAACAGGCCTGGCAACAATCACCCCAGCACTGTGCTGATGCTGGGAGAACATAATTTTAAACACTAGAGGCAGAGTTCCTCCCTCATAGAGCTTATATTCAAGTTACAGAAATGGAAGTTATTCAAATAATCAAATGAAGTAAATTTAAAATATGATATTAGAAAGGAGCTGAGAAAGCGTAAAATGATGTGAGCTAAATTGACTTGCCCTTAAGGACCTGAGAGACTTTCCTGAAGAAGTGACATGTGAATATTCTTGAAGACTGGGTAGGAATTACTGTAGCTATAGAAAAAAGATGGCAGGGGGTGGGGGAAGGAGCTGTGATTGAATTTTAGGCTAAGGAATCTGAATCTGTGTAGACTGGGGTAGGTAGGAATCTGGCTTATTTGAGGAAATGAAAAAAGGCCAGGGTTGAACTGTGGAGGAAAATGTCATGAGATGAGGTAAGAAAGCCAGGTGAGAGGCTAGCTGTGAGGACAGGGCCAGGTCAGACATGTTAAGGATGCTTGTCTTTTATCCATAGGAAAATAGGAAGCCCCTGAAAAGGATAAACAAAGGATGTGTGTGTGTGTGTGTGTGTGTGTGTGTGTCTAAGAGAGAACAAAGGAGACAGATGTGATCAATCACATTTTGAAAATACTATTCTGACTTCTCAGTTGAGAATAGACAAGGAGTGAAGGAGTGGAAGTAGGAGACCAGTTCAGTTATAGAGGTTCAGGTGAGGCTCGATGGTACCTCAGAGGCACATGCAGTGGAGACAGAGAAATGTGAGAGGAATTCAAGATAATAGTGTTATAGACAGCTAAGTTAGGTAATAATATTTTAGGCAGTCAGATAGGACTAGGCCCTCGAGGGAGTCAGTAAAGAAGATGAGAACACATTACAACTGTGGCTGGAGGGGCATCTGTCGAAGGCCGCTCCTCAAGATAAAGACACAATGGGCCCGGGGATTTAGCTCAGTGGTTCCACAGCCTGACTGGAAAGCACAAGGTCCAGAGTTCGATTCCCCAGTACCAAAAATTTAAAAATAAATTTAAAAAAGATAAAGACACAATGACCAGGCCTACATGTCTCCCCAAGGAATAAGCAATAAATTAAAGATTATACTATAATTTGTATCAGCTGGTCCAATAAAGTCTAGGTAGACATCAGTCACCCAAGTGGGTGACCAAGACCTCTCGACCCATTCCCTCTTTAAAAGATTCTTGTTTTTTCCAGGCACATTTGCTACATGACCTGCTTCCCCACTGGATCAATATTGCTTAGGTGGCTTGGCTATACTTGTAATCTTATTGGTTGACCATAGTTTTGACCCATGTTGTACCCACCTCGTGATTTTGTACCTACCTTGTGATTTTGCTCTGTACATCTTTCTTTGAGAAGTGGGCTGGTTGGCAACCCTCTTTCGGGTCCCCTCCTGTCTCTCGAGAGCTATCTCTCTCAATAAATTTTTCCTGCTTATAACCTCCCTTGTTCATTAGAACTCATTCTTCGATTTCAGGGAACATGAGCTCGGGGTATCCAACATCTAGCAGGTTGGGAGTTATATTATTTCCCCTGTATCAATAGGACTTGAGAATATGATAGGGGTGGAGTGTTGAGGCATTGGAGAAAATCTAGGACAACTCCGATTTCCAGCTTGTGCCGTGAACTGGGGGCAGTGTTCCTCAAGACAGGGGACACTGAGGGAGATCAGGTCAGTGATGAAGGCAAGGGTAGAGTGCCAGTTTAATTATTTCACAGGTAGCTATTTATTCAGTCAACAGGTATTTACAGAATGCCTATTCTGTCCCAGCCTCTGTCTATACAAAGACAGGGATTGTTCCTGGCCACAAGCAGCTGACTTTCTGGTTAGCAGGACAGGTATAAAAAAATATTCAAATCACACAGACCTCAGAGGTCCAAGAGTTCAAAGCCACATGAGGGCTGGGGATTTAGCGCAGTGGTTCTGCCCCCTGGCTCAAAAGCGTAAGGTCCTGAGTTCGATCCCCAGTACAAAACAACCCAAAAAAGCCACATGAATATCAATCATCCCAAGTTTCAGTTCTTGCCCTTCCTAAGTGCCCTTCAAGTATTTCTAGGTTGCTTTTGACATATGAGTGTCAGCCCTAAGCAGTAGGACACATAAGTCCTTGCTCTGCCCCTACCAAAGGGGCCTGCTGCAGGAATGCTAAGGGCAGTTCGGGAGCTAGAGTGAAGTAGGCAAGGAACAGGGACCTGAAGTTTGGCCTGACTCTCTCTGCGAGGTACTCAGGCAACTCTGCAAAGAGGGAAAGCTCCATGAAAGAAGAGCTATGTTAAGTCATCCAGGCTCTGGACCAGCACTGTCTGTACCTGTGGTTTGTGTCCTACGGTGGGCATATTGCACTTGAGGGGTATCTGGGACATCCAAGTAAGGAGGTCAGAGATGTGGTTGACTGTCCTGGATTCAGAATTCAGAAGTCTGAGCTACAGATACAAAATTCTAGAGCTTTAAACTCGAGGAAGAAGTGTTGGCACAGTATCAAGCTCTACTAGAGTCACAACATGAAAATGCCCTGCCCCTGCTGTACTCTCTTTTTTTGTTTGTTTGTTTTGCTTTGTTTTGCTTTGAGACAGGGTCTCACTGTGCAGTTCAGGCTGGCCTGGAATTTACAGAGATCCTCCTGCCTCAGCCTCCGGAGTCCTGGGATTACAGGCGTCCACCACCACACCAGCTTCTTCCCTTTTTTTTTTTTTGTATGGGGATCCTACTCAGGACTTTGAACTCAAGACCTTGTGCTTGCTTGCAAGGCAGGCGGTAGCACCACTGAGCTAAATCCCCGGCCCACCTGGTATAACATACTACATATTTGTTTCCTTCACTAAACAGTGACCTTCTTACCTCCTTGAAAACAAGGATAATTTCTTAGTGAATGCTGAATTTTCACTTCCCTCTTTCTACCGCCTCACTCTGCATATTTGGCAGTAAGCAGGCATTCAAGACTGAGCAGATAAATTACACACTGGGAAGACAAACTCTCCTACTCAGGGCCCCAAGCCCTTTTCTGTACCAGCAACTTGCAGGGGAGGTAGATGGGAGGCCCGTGAATGCCCCATTCTGGGAGACTGCATAGATCAGACAGCTACGGGGGCGGGGGGTGGGGGTGGGGGGGTGGGATAGCAGTCCTTCCAGCCACCAAGTTAGGGACTCGAGTGAAAGTGAAAGTCACTGGAAGGGGTTGGATAAATTTCTGTAGTAATAACAATGGCCACTATCACTTCTCAAGCACCTTCTAATTGCCAGTCCTGGTGCTAAATGTTTTACAGACCCTATCTCTTTAAAAGCTAATAGCCCTGAAGTAAGTATTGTTATTACCTGTTTTATCAAAGAGGAGGAAGCTGAGCAAAGTCAAGTAATGTGCTCAGTCACCCAGCAGGAAAGAAGCAGGGCCTAACTCCATCACAGTAACTGGATTTAAGGAAGAAATAGGGTAGAAGAAACTCTTTTTTGGAACTTCTCCACCTCCAAAAACAAAGTCTAGCTAAGAGTGAGTAAAAGACATGGATTAGAGAGCAGGCCTTCCAGATCCACCACTGACATAATGCCCCCCAATCTTCATTAGGCTCTAAGGACATAATCTTTATTACTTTTGTTTATAAACCCTATTGTTAGAAGGCTTACACTGCTATTTGTTAATGCTTACAATAAACCAGTGAGGTAGGAGGAAACTAAGATTCCGATGCTGAGAGGTGGTGGTTTTCCTAATGACGCACAAGAGGACCAGGCATTGCTGAGTTTGTCTGCCTGGCTCCAAAGTTAGTCTTTCGTGAGGCTGTTAACCCTCAGGGGAACATGGGGCAGCAAACAGCAGCCAAAAGAAGATGAACTGCTCTTTCCCCCGCCACAGATGCAGGCCACTGTGTCATTTATATTTAAGTACACCGCAGCCTCAGTGGTCTGAGCGATCACTCTTGGGATCCTCATCAGGAAGAAGAGCTTATATGACCCCCTCAACCCCACTCTCAGAGAAAGCAAGTAGAAGTCTGGCAGAAACCTGCAAAGACTTTTTTCCCACTTAGTTTTTCTTTCAATTGTATGTATTTAAGGTATGACGTGGTTTGTTCGTTTGTTTATTTTTGTTTTGTTTTTGTTTTTCCCGTATTGGGGATTGAACCCAGGGCGTTCGCACTGAGCTATATCCGTAGCCCTTTTTAAAATTTCTTGACAAAACAAAGTATGTAAATAGGGAAGGGTGGAGGGGTGAAAGGCGCACAGGTAATGGGGAAAAAATAAGAATCAAGATAAATCATGTACAGGTACAATCACCCAAAGATAAATGTAAATGTATTGTATACCTAAAAGGTACCAATAAGAGAATTTAAGTAAAAAATAAAATAAAATTTCTTGACAGTTTCTTGCTTAGTTGCCCAGGCTGGGCTCAAACCTGCCACCCTACTGCCTCAACCTCCCAAAATGCTGGGATCACAGGCATGCATCACCATGCATGGCTATGATATTTTGATATCCATATAAAACTACTGTTGATGCTGGTTTAGAAAAACTCACAGACACCACTACCCAGCTCCTTCCCAGACCATCCTTATCAAAGTTTTATGAACCTCAGTTCCAGGCACTTAGGTTCACATGCTTAGGTTTGTTTGCCTGCCACTGACCGAATCAAAGGAGGCCATGTATTTTGGTAAAAAGAATTTACTCAAAACTAGCTCCCAGGTGATGCAGGGGCCCATTTCCCTCAAATGACCATCTCACTGTGTACAGGTAGATAAGGGTCTTTTACAGTAAGGAGCAGAAGAAAGGGGGTGCACAGAGAGATAATATAAATATCCATACTTGCTTTATCACTTCTAGACGTCTTCTGCTCATTGTCCTTTTTTTTTTTTTTTTGAGACAGGGACTTGCTATGTAGTGCAGGCTGGCCTTAAGCTCACTATGCAGCCCAGGCTGGTCTCAAACTTGTGGTGATCCTCCTGCCTCAACCTCTTGAGTGCTGGGATTACAGATGTGCACCACCGTATCTGGCAAATTCTTTATTTCTAAAAGAAAAAAAGATCTAAATTTTAAAGTTCCATTTTGCAGTGCTGGTTACAATCCTTACCCCCGCCCCACCCCGCCCGCTCATTTCAGCCATTGGTCTTGAAGACCTTGAGGTGCCACATTGTCTGGCCTGCTGTCTCAGGTTGGATTGGCATGCACATTCCATTGCAAGTAGCTGGAAACACAGCAAGGGAGAGCCAGATGCTTGAACCTGAAAAAGCATCACTAAAGGTTATGAAGTCACACACAGAAGAAAGCTAAAGTTAGAAGATGTTTCACTATCACACCTGCTAGAAGGCCTTTTATGCCTTAAGATAATCATATATAAGAACCTTGTTTCATAACCTCTGCTTACTCTACTTACTTTGGTAGGGTTGACACACAGGTGATTCTCTGATGCTCGAAAATTTATTTCCCCCTTTGTCTCTAAATGTATTTTCTCCCTTTTTGAAGACATTGCCAATTAACCAGCTGCAGCCTGGTCCCTCAGTGCCAAGGTAGCTTTCCCCAGTGATGGTCAGAACATGCCCCCATATTAGAGATGTAACAGACAGATTGAAGTCAGTGTCATAAGCCCTTCTTGCCAAATTTGAGCAATATCAGAGATTTAGAAAGTGGCTCTTAGGGTGAGTTTATCTAGAGTCCATTGTCAAATCTAATCCTGTCCTTTTTGTAGTCAGCACCCTAAAATATTAAATCTTTGACAAATAGCTACAAAGTTTACAAGCAAACCTAAAGCAAGCCAATAAGAGCAATCCAGTCTTTACAGTAGACTTTAACATTGTGATCAAGTTAAAGAAAGTCAATATTTCTGTGAAGCAAGCTTACTACTGCCAGAAAGATATACCAAGCAAATACTTAAGAGTTCCCTTCTTTTGTAAACCAATGTGAATTATCATTTGGGAGAAAGCACACAATTTACTAATGCCAAGACCAAGAATTACAGTTTAGTAACAACTTTAGGATTTCTTAGGTATTTATACAGTACTATAAACATTTTAGTATATGTGCTGCCAAAGCAAGCACTACTATAAACATTTTAATAACAATGTATAAGCATTAATCTCTGTTTTACTAAGAATGTACACTTTTTTTTTTTTTTGGTACCGGGGATCGAACTTGAGTCCTTGTGCCTGAGCAGCAGGCGGCAAAACCACTGAGCTAAATCCCCAGCCCAAGAATGTACACTTTTGTTTTTTTGTTTTTGTTTTTTTGGTACTGGGAATCGAACTCGGGTCCTTGCGCTTGCGCAGCAGGCAGTGAAACCACTGAGCTAAATCCCTGGCCCAAGAATGTACACTTTTAAGCAAGACTGTTTCTTATCTACCAAGAGGGTCATGGCTTTTGTCAATTATATGACTATAAGTAACACACATATAGCAATTTAGCAAAACAATTTACTTTTACAGCATATTAAGACAACTATCGTGACTGATGATATTATACCAGGACAATTACATTTTTAAAAATAAGGAAAATTGGGCTGGGGATTTAGCTCAGTGGTTCCGGTGCCTGCCCCACAAGCACAAGGTCCCAAGTTTGATCCCCGGTGCCAAAAAAAATAAAAAATAAAAATAAGGAAAATCACATAATAGTAGTTTATGTAACCAGAATCCTAAAACAAAACTTTAACCAGACACCTAAGTAAATGTAAACTTCCTAAAACTTAATTTCCCTGAACATTTCATATTCACAAGATAGTAGAGAACACAAATTATTTTGACAAATTTAAAACTTCTTTTATAAGCTAGGTGTGGTGGTGCATACCTGTAATCCTAGCTCTCAGGACGCTGAGGCAGGAGGATCGCTACAAGTTGGAGGCCAGCCTGAGCTACATTCTGAGCTCAAGACCAGCCTGAATTTCATAGCAAAACTCTCTCAAAAAACCAAAAACATATGATCAATTTATAATGAAAACACAACTTTTACATTATTACAAAATTATGCCACCCCACACATAGGTTACCAGAAGTTTTGTTTGTTTGGTACCAGAGATCAAACTCAGGACCTTGTGCTTGCGAGGCAGGCGCAGTGCCACAGAGCTAAATCCCCTGCCCTGGTTATCAGAAGTTTTTAAACTCATTAACTCATATTTGTGTCCCAAACTCTGTCATCTATAGATGTAAGCACTGTATGTCTAGGAAAGAACGTATAACATAATTGAGGTGGGAAATGCCCAAAATCTTTGTCCCTGAACCTTGCAAAACTTTTCTGTAAAAAACAAAGTGATTTTTAAGAACTCATTTTAAGTACTTAATTTAAGCAAAGACTAAACAGTAAAAATAATATCAGTTTATCTAATTCAGAGGAGCAAGCAAGACTTTTACTATCTTTTAAAACTATTAACATTAGGCCACATAAACAAACTCATTAACAGGCCATAGTCATAGCTATTAACCCTTCACAGCAAAAGACTTTTTTAAAAAGACTTTTTAAAAACCATTACAGTACTAGAATACTAAATTAGTCATGCTTATATGAATTATTAACTTTAGGATATCTTAAAATGATGAACAAATAACAACCCTCAATCACTTTGAGGCATTATTTAAAGCTCATTTTTAACTTGACCTATAGTTTGACAAAAATCTCCATTTTCAGATGTTTATTGTCCCTTTAGAATAGTTATCCTGAAACTTATTAAAGGTTCAGATATCTTTTCATCTTATATTAGTGTTATATAGATACATATATCAATAATCTATGAAATACATTTAGTGGACATAAATATATTATCATTTATAAATTTTAAGAAGTAGGGCTGGGGGGCCGGGGATTTAGCTCAGTTGTTTCGCCACCTGCTGTGCCAGCACAAGGACCCGAGTTCGATCCCCGGTACCAAAAAAAAAAAATGTTAAGAAGCAAAAAATACATGAATTTATACTTACCAAATGTCTTTAATATTTTAACTGTAATTATAAATAATCAGATTTATCTAATTCAATTTTTAACAATCATTTCTACATTGTCCACAAAATGTAAAACATCTGACAAACAGAAGTTAATGTCCCAAAACGATATTTTTCCTGAGCAAAATACATGATCATTTATAATTTTTTATTTTATTTACTTATTCATTTTTGGTACTGGGGATCAAACTCGGGACCTTGCATTTGGGCGGCAGGTGCTGGAACCACTGAGCTAAATTCCCAGCCCCTGTAATTTATTTGAGTATGAAAAATTTATTGAAAGAAAGATAGCTTCTGTCTAAGAGAGACAAAAGAGGGACCAGAAAATGGGTTAGCCCTATAATTTTTTTTTTTTTTTTTGGTACGTGGGATCGAACTCGGGTCCTTGAGCTTGCAAGGCAAGCCACGAACCACTGAGCTAAATCCCTGGCCCTTTGTTTGGGTTTTTTGAGGCAGGGTCTCACTGCGTAGCCCATGCTGGTCTTGGACTTACTATTATAGACCAGGCTGGCCTTGAACTCATGGAGAGGATCCTACCTCAGCCTCCTGAGTGCTAGAACTGCAGATGTGTACCACCACACCTAGCTATGTCTTTTGTTTTATTGAGACAGGGTCTCACTATGTAATTCAGGCTGGCCTTGAACTCACTATGTAGCCCAGGTTGGCCTTGAACTTACAGCAATCATCCTGTTTCAGCCTCTAATTTATAAATTTTAAGAAGCAAAGAATACACAAATTTATACCTTGCAAATATCTTTACTATTTTAAACTTAATTATAAATAACTCAGATGTTTTACTTATCTAATTTATTTTTTAAACAATTACCTCTACATTGTCCACAAAATATAAATATCCGATAAACACAAGTTAATGTCTCAAAACAATTTTTCCCCCCTGAGGAAAAAAATCTCAAAAATTGTATCAATACCTGGAAATTACATCTACATGTCCTACAACAGAATGCTATTTTAAAGTCTTTGAAATAATTCCTGGGTCTTTTGAACTTGACCTCAATGAATGATTTTTTTAACCAAAAGCAAACTATCCTGGATAATAAGGATGCCCATAAGTGAATCCACTTGGAAGACTATAAAAGAACTTTACTAGTCATGGACATTTAAAATGGCAAAGTTCAGAAGATCTAGAAAAGATCCACAAACTACAATGAGAAATACTGGTGCAATATTAATGCTTCCTGGTTAGTCATTCAAGACTTGGGTAAGTTATTATTCAAGTAAACATGGACCCAGCTATTTTGCAAAATCAGGAAGAAGCACAATACTGAGGTAGGAGATTAGGGCTGGGGCAAACTGGTTGAACAAAAAGTCTGTCAGTCACGGTGATCCAGGGCACATGCACGAGTACACAGGACCCAGCATGACTGCAGTTCCTGAACACAGTACATGGGATCAATCAGAAAAGTGCCACTCTTAATTCTTCATTTACATCTAGGAGCAAAACCATGCAAGCCTTCAATAAGACAGCTTAAATCTGACGCCAGGCCAGGTGAGTTTCTGATACAACAGCTGTCCCAAATGCCTTATTTACATGAGAGAAAAGCAGTCTGGGAATTCAGGGTTCAAAAGAGCCCTGCCATTGTCCTCATGGCTGCTGTGAGCCTTTTCACTGACTCTCTTCTTTTCTGCCTTCAGTAAACGTAAACCCTCACTATCTTTTCTGCACGTCTTAACCAGTTCTCTGTTCAGGACACCAAGAACCGGAAGGAATTCCCTCAGGACCCAAAAGTTATTATGAGTAAGGCTGGATGGACAGTGTTTACTCAGACACAAGTTAATGCATAAGAGAAAAACTGTCTGTATTTTCTCATCAACTTAATATGAAAGCTCTCAAGTGGAATAGCCATTTTTGCTACAAATCATAATTCTTTTAACCAACATCTAGTAAAATACTGCCTCTTAGGGTCCCTTTTACTAATTCTAGAAGCAGCCTTTATACTACTGCTACATAACATTTTCTGAGAAGCTAAATAAATTAAATTAAATAATTTAAATACCCAGCTATATCAGTATGTATGTCACATCTCAATGTTCAACCAACTCTGATTCTCAAGAGTCTTTTCTTTTTTAAAATTTTGATTCTTTCAGGGCTGGGGATTTAGCTCAGTGGTGCAGTCGCCTTCCTTGAAAGTGCAAGTCCCAAAGTCGATCTCTGGTACCCCCCAAAAAATTTTGGTTCTTTGAGACAGTGTCTCGCTATATAGTTCAGGCTGGACTTGAACTCGCTATTTAGTCCAGACTAGCCTGGAACTCATGGCAATCCTCCTCCCTTAGCCTCCCCAGTGCTAGGATTACAGACATGTACCACCATGCCTGGCTCCAAGAGTCTTTATGATCCTTAACAAACTCACTTTTTTTTTTTTGGTACCAGGGATCAAACTCAGGTCCTTGAGCTTTCCAGGCAGGCGGTGGAACCACTGAGTTAAATCCCCAGCCCTTCAAATTTTTTAATTACATTACCTTTATGCTCTTTAATCTTTTTTTATAATCTTTGTGAAACTAAAAATGTTTCACACATCAAACACCTAAAATACAATTCTGATTGGCTAACCCAGGCAAAGTGCATGTTAATAGTTTTGAGGACACTTTTGTTACATCTATTGTTTTTTTGTGTGTGTGTGGTACCGGGGATCAAACTCGGGACCTTGTGCATGCGAGGCAGGTGGCGGCACCACTGAGCTACATGCCAGGCCCTTGTTACATCTTTTAAAACATTTCCTAAATCATACGAACATAAAGGCTTTGGGGTTTATGGTTTGTTAGTTACTGAGTGGTCTTGTTTTAAATTAATCTGATACCATCTAAGTGACATACAAACACAAATACACACAGGGCCAGGATTTAGCTCAGTGGTTCTGGCGCCTGCCTCGCAAGCGCAAGGTCCCGAGTTCGATCCTCAGTACCAAAAAACAAAACAAAAACACAAATACATATATAGACATGATATATACAGTAATATACACATGAGCACCAACACATATGAACAAAGACTTAAATTTGTCATTTATCAATTTTTAAAAAGTTACACTATTGGCATGATTTTCCCTTTTAAAGTCCTAAGCAATACTGAATCCTAAATTTGCTTTTTTTTTTTTGGTACCAAGGGATTGAACTCTGGTCCTTGCACTTGAGCAGCAGGCGGCGAAACTACTGAGCTGAATCCCCCGCCCCTAAATTTGCATATCTGAAGGTAAGATTCCTGGTTGTAGCCAGGTGAGAAATACACATTTCAAAAGAAATTGCTTGGTCAGTTAATCTGACTTTGAACTTCCTGAAGCTTTTTTTCCCTGCCTTAACTTATTATAGGTTTTAGTTTGAAAAGCTCTTTTTTAGACAGGGTCTCACTATGTAGTTCAGGCTGGCCTTGAACTCCTGGCAATCCTCCTGCCTCAGCCTCCCAAGTGCTGGGATTACAGGCCTGCGCCACCATGCCTGGTCAATTTAAAAGCTCTTGCCCTAGATTTTAAGACACTTTTCATTGTGTTAAAATTTAGACATACTGTGGCTGGTCAGAAGTGTACCATCTTATCCTGGCTCTATTGCCCAAGGATAGTATGGAAAAAAGAAACCAGTTTAGGAGTAATAGTCCCCACTAAGAAAAACTAAAGGCACACCATCTTTAGTCAAATTTCTTCATTTTTTTTTTTAGTTAAGGAATGGAGGTGGCAGGAAACAAAAATTAATTTTCAGCAAAAAAGTTTTGACAAATATTTCGAAACACAACTGGTTTAGAATGAACCAAGGACTGCTAGCCAAAATGAGGGGAAATTTAAACCCTAATTAAAACTTATCAACATTAGCCAAGTAGCTGCATGATCACTGGATACAGAAGACTATTGCTTGTACTTATCACTAATCTAGAAAAGGGCAAGGAAAGCAGCTGTGGATGTTATCCTGGCTAAAGTTACTTCAAAGAATCTTCTTAAGGACAGCTGTATAAAATCAGAATGTGCTTTTAGTTATACAGGCCAGGTTGTATCACAGTAAAATCAACTTTTTCTAAGTCACAGGGTAGCCAAAACTTTCTAGGGAGCTGCAAAGTTGCACAAGCACTTTTATTCCTGAGCAATTTACAACACAGCTCCTGAGACACACCCCCAGTGTCTCTACCTTCTTAAAAATCTCTTAATCCAAACTTTTTTTTGGTTGACTAATGTTTTAAGAACCCTGAATTCTATATGGGGTCACAAAGAAGCCTCAGAATGGCTTGAAGCCCCAAATGGCTTACACAATTCTAGAAAGTATTGAAACCCTGCTGCCCATCCTAGGATAAAGGCGGTTATAACAAGAGAAAGATAAAAGAAACAAAAGCAAATGAAAGTATATCAAAGCAAACCAAAAGAACAAAACAAATGCCTGGAAATTTTTTCCACCTCTGAATCTCTTCTCATATCAGTTAGTGTCCCCAAATAACCTGCAATAGGTCCAAGTGGACATAAATGGTCAAGGCATTTGCCTCAACCCAAATGGCAGTGACGACCAGTTAGTGCCCTGAAATGACTTGCAATAGGCCTAAAGTGGCCCCAAATAGTGAAAGTACTTACCTTACCTAAATAGCACTACTGAATGACTTAAGAGAAGGTCCAAATGGTAGGACACACTTTCCAGCGGGAAACCAGGTGGAGGCCATCAGTTCCCTAAACAAACTTTCTTCCTTTTGCCAACAAAAGCATTTACAGGCAGCTGATGCCACAAACAGGAGAAGAGGGAGACTCCCAAGTGCAAGTCTCCCAACAGATGCTGGAATATCCTGGGAGTTGTGGCAATGGGTTTAGCTACCCACTAGCAGTCCGTCCCTTTTCCCAAGTTCCCTCAGGGATGCATGAGTCTCAGGATCAGGGACTTGCCTCCTGTCTGGCTCACCAACACTGTTACTGGCCACTTGGTTTCATACATTTAGTTTTATTTGCCTGCTGCTGACCAAGTGAAAAGGAGGCCATATATTTTGGTAAAAAGAAAAAAAAGATTTATTCAAGGATTTATTCCCCTGCAGTGAACCTGACTGAACTGGCTGCCCTTTGGCCTGACCTTGGGAAATTGAAAAAGATTCTGTACTTCCAGGAAAACCAATTGGTGTATCCTGTCAAGAAATGTCAGGAGAGGGATTTTCAATATGGATACAACCAAATTCTTTCATATCTTTGAAATGATACAGTCTTAAAATACCATGACATTTTAAAGGTTTGCACCAGGTAGCAACTGAAAGAAAAATACTTACATGCAAAAGTAACTTTGGAGGCCAGGGATTTAGCTCAGTGCTTTTGCCGCCTGCTGCGCAAGCGCAAGGACCTGAGTTCAATCCCCGGTACCAAAAAAAGTAACTTTGGAAAGGAGGCATGGGGCGGCTTAGTGGCTGATGTGGTTGTATTCAACTCAGTTTTCAATATGGAGTCATTTCTCATTTCTATTGGAAAATTTATGAAGCTGATTCCTGATCACATGGCCAAGGATCTAGAAAGAATCATCAGACCCAAGTGCCAAGCTATTTACTTTCCCATCAGGTTTCCTGATGTGAGCAGATTCATGCCCAAGCACAAAATAACCCATTTAAAGAAGATGCTCAGCCTTAAAGGAAATGGCAGTGCTGCCCTCTCCATGGCTCTTCCTTTACAGCTGGAGCAGAGAAACCCTGAGAATTTATTGGAGAATTTTAATTCAGTGGACAGTGTATACTCTGACCTTCATACTGCACAGGAAAACCTGGATAACTCATCAATGCAAGGGTCAGACTTGAAACATTCAAACTCATCAGATAATTCAAGATCTCATCATGGAGAAAATACACAACATCTGACTCTTCATTCTTTTGACAGTCTGGGTGGAGGTGATGATCAGCAAAGACCGATGCACATTGTCTGTCCTCACAGGTGGTAAGTCAAGACATGCAATTGAGTAAAAACTGGCAATAGAAAATATATTCCAATGACTGACTTACTGATTTGCTGTCCTTGTAGCTTTAGAAAAAGATCATTTTAATGTAATAGTACTGATATAGTGAAAGATGGTAACGCTCAAATATTTTTGTTAATTATTTTATGTTTAGAATTTGAATTAAGATAATAACTATTTGCAATGATTTGCTCAACCAACAATAGTAGCCAGACACTCAGAAATTCAAATCTTGTTTAAGACAGTTTCAACATATAAGATGCCATTTTATTTTATTTTTTTGGTACCAGGGATGGAACTCGGGTCCTTGCCCTTGCGCAGCAGGTGGCAAAACCACTGAGCTAAATCCCCTGCTCAAGATGCCATTTTAGATATACACACATACATTCATGTTACCACAAAACAAATTTATATACATATATTGATAAATCAGTATCACCATTAAATAAGAACAATTTCTATTATTTACTTCTGTTTTGACTAGTATCGACTAGGTGGCTTTGTTTTACTTGTCATAATATAGATCAGTACATCTGAAACCAAAAAAAAAAATCTTACTTTCCTCGCATAAGCAGTTGTTGATTATTCTGGTTTTAATTGCTATATATTAATTTCAATTTTTAATTCTTGGTAACCTAGTGAAAACCTAGGAAGTTAGCAGTTCTGAACTATTTCGTATCAGCATTTTGTAGATGAGCGCCATTTCATAATTTTTGTTTTTGTTTTCGGGTTTTTTGAGACAGGGTCTTGCTATGTAGTTCAGGCTGGCCTCAAACTCACTATGTAGCCCATGTTGGCCTCGAATTCACAGCGATCCTCCTGCCTCAGCCTCCCAAGTCCTGGGATTACCAGGCATGTGCCACCATGCCCAGCCATTTCATAATTTTTGGAAACATATTTCCTAAGACAGTTTTTCATATTTATTAACAGATCCAAATATATTTAGCTTCTCTATAACATAAAAATATGATTCCAAAGTACATACACTTGAAATGTGTATTTAGCAATTAATGTTTCAGGGTTTCAATTTAGAAATGACTCATACATTTCACAAATACCTATTACTTAATACGGCATGGACTTGGGCCGGGAATTTAGCTCAGTGGTTCTACTGCCTGCCTTGCAAGCGCAAGGTCCCAAGTTCAATCCCCAGTACCAAAAAAACCCAAAAACCAAACGAAAAAATGACATGACCTTAAGATTTTGAATTACTAACAAAGACATTTGAAATTGTGACAAGTTCACTTACGAACTTTTATCTTATTTATATCTACTTAATTTACTCATCCCTAACTGTTACAGTTATCTTGACAGTTGTTTATTACACTACACAAGCTAGCCATTGAAGCACTTCAGGAAATGCAAGGCAAGGTGTTCTGAATTCCCCCTATCTATCCAAAGAGATCCTTTGGCAAGAACTCCTCAGTCCTCTCCAGGGGAGTTCCAATAACCAGGACAGATCAACTTTTACCCCAGAAGAGGAGACTTCACACCCTCACAGACCCCTCTCACAAACCAACAAACCATCACCCACTTTTTCTAAGAGTCCATTCATCTTTTCCCAAAATCATTTACTCTGAGAATCTCTTCTCAGATTTATTCCCCTCTGACTGAAAATTGAACCATACATTCAAGGGAACCAAGCACTCCACCACTGAGGTACATCCTCTGCCTTTCCTACTTTGAGACAGGACTTCCCTAGGTTACCCAGACTGGCCTTGAATTTGCAATCCTCCTGCTTCAGTCTCCTGAGTATCTGGAAGAGTAGTTGTGTGCCACAGTGCTCAGCTCCAAAACCAAATTCTAAATTAAGTCTTTATAAATTTTATTTATTTATTTTTGAGACAGGGTCTTGCATTATAGTTCAGGTTGGCCTTGAATTCACTATGTAGTCCTGGCTGACTTTGAATTCGAAGCAGTCTTGACTCAGCCTCCTGAGTACTAGGATCACTGGCATGCGCTACCACGCCTGGCAATTAAAACTTTTAGATCTCAAATTAATTTTGGGATTTTCTAGTCGGGCCCCTAGAAAACATTAGATGTGTCTCTCATTTTGTAAAAGGTAGATAATAAGCAAAAAAAAAAAAAAATTTTTTTATACCAGGGATCAAATTCAGGACCTTGTGCTTTTGAGGTAGGCTTGGTGCCACCGAGCTAAATCCCCAGCCCAATAATAAGCAAATTTGGCTTGATATAAATTATATGGAAAGCACTGTCAAACAATGCCTTATTATTATTATTTTTTTTTTTTTGGTGCCGGGAATCAAACTCAGGGCCTTGCACTTGGCAGGCAGGTGCTGTGCCACTGAGCTACATCTCTGGCACTACCTTTATCATTGATGAGTAGTCCAAATTTTATAAATTTCTAGCAAGCCAGGTGTGTGATCCCAGTACTCTGGAGGCTGAGGCAGGATGATCGCTGTGAGTTTGAAGCCAGCCTGGGCTACATAGTGAATTCAAGGCCAGCCTGGAATACACAGTGAGACCCTGTCTCCGAAAAAAATAAAATAAATAAAATTCCTAGCAATATGATTGTTTTATCTTGGTTATGTTGAAATGTTGCCACAGAAATAAAAAAAAAATCTTTTTCCTATTTGACTACCTAACAAGTCACTTATGTGTCCTCAAAATAAACCACTGCACCACACCGAAGACTTTATATGTGTATATTTAAGTACCTATATATATGTGTTGTTGTTTTTTGGTACCGGAGATCGAACTGAGGACCTTGCGCTTAAGAAGGCAGGGGCCGGAACCACTGAGCTAAATCCCCGGCCCTAAGTAGCTATCTATCTATATATATAGATAGATAGCTACTTAAATATATTTGTTTTCTTCTCATTTCTGTGGGTAACTAAATAATTTCTCTTCCCTACCTCCGAAAAAGTACTAGCCAGGTTCCCGAAGGGGGTAATATAAGTTTCCAGGCACCCAGAAGATAATTTCCAGAAGCATTTTTGGAAAGTTGGGCCCATCAGATTCAGAAAGAAAAGAGATGCAAGTGAGTACTTTTGGGGAAACAAAAATCTGAAGGGCAGGTAAAGTTAGAGAAGGTACCAGGTGTTTGATGGCTTGAGAGGGTAGAGATGCAGGTAGGCTGCACTTGCATATAGCACCCCAGGTGAGAATACCTTGGGAGACTATATGTTGGCGCTTTTTTTAGTACCGGGGATTGAACTCGGGTCCTTAGCTTGCAAGGCAGGCGGTGGAACCACTGAGCTAAATCCCCGGCCCTATATTGGCTTTTAGGGCAGTGCTTTTCTCCAACGATCCAAGGCTAAGGGCCCAACAGAGGCTGGAGGACCAGCACACCAGTAGTAGAAAATCCAGCTTTTCGCAGAAGATACATTTTAAATCAGCAAAAAGTAGCAGACTATGTCAACAAACTAAAATGTTTTAATTAAAAGAAAGACGTCTCTCACGAACGACAAACGTTTTAGAATCTATTCTACTGGTGATACTTGGATACCATGGTTGGGTCAGGACTTCAGGTCTCTGATCGACCTTCCTTCTTCCCGAGTTTTCTAATAAATGGCCTTCTGTCTTCCCACTGAGCCATCTTTCCTCAATTTCTCCCTTCAGGCTTTCCTTCCCCGCCCCCACCACTCATCCCTGCGTCCGACTTCACCTCTTCTTACTCAGAGCCCTGTCTCTACCTCCTCTCCTCCTGCCTCAGACGGCCTCAATTCTCCTTCCTTCTCTTCTCGCGTTCCCCACGCAGCTCCCCTCCCCTGTCCTTGCTAGGGTGGCGACCTCCACTGAGCTCCCATTCCCACTCTGCGGCACCCCCCTCTACAGTTCAGCCGTTGGAGGCGTGGCCCGCCAGTAACAGGTCTCCCGCCCCACACCCCACGGGCCGGAGCGGAGACAAAGACATTCCACAGCCCCGCCCCCTCCGCGCACTTGGCCAGAATGGGGGAGGAGACACGTGTCCCGCTAGCGCCGAGTCACGTGGAAAACAAAACCAACTGAGCCCGCGGCCGTCCGCGCACGCGCACCAAACTCTATTTCGCCGGACTCGGAGGGAAAAAGAAAAGCGACGTGATAGCGTCTTCTTGCGCCGCGAAGGTGCGCAGGCGCCGTGGCCCAACTAGGGACTTTGTTCTCCGCGGAGAAACCCAAGGGCGGTGCCGGAGGACGGCTGCGCACGCGCGCCGCCTCATTTCCGGTGCTCGCTCGCTGGGTCGCTCGGGTCTGCTTCGGTCGCTGTCGCTCCCTGTCTCCCACCCCCGCCAACCGCCCCTCGGGCCTCTGCCGCTGCCGCGTCGCTTCCTCGCTCGCTTGCTCGCACACCGTCACTGATGCAGCGCCGGGACGACCCTGCCGCGCGGATGACCCGGTCCTCAGGCCGCAGCGGCTCCATGGACCCCTCAGGTGCCCACCCCTCGGTGCGTCAGACGCCGTCTCGGCCTCCGCCGCTGCCTCACCGGTCCCGAGGAGGCGGAGGGGGCCCCCGAGGGGGCGCCCGGGCCTCACCAGCCACGCAGCCGCCACCATTGCTGCCTCCGTCGGCCACAGGTCCCGACGCGACAGTGGGCGGTCCAGCGCCTACCCCGCTACTGCCCCCCTCGGCCACAGCCTCAGTCAAGATGGAACCGGAGAACAAGTACCTGCCAGAACTCATGGCCGAGAAGGACTCCCTCGACCCGTCCTTTACTCACGCCATGCAGCTGTTGACTGCAGGTAAGCGGGGCTCCAGGTCCCTCCGGGTCGCCCGGCCCCTCGGGCGGTGAGTGGTCGCAGCTTTGTTACTCTTGCGTTCTGCACCTTGCGGATCCGGGCAGCAAAACTGTACTCATCCTCATCTTGGGGATTCTGGATCCTACATTCCCACCGGGGCCGAGGATGCAAGGGAGGATTTCTGGGTCGCCGTGGAGGCCCGAACACATCTCGGCGATCTCTTAGCGCTAGGAGCTTGATGGATAGTGTTGCCCCCCCCCTCCTTCCCGACCCTGCCACCGCCCTCTCCCTGCAGCTGCCCGGTGCTCTGAGCGCTCTCAGATCCTTCCAGAAATGAACCTTTATGTTCTGGCTTTCCCCAAACGGAAAGCCTTTTTGATCGCGAGTGGCGTGCGCGACTCAGTTGAAGGTGTAGGAGGTGAAGACAGCCCGAGCCGGGAGCGACCATGGTAGGGAGGGTCGAGGTGAGGTTGGGTGAGGCTGGAATTCCCTGTCCAGCGCGCTGCGGTCTCTGGGGCTTGGCCGGACTTAGCGGTAACTGGAGCTTAAGTTGCTCCTCACAGGCAGGAGCGACTTATGGGAATCAGAGCTTGAGGTTTTCCGAATCCGACTTTCGACTTAAGCGGATCAAACTAGAATTGCTAGAAAATCGGAAGGATCCCCCTTGTTTTACAACAAGTTTTCGCGGTAGTTCAAAAAGGAGGGAAATAAACCGAGATAGTGAAATAAGAGTATAGAGGGAAGTAAGACGCTCCAGGGTAGTTTGCTTGATGTTCCCCAATGAGGTGAACCAAAAATGGATGAAGGTGCAGGATGCTTGTACCTGAAAGGCTCGGTCTTTTTCTTGTTTTAGTTTTGTTTCAGTAGTAATAGATAAGAGTAGTAGCCTTTGTTCTCTGCAGACTACCGCTCCTTTCTAGATCTGCACTGCCAGTCGCTTAGACACTCTGATTTCTTGATCAAACTGTCTCTTTGAACCTCAATTCTAGTTTAAACATTGTTTTAATAGCCATTTCTTATTATGCCTAAATTTTATTAAGCAAGTAAAAGTTCTAGGCCCTTAACTGTGAATGAGTGGCTGCACTCTGGCAAGATTAATAAAGTGGACTTACTATGGAACTATAATTTCTCTCCCTTTGTTCTTAATCTCTCAACATTGGTAAGGGGAGAGTTTTTGCTTTTTAATCACAGTAATCGAAACACGTGGTCAAGAACATTTAGATAAACTGCTTACATTTTCAACTCAGTGCTTTGTTGTCTTGCAACACATCTCTTGATTGTAACACATCAGTTGTCTTCTGACAAGCTCTTTAAGGGCAAGGATTGTTTTTATATTTGTCATACTGACTGGAAAATAGTAAACACCAGATGTTTGAATCTGAAAAAAGAGTGCACACAGACACAAATGTCCGATCAAATGGTAGTTTAACTTGGTCTTGGTCTTTAAAGATTTTCTCAAATCTTTTAATCAAGAGTAAATGCATGAGAATGACTTCACAGCTTTAATGTGTTGGCTTGGGTTGGAGACTGACCCTTAACTAGTTACCTGATCCTGAGTCTTTCTGAACTTCACCAACCTCTTCTGTAAAGTGGAATGGTGAATCCTGAAGATTAAATGATGTAAGAGATAACGAGTAGTTTCCTTTGACCTATAATTAGTAAATAAAAACTTGTCTCCATAATTTTCTTCTAATTGTAAATTCATGCTACTGAACAAAGTATGAAAACAAGATAAATTTTTGCCTTTGGTGTTCATTTCTTTAAAAGATAGCATCTTAGGATAGATAACTCAGTAACTATTAAACCTTAAATGTTATGTGGAATTTTCACCCTCCTCAGTTTTACTTTTGTTATTACTAAGATAATTTTTTTATGTGTACATTCTAGATATACACAGTGATCACGTTCATCATAGAGAATTTGTACGTGTACATAATTTTTTTTTTTTTTTTTTTTTTGCTAAGGTAATTTTTAACTTGGGCTTTTTGCTGATGACTTGTGTGTCTGTGTGAGTTGTGGGGGCAGTGGTGTCCTGGGCCTCAAACCCAGGAACTGCTGAGCTATATCCTCAGCCTTTTTTTTTTTATTTATTTTTTATTTTTTTGAGACACAGCCTTGGTAAGTTGCTGAGGTTAGTCTCAAACTTTCATTCTTCCTGTCTCAGCCTTTGGAGTAGCTGGGATTACAGGTATGACACTGTGCCAGGTGACTGTGGGTTTTTGTTGTTGTTGTTGCTTTTTGGGTTTTTTTTAGCCAAACTGAAATTTTAATTAGAGAAATGAAACTGAGGTAATGTTGGCTCACTGAGACAACAGAATTTAGATGTACAGAGACTTGCTTAGCATTGGATAAATCTTAATATATGTTCTAAGCTATTTCTGAAAAATCTGTAAAAAGGGACTGCAATGAAGTCACAACCAATTGAAAAAGTGGAAGTCTGAGAAAATTGAACGGTACTGTATTTAATAGTATTTAAGTTCCAGTAAGTACACACGTAAGAAAAATATGGTTAACACTGTCCTAGGCATTGGACTGAACACTTTTCATGAAATATTTTCATGTCAGCTCAGAGAAGTTACTCTTACTATCACTTATCACAGATGAAGAAATCAAGGAACACAGATTAATAATTTACCTAAAATAACAAAATTAGTAACATAACCAGGCTTTTAAAATCATTCTGCATCTGGATTTACATACCTACCGGTAATGCCTCTCTCTCCAACAACTAATACCTCTTTCTCCCCTTCCTTACTATAATGCCTGTTACAAATGTGAAAGTATCAAGAGTGCTAACAGGCTGTGCGTAGTGATACACTCCTGTAGTCCTAGTGCTTGGGAGGCCAAGGCACGAGGATTGTGAGTTTAATACCAACTTGTAGCAAGCCTCTGTCTCAAAACAAAAAAGGCCCAGGGATTTAGCTCAGTGGTTCCGCTGCCTGCCTCTCAAGTGCAAGGACCTGAGTTCAATCCCTGGTACCAAAACAAAAAACAGAAGAGTGCTAACAGGGCAGTGAAGATGAGGCCAAGAAAACAGAAGGAGGTAGCCTATAGAACAGAGCTTAGCACTTTGGACTGTGACTCCTCCAGACACCTCTGCCCAGTCCCCATAAGGTACTGTAAGACCTAGACCACCTGCACCATTCACATAGCTCTCCCAGACTCTTTCTCTAGTTTATTTTGCACTTACCAGCATCTGATGCATGATATATATTTGTGTTGATAACTCCTCCTTCATGGTTAGACTTGTCCACCAGGACAAGAATTTTTTTTTTATTTTCTTATTTTTTTAATCTACTTCACTGTTACCTCATGTGCCTTGAAGAGCTCACTCCACAGTAGCTGTCCACAAATTTTTTCTTTCCAATACCAGGAATCAAACTCAGGACCTTGCGCTTGCCAGGCAAGAGTGGTGCCATTGAGCTAAATCCCTGGCCCTTGTGTACAAATTATTTTATGAGTGAATATTCACTTTCATTGTGTGATGAAAAAATACAGACACAACTCTGAGGGATGTAGACTTTGACTTCTCTGTTAGACTGATACTCAACTGTGATGACAATTAAATGCATTTGAAGACACAGAGGGATTCATTCAACTACCCAGCCTCATTTTCTGAAAGGAAAATGATTTTTTTATTTTTTGTTAATTTATACATAAAATGCTGTAATGTATGTCAGCATTCTTTTTCTACAAGTAACATTTTAAATAGATTAAAAATCGTAAGAGGGCCAGGGATTTAGCTCATTGGCACCATGCCTGCCTCATAAGCACAAGGTCCTGAGTTCAATCCCCAGTACCAAAAAAAAAATCATAAGATCTTGATTTAAATCAAAAGAGAAATATGTCATGTCCTTGGAGGGGAGAGGAGAATAAAGCTAAAAAGAAGACAGTACTTTTTAATTTACCTGTTGATTTTTTTTTTTGCATATTTCAAGCTGATTCCACTGGATTTTATTTTTCCAATTGGAGAAGTTGAATATAAAGTAGCTAGAAAAGTAAATGAAGATAAGTGTGCTAAATGTTATTAGAGACAGGGCAATAATGAAAACATAGTACATTGGCAGAAATTAAATAAAATATGAAGTAGGGCCTGAAAGGATGTGAATTAGAGATAATTCTTACACTTGGCTGGTGGAAATGTGATTGACACACCCTTTTGGATAAGTTAGACACATCATCTGAGAGCTGAATGTTCAAATTACTTAAAATCGGAAGCACCATTCTTAAGAATGTTCCCAAAGAGATCAGATGTGATGGCGCACATCTGTAATCCTAGCACTCAGGAGGCTAAGACAGGAGTATTGCTAGGAGTTCGAGGCCAGCCTGGGCTACACAGTGAGTTCAAGGCCAGCCTGAACTACATAGCGACAAGACACTGCCTCAAAAAAACAAAAAAGAATGTTCCCAAAGAAACTTGGAAGTGAATACCATACTCATAAAAGGATGCACCTTGTTCCCAAAAATGATGCAGTTTCTTTCACCATTCATTGGATAATGTGATAGGTTTATAAAATATGTGTGAGTGAAAAATGAATGAACTATAATGGAGAGATCTTGGAAATCTAAGGTTAGGTGAGAAAGCCAGACATGGTAGTGAACGTCTGTAGTCGCAGTACTCTGGGGGGTTGAGGCAAGAGGATGGAAAGTTCAAGCCCAGCTTGGGCAGTTGAACAATTTAGGGAGACTCTGACACAACATCTTGTGAAGGCTCTGATTTTAATCCCCATTACTCCAAAACAAAAACATGGTACACTCATACAAATGCAAGGAAATGAATTTTTTTCCTTTATTTGGTGGTACTGGGGAAATTTTTTGACTTAGCAAGATCCTGTCTGAAAATAAAAAATTTTAAAAAGGGCTGGAATGTAGCTCAATGCTCAGGGCCCAAATACAATCCCCAGTATTATATTTGTGGTCCTCCTGAATCAGCCTACTGGAGCACTGGAATTACAGGTGTGCACCACCACACCTGGCAAGGAGTTTATGTTATAGTAAGAAATCCTGTTAAAGTTAGTTGAATTCACTGGCTGGTATAGAGTAAGTTGGGTTTAAAAACGTGTCTTTTCTGTCACTTTAATTAGTTTTGTGATTTAACACAATTTATATAACTTTTCTGAGCCTAGGTTTCTTTTCCTGTTAAATGGGGGAAATACTAGTTATGAAGACAAAATGAAATAATAAATTCAAAAGTCCTAATGTATTGAAGGCACCGGATAATATATGATTGTGTTTGGCCAGGAAACAAATGGGTCGCATTTCTATGTTGTTTACACCTCAGCCTTTGTTTCTTTGGCTCTTGAGACATCCAGTCTCCAGAGGCCTAGGCAAAGATGACTTAAAGGAGTCAGTTTCAGAAATGTTGTCTTGAAAGTACTTTTTTGCTGGAGGGTAAGCCTTTTTTTTGGTATCAGGATCGAACTCGGGTCCTTGTGCTTGCGAGGCAGGTGGCCAAACCACTGAGCTAAATCCCTGGCCCAGGGTAAGCCATTTTTAAGAACCTTTTTTTTTTTTCCACTTAGTATTATAGGCTGCTTTAGCTCTGTCAGGGAAGTAAAGCCAAAGAGAGAAATACAGAGTTGAAAACAAAAAAGAGAAGGTTCATCAAGCAACTGAACATCTGAGGTACTCGTAATGAAGACCCTTAGGCTAGGCTATGTGATACATCAAAGAGTATAAATTGTACTTTCTGAAATTTTATAAAATCAGCTCTATAAAGTACCTCTATTAAGAGGCAAAAGCCTGTTTATATGTTTATTTTGGTTTTGGCAAAACCACTGAGCTACATCCCCAGTCATCCTCTTCCCCACCTTTTTTTTTTTTGTACCAGGGATCGAACTTCTTTTTTTTTTTGAGACAGGGTCTCACTTACTTCCCCAGCCTGGGCTCAAACTTTTGCTACCCTCCTACCTCAGCCTTCCAGAATGCTGGGTTTATAGGCATGAGCTACCACAACCAGTAAAGCCTTGGTTTTAGTCTTTGTTGAGGTAATTGTACAGCATTTAATAGATAGTAGGCATTGAAAATACTCAGTCTGTTTACTCCAGATATGGACAATAACCCTTATTAAAGCTGTTGCTTCTTAGTCCTCTGCTTTCTAGGCTAAACAACTATATCATTTTAACTCCCAGTTTTATTTCAATGATCACTGTTACCTGAATTCTCTAAGGTTTTCACTTTCTTCTAAAAACTGAAACAGTTAACAAAGGTAGTCTAAATAAAATCTAGCTATTTTAAAATACAGCAGAAGAGGCCAGATGTGGTGGACACCTATAATCCCAGCACTCCGGAGGCTGAAGCAGGAGAATCTCCACAGGTCTGAGGCCAGCCTAGGTTACATATTGAGTTCAAGATCAGCCTGAATTATGTTGTGAGACCCTGTCTCAAAAAATAAAATAAATCACAGTAAAGAAGAATCCATGTTACAGAGAGGCCCTAAATATACAGGATACAGTACATTGCATAGAAACCGTTCTACTGCATTCGATTTTTTAGCCCTGCTTCCAGACTTTGAGTCTTACCTTCTCTCAGTGTCCGAGTAAGGTTTTTGGAAAGTGGATTAAGCTGCAGCTGAAGGGCCTAATTACATGGTAGCAGTTAGGAAATAGGGAAATAGATAAAACAAAGTATGTAATATTTTTCCACCTTCTCAAAAGCTTCTCAGTGATGTTTTCAGATAAAATTGTGGATTCTTTTTTCCTGTAGGGCTTTGTTTTGTTTCATTTGCTGTTGAGACAGGATCTTACTATGTAGACCAACCTGGCCTCAAACTCTGTCTTCTTGCCTTACCCTCACCCTCACAAATGCTGGGATCATGACCATACACCACTATTTGTGGCACCTGTAGGACTTTCAAGTACTAGTTTTCCACACCTGTAAACTCAAAAGTAGGTATAGTCAATACATTAAGCTCAAAAAGAGTGGCCAGAAAACGTAAGCTGGACGTGATTTGCGTGCCTGTAGTAATCCCAGAATTTAGGGGCCTGAGACAGGAGAATTGCAAGTTGGAGGCCAGCTTGGGCTATAAAGACCCTATCTCAAAAAGCACCCCTCCCCCCCAAAAAAAGGAAAGAAAGGGACAGAACAAGTTAATACTAGAAGTAAGCGTGGACAAGCGCAAGGACCCGAGTTTGATCCCCAATACAAAAAAAAAAAAAAGTGAGCGTGGAGGGGTGGAGGTCAGGATCTACCATCAGTGAGACAATAAAACAGTATTGAGCATAACATTCAGTCTGTTCATTGTAAGATTATTTTCTGTTCCAAGGAGTGAAACATAGGAATATGAAGACCATTGTCATTTATACTTCTGTCTGCCTGTAGCCCCAGCTACTCCAGAGATGGAGGCAAGAAGATTGTTTGAGGTCAGCCAGGCAACCTTGCCTAGAAAAAAATTGATCAGCAGTTTTAGATGTCAGAAAGCAAGGGAGTATATGCTCAGTTCATACCATAGTATAGTTCCTGAAATTAGGCTTTTAAATAAATAAAAGCCTTTTAGTTTGAAATTCTGAACTCTTTGAGATCTGCCCAAGTAACTTTCCTTCATTTGTGTATTTCACAGCTGGGTACTTTAAAAACTGTTAGGGATATAGATTTGCAGAATCTGAGCTAGTGTCTTTATGCCATAAACCAGTCATCACTAGTCCAGCTATATTAGCATCCCCGGTGACTAAAGTTAGAAATGCAAATTCCTAACACAAATCCCAGACTGGGTTTGGCTCTCAGTAATCTGTTGAACAAGCTTCCCATGTTTCTTATGATTCTGATGTATGTTGAAGTTTGAGAAATGCTGTCTCAAAATTATAGTAGATAAAAACATAGAATGGAAATACTATATTAGGAGAATATTCTGTTATTTAGAATGTTCCACTGATTTTAGAGAGTACAAATTTCCTTCTCTGCCTACTCTCAATAGACTGTATAACCTTTCAGTTGCTGCTCATGTTTTGGGCAACCTAGACCCATCTTTGTTAGAATTCCTGTCGTAACAGTCATTTGTACATACTTCATTGTCACTCCCCCCATAACTGGGGATTACAGTGTATAAACAGTGAAGATGGGGACCATATCTACTTGCTCTGTTGGATCAGGTGCCTGGCCCTTTGTAAGTCTCCCATGGTAATATGTTAGCCATATCTTTCCTGTTATCTGGTTATATATAGGAAGCACTCAGACACTTGCAGTGAATGAAGTTCCTTAAGGATAGGAAATCCTTTTGGATGCAAAGGTTCTGTCTGATGAAACTATTTCAACCTGCAAATTTCAAAGTACCTTGGTGCTGATGGATATGTCCATGGCCTTGATAGTGGTGATAGTTTTGCAAGTATATACTTATTTCCAGACTCCTCATTGTACGCATTAAATATGTACAGTTTTTACATGTCAATCATATTTTAGAAGGGTGGTTTAAAAAGTAGTTTGGTGCGATCTGTAGTTTAGGACATTGACTGTATTTGCATTAGACAATGGTGACTATATTAACCACTTTCTAAGGAATGGGCTTTAATTGGGCATATGTACATATTTTATTGTCTTTATTATAAGCTGACTAGGTAGCTAGTAAGTCTATTTTATAAATAAGGAAACCAGGCCAGGGCTTTAGCTCAGTGGTTTTGCCATCTGCTCTGCAAGAGCAAGGACCTGACATTGATCCCGGGTACCTAAATACATAAATAAATAAATAAATAAGGAAACCAAACTTCAGAGAGTGGCAGAGAACAACCGGGGTTTTGGTTTTGGTTTTGGTTTTTTAGTGTAGCCCAGACTGTTCTTGAACTCTCAATCCTCTTGCCTTAGCCTTCAGAGTGCTGAGATTACAGGGATGTGCCACTGCACCTAGCTTGAACCAGATCTTTGAAACTAGGGACTGTAGCCAGAAGCACTGTTTCCACAGTGGAATTTTAATGAAATTATTCATTTAATTATTTTTTGTTTCTTCATCAAGCTATGACATTACTTGATGAAGATTTTGATTTGTGTGTGTGTGTGTGTGTGTGTGTGTGGTACTGAAGGTTAACCCCAGGGATGTTCTATCACTGAGCTACATTCTAGCCCTTTTTATTTTTTATTTTGAGGCAGGCTCTGTACTGGCTGAGCTCAAAAAAGTGGTCCTCTTGTTTCAGCCTCCCAGGAAGCTGGGATTACAGGCATATGCAGCTGTGCCTGGCTAATAAGATTTTGTTATTCTTAAAAAAATTTTATCTTGGGCTGGGGATTTAGCTTAGCGGTTTCGCCACCTGCTGCACAAGCACAAGGACCCGAGTTCAATCCCCGGTACCAAAAAAAAAAATTTTATATCTTTTTCCTCCATCTTATCCTGTTTGTTCTCTTAAATCTATTTATAGTACTCCTTAGTCAAAAAATATCTAAATGATATAAAGGCTTCAGGTGAGTGACCTAGTCAACCTAATATAGCTTTGGTATTGTCAGTCTAAAATTTGCACATTCATCTGAACGATTTGGTCTTATTACATAGTACCCTATATTATTGCTTTAAGCGGTCATAGAAATTTGCCTTTATTTATGGATCAGAAATAAATTCTCTTTTCTCCTGTTCAGAAATTGAGAAGATTCAGAAAGGCGATTCAAAAAAGGATGATGAAGAGAATTACTTGGATTTATTTTCTCATAAGAACATGAAGCTGAAAGAGCGGGTACTGATACCTGTCAAACAGTACCCAAAGGTAAGGCAAAAAGTGCCTCTTCCTTGATTTAACGTTGCAGGTAGGAGAATCATTGGCTATGATCAGGACTTCTAGAAATTGCAGTGCCTTGGACCTGAATCCTCTGAAACTTCTTTTCCATAGTCCCTGTCTCTGGCAGTTACCTAAACCCGTAACAATAGCATAGCTATAGTCAGGAAAGAAATACAATTTTTTTTTCATCAAAAGTAATTTCCTGGCTGGGGATTTAGCTCAGTGGTTCCGCCGCCTGCCTTGCAAGCGAAAGGTCCCGAGTTCGATCCCTGTTACCAAAATAATAGTAGTAATAATAATAATTTCTTGTCTGGGCATAGTAATCTCAGCATTTTGAGAGGCTAAAGCAAGAGAATCATAAATTCAAACTCAGCTTGGGCTATTTACCAACCTAGTGAAACTCTGTCTCAAAACAAGAGTTGAAATGTAGCTCAGTTCAGAGGCCCTGGCTTCAGTCCCCAACACTGCCATACTAAAAAAAAAAAAAAAAAAAATTATTTCTTTTTCGAACGTTTGGGCGGAGTGTCGTGGCACATGCCTGTAATCCCAGTACTCAGGAGGTTGAAGTAGAAAAATCACTATGAGTTGGGCCAGCCTGGGACACATAGGAAGTTCAGGGCAGCCCGAACTACATAGTAAGACCCTGTCTCAAAAAACCAAAGCCCAATCGCTTCTCGGCCTTTTGGCTAAGATCAAGTGTAAAAAACCAAAGCCCAAAACAAAACAAAAAAAATGTTTGGACTACAAGTTCAAAGAAAAAACTAACTCTACAGAATTGCTGTCTGTCAAGAGACTGACCTGAAATCTAAATAAAAGAAAATGTAACACAGATCCTTGACTGGTTGAAGTTAATTTTGTTTCTTACTCAAAGTTTACTTTTTTTTTTTGGTACTGGGGATCGAACTTGGGTCCTTGCCCTTGCGCACCAGGTGATGAAACCACTGAGCCAAATCCCCAGCCCCAACTCAAAGTTTACTTTTTTAGGAAATGTTTTCTTTTTCTAGAAAAGCGGTTGTTTATATTTAGTTTGCCCAACATGTTACTAAAGGGTGCCAGATCTCTGCTCTGTTCTGAGATCATCACCTTAAAAATGTTTGTTAAAATGTTTTATTTATGTTAAAGTATTAAGGGTTGCAATGTGTTATGGGAAGAACACCAGACTACAGCAGGAAACCCAGATTCTGGTCTAGAAACTGCCACTTTCTAGTTGGATATCTTATAGCTAATCATGGTATATCATCTGTATATATTCCATCCAGTAAGATGGAAGTGTTAATACTCTACCTATTTTACAGTATTGTTGAAGATCAAATGAGATATATATGTCAAAATATTTTTAGAAGCATATGTATTTATAAAGTTTTGTTTGTTTGTTTCTGCCAGTTCAATTTTGTGGGGAAGATTCTTGGACCACAGGGGAATACAATCAAAAGACTGCAGGAAGAGACTGGTGCAAAGATCTCTGTGTTGGGAAAGGGTTCAATGAGAGACAAAGCCAAGGTAAGCTCATGTTAATGAGGCAGGAGAACACCCTAATACCTTCTAGTTGCCTGGTGTCCAGTATGGATGATTTACTAATGTACAGAAGCTAGCATTTTAGGGCTGGGGATGTAGCTCAGTGGTACAGTACTTGCCTAGCATGTGTGGTGCCCTGGGTTCAATTGCCAGTACCCACCTCCAAAAAGTAGCTAGCCTTTTGTATGTGTACAAAAGGTGGCTGCTTTAAATTTTCACTGGATGCAAGAGATTATAGACCAAGTTAGTTTACTTGCTTAGCAATCTTAGAAGAACCTAGGTGTATCCTGTTGATTGTTTTCTGACTTTTGGCTGTGTAGTATTACAAATAGCAGTCACATCTTTGGCACTGGTAAATTTATTTGTGAAAACTTGATATGGGAGAATGAAGACACCACAGTGTGAACAGCACACCTTGTTCCAGTAACATAAATACGTGAGAATAATAGTGTTGTGAGTGCAGGTGAGTTTGAGATTTAGATGGTTTGTTTTCTAGGCAGCTGGAATGTGAGGCCTGCTAAAAGAATGTACAGTATTCGGAAGTAACCATGAGTAGGGCTGGGGATTTAGCTCAGTGGTTTTGCTGTCTGCTGTGCAACTGCAAGGACCCAAGTTCAATCCCCTGTACACCCCCCACCCCCCCGCAAAAAAAGAAGTAACCATGAGTAATCCTGGCAACAAAACCCACCTAATGCTTCTTTCTTTTCTATGCCATGGCCCCATACACTGTATTCTGTGACTGCCTAGAAACTTCCCACCACAAGAGAATGGTCTTAGTCATGTTCAGTTGACTTTTTGGATGAGGTCTACCTGCTACAGCCTAAAATCAGGCCTCCTCTTATGTATCTTAATTGAAAAATGTTTTCTGAGACCCTTTTCTTTTGTCTGTTACATTTCTTATTAGATCCCTACAGTTAAGCTGAAATATGTTATTTTAGCTAGTGAAATTTACATAAGCTTTTCTCTATCTTGCCTTCTTTTCTCCTTTGGAACTCTCCAGACCATGTAAGCAGATAAACAGCTGGTAGTAATTAACAGCTCTATTTTGGATTTAAAAACAAATGGTTGTCTATAAATATGTACGTATATAGAGTACATACATACATGCATGCAAATGCTTGACAAACAGCTGTTATCCAAATAGACTAGAATCCTTTTCTATTTTGTGTCTTCTAATAAGAGTTCCAGTGAATACCCAAGTGATTTAAGAGAAAGTTTTACAAAATGCAGGTTTAGCAGGTTGTGTAAATTATTGTTCTCCAGAGCTAATTTTTCTTTTTCTTTTTTTAAATTTATTTTTGGAGGGGTTGTGGTTTGAGACAGGGTCTTGCTGTGTATCTCAAGTTGCCTTCAAACTTGAGATCCTACTGCCACAGCCTCCAGAGTGCTGGGATTACAGGTGTTCACCACCATGCCCCACTTTTAACCCCCTACTCCCTACCTTTTGTGTGTGTGGTACTCAGGATTGAACCCAGAACCTTTATATTAAGCCATATGTTCACCCCATGATAGATTCTCACTAAGATGTCCAGGCTTAGCTCAAACCTGTGATCTTCTTGCCTCAGCCTTCCAAGTGCTGGGATTACAGGTGCATGTCACCACACTGGGCTATTTTTTGTTTGTTTAGTAATAATTGTTATTTTTTTGCTCTCTTTCATCTAGAGGTAAGGGTATTGTTTTTTCCTTAGTCTCTGTGATGTTTTTCCACAGGAGGAAGAGCTCCGCAAGGGTGGAGACCCCAAATATGCCCACTTGAATATGGATCTGCATGTCTTCATTGAAGTCTTTGGACCCCCATGTGAGGCTTATGCTCTTATGGCCCATGCCATGGAAGAAGTCAAGAAGTTTCTAGTACCAGTAAGGAAATCCATATCCTTTTCCTTCCAGATAAGGGAGAAATAGGATCACAGGCTATTGTGAAGGCAGGGCTTCTTAACCAAGGTTTCTGCCTAACCTGAAATTGTATACCAAATTCCACATTTGTGTTCATTTTTCTGAGGTGGTCCATTACTCATACCTAGTTCTCAAAGCACTGTGTCTCATTGCCACTATACCCTTCCTTGTCTAATGTGGCTTTCATTATGCACCGGAATGTTATAAATATCTTGGGTCCATAATATAACTGCATTCTGATAATCTGGTTAACAAAGATGAATCCTCATTGAGCTCACTGTTTTGGTACAAGTGTGGAACTAGGAAGTTATATTAGGAAAATGACTAAGCTGGGTCCCTGCACTGCAAGATTTTTACTGTATGCTTTATCTACTGGTGCACTCAGGGATTCCTCTCCTGAAGAAATTTATTGTAATGGAGTTTGATTTGCAAGAAACATCTGTTAAAAGCTTCAGGTTTGATATTAAAGAGGTTGGTGTATAGCTCCTTTCGGAGTATAACTGAAGCCCAAGAAGACTTGGGACAGGCCAGGGTGTTTATCATACTTATTACCACCTGGTCAGGTTACAGGTTGTATATCCCTTAAATGCTCGGAACCGGAAGTATTCCAGCTTTAGGAATGATGATAAATGAATAACGAATGTATTCATTCATTGGAATTTGCATATACATGAGATATCTTGGAGATGGAACCCTAGCCTAAAAAAATTCATTTTCTTCATACACACCTTATGCATATCTTGAAGGTAATTTTATACAGTGTTTTTAGTATACCTGTGTTATGACTGCAACCCCATGACATGAGGGCAGATGTGCAATTTTCCACTTAGGGCATTTTATCAGCACTCAAAAAGTTTCAGATTTTTAAGAATTTCAGATTTTCTGACTAGAGATGCTCAACCGCGTTACTGTTGAATAAGTAGAAAATGGGTCTGTTTTTGCCTTTCATAAAGGACTAGTGGTTGTCAGAGTTAACACAGTACTGTTGACTATTTACTATCAAGGATGAATCTGGGACTTTGCAGGTGGATTTGGAATACTGTTCAAGTAAAATTGGATAAATGTAGTATTTTCATTACTAAGACTAAGAGGAGGTGAGGTATATAGTCCTTGGATTTCTTGAATGTAAAATGAGGGAGTTAGAACTGATTGTATCAGAGGATGATGAATATTGGTAGAGCAAAAATTCTTAGGCAAGTCTGTACCTATAATACAAATATGTATTCTGATACTCTCTCAGATGCCTCAGCAGCATCTTTGCTTCCAAGTAACTCATCTTTATTAGAATGTTCAATATGAACAGCCAATTTACCATATCCTGGATGGCCGGGGATTTAGCTCAGTGGCACTGCGCCTGCCTTGCAGGCACAAGGTCCTGAGTTCTATCCCCGGTACCGCAAAAACACAAACGTATCCTGGAGAAAAACTCAGAGCTGGTTAATTTTTCCTTGGGGGAATGTTTTTCTTTTTTACTCTTTTTGAGGTGTTCTCTTGGAACATCCTGACCTGCCAGTTTCTGAAGGACTATAAAAGGAATGCCCATTTCCTCTTTAGTTTAGTATTAATCTCTGGCCTATTTTTCCAGTGGGATAGCTTTACAAGGCTTCTGGTAAATAAATCTTTGAAAAAGATGCCTGCCAAGGAGATCTGGCTTTCCTCAGTGGTGATGTGTCATTTGGAGGAATCTAAGCAATGAGTTGGCATTGGTGCTTGATTCTCAAATGTGAATCTCAAGGAGCGATGATGTGTAAGATAAGAGGATAGTTGAGGGAGGCATCTCTGTAGAGGTGAGAATCTTCTATTCCTGAAGATGTATCCACCTAAATAAAAATACATGAAATATTAAGATTGAATGCCTCTCAACAGGAAGTGTGTGGAAAGATTTTCAAATGCCATTTAATTCAGTTCTTCCTTTTATTTTTATTTTTTTGGTACCAGGGATCAAACTCGGGTCCTCCTGCTTGCAAGGCAGGTGGCGGAACCACTGAGCTAAATCCCCGGCCTTTAGTTCTTCTTTTTTGTATATCCTTTTTTTTTGTCTGGTACCAGAAATTAAACTGAGGACCTTGTGCTTGTTTGCCGGCCAGGCACAGTACCACTGATCGACATCCCCAGCCCTTCTTCCTTGTGAAGGAAAAAACCAAGCTTATTTTTACGTCCATGACCAGAGCCCTCTGTTTTCCCCTAGGATCATTAATTATACCAGGGTGTCTTTGTGGTACAATAAGAGCATTGGATTAGGAGTGCTCTTTGTCATTTCACCTGAGCCACACGATCCTTGTTTACCCCAAACATTTGTTAAATAGCTGGTTGAGCCTAGTTACTGTGTTTGTGTCTGAAGTTACAAAAATGCTTCCCGAAGAGCTCATAATCAATAAGACAGATAAATAAACCATTCTAAAATGTGGTAAGTACCTGAGTAGAGAGAACTACATGGTGCTTTGGAAAAGAGGGAAATATTGAGGGCACAAACAGGAAGCTTTTTCAAAAGTTATTACCACAAATTTAAGTGCAGCCTGGGCAACTTAATGACTTGGTAAGATTCTGTCTCAGAAATGATTTTAAAAGTCTAGAGATGTGACTCAGCATGAAGTCCCTGGGTTTAATTTCAGTACCAGGGAGGGAAAAAGATACTATCTTAGGTAAGTCTTGTATGGGCAAGTTAGAGTCCCTTGAGTGGGGGTAAAAAAAATGCAGTATGATCTGTTGTTTCAAAAACCTGGATTTTGGTAACAGGCTGTTCTAAATTCACATCTTGTCTGCCATTTATTAGCCCCATGTTCTTAGGCTGATTGATTTGTACTTCCTGAATCTTGTTTCTTAACCTTAAAAATAGGAAGATCTGTCTAGGATCATTTTGAAGATTAAACTGAAAAATCTGTAAAAAGCTTATATATTACCCAGTTCATAGAACTCCATTAATGGTACTGGCTTTTATTATTCTAGGAAAAGAAAACTATTTGCAGAGAATGGATGTGTGAGAGTATGCCAGGCTCTGAACTACAGGTTGTTCAGCATGGCTTGAAAGGAGATTATATATGGAAAGCTAAGCAGGGAACACTTCCTAAAGAGCTCCATTAGAATAATGATGGGTTGGGGCAACCCACTTTCTGGTTCCCCTTCTGTCTCTCTTAGGCAGAAGCTTTCTTTCTCCCAATGAATTTTTCGTACTCTTAAAAAAAAAAAAATGAAGGGTTTATCATCAAGACTTTCCTCAAAGGAGTGACCCATAGGATGTCATTCAGCTTCAGAGAATGAATGACCTGAGACTTGATCTGGGCTTTCATACCTGTTCTTAGCGTCCGAGACTCAGGTGAGCCAGATGACTTTCTTGCAGACAGAATAGATGTTGCATGATATTTCTTGTCTTTCATTCCTAGGATATGATGGATGATATCTGCCAGGAACAATTTCTAGAGCTATCGTACTTGAATGGAGTACCTGAGCCCTCTCGTGGACGTGGCGTGCCAGTAAGAGGCCGGGGAGCTGCACCTCCCCCTCCACCTGTTCCCAGGTAAAGATAAAGTAGACAGCCGAAAATAGGATACAAATTTAGCTGCTAGTCATCTATTGGTGGTGCTTTTGTAGCTTAAGAGAGGTCTTGGGGTTTGAATGTACATCAAAAATAGAATTCTTTTTTTTTTTTTTAAATTTCTTTTATTGGTACATTTTAGGTACACAACACAATTACATTTCTCATTGGGAATTGTACTTTTACATAATGCATCTTGGTTCTTATTTTTTCCCCGTTCCTGGCCCTCCCTTCACCCCCTCCCACCCTTCCCTATTTACAAAGACTTTATTTACATTTTTTCCGTTTTCTCACCATTTTTCCTTTCCCTTCTTTCCTTTCCCCTGCCCCTCCCACTACCCCTACCCCTTTGGACCTTTTCTTCCTATTTTGCATAATCGATTATTCATTCTAATCACTGGTACATTTTAGGTATACAATATAATGACATTCATCATTGGAAATTTGCACCTTTACATAGTCTCTCTTGGTTCTTATTTTTCACCCTTGCCCAGCCCTCCCTTCAACCCCTCCATTCCTCCCTATTTACAAAGATTTTGTTCCTATTTTTCCATTTTCTCATATTAATCCCATTCCTTCTATCCTTTCCCCTAGCCCTCCCACTTCCTTCACCTTTGCCCCTTTTCTTTTATTTCACATTATCTATTATACATTTTAGTCCTTATTTACACTTTCAGTTTCTCACACCAGAGAAACTTCAGTATTTATACATGTGTGTCCTATTTATTTTATTTAAGAGTATCGCCTCAATGTGCATCCACTTAGCTATAAATGTCTCTAATTTCTCATTTTTTATGGCTGAGTAGTACTCCATTTTATAAAAAAACCACATTTTCTTTATCCACTCTCCAGTTGATGGGCATTTGGGCTGTTTCCAAGTTTTAGCTATCACAAACTGTGCTGCTATGAACATGAGTGCACATATATCACTGTGGTATGATTCTTTTAATTCTTTGGGGAAGATCCCCAGCAGTAGAAGAGCGGGGTCAAATGGGACTTCCAGTCCTAGTTCTTTGAGGTATCTCCATACTGATTTCCACAGTGGTTGCACCAGTCTACACTCCCACCAGCAGTGGAGCAGGGTTCCTCTTTCCCCACAGCCCTGCCAGCATTTGTTATTGGTTGATTTCATAATAGCAGCCATTCTTTCTGGAGTGAGGTGGAATCTCAGTGTTGTTTTCATCTGCATCTCTTGAATGATGAGTGATGTTGAACATTTTTTCATATATTTATTTGCTATTTCTACTTCTTTGTCTGAGAAATGTGTGTTCATTTCAGATGCCCATATTCGGATTGGGTCTTTAAATTTGGGAGGTCTGATCTTTTTAAGTTCTTTATAGAGTCAAGGTAGTAGACCTTTGTCTGAGGAAGAGCAGGTAAAGATTTTTTCCCATATTGTGGGTTGTCTCTTCACACTGCTGGTGGTTTCTCTTGCTGTGCAGAAGCCTTTTAATAAGAAGAGATCCCACTTGTTGATTGTTTGTGCTAGTTCACAGGCAACTGAGGTTTTGTTCATAAAATCTTTCCCTACACCGATGTCTTCAAGAGTTCTACCTAACCTCTGTTCCAACTGGTTCAGAGTTTCTATTTTAATATTTAGATCTTTAATCCATTTTGATTTTAGTTTAGTGCATGGCGAGAGATATAGGTCTAGTTTTAATCTTTGCCAAGTTGAAGCCCAATTTTTCCAGCACCATTTATTGAAGAGGCTATCTTTCCTCCAGTGAGGGTGTTTGGCTCCTTTATCGAAGATGAGATGGCTGAGTGTGTCTGACATTGTTTCTGCATCTTCTAATCTGTTCCACTGGTCCTCAGGTCTGTTTCTTTGCCAGTACCATGCTGTTTTTATCACAGTAGCTTTGTAGTAGACTTGCAGGTTGGGGATTGTGATACCCCCTGCCATGTCTCTGTTACCTAGAATTGCTTTTGATATTCTGGGTCTCTTCTTGCTGCAAATGAATTTTTGGATTGTTTTCTTGAGGTCCATGAAGTATGCTGCTGGGATCTCAATTGGAATTGCATTTAAATCTATATAGCAGTTTTGGAAGTATGGCCATTTTCACTATATTAATCCTTCCTACCCAGGAGCAGGGGATGTCTGTCCATTTTCTGATATCATCTTCAATCTCTCTTTTCAGAGTGCCATAGTTTTCAGAGAAGAGGTCTTTGATTTCCTTTGTTAGGTTGATTCCTAGGTATTTCAGTTTTTTGGATGCTATTGTGAAAGGAATTATTTGCCCTATTTCTTAGTGAGTCTGTCATTCGTGCAGAGGAAAGCTATTGATTTTTGTATATTGACCCTTGTAACCAGCTACTTGACTGAATTTGGTTATTAAGTCTAGAAGACTTTTGGTGGAGTTCTTGGGGTCTCCTATATAGAGTATCACGTCATCTGCAAATAATGACAATTTGACTTCTTCATTTCCTATCTTTATTCCTTTTATTTCTTTCTCTTGTCTAATTGCCATGGCTAATGTTTTCAGAACTATATTGAACAAGAGTGGTGATAGTGGACACGCTTGTCTTGTTCCTGATTTTAGTGTGAAGGATTTCAGTTTTTGACCATTTAGTATGATATTGGCTGTTGGTTTTTCATAGATGGCTTTTATCAATTTGAGGTAAAGACCATCTATTCCAATTTTTTGTAGGGTTTTATCATAAATGCATGTTGGATTTTGTCAAATGCTTTTTGTGTGGAGATTATCTATTATCTATGGAGATAATCATATGGTTTTTGTCCTTGGCTCTATTGATATAGTGTATTACATTGATTGATTTGCTTATATTGAACCATCCCTGCATCCCTGGGATGAATCCCACTTGATCAGGGTGTATGATCTTCTTGATGATCTTCTGCATTCTGTTTGCCAGTATCTTATTAAGGATTTTTGCATCTATGTTCATTAGTGAGATTGGCCTATAGTTCTCCTTTTCGGTTGGGTCTTTCTCTGCTTTGGGGATCAAGGTGATGCTTGCTTCCAGGAATGAATTTGGGAGTATTGCTTCCCTTTCAATTTCATTGAAGAGTTTAAACAGTAGTGGCAGTAGTTCCTCTCTAAATGTCTTGTAGAATTCAGCAGTGAAGCCATCAGGGCCTGGAGTTTTCTTAGTTGATAAGTTTTTAATTACGTTTTCAGTTTCACTGGTTGATACTGGGTTGTTCAGAATTTTTAGGTCGTCTTCGTTCAATTTTGGTAATTCATATGTATCTAGGAATCTGTCCATTTCTTCTATTTTGTCCATCTTATTGGCATATAGGTTCTGGAAGTAGGTATTGATGATCCTCTGGATTTCTGCTGGGTCTGTTGTAATTTCACCCTTTTCATTCCTAATTGCATGGATTTGGGCCTTTTCTTTCCTTTTTCTGATAAGGTTGGCTAAGGGTTTGTCAGTTTTGTTGATTCTTTGGAAGAACCAACTCTTGGCTTCATTGATTTTTTTGTATCGTTCTCTTAGTCTCCATTGCATTGATTTCTCCTCTGAGCTTTATAATTTCCTCCCTTGTATGAGCTTTGGGTTTGTCCTGCTCTTCTTTTTCTAGAAGCTTGAGGTTCAGCATCAGGTTGTTTAATTGGGCTCATTCTGTTTTTCTAATATGCTTATTCACTGTTATGAATTTCCCTCATAAGATTGCTTTCATTGTGTCCCATAGATTCCGATATGTTTTGTTGTCATTGTCATTTATTTGAAGGAACTGTCCAATTTCTTCTTTAATTTCCTCTATGACCCATTGGTTATTCAGAAGTGTGTTGTTCAGTTTCCACATGTTTATGAAATTTTTCGAGTTTCTTTTGCTGTGGATCTCCAATTTCATCGCACTATGGTCTGATAATATCCAGGGGATAACTTCAATTCCTTTGCACTTATTTAAACATATTCTGTGTGTGAGTATGTGGTCTATTTTGGAGAATGACCCATGTGCAGCTGAGAAGAATGTGTATTCTGATTTTGCGGGGTGGAAGACTCTGTAAACATCTGTTCATTTGTTCAAGAGTTCAATTGAGTTCTAGTATTTCATTACTTATTTTTTGTCTAGTTGATCTATTTATTTGTGACAGTGGGGTGTTGAGGTCCCCCACTACAATTGTATTAGTGCATATATGATGACTTTTCATGTCCGTTAGTATTTGTTTTATGTAGTTGGGCGCACTAGTGTTTGGTGCATAGATATTTATGATCGTCATCTCTTCCTCTTGGATTGTTCCTTTTACAAGGAAGTAGTGTCCTTGTTCATCTCTCTTAATCAGTGTTGGTTTGAAATCTACTTGATCTGCAAAGAGGATAGCTACTCCTGCTTTTTTTTGGGTTCCCGTCTCATGGAGTATTGTTTTCCACCCTTTAACTTTCAGTCTATGAGTTTCCTTTTGAATTAAGTGTGTTTCTTATATGCAGCATATTGTTGGATTTTGCTTCTGGACCCATTCTGCCAGTCTATTTCTTTTGATTGTTGAGTTGAGACCATTAACGTTGATGGTTATAACTGATTCGTATTGAGTTATCATTGTCATGACTTTTTCTTTTTGTTGGATTCTCCCCCTTTACATTTAATTTCTTGTCATGCCAGATGGGTTCATTCTGCTTTGCTTCCTGGGGTTGTGATCCTCAATGTCTGTTCCTAGGATATTGTGTAAAATTCTTTGGAGTGCTGGTTTGGTATTCATGAAGTTCCTCAGGTGCTCTTTGTCATGAAAGTATCTGATTTCTCCATCCATTTTGAAAGATAGTTTTGCAGGGTACATCAATCTGGGTTGGAGGCTGTTTTCTTTTAGGGCTTGGAATATGTCACTCCAAGCTCTTCTTGCCTTGATGGTTTGTGTTGAGAAGTCTGCTGTGATTCTGATTGGCTTTCCTTTGTATGTGATTCGCTTCTTTTCTGTAACTGCTTGTAGAACTTTGTTCTTCTGTTGAGTTTCTGGAATCTTAACAATTATATGCCTATGTGTAGTTTTTTTTGATCAAGGCTATTTGGAGTCCTATATGCCTCACTTATCTGTATGTCAAGCTCTTTTCCCCTGCTTGGGAAGTTTTCTGCCATTATTTCTGTGAAGAGTTTTTTTATGGTATCTGCACTCTCTCCTCTTTCTTCATTGACTCCAATCAGTCTTATGTTATTCTTCTTTGCATCATCTAGCAGCTGCTGGATTGATTTCTCATGTTCCCTTATAATTTTGAAGCAATTTTTCTTTTCCTGGTCATTAATTGCAATCTTATCTTCTGTATGTGAAATTCTGTCCTCACATTGGCTCATTCTGCTGTGTAGACTTTCAGTGGAGTTTTTCATGTCCTGGATATCTGTTTGCATCATTTTTATGGATTCCATTTGTTTCGTATGTTGGGATTCCATCATGTTCCTGAGCTCCTCTCTAGATTTATTAATCGTGTCTTGCACTAGGAGCACAGTTTGTCCTGTTATCTGAGAAATTATTTCTGATTTCATTTTTTCCAGATCCCCTTTTGTTGCCAGTTCAGTGGGTCCAGGTGGTTGAGTATCAATGTTCCATCTCATTTTCCTTTGGGGTTGCTGTAGGTGATCTGGAAGTCTGGTTTTGAGACTTATTTACTTGTTTTCTCATTTCAACTGGAGGGGTTGCTGTTGGCGCCTGCACGGATTACCTCCTCTGAGCTGGGAGAAGTGGGACAGGGGTCGGGAGCAGCAGTAGGGATGGTGGCCCAAAAGCCCTTTCCTGTGGGCTGGGAGCAGCGGGAGGGATGGTGGCCGGGAAGCCCCTTCCTCTGGACCAGGAGCAGTGGGACAGCGGCTCAGAAGCCCCTACCTGTGGGCCGGGAGCGGTGGGATTCAGTACAGTGGTCTGGTGGTCCGGTGTCCTCTTCGTTTTTGTAGTGTGGAACCAGGTGGCTGTACAGAGGAGCGGGGGTGGGGGGATCCAGTGGCTTGTTGCCGGGGTGCAAGCTGATTCGGTGTGTTCCATGCGACTCGCGACCTCCGTAGGGCATGTGCCAACAATAGAATTCTATTAAATGCTACTGAGGACCAGGGGAAAAGGAACCTTTCTATACTACTAACAGAATATAAATTAGTACAACCACTATAGAAATCAATATGGAGGTTCCTCAAAAAAGTAAAAATTACCATTTGATCTTGCTATACCACTCATTAGTGTATACCTGAAGGAATTAATTTCAGCATGCCACTGGGATACCTGCAAACCCATGTTTATTGTGGCACAATATACAATGACCAAGATATGGAGCCAGCCTAAGTACTCATCAACAGATAAATTGATAAAGAAATTAAAAATAATGTGGTATATATACACAGAAGAATATTATTTAGCATTTTTTTTAAAAACCTGAAATTTTGTCATTTGCAGAAAAATGGAGGGACCTGGAAATCATATTGAGTGGAATAAGCCAGACTCAGAAAGACAGATATCTCATGTTCTCCGTAATATGTGGAATATAAAAAAGATGACAAGAAAGTAGAGCTGGGGATATACCTCAGTGCTAGATGACTTGCCTATCATGCATGAGTCCCTTGGGTCAATCTCCAGTATTGCAAAAAAGAAAAAATCCTAAATATACAACAAATAAAGTGCCAAAAATGACAGCTCAGTAAATCAAAATTTCAACCAGGCATGGTGACTGTAATCCCAGTGCTTGGTAGGAGGATTGCCACAAATTTGAGGCCAACCTGGACTACATAGCGAGTTCAGGGCCAGCCTGAACTCTCCATAAAGAGTCCCTGTCTCAAAAAACAAAAAGAAGGGAGACTGTTATTAGACAAGTGAAAGGGAAGTGGGGGAACATGTTAAGGGTAGGTTATAGGGGACGTGAATATGATCAGAATACATTATACATATTGAAGTCCCCCTCTCAAAGTGGAAACTAAGGGGGAAGATGGGGGAGAGGGTAATAGGGGTTATTAAAGTATGTTATGTGTATGTACAAATCTGCCAAAATGAAACCCATTAATCTGTATAAATAATTAATATACACGAGTAAAAATATGTGAGGGAAAATGTCTAGCACAAAAAAAAGGAATTCTAGCTCGTCAGGGTCCAGATGGGCACCATCTAATCAGCATGGGAGTTTTGACCTCCGTTTCTGACCTGGACCGGTTCACCCCTCCTTAGGCAACCTGGTGGTCCCCTGCTCCTGGGAGGTCACCATATTGATGCTGAACTTAGTGCAGACACCCAGTAGGCATAGCACACTGCAGCCCAGAACTCCTGGACTCAAGCGATCCTCTCACCTCAGCCTCCCGAGTAGCTGGGACTACAGACTCGTGCCACCAAGCCTGGGGATGGACACTATCTATGATATCAGCTTCTTGGGATGCTGAGGCAGGAGGAGCACAAGTGTGAGGCCAACCCAGGCAACTCAGCGAGAGACTCTGTCTCAAAACATTTTAAAAAGGACTGGGGATATGTAGTTCAGTGGCAGAGCGCTTGCCTAAAAATACAAAAGCACAAAGCCCTGGGTTTAATCTCAAGTACAAGGGTGGGGATTCACACAGTTCTCACAAACTTTGATCATAGTCAAGCACTGTAGTCTTACTGAAACTTCTGGTTTATAAAATTTCAAACTGTCCTAACCTTTTTTAGCAGTCTGACTTCAGGATTTTACTATTTGTGGTTGACATTTATGGAGTGTTTAGACAGTCTAAATCTGGCTAAAGTCCACGGATTCAGTATGGGACCCGGCACAGTTCCTTTACGCTTCACATTCCAATATGCTTTTATAATAGTCTGATTGAGGCACTGTAAAAATTTATTTAGCTCCAGAGTTTGCAAGCAAATCTAAACATGAAAGTGGTCTATTGGAAGTTTCATTTAAAATTTTCTTTTTGTAGGGGCCGTGGTGTTGGACCACCTCGAGGGGCTTTGGTGCGTGGTACCCCAGTGAGAGGTGCCATCACCAGAGGTGCCACTGTGACTCGAGGAGTGCCACCTCCACCTACTGTGAGGGGTGCTCCAGCACCAAGAGCACGGACAGCAGGCATCCAGAGAATACCCTTGCCTCCACCCCCTGCACCAGAAACATATGAAGAATATGTAAGAATGTTTTGAACAGTGTACCATTTCCCAAAACCTGGAAGGTTTCCCAAGGAAGTTAAATAACAGGGTTTAACCCTTTATGTAGGTGAGGGACTACTAAGATTTAGAATATACCTTCCTGTACAGTAAATGTTGAACTCAGATTTTTCCATTTTAGGCATGGTTTACTACTTGTATGTAGATATATGGAAAGTAAGCTGTGGTTTAATGTACAATGTTTTACTGAGGAATCTTCTCCTACTACTGATAATACAAAAGCTCAGGGGTTTCTGTTTTTGCTTTTTTGGTTTTTTGCAGTACCGGGGATTGAACTCAGAACCTTGCCCTTGCAAGGCAGGTGTGGCGCCACTGAGCTAAATCCCCAGCCCAAAAGCTCAGTTTTGTACTTCTTCATTCACACTTGTCCTGTGGTATATCATATTTGTTTGGGTTTTACTTGTGTGTGTGTTTAGTAACTCTTTCTCTTGACTGTTTCATAGTACTAATATTTTGGAGGAAAATTTCATGTCCTGTTAATCCAGAGGCCTGTTATTAATCCAGAAGGCTGTTATACCCAGGAGTCTGGTATGGGATGTAATTACTTTTCCCTACTGTCTGCAACTCTGACCTTGTGTTTCTTTTCTTTTCCTTTTTTTTTTTTTAAAGGGATATGATGATACATATGCAGAACAGAGCTATGAAGGCTACGAAGGGTATTACAGCCAGAGCCAAGGGTAAGTGAGGCAATACAAGTGTGTTTGGTGTCCTAGGGATGAGTGGATGAAGTTGGAGGAACTCAAATAGGCAGCACAGGGGCCGGGGATTTAGCTCAGTGGTTCTGATGCCTGCTGCGTAAGCGCAAGGTCCCAAGTTCGATCCCCAGTACCAAAACACAAAAAAATAGGCAGCACATACCTATGGAACGGTATGGCTCATATTTTGAAGGTACTTCTGCTTTTGACATCTGTGAGTTACACACTTGTATATGGAAATTTGGATAACTGTGAATTTTGAATTTAGAATCTGGGAAAACATATGAAAAATTTCTGAACTGTGACTTTGTGGAAACTAAAATACCTTTAAATAATTTTGATTTATTATTAAGAAATACCTGGGCTGGGGATTTAGCTCAGTGGTTCCGCCGCCTGCCTCGCAACCGCAAGGTCCTGAGTTCGATCCCCAGTACCAAAAAAAGGAAATACCCTAGCTTCATTAAAGTTGCCTAAAATTTTTAGAGGGAGCCAATAGCCCACTGCAATAACTTGGGTTATTTTTTCCATTTCTCTTCTAAAAAATTTTTGTGTGTATATGTATCTTGTCTGGGATGGATTGAAAAAGTCTCAGAATTTTACAGTAAGGATAGAATAGCTCTTTTCTTGTTTATTCTCTTATAGTGAACTCAGTGAATATTTATTACACTCTGATTAAGGGGAATCAATGTAGGATTCGGCTTTTCACCTTAATTGTGTGTTACCTATTTTTCCTTGCTATAATTAAACCTTTTTTGTCGGTATATAGTGTATATGTGTTTCAGAAATATTTTGGAGTTTCAGAGATGGGATAGAATAAACATTTTCTTGTATTTAGCACACAGTACAAGGACTGAGTGGAGGTATATGAGAAAAAACTAGAACTAAAACATAAATTACTTTATAGCTTTTTAATACTCTTGTCTTTGGTTTTCAGGGATTCAGAATATTATGACTATGGACATGGGGAGGTTCAAGATTCTTATGAAGCTTATGGTATGTCTTTATTTATGTGATGGGCAGAATGTACAAGTAAGTGCCTGGGAGAATACTGGTGACTAGATTCATGGAAGTCAGTTATGTGCTTAGGAAAAACCTTTAGAAGATGATGGTGTTGATAGCTGTGATGTTAGGAGTCTATTCTATCACGTGCAGTAGAAAAAGGGACTATAAAGTGGGATGAGAGTGGGGTACTGGTATTCATGGGAGGCTAAATACATGTCTTAAACTAGGGCTCAGATGCAGCTTGGCTGGGCTAGAACAACAGATTTTTTAGCAGATGTTGATAATTTTTCTTTCAGCAGGGGACACCTAGACCTCCATTATTTTTCCTGGCTAATGTTTAGGCTACATTGATAGATGACAAGAACTTAATCATTTCTAGCTCTGCTCTTCTGCTCCACCTCATTTTTAAAGAAAATTTTGGATCCCATTGAAAAGAATCTGAATGTAGAGGAGATGCCAGCTGAAAGGAACACAGATAGCAGGCCAGCTCATCAGAGCAGGTGTATTAATCAGCCTCTGGAACACAATACCCAAGCTTAAAGAGGAGAGGTTTAATTTGGCTTTTGGTTTCAGGGGTTCAGTCCATGGTCAGCTGGCTATAAGGCAGAAACATGGCGGAAGGATATTTCAGAGCAAAGATGATTAGTTCATAGTGACGGGGAAGCAGAGCAGGGGGACAGTGCCATAATAGAGGAAGGGGTCAGGAACTATACATAGTATCACAGGTCACACTTTCATGACCCACTCAGACACACCAAGAATCTTAATCTAGTCATGTTAACATTCCAGTAAATGGTCACAGTAGGTTAGGGTTGTAAGAATAGTGCTTGGTAGAACCAGATCAGAAGCTGCAATTCTGGAACCATATAAGGGCAGTACTGGTACCATGTCCCTTACTGGGTTGTAGACATCTCAGTTCAGTCCTCCCAAGAAAGCAAGAGAGGCTGGAGCAGCAGCAGGACCAAACTGCTTTCCCTGAGATTTGGTTGAAAACACATTGCTCAAGTGTGTCCTGAAGAGCCAAGTATGGCTTCATGTAAATGGGGTCCAGCGGGAATGCCATGTTGCAGTGGATAGAGAGAGAGCAGCCTTTTAAGTGTGAGGGCTTTTCCTCATACCTAAGGGACTTCCAGAGAATCCTTGGCAAGGGGCTCAGCAGCTGAATGTTTATCTGAAAACACTAGTTGATACTCTCTTAACCCTAGCTAAAAAGAAGAACTTCTTAGGGCCTCCCTCAGACAGACAAGCTAAGCCTCAGCATGGTATGAAATAGCCAATCAACTGCTTGCTGAGGGGTGGGTGGGGTATGGTGGTTAAACCAGTTTTAGGTAAATAATACTGAACAGTTGCCATCAGTTAACACTGTACTTCTCTGCTCATACACTAGTATTTAGAAGGGCAGTATGATTGTATCCAAGTATTTCTTCCATCTGTGAGACAGTACAATGGGGCCTCTGTATGTGTTTGAGTACACTGCATTTCTGTTTTACTGGAAGGAAGACCAAACTATAAAAAGAGGCTGTTCCTTTTGCTTTTGCTGTGATGTTGCCATGGTTAATTTGTCCTCATCTCTGCCTTTATAAACAGAATTAGAAAAATAAATTGTCTTCTGGATACCTAAAAACCTATTGGAAAGTGATGGACATATGTAATTATATTAGGGGTATAAATAGGGTTCTAGGTGAGTTTAGGTCTATATAGGAGTTTAAGACGTGTGGTGATGGAAGCAGGTGTTTGTAAATACCAGCAGCTGTAGAAATAAGTACTTCAGGATGAACTAGCATAGGGAAGATGGGAGAGTGAGTGTGGGAAGAATAAAATAAGCTTAAGCGCAACCTATTTTCATAGAGGTCATCTGTAGAAGTGGTTGTCTCCTTCCAGGCTTTTCTCTGTCACAAAGGAAAGCCATTTGAAGATGTCATCCATGTTTGTCTGGCTTTTCTCAGCTGTTGACATAAAGGAACTAAGGAGTTCTAACAATTTTTGTAAATGCAACATTTGATTCTACTTAGATAGTAAAGCAGTGAGTACCACCTCTGTGGACAGCATCAGTTAATGTAGCCCTTGCTTGCTCCTCCGAGAGCCAGAGGACACTTCTACATAAGGAAAACTGACTTGCTATTACATACTTCCAATCTGAAAGACTTCCAGAATTTTTGTCACATTGTCTGAAGCTGCCTACCACATTGCTTTGGGAATAGGGAAGGCCATTTCAGACACTGAGATTAATGACTGCCTCACTGTCTTAAGCAAGATGTTGGATTTATGCAGGTTTGAGGACTGGGGTATCAGTCATGCTGCCTTGTTGCTGGAGATTACTGAAGAGTAAATGCTACCCTTTTCAGAGTTGTTCCCCTTTCTTTTTCCACTCAAAACTGGTAAATAGTCCAGATACTCAAAGAGACCAAGCAGAGTGGTGATCAAGAATCACTAAAAGAGGTATCAAGACACTGGTAGAAAGGGGTCTTATAGCTGGGCATGGTGGTATACACCAGTAATCCCAGCTGCTCAGGAGCTTGAGGCAGAAGGATCCAAAGTTTGAGGCCAGCCTCAGCAATTTAATAAGAACTTGTCTCAAAATTTAGTGGAATTGTAGTGTACACAGGTAATCCTAGCACTCTGGGAGTCTGGGGCAGGGGGATTGCAAGTTTGAGCCCAGCATGGGCAATTTAATGGGACCCTGCCTCAAAATAAAAAATGAGGCTAGGTGGGTGAGGGATTTAGCTCAGTGGTGCTGCCTCCTGCCTCATAAGTACAAGGTCCCAAGTTCGATCCCTGAGGTACCAAAAAAAAAGTCTGGGTATGATAGTACATACCTATAATCCCAGGATTTGGGAAACTAAGGCAAGAGGATCACTGTGAGTTCAAGGCCAGCCTGAACTGCACAGTGAAGCTCTGCTAAAAATAATAAAAAATAGATTCGGGCATGGTGGCTCACACCTGCAATCCCAGCACTTGGGAGGCTGAGACAGGATTGCCATGAGTTCAAGCCCAGCTTGGGCTACATAGTTTAAGTCTAGCCTGAATTACAGAGCAAGACCCTGTCTCAAAAAAAAAAAAAAAAAAGATAAGGAATACAGTTCAGTGTGAAGGCCCTAGTTTCAGTCCCCATTACTTGGAGAAGGAAATAAAGGGCAGGAGATATACGGTAGCTCAGTAGCTCAGTGGTAGAACATTTGCCTAGCATGTGCAAGACCCTAGGTTTAATCCCTACTACCACAAAAAAGCAAAACCAGTGTTGGATGGTAATTACCAGGTGACTTACCCCAAAATGTCATTGGTACATAGTTTATAAACTGTCTTTGCTTTTCCCACAGGCCAAGATGACTGGAATGGGACCAGGCCATCACTGAAGGCCCCTCCAGCTAGGCCAGTAAAGGGAGCATACAGAGAACACCCATATGGACGTTATTAAAAACAAACAGGAGGGGAAAATATCAATTATGAGCAAAGTTGTTACTGATTTCTTGTATCTCCCAGGATTCCTGTTGCTTTACCCACAACAGACAAGTAATTGTCTAAGTGTTTTTCTTCGTGGTCCCCTTCTTCTCCCCACCTTCCTCCATTCTTAACTCTGCATTCTGGCTTCTGTATGTAGTATTTTAAAATGAGTTAAAATAGATTTAGGAATATTGAATTAATTTTTTTAAGTGTGTAGATGCTTTTTTCTTTGTTGTTTAAATATAAACAGAAGTGTACCTTTTATAATTAAAAAAAGTTGAGTAAAAAAAAAAAAACCACAAACCTGTTAGTTTCTAAAGTGACATTGCTTGCTTAAAGGTTCTGAAGTAAAGGCTTGTTAACTTTCTCTTAGTTTTGATTTGAGGCATCCCATAAAGTTGTAGTTGCAGAATCCCAAACTAGGCTACATTTCAAAATTCAGGGCTGTTTAAGATCTAAAATCACAAATGTTAACGACAGTAGGCACCACCATGTAAAAGTGAGCTCAGACGTCTCTAAAAACGTTTCCTTTAAAAGCACATGGCGGTTGAATCATAAGGTTAAATTTTAATATGAAAATCCTCATGAATTAAATAGTTGATTCAATTTTTAACATTAATTGACTTAAAATACAACAACAAAATTAGGTTTGTAAAACTGACTTTTTCGTTATGTGGGTTTTGAAATCTAGCCCCAGACATACAGTGTTGAGAGATACTTAGGGGAAGAATAGATTTTGAAGAGGTTGATGGGGGAGAGGGACTGGCCACCTCATTTGAATTTGATGCAGAGCTTCTTAGCCACATTCTTTCCGTAATAGTACTAATAATTAAAATGTCAGTATTTAAAGTGACAAAGTATTTTGTCCACCTGAGATTCTGCACTCCGTGAAAAGCTCTCTTGGACACTGGAGCCAAAAGTTGATGGTTTTCATTAAGTTGACGGCTGTCAAAATTGAATCCAAGGTAGTTAATCAAGTATGTCTCAACACTAGCATGATATAAAAAGGGACACTGCAGCTGAATGAAAAAGGAATCAAAATCCACTTTGTACATAAGTTAAAGTCCTAATTGGATTTGTACCGTCCTCCCATTTTGTTCTCGGAAGATTAAATGCTCATGTGTAAGTCTGCCTAAATAGGTAGCTTAAACTTATGTCAAAATGTCTGCAGCAGTTTGTCAATAAAGTTTAGTCCTTTTTTAATCAAAGTAAATGTGATGAATTGTCATTTTTGGGGGTGGACAATAAAATAATTTTCTCTTTCAAATAAACTTAAATTAATTCTAAAGTTAATGGGCTTGTTAAAAGTTGGAAACATTTTTAAAAGTGGTGGTGGGGATTTTATTTTAAGTTTACAAAAAAAGTTTATTGAGTTGTTAAGTTTTAGTTTAAAAATAACCAAAGCTTTTTCACCCCCTGGAAGTTGTTGAAAGCAGTTTTATCCTATCAAACATCATGATTACTGTAAAGAAAAAGCAAGAGACCAACACTTGGATTGGTTTTCATACATAGGTCTCAACCTTCTGTAGAGCCCTCAAGTGACCGTAAAGAGTGATACCATATCTCTGAGCTCTGAAAGGATTAGCACCTGTCTTTAACAATTCAGCAAATCCTGGGTGCCCTTAAGGGTTTCCCTTCCAATCCCAGAGCCTGTTAACTCAGCTGGCCTGGGGCAGTTTCTGACACAATAGGCTGGCTCTAAGCTCCATTCTACAAGACCAAGAGAGAATCATGGAATCGATTGGCCCCAGTTCCACTGCTCTGTGTTACTTCTCAGGGTTCTCATGTCTTCCCTAAGAGAGCCATCCAAACTACTGGGGGGTGAAAAATCCTCTTGTATGAAGTGCCAAGCTGCCTGCAGCAGTGCATGATGGACATTTTTTTTTCTTTTTAAAACACACCAACAACAAAAAAAATGTATTTGTAGATTGTGATAAAGTGTAAATAACTGAATTTTCAACCATGGTTTGAAGTCAGCTTTCAGGGCATTATGTCTTGTTTTGATGAAAAGAGATCACTCTATACCCCCCTTTTTAAAGGAAAATTATCGCAAGAGAATCAGGATGTGTAAAGCTAACATGCATCGCAAAAAACCAAAGGTAACCTAAATGTCTGATTTTAATAGCACATATTTCTCTTTTATATAAACTGTGACAGCAACTTGCATAAACAATTCTTTAGCTATTAATTTTAATGTAAAAACTTTGCAAAACTTGTTTAATAAAAATAGCTGTAAAAAGAAAAAAACATATGCTGCCGCATAAATTAGCCATAACTCAATAATCCTGCCCATCACAAGTGAACTGTAATGTAACCTGGGCACAAAGTCTGACATCTTAAATGACACATTGTAAAATTTCAATGACTGTAGATTAGAACTCCTGCTGCACCCCAAAGTAAATCTTTCTGTTTAGCTATTTTAAAATGTACAAGGATGAGCCCCATAGGACCCCATATTGATATTCACAGTGAAATGTTACTTAAAATTTAAAAGTTGCATGTTTCTTTCCTGTAATGTATAAACTGCATGCAGGATCTCTATCTTTATTTTGTATGTCTTTAAAACTTCTTTTCAAAAGACTGATCTCTTATTTCTCCATTTTCAGGTGACTGAAAACTCCTAAGACATTTCCTGGACTAGAATGGGTAGTGAAGACCCATGTCAGGTATGTTAAGGTGACTTTCTTGTTAAGGATGTGGGGCTTTTATCATAACTATAAGATAGTTATGCTAGGAGGTAGCCTAGAAGGTAGTGAATAGGCCATTGTGTGTGTGTGTTTTTATAGTCATTTGTACCAAATTTATAACATGGCCATGCTTATGTGGTAGTTTATAGCCCATAATGAGTTTACTACTTCTAATGGTAATAAGACCAGATAGTGTCAACTTAAATGTATTGGATTTCTCTCATTCTGTCAGTAACTCAAGCAGTGTTTCATTAGCAGTCCATTGGTTGCAAGCAGCAAAGTGGCTAATGTGAACAAAAGAAAATTTATTAGACAGATGTTAGGCCCTCAGATTTAGTGTGAAGTCTAGAAAATCTGGTTTGGGAACCACAGCAGCTGTACAGAACTGGAACAGCAGTGGTGGACCACAGGAATGGTCTTAGAACGGGGACTGGCTCCTTGAGCACTGTTACTGGAATAAAGAAAACCTATATATATTTGGTTGCTTCCTGTATTCAAGACTCAGGTTCTAGGGAGGGAATGTCATACTCGGTTAGCTTGAGTCATGTGCCCTAATATTACCAGTCCTCAGTAAGAAAGAACTAATTCTTCAGAGGAAGTTGGGGTGTTACTAGAAAAGAGAAATGAGTACTGGGCAGCCAAAAAGCAGTTATACAGTGTTATCCATATTTTAAGGAAGTAACAGACATAAAGTAACTTCTCAACGCTGCATAATTTGCACAGCTAATAATCAAGCCCAAGTATAGATCCATTCCCAGAATGCTGCTGATGCTTTGTGGGTGTGTGTTTACTGGGGATTGAACCCAAGGGTGCCCCCCGGCCCTTTTTTATTTTGAGACAAGGCCTTGCTAAGTTGCCCAAGCCTCAAACTTGGGATCCTTCTGCCCCAGTCTCAAGGGTAGCTGAGATTACAGGCATGTACAACTCATCCAGCCAGAATGTGTCACCTTAACCTTAGAGCATACCACCCTTTGTCTAGGGAAGGGGCTTTCTGTGCTTAGAAGAGCATTTGTAGGAATATTGTATAGTAGAAAGAACATGAAGCCAGACAAACCTTTAGTTGAATCTATGAGCTGTCTTTTATTTAGTGACCCAAAATAAGTACTTGTCTTTCATATGTGGGGAAGGAAGATGGTGATAATGCATACTATATAGTGACTGGCACACTGAAATAGTTCCAAACAGTGAGGTCCTAAGGCTGAGGGTGGAGCTCCTTGGAGCCGGTGCCTAGCATGTGCACAGTCCTGGGTTTGCTTTCCAACACTGCAGGAAAAATTAAAATATAAAAGGCCAACTAGGTCAGTGCCATATACATAATAAATATTAGCATTTTTTCCGAAGAACACTTTACCTAAAACTCCCTGGTTTGCATGTTTGGAGGCTCTGACATCAGTGAGCCTTCCTGTTGCTTGAAGCCATCAAGGAACTAACTGGCGGATTTTCCCTCCGCCTTTTAGTTATTACGGTTAGGATAGCTCTGAGGAGAAACACTGTTAACTGGTTAGTGAGCCAAAGGCACATAGGGCTTTAGAGTGAAATTTGGCTCTTTGGTGCTCATTTCTTTCAAACCTGCCTCTCAGCCAGGAGCTTCTGAGATGAGGGCTCTAAGAAGAGCCATGTATACTGAGCATAGATCTGGGCACCTGAGAAGTCCAAAATTTTGTTAACAGTCACATGAATGGCTAGAAAGTTTAGGGGAAAAATTCTTTAATTCAAAAGATTTAATCTCAGCTCTTCCTAAGGTAGGTATTTTAAGAATAAGTTTTGTCGTATGTATTTATTTAACATGTTATGAAAATACAGATTATAAAGAGGTTACTGTAGTGGGGCAAATTAACATACCCATCATCTTATATAACCAATTTATTTTTTTTAATTAATTTTATTGGTACATTTTAGATACACATAATGATCACCTTCATCACAGGGAATTTGTACCTGTGCATGATATATCTTGATTCTTTGTTTTCCATTCCCCTTCTCTCCTTTCAACCCCTCTTCTCCTTATTTACAAAAGCTTTGTTTCCATTTTTCCCTTCTTTTCTTTCTCTTTTCTCTTCCTTCTGCCCCCCCAATTCCCCTTTCCCTTCCCATTTCTTCCTATTTCACAATATCTATTACACATTTTGGTACTTATTTATACTTACAGTTTCTCACACCAGAGAAACCATGCAATATTTGAACATGTGGTCTCAAGATGCATTCATTTACCGAAAAATGTCTCACATTTATCCTTCTTTATGGCAGAGTAGTACTCTATTGTATAAAAAAACCCACATCTTCTTTATCCATTCATTGGTCAATGGGCATTTGGGCTGTTTGCAAGATTTAGCCATTACAAACTGTGCTGTTATAAATATGGTAGTGCATATATTGCTGTGGTATGATGCATTTAATTCTGTTGGGAAGATATCAAGAAGGAGAATAGCTGGGTCAAGTGGAACCTCTAGTTGTAGCTTTTTGAGGAATCTCCATACTGATTTCCTCAGTGATTGCACTGTCTATACTCTACTCCCACCAACAATGGAAAAAGGTTTCTTTTTCCGTACAACCCCACCAGCATTTGTAATTGGCTGATTTCTTTTCTTCCTTGCTTTTTTTTTTTTTTTTGTTACCTGGGATTGAACTCAGGACCTTGCACTTTCAAGGCAGGCACCGGAACCACTGAGCTAAATCCCCGGCCCCTGATTTCTTGATAATAACCATTCTTTCTGGGGTGAGATGGAATGCTAGAATCTAATTTAGCATGAATTCCATATACAGAATAATTTTAATTCCTGTAAGCCTTTGTGTTGTCCATTAGATCTGTAGACTTGTTCGTTCATACCTGCTGCTTTGTACATCTTCATCATCTCCCCATTTTTTCCCTTTTGCTCTATCCCTGGGGTAGTCATAAGAGCAGAAATAGGGTTGAAGTGTAGCTCGGTAATAGTGTGTTTGCCTAGCATGCATAAGACCCGGGTTTGACCCTCGGCATCACCCAAAAAAAAAGGAAATGGAATTTTAAGTGTAGAGAAGTTCCTTCTGTCCTTTGCACTGTGATTTGTGCTTGAAAAGGTAGGTTCCAGTTATTTGTAGACTCAGACTTGCAAGTGGTTTGACTCTCTGTTCTGGGTCTGTGTTGTAGTCTATGTTGAAGTGTTTTCTGTAGCTTTCTATCACTCAATACCTATGACCTTTTGTTTCAGTTCTATAAGCTAGAGTCAGATAAAATGAGTCTTGCCTTGGCTGTGCCTCATCTTACCTTTGTCATCTTAATTTGGATTTTTTTTTTTTTTGGTACTGGGGATCGAACTTGGGACTTTGTGCTTGTGAGGCAGGTGGCGGAACTACTGAGCTAAATCATACCCTGCGCATTTGTCATCTTAGACAAAACAAATCCTTAACCTTTTTTTATGCTTCATTTCTTTATCATCAAATGAAGTTGATAATAATAGTTAATACTTATTGTAAGCAGTTTACTAAAGATATTCTTCTCTAATTGAGTTAAAATTTATATAACAGGGGTGGGGTTTTAGCCCAGTGATTTCACCGCCTGCTACGCAAGTGCAAGGACCCGAGTTCAATCCCCGGTACCAAAAAAAAAAAAGAAATTTTCTCATATTGAATGATGGTATATCCTAGTAACTTAACTGATTCTACTTTGTACCCCTGAAAGGAATATCCTCTCAACTATTTGAAAATAATTTTCATTTATGTTTCTCTCTTAGTAAAAATTTCTTGTTAGACTTACAAGAGAGACTAGAAATTCGGGTTTTATATGCACCTGTTTTAATTTTTGCCTAGATTTTGCAGAGGGGTCGGGAGGAGTGGGCTGGAGATTGAACCCGGAGTCTCACACATACCAAACACATGCTCTACCTCTGAGCTACACCTCCAGCCACACCCTATCTCTTTGGGAAAACCTTAAGTGTCCTGGTGGCAAAAAAGAAGCTCTTGGGCTGGGGATTTAGCTCAGTGGTTCTGGCACCTGCCTCGAAAGCTGAGGACCGAGTTCGATCCCCAGTACCAAAAAAAAAAAAAAGCTCTGGTTTGGGGGCTTTATTTGGTAATAACTTCATTGAGATATAATTCATTTACCATACTCTTCACCAATTTAAAGTGTATACTCCAAGCCAGGCTTGGTGACACACTCCCAAGAGGACAAGGTAGGAGCATCACAAGTCAGAGTCCAGCGTGGGCAACTTGGTGACTTAGCAATACTTTCTCAATAAAAAGGACTGGGGGCGGCCAGGGATTTAGCTCAGTGGTTTCACTGCCTGCTGTGCAAGCACAAGGACCCGAGTTCGATCCCCAGTACCAAAAAAAAAAAAAAAGGACTGGGGATGCAGGTCAGTGTGAAGTCCTTGGATTCATTTCCCAGTACCACAAAGTATGTAGCCCTATGACTTTTAATGTACATACCAAGTTGTACAGTCATCATCACAATCAATTTTAAGATAGGATTGTCACTCAAGAAAGAAACCTTATGTCCTTTACCTATCTCCCTTAAATACACTCACCCTCTTCAGCCCTAGGCAAACTCTAATTAACTGTCTATGTAGACTGACTTCTTCTGGATATTTCATATACATGGAATCATACAATATGTGATCTTTTGTGACTTCTTTGATTTAACATGTTTTCAAGGTTCATCTACATTTTCAGTACTTTGTTTCTTTTTAAACAAATGTGAAATGTTATTGTATGTATTTAGCATGTTTTATTTATCCATTAATAGACATTGGGGTTGTTTCCACTTTTTGGCTATTATGAATGATACTCCTTTGAATGTTCATGTACATGTTGTTTTTTGTTGTGTTCATATTCATAGTACTGGGAATTAACATAAGGCCTCACATCACACATGCCAGGGTAGGGCTCTGCCTCTGAGCTATAGCCTCAGTCCTCTTTTCTTTTTCTTTTTTTTTTGTACCAGGGTTCTAACTCAGGTCCTTGCGCTTGCGCAGCAGGTGACAAAACCACTGAGCTAAATCCCTGCCCCTCAGTCCTCTTTTTAAAAATTAATTAATTTATTTTTTTGGTACGGAGGATTGAACTCAGGACCTTGTGCTTGTGAGGCAGGCACAGTGCCACTGAACTAAATTCCCAGCCCCAGTCCTCTTTTTATTTTGGACAAGGCCTTGCTAAGTTGCCTAGGCTGGCCTCAAACTTGTGATCCTCTTATCTCAACTTCTGAGCAGCTAGGATTACAGGAATATGCTACCATGCCCAAAATGTACAAGTTTTTGTACATATGTACATTCAGTTTCTTTCAATTTTTTTGTCTATATACCTAGGAGAGAAATTGCTGGATCATGTGGTAGCTATGTTAAGCTTTGAGGAATTGCCAAACTGTTACCTACAGTGGCTCCTTCATTCTCATTAGCAGTGTATAAGGGCTTCAGTTTCTTTTTGTCTTCACCAACATTTGTTAATTTCCATTATAGCCATCCTAGTGGGCGTGAAGTATTATCTCATTATAGTTTGCATTTCCCTGATTACTGTTGTCAAGCAACTTTTCATGTGCTTGTTGGCTGTTTTAACTTTTTTTTTTTGGTATCGGGGATCGAACTCAGCTGTTTAACTCTTTGTAGAAATGTCTATTTAAATCCTTTGCCCAATTGATTGATTGATGGATTATCTTTTTTGGGGACTGGGTCTTGTTATGTAATTCAGGCTGGCTCACTATGTACCCCAGGCTGACCTTGAAGTCATGGCTGACCTTGAAATCACAGTGATCCTCCTGCCTCAGCCTTTCTAGTGTTGAGATTACAGCCATGTGTCACCAGGCTTGGCTTCTTGACCCACATTTAAATTGGATTGTCTTTTTATTTATTTGTTTTTGTTTTTGGTCTTACTATATAGTCCAGGCTGGCCTTGAACTCACAGGGATCCTCTTGCCTCAGCCTCCCAAATACTGGGATTATAGAAATGCACCACTATGCCTGGCTCAATTGTCTTATTATTGAGTTGTAAGGGTTTTTTTTACCTGTTGTGAATGCTGGAGTCATATTTCATTCTACACGAGTTGTCATTTTACTTTATTTCAAGCAAAAAAATTTTTTTTCATTTTAACAAGCTCCAACTTGTTTCTTTTGTTGCTTGTGCTTTTGGTGTCATAAGAAACCATCATCTCAGCAAAATTTACATCTATGTTTTCCCTTATTTATTTGGTGCTGGGAATTGAACCTAGGGCCTCATGCATGCTAAACATATGATCTACCACTGACCTGTAGTTTTAATTTTTTCATAGGTCTTCATTTTACATTAACTTTTGTATATGGTACAAGGGGTTCAAATTTATCCCTCCCTTAAGTGCTTGCTGGGTATTGAACCAAAGGGCATTCTTACCACTAAGCTACATCCCCAGGCCTTTTTTTGAATTTTGAGACAGAGTTTCTCCAAATTCCCCTGTCTTGTCTTGAACTTGGTAAGAATTGAGCTTGGGATTCTCCTGCCTCAGTGTCCCAAATGCTAGATATGTCTTATTACACCTGGCTTCAAATTTATTCTTTTGCACTGGACATGGTGGCATATGCCTGTAATTGCAGTACTTGCACTCAGGAGGCTTAAGCAGGAGGATTGCCAGAGTTTGGGCTACACAGTGAGTTCAAGGCCAACCTGGACTACATAGCAAGACTCTGCCTAAAAAAAAAAAAAAAGCAGGTTCATTCTTTTGCATGTGGATACCTAGTTATGCCAGCACCATTTGTTGAAAAAACTATTCTTTTCTCCATTAAACTGTCTTGGCTCCCTTGTCAAAAATCAGTTGACTGCCGCGGATTTAGCTCAGTGGTTCCGCTGCCTGCCTCGCAAGCGCAAGGACCCGAGTTCGATCCCCGGTACCAAAAAAAAAAAAATCAGTTGACCATAGTCATATGTAAGTCTGCTTCCTTCTGGTTAATATTTCTTTTTCATTTTTATCTTTTTTAATTAGTACATATTTGTCATACATACCATTCATCATAGGGAGTTTGTACCTGTACATAATACAATTCTTTTTTTTCCCCCATTCCCCTCTCCTCCTTCAACCCTTCTTCCCTTCCCCATTTACAAAAACTTTGTTTTCATTAATTTTCCATTCTCCTTTTTTCTCCCACTCCAACCCCCGTTCTTCCCATTTGAACATGTTCTCCCTACTTCCCAATATCTATCCTCCATAATGCTCCTTTGGTTAATAGAATTTCTGATATATAGTAGCTGCTCGATAATAAACATTATTTGATTGGATTATTCTGACATCACTGGAAGTTTGTAGATGGTGAGGCAGAGATTTGATTCCATTATGAGTGGCTATAAAGCATATCTTTATCTTGTACATTTTTCTAAAGACTGCTAAAGTAGAAATGTAGCTTTTCTAACTGCCATGCCTGGCCATTTTTGTAGTTCTTTAAAAACTCAGGGTGAGCTCTACAAGCGTGTCTTCCACCATCATCTCCTTTCCTCTCTTCCTGCTCCACCTGTTTCCATGGAACCTTCAGGGAACTGATGGCAGATACAGTTACTGCTGCTGAAGGAATACTTTGACCTTGACTTACCTTACCTAGGGATATAGCAGTATTCCAAATAGCCTTAAGAGTTTATTCACTTTTGCTTTTCTTTTTCCCAGTTGCAACCCCTTGTTCCAGACTATGAGTTAGAGATGCATCAGTAGTTACTTTGACTTTTGTCCCTCTTATAAACGAAGCAAATGATTCTAGGAGAGGTGAGGTAACTTTGGTTGCATAGCAAATTGAGAGTTGCCTATCAACGTTGTTATATACCAAAGTCCAATGTCTGCTAAAAGCATGTTGCTTCAATAGGATAATACCATATTTCAGTGACTCTTAAGAGGACATTTACTGTAAAGTGGATTATTAAGTATTGCAAATAAAGAAAAAATGCTGTCAAATTGACATGGTGAGTTTTTTTTTTTTCTTCACATCAAACATAAGATCCATTCTGAAGAAAACTGCAGTTTGTCAATTCTAACATTTGAATATTTATTCTGTGCCATATACTCTTTTCTCCACTAATGAAGTAGATATTATTACCCCATTTTTATACACAGTGGAACTGAGGCCTGGAAAAATAAAATTACCCAGGGTCACACAGCTGTTAGGCAGCAGAGCTAAGATTTTGATCAATCTCAACTATACACTGGAATTTAAAAGTTTTACCTGCCATTCAAATCCATCTCAGAGAACTTGTACGGCATAATCATTTTCTCTCCTGGAAGGATACTTTCTCTTTAGGAATATTATTACAGTGAACATTTGCCAAAGCTGTATAGGCCCTTGTGCTGGCTGTGCCAGGTCACAGGACTCTTACCAGCTTATACTTCCTTCTCTCAAGAAACTCTCAATTAACTATTGTAATAGTTACAATCAGTGTTAGTTAACAGTAGTGTTGTTCTGCTGCTGCACTGAATACCAGGAGCCTGGATTAGCTGAGAAGCTTGCGGAGTATGAGAGAAAGAATAATATTTAAGGTCATTCGTTTTCCTGTGGGGTGGGGGGGCCTAACACGTGCTAGACAAGCACTATACCACTGAAGCTACGCCCTAACCCTAAAATTCAAATCTTAAAGGATAAGAATCTTCCATGCTGGGACAGATAGTGTAACATAACACTTTATTATAGCTTTGAATAGATGAATTTCAAATTCTTCCTCCAAAGCTAGGTTTTGGAATATCCTTTTCACATCTCACTTTTATCTTGTATAAATGGAGATAACTATTTACTTCACAATATTGTTTTGAAGATTGAGTGAGCTATTTCATGTAAAACATTAAACATGACATGTAGTAAGCATTTGAGAAGTATTAGCTATAGATAGAGGCTGCTACAAGTGTAGGCTAGTGCTGATTTTTTTTTTTTTTTTTTTTTTTTTTGCTACCGGGTATCAAACTGGGATCTTTGCGTTTGCGCAGCAGGTGGTGAAACCACTGAACTAAATCCCCAGCCCTGCTAGTGCTGATTTTGAAAAGGTAAAATTAGCCAGGCATGGTGGTGTGTAACTGTAATCCCATCTACTTGGGAAGCTGAGGCAGTATAGCAAGTTCCAGGTCAGCCTGGGCAACCTAGCAAGAGACTATCAAAAACTCAAGGGCCGAGGATGCAGCTCAGTACAAAGACCCTAGATTCAATACTCAGTATCACTACCACCACCACCACCACCACCACCACCCCCACACACACTAAACTTTAGTGTCTAAACAGTAGTTAAAGACTTTAGTATGAGAGTGACTTGACCCACATCTGTTAGCCACTGTGCTGGCAAGATGGTAAAAAGGGAAAACAAAAGAGAAAAGCATTCCATGAAGTGGCACCACTTCAAGAAGGTAAAGGGGATCATCTTCCTCCCTCATCTTGTCTTCCTCCAGCTCACTCTCTTACCTGAAGGATTTTCGGTTCCTACCTTTTTACAAAAACAAAAATTCTCTCTTGCTAGCTATTAGGCCTGTTTGTTAGGGCCACTGTGTTCTCTCTCACGCTGTGGGATGTACTTCTTTTCCTACTTTTATTTGGCTCAAACTTGCTCTGCAGAGCCTGCCTATTTTCCTGCCTTTAATGAAACTTTGCTACAGTTTAAAAAAAAAGCATGGTCCACATCCCTGTAATCCCAGCACTCAGGAGACTGAGGCAGGAGGATTGCCATGAGTTCAAGGCCAGCCTGGGCTACATAGTGAGGTCAAGGCCAGTCTGAACTACATAGCAAGACCTTGTCTCAAAAAAAGATATTAGAACTTTGTCATATATTGATGGAATCTCCTCCAATACTGTGCCTTTTACTTGCCCTGTTGAATTAGAGACCAAAGCTTTTTGAGTCTCTAGTGATAGAAACTTTGCTCTTAAATAAGACTGCTTTGTTACTCTATTCAGATCCTGAATGGTTGAAGTCAGTGCCTCCACTCTAAGCTCCTAATTCAGTGTTAATATTGCTGGGAGTATCATACAGCATGTTATCACTTTAATTCTCACAACCTTGTGAAGTGTGTATTAACCCTGGTATATAAAGTGTGAACCTGATATGTAGAGGTTAAGACAGTCACACGGACAGAGAGCTAGAGTTCTGACCCAAGTCTTTCTGCTTCTACTTTGCTGCTTCCTGATCTCCTTTTTAGCTAGAGTAGCCACAAAATGAGCTTGCGCTGAAAGTAGTTCATAACCTTGATGTATCGGACAGGTGTCCCTGGCTTGGTTTCCAGATTGAGCCTCCCCCACTCTTTTCTTGACTCACATGTACCTCCCGTTCTCCAGATTAATAATCATTACATGTTTGAGCTAGCACACATCTGATGAATATTTAATGGCATTGAGCAGACAGGCTGGAAACAGCTGTCTGAGATAGCAGCTGTTGGGGGGAGGGAAAGAAGTCCACTACACTGACTGACTGCCATTCTTTTGTTTCCTAGCCTAGAAAAAAATAGGCCTGTCCCTTCTAGGCCCCTTAGGAGCAAAGACCTATGGTAGGTAATGTACTGTAGTCCTTGTCCTGAGGACAAAGACGTTAACACTCAAACACCAGACTAAACACTTGGTGGGGAAAGTAGCAGACATGTTCATTGACATCTAGAATCAATTTTCTAACACCTATGGCTGGAGTTTTCTATTCTCTTGTCTTTGCTAAGACTAGATCTGAGTGTATGTTCTCACCTATTTCTTGTGCAAAATGATTTATATCTGGAAGGGACTTAGAGCCATGTGGCTGCTTCTTAGCTTTTATGTGTGTGTGTCTGTGTGCTTTTTGTTTTTGAGACAGCGTCTTGCTATGTAGTTCAGGCTTGCCTTGAATTCACTGTGTAGCCTAGGCTGGCCTCAAACTTGGAAATTCTCCTGCCTCAGCCTCCCATGTGCTGGTATTACAGGTGTGCACCACAATGCTCAGGTTTTAGTTTTTTTTTTTTTTTTCCTGGACAGGGTCTTGCTATGTAATTCAAGCTGGCCTCAAACTCACAGTAATCCTGCCTCAGCCTCCCAAGTGCTGGTGTTACAGGCAAGCGCCACCATGCCCAATTTACACCTTCGCTGCTTGATACCCCTTGACTATAGATGCCATGGCTGCTCAGTAATGATTGCCTTCCTCATTCCCAACCTGTGCTGTGGCATTTGTCGTCTTCAGCTCCATCTCAGGCAGAAAATGGGCAAGTAAAGTTCTTAGACAGATACACTGCTGGCCTTGTGCTTTCCTTCACTTGGATCTAGGGAGCTTCCTGCTTCAGGAAAGCTTTGGAAATGTTTTGGTATTCCTAAAAAAAAGATGGCTTATTTGAGATGTTGCTAGACAGTGTGAAGCACAGCCAGATCACTACCCCTGGAGTAGTCAGCTAAGTAGGGTACCTGGCCAGAAATTCAGGTACTTTTTCTGTTTCTTAGGTTTTTGTTTTGTGTTTTGTTTTGTTTTGTTTAGACAGGATCTTGCTATATAGTTTCCCAGGATGGCTTCAAACTCATGGCAATCCTCCTGCCTCAGCCTCCCAAGAGCTGGGATTACAGGCATGTGCCATCATGCCCAGCCATTTTTTTCTGATCTTAGTACTACATTAAGATACTAAAATTAGCTGTTCCATTGTCAGCCTCTGCAGCCCAGCCTACTTTAGGACATCTAGTCTCTTTCCCCACAGTATATGTGAGGACTTGGGATAGAGTAGTTTAGAATGCCAGGGTCAATTCTTCTCTGGGGTCTTTTGACTCCAGCAGATGTATGGTGTGTGCTACCCATCTCTCAGTCCTTTGGGGTTGTAATTTTGGAAACAAAGTCTACATTTGCCTTTGAGACCAAAAAAAAAAACAGCTGGGAGGGCCGGGGATTTAGCTCAGTGGTTCCGGCGTCTGCCTTGCAAGCCCAAGGTCCCAAGTTCGATCCCTGATACCAAAAAAACAAAACAAAACTGGGAATGTAGCTCAATGGTCGGGGACTTGCACAGTATTCTTGAGGTCCTGTGTTCAGTCCCCAGCATTGATTGTACAAAAAGAGGGAAAAAAATACCTTGTGCTTTGATGTGATTCTTTATAAATTACTCTCCTAGGGCCGGGATGTAGCTCAGTGGTTTCGCTGCCTGCTGTGCAAGCACAAGGACCCGAGTTCGATCCCCGGTACCAAATAAATAAATAAAAATTACTCTCCAGAAATCAATACAAATGGCCCCTTTGGGTTGTTTGTTTGTTTTTGTTTAAGACAGGGTCTCACCATGTAGTTCAGGCTGGCCTAGAACTTGTAGCAGTCCTCCTGCCTCAGCCAGCCAAGTGCTGGGTTTGCAGGTATGTGTCACCACACCAGGCTTCATTCTTTTTTTATATTTACTGTTACAAATTGGAATGACTACTATGTGCCTAGAACTGGATATTCATAAAATGGTCCTTGCCCTGGCATGATGGTAATGCCAGGACTCAGAAAACTGAGACAGAAGGGTCTCCGTAAGTTCAAGGCTGGCCTAAGCTACATAGTGACTTCAAGGCCAACCTGAACTACAGAAAAAAAAGGGGGGGGGTGTTTCCTGGATTCATGGAGCTTACAGAATATGTGAAGAGACAAACATATTAATTGCATAAATAAAATTTTGGTAAGTTCAATAAAAGAAAGGGGGCCCTTTGAGGGCATCCAACTTGGATTTCCCTAGAGGAAACTACATTTAAGCTGACATCTAAAGGAAAATGGCTTGGCAGAGGGCTTGGGAGATCGTTTGATGAAAGAACATGAAGCGTATTGTAGGCAGGGAGTAAGATTTAGGTGGGTTCAAGGTGATTTAGGAACCTAGAACTTAGTCTGAGGGCATACTAAAGACTGTTAAGTTAGGAAGTGCTGGAGAATGATGCTCCACCCCACCCCACTGCCAACCCATGTGGTTGTGGTGGTGAAGATACTGGGGATTAAATTCAGGTCCTAATTTTTGCCCTACCACTGAGATAATCCCCATTGCTTTTTTACTTTCGAGATGGAGTCTTGCTGAGCTTCCCAGGCTGGCCTCAAACTTAGGATTCTCCTGCCTCAGCCTTTCAAGTAGCTTGGTTTACAGGCATGCAACACAGTGCCAGCTCAACATTATTAGATTTCTAGTTTTACTTTATTTGCAGTGCTGGGGATTGAACCCAGGATCTCATGCATGCTAGGCAAGGTGCTTTACTACTGAGTCCCATTTCCAGCTCAGATTTCTGATTTTAAAACTTCAGTTGCTGATAAGTGGAGAATAGTTATGGGGACCTAATGTTAGGAAGTCTTGTTAGTCTAGACAGGAAGTAAGAAAGGCCTGTGGTAGACCTATGATATAACTCAGTGGTACCCTGGGTTCATTCTCAACATTATTTAAAAAGGTGGGGCTGGGAACGTAGCACAGTAGTACAGCACTTGCCTACCATGTGAGAGGCCCAGGAGTTGGATCCCCAGCATAAGAAAAAGGACTATTGTAGAATAATACCATTGAAAATGAGAACTAGCCGGGATTTAGCTCAGTGGTTCCACCACTTGCCTTGCAAGCACAAGGTCCTGAGTTTGATCCCTGGTACCAAAAAAAAAAAAGAAAGAAAATGAAAATGAAGAGAACTAAATGGATTCAAAAGCTTTTAAGTGACAGACTGAACATAATTTGGTGATTGATTAGACATGGGAGAAGTATTTATTAAGGTAGATATGTATTGAGTCACTGACTAGAACAAGAGAAATGGTAGTATCACTTAGAGAAAAGCAGCGCTATAAGCATCTGATCAAGTCTTTGGCTTGTGCCCTAGGATTTATGTGTGTCTCTCCTATGAGCAACCCTTAGAATTTGGGGCTGGGATGAACTACTTATAAGGCCAGAAAAGATAGTCCCCTGAACCTAGAATTGAATTAGTAATAGCAATAAGAAGATGCCTGTTTACCATTCCCTTCCAAAGGCTTTGATTAAAGCTTTTTGATCTTTTTCGTATCTCTTGGAGAGCACATAGCATTTTGTTTGTGAATCTGAGGGCCCACACATTAGGCCCTACATTCAGTTCCTTCTTCCCTGGATCACTCAGCTCATGTATGGCCAGGAATGGGAGGTTTGGATTATGAGACTCCATTTTCATTATCTGACAGCAAAAGAGAGAACTCATAGGCTATGGACTCCTGACAGTCTGTGTACCTGAAATCCTGTGTACTGAATGAAACAACTGGCATTGTTCTGTGGGATAGAGAAATTGGAAGGAGGCCACCTTAGCCAGATGGGAGGGTGGGAAGCCCTCTGATGGAGAACCTTCATGTTTCTTAATTTACCACTTTTGTCTTTGCAGCTGTCCGAAGAGTCTAGAAACCAGGAGAGCTACCTGCTATAAACAGCCATCCTGGAGGCATTTGCTGAGCACGGAGAAACCCGGGAGAGATCAACAGTTCTGTTTCACACACACACACCCACCCCTTGATCTATCCGATTTACCTACAGAGAGCCAGCCAGAATCATCTTCTAAGAATCTTTGGGCCCAGAACAGAGACCTTAAGGGTCAGAGGACTGTGATGCTTAACATTTAAACTTGCTCAAGACTTTAGAGTTGAAAGGGATTAACAGTATCCCTAGCATGACCTTCTAGATCAGAATAGACTGGCAACTTTTATACATGACATTCCCATGCTGTCTTTCCCTTCAGCCTCCTGCAAAATTTGCTGAACACTCTACCACCACCTCCTTTTCCTCCCTGCTACACCTGTGTTGTGGGTGTTAGCCTGGCCGCCCTTGGTCTCTTCCAGAGAGAGAATAGTCACTTCCTCTTGTAACAAGCTAAGGAAAACTAAGTGAGAAGGTTCATTTACTTTGGGTAAGCAATTTAACCTCTGAGCCTATTTTTCTTTTCATTGTTCATTACTTGTCCAAAAAGCTCCTATAAGACAGGGGTTTTTTCTACTTCATTTCTGTACCATGTTCCTTCCCAACAAGTATCTGACCCCAAGGAGCTCAATAAAGGTTTGGTCAAGTGATGAGTGGTCTCCCTCTGGTAGCTTCTATCAACTTTGGGAAAGAACCAAAGCCCTCTATCTAGCTTTCTTTCCCTCTAGCTATACTAGGCCAGCTGTTTGTCCTCACATTTTCTCCTGAAGGATTGATTGGCAAGTCCATGTTTGATAGATTCTGGATTTCTACAGCCTGTGCCTAGCTGATTTACACTATTTTCTGAGAGGTTAGGGACTTCCAATACTGTGCTCTTCCCTAATGCCTTTGGGTTATTTATACAAATGATTTACGGGAAAAGACTCAGTTTAGGGTGGGAGGCTTTCTGTATTTTAACTGCCTAGGGCATTCTCATGAGCTTGGATTCATTCTTAGCAGGAACAGAAGTATAGTGGAATGGGACCTTGAAATCAGTTGATTTTTGTTGGACAAGCTTTTTAACCTCTGAGCCTGCTAGTCTTCATTGTTGATGACTATAAATAGTAGCTAATAATTTGATTAATAATAATGACCACATACCTGGCACATTGTCATGCACTTTACATGGACTGTTTCATTTAATCCTCCACCCAGTATATTTATTTTACAAATGAGGAAACAAATAATTTGGCTGTTTAGAAAAAGGTACACAGGTGATTTGAAACAGTAATGTTACTGGGATGTGAGACTTTCAGGGATAAAACGGTGCATCCCAGGCAAACCTAGATGAGTTTGTCACTCTGTATGCATGGGAGGCTCTGAATGCATGGCTAGCCCCTAAGGCTGTATTTTTCCTTGGCTGCTGCTTGGGTTTCCTGATTTGTTCCAGATTTCTTTCAGTTCACTAAACAAGGGAGGAGATGCAGTGAAGAGTGAGGGAAGTAGATGATGTTCTGGTTGTAGATAAATGGAGGCACAGAACCTGCATCACTGAGGAGCCAGTGTTCCGTTAGGATCCCTCAACCCCCAGGTACATGTTATCTACTTGAGAGCCACACACATTTGCAAGAAAGCTCATAAGACTGAAGCCAAATAGATCTGGACTCAAACGCCAGTTCTTGGCTTGTATTTTTAAGTTTGTTTATCCCATAAAAGTAGGATAATAACCCCTCTACTGAACGGAATCTGAGAAGCAAATGAAATGTGTTTTAAATGCCTAGCATGAATCCCAACATGATACTGTTCAACACTTCAGTTTCCTTTTATTTCACATTTCTGAGTCTTACCAGTCCTGTTGTCTTGTCACCATCACACAGCTTCCTCCTGTCCCCATTACCAGTTAGGCCCAAAGGATCTTCCTTTGAGAGTTCTAACCCAGTGGGTTTGACCCACCCACCCAGCTGCCCTGCATGTCAGTCACCTCCTCTGCAAGCTGAGGAGGATGACATCAGCCTCTCCAACCCTGTGGACTGTTTTGAGCCATAAATATTTCAGAAGGGCCTTTCTCTGGCTGTTGCCAGGGTGATGGACTCTCAGGGGACTAGGGAGGGAGTGTGGAGGCAAGGCTGGCAGCCCAGAGCCTAGCAGCAGAGCTGGCCCTGGAAGGGCGGGTATGAGAGTTGGCCAAGAGCCCATGTTCACAGCTCTGAAAGCTATGGCTCTGCCTGCCTGCCAGTCCTTTCTTGGGTACCTCAGAGCTGCTCCTGCTATTTCCAGGGCCATGCTCTGCCCTTGTTCACTTTTGTCTTAGGTAAACTGTTAGATGTCATTGATCCTTCATTTTAACATTTCAAATAGAACTGGGGGGTGGGGTGCCTCAGTGTAGGTAAATGGAGAAGACAAGGTACAAAAAGTTTGTAAAAATTCTGTGAAATGCTAGACATAAACCACAAATGGAGAAGTTAGGCCTCGTTAACCTATTTTTGTTGTTGGGTTTTTGGTGCTGGGCATTGAACCCAGGGTACTACTAAACTATATCCCCAGCCCTTTTAATTTTTTGAGACAGTCTTGTTAAATTGCCCTGGCAGGACTTGAACTCAAAATTCTACCTCGGTTCTGGAATTGCAGCCCTGTGCCACTGCACCCAGCTTCTGTTTTTTGTTGAGACAGGGTCTTGCTGTGTAGTCCAGGCTGGCCTTAAACTCAAGATCCTCCTGCCTCAGCTTCCTGAGTGCTGAGATTACAGACTGCACCACCATGCCCAACTGCCCCCCCACCCCATTTTATGAATGCCATAATTTATCCAATCCTGCTGGGTGTAGTGGTGCACCCCTGTAATCCCAGCACTGGGGAGGCTGAGGCAGGAGGACTGCCACAAATTCAAGACCAGCCTGAACTCCATAGTGAGTTCAAGACCAGCCTGGCTTTTTGAGACTCTCAAAAAAGCAAAAACATTTTTTTTTAATCCAGTCTTTTTGGATCTTGGGTCTGATCAATCAAACTGGATATTCACTGGTCCAGGATTTACTTCATGATCTACTTCAGAGATGTGATGCCTATCATGCACACTTGCCATTTTTCTCAGATTCTAAGCACTGAGGAGGTTAGTCCTGAGCCAGCTGAACCCTCAACCTTGGCAAACTTAAAGAGGAGAAGTTGAGGACCCCTCCTCAGACTTTCACAATTTGCAGCCACCAGGCTACTGTACACTGCCCTTTCTGATAGACCTAGAGGCTGAGGTCCAGATGCCATGTACCACCCTAAAGACTTATTCTCACATACAGCCCTCTTCATTTCCTTACTGTAACCTTCCTTACACTGTAGCCCCAGCTCCTTTTTCCTAAGGATCCCAGGTCAAGGTAGACTATCTGTCCTGGCACAGAGTATCCAAAGGAACTTTCCCTCGTGTTTTAGGAGCAGAGCTAAGTCTTTGGCTTAAATACAGAAACCTAGGCTCCCAAATAATCTTCCATACACTTCTTCCTAGAGACCTTGTGTCTGGTTGGCCGTGGCGCTCCAGATTGTACATTATGCCCAATCCTCTTTATTCAGTATACATCTGAGAAGGAAAAGAGACCAAAAGGGATACTTAGAGCCATGCCTCACCTCTACTATTGAGCGCTGGATCAGGTCCAGGATTCAGCACCTCCACCCAGGGGTGCCAGGCTCAGTGCTCAGGGAGCTCTGATTTCTTTGTATCCGGCTCTCTCTGGTGGTTGTGATGTGCATTGCAGGGTAATAAGACAACTGACTGAACTTCAGATCACCCTGAAGAAGGATGATTTGCTCTACACCAAGGAAAAGAATCCTCTGCACCTCCTGATCATAATCACTCCATTTCTCAAATGGGATATCTCTTCCATCTGATCTTCATCAATCCTTACAACAATAAATGGGAATTAGCCAAGTTTTACAGATGAAATTAGTTTACAGAGGCAGAATCAAGTCCAAATTCCTTACTATGGATAGGCTTCAGAAACCTTACATAATCTGAAGGGGGGGGGCTACTGAAGAGTGAACACAGAGCCTCCCCACTGAGCTACATCCGCAGCCCTTTTTTTCTTAGATAGGGTCTCAACAAATTGCTTAGGCTGGCCTCAAACTCATGGTCCTCCTGACTCAGCTTCCCAGAGTGCCAGGATTACAGGTGTGCACCATCACACCCACCTTCAACTGAACCTATTTTTCCAACCTTATCTTCAGTCATTCTCAAGTGAAGTGGACATGCTGTTCTGGAGCATAGCTTACCTCCAGACCTTTGATCATTATGTTCCCTCTATACTCATTACCTCCCCACCCCAGACAACATTACCTATCAAAACTCTATTTTCAACTGAAAAAGTAATTCCCAGGTTTCATATGTATTACCTTTGTAATAATTAAATGTTATAAGATGTAGACAAACGTCTGGATGAGAACAGGTGGGTTGGTGGCTCTGAGGTGGAAAGTTGTGAACGGGGACTAATATTTAAGAAGCACTTACAATGCACCAGGCACTAGTCTATGCACTTTACACAGATTGTCCTCACCATAATCCCAAAAGGTATGTGATATGATCAAAAATATGATGAATGTTTAAATTTTTTATAATTACTACAATTAAAAAAAACATTGCAGCTGGGCATGGTGGCACACTCCTGTAATCCCAGAACTCAGGAGGCTGAGGCAGGAGGATTGTTGCAAGTTTGAGGCCAGCCTAGGCTACAAAGTTCAAAGCCAGCCTAAACTACATAGTCACTGTCTCAACAAAATAAAACAACACATTGTCATTAATCCCCCTCAAAGCCCCTGCACCTGCTTTGAACACATTTATCTCATTGTCCTTGCTACTTTCTGAAGCAGTTCAGGGAGACCTCTTTTATGATTGTCTTCGGTTGTGCTTTCATGACTGACTCAGTGTCCTAAATCAATTCACAATATTTACTGTCTCATAGTCATTTTGACTTTGGAACAGAGCCAGAAGTTACATTCCACACTTTATCTTAGCCAAAAGGTCGAGAAGTGATCAGCAGCCACATTCCAGGTGTGGTGAATAAAATGGATGAGAACACACCATAATGTTTTTACAAACCTGCCTTTCCATTGGATGATAGTCACACCAAGTAAAGATACTCTCAAAAGAGAACTTCTAGAACTGCAAGAGCAATGGATGTGGCAAGAGCAATAAGGATAAGTGTGTTCAAAGTGATGAGAGTTTTTTGAGGGGGATTAATGGCAGAGTGTCTTTTCTGTAACATTTAAACACTATTTTGATCACACCTTATACTGTCCTCACTTGAGGAAACTGAGGTACCAAGAGGTTGGGTAACTGCCTAAGCTCATGCAGCCAGTAATGGTAGAGCTGGGATTTGATTCCATGTAAGTCTTGCTCTAAAGATACTCTTAGTAACTACATTGGTTGATTGACAGGAAGGGTCTCTATGTAGTTCAGGCTGGCCTTGAATTCCCTATATAGCCCATGCTGGCCTCAAACTCACTTCAATCCTCCTGCCTCATCCCCTAAATGCTGGGTAACAGGCATGTGTCACCATGCCCCACAATAACTACATTTTAAAGTGAAAATACTGCCTTTCATTTCAGTTAAATTAAACTGACACTTCAGAAGGCTGCATTGTGTCTTACCCTGTGGTTTCAGCACCTCTGTCTACCACCATAGGTCTGCACAATCTATGTTGAAAACTGTTGATCTAGAGGACAAATTTGTAAACATTGAGCCTTTGACCCACAATATCATGACCAAAGAAAAGTTCTCAACTCCTAGGCCCCAGCAACACTGGACTGGCACAGAGCCAATGGCATTTCCTCAAAAATTTAAGACTCCTGGAAGAGCCAATGCAGAGCCCAGTTAGTCAGGAAATGAAGGTTCAGAGAGGGGAAGTGAGAACTTCAAGGTCACAAAGCAGCTGAGATGTGCTCACAGATTTGGAGGATAAGCTTAGCCAACATCCTGCTATCATGATCATGTCCTTTAGGGAGCCTATAGGAGACGGATGGGAAAGGACCAAATCCCTAGATATTTCTGGTAAATACCAGGGTGGAAGTGTATATTGTTCTAGATGATTTCAGTTGCAGTTGCCAGACACCAAACTTAAACTGACTTTTCGTAACAGAAAAGTCCATAAAGGCTGAGGATAGTATATGCCTGTAATCTTAGCTACTTAGGAGGCTGAGGCAGGATTGCAAGTTCCAGGCCAGCCTAAGCAATTTTGCAAGACCTTGTCTCAAAAGTTAAAAAGGGCTGGGGATGCTGCTCAGTGTTCCCTAGATTCAATCACTCTCCAGTATTGCGGGGGGAGGGTTCCACATAAAGGCTTCAGGTTTGGCTGGATCCAGGAGTTCAAATGATGCCACAGAAATTGCACTCCCTCCCTCCCTCAATGCTGGCAGTCAAACCAAGGCCTTCACACATACTGGGCAAGTACTCTACCACTGAGCTACACCCCAAGCCTCAGAAAATTATTTCCTGATGTTTTCATTGTCAAACAAGTTGCTTTAATTGTCAGTTAAGTTCTCTCCCAAAAAAGTGTCATGACAGCCACTAAGAGCTCTGAGTTTATATCCTACTTGCTTAGCCATCCCTGAGGGTGGGGAGAGACAAATGTTTCTTTCCCAACAGACCCTACAAGTACATCTCATTTGACCTGACTGGGATTGCTAAAACGACCTCCCCCAATCCCAGCTAGTCACTAGCCTGAGGTGGCAGGATGTTGGAATGCTTTGATTTGCCAAGCCGGTATCATCTGCCCACCAGAACTACAGGGTGTGAGAGTGCCACCAAACTACAAATGGAATGAGATAGAGAGTTTTCCCTAAAGGAAATCCAGTGTTCTTATCAGAAGAAGGAGGAATGGATGATTGGCAGACAAAATCAATAGTCAACCTGAACAAGATGGGCTGGAAGCAAGGCATAGTGGCACACACCTGTCATTCTGCACTCTGGGAAGCTGAGGCAAGAATACGGTGAGTTCTGGGCAACTTATATGGTGTCTCAAATAAATAGAGCCAGGAATTTATCTCAGTGGTGGCGTGCCCCTTGCAAGCACAAGGTCCTGAGTTCAATCCCTGGTATGGAAAACTAATTAATTAATTAAAGGGCTGGGGATATAGCTCAGTGCAAAGACCCTAGGTTCAATCACTGGTTCAAAAAAAGGAAGTTCGGGGGCTGGGGTTGTAGCTGAATGGTACAGCACTTGCCTAGCATACATGAGGCTCTGGGTTTCATCCCCAAAACAGAGGAAGGCTCAAATCCTCCAGTGGCTTCCTGTCTCATACATAGTAAAAAACCATACAACCCTATATGACTCATCACTTCTCCCAACCCGCTCTCCTGTGTATTCCATCTAAACTACACAAGGTGCTTTGTTATCTCTTAAATATAACACGCCCATTTACCTGAAGGTCTTTGCATTGACTGTTCCTTCTGTCTGGAATTTCCCTTCTCCAGATAACTGCATGAGGTGCTCATTCTAGTCCTTCAGTGAAGCCCTGTTTAAATCTGTAGCACTTGTGCTTGCTTCGGCAGCACATACACTAAAAATTTGTAGCACTTATCCCCCTTTCTTGTTTTTCCTTTACACCAATTATTCCCTTCTAACATACTACGAAACTTACTATATTTATGTCTATCTCCTCCCATTTAACTGTAAGCTCTGTAGATATCTATTAAATATTTACTAATTCATTCAATTAATATTGATATTTATTATGTGTCAAGCACTGTGCTAAGCAATGGAGCTACATGGTGATTAAGACTGCTTATAATCTAGTGAGGGAAGTAATACTAGCAGTAGTAGTACATCATTTATCAAATGCTTCCTCTGCATTAAGTGCTTGCCAAAAATAATAACAATGGCTAACATTAATTAAAATAGTCTGCAGCTAGGCGTGGTGATGTGCACACCTGTAAATCTTAGCCACTTGGGAGGCTTCGGCAGGAAGATCTCAATTTGGAGGCCACCCTGAGCAAATAAGCAAGACCCTGTCAAATAAGTAAATAAATAAACAAACAGGGTGACTAACGTAGCTCAGTGGTACAGCACTTGCCTAGCGTGCATGAGGCCCTGGGTTGAATCCCTAGTATCGAAAAACAACAAAACCCAGACTGTTCAACGTGCGTTATTTCATTTAATCCTCAACCAAAACCTATAGGGTGAATATTACTAACTTTATTAAAAAGACCAAGAAACAGGATTTAAAGCTCAAAATTGGCAGAGTCAGCATCTGAAATAAGGTAAGGGCAGCGAGAATGTACAAATAAAATGAGGTAAGATGGGAGAAATATTTAGAAGTTGGGGTCAGCAAGACTAGGTCACAGATTGAGTGTGTGGTATCCGAGGGAAAGAGGGAAGTGACACCAAGATTTGGGGGTGGTCCAAAGTGCAACAAAGCCCAAGAGAAAGATGAAAGCCCGATTCTGGATGCAATGAGTTTGAGGTGCCTGTGGGCTGCTGTTAGATACAGACTATCTCCAGCAGAAGCAAAGAGGCGGTTCCGGCCCCTCCCTCGAGCCTGAAAAGGCACACAGGGAAAGAACAGGAGATGGGTTCCCTTCCCTTTTAGGTCTACTCAGTACCAGCTCCAAGAAGGGAGTGGGGTACCGCGAGACAAAGAGCGCTTCTGGTCTGCCTTGGCCCAGCGGCCCCTTTAAGAAGCGCGCTCCCGGCTCCCAGCCCGCCTTGTATGCAAATTTAGCGACGAGGCGGGAGCGCGCGGCTGATACCCGAGGACTGGGTTGGGGCGGTTAGTCCTTTCTCGGCCACCGTCGCCTCGGACATATTGCCCGCAGGAGTTGCGGTGGCGAAACGGAGAGCGTCGGGGGGAGGAGATGGGTGAGCAGAGCGGGTCAGACCTTGTCCCGGTAACGAGCGGGCGCGAGGGTCTGGCTGGCCGAGCTACTAATTGCCGCCCCAGGCGGACTGGGTCCCGGCGAGGAGCGGGGGAGGGGAGGCATGCGGGTGCAGGCGGGACACCGCCCCCTCCTGTCGTTTTGCGAGGTGGGGCCTCTGTTGTGGGGGCGGGACATTGGAGTGGTGGGCGGGGCTTCCTCAATGGAGAGGCCTTGTGGGGGCTTGGCCTTTGAGGAGGACTATCTCGTCCGGGCTAAAAATGGGGGCGAGCTCGAGAGTGGGCGTGTCTCCGCGCCTACGGCGGAGCTTCTGGGCTGTAGGCTCACGTGCGGAGGCGAACTTCTTGGGTTGTGAGGGCTTATTATGCAGGTCGTGGGGCGCGAAGGAGTCCTTTCAAACCAAGAGAGACTTCTGGAGTGGGGCTTGTAGTCTGGGGAAGCGTTTACTAGCTTGTAGGCGGGGTTTCAGGCTGACAGTTGTGTAGGCGGGGCTTATGGTTTGAGAGGCTTTATGTGGAGGCAGAGATCTAAAGATGGGAGAGTGGGTGTGGGCAAAGCTTCGGGGCTGAAGGTGTTTGTGTGGGGTTTTCTAAGCCAAATGTAACAGTGTGTGAACAGAACTTCTGGTCTGGGGAGCTTATTGCGAGCAGAGCTTCTGAACAATCTTTTTTTCTTGGAGACTTGTGGTATAGCCACCTGAATTGAGGGGCTAGGACCTGGTGTGTTTATTTTTATTAGTACATGTTTGTAGAACGTGATGATTACATTCTTCGTGGGAGTTGGGACATGTACATGGCAGTCTTAATTCTTTGTAATTATCTACCTTTCCTCACTCTGCCATTCCCCTTCCCTCTGTCTTTTGGTCCCCTTCCCATTTGCAAAAGATCTATCTCCCTGGTTTCTATTGTGTATTTGTGAATAGAGGCCGCTATGTTGCCATTTGGAGTGTAAACAGGTTATAAGTTTGTTCAGGTTCTTAGTGCAGGATAGTGTTTAGGGTCTTGGGCTAGGCTGCTAAGCCTAGGAAAATAAATTGTGAATACAAGTTTTAGGTCCACAACCACAGAATTCTCCAGAGCCCACATCCTTGTTTGTTTGTTTGGTTTTGGTACCAGGGATTGAACTCGGGACCTTGAGCTTGCAAGGCAGGCACCAGAACCTCTGAGCTAAATCCCTGGCCTGAGCCCACATCTTTGATTCTAAATCAGGCCTTGGGTCCTGCCCATGAGACACCAGGATTGAGCTTCAGAGTCTTGAGAAAAAAGTGGTCTCAAAGGTGCCCAAAATTTTAAGCCACTGGGAACTTGTTCAGATAGGGCCCAGTGCATACCAGAGTTGAGAGCTCATCGCTCACACTCAGATACTGTCTCTGACACAGTGTAGCTCAGCTTCCTAATCTGAAAAAAATTATCTTTCATTCACTCATCAGCATATACTTGTTGTGCGTTGTGATAGGCTTAGGGGAAACAGTGAAAAATATATAAGGTTACTGACCTTTCATTTTCATGAGAGAGACCATAAACATTTTAACAAACAAATTAGAGAATTTCAGGGTGTGAAGAGGGTGGGGAATAGGATGGAAAGTAATGAAGGAGCTGCTTCAGAAAAGACAATCAGGGAAAGGCTCTCCAGACAGAGTATACAGCAAGTGCAAGACATAACAGGAATCTTGGATGCTAAGAAGAGAAAAGCCATGATGGCTACAGCATGGGAATGAGGTTGAAGAGGTGAGGTAGGCAGGTCTAGATCAAAGGCCCTTGTTAGCATTAAATGATAAATGAGATATTTAGGCAACTGTTAGCTAATATCATTGCTGATATCCTTTTTTGTTTTGTTTCGCTTTTGGGGGGGGGCGGGGGGGTGAAGGGTCTTGGTATGTAGTCCAGCCCCAGCCTTGAACTTGCTGTGTGGCCTCAAACTCCAATTTGCCAGGCTGGCCTCAAACTCCTCCTGCCTCAGCCTTCTGGGTGCTGGAAGTACAGGCGTGTGTCACCATGCCTAGCTTGCTTTTTTCCTTGATATATGCACTGTTGCTTTGTATTGAGTCCCACAGGAGGACGAAGAGGTCCCAATAGGACATCTTACTGTCGAAATCCACTCTGTGAGCCAGGATCCTCAGGGGGCTCTGGTGGGGGCCACACTTCCAGTGCATCAGTGACCAGTGTCCGTTCCCGCACCAGGTAAACTACCTTTCTATCTCTCATCCCTCACTGTGGCATTGTGGACAAGGCTGTCCTTGACTGGGTTTTGAGATGTGATATCCTAGATGCCTGGTGGGGGGATACAGGGGAGTAAATAGCATAAAAAATACAGAAGGAGCTCAGTTGAGATGATCACTTGGACAGCTGCAGTGGGACATGATAGAATAAGCCTAAAGTCCTTGATTTTTGCTCCTCGGTTTTGCTCCTGATTTGCTGGTGGCTTGGACACATTGCTCTTTCTCCCGGGACCTCCTTTCCTCATCTATAAACTGGACCTAATAATTCTCTTCTGAGGAATATTTTTTAGGTTTGGGGATAAAATTTGGGGATAAGAAAGACTATTATGGGGCTGGAGATTTAGCTCAGTAGTTCTGCCGCCTGCCTCGAAAGCACAAGGTCCAGAGTTCAATCCCCAGTACCAAAAAAAAGTGTACGAGAAAGACTATTGGCTTTTCTGCCAGACAAGATTAGTAGGACTTTGTGCTTGTCATGAACTGCTTTTTTGATCTTACCCTGAAATCCTGTGCCCCAGAAGCTCTTCCTGGTAAGGTTCTCAGCTGAGCCCCCATGTTATTGCTTTCCCATCCCCAGGAGCAGTTCTGGGACAGGCCTTGCCAGTCCTCCACTGGCTACCCAGACAGTCGTGCCTCTGCAGCACTGCAAGATCCCCGAACTGCCCGTCCAGGCCAGCATTCTGTTTGAGTTGCAGCTCTTCTTCTGCCAGCTCATAGCCCTCTTCGTCCACTACATCAACATCTACAAGACAGTGTGGTGGTATCCGCCCTCCCACCCGCCCTCCCACACTTCCCTGGTAGGTGCACAGCCAGGGCCAGTGTGTGTGTGTGTGTGTGTGTGTGTGTGTGTGTGTGTGTGTGTGTGTGACATTTTGTTTTACTTTAGCATAGTCTGTCATCGAGCATCACTGTACACTTGGCCCCATGTGGAGGATGAGGGTGTAGAAGGAACATTAAACTGATGAATCTTGTATATTCCTAGTGTGCTTCAGACTACACTGGGCATTGTAAGGCTAATAGAGATGAATCTGACAATTTTGCTAAAGACGCTCAGAGTCAAAGTATGTGGGAGAGATAAGCCATAGACAAATATGAATGTTTTAGGGGTAGAAACAGCCTTGTGCAGAAGAGATACAAGAACAGGGATATGGGTGTTGAGAGCCAGAGGGCTCATACACCACTCTCTTATCCCCAGGGACTGTCCCACTTCTCTTCTCTGGGTCCTGTTCTACTCCTCTAAGTAATTTCCTGGCCTGACTCACCTGGAGGCCAATGAAGGTCAGAGAATGGGGACAGTCTCTATAGAAAGGACTGGGCAGAGGGAGGTGGCGGGTATAAGAAAAGCCTATGTATGGGCAAAAGGCCCATGTGACCCCCAGGCCTCTGCCCCTTGACAGAATTTCCATCTGATCGACTTCAACTTGCTGATGGTGACCACCATTGTTCTGGGCCGCCGCTTCATTGGATCCATCGTGAAGGAGGTGATTGGGTCCTAGAGGCTGGCCAGGGATTTTGGGACTTCTTTTTCCCCTGGGGGTGCCAAGGAGACACACCCAGCCCTTCAACCCTGAGGTATATCCTTGGGGCTCCCTTTGGACTTGTTTGAAAAACATTAATCACATCCCATTGGCTCTCACAGTTTACTGGGCATCAAAGAGAGAGGTTCACCTTGCCAGGTTCAGCCCAGGGTGCTGCATACCTTTCCCCGGGTGGGATCACAGGCTATGATGGATGGGTGGAATTTGGGCACAGTCCCTGTGGCCTCCATCCATAGCCCCATCCCATCCTATCTCACCCTGACCTAGGCTTCTCAGAGGGGGAAAGTCTCCCTCTTTCGCTCCATCCTGCTGTTCCTCACCCGCTTCACCGTTCTCACGGCAACAGGCTGGAGTCTGTGCCGATCCCTAATCCACCTCTTCAGGACCTACTCCTTCCTGAACATCCTGTTCCTCTGCTATCCGTGAGTACCCCTCACTTCACCCCTCACTGCCTCTGCCTTTAGTGTGGCTGGGTTGTCTGGCCTCCATATCTGGAAAGACTCTTAGGCAGGCAGTGAAAGTATCCTCTCACATTGTATAATGACACACCCCCTATGCAGAACTGTGGTGGCATAATTTGCCCAATCTCCCACTGATGGGGAGTCAGAATGGGACTTAGATCTACTCTTTTTTTTTTTTTTGGTACTGGGGATCGAACTTGGGTCCTTGCGCTTGTGAGGCAGGCGGCAGAACCACTGAGCTAAATCCCCAGCCCTGGACTCAGATCTTAAGTGTATATCCCAAAGGAACATGCAAGGAATGCTTTGTCTCCCTGTTTCTCTTTCTGTCTTTCTCTGTGTATCTCAGGGTTTGTGTATTAGCTTATGCCTTCCAAGTCTGTATGCTGGCAAGTACCTGCATGTTGGCATGTCCCTGAATGAGTGTCTATGCATGAAGCAAACCTGTACGTATGTGTGTCTGCATGTGCCTGTGTATGTCTATTCTTGTGTCTGGTTAGCTCACTCCTTCTGTCTCATCAAAACCCAGATTGGCAAGGATGGAGAAAGAGTTTCTAGGGAGAGCCTAGGACTACTCCTTTCTGGCCTAAAATTGAAGTTTGGCAAAGTGTCTGATTTGACTACCTGGGGCAGGTTTCTGACCAGCCAGGTATTTTCAGTTATTTCTCAACCCTGGTTCATGAACTTCCTGAAGCTGAGCCAGCCCTGGTTCCTGGGAAGCTTCAGAGCTGGACACTTCTCCCTTTCTGTCTTGCATGACTAAGATGGCACTGATTGGAGTCTCATCACACTTGTTTTAATTATATCTAGTTTTTAATTATTAGAATGACACATGTCTTCTAAAAACATTAAACTCTACAAAAGATTTTGTTGTTGTTTTTGCTGAAGCTGGGATCAAATCCATGCTTGGAAAGCACTCTGCCACTTAGTTACATCCCCAGTGCTCTGTACAAGCTTTTAACATAGAAAATGAAAAGACTCACATAATCTCAGAAACCATTAATCATTTGTAACATATTCTTCCAGATTTTCTCTGAGCAAATACACACACACACACACACACACACACACTCAAACACTCAAACTCCAACACACGCACACTCCCTTCCTTCCTGCTGTCCATCCATACTTCCCTTTTTTTTCAGTACTGGGAATATGCTGAACTACATCCTCAGCCCTTATTTATTTATTATTTTATTTTGAGACAGGGAGTTGCTAAATTACTAAGTTCCTCAGGCTTGGCTAGACATTGTGATCCTCCTTGCCTTAGCCTCCCAGAGTTCTTACATGTTTTTTTTAAGAAAAACAAAAATAGGTTTATGCTATATATGATGTTATACAATTTACTACACTTTTCACACAATCATATTACTTGGATATTTTTCCACGGAAATACATATGAGAATGGCCTTGTACTATTCCATTGTATAGAATTTTCACAATTTATTTGTTTTCTGTGACCTTTTGAGTTGTTCCTAGCTTTTCCTTATTCTTAACAAGGAGACAGGGTCGGGGATTTAGCTTAGTGGTTCCGGCGCCTGCCTTGCAAGCGCAAGGTCCTGAATTTGGTCCCTGGTACCAAAAAAAAACAAACAATGAGGCAATACATTTTTTTTTTTTTTCTTCGTACTGGGGATCGAACTCGGGTCCTTGTGCTTGCACAGCAGGCAGCGAAACCACTGAGCTAAATCCCCGGCCCAAATATTTTCGTTACTCTTTTTTTTTTTTTGGTACCGGGGATTGAACTCGGGTCCTTGCGCTTGCACAGCAGGTGACGAAACCACTAAGCTAAATCCCTGGCCCTGGCAATACATTTTTGTACACTTATCTAGTATTGTTGTACCACAGATTTCCAGAAGTAAAACCACTATACAAAAGGTACGGTATGTCCATTTACATTTATTATAGATATTAACAAATTGCCTTTCAACAGGGTTTACTGTTTAAAACTGTCAGTAGTTGATTTAACACTATAGTTGCTACCTGAACCACGTATGATGGCACACACCTGTAATCCCAGTTCTTTGGGAGGCTGAAGCAAGAAGATCACAGGTTGAAGCCTGGGCAATTTAGCAACTTGGCAAGACCTTGTCTCAAAGTAAAAGTATTTGGGGGCCAGGAATTTAGCTCAGTGGCACCACGCCTGCTTCACAAGTGGAACATCCTAAGTTTGATCCCCAGTAGGGGTGGGGAGGTAAAAAAATTTTTTAAAAGGGCTAGGAATGTAGCTTGCTGTGCAAACCCTGGTTTCAATCTTCAGTAGCTCATACACAAAAAAGTATGATTAGTTCTGATGAATTGTTCTCCTTAGATACAGGCATCACCCATGTCCATATTTTTTATTTTTTTGACATAATACTTCATAAAAAATTTAAATCTAGTGCTAAAAAGCTTATAATGAGAAGCAGTAGCCTCCAACCCCACCTCCAGATTTTTAGTGCAACTCTTCAAAAGCAGTCTCTTTTGGGCCTGGAATTTATCTCAGTGGCACCATGCCTGCCTTGAAAGCACAAGGTCCTGAGTTCAAGTCCTGGTACTAGAAAAACAAAACAAAAACAAACAAAAGCAGTCTCTTTCAGTTTCTGGTTTTGAGTGGTTTTTGAGTTATCTCCATAGTTCTTGTATCCTTATACCTTTGGTTTTACTTTTAAATTTATTTATTGTTTTTATAATTGGATAATAAGTTCACATAGTTAAAATTCCAAAGATGTAAGAGTGAAAGTCTGCCCTTGACTGTTGCCTCCAGCTGCCTAGTTGGGTAACATTTCAAGAGGTAATCACCAATGTTTCTGGTTCCTTGTATGTTTTGTAAATAAACATTCTATGCACATACAAGCATACTACGTACAACACACATGCATACACACATTATTTTCCAGTAATGACAAAGGTTTTTTTTTGGTTTTTTGGTACTGGGGATCGAACTCGGGACCTTGTGCTTTTGAGGCAGGTAGCAGAACTACTGAGCTAAATCCCCACCCCAAAGATTTTTTTTTGAAACAGAGTCTTGCTAGGTAATTCAGGCTGCCCTTGAACTCATTATGCAGCCCTGGCTGGCCTCCAACCCACAGCAATCTTCCTGCCTCGTCTCCCAAGTGCTGGGATTATAGGCGTGTGCCACCACACCTGGCTTCAAATAAAGATTTAGTTCATTACTTCATCCCTACTATCTTCAGAATTTGATAATTATTGTTATATTTAGTTTTCTCTTATTTTTGTCAGTAACAATAGTATGCTAGGAGCTGGGGGTATTGCTTAGTGGTAGGGGGCTTGCCTAACATGTGCAAGGCCAAGGTTCCATTTCTAGTGCTGTCAAGAAAAAAGTATTAGGCCAGGGATTTAGCTCAGTGGTTCCGCCACCTGCCTCGAAATTGGAAGGTCTCAAGTTTGATCCCTGGTACCAAAAAAGAAAAAAAGTATTTTTTTTATTCCATCAACAGTAGTTACATGTGTTTTGTTTTGTTTTTGCAGTACAGGGGATTGAACCCGGGAGGACTGATGTAGATCCCCAACCGTTTTAAATTTTATTTTCAGACAAGGTCTTGCAAAATTGCCCAGGCTGGCTTTGAACTTGTAACCCTCTTGCCTTAGTTTTCTGAGTAGCTAGGATTACAGGTGTACACCACTGCACCAGCATAATAGTATTTTGAATTCCTTTTATGTAAGAGAAGAATATTAGGAACCCTACCCATCTACCTTTCCTCCTCTCTTTCTCCTTAATTCCTGGCAGCTGTAATCTTTTATATTGGCAAGCTTGACATTCATATGCTCCTATATGACTATGTTTAAGTCTTTGATTCATTGTCTAAGGTTAATTCTAAACATTAAACTGCAATAAATAGCCTTAATATAGTTATGTGTATGAAAATTCTCACTGCCAGGCCTGGTAATGTACATAAATGATATTCCTTCTTTATAGTTGCTGAGTTACTATCTTAAAGAATGTTCCCAGTGTGAAAATCAAATGGTTTCTCAGGCCGGGATTTAGCTCAGTGGCACCAGGCCTGCCTTGCAAGCACAAGGTCCTAAGTTTGATCCCTGGTACCGCAAAAAAAAAAAAAAAACAACAGATGGTTTCTCTTTTCTTACATTCTATCAGTTGCTTAAATCATGTCACATTTTTATTTGCTTCATATTTAGATTATAACTTTATTTATTTACTTATTTATTTATTTTGATACTGGGGATTCAACTTAGGACCTTGCGCTTGTGAGGCAGGTGAGGTACTACTGGGCTAAATCCCTGGCCCCAAGATTGTAACTTTCTTATATAACATTTTACTTATCTTGGAGTTTCTAATTGCCTTTTTTCTTACTGACAAAAGAATGATGAGCCTTCAGCATATCTTTAAGTTTATCCAGCTTCTCAGTCATGCTACCAGTTCCCTAGAGTCCATTTCCCCTACCCTAAGACATTCTTCCTGGAAGCCTCCATCCTCCTGCTCCAGTCTGGAGTGGTTGCTTTTTAGCCCTGCTGTACAGCTCTCACCCTGGGACTTCCCTTTGCTGCCCTCCTGGGTTGGATCCACTGTTTCCTGGTTCCCATGTCTTACTCTCTCTTGGTTTTCTCCCTTATTTTTCTGGAGTGCCTATCAGGTAATTTCCTTAACAGTGGGTATTTGGGAGGTATATACATTCTGAGTCCTTGAATATCTACAAATATCTTTATTCTGCCCTCAGACTTTACTGAATATATATTTCTAAGCTCAAATTCATATTTTCTCAAGGTTTTGAAGATATTGTTCCATTGTCTCTAGCATCCAGTGTTGTTAGTGACAAGTCCAGTGTCATTTTGACGCCAATTCCTTTGTAGATAACTTCTTTATTTCTTTTCTGGAAGCTTTTAGGCATTTTCTGTTTATGTCTCAATTATTAAAGATTTCACAAGGATGTATCTGGTGCATAACTTTTGTCAGTTATTCTGTCACAACTCAAACTTGTGATCCTCCTACCTCAACCTCCCTAAGTGCTAAGATTACAGGCATGCGCCACCTATGACTTCTTAACCTGGAGATTTGGTTACTTCTTTAGCTTAGGAAGATTTTCTTCTATTATTTCCTTTATAATATCTTTTCCATTTTTTCTGTTCTGTCTGGACTTCTGTTCATCAAATGGTAGATCTCGTAGGTTGATCATTTGTTTCTCTTACATTTTTCCTTATATTTTCCATTTTTCTCTGTCTCTGTCTCTCTCTCACTCTCCCTCTCCCTCTGTCTCTCTCTCTCTCTCTCCCTCCCTCCCTTCCTCCCTCCCTCTCCTTTGTCTCTTTGCTTTGCCTTCAGAGAGACTTCCTCAACTTTATCTTCCAGCTTTTTTGTTTTGGTTTTTGGTACCGGGGATTGAACTGGGGACCTTGCACTTGCACGGCAGGCACCAGAACCACTGAGCTAAATCCCCACCCCTCTTCCAGCTTTTTTATTGAGATTTTTTTCATCAATCATATTTTTCATCTCTAAGACCTTTTGTTTTCTGATTGTACTTTTCTCATAGCATCCTGTTCTTGTTTTTAAAACCTCTATGTTCTCTCAATTTTGTCTTTACACCGGGGCCAATTTTTCTGTTTAATACTGTTAGTTTTCCAAATAGAGTTGATTTCCTCAGTTGTCTGTATTTAAGAATGAAGCACTGAGTAGCAGGAGTGCATTTTCTTTCCTTCTACAATTTTTTCAGTGGGTGGGAGGTTTGACTAGATTTCTAAGCACATGGGTAGGACACTGGTAGCCTTTGCTTTAGGAGGTGTGAGTGAGGTGCAGGTGTCAAGCTGTGGGCCCCTATAGACCAGAAAGGGATGGGAATATTACTCTTTTTGCGGGGGGGCGAATATTACTCTTAAGATGCTCCCATTAGAAACTTCAATTGTCTCACATAGTTTATTCAATTTCTTTTGAGAAGAATCCTTCAGGGTGGGTTGTGTGAGGTGATTAGGGAATAAAAGGACTGATTCATATGAATAAATACAGACCTTTCTTTATTAAGGCTGTTTGTACAGCAAGGCTACCCTCTGTGAAATGTGCCCATTTCAAGCCAGAGTCTCCCTCAGGTCACTCTGGCCATGTGAGTTCCCATACCAGTGCATCATCTCATATCGTATTCTAGATCTGTGCTGTCTAGCTAGTTTGGTAGTCACTAGCTGCCTGTAGTTATTGAGCACTTAAAGTGGCCACTTTCAATTGAGATATGCTATGAGTGTGAGATACACACCAGATTCTAAAGACTTTGTACAAAAAAAGAAAGTAAAACATCTCATTAATAAATATTCACTATATGTAATATTTGTCCGTGGATTGGGTTAAGTAAAATAAAGTATTAAAATTAATTTCTTTTTTTTGTTTGTTTTTTTGGAAATTAATTTCATCTTTTAATATGGCTACTAGAAAATTTTCAGTTGCCCATGTGACTCTCATATTTCTTTTGGAAAGCTCTCACTGTAGGTAATGGCTTTTTCCTCATCTGTCAACATATCTCCATTTGTTTTCTCAGTTTTGTCAGTCATTTGTGTACTGATGACCTCCTTCCCATTTTTTTCTTTTCGCTAATGGGTATTTATTTTCTACTTTTACACTGTCTTGAATGAGTGAGTGGAGGGTATGAAAGAATTTGCCATCTTGCATGTAAAGGTGCTTCTAATTTCTTTCTTTTTTTTTTGGTACTGGGGATCGAACTCAGGTCCTTGGACTTGCGAGGCAGGCAGCAGAATCACTGAGCTAAATCCCCAGCCCAATGCTTCTAATTTCTAATCTTTCAGAGCAGTCACTTACTGGCAACAAATAGTTTAGTTGCTTACAGGACCTATCTGCAGTTCTTAGAGGCAAAACCAAGGAAATTCTTAAGTACTTGCCTATAAGATAGAGTCTGAGTCCTTTATATTTTTGCATAACACCCTCCCCACCACCAGTTCACACAGGACATCCTGAAGAATGTTTTGGGAATTCCATTGCAATCTTCTTTCCTGTTCCCACAGAATCACTGGCCTCTTTATTTTCTAAACAGAATTGTATTGATCTTCTATTCAGAGCCACGCATCATGCTGGAGGGCTGCAACAAGGACTGAATGAGAGTATTTATGAAAACACTAGTTTAATGCCTGGCTGGGAGAAAAGGATCAATATACGTTGTGTAACTATATAACATAGGGCAAGTTAAGGAAGCTGAAGCACAGAGGTTAAATAACATGTCCTAAATCACAGATCTCGTAACTGGCAGAGTAAGATTTTAATTTAGGTCTCTTTGGCCCCAAAAGTTATGCTTTTTAAAATTTTTATTTTATTTTATTAATTATTTATTTGGGTTTTTTGAGACAGGGTCTCACTATGTAGTTCTGGCTGTCCTTGAACTCACTGTGCAGCCCAGGTTGGCCACAAGCTTGCAGAGATACTCCTGCCTCAGCCTTTGGAGTTCTGGAATTACAGGTGTGTGCCACCATATCCTGCTTTTTTTTTTAAAGGAGACAAGATCTTGCTGTTGACCCTGAACTCAATTCTGCCTCAACCTGCTAAGAAGCTGGCATGTGCCACTGCACCCAGCTAATGTGTTATACTCTTAACCACAATTCTTTAAGTATCTTACTTAATATTACCACAGGAGGCTGGGTGTGGTGGTGTATGCCTATCATCCCAGCACTCGGGAGGCTGAGGTGGGAGGATCACCATGAGTTTGAGGCCATCCTGAACTACATAGTGAGATCCTATCTCAAAAAACCCAAAAAATATATATACATATATTATCACAGGAAGAATGGTAACATCCCTGTTTTATAGACAGGAAAACAAAAGCCCAAAGAGGCTTAGTTATTTGCCTAGGGACAGCTATTCCTTCCTGGGACCCCAGAAAAAAATAAAAGAAAAAATTGTAGTTAAGAAATGTAGCACTAGGGCCGGGGATTTAGCTCAGTGGTTTCACCGCCTGCTGCACAAGCACAAGGATCTGAGTTCGATCCCCGATACTAAAAAAAAAAAAGAAATGTAGCACTAGCTAGGTGTGGTGACACATGGCCTATAATCCCAGTACTTGGGAGGCTGAGGCAGGAGGATCACTGAAAGTTCAAGGCCAGCCTGGGCTCTATAGTGAGTTCAGGGCCAACCTGAACTACAAATGGAGACCCTAACTCAAAAAAAAAAAGAAAAAGAAATGTAGCACTAGCTAGGTGTGGTGACACATGCCTGTAATCCCAGCACTCAGGAGGCTGAGGCAGGAGGATCACCATGAATTTGAGGCCAGCCTGGGCTACATAAGTTCAAGCCCAGCCTGAATTACATAGTGAGACCTAGTCTAAAAAGAAAGAGAAGAGAGCCGGAGATTTAGCTCAGTGGTTTCACCACCTGCCTCGCAAGTAGAAGGACCCGAGTTCGATCTCCGGTACAAAAAAAAAAGAAAGAGAAGAAATGTAGCACAGAGTTAAGTGTGGTGGTACATGCCTGTAATCTCAGGACTCTGGAAGGCTGAGGCAGAAAGATACAAGTTTAAGCCCAACTGGGCAATTTAATAACTTAGTGAGACCTTGTCTCAAGGGGCTGGGGATGTAGCTCACTATGATAGTCCTGGGTTCAATGTCTAGTATTGCCAAAAAAAAAAAAAAAAAAGCACTGTCATTGACCCTAACTTCTGGGGGACAGCCCAGAGCCCCTCTTGGGGCTTTGTAATTCTGGGAACCTAGACCTAGAGAAATTGAGAGGCCTCAAGGTGGAAAAAAACAGAAATAACTATACCCTGACGTGGTAGCAGATGCCTGTAATCTCAGCACTCAGGAGGCTGAGGCAAGAGGATTACCATGAGTTCAAAAAAAAACGCAAGCACTTACCACTTTTTATAATTATAGTCCTCCCTTGGTACTCTGGAAGACTCACTTCAGGACATCCCAGATACCAAAATTAGAGGATACTCAGGTCTCTTATAGCATGTGTGTGCGTATAACGTACACACATCTTCCCTGTATACTTTAGTAAGTATGCCAGGGATGTAGCTCAGTGGCATTGCACCTGGCTGGCAAGTGCAAGGTCCTGAGTTCAATCTCTGGTACCAGAAAAAAAAAAAAACTTTAGTAAGTAATCATTTCTACATTACTTACAATACCCAATGCAAAGTAAATGCTATGCAAAAGGTTAATTCTCTTTTAGAGCAGGTGTGTTCAACCTGCAGTCCACTTTTTTTCCCCTCTTTTTTTCATGAAGAATTGTCTTAGGCTGCGTATAAGATATATAATATAATGTATATAAGTAACAAAACTTTTTTAAAAATATAAAAATTTAACGAGAAAAAAACAAAAAACTTCTTTAAATATTTGTATTATAACATTAACAAAATAAAAGAGGGGCTGGGGGTGGTGGCACGGGCTTGCAATCCCAGAACTGTGGAAGCTAAGGCAGGAGGATCACTGTGAGTTCAAGGCACCCTGAGCTACATGTGAGACCCTGTGTCAAAACAAACAAAAAAGGGAGTAGAGAGCAAGCCACAAGTTGTACCATACATGTCTGGTTTAGAAGTTGACAATGAATAAAAATCTGTACATGTTCAGGACAGATGCAAACATGCCAACACCATAGACCTAATTACAAATCAGCAGCCATGTAACATTTCTTTTTCAGATAGGATATTTTCAATCCCAGGTTGCTTGAATCTGCAGATGGAAGATCCACAGATAGGGAGGGCTCACTGTATTCTTCCAGTCTACAGGCTTACCTAGTTTTCTTCTCGAACAGTACCAGCCATATACTCAAAAATATACCTTGAGAGCTGAGCACATTGGTACATACTTGTAATCCCAGTGACTTGGGAGGCTGAGGCAGGAGGATCACAAGTTTGAGGCCAGCCTGGGCAACTTTGTGAGCCCCATCTCAAAAACAAAGGCTAGGATGCAGCTAAGTGGTAGCTAAGTGGTATAGCATGCACAGGGCCAAGGGTTCAATTCTTAGTACCACAAAAAACAAAGCAAAACAACCCTAATTAACTTTAGCTCTACCTGAAGGGTGCTGTTCAGGGGAAAGGATTTGTACTGTTTTAAGGGTCCATAGTTGACACTCTGTATGGTACTTTGCGATACACACGGATGAAATTGTCTAATAATGTATTTGTCAGATTATATTTCTATCACATGTCACATGACTGTATTGAAATTTAAATTTTAAAAATTTGGGCTACATGGAGTCTACTAGCTAATTAGATTTTTTTTTCCAGGGCCGGGGATTTAGCTCAGTGGTTCCAACACCTGCCCCACAAGCTCAAGGACCTGAGTTTGATCCCCGGTACCAAAAAAAAAAAAAAAAGTGCTAGAATTTTTTTTCCAGACCACTATTTGTTCAATATTAGTTTTGAAAATCTTTCTAAAACAAATCACATCCTTTGATGTCCTGTTAATGCTTGAGATGTCTTTTTAAATTATATGGAAAAATGTTTAAGTACTTTTCAATTTTGCTTTGGCTGAGTTCTGTTATATTTGAATATTATTATAGTTTTTTCCCTTGCATTGCTTTTCTTTGAATAATTTTAATTTTTGTATATATGTGTGTTTAGTGAATGATAATAAAGTTATACATTTAAGAAAAGTCCATTTCACCACTGGCACATAATAGGCACAAACTAAATACTTGTGAACTGTGCAATGCAAACTAAAGAGTTACCTCCCATACATGCACCAAATCATATAATTTATACTTATTTTTGTTGCACCTTGTACATTTTTAATTCATTAAATTGGTTTTTTAAAATATCTATCTTGATCTTTGGTACCAGACAGAGCTGGGTCTGAGCCCTAGCTGTATTTCTTTCTTGTTAATTGCGTAACCATTTAGGAATTTACTTCACTTCTCTGAGCCACAGCTTCCTCAGCTGAAAAGGGGATAGAATAGCAGTTTCTAATGCATGTTACAAGAAAAAAAAGAAGGTACAGGTAAAGCATTTAGTACAATGCTTGGAACATAGGCTGGGCCAGTGTGTGGGGACTGTTATTATTATTAGCTGTCACTACTAGATGGTGGGGGTAGGGACTTGTCTCTTGCTTCTTACTATATGCCCAGTGCTCAGCACATACTCAGTGCTAAGATATATGTTCAAAAATCATTGGATGGGGCTGGGGATTTGGCTCAGTGGTTACGCCGTCTGCCTTGCAAGCACAAGGACCTGAGTTCAATCCCTGGTACCAAAAAAAAAAAAATCATTGGATGCCGGGGATGCAGCTCAGCAGTGCTGCACCTGTCTGGCAAGCACAAGGTCCAGAGTTCGATTCCTGGTACCAGAAAAAAAAAAAACATTGGATGGAAGCATTGATGGATGAAGGATGGGTAAATTCCCCTCAGAGCATTCAGGAAAGCTGAGGCTCAGAAAGGAAAGCACAGCCCACTCTCAGGCTAAAGGTTGGGGTCTGAGCCCATGGCCAGGCCTGCCCTCACTTCTGTCTTCCCCAGCAGGTTTGGGATGTACATTCCATTCCTACAGCTGAACTGTGATCTCCGCAAGACAAACCTCTTCAGCCACATGGCCTCCATGGGGCCCCGGGAGGCAGTGAGTGGCCTGGCACGGAGTCGGGACTACCTGCTGACATTGCGGGAGACGTGGAAGCAACACACTCGACAGCTGTATGGCCCAGAAGCCATGCCCACCCATGCCTGCTGCCTGTCACCCAGCCTCATCCGCAGTGAAGTGGAGTTCCTCAAGATGGATTTCAATTGGCGTATGAAGGAAGTGCTTGTTAGCTCCATGCTGAGTGCCTATTACGTGGCCTTTGTACCTGTCTGGTTTGTGAAGGTACACAGCTTAATGCAGGGAGGGACAGGGCCCAGCTGGGACCTTACCTTGCTGCCTACCCCCTGTGAGCCCTCCTGATTGCATAAATAACTACTCTTTTTTATGGGATTTCCCATCTGTTCTCTAGAAAACTAGAATGATTACTGTCTGCATTTTAGAGTGCAGAGAACAAGACTCCCAAAAAAGGAAGTGACCTGCCTAAGGTCACTCAGCCAATGAGAGACATAGTGTTATTCATAATAATTGATAACAAAGAGCATTGACTTTATACAGTATTTTGGTGGCTGTTTTGATACAGGTGTAGCAATATCCTTCCTTACCCTTAAGTAGGGAAGCCAGGATTCATCCAGATCTGACCCAAAAAGTCTGTGTATACTGTCCTGGAAGGTACCTCCTCAGCTATAGTAGTCTTGAAACATTCCTACAGGATGTACTGTACCTAAAGATTGGAGGTTGAGGGAATTTAATGTCTGTCGAACACCTATAACACCTAAGGAACTTTCATGTGTGTTGTAATCTTCCTAATGCCTTTCAGAGGTGATTGTGGTTACTCTTTTGGAGGGAGAGTGGACAGGGTCTTGCTATGTAGTTCAGGCTGGCCTTGAACTGGTGATTATCCTACCTCAACCTCCCAAGTGCTGGGATTACAGGTGTGTGCCACCATGCCCAGCTTCCTTTGTTAGGTTTTTGACTCTTGATTTCAGGCCATCCTGAGTCTCCCCAGCACTGTCCCAACTTCTAAGGGAGGTAGAATCAGGGAAGGGAGAAGGAGTGATGGCCATTATGGGCATCCCAAGCCTTACCCACTTCTTGCTATCCCCAGAACACACATTACTATGACAAGCGTTGGTCCTGTGAGCTCTTCCTGCTGGTGTCTATCAGTACCTCAGTGATCCTCATGCAGCACCTACTGCCTGCCAGCTACTGTGACCTGCTGCACAAGGCTGCTGCCCATCTGGGCTGCTGGCAGAAGGTGGACCCAGCACTGTGCTCCAATGTGCTACAGCATCCGTGAGTTGTCCTTCTCTGCTCTGCTCAACCCCAACCCTCCTGGTCCGTGTCTGGAGTCACTTGCCTACTTGCTTATTAGCTCTTCAGCCAGCCAGCAAACAGCTATTGAGCCTGACTTGTATTTTAGGCCTGTGTCCAGAATAGGGTGTGGTGGGCTGGGGATTTAGCTCAGTGGTTCTGCCGCCTGCCTCAAAAGCGCAACAACCCAAGTTCGATCCCTGGTACAAAAAACAAAACAAAACCAGAATAGAGTGTGGTGGAGCCCAAGAGGAGGGAGAGCCGGGGATTTAGCTCAGTGGTTTCGCCGCCTGGTACGCAAGCACAAGGACCTGAGTTCAATCCCCTGTACCAAAAAAAAAAAAAAAAAAGAGGAGGGAGGAATAGAAAGAAAGAACATAGCTGAATATGAGGATCAATGTGTCTGTGGCTCCCTAAAGGCCTCTGAGATGATCCAGCGTTCTTCACACGGCTTCCCAGCTCATGAACTGAGTCCTGTCAGCCGTTTTCTGTTCATCTCTTATAGCTTGCAGTGTGCTGGAGATGGAAGGTGAGCAGGTGGCAAATTCAGACTCATGCACTGCCTCATTTGTTGATTCATTTATTAGTTCACTAATTGACTAAATTGCTCAAAGATGCAATCATTCATTGCTTACTTCCTGTCTCATCTGCTCACTCATCCACTCAACTGTTAGGTCACCTGTTCTTTGAGGAAATACTTACTTCTACCCATTCCATATCAGGCCTGGTGCTGGTGTATCAGGCAGGGGAGGTTGTACCTATAGGCTGAAGAGAGACATAGAAGATTTTTTAACAAGTCAAATGTGGTGGTACACACCAGTAATCCCAACTCTTGGGAGGCCAGCCTGGGCTAATCCTTAGACACTAGTGAAGAATGAGCCAAGTTAAGGGGAGGATAGCCCAATACCTCAGAGCTCCTGAGCAGGGGGACATCTCCCTCTAATCTGGGTGCAGTGTTATCCTACATCTAGGCCTCTTTTGCCTCACTTATACGAATTACTCATGTACCTATTTCTATAGCCCTTTATCAAAGTATTTTTCAACCCAGGTTATGCTAATTTTTCTGCCTATATTCCCCTATGAGACTGGAAGCTCCTCAAGGACAGGACCACCTCTGAATTATATCTGAGTCTTAGGCCCAGGACAAGGGCTGGCAGAGAGGAGACCCCTGGAACGTGTTTGTAGAGATAGATCCACCAAGGAGCAAAAATGCAAGGAAGGCCACAAAGCCAAGCCTCGTGGTGTTGGCCCTCCATGCCAATCAGGGTCCCTTTTGTGCTCTGTCCAGGTGATCCAGAAAAGTTACTAGACTGACAAATGAGCCAAAAGTGGGCTTATCTTATCCTCAGGCTCTGAGGGGAGGGAGGAGTAGAAAGATAGAAGGTAGCTGAATATGAGGATCTACCTGTTTGGGGCTCTCTAAGACTCTGAAATAAGATCCAGGCTTCTTCACAGGGCTTCCCAGCTGATGAACTGAGTCCTGCCAGCCAGCCTTTTCTGCTGATCTCTTACCCTGCTCTAGTTCATGCTTTGCTCTAGCCATGCAAACCTCTTCCAGTCCTTGTATGCTTTTTGGGATCTAGGCTTTTTCCTTTTGGAATGCTCTTTCTGTCCTTCTTTTGCTGGTTAACTATCTTTAGCACTCCCTTCAGTCCCCCATGTCCTCCCCTCCCTTCATTCCCCCATGGTACCATACTCATTGCACTTCATGCTTTCTGCTGAGTTTGCTTAGTTTCCTGTCTGCCCTTCCAGTACTAAAAGCTTCTGGAGGCCAGGTCTCTTGCTGGTCTAGCACTCAGCTGTCTCTTCCCTACGGCTAGAGTGCCTGACTTATGATGAGTACACTGAAATTTTTTTGTTTGTTTTATTTTTCTGTGTATAGTCTTTTATTTTTTAAGGTAAAATTTACATAGAATGAAATGTACAAATTGCAAAGGGTACAATTCTTTGAGTTTTGATAAAGTCATATACACCCATATAACTTACCCCATCAAGGTATAGAACAGTTCCAGCCCTGCCAGGAAATTTTCTCATGGCCCTTGTGACTTCCTGCCCCCAAGGCCTTCCTGTATTATTTTACCATAGGTTAGTTTTGCCTGTTCTAGAATTTCATATGAATGAAATTATAAGTAGATACTCTTTATGTCCAGCGTTCATTTGCATGTTTATTGTCTGTGAGGTTCATCTTTGTGGTTGTATATAACACAATAACTACTTTTTTTTTTTTGGTACCGGGGATCGAACTCAGGACCTTGCGCTTGTGAGCCAGGTGGCAGAACCACTGAGCTAAATCCCCGGCCCAGTAACTACTTTTTAAATGAATGAAATAATGAGGCAGGAGTGTACATTAGAAGAGAGATTGTAGTTCTCAGTCTCTAGCCCAGGACCTTTGAAGTTCCTGGGAAAACACAGAAACACTGGAAGAAAGTTTTCACTAGGTGCAGTCTCATTCACATGCACATGGGCCCTCTCAGTGTCAGGCTTTGTGGCATTCTTTAAGGACACAAGGATGGATTGGACACCATCTCCTCTTCCTAGAGGGCTCCTAGCCTCATGAGGGATACAGACAGGAAAATAAATAAATGACGAACGTTGGGAAAAGTGGGTCAATAGCACTAGATTCAGGGGTCAGTAATAGGATACTCAACTCTGGGGCATTTGAGAGAGACTTTCTGGAAAAGCCAGGTTTTGAAAGATGATGAAGAACTTTCCAGAAGGGTAAGGCTTTGAGCTGGGCATGGTGGTGCATGCCTGTAATCCCAGCACTCGGGAGGCTGAGGCAGGAGGATCACCATGAGTCCAAGGCCAGCCTGGACTATATAGCGAGACCCTGTCTCACCCCCCACCCCTCAAAAACAAACCAGAAGGTCAGTCCTGTTGGAGGGGGAGTACAGAGACATGAACAGAATGATGTGCTGGGAGGAAGTGGAACAGTTCTGAGAGTTTATGAGCTGTGTGACGGGAGTCATGGGAAGCCGTTAGCATATTTTAAGGAGAGCATGGTCATGCTCAGCCTGATTTTTACAGAGACCATTCAGATAGCTGTGTGGTGGACTGATTGGAAGCTAGAAGTAAGACCAGATGAAGCAAAAACATCCATAGAGGAAAAAGGGTTTTTGTTACAATCTCTTAGCCCTAGACTGCCAGACTCCCAATGCAATGAATTTCTCAGGGTTCATGCCTCATTTTATGGAGGGGGCAACTGAGACCCGAAAAAGGAAGTTAGTGTGTCTAAATGACAGAAATGGAAGTAGAGCCCTGGTGATTGCTCTGTGCCTAATCTTGTGGTACCTTCTTTCTTGGTTGAGCCTGGGATAAGAGGCACTCTTGAACTATGCCTCCAGGTGGACTGAAGAATGCATGTGGCCACAGGGTGTGCTGGTGAAACACAGCAAGAATGTCTACAAAGCAGTAGGTCACTATAATGTGGCCATCCCCTCTGACGTCTCCCACTTCCGGTTCCATGTGAGTCTCCTCCTCTGGGAAAGAGGGTTGGGGCATGATGTAGAGGGGAGGGGATGGATGGGAATCACCAGGGAGGAAGGTGGGCAAAGCAAGAGAAAGCTATTTTCAGTATTTCCCAAATCCAAAGGAAGACAGTACACACATGCAGCATAAGTAAAGCTACTACAAAGATTATCACTTCATAACTATTGGTCACTTGGTAACAGATCTTTCATACCATTGGATGGAGAAGATCGTACAATAAAAGAATGTGTTCTTGGCAGTTAAAATAACAATGATTACTCCTTGCTACGTGCTAGGCACTATGCTAAGCACCTCCCACGTACCGTACTATTCAGTCTTTCCCAGAAACTTGTGTGTAAGAGAACTGCCAGAGCTAACCCTGTTTTTAGATACTGAAATTGGCTTAAGGAGTCCAGCTTCAAGAGCTCCTTATTGGGAAACTTGGGAACTGATAGTAATGACACATAACTCAGCACCGTGGGACAGGGCTGCTCAGAATCGGATAGGTTAGTGTTCTCTATTTATTTTTCTTTTAAACTCCTTTTTTCCAACACAGTCATAGACTGAAGTTCAATTTAAGGACTTCACAGCATTGTTCTATTTGAAGAGATTGGAACCCCCTTCACTTCCCACTCACCTCTGCTAAAAGCTCCCCAGGTATTACATAGAAACTGGGGCTCTGAAGATTACAGTTTGAGATACTACTTACCTGAGCTATTACTGGCATTTCACAGTTGAGAAACCTGAGGCCCAGGGAGGGAAGGGATTTGCCCAGAGTCTTGCAGCCTGTCAGGTGCAGAACTGAGCCTAGCACCTTGGTGTCTTGAACTCTGTTTCATGCCACCCCTCTTCCCATCTTGTAAGCATACCTGCAGGTTTAGCTATCTTGGCCCTGCAGAATCAAGATCCTAAACATTAAACGTACTTTTGAACTTACAGAAAATGTTTCTTGAGCCCTACACTCCACCTTGCTCTGAAATACTAGGTATGAATAAGGTGTTATTATGTCCCCTAGAAGCTTCCAGCCTAGCTAAGGATGCTACACAGGAAGTAATAGATACTGAGGGTATATAGTCTGCAATAACTTTCTACACAAATAAAATAAAATTCTAATTTGTTCAGACCCCAATAATACCCAAGAGGATGACATAGAAAAAGATGGTGGGCCGGGGAGTTAGCTCAGTGGTTCCATTGCCTTCCTCGCAAGCACAAGGTCCTGAGTTTGATCCTTGGTAACAACAACAACAAAAAAGATATTGGCATGTATGAAGATACCAGATTGAAACCCATAATTTTTTTTTTTTTTTTTTGGTACCGGAGATTGAACTTGGGTCCTTGGGCTTGCGCAGCAGGCGGTGAAACCACTGAGCTAAATCCCCGGCCCATGAAACCAAATATTTTATAAAATTAATAGGTGCTAATAAAAATATATTAATAAAGCTGGGCATGCTACCACATACCTGTAGTCCCAGCACTTGAGAGGCTGAGGCAGGAGGATTGCCATGAGTCAAGGCAAGCCAGAGCTACATAGTGAGTTCACAGCCAGCCTGAGCTATGGAATGAGACTCAAAAAAACAAAACAAAAAAATCTAGAAAAATAAATATATGGAGCTGGGGATTTAGCTCAGTGGTTCTGCCGCCTGCCTCACAAGTGCAAGGTCCCGAGTTTGATCCCCAGTACCAAAAAAAAGAAAGAAAAATAAATATATAAATAAATAAAAGATACTGATTTTAGACCAGAAAAAGTAAATAAGACTTCGGAAGAAAGGATCCTTGGAGGTACAAGATGAACGGTATTTTAAATAATTTAAATAGAAGCAGCAGCCCTGTCAGAAGGCATACCACAAGCAAAGACAGATGAGATGGCAAAGTCTGTGCCTAATTCTACAAAGTCTTCCTCCCAACCAAGTGTGCATGGGGTCCCAAGAGCTAGTCCCTTTCACTGGCCCATGAAGAATCCCCCCATCCCAGGGGGAGCACATCTTCTAGCCCATGCCTATCCTTCCCTGGGCAGTTCTTTTTCAGCAAACCCCTTCGGATCCTCAACATCCTTCTGCTGCTAGAGGGCGCCGTCATTGTCTACCAGCTGTACTCCTTAATGTCCTCTGAAAAGTGGCACCAGACCATCTCACTGGCCCTCATCCTCTTCAGCAACTACTATGCCTTCTTCAAGCTGCTGCGGGACCGCCTGGTATTGGGCAAGGCCTACTCATACTCAGCCAGCCCCCAGAGAGACCTGGACCATCGGTTCTCCTGAGCCCCTAGTGACCTCAGGGACAACATCCAGGCTTCAGCCAGGGCTCCCTGGCAAGGGGCTGTTGGGGAGGATTGAATAGGGGAAAAACAAAAACAAAAAATCCACCAGAGCTTTGTATTTTTGTTACGTACTGTTTCTTTGATAATTGATGTGATAAAAAAAAAATGTCCTATTTTTATACTCCCAACAATCCTGTGTGCTGTGGTTCTTTCCCTTCTTAACTGTCAGGTAAAGCTCAAACGGGTGGGATTTGGGGCTGAGAAGCTCCATATGTGGCTCCTGGGTTTCTGTAGACTGCCTTCTCCACTGGACTCGGGGTGGGGCAGCACCAGTGGCCATTGTAGTAATTGGTGCTACTGACTGAATGCTCGCTGTGTACCAGAGGCTCCTCTGTGTGTATTTTCATACCTTGTCTAACTTATGACAACCCTAGCAAGTATGTGCTGTCACTACTATAGCTGAACTAGAGCCCAGAGAGCTATAATATGATTTGCGCTTGGTGACACGGCTAGGAAGTGATAGAGCTGGGCATTAAAAAAAAAAACCTGAAAGCTGATATATTGTCCTAGCAAATGTGATGTCTTTTTGCTATTTTTTTTTTCCCGGTACCAGGGATCAAACTCAGGACCTTGTGCTTTCGAGGCAGGCATGGTGTCACTGAGCTAAATCCCCAGCCCACAAATGTGATGTCTTGATGCTCTCAAAATACAGTCACTGCAGCCCTGTTACTATTTACCCCAGATACTATTTAGATGATGAGGATGCTAAGACACAAGCAATACTATGCTGAGCAGAGTAAGGTACGGAGTAGTACAGAGGAGAGAATGGCCAAGGCTCTCTGGCCTTCTGGGAGAAGGGGCTAGTCTGAATTGTATTAGTCAGCTCATAGGTGGACAAGAGGAGGAAAGGCATTGCAAGGAGAGAAAAAGGGCACATGCAATAGTCTGGTGTGTTTGGATTTTTTTTCCAGTACTGGAGATTGAACACTGAGAACACTGAGCTACATCTCCATTCCTTTTTAATTTTTCTTGTGGGACAGAGTCTTACTGTGTTGATCAAACTGGCCTCAAATATGAAATCCACCCTCCTTAGCCTCCCAAGTAGCTAGGATTGTAGGTATGTGCCATTGTACCTGGCTATCCTTGTGTGTTTGGGGAAGGTAAGAAGATTGTGGTTCCTGGAGCAGAAAGGATAAGGAAAGAGTAAGGGTGTGGCTGGAAAGGTCAGCAGAGGCTAGATCAGTGAAGAACAATGACCCTAGGCTCGGGACAGTGTATATGCAGGACCAAATGCTAGAGTGGAAACAAAGCTGCTTGTAGACCCCAGTTTGGTGACGCATACCTATAATTTTCCCTATTCAGGCAGCTGAGGCAGGAGGACCACAAGTTGGAGACCAGCTTGGGTATTAATGAGACCCTGTGTCAAAATAAAAAGCTCTGGGAGTGTAGCTTCATGGTGTAGTGCTTGCCCAGCATGTGCCATGTCCTGAGTTTTATTCCAGCACCACAAAAAAAAGATGCTTAGAAGGTCAGCTGATGAAGCGTTTAGCAACTGGAAAGAGAGATGCAGACAGTAGCCCACATTCCCTGAGTTCTTACTGGCCACAGCATACACAGATGAGCTCAGTGTTGGATGGGAGACAGGTAACACTTTTTTTAGTCCCTCCCACTGTGTTAAACACTGGGATAGTTATAAAGACAAAGATTTGTCCCTTTCTTAGACAATAGGGAGAGATGGACATACCTTGTGAACAAATTAGGGTGTGAAGTGCTAAGGAAAACAAGTGTCCAGGGCACTGGGGAAGCAGAGAGGACAGGTACCCTGATTAGAAAGATAGCCTTCTTTGAAGAACTGATAGCTAAAGTGGGTCGTGAAAATGAATAGCCGTACATGGTCACGGAGAGGAAGAGAGACCATTGCATTAGAACAGGGAACAAAATAAAAGCACAAAAGAAGATTAAAAAACTAGGAAAAAGGGCCGGGGATTTAACTTAGTGGTTTCACTGCCTGCTGCATAAGTGCAAGGTTCCGAGTTCGATCCCTGGTACCAAAAAAAAAAAAAAAAGTTTTGGGCCGGGGATTTAGCTCAGTGGTTCTGGCACCTGCCTCACAAGCACAAGGTCCCTAGTTTGATCCCTGGTACCAAAAAAAAAAAAAAAAAAAAAACTAGGAAAACGTGGTTCTGATAAGGACCAGCCTATGTGTCTGATTGAAATGTTTGGACATTACCCAAAAAGAGGAAGTGGGAAGTTGCTAAGCAAAGGAGTGACCCTGTCAGATCTCTGCTTTTAAGGAGATAGGTGGGAGTGGTAGTGGGGAGACCTGTGAGGAGGCACACAAAAGAGAATGATGAGGACCCGACTTCGATCCCTGGTACAAAAAAAAGAAAACATTGCCTGGCTCTGTGTATTTAGGTGGAGGACAGGAGGGTTGGCATGTCATTGTGCAAAAAAGAAGACCTAATAGGTACCAGCCATAAATTAATTGATTCAAGAGGCACAGGAATGCTGGGAGTCTCAATTTCCTTATCATTAAAAAGGGATTATATCCCTTGCTCTGTAACTCACCTGTCCCGTTTGTTGTTTGTTTGTTTATTCAACACCCAAGTGTCAAAATACCCAAACCTGCAATCTTCCTGCCTCAGCCTCCAAAGTAGCTTGAATTATAGGCATGTTCCACAACACCTTGTTCTCTCAAGTCCAGGGCCTTGCATATGGTAAATATGAGCCTTACCAGTGAGCTATAAACGCCAGCCTCTATTTTCTCTATTTCTGAGCTTCCAATGAGATTGCAGGGGGGTTTTTGTTTGTTTTTTGTTTTGTGGGTACCGGGCATTAAGCTCAGGACCTTGTGCTTGCAAGGCAGGCAACAGCGCCACTGAGCTAAATCCGTGGCCCGAGACTGCAGTTTTAACTAGGGTTTTGGGTGGTAGACAGAAAACCTGGATTTAGTCTTGACTTCTTCCTTTCCTTATCTCTTATAGCCTTGAGCACGTCCCCTCTCCAGATGATTCCTTATTCATAATTAGCTCAAGGTGTATAATTGGCCTTAATTATAAAAAAAGTTTTGGGAGACGGAGGCCACACTTTAAAGAAGAAATAGTAGCAGAGGGTTGGGGATTTAGTTCAGTGGCACCGTGCCTGCCTCGCAAGCGCAAGGTCCTGAGTTCAATCCTAGATACTTGGGGGAATAAAAAAGGTTCTCATAATAGAAATAGTAACAGAAACAGCTGAGAACTTGGTATGCTTAACTTTTTTTAGTACGTATTACTCCAGTAGCTTCTTTCCTATTCCATCTCTATTGTCGACCATTAGTGGTTGCATTCTTTTTAATGCGTGTCTTTGGTATAATCTAGGTAAGAGGGGGTGGGGAGGAAGAACGCGTTTTAACCCGGGGTGGAATGTCCGTTTCGGGCTGCCGTCCTGCAGATCCGCCATATTGTTTGCTGAAGCTACCGCTGAAGCAGCTACTGCTGAAGCTGCCTCCGCTGCCGCCGCTACCGCCGCTACCGCCGCTACCGCGGCCAAGTCTGAGCGAGCGGAGCGGCGATGGGTGAGTAGGGAAACCAGGCGATTGGGTAGTCGGGCTGAGAAAGTCTTGGGCATGGGGTCTGGCAAGAGCCTGTTTCTGGTGTGAGGAAAATGTTTGAAGCCGCTTCAGGAAGACCTAAGGAGAGAAACCAGGCCGGAGTGCCCCTCAGGCCAGTTTGGGGCTGGACTAGGGCCTCTCCCGAAGCAGTCGGAGGCTGGGTCCGGAGACACCTTGGAAAACCTCGGGCCAGAGCCCACGCGTTCGGAGGTGTAGGAATGGACCTAACCTCCGCCCTGCGCCAAGACCGGGGCTGGGGGACTGGCTGCTCTGGCTGCAGGCCTGGGCGCCGCTGAGGGAGCCTTTCCCGGCGTGTTTGGCGGTCGCGCTTCGTGACTAGATTTAATGGCTCCTCTGAACTCAGGTAGTCCTACCTATGTCTCAGAGTAGAGTCCTTTTGTCAGGGAACGCCAGGCAATCCAGCTTCGGACCGGTAATCAGGGGTAGCCAGGCTGGCGGCAACTTCGCCCGCTGAAGGCCAGAACTTCCCCAGTCGAGGCGGAAACAGGGTGGTTCGGTTGGGCTCAGCCTTCGTAGTATTAGAAAACCAACTGTCAAGCCCTCTTGGCCGCATATACGTAGGGGACTTCATGTTTCTGAGAAAAAGAGAGACCTGTTGATCATTTTGTATCTGGCAGGGGCTCTGCCCAGAGAATATGATTGTGAAGATTTTGGATTTAGAAACAAAACCTGGAGTGGTAGATCCTCTGCCGCCTTAAAGGCTTAAATTTGCTAAGTTTTATGTGCAGGCATTGTTTTGGCTGCCTTACATGTCTGTTTTGCCTAATTTGTTCAACCTAAAGACATAGGTACTGCCGTTTTGCAGATGGGAAAAATGAAGCTTAGGTAAAGTAACTTACCCAAGGTCACACAGTTAGTGGTTAAACCAGGGTGAATACTCCAGAGCTGGTAGATAATGACTGCTGCTGTTTATGGCCTGGACCTCTAGTGGGTGGGCCAGAAGAAGGAGAAAGAAAGCTTTTAACCCTACAACAAAGTTGTAAAGGTGTTTTTGCTTGTGGGCACACATTGAAATCTTTAGTCTGGATGAAACCCAAAAAATCCCAACTATTTTTTTCCCTACTGTTGTGTAATGATATTCTAATGGTATTCTAGAATTTTATTTGATTTCTGATCCTGATGAAACATAAATCATTCCCTCGAGCTGCATTACAATCAGATCTGGTATTATAATCTGACCTGCCACTTCCTACCTCTCATGGAGAGCAGTCACTTAACAGATGAAACTGCATATAGAAAGCATCTAGGGCCAGGGATTTAGCTCAGTGGAGCCGTGCCTCCTGACTCACAAGTGTACCATTCTGAATTCAATCCCCCGTACAAAAAAAGAAAGAAACCATCTAGCACAGTCCACAATAAATGTTACTTTCCTTCATTTCTTACTTTCCTTTCCTCATCTCTGAAAAGAGGGAGAGTATTATCAAGATATTTGGAGACTAAGATGACACATTGTTTGGAGCTTAGTAAGGGTTCTGTAAATTTCAAAACAAAATCATTTCCACCTCCAATAATGTTAGTCCCTTACCCATAAGCACTCTGGCTTCCAGAAGCCTCTGGAAATGATAAGCCCTCTTTTTAATACCTACAGCTTTATGTATCATTGAAATTTTTAGTGGGCTGTGAGTGTGTAGCTCAGTGATAGAGTCCTTGCCTATTATGTCTGAGGCCCTGGGTTCAGTCTCCAGCATAGCAAAAAAACAGTGAGGAAAAAAAGAAAAAACTTTAGCTTTTATGTTTTGTTTTGTTTTTTTCAGTATCAGGACTGGAACTCAGGAACTTGTGCTTCCCAGGCACCACTGAGCTACATCCCCCACCCTAGGCTTTCTTTGTTTTGGTGGGGGGTGGGTTGGTACTGGGGATCAAACTCAGGACCTTGTACTTTCGAGGCACCGGCAGTACCACTGAGCTAAACCCCTGGCCCTAGGTTTTATGTTATAGCAAGACTTTGTACTCTTAGTTTCAGGAATCTGAGTTCCCTCAAAAGGAAGAGGGAAAGAGCTGATTTTTGTTAAGCTTAGTGAAATAAATTTTTACAGATTGAGACGACATCAGAGAAGATAACATAGCTAATAAACACCAAAAACACTAGTTTTGTTTTATTTTCTTGCTATGCCCCCTACCCCCCACCCCCCGTTACTGCGTTTTGAACTCAGGACTAACCTGCATTGGGTTAGGCTCACATTTGCAATCTTTTTTTTTTTTTTTTGGTGCTGGGGATCGAACTGTGGACCTTGTGCTTGCAAAGCAGGCAGCTAAATCCCCAGCCCCTGCAATCTTTTTTTTTTTTTTTTAAGTAAATACTTTTTTTTCTTTTGGTACTGGGGATCGAACTCAGGACCTAGTGCTTTCAAGGCAGGTGCTGGAACCAGTAGTCTAAAGCCAGGTAACTTCTCTCACCTTCTTTATCCAAGGTAGTTTTGGTTGTCCCATTTACAGTGACGAACTGAGGTTTTGAGATTAAGTAACTAGCACCCTTTTGGGTGCTGGGGATACTACCCTCACCTCATTTCACTGCCTTTTAAGTGTATTCTCCTTCAGCTCTGGCCTTATGTCCTATACCAGTGATGGTGAACCTTTCAGAGCTTTCAGTGATAACAAATAGCCCACTCCAGCACACATGCCATAGATTTGCCATCACTGTCCCATACTATAGTGCCAGACTTCACAACCCTTAACAGACCTTTGTAGTGATTTCTTTTCCATTAATAGTACTATATGGGTGATGCTTGTACCCCTGGAAGTTGCTTTATCTACTCTCCCTAGCAAAGACTTAAACCTCATGGGTCTTGACAGAGATACTGCTTGTTTTATCACCCTTCCCACGTTCTTTTGCTAGCTAGGTATTGTATCAGGCAGCCCCTCCATAATCCCAGGGGTTAGATCTTGTTTAATACAAACCCTAAAGCAGTCATTGTAATTCTATCTCCCAGGAAGGTGGTTGATTTAGGCATAGACATATGATGCAGTTCTGGCTAATTAGGTGTGAAGTGAAGCCTGGAGAGTTTCTGGAGTAGCCTTCCTTAAAAGTAATTTGCTAGGGCCAGGGGTGCGGCTTACTGGTGTGGTGCCTGCCTGGCAAGCGCAAAGTCCTGAGTTTGATCCCCAGTACCGAGAAAAAAAAAAAAAGTAATTTGCTAGTTTTTTAAATTATTTTTTTGTTCTTCTTGTTGTTGCCAGTTTGTATTTTAACCCATGCTTCCCCGAACTGAGACCTTCAAAAAAAGACAGGAAAGCTATAATAATAATAATAGTCAATGCTTATGTGGAACCTACTAAATGCTAGGCATTCTTACATGTACATTACTCATTTAATTCTCTGTTTCTCATGTTTTAGTTCAGGAAACTGAAACATAGAAAGATTCAGTAACTCAGGCAAGGTCATGTAACACATTACAGCTTTTCTGTCAACAACAGACTGTCATTATGATGTTAGTCCCGTAAGATTATAATGGAGTTGAGCTAGGTGTGGTGGCACCTGCCTGTAATCCCAGCACTAGGGAGGCTGAGGCAAGAGGATCCCTGGGAATTCAAAGCCAGCCTGAAATGCATATCGAGAGCTGTCTCAAGAATACAGAACAAAACAAAAAAAAAGATTATAATGGAGTTGAAAAATTCTGGTTGCCTAATGAACAAATAGCTGAAGAAACTTTTGCAGACCATAACAAACTCCTTTAAAAATTTGAAAACAGGTATTGTGGAGCATGTTTATAATCCTAGCTACTTGGGAGGCTGAGGCAGGAGGGTTGCAAGCTCAAAGCAAGCCTGGGCAACTTAGTGAGACTTTGTCTCAAAAATTAAAAAAAGAGGAAGGTGTAGGGATGTAGCTAAGAGCTAGAGCACCCTCAGGTTTGATTCTCAAAAACAGCTTGAAAATGTGGATCAAAACACCAAAAGTTTGTGGGGTTTTTTGGTACTGGGAATCAACAAAAGTTTTCACTTATAGGAATATTCACAGTATGTTATTTGCTTATGTCAGTCTATAAGGGAAAAAAGAAACCAAGCAAACCACCACGGTCATACTTACATACTTATGAAAAGAATGACACCCTCCTCAAGAGCCTCAGGCACGTCCTTCAAGAGTTATTCCAAAAGAAAGCATTATCATAGATGACAGGGCCATGCATGTTACTTCCAATGGGATAAGCTGTGGAGGCAGAAGATAGTGATGTTGATGATCCTGACCTGTATTGGCTTCGATTTGTTTTCTATTTGAAGTAAAGGGAATTGAACACAGGGCCTTGTGCATGGCAGGCAAGTGCTCTACCATTGTGCTACATACCCATCCCTAATGTGTTTATGTCTTAGTTGGTTTTTTTTTCTGGTACCGGGGATGGAACTCAGGACCTTGTGCTTGCCTGGTAGGCAGTGGATATGTCTTAGTTTTTAACAAAAAGTTAAAAAGTGAAAAAGGAGATACGAGGTAAAGAAAGAAAATATTTTTATACAGCTATAAAATGTGTTTATGTTTTACTACTATAAAAGAGCCAAAATTTTTTTTTGTTGTTTTGTTTTGTGGTTTTTTTGGTACCAGGGATCAAACTCCGGACCTTGCGTTAGCAAGGCAGGTAGTGGAACCACTGAGCTAAATCCCCGGCCCTTTTTTTTTTTTTTTTTTTTTGGTACCAGAGATCGAACTCAGGACCTTGTACTTGCAAGTCAGGCGCGTGCCACTGAGCTAAATCCCTGGCCCATGGCCTTGAATTTATGATGATCCTCCTGCCTCAGCTCCCAAGCGCTGGGATTATAGGCATGTGCTACTTACTTCACCTGGCTACTGCAGCAGTTGCTAGAACACAAACATGATCTTGTCACTTTACTACTTAGCTTGGGAACCTTCCCAGACTCCTAAAAAAATTTTTTTTGGGGCTGGGGATTTAGCTCAGTGGTGCTGCCGCCTCCCTCACAAACTCAAGGTCCTGAGTTCAATCCCTGGTACCACAAAAAATAAAAGAAAAAAGAAAAAACATTTTTTTTTTCTTTTCTCAGTGTTGGAAATCAAACCCAGGGCCTCACGCATGCTAGGCCAGCACTTTACTACCGAGCTACATCCCCAGCTCAAATTCTAAAATCATTCCATATTCACAGGATGTGGCATTTAAAGCTTTCTATAACCTTTCTAGTCTTACTCTGTTTAACATTTCTTAAAAATTTATTTATTTATTTATTTATTTTTGCTACCGGGGATCAAACTCAGGACCTTGCGCTTTCGAGGCAGGCAGTGGAACCACTGAGCTAAATCCCCAGCTCTTTTTAACATTTATTCCTAGATTTTCTCCTTTGTACATACCCATTCCTGGTGGAGAAAGTGACAATAACCCTTTCTTTCCTACTCATTTTTCACTATAGATATTTCCAGAATGTTTTTCAAGATATAAATGCCAGCTTCATGGACTTTTCCCATATACTTTATGTCTTTTCAGTTGGAAGTAAACTGTCCTGAATTCTATAGCACTTTGTTCCTACCTTTCTTTCTGAGACAGGATCTTGTGTAGTTCAGGCTAGCCTTGAACTCACTATCTGGCTCCAGCTGGTCTCAAACTCGCAGCGATCCTCCTACTTCAGCCTGCCGACTCCTGGTATTACAGGCATGAACCAACACATCTGGCTGTTCTTACCTTTTCATATAGCCCTTTTCACTTCCTTTCTTGTATGACAGTTATTTCATTCTGAATAATTTATTCTTTGACCAGTTAATCTCCAGAACCTTATTTCTAAAATAAGGTGGTTATAAGAATTGATTGGGGGAGCTGGGGATTTAGCTCAGTGGTTCCACTGCCTGCCTTGAAACCGCAAAGTCCCAAGTTCAAAGTACCGGGTACCAAAAAAAAATAATTGATTGAGGTATGTCTGTAAAACATTTCGTTTTTTCTTTTTTTTTTTTTCCTTTTTTTTTTTCTTGGTACCAGGGATCGAACTTGCGTCCTTAAGCTTGCAAGGCAGGCAGCAACACTGAGCCAAATCCCTGGCCCTCCTTTTTCTTTTTTTGAGACAGAACCTTACTATACAGTTCAGGCTGGCCTTGAACTCACTATGTAGGCCAGCCTGGGCTCAAACTCCAGTGATACTCCTGCCTCAGCCTCCCAAGTGCTAGGATTACAGGAGTACACCATGCCCAACTTGTAAAACAGTTCTGCTTGGTACATGGCACATGGTAAATACTGAACTATTTTCTGTTAGACACTTAGTAAACAAAGTGATGGCTGATAACTAGTAGTTGTTTTCACTTTGTAAGCAAATAAAGGGACTCCTGATAACTAATAGCTGTTAGTCATTTAGTAAACAAAGTATTTTCTGTTTGTCAGGCCCCTTAGTAACTATAAAGATAAATCAATTGGTCTTTGTCTTTGAAGGAACAGTAGAAACATTATGACGGGGAAATACATCTATGTATGTGTGTAATTTTTTTGTGTGGCACTGGGAATTTAACTCAGAGCCTTGCACATGCTAGGTAAATGCTTTACCACTTAGCTACAAGCTCAGCCAGTGAGCTATATCCCTGGCCCACTAGAAGCATATTATGGGTTTTGGGGATTTTTTTTTTTTTTGAGACATGATCTCACTATCCAGTCCAGGGTGGCCTTGAACTCACTATGTATCCTAGCCTGGCCTTGAACTCATGGCCATCCTCCTGCCTCAGTCTCTTGAGTGCTAGGATTACAGGCATGCACCACCATGCCTGGAAAGAAGCACATTATGAATATCTGAGACTCCTATTTTTAAGAGTTAGGTGTACCACAGTTACTCATTAATTTTCAGCAAATTTTTGAGTGTTCAATATGTGGCAGGGTTTGTCCTAGGACCTAAAAATATAGTGGTGAACAAAACAGACAAAAAGCTGTCTTTTTGGTGAAATCCCCGAGTTTGTATTCTAGTAGATAATTGAGTGAAATAAACCAAATTGAAACTGGCAGGTGAACTGTAGAGCTCCATTTCCTATTTACTAAGTTCCAGCCAATTGTTACCATGGGAGAACATGGGTCTAGTGTTGCTTTACCACATAATTTCTTATTCCTTTCTACAATCCCTCTCCGTCTTTTTTTTTTTTTTTTTTCTGTTTTGAAGCTAGAAATCTAAAGCTGGATGTGGTGGTCCACACCTATATCCCAGCAATGAGGAGGCTGAGGCAGGAGGTTCTCTGTAAGTTTGAGGCCAGCCTGGGCAACATAGTAAGTTCGAGGATAGCCTAAACTATATAGCGAGACCCTCTCTCAAAAAGTAGAAGTCTAGGGGCTGGGGATTTAGCTCAGTGGTTCTGCTGCCTGCCTCGCAAGCGCAGGGTCCCAAGTTCGATCCCTGTTACCTTAAAAAAAGGGCAGAAAAAAATAGAAGTCTGGAGTTTAGGCTGGGTTTGTAGCTCAGTGGTAGAGTATTTGCCTAGCACGTGCAAGGACCTGGACTTGAAGGGAAGAGAGTCTCTGGATTTTAACAAAATGTGGATATTAACTGAGCTTTGTGTTACAAGTTGAACTTTTTTTCCTTTGCTTGCTCTACTGGGGATTGAACATAAGGGGGATTGAACCAGAGCCTTGTTCATTCTCAACAAGCACTCCATCACTGAGCTACATCCTCAACCCTTTGTTTTGTTTGGATTTGGTTTTTTTTTTTTTTTTTCCTTGGTACCGGAGATTGAACTCAGGATCTTGCGCTTTCAAGGCAGGCACCGGAACCACTGTTGATTTGGGTTTTTGAGACAGGGTCCAGGTTAGTCTTGAACTCACTATAGTCTAGGCTAGCCTCAAACTCAGGTGATCCTCCTGCTTCAGCCTCCACTGCCATGCTCACCCCTTTGTATTTTATTTTGAGACAGGGTCTCACTATGTTACCTAGGCTGGCCTTGAACTGTAGCTCTTCCTGCCTCAGCCTCAGAGTGCTGGAATTTCAGACATGTGCTACCACACCCAGCTATGAATACTTCTTAGTCTATATTATACAGATTTCTGTGTATTTGAAATAACATTTTTATGGGATAAAGACAAACATTATTAAATGTCTAGATGATAAGAGCTTTAGAGATTTAGTAGGTATTAAGTCATACACATTTGGAGAAAGATTCACAGAAATTCTAAATTCATTTATTAAATAATGTAGATAATCTTTTGGGGGTGGTACTGGGGATCAAACTTGGGACCTTGAGCTTGTGAGGCAGGCAGCAGCACCACTGAGCTAAATCTCCGGCCCAATAATGTAGATAATCTAAATTTTGGTTGATACAGTTCTTAGCTGGTCAGTACGTTCTTTTATTATGTCAAGTACTGAGTTCTTGTTCTTGAGGAGCTTAAAATTCAGAGGTATCAGCACTGTGATTTTCTTGTTCCACTTGTGCTTGAATTACTAACATTTTTTCAGTCATTTTCTTCATAGGACTGTAAGTACTCATTCATTTTGTGAATGTTAAATTAAACCTTGATAATTTGTAAACCCACTTAATTAGTTACATAGTCTATAGAATGCTGTAGTATGTTAAATATAAATGAACTAGTATCATCATCTGCTTGAAATAACTTCCAGTCTTCAAGAAAACTTTGCCATCTGGCCAACAGTAGTAATAGGGTAATAAGTATATCAAACATTAGTAAGGCTTGTATGTGTCTCCCTTTCTCAAAAGGGGCAGTCCAGAGTGCTATACATGCATATGGTAAGGGGATCCAACCCAGCCTAGAGGAATCAGGGAAAGTCTTTAAATTGAGACCCAGTTCTTAGTAGGGGAGGGAAAGAGAAAGAGTAGTTCAGAAGCAAGATTGATGGACCTGTTAGATTAGTAATGTATGAATTCATGTTTGGGCTTTATCCTGAAGATAGTGAAATACCATTGAAGGGCTTTAATCTCACAAGTCACATGACATTTTTTCCCCTGCTATGTAGTCCAGGCAGGCCTTAAACTCACTATGCTGCCCAGGCGGCCCTTGAACTCTTAATCCTCCTACCTCGACCTCCTGAGTGCTGGGGTTACAAGTATGTATCACCATTCCCAGCTCCAAGTAGGAAATTCTCTTTAAATAGTGTGTAGTCCTAGCAAGACATGATGTTGGCCGCAACTGAGGTGGTAAATAGTACAGAATAAGAAGAATGTGAATCAAAAGGACTTGATTATTAATGTCATCTGGTGGTTGAAGCTGAGTAGGGTCAGGAATCTGGCATAACCCATGGGCCTCCTTGCTTTGAGCAGCAGAATGGATAGTGATGCTGTTAACTGAGATGAGTTTAAATTTGGATATTTTGGTATGTCTCAAAACTCCAAGGGAATGTGTCCAAAAAGCAGTTGAATATAGAAGTCTGGAACTCAAGAGTGAGGCCTGGAAGGGAATAAGAGGGAGAGGGAGGAGGGAATAAGGGTGAGTAATGAGAGGTGGATATATCAAAATATATGCTTTGAAATCCAATGTTTTATAAAATTAATAGGCACTGATAATAAAAAGGGGGGGGGGAGACTGAGGCCTGGAAGTGGAAATAGAGATTTGAGCATCTCTATATTTATTTATCTCAATATGGTAATTAAAACCATAGTCAATGATAGCACTTAGGAAAAATGTGTGTCTAGAGGGACCGGCTAAAGAGAGAGAATGGGCTTGGAGATGTAGTTCAGGGTTAGACCATGTGCTTGCCATGTGTGAGGCCCTGGGATCAATCCCCAAAACCAAAAAATAAAAATAAAGGCAAAAATAAATAAATAAATAAAATAAAGGCAGAACCTCAAGATGCATCAGCTATAATGTGTAGAAAGGAGGGAAACAGAATGCTAAATTGGAGGAAGAAAACAGAGTGATACCAGTAATATCTCAAAAACCAAGGGACAGAGAGTATTTCAAGAAGGTTGTCAGGGTTGAATGCTGCCAAGAAGACAAGCCAAAAAACAAAACAAAACTGAAAAGGTGGCCAGGCATGGTGGCCCCCGCCTGTGATGCCAGGACTTGGGAGGCTGAAGCAGGAGGATCACAAGTTTGAACCCAACCTGGGAAATTTAGCAACTTAGTGAGACCTTATCTTAAAATAAAAGAAGGGATGGGGATGTACCTCAGTGTGAAGGCCCTGGGTTCAGTCCCCAGTACTGGAAGAAAAAAACAAAAACAAAAGAACTAGGAAACTACACAACTACCTACCAATAATTCCACTCCTAGGTGTTTACTCAGGGAAAGTGAAAATGTAGGTGCCTAAAAAGATTTGTACAAAAAAAAAAAAAAAAAGAAAGAAAGATTTGTACAAAAATGTACATAGCAGTGCTATTATAATAGCCAAACCTGCAACCCAACCTGGACAGTTTAACCAGATCCTGCCTCAAAATAAAAAAGGCTGAAAAAATTTTAAAAGGCTGAGGATGTTCAGTGTGAAAGCCTTGGGTTTACTCCCTGGTACTGGGGGAGGGGGATGAGAGAAGAGAGGCAAACTGTTTTAAGAAGTGGGTATAAGGATAGAAGAAGCAAATTATGAGGCTCTTGTAATGTCCGGGCGAGAAAATTATGAAGACCTGAATTAGACACTGGTGGCAGGAATGAAGAGAAAGAGACAGAGTCCAAAAATAATTAGGAAATAAAGCCACCCACTCTAGGTGTTTGGATGTAAGAACAGGCATAAGTGAAATGGATTTGTCAAGGATTGTTATTCTCCAGTTTCTGGGGGATTTTTTTTCCCTTTCCTTTTTTTTTTTTTTTTTTTTAATATTCTGTGACAGAGTATTGCTGTGTAGTTCAGGTTGCCCTTGAACTTGTGGTAGTCCTCCTGTTTCAGCTTCCAGGCCTGCTTTTTAAAAAATTTTGTTTGTTTTTTCAGACAGGGTCTTGTTCTGTAATTCAGGCTGGCCTTGAACTCACTATGTTCCCTAGGGTGCCCTTTTTTAAAATTTATTTATTTTTGTGCTGGGGATCCAACTCCAGACCTTGCACTTGTGAGGCAGGCTGTGGCACCACTGAGCTAAATACCTCAGCACTTTTTTTTTTTTTTTTGAGACAGGGTCTTGCTATGTAGTTCAGGCTGGCCTTGAACTCATTATGTAACCCCAGCTGGCCTCCAACTTGGGGCAATCCTCCTGCCTCAGCGTCTGGAGTGCTGGGATTACAGGTATGCACCACTACGCCCATCCAGTTTTTGGCTTTAAAAGCTGAAATATGGCCGGGGATTTAACTCAGTGGTTTTATCACCTGCCCCGCAAAGCGCAAGGACCCAAGTTCAATCCCCAGTACCAAAAAAAAAAAAGCTGAGATATGTTGTTATATATCTGTAATCCATTATTATAACAGTGTCTCTCCACTTTTTGGTTTGTGTGTTCAGATAAAACCCAGGCAAGGCCTATTATATGGTAGGGAAATACCACATTTCCCTGAAAATAAGACCAGGTCTTATATTAATTTTTGCTCCAAAAGATGCAATAGGACTTCTTTTCAGAGAATGTTTTATTTTTTTTCATGAACAACAATCTACATTTATTCCTGCAGAAAAATCTACATTTATTCAAATACAGTCATGTTATCATCCCCATTCATCATCATAGCTCTCCAAACCCCAAATTTGAGCCTGAATTTCTTACAACTTCATTTCCTGTTGAACCATTGTCCCCAATCTCTCATGTCCAGCAATAGTGCTGTCCTTAAGTGAGCACTTCTTGTCCATGTAGCCTGCTCACAGTGCATTGGCAACATAGCTGTCAGTAATTTTAGTATATGTGCTGCTGAAGCCAGCACAGCTGTCAGTGATTTTACCCCATGAATTCTTCACCCAAGTCACAATCTTTTTGTGGGCTAGACTTCAGTTTCCATTAAATCAAAGGTTAATTGAAGACCTATGAGACAGAAGTGGCAACAAAAATGATGACAGTTAAAAATGATGGCCCACACAAAAGCAATGAAAAATTGCAGGCATCAAAATTCAGAAAACATTTATTTCACACCAGTACATTATTAAGTACATTTGTTACAACACAATGTATTGAAATACGGGGATCCATATTAGACCCAACCACATCTGTTCATTATCAAGTGCGCACGTTATTCATGCGTTGTGTCTGTAGTTTGATTGGTCATTTGGCAATAAGTCTGGAGTACATCTGTTTACATAGGTGTTTACTTCTTGTCCAAAGGTACCCACTTGGGTATTTATAAATATTAACTATATATTATCACTTATTTTAAGTATTGATGTTAATGTTTATATTTAATTGTATATTAATATTTTATAATTCATTATGTCCATTGTGTGTTGCAACAGACATGCTAAATGTATCCATCTGGCTGATGATCTTAACTGGGGCTTATTTCTGGGGTAAGGCTTACCCCACAGCATCCTGAAAAATGGTAGGACTTATTTTCTGGCTAGGTCTTATTTTGGGGAAAATATGGTAAGTCATATATCTTCATATTTCTTTTCTTTTTTTTTTTTTTGGTACTGGGGATCAAACTCGGGTCCTTGCACTTGCACAGCAGGCGGCGAAACCACTGAGCTAAATCCCTGGCCCTTCATATTTCTTAATACTTTCTTTTTCTTTTATATTTTAATCTTTTAAATTGGTATATAATGTACTTATTTCTGGGGTATAGAAAGATAAATATGTAATTCAGTATATGTATGTAATGTGTAATGATGAAATCAGGGTAGTTAGCATTTCTGGTTGGTTTTTTGTTTTTTGGGGTTTTTTTTGGTACCAGGGATCAAACTCTGGGACCTTGTGCTTGTGAGACAGGAGCCAGAACCACTGAGCTAAATCCCTGGCCCTGTCATTTCTGTTTTTTTCAACAACTTTTCTCCAGTTTATCCTGTGTGTCAGAAACAAAGCTTCATACTTTTCTATTGATATTAAACTATAGCATAAATTGTTGTAGACTGTAATTACTCTACTATACTATAGAACACCAGAAAGAATTCCTCTTTTCTATTTGCATTTTGGTACCTGATGTCTAATCCCCCCATACCCTACCTTTGCAGTCTCTAGTGATTGCTGTTACATTCTCTTTTATGAGGTCAGTTTTTTGTTTTTTGTTTTTTTTAAAGCTTCTACAAATGAGTGAGAACATACAGTATTCACCTTTCTGTGCATGGCTTATTTTACTTAAGATATTCCTCTAATATCCACTTTCCACAATTGATGGGATTTCAGTCTTTTTTTTTTTAATTTCAGTCTTTTTTAATGGCCGAATAATATTCTATTACCTATATAATCTCACTTTTTTTTTTCTTTTTTCTTTTTTTTTGGTACCGTGGATCAAACTCAGGACCTTGTGCTTTCGAGGCAGTCGCAGTGCCACTGAGCTAAATCAAATCCTGGCTATATCTCATTTTCTTTATCCATTCATCAGTTGGTGGACACCTTGCTGTCTATAAATGAAGTGTGGAGATCTCTTTGACATAATGACTTAATTTCCTTTGGATGTATACCCAGTATTGGAATTGCTGGATCATTGTCTTAGTTATTTTTCTCTTGTTGCTGAGACAAAATACCCAACACCTAAAGTTAAAGGGGGAATAGTTTATTTGACTTACAGTTTGTAGAGGTTTTATTCCATAATCAGCTGGCTCCAAGGCATGGTGGATAGAAGATAGGCATTGCAGAAGAGAGACAACATGGCATGCACAAGATAGCAAAGGCAACAAGGGACCTTAGCAGCATCTTTCTGCCCCTTTTATCTTATTCAGACTACTTAGGGTGGGTAGCCCTCACACCCTTAATCCCTGTCCCGTCGTAGCTAGCCTCACCATGAATCAATCACACACTGGATTCAGCCACCTCCAAAACAGCCTATGACCACATGAGGCTTTGGGGGGACATCTAGACACAAACCATAATAATCATATAGCAAGTTTCCCTTTTCTGTATTCTGATCAGCATTTGTTACTAGCATCATCATTATTATTATTATTATTATTATTATTATTATTGAGACAGGGTCTCACCGTGTAGTTCAGGCTGGCCTTGAACTCACTATGTAGCCAAGGTTGGCCTCAAAGTCATGGCATTTCTCTTTCCTCAGCTTCCCAAATGCTGGGATTACAGGTGTGCACCACCATGCCCAATTTATATTGCATTCAATTTTGTGTGTGTGTATATATGCATGTGCACACACCCACAGTAGTAAGGATTTAACCCAGGGCTTTCACATTGAGCTATTTTCCCAGCCGTTTTTTGTTGTTGTTGTTTTTTTGTATCTGGGAAGGAACTTGGGTCCTTGCACTTGCACAGCAGGTGATGAAACCACTGAGCTAAATCCCCGGCCCCCCAGCCGTTTTTTTTACTTTTTATTTTTGAGACATAGTCTTGCTAGGTTGTTAAATTGCCCAGGCTGGGCTCAAACTTGTACTCCTCTTGCCTCAGCCTCTCAGAGTGCTGGAATTACATACAGGCGTGCACCACCATGACCAGCTGTTTCTCTCTCTCTCTCTCTCCCCCTCCCCCTCCCTCCCTCCCTCCCTTCCTCTTTCTTTCCTTCCTTCTTTTCCTTTGTGCTATACTTGGAACGGAACCAGTGCCTCCACACTGAGGTACATCCACATCTCTTTTTTAAATTTTATTTATTTATTTATTATTAAATTTTTTTAGACCAGGGATCGAACTCAGGACCTTGTGCTTGCAAGGTAGGCGCAGCGCCACTGAGCTAAATCCCCAGCTCTTTTGTGTATTTTTTAACCTTGAGGCAAGGGTAAGTTACACAATATGGACTTGAATTTGTGATCTCCTATTTCATTCTCCTTAAATGCTTGGATTATAGAGGTAGGTTTTTTGTTTTATTTTGTTTTCTCTTTGCAGTACTAGGGATCTAGCCTAGGGGCTGTACTACTGAGCTGCATCCTCATTCACATTTTTTGGGTTTTGTCTTGTTTTGAGACAGGGTCTCACTAAATTGCTGCAATGCCCAGGCTGTGTTCAAGCATGCTTTCCTCCTTCCTGAGCCTCCCAAAGTGCTGGAGTTACAGATGTGTGCAAACATGTCTGGTTTGAGGAGGTTTGTTTGTTTGTTTTTGGTGCCAGTATCAAACTCAAGACCTTGCACTTGTGAGACCTTGCACTTGCGAGGCAGGCGCTGTGCCGCTGGGCTAAATCCCTGGCCCAAGTTTTGGGAGTTTTTTGAGACAAGGTTTCACTATGTAGTCCAGGCTGGCCTTGGATTTGCACTCCTGCCTCATCCTCTGGAGTGCTGAGATTATGAGCATTTGCCACCATCCCTGGTTGTGGTATGTTTTTTTGTTTGGTTAGTTTTTGTTTTGTTTTGTTGGAGACAGGGTCTCAGTATGGAGCTCAGGCTGGCCTTCAACTCATTATATAGCCCAAGCTGGCCCCGAACTCCAGGTGATCCTCCTGCCTGAGATTACAGATATCTATCACTACAACCAGCATATAGTATGTTTTCAAGTCAGATGCTTCCCAGCAACATCATACCCAGACTGGGTTTAGTCCCTAGTGCTTGGGGGGAAAAATCAGTTGCTGTCTTGCCTCTAGCTTTGTTCTTTTTGCTCATGGTTGCTTTGGCTATTTTGGATCTTTTGTGATTCCATTTGAGTTTTAGAACTTTTTTAAAAAAAATTTCTGTGAAGAATATCACAGTTGTTTGTTTTTTTCTCCTTACTTTTTTTTGTTTTGTTTTGTTTTTTCAGACAGGTTTTTCGCTGTGTAGTCCAAGCTAGCCTTGAACTCTTGCCTCAGCTACCACACCATGCTCTTTTCCTACTTTGTGTGTGTGTGTGTGTGTGCGCGCCATCTTCAATAGCTTTCTTCCGTGTTTTTAATTTATTTTCTTTCTTTCTTTCTTTTTTTTTTTTGGTTTTTGGTTTTTTGAGACAAGGTCTCACTACATAGTTTAGGCTGGGCTTGAACTCAATATGTAGCCCAGGCTGGCCTCAAACTCATGATGATTCTTCTACTTCAACCTCCCAAATGTTGGGATTACAGGTGTGGTGTGGCATGCACCACCATGGCTGGCTAGTATTTTTAATTATCATTGTAGAAGTCTTTCACTTCCTTGGTTAAATTTATTCCTAGACTCTTGTGTGTGTGTGATTATTGTGAATGAGATTACCATCTTGATTTTTTCATCAGCAAGTTCATTATGGGTATATAAAAACACTACTGTTAGGTGAGCATTGTGACGTACACCTGCAATCCCAGCACTCTGGGAGGTGAGACAGGAGGATCACAAGTTTGAGCCCAGCCTAAGCAATTTAGCAATTTTGCAAAACCCTGTCTGAAAATAAAAAAGTCCTAGAGATGTAGCTCCTTGGCGTGGAGGCCCTGAGTTCAATTCCCAGTACTTGGAAAGCAGGGAGCTACTGTTTTCTATGTCCTGCAAATTTGTGGAACTCATTTATCAGTTCTAACAGTATTGCTCTTACTAAACTTCCAGCATTATGTTGAATAAAACTGGTGAAAGTGGACCTGTGTACTTATTTCATATGTTAGAGGAAACACTTCAGTTTTTCCTCATTCAACATAATTTTGGGCATGGGTTTGTCATATATAGCCTTATTTTGTTAAACTATATCCCTTCTATACCTAATTTATCACGAAGGTATGTTGAAGCTTATCAAATGCCTTTTCTCCTTCTATTAAGACAATCATAAAGCTTTTGTTGTTTATTCTGTTGATGTGATATATTACATTGGTTTGCATGTGTTGAACCATCCTTGGTTCCCTGGGTTAAGTTCCACTTGATCATGGTGTATACTTTTCATGTGCTGTTGAATTTGATTTGCTGGTATTTGGAGAATTTTTACTTCTGTGTTCATCAGGAATACTGGTCTGTAGTTTTCCTTTTTTTTTTTTTTGGTGCCGGAGATCAAAGAATTCGGGTCCTTGCACTTGCGCATCCGGTGGCGAAACCACTGAGCTAAATCCCCAGCCCTGTAGTTTTTTTTTAATGTGTCCTTATTTGGTTTTTTTTTTTTCTTATTTGGTTTTGATGTCAGGGTAGTGTTAACCTTGTAAAAGGAATTGGAAAGGTTTTTTTCCTTTTCAATTCTTCAGAAGTGTAGTTTGAGAGGAATTGGTGCTAGTTCTTTAAAGGTCTGCTAAAATTCAGCAGTGAAAAGTCCTGGACTTTTCAATATTGAAAGATTTTTTTTTTCTGATTCAATCTTGTTTCTTATTATTCATCTGTTCAGATTTTCTTTCTCCTCATCAGTTGGTTTTGGCAGGTTATATGTGTCTAGAAATTTATCACTTCTAGGTTTTCCAGGTTGGTGGCATATGGTCATTCATACTAGTCCTTAATGATTTTTTGTATTCTGTTATATCAATTGTAATGTCTCTTTTTCATCTCTTATTTTGAATTTTCTCTCTTTTCTCTTAGTCTAGCTAAAGGTATGTCTATTTTCCTTATTTTTTTCAAAAAACAAAATTCTATTTCCTCAGTCTTTTGGGGGGGGTCTATATTTCATTTACTTTTGCTCTGATCTTTGTTATTTCTTTTAATTGTCTCACTATGCAGTTCAGGCTGGCCTTGAACTCTCTATGTAGCCCAAGTTGCCCTCGAACTCACAGTGATTTTCCTGTCTCAGCTTCCCCAGTCCTGGGCTTACATGTGTGTACTACCACACCTTCTACTTTTTGATTTATGCATTTATTGCTTTGTCCTGTGGGTTCCAATATGTTGCATTTTCATTTTCATTTGTTTCAAGACTTTTATTTTATTGTATGACAACATCTTGCCAAGTTGCCCAAGCTGACCTCAAACTTGTGGTTCTACCTCAGCCTCCTGAGAAGCTGAGATTATAGGCCTGTGCCACAATGCTGCCTGCCTATTCTAAGAAATTTTTTCCCTTTAAATTTCTTCAAGTGGACCAGGGATTTACCTCAGTGGTTCCAGCACCTGCCTTGCAAGCACAAGGTCCTCAGTTTGATCTCCAGTACCAAAAAATAATAATAATAATAATAAATTTCTTCAAGTACCTATTGGATCAGGAGCATTTATTCTATATTTCCATGTATTTGTATATTTTCTATTGTTGATTTCTAGTTTTATTCTATTTTGGTCACACAAGATATAAGAATGTCCGTGTCTGTTTCAAGACTTGGGAACTTTTCAGCTATTACTTTATTAAATAGGTTTACAGTGCCTTGTTACAACCTGCATACTCCATGTTAGCCCATAAGTCTAATAGGCTTTTTCATTCTTTTTGTTTTTGGAGTTGGAGTTGTTGTTGTTGTTGTTGTTGTTACTGTTTTTGTCCAACAAAGTTATTTCAAAAGACTTGTTTTCAAGTTTAGAAATCCTTGGTCGCGTTTGTTGTTAAAGTTCTCAAATGTGTGTTTTGTTTTGTTTTGTTTTCTGGTACTGGGAATCAAACTCAGGACCTTTTGATTGCCAGGCAGGTGCAGCACCACTGAGCTACATCCCTGGCCCTCAAATGTGTTTTTTTATTTCATTGATTGTATTCTACAATTTACTATCTTTTTGTTAAATTTCTCATTGAGATTATGAATTTGTTTTCTCATTTTTTTGAATTGTCTATCTGTATTCTCTTGCATCTCCTGAATTTCCTTAAAATCATTATTTTGAATTCCTTTTCAGATGTTTCATGGAGTTTTATATTAGGTTCTGTTTCTGGAGAATCATTCCATTGGAGTTTCTTGGTTTCTTGCTTTTTCATGCTTCTTGTGTCTCTATGTTGATGTCTACACATCTAGTGCAGCAGTCACTCTTCCTGTTCTATGCAGTCACTTTCAGAGATAAGACTTTATTTACATTGGATATAGGGTATCATTTGGGTAGGTATTTTGACATTGATTCTGATTAATCACACGAGCATAGCCTCCCATATGATTTCTTCAGGTGTAATCAACATCAACAGTGTCTAGGAATGCCTTAGTGGTCTAGGCTGTAGGTGTCCATGAAAGTGCAGTGGACACGGACTTCCACAGACCCCAGTAAGGAAGGTGGTAATGGCAGCAGCAGTAGCCACAAAACCTAGAGTATGTGCCACGGAGGACTATATGCCATAGGAGTGCATGTCATCGAGGCCCTTCCAGAGAGCACTGATGGAACTAGGGCTTCTGCACATGGCATCAGCAATCCCAGAGCCTCAGGCTTTAAAGAGTCTGTCTTCAGGCCCTGCAAGTTGAGCACATCTGTTCCTATGGTTCTGGCTGTGGCTTTTGAGATTCTGAAGTCCCAAGTTTCAGAGGGGCTTGTCCTCAGCCCCTGCAAGGAAAGCACCAGTGTTGGGGTGGGTAGGGTGTTTATCTGAGTGGCATCTGTGAAGCTAGTTTTGGGCAAGATAGACTCTACAGTGATTCCATTCTCAAGATGGTATACTGTACCAGGTTGGGCTCAAGAGATGGTGGACAGTGCTAGTTGCTGTTCTGGAGCAAAGTAATCATTCTGATTCCAGGCAGCTACCAACTGGATTTGAAGCCTGTGAGGATATGGAGTTCTCTTGTTAGAACTGATGGACTGCCCCGATGATGATGGTTGCTGTGGGACTTCCCTGCTGTACCATCACCTTTCTGTTCTCCCACATGTTGCCCACCCACTCACCCCAGCTGGGGAGCTTGACCTGTAGTTGCAGTGACTTTGTTCCTCTTTCTGTGCTGCTCTCTCTCTAGTCACCGTGCACTTTAGGGTTCTCACCACTCCCTTGCTGAATCCCATTTTTCTTCCTCAGTTGTTCTTTCTTTCCTTCTCTCTCTCTCTCTCATACCATGGTTTGAACTCAGGACCTTGAGCTTTCGAAGCAAGCGCAGCACCACTGAGCTAAATCTCCGGCCCTCAGTTACTCTTCTTGAAGTGTAGCAAGTACAGGGCATCTCTATTCTGCCATCTTGGATCTTGAAATAGGGAAACCCTAGGATATAGAGGGCTGACCAAATTATGTTTCTTTTTCTTTTTTGATACTGGGGATTGAACTTAGGTTCTTGTGCCTGTGCAGCAGGCGGTGAAACCACTGAGCTAAATCCCCAGCCTGACCAAATTATGTTTCTTAATGCTAATAATGTTCACAGATAGGTATATGTCAGAGAAATAGAGTGATCCTATCAGAGACCAGACTTGTAATCTGAATCTGTTCTGATTCAGTCTATAGATTCTGTTTGATACAGTTCCAAGTTTTATAGAATAATCAATGAAACTATCTGTAGACTTTTATTCATTCCCTATTCATTGTATTTGGAGTGAAGAATGGCATATTCTATTATGCCTAGCCTCGCTGGCTCTAGAATCAAAACCTAAAGGGTAGATTCAGAATTAATTGACTGACCTATTCTATTGTCTTCGGGGAAGGGAAAGTCATGGCTGACTCCAAGACTAGCTGAATAGTTATGGCATTAAACTTGGACTAAGAAAGAGGGGAGGGAAAAAAGTAGTTCAAGAAGAAAGTGAGAAAGTGAGGTAGTAGCCAGTAGGCAGGAGGTTGTGACAATAGGAATTTGGAGTTTATGTAAGTTGGGGGTTTTTGGTGGGTTTTTTTTTTTTTTGGTACCATGGATCGAAATTGGGACCTTGCTCTTTCGAGGCAGGCTGTGGAACCACTGAGCTAAATCCCCAGCCCTTTTGTTTTTTGAGACAGCATCTCACTATGTAGTTCAGGTTGGCCTCAAACTCACTATGTAGCCCAGCCTGGCTTTGAATCTGAGATCTTCCTGCCTTAGCCTTTCCAGTGCTAAGATTACAGGCATGCACCACCACTCCAGGCCTTGTAATACACTTCTTTATTAAGTAAATGTTATAGCTAGACCTTTCCTGTGGTACATTTTAAGTGCTTGGTGAGTAATAAATATTTGAACGGTGATTCAGGAAATGTTTGAGTAACTGTGACATTAAGAATGCTAGCCTTGGGGCCGGGATTTAGCTCAGTGGTTCCGCTGCCTGCCTCGCAAACACGAAGTCCCAAGTTCGATCCCTGGTACCAAAAAAACAACAAAAGAATGCTAGCCTTAGCTGGGCGTGGTGGTACATACCTACAATTCCAGCACTCAGCAGGCTGAGGCAGGAGTATCTCCATGAGTTCGAGGCCATGGGCTACATAGTGAGTTCAAGGCCAGCCTGAACTAGCTAGTGAGACCTTGTCTCCCCCTCCCCAAAAAGCTAGCTTTATGGAACTTGCCCTATGGAAAATAGAGATTGTAATCAGTATAATGAAGGAAAACAAGTTTTAATTAAAATAGGGCAACTTTGGGTTACTGAAATGAGGAAAGGACCTAGGACCTAGTAATTTTATTGTTTTGTTTGTTTTTGTTTTATATCGGGGATTGAACTTGAGACCTTGCGCTTTCGAGGCAGGCGGCAGAACCACTGAGCTAAATCCCCAGCCCGGACCTAGTAATTTTAAAGAGCTAGACAAGAGCATTGTAGCCAAAAAGAAGACACAAAGTGCAAAGACTATAGCAGGAGACAGCTTGATAGCTTCCAAATATTGACATCATTATGATAGGAAACTGCAATGCATGAGGTTTATAAGTTGCATGAATCTGGGTATGACGTCTCATAATTGTAATTGCAGTACTCTTGGAGGCTGGGACAGGAGAATTACAAGTTTGAATCCAAACTGCACAACTTAACCACTTAATAAGACCCTGTCTCAAAATTAAAACAAAAAACGTCTGGGGATGGTGTAGGTCAGTGGAAAGCCCTGGGTTCGATCCCCAGTACTGGGAGGAAGAAAAAGGATGTATGAGACAAGCTAAGAGTGATAGTGTGCACCTGTAATCTCAACTATAGGGGAGACTGAGGCAAGAGGATTGCAAGTTCAAGGCTCACCTAGGCAAATTAGACTCTGTCTCAAAATTTTAAAAACATTTTTTTAACAGGAGCTGGGGATATAGGTCACTGCTAGTAGAGCACTTGCCTAGTATGTTTGAGGTTCTGGGTTCAATCCCCAGTACTACAAGGAAAAAAATACACACACATTCACACTCATATGTACATGAGACAAAATGAACTGAAGGCATAGCTCAAGCTTTGTGTTTTGGAGAAGATTTTATTCTGAATGAGAGAGTGGTTTGCTCCAGCTTTATTGAGTGGTGATGGATTTGGGGAAGATGCAGAAGAGGGAAGTTGTTCTAGTAGTCAGGCAAAGAAATGCCAGTGACATGGATAGGATGTAGGGGTCCAGAATTAAAAGACATAAATATATTTAGGATATATTTTGGAGATAAAACTATCCCAAGATTTGTCCCTCAAGATTGAAAATATTTGGAACGAAAATTTTGTCTGTACTGACTTGTCCCTAACAATGAAGTGTAACAAGCAGTATTTACATTTTATTAGGTATTGCATGTAATCTAAGGATGCATTAAAATATATAGGAGGGAAGGATGCAAGTAGATTTTGTGTGTGGGGTAGAGGTTGTTTGTTTGTTTGTTTGTTTTGAGACAGGTCACATTACGTAGTTCAAGATGGCTTTGAACCCATGTAGCCCAGGCTGCCCTTGAACCTCCTACCTAAGCCTTCCGAGTGCTAGGACTACAAGTATGTGCCACCATGCCCACCTGCATGTAGTTCACATGTAAATATTATACCATTTTACATAAGAGATTTAAGTGTGTATGGATTTTGGTATCTATAGAGGTCCTAGAGCCAATTCCCTATGGATACTGAGGGACAGCTTTATAAATATGATAAAATAACATTTTTTATTACTTAAAATTGTTGAATTTTAGCAAAGAATTAATAGATGTTAATTGTACTAAATCACACTTTCAGTGTTTCAATACGATAGTTCATAATAAAGAGAGAACAGAAGCCAGGCATGGTGGCACACACCTGTAATCCCTGATCTATGGGAGGCTGAGGCAAGAAGATTGCAAGTTCAGTCCAGCCTGAGAAATTTAGCAACTTAGCAAGACTTTGTCTCAAAATAAAATATAAAAAGAACTGGGGAGGGCTGGGGATTTAGCTCAGTGGTTTCATCGCCTGCTGCGCAAGCACAAGGACCTGAGTTGGATCCCCGGTACCAAAAAAAAAAGAACTAGGGATATAGCTCAATGAGAAGACTCAGTCCAATCCCCAGTACCCCTCCCCCCCCCAAAGCAAAAATATTGTTTCACTATTCATGAGAACTGACAAATAGGAAAGTAGCTGTTGGGCCGGTGATGTAGCTCAGTGGTTTCACTGTCTGCCTTGCAAGCACGAGGACCCGAGTTCGATCCCCAGTACCAAAAAAAAAAAACCCAGAAAGTAGCTGTGGGGAATGAATGAAAACCAGTTCTCACAAGGTCTCGTTTAGTCAGCCAGACATGGTGCTGCACACCTGTAATCCCAGCACTCTGGAGGGTGAGGCAGGAGGATCACTGGGAGTTCAAGACCAGCCTGGGCTACATAGTGTGCTCAAGGCCAGTCCATTACAAAGTAAGATCCTGCCTAAAAAAAAAAAAAAAAAAAGAGATCTGGATTATTCTGAGTATGAATTAGAATTGATGAGATTTCTGGAACTGTTTCTACCTGGCTGTTTTTAGCTAACAAAATTGTAAATCAGCAATATAAAAATTTTCCCATCAACCTTGTATTTATTTGTAGTGATTCTCTCCTACTAAGTAAATGAGTGAAAAGATGAGCACAATTTAACCAGTTTTGTCTTCTTATGGTATCTTTGATTAAAGAAACTTGAGTCAGCTAAGTTTTGGAAGAATTTTTGAAATGCTTAGTTGCCGCTTCTCCATATTGGTGATTGAACCTGAGGGTCTTCAAACTGAACCACATCCCCAGCCCTTTTAATTATGAGACGGGGTTGTGCTAGGTTGCCCAGGCTGGTCTAGAACTCGGGATTCTCCTACCTCAGCATCTTGAGTAGCTAGGATTACAGGAATGTGCCACCACATCTAGCTGAAACGTTTAAATTTGTTACTCTCTCTTTTTTTTCTTTTGAGACAGGGTCTAACTATGGAGTCCAGGCTGGCCTTGAATTCACTATCCTGCTGCCTCAGTCTCCTGAGTGCTGGGATTGCACGTGTCCACCACATACCTGGCTAATCTCTCTATTTCTTAAGTATTATATATTATTTTCCTTCCCACCCTTCAGATCCTGACCTTGATCTGTCTTTATACTGTGGGAGAATTTTGATTTAATTAATTCTAATGATGTAGGCATTGGTCCACACATGAACTTCATTTTTGTGGTTTGTTGGATATGTGGCCCAGGGAGAGAACTCACTGTAAGAGAAAGACTTGCGAGGCCGGGGATTTAGCTCAGTGGTTCTGCTGCCTTCCTCGCAAGCACAAGGTCCCGAATTTGATCCCCGGTAACAAAAAAAGGAAAGAAAGACTCTCGGTGTGAAGATAGGTTCCCGAAAATCAGATGCAGTGGGTTGAAGTGGGACCCTCTTAAGCAAGAGGGCGCAAATGCAAAGTCCTCTTTGATTCAAAGTGCCTCTTTAATAACAAATTTTCAGTTGATGCTGTTCTTATCACTGTTAGAAAATCCAGTAGTTCTCAAGTTAAAATCAGTTAGTAATTAGGGCTAGATAGGCAGAAGACAGACTGAATAGAATTATACTGTACTTCTATTTGGGGGATGCAAACTAGGTATTAGAGAATTAGAGGTTGAGTGAAAAGAGGACTGTGGAATTAGACAACCTGGATCCTAGTCCTAGCGTCACAGTTTTAAGATTTGAATGATTTTGTTCAGGCCACAGCACCTCTGAATCTGTTTTCTTGCTGTTAGGATGTGGGTATTGCTACTAACTGATTTATCATTTTCATTGATTGTTACAAGACTTAGATCCTATGTGTGAAAATATTTTAATGATTGTCCTCAAACTAGGGACTTAGAATAGCTGATTTCACCCTAAGCCTTGTTCAGTTTGGCTGGTACAGTGTTGTAAAAAATTGAGTATGAGTGAGCTAGGCATGGTGGTGCACACCTGTAATTCCCAGCAAGCACTCTAGAAAGCTGAGAAAGGATGATTGGAAGTTAGAGACCAGCCTGGGCAATTTAGCAAATTAGCAAGACCCTGTCTCAAAATAAAATTTTTTTTTTAAAATATGGGGGCTGGGGATTTAGCTCAGTGGCACCACACCTGCCTTGCAAGCTCAAGGTCCTGAGTTCGATCCCTGGTTCCAAAATAAAATAATAATAATAATAATTTTTTTTTAATTTTAAAAAGCTGATAATGTGGTTCAGTACAAAGGCCATGGGATCAACCCCAGTTACACCTACCCTCGTAAAAAAAAAAAGAGAAATGTTGGGCCAAGCATGGTGGCACATGTCCATAATTCCAGCTACTTGGGAGAGTGAGGCAAGAGGATGGCAAATTCAGGGCCAGCCTAGGCAACTTAGCAAGACCCTTTCTCAAAATAAAAAAAGGCTAGTAATGTAACTCAGTGGTAGGGCACCCCTGGGCTTGATCCCCCAGTAATGCAAAAAACTTTTGGGCTGAGAGAGTATGGCTTAATGGTAGAGTGCTTGCCTTGCATGCACAAGGCCCTGGGTTTAATCCCCAGCATTGGGGGAAAAAAGTAAGAAACCAGAAACAAAAATCTCAACATTTTAAATGTACCAATATTTTAATGGAGCACCACTGCAGTCTTGCTACTCACTAGCATGTGACCTGAGTCTCAGTTGTTTCATCTATTTATTAGGAGATATATTAGTTTGCTAGGACTACCATAACAAAGACCCATAGACTTAAATAAGTGAAACTTATTTTTTCACAATTCTAGAGCTTAGAAGTCCGAAATCAAGGTATCAGCAGGGTTGGCATCTTCTAAGGCCTCTGTCTTTAGCTTCTAGATAGTTATCTTTATGTTCACATGGTGTTCTCTCTACTACTTGTTTTTTTGTTGTTGTTTTGTTTGGAGACAAGGGTCTCACTGTGTAGTTCATGCTGGCTTTGAACACACCATCTACCTAGGCTGGCCTCGAACTCATGGTGATCCTCTTGCCTTAGCCTCCTGAGTTCTGGGATTACAGGTGTGCGCCACCACACTTGTCTCCCTTTCTTCTTTTTGTTTGGTACCAGGGATTGAACTCCAGACCTTGCACTTGGGAGGCAGGTGACGGAACCACTGAGCTAAATCCCTGGCCCCTTCTTCTTCTTCTTCTTCTTTTTTTTTTTAAATTTTTTTCCAGTACTAGGAATCAAACTCAGGACCTTATGCTTGCCAGGCAGGCGTGGTGCCACTGAGGCACATCCCGGCCCTCCCTTTCTTCTTAAAAGGACATTATTTTTGGAATAGCAATAACCTCTTTTATCCTTAATTACCTTTTTAAGGTTTTAATTACCTCTTTTTGTCTCCAAATACAGTCATATTCTGAGGTACTAGGGATTAGGACTTCATCATATAATTTTTTTTTTTTTGGTACTGGGGATTGAACTCAGGTCCTTGCGCTTGCAAGGCAGGCTGCAGAACCACTAAGCTAATTCCCCAGCCCTTCATCATATAAATTTTGAGGGACAACAGCCATTACAGGGCCTGTACCACTTTTGTATTATTATTGCTAGTCCCCTGGTTCTAAAACCTTAGAAAATGAAGAGAGGGCTGAATTCTAGACATGGCAACATTAGACATTTATTCCTCAGAAATAGAAGGTGTAATTAAGAATATTCAACAGCTGTCCTGAAACAGACTCTACAAAAGATTTATTGTATTACAAATTTTCCTGATCCAGTTCCATCAGGCAAGGGTATGCATGATGGAAAAAGCCCTCTAACCTGCTGGAGGATCCTTAAGTAGCAACCCAATCTTTTGGTTACTGATTGCAGATATGTTTCTGCAGATGTTCATCCTTCCAGTCTAATTTCCCTGCCTACTTCTCCAGTGAAGTCATAAGCAAATGTTTGTGATAGTTTCTTATCACCATGGTTACTCAAGAGCCAAAGTCTAATTTCCCTTCCAGCTTCACTACTACAGCTGCTGGGAGAGCCCAGGCTCAAAGTAATGAAAAACAGTATGTCAGGTAATAAGAGAACAACATTCCAGAGACCTGCCTTTAGGAGTCTGCCCTCTACCTGTAGTTTTCAGGCACTGGTGTAAGCAGAGAACCCATAGGGAGGCCACTACAGTTTCTTAGATCGATCGTGGTGTTAGTGGTGGTTCTCCTTCTCTTCCTCCTTTTCTTTCTCCTCTTTGTCCTCCTTCTTTTTTCATTCTCTTCTTCTTTCTTCTTCCTTTTTCCTTCTTCTTCTTCTTACTGGCTTTGCCAAGTGGATGTAAACACTTGAACTTGCACTTCTAAGACCTTACTACTACTATAGGTTCCCTACTACTTCATGGAATGACCAAGGGTACCTTCTCTGAAGTCTCATTTTCTCAGTGTCTGTAGCTCTAGAATCAGCTCTTTTCTCAGCCTCCAGTTTCACTTCTCTTTCATTCAGATTCCCTCATAGACTACTCCCCCTATTTATGGACTACTTTATTCCATTCCCACTCTCCAAGGTGAACTCCTGCTTGAAGAACCACCTCAAATCTTATGTTTGGAAGACTTCTTTTAAACTCTCTCATCAGTTACTCTTGTCCCTTCAGGAAAGGAGCACTAATAGATTTAATGGTCCTCTTCTGTGTGTCTACAAAATTTAAATTTTCATCTCTTTTACAATACTGTTAGTCACTTTCAGATTACAGTTGAGACAGTGGGAAATGCCTATGAGGGAAAAACAGGATGATAAAGCTTCAGGCCTTTCTATCACTTTAACATAATCAGCTTCACTTTTTAAATATTGGGATTCTATGTCAGATTCAGTCAGGGGAAGTACACACAATTTTTAAAATACATTTTTTGGGGGCCAGGGATGTAGCTAAGTGGCACAGTGCCTGCCTGGCAAGCCCGAGGTCCTGAGTTCAATCCCTAGTGCCAAAAAAATACATTTTTGGGAGGGTGGGGGTATGGCTCATTGGCAGGGCACTTGCCTAACATGTACAAGATCCTAGGCTCCATCCCAAGCACTGCCAAAAAAAAGGTTAGGTTAAAATATATGTAACTAAAAAAAAAAAAAAAAAAAAAAAATATATATATATATATATATATATATATATATATATATATATGTAACTAAATTTGCCATTTTAACCTTTTGTTGTTATTTGGTACGGGGGATTGAACTCAGGACCTTGTGCTTGCCAAGCAGGTGCGGCATCACTGAGCTACATCCCCAGCCCCATTTTAACTTTTTTTTTTTTTTGGTACCGGGGATCGAACTCGGGTCCTTGCACTTGGGCAGCAGGCGGTGAAACCACTGAGCTAAATCCCCAGCCCTACCATTTTTAAGTGTATGATTTAATGGCATTGATTACATTTACAGTGTTATATAACCACCATTTCCACATACCCCCAAACAAAAATTAGAACCAAATCAAGTTCATTGGTTAGGTTGATTAGTTAGGTTTTCATTGGTGTATTAGTTTTTCACTACTACAATGAAATAATTGAGGTGAGATAACTTTATAAATAAATAAAGGACCTTCTAGGGAAATTTGATTTGGTTCTTGTCCAATTCAGTTTGCGACCAGAATCATGGAAAGAATTATGTTTGTGAACCAACGTACCACTGTAATAACTTCTCATTTTCCTCTACTCCCAGGACCTAGTAACCACTAATCTATTATCTGTCTCGATGACTTTGACTACTCTAACTACCTCATATAAGTGAAATTATATAATTTACCCCCTTTTTTCTTGCTTATTTCACTTGGTATACTATGTTCAGGTTTCATCCATGTTGTATCACATGTCAGACGTTATGGCTGAGTAATAGTACATGATATACATATAGCACATTTTGTTTATTCATCTGGTGTTTCTGGCTTTGTTTATTCATCTGGCTGTTGTGAATAAAGCTGCATTGAACATTGGATACAAGTAAGTATCTTTTTTTTTTTTTTTTTTTTTTTTGGTACTGGGGATCGAACCTCCGGTCCTTGCGCTTGCGCAGCAGGCAGCAAAACCACTGAGCTAAATCCCCGGCCCCAAGTAAGTATCTTTTTTTGAGTCTCTGCTTTCATTTTTTTGTTTAGTTTTTTTTAGGAACTGCCATATTATTTTCCACAGCAGCACCTTTTTTTCTTTTCTTTTCTTTTCTTTTCTGGTTTTGTTTTGTTTTTTAAGACAGTGTCTCACTATGTAATAGACTGGCCTTGAACTTGCCATATTTCCCAAGGCTGCTCTTGTACTCAACAATCCTCCTTGCTTGGCCTCCTGAGTGCTGGGATTACAGGTGTGTACCATCACACCAGACTGAGCCTGTACCATTTTATATTCTTACTACCAATGCACTAGATACCAATTCCTCCACATCCTCACCAGCGCTTGCTTTTGTTTTATTGCTCTTATTCCCTCCTAGGAGGTGTAAAGTGATATCTTATGGTTTTGATTTACATTTCCCGAATGTCTAATGAGGTTGATGGCCATTTGTATATCTTTTTTGAGAAATATTTATTCAAATTCTTTGTTTTTAAATTGGGTTGTCTTTTTGTTGTTCAGCTGTAAAAGTTCTTTAATATATTCTGGATATTAACCCATTGTCAGGTATAGAAATTAGAAATATGTTCTCTCATTCTGTAAGTTCTTTGTTTGCTTTGTGATTTATGTCCCCCACCCCCACCCCCTTGTGGTACTGAAGATTGAATCCAGGGCCTATCCACTAAAGTATATCCTCAGCCCTTTTTCTTTTTCTTTTTTTTTTCTTTTGAGATAGGGTCTCACTAAGTTGCTAAAGTTGCCCAGGCTGGGCTTGAATTTGCCATCCTCCTGTTTCAGCCTCCCAGACTGCTGGAATTAGAGGCATATGCCATCATATGAAGTTTTTTAAAATTCTTTATTTTTCTTTATTTTTTTGTACTGGGGATCGAATAGGGACCTTGTGCTTTCGAGGCAGGCAGTGGAACCACTAAGCTAAATCCCCAGCTGTTTCTTTCATTTTTGAAAGTATTTTCATTGGTGTATTAGTCAGTTTTTCACTACTACAGTGAAACACTTGAGGTGAGATAACTTTATAAATAAAGTATGTTTATTTAGCTCACAGTTTGGAAAGTTCAAGGGCATGGTCCCTGCATCTGCTCAGCTCTGGTGAGGACCTCACCTCAGATGGTATTACAGAGGTGGAACACGTGTGAAAGGGAAAGATCACATGGCTAGATGGGAAACCAGAGAGTAGTTCAGTGGTCAGGCTCAGGCTTTTGTAAGAACTCACTCTTAGCAAGGTATGTTGGTGCATGCCTGTAATCCTTGCACTCTGGGAGACTGGGGCAGGATTGCAGCAAGTTCAGCCTTAGCCTGGTCAACTTAGTGAAATCTTGTCTCAAAATAAAAAATAAAAATGCTGGGGATGTAGCTCAGTGGGAAAGCCTTGTGTTCAATCTCAAATACTGGTGGGGGGGCACAGTTTATAGGAAGTTATGTGCTGCTCCTTTGGTCAGTTTTACCAGTTTAAGGCTTGTTTTAAAGCTTTGTTAGTAACCTTTTCTTAGTTCAGTCCCACTGCTAAGTTACGGCTTTTTTATTGTTGGTAGTGCTCAACCCAGGGCCTTGAGCTGCTCTTTTTCTGTGTATCTCCCTCTCTCGAATTCTTCCTCACAATTTATAGCTGCCTTAATCTCCTTGAACTCTCTGCTCTCTGTCTTCAACCTGTAAGATTTCTTTTTTTTTTTTTTGGTACCGCAGATCAAACCTCGGGTCCTTGCGCTTGCGAGGCAGGAGGTGGAACCACTGAGCTAAATCCCCAGCCCATACCTGTAAGATTTCTATGCTTCTTGTAGCACCACATTGCCTGCACTAGAATGTGCCTCAGTACCCCATTCCGTGTGCTAGAGTGTGCCTGCAGGCAGAAAGCCAATGAGATAAGTAGGCCTCACTTCAGTTGTTTCTCCTGGGATCACAGGTCTGCTTTAGTTTTTGTCCAGTGTCTGAGACAGTTTACAATAGCAGAGTAAATTTGATCCGTTATTCCATCATGGCTAGAAACATAAGTGATAGCTATGTTAATATCCAACAAAATGAGACAAAGCATTGTTAAAGAATAAAGGGCCGGGGATTTAGCTCAGTGGTTCCGGTGGTCCAGAGTTCAATCCCTGGTACCAAAAAAACAAAGAATAACTTGACTCACTTTAAAAAATAAAACAGGGCATTGCTATGCGTTTCAGGCGAGCCTTGAGCTCACTATGTACCCCAGGCTGTGCTACCATAACTGGCTAACACACTTTATATTTGTTTGGGGTTTTTTTCGGTACTGGGGATCGAACTCGGGTCCTTGCGCTTGCGCAGCAGGCAGCAAAACCACTGAGCTAAATCCTCGGCCCAAACACACTTTATATTAATGAACTGTTCGATTTACTGGCAAGATACTACAGTTCTAAATGTGTATACCCCTAATGAAAGTGTTAAAAATAAAATATCTAGCCGTGGTGGCCAATGCCTGTAATCCCAGCACTCCAGAGGCTGAAGCAGAAGGATCACTGTGAGTTCAAGGCCAGTGTCGGCTACATAGTGAGACTGTCTCAAAAAAAACTAAATATATCAAAATAAAACTTAAAGGTGAAGTTGATATATTCAGTGTTGATAAATTAAGAAAAAGTAAAGCAGAAGAATTGAACAGTGGCATGAACAACTTGATTTAATGAACCTATGATATTCAGCACTCTGTGCATTATAATACAGATTCTCCTCAGGCACACATTGAACCAATAATTAAACAAAAAAAGCAACTCTAGGGCTAAGGATTTAGCTCAGTGGTTACGCCACCTGCCTCAGAAGCTCAAGGTCCCAAGTTTGATCCCTGGTACCAAATAAGTAATAAATAAATAAAGCAAGCAAGCAACTCTAAAAAAATTGAAAAGACTATCCAGGGTTGGGCATAATGGCAGTTACTTGTAATCATAGCACTCCAGAGATTGAGGCAGGAAGGGAAGGAGGTCCAGGCCAGTCTTGGCTTCATAGCATACTCAAGGCTGTCTTGGACTATATAGGAAGACCCTATGTCAGAAAACCAACAGGAGGGGGGCAGAACACAAACAAACATGTACAGGACTCTTTTTTTTTTCTTTGAGATAGGGTCTTGCTATGGAGCCCAGGCTGGTCTTGAACTCACTATGGAGCTCAGGCTAATCTTGAACTCACAGTAGTCCTCCTGCCTCCGCCTCCCAAATGCTGGGATTACAGGCATGTGCCACCACACATCTAGGACTCTTGACTATGGTGTATTTTATTAGAAATAAATAACAAAGTCCTTAGACATTACTAATTTTTTAAACTACTCCTGATTTCTTTAAAATATATGAAAATTAAGCCAAGCACGATGGCAAATGCCTGTGATCCTACCACTGAGGAGGCTGAGGAAGGGTATCACCACAATTTCAAGGCCAGCATGGGCTACCTAGTCCATGGTACATATAAAGCTAGTCTGAACTACATAGTGAGACACTGTCTCAAAAAAAAGCCCAAAATAAATAAAATATATAAAAATTAGATATTCAGAATTGAATTATAGTGATTTTAATTTGAAGGAAACTTATAAAGCCTTAGGTATTACAGAAGTACAATATAAGCATTAATGCATTACATACATGATTTTAGTTAGAGACTAGTACAAAGTACATAGAAATCATACAGTAGAGAGTACTAACAAAGCCAAAAGTTAGGAAAATATTAAAATAATAATTGACAAATTTCTGAAAATTCTTAACAAAATAGGACACAAATTAAAAACTAGGAATGAAAAATGAACATAAACACAGGCAACTAAACTGATTTTTTAAACAACATGAACAAAGCTAGATGTGGTGGAACATATCTTTAATCCCAGTACTCTGGGAGGCTGAGGCCAAACGATTGCAAGTTCAAGTCCAGCCTGGGCAACTCAGTGAGACTTATCTCAAAATTAAAAGGCCTGAGGATGTAGCTCAGTGCCAAGATCCTGGGTTCAATCCACAGTACCGCCAAAAAGAAGAAGAACATGGACAGTCCAAGTGCAGTGATACTCACCTGTAGTTCCAGCTACTGAGAACTATAGGCTGGAGAGTCTGAGGCCAGAGGATCACTTGAGTCCAGGGGTTCAGGGCCAGTCTGGGCAGCGTAGTGAGATGCTGTCTGGAAAAAGAATATGAACAATTTATGCCAATACATTTGAAAACAAGAGACAAATTCCTAGGATAACATAATTTACTAATACTCAAGTAGGAAGACTGGCTAGCTTTATAACCATTATATATATTGAATCAGTAGTAAAGAATATTCCCATAAAGGAAATACCTGCCCTGCCAGACATGGTGACATATGCCTGTAATCCTTGGGAGGCTGAGACACAAGGTTCACAATTTTGAGGCCAACATGGGCAATTTAATGCGAACTTATCTCAAAATTTAAAAATAAAATAGGCTGGGTTGTACTAATTAACCTGGGTTCAATCCCAAGTCCCCATGCCCCTGCTCCCCCATGCCCCCCTCCACCAAATAGAAAAAGCAAAGAAAGAAAATACCAGTCCTAAATGGTTTAACAGATGAATTCTACCACCACCACACCCCCATACTGAGGATTAAACTGAGCTACATCCCCAGTCTTTTTGAGACAGTATCTTACTGAGTTGCTAAGTTGCCCAGGCTGGGCTTGAACTTGCAATCTACTGGCCTCAGCCTCCAAAAGTGCTTGAGATTACAGGTCTGTACTACCATGAGCTTCACATTTTAACCTTTTTTTTTTTTCTTTTTTGAGACAGGGTCTCATTATGTAGTTCAAGCTGAACTTGAATCACTATGTAGTGCAGGCTGGCCTCAAACTCATGGCAATCTGCCTGCCTCAGCCTACCAAGTGCTGGGATTACAGGTGTATACCACCACACCTGGCTATCACTTTTTTCTTTTTTGGTACTGAGGATCGACTCAGGACCTCAGGTTTGCCAGGCAGGTGCTATGCCGCTGAGCTAAACCCCCGGCCCAATCACATTTTTAATAAGTACATGATTTTACTTGTGCTTCCAGAAAACGAGGGGGAAAAAAGGAAAACTTTTCCTAATCAAAGAAAGATAATATGAGAAAATCCTTTACTTTTCCTATTCTACTTATTGAACAAGAATGCAGAAGTTCTAATCATAGTATTTTTTTTATGTACCTTTTTTTTTGGTATGGGGGATCGAACTCTGGTCCTTGTGCTTTCGAGGCAGGCGGTGGAACCACTGAGCTAAATCCCCAGCTATTCTAATCATAATATTAAGAGATGTATCCAGCAATATACAAAAATATAGAATTCATCCTAAATTTGGCTTATCCTAGGACTCCAGGAATGATTTTCTATTATAAAATCTTCAGATATAATCATTCATTATGCATTTAAGCAGAAAAACTAAATATCAAGGGTTCCAGAAGAGATCCCCGGTACCAAAAGAAAAAAAAAAGAGTTCCAGAAGAGAATTAGATAGTGTTCAACAGCTTTATTTTTTTTTTTCATTTTTTAAAAGCTTCATTATTAACAACTCACCAATTCATGTGTATTGGTATGAAGTTACAACAGGAAACATCAGGTGCAGTTATGGGATTACTAGGCCTCCTAGAGAACCTGTGGTCTGCCTAGTATAGGGGCAGGATAGGGTATGGGTAGGAATAGAAGCACAGTGAAAAGAAAGTGCTGCCTTCTGGAGAGTCTTTGACAGTTTATTTTTATCTTGCCTTCTAGAGACCATGGCGAGCCCAGGGAAAGATAATTATCGAATGAAGAGCTATAAGAACAATGCCTTAAACCCTGAAGAAATGAGGCGAAGAAGAGAGGAAGAGGGCATTCAGCTCCGAAAGCAGAAACGGGAGCAACAAGTGAGTTGATGAGTATTCTCAAAACGTACATTAGGGGCAACAATCCAGCCTCCATTGTTGGCCTTCACCTTGCTCACTGACCTTCCACTTAGGAAAATTTAGCTTAGCTACTTTGTGGGCCAATTATCTAGTTTCCTTTTGTAAAGAAATGTTGGAAGCTTTAAGAAAGGGAGAGCTAGTGCTTTCTCCCCTTTCCATAAATTAGACCAACTCAGACATCATTTTTATCTTTAATATAACATTATACAAAAAAATTTATACAGTAGTTCTAGCTCTTTTTGTCTTTCCTTTCATCATATTGCAGTCAGTATTAGATCTGGCTTTCAAGGTCCAGCTCCAGACCTGGTCCCTTAGGAGGCTTATTCACTATTCTGGGCTGCTTCCCGCCCCGCCCCGGAATCTGTGCTTTGCAGGTGTTCCTAGGACTGAGACTATACTAGTGTGACACCACCTGCACTCCCACCACTTGCCCTTTCCCAGATTGACACTGCTCATGCCTAGACTCAATCACCCATTCTAGTTTTGCCTGTCCTCTTGATATACCATCAGTCTTTTTTTTTTTTGGTATCAGGGATCGAACTCAGGACCTTGCACTTGTGAGACAGACACCGTGCCATTGAACTAAATCCCTGGCCCTTACCATCAGTATTTCAGAGCCTTCTTACCCCTAATTTTTTTTTTTTTTTTTTTTTTTGGTCCTGGGGATTGAACTTGGGACCTTGCGTTTTCAAGGTAGGCGCTGGAACCACTGAACTAAATCCCCAGCTACCCCTAATTTTTTATACAAAGGGCAAAGACGTTTTTTTAAAGTTTTTTCCTTATAAAAATGTTCTCTTAAAAGATTAGAAAAATTAGGGCCAGGGATTTAGCTCATTGGTTTCACCACCTGCTGTGCAAGCTCAAGGACCTGAGTTCGATCCCCGGTACCAAAAAAAAAAAAGATTAGAAAAATTGGATAACATAGTAAAACCATTGAATGACTTTCCATGTCAGTGTTATGAAGCTTAGCCTTCTTTTCTCAATTATCCTAGCACAGTGATGGTGAAACTTTTAGAGCTTTCAGTGATAAAAACAGCCCACCACGGCACGCATGCCATAGGTTCAACCACCACTGCCTCACTTATCCTTGTCGGTTAGGCCATAATTAGCACTGGGTTCTTTATTTTCTTTGGTTCAGTGAGTAGTCCTATGATTGTCTCTTCACTTTACTTTCAGCTTTTTAAGAGAAGAAATGTGGAACTCATTAATGAAGAAGCTGCCATGTTTGATAGTCTCCTCATGGACTCTTATGTGAGCTCTACTACTGGGGTAAGGCCCTTGCATGTGCCTGAGGCAGGCTGGAGCATACCTGCTTCTACAGAACATAAATTGGATAGTTTGTGTCATCTAGTACCTTTGCCAATAATACTAAGTTCTTTCTTCCATGGGTCCTTTTGTAAATGGTCAGCTTAAAGATCCTCTCTTGATAGAAATACTTGAGGAAGCATTTAAGGGAAGCAGCAGTTGTGTCAGAGATTAGGAATCACTGTTGAATGTCTGAACTTGAAACAAGTATGGTAAATCCTTCTGAGCCTGTTTTTTGGGGGGGTTTTGTTGGGGGTTTTTTTTGTACTAGGGATCAAACTCGGGACCTTGCACTTGCAAGGCAGGCGCCCGAACCAGTGAGCTAAATCCCCAGCCCATTCTGAGCCTGTTTCTTATCCCCTCCTCTTACCCTAAAGTCTTAGAAAGCAAGATAATGTGCTCACATCTGGCTATAATGTTGGTTTGCAAAGTTCTAAACCTGTCTTATATTCTAGGAGAGTGTGATCACAAGAGAGATGGTGGAGATGCTCTTTTCTGATGATTCTGACTTGCAGTTAGCAACCACACAGAAATTTCGGAAACTGCTCTCCAAAGGTAAAGTTTGGTCCCTCTCAGAGAGGCTCCATGTGATTTAGTGTCTTGTTTCTCATCTCTGACCTTATCGCCTTCTCTCTGCGTTGAGTGCACAGATGCAGAATCCTGAATATAGAAGGCCAAACTGTACTTATTACCTTCTAACAATAGAATGTGTCTCCCCACTTGGTTGTAAACTTAACGAGGGCAGAGACTTGGATTTTGTTCAGTACTGTATCTTCAGTACCTTGAACTGTGTGGCAGATAGTAATTATAGAAATTGGAAGTTGGGCATGGTGACAAACACCTGTAATCCCAGCTCTGGGGCAGCTGAGACAGGAGGATTGTTGCAAGTCCAAAGCCAGCCTGGACTACATAGTGAGTTCAGGGCCAGCTGGAACTACATAGCAAGACCCTGTCTAAAAAAGAAAGAAAGAATGAAAAAGAGAAATTTGGTATATGATAGGAAAAATACCTCTTGCTTCAGTGGTTAAACACTGCTCCCAAGAAAAAACTACTGATCTTTTTGCTGGGGAATGGTGGTGCGCACTTGGGATCCTAGCACTCAGAAGTCTGAGGCAGGAGCATTACCTGAAGTTGGAGGCCAGCCTGGGCTACATAGTGAATTTCAAGGCCAACCTGAACTACAGAGTGAGACTTTGTCTCAAAAAAACCAAAAAAGCTGGATGTTGTGGCAAATGCTTGTAATCCCAGCTCTCAGGAGGCTGAATCAGGATTGTCACTAGTTCAAGGCCAGCCTGGACTACATAGCAAGACCCTGTCTCAAAAAAAAATCCATTAGGGGCCTGGGGATTTAGCTCAGTGGTTTCGCTGCCTGATTCACAAGCACAAGGTCCCGAGTTCGGTGCCCAGTACAAAAAAAAAAAAAAAATCCAGTAGAACAGAACACTACTGGTCTTTCTTAGAAGGGAAATGTATAAATTAGGGCTACTTACCTCTTGCATTTTCCTCTTCCTTACTATTCTGTCCATACATTAAGTAAGCCACAGGTGATCATGCTAAATTAGGATTGCCTTTATACTTTAGCATGTCAACCATATTATGCAATTCAAAGGTGAGCAGACATTGCTAAAACCACTGAGGAATTTTTTTTTAAATAAATTTTATTTTATCCCATTCCCCCCCATCAAGCCACCTCCTCTCATTTGGGAATGTTTTTAAGGGTGATCAGAAGTATCCAGGGAGGCCAGGAATGGTGGCACACACCTGTAATCTCAGCACTCAGGAGGCTGAGGCAGGAGGATTGCTGCAAGTTCAAGGCCAGCCTGGACCATGTAGTGAATTCAAGGCCAGACGGAAGCACATGGTGTGACCCTGTCTCAAAAAAAAAAAAAAATGAGCAAAAGCAAAATAGGAAAGATTGTGAACTCACCTCTGTAAAATAAATCAACCAAAGCCTCCTGATTTTTTATCTGTTTTATCTTCCTCTTTCAGAGCCTAGTCCTCCAATAGATGAAGTTATCAACACTCCAGGAGTAGTTGATCGGTTTGTGGAATTTCTGAAGAGGAATGAGAATTGTACTTTACAGGTAAACCCCAAGAGTATGTAGTGACCAAATGGAAGTACTTCGTCCAAGAAATTTTTGTTTGTTTGTTTGTTTTTGGTACCAGGGATCGAACTCGGGACCTTGAGCTTATGAGTTCGATCCCCAGTACCAAGAAAAAAAAAGAGAGAGCCAAAATCTCTTCCTTAACCCAGATGCCTCGTGCATCATGGCGTCCCCATGCACTCTGCGGACTTGGCCTACTTCCCAGCACCTGTGAATTCTTGCGGGCTGCAGACAGTTGGTGGCCATATCTTGTTGAAGATTTTGACATCCATGTTCATTAAAGAGATGGGCCTATCTGAAAAACTGGATTTCAGCTTGCCAAAGATTAAAACTAGACCCCTATCTTTAACCATGCACTAAACTAAAATCCAAGTGGATTAAAGATCTAAATTAAGACAGAAACACTAAACTTGCTGGAAGATAATTTAGAACTCTCGAAGACATTGGCATAGGAAAAGACTTTATGAACAAATCCTCAGTACCATGGGAACTAGCACAAAGAATCAACAATGGGGATCTCATCTTATTAAAAAGCTACTGCACTGCAAGAAAAACCACCATCAGAGTTAAGAAACAACCTACAGTGTGGGAAAAAATTTTTACCAGCTGTTCCTCAGACAAAGGTCTACTATCTAGAATAGGGCCAGGGATTTAGCTCAGGGGTTCTGCTGCCTGCCTTACAAGCACAAGGTTCTGAGTTCAATCCCCAGTACCAAAAAAGAAGGAAAGAAAAATGTATTATCTAGAATAAAGAACTCAAAAAATCAGACCCCTTCAAATATAAAGACACAATTCAAAAAGGCATCTGAAATGAACAGATATTTCTTAGACAAAGAAGTAAAACCAGCAAATATATGAAAAAATGTTCAACATCACTGGTCAGTCGAGAGATACAGATGAAAACAATGAGATTCCACCTCACCCCAGAAAGAATGGCTGCTATCAGAAAATCAATAACAAATGCTAGCGGAATTGTGGGGAGAAAGGAACCCTTCTCCATTATTGGTGGCAATGCAGGCTGGTGCAACCACTGTGGAAATCAATATGGAGATACCTCAAACAACTAGGATTAGAGGTGCTATTTGACCCAGCTATCCTCCCTGCTGGGTATCTTCCCAAAAGAATCATACCACAGTGATATATGCATACCCATGTTTATAGCAGCACAGTTTGTAATAGCTAAAACTTGGAAATAGCCAGTTACCCATCAACTGGAGACTGGATAAAGAAGATGTGTTTTTTAATAAAATGGAGTACTACTCAGCCATAAAGAGCCAGAAACTAGAGACATTTTTGGATAAATGGATGCGCACTGAGGTCATACTCTTAAGTGAAATAAATAGAACACACGTGTAAATACCGAATAGTTTCTCTGGTGTGAAAAACTAAAAGTGTAAATAAGTATCAAAATGTATAATTGATAATGTGAAATAGGAAGAAAAGGTCTAAAGGAGTAGGGGAAGTGGGAGGGGTAGGGGAAAGGAAAGAAGGGAAAATAAAAAATATGAGAAAAGGAAAACATGGAAACAAAATCTTTATAAATAGGGAAGCGTGGAGGGGTTGAAGGGAGGGCAGGGGAATAGGGGAAAAATAAGAACCAAGATACATCATGTAAAGGTACAAGATCCCAATGATGAATGTCACTGTATTGTATACCTAAAATGTACCAATAAACTTAATAAAAAAAAAAATCTCAGCAATAACTGAAGTATTGCTTTTGTTAATTAGGTAGTTTTAACTGTTCCATGCTGTGTATATATATTGTACATGATATCGTTCAATGTTATCTGTCTAAACTTTTTTGTGTGTGTAGCTCAGTGGTAGAGCACTTGGCTAGCATCCACAGGCTATAGTTCAATCCCCAGCACTACAAAAAAATTTTTTGTAATGTCGAAGGAAAGATACCAGAATATAACAGGCTGACCATTTCATTATAGAGTCTGTTCCACTTCTTACTATCTGTTTTTACTGAGGGAAATTGTTAGCTTCTCTCAGTCTCTCTTCTCGGAGATGGATGTTAAAGTAAATCTATTTGAACTTGCTAGAAACTCAGCTGACAGGGACTTTAAGAGGCCCATTTCATTCTTTACTTGCTTTAGAAATGAAGAAAGTGAAGCTAGGAAATAAAAAAGTGTCCCATGCTTTCTTTGATAGTGTGGGACTACACCTGGAGTGTTGAAGTCTAATTCCATCTTCCCATTGTGTCACATCACTACTCTTCTCACCATTTTCTACAGGGAGGGGAAAGACTTATGTTTCTTTTGATTAACTGATTTCAGTATTAGGGATTGAACCCAGGGACTTGTATATCCAGGCAAGGACCCTTACCATGGAGCTACATCCCTGGCCTTTCCCCATACTTTTTTTTTGCAGGCAGACTCATTAAATTTTCCTAACTGGCCTCAAACTTGTGGTCCTCCTGCCTCAGCCTCCCAAGTAACTGAGGTTGTAGGCATACATCACCATGCCTAGCTGGTTTTGTTTTTATTTATGGACAGAAAGTTTACTATTTTGCTTTTTATTCTGGTTTGTTTTGTGTTTTGGAGACAGGGTCTGACTGCGTAGTCTAGGCTGGCCTTGAACTTTCAATCCTCTTGCCTTAGCCGCTTGAGTGCTAGGTCACTGGCATGTGCCACCACATCTGGCAGGTTTATTGCTTGAGCCACTAATAGATGTGGCTGCTTAGACTGGATGCCCTCTCAATCATGATTTAATCTCACTTTCAGTTTGAAGCTGCGTGGGCTCTAACAAACATTGCCTCTGGAACCTCTCAACAGACAAGAATTGTTATTGAAGCAGGAGCTGTCCCAATTTTTATAGAGCTGCTTAACTCAGACTTTGAGGATGTACAGGAACAGGTAATGCTCAGATTTGGCTTAATTCTTGATGGTACCAATGGTATAACAAAAAATATATTTGGGGGCCAGGGATTTAGCTCAGTGGTTCCGCCGCCTGCCTTGTAAGCACATGGACCCCGAGTTCAATCCCCAGTACCAAAAAATATATATATATTTGGTCTCTGTCCCAGTTTCTTGGCATGGTGCTCTGAAAGCCCTTGGAGTCTTCTGAGTGGTAAGACTGTCGTTTATTATTTATAGAGCTCCTTGAGTCTGTGTAATGAGATGACCCAAAGAGATCCTCTCAGTAGTTTTCAGAAGGGTTTGGTCATCAGAAAGACCAAATACAGCATTAGAGGGTAGGAATTCTCAGCCAGTAGGAGAAGGGTTATAAAAATTATTTTTAAGGGCCAGGGATTTAGCTCAGTGGTTCTGCCACCTGCCTTGCAAGCGCAAGGACCCGAGTTCAATCTCCAGTACCAAAAAAAAAAAATTTTTTTTTAAATAGAACTTTTGGGGACCGGGGATTTAGCTCAGTGATTTCACCGCCTGCTGCACAAGCACAAGGACCCAAGTTCAATCCCCAGTACTAAAAATAAAAAATAGAACTTTTGGGTTCGTGAGCACATCTATTTGCTGGGAAGGTAGAGGAAGGTGTGGAATTTGTACACTACCATCCCTCCATAGTCTATACCTTCCCCTGTGTCTCTTTTCTATTTGGCTGTTCCTGAGTTGTAGCCTTTATAATAAACTGGGTAAACATGCATTGAGTGTTTTCTTGAGTTTTCTGGGTCATTCCAGTTATCAAATCTGAGAGAATTGTAGGAATCTCCAAATTTACATCTGGTTAGATTTACAGTGGTTGTTGGGACTTGGTATTAGTGTACCAAGTAGGGACAGTCTGTGAGACTGACCTGTGGCATCTGTGCTTTAGTATCAAAATTGAGGGGCTGGGGATTGAGCTCAGTGGCGGTGCACCTCCCTCGAAAGCTCCAGGTCCTGAGTTCAATCCCTGGTACCGGAAAAAAAAAAATTGAATTGAATTATTGGATGTGCAGTTTGTGTCAGAATTAGTTGTTAGTGTGGGTAGATTGAATTCCATACATTTAGTATGAGAAGTGGTGTTAGAAAAGAAACACTGCTGAGCGTGGTGGCATATGCCTCTAATTCCAGCATGGGGAAGGCTGAGGCAGGAGGATCGCCGTGAGTTTAAGCCCAGCCTGAATTACATAGCAAAAGCCTGTCTCAAAAAGTTTTTAAAAAAGGGAAAAGACAGCACAATACTCATTTTTCAGTACTCACAGATCATAGAGATGAAGTTATAATTTCTCTTTACCCCATTGAATTATTGCTGGTTTTACAGAAACGCAGAGTGGTAGTGGGATCATTCCTCCATTTCTATGTATAGAATTGGTCCAAAATGGTTACAAGAATGTAACTTGGTGATTGCTTTCTCCTTTCCTGGGGGAGGGGAGGGATGGCAAGATCTGATTTGATTTCTCTGGCTGTAATACAAATGGCAGGCAGCCTGTCTTCCCCACTGAACCAGGATCTCTCAGGGGAAAGTTCTTATAGAGCAAGTGCTCTTATAAGAATTTCCACAGGGATGTTACCTGAGCTTGTTTAGTGTGTGTTTTGGGTCTTGACATTGCTCTCAGCCTGGTGGGTACTCTGTAGTACTGGACTACAGAATAGTCACAGAAGCTACCAGGCCTTAAGGATGACAGTTTCATCGTCCCCTTTTCAGGCAGTCTGGGCTCTGGGAAACATAGCTGGAGACAGTTCCGTTTGCCGAGATTACGTCTTGAACTGTTCCATCCTTAATCCTTTGTTAACGTGAGTAATTACAATCACTGGCACCTGGGGCATCTATAGGATGGCCATATGATAAGTCATTTGGGGGCAGCTTACTTGATTTGTTAAGATGATAGGTTAAAAAAAAAAAAAAGGTAAATATAAAAACTGCAGAAATGCATTCCAATCACCAAAGTAAAAGATAGCTTTTGAGAGTAAGAATATTGTTCCCCTGGTCTGTGTCAAGGAGGATCTTATTCCTTACCCCATAGTACTATGGAACTTCATGTTGGTCATATCTGTCTTACTGAGCTAAGGAGAAAAGCAGGACAAGTCTGAAAAAAATCCAGCCTTCTCTTTAAAAAGCATTGATATGCTATGAGATTATCCATAGCTACATTCTATTGTAAATCATGAATCAAAGACCTCATGAGAGGTCATCTAGACTCCTCCCATCCTTCCCCTACCCCATAACCTTAGAATAAGCTAAATCTAAAGCAAAAGAGATGAAAATTATTCCATATTGCATGGCTAACACCCTCTCACTAGACTTCAGCTTTTATTTCTAAAGAGAACACTACTCCGTGTCCCCAACTTGTACTTGGAAGCTTTGCATGCTTACTCGAGAGCTAGCCTTCTGTTTTGTCTCTATTAGCTATGGTGTTAACTAGCCACAGTTGGTCCTAATCTCGTGTGCAGAGGTCAGCCAAACTGCTGTATTGATTTAGGTGTATGGGTAGGAAAAACGGGCTTCTAGAGTCTTATGGGTCTTACTGAATTTGTTTCCTGGAATTTGGTGGCAACAGCCCTATGCTAGGGCATCAGTGCACAGGATCTGGCTTTGCTTTTTTCCTTCAGACTCCTTACCAAGTCCACAAGACTGACAATGACACGGAATGCAGTTTGGGCCCTGTCAAACCTTTGCCGAGGGAAGAACCCACCCCCAGAGTTTGCAAAGGTAAGAAAGCTCCCACCCAGCCCCTGCTTGATAGCAGATTCCATCCATCATATAGAATTTTTAAGTTGGATTCTCCTTAGAGCCTCAAGTCATACGAACCTGAAAGAGAGGCAGTTGTCAATGAGAAGATGATTTTTTTTTTTTTTTTGGTGCCAGGGATCGAACTCAGGACCTTGTGCTTTTGAGGCAGGAGGTGGAACCACTGAGCTAAAGCCCCGGCCCGAAGATGATCTTGTATATCCATTGATAAAGTGAACATTTGAAGATTTAATGTAGTAGAGATCCCCAGGATCAAGAATTATTTTTTGGAGAGGTAGTAGCAGTGTTAGGCTTAGTGGTAGAGTTGATGTACCCATGTCCCACTATGAGTCCTTCTCACTCTGCTTCCAACAGGTCTCTCCTTGTTTGCCTGTATTATCTCGCCTACTCTTCAGCAGTGATTCAGACTTGCTGGCAGATGCTTGCTGGGCCCTCTCTTACCTGTCTGATGGCCCCAACGAGAAGATCCAGGCAGTTATAGACTCTGGAGTCTGCCGGAGATTGGTAGAACTTCTCATGTGAGTACAGAGGATAAATGTTCCCTAAGCTTCTCCATGCTCTTGCCAAAGAGCTGCAGCCAGCAGTTTGCTGACTTTCCCAAGGTTTGGAGCCGTGAGAATCTTGTCAGCCTCACTGTTCAACAGGGCTTAACATGGTTGGTATACTGCCCTTCCATTGATCAGATCTTCCTCCTCTGTAGGCACAACGATTACAAAGTGGCTTCTCCTGCTCTGAGAGCTGTGGGTAACATTGTCACTGGGGATGACATCCAGACACAGGTAAGGAAGGGGTGAAGTATCTTAATTCAGACCAGCTATGGGAGAGCATTGTAGAAGGCTGCCAATGGACAAAAACCCTGCCTGATAGGAAGTGCAATAGTCTAGCAGAAAGCATGGGCTTTCATAAAAAATTCCAGCTTTACCTCTCTGTATGATCATGGGCAACTTGGTTCTTGCTACAAACTGGAAACAAATCATCATCCAGTTGGTGCTTATGAAAGAAAACTAAGTAGAATAACTGGAGTTACTGAGACATCATAAGGTAGTTGTTAAATCTGAGTCATGATTCTTTTGAAATACTGAAAGCTATGGAACCCCACACTATATCCTAGACTAGTAACCTAGACCTTTAGGATCCCATGGACATTGCTTCATGCTGATCTCATGTCCTCCCAGACAGACACAGTGGCATAAACTGTGGAGACTGAGACTGAGGCTCTCTTGAGCCTAGAAGTTTGAAATCAGCCTGGGAAACATAGTGAGAGCCAATTTCAAAATTAAGACTAAAAATAAAAATCTCTGTCCAGTGAAGTAAATAGGGTTCTTCTGTTTAAAAGCTATAGAGGGGCTGGGGATTTAGCTCAGTGGTTTAGGCGCCCGCCTCGCAAGCACAAGGTCCCGAGTTCGATCCCTGGTACCAAAAAAAAGTTGGGCCAGGGATTTAGCTCAGTGGTTCTACCGCCTGCCTCACAAGCAGAAGGACTTGAGTTTGATCCCCGGTACCAATAAAAAAAAGTTACCAAATCATTTGCTTGGGCCGGGGATTTAGCTCAGTGGTTCCGCCGCCTGCCCTGCAAGCGCAAGGACCCGAGTTTGATCCCCAGTACCAAAAAATAAAATAAAAAAATAAAAGCTATAAAGATCTGAGTAATCTTCAGATCTTGAATAGTTGGCATAATTCTATGGGATTCTTCACAAATTTCTTACAAGTAAGCAGTCTCTCACTAAAATCCACACCCTCATTTTCTAGAACATTTTATGTGAGTATGTGCATATGTATGCACACATGTACATTAAAATGTAACATAAGTTTGCTGGACGTGGTGGCACACATCTATAATCCCAGCACTCAGGAAGCTGAGGTAGGAGGATTGCCACAAGTTTGAAGCCAGGCTGGACTATATAATGAGTTCAAGATCAGCCTGAACTCCATGGTGAGGCCCTGTCTCAAAATAAATAAGTAAATAACATAAAATTTACCATTTTTAACCATTTCAAAGTGTAAAATTCAATGATATAAGTATTCAGCCATCACCACCATCCATCTACAGGACTTCATTATCTCAGACTGAAACTATACCCATTAAGAAAACCCCTTATTCCCTTTTGCCCCAAGCCCTAGTGATCACCCTTGTATTTTCTGAGTTTGAGTATTGTGGCCACCTCATATAAGTGGAGTCATACAGTATTTGTCCTTTTGCATCTGATTTACTTCACTGAGCATAATACCTTCAAAAGTTCATGTTCTACCATATTTCCCCCAAAATAAGACCAGCTCTTAAATTAATTTTTGCTCCAAAAGATGTAATAGGGCTTATTTTCAGAGGATGTCTTATTTTTTCACATATAACAATTTACATTTATTCATGTATAAAAATTACATTTATTCGAATACAGTCATGTCATCTTCTGGAACATCATCATAACTCTCTAAACTGCGAATTCTGGCCTGAATTTCTTCCAACTCCATTTCCTATAGAACCATTGTCCCCAATCTCTCATGCCCAGCAATAGAGCTGTCCTTAAGTGAGCACTTCTTGTCCATGAAGTCTGCTCATAGTGCATTGACAACATAGCTGCCAGTGATTTTATGCCATGAATTCTTCACCCAAGTCACGATCTCTTTGCAGGCTAGGCTTCACAAAGTTTCCATTAAATCAAGTGTTAGTTGAAGACTAACACAACAAAAATGATGAGTTAAGAATGATAGGGCCCGGGGATTTAGCTCAGTGGTTCTGCCGCCTGCTTCACAAGCGCAAGGTCCCGAGTTTGATCCCCGGCACTAAAAAATTTTTTTTAAAGAGATAAAAAAGAATGATGGTCCATGGCCAGGAATGTAGCCCAGTAGCACAGCACCTCCCTGGCAAGTGCAAGGCCCCGAGGTTGATTCCCAGTACCAAAAAAAAGAATGATGGTCTGCACACAAGTGACAAAAAAATTGCAGGCATCAAAATTCAGAAAACGTTTATTTCACACAAGTGCATTAAGTACCTTTGTTACAGTACATGATGTATTGAATTATGAAGATTCATATTAGACACAACCACATCTGTTATCAAGTGCACACATTATTCATGCATTGTGTCTGTGCTTCAATTGGTCATTTGGCAATAAGTCTCCAATTTACCTTTTTACATAGATGTTTACCTCTTATCCAGAGGCATCTGCTTGACTATTTACAAATACTTAATATATGTTATCATTTATTTTAAATGTTAATGTCAATAATATTACTTATTCATGTGTAATTATATATTAAAATTATAATCCAGTACGTCCATTGTTGTTGCAACAGATGTACTAAATGCGTTGTATGACTATCTTAACTGGGGCTTATTTTGGAGATAGGGCTTATGTTATGAGCATCCTGAAAAAATCATGCTAGAGCTTATTTTCCAGTTAGGTATTATTTTGGGGGAGGTACAGTAGCATGTATCAGAATATCCTTCCTTTTCAAGGCTGAAAAATTCATGTCGATATAGACTAAATTTTTAAATTCATTCATTCATTGCCTGCGGACATTTGGGTTGTTTCTGCCTTTTAATTATTTTAAGTAATGCTACTACTAACATTGTTATACAGTTATTTCTTTAAGTCCGTACTTTTACTTCCTCTGGGTATATAACCAGAAGTGGAATTACTAAATAATAACAATAACAGCCATCTTAATGGGTATGAAGTGATATCACGTTGTATATTTTTATTTCCCTAATGATTAGTGATATTAAGCATCTTTTTATATGTTTATTAACTGTCTTTTTTTTCTTTTGGAACCGAGGATCGAACTTGGGTCCTTTTTTCTTTTTTTGTGTGGTACTGGGAATTGACCCCAGGACCTCACACATGCTGCACAAGTACTCTACTGAGCTAAATTCCAACCCTTTCACTCATTTTTAGTATATGTGCTGCCAAAGCAAGCACATGCTCATTTTTTATATGGGTTTTTTAGGAGCGTGTTTATTGTTTAGTTGTAGGATTTCTTTATATAGTCTAGATATTAATCCCTTATTAGATTTTTTTTTTCTTTTTTGTCAATATGAAGGATTGAACCCAGGGCCTCAAGTGTGCTAGGCAAGCACTCTACCAGTGAGCTACATCCCAAATCCTAGATTTTTGCAAATACTTCCTGTCTTTCCCAGTGTTTTGCACATACTTCCTGTCTTTCTGTTTTACTTCCTGTCTCTTTTACTTTTTCACTATTTATGGTAGCTTGATACACAAACATTTTATTTTGATTAAGTTCCAATATCTAATTTTTCTTTTGTTTCCTGTGCTTTTGTTGTTGTAGGTCATTCTTAACTGTTCAGCCCTCCCTTGCCTCCTCCACTTGTTGAGCAGCTCGAAGGAATCAATTCGAAAGGAAGCTTGCTGGACCATTTCAAACATCACTGCTGGAAACAGGGCTCAAATACAGGTAGAACAGCAAGGAGGCATCAGAACATGAGGGGTTGTTGGATATTTGCTTCCACAGAAAGAATTAGTTTCCTTTTAGAAATTGGGACCAAGGGCTGGGGATTTAGCTCAGTGGCTCAGTGCCTGCCTGGCAAGCACAAGGTCCTGAGTTTGATCACTGTTACCAGAAAGAAAAAAAAAAGAAATTGGGGCCAGAGGGCTGGGGTGTAGCTCAGTGGTAGAGTGCTCACCTAACATGCACAAGGTCCTGGCTTCAATCCCCAACACCATCACCAAAAAATAAATATATATATATGTGCTATTGTTCAGAGATTCTGTTCAGTGGAAGCTGCATTCCTCTATAGCCTGTTAACCTATACAGGAAGAACAAAGGAGAACTCCCAGGTCGGGGAAGATGTCTAAATATTAGCTGATTTTTTAGTTGAATTTGCTTTCACTTCTTGAAATGATTGATTCTCCTTCCCCTCTCCTCAATCCTATCTCAGGCTGTCATAGATGCAAATATTTTCCCTGTGTTGATTGAAATCCTTCAGAAAGCAGAGTTTCGTACAAGGAAAGAAGCAGCCTGGGCCATCACCAATGCCACATCAGGAGGAACCCCTGAGCAGATCAGGTATCACATTCCTTTCCTGTTGACTGGAATGATATGTGTGCTCTCCTTTCTTTGTGGTTTACATAAACTGCTTTTACTTGGATAGGTCTGCCCCCTGGTCCAGCTGCAATAGGACTTAATTGGTAAGCTGTTACAGTGATAGGAGAATCTGGAATAGATTCCTAAAGACCATAATGTGTGATACCTCTCTTCTCTGCCAAAGAATAAAAACCTGTGGCACTGGTATCCATCCCTCCTCTACCTGTTCTTCTTCCTAGCCCCCAAAGAACTGAAATCTATGTAATTCTCAGTTATTCAAACAAATGAAGACCCATGCTCTGGATCCATCAAAGCAGCTTCTTTGAGGTTTTATTTGTTTATCAGTGTTTTGGGTTTTGGGTTTTTTGTTTATTTTTTGAGACAGGGTCTTACTAAGTTGTCCAGACTGATCTTGAACTCACTATGTAGCCTAGGCTGGCCTCAGACTTGCAGTGATTCTCCTGCCTTAGCCTCCCAAGAGCTGAAACTATAGGCATGCACCACCATGCCCAGCTGAGAAATAATTTTTTGTTTTTTTTTTTTGGTACCGGGGATCGAACTCAGGTCCTTGCACTTGTAGGGCAGGTGGCAAAACCACTGAGCTAAATCCCTGGCCCTGAGAAATAATTTTTGAAGATGAGTCTTGTTTTTGTTTTCTTTTTTGGTACTGAGAATTAAACTCAGGACCTCACGCTTGCAGGCAGGCAAATCCCTGGCCCAGAAGATGAGTCTTAAGAGAAGCAAATAGAAAGTTATTATGGGGCCAGGGATTTAGCTCAGTGCTTCCGCCACCTGCCTCGCAAGCCAAGGACCCGAGTTTGATCCCCGTTACCAAAAAAAAAAAGAAAGTTATTGTGTTTGTGTCTGTGTGCACATGATACTTTTTTAAATTTTAATTTCCGTTTTCTGAATCTTAATTGGAGTATTGGGATTTGGATGTCTTGCCCTCTCCTGTGGCCTACTCAGGGAAGTATACTCAGTAGATATAAAACCTAAAAACAAAATGGATAGCCATTGAGTTAAGCATTAAAGAATAAATATAAGATTGTAAAAAACCTTTTTTTTTTTTTTTTTTTGGTACCAGCGATTGAACTCGGGAACTTGTGCTTGCAAGGGCAGGCAGCAGAACCACTGAGCTAAATACCCGGCCCTGTAAAAAAACCTTTTAGACAGAGCAAAGTATAAGTAAAGGTACAATAATAAGAAATCTGGAGACCTGCTGGGGAAGTTATAAATTTCTATAATCTCAGCTACTCAGAAGATTGAAGTAGGTTAATTCCAAGTTTGATCCCAGCTTGAGCAACTTAGACCCTGTCTCAAAATTAAAAAAAAAAAAAGATTGGGGATGTACCTCGGTGATGGAACACTTAACTAGTAAGGATGAGTCCTTGGATTCAATCCCTAATACTGCAAAGAAAGACAGAGCTGGGCAGGTCAGAAGAAATCTTCAGACCTTTACAGATTGGAATGTAATATCCTTAGAAGGGAGTAGAAGGCAGAGGTAGAAAAAGACCTGGGAGCTGGAGTTGTAGAGAATCCATGCAATGAATCCTTGATCTATGAATTGTTCATCCCCGAGGACTGGTTTGAACTGAAATTGGTCAATTGAAGCCTCAGGCTCCTCTGCATATCCTTCAAAGTCTCTTTCCTGTATATAGGCAAATTTCAGTGTCCTTAGAAAGACATTGGCCCAGGATTTCTCAACCTCACACAGGAAAGGGTACTGTAATGTTTCTTTCAGAACTCTTTAAGAGTTAGATCTGTGTCTGAGACCATCTGGGAGCACAAGCAGCTGGCATTTGGGTTGTAACTCAAGATTTTGGTCATAAGTTAAAATTAAAATTCTGGTCGTAACCCAAGTTGTTCATAAATCAGGCCGGTAGTAACTTGACCCATTGTATTATCATCCCTTAGAGCTTAGACTTAGTGAAATAGGGAACCTGTGAAAAATTTTAAACAGGAAAGTGTTCAGAGTGGTAATGTAGCCAGTGCAACTTCAGGGGCTAGAAGAAAGAGTCTGTGGTGAAATAAACTAGAAACATGTGAAATAAACTAGATAGCAAAGGAAGGGTGGAGAGATTGAGGGAAAGAATGGGTGGTTATCAAGACCCAGTAAACCCTGGCCTGGTAGCACACACCTGTCACTCCAGAGCTCAAGGAATGAGGCAGGAGGATCACTGCAAGTTTGGGCTCAGCCTGGGCTACATAGTAAGTTCAAGGCCAACCCTGAATAGTGTGACTCTGTCTCAAAAGACTCGGTAAAAGTAGATTGCTGAAAGTGGTGGCATATGAGGAAGACCCCTAACCAAAATATCTGCCCACCACTTAACTTGCTCTGCATTAAGTTCGAATTTGCCTTGTCTCTGTCCCCCAGGTACCTGGTGTCACTGGGCTGCATCAAACCCCTGTGCGACTTGCTGACTGTAATGGATTCAAAGATTGTACAAGTGGCCCTCAATGGACTAGAGAACATCCTGCGGCTTGGAGAGCAAGAGGGCAAGCGCAGTGGCTCAGGGGTCAATCCCTACTGTGGCCTCATTGAGGAAGCCTATGGTATGTTCTTTCTCCATGACCTCACCTCTGCCTTTAGTGGAGAGATTATAGGTTAGAATCTGGCAGCTGTCTGCCTCCAGAACAGCACATATATGTTTGTGTTAGGTTGTGCGTATGTGTGCTAAAGAACATCCATAGCTTCCATGAGACATAAATCTGTCTCCAAAACCAGTAAAGAACTCCTACACTAGCCAAGTTCTTCCACCCCATAAGAATAACAGGCACATATATATATGATTTGGATGATTTGGGTCATCTTTCAAATCCAGTTTTATACCACCAGTTCTCCCTCTTAGGACCAGTAGGTCAGTTCTCTTTCTAATAGGCTGTACCTAGTAAGGATGATGCAAAAGCAAACACAAAACCCCAAACTGATAATAGTACCAGGAGCTAGAAGGCACATTTCTAGCAGAGTTTCTAGCAAGTTCCCAGAAGAGAGATGGATTGACTCATCACCCATCTCCAAGAGGTGAATGATGATTTTCTCAGATGAAGTTTAAAACAGAATCAGGAGTAGATCTTCTCATTTCTAACTGACATTTTGGTCTTTTTCTTTGGGGATTTTGTATTTTGGGGAAGACATCATGACTCTTCTCTTTCACGTCAAAGAGTGATCTGATCTTACTACTTATGCTTGTAAACACAAACCTATCTTAGGGTAGGAAAAGTACATAAATGTTTCATAGACCCACAGAAAAGTACTCACACACACTTCATTCTACCTCCTAGGTTTGGATAAAATCGAGTTTCTCCAGAGCCATGAGAACCAGGAGATCTACCAGAAGGCCTTTGACCTCATTGAGCACTACTTTGGTGTAGAAGATGATGATAACACCCTGGCTCCTCAAGTAGATGAAACGCAACAGCAGTTCATCTTCCAGCAGCCTGAGGCCCCCATGGAGGGCTTCCAGCTATAATGTCTGCCTCCGGGGAGGGGAGGGGAGGGGATGGGAAGCACCACCAGCCACTGGTAGAGCAGCCTTCTGGTGGGCAGAAAGCCAGCCCCCACCATCACCTGCTGCCCTGCAGACTGTGCTCAGGACCTGCTCCACCCCCTTCCCTGGAGGGAGTGCCCTCTGGACAGACAGAACCATCTGAGGCTCACCTTTGGGTTTTGGGGTTTTCTTCCTTACACTCTATTTTGGCTGCACACATGTCTTTAACCCAGGAGCCCGGGGGTAGACAAAGGAGGACTGAGGTAATCATTTTGCACCTTTCTTTGTTTTGTTTTGTTTTGTTTTGTTTTTCTTTAATGGTGACTTCTTTTCTTTTATCTTCTTTCATCCTTCCCAGTCCTCTGCCCTGATCAATGTAACTCTTATTTTGGGTACATGAGCAGATGGAATATTCCAGAGGTGGGAGGGGAGAGGAGAAATCCAAAACAAAGTGTTCTTGCTTTGATGGAATATTAATCTTGTATGCTTTGATTGAGTTATTTAATTTTTTCTTTTGCACATTTTTCTTGTAAATTAATGTTGCTCTTCCCAAGAGCTGTGAGTTCCTGGTTTTAGGAATCCCAGCTGCCAGCACTGTCTGGGACTAGGGGTGATGGGGAGGCCACTATGAGACAAAGGCCCCTTACTCTCTCTCACCTTTTCCCCAGACCTCTTTAATTTGGAACACACCCTCACTCTCCTGGGCCAAGCACACCCAGTAAGAGGGCAGGGGAGGAGCACAGGCTTTCAGATAGGGCTTCTCATGTGTAGCTACTGACCCCATGTTTCCTACCCACCTTCCAAATGGTGCAACCCAACTTCATTTTTTACTTGAAAATTTCCCTCAGAGTTAATGAACCTCTGAGGTAGCTGTATTTTCTCCTAAGCTCAAGACGGGGCTGTGGTCCCTCCTTCTGAGGAGAAAGTCCTTGCTCTGATGACCCATAAGTTGTAGAGGAAGTTGAAGTGAGACTCCCCAGTGTTGGGATAGTCAGGGATCCCTGCCTTTGGCTTTTCTTCTTCCTCTTCCATAGTTGGATTGTGTATATTTTACTTCCAAAGGAGAGAATGTCAAAACGTTCTGTATTTTTTTATATTCTATATATTAAGTAGGGTAATCTTAATTGATCTTAAGAGGAGGAACTGTCTGTAATTTTTGTGAGTAGAATACTGTGAGGAAGACTAAAAAGATACACGGAACCTTCCCCACTTAGAAGGCCTGAGCTTGGCTCTTTATCTCTGCTTGGATTCTAGGCCATGACCTGGGCCCAACCCTCAGCTCTGCATCCTTTAAGCAGATCAGCCGGCAGGGTCTGTTGTTCCTATAAATGGAGCCGGTAAGGATGGCCTCAGAGCCTGGTGAAATCTGCCTCTCTAGTCCTTCCTACTCAGCATCCTCCTTATATCAGGAAACCCAGAAAGTAGTCTGCATTCCCAAATTCAGTTTCAAAGGCTGTTATCCACATACGTTATCACACACACCTGCCTCTTCTATTACAAAGAAACCTAGCAGCTCTTGTGAGAGCTGTTGGTATCTTCCCTATTTGGGATCCTTGGCCCTGTTTTGGGTTTTCCCTTCCTTATGACAATTATAATCCGGATGCCTTTTCTCCTGACTAAAGCTAGTGCAATGCCCAGTGTCTCACCTATGCTTCTAAGTGGATTACCCATGATAGTAAAGGGAAATAGAGTTGGCCAAAGGTGCCCTGCCCCTGCATCCCCACAGTAATTAGTCAGAGGTGTCCCACTCTTAAGCTATGGCTTTTCTTCCCAAGAAACAATATCACTCTTGCTCCCATTCTTAAGTATTCCCTCTTGGCTCAAGTGAAACCTGTACCCCTTTACTTACAGATCCAAACTTCAAGCTCTTTTTGTTGGCCTTTTGTCTTAAATTTGCCCCCTCCTTCTAGTGTTGAAGTCCCCCTCCAGAGACATTTTCTGAGGAAGATGGCTTAGGGCTAAAAGTTAATAAGAATCACACTACTGTCAGATGCCACTCAAGCACTTAGGAATGATGACTGTGAACCCCTAATTTCCTACGAAGGCAAAGGACAGGATCCTTTTCACTGAACCTGCTATCTCCATTAGAAAACTATTCTCCTTGTTGGGTGTGGTGATGCACGCCTATAGTTCCAGCACTCAGGAGGCTGAGGCAGGAAGATCGCCACAAGTTCAAGGCCAGCCTGAACTACACAACAAGACCTTGTGTTGCTTTAAAAAAAAATTAAAAATTCTCCTACAGTTGAAAGAAAAGTTACTTCCCACCTTCTCCCTCACCACCATTGTCCTTGTCCAAAGGGCAGAGCAGTTTAGTAGAATATACTTTGTACATCTCAAGCAACAGTTAACTCCCTAACACTGGAGCCATATTCTTAGTGTAAGAGACAAATGTCCTCCTTTTCCAACTCCTCCTCCAAAATCTATTTTGGCTTCAGATCTGGATCCTGTACCAGATGGATGACTCATTTTTGGTCATCTAGCTGCTGCTTAAGCCCAGTTTTCTCTAAAGACTTCAAATTCTACTGGGGGCACAATATGAGATTTAAGAGAAAAATAATTTCTACAAGCTTTCCCTTGTGTCTGCCCCAGACTCTTTCCTCTTTATCTTCCTCAAATCCCCTTTCAGTCCACAGGTAAAGTTCTTCCAGCCTACAGAGGCAGTAACCTTTTCTTGTATCTTCTTCTCTTTGGCCACTTTGTGAAGAGCCAATCTATGAAAGACCCTGGCCTAAGTAAGCTCAAAGCCTTTTTGGCAGGTTTCTGGATGGTTATTGCCAGCATGAAAGGACCCCCCTGCCTGCCATACAAAATAACTTGATAAGCTATGTTTTTTGAACCCTTGTATGGTGGAACAGGGTCATATATCCATTTTAAGATCTCTGATGGGGGTGGGGATATCTAGGTGTGGATTAAGAGGACAGGGGGCTTTTTCTTTGCTCACATCTTCAAGTACTGCCAGCTGTTCTCTTTTACCAGCCCCTCTAGGCATTCTTCCCCCAGATCTTCTCTAATACTTACAGGGTGTCTAGTCTTTGAAGCCTGCTTTCAGTTTCAGGCAATCCCCAGTGACCACCTGGCCTTGATGTTGGCTGTAATTTTCTGGTAGAACCACATGGGTTCCACGCTCACTTTGCCAACCTGGTTAGTTGGGTCTGTGGATACAGATGACCCACTGAGGAACAGCTGTTGATAACCCCAGTGATCCCCTTTACCTAGAACCCGTAGGTCTACTTGTTCAACCCTCTTTGCCCTGGTAAGCCATTTTTCTCCCAGGAACTTCTCTCTCTTTCTCTCTCTTTTTCTTAAGCTAAAGCACACAGATCATAGCTGCTGTTGTGGTTAATTGCGGAAAAAAAGAAGACTCCTGGATACAGTCTTTCTCAACCCAAAGGAGTTCAAAAGGAAAACTCTAACAAAATGAAATGCATGTCTATATTCTTAGCGTGCCTGCCTGGGAGGCAGAGGAAAACCAAGCAATACTAACTCCTCATCCCACAGGTTCCCTTTGAAAGGCCCCGTCTCTTGTTCAGGCTTCCTCTCCTCCCCTTTACTCAGTTTGGTATCCAGTGTCTTATGTGTTCCTCAGTAGATTTATGTTATAGGCTCAGATTCTGGATTCTCAGTTAAAGGCAGAGAGCTAGCTCCTCCAGGTCCTTGCAAGCATTCCAGTGACCCAGTAGGGAGGACAGGCTGGCTAGGGGCCTTTCTGGTAGGCTGGGGAAGAATACAAGGCTTAATGCACTGAACCCTAGGAAATGCTTATGACTAGTAGCAGCATCTTACAGGAAGTACTCCCCTAGAAGGTAGTGGAGGTGAGACTGACAGACTGGTCAGAATGGGTTTTCCCTAGCCATTTAGGCTTGCACATTTTAGACCAACCCCATCCAGTGGATCCATGTGGTGGGGACCAGCTGCTTTTGGGCCAAAGCCTTCAAAAATTATTCAGTCAAACCACTGCCCTCTAGCCTCATAGAATATAAGATCTTAGCAAGAAATTGTCAAGGCCAACTATGAATTTTCCTCGAAGAGGGCATTTTGCTTGAGGCCTGGACTCTGCGGGACCAAAGCTGTCTTTGAGAGAAATAGCAGTGTTAATTTGGGGCCCACAACAGCCTAGGAGAAAGATGTGTTTGATTTGTCTTCAAGAGCTTAGGCCTACTTCTGGAGGGCCAGCCTAACTCCTAATACCCATATTAGCCTAAATCTTCTACTATACATTAGTCCTGCTCTCCTGGGTAAGTCTGATTTCAGGCCCTGGATTAGGGAAGAAAACTACTACATCCAGAGGGCTGTGAAGGAAGTCAGAGCTGAGACTGGCTGAGAACCTCTGACCTGTCCTTTAAAAGAAGTCCACATTATGTGACACTTGGACCCTGGAGTTGGATATTGGCTTTTTTAGCCAACTTTTGTAGGAATTGCCTTTTACTGGCCTGTTAAACAAGGGAAGGGGTTATGGGGTCCTAGGCACCCAATAGACAAGATGTCCTCCAAAAATAGCTTGGCTTTCTCCTGAAGATCCTAGGGAGGTGAATCAAATCCTCTTCACTAGTTTTTCTTTCCAAATTCTTTTGCTTTTATTTTTCTAAGAACTGTAAACTCTGGCCATTTTTCATGATCTCAGGGCCCCTGGGTAGACAAAACTTGATGATTTCAGAGCAGACATAGGCCAAGAAAATATGGCATTGAGTGTGCTGAGTCCAGACAATATTTATATACACATCCAAATTTGAAGAGAAAATGTATTTCTTTAGGTTTCAAACACTGTAATAGATAAAAAGCAAAAATAAAAACCTGTTACAAAGTTCTAAATTGCCTTCTTTGGTTTGGAGTGCTCCCAGACTAGATTTTTTTTTAGAAGCAAAAAGGAGAGGGCATTTAATCTTAGCAGGGTATAGATTGCACATCCCTGTAATCCCAGCACTTGGAGACAGAGGGAGGAAGATTGCCACAAGATTGAGGCCAGACTGGGCTACACAGTGAGCTCAAGAGTAGCCTGAAGTACATAATGAGGCCCTATTAAAACAAAACAAAACTTGAAAAGTGAAGATGAGAATTTTACCAACCAGGGTATAGTGGTATGTGTCAGTAGTGCCTCAGGAGGCTGAGGCAGGAGGGCCACAAGTTTCAACTCACTCTGGGCATCTTAGCAAGAACCTGACTCAAAACAGGGCTGGAGTTGGGGCCAGGGATTTAGCTCAGTGGTTCTGCCGCCTGCCTCACAAGCGCAATGTCCCGAGTTCCATCCCAGGTACCAAAAAACGGCTGGAGAGAGCTGGGATTTAGCTTAGCAGTGCTGCCACCTGCCTCGAAAGTGCAAGGTCCTAACTTTGATCCCCAATACCAAAAACAAGGGGCTAGAGATGTAGCTCAGTGTAAAACCCTTGGGTTCAATCCCCCATTACTACAAGATAAAAAGACACCAATTGTTCTTGCTGTAAAGGGTTTTTAAATTGGCTTTATTGAAATTCAGTTGACAGTACAATAAATTGTACAAAGTACAATAAATTGTACAAAGTGTACAATTTGACAGGTTGAAACATATGCATCTATGAGCGCATATATCTCCCATCACCTCCCTAAGTCTCTCCGTACCCTCTTGGGGATCCCCTCCTTCCTGCCCCACTCACAGCAACTACATACTGATCTGTGTTCTGTCATAATAGTTTAGTTTGCACTTTTTAGAGTTTCTCTAAAGGATTTGACCACTCCAGATTCAGTGTCACTCCACAGCGCTTTGAGGCTGCTGAAGTCAAATTGTTCACAAATTCTTCCCCTTCAGTTTACAGCAGAGATTACAGTCAACCAACAGAAAAACTGGTGGAGTCCACAGGAAAGTTTTGGTTACTAGATGGTGTGTTGGAGTTTTTTTTGTTTTGTTTTGTTTTTGGGTTTTGGTACTGGGGATCGAACTCGGGTCCTTGCACTTGCAAGGCAGGCGACAGAACCACTGAGCTAAATCCCTGGCCCTGGAGTTTTGTTTTGAGACAGGGTTTCACTATGTAGTTCAGGGTGGCCTTGAATTCACTATGTATCCCAGGCTGGCCTTGAACTCGAAGCAGTCCTCCTGCCTCAGCCTCCAAGTATTGGAATTACAGGCATGTGCCACCCTGCCTGGCTTGTGTTGAAATGTTTGTTTTGGTAACTGCTGGGGATTAAACCCAGGGCTCTTGCTAGGCAAGTGCTCTACTACTGTTATCTGCTATACTCCTAGCCCAAATATCTTTGATTGTTGTTTTTAGCCCATTTTTAAAAATCAAAAAATAAATCTTCAAAAGTACTATCTGGGGCCCGAGATTTAGCTCAGTGGTTCCAGCGCCTGCCACACAAGCCCAACTTCCCGAGTTCTTCGATCCCCGGTACCAAAAAAAAAGTACTACCTGGCAGTATTGGGCCTGAATTCTGCTCAGCAGCAGCCTGTAAGAGCTGTTCTACCTGTGTTCTGTAAGGAACACCTCCCATGGCCACTGTTTCTCTCCATCTAGCAGGTGCTAGTATAGTGCTATATATTGTATTATTGCAAAAGAAATTTAAGTGCTAGGAATTGAATTCAGGATCTTCAATCTTCATACTTAGCTACATCCCCAGCCTCCTCCCCCCTTTGGACACCATTTCACTAAGTTTCTAAATTGCCCCAGGCTGAGCTCCAACTGGTGATCCTCCTGCTTAACCTCCCAAAGTGCCTATGCTTCTGTCAAACTTTCATATTGCTTGCTGGCCCCTCTAGGCTGCTGTTGACCCTTCCTGCCACACCCTCCACTCCATGCATAGCTTTTTCTTATTAGATTCTTTATCTAAAATGTCCTCTTCCTATGGAAATCCATCAAGGCCTAATTTATATGTTGCCTTTTTGAGAGCTTTTCAATATGCATTTCTGGTTGTAATCAGAGACTTGATTTGAAGAGAACTACATTCCAAACCTTTCTGAGCCTCAAATTTCATCATACTATTATGCCACATTGCTTCTCAAGATTACCTGGTAAGTGTAAATCTTGGTGCTGCCTAGATATTGAAGACTAAACACTGCACTGAAGTCTTTTTAACTGAGTCTTTGGGGTAAAGACATAACATTTTAGCCCTAAACAATGCCCAATTAGCACAACAGTTTATACGCTACCCCCAACTTGATGCTGAGGCTCTAAGACTAGAGCAAGTATTCTTGCAGAGTTGCTGACTTGTAAGCAGACAGTAATCTTAGCATCTTGTTGCTAGTGCTATGATACTTTACAGATCTAAGGAGCTAGGACAGATAGCAGAGTCCTGGGAAGGCTTTTGATACCTAAGGAGGCAAGACTGACACAATACAGACCATCCCACAACCCAGACTGATGCTGAACTCCCATAACACTCTGAAGTCAGCTTTGAGATTTTGTCTTGTGCCACAAAGGCATTTTGGAAAAAAACAACATCCACAAAAACCTGAGAAATCTTGGAAACAGTGAAAGTATATTTGGAACAAAAAAGGCAAAGGGAATGGAGAGGCTGGGAACAGGCAAAAGCCAAAACTAAGTTCAAATTCTAGGTGTGCTATCTTTGGGGTTTATTTTAGCATTATCTATAGGCAACAAGGATGAAGAATTGTGATCTTGTAAAAATTTGGGCCTTTTTTCAACTTTAGCTCAGGTGTAATTGGATCTTTTGTAAAGTGGGTCAAATAATGTTTCATGAATCTGCCTCAGGCCAAGCTCCTCCTCCAAGAAATCCTGAGGAACTGACTGCCAGCTGGTGATGAAGAAGGCAAAAATAATGACAGCAACAACAGTTTTAAGGTCAGACTGAGGCATGATTGAGACGACTGAGGCTGGCAAAGTTCAAGCAACTGGCAAAGAGTTTATTGCCGTCTGGGGGCAAGGGCGAAATGACAATTGGCACTGAGAGGAGGGTGTGCACAGTTGTTATAGGAGAGTTTAGGTAGGGGAGGGGGCACTTGTCAAGAGGGTAGAAAATTTTGTCCTGGAGTGTAGGAAGTGATCTGTTCTGGCCCTGAGGAAGTCTGGTGGTCTCCAGGGGTATCTGGACCTGCAGATGTTGCTGTGTGGGGCAGGCTGCTTATCTCAAACCCAGGCCTTAGCTTCCTGTTATCCTTTGTGCCTTGCAACTGCATTGCCTGGAAAGTTTTTCTCTTTTGCCTGCTCTGGGGTCTGACATTAATAATGTATTTTCACAGTCTCTGCCTTAAGCAAAGACCATGATAGTTATTACTGTGTTAACTACCAGTTAACTACCAGAGTAAATATTTTTTCTGGGTAAAAGGCAGGTTAGCAAGTAGGATGTGTGCTGTCAGATGTCCTGATTTTACTACCTGCTTTTGACTACTCAGTGTCGATGTGACTTTGCACAAGTTATCTAATCTTTCCCTTAATGCCCTCTTCCCTAAAGCAGGAACCATTTATGTACAAATAGTATGCATGTCAAGTAACTGGGATAAATCTACTAGATACCAGGAAAACACACAATAAGTGCTCAAGTAATTATTATAAAACGTCCAGTGGAATAAGGGAGTGAAAAAAGAATACCCAATCACACAGCAATTTAGTGATTCAATTAAGACTTGAATATACACCTCCCCTGATTCCCAACCTAGGGCTATTTCTTCTTCAGTTTCTAGATGTTCATAGCAAGGAAAGGTTTTGATCGAGGCCTGCAGGAAGAGACAGGCACAAGAGTTTGGGGGTCGGATCGTAGTTTCTGTACAGTATGAGACTGACGCAGCTATCGTGAAGTACTGGCTCCTTTTGGAGCTCCACGCCATCTGGTTCCTAGGAGGAAAGCCCTTTCTATTGCATCTTGGGAATTTTGGTAGGCCGCGATGCATGTAGGGACAGTAGTCCTTTCCCTCCCTCGCCTCGAAAGCCGCCTTCGCGCCATCTTTCCCAGTAAGCTCCGCGATAGCCCCGACCGCTGATTGGCTGCGCCGGGAGCAGGCTGACCAGCCGGCAGCGGTTCCTGGGGTTTCCGGTACGAAGCCAGAGCGGGGGACGCTGTCGGAGCACGGCGGTGAGGTGCGGAAAGCGGCGCGGGTGGCACAAGACAATACGAGAATCTCTGAACCAGGACGCATCTGCAAAAGTGGGGGATCACGCCGGTTCCGCGCGTGGGCTGTGGCGGAGCCGGCGCATTGCGCATGCGCCGGAGTGCCGCGCGGCTAGAGGTTGCTCGGAGTGTGGGTGGCTGCGCGTGGTAGGGCCCACGTGGGACGGGGGGAGGCGGGGAAGGGTCGGGACGGGTAGGGAGGGGTAGGGACTCTAGCGTCCTTCCACGTCAGTCCACCTCCGGAAGCCAATCCCGCGCTCTGCCTGCCGTGAGGGAGCCATGTAGTGCCGGGAAGTGGCTTCGGGAGAAAAAAGGCCTTTTCTACCCTTTCCAGGAGCGGTTCCCCAAAGCCTGCCAAGGCACGCCAGGGTTCCCTGACTACCCAGAGATTGAGTACCACTGGGTTCCTCCAGTGAAGGCCGGCTAGTTTGTTTCAAGAAGCTTTGTGTTCCTGGTGTTGGGATTTCGGATTCAGGCAGTGAAGAATTTTGAAGTCGAAAATAGCAGCTATACACGTTCTTAAGGATCTGCTCCAAACCTAGCAGTGCATATCACAATGAAGAACCAAGACAAAAAGAACGGAGCTGCCAAACAGTCCAACCCCAAAAATAGCCTGGGGCAGCCGGAAACCGGAACAGAAGGAGTCCACGGGAGGCCCAGCCAGTCCCCTCCGACAGAAGCTGAAGGTTCTGCCAGCCAAGCTCCTGGGAGAACGGAGGGTGTGTGCCAGCTCTGCTTTTCCAGCGGGTAGGGGGAGGAGTTTGTGGTACCGGCTTCACTTCTGAAGTTAAGAGACTGAGGCTACTGTTAACCCAGGAAGAAGGAAATGAAGAATGAGTAGAGACACTGCCCAGCCTGGGGAGGTGGCAGGGCCTCCCACTCAGCCCTAGAACAGACTGGGAGCAGGTTCTGACAGGATTAAATCAGGTGACAGTCAAAGGAGACTCCCCCATCAGCAAAACTCTGACCCATCAGAAACACCTCAGTTACAGTAGGTAATTACCCTTCATATATTTGAGGCATTGCTGGATCTGTTTGAATAGCAAGAAATGGCTTTTGAGAGGAAGGATACAGACTAGAAATTGAGCTGCTACATACCAGCCCTATATCACTAAAGCTAATAGGGTTTATGTATTTGACTTATTTATAGCCCTGACATATTTGAGTGTTAGTAAGAAATAGTTGTATCATTTTATAAGTAAATAAATTGAGGCTCAAATAAGTTAGGCAACATTTAACCCAGACTAGGGAGTTGGCTAGGCCCGCAAAGATCCCAACCAGTGGTATAACCATCTTATTTCTCACTCTACTCTTATTTCTCATTTCTTGCTGTAGGGGCTCAAGCCAAAACATCTCAGTCTGGGGCCCTCCGTGATGTCTCTGAGGAGCTGAGCCGCCAGTTGGAAGACATACTAAGTACATACTGTGTGGACAACAATCAGGGTGGTCCAGGTGAGGATGGAGCACAGGGTGAGCCTACTGAACCCGAAGATGCAGAGAAGTCCCGGACCTATGCGGCAAGGAATGGGGAGCCTGAGCCAGGGACCCCAGCAGTTAATGGCGAGAAGGAGACCTCCAAGGGGGAGCCAGGCACAGAAGAGATCCGGGCGAGTGATGAGGTCGGAGATCGGGACCACCGAAGGCCACAGGAGAAGAAGAAAGCCAAGGGTCTGGGTGAGAGAGGGCAGCTACTTATAAAGCTGGTGAAGGGAGGGAGTTTGGACCTGTCATTCCATGGGCTAGCCTGTTCTGCCAGGATTCAGAGGAAACCACTTGGAGAGAGCCAGTCTCCCTAGTTTGATCAAAGCCAGGGATGCATGATCACAGCATAGAGGTGTACTGTGCCAGGCCTCCTGACCTTTTGAGCAGGTAGGGGCTGAAATTCAACCTGTCCTCTTTTTGAGAAGATGCAGAACGGGGAGTCTACATATAGACCCTTTCCCAATTAGCACCACTTCTGCTGTGTAATGTTGGACATGGCCTTTCCCAGTCTGGGTCTTAGTTCCCACTCATCTTCACTAAGAGAACTGGACTAAATCACATTCCAAACTCAAATATCTACATAAGCCAGACTATGCTGGGGACTTCATAAGGACCAAGAGAGTTCCTGCTTCATCCAGAGGGTTGATTGTCACTTGGTTAGTTCCATGTTTTCAACTGAATGCATGCTCTCAACTGACTAGTTGAACAATTGGCAACTAAAATGGTTAAGAGCTGGGCCGGGGATTTAGCTCAGTGGTTTCTGCGCCTGTTGTGCAAGCGCAAGGACCCGAGTTCAATCCCCAGTACCAAAAAAATAAAAAATAAAATGTTTAAGAGCCAAAAATGGGGCCCCCTCAGGGTAACTAGATGCAAGGATCCCTAACTCCAGAACAGGCAGTGAGGAAAAAGCAGTGACTCATTCAGCAGTGGGTATGTGGATGAATTTAAGAATCTAGGTTAGGTGACAGTACACCCAGGTTGTTGTCCACCACCCCTTACTGGTTCTGATTTAAAGAGGGACTTTTTTTTAAATCTAGGATCACATATATGGAAGGAATATTCTTTTTTTTCTTTTTTTTTTTTTGGTACCGGGAATTGAACTTGGGTCCTTGCACTTGTGCAAAACCACTGACCTAAATCCCCGGCCCAGGAATATTCATTTTTAAAGTTCACTGTTTGGCTATGTCTATTGACAGGAGTTTAGTTAACTTCTTAAGGAGGCCAAGAGACCTGTTCTTTTTTGGATCCCACCTTCAAGGACCTTCTTTGCATTAAAACAGTAGCTCCAGAGTCACACATGGGGTACCTTCTATCAGTTGGTAAAGCAGGCAGTTTTTTCCTCCTACCAGTGGTGCCCACCAAGATTACACAAGAATTTCACCTTCATTTGATAGACAGTTAATGAGCATGTACTCCATGGTAACATTAGGACAGAACTGGTTTGAGTTGGTCCCAACTCTCCTAACACCCAGCCTCACAGGGAAGGCAGCCAGTTCAACAAGCAAAATAGTATGATAAGAAAGGCCTGGCCTGCGCGTGGTGGTACACGCCTGTAATCCCAGCATTCTGGAGGTTGAGGCAGAATGATCGCAAGGAGCTCAAGGCCAGCCTGGACTACATAATGAATTCAAGGTCAGCCTGAGCTACATAGCAAGACTCTTGTCTCACAAAAAAAAAAAAAAATGCCTCAGTGCTCATGGAGGTAGACGGCGCCCCCCACCACCACCACCACTAGAAGAGGATGCATGCCTTTGTTCCCTGTGCTTTACAGGGAAGGAGATCACGTTGCTGATGCAGACACTGAACACGCTGAGTACCCCAGAGGAGAAATTGGCAGCGTTGTGCAAGAAGTATGCTGAACTGGTCAGTTTGCCCCTTCTCCTTCTGCTCTCCCTGCCTTTGGAAAGTCATCAGGCTTCCTGATCTGGGGGTGGGGATGCAGAGGCAGGTGGCTGGCTTAATTTCTATTCAACCTTGTAAAATTTTTATTGTTTTTTTTTTTTTTTATATATGTTTAGTATATAATGTTTACATTTGCTGGGGATTTAGCTCAGTGGTTTCGCCACCTGCTGTGCAAGCACAAGGACCCAAGTTTGATCCCTGGTACAAAAAAAAAAAAGATAATATAATGTTTACATTCACCTTAGGGAGTAGACACATGTACTTAATATATCTTAAATCTTTACAATTCCCTTCCCTCCTTCCTCCCTGTCTCTAGATCCCCTTTCTACATTTTCATTTCTTTAGTTTTTTTGTCATGTTTTGTTTTGTTTTTTAGTTTATGTTTGCAATACATAATGATTGCACTCATTGTGAGTAGTTGGCACATGTACCCAACGCATCTTAGTTTTTTCCATGTCCCCATCCCCCTCCCCATTCATTATCTCTTTGAACCTTTCCCCTATTTGTTAAGTGGGGAGTCATTTCTCAATCCACTTCAGGGCTGACATTAAGAGGGAAAACTTCAAGGGCCTGGAATTTAGCTCAGTGGTGCTGCGCTTGCCTCACGCAAGGTCCTGAGTTCAATCCCCGGTACAGCAAAAAAAAAAAAAAAAAGAGGGAAAACTTCACCTATAATCCCAGCACACGGGGAGGCTGAGGCAGGAGGATCACCACAAGTTCAAGGCCTGCCTGGGCTACATAGTTCAGAGCCACCCTGAACTACAACGGGAGACCCTGCCTCAAACCCCCCCAAAAAGTGGGGGGGCTTGACTTTCCTTAAAAGAAATTTCTCAAAGAATAATTCCCAGGTAATAGAGCTCTAGCTCCTGGCCTGAATCCCAGATACCATGTCATGTTGCTCTTACATGCTTCTGTATACATCTTCCTGAAATACAGAGATTCACTGTGCTGTTACCACATTTAAAATTAACAGTAGTGGGCCGGGGATTTAGCTCAGTGGTTTCGCCGCCTGCCATGCAAGCACAAGGACCCAAGTTTGATCCCCGGTACCAAAAAAAAAATAAAAATAAAATAAAATTAACAGTAGTTATTTGGTATACATTTTCCTTTTACTCTTGAGCAGTTCTTCATTTCATTGTCTTCCCTTTTTTCCCCCATAAGATTGACTTACTGCAGAACCAGATTAGTTGTCCTGTATGATGCCTCACCTCTATGCTTTGTTGATTGTCCCTTTATCTCCTTAGTTCCTTTTAAGTGGAACCTAGCTGTAGGAGCTTGATCCAGTTCACATTCAGTTTTTTATGTTTGTTTGGTTTTTTGTTTTTGTGATAGAGTACTAGGGATTTACCCCAAGGGCTACATACCCAGGCCTCCTTTTTATTTTTATTTTGAGACAGAGTCTTGCTAAATTGCTCAGGCTGAGTTTGAACTTGGAATCCTCCTACCTCATACTCCCAGAGTACTGGGATTATGGGCATATACCACGCCTGGCTCAGGTTCAACTTTTGTGACAAGAATTCTTTTTAGGTATTACTTTATGCTTCTTGTTGCATCAGAAGAAATACAAGTGTAGTCTAACCAACTTTAAGTGTTATAAATGTTGAGTGGATCAAAGAGGTGAAGGCAGGAGGAGCCAGGTTCCTCTTTTATCAGGCGCCTAATAGAATTTTGAGTGAAGTTTCATTCATTGATGGCCATTACCTATTTATTTTAAAATTATTTCATCCCAAGAAAATTTCTTAGCCACATTCTGTAAGGAAATTATTTGTAAATTGGGGGGAGTCATACCTGCTTAATGGGATTATTTTAAGAAATAAAAAGAAAGTAACCTCCATTTAGAATGGCCTGACCAGAGGATTGCTGATGCAAAAGAAGAGAAAGTGAGTTGCTGGAATGATGTTCTGTGTAAAGGAGGGGAGCTGAGGCTCAATGCACAGGAGAGGGCTTGGCCTTTGTGCTAGTGGATAGGGAGCTTGTGTCACCACTGCTCTAGTATCTTTTGTGTTCCCAGGGAAATGAGAAAGATGACTGTGGCTGGTTTAGGGAAAACTTGAAGGGGAGTACAAAACAGTTGTCTGGAAGAAGAGTGTGAGTAGCATGAGAATGATTCTTCAAACAGGATTGATTGTGTCAGTGCTGGTACAGAGTGAGCAGAAAGGTTCTTTACCAAGGTTGAGAAAGGATAAGGGAGTAGAAGGGTATAAGAAGGTAAGCGATGTGCTGGGGATTTAGCTCAGAGGTTTCACTGCCTGCTGTGCAAGCACAAGGAGACCCAAGTTCGATCCCTGGTACCAAAAAAAAAAGAAGGTAAGCGATTATTTAAAAGAAGGTTGAAGGCAAGTAAAGGTTGGTTGGGTCAGTAGCCTGTGATGCTAGCTCAGGAGGCTGATGTAGTTCAGTGGAAAAGGCCCTAGATTCAATCCCTGGTATAAAAAAAAGAAAAAGATGAATTTCATCTATTCGTTTTTCCTTTTTTTTGTGGTACTGGGGATTGAACTCGGGACCTTGTGCTTCCTAGGCAGGCGGTGGAACCACTGAGCTAAATCCCCAGCCCTGTTTTTCCTTTTTTTAGTGTAGCCACTGAAAGATTTTAAATTACGGATGTGGGCAGCATATTATTTTTACTGTCCAGGGTAGGTAAGATCATAGGAGGGAAGCCAAGTTGGAGAAAAGAAATAGGTTTGTGTAAGACGTTAAGGACTGAGGACAGAGAGTCAGGATTGTCCATCAGTATTAAGATAGCCAAGAATAAGCTGGACATGGTGGTGTACTCCTATAATCCCAGCACTTGAGAGGCTGGGGTAGGAGGATCGCCACAAGTTCAAGGCCATCCTGGGCTACATAGCAAGACCCTGTCTCAAATACATACATGCATATATGCATACATACCCAAGAATGAGAATATGAATCATGATAGAGAAATCAATGGTGAACCACAGCTGAAGTATGGAAGAGATGTAAGGGAATGACCAGATCTGAATAGCCCCAAGCTGGATGGCAGGTAGCTTATCCTGATCTATGAGTGACTAGCAGTGGGGCCATGTGGTGGTCAGACATGGCCAGAAAGTCCTGTCTCTCGGCTCAGAGTTGGGATAGAAAGTGTAATCTACTGGCTGTGTTACCCTGCTGGTCCTAGTGAGTGTCCCTACCCATATCTCTGCCATGGGCCCTTGGGTTAGCAAGAGGAATTTCCGGTAGGAGTGCATAACACACTAGCACAGTCTGCTTGTGAGAGTACATCAGGCCTGGGCTGCTTCAGCTGGAGTCAAGGCAAAGGCCAATGCTCAGCTCAGCTCTACAGTCCCTAGAGCCGCATAGGATCCCCATGGGGGCCTCCCAAGCACTCACTGCCCTCCCTGTTTCCAGCTGGAGGAGCACCGGACTTCACAGAAACAGATGAAACTCCTGCAGAAGAAACAGAGCCAGCTGGTACAGGAGAAGGACCACCTTCGTGGAGAGCACAGCAAGGCTATCCTGGCCCGCAGCAAGCTTGAGAGCCTGTGCCGTGAGCTGCAGCGACACAACCGCTCCCTCAAGGTAGGCCCAGGGCCAGGAGCGGCTCTGGATTCCTGGCACATCGCTGTTCTTTGCAGTATAGAAATAAATTCCCAAGTAATGCCCTAACTTGGAGAGGACTAGAGTAACCTTTGACATGGTCTTGTATTAGATAAGGTAAAAATGAAGGTGCTGAAAGAATAAAAAAGAATTAAAAAGTGCTGGGGATGTATCTCAGTGTGAAGGCCCTGGGTTCAGTCTCCAATACTGCTAAATAAATATCCAAACTATAGTAACCAGTAAGCAGATATCTAGTCCTTGTCCCAGAGGTTAGTCAGGAACCTGGATTCTTCACCTGTTGTGCTTCTCTCAAGCTGAGGTCAGTCTGTTGTTAAAGCCATGATTTCCAGATGGTTTTTCATGCAAATATCCTCACAGATTTGCATATTTCATATATTTGGATCTGTGAACATACATATTTTGTTTTGCTTATTTTTAGTTCATGTTTATCTTTGAAAATATTATAAGTGGTATAAATTAGTCTTAAAGGTTTTTAAACAAAATTATACATGTACTGTTTATATCCTATTCCTTTTTCTCTTACTCTAATACCTTATCTTTTCATTTCATATAAGGCTGTCTCGGTCTTTCTAACATCATTATTGGATCAATATGCTGTATTTTCTTAGTGTCCTAATTTAGGGTTGTTCGCAAGTTTTCACTATTACATATAGATCTGCAGTAAAAATTCTTGCTATATATCTCCCTGGCCTGTTTATCTGTAGGATAAATCTTAGAAATCAAAGGACATGTCAAAGAGTATGCAAATTCTAAGTATTAATAGGTTTTTCCAGATTGCCTTTCAGGGAGTACCCTTGTCAACAGTGTCTAATTGCCTAATTTTGCACAACCGTGGGTATTACTAAATTTTAGCAACCTGGTCTGTGGGGAGAAACAATACAAAAGCACATCAGAGGGCCTGGGATTTAGCTCACTGGTTCCGCTGCCTGCTTTGGCAGTGCAAGGTCCTGAGTTCGATCCCTGGTACCAAAAAAAAACAACAACAACAATGCATCAGAGCAGGAATACTTAATCTGAAATCTGGAAGAATAGACTTCATAGCTGGGGATTTAGCTCAGTGGTTTCGCTGCCTGCTGCATAAGCGCAAAGACCCGAGTTCGATCCCTGGTACAAAACAAAACAAAACAAAAAAGAATGGACTTCACAAAATCCAAGATGCTTCAGAACGGCACTTAACATATGTGCCTGCATTTTTCTAGGGAGAGAATCTCACAGTATGTCACCTGATTTACAGAGGGTTACCTTAGGAAGCCCCATTGCATGACATCCTGGAGCCTAGCTCCTTCTCACTTTGGGAGCAGAGAGGGCTGTTGGCAGAGATCACCTGGGGACTAGTTGAGGGAGCCTTGTGCAGCTGACTGGGGAGCAGTGGATGATGGTGCTGGGGCCGGCTTCTCTGCCCAGGAAGAAGGCGTACAGCGGGCCCGGGAGGAGGAGGAGAAGCGCAAGGAGGTGACCTCGCACTTCCAGGTGACACTGAATGACATTCAGCTGCAGATGGAACAGCATAATGAACGCAATTCCAAGCTGCGCCAAGAGAATATGGAGTTGGCTGAGAGGCTCAAGAAGCTGATCGAGCAATATGAGCTGCGTGAGGAGGTAATGTTGTTGCATACCAGGGTCATGACCAGCAGATTGTGAGACTTTGGGTGTGTGCTGGGCACCTGGAGAGCACTCTCTTGGCTTCATCCTATTCCTTCTCCTTCCTTGAGCAGAGACTAATACTATTCCTCATAGATGAGGAACTAAGGTGTGGAGAAGAAACTCATCTAGAGCCACACAGTCAACAGTGCCTTGTCCCAAATAACTGGGCCAGCTGTCTGTTGGAATTAGAATTGTCCAAATTTTCTAATGGTGATATGTACACATACTGTGTATTACGTGGCATCCCCAGCAAGGCCTTGGGACAGCACCTCCAAATGAGACACAATATTGGGCTGGATACTCACCTATATTATAGATAGCTTCACCATGGTGCCCAGCATGGTAAGGCACACCTATAGTCCCAGGTACTCAGGATTGAAAGATTGAAGCCAGATTGGGCAAATTAGCAAGGCTCTGTCTCAAAAAAAATTTTTTTAAGGGCTGGGAATGTAGCTCAGTGGTACAGCACTTCTCTAGCATGGTTCAATTGCCAGTACCATTTTTTTTTTTTCCTAGTATCAGGAATTGAACTCAGGACCTTGTGCTTTTGAGGCAGGCATGGTACCCCTGAGCTAAATCCCCCGCCCGCCAGTACCATTTTTAAAAAAATAATTTAAAGTTACAGAGGAGCTAAACCTGTGTTCACTGATAGACTCCAGGGCTGTCCACTGATTTGCTGGCTGCTCCTACACTTGGAAGAACAGGGTGTCAACGCCTTGGCTAGCATTGGCTGCTAACCCAGGCACTTGAACCTTTGAGTCCCCTACACTAGTCACCTGGATGTTCTGGACCTCTGTTTCTCCGTCATGAGAAGGGATACCTACAAGTACCTTTACAGGGGTGACAGACAACCCACTGTAACCAGGTCTTTTCCTAGGATCAAGGTGAGATGGGCAAGACCCACCCTCTTGAGCTCAGATCATTATGGAGATCATATGTGTGCAGGGCCTAGAGGGGATTCCCTGACCGCCATTCTTGTGCACCCTTTGGGAACAAAGTTGCCTGTGATAAATTTGGTTTGAGAAGAATTGGTCTGGTTCTTGTCTCAGCACAGAGACAGGAAGACTTTCTGGGCCACTAGACTGAGACACTAATTTTAAGAATCTAAAGGCTTCCTTCCCTTTCCCCTTCCCCTTCCTTTTCCTTTCCTTTTTTTTTTTTTTTTTTTTTTATACCAGGGATCGAACTTCGGTCCTTGTGGTTGCAAGGCAGACGGCAGAACCACTGAGCTAAATCCCTGGCCTCCCTCTCTTCCCTTTCCCTTTCCCTTTCCCTTCTTTCCCTTCTTTCACTTTGCCTTTCCCTTCCCTCTCCTCCTTCCCCTTCCCCTTCCCTGAAATCAGAAAGGACATGGTGCTACCTGTGGAGGAGAAGGACATATGGATCTACTACTAGGCCCTGTGGTTTCTTGTTTATAGTCCTCAGACAGGTTCAAATGCTACCACCTGCTGCCTCTGAGCCTCTGAACTTTAGATCACAGGTGACTGGACCTATCTTCAAGACACCTTCCCTTCTCCATCCAAAAAAGAAATCAGATTCCCTTATTTATTTCCATATTTAATTAAGTTCAGGGGACTTTGTCTTTAAGTAGCACTTCAGTCCATCACCTTGTCCATCCTTCTGTCTCATCTGGTCTATGTCCCCAGTGCTCCTCCAGTAGCCAAGACAGCCATTTCTAGGGATGTCCATGTCAAATCTTCACTTATAGATAGGTATAACAAATCTCTTGCCAAATAAGCTAGGCTGTTTGTGGGAATGTTTTTTGTTGGGTTTTTTTTGGTACCGGGGATCGAACTTGGGTCCTTGCACTTGCGCAGCAGGTAGCGAAACCACTGAGCTAAATCCCCACCCCTTGTGGGAATGTTTTTGCCTCTTCTCACTTAGAGGGGGAGCTGGGCTATAAAAGTAAAGAATGCCAGCTCCATGAGGTGGTTAGTCTCTGGACCAGAGGTTTGAGTGTGTTTATTGCTTGGCTTCCTGGAAGCTAATTCCATCCATATATCCTGGTACTTATCCAGGTCTGATTCACTGGGAGAAAAAACACCCGAGATTGAAAAGTTGACCTACTGGGGACATAGGATCCACATCGTGTGGCACATGTAGAAGTCTGGCATATCAGATCAAGATGGGCTGGGTGAGGTGTCCTGGTCTCTGCAGTTGGAACCTCCCTACAGTACAAGGCCTCCCTGAGAAAGGGAGCTCCTCACAAACAAACCCTTCCTACCATCTTTCCTGCAGCATATTGACAAAGTCTTCAAACACAAGGATTTACAGCAGCAGCTGGTGGATGCCAAGCTCCAGCAGGCCCAGGAGATGCTGAAGGAGGCAGAGGAGCGGCACCAGCGCGAGAAGGACTTTGTGAGGCTCAGGCCCCAGGGCTCGGGTTGGGGTGTGAGAATGTGGGCTGGGTTCTCCCTTAGCTTCGGGTTGAGTTTGTATGGATGAAATGATTACTGCCTGGCCTGTCCAGTCACTGCTTTCCAGACAGCAGTCTAAGACCAGGCAGCATAAATGGGTCCAGTGCTTATGGCTAAAGAGCACCAAACATAGCCCCTGGGGGCTTCTGACAGTCTGGGGTCATGTCTTGAAAATAGCTCCTGAAAGAGGCAGTGGAATCTCAGAGGATGTGTGAGCTGATGAAGCAGCAGGAGACCCACTTGAAACAGCAGGTAAGTTGGTATGGAACTGACCCTGGGCCTCCCAAGTTTCCATCACTTGGGCCTCATTCTGAGGGATAAAAAATTTTAGGTTATGTTCTTCCAAATACATGTTTTTCTTGGCAGGAGTAGTGGTCCATGCCTGTAATCCCAGCCCTTGGGAGGCTGAGGCAGGAGGATTGCCAGGCGTTGGAGGCCTGCTTGGGCTCCATAGTGAGTTCAAGGCCAGCCTGGACTGCATGGCGAGACCCTGTCTCCAAAAAAAAATTTTTTTCTTCTGGAAAGTGGTATCTCCATGGAATTGTTATGTCAGAAGGCCAAGGAAAGGTCAGGGTATTCACCAGAGAAGTGCCTGAAGGCCAGTCTTACCTGTGTACTTCTGTCTACCACAGCTCGCCCTATACACAGAGAAGTTTGAAGAGTTCCAGAACACACTTTCCAAAAGCAGCGAGGTATTCACCACATTCAAACAGGAGATGGAAAAGGTACTGATGATCTAAGCTGGGTATGGCTGCTGGAGCACATTCAGAATTGAATATGGGGTCAGCCTTAAGAAGGCCCCACCCCAAGATGCCTCACAGGGAGTTGTTCACAGAAACTGTGGTTGCTATCAAAAAGGAACTATTAAGAGAAAGCACAGCCTTTTCCCCTGGATAAGGGGTAGTCTTGTCATTTCTTGTTGGCATGGAGCTTTCTTTTGGTGTTGGGAGTCAAAGCCAAGGCCTTTGGATGCTAAGCACATACCCTGCTGCTGAGCTCCACCCCCAGCTCAAGTGGTGGACATTTAACTTGAGACTTCCCAGTGCCAGAGTTGTACAGATGTGATTATTCCCTGCTTTGGAGACACAGATGCATGGGCAGCTCAGCTCTGACCATTTCCTTCCATCTACCATGTAACCTAGATGACTAAGAAGATCAAGAAACTGGAAAAAGAAACCACCATGTATAGGTCCCGGTGGGAGAGCAGCAACAAGGCCTTACTTGAGATGGCTGAGGAGGTAGGTAGAAAGTGATGAGCCCAGAGGCCAGGAGAGCACCGATATGGTGTATCAGGCCCTTTCTCCGACCTAATAGTGATGTTGCTTGCATGAAGTGCACCTAGGATGCTCATGCATGTGTGTCCAGCTCCAGAGGCAGTGCCAGCTCCCCGCACATGGGAGGTGCCAAACCCCATGGTTGTCTGCATGAAACCAAAGGGACAAAATGGAAGACAAGGCTGAAGGAGCAGAAAAAACTGGAGTGCTGATGGTGCTTCAGCTTTGCTTACAGAGCAACCCAATAATTTGTCATTTTGTGGCTTGTGATTTAAAAGAAAGACCCTGATGGAGTAACAGCTACAAGCCCAGGCTTTAGATATGTTTTAGATAATGCTGGTTCAGTGGTCCTTCTCTTGAGACTTGTTGTTGGTGTTAGTAATCCCATTTTACAGATAAGATAGACTCAAAAGCCCCATGCTTTATCAGTATTATCTGGCAGATGACTAGAGGAATACATTGTGTGGCCTCCAAGCCATGCCCATCTCTATACTACACTGTCCCCAGATAAACCAGGTTATTTTACTAGGAGGAGCCAGCCAGGTTTTGACTCTGGGCTGCCCCTAGCCTTGTTGAATTGAGTGTCTCCTACCAAGTGGTGGTGTTGAATTAAAGAATTGCTGGGATGGCCCTGAAGTCCCCATTTCTCTCCCTAGAAAACTCTCCGAGACAAAGAGCTGGAGGGCCTCCAAGTGAAAATCCAGCGCCTAGAAAAGCTGTGCCGGGCACTACAGACAGAGCGCAATGACCTGAACAAGAGGGTACAGGACCTGAGTGCTGGTGGCCAGGGCTCCCTCACTGATAGTGGTCCTGAGCGGAGGCCAGAGGCTGCCACTGTGGCCAAGGAGCAGGGTGGTGAGGGGCCCGGAACTCAAGCACCCAGCTCCTCAAGGGCCACCGAAGCTCCTGGCTGCCCAGGAACACCGAGCACAGAAGCAACAGGGCCTCAGGAGCCCACCTCTGCCACTGCCTAGAGAGCCTGGTGCTTGAGGCATGCTGGGAAGGGAGCAGCACCCCAGCCAAGCCTGGCCCATACAAGGCTCCCACACCAAACAGCCAGTACTGAAGTCAGGGTGTTCTGACCTGACAGGCCTCTGCCACTTTGCAATTTTGGATTTTGTGGGTCAGTTTTACATATATACCGCATATGTGCAAGGCCTCATGCATTTATATCTGTAAGTGTATAGGGGGCTTGCATTGAGGGCAGGTGTACAGATGAAGTCAGTGCTCCTCTAAGCTGAAGAGTCTTACAGAGGAGGTGACATCTGTAGCTGCCATCACAGTGAACTGGCAGGGCAAGTGACTTGATTTCTTCCCCAGTTTGAGGCTCAGACCCCTCCCAGCCCTTCAGAGCTCATGACAAGTAGTATACCCAGTCCAGGATTGAATTCTGTTGTGAGCAGGGATTGGGCAGCTGGGGCTTTTCTCGCTCTCAGGAAGATGTCAGTGCTTCTCAGCCTGGGGATGCTGTCTCTGCAGAGCCTCAGCATGGCACTCAGAGCCTAGGACAAGGGACCTGGAGAATGTTGCATTGTGGGATGACGTGCTGGTTGGGAGCCCCTGGGGCACTGCTTCCCTTGCCCTCTGGTAGTACCAGGACCAGGCCAATGTTGCTTCTCAGTAGCCTTATCATTCACAGGTGCCTCTCTAGCCTGCACAGATGATTGACAAGAGATCATCCAAAGGATTCTTTCTGAAGGCATTTTGTTTTGGACATGACAGTTCATAGGATTTTCTGAGGAAGGAAGAGGGGTGCTGTGGTAGTGGTCCTGGGTGCCTGGCCTCCAGTGTCCCACCCCTCACCACCCCACCTGGCTCCTTAGCCATGTTGGTGCTGAGGTTTCCTCTTTGAAAGGAAAGATCAGATTATTTAAGAGAAAGAAAAGGGCTGATGGCTTTGCCATGAGCTTGTCTTTGGTTTTCAGTCCTGGGAGGCCACCCACCATAGATTTCCATCATCACTGTCTCCATGCAGCAATTTCTGGGCCCCAGGTCCTGCTACCCCTTAGCTTTATGGTTCTTTTTCTGCTTCTTCCGCCCCTTGTGCAGTCCTTGAGGTTTGCCCAGGTTCCCATTTCGTCACCTCCTTGCCCAAGAAATAAGAATCATCCTTGGAATTAATTCCATTTCTTCATGTGTGAGAGCTCCCAACTGTTATTTTGACAGAATGAAATTCTGCAGTAGGCTAAGCTCAGGAAATCCACAAAAAGGCTGCAGACGGTTCTTTCTGCCCCACTCTACCCAACCCAGAACATCACTATGTACTACTATGTGTAGCAACTCTGCTGAAAACTCTGGTTGCACACCTGGCAGGGTGTTAGTCACTCTGTACAGAGCAGTTTTGGGGGGCAATAGAATGAGTCTTGCAAGTAGGGCCCTGCTGAGCTTGGGGTACAGTGCCCATCTCCAGTGAACTAAGGAAGCCACAGACCAAGATGGGACAGGTGCAGTTTTGCTTCTTATATTTCTTGGAACTAGCTGTTGTCCTGGAGATCCACCCCCCCCCATCCCTTTATTTTTTACAACTAGTCCCCAGGTAAATTGGTTCATGAAAATGCTGTGTCCTCCTGAACCATGTTTTGACTTAAACCAGAGATGGCAAAAAAATCTCCACCTTGCCCCCTGGCAGGTGCCACACTGATTTACTTCAGAGTGTGTCCTACTAGCCTCTGATATATCCTTAATTCACACAAGATGCCCAATAGTTTTGAGTGTTGAGACCACTTTGTCATTCCTGGCTAAGATCTGCTCTCCTGTGGAGAAATGTTATGCAAGATCTTTGTCTTCCCCTCTTTGAAATCCCTGTATTTGGAATGGTCCCTTCCTCTTCCTGCCTCAGTAAGGCCTCCCACAGCCCTGTGCCAGGCTGAAGAACATAAACTGTCAACACCACAAAGGGTTTGTTGGCTATGGAGGAAAGAGGCAGAGAGGTCTGCTTGCCCCCTTGGAGAAAGTGGAAAGGCCTACAATGGCCCACATAATTACTTGCCTCACTTCAGCTACCTCTTAAAGCCCTTGGGGGTTTGGAACTGTTGGATCCCAGGGTGGTGGGATGGGAGGCTGTGGTATGCAAGTGGCCCCAGCTGGGCTCCCTAGATCAGGAATGTGGGCCCCAGACCAGGTAGAACCCTGGCTCTTGGCTCCATCCATTTCTAGACACCCATGCCAGTCTGTTCATGCAGATCTTTTTTTTCTCTTCCTTTCCATTGACCAAATCTCACCAGTCACTACAGCTGCTCTGCTTGCTCTGCTTTCCAAAGTCAGCCCACGTGCTTGGGTGCCACCCACCCTAGCCAGGTACAGGGAAGGTGGCCTATCCATGAGTGAGGGCCAAGGTCTTCCTCACCCAGGTGAGTCCTGTGCACATGACCTCAGTTTTAGGACCAAGAGCTGTGTTGGTTTCTTAGATTGTTAGCTTTTCCTCCAGGGTCCACAGTTAGGCTCAGATCCCAAAGCCCTAGTTCTGCTAACAGTAACTCATGTTCAGGACCCCGTCTGAGAGCTTCATGCACACCAGATTCCAAGAGGTGTCAGCAGCACTTCTTTATTTGTCATTTGTTTTCTGTGAGGTTTTTGGACCATGGGCTGAGCTCAGGCACTTTCTGTAAGAATGTTATTTCTGTAAAAATGGTTATTTATCCCTCCTCCATCCCCATCGTGGTGGGCCTGCTGAGGGTTGACCAAGAGGCCATTGGAGCTGTCCTGGTAGTGGAGAGGCTGAGGCCTGCCAAGCTACTGCTCCAGCCCTCCCACCTTGCACAGCACTGCAGTGGTCGCCCAGGACAGCCAGGCTCCTGCCTGTTCCTCTCACTCTGCCTGGGGGGAGGACTGCCTCTGTCCTTGTAACTGCTTTCTTTATGGCCCCACCTGGCCACCCAGACTTGTATAAAAGTTGTGCTGACAGCTCCCCTCCCTCTTTTGGTATTCACAACAGCCAGAGACTTGATATTGATGTATTTTAAACCACATTAAATAAAGTCTGTTGCCTTACTTGTTTCTGTTCCAATCTCTGTCGTTAGTTTTTTGAGAAAGGGTCTCACTGTGTAGGTCAGGCTGATCATGAACTCACTATGTAGTCCAAGCTAGCCTCGAACTTGTGGTAATCCTGCCTCAGCCTGCTGAGTGCTGGGATTATAGCATAGGCCACCACACTGGCTCTGTGGCCTTTTGATGCTTCTGGATCCATTTGGTTCCCTCCATGCTCACTGACTTGTCTGGATCTGCTGCAAAGTGGCCATAGCTGTGCTCTGGCAGCCTGAATCTCCTGAGAGTGCCCTGCAGCACACTGACAGATCTGCTTGAGCGGCCTATACCCTTGATGAAATTGGCAGGATGCTTTACTCAGTAACATTTAATAAATACTGTTTCCAGCTGGGGGGGCCTCACAGTCTAGGGAAGGGGAAAAAACACAAGTATAGAAAGGCCAACAGTGTATGCCTTTATGGAAAGGCCAGCAGTATAGAAAGGTGTGGAGGTGTATGCCCTGGATCCTGAGGCAGAAGGATCACAAATTAGCCCAGCCTGGACAACTTAATGAACCCCTGTCTAAAAATTAAGAGGGGTGGGGGGATGTAGCTCAGTGAGTACCTCAAAAAAAGCCAGTGATGCTATGAGAACAGAGGAGGGCCCTGCCTTCAACAACAGAGAAGTAGATAACTTGGAAGGGCCTGTTGACCTAAGTATAGGCAGAACAATTTGACAGCTTCATGTAGTAATTAAACGGTTCACCTGGGAATGCAGGTAAACAGGAGGGTTAGAGGGAGATGAGCCTGGCAAACTAGAGTTTGTATACCAAGTTAAAAACTTTGAGGGCTGGGGATTTAGCTCAGTGGTTTTGCTGCCTGCTGTGTAAGCGCAAGGACCCGAGTTCTATTCCCGGTACCAAAAAAAAAAAAAAAAAAAAGAACTTTAAGCCAGATAGCCAGGCATGGTGCCCCACACCTTTAATCCCAGCACTGTGAGTTCAAGGTCAGCCTGAACTGAATAGTAAGACCCTGTCTCAGAAAAAAAAAATTTGACCCAGATCCAGTGGGGCAAGGTGGACCTTCTGAACCACCCAAAACATGAAAAGGACTTTCAGGTTCCTTTGGTTTTAGGTTTTTTTGTTGTTGTTGTTTTTAAGAACCAATATCTTTTAAAAAAAAAAAAAAAACACAATCTTTGGGGGGGGTTTTGGTTTGGTTTTTGTTTGTTGTTTTTTTTTTTTGGTACTGAGGACTGCGCTTGCACAGCAGGCAGCGAAACCACTGAGCTAAACCCCTGGCCCCACAATCTTTGGTTTTAATCCCTTTAGAAATCTGAGTTATGTCTCACTACAGAATAATATAAATTAGTTCAAATTAGTGTAAAAAATGTTTACAAATGAATAGCATATTATTAAATGTTTGTAAATAGTTTCTTCCTATTTCACAACTGTTAACAGCTCCTCTAAAGATACCAGTAACCAGTTTGGAATTGAATGAAAAAACCCACACTTCATGAAAGGTGTTCACAGTAGGGTACTCCAGCCACAACGTTCACACTATATCTTTTTTTTGTTTGTTTTTGGAACACTGTATCTTTTCTGATTAGGGAAAATTATACTCACACATAAGAAATCATCTCTTTGTTTACAAATCCAGAATAAATTCTTTGAGGGTCTCCTTGTTAGACTTTCTTTTTTAGCTGTAGGCAAAACATTACATCTTTTGAAAAATATATTTTAGCAGAACTCAAGTCCTGCACTGAAGCACAGAAGTGGGCAGGGTCCCTAGAACTCAGGCTTTTGTGCCAAATATTTAGGAAGGTCAAAGTTTGCCTTTAGAGATTAGAACTCAACATAGAAGACAAATTCAGTTGTCAGGCAGCTCTTTCTAATTTACAGTAAAACTATACAACAGCAAAACTCCATTTTACCTTGAACTTTACATCATGCAAACTTCAAATTTAAAAAAGAATCATTCCAAGTCCCAGTGTAGATCACAAGCCTTAGACCCAAGCATCAGAAAATAAATTTTGACATTTTTCTAGTCTTCCTAGAAGTATTTTTGGCTGACATTAATTAACAACCTAGACTGAATCTGCTGCTCAGGAACACATTTCTTTTTGCTCTACCACTGAACTCCATCCCCAGGCACAAGAAACACACTTTTTGATCTGGCAACAGAAAATGGTTCTGGTAACTTTTTTTTTTTTTTTCTTGGTACCGGGGATCAAACACGGGTTCTTGCACTTGCGCAGCAGGCAGTGAAACCACTGAGCTAAATCCCCAGCCCTCTGGTAACTTCTCCAGCAGTCAGATGGAGGGAATTTTGCACTGATAGGCCCCTCGCCACTCACTGCTTTTTTGTGACTTTTCGATACCCCACTCTTCCAGTGTCATAGTCCTGCCGATATTCATTGAGAACCTAGCCTCCAGGTCACCCTCATACTGCCTGCCCTCCTTGAAACCTGCGTCCCAGTCTGTGCAAATGATCCTGTCGTCCAGAAGAGTTCTGTTTATGAGACACATGGCATTTTCTGCACCTGCTCTTGAGTATTATTCCACAAAATAGAAGCCACATGTTATTTTCATTTTATCCAAATCCATAATGATCTTCTTTGTCACCACTTTTGCTGAAGAGTTCATAAATTTGTTTTTCGGTAAAAGGAAAGATTTCTGACATACCATGTACAACTTTTCAGTAATTTTTCTTGTTTTTCATTGTCATCTTGAAAGTGCTGGTCCCATTACTGGTACTGGCTCAGCTCCACGTAGGAGTTGCTGCACAACACCTTCAGGATGCTACCCGACATGATGCTAAGAGGTAGAGGAAAACTCTTTGCCTCCGTGAACAGCCATGGAGTTCTTGGTTTTTGTATTTCTGTGACAAGGTCTCGGTATGTAGTTCAGGCTGGCCTTGAACTCACTATGTAGCCTAGGCTGGCCTTGAACTCAGCAATCCTCCTGCCTCAGCCTCCTAAGTGTTAGGATTACAGCGATGCACCACCACACCTGGCCTGGTTTTAGGTATCTCTTGACAAGATCACATTGTCTTTTCAGCAAGTTTCTTACCCCTGTTTACTCACTGAGAATTAACTGAGGGTTAGCTCAGCGGCACCAAACCTGCCTCACAAGCGCAAGGTCGTGAGTTAGATCCCTGGTACCAAAAAAAAGAAAAAAAAAGCTGAGGCTTCATTATATAGGAGATAACCTACTGGTGCCCTTGTCCACCACCTTGTTCTCTCTGGGACCTCAGTTACACACAGATGATGGTACGAGGTGAATGCCCAACAAATGGCAGAGGCAAGACAAGTGCTCTTCACTCTAGCCCCTGCAAGTAGATGCATCCATCCACTAGTTGGGACAGTCCCAGCAGAGGCTCCGCCCCCTTCTTGATGGATGTGCCGGCCACATTGGTTCTAGTCAAAGATCCTCTGGAAGGGGTGAGAGGATGCCACCCCAACTCTTGAAATGCAAAGCAGCTCTGAGAATAACGAGGTTTCTGGCTCCTCCTCGGGAAGCAACTGAAGGTGGGAACCTGAGAGTGCTCCTAGACCCTCTGCCACTTTCCACAGGCACCTTGGCGCAACTGTAGCAGCTCTGGTAGGGAAGGAGAGAGACTTCTCTGTCGTCCTCCTTCCCCTGAAAAAGTCCAGAATTAATGTCTCCCCTTCTCAAGGATGATGGAGGGTGGAATTACCTGGAAAAAGTTTGTGGCTGCAGAAGCAGTGCCACTCCCCAACTCAGCCAGAGACCCAGGCCTGGGAAATGCTCAAGCCCAGTGTTGAGGGAGGTGATCAGAGAGACTGTGTGGTTTGCCCTGGGACAGTTAATTCAAACCTGCTGGGAAGCCTGGCCCAGAATGAGCCTTTCTCCTGTGGCACCAGATGCTGCTCTGGGGACATGAGCTGGGAGCCTCGGCCAAGTCTTTAAATAGCTGCCCCATAGATCTGACCTGAATGCAGCACCAGTCTGACTCCTCCCTGGTACTAGGGTTTCCCTCCTGGGCGCTGGAGTCGGTGCCACGGAATCTCAGAGTCTTCTCTCTGACCTGGTGTTCCCTATACCTGTCTCAGCCTGGCAGGTGGGAAGGAGTCCTGTCACATCATCAGTGGCAGAATAGAACCCCACCACCTACCAGCCATTGTCTGTGTGTGGCTGGGGACATGGTATTGCCCTGGAATGACTTTACTTGCAATAAAATGAAAGCAATGACAGTGATGCTTCAGGGTTGTTATGGGGATTAAAATTTATATAAAATGACTAGGGAAGGGCCGGGGATTTAGCTCAGTGGTTCCAGCGCCTGCCTTGCAAGCGGAAGGTCCTGAGTTCAATCCCCGGTACCAAAAAAAATAAAAATAAAATGACTAGGGGGTGAAAAGAATTAGATGTATTATGTATGTATACCAACTCACCATAATGAATGTAATCATTATGTACTGCAAACATGTACTAATAAAAATGAAAAATTAGTCTAGTAGGAAAACTAAAAAAAGTGTTGGATACATGGATGTCTACTCTTGCTTCTTCCTGCTCCTTCTTATACACTTATATGTTTCCCCTTCTCTCTCCTCTCACGCTCTTCCCTTCCCCTCCTCCCCCTCCCCTTCTCCTCTTCTTCTGACGAAGCCACCTCCATTTTGTAAGGACTGTGCTTTCCTTCCTAAAGTGACCTGGAAGGGAAAGAATTTTCTAAATCGGTATCGCACCTCCAACAAAGTCACCTTAGTTGAGAGGGGAAGGGAGTGAGAGGGACAGACGCGGAGCCACCCCTCTCTCCCCGCTCTATCCCGAGCCCGGTTAAGGCCACTTTCTCTTTAAATGCAAATCACCTCCCGCCAGTTTAGCTCCCACCCGCTCGCGTTCCCGGGAGGACATCGCGGAAAGCGAAGGAACTTGCATCGGGGCATCTCTCGGGACCTCAGACTTCCAGGTCAGTTGCCCCTGGATCGGAGGGGACGGGATGATGCGCTGTGACTCTCCGTTTGGGAGATCCTTTCTTCAGGGGCTGAGCGTGGGAAACCGGTCCCTTGTGGCCTCTTCGCTCCTGGGGAGCTGGGGCTCTTGCTCCAGTTCTGTCAAGTCCTTCACTGGGTCACACTGCTACTGGGAGAGGCAAAGGATGCGCCCTGAACTCCCCTCTACTGCGCCCCTGACCCATGCAGTACCAGCCACCTTCAAAGCTTATGCCTGCCCTCCACCTGGAGTCAGGCTTTGTGGCAGCGATCTGGAGTGAGACCCCTGGGAGAGGACCCCCGCAGACCAGAGGCTTCAGTGGTGGGGCTGCACTGGAGGCCATCTAACCAGTGCCAGCCATGGGTGCAGCCATTGTTGGAGGCCGAGGCTGCCAGCTGCCTGTCCACCCACCCAGGGACTTTCTCACTAGAAAGAGTGAAAGGCTAGAAGCTGTGCCAAGGGAACTTCTGGGAGTCCCTGGCATTTGCAGTTTGGAGTAAAGTAGAAGAGGGATGGGGGGGGGGGGGGCGCGGTCCCCTGTCATGTGTGCTCTGGCTTCTCCTGCAAAAACTTATGGTGGCCACTGCTTGACACTGAGACCTTCCCAGGTGTCCCCGCGCTCACCTTGGTTGCCTCTCATGCCCACAGATTGGTCAGAATCTGCCAAGGCATTTGATAAACAAAGTGAGGCCTACTGGACACTCATACTGCTCCTCTGGGTTCCTGCCAGCTCATATCAACCCTGCCTCCCCCTCCATTTCCCCTCCAGCCCCACCCTTTCAGCCACAGAGCTGAGTCCAGCCACACCAGGAGAGCCCTGTCTGGTCAGTGATTTTAGGCAGAGAGAGACAGAGGGTGGCCTTGGAAAGTCCTTCATAGGCACATCCATGCACCCAGCAGCAGTACTGGCATCTGGCCCTGTGCAGATGAAGGGACAGAGGCCCTGACCGTTGTGAGAAGACAATTGCAAAGGGTCCTTTTTTCGCAGTTCTCAGGGGTTGCTGGGTGAAGGGATGACTTTCCCCCTCACTATCTGTAGGGGACAGGGGAAGGGGACGTTACCAGAACCTCTGCAGTGAGTCCTGGTCTCCTGCGAACCACAACAGCACACGGCGAATTACAGGAAAGGTAGAAAAATGAGACTGAGAAGAAGCTGAGCTTTGGGTCTGATCAGTGCTGCTCTGGGCGGCAAAAACAAAAGCCCGCCCCGCTTACCACACCTTTTATTCAGTACCTCGTAACAAATGACTTGCAGAGAATTCAGTACATCGGGAGAAACAAATGTAACAAATGACTTGCAGAGAGTTCAGTAGTTCACATTGGGATAAACAAGGTGTAACAAAAGGCTTGCAGAGAGTTCGGTACATCTCGGGTAAACAAGATGTTAACAGTCCAAGAACAACGAGGAACTGAGCAGATGTTTGTTCTCCCAGGATGTTTCTTGTCCTGGAGAATCACAGCATCACTGGATCACTGAAGTCTCACTTGTGACCGGAGGCCAAACTGGAGTTATTCTGTAGCTGGGCTGTAGGCAAGAGAACTAGGCTAACCAAATGATTTTTCCCTAGAATTATGTAACATTGCTCCCAACAACTATCTTTTCCAGGCCTGAGGCCCAGCCAGCATCCAATGGATGACAAAAAGAAGAAAAGGAGTCCCAAGCCCTGCCTGGCCCAGCCAGCCCAGGCACCAAGCACACTTCGCAGGGTCCAGGTACCCACAAGCCACAGTGGCTCTTTGGCCCTGGGACTCCCTCATCTCCCATCCCCCAAGCAACGGGCCAAGTTCAAGAGGTGTGTAAAGAAGGAAGTTGGGTAAATGGGGAGGGCCTCCAACTCTGGGATGTGCACTGTGGGGAAGGCAATGGGGAGCCTTCACTTACTAAGCAATAATGGATGCCTTCCCTGGTACTGGCCCCAGCTGGCCCCTGAACACTGAGATGACTCAGAGCCAGTGCCTTCCCTTAAGCGCATTGCTAAAAGCCAGGTGGGTCACCAGAATTGGGCAGAGTGAGGCTGTACCTTGGAAGGAGTGAGCAAACTGCCAGGAACTGAAAGCCAGAGGGGGCTACCAGGCACCCTGAAGAAGGAAAAATGTTCTAGGCTGGGAGACTTGCTTGGCATAAAAAACAGAGAAAGATTTGGTCTAGAAAGTTTCAGGAACAACAAATAGTTGGGGCCCTTGAAGTGCCAGTGAACAAGAAATAGTTGGAGAATACCTGGGTATGCAATTTGAATTCTCTAAATTTTTTTAAATGATTGGGAATTTACATGCTAACTTATAGTGTGTCCATGCAGGTTCTCACCAAATACAATGTGTTCTTTCTCCAGGAGTTCAGATTCTTTCTCTAAATGTTACCCTGTGGCTTTCTATGCCACCTGGCTGAAAGGCATGATTGGAGGCAGCCACAGGGGGTTGTAGCTGAAGCCGGGGCTGGGATGAGAATAACAGGAAATACAGCTGGAAAGGAAGAAAGACCAGGCTGGCAAGGACTTCAGTGTATCCTGAAGAAATGGAAAATTCAAAAGTTTTTAGCATAGAAACAGAAAGATGGGGGTGGGGGGTCAGATAGCTTCGGTGGTAATAAAGGAGTAATTATCTCCAAGTTCACCGAAGATCAAGGAGTCCATGTGATCATCTAGAATCACAGAAGGATATGTGAGGCTCTGAGAAACTCAGGAGTCCACCAGGTGTGGTGGCACATGCCTGTAATCCCAGCATACAGCACTCACTCAGGAGGCTAAGGCAGGAGGATCACGGTGAGTTCCAGGCCAGCCTGGGCTACATAGCGAGACCCTGTACTCAGGAGTCATCCCCATGCAGGCATGGGTTTGGCTGTGTCATTAGTGGAAAGACTTCGTTTTACCTGTTACCCCTATACACCTCTCACTCACTCCTGTCCCTTTACCCATTCTGGTCCCAGGGCAGGGCCAGAAGCACAAATATCAACTTGTGTTGCGAGTAGATGGGAAGATGAATTAGTATATAGATAGATGGTATAAGAGATCCATGAGTGCCTGGCTGCCCTTCCAGCATGTGACCATGGTCATGTCCATCCTATCCAGAGTAGGCAAAGAGAAATGCCGCCCAGTGCTGGCCGGAGGTGGAGGTGGCTCTGCAGGCACGCCCCTGCAGCACTCCTTCCTGACCGAGGTGACTGACGTCTATGAGATGGAGGGGGGACTGCTGAATCTGCTCAATGATTTCCACTCAGGCAAGCTCCAGGCCTTTGGTGAGTCCTGAGGGCTTGGCAGAGAGGGGATTGGGTAGGGCTGGTCTCTGGGGTGTGACTGGGTCTAGGGTCCCAGGCCCCTTCCCAAGGCTCAGACAGACACTGTCCAGGGAAGGAATGCTCCTTCGAGCAGCTGGAGCATGTGCGGGAGATGCAAGAGAAACTGGCCCGACTGCACTTCAGCCTGGATGTGTGTGGGGAGGAGGAGGACGAGGAAGAAGAGGACAGCGCCCCTGAGGGGTTGCCAGAAGAACAGAAAAAGACAATGGCAGACCGCAACCTGGACCAGCTGCTTAGCAATGTGGGTCACGAAGCTAGGTGCTCGGGCTCCTGGGGGAACCTCGGGTGGGAGAAGATACATTTTCCCAAAGCCATTCTTGGCCTCTGCTGAAAAGGAGGGGCTGCATGGATCCAAGAGCTGTGAGCCCCTCAATCCATAACAGAAGAAGGCCCCCAGAGCATGGGGAGTTCAACCTGCTCCCCCTACTGACAGAAACCTCCCTTTCTTTCTATTGACAGCTTGAAGATCTTAGTAATTCTATGTATCCTTTTTAAAGGAACTGACAGTGCAGTGCCCCTGTGTTTCCCAGAGGACAAAGGGATGCTGGATGGGATGAGGTCAGTTTCTTTCTCTTCACCTCCCTCCAGGATACCCATCCTTAACCAACATTCCCACCCTTTGCAGTCTTACTGCTTCAGAACTGGGCACAAACTGTCCCTACCCGGGTAGAGGACTATGAAAAGAATTTCCCAAATATATGGGGAAAGATGGGTGCAAGGAATGTTTTACCTCCTGATGAAAATCTCACTGCAGGGCCGGGGATTTAGCTCAGTGGTTCCACCACCTGCCTTGCAAGCACAAGGTCCTGAGTTCAATCCTCAGTACCAAAAAAAAAAAACCCAAAACTGTCTCGTTGCAGTACTTTAGCTAACACCAATCCTTGTCTGATGTTCTCCTACCCTTTCAGCACTTAATTTAAAATAAGTCCTCATCTACACCCTGTCACATGCACACACAGCAACCACGGGTCCACCAGCTCATTTGAACTGCATGCGCTGGATGAAAAGAGAAAAGAGGGTAAAGGGGCCTAGCAAGAAAGGCAGGCAGAGTAGACTGGGATGTAGCTCAGTGGGAGATCACATACTTGGCCTGGAAGAGCCCCAAGGTTCCATCGAAGCACCACACACGCACGAAAAAAAGGACGAGGACTGGAACCTCAGACTATGGACGAACTTTCACAAGGCTGAGCAAACTAAGCCTGTACAGGATGGGAAGACAGATGGCAGGGAGGACTGGAATTCAAAGTTTCACAATCCTTGACTGGCACAGACAGAAACTGCACCTGGCAGAGAACGCTGAGCCTGAGGAGCAATCAGCTGCATAGGTGTTGAATACAAGCCCAGACTGCCTCTCTTATTCCTTTCAAACTGTGACTTTTTATGGACTCCGGAAGGTATTCCGCAGTCCCCCAGGTGCTATGGGGGAAGGGGGCATTGGATGGAATTAAAAAAAAAAGAAAGTAGCTTCTTGTCCTCCTTCCTTTCCTCGTGTCTCTCCTCGGGGCACCCTTACGCAGCACACTTGGTTCGGAGGCTCTGCTTGGGTAAGACTGGGACGCACTCAGTTGCTCTGGGAGGAGACTTGGCGGAAGCTCCAGGTGCGTAGTTTAAACCCTGACGAGGCTAGGGCTGCCTAGGAAACAGCGAGTGTGGAGTTCTGCGCCTGCGCACGTTTGGGTAGGGCGCCGCCTAATGACGCATTGCGCACGCGTGCGCCAGTGGCCAGTGAGAGTCCGGATGGAGTCGGAGTTGATCCTTCGAAGGGTGTCGGCGCTGCAGGTTCATTGCGGGACGGACGGGAGGGCGGTGCGCCTGGGGGTCTCAGTCAGGGACCTACGGCCTAGACGAGGGTGTCATGATCAGTCCCCTACCCGCGTGCCAAACTCTGGAGGTGCCGGTCTACCCCCACCACAGTGAAGAATGGTAAGACCCACCGACTTCCCTGAGCGCTCCTGCGGCATCAGGGGAAGAGCCGGAAAAGCTGTAAAGCCAGGACGAGGTCCAGTTCAGAATCCTCCCTGAAAGTCCTGGAGCCCCAGCGCACACTGTCACTAGTCTTTTCCTTGGGGCCGTGACATCTCTTGCAGCCCCGGGGATGACCGTCCCGAGAGGCCCCTTCTTGAAATGATTACCCCCACCCCCCACCCCGGCCTTTCTACACACCAGGCCTGCATCCGGGGCTTCTTGGTCCGACGCCGATTCCAAAGACTTCGAGCTGAGTATGAGTTGATTGTACAGGAGATCGAGGGAGGCCTGGGCACACTTCAGTGGAGTTCGGGCTACATTCCCAGGCCCTGTTTTCTCCCAAAGGTATCGCACACCCCAGGGGGAGAGAGGAGGGGAGGGACCTGGACAGGGGATTCAAGGGAATGGTAGAACCCACTCTTCTGATGACAAACCTGACACTGGACAAGGCAGCATACTTGCCGCCTCACACCCCATTCCTTAATCCTAGCAAATACCCACTGGTCCATGGTGCCCAGATTCATGGAGAGCTTTATGTATTGGGCTCTCACACCTCTGTGATTTCTTAGAAGGCAAAATCCCATCGCTTTTGGAAAGCAGGAGAGAAAGTACCAAGTCCAGAGCAGGAACGATGGAGCCACTTCTCCTTTAAAAAGTCTGAGGAAAAGATCATCTGGGAAGAGATGGGACTGAAGAAGACAGAAGAGATCTCAGCAAAATCAGGAAGTCTTTTCAGAGATGACAGCTCCTGGCTTCAGGTTGAGCACAGCAATGAAACCAAGTATCCCAGCCAAAAGGAGACCAGAGACACATCAAGGATTGAGAACCCAGGTACCTCTCTGACTAGATCAGGGCAAGCCCCTGACCCTCTCTGGGCCTTAGGCTCCCCATCTGAAAAGTTAAAGGAATGTGCTAGACAAGCTGCAGCCCCCTCCTCCTCTCTCTGCCTGGTTGGGGGAGACACATGGGTGGGCAGCAAGGGGTCCAGCTCTAAAGTATTATCCTTCTCTTCTCTCCTTCAAAGTAGCCACAAGTGCAGGACTGTCCTGCAGCCATCATGAGCTCCAGGAGCTCCACTATCATCGAAGCCACTTGGCCATGGAACTACTATGGTTACAACAGGCCATCAACAGCCGTAAGGAGGTAGGTGCTAACTGGGAACTCTGGGTGGGGATTAGGGAGAGACCTCCTGCTGTCCTCAGGCCTGCATGGTACAGTATCTCTTCTCTCCCAACAGTATCTAATTCTCAGACAAACACTGACATCCCCAGAGGCAGCCCAGACCAGAGAAGAACTCAGCCTGTGCCCAGACCGTGGAGGACAGGCTTGTGAGAAGGTGTGGTCACAACGAAGCCCATTGTCAGGACTACTGGAGAGCTAGACCTTCCAGATGACTCCTGTCAGAAGGCCAAATCACAGCCCTACAAGTCCCCAGAGAGTCTGGGCACTACCGACAAAACTACTGCTGGGGCTAAAGGCAGGGAACCATGTCATAGGAAGGCTGGGCCATGGCTGTCTATACTATCAGATAGCCAGGCTGGAGGGGACAGGGTGACCAAAGGGCCAGATCAAAGAGGACAGACCTTTGAAGGTACTTTCTTGCAGCAGATGAAACTTCTGGAGGACCAGACCTCTAGGGCCCTCAAACCTAGAACTCCCTGTTCTGGAAAGCCAGGACACAGCTACCTGCTCTCTGTGAAGACCCAGATGTTGAGGACAAGTCTTTCAGAAAGCCAAACCACAAAGAGCCTGACTACCAAACAGTCAGACCACAAGAGCTGAACAGAAGACCACAGCATTTGGAATGGGACCTTGGCGGGGCCAGAGCATGGTCACCCGGACCTCAGGAGGGCTAAATTACCCAAGGCACAGACACCCAGTGATAGAAGTCCCGGAGACAGAGTGTCCAGTGAGCCTAGTCACAAAGAATGGAAAAACCACGGAACTGCACTTTGGAGATAAGGCTTCCTGAGAATCTGTCTTCCACAGGATTAGACGAGACGGGAGAGGACCAATGGAGGGGCAGAACATTGAAAACAGGACCTCCAGGTTAGACGCTGGGGAGCCAGGGAATGAACAGGTTCTGATGGGGACACTGTGAAAGGGCAGAAGGCAAGCCCTCATCCTGGTACCAGCTCTACTTTCTGCCCTCAGCCCCAGCCAGTGGTGGCTAGTGGGACCCAGAGAGACTAAAGGATAGAGTTGGCATAAATAGAGGGAAGAAGAAAAAAGATACCCTTTTGTCCTCTGCCAGTGGCACAATCCAAATTTCAGTTAAATCCAAATTAAGCAGTTACCTGGGGAAAGTAAAGTGGGAGGCCTGGGGAATAAAGGTTTTTCTTGGATTCTGAGCCTGGCTGCTTTCAAGTCCTGCCTCTGGCCTCTCCTGTTCAGTTCCACCTAGCTAGCATGGGGCGGCGTCATCATGGCTGAGAAGCAGATTTAGCCATCTTTCTTAGGGAACAGACCCCCAGCCAATCTCCCCTTGAGCTCAAACTACTGGGGTTCAGAGTAGCTAAGGCTCTGGAGAATACTGAGACATCTGTGTTTAAATGGGATCTCTGTGCTGCCAAGGTGTGGTGGCACACACCTCTAATCCCAGCACTCTGGATGCTGAAGGCAGGAGGATTGCTACAAGTTCAAGGCCATCCTGAGCTACATGGTAAGTTCAAGACCAGCCTTAACTAATGGTGAGCCTCTAAGTGCAAAAAAAGGGATCTCTGCTACTCTCTCTTATTGAGTTACCAGAGGCTCTCCCTGCCTTTCTGGTTGAGAGAGCAGGACTCCACCTCTGGCATGCCTCCCAGCCCAGGCTTAAGTTCCCTGGCAACAGTTCTGCGTCTCAAACTGAGGAGACACTATGGCAGCAGCCAAAAGGGTAGTAGTGTACCGAAATGGGGACCCCTTCTTCCCAGGCCGCCAGCTGGTGGTAACCCAACGCCGTTTCCCCACCATGGAAGCCTTCCTTTATGAGGTGACATCAGCTGTGCAGGCCCCACTGGCTGTACGTGCCCTCTACACACCTGGTGATGGCCACCATGTCACTGACCTGGCAGACCTGCAGAATGGAGGGCAGTATGTGGCTGCTGGCTTTGAACGATTTCACAAGCTCCAGTGAGTGGGGTAGGGCTGCTCAGACAGCCTAGGGAGGGGGCAAGGAGCACAACCAATAGTGTGTATCCCATACTCACTATGTAAGGGCCATTTTCTCCTTTAACCTGGGGGTGGGTTCATTTCCACTAGTTAGAAGGGGAAACAATAGGGCCGGGGATTTGGCCCAGTGGTGCCACTGCCTGCCTTGCAAGTGCAAGGTCCTGAGTTCAATCCCTGGTACCGCAAAAAGGGGGCGGGGCGCACTGGGGATTTAGCTCAGTGGCACCCCACCTGCTTTGTAACCGCAAAGTCCTGAGTTCGATCCCCACTACCAGAAGAAAAAGGGGGGGAAATTGAAAAACCTGCCTTCCTGAGTACATGAGCAACAGAGGGTTGAGCTGCAATTCAGATTAATTTTTTTTTTTTTTTTTTTTTTTTTGGTACCGGGGATCAAACTTGGGACTTTGTGCTTGTGAGGCAGGCAACCGAACTACTGAGCTAAATCTCCGGCCCTTCTTTTTTGTTTGTTTGAGACAAGGTCTTGCACTATAGTTCAGGCTGGCCTTGAGCTCACTATGTAGCCCAAGCTGGCCTTGAACTGCAGCGATCCTCCTGTCTCAGCCTCCCAAGTGCTGGAATTACAGGCATGTACCACCACAACCACCTCAGATCAAATTCTGTCTGGTACTAACACTTAAGCTGATCATAGTTATTTGCCTGTGAGAAGGAAGCCATTTTGCAAGTTGAACTTCTTCCCAAAAGCTCTTCATTGAATCCTCTACCACCACCAAACAGTCTCAATCTGTCTGTCACTTCCCTTTCTCTGTTTACACATCCCAAAGTCTCCTATCGAACTAGGATCATCTCTACATGTTGGGGCTGTCTGGCCAGGTGGGAGTTGAGGTTGACTGAGCTTCCAACTCAGATCTGGCATCCAGGGCCCACTGTGAGCTTTCAGGTAAGGTTGCTTACTATGATGTTAAGAGCAAGAGCTCAGGAGCCGGGTATGGTGGTACATGCCTGTACTCCTAGCACTTGGGAGGCTGAGGCTGGAAGATTGCCACAAGTTTGAGGCCAGCCTGAATTATGGAGCAAGACCCTGTCTTAGGAAACAAACAAAAAAAAAAAGCAAGGGCTTGGGAGCTAGACAGACTTAAAGTCTGGGTTTGGTCACTTCTGTGTGACTCTGGGCAAGTTACTTAGCTGAGTCTGACAAAATGCAGATAAAATCACCTACTTTGTTGGGGATTTGGCTCAGTGGTAGAACACTTGTATGTGTGAGGCCCTTAGTTCAATTCTTAGTACTGCCCCCCGACAAATTGTCAAAACCACTTACCTAATGGATGAGAATGTTCCTAGGATATGGGACACTTAATTACTCATTCCTCTCAACCTTATCTCTGAGACTCTGGTCCTAAGGCAAGTTCAAGTGCTAGCATCTGTTTCTGGACTGAGAAGAGGGATGCCTAGTGAGCCCTACACTTTGGCAGCTAGTAGGCTGCTGACGTCTCAGGCTCCCCATGATGACCTGTGACCTGTCTGTCCTTTCAGCTATTTACTCCCTAGAGGGAAGGATCCAGGTGGGAAGAGCAGCAGACTACAAGTGAGTCTCTGGAGGTTGTCCCCAGCCTGACCTCCCAACCCTCCTGGAATTGCTCCAACTTGGACTGGGAAGTCGGGCCCTGGAAACAGCCAGAGTTGCCAGTTCATGGGGCTTACTCTGCACACCCACCCAAGCCTCTATCCTTCCTGGTTGGGATTTCAAGACACTATCCCCTGCTTCTATGCCAGCCTTTCATTTTCTCTCCAAAGGAGAAGTCCTGGGTCCCCAAAGGAGAGGAAGTTGTGAAACGCATGTGGGCGAAGGGGTGTTTAGAAAATGACTTAGCCTTTGGTGAAAGGTGTGGCCAATCAGCCTCCTTGCCCCTTTTCCTGCCCAGGTCTGGTCCTGCCTGCTCATCCCACACTCTTTAAACTGACCCACCTGTAACCAAAGGCCTCTGCTCTCTCCTAATTTGAGGGCCTGACTTGGGTTTCAGGACTCTTCCATGACTCACCAGCAGCGTGATGGGGCCCTTGGACAGTGGCTGCCTGCAGGTGCCCCCTGCTATATCCAGTGAGTGCCAGTGTCAGAGTAGGGATACAGATTGCTGTTTCAGTGAGACAAGAAAGTGGGGGTGGGTTTGTCCCATGGTTATGGGTGGGATGATAAGCCCAAGATGCCTGATGGGTAAAAATAGACCAGTATGGTGATTTTTGGGCCACTTGCCCTCACATTTGGGGTGTCCTGGGAACCCTACTTACCAGATTGCTCTTTGTCTTAGTGTGTTCAGGAATGGGGACCTGCTAAGTCCCCCATTCAGTCTGAAACTGTCCCAAGCTGCTATTCGGGACTGGGAAACTGTGTTGAAGCTCCTGACTGAGAAAGTCAAGTTAAAGACTGGGGCTGTGCGCAAGTGAGTATGGGAACTAGAGGGGCCCAAAAGTTCCCAAAGAGGCTCCCCACTGTTGTCAGCTGTTCATGAAAATGGCAATAGGAAAGAATGTCCCCTCCAGGGACTTCTGGCTGTGCCACAGGGAGAGGCCCCTCTGCCACAGCCCTCTATGCTAGGGCAGAACCTGGGTGACTGGTACCCAGAGGGTTAAAGCCAGGGTTGCCTTGGAGTAGCAATACCCACCTGTCAGTGCCTGCTGAGTATGAAGAAGCATATTGACCACCAGCCCTTATCCTGCTCACCTTTTCCCCAGACTCTGCACCCTGGAGGGGCTCCCGCTGTCAGCAGGAGAGGCTCTGGTGAGTGGCCATTACTATGTGGCTGTTGGAGAGGATGACTTCAAAGGCCTCCCCTATCTGGAGCTGCTGGTGCCCAGCCCCTCCCTGCCCAGGGGCTGTTGGTATGTATGTGGGAGGTGTAGGGTCACAGGCCGCGGAGAGACCTCTGGTCTGCATGCCCTGACTCCCTGTCATCCTCTGCTCACTACAAGCCTTTCCTCCTGTCATTGTAGGTACCCCCCAGACCAGAAATACAGACCTCGAAGGCAGGGGGTAGGTGATGCAGGGGGCCATGGAGTGGAAAGAGGAGTGACTGGCTGAGAATTCTGATAGCTTGGGCTCTGACTTTATCTCTGTATCTTCTCAATAATATTGTGAAACACACTGAAGCTCAAAAGAGTAAAGTGATTTGTTTAGGGTGACACAGGTATTGAGTGCCAAAGGCCAGACCAGAACTATGATCTTCAGGATGGAGTTACACAGCCTAATGCCTACTGGCATACTTGGCATGGCAGGGCCCAAGGGAACTCAGATTACCATCCTATTCCAGGCCTGAAGGCTTGAGGATGTGGGTCAGTGGTAGAGTACCTGCTGGCCTAATGTGCCAGGTGCTGGTTTAGTCCCCAGTACAAAAACAAAAAGAAAACACAGACTAGGTGAGGTGGCACCTGCCTTTAATCCTAAGTACTCAGGAAGCTGAGTCAGGAGAATAGGTAATTTAACAAGACCCTGTCTCAAAATAAAAAATAAAAAGGGCTAGGGATGTGCTCAGTGTGAAGGTCTTGGGTTCAATCCCCAATCACATATCACACATATCAAAAAACAAAACGGGGCCGGGGACCTAGCTCAGTGGTCCCACTGCCTGCCTCACAAGCGCAAGGCCCCGAGTTCAATCTCTGGTACCAAAATAAAAAATAAAATAAATAACCAGGCCTGAGCCCTCCTGGCCTCCCAAGAGATGAGCCAGGGAACATGGGGCATTGGGGTGGGGCCACAGTCTGGCTTCATTGGCATCTTCAAGAGCCAGGCACCAGTTGTTCTGTGCCTGGACAGGCAGTCTAATTGGGAAGAGGGAGCAGGGAAGGAGGATGTGGACAAATGGCACTGCCTCTCCTAAGCTCCCTCAGGCATCAGGGCACTAGGGAATAGGACAGGTGTGAAGACCCAGCAACCACGGTCCAAGCCCATTGTCTCTTCTGAAGGCCCAGGACCGCATGGCACAGGCAAGCCAGCCCTCTCCAAAGGAGCCAGAACGAATTGAGCCATCTGCTTTCTATGCCAGACCCCAGCAGGGCATTCAGCCAAGAAGCAAGCCCCCTACTCTATCATTTCCATCAGGTGAGTGGCTCCTGGGCCGTGGCCTCTCAGCCACAACCACCATCACCTTTTTTTTTGGTTTGGGTTTGGGGTTTTTTTTTGTTTTTTTGGTACCGGGTATCAAACTTGGGTCCTTGCGCTTCCAAGGCAGGTGGCGGAACCACTGAGCTAGATCCCCGGCTACCACCACCTTTTTGTGTATGTGCTGGGGATTGAACCCAGGCCTTTATGCATGATAGGCAAGTGTTCTACCTCACCCACCCTTGGGCAGTGACCCCGGATGGTCACTGTCGTTGCTGGGGAGGTTTGTAGAGGTAGAATGCCCTAGGATGAAGCTGGCTCTGACTTCAGCAGAACTGTCTCCTACTCCCCTGTGTGCATGTCCAATTCCTTGCTTCTTCATACAGACTTGTCATGTGGAGAGGGCAAGGCTTATCTCAAAGGGATGAGGCTTCAGGGGTAGAATTCGCAGGGCTGCCATCAGATGAGGTAGTGGGGAATTCAGAACAAGGCTGGAGAGGGGAAGGAGCTGCTAGAGAAAGTCAAGGGAAGAAGGCTGAGGGCTCCAAAGTTGGGCATCAGCATCAGCTAGCACTGCCTCCCTCATCAGGAAGTAAGGGAGTGTACAGGGCTCCCCATCCAAGGAGGGAGATGGCAGGAGCCCAGGAAGTGGCATACAGTGAAGACACCTGGACAGAGGAGCCCTTGGATGAGGTAAGTCGTTGGCTCAGGAAGCCATATGTACAGATGGGAGGAGTTCTGAGCTAGATAGAAACTGGCAGTCCCCAGGGACAGGGTCCTGTCCCATCCCTCTACCCTCACCCTGTGATGGACCATAAGCAGATCTAACATCTCAGAGTCCAGCTTGCTACCTTGTTCAATAAGACATCAGTTCCCAGTGATTCCAGTCTTTTCCTGGCTGGGCAGCAGGATGGGCATAGGCATGGCTCCTTCCTCCATGCTTCTCTACTTCTTCCAGAGAACAGCACAGACAATAGAAGAGGCTCTGCCTTCAAAACATCAGGGTGAGGCTGGGGCTAGGGCTGCATCCTCAGCCTCAATCTCTGCTCCACTACCTTGAGAGCTGAAAGCTCCTGACAGATACCAGGGACTCCACTAGGTAACCACCTTTTGTCCTCAGCCTCAGCAGCCTGTTCTCAAGAAGCCATGGTTCCCCTGGGCTCACAAGGGATGTGGCCACCTCAGCCCCTCTCCATCCTTCTGCTCCTAAGCCCACAGCCCAGACTTCCCTTCCTCTCCAAGCGGAGCAGCCCAAGCTGGGGAGGCTATTTCCCAATGGGATTCTTTGGGCACAGAAAGTAGTAGGTGACTGAGCTTGGTACAGAGGCCACAGATATATGACAGTGGGTTTGTCAAAATAAAAACAGAACTACTAACCTCAAGTCTGTTCAGTGCAGATTTATTGAAGCCTGTTACTGGCCAGATGTGACACTGGTGCTACATTAATTACATGGTCCTGGGACTCACAGCTGTCTGTCTGAGGGGTTGACAGTTGAGTATTTTCACCTACCTCGAGGAGAACAGACAGCTCGTTTCTCCTACCTGCCATTTTGACACACTGTCTCGCCCACAGTTCCACCCCTCAGTCAGCTAAGGCACCCTGACTAAGTCCTAAAGGTGTCTGGGTCCCATTTCTGACTCAGAAACTACAGATGGCCCTTTCCATGCAGGTGGGCTTTGCACTCTGTGGAAGCCGCCACCCTGATAGGCTGGAGCAGGCCAGGTTAATAGTGGCTGGGTGATGGTGGTCTGAGATGTCTGCAAGAAGCTGCTGGGCAGAGAGGCTGTTGAGAGTGAGTAAAGTTTCCTGGGCTAAATCCCAGCAGCTGAACACCACTTGAAGGATACAAAACCCCATCATTGCTCTTCTCTTACTGTGATGGATGAGGTAGCTCTTCTCTTCAGAAGAGATGAGGAAGCTGGGCTCAAAGAGGGCAAGTGCTGGTCTGTATCTGCTCACTGCCTGCGCCTCATGGCCCAGGGGCTTCCTGGAGACAGCAGAGGTGGAGGTGGGGTCGGTCCATTCAAAGGGTAGATGGTTGCCCCTGGGTCTTGCTCACTGAGCTGGTAATGCAGAGTGTAATTCCTGTCACAGTGAGCACCATGCCAGCAACTTCTCCTGGAAAAATGGGTAGGTACCAAGGGGCTTTGAGCCCAGCCATGCCAGTAGCAGGAGCTGGTACAAGAAGCACTCACGTGGGGCCTGTCTCTGATTCACCCCCAGCCTTTGTCCCCAGACTCTCACCCATGGGAGATGGAAGATTCTCTAACCCAGGTATATCGAGACCCAAGCAGCTGCTTCTTGCATTCACAGTAGCCTGACTTACGTTTTCCACCAACATCTTCTCCAAGGAGCTTCCCAACAATCAACGTGAAGACAATGGCCAGAGAGTTACAGATGGGCACAGCCAGAGTCAGATCTGGTGGTCAGAATGAGAAGAACCCTGAGATGCAAAAAATGCCTTTCTAAGTACAAAACATTTTCATTTCATCCCTTCAGAAAAGGTATCATGACCCCATTTTCTAGATGTGACAGCAAAGCTCAGGACTGAAACCCAGGTCTCCTGACTCAAGTTCGGTGCTTCCACAGGATTTCGGCATGAAGACCTGAACACGAGGTCTGGGACCTTCTTGGTGTGATAGTAAGAATGAGGTCTTTGGACTCTGTGAGAACTCCTAAGATTTCAAGGATATCTGGACAGATAGGCAGGCATCCCAAGCTCAAAGGATGCAGCAGAAGGAGTGTAACAATGCAAGCACAGCCATTTATTCAGTACATACTGGGTACCAGGTGCTTTATATACATATTTAATTTTCACAACAAAATTTCAAGGAGACTGTAAAGGAAATAAAGACTAAAAAAATCCCATAACTTTGGGCAAATTGAGGGGTGGGGGGGGGCAGGTACCGGAAATTGAACTCAAGACCTTGTGCTTGCCAGGCAGGCAAGGCCTCGCTGAGCTAAATCCCTAGCCCTGAAACTCAGGGTTTAAACCAAGGTCTGGTTGGGCATGGTGGTGCACGCCTTTAATCTCTATACTTGGGAGGCTGAGGAAAGAGTTGCCATGAGTTTGAGGCCACCCTAGGTGACACAGTGAGTTCAAGGCCAGCCTGAACTACATAGCAAGACCCTGTTTCAAAAAACAAACAGCACCAGGAATTTAGCTCAGTGGCACCACGCCTGCCTGCCGAAAGCCCAAAGTTCATCCCTGGTACCAAAATAAAACAACAAAACACCCCACCAAGGTCTTTCTCACTCTAAAGCCTATTCCCTTACTCAACTGATTGGATATGAACAAAGCAGAACATCGGGTAAAAGATATTTTGTTTCTATCTCAGCTCAGGTTCTGACCTTATGCAGTTAAAGAGAAGAGAAATAAAAATGTCCAAAGTAGGAGGGTAGGTACCTGTTCAAGAATTAGGGGTGGGCCTCAAGTACAGGTCACCAAGGCCCAGGATCTATCTGCTTCTTAGTTCTAGAGCTGCCAGGGGCTGATTTTTCAATATGCAAACTAAAAGAAATGGGACTAATGGCATTAACAACACAGTACTGGGGATGGAGTGGAGGAATTAAAAAAAACAACATAGTTGTATACTTTGATTTGTCAAGGACGGGCATGGTGGCACATGTCTGTAATCTCAGAACTCTGGGGGGCAGAGGCTGAGGCAGGAGGATCACAAGTTTGAGCCCAGCCAGGGAAAATTAGCAAGACCTTGTCTCAAATCTTTAAAAAGAGGGCTGGGGATTTAGCTCAGTGGTTCTGGTGCCTGCCTTGCAACCACAAGGTCCTGAGTTCGATCTCCGGTACCAAAAAAAAAATTTTTTAAGGGATAGGAGGGCCAGGGATTTAGCTCAGTGGCACTGTGCCTGCCTTGCAAGCATAAGGTCCTGAGTTTGATCCCTGGTACTGGAAAAACTATAAATAAATAAATAAATAAAAAAGGGATAGGGATGTTGCTCAGTGTGAAAGTCCTGGGTTCATTCAATACCCAGTACTAAAAAAAAAAAAAATGCTACTAGGGCCGGGGATTTAGCTCAGTGGTGCCATCGCCTGGCTGGAAAGCTCAAGGTCCTGAGTTCGATGGCCGGTACACACACCCACCCCCCCCACCCCAGTGCTGTTTATCTGTAATGAGACTTGTAACTACGGGCAGACTGACATGCTCTCAGGCCTTCCCTGCTGTGGTAGAGAAGGAGGGAATGGTTTTATTCTTCATCCCCTATGTACCTCCAGCATGGCTGCCATTACCCATCCAAAATAATGACACAACACTCCTACCTACTCAGAGCAGTTTTCTTTTGTTTTTCTTTTTTTTTGGTGCTGGGGATTGAACTTGGGTCCTTGCACTTGTGCAGCAGGCAGCAAAACCACTGAGCTAAATCCCTGGCCCTAAGAGCAGTTTTCTTAACTTCGTACCTTTCATGGAATGTTGTGGCTGCTAAGGACTGGTTTGCAACAGCAGATGGGGGAGCAAAGAGCAGGGTGGAATGGAAGAGCACAGCATTGTTTTCCTCGTGTAATTGTGGTTAAATCATTCAAACCCACTGAGCCTGTTTCGGCACACGTAAAACAATGATAGCAACCTAACACCTCCTTGTAGGGGTATTGTGCGGTGAACTATGATAATATATAAATAGTCCTTTGGTTAAAATAGATGCTTAATAAACAGTAAATACTTTATTAGAAAAAATGGATATTGCCTCGCAAGCACAGGGTCCCAAGTTCGATCCCCAGTACCAAAAAAAGAGAAAAGAAAAGAAAAGATGGATATTAAAGGACAGAGATAGAGTAGGTGATAACAGGGTCCAAACAGTGCAATTTTCTCAAAACTTGGTAATTGGCTTGCTACAGTGAATTCATTAGGCCAGAGGCTTTCGAACTTCTTTTCTAGTAGTACTGAAGATTGACCCTAGAGGCTCATATGTGCCAGGCACTGAGCTACATCTTCAGCCCTTTCTTTTATTTTAAGAAGGGTCTCACTAAGTTGCTAGGCTGGCCTCAAACTTTGGATTCTCCTTCCTTGACTTCCTGAATAGCTGGGATTACAGGCATGTGTCACCACACTCAGCCTCAAATTCTTTATAGTCTTAAGCTCCAAATGTAAATCATATGAAAGCAGAGACTTTAGTTGAAACTAAGGTGGCAGATCTGGAGGCCATCTTGTCCCCTTCTGAGCTGTTCCCCAGAGCCATCTGGAGACCAAACTTCCATCAGGTCCCCTGGGGGTCTTGATTACAGGGGAGACAAAACCAGTAGGGGAACTTTCATAGTAAAGTTTAAGAGCATAAGCTTTTTTTGGTTTTTATTTTTAATTTTTCTTTGAGGCAGTCTCACTGTGTAGCCCAGGCTGGCCTCAAATTGGCAGGGATCCTCTTGCCTCAGCCTCCTGAGTGCTGGGATTACAGGTGTGCACCACCATACCCAGCTCAAGAGCATAAATTTAAAAATCCCTTTGTACTGACTCAAGAGAGATGAAGTGAAATTTTCTAAGTTTATTTCCTTTTGTGTGTGTCTGTGTGTGTGTGTGTGTGTGTTACTGGGGACTAAACTCAGGGTCTACACATTGAGCTACATCTCCAGCTCTTTTTATTCTTTGAGTCAGGGTCTTAGTAAGTCCCTATGTTGCCCAGGCTGGGCTCCAACCTTCAATCCTCCTGCCTCAGCCTCCTGAGTGCTGGGATTATAGGCTTCTGTGTCTGTGAATTAATCTCTTAAATGAAGATAATCATCTATGCTTCACAGGGTCATGATGGGAATTAAAATATGTGACACTTGCACAGTATCTGATGAAGTTGAGGACAGTTGACACACATGGAGAGGAAAAAATGTGGGGAGAAAGGAAATTTATAGAATTCCTACTGTGTTCCAGGTACTCTGCTAGATGCATCTCATATATTCCATTTAATCTTTACAATCCCACAAAACTGACTCTATAAAACCAAAGTTCAAAGAATGGGTTTGCTCTAGGTCAGTTAGGTAGCACACAATGTAAGCTAAAGTATCAAAACCAGCACTTTGTGCAGTGAAATGAGTCTTTGCTGCTGCACAAGACTGCCAGATTCCAGGCCAGCCTGGCATCATACTCATAACCTGCCCAGTGTCTCCTTGTGACTCAGAAAAGGAGGTACAAAGAAGGAGCCAGGGCTGTGGATGAGCACCCCACTCAGTAGTACTTATATAGGGTGGACAAGAATCTAGATTTGATTCTTGATCCTCAGCAGGGAAACGGAAAACAAAAAAAACAGAAACAGGGCCACAGGCACGCTCTCTTTCTTACTGACAGGAACAAGGTGTTTCAGGACCCCTCTCCAAAATGAGAGTAGCTTAAAGCCAGAGACCCACCTGTCGATGCCAAGGTGAGGTAGTAGAGAAGGGAGCCACTCTGGTTGAGCAGAAAGGGCATCAGGTACTGGAAACAGGAGAAAAAGGTCAACGTGATTGCTTGACTGAGCAGCACTGCCTTCTTTGAGCTTCAAGCATATGTCTTTCTTTGGAGGGAAGGAGAGTTGTAAGTGCTTAGGGAACACTAAGCCCTCTGAGGAAGACCCTGGGAAACAGACTGAAGACCATACCTTGCCTTAAATGCCCTCTCTCTCTCAACTCTGCTAGTTCCCACCCTTCCTATTTTTTCTTTTTTTTTTTTTGGTACTGGGGATCGAACTTGGGTCCTTGCACTTGCGCAGCAGGCAGCGAAACCACTGAGCTAAATCCTCGGCCCCCTGCCCTTCCTATTCTATAAAGCCTTGAAAGCCAGTGCCAATGTCATCCCTCCAAGCCCACCCAAGTCCCCTAGCTCCAGCCTGCCTCTACTGAACTCACACAGCACTTATCTGTCCCTCTTTCCTTACCTTTAACCCTGGGAAGTAGCTTCGTCCATGTATGGCCTTTCCCACTAGCCTCAACTGGCGGAATTTGGATCAAAGGCAGTTGTCTTCCTCTAGAAAGGCCCTGAGCTCAGTACAGTAGTTACCTTATCTAATTGGAGGTATCACAATACTAAAGTATTAAAAGTAGCCATAGATGCAGACTTATGATCAACTAGTTCACTAGGCCCAATGGTAAGTGCTTTATGTGCTTCACCATACTTAATTCTCATAATTGCCCTTTTTTTTTGAGATAGGGTTTCACTGTGGAGTTCAGGCTGGCCTTGAGTTTACTGTCACCCAGGCTGACCTTGAACTCTCAGTGATCCTCCTGCCTCAGCCTCCCAAGTGCTGGGATTACAGGTGCATTGCCATCACGCCTGGCTCTTCATAAATGCCTTATAATAAGGTTATAATTGTAATTCCTATTTTACAGAGGACGAAACCGAGGCTCCCACAGGATTGTCTCATTCCTTTCAGTAAGTTCTGACCCAGACCTATTTGACTCCAGAGAACAAATGCTTAGCGGCTACTCCTCTGAGGGAGGCCGTTCACAGACGCACCTCAGTATTCAAGAAAAGGGTCTTCATCTCCTGCAGCAACTGTCGGGCCCAGGTCCGCTCCTGAACCTGCTGCAGGCCAGAGGAGGCCCGCTTCAGCAGCGGCTGCGTGCCACCCCACAAGGCGGCTACCAGCACCAGGGCCAGCACTTGCCCTGAATACAGAGAGGGAGATTTGAGTCACCCTGACCCCCAACCTCAAACGGCCGCCCACCCGGCCTCGCCCTCCTCTGGCCTGATATCCCCAGCTACCCGCTCGCTCTCCGACCGACGTCCCCGCTGCCCATGGCGGGGAGGACAGGCCTTGGGAGGTTGGGGAGATGAATCCAGGAGCCTGGGTTTTAGGGGGAGGAAGGAGAGTAGGAAACGAACTCCGGGTAAGAGTCAGAAGTCAGAGGAGGGGCGGGGCTGGCTACCCACCCAGAGACGCCGCCATGGCAACACCACTCTTCTTCTTCCGGGAACGAGGGGGAGGATCCTATGAACCAAACCGGAAGTGGCCTGAAAGTCTTTTCCGGTTCCACTCACGTTGCCACTCTTCGAGTGTCATCGCCGGGATGGTGAGTTCCAGAGTTGTGGGTATTGTGGTAGGGGTCCCCGGACTCAGCAGGGGCCTAGTTCCGAACACTGACACTCCTATCCTGTTCCCCACAGAAGCCGATACTGCTGCAAGGCCATGAGCGGTCCATTACGCAGATTAAGTATAACCGCGAGGGAGACCTCCTCTTCACCGTGGCCAAAGACCCTGTGAGCTTCGGCAAGAGGGCGGCGGGACAGACGGAGGGGGCGCGGGAAGGGCAGGTGCATTCTTCCAGGACCGTGGGTGGTACAAGCCAGTTTTGCTCCCTGAGGGGAAGCTAAGAATGCCCCACTTTGAAAAGTTGGGAAAGGCTATCCCGAGGGTAGGACGGCGAGAGAGTTCTATCCATTAAAGGTGGGAATAACTCCATTGTTGGTAGGAGGAGTAGCTGGGGAGGAACAAAACAAGAGACTGCGGTGGAAAGGGGTTAGGCCCGAAGGTTGGCTCTTTCAGGTGACCAAGGCCGATTCCTAAGAACTAAAGCATTCTACCAGGATAGGAGAACAGACCACTTGTAGTAGGACAAAGCTGACCTATAGGCAGCAGACTGTGCCATTAAGACCTAGGGGAGAGGCTGGAGGTGTAGCCCAGAGGTGGAGTTTGTGCTTAGCGTGCTTGAGTCCCTGGGTTCAATCCCCGGCTTCAAAAGGACAAAAAAGAGAGCCGGGCATTTAGCTCAGTGGTTCCACCGCCTGCCTCGAAAGTTCAAGGTCTGAGTTTGATCCCTGGTACCGGGGGGGGGCGGGGACGGGACACGGAGAGAAAAAGATACAGGGGACTTAATGAGGGTCTGGCCAGTCTCAATCCAGCCTCTCATCCTGTCATAAGCACACAGTCCCTCATAATACAGCCTTCTTTTTTTTTTTTTTTTTTTTTGAGACAGGGTCTCATTATGTAGCCCAGGCTGGCTTCGAACGCAGTGATTCTCCTGCCTCTCCCTCTGAGTGCTGGGACTACATGCGTGTGCCACCACTCCTGGCTCTGGTACAGCCTTTTGAGGCACCTGCATGTGGAGGCTGTTAACTAGTGATTAAGAGTGGGGACTCTGAAGTCAAACAGACTTGATTTGATTCCTCTCTCCAGCATCTACTAGTCATGTGGCTTGGAGCATGTCATTTAACCTTTTTTTAGTTGTTTCCCAGTTGATAAAGTATCCACCCAGGAGAGTAATAGTTATAGTATGCCCCTTAACAAGATGAGATAGTTTTTTGTACGGAGCTTAGCACAGTATCTGCTATATGAGTGCCTAATTACGGTCAGTCACTTATATTTTAAATTCCTTAGATATAATTTTGTTGGAGCCTCACACCTACCCTTTGAAGGACTTACCATCTTGGCCATTTTTGTTGTTACAGTGCCGGGTATTGAACCCAGGGACTCATATGTGGAGGGCATGTGCCCTACCTCTGAGCTACATCTCCAGCCCACATGTGTTGGCCATTTTAAAAATGAGAAAGTTGGGCTGGGGATTAAGTTTAGTGGTTCCAGCACCTGCCTCAAAAGCGCAAGGTCCCGAGTTCAATCCCTGGTACCAAAAAAAAAAAAAAAAGAGAGAAAGCTGCTGGGTGTGCCAGTGCACACCTATAATACCACCATTTGGGAGGCTGAGGCAGGAGAATTGCCACGAGTTCAAGACCAGCCTGGACTACATTGCTAGCTCAAGACTGACCTGAATATTTTTCATAGAAAACAAAAAATCCATAAAGATCAGAAAGCTGAAGTTCAGAGGGGAGAGGTACCGTAGTTGAGATCATTCAATGAGCTAGTGATAGCAGGTGCTGGAACCCAGACTTCCCTACTCTTACTTGGGTAGGACATCAAAGCTACTATTTTTCGGGGCTACTATTTTTCTGAGAGATAGAGTCCAGGGAAGGGTTAGGCTGATGAATGAGGATGCGTTTGGAAACCTGATTCCCATGCTACCAAGCTCAAGAAGGGAAGAGAATCCAGTAGGTAATCTTTTCATCAGCTCTGCTGCCAAATACATGAGCAGGAGAGAGCAGAATTAGCTTGGCTAGAGACTTCAGAGGGTTCCTAGGGCAAACTAGGAGGCCATAGCTCTTCCTGGGATGTAAACTGTCCTGTCATTTGACTCTAGATTGTTAATGTATGGTACTCTGTAAATGGTGAGAGGCTGGGCACATACATGGGCCATACTGGAGCTGTGTGGTGTGTGGATGCTGACTGTATCCTTGTTTTTTGCTCTGAGTCTGTACTGTAGGGTCTGCCAGCAATGGAGATGCTGAGTTGGAGGTTGGGAAATGGGTCTAGAGAACAGTACTACCTCCTACTCTCAGTTTCTTCACTGATTGGGGAAGCATTCAGGACAAGTTCCAGTTCAGGATGAGGAGTATAAAATGCTCTGAGGTAAGAAAGAGAAGAAAGGTCTTTGGGCCAGACTGGGAGATGATCTGGTTGACCTCCCAAGAGAATAAGGGTTCAGGTGAACTTAGTCATATTCCTTAACACCCTCTCCAGGGGACACCAAGCATGTCCTCACTGGCTCAGCTGACAACAGCTGTCGTCTCTGGGACTGTGAAACAGGTAAGCCTAGGTCATTTACTTCTTCAGCAAAAACTTTACTACAGTGTACCTGTCTAAACAAGTTCTGGGGAAGTGGGCATAAATCCAGAGATAGTTCCCAGTGTAGAGAATATGAGACAATAAGGAAAGTCAATGAGATAAGAACCATTACGTAGAACAATAAACAGAGTACTGTGGAGGGCCAGGACTGGCAACTGACTGCCTGGGATGGGGGTGGAAGCAGCCTGGGATGATTTCCCAAGGTAAGTGTTACATGAGCTGGGGCTTAAAGGATCAGAAAGATGTCATCACTTTGGCATATGCTGGAATAAAAGCAAGGAGAGTATCGTAGCCTTCTTAGGAGTAGAGTAGATAGCCAGTAAAGAAGATAAAGGCAGGAGAGTCAGGCTGGAGAAGAACAGGCCCTGAATGCCCAACTCAGAAGCTTGGCTTTGTTGTATAGCATGCATTGGGGATGCCTGAGCAGGGAAGAGTGGTCTGGTTAGTTTTAGCAAGGTCCAGGAGCAGTGGAAGAGCTGGTGCTGAAGACAGGAAGCCTATGAAGCTAATCCATTTAATAAATATTTACTGGGCCAGGGATTTAGCTCAGTGGTTTCGCCGCCTGCTGCACAAGCGCAAGGACCCAAGTTCAATCCCCGGTACCAAAAAAAATAAATATTTACTGGGCTTCCAGTTCCATGCTGGCACTGGGGTCATGCAGAGAAATCAGACCCGCTCCTTGCTATAGAGAAGCAAAGTCTGAGGGGGACAGATAGGTTGTAGTCCACTAGGAACAGTGCCACATTAGCAGGATGTCTGAGGAGGGACTGTGGGAAAGGAGTGAAAAGACTTGACTGAGAGCATAGCAGTGAGGAAGAGTGGTGGGCTGGAGTCACTGGAGAGGGGAAGCTGAGATCTGATGATAGGCAGGTGTCAAGTCCTTGTGGGGATAGTGAACAGGGATATCCCAGACTCTGCCTGTCTCCAGGGAAGCAGCTGGCCCTCCTCAAGACCAATTCAGCTGTCCGGACCTGCGGTTTTGACTTTGGGGGCAACATCATCATGTTTTCCACGGACAAGCAGATGGGCTACCAGTGCTTTGTGAGCTTCTTTGACCTGCGGGATCCGAGCCAGATTGGTGAGGGCTGGGGCCAGGGCTGAGGTTGAGGTGAAGCGTGCAGCTCTGGAGACCAGGGCCTGACATGTACTGCCCCACACAGACAGTAATGAACCCTACATGAAGATCCCTTGCAATGACTCCAAGATCACCAGTGCTGTGTGGGGGCCCCTAGGAGAATGCATCATTGCAGGCCACGAGAGTGGAGAGCTCAACCAGTATAGTGCCAAGGTAAGGAGCCAAGTGGGGCCTGAGTCCACCAGAATGACACCTTACAAAAAGCAGGATACCACAGTGGCTAGGAGCAGGATTTTGCCACTTTCGTAACTGTGTTGCAGTTATGTGATATTAGCAAATTACATACTTTCTCTGAGCCTGTTTATCTATAAAATGTCTCAAGGGTCAAATGACATCAGTTTAAAAAACTTGTCACAAAGTACTTAAGACATGTTAATAAAGAGCAAAAATCATTTTTCTGCTACCAGAGTGCCAGGCCCTATGCTAGGCACATGCCTATAATCCCAGCACTCAGGAGTCTGAGGCAGGAGGATCCCTGGGAATTCAAGGCAGCCTGGATTACATAGTGAGACCCAGTCTCAAAAAAACGAAAGGATCAGATATGATCTAGGGGAACACAGTCATGAAAACAGCACATGAATCAGATTGTGAATTGTGCCACCCCAAATATGAGAGGTGCATTGTGCCACAGAAAATGTAGCAAGTACATTAATGGAGCTTCAAGCAAAAAGGATAGAATATTCCATAGGCAAAAGGAGCAGCAAAAACAAAAATCTAGAGTTAAGGAAGTATATGAATTCTTTAATCCTCAGGGGGCTGGGGATTTAGCTCAGTGGTTTCTCCACCCACTGCGCAAGTGCAAGGACCCAAGTTTGATCCCTGGTACCAAAAAAAAAATCCTCGGAAGGTTTCTGGGGAGACATGTAGGGAAGGTGGGCAAGGACTGGATTTTAAAGGTCAGTAAATATCATGGGTTAAGGATTTGATTTTTCTCTAGGCAGTAGGATTTTTTTTCTTTTACTACTAAGGATTGAACCCAGGACCTTTGCCCTAAGTTACCCAGCTCCCCTCTTTTTTGAGGCAAGATTACCCCACACACACTGGGGATTGAACTCAGGACCTTGTGCTTTCGAGGCAGGTGTGGTGCCACTGAGCTAAATCCCCAGCCCTAGACAAGATCTTAATAAGTTGCCCAGGCTAGGCTTGAATTTGTGATCCTCTTGTCTCAGCTTCTCAGTATGCTGGGTTTACAGGCATGCACCAGCACACCCAAGAGTATGGAATCTTCAGAGTTGTCATTCAGATTTTCTCTGTAGGTTTCTGCAGGCCACAGCTTGGAGAATAGATCTGAATTAGCCAATAGGCATGGGAATAGAGAGAGCTAGACAGAGTCAAGAGGTATTTAGGGCTGAGTGCAGTGGTGTGCCTATAGTCTAGTTACTTGGGAGGCTGAGGCAGAAGGGTCAGTTGTGCCCAGGAGTTCAAGGCCACCCTGGAGAACATAGATCCTCATCTCAAAAAAGAAAAGTAACAAAGATGTTTAGAGATGACTGATTAGATTGAAGGGGTAAGGAACTGGTAAAGGTCAGGTTGTCTCAGGTTTCTGGGGAACAGTGGGGATTGGGACTGGTCAGTCTCACTCTCCCTTTCCTCAGTCTGGAGAGGTATTGGTGAACGTTAAGGAGCACTCCCGGCAGATCAATGACATCCAGTTATCCAGAGACATGACCATGTTTGTCACCGCATCCAAGGACAACACAGCCAAGGTAAACCTGCCAGAGGGCCTGGCAGGGCTTCACTCGCTCCCCCTCCTGCACACACTCAGCCTGCCTGACTTGTCCCATGAAGGCATTTTACATATTTCTCCCCTGCTTTCTTTTTTCAGCTCTTTGACTCCACATCCCTGAAACATCAGAAGACTTTCCGGACAGAACGTCCCGTCAACTCAGCCGCCCTTTCTCCCAACTATGACCATGTAAGGGAACCCCAGTTGGGCTTTCTGCTAAGGCCTCAAAAACCTAGGATCGTGTTTCTCTAGCAGTTAGGCTACAAACATTGTCTGAGAGGAGATTCTTAGGGCAGTGACAAGGCTGAATGATTAAGCAGCCCCAGGGAACTAAGCAGGAGGTAGCTGAAGTGTCTGTTCATCCTGCCTTGATATCCTCCCATTGTCTTGTGAGAGGAGTCAAGAACTTAACTGGGCAGAGAAGAAAATAAGACCCAGCTGGCCTTTGGTCCCATCTATCTGGACTTTTTTCTTCCCTGCAGGTGGTACTGGGCGGTGGTCAGGAAGCCATGGATGTAACCACTACCTCCACCAGGATTGGCAAGTTTGAGGCCAGGTAAAAGGGAAAAGAGCGCTTCCAAAGGACAGCTGCATGGAGGACAAACCATATAGGCTACTAGGAAGTACAGGCAGTGTGACAAGTGTGTAACAGAGCAGTTAATATCGTGAACTTAGAGACCTTATGCATATCATGTTTCTCTGCCCAGTCTTCTCAGCTGTGTAATGGAACGGTGATAATATACTTATATCATAAAATTGTGCAGATTAAATGAATGAGTTAATATTTGTTAAGCTCTTAGAGTACTGCTCAGCATGTAGTAAGCACTTAATGTTACCTACATATTCAAACAGAAACTTCATCTTACTTTGTTCATGTTCATTTCCCCTTATTCTAATTTCCTACTTTATTCATTAGTTTGTATTTTGAGGAATGTTACCTCTGGCATGTTTTGGAAGGAGACAGAATGAATTTATTGAATCTCTGCACCCTCTCTCCTCCAGGTTCTTTCATTTGGCCTTTGAAGAAGAGTTTGGAAGAGTCAAGGGCCATTTTGGACCTATTAACAGTGTTGCCTTCCATCCTGATGGCAAGAGGTAGGGCCGCAGTGCCGGGAGGGAGCTCAGCCTGGGTCTCTTCTCTGCCCTTTTCCCATGCTGGGCCTCACAGGCTTCCCTCTACTAGAGCAAGCATCTGATTGGCCCCTGGCCCTCTTTTTTCAGTTACAGCAGCGGTGGTGAAGATGGTTATGTCCGTATCCACTACTTCGACCCACAGTACTTCGAATTTGAGTTTGAGGCTTAAGAAGCTGAATCTCCATCCAGGCCAGGGAGACTGCTTGTGGAAAGTTTTGGACTCTTAGAAATAAATTAGTTTGGGCAGTGAGTTTAGCTTAGTGGTTCTGCAGCCTGCCTTGCAAGAGCAAGGACCCAACTTCAATCCCCGGTACCAAAAAAACAAAAACTAAATAAATAAATTAGTTTGGTAATAAATGGTTTTCTGGGAAGACATTTCACTTGGTCTGTCTCATCGTTTTCTCTCCTCACTGACATGCCAGCAGTCTGATGCCAGTCATGAATACATTTATTATATAGGCCTTTTCCCTATACTTCAGACACTTCCAGGGTGGAACTTCAGTATTCTGGGCTAGCTCAGGTTGCAGGTGGCCTTATCCAAGGTTCAAGGTCTTGAGGGTCCTGAGGTTTCAGGAGTCCTCAGCCACTGTTCAAGGACCCAGTGCTTAGGGTGGAGGTTCAGTTGCAGCTGTTGGCTGAAAGCCTTCTCTCTTTTCATTTTGTCACTATTTGCCACACCTCCCATGCTGCTTCTGAAGGCTCAGGTGGGCAGGCCAGCAAAGAAACAGGCCCGAGGAGGAGGAAGACAGGTAAAGAAGCTGAGCAAAGGAGATGATTTCCCAGGGGTGGGAGTGACACTCACCTTGCCACAGCCACAGGCTCTGGGGCTCCACAGAGGGCCAGACGGTCATGGGATTGAGGAGACAGTGGGTTCTGGAGTTTTTGTTGCTCTCTTGGCTGGTTAAGCCCTGACCACCGGCAGTGTGTTAGTCCTTACCTCACAGAGACATCTGTAAGGAGTAAGGGAGGGTTTCCAGCTGTGACTCCTGGGAGCCAGTGGGGTCAGCCCTGGTTAGTAGGGTAACAGCCACTCTTGGGCACTGATAACCTCTCCTTGAAAACAATTTTTTTGTGTGTGTGGTAAGGGAGATTGAACTCAGGGCCTTGCGCTCGTGAGGCAGGCGGTGGCACCACTGAGCTAAATCCCTGGCCCTCTTGAAAACACTTTTGCTAGAAAGGTCTTGTGCTGGGCTGTAGAACAAAACAGGAAAAGACTAAATCTTACTCCTTAAGGAGTTCTATGTTGGGTGTGGTGGTGCATTCCTGTAGTCCCAGTATTCAGGAGGCTGACACAGGAGGATCAAGGCCAGCCTAGGCCACACATAGTGAGACCCTGTCTCAAAAACAAAAAGCTGTTTGAGCTGGGTGTTACGGCTTATATCTAGATGTCCCTTCAAAGCCTCATAGGGTCATAGGTGTCGCTTTTGGAAAGTGACTAGATCATGGTTGTGCAATACTGGATTAGTCCACTGATGGCTGTAGGTGATGGACTACTAAAGAAGGAAGACCCACCCTGGGAGTGGGTGATACCAACCAATAGGCTTGTAGCCTGGATGGAATAAAAAGGGAAAGAAGGCATCTGCTTTCTGCCTGCCATGCCATGGACTGCTGCTTCTCTACCGTGCTGCCCTGCCTTGGAGCCAGCTGTGACTGGACTGAAACTCAAAAACTGTGAGCTAAAATAAACCTTTCCTCCTTTAACTCATGGGTGTCAGGTATTTTGTCCCAACAATGCGAAAGTAAGTCTCAGTAGAAGTTTACCAGGTGTAGAAAGACATGCTATAGTTTTGATCGGGAAAAGGCTTGGTCCCCAGTTCGGTGCTGATGGCAACTGGTGGAAACTAAGAAACTGGGCCTGGTAGGAGGTGTTCAGGTCACTGGGGAGATGTTCTAGAAGGGGACAGCGGGACCTAGCCCCTTCCTCTTCTGCTCTTTGAATCCTTGCCACGAAGTAAGCAGTTTTGCTCTGCTGTGTCTTCCTGCTGCTTTGCCATTGGCCCAAAAACAAGGCCAACTGACCATGCATTGAAACCTCCAAAACTACAAGGCAAAACAAACCCTTTCTCTTTACAAGTTGATTATCTCAGGCATCTTACCACATTAACAGAAAGCTGACTAACAACATGTAAATACTTAGGACAGTGATGGTGAACCTCTTAGATGAGTGCCCAAACTGCAACCCAAAAGTCTATACCAAAGTGCCAACACTTCAATTAAACCTGAATACTGAGCATTTAGTTTAGAAAAAAACAACTGTTACCTGATGTGTGGCTGCTGGGGCAACTTGGCTTGTGTGCAGACAAAGGGGTCTGGATACCCACTGTAGTACATGTGCCATAGGTTTGCCACCACTGGCTTAAGGGAATATCATGAGCCAAAGCAAGGAGGTGGGAGAGGGCCCAGGTGAATATTGATAGTTCCAACTGATGAGGTCTTTAAAAACTGATTAAAGCGGGCCGGGGATTTAGCTCAGTGGTTCCACCGCCTGCCTCGCAAGTACAAGGTCCCGAGTTCGAGCCCCAGTACCAAGAAAGAAAAACTGATTACAATCCAGGCATAGTGGTGCACATCTGTAATCCCAGCACTTGGTTTTTGATGTTTTTTGTTTGTTTTTTTGTTTGTTTTCTTTGCTACAGGGATTGAACTCAGGACCTTGCACTTGAGAGGCAGGCACGGTACCACTGAGCTAAATCCCCACTCCTGTTTTTGTTTTTGTTCTTTTAATACAGAACGAGGGATCAAACTCAAGACCTTGCACTTGCAGGCGCAGTGCCACTAAGCTACATCCCTGGCCCTGTCCCAGCACTTGGGAGGCTGAGGCAGGAAGATCACCAAGAGTTCCAGGCCAGCCTCAGCTACATAGTAAGTTCAAGGCCAACCTGGACTGCATAGTGAGACCCTGTCTCAAAAGGATAAGTAAAGTAAAAACCTTGTTAAAGTGGAGATGGGAAGAACAGTAGGGAAGCTAGTGATTAGTCCAGATGGAAAGAAATGAGTGTAAATAAGGCAGTGGAGGGATCTCTGACAGGAGAGGGCCCAGCTAAGAAGTTTTTAGGAGAAAAGCTAAAAAGGAAGGATAGGGGAGAGGGAGATAAATGTAGCAGTTTTTAACTTGACTGACACATTAATGGAGTTCGTGAAACAAGATGGGCTGTGGGGAGGATGAGGCGACAGGATAATTTAAGTACGATCTCCACCACGGAGTGATATGGACCCCTTCCCACCTCTCACACTGATGAGACAAAGAGGACATGTGAGGCTGATGGGGAGCACATGCAGCAAGCCAACCAAATGACACAAGCTACCACTTTTTGTGTCCGTTATATGCCGTGCTAAACATACCATGCTTCAGCTTGGCTAACTTGGCCAATCCTCACAACCCCTGTGTGGATGGATTATAGCTCCTACTAGCCTCTTGAAGTCTCAGAGAGCTTTGCATATGGTCACCCAGCAGGTGAGTGGTGGAGCTGGAATTAGAGTACAAATAATTAAACTCCACTTTCAACTGTACTCTTTGCTTCACTAGAATCAGCGTTGTAAAGTGGTAGTCCAGAAATCATTCTTGAAGGAACTATCTGCTTCAGTCCTTTTTTAGAAGTTTTTTGGGGTTTTTTTTGGTACTAGGGATTGAACTCAGGACCTTGAGCTTGCGAGGCAGGTGGCGGCACCACTGAGCTAAATCCCCAGCTTTTAGAAGTTATTTTTAAACTGATATCAAAAAACAAAACAAAACAAAACAAAACAATAAACTGATATCTAAAAACTAAAATAGTATTTTTTTTTTGGTACTGGGGATCGAACTCGGGTCCTTGCGCTTGTGCAGCAGGCGGTGAAACCACTAAGCTAAATCCCCAGCCCTAAAATTGTATATGTTAATGGGATAATGGGATATTTCAATCCACGTACATTGTGTAAAAAGTTTAAATCAGGTTAAACATCTATCCCAAACATCATTTCTTTATAATGGAACCTCAAAATACTTTAGCCTCTCACCTCACGCCCTGAAGTTCTGGGGATTGAAATGGGTGCAAACCACTGAACTACATCCCCAGCCCTTTTTATTTATTTTGAGATAGGATATTGATAAGTTTCCTGGGCTGACTTGAACTTGTGATCTTCCTGCCTCAGCCTCTCCTATAGCTCAGATTACAGATGTGTGCTACCACACGTGGCTTCATATAACTTTTTAAAATATACAACTTACCCTGGTACCCCCCCCAAAAATAAAAATACACAACTCATTTTTATCTATAGTCATTCCTCTATAATAGCACAACAGAACCTTTTCTCTCTATTTGTAATTTAGTACAGTCTTTATTTTCAAGGTAGAGGCTATGGACCAACTGGGCAGGCCTAAAGGATTGTCCTTGGACCCATCTATCTCTGGGTTTGCAGAAGGTATAGGGAGGTGTAAGATTTGGAGGCAAGGGAGGAAAGAACACAGTTTTTCTAAACACTGGAAAGAAGGCCTCTAAGGAAGTAAGGTGTTAATGCAGCAGGTACAGTATCTGCGCCTTCCCTGCACCTGGCCCTACCCACCTCAACACCCGCTGAGTTCACCTCTCCCTTTCACTGTTGTAGAGGAAAGTGCCAGAAGGGGAAGCATAGATGTGGACCAACAGTGCCAACTGCAGCTCCTCCCCAAACTCCAGGGAAGCGGGAACTGGTGCCCCAGCTGCCACACACAGTCCAGGAAGAGGAGAAAGGTGGGTGCCTCGTGCTTTGGGCGACCATGGGAGAAGGCTGAGTGGGCACAGCTCAGCTGGGAGGGGTGACTGGCCTGGAGAAGGGGCAGAGTGGTGGGCACAGCGAAGTGGGGTTTCTGGATGGAGGGGTAGAGCTGGAGCTGGGTGACCACCTACCTGGCAGTTCCTGGAACCGTCACTGTCCAACTTGAGGGGTCCACGATGAGTTGGGCCAGTGAAGTTACGAGCAAGGTGCTGTCTATGCCTTCAGCCCCATGTACCAGCATGCAGGCCCCTTCCTTGTGGGCCCACAGCTCATCAATGGTGACACTTCCTTCCCTGACTGAGGTGGCCAGGCCAGGCATAGAATGAGCCCCATTCAAGACTGTATCTGCTTACTGAGTCAGAGTTTTGTGCCAGGGATTGAGAGCCCTGTCCAGGCCACCCGATTCTCTCTGAGTAAGAGCCTTACCTCTCTGTGGCCTGGGCTGCCAGGCAGGCAGTGCTCAGTGATTCCTTCACATGTGTCAGCCAGCAGCACCCCTCTAGCCAACTAAGCCCGTGGTCTGTGCTCTGTTCCAGATCCCCACAAGCCTCCATCAGGCACATGAAGCTCTCCCGGAAGGGCTGCCCCCTAGACAAATGGAAATGTGATCATCCTTTCCCCAGCCTAGGTTCTCAGTAAGCCTAGCCTGGGAGCAAGTGCTCCATCTCAGTGAGGGACAGGACCCTTTTTAAAATTGTATTTTAAAGAGGCATGAGAAGGGTTTATCAGAGGTAGATGCAGGACACACTTAAGAACAGAGTGTGTGTGCTCAGAGCCATGAGGCACCCAGAACCCTTTGAGGAGCCCATTTGATAATTTGATAAGAGGTGGACACAGGACCCTTTGTTTCTTTTTTTGTTTTGTTTGTTTGTTTTTTGAGACAGGGTCTTACCATGTAATTCAGGCTGGTTTTGAATTCACTGTGTAGCCCAGGCTGGCCTCAAACTTGCAGTGACCTTCTTGCTTCAGCCTCCTGAGTGCTGGGATTACAGGTGTGTGTGCCACCACACCCGGATACCCTTTGGGTCTAATTTCATGTACACAAAATTCCCTGAAGAGCTCTAATCTGATGGATTTTTTTTTTTTTTTTGAGATAGGGTTTCAGGCTGGCCTTGAACTCACTGTGTAGCCCAGGCTGGCCTAGAACTCCTGGCAGTCCTCCTGCCTCAGCCTCCCAGGTGCTAGGATTATAGAAATGCACCACCACACCCAGGATAATGCAGTATTCTTGAGGATTCCCCAGTCTGATGGGGACCACCCAAGATCCTTTGGGGAGACCTAGTCTGTTGGAAGGAGCACAGCATTACCTGGGGACAGGTCACATTCAAACTCACAGCAATCCTCCTATCTCAGTCTCCTGAGTGCTGGGATTACAAGCATGCACCACCACACCTGGCCTCCCTCCCCACTGCCTTTAGGATAAAATCTAGGCTCATAACCGTGGCATTCAATACTCTTCATCCTGGGCATCCCCACATGCAACTCATCTTCCCTTTAACTTCACCTCTGCTCCCACTTCCTGCTCTCCAGTTCTGCCCTGTTGAAATGCTAGCAGTTTTCTCTACCTGGATGTCACACCTCTGGGCCTCCTCTGTGCTGCATCTCACTACCTGTTGCCATTATTCCTGAGCTCTGTCACATCTGAGCTGGCCCCAAGGCAGCCCCTGTGCTCAACGTTGGGTGAATCAGCTATTCCAGAATTTGAAGAGAGCACATTTCATTATGTTCCATTGTTATGGGTGTTCCAAAAATGGATCACTAGGCATTGAAGAGTTAATGAGACCCTGTCTCAAAATGTAAATAGGCCTAGAGATGTTTAGCAGTAGACCAACCCCAGTACTGCCACCAAAAAAACCATTTGTTGGGTTATCAAGAACCCCAGCCTTGTGTCTCAATCTCCTGCAAGGCAATAGGACACAACTGATAAAGAACAAAAGACACGGAATCAAGTCTTAAAAAGAAAGTGGGGCTCTAGGATGGTCTAAGCTGCTCTGGGCAACAAAGACAAAAGGCACCCAAGACTTCCAGTATTTCCTGATTACAAGCTTGGGAAGAAATAGGGCAGGGTATATGTGAGGCATCTGGCAGGCATCTGGAAATAGCAGTTATCACAGGCAAGGCTGTAAAGGGGAGGCACTGCTCTCTTGCAGAGGAAAACAAATGGAAATCAGGACTGGGTCATAATTAACCAGCAACCCATCAGGCCAGTGAAGGAGGCCATAATTCAGGGAAAGGGATTTAGTTGGGATCACACTGACCTCGGCTAGAAGTTAACAGGGCCCTGCATTTTCACAGACCATGACTTAGGTCTGCACAGCGGCCATTGGCAGAGGAACTATGCTCATCCAGCTCTGCCATCTGACATGCTCGTGTGAGTCACGTAGGCTTTGGTTGGACTCCTAATATAATACAGCTGAATTCTGGGGAAGGAAGAAGCTTGTAGCACTTAAGCCTGCTTGTAAACCAGGCAAGGGTATCTTCTACACTGGGTGAACAAACTGGGTATACAGTTTGGTCTTTTGGATAGGGAAGCAGTCTACTCTTCTCAAAGCACAAAAACTCCTTCAGAACTTCTTCATGGTACTATGACACCTGGAGACAGGAAACATCTGTGCAGGCTCAACCTTTCAGGGAAGGATATGTGTAGGGAGGCTGTTCTAGGAAGACCAGTTTCAGTTTAATGTAGAGGTGCTTTTTCTTTCCAGGGAGAGTTGGGATACTTTGAAAGTGGTAAGCTTGCTCATTTAGGGATGTGCAAGTGGGTATGGCCAGCTAGTGGGTTGGCAGCCAGGAGAAGCCTAACAGTCCTGGCCAAACTCCCCCCCCCCAACACACACGCATACACATCTATTTTTTCCCCTTGGTACTGGGAATCAAACTCAGAACCTTGCACTTGCCAGGCAGGCACAGCCCCACTGAGCTACATCCCTGGCCCTATGCATACACATCCATGAAGAGCCCTGAAGGAAAGAGTCTGGGAGAAGATGGGAGGCTCCCTAGTCTCCAGGGGCTGGGGTAGCCATTTCCTGCTAGGGTAAGCGGCCTTGGCCTCCGCCAGCCAGGCAGGCCTATTTAGCAGCCTTGGCCGATTGAGTGTCCATGATGAACCCCTGGGCCCAGAGTGAATTCCCACCAGCACAGCTCGAAGCACCCGCTGGTCCTCAGCCAACGCCTCTTGGGGACTGACCAGTGGCTGGCTGGAATGTAGCAGAACCTGAGAACAGGGACCCAGCCCAGGTTCAGGGATTGGGCTCAGGGAGCCCTAGGTCGGAGCTGGCAGAGCTGGCAGAGCTGGCAGGGACCTTAAGGATGGAACTCCAGAGGCTTCCGGCAGAGTGTGGGAGGGACTCAAGGACTCAAGTTCAGTCTCAGGATGGACAAAGAAGTGATTAAGCTTCCAGGAGCCAGCGGCTGGGCGGAGCAAGGTTGAGACTGACAGGCGAGGAGAGGGGAGAGTGATTGGGCCAACGGTGGTTGGATTGCCCAGAGGCCGGAGCGAGAGTGGAGCAGGTGTTGGAGCAAAGGCGAGGTGAATTGGTCTGGCCGGGTAATAGAGTCTTGAAGGTCTCCTAGGGAGGGGTGGGCTCAGGGTTCTGCTGGACGCTGGGAAACGGCCTCCCTGGTGGAAGCGCCAGGGCGTCGTGGTCTACTGAGTAAATCGCGATCACAGCACGAGTGTAACTGGGGTGCGCTGAAGTCCTGGTTCACCTCGCTCAGCCGCCATGCGTTGTTCTGCAGCGCAGGAGGAAAGCTAGGTCTGGGGCATCCAATGAGTGCCCTGTCTGTGTTCCCCTTCCAGACCCCGAGCTTCTTCATCCCCAACCCTGGTGACTGCGCCAGGCCAGGCGTCACCCAATCTTAGCCTCTTGGGGGGATAGAAGAGCGGAAAGGAGGTGATGACCTATTCCAGGGAGGACAGTGCCTGGGGAAAGAAGTTAGGGACTCTGGGAAAGGTCAGAATTGTTTCAATCGTGCCCACTCCAGCCCCTCCTCTTCACGTATCCCAGGCCTCCTGTGTATTCCCCTGCTAGTCAGCTATGTCCTGGGATAACAAAGATTATGAAGCCCCTCCGCACAGCAGCCCCTTTTTACTCCACTCGATACAGGATAAAGGTCACCTAAAGACCTCGAGTGCGTCCCCAGCATACCTTGATGGTGCCAGCGATGTCCAGCGTCGCTTTCTCGCCCTCTATATTCAGCTGCAGCACCTGGGGTCTTTTTTTGTTTTGTTTTGTTTTGGTTTTTGGTACCGGGGATCGAACTGGGGTCCTTGCGATTGCGCAGCAGGCGGCGAAACCACTGAACTAAATCCTCGGCCCCTAAGCACCTGGGGTTTTTACAGTGCAGTTTGATGGTTGCCTAAGGCGCCCGAGACGCTGGGGATGGACAGGTGGGCGAGAGCTCAGTGTCCTGGGCCCCATCAGGGGACCGGAAGAGTTCCACGACTGGACGTCAGGCAGGAGGGCGCCAACTGCTCTGTCCCTTCCCCCTCTCCTCGCGGAGTCGCTTGCTCCTCACTCCAGGGACGCCCCAGTCACATCTCTCACGGCTTCTCGATGGAGTTGACCCTACGCAGCAGCAGCAGCCACAGGACCTGAGTTGACTGGGGCCCTGGCAACACGGGTGGGAGCCAGTGACAATTAGTGTGCAGCACAGCTGGGGCGCCTCCGGACCCCAGAGGAGCTTCGTTCCGACCAGGATCAGCTCCAAAAATTCCATTCTGCCAGCGGGGGTCCAGGGACCCATCCCGAGTGGCCCTCGACCAGGCAATTGCAGCTTCCAAAGAGGCCCGGCAGGACAGCTGTTAAGGAGGCCCCTCAGAGGAAGGGATCACGGTTTCTCAGGCATTTTCTCATCTTATTGCCAGTATCTCAAAGCGAGGAGCCCTGTCCAAGAGTATTAAGGAAACAGTTTCAATGTCTGTCAGATCAGAATAAGCTTACCTAAAAACCTTAAACACTTGTTTGGGTCTCAAGAGACACACGATACTTTTTGGTTTTTTAAGCACTGAGTTGCTGGTATTCCTGTGACTCAAAAAGAAAAATAACCATTTCTTCCCCTGCACCCTGGTGAATGGGCTGGAAAAGTGTAGGTGTGAAACTGGGAACTGCCTGTTTCCTCCTATACATCTGAAGCTTGGGTGGGGGAAATCCCTTGGTTCACCTTAAATGCAAGCAGCCGCAGCGCCCCTCTCCCCTCCCCAGCTGGATCTCCCAGCCTGAGGGCGCCCTCTACCTGGTGCAGTTCTGTGTCCCGCCCAGTAGGCGAAACCCATCCCCTATCACTCCATCCTTTTACCAGGTTTGTGTTGCCTAGCCAATGACCTGGCCATTGTTTGGTACTGGGACCAGCAGGGATGATTTGGCGGGGGTGGGGTGGGGGGGGTGGTGTACCAGATATGGAACTAGGGACCTTTCGCTTTCGAGGCAGGCGGAGGAACCACTGAGCTAAATCCAGGCCCAAGAGATGATTATTAAGGATGGTTCTGTCCACTGGGTTTTTAATCTGGCAAGAGACACACTTAAAACTGGTAAAATTACAATAGTTGGCTAAAATCATTTGCTGGAGGACTCATTCATTTACCTAATTATTTGTTTCTTCTAAATTGCTTACTGATGCCTGTACTTGCTAGCCTGATTAAGAAGATAGCCAGGGGCCGGGGATTTAGCTCAGTGGTTTCACCTCATGCTGCACAAACACAAGCACAAGGACCCAAGTTCAATCCCCGGTACCAAAAAAAAAAAAAGAAGATAGCCAGGAGCAGGGACAGCAGCATAGCCCTATAATCCCAGCTTTTGGGAGGCTGAGGCAGAAGGATTTCAGGTTCCAGGCCACCCTTGGCAACTTAGACCATGTAATAAAATTCAAAGAGAGGGTGAGTAAGTCAGTGATACAGCACCTTTTTTAAAATGTGCAAGACCCTGGGTTCAATCCCCAGCACTGAAAAAAACGTTTAGGGTCATGTCACCCTAGGAGACAAGTGACAGCCAAGGAGTACCTGAGAGGTTTTCTAGCACTTATATTATTGCTGGATCTGGATGCTGGTTAATAGGTGTGCAGTTTGGGAGAATTCATTCACCTGTGGATTTATGATATATGTGTTTTTCTGTATGTATGTTATATTTCAACCAAAGGTTTCTTTTTTGGTTTTGTTTTATTGTTTGTTTTTGAGACAGGGTCTTGCTATCCAGTTCAGGCTGGCTTTGAACTCATTATGTAGCCTAGGCTGGCCTTGAACTCATATCGATCCTCCTGCCTCAGCCTCCCAAATGCTGGGATTATAGGCATGTACCACACACCTGGCTTCAACAAAGTTTTAAAATGGGAAACTGCTCCAGCTGAAAGCCTAGGAGAGCAGGGAGAGAGAGGGCTAGGAGTCCATCCACAACTCTGCCCTTCCGCAGAGGGATTTCCGAGAGAACCCAAGACTCCTTAAAGTACAGCTTGAAATCACTGATCAGTTCCAGCAGAGGCTAAGAGAGGACTGGTGCCTTTCCCAGAGTCCCACTGAGCCAGCACTGGAGCCCAGGTCTCTTGACTCCCAGGGCTAGGCCTCTGGACCCTATTCCTTTGCTGAAGGACCAGTGGCATTAGGGAGACGCAGCTAGTCAGTCTCCTCCCCTCCTGACTCCCTGAACTTGGTCTTGGGAGGAGGGCCAAGATTGGTGTGGATGATGCTTTTCTTATCCTGGAGCAACTTCCTTTCTGGGAACTGGGAGTCTCTTTCTGGGCAAAGACAATTCATCCAAAGGCAAGAAGAGTAGGGCTCCTCCTGCCCCCATCCGGATGGGCATCACGTGGCTCCCAGCTAGCAGGCCAGGAAAATTCCAGCCCTTGCACACTTAGCCTCATGCACACATCTGCTCACCCACGCTGGCACTCAGCCTCCCTAACTCACCTTGAACACTCACCACTGCACAATCCCCAGCACACTCTTTTTACCCTCAGCTTCCACCACTTCTCCCTGGGACGTATTGCCAGCCTATCACTCACCTCAAACCTACCATGTCCCTGGGGCCACTGAAATTCCAGGCAGTGGGTGAGGAGGAGGAGCAGGAGGAGGAGAGTTTGAACTCTGTGAAGGCACTGACAGCCAAGCTGCAGCTGCAGACTCGGCGGCCCTCATATCTGGAGTGGACAGCCAGGGTCCAGAGCCAGGGCTGGAGAAAGGCCCAAGCCAGACCTGGCCCCGGGGGGCCTGGGGCCATCTGTGGCTTTGACTCGATGGATTCTGCGCTTGAGTGGCTCCGACAGGAACTGGTGAGTCTGGTGGGGTGGACAGCCTTGGACAGGGTCTTTGGGCTCAATACCACAAGTGTGGGGAGGGGGTGAAAATGGAACCCCCCTGCTAGGAACTGCCCACACCTGTGCCCTGGGGTGAAGGAGTCCGGACCGCACTTGCTCAGTGTTCTATTTGGGAAGCCTTGGTGAAGGATTCTATACAATCTACTGACTTTGTGTTCCTGTGACTCAGGGGACACAGCCCTGCCCTTAGGGGACCACCAGTTATAGGCAGGGAAAGACACATCTCCCCTGCTCTGGGGATTACTGTATTCCAGAGATACATTAAAGCACAGAAGGAGGCACTGACCATGCTGGAAGCAGTCCAGTAGGATGGAGTTGAATATTAGCTATAAACCCAACATGTCCAACTATAAAGATGTTCAGGCTCCAACTTGGAGATTCTGCTTTGTTGATCTGGCATGGGCCCCCAGCATCTGTATTTGCTTAATAATGGTTCCTTAGCTTGTTTTGAGAACCACTAGTGTGGAGCAAGATCTGTGAGATAAGAGAGATGAAGGTGGGTGAGAGGGGTCTGGGGACACAACCAGTGCAAAGGCCCAGAGTGTTGACAGGAAGCAAAGAATGGCCTGTGAGTCTGGGGCCTGCCCAGCAGGCTCACAGCCCTTTTTGGCCACAGCGGAAAATGCAGGCTCAGGACCGGCAGCTGGCAGGGCAGCTGCTGAGGCTGCGGGCCCAGCTGCACCGACTGAAGGTGGACCAAGCATGTCACCTGCACCAGGAGCTGCTGGATGAGGCTGAGCTGGAGCTAGAGCTGGAACCTGGGGCTGGCCTGGCCCTGGCTCCACTGCTGCGGCACCTGGGCCTCACACGCATGAACATCAGCACCCGACGCTTCACCCTCTGCTGAGGGCCACCTGGCAAGAGGGAAGGCAGGGTGTCTCAGAGGCACACTCGAGTCTCTAAAGGCTAAATTGAGATTGCACAAAGCCCCAGCTGGCAAGGGGGAAGGAGGAAAGCTCAGACACCCAAGATCCTCAATAAACACCTTCTGCAATCCAAAGGTCTCTGCATCATTATTAAGGCCAAAGGTCACTGTCTGTCCTCTATCGCTGGGACTTGGAACTCCAGTGTAGGAGAGAGGGCCCTGTTGGGGGTAGAGATAGACTGATAAAGCCCCATTTCCCCAACAGCAGTGGGACCCTGTCTCAAAAAAAAAAAAAAAAAAGTAGGGAAGAATTTAAAATCTTAGGTCACTCCCAACTCCCATGGGAGGTGGTTTAGATAAATTGAGTGGCAAGGAATGCAGAATCTGGTAGTCCTGGGTTTAAAGGCAGCTCCCCTGTTTGTCCCCATTAGACACTGAGGAGGTCCCTTAATCCTTGAATCTGTCTCCTCATCTCTAAAATGAAGGTGCTAATTCTCACCTCACAGGTAGCTGGAAATGTCTTAAGTGAGATAGTACATAAATATGAGTATTTCTTACAATTACCATCACCGGCAGGATTATTGCCCCTATACTAAGGCCCACATATGAACTGTGAGGTGCTCAGGCTGACAGTCATGGGCTGCAGGCTCCGTATCAGGCATGGAGCCCCAGCTCTGGGCTCCCTGTCACTCTAAAGGCTTTTTGCTTTATACCGCTCAGCCTTTGTTTCTGTGTTACTCTTTGTCTGACTTTCCAACTCAGGCTTCCTCCCCCCATTTCCTGTCCCCCCTTCCCTCTGCAGCTGAGGTGCCCACAGCATCAGCTTCCACCTCACAAACCCCAACAATGCTCTGTGGGTTCCCCTCCCCCCGCCAGCTCTCTTGGTGCAGCTCAGGAGGTGACTTGCTTACACCTCCCTTCCCTCTGGGTCAAGGCCCAGTTCTTGGGCCTGACAGAGGCTCCCCGAGCTCCTTATAGTGCTGGTGACCTGACCCTCTTGCTCGTGGCAAGGTTCTTGCCTCCTGCCTGTAATGGAAAGTCCTGACTGTGTGACCTGCCCTGGTGCCTGGGCAGTGTGTTCTTTTTATCTTCCATGGCAGGAGATGGTGCCAGGCCAGGAACCTCCACCAGCAGCTGTAGATTTGACTTGACCTGCATTGAAAGTGCTGCCCCACTCAACAGCCATGAAAAGTACATGTTGGTGGGCCAGGGATTTAGCTCAGTGGCCCCAAGCCTGCCTCAAAAGCACAAGGTCCTGAGTTTGATCCCTAGTACTGGAAAAAAAAACACAACATAAGTACATGTTGTCTGTCCTCTGCCTACAGCAGGGCTGTCACTGTGCCCTCTTGAAGACATGGGGTTGTCCTGAAACACAACAGAGGCTGTTAGTCTACCCTGTGATTCTTTTTTTGTTTGTTTATTTTTTGAGTTAGAGTCTTGCTATGTAGTCCAGGCTGACCTCAGACTCATGGCGATCCTTCTGCCTCTGCCTCCCAAGTGCTGGGACTACCGTTGTGTGCTACCATACCCGGCTACCCTGTAATTCTAATAAAATTAGTGTCCTGTTCCCTGAGATGACATGGACATTGTCAGCAGACCACAGCAGCTGTTTTAACCTCTTGTCTGACTGTAATGCACTTGGGCTTCCCTTCAACTGTTTAGCAGAAATACTGTCCTTACCTCTGACTCAATGATGCTACCTTTGGCAGCAGCTTGAAACCAAAGCACCACTCAGCTTTCATCTTGTGACAGTGGTGCCACTTGCCTTCCACTGTCAGCTGGGTGGGTGTCTGTTCATCCCTGCTCACTGAGGTCAAAGGCTGCCCTTGAATCTCTTGCCTAGGTGGACCCCAGAAAGCAGGAGGGAGGGTCCATGAAACATCCTCCCCTCAATTTGAAACCCCTGAATGCCACTCTCAGATTGAGTAGGGTCCAGCTTGGAGATGTCTGGGACCTCCAGGGGCTGAGGGGTGGGGGGCTATGGTGACAGGAAGTTTGGGGTGCTAGAGGCTTGTGGTTGAGCTGCTGGGGCCTGGTTGGCTGTGGAGCCCTCAGGAGGAGGCAGGAAGTCAGAGTGGAACGTGGGCGCAGGGAGACAGGTGGTGGCTACGACAGCAAGGGGAGCTGAGACAGTGTCGGGGCAGCTGAGCCAGGCCAGGAGGACCATGTGAATGGGCCAGAGGGCTCTTGGGCTGGGCAGGTAAGGAATACTGGGAACCAGGCTCCAGGGCCATGATGGGAGGCCTGGCAGCAGAGGGCTACAGCTGGGTGTAGGGGACCAGGCTGCCTGGGGCAAGCAGCAGCCTCAGGCTGGGAGACAGAAGCACCTTGCTGGAGGTCAGTGGGACCTCTGCTTTCCTGCTAAGCTGGTGGCTGCTGCCTCTGCCTCAGTCTGCCACTGGCTCCCACTTCACCGGGAGTGTGCTTCTGGGGATCTGGCACATGAATGTTAGCTATCGGAAAGGCCTTCAGAGATCACCGAGTTCATTCCTTGTCCCATGGTGATGTGGTGCATGAGGTCCACAGAGGGCAAAGCATTCACCGTCCACAGTCCTTCAGCAAGGCAGTGGCAGAGCGCAACCTGGGAGAGAGAGAGTGGTGCCCTAGGCTGGGACCCCTATCCTCCCACAATGGAGCAGGGTGATGTGATGGACAGGTCTGAGGTGGGGGACTCAGGAATCCTTCTGGTCCCTGGAGCAGACCTGCAGATGAGAGAGAGCAAGAGATACAGAGAGAGAGAGAGACAGAGAGAGACAGAGAGAGACAGAGAGAGAGCGAGAGCAAAGAGGTCACCCAGAGCATCCGAATGGACACATGAGAAGCGACTTCAGCCTCAATGGCCAGCATCACTTGAGAGATGGAGTCCTCCGAGACGGGTGGATGTGTGGCGGGGGAAGGAGCGGATATTTCTCACTGGGATAGAGACCCCAGGGCTTACACATACATGTGACCTGACTCTGGAAAGTCCGAGGTGAGGGAGAAGGAAGAGGAAGGGCTATTTTTATCCCGACGAGTGCAGCTGATCCTGAGCAAGGAACTTCTGAACTTCCACCTGGAAAGTTGCCATCCCTTCCCTGCCAAGGGTCACAGCAGGATGTCCTTCCCTCTGCCCTGTCCCCTCCCACCTCATCTCATCTCCTGCTATATGTGAAGGGTCAGTTGGTCTTGCTGCTTCCCACTTTAGACCCTGAGGGGTAGAGCTTCAGGAAGGCATCATCAGCTACCTCCCACCCCCTCACATGCTAACTCTGAGCCTTCAGCTTTGGGGGGCAGTCCCCAGCTCAGCCAGACTTTCCCGGTTTCCCTTGCCTCACTGTAGTTTTTTTTGTGTCACATACTTTCCGCCTAGGCAGCATGTCCCAGCCTTTCTTATCTCCATCCCCAAAGCCTATCACCTCTTCTTTGGGTTGGGAAACACCCTGGCTCTCTCTGTGCTTCTTCAGGGCTCACCCACTCCTGGACGGACACAGGAAGCCCTCTTTGCCCAGCCTGCACTGATGGATGAAGCAGCCAGGGCTCCTTGCCTTGAGAGCTTCTCAAAGGGAAAAAGACCCAAGTGGACAGGGGCAGATAATTGGCTGATGATTCAGAGGAGAGAAAAGACATCCCTTGAGGAAATCTGTAAGCTTCCTGAAGAGTCAGGCAGTTCTGAGGACAGAACCCATTTTCCAGAGTGCCTAGGATATGAAGCCAAAGGTCACTATCCCCAGGTTCTGTTCCTTGGAACCATGAGGGCAGAGACCTCAGAATAAGGCCAAAAGCAAGAGAGCCCAGAGGGGTGGTGTAGTGTGAAGACCCAGGCACAATTCTGGCCTGTTTCTTCTCTTCTCTGCTCTTCCCTCCTCTCTCCTCCTCTCCTCTCCTTTCTCTTTTTCAGCACTGAGGATTGAACCCAAGGCCTTTAAACTGAGCTACATCCCCAGCCCTTTTTACTTTTTATTTAGAGATAGGGTCTTGCAAAGTGACTAAGTTACTCAGGTTGGGCTTTGAATTTGTAACCTTCCTACCTCAACCTCCTGGAATGCTGGTGTTACAGGCATGTGCCATCATGCCTGACACTGCCATTTCTTTGAGTGGCTTCACAGTTCTAAACTTCAATTTATTTATCCTTAAAGAGGCAACAATTAATCTCTGTCTTACAGAGTACTTTTGGGGAAAATAAGAGAAAATAATGACTGTGATGTGCCCTGGATAGTACCTGACACATAACAGGCCCTTAAGGGAAGCTTGACACTTCCTCTGCATGGAGAGGAGGGCTGTCCACACCCAGAATTATACCTCCTCACCACCTTGGCCTCGGCAAGGGAGTGAATTGTCCATTCCCTCACACTTGTGGTGTGACTTTGCAAACAGGTTTGTTTCCTGTATATAGTGGGGTGTGAGAGCTCTGGCGTTAGATTCTGAGATTCTGAGCTGGGTGGTTGGGTCTGCCTTGAAAGAGGGTCTTGTCTCTCTGCCTGAAGGTGGCACATGCCCTTGATCCCAGCATTCGGGAGGCTGAGGCAGGAGGATTGCTGTGAGTTCAAAGGCAGCCTGGGCTACATAGTGAGTTCAAGGGCAGCCTGAACTACAGAGCAAGACCTTGTCTCAATAAAACAAACGAACAAGGCCAGGGATTTAGCTCAGTTGTTTCTCTGCCTGCTGCGCAGGCCCAAGGACCAGAGTTCGATCTCCAGTACCAAAAAAAAACCCCAAACAAACAAAAAGGAGGGCCCCTCACATAGACACACATACACCCACGCTCCCTATCTGAAACACCACATATATCACCATAGGGAAATGTGTGTGTGTTGGTCTGCTCAAAGACTGGGGCAGAGACTACACATACGAACACAGGCTGGATCCTACAATCCATCCATACACACACCCTCAAGCTGATGGCTTCAAGGCCACCTTCATTTCACTGAAAATAATTCTGAGAGTGGAAGCAGCCAGGACCAAGATACCATCCAGGAATGTAAGGGGCTTTTATTTTTCCTTCTTTTTTTTTTTTGGCTAAAAATCAAATCCACACCTCCTGCATGCTAAGTACATACTCTACCACTGAGTTTCACCAGCCCAGGGATATGGGCTTTAACAACCTACCTTAGTGCAGATTTTAAAGATCTGGAGCTGCATTTCCAATGCTTGCACTAAAGAACATGTGTTCTGGGCAGGGGATTTAGCTCAGTGGCACTGTGCCTACCTTGCAAGCACAAGGTCCTGAGTTTGATTTCCTGGTACAAAAAAAAAAAAAAGAACATATGTTCTGTGAGGTACCTGGGAAGACTGGGAAGAAAAGAACTCTAGGCCCAATCACCATGGGCCTCAGCTCCAATTGTGTCCTCCAGGGGCTTCACAATCAATGCCAAAGGAGCCTGATTCACTTTGTCTGACCCAGTGGTCCCCAAACTTCCGGGGCACAGAACTATTTTTCTTGTGCCATCTGTTCCATGCCTGCCCCTCTTGATACAGGGGCAGGAGTAGAAGGGCCGGGGCTCTGTGTAGTTGATGCTCCTCAAAGGATTGTGTCTCTTGGCAGAATTTTTGTGTTGATGGTTTTGTTGATTTTGTTTTTCAATTACAAAAGTAGCACATGGCTGTTTTTAAAAAATTCAAACAGCAGACGGCCTTAGAAAGAAATACCAGAAACACAGCTCCCTCCAACCCCACTTCTGGGATGTGTTTCCTTTCAGATTCTCATATATATGCTGCTGAACAGTGGAGAGGCTCAGAGTCTGGCCCCTGGAGGCAGACAGACCAGGTTCAGCTCAGGACTCCACCACTCATTTGTTTGTGATGAAGCCTCAGACAAATCACTTCATCTAGATTAGGCCTCAGTTTTTGCATCCGTAAGATGGGGGTAACAATAGTACTTACTTCCTAGGAGTATCATGAAAATTACATGAAGTGATGCAAATAAAAGTTTACCACAGAATCCAGCTTTAAAGATTATACACATATTTGAGCACAAATTGGCTTATAGGATACATTCTGTTCTGCAAGTCGTCTGCCATGTTGTGTCTAGGATGTCTTTTCCTGTCTCTACATGGAGCTCTATTTCATCTTTATCAGCTTTAGTTAAATGTTACCTTGGTAACGGAGTAATAGTGGTGATTTTGAGATGTTGTTCCACATGCGTGTACACACACACACACGACCCAGAAAGAAAGTTGTGGCCCCTCTAAACCACCGACAAAGAGGCCTCAGCCCAAAGTTCTCACACCTAGTAGCACTTCTTACGGTATGGACTGTATGTCACTAATGTGTGTGCATGATTTTAGAGGATGATAGATGAACATTTACAAATGTTAATTTATGTATTTATCTTTTTAAAAAATGTATCTTATGTGCACTGATATGTTACTTCTATTTATGACTGATGATACTGGTTTCTCTTTTTTTTTTTTTTTTTGTTATTAGGGATTGAACCCAGGGCCTTCCCATTGAGCTACCCTAAGCCCTTTCTATTATTTATTTATTTATTTGTTTATTTTTTGGTACCGGGGATGGAACTTGGAACCTTGTGCTTGCAAGACAGGCAGCAGAACCATTGAGCTAAATCCCTGGCCCTCTATTTTTTATTTTGAGATAGAGTTTCACTAAGTTGCCCAGGCTGGGCCCAAATTTCTGATCCTCTTGCCTCAGCCTCCCAGAGTGCTGGGATTACTGGCATGTGCCCGTCACCCATCTAGTTTTCCATTTACGGTAGTGAAATTTCCATTTCAGGTAAACATATTAAAGGTTAAAAGAGGGGTCTGTGGAAGTGCCAAAAGTTTGGAGACTAAAAATGAAAAACTTAGGGCCAGGGATTTAGCTCAGTTGGTGCTGTGCCTACCTTGCAAGCACAAGGTCCTGAGTTCTTAGTCTAAAAGATGTTTAATTTGGGCCAAGGATTTGGCTGAGTGGTTCTGCCACTTGCCTCACAAGCACAAAGACCCGAGTTCGATCCCTGGTACCAAAAAAAAAAAAAAAATCACATAAAAGATGTTTGATTTAAGTCTGATGTAATGAAATGCTCATGCTAGCCTCAGTTGATCATTGTTCTCGTTTTATAATTATTTTTGTCCTAAGTGTGGTGATACATCTTTAATCCCAGCACTTGGGAGTCTGAGGGAGGAGGATCATGGTGAGCTCAATCACAGTGAGTTCACAGTGAGTTCAAGGCCAGCCTGGAATATACAAACAAGACCTTGTCTCAAAAAACCAAGGAGTGGGCCGGGGATTTAGCTCAATGGTTTTGTCGCCTGTGCAAGGACCTGAGGTTGATCCCTGCTACCAAAAAAAAAAAATGCAAACCCAAAAAACCAATGGGCATAACCCAGGACCTTGCACATGCCACGTGCTGCTAAGCTACACCCTCAGTTCTGTTGTCATTCTTGTAATCATAATTATGTACCAAACACCTTTTAAGCATTTTATTACATGGGAACATAAAATGATCATAACAGCCCATGATGCAATTGGTTTGTTTATTTGTTTGTTTTCCAGTACTGGGAATTGAACCCAGGGCTTTCACACTGAGCTACATTCCCAGCCCTTTAAAAAATATATTATTTGTTGGTTTGTTGGTACTGGAGATAGAATCCAAGATCTTTACACTGAGCCACATCCCCAATCCTTATTTTTTGTTTCTTATTCTGAGACAGGCTCTTACTAAATTGCTAAATTGCCCAAAATGGGCTCAAATTTATAATCCTCCTGCCTCAGATTCCCAGAGTGCTGGGATTACAAATGTGTGCCACCATGCCCTGCTTTTTTTATTTTTAAATTTTGAGCTAGGGTCTCTCTAAGTTGCTAAGTGCCCCAGGCTAGGTTCAAACTTTCAATCTTCCTGCCTCAGCCGCTCAGAGCCTACTTTTAGTTTCATTTTGTAGATGAAGAATTGAGGGAGGCTCAGAGAGATTTAATAATACATTGAAAGGCACTTCATCATAATGACATGGACTTGATGAACTGAGCTCCATAACCTGTAAAATCCCAAAAACTTTCACAAGGCAATGTGGACTGACAAGCTAAATATAAGGGTCCATCCTAATTAAATTCCCATGATGCACACAGAGGTACCCCCAGGGCGGGGACTCACTAAAAGAGATTTTTTTTTGTACTGGGGATCAAACTCAGGACCTTGTGCTTATTTGACAGGGATGGTGCCACTGAGCTAAATCCCTGGCTCCTGAAAGAGATTATTCAGCACATGCAAGTTACTAGAGGACTCCTACTAAAATGCCAATTAGAATAATTGCTCTATTGCTCTTATTGATGATAATAATTACCCACCAGAATCAGTTCTATGTTGAAGCCACTCTCAATTTGTGAAAATCAATCCATCTTGTAATTAGGGATGTGGCTTAGCAGTAAAGCACGTGCTTAGGATACATGAAGCCCTGGGTTCAATCCTCAGAACCAAAAAAGAAAAAGAAAGAAAGAAAGAAAGAAAAGAAAAAAAGTACTGTATCTGAGCCAGATGTGGTAGTACACACTTGTAATCCCAATACTTGGGAGGCTGAGGCAGGAAGATTGCCACAAGTTCAAGGACATTGTGGGCTACATAGTTAGTTTCAGGCCAGTTTGAACTACTTAGTGAGACTTTGTCTCAAAAAAACTAAACCAAAACAAAACAACCAAAAAAAGTGGCTTCTGAGCCTAGAGTCCTTTTGAAAACTAAAAATTAAAAATTTCATCACAAAAAAGGTACTATATCAAAAAGAAACATATGAAAATGAGACAGCCTAGGACACACTGTGGATTTACCTACTAGAAATCATTTACCATGCCTGTCAACTCTGAATTTTTAGCACCGTGATGAAGTCTGTGTGAGTATCCATCACTAAAGCTCTTCATTGAACATACACAATTTTGCCAATAACCAAATCTTGGCTAGGGACAGAGACTAAGAAAGTGTTTTAAATAATTACTGACAAATGTTGCCGCAAAGCCAAGTGTACAATCAATGGGAGTAGGAACATAACCTGCCTGTTCTCCCTGCAAAGCATTAGCCCAAGAAATTCAGGCAAGAAGCCGGCACATATTCTAGACAAAATGTTCAATAAATCAATAGGTCTGTAGTTAGGGTAGGAGAAGTGTTGCTTGTTAAATTATATTTTAGAAGGAAACGGAACACATTCTAAGCTTGGCTGGATGTGTCTGTGAAACTGAGAAAAAAGTGAAAGAGTCGGAAAAAATCAGACCTCATGATGATAGGATTACTAAGCAATCTTGGAGGGCCAGGGATTTAGCTCAGTGGAGCTGCCCCTGCCTACTAAGCACAAGGTTCTGAGTTCGACCCCCGGTATGGGGTGGGGTGGGGTGGGAGGAACAAAACAAAACAAAACTAAGTAACCTTGGGATCTGAGAGTGCAGTTGAGGAGTCTGCACAGCTGTGCCTCTCATCAGTTACACACTCCGTGAGCAGGGCCACTGTGGGCATTGGGCCAGGTGGGTGGGCACTGTGCTGGGTGGCAAGAAGGGATGGGACTGAAATCCAACTCTCACTAACTCTCCAAGTCTCAAACTCCAGAGAGGGGTGACCCTTTTTTTTTTTTGGTACCGGGGATCGAACTCGGGTCCTGGCACTTGTGCAGCAGGCGGCGAAACCACTGAGCCAAATCCCCAGCCCTAGGGTGACCCTTTTTTAATCTTTTTTTTGTATGTAGTACTATGGATCAAACCCGGGGCACTCCACCACTAAGCTACATCGTCAGCTTCTTCATCATCATTATTTTTACTTTATTATTATGAGACAGGGTCTTGCCAAATTACCTGGGCTGGCCTCAAATTTTTTTTTTTTTTTTTTTTTTTTTTGGTACCGGAGATCAATGGCCTCAAATTTTTGATTCCCCTGCCTCAGCCTTCTACATAGCTGGGACTATAGGCATGTGCCACTACTCCATACTGGGGTAACCCTTTTAAAATGGACACATGAGCGGACTGTAATTTTTTTTCTTTATTACTGAGGATTGAACCCAGGGCCTTTGCACTGAGTTACATCCCCAAGCCTTTTTATTTTTTCAGTGATATTGCTTTTATTTTTTTCTTTTCTTTTAAAAATTTTAATTAATTAATTAATTGATAGAGATAGGGACTCACTAAATTATCCTTGTTGGGCAGTCTCAGCTTCCCAGAGTGCTGGGATTACAGGCCTGCAACACCAGTCCTACCTCGGCCTTGAATTTGACTGGAGAGCATCACAGCCCCTAGTCTGAGACAGTCTGGAGTCTACAAAATTCTCATTGTTAACCTTGGATTCCTGAGTTAGGAGAAGAGAATGTTCTACTTCACCCCAGAATTTGCCATTGTTGCTGGTTCTAAGAGCCCTGGGGGATTCTGTGGTCTGTTTTTTCCTTTCTTTCAGACAGTGAGGAATTTATATTAAGCTCTAATTTTGATTTTTTACTGACCTCATTATTAACCTGGTTAGGTCACTTTGGCTGCCCGGCAATATTTGTCAAACTAAGACCAGACGGATGAGACCCACATTTTGGGGTGAGGGGAGCATCTTTTATTTTTTTGTACTGGAAAATGAACCCAGGGCCTTTGCACTGAGCTACTTTCCCCAGCCCTGTTTTTATTTTTTATTTTAAGACAGGGATTGCTAAATCGATAAATTGCCCAGGCTGCCCCTGAACTTGTGATCTTTGTGCCTCAACCCACCTAGAGAGCTGTGATTACAGGAATGTACCACACCTGGCTGAGATCCACATTTTGTACGAACAGATGTGTGCACCTGGCCTCACAATTGCACAGGGACAGGCACTGCTATCCACAATCCCATTCTGTTACATATCCCTCTGCACACTCAGATGCATGCAACGCAAACCCATAAATTTGACACATAAGCACAATGTTCATTGAATCATGTGCACAGAGTTGCAGTCACCAGTCAGGGAAATGTAGACCCAGAAACATGCACTTCAGGTAGGGAGAGAATTGTCTTGGGGAGAAAAGCCTTAGTTAGCAACATGATGGTCACGTTAAGGATGGACAGTGGGCTAGCATTCAAACCTATTTCCTTTTCCAGCTTTGTCTACAACCTCTCAGGAACTCCCTCACCCACATCTCAGCTTTAGACTGTCCAGGAACTGAAGAGTAGAGGAGAGTAACTCGGTAAAGGATAGAAGGATCTGATTTGAATTTTTCATCTTTACTACTATTGGTCGTAGTATTTCCTCTTTAAAACAAGGCTGGTAAATTACATTAGTGCTTCCTAGACGCTTCAGTCCCCAGGCCTCTTGCCATTGCCCATCCTATATTCCCACTCCCTGGACCTTATAAGTTTTCCCCTCCAATGGACCTTGTAAGTTTGGAGTTTTTGCCTACTAACCTGCATCATTTAAATGCTGGGTTTTTTTCTCTCTCTTTTTTTTGTTTTTTGTTACCAGGGATTGAACTCGGGACCTTGCACTTGCGAGGCAGGTGACAGAATCATTGAGTTAAATCCTTGGTCCTTAAATGCTGTTTTTTTCTAGGGCTGGGGATATAGCTCAGTGGTGCCTCACTGGCCTCACAAGCACAAGGTCCTGAGTTCAATCGCCAGTACCACAAAAAAAAAATGCTGACTTTCTAGTTTAAAAATTTGGGAAGGGTGTTGATCTTAGGGCCTTGTGCATGCTAAGCCTGCATCTAGTTAAATTTTTTTTTGGTACTGGGGATCAAACTCAGGACCTTGTGCTTTTGAGAAAGGCAGCAGCACCACTGAGCTAAATCCCCAGTCCTATCTAGTTCAATTTTTTTTTTTTTTTTTTGTACCAGGGATCATACTTGGGACCTTGTGCTTGGGATGCAGGCAGTGAAACCACTCAGCTAAATCCTTGGCCCTCTAGTTCAAATTTTCTTTTTTCCCTCTAGTTCAAATTTTAATCTGAGATTTAACTAAGTATGGATTGAACAAACAATAATATAATTTGTCAAACTAAGAAATAACTTCCCAGGGCCGGGGATTTAGCTCAGTGGTTTCGCCACCTGCTGCGCAAGCACAAGGACCTGAGTTGGATCCCCGCTACCAAAAAAAAAAGAAAAGAAAAGAAAGAACTTCCCTTCAGATTTTTTTCCATGCAGTGCTAGGGATTGAACCTCAGAGCTCACGCATATTAAGCAGGTGTCAACGAACTACTGAGCTACAACCCCAGCCCCTGACCTGAGTGTTTTTTTTTCCTTCTGACTCCAGCTTGGTCCAAGTCCCAACTTCTAGCTCTGTGATCTCCAGACTAGATTTCTTCTGGGTCCTCTACTGGCCTCTCCTAACTGCTGCACCCCAGTTCGTCCTTTTTCTCAACCCCAAACTTTTCACTTGCCTTTTTCCAAAGCTTTCAAAAATGTCAAGCCAGTATGGAACCTTACTTATCCAAGTCTGCTGCCCAGGTGATGTTGGAGTTCACTCTACAACATAACCAACCTGTGCTTTTCCAAGGCCCGTTTGAATCACAAAGTACTTATGTCTTACTAGATAACTCAGCTCATCTTAGGCTGGCTCCAAGCTGCTCTCAGTCCTTTTCTGGGGACTTTGTACTATTAATCACTGCCTGGGCATAATAAATTAAATAATCAAGAAGTTATTTGCACCCAGGCTTGGTGGCAAACCCTGTAATTCCAGCACTCAGGAGACTGAGGCAGGAGGATCACAAGTTTGAGGCCAGCCTTTGATGTGTGGAGAGACTGTTTTAAACAACAAGCAGACCAACAAGCAGACAGACAGTAAAAACCATTGCAGCCACAGGTGAATGGACTCTGGCCTATCAGGATTCCTCAAATGTCTCATGCCCCAACGACTTCTAAGAGTGGAGTGGAGGGAAATGGCAATGTGTCAGTCTTCTGAAAAATCTCTTTTTTTTTTCTTTCTTTTTTTTTTTTTTTTATGAAAATCTCTTAATATGCTATGGACATTTTGCATTTTCCTCCATAATAGTACATATTGTTTAATTTCTGTGAATAAGGCCAAGTAACACTCGTGTTACAGGAACATACACACTGTGACTTCCGGTATCTGTGAGAGATTATGAATCCCTTAGTTGAAGAAACATGAGCCTAAAGCAAAGCGGGTTATTTACCAGTCCCGATTTCCCACTCTCCAATGCATGGGTTGGTAGGGCATATTGAGCACTTATAGAAGTCTTTCCAAACTGTAAACTCAGGTAAGAGTTATGTAAAATGACAAGAAAGAGATGACAGTCTCCATCTGGCAGAAGAGAAAAATGAGGCTTAGAAGAATAATTTCAGTGAAATCACACAGTAAATATCACAACCTAGTAAATTATTTTTTCTTTTTGCCACTGGGGACTAAACCCAGGACCTTGCACTGAGCTACGTTCCCAACCCTTTTTATTATTATTATTATTATTATTATTATTATTATTATTTTATTTTGAGACAGGCTCTCACTACATTGCCCAGGCTGACTAGATATGGTAGTGCTTCCCCATAATCCCGGCACTCAGGAGGCGAGGCAAGAGGATCGCTGCAATTTTGAGACCAATTTGAGTAACACAATGAGTTCAAGGCCAGCCTGAACTACATAGGTGATCCTATCTCAAAAAACAAAAAACAAAAATAAAAACCCTCCCCCCGCAAAAAAACACAAATAAGTTAGTTGCCCAGGCTGGCCTCAAATTTATGATCTTCCTGCCTCAGCCTCCCAAGGATCTGGGATTATAGGTATGCTCCACCACACGGTGCTTGTGACCAGTATTTGAGCACAGGTCTCTCTGAGTGTAAGGCCTATTGTCTGTGTTCCTGAACCAAAAACCTCTACTGAGCCCACTTCCACTTAGACACAGCATAGATTAGCAACTCATCCTTTGTTCTACACCAAACAGGTTGTGTGACTAGGAAGGCCTCTCTGGGCCTCACCTTGGTTATCTAAAATCAGGGATTCGGGCTTGGGGGAGCTCAGTGGTTGAGACCCTGGATTTGATCCCCAGCACCAAAACAGACAAACTAAATAAATAAAACTGGAGGTGAATCCTGGCCATAGTAGTACTTGGAATGTTGCAGTAAGAGGATTAATTGAACCCAGGAGTTTGAGGATGGCCAGGGCATCATAACTACACCCCCATCTTCTATAAATCAATTAATGAATCAATCAGATTAGGCTTGATTTTTTGTTTTAGGCTTTGGTTTTCTGTTTTGCTTTTGGCTTGATAGTTTCTAAGACCTCAGTGAATGGGAGATCTATGTATTAACCGTCCATATTCTAGTAGACATTCATTAACAACAATTAATTCTAGGTTGTTGGAGTCTTTCACATAAATAAAGTACAGCTTCCTTTTTTTTTTTTTTTTGAGACAGGGTCTTGCTATGTAGGCCAGATTGGCCTTGAACTTGCAATCCTCCTGACTCAGGGATTACTGGCTTGTACCATTTAATCTAGCTCTACAATTTCTGTTCTTGATGAACTCTCAGTCCATCAAGCGGGTGGTCAAAGCAGTAGGAGTGACACATAAATCAGTAATCATGGAAGTCAGTGGCTGAGTTGATGGCTGATCTGTATAGAAGCTTGCAGGAGCCTGGGGGGACAGGAGAGCAAAGAGCATTAGGAAAGCATCACCAAGTTAGGTGACCTATGAGCTGAGACTTGAAGGTGCAGTTGGAGCTCAACAGCTGGACAAAAGTGCCACAAATACAAGAATACAAATACATGAAGTAAGAAAAGTGTGGGGTGTTTGGGAAAGGCAAAGTACCTTAGAGCACAGTCTCTCTCTCTCTCTTTCTCTCTCTCTCTCTCTCTCTCTCTCTCTATCTGTCTCTCTCTCCCTGTGTGTAGCAGTACAGACTGAGGAGGTGGAGTTAATCTTGATATTACAGGGTCCTGAAGGCATGATAAATTATACTTTATCTGAGGACTAGGGCTTTCCAAGCAGTTCTGATGAGCAGCCCCAGGGAAGGAGGGGCCTCAAGGACTCCTAGGGGCTTCAGAGGGAGGCCCCTACTCTGCTTTGAACAGAAAGGCTCCACTTTTACCTGCTGTAAAAAGTTCTGCTTGGTTTCATCTGACAAAAAGTTTCCACTGCTAAAACAGGCAAACAAACAAAAAAAATTATGGCCAACAGGGCCAGTGGAGGGTTTTCTGCTGGTGAGAAACAAAACCTTGTGAGAAGGAACCCTCTGAAAGAGAGTCTATGGGTGTGGGTGTGGGTGTGAGGGGAGGGCTGAGGCCTGCAGTGACTCTTGTGAGTAGGAATTTCTCACTGGGATCCCTTGGCTGGGCAGGGGACAGTGAGTAGGAGAGGAGCATGCATCCTCTCTGGAAGGGAAGGACCTGCTCAAAACTTAGGTCTTCCCCAGGCCTTGGAAAGGAGTGTGTGACCTCTAAGAGGTAGTCTCCCATGTTGGCAGGGGGTGGAGAGGCAGGAAGTGGGTAACTAGACTAACAAAGGTGCCTCTGTGGCGGTTTGCCCATCCCAGGTGGGAGGGTGGGGCCTAGAGCTTAGCCTGGGCCTTGGCCCTGGTGAGAACTGATTTGTGACTGGAGGGCTCAGAGGGAACATTGGTCAGGTCAGGAGCTAGAACCCCCGTTTCAGCTCTTCCGTGGCTGATGGATGGGGGCTGGGAGTTGATAATCTCAGGTAATTTTGGAAATTCTAAGGCAATGCCCTAGGATGTCTGATGCAGAAGGAACAGATCTGGGGGAAGCTCCTTCAGCCCCTCTCCATTCCCTCAGGGACCATGGGCTGTAGCTGCAGCTCAAACCCTGAAGATGACTGGATGGAAAACATTGATGTGTGTGAGAACTGCCATTATCCCATAGTCCCACTGGATGGCAAGGCCACGGTAAGAGGCAAGACACGGAAGGGGCTTACTGAGGGAGTTGGGTGATGTGTAAGGTAGAACTAAATGGACTGATAGTACAGCTCCTTAAAATACTGGAGCAGCCGGGCATGATGACGAATGCCTGTAATCCCAGCAGGGCTACATAGTTCAAGAGCAGCCTGAACTACAGAGCAAGACCTTGTCAAAAATTACATAGTTGGCAAATCCACAGTTGAATAAGACCCAGACAGGCTGCAGAAATTCAGGAGAGGAAGGAAGAGGGGAGGGGAGCCAGGGTCCGATTGGTCTTCTTTCTCTGAACCCACTCTCATCTCCCACCCCACAGCTTCTCATGCGGAATGGCTCTGAAGTACGGGACCCACTGGTCACCTATGAGGACTCCAATCCACCTGCCTCCCCACTCCAAGGTGAGTCCAGCCAGCAGGGAGGAAGATAAGGCCTGTGAATCCTTGGCTTTTGGCTTCCATCTCTTCTCCCACCTACCTTCTCCCCTGTCTCCTCTGCCCCAGCCTTGTTTTGCTTTGTTTGAGTCAGGATCTCACTATGTCCTACAGTCTGGCCTCAAACCTAGGATCCTCTAGTCTCTGTTTCCTGAGCATGCCAGCCCACCCAGCTTTTGGTCCCCAGTGTTTTGGGGTTTTTTTTGGTACCAGGGATCAAACTCGGGACCTTGCGCTTTCAAGGCAGGCTCCGGAACCACTGAGCTAAATCCCCAGCCTGGTCCCCAGTCTTGACCCCTACCCTACGACTCCTTCCTCCCTTCCAATCTCAGCCTGTTCTCTGGACGCCGCCTCCTGTCTTTACAGACAACCTGGTTATCGCCCTGCACAGCTATGAGCCCTCGCACGATGGAGATCTGGGATTCGAGAAGGGAGAGCAACTCCGCATCCTGGAGCAGTGAGTGCCCCTCTGCGAGTGCGCCTCGGGCACAGAAGGGGAGGACTCAGAGTGCTGAGCCAGGGAGTGGGAGGTGGGGTGGTGGCCTGGTGTAACTGGGGGCTCTGACACCTCGGCAGGAATGGCGAGTGGTGGAAGGCACAGTCCCTGACCACGGGACAGGAAGGTTTCATCCCCTTCAACTTCGTGGCCAAAGCGAATAGCCTGGAGCCTGAACCGTGAGTGGGGACCGGTTGTGGGGGTGGGTGGGGAGCAGGTCTGGGGAACTCCGAGCACGGAATGGTCCTGGGGTTGCTGGTAAATGCTTGAGGGTGACTGAGGTAGAACTGGCCAACAGCCGATGGCCTTCACTTGTGTCCTTGGCAGTTGGTTCTTCAAGAACCTGAGCCGCAAGGACGCGGAGCGACAGCTCCTGGCGCCAGGGAACACGCACGGTTCCTTTCTGATCCGCGAGAGCGAGAGCACTGCGGGTGAGTGGCTGGGAGGGGCCTCGGGGACTGGCCCAGGACGAGGGCGGGGGTCGTGGGTGGGCGTGGTCTCGGGTGTGGGTGTGGCCTCCGCGTAGCAAAAGGAGCAGGTGCGGGAGGGGTGAGCCCGAGCCCGGGGGGGGGGGGTGAAGTGACTCGCAAGTGGCCACTCCTCCCTCTCTTTTGCACGCTTTCCTTCGTTCTTTCATTCATTCATTCATTCAGGATCATTTTCACTGTCGGTCCGGGATTTCGACCAAAACCAAGGAGAGGTGGTGAAACATTACAAGATCCGTAACTTGGACAAAGGCGGCTTCTACATCTCCCCTCGCATCACCTTTCCTGGGCTGCATGAACTGGTCCGTCATTATACCAGTGAGCTCCGGCAGGATCCCCCCACCTGTCCCTATCGGCCCGCCTGGCCCCAGCCCTGTTAGGGGATGCCCTCCTGCCACCCTTCACCGTGCTCCTCTTTCCTCCGCAGTGGAGGGTCCCGTCCGCTGGGTGACGGATCTGCTCTCCCCCACCCCCGTCGGTCCATTTCCCGGAGGTGGGAACTTGGAGAGGTGGGGATGGAGAGCGCAGCCTGGGCTCCCCAGACTGAGAGCTCTCCCCGATTCTCTCGCCCTCCTAGATACTCCTGATGGTCTCTGCACGAGGCTGAGCCGCCCCTGCCAAACCCAGAAGCCCCAGAAGCCGTGGTGGGAGGATGAGTGGGAGGTTCCCAGGGAGACGTTGAAGCTGGTGGAGCGCCTGGGGGCCGGGCAGTTCGGGGAAGTGTGGATGGGTGAGTGCCGGGAGAGAAGGGAGAGGGAGGCGTCCAGTCCACCCAGGTCGCTTGCGGGGGCAGCTGCCCGGCTCTGGACGACTCCCCTAATCCTACCCCCCGCCCACCCCCAGGGTACTACAATGGGCATACGAAGGTGGCAGTGAAGAGCCTGAAGCAAGGCAGCATGTCACCGGACGCCTTCCTGGCTGAGGCCAACCTCATGAAGCAGCTGCAGCACCAGCGGCTGGTCCGGCTCTACGCCGTGGTCACGCAGGAGCCCATCTACATCATCACGGAGTACATGGAGAACGGTGGGTGCCGCTGCCGTGCTGGCCGCTGGGGAGGCGCTGCTGTCCCCGACCTTCCCCAAGGGGTGGGGGAAATGTGCCCCTTCCTTTGGCCCAGCATTGAGGGTTCCTAGAGGAGCTTTCCTGGGCTCCAAAAGACTCACCTCCGCGGGTAAGAAGGTGTTTTCATCTGAGCCTGTCTGGGGGCCCAGCATAAGGTTGGCAGGGTTTGGAAGAAGTCACTCCAGTCCTTCCTGACCTGCAGTCCCTTTTGCCTTCTTCCATGTCTTACCTAGATCTTCAGATGCTTCATCTCAGAAAATGAGTCTGTTCCTTACCCCGTTTCTCTCCCTTCATAAACTCTATTTTTCACTTCCTCTCTTGGTCTGCTGTTGGACAAAGAGAACCAAAACAAGAGAGACACAAATTTCTAGACTCAGCCTTCTGCATGCTGATTTGCCATGTGTGATACAGGCTAAGTCCCTGTACTGACTCTGGTACTCAGTTTCTCCAAGTATAACAGCAGAAATCGAAAAGGACTCACCTAGAAATAATATAAGGCCCTAGAGTCTGCCTGGGTTAGAGTGGTGGTTTGATGATTGCATGACTTTGAGCTAATCGCATTACTTCTTTTTCTGATCTGTAAAATGGTCGTACTAATGCCATAGTAGATTCCTCATAGGATCTTTGTGGGGATGAAAGAATTAGGGCAGTAACTGGCATAAATTTATTGTTATCTTGGTGTGTCTGGGCGAGGACTTTATCTTCGGTGATTAATTCAGCACTTGTAGTGGAGAAACTCATTCTCCTATAGGTTCTTTTCTTTTTTTCCTTTCAGTATTAGGGATTGAACACTTAGGCCTTCACACTGAGTTACATCTCCAGCTCTTTTTTTAATTTTTTATTTTGAGACTGTTTCATGAAATCTCTAAGTTGCCCAGGCTTGGCTCAAACTTGTAATCCTTCTCCTCAACCTTCCAAATGCTGGGATTACAGGCATGGGCCACCATGCCAAGCTCTCATGGGGTTACAGTCTCGTGGGTTGGGCAAGTCATCTGCAGCTCCCATCCATGGTCTTCTCCCAGTTACCTCCCACCACCAGAGAGGTGGTCCCTGAGGCTCCAAGCATCTCTTTTTCTGCTTCATTCATAACATTTGGCACAGAGCACTGGGAACGTGGAGAGATGAAAGAAAGTTCCTGCTGTCAGGGAAACCTGATTTTAATTATGGGCATTGAGAAAATCAGAGTTTGTGTCATGGGGAAGTTCCCAGCATGCCATAGGAATATAGATGATGATGCCATTTATTATACCTGGTAGAATCCAGAGAGGCTTTCTAGGAGAGTAGTCCAGCTGACCCATAAAAGAAAGTAGTTTTTTGTTTTGTTTTTGTGTTTTAATTTTTTTGTAGGCAGAGATAGAATGCAGTGGTCTGTGTGAAGAATCTGAAAATTCTTTCAACCCAGCACTCAAAAAAAAAAAAAAAATCTACCAGGGATTTAGCTCAGTGGTGCCATGCCTGCCTTGCAAGTGCAAGGTCCTGAGTTCAATCCCCAGTAATGGGGGGCCGGATCTGAAAATTACCTATGGAGTGAGAAAGGCAGGATGGCTGGGTGGGGAAAGAGAAGAAACTACAAATTCGACCATGCAGCGCTTGCCCAGTTGAGGAGTATGGACTCTTGCTGACAAGAGCTTATAGATCCTTCCAACCATAACCCATCCCAGACCCCCAAAAGGTCCTCCCATATCCTGAGCAGCCTCAACCTGGACTCTCCTCCATTATGGCTTGTTATTCCTCCTTTCCATATTTCAGAAGTTGCTTCTAGACCTCAGCTAGGGGAGAAGTGCCAAGGGGCCTCCTCCTGGAGATCTTGAGTTAGCAACTCTTGCTTCTGCCCACAGGGAGCCTAGTGGATTTTCTCAAGACCCCCCCGGGCATCAAGTTGACCATCAATAAACTCTTGGACATGGCAGCCCAAGTAAGGAGACAAGGGAGGGGCTGGGCACGGGTACTGGCCAGTTAGGTGAGGATGTCCAGCCCAGGACTAATGAACTGTACCTGGCCTACAGATTGCAGAAGGTATGGCATTCATTGAAGAGCGGAATTATATCCACCGTGACCTGCGGGCTGCCAACATCCTGGTGTCTGACACCCTGAGCTGCAAGATCGCAGACTTTGGCTTAGCACGCCTCATCGAGGACAATGAGTACACAGCGAGGGAGGGTAGGCCTGGGATGTTAGGGAGGTCTGGGGCCTACAGTGTCTGTCCAGGCAGACCCAGATGGCCTCACTCGGCTCTTCTCCCCAGGGGCCAAATTTCCCATTAAATGGACAGCACCAGAAGCCATTAACTATGGAACATTCACTATCAAGTCGGATGTGTGGTCTTTTGGGATTCTGCTGACGGAGATTGTTACCCACGGCCGCATCCCTTACCCAGGTCAGCGCCAAGGGAAGGAACTTGAAAGGGTCACTGGGAAGGGCAGCGATTTCATGTCTTCCTGCTGACTTCTTCCAGGCTCTGAGTCTGAACTGCCTAGCTGACTCTCCTCTGTCCTCTCAGTAGTGTGACTCCAGCTTCCCCAAGTAGACACCACATCTTCCAGCACTGGTTCCCATCTCTGTCTCTGGATGTCCCTTCTCTAATCCCAGCTCTTATCTCTAGTTCTGGCACAGGCAGCTTAGCAGACCTGGCCACTAGTGGTAATCTTGTTTGGCTTCGATCATATCATCCCTTCTCTATCTGTAAATATGTGATCAAAATAGTGCCTAGTAGTCCATACTCAGCCATTCTTAATCATCACTTTGGGCAGTCATATCACCTCTGAGCCTTAATTTCCTGCTATGAGAGACAAGAGACTTTGTGAAAGAGCCTAACTCATAGTAAGTATTCACTAAATACTGGCTTTTCTTCCCTCTAAAACTTTCCATATAAAGAGGAAGAGAGCCCTGGGTTCAATCCCTAGTACAAAAAAAAAAAAAAAAAGAGGAAGAGAGACATGTAAACAACTACCCCTAGATCCATCTTCCAGCAGAAGGCCCTTAATCCTAAAATGAGATTGAACCTAGGGTCTTGTATATGCTAGGCAAGTGCTCCACAACAGAGCTATACTCCTATCCCTGGGTGGAATGTTTTTCAAAGGAACTTATTAAGAACCTTTGGGGAGGGCTGGGGATTTAGCTCAGTGGTTCCACTGCCTGCCTTGCGAGCACAAGGACCCGAGTTTGATCCCCAGTACCAAAAAAAAAAAAAAAAAAAGAACCTTTGGGGAAGGGTGGGCATGATTGCACAAGCCTATAAATAAACCAGTACTCAGGAGGCAGAGGCAGGAGGATCACCATGAGGTCAAGGCCAGCCTGGGCTACATAATGAGTTCAAGTTCACCTGAACTATATAATGATACCTTGTCTCAAAGAAAGAAAGAAAAAAAGAAAAGAAATGGAGCTTTGGGGAAAGGAAGCAGCACAGAAAAACAGCAGGGAGGTTGGGAGCACAGTGGCTGGATATGCCAAAGCTTTCTATACACTCAGCTCTGTTTGAACAGAATCTTGCTCCCAGGAAAGTAAAGGCACCTTGGAAACAGATGGACTCCCCTGTCCTGAATTTGCCCCACCACACAGTCCCAGGGGGAATGCTGGAGGTAGACCACCAGGTGTTCAGCCACGATCCTGACTGCTTTCCCACTGCGCCCACGGAAGCAAATCCACAGATAATCTCTCTGGATTAGAAGAAAAAAAGCCAGCACTCTGGGAGGCTGTGGCAGGAGGATCACAAGTCTGAGCCCTGCCTGGATAACCTAGGAAAACACATCTGGAAAGAAAACAGAAAAATAGAGAGCTGGAGATGTAGCTCAGTACAAATCCCCAGTACTGCAAATATTTTTTAAAAACTTTAAATATAAGAAGAAGAAGAGGAGGAAGAAGAAGGAGAGGGGAGGAAGAGAAAGAAGGCAGGAAAATAAATGCTATCAGGGTCAGAGGGGCAGAAGGAACAGGGACCTTGGTGATTGTACCTGCTCTAGCAGATGGTCTCCACTAAGGCATGAAGGTCCACAGATCTATTGTGTTTTTCAAAAGAAGCCAAAACTGGCCCGGGGATTTAGCTCAGTGGTTTCGCTGCCTGCTGCGCAAGTGCAAGGACCGGAGTCCGATCCCCAATACCAAAAAAAAAAAAAAGCCAAAACTTGGAGTTTTAGGAAAATTTGCTTATTTCCAAATATAGGTGATTGACTCAGATTATTTTAAAACACCATATGGGTCAAGGGCTGGGGATTTAGCTCAGTGGTTCCACCGCCTGCCTCGCAAGCCCAAGGTCCCAAGTTTGATCCCTGGTACCAAAAAAAAAAAGAAAAGAAAAGAAATGTGAAAACACCATATGGGTCAAACCAATGTGGGTCTGTGGCTATATTTAGGCTGTTTAGTCTGTGGGTTTGCACCCTCGACTCTAGCCACAGGTGTTTAGTTCCATGGTCTGCATCCTCCAATGTCCTTATTTTAAAATGTGAGGGACCCATAGGTAGAGAGGGCCCCCAGGGCAAGGCCTCGGCAGATGGGTCCATCCCCAAACTCTGAAGAACCAAAACTCTTTTGCTAGGACTCTATAAGGATTTAGTCTTTGGGAGCTGCTTGTCATGCTCTTTTCTCATGAGTCTGAAACAGAGACCAGAGACTGTGTGAGTAACATAGAAACAGGGAGCTGTGTTACTGCTGATACCATGCATTCTCCAGAGCAGCTCTTCTTGGGGTCGGCATGCTGGAAGCCTACCATGGCGGCCAGGGCCAGCAAAAAGGGAGGTTACCAGCCCAAAGACTGTTTCATCTGGCTCATGGAGGGGCCTAGTGAACCCTCTCAGCCCCAGGCAGCGTCTGCTTTGCTGAAGCCTGGGGTTCATCTGGTGTATTGATGTAGCATCTCATGTGCCTGGTCCCAAAGTTAGAGATTCCTCACCACTGCCCTGGCCCTGACATTATTCTCACCACATCATGCCAGCTGCAGATGTCCTTTGGAAACATCTTCTATCCAGGGACTGTACTTAGTGTTCATATGCATTATTTCTTTCAACCCTTATAACAGCTCTGTGAGATAGGAATGGCCATTTACTGTATTATCCAGATGAGGAAACAGGTTCAAAAGAGTTGGGTTGGGCTGGGGATTTAGCTCAGTGGTGCCACCACCTGCCTCCCAAGCACAAGGTCCCTACTTCAATCCCTGGTACCAAAAAAACCCAACCAAACAAAAGAACCCAAAAGAGTTGGCTCTCACAAGGTCCTGCAGCTAACAAGCGTAAGCTGTACGAGGCTCTCCAAGTGGTATTCAGCAGGTACTGCCAATGTAGATTTCTGTTGGTGAAGACCAGTGTCTCTATGGATTGGTGCTCATACCATGCCAGTTAAATACCCTGAATATTACCTGTATTAGCTTTCTATTACTGCAACAAAATACTTCATTATGTCCAGGAAGCAAAGAAAGGAAAAAGAGGGGCTGGATCCCAATATTCCCTTCAAGGACATACCCGCAATGACCTAACTTCCTTCTATTGGGCCCTACCTCCCACAGTTTCTACCATGGCCCACTAGCAGCACAGGCTGGGGGTCAAGCCTTCAACACATGGGCCTTTGGGAGATAGTCAAGATCCCAACCCTAGCTAGGCCTGGTGGTGCACACCTGTAATCCCAGCACTAGGGAGGCTGAGGCAGGAGGATTGCTGCAAGTTTGAGGCCAGCCTGGGCTACATAGTGAGTTCAAGGCCAACCTGAACTACAAAGGGAGACCTTGCCTCAAAAAACCAAAGGAAAAAAAAATTCAAACTCTCCCATCAGCCCTGCCCGTGGGCTTTCCAGGCCTGCAAGCTTAATGTCCTTTTCCCATCAACCTCCAGGGATGACCAATCCTGAGGTAATTCAGAACTTGGAGCGAGGCTACCGCATGGTACAACCTGACAATTGTCCAGAGGAGTTGTACCACCTCATGATGCTGTGCTGGAAGGAGCGCCCAGAGGACCGGCCCACCTTTGACTACCTTCGCAGTGTGCTGGAGGACTTCTTCACGGCCACAGAGGGCCAGTACCAGCCCCAACCTTGACAAGCCTCACTGGCCTGGGGCCCTCCCCCATCTCACAACCCTGGCTTGGGGAGATGGCGTTTTGGTGCCATATCCATATGGCCTATGGACAATGGACTCTTCACATGAATCTCACCCATGTGCAACACGTGTTCATCTTGTGTCTTGTACACACGTCTTGCAGTTGTGTGTGCTCTGTACATGTCTTACACATGTGGAGCCTATGGATGTATGTCTTGGATACCATCTCAGGTGTCTCTTTTTGGATGCTCCCATTTCCTGAGACCACAGACTGGGGAGAGAAACCTATGACTGACATCTGCTTCTGCTCCCCACTTGTTTTCCCTCTGGTTATCCCAAAGCTCATTGCAGGCTGGGACCTTACCTAATACCTCTGTGTGCTCCTCCATGGTGCCTGGCACGCATCAGGAGCTCAATAAATGTCTGTTGATGAAGGTTGCACATATCTCTGCTGCACTCTCCACCTCCCTTTCCTTTTAGTAGGTTGGGGGTTGAATAGATGGAAACTGGGTCACCCTGAAATCAGGGTGAGTGGTGGGATAAGTGGTTATCTGAACATTTTCCAGCCCTTGTGATGCTGGTCCCACAACTCTGCTGTATGCACTCTCTGAACCCCTTCAAGTGAGACAGTGTTCTTCACCTGTCCCCCCAGAGAACTGAGGACCAGCTTTACCTGGAAGCTCCCAGGGTGTGGATGTGCAACAGAACCTTCCTCCCCTTATAAAGGGAATAGAATTTTTGTTAAGCTACTGATTTAGGGCTATATTTGACCTTAGATATATTTTGATTTGCCTTTAGAATGTTGTATGTGCCAGGCACTGTTTGAGGGTAATAGAATATACAGTAGGCAAAACATGCACACATGCTGGGCATGGTGGAGCACACCTGTAATCCCTGGGCTACATAGTGAGTTCAAGGCCAGCATGAACTGCATAGCCAGAACCTGACTCAAAAACAAACAAATAGGGCCAGGGATTTAGCTCAGTGGTGCCACGTCTGCCTGGCAAGCACAAGGTCCTGATTTTGATCCCTGGTACAAAAAAAACCAACACACACACACACACACACACACACACACACACACACACACACACAGGCTAATCTCTGGCTTTGTGGAGCTTGCATTCTAGTATGGAAAAGCATACAGTCAACATCAGAAACAAGTAAAATTACATAGTGGTTATTGCTAAGGAAAAAACAGAGCAGGGTGAGGGGAGTCAAGAATGTCATGTTTTTATCTTGAGATACTCAGAAGGGACCCCCACTTTTGGTTTTGCATATGTCCTGGATGTTTTGCTGTCACGTTTCTGTGCAATGACCATCTAAGGATCCAGGCAGGTTACCTTTGAGGAAGCTCCCCTGCCGCCATCCCAAGCTCCTAGGTCAGAGAAGCTGAGCCAGTCCCAGCACCCGGAAGGAAGCTTCCCTGGCCGCCATCCCAAGCTCCTAGGGCAGAGAAGCTGAGCCAGTCCCAGCACCCAGAAGGAAGCTCCCCCACTGCCATCCCAAGCTCCTAGGGCAGAGAAGCTGAGCCAGTCCCAGCACCCAGAAGGAAGCTCCCCTGCTGCCATCCCAAGCTCCTAGGGCAGGGAAGCTGAGCCAGTCCCAGCTCCTGGTAGGAAGCCCCCCAACTGCCATCCCAAGCTCCTAGGGCAGAGAAGGTGAGCCTCAAGGGCACCAGAAGCAACCCCCCTGCCATGGAAATGAGAAGACATGTAAACAAGTCTCAAAAACAGACTTCTGGATCACCTACAGCAACCCCAAGGGAAATGAGATGGAACAATCTGATACTCAACTACCTGGACTCTCTGAACTGGCAACAAAAGAGGATCTGGGAAAAATGAAATCAGAAATAATTACTCAGATAACAGCAAAGATTTTGCTCATGACATGATTAATAAATCTAGAGAGGACACAGATAAAAAAAATAGAGGATCTGAGGAACATGATGGAATCCCAACACAGGAAACAAATGGAATTCATAAAACAGATGCAAACAGATTTCCAGGAGATTAAAAACTCCATCAAAAGTCTGCGCAGCAGAGTGAACCAATGTGAGGATAGAATTTCAGTTATAGAAGAAAAGATTGCAATTAGTGACCAGGAAAAGAAAAATTGCTTTAAAATTGTAAAGGAACACGAGAAATCAATCCAGCAGCTGCTAGACGATGCAAAGAAGAATAACATAAGACTGTTTGGAGTCAGTGAAGAAAGAGGAAAGAGTGCCGATGACATAAAAAAAGTGTTCACAGAAGTGATGGCAGAAAACTTCCCAAGGAGGGGAAAAGAACTTGACATACAGATAAGTGAGGCATATAGGACTCTAAAGAGCCTTGATCAAAAAAAATCTACACATAGGCATATAATAGTTAGGATTCCAGAAATCCAACAGAAAAACAAAATTCTACAAGCAGTGAGAGAAAAGAAACAAATCACATACAAAGGAAAGCCCATCAGAATCACAGCAGACTTCTCAATGCAAACCCTCAAGGCAAGAAGAGCTTGGAGTGATGTATTTCAAGCCCTAAGGGAAAACAGCCTCCAACCCAGATTGATGTACCCTGCAAAACTATCTTTCAAAATTGATGGAGAAATAAGATGCTTTCATGATAAAGAGCACCTCAGGAACTTCATGAATATCAAACTGGCACTCCAAAAAATTTTAGACAATACCCTAGAAAAGGACAATAAGGATCACAACCCCAGGAAACCCAGCAGAGTGAATCCATTGGGCGTGACAAATTAAACGCAAAGGGGGAGAATCCAACAAAAAGAAAAAGTCATGACAAGGCTTTTAAAACTTTTAACTTCATCTCCCTAATGAGTGTATAATTCAATCTTGTTATTGTACTGATTAGTATTTTTCTGATTCTAGTGTTGCAGACCTTTCCTTGTGCTCTACTGGCTATTTATCATCTTCTTATGTCTACTTTTTAATTGGGTTGTCTATTAATGAGCTGTAAAAGTTCTTTATATATTCTGGTCATAGGTTATATGCATTGTAAATATGGTCTGTTTAAGCACTATTTTTCATTTTAATGATGTCATTTAAAGTTCTAGATTTTGATGGAATCTCATTTATCAATTTTTTTCTTTTATACATCATGTCTTTTGTATCCTAGGTAGTTCTTGCCTACCCTGAATTCATAAACATTTTCCCTTATACTTTCTTCTTAAAGTTTTATACTTTTAGGCTTTCATATTTAGGTTCATAGTGATACGGAAAAGTTTTAGATAACTTAATAGATTGAATATTAAGGTAGTTGTAGAAGCAAAATAATTAATGTATTCTTTTAAGATTTGCTTTTCCTGTAACTCCTTGTTTAAGGTGAGGATTATCTGACTCTAACCAGTAACTTCATTAACCTAACAAAGTTACCATGCCAGGTATATGGCCTATCTTGTGTCTGTGACTTGTAAATAGGAACTGGAATTGTATTTACATACCAAAGACCACTAGGGATGAGATAATGGCTAAAAAGGATATAAAAAGGGAAATGCTGAACAAAGCAGGCGAGGATATGGACCAGACTGGTTTCTGGGGTTCCTGTCCACTTGCGAGAAGAAATTTTATTATTTTATCTGAATTCTGTGTCTCTGTGTGTTTCTTTCTGAGATTTCTTCAACATTTGGTGCGTTGGCCGGGAATCGGGAATGAAATAGCCCTTTTGGGCATCGGCCCGAACCCCACCGGAAGGAGCCCCTCTCTGTCTCCTCGAGAGGAAAGGCACACCCCTGGGACTAATTTCCTAGGCTCCCCAACAGGACAGAGATCCGCTCACCGTTGGAGGTTTGCCGGAACCCGAGAAGGAAGCTACAGAAGGAGGACTGCTGCTTTTGGTGTCTCATCTGTCTCTTTCCTTTGCTGGATGAGAAACCCCGGGAAACCCCCTAGTCGTTAACTTCGCCTTGTGAATTTGGACTCTGTAACTTTGGGCAAATACAGCACAGGGGCCTCATCACCCCTTGTGCTTTGCCATTTGGAAAGGTAGCTCCTCCCATTTGTTTTGGTTCAGTTTATGAACTTTGGGCAAACATAGTGCAGGGGCCTGATCACCCCTTGTGCTTTGCAGTTTGGGGAGGTAGCTCCTCCCATTTGTTTTGGTTCACTTTGTGAACTTTGGGTAAACATAGTGCAGGGACCTGATCACCCCTCGTGCTTTGCCATTTGGGAAGGTAGCTTCTTTCATTTGTTTTGGTTAGGGTTAGGGGGTCACCGGGAGGGAATGTGATAATTTCTGAATAAATGTGTGAGTGAAAGAGTTCTGGATAGGAGAGTGTGTGGAACAAGCTGCGGAACAAGACAGAGGGAGGAAGCGATTGCACTTGAGGAGTCCTCCCCGAGTTGTAGAATTTGTGTGTGGTTGCATTTAACAAAGGCACAATGGTGAGCTTAGGCGACAGCCCACCTTAGCCTGAACAGACCTTAAAATGGCCGAGAAGCCCGCAGCCAGGCAGGCGAGCGAGTGATTCCCCCTCCTTTGTTTGTCTTGCATCTCCACAAGGGTACCCATCTACGCACCAACACTCTGATCGGCCGATCGTGGGGACAGAAACATCTCTTCCTACTGTTTTGGAATGCATGCTTAAGAATTTTAAGAAGGATTTTACTGGAAATTATGGTATTAAGATGAAACCCCAAAACTTAGAGCCTTTTGTGAGGTAGAATGGCCCAAGCTTTGCCTAGCTTGGCCAACTGAGAGATCCCTAGGGTGAGGGTCTCGTCTGGTCCATCTGGCTAACAATCACCACCCCTGGACGGGAACATCCAGATCAATTTCCCTATATTGATTTATGGCTCAAATTGTGCCACAGAATGCCTCCTTAGCTTCATATGTGCGCCCCGGAAGCGAAAAGCAACATCCTGGCCATCTGTCAGAAAGGGAATGATGCTGAAAAGTACCTGGTTCTTTCAGATCCAGACCGAGAGAATTTAGACTTCCCCCCTCTTTTTGTGTTGCTAAATTCACAAATTTGGAGGAGGTGGGGACAAAAGCATGAAAACTGCTTGGCTTCAGATCACCGTGCTGTGGTCAGACTCAGAGAGGAACGAATAGGGCTTACACTCAAATTTTAAAAATTAGTAAGAAAAAATAAGTAATGGATTAAAAACAGCTTAAAAAAAAAAAAAAAAAAAGCTCTGAAAGACATAAAGCCAGAGAAAGTAAGAAATTTTACAAGGGTTACAAATTTTAGTTAATTGATAAATGTATCTGTGTTTCAGTTTGAGTTGATGTTTAATTGGTGTACTTAAAGTATTGTACATTGCAAATTCTTCAATTGTAATTATAAGGTTAACTTGCTCTTTTCTGCACTTTGTTGATAAAAAAAAACCCTCAAGGTTACTACCATTCAATTGGCAGCCAACCAAATTTAAATTGTAACAATCTGAGAATGAAAAAAGGGACACTTTAAAATTTTAACAGCTAAAGACTAGTTTGTGATAAAAGGTCTATAGTCAGATAAAAATATATATTTAAAAGCTATAAGTAAAAGAGATATAATTTTGATATAAAAAATTTTGTATGTCTGTCTTGTTAAAAAGATAAAAAGATATACAAGACCAGAAGGTCTAGGTATGTCAAAAGATGCGTGAAAGTGATTTATCAAAAAAAATGTATGTTTGTTGGTTTCAACTATGTTATAAAAGGTTTAAATATGTTTACATTAGTTGTTACCAAAGGGTTAAATTCTAAATATGTTACTATAATATGTGTACATTGGTCATCTTCAAAGGGTTTAAAAGCCAACAGGTTACAATATAATCTGCTTTATAGTGAGTTAGAAAAAAACTGTTGGAAAAAGGCACAAATATGTCAGACCAAGGTGCAATATTTGAGATTTGACTTTAAAAAGGATTAAAAAAAGAGGCTTGGTCCAGAGAAAAAGGTCATTTATTCTCTGCCAAGACCCCTCCAAAATGCTTCAGTTATTTGATTCCATCTTTGCTATCCATTGTCCTAATTGGGAAGACTGTGAAAAACTTTGTAGAACTTTGTTAACCTCTAAAATATACAGAGAGTTTTAGGAAAAATTAAAAAGTTAATGCCACTAGAATACTGGGTGCTATGCAGAATCCAGATGCTTGATATGAACAGCAATTCCCAATAAATGTGTGGCCCAATTGGGATCCCAGTACCCAAACAGGATAGGAAAACTTGAGAAATTATCAGACAACCCTTTTAGCAGGAATGCGGGCTGCAACTAAAAGGCTTACAAATATGATTAAAGTGCTAGAAACACAGCAGGAGCCCAAAGAGAGCCCTGAGAGATTTTATGAGTAGTTCTGTAAAGTTTACAGAATGTATACACCTTTTGATCCTACTGTTCCTGAAAACCATCAGCTAATTAATACAACTTTTGTAACCCAGTCAGCACCAGATATTAGAAGGAAAATCCAAAGGCAGGAGACTTGGGAAGGCATGAATATAACACAATTGTTGCAATTAGCTGGGAAAGTGTATGTGAATAGAGAGACAGTGAAAGAGAAAGAGAGCCAGGAAGGAAGATAGCAGTAGCTATGGGAGCCAAAGAAGAAAAGGAAAAAGAAAGACAAGGCTTAAGGAAAAGAAAGAGCAGGACTTGAAGGAAAGGAAGGATACTGGCACATTGTTGCCTGTGACGGAGGACGGTAACGGACACAGACCAGGCTCAATGCAGCTAGGCCTCCATGAGCCCATGGTCAATATATAGATAGGGGGCCAAAATATGTCCTTAATGGTGGATAGTGATGCAGAACATTCAGTAGTAACAGCTCCAGTTGCCCTTCTGAGTGGAAAGCGCATCCAAGTGATTAGTGCCACTGGAATTTCAAAAAAGCGCCAGTTTTGTAATGAAAGGACATGTGAAATTGGAGGACATAAAGTGAAACATGAATTCTTGTGTATGCGAGAATGTCCTAGCCCCTTACTAGGAAGAGATTTATTATCTAAATTGGGAGCTACAATAACTTTCACCCAATGAGGAAATGCTTCTCTGCGTTTAGACCTAGGAAGATATCTCATCATGATGGTAACAACTAAAACAGAGGGTGAATGGCAGTGTTACAATGTGGATGATGTTTTCCAGGCTCTGCAAGAATTAAGAACTATGTTTCCTAGAGTATTGGCAGAGGAATCACTCCCAGGCATAGCTAAGAATCATCCACCCACAGTTATAAAATTAAAAGACAGGGCTGGGGATTTAGCTCAGTGGTACTGCCGCCTGCCTCGCAAGCACAAGGACCTGAGTTCAATCCCCGGTACCAAAAAAACAAAAAACAAAAAACAAATTAAAAGACAATTCGGCCCCATTGGTGTAAAACAATACCCAATGTCCAGGCAAGCCCAAATTGGAATTAAACCCCATATCATGAGATTAAAGGAATTGGGACTTATTAGAGAACATATGTCACCTTGGAATACCCCTTTGCTGCCTGTTTGGAAACCCGATGGGGACTATAGGCCAGTGCAAGATCTGTGGGCTGTAAATGACAGAACAGTAACGCTGCACCCAGTGGTCCCTAACCCCTATGCTTTGTTGGGTCTGATACCCCCAGAAGAAGCATAGTTTACTTGTTTGGATTTAAAAGATGCCTTCTTTTGCCTTCTCATCACTCCTCTTAGTCAACCCATCTTTGCATTTGAATGGGAAGACACGAGTGATGGGAAAAATACTCAGTTTACTTGGACTAGATTGCCACAGGGACTCAAAACTCACCCACGCCTTTTGGGGAAGCCCTAGCCAAGGACTTGCTTGCCTTCCCCGTGGAACAATATAGCTGTGTCCTAATGCAGTATGTGGCTGACTTACCGTTATGCAGCTCAACCCAAGAACGGTTCTGGGAAGGCACCAAAAAGTTGTTGCCACACTTACAAGAAAACTGGATATAAGGTATCAATGGGGAAAAGCCCAGATTTGTGTACAGCATGTTAAATATTTAGGATTTCAAATAACACAGGGCATGCATTGCCTAGGAAATAAAAAACAGGTTATTAGTGCTGTCCCTATACCCCAAACAAAGAAACAGCTGAGAAGGTTTCTTGGGGCAGCAGGCTTCTGTAAAATTTGGATTCCCGGTTTTACAGAAATCTCTAAACTCCTTTATGAAGCCCTAAAGGGACAAGAGGAAAATCATCTGCAATGGACTGTAAAACAGGAGGAAGCTTTAAAAAAAAAATTAAAATTGACTTAGGCAGCCACCCCAGCCCTATGCATACCAGATGTAAAGCAGCCTTTTACTCTATATGTGACTGAAAAAAACCCAGGTGGCCCTTGGAATGTTGACCCAAGAAGTAGGCCCATGAAATCAACCGGTGGCATATTTGTCTAAGAATTTAGATTCAGTATCAAAAAGATGGCCTCATTGTTTTGGGGCCTTAGCAACTTCAGTTCTGTTGATTCAAAAAAACAGACAAGCTGACTTTAGGTCAGGAACTGACTGTGCAGGCTCCAGACCCAGTCCTAGAACTGCTAAACACAAGGGAGCATCATTGGCTCTCAAATAATTGGGTTACTCAGTATCAAGCCCTTCTCCGTGAGAATCCCCACTTGTGGTTTACTTCTATAAAAACTTTAAATCCTGCTACCTTCTTGCCCACAAAGACAGGCCCTTCCAATCATGACTGCTTGAGTGTCACTGATGAGCTCTTTTCCAGCCACCCAGACTTGCAAATGACACCCTTGTCCGATGCTGACCTCGTTCTGTTCACGGATGGGAGCAGCTTCGTGGAAGATGGGGTTTGTCATGCTGGATATGCAGTAACCATGAAGGATGAGGTGGTCCTAGCCAGGGCCATTGGTGCATGTGCTAAGCTCTGGGCACTCATACAGGCACTCCGATGGGCAAAGGGTAAAAAAGGTATATATATATATATGGACTTTTGCTATGCATTTGCTACATTATACATCATTGGCATGATTTACCAAGAGTGAGATCTTCTCGTGGCAGAAGGGAAGCTAATTAAAAATAAACAGGAAGGGCTGGGGATTTAGTTAAGTGGTTCCAGCGCCTGCCTCGCAAGCACAAGGTCCCGAGTTCGATCCCCGGTACCAAAAAATAAAAAATAAACAAAAATAAACAGGAAATTATACAGTTGTTAGAGACAGTGTGGGAACCTAGCAAAGTCTCAGTAATATATATATATATATATATGTATATATATATATATATATATATATATATATATATATATTGTTCAGGACATCAGAAAGGCAAAGACTTCATTCCACAAGGTAACAATAAAGCTGATGCTGAAAGCCAAGAAAGACAACGCACTCAAAGCCCTTCTCTCACCACTCCGGAGGATGGTGAGTCAATGCACGGCTGAAGAATGGAAGCACCAAAAAGGCCGACATGGGTTATTGTGTTGTGCCAGATCACCACTGCCTTAAGTTTCTTTGTTTTCGAATTACGGGTGTTTAGGCCTAGTTACGAAAAGTTTGATGAACAATATGTGACTTTTAAAATGGTAAAATGGGAACCGGAAGGCTATCCGTTTATAATATTCTTTGATAAAAACATTATGGGGGACCTGGGATAACTTCTGACTGTGGGAGGCTATTCTAATGAAAAATTATACTGCAAAGAGAAAACACAAGTTTGGATCAACGGCTCCCTTGTAGGACAAGCCACTGGTAATTGTAACAATTGTAAACAAGGTCAATGTAATCCTATATCTATGTATATGCCAGTCCTATGGGATCTTATTTGGCTACAAGGAGTAATATATTTCATTAGGACAAGACGTTTAAAAAGATCTTGAGGAAATTCGAGACACACTTCAGGCTTTAGAAACCCAACTAGATTCACTGGCCAATGTCATTACAGAATAGATGTGCTCTCGATTTGCTCACAGCCCAGAAAGGAGGGACTTGCTTACTTCTTGGAGAAGAGTTGTTAATATGCTAATAAATCTGGTGTAGTACAAAAATCACTAGACAAACTAAAAAAATCAGATCAAGGCTCTTGATGAGAAATTTGGTATAGGACAGCTATCCTATGAGATTAATTTTACTTGGGCAGAATGAAAAAAACTTGGATAGGACCTCTTCTGAGTCCCCTTCTTGTTATAATATTAATATTAATGTTGGTCCTTGTGTCATCCAATGGATTTCAAAATTTATATGGTAGCGCAGTGCTGCAGCTCAAGACTACCAAATGTTAGTGTTAAGAAATGTAGATAAACTTGGGTAGAACTTGTAATGGATAGAAGAATTATCCCGAAGTAAACAGAGGGAGGAATGATACGGAAAAGTTTTAGATAACTTAATAGATTGAATATTAAGGTAGTTGTAGAAGCAAAATAAGTAATGTGTTCTTTTAAGATTTGCTTTTCCTGTAACTCCTTGTTTAAGGTGAGGATTATCTGACTCTAACCAGTAACTTCATTAACCTAACAAAGTTACCATGCCAGGGTGAATTTACTATGTATATGGCCTATCTTGTGTCTGTGACTTGTAAATAGGAACTGGAATTGTATTTACATATCAAAGACCACTAGGGATGAGATAATGGCTAAAAAGGATATAAAAAGGGAAATGCTGAGCAAAGGGGGCTCGGAAATGGACCAGACTCGTTTCTGGGGTTCCTGTCCTTTTGTGAGAAGAAATTTTATTATTTTATCCGAATTCTGTGTCTCTGTGTATTTCTTTCTGAGATTTCTGCAACAATAGATCCCTTCAAGTTATTTTCATGTATGGAAATAAAGGGTTGAGGTTAATTTTTTATATATGGATACCAGGTGTTCTAGTGCTATTTGCTGAAAACACTATCTCTTCCTCGGCTCTTGAATTGAGTTTATATTCTATAAAATGCTAATGTTAAATAATCTTTCAAAACTCAGTGGGCCATATATGTGTGGTTCTATTTCTAGATTCTCTGTTTTATTCAAATGGTCTATATGTCTTTCCTTACACCAACACTGCCTTGATTATCGTAGCTTTAGAAGAAGTCTTAAAATTAGGTACTAAACATCTTCCAACACTGTTTTTTTTTTTTTTTTAACTTTTCTAGGTCCTTTGTACTCCTACATAACTTTTAAATTTCAATATCCTATTCTTCATTTATAGCAAGTAAACACAGACCTGAATTTTTATATATACCTTGTGTTTTCTAATCCTGTTAAATTCAAGTACAAGTTCTAGGGGCTCCTACAGATTTCTTAGTATTTTCTCTGTAGATGAGCATTTCATCTACATATAAAGATTTTGCTTCTACCTTGCCAATCCTATCCTAATTGTGTCATTTTATTGCCAGACTATTTTGGTGGGGCCTAGGTTTCAAAGTTTAATGGACAGATAAAGAGTAAGCATATCTGCCCTTGTTCCTCACCTTAAGGAGAAAGCATTGTATCTTCTGCATTCATACAAGGCGTTCTCACTGGAAGTATGGAGTACATGTCTTTAATCTGTTAAGAAGTTTCTGTTCTACTTCTAGGCTCCTGATAGCTTTTACTGTGAACAACTATAGAAGTCCAGTACTTTTTCTCCAACTAGTGACAGGATCATATGGCTTTTTCCTTTCCTCTGTTAAAATGATGACTTTTGGGGTTGGATCTTCCAATGTTGAACCAACACTGCCATCCCTATAACAAAACCACTTTCTACATACTGCCAGATCTGACTTCTAAGAGTTTGTTTTGTTAAACAAATTTCTATCTATGTTCATACTTTTTTCTTCTATTACCTTTATTCAGTTTTAGGATTAGCACAATTTTGAGTTCCTAAAATGAGGGAGAAGTGTTCCTTCTTTTTTCTGCTTTAATTATTTGATATAATTTATCAGTTAAAATGTATATGAGCCTGCTATTGTCATATAGGTAGGTTTTCAAGCTAGGAATATATTTTCTTTAATAGGTGCTATTCAAATTTTATATTTCCTCCAGCGTTAGCTTCATTAATTTGTCTTCCAAGGTACTTCTTAGAAGTTGTCAAATTTATTTCAAAAAAGATTTTTGAAATATGCTTTCTATATCCTTTTAAATTCTGTAAAATCTGTGGTAATGTCTCCTAGATCTTGATATTGTAATTTTAAAAAGGTATAATTGATATTGTGTCGCAGGAAGTAAAGGTCTAAAGGAGCAGGGGAAGTGGGAGGGGTATGGGAAAAAAAAAAGGAAAAGAAAAAATATGAGAAAAGGAAAAAAATGGAAACAAAGTCTTTGCAAATAGGGAAGGGGGGCTGAAGGGAGGGCAAGGGAAGGGGAAAAAAAAAGAACCAAGATGCTCATGTAATGGTACAAGATCCCAATGATGAATGTAACTGTATTTTATACCTAAAATGTACCAATAAACTTAATGGGGAAAAAAGAAAAAAAAAGAATGTCATGTTTTGGGGAGGTTTGTAATTTTATTTTATTTTTGTTTGTTTATTTGTTTTTGGAGACAGAGTCTCACTATATAGTTCAGGCTGGCCTTGAACTCACTGTGTAGCCCAGGCTGGCCTTGAACTCATGGTGCTCCTCCTGCCTCAGCCTCTCCAGTACTGGGATTACAGGTGTGTACCATCATGCTTGGTCTGAGGTTTGCAATTTTACAGAAAGTGATTGGGGAGGCCTCATCAAGAAAGTGATTTTTTTTTGTTTTTTTTGTTTTGAATCTTTAAAAATCAAAGACTGATGAACAACCATCCATGAGTTCTGGAAGTTGAATAACAGGAAACTGTACTTGTTTTTCAAACCATTTGGCAAGTGTGTTTGTTTATTTTTTTTTGTTGTTTTGGTTGCTGGGAATCCAACCTATGGCCTTGTCCATGCTAGACAAATGCTTTATACTTAGCTATACCCCTAGCATCACAAGATATATTCCCTCTCTCAGGCTGGCATAAAACTCTAGATTTCTGCTTTCTCTTTAAAAAATGGAAGATTTGCTAAGCATGGTGGCACATGCCTGTAATCCCAGCACTCAGGAGGCTGAGGCAGGAGAATCACTATGAGTTCCATAGAGGGCTATAGAGTAAGTTCAAGACCAGCCTAAATTACGGAGTGAAACTGACTCAAAATAAAACAAAACAAAACAACAAAAAAAGCCCTCCCCCAAACCAAAACAACAAACAACAACAACAAAAAATCCAGGTGACTTGCCAAATGTGGTGGTGTATGCCTGTAATCCCAGCATTCTGAGAACCCTAGGCAGGAGGATCACTAGTTCACAAGTTTGAGCCTGGCCTAGGCAGTTTAGTTTCTTACTGTGACTCTGTCTCAAAATAAAAAAAGGATGGGAGAGGGCTGAAGATCTTCGTAGCTCAGGGAAAAGGCCCTGGGTTCAATCCCAGTACCACCAAAAACGGCATATTTGGCTACATTGGGCTGACTTGTCTTCATGGAGTGGAACAGTGACCATACTATTCAGGTGGGGTGTGAATTCTCTCTGTGCTCAGTCTCCTCCATTCCCAGACAGTGAAACACAATGTTAGTAGCTATTGTCATGTGCTGTCATGTGCTGTTAGTAGCTATTGTCTTGAGCTGTTATCCTCTTTTTTGTTTGTTTTTTGGTTTTGATACTGGAGATGAACTCAGGACCTTGGGCTGCTGTTATCTTCTTTTCTTTTTTTCTTTTTTTTTTTTTTTTGCTACCGGGTCCTTCCACTTGGAAGGCAGATGGCAGAACCAGTGAGCTAAATCCCTGGCCCCTGCTGTTATCTTCTTAATAAAGGGGAAAATAAAATGATTTTTGGCACCCACATTTCCACGAAGCAGAGAGAAAATTGAGATATCTGAAAATGGGAGTGTGCTTGATGAAAGATGCAGAAAGGCATATTTCTTTATGAAACTGAAAAATCTAATTTTTAAAATATGCTAACCAAAACATCTGAGATATAATATTTTAAACTCATTCCTTTATATTACCTGGCTGAACTTTGTAGGCATTTGAGTTTATGACACCTGTCCTGTATTTTATGTAGTTCTGTCACACCCATGATCATGGAGCCCCACCTCCTCTTTTGGTTACTATGTGCCGCCATAGAGGTCAGGAACTTTGTTTTCTCATCCTCCTTATTTTGCAAAGAGGGCAATGGATGCCTAGAAAGGTTAAGTAAACCCATCCAAGACCAGCTGGGAAGCAGTGACTTAGAACTGGGGAGAGGGTTTATTCCCTGGCCCTATGCTATTTCTATAATAGGACCGTACAGCCTTAGATCTTCTGTTACCTTTTAACTAAAGTCCCAAACGCAGTTCCCAAGTCCCTAAACCTATTTTAAAAGGGATAAAATGTATCTTATTTACTGTAGGCTACAGGTATGTAGCTAATTTAGCAGAATGTTGGTCAAGCAGTAAGGTTGTTGTCGGTTGTTTTAATAGCTCAGCATGTACTTTTTGGTCTTTCAGCTTTAGGTAATGACCAGTCCATCCTGATCCATCTAGCATCTAGTGCAGTGATTCTCAAGGGGAGGGGAAAGGACAATTTTACATTGCAACTAGACACCCTCACCCTGGGCATTTGGCAATGTCTAGAGACAACTTTTATTGTCACAGTGTGCATATGGGGTGCTTCTGGCATCTAATGGGTAGAGATCAAGCATGCTGATAAACATCTGTGACTCACAGGACAGCCCCAATAGTGAAGAATCATCCAGCCCAAAATGTCAACAAGCCAGGGCTGAGAACTCCGGTCTTTTTTTTTTTTTGTACCGGGGATCGAACTCAGGACCTTGTGCTTGGCCAGGCAGGCGCGGTGCCACTGAGCTACATCCCCAGGCACATCTGTTCTTTTAACAATGGCACAATCCCATTTCCTGCTGTCTAAAGATTTCTTAGTCATTTTGGGTCCCTGTATCATGTGGGCAGGTTTTGGGGTTAGAAAGGCTGGGTTCTGCCATTTTGTGCTTTTGGTGCACCGCAGGTATTCAAAAGATCTATACAATTGAAAAGGCTTTCAGCAGTTCAAAAACGTCTGAGGGTTTTGTGTTTTGTTTTGTTTTGTTTGGTGGCAGTACCGTTTTGCCATATTTCCCAATTGCCCAGGCTGGCCTCGAACTTGCCATCTTCCTGTGGCTTGTAGGCATGTGCCTCTGCGCAGGCAATCGTGAAGTTCTTCACCCTTATCTCCAAAATGGTGGATAAAAGCCCTCCACCGGAGCTGCTGTGAGAAATAACTACGAACCGGTAAAGGGCAAAGCACTTGGCCCCTAGTGGGCCTTTGACAAACTAGTTTTCCTTCTCTGTCTTGTTATTTTATTTTTTCCTCCTCCAAACAGTCCTTCGAATCTAGGTACAGCTTACTCGTTATGAGTGACCTTATGCAAGTCACTTTTCATTTGCAGGCCTCGATTGAGTCTCTGTAAAATTAGAAAGTTGGCCTCGGATCTCCAAGCATGCTTCCAACAACGCAATGGGACTGTGAAGTTTATCGGGCTACTTTCCTCCCCCGGGGTTGATGGTACGGTCCCCGGGCTGCTCCCCCACCCCTCTGTCGCGGACCTTGGTACAGGCCCAGGGGGCCCTCGTGGCCTCTCAGGGCTGCCCTTGCCCCCCGCCGAGTTCCGGGCCAGTCTTTGCTCAAGCTGGTTGGCTGGAGCGGTGCCCGGGCTGCGCCGCAATAGGTGAGCCTGGGAAGGGACGGGCGGGGCTGGACAACCGCCCCTCCCCCCTGGGGTCGGCAGCTGAGCGAAGCCGCGGGCGGGCGGACGGACCGACTGACGGGAGGGACAGGAGGCAGCAAGATGGCGCAGACTCAGGGCACCAGGAGGAAAGTCTGTTACTACTACGATGGTGAGCCCCGTCCTGGTGGCGGGGGCGGGGCCTGGCCGCCCCGATCGAGGAGAGCGAGGCCGAGGGGGTCGGAGAGAGGAGGCTGGGCACTGGGGAGAGGCTGAGGGAGGAGGCTGAGGCCGAGAGGGGTCGCGCGGAGGAAGCCTGAGGTGGTGTTGGTGGGGAGACTCTGACGCGAGTCTGATGGCGAGAGTTTGAGCGGGACTCCTGGAGGGGAGGCTGAGTCTGATGGAGACGATTGCAAGGATGAATTTCCCCCCTGGGAATACAAAGGTGTCTGTCTGTGTCCCATGCCATCCTGGTCGCTTTTGGAGTGAGCCCCGCAGGACTGGTCATCCGCTTCCCCTCCCCCAGGCTCTGAGCGGGGCCTGCAATTGCTGCTGGGAAATAGGGCCCCGGGCTGGAAAGAGAGGGATGCAACCTGTTCAGACAACTTTTCATGGAACAAAAGTTTATGGAGCAGTTTATTCTGTTGTAGGGGTTTAGGTGCTGGGGCCAGGGGCTCATCCAAGTCACGCTTCCTATTCAGCTCGCGGTCTGAAGGGGGAGCTAGGCAGCGTCAGAAGTACCCTGCGGTATTGAGGAATGAAGAGAGCTCCGTGTCGGGGAGCACGGAACAGAGGCACCCAACCCAGCCTAGGGTCAGGGAAGGAAGTGTCATCTCACTTAGGACCCGAAGAACAAGAATTATTAGCCGAGCAATAGAAGGGGAAGGTAACAGCAAGGTTAGAGGCGAGGGAGAGGACGGCACCTTTGAAAGACATCGGTATTTGTCCAGTGTGTATGCCTGAGGCATAGATTTGGGGGTCTGGTGTAGAAGGTGGGAGCAGGATAGAGGGAAGGGTTGTTAAGTGGTGAGACTTGAGAATTAAATAAGGACCAGATCACGAAGGGGTGGGCATGCTCTCCTGAGGAAGTTGGACTTTGTTATGAAGGCACTTGTGAATCATTGAAGTTTTATGTAGGCTTTATACTTTAGAAATATTATTCTGGGAAAGTAAATTAATGAATGTAGGGATAAGGAAGAAGACTTAAATCTAATGTTTCTGGTGTGGGTAGTTTCATAATGGGTGTTTGGAGAAAGCCATGTCAATTGATAACTTTGTGGGTTTTGTTTTTTGGTTTTGGGGGGTTTTTTGGTACCAGGGATCGAACTCAGGTCCTTGTGCTTTTGAGGCAGGCGAGGAACCACTGAGCTAAATCCCCGGCCCTTTGTTTTGTTTTTTGAGAGCAAGTTCACGTTATATGGTTCAGGCTGGCCTTGAACTCACTGTGTATTCCAGGCTGGCCTTGAGCTCATGGCGATCTTCCTGCCTCAGTCTCCCAAGTGCTAGGATCACAGGTGTGTGCCACCATGCCCAGTGATAACTTTGGATTTTACTTTTTTTTTTTTAGAAATACCTGTTGAGACGTTTATGGAAGATGTAATTAGAGGCCTCCAGTTTGCTGTCAACTGTTGAGGTCTACATTTTATTAGACAGATTTTTGGTAGTTGTCAGCATACAGGTAGAAATTTTAGTTTAGAAGAGAATGCTATCACTGAAGAAGTTGATAGGGTAGAAAGAGGATCTAAGGTAAAATTCTGGAAGTGGACTGAGGAAAAATCTAGTGGCCCCCATGGTCTGTATTTTTTGTCATAGCACTTGTCACTGGGTGTTGAAATTGTTCATTTGCTTGGTCACATTTTTTGCAGTCAGCCAGCTTCTCTTAGAGAGAGAACATGCCTTGTCTGCCTCTTTATCCCCAGTCCTAAAAATAGTGCCTAGTTCGTAGTAGGCTCTCAAATATTTAGTAATTAAATGAATAAAAGATATAGAGGAAGTGGTCCTGAGAGGTAAGTGAACCAGACAATGTCAGATTACAGAAGCCAAAGGAGGAGTGGGCAAAGTGTTGGCAAGGGTTGGGGTAGAATCTAGATTACAGTAGATTTCAGGATGAAGAGGAGAGAGCAGATTGAAATTTTTTTTTTTTGTACTGGGGATCGAACTCAGGACCTTATGCTTGTGAAGCAGGCAGCTAAATCCCCAGCCTTTGAAAATTTTTTTAGAAGAAGCTTTTATGAGGTAAGGAGAGAGAGTTGTTGATAAAGAAGAGATGTAGGGCCGGGGATTTAGCTCAGTGGTTCTGCCACCTGGCTCAAAAGCCCAAGTACCCGAGTTCCATCCCTGGTACCAAAAAGAAGAAGAGATGTAGTGGCTAAGAGTCGAGCATATTCCTTTTTTTTGAGATAGCGACCCACTACGTAGTTCAAGCTGGCCTTGAACTCACTAGGTAGGCTAGGCTGGCCTCAAACTTGTGATTCTCCTGTATCAGCCTCCTGAGTACTGAGATTATGGGCATGTGCCACCACACGGCACATGGCCAGAGTTGAGCATATTCAAATTCCTATGGAAAACAAATGAAAGAGAAATTGAAGATACAGGAAAGAGATTAGTAGTGATGGAGGCTCTGGAGGAGACCAGGTGGCATGGACACCAGAGCCCAGGTAGGAACACTAGCTTTCAAGAAGTTCCTTTGTGATGAGGAAGCAGGTGGCAAGGAAAAGTTCAAATGTAGATAAGTTGAAGGGAAGAAGGGCTGGACTAGCTCAGTAGTAGAGGCCTTGCCTAGCATGTGCAAGGCCTGGGTTCAATTCCCAGTACCTTAAAAAAAAAAAATGGAGTGGGTAAGAAGATGGGGAGAAAGTTGAAGGAGCGCTTAAAATGAAATAAGAGAATCTTCCTTTTCTTGAGAGGTGGAGGGAAGGCAGTTGCTGGAAAAGCAATCAGGAAGAGGCAATTTAATTAGCTGTTGTTAAAGAAGGAACTAGGGAAATAAGTTTAGAAAGATTGCTGGGCAGTGCAGGATCCATTTGAGGCTGAAACCTATGGGGGTTTTTTTGGTACTGAGGATTAAACTCAGGACCTCATGCTTGCCAGGCAGGTGCTATGCCGCTGAGCTAAATCTCCAGCCCATGAAACCTATGATTTTTGTACCCATGTCATTTTGGATAGTTTTATAATCTTGATGTTCCCAGTTTAAGAGAAGAAGAAGTGGATACAGGCATCATGGTGCATGCCTATAATCCCAGGCCTTGGGAGCTTGGGAAGATTGGAAGTTGAAGGCTAGCCTTGACTGTATGGTGAGTTCAAGGCCAGCTATGAACTGCATGGGAAGACCCTATTTTAAAAGAAGAAAAAGTGGAAGATCTCAGTCTTTAGAAAAGGGAATGGACTTTTTTGTTTTGTTTTGTTTTTTTGAGTCAAGGTTTCACTGTGTAGTTCAGGCTGGCCTTGAACTCATGGTGATCCTGTTGCCTCAGCCTCCCAAGTGCTGGTATCACAGGTGTGCACCACAACACCCAGCTTGGGAATAGACTTTTTTTTTTTTGGTACTGGGGATCGAACTCAGGCCCTTGAGCTTCCCCAGCAGGTGGCAAAACCACTGAGCCAAATCCCTGTCCCTCGGCAGTAGACTTCTTAAAATCTCTGAGTTTTGGGGCCAGGGATTTAGCTCAGTGGTGCCGCTGTCTACCTCACAAGCGCAAGGACCCGAGTTGGATCCATAGTACCAAGAAAAAAAAAAAACTCTGAGTCTTGCAGTTACTTGAGGTTACTTGGTACTCAGATTTGACTCTGCCACTCAAAAGTTTTGTAATATCGAGCAAGTCACTTTACCTTTCAGGTAATTTTACTATAAAACTAAAATGGTGATTTAAAAAATTAATAACAGTTTCTATAAGAACAGTGATGGGAGGAAAGTTTTTTGTTTTTCAGACAACATATCACTATGTAGTTCAGGCTGACCTTGAATTTGTGGTGATCCTCCCGCCTCAGCTTCCCAAGTGGGATTACAGATGTGTGCCACCAAGCCCAGCACTGGAAAGATCTTTAAAGTAGCAGGCTGGGGGTATAGTACAATAGTAGAGTGCTTGTCTAGCATGTGCAAAGTCCTAGGTTCAATCCTCAGCACTGAAAAAAAAAAGTTCGAAGTAGTATCTAAATGGAAGGAGGGCCAGGGATTTAGCTCAGTGACACCACACCTGCCTCACAAATGCAAGGTCCTGAGTTTGATCTGTGGTACCAGAAATAAATAGATAAATGCAAGGAATTATTCCTTTTAAAGTCTCAGGAACCCAATTAAAAACTCTTAAGAAAAGGAACCCACTTGTTAGCTTTTTAGATAAGGTATCTTAGTTCCTCAGGTCTGAGCCTTGGCTGGGTCCAGGCTTGACAGGCAAAGGAGTACTAGAGATCAAGGGCTATCCCTTTTTTCCACCAGGTGCTAAACCTCTACCTCATCTTGGAGGCCTTTTTTTTTTAAAAAAAAAAAATTATTATCTGTAGATATAACATTTATTTATTTATTTTTGGTTTTTTTGAAGCAAGGTCTCACTATGTAGCCCAGGCTGGCCTTGAACTCACTACGTAGTCCAAGCTGGCCTCGAATTTGCAGCAATCTTCCTGCCTCAGCCTTCCAAGTGCTGGGATTACAGGTGTGTGCCACCATGCTCAGCTTGAAAAGACTGAATCTTGATCAAGAAAAGGTTTTAGCTGTAATCCCACCATCCTGGGAGGCTGAGGCAGGAGGATCACAGGTTCAGGCCCAGCCTAGCCAATTTAGTAAGACCCTGTTTCAAAATAAAAAAGGCCTGGAGATGTACCTCTTTGCAATAAAAGGATGAAGACAAATCAATCCAATAATTGTTCCAAACAAAAGCCCTAGAAAAGGGCTTGTTAAGGTGGCAGAGCCCGGTAATTGCATAAAACTTAAAACTTTACCATCAGAGGTTCAACTCCTCTCCTTAACAACTAATGCACATCATCAACACACTACTACTCCTAATCCCAATTCTATTAGCAATGGCATACCTCACTAATAGAACGAAAACTCCTGGGCTATATACAATTACGAAAAGGCCCCAACATCGTTGGCCCATACGGAATCCTCCAACCAATCGCCGACGCCCTAAAACTATTTATTAAAGAACCATTAAAACCATCGGCCTCATCCATCTCACTATTTATCATCGCCCCTATGCTCGCCCTGACCCTAGCCCTATCCTCAATTCCCAGGATTGTAAAGGAGGGGAGGATATGTTGGAGAGTGAGCTGGGGATTGTAGTGTGAGGATTATCAGGGAAGAAAATATTCCAGGTCCAGGGAACATTCTGGACTAAGAATATTTTGTCATGAAGCCGAATGCCATGTTCAGGATGTTGATAGTCTGGTGTGTCTAGTCTGGTAAACATTTTCTGTGAAGGGCCAAGTAGTAAATGTTTTAGGCTTTATTTTACCATCTGGGTCTCTGTGGCAATTGCTTTATTGAGCTCTGCCATTGTGGTACGAAAACTGCCATGGGTGTGCATAGATTAAAGGGCATGGATATTTCCTATTGGCCATGCCTATTTATACAAATAGGCAGCTAGTTCTATTTGCTTTAGTCTGGGGCAAAGAGTGAGAATAAACGTGTCTGTACTGAGGGAAAGTTTAAGGGTAGTAATAGCAGGAGATAAAGCAGAAAGGTAGGTTAAACAACTCTGTGGGGCAGCCTGCTAAAGTTATTCTTCACTCCTTTTCCTGTAGGAAATATGGAGCTGTTAGGGTTTTTGAGCAGGGGAGTGATGTTATTTGAATTGTGGATTATGAAAATAACTGGCAGGGTGTGTTGGTGCTCGCCTATAATCCCGGCACTTGGGAGGCTGAGGCAGAAGGATTGCTGTGAGTTCAAGGCCAGCCTCCACTACATAGTTCAATGTCAGCCTGAACTACATAGCAAGACCCTATCTCAAAAAACACCAAAAAGGGTCAGGGATTTAGTTCAGTGGTTCCACCGCCTGCCTCGAAAGCAGAAGATCCCGAGGTGCCACCGCCTGCCTTGCAAGCACAAGGTCCCGAGTTCGATCCCCGGTACCAAAAAACAAAACAAAACTGTAGCTTATAATAATTCTGAGTAGTGATGGTTTTCTATTTTGGGAAGGAATTTCTTGGAGGAATAGTGAGGTGGCTGCTGGCTGCTATTTCCCGGTAGCTTTGGAATAAACCCCTCATCCTCTCTAGTGCCTATGACTCAACCTTAAGTGCTGACCTCACTAGGGTTCCTTGCTTTTAGTTTTGTTTCTTCTGTAATTACCATTCCTCAAAGTGGGAGAGAATCTTGGAAACTAGAAATGAGCTAGAAAGAAGTTTGCCTGGGAGTTTGCTGTAAAAATTCCTGGGCTCTCCTGGGAATGTGTGTCTCTGTTACTGAAGCTGTCACTCTTCTGCAGGGGATGTTGGAAATTACTATTATGGACAAGGCCACCCAATGAAGCCTCACCGAATCCGCATGACTCACAATTTGCTGCTGAACTATGGTCTCTACCGAAAGATGGAAATCTATGTGAGTTACTAGAGGCACTACCCCTTCCCTACCTCATCAGCTCAAGTTCCTCATGTGTTTTTCTTTTTTTGGTACTGGGGATCGAACTCGGGTCCTTGGGCTTGCGCAGCAGGCAGCGAAACCACCGAGCTAAATCCCCGGCCCCTCTCATGTGTTTTTCATTATTTCACTTTTTTAACTACTCATTCACTGAGTTGAATGTGTTGAGTGGCTCTGTAGCAAGTACAGTACATGTTTTTATGGATTTATTCTAGGCTGAGACCCACATGTAAGTAAGTAAAGTATACTACCGTGTGTACATGCAACAATTAAAGAATGTATAGATGCAGAGATAATGAGCAAAGACCAAGGGAACTGTGGACTGTTTCCTAGAGGTGATATCTAAGGAGGGTTTTAAAGATTGAATAGAATTTAGTCTGGGTTACAAGAAGGAACTAGCATTCTAGGCCAAGGGAAGAACATGGGCAAAAAGTTTGAGGTAAGAAAAATAAGGTGTTTGGGGAAAATATGAGCGTCTTGTTGAGCAGGTCCAGAGTATAAGTGCCAGGAGACAGAGGTGGAGAGGTCAGCAGGAATTGGATGTGGTGTACTAAGCAGCCCTGGTGGGCCAGAGTCAAACCCAGTGGCCCCCACAAAAAAAAACAACAAAAACAGGAATGACTGAGACTGTGTTGAACTGGATGCCAGCTAGTTACCAGGGAGCTTAGACTCTGACCAACTTCTTGACTCAGCTCCAGCTGATCCCCCCCACCTCAGTACCAGGGATTGAACTCAGGACCTTGTGCTTGCAAGGTAGGCATGGTGCCACTGAGCTAAATCCTCAGCCCTCCAGCTGATTTTTGCTTGATCTTCGGGTTGTTTTGTTTTCCCTGTAGTACTAGGGATTGAACCCCAAGCTTTCACACTGAGCTACATCCCCAGCACTTTTATTATTTTTTGAGACAGAGTCTTAAATCACTGAGTTTGAACTTGGAATCCTCCTGCCTCAGGCTCCCACAGTGCTGGGAATAAAAGGATATGCCACCACACCCAGCTCCATCTTCCAGGTTTTGTTTTGTTTTTGAGATGGGGCCTTGGATATATCCCAGAGTGGCCTTGAACTGACAATCCTCCTTCCTCAGTCTGCTGAGTGCTGGAATAAGTGTGTGCTACCACACCCAGCCCATATTCTCTTTTTTTTTTTGGCACCGGGGATTGAACTCAGGACCTTGTATTTGCCAGGCAGGCGCCAGAACCACTGAGCTAAATTCCCAGCCCCACCCCACCCCCCTTTTTTTTTTTTTTTTTTTTGGTTTTTTGAGGTAGGGACTCCCTTTGTAGTTTGGGCTGGCCCTGAACTCACTATGAGGGCCAGGCTGGTCTAGAACTCCTGGCAATCCTCCCTGGCTCAGCCTCCCCAGTGCTAGGATTACAGGTGTGGGCCACCACATCCGGCTACTATATTTTCATCTAAAACTGGAAGATCAGTCAGTGTGAGGTAGATAAGAGGATCACCATCAGTTCAAGGCCCTGTCTCAAATAAAAAAAAAAAAAAAAAAAGAGAGAGAATCTGGATATGTAGCTCAAGTCTCCCAGTGTTAATGTTGAATCAAGGTTTTAATTTTTTTTAGCTTGGGTTTAAACCAAACAAGTAAGTATCTACATGGACTAAATTTGGTCCAGTCATTCCCAGTTTAACCTCTTCTGGAGGTAGTGAGGAGCAAGTGAAAAGTTTTAAATGAAAGGAAGATAGGAACTGGCATGTATTTTAGAAGCAGAGAGGCCAGTCAGGAGGCTGTTGCAAGAGTCCAAATGAGAAAATAAAGAGGGACTTAGGGCCTGTGTTGTCTTATAGTGTAAGAGTGTGTTGTTAAAGTCTGTGGCAATAGCTTGAGTAACCTAGCAACAGCAGGATCCTTCTCACCATCCCAAGACTAAAAGGAGATGAATCTTCTGCCCCAGAAGGCCTGTCATGTCTCTGGAGCTAATGGTAGCACCTGGGGAAGCAAGGAGGAAGTAGAGGAGCAGACAGACCATTTGAATAGATAGCTTTTTTTTTTTTTGGTACCGGGGATCTAACTCTGGTCCTTGTGCTTGCCCAGCAAGTGGCAGAACCACTGAGCTAAATCCCTGGCCCTGAGCAGATAGCTTTTTAACGCTTGAAGGGCAGCTGGGAATGAAGAACATGAGGTTTTCTGGGGATCTCCTCCTTTATTAAAAAAAAACAAAAAACTTTTCCTAGAAGCTTCCCACCAGACCTTTCCTTGCATCCCTTGGGTGATTTGCTGTCCTTAGACAGACTGTCAGTGTAGGCAGATAGGATTACTAGAACTGGCTTGGACTAATTATGATTTGATCCCTGGGGATCCGTTGCCAAGAGAATGGCTCTTTGGGCAGCAACTGAGTGTGGCTGCACAGGAGAAAATACCTTTTTTTGTGGAGGGTCAGTACTGGGCATTCAACCCAGGAACCTCAAACTGGGCTACATCCAAGGCTTTTTAAGAATGTCTTTTAAGGGGTCGGGGATTTAGCTCAGTGGTTTCGCCGCCTGCTGTGCAAGCGCAAGGACCTGAGTTCAATCCCCGGCACCAAAAATAAATAAATAAATGAATGAATAAACAAATAAATAAATAAAATTTTTAAAAATGAATGTTTTTTAAAATTTTTGAGACAGAGCCATGCTAAGTTGCTCAGGCAGCCCTCCAACTCTCCTGCCTCATTCTCCTTCCGTGCTGGGATTATAGGCGTGTATGTCACTGCACTTGGCAAGAGAATATCTCATGAGAGATGGCTTCATTTTTAGGCTGTTCTTTTCTTTTGGTTTTTTGAGCAAGGTTCTTGGTGTGTAGTTCAGGCTGGTCTTGAACTCACTATACAGCCCAGGCAGGTTTTGAATTTGAATCCTGCCTCAGCCTCCAGAGTTCTGGGACTACAGGTGTGTGCCACCATGGCCAGCTTATGGTGTTCTTATTCTTTTTTTTTTTTTTTTTTTTGGTGTTCTTATTCTTACTGTAAACTCCTAAAGCAGAACCTCAGTACAATCTCTTCTCAGCTCTCTAGACCTTGTTCTTTCCTCTTCCTTCCCTCCTTCCTCCTTTTTTTGAGTCAGGCTCTTACTATGTAGTTCAGGCTGGCCTTGAACTCACTGTATAGCCCAGACTGGCCTCGGACTTGCAGCGATCCTCCTGCCTTAGCCTCATGAGTGCTGGAATTTCAGGTGTGGACTACCATGCCCAGCTGAAAAAAATTTTTGTTTTTATTCTGGGGATTGAACTCAGGACCTTCTGCTTGTGAGCCAGGTGGTGGAACCACTGAGCTACATCCCCGGCCCTTGAAAGAATTTTTTATGAGACATATAAGGTACAAAGACACAATTCAATCAATACTACCTAATTTAAGGAAAAATTTTATATTAACTGCTGAAGTCACTTTATGCCTTTTGTTGATCCTTCTCACCCAGAGTTCACTCAGCCCTGAATTTGGAATTCATCATCATCTTCCTTTTCTTTATTTCTTTTCTTTCTTTTTTTTGGAACTGGGGATTGAACTTGGGTCCTTGCGCTTGCCAGGCAAATGGCAACACCACTGCGCTAAATCCTGGCCCCTTCCTTTTCTTTATAATTTTATGTATGTGTATTCTTTAACAAATTTTTTTTTTGAGACAGCGTCTCACTATGTATTCCAGACTGGCCTTGAATTCGCAGTGATTCTCCTGTCTCAGCCTCCCTGGTGCTAGGATTACAGGCATATACCACCATGCTCAGCATGTTTTGGTTTTATATGCTGAAATGTTAAATAAATGGAGCCATAGTGTTTTTTTTCTTTTTTTTTCTTCAGTAACAGGGATTGAATCCAAGGCCTTTGCACTGAACTAAGTCTCACTAAGGCCTCACTAAGTCATTTAGTACCCCAGACTGAACTCTCATGATCCCTATGCTGCAGCATCCCAGAGTGCTTGGACTGTAAGCATACACCTTTTTTTTTTGGTACTAGGGATTGAACTCCGGACCTTGCGCTTGTGAGGCAGGCGGTGGCACCACTGAGCTATATCCCTGGCACTTGATTTTTTTTTTTTTTTTTTTTTAAGGTAACAAAGTATATTTGAAAAAGTAACAGCAAAGAGTGAGGAAGAAACTGGCTCTACAGAGTGAGGTTGGGCTCAGTAAAAGAGGTAAAAGCAAGGGCCGGGGATTTAGCTCAGTGGTTCCGCCGCTTGCCCTTCAAGTGCAAGGACCTGAGTTCAATCCCCAGTACAAAAAAAAAAAAAAGAATGTAAGGCCTCAAATCCATAAACAAAACACATCTCCACTTATTTAGACCCATTAAACTTCTTATAAAAGGCTTCCTTTTGGTTCTTTATTTTGAAAAATAAATGTTTTTAAAATTGATATAAAGTAAACATACATGTAAACACCAATGTAAGAAATAAAACATTGGGCCGGGGATTTAGCTTAGTGGTTCTGCCACCTGCCCTGCAAGTGCAAGGACCAGAGTTCGATCCCTGGTACCAAAAAAAAAAAAAAAGAAAAAAGAAAAAGAAATAAAACATTGCCAGTATCTCAGAAACCTGCATGTAACTCTTCCTGATCAGTTTCCTCCCTCCTCCAAGAAGTAACTAGACTCCTGACCTTTCTGTTAATTTTTTCTGTGTCCTTCATTATAATTTAAATACATAAATATGGCTCTTAAAATAATATAGTTTAAATTTGGCCAAATTTGATAGAAATATAAATGAATTATACAGTATGCATTATTTTTCATGTAGCTATAGTTCTTATTAATAAATCGGGTAGCATTTCATTGTAAAGTGTGCTGTAATTTATCCACTCTATTGTTCATGGGTATTTGAGTTTCTGGCCATCAATAAAGGCTGTGTGTGCGTGCGTGCACGCGCGCGTGTGCTGGGATTGAATCCAGGGCTTTGCAAACTGCTAACCAAGCACATGCTGTATCATTGAACTGTACCTCCAGCCCCAATAAGGTTTTTCTTTTATTGCAGTATTGATGATGGTACATGCAGCCTTGTATATGTGAAGCAAGTGCTCTAGTGCTGAGCTCCATCTGCAGCCTCTTTTACTTCATTTTGAAACAGGGTCTCACTAAGATGCCCAGGCTGGCTTTAAACTTGTAATACCCCTGCCTCAGCCTGGTGAGTAGATGGCCTTACAGGTGTGTGCCACTGTGTCTGGCCTCCATAAGGTCTTATAATTTCCTTCATGAAGGCCATGCACGTCTTTCATTAGATATTTTTCCCAAGTACTTCATTTTTTAAAAATTGTTATTATAAATCATTTTTTGCACATTCTAATTTACTCATATATAAACATGAAATGTAGTTCATTTTTTTGCTTTGTTTTGTTTTTTTGATATGGGGATCGAACTTGGGACCTTGGTACTTTCAAGGCAGAACCACTGAGCTAAATCCCCAGCCCTGTAGTTCTTTTTTTATTTAAATGTTTCCATGGTTCTGCTATTTTGTTTTTGTTTGTTTGGGTTTTTTTTGGTACCGGGGATCGAACTCGGGTCCTTGTGCTTGCAAGGCAGGCGACGGAACCACTGGGCTAAATCCTCAGCCCTGGTATTTTTTTTTTTTTTTGTACCAGGGATCGAACTCAGGGCCATGAAGTTGTGAGGCAGGCACCGTGACACTGAGCTAAATCCCTGGTCCTTTTTTCTTTCTTTCTTTTTTTCTTTTTTCTTTTGTTCTGTACTGGGGCTCAAAATCAGGACCTTGTGCTTGCCAGGCAGGCACGGCATCTCCTTTTTTTGTGTGTTTGTTTCTGTGGGCTACCATTCTTGATGCTTTATTAATTGTGTATTTTGTGATTTTTGTCTGTGAATGAGGTTATCTTTGGAACTTTGAGGCCTGGGATGAAGATGGGTTCTAGAAGATTTGCTTGCTTGGTTGATTGATTGACTGATTTGAGACAGGGTCTTGCGCTGTAGTTCAGGCTATCCTTGAGGTCACTACGTAGCCTAGGCTGGCCTTGAACTTGTGACAGTCCTCCTGCCTCAGCCTCCTGCGTGCTGGAATCACAGACAGGAGATTTGCTTTAACTTTGTAAAAATTTGAAATGGGCTATGTCCTTCAGAGATTTGGAATAAAGAATGAATTTTGGAAGAACATAAACATAATGGCAGGAAGCGGCACAGGAGTTGTTGAAGAGTTGTTTGTCTGTAGTATAATATTTATGAAGAAGGCATGGGGAATTAGATTGAGAGAGGAATCTTGTGAAGTTCCTTGATTGCCATGTCAAAGAGTTTATAATCTCTGTAAATAGTCATTGAATATTTTTTTTCTGCTACATAGTTTTATTTATTATTTCAACATCCTGTGAGAATGGGAGTAGGTTAAAAAAAAAAATGGCTCTGAGGGATTAAATTAACTTCTCCAAGTTTGTTTACATTATATACTATTACAGGTACTTATAAAACTGTCTTCTCCGAAAAATAACTGTTAACCATAGGTTATTAAAAGAAAATGTATTAGCTTTCTAGGGATGCTACAGCAAATTATCCCCAACTTGGTGGTTTAAAACAATAGATATCTATTCTGTCACTATTTTGGAGGCTGGAAGTCTGAAATCAAGGTGTCCAAAGGCCACACTTCTTCTGAAGCCTCTAACAGGGAATACTTTGCTTTGTCCAGTTTCTGGTGACTCCAGATATTCTTTAGCTTGTGGTTATGTAACTCCAGTTGGTATCTCCATCTTCACATAGCTTCTCCTCTTTGTCTTTGTCTTCTTCTTTCTCTGTCTTACAAGGATACTTGTCATTGGATTTAAGGCCCACTTGGATGATCTCATCTCAAGATTCTTAACTTAATTGCAGCAGCAAAGACCTCGGCTCTGTGATCCCATGGTGGACTTTAGTGCTGTGGTTCTCAACCTTTCTTTTCCTGCATCCTGTGGAGTCTGGCAGTCTCCCACTGGAGAGACCCTCCCTTCCTGGTCCCAATTCCACTTGGGCAGTTCCCCCAGAGGTTTTCACTCCCTCTCCCAACAGTCCAGGCTTCTGGACTCTGGTAACACCCTTTTCTCCCAGTGTCACCCATGCAACAATGGGGAATGACTTCCTGATTCTGCTCATCTTTGAACTGCTTCACCATTTGTTCTTTGGCTTCTTCACTCTTCCATTCATAGTTTGTATAAGTTTCAGTCCAATAGTCAGCTGACTTCAAGGCAGGGATGGCAAACAGGCACTGCAGAGGAGAAACAACATGGTGTGCACAAGGTAGCAAAGGCAATGAGGGTCATTGAATATATGTATTTTTTTGTACTGGGGATCAAACTCGGGTCCTTGCACTTGTGCTGCAGGCAGCGAAACCACTGTGCTAAATCCCCGGCCCTCATTGAATATTTTTGAGCAGGAGATTGACGATTTTTGTGATTCTCATATACAAGGTAAAGGAGGATACAGCTCAGTATAAATGGGACCGTTTAAGGGCCAAAAATAATCCAAGTGAAAGTTAATTTATTGAGTCAACAGGTAACTACTGAGCAGCTGTTATATTCCAGGCACCATGGTTGTTACTTAATATAAAGTTTGACCTGCTTCTGGCCTCCCAGAATAGATCAAGTATACATGTAGTTCCTTGTTTTTTTTCTTTTCTTTTTTTGTGGTCCTGGGGATTGAACCGAGGTCTTCACCTATGCTAAGCAAACACTCTACCACTGAGCTATGCTGCATCCCCAGCCACACAAATGCAATTTCTTTGCGTTTTGATGATTGTGATAGGGAAGTACAGGATTCTCAGGGGAGCATTTTAGAGAGTTACTTAACTGAGACTGGGGGCTAAGGACGGCTCTCTGGGGGAGTTGACTTCAGTTGCAACCTAAAGGTTGAGTAGAGGCTATGAGAACAGTGTGCTGCCGGGGATTTACCTTAGTGATTTCTCCACCTGCTGCGCAAGCACAAGGACCTGAGTTCAATCCCTGGTACCAAAAGAAAAAAAAAAAAAAAAAGAACTGGTGAGAACAGTGTTCTATTCTAGTTCAGGTATGTGCAAAGGCCTTAAGGGGAGAAATCTTCCCCTTGGGGAATTGCAAATGAAACCACGCTTGGCACTTTGGTACAGTACAGGAGATAAATTCAGCCCCTTGAACTTGTTTTGTTTAACCCACAAAGTATTTTTAAGAACTTTATTGTGATGGTCAACCTTTGAAAAAATGAAATTTGGCCCAAAAGAATTTTGTAGTTGAGTCCAAACTCCTTCATGGTACTAATCAGCTAGAGCTGTGTAAAGCCTGTCATCTGCTTACCAGTTTATTTTGTTTGGTTATTTGTTTTTGTTTTGTTTTGTTTTGTTTTTTGGTATGGGGATCAAACCTGGGACCTTGCGGGACCTTGCACTTGCCCTTGCACTTGCGAGGCAGACAGGCGGGGAACCACTGAGCTAAGTCCCCGGCCCCGTGGTTTATTTGTTTTGACACCAAATTAGCTAAACTGCCCAGCCCTTAGAACTGCTTTGAATTTGGTGTTTCCTCTGCTAGAGCATAAAATTTTTTTTTTTTTTTTTTTGGTACCGGGGATTGAACTCTGGACCTTGTGCTTGCGAGGTAGGCGGCAGAACCACTGAGCTAAATCCCCGGCCCCATAGAGCATAAAATATTTAGGGGGATTCTTGAGAGGTGAGCAGAGAACAGATTATTCTAATTTTCTGAGCCAGGTTAAAAAGTTCCATCCTGATAGGAGGAGTGAAGCCTTTGGTTTTAGAGGAGAGTGATGTGATTCAACTTGCATTTTAGACCAATCACTCTGCCTGAGAATATATTCCCACTGGTTAAATGAGGGCTGGAGATTGCTGCTATAATCCAGGCCAAAAAGGTGGTAAGTGGGGCTTGGTTGCACATGCATGCAAACCCAGCTTTCTGGGAGGCTGAGGCGGGAGTATTGCTATGAGTTCAAAGCGAACCTGGCCTATGTGGTAAGTTTAAGAACAGCACATAATGAGACCCTGTCTCAAAAAACAAAAGAAAACGGTGGTGGTCTGGGCATAGAGGTGGATAGAGTTGGCAGATTGGCAGTTTCAAGAGAAGTCTAATGCAGTGGATGAGGGGAGAGAGAAATCAAAGACGATATTCTGGCTTGTCTTGAGCAGCTAGGTGGAAGGCAGTGAGAATAGGAAACTGAGAAAGGAGCACAGAAGAAATAGTATAGAGCATGCAGGCAAGGTTATGAAGGTTTTGGGGTGGGGTGTAGCTCAGTGGTAGAGCACATGCTTAGCATGTACAAGGCCTTGGGTTCAATCCTTGCACACTCTTCCCCAAAGAAATGAATAAAAGACCTGGGCATGGCTGTACACACCTGTCTATAATCCTAGCACTTGAGGGGCTGAGGCAGGAGAAATGTTGTGAGTTCAAGGTCAGCCTGAACTATATTGTGGGACCTTGTCTCCAAAAATAATTTTCTAACTAAAAATCTATTAACTGGAGGTAGTGGGGGACACTTGTAATCCCAGCACTTGGGCAGCTGAGACAGGATTATGGTGAGTTTGAGGCCAGCCTGGGCTCCATGGTGAGTTCAAAGCCAGCCTGAACTGCATGGTGAGATTCTGTCTCCAACACAATAAAATAACTTTTTTTTTTTTTGTACTGGGGATCAAACTCGGGACCTTGTGCTTGCGAGGCAGGTGGCGGAACCACTGAGCTAAATCCCCAGCCCTAACAACAAACTAACTATTAAGATTATGGTGGTAGGGCCGGGGATTTAGCTCAGTGGTTTCGCTGCCTGCTGCGCAAGAGCAAGGACCCAAGTTCAAGCCCCGGTACCAAAAAAAAAAAAGATTATGGAGGTATAATGAGAAGGGCTAGCAATGGTTTGAAATGAGAAAGCAAAAAAGACAGAATTTAAAATGACATTTAGGTTTCATTAATAGAAATAGCAAAAGAAAAGTTCTCTGTTAAGTTAAATTTGAGGGCTTCTAGCCTCTCTACAAATTGTTGTGTCCAGTTGAATTTAAAGCCTCTAAGAGCACAGTTTGGTGACATATGGCTATAATCCCAGCACTCCAGAGGCTGAAGGAGTAGGATCACTTGTAAGTTCAAGGCTGGCCTGATCTACTTGGCAAGACCCAGTCTCAAAAAACAACAAGCAAGGGCTGGGGATTTAGTTCAGTGGTTCTGCTGCCTGCCTTGAAAGCACAAGGACCCAAGTTGGATCCCCGATACCAAAAACAAGCAAGAAAAAAACAGTGGCCTCTAGTATTCCTGAGGAGTTGATGGGTAGAACAGAGACTAAGATTCTCTTCTATCTAGAAGCAAGAAGTAAATCATGGCATGGATAATAGTGCTAAGATGGTAAAGAATAACTCACTCAGTATGGTGGAAACAACTTGGTATTTAAGGGCAAGCATTGCTTCTTTCACTGTGGTTATTTTTAATAAGATAGTATCTGTTTTTCAGTCCCCCCCCCCCCTTGGTGGTACTAAGAATTGAACCCAGGGAATACTGGGCTACATCTCTGGCCCTTTTTATTTTTTCATTTTGAGATAAGGCCTCACTAAATTTCCCAGGCTACTTAACCATGCAACTTTATGTATTATGTGCATGTGTCAGTACTGTAGTTGCCTAGACCACCACTCATATTGAAATACTCACTGCAAGGGTGCAGGGGACTTGGCATATGGTTATATTCACAGCTAATGTAGTAAAGATACACAGCTATGTTATGTAGTAGTTGTACTGATGGCTAACTTAATAAGGATACATAGGCAGATCATGAGGGGCAAAGATACAGACTGGAATGGGAGGAATCCATGTGTAGACTTCTTAAGCTCTGTCCCTCCCACAAAAGGTACACAAAACAACAAAAATGACACAACATATGCATGGTGTTTCTGCCCAGGGAAGCCCAATACAGACTTCGTGCCTAAGGTTTTTATTAGGAGCTAGTCATAGGGGCAACTTCTGCCTAGCACATACCAAAATCCAGACCCCCCCCAAAGGAAAGTAAGTGTTGGACATAAAGCACATTATGTATACATTTTGGCAGAGTAACAATGAGAAACACCTGAAGCACAGGTTTCTGAATCCCAGCCAAAGCCCAACCTTACAAGCAGGCCTAAGGATAGTGGTCTTCAGTCTGTATGTTAATACTTTTCTGTACTGCAGATGTATGTGGAGGAGTGAAGTAAAAGGCTAAAGAGAGAAAGAAGATGAACAGTAAATCCTTTATATAATATAATATAATATATATATATGGTAATATGTAGAAAATGAAAGATTACTGGAAAAAAAAGATTATTGGAAATACTGAAAAAAAAATTTCCCAGGCTATTTTCAAATTTGTGATCTTTCTGTCTCAGTCTCTTAAGTAGCTGGGAATACAGGCATGTGCCACTGTGGCTGGCTGTCTTTTAGTGTTATATTCTTCATTAAATTAGCTGAGAACTTAAATGAGAGTCAGTTAGTAGCTGGAGCCATACATCTGTTTTCCTTTTCCAGTTTACCATCTGTGGAACCCTATGTAAGTTACTTACCCTCTCTGTGCTGTAGTTTCTTCCTTATAAAATTCAGACAATAACAGTATGACCTTTCACAGGCTGTGTGAGGATACTGTGAGAGAGCATAGATGTGCCTAAAATAGTGACTAGCTCAGTGTAAACAATAAATGTTAGCTAAGTGTAGAAAATGCTTTGTAAACTATAAAAGTATTGGTAATTAATTAGAGAAGAAGAGATTCATCTATGAAGACCTGCATTTAAGGGATGGGAGGAAGAGAAGTGATTTTTTTGTTACTGTTTTGTTTTTTTGTTACTGTTGTTTTTGAGGGAGGGCCTCAATAAGTAGTTCAGGCTAACCTCAAACTCCCAGTGATCCTTCTGCCTCAGCCTCCCTGGTGCTGGGATTACAGGTGTGTACCTCCATGCCCAGCTAAGAGAAGAGAATTTTTTTTTTTGGTACCGGGGATCAAACTCGGTACCTTTCGCTTGCAAGGCAGGCGGTGGAACCACTGAGCTAAATCCCCGGCCCGAGAAGAGAATTTTTTAACAAGAGGAAAGGTGGAATCAGAATGTTGGGGTGACCAGGAAATTATCATGTCAAGGAAGTTTTAGTGGAAAGGATGTGATCATTGTTGATGCGATGATTTATAAAGGATTTCTCATCTATTTTAATTGTCATTAGTCACCCCTTTTTCTTTTTTTTAAATTAAATTCATTGGTACATTTGGGTATCCAATATCATGATATTCATCATTGGAAATTTGTGCCTTTACATAATCTATCTTGGTAATCACCCCTTTTTCTTGAACTCTTGGAGTCATTTGGCCCATAATTATATATTATACCTAAGAAGTAATAATTTTTAAAATACTTTATAGTTTATAAAGAGATTTAACAATTTTTTTTTTTTGAGATAGGGCCTCACTAGTCAGGCTGGCCTCAAACTCGGGGCGATGCTCCTTCCTCAGCCTCTCTAGTGGTGGGATTCTGGGCATGTGCCATCATACCTGGCAATCTTACCCAATTTTTACAACCTCCCTGTGAGATAGTTGTTGTCCCTGTTCAGTAAATGAAGAAATTGTGGCTCTAGATATAACTTGTTTAAGCAACAGAGTTTGAGGTGCAGTCTGTTTTCTAATACCCAATCTCCTTTGCTAGTCTTATCTGCCTAATTAGATCGTAAATTTCTTGAGGCCTAAATCTATCCAGTTACTTCTTTTTGTCCATCACCTGGACAGAAAATACAAATATTCCAACCAGACTGAGTGAAGACTGACAGCAGTCAAAGCTAACTTGCTTTCTCCCTTCTCCCCTCTAGCGCCCTCACAAAGCCAATGCTGAGGAGATGACCAAGTACCACAGTGATGACTACATTAAATTCTTGCGCTCCATCCGTCCAGATAACATGTCTGAGTACAGCAAGCAGATGCAGAGATGTAAGTCTGTTCTGTTTCCTGCCTACTTCCAATCCCCCTGCTGGATCTCCCTGTCCATCGGAGAGGCCCATGCTGCCTTCCTTGTTCTTATTCAGCTGACATCTGATTTCCTTTTCCTCCTAAGGGTGCCAAAATGCTTCTGTTTCTCACATCTGATTTTCCTTGTTTCCTGATTGTAAATAATAACCGTTGGGCTTTTTCCAGTTAGGTTTACAGCACTGTCCAGAGAATACTGTCATTGTAATGGGAAAAGCACTGACCTTAGAAATGGACAATAGATACAGGACCCAGTTCTAAATCTTAAGTGACTAGGCAAGTCACTTTCCTCAATTTTTGTTTTGTAACATGGGCCAGGTGTGATCTCTTTCTCTCTCTTTTTTTTTTGGTACTGGGGATGGAATTCGGATCTTTGCGCTTACAAGGCAGGTGGCAGAACCACTGAACTAAATCTCTGGCCCCCTTTTTTTTTGTATTGGAGATCAAACTGAGGACCTTGTGCTTGCCAGGCAGGCGCAGTACCACTGAGCTGCATCCCGGCCCTGTGATCTCTTATTTCCATCCAAACTGTAACTGCTTTGACTGTGTATTAATTCAGGATTTAAAGGTCACTCGTGATTGACTCCTTATGATAAAATCTTGAAGATGAGGTGATTCTACCCCTGTTCCTGGGGCCTGAAACTCTAGAACGGGTCACAGCTCACAAACCACACCTAGTTTATAGGAACTGGGATTACTCTTAGCTATGCCCCCCTCAAAAAAAATTGTTCAAATTTGGGACTAAACTATCACACCTAGCTTTTCCCTTGTGTTGTTTTGGAAATTATCTCTTAGCACCTAAAGCCTCATACAATAAAACAATGTAATAATATTGTCCAGAAGCAGCCTTGGTTGGTTTATGACAGTTTACATTGTAGTATTAGGAAATCTGTGGCACTTGTTTATTGCTACTAATGACGATATAGTCTTAGTCCCATGAAAGTTATGTATTATTACCGTAAGTAAACAGTGGTAGTGATGACAGCGCTATGGAGATCTTCCTTCCTTCTACTGCCCCCTCTGGGTAAGGTGTATTTGGTCTGAATTCTTAGGGTCTCACTGTCTTCCAAGAGAAGTGAAACAAATTCATTCCTTTGCTGCAGATGACTTTCAGGGTTTCCATAACTCATTTAGGCCAAGGGTTAGGCCAGTGATGGTGAACCTTTTTTTTTTTTGGTGCCGGGGATCGAACTTGGGTCCTTGCGCTTGCGCAGCAGGCGGTGAAACCACTGAGCTAAATCCCAGGCCCAATGGTGAACCTTTCAAAGCTTTCAATGATAATAAACAGCCTACTGCAGCACACCCTCAGTTGTCACCACTGGTTTGGGCTCAATTCTCAGAAGAACAGGCTGTTGTTAAAGAAGCACTTTGTATTGAAGCAAGAAAGCTTGGTTTTCTTAGCTTGAATGCTCAGTTCTGTACTTAGCTATGTGTTCTTGAGTAAGTCTCCTAGTCTTTCTGAGTGTTCTTTTTTCTCTTTAGAAGGAAGATAGTAGCTGGGCATGGTGGTGCATGCCTGTAATCCCAGCACTCAGGAGGCTGAGGCAGGAGAATTGCCAGGAGTTAGAGGCCATTTTGGGCTACATAGTGAGTTCAAGGCCAGGCTGAATTACAGAGCAAAAAACAAAACAGGGCCAGGGATTTAGCTCAATGGCAGCACACCTCCCTTGAAAGCACAAGATCCTGAGTTCGATCTCCGGTACTAATAAAACAAACAAAACAAAAAAGGAAGATAATAAGTGCCTATTTCATAGTTGAGAATGAGGGAAAAGTGATCTAATGTATCCAGGGTGCCTAGTCTCAATAAATAGCCTTTGCTACTATGGCTTATTATTTTTGTTATTTGTAAATCTGTCAAGGCAAACAAAATACTAGACCCTCAGGAATTTCCAGTTTCTACTCTAGAGCTCGGATTTTTCTGAAACCAGCATTTTAAAGTGGTATGTGAAAAAATAAGGTCTGAGATTTTTCTCATTGGAAGTAGTGGTAGGAAGGATGAGGCTGTCTGAGAACTCAAGGTCCCTTTACTGACTTGATTCATAGTAGATGGCACTTGGTGCAGTGCTTTATAACTTGGGGTGTTTACTGAGACAGGAACAGAAATATAAGAGCTCTTTTGTGATCTCGTATTTAATATTTACTAACTCCTAATCTAAGAGGTTATACCTTGGAAAAGACCAAATAAGTCAGGTTTCTTTGCTTTTGGCTGGAACATAAACTCTTTGTAGTCACTTTGAGACTTTGAAAGCCCTGATCAGAAGTTCTGATCTAATATTTAATTCATGAAAATGGGGACCTTAGTGAATGTGATTTGGGGAGCAGATCATCTGTCAGAACATGGGGCTCATGGGGAAAACATGATAGAAGGGATTTAAGGTATTAAGGTAATAAACAACTGAATGGCATTCTTATCCATGCTGTAGCCATAAACCGAGACACAGGGAAGTGAAATGATAACAAGGAGGTAGTGGAATGGAGAATGGAACACTACTCCTAATTCTGGAGCACAGCCAGCCTTCTCTATCTCTGGGTTCCACATCTGCGGATTTATAGTCGACCATTGATTTTTTTTTTAAAAAAAAAAGCATCTGTACTGATCACATACAAATTTCTTATAATTTCCTAAAGAGTAATCAAAGTGAATAGGAGCCAGGCTCTGTGAAGCACGCCTGTAATCCAAGCTTGTCAGACAGCTGAGGTAGAAGGATTGCTTGAGCCCTGGAGATCAAGGACATCTTTGGCAACATAGTAAGACTCTCATCACACACACAAAAAGATAGATATTTTAAAAATATATATTGGTCCTGGAACCAATCCCCCATGGATACTGAAGCCTAACTTACAGTACTTTTATTTATTTTTTAAAAATTTTTGAAACAGGGTCTTACTTTGTGTGTGGCTTTTTTTTTTTTTTTTTTTTTTTTTTTTCTTTTGGTACGGGGGATAGAACTGGGACCTTGCGCTTGCGAGGCAGGCGCCGGAACCACTGAGCTAAATCCCTGGCCCCAGGGTCTTACTTTGTAGTCCAAGCTGGCCTTGAACTCACATCGATCCTCCTGCCTCAGCCTCCCAAATTGTTGGAATTACAGGTGTTTGCCATCATGCCTGGCATGGATGTCTGTGCTTTTTTTTTTTGGTACCAGGAATCAAACTCAGGATCTCGTGCTTGCCAGGCAGGTGCTGTGCCGCTGAGCTACATCCTTGGCCTGATGTCTGTATTTTTTTTTTGGTACCGGGGATTGAACTCGGGCCCTTGTGCTTCCGCAGAAGGTGGCAAAACCACTGAGCTAAATCCCTGGCCCTGATGTCTGTACTTTTATTTTTTATTTTTTTTATTTTTGGGGGGGTTACCGGGGATCGAACTCAGGGCCTTGCACTTGCGCAGCAGGCGGCAAAACCACTGAGCTAAATCCCCAGCCCTATAAGCCCCATCATTTGTTTTGTTTTGTTTTTTGGTACCGGGGATCAAACTCGGGACCTTGTGTTTTCAAGGCAGGCACCAGAACCACTGAGCTAAATTCCCGGCCCCTGATGTCTGTACTTTTAAATAAGGCATGAAATGCACTGCCATTATGCTACAAAGTCCTAAGTACTTTTAAATGTGGTACATATAAAATATTTCAGACACACTCAAAAACTTTAAAAAATAATGAACATCCTCGTACCCACTACTCAACCTAAGAAAGGAAACATAATATAAGGGCTCAGGATTTAGCTCAGGAGCACCGTGCCTGCCTTATAAGCACAAGGTCCTGAGTTCAATCCCCAGTACCAAAAAAACCCCAAAAACATAATACAGTTGAAGTTCCTGGGTACCATTCCTTGATCACATACCCTTTTTCTTTTCCTTTTTTTTCTTTTCTTTTCTTCTGGCACCGGGAATTGAACTGAGGACCTTGAGCTTGAAAGGTAGGCGCAGTGCCACTGAGCTAAATCCCCAGCCCCCTTTTTCTTCCTCTTCCAGTGCCCCCAGCTCCATGACCACCACTGCCATGAACAGACTCTGTCCTGAAGTCAGTGTTTAATACTATGCTTCTCTTTCTACAATATGCTTATTCTGCATCCTCTACCTACTTCTACTCCCCCCATCTCACCCAGTGTTGTTCCCCTTAAGTGTCAAGACAGGCTGAGAATGAGAAAAGTATAGTGGGGAGAGGGGAAAACCACAGCAAAGTCCTCCTGGCCTCAGATTAGCTCAAGTGAGTGTCTGCCCTCCCGTTTCCCTGCTTTTCTGTCTAGTGCCACAGTTCCTTGAGCTGGGAGTAGGTGGCCTGGCTGTTGAGCCACACGTTGGCCTGGTACCTGAAGAGAAATATTTTTCATGTCTAAAACACCAGTCCTTCCCATGGGTCCTTCCCATCCCAAATGGGAATACAAACAAATTTTGGAAACCCAGGGAAGTGGAACCCACTGCAGGAGGAAACAGCCCCGAAGGAGGATCAAATACCAGTGGATAAATAGCTTGGCCCCAGGGTCCAAAGTTCTTACTGACACAGCCTCTCAGTATTTGCCTAGGAAGTGAGGAAGAGCCACCCATGGCTGCTCCCTTATGCAGCCACTCTCCCTCAGAGTAACATTCAAGTTAGGGCAGTGCCAGTGTTGGTAACACGTTTATTGCAAATCTGAAGCTTCATCTGTGTCTTGAGATGTTGGCTCTTTCCACCCTCCCCGTTCCAGGGCTCTTCTTCCTTGCTCTACTATGGGATCCCTTAGTGATAAGAGCAGGTGCAATAAAAAGGCCGAAGCATCCAGGCATAGTGGTGCACATCTTTAATCCCAGCATGAAGGAGGCTGAGGCTGTAAATTTGAGTCCAATCTGGGCTCCATAGTGAGTTCAAGGCCAGCCTGGACTACATAGCAAGAGCCTGTCTCAAACAAACAAACAAAAAACAACCAAGGGCTGAGGCAAGAGAATAAACATCTAACCCCACTCCTGCCTCTGACTTCCTGTGTATCATTGATGTCTCAGCAGTTTCCTTTTCTGTGAGAGGAGGCTTGGAGCTGTAGGGTTGCTTCTTTCTCTGTGACACCCTCCAGGTGTGCTTTCCTTCCTGTCTTTTTCATTTCATTTGCATTGGTGTTTGCATGTGTTTCTACATTATGTACTGAATTGTACTTTTACCCTATAGGCCTGACATAATTTTACTCCAGTTGTCACTTGTGAGTGTAGTAAAAAGCACACTGGACTGTGGGAGTCCAGACACCTGGACTCTCAAGTCCGCCACTGCCTGATTATGTAGCCTGGGCAAGTAACCCAACTTCTCTGGATCTGTTCGTTCCTCTGTACAGTGGGGTTGACACCTGTCTTACCTCGCTCATAGGGTTGTGAGGCTCAGATGAGAGTGTGTGTGTACATCATAGTACTTGCAGGAAGACCAGGGTATATTCCCACAGGTGTCTAGGACGGATAGACCAAGGCTTGTGGCTTGAATACTGCCTCTGCCACTTACTAGCAATTCACCTCCCTGTCCTATTTCTCCATTTGTAAGACGGGACCAAATCCTACCTTAGATTGTGTGACAGGATGGGGAGGAAAGGGGAGGGGAAAGGGATGTAAAAAGAATTAAGATATATTATATACACATACCAACTCCCCATGGTAAATGTAATCATTATGTTCTGCAAACATATACTGATAAAAATAAAAATTCAAAAAAGAATATTGTGTGGAGAGAAATGCATCTGATATTTAAAGCATTTGGCAGTGTCTGGCATGTTATAGGCACTCGGTGAATGATAGTTGTATAAATCTGTTCTCTTCCTTGTGGGTCAGCTGGAATGAGGTTCAAGAACACAATCAGGGGCCAGGGACATAGCTCAGTGGTCCTGCCGCCTGCCTCGCAAGTGCAAGGACCTGAGTTCGATCCCTGGTACCAAAAAAAAAAAAAAAAGAACACACTCAGGGTGGAAGAAGATAAATTCTTCTCCCTCAAGAAACAAACCAGCATTTTCCAAGTTGTTAAATGCTTCCTCATGTAAGATTTCTGATGTCTGGTGCATTGTTACATACCTGTAATCCCAGTTATTTGAGAGGTAAGGCAGGAGGATTACCTGAGCCCAGGAGTTCAAGGCTAGACTGTGCAACACAGCATAGATTGACCCCATCTCACAAAAAGGAAAAAAAATCTGGGGATGCTGGCACATGCCTGTAGTCCCAGCACTCGGGAGCCTGAGGCAGGGGGATTGCCGCGAGTTTGAGGCCAGCCTGGGCTCTATAATGAGTTCAAGGCCAGCCTGGACTGCATAACGAGACCCTGTTTCAACCTCCCCCTCCAAAAAAAGCCAGCATGATGACACATACCAGTAATCCCAACACTTTGGGAAGCTGAGACAGGAGGATCACAAGTTAATTCCCAGCCTAGGCAACTTAGCTACTTAGCAAGGCCCTGTCTCAAACTAAAAAATATTAAAAAATTAAAAAGGCTGAACATGTAGCTCAGTGTGAGAGTCCTGGGTTCAATCCCCAGTACTGCAAAAACAAAAAAACCCAAAGCTTTCTGTTAATTTTCTCAATAATTGAGTGAGACACAAACCACTAGATAATGGGCTAAACCTCAAGAAGTTAAACAGCCTGACCAAGTCACACAGCCAGTAAATTCCGTGTTTTCCCCATCACCCCATAAATATTTAAACAAAGCCTGAAAGAAGTTGTGGAAACTAACCTTTTGCTTGTTTCTTTCAAGTCAACGTTGGTGAGGACTGTCCAGTATTTGATGGCCTGTTTGAGTTCTGTCAGTTGTCTGCTGGTGGCTCTGTGGGTAAGGAATATACATCCCTCCCCAGGGGCTCTGCTGGGCTCTTGTGATGCAGTCTGCCTTTTAGAACACAGACCTTACAGTGCTGAGCTGGGACCATGGAGAATGATCCTGTGGGCTTTTACTTTAAATCTCTACAGTGCCCTTAGTTCAGTCCCAACCCATGTTTGGTCTGCAACGTGGTACTGACAGGTATTCTTGACTGACCTTTCCTACCAAGAGGTCTCATATATAGGAATTCTCTGTAGGCCTCACAGGATTGTTGAGACACTGTATGTGAAAGCTGTCTATAAACTGCAATGAGCTATAAAAACTGGAAGTGTCATCTGTATCTTCTGAAAGAGTATGGTAATTACCTTTAGCAGTCATAAATATTTCCCGTGTGCCTCCCACTTCCCACTGTAACTTCTGGGTTACCTTTAGGGTTATTCTACCCTGTCTGAAATACAGTCCTGCATTGCTCAACAGTAGGGAACATCTGGAGAAATTTGTCCTTAGGTTATTTCATTGTATAAAATCAGAGCGTACATAGACAAACCTAGGTGGTACTACATACATAGGCCATATGGTGTATACATATGGCATAGCCTATTGCTCCTAGAGCCATGATGAACAAAGCAATATGTGGATAAATCAAGCAGTGGAACTGACCATGGTGGCACCTGCTGTGATACCTACCAGCATACTGGGAGGCTGAGGCAGGAGAATCACAAGTTTGATCCCAGCCTGGGCAATTTAGCAACTTAGTGAGGCCCTGTCTCAAAGTGGAAAATTAAAAAAGAGTGCCACCGCCTGCCTAACAAGCGCAAGGTCCTGAGTTCGATCCCTAGCATCAGAAAAAAAAAAAAAGAGCTAGGGATATAGCTCAGTGCGAAGAGACAGGCAAGGTTCAATCTCCAGTGCTGGGGCGGGGGGGGAACACCAGAGAAGCAGTGAAATCAAGAGATGCAATAAACATTGGATGTATGAAGCTGCTGCTAGTATGCCACAGTACACTGTTTTACAGTGAACTTTTCTATTATAAGTAGGAGTATTCTCTAAGATAGCAATAATAAGTACAGTACAGTTAATAATCAACTAGTAACATAGCCATTTATTATGTCTGTATGTAATTGTGTTATACTTTCATAGTGGGTGTGTTTACACCAGCATTACCACAGACATGTGAGTAATGATTTGTACCACATTAGGATACCTACAACTAAAAGAAGTAAGATGCTGCGTGTATGTACCAACTCCCCACAATGAATATATTCATTATATATCACAAACATGTACTAGTAAAGAAAAGGAAAAAATATCTATAGCTCCATTAGGTAATAGGAATTCTTTAGCTCCATTATAGTCCTATGTGAGCACTGTTCTATATTCAGTCTGTCATTGACCGAAATGTTCTGTGGTGCATGTGGTGCATGACTGTATTTTCTCATGATCATTGTATCTAACCTTCTCTCTCCCAGTATAACCTCAGAAAACAAAAACTTGCACAGAAATAAAGCAACATCACCTACATTCACACCATCTGCTTCCATTTTGGAGTTTGTATGTCCATCCTTTTATATTTATATGTCTGAATGTATACAACATCTGTATTTTATAAAATGTATTACATTATATTACATACAGTTTTGTATCTGCTTTTTTTTTTTTTTTTTTTTTTTTTTTTTGAGTCAGTCTCACTATGTAGTTCTGGCTGCCCTGAACTCACTATGTAACTCAGGCTGGCCTCGAACTCACAGCAGTCCTCCTGCCTCAGCCTCCCAAGTGCTGGGATTACAGGTATACACCACCATGCCCAGTGTGACTGCATTTTTTACTTAGTAAATTTTTAAAGATTTCTTTGTAGTATTGTACAGGATAGTTTTTACTGGGTGCACAATTATTTTGTTACTTTAGTTGATACAATCTTTCCCTTGTTTCTGGATCATTTGGGTTGATCTATGCTTATAATGCTGTTAAAGTTAACACTATCACAAATACACATTAATGTATATTTTTCTCTTACTTCTTGGACCAATTTGTTCTCTGAGCCAGCACTATCTTTGATCGTTTCCAAATTTTTTTTTTAAGAAATAATAATATTTATTTGCAATATAAACAAAGTCCTGTTGCTGGTTCAGTGTGTGTGTGTGTGTGTGTGTGTGTGTGGTGTGTGTGTGTGTGTTTTCCAAAATTTTTGACAGGGAATCATAGTAAGAAATATTTTGGGGCCAGGGATTTAGCTCAGTGGCGATGTGCCTGCCTTGCAAGGACAAAGTCCTGAGTTCACTCCCTGGTACTGAAAAAAAGAAAGAAAGAAAAATATTTTTATATGTCCAATCCAAGACACACATGTGAGTGTGTATTTTACAAACACACACTCATTTTTTTAAGTTAGTGTCTTCACAAAAGGACATTTACCCTTACTGTTACTCATATTTTTATTCTACTTATTTCACTTTACACACACAATCATGACCCACTAAATCAATTTTAAGACCTTATAATGGGTTATCATCCTTGGTTTGGAAAATAATTTTTCAAGGGTAGCCAGTATCATGTTTATTCCCTGTTGGGACAGGGTGGGAGGGAGGCAGCTTTCTTATAAGTCATACAATACAGCTGTTGAATAGGCAAGTCTTACCTCTCATTGGGTTCTTTGGGCTTCTTGGGGGAAGGGGAGAGTGGCTTAGTAACAGGCTTATGTTCTCTCTTCCCACACCCAGCAAGTGCTGTGAAACTTAATAAGCAGCAGACGGACATCGCTGTGAATTGGGCCGGGGGCCTGCACCATGCAAAGAAGTCCGAGGCATCCGGCTTCTGTTACGTCAATGATATCGTCTTGGCCATCCTGGAACTGCTAAAGTATGCCTGCCTGGCCTTGTCCTTTGGAGGAGCAATTTAGGCCAGGTTCCCACTTTCCTCTCCCCATGGGCTTGCCTCCCTAGTTTGCTTTTCCTACGATGTGCTGGCTAGGATGTGTTCAGTGAGTGTCTCTGGCCATCCTCTCCTTGCTGGGGTCTTGGTTTGATCTGAGCCCACGGAAAGATCAGGGGCAGGCGCTGCTCAGATCCTACCTCCAGAGTGTCCCTGTGTGGCCGGAATTGACCCTGGCTGTAGAGTAGGAAGATCGGACTTGGTCGGCTTGGTCAGGCCTCTGGAGACACCCTGCCGCTCTTCCACCTTCCTTCAGCCAGTTTCCACGTCTCTGGTGCTTAGAGATACCTGAGGGAGGCAGCCAGCCCGGTAAGCTGGGACCTGGCGCCCTTGGCGCGTCCCATCCCCAAAGAGCCCCCAGACCCCTGACACCCTTCTGATCCTAGGTATCACCAGAGAGTGCTGTATATTGACATTGATATTCACCATGGCGATGGCGTGGAAGAGGCCTTCTATACCACAGACCGGGTCATGACTGTGTCCTTTCATAAGTATGGAGAGTACTTCCCAGGAACTGGGGACCTACGGGTGAGAACTCCCTTTAGGGGCCAACCACCTCAGCCTCACCTGCCAGCTCTAACTCTCCTATCCTATGCCACTAAAAACCACTTCCTGCCTCTTCTGCCATTTAGAACACCACACTCCAGTCTGGGGCACCTGGCACAGTTTCCTTCCTTCTGGAGGAAGGGAATGATGGTACCCACGGGGTCAAGAGAAGGGTGGAAGTCACCTGACACATACTTTCCTTCTGGCCACAGCTGGGTTGCATCGCACTATTCTTATATTCCGTAAAGCTTGTGTGGGGCTAGGGATTAGGGCTCCTGGATCATCTCAAGGGTTCTTAACATTTTTAGGTCACCTTCCCCTTTGGCCATATGACTCAAAGTGATGGACTCTCCCCAGAAAAGCATATAAAATAATAGTAAACAGACATCTTCCCTTGCTGAAATTACTCAATTGAACTGTTTCATCTGCTCTCTTAGAATGAATACAGTGAAGTCGGATATTTGCCATGCTGGTAGCCCTTTGGTGAAAAAGTGGCACTAATTCAGTTGTTTGCTAGAGCAAGCATTAGAATAAGTGAGCATTTACTATTTTGAAGTTGGTCAGAAGAAATTCCCCTCTTGCTTCCCTCCATCCCTCCCTAGAAAGGAGCGAATCAGGGTAGAGAAAAGGGTTGTTAGAGGTGGGTGTTATTTCTGTGACCCAGCTGTTGGCCAGCTCTAAACCAGTCCAGAGGCAGAGATCTTGTGCTCTGGGATAAAATATTCAATCTCTGGCCCAATAAACAGCTTGCAGTCTCGGTGCAGGCTCAGTGATTCGTGCAGAAATGTGAACTAAGCTTGTCATGAAGGGAAAAACTAACTGAAGTCCCCTGCTCTGTCCTGGCCCACCTCATGGGCTCAGCTTGTATCTCTGAGAACTACCACTTCTTTCCTTAGCCTTGCACCCCCTATCTTTGAACTCCCTCCTAGTTTCATCTTTCAGTTTTACTTTAATGTCCCTCTTGATTAGGATATTGGGGCTGGCAAAGGCAAGTATTATGCTGTTAACTACCCACTCCGAGATGGAATTGATGACGAGTCCTATGAGGCCATTTTCAAGCCGGTAAGTGACTTTATCCACCCCTTGGGCTACAAGTGGGATTGATCTAGGGGAAGGGTAGCCAAGTACCTCACCATACCTCAGGAGTCTCACCTCGCTATGGCTAACTGGGAAATGAGGTATTTCAACCCAGGATCATAGGGTGGTCAGTTAGGGGAACCAAAATCGTTCAGTATTTGTTGATGTCTTCTGTTGATTGGGCCCTCTACTGGATACAAGAATATCTAAAGTATAATCTTTGTCTTTACAGTCTGTGATAGAGGGCATACCCAACAGCATGTGACCAATATTGTTTTATATCCATTTCTTTGGGGTCAGTGCCTAGGACAGTGGTGGAGAACCTACGGCGTGCATACCACACCCAGCTGTTTATTATTATTGAAAACTCTTAAAGATTTGCCAACACTGGTCTGGGAGATTGTTGTGTTCTTTTGGTGGTGTTGCGTTTCTTGGGTTCAACTCGGATCAGACTCGGGACCTTGAGCTTTCGAGGCAGGCACCGGAACCACTGAGCTAAATTCCCAGCCCCGCTAGGTTTTTCATACTCCTTTTGCCTTATTTGATATCTGTACATTTGAAGAATAGGGACTTATTCCAGACTTTGCAGACTGGCTTTGTCTGGGAAAGCCCTTCTAGATATTTGAGGAAGGCTGTCTGGCACGCTCTGCAAGCACGCTTGCTGCTGGAGTCCTCAGGCAGGCTGGCCTGGTGCCTGTGTTTTTGAAGGATGAGCAGGAGTGATGAACTGCTGCTTGGGTTGGGGAGAGGGTTGTCAGGGGTGAGTTCACAGAGGTGGTGACATTTGAGCTGGACTTTGAAAAATGAGGTACCCATGTGAAGAAGGAGGTGGGGACTGAAGGGATGGGATTTGGCAGAGGGGACAGCACCAGCAGAAGTAGAGATGTAAATATGGAGTGACTTGTGGGCCAGTATGATGTGGGAGAAGGTAAAAGGAGGTAATAGAAAATGGATTTGGGGGTCCATATTTCAAAGGAAGGCTTCAACACCATGCTTAGGAGTTAAATCTTTAGGGCTGGCGATTTAGCTCAGTGGTTCCGCTGTCTGCCTTGCAAGCACAAGGACCCAAGTTCAATCCCCGGTACCAAAAAACCAAAACAAAACAGGAGTTAAATCTTTATAAGCATTGCGAAACTATAATAGAGTACTAGTCTAATAGGGTCAAGTAGTTACTCAGCAACAGGTACCTACTATATGCCTAGTAGTAACTGTGACAGAAAAGTCTGAGACCATTCTCTGTCCTCAGTAAACTAGACTGTAGTTATAATACTACTGTATACAAAAGTAAAGTGCTTCCTCTCGAAGGCCTAAAACCTATAAGGCAAATGAGTAGGCCAGATGGAGCCAAGGATTGAAAAACTTCCTAAAGGAAGTGGCACTGGAGCTTGGGCAGTGAAAGAAAGGAAAGATTAGGGAGTTGACAGGAAGGCCATTCTACGTGCAGGGTTATTGGAGCTAAAAGTGTCTTAGTCTTTCAAATTGGAAAACTCCCTTCTCTATACCACACAGCATGAAGGCGAGTGGGAAGGTAGGAGTGGATGATAAGGAATAGAAGAAAGTGCTGTGCCCACCCCTGAACCTCACTTAGCTTTTCTTGAGGTTGATGGTGACCAAGATGTGTCTTTTTAGGTCATGTCCAAAGTAATGGAGATGTTCCAGCCTAGTGCAGTGGTCTTACAGTGTGGTTCAGACTCCCTCTCTGGAGATCGCCTGGGTTGCTTCAATCTGACCATCAAAGGTGAGGTGTAGTACAAGTGTGGGTGGGCAGGGTTTGGCTAAGTGTTCCTCTAACTCAGCAACCTCCTTTCCTCCAAAGGGCATGCCAAGTGTGTGGAATTTGTCAAAAGCTTCAACCTACCTATGCTGATGCTGGGAGGAGGTGGTTATACCATTCGTAATGTTGCTCGGTGCTGGACATACGAAACAGCTGTGGCTCTAGACACAGAGATCCCTAATGGTAATAGCTCCAGGGCCAGGTTGGGCTGGGTGGGCACTGCAATATGTCCTTACGATTTGAGGCCATAGCTATCAGTTTTTCTCTATCCATTTGGGGGCAGGGAGGTGCAGGGTCTCCCTTAGTAGTTCAGGCTGGCCCTGAACTCACTATGTAGTCCAGGCTAGCCTTGAATTCAGAGCAACCCTCCTGCCTCAGCCTCCCGAGTGCTGGGATTAAAAGCTTGCAAGCGTGTGCCACCACGCCCAGCTCCCCCTATCCTTTTTTGAGTCTGTCTCCTCTCCCTCTTGATTTTGTAGACCTTTTTTTTTTTTTGGTACCAGGGATCGAACTCGGGTTCTTGCACTTGCGCAGCAGGCGGCGCAACCACTGAGCTAAATCCCCGGCCCTTCCCTCCTGATTTTGGTTTGGACAAGATTATCAGTGCTTATTTACAGCTTTGGAATTTCTACTCTATAGGGTAACTGAGAAGTGAAGGGAGTACTCATGAAGAACATTACTTAAAAGTGTCCTTGGGTCTTCCCCTTCTAGTGACACATAACCACTAGTGTGGACACTGGAGAATGGAGTTAAAAATACTAAAATTCAGGCCGGGGATTTAGCTCAGTGGTTCCGCCGCCTGCCTCGAAAGTGCAAGGACCCAAGTTCGATCCCCGGTACCAAAAAAAATACTAAAATTCAGGCCGGGGATTTGGCTCAGTGGTTTCACCGCCTGCTGCGCAAGCACAAGGACCCAAGTTCGATCCCCAGTACCAAAAAAAAAAACAAAACTAAAATTCTGTAGGTGCCCAAGACTCCTACTATCAAAGGCTTTCTTTTATTTTTTGAGTCAGGTCTCACTATGTTGCCCAAGTTGGTCTTGGGATCCTATGAGCTCACTGATCCTCCTGCCTCAGGAAGATCCAAGTAGCTGGGACTATAAGCATATGCCACCATGTCTGCCATTCTTCTCTTTCACAGATAGGTGAACAGACCTAGAGAAACCTACAAATGGTTTTCTTTGGGTCCTGTGGTAGCCAGGTCTCTGACTCTTCTCTCCTGCCCCAATCAGAACTTCCATACAATGACTACTTTGAATACTTTGGACCAGATTTCAAGCTTCACATCAGTCCTTCCAATATGACTAACCAGAACACTAATGAATACCTGGAGAAGATCAAGTAAGTATACCACTGGCTGCCCCTCGATTGAAGGTTTTAGGCTCTGGTTTGTCCTGATTGGAGCCTAGCCATCCTCTCTCCTATTGGCCATAGACAGCGGCTCTTTGAGAATCTGAGAATGCTGCCCCACGCACCTGGGGTCCAAATGCAGGCAATTCCTGAGGATGCCATCCCCGAGGAGAGTGGCGATGAGGACGAAGAAGATCCTGACAAGCGCATCTCAAGTAAGACCCAGACGCTTGTACCTTCTCACTCAATAGACAGCTCTGACTTGCCTCCACTGTCTGGCTCACCATTTCCTCCAAGGTGCCTCTAGGTATTAAACCCAGGGCCTTCACACTGAGCTATGTCCCTAGCCCTTTATTTATTATTTTATTTATTTTTATTTTTTGGTACTGGGGATTGAACTCAGGATCTTATGCTTGCAGGGCAGGCGGTGGTACCACTGAGCTAAATCCCCGGCCCTATTTTTATTTTGAGTCAGGGTCTCAGTAAATTGTCCAGGCTAAGCTGGAATTTCCAGTCCTCCTGCCTTAGCCTCCCAGAGTGCTGAGATTAGACATGTGCCACCATGTCCCACTGAGAAATTTAAGTATTGAGTGGGAACAAGTTAGGGAATCTGAGTCCTCCCCCTTCTCTGTCCCTTAACCTGGTGTCTTAGAGGAGGCAGAGGGAAGCACTGGGCATAGATCCTGAGATAAACAGCCCCCTGCTGTCTCACCTATACTTTCCATTCATTGCCTTCCAGTCTGTTCCTCTGACAAACGAATTGCCTGTGAGGAAGAGTTCTCTGACTCAGATGAGGAGGGAGAAGGGGGCCGCAAGAACTCTTCCAACTTCAAGAAAGCCAAGAGAGTCAAAACAGAAGATGAGAAAGAAAAAGACCCAGAAGAGAAAAAAGGTGGGTTTGGGTTGGGCCAGGATTTGGCCCTGGAGGGTGAGGAATCTATGTGGGGCACCAGGAGGAGGGAGCTCCTGTGGGGCTCTTAACTCAGCTCCTTGCGCGTTTTTGTGGTTCCCAGAAGTGGCCAGGCCCACAAAACAATGAAAGTCATTTCTACTGGCTGATTGAGCCTGCCTCTCACATACCACCCGAGCCTTTTTCCCAGCACATCACCCGTTTCCCAGGGGGTTGCCTCCTCCCACTGGGTTCTGGCTCTTACAGGCTGGGAAACCGGTCCAACCTGTTTGTTGCAACAGGGCTCACTGGGAGGACATGGGATGGGTTTTTCTCTTTTCTGTGTCCACTTTGCTGTAGTTTTGGGGAAGGAATTTTAGGGTAAGTGAAGACCTAAACTCTTTCCAGAGGGGCTGCCTTTGGTGATCCCTGCATTTTTCTGTTCTAGAGGTCACAGAAGAGGAGAAAACCAAGGAGGAGAAGCCAGAAGCCAAAGGGTGAGGAAGGAGCTCTCTACCATCTCCCTGGCACTGGAGCATCAGCCCCTTTGTCCCACCACTCTGAGAGGGAAGGCACAGGGACAGCTGGTCCAGCTTACAAAGGCTTCTTTCAGGGGCCAGTCATTCTCTGCAGTTCTAGGCAGAGCTAGGAAGTCCCAGCCCCCAGCAGTCACCTGGACACGCAGGGTGCTGTGGAAGTCATTGTGTCCCACAGTTTTGCCTCAAGGCCTCTGAGATGGGTTATCTTACGCTAGTTTCTGCTCTCTCCACAGGGTCAAAGAGGAGGTCAAGATGGCCTAAGCAGACCTCTCCAGCTCGGGCTTCTTGCCAAGTTCCCTACCTTTCTCCAACCCCTCAGATTTTATATTTTCTATTTCTCTGTATATTTATATAAAGTATATTAAATATAAATGTCCTTAGGGACTAGATAGGAGCCAGGGCCCTTGAGTGCAGGGCAGCTATGCTGAGGGAACTCTTCTAGTAGCTGTCTTGCTCCCCATCCTTCCCCAAGTTTTAGTTTTAAACCATAAAGGGTACAGATTTGGATGGAAGCAATGCAGCCATAAGACAAAATCCTGGCATGCTGAGGGCCTCCTTTGTAGCTTTGGAAAAGGAACCCTGTTAAGTGTTCTAGAAGGGATGGATGCGTCTTCAGGGGCCCCCTGTTCTTTGGGCTCCTAAGGTAACATCAGCCATTTTTAGATTGGTTCTGTTCTCATAACTTCACACTGGCCCCAAGTGAGCTAAGAAACTCACACTGCCCTCTTGTCTTCCCCCAGTTCTGCAGGTGGAGGTTGGTAGCCTAGCTTCATTTTTTTGAGACATTTTCATTTTTGTGAGACTCTTTGTAATAAAATGGTACATTTCTATATTCTCCTGAGCTTGTTTCCTAGCAGTGTCCCTGGGTTGTTCTCAACACTGCACCTCATATCTTTTTTGGGTAACCCACACACACACAAGTACATGAACTTACCTGCCTTCTTAGTCCCGCCCCTGAGGTTTCCACCAGTTTCCTCATCTTACCCCCAGAAGACCACACTCATTAAAGCACCACTAAAGGGACAACATTTATTCCTTTTCCAAATGTTACAGTAAAACCAGGTGGAAGAGAATGGTTTTAGCAATTAGAAAAAAAAAAAGTACAAATCTGGGGTTTGGCCATTAAAAGTTATTTACAACAATGGGGGAGGAAAAAAAAAAAGACAACAAGAAGTTGTTTCACATTACAGACCTCCCTCCCACCCAAAGCCTAATACTTGCTTACCAAGTCAGAAAAGAGACAGTTGATTCACAAGCTGGAGGTTTGAACTTGAGTAAGACATTTATAAAAACCTAGACGGGGTAGTGTCCTCCCCAGCCCAGGTGCCACTAGGCACAGCACAAGAGACTAAAAAAACTCAACATGGCTGGACACTCAGGGTTTGGGAGTGTAAGCACCCCACTTCTGGCTCAGGGATCTGGGGAGCAGGATAAACAAAATCTACTTGGAAAAGAACCGGGAAAAAACCAGCAATTGCCTTCTGTAGGGGAAGGGACAGGGAAGGAGGTAGGGCCAAGGACAGGAGCATTTCACATCACTAACCTAACTTGGGAAACTGTAAGGGACCATCTTTAACTGGCCCTAAGAGGAAGACCAGATGGCTGATGGGAGAATCCACAGGAGGGAGAGGAGAAGAGGGATGTGGCTGGGAGGGGGCAACAAGCCCCTTCCTTTCTGGGCACAGGAAGGCAGCCAGGGCACCAGGTCCAGGCAGTGACCTCACAAGGACAGCACAGTTTTTGCAGCTTAGAGATCACCCACCTGCCCCCACCCAGCTACTCATTCTGCTCAGTGCTGGCCGGCGCAGGGTCACTCTCAGGCCCCGAGGGAGTAGACGGCTCTGCGGCCTGGGGCCCCGCCTCCTCTTCAGCATCTCCTCCCTTGGCGGCAGCACTAGCCTCTGCCCCCTTGGCCTGGGGCTCCTGACTCTCAGGGGTGGCAGCAGCCTTCCCTTCCTGGGCAGTGCCCTCCTCACTGCAGGCACCGATCTCCCCCTGCTCCTGCTCTTCCTCTGTGGGTGAGGAGGCAGAAGAATCCCCCCCACCCTCCTTCCGATTTCTCTTGAAGGACAGGCCGCTCAATTTGAAAGGCTTCTTGAAAGAGAATTTCTTCTTCTTCTTGGGGGTCTCCTTGGGGGGGGCCTCCCCCTTGGCCTCAGCGCCCTGGCTAGGGGGTGCTGGCTCGATGGCATCGCCAGTGGCCCCATCTGCCTCATCTGTTCCGTTCACCGGGGGCGACTCCCCTTCACCCTTGGGGGACAAGTCTCCATTGCTTTTCACGTGGCCATTCTCCTGCAGGGCAGAGGAGACAGTGAGGGCTGGGGCTCATCTCCCCCTCCCCCAGTGCACTTCTGGCCCCTTGCGAGCAACGGGGTCCACCACTCGGGCCTACCGCTTTAGCCTCGCCCAACACTCGGGATCCCTTCAAACATCGTCCTTGCGCCTCACGGCGCGCTGGGACATCGCGGCCGGCAGGAGGCGCTGGGGTCCCGGGGTCCCCACCCCTCCTCCCCCGGGGTGCGCTCTGTATTCCGCGCAGAACCGCTCCGGGCCGCGGATCCCGGGGAGGCGGGCGGGCCGTGCTAGACGACATTGGGCGGGAAGCCGCCCCGGGGCGCTGCCTCTCTGCACCTGGACGGCCTATTTTCTCAGCCTCTGGCTTTGTGTAAACGGCCCCCACCCACCACAGGCCCTCCTCACATCTCGGGCTCCCCTCTTCAAAAAAGACCGCGGGCCACCGAGGTTGGGTCTTCGGGTGGAGTGCTCTCCCTCCCGGGCAACCGCCTCGAGGGCCCTGGGCGCCCCCTTGGCGAGGCCCAGCAGCGCCTTTGTTCCCCGCGCCGCACTCGGGGCGGCCGAGGGGCAGCGCCGGGGGCCGGGGCCGCTAACAAAGAAGGCGGCGGGGCCCGGCCAGCCAGCCCCCCCCCCGCCCCTCCCCTCGCTTCACCCGCGGGGGCTGCGGCGCCGAGAACAAAGGGACCGGGCGGGGGAGGGGGCGCCGCATGTCCCGGGCCGGACAAAGCGCAAGGCCCCGGCCCAGGGCCCCAGAGGGGGCGAGGCGCGAGAGGAGGGGGGACGGGGCCGGCCGTGGCAAGCGCACCCACCTGTCCGTTGGCCTTCGCGGGGGAAGCGCCTGCTGCCTCCTCGGCCGTCACGTCGCCCCGGGGAGCCTTAGAGCTCTGGCTGCCCATGATGGGGGTCTGCTGAGGGGCGCGCGGAGCCGCCCCGGGCTCTCGCCGCAGGGGATAGTTCGGCGGGGTGGGCCCGGCGGGCGGAGGGGTGGGGCTGGCGCCTGAGGGGGAGGGGTGTGTGGGGGGAAACTGAGCTGCACCCTCGCTCCGCGGCGGACCCGCTAGCTGCGCCCGCCACCGCCGCACTCCGCGCCAGAATGCCGCCCGCCGCCCGCCGAGCCGCCTATATATATGCGCCCAGCGCTCGGGGCGGGGCCGGACATTTAAATGAGCGCCCAATCGAGGGGCAGAGGCGGAGTTGGGTCCTGGGCCCCACTTGCGTAGTGGGCGACGCTGGCGGTCTGGTCCCCCCATCCCACCCGACCACAGGGTCAGGTAGGACTCGGGGTGGGAAGGAGTGGCGCGGGTGCCCAGCTAGCTGGACGGGGAGGGCCACTGGCAGTCATTCCCTACCCTCACCACCTCCCTCCCAGGGTGGGCACCCCGCATCGCCAAGGAGCCCCACATCCTGGGTACTACGCTGGCTGCCCCCTCTCTGTGCCCCTTTGAACTCTTCTCAGGGTTCATATGCTAGACTTGTCAGATGGCTGGTCCTGCATTACTCTCCAGAAAATGTGGTTCATAACAGCCTCAGGGGCAACACTGGGTTCAGTGCCCCCTCAGGCCTGGAGCCAGGTCAGAGGTTCCAGTCACTTCCCTGTAGGTCTTCCACGGCCGCAGGGGAGGGGAGCTAACTCGGGGTCACTCAGGTCAGACTAGTGAGGCCCCCGTTCATCATCCCTCCTCTCCTCAGTCCCTTGATGCCTAGTCATCCTGAGCCGGGACAGAGACATTCACCTGCCCCATAATCTACCTGACTTGAGTTTGGTGTCCCCACTCCCAGATCCCCCTGAACAGGCAACAGCTCCAGTGAGGAACTCAACAAACCTCCAACACTCCAGCTCCTGAAGGGGAGGGATGGGGTGCCGCCCAGGCTCCTCCTACATCTGTGACAGCCCTGGGGCACAGTCCTCAAGGCTGCTCAACCCACCTGAGAGCCTGGGGGCAGTGGCAGAGTGAGGATGGCTGGAGATGACCTCTGACCTCTTCCTTTCTCCTTCCTTGGCTGGCCCTGCATGTAGGTGCTCTTGAGTCTTGCTGCCTTCCTTCAGCCCCAAGAGGAAAGGGATGGGGCCTGGAGGAAGCAGTGTTGCAGATCAAGCCAGTGTCCAAGAACAGCTCAGCATGTCCCTCTGTCCCTCCCACGTGTGAGGCCTCCTGGGAGTCCTGAGGCTGTGAGGTGTAGAAACACCCTAGGGCCTGAGAAATCAGGAACTCCTGGTAGATCTGACCCCAGAGGGCCCAGAGGGCTGATAGGGCTTCTGCTCCTGTAAGCCTTCCTTCCAGCCCCCATACTGAGGCTACAGAATACTCTCACCTTCCTTAACAGTGTCCCCCCCCTTCATCTTACAGACTGGTGCAGAATGGGAAGGTGACATGCCCAAGGGCACACAGCAGCCAGTAGCTAAGCATGAGAAAGGCTTTGGAGAGATCTGGGCTGCAGGCTATGAGAAAACCCCTGGGAAGAATTTCCTACTGAAAAAAAAAAATTTCCTACTGAGATCTAGGGCCGCCCAGGGAGAGTAGGAGGCTAGAAGAGCTAGTTTGGGGACATGGATGGGCACCATATTCCCCCCTGCAGCTGACAGTACAGTGACTCCTCCACCCACTACCACTAAGTGATGGGCATCGTGACCCGCTGTCTGTCTTGGGCACAATAGGGAACCCACAATGCTGCCAGGTGGTGCCTGCACTGGCTGGCAGGGCTCAGATGGAGGATGTGTGACTTGTGGAGGGATTGTGGTTAGAGGTTAGGCTTCTGATCACACACTGCCTGGCAAGGATAAGAGGCAGATCTCCCAGAGAATTCCAGAGGAAGGAGGAACTTCAAGACTAAAAATGTCTGAGTGTCCGAGACCCTGTGGGAGCCTGGTCCACAAGGGAGATTCTGGATCCCCACCAGACATCTCAGGAGGCTGGGTAGGGGGCATCTGGGATCCAATCCCTTTGCAAATCCAGGTCCCAGAAGAATCTGACTTCTGAAAAAAGGAAGAGACTTGGGATGCTGGGGGCGCGGGGCAGTGTGCAGCAGCCCCCACGGCCTCCTCTGTCCACACTGTGGCTCCTTCCCAGCTGCTGCCAACCCAGACAATGCACCCATTGTTCTGTGTCTCCGGGAGCCTGTGTGCAACTGTATGTGTCTGTTTCTTTCTGTATGTGACTGTGTGTGTCTATCGCTCTGTGTCTGTCTGTGAGACTTTGTGACTGTGTGTATATGTCTGTGTGACCAGGTGTGTGTGTTTGTGGTTGTACAAATCTGCATTTCTGTGTATTCAAGGGCAGGAGATAACCTTGGTGACATCGGGTGACTGAGAATTTCTGGGTGTGTTGGTGACTGTGTCTGACTGACTGGGTGTGACTGTGAGTGCGCAGCTGGGTGAGAGGACACCTCAGTGTGGGGATGGAAGAGTACCTACATTGTGTGTTCCCACTGGGCAGCTGTGTGTACCTCAGGGGTCACTGAGGCTGTGGTGGTCAGAACCTTGGACATGTTAGCTTTTGCCAAGATGCAGTGACAGAAAAAGGAGGGAGGGAAAAGGACAGATGACTGGGATGGATGGGGGAAGGGAAGCCTCAAGGACCAGAGAATCCATGCTCACACCACATACTCACCTGTTCTGGTTCTGGTGAGACCTCAGATCCTGGCCCTGGGGAATGAATTTCCTGGTGGAATCCTGGGGCTCTAGAGAGATGGGCAGGGCTGAAGGTGGAAGAAGGACAGAAAATAATGCTGCCCCATAGAGGAGGGGGACATTTGGAACCTCTGAGACCCCAGGGATCAGGTTAGATGCCAGGTGAGGTGTGGTAGGCAATACCTAGTCAAATGGAGGGATCTGCCTGTGTGGAGGCTTCACCAGGGGAAGAGACCTGAAAGCAAGGCTGGAGCCTGCTGCAGGTCCTGGGGAATACAACTTGGCCAAGCCCCGTTCCCCATGCCAGGCTTCTCATGTCTTCCTGAGGGCATCAGCTCAAATTGGAGACCTCAGTTCTGACCCAGGTCTGTCTTTTGCTCTGGCTCTGAAAGCTGGTCCTCTCTTCTTTGGCCTCAGTTTACTCATCTGTACAGTGAGAGGGTGGGCCCCTGATTCATGCTCACTCACGAAGACTTTCTGGAGTCCCTCTTTCAGCTCACACATAGGGACCAGTAAGTGGTGACTCAGGCAGGGTTCCTTCCCTAAGGAGTTTCACATCTAGCAGTAGAAAACAACCAATGCCAGGGGGGAAGATAGAGCCGGAAGCAGGGCTCTATGAAGAGCCTGTGGGTACATGAAGAGGGGCCCATGGAGGAAGAGTTAGGAGAGGATAGAGTGGGAGCAGTGAAGGTTTGGGAGATGAGATCCTAGGATTCAGGGACTGGCTGGGTGCAAAGACAGTGGGGACAGGAGGTGATGTTACTACTGCCTGTGTTTCTGTCTTGAGTGACAGCTGGTGGAGGGGACTTATTGCCTGGGGTAGGGCATCAGAGGGGAAAGAGCTTGGGGGAATTGCTGAATTTTACTTGAGTTTGCTGGGCGCGGGGGACATTCAGGGAGAATCAGGAGGTAGCCTGTAGTCTGTATGCTTCAGCACACACACACACCGGATCACATTTCCTGAGCCAAAGGCCAGTGCCCAAAGTCTGACTAGTGACCTTCCAGAGACAACAGACAGAGGTTTTAAATCAGGACTGACCCCAGGAAGTCTGGGCCTCTTGTCAGTGCCGAGAAGCTAGTAACTGCAGCCACGCAGTGCATGAGGTCACCCAGGAAGTACCTGGGCAACAGGAGCACCGAATGGGTGGGGCAGGCAGCTGCAGAGAGGCAGGAAGGACCCAGCAGCCTGGGAACAGTAAGAACCCCAGTGTAGAAGCATGGAGATCCCTGAGCTCTGGTGAGGCTTGTAGAAAAGCAGGAAGGACCAGCAGCCAGCATAGATTGTGTGCTTGCTGTATGCCAATGCCCTGTGCCCAGGGCTCTCCATATATCACCTCAGTGCCTGGTGAGGTGTGCACCATCTTTGTTTCCATTCACAGAGGAGGAATCATACGCAGGGAGGGGAGTGTTGATAGGAGCGGAACAGCAGGTCAGGACTAGTGGAAAGTAGTCTTCAGGAGCTCTGAGAGCACCTTGGCGCTTGCCTAGGCTGGAGGCATCCAGAAGGGTGCTTCAGCTGACAGGAGCAGTCAGGGGAGTCAAAAAGTGGTGGCAGGGCCAGGACCACCACAGCCTGACTCCCAGAAACAAAGCTGCTTCTCATGGGCCTGGGCTTCTTACCAGCCTGCTGGGTTCTGGCTTGGTTGTCAACAGGACCCAGGTCTGCAGACTGCCCACCAATTACAGGCCTTGAATCCTGGTCCAGACCCTGGGTCCCCTCAGGGGCCTTTTACTGGAACCCACCATCCAGTCACCAAATTACAAGGACAGGAATTCTGAAAATTCCCTTTCAGAATTTTAGACCAGCCAGAGCTTCCCCTTCCTGTCCCCTTCCCTTTCCCTGGAGTGTGTGTGGCGGTAGAGAGGGAGTGGCTGGGATGGCTGAGTAAACTGGGTGGAGCCCAGACACAGCCCAATGGCGATGTCTCTCTCAGCTCAGTCCCAAAAGCGCAGAGGCCGGGCTCCCAGCTCACCTCTTCACCTCCCCCAGGCTTGATGAGGTCACCAGAAATTCAACCTATTCAACCCCATTTATCTAGGCTGCTCTGAGCCTCTCTCCCCTTCCCCCCAACTTTCAGTTTCTTTTCAGATCCTGGGTGCCTTTGAGAAAGGAATGGCCAAACCTAGAGAATGTGGATTGTTTATAACTTTCCATTTGAAATCCCCCACTAAGGGGAAGTCCCTTCGAAAGGGAAACTGAATCTCCCTCTCTGTCCAGTCCCTAGCCCCACCCCTTCCTCTCTACCTGCTTGACCTTGGCCTCTTGCCTATCCCATCCCTCTGAGTGATTTGGGCCACACTTCTGCTACCTTTTGGCTTTTAAATTCTTGCCCCAGTGAGCCTCACTCTGGCCGCTCTGCAAAACAGGCTGGGAGCCACTGTGTTGAGACGCTTGCAGCATCGAAGAGCGGGTTCCACACCATGAGGCTCTCTGAGCCTCAGCATCCTCAACCATAAAATGGGAATGGCAAGAGTACCCATTCTGTGCCAGCCATTGGGAGATAAACTGGTTAATATTCCCAAAGAAAGCCCTGAAAACTGAGCCTGGGGTGCAGAGCACCCCAGAGACATTTGATAATGTTCTTGGGGGCCATTATGTGAAATTGTGAGGTCAGGGTCTGTCCCAAACAGTGCAAAACAGTGCGTCCATTCCCTTTCCTTTCCTGTCTGACCGCTTGCGGGGAGAGGGTGGACGGTCCTGAGACAACTTGCGGCCCATCCATCACCTTTCTTTCCAGGCCAAGTGGCAGAGGGACTGATCAGCTGTTCTAAGTATGTTCAGTTGTCCAGGGGAGATTTATTTGGTTTCAATCAGTTCATTAAATGCTAAAGGAATATAATATGCCTTTCCCCAGAACGCGGAGGATTCAACACCTCTGCTCTCTCTTTTTGAACTTACTATGTTGCCCAAGGCAATCCTCCTGCCTCAGCCTCCCAAATGGTGAGATTACAGGCATGAGCTGCTACACCCGACAACCCCTCTGCTCTTAAACCCCTGAAGGACTCTCGAAGTGAGGTGGCCCAGAGAAAATGCTTTAAGAGCCACCTAACACACCTTTCATTTGTGCCCTTTCAGTTACCCCTTTCCTTTTTTGTACTGGGGATGGAAACCCAGGCCTTTACATTAATCTACCTCCCCAGCCCTTTTTTATATTTTACTTTGAGACAGCATCTTGCAAAGTATCACAAGCTACTGCAATCCTCCTGCCTCAGCCTCCCAGTGTGTTGGGATTATGAGTGTACCACCACCTCCAGCTCCTCCTTATATTTGCTTTTCTTTTTTTTTTTTGGAACGAACTCGGGTCCTTGCGCTTGCGAGGTAGCCGCTGAAACCACTGAGCTAAATCCCCAGCCCTATATTCGCCTTTCTATCTGCTTGTACAGGGGGACCTCACATCCCCAGTGACCCTTCCTCAGTGCCCACATTTGTAGGGTGTACCCCAGAGAAAAGATAAAACCCTCAGCCCTATTTCCCTCTTCTCTCCTCAACCCACAGAGCGTCAACTCTATTGGCTTCTAAACTCCTCAGGCTACTTGTCTCCCTCTGCCTTTGGGTCTTTTTTTGTTCTGAGAGAAGGTCCCAATATAGCAGGCTGGGCTTGAACTCATTGATCCTCCTGCCTCAGCCTCCCAAGTGCTGGGATTACGGCAGGCTCCACCACACCTGGCTTACCTCAGGGTCTTTGAACACCATTCCTCTGCCTGGAATGCCTGCATCGTTGCTGAATTTCAACTCTTATCTTAATAACCAGATCAAACCAGGAGCTTTCTAGATTCCCCAGGAGAAAGGAAAGACTCTTCCCCCAGGTACACAGCGTGCCTAGGGGTCCCGCTCAGCACTTCTCACTCTGTATCTATTCAGGTGCTCCAGCCAGGGTCTGGGTGCCTGATGCACCACACTGCCATCTGGGCTCATTGCTCTCCGTGTCTCCACCTCCACAACCCTCTCCCTGAGGAAGACCCTTCCATGCCTTGAGCTGGGCCACACCATCTTCTCTTCAGGTCTCTGCCACCACTCATGCCTCTCCAGCTCTTCTCTATTCTCTCGGCTTCACTTCCCAATAGAAGGTGCTAATTTCTTTCTTTTTTCTTTTGGTGCTAGGGATCAAACCCAGGACCTCATGAATACTAAGTAAGTGCTGTTCTACTTGATCTGTGCCCCCAGCCATTATTTATTGACAAGTGGGGTGAATGGTGAAGGAATGAATGAAGGAATAAAAGAAATGTAGGGCTGGGTGGGGGATTTAGCTCAGTGGCACTGTGCCTGCCTAAAGTGCAAGGTCCTGCCCGGGATTTAGCTCAGTGGTTTTGCCGCCTGCTGCGCAAGTGCAAGGATCCGAGTTCGATCCCCAGTACCAAAAAAAAAAAAAAAAAAAAAAGAAAGTGCAAGGTCCTGAGTTTGATCCCCAGTACAGGGGAAAAAAAAAAAAAGAAATGTAAAATCAAACATGTTTCCCTTGGCTTTAGCCCTTCTAGTGGCTCCCTACTACTCTCTGGAGAGTCTGTACCTTGCATTTAAGGTATTTACTATCAGATCCCCATTACTCGATCCAGCTCCAGGCTTCCAGCCATACTTTGCTGTCCCTCTTGCGTCCCCTCTGCCTGATTGTCCACCCAGGAAAAAGCGAAGCTTGCTGTAGTAATCCAGGCTGGAAAGGATGGGCCTTATTTCGGGCAGCTCTGTCTCATGGTTCCCTCAGTAGGATGGAACATTTTAGTCTGGGAATCCCCGAACTTTTCTCTACACTGCCCCCTCCGCCCGGAACACTGAAATTTGGCTGCTCCGCAAGCCACCTACCCAGTGCTGGTCAGGATACAACTCAAGGGACCTCCCCCACTCCAAGTGTCCCAACCCACCAGAGCACCTGCTGGCCCCCAAGCAGACTAGGTCACTACCTGAGCCCCTTTACTTTGCCTCTGCATGTCTCTGCCTTTCTTTCTATGGCACAGCAGTGGGGATTCATGGGTCGATGGGTGTGGGGGCAGCATCAAGGCATGATGGTGGACACTCCCCAGCCCATGGGTTCAGTCAACTCAGTGTGTCCCTCGGTACACAGAATATCCCCTCAATAAAGCAGAGAGAGGCCCAGAGAGGCAGAAGCTCATTTATTTGGAGTGTGAAGGGCAGGATCTCAGAGACCCCAAGAGGGAGATAAGGCAGATAATCTGAAGACAGGGGGCACTGAATTGTTCAGCACTCCTTCCAGCTCATCCTTGGCATGGTGCAAGTCTGCTTCGGGATCATCATGCAAAAAGCCTGAAGCCTGTGTCCCCAAATCCCTGAAAAACAGACATCTGTGACACTTCTCCTGAACCCCAGGGCACAGGGAGGATCGCTGAGCATGCCAGACAGCCTTAGCTCAAATCTGGCCCTGCCATGAACTAGCTGGTATCTTCCAGCAAGTCGTTGAATGGCTGTGAGCCTCAGTCTCCTCACCTGGGTACAACGGGGATACTGATGGCACAACCCACACAGATGAGGCTGAAAGAAGAAATATAAGCCAGGTGTGGAGGCACACACCTATTATCCCAGCACTTGGGAGGTTAAGGCAGGAGGACTGCCACAGTTCAGAACCAGCCTGGGCTACATAGTGAGTTCAAGGTCATCTGCACTGCAAACGAAGACCCTGTCTGAAAACAAATAAACAACAAAAACAAAAACCAGAAGAAGAAAGAGGAGAAAGAGATGAGGAAGAAGAAGGACAAAATGTACACGAAGTTCTAGCACAGTACCTGAAGAGAGTAAGGATAACATAAATGTTAGTTATATCATTACTGTTTTACCAAGACAACTGGGTTCTGGTTCCAGTTCTGCCACTGTTTTCATCTCTGCACCTGCCTGAGTTTCTGTCCATAAAGTGGGGTGTTGATGGATTAGATGAGATAACGGATATGACAGAGGCTCCTAAAATGAGCAATTGTCTCTGTCCTTTGAGGTTCGCCTCCCTAGGGTTGCCAGGGGTTGTCACCCTCCTGGTGTTGGGTCTACCAGACTCTGTCAGGCAGAGCTAGCTCCCACAGTCAGCACATTTCCTCCCCACTTCCCACATGGCAGAATGAGAGGAAAGGTCTGGGGTTGCCTCAGTGGGGACTGTGGTTAGACAGGAGGAAGGACTTCCTTCCTAACAGCAGGGTGCTGCCCTGGGAAGGAGCCAGAGGTCATGGGACTGATGCTGTCGGGGGAGGGGCTGCATCCAGGGAAATGGTGGGGCCCAGCTCGTAAGGCCAGATTTGGTCATGCAGTGAATGAACGGAGCTCAGCAATGACTTCACTTCCAGGGACTCTGGAACTTAATTAGACTTGCCCCAGGGCTCCCTAGACCACAGAGACAACAGGCAGACAGAGACATGGCAACACGGATTCCACAGGGCAGCAAAACTAGCCAGATGTATACTGTTCCCTCCACCCAGAGGCTGGAAATGGCTGGCCTTGCATCCTCCAAGCCTGGTTTAAGTTGCACCTCTAAGAAAGGACCTCCTGACCAACCTGTGCTCTCGGTCCGCAGTACTGACCCACTACATGTCAGGCACTGTTGTAGACTGTGACCAGAGACAGTCGCTGCTCATCCCATGTGCAGTAGCACCTGACCCAGTCCTGTTCTCCAACACAACAGGCCATTCATCTTTGACCCCTTTTTGGTACCGGGGATCAAACTTGCTTTTGAGGCAAGAGGCGGAACCACTGAGCTAAATCCCCGGCCCTTTTGACCCCTTTTTATGGCCTGTCTCCCCACCAGAGGTGCAAGGACCTCAATGGTTTGTTTCACTGATGTGAACCTAGCTGTTAACTCAGTGTATAAACCTGGCATAAGCCACTAAAACAGGACCTTGATAACTATTTGTTGAACAACACAGATCAGAGGACACACAGAGAGTGCTTCAAAGGGTGTTTCTGACCAGAAATGCACAGAGGCCAGGCATGGTGGTGCATGCCTGTAATCCCAGGACTCGGGAGGCTGAGGCAGGAGGATTGCTGCGAGTTCGAGGCCAGCCTGAGTCACATAGTGAGTTCAAGGCCAGCTTGCACTACATGGCGAAACTCTGTCTCAAAAAACCAAAAAAAAACAAACACAAAAGAAAAAGAAACGCACAGAGATGTGACGAACACAGGAACACACAGGATGATGCCAGGGCAGCTTTCCTTCCCTTCTGTCATTCATCTTGACCACTATGTCTTGGGCTGGAATCACTCCTGCTCTGGGGCTGCAAGCTGTTCCTTGATGCGATCTATCCTGGTTCCCAAACGCGGGCAATGGGCTCAAAACCGCAAAGGTGCAATCTCCGGCTCTGTTTTGCCCTCCCCGACAGCAGCTAGGCCGCGCCCCAGAATCCCCGCCCACCACAACTTGGCCGGCCCCCTACCGGCTCTCACGGGCGCAGGAAAACCAGGTGTCTCTTCCTCTTGCTCTGGAACTGGTAGTTAATATTCTGCCATCGGTGCTTCCAACTGGAAGGTGGGAGCTTTGAGCATACAGGATAGGGGCAAGGTTCCCCTACCTGCAGGTCTTCCCCCATTCCGCTTAGCCCCTTCCTTTCTCCTTTGCCCCAGGCCCGCCCCCTCCTGCGCCGGAGACTGCAATTCGAGGCTCTTGGGCTCTGCCCCTCTCTGGGACTCCTACACCCCGCTCAGCACACCCCCCGCCTTTCCCGGGGACTCCGCACGCTCACGTGAGGTGCGGGCGCGCGCCGTGGCCAGCGGGCCAGCTCGGCGACTGCACATCGGCCGGGCCGGTGGCCCCAGGCAGCAGCTCAATCCTGCGCGCCGACGGCCAGCCCTAGGCGGCGCTGGGTGGGCCGTGGCGCTGCGGACTCAGCCAGTAGTCACCCAGGATGCGGCGGGCGGCGGGCTCCGGCAAGGCAGGGCCCCGGCAGCCGCAGAAACACAGTTCCTGGTCCCAGCTCTGCAGGGGCGTGGCCCGAGGCCTCCTGAGGAGGGAGCCGGGCCGAGATCTCTCGGGGAGGGTGTGACGGGCGGAAGGAGGTGCCGCCTCGAATCGACCATGGTCGAGGTTACTCTTGGTCCATTCAGAGGGGTAGAGGGGGATATTGGAGCGGCCCCCCCATCCCTGCCTTCCAAATTCCCAAGTGCTGCTAGGGCCGTACGCTTTATCCCGTCGGCACCCTCCCTCAGACCCCCTCGCCAGGACAGAAGAAAATTCACCACAAATTGGACAGTCTTGGTGAAGAGCATGGTGTCCAGCCTGCTTGCCCCGGTTTCCCTCTCTTTAATACCTACCTGGGCGTGGAGGGGAGGCCTGAAATCCCATAGGCCTGCTGTTTTTGGTAGGAGGCATCAGTTGGCAGAGGGGGTTGGGGGCAGAGCTGGTCTCTCCTGAGGGGGCCTAGTCCTAGTCTGTCCTGTGCCCGCCCCCCCCCGCGCCCCCCCCCCCAGCTACTTCATTGGGAGAGTAGTCACCCACCGGAGCTTCAGATTCTCCGGCCCAAGGACAGACCTGTAAGGACAGCCAAGGGAGCAAAAGGGCGCCAAGGGCAGAAAGGTCAGCTGCTGGTTGGAGATCCTGGTCCCCAGCCTCCAGCTGGTGGTTATGTTCACTTGGAACCCACACCTCGGAGAGCCTCCTCCCTGACTGCAAAGTTTCAAACACACCTATGTCTAGAAAGAATAGAAAGAATCCCTGTCGTCCTGACCCCAAAGTTTAAAAGCCTTGCTCTAGGGGCTGGGGATTTAGCTCAGTGGTTTTGGCGCCTGCTGCGCAAGTGCCAAGGACCTGAGTTCAATCCCCGGTACCAAAAAAAAGCCTTGCTCTGGTACTCTTTTGGCTAAGGAGAAACAGGTTCAGAGAGGGACAGAGAAAACCAAACTTCCTACAAAGCATGAGACAACCTGTCTATGCCCTTGTCCTGCCTAGAGCATGGGGTTCAGGGCTCAGGGATCAAAGCCCAGGCTGGGCCCTGCTCCCCGACCCGTGGGGATCCTGAAGAACTCACTGGCCCAGCTCCCTTTCCTACAATGCCAGTTTGGGCTATTTTCCCCCAGTGACTCACACTGATTGCTGGAAAGTGGGCAGCTGCTATGAGCCCCCAGAGCCCAGCTCAGGCCCTGGCTTGCCTCCCCGCTGCATTGTGCAGCCATATTTGGGGATCTACTTTTCTTCCTTGGAGAATCTCCTTCCTCCAATCCCTTCAGCTTTCCCTATCTTCAACCTCTCCCTCTTTGATGGCTCCTTCTCATCAGCAAATAGCTTTGCTGTTTTTGAAAAACAGAAAGCCCCCCTTTAGCCCCAAATCCCTCTCCAGCTTCCCCTTCTCAGCCAACATTTTTGAAAAAATTGTGTACACACAGTTCCACTTCCTCACCAGGCCCCTGCAGTCTGGCTTCCTCCCCCATGATTCCACAGAAACAGCTCCTCAAGGTCACCGCTGACCTTCTTGTTGCTAAATTCAAGGGATGCTTGGGAGTCTTTATCTGATGTGACCCCTTAGCAGTGACTGACTTGGACACAGTCAAAAATACTCCTTCCTAGGGCCAGGGATTTAGCTCAGTGGTTTCGCAGCCTGCTGTGCAAGCGCAAGGACCTGAGTTCGATCCCCAGTACCAAAAAAAAGAAAAAAAAAATACTCCCTCCTGTTTGAGATACTTTTGGGCTCTTGTTTTGGGACACTGTGCACTCTGGATTCTCTTGCTATCTTACCAGCTGCTGCATGGCAAGTTTCTCATCCTCTGCTCACTGGCCAATTTGTGGCTTTTCCTGGGCCCTCTACAGTTTGTGCCTGGGAGTCTCATGGCATCCAGTTTGTGTAGAGACGCTTCTGTCTTTCAGCACAGCCCCACCTTATACCTGCCTCTCAAGCCCTCCACAGGACATCCCACCTCACAGCAAACGACCACATTTGCCCTCCCTTCCATGTTCCCTAGCCTGGCCATTTTCCAGTTGCCTGAACTCAGCAGGCTTGGTTTTAGACTCTGGACAACCCCCACTTTTTTTCCCCCCAGTACCTGCAATCAAACTCAGGATCTTGTGCTTGCCAGGCAGACAAGGCACCACTGAGCTAACTCCCTGGCCCTTTCCCCCTTTTTTTAGATAGGGTCTTGCTATGTAGTTCAGGGTGGCCTTGAATTCTCTATGGAGCCCAGGCTGGCCTCGAACTTGTAGTGATCCTTCTTCCTCAGCCTCCCAGCCTCCCTGGGATTACAGGCCTGTGCCACCATGCCTGGTTGTCTCTCCCTTTTGATATTCAAGCAGTTACAAAATCCTGTTCTCTCCAGGATTTATCTAGAATCCTATTGGTTAGCTCCATTTTCACTACCCACACCAGGGCTGGGGATGTAACTTAGTGGTGCTGTGCCTGCCTGGCAAGCAGAAGATCCTGAGTTCAATTCCCGGTACCAAAAAAAAAAAATCATTACCCACACCTGGTCAAAGGCCCCATCACCTTGCACCTGGGGGGCTGCACCGGCATCCTGCATCTCCCTACAGCCACCCTAGATCCCATATGTGACCTTTCCCTACAGGGAAACCAGGGTTGTTCTTCCAAAACATAAGTACAGCGTCTCAGCACCAAGTCACACACACAACATCCTAATCCCAGTGCTGGGACATTCCCACTCCCACGTCTTTGCCTGAGTAATGCTTCTTATCCTTCAGTTCAGGTATCAGTTCCTTATGAGAGCCATTCTCCTTCCCTGACCAGGCCAGGTAGCTTTGCTAGTGCTTCTGCAGCACCACGACCTCACTTCCGTGGACTTGTCAAGCAGTCATTCTCAAGCAAATCTGCAGACTCCTGAGCCCTCCTGTTCCGGGCACTGGGAATGTCAGGATGAATATTACACAGCTCTTGCCCTTAGTTAATTCATAGCTAAGCATTAAACATGGAGCAGCAACATGTGGGACAAGCAGGTGCTATGGGAGGGGATGTGGTCAGGGGAGCCTTATGACGAGTGACAGATGCCTGAAGGGTAAGTGGGGTTCCGAGGAAAGCTGTTCCAGCCAGACACCTAAAGATGGGAAACATGCTTTGAGAGGAGCTGAGTGGTAGTCAGTGTGGCTGAACAGGTGACATGAAGCCATTGGTGAGATTTAAATAGGAGTGACATGGTAGGGTCCTGGTTTCTGTGGATTGGAGGAAGGAAGGAAGGAAGGAAGGAAGGAAGGAAGCAGGGAGATGGGTCCGAGGGTTTCTGGAGGAAACTGATGGCTAGGGGAAGGGCCTTACTCAGTGGGTGGGGGTGGAATCGGGGTACAATGAACTGTGGTAGCCTGGACTGGAGGTTGGGAAAGAGAGGAAATGTGAATGGCTCTGGTCCTCCTGCCCCAAGAGTGGGTGGGGAGGTGGCAGTGGAGCCAGGACACCTGTCTCTCTTTGGTGTCCAACCCCTCGCCTACCTGGTGTCTGATGTCCCCCCGTGGTCTCTCATCCACCCTTTTTTCCCAGAGGACCAGACAGGCTCTGGGGTTGAAGGCAACTGAGATGGGCTAGTGCAAGGCAGAGAGTAGGGGAAAGAGGAAGTTAGCCCGGATGTGATGGGGCTTCAGAGAAAGTGGTATTTAGGGTTTCATCAGAGTCTGGAAATTCCACTGTCTCTGGCTCCACCCCAAGACCCCAATCCTCAGATGCTTAAATCCTGGGGCTCAGTCCTTGGAAATCCTGGCTCCTCTAGGTGCTATAAGTCTGTATCTGAAGGGTCACAGCCCCCTGACAGGTCCTATGATGGTAAGCTGACATCAGTTAGTCAGGTGAACTTCCTGTGGACCAGTCCCTGAGCCTGTTACCTGCATGATGCCATCCAATAATCACCACAACCCTAGAGGCATCACTTGTCCCCACTGTACCTGTGAGCCTTCAAGGGGTTAAGGAACTCGTTCAAATTCACACTGTGAGGGTGAGGCAGAGCGAGGATTTGAACTGAGGTTTGACTGACATCAGAGTCTGCTTTTAACTCCTGTGCTATATTAAGCCTGTCGACCCCATGGTTGATTGGCTCAGTAGGGGGAGGAGGCTTTGTGGGGGATTTGCTTGTGGTTGGGGTGGCTGCCCCCCTCTCATATCAAGCGATGGGAAAGGGTAGTGCTGACGTCAATTGTTGCCGTGGCAATAGAGCAACCCTTTCCCTGCTGTCTCCATGGTAACCTGGGGGGTCCATCTGTACTTCGCCCCCTCCTTCTAAAAAGGGGGTCCCTTAGGGAGGGGCCACCTAATAAGGTATCTGAAAAAGAAGGCAGAGAGGCGGTGATTTGAACAAGCCCTTTCTCTGGGTTCTCCATTGTGCAGGCCCAGAGAATAAGGCTGGGACCTGGAGGTCTGGCACCAGGGTCTGAGGACAGCATACCCCAAAGGATGAAGGGGGCAGCTCCTCCTTTCCCACCCAGGCATTCTTCTGGAAACCCTCAACCCCTAACCCCAAATTCATAGGCCTCTGAGCAGAACTGCTGGAAAACTGACAGAGCAAGATAAGAAGGTTTCCTCAGGTCCCTGCAGGGCTACAGCCCAGCCCCAGGGGACAGAGTCCTTGGCTGGCTCTCTGCTGCCCAAAGGTTGGACAAGCAGCAGCTGGGGCCTCTCCCTCAAGTGGTGGAAGCTTCCTGGCCAGTACTGTGCAGACAGTACTGAAACCTCCCAGCATCATTAGCTTCATTTTCAGCTCTGGAAATGGAGGCTCAGAGAGGCTTAGGAATTAGCCAAAAGTTGTACAGTCAGTAAATGGCAAAGACAGAACTTGAACTCAGAACTGGAGATTAGGCCCGTGAAAAATGGAAAAAGAAACAGGATGGAAGAGTAGAAGAGTAGAAGAGAGGCAGGAGAGTGAAGTGACCTAGGTCAAGCCTGTTGTGGCACCGGGGATTTAGCTCAGTGGTGCTGCCACCTGCCCTGCAAGTGCAAGGTCCCGAGTTTGATTCCCAGTACCAAAAAAAAAAAAAAAAAAGAAAACCCTGTTGTACTACAAAACAAAGTTTAAACCCCTCAGCCTGGTTCCTGAAGGCTTTCTGCATCCAGCTTCTCCTATGTTAACCCATCCCTGGATTCGGGCATTAGGAATGGGCTCTCAGGATGTTGCATGCTCCAGAAAGGTGTTGGTAAAATCCAACTAAATTTCTGGAACTTGCCTTCTAATGTCCTGCCTCTGCGCCCTGCCCACAATGTTCCTGCTACCCAGAAGGCTCTTCCTCTTTGTTCATGGACATTCCAGAGCTAACCAGCCTAAGGGTCTGTCTGGCCCATGGGCCAGGTCTGGAATCTTTGTATGGCAAACCAAGCATGTGGGAGGTGGCAGTAGATTTTCTTTAAAGGAAAGGAGGATTGAGAAGAGGGGGTAAAAAAGAAGAGAAAAAGAATAATGGGGAGAATTCAGAAGTTTGAGGCTGGCAGGCTCCATAGTAGAAATTAGCATTTTGGGACTGCCTAGAAGAGCTTTTACTTTTTATTTATTTAATTTGAGGCAGGGTCTCACTATGTAGTTCAGGCTGGCCTGGAACTCACTATGTTTTTTTGGCACCAGGGGTTGAACTTCGAACCTTGCACTTGTGAGGCACGCACCAGAACCACTGAGCTAAATCCTTGGCCCTTGAATGCACTATGTAGCCCAGGCTGGCCTCAAACTCATGGTGATCCTCCTGACTCTGCCTCCCAAGTGCTGGGATTACAGGTGGAAGAGCATTTTGAGTGGAAATCAAGAAAGCTGTCCCTTGGCCTGGGGATTTAGCTCAGTGGTTTCGCTGCCTGCTGTGCAAGTGCAAGGTCCCGAGTTCGATCCCCGGTACCAAAAAAAAAAAGAAAGCCGTCCCTTTCTGGTGACCTAGGGGAGAGGTACTGAGTGAACTGTACTTACAGCTCTAGGGACAGTAGACTGAACCTGTCCTGTGGGTTATATATATTTTTTCCAACATAAGAATAATACAGACTGATTAAAGCAGAATTGGAATATGGATAATACTTGTTCAGGGGCTGGGATTTAGCTCAGTGGTTCCTCCGCCTTGTCATGGGCACTTCCTATGGATGGATGTACAAGTGTTGAGTCTTCAGACACTCAGGAGTATGTCAACATTGCCCACTGTTTGGGCAACTCTAGGCAAGTCTTTCAAGTCTTAGGTTCTTCACCTATAAATAGGAAGTTAAGAAATGTGGGCCTGGTGACACACACCTGTAATCCTAGTGCTTGGGAGGCTGACAGCCTGGGTAACATAGTGAGTTCAAGGATAGCCTGGGCTACATAGTAAGATCTTGTCTCAAAAAACAACCAAACCAATAAAACCAAAGAAAAGAAGAGAGAAAAGAAACCAGAGCACAAAATGGACGGAGGCAGCCCATTGTCCCTCCAACAAAGCCAGAATTGCCCAGGGTCACAAAAAGGCAGGTAGCAGAACCTAATTCTGGCTTGGGCCTGGTGTGGGTCTCTGTCTAAAAATGCCCACCTTTCCGTCCACTCTAATCCTAAACTCCCATGGGTCACCAGCACCCAGCACAGTAATTCGAATTTCACTGGCGAACCAATGACTAGGAAAGGGAGATGGACAACTGCAGGCCCCAAGAGAAAAGTCTGTGCAGGAAGGGGTCCAGACCAGCAAGAAATGGGGGGAAGGTGGGTGGTGGGGAGGCAACCTCGAAGGGCAGGTCCCAAGGGAAGAGGCAGCCCAAGGGAGAGTGTTATTGGATGGAGCGAATTTTGGTGGGCTTTGATACGACGGACAGACAGACGTACATGGCCAGTCCGGGATGGAAAGAACAGTTTATGCTGTACTTTATTAAAATGTGCATCATTCTTTTATTTTAAAATGTGCATCATTGTCGCGTGCTCGGCGCGTGGGGCCTCGTCCCGCCCGGCTCCCGCGGAGCCTTTGTGCACAGAGGTGCTCAGGTGTCGCGGGCCCGCGGGCTCCCGCCCATGGCCAGGTAGACGTCGATAGGCACGTGCAGCAGCGTCAGGCAGTGGCAGCCGGGGCAGCGTCGCAGCGGCCTGGGGAAAGCGGCGCGCCACACGGGGCGCTGAGGCGCGGGTCGGGCCCATGCTGTTGGGGCACACCGGGGAGGCACCTGGGGTCCTCTGGGACTGAGGCGTGGATCTGAGGACCTGGGATGGGAAGTGGGCTGGAGGGCGAGGCGCCGGCCTCACCTGACGGGGTTGTGCTCAGTAGCTACCGGCTCCGGGTTATCCTGGGACTCGGGGGCGGCGGCAAGGCCAGGAGAGTCTCCGGCCTCAATGGGGAATCTTCGACCCTGCGGGGGCTCCTGGGCACACATGTCCAGGCCCCGGGGCACTCTGTGCGGGGAGTGGCCGTCAGGCCGCTCTCGGGCGGCCGGGCGCCCTCTGCCTGGGCCTGTCCCCGGGGTCGCTGCACACCTGCCGGAGGCCGAGGCCGGTCCCAGGCTGGAAGCGGTTGCCGGAGCCTTGGCCACCGGAGGTCGCTCCGGTCCAGGCGGAGCCGGGCAGGTGTCGGCTGCTCGCCCAGGCCGGGTGGTGGAGGGGGAGGGCTGCATTGTGACCCGTGCATCGGCACTGACATCACAGAGCCTGTTCCGCCCGCCAGGGAACCCTCGCTGCCCCGGGCTACTCTGGCACTTAGCGCGGGGACTCAAGCTTGGGTGCTGCAGGCTCAGGCTATGGCGCCTGGCGACCGGATCACGCAGGCCCTCAGATCGGGGCGTAGGAGGCGGTGTCCACGAGGAGGAGTCAGGCATCCCCGGCCTATGCAGACACCGCGGGCTCTGTCCCCAGCTCCACTCTCTCGGCCTGCCTCGGGGAGTGGTGACTTAACCAGTGCTAGGCTTGGCGGTGGTAGGGCCGCTGCCCATTTTGGCAAGGGTCACACAGTATTTACATCACAATTGGGCCGCCTGTTAAAAATGTCTAGCCCTTTCCCTCTCCACCACCCGCGGCTGTGTCCGGAGGAGAATGTTCTAGCTCTGGGTCCGCTCTGGATGAAGTCCTTGGGGGAGAAGAGGTGCAGGCCAAGGGCGATGGTGAAGTAGAGCTGCCTCACTGAGGCAGCATGAGCTGAGAGGGTGAGAAAGGAAGGAGGCACCAAGACAGCATGGAGGACTTTCTGCTCTCCAATGGGTACCAGCTGGGCAAGACCATTGGGGAAGGGACCTACTCAAAAGTCAAAGAAGCATTTTCCAAAAAACACCAAAGAAAAGTGGCAATTAAAATTATAGACAAGATAAGAGGGCCAGAAGGTGAGCTGGGGCCCCTTTGGGGAAAGGGAGGGCTGGCTGAGGTAGGTGGGTGCTTCTTCCCCAGAAAACTCTTCCCTCCCCTTTAGTCAGCAGCCACGGAAAGCAAGTCAGACTATGGCCCTGAGGTAGGTCAGTAGGGAACCGAAGGATGGGAGTCCAAGAACATCACACCTCAAACCCAAGAAGAGAGCACAAGGTGAAGGGCCCTGAGCTTTTCCTATTCCAGGAGGGAACAGACACTGGCAGCAACCATTGGCAGGGCTGGCAGAGGGCAGGGACCAGCACCAAGGCAGGTGGAGATGCGCAAGAAGGGGACAGGGTCCTGGGAAGAGTTGGCTTTCCACCCTGTGGGCAGATCAAGCCTCCCCAGATCCAATGGCTTTTTTTTTTTCGGTACCGGGGATCAAACTCGGGTCCTTGTGCTTGTGCAGCAGGCAGCAAAACCACTGAGCTAAATCCCCGGCCCTAGGCTTTTTTTTTTTTTTTGGTACCAGGGATCCAACTCACAACCTTGGCTTGTGAGTCAGGCGCAGTGCCACTGAGCTAAATCTCTGGCCTGTTTTTTGTTTCTGAGACAGGGTCTTGCTATGTAGCCCAGGGTGGACTCAAACTAGGAGCAATCCTCCTGCTTCAGCCTCCCGAGGGCTGGGATGACAGGTGTGTGCCACCGCCACCAGGCTCTGAGACCCAATGGCTTTGTCTAAGGTCCCCTGATATCCATGGTCTCACAGACTGCTCACAATCCCTCAAGTTGGCAGGGAGTAGATCCTTTGAATATATATTAAGTACACAACTAGTAGTGAATATTCTTTGTAATGTCCAAGAGACACATATGAAAACTTATTTTTTTGTTTTTTGGTACCTGGGATCGAACTTGGGACCTTGTGCTTGCAAGGCAGGTGGCAGAACCACTGAGCTAAATCCCCAGCTCCTCTGATCTGTTTTTGATAGAGGGTTTATATAGTCCAGGCTGGCTTTGAATTCAGAGCAACCCTCCTGCCTCAGCCTCCCAAGTGCTGGGATTACATTCGTGTACCACAAGGCCAGGCTTGGGCCCTTCTGATCTTGCTAGTTTCTCTCCTCCCCTTATTTCCTTAGAATTTATCCAGAGATTCCTGCCTCGGGAGCTCCAGATTGTGCAAACCCTTGACCACAAAAACATCATCCAGGTATATGAGAGGCTGGAGTCCACTGATGGGAAAATCTACCTGGTGATGGAGCTGGCTGAGGGAGGGGATGTCTTCGACTGTGTGCTGAATGGAGGGCCACTGCCCGAGAGCCAGGCCAAGGCCCTCTTCTGCCAGATGGTTGAGGCCATCCGCTACTGCCATGGCTGTGGTGTGGCCCACCGGGATCTCAAATGTGAGAATGCCTTGTTGCAGGGCTTCAACCTGAAGCTGACCGACTTTGGCTTTGCCAAGATGTTACCCAAGTCACGCCGAGAGCTGAGCCAAACCTTCTGTGGGAGCACGGCCTATGCGGCCCCTGAGGTGCTGCAGGGTATTCCCCACGAAAGCAAGAAGGGCGACATCTGGAGCATGGGTGTGGTCCTGTATGTCATGCTCTGTGCCAGCCTACCTTTTGATGACACAGACATCCCCAAGATGCTCTGGCAGCAGCAGAAGGGGGTGTCCTTCCCTCCTCATCTGGATATCTCATCTGAATGCCAGGACCTGTTCAAGCGGCTCCTGGAAACAGATATGACCCTCCGGCCTTCAATTGAAGAAGTTAGTAGGCACCCATGGCTAGCAAGCACATGATAAATGTAATGGCAAGTCCTCCCCAATAAAGTAGGGGGAGAAAGCAAACCTAAAATCCGCTTCTAAAATGGTGATATATATTTTACATTTTTACTTATCCTAAAGTTTACCTACACCCTCCCCAGACTCGCTGTTCTTTCCCTCTAAAGATCTTCATGGCACCAAGGGCCTCATTCAGACTTCTTTTTTATTACCACTGGCAAGTGATTTTCATACAGGTGTTTAAAGTTAATTAAATTAGACCCCAGAATCATCCATACAGGGAGAAAAATGATCAAGAGCAACTGGAACCACGATTGCTGCAACTTCCTTTCCAAATAAAAGCAGAAGCGTTGGGAATGCAGAAACGGCCTCTAACTCCTTGTGTTGGTGAGAGGTCTGTTGGGGCCCCATCCCTTCCTCCTTCCAGAAGCCAGGCTGAGTCTGAGATGAGGACCAGGGACTTCCTCAGGGCCAGGCTGTATCCCCACCTGTGCCTCAGCTCCAAGTGGGAGGCCACCCCTGCAGTGTGTGCGTCCTGCCCAGGCTCCAGTGTGGCTGCCCCAGGGGACACAAACAGATCCCCAGACACCTTCTGGCTTCTGTTGGATCTCTTTAATGTTAACGCCAAGTCTGCAAAAGGTTCAGGACAAAGTTCTTTTTTCTCTCCTTTTTAATTACAAAACTAACAGCTGTTAGAATTTTTTTTTTCTTTGATTTTTTTTTTTTCCTATTTTCTTTTCCCGGCTACAAAATACTCTGGGGAGATGCATTATAATTTAAAATATATAATATTGCACAAACAACCAAAAGGTTAATTAAACTAAAGAAATAATTACAAAGAGAAAAACCCCGTCCCATCAGAAAGAGACTCAGCATTCTCTCCATCCTACCCCTCACTGACGGTCTGAACCGGGAGTGCCCACCACTCTTCGGTGTCCCTGACCACCATCCCTCTTAGTCACTGTGGACACAGCTGCTATGTACAAGAATCAGCAGAGCAGCACTGCGAAGCACCAGGGTCTCCAGGAATCTCTGTGACCCTCACTGCCCCAAGAGAGGTGCAGCTTCACCAGAGTGCAGGGTGAGAGCCACAGACTGGCTCTGTCTCTAGGAAGGGAGCCTTTGCAGAAGCCTGCCAAGTGCCAGGGCGTTTCCCCAGCACGTCCCCTCTGAAGCAGAGGGGAGAGGCAGAGAAGCTGGCCTTTCCAGGCTATAAGTGGTTGCCTTTGCTCACTGCTCCATACTGCTGGGAGCTGCCTTGCGCCCTAAGCTACAGGGGAGTTGAGGTGGGTAGCGCTTGGACCAGGTATTCTGCCAGGCAATGCACAGGAGGGCCTGAAGTGGCCTCGTCCCCTCTTGGGGAGAAAGAATTGCAAGAGTGGACCCTTACAGTGGCACAGCTGGGCTAAGGACTTGGGTGCATCTGACATGAAGAAGCCCTGGAAACTGTGGGGGCATCCCCATGTGGGCAGAAGAGAAGGAAGGAGGTGAGTTCTGGCTTGGTCTCTAGATTCTGAACCCCGAGGAGCCTTTCCAGGAGTGGAATATGGTAGAAGGGGGAGATTCCCAAGAGAGGCAAATTTCCCAGAAATGAGTGCCTCTTACACACTGGAATAGGAATCAAATTATGCTTGCCCACCCTGTTTAACCAAGGGCAGGTGGCACGGCGTCCTTGCCTGCTTAGTAGTGGACAATGTATTGTCTCTGCTTCCTTGAAGAGACTGGTGGTTAAACTTCTGTCTGCACGCAGAAGGGCCAGATTTGTCCCTGGGACTTTGCAGCAAGAGTCCCCAAGAGCAGTGGGGGTTCAGTGGAGAAATGTAGGCTGTCGGTGAGGGCGTGTCATCCCCATAGATTATCCTAAGGTTGGCACAAGTCAGAGTTCTGGACTTGGATTTAGAGAGCCCCTTCCCAGGTGTGAGCAGAGGCCAAAGGGCCAGCAGGGAGTCACCAGAAACTGTGCCCAGAGCTTGGGATGGCAGAGGCCATTTGGGGGACATTCTCAGTGTCATCCTGGACTGGGCTGAGATGAGCCAGGGAGGTGGGAGGTATCGTGGTGGGGGAGCTGCTCACCTTGGCTCCCCTTACTCCCAGTCCTCCCACTCCACATCTTCCAGCTGCAAATGAGAGGGGAACAGAGAGCACAAACACACACTTACTCCTTTGTGTCCAGCCCAGACCCAACCTCCCTGGCTGAGCAGAGCTGCCTCCATTTCTGGGTTGATGTCGCCAACTCCTACCCTGGGCCATACCCTGTCCTGCCGTGAGAGTGAAGCCTTAGTCTTAAGGAGTATGTGTGGGGTGCAGAGCTGCCTCTCCCTGGGGGCTGGGCTTGCTATCCAGCTGATTATTCAGACCCAACGGAAATGCTTCCACCACCAACACTGGACTCTGCCAGGGGATGCCCTGCCCAAGGAGGGAACATCGAAGTCCCCTGAGGACCTATCTTCCACTGAGCAGATTAATGTCATGCCTGTGAAAGACAGAGTGCCACTGTGACCAAAAGCAGGGCAGCAGTGGCCCATAGGTGCTTGGAAGATCTTCACAGGGCCTCAGTACTCTAATGCCCAGCTGAAGTCTCCCCAGAGAATGTTCCTTTACCTTGTAACTCAGCCTGCTGTCAGCCGCTCCCTAGTACAATGGGTTACAGAAGGACTCTGTTAAGGTATATGTTGTGTCAGGTTTTTTGTTTGTTTGTTTTGAGACAGGGTCTCACTATGTAGTTCAGACTGGCCTTGAACTCATCATGTAGCCCAGAGTGTACCACCATGCCCAGGCATGTGTCAGGTTTTAAAGAAGCCTGCAAGCTAGGTGTGGGGCACATGGCTGTAATTCCAACACTGTGGGAGGCTGAGGCAGGGGATCACAAATTCAAATCTGGGCAATTTAATCAGACTCAGTCTCAAAATTTAAAAAGGGCTGGGAATGTAGCTTAGCATAAAGGACTTGAGTTCAATTCTCAGTACTAGGGGCACAATGGTACATGGCTATAATCTCAGTGTTCTGGGAAGCTGAGGCAGGAGGATCACAAGTTTGAGGCCAGCTTAGGCAACTGAGTATCTTAGGGAGACCTGTCTCCAAAACAAAACAAAACAAAAAAAGGCTAGAGATGTATATAGCTTAGTTCAAAGGCCCAGTGTTTGTTCAATCCCCAGTTACACACACACACACACACACACACACACACACACACACACACACACACACACACACACGGAAGGTGGATATAAAGACAAAAAGCTAGGAAGCATCTGTGGCATGATAGGGTACCATGGGCTTTCTATGCCCTGGGAAACGTGAGGTCATAAGAAACAAAATATTTTTTCTTCTTTGTGGTACTGGGGATTGAACCCAGGATCTTGTGCATGCTAGGCAAATGCTCTACCACTAAGTGACATCCCCAATCCTTTTTGCTTTTATTTTGAGAAAGAGTCTTGCTAAATTGCCCAGGCTGGTCTTGAGCTTTCTTTTGATCCTCCTGAACTTAGCCTTTTGAGTAGCTGAGATTAAAGGGGTGTGCCACTATACCCAGCCGAAATACTCTGAAGCAGATCATGGCCTCCCCTGGACTATAGTTTGATAATATGAAAAACCAGCTCCTGCGTGTGTTTCTCTAATTTGCCTTCCTCTTGTTTTGGTGATGCTGGCAACTGGACACAGGTCCTTGTGCAAGCTAGGCAAGTGCTCTGCCGCTGCACAACACTTCAGATCAGCACCTGTATTTCTAAGCAGTTCCTTAGGTGATCGGGATGGACACAGAGTTAAAAGTCAAGAACTCTCCCATCCATCTACCACTGAACCAATGGGAAGCAGCTTGCTGATGACAACTGTCATGGGCTTACTCGGGAGTGGGGGCCAGCGCCCTTCCTACAGCCGACACCTGGTGGAGAGGGTTCTCAGACCCTAGCATCATGCGGCTGGCTTGCCTGTGGCCAACCAGACTCACTCACCTCACCAGAGGCGTCCACTTTGGAAAGGGCCATTTGTACTTCTTCTTCGGTCATGTCCAAGTCAAAGTCCTTCTCCCAGTCCTCACTGATGTCCGTGCTTGAGCCTGGAACCATGAGCCAGAGCGTGAAATGCAGGAGGGGGCAGAGAGAAGGAACTAAAGAGGTTTAGTTGGGGTGACAGCAATCTTTAACAGGGATGACAAGGTGCAACAAAGCCTCTGTAATCTACTTTCATTCTCGCTATGCAAGCTCACATTTAGGAGTCTAAGAAAAATTCCTGGATTTAGTAAAAAAATTTAACCTTGCTGGGGATTTAGCTCAGTGGTTCTGCAACCTGCCTCGAAAGCACAAGGTCCCGAGTTCAATCCCCGGTACCAAAAAAACCCAAAAAACCCCCGCAAATGGGCTGGGGATTTAGCTCAGTGGTTCCACTGCCTGCCTTAAAAGGACAAGGTCCCGAGTTCGATCCCTGGTACCAAAAAAAAAAAAAAAAAAATTTAGCCAAAGGATGTTAACTGTTGTGACTCAGAAACAATCTCAAAGTCCACTGATAGAAAATTAGAAAAAATGATTACATGATGGAACATGATGTGGCTTTTTTTGTGGCACTGGAGACTGAACCCAGGGCCTTCACATTGAGCTACATCCCTGGCAGGTAAACTTTTTTTTAAAGACTAAGTCACTGAGTTGTTCCAGCTGCTTTCAGCTTGTGATCCTCCTGCCTCAACCTCCCCGAGTGCTGGGATTACAGGCCTGTGCCACCACTCCTGGCTTGATGTGGTTCAAAGAATTTTATATCCATGGCAAAATATTCTTAAACTATTAAGTGAGGAAAAACCAGTTTACTAAAGAGTGGAGAAGCTGGGTGTGGTGGTACATGCCTATCATCCCAGCTACTTGGGAGGCTAAAGCAGGAGAATCACAAGAGGATGACAAGTGTGAAGCTAGCATTGACAACAAAGTGAGATTCTGTCTCACAAAACAACAACAACAACAACAACAACAACCACAACAACCACCACCACCACCGCCCTACGTCTGGTGGTACACCAGCACTCTGAAAGGCTGAGGCAGGAGGATCACTGGGAGTTTGAGGCCAGCTTGGGCTACATAGTGAGCTCAAGGCCAGTCTGAACTATATAGTGAGACCTTCTTAGAAAAAAACCAAAAACCAAACCAAAAACACCCCACAAGGGCTGGGGAGGTAGTTGAGTGGTAGAGGACTTTCCTTGCTTGTAGGAGACCCTGGGTTCAATTTTCAGCCTCACAAAAAAACAAACAAAAGAGAGTAGAGCATTCTGGCCCAATGGCCACAGGGAGCCACAGAAATCTACCAGAAGCAACAAGGATCCTCTTCCTCCTCATCCCATTCTACCTGCACTGACCTGGCTCCTCGCTCCTCCTGAGTCACCAGGCACACCCACCTTGGCTAGTAATTCCCTGTACTGGGAACTGTTCTTCAGTTATCCACAAGGCCAAGTTCCCCACCCACTGCGTACCTCTAGCAGATTTCACCTTCTGTGTGTGGCCTACCTGAGTAGCCTATTTTAAATTGGAACCTACCCCCTTTACTCTGCTCTTTTTTCATCGTATTTATCAATTTTTAACACATTACATCAGATTTTCTATGCTTTTTTTTTGGAGACAGGGTCTTGCTATGTAGTTCAGGCTGGCCCTGAACTCACTATGTAGCCCAAGCTGGCCTCCTCCTCCTGCTTCTGCCTCCTGAGTGCTGGGCTTACAGGTGTGCACCACTACACCTGGCAAGTATGCTTATTGTCTAATTACAAAGGAACTAGAATGTGAGCTCCAAAAGGGCAGGATCTTTGTTTTTTTTGTACAGGCGATAGAACTCGGGACCTTATGGTTGCGAGGCAGGCATGTGCCATTGAGCTAAATCCCCCGCCCCTGATTTGTTTTCTTTTTTTTTTTATGCTGATCTGTTTTCTTATGCACTCCTAGTGCTTAGGACATGGACTTGGCACCCAATAATGTTTTTTGGGGGGCTGAGGATTTAGCTCAGTGGTTCTGCCACCTGCCTCGAAAGTGCAAGGTCCCGAGTTCAATCCCCGGTACAAAAAAGAAAAACAAATAATAATAATAATTTTTTTTTTTTCCATAACAGCGATCGAACTTAGGACCTTGAGCAGCACCCAATAAATATTCACAGACCGTTTTTCTAAAATAGTGGTTGGCAAACTATGGCCTGTGGATCAAATCCAGCCTACTGCCTTTCTGGGAATAAACTTTTGGAACACAGCCATGTCCACTTGTTTACATGTGTCTGTGGCTGCTCTCATGCAGCAACAGCAGGGCTCAGCAGGGTCAACAGAGACCATGTAGCCCAAGAAGTCTACAGTGTGTGTGATCTGGCCCCACACCAACCGTTTACCAACTCCTGCTCTAGGTGATTCTAATGCCAGCTACAGTGTGACCATCACTGCTCTAAACATTCTATCTGGATATGACTTATAGGCAATATTAAAAACACATAAGTGAAAGTTATCAGTAAGAAGCAAAGTACACCTGGGTGTGGTGATGGCTTGTAATACAGGAAATCTGGGAGGCTGAGGCAGGAATATCACAAGTTCAAGCCCAAATGAAGCAACACAGTGAGACCCGGCCTCAAAATTAAAAAGGCTGGGGATGTAGCTCAGTGTGAAGCCCTGGATTTGATATTCAGTATCACACACACACACACACACACACACACACACACACACACACACACACACACACACACACACACACACACACACACACACACACACAGCAGCACACTGCATAGTTCCCCGGCCCACATTCCTCACAAGGCGTCTTCCATTGTCTTCCTGCCACAAGCACCATGGTAAGAACACAGTCTCTGAAGACAGGAAGTTGAATCTACTCCTTTTTCCACTGTATAGTCTTGGGCAAATGATTCTTGGCTTCAGGCTGTTTATTATATAATAAAAATAAAACCCACCTCTTTGCAGAGAACCACCAGAGAGGCATATTAGAATGCAGATTCCCACACCCCTGCTGAGATTCAAGAGGTCTACATGGTGGCCCTGGTTTCTGCTTTATAAAGGTATGTATAACGAGTATGTGGAGACTTAGGCCTGCCAGTTGAGAAAATGACCTTAGAAGTATTAGTGTGAGAACTGGGAATTTAGCTCAGTGGTTCCACCACCTGCCTTGCAAGTGCAAGGTCCCCAGTTCGATCCCCGCTACCAAAAACAAACAACCAACCAAGAAGTATCAGTGTGAAGTACCAGTTACATGCATACCTAGTAAATATTTAACAAATGGAGCCATATTTCTCCTAAAGGGCTTGTCTCCGAGCTAAGTAAAATTTTTTTTGTTTTTTTGAGACAAGTGTCTTGCTATGTAGCACAGGCTGGCCTCAAATTCCAGCTGATTCTCCTGCCTCAGCTTCCTGCTCAGCTTCTTAGCCCAGCAGAGCTAAGTAATTTTGTACATGGTCCCACACCAAGTCACGGAGATCTGTGACTAAGACCAAGATCTTCCGAGCCTGCATCTAAGCCTTCCTGTTCTTGGGTGGCACTCATTTTGCTGGCAGTGCAGCTTCCTGTGGGTCAGAAGCTAGACCTCTGGCTGATTCCTCAGTTACAGGTTGCAGCTGTAGCCATGAGTTTCCCCTAACTCAGTGATAGCGAACCTTTTAGAGCTTCAATGACAACAAACAGCCTGCTGCAGCTTGTGTGCCATAGGTTCGCCACCACTGCCTAACCTCTAGGACTTGAAACTCCTTCAAGTTTGAATGCTGTGGCAGACCTTTCCACAAAGAGAACGAGTTAACATTCCTGGAGCATTTCCACCCTCTGGAGTGGAAATCGACAGTCCCAGTTTCACAAATGAGAAAAAGAAGGCTTCAATGGTAGAGAGAGGGGGAAATCTGGGCGCTCCCTGACATCAGCCTCCTCCCACCATCTTGTCCTGTCACAGGAGGAACATACTAAGATCTCTGTTACCCTGTGCATGTGACAGAGACCTGATTATACAACTTAAGACTTCATGATGGAGTCTGCTTTCTGTCTTGTTTTCAGGTGATTACTAACTTCAAAGCACTGTCACTCACAGCTCATTTTACTCTGTTGAATTGGCTCTCTGCTCCCCTATTCAGGAAATGGAGACAAAAGTAGTTCCCAGATCCCACAGTAACTGGTGAAGTGGGGCCTTCAACCAAGGCCATCGGCCACAGGCCTGCCCCACATTCCCCTCCACTGCCTTTGCTGAGAGAAGCTGAGCAGGTTAAGTCCAGTCTCTTAGATCAGACAGGTTCTGGGACAAAATTCAGGCAGGAGAAACTCTGTAATGACAGGGACCACCTGTGGCCACTCCAAGAGACCCTGTTGGACCTAGAGGACAAGTGCACATCATCCTAGGTTGTAGGTGTAAGAGGGAAAAGAAATCATTCTTCCTAAGAGTTACTCTTTTTGTGTTCTCATTGTTCCAGGCTAGCCCACATCCCTGGCTTCCCCCATCTAACTGCCTACAGTTGTTTTGGGGGTCTTCTGCAGTCCCAGGACCTACTTTCACATGCCCTAGTGCATCGGAGGCAGCACAGCAGCATGGTTAAGCGCCTTCTCCATACCTCCCCTATTTATTATTATTATTTTTTTGGTACCGGGGATCGAACTTGGGTCCTTGCGCTTGTGCAGCAGGCGGCAAAACCACTGAGCTAAACCCCCAGCCCTTCCATACCTCCCTTATAATCTCAACTTCATCTGCCCTTCAACCACAACTGATCACCTTCTTCTTCTTTTTTTTTTTGGTACCAGGGATCAAACTCGGGACCCTGCGCTTTCGAGGCAGGCACCAGAACCACTGAGCTAAATCCCCAGCCCTGGTCACCTTCTTTACAACTCAAAATATAGTTCCCAGTGGAACTTATAATTTTTAACCTTCTGTTTCACCATTCCTCATTCCTTTCTTTGCCCAACTAAGACTCTATGAGCTACCACTCTCATCATTTCTGGCATGTACTTGGATTTTCTTCTTTTCTTCCAACGCTATTAGCTGGCTAGCCTTGAACTCTAGTTAAACCCATCTCCCATCTGCTCTGAGCCTGCACCCAAGCAACTTAACGTAGCTAGGCCAAGGTACGACAGGGCTAATTGGTCTCGTCTCAAATCCTTGACCATCTCCTCAAGTGAACCCTGGTAACTCTCATCCAGAAACCCCACTACACCTGTCAAAACAACCACCTACTCTGCAACTCTAAAACAGGACTATTCTAAATATTTATTGGCTGGGTGACTGATCTCAGTTTCCTACAGTAGAAAAATGGGGACATCAGCACTGATCCCTTAAGGCTTTTGGGAGGACTGAGATATATGCATAGATCTAGACACAGAAAATGCTCAGAGAATGTTCCATCTTATAATTTCTCCAAAGCGGGGCTCTACTCAAATTTCTTCCCTGAGATCCTACATGAAATAATTACCTCCAGTTTTTAGAGGAATAAGCAGAGGCTTACAGAAGATCAGGAGCTTTTCTGAAGTTACATGGCTTATGAGCAAAGTTGGGATTTGAACCCAGAATTATAACCCAGAGCCTGCCCTTTAGCCTCTGGTTTGCTGCTTTATGGCCTCAAACCCAACCTTCTGATTCTAGCTGAAATTGTTAAACTCTCTCTGAGCCAATCCACCTGACTTTTTTTTGTTGTTGTTTTTGTTTTTTGAGACACGGTCTCACCATGTAGTTCAGACTGGCCTTGAACTCACTATGTAGCCCAGGGTGGCCTCAAACTCGTGGTGATCCTCCTGTCTCAGCCTCTCATGTGCTGGGATTACAGATGTGTGCCACCATGCCTGGCTTTGCCTGCCCTTCTTGACCTCCCTCTCCTGGGAGCAATACAGAAAAGGGGGCTTTGGTCATTACCCCTTAGATGTGCCCCATCAACCTGGACTACCACTCCCTAGCCCTACCCCAAACTCTCCAATTCTCTTATGTTTCCTTGGCGCAACACCTGCTGGCTCTCAGTGGTTCCTTCTCTCTTTGAACTCTTCCAGGACAGCACTGTCCCATGCTGCTTTTACACTTCATCACAAAGACTAGAGCTTCTGCCCCTCCCACCTCAGGGTCTCATCAACAGCAGGAGTAGTTCAATGGATGACCTTACGGAATCAGGCAGAAGGAAGGCACTATGGGGCCAGGGATTTAGCTCAGTGGTTTCACCGCCTGCCTAGCAAGCTCAAGGACCTGAGTTTGATCCTTGGTACCAAAAAGAAAAAAAAAAGGAAAGCACTATGATGGGAGACTAGAAACCCTGCAGTTCTTCCTCCTCCTAGACAGGCTCTTCAGACAGGCTTGGGTGGGGTCATTTCCTGTCCACTGCAGCAAACAGTCCCTCACTATGCAGTAGGCCAGGCCTCAATGGCTGGACAAGCTTTGTGGCTGTGACTGGTACTGAGTGTTAGCAATGACAGCATGCATGTGTGCAAGGGAATGGGGGAGGGGATTGTCTCGCTGACAATTAGCAAGTTCTGGAAAGGGATTTGGGAAGTGGAAAAAAGCTGACATCCAGGCTATCCTTGTCCTTTAATTCCTGAAGTTAAAGAGGTTGCTCTTTGACAAACTCAGTATCCAGTCTAAAACTCCATTTACAGATAAGACACTGAAGCTCCATTACTGAAGCTGGGTCATCCTAAGTTCATGGGTGTTCATTTCATTCTTCTTTAAACTAAGTTTTGTGTGCATATTTCATAATAATAACGAAGGCTTAGGGAAACTGAATGACTTTTCTAAGGTTTCACAGGGAACAAGACCCCTTGACATTAACATTACAGGGATTCCTAGCGAGGACAAGCCTGCACTGTTCAAAAGGACAGAAATCCTCACAGCCTGGTAGGTAAGGGCATGGCCTGATAGACTTGGGTCTGAATCTGAGTTGACACTTCCTGACCATGTTAGTTTGAGGAAGTTATTTAACATTTTAGGGCATTTTTTTTCACCTGTAAAATGAGGACAAAGTGCCACGTAACTTTTAATATGGAACCTAGTATAAATGTGATTTTGTTGACCCTAAGACTCCAGAAATTTTGATGCATTCTTCTTTCAGAGAACATGTGCATGTTAGATTTGATGAAATATGGTAATAAAAAGTATATAGCAACTGTCTTCCTCCTCCATATCACAAATGCAAGAAATCTCCTAGGATTGTAGCAAGAGACAAGGAGATACAACTGCCTTATAAATTGGCAACTCCTGCCCCACTCAACCCTTTGGCCTTGGGGTTCCAGACTTACCTTTCTTGCCATTGTTGGAGGGTGTAGACTTCCCACTGTCCGAGTTCAGCTCAAACACCCTTAAGTCTGTGGGCACCTCCTCCCTCAGAGTCTCTACTCTGGCCAGAGGCCTGGGCTCTGGGCCGCTAGGGCGGCCAGCAGGGGTTAGGGACTTGGAGGGAACTGGGGCTGGAGGTCCAGTCTCGCCTTCATCCACGGCCAGGCCCTGTTCTTCCAAAGATGCCTCCAGCAGCTTTTGAGACAGGTTTTTGGGCAGCACTGGCACCTCAAGTACGGTGGCAAGGTTGGCAATCTGCGTCACAAGGGAGATGCTCTCGCTGCTCTCTGAAGGAGTCACCTCTGCTGGGGGCTCAACTGCAGGCACTGGAGTCTCTTCACAGGGGTGAGTCTCCTTCTCAGAGGATGTGGAAGTTTTGGTCACAGGAACCTTCACCTCCTTTGGAGACGTGGGTGAAATGCCCACGAGTTCCTCTGTACAGAGAAAAATGTGGGGGAAAGAGGGCAGTGCATTCTGGCCAACCCCAAGACAACCTTGGAGCTCATGTCCCTCGCCCGACACCATCATGGATCTCCTGCAGACACTCCCTGCTAGTCAAAGTCCCGCCTAGGCACAGGGCCCTGGTGGGTAGTCAGCAATACCACCTAAAGTGAAAAGAGATTAGACAGCCAAAGTTTGAAAGTGGGTCAGTTTTGGGTTCAGGTCGAACTCTACTACATCCTAGAGTATGGCTGGGTAAGCCATTTCACTTTTAACTTACCTCTTCATCTGTAAAAGAGGGATACTGAAGGTGTGGTAAGGACTACATATGTGAAGCTCTCAAGTGTAGCCTGGGCAGACAGTACGAACTTTAATAAAAGTTGTAGTAAGTAACTGTAGTGGCTACAACACGCTTCTCTAAGCTGAGCAGCAGGTAGAGGAAGCTCAACTCCCACCGTAACCCAGGAATTCTCAAACCTGGCTGGGCATCAGCATGACCAGGAGGCTTGTTAAAAATACACCTTTAGGGGCTGGGGTTTTAGCTCAGTGGTTCCGCTGCCTGCCTTGAAAGCACAAGGTCCTGAGTTCGATCCCGGGTACCAAAAATTAAAAAAGAAATGAGACTGTAGGAATGTGGTCAAAGGTGTATTTTTGTTTTGTTTTTTGGTACCAGGGATTGAACTTGGGACCTTGTGCTTCCTCGGCAGGCGCCGGAACCACTGAGCTAAATATCCGGCCCTACAGTCTTATTTAGAAGGTGGGGAAGGCAATCTGGATTTTCAATATGCTCCCCAGGGAGTGTGAAGCAACCGGTCCATCACACGTGATTTTTGCACCTAAATTCGGGGTTTCACCAGCCTTGTAACACTTGACATCTCATCAGCACTGCCTATGCTCAGTACTTACACTGTGTTCATTCTCTACTCTTCGCTAGAGTGACAAAGCTCTCCAGGCCTCTAAGAGCCCCACAGACAGGCGAGTCACTTGTTCATCACATTTCAACGCCTCTTACCTTCTTCCTCCTCCCAGCCAGGTTCTTCAGAGAGGCTCTGTTCTGCCCGCTGCTTCAGGGCATCTCTCCGGGCCTGCTCCTGAGGGTAGGAGAGCAATGACCAGGAGGAGTCAGGACCTCTTCCCCTGGATGTTGGTCCTGAACTTGACACCGTCTCCCTCTTTTACCTCAACAAAGTCCAGCCTTCAAGGCAGGCATGGTGGTACATGCCTGTAATCCCAGCACTCTGGGAGGCTGAGGGAGGAGTATAGCAAGTTCAAGACCACCCCAGATAGCTTAACAACTTAGCAGACCTTGTCTGCAAAGGCCCTGGGTTCAATCCCTAGTATGGGGGGAAGGGATCCAGCCTGTTTCCACCAGGTCTGAGCAGGGACCTCTCTGGGCTAGACTAACATACCTGTTCTAGCTGATGGACCTTATAGAAATACCGATGCCAGAATTCTGAATGGGAAACAGCTGCTGGAACCTGGAAGAGGGAAAATGGAAGTGAGAATTTGGGAGTATTGTATGGGGTCTGTGTCCCCAGTCTTATTGGTCTCCTCCCAGCCATTCTGGATTTCAGACACAGGAGGTAGCTTTGCAGGGTTTGTTAGAGTCCTTCTACCCCCATTTCAGTTTCAGCCAGACCTACCTTGCCCAAGGAGTAAGAAAAGAACTCCCACTAGGCTTGCTGGCCCTTCCATTTCTCACCATTCTCTGAATGCCAGAAGCCTGGCAAATCAGCCTCTTCCATCCAGATTCTTGGCTCAGGACATGGCAGGTCTGGCTGTATAGGGTCTCCCACTGCACACGCCCCGCCCACCTCCTGACATCTCTCGCCTGGAGCCAGCTAAGATCCTGCCGGCTGGACCCTCACCATCTTGGTGTAGAGGGCCCGGATGGAGGGGCTGTCTACAAGAAGCTCTGAGATCTCCCCCTTCTTCTCCTCCAAGCAGAACTCGGAAAGCCAGGTGTCAAACAATTCCAGGGGCCCTGCAGAAGAACAGATGCTGACAGTCAGTTTCCTGGGTCTGGGGAAGAACAATGGACCTAACAGAATGTACTTAAGCCTGGACTTGGACAATGAAGAAAGCACATGAGTTTTTTCAAAGTCATTTGGCCCATGGTGGGGAGGTGAGGTAGGCTGGAAGGGTAGATGGTCCTACTGGGATCAGGGTGTGGGACCTAAATGATCTCCAGAAAGGATAGTTGTCTCCACATCCTCATATTCCTGGTGGCATTTTGGTCCACTGCACCTGGCTGCTGAACCCTCCTCCCACCAAACAGGTACTCTCAGGTCACCACTGGACCCACCTTGCCAGAGCCAGTGCCTGTGGCTCTGTCCACCCTCATGTGACTGCGCTACCATTTCTCACTGGGAGCCACTGCCTTCCTCAGGAAGCTCTCTTCCCTTGGCTTTTGTTCTGAGCTGTTCTTTTTTCTCTTCCTTCCACTTCTCTGGTTGTTCCATCTGAGTCTTCATGGGCTCCTGGTTTTCCTTTGCTTTCCATTTCTTTTTTCTTTGTACCAGGGATCAAACTCAGGACCTTCTGCTTGCGAGGCAGGGGCAGTGCCACTGAGCTAGATCCCCAGCCCTTCCTTTCCATTTTTTACCTCTTCTTACTTTCTACTTTCTCCCAAGATAATCCACATTAAGCCACATGTTTCAGTCCCCTCCTCCCACTGGCCATTCCTGTGTCTCTCTCTGCAAACCAAACTACCTTCCAGGGCTGCAGGTATAGCTGCAAATACAGCTTGCAGTCATTTTTCTTCCCACACAGTTATCCATTGGAAAACAGTGGGCCATCCTAGACTTCTCCCTTATCTACTCACTAATTCTTGTTTTTGAGACAGGTCTCATTATGTAGCCCGGCCTGGCCTTTAACTCTTGGTGATCCTCCTATCTCAGCTTCCCAAGGGCTGGAATTATAGGTGTGTGCCACCATGTCCACTCTACTTGCTCTGATCCCACTTCCTCAGTGTTTCTTTGCACTCCCTACTCTTCATTTCACCTGCCTCTTCCTAGGATCTGGCCTTTCCTTTAACACGGGGATTCCTACCAAGCTCTGAATTGATCTTCCTGTTTGTTTCTCTCTTTCCTTCATCTGTCATAATACTGCAAGAGCTGCTTTACAAAATGCAAAATCTGACCATCTTAGGCCTCAAAATCCTTCGATAGTTCTCTATGGGAAGGCTTTTTTTGTTTATTTGGTTTTTTTGAGACAGGGTCTCACTAGGTAGCCTAGGCTGGCCTCAAACTTGCTGTGATCCTCCTGGCTCAGCCTCCTGAGTGCTGGGATTACAGGTGTGTGCCAGTGCTTTTTGTTTGTTTTTTCGTACCAAGGATCAAACTCAGGACCCAAGGCAGGCAAGGTGCCACTAAGCTAAACCCCCAGCGGAAGGGCTTTTTAAACTAGGATCTACAGATGATCTTCAAAGGGTCAAAGAATCCCATTCTGCACACAAAATTTTGTGGAGAGGAGGCTTGCCATTTTCAACAGGTATTTAAAGGTTTCTGTTACTAAAAAAAAGGTCTAGAACCACTACTGTGAGCTTTTTAGAATGAAATTCAATGGTTAGTTTGGCACAAAGAGCCACTTCAAGCTGGCTCACATCAATCAGTGCTTTGGCTGCCTTTACTCCAACACACATACTGTTTAACTCACTGTCACCAAAAAATCTAGGGGTTCTTGTTCTTTCTGAACTTTCAAGTATGCTACTACCTTTTTTTTTTTTTTTTTTTGTGGCACCAGGGTCGAACTCAGGATCTTGTGCTTTCAAGGCAGGAGCAGTACCACTGAGGCAAATCCCTGGCCCTGCTATTACCTTTTCTTCTAAAAATAAAACTAGTTTACTTGTAATTCATCCTTAAAACCTCAATTCAGGACCAGGAATGTAGATTAGTGGCATAGCGCCTGCCTGGCAGGCTTGAGACCCTGAGTTCAATTCCTGGTACAAAAAACAAAAAAAAAAACCACTTCAATTCAAGTATCATTTCCTGGGCTTCCAGGCTGGGTAAGGTATCACTCCTCTGCCTGTCTTTTAGCAGAAGCAGTCATTCGATTCCCCTCTCTACTATCTCTCCTTTATTCCCTCTTTGCTGGTTCTCCTTCCTAACAGCCTCATCCAGGAGAGCTGGGTCAGATGGAGAGCCTGACTCATTTCTGGTCCTTAGTTCCAGTAAGGCGCTTGATGTGTGGCAGTGGCTGAGTGAACAGGGGGCGATGACAGGAAGGTAGGCAGGGTGGAGGGCTGGGAAGGAGGCTGAGCTTGTGGGACCAGAGGAACAAAACCTCTGCAGAGCTGGGGTGAAGCCAGCTAAGGTTCGGGGAGGAAAGTGACCATCAGCCCATCCCAGAGAGCATAAAGCGTACACTACACAGTCTACAGAGTCCCTGTTCATTGAGGGTCTTTGGCCTCTGCTATCTGAGACAAAGAGGGCCCATACCCATGTCCGCTTAGTCTACTTGCACCACAAGCCCACCCTCATGTGATCCCCTCACCATCAGGTTCGTTGCAGTACGTTGCTGGGTCTGACTGCAGGCTATAAAGGCGAGCCTGTGAACAAGAGAGACAAGAGATTCTGGGGTGCTGGGACAGACAGCAGTACCTCTTTGCAAAGTACTACAACCCAGCTTCTTCCCTGCTAGCTACTAAACATACAAGGTTCCTAAGAATAAGCACTGGGGCTGTGCTTAGTCCAAAAATGGGGCTCCTAGTAATTCACTCTTTGGGAACTAAGGAAATATAGTATAAGCAGGCTACAAAATTATATGTACAAATTTTTCTAAAGTTTATGCGAAATTTGAAAAATGTCAAGGACAAATATATTAATAAAGTTCAGCTTTAGGGGTGTTATGGTTTGTGTTTAAATGTCCCCCCAAAGCCTCAAGCAGATGAGGTGGGACTTTCTTTTTCAGAGGTAGTTGAATCTGGAATGTGTGATACTGGGGTTAAGAGTGTGTGATTACTAAACCACTACATGTGAGTGATTATTTTGGTACCACCCTAATTCCAGTAGTCTGGATGGGATAAAAGAGGCAGAAAAACTTGGTGAAGGCCTTTTTTGTTGCCTTTGCTACCTTGTGCCCAGCATGTGGTTTCTCCTCTGTAATGTCTGTTTGCCATCCCCGTCTTGGAGCTAGCCAACTATGGAGTGAAGCCTCTACAAACTGTAGGCCAAATAAACCTCTTCCCCGTTTTTTGGTTTTTTTTTTGCTACCGGAGATCGAACTCAGGTCCTTGCGCTTGCACTTGTGCAGCAGGCAGCGAAACTACTGAGCTAAATCCCCGGCCCGACCTCTTCCCTTTTAACTCTGGGTGTCGGGTATTTTGTCTCAGCAACAACAGTAACTAACACAAGGGGCAAATTGTTAAATAATGTAACTACACCCAAATTAAAACCCGTCATTAACATTTCGTAGCTGGGTATAATGGCACACACCTGTAATTTCAGCACCCTGGGAGGCTGAGGCAGGAGGATTGCAAATTACAGCCCAGCCTGGGCAACTCAGCAAGACTCCGTCTCAAAAATAGGGCCAGGGATTTAGCTCAGTGGTTCTGCTGCCTGCCTCACAAGCATAAGGTCCCGAGTTCAATCTCCAGTACCAAAAAAAAGAGAAAAATAAATAAGCAGGGCTGGGATTTAGCTCAGTGGTTCCACTGCCTGTCTCGCAAGCACAAGGTCCTGAGTTTGATCCCCAGTACCAAAAAACCCCCCAAAACCAAATAACTAAATAAGCAAATAAATAAGGCTGGACATGTAGCTCAATGTGAAGGCCCTGGCTGCAATCCCCAGTACCACAAACACACAAAGATTTCTTGGGGTGCAGCTGGAGCTTCGCAGTATGGTGCTTGCTTAGCATGCACAAGGCCAGCATAACACCAGCACCACCACCACCAAAACAACAAAAACAAAACAGAAAAAAAAAACACCTTAATTTTATAGCCTGTCTGCCAAGTAAATTATAAACAGTGTTCCCATTAGGAACAGGCAAACTTCAGCTGATAAATAGAACCCCCTACTCCTGCTCCATCATATGAAGATATTACTGTGTCTATCTACATCAGAATTTCAGCAAGTGGTTTTGGTGATGAGTCATTATAATTTAAAATCTTATTTAATAATTAGTGCAATTCCACATGTTCGCTCAGTGGTGGTACTAATGCTAGTGCTGAAAACAGGCTTAAAAAATCAATATGTTTTGAGTGGAAATTCAGTGTGATCAAATGCTACAAAGAAGGCCCAAATCCCATGACAGCACACTGAGAATTTAGGAGAAAACAATTCATGAAAGAGGAGAAGCAATGATGAGAGAACAATGTGGCACAAAATACACCACTAGGGTTGTTGATTTAACTGCTCTGAAGACATTCTTTCTGCCTATACATTTATTCATAATGGACATTAATCTTTTTTGAGATAGGATCTTGCTGTGTTGCCAAGGTTGGCCTTGAACTTGTGATCTTCCTGCTTTATCCTCCTGGGTAACTGGGATTACAAGTATGGATCACTGCACCTGGCTTGGAAATTAGTCTGAGGTGTCGAGAAAATGATGCTTCCAAAATGCTCTCCACAATGTGCTTTTTTTTTTTTTGTACCGGAGATTGAACTCGGGTCCTTGCGCTTACCCAGCAGGCGGCAAAACCACTGAGCTAAATCCCCGGCCCACCACAATGTGCTTATAAAGTTGAAAGCTGAAAGGAATCCAAATGTGTAACACTAAGGAAATAACTGAATAATGCTATACTCACTTGTAAGACTTTAAAGACATTAAAAGTGATGGTGATCAGGAAACAGACAAAAAAAAAAAAAAAGCATATTACAGGCTCAGGGATTTAGCTGAATGGTGCCACCGCCTGCCTCGAAAGCACAAGGTCGTGAGTATGATCCCCAGTACCAAAAAAAAAAAAAAACCACACAAAAAAACCTATTACAAAGTTGCATTATAAAGTGCTTATTTTGTGGGGTTTTTTTTTGGGTACCAGGAATCAAACTCAGGACCTTGTGCTTGCAAGGCAGGTGGCAAGGCAGGTGGCAAGGCAGGTGGCGGAACCACCGAGGTAAATCCCTGGCCCAGTGCTTATTTTGCTAAAAAGAAAAAACCCTGGGCCCAGGGATTTAGCTCAGTAGTGCTGTGCTTGCTGCCTGCCTCGTAAGCACAAGGTTCTGATTTCGATCCCCAGTACCAGAAAAAAAAAAAAAAAAAGAAAAAACCCTGTAACCCTAGCTACTTTGGAGGCTGAGGCAGGAGGAGCTCAAGTTCAAGGCCAACTTGGACAACTTAGCAACTTAGTAAGATCCTGTCTCAAAATTTAAAACATTTTCTAAAAGGGCTGGGAATGTGGCGCAGGAGTTGAGTGAGCCTGGGTTCAATCCCTAGTACCTCAAAGAAAAAACAAAAATACCAAAAATGGCTGGTGGTATATCTCAGTGGCAGCGTACTTGTCTACCATGCGTGAGGCCTGTGGGTTCAATCTCTAATATTAAAAAAAACCAATAATAACAACAAAAAAAGAAAAAACCCCAAATTATCTTTACCTATAGTTGCAAACAAAAACAAATGAAAAGTTATATATCAACAAGGAATCAGGGTTGTCTTTGGATAACAGGATTATGGGCTTAGAAATACAGTAATTTTGTTCTCCTTATTGGTGTTCTCCAATTTGGTTAAATACATATATTTGTTTGGCCTGAACACATGTTGCTGTTGTGAGTAAAAGTTGGAAGCTAAAGCCCAGCATTTGTAGCAGAAGCTGCTGGTGAATACCTTGGTGCCATCATAGGGCTCAGCCGTGCCAGAGGGTGTGCCCATGAGGGTGATTACATCACAGTCGATGGTTTTGTCCGGCGAGGGGGCAAAGGTGTCTGAGATCACCCCAAGGAAGTCCGACAATCCCTTCTTCATTTTTTCTGTCGCCCCTGAGGAGCCTTCGGTCTGTAGAGAGAACCAAGAGGGAAGCAAGTGCCTCAGGAACAGGCTGAAATTTAGGAAATGGGGGTGGGTTGGCAGCAGGTGGGGAGCATCAGGGGAAGGGTGTAGTATGTGTGAGGACCAAGGAAATGTTCACAGATCCTTCACCTTATCTCAGGGGCTGAAGGAGAGAAAGCAGCCAAGACTCTTTCTCCACCAGCTGAGAATGCAGAACAGGGTGGGAGGCCTGTAGAGATCAGAGCAGAGATTCTTGACTGTTTCATCAAAATGTCAAGGCCAATCAGGCTGATTAAAAAGTGGTAAGCCAAGGGCTGGGGATTTAGCTCAGTGGTTCCGGTGCCTGCCTCACAAGCGCAAGGTCCCAAGTTCGATCCCCAGTACCAAAAAAAAAAAAAGAGAGAGAAAACCTACCAACTAAAAGTGGTAAGCCAGGCGTGGTGGAGCATGCCTGTAATCCCAGTACTCAGGAGGCTAAGGCAGGAGGACTGCTGTGAGTTCGAGGCCACCCTAGGCTACATAGTGAATTCAAGGCCAGCCTGAAATACATAGCAAGGCCCTATATCAACATCCCCTACCCCAAAAAGTGGCAAGAGTAAAGTGAGTATAGTTTACTCTTAATCCCAGGATGTAAGAGGCTGAGGCAGGAGGAATGCTTATGGGTTCAAGGCCAGCCTGGGCTACACAGTGAGTTTGAAACCAGGCTGGACTACATAGTGAGACTCTTGTCTCAAAAAAACAGGCAAGAATGAGTGGACCATGTCATAGACATTTCAGCAGGGCTGTGGGTAGTCAGTGTTGGAAAAGGTACTAGCTTTGGAGTAAGACATGAAATTGAATCCCAGATGTAATACTTAGTTGGTTATGAGACATAAAGCCTCTCTGTGTCTAAGTATCTTGATTTGTAAAGTACAGATAAATATATATTCTTCATGGATTACTGTGAAAGCTAAAAGGCATGGATAATACCCAGGACACAGCAAAAACCTAGTAAGTAGCAGAATTGTAATATTACAATTCTATCATCATTGTTCAGGAAGTAGAATATTTTGTACAAAAGGTTGGGGAAATATGGGTAGGATAAGAACAGTCTTGCCTTGCCTGGGACCTGGAAACTAGTCAAGGGTCAGCATATGGACCACCTGGAAAGGGAAGGTGTGACAGCAAGCTTGAGCCATATGGGTCAGAATGCCCTCCAGCAGGTAGGTCACAATCCAACAACCTTGTGGAAAACTGAAATACTCTTGATTAAGCTACCCAGGCATTTTAAACCTAGAATCTGTCATAGTACATAGCACATATTGCTACAACTATCCAATCATATTTGAATGAAAAAGAGGTAAAAGAATAAGTAAGTGGCATCTCTGCTACTGGCTAGACTTACAGCAATTTGGCATGGCTACTCTTTCTCATTCATGCCTATCAGTAGCTGTGGTTAGCAAATAGACAATATTTTATAAAAGGATTCAATAAAATAAGCTTGCTATGAAAACCTTCCAGATTTACTTGCCTGAGTTCTTTTATTTACTTTCCTTTTTTTTTTTTTTGTAAAACAGGCCACTGTTTATGTTGCCCAGGCTGGTGTTCAATTCCTGGGCTCAAGAGATATGCCTGAGCCTCCTGAGTAGCTGGTATTACAGACACATCTCACTGTGCCCAGCTCAAAACTTGTTTTTCATAACATGGCCTCTAATCTCAAGGTGACTCATTCAACTAGTAATCAAATGGAGAAACTATAATCTGTTCCAATGCTAACAGAAAACCTAATATAAAAACAGGTATACTGAAAAAAAATAACAGGTATACTGTACTTCACTGGAAAATTACGAGATATGTGAAGATATCTTTTTTTTTTTTGGTACCGGGGCTTGAACTCAGGACCTTGTGCTTGCAAGGCAGGCGGTGGAACCACTGAGCTAAATCCCTGGCCCTTGTGACCATCAACATTTTTCACCTTTCACATTGACTCTATAATTCCTATTTCACAAGAGGATTTTACTGTACATGTCTGACTAATAAGAAGAGGGGCAATGAGAATATAAATTGCCACAAAACAAGCGTGGCTAAAATAAGTAAGAATATTTTTTTGCTGGGTGTGGTGATGCATGCCTATAATCCTAGCTACTGAGGTAAGAGGATTATAAATTCAAGACCAGTCTGGAGAACCTAGTAAGACCTTCCCTTAAAAAAAAAAAGAAAAAAAGATAAAGAGGCAATAGGCAAAAATTTAGCAAAGAGAATGCTCACTGTAGCTCTGGGTACTATACTAGGAAAACTTTTTTTTTTGGTACCGGGGATCAAACTCAGGACCTTGTACTTATGAGGCAGGCACAGTGCCACTGGGCTAAATCCCCAGCCCTAGAAAAACTGAAATTAGGAAAGTGGGAACTAGTTAAATCCATGTAATAGAATTAATGCCATTTGAACATCATTTGCAGAATGAGGTTTGCAATGATTAAGTAAAAAAGTGGGTTAAAAAACATAGTTTTCAGTTAATCCCACTTTTAAAGAAGAAAGGGTATGTGGGGATATATCCTCAAAAGAGTAACAGTTATCTCTGGGCCAGAGAACTATGGGTATATCCAGGATAGCCTTCTCTTTTCTTTGGCTTAGCTGTATTTTCTAAATTTTCTACAATGAATGACTTTGCTACTAGAACACATTTGCTAAAATAATTCGGAAGTAGAAAAAGCAATTAGTATTTAACATATACACATGTATGCTTCACAAACACTATTCTTTCAAAGTGGGAGGAAAAAACAATCCCCATATTTCTCAAGTCACCTAACAGAAAGGCTTCAAGTCCCCCCAGGATCCCAGGGCAGGTCAGGCTGTAAGGGGTGGTCGCTGGAGGTGTGGGCAAGTACTCACAGTCAGCTTCTCCTTGACCACGCTGGCTGTGGCTGCGATGGTACATGCTGTGTCGTGCTGTACCACCTGGGTAAACTCCGTCAGGTCCCGCTTCATGAACTCCAAAGCTTCGGAGGACTGTGGGAAGACAGAAAAGGGTACCAGAGCCAGTTTGTCCCCTGTGCTTCTTTAGTAGCAAACACACACAGAACGCTCAAGAGACACAGGAGCCTGGCCTTGGTGACAGTGTTAAGGTGTCTCAATTCCACGATCTGGGATTACTGGACAGCACCAAGCACAGGGGAATTCCTGCACCTTAGCCCAGGCACTCACAGCTATATGGCCATGAGTGAGTCTCATCTAGTGCTTGGTTTTCTCCTTATAAAAGATGGGAGGTGGACTAGGTTAGTGATTCTCAAGAGCAGTCTGTGGAAAGGGATGCTTACAGCCTGAAAACAAAACAGGCTTGATGAGCTGCTTGATATGTTTTAAGTCATACTTGTTTCAAATTTCAAATAACTTGATAGCAGTGGGTGGGGTGGTGCCTCCCTGTAGTCCCAGCACTCAGGAGGTAGAGACACAAGGATCGTCATATTTGAGAGGTCAGCCTGGGCTACACAGTGAGACTCTGTCTCAAAAAAAGCCCACTAAAAACAAATAAAACAAAACCCACAAAACCAACCAACCAACCAACCAAATAAAAAGAACCAATCAAAAACTTGACAAAAGGTGTGTGATTTTTTTTTTTTTTTAATCAAAGAAAGGAGGGGCAGATTCTCCCCCAGGCCTTCTCAATTCCACCATTCATGGGTTTTAGTCATAGACCCCATGAAGCTCCTTTGGGCTGAATTGATATATATATATACATATTTTTTTTTTGGTACCAGGGATTCAACTTGGGACCTTGCGCTTGTGAGGCAGGCGGTGGAACCACTGAGCTAAATCCCCAGGCCCCTGGGCTGAATTGATATTTGCTCTGTTGAACCAATCTGCTTCTTAGCCTACACTCAGGACCAGCTTGAGACTGTAGGCCCTCACAGCCTTCTATATTTTGCTTTGCTTACAGCATATTCGGCATCTCTAGGATGCCTTCCTGGGCCATCTTTGTGCTCACCTCACCCTAAAAGCTCTTTTATGTTACAAGGGATCAATCACCTGGAATTTTTAAAGCACATGTTTGACTATTCTGGTGGGTTTTCTATCTACTTTCATTAGCCCAGGAAGTCTGTGAGTGGGACTTTTTCATGTATAAACTAGAGGCTTCTCAGGGGAGGGAGACAGGACTCATATTTCTATATCAGACTCGAGACCCCTGCATTTGGGGTGGAGGGAAATTTTATTTTTATCATGTAGTCAGACACAGAGCTTCATTCTGTCTATCTGCATTCCCACCACCTTAGTCCAGCCAACCTGCTTTCCATCTAGACTCCTCCCAGATGGAAGCTATCAGATACCTCTATTACAGTTTCCTTGTTGCACTCAGTGGGTGCTCTGTTGGTCAGGGCTGACCAAACTGTCCACTGGTTTACATTCTTCAGTGTTTACACACTGCCGTAAGAGCAAGTACAGACTCTATCTTCACTTCCATGGTCTATAAAACCCAGCTGCAGGCAGACTTACCTTCCCCACCACTATGCACCTGCACTGAGCTGCAACTGGCCTTCCTCAAATTTCTCAAATGTCCTATCATCTTCTCTCCCTTACATAGTTGGAACACATTATCCCTCTCTCTGAAGGTACTTCAAATCTTCAGAACAAATAAGCAAGCAAGCACACTGAATGAACCTTCTCACCTGGTTAATTCTTGTTCATTCTTCAGGTCTATGCTTTCACGTCACTTTCATAGAGAGGTTTCCCTGCTTTACTTGTTCTTTAACATTTGTCATGCGTTAGACTCTACGTTACTCACTCAGTATCAGTCTTCCTGGGTAAGCTATGAGTTCCATGAACAGAGCCCACATATTTTGTTCACTGATGATTCTCTGGTGTCTGACACAAAACATACATGTCTCAGGGCAATTTTAATTATATAACCACCTACACAACTCTTTAACGAATGGTTGCCTTCTCCACTAGATTGTAAGCGCTGCACTCTGTCCACTACAAACATGAACAGGTATGGTGCTTGCCCTTAAGAAGGCCACAGTATACTGGGGTAAATGCTCACATAATAGGCTGATGTGCAAGGGCAGAGCAGTAACTGGCATGTTATGGGGAGGCTGGGAAGATTTGAGGAAGGGAAACTTGGATTCAGCCCTGAGGAATAAATAGGAATTTCCTAAGGAAGCATTTTAGTGCCAATAAACATGAAATGTAAAACAGAAATGGTGAGCAATAAAGCTGGAGAAGTTGCCAAGGGCAACTATGAGAAGCAATCAAAGGTTTAAAGCAGGTGGGATTTTCTTTTTTTTGGTACTGGGGACTGAACTTGGGACCTTGCACTTGCAAGGCAGGTGGCGGAACCACTGAACTAAATCCCCATACCCCCCTCTCCCCAGGAAGATTCTGAAGAGTGAAGAGAGCAGTGTGCTAAGAAGATCTCAGAATACACTTTTTTTTTTTTGTGGTACCGGGGATCGAACTCGGGACCTTGCGGTTGCGAGGCAGGCACCGGAACCACCGAGCTAAATCCCCGGCCCCAGAATACCACTTTTAAGGAGCAGGGAAGGGGCTGGGGATTTAGTTCAGTGGTTCCATTACCAGCCTCACAAGCGCAAGGTCCTGAGTTTCATGCCCAGCACACACACACACACAAAAAAAAGCAGGAAAAAGAGGAACTCATGGACAGGAAAGTCTGGAGAAGTATGTGGAGAATTGAGGGGATATCAGGTCACAAAAGCCAAAAGTAGTTTCAAGAAAAAGATAGGGGCTGGAAATTTAGCTCCCTCTGGTACAGAAAAAAAAAAAAAAAAAAAAAAAAAAAAAAATATATATATATATATATATATATATATATATATATATGCATGCTACATTTCATTGCTTTCAATAAAATTTTATATATATAAATAAAAAACCAAAAAGAGAGCACTTGGTAATGGTAATGTCAAATATAGCAGAAAGGTCCAGGAAGATAAGGGCTGAAAACACCCACTGGATGTGCGGAGGGGTAAGCAAAGCTGAGTGTGACTACAGATAAGTTATAGGTAGTGGCTTTAGGGTGGGAAAGGAATTGAACAAGATCATGCTTACTGACTCCAAATTTCAGAAAGTATGTGAGGTTGTCTGTAGGAAATAAAAAAGACAACTGAAGTCAAGGGGAGGAGAAGCAAATTAGACTGAAAAGGCATGCTGGAAGTGCTCAGGCTCAGATGAGGGTGGGGAATTTACAGCGCAGCCAAAGAATATGTGCCCTTCTATGTCAGTGAGTATGCACAAGCACTTGTGTGTACATGGGAAGATGAAAAATCAGGAGAGGAAGACACACTGCAGTACCACCTGGTGACATTGCCTAAAAGCTTCCCCATCACCCTAAGCGCATAATAAAAATAGTTTACACTTGTGTAATACTTAATGCGCTAGGTGTTGTTCTTAGCGTTCTCTAGCATGGTCTAATCCCATGACAATTCCCATAGGTAGGTATCATTATTTTCATGTTACAGTAGGGGAACTGAGGCCTAGGGAGGTAAAGTCACTTGCCTTTGTTGATTTAAGCATAATCAACAAAGAGAAGAACAAAGATGGAGGGTCGGGGATTTAGCTCAGTGGTTCCGCAACCTGCCTCAAAAGTGCAAGGTCCTGAGTTCGATGCCCGGTACCAAAAAAAAAAGAACAAAGATGGAAAGCTGACCAAGTGCCTATTTCTCATGAGTTATGGTAAATCCCAACCCTAGAAACACACGGGAGGCCTCATGTAACCTTTACCAAATGCATGTCACACTTTTCTTCCATGATAATGCTCCACTGGAAGCACACTACTTTGGGGTCTCTTAGTTCTCCCTCTTAACCCTCACCAACAACATAAACAGCTCCGGGCATTCTTAGATTTGCTGGGCTGTAGCTGAGAGGTCATCCAGCAGTACACAGGTTGAGGGGAAAGAATGCTTCCAGAGTAGGGGAGCTGATTTAACTGAGGTCAGAAGCCTCCTGGAGTGTGCCCTGAAGTAAGACTCTCCCAAGTGGCTTGAGGTAAATAGTAATTAGTTTTTCCACAGTTACTGGGCAAGGCCAAGCATCATTCATCCATTAGGGATTGCTTAGCTAGACATTCAAGGCCTTCTACTCTCTGACCATTAATCTCTCCCTCTTTTTAAACCCCTCACATAAGAATTCATCAGGCACCAATGTGTACGGCTCATGCTCATTTCTGACCTGGGTTCTTCCTTTTCATCCTGTCTAGGCAAGGTTATCCTGGATGGAGTTCCTTCCCCATAACACTTTCTTTGGCATGTTCTTGACTATCTAGACTAGACAAGGTACTCAGTAGTTTCATATATCAGCATTTACCACAACAGTAAGTAGACAGCTGTTTGACTATTTTGCCTCTCCCCCAGACTGAGCTTTAAGGGACAGAACTATGCCTCTTTGGCTTAGCAGTGATGGTGAATCTTTTATTTTTGTTTTGGACACAAGGTCTCACTATGCAGTGCAGGCTGGCCTTGAACTCACTATGTAGCCCAGGCTGGCCTCAAACTTGTGGCGACTATCCTGCCTCAGCCTCCTGAGTGCTGGGATTACAGGCATGCACCACCACGCTCGGCCAAATGTTCTTTATTTCACAAGGAAGCTGTCAATTTTGCAATCTGGAATTGCTCTTTCCTATGCATTCCTAGGAAGGGGTCGTTTCAGCTTTTAAACAATCGTTGTTTCACTGTGGCTATCACACTGGTCTGTGTAGGGGCCCGTCCTGCCTTAGGCCAGAAAGGGCTAAAAGTAGGGCCCAGGTCAGCCTCAGGGAGGCCTGGGACACCGGGAAGGCAGGTTGGACCAGGTTGCGATGAGGCGTCGTGGGGCCCGGCCTGGAGAAGAGGGCGCTAGCCCGGCTTACCTTCTCTTTGACTGCCTGGTAGCTCTGCTGCAGCCAGCTCCGCCACCATCCCACGTCCTCCCTGTGGAAGACAGACACATCTGGCGGCCCTGGAATGCGACTCTTGCCCGCCCAATGGTCAGTTTCCCCCTCGGATGTGGCCCGAGGGCCGAGGCTTCGCAGGCCGCTTCCCTACCCCCTCACATTGCATCTCAACTCTGCCCTTTCAGCTCCGTCCATGCCCACACTAACTTCCTGTTCCCCTTGGGGGACCCCGGCCCAGGACCCGGCCCCTGGGAGAGAATTCAGGCCCCAACTCCTGGGAGTGGAAGGACGGGCTCACCCTTCCGCCATCTTGCCTGCCTGACATCACCACTATTTACCGACCTTTGACTTCCGACACGGCCCCGCCCCCTCAAGCCCCGCCCCGTCCCATCATTAGGCCCTGCCTCCCTGGTCTCTGTCCAGTCTCAATCCCGAGTTCGCCTTTAAACTCCGCCTCTGAAACAAAAAATTAAAAAAACAAAAACCAAAAAACTCCGCCTCTGAACTCTGGGTTCAATCGTTATTCAGTCCTGTCCTCGGGCCCCACCCCCACCAGCTGCAACTCTTTCTGAGGATTTCTAGTACGGTGGCCTCTGTGGGCCTTGTTTGGCTGATTTACTCATGGCGAATAGGGAGTAGTGGGGAGGACGGGAAAGGTTCTGGCTGGAGCTCCAACACCAGCCTCAAGGATCGCAGAACTAGGACCGCCCTCCTTTGTGAAACCAGCTGCGCAGCGGCTGTTCCTTGTCTTCGGGTTGATTTAACGCGCACAAACCGGGTGTGTGTGGGGGGGGGCAACCTGTGGGCCAGAGTTTGGAGGAGTATGGAGGAAAATTTAGAGGCAATCTCTGGGGAATGTAAGGAATGAATGATAACTCCTGGGTTTTTAGCTTGAACAACTGGAGGAATGAGGTTGCTATTTATAGATATGGGGGGGAAGTTTAGTATCAGAAGTTTGTTTTGGACTCATTAAAGTTAATATGCCTGTTACACATCCAAATGTGAGCCTGGTGAAGTCAGGAGGTTCGGCATCCTGGAAGCCAAGTGAAGAAAGCCTTTGGAGGAGGAGGAAGTAGCCAACTGTGTCATGTTAGATGCTGACCATTAATGTAAGAAAACTGAAACTTGGCCATTGCACTTGGTGCCCTTATCAGGCTACTTTCCAGGATGCCGAACCTCGCGACTTCCTCCCACTTCTTGGACATCCCCTTATTAGTGTTCTTTGGGGTCTTTTTGGTTTGTTTTTTTTTTGGTACGGGGGATCGAACTCGGGTCCTTGAGCTTGCGCAGCAGGCGGCGAAACCACTGAGCTAAATCCCCGGCCCTTCTTAGTGTTCTTTGGTCTCGTTGCTGGAGTGTCCCAGAGCTCAGTCCCTGGTTCTCTCTTTTTTCCGTGTCTGTAATCATTCTTCAGGTGATTTCATCAAACTTATTATTTTTAATGTCTTCTACATGCTGGTAACTCTTAAATTTTCTTTCAGATTCAAACGTCTGTGAACACCAGGCTCACATTAGCTTTTCATTGCTATGACCAAATACCTGAGAAGGAGGAACGTTAAAAGGGGAATGATTTATTTTGCCTCATGGTTTCAGAGATTTCAGTTCGTGGTTGGCTGGCTCCATTGCTTTTAAACCTGTGTGGGGAAGAAACATCATGGCAAAAGGCATGGCAGGGGAGGGTTCCTCACTTTTTGGCAGCCAGAAAGGAGAAAGGGAAAAAGTTCAAAAGGAAGAGGCTAGGAACAAGACGACGTCCCCAAGGTCACACTCCTATGATTCACCCTTCAACTAGGCTCCATCTCTTTTTCCATTGCCTCCATCAAATTTGATTAATCCACCAATGAAGTTAAAACCATCAAGATCCTATCACATTTTTAGGCCCCACCTCTGGATCGAACCCTCAATACATGAGTCTTTGGAGGACATTTCATATTTTTTTTTATATAATTTTTTTGAGACAAGGTCTCGCTGTGTAGTTCAGGCTGCCCTTGAGTTCACTATGTACCCTAGGCTGACCTCAAACTCACAGCAATCCTCCTGCCTCAGCCTCCCAAGTGCTGGGATTACGGGCGTGCACCACCATGCCTGGCGACCCTTCATATTTAAACCCTAACAGCATATGATTCAGCAGCTCTCTTTCTGGGTGTATACCCCAAAGAACTGAAAGCAGAAACTGAAACAGATATTTGCATACCCATGTTCATAACAGCAGCATTCACAGTAGCCAAAAGAGGGAAGCTAGCCAAGTGTCCATTGATGGATAAACGAATAAACAAAACGTGAAACATACTTACATTGGAATATTCTTCAAACTTAAAAAGGAAAGAAATTCTGAAACATCCCACAGAGTGGATGAATCTTGAAGACATTATGCAAAAGGAAATAAGTCAGCCATAAAAGGATAAATACTGTATGATTTCATTTATATGCAATACCTAGAGTAGTCAAATTCATAGAGACAGAAAGTAGTAGGGATGCAGTGGAGGGCCTGGGGACTTCGTTTGATGGGCACAGGGTTTCAGTGTGGGAGATGGATGCTGGTGGTGGTGGCACAACAGTGTGAATATAGGTAATGCTGCTGAATAAAACAATAACACCCCAGCCGTTCTCTACCCAGAGTTTGCTGATTTCACTCAGAGGAAAAGCCAGTGACTCCTGGTGATCATATTTAGGGACCTTTGTGGTTGATCTGGTCTTGGACTACTGGGCTCCCGGGCCATTCTGCTCCAGATGCATTGGATCCTCTGATTTCCCTGAAAATTTCTGGTACTTTCCCGACTCAGGGACCTTGAATCTTTTGTTCCTTCTCCTTACAGTGCTCTTACCCCAGATAACCATGTACTTCTACCTTTATCTCCTTTAGACCGTTCCTCAGATATTGTCTTCTTACCCATTCTGACCACATTATTTAAAGGTACTACTTGTACCCATTCCTCCTCTCTGCTTAAGTTTTTCTCTGAACTGCTGATCACCATCGGGCATACTAGTCACTTCCTTTTTTTAAAAAAAACGTCTGTCTCCTTCAGACTAAAATGTGACCTCCATGAATGCAAGGCTTTTTGTCTGTCTTCACCTATCCACCCCTGACACCTAAAACAGTGGCTGGCCTATAATACACACTCAATTTTTGTAGAGTAAATGAAAGAATAAGTACAAGGAGAACAAGGACAAAGACTGGACTAATCTGGAAGAGCTAAAATGAAAATGAAGTGAAGCTGCAAACACTATTAACATCTACATTCAAGACCTTGGAATACAAGGCTTAAAACTCATGAACAGATGAATAACCCAAGGTTTTTTGTTTAATGGCTCTGGGCATTGAACCCAGGGCCTTGCACATATTAGGCAAATGTTCTGTCACTGAGCTATAACTCCATCCTTTGTCGTCAGACATTTTGAAAAGTAAATGACATGCTGTGAAGATAATGTAATCAAATGATCACATGCTATTCTTTTTTTTTTGAGACAGGGTCTTGCTATGTAGCTCAGACTGGCCTTGAACTCACTATGTAGGCCAGGCTGGCTTTGAACTCTCAGCAATCCTCCTGCCTCAGCCTCTCAAGTGCTAGGATTACAGGCATGCAATTACCATGCCCAGCAGTCACATGCTACTCTTTTTTTTTTTTTTTTCCGCACTGGGGATCGAATTCAGGACCTTGCGTTTGTGAGGCAGGTGCTGGAACCACTTAGCTAAATCCCTGGCCCCTGTCACCTGCTATTCTTTTTTTTTTTTTAATAGAAATAAACTTTATTTTTAATTTTCAGAAGTATAAAAGTTGTAACACTTTGTATAAATTGTTAACAATTTAGTTGATAGCTAGTTAATCTCACACAGCATTATTTTTTCCTTTTCTTGAAAACTTATACTTGCATTCTTTAAAAGACAGACTAACATATATTAACATTTAGTAAATTATTTGAGCAAAATTCTAGAACATCCATGTTTGTCATGGTACTTGGAATATGTTTAATATATTAATTTAAGTAATGTATCTCAGAAGTAACAATTATAATCATTAGTTCTCTAACCTTTAGGTCTGAATAAAACCTATCACTTTTCACAATGAGAAAGCAGAAAATAATATAATAATCAAATGGAGCTAACCTGAAATCATTTAATTCTCTTGGGCCTTTAAGAGACAGGGCCTGGTGGGATGTCATTATGGGACCCTTCCATTTTCTGGCTTCCTCTCTTGCCATGTGATCTTTCCCTCTCTTGTGCCCTCCCACCACTGTGATAACCACGCACCATGATGTGTAGCAGCAAGAGGAGGCCTCACCAGAGCCAGCACTGTGCTGTCTAGACATTCAGCCTCCAAAGCCATGAGCTAAATAAACTTCTTTTCTTTATGTTATCCAGCCTCTGGTATTTTGTTATAGTAATGAAAAACAGAATATATCTTCTATTTTAGCAACTTAATATAAATGAAGCCCAACTTTCATTTTTAAATAAAAATTACAATACCGTATTTGAAACTGCAAATGTGATTCACATTATGAGAGAGAATAAGTTAAACAGCAAATACTAGATAATTATTTCTCATGAGTAATGAGTGTGACTTAAAGTTCTACTATTACCTATTTTCAACTCAAGTAAGGACAATTAGGCCACAGGAGTCATTTCTTCATCCGAGTCACTTGATTTGGCTTTTAGTTCCAATTGCCCTAAATCTTTGTCTATAGTTAAATTCTGAGTTTTCTTCTTATGCTTCTTAGCAACTGCATCATTCACATAAAGTTTTATCATTTTAATGTTTGGCAATTTCTTCAGATCCAAATCCCATTCCCTAAAGGTTTTCAGACTACTTGCACGTAAAATGTCTGGAATCTCAAGGCCATAGCCTTCCTATTGCTGTCCTTCATGCTCCATCGTCTGCTTGATGACCATCTCCCCGGGCTTGATGGCGCCTTCTCTGCCTGTCCTTGATGCTGTTGTGTAACTCAATCTGCTCCAACTCACTGCTGAATCAATTTAAATACCTTTCAATTAATTCACAAGCGTCTTTCTTTGAATATCTCATTTTTTGGGGATCCAGCTCATTTTGAAACCACTGCAGTTTTTCATCAATAAGGTTGAGACGTAAAGCCTTTTCATTCTTCAATTTTTCCTTCTTTTCTTGTTTGTGGGCCTCTCTTGTAATTTGTGCAGCTTTTCTACTATATGGCTGGATGATTTTTTTTCTGTGCTTTTTCCCTTTGGTGCTTTAGGCATGGTGACGTCCTGGAGGCCACAGGGGACCTCTGCACTCCAGACCACACAGACTCACAGCCCCGAGCAGCGCATCTCACGCCCGCTCTCCAGCCCCTCACATGCTATTCTGAACAAGTCTAACAGGGCCATTTATGAAACAAGTATTTTATAAAGTATACCTTCCCAATAGCTTTATGAGGTAGAAACTTTTTTTGTGGTACTGGGAATTGAACTGAGCCACTGAGCTACATCCTCAGCTCTTATTAAATTTAAAAAAATTTGACAGGGTGTCACTAAGTCACTAAATTGCTTAGAGTGTCCTTGAACTTATGATCCTACTTCAGCCTTCTGGAGTGTTAGAATTGTAGGATGCTGGCAAGGTAGGAACTATTTCTTAATCCCCTCTCCTCTTCCTTCTTCTTCTTCTTTTTTTTTTTTCCTCTCCCAGTACTGGAGATTGAACCCAGGCCAGGCCTTCACACTGAACTACACTTTTAAAAAATTTTTATATTTTGAGACAAGATCTCACTAAGTTCCCAAGACTGGACTCAAACTTGTGATCCTCCTAACTCAGCCTCCCAGAGTGCTGGGATTACAGATGTGGACCATCACATAATATTCGTTTTATAAATGAAGAAACCAAGATTCAGAGACATGGAATCTCTTTCCAAGGTAACAAAGTAGGAAACTCTCTTTTGAGCCCAGGACTGCTTTGTTTTTTTTTTGGTACTGGGGATTGAACTTGGTACCTTGCACTTTTGAGGCAGGCGCTGGAACCACTGAGCTAAATCCCTGGCCCCTCAGGAATGCCTTTTACAATCAAGGTCTGCACATCTCCTGTTATGTCTTAACTTTTTCCAGCCTGATGTCCTTATCCAGATGATAAACTGCCAATGACCAAGGACTACATCTTGGCCTTCGTTATATTCACCTCACCTCATCCGTCAGGCCTAACCCAGTCCTTGTCCATGAGGTCCTCACTATCTGTGAACCAAGACTCTCTGCTTAGAATTATTTTCCTCCTCACCTGTTATTCCCACACTTTAATTCTAGGCTCCCTTCCTCTTCACTGGCATAACTTTGGTCATGAAGTAGATCTGTATTCAAATTCCAGCTCAGCCGCTTACCAACAATGTGGCCTGAGGTGAATTAACTTCCCCCGGCTGTAGCATCCCATGTTAAAATGGGAATACTAATCTTGGTTGTTGTGAGGACTGAAGAAAATAAAAGACAATCAAGTGGGAAAATCCTACGTGTGGCTGGGTGTAGTGGCGCATGCCTATAGCCCTAGGCAAGAGACAGGTGTGGTTGGGCTGGGGATTTAGCTCAGTGGTTCCACCGCTTGCCTCAAGAGCGCAAGGACCGGAGTTCGATCCCTGGTACCAAAAAAAAAAGAGACAGGTGTAGTGGCACACTCCTGTAGTCCTAGCACTCAGGAGGCTCAGGCAGGAGGATTGCCATGAGTTGGAGGTCAGCCTGGGCTACATAGTGAGTTCAAGGCCAGCCTGAACTACATAGGGAGACCCTGTTTAAAAAAAAAAAAAAAAAAGGAGCCAGGAGGCTGAGGCAGGAGGATCACAAGTTTGAGCTTAGCTTGGGTAATTTAGTGACTTACCAAAATAAAAAATAAAAGCTGGGTATCATGGCACAAGCACACAAGAGTCCCCAGCACACGGGAGGCAGGAGGCAGGAGTTTAAGGCCAGCCTGAACCACACAGCGAGACCCTGTCTCAAAAAATCCAACATAAATAAATAAGAATAAAAAATAACTGGGTATGTCCTTGAGTTTGAAGGTCCTAGATTTAATCCTGGTCACCTCCCCAACAAGTCCAACATATGGAAATTATTGTTGTCTTTGCCCCTTACCTTTGTTGTCAAGCCTTCAAGCCTAGCTAGACACCCGGAGAGGTTCATAAGCACCTGCTGAGTTACACAGTGTGTGGAGGGAACACTGGACCCAGAGTCGGGAGAACAGGATTTTAAAACTGGTTTATGGTCCTTGGTCACTGTTTCTCTCTGAAACTGTTTTTCATCATAGTTGGGGTCCCTAACGTCTCTTGCAGCTCTTAGGCAAGGTATGAGTGCATGTACATTTACCCATCCCTGGCCCTCGGACCTTCCCTTGATCCAAATCCCTCCCATTCAAAGTTGCTAGATTCCTTTTGGCAGAAGGTTCTTGTCCCAGGAGCCTGGCTGTGGTTCCCAAGGATCCCTGACAGCCTAGTGCCACCAGGGGGTGCCCTGGTCTCATTCTCAGAAAGCCAGCTCCGGTTTCTGGGCGGGGCTGACAGAGGGGTGTTGGGAGCCCTCCTGGCTCCCAGGAGTGTGTGTGGGGGGGTTGCTATCTCGGTGGAAGGCAGCTGAGCCTGGGGTGATCCGGAAGATGGATGACTCAAACCTTTTAGGCCTTCCGGAAGCGTCAGAGGCCCAAGTCTACCCTGGTTCTGCTGTGGAGAGTCCGGCACAGGGCCAGAGGAGGAATGCCTACATAATTTGTGCAAAATGCTAACACTTAAACTGCTGGTAGGGGCAGCACAGGCAATGCCTAAAAGCCAGCAGAATGCTTCTAATTCAGCCTTCTAGAGCTGAAAGTTAAAATATCAGGAATTTTATGAGCTAGTTGTTGAACATAGTTATTATAAACATTAAATTATATAAATTTATAACTAATTATATATAAACAAAGGTATACCTCAAACTCATCATTGTGTGTTTTTTGTTTGTTGATTTGTTTGTTTCGGTGCTGGAGATCAAACCAGGGCTTCACATATGCCAGGCAAGTGCTCTACCACTGAGCTACATCCCCAGCCTACCATGTAATTATTATTACTTTTAAAATTTTTCAACACTGGGGATTGAACCCAGGTCCTCATGCATGTTAGCCAAGTGCTCTGCCATGAGTTATAACCCCAGCCCTTTTAGTTCTTTATTTTTTTTGCAAATGCATTCTTTTTTTGGTACCGGGGATCGAACTCTGGTCTTTGCACTTGTGTAGCAGGCGGCGAAACCACTGAACTAAATCCCCGGCCAGCAGTTCTTTATTTTGAATACAGGGTCTCCCTAAGTTGTTCAGGCTGGCCTTGAACTCACAGTCCTCCACCCTCACTCTCCTAAGTAGCTGGAATTATAGGTTGCAATTATTTTTATACATTTTACCATCATCTGTGCTCTTGAAATGACTTTCATTTATTTTACTTTGTTTTGTTTTGTTTTGGTACCCAGGATCGAACTCGGGTCCTTATGCTTTCGAGAAAGGCGCTGGAACCACTGAGCTAAATCCCCGGCCCTATTTTACTTTATATGATAGAAAGACTATATAACAATATGGTACTTGTTATATCTCTTCCCAACTATTTATCTGAGTGATAGAAATACTATATAATGGGGTGTACTACATCCTACATCTCTTCCCAACTACACAGTCAGTTATACCACATTGATAGCTTAAAATTGATGGATTCTGCAATCAATGACTAAATGGCAAAAGTAATCTTCCTTTACAACCATCACCTAGGGACAACAGTGGTGGAAAGAGAGAAGGAAGAGACAGAAAAGTACTTATTTATTTCAACTGTTTACATCATTGAGATCTATGAACACTCCAAATCATGTCCTCTTCTCCCAAACCAGTTGTTGAATTTTTACTAGTACACCTCTAGTTCTGGCTGCACTCTGAACACGCTGTGATTTTAGGCTGTTTCTTCCAGTCTCCCAGCATTTATGTCTCATTTTGTAATTTATAAAAGGGGAGAATCTTTTGTGTGCTGGGCACAGATGTCAAGAGCTCCTGACTTTGGCTGTGGGAATGGCTCTGTCAATCAGGCTCCCAGAAAGTGGCACTGTGGACTGACTCAGGGGTACAAGCCATGTTGTTTTTCTATTGTTTTTTACTGTGTTGATAAAATCATCACCCTTATGTTTTTCCAGTTGCCTCCAGCCTTGTTTTGGGGAGATCTAGTCCCTTATGCTTCTGTAGAAGGACACAGCAGCAGGAGATGAGAATTGGAATTTCTTTGGTGACATCAGTCAGATTTTTCTCAAAAGAGAGATGGGTTTGCTGCAGATGGCCCAAACATCAAGTGTCTATATACTTCATTTGCTGCAAAGTACACACTGTGTCTCACATTCAGACTTACTTCTCAATCAGCACAACCGAGCTCTGTCTTCTGGAGTTAAAATTTTCAATTACTCCCCAAAGAAGGCACCCCAAACCTTGATGTTCCTTCTCCAGCTCTCTCAAAATCCCTTCTCAATAATCAGCAATCCAAGACTAGTGACGTTAACCTCCCTGTTCAATCACTTAGGAAAAGGAGTGATGGAAAGGGAGAAGGAAGAGAAAGAAAAGTATTTAACATATGTAAATATACACAAGGAGAAAAGAACCTCAAGTAGAGGTTGTAATTCTCACCTCTGCCATCTATTCTAGGGCTGATCTTGCATTCCTTATTCACTATTATTGCAGGTTCCTTTTGCTTTCAGTCAGCAACACAGGGTCCAGTCTATGCCCACGGGAGAGACTCAGCCATCCACTCCTGAGACATCTGTGTCCTTGGAAATCTTCTTGTATAGGACTGCAGTAGACTTGCGGGAATTTTCATGGCAGGATATTGCAGTGAGAGTAGGATTTTTCTGGAATACGGTAGTCTATCATGATCTCTCTGACTCCACTTTTTGGTAAAAACCTATTTCTCTTTGATCACCAGAGTTTAGAATCATCAAAAACACCAGATTTCTTTTTTTAATTATCAAACTTTAATTGATATAGTAATCCTACAGGATAAACAATAAGACAGCTAGTCAAGGTTATTTATTTATTTATTTATTTATTTATTTATTTATATTCTGGTACCAGGGATTGAACTTAGGACCTGGTGCTCGCCAGGCAGGTACTGTGCGACTGAGCTACATCCCCAGCCCAAGATGTGATGTTCTGATTCAGGTATGTACTATGTAACCATCAAGTCAGAATAAGTAACATATCCATCACCTTAAAATTTTATCACTTTCCTCTGGTGAATACAATCAAAATTCTTTCTTCCAGGTATTTTAAGATATGCAGTGCATAATTATTAACTATATTCATCTTACTGTGCCATTGAACACTAGCACTTACTCTAGCTATAACATTGTGCCTTTGGACTGACCCTTGAGCTCTGTCACTCTGCCTCTATTGTAGGGCAGAATTGTAAAGCTAACAATATTTTCCAGATTCTTTTGCAGCTAAGGTTCTGGATGTGAATTAGGTTGGGTTTTTTTTTTCTTTGTTTTGTTTTTGGTACTGGGGATCAAACTCAGGCCCTCCTGCTTGCCAGGCAGGCACTATGCTGCTGAGCTGTATTCCTGGCCCTGTGTCTGTATTTTTTCTTCTCTTTTTTTGGGTACTGGAGATCAAACTCAGGACCTTGCACTTTCAAGGCAGGCAGTGGATCCACTGAGCTAAATCCCCAGCCTATCTTGTGTGTATTATTTTTTTTTGGTACCGGGGATCAAACTTGGGTCCTTGTGCTTTCGAGGCAGGCACCAGAACCACCGAGCTAAATCCCCAGCCCTTGTGTGTATTTTTTTAAGGCAGGGTCTCAGTATGTAGTTCAGGCTGGCCTTGAACTTGCCATGACCCTCCTGCCTCAGCCTCCGGAGTGCTGGGATTACAGGTGGGTGCATTCATCTTTACCACACTCTCAGGACATTTTTTTTTTTATTAGTGGGGTTGAACCCAGGGCCTGCACACTGAGCTACATTCAAAGCCCCTTAAAAATTTATTTTAGGGGCCGTGGTTGTAGCTCAGTGGTGGCGCTGCCTGCCTTGCAAGTGCAAGGTCCTGAGTTCAATCCCCAGTACCAAAAAAAAATTTTTTTAAATTTTAGGGCCAGGGATGTAGCTCAGTGGCATCGCACCTGTCTGGCAACTGTAAGGTCCTAAGTTTGATCCCCGGTACCAAGAAAATGTTTTTAATTTTATTTTAAGTCAGGGTCTTACTAAGCCACTACGTTGCCCAGGCTGGGCTTAACTTGTAGTCCTCCTGATTCAGCCTCCCAGAGTGTTCGGATTATAGGTCAATATCTGTAATGTCATGCCACCAAACACGGCTAAAAGTTTTTAACCTGTGATCTGGGAGCCAATGTAGGATTCATCCAGTAGTTTAGTTTATTCAATTATACAAGTGAGGACATCAGAAGGGTTTGGGGACCAATCTACTCTGAAGTGGACTCTGGTCAAAATTTCATTTGTCACTTAACTCCCACTGCCTCATACTGTGTCTCCGTACTTAGCCTCTCACCTACCCTTCAGTGATCTCCTCTGTACTACTGGACCTAGCAACCAGTAAATAGTACTTCCCAGACTTCATTGCTAGGTGGGTCATTGCTAGGGCAGGCCCATGGCGGTTCGGTTATATATGAAGGAATAACACTTTTGCTTCAGAGGATGCCTTAGCTTTGGCAGAAGTGGGCCCTCTAGCATTGTCAGTAGAGAGAAAGGAGTTGTGGGCTTCAGCTCAAGAGTGACAGCAGTTTTCTGGGTACTAGAATATGTCACTTTTTTTTCCCCAGTACCAGGGATCAAACTCAGGTCCTTGTGCTTTCGAGGCAGGCAGCGGAACCACTGAGCTAAATCCCCAGCCAAGAACATGTCACGTTTTACCCATAGCTTTTGCCAGCATCGTCAAAGTCTTTGTAATCTAGTCTTTTTATTAAATACATTTCTACTTGAAACATGTGGAATGGTCTCTGTTTTTCTTACTGGACACTGATTAGTACATTTTTAACAGCCTACACCTGGTGCAGCACAGAGACATTCTGGGTCTCCAAGAATTAGTGGGCTACTGTCTCATTGTCCCCAAATGGTCTGGGTATTTGTCCAAGCATGAGTCCTTGGAGAAAATCCAGAGATTTATAGGCTGGACTTGCGTTGTATCATTGGATCTTTCCTGAAGGGATCTATATTTTCTTTTTATTCAATGGTTTGTGACTCATTGAATAAAAATTGATTCATGTATGATGATTTATACATGGAAATTGCATGAGATAGAAATTATCTGTTGCTGAGTATGGTGGTGCATGCCTATAATCCGGGAGGCTGAAGCAAGGAGGATCACTTGGAGTTCGAGGCCGGCTTGGGCTACATAGTAATTTTAAGGATAGCCTGAATTACATAGTGAGACCTTGTCTCAAAACAAAACAGAAATTATCTACTGTGTCAAGATAGTCTTCAGTTCACTGATCATCAAGGCATTCTTGTTTTTTCTGTTATTGGATTAAAGTTAAATAGGAAGTTGGCAGGCTGTCTATGATCAGTTATTTTTTCCAAGTATTTCTCTAAGTCAAATCATTCTGATTTCCCATCAGTCCTACAGCTTATTTGTCATTCTTCCCAGATTGTATTTCATGGGTAACTATTACCACCTGGTTTCTACCAACCCAGAATCCTCCCAGCCTCCTTGAGACCAGAGTTATTTCAATTGTAGACCCATCCACCACTTTCCTGGCTTACAGAGGATAGTTAGTAAAGTGATTTAAAATTATTTTGGTAGTTCAGTTGTCAATTGTCCTTTAGATTTACTAACAGAGGTAACTGTTGGGCCTTTTCAAAGAATATAATTATTGGGTTGGTCAGCAAGATACATATACAGTTAAGTAAAGCATTCTTGCCTCCTGAGATGTTTTAATTTCTTCCTCAAATTCATGCTGAGACTTCTACTGTTGTACAAATTAACGATACACCAGTATCACATCCAAGTTTGCATAAACCAGCACTTCAGATTGCTAGGATAGCTTGATCTAAAATTATATTCAAGCTTTTCTTAGTTAAGTACCCTCCAGATCCTAGTCTCCTGATTTTTCATTAAACAGAGCAGTAACTTCCTGCAATGTTTTTCTTTGATAAGACCTACTCTTCCTTATTTTTTGCCTGCTTTTCTTCTCCTGGAATATACTAGGTTTGGACTTTAGTCCTGGCCAAGGGGCCAGAAGGAACTTGCGTTTCTAGCAACAATAATATTCTCAGTAGAAGGAGGATCAAATTATTTAGGCAAGAGAAAAGGGAACACTTCTTTAGGATTCAATAGCCCACTGTACTGTAACTAAGAAATTTAGTCTTATAGCTTGGAGTAAATTTATCAGAAAAATCTTTCTTAATTTATCTACGCTTAACTGACTTTCTGGATTAAGTGATGTTCTCCATGACCATTTCCCCCCCCACATTAAAAAATTTTAGTTAAAATTCATCCAACATATAATTAACCATTTTAAAGTGCTTAATTCAGTGGCATTTAGTGTATTTACGATGTTGTGCAGCCACCAACTCTTAGTTTCAACTTTTTCATCACCCCGTTAGTAATTCCGCATTTCCCCTCCCTCTGGTAATGACTAATCTGCTTTGTTTCTATCGCTTTGTCTATCTGAATATATTATATATGACAGTTAAAGCTATGGGTTAACTCAACTAGATTGAGAGGTCCCCAGATACTGGTTACACGTCACCTCCGATGCGCCTGCGCGGGTGTTTCTCCATGAACGTTTGAATTGGCCGATTTAGTAAGGCAGAGGCCGCCCCAGTGTGAGCGGGCATCATCTCACCCCGCAGCGCCTGAAAAATTTCACCCCTCTTTTTCCACCTCGCTGTTTAATCTGGGCGATCTCATGTCCCCTTACCCTGCACCCAGACTTGGATTTATAGCACTAGCATCCCGGTTCTCAGGCCTTCAGACTTGAGTTACACCACTGACTTTCTTGGGTCTCTAGCTTGTGGGCGGCAGATTGAGGGACGGCTGGTCTTCATAATCCCATGAGCAATTCCTGTCCCGCACCTCTCTGTCGGGGTTAAACCCAGGGCCTTTGCACTGAGCCACATTCTCACTCCTTTTTTTTGTTTTTTAATTTTTTAAAATTTTGTTTTGTGGGTTTTGTTTGTTTGTTTTGGTACCAGGGATTGAATTCAGGACCTTGCACTTGTAAGGCAGGCACCACTAAGCTAAATCCCCGGCCCCGTTTTGTGTTTTTTGAGACAGGGTCTCGCTATATAGTTCAGACTGACCTCGAATTTACTACGTAGCATAGGCTGGTCTTGAACTCATGGCAATTCCCCTGTCTCAGCCTCCCGAATGCTGGGATCACAGGTGTGTGCCAGCGAACACACACAGTGAGAAAAAGTGTAGCCTCCCATCCCTTTTTGATTTTTATTTTGAGACAGGGTCTCAACAAATTGCTAAGATGTCCAGGCTGGGTTTGAATTTGCAATCCTCATTCCTCATCCTCCCAGAGTCTTGGAATACAAGTGTGAAGTGAACCACCTTGCCTGGCTACTCTCACTGATGCTCTCCTATTGATTCTGTTTCTCTGAAGAGTCTTGGTTTTTTTTTGGTACCAGGGATCAAACTCGGGACCTTGCGCTTGTGAGGCAGGTGGTGGAACTGCTGAGCTAAATCCCCTGCTCTCTGAAGAGTCTTAAGACATCACATAAAAAGGATCACACATTGGGCCAGGGATTTAGCTCAGTGGTTCTGGCACCTGCCTCCAAAGCACAAGGTCCCAAGTTTGATCCCTGGTACCAAAAACAAAACAAAACAAAAAGGATCATGCAAAATGTGACCTTTTGTATCTGGCTTACTTCACTTAGCATAAGGATTTTGGGGCTCACCCAAATTGTAGCAAATATCAGTATTTTTTCCTCTTTTAGGCTAAATATTCTTTTGTTTCTATATTCCACATTTTACTTATCCATTCACCTGTTAATGAACACTTGAGTTGTTGCTACCTTCAGACTATTATGAATAATGCTGCTATAAACATTGGTGTACAAGTTTTTCTGTGGATAAATGTTTTAGTTTCTCTTGGGGATTATACATAGGAGGGAATTGCTGGGTCATATGCTAATCCTATGTTTAATTTTTTTAATTAATTAAAAAAATTATTTTTCAGTACTGGGGATTGAGCCCAGGAATACTCTAGCCCTGAGCTACATCCCCAGCCCTTAAAAAAAATTTTTTTTAAAAAATTTTAAGACAGGATCTCTTTCAGTTGCCCAGGTTGGTCTCAAGCTTGCAAACCTCCTGCCTCAGCCTCCTAAGTAGCTGGGATTACAGGCCTGTGCCACTGTGTTCAGCATGTTTAAGTTTTTTAGGAATCTACCAAACATTTTTACATGGATGAAGTATTTTGCATTCCTACCAGCAATATACAGGGGTCACTATTTCTTTATATCCTTTCAACTTGGTACTATCTTTTTTATTAAAGTTGTCCTAGTAGGTGTAAAGTAGTATCTCATTGTGTGGGTTTTTTTTGTTTTTTGGGTTTTTCTGTCTGTCTCTTTGTTTTTATTTTGTTTTTTGGGTTTTTTTTTTTGGTACCAGGGATCGAACTTGGGTCCTTGTGCTTGTGCAGCAGGCAGCGAAACCACTGAGCTAAATCCCCGGCCCTGTCTGTTTGTTTTTAGACAGGGTCTCACTATGTAGTTCAGGCTACATAGTGTGACTCTTCCAATTTTCTTTTTCTTTTTCTTTTTTTCAATATTGTTGGGCTCTTTGGTCCCTGTAGTTCTATATGAATTTGACAATTGGTCTTTCATTTATGTGAAAGAGACCATTGGCGTTTTAGCAGGGATTATGTTGAATCTGCAGATTGAAGTGGGGAATACTGTCATTTTAACAGCATTAAGTCTTCCAATCCCTAAAGATGGGATACCCTTCTATTTACTTATGCCTTCTTTGATTTCTTCAATGTTTGGTTGTTTTTAGTAATATAAGTCTTTTACCTCCTGAATTAAATTTATTCCCATGTATTTTATTCTTTTGGATGCTGTTGTAAATGGAATCATTTTCTTAATTTGTTTTTTGGATTGTTTGGTATATAAAAACAAAACTATTTTTATTATCCCCCCCTTTGGGTTACTGGATAGAAGCAAAATTATTTTTTGTTATCCATCCCTCTTGTTTGGAGGTACTGGGGGTTGAACCCAGGGCCTTTGCATTGAGCAACATCTCCAACCCTTTTTTATTTTCTAATTTTAAGACAGGTACTCACAAAGACACAAGTTACCCAGGTGGGGCTTGATCCTTCTGCCTCAGCCTCCTAAGTAACTGGGATTATAGGTTTGTGCCACTGAGTTTGGCTTACTAAGTACTCCCACCCCACCTGGCCACCAACATCCAGTACTGTGTATTGAACCCAGGACCTCTGAACTGAGTTACATCACAGCTCTTTTTTTTTTTTTTTTTGTACCAGGGATCGAACTCAAGTCCTTGCACTTGGGCAGCAGGCGGCAAAAACACTGAGCTAAATCTCCGGCCCACAGCTCTTTTTTTTTTTTTTTTTTTGATTTTCAGAATTTACTCAACAGCTTGAGCTTGAACGCATCCTCTGTCCCCATGCAGGCTGTTGGGAATCTCTGAGGAATTTTAGATTTCCACAGTGAGGTGGCCATAGTTGAGCCTTGGGAGTTGGCACCTGAGTCATTAATGGCAGCCCTTTGGAGGAATCAGTGGAGTTCAGCCTCTCAGGTTCCAGGAACTGCCCAGTGCCTGCTCTTTCAGTGAGAGGCTTGGTCAACTTCTCCTTGGAATCCATGAGCTGCTCAAGTACTCTTCCAGTAAATGTACACTTTTCCTTAGGTTCTCCCCAGCCGGTTTCTGTATTTGCAAATTTTAAAAAGCCATTTTAGAGGGAACCAGTTGGATCTCAGTGGTGGAGAGGAGGAGGAGGCTTCAGTGCAGATTCTGAAGACAATCACCTTTCTGCCTGTCACCTGTGAGTGAGAGGCTGCCAAGCAGTGACCCGGAGCTCAGCAGAAGGCTGCAAAGGCTGCCTGAGTGAGGCTGGTTTCCACATATCCATTTCAAAGCAACCAAATGCTCTCTTTCCCCTCTTCTCTACTTAGGAAAGTTTCCTACAGTCTTTACTCCAATCCTTTGCTTTTCTTTGTTTTGTGTCTCTGCCCTGGCTATCCAAGGTGCCAAACAATGGCCAGTAAGAGCGCCAGAGTCTTCTCTGATTCCAAGATATTTCTGTGAATTGTTAGCCTTTGATTGAGCCTGAAGAAACTCAAATGATGACTTAATCTTTGCCTCTTTCCCCAAGGATTCCACTGTGAGAATTGTGGAGATAAATCCTGCTTCTGTTCAAGCTATTCATTTAAATGGGTTGATTGGATGCAGTGTTGTCCCCTGATGCTGCATGTCTGTAAACCAAAGATATTCTTAAATGTCTTTTGCTTTTTGGGAAAATGTTTAAATGCATCATGTGTGCTACCTGGCTTCAGTTTTGCTTGTCCCACAGCTCTTTTTTAAAAAATTTTTAAAAAATTTTTAGGACCGGGATTTGATAAATTGTTAAGTTGCCCAGGCTGTGCTTGAATTTGTGATCCTCCTGTCTAGCTTCCCAGTGTAGAGATTACAAGTGGATGCCATTATGCCCAGCTTGCCTAATACATTTTTGAGCAACTATATTACAAAAACAATCCTTGGGCCTTGCTGATGAAACCCTGTTACAATTCAAACTCTAAGCCTTGCCTGGATCCCCAGAATCCACACTTGCAAGAAGTAGGCTGTGCTGATCCATCAGCCCAGAATCAATTAGGAGCATCGATTGTTTTAAAAGTGAGAATTTAGAGCCAGGGATTTAGCTCAGTAGTTCAGATGCCTGCCTCGCAAGCACAAGGTCCTGAGTTTGATCCCCAGTATCAAAAAAACCCCAAAAAACAAAAACTTAGAGTATAAAAGTGAGAATTTAATATAAATTGTTTTTAACCAAATGGTAGAAAGTCCAGAAGGTAAAAAGGGAAATTAGTAAACTATTGCAAAGAAAATTACTTTAAGAAGTAGCTATTACACCTATGCCAAGAAAATGAAGAGGATGGTATTATTTCAGCTTAGAAGCTGGAACTAAGGTGGCCATGTGGAATCTGAATTTGAGATAAGCTAGATAATGTTTTAGCCTGAGTCTGCGTCATGTGATATTTGGAGCATATCTGGACTTTAAAAACTATTCATTGTTTATCTGAAATTCAAATTTCAGTGGTGCCCTGACATTTTCTTTGCTGTATCTAGAACCCCGGCTGGACCCAGACACTGAAGGCTGCTTGGCAGTGACAGATGTGTCTGAGGGATCACAGTGAAGTTGATTCTGTGAAAGGTAGGAAAGCTCAAACTGACATCACTGGCTGGTGCTGAAGCAGCTGCCAGAGTGAAAGTCATTGCCGAGCTGGGGTTGAGAGGAGCAGGAAGTGGATGGGAGGTTTCCCCCTCCCTTCTGGCTTTACGGTTTCCCCTCTGGAGTCCGCTTTTGGCAGCTGGCAAAAAGAATGGTGGTTTTCTGGGTCTACTCTGGCATCCCAAAGCAGGGCAGAGACAAATAGATTAATAACTGGTACAGCGGGGCAGCTACCTGGAGGAAGCTTCCTGTTACTGTGACAAAATATCTGAGACAAGGAAAGTTTTATTTTGGCTCATGGTTTCAGAGGTTTCACTTGGCCCTGAAGTGTTGAGTCTGTGGTGACACAGTACATCGTGGCAGGAGCATGTGGTGGAAAGGTCCTCTTCACTTTATGGCTGGGAAGCATAGGGAGCCAGAAAGGGGCTGGGTCAATATCCTCAAGGGCACATGCCCTCCTGCTAGGCCCAATTTCCAAGAGGACCCACCACCTCCCAATAGCTGGGGACTAAGCCTTTAGCATATGGCTCTGCACACTGAGCCCTAAGGTCCCAGAGAGGCCTTGAGCCCCTTGTTTAAAACCATTCTGCCCCCAAGGCCCTACCACTTTGGATCTGTGATGGGTATGGCAGCCAGCAACCATTCCCAAGATCTTCTTAATGATTGTGGGGTCACATAAACTTTGATTGTTGTAGGCTCCTATAGCCCTCAAAGCCCCAAGCCCAGTCTTGGGTTTATCACACCCCTTCATTGCCCCCAGAGAGAGAGAGAGAGAGAGAGAGAGAGAGAGAGAGAGCGCGAGAGCGAGAGAGCGCGTGCATGCCCAGCCCAAATTGTCCCCTCCCCCCACTCATAGGGCCATCTTCAGACTCTGCTTCTCTGAGGTCCTGTGAAACAGCTGGGCAGCTATAAGCAGCCCAGCCCCCCAGCCCTGTGAAAAGCTGGATGGCTTCCTCCACCCTCTTATGGGCCCTGAAAGTAACTGGACAGCCCGATCTAAGTGGCTTGGCCTGCTGAGGCCACCAGGAAGCAGATGGGCAGCCTCATCCATCAACCTTCACCCTGGGAAGTAGCCTGGGGGCCAGTTCCAAGCAGTCCAGGCCATAGAGACCCTGAGAATCAGTGGGCAGCCCTGCCTACCCACCTACCACCTCAGGAAACAGCTGAGCAGCCTACCCTGAGTGGCACAGCCTGCCAAGGCCCCTAGGAAGTAGCTGGGCAGCCCTGTCCATCCTCCTGCTGCCCCCAGAAGCATCCAGTTCTCAGAAATTCAGCAAGCTGAGGCTTGGAGAAGCAACCAGGCAGCCCTGCTCATCTACCCACAGCCTTGCAAAGCAACTGGGTAGGCATGCTCATCTACCTACCACCCCAGGAAGTAACCAAACAACATGCCCTAAGTGGTTTGCCTTGCTGAGCCCTTGTGAACCAGAAGGGCAGAACTGCTCACCAAACCATGGCCCAGGACCCAGCTGGGCAGCCCATGCTGAGCAGGTTGGCCCCTGGGGACCCTGTGAAGTCACCCATGAAACCCTTGGACTCTGATGGGCATTCCATTTGGACCTGGTATGGTCAGGTCCTCATGTGGCTCTCAGACACTGAAAGACTCTCAGTTCCATTACAGGGCACGCTGTGCTACACCCACCTGGCCCACCAGAGTGACCCCACTCCCACCAGGCACTTGGAAACTGATGCCTCATCACATGCATGGGTCTGCCAGTGTGCCCCTGTCCCCTTACAACCTGCTGAAACTGACAGGCACCCCACACCTGTGGCTGGGGCACCACATCCAGAGTTGCCAATGAACTGCTTAAGAGCACTGCATCCCAGCTAGCAGCATAATCCCATCTCTGCAGCCTCGGCCACCAGGATACTCACAGACATTTCTGATGCTGATTACACCAGAAGAAGATACAGATGGTACACACAAGCCCCAAGGTGGAACCAAAGTTAATGCACCATATCCAACTGACACCCAAGGGCACATTGCCAGGAGAGAGTCATGACAAAAGTTGCCTTTAAAAATTAGTAGAGACAACAGATCTGCCAGATGCAAAAATATTTAGATGGGGAGATAATAAAAGTGAAAAAATAAGGCAACAATAATTGAATGGGAGGGAACCCTTCCAAACTCATGCTACAAGGCTATGCCAACAACCCCAATAGCAAACTAGACAAAGGCACAACAAAAAAAAAAGAAAATCACAAACCAATATCCCTGATAAAAATATTGTAGATGCAAAAAGGAGAAGATCAAATTATCCCTGTTCGTAGATGGCATGATTTCATATATAGAAAAACACATGTCCATGGATTAAAAGAAGTGATATTGTTAAAATGTCCAATCTGGGTGTGGTAGTACATGTCTGTGATCACAGCTGCTTGGTAGGCTGAGGCAAGAGGATTGTAAGTTCAAGACAGCCTGGAAATTTAGTGTAAAAAGGGGCTGAGGATAAAGGTAAAGTGTTTATCTTGCATGGGTGAAGCTCTGGGCATAATTCCTGGCACCACACATACACACACACACACACACACACACACACACACAATACAACTTAAAATGATCTAAAGATTCAGTGCAATTCCCATTAAAATACCAATGATATCTTGGAAATGGAAAAACTTCTAAAATTTGTATCGAATCATAAAACACCTCAAGTAGCCAAAGCATTCCTCAGCAAAAGAACAAAGCTGGAGGCATTATAATACAGTGATACCCTGGTTGTCCAATGGCTCCAAGCCTGAACTTTCCACTACTCCGACAGCAAAGTTTGAAAAAAATATCTGTTTGGTATTCACAACTTTGCCTGATTGTTGAACTGAAAATCCAACTTGAAAAAACCTATAGGGGCAGACAGTGAGTCACATGCCTGAAACCAGACACAAATGGCTGACTCTTAAATCTAAGAAGTGCTCTCTCCCAGACAACGTATAGTGCTTGTAGCCAGGTGTGGTGTGCTCCTATAAGCCCAACACTCAGGAGGCTGAGGCAGGAGTATTGCTGTGAATTGGAGGCAAGCCTGGGCCACATAGTGAGTACAGGGCCAGACTGAACTACAAAGAGAGACCCTGCCTCAAAATAAATAAATAAATAAATAAATAAATAAATAAATAAACAAACATATAGTGCTTCAGATGGACAGCAGCTCTACCAGATCCAGCAAGTCACCATGCCTGCAGGCCAGGACCTTGCCCAGCCCATGTTCATCCAGTCAGCCAACCAGCCCTCCAATGGACAGGCCCCTCAGGTGACCGGCGACTGAGGGCCTGAGTGGGCAAGGCCAAGGACACCCAACATAATTTTTGCCATACAGCCCCAGGCAATGGGCACAGCCTCCCTCCCCAGAGGACCCTGATGACCTCAGCGCCTCCTGCAGGCTAGGACACTGATGCACTACACCCTACACCTGGGGACCGAGATTCTCCAACAGAAAGATGCAATATTTTTTATTTCCTTTTTTCCCTCCAAGGAATCAATAATTCATTATGTTGATATGTGTGTCCAATGCTATGAAATGAGAATATTAAATAACATATTTATGGCAAAAAAAACCCCATATAGTGCTTACATTAGTGTGTTAAAAACATTCTTCATTGTGCTTTTTTGTGTGTATTTTATTTGTGTAAAATATAAACATGACTCAAAAAAGCCCTAGCAATACCACCAGTAAAGCTAAGAGGAAAACTGTGAGAACCACGATAGAGTTAAAGAAATCATTTCAAAATGTGTTAAGGTCCAGGAAAAGTGAATTTATAAGTGTAATTCTTGGGCCAATTATTCAGTTTTCCATTATTTCTTATGACAAAAATATGTTCAATTCTTGAACTTTTTGGTGTTTGAACGTGAATTTGGAATGAATTGAGTTTGACAACTAAGGATCACTATATTTGATTTAAGACACACTATAAAGCTAGAGTAATCAAAACAGCATGGTACTGGCATAAAAAGCAACATACAGACTTATGGAATATAACAGAGAACTCAGAAAGAAATCCTCATATTTACAGACAAGTAATTTTTTTTTTTTTTGGTATCAGGGATTGAACTTGGGACCTTGTGGTTGGGAGGCAGGCAGCAGTACCACTGAGCTAAATCCCTGGCCCACAGACAACTAATTTTGATAAAAGCAGAAAGAAAATACTTTTACATTGGAGAAAGAAAAGTCTCTTCAATATGTCATGCTAGGACCTGGGTATGGGGGCACGTATTTGTAATCCCAGTGACCTGGGAGGCTGAGGCAGCATAATAGAAAGCTCAAAGGCAGCCTAGGGAGCTTAGAATGATTCTGTTTCAAGTAAAATTTTTTTTAAAGGGTGCTGGAATGTAGCTCAGTGCTTGAGCACATCTCTAGCATATGTAAGGCCCTGAGTTCAAGACAACTAACAAAGTAGTACTGGAAAAACTGGATATCCGATATCCAGAAGAAAGAAACTATATCCCTGTTAGGGTTTAGATCTAAAATATCACCCAAAAGTCTCATGTTTGGAGGTGGAGACTGGTTGGAAGGGGCAAATCATTAGGGGTGCAACATATGTGTATTCTCTTGGAAGAGCTTTTCCTTTCTCTCGCTGCTTCCTGGCCTCAATGTAGTGAACAGGTTTCCTCTGCCATGCCTTTCTGCCATTTTGTTTCTGCCTTGGAGCAAGCTGACTATGGACTGAACCCACTGAAATTGTGAGCCAAAATAAATCTCTTCTCCTTTAAGATGTGGGTGTTGGGTATTTTTTTCCTAGTGATGAGATAGTGACCAATACAGGAAAATTTGTACTAAGACTAGGATCACTGATGTGACTGTGTTCAGAAATCTTTAGAACTGGTTTGCAGGAGGCGTTTGGAAAAGCTTGGAGATGCAGGCTAGAGAAGCCCTACAATGTGATGAGTAGGTCCTGATGTGCAGTACTGTTCAGAGTGCAGAAGACCAGAATGCTGAGAAGAATGTGAACACCAAAGACCAGGCTTGGGAGGTTTTCAGTTGGAAACAAGGACTCCATTGGCGGTTGAAAGAGAGGGCATGTGACACTCTGACAGAAAATTTGTCTATATTTTTCCCATGTCCTCAGACTTTGCAGGAAACTGAGATTAAGGATGATAACTAAATGAACTGGTGGAGGAAATTTCAAGTCATTCCAACATTCAGGCTGTGGCATGGTTGCTCCCAGCTGCTTTTAGCTAGATCTACAGTGAGAATCAAGTGTAAATAGCAGAGGGGGCAGGGATTTAGCTCAGTGGTTCTGGCGCTTGCCTCGAAAGCACAAGGTCAGGAGTTTGATCCCTGATACCAAAAAAAAAAAAGAGTAAATAGCAGAGATAAATGATTTGAAAAGTTTGTAGTTAGGAAATGCTAGCAAAGTGTGGGCATAGGAGACCACAGTTGCTGAAAACATTAGCATTAAAAATTAAGCCAAGCTATAGGGAAGGGTGAAGGGTGGAGGGGGTGAAGGGAGGGCAAGGGAAGGGGAAAAAAATAAGAACCAAGAGACTCATGTAATGGTACAAGATCCCAATGATGAGTGTAATTGTATTTTATACCTAAAATGTACCAATAAAGTTAATGGGGAAAAAATAAAATTAAGCCAAGCTGGCCGGGGATTTAGCTCAGTGGTTCCGCCACCTGCCTTGCAAGCACAAGGATCCAAGTTCGATCCCTGGTACCAAAAAAAAAAAAAAAAAAAAAAATTAAGCCAAGGGCCAGAATGTAGCTCAGCAGCACAGTGCCTGCTTGGCAAGTGCAAGACCCTGAGTTCAATTTCCGGTACCCCCACCCCAAAGCTAAGGATTTTGTATAGAAACAAGAAATATGTCCGGAGGGCATGTCAGCAATCAGCAATACCTCACCCATTAGCAATACCTCACCCATCATAGTATCAAGGGTGGAAAACTATAAATCTTTCTTTTGAGAAGAGAGTCCCTGGCATTCCTGCTCATTTGTGCATAAGGAAGTGCATCCTGAGTTTTGAGTCTCAGGAGACTTTGGATTTGGAGTTTTTGGCAATGCTGGAACTTTAAGCCTTTGGCAGGTCTTAGAGATAAGCTAAATGCATTTTTCATAGTAAGATATATTATTTTTTTAAAAAGATACATTGTAGGGAACAGGGAAAGGGGACGTTACTAGAACCTCTGCAGTAAGTCCTAGTCTCCTGCGAACCCCGGCAACACAAGGCAAATTACAGGAAAGGTAAAAAATTGAGACTTTGAGAAGAAGCTGAGTTTTGGGTCTGATCAGTGCTGCTCTGGGCAGCAAAGACAAAAGCCCCCAGTTTACCGCACCTTTTATTCAGTACATCAGGAGAAACAAACAAATGTAACAAATGACTTGCAGAGAGTTCAGTATATCTGCATAAACAAAGTGTAACAATCCAAGAACAATGAGGAACCGAGTAGATGAAGATTTTATTCCTCCCAGAATGTCTTCAGCTGGTGTAATCTTGTCCTGGAACATCACAGCATCACCCAGTCATTGAGATTTCAGTTGTGACCCAGGGCCAAAATGGAATTATGTCTCAAAATACCATAGCTGGCCTGTAGGCAGGAGAACTAGGCCTAATCAAATGGTTTTTCCCTAAAATTATGTAGCATTGCTCCTGACAATACATCTAAGCCTTTTGGGGACCAGAGGTGGAACGTTATTGTTTAGGTCTAAATTTTCTCTTATAGAGGTGGGACGTAATCAAAGAGGGTATGTCACTGGGGGTGTGACTTGGAAAGTCATATTCTCTTGGTTTTTTTGTACCGGGAATCGAACTCAGGTCCTTGCGCTTTTGGGGCAGGCGGCAGCACCACTGAGCTAAATCCCCGGCCCTAGGTGTATTCCCTTGGAAGGGGTCCTCTTTCCTTTTCCTGCTTCCTAGCTGCCATGTGATGAACAGCTTTCCTCTTGCCATGCCATTTCTGCCTTCGAGCCAGACAACTATGGACTGAAACCAGTGAAACTGTGGAGGGTATTATGTTAAAGTTCTCCTTTAAGTGGCAAGTGGCAAGTATTTTTGTCTCAGGAACGTGAAAGTGACCAGTGCAACCCCTGCCTTTCACCACTTACAAAAAATGACTCAAAATTGATCAAAGACTTAAGTGTAAGATCTAAATCATGATTATTCTGACCAGTTACTTGAGCAGAAAACAGTTTAACATCTCATTCAATCTTCAGCAGTTCTGTAAAATAAGTATTATCTCCAATTTTCAGATGAGGAAATAAGGGTTCAGCAAGTTTAAGCAACATATCTAATCCACGCAGCAAGTTAATGTTTGACCCAGACCATGAGTCTTCTGACTCTGTTCATTTCACCATGAAATATGCAAGCAATAAAATGTTGCACAAGTAAAAAAAAAAAAAGATCTAAATCATGAAACAACTAAAGAAAACACAGGGGAAAACACCTCAAGACATTCGGTTTGGCAAAGGTTATTTGGGATATGACTCCAAAAGCATATACAACAAAAGCAAAAATTGACAACTGAGATCACATTAAACTAATAAACTGTACAGGAAAGGAAATAACAGAGTAAAGAGAAAACCTACAGGATGGGAGAAAATATTTGCAAACTATTCATCTGACAAGGGATTAATATGCCAAATATACAAGGAGAAGAACTCAACAGCAAAAATCAAATAATCCTATTTTTAAATGAGCAAATGGAATTGGGGGTAGCTCAGTGATTGAGCACTTGTCTAGCAAGGGCCTGGGTTTGATGTTCAGTACTGCAAAAAATAAGCAAATAACCTCAATAAGTATTTCTCAAAAAATATAAAGGGATCAACAAATATATGAAAAATATTCAATATCTCTAGTCATCAAGGAAATGAAACTACAATGAGATAGCTCACTCCAGTTAAGATGCATACTATCAAAATGTTATAACAAATGCTGACAAGGATGTGGAGAAAGGGAAACTCTCATACACTGTTTATGGGAATGAAAATTAGTAGACCTAATATGGAAAACAGTATGAAAGTTCCTCAAAACACTGAAAATGAAATTACTATATGATCCAGAAGTCCCACTTCTGGGTATCTATCCAAAGGAAATGAAATCACTATGTCGAAGAAACTCTACTTACAATAGCCAAAATATGGGATCAACCTAAGTGTCTATTGATAAATAATTGGATAATAATATATAGTGTATACCATATTATTCAGCCATAAAAAATAAAGAAATTCTGTCTTTTTTTTTTCTAGTACTGGGAATAGAACTCAGACCTTGCGCTTGCCACGCAGGTGTGGTAGAAATTCTGTCCTTTGCAATGACATGGATGGAACTGGAAGGAATTATATATTTTTAAAACTTTTTTTATTAGTACATATTTGTCATACATATTGATCACATTCATCAGAGGGAATTTGTACCTATACATAATGTATCTTAATTCTTTTTTTCCCCATTCCCCTCCCTACCCTTCAACCCTTCTCCTGGAACCCTTCTCCTTCCCATTTTCAAAAGCTTTGTTTCCATTTTTTCCTTCCATTCTCTTTTTTTCTTTTTTCTTCCTTCCTTCCACCCTCATCCCTCCCTTGTTCACCTTCCCATTTGTACGTGTTCTTCCTACTTCCCAGTATCCATCTGGAGGGAATGATACTAAGTGAAATAAGTCAGGCACAGAAAGACAAATATTGGCCGGGGATTTAGCTCAGTGGTTCCGCCGCTTGCCTTGCAAGAGGAAGGATCCGAGTTTGATCCCTGGTACCAAAAAAAAAAAAAAAAAAGAAAGACAAATATGACATGTTCTCACTTTTGTGAGGAAGCTGAAAAGTTGATCTCATATGAGAATAGTGGTTACTGGAACCTGGAAATGGTACAGGTGTTGTCAATCAGTTGAGGGTTTGTTTGGTTGATTCAGATAGAAATAATGAATTAGCAAAGTGAAGCTTTGCTAGTAGTGGTTCTGGGCTTTGAGTGCCAAGGGCCTCAGCCCTTAGTGTTACAGCTCTGGGTTCTGATGTCACTGGCTGACACGAGTTAATACTGGACACCACTGTTCAACGCTGCCACTGCCTACTGCCACCAGTTGATACTGGTTAAAGCCAGATGTGTCAGCCAACACTGAGAGTTACTGGTCTCTACTGGTGATCTTTGTTAGCTGCTGGTCTCTAAAGCTCTTTAGGGTTAAAAGCTCCTAGTGTTCATAGCTCTTCTTGAAGCAACTACTCTGTTCACACTACTCGGGATAAGAATCTGAAGTAGATTTACAGGACCTTCTGAGACCACATTAAGTAAATAAATCATGAATGTATTTACAGGACCATTAGAGCAAGGCTTTATTTGAACAGAACCTCTGCTACACCACAGCAGGTCTCTGCACAAGAGGAAGGCCTCCTGACCAAAGGAACATGAGGGGACTGCTGCTTATATAGTAGGAGGTACATGTATGGTCCCCATTGGTCAAGCCTGCTGATTCAAGACTACCCATTGGTCCAAATTTGAGCCTGGTGATTGGTCCAAATTCAAGATTGCTAATTGGTTGGTCAAAATTGGTCTAAACTCAAGCCTTCTGATTAGAGCCTACTGATTGGTCCAAATTCAATTTTACTGCATAGTTCAAATTCAAACCTTCCGCCTCCAGGGCAGAGACATCTCCCAGAACTTGTAGGAAGCACCTGAAATAGTTGCCACTGTCTGGTTGCAGTTTCCACGGTTGCAGTTGGGTGTGGGGAATTGTTGGGAGATGGAGCTAGTTGATTGACAGCTGTCATGTCTCCATGAAAATAGCAGGGCTAAAACCAGAGAATCCTCATAGGGCTAGCTGTGTTAATCACAGATTACTGGGGCTTGAGGGTGTTTGGGGCATTCCTAATGGGGATTCCTCTCTGATCTTTGCTACATTAGGGGCAGTTTCCCAGCTGCTTCTACAGAGAGGCAATGATAGCATCCAGAGAGACAAGGGCAGGAGAGGGGCACTGACTGACAGCCGAGCTGTACCTCCTGGTAGAGAGGCCTGAAGAGTGGCCACAGGTGTTTGGAGGTGACAGGGGACCCTGAGGCAGACCGTCCTGGTCCAGTCTCCGGGGACCAAGGAGAAACAAGGGAAAGCGGGGTGAGGGGGCATGACAGCTGTTGTCCAAACCACATCCCCCTATGGCCTCATAGAACAAAGAGGGGAGAGTCAAGGGCTTCTCATTTGTCTCACAAGGAAAGAGGAGATGGGGAAGAGCATGGTTACTATGCATAAGAGTGCAGATGGATAGACAGAATAACTTCCTTGCAGCACTGGGAATTGAACCCAGGGCTGTATACATGCTAGGAAAGTGCTCTTACACTGAGCTACATCCCCACCCCTTTCTTATTTTGAGACAGGGTCTGGCTGAGTTGTCCAGAATGGACTCAAACTTTCAATCCTCTTGCCTTGGCCTTCCAAGTAGGTGAGATTACAGGCATCTGCGACCATGCCTGGCTGGAGGAATAACTTCAAATATTCCATAGTGCAGTGGAATAATTATGCTTGACAATTAACTATATATTTGAAAGTACCTATTAAAGAGGATTTTGAATGTTCGCAACACAAAGAGATGGTAACTGTTTGGGATAACAGATGTGCTGGTAATCCTGGTTTGATCATTATGAGAGATATAGGCTAGCCCTCAGTCTTATGTGGTCAACGAACTAGTAGGGAATTGAAAGTTAGAAGTAGACCTGTTGTCAAGGCTCTGACATTAAAATAACACACCAGGAGATGAAAGGAAGTCAACAAAGCCTTCAAAGACTATGTGATTAAGCAGAGATACCAAGAAGCCAGAACCAAGACAAAACAAACCCACTGAGTCAGGAGAGGGATCTTCCCTATTCCATGACCCAGTTAGTAACTTTCTCAGATGATAAGGTGATAAGGGGTAAACATGTGTATAGAACAGTCACTAAAGTAACCTAGAGTTAGCTTTACTTTATTAGCCTAGTAAAAATCACACCCTGAGGGCCAGGGATTTAGCTCAGTGGTTTTGCCGCCTGCTGCGCAAGGGCAAGGACCTGAGTTCGATCCTGGTACCAAAAAAAAAAAATAATCACACCCTGAGATGGAGACTTAAGATGATAATGAGACTAGTTGCTTGAAGAGGCATGATAAAGAAGAGCACAGGGCGAAGCTAAAACCTCTGTATGCAAGGACACAAGGAGTAACTGGGCCCTTCTCTACTCTATAGGTGTCATAAAAGCTATACCTCTTTGTTCTTTGGATCTGGCTGGGATTTCTGTCTCCCACGGGGTTTTCCCCTTGTGCTTGTGCATAAGAATAAAAAGCCTTGTTCCTGCCAAGGTGCTTCTGTTTAATTCTTCCAATAGCACAAGAGCCCAAGGAATAGGTAGCAATTATACACTGTAAACTTGTACTGAACTATCACACATATGACCCATAAATATGTACTATTACTATCTATTAATTAGAAATATTTTTAAATGAAAGAAGAGAGAATAAATAATTTGGTTAAAACAGCAATCACAAAAAATCTTTGTTTATTGCTCTTAAATTCTGCCTTCTTCAAAGAGATCTTTTACAAATGGGAAGGAGACCAAGAAGTGGAGGGAGAGGGGAAGAATGGGAAGGGAAGAAGATGAAAAAAGAATTAAGATGTGTTATATACATGTACCAATTCCCCATGATGAATATAATTATTGTGCACTGCAAACATGTATTACTAAAATTTTTTTTTAAACAAAAACCAAAACAAAAATAGTTCTGCCTTCCACAAAGTTCTAGAACACGGATATAACTCAGCCAAGCTATTTACCATTTTGCAATAAAGATGTCCTTTCTTCCCGCTATTAATCCCTTCTTCCTCATTTCTGTCTAAGACCTCATCAGAATGGCTATTTCCTTCTGGTTGGGGCCACTTAGAAATCACTAAGAACACAGAGTTTCCCTACATCGTGTCTACTCTTCTGAGCCCTCACCAGAATCACCCTTAATGTTTTGTTCATAGCAATTTTGGCCTTTTCCAGCATTCAGTTCAAAACTGCTCCAGCTTCTACCCATTAACAAGCTCTAAAGCCACTTTGAAAGTTTTAGTTATTTGTTACAGTAATACCCCACTTCTCTTAATACCACTTCCCTTCTTATTTCTCTTATACTTCTATAACAAAATACTTGAAACTGAGTTATTTAGAAAGAACAGAAATGAAAAAAAAAAAAGAAAAGAAAGAACAGAAATTTATTTGCTCACAGCTCTGAAGGCTGGGAAATCCAGGATGAAGGCACCAGCATGTTCAGTTTTCTGGTAAGGGGATGGGGATTTAGCTCAGTGGTTCTGCCGCCCTAGAAAGTGCAAGGTCCAGAGTTTGATCCCTGGTATCAAAAAAAAAATCAGTTTTCTGGTAAGGGTCTGGTCTCTTCCCAAGAACACTGTTCTTCGGAGGGAAGGAACGCTGTGTCCCAACATGCCAGAAAGAGAAGGTTAAAAAGGTATGAACTCCCTCTGTCAAGCCCTTTCATAAGGGCACCTAACCCATGCATGAGGGCTCTGGCAAAGGCCACGCTTCCCAATATTCTTGCCCTGGAGATTAAGTATCAACATGAATTTCAATTAGCAAATGTTGCACCTTGGATAAACTTCATTGGCTATGATACCGCCACTTTGCAAAGCTCAACATGAATTTCAGAAAGAACAAAACCATTCATGCCATAACATGTACTTTGTATGTTAAAAATGTCCCATAATAGGGCTGGGATGTGGCACTGTGCCTGCCTGGCAAGCTCAAGGTCCTGAGTTCAATTCCCAGTACTTGGGGGAAAATTCTCCATAATAGAAAGTAAAGACGAAACAAATATAACTGAGGTACTCACAGTAGAGGATCATTCATGTGCCTGTCATAGTATTAAAAATTGCACCTAAAATCCTCTGTATGGTCAGAGTTTCAACTGGGAGTAAAACATGGATTGAAGGGATATGGAATGTGACCCAGAGGGCAGTATTTATCCCGGGGGAAAATGTGTGTACCTTAGAATAAGGCCAACTTCCCATGTTGGCAGGAAAACCCAGAGTTGCCTTTTGGGTTAAACTGTTATTAAAAACAAAAACAGGGGCTGGGAGTGTACCTCAGTAAAAGAGCACTTGCTTAGCATGCTTGAGGCTGTGGGTTCAATCCCAAGTACTACAAAAGACAGAACCAAACCAAACCAGCCAAACAAACTCTGACTTTCACTAAAGATCAAGGTATGTTGCAGTGACTAGTTTAGGATCTTTTTTTTTTTTGGTATTGGGGATCAAACTCAGGACCTTGCACTTTTGAGGCAGGTGGCTGAACCACTGAGCTAAATCCCAGTCCCTACTTTAGGATCTTATAAATGCATCATCCATATAGAAGGCATGAAATTGGAATGGACCCATAGGAGAAGTGTGCTTAATATCAACACAAGATGTCACCCTTACATGCCTTCCTAGAAAATTCTCTTTCACAGCCTATGGATTGGATCACCTAAGGTAGAAAACCATGTTTTAAATCCCCTGATGATTCCTAAGGGGGCACCACCTCAGGGATATCCAGGGTCAAAAAAGGGGACATCATACACTTCTCTCCTACTGTGTTTTCATGCCATACATGGCTGTGACTTGAAAGGAAGTGTGCTGACCCATCTGGGTCAGTACAAGCCTTTAGCCCTGTGCATATATTAGGGAGAGGACTGTTTTGGTTTGGTGAGGAATACATTTACAGTATCCTATCCTGGGTCAAGTACTTGCATTAGGAACTTGGAGCCAGTTAGCAACATGACACCTTCATGATGTCCATGGGAGCATGTGTTTCTATAAGACAACATAAGGCCAGAACACATTCTGATGTCAGGGGTAGGGGATTTGTCTTTTTCTTTTAAAAATTTTAAAAATTAATACATGTTTGCATGTATTAATACATTCATTGTGGGGAGTTGATACATGTATATAACACATCTTAATTCTTTTTCTTTCATTTTTTCTTTCTTTTTTTTTTTTTTTGAGACAGGATCTCAGTATGTAGTTCAGACTGGCCTTGATTGAACTCAGTGGGTAGCTCAAGCTGGCCTTGAATTTGTGCAATCCTCCTACCTCAGCCTTCTGAGTTCTGGGATTATAGATGTGCACCACTATGCTTGGCATCTTAATTCTTTTTTTGTTTGTTTTTGGCACCAGGAATCAAATTCAGGACCTTGCTCTTGCAAGGCAGGCGAGGCAGGCACAGTGCCACTGGGCTACATCCCCAGCCTTAATTCTCTTCATGTACATTTCCTCACCTTTCCCTCACCTTTCCCTCTCCCTTCCCTCAATCTCTTGCTCCCCTTTCCATTTGCAAATGACGGATCTTCTTGTTTCCTGTTATCTATCTTTTATTTTGCTCTTTAATTTATTTATATTTGGGGTTTTTCATATTAGGGAAGCCATGTGATATTTAAGCTTGTGTGTGGGATTTATTTCACTTAACATTATGGTCTCAAGGTGTAGCCATTTCCCTACAAATGACTCAATTTTTTTTTTGGTACTGGGGATCAAACTCTGGACCTTCTGCTTGTGAGGCAGGCGGTGGAACCACTGAGCTAAATTCCCAGCTCACACTCCAGCAGGAGGTCTACTTTTTAAAATTTAATTTAGTTTTTTGTGGGGAATCAGAGTCTTGCACATGCTAGGCAAGTGCTTTACCACTAAGATAAACCTCTACCAGCATCTCTATTTTTAATAAAAAACGATTAAGAAACAAATGATGCCTGCTGCAATGGTTTCTCATTCTATTAGGAAGATAGGATTGATTGTCTTCCAGGAAATCATCCTTTGAGCATTTTAAATCCTGTACTCTGCTTTGAAACTCCCAGGATTTAGATTCAGTGTCACAGTGCTATGCCATTCGTGTGGCTGAGGTGCTGGGTATTGTTGACTGACAGTCAACCTCCATTCCCACCTCCTTTCTAGAGTCCCTCCCTGTGCTGCAGAAACTAGTTCTAGAAGGCAAAAATGAGGAGAAGTGTGAGGAGTTTCTGCAGCAGAGATCCAAGGTCTTGTCACTAGCCTCATGGAGTTGGGAGGCTCTTTCAGGGGCAGCAAGAATGGTGACGGTGACTTTCTGATCTCTGGATCACACCCACAGCAGTATGTTACTGAATACAACAGGTGTAGTGATGGTCTCCTGATTTCTCAGCTTCCTGATTGTAGCAGAGATGGTAGCTACCCTGCTGGGACAGTTCAGAGTCATTCCTGCCAGGTTAGCTTCTTTAGGTTTCCCAATAATGTATGTCATCTAATTCCTTGCATGAATTATTTTCTGTTTAAACTAGCCAAGGTGGTTCTGGCTTACTATGGCTGAACCTTGGAAGGTATACTGAGCTTCAGAACTTTTAATATTAAAGGTTTTATTGGTCTAGGTGGAGACAGTAAGTCTCATAACAGATCAAATGAGATCAAGGGATCAGAAGACCCCCATATATCCCTTATGCCTGGTAGCTAGGGACATGCCCTATTCAGGCCACCCTAAAATGCCCCTTTACTTTAGCAGTCTGGAATGTTTCTTTTGGTACCAGGGATTGAACTCGGGATCTTGCACCTGCGAGGCAGGCAGTAGGACCACTGAGCTAAATCCTCGGCCCAGTCTGGAATGTTTCTGAGACATCCAACATAGGACACATGTACCATAGCTATAAAGTTTGGTGTCCAGAATTTAGATCCTAGATACAGGAGAAATTTAGATCCTGGACACAGGAAATAAAGAATTAAGAATGCAGAGCGAGCTCCACTTATAGTTGTAATTAAGGTGAAGGCATTGGTAACGTGAATTCTCAGGTTAGAGGACACAAAAGGTTAAGCCTGGAGAAGCTTGATGTTCCTTACTTCTGATGACATCTCTGCTGCCCTGATGATCACAAGTCCTTGGGAACTGAGTTTGCCTTTGGGAACTGTCAGGATGGGCACACTGAGAGGACAGATGTAACTGCTGCTGTCCCTTACTGGGCATCTGGCTTGGCAAGAGATAAGTAAACTAATTTTTTTTTTTGAGTTTAAATGCACTTTATTTTTAGACAACCTACATGACATGTTTTTTTTCCCCTTAAAAAACAATGCCTCCACTCCAAATAACGAAGCATTCAAGATTACGTCAGTCCCTGAGGGCCAGGGATTTAGCTCAGTGGTTCCGCCACCTGCTTTGCAAGCATAAGGTCCCGAGTTCGATCTCCGGTACCAAAAAAACAAAAACAAAAAACAAATGCTGGTTGACATTTTGGGCTGGGGATTTAGCTCAGTGGTTTCGCCACCTGCTGTGCAAGCACAAGGACCCAAGTTCGATCCCTGGTACCAAAAAAAAAAAAAGAAACAAACAAAGAAACAAAGATTACGTCAGTCCCATTTGTCTAAAATCCCAGTGTTGTGTGGATGACATGCAGCAGCCAGTTATGGCAAGTGGTAGATCCAAGATAACCGCCAAATCCATTAACATTTTTCCATTTCTAAACCATCCTTAAAGAAAATCATAAATGGGGTCACACAATCTTCATGGTAGTCCAGACCAACCATCTGAATTCATGTTTGCACCAATAAAGAACTGATAGTTTTTGAAATTAGCAAGGATGTGCTTGATTTGTTCTGCAGCCCCTGTCATAAAAGGTTTAACCCTTTCTGGTCTTTGGTCTTTGAGTTTGCCTTTGATTGATTTCATATAATCTTTGATGTACTTCTTGTGGGCCTCTTTTTTTTTTTTTTTTCGGTACCAGGGATCAAACTCGGGTCCTTGTGCTTGCGCAGCAGGCGGTGAAACCACTGAGCTAAATCCCCGGCCCCTTGTGGGCTTCTTTTGTGAAGCTGGTTTCCTGCAAGTGATGGTTCGTGACAATATCCACACCAGTGACTACTGTGCTTTCGGTACCTTTGCCCAAGGGCCTTCAGCCGGAGGCCTTTCCACCAATGAGCGGGTCATCAGTGTTACCCTCTGTTCTACGGACCATTTTGCCCTCCACCTCCAGGCACAGGCCGCACACAATCTCCCGGATCTTGTAAATGTCGGAGAACATCTCATCGTGGCTGATGAGGTCCCAGTAGATAATCATGAGAGTGGCTGAAGGGAGACGTGGCCCCGCTAGCTTAGCAGGAGCCCGGAGCTCAGAGCGAGCATGGTGCAACCCAAGCGGCGCATGGGGGAGGGGAGAGCAGGAGGAAAAGCAAAACTGATTTTCTTCGATGGATAGTATAATGGCCATTTTACCACCTAAAATTAAGTTATCTGTAGAGCGAATTGTATAGTTTATTTTCCCCATGAAGGAACTTAAACCTAGAGCCTTATACACATTAAGCTCACACTCTACTACTGAGCCATACCCCAAGCCTCTGCAATTTGTTTTTTTTTTGGTACCAGGGATTGAACTCGGGACCTTGTGCTTGCGAGGCAGGCGCCGGAACCACTGAGCTAAATCCCCAGCCCTCTGCAATTGACATACTTTATTTAATTTTTGGGTTTTTTGAGAGAGGGTCTCATTATGTAGTCCAGGCTGGTCCTGAACTCACTATGGATCCCAGACTGGCCTTGAACTTTCTTCAGACCTCCTGCTTTAGCTTCCTAAATGCTGGGATTACAGGTGTGCACCACCATACCTGGCTTGTTGACATGCTATAAAATATACATCCTAAACCAGCTTCTCCATTTCTACCACATCTACCCTAACTCCAGATAACAGCATCTTTTGGTAGGACCATAATAATCATATCATCTCTCTCTCTCATCCTGTTGTACTTATGAAAAAATTCTAAACTGCTTCACTTGGCCTACAAACCTCTATGTAACTGGTCTCTGCCTCTCTATCCAGTCACATTTCCTATTGCCTGGGCTGCCTACTTAATGTATAGGGTTTGATGCAAAATGAACCTTTAGGGCTCCTTGTTAAAAGTGATTAAGAATTGCACGAGGTCAACAGCACAGCGTTTAACCAAGTACAGGCCCTTCCTTTCTGAGTGGGGGCCCTGTGATGCTACACAGTCACATGTCTACAAAGCTAGACCACCTGTCACTCACCCCCTCACCTCGGCAAAGGTTCCAATCTGTTTTAGAGCTTTTGCACTAGCATTTTTCCTGCCTGGAATGCTCTTCTGTCTCATGTGAGCATGGCTCACGCCTCTTCACTAGGGTCTCAGCTGAAAGATCACCAGCTGAGAGGCCATCCCTGATCCCCAACCTAAAGTAGCCATTGAATCACTTTTTGTTGTTGCCTGTTTTAATTCTTTTCTGTTTCTTTTTTAAATTTTGTGTTTAAATATTGACCTTCTCCCCCTGTCGTGCTTGAATTGTCCCCACCAACATTCCTATGTCGAAGTCTCATCCCTTGTACTTCAGAATGTGACCTTATTTGGAAATAGGATCATTGCAGATGTAATTAGCTAAGATGTGAACCCTAATCCAACATAACTGGTGTTCTTTAAAAAGCAGACATTTGGACACCGAGACATATATGAGGAAATGCCATGTGAACACAAAGATGGTCATTTTACAAGCCAAGGATAGAGATCTGGAACAGATCTTTTTTCTCATAGCCCTCAGAAGGAACCAACCCTGCCAACACGTTGGTTTTAGACCTCTAGAACTGAGACAATAATCTTCTGTCTACATCACCCTGTTGGTGGTGCTTTGTTACAGCAGCCCTAGCAAACTAATACACCCCCTTGGAACAAGCTCAGAGAGCTGGAGCCTACTTGTTTGTTCACAGCTCTCCTAGAACACGCCCCTCCTTTAATTCACCACCTTGTAGCGCTGTTGAACTGTTTCGCTGGTTTATATAAACCTGAAAGCCTAGAAAGGGACGAGTGTTGTATCATTTATCTCTTGTAACTACTACTCAGTGAAGGTGGATTGCAGGTGTGCAACAAAAACCTGTTGAGTAGATTAAATCATTTCACTTATTTCCTGATGTCTGCCGAGAGCGCTGGTAGGTACAATGTGTGCGGACTGATAAACCATAGCTGTTATACTCTAGGCTGCGTTATTGTCCACGATGTGCATTCAGCTTTCTGGACAAAGACACTAATAATTGGCAGGTCTCTCAAGTGGGACTCAAGAGACTTAACCGAGATAACAGCTTTTTACAAGCATTGGTCCTTGCTCATTTGGGCATCTTGGTACTTGTAGTCTTGTTCACTGTATCGCTACCCGAAAAGCCAGCTCTGGGACCACAACTCCCATCACCGCAAGAGCACTGCAGCCTTTCTAAGCGCATCCTCAGGAGGGGCGCCCGCGCCACTGACAAACCTGCTGGGCGAAGGGCCCGCCTCCTCGAGCCCAAGAGCCCCCACGATTGGCCAGCCGCCCCGCCTCTCACCAGAGGGAGCGCCAGGTGAATGAAAGGGGGGCGTGTCGGTGCGCGTAGCTCGGTGGCCGCGCGGCTGGGACCTGGTGGAAGGTGAGCTCAGAGAAGCAAGTCCATGCTGTCACATTCTTTGGTTTGGGGAAGATTCGGGGTACCGGAAAGGCCGGCCTGGGGAGGCGGGTAGCAGGCAGGGTTGCCTCTTCTTAGCCTCCTTTGGACCACCCGGGCCCTGGCAACTCCTGGGACCTCAGCCGTGCGATCCAGCGCTCAGCGGCTGACCCGTTTCTGCCTCATGCAGCGACACTTGCCCCCCTTCACTCGCATTGTTCCCCCACCCCCATCCCCACCCCGTCGTCCAGCCGGGGTGTGGGCTCCTGCTCACTCCGATGGTGAATGGTGCCCGGGCGCGAGGGCTTGGCCAAGCTGGGGCAGTGTCCGCTGCAGGGATGGTCACTTTGTCCTTAGGAGGCCACGGGTGGGGTAAGGCCTAGGGCTGAACCCTCGGGGGCCGAGGACCCTGACCAGTAGCTGGTTTCTGTGGTCTCTGCGGATCCGCTGTCTCCAGGAGGGAGGACCCTCTTGGTTTTGCAATTGGCCCTGAAATTCTACCTATGCAACTGGAACTCTACTCCAATGTTCTTTAAATGCATGGGAGAAAGGACTGGTTCCCTGGCTTGTGGCACACACAGATGTCTTGGAGGTTTGGGGAGATGGGTTAACTTAGTGGCTAAGGATGTCAGCTCGAATCAGTTGAGTCTGGGTTCCAAATCCTACTGTGGACACGTTATCCTTATCTTTGAACCTCAATTTCCTCCTCTGAAAGAGAGGTGTAATATAATATCTACTGTACTGGGTTATTGTGAGATTAGCATTAATACATTCCCAGTTTGCTGGATGGTTCCTAAGGAGTATTGCTCAGTGAATGTTAACAATTGAGGAAGTTTTTTTTTTATTTTAAAAATTTATTTATGTATTTTAAATGCTTAGGTTGCTGAGATAGAAGCATTGTCGGAAAGTGGGCTGGGATTCAAGGCTACTTTTGGCTTTCAATCAAAGACAGTTGTGTGGGGGCCGGGGATTTAGCTCAGTGGTTCTGGCACCTGCCTCGGCAGCACAAGGTTCCGAGTTCGATCCCCGGTACCAAAAAAAAAAAAAAAAAAAAAGACAGTTGTGTGGGCTGATTAAGGTTGCCTCAAGAGTGTTTGAATAGCAGATGGTAGTGTGGGTATCTTCCTTCTCCAGGGAGACAGATACTGCACTTGGTAAGTTTTTCGATTCTTTACCTCTTCCTTGTGGCAGGCAATGTACCTGTAGCTAGTAACTGCTGAATTGAATTGAAACTGTGGGAAGACTGGGAAGGTCTCTGCCAGAATGTGGGTAAATGTGATTTTGAGAGCAGTTAATCCTTAGCTGCTTTTCTGAAAGAAGTGGTGACCCTCAGAATATCCCAGGGATGCCAAGCCCCAAAGGTAAGTGGGGTTGAAAATAAATAAAAATTTCCTCAGTATATTCCAAGGCAGGATTGGGGAAAGGTTTGAAGAAACAATGTGGCAAGACTTCTGCAAAGTCAGGGAATGTTTTCATGACCCCAAAGAATCAAGAATATTTACAATGGCACGTGTCTGTAATCTCAGCACTCTGGGATGCTGAGGCAGGAGAATTGCAAGTTAAAGAATAGCCTGGGCAACTTAGTAAGACCCTGTCTCAAAATAAAAAATTTTAAAAGGGCTGGAGATGTAGCTCAGTGTGAAGGCCCTGGAACCCTGGGTTCAATCCCTAGTGCTCCCCAATGCAAAAAGGGAGAGCACTTGGGATGTAGCTCAGTGGTAGAGCCCTTGCCCAGATGTGGCAGGCCTTAGGTTTGATCCCAAGGACTAAAAAACAAAATAAAAAATAAAGTGTTGTACATACTTATGTATTTATCTGCCTTGTTTGTCCACTCTTATTATTATTATTTTCTTTTTGGTACTGGGGATCAAACTCAGGTCCTTGCGCTTGCAGGGCAGGCAGCAGAACCACTGAGCTAAATCCCTGGCCCGTTTGGCCACTCTTTACTTCTCTTTTTTTCTTAATTGAAAAAGAACTCATGGACATGTATGTTATTGAGTTTTGTTCAGAAGCAATCATCATTTATTCAGGACTAGGAACTTAATAAAATGTTAAACAAATATTTTTTCAAAAAGAAAAAGAATAAAAGCAATACATGCACATAGCAAAACATTCCAACTGTACAGAAAAATGTTTTGTTTTGTTTTGTTTTGTTTTTGAGATGAGGGTCTCATTATGCTGTCTAGGTTGGTCTTGAATTCCTAGGCTCAAGCAACCCACCTCCCTCACCCTCCCAAATGGCAGGTACTACAGATACACACTACCATGGCCAGACAGGAAGGTTTAAAATGAAAAATGAAGTTCCTTTGTGTGGAGTATAAGGCCAAGCCTACCCAGAAGGCACTTGGAGAGGGGTCCGTTTAGTCCTTATAGTCCTTCATAAATGAGTTAATTAATTCTCCAATAAGAACAACACACACACAGAGCAATCATCAGCAACAGGGCAGCATCAGAGAATGAGAGTTTTGGAGCTGCAGCTCTGAGCTCAAGAGCTGTGTGTCTTTATTCCTTCAGCATTACAGCAAAGACAGCTACTAAAAGGTTACAGTGCTCTTTAGTTTCTAGCAGTCTTATCTGCTTACTGAGACAGGATGAGACAAAACACCTGCTATATGACCTTGTCCATGTTGCGCATGCGGGTTTAAAAGTATGTTAAGTCATTCTTAAATAACTGTGGCTCCTTATGTGCATGTCCCTGACAGTGGAGTTGTGACCTTAAGTGTCCTTAGATGCCCTCAGACACCTGGGGTTTGAGTATAACCAGAAGTGGTACCCTGCACTCTCTCCAAGGTATCTGCTGTTAACTTTCTTGTATAACTTTCTAGAAAAAAATCTCATCTGTATACCAGCAAAGGCATATACATAAGCGATAATACTGCACATTTTATTTTGAATCTTGCTTTTGTCTTAATATATCTTGGTAATCTTTTCATATAAATATAGATAATTCTACATGATTGTGTCAACCTAAAGAGCAATCAGAGAGATTCTCTAAAGATCAAGTTTATTAGGAAATAGAATAGCATAGCAATGAGAATACTGAGCCATAGTAAACTAAGTGTATATTCAAGAAGACTGAGTCAAAGGGAAGATTTTGTTTCTGTTTGTTTTGTTGAACTGAGAATTGAACCCAGGGCCTCTGCACTGAGCTATATCCCTAGCCCCTTTCTTATTTTTCACTTTGAGACAGGTTCTCACTAAGTTGCCCAGGGGGGACTCAAACTTGTCATCCTTCTGCCTCAGTCGGCTAAAGTTCTGGGATTGCAGGTGCTTACCACTGAGCCTGATCTGAAGTTTTGTTTTGATTTTCTAAAAATGTTTTCTTCTTGCAGTGTTGAAGGTTGTACCTTACACATACTAAGCAAGCACTGTACCACTGGGTTACACCACAGCCCAAAGGGAAGGTTTTAGTTCTTTCTTTTTTGTGGGAGGTTTGGTTTTGTTGAGACAGGGTCTCTCTGTGTAGTTCAGGCTGGCCTTGAACTCACTCTGTAGCCCAAGCTGGCCTTGAACTCATAGTGATCCTTTTGCCTCAGCCTCCTGAGTGCTGGGATTAAAGGTGTATGCTACCACACCCGCCTCCAAAGGAAAGTTTTTAAAGGCAAAATGAGGAAGATTACATAGGATATTTTGACTTTTTTTTTTTTTTGTACCAGGGATTGAACTCTTGTCCTTGTGCTTGCGCACTTGCGCAGCAGGCAGCAAAACCACTGAGCTAAATCCCTGGCCCTAACATAGGATACTTTGAAAGAGTAATCCTTGACTACAAAGATCAATAAAGAGGGTGGCATTAATTGGAGATTAAACACTTGCTAGACAGGTGTCCTTGCAGAAGTATTTTGTGTACAGTTGCAGTGACTTTTGTGCAAGGTTGTGGCTGTGGCAGTCTTTCTTTGTGTGTGTGTGAAAGTTTTTGTTACCAGGAATAAACATGAAATCTCCTCTTTCCTACCCTCCTGGATTGATATGTGGGCTTGACACAAGGGACTTCATTTTGATTCTGACAACTTTCACAGCTGATTACTGATTTTGTGATTGCAATATCCCTTAACTTGTCCCCTATTGATGAATATTCAAATTATTTCTTTTTTTTTTTTTTTCTGGAGACAGTCTGCTTGTAACCCAGGCTGGCTTCAGACTCATAGTCCTCAGCCTCCTGAGTGCTGGGATGACATGGCCAGCCACGCTTTTGCTTTTGTGATAGAACAAAACCTGGTACAATATATGTCTCTGAACTAATTTTTTTTTTTTTTTTTTTTTGGTACCAGGGATTGAACTTGGGACCTTGCGCTTGAGAGGCAGGCACTGGAACCACTGAGCTAAATCCCTGGCCCTCTGAACTAATAATTTGATTTTTGCTGTTTTGTGGTACTGGGGATGGAACTTAGGGGTGCTCTACCACTGAGCTACACCCTCATCCTTTTTTATTTTTTATTTTTTATTTTGAAACAAGGTCTCCCTAAGTTGCCTAGACAGGACTCAAACTTTCAATCCTCCCTCATACTCCCTCAGAGCTGGGATTACAGTTGTGTGCCACCATACCCAGTTTAATTTGATATATTTGGGGGAATAAATCCAAAGGGTAAATTTATAGCAATGAACTTGCTAGGGTAAAAGTTGTGTGCATTTTAAGTTGTGGGGTTTTTTTCCTTTCTTCCTAGAGACAGGGCCTTGCTATGTTCCCTAGGCTGACCTTGAACTGCTGGGCTTAAGTGAGGTGGGAGGCCATCTCAGCCTCCCACCTAGCTGGGGAGTATCAGTACCTAACTTGCATTTTAAGTTTTGATAAATATCACCAAGCTCTTCCTATTATATTATATCCACACCAACACTGGGTGTTAGCACATTGAAAAAATGATTTTGCCAATTTGATAGGTTCTGAGGTTGAATAAAAGGTAGTATTTGGGAAGTAGGAATAAAATGTTCAAATGGAAGGGGAACAAGGGAGGGGGTAGAGGGAAGGGAAAGAAGGGAAAAGAAAAAAAATGGAAACAAAGTTTTTGTGAATGAGGAAGGGAAGAGGGGTTGAAGGGAGGGGAGGGGAATGGGGAAAAAAAGAAATCAAGCTATATCATGTACAGGTACAAATTGCTTACAATGAATGTGATCATTATGTATATCAGAAGTGCACCAATAAAATTAATTTAAAAATAAATGTGGTATTTTTCTATATGTTGTTTTTCCCATATTTCGCTCATCAAAGCCTGTAACAGTAACTGCTGAAAATGCTAGGTTAGGGCTGGGGATTTAGCTCAGTGGTTCTGCCGCCTAGCTGGCAAGTGCAAGGTCCCCAAAGTGAAATCTTAGCCCTGTGAAAATTTTAAGGGTTGATTTGTTTGGGCACAGTAGCATTTTTCAGCTTTCTTCCTTTTTAAGCCAAAATGTTAATTTTAACTACTTTGGATGAAAAACATTGGTCAAAATTATGACACAACTTCTTTGTGTTTAAAATGAATATAAAAAGATAGGAATCTTCTTGATGCCTTAGAACTATCAACTATAGCTGGGCTCTAATTTAGTGATGCCCTTAGGTCATTTTGGATGAATAGGAACATTTAATAGCTTTAGCTAAATGGCTTCAGTCTGTTATTTTGGAACAATTCCTAGGTTGGCTTTTATTTTTTAACATTTTTACTTTTTCCTAGCTGTTAGTTCTCATTTTTCACTGTGTTGATTTATTTGCTTACAGAGGTTCCTCTCTAATCCTTTCCTAATTGGTTCTCTGGTTTCTAAATTTACTCTACCACTAGTTATAAATATGTAAAAAGGAGATGTAAATTGCCCTTTCATAAGGCTGTGGTGGGTCTATAATGGGTAAAGTTTGTGCAATTAATGCATTAGCTTGGGGGGATCTATTCTGGCAGTGGAAGGGCCTTTTTGGAGGCGTACTTTGGTTTGCTCCATTGGTGGAGAGGAAGAGTGGCTTGAGAGTTGTTAGCAGTGGTTGGCAGCTCTCAATGGGCCACTTGTGATTTCAGTGGAGGGAGATGATGTATGGTTGTCTCTTGATACATGTGGGGGATTTGTTCTAGGACCCCAGAGGATACCAAATGCCAATGCTCAAGTCCTTTATGTACAATGACATAGCATTTGCTTAGAATCTATATACATCTTTGTGGGTACTTTAAATCATCTCCAGATTACTTTTAATACCTTTTACTATTACATAGTAATAATAATAGTTGTTATACTATATTGTTTAGAGAATAATGACAAGAAATGTTCAATACAGATACAAATTTTTCCGCCCAAATATTTTCAATCTGCATTTGCTTGAATACATAGACTCGGAATCCGTGGATACAGAGGGCTGATTGTACTTGGTTGTAGGAACTTCTCTAAGCTCAGTGGGTCTGTGGGTAAAAAGATGGATGGACACAGGCCGTGATGGTTCATGCCTGTAATTCCAGCACTCAAGAGGTTGAGCCAGTTGGGATCACTGTGACTTCGAGGCCAGCCTGGGCTACATAGTGAGACCCTCAAAAAAAAAAAAAACCAACAAAAAAGGGAGTGAATGGTTAACGTGGTTTGTGTGATGGGAGAAAATGAAGGGGAGAGTTTGAGGAAGAAGGCCAACATCTTTCACAGCCAGGCAGATTTTAAACTTGATTTATACTTGTTCTATATAGCAGTTAAGAGAAGTATGTTCCAGCTAGATGTGATCCCAACACCTGGAAGGCTGAGGCAGGAGGTTTGGAATTTCAAGGCCAGCTTGGGCTAACTTATGGCTTGTATCTAGATGTCTCCCCAAAGCCTCATGTGCTCACAGATGGGGCTTTTTGGAGCTTGCTAGCTCTAGAGGGTGACACTGGGATTAAGGGCATGTGATAATAAATTAATCCACTGGTTGGAATTAGCATAGCTCTGGTTATGGTTGAATGGATTTACTGAAGACAGAAGCCCCACCCTGGGTGTCAGTGGCACCACCCAAAAGACTTGTAGCCTAGATGGGATAAAAGGGGAAGGCAAGCTCCCTGCTTCCTGCCTCCCACGCCATGGACTTTCTCCTCTGTAATGCCCCTCTGCCATCCCACTCTGCCTTGGAGCCAGCTGATTATGGACTGAAACCTCTACAAACTGTGAGCTGAAATAAACTTTTCCTCTTTTAACTTGTGGATGTCAGTTCTTTTCTCCCAGCAACAAGAAAAATAACTAAGTTAGAGCCTTGTCTCAAAAGGAAAAAAAAAAGAAGAAAAAAAAAATTTTTTTTTGGCCTGGGGCTTGAACTCGGAAGTGAGGCAGGCGCGGCAGGCGGCAGGCGGCAGGCCAGGCGCGGCAGGCGCGGCAGGCAGCAGGCAGCGGAACCACTGAGCTAAATCCCCGGCCCAGGAATGTTGTTTTTAACTTAGCAAACATACTTTATCTAAAAGTGCCAGGTGCTGAGGGTTAGCATGGCTTGTATCTTCCAAGGGGTTATAGTCCACTGACAAAGAAGGGCCCAAAGAGAAATAATAGGAAGGAATTAACTAAAGGTAGTGGAGTTCAGTCAGTTAGGAGTCTCTCAGTTGCAAACAATAGAAAATGCAGCTCAGACTAGCTAAAGCAAAAAAGGGACTTAATTGGCTTCTGGCACAGTTTGAGCTGGGGCTCAGATGGTGTCCCTAGTTTCTGTTAACTGACTGGCCTGCTGTCTTTGTTAGGCTGGTTCCCTGGTGGTGAGGCTGCAGCATCCCTCACGTCTGTATGGCCCCAGAGGAGAGTGCGCTTTTTCTGAAAGGCCAGCAAATGTTTCATTGTTTTCCATAGGCTCTAACCGAGCCATGTAGCCATCTCTGGGCCAATCACTGGTGGTCAAAGGGTGGGATACAGCGAGTGTAGTAGCCTGTATTACATCTGATGTACTTGGAGCCTGGGGATGGTGCCAACTTTGTGTAAAGCACATTGGCCACGAATGGGGAAAGGTGGTCCTGTAGAGGCCTACAAGGGCACTGGAACCATTAGAATGAGCAATGCATGCTGACTAGCCCAGGGATCCTCCAGATATTTTCTCAAAGTCATGATAAAAAGTGTGAGCTAAGCCTGTGTTTGCCAGTTGCAAAGTCCACATTGGGACACTGAGACTGAACTATACTTTTAGATTTAGGTATTTTCTGTGCCACACTTGCCTGGAAAGTGTAAGGTCTTGAGTTTGATCCCTGGTACTGAAAAATATATAAATAAATAAATGTAGATTTAGGTATTTTCGATAATTTGAGTCTTGATGAAAGTGGAATACAATGCACAAGAGCATTGACTCTAGAGGCAGACAGACCCAGTTTTGAGTCCTGGCTCTATTACAGCTAGGTCATCTCCTATCTTCAATTTCCTTTTTGGAAAAATGGGAACAATATTAGTACTTATAGAGTTATTTTTTAAAAAGTCTTAGAATCTATATAAACCATTAAGGACTGTGCCCCCATGCAGTTATCTATAGTTATTTTTTATTCGTTTTTCATCAATTAGCACAGTTGGATAGCTGCTCATTTTTATTAGATTCAAAAGAACCTGTATCATAAAGACACTATTTTTTTTTCCGGTACTGGGAATTGAAGACATTATTGAACCAATGGTTTCAGAAGAATTTTTTTTATAAATGAACATCTTGTTTTTGTAAGGCTGAAATTTGTGAGTTAACGTAACAAAAATCTTGGCAGAGATACAGGCTACTCCAGAGCAGCAGCAGCCAGTGGAGAAATGGAGATGCAGACCTATTATGCCAAGCTCTTGGGGGAGCTGAATGAACAGAGGAAGAGGGACTTCTTCTGCGACTGCAGCATCATTGTGGAAGGGCGCATCTTCAAGGCCCACAGGAACATTTTGTTTGCTAACAGCGGCTACTTCCGGGCCCTGCTCATTCACTATATCCAGGACAGCGAGCAACATAGCACTGCCTCCTTAGACATTGTCACCTCTGATGCCTTCTCCACCATTTTAGATTTCCTTTATTCTGGGAAGTTGGATTTGTGTGGGGAGAATGTAATTGAAGTTATGTCAGCTGCCAGCTACCTGCAGATGAATGACGTGGTGAATTTCTGCAAGACCTACATCAGGTCTTCCCTTGATATTTGCCGAAAGATGGAGAAGGAGGCTGCTGTGGCTGCAGCGGTGGCAGCAGCTGCAGCAGCGGCTGCAGCCCATCACGTTGACTGTGGAAGCCCCAGTTTAGGCAAGGAGGGGACCTCTTGTGGTACCAAGAGCTTGGTCTCTTCCCCTGCCAAAGGACAAGAGAGTGTGAACTATAGAAGAGAGTCTCCTTGTGATGACTGTGGGGACTGCCACCCCTTGGAACTGGTGGTGAAAGATCGACATGGCAGTGGCTCGGCTGACAGCGACCACTCTATTCTGTCCAAACAAGTAGAGCCCAAGGTGGAATTCGATGCTGCGGAGGTGGAGGTGGAGGTTGGGGAGCAGCTGCAGCCATACACAGCCCCACTGAGCCTGGCCCATGTGGAGGACAGCCTGCCCAGAGGCCAAGCCATGGAGTTGGCCTATAGTAACTATCACGTGAAGCAGTTCCTGGAGGCTCTCTTGCACAATGGTGCTGTCCAGAGCAAAGATGACGCTGACCATCACTTTTCTCGAGGTTTGGAGGGAAGACCAGAAGGTGTGGGAGTAGCCATGAGTTCCATGATGGACGTTCAGACTGACTGGTATGGAGAGGACTCAGGTGAGCTCCCTTAACACTCATCATTTCTGGTCCTTTAGCACGTACCCTCTGTGCCTGTGTTCTCCATCATCATGATCATAGTCACCATTGCCATGTCATTTCCACTATCACTGTCATGGTGCCACTACTACCACCACCAATAGGTATTAATGGAGTCTCTTCTGTGCATGGGGCATTGTTTCTTCATGATTTCTGTATTTTACCTCTACAACCAGAAGACAGTCCTCCTTCCTTATCCATGAGGGATTGGTTCCAGTATTCTCCTTGAATAAGAAAATCTATGGATGCTCAAATCCTGTATATAAAATGGTATAATGTTTGCATACAACCTACACAAATCATCCTGCATACTTTAAATCATCTCTAGATGATTTACTTACAGCACCTATTGTAATGAAAATGCTATGTGGATATTTGTTATGTAATAGTAAGGACTAGTGACAAGGAAAAAAAGTCTACATGTTGTCTGTAGACACGCTTTTTTCCAAATATTTTTGATCTGTGGTTGATTGAATCGGTGGATACTGATGGCTGGCTGTGTGAGCATGTTGAGGGCAATTTGAAGACGTGCAAAGATGTCCCTCTCTTCCACTAACCAGCAGTGGGACCTTGGTTAAATAACTGAACTTTTCCAACCCTGTTGTGTCATCTTTGAAAGGAGAATAGTCATCCTTGCTCTGCTTTTCTCCCTGAATTTTTGTGAGGCCCAGCGGAGAAGGTTGCCAAAATATCTTCTCACATCTGATAAAATGTTCTATGACAAAGGAGATTTATGCTGTTTGTCTTCATGGAGTCAATTCTTTATATCCTTTTGTAGGCTTGTATGTACATGTGTGTGTCTGATTTGTATGTGTTGGTACTGGGGATTGAACTTAGGGCCTCAAGGATGCAAAGCACGTACCCTACCATTGAGCTACACTCTTAGCCCCTAGGGATTTGTGTTTGAAGAGAACTTGATTGTTTCCTTGAGCAAGTCTAAAAGAGAAATTAATGTGGTTAACTCTCCTTAACTGATGAGCAAGGCTTCTGGGAGGAGATGGAAACCAACTTGTCTGTCATCTTACTGATGAAAGTTGACTCCAGAACCTCAAGCCAAGGAATTAATGAATGAATCACAGTTCTGATTTTACCTTCAATATTGAATAGTGAAAGCCATTTAGTTGTGGGTTTTTTTGGTACCAGGGATGGAACTTAGGACCTTGTGCTTGCAAGACAGGCAGCTGAACCACTGAGCTAAATCCCCAGCCCCTCTCTCTTTTTTTAAACAAAGATACACCATATGTCTGATTAAAACTAGATTTAAGAAACTTGAAAACACCGCTTCTGGTCCTCAGAAACTGCTTTAAGTAGCTTTTGGTTAAGATACTGACTGCTTCAGTGAACACACTGTGGGAATTGGTTGAAATTCTTTCCATGTACCCAGCAGCATTTTACAGGCTGTGACCACTCTTTTCACATCCGCTAGACCCTCCTAATGCCCCAAGCGTTTGGCAGAGGACATGTGGAGAAACTGAGGCTGGGAAGGGCTTACTGTATTTCCTGAGAGCGCAGAACTGGTAAGTAAATGGCACAGCTTAATTTGGAAAACTGGGCAGGCTTCATTTCACTCAGTGGAGAAACTGCGAAGGCGGCCAAATGGCTCAGGATTTCATTGCAGTCATTCTGTTCTCAGCCTCTCAGCCTGTAAACAGAAGTGCCAAGCAATAGTAATTCCGGTTTGCGCCGCCGCCGCTGCAGTCGTTCAAGTCCAGCCCTGATCAGGAGGAGAATCAGGCTTCTAACTGCCGGGTGCCGTGACGGGGAGGCGGCCACCTGCGCCCTGGCCGAGCCTCTTATCTGTCAACTTTTGATTTCATTTACGCAGCTCCAGGCTAAATCAGCGCCAAGTACCAAGGCCTACGCAGTGGGGTTATTCCTTATTTGCTCCAATATTTGAGCACTTGCCTTGCAAAGACATTAAGATCAGTCTGGCATGGATGCAGCTGTCAAAGAACTGATGGTGTCTTAGAAGAGATAAGACATGTTTTACAATTACATCCTCACTTTTGGGTGCTGAAAGACACTCAGAGGTGTGTGCATATAGGAGAGCTGGTTTCCTACTGGGAGACCAGGGCAACTTCATAACGTGGCATACCAGGGTAAGAAGAGAGATGTAGGGAGTACTTGATTGGAATCAGATCATGGAAAACCTAAATGCTGAGCTGAAGCTTTATCTCTAGGCACACGGGAGTTTAGGGTAGGTTCTGAGCTTGGGAGTGGGCAAGATCTATGCTCAAAGAAGATTAATTTGGCCTTAGCACAGGATGTTGTAGGGATGGGAGACCAGACAGGAAGCTGCTGCAGTTGTTAGGTATCAGCGTTGCTCATCCATGACTTTAGCAAATGTTATCAAAACCTAAGGTCTTCCGGTTGCCTCTCCTCCCCCAGACTCCCCTCTCCTACCCCCAACTCCAGCATCTCCCACCTCTACTGGGAAAGTTCACTGTCTTATTTCCTGCTCTTTGCTAAGCCTCCTGCAGTCTGGCTTCCTCCCTCCACCGCTGAAACTGCTCTCGTGAGGTCAGCTGTGCATTTCTAGGGCTAATCCAGGGAGTGGTGTTCAGGTAGATAGACCCTGATAGAAGTTGAATCTGAACTCTTTCTTTGAAATTCTTTTCTTGCCTGGTTCCTGATACAGTGAGTATCATTTGTTCTTACCACTACCCCTTCCTTTTCAACCTAATCATGGAATTATTTACTGTCACTGTATCCAGCATTCCATCATTGGCTGGCATCTTTTTTTTTTTTTGGTACTGGGGATCAAACTCTGGTCCTTGTGCTTGCAAGGCAGGTGGCAGCGGCTGCCTTCTTTGACATCAAATCATTCTTCGTTTGTTCATTCATTGAACAGGTATTTATTGTGCTTCATGCCGGGCAATACGAATCACAGTGTACAAAAGACAGTCCTTGTCCCTGACATTCTACTTAGGGAGACAGACAACCAGCAAATGGAGTAAGTGTGTCAGTTAGGGATAAGTCTTAAGAAAGAAAAACTAAACTAGTGAAAAGTTAATAAGAAGTGAGACTACTTTATTTTCATATTTTTCCGGTACCAGGAATCAAACTCAGGACTTTGTGCTTGCCAGGCAGGCATGGCACCACTGAGCTATATCCCTGGCCAAGAGACTACTTTATTTAGTATTGGCAAGGAAGACACTTTCAACAAGTTTCCTTTGAGCAGAAAACAGCTATTCAGGAAAGCAACACAGTTACGAGGGAGAAACAGAGGGAAGTGCAAAGTGCAAAGGCCCGGGTGCAGATCATACTTGTGAGGGAACAAAAGGGGCAGCAAGGATGCTGGAGTGGCTTTAGTGGGCCTTGTGAGATTGAAAAGTATAGAGGATAAGTCCAAGGGGCTAGGTGAGGGCAGGCCAGGGGGGCCTTGCAGGCCACGGGAAGGCCTTTGGATATTATTCTGAGATGAGAAGCTGCCAGAGGGTCTCAGCAAAGAGTGATCTGAAATGACATAGATAACTAAAGGAGCCCTCTGGATCCTGTGTGGAGAAGAGACAATAGGGGAACAAGCATGGGAGCCGGAGGGCCACTTGGGAAGGGACGGCAGTGGCTCAGGTGAGGTATCTATGTTCCCTGAGTCAGTACAGTAGCACTAGAGAGCTGAAATCTAGTTGAGTCAGGGCTATGCTGTTTCTCAAAAACTGAGCCAAGCAGGTTTGCTAATGACCTATATGAGCAGCTGGAGGAAAAGAGGAGTTGAGGCTGACCCTAAGGTTTCTAACTTGAGCAGTTGATTTAAATGTGTAATGTTCTTTGCCGCCTGCTGCGCAAGTGCAAGGACCTGAATTTGATCTCCAGTACCAAAAAAAAAAAAAAAAGAGAGAAACAAAAAATCTTTAAATGTGTGATGTTCATGATGCCTGTTGGCCATCCAAGTGGAGATGTTTGGTAAGCAATGTCATAGATAAATTTGGAGTTCTGGGGAGAGTCAGAGCTGAGATATATAGACTTGGAGTCCTGAGTGGAGCCCCAGAATTCAAAACTATATATCCCATGAACTCAGGGACCTGCGAGAAGATAAGAGATCTAAGGACTCAGTCCCTGGGAACACCAACATTTGGAGTTCAGGAAAATAGGGAGGATCCAGCAAAAGAGAACAAGAATGGGCAGCTAATGAGGTAGGAGGAGAATGAAGAAAGAGATGACGCCTAGAGGACAACGTGTCTCAAGGAGAAATCAACTATATCTAGTGCTATGTGTGGCTATGTCTAATGGGGAGGTCATTGGTGAGCTTGTCAAAGGCAGTATAAATGAGTTGTGGGGACAGATGTCTTAATGGAGTAAAGAGAACTTCAGAAACAGATGAAAAGATATCAAAGATGTTTCTTTTTTCTTTTTTTTTTTTTTTTGGTGCCGGGGATCAAACTTGTGACCTTGCGCTTGTGAGGCAGGTGCCAGAATCACTGAGCTAAATCCCCAGCCCCTCAAAGATGTTTCTTTAAAGGGGTTTTATTATAAAGGCAACAAAGAAATGGACCAATAGCTAGAGGGGAATGTTAAGGCAAGGTTTTCGTTCAGGTGGAGGATATAAAAGCATGTTTATTAACTGATGGGCAGGATCCAGGAGCAAGGGGGATAATTATGATGGAAGAGATGGGGATAGTTGCTGGAGTGGAGGGAGTTGGGGTCCCATATACAGATGAAAGGGTTTATCTTAGATGGGAAGAAAGATGATTCATTCATAGGAAAAAAAGCAGGAATGAGAATAAGATGATATATTAAAAAAAAAGAAAAAGAAAAAAGAAAAAAAAAGAAAACAAGATGATATGCATTTGTATAGGTGGTTGGGGGAGTGGCTGAGAGATTTGACAGCTCTTTTTTCTCAATGAGTTGAAGAAGTAAGGATACAGCTAAAAGTGAGAAAGGAGAGGTGGGAGTTTTGAGCAAAGAGAAGGTGTAAAGTAGTTATTGAGAAGAGTAGGAGAGTGAATGGACCAGGGAAATGGCTAGGATGCCTGGGAAGATCCAAAGGATCTTTTTTTTCGTTTGGTTTGGTTTTGGTTTTCAGGTTTTTGGGTACCAGGGATCGAACTCAGGACCTTGTGCTTGCGAGGCAGGCGCCAGAACCACTGAGCCAAATTCCCAGCCTCTGGTTTTCAGTTTTTTGAGACAAGGTCTCACCATGTAGTGCAGACTGGCCTTGAACTCACTATGTAGCCCAGCCTGGCCTCAAACACTTGGCAGTCTTCTTGCCTCAGCCTCCTGAGCTCTAGGATTACAGGTGTGCACCACCACGTTTGGCTCTTTGCTTTTGTTTTTGAGACGGTCTCACTCTGCAATTTGGCTGGTCTTGAAGTCATTATGTAGCCCAGGCTGGCCTCAAACTGCCTTGAGTGCTGGGGTTACAGGTGTGTACTACCATGCCTGCCAGATCCAAAGGATCTTTTTTTTTTGGTACTGGGGATGGAACTCAGGTCCTTGTGTTTTCGGGGCAGGTGGCAGAACCACTGAGCTAAATCCCCAGCCCCTCCAAAGGATCTTATGTGGTCAGTGGTCATGTATTTAAAATGAGATTAGAACACACAGTTGTATATTTTTCTCCAGTGATGTTAAGTTGCTTTGTTTCAGCCATGAAGGAGGCAAGGAGCTTTGGGGTCATGATTCTCATCCCTGACTGTACACTAGAATAGGAGGTCCACTTAAAAAATATAATGCTGGGCTGGATGTGTACCTCAGTGGCACAGCATAGGCCAGAGCTTGTTTACCATGTGGAAGGCCCTGAGTTCAATACCCAGCACCACAAAACTAAATAGATAAGCCAGGCATGGTGGTGCATGCCTGTAATTGTAGTACCCAAGAGGCTGAGGCAGGAAGATTGCCGTGAGTTCAAGGCCAGGCTGGCCTACCTAGGGAGACTCTGTCTAAAAAGAAGAAAAAGAAAAGAAAAAAACCCCCTCAAAATACTTACACACACACAAACCAAAATAGATAAATAAAATTTAAAATACAGTACTTGTTCCACACACACCCCCCCCTTTAGCCTGGGTTGGGGACTGAACATCAGGTTTTAAAAAAAAATTTTATTATTATTTTTTAAAGTTTCCCAGGTGATTGTAATATGTAGGCAGAGTTGAGATCTGTTGATTGTCTAGGATCAGGTGGCTGAGGTGGGGTAGAGAACAAGGATTTGGGGAGGGAGAGAGGTTAAGGGAGAGAGACCAGAGTGTTGGAAGGGTGATTTTCAGTATTGACACCAAGAATTGTGCAAGGAGATGTGGTGGCATCTCCAAGAAATAAGGAGAAACCTGGGGCCCTGGATGACCATAGCAGTGAGGGGCACCACGGGGATCATCAGCTGACATCAGCTTCAAAAAGCATTTGGGTTTTCAGGAAGCAGTGAGAGACAGCAGTGTGGAAATGGAATTCAGCACAAGGAGAACCTATCCTGCTCAGACACAGGTTGTCAGGGCTGCTGGGTCGGCCAGCAAGCAAACAGGCGCTCAGGGTAGAGCAAGGGCTCAGTCAGAGCCATCACTCCCATGGATCTGCAGATACATTTCCCTCGCTCCCTAGCGACCTGCCCACCCTGGGATTCCCGTGGGTGCTCTGCATGTGCCTCAAACACAGTGAACTCCAAATCCACTCCTCTTTCCCTCTCTGCATGCTTTCCTCCTGTGTTCCTGCCTCAGATCATTCCACCTTAATCCTCTCAGTCAGCTTAGAATCTACATCACGTAGAAGTGTTTCTGTCCTTTTCTCCCCCTACCCCTGCCAATGTGGTATCAAGTACTGTTCATTGTACTTCTCAGTGTTGCCTCCTCTAGAGCCAAACCCATGACCGTTGTTGTAGTTCATGCCGTGTCTCACCCAGGCTCTTTGTCCCCTGTAGGTTGTCCCCAGAGAGATCTTTTAAAAGCCAAATATGGCCATGAAATCTGACTATATACCTGTCCTGCTTAAAATCCTATCTGCTCTGTAAGTTCCTTAGCATGTCAGTTCCAACAGGGAAGGGAGTTTTTTCTCTTATTTTCTTATCTATATTCCTTCATCACATGAACTTTGCATATATTACATCATATTGTATAAAATGTTTACAGTTCTTTCTCTCCTGCTGCACTCAACTTATTTATTTACATTTTTTTCCCCCAGTACCAGGGATTGAACTCAGGACCTTGTGCTTGCCAGGCAGGCACAGCTCCACTGAGCTACATCCCCAGTCCTGGACCCAACTTCTTGAGGGAGGAAGCAAAGATCTTGGTAAAAATGAACCTTAACACAGTGCATGGCATGTAAAAGTCATTCAAGTGAACTGTTGTATGAGGTATGATTTAAAACTATGGTGAATGTTTAAATTTTTAAAAATGTATTACAGTAATAGACACATGGCCATTAGTCCCCCTAAAAATACTACCCCTTGCTTCAAACCTACTCATCCCATCATTCTTGCCCCTTTCTGAAGCAGTTCTGAAAGTCCTTTTTTGTATCTTTAGTTGCACTGTCATGGCTGCCGCAGTGATCTGAATTGATTGTAAAAGTTCACCTTTCACAGTCATTTTGACTTTGTGGAAGAGCCAGAAGTTGCATGGTGCCAGCTCTGGTGAACAAGATGAATGAGGACACCCCGTAATGTTTTTATGAGCCTGCTTTTTCTTGCTTGGGTGGTGTTTGGCAGTGACATTTACTGTATTATCACACCTTGTAAAGACATGAAAGAGAACTTCCAAAACTGCTTCAGAAAGTGGGAAGAATGATGGGATCAGTGTGTTCGGAGCAAAGGGGAGTATTTTAAAGGGGATTCATAGCAATGTGTCTTTCTTTTACTGCAATAAATTTTTAAAATTTTTTAAACATTCACCATATATTTTGATCATCCCTTGTATTAGAAAGTCAGAGCATAAGAGAGAATGGAAAGTGATGAGATAATGCATAGCTCTCTGATGAAGAGATAAGGGCTCAGGATGTAGCTCTGTAGCAGAGAGCTTGCCTAGTGTGCATGAAACTCGAGGTTCAATTCCTTATAATACACACACACACACACACACACACACACACACACACACACACACACACACACACCCCAGATAGAAAAACAGTTGACAGCTGTTTTTTTCCCAAGGACTTCTGCTGGGCCATTTTACTTTATGTTTTTGTAAATAATCAAGAGTATAGTACAAGGTCAGGCTGATGGAGTAAATGAAAGATTACACAACACCAGAGGAATGATCAGGAGGATGAACTCTGAATGGCTTCTTTTATCCCAGGAAACAAATAATTATGATTTTTTTTTCTTTTTTTATTATTATGACTTTTTTACAAGCACCTCAGAGCCTGTAGTGTGATAGGGGAGAAAGACCATATCCTACTTCTTTATGCAGTGATGAGCTACAAGATGCTGCTTTATCTGAGGAAACAGATTTTGGAATGACCATAGATTTGCAAAATGTTAGGCATTATCAGAATGGGAACCAAAGAGAATAGTCTCCACCCTTACACAAAAGTATGTCAAACTCTCCCTGGGAATTTTTCTTGTCATACTTTTTGCAGTCCTCCAAAGAAGACAAATCCCTTTTAGGTGTCTTGAGATGGTTCCTGAGAAGAGTTACTTCAGTGTTGGAAGAGACTGCAAGAACCTGGACTGCATAATTAGTGAAGAAATGCTGGGGAAATGATGATGATGATGATGATAAAACAATTAACATTTGCAAATGCTGACCTTATGCCAGGTGCTGGGCTTTAGGTGTTATTTCATTTCATTCTTACCACAATCCTATGAAGTGGGAACTATAGTTATACTTATATTACAGATGAGAAAAATGAAGCATAGAGAAGTCAATTGAGATGTCCAAGGCCACACATTTGGTGAGTGGTAGAGCCAGGACTTGAACCCAGGTTTTGGTACCCAGAAAGCTTGAGGTGTTAGTGTTGTAGTTGATGATATGATGACTAATGTTGTAAATGTTTTTTTTGAGACAGGATCTCACTATATTATTCAGGCTGACCCTTAATGTAGTTTTTTTGGGGGGTACCGGGAATCAAACTTGGTACTTTGAGCTTGCAAGGCAGTCGGCGGAACCACTGAGCTAAATCCCCAGCCTGAGCTAAATCCCCGGCCCCAGATCAACCCTTGAACTCACAATGTACCCCAGGCTGGTCTCAAACTTGTGGTGATCCTCCTGTCTTAGCCTTCTAAGTCCTAGGATTACAAGTGTGCACTAGCACACCCAGCTTAATTTGTAAATCTGGAAGGGCATGATAGAAAGAACAAATCTCAGAATAATACAATAAACGTAACTCCAAAAACTTGAGAGGTTTTGTACAGTGGATGATAATTATGATGTCACTTTAATGGTTGTATGAACAGCGTGGGAAAAATAGTTGGAACATGATTATGAATTCCTAACTATTTGATGATTTCAGATACATGGAGTTGCCCATGGTACATGCCTGTAATCCCAGCACTTGTGAGGCTGAGGCAGGAGGAAACCCCACAAGTTAGAGGTCAGCCTGAGCTATATAGTAAGTTCAAGGCCAGCCTGAACTACATAGTGAGATCCTGTCTCAAAAAAAAGAAGGAAAAGAAAATCATATATAGAGAGTTAATATGAATTTCAAACAATTTAAGGCCTGCATTATAGCAAAGCTCTTCTACATATTCCTGGAAGAAATTCTTAGGAACTCCTAAGAAAGCACGAGTTTTGGTCCAAAAGCCTGACCCAATCATAGGAGCTTTTCAAACTTTTGAAGGTAATGAGATCACTCCAGAGGATCTGTATTTGTCACCTCTGGCTGCTATAACAGAGTGTAATAAACTGGGTAGCTTAACAGAAATTTATTCTCTCACAGTTCTGAAGCTTGAAGTCCAAGATCAAAGTGCAGGCAGGATTATTTTTCGGTGAGGGTTCTCTTCCTGGTTTGCATAAAGCCACCTTCTCATTGTATCTCACATACCCTTTCCTCTGTGTGAGCCTTAGGTGGGAGAGGGGGTAGGGAGAGAGAGAAAGAGATATCAGTTTATCTCTGGTGTCCTTTCCTCTCTTTTTGTGTGTGTGTGGGGGGGGTTGGTACAGGGGATTGAACTCAGGACCTTGTGCTTGGGAGGCAGGCTGAGGAACCACTGAGCTAAATCACCTGCCCCTTTCCTCTTTTTATAATGCCCCCAAACCTAGCAGTAGAGAGAACCTCACCCTTGTTATTTCACTTAACCTCAGTTACTTCCTTAAAGGCTGTATCTCCAAGGACAGTCACATCAAGAGTTAGGGCTTTTCTTGTACACAAATAACAGACTCACTGAGAAAGAAATTAGGGAAACAATTCCTTTTACAATAACATCCCAAAAAATGAAATAGCTAGGAATCAATCTAACAAAGGAAGCAAAAGACCTCTACATTGAAAACTATAGCACTTTGAAAAAAGAGATCGAAGAGGATATAAGAAAATGGAAAAATATCCCCTTTTCCTGGGTAGGAAGAATGAACATAGCGAAAATGGCCATATTTCCAAAACTGCTATACAGATTCAATGCAATCCCGATTGAAATCCCAACATTATACTTCACAGAACTAGAGAAAACAATCCAAAAATTCATTTGGAACCAGAAGAGACCTAGAGTAGCAAAAGCAATTCTAGGCAACAGAGACATGGCTGGGGTATCAAAATCCCCAATTTGAAACTATCTTACAAAGCCACTGTGATAAAAACAACATGGTACTGGCAAAGAAACAGACCCAAGGATCAGTGGAATAGATTAGAAGATGCAGAAACAACTCCAGACATACTCAGCCACCTCATCTTTGACAAAGGAGCCAACCATCGTGAATGGAGGAAAGATAGCCTCTTTAATAAATGGTGTTGGAAAAACTGGATTTCAACCTGCCAAAGATTAAAACCAGACTCCTATCTTTCACCATGCACTAAACTAAAATCAAAGGGTATTAAAGTTCTAAATATTAAAATAGAAACACTAAACTTGCTGGAAGATAAGTTAGGTAGAACTCTTGAAGACACTGACATAGGAAGAGACTGTATAAACAAATCCTTAGTAGCACGGGAACTAGCACAAGAATCAACAACTGGGGTCTCATCTTATTAAAAAGCTTCTGGGGCCGGGGATTTAGCTCAGTGGTTTTGCCGCCTGCTGCACAAGCGCAAGGACCCGAGTTCGATCCCTGGTACCAAAAAAAAAAAAAAGTTTCTGCACTGCAAGAGAAACCACCAACAGAGCTAAGAAAACCAACAATGTGGAAAAAAATTGTTACCAGCTGTTCCTCAGACTAAGGTCTACTACTATCTAGAATATATAAAGAACTAAAAAAAAAAAATCAGACCCCCCAAATATAAAGACCCAATTAAAAAAAAAGATGCAATTAAAAAATGGGCATCTGAAATGAACAGACATTTCTCAGACAAAGAAGTAAAAGCAGCAAATAAATATATGAAAACATGTTCAACATCACTGGTCATTTGAGAGATGTAGATGAAAACAACACTGAGATTCCACCTCACCCCAGAAAGAATGGCTACTATCAAGAAATCAACCAATAACAAATGCTGGCAGGATTGTGGGAAGAAAGGAACCCTTCTCCATTGTTGGTGGGAGTGCAGACTGGTGCAACCACTGTGGAAATCAGTATGGAGATACCTCAAAGAGCTAGGACTAGAGGTCCTATTTGACCCAGCTATTCCCCTGCTGGGTATCTTCCCCCAAAGAATTAAAAGAATCATACCACAGCGATATATGTGCACCCATGTTTATAGCAGCACAGTTTGTACTACCTAAAGCTTGGAAACAGCCCAATTGCCCATTAACTGTAGACTGGATAAAGAAGATATTTTTAAAAAAATAAAATGGAGTACTACTCAGCCATAAAGAATGAGAAACTAGAGACATTTACATCTAAATGGATGCATATTGAGGCGATACTCTTAAGTGAAATAAATAGGACACACATGCGTAAATACCGAATAGTTTCTCTGGTATGAAAAACTAAAAGTGTAGGGCCGGGGATTTAGCTCAGTGGTTTTGCTGCCTGCTGCGGAAGCGCAAGGACCTGAGTTCAATCCCTGGTACCAAAAACAAAAAACTAAAATGTAAATAAAGATCAAAATGTATAATTGATAATGTGAAGTAGGAAGAAAAGATCTAAAGGAGTAGAGGAAGTGGGAGGGGGAGGGGAAAGGAAAGAAGGGAAAAGAAAAAATATGAGAAAAGGAAAAAATGGAAACAAAGTCTTTGTAAATAGGGAAGGGTGGAGGGGGTGAAGAGAGGGCAGGAGAATGGGGAAAAAATAAGAACCAAGATACATCATGTAAAGGTACAAGATCCCAATGATGAATGTAACTGTACTGTATACCTAAAATGTACCAATAAACTTAATGAAAAAAAAAGTCAGGGCTTTAAGGTATAAATTTCTGTGGGGACACAGTTCAGTTCCTGACAAAGTCTCACTTGGTCTTTTTTTATTTTTGAGCCAGGGTCTTGCTTTGTAGTTCAGGCTGGCCTTGAACTCTCCATGTAGCCCAGGCTGGCCTCGAACTCACAGCAATCCTCCTGTTTCAGCCTCCCGAGTGCTAAGATTACAGTCATGTGCCACCATGCCCAGCTCATTTCTCATTTTACCATGAAATCAAACAGAGTAGACATTCCGAGAAGGAGTATTGTTTTGGGAAGCTTTTCCAGCTATCCACATGATAGCATGTATGTAGTTCTGTGGTTGTAAGTAAGCTGTTTTTCAGACTGTGAGTCACATTCAGAGAAATGTGAGCTCATACCTCTTGTTGTTCCCTGCAGTAACCTGATATTAGAAGCCCACTTGAGCCTCTAACTGACTGAGAGCCAGACAGGATTGTAACTACAGACAATGTCTCACTGTTGGCTGGTGGCAGGGTTGGTGTCTTCCTTGTCTATCTGGCCAGTGAGATCCCCCAGCTCCAGATCCATCCATCGGAGAGTGCCTGGGTTTGTCATTGCTTACAATACAGCTAAATCAATCCATTGGGTTCCTCAGGTGATGTGCTGGTGGTCCCCATCAAGCTCCACAAGTGTCCTTTCTGCCCGTACACTGCCAAACAGAAAGGCATCCTCAAGCGCCACATCCGCTCCCACACAGGCGAGCGGCCCTACCCTTGTGAGACCTGTGGCAAGAGGTTCACCCGACAGGAGCACCTGCGGAGCCACGCCCTGAGCGTAAGTGCCCTGTTGACAGTGTCTCACTGGCAGTGTTCCTGCACTGAGGGCTGTTCCCCATCTTACCTAATGCGAGGGTAAAGGTAGCTTGTTGTTCACTTCTTCGTCTGGTGGGGGATTTTCAGAGAATTCTGAGCATATGTTTCTGCTACCGAATTAAACCTGGGCTGGTGGCACTTAGAGAAAGTTAAAACAAATGGTTAGCTGAATCCTCAGTTTCTCACAAATTGCAGAACCCGGGGTGGGAGTGGGGTGCTGCCATTTAAGAGCTACCTGTGGGCAGTGAAGAGAGCTCCAGCCCAAGGGGACTTCTCTTCTAACTAGCTGGCCCATGGGATTCTGTCTCCATGTGGGCTGGTAATTCCTACCAGCTACAGAACATTCAGGCCATGAGAAAGATTTTGCATTTATGATCATCTTTGAACAAAGTAATCAATCTTTGGAAAATCCAACATGAAAATAGTTTGGACTTCAAAGGATGCTATCGAGAATGTGGGGCTGGAAGCTGGACATGATGGCACATGCCTGTAATCCCAGTTCTTGGGAAGCTGAGGCAGGAGGATTGTAAGTTTAAGTCCAGCTGGGCTACAGAGCGAGGCCCTGTCTTAAAAAACGACAAGGCTGGGGATTGAGCTCAGTGGTTCTCCTGCCTGCCTCATAAGCGCAAGGATCTGAGTTCGATCCCCAGTACCAAAAAAACAAACAAAAATACCCGACAGCGACAACAAAAATGGGGCTGGAGTTATAGCTCAGTGGATGAAGGCTTGCTTAGTATACATGAGGCCCTGGATTCAATGCCCAGCACTGAAAAAAGTGAGCCAGCCGTGGTTTTGCAGGCCTATAGTCCCAGCACTCTGGAAGGGTGATACCAGAGAAACACAAGTTCTAGCCCAGCCTGGCAATTTGGTGCTTTGGGAAGAGGGAGGAAGGGGAAGGGGTAAGGGACACAAAAGAATTAAGATATGTTATGTACAGGTCCGAGCTCGCAATGGTGAGTGTGATCAGTAGTAAACATATGCCAATGACATTTAAGAATTTTTTTTACACTCAGTTACTTAGACCCCTCTGTCTCAATTTTTTTTTTTTTTTTTTTTTTTTTTGGTACTGGGGATGGAACTCAGGACCTTGTGCTTGCCAGGCAGGCATGGTGCCGCTGAGCCAAGTCCCTGGCCCCCTGTCTCAAATTATATTTTATTTATTTATTTTGTCTCAAATTTTAAAAAGGATAGGGATGTGGCTCACTGCAAATGCCTTGGATTTAATCTCCAGTACCACAAACAAGCAAACAAGTGAAAATCCCATAGAATGGGATAAAACATTTATAGGACATATGTCTAAAATATACAAATAATTGTTACAATAAAATAGTGAGAAGACAATCCAATTGAACACAGGCAAAGGATTTGAATAGACATTTCTTCAACATTATTACTCATAGGGTAAACGCAAATCAAAGCCACCATAAGATGCCACTTTACACTCACTCTCCTCAGCCACTGGAATGGTTATAATTGTTGGTTGTTCTGCATCAGCTTCTCCCTGTCCTGCCCTCCTTGGTTGTTGTTGTTTATTGTTTTTTGTTTTTGTTTTTGGGGACCTTGTGCTTGAAAGGTAGGCACCAGAACCACTGAGCTAAATCCCAGCCCCTTGTTTATTGTTTTTTGAGACAGGGTCTTGACTCGTAGCTCAGGCTGGTCTTGAACTTGATTCCCCTGCCTAAGTCTCCCATGTGCTGGTATTACAGGCTTGTGCCACCACAGCCGCTGTTCCTTCCTCTTGTGTGTATTCTGCATCCAGAACCCTCTGAAAGAGAGGCTCTGATTGATTCTCAGAGCCCCTGCTGACTGGAGTTCCTGAAGACTGCACACATTAGAAACATAGTTCTTTTTCCAGAGGGGCTGCTGTCCTTGGGAGCAGTGTGGGAGGAGATCAGCTTCTCTTTTCTAGGATGCAAAGCTCTTCGCCTAAGTAAGCAATGTATTTATCAATGAGAAAGTTAGGGTGAGACATCTGCTGACACATCTGGGGAATCTACTATCTAACAAATCTGCCTTCCTAATAATGGAACAATCTAAGGTATATTTTATAAAAGTCTAAAATCCTGATCAGTTCACTGAGTGCTCTTTAGATGCCAAGCAGTAGGGATCCAAGAATGAATGACATCGGGCCAGAGATTTAGCTCAGTGGGACCTCGCCTGCCTCACAAGCACAAGGTCTTGAGTTCGATCCCCGTACCAAAAAAAAAAAAGAATGAATGAGATCGCCTCTGTCCCACTCTCTTGGAGCTTACAACCTAGTAAGTTTTACCAGTGATCTGTGAGAAGTACAACAAAGGAAGACATATAGGTGAGAGTATATAGTTGAGGGACCTAAGCTGACCTAGAGCATCATGGAAGACTTCTCTGAAAGGCCTTAGAGAGGGGTGCAGAGCTGATGATAGGGAGGAGGAAATGCTGCATGCATGGCTGATGGCCCTAGGATTGAAAGGACCTTGGTGAGACTCAGACTGGCAGAGGGAACAAGGGAAAGAGGACAGGAAATGGGGCTGGGAGGGTCAGGGAGGGGCCAAGTCACATTGGGCTCTAGTGCATGGCTCAGCCCCTTTCAAGTGACATGTATTTGCTTGTGATCATAGGTCCACAGATCCAATCGTCCAATCATCTGCAAGGGCTGCCGAAGAACCTTCACCAGCAACTTGTCTCAGGGGCTGCGGCGCTTTGGGCTATGTGACAGCTGCACCTGTATCACAGACACTCACGAGGACGACAATGATCTGATGCCCATTAACCTTAGCCTGGTGGAGGCTTCATCCGAAAGCCAGGAGAAGGGTGACACAGACAATGACTGGCCAATCTATGTGGAGTCTGGTGAGGAGAATGACCCTGCCAAAGAGGGTTCTGATGACAGACCACAAATTCAGTCCAACTTATCAGACCACCAGACACTTACATAGCAATAAATTGGAAGGGAAGACGTTTTAGAATGTGTTCTGGCTCATTCTGTGGTGAAAGCCACCATTTGTCTGATTTTGTGGAGCCCTAAAAGGAACATTTTTTTCACTGTCACTATAATTGCTTCTTTTTTTTTTTTATAATTGCACTTTTGTTGGGTTTGGCTGGGTTTTGTGACTGAAAAGACCAATGGCTTTTTAGTGTCCTACTCTTGGTTTCTGAGGGCTTTGGAGGCCACCCTTTAATTTTGAGTGAATCAAGGTTGGACCTGAAACTTCTTGTTTTTCCTACTATCATCTAACTCTGGTTAGGAAGAGAAGAAAATCTCCAAGCTCGTTTTTCACATTGTCTCAGTCCTCTGCATTCCTTTGTCATCATCCTCTTTCTCTGAAAAGGTAGTAAGAATACTCAAAGTTTGGGGATCAGTCTTCCCTTTGCCAACCCTCTCCTAATGGATTCCACATCATAATTTTCTGATGAAGTATGAAAGAGGAAGTTTTGTTGATGTAAAGCAGGGCTGTCTGTCTACATGATAATAAAAGTTACCCTTGAAAGCTAAGACTGTAATTTTAAAGGCTGGGAGTACTTATGTTAAAATGAGCATGGAAATGAGCTGAAAGACTTATTAAAGGTAGCCTAGATTGCCCAGTTGAATTAAATTTTACATTTGCCCCAGAAAGAAACCCTATGACCCAGGATGAGTGGTAGCCCTGTCTAGTTTGGTATTTGTCCATTACACACACACACACACACACACACACACACACACACACACACACACTGTGTTCTGATATACAACAAGTCATCTTCACTAAACTCAAAATGCTCTCCTGTTTCCCAGCCATTTCCCAGAGACTTGCTGTATAGCCTGGAAATGTAGCCACCTCTTGACCTTGTTTTACTCAGTTTATGCCCAGAACTTTAATTGGAGGGCAAGTGTCCTCTAAATCACTTAGCTTTTAAAAGACCTCAAAGGAAAGAGAAGGTTAATAGAACAGGTTTTAAAACTTGTCTGCATTTCACCCACCCTACACCCACATATTTTAACAAAAAAGTCTGAACTTCTCTCTCTCTTTTTTTTTTTTTTGGTCTTTTGAGACAGGGTCTCACTATGTAGTTCAGGCTGGCCTTGAACTCACTATGCAGCCCAGGCAGGCCTCAAACTCATGACAATCCTCCTGCCTCAGCCTCCCAAGTGCTGGGACTACAGGCGTACGCCACCACACCTGGCAGGGCTGAACTTCTTTAAAGGGCAGGAGATACTTGGGATAAAGGATGTACTTGAAAGTACTTTCATAATTTTGTCATACGTTAAAATACCCAAAATGGATTTTAAAAGGAAACCTCTTGCTTTCCTGTAATTTTACTACCGTGTGTCTCAAAAGGTAGTACAATTGCGTGTGTGTGTGTGTGTGTGTGCCTCTTGAACAAAAACAAGCATTGTAAATTAGCTTGTAAGTGTTAGTCTGGTTGTTGAAGAGTTAGAAAATTTTGGTTTTGGGTTGGGTTTTTTTGCAGCACTGTGCTCCCAGGCCCTAGAAAAGTGTTGAATCATACTTCTCAGTCATAGTTGTACTTCTAGGACAGTGCTTCTCAAGCTACGGCCACGGGCAGGCACTGCTCTGTAAATTGTGGTCTGAGACAGGAGAATCAGAAATTAAGCATAAAGAAAATTTTTTGATACTTTTTTTTTTCTGTGGTACTGGGGATTGAACCATGGGGGGACTGAGATATATCCCCACCCCTTTTCATTTTTTCGTTTTGAGGTAGTCTCACTAAGTTGCCCAGCCTCGAGCTTGTGATCTTTTCTGCCTCAGCATTCCCAAGTCACTGGAATTATAGGTGTCCACCATTGCACTCAACTTTTAAGAAACTTTGACATTGCTGTGACAGGCAACACCTACCCATGCGATCAGTGGCCTCATCTTGAACAGGGCATGGACCAGCTCAAGGTGGCAATTGGTGAGTGCCTTGGACAAAAGCTAGATACCAGGCCACACAGAGAGATCACATATTGTTCTGCAGAAGATTGGAAATCTAAAAACTGGTCTTGTCCACAGGTCATATTGAAAAATATTATTCTAGATCCAGAGTTATACATTGAAAATGATCAGGGACCAGGAAAATTTTCTTATCTGAAACGAACATGTTAGCTGTTATTTTTAAAAAAGAGACCATAGCAAAAAGAAATTTAAATGGATATGTAGATTTATTTTGCAAAGATTTATTTTGTCAGTTTTGCTTTCTTATTTATTTCTGATGTTTTAAATATGACTTTTCTACCTCACAGATCAACTTCTCTGTCTACTGTCTCTGGTGGTGCCACGATCCTCTTCAGTGATCCTGTGACCTATTCATATCACTGAGTAAAAAATTTCACATTAGAGATTTCACTGTTAAGACAGCGATTCTCAATGGGGAGCGAGTTTACCCTGAAGAGGACATTTGGGAGTGTCTGGAGATGTCCTAAGTTGTTATGACACAGGATAGGGTGCTGCCAGCATCTAGTGGGTAGAAGCTAGGGGGTCCTTCTAAACATCCTATAATGCATAGGACAGGCTCATACAACGAAGAGTTGTCCAGTTCAAAATGTCAGAAAGCCCACTATAAAACAAAGTTGGATTTTTCCCTGTTTGTTTATTTCTTTAAGGTCTCACTATGTAGTTCAGGCTGGCCTTGAACTCACTATATAGCCCAGGGTGGTCTCAAACTTGCGGCAATCCTCCTGCCTCAGCCTCCTGAGTGCTAGGATTACAGGTGTGCACTACCATGCTTGGCTTCTAAAGTTGAATTTTTAAAATGAACTGTAATGAGTGAACTTAATTTTGTTTTCTGTGGCTGAAGCCAGGTGATTCAGACCTTGCCCAACATCTGATTTTGTTTTATGATGTAGAAACTGATTCTTACACCCAGAACTAGACTCTGACCTTTTTGTTAAATTACAAAGGAGCATAATTATTGGGATGAATACAGAACATGAAACTTAGCATTTAAGTGATTTGCTTTCTTCCATGATGTCTGATTGTTGCATTTCTTGGTGACTGTTTAGAATTTGTGTAATACACAATATGACCAGTCATTGGTAATAACTATGAATTCTATGACTTTTTTTTTTTTGTACCAGGGATCGAACTCCGGTCTTTGTGCTTGCGCAGCAGGCAGCAAAATCACTGAGCTAAATCCCTGCCCCTAATTCTATCACTTTTAAAAGAGATACTTCCTTTATTTGGACCATCAGATAATAAACTGGTCCTCTGTTAAATACATGTTCACATTTGATGGCTAGTATATACAATCACAATGTCTTTGAGGTTTAATTTGTGGAACTGCCTCCCCCAAATCCCCTTGCTGGGAATGGAACCCAGGGCCTTACACATGCTAACCAAATGAACTATCATTGAGCTATAGCCCAGCCTATTGGGACATTTTCATAATATGTAAATTCACAGCTGGGCCCAACAAAGACCATTAATAGTTAAGTTTATATTCTGGTATCTTACTGGCAGTCAGTCCAAATCCAAAAAGGGATATTTTTGTCCCATAGTACATATGATGCATGAATGAGAACAAGATTCCTACTTGTAATGGAATTAAAAAGTGGCATTCTTAGAATGTTGTTTCTCTTAGGGGATAGAGACCCCACTCTCAAGAGTTGGGCAGGAGTGTAAATAAGACTTGTTTAAGTGTTATCATTAAGAAATTACCTTGGGCTGGGGATTTAGCTCAGTGATTCTGAGGCCTGCCTTGCAAGCTCAAGCGGAAGGACCTGAGTTTGATCCTTGGTACCAAAAAAAAAAAAGAAAAGAAATGACCCTGAAGCCAGGTGTAGTGACACACGCTGGGGCCTGAATTCCAGCACTCAGAAGGCTGAGGCAAGAGGATCACTGTGAGTTCAAGGACAGCCTGGGCTACATACTGAGACATTAAAGAAATAGAAAAAGAAACAACCCTGAACATTATGATTTCTGATCATTTGGCAGAAAGATGTCATTCTTTTTTTTTTTTGGTACCAGGGATGGAACACAGGACCTTGCACTTTCGAGGCAGGTGCGACACCACTGAGCGCCCCAGCCCAGAAAGATGTCGTTCTAATGTAAATATTTTGGTGGCCACTAGACTTTGAATATTCTTTAAGAAAGCTGCTGCTTAATGGCCAGCAAAATGTTGTGAAGTTGAGTGTTCTGGTGGCTCAGGATGTTATGGTTTTTTGTTGTTGTTCATTGATGTCCTGACAAACCTGCTGAGAGGAATTCACCAGGTAGGGGTGCATGTGCTGATTCTGAGAGCAGTGGGAAGAGTGAGGTGGCCTTTGTCCATTGGACTCAGATTTTTATTTGCATTTTTATCTAGGTTTGCTTTTGTATCCTTTGTGTACTGGGGAAAGAAATATCTCTGTGAAGTCTAGCGTAAGGGGGTAGGGAGGGGAAAGGGCTGGATGGGCAAGAAGTCTCTGTTTGAACACTGCCACTGTACTTCCTGTTGTTGATTTCTGGAGCTTGTCTTGTGCGTTCTTGTGATTATGGGATCCTCTACCCCAAAATGGGAGCACTTTATTCAGTTCCGTATGATAGACAATGTTTCATTGATTTTTGCTTCTTTTATAGTTCTCTTTCTTCCTAATATTCCTATATTTCTCAAACCTGTCATTGTAGTACTGGAAATTTGAGTTCTTGTGTTCAAATGATGCTTCTGTAGAGAAAAATGTAAAGTTTTGGAGGAGAAAGAGTAGTTTGCTTGGTTGCTAACATGTTAGTTTTTTTTTTTTTAAACATGTTAGTTTTAAAAGATGACAGTAAGTCATATTGTCATGTGATCAGATGATACAGGATCTCCATAGCTGAAGGTGAACATTTAGCATCTGTTTTGACCCTCATGTACATAATTTTCCTATTGCCATCTCTTCATTGGCAGCTATGGCTTCGGTGGGGTCAATTGTTATATCTATCATATGACTGTGGACCTTTGTCAGTGGAGGTCAGTGTGGGGATTATGTGCTTTGATTAAGAAGGCTTAGTAGTAATAAGCTTGGGGATTTTGAGGGAAGGCATCAGTTTGAAATATGCCTTGGTGATGTGTGATGAATACGGATTATCTGTCAGGAAGGCTGAGAAGGGTATGATCAGGATTTTCTTTGGTAACAGAAAAAAAAACCCATACCAGACAGTGACACATTTTTTCCTACCCACCCATAGCCCCTGTGGGGCTTCTACTACTATCAGAAAAACAAGTGAATAGTACTACAGTGCCTTCCAGAGGTCTACTTAGCCTCAAATGAATTTTTACAAACATTCAGACCCATAAGCCACCAAGCTTAACATGAGATTCTTTTAGAAGGACATAGAATGGGAAGCACAGCTCAGCAGCAGTGAAGAACCAGGTGTTGTTCTTCTACGGGAGTCCCTGCACCTCTCCATATGATGTCACTCAGGTGAAAGCGGACAGATGAGGCAAGTGTGGAAGCTGCTTTGGTTTAAAAAGCCTCTTATCCCACAGGAACAAATATCTCATAACATGTCCATAGACATAATCACTGAGATTTCTATGAAAGACATGTCTGTTCTAAGAGTCACTGTACTTGGGAAGCCCAAAGCTGTGGCTTCCTATCAGGCATTTACAGTTCTCCACATCCAGTCCAGGTGCAGTTTACCATTTAGGAGTCATTTCTACCCTAAGTAATGTTGCTTAGCAACATAGTTAACTTGCGACTCTATTAGGTTGCCAGGGGAACAGAGCTAGAAAAGTTAACCAAGGTCAAAATCTCACTCAGAAGGGGAATTGTTAATACTTTACCAAACAGTATGCAAAGCAATTACATGGTAGATATTCCACCTAATTCTTATAAAATATAGCCAGAGGAATTTCCTACTAACTATAGCTAACACCAACTCATTTTTCCTGTCTTGAATTAATATTCCTTCTTTGTACTTAGCTGCTTATGACTAATACTGATTGTAAATTTTGCTGAAGTATGTGTAAGGAGTTGGATAAATAATCAAAATGGCCTCATCAAAATGTCATGTATCCTTTGGTGCTATCCATAGTTGGGAGGTATAATATCATACTGAAGGGCATTGTTGAATGGGAACTTCTGCAGACTCTATCAATCATATTTAGAGGGGAACCTATGCCCACTCAGTAACCAGTGAACACCAGGCATGATAGTATCTCTTATGATTATGTCACATAGTGTTATTCTTGCCTGTGGCAGTTGCTCCTAGCACATTAGTGAGGATAGCTGTTTGTTTTTTTTTCCAGTACTGGGAATCAAACTCAGGATCTTGTTCTTGCCAGGCAGGCCCAGTGCAGTGCTGCTGATCTAAACTGCTGGCCCTAGGATAGGTGGTTATTTATTCCTCAGCTACCCAACAGTTACTTATAGAATCCTAACCATGGGCCGTTCACTACCATTTCTTCAATGAAGGAGACAATTATTGCCTTCCGGGAGCTTGCAATTTGTAATCAAGGAGATCAGTAATTGAGGGGTTTTAGCAGTGTGCTGGGTGTGACAATAGCAGCAGCTACAGGGAGCCCTGAGACTGCATGAGTGGGATTCCTAGCCCAGGCTTCAAGCTTTGGAAAAAGCTTTCTTGTCTAAACTGCTGTTATTGTGATCCTTCCCATCCAGTAAACTTCTGTTTATTAGCAACTTAAACAGTTTCTGAAGCTGCTTGCCTTTTCCAAACACGGTATCTTCGGACACAAATAGTGTTTAAATTACCTGTTTTACTCAGGTATGTAAAAATAGAATGCATATTTCAGAATATCCTAGTCTTTAGAAAACGTTAGATGCTATATCGCTTCCTTATTTAAAAAAAAATATAGAGAATTATTATTTGTCAGTTAAAGATAAAACATAGTAACTTCCCATTATGTTGATCCAATGTAATAAGGTGACAAAATATGTTATTACTGTGACAAATGGGGAGGAGCCACATGGTATCTGGATTGGATCTTGGCTGGCCGTGTGAACTGGCTAATACACCACAAATCAGAATAGAAACACAGGACCATTAAATCAAAGGATTTGAGAGTTAGAAGGACCTTAGAAATAGTCTAGTCCAATTCCATTTTACAGAGAAAAGAAGTGACTACTTCTTACTTCCTACACAGCTGGTTAAGATCAGAAGCCAAGTCCTGACAGGCCAATGCTGATAACAAACATGTTTGGACAGCCAGAAAAGACCATCCATAGATAGCATTTGTTCCCTTGGTTACCTATCAAACTAAAATGCTGTTTTGGCCTCTTGTAATACAGTATGCTTTGTGTGATCATGGCTTGCATTCTTGTAATGCTTAGACAGGGAGGGAAGAAGTCACAAGTTCAGCCGTTAATTTCTTTGTCCTATATTACCCACACATATCTGCAGCAACATAACTACTATCAGGCAAACACACACACACACACCACATATCAGAATTTCCTTTGTTCAGCTATTTAGTATAGCATATATTTTATTTTAATAGTTCATTTTTCTTGTGAAAACTTTCAACCATAAAATATATCCTACATTTTCTTGGGCTGGGGATTTAGCTCAGTGGTTCTGCCGCCTGCCTTCCAGGCGCAAGGACCCAAGTTCGATCCCTGGGACCAAAAAAAAAAAAAAAAAAATATATATATATATATCCTACATTTTCTTGAAGTTACTTTTTCCAACCTCTGTAGCTGATTTTTGAAATGTAAATTGGGCATGATTCAGGGAACTGACAAGGATAATCTTATTCAAAACAGAAAACTACATATATTTAGTTCAGCAGCCTATATACTATTATGGTATCCAGTCACAATGCGTTTTAAGTATTTCTCAAATCAGTAGATACTGCAAATGCAAATTTTAATTAAAGGTCTGCCATAACATATACCAGTTCGAACAGATTAGCCACTTATCTAAAAATACTTAGAAGTATTATTGCTAGCCCTTAATGAAATATTTATCAAGTTTGAGATTAAAGCTAATTTAGGGCCATCGAAGATGGATATCATTTTGTTTTTATTTTTTTTAGATAGGGTCTCACTTTATAGTTCAAACTGGCCTTTGAACTCACTATGTAGTCCAGGCTAGCCTTGAACTCACAGTGATTTTCCTGCCTCAACCTCCTGAGTGCTGGGATTACATTTGCCACCACACTGGCCATATCATCTTTTCTTCTTTTTTTTTTTTTTGGTACCAGGGATTGGACTCAGGACCTTGGGCTTGAAGGCAGGTGAGCCACCACTGAGCTAAATCCCTGGCCCTATATCACCTTTAATTCGATTATCAACATGGGAGTAAACAGGAAATAGTCTCAAGCTAAATTTTCCTCTTGATTTGTATAAAGACCAATTGAGAGACCCCAGTGACAAATTTAGAATAGGGCCAGCCTCAGTCAGGCTTCAAGAAAAAAGCCTTGCTCATTTTGCTCTCACAAACAAATGTGTTTTCTGACTTTCCAGAACGTGAAGCTGATGTGAATTAGAGAACTGCAAATGGTAGAATGCCTAACAAAGTGGAAAAAACAGTTTCTGTACAATGAATGAAATAGAAAACTAAGGATTGATCTTGCCATGTGATTGAGTTAATAATCATTCATAACTTTAGTTAACTGTTTTTCTCAGGACAATTTTTTTTTTCTGGTGCCAGGGATTGAATCCAGGAGTGTTTTACCACTAAGCTACATCCCTAGCCCTTTCTATTTTCAAACAGGGTCTTACTAAGTTGCCCAGGCTGGCGTGGAACTTGTCATCCTGCCTCAGTCTCCTGAGTACCTGGGATTACAGGTGTGTGCCACTATGTTCAGCTTCAGGGTGATGATTTCACAGGAAATTGTAATAAGGAATTTTAATGGACAAGATTTTAGCTAAGAAAAAAACCCCCACAAAATAAATAGAACTACTAAATAGAGCTTTAAACAAAAGAAATTTCCATTGGACATCATTTCCCACCTTTTTGTCCCATGGTGTAAGGACTAGCACCCCGGCCCCCATACTGGGAATTAAAATCAGGACTTTTTTTTTTAAATATGAAATAGTTTCTGGGTAAAATATCCCAAGCCAGGACATTTTAGATTTTGTGCAGGAAGACTAAACCACTGCTTAATGAATGAGTACTGTAGGATTTATACAAGAAAAAAGGCAGATTACAAAAAAAAAAAAAAAGAAAGTAAGGCAGATTACATAAAAATCACAGGAGGCACAACCATTCCAAGATCTTGAGTGGTACAGCTACACAGACACTTTCCAACAGCTCTTACAAGAATGATAGAGACTGATTTGATCTTTTATTGCCAAGCTTCCAAGTGGATTAGTCCATCTCACAACACACTTAACAGAACTACTGTTAAAAAAAAGGAAGAAAGAGAAGCTAAAGTTGGTACTAACCTTGATCATTAAAACAATAGCAACTGGGGCTGGGGATTTAGCTCATTGGTTCTGTGGCCTGCCTCACAAGTGCAAGGTCCTGAGTTCGATCCCTGGTACCAAAAAAAAAAAAAAAAAAAGCAACTGATATCTTTCTTATGAAGTGGGAAACTTTCTGCATTTTGGAACTGAATTAGCTTTCATGTTCATGTAGTTATGTACCAGATCTGTTTATATGGTCCAGTGCTGTTCAGGTTGTATGTTATCTTGGTGTTTTTACTTTTTTATATATATAAAAAACTAAAACCAAGACAGAATAAAGTAATAAATTAGTGGATACAACCTATATAATCCAACTTTGACTTCTCACTTCTGTTGTTTTGGCATTTCATTTTAATATAAATCTTTAAAACGTGCATATTTTTGTTTTTAAAATGATTTCTGCTTAAACACATTTAAAATATTTCTGTTTTGAAGACAGGAAGTTGGTTCTGTTTCAGCAATATATTGATGTAATGTTATATTTTTTAAAATGTTGAGGCTGAGTTTAAGATTAGCTGGGCTCATTGCCTGCTCTGAGAAAAATATTTATAGCTGTAGATATTTTAAGAATTCCCTTAACAATACAGAACTGCTAACACTACACTTTCCATTTGTTTGAAGGCTCATTGACTTCATTTAGTAATAGAAAAAAAAAGTTGCTAGCTGGAACAATGATTACTCTAAATCATGCTTGCTGCCTGAATTTTGAATAAAGTTTTATTGGAATACAGATACATCTATTCCTTTGTATATGCCAGCTTTTGCATTGCAATAGCAAAGTTCAGTGGTTTCCAGGCACCTTGTATCTACAAAGCCTAAAATGTTTACTAAAATGTTACTTTACAAGTTTACTCACCTGTGATCCAGAATGTTGGATAGCACAGGGGCTCCATACTCCTGCTGTAGGGAGGATAGAGGTATAAGTAGGTCCCGGATTTGGACCAGTCTGTGAACATCGGTGGGAGTTAAACATATCTGGTTATGTATGAGGGTCAGCAGAGGGGCACAGCTGATCGGTATGAAGTTTTTGGACGATCTGGCCGGAGAAAGATGGTCACTTAGCTCAGCTCCAAGGAAATGTGCCTAAACCTTCCGTGAGAGAGGTACAGGCAGAAATGGAAGGAATGCGACCACTGATTTTGGTGAGATGCTGGGAGGTGAAACAGCATTGCTTTGAATGACTGATGCCAGGAGGGAGGGTAGGGGGTCTGCCCTGCACTTCAGCACTGCATGGCCTTGGTGTATTCTCAGTACACCTGTAGCTCACAGGCAGTGGCAGGGATGTTAAGTCTGGTCACAGGGACTCTAGTGGTGGACACTGGAGACAGCTAGGATCGTGGCTTTTCTAGGCACTTCCATTTTAGCAGCAGGCATCCCAGGGAGGCTCCAGAGCACTTGTCTTGTGCAGGCCGCTTTTGGCTTCAAGGAACATACAAGTAAGCTTAAGACAGTCTAGTTTCAAATCTAACAGAACAGCATCAGCCTCATCTTGGGGGATTCTTCGGGGCGGGGGGGATGTGCTGGGGATTGAACTCATGGTCTCACCCATGCTAGTCAAATGCTTTACCACTGTACTACATCCCTGACCCCATTGTTGGAGAACACTGGTGCAAAATCAAGTTTGAAAGCAATTTTAAGAGAATTTGTTTTGAGTGAAAATGTGTGATTTTAGTGAACATCACAGGAGAAGAGAGGAGATCAGCAGATCAATTGGAAATAGAAAGTAGGGCCAAGGCTGTCCTGGTTGGTCATGTTCTGTGCCCAGGCTCCTTTTTGGCTCCCCTGCTTGCTCTTGCCCATTCCCCAGGTCCAAATGGCTGCTCCAATCCTGGCATGACCACTCTGTTCTTCATTTAAAAGCTTCCAGAGGAGAACAGTTCAGTTTCTACCCTCAGGTCACACAGCACCCACTGGCCCAAGGCAGCTGGGGGTTCTGACTGGGGGTGGGGCTGGATGGAGGTACAGGGGACAGGTCTTCCGAAAGGGGCCTTAGAGAGGACAGGAAGGGTTGACTTCATGACTCCTAGATCAAGAAAATTATAGCAAGCAGGGTGCATGGGGAGAGCACAAGTGATAACCTCCATGAACCCCAGATTTAATGGGGGAAACCTGCTGGTGGAGGGAGGGTTGTCTACTTAGAAAAAAGGGAGCTAGAAAGAGAGCAAAAGTCTACTTAGTTATATACACAAAAGTAGTGAATTTGAAAACAGATGTTCAAATAAAACTTGAGTGCAAACACCTACACCAGCTCTATTCACTATGACCAAAACGTGGAACCAACCACCCAAGGCCCATCAGCTGATGGATAAACACAATGTGTATGCAAACACGGAAAGTTATTCAGCCTCCAGAAACCATGAAGTTCTTACAACAATATACAACACAGATGAACTAAAGTTCACGTGAGTGAAAGCGGCTGCACAGGGCAATACATCATTTAATTCCATTTATATGAAATACCCAGAATCGACAAGTCTATGGAGACAAAAGGCAGAGTAGGGGCTGCCTGGGGAATGTGGAATGACTGCCGGCGGGTGTGGGTTTTCCCTGGGGTGATGGGAGAGCTCCGGAGGAGCTGGGGATGTGGCCCAGTGGTAGAGCTCTGCATGTGCAAAGCCCAGGGTTCCTCCCGGTACCAAAAGTGCACAGAGGTTTGGAGCTTGATAGTAGAGCTGGCGCCATTTGCAGCTCTGGGCGCAGCGCGGCGGCGGCGGGGGCTCCGAGGGCTGGGGACCGTCACAAAGGAGGCGCCGGCGGACCGGGGGTCGGCTCCGGGCCGCCCCTGCCCGCGCCGGGCCACGCCCTGGGCCCGCGCCCGCCCTGCAGCCCAGCCCAGCCCGAACCCGGGAAAGGCGGGAAGGCCCACGGAGCCTCCTGGCGGCGGCGGGAAGGCGGCCGGGATGGAGCAGTCGGGCGCCGGCACCGAGGCGACCCGTGAGCTGTAGACTGTGTCCTCAACCGGGTTGTGTGGATGTCGATTCGTTTACTTACAGAGTTCACTTTTATCCTTAAAACGATGTCTGCCAGCCTTCTCAGCTCTAAAGTCACACCTTTCCTCGTGGCAAGCAAAAAATAGTTTGTACATAAAGTATCTGTTTCTCATCAAACTTTTTACATTTAAAAATTTTTAAAATTATTTATTTGGAGTACTAGAAATTGAACCCAGGGCATTGAACTACATCAATAGCCTTCCTTCCCTTTTTTGAGACAGGGTCTCCTTAAATTGCTGTGTTGTCCAGGCTGGGCTCAAATTTGCCATCTTCCTCCCTCAGCTTCCCAGAGTGCTGGAATTACAGGCTTGTTCCCCCACGACTGATTTATATTTTACTTATTTTTTCCGAGGGAGCGATGTTAAACAGGATCTCACTATGTGAGCCCAGGCCAGCTTTGAACTCACTATGTAGCCCAGTAGGTTGGCCTTGAACTTGCAGCGATCTTCCTGCCTCAGCCTCCCGGGGACTGGGATTAGAGGCATGTGCCACTATGCCTGGCTACTCATTTTTAAAATATCATATGGACTCATGATTTCCTATTTCATTCGTTGTGTTGTAATCTATTGTTATTGTTTATTTTAATGCTCAGATTGTCCCAGGTTTGGCCAGTGGAAACCAATCCAAAACAGTTTCTATGTCCATCATCACATGTCCCACATTTTCTTTGAAAACTTCCTTCCTTTCTGGTACATGGTGTCCTGGGCTTGTTTTGTACTTTATCCTGTCCCATACGAGTACACACAGTGGAGGATGTAGCTCAAAGGCACAGTGCTTGCCTGGCAAGCACAAGGTCCCGAGTTCGATCCCAGGTACCAAAAAACCAAAAAGAGTGCAAACTGTACTGTGAATAGCCCTGGAACTACGTACTTCTCCAGGGAACCCTGGTTCTATTTAGGAGAAAGCAGTTATTTAGAAACCAAGGTGATTTAGAGCTGGGCATGGTGGTACACACGTGTAATCCCAGCACTGGGAGGCTGAGGCAGGAGGATTGCCATGAGTTCGAGGCCAACCTGGACTACACAGTGAGTTCAAGGCCAGCCTGAACTACACAGCAAGACTCTGTCTAAAGAAAAGAAAAGAAATGAAAAGAGAAATGATAAATGTATAAGGAGATGAAAATACCAATTACTAGATTTGCTCATCACACATTGTATACAGGCACTGAACTACCACTTATCAAGTGCGTACTTTTATTACATGTTGTTATGGGTTTTAAACTTTATTTTATTAATACATTTTTACAGTTCGTGCAGTGTATAATCATCTTGGGGTGTAGTTACATGTACATCCCACAGCTTGTTTCTTTTTTTAATCCCCTTCCTCTTCCCTCCCTCTCCCTCCTTCCTCTTCCAATTCCCTTATCCCATTTTTCATTCTTGTTGATATTTTAATCCTAGCTCATGTTATGGCATATAATGTTTACATTAATTGAGGTTATTAAGTTCCTGTAAAACAAACAAACAAAAAAGTTCCTGTATAGGGCACATCTTTATTCTACTTTTCCCCCTTTCCCTCCTCTTCACCTCTCACATTTTTTCTCTCACACTACTTTCCATTGCATACGATCCACCCTTGTTCTCCCTTCTATCCATCCTTTATTATTCTCTGTTTGTACTTTGCTTCACTCAAATGAGAGATACCATACTGTATTTAAACTTGTGTGTCTGGTTACTTTACTCAACATTATATTTTCCAGGTGCATCCATTTTCCTACGAATGTCTCAAATCTGTCATTCTTTTTTTTTGCAGTACCAGGGATTGAACTCAGGACCTTGTGCTTTCAAGGCAGGCGGTGGCACTACTGAGCTAAATCCCTGGCCCACCAAATCTGTCATTCTTTATAGCAGAGTAGTATTCTATTATATATAGATACTACATATTCTTTATCCAATCATCTGTTGATGAGTATACAGGCTGCTTCCAGGACTTAGCTATTATGAGTTGTGCTGCTATAAACATTGGCATGCGTGTGTCACTGTAGTCTGATGTCTTAAGCTCTCTGGGGAAGGTACCCAGCAGGGGGATAGCTAGGTCATATGAAATTTCTAATTTCAGTTCTTTGAGAAATCTCCATGCTGATTTCCATAATGGTTGTACTAGTACTAGTTTACATTCCCACCAACAATGAAGGATTCCTTTTTTATCACAGTCTCACTAGCATTTGTCATCGTTACATTTCCTAATGATTGCCATTCTTTCCAGTGTAAGATGGGATCTTAGCATTGTTTTAATTTGTATTTTTCTAATAGCCAGAGATGTTGAAAATTTTTTCGTATATTTGTTGACCATTTGTATTTCTACCTCTGTGAAGTGCCTACTCATTTCTCTTGTCTATTTCTTTCTTTTTTTTGTTTTGTACCGGCGATCAAACTCTGGTCCTTGTGCTTTCAAGGAAGGTGGTGGAATCACTGAGCTAAATCCCCAGCCTCTCTTGTCCATTTCTTGGTTTTTTTCTTTTCTTTTTTTTTTTTTAGTACCGGGGATTGAACTCAGGACCTTGCACTTGCAAGGCAAGCATGGTGCCACTGAGCTAAATCCCCAACCCTTTTGCCCATTTCTTGACCTGGATCTTTAATTTTAGGTGGTTTAATCTTTTTGAGTTCTTTTTATGTTCTTAGATATTAGTGCTCTGCCGTAAGAGTAGCTGGCAAAATTTTTTCCTATTCTGTAAGTTGTCTCTTCATTCTACTGATGGATTCTTTTACTGTACAGAATCTTTTTAGTCTGATATTATCCCATTTATTGATTCCTGCTTGTTGGGAGCAATTCTACATAGCTTTTGGGAAAAATCACTTCACAATTAAATTATGATTAGGTCTAGTTTTCCTGGCTACAGGCAGGCTATGGCAAGTCAAAACATAGCTCCGTTTTCCCTCTGGTCACAGCTGAGGTCTCAATGGTCCTGTGACACTGTGGCACTCAATGGCAAGATTGTATCAGCTGAAGACATCCTGGTTCTTTGAGACCCGAGTAGGAATAAAAAAAAGAGAGAGAAAGGTTTCACCTGGGAAGGGACAAATTCCTTATCAGCTTAACTCATCCCACCTACTGTTGTAAGAATGCTCTCCTTATAATCCTCTTCAACACAGGAACCTCATGATTTAGGATCTTCATCAGCATAAACTCCTCATTGTCCTAGGATTACCACTGCACCCTAAGTCACCTGATGCTCCCTCCATTTATTGTGTGTACCCAATAAATAGTGGCTAGCTGGGAGAGTCTTTGTCTTTGCCCACTCTGAGGCATTGACCTCCCAGCCCTCCATATGCTCTGAAATTATGCAAGTCTCTATTGTCTTTATTTCTTTAGCTCTCACCAGCCCCCTTTCTAGGCAGCTGAAGGATTGATGTCCTCCAATACTTGCTGTTATTTCTTGTGCAATCGAGGTTCTGTTTAGAAAATCCTCTCCTACACTTATGTCTTCAAGTGTTTTACCTATTTTGTCTTCCAGTAGGTTTAATGTTTTTGTTTTAATGTTTATACCTTTGATCCATTTTCATTTTAATTTAGTATATGGTGAAAAAAAGGGTCCAGTTTCAATCTACACATAGATAATTATTTTTCCCAGCACCACTTGTTGAATAGGCTATCCTTCCTCCCACATATACTTTTGGCCCTTTTGTCAAAGATCAAATAGCTGAACGTGTCTAGGGAAGTTTCATATCCTTAATTCTGTTCCTTTGATCCACATATCTGTTTTTGTTCTAGTACCTTGCTGTTTTGATCACTATTGCTTTGTAGTATAGCTTGAAGTTAGGTATTGCTATGCCTCCTGCTTTGCTCTTGTTACCCAAAATTCCTTTTGCTATTCTAGGTCTTTTCTGGTTCCATATGCATTTTAGAATGTTTTTTCTAAATCTGTAAATTATGCTGTTGGTATTTGGATTGGGACTGCATTGAATCTGTGTAACAGTTCTGGGAGTATGGCTATTTTGACAATATTGATTTTACCTATTCAGGAGCAGAGGACATCTTTCCATTTCCTGATGTCCTCTTCAATCTCCTTTTTCAGAGTACTGTAGTTTTCTTCTAGAAGTCTTTCACTTCTTTGGTTAGGTATTTCATTTTTCTTGAACCTACTGTGAATAGCATTATTTTCATACTTTCCTGCTCATCCCATTCATTGTTGGTATACACAAGTGCTAATGATTTTCATGTATTAATCTTGCATCCTGCTACATTGCTGATGTTGGTTAATAATTCTTAGAGTTCTTTTTTTTCTCCAGTACCTGGGAATCAAACTGGACCTTGCACCTGTGAGGCAGGCGCGGTGCTACTGAGCTAAATCTCTGGCCCTTCAAAGAGGTTTTTTTTTTTTTTTAATTGGTACTGGGGATCAAACTCGGGACCTTCTACTTGTGAGGCAGGTGGTAGAACCACTAAGCTAAATTCCTGGCCCTTTTCTAAGAATTTTTGATGGAGTTCTTTAGGATTTCTATGTAGAATATCATGTCATCTGCATATAATGATAATTTGAGTTCTACCTTTCCTATATGTATCCCCTTTTATTTCTTTCTCTTCCCTAATTGCTCTGGCTAATGTTTCAAGTACTGTGTTGAATAGAAGAGGTGATAGTGGACATCCTTATCTTGTTCCTGATTTGAGAGGGGATGTTTTTAGTTTTTCCCCATTTAGTGATGCTGGCATTTGGTTTGTCATATATAGCTTTCATTATATTCAGTTATGGTCCTTCTCTACTTGTTTTCTTCAGGGTTCTTATCATGAAGGGGTGTTGGATTTTATCAAAAGCCTTTTCTGGCCAGATGTGGTGGCACACACCTGTAATCTCAGCACTTGGAAGGATGGGGTAGGAGGGTTGTTGTTAGTTGGAGGCCAGCCTGGGCTACTTAGTGAGTTCAAAGCCAGCTTGGACTACATAGCCAGACCCTGTTCAAAAAAATAAAAATCCATGGCCAGGGATTTAGCTTAGTGGTTCTGCTGCCTGCCTCGAAAGTGCAAGGTCCCCGGTTCAATCCCCCGTACAAAAACAAACAAACAAAAAAGTGCCTTTTCTGCATCTATTGATATGATCATATGGTTTTTGGCCTTGCTTCTGTTTATGATATATTACATTTACTTATTTATTTATTTATTTCCAGTACCAGAGATCAAACTCAGGACCTTGCACTTGCGAGGCAGGCATAGTGCCACTGAACTAAATCCCCAGGCCTGTATTACATTTATTGATTTACATATGTTGAACCATCCATGCATCTCTGGGATGAAACCTACTTGACCATGATGTATGATCTTTTTGACAATGTGCTGCATTCTATTTGCTAATATCTTGCTGAGGATTTTTGCATCTATATTCATTAAGGAGATTGGCCTGTAGTTTTCTTTTTTAGTCGGCTCTTTATCCAGTTTTGGGATCAGGTGATATTGGCTTCCATAATTGAGTTTGGGAGCACACCATCCTTTTCAATTTCTTTGAAGAGTTTGAGGAATATTGGTGATATAACATCCTTAAAGATTTTGTAGAATTCAGCAGTGAATTCATCAGGTCCTGGGCTTTTTTTAGTTGGTAGATTCTTTATTATTGTGTCAATTTCATTGCTTGCTATTGGGTTGTTAAGCATATTTATGTCTTCTTGGATTAGTTTTGGTAGTTTGTATGTGTCTAGGAATCTGTCCATTTCTTCAAAATTTGCTGATTTGTTGGAATATAATTTTTTGAAGTAGTTACTATCTTTTGGATTTCCACAGTGTCTTGCTTTGTCTTTTTTCTTGGCCTTTCTCTTTTCATCCTCATCTGGATCCCAATTGTTGAACACAGAAAAGTCTGTGTCTAGCAACTGGGTCATAAGGGCCTGGGGTATAGCAAGTGGCCAAGACAAACTGGACATCTTACCATGATAATTCAAAAGCAAGTGTCAGAGTCTGAAACCCATCTGCAAACCTATCAGGATCTTCTGAAAGACAGCCTAACCATTCTCTGCATTGTTGGGTATGTGCCACTGAAAAAGGAACCTGGACTCAAGAAGTCCCCTCTACTCCTGGGACCTTTTTTAGGAGCAGGATAAGATGTCCCACGGGGCTAAAAGTTGTCTGTGGAACATAAGGAAATGGGCTAGGGAATATTGGGGTTTTTTTGTTGTTTTTTTTTCTGGTACCGGGGATTGAACTCCGGAACTTGTGCTTGTGAGGCAGGCACCGGAACCACTGAGCTAAATCCCTGGCCCAATATTGGGTTTCTTTGGGGAGCTAGTCTCTGGTGGAGTTTCTAAGTTATTTGAAGAGGTTGATACTGATTTACTGGCCTGAGGACTACAAAGAGAAGTTTGAGGAGAACTTCCAGTGTTATTTTTCTTTTAAACAAGTAATAGAGACCTCTATCCCTCTGAGAGACAGATGGGCACCTGAGGATGGGATCATGAATGATATCAATGTCCTCTTTCTTAGAAGCTTCTTTAAGTACCATATTTCTTGGGCTTTTCTAGAGATAAGGAGCCATAAAAGCTTGAACATAAGAGATTCCACACAACTCTCCTTGCCTTTTTGCAGAAAAGATCTAAATGCAGAATAGTATTGTAATTTAGGCTGCCATTCTGTATCCTTCTCTCTCCATTTCTTAGTTCATACTGGACCCAAACAATATTTCAATAGAAGATAAATTGTTAAAGACAATGGTGGAGACTCCAGGGCTCCAACTAGCTAACTGTGTGGGGTCTATGGAGAGAGGAGAGAGAGAGAGAGAGAGAGAGAGAGAGAGAGAAGGAGAGAGAGATCTAGGCTAGGTTTGGGGTCCTTCAGAGGACATCCCCCACAAAAGGGTGCAGACTGAAAGTATCCTCCATAAGACCCAACTGGACTACCAGATATCTCTGATAAAGTGGAACTGGAGCCTTTCCTTAGAACTCTCAATAGCCTGTGACCCACTAGAACTCTTTAAAGACCAGGATGGAGCCCTGGGAGTTCCAACTAGCCAGCTGAGAAACAGTAGCCCTCACATTTCTCCCAATAATAAAAACTTTGGTAATTACTTTAAGGCAATAGATATAGAAAGCTCTTTTTCAACATTTAAGTGGGGAGGGAACTCTTAGAATGTTCTAAATATAAGGATAGGGTTTTGGGCTAGGGATTTAGCTCAGTGGTTCTGCTATCTGCCTCAAAAGTTCAAGGTCCTGAATTCAATCCCCGGTACCGACCCCCCCCCCCAAAAAAAGAGCAAGAAGGATAGGGCTTGTTATTTATTGACTCCAGCTCTACTTTTTTTTTTTCTTTTTGAGGCAGGGTCTCACTATGTAGTTCAGGCTGGTCTTGTACTCACTATGCAGCCCAGGGTGGCCTCAAACTCATGGCAATTCTCCTGCCTCAGCCTCTCGAGTGCTGGGATCACAGGCACGCACCACCACGACCAGCCTCCAGCTCTACTTTTGCATACTTGCAGCTAGTTGAGTTGACCTTCACTGGCTGTTCCCTTTGTTCTGCTTAGGCCCTCTGGCACCTAAATTACCTGAATTTCTGTTAGAAGAAATAGGGAGGGGATCTAACCTGATTTAGAAGAGAGGAGGGGAAGAAGCCCATATATTTCCTGAAAGCAGAGACTTTCGCTCTTATCTATTAAGAGTGAGATTTCCTGGTGTCCATGAGGTCACCTGAAAAAGCAAATGGCATATAAACATGACTGAACCATGAAGAAACAAAATGGCTGCTAAACATGGCAGAACCACATGGCTAACCCTCAGGATGAACCAACATGGCTGCCAAACATGGCAGACCCATGAGGATGACCCAGAGGATGAACCAAAATAGCTGCTAAACATGGCAAAAAGGTGGACTGGGATGGCTCCCTGAGGTCTTAACACATAAGGCCTTGAGAAAGTGACTCATAAAGATACCCAAAGAAAAAAGTTCATGTAAGGGAAAAGCTCGGATGAGACTTTGAGCACAAAAAGGGGTAGACTGGGGTAGGCAGCTACTCAAGCAAGAAACCAATTACCAATAGGTAAAGCAGTTACCAATAGGGTTTTTGTTTTGGTTTGGTTTTTTGTTGCTGTTTTTTTTAAAGAGTGAAAAACCTGAGAACAAAAACATGTGAGCAAAAAGACATTCTAAATTCTAGGTCACACACATGGAACCTCCATGGTCTGCAAAAGTCCTCTTGGGCCCAGTGGAACCTAAAATGGTCTGTTCCACACCTGGGCCAGGGGCGAATCCCCTGGCAGCCCCAACTGACTTGTACCCATACTGAGTGACTGAAACCAGCTGGGAAAACAGAGGCCACATGCTTCCCCTCTCTTCTCCCAAATGGTGGGACACACTAGGGAACTATTCCAGGAAAATGAGAAAACTCCCTGTGTTCCCAGCTTCTACTAATTTTTCCCACCCTCTACTTCCCTGCCTCTCCCTGATAACTAATATCAGAAAAAAAGTTAGAAGAGTTCAGTTTTCTGACAGATAAAAGCTTCAGTGGGACAGAAGGGTCAAAAAGAGGATTGGGGCTTTCCTAGGAGAGACAGAAAGAAAGAAATAAAACCAGTGTGCTCCTTCTCAGTTTGAGTCCATTGACTCCAGAGAAAGAGAAACAAAACAGAGCCCAAAGGGCCTCACCTCCTGGCTGGATTCACCAAAATTGGTAGTGGGGTTCTGGGGTGTTGTGGGCTCCTTTTCTAGAAATTCTGTCTTTGTTGTCCTGAACAAAGAATTGGACAGAAGTGAGGTAGCAAGGTTTTATATTTATGAAAGGTGGGAGAAAAAAAAAAAAGGTGGGAGAAGAAATTTGCTCTCCAGTGTGAGTACAGGCTAGTTAAGAGTAAGAAAAGAAGTATGTCCTGCAGAGTGCAGAGAGGGGCACTGAGAGAGAACATAGTGGCCACAAGATTAATGGCCATAGTCTCTTGTATCCTTCATTCTGATGTCAGATCTGGACTATCCTATCCAGAACCTGCTTGAGTATGTGCGAGAATAATTGAAGATACCATTTTTCTTTTCTTTTCTTCTTTTTTTGAGACAGGGTCTCCCTATGTAATCCAGGCTGGCCTTGAACTCACTGTGTAGTTCAAACTGGCCTTGGATTCACAGTGATCTTCCTGTCTCATCCTGCTCATGCTCCCCAGGTCAGCACCCCCACGGCCAGGTAAGATAGCATTTTCTGATTGGTCCCAGGTGCAGGGTTTGGGCAAACATATCGTGGATCTCTGTGATTGGCAAGTCACACCCACTTGCCCAACCAGCCTGCCACGCCCTAATCTCCTTCCTCAATTTCAGGCCTTTGTCAAAATTCATAAAACTATGCACCAAAAAGAGTAAATTTTCCTACATGTTAATAAAAAATTAAAACATTAAAATTTCTAGGGTCTACAATTTAAAAGGAAAAATATTAAATGTTAAGATAAAAATTAATGTCATTAGTTTAATAGTAAATTTTACTGAACTCAATATATTAAAAATATTATTACTTTAACATGTGATCAAGATATGAAATTACTAATGAAATATTAAACATCTTTTTTGTTTTGGTTTGCTTTTTGTTTTTTGAGACAGCAGGGTCTCACTTTGTAGTGTAGGCTGGCCTTGAACTCACTATGTAGCCCCAGGCTAGCTGGCCTTGAAGTTTTGGAGATCCTGCTACCTCCATCTCCTAAGGGCTAGGATTACAGGGGTGTGCCCCACACCTGGCTTTTTACATTCTTTTCTTATTTAATTTTTTTTTTTTTTTGGTACGGGGGATTGAATTTGGGTCGGCAAGCAAGGGAACCACTGAGCTAAATCCCCAGCCCTACATTCTTTTCTTTGTACTATATCTTGGTGTGTGTTTTACACTTGCAGGCCATCTTCATTTGAACAAGCCACGTTTCAAGTGTTCAGCAGCCACAGGTGGCTGGAGACTGCCATATCCAACAGTGCAAGTCTAGATCATACTTCAGAAAGAAATAAGGGGAAGTGTGTCCCGCCTTGAGGAGCCACTATCAAATAAACAGAATGTTCCCACCAAGCATACTCCTGAAAATTATCAGACTTTAAAAGAATTCTAAATCATGATGAAAAGTTACACAAATATTCACTTAGAGGAGCATGTCCTTGCCAGCATATCCAAACTGGCAGCGTCTTCAAAGGTGGCCTCACCCTCTCCCTTGAGTCTTCTGAAATACTCCTTGGAAAGCCATTCCCTTTCATGTTGCCTTTGCTCTTGCTTTCTTCTGCTCTCTTACCTCCTTTTCACTCCAGAGGCCCATATACACTTCCCTATTAAGACCAAGTCCTGGGCTGGGGATTTAGCTCAGTGGTTCTGGCGCCTGCCTTGCAAGCTGAAGACCAGATCCATCCCCGGTACCAAAAAAAAAGACCCAGTCCTGCTGGGCTTCCTGGGTTGGGTTTGCCTTTTCTCAGATTCACTCCATGAGGGCAGGAACCATGTCCCATGCAGTGAATAAAAGCCCCCGACACAGGTCTTTCTTCTAATGCTTATTGAATGCCCCTAGGTATTGAGGATACATGGGTCAATGGGATACACCCCTGCTCCCTAAGTGTCTTGTGCTCTCTGGTGGGTGAAAGACCAGCTAAAGAGGCCCTATCTCACAGACAGCTAAGTGCCAGAGCACTCTGCTGTGGGGTGCCCAGGAGGGGAAACAAACCTAGGGCTGGGAAGTCATCTTCCTCCAACCTCTGAGGCAAGCCCGTCCACTTTCCTTTAAAAGGTCACTGTGAAGCTGGCATGGTGACATAGAGCTTGGGAGGCTGAAGCAGGAGGATCACTGTGAGTTCGAGGCCAGCCTTAGCTACATAGTGAGTTCAAGCCAGCCTGAACTACGTAGTGAGACCCTGCCTCAAAAAAAAAAAAAAAAGTCACTGTGAAAATCTGCACGGGGTGGGCTTTTCCTGGCATCCCTGTGTCTACTGAGCCTCAGCCAGCCATTGGCTGACAGGTTTATTTGGGGGATACTTAAAAAAAATTTTTTTATTAATGATTACATTCCTCATGGGGCATTGGTACATGGACATAATACATCTTAATTCTTTTTTTCATCCCTTCCCCCTCCCTGCCCTCCCACATGGGATATTTAAATGGAGGCCAGGAGGAAAGTGGTCACAGGTATTAGCCATCCCTCTCTCTTCCTCATTCCTTTTTTTTTTTTTTTTTAATACCAGGGATCAAACTCGGGACTTTGTGCTTTCGAGGTAGGTGGTAGAACCACTGAGCTAAATCCTCAGCCCCTCTCTTCCTCATTCTAAATGTGTACTGTGGGTTGAATCCCCAGCAGTTCCTTGTTCCCTTGGTGAAAGCTCCCCAGTGATATCTCTCACCGGGAATCCTTCCTGTACCACTCTAAACAGACAGTTCTCCCCCGGTGGCAACCCTAGGAAGCCAGGTCCCTTAAAGAGCAGCCTTGTCTGTCAATCCCCTCGAGGCCTGAGTCACTTAATAAGGGACCCAAAAGTCAGCTGCCACAAGCCCATGAGCCCAGAGTTGGCCCTTCCAATATTCTTCTGAATTGTGTTTTCACAAGTTGGGAGAACCTGGGGACCATGGTGCACACCTGCAATCCCAGCTACTCAGGAGGCTGAGGCAGGAGGATCACAAGTTTGCGACCATCCTGGGGTACACAGCAAGTTCAAGGCTGACATGGACTACATGGTGAGATCCTGTCTCAAACCCTCCCCACACACACACAAAATATTTTATTTATTAATTTTTTTGATACTGGGGATCGAACTCAGGACCTTGCACTTTCGAGGCAGGCAGCAGCACCACTGAACTACATATCCCCGGCCCCCCCAAAAAAATGTATTTTAAAGGGCTGGGGGGATGTATCTCAGTGGCACAATGTTTACTTAACATGGATGAGGCCCTGGGTTCAATCACCAGAACTGCAAATTAAAAATAAAACTGTGGGGCCGGGGATTTAGCTCAGCGTTTCTGCCACCTGCCTCACAAGCACAAGATCCGAGTTCAATTCCCAGTACCAAAAAACAAATAAATAAAAATAAAACTGAGGAGAAGCAACAAGGTGAGACTCTAAAGCTAATTGCACATACTTTATTTCTGCCTCCTAGGAAGAAAGGGTGTCTCTGAAGAGGGGAGAAAGCAACAGTGCTGGTGGTTGGCAAGAGTACTGATCCTGCTCCTCAAAAACACCTTCTTTGTGCTAGAATGTAGCTGGGTGGGGTGGTAGAGGGTGTGCTTAACATATGTGCACCCCTGGAGTCCATCCTTAGCACCAGAACCAAAAAACCAAAAGCCCCCACCTACTCTGCCGATTACAAAATGCTTCGAGTTGAAAAACTTCCTCTTTTAAAATGTAAATAAATTTACAACAATGTCATTCTTAAATTAGCTTGAAGCTTTATATTAAGATAATTAGGGGCCAGGGATTTAGCTCAGTGGTTCTGCTGCCTGCCTCGCAAGTGCTAGGTCTTGAGTTTGATCCCTGGTACCGCAAAAAAAAAAAAAGAGCTACTGACTATATTAGGATAACTAGATTGACAGCAGAAACAGTTTTGTTTTGTTTAATACTTAGGATTGAACCCAGGGCCTTAGCACTAAGCTACATCCCCAGCCCTTTTTATTTTTATCTTGAGACAGGTTTTTGCTGTGTAGCTCAGTCTAGCCTTGAACTTACTATGTAGCCCAGGCTGGCCTCAAATTTATAATCTTACTGCCTCAGCCTCCCAAGTACTGCGATTACAGGCATGCACTAGATGTGTTACACTTTTTAATCTTCCCTTCCCTTCCTTCCTTCTTTCTCTCTCTTTCCTTTCTTTCTTCAGTACTGGAGATTGAACCCAAGAGCACTCTACCACTGAACTACATCCCCAACCCTTTTCAATTTTTTTTTTTTTTTTTTGAGACAGGTCTTGTTAAGTCACTAAATTGCCCAGGCTGGGCTCAAATTTACAATCCTCTGCCTCAGCTTCCCACCATACTGGTATTACAGGTGTGTGCTACCACACTCAGTTTATTTTTTTCTTTGTTGTTTTGAGACAGAGTCTCACTATGTTGCTTGCCCAATCTGGGTTCAAATTTGCACTCATTCTGCCCCAGCCTCCTAGAGAGCTGGGATTACAGGTGTGCACCACCACACCCAGCTCAATCTTTTGCTTGTAGTATATTTTACTTTATAATACGAGTAGTTCATGGAATTAAAAAGATATCCCACAGGTCATGCTGGCTCTTCTGTCACTGAATGGTGAGCTCCTATCCTATCTCTTCAGAGATTAGGCCTCATTTGAAAGAATTTATTGAAAACATTCACATTGGCTTTATTGCACTAGCATCTGGTATGTAAGAGGTGCATTGTAAATGTATGTTGAATAACTAAAGGACCTCCCTGTGTCCATGACCACAGAGCTCAGCAGAGTACTGTGCCACTGAGATTTCCCTTCATGAAAGAACCTGCTGTTCCTCTCCAACTATTATTCCTTTACCCTCTGGTTTTCCCGAAGCCCAACTAAATCAAGGACTCATCTACCTGGTAATGTTTCCTCTGGAGCTGGGCTGGTTGCAACTTTGTCATGATGTGACTGATTCTTGCTTCATCCTGCTTCCTCCTCTTTCTTTCACAGGTGTTACTCCCATGAATATTTTCATACTCCTAACTCTGTCTCAGCATCTGGTTCCCCAAATTCTCAACCAGTGAAAAAACAGACTTTGGCTTTAAACCCATTCACCATAAATTAGTATGAAAAACCCATACAATTGAGGCAGCAACCAAAGCTAATTGCATAGGAGATAATGACAATAGTAGGTACTTTTGTATAAGCTTACTTTGCAGAAATTATATATTTTAATTTTAGCCAAAAAAAGGCATTAAAAATTTACTCTATTTAAATAGAGTGTAAATATTTTAAATAAAAATTTACTCTGATTAAAAAGTTACTCTATTTAAAATTACTGTTTTATAAATATAATAGAAAGCTGCAGTCATTAAAAGCACTATGTGACTAGCATGTCAAGGGATAGAGAAATGGAACAGAATATCCAGGAAAAAAGACTCTTGAATACATGTAGATTTAATATCTGATAAAATATCCCTGTGAACTCAAGGCCAGCTTGGGCTACATAGTGGGTTCAAGGCTATACTGAACTACATAATAACCTGGTGAAAGAAAGAAGGGAAGGAAGGAAGGAAGAAAAGGGAGGAGAAAAGGGAGAGAAAGAAGAGTAAGGAAGAAAGAAAAGAAGGGAGGAAGGGAGAAAGAAAGAGAGACTTCTAGGTCAGCAGAGAATAAGGTTGTGGGAATAGGAAACAAAAATTTTGCTAGTGGGTCCTATTTCCACCCCTTGATTCCTGAACCTGTGAATCCTGGCTACAGGAGAAACAGTACCATATACTGGAAGCTGATTTAGAGTATATACAGCCTTCTGGTGACCCTTGTCCCAGCCCTGCAGAGTACTGCCACCTAGCTGGCACTGTAATTACATCTTCATCTTCAAAAGGCCACAAATTATTAATCCAGCTGCTTCAGGATAGCGGGGAACATGGTTTGACCTGTGAATTTTATAAGCATGAGCCTATTTTGTACTTCTTTGGCCAGGAAATATGTTCTTTGGTCAGAAGCAATGCTGTGTGGAATACCATGATGGTGGAATGAAGCATTTTGTAAGTCCATATATGGTAATTTTGGCAGAAACATTATGTGCAGGGAAAGCAAATCCATACCTAGAATAAGTATCTATTCCAGAAAGGCCAAAGTGCTGTCCTTTCCATGTTGGAAGTGGTCCAATATAATCCACCTGCCACCAGGTCACAGGCTGATCATCCCGGGGAATGGCTCTGTATTGGATACTCAGTGTGGGTCTCTGCTGCTTGAAAACTGACCATTCAGCCGTGGCTACAGCCTCTGTTGCTGACCCCATGCATAACCTCTATCCATGCCACTCTATCCACAGTCACTTTGTCCATGAGCTCATTGGGCAATAACAGGGCGGCCAAGAGACGAGACTGCTCTCTAAAGAATGGATCGGGGCCAGGGATTTAGCTCAGTGGTGTCGGTGCCTCCTCCCAAGTACAAGGTCCTGAGTTCAGTCCCCGGTACCATACACACACAACAAAGAATTAAACTAAAAAAACACCCACTGGGGATTTAGCTCATGGCACCAAGCCTGCCTTGCAAGCACAAGGTCTTGAGTTTGATTCCTGGTACCAAAAAAAAAAGGCTAAAAAGAATGGATCATCCCTCTTGTTGCCTTTGCTGTGTGGGGACCATGCTGTTTCTCCTCTCCAATGCTTGTTTGCCATCCCAGCATGGGAGCCAGCTGATTATTGACTGAAACCTCTACGAACTGTAAGTCAAATAAACCCCTCCCCCCCCAAAAGAACAGATCATCCTATCTACTTGGTTTTTAAAGTCCTCTTCTTCCAGTGAGCTCTTATGTGGGACACAAATATTTTCACATCCTTCACCCACATACCTCTTCCCCAGATGTCTTTTTCACCACTTTTCCTGTATGTTCTTCCAAGTCCCTGACCATCCAGCCAGACCATTGGCTACAGCCCATTATATCAGTATATATTCACATACCAGGCCATTTTTTCTTCCAAGCAAAATGTACAACAGGTCCATTGCCCTAAGTTCTGCCTACTGTGGATTTCACTTCACCACTGTCCTTTGGGGTTGTCTGAGAAAGGAGCTGTAGTGCTGCAGCTGTTCACTGTCAGGTGGTGCTAGCAATTTGAGGTACAACTATTGCCCTAAAATTTTACTGCTTATATAAATCCAGTAAAAATGTAGTAGGCTTGCGGCCGGGGATTTAGCTCAATGGTTCTCCGCCTGCTTCGCAAGTGCAAGGACCCGTTTGATCCCTGGTACCAAAAAAAAAAAAAACCCCAAAAACAAAACAAAACAAAAATTTAGTAAGCTTTCTATTTTATTTCTGGGAACACCATGATTAATTAGCCAATGCCATAGGTCTACACATGTCAGATCATTACAATCATTACTTTCATTCAGCTGTCCATTACGGTAAGTATGGCCACCTTACCTTTGGCTGTTGAGCACTGCCACCTGGTCCCTGCCAACCTCAGATCCAATGCTAACTATAGCATTTAAGTTTTTAATTGAATGACTATGGTCCCTTCTATAAGGTCTGGCATACAGAGAATAGCAATGATGAACCTTTTCAAGGATGCCGCTCCGTACTCAGAAATGTTTGTTTTGTTTGGTTTGTTGAGACCAGGTCTCACTATATAGTCCAGCCTCATTATGTAGCCCAGAATAGCCTTGAACTCATGGTGATTGTCCTGCCTTAGCCTCCTGATGCTATGATTACAGGTGTGCGCCACCACACCTGGCAGAAATGTTTCTTTTTTCCAGAAATCTGTTTCTTAAGCTATCAATGAATAGTACACTTTCTGGATCCTCTCAGTATAGAGGAATAGTATTTTTTTTTCTTTTTAATGAGATTTTAGGTTTATTAAAAGTAGGAAAAGAAACGTGCTCTGCAGAGCAAATGTGAGCCAATTAAAGTAGGAAAAGAAGTACACCTTGCAGGATGAGAGTGGACCACTGTGAAACAGAAAACACAATGGCTTTTGGAGTGGGGTGAGGTTGAAAAACCAAAGGGTCTCACTATGTAGTTCAGGCTGGTTGCTGGTCTGGAACTCACTATGTAGCCCCAGGCTGGCCTCAAAATCTTGGATCTCCTCCTGCCTCAGCCTCCCAAGTGCTGGGATAACAAGCATGCACCACCATGCCCGTCTTGGATGGATTTTACCTGGTAAATCTACTCCAGCACTCCCATTTCCTTGAGCCTTTGAATACCTTCTGTAGGGAACAGGGAAAAGGGACGTTACTAGAACCTCTTCAGTAGATCCTAGTCTCCTGCCAGCCACGGAAGCACAAGGCGAATTATAGGAAAGGCAGAAAAATGAGACTGAGAAGCAGCTCAGTACATCGGGAGAAACAAATGTAACAAATGACTTGCAGAGAGTTCAGTACATCCTGCGTAAATAAGATGTAACAATCCAAAAACAAGGAGGAACTGAGTAGATGTTTGTTTCTCCCAGGATGTTTTCAGCTCCCAGGATGTTTCTTGTCCTGGAGAATCACAGCATCACCGGATCATTGACGTCTCAATTGTGACCAGAGGCCAAAATGGAGTTATGTCTCGGAATTCCATAGCTGGGCTGTAGGCAGGAGAACTAGGCTAACCAAATGATTTTACCCTAAAATTATGTAGCATTGCTCCCAACGACCTTCATCAACAGTAAACCAAGGAATACCAGGCATCTTCCAACTCATTCAGTTGGCCATCTTTTGATCCATACTTCAGCCTATCAACTAAATAGTCTTAGCACAAAATACTCCATTAAATCCAGCTTTGACATAAATCCAGAATCTTTGCTTAATGGACCCATATCAAAAATTCAGCCTAATCTAGTTTTACATTTCTTTCACCATTTTTCTACACTCTTAAAATCCATTTCCATACTAGTTTCCAAGACCCCTACTTGTAAGAATTAGAAAACTCCAGAAGTTCTTTGGGTGTGTAGCATACCCCCTCATGGGTCATGGTGTGTGCTTAGGAGCCATCTGAGATTTGAGCAGAGGTAAAGGCCTAGAGGCAAAATGGGTGGTGAGGGTGGGTTCTAAGGGCATCACCATGGCCTTGCTTGGTGACTTCATCAGGGAAGGTCATTCCTGTTTCCCAAGGCAACACAAGATTAGCTCCATAGGCATACATGGAGAGTCCAACAGCGCAGGGAGTGGGCTGAGAATGTCTCTGCCACTGAGGGTGGGGAAATCTCTTCCTCTGGCAAAATAATCTCATTAGACTTTAGGAGTCTGGGGATGTAGCCCAGTGGCGCAGTGCCTGCCTGGCAAGCACAAGGTCCTGAATTTGATCCCCAGTATCAGACAAAAAAGAAAAAGAAAAAGAAAAAGAATTTAGGAGTTCCAAGTCCCCGGTCTCATCAGGTTCTTCCCAGACAGATCCCATTCTTTGTTGATCAGTGTCCTCACTTTAACTGAAGATACCCTGTGAAGCTGAGTGTTAAATGTGCACTGTAACTCAGCCAATTGCCTTAGGAGGCCTTGTGTTCAATTTTTGGCAACTTCAGTCCTATCACTGAAGGAGAGAAGATTCTTCAGGATACTCAGAAGCCTTTAGATTGTTGTGTGTGTCTGAAGCTGGGAATTTGAAACTTTGAGCTCTTTATTTTCCTTTATTACTTTGTCCAGAGATGCTAAAAGCAACCAGCCAGTGTCATTATATTGCTTACTCTTCCAAAAATGTTCAAAAGTATTGTGTATAAAATCAGTGAACTTGGGAGGCTGAGGCAGGAGGATCACTGTGAGTTCGAGGCCAGCCTAGGCTACAGAGTGAGTTCAGGGCCAGCCTGAACTACAAAGGGAGAGACCCTGCCTCAAAGAAAAAACAACCAAAAAAATCAGTGAATTCCTTGCATCTCACAAGTGGCAAACCAGGATAATAAAATGGATCTATGTTGTATATTACTTTAAATACTTCACACCACAGACCAGCAGTACTCTCTACATTTTCAAAAGGAGAGAAGATGACAACTTTAGGTCTCATTAGAGAGCCAACTCTGGGAACCACTAAACCAATTAGAGAAATTCATGCTCATAAATCTTCTTCTCTAGAACCATTTTTGGTACCAAAATCTGTTATTTGTTAGGGTTCTTTAGAAGAAGAGAGTCAATAGAAAATATACATATAATTATACGAGGGGATTTCTTGGGTAGGCTTACAGGAACAGAGCTGGGAGAGTCCACAGTGGTTGTCGGCATACTGGAGGATCCAGGGGCTGCCTGGCCCAAGAGGATGGGAGCTGCTGAACCAGAGGACCAAAGATGCAGCCCAGTCCAAAGTCAGAGGCCTGGAAGCTCACAGGAGAGTCGCTGGTGGGAGTCTGCACTGGAAGGCTGAAGAAACTGGAGACCTGGAGACTGATGTCCAAACTACTCAGAAAGACTGGAGCTCTTCAAAATGGGCACTTCTTCTTTCCCTTTTATTTCATCCAGGCTACAAGTCTATTTGTTGGTGTCACCCACATCTTGTATGGGTCTTCCCCTCTCAGCTTGCCAGGCTATGCATCAGTCACCCACAGACACACCCTGAACTATGCTTTCCTGATCAGTTAGGCATTCTTAGTCTATTCAAGCTGACACGTCCTGATTCATGGTTACACAGATATTAACAAAGTTTGAAAACGAAAATGATTGAAATCATACATTTGCCAAATATATAACAGAGAAAAGATTAATGTCAAATTCCGGGTACAAAAAAAAAAAAGATTAATGTCAATAATACATAAAAAGCTACTAAAAAAAAAACAACCCCAAATCATTCATTAGAAAAAAAGGAGTAGGGGAGAAATAAGGCTATGGACAGGAATTTATGTCTGAACAAACATAACATCTAATAATATACGAAAAAATGTCAGTCTTCAATGGTAAATGGTGATGCAATCAAAATAAGAACAGATAATTAACACTTTAACCAATCAAACTGACAAGTAAAATGATTCATAATATCCAGTTGAGGTTTCAGGACAATAAACACTTTCAGACACATTTATTTAGTTAGTTTCTATACTGGGCCTTTGTATTGAGATACATACATCATTGGCCATTTTTACTTTTTGTATTTGGAGACAGGGTCTTGCTAAGTCACTAAATTGCTCAAGTTGGGTTCAAACTTGTGATCCTCCTGCCTTAGCCTCCCTAGTCTGCTGGAGACTGCAGACCTGTGCCCTCAGCACTGACCTTGCTTCTGCAAAGCCAGGCTCCCCTCCCCATGAACTGGGCAGAGAGTTGGGACTGGTTTTTCTTCTCTGCATTGTGGTCCGTCTTCAGACTTCTCTGTAGCTCTTAATTTTTCTGTCAGCTCCTTTCCAATTCCTGGTGATCTACTTCTTTGTTTCTTCCCCAAGTTGTTATTTTCCAGGAACTGGATTCCAGATCTCTGAGAGGCTGAATTCTGCTGCTGCTCACCATTCTACCATTTTGATTCTCCCCCAACCCCTCTTTTATTTTTTGAGACAGAGTCTCACTGAGTTGCCCTGCTGGCCCTGAACTTTCGATCCTCCTCCCTCAATTTCCCAAGTGGCTAGGATTATAGGTGTGTGTGCAACTATGACGGTCTCAGATGATGTGTTTTGTTTTGTTTTGGTACTGGGGATCGAACTCAGGACCTTGTGCTTGCAAGGCAGGCAGCAGAACCACTGATCTAAATCCTTGGCCCCTCAGATGATATGTTTTGAGTTGTGGCATGGGAACTATGGTCACTGGGATAATAAACATGAAATATAGGTTTAAGGGCAGGGGATTTAGCTCAGTGGTGCCGCCTGCCTTGCAAGCACAAGGTTCTGAGTTCGATTCTAGGTACCAAAACCAACAACAACAAACCCAAAATATAGGTTTAAAAACAGGCATGGTGGCATGTACCTATAGTCCCAACTATTAGGCAGGCTCAAGCCTGGGAACTGGATCCAACTTGAGCAACATAACAAGATATATCTTTTAAAAAACCCCCAAAATATAGTTTTCTTATTCTGGGATGAGGATAGGGTATTTGTTAAACAACCAGCAGTGTGGCACATGCCTATAAACCCAGCACTGTGGGAGGTGGAGACAAAATTACAAGTTCAAGCACAGCCTGGGCAATTTAGCAACTGAGCAAAAAACTCTGTCTCAAGCCAGGCATGGTGGTGCACGCCCGTGATTCCAGCACTCAGGAGGCTGAGACAGGATGATTGCCCAGAGTTCAAGGCCAGCCTGGGCTATGTAGTGAGTCCAGGGCCAGCTTGAACTACAAAGGGAGACCCTGCCTCAAAAAAAAAAAGCAACCCCTGTCTCAAAATAAATAAATAAAAGCTTAGTATGAAGGCCCTGTGTTCAATCTCCAATACTGGCCAAAAACAATAGCAGGTACAGATTCACAGATATTTGGCCTACATTGTGGTCTTTGCTCTCTAATAGTTTCTGTTATGGTTTGTATCTTGATGTCCTCTCATGTGCTCCAAGGCGGGGCTTTGGGGAGGTGACAGGATCACTGGGGGACCTGTACTCATGGTGGATAAGTCCACTGATGAGCTTAAAGCTGAGCGTGCTGTTAGGAGTGGGTCTTGGTAAGAAGAGATGGGTCCCTGGGGGCGTGGCTCCCTCCCCAGCTCCTCCCTTGACTCTCTGCTTCTTGCCCACCATGAAGAAGGAGCTTTTCCTCTGACATGCTTTTCTTCTTTGGAGCTGGCTGAGCCTGGACTCAAACATGAGCCAAAATAAACCTCTCCTGCTTGAAATTGTGGGTGTTGGGTATTGTGTTTCAGTGATGAGGAAAGTAACTAAAACAGTCACTTATCTCCCTGGTCACTAAGAACTTGCTTAACAGACCTACCCCCAACCCCCATACCAAGAATCAAACTCAGGACCTTGTGCTTGCAAGGCAGGTGGTGGCACCACTGAGCTAAATCCCTGGCCCCTATTTTTCTCTTTTATTGAAATGAAGAGCCCCACAGCTTTCTCTATGAAATTTAGTTTTTTTCTCATTTGAATCTCTCAAACAACCCATGACCCCCCTAATTAGTTACAGCTTCTGATTATTAAAATATTCATTTATTCCTCAAATGTATGCAAGTTACAATTTATTGTCACTTTGCTCCAAATCTACCCTTCTTTGCCCAGCTTTCTGAAATCAGCTGGACCCTGTAAACATTTCTTCTTTACCTCTCTGAGCAATGTTAGGCCATGGGCCTAGAGGGACTCTGCAGAGGCAGAGGCAGGGACTTCCCATGTTAGTTCCAGCGCATCCTTCTTCTCCACCCTAAAGTGCAGCTTCCGGGGAGTGATGCTCCTCCTCCAGCAAGTGCTGCTGGCACCCTGATCGGTAGCCTCTGATCTTCCAGCCAAGTCTGTGGGACACTGGTAAACTTCAGTATCCAGTGATCTATCCGCAGACATGTCTTCTCCAAACAGGCCTCAGTCTTGATGGAGGTGGGAGGAGGAACAGGAAGTCTCACATTTTCTTTCCTTGAGTGCCCTCCTTCCACCCTAGAGTGTAGGGCCGTCCTGTTGTGTTTGCCATTTCTTTTTTTGGTACCGGGGATCGAACTCCGGTCCTTGCACTTGCCCAGCAGGCGGCGAAACCACTGAGCTAAATCCCCGGCCCCTTATTTGCCATTTCTACACTTGCCGTTCTTGTCATCTTTGCAGCTCTCTTTCACCCTTTTAGTAAACACTGGTGATGGTTAATTTTACATGTCAATTTGGAGAGTGTTTTTCTGCTGCCATAAACATTTAAACTTGTGAACTCTGGGCAAAGCAGGCTGCTCTCCATAACATGGGTGAACTTCATATAATCAAATGAAGGCTTGCAAATACCAGTCTCCCCACAGCAAGTTTTCCAGAAGATGGTCTTTGGACTAGAACTGCAGTATCAGCTCTCCTAGGTCTCCAGCCTGCCAGCGAATGCTGAAGATTTGGCCCTGTCAGTCTCCATAATCATGTGAGTCAATTCCTTATAATGTCCTCCTCCCCTCCTCTCCCCTCTCCTCCCTTCCCTCTCTTCTCTTCTCCTCTGCCTCTCTCTTTCTGCATATGTATCCTGTTTGCTCTGTTTCTCTGGAAAGCCCTGACAAATACATCTTTTAACAGTTAATAATGCTTTACACTATGATTTCCATGTTCAAATTCATGAAGTGAGCTTGGAATGATGGCACATGCCTATAATCCCAGTTACCTCAGGAGGCTGAGCCAGGACAGCAAGTTCAAAGCCTCTGCACAATTTAGTGAGTACCTATCTCAAAATAAAAATAAAAATCTCTGGAGATATAGTTCAGTACTCCCTGGGTTCGATCACCAGTACCACACTCATCAAGATGTGATTGGTTTCTGCCTCCTAATTGGGCACTGCCATCACAGTGTACTTGGTACAGAGGATACATATGAAGGTGATTAAATAAAATGCCTCAGAAGTTGGGAGAAATGGATGGAGGAAATGTCAACATTTTTTCATAACAACAATGATAGAGATGTGTGTTTAGGTTCCCAGAGAAGCAGAGAAGGGGAGCATACCTTTATGAGGCTTCACAGGAGAGGTGTTCACAGGACAGATGAATTCGGAGCTGGATCCTGAAGGGAAAAGTAGAGTTTTCCAGGCACATGAAGATGAAGAGTGGTATAAGACAGATGGAGGCCAGAAAGTACGTGCAGAGGTGAGAGCAAGCATGTTATACTTTAAGTGAGGCACTCAGGAAGCAGGGAAGAGAAGGCTGGAGAGAGGGAATGATAAGCAACTCTCAGAGAGGCTTGCTGTCCCCTAGCACAGGGGAAGCTGCCATGTTGGGCTGCATTCAGCCCTTCCTGTTGCTCCCAGAAAACAGCATGACCACCTTCCATAGAGAGATCCTACTTGCCAGCTGTTCACTTGAAGCCCACTAGGGAAAAAACACACTTTATTTTCTGTTATTAATTTATTCATTCAACAAACATTTACTAAGATCCATCATGTATGCTAAGGATATACTAGTAAGCAAGACAGAAAAGGCACGAGACTTGACATTTCGACTGGGAAGACAGTAATAAAGATGCCACATATAGCTTTCAGGTGGAGATGAGATTAAAGTATTGGGATAGAGACTCATTGGATCAGGGATGCTGTTTCTGGTGGGATAATGAAAAGCTCTGGAACGGATAGTGGTGATAGTTGTACAACACTGCGAATGCACTTAATGTCACTAAACTGGTTTTTTTTTTAAATGGCTCAAATAATTAATTTTATGTTGTGTAAATGTTACCACAAGGATGAAGAAAAAAAAGGAAACCCCAGGCTGCCAGCACCGAAGAAGGAAAATCAAGGCAGCACCAACTCTTGCTTGGGGTGGAGGCAGGGTGGGCAGGCGGGCATTCGTCCTGTCAGCGGCACCTGCAAGTACCCAAGGCCAAGGGCCTCCTGCTTCCCAAGAGGGTGAAGGCACCAGCTCAGGTGCCACCTCTGCAGGGACAGGGATCCAGAATGGGTTCATGAGCCCGGAGCTCCTTTCTCTGTGGATCCTCTCTCACCCCTTAACCTCCTTCTGACCACATTACCCAAGTAACAACCGACCTCAAAACCTCTGGAGCTTGTGACAGAGGCCAGCAAGTAAAGGGCCAGAGAGTAAATATCTCCACTGTAACTGCTCAGCTCTCCTGTTGTTGCATGAGGGCAGCCAAGACGTGTAAATGAATGAGCATGGGTATGTTCCAATAAAAATTATCAACACAAAAATCTGAATTTCATATAGTTTTCAATGCCACAAAATCATCACATTCCTCATCTTCTTTCTTCCTCTCCTCTTCCTCTTCCTTCTTTTCTTCCTCCTTCTCCAGATTGAACTCAGAGGTACTTTACTCCTAAGCTACATTTCCAACCCCTGTTTTATTTTATTTTAATTTTTTTGAGATGGTCTTGCTAAGTTGCACTAGTTGGCCTGAAACTGGGTATTCTCCTGCCTCAGCCTCCCAAATGGCTGGGATTATAGGCACATGCTGCCACATTCAGTCTCTTCTTTGGGTTTTTAAACCCTTAAAAATGCAAAAACAAAACATTCTTAGGTTGTGGGCCTTACAAAAGCAGACAATGGATTGGATTTAGCCCATGGTCTGAGTTTTAACAATCCTTTGTTGAAAGCAACCAACATAAAGTTATTGCTCATATTATATGCTACTAATTGCAGGTCAGTGTCTGTGGCTCACTGGTGACCAAGGCTGCACTGTAGGAGCAGACCCCACCTGCACATACTGTTCCTGTGGCACAGGCAGAAAGCTTGTGGAAATGCACAAGGCCTCTTCAAGCTCCTGCTCAGAACTGGCATGCTGTCACTTACATCCCACTGCCAAAGCAAATCACAAGACTAAACCAGGCATGGGCCAGGGAAGACCACTCTGTCTACAGAGGGGCACTGAAAGTCACAGGGATGGTTTGGGGTTGTGTAATTCTCTTGGAGTGAAGGAAGGTGAGGGGTAGAAAGACTAATACAGTCTACCATTCTGACCAAGACCCTTTCCCAACACACATTAGGACACTGCTAGTCAAAGTGTGATTCAAGATTGACCTTGCTTGTCTATAGTAAGCACAGAAAGTAAAAACAAACATTTATAAAGTTTTATAGTAATTGTACATTGCTGCAATAAATAGGCCCACAATTTGGGCTGGGGATGTAGCTTGGTGGTAGAGCACTTGCTTTAGCATGCACGAGGCCCTGGGTTTAATCCTCAGCACCACTAAATAAAATAAAAATGAATGAATAAATGAATGAATTAATGGGCCCACAATAGATCAGAAGCAAAACAATATGGTTTTTCACCAGAATTTTTGAGAAATCCTGCATTGGAAGACAGAGAACCTCATACCACCAGGGAGCATGAGTCCACAGGGCAAAATGCAACCACCATGAGAAAAATGACAAGCTAAATCACACATACAAACACACAAAGTATGTGTAATTTAGTATATTGTTATTATACACATATGGAATATATATGAATTTTTTGAATAGAAGGATCAAAGATTTTAAATAAGGATGATACATATTTTTAGGGAGGAGATTATATTAACAATATAAGTCAATGATGAGAAATCATAAAAGGAATCAAGAAGAAATATTAGAACTGAAAATATAATAGTTGAAAGAAAGAAACACTATACCCTCTACCTTCTTTTTTTTTTTTTTTGGTACCGGGGATTGAACTCAGGTCCTTGCGCTTGTGCAGCAAGCAGCGAAACCACTGAGCTAAATCCCCGGCCCTATACCCTCTACCTTCTGGTTGGGTGATGCAGATACCACCGCCCCTTATATCAAATTTCTTTAACTTTCTGTCTAAGCTAAAGAAAGAACACAAGAGCCAGGTGTGGTGGTGGACAACTGTAATCCCAACTGGGAGGCTGAAACAGAAGGATTCCTGCAAGTTTGAGGCCAGTTGGGACTACATAGTGAGTTCAAGGCCAGCTGGAACTACATAGACCCTGTCTCAAAAAAAAAAAAAATCCAAAAAGAAAGAGAACACAAGAGATTGAAAAATGGCAGGGAGGATACAGCTTAAGAAAAATTAGTATTAAAAAATCAATATATTTCAAGATCATATTAAGGATGTTCCCCAGAAGATAGCAGAAAGGGCCAAAGAAACAGAAATATTTGTATAGCTTCTTTTCTAAAAAAATGGGCTAGGGCCAGGGATTTAGCTCAGTAGTTCTGGCCCCTGCCTTGTAAGCTCAAGGTCCTGAGTTCAATCCCCGGTACCAAAAAAAAAAAAAAAAAAAGAAGAAAAGAAAGCAAAGGATTAAAAAACGGGCTAGGGATGTAGTTCAGCAACAGAGTACTTGCCTAGCATGCATGAAGCCCTGGGTTTGAGTCCCTGCACCACAAAAAATGAAAAAAAAAAGCCAAGGGACATGGAAGATAGAAGTAGAAATGGCAAAATCTGGGCTCCCAGAGGAGTGGGGGGAAATGGAGAGAAGGAAATAATATTTTAAGTAATGAAAGTAGCTTTCCCAGAATTAAAAAAGAGTGAAAGTTCTTAGATTAAAAGGGCTCAGGGAGGGGCGGGGGATTTAGCTCAGTGTTTTTGCCGCCTGCTGCACAAGCGCAAGGACCCAAGTTCCATCCCTGGTACCAAAAAAAAAGAGTACCGAAAAGGGCTCAGGGAATGCCAAACAGGAGAGGTAAGAAAAAAAAGAAAATTTCTACCTAGGCATATCATAATGAAATGTAAGAATAGCAAATATAAAATGTAAGTATATAAAAGCAAAGACAAAGAAAATTGTAAAGCCTCACTGGAAATAGCAAATGGATACATTAATTAATAGCATCACTGGATGCAACATGAACAAAAAAACAGTAATATGTTTTAAGGCATCAACTGACTCTAGAGTTTGAGACCCTGTCTCAAAAGAAAAAATAAAGAGGAGCTAGGGACTAGGGATGTAGTTCAGTGGTAGTGTTTGCCTAGCATTTGCAAGGGCCTGGATTCAATCCCCACTATGGGGAAAAGAAGAAAAAGTGATGTGGCATCCTCCAGCAACCTTCCTTAAGAGGCAGCAGGTACTTGCCCTCCTTCTTCCTCTTTCTTCTTTCTACTTGGAATGTGGGGCTGGAAGTCCATTTTAGAACAGGAGCGTGAGGGCCATGCATTAGCATGATGGGGAAGACAGTTGGTAACAGTTCACTACTTGGTTCCTGGGTTCCCTGAGGGCTTTGTAAAACAGAACTACAATTGATATTGTACTGGAGAATCTACCTCTAGATTTTACATGAAAATTCAAAAACTTCCATCTTGTTTAAGTCAGTTACTTGGGGTTTTCTGTCACTCTCAGCCAAATCTAATTCAAATTCATCACTGACCTGTACATCATCCCCCAATTCAAGAAATATATGCCTTTTCTCTCTGTCCATTAATTTTCTGTACACATGTCAGGGGTTGACATAAATTCCCTATCAACCTATCTCTGACCACTCAAATGAACATTTTAAAATGACTCCTAAAGGGGTAATTCCTTAAGTATAGCTCCTCAAGTATAGTTCTTATTGATCTGAAGACCTGTAAACTAAAAAAGCAAGTTACCTGTCTCATATTTATCCAAAATGCAATGGGTAGGCTGGGCATAGTGGCATGTGCTGCAATCCTAGCACTTGAGAGGCTGAGGCAGGAGGATTGTGAGTTCAAGGCCAGCCTGAACTACAATAGCAAGATCCTGTTTAAAAAAAAAAAAAGCAATGGGTAAACAGATAGGGTAACCACTGTAGCACTGTAGACATTCCTATTCAAAGTAGGGGCAAATAGCCAATGCAGTGGTACATGCCCATAGTCCTACCCAGGAGGCTGAGTCAGGAGGACTGAAATTTTGGGCCCAGCTTGATTAATTTAGTAAGACCCTGTTTCAAAATGAAAAACACAATGGGCTGGGGATGTAGCTTAGTGTGAGGTCCTGGGTTCAATCTCCAGTTTTATGGCTTGTATCTAGATATACTATCAAAGGCTCATGTGGTCACAGGTGGCATGCAGAAACATAACTCCATTTTGCCTCTGGTCACAGCTGAGGGCTCCATGGTCCCATGATGCTGTGACACTCAATGGCAAGATCCCATCTGGTAAAGACATCCTGGTTCTTTGAGAACAAAGTAGTAATAAAAAGAGAAAGGTTTCACCTTGGGAGGGACAACTTCCTTATCAGCTTAACTCATCCCACCTATTATTGTAAGACTGCTCTCCCTATAGCCTTCATCAACATAAGATCCTCATCAGCATAAGATCTGCATTGACATAGGATTAGGGTCACCCCTTAAATTACCTGATGCTCCCTTCAATTATTGTGTGTACCCAATAAATGGTGGCTAGCTCAAAGAGTCTTTGTCTTTCCTCACTCTGAGGCATTGATCTCCTGGCCCCCCATATACTTAGAAATTACACTGGGCTGGAGATTTAGCTCAGTGGTTCCAGCACCTGCCTTGCAAGCATGAAGTTCTAAATTTGATCCCCTGTACCAAAAAAAGAAAAAAGAAATTACACAAGTCTCTGTTAGTCTTTTTTTCTTTAGCCCTCTCCATCCCCCTTTCTAGGGAGTCAGAGGACTGATCCACCTCTGATACTGGTCCATAGCATTTCTGAAATCCAGCTGGCAAAGGGAACTTCCTTGATTAGGACACGAAGGGGAAGGGGATAATTGTCCATTACTTTCTTTTATTTTTGAGACAGTGTCTTGCTGTGTATTTCAGGCGGACCTTATACTCACTATGTAGCCCAGGCTGGCCTAGAACACCTGGTGCTCCTGCTGCCTCCGCATCCTGAGTACTGGGATTACAGGTGTGCACCACCATGCCCGGTTTATCCATGGCTTTTGGGTTTGCCCTTGGTACAGTTAGTTCTGCCCTCTGAGTCAATCTTCTTTTTTTCTTTTTCTTTTCTTTTTTTTGGTACCGGGGATCAAACTCAGGACCTTGTGCTTGATAGGCAGGCACAGTGCCACTGAGCCAAATCCCCAGCCAGTCAATCTTCTTTTGTATGAAATCCAGCTCATGTTTGCATTGTGTAGTTTTTACAGATTATATCCAGCCTATAGAATTCTGGGAGTCAGAAGGCATCTTTCAGTTCAGTACTGGTCCTGACCCATTCAATCCAAGCTGCCAGTGTTCCTATGAACACTTTTTTTTTTCTTTTTTTCTTACTGGGAATCAAACTCAGGACCTTGCACTTGCCAGGTAGGCTTGCCTATGGACACTCTTAAATACACTGTACATCTCCTCTTATGAATCTTTTTTGAATTCACTTCATTACAGAAAGCTACCCCACCTGGGAGGCCGAGGCAGGAGGATGGCACTTTGAGCCCAGACGGGGCACCTTAACGATTTAGCAAGATTTTGTCTCAGAATAAAAAAATAAAGAGCTGGGCCAGGAATGTAGCTTAGTGTGAAGGTCCTGGGTTCAATCTCTGGTGTGGAGCAGAGGAAGGAGCATGCTCACAAAAATCTTCAAGATAAGCCCTCTCTACTTAGGCCTCTTGCAGAGGGACAGGGCTGTAAAGCTTCTTAGAAGACCTATTGTTTTGTTGAAAGTATCCATAAATCATAGCCTTAAAATAGACAACCTCTTGTCCAATTGAATAGTACTCTGAAGTATAATTTTAATTCTTCTGATTATTTTGTTTGTTTGATTTGATTTTTTTTGGGGGGGGATACTAGGGATTGAACCTAGGGACTTTACACTGAGCTACATCCGCAGCCTACATTTACTTATTTAGGTGGGCTTGGGAGTTGAACTCAGGTCCTTTCACACGCTAGGCAAGTGTTCTACCACTGAACTATATAGTCAGCCCCATGCACCTTTAACAAAAACAACAACAACAACAACAATTATTTTAAAATAGGGTCTTGCTCAGTAGCTAAATTGCCCAGGCTGGCTTCAATTTTGTGATCCTCCTGCATCAGCCTCCCAGAGTACTGAGATTACAAGCATGTCCCACAGGCCTAGTGGAAGTAGGTTTTATTTTATGCCACTAAGTTGATTTATTTACTAAACTTTTTTTTTTTTTGGTATTGGGGATTGAACTTGAGACCTTGAGCTTTCGAGGCAGGCGGCAGAACCACTGAGCTAAATCCCCAGCCCCACTAAGTTGATTTACTACATAGTAAGAATAATTACTAATGGGAACATCTCCTTGTTCGGGCCAGTGGGCTGAAGCAAGGCCTGGTCAGGTGAGGCTCCCAAAGAAAAGTACACATGTGAAGCAGACATTATAAAGCAGGAACCCAGCTTTATTTTTCAGCACAGCACTTATACAAGTTTTTATCAGATTACTGAGACATAGTAAGCAAAATATTTTGGGAGACCTTGCAGGCCCTGTGGCACATGCGTGGTTGTCCATGCTGGTTCGTTATTATATAATGAAGCCCCATAGCACACCTGTGCCAAATGATGGGCTTGTGTCCTCAGATGCCCTCAGAAGCCCAGACTTCTACATATCTCACAGCAGCCCTCTATACCCTTTCCAACCCAACCTCAATAAGGTTGTCTATTTTCATCATCATCTCATTTCTTTTTTTTTCCTGTTTGAGACTGGATCTCACTATGTATGTAGCCCAGGCTGGCCTCAGACTTGTGATCTTCCTGCCTCAGCCCAACAGAGAGCTAGAAGCTAGAATTACAGATGTAGAGTACCATGCCTGGCTCATCATCTCTACTTTTTATCCCCAACTTATTCCTCTCATCTGGATTTGCCCCATCTGTTTCCTGGCATAAAATCCTTGGAATCTTCAAAGTGACAAGTATATTTGTATTCAAATGAGGTCACTATTGGCTGGTAGTCTATAGGCTTCACCTATAATCCCAGCACTTGGGGAAGCTGAGACAGGAGGATCACAAATTGGAGCCCAGCCTGGGCAACTTAGTGACTTAGAAAGATTCTTTTTTTATCATAATAAATGGAGTTGAAAACAGGGATGGGGAGATCACTCAGCAGAGAGCTTCTGGGTTCAATCCTCAGAATCCTAAAATTAATTAAAAGGGCCTGGGGATTTAGCTCAATGGTGCCACTGCCTGCCTCGAAAGTGCAAGGTCCTGAGTTTGATCCTCGGTACAAATAATAATAATAATAATAATTAATTAATTAAAAAATAAAAGGACTCAATATACACAGCTCCAGACAGCCAGTTGAACATGGATGCTGGTACACCCAGAAGGTGTGGAAGGTCTGCCCCCTCTATCCCTATCCCTGGCCATCTCTTCATCTGGTGCTCACTGGCATACTTTGTAATATCCCTTATGGTGAATGAGTGAATTTAAGTAAATGATTCCCTGAGTTCTGTGAGCCCTGCTAGCCAAATGATCAAATATAAGGGAGGGGTTGTGGGAGGCCTGACATATGAGGCTTGTGGTTGGCATTCAAAGATGGCGGTTGCCTTGGGACTGAGCCATCAACACATAGAAAAGAACTAGAGGACACCCAGCTTGACTGGCTGCTTAGTGTTTGGGGAAACTCCCCCTCCACACACACACAGTTGTGCTGATTGTTTTTGTTTATTTTTGGTACTGGGGATCAAACTCGGGTCCCTGCGCTTGCACAGCAGGCGGTGAAACCCCTGAGCTAAATCCCCGGGCCAGTTGTGCTGATTGTTAAGTGAAAGTATAGGAGAAACTGAGTTTTTTTTCTTATATCCTCAGAGCACCTTTCTATGTTTCTTTTTGGGGGGGGAGGGGGGTACCGGAGATTGAACTTGGGACCTTGGTGCTTATGAGGCAGGCGCCAGAACCACTGAGCTAAATCCCTGGCCCACCTTTCTGTGTTTCAAGTTTAATAATGTACTCTAAAGTCAATGGTGTTGAAGCTGTTACATCAAACAGACATCTCTTAGACTTGTCATCTTAGTATTTAACATTAAGGCTCACTCCTTTCTTCTTGTGTTACTCTCTATTCTAGCTTTTATGATACATTATCCCAGGTCCCTTCCTTCCTCTCTAGTCATTTTTCAGTCTCATTTGTAATTTTACCTTCCTCTCATCAGTCACTAAATGATGGAGTTACTCAAAGCTTGGTCTCAAACCTTCTCGTCTTCTCATGTTACAGTCTCTCTCTAGCCACATCTTTGGTTTTAATTCCAATCTATATGACACGATGACAAATATTTATCTCAAGCAATTTTATCTGTTAAGCCTCAAGCTGTATATCCAGCCACCTTCTTACCATTTGTACTTGTGAGGGTTCTTAGTTGTACAGACAGGCTTTGACTGATTTGAGGAGAAATGAATATATTAAAAGTCCACAGAGGGCCTGGGATTTAGCTCAGTGGTTCTGCTACCTGCCTCGCAAGCGCAAGGTCCCAAGTTCCATCCCTGGTACCAAAAAAAAAAAAGTTCACATGGTAGCCAACCCCAAAGCACCAGAGCTAGACAGTGAACCCTGCCCCTAGAAACACCGGTACCATGGGACCTGGAGATATTATCTTGATGTAAATGCTAGTGCTGCCAGAAAAGATTCTTTGAGGTTCCTGCCTTTTGGTGTCACAGCTTCCTCTTCAAAGTCGTGGATCTTGCTAGGTGTGGTAGTGCATACCTGTAATCCCAGTACTTGGGAGGCTGAGGCAGGATTGCTGTGAGTTTGAGGCCAGCCTGGGCTACACAGTGAGTTCAAGGCCAGCCTGAACATCAAAGAGAGATCCTGTCTCCAAAAAATAAAAAAACCCGGTGCATCTAATTGTTAAAGTGTAGACCATGACCACTATCCTAGTTGCAAGGGATTCTTGGAAAATAAATCACTGGCATTTTTACATTCCACTGCAGAAGGCAGTATCTATTTTACTCCATTTAATCATAAGGTAAGGAATTCTCCAACACAAAGACTTTTAGATGACATGGATACAAAAAGAATGAAGATGTCCAATACGCATCCCAAAGGCACTTCAATCTTAACATGTCCAAGCTGGATTTATTATCTTTGTTGCCTTCCTACTCCGTAAGAAATATAGAAAAAGAATTTGACCTTCTTCCAGTCTTTCATTTTTTACTCAGAACCACCATCCATTCAGTTCCACAAGTCAAAAGGAGCTGCCTTTGACTTTCCCTTCTCCCTCATTCCCCATAGTCAAGTTATTATCTCTAATCTATCTCCATCCACTTCTGTTGATCTCTTTTCCCCATCTCTGCTTCCTTCACTGTAGTTCAACCCACCCCCTCCACCCAGTCTCCCCTGTCTCACTATGTAGAGCATCCTGGTTTAGAACTCACAACCCTCCTGCTTTAGTCCTTGGAGTGCTGGGATTACAGATGTTTGCACCACACTCAGATTTTTAAGATTCCATCATCTCTTAGCTGGATCCCTATAATCTACCCTTCCCTCCCTCTAATTTATCTTCCACACCATCAACTTTTCAAAGTGTTTACCTCACCATGTTACACCCCCCCCCATTTAAAAATACATTAGTGGTTCCAAAGTTCTTAATATGGCTCCACAAAACCATGATGGTCTGACCCATGATTACCTCACCCCTACTCCACATTACAGCCTTATCATCCTTTCCTGCTATGCTCTTTCCAACCAAGCACCTAAGTACCTTTTGCTCCTACTAGCTGGACTACTCCTGACTGTTCACAACTTTCCCTAATAATTCCCACTCCAGATTTCCAATCAAGTATGGTACTTAAACCAGGCACAATGGCACACACCTATAATTCCAGCACTTTGGAGGCTGAGGTAGGAGGATTGCCTTGAGTTCATGACCAGCCTGAGCTACGCAGTGAGACCCTGGTTCATTAAAAAAAAAAAAAAAAAGACTGTAAGGAAGGCTTCCCTAAACAAACTTCTTTCATAAGCCAGTTTTCCCTTTCATCTATGTTCTCATAGTACTTTGTACCTTTCTTTCAGGTTTGTCTCATTTCTGAAGTACGCATTTATTTCATCTATCTCCCCAACTAGACTGCAAGTCCTGGGAAGACAGGGGCCAGGTAAACGTTTTGCTTACCATTGCACTCCGAGAGCCTACAACAAACACTCTACCCATAGTGGGTCTGAATAAGTTTCTGTTAAAATTGGAATGGATTCTTTCCCTTAAGATTTGAGCTGAAAAAGCAGAGTTTAAGGGAATAATAGGTAATTAAGGAGGAGCAGCACTGAGAAGCATAAACTTTAGAAGGTAGGATGAAGGTGAGAGAGGAAACTCCCAACCACCCTTCTTTGTTGCAATAAATACTTTATCACTAACTTGATGTGCTTAATTTTTGTTGGTATTGGGGATCGAACTCAGGACCTTTCACTTGGCAGGCAGGCACAGAGCCACTGAGCTAATTCCCTGGCCCTTGATGTGCTCTTTTTTTTTTTTTTGGTACCAGGGATTGAACTTGGGACCTTGTGCTTGTGAGGCAGGTGGCAGAACCACTGAGCTAAATCCCCAGCTTGATGTGCTCTCTTTAAGAACACTTTTGCAGAACTCTCTAGCATGTTTTATTTTATTTTATTTTATTTTTTTGGTACCGGAGATCGAACTCGGGTCCTTGTGCTTGCGCAGCAGGCGGCGAAACCACTGAGCTAAATCCCCGGCCCTCTCTTGCATGTTTTAGTTCACAAACCCTAATATGAAATGTTTTGTCCCAGGCATGGTGGTACAGCCTGTAGTCCCAGCTACTTTTGAGGCTGGGGCAAGTGAATCACTTGAGACCAGGAACTGGAAGCCAGCCTGAACATCACAGCAAGACCCTTGTTTGTTTCAGAAACAAAACAAAACTTTTGCTATAACGATGTTCAGGTTTTGTTTGGAACTGGGAATTGAACCAAAGGCCTTTGCACTGAGCTATATCCCCAGCCTTTTAAAATTTTTTAAAATTTTAAGACAGAATCTTGATAAATTGCCCCTGCTAGGCTTGAACTTGCCATCCTCCTGTTTCAGCCTCTCAGACAACTGGGATTAGAAGCATGTGCCACCGCTCCTGGCTTTTCCAGGTCTTTCCAGGGAATCTTCACTGAGTTCTTGCACAATAGCTTGAACACATCAACAATACTGAGGTCTAATGGTTTTGAAATACTTTCCACTTGCCTATTCAAAATGCACCCAAAGCACCTTTGGAATAATAAAGAAATGACATCAAGTGCTAATTACTGATGAAACCAAAGTGATAAATTTTATCTAACATGATTAAGACATGGGAGAGGAACCCATTAAAAAGTTAAATGTATGTTTTGAAAATGTCTTTTCTCCTCGTTTTACTAAAATGCAGTACTTTTCAGTACCTGACTGCAGCATAAGTTGCTAGAAAACTAGTTTATAGAATTTGCATATAACAAGAACTCAGTGATTTACTATTTTAGCAAATGTATAACCTGATTATTTGTATTCTAGCTATCAGAGACACAGTATGTCAGATGAGAAGCTTGATATACAATGAATTTTTGTATTTGGAAATAAAAAATCTGCTTTTACTAATTTTATACTAACTAAAGGTTATGTTCTCTTATCTCAGTCTATCTGGGTTTTCCTCTTCAAATGAAATGCTTGTAACCTGCAAAGGTTTATAAAGGGTTATCCCTGACTAAAATAACTGCTTCTATCAAGGGGAAAATTTTGTGGAAGTGACTTCTATTTGAAGTTGCTAAAGTTAAGTACAATAATGTCACATGTACTTACACAGTAATTGTGGGCACGCCTAAGTCCCTCCCTCTTTCCTAACCCAAATTCCCCACATCCTAGAAATCCAGCCCTTCTGCCCTCCGGAAGCGCCTTTCCCAACGTAAAGTACATTTTAAAATTTAAGCTCCTGACTAAAATAATGCTCCGCAGCCCTTTGCTAGGGAATCTGGGCGCCCTGTGCCTCTGGAGGGTGCACCGGGGTGTGGGGAAGGGCAGGGGGAGTGGGCGAAGCAGCTGGTTGGTGCCTGAAATCTGTGCGTTGCCCCTTTAATTGCGTCCCCAGCCCTCGGGCGTTTCTGTCCAACGCCCACGTCAGCAAATACCTTTTGTTTCTCTCACATTGGGGCTACTTGTTTTAGGGCGCAAAGGATCGGCTTCGGGAGTGGGTCTGGCCCTTGCCAAAAACCAGGAATCGTCCCCGACCCGCGCGCGGCCAGCCCGTGCGCGGCGACCCGCGGTAAGACGCTGCGCTCGGCGCGGGCGGACGGAGGGCGGGCGGGGCGTCGGGGCTGCCGGGCCGGCCGCGAGCCCTGGCGGGCTGGCGGAGGCGGAGGGAGGCGGAGGACGGCGGCGCGGGCTCGGGCTCGGGCTCGGGCTCGGACGGTCGGCGTGGGCGTCGGGATGCGGCCCCGGGCGCGCAGCCCACAGACGTCCGGGCCGGGCGCGGTGAGAGGCTCAGAGCAAGCGGGCGCCATTTGCAGCCCGGGGCGCAGCGCGGCGGCGGCGGCGGGGGCTCCGAGGACTGGGGACCGTCACAAAGGAGGCGCTGTTGGAACGGGCCTCGGGGCGCCGGCGGGCACCGGCTCTAGACCGCCTCTGCCCGCGCCCGGCCGCGCCCTGCGCCCGCCGGTGGCTTCTCCTGCGAGCCCGGGAGGGGCTCCGGGACAATGGCCGCGCCGTCCGCCCCCGCGCCCGCCCCGCAAGCCTGGCCCGAACCGAACCCCGGAAAGGCGGGAAGGCGCGGAGCCTCCTGGCGGTGGCGGCGGGAAGGCGGCGGGGACGGAGCCGTCGGGCGCCGGCGCGGGCCGGCGGCGGGGGACGGCGGCCTCGGTGGGGCGCGCGGGGCGGGCCCGCTGCTTGGCGAGGGGATCCCGGGTTAGCAGCCCGAGCTGAGCCCCTCAGCGCGACCCCTGGTTCTATCAGGACGCGATCCTTCTGAGCTCAGAACGGAAGGGCGAGACTGCACGTAACAAGCTCGGAGCCCGACCGTTCCTGACGGATCCAAACCATAGGTTCGCATCTCTACCCAGAGAGCCTGTCTCTTTTGTAAATTAGTCAGCGTTTCGGGTTTCTTCTCGTTCACATGTCCTTATGTATCCTTAATTGTACCAGTAGCCATATTCCATCTCTTTCCACGACGTGTTTGGAATTAGCTTCACACCTAGTGGAATCCTAACCACACACACCAATCTCACTTCCGTTCTTAAAAAAAAACAAACCTTTATATTTGCATAACTTTATTAAGTAAACGGAGTGTTTTCACCTGTATGCAGTCTTTCATCTAATTTCACATAAAGCTACCTAGTCAGGCTATTGATCTCCACTTGGCAGAGGAAACGTGCTAGGCGCAGTGTGGGAACTGAGTGGTCAGAACTTCCTACTGAAGCTTTAAAAACCTTCACCTGTCTTTATCATTTAAATCATATTTTTAGGGGGTTTTTTTGGTACTAGGGATTGAACTCAGGACCTTGTGCTTTCGAGGCAGGTGGCGGAACCACTGAACTAAATCCCGAGCCCTAAATCATATTTTTAGATAAAACAATTTCTAATAGCCTTAATTCTTTCAGTGATATATGTTAATATTTAAACGGTTTGATGTAATTTTTTTTTCAGTACCGGGGATCCAACCCATGGTTGTACATGCTATGTGAGTGCTCTGCCACTTACCTTTTATTTTATTTTGAGGCAGGGTCTTACTAAGTTGGTCAGGCTGCTCTTTAACGTTCTTCCTGCTTCAGTGTACTCTGTAGCTGGGATTACAGGTGTGTACCACCATGTCTGGCTCTGATGTGGTTTTTCATCCTGTCCCCCAAGAGAGGTGTTTTTTTTTTAATTTTATTTTATTGCTGCATTTTAGGTATACAATATAATGACATCACTGGAAATTTGCACCTTTACATAATCCCTCTTGGTTCTTATTTTTTCCCCCTGCCCATGGCCTCCCCTCAACTCCTCCATCCCTTCCTATTTACACTTTGTTTCCATTTTTTCATTTTTGCTTATTAATTCCATTCCCTTCTTTCCTTTCCCCCACCCCGCCAAGAGTTTTTGTTACTTCTCTGCTCTAAATTGAACAGTGGTTTCCCATCTTCAAGTGGCATCTTACAAAGAGATGCCAAAGAAATGCGCCATAATAGTCTTCAAAGACTTACAAGAACCGTTCTCACATGTTCTCTCACCTCACAATCTGCCCTCTCTGTGACTCCATCTCCCATTGCTCTTCCTATCCCTTTTTGATGTTCCAACATCTACTTGCCTGATCTACCTCTGGGCCTTTGTACTTGCTGTTCATTTGCCAGAAATTCTCTTCCCTCAGACAGACAGAACTCTTACTTCCTTTGGCCTTTACTCAATTACCATCTTTTTTGTTTTTGTGTTTTGAGACAGTGTCTCACCGTGTAGTTCAGGCTGGCTTTGAATTCACTATGTAGTCGGGCTGAGGATTTAGCTCAGTGGTTCTGCTGCCTGCCTCACAAGTGCAAGGTCCTGAGTTAAAAGAAACTCACTATGTAGTCGGGGCTGGCCTTGAACTTGTGACAATCCTCCTGCCTCAGCCTCCCAAGTCCTGGGCTCACAGATGTGTCTCATTACACCTGGCTGTAAATATCATCTTCTCAGTGAAACTTTCCCAACTGTAATTTTGATTCTCTTAATTTTGTTTTGTTTTGTTTTTTAAGACAAGGTTTTGCTATGTAGTTGAGGCTGGCCTTGAACTCACTGTGGAACCCAAACTAGCCTAGAACTCACAGTGAGCCTCCTGCCTCAGCCTCCCAGTGCTGGGATTACGGGAGTGCACCACCATGCCCAGCTTTTTTTTTAAACAGAAAAAAAGCTGGCCTCCAACTCATGTGCTCAAGCAGTTTTCCCCACATACTCTCAGGTAAGCTGGCTTACATACACGTGGCACTGCACCCAGCTCTTAAAAATAAATTTTTGTTTTACTTAATTCCAAATCATTCCTGTCTGAATCCTTTTATGCTGCTATAACAAAACACCTGAGAATGGGTAATTTATAAAGAACAGAAATGTATTTCTCACAGTTGTGAATGCTGGGAAGTCCAAGATCAAGCCATTAGCGGTGCCAGTGTCGGGAAAGCCTTTCTCTGCTCTCAAGATGGCACCTTGAATGGAAGGGACAAAAAAGAGACTCCCTCAAGTCCTTTTATAAGGTTTTGAGAGCCCTTCATGAGATGCTCATGGCCTACTAACCTAAATTTAGGCTCTGCCTCTTAATACTGTTGATCTGGGGAGCTGGGGATTTAGCTCAGTGGTTTTGCCACCTGCTGTGCAAGTGCAAGGTCCCGAGTTCGATCCTGGGTACAAAAAAAAAAAAAAAAAAGCAAAGATCTACAATTTCAATAAAAATAGAAGCATTTTTTTTTCTTAAATTCTTCTATTGGTACATTTTAGGCATACAATACTTTTACATTTATCATTGGGTGCTTGTACCTGTACGTGATGTATCTTGGTTCTTATTTTTTCCCCATTACCTGTGCGCCCTTTACCCCTCCACCCTTCCCTATTTACATAGACTTCGTTTCCATTTTTTTTTTGTCTCCTCTCATAATTTTTCCTTTCCATTCTTTCTTTTCCCCATCTCCTCCCACCACCCCTACCCCTTTGGACCTTTTCCTATTTCAAAGTATCAATTATTAGTTATTAATCCTTTTAATCCTTATTTACACTCTCAGTTTCTCACACTAGAGAAACTATTCGGTATTTACACATGTGTGTCCTATTTATTTCACTTAAGAGTATGGCCTCAATATGCATCCATTTAGGTATGAATGACTAGTTTCTCGTTCTTTATGGCTGAGTGGTACTGTACTCCATTTTATAAAAAAACCATGTGGTATGATTCTTTTAATTCTTTTGGGAAAATGCCCAGCAGGGGAATAGCTGGGTCAAATGGGACCACGAGCCCTAGTTCTTTGAGGTATCTCCACACTGATTTCCATAGTGGTTGCACCAGTCTGCACTCCCACCAGCAATGGAGAAGGGTTCCTTTCTCCCCACACCCCCGCCAATATTTGTTATTCGTTGATTTCATGATACCAGCCATTCTTTGTGGGGTGAGGTGGAATCTCAGTGTTGTTTTCATCTGCATCTCTCGAATGACAGGTGATGTTGAACATTTTTTCATATGTTTATTTTTTATTTTTTAATTTTTTTTGGTACCGGAGATTGGGTCCTTGCGCTTGCACAGCAGGCGGTGAAACCACTGAGCTAAATCCCTGGCCCTACTGGGCCCTTTTTCATATGTTTAATGGAACCATCTTTAAAAAAAAAAAATACTGTTGCTCTGGGAATTAAGTTTCAACATGAATTTTTAAGGGGGCACAAACATTCAAACCATAGCTCTTAAATGTCTTTGTACTTAATTATAAATCTTCCTAGAATTAAAAGATGTTTATCCACCAAAGGATATAGTTATCATTCCAGTTAGCTAGTTTATAATCCAGAGACTTTTGCTAAAGAGGCTAAGGAGATTTGTTTTGGTGGCCCTGGTGGGACACACTAAGTTCTAGATTAATATTAATGTTATGTATCTTTAAATAGCTGGTCTTCCAGAGCACAACTTTAAGTTATACTTTTTTTTACCTAAATCTTCAGTCTAATCATAGAAATACATGTCTTTTCCTCCTGTTCCAAAGACCTTTAAACCTAATGGTTCTTAAAATATGTAATTGTCTTTTCCACCCACCTTTTTAAAGATCATTGAGCTTAATGGGGATCTTGAATTTTATAATATTCTTAGGACTATTATAGGCATGTAACTCTTATTAAAGACATTTTAAATGTTTCCATTTGACTTTTAGATGTCTCGTTTGAAGTAGCCTAATTTGCTGTTTCAACTGACAAGACCTGTCTATTGAAGAAAACCTAAACTGTATTGCCCATTTCCATGGCTTAATCACATATTCTGAAAATTAACTTTTCTTCTTTTTTTAAAAAATTTTTTATTTTATTCCATTCCCCCCAAGCCCCATCCCCTCCCTATGTACAAAAGCTTTGTTTCCATTTTTTCCTTATATTTTCATGTCCCTTCCTCCTTCTCTCCTCCCTTGTTCCCCTTCCCATTTGAACACTTTCTTCCCATTTCCCAACATCCATTATACATTTCAGTCCTTATTTCCACTTTCGGTTTCTCACACCGGAGAAACAATGTGATATTTAAACACGTGTGTCCAATTTATTTCACTTAAAGAGTATGGTCTCAAAGTCCATCCATTTAGCTATAAATGTCTGAAGCTTATCCTTCTTTATGGCAGAGTAGTGCTCCATTGTATAAAACCACATCTTTATCCACTCATCCAGAAAATTAACTTTTTTTTGATGTATCAAGAGTACTCTTTAAAAAAAAAAAGTATTTATGAGGGCAGGGGATTTATCTCAGTGGTACCACTGCCTGCCTTGCAAGCGCAAGGTCCTGAGTTCAATCCCTGGTACCAAAAAAAAAAAGTACTCGTATGATTGTAGATTATGTTAAAACACTGTAGATATAAATGTTATCAAGATGTAACTGACTCAATGTATTGAATAATTCCTATTGAAAAAGTTCCTGGATTTTGTTCCTTCTATCGTCACTACCATTTTCTTCTTTTCTCTCTCTTTTTTTTTTTTGGTACCGGAGATCGAACTCGGGACCTTCGCTTGTGAGGCAGGCGCTGGAACCACTGAGCTAAATCCCCGGCCCTTCACTACCATTTTCTTAATAAATTCTTCACCATTTCTTGTTTCAACAATTGCATTAGGTCATTAATCAGTCTTCCTGGTCCTTGCCTCTATTGTCTCAGGCTTATTTTGGGTATCCAAGTTGGATCATGTATCAATAATTCCTAATATCTATTGAGCCTTAGCTGCATAGCAGGCATTGTGCTAGATGTTCTGCATATGTTATGGTGGGCAGAGGAGTCCAAGACGTAGGTGTGCTAGCTTTGGGGTCAGTCAGCCTGAATTGTAATCTCTGTTCACTTGCTCATGGTGCAGCCTTGGAGATTTTCTTTTAATTTCTCTGTGTCTCAGTTTCTTTACCTATTCAGTGAGAATCACGGCAGTACTACCTCTAAGGTTATTGTGAGGGCTGAAGTAAAATAATAAGTATAAAGTGCAGAGTACAGTGCCTAGTATGTAATTACCCAAATATTGGCTTTGCATTTTAATTGAGATTCAACACATACCATAAGATTCACTCTGTGTGTGTGTGTGTGTGTGTGTGTGTGTGTGTGGTACTGGGGATTGAACTCAGGACCTTGGGCTTGAGAGGCAGGCACCACTGAGCTAAATCCCCGGCCCCCAAGATTCACTCGTAAGCGAACAGTTTAGAGTTTGTTGTATTCACAAAGTTGTGCCCTCATCACCACCCTCTAATTCTAGAACATTTTCATCACTACATAAAGAAACACCATGCCCAGTATCTGTCAGTCCCCAATCACATGTCTCCGTAGTCCCCCATAGCCTTGAATCTACTTTCTGTCTCTATGGATGTGCCCCTTTTGGACATTTCATAGAAGTTAAATCATATATATGGTCTTTTGTAACTAGCTTCTTTCACTAGAATAATTTTTTTAAGCTTCTTTCCTGTTACCTTATTGTGCCTCTCTATCCCCCCCCTCCACCAATGGGGAATGAAGCCAGGGCCTTCACACTGAGCTGCATCTCCAGTTTCTTTTTTATTTTTTATTTGGACACGGGGTCTCACTGAGTCAGTCCTGCCTCAGCCTCCTTGAGTGCTGGAATTATAGTTGTGTACTAGCACACCTAGCTAGTACTTAATTCTCTTTATGGCTGAATGACATCCCATTTTGCAGATACACTACATTATGTTTTTCCATTTGTCCACTGATGGACACATCTGTTGCTTCTACCTTTTTTGCTGTTAAAAATAATGCTACTGGGCTGGGGATTTAGTTCAGTGATTCTGCCATCTGTCTCACAAGCCCAAGGACCTGAGTTTGATCCCCAGTACCAAAAATAATAATAATAATAATAATGTTACTATGGGCTGGGGATTTAGCTCAGTGGTGCCGCCACCTGCCTCGCAAGCACAAGGTCCTGAGTTCAATCTCTGATACCAAAAATAATAATAATTTTAAAATGCTATTATAATCATTCAGGTACAGTCTATGTGGACAAGTGTTTGCATTTCTCTTGGATATAGATGTACCAGTGGGATTGCAGGGGCATGTGGTAGGTCTATGTTTAATCATCTGAGGAACTGTCAGACTTCCACATCATTTTGCATGTCCACTAGCAGTATATAAAAGTTCTAATTTCTCCATCTTCTGGCCAACATTTGTTATTTTCATGTTAAAAAAAAAGTATGGGCAACCCATTCAGGACACCTCCTGTCTCTCAGGAGCTATTCCTCTTCCCCATTTCTATTCTCCAATAAATTTTCCTACTCTTAAAAAAAATTATTAACCTGTAATCCCAGTACTCAGGAGGCTGAGGCAGGAGGATTGCTGCAAGTTCAAGGATAGCCTGCATTACAAAGCAAGACCCTAGCTGGTATGGAGTGGTTATCTCTTGATTTTGATTTGTATTTCCCTAGTGACTGATGGAGTTAAATATCCTTTCTCTCTTGCTTTACTTATTTATTCTAGGTATTATTGTATTTATCCTCTTAACAGACGTCCTTAGAGCTTCTTAACAGACAGCATCCTCATTTTACAGAAAGGAAACTGGTGCTTAAATAACTTGACTGTCATACAGCCAGTCATTCGTAGGCCTATAATCATGTTATCCCTAACCTCCATAAAAAGTGCTCCCTTTGGAAAAAAAAAAGTGCCCCCAGAACCTGCAAAAGTAGAGGGGCTTCAAGATCTGGCTCCTGCATACTTTTCTGATTTCGTCTTCCACTATACCTCCATGTGTCTTGTCAGTAACCAGAGCAAACTTCTTCTGCTTCCTGAAGAGGTCACACTGTTTAATATGCTGTTTGTGTCTTTGCATTAGTTGTTCTCTGTCTAGAATGCTCTTTGGCCTCTTTTTGAAGTATGAACTTCTATTCATCCTTCCAGACCTAGGCCAAATGTGCCTGTTGCAAACCTTTGGATATTTCCAGGCCCAGCCATTTGCTTCCTTGTGTTTGCAGTTCCCTCCTATCAGGAACATTTTCTTTAGTGCATTATAACTTTGTTTAAAAGGGCCTTTCTTCCTCTCTGTCTCTCTCTCCTGATGGATGCTGAGCGGCTAGAGAGGACTGACATTTTTGTGCTGGGGACTGAGTTTCAACTCATGCTGGGCAAAGCATTTTACCCCATCCTCAGAGCACTGACCTTTAATGAGTCAATCATTGTATTCCCAGGGCCAGGTATACCCTGGCACAGAGTAGGTGCTCAGTGACTACCTCTCAAATGAATGCACTTTGCCTTTCAGTTTGAATAGCTGCCCTTCTCATAAAAATAGAATAAAGGACTTTATACAAATAGAAGAAGTTATGCATAGCTGTATGGAATTCCTAACAGTATAAAATTAATTATTAAAAGATGAAACTATAGCTAAGTGTGATTGGTGCGTACCCATAGTCCCAGCACTCAAGAGACTGAGGCAAAAGGATCTCGAGTTCCATGACAGTTTGGGTTACATAGTGAGACCGTGCCTCAAAAAAACAAAAACAAAAAACAAGCAAAAGATGAAATTGTGTTTTTTTGTTGTTTGGGGGATTTTTTTTTTTTTTTTTTTGAGACAGTGTCTCACTATGTAGTTCAGGCTGGCCTTGAACTCATTGTGTAGCCCAGAGTGGCCTCCAACTTGGGGCAATTCTCCTGCATCAGCCTCCCAAGTGCTGGGATTATAGGCGTGCACCATCACACCTGGCTCTGAAATTGCTTTCTTGGAATTATTTTTCTAACTCTCCAGAAAATCTCCACATCTTTGGGTCAGTCCTGTGGCTCTCAGCTGCATTTGAAACCGTCTGAAACATGGAAAGTATGACAGAGGCTTTGTGTAACCTTCAGTTCCCTCTTTCTCACTGGTACTGTTGGACAGTGTACAACATGAAATCCTTATACTTTCAGAATATTTGGTGGAAGATATATTCCAAAGTCTGCAATTTATGATTCACCATCAGAACACACTTTGGCAAGCCAATCCAGACTATAATTTTACCTAAGGCCTTCTTAATATATATGCTATACTCTTAAGTGAAATAAATCAGACACACATGTTTAAATATCGCATTGTTTCTGTGGTGTGAGAAGCTGAAATTGGAAATAAGGACTGAAATATATAATGGATGTTGGGAAATGGGAAGAAAGTGTTCAGATGGGAAGGGGAACAAGGGAGGAGGGAGGGAGAAAGGAAGGAAGGAACAACAAAAAAAGTGAAAATAGAAGGAAAAAATGGAAACAGCTTTTGTATATAGGGACGGAAGGGGGCTTGAGGGGGAATGGGATAAAAAAACTAAATTTTTTAAAAAATGTGATATATTATATATATTTGTTAGAGTAGTAATCTGGGCTGGGGGGTTAGCTCAGTGGTTCTGGCACCTGGCTCACAAGCAGAAGGTACCAAGTTCAATCCCCAGTACCAAAAAAAAAAAATAGTAATCTGATTCCAAATACTAAAACTTTAGAATTTTAGGTTGCACATCTTATACAGATCTCATTTCCCTGAAATCTCTTGTGTGATAAAATATTCCTCATTTGAATAACAGCCACCCTGGTTCCTAGAGCATAATAAATGAGATAACATTTGAAATTGGAAAATGGCAAGCATTGTATCTAAAGAAAGCTTTGCTATCCTTAGGTATACATGTAGTTTAAAATGATTACTCTCTCTCAGGGTACCCAAATATGGGTCAAATTTTTTGTGTTAAAAAAATTTTGTGTGTGTGTGTTTACCTTTGTATAAGTTAGCATTCTGTTAAAGATTCTTTTGGGGGTTTTTTTTGGATTGAACTCAGGATCTCGCACTTGCCAGACAGGCACAGAGCCACTGAGCTACATCCCCGGCCCTAAGTTTGCATTCTCAAGGCCACAAAAATGTGTGGTAATACAGTTCTAAAACACATTGCATTTTCTTTCTTGCTTTTTTTTTTTTTTTTTTTTTTTTTTTTTTAGTATTGGGACTGGAAGCCAGGGCTTTTGCACAGAGCAACTCCTCAGTCCTTTTTTATTTATTTTGAGACAGGATCTTGCTGAGTTCCCCAGACTGGGCCCAAACTTGCAATCTTTCTGCCTCAGCCTCCCAGAGTGCTGGGATTACAGACAAGAGTTAATATGCCTGGTTGGTGGGAATTTTTAGCTTAATTAATTGGCTTAACATATCAAATTAGGCTATCATGCCTGCACTCTAGTGTGTATTTTTTATTTTTATATTTTCTTCCCTTTTACTCAGCCCAGACTTGCTCTGCAGAGCCCATTTTTCCCTTACTCTTCTGCTTTTTCCTATCTTTAATAAATACGAAATTTCGGGCTGGGGATTTAGCTCAGTGGTTCCGCCGCCTGCCTCACAAGCACAAGGACCTGAGTTCGATCCCCAGGACAGAAAATAAAATAAAATTTAAAAATAAATAAATATGAAATTTTGCCACCGTATAAAAAACAAATATCAAATTCATTTTAAAACACTTGACAGTCGATGAAAAACTTAGTTGAACAGATCTTTTTCTTTGTAATGGAATGTTTGGAATACAATAGAAACTGACTTTGGTTTTTAAAATGGCAATAGTTGTTACAACTGCAGATATAAATTGACACTGGTACAATCTGCTAAACTTCAGAAAGATCTAGGTGACTACAGTTGTCTTTCTAGACCATATTTAGTAGGATTTTTTTCCCATTTCTGTTAACTGTAGAGCTTTTAAGACATTGAATTTTTCGACTATTCTGTGTGATTGTCTTGCAAATCACATTGATGGCACTTGATGGAGGACAGTAGGACCTTCGTTACTGCTTAGGCATCATTTGCAGGGCTGCCTCTAAGCAGTCTGTTGTCTTAAGTTTATTTTATTGTCAGAATTAAAAGTATGTTGCTCATATGTAAATCAATAAATGTAATACACTATATTAACAGAGTCAAGGACAAAAACCATATGATCATCTCAATAGATGCAGAAAAGGCATTTGACAAAATCCAACACCCATTCATGATAAAAACCGTACAGAAATTTAGAATAGAGGGTCTTTATCTCAACCTGATTAAGGCTATCTATGACAAACCAACAGCCAGCATCATACTAAATGGTCAAAAACTGAAAACTTTCATGCTAAAATCAGGAACAAGACAAGGATGCCCACTATCACCACTCCTGTTCAATATAGTTCTGGAAACATTAGCCACAGCAATTAGAAAAGAGAAAGAAATAAAAGGAATAAAGATAGGAAAGGAAGAAGTTAAATTGTCATTATTTGCTGATGATATGATACTTTACATAGAAGACTCAAAAAACTGCCAAAAGACTTCCAGACTTAATTGACAGATTCAGTAGAGTAGCTAGATATAAGGTCAGCACTCAAAAAACAATAGCCTTCTTGTATACAAATAACAGACTCACTGAGAGAGAAATTAGGGAAACAATAGCATCCAAAAAAATGAAATATCTAGGAATCAATGTAACAAAGGAAGCAAAAGACCTCTACACTGAAAACTACAGCACTCTGAAAAAGGAGATTGAGGGGGATATAAGAAAATAGAAAGACATCCCTTGTTCCTGGGTAGGAAGAACCAACATAGTGAAAATGGCCATACTTCCAAAACTACTATATAGATTTAATGCAATGCCGATTGAAATCCCAACAATATACTTCACAAAACTAGAGAAAACAATCCAAAAATTCATTTGGAACCAGAAGAGACCTAGAATAGCAAAAGCAGTTCTAGGCAACAGAGACATGGCTGGGGGTATCACAATCCCCAACTTGAAACTATACTACAAAGCTACTGTGATAAAAACAGCATGGTACTGGCAAAGAAACAGACCCAAGGATCAGTGGAATAGATTAGAAGATGCAGAAACAACTCCAGACTTACTCAGCCACCTCATCTTTGACAGAGGAACCAACCAACCATCTTCACTGGAGGAAAGATAGCCTATTTAATAAATGGTGTTGGAAAAACTATTTCAACCTGCCAAAGATTAAAATTAGACCCATACCTATCACCATGCACTAAACTAAGATCGAAGTAGATTTAAAATCTAAATATTAAGACAGAAACACTAAACTTGCTGGAAGATAAGTTAGGTAGAACTCTTGAAGACATTGGCATAGGAAAAGACTTTATGAACAAAACCTCAGTACTGCGGGAACTAGCACAAAGAATCAACAACTGGGATCTCATCTTATTAAAAAGGTTCTGCACTGCAAGAGAAACCACCAACAGAGCTAAGAGACAACCTACAATGTGGGAAAAAAATTTTAGCTGTACCTTAGACAAAGGACTACTATCTAGAATATATAAAGAACTGAAAAAAATCAGACCCAAATCAGACCCCCCCAAATTCAAAGACCCAATTAAAAAATGGGCATCTGAAATGAACAGACATTTCTCAGACAAAGAAGTAAAAGCAGCAAATAAATACATGAAAAAATGTTCAGCATCACTGGTCATTCAAGAGATGCAGATGAAAACAACACAGATTCCACCTCCCTCCAGAGAGAATGGCTGGTATCAAGAAAGCAACCAATAGGGCTGGGGATTTAGCTCAGTGGTTCTGGCACCTGCCTCGCAAGCGCAAGGTCCTGAGTTTGATCCCCAGTACCAAAGCAACCAATAACAAATGCTGGCGGGGGTGTGGGGAGAAAGGAACCCTTCTCCATTGTTTGTGGGAGTGCAGACTGGTGCAACCACTGTGGAAATCAGTATTAAAGATACCTCAAAGAACTAGGGCTAGAGGTTCCATTTGACACAGTTATTCCTCTGTTGGGTATCTTCCCAAAAGAATTAAAAGAATCATACAGTGATATATGTGTACCCATGTTTATAGCGGGACAATTTATAGTAACTAAAGCTTGGAAACAGCCTAAGTGCCCATCAACTGGAAACTGGATAAAGAAGATGTGGTTCTTTTATAAAATGGAATACTACTCAGCCATAAAGAATGAAAAACTAGAGACATTTATAGATAAATGGATGCATATTGAGGCCATACTCTTTAAGTGAAATAAATAGGACACATGTGTAAATATCGAATAGTTTCTCTAGTGTGAGAAACTGAAAGTGTAAATAAGGATTAAAATGATTAAAATGAATAATTGATAATTTGAAATAGGAAGAAAAGGTCCAAAGGGGGTAGGGGTGGTGGGAGAGGAAGGGGAAAGGAAAGAAGGGAAAGTAAAAATTATGAGAAAAGAAAAAAAAATGGAAATGAAGTCTATGTAAATAGGGAAGGGTGGAGGGGGTGAAGGGCACACAGGTAATGGGGAAAAAATAAAAACCAAGATACATCATGTACAGGTACAAGCACCCAATGATAAATGTAAATGTACTGTATACCTAAAATGTACCAATAAAAGAATTTAAGAAAAATGTGTATGTTGCTTTAATTTGCCGTGACATATTTTAATATTGAAACATCTCTTCTTGTGGACTTTAAATACCTTTTCTTCCCCCAGAGATCAAACCTTGGGCTTTGAGCATGCAAGGAAAATGCCTTGCAGACTTTAATGCTGAGGTTAGGATCAGGTGTGGTGTCGCATGCCTGCAGTCCCAGCATTCTGGGAGGCTGGAGCAGGAAGATCACAGGTTCACACCCAGCCTGCACAACTTAGCAACTTAGTGAAACCCTGTCTTCCAAGAAAAAAGGGCTGACAATGTTGCCCAGTGTGAAGGCCCAAGAATTGTAACAGGACAATTTGAGGCCAAACGTTTTTGTTTTGTTTTGCAGTGCTAATGTTACAGTTGAATAGGCCAAAAATAGTCCAGGTTCTCATGTACAAGGAGAAAAGAATTGCCAAATGTGCACCCCATAGTATGTAGTAAGTAGCTACGTTTATTGAAGATCACAGGACAGTAGCAGCAGGAATAGGCAAAAGGGGAAAGAGAAAAGGGGCCCCTCGGTAACTCAGGTTTCCAGTATTTAAAGGATCAGACACCTCCAACTCTAGGTGCCTCCTGTTGGACCTCTCACTGGTGTCAGTGTTCTGCCAGCTTGGGCATGGTGATCTCCTAGGCTTTGGTTATTTTATTTTGTACCCTCTTTTGAGACAATGGAAGCATGGATAACCATTAGGGTAGTGTGATGTTCACAGTTGAATGGAGGGAAGGGAGTGACTCTCACCTCCTTTGTTTCTAACTATACTAGTAGGATTGAGCCAAGGGCCTTCAAACTGACCTACATCACCAGCTAAGTCACTAAGATCCCCAGGCTGGCTTCACACTTGGATTTTCCTCAGCCTTCAGTAGTGGTGGGATTACAGGCCTGTGTTACCATCTTTGGCTCAGATTACCTATTTTTGGGGTGCTGATAAAAAGTACCTATAGATATCTTATAGAATACAGCCTTCCATGTAATTTATTTAAATAAACATTCTGTGTACCTTAGCACATGTTTGCCTCTTGTTGCAAAAGTGCATTATAAATAGCTATTTTCTCTTTCCACAGGACAGTCCTCAATACGTGAACTTTGCTTTGGAATCTTCTTTTTTTATTTCATTCAACTGACTTAACAGGGTTTCAGGAGCAGCATTTATAGTGCTCGCTTCGGTAGCACGTATACTAAAACTGGAACGAAAGAGCAGCATTTATAAATTTCCAGGTATGAAAACTGTTTTTTTTGTGGGATTGAAACCCAGACCTTGAACATGCTAAATACTTGTTCTACAACTGAGCTATACCTCCAGACCACGGGTGAGAAATTTTAATTCTTATTATTGTATCTCACTTAACGAAATATATAAAAGTAGGATTTTGCAACTGTTGATTTTATATATCATAGACTAGATTTATTGCTTGAAATTTCACTGTATAAAGCACTTGACATCTAACTGAGCATAGTGACACATGCCTGTTGTCTCAGCTACTTCAGAGGCTGAGTAAGAGGACCACTTGAGCCCATAAGTTCAAGACCAGACTGGGCAAAAACAACCAAAACTTAGAACATTCAGCATTCTGTCCTTGTTCACATATTGGTTTTGTTTTGTTTTGTTTTTGGGGTTTTTTGTTTTATTTTGTTTTGGAGGTGTTTTTTGGTACCAGAGATCGAACTCAGGACCTTGTGCTTGCAAGGCAGGCGCCAGAATCACTGAGTTAAATCCCTGGCCCTGTTTTGTTTTTTGGGGACAGTTTCGCTAAGTTTCTGAGTTGCCCAAACTGAGCTTAAATTTGGGAACTTCCTGCCCCTACCTTCCGCAGTGCTGGGATTACAGATATGCACTACCATGTCCAGCTCATTAATTTTTAATGACATCTTTATTTTGAGTAACTTCTTAAAGAAGCGTAGCTTATCCTTCTGAATATAGGCTAAATTTTTAATTCATTGCCTCTTGTGTATATATTTCTTTCATTCTACCTTAACCAAACATTCATATTACTAAGAACTGAAGATGATCTATATCAATTCTTTAAATTTGCTATCAAGTGAGGTAAGCCTAGAAAGGCAGTTGCTTGCCCGTGGACATAGCTAATTTAGTGGTAAAATTAGTGTCAGAATTCTGATCTCCCAAAGTTACCTTATAGGCTTTGAAGACACATCTGAGTTAATGCCCTTTTCTGTAAAATGGTTATAGTAATACCACCTGCATGACTGCTTGCTATGAGTGACAACTAGAGGAGATAACACATATTGCTACTGTGATTATTGTCCCTCGGCCCTTCACTGCATCTTTCTTGATACTCCCCACTATTGGCTAATGTGTCACATGCTCTCCTAATTCTCCCTGTCTTTCCCTGTGACACTGGCTTCTCTTCCCCATCCTGATCACAATTGTGGGCAGTCCTCCAGGTTCTCATCTCAGCCAGTGTTTCATCCCTTCCAATACCCTTATTGCTATTTGCAGGTGTCTCATACACCTCTGTTTTCAAGCCTCACTGCCCCTCTGATCAGCATTTTCAGCAGCCTTCTTGCCATCTTGAGCTGATTTCCCACTCAACTCAGAGGCACTTAAAACCCAGGCCATTGCTTTTCCACTAAACCAGCTCTTCCTCCAGACTTCCCAGTTTCTGTTTGTGATACCACTGAATACCTAGACTTTAAATCCTTCTCTTTCACTAGGCTTCCACAGCCAGTCAGCCATCAGAAACCATGGGTTTATTTCCCATTCATGTTATTTACATCTGTTCCTTTCCATTCCTGCCATCATCACTGCATTCAAGCCATTAACCAGATAAACAATTGCAATAGAAAGTAGAAAAGCTATTCACCTGGCAGTAGCTTGGTTCTCTCCTCTCTCTCTCTCTCCCAATAAAAAACAACTTCTTTACTTTTCACATCAGAAAGCTAACTCCTCACCTGTTCATATAGCACATGAATCTTGATTAAAGACACAGTTTTCATCACTCTAGGAGCTCCTAGGATAGTATGTTAATCTTGATTTATAGGCTACATATGGTTAAATATGTGATTAATAGTTAATAATTCACTGGTTTGTTTGACAGACTTTAAAAAAGAGTTTATTTCTGAGTATGATTCAACCTCCCCCCCGCCCCCAATTTGTTTTTGGTACCAGGGATTGAATTCAGGACCTTGCCTTTGCAAGGCAGGCACAGCACCACCGAGCTAAATCCACCCCCAAAAAATATTAATGAAGTATGCTGAATAAAGTCTCCCTCTTGTCCTTGTCTTCTGTTTCCCAGACCTCAATTGGCAACCAGTGTCAAGGTTTCTTATTAATCCTTCCAGAGTTTCTGATTATTTATATTTTTTATATATGTCTATATAGCTGCTTTTCTTTTTTAATACTGAGACTTGAATCCAGGGCCTTCACATTGAGCTATATGTCAGTCCTTTTACTTTTTTGTTTTCAGACATACTCTCACTATGTCACCTAAGCAAGGCTTGAACTTGCAATCTTCCTCCCTCAACTTCCTAGATTGCTGGTATTATAGGCACCATGCTAGCTTATTTATTTTTATTTTGAGACATTCTATCATTTTATATTCGGACTGACCAGTAATGGCTAAGCGCCACTAATTGAAAGAAGAGTGATTAAGAGTATTTTCCCATAGCATTGTCAATATTAATTGAGTTTTGGTTTATTGTTTTGTTTTGTTTTCTTGGTAGTACTGGGAATTGAACCCAGGGACTCACATATGCTAGGTGAATGCTCATTGAACCCAAAATCCCACCCCCAAAGTGTAGTTTATTTTTACGAGTAAAGTTGAGCATCTTTTTATTTGATTTAGAGGCAGGGTTTTTTTTGTGTTTTTTTTTGTAAACTGTCATCTGTTTTCTCTGTTATTCTTTTTCTTACAATTTCCTAAAAGCTTGGAGTGTATTATAAAGATTACCTCCTCAACAGGGCATAGTGTTCCATGCTTATAAATCCAGCACTCTGGAAGACTGAGGCAGGAGGATCGAAAGTTTAAACCCAACCTGGCCAACTTACCAATTTAGCAAGGGCTTGAATAGGGCTTCCCTCATACTGTCTCAGAATTTAAAAAGGGCTGGAAACATTGCTCAGTGTCAAGGCCCTGTGTTCAATTTTTAGTACTGCGAAAAAAAAAGGAAAAAAAATTACATTCTTCTCTGATACACTTTTATATTTTGTCAGTTTTGAATATGATGGTCTCTTGCCCCATGGAAATTTCATCTTTTTGTAATCGAATGTACCAGTATTTTCTTTTGTGCCTTCTGTAATTTGAGTGAAAATTATGCCAGGTGTGGTGGTACACGGCTATGATCCCAGCCCTCAGGAGGCTGAGGCAGGAGGATCTCTTTGAGTTAGCAGCCAGCCTGAGCTACATGGTGAGTTCAAGATCAGTCTGAACTACAAAGTGAGACCCTGCCCCCCCCCCCCAAAATTGTAAGTTTCCTACTCTGAGTTTATAAAATCTTCCATATTTTCTTTTGGAACTTCTATGGCTATTTTTGTTTGTTTCATTTTCATAGCTCTTTAATGAGAATACTGATATGACTTCTGCATTTATAGCAACCCTTACTAGCAATGCAGGATAATGCCATTTTACCAAACTCTTATCGGTTATTGAGATCTTTTCCCTGTTTTTTGTTTGTTTGTTTGTTTGTCTTGGATTTTTGAGACAAGGTCTCACTATGCAGTTCAGGCTGGCCTTGAACTCTATGTAGCATAGGCTAACCTCTAACTTGAAACAATCCACCTGCCCCTGCCTCCTGAGTGCTTGGGTTAAAGGCATGTGCCATCATGCCCGGCTTAATAATTTATTTTCCATATCACTTAAAAAGGAGAATATCTGGTCAGTGGAAAACAAATATCTATCCCATGGCTGGGGAGTGGTGGTGGTGGTGCTGGGGATTGAACCTAGGGCTGAGTTACATCCCCAGCTCTTTTTTGTTGTTGTTGTTAAATTCTTTTATTGGTACATTTTAGGTATACAACACAATTACATTTCTCATTGGGAATTGTACCTTTATGTAATGCATCTTGGTTCTTATTTTTTCCTTATTCCTAGCCCTCCCTTCACCCCCTCCACCCTTCCCTATTTACAAAGACTTTATTTTCATTTTTTCCATTTCTCATCATTTTTCCTTTCCTTTCTTTCCTTTCCCCTGCCCCTCCCACTACCCCTACCCCTTTGGACCTTTTCTTCCTATTTTGCATTATCTCCCAGCTCTTTTTTATTCTTTTAGTTTGAGACTGAGTCTCTCCAAATTGCCAGGCTGTCCTCAAGCTTGCAGTCCTCCTGTGTCAGGCCCCTGAATAGCTGAGATTATTGATGTCCACCACCACACCTGGCAATATCTATTCTTTCCATGTTTATGTTTTTCATTCTTATTTACAAAATGGCATCCCATCTCTGAAGTGTGTATCTCTGGCCCACCACATACTCAGACATATCTGATACACATGTACCTGTGCATAAACGCTTGAGTTTCATTAGAGAAGAGGAAGAGGAAGGGGAGCAGGAAGGGATTTGCCTCTAAGAAACAAATTCTCTCACCATAGAAGAACAAAGTCAGATTTCTGACTGTATGTGACTAAGAATCAAATCCTGAATTGTAGGACCAATATAAATACTACTAATTATTTCTCTTAGCACCTAGCCAGCTGGGCCATTTTCTTTTTTTCTTTCTTACCCTTTGTTTCAGTTACTTTCATTGGAACACAATATCCAACATCCATAACCTAAAAGCTCACATTTCAGAAGTTCTCCTCCATGTCTGGCAGTTTTAAACATGGAAACAACAAGGCAGAAGGGCCTGGGTGGAGGAAAGCTGCTCACCTCATGGCACCTAGGAGGCAGAGCCCTAGGGAGGAGCTGTGAGGAGAGCTATATCCTTTCAGGTCACACCCACAATGACCCGCCTCTTCTGACCAGCCCCTACCTCCTACCAGCAAGCCAGCCATTGTACCCCAGTAATTCAGTCACCTTCCCAAAGGTCCTGCCTATGATTGCATGAGGCTTTAGGAGGGCATCTAGATATAAACTGTAATAGTCTTCCTTCTTTCCTGTGTAGTTAGCTATTTAGAAAAAATTTAGACAGTTCCATCACAATATACACCAAATAAATGCTAGAAGTATTAAATATTACACATACACAAGAAGATGGAAGTAAATATTCATCAAACATCTGGAATATCCTGAGTGTAGAAGAGATTGAAAACAATTTACAGAGGAAAATTTCAACATGTTCCATGCATTTCCTTATTCACTTAGTCTCCAGATTTGCAGGATGTAGAAGTAGAGGCTGGGAAAGGGAGATGTGTGGACTAGGATGGCTCCTGGTTCCTGGATTAGGCACCGAGGGGGATGGTAGTAATCCCCAAGAAATGAGATAAAAGGGCCGGGGATTTAGCTCAGTGGTTTCATCACCTGCTGCACAAGTGCAAGGACCCAAGTTCAATCCCTGGTACCAAAAAATAAATAAATAAAATAAAAAAATAAAAAAGATGAGATAAAGATGGAGTAAATTTGAGTGGTTTTAAAAAGGAAGCAACAACAAGCTCAGCAATAGGAAGTTTAGAAGACATTGAGCTCAAGGTATCTTCTATAGCTTATTGGTGATTAATGATGAGTAATAATTACAGCAGCTCAGAAACAGTCACACGCATCAGGTACTTGCTGAGTGCTCGCCAGTCCCAATGTCTCCTTGAGTCTTTGAACTTCATCAGGTGGCTCGGTGCTTTGCTCTTACCTACTTCACTTTTGTAGGTAAGGCAGTGTCTGTGTAGACCGCAGCAGAGTGGTGTTTAAATCCATTCTGTGTGTGCTCGTGTCCCGTGTGTCTGTCTGCTATTACTTATTCTACTTCCAGGTCCTTCCAATTCTGGCTCCTGACTCAGTCCTTGTCTACTTCTTCCCGTCACCTACATCTCCCTCAGTTCCTACACCATTATTTATAGCTAAGTTATAGCTGTCTCTTGCCTGGTCTCACTGCTTGTCCTCTTACACCTCTGCAGTCTGATCAAATACCAACTCACCTCTCTCTTCGGCATAAAACCTGTTTTCTTTCCTGTGGTACTAGAGATTGAACCTGATCTACATCATCTACATTGATACCTGATCTACATGCCTGGCCCATTTTATTTTAATTTTCCAGGGTGTTTTTAAGTTGCCCAGGCTGGCCGCAAACTTTAAATTCTCCTACCTCAGCCTCTTGAGTACCTGAGATTATAGGCATGTGCCACCATGTCCAGCCATAAAACCTTTCAAGGAATCTCCAGTGCTAATGGAATCAAGCCTAGACTCTAACAAGGCAAACAAGGTGTTCTACCTCTCTCACCACCTGTCTTGCGCCATGTGCTCTGGCCATATTGACCAACATACTTTCTTTAATTTATTTTTTTTTTCTGGTACCAGGGATCGAACTCGGGACCTTGCACTTGCAAGGCAGGCGCTAGAACTACTGAGCTAAATCCCAAGCCCCAACATACTTTCTGTTTTCTGAACATACTTGTCCATTTGATGCCTCTGCTTAAACTATTTTTTCTGCTTAGAATATTTTCCTTCTTTTTCTTCTGGTGAAATCTTGCTTGCCTTTTCAGTTTCTAATCTGGCCTCACCTCACCTATGAAACCTTCATTAGTTTGCCAGGGCTGCTGTAGCACATTATCACAAGCAAGGTGACTCACAACAGCATAAATCTAGTCTCTCACAGTTCTGGAGGGAAAAGTCTGAAACCAAGATGTCTGCAGGCCCATGCTGCCTCAGAAGTCTCTGCAGAAGAATCTACCCTTGCCTCTTCCAGCTTCTGGTGGCTGCCAGCGTTCCTTAGTGTGCCTGACTTTTCTAGCTGCATCTCTCCAAGGTCTGCTTCTGTCTCCACATGGCCATCTTCCCCACTGTGTGTCTTCTCTGTCATAATGTTAGAAATCTCCTCCTCATGAGGATGCTAGTCATTACTCCTTAATCCAGTTTGACCTTAACTTGATTACATCTGAAAAACCTTATTTCCAAGTATTTTGGAAGGTCATAATTATAAGTGTAGGGGGTTAGGACTTCAACGTGTCTGGCCTTGAACTCATGTTGATCCTCTTCCCTCAGTCTCCTGAGTGCTGGAATCATAGGCAGGTGCCGCAATATCGCACGCAATCCATAGCTTTAAATAAATTCTATATGCTGAGGATTTTCAGCCTGGACTGCTTTCCTCAATTCCACTTATTTATCCAACTGTACACTCTTATCTTTTACAAGTCTCTTAAGTGTTTGGTTTGGTTTTGTTTTTTGGTACTGGGGATCGAACTCGGATCCTTGAGCTTGCAAGGCAGGCGGCAGAACCACTGAGCTAAATCCCTGGCCCAAGTCTCTTAAGTCTTAACATCTCCAAACTTGATCTCCTGATACCAGTATCCACAAGCTATGCTTTTCTCTCTTCTCCCTTTCAACAAATGACAGCCTTGTTCTGCCAGTACTCAGGCCACAAACGTTGAAGTCATCCTTGATTGTTCTCCCCCTTCAAGTGGTCGCTGGTTGTGATTCTATGATCTGTGTGCGCTGCTTTAATCCTATCTTGAGATCATAGCCTCCTGTTCAGAGTATATAGAGCAGGAGCTCAACTGCCAACTTCGGGTTCTTCCCACGTAGGAACAAGTCTTGTGACTGCCCTTTGACACAGCCTGCTGCTGGGGTCATTTCCCATGGCTCCCAACCTTTTCTCAGAGGGGCCCCATCATTCTTCCCATTGATCAGAGCCCGTGTTCAATTCTCCAGTCAGAAGTAAATAATTTTCCTCTTCACTTTTAGGTAAAACATCATCCTACTGCCTAGCAGCTCTTAGTTGGGAACCTGTTTAAATAATTTGCACACTGTGACCACTGTTTGTAACTTAACAGTATTGTTGCTCACTTGCAATTTCCATAAATTGCTTAGAAAGCAAATTCTTACTGAAATGTAAACTAAAAATCTAAAATTCTGTGTTTTCCTCTGTGGAATTAACTTTCATACTGAGAAGCTTAAGAATACAACCAAAGTATTTATATAACACTTTTATGTCTGAAAAAGAACTGGAAATTGTGTAGACATCAATTAATCATTCCTCTATGAAACCAACTTTGCTTTCAGGATTGACATTGGATTTAAGGAAAAGGCTGCACTGATAGGTGAAAATTATCAAAACATCGAGACCCTATAGAAATAACTATAAATCAGGATTTTCTGGTTATAAGGAAAAAGAAGTCATCTTGAACTGGCTTAAGGAAAGGAGCATTATTGGCTCAAATAACTGAATAGACTAAGACTAGATACAGTTTAAGGCATGGCTAGGTCCACAGCTTGGGTTGGCAAAGGGTAGCCTGTGGCTGTTTGTCAATAAAGCTTTATTGGATCACAGCCATGGGTCACTCCTTCAGCCATTTCTGTGGCTGCTTTTCTACTTATGCCAGAATTGAGTGACATAATAGTGGAACTGGAGTGGGTGTGACAGACCTATGGCTTACAGAGCTTAAAGTAATTCCAGTCTGCCCCTTTACAGAAAAATAGTCTGCCAAACTTACGAAAATACCAGCTTTTCACTAGCTACAGTTTCTTCTGTTAATACAAAAATATTTTTCACATTCATCAATTCATTTTAAATCAAGATTGATTGATTGATACAGAGATAGATCTCTACTCTTTTTTATCTTGAGACAGGGTCTTAATAAAGTTCAATCCCTAGTACCATAAACAAAACAGAACACAACCCTGGAAGTTATCCTTTCACAGTTCTAAAAGCAAGAAGTCAGAAATCAGTGCCTGCAGAGCCATGCCCCGTTGAAGATTCTAGGGAAGATCCCGTGCTAGCTTCTGGTTGCTTCCATTCCTTGACTAGAAGCTGCATCATCCCTGTCGCCGCCTCCTCTTCCCATAGCTTTCTCTCCTGTGTATATTTGTACTACTTCTCTCCTACTAATAAGGGTACTAGTCATTGGGCTTAGGGTCCACTGTAATCCAGAAGTGCCTCATTGTAACTAGTTATATCCACAAAGACCCTCCCTAGTTCCAAATATACATGCATTTTAGGGAATCAACATTTAATTCATCACATAGTTCAACCTAATATTATTGGAAAACCAAAAAAGCAAGATTTATGAATAAGTGGAAGAATAAAGACTGGTAGATTATTCCAAGAATGCATCATCCCAAAAAATCCATTAATGTGTAATATATCATTTTAACAGTTTGTTTTTTTGGTTTTTTTGTTTTTTGGTGCTGGGAATTTAACTTGGGTCCTTGTGCTGGTGAGGCAAGTGCCGGAACCACTGAGCTAAATCCCCGGCCCATCATTTTAACAGATTTAAATGTGTTCCTCCCAAAAGATATGATGAAGTCCTAATCCAGTGTAACTCATTTGGAAATAGGGTCATTGCAGGTACAATTAAGGTGAGGTTAAAAAAAAAGATGATGTCATACTGAGGTTATTGGGCCCTTAATCCAGAATGACCCATGTCTTTATAAGAAGACATTGTGAAGATAGGAAGGATGCTGTGTGAGACAGCAAGGCGCACAGGGACCAGGTGGGCCATGTGAAGACAAAGGCAGACATTAGGCTTACGCTGCTACAGACCAAAGAAAACTTGAGGCCACCAGTAGCTGGACATAGCAAAAGATTCTTCCTTTACGGGTTTTGAGGGAGCATGGCCCTGTTGACAACTTGATTTTAGTTTGGCTTCCAACCTGTTAATAAAATTCTGTTGTAAATTACTCAGTTTGTGGTACTTGGTTACAGCAGCTCTTGGAAATTAATATACAAACCAAGGCTAAAAAGCAATAAATGTAGTGGTAGTGCATTTGTCCATTTTTCATTACTATGATGAAATACCTGGGGCTCATGACTTTATAAAGAAAAGAGGATTATTTAGCCCAGAGTTGTAGAAGTTCAAGTGCATGGCACCAGCTCTGGCAAGCCACCCCCGCCCCCAAACACACTATGCCACATCATGGCAGTGGCATCATGGCAGTGGTGTTGGGGCAGGACTATGTTAGAGCGGGACCCATGGTGAGACAGGAAGCCACAGAGCAATTCAGAAGTCAGGCTCGCTCTTTTATAACATTCTTGTGAGAAGTAACCAAATTCCCAAAAGAATTGTTTACATCAGTTCCTTCCAAAGGCAGGAGCCCTAGTATAACCTCCCATTAGGTCCCACCTCCTAACCTTGCCACACTAGAGACCAACTTCCCATCATATGAACCTTTGGCAGACACATTCAGACCACATCCAAACCACAGCACACAGAATAAGCATTTATTAAAGGTTTTTTTTTTTTGGTGCTGGGGATTGAACTCAGGTCCTTGTGCTTGCGCAGCAGGTGGTGAAACCACTGAGCTAAATCCCTGAGCTAAAACCACTGAGCTAAATAAAGTTTAACATTTATTTACAATAAGAAAAATTAACAAATTGAAACAAAAGGGTGCCAAGTTCTTATACTAAATACCACCTCTTCCTCCTCCTTCTCTTCCTTCTCCTTCTTTTTCCTCCTTCTCCTTCACTTCTTCCCCCTCCTTTCTTCTTTCTTTTTTTTTCTTTTTGGTCCTGGGAATTGAAGCCAGGGCTCTCGCACTGAGTTACATCCCCAGCACTTTTTTTTTTATTGTTTTGAGACAGGGTCTCGCCCAGTTACCTAGGCTGAGCTCAAACTTTAATTCTCTTACCTCAGCCTTCCAGAGTGCTGGGATAACTGGCACACTCCACATGCCCATCTTTTTTGTTTTCTCCCCTCTCTTCTTAATATCTCCTACTTTATTTTTTTAAGCCCATTCTTTTTTAAAGACAGTTCTGTGTACATAGTCTAGGCTGAGCTCGAACTCATTTTGTAGCCCAGGCTGGCCACAGCCTTCAGAGTGCTGGGATTGCAGGCATATGCCACTGGGCATGGCACCAGACATCTTTAACGGTGAAATTTTACAAGTGTTCCCATTCAGTCAGTGATGTCTGTTGTCATTGTTCTATACTTTATGGGTGCAGCCAGCCCATGTTAATAGGACAAACATAAGAAATGAGATAGATAAATGAAAATAAATAACTAGACTTGATGACACATATCTTTTCCAGCATTTTGGGAGTATGAGGCCAGAGAATTGCAAGTTAAAGCCCAACCTGAGCAATTTAGTGACTTATTAAGACCCTGTCTTAAAAAAAGGAGCGGGGGGCTGGGGATTTAGCTCAGTGGTTTCACCGCCTGCTGCACAAGTGCAAGCCCAAGTTCAATCCCCGGTACAAAAAAAAAAAAGGACTGGGGATGTAGCTCCATGCAAAGGAGTCATAAACTCTAAGATGGTGTTTAAACCTGTGGGACTGAATGGGATCCCTAGGCATCTTCTCTACACAGTATTCATTAGAGATACTGAGCCAAGTGTGGTGCCACATGCCTGTAATTCTGGCACTTGGGAGCCTGAGGCAGAAGGATTGCCACAAGTTTGAGGCAGGCCTGGGCTACATAGTGAGTTCAAAGCCAGCCTGAACTACTTAGTGAGACCCTGTCTCAAAAAAAAAACCACACACATAAATAAGAAAGAAAGTAAGTATTTGAGGCACAGGGCATTCCAACACTTAGAGATGAGGAAAACAGAGAAGAACCAGCAAAGGAGAGTGAGAAGGAGTGGCAATCCTGCCAGTGAGGAAAATGTATTAGGATGAAGAGAGATTGACTGTCTTGGTAAAATGAGGACAAAGAAATAACCACTGGATTTGACAACATGTACTTTACTAATCACCTTAAAAGATTGGTTTTGATGGATGAGGTTGAAAATCCGAAAGGATTGAGTTTAAGAGAACAGGAGGAAAAGTGAAGACTGTGGATACTAATATCAAAACAAAGGTCTTTCAATGAACTTTGTGTTTGGGAGAGAGAAATGGAGTAGCCAGAGATAGATGTGAGATTAAGAAGTTTTTGTTTGCTTGTTTGTTTTCAAAGTAAGAGATGCTAGATGTGTCCACACAGTATTGGAAATGATCCGCTTATATAAAGGGAATGATTTTTGACTTCACTGACTCAGGACTTATTTCCTGCCTGGCTTGGGTTCTGAGATCATGACTGCTTAGGTTAGCATATAAAAGAAGGCTCGGGCTGGAGATTTAGCTCAGTGGTTCCACTGCCTGCCTCGAAAGCACAAGGTCCTGAGTTCAATCCCCGGTACTAAAATAAATAAATAAATGAAGGCTCAATCAAGGTGTGACTGCTGAAACAATTTTCTAACAATATAATATTAAATGATGAATGAAACCTATTATTTTCTGTGTCTTAACGACTGTATTCTCCAAGAAGAGAAGTGGTTGGGTTTTTTTTGTACCGGGGATGGAACTCGGGATGGAACTTGCATTTGCGAGGCAAGCGGCAGAACCACCGAGCTAAATCCCCGGCCGAAAAGTTGTTTTGATGGGGGAAAGAAGGAGTCTTCTGATCATTATCTTCTTGCTTTGTCCTGGAAAGGGATTGGTATTTAATTTTTGGTATCCACCTGTGTCTTTCCCTGCAGAATGGAGATCTCCTCACATCAGTCTCACCTGCTGGAACAGCTGAATGAGCAGCGCAGGCAAGATGTATTTTGTGACTGCAGTATTCTGGTTGAAGGAAAGGTCTTCAAAGCACATCGAAATGTATTATTTGCTAGTAGTGGCTACTTCAAAATGCTTCTTTCTCAGAATTCAAAGGAGACAAGTCAGCCAACCACAGCCACATTTCAGGCGTTCTCCCCTGACACTTTCACAGTTATCCTGGACTTTGTCTATTCCGGCAAACTGTCGCTTACTGGGCAGAACGTCATTGAAGTGATGTCTGCTGCCAGCTTTCTTCAGATGACTGATGTCATTGGTGTATGTAAGACTTTCATTAAATCTTCCTTGGACATTAGTGAGAAAGAAAAAGATCGCTATTTCAGTCTCTCAGATAAAGATGTCAATTCCAATGGTATAGAACGTTCCCCTTTTTATAGCAGCAGCTGGCAAGAAGGAAGCAGTTCTCCACATTCTCACCTCAGCCCAGACCAGGGAACAGGTGGAATAAGTGGAAAGTCGTGGAATAAGTATAATTATCATCCAGCCTCCCAGAGGAACACTCAGCAACCATCGGCCAAGCATGAAAAAGATTCCATTAAAAAAGCCAAACGTTTGAGATTATCACAGCCTTCTGAAGTTACTCATTTTAAGTCAAGCAAACGAGAAGCACGAACATCCAATTCTTCCAGTCACATCTCCCAATCTGAAGAACAAGCCCAAGCCCAAACTGATGCTGAAATGGACTCTGGTCCTGTAGGCTATCAGTATGGTCAAGGATCTGATGTCACATCTAGGAGTTTCCCAGGTACCCAAAAAGAGCAGAAGTATCCTCAATCCATTTCCAAACTTCTATAGAAATCAATCCTATCTCAACATGCCCTTAATTTTAGGTGTTAATGGGAAGTTGAACTAAGTGATTTTTTTAAAGCCATACTTTTATAATGAGATTTACTTCATAAAACATGAGTTTAAGTCAGTATAATGTTGGATACATTTAACAGTCAAAATAATAGAGTAATGAGGTCAAAGTTTATGATTTTCCAAATCTGTATCTGTATCTGGATTAAATGTGGTTTGTTTGTTTTGTTTTGTTTTTGTGGTACAAGGAATTAAACGCAGAACCTTTGCACTGAGCTGCAGTCCCAGCCCTTTTTTATTTTTTGAGACAGATCTCAGTAAGTCTCTAAATTGCCCAGGCTGAACTTGAATTTGCCATCCTTCTGCCTCAGCCTCCCAGAGTGCTGGAATTACAGTCATGTGCCGCCAGCACAACTCTGTTAAATGTTTAAAGTTTTTTCTAAGTGGTTCAATCTCTAAGAGTATATATATTTTCACTTTAAATAGTTGTTTCCTGTGTTTCACTCAGTAGGAGAATTTATTAACATAGGTACATTTCCCCCTGTGGTGCTGGGGATGAACCTAAGGCTTTCCATTTGCCATGTCAATTTTTTAAAATTTAATTTTGTTGTGATACTGGGAGATTGAACGCTAAGTTACATCCCTAGGCTTTTTATGTTTTTTATTTTGAGAAAGGGGCTTGCTAAGTTGCCCAGGTGGGACAAACCTGTAATTCCAGCACTTGGGAGGTAAATGATGAATTTGAGGCCAGCCGAAGAAAATTTTAAATATATAAAAGTGTGTGGATTGAATATATGCTCTTTTTCATTGTATTTTTTTTGGTCCCAGGGATCGAACTCGGGACCTTGTACTTGCAAGGCAGGAGGCAGCACCACTGAGCCAAATCCACAGCCCTCAGTGTATTTTTTAGTAATACAGTATAATGACTACTTACATAGCACTTACATTAGGTATTATAAATAATCTAGAGGTGATTTAGAGTATACAAGAAGTTATGCAAATACTACACCATTTTATATAAGAGCCTTGAGCCTTTGGGATTTGAATATCAGTGGTTCCTCCACCTGCTTCGCAAGCACAAGGTCCCAAATTCGATCCCCAGTGCCAAAAAAAAAAAAAAGTATTACAAGTATATGAAAGATAAAGACAAGAGATAAAAACATACAATAAGGGCTGGGGATTTAGCTCAGTGATTCTGCCGCCCACCTCACAAGCAGAAGGTCCCGAGTTCGATGCCCGGTACCAAAAAAAAAAACAAAACCATACAATAAAACAAGTTGTTTAAAAGGTTGAATATTAAGTGCTTTTACTTTTGGATTGTGTCTAGAGAGTTCAACCTTATTACACTTGAAATCTAATAATTCTACTATGCTCAATAAAAAGAAAAGTGTAGCCAGGTGTGGTGGTGCATGTCTATAATCCCAGGACTCGGGAGGCTGAAGCTGGAGGATTGCCGTGAGTTCAAGCCCAGCCTGGGCTACATAGCAAGACCCTGACTCAAAAAAAAGATAAGCAGAAGATGGGCATGGTGGCACATTCCTGTAATTCTAACACTCTAAGAGGCTGAGGCAGAAGGATGGCAAGTTCAAGTCCAGCCTGGGCAAGTTACCAACTTAGTAATAATCTTGTCTCAAAATATTTAAAAAGGGCTAGGGTTGTAGTTCAGTGGTAGAGTGTTTCTTGATCCAGTCCCCAGGTACTACAGCAAAAAAGGAGGAGGGAGGGAGGCTGGGGATATATCTCAGTCCAAAGGACCTAGGTTCAATCTCCAGTGTGTGGGGGTAGAATGGCAGTCTAAATTTACTCAGACATTATAAATAGATCAAATACTGAAGTTATCACTCTGTACCTAGGGTCACATTAACAGTGTAGTCCTAAGGCTGGGGATTTAGCTCAGTGCTTCTACCACCTGCCTCACAAGCTCAAGGACCTGAGTTCAATCTCCAGTACCAAAAAAAAACCCATTAACAATGTAGTCCTACAAGAATTTTCTGTCTTTTTCTTTACCTTCCTAAGATTAGGCTCACCAGCTCCTTTTGGATTCTTGTGCTAACAGGATTGTTATTATGATCTCTCCAGTGATTTAATCACGCTCTCTTGTGACAGATGATCTTCCCAGGATGCAGTTCAAGTGCCCATACTGCACACATGTGGTGAAGCGGAAGGCTGACCTCAAGCGCCACCTGCGCTGCCATACAGGAGAAAGGCCCTATCCGTGTCAAGCTTGTGGGAAAAGGTTCAGCAGGCTCGACCATCTAAGTAGCCATTTCCGAACAGTATGTATTTGATTTTTCATCATTTTACTTAGCTTTTTTTTTTTTTTTTTTTGGTACCAGGGATCAAACTCGGACCTTGAGCTTGCGAGGCAGGCACTGGAACCACTGAGCTAAATCCCTGGCCATCATTTTACTTCTTGAGGAATATGTGTGTTTTTCTTTACAGAGGGAAATCTTATCACATAACTCTACCTTTAAATAGTGTTCATATTTAATGGTTTTACTTTGCACATCTTCATAATTTAATATATACATATAGAGAGAGATCAATTTTGGTTCTCCTTTGAAATCTTGAAGTAGGAGATATTCTTTTGGTGCTAAACAGTTTTATATTTCCATTTAATTCACATCAAATCTAATTTTTGTGTATGTGTGTGTGGTGCTGTGTATTGAACACCAGGGTTCCTGTATACTAAGCAAGCATACTACCACTGAACTATATCCCAGATTTTTCAAAAGTTTTTATTTTAGGAAAGGGTCTTACTCTGTTGCCCAGACTGGCATAAACTTGCAAACCTCCTGTCTCAGCCTCCTGACTATAGGTGTGTGCCACCACCCCTGGTCTCAAATCCAAAATGTTTGGTTTTTTGTGTTTTTTTGTACTGGGGATCAAACTCAGTCCTTGTGCTTGTACAGCAAGTGGTGAAACCACTGAGCTAAATCCCCAGCCCCAGAATGGTTTTATATATTGATCTGTTCTGTGCCAAAAATCATGCAAACTGTATAAATGTCTTAAGCATCTAGGTTGGAATTCCCATTTTAGGTACTCAGCACCTACTAGTGATTACTGACTGAATCTGTTGGATAGGATCTCAGTGTAGTTGCTCCTCTCTGACCTCTTTCCACTATATTCTCTTTCTAGTCTCTCTCCACATTCTTTCTCAGCTCCTCAGCAGACCAGCAAAGTGAGCTGCTTCTGGTCTCCCAATCCAAAATTGACTGTCAGCAGTCAGAGTAATTTCAGGGAATTTGCTGTTTGATTCCCTGGTGATTTAATAAGATAGTGACACTGGAATTGTTCTGTGTTCATCTTGTAACAAAATTTTTTTCTAAAATCTGTGTTTTGTTATCTATATTTCATGTATGCTAGGCAAGCTCTCTACCACTTACAAGAGTTCTTCTTAATTTACAGGACAATATCAATTAAGGTGATATCTTCATACATTTCTTTCTACTTGTTTATTCAACAAATATATATTTCTAAGTGTTAGGTCCAACAATGAGAAAAATCAGAGGTATCTCTGCCTTCATTAATTTCATAAAGCTGTATTTTTGTATGATTTTTAAAAAATAGCCAGGGAACCTGGATTTAGCTCAGTGGCACCGCGCCTGCCTCACAAGAGCAAGGTCCTTAGTTCGATCCCCAATTAAAAAAAAAAAAATAGCCAAGCATTGTTGTACACATCTGTGATCCTGACACTCAAGAGTTTGAGGCAAGATGGGCTGGAGATTTAGCTCAGTGGTTCTGTCGCCTGCCTTGCAAGGACCTGAGTTTGATCCCCAGTACCAAAAAAAAGAGTTTGAGGCAAGAGAATCATGAGTTCAAGGTCATGCTGGGCTACATAGCAAGCGAGTCCACATCCACCCTAGAATACATAAGTAGCAATACCTTGTCTCAGAGCAAACAAAATTAAATAAAGCTGGGCACAGTGGCATAACCCTCTAATCCTAGCACTCAGGAGACTGAGGCAGGAGGATAGCTGTGAGTTCAGAGCCAGCCTGGGCTACATTCATAGTGAGTTCAAGGTCATCCTGGACTACAGAGTGAGACCTGTCTTTAGTAATGATAATGATAATATAAAATAGCAGTGAAAATAAGAAGATAGACAATAACTACATTTTTACCACTCAGATGTTACCATTCCTAATAATTCTATTTTATATTCTCCAAAATTTCTTCATACATATATTCACATTTTTTACTAAAATGAGATCATACTGTATTATGCTATTTTGTACACTGCTTTAAGGAATAATCTCTACCTTTCTATCTCAATAAAATTTTGTCAAACACCCAGTCCAATTTCAAATTCCCTATAATCCCTTCCAAATACCTCTTATGGCTGGCTTGTCTAAGCCAGAGTCCAATCCAAAATCATGTGTCATCTTACTAAGTCCTTTAAGTGTATGTATTTATTTGTTTTTATATTGCTGGGGATCAAGCCCAGAGCTTTGTGCATGCTGAGCATGCACTTTACTACCAAGTTACTCCTGTCCCCCACTTTGTTGTTGTTGTTGTTTTGAGATAGGATCTTGCAGTTTACCCCAGGTTGGCCTCAAATTCAGTATCCTCCTGCTTCAGCCTTCCAAGTGCTGGGACAATCTCCTATCGAGCATATTTTTAATCTAGTGTGGTCTCCACACACACTTTTCCCTCACCCAAACGCTGACTTGAAGATCCTGAGCAGTCGTTTTACAAAATGTCCTATGCCAGAGTTTGTCTGCTAGGGTCCCCCATGATGTCATCTAGCTTGTCCCTTTATTTTCTCCTGCATTCTCTATAAACTATAAGTTTCATCTAAAGCCTTAATGTATTCAAGTTAAATACTTTTGACCAGAACACATCAAGGGCAAAATTGTATATTTCACATTGTATCACATTAGGAGAGACGTATTGGTTGACCCATCACTTGTGATGTTAATAATCTGCTTAGAGCGATGGCACTGTGATTCCACCATTGTACACTTAACGGTGCTGCCTTGTGATTAAAAACAAATCTTTGTAAGGCCAGGGATTTAGCTCAGTGGCATCTCACCTGCCTCGCAAGTGCAAGGTCCCGAGTTCAATCCCTAGTACTGGAAAAATAAAAGGAAAAAACAAATCTTTGTAGAAGTATTTTGACATCATACAGCTATCCATTTCCCCATCAATCATTCTTTTAATGGTTTTAGCACCAACTGATCATCTCTATCAGAATTAATAATACTACTTAAGAGTTGCGGAATTATTTACTGATTTTTTTTTATTCTTTTTCTATTATTAGGTAGAATTCTATGAAGCAAAACTTTTCTTGTTTACCTGGGGCTATTTGGTTACGTTGATATACAGGTCCTAAATGAGAAGCAAAATAAATATGTATTTCTTGCTCTTTACTTACCAATTTTCAAAGTAAGAGTTGATTTAATAGCCTCACATGATACAACTGAGCTCTTTCTGGCTTTTTTGTTTTAAATATAAAGTGTCAGAAATTTTCATTGATTTATTGTGTTTGGATCCATAACTTTTTCCCTGTGAGCTGTTTCCCTAGCCCATTTTCTTTTATTTTTTATTTTGAGACAGGATCTCACTAAGTCACCAAGTTGCGCAGGCTGGGTTCAAATTATTGATCCTCCTGATTCACTCTCCCAAGTGGCTAGGAGTAAAGATGTTTGCCACCACACTCATCTGTTTTTTTCTTGTTACTCTTTTTTTTTCTTTTTCTTTTTTAATGGTGCTGGTGATTGAACCCAGTGCCTTTCACGTGCTAGACAAGCACTCTTCTACTGACTACATCTCTAGCCCTTTTTATTTTGACAAAAGGTCTTCGTAAATTTCTCAGATTAGCCTCGAACTTGTGATCCTCCTGCGGCAGGCTCCTGAGTAGCTGGCATTAACCAGTTCATTTTGAAAGTGTCTTTGTCGAGGCCTAGGCTAATCTTATGCTTTCTCAACCACAAGACTAGAATCAGTCAATTCTCAAAAGAGCCTAGATTCCTTTTAATGGCAATGAAATTAGAGACCAAATTTTAACAGTAATTGTTATGGATGTATTATTTCTTCTATATTATTTCAGTGGACAGACCTAGAAGATATATATATATATATATATATATATATAATATATATATATTTAAAATGAGTTCATGTTGATATTTTTCAATTTTAACATAATGTTTTCCTTAATTTCTTTGACTTTATAATTGTATTGGAATTGGAGGGATGGACCCAAATCTCTGTCAAAACTTTGTAACAAAAACAGCATGTACTATATGTGGCATTGAGAATGTCTCAAGAGAAATAAGAATTCATTCAAACTGTATTTACTGATTAATATGTCAACAGTTAAGCAGAAGATAATAACTGTTCTGAATAGTGTTCCATACATTTTCTTAGATATTTTACCAGACTCTATTAGTTTTCTGAGACATTTTTGCTATGTTTGGTGACTTACTTCCATACTGTCCTGGCTTTATCTAAATGAATATTCCATAAACATTAATCCAACAGTATATAATTATCATAATTTTTAGATTAGAACCCATAATCTGCCACTCTAACAGCTATTGAAGTTCTTTATTACTAACTGTGATGATATATATTTAATCATTCATCCGTTATAACTTTTTAACCAAAGAATTCATATCTATTAACTCATTTGATCCTTATATCAACCCTGTGGATAGTATTCCCATAAGTAATAAGCGGGGAGGCAGGGAGAGGAATAGGTTAATGTGTGAAGAACCACTGTACAGCTTGTTATTACCAGTGTCCATTGGGATGGTCGGGTTCCCGTCTGTCTGGGTGGTGCCCCTGCCATACCAGTTAAGTATTTTAGCTGTCACCTTGAAAGCATGGTTAAAGTGTTTAAAATTGCTTGCTTTGCTGGGGATTTAGCTCAGTGGCACTGTGGCTGCCTTGCAATTGCAAGGTCCTGAGTTTGATCCCCGGTACCCAAAAACAAAGTAAAATTACTCGCTCCAAGATACATAGTAGTAATCACCACAGATAATAAGTTGCAAAACCAGAATTAGGACTCAACCCTTTGAATTTCCAGCATGGTCCTCCTAGCATATCTTTTATTAATAAAAAATTGACACTTATATGAAACAAAAGTTTTTTCTCCCTGAATAAAATTATGCGAAGTCCTTAGAATAGTACATGGCACCTAGTCAGTGTTTGTAGTTATTATTATTCTGGGAAAGTATCCCTTTGTTACCTCAGATATTAAAATATACTGGAGGGCCGGGGATTTAGCTCAGTGGTTTCGCTGCCTGCCTCCCAAGTGTAAGGTCCCAAGTTTGATCCCCGGTACCAAACAAAACAAAACAAAACAAATAAAGTATTACTGGGTTAAGGGATTTACCAGATTATAGCCATTATTTACAGAAAGGTAGTGTTTAATATTTCTGTGACACAGATTTATCACCAGAACCTAAGATCTTTTCTAATAATTAGATATTTGAGTTTAATGCTTGGCTTTGAACATCTGAAGTTTATGAACTGATAGCTAAGATATCAAATTGTCCTCCTTTTGAAAAATTATTTTTTACCACTATTTAAATCTCTACGCAGATTCACCAGGCATGCAAACTAATCTGCAGAAAATGCAAACGCCATGTGACTGACTTAACAGGGCAAGTGGTACAGGAAGGAACCAGGCGCTACAGACTGTGTAATGAGTGCCTTGCTGAAGTTGGCATAGACAGCCTTCCCATTGATTTGGAAGCTGAGCAACATCTCATGTCCCCATCAGATGGAGATAAGGATTCTCGGTGGCACTTGAGTGAAGATGAGAATAGATCCTATGTGGAGATTGTAGAGGATGGGTCTGCCGATCTGGTCATACAACAGGTTGACGATAGTGAAGAAGAAGAAGAAAAGGAAATAAAGCCCAACATTAGGTAGCTGTAATGTGGACCGATGGCACTGGCATGTCTGCAGTTTATATTGACTTCCTGTATCTCTCTTTCCATGGTCAGAGTTTGGTTAACAAATTTATCCTACTGACTTAAAAAATGACCCGATGTAACTTGCATGTTTTCTGAACAGGCCATTGTATTCATTCTGAACTTTGTTGCCCTAAATATGTTGCTGCACTGGAAAAAAAGACATGACTTGAGTTGGCATGATGGATGAACAGTTATCCTCTTACTTTATTACAGAGACACCTTTTTTCTTTTAATATCAGAAGATCTACTTAGCAGACTTTTTTCAAAGAAAATATTTTAAATAAATTTATCACAACCAAACTTTATGTAAGATAATTTTAAGGTGTTTCAAAACTACATGCTCTGCCAATATTGAATTTCACAGGGAACCAAGTAAGAGCACATTTAAGGGTCTGGCAACCCACCTGCCTGAGATAGTAAGTCTTTCTATTAATTTCAGATCTGAAACAACCTATCATTATTCTCATATCATAAACAGTTTGGGATTATGACTGAAGACTAATCTAAAATACTTGAAATTCTTCCTATTTAAAATTTTTGTCAAGCCAGGTGTGGTGGCACACGCCTGTAATCCCAGCACTTGGGAGACCAGGCAGGAGAATTGCTGCAAGTTGAGGCCAGCCTGGGCTACATAATGAGTTCAAGGACACCCTGAACTACATAGTGAGAGGTGCCCAGCAAAATTATTGTTATGTAGTCAGTATTGTTAAAAAAAAAAAGTTTAAAGGCTGATCACAGAGTATATACAGACTTTTTTTTTTGAGACAGTCTCGCTAACTTGTTAAATTGCCAGGCTGGGCTTGAATTTGTGATCCTCCTGCCTCAGCCTCCCAGAGTGCTGGGATGTAGGTGTGTAGCATCATGCGTGGCTCAGGGATCATTTTTTAAAACAGGAAACATATACTGTACTGCGTAAAAGTCCAGGAAGTATGTAAAGAAGACCTGTCAAGGCCAGGGATCTAGCCCAGTGGTGCTGCCGCCTGCCTCGCAAGTGTAGGGTCCTGAGTTCAGTCCCCAGTACCAAAAACAAAGAAGGCCTGTCAATAAACTTTCCTCCTAGAATACAAAGTTTAAATTCCTCCCATGTAGGAATTATGAAACATTCCAAAATTAATGTCAAGTTGAAGGAGAATTATTTTAGTTCTAAAGATAAAATCTAATATCAGAAGAACTGAACTTCATAAAGATCTCTACAAGTTATCACAGTAAAGCTTGATATAACTTAATTGTGCTATAGAGAAGCTCCATGTATTGTTTTTTGGGGTTTTTGGGTTTTTTTTTGGTACCGGGGATGGAACTCGGGACCTTGTGCTTTTGAGGCAGGCAGTGGCACCACTGAGCTCAATCCCTAGCCCTATTATATTGTTTTTTTAAAGGCCATAAAATACCTTGACGATACTGGGGTTTTTTTGCTTTTGTTTTTGTGTTTTTTGAGACAGAGTCTCACTATGCAGTTCAAACTGGCCTTGAACTGACAGCAATTCTCCTGCCTCTGTCTCCCTAGTGCTGGGATTACAGACCTGTGCCACCATGCCCAGCTTTGATGATATTTTTTGTTATTTTCTCCTTTTTTTGTTTTGTTCTGTACTGTTCTGTTTAGTACTGCAGATCCAACCCAGGGCACTCTACCACTGAACTATATCCTCAGCCTTTTTTTTGTTTGTTTAGTTTGCAGTACAGGGGATTGAACCCAAGTCCTTCACACCGAGCTACATCCCCAGCAACTTATTTTGAGACAGGGTCTCCTTATATCACTAAGTTGCCTAGGCTGGGCTTGGACTTATGATCCTTCAGCTTCAGCTTTCCAGAGTGCTGGGATTATAGTCATGTTCCACCATCCCTAGAGACAGGGTCTTGTTAAAGTGTTCAGGCTGGCTGCAAACTTTCTATTATTTTTAATGAATGATTGTCCTTGATAACAGTTTGTGGCTTATAAAAATGTTATCAGTAGGTGAATAACTACTTTGCTTTGATCCTTCATTCTGGGGCTTTTCTAAGGTTATGCTGGCAAATTTCTAGTTGTTTCAAGACTGGTTAGTGTGCATTGAGTTCATCGTTCTCACAACAGGACTGTTCCTGAGTCAGGGTTCCTAACAATTAAGTTGTATCCTAATGAGGGAGGCATCACCTGCCATTCTCTAGTCTTACCAGAGTGATACTAACAGCTTTCAAACTTATAACCTGAATTTTAGTTGTTGAGGTCAAGAGGAAACATGGCTGATTCGAGCTTTATTCATAGAAATGAATTAGTGCTTGCATGTGTGTACTCTAATGCACTTTAGTCTATGATCTAAATGTTATTTTATGCTATTATCTTCTGCATGCAAACTACACACATCAGCATGAACATCAGCAAAGTCCACTGAACATAGTGCCAGCAGCACTTTCATTGCCGTTTCAGAAAGGACACTGTCTATAACTGTTTCTAACAAGCAGCAAACGATCCCCACAGAACAGCTACCGAGTTCACCACAGCATGTGTACTATCATTTCAGCATCCTAAAAAATATTTAAGACATTTGTAAGTTGTAAATAATGACTTCATTTATCGTAACATATCCACCTAAGACTTTAGAGACCAGTTATTTTCTAGAGTGAAACTGTCTATTGCTGATTTCTGAGAAAGTTATTTTTTGACTTTTAAATGTGGGAAAATGTGGGCCAGGGATTTAGCTCAGTGGTGCTGCGCCTGCCTTGCAAGTGCAAGGTCCTGAGTTCAATCCCTGGTACAAAAAAAAAAGTGGGAAAATGTTACATAGGAGTATAATCTGTTTAAATAAGCTTTATTTATGCAAGGAATTTCTTTTAACATCAAGAATAATGGGAATTATTTAGATCAAAGTTTGCTTTTGCAGAGATACTGTTTGTCAGCTTCTGAATGCCCTTCTAATTTTATTGTCCTTAAGAATGTCTGGTTGATAGCATGGAGTTTTGGAAAAATAAAGCACCACTGCATTTGTACCTAGTGTCTGGAAGAAGGAAAATGGCAGAAGTTCAAAGGATAGGTTTGTTTACTCAAGATTTTTTTTTCAATTCTTCAAATAAATTGTTTCACAGAGAAGCTCAGCAACTGGGGACTAAGCTCTAAAATTGGAGCTGATCAGGTTAGAGACTCCATGAACCTTTCCCCAGACATCTCTGCAGCACTTGGAGCTCAACTGAAAACAGTGGAACCAGATAACTTCTTGAATTCTTCCAGCATTGCAGTTTCACTTCATTTCTCATGTTACTGTGTTTATAAGCAGGTAAATTCATAGGGCTCTCAGTGAAGTAAATCACACCCTTAGCATATGATCTTCCTTCTATAATCATAAAACTTAAGAACCAAAGTTTTAATATTTTTGGTTTTATATTTTTGAGTAATACAATCAAAACAAACATAGTTACTGCTTATTATGTGACCACGTTACTGCTCATGGGTGAAAAAAGTTTGGTGTTTCAATTATTTAAGTGCTAGAATTAACAGTATGAAAAATCACTCAAAACAGTAAAGCATAAGATGTTTTTAACTGGAAAGAGTGAGAATAACAAGTACAAGACCAAACTAGATTTTACATGGAAAGCCCTATGTTATATTAGAGTGTATCAGTATTACTATTTATCATTTGTATGGCATTTAATGTTTGCAAAGTATTTAATGATTATATTTTTCCTTACATATCTTTAAGTAGGACAGTTATCACACATGAAAGGTGAATAAATAGAGGCATGAAACAGTTAACCTACATAAGATAGTCAGACAAACAATGGCAAACAGAAGTTGAAGTACCAGATTTTCTGAATCCTAGGATATCAGTTTAATTCACTGAGCTGTATTATGTATCACTCTATTTTATAAGATGCTTTTATATAAAAAAATCCATTGTTTTTAAGTTAATTGTTTAGTCATTGTATGTGGACAAATCCTATACAGAATAAATGTTATATAAAGGATGTGACTTTAGTTATAGAATGTTGATGATAGAATTCAGGTTATTACAGAAATGGCATTGGGCCAGCTGTTTTATATGTTGTGAGGTAAACTTAATAGTTTATAATACAGGAGTCTCTTTACTATTTTTTTTTAATTATCAACAGAAACTTTATTTCTCATTGATTCTGGGAATAATTAAAGGATAGGTGGTACCAGGGAGGGAAAGAGGGACAAAGGGGCAAAGAATCCTATAAAAAGGAAGGGGGTTGCTGCACAAGCGCAAGGACCTGAGTTCCATCCCCAGTACCAAAAAAGGAAGGGGGATATGAGAAACATGAGACTGGGGGATAAAGGGGCAGTTCTCAAGTAGGGGATAGTGAATTAAGGGGCAATTACATGGGGCACCAAATCCAAAATGAGCCACAGGAGATGGAATGAGCATTGGCCCGGATCGGAAGGGTGGATGAGAGGGAGTTAGTAACACAGCTATAGGATGCTCGGCTTCTGTCAGGGAATTGGGACTCGGGTTTTGGGGGTTTCAGGCTTAAGGACGTAATGTGGGGGAGCCCAGTCGGGCTGGCTGCAGGAGGAGCCCCCAGGCCCCTCCCCTGGGCCTCTTCTTTTGGGGGCACCTCACTGACATGGCAGAGCCATTCACTGTAGTCTAGTTGCAGACTCTCACTCAGCCAGTCCCTTAGACACACTCCAGGCCGAAAAGTTCCCATGGTATTCAGTGACCAGATCCTCTAGGTTCTTGAGGGTGGGAATTCGAGGCATTGTCCCTTTGAAGTATTGCTTCCCCAGTGGACTGGGTGGCTCCATTCACTTCAACACTGAGCACTTCCGCAGAGTGGGTTAAAGCGGCTCTGAACCCGGAATGTGTAGTTTCTGCCCATCGACACTAGGAAGGGAGAAGCTGTTTCTGACCTACTTGTTGTTCAGTCCAGCTGCTATCCCAGTTGCTCTGATACTGCACCAAATGCTGCAAACAGCGGTCCAAAGAGTATCTGTTGCTCCAGCTCAGTTCTAGCTGGGATTCACTCAGGTTGCGAAGTGTTAGATTCTCTGGAGCCCAAAGGATCACCACCAGGTTCTGCAGTTTTAGCTTCTGTTCCATCTGCCTCCTGGGTTCTCATGGGTCTTGCAGCTGGACACCAAATGTTTCATAGAGACGGATCTCATTTTCTTGCAGTCAACAGCTGGAAATAATCTCTTTTGAGAACAGATAGTGACCACACTCCTGGACTTTATAATTATCAGAGTTCATGTACCCATATCGCAGAGTCAGGTTGGTAGGCTGGTGCTCAGAGCTGCTATTCCAAGTGCAATTCGTGTACTCACCATTGAATACAAAGCACTGAACCTCTGGGAGGGGCAGGATGGAAATGTTGAGAGACCTGGGGGTCTCAGAGGTCAAGAAGGAATCAGCTGTGGTGTCTTCATTCCCACTGGGCATAAGGACCGTTGAGTTCAGCCCCACCCCCAGCAAAGGTAGCTGCAGGAGTAAGAGGGATCTCAGTGGTAATGATGGCTTCAACATGTCGCTTGTTCTTTGTTCCAAGTCTCTTTACTGTTTATGGATCAGAAAAATGAAATCCACAGGTGAGCTATAAACTTCATATTCGAATATCAGCCTCCCTACAGACCTGTATTAATACCACAAACTCAGATATTTTAAAATATAATATTAACAATAAAACAGGGCGGGGATTTAGCGCAGTGGTTCCGCTGCCTGCTGCCTGCCTTGCAAGCACAAAGACCCAAGTTTGATCCCTGGTACCAAAAAAAAAGCGGGGGGTACTCGTAAAGGCAGAACATTTTAAAACTAAATAGCATGCTGGACTTTTCAGCTCTTTCCTTTCTGTTCTTTCATGGCAGTAAAACGCATTGCACACTCTCTCACCATTAAATAGGAAACCAAGGCCAGGGAAATAAATTCCAGTTGGCTTTTCACTTCTGGGCTTGATCAAATCACTTGAAAACTCAATTATATTGAATACATCTTAGAAAGTACATCCAAGAGTTTGTTATACTTTGCTTCACTCTTACATTTCTGAATGTGCATTCTATTATATAGTTTCTTCATTCCACTGGGAAAAAATTTTTTTTCTAGTGCTGGGGATCAAAGGAAAATTAATTCCTTAATGATATTACTTAAACTGCTTACTTCCTTACTGAAGAGTAATTTAACCAGGCCTGATGGCACACACCTATAATCCCAGCACTTTGGAAGGCTGAGACAGGAGGATCACAAATTCAAGCCCAGTCTGGACAATTTAGTGACTTAGTGAAACCTGATCCCAAAGTAAAAAATTTAAAAAACAGGCTGGAGATGTTAGCTCGATGTGAAGATCCTGGGCTCAATCCCTGCTACAGCCAAAAACAAAACACAGTAACTTATTTTTACTTACCTGTAAAAGAAATAGAATACTTGGGCCTATATCACAAGTTCTCAACCTTAGCTGCACATTAAAATCATTCCTGCAGCTTTTCAAAATACAGATGCTAGGGCCGGGGATTTAGCTCAGTGGTGCCAATTCTGTCTCAAGGGTACCTGCTTTGCAAGTGCAAGGTCCTGAGTTCAATCCCTAGTACCAAAATAAATAAATAAAATGAAATAAAATGTAGATGCTATACTCTTAAGTGAAATAAATCAGAAACATATGTTTAAATACCCAATGGTTTCTCTGGTGTGAGAAATCAAAAGTGGAAATAAAGACTGAAATGTATAATAGAAATTGGGAAGTGGGAAGAAAGTGTTCAACTGGGAAGAGGAACAAGGGAGGAGGGAGGGAGAAAGGAAGGAAGGGACAAGAAAAAAAAATAGAAGGAAAAAATGGAAACAAAGGTGAACAATTTAGTAAGACTTTAGCTGAAAAAATTAGGAGATTGTGGGCATGGCTCAGGGTAGAATGCTTGCCTCAAGTGCCAAGGCCCTGGGTTCAATCCCTAGCAATAGATGCTTATGCAAATCAGAATCTCTGGCAGGCATAGCCTGGGCGTCAATTTTTTTTTTTTTTTGGTACCGGGGATTGAACTCCGGTCCTTGCCCTTTCGCTTTCTTGCAGCAGGCGGCTTTCTCAAAGCAGCAAAACCACTGAGCTGAATCCCCAGCCCCTGGGTGTCAATTTTTTAAAGCTTCCCAGTGTTTCTTATATGTGGTCTGTTTCCTTTTGTCCTCACCATACAAATGCTAGGGAGGGGCCTTAGAACCATTTGATTTTCTGTCCACTGGGTCTGGACACTATTGTTAAAGACCAAAAAAAAAAAATTTTTTTTGAAACAGGGTCTTGCTATGTACTTCAGGCTGGCCTTGAACTCACCATGTTACCCAGGCTGGCCTCGAACTCAGGGTAATCCTCCTGCCTCAGCCTCCCAAATGCTGGAATTACAGGTGTGCGCCACCACACCTGGTTCATTAAGGGAAATTTTTAAAATACAGATGTTGGGCTGGGAATGTAGGGTAGTGGTAGAGCGCTTGCCTAACATGCATGAAGCTCTGGGTTCCATCCCCAGCACTGCAAATAATACTAACAAAGGGAGATCTCACTGCCACATTTTTACATCCTAGAGATTTTTAATCAAAAGAGCACACTGAAGTCCCACATTAAGAAAGCACCTTGAGGGCTGGGGATTTAACTCAGTGGTTACACTGCCTGCCTCAAAAGTGCAAGGACCAGAGTTCGATCCCTGGTACCAAAAAAAAAAAAAGTGCCTTTTCACTTTAGTAAAATGCAGTGGTCACATAGTCAAACTACAGAAAATACTAGTTTTGTGAAATTTCAAGCCACTGTGTATCTAAGGGTCTTTTTTTAGGGATATACAATATCAACACTAAATAGTGGAAAGCCCATTTTGGGGCTGGGGATATAGCTCAGCACTTGCCTAGAGAGGGTGAGACCCTGGGCTCAATCCCCAGTACCACACAAAAAAATTTTTTTTTACTTCAGGATCTATTTACATTCATTCATTCATTCATTCATTCATTTATTTTGGTGCCGGGGATTTAACTTGGGCCCTTGTGCTTGCGCAGCAGGTGTCAAAACCACTGAGCTAAATCCCTGGCCCCCAATTTACATTTTATTTGGTTATGGGTATTGCACTCAGGGAATTCACATAGTACTGTGCCTCAAGCTAATAAAAACTGTATTATGAACACATAACATTATATGTTGAAATTTGCTTTAATATTTTAAAAGGAACTATAACTCTTCAGTTCCATAAAACTGAATTAAATTTTTTATTCCAGTTGAAATGTGATACTAGAGAAATAGGACATAAAGGACACATTATACAAAATTGAAAATAAAAGTTTTCTTCTATGCTTCAGTCATCACCATAAAAATTAAAACTTTATAAAAAAGAATTTCTTCCAAGGCAGGCCATGGCAGCACACACCTATAATCCCAGCACCTATTAGAGGCTGAGGCAGGAAGACTGCTGTGAATTCAAGGTCAGCTGAGCTACAATGAGTTCAAGGCCACCTTGAACTACAAAGGGAGACCCTGTATCAAAAATAAACAAAAAACATTCTTTCAATAATGAACTGGCTTGCACTTTCTTGCATCATTAAAAAAAAAAGTGCTGAAATAAAACAGATACTGTGCCATTTAAACTTGTGTACTGAATTGATTTCAGATTTTTTTCAGTTGGGCGCGGCAGCACATGCCTGTTATCCCACCACCAGGAGTGCTGGGGCACGAGGATCGCAGGTTCAAGCCCAGTCTGGACAACATTGTGAGTTCTGGGCCAGTCTGAGATACATAGTCACACTAAAAAAAAAAAAAAAAAAAAAAATGGCGGGGTCGGGGAGTGTGGCTCAGTGGAAGGCCTTGAGTTTATTTCCTAGTACCACAATAAACAAAATCTGTGGGAGCCAGGCATAGTGGCACACGCCTGTAATCCTAGCACTTGGAGGCCAGTACCACCCTGGGATATACACTGAGTTCAAGGGTAGTCTGGACTACATAGCAAGGCCATATCACAAAAAACACCAATCTGGGCAAAATTCAAAGGTAAGAACTGTGAGTTCCCTGTTGGGTACTCTGCTATGGGTAACAGGAGGCAGGCTGTATTGGGAGAGAGAGAAGACCCTGGAGAAGCCACAGGTACAATGATGAAGGTGCAAAGTTGCCCAATAATTTGTCCATCTTTCTTATTGTGATGCACCCTTGAAATGCAAGGGAGTCAGGAAGGAACACTATGGGGAAGGGAGCCTCAGAATGGCAATGGAGTTGGCATAAAGGGAAGCCCACAGTGTTTTTCTGCTCAGTAATGGGGATTTAAACCAGGGCCTTTGAACTGAGCTACACCCCCAGTCCTTTTTATTTGTTTTATTTTTGAGACAGGGTCTCACTAAATTGCTAAAATTGCCCAGGGTGAGTTTGAACTGTTGATCCTCCTATCTTGGCCTCCCAGAGTGCTAGGATTACTTACAGACTTTCACCACAAGAGCCAGCTTTATAGCGTTTGAACATAGATGCTCAACTAAAGGGAGAAAGCAAGATTAACTCAGGGAAAAGACTGCAAGTAGAGATGTAGGACAATCTGAGGAAGACAAAGGGGAGGGGAAAATAGGAGTGAACTTGCTTCCCTTTCTTAATAAACCTAGAACCTAGCTATCATGTTAAGTCTTGCAGAGAGGCTCTGGCTCCCAGGGTTGTATCTAGACTGGTCATGCCCTCCCTAACAAACACTGGATTTTTAGAACTAAGGAGTGGCAAAAGGGAGGTGATGATGTTTATGTATGTTTGTCATTTTTTTTTTTTTTTGGTACCGGAGATCAAACTCGGGTCCTTGCGCTTGCACAGCAGGCGGTGAAACCACTGAGCTAAATCCCCAGCCCATGTTTGTCCTCATTATCTCCCACTTATTAAGAGTTTACCATGTGGCAGCCACTGCTGTTAAGAGCTTTATGTTTATACATGTTTAACCTTCTAACAATCCCACAAGTGCTGTTATCATAGCCACTTAAGACAAGGAAATTAAGGAACAGAAAGGTTAAGCAACATGTCCAAAGAACAGTAAGTGGCAGAACCAACACTTGAACTCCAGTTGATCGGGCTACAGTTTGTTATTAACTACTGCTCTGCCTCAAATCTTCAAAATAATGTTAGCACAGGTGGTGGTTCCTATTTGGTGGGATGGGCTGGGGATTTAGCTCAGTGGTGCCGCACTGCCTGGCAAGCACAGAGTCCTGAGTTTGATCCCCAGTGCTGCACAAAAAAAGAAAAAAAAGGCTGTTTGGTGCAATGTTTTGTTTTTGTAGTGCTGGGGATTGAACCCAAGCCTCATGCATACTAAGCAAGTACTCTGCCATTAAGCTTTACCCCCAGCCAGCACAATTGTGTTAATGGGTACTGGGGTGCTATGGACTCTTCCCAGGGGCTGCTTCCAGGCTCTTGTCCTGAACAAAGAAATGGACAGGAGACAAGATGGCAAGGTTTTACATTTACAGTGGACCCTTGAGTTACGATCAGCCTCACATATGAACTTGGGCTACAACTGGAATCTTTTTTTTTATTTTTAAGTTTTTACAAGATACTTTGGAATCTTAGTTTTAACTTAGGACCAAAGTCTTGAGTTATGACCCAAATGCTGGTCTTTCCTGTGTGCAGTTAATTGAGAAATCCTGGGCCAATGTCTCTCCAAGGACAGACATCTGCCTGGAAGAAAGTGTGTTCCTAAAGTGTTACAGGAGAGAGACTCTGCAGGCTGTGTAGAGGAGCCTGAGCCTTCAATTGACCCTGTTGTTGATGACACTGTCACTACAGCAGAGTCCATAGACTTGAGGTAGACAGTGCTGATGTTGAGGAACTGGTGGGGGAATGCTCAGAATAACTGTCTACAGAGGAACTTCAGCAACTTCTGGCTGAGCAACAGAGAATGGCAGCTGAGGAGCTTTCTGAAGAGGAGGGGGAATATCAACAATCAGTGCAGCAGAGTTCTTCTGAAATAAAGAAAAATCCTGAAAAAGCAGACAGAGCCACAAACATCTGTAAAGACCCATCCAGAAGACCTACTTGCTTCATGACAATGTCATGTCATATTACAGAACAGTGTTAAAGAAAAGACAGAAACAGACGACCTTAGACTAGTTTTTAGTTCTGAAAAGGTTGAGACCTAGTGAGCCAGAGGCAGGTCCTAGTGAGCTACAGACTCACCCAAGGAGAGAATGGACACCAGAGAGCCAGATTCCTGATGTGCTTATAGAAGGGGACTCTCCTTCCCAACAATAACCACCTTCCATTTCATCCTCCCTTCCTGCAAGCCGAAGATGTCAACTTGAATGGTGAGTACAGTATGAAATTGTTGTTTCTGGTAAAGTAGGCACATTTTATAACTTTTTGGTGAATACACAGAAAATTATTGGTGTCTCTGGTAAATCACGCACATTATACAACTTTTTTATAATGAAAAGGTTAGTTAAGTTAAGGGGGCTTTGGGAGGTTCAGAACACATTATGGGTATTTCCATTATTTCTTATAGGAAGTCTTGACTTACAGCCAACTTGAGTTACAACCAGCCCTGGCAAATGAACTGAGTAAGTCAAGGGTCTACTGTATTAAAGGTATCGATAAGAAAAGAAGTGCTCTGCAGTGTTAAGCCAATTAAAATAGGGAAATAAGCACCTTCTACATTCACAGTGGGCCACTGAGAAGACAGTGCCCAAGGCCAATGCCTGCCATCTTTACACCCCCACTCTGACACCAGATCTAGGTGGTCCTATCCAAACCCTGCTTGATCTTGTGCCAGAAGAACTGAACACAGGATTCACTGATTACTATGAGGCACATGGTTTGGAAGCTGTACTGCACATGTCCTGAATCTCTGTGATGGATGGATCATGCCCACTTGCCCAGGCATTTTGCCATGGCCTAATCCACTGCCTCAATACTGTTTAAATTCCTTGATTCCAAGCATAATTACAAAATTACTTTTCATATATACATATATATATATGAATACATATGAATATATATGAGGGGAGGAGCTAAGAAGCCAGGGATAAGAACACACCCCTCCAAGTCACACCCTCCGTGACCCACCTCTTCTGACCCAGCTGCACCTCCGAAGAGCACATTCAGCTATAAACTCATTAATGGACAGATCCACTGATGAGTATAGTATGCTCCAATCACCTTCTAGAAGTTCCACCTCTAAACATGAGTGTTGGGGGGACAGTTGAAGACTAAACCATAATACCAACTTAGCCTCTATCTCAGTGAAAAAAGGACTAGAGATATGGTTCAGTTTGAAGGCCATGGGTTCATTCCCCAGTACTGCAAAAAAAAAAGAATAAAATTCAAAAATTAACCAGGCATGGTGCCATATGTCTGTAATCCTAGCACTCAAGAAAACTGAGGCACAAGACATGGAGGCAGCTGAGGGGCCCACGGACAGTTTTAGCAGATAAAAAAAAAACCGCAGCCCTCAGCAAAGACATGCCACTCCTTCAGGTAGCTGAAGACCAGGTATACATCCTGCCGTTACCACCTAGATACAGGTGTGCCTTGTCCTTGCACACAGAACACATAACAGATGTTATAGAAAGGAGAAAAGATCACAAAGCACAGCATGTCTTCCCAGTGCCAAGTGACCCAGCAGCACCCACACATCTGGCCTGACCACTGCATAGACCCTGACCACAAATACTTGCTCCAACCCCTGTATGTGCCAGACCCCTTCCCAATCCCCTGTAAAAATCCGTCTGTTCCTTGTTCACCACTGACAGGTTGCTCGCCCTCAGTTGACGTGCACCCAGGTGAACAGTCTCTGCCTTGTTGCCTTCCATTAAAAAAAAAAAAAAAGGCTGAGGCAGGAAGATCCCTACAGCCTGGACTACATGAGTTCAAGGCCAGCCTGAACTACATAACAAGAGCCTGTCTCAAACATAAAGCCACATGGGGTGACATATCCCTGAAATCTCAGCATTTGGGAGGCTGAGGCAGGAGGATCACTGTGAGTTTGAGGCCAGCCTAGATAACACATATGCACACACGAAAAAGTATATATTTTTACTTAGGGTAATTTTACACACATGGCTGTACAGTTATTTGGTAGTGGAGAGAAACAGAAATCCACTATTCTCTACTTTCTTGTTCTAGGAAACTGGATAATTCCACAACTAAAATATTTTGCTAAACAAATTAGCATTTGAACTGTTAATTAGAGACAATGGAATAGTCCCAGCCAGTAGCCTTTTTTTCTGAGCTGCACCTTCAAAGATCACTCAAACGTTTGCTGTTTCTTTGTAAATATAAAATTAATAGCTCACCTCAAAGTGTTATTACCTGTGTCAAAAGAAACCACCAAGCCAGGTGTGGTGGCACACACCTATAATTCCAGCACCTGGAAGGCTGGGCAGGAGGATCCCTGACAGTTCAAGGCCAGCTTGAACTTCAAGGGTGGTTTGAACTACACGGTGAGACCCTGTTACAAAACAAAACACCAAGGGCTGGGGATTTAGCTCAGTGGTTCCATCGCTTGCCTTGCAAGCACAAGGACCCGACTTCGATCCCTGGTACCAAAAAAACAAAACAAAACACCAAGCTGGGCATGACGGTACACATCTGCAACCCCAGCATGATGGGAGGCTGAGGCAGGAAGATGGGCAACTTAGCAACTTAGTAAGACACTGTCTCAAAGAAAAAAGGCTGGAATTGTAGCTCAGTATGAAGGCCCTGGGTTCAATCTTTTTTTATTATTTTTTTGATACCAGGAGCAGAACTCAGGACCCTGCACTTGCCTCTGAGCTATATCCTCAGCCCTGCATTCAATCTTCAGTACCAAAAAAAAAAAAAAAAAAGAGGAGGACCAGGGATGTGGCTCAGTGGTGCTGTGCCTACCTAGCAAGCAGAAGGTCTTGAGTTCAATTCCCAGTACTTTAAAAAAAAAAAAAAAGGAACATAAAAGGAAGCCTTACATCCGCCTTTTACGACATGTCACTGATTATTTAGTGATAACAATGTAAAATTAATGTACTACAGGCATATATAAAATCATGAGGACAAATGGGTAATATATTCCACAGAAAAGCATTTAGAAAAATTTTTATATGAACAGACACCCAGATATGGTTAGAAAATATCACTAGTAAAATACTAGTTACCAGATTTTGATAATGTCTGCTTTGGGCAGGTCTCTTTTCCAATTCTGAGTTTCTTAGGTAAAGAGTCTAAATTCTTGTCTCAACGGCACCTGCCTCGCAAGCACAAGGTCCTGAGTTCAATCCCCAGTACCAAAATTAATTAATTCTGTCTCAAAAATCTCTTGGGGCAAAGCTAGTCTTATTGAGCTCATTCAGGACTTTTTACTGGGCAAAATTGAAATCCGCCAGCATTTTAAAAATCAGGAGGGGTAGTCCAATGTAGTTGATAATGGCACTTCGTCCACCGTGCAGAGGGTAAAACTGTTTTCTTGGAACGTACTCCACCAAACCCCAGGTGGAAAGAGAACTGTCAAAAATGGCTATGGGAATCCATAACCACTTAAAGATAAAAGATCACCATACCATTCCTGTTTGTTTTTTTTCCTTCCCTTTGCTGTATTTTGGAGTAAACCCAGAGCCTTGGCACTGAGCTACATCCCCAGCCCCCACTCTTCCTCAGACAGGGTTTTCCTAAGTCACTGAGCTGCCCAGGTGGGGATCAAATTTGTGATCCTCCTGCTACAGTCTCCCAGTGTGCTGGGATTAGCCACGTTCCACCACACCTGGCTTATTACCTTCTTTAAAAGCCATGCCATAATAATACATTCCACATTCATGACAATGGCTGTCAGATTTGTCCAGGTAAAAGACCCTGATGGTGCAATTTGGACACCAAAGACTGAGTAACAAATGCCATGTCTCTCTCAGCTAGTGGGCTATTTGGAATGCATCACTGGGAGGCTCAGTGGCATGTGCAGAGGGTCCCATCACCCAAATCACCATCACCATGTACAAGTGTTAGTCCTTGCAGCAAAGAAAAGCAGAGGGAGGAAATGCAATGCAACAGACACATCCAGGCTTTTTTCATCCCTTCCTGAACCCAACCTTTCCCTTGTTTATGGAAATGAAACTGGACTTTGATCTCCTGGTGCCAGCATCTGCACACTGTTCCTCTAGGCCAAGGACAGCTGGGGGTGGCAGTTTATGCCCTAGATCTGAGTTCAGAGATGCCACTTGTCACTAAAGGAGAAAACAATTTAACTTTTAAAGCTCCATTTTCCCATGCAGGTTATACCAGCTGCTCCAGAGGCTGACAAGGGAGGGTCGCCTGAGCCCAGGAGTTTGAGACCAGCCTGGAATGCATAGAAAGACCTTGTCCAAAAGCAGGTACTGAATCAAAGAATCTTAGAACTAGAAAGGTAGTAAGAAATCATATAATACATATAGTTAAGGAAATAAGAGGCCATCGAGATAGAGGACAAACTCCTGGACCTTTAACCTGTTACTCATTAAAACCAGGACTTTTCTTCTGGGGCAGTCAGGGACTTAAAAGCTGTTTTTGCTTAAAACAAAAAACACCACCAACAAAACAGTGGACTTTTTTGTTGGGCCTACAGATGCCCAACAGATAACTAAAAGCAGGATAAAGCTTCTATTACCTTAAAATTTGGGGTCAGATCCCTGTTCAGCATACAGGCTTACTAATCACTCAAGGTGTTGTCTATCTAAAAGCTGGTGATACACAGATTATTAGCCCTAAATTTACACAATCTACTTCATCCCCTTTCAAGACTCAGGAAACCAAGAGTTACAGGGACATTCAACTACCAAAAGGGCCCAAGTCTCTAGTCTTAACCTACGTTGATTCCAACAGAGCCTCTCAAAATTAAGACTGTCCCAAGTAGAAATAATCACCTGCTAGAGACTGGATGAAATGACAACGACTTCTTGAGCCATCTTGCAAAACCAAAACTGAGTTAATGATCAACCAGACCTCAGCCCACAGGTGGTGGGATTGTCTGGGCTAAGGAATCCTGGGCTTGGCAGTGGGTTTGCCACCCCTACTATTAGACAGATAGGTAGATATTAGCAGGCCTCAGAGTCAAAGGGGTCTCAAAAATAGCATGTATTGCCAGTTTGAGATCTCAACATAAAACATTTCTAATTTCAACATTTATATTCATTTGTTAGGTCTCAGACCTAAAGCAACCCCACAGAGCCCATTGACATAAGGCTCTATATTGTGCCCGTTCCTTTGAACATCTGGCCACTGGCCATCTATTTCCAGGCAAATAGCATTCCTGGGGTTCCTGTTAAATACTCAAGAGAGACGGGCTGGGGATTTAGCTCAGTGGCATTGCGCCTACCTCGCAAGCACAAGGTCCTCAGTTCAATCTCTGGTACAAAAAACAAAAACAAAAACAAACCCTCAGCACTTAGAAAGCAGAGTTAATCCCTCCCTTTTACCTAGTTCAAATTCAGCAAACTATAATGATATTTGGCACCACCCAGTGGCTGTTTTAGGGCCTTGTGAATAAATCCCAACTTTGTAAACTCTTGATCACAAGAAAGAATACCTCAATCAAGACTCAAGCTGCAAATCAAACCTAAAGAGGTTTCATTAAGGCATCTACTTTTTTTTTTTTCTTTTTTGGTACTGGGGATTGAACTTGGGACCTTGCGCTTTCGAGGCAGGCTTTCGAGGCAGGCGCTGGAACCACTGAGCTAAATCCCCAGCCCTGAGGCATCTACTTTTAAAAGTTCAGATAATTTTTGGGCCAGGGATTTAGCTCAGTGGCACTGTGCCTGCCTCGAAAGCGCAAGGTCCTGAGTTTGATACCTGGTACTGCAAAAAAATAAAAAAGTTCAGATAATTTTAAAATTGTTTTTTTTGGCCTGTCTCCTTAAAATGAGTAACTGGGGGCCAGGGATTTTGCTCAGTGGTTCTGCCACCTGCCTCACAAGCACAAGGTTCTGAGTTCGATCCCTAGTACCAACTCCCCCGCCCCAAAAAAGACTAACTTAAAGTAGTTTAAAAACAATGAATCTTTTAAAATTCTCCTTTTCTTCTCTACCTGTGTACATATAGAGGCTTTAAAAGAAAACTACACAGGAAAAAAAAAAAAAAAGAAAACTACACAGGGCCAGGGATGTAGCTCAGTGGTGCCAGCGCCTGCCTGGCAACCACAAGGTAGAGTTAGATCCCCAGTACCTAACGAAACAAAAAACAAAAAAACTACACAGATTTCTTTAAAGTCTGAATAGGTAAGGAACACAGACCAAAGCTAATTCACTGATTTTCCTTTTGTTTTTCCTTCCCCAGTACTGTGGTTGGAAACCAGGGACGCTCTATCACTGAGGCTATCTTACTTATTTTGAGACACTCTTGCTATGTAGTCCAGGCCGGCCTCAAACTCACAAACTCCTTTCTCAGTCTCCCAGATGGTAGAATTACAGGTGTGTATCACCACACCCAGCCCGCCCAGGCCTCTTTTGATTTTTTATTTTGAGACAAGGTCATGCTAAGTTGCCAAGGTTGGCCTCAAACTTTCAATCCTCTTTCCTCAGCCCCCAGGGTAGCTGGGATTACAGGCATATGCCACCATGCCCAGTTGATTTTCTACTTCTGAAAGTCACGCTTTAAGTTAAAAACTTCTGTTCTATACATTTCCATTTGTCAAAAGACACTAGAGAAATGAAATTATTTTATCTTCTCAAGAGGAAGGAAAAGGCAGCTCTTCATAGGTCTTTCTTTTTTTTTTAGTGTCTTAAATATCAATGATCACAAAAACTTCTGGTTTCTCTTCATTATAGACTTGCATTGCTGAATATGTTATTGCTTTGACTTCTGTTCCCTAAAGGTTAAGAGAAAAAAACACATGAGAAGACATTACAATCAGAACCATGAACTCTAGCAACAACTGGCAGAAATTACAATTTTACTATTGTGAAAAACTAAAAACCCACAGGCCAGGGATTTAGCTCAGTGGCACCACACCTGCCTTGCAAGGTCCTGAGTTCGATCCCCAGTACCGGAAAAAGAAAAACAACTAAAAGCCCACATGAATCAATTAGTTATCAAATTAATCCAGTATTATATTCTGATTCCATAAAAATGGAGGAAGCTTGTGTAAAGTAGAAAGAGCGCTGAACTGGAGTTAGGAAACAAAACTCTAACCAGGCTTTAGTTTTGCCCAGGCAAAGAAGCTGTCTGACTCATCTGGGCATCAGCGTTTCATTTATGAAGTGGGCTGCATCACAGAACACAGGCTTTTCTATTGTGGCTCAGTGCTCACTCCTCTTACTCCCTACACACTCCCTCCCGCTCTGACCTGGCTCCGAGGAATCCAGCCTATTCTCTTCTCAGCTCCCAACATTCACTTCACCCTCTTAGGATTCTTCTCTTTATACCTTTAGCTGGAGAGTAAAACATAGCTCCCAAGTCAAAGCTTTTCACATGATTCCCATATGTGACACTCCCCACCCTGGCACCAATTTAGAACCACAGGATTAGATGTTCTCTTAGGTTCCTTCTAGCTCTATAATAATCCTGTGTGCTAGACCTTAGGGTGAGGCACTGCCTTTGCTTTTTCCCCTCTGCCATAATCACCTGGCAAAATCACAACCTAAATCAAATTCCACTTTCTGCCTATGGTCTCACACATGCTGAATGGCATTTCTCTTTCTCTCCTCTCAGACAATTACTTCACACTTTCTCCTCTAGCATCCCTCTCTCATTTTTTTGTTTGTTGTTTTGTTTTGTTTTGGTACTGAGGATTGAACTCAGGACCCTACACTTGCAAGGCAGGCGGTGGCACCACTGAGCTAAATCCCCGGCCCCCCCTCTCATTTTTTTTTTTTTTTTTTTGGTACCAGGGATCCAACTTGAGTCCTTGCACTTGCGCAGCAGGTGGCGAAACCACTGCCCCTCTCTCATTTTTTGAGACAAGGAAACACTGTATAGCTCAGGTTGGCCTTGAACTTGCTATCTGGCCCATGCTGGCCTGGAACTCACAAGTCTTTTATCTTAGCCTCCCAAGTGTCAGATTACAGGCATGCACCTCAATGGCTGGCTCTATTACTCAACTACTCTCTCTTACCTAGACTCAATGCTTGGCAAACTTGTATAGTTCTGGGGCTATACATATCTATTCATTGATGACTCCCAAATGTATATTTCAGATACTACTGTGGAAGTCTTCCGGTAGCCAAGTGCCTATTATCTAACATCGCGAGCTAAATGTCTAAAAAGCAGCTCAACATAACATGTTCAAAAGCTTCCCCTTCCCCCAAGCTCCCTACAGAGTATGGGAACACTACTCACTCAGGTCCACACCTAGGTGATACCCTTAATTCCTTACAGTAACAGTAGAATCTAACTTCAAAGTAAATCTTAAGCCTAATTGCTTCTTAGTATCTCTACCACTGTAACCCTAGTCCAACTCATCCATCTCTCAACTGCATGCATATATTCATTCCTTCATTTGAGACAAGGTCCTGCTATGTAGGTCAGGCTACCCTTGAACTCACTATGTACCCCAAGCTTGCCTTGAACTCTCAGCAATGATGTTCTTGCCTCAACCTCCCAAGTGCTGGGATTACAGATGAGATGGGATTACAAACATGTGCCTGCCTCAACACACTATGGTAAAAGCTTCCTTAATGGTTTTTCTGCTTCCATTCTCATCTCTTCATGATCTATTCTTTGTCATTTAAAACTCAAATCAGGGCCAAGGATTTAGCTCAGTGGTTTCATTGCCTGCTACGCAAGCGCAAAGACCGGAGTTTGATCCCCAGTACCAAAAAAAACCAAAAACCCTCAAATCAAGCCTAGCATAACCCCAGCACTTGGAAAGCTAAGGCAGGAGGATTGTGAGTCCTAGTCCAGGCTGGGCTATATAACAAAACCCTCTCTCAAAAAAAGAAAACAATCACCTCAAATAACTCCTATGATTAAAGTACTGCTATGGCCTCCCTTCACACAAGAGTAAGATCTGCATGCCCTGCCGTAGCAGGCTGCAGCCCCATCTGTACAACCCTGACTCCACTATTCTCCCCCACAACCTCAGCTCCAGCTGCACTCTCCTGGATGTTCCCTGAACATAATCTATCTCCTGTCAGAGTTTCACATGTACTTCTGTCTGCAAAGTTCTTCTCCTGCCCGGGGATTTAGCTCAGTGGTTCCACCGCCTGGCTCTGCAAGTGCAAGGTCCCGAGTTCGATCCCTGGTACCAAAAAAAAGAAAAAAAAAAAAGGTCTTCTCCACTATTTCTGCTCATTTTCATCTCTGTGGCCACCAGGCCACCACCAAAAGTCACTTCCACAGACGTCTTTTTTGAACACTCTTTTCCAATCCCAATTTTTATTTTATGTATTTATCCATTCATTCACTTTTACAGCACTGGAGATTGAACCCAGCACCTTCCCACTGAGCTATATCCTCTGCCACAACCACCCCCTGCCCCAGCCCCGCTTTGTGAGACAGGGTCTCACTAAATTCCCAGGTTAGGCTTCAATCTGTGATTCTCCTACATTAGCCTCCCAGAGCTTTGGGATTACAGGTGTGTGTGCCACTGTACCCAGCTCCAGCCATTCTTACCTTGCCCTGATGGCACTACTGCATTTACCAGCTGAAATTATAACATTTACTTGTTTACATGTTTGGCTCTCTCCTCTAATTTTTTTTTTTCCCTCTCACTAGATTTTAAGTTCAATGAGAGCAATGATCTCAATTTGTCCTGTTATCTCTATCTAATATGCCTAAAATAATGTCTAGCTAAGTATTTGTTGAATGTATACATGAAATAATGAATGGATGGGATATAGATTAGTGGAGAGAAGATAAGGACAATATTAAAGCCAGGAAGATACTTTTAAGCTAGGAAATATTCTAGGTACCAGACTTTTACTTCATCATTTATTCAAAAACTAAGAAGTAGCCAGGCATTGGTGGTACACACCTGTAATCCGAGCACTCTCGGAGGCTGCGTAAGGAGGATTGTGAGTCTGAGCCCAGCTTGGACAACTAAGAGCTTAGCAAGATTCCTTCTCAAATAAAAAATAATAAAGGTCTGGGGATGTAGCTCAGTGCAAAGACCCTGAGTTCAATCCTCAGTACTGGAAAAATAAGATTATTGTATTGGGAGAGCCAGGCACAGTGGTGCACACCTGTAATCCCATCACTCAAGAGGCTGAGGCAGGATAACCAGTGTGGACTACATAGCAAGACCCTGTTTCAGAAAATAATAATAATAATATGTTGTGACAGTTGAAAATAACATGAAATTCAAATTTCAATGTCCTTGAATAAAGTTCTAGTAAAACACAACCATACTAATTTATGTATTGTCTATGGCTGCTAAAGTAATTGTTTTTCCAATGCTCTTGGCTTACAAATCTTAAAACATTTACTGTTTGGCCTTTTACAGAAAAACCTTGCCAACCTCTGTTCTAACAGATTTAAATTATTACAGAGTAAGGCCATATAGTTTGGCAAATACAGAATCTAGAGAAGCACAGGAGGTAGACGGTACTTTAGAAAATGTCTTGTCCAACATCTTTACCAAGGCTCAAAAAGGCAAAGGGACTTTTCAGTCGCACAATAATCTGTAACAAACCTGCCCCTAAAGCCCAGTGCTGACTCCTACTCACCAAACCAGACTCGGGAAATCACAGCATTTTAACACATCTAGTCAAGTCAGAGAAGTTTAGGAAAAAACTTATGACTTCACACTAATTATTAGAACTAGTTGAAGTGCACTGTCACATACCCAGGCTCTATGGTAAGGAAGCATAAAATGTCTTCAAGGGCTAGACTTTAAAACATACCTGAGGATGCTTGGAAAGTGAAAATTCTTCTCCCCACCTTAAGAAGAGAAATTAAAAGAGGATTAACATTTCCAAAATGTTATATTTTTTCTCCGTGTATTTTTTTTTTTGGTACCAGGGATCAAACTTGGGTCCTTGTGTTTGGGAGGCAGGTGGAGGCACCACTGAGCTAAATCCCCGGCCCTTCTCTGTGTATTTTAAAACAACCTTAGGAATGTGTTGCAAAAAGAGATGGGAAGCATAGGAGACCTGGAAGATTGCACTCTGGTTTGTCAGCAGACACTGGTAAGAGGGAGACTTAGGTTCAACACCCATCAGTTGCTCCCAAGGTGGACAGCTGCTCTCTCAAGAACAAGTGCCCAATATGATGATCTTCTAGTGGATTTTCCGTAAACACTGCTGAATGAGTATGATTTCATAATAATAGGGACCAAGTTCAAAACATTCACTGTGCCCAAGGTATAGAACCAATTCAGTAAGCTCTCCCATGAAGAAAGCAGGTTGAGTAGCACAACACAAAATACTACATTCGGCCAACAAGGTTTGAGGTTGGTTTCCATTTTATAGCTTTTCCCAAAATGTCCACAGCCTACATACAGAATGCCCTGGAACTTGTTCTCTTCTAGAACTTGGACAGTGTTCTTCTCACTCTCTTTGACACTAATATATCAAATGACCATCAAAACACAGATAGTAGAAAGAACAGAATTACAGGTTCTAGCTCAACCTGGGTAATTTAGCAACCTAGTGAGACGCTGTCTTAAAATAAAAAAGCCAGGTATGGTAACACACACCTCAGAAGGCTGAAGCAGGAGGATCACTGTGAGTTAAAGGCCAGCCTAGGCTACACAGCGAGTTCAAGGCAACCACATAGCAAAATACATACATTACTGTCTCAAAAAACCAATAAATAAGTAAATAAATAAAACCTGAAATATTTAATTAAGTGATGAGACAAGTTTAGTCAAAGTGACCTACTCAAGGGTTTTTAACTCTGGAAGGAAAGGAAAGGTATAATTTGTATAGAAGTAATTGGTTTGAGCAGGGCTAGAAATGAGAATCTATGAGAAAAGATGAGTCAGTTTTTCCTATCAAACGGCTTTGAGCTATCCCATTTAGCAATTACATAGCTATATTTCTTCCTCTTCGTCCTTAAAATCAACAAATTGCAAATCGGGGGTGGGGGTGGGGGTGGGGGTGTGCGTGCGTGCGTGCATGCGTGTCTGTGGTATTGGGGATTGAACCCAGGGCTCTCACTAAGCTACAGCCCAGACATGTTTTTATTTTTTATTTTGAGACTGAGTCTTGCTAAGTTGCTAAGTTGTCCCGGGCTGGAACTTTCAATCCTGCTGCCTCAGCCTCCCAGAGAGCTGGGTTTACAGGCATCCACCACTACAACTGTGAGAATTGGGTTTAACAACCAGAGCCACCCTTGTCTTGACAAGGGTTGAGTCCTCCAAAGCCCAGGTGACCCTCACACCTAGGCGGCTCACAAAGCTCAATCTGCAAGGCCCAGCCAAATGCAAGCGGTCTTCTGACGTCACAAATGTTAACTGTCTTTCTGCACGGAATTCAGTGAGGAATACAACTTTAAAATCTTTCATGATTTGCTACTTGAAGAGTTTTAACTTACCCAATGGAACGTAATTTGAAATTTCTTTGATCAATACTAAGTACTTTCACTTCCTAAAGTGGAAAAAGAAGTTTTAATTTTTAAAAATACTCAGATTAAACCATTTACTAAAACACAGCTAGGTTGACACTTTTCCTAGAAAACAGCATGCAATTTCTCTGAAGCAAAGAAAATTTAAATTTAAAACAGAACAAGCTAAATATATTCCAAGGAAATAGGGTTTATTTCTTACATATTCAAGGGAAATATTCATGAAAAAATATACAATATAGCCTGATGTGATGGCACACACCTGTAATCCCAGTTCTAGGGAGGCTGAGGCAGGATGAGTTCAAGTTATAAAGTTATATGGTTATATAGCAAGTTCAAGTTCAAGACCACCTTGTATTACATAGCCATCGGGCCGGGGACTTAGCTCAGTGGTTCCGCCGCCTGCCTTGCAAGCACAAGGTCTCGAGTTCGATCCTTGGTACCAAAACAAGAAAGATAAAACTACATAGCCAGAACCTGTTTCTTTTTTTCTTTTTGGGGGAGGTACTGAGGATGGAACTTAGGACGTTGCACTTGTGAAGCAGGCGCGGTGCACTGAGCTAAATTCCCAGCCCTGTTTCTGTTTCTTTTTTTTTTTTCCCCTGTTTCTTTTTTTGAGACAGGATCTTGCTGTATATTCTAGGCTGGCTTTGAACTCACTATGTTGTCCAGGCTGGCCTGGAACACATAGTGATACTCCAGCCTCAGCTTCCTTAGTGCTGGGATTATAGGCATGCATGGACTGTTTCAAATTAGAAGAAAAAAAAAGAGAGGGAGAAAAATATACAATCTAAAAAGATGAGACAAGGGGCTAGGGGTAGAGCATGTAAAAGGGACTGGGTTCAGTACCCACAGGGCAGGAGGTGGGAATCAAAAGATATGTGGTAGAGGGGGAGGATACAAAATTTCAATCATGCTCAGCCTTTTTTTTTTTTTTTTCCTGAGACACGGTCTCACTGTAGTTCAGGCTGGTCTTCAATTCACTATGGAGTCCAGGCTGGCCTCAAATTAAGTGTTCCTCCTGCCTCAGCCTCCCGAGTGCTGGGATTACAGGTGTGCACTAGCACACATGCCATCAGCCTATTTTTGTGTGATACAGCAAGCATGTGGGCTCTTGGATGAGTGACTTGGCAGATATGTAGTGGAGATGATAAAAGACTGGAGGAATGAAGGAAGCAGGGAAGGCCAGGTGTGTTAGATAACAATGTTGGGGAGGTGTGGTTCCCTCTGGAGGCTGACAGCAACAAGCAATCTCCATCTGGCTTTTCCTTTTCTTGCATTAAGGAAAACTAAGAGTAGAATTGTTGAACTTAGGCCAATGTGACAGAGCTGCCAAACTTCAAATGGAACCAAAGGATGGCCATAACCACAGCTCAAACATGGGGAGATGTAAAAAGAGGATGAAGCAGGGGATGGTGGTATACACGTCTGCAATCTCAGGAGAGGTGGAGCAAGAGGAATCCAAGTTCAAGTCCTGCCTGGGCAACTTGCAGGACTCTGTCTCAAAATGAAAAACAGAAAGGGTTGGAATGGGGCCAGGGATTTAGCTCAGTGGCACTGTGCCTGCCTGGCAAGTGCAAGGTCCTGAGTTTGATTCCCAGTACCAAAAAAAAAAAAGAGCTGGAATGGAATGTAGCTCAACAGCACAGCACCCAAGGGTTTGATACCCAGTACCACCAAAAAAAAAAGAGATGAAGACTATAGATGCATTTCCAGACCCCTCCTCTTTGAGACAGGGTCTTGCTATGTTGCTGTGTAGTCCAGGCTGGACTCAAACTTGTGATCCTTCTGCCTCAGCCTCCCAAGTGCTTCAATAAAGAGCATGTGCCACCACACCCAGCTGGTAGGTCAATACTTATCATATAATCCTAATTAGTGACAGAGTCACAGATCAAAGTATAAAATGTATATACACAGGCAATCTCAGGTTAACCAAGAAGTGCCTACAATTTATGCAAATCATTATCAACTACATATCTGTATGGATTGATTTGCCATTACATGTTCTGTTTTAAATCATTTGTTCAACTTTTTCTTTTTTTTCCAAAGAAGGTTAAGAGTAGGGAAATTTATTGGGAAATAGGAATAGCTCCTGAGAGACAAGAAGGGTCCCAAATGGGTTGCCCTCAACTTTATTTGTTTGTTTTTTAAGATAGGGTCTCACTGTGTAGTCCGGGCTGGCCTCAAACTTGTGGCAATCCTCCTGCCTCAGGCTCCAGAATGCTGGGATTACAGATATGTACCACCCCACCTGGCCTCGACTTTAAAATATGAATTAAGAGCCAATTTGCTTAGTGAAAAAGAAAAACTGTTGCTTACCCGGGGTATGAAGAATTCATCAGCACTGAACTTATAAAGCCATTCATCCAAAAAGTGAAACAGAAGAGACTGTAAGTCATCTCCTACACAGGATTAAAAAGGGCCATAATAGTATGCTGTTTAATAACCCTGGTCTCTAAAACCATGTTTCAAAGTACAGAGAATTTCTTAGGCTATTTGAAAAAGGAAAAATAGGTTCATAATCAATTTTGTTCTTATTGTAAAAATACACTCAAGATGCAAAACACTGAACATCTATCTGTATGATGACTTTTTCCCTGTGAATAAACCAGTTACCTTGGGCTTCTACTTCTACTGTCTGGAGGGGCTCCACAGTCCCAGTGTCTGTCATGTATGCAAACATGGCCATGGCACACTGCTCAAACGCCTCCTCCAGCGTCTCTCCCCACGCATGTAACCTGAAAAAACACACGTGTGCTTTGTGTAACATAATCCACAGCAAGAGAGAAAACTTGACAGCCAAGTTCAAATAAAATCAGCTTGATAAATACAAAACTAAAGACTATTTTTTTTCTTTTTGTGGTAGTGAGGATTGAATTTGGGGCCTTCACACTGAGCTATATGCCCACCCCTTTTCAAATTATTTTACTTGAGAGAGCGTCTCGCTATATCGCCCAGGCTAGCCTACAACGTTTTTTTTTTGTTTGTTTGTTTTTTGGTACCAGGGATCGAACTCGGGTCCTTCCGCTTTCGAGGCAGGCGGCGGAACCACTGAGCTAAATCCCCGGTCCAAGCCTCCAACTTTTGATCCTCCTGTCTCCTGCCTCAGCCTCCCAGAGTACCGGGACCATAGGCGTGTACCACCACACCTGACTGGAAACTAGAAGCTTTTAAACTATCATTTTCATGTTCAAAACAGAAGGAACCACAATGAAAGTAGAAAAATTAAAAATTAAAACTAGGGACACCCAGGGCTGGGGATTTAGTTCAGTGGTTCTGCTGCTTGCCCCTCAACTGCAAGGACCCAAGTTAGATCCCTGGTACCAAAAAAAAACTAGGAACACCCAGATTAAAAGATTCACCCTTATTTAATTACAGCTTCAAAGGAATAAAGTCCAGCTATACTCACTGGACATCTGCTGTATGATCCAAATCTGAGGGAGAGAGGGAAAAATGTCAGTTACTAAACTTATTTCTCAAAAACACAAGAAAATGACTCTAGTTCATTATTATTCATTATTAAGAACACTATCCTTTAAGAATGAGAAAATCTGAGGCAGCCCAGACCTTCTGCTGTCTACTGCACAAAGTTAACTGTTGTTAGGGGTTGGCTTCTTTTGTTCTTTGGGGGTATTTTAGGTTTTTTTTGGGGGGGGGGTTGGTACTGGGGATCAATCTCGGGACCTTGCACCTGCAAGGCAGGTGGCAAAACTACTGAGCTAAATCCCCAGCCTGTTTTATTTTTTGAGAGAGGGTCTCACTATGTAGCTCATGCTTGCCTCAAACTTGCTATGTAGCCTAAGGGAACTCGAACTTGTGGTCCTCCTGCTTCAGCCTACGCTTGCTGGGACTACAGGCATGTGCCACCACACCTGGCTAATCATTAATTTTCCTTAAAGCCAAGGTTTACATTTAAATGAATGACAATTTCTGGAAGGCAGCAAGGCCTGGGCCTTTCAGGTGTTGTAAAAAGTGTCTAAGCTGAGTGTGGTAGCACACACCTGTACTCCCAACTACTAGGAGGCTGCTCTGAGATCACTGGAGCCCAGGAATTCAGGCCAGTCTGGACAACAAAGAGGATCCTATCTTTTTTTTTTAAAACGTACTAGGGATTGAACCAGGGGCTTCATACAAGGATACATTGCTGGGAGCGCTGCACTGCAAATCACTATGGCCAGACCTAACTTGTCTCCTCCCTCGGATGAGGCAGGGCCCTAAGGAGGAACCGGCATCTTGTTCTCTTCCTCCAGCAGAGGAGGCAGGGCCCCATGGGAGAACAGGCGACAAGAGGGCGTGGTGGAGCAAGGAATGGCCAAGAGGAGTACTGAGAAGAGGACATGTCTTCTTCCCTGCCCATTTGCCAGCAAACCATCAAGCATGATGTCCTGCAGACCTAGCCACTCTCCCTGTTCCAGTCAAGGGCACCCCCATTTTCCTCCCCCTGCACTTCCCTTATCTCTACACTATAAATTAACGTGCTGCAGTTGCCTAGCCATCTTTTTCTCTCATCAGGAGGAAAGCTCCACCTGGCCTCAGCATTGTATCTCTTTGTTCTGTCCTTTTTCATCATCCCCACCCCCACCCCCACCCCGGTTCTCCCTCCTTGGACCCTTCAGCCTCGCAGGGTCCTTTGTTAATTTTTGATTGTGAGATAGGGTCTCCATAAGTCACAGAGCTACCAAGGCTGGGCTTGAACTCCTGGCCTCCTAGAGTGCTGAGATTACAGGCACACGAAATACTTTTAGAAAATAAATTCCACAATAAATATTAAGCATTTTCTTAATCTCACAAGCACACAACACCATTTTCAGAGTCTGTCCTTCACTTGTACCACAATTATCACCAATTCTTTCCATTTAGCATCACAGGACAATACAGTGAGAAGGAATTCTTGGAGATTTAACATAGTTCTTAGTATATAAAAAGGATCTTGAAATCCAGAGATTGTGGCTTTTTCAGGACTACACTGTGGTATATAGGTAGAGCTGGGAACTGGAATGGAGGTTTTCTTGGCTCCTGTGTTAGCACACTTTGCACCATAGGACATCGTCTTCTGGTGGCACTCAAAGTGCAAATTCATCACTCAGAAATATTACTGAAGGGGCCGCGGATTTAGCTCAGTGGTTTTGCCTCCTGCTGCACAAGCACAAGAACCCGAGTTCAATCCCCGGTACCCAAAAAAAAAAAAAAGATATTACTGAAGACTTCGTAAGTTTCAGGATTCAGTAAGTTTCAAGGGGCTCAATGACCCTCAAAGATGATAAAGAAAATTACAGGTAGGGCTGGGGATTTAGCTCAGTGGTTCCACCACCTGCCTTGCAAGCATAAGGACCCAAGTTCGATCCCCGGTACCAAAAAAAAATGACAGGTATTAACTCTGAAGAAATAAAAGCATGTGACCACAAATACACACGTAAGAATGTTCACAACTATTTTATTTAGAAGAAGTATAAACCCAATGGACGTCAACAAGAGATAAGTATAATCATACAGTGCAAGACTCCTTAGCAATAAAAAAGCATGAACTTCTGTCTGTGCATTAACATGAATCTCAAAACATTATGCTGAGTGAGAACTGCAGAACTCTTAGCGTGAAACTTCATCCAAATCCCATCTCTTAACCAAACTAACATAGTTTCTAACAGCACAAGGTTGCATCCCTAGGATGGTCCAGGAATGTGGGTGGGTGAGGAGTCAGCAGGGGCAGGAGAATTCAGTTGTAGATGTTCAACATCTGACTTCCCTTACTTAAGATAAGCAAGTTCTAAAAAGGGCTTATAATTTTGAATACAGTGCATATCTCTCACAACTCTGAAGTATCTTTCTCAAGGATTTGAGAAACATTCCTTTGAAATGGAATCATCTGGAAGCAACAAGCCTCTGTCTCCCAGTCTTCCATAACTGGAGCTGGCAGACATAACTGTCCTCACTGCATTTACACTGACCACCTTTCAGACTTTGTCACTTCTCTGACTCTTCTGAGCCCTCATCCTCCTCTCCCTCATTCTCTCTCTATAAAAATACCCAATCATCTCCGTACAAACTACAATGTAGCTTAGCTCTTTCTCCTATTGCCAGTAGTTACTGAAAAAAAAAAAAATCTGAACTGCTCTGGTGCCCAGCTATATTATCTCCAACATAGGTGAAGACAAATAAAGGAACCCACATGTGTGACTGCATTTATATGATACTCTAAAATGGAAAAATAATTATAGTTTTTTAACTAAGCTTCCTCTTGTCCCTTTCCAGTTTCCAGGGGCTAATTGGAAAGGGTCAAGAGGAGACATTCTAGGGTGAAAGAAGTGTCCTATACCTTGATTAGAGTGTATCTGTTTAGCAAAACCCACTGGATGCTAACAATTTAAGAGCTGAGCACTTTACCCACATATGATATGTAAATTACACTTCAATCTTTTTTTTATACTGGGGATTGAACCCAGGGCCTTTGCACTGAGCTACATCCCCAGCCCTTTTTTCATTTTTTTATCTTAAGGATCTTGCTAAATTGCCCAGACTGTGCTTGCTTCAGCAGCACATATACTAAGCTGCCCAGGCTGGGCTCAAACTTCCAATCCTCCTGCCTCAGCCTCCTAGAGTGCTGAAATTACAGGCCTGTGCCACCAGGCATGGCTTAAACTTCAATTTTTTAAAAATCAGTTTAATCCTGGTATGGTGGTGCATTTCTGTAATCCCAGGTACTTGGAAGGCTGAGGCCGAGGGTCACAAGTTAAAGGCTAGCTTGGGCAACTTGGGGAGATTGTCTGAAAATTTTTAAAAGATTTGGGAGTGTAGCTCAGTGCCTACTATGCACAAGGCCCTGGGCTGAATCTCTAGCACTGAAAAAACAAATGAGTTTTAAAAAACAACACCATATTGGTATAGGACAGAGGTTCTCAAATTTTTCATCTCAGGGTTGAGGCAGAAAGATCACCCCAAGTTCGAGACTAGTCTGAACTTCACAGTGAGTTTAAGGCAAGACCAAAGTACACAAGCCTCTGTCCAAAAAAAACAACCCATTTTTTTGTTTTTAACATCTCAGGAACCCTTTATTCTCTTAAAGAGACTGAGGACCTCAATGAGCTTTATGTGGGTTTTATCTGACAATATTTACTATATGTATTAGATTGTAACTATAAGTTAAAATACTTAATTCACTTGAAAAAAATAAACCTACTTTATTTAACATAAATTATTTTATTTACTTATGGTACTGGTGTGATTGAACTCAGAGCCTTCTTATGAGCTACATCCCAGCCTTTTTTTCTTTTCCTTCTTAAAAAAATGTTTTGAGACAGGGTCTTGCTAAATTAGCCTAGGCTGGGCTTGAACTTGCAAACCTTGTGTCTCAGCTTCTCAGAGTGCTGGGACTAATAGGAGTGTGTCACCATCCCTAGCTAATGTAAATTATATTTTATGAAAATAACTATATTGTCCAAAATTTAGAAAAGTGGCAGTGTTTGGCTTTTTCCCCTCTTCTTTCCTTTTTTTTTTGTGTGTGTGTGCAGTACCACTGAGCTGCACTTCCAGCTCTTTAACGTGAGCCGGACCTAATGGCACACAACTGTAATCCCTTCACTCTGGAAGGGTGAACTATGAGGATCACAAATTCAGGCTCAGCCTGGGCAACTCCACAAGACCTTGTCTCAAAAGTAAAAAAGATCTAGGATGCAGCTCAATGCAAAGGCCCTGGGCTCAGTCCTCAAAACACACACAAACACACACACACACGGAAAAGAAAATACTGCACCGTATTTTCTTTCTTGTTTTTATTTCTTCAGTGCTAACAACAAAAAAAAACCCTCTTAGTTTTCCCACTCCCCAAACCTGGTCACAATCTAACCCACTCTTGAGAGACACAAGAGACAACCTCGAAAGTTCAAGTAAAACTCTCAGTCGTAGTGACACACACGTTATCCTACGGGAGGCTGAGGCAAGGAAGATCACGAATTTGAGCCCAGCCTGGGTAACTTAGGGCCTTTGTGAGACACTATCTCAAAATAAAAACTGAAACAGTGACTGGGGATGTAGTTCAGTATGAAGGCTCTGGGTTCAATCCAAGTACCGGGAAAAAAAGAAGAAAAATAAAATACAGGTATTTTAAAAATTACTGCGCTAGTTAAATTCAGAAAGAAAAACTGGGATTAAGAACATGTAGAAAAAGTTGAAGAGACTGAAAATATAGGCGCCCACTCTCCTGACTCTCAAGCCAGGTGGCTTTTTCCTTCAGCATATCCTGGGGCAAGTACAAGACTCCATAATACAGGACGAACACAGAGCACAACCCGATCACATCTAACACACCTGTGGGGCAAAGTAGACGGCCATGTTGGAAGCGCCAAGTAAGGAGCTGGGCATGCCCCTATCTGAAGAAAGAAGTATCTACTCACATTCGTACTTCTGAATGACTGGAGGATACTTGGCCTTGATTGCTTTCTGGTCTTCAGTTAAATTGTAATCTCTAACATCTTCCTTTTCCTGCGCCATGATTTCCGAACTGAACATACTATTTCCGCCCTTCATCTGCCGGCCTTCGGCCCAGCAATACAACTTCCGCCCTAGGACCCCCCCCCCCCAACCCGCATCCTTAAAGGGCCATGACTAGATTCTTGGAGCTCGAGAGAGCTTTTCAGCCCCCAACAATTCCATTTAAATCGTGCCGCTTGGATCGTATGTTTAAAAGGCTAAGAAAAAAAAAGGCTAAGGGCTCATCTTCTGTGCTTATGACTCGTTTTCTTCCTAAGGATTAAGGAGACAAGTTGAAGAACACCTTGAATAACACCCCTCTGGGTCTAAGTGAGGAGGCTTTTTCTTTCCGCCTCGTCCCCAGAATTAATAACTAGACTCAGAGGCATTTTAGATTTTTTCATTTCAATACTTTACTCCGAGAAAGTCGTTAGCATACAGTAGTAATAGCCCTTAAGAAAATGGCTGCCCCCGGGAGTGTTAGGCCTGAGCCTCTCACGTGATCGGTACGGGCACAGCCCCATCGGCCCGGGTGTGCCCGCAATCTGTGGAACTCGGCCACGGGCGGTGTGGGAGGGGAGGGGAGGAGCGCGCGACTAGGTCCCGCGGGAAGCAGCCCTACGTATCAGGATTGGCCGAGAATGCAGTTTCCCCGCCCATTCCGCCGTTCGGTGAGCTCCGGTTGGCCAATGTTGGCGCGAAGGTGCGCGAGCCGGCCCTCACGCAGGGACCGCAGGAAACAATAGAGGCCGCGCGCGCAGAGCGAGCGCCCGCAGCCTCCCGGCCCCTCCCACGTCGTTCGGCCCCAGGGTCCTCCTGGCTCTCCTGCCGCCATGGCTGACAAGGAAGGTGAGGGTGCCGGGGGCGTCCCAGGAGGGCGGGAGGTGCCAGGACTGTGTCTCGGCCTGCACACGGCCTAGTAGGGAGGCAGGCCCGGCGCGGCCGAGCGTAGCCCTAATACCGCAGGCGTGGGGAGGGAGCTCCTGGCAGGATGGGCCAACGGCGCCCCAGTGGCTCAGGAGCGGATGCGCAATGCCTCTGGGTGAAGCCGGCGGCGGGGCCCCGGCGGCCGTGAGCCCCCCGAGCTCCCTGTGGTCGGCCCGCGCCGCCCTCACCCCACGTCTGGTGCGCGGCCCCTCGCCGGTCCTGTGGACTTTACGTGCGGTAGCGCGCGTCGAAGGCCCAGCCCCATAGTCTCCACGGGTAGCGGACTTCTGGCCCGCGAAGATGGGCAGCGGTGGCGGTGCTGCGCCTGGGGAGATGAGATAAATTCTCTCCTTTCAGAGTTAGAACGAAGAAGCTGTACGGGTGGCTTAGGAGAAATTTACTCAGTTCCGTTTCTGTAAGCTAACTTGATTTGGTTTTAAAAATTTTAGCAGCTTTTGACGACGCAGTGGAAGAACGTGTGATCAACGAGGAGTACAAAATATGGAAAAAGAACACGCCTTTTCTTTACGATTTGGTGATGACCCATGCTCTAGAGTGGCCCAGCCTAACTGCACAGTGGCTTCCAGATGTAACCAGGTGATGTGAATCTTGAATGTTACTTTGCTGTCTCTTCAGTGTAGATTTTTCACGGTCGTCAGAGCACGAATTAAAGCCTGTTAGTGACATTTTTTTCCCTAGGCCAAAAAGAAATTCAGAATGTAAAATTTTTTTGTAGTTTGCCTGGCAAGAGAGATTATGATGGTGTTGGGTTTTTCTCTGATAGTGAATTGAATAGCTATGTTACGACTATAGTTAACCAAATAATGTGGAACATGTCAGCCTTCACAAAGTATTCTGAATCCAGTTCATTCAGCAAAACACATTTGAATTCCCACAGACCTTTGCAGTAGCTAGTTAATACAAAGATAAATATGAGACCTGCTTTCAAGGAGCACGTTGTCTAGTTGAAGAGGCAGATAACAACTAGTAATATAGTTATGTGTGATGAGTATAATTACATAGATAGAGTACTTAGGAAACACCTGAAGAAGGCTGAAGGGGTTGAGGCCCTGAGTACCATCCATGGCACCAAACAAGACACCTGAGCCTGGCATGGTGGCATGTGCCTCTAATCATAGCTACTCTGGAGGCTGAGGCTGTGTCAGAAGGTTCCAAGTTGCCAGCTGCGACAACTTAGACCCTATCTCAGAATAAAAAGGGTGGAGGGAGCCCGGGATTTAGCTCAGTGGTTCCGCCCCCTGTCTCGCAAGCACAGGGTCCCAAGTTTGATTCCCGATACCAAAATAAAACCAAAAACACAGGGTCCCAAGTTTGATTCCCGATACCAAAATAAAACCAAAAATGAAACAAAAAGGGTAGAGAATGTGGCTTAGTGGTAGAGTGCTTGCCTAGCAAACCCCTAGGTTCAATCCCCAATACAGAGGGGGAAAACAAAAATCTGAAGGTGTCATTGTATGGTTTTCACATATGGAAGTTGGGTATAGTGAGTACATACATTCCTTACACATAGATAAATAGCTTACCTCTAATAGAGGGGACAGCATGTCATCTTACTGAGCTTAAGTTAACATAGGCACTATTAGGTTCCACATATCAGTGTATATAAATTAATTATAATTACCACTAGCGTGCAGAAAAAAATAATTGAAACAAGGAAGGTGTGCCTCCACATGGAGCATCATGATTAACTTCCAGAAGTGACAATGGAAAGATGAAGGTGAATAAATTTTTTGGTTGTTTTGTTGTTACTGTTGAGACACGATCTTGTTAAGTCACTAAGTTGCCAGGCTAGACTCAAACTTGGTGATCCTCCTGTCATTAGACAGTCTGAGGAGGTTCCTAAAACTAATATAAGGAACTTAATTCACCTTATCCAGAGAATAGATTTGCTGACTGCCATCAGAGAAAAAGAATTTTTGGGACTAGTCAAATAAGAGACATGGGAAAGTACACACTCAAAGAAATACAGTGTGCAGGCCCTCAAGAGAGAAAGATGTCTTATTTTTTGAGGGTAATGGTGTTTTTTTGTTTTGTTTTATTTTGCTTTTGGTACCGGGCATTGAACTCAGGACCTTGCACTTGTGAGGCAGGTGAGAGATGCCATTGAGGTAAATCCCCAGCTCTGATGTTTTATTTTTTGAAACAGGGAACATTCATGCTTTTCTTGAGGTGGAAACCCAGGGAAAAGGTGGCTCACCCCCTAGAAGGGTACTAGCCTGTTCTACAAGTATGGACCTAGTTTTTTGTTTTTAGATAGGCATTTTAAATATTTGGATTCTCTCAACCTGTGAACCCATTCCTTTATCTTAGGATCAATTCCTGTTCTTTACTTTCTCAGTTAAGGCAATTTATAGACTTTCACTACTCCTGAGGAATTTTGGATGTGATGGGTCTAGAAGGAATGCTGCTTAATTAACTGCTGGGAATGCTGATCACCTTTGCACCTGAAAGTTGCAATCTTTTTAAAAGTGTAATTTTTTAGTTTTGAGTCTCCTGTTTCCTTCCTACTTCCAATTCTTCTGTCTTAGGTCATTCCTGTCTCAGCCTATCATAGTGCTAGAATATGTATCAATCACCATATCCAGCTAGATGATATTAATACAGAATTCAGCAGAATCAGCCTGCCTGTTGGACAAAATGTTTCTTATTCAAAATAACATTCAAGCTGGATGTGGCGGCATATTCATGTTATCCCAGAGGCTGATGCAGGAGATCACCAATGAGTTCCAGGCCAGCCTGGGATACATAGTGAGTTGTAGACCAGCTTGAACTACATAATGAGACCCTGTCTCAAAACACAAAATCAAAATAACATTCAAAAGTAATGTTGTATAATACCTTCAAAATTCAAAGTTAAGATATTTACAGAATGTGAATAAAAATCTTATTAGATTATGATTCAGTTCAACAATAGAAATTTGACTTTTTGGGCTGGGGATTTAGCTCAGTGATTCTGCTGCCCGCCTTGCAAGTGCAAGGTCCCAAGTTCAATCCCTCGTTTTTCCGGACCTTGCGCTTGCAAGGCAGGTGGCGGAACCACTGAGCTAAATCCCCAGCCCTGACATAAATTTTTTAAGAAAGGTTTTACTAACTTCACAGTGGCATAAATCTATTCTATGGATGTTATACAAAGCTGTGGCAAATACCTAGGAGTTTAGAATCAGAAGCTTCATCATGATCATGAACTCTCACATTCAGCTAGGGGCCGGGGATTGAGCTCAGTGGTTCCAGCGGGTGCCTCGCAAGCGCAGGGTCCCGAGTTTGATCCCTGGTACCAAAAACATTCAGCTGATCATCAGTCATCAGAGATGCTTGGGGCATTCAAGATTAAGAGGAATCATCCCCTTGCCCCCACCTCTGGGTGCCTGGGATTGAACCCAGGGCCTCTCGACTGAGTTATGTACCCAGTCCACCACCCATTTTTTTTTTTTTTTTAAGGCATGGGAAGGATTTATTAGAGTGCAGGCCTAAGAGAGGTGCACAACAATTTGGAGCTGTGAATATTTATGTGTTTTTGGCAGTGGAAATCTGGATTTTGTCAATCTATAGTCTTGTTCTTAGTTTAGGAGGTGGGAGAGGATGGCCTACCCACAGAAAAATAATGGTCTTTTTTTTAAAAAAAAAAAAAATGGCTGGGGATTTAGCTCAGTGGCCCTGCACCTGCCTCACAAGCACAAGCTTCTGAGTTCGATCCCCAGTACCAAAAAAAAAAATAGTAGTCTTCATAGGAGAAACCCCATTTTGCTGGGCCTGATGGCACACATCTGTAGTCCCAGCACTTGGGAGCCTCTGGCAGGAGGGTCAAGGTGAGTTCAAGGCCTTAACTACATAGCGAGACACTGTCTCTAAAACCAAAAGAAATCAAATTGTATTAGGCAACATAATCAGCTAAAAGTTGGGAAACGGATTGTTGTGCTTTCCAAGGTTCTGATTCGGTAGATGTGGAATAGATCTGAGAATTTGCATTGCTTTTTTTGTTTGAGACAGGGTCTCACTATATATCTATATAGTTCACACTGACCTTGAATTTGTGATCCTCCTGCCTCAGTCCAAGTGCTGGGATTGCAGGCATGTGAGCCAAGCCCAGCAAAAATTTTCATTTCTAACAAGTTCCCAGATGATGTTAATGCTGTTGGTCCAGGGACCACACTTGAAGAACCTCTGCTTTATATATAGATAGATTAATCATTCTGAGGAAACACACACCGTGTTAAGCTCAGAAATATTCCAGGATTCCTTGTTTCTACAGTAGAGAATCTCAAACTGGCATTCGAGACCCTACAGAAGACGAGTATGGTAGCACATTTCTGTGATCCCACCACTTGGGAGGTTGAGGCAGGGAGACTGCCACAAATTCAAGGCCAGCGTGAACTACATAGCAAGATCCTGTCTCAACCAAAAAAAAATGCTGGGGATGGTGGCGCACACCTGTAGTTCCAGCACACAAGAGACTGAGAGTCAAGATGCTTCGAGATTGAGGCCAGCCTGGGCTACGTAGGAAGGTACACAAAAAAGACACTGAAGAGTGTTTTTAATCTGTTTTCTATGCTCTCCATTGCTTTCCCAAATCCAGTTATTTTATGATTTTAATTCCAGTTCTGTTACTTAGTAGTTGTGTGATCTTAGGCAGATTACTTATTTTCCTAAACCTCAGGTATCTTCATTTTCAAATGGGAATTCTTCATAGTGGTGGGATTTTTGTTTTTCATTTTTGAGACAGGGTCTTGCTCTGTAGCCCAGGCTGGCTCCTACTGCCTCACCCTCCCTAGTGTTGGGATTACAGATGTGCACCATTCTGCCTGACCATAGTGTTATGGTGTTGCCATTGGGGGATTTTTATGTTTTTATAGGGGAGGGGTTGAGATAGGGTCTTGCCAAGTTGCCCAGATGGGTTCAAATTTGTGATGATCGTGCCTTGGCCTCCCAAAGTGCTAGGATTGCAGGTATGTGCTACCATGCCCATAGTTGGGGTTTGTTTTTGTTTTATTTTTTCACTGTGTAACCCCCCCACTGGCCTCAAACTCATGATGATCCTCCTGCTTCAGCCTCTTGAGTGCTGGCAGGAGTGTACCACCACACCTGTAGTTATAAGTGGCTAACATGCTGTCTGTTATTTTTGAGACCTGCTTAGGTCTTACCCCTTCATGAATGCTTTTTTTTTTTGGTACTGGGTATCAAACTCGGGTCCTTGCACTTGGGCAGCAGGCAGCAAAACCACTGAGCTAAATCCCCGGCTCCTTGAATGCTTTCTTAATTACAGAAGTAATCTTTCTTAATCTAAACATTTTTATTTTATCTTCATACCTTATATTTATATATGTCATACATTATTTTTCATACATTGTATATACATTATATATTCATACATATATGTTGCCTAATATTAGTATTTGTGGACATGACTAATGCCTTATGGCTTTCTGAGGTCAAGAATCATGTCTTAATCATCTTTGTGCTCTGACAGCATTTGGAACAGTGTATCCATTGATGAGGTACTTAGTGATATGTCTGAACAATTAGCATACCTAACATCCTTCCCCTCCCCTCCCCTCCCCTCCCTGCTCCTCCCCTCCCCGATGGGAATTAAACCCAGAGCCTGGCAGATGCTCTTATCACTGAACTACACCCCCAGCCCCTCCTTTCCCTTTTAACAGAGGTTCTAGTAGTCAAAAATATTACTGTATTTTGCAGTTGTTTTACTTGTAACCCTTTGTAAAGAATGCATAGCTAATCCACCTTTTATTCCATTAAACTTATTTTCCACAGTAATTTGTTTTGGTGGTGGTGATGGTGGTGGTGGTGGTATTGGTATTAGTATTAGAGATTGTACTCAGCATCTTGTGCATGCTAGGCAAGCACCCAGTCAAATGCCACCACTACCACCTTCCTTTGAGCTACATCCCAAGTCCTTTTATTATTTAAATTTTATTTCATTTTATCCCCAACCCCCTCCCCTCCTATTATTATTTTGAGACAGTCTCACTAAGTTGCCCGGATGGAAATTCAACATGCATTCTTCCTGTCTTTATTTTTTGAGATAGGGTCTTGCTAAGTTGGCCAGCCTTCCCTCACAATTGTGATCCTTCTCCCTTGTCCTCCCAATTAGCTGAGATGACAGGCATGTGCCATTATACTAGGCTTGTAATTCTGCATTCTTGACCAAGTTAAAAAATACAAAAAGTACTATATATTTCTTTCTGTACAGTACTTGGCCCTTAGAAGTAGAAAATAGGTCCCTTGGTGACTATCCTCTCAAAATCTGTGGTTGTAATGATTATGTGTTCTCTCTTCGTTTTACTAATTTGAATAGTGACCATTTGTTGCTATTACAGACCAGAAGGGAAAGATTTCAGCATTCATCGACTTGTCCTGGGCACACACACATCGGATGAACAAAACCACCTTGTGATAGCCAGCGTTCAGCTCCCTAACGATGATGCCCAGTTTGATGCATCACACTATGACAGTGAAAAAGGAGGTATGTATCTTAAAGGTGAAAGTTTGTTTGTTTGTTTGGTACCCAGGGATCAAACTCAGGACCTTGCACTTGCAAGGCAGGTAGTGGCACTGAGCTAAATCCCCAACAAGATGAAAGATTTTTTGATATATGGGTGATATCCTTTATCTCTTTGAATTATTATAAAAGAACTAATTTGATAAGGTAGCCTTATCAAGAAAACTTGAGGAAGCTGAGTTTGCATTGTAGGAGAAATACTTAACATGTACTTGGTTCTATACCTTTGCTGTATGATACTAAAGTGACAATGAAGGGATTTCTACAATTGAAAGCAAAAGTCTTCTGTGCATTATTGCTGTGCATTCTCATCACATATTGCCTCTAGGGAACCTGAAACTGGTTTGTGGATATAAATCTTACATATATTTATATATAAAATACAGGTATACATAGGCCATATAAACAGGATATTTGTGGTATTACAAGTTCTTTGGAAGAAGAAAAAGAGAAAGAAGCTTTGAAGGTTTTAGAGGGGTAACTATCTATCTATCTATTTATTTATTTATTGGAGCCTGGTTCTCACTGTGTAGCTCAGGCTGGACTCAAAATCACTGTAGTTCTCCTGCCTCAACCTCCTGAGTGCTGGGATTACAGGGATGTGACACCATGCCAGGCTAGAGGGGCAAGTTTTTTTGTTTTGTTTTGTTTTGGTACCGGAGATCAGACTTGGGACCTTGCACTTGCCAGGCAGGCGCTATGCCATTGAGCTAAATCCTCCACCTCAGGGGCAACAATTTCTAAGAGTTCAAAAATGCTGGCTTAAGTTGCCCTTTCCAGACCCCCCCACCCCTGTACCAGGAATCAAACTCAGGACTTTGTGCTTGCCAGGCAGGCAAGCCACTGAGCTACATCCCTGGCCCACCCTTTCCAGACTTAAAAATGGTAGAAATGACTTGATCATGGCACTTGCTATGTACATAAAAATTAAATTGCAATGAGCTGCCAGGCTTGGTGGCACATGCCTTAATCCCAGCACTCAGGGAGGCTGAGGAGGAGGATAACTGCAAGTTCAAGGCCAGCCTGGGCTATACAGTGAGTTTAAGGCCAACCTGAACTACATAGCAAGACCCCGTCTAAAAAAATTATTGCCCTCAAACTCAGATTATCAAAAGGTAGAAAATCCTTCATTACTAAGATATTTCCTAAGATTTCAGTTGATCTTTCCACACTTAGTCTAATATGTTACTGAATACAGTATAAGTTCTTAGGATTCAGACCAGCAAACATGATTTTATATCAGTTTCTCAGGTGTGTATGATACTGTTTTGGTTTTGGGGTTTTTTTTGTTTTTGTGTGTGTGTGTGGTACCGGGTATCGAACTCAGGACCTTGTGCTTACAAGGCAGGTACCGTGCCATTGAGCTAAATCCCCAGCCCATGTATGTATGTATGATCTTTGGAAATTCATTCCTCTGGGTAGTCATCTGTGATACGAGAGAAAGAACACTGAGTCAGAAAATTGGAGCTAGAAACTAGCTGTATGGTTTTGAGCCCAGTGTCTGTTTTGTTAAATGAAAAAAAAATTGTCTTTAAATAGAATTTGTGTATGTGTTGGCACAAAATATACTCTGGCAGTAATGTAATAAATTTATATATATTTTCAACAATGCCAAAGACCCTTCTCTCTATAAACCTGTCTCATGGAGATATAAAACAATCCATTACTTTTATAAAGGATTCATCCTGTAAATTGGATTACTCATTCAACAAATATGTTGAGTTCTTCCTGTATGTAAGTGTTATTCCCCTGGTACTGGGGATATGGTACAGAATATGCAACATGGGTTCATAATTTGCTTTTTCTGACATAATGTCTCTTGAACATGTATCTAAGTAAGTATATGAAGACCTGCCTCGTTCAGTCACTATATAGTATATCATAACTAATTATCTGTTACCAATTTGCATTTCAGTGGTTCCCAACTATCAGTGGAATTCTGGGTCAAGGGGCTAAGACCTTTTGCTTTTTTTTTTAGATAGGTTCTCACTCTAATTCAGGCTGGTCTTGAACTCATCATTTACCCCAGACTGGCCTCAGGCTCAGGGTGATCCTCCTGCCTCAGCCTCCTGAGTGCTAGGATTACAGGTGTATATCACCACACCCACCCAGGACCATTTTAAAATAAAATTGATATTGCTAAATTTCCCTAAAATTCACAGTCCCACTTCCCTGCACCTTAGCAAACACTAAATTTATTTACCTTATTTGTTTGGGGGGTTGTTTTGTTTTCATTTGTTTGTTTGTGACACCATTTTGCTGCCGTTCATTTTGCAGCAGTCCTCCAGGCACAACCTCCTGGAGTGCTGGAATTATAAGCATGTGCCACCACACCCAGCCCTTACAGTTTTTAGAGACAGTTTTATTATGTCCTTCAGGCTGGCCTCCAACTTGCAGTGATCCTCTTGCCTCAGCCTCCCAAATCCTGGAATTATAGGCATGTGCCACCATGCCAGAGTTTGTTTTGTGGGTTTGTTGTTGTTGTTGTTGTTGTTGTTGCTGCTGCTGCTGTTGCTCTTGTTGAGGTTTTTTTGTTTTTATTTTGAGATTCTCACTATGTAGTCTAGGCTGGCCTTGGACTCTAGATATTTCCTCCTCAGCCTCTCAAGACCTAAAATTGCAGGCAGATTAAATATTGGATCAAATAGCATTATTTAAAAGCTATAAATTTTAAATTAACTTTCTTCTAATACTTTCAAGGTTTCATGTCATTTTTTAAGTTGGGCCTTCCCAATCCAAGATTTCCAGATGCTAATCGTTGTTTTCTAGTACTTTATTTTGAATCTTAGGTATGGAATAGAAATCCAAGCCTTTGGTGGGGGCATGGACAGTGCTGGGAATGGAACCCAGGCCCTCACAAATGCTAGGCACCCACTCAACCACTAACTACATCCTAGCCCACAATTTTTTTCAATGCCATTTATTAATTTTTTCTTGCTGGTTTGAAATGGCATCTTTTGTTTTGTTGAAATAGCGTCTCACTATATAGTTCAGGCTGACCTCAAACTCACAGCAATCTTCTTGCCTCATCCTCCTGAGTGCTGGGATTACAAGCATGTGTCACCATACCTAGCTGGCAAATAGCATCTTTTAATATATATACCCAAGGGCCAGGGATTTAGCTCAGTAGTTTTGCACCTGCTGTGCAAGTGCAAGGACCCGAGTTCGATCCCTGGTACCAAAAAACAAACACAACAATATATATACCCAAATCTTTTTCTGGTAATAAAGATTTTTTGCTTGTTGTTTTGTTTTTTGCAGTACTGGAGAGTACACTTGGAATTCTGTCACTTGAGCTTCCCCCCACCCCTTGTTTGTGGTTGGTGGTGGTGGTGGTGGTGTTCTGGTGGTTTTTTTGGTTTTGGGGTGGTTTGTTTGTTTTGGGGTACTGGAGATCTAACTCAGACAGTGCGCTTTGAGGCAGGTTCGGTGCCACTGAGCTAAATCCCCAGCCCCCATGGGTGTTTTTGTTTCTGAGACAGGGTCTCACTGTGTAGTTTAGGCTGAACTCGGACTCTAAGAGATCCTCTTGCCTCAGCATCCAGAGAGAATCACCTTATTTAGTCCTCACAGGGAAACATACTTGGATATGATAAACTTATCCAATCCCCACAGTTAGTTTATCAACTTCTAATCTTCCTCTTCTCTTTTATTCCTCCATGCCAAAAAATCTTTTAGCTGGACATGGTGGCATATGCCTGTAATCCAAGGGTACTGAGGCAAGAGGATTACCTTGAGTTCAAGGCCAGCCTGAACTACATAGTGAGATCCTGTCTCAACCCCCACACAAACACAGAAATCTTTTTCAGATCAGTGTATAGGCTTAGTACTTAAAGAAAAGAGGAGGGCTGGGGATTTACCTCAGTGGTGCCACACCTGCCTCACAAGCACAAAGTCCTGGCTGGGAATTTAGCTCAGTGGTTCCAGCACCTGCCTTTCAAGCGCAAGATCCCGAGTTTGATCTCCAGTACCAGAAACAAAACAAACAAGCACAAAGTCCTGAGTTTGATCTTCGGTGCAGGGGAGTGCTGCTTCCATATGATTTTGTTATTGGGTTGCTCTTCTCTCCTTCTGTGGTTACATTACAGATTCTTTTTGTCTCAAAGAATTGAAGGAAAAGCAAAAATAGTGGCAAATTTTTTTTGAAAACGTAAAATGAAGTAAAGAGTGAAGGAGAAACTGGCTCTGTGGAGTGAGCCTGGGCCAGGTAAAAGAAGAAAAGGGAAGATAAAAGTATACCCTGGAGGAAGCAGGGTGGGCTGTGGTGAGGAAAGCCATGATAGCAAATTCTTCTTTGCATCACTGTCCTGTACTGTCCAGATCTTGAGGAAACTCACAAGAGCTTCTATGTACTGGTCCTGAGAGGGTGGTGCTGGGATCCCATGCCTCAGGCTGACTTCAGGTCTAAGTCATTCTATTAAAAACCTGCCGGGGGGGGGGGGGGGCTGGGGATTTAGCTCACTGGTGCCGCCACCTGCCTTGAAAGAGCAGAGTCCCGAGTTTGATCCCCAGTACCAAAAGAAAAAAACAAAAATCCTGCTGGGGTTCTTGCAGGGCTTTGGAAAATGTTCTGTGCATGTATGTTTTCCAGGATCTTGTAATTAATGCATCTCACCTCCTTCCCAGATGAAATAATTTGGACAGTTGACTCAGGATGTTAGAAGTCACTTGTAGTTTTAAAAGGTTTATGTACTCAAACAGTAGCTCTGTGGTAGATAATCAGGATGCTTGGATACTTTGTGGTAATAGTATTGATTGGAAAGGATACCAAAATGTCTTCTGGGTGCTGGAAATATTTTGGTCTGAATGGATTCCTTTTGTGAATACATAAGTAAGAATTCATTATTTGTGCTCGCTTCGGCAGCACATATACTAAAAAATTCATTAAACTACAGAGATTTGTGCACTTACAGTACATTACACCTCAAGATTTTAGTAGTGTCTTTTATGTGGGGAGAAGCAAACAGATTAGAAAGATAGTTGGACTTTGGCTTTCATTCAGTTTATTATACATTGATAACCAGTGTGCTGTTGGCTTTTCACATACCAGCTTCAACCGAGGGATCCATAATTATATTTTCGATAGGGCTGGGTACTATAGCTCATTGCTAGAATGCTTGCCTAGTATGCTCAAGCCCCTGGTTTCAGTTACCAGCATGGAGGAGAGGTGGGAAGTGGAGGAGAGATAAATCGTAGCCTGTATTAAAATAGTTTTACTCAGAACAATAGTATATGCCCATAATCCTAGCACAAAGAGGCTGAGGCAGGAGAATCATACAGTCCCACCTAGGCAATTTAAACCCTGTCTCAAAATTAAAGCTGTGGGAATGTAGCTCAGTGTGTAGAGTGCCCCTGAGTACAAGCCCCAATGCCAAAATAAAAAAAATTTTCTTAACTACGTTTTATAGTTAAGGGGGCCTGTGTTTAATATATGTCCAACACTAAAATAATCCCTGTTACATAATGATTACCCATGCTGCCCTCTGTTGCTTTTCCCATGTATATAGTAGTGCTTCTTTTAGTGCAGTTACTCATAGGAAGGTTCATAGTCATGTATAGTTGTGTACTATACTTAGCACCATGTAAACACTGAAAGACCTTGAGATCATGTATCATATTATGCCTTGTTTTGTTTTTGTGCTGGGGATCAAACTTCGGGACCTTGTGCTTGCAAGGCAGGTGCCAGAACCACTGAGCTAAATCCCCAGCCCTATGCCTTTTTTTTTCTTTTTAACATCGTGGAGTTCTAGGGGAAACTAACTTAATGTATTATTTTTTTCTTTCCTTTAGAGCCTATGTTAAATTTTTATTTTTAGGCTTTTAACCTATTTAAGATATTTGGCTTCAACTTACAAAGTTAATTTGAAGTTGAAGATTACCCAGTTGCCAACAGTTTTACCCATTTACATCTTTGCTTTCTAAAAAGCCTTGTCTTTCAAAGAGTAACACTTATGCAACAATACTGCTGACTGGAGTAGCTTCATTTTACTTTTGCATCTTTTTTGCTTTATGAATAAGGTATTTGAGGCTCAGAAAAGTTCACCTAAGTCACTAAACCAAGAAGTGATAGTAGAGCTACTTATGCCCAAGTCTGACTCTTAGAAGCTTTTTTACTTTATGCAGCCTTCTGTAATTCTTCAACTGGTCAGTAACTACTGTATTTATTTATATATTCTTTTGTCAAGATTCATATAATCCAAGATGTTACAATACTAAAGCTAGGGATGGTGGCATAAACCTGTGATCCTAGTACTTGGGAGGCTGAGGCAGGAGGATTGCCATGAGTTCAAGGCCAGCCTGGACTACAGAGTTGCCACAACCCGAGTTGGGTCCAACCTTCATGGCGTAGGGTCTGAAGCTGGGGAGAGCAGTGGGAGATGAAGAAAACTGAAAAACAAGAAAGAAGGATACATGCCAGGATTATGCTTGAAAGCTAGGAACAGGTGGAGCCATAGCCTGTTGGGACCTAATGGCTGCCTAGAGTCCAAAGTGCTCTTTATTTATAGTGTAAGGGGGCCGGGGATTTGGCTCAGTGGTTCTGCCACCTGCCTCACAGGCACAAGGTCCTGAGTTCGATCGCCGGTACCCAAAAGTAAAGGGTATTTATAGTGTAAGAAAAGCAGGAAGAAAAGGCGGGGTCTTGTGATAGGGCATGCATGTGCAGAAAGGGAACAAGGAAGGACACATAATGTAACTGTCTCCTGGGGCTGTGGCATCCAGGGTCTGCAATCGTAGTCAAGCAGACACAGTTTAGTCTGTGGAGGAGAAAGGGAGTAGAGATTAGGCGAAGGGCCATCTTCAGGCTCAGCCCGAAGCGTGCACGAAGTGAGTTCAAAGACCCTCCCTGTCTTTTTTTTTTTTTTTTAATTACATAATCACAAATTTATTGCTATACTTTTTCTTTTGGTTTTTTTTTGTGGTTTTTTGTGTGGGTTTTTTTGGTACCAGGGATCGAACTCGGGTCTTTGCACTTGCAAGACAGGCAGCAGAACCACTGAGCTAAATCCCTGACCCTACTTTTTCTTTTTTTAAGCATAGTACTAAGGATTGAATGCAGAACCTCCACACTGATGTATCCCCAGTTTGTGTGCCGCTGCCTGCACACGCAGGTGCGGCGCCCCCCCCCCCCCGCCTTTTTTTTGAAACAAGAGTTGAACTACTTTGTTCAAGCTGGGCTGGAACTTAACGATTCTCCAGCCTCAACCTCCCAGATTACTGGAATTACAGGCATCCTGTGTGACCAACTTTGTTAAACATTTTATATGATGCATGTAATAGTCAAATGTGAATGAAAAGGACTTTTGTCTAATCCTTGCCTATCTGGTTTATTTCATCCAAGGGCTGAAATTGATTAAAATCAATTCAATTGCTGATTGAATTAATTGGCAAATGTGAGTACCAATGAAAAAAATGGACCTAGCTATTGTGGTTCTGTTTTTCCTCACTGAACTGAGAGATACGGTATAGGAAGAAGACACTATGGCAATAATAGTCATTAAAAGAGTAACTTGCGGGCCAGGGATTTAGCTCAGTGATTTCGCCGCCTGCTGTGCAAGCGCAAGGACCTGAGTTCGATCCCTGGTATCAAAAAAAAAGTAACTTGAGTTTTACTTATTCAGCATACGTACTTTAAGATTTTTAAAACTTGCTGAGAATCTCCTTTTAAGTGAATTTGTAGTCTTCCTTAATTTTCAAGAGTAATGTATTTATTAGATACTTAACTATGTACCTGGAATTGAAGGGGTGTGCAAGCACATTATCGTGCTAACAAGTGTATATAGATTACACCACTTTGCTGATAAAACGCCATGACATGTCCTTATATACTGAGTGACTCACTGACAATACTTGTTTTACCCTCATTTGAAATTTGTCTTATTTACAGAATTTGGAGGTTTTGGCTCCGTTAGTGGGAAAATTGAAATAGAAATCAAGATCAACCATGAAGGAGAAGTAAACAGGGCCCGTTATATGCCCCAGAACCCTTGCATCATTGCAACAAAGACTCCATCCAGTGATGTTCTTGTTTTTGACTATACAAAGCATCCTTCTAAACCAGGTACTTCCCCTTTTCTAGACAAGTACAAGTTCTAATTCCAAGTTTAAATTGCTTGTTGTTTGTATAATTTAACAGCTTTGTGATTTATATTGGTATGTGGGTATTTTGATGATTTTTCACTGGGGTGAAAACATGTTTTTTATATAGAGAAGAATAAATGTACATTTGGTCATAGTGGGTACTCTATTGTGCGTATATATAAAGAACTTTAGACATGATAAACGGTACCATCTGCTTTTAGTAGACCCAAGTCTTGATGTATTTGTTAACTTTGCAGACCCCTCTGGAGAGTGCAACCCAGACTTGCGTCTCCGTGGACATCAGAAGGAAGGCTACGGGCTTTCTTGGAACCCAAATCTCAGTGGGCACTTACTTAGTGCTTCAGATGACCATGTGCGTATCCTAATTTTGAAGCAGATCTGTACTAGTTACCACTTGGTTTCCTTTTTTGAATGTGTGGGGAAGTGAGAATCTTTTATATAATGGTTAATTTTACATTTAAGACCATCTGCCTATGGGACATCAGTGCTGTTCCAAAGGAAGGAAAGGTGGTGGATGCGAAGACCATCTTTACAGGCCATACAGCAGTAGTAGAAGATGTTTCCTGGCATCTGCTCCATGAGTCTCTGTTTGGGTCAGTTGCTGATGACCAGAAACTTATGATGTGAGTAGAGCGCATTACTATTTACTTTTTAGCCACATACAGGTTTTATATTTAGTCACCAATTTAAGCTTCTTTTTTTTTTTTAAAGTTGGGATACTCGGTCAAACAACACTTCCAAACCAAGCCACTCAGTTGATGCTCACACTGCTGAAGTGAACTGCCTCTCTTTCAATCCTTATAGTGAATTCATTCTTGCCACAGGATCAGCTGACAAGGTCAGTTTGGTTTATTTTAAGAGAATATATAGGGTGAGTTTATGTAGCGTCTTTTTTTCTTTTTTGGTACTGGGGATCGAACTCGGGTCCTTGCGCTTGCACAGCAGGCGGAGAAACCACTGAGCTAAACCCCTGGCCCAATAAGGTTAAGGGTTTTTTTGGTACCAGGAATCAAACTCGGAACCTTGCACTTGCGAGGCAGACAGCGGAACCACTGAGCTAAATCCCTGGCCCTATGTAGCGTCTTTTAAAGATACAGAGATTTTTAGTGAGTTTTATCTTTCTCAAAAATTTACTGGTCTCTTTCCTTTTGTTGTACATAGACTGTTGCTTTGTGGGATCTAAGAAATCTGAAACTTAAATTGCATTCCTTTGAATCACATAAGGATGAAATATTCCAGGTAGGAGAAAATTCTGCTTGCTTGTTATTTTGGTTTGGTTTGGTTTTTTGTTTTTTAAACCTGGTTGCGTAAGTGGGCCCACTTGTGTTTTGTTCATGGCTAAAAATAATAGGAATCTTTATGCCTATGTAATCTCAGGGAACTGGAATTTTTTTCCTTTGTTGTTTCTTTTCTTTCTCAAACTGGTCATTGGCCACAATATTCTTGGAATGTTGAGAAAACTAATGCCTAATTTAATGTATCAGCTTTGCTTCTGACTCTCACTTGTTTCTTCCTTTATTTCCGTTTCTTCCTCATTTATAGTTTGCCACATCTTTTGGTGTCTCAGTACAAGCCTAAAACTGCTGCCAGGTGTGGTGGTGCATGCCTGTAATCCCAGCCCTTTGGAGACTGAGGCAGGAGGATTGCCACAAGTTTAAGACCAGCCAGAACTACATAGTGAGACCCTGACTGAAAAACTTTTAAAAAAAAAACAAACTTAAGGGGCCGGGGATTTAGCTCAGTTGTTCTGCCGCCTACCTGGCAAGCACAAGGTCCCGAGTTCAATCCCTGGTACCAAAAAAAAAAAACTTTAAAACTACTGGCAGGGCTGGGATTTAGCTCAGTGGTTTCGCCGCCTGCTGCGCAAGCACAAGGATCCGAGTTCAATCCCTGGTACCCCCAAAAAAACCTACTGGCAACATGTTTTCTGCTTCATCCAGTTAAGCTTTCTTATAGTGCAAAAAGCCTTCTGACTGAATTCAAGAAATAATTGTTCAAGGCTTGTTGATTAGGCGCTGTGAGGAACACATTGTATAGTATTTGCTGTTAAAGAGTTCAAAATTTCATCATAAATAAAAGGCCTATTTAGAAATTATCACAGTAGGGCCGGGGATTTAGCTCAGTGGTGCTGCCGCCTGCCTCAAAAGCTCAGGGTCCGTCCTCAGTTTTATCCCCAGGACCAAAAAAAAAAAAATTATCACAGTAAAAAATTATCAAGTGTTAACAGATCTGAAAGTGGTCAAGATTAATTCTGGTGGATGAATGTGGCATCTAAATTGTGCTTTATATGAGCCATACTGCTAAACGATTAGTCTCTTCTACTCAAGCCTGCTTCAAAGAACATTATGTCTTTGCCTGTGTCTTTGTTCTTTGTCCTTGCCTAAAGATTATCCAAATTCTTCCCTAACTACTGGTCAGTAATCCCCTCTTCTCCTTATCATGACCAACACTTGCTTACCAAAGAGTAACGGAATATGTGATTGTTACTTGTATATAGTTATCTTTTGCCTCTTTAATAACATTGTATGAAATTTTGTTGGGGGGTTGCTGAGTGCATAATTGAATCCAGGGCGTTCTATGCAAGCACTCTACCACTAAGTTTCATCTCTTAGTCCCACAAGGAGTCATTTTTAGCCTTATTTGTATGTAGCATATAATTCATAATAACATGAAAAAATAAGTATGTATGTCATCTGTATTTTAGGTCATCTATAGTCTTAGGTCAGAATTGGATTGTGCTTGACCAGAGACCAGAATTAAGACATTAAGAAGCCAGGTGTGGTAGTACACACTTGCAATCCCAGCAGTCTGGGAGTGTGAGGCAAGAGGATTTCAAGGTCAAGCCCATCTTGGCAATTTAGTGAGGCTTTGTCTCAAAAAGGGCAGAGATATACCTTGGTGTGAAGGCCCTGAATTCAGTTGCCAGTATTGGGGGGGTGGCGTGGCATGGCATTAAGAATAGTTAAGATGTAGGGGCCGGGGATTTAGCTCAGTGGTTCCGCCACCTGCCTTGCAAGCAGAAGGATCCGAGTTTGATCCCCGGTACCAAAAAAGAATAGTTAAGATGTGATTTTCAAAAATGTAAGATGAAGTGGAACAGAAGTTGATTTCTCTTGTTTCTTCCATCTATTTTGACTTTAGTGATGGATTATTTCATAAAATGAATATCCTTGCTGTCAGTTTTAATTGTGTATGGTACTTTAACCACTCCCCTCCCTCTCCCATACAAGACTGAACCCAGGGTCTTCTCACTGAGCGGCATCTCCAACCCCTTTTTTTATTCTTTATTTTGAAACAGAGGCTCACCTAGTTGTGCAGGCTAGGCTCAAACTTGCAATTAGTGCTCCTACCTCAGCTTCCCAGAATGCTACTTTATAACATGTCCCACACCCCACCTGGTTTGGTTTGTTCCCTTTTATTTACTTTTGGATTTGTTTGTTTGGTACTGGGGATCAAACTCAGGACCTTGAGCTTGTGAGGCAGGCACAGCACCACTGAGCTCACTCCCCAGCCCTACTTTTGGTTTTCAGAGGCAGGATCTCCCTATGTAATAGGCTGGCCTCAAAGTCCTACCCCAGCCTCCCAGGTGGAAGCATACACCACCACATCCAGCTTCTAAAATTTTTTAATTGAGTATAATTTTAGATATTTTTTGTTCAATTTTCTGGTTCATGGATTTTGTTTTCTTGCATATGTATAGGTTCAGTGGTCACCTCACAATGAGACTATTCTGGCTTCCAGTGGTACTGATCGCAGACTGAATGTCTGGGATTTAAGGTAAGTCTTATATCATCTACTCTCCTTATGAAGTTATTTTCTTTACACTTTTCAAAGTTAATTACTCAGGGTAAATCTGTCTTGACTTATCTTTTTGTGCTAGTAAAATTGGAGAAGAGCAATCTCCAGAAGATGCAGAAGATGGCCCACCTGAGTTGTTGGTATGTTACAAGCATTGAACCATATTGAAGTAGTCTGTACTTTAACATCCTTTGTCTGTATTTTATATCTGTTTTCTTACCTCTTTCAGTTTATTCATGGTGGTCACACTGCCAAGATATCTGATTTTTCCTGGAATCCCAATGAACCTTGGGTGATTTGTTCTGTATCAGAAGACAATATCATGCAAGTGTGGCAGATGGTAAGTGTTTTGTCATTTATTTGGAGAAGTTAGATAAATGAGACATAGCATCCTTTCTTTATTTTTGTTTTGTTTTTTGAGACAGGGTCTCACTGTTTGGTTCAGGCTGGCCTTGAACTCACTATGTATTCCAGGCTGGCCTTGAACTCTTAACAATCCTCCTGCCTCAGCCTCCCAAGTGCTGGAAGTACAGAGGTGTGCCACATATTTATATACTTCATGAATGCAGTGGATCTTAGTTTACTCTCAGACATAACTTGTGTGCTTATATGCACAGTGCTATTTTCAGCCATCCTTTACATTTATTTGACTGTCCCACTGATTATTTTAAACCCAGCTAAACAAAACTAATTTGTTCCTCCTCATTTCCCTTTTCTACTACTTATTTCCCTGTTTTCTAAGCAGTAATGTCTCCCCAGCTAACCAGACTTGAAAACCATAGTTCTCCATGGGTCTAGGTCTAGTGTACTTACAGATTTCATATTATCTATGAGCAGTATTTCTCCCATATGTATTTACCTTACAGATGCAAAAATATATATCCAAAGGAGATAATATGTCACAGCATGATATAGCCATTTCTCTGTGAACCCTCTTCAGATTTCAAATATATTTCCTAACTCTAAAATTAAATTTTAGGTAATTACCCTTTTTTGAATTTTCACAACACTTAGAATTTAATAAAAATAATATGCATCCAGGCTAGGTGACACTGAAATCCCGGCTACTTGAGAGGCTAAGATAGAATTATAAGTTTGAGGCCAGCCTGGGCAGTTTATCGAAGCCTTTTTAAAAAATAAAAAGGGCTGGGAGGGCCCGGAATTTGGCTCAGTGGTGTGGTTGCTTGCCTCAAAAGTGCAAGGTCCTGAGTTCAATCCCCAGTATCAAAAAAAAAGGGCTGGGAAAATGGCTTATTGCTCCCTGAGTTCAATTCCAAGTAGCTCAGTGGTAGAGTACCTCTGGTTTGATCTGTAGTACTGAAAGAAGAACTAATATATACAAGGCTCTGGGTTCATTTCCTAGTACCAAGAAAAGTTAAGTTGGATTGAAGGTATGGAACAATAGTAGAGGGCACAGTTTATGTGCATGAGGCTCTGGGTTCAATCACCCACACAAAAATAAAACACTATAATCCCTAAGCTGGGCATGATGGTGTGTGCCTATAGTCCCAGAATTTGGGAGGCTGAGGCAGGAGGATTGCCATTAAGTTTTGAGGACAGCCTGAATTACATAAGTGAGACCCTGTCTCAAACAAAAACACTGTGAAATGGTTAGTGTAAGAAATAGTACGACCAAGAAAGATTATGTAAAGGTGCAAATTTCCAATGATGAATGTCATTATATTATATACCTAAAATGTACCAATAAAATCAATTAAAAAAAAAAGAAATAGTACAGCTGGGTGTGGTGTCACATGCCTGTAATCCCAACACAAAAAGTCAAAAAACAAGGGAGTTTTAAATGGTGAATAATTTTGTTACGTGTGTTGCACCACTTTTTGTTGTTGGTTTAGCCACCATTCCGGGCTACCAGTTTTGTTTTTTGTTTTTGTATTGGGGATCAAACTCAGGACCTTGAGCTTGTGAGGCAGGCGGTGGCACCACTGAGCTAAATCCCCAGCCCCCGTTTTTTTTTTTTGAGACAGGCTCTGATGACCTGGAACTCAAGATAATCCTGCCTCAGCCTCCCAGATTGCTGGTATTACAGGCCTGCATTACCACACCCAGCCAGCCACTTTTTTTTTTTTTTTTAATGAGGGTAGTGTGATAAAAAGAATTCAAGGGCTGGGGATTTAGTTCAGTGGTTCTGGCACATGCCTCGAAAGCGCAAGGTCCTGAGTTCCGATCCCCGGTACAAAAAACAAAATTTAAGCTAGAGTGTGATGGTACACACCTGTAATCCCAGCACTTGGGAGGCTGAGGCAGGAGGATCACCAAGAGTTCCAGGCCAGCCTGAACTGCAAAAAAAAGACCGTGTCTCAACAAAAAGTTTTTTTATTTTTAAATTTTAAGGGCCGGGGATTTAGCTTAGTGGTTCAGGCGCCTGCCTCGCAAGTGCAATGTCCCGAGTTTGATCCCTGGTACCAAAAGAAATTTTTTTTTTACAGGGCTAGGGTGTGGCTCAGTGTGAGGTCCCTGGATTCACCCCCCTCCAAATCATAATTTTCTGGATCCAGTGGGTCATACCTGGAAGCTAATGTGGAAGACTCTTTAGAGACCAGCCTGGTGCAATATAGTAAGACCTTGTCCCAGAGGAAAGAAAAAAACCTCCTAATTTGATGAACTTCAGCCTTGGAAAATACACTAAAATGCCAGAAGGGTGGCATGCCCAGAGGTTTCATGGAAGCCCCGAGCCCCCTACCCACCTTGCCTATTCATGTCTTCCATTTGGTTCCTTTAAAAAAAAAAAAAAAAAAAAAGGAAGCTAAAACTCATAGGCATAGTAAGTAAAATACAGAGCTGCAGCTGTAGTTCAGTGGAAGAGTCCCTGCTTGGCATATGTGAGGCTCTAGAATCAATCTTTTGAGATTTTGAATATGTAGTCTGGGGTATGTTGGTTGGTTGGTTGGTTGGTTGGTTGGTTGTTTGTTTGTTTTTGCAGTCAGGGAATTCATGAACCAGAGCCTTCATGCTAAACTACATTCTCGCCCCTTACTCATTTTGAGACAGGGTCTTGCTAAGTTGATAAATTGCCCAGGCTGAGCTTTAACTTGGGATCCTCCTGTCTTGGGATCCTCCCAGAGTTCTAGGGGTTATGGATGTCCGTCACTACACTTGGCCAAGTTTTCAGTTCAAGCTTATAATTTAGCTTTTATCAGGCATTGTGTAGTAATCATATAGTTAATAATATCCCATTAAAGAATTTAAAAATGCTAGCTAGCTGTGAAGGTAAATAGTAACCAGACTTTTGTGGGAATGTCTTAATGTAAGGGCCTGTGGCCAGTTGTGTGGTTTTAGTGGAATGTAGCTGTACCAACTCATGTGTCATGCCTATTAGAGATTTTCTGTGACAGTGACAGAAAAGTTACAGCACCTATATGACCCACAAGCCTAAAATACTGTCTGATTCCCTGCCTAATCTGTTAATGGAACCTTGAGTTCAAGAAGTGGCCTTCGTGATTGCTAAATAAATATTCTTTTTTCTTGTTTTTGGGCAGGCAGAGAACATTTATAATGATGAAGACCCTGAAGGAAGTGTGGATCCAGAAGGACAAGGATCCTAGATATATCTGCACTCGTGATTTTAGACTCCCCTTTTTTCCTCTCAACCCTGAGATTGATTTAACACTGGTTTTGAGACATACAGACTTTGTTCAGCTATCCCTCCACAATAGGTACCACCAATAATACTAGTGGCTGAAAAAGTGGGTGTTTTCTAAATATTAACTGGGGTACTTGATTCAGCAAAGCCACAGACTTATATTTAAATTTTCTTCAGGAATTTTCTATTAACAAACCCAGGTCTAAAGTAGCTACAGAAAGGGGAATATAATGTGTGATTATTTTTCTTCTTAAGATAAATCCCCAAGTTTTTCAGACTTGTTTCAGTAAAGGCTAACGTGAGTAAGGAATAGAGCCAAGTGAGGTTAGGTGTCTGAGCCATGAAGTGTAAGTACTGCAAGATGTCATTTTTATTCAGGAATTAGGGGAGAATCAAGTCATAGATTCCTACTCTAAATCTTCATACCTGACTTTCCAGGATGCACATTTTTCCTATGTAGACCAGTCTCCTCTTGGTTTATTCAGTTCAGTCCAAGCTACATGTTCCTCCTTGCCTATATATTTTTGCTTGTTAGTGTATTTCTTGAGCTGTTTTCATATTATTCCTTCCTTTTCTGTGAAATGGTTTCTGTTGTTTTTTGTTATTTTAACTTGGGACCACCAAGTTGTAAAGATGTATGTTTTTACCTGACAGTTGTCCCTCAGGTAGACTGTCAAGTTGAGAAGGGTGATTTGATAGCTTATATTTGTTTTTAAAATTAAATTAATCCCTGATAAGAGTTGCTTTTTGCTTTTTTTTTTTTAAGAAGTTAGTCCTTGACCACTAGTTTAATACCATCTCCATTTTAGGTGACCTGTTTCACCAGCAGGCCTGTTACTCTCCATGACTTAACTATGTAAGTGCTTATAATGGAATAAATTGCTTTTCTACATAACCCCATGCTGATGAGTTTTATTTAGAATATAACACCATCAAATACACATCTATTGCTTTTAGAACAGTTGTTCAGATGAGTTATTTTCTCTGACCTATGGCTATCAAGAATAGAGTTAAACAGGGCTGGAGATTTAGCTCAGTGGTACTGTGTCTGCCTTGCAACCGCAAGGTCCTGAGTTTGATCCTCGGTACCAACAAAAAAAAAATACAGTTAAACAGACCCAGACCTATAGAAAAGAGCTTTACTCCCTTTCAGGGAAACTTCAAGACATAAAATAGCCAGGGGTGCACAAACTGGTCTGTGATAAAATGGCGTTTTTAAAAAATCAGTTCCTAGAGAACTATACAGGCTTTCAAATGTCAGAGGCAGTATGGTAGAATTTAAGGCAAAATTTAAATGTGGAAAAAGTTCTTGAACCTTTTCTCACAGAGAGGTCAACTCTCCCCAGTGTTTTTCACTGGGGCCTGTACTTAGAGGATCAAAACAATAGGCTCTGAAAGCCTGCGTGCGTGCCATAACCAGATAAAGTGATTGCTTCTTTCCAGTCGCTCAGTTTTTGTTTTTGATTGAGTAGATCATTCTGACCCAAAATTCACTTCAGATCATTTGGGGAAAATCTGAATACAGTGGTTTTTAAAGCATTACATTCAGATCTGAATTGCTTTCTTTTCTCAAAGTCTGGTTTGTCGTAGAGTACTGTGAAAATTATCTTGACAAAAATTTTAAGAGTAAATTGAGTCTGCATAGCCCTTAAGAAAAAGTAAATTTTGTAAGTGGATTCATTTAAAATCTTAACACTCATGGCACAAAAGAATTCAAATTGTAAACCCATATAAGGAAAATTGGCTTTTTGTCCCCCAAAATGTTTTTTGTTTGGGTCAACACAAGGCAAGATACATTCTTCATAATACTGCAAGATATATCTATACATTTATCCTTTACTCAGCGTGCATGTGAGGGTTGCTGCTGGAAGATGAGGCATTTGCTGGAAGATAAGGCATTTTTCCATTCCTCAGCTCATTCAGGTCAGTACCAGTGGCCTATGAAGTTGAATCCAGCAAAGAGCTGGCTTTTGTTTTTCCAGCCAACGATAGAATCACTTGAGCCAGTATTTGCAATTTTCACAGGGTGAATTGCTTCCCAGTTTCTGGCACTCCTTGTCTGTTTGGGAAAAGGCATGTCCAAAAGGGTACTTGGTAATTAAATCTTTGCTAGGAAGTATTTTTGGTTGTTTCTGTGTTGCAGATTCTCCCATACAGTTCTAAACAGCCCCTGTAAGATTTAGGAAAAAAAAAAAGTAAGTTTATGCTTTCTCTAACTTGAAATAATACAGAAGAAAATTTTATGTAATAAGGAACCTCCAGTTTCTAAATACTGCAGGCTATGTTGAGATAGATGCTGCACTGTAAGTTACATATGATCAGGGATGACTTTCCCCAACACTGAGTGCTTCCTATGCAGAACATAACAAGTCATTGCCTATGTGATGGTGATGAGAGGAGGTAGTTAAAAATTTTCTGTGCTCAGGTTAACTTCACACAGTTACTAAAATGCTTGAGAGTGCCAGGCATGGTGGCACACACCTGTGATCCCAACACTTGGAAGGCTGAGGCAGGAGGATCGCTGTGAGTTCAAAGCCAGCCCGAGATACACAGTAAATTTGAGGCTAGCCTGAACTACATAGCCAGACCCTGTCAAAAGCAAAAAAATGCTTGAGATTGTTTAGTTTCGTTTCTTTAGTCATTCTTTTTACTGTCTACATACCGTGTTTAGCAGATCCTTGCCCCCAGTTATAAAGTTAAAATAGTCTCCCAAATGGTAAGTATAATTAATTATATTGAGATAAGACAGTAAGTGAAAATTCTAGAAAGTTACAAAAAAATAAGTTAAAATAGTTATGAACGGCAGAGGACTTAGCTCAATGGCACCGTGCCTGCCTCACAATTGCAAGGTCCTGAGTTCAATCCCTGGTAACGGAAAAAAAATGAATGTATCTAAATACCAAATGAAGGAACTGTATGGGTATCTATAGTATCATACAACTTGACACTGATTTATCCTTAGTTTTTGTTTTTTTGTGGGGTTCTTTGCAGTGGTAGAGATCAAACCTAATGTGTTCTAAGCAAGTACTCTACCATTAAGCTCCAACCCAGACTTCTCAGTTTATCCAAGGGAATCGGTTACTTTTTATAAAGAATATAAAAAGCTGGGCATGGTGGCACACACCTGTAATCCCAACACTCCAGAGGCTAAAGACAACAGGGTCACTGCAAGTTCAAGGCCAGCCTGACCTACATAGCAAGACCTTATCTCAAAAAAGAATATGAGAATGTATTGGTAAGACAGGAAGGATCTTGAATAATTCATAAGTAAATTAATGAGTATGTTGGTTATTTCACATATTGAGCATATCTCTCAGCCTCTAAACCATCCTCAGCTTTTTTTTCATGACTACTAGTAATTATTTGTTTTTTTGGCTATGTAGTTCAGGCTGGCCTTGAACTCAGTCCTGCCTTAGCCTCCCTAAGTGCTAGGATTAAAGGTGTGTGCCACCATACTTGGCTTAATTTAGCCTTTTTGTTGGCTGCCTCTGTCATGGTCTGAATTAGGTACACAACTGCCTTCTCTGATAACACTAAGGAAACAGCAGGTAGGGATGAGTAGGGTGAGGATCTGAGAATCCCCAAAGCTCAGATGCCTTATCTAATACAGAATTCCTGGTGATGATTAGGTCATATTTTGACTTCTTCCAAGTGAAGTCAAATATCCTAACCATTTCGGAGGCACAGGTTATCACTAAATAGGTTATCATTAGACACTTAAATTTTTTTAAGTCATTAAGCTGGTGATGTAGCTCAATGGTAGTGTTTGCCTAGCATGCATGAGGCCCTGGGTTCAATCACAAGTACTGCCATACCAAAAAGGCATTGATTAGTATTGTTAAGAGAGCAGTAATGGGGCCGGGGATTTAGCTCAGTGACAAGGTCCTGAGTTCGATCCCCAGTACAAAAAAAAAAAAGCAGTAATGATGCAAACACCACTCCTCTACCCACAGTGGTCACCTTGAGACTGTTTCTCCATTCCACCTGCCTGAGAAGTGGGAGCGTCAGCCTGTTCCAGGCTTTTGGGAAGCATAGCCCTTTAAAAAGAGAGAGCCATTTTCCATCTGTTCCTGGATGAGCACAATTTGAAAATCTTTTTTTTTTAACCACTATTAAATGAAATTTCCCCTGACCCCTCCCCACCACCTCCTCAGCCAGTGTTAGGTGGGACTTGGGTGGCAGCAAAAACTGACTTATATTTTGAGAGCTCTTGTGCGAGACTGATCCTCAGCTGCTCCATGTCTTTGTTCTTCTGTTGTTGGAGTTGCACCCCACTTCTTAACTTCCTCTTCCGTTCCTCCATTTCCTCCTCCTGTTCCTAAATGAGATGGCCAAGAACATTCTGATGAGCCAAACAATTTTTTTAAACCCTGACACTGTAACAGTTTATAAAGCACTTCTTTTTACATTCATTATCATGTTTAGGGAGACTGGTATTTATAGGACAGGTTAGGAAACTAAAGATGAAAAAGTGACACTGCTTTAAAAAATGGTGATCAACGGCCGGGAATTTAGCTCAGTGGCACTGCACCTGCCTGGCAAGTGCAAGGTCCTGAATTCAATTCCTGGTACTAGGGGAAAAAAAATGGTGACCCAGCCAGTTGTGGGGGAAGAGCATAAGATTTTTAAGTTTATCCAAAAGAAATGTGTGTTTCAAGAAACAAAATGAGGGCCGGGGATTTACCTCAGTGGTTTCACTGCTTGCAGCACAAGCGCAAGGACCCGAGTTCGATCCCCGGTACCCCCCCCCAAAAAAAATGACCCCACACAAACATTCCCTCCCAGCGCCCAGCAACACTGAACTCTACACTAGGAACTATGAGTAGCAGAGAATAATACAGAGATAAGTAAAACACAGCTCCTACCTTCTGAAAGCCCAGTCTGACAAGCAGATGTGTTTATTCACTTAATATTTATAGCTCACTGTGGTTTTAAAAAAGGATAAGAACTGGCTCACGTTTAATCAGAATAACTGGAATATAAGGGAGATGATGACGTGCACAAAAAAGGAAAACAAGGAATAGAGATTTATAGATTTCATCTCAGCCTAAAGATGATAGCTTTAAGGTGGAGACTGAATGGGTGAGACTTAAGGGTGAATATGAGGTGGAGGAAAAGGAATGCATTCATTCCACCTAGGCTCTTTTTCTATTTTGTTTTTTGAGATGAATCTTGTGTAGCCCAAGCTAGCCTTGAACTGATCCTCCTGCCTCAGCTTCCTAAGGGATTACGGGCAGGCAGCACCACACCAAGCTCACCTGGCCCCTTACTCTACTGCTTTTCACATACCCAAGTATGATTCACTATTCATTTAGAATTAGAAAATGCCAACTGTGGTAGTGTACATTTGTGATCCTAGCATTTCAGAGGCTGAAGCAGGCAAAATGTTATGACTTTAAGGCCAGGCTGAACTACATAGTAAGACCCTGCCTCAAAAAATCTGGGGATTTAGCTTAGTGGCACCACGCCTGCTTCAAAAGTGAAAGGCCTGAGTTCAATCCCCAGTACCAAAGCAAAAAAAAGAATTAGAAAATGGTGCTATGAAAGGAGCACTGAAATACTTGGGGTTGGGTAAACTACAGTTCAGATTACTCAACTGAACCTCAGTTTCTTCACCTATAAAATGGCTGGGCATAGTGGCACATGCTTGTAATCCCAGATCTGGGAGCCTCCTGGAGACTGAGGCAGGAGGATTGAAAATATGAACCCACCCTGAGCAACTTAATGACTTAGCAAGACCCTGTCTCAAAAAACAGTGCAGTAAAAACGCTGTGTAAGCTATAAGAAATTTAGCTTTTAACATAAGCCTGACTGAATGAAGAATGAAGGAAAGGAGTGAGTGAATGGCCCCAAAGAAGGAATTACTATTCTGCTCAGAATAATATCTTCTGGCCCCAGATGTTAAATTCTCGCTGCATTTTCCTTCCCTGTGTTAAAAGACCACTTTTCATAGCCATGGCCTACCCTGTACTGCTGTACTTCTTCATCTCGTTTTTGCCTCACAAGCATGATCTGGTCCTCCAGGTTCCTCTTTTGCAGGTGGAGCTGCCGGGCCTCTGCTTGCAGGGGTCTCAGAGCCTCCTTCATCTCCTGGATCTCAGCCTGGGTTTTCTGCAGAGCTTTGGTCCCCGATTCTTTCCTCTCCAGGAGCCGCAGTAGCTGAGGCTCATATTCCTCCTCCAGGCCCTGGCGGCTCTCTGCCATAAGATGTTCAAACTGGGCAGACAGCTGCCGGCTCTCCTGGAGAAAGTGCCCATCCCTCTGGCTTGGAGGCTCTTCTAGTTGTTGCCTCAACTGCTCCTTCTGCTTCTGATAGGCATCCTGGAGTTGGGCCAGTTCTCCAGACAGCTGGGCTGCCTTTGTGGTCAGCACTTCCCGGAAATCAGTGAACTGAGCCACGTCCTGCTGACGGCACTCCAACTGGTACTGGTAGGCCACACATTCCTTGGTCACCTTGAATAGCTTCTGCTTGACCAGCCTGATCTCTTCCCTTAGCCCATCTCTCTCCAGTTCTGCCTGCGCGTGCAGCTTATAGGCAGCCAGGATGTCCTGATGGACTTGCTGTACCTCCTGCAGGGCTGGTTCTCGGAGCAGCACCAGCTCATGGATGAGCTGATCCCGCTCCTCTTCCAGCTGGGCCACTGCTTGCACACACTGCTGGAAACGGCCCTCTAGCAGTTCCAGATCCTCAATGCTCAGGTTCTCCTCTGGGCTGGGGCTCCGCTCAGGTTTGAGGTTCTCCTCAGGGTTGGATTTTTCCTCCCTTTCAGTCATCTCTCCCTCACAGACAATTTGCTCTGGGCTCAGGCTCTTTGCTAGATCCACAGGCTGTTCCAGATTTGGCTTCTCAGTCTCCTCATACTGCATCTCCCTTGCACTCACAGGCTCTTCCACCAATAGTGCCTCTGGCTGCCCAGTCTCCTCAATATACAGTATCGCCTCTGGACTCTCAGGCTCCTCCATGTAAAGTGTCTCTTCGAAGTCACCTGTGTCCCCTAGGTAGAGAATGTCTTCCAGGTTCACAGTCCCTTCCAAAGATAGAGTAGCTTCTGGGTTCAAGGTCTCAGCCTCATTCAGGGGTTCAGAATTCTCTTGAAGAGAAATGGCTTCTGCTCTTATTTCCCTGCAAGAAAAAAATGATTTAAAGTGAAAAAAAAAAGTGAGCTGGGGATGTAACTCTGTGGTAGAGGACTTGTCTAGTATGTGGGGGGCCATTGGTTCAATTTCCAGTATCGGAAAAAGAAGACTGGAGAAAGAGGAAGAGGGGAAGAAAAGGACACAGAAGAAGAAGGTTCTCAGATCTCAGGAGTAGCTTGTTTGCTCCCTATCCTCCCACATACATCCCTTTTTTTTTTTTGGTACCGGGGATGGAACTCAGGATCTCACGCTTTCGAGGCAGGCGGCAGAACCACTGAGCTAAATCCCCGGCCCTACATGCCATTCTTTTGCTCCCCTGACCACACCCCCACAACATCTACTAGTAAAATTCTAATGTTTAAGGTAGAAACTTCCTTGCAGTTCTTACCTGCTGGACTTGATACTCCCTTCCAGAAGCAGACAATTTGAACTGATTTTCCATTTAAGTTCTTTAAACAATTAAAGATAACCTACTTAGAAGCTGTGTTACTCAGTGTAAGAATGCATGCTTAGCAGCTCAAGGCCCTAGGTTCAGTCCTCAGTACCATACACAAAAGTAGCTAAATTATCTTTCAGTTATTCCATATATAACAAAGTTCCATTCCAGTGCCATCTTCATTTGGCTCTCCTTTCTGACCAGGCTCCAATTAATACTTTACGGGGGGGGGGGGGGTTGTATGGGGTTTTTTGTGTTTTTTTTGGTACTGGGGATCGAACTCAGGACCTTGCACTTTCGAGGTAGGCAGTGGCAATTTTGTTTTGTGATTTTAAGACAAGGTCTCTCAATGTAGTCCAAGCTGGCCTCAAACTCCCAGCCATCATCCTGCCTCAGCCTCCCAAATGCTGGGATTACAGGCATGTGACACCATGCCTAGATCTAGTAGATCATTCTAAATCATTGGGTACACTATCCTCCCACCTAACAAGTCATGAGTCCCTGGTTTCCTTTTCTGCATGTAAGAGTGGCCTGAAAACCACAAAAGTCTGCTTTCAGCCCTTTTGATATCACTGACCTCATTCCATCCAGCACTTGCTCCAAAACTTTAAACCTAAAGTCCTCAATAATCACCTAATCCATTTGCGTTGCTTTGCCAGATAGGAAGTGGTTTTTGTTATCTTCACCTGATGTCACTGAGTATCTCAGACTCAGTTGCCCCAAATTACCACTTTCCCGAGGCTTACTGCATGTGTACTCTCCAGCTCAGAAAAACAAATCACCACACTCCAGGTTAACTAGCCAGAAATCAAACAGCACTTTCTTTGCCCAGTATGGCCAAATCATGGAGAACTGGCCTTTCTACCTCAGGAAAGTCTCTAGTCTCCATCCTCCCTTCACCCTCATTCAAGAGTCTTCCTGTACTTCATCCCATCCTTCTAATGAGCCTTCTTCTCACCCAGTCTGTTCTCTACAGTACCAGTTAACTGGCTACAACATAATGTTGCTCTACTTCACATCATCAAAGTCTTAAAGATGTGGCCCTTTTTTTAGCCTCAGCTCACATTACTCCTGCAACCCACTCAATGCCTGACAGCCCAGAACATGTCAACTTTTCACACCTCCCACACTTGAGCCCACAGTGTCTGAAAGATCCAGCTGAGCAATGCAGCTTCCCCAACACCATCTGCCTAGAGAACAGCCTTGTGCTACCTGGGAAGTTAGACCTCCTACTACCCAGAAGCCACACCTGCTCAGCCACCAGGCCCACCTTGCTACTCAGCAGAGTCCCTCTCCCAGCCCACGGCCCTCCTGACACTCTTCCCAAGCCCCCCACCTGGGAACAATTTAACCACGTTCAGGGTACTATTCTAAGCCCTTTATTTTTTGGTGCTAGGTTTGCAATCCAGAGCCTTCTACTGAGCTACATCTCCAGTCTCTTTTTTTATTTTCTTATTTTGAGATAGGATCTTGCTGAGTTGTCCAGACTGGGCTCCAACTGGCAAACCTCCTGCCTCAGGCTCCCCAGAGTGCTGGGATTAACGGGATGTCCCACCACACCCAACTTCTAAGCATATCACATGAATACTCATGTATGCAATCCTCATCTATTAATGCCCGTTGTATAGATGAAGTGGGAATACAAAAAGAATTCACTGGGTTCCAAAACTCATACAGGTGGTAGATGGAGCCTGGAGAAGGCTACTCTTGGCCAAAAGTACACATAATAATGAAGCTTGGCACATCATAATCAAAACATCTTTCTAGGCCTGGGGAATTTGTTGTTTCATTTTTTTTGTACCAGGGATCAAACTCAGGACCTTGCACTTGCAAGGCAGGTGGCGGCACCACTGAGCTAAATCCCCAGACCATGGGATTGATTTATTTTTGTTTTGTTTTTTGAGACATGCCATCACTATGTAGTCCTGCCTGGCCTGGAATTTACAGAAATCCTCCTGCCTCAGTCTCCCCAGTACTAGGATGACACAGTTTAGGACAGGATTTAGATCAAGGGAGGAGTGCTTGCCTAGCAGGTATAAGGCATTAGATTCGATCCCCAGCACTGCAATACATACATACATACATACAGAAACCTTTTTTTTGGTTTGTTTTTGTTTTTTTGGTACTGGGGATCGAACTCGGGTCCTTCCGCTTGTGAAAAAACCTTTTTATTTAACAAATTTTTATTCATCCTTCAAGCTCTGCTCAAACTCCATCTCCTCTGTGAAGTATTTCCCAAACAAGGCCCACCTGTGTCCTCACTGAATGCCACTCATCTTTGTGCTTCTGGGTCTGCATTACAGACATGTGCGCATCTGAATGCTAAGGACAAATACAATTCTGCTCTGTATCCTAAGGGTGGGCCTCTTGGAAGGCGGGCAGAAACCAACTGAGCTCCCAGGAGGAAACTTGCCCAAGGTCAAAAGGCAAAACTGGAGGGAGAACCCAGGCCTCCTGAATTCCAGGTCATGCTGCCACCCCTCCCAGGGTGCCAGTCGCTGCCCTCACAGGGCCACCTCTCTACTGCTGGGAAAGAAGTAGATACTAGGCCAAAAGGGAGGGACAGCAGGGAGCTCATCAAGGGCCCCGGACCTCAGGCTTCCTTGGGCCGGGGGCAGCCTGCTTCTGCCACTCTGCCACCCCAGAGGACTCCAGCAGCTCCCTAACACTGTCCCAGGGCTGTGGCTGGGAATGTGTGTGACACAGCGCAAGGCGAGAGTCTGTGTGTCTGATTCCTTGTATACCCTGTACGTGTCTACAGCAGTGCAGGCAAGTGTATGTGTAAGACTGAGTCCCCTAATGTGACAGTGGAGAGGTGTCAGGAGGTGTGCATTCGAACCTCTGCCTCTTGGTACAGTGGGAAGTCCAGGACCATGGCCTGATGTGGGGCAGAAATACTCCCCACTTGCCCCGGGGCCCTTCCCCCCTACCTAGTGGTAAACTGACAGAGTAGGTAAATGGGATGGGCCTGCTCTCCCCAGCCCTTAAAGGTCGGAGGCAGTAGACCCTCCCTGCCCCCATCCTAGGCCAGACAGAAGAGAACAAGATGCCTGAGCAGACTCTTTAACTTCAAGCTGGCCCATGTCCAACCTTGCACCAAGTGCCTTCCTTACAGCAAATTCACAACTGGTCACCCCATCCCTGGTTGACATTTCGACAGGAATGAAGGAAAATGAGCACAATCTTTGATCAGATGGGCCAAGTGGATTTTGAACAGTTGATGACCTGAAAGGGTCAATTCACACTCAGTCCACAGGAGAGGAAAGGGTATTATAAAAAGCCACCCACCGATCCACTGAGGTGCCTGACCCCGGGCCAGGGCTCCCCACCTCCCTTCCCTGAGCGGCTCCGCCCCGGGTCCCACCCCAGCCTGGCGACCGGGGCCGCGGGTGGGGGAAGAGAACCTTCCGGCACCCCCTCCCCAAAGGGGCGGCGACGCGGGCTCTGGACGCTCCTACCTCGAGGCCTGGGCTACGCCGTCCCCGGCACTCCGGGACTCCGGGCTGGCCATGGCTGCGCGACCCGGGCTCCGGGGGCGCGTTATTAATAGCCGGCCCAGCCGACCGCCGCGCCCGCGCCCGCGCACTACCAGCTGCAGCAGACACCGAATCCCTCCCGGCTGGGGCGGGCGGGCGCGCCCACTTGGCCCAGACTCCGGAGGGAACTGGCTGGGGGCGGGGAGAGGCCGCCCCTCCGGGCCGGGCTGGGGAGGGGCGTCCCGAGTCTTCCCGAGTCTTCCCGAACCTTTCCTCGCTCCAGCTCGCCTTCCCAGGTCCCGGCTGCGGGGGAGGGGGAGGGAGGCGCGGCGGCCCCCGGGGAGCTGTTTCCCCACTCTGGCTTGGAGAGCGAGGCTTGGAGAGGGGCCCGGGGCACCCAGGGCCCTCCCTCGCGCGTGTCCGTGCCCACGAGCGGGGGCTGGGTGCCACCCGGTTTCCCGCAGCTGTTGGAGGGTTGGGGCAGGGCGGCTGCTGGAGGAGGTAACAAGGCCACACCCTGTGTGTCTGGGGACAGCCCCGGGCCTGGGGGCCTGGGACCCTGGGGTTGGGGTTAGAAAACGACAGGAGGAGGTCTGCCGAGGGGTTAAGGCTGCGAGGTTGAGTCGTCTACCCAGCGAAGTTTCCTGCGGCACCCATGTGCTCCACCTGTCACCCCCACTCACCCCGCTTCGGCCAACTTTAACGCATAACCAACCCCTTACCAAGTCCTCAGCCCGCGAGTGTCAGGGTCAGACCTCAGCACTGGTCTTTATCCCCAAATGAGAGGCTGCTGGCCCCCTTCCTAGACCTGGCTCCCAAGCATTCTCTTTCTGATTTCTTTTTTCCACTCGTCCCTCTGTCAGGGGAGGGCTTTGACTCGATCGAAGAAGGCTGTGCACTACCACAAGCCAAGGGGCTCAGGCCTGTGTTGAGCGAAGCAGAGGCCTTGAGCGTGGGATGGGGGTGGGAGGTTGTGGGGTTGTGTTGAGTGTGGGCTTCTGTGGTGTGGGGAGTGGGAGGTTGTAGGGTTGAGTGTCCATGTGCGACTGATGATGTGGGGTCCATGTCTGCGTGTGGCTATGTGATCTCGGATGAATGCCTGTGGTGACCCTGCCCATTGCGGAGTGTCCTTTGGGGTGGGGGGTTGGCTGCAGTGACTGTTCCTGGGGCTTGTGTGTGGTCCTGGCGTGGTTGTGGTTGTGTCATTGACCAAGGGCTGCTGTGATTGCAGTGGCTGAGGGGGGAGGGCCGGTCATGAGCAGATGTGTGGAGTGTCCTCAGCATGTGACTACGGCTATGGGTGTGTTCATTCATGCACTACTGAGTGTGCTGCCTGAGGCTGTGTATTTATAACTCTCTCTCTAATGCAAGGGGGTTGGAAAATTAACACCCCAGGCAGCCCAATATACCCTTGTAAGGTACGAACAGGAAAAACTCAGGTTTTAGAGGCTGCTGGTCATTTTCTGACTTACCCCTAAAATATTCCAGGGGAGGAGGTTGGCAGCGCTGCAGCTGCTTTGTTTGACAGCTGCTGCCAGTCAGAGGGGAGCAAGGGCAAGGCCTGCCAGAGGTGCTGTTTGCTGCGGGTGCTAGGCAACAGGTGGCAAGGGTAGCATCCAGAAGAGCCATCCTTCCCCTCCAAAACCCTGCTCAGGAGCTGACCCTGGCAGTCCTGAAGACTGAATCCCTTAACTCCTCCCTTCCCTGAGCCGTTCTTTAGGCCAAAACACTCCCCCCAGGGGTGCCCCCTGGTTGACTGTCACTCTTTATTCTATGTGAGCCCTTATCAAAATGACAGTATCATCCAATGACAGGGTTTGTTTTTGATTCCTTCCTTCTCTGCTTTACCCACTAGAATGGAAGCCTCATGGAGGAACATCATGTGTCTTCTTTACTGCTGTGTCCCCAGGGACCAGCATGGGGCCTGGCATATACAGTAGCAGGAAATTTTGTCGGATGAAGGAGAGAATGAAGGATGGTCCTATCTAGGCCAATTTGGGCAACATCTGACACCTACTGTGTGCCAAGCCTGGAGTCCCAGTCTACTCCGGGAGACACACACTCGAGCACAGATGGTCTCCAACCAGGCAGAGTGAGGTGAGGGGGTCACAGGACTGGGTTCACTTGGCACACCCTGGCTCTGGGTCTCTGCCCAGCCCTTGTTAGGGCAAATGGCCTTATTTGGCCCAGGCCTCCAAGCAGCTCTCCACGCAGAGGAGGCTAGAACCATCTCACAGGGGGCCGAGCTTTTGAGGAGGATATGCCAAACCACTGGGCTGAGTGATGTGCTGCTAGGCCCGGAGAATCAGGGAGGCCAGGGATGGGAGAGATTAACTCCAGGCCTGTGGCTGCCTCCCTCCTGCACAGAGTAAGCTGGGTCTGGAAGGATGAGAAAGGGGGTTTCAGAGCCAGTCTCAGATCATGCTCTGAAAGGCAAAATGCTGCCATTGTCAGCCTCTCCACAGAGTCTGGAAGGGGGACAACAGCCAGAGGCTGGCTATTTTCTGCCTTGCCTCCATTCTTGGTGGCTCTCTGCTGCCCTGCCGAGGCCTGGGGCTGACTCTTCTGACAGTTTGTGGCCCCCCCAGGCTTCTGGCTTCAGGTGGAGTTTGTATAATAGGAGATGTGGCAGGAGATCAGAGGGAGGGAGACAGTGCAACCAGGATATTTATCATGCCTCCCTCCCTCTGTGATTTTGGCAGTTACTCTCATCCTTGACTGAAACCCACAACTCCTACTGGGTGCAGCTCTTACCTGGTTCACTAACGAAGCTGCCTCCCCTTGTCCCTACAGGGCCAAGGAGGTAACCCCATCCCACTGCTGCATGCAACAGGGTGCTCTGCCCGCCACTCTTCTGAACAGTCCTTTCATGAGCCCTCTTTTGCAGACATTGATGTGTCTCTTTCCTGCTGAAACCCCTACAGTAAGAACTGAACCCAGGACAGAGAGTTTAGGGAGACCCTGTTTCTAAATCACCACCAGCTGGACACAGTGGCACACACCTGTAATCCCAGAACTCAAGAGGGTGAGGCAGGAGGATCACCATGAGTTTGAGTCAGCCTGGGCTACATAGCAAGACCATGTCTCAAACAAACAAACAAATCACTATCAAAACACAAAATTAGGTAAGTTGTAAACAGGACTAGAGATGTAGTTCATCAGTAGAGCACTTGCCTAGCATGTGTGAGGCCCTGAGTTTGATCCCCAGCATCATGAATGAGAAACAAGAGAAGGAGGGGGAGAAGGAGGAGGGAGAAGAGGAAGAGGAAAAGAAAGGAGAGAGGAGGGGAAGGGAAGAAAAAAAAAAGAGAGGGCTGGGGATTTAGCTCAGTGGTTCCACCGCCTGCCCTGAGAACGCAAGGACCTGAGTTCGATCCCCGGTACCAAAAAATAAAAAAACTGAAAAAAACGCTAAATAAATGCCCTGCCCTAAGAAAAGAGAGCAGATGTGGTGCACATGCCTATATTCCCAGCACTCTGGGAGGCAGAAGGAGCACAAATTCAAGCCCACCCTGGCCAATGTAGTGATTTCTCAAGACTTTGTCTCAAAATTTAAAATGGGAGGGGGGTCATGGATGGGAATATTGCTCAGTGTGAAGGCCCTTGTTTCAATCCCCAATACAGGAAAAAAAAAGTTGTGTAGGATCCCAACGTAAGTGAAGCGTGACCTCTTGGCCAACTTTCCCCTCCTCACTCAGACTTAGCCCTCCAGTTACCCCTGCTGGGAGGATGGGGCCGGGCAGGGGCCTGAACCAGTGAGCTTGGGAGCAGAAGGAACAAGGGGATAATTGACAGAGGGATGAATTGGGAAGTTGGGGAGCACCAGAGTCCAGTGGGGGAAGTAGAGCCAGTAACAGTCTCCCCCATACCCCAAGTTTGTGCTGTGTGACCCGGAAGCCAAGTTACCTGAACCTCAGCTCCCTGTTGGTGGAAGGACAGTTCAGATCCTCTTCACAGGATTGTTATAAAAAGTAACCAACTGTGAGGCTCCACACAGGAGCTGGTGTACATGAAGTGCTTGGGAAGCTGAGGAGGTCATACATTCCCCACTGCTCTGGGCACCCAGAGGCATTCTGCTCAGGTTTTTTGGTGCCAGGAGCTCCTGGAAACCATTCAGAGATGCCCTGCAGAGCCCTCAAACCCACTGCTTCTAGAGCCAGGGATGCATCCCTTTACTCACTGTGTGACCTTAGAAAAGTCACTTCGAAGACACTGTTTTCCTCTCTGTGAAGTCGGATATTTACCTCACCTCACAGGTTTGCTGTGAAGATGAACTAGAAGACAAAAACCATTTAATCAAGTACCTCAGAAACGTTTCCCCCCAAGGGCCTCTCACATGCTAATCCCGAACTCTACCACTGAGCCACACCCACAACAAAGATGTTATTTTATTTTATTTTTTTGGTACCAGGGATCGAACTCGGGGGCCTTGTGCTTACAAGGCAGGTGGCAGAACCACTGAGCTAAATCCCCAGCCCCAAAGATGTTATTTTAAAGAGAGCTGGGTGGGGTGGCATGGGCCTGTAATCCTAGCACTTGGAGCCTGAGGCAGAAGGATCACTGTGAGTTCAAGGCCAGCCTGGGGTACACACCAGTTCAAGGACAGCCTGGACTGCAAAGTGAGACCCTGTCTCAAAAAAATAAATAAACAAAGCAAGAGAGAGAGGGGTCTTGCTATGTAATTCAGGCTGGCACTGAATTTATTATGGAGTTCAGACTGGACTCAAATTTATAGTGATCCTCCTTCCTCAACCTCCCGAGTGCAGGGATCACAGGCATCTGCCACCACACCCTGCTCTCCACCTTATTTTTAAAACTCACTTTTCAGCGCAAGGACCTGAGAGTTCGATCTCCTGTACAAAAAACAAAACAAACAAAAAACACCCTCCCTTTTCTAGTCAGGTGGGGTAGCATGTGCCTGTCATTCCAGCTACTAGGAGAATGTGGGGGAAAGACTGCTTGTGGGTGGGGGATTTAGCTCAGTGGTTCCGCCCCAAGTGCAAGGTCCCAAGTTTGATCCCCAGTACCAAAAAAAAAAAAGTCTGTTTGAGCCCAGGAGTTGGAGACCAGCCTGGGAAATATAGCAGGACCTAGATTCAAAAGAATATAAGTAAAATCTTCCCTTTCTTCCTACTTTCTCAGAAGCTGCCAAGAAGGACTGACTGCAGCATAATGCTTCATTTACTCAGGTCACCCTTTAAGCCAACGTGATGAATCCTAAGAACGCAAAGACGACTAAGTCATAGAAGCAAAACAATATCTTTATTATTTCATCATTGTGTATAGTGGTTGGAGCTGGAGGTATATCTCAGTTGGTACAGTGCTTGCCAAGCATGCTTGGGGCCTGGAGTTTAATCCCTAGATCATAAATGGCCAGGTGTGGTGGCACATACTTTTTTTTGGTACCAGGGATCAAACTCGGGACCCTGAGCTTGCAAGCCAGGCGGTGGAATCACTGAGCTAAATCCCAGGCTGGCACATACTTATAATCCTAATACTCTGGGAGGCTGCGGCAGGAGGATCACAAGTTTGAGTCCAGCCTGGGCAATGTAGCAAGACTCTATCTCAAAAAATTAAAGAAAGGGCTGGGGATATAGCTCAGTGCAAAGACCTTGAGTTCAATCCCCAGTACCAAAAAAGAGTAAATTACCTCACCTCTGTGAACCTGGAGCTCTGCCTCTGGAAACAAAGTTAGGTGGGCACTAAATGAGAAAACATGAGGGACGCGCCCAGCGCCTTGCCCAACGTACCCAAAGCACTTGATAACTGTATTCTCTATCCCCTCCCCCTCACCGCGGTTTGCTGACGGCTCCTCTTCGGGTCGGGCTCTCTGCAGTGCCGAGCGCAGCCTCCAGGGGGCGCCGTCGCGCCGACCCCGCGGCCCCGGGGCTGTCGTTCCCTTTGAGGCCGCGCGGGAGAGGCCTGAGCGGGAGCTGAATCAAATATGTTATTTGGCACCACAGTGATAATAATAACAATAATAGTAACAGCACCAGACCCACCGGTTTACCGGGGCTTTTTTGTTTGGTTTTGGTACTGGGGATCAAACTCAGGACCTTACACTTTTGAGGCAGGTGGCAGAACCACTGAGCTAAATCTCCTGCCCTAGACTCACCGGTTTAAAAGGCGCATTCACGAAGGTTCACACCCGGTTGGGCTCCTGACTGCTCGCTCCCCTCACTCTCCTGCTCTCTACTCAGGCATCTAGGAGCTTTAAAATAGGAAATTGAACAATATGGTCCCTCCTTTTTATGGGCAGTTCCGGGGATTGAACCCAGGTTCTTCGTAATGAGCTACATCCCCAGCCCTTTTTAATTTTCAGTCAGGGTCTTGCTAAATTGTTAAATTGCACCCTGGCTGGGTTTCAGCTTGCGATCCTCCTGCCTACCCTTCCATAGTGCTGGTATTACGCGTGCACCAACGTGCCTGGCTATAATGCACGTCTTGAGAGGACTAGGCCGGTTCTAGGCGAACAACTTGGAAGAGGCACTTTCATTCTTTGTGAGTTTCCCCTCTGCTCTGTGAGGGAGCTCTGATTAAATTCCTTCCACAGATGAGGTTCGATGGGGGCCTTCTCCCAGCTCCTGGGCCTCCATGGGTGGTGCTCTCTCCTGTCACAGGGTAGTCCAGGAGCTCAGCCTCTAATCCTCCCTCAGGAGCAGGCTTAGACCTGAAAATGTCCCCAGCCATTCCCATCACCCTCCTCAGGGAGAGCTCTGTGGCCTCCTTGCCCTCACCTACCTCTTCCAAAGCTGGGTCCAGGCACCTTCACCAGAAAACCTCTCCTGCATGTTCTCTCCCTGGGCCGTTCCCAATGCCTGGAGCAGCTTTCCCTCAGCCCTGAAGGCTGTCACTCAGGACACAGATTAAACAGCCCCCTTCCCTTTGTTCCTGAAGTCCCAGTGCTTTCTGTAAGCAGGGGGCAGTGCAGGGGGCATGTTTAATGCAGACCCCCCCCCATACAGTGATGACCTGGAGAACAGGTATCTTATCTGTTAAGGCCTCCCTGGTATCCAGTGACTGCAGCAGAGTGAACATTCAAAAAAATGCACATCAATGGGCCGGGGATTTAGCTCAGTGGTTTCACCACCTGCTACAAAATCGCAAAGACCGGAGTTTGATTCCCGGTACAAAAAAAAAAAATGCACATCCTCTGGGCATAGTGGCACATGCCTGTAATCCTAGCACTGGCGGGGGTGGGAATGGGTGCTGAGGCAGGAGGATCACTGTGAATTGGAGGCCAGACTGGGCTATGTAGTGAGTTCAAGGCCAGCCTGGACTACAGTGAGAACTTGCCTCATAAATAAATGCATAAATAAATAGGCTGAGGATTTAGCTCAGAGTGAAGGCCCTGGGTTAAATCCTCAGTACAACATACACACACACACACACACACACACACACACACACATTGCATATCCAGTGCATAAGTGATTATACTTGCTATGATTTGAATGTGTTCCCCAAAAACTCACGTATGGGAGCTGGACATGGTGTCATATACCTATAACCCTAGCTACTCAGGAAGCTGAGCCAAGAAGATTGCAAGTTTGAGGCCAGCCTCAGAAACTTAGCCAGAGCCTGTCTCAAAATAAAATAAAATAAAATAAATAAAAATCCACATGTGGTGCCACATGTCTGTAAACTCAGCCCTGAGGGAGGCAGAGGCAGGAGAATTGCAAGTTTGAGTCCCAATTTAGGGCAATTTAGCAATATCCTGTCTCAAAATAAAAATAAGCCAGGTGTGGTGGTGCATGCCTATAATCCCGGCACTCAGGAAGCTGAGGCAGGAGGATCCCCATGAGTTGGAGGCCAGCTTGGGCTACATAGTGAGTTCAAGACCAGCCTGAACTGGCCTGGGGATTTAGCTCAGTGATTTCAATGCCTGCTACGAGCAAAGACCTGAGTTCAATCCTCGGTACCAAAAAAAAAAAAAAAAAGACCAGCCTGAACTATACAGTGAAACTCTGTCTTCAAAAATAAATAAATAATAAAAAGGGAGTTAGAGGCCAGCAACACCCTCACACACACACACACACACACACAAAAGAAAAACAAAAAAGAGGGAAAGGGCTGTAGTTCAGTGGTACAGCATCTTGGGTTCAATCCCCAGTTTGATTTGGTATTTTTTTGGTACCAGGGATCGAGCAGGCAGCAAAACCATTGAGCTAAATCCCCAGCCCAATCCCCATTTGGGAAAAACAAAATACAACAAAAGCTCACACGCTGTAAATGTGGCAGGTTGGATCTCTCATCACATGATGCTTTTCACCATACTACCACACATGCAGCAAGAAGGTCCTCGCCAGCGCTGGTGCTATGCTCTTCAGTGTCCTAGCCTCCAGAACTTTTTTTTTCCAGACAGGGTCTTGCTGTGTCCTTGGACTCACTGTGCAGTCCAGGCTGACCTTGAACTCAGGATGATTCTCTTGCCTCAGCCTCCTGAGTGCTGAGATTATGCACCTGGGTAGAACTTCTTTTCTTTAGAAATTATCCAGTCTTCAGTATTCAGTTAGAGCAACTGAAAGTGGGGTGAAGACATGACCCATCTCAGTCTACTCCCTAAACCTTCCAACAGCTTCAGCTTAGAGGTGCGTGCACAGTCACACAGATGGGCTCACACACAGTCACTGCAGTCTTGCACAGTGCAAGCAGCAAAGTCACAGGTGCTCAAACAACAGGCACACAGCTGACTCATCTGTGTTCCTCTCGCTGTGTGTCTGGGTGCCTCTGTGTCCTGGGCCAGTGTGTGCTCACTCCCTTCGTGACTCAGGATCCCTGAGAATAAGCTATGTGTCTCTTTTTCCATCCTGGTAGCCCCTAGGAGATGGTGAATTGCTGTCAGGCAGGAACCCAAGGGGAAGGGTTATACTATATTCCCAACTAGTTTGTGGGCCTGGGCCTAGGCATGTCTTCCTCAGAGCCCAGGAGCCCCTGGGTGGGGCTGTCACCCCTAGAGACGGGCACCCCTTGTGCTGCTGTAGCTCTCCAGCTTACTAGCCCGGATCCCAGGAGCTAAACTGGTCCCTGAATATGCCAGTTCTCAGGCTGGGGTGTAGCTCACTGATAGAGCACTTGCTTACCTAGCATGAGTGAGGGCCTGGGTTTGATCCCCAGAACTGCAGTACAATATCATTAAATTAATCAAGTCAGGTGCTCAGGAGCAGAGCTGAGGTGAATCTCTGCCATCAGACTGGCAGCTCCCAAAGGGATGACTGTGACTCCTCCACCCCTCTCCATCCCTCCCACCTCCCCACTACCCAGTCAGGGTGGGGCTGTGAGGCTAGAAAGCAGCAGCAAACCACACTGTAAGAGGCTGGTCCTGCAGGACCCCTAGGAGGTAGCAGGGTGGGAGGGGTCCAGCAGGGTGACCTGGCCCATTAGTGTGTCCCAGCAACTCTTAGATCCCTTCACCTACTTCTAGGATGTCATTTAATCCACCAATCCTGTGAGGTAGGCATGTTCCTCACCCCATTTATAGATGAGACAGACAACGGAGGGCTGGAGGAGAGTGACCTTCCTAAGTCTTATGACTAGGGAGGAGCCGAGCTGGGCTGCCCAATCCCTGGGCCACCTCCCACCCAGCTTTGAGAAACATTAGGAGAGGGATTCTACAGGGAGAGGGGTGTGGCGGGGGACGCCCAGGTTTCTGGCCTGGAGCCTGGATGGTGCGGGTTCGGAGGACAGGACTGCCAGAGGGTAGGAACACCTGCGTGGGAGATTAGGAACCCAGAGGAGGAGCAAGTTTGAAACAGCCAGCCAGGACAGGAGGAGGTGGGCCAAAGTCCCAGCTTCCGGGTTTCCTGCATGAGCACCCCCACTCAACTCGGGCACTGGAGTTCTGGGTTCAAATCGCATTCTTCATCTCACCCTTGTCTAGGCCTCGCTTTCCTTATCTGAGAAACAAGGGTACAGACCAGATGAGGTCGGCACCGGAAGTCCTGCTCCTTTAAACCTTTCCCAGGAGAGGGTGTGGCCCAGGCTGCAGGTGAGCCTGTTGCCACATCGGCAGGTTTGAGCCCCGCCCCAGTTCCCTCCCCTGGCCCTGGAAGGAGGCCCCAGAAGCCCCAAAGGACTGTGGGAAGTGGGTGGGGAGAAAGAGCCTGTCTAGTTGGCCAAGCTCCCAGTGAAGGGGATGGATTTGTGAGGGAATGGTGTGTGAGAACACCTGACTCAACTAGCCCTGTGTGTTCGGAAGGGAGCCTGTGAGTGTTCCAGAGTGGACAGGAGTGTGGAGAAAATAAACACGTCTTAACTGTACGGATACAAGTTTGACTTAAGTTTGTGTGCAAGAGTTTGTGACTGTCTCTGAGATTTCTTTATGTCGGTGCAGATGTCCCTGACTGTGTAAGGAGGAACGCGTTTGTCTGGCCCTGAGTGTTCAGGTGTGTAAGTGTGTTTCCCCTCTTATCTACACGGATATCGGAGCATTGCGAGTAAATACCTCAGGGTGTGTGCCCTTGAGTGGACGACATTGAGTGGAAATGTGTGTAGATGGCTTGTGGGTGGTCTCTCGCTGTGCCTGTGTCTGTGGCTGACTGAATGCCACTAAGAACACACGAGGATGTGACTGTGTGCGTCTCCCAGGCGACACAGTCTCATGTGAGCCCCAACAACAGTCCCGCAGGGCTTCCTGTTCTAACCAGAGTCCAGCTCCCTGCCAGTGCCCTCAGGTCCCCAGACTGGGGGGTTGGGTTGGGGGGAAAAGTGACTAAGTGGGCCCAGGCTTGAGCAACCACTTCACCGCTGGTCACAAGAGTCTGAAATTCCACTGACCTCGGTCCCCTCCAGGCTTCTCTTTCAGAGCAGAACCCCTGTCACCCTTGAAGAACAGGGATGGAAGAAGTGACCATGGATGGCCCAGGAGGGCCTCAAGGACAGGCTGGAGTCTCTTCTCACCTCATTCTTCCAACAGCTCTGGTTTGCTCAATAGCAGCAGCCATTTCTCCCCTATTTCTGATGAGGAAACTGAGGCTTCTCTGAGAGGGACATAAGTAGCAAAAACAGGACTCCCCCAGTCCCCTTGGGGAGTGCTGAGCTACAGTTCTACCCCTCTTTATCTTTTCATTTTGAGACAGGGCCTTGGTAAGTCGCCTAGGCTAGCATCAAATTTGTAATTCTCCTTTTTTTTTTTTGATACCAGGGATCAAACTTGGGACCTTGTGCCTGCAAGGCAGGCAGTGGAACCACTGAGCTAGATCCCTAGCCCTGTAATACTCCTTTCATAATAGCTAAATCTTGGAAGCAGCTTATATGTTCATCAATAGATGAATGGATAAAGTGTATTTCTATACAATGGATCACTACTCTGCCATAAAGGATAAACGAGTCATTTGTAGGAAAATGGATGCACCTTGAGACTGTAATGTTAAGAAAAATAAATCAGACATACAAGTTTAAATATTGCATAGTTTCTCTTTTATGAGAAGCCCAAAGTATAAATAAATTAAGGAGCAAAGAAAAAGATAGATAATAGGAAACAGGGAGATTGATGTTTGTAAAAGAGATGGGACCAAGAGATGTAAGGAAGGAGGAGAGAGGAGAGGGAATGGGATGAAAACAGAATAGAGACATGCCATGTACATGTGCCAATCCCCCATGAGGAATGTGATCATTATCTACTACAAATATGTACTCAAAGATTAAAGCTAGGCCTGTAATCCCAGCACTCTAGAGGCTGAGGCAGGAGGATCACCGTGAGTTCAAGGTCAGCCTGAGCTACATAGTGACTCAAGGCCAGCCCGAACTATATAGGGAGACCCTGTCTCAACAAAACAAAATAAAAAATTGAAATTTAAAAAAAAATGTAATCCTGGCTCAGCCTCCTGAATTAGCTGTATTGTACCCAGCTGCAAAAGCTGGTCTTGGATCTCATCTTTGGACCTCAATTCCAACACCCCATGGTGCTAGGTCTTTCTTGGCCTGCATTCTTCCTACAGGTCCTGCCTGTCTAGGGACCCCTGCCCAGGTGCTTGCTGGCTTATGAGTACTAGGGTCCTTGCTCTTTTCCTTTCCAGGAGAGGATCCCCTGGGGTCAGGGAATCTGATTCCCAGAAGGGAGCCAGCTGAGAGAGGGCCAGGCTGGGGGTCAGGTAGCCTGCAGTCCAATTCGCAGTAGGGCAGTTGGATTACTGGTTCAGAATATGGTGACCTAAGTAACCCTCAGGAAGGAGGTGGGCAAGGCAGATGCACAGACCACATGGGGCAGCCCTTGATTGCAGCCGCCCAGTGAAGGGGCCAGTACCTTTTCATCTCTTTGCCTGGTACCTAGCACAGGGCTCGAAGGGTGGACTTTCAGAGACTGTTGATGGATACACGAATGCAGTCAGCCAAGGAGCCCTGGACTCTGCTGAAGGCCACAGCTGTGCAGCAGGCCCTGTAATTCCTGAGGCCTTGTCTGAGAGCCCAGCATCAGCCAGAACATCCCTTCTCCTGTGCCTGGGCTGGGCCCCTCACATGGGTGTGTGTCTCTGTGTCCTGGAGACACCAGAGGCACTTGGAGCTCTCTGGACACCCCAGACTCAGGGTACAAGCACACCAACTTCTCTGCCCGAAGCCCACTGGTATGTTCCAGACCCTGGGTCTCACAGCTTCTCTCCCTTTCGCCCTCACTGCCTGGGTGTCCTGTTTCTGGCTTCTTGGGTGGCCTGGCCTGGCCTGAAGGTGGGGTGGAGGGTGGAAGATGTGCACAGTGCAACTCTTGTTTGAGGGACCCGGTGGGACCAGGCCTGCACTGGGCTCTGGCCCCGGCTCTGGTCTTGGCAGGTGGAGAGAGCTGTCTCTGCTTGTAGCATCTTCTCAGCCTGGCCACCAAGGGACCTGCCACACAGCCTTGAGCTGGGCACTCCTCCCAGGCTCGTATTGATCCCTTTACCTCAGCCTCCTTCATCTCAGGGCTTGTGCCCCAGGCCACGACAAAGGCAAGGATGTGGCTGGGCAGCTAAGGCAGGACTGACTACCGTTCAATATACCCCATCTAGGAACTGAAGGCTAATAACACCAAGGCTTGATTAGGGAAATAAGGAAACAGTGAGGGGATGGGAGTCAGTGAGAGGATGGGGGTCAGTGAAGGATCAGGGTTCAGTGAGGAAAACACACTCAGTGAGGGCTTAAAGTAAGACCAATGGGCAGAGAAGGCTACAGGGCAAGGTAATGATCTGTCTTGCCCTAGCTCAGGTGCCAGAGCCTTTATCCTCATCTCTACTCAACTTGACTCCGAAGCATGTGGCTGGGCACACAACTGAGTAGTAACAGGAGACCTGTATCTGATGGGATGGGACTTGACAGGCCACCCAAACAGTCCACAGCATCAAACTGTGTGGTCCTAAGGGTTGGGGGCCAGGGCTGGGAGTGAGCCCTAGAAGCCAGGGGGAGGGAGGCTTAGCTTGGGCCTTTCCCCAGTTTTTATTATTATTATTATTTTTTTTTTTTGGTATGGGGAGTTGCACCCATGGCCTCACACATACTAGGCAAGTGCTCTACCACTGAGCCACATCCCTGTCCTCCCAGGTTTTCTTGTTTGCCTAAAGGCTCCTCTTATCTCTGGGGTCCTGTAGGCTGGAGGCAAGCTCCAGGAAAGCATCTGGAATCCTGGGAACAGGGTCCTCTCTAGGACCTCAGGGATGCCCCCTCTCACCCTCAGGTCAGCCTGCAGGATTGAAAGGGCACCAGGTCCACACCTCCAATACCTGGGGCAGGACAAGGGTTAGTATATAAATATAAGACTTGACCTTGTGACTTCTCCCCTCTCCATGGGATCCCTCCATAGGACCTCCCTTCCAGGGCCTTCCTCACCACTAAGTCCCCATCTCTCTCTTTTTTTTTTTTTTGGTACCAGAGATAGAACTCAGGACCTTGTGCTTTCGAGGGAGGTGGCGGAACCACTGAGCTAAATCCCGGCCTCTAAGTCCCCATCTCTTTTACTGGTTCTCCCCCATTGCAGAGCTGGACAACAAAGCTGGGGCATCCTTCAGTTGCAATGTTCAAGTGCTGGCCTGTCTCACCTGTGGGGAGGGCTGCCTGGACACTGGCTCATCCATTCTGGTTGGCTTGAGGTTCTGTTGCCCACCAAACTGCTCATTTGCATGGAATTATTTCATAGTCAAAACAAGCCTGGGCTGGTGAGGAACAGCTTCAATGCATGCTACTTGCATATTTCTCTTTTAGCGAGCAAAGACTGAAGCTCAATTCCCTCCTTGGCTTCCAAGGTCACCCAGCATGGTTGGCATCTGCTTTGCTGAGCACTTTGGATGGGCTCTGTGTGAAGGTTCAACATGCAGAATGTGGACTAGGAGCTAATTTGGTTACTAGAGCCCGGAAGTATGCTGAGGACAGCACTAGGTTGGGAGAAGCAACGATTTGCTTCCCATTCCCCAGGGAAAGCCGGAATCTAGAACTGGGAGTAGAATGAAAGGAAGGAAAGGTTCTTGGAATGTTGAAACTGGAGGGGTTCTCAGAGTTTCTTACATTCTATACAACGGAGAGTGTATGTACTGATGCCTTTCTGCATCCGTGGCAGACAAGACTAATCGATCATGACATTCTTTGCCTCTGAGCCCAGAGCCACTTCATTCAAGTGGCACTTGGCATGTGAGATTATATCTGAAACTGGGGAGGGGCTTTGTTTTGTGGTACTGAGAATGGAACCCAGGGTATCATGCATGCTACCACCAAGCCACAGGCCCAGGCCCCATGTGAGATTAGATTAAATCTATTTCTCTTCCCTAGCACTCTAGCAACCTCTCTATCTCTCTCTCTCTCTGTCTGTCTGTCTGTCTGTCTCTCTCTCTCTCTGTCTCTCCTCCCCTCCCTTCCTCCCCTTGCCCTCCTCTCCCTCCTTCTCCTCCTCCTTTTTCTTCTCTCTCTCTCTCTTTCGGTACTGGAGATTGAACCCAGGCCATCACACTGACCAGACCTTTTTAAAATTTTTAATGTTAGTTCTTTTGTTTTTTTCTTCTGAGAAAAGGTCTTGCTACGTAGTTCTGGCTGACCTTGAATTCACTATGTAGCCCAGGGTGAACTCAAACTTTCAGCAATCTTCCTGCCTCAGCCTCTCAAGTGCTGGGATGATAGGGGTGCCAGCACACCCATTTTGACAGGGTCTTGCTAAATTACTTAGGCTTGGCTCAAACTTGTGATCCTAATGCCTCAGTCTCCCAGAGTTCTGGGATAAAGGTACATGCTGCCACACCTGACTCAACACTTTTCTTTCCAGACAGGGAAACTGAGGCCCAGAGAGGATTTGCCCCTCCCCAGCACATGGGTCATTCCCCTGATGACAAAGGATAATTCTACTCTGAGTAAGAATCATTACAAAAAAATAATTCTCATGGAATTACAGGTGTTATGCACAACTTTGTACTTTTCTGCATTTCCCAAAATTCTTTTTGATCATGATTGTTTTTCTTTTCTTCTCTTTCTCCCTTTTCCTTCCTTCCTTTCTCTTTCTTTTTTCTCCCCCAGTGTTATGGGAGATTGAACTGAGGCCCTTCACACTAAGCTACATCCCCATCTGGGTTTTTTTTGGTATTGGAGATTGAACTCATTTAAATAGTTTGTTTGTTTTATTGGGGGGCCGAGGATTTAGCTCAGTGGTTTCGCTGCCTGCTGTGCAAGCTCAAGGACCTGCGTTTGATCCCCGGCACCAAAAAAAAAAAAAAAAAAAAAAGATTTTTTTTTTTTTTTTTGGTATGGAGGATGGAAACGGAGATTGAACTCATGATCTTACGCTTGAAAGGCAGGCACAGTGCCTCTGAGCTAAGTCCCTGGCTCTTGAGACAGTATTTTGCCAAATTGCCCAGGCTGAGCTTGAATTTGGGATCCTCCTACCTCAGTCTTCCAGACTGCTGGGGTTAGAGGTGTGCACCACCATGCCCAGCTGAACATGAATTCATTTTACAGTTAGAAATTCCTCAATCCCTCAATAATAATATTAGTTTTCCTCTTTATTTATTTATTTTTTTTGTGTGATGCTGGGGATCAAACTCAGGACCTTAGGCTTGCTAGGCAGGCTCGGCACCACTGAGCTACATCCCCAGCCCTTTCCCCTTTATTTTAAATACTGTGTGGTACCTGCTTTAAGTATTATCTAAATCTGACAACCACTCTGGGGGTATTATTACTGTTATTCCATTTTGTTTTTGTTTTATTAGTGGAGAATGTGGGCAACAATAATTATTTTCATCTTATTTTATTTATTTATTTTTTTGGTACCGGGGATTGAACTTGGGACCTTGTGCTTGCAACGCAGCCAGCAGAACCACTGAGCTAAATCCCCGGCCCTTTTTTTTTGGTTTTTGAGACAGGGTCTCACTATGTAGCCCAGGCTGGCCTTGAAATTGTGGCAATCCTCCTTGCCTCTGTCTCCTGCATGCTGAGATTACAGGCATGCGCCACCATGCCCAGACATTATTCTCATTTTAAAGAGAAAACCAAGACTATGAGAAGTCTTAGAAATTTGTTCCATTGTAGCAAGTAGCATAGTTGTGCCTGTAGTCACACTATATACAATTAAATCAATCAAAAGTTAACATTTTTGGGATGGTCTATGAAGATTTGTAGGCTTGAAAGCTCTTCAGTGTGATATATGTGGGACGCCCTACATGGGGTGGGGTGGGGTGACTCACTCCACCCATACTGGACCTTGTGTGAAAAAACAGCCTGGGTCCCAGAGAAGGCTGCTGAGTGGCCCTGAGAGAAAGCAGAGGCCTTGGCATGATCTTCGCCCTCCTCAGGACCTGGACAGCTTTCTCCACTCAGCACAATGGAACGCTGTGTCCTGCAGGGTGCAGAATGGCAAAACACCTCGTGCCAAGGCTCCTCTCAGCATGCAAGGGTGGGGAGAGGAGGAAAGATGCTGAGATATGGGGTGGGGGACTCAAAACCCAGCCAGCAACAGAGGGGTGGGGGGGTGGGGAGGACAGCCCTCCTCCCGAGGTTTCTGTGTCCTTCTGGGAAGGAAACTGGGCCCGGCTTCTCCACCCACCCAGGTTTTATAGTTACAGCTCTGTGGCATCCCTGTGACCCCCAGCATGTTTGTTCACTGTCTCTAAATGTTGCTTCCTCCTGGGTGCCCAGAACATGAGAAAGGGACACCAATGGGCCAGTTAACCAAATCTAGTGACCTCACGCAAGTCACTTAGTCTTGTGATTACCTGAGCTGTGGAGTGGAGGCCATCAGCCCTATTTCCCAGGGCTGTCCAAGCAGGAATGGCAATCACAGGAGGGACCTCAGCTGTGGTGGGTACAGTGGCTCAGCACAGGCTTCCCTCCCAGCCTGCCCTCCACAGCTGGCAATAGCCAGGACTGGCCAGGAGAGCATGCGGAGGAGGTGGCCTCTTCCTTCCTGCCCTTTCCAGCTAGGTATCAAGATCTGAGGCCAGATGTGCCACTGAGTGACTCAGCGCTTTCCTGCCTGGAAACTCCTCCCTGCCCGTCTCACCAGGCCGGGCCAGGGAGGGTGAGACAGCAGATGGGGGTGTGGGTGGCTGGTCTTGAGCAGCCTCAGGGAAGCCATGAGGCAGAGGTAGTGGTGGGCAAGGGAAGGAGGAATGAGGATACTGTGGCTTGGCCTGAAAGATGGGACAGAGGCAGCACAGACTCTCTCCAAAGAAGCTGATCCTTATCTACCTACCCTATTCCGCCTGAAAAGCTCAAAGGCTCAACCCCTCCTGCTCCCACCTACTCGCATCCAACCCCCAATACTTCCAGGCCAGCCCGGACCATCTGTCCTGTCCTCCTGGGCTACATCCTCACCAGGGGCTCCCCTTCCCAGCCAGCCACCTGGACTTCATACCTCCCACCCTATAGGCCCTGGTACTACTGCTCTCTGGGAGGTCACCTCCTCACTGCCAAATCTCTTACCCCACCTAGCTTAATCTTTCAAGACAGTAGGCACCTCTGACCTGGCCCTTCTTGGAGCTCTTTTCTGGCCTCAACTGTCACCCTGCTGGTTTCCCTTCTCTCTTCCATCTCTCGGACAGCCCCTTCCCACCTTTGTTTCAGCACTAGATATTGAACCCAGGGCCTTTGCAACTGAGCTTCATTCCCACCTCTTTTTATTTTATTTATTGTATTTATTTTGATACATGATCTCATTAGGTTGGTAAATTGCCCACGGTGGGTTTGAATTTGTGATCCTCCTGCCTCAGCCTCCTGGAGTACTGACATTACAGGTGTGTGCTACCACAGCAGGCTGGACAGTTCCTTCTCTGATTGCTTCTCCTCATTCTCCCTCATAAACTATGTATAGTACTTTATAAATTCAGTCCCCTGTAGTCTGCCATATTGGAGGAGGGATCAGGTGCATGGATGTTGACATCATATGGACCGGGGTTCAAACCCTGGCTCTTAGCTGTGTAACCTTGGGTAAGTTAGTTTACTTCTTGGAGCCTCAGTTTCCTCCTCCATCAAATGGGTTGATATTACCTACCTCCTGGGGAACAGATGGGATAATGCACATAAAGCATTCAGCATGAGGTCTAGCACATAGTAAGTAATCAGTTAATGGCAGCTGCTAGAATATCCCTCTTTCCTGACTGTTTTTTCTCCCCCTCCTCTAGCTCATACTCTGGGACATGTTCACCTGGATGTCCTTAATGGCATTTCAGACTCCACATGGCCAAAAGCAAAATTCTATCCCTTCTTCTTCCTCCCCAAATATGAGCTTCTCTTGTTTTTGTTTGTTTTGTTTGTTTGTTTGTTTTGAGACAGGGTCTCACTATGTAGTTTAAGTGGGCCTTGAACTCACTCTGTAGCCCAGGCTGGCCTCGAAATTGCAGCAAAACTCCTGCCTTAGCCTCCCAAGTGCTGGGATTTTGGTGTGTGTCACTATGCCTGGCTCATCAGCTCCTCTTTTTTTTTTTGCAGTACCGGGGATCAAACTCAGGACCTTGCATGTCAGGCATGGTGCCACTGAGCTAAATCCCCACCCCTCATCAGCTTCTCCTGATACCCCTACTTCTGTTAATGCACCACTATTTTCTGCCAGGACCAGCCCTCAGAGATGTGCATTCATTCAATAAGCACTTACTGGCCAGGGATTTAGCTCACTTGCTGCTGGAGATTAGCTCAGTGGTGCTGCTTCTGCCTTGTAAGTGCAAGGTTCTGAGTTCAATCCCCAGTATGGGGCGGGGAGGCACTTACTGAGGATCCACTGTTATGTGAAAGGAAGATAGACTTGAAAAGTCATTGTCTTTGCCCTTAAGAAATTGGTGAGAGAGACAGACAAACAATTAAATATGATAAGATAATTGCTCTGTTTAAAGTTTGTATGGAAGACACTGTGTGCTTAGAGAGAGTGCAAGTCTGCCTGGGTCAACCCAGGAAGTCTTCCTAGAGAAGATCACAGATGGGCTGGCACCTGTAGGCTGACTAGGAGTTTGAAAGGTGGACAAATCAAGGAGAGCCAATGAATGGGCCAAAGGCAAGGGTGTGGCAGTGCAAGGTATGAGTGGGCAGGGACTCGAACCTTGCCTTTGTGTTTTACAGGGCTCCTTTGAGGCAGCATGGCAAGTGCTGGAGGGATGGAACCAGAGGCAGCAGAGACCCAGGAAAGATTCGTTTTTTTTTTTTGGTACCGGGGATTGAACTCAGGTCCTTGAGCTTGCACAGCAGGCAGAAGAACCACTGAGCTAAATCCCTGGCCCCGATTTTTTTTTTTTGGTTGTTTATTTATCAAACCCAGGGCCTCATGGATGGTAGGCAAGCACTCTACAGCTGAGCTATACAACCAGTCCTCCAGGGGAAGCTGAGGGTCCAGAAGTTTACTCCTGCTCTGCCATGCGTGGGCTGTGCAACCTTGGGAAGGTCACTTAACCTCCCTGAGCTTCTATCTCTCATCTGTCAAATGGAGATAATAATAGGCACCCTTGGGAACACTGGGGAGGGCTGAATGAGCTAATGGAAGGGAAAGTGCTGGATAAATGCAAGCCTTTGTTATTGTAGAGAATCCACCAGGAAGGGCTGTGTTCCAGCCCCACCTAAAGATGGCAGCCTCCCTGCACCTCCTCTAGGGCAGGGCCCGGAATGGGAGGAGGGGGTTCAGGATGCTGGAGGGAGAGGAGAAGGATGCACATACCCCTGACTCCGGATCCTGCCTCACTGGCTGTGTGACCCAGGACCTGTGTCTTTCCCCTTTGAACTTCATTTTCCCAACCACACACCAAAAATGCTGAGAAGTCAATTTGCAGGGGCTCTGGGAGGACTCTGTGGTACCCGGTAAGTATCATTAACTATAGACACTTGCCCGTCCCCTCCTCTCCAGTGCCTAGCACAAAGCTGAGCAGAGTGGGAAACTAAATATTTAATGACAGATTGGCGGAGGATCCTAGCAGGAGGGAGATGTGGAGAAGCCAGGGTCTGAACACCCATCTCAGATCCAGGGGCAGCCACAGCAGATCCTCAGGGATTTGCCTTCTTGACTTTCTGGGAGAGTCCCAATGGGTAGGGACCCTCCCAGAGTACCCCAGCACCCCAACATGTCTCTCCCATCCCTTCTCATTCTGGCTCTTAGGGGGACAGTAAATGAATGGGTACCCCTACTTAACAACCGTTTCTAAGCCCCCAACTCATGGTGTGCTGGTGCTACAGATTCAGAGCTGAAGGGGCCCAGTCCTTGGTCTGCAAGGCCTGTGGTCTAGTGGCCTTTTAGGAAAGTTCTCCACTTAACCTTGTGTAAAATGGGAATGATAAATAATCATGACCCTCTCAGGACTATTATAAGATTAAGGGAAACGATTATGTCATGCATCTGGGGAAGACAAAAAGATGTGAATTGGGACCGCAAGGAGGAGAAATGCTGTGCCAATGAGAAAATGAAGGCTGGGCTGGAGAGGGAAAAACTGTGCATAGCCAAGAAGAGACTGGGCTTTGCTGGGTGTGGTGGTGCATGTCTGTAATCCCAGCATTCAGGAGGCTGAGGCAGGAGAATTGCTGTGAGTTCAAGCCCAGCCTGGGCTACATAGTGAGACCCTGTCTCAAAAAAAATAAAAAGAGAAAGACTGTGATTTATCCTGCAGATAACAGGAAAGGATTTAAGTGACAGAAACAAAGTCCAGATTCAGCCTCAGAAAGGTCCATGGGGTCAGTGGGGATGGATGGAGAGGAGAGAGGGTTAGGAGACAGCTGGGGAACCTGGTGCAGTGTGGCTGCAGGGTTGCAACTGTGGCTGTGCGAGGTGTCACTGAGTCACCTCCTTGATGCTCACCTACAAGTAAGTGATTCAAAGATGCCAGTCTCAGGAATATGTCGCCGACAGAGAACTGATAGACACAGAGCGGTCAAGCAGGCAGAGTGCTGTGGTGCTTCCTTTCCTTTCCAGCCCAGAGCCAAGCAGTGCCCCCACCCCCTGGCCTCCCCTTCCTGAATTGTCTGCAGGCTGAGGCAGCAGAAGGAGCACACCAGAGTGAGCCAGAACTAAACCTAAATCCTGGTTCTACTACTAACTAGCTCATCCCGAGTCAGCTTTATGACAAATGTTCAAACTGGTAGGTTTTTATTTTTTTTCCTCTGTTATTGGGGATTCAACCTAGGGCCTTCACACTGAGCTACATCCCCACCCTCCCCTCTTTTTTATTTTTTGAGACAGGGTCTCAGTAAATCCCTAAATAGCTTGGCCTGGGCTCAAACTTGCAATCTTCCTGCTTCAACCTTCTAAAGTGCTAGGATCACGGGCATGTGCCACCATCCTCAGCCAAACTGGCAGTATCTTTATATGCTTGTCTGCAAACACATAGAAAAAGGCCAGAAGGGTAGATAGTACCCACTAACATTGGTGTTGGCCAGAGTGGCATGAGGAACGTGTGTATGAAGAGGAAATTTTACATTTTATCCTATTTATTTCTGCATTATTTGGGCTTTTTAAAAATTTTTTATTTTTTTGAGACAGGGTCTAGTTATGTAGCTCAGTTTGGCTTTGAATTCACTACGTAGCCCAGGCTGGCCTTGAACTCACAGTAATCCTCCTGTCTCAGCTTCTCCAGGGCTGGGACTACAGGCATGTGCCACCACGCCCAGCTATTTGGGCCTTTTATAAATCTGTGTGTGCATGAGTGTGTGTGTGTGTGTGTGTGTGCGTGTGCTGGGAATCAAACCCAAGGCTTTGTGCAAGGTAGGCAAGTGTATTATTGCCAAGCTACCCCCCACTCCCAGCTTACTGAGTTACAACTCAGCCCAAGCATGCATATTTTACATAATCATATTTGTACAAAGCCAGGATGATGGTACCAACCTCACAGATTCATGGAAATATTTTTAAGAGATCCAAAAGATAAACTTCCTTTCATGTTGCCTGTGCAGAATTGGCTCTCACCAAGTATTACTTCCCTTTTCTTTCTGTGGCCTAGATCTTTTACTTACGACTATTTTGTCTCTTTTGATCTGTTTGTATAACCAATCTCTCTCTCTCTCTCTCTCTCTCTCTCTGGTTTGTGAGCTGCTGAGAATCTGTGAATCTTATTTTTCTACCTATGATATATCTATGTATCTGGGAATGTGTGTATTTGTGTGTCTGTGTAAGTGGATGGGTTTCTGAGTGTTACCAGTGTGTGTATGCATCTATGCATCTGAGTTTGTGTTTCAGTGTCTGTTTATGTATTTAGATGTCACTGTGTCTTTGAGTACCTGAGTGTCTAGAATTATCTGGGTTTATGTCTTACTGTCTCCATGTATCTCCATGCGCCACTGTAAATAAGAGTGTTTGTTTGTTTTGTGCTAATGGGGATTGAACTCAGGACCTCAGGACCTTGCAGTAGTTTTGTGGGGTTTTTTTGGGTACCAGGGATTGAACTTGGGTCCTTGCGCTTGCACAGCAGGCGTCGAAACCACTGAGCTAAATCCCCTGCCCATAAATCACTGTGTATGTGTATGTGGGTATGTCAACCTGTGTTGGTGTCCCAGGGTGTTTTGGTTTTGGGGTGTTTTTTTTTGAGATAGGGTCTCAATATATAATTCAGGTTGGTCTTGAACTCACTATGTAGCCCAGGCTGGCCTCAAACTCAAGGTGATCCTCCTGCCTCAGCCTCCTGAGTGCTCAGATTATAGGTGTGTACCACCATGCCCAAACTGTTCCAGGGTGTTATATATGCCCCTGTGTAAGTGGGAGAATGGGGTGTGGGGTCCCTGAGAATCCACATGCAGCTATTTCCCTCTGGCCATGGGCAGGGATCTCTGGCCCCACTTTTTGATCCTTCCTCCAGCTTCCAGAAAGCTCTGAGCGTGAGTGTTTCCCTCTTTGCCCTGCCCTTGGGCACAAGGCCAGCCCTGCTGCCCAGGAGAGGTGGAGTGGGTGTTTACAAACACCTAGAAAGGGGCCCCTCCCAGCACTGCCCCCCCCCCAAACCATTTCCAGCTGGGAGGGCACCTCATCTTCCTGTTTCAGAAAAGAGCTGAGCCCTCTTCCTTGGAGAGCAGCGAAGCTTCTGCATCTCAGGGTCAGGAAATCCCTGCTCTCTAAGCCTAGGTCAGTGTCCATCTGGCTGAGCTTTTTGTGCTTGTCAGATGTAGCCAGACAGTTGGGGAAACAAACCATATCTCCATGGCAACCCACCTCTGCCTTAGCACTTGAGCAGCTCAGTGGTTTTGTGGGGCCCTCCCCGGGCCCAGTGCTGGGATGAGGTGAGTGGTGAGGGTGGGTTAATGCGGCCTGTGCATATGAGCTCTGCACCTTCTACTCAAACACATTCAGACACTTCTCTTAGGTAAAATCACAGGTTCAGATTTAGATGGCGGACACTGGAGTCCTGACAAGTTTCTTGCCAAGGATATCCACCAGGCTAGGGACAAGACTGAGACAAGAACCCAGTTAGCTTCAGGGCTTTTTTTTTTTTTGTCTACTGGGAATTGATTGAACACAGGGCCTTTGCAATGACCTACATTCCCAGCCCTTGCTTTTTTATTTTAAGACAGGGTCTAAGTCACTAAGTTGCCTAGGGTGGGCTCAAACTTGTGATCTTCCTCCCTCAGCCTCTGCAGGGCTCCTCTTGTACCTCCTTATATAATTTGGTTGTGTTTTGTTTTGTTTTTCTGGTATAGGGGATTGAACCCAGGATGGTGGCACTGACAGACAACTTTATACTAGTTTTGTTTCTGTACAGACCTCAGGATAAAACTTCCAACATTTCTACCAAGTTGTTAAAGCTCTTAACCATTTGCCTCTGCTTGTCTATGAGACTCAGTATTTCCTATCGATTAACTAAAACCACTGTAGAAACCAATGGAATTCTGGCACCCAGTTAAAATCATAACCACCCTCTACAACTCAGGGTTTCAAGTTTTTAGTTCATTGAAATGTCATCACTGATCCCAACCCTGATTTACTTCATGCTAAGTAAAGATTGTTAAGTTTTTTTCTTGTTTTTTTTTTTTGGTACCGGGGATTGAACACAGGTCCTTGCGCTAGAGAAACAGGCGGCAAAACCACTGAGCTAAATCCCCGGCCCTATTAAGTTTTGATTAATAAATTAAACTTACCCTTATAAAATATTGCTTTTATGCATCCTATCTGTTAGGATTTGGGGTGGATTTTGTTTGAGGAATGAAAAAGAAGTTCCACTGCTAAAAGAAATTTTTAGAACTGTGAAACACTTCATGAATTTGGGTTTCATCCTTGCGCTAATCTTCTCTATATAGTTCCAATTTTAGTATATGTCCTACTGAAGTGGGCAGACTTTTATTTTTATTTTTTAATTTTTTAATATTTTTGGTACCAGAGATCGAACTCGGGTCCTTGTGCTTGCACAGCAGGTGGCGAAACCACTGAGCTAAATCCCCAGCCCCCAGATTTTTATTTTTTTGAGATAGTGTCACACAATTTTGCTCAGGCTGATCTCTAACTTATGGGCTTTAGTCATCCTCTCTTAGGCTTCTCAAGCTAAAACTTGGGAAACCACTATCCACACTGAGTCCAGGGAAGAGAATGTCAGTGAGGTCCCAGATTATTTGTGATCAGTCTTTCTGGAAGCCTGGAATGCACAGCACTGGGGATTAGGTGGCAACTGTGACCTCTACTCCTTCCCCTCTGTCTTCTCCTTCACCTTCTCCTCCTCTCCTCTCCCTTGGCTTCCTAGAAGCTGGCACTTGGAGCTGAGAGCCCATAAGACTGCATCTCCATTTGGCCACATACCACTAATACTCTAGCAAATTATTTCACCTCTCAACCCTGTGGGGATGGGGGAAATGGGGGGAATGAGACTTGGGGCCTGATTCTAAAAGATACCAGGAGGATCAAAGAAGACTTCAGCAGGGAGGCTGTTTGAAATGTTAACAAGGCAGCTGCAGATGCCAGGAGCCATAGAAGGGGACACAGGAATGCTGTCCACCCACCCTTTACCACTATACCAGCCCCTCCAATTGGTCTAAAAAGGGAAGGAAGCCACAATGCTCCCACCCTCAGGCTCTCCAACCTTCCCTGGGAAAGGAGTGGCCTGGGAGCCCAGTCTGAAGTGAGAAGTCTGTGCCTGGGAGGAGGCCAGGCCCAGCAGGGGACAAAGCTGGTACCTGTGGGAGGCAGGTCTTCCAAGCAGTTTGGGGTTGTGTGAGGGCAACACTGGTCTGGTTCTGGGCTTTCCTAAAACAGTGGGGCAATGTTGGAAGGCCCTTGGGCTGCTGCCCCAAGCTTGGTTATTGCTGGTTCCTCCCTGGGACAAGAAGGCAACTTCCTGCTGGGTCAGCTGACAGCCTGGCTCCAGGATGGACTTTGGGCCCTGCCCACAGGGACTGCTGGGAAGTCAGCTCCCTCGGCTGCTCTGCTCTGTACAGCCAGCAAAGAAAGGTAGCAGAGCTGAACAATCATTAATCCAAGGGGCAGGATGTGGCTGCAGCTGGGGCACAGGCTATCCCTTCACAGGACCAGTGTCCCAGAAGCATGTCTGTCCATAGGCCAAAGGAAAAAGAAAGCCAGGTTGCTGCTCTGAAGTGGTCCAACCTGGGGAGGGGAGGTGAGGACATCTGGGTGTTGGAGTTAGGAGTAGTGAAGGAAATACAATCCTGACCTTTCCTTAGCCCCTTCCTTCCTCCCCTCCAAATCTGGGGAGCTAATCTCTGGGTCAACTCCTGGAGATTCTGCTTTGTGTGTGTGGTTTTTTTTTTTTTTTTTGGTACTGGGGATCGAACTCAGGACCTTGCGCTTGGGAGGCAGGCACCAGAACCACTGAGCTAAATCCCCGGCCCATGGAGATTCTGGTTTGAAAGGAGCCTTCGTTGAAATTATGACACTGGCAGGGCAAACTTCATTGGTATGTGAACTCTGCTGTCACACATGGCCTTGTACTCAGAAAGGCCCCAGCTGGGGTTGTAGCTCGGTGGCACCTCGCTGCCTGTCAAGCACAAAGTCCTGAGTTCAATCCCTGGTACCAAAAAAAAAAAAAGAAAAAGGCCCCAGACTTGGTCAAATGCTTTGCTATTGCTCTCTTGAAGTTCTTTTCATTTATTTATTTATTTATTTATATAGGTACTGGGGATGGAGTCTAGGGCCTTTGCACTGAGCTACATCCCCAACCCTTTTTCAAATTTTGAGTTAAGTTCTGAATTAAGGAGGTTGCTGGGGCTGGGTTGGAACTTGTTGTTCTTGTTTTTATGCTTTTTTTTTTTTTTTTTTTTTTTGGTACTGGGGATCGAACTATACTTGTTGTTTTGAGACAGGGTCTCACTATGTACTTCAGGCTGGCCTTGAACTCACTATGTAGTCCAGCCTGCCCTGGAACTCCTCCTGAGCACTGGGATTACAGGTGTATGAAACCACGCCTGGCTGAGTTTGAACTTGTGATCCTCCTGCCTTGGCTTCCTGGAATGTTGAAAATCTCAGTAACTTTTGTTTTTTCTTAGTAAAATTTGGAGCTAGAATTTAGGGCCTTGTTAATTCTAGCAGCTGCTCTACCACTTAAGTTATACAGCCAGCCTCAAATTCATGGACACTTAAATTTTTGAACAAAGGGCCCTGCAAATGCAGTTGCTACTCCTGTCCACTGGGAAGAATTGCTGAAAATTGATGCAGAGCAAGATTAACCTACATTCTTCTCCTGTCCACCTCTTCCAAAATGGACTCTGCATTCCTCCTTCCTCCCCACACCATGCATTCACTTTATCCCATGGCTGAGGCACACTCTCTGTAAGGCTCAGTCCTGATACTGACCAACACACTTTTCCTTTGGTACTGACCAACAAACAGGAGAAAGGGGCTAGACTGGGCCAAGAACACCCTGAGAGCAAAGCACAGTGCCTATTTGCGACTACTTTTTTTTTTGGTGGGGTCCTTCCGCTTGTGGGGCAGTCAGTGGAACCACTGAGCTAAATCCCTGGCTCTCCCAGTGCCTATTTGGAATGGGTGCTCTGCAATTACAGGCTTGATCTGAATGAAGGGTGTTATAGGAAACTGAGTCCTAGCAGGGGCTGAACGAGCTGCTTCTGGGCTCCAGGTGCAGGTGGGACCCCCAGTGTCAGTGATGGCTCAGGTTCATGCCAACTGAGTCCCTCGGGACATTCAAGGGCTAAGGCAGTTTAGGGAGATCACGCTCTGCACTTTAATCACCTTAGAAAGTTACAGTAAGTGCTGTCTACCTTATGCCAGGGTTGACAGAGCTGGGTGCCCCAGACAAATGGGCCCATACCCTCATGGTGACCAGGACCAGGACAAAGCTGTCCAGGGACCCAGGGAAGGAGTACAAGGATACTCAACCCACGCAGGCCCCTAGGGCAATTTCTAGCCACTAGGCAGGGACAACTTCCAGATGCTGGCCTTGGCTTCTCTGCTGTTGACCCTTGTGTTCTCGGGCAATCAATGTCCCTTCCTGGTCTCAGTCTCCCTTCTGTATTAAAGGGTAACATTCCCTGTCCTGCTTCCCTCATAGGATGCTGTGGAATCAGGACAGAAAAGGGCTTGGCCTGCTATAAAAAAAGAGCCAGAGGCCTGGAGGAAATGAGCACAGCATTTCCATGATTGTTAAATGCTTTCTTTTCTGTCAACTTCCCCAGTCACACTTCTCACCTGCTCCAAGACCCACTCTAATGCATCAAGGTGGAACATCTCAGTGGGAAATCCTGACCCAGGCATGGGTGCCCTGGGGAGTCAAAGCTTAGGTTAAGGGGAAACTGGGGAAAGAGTGTTCCTCTCCTGGGCACCAATGGTGAAGCTGGAACCCAGGAGGCCTGAGATTGTTGGAGCCTGAGAGAAGGTGCAGTAAGGAGCAAAGGGGCTACTGGGGGGAGCAGATAGGAGGGGAATGCCCGCTGCCAGTCACAGGTCTGAAGTCTACCCCCAATATTGCCCGGGTTCTGGAATTTTCCAAATTTCCTTATTCCAGGAAAAAAGAAGACTAGAATCCCCCAACTCGGGACACCACGCTCACCTGGGGTCTAACCCCAGCATTTCGCTTCTCCTTCCACGACCACCCTATCCCCTTCCGCAGCCAACTGCCTCTGGGATCCCTCGGGACGGACCCTAGGCACAGTGCCCTCCCGGACGCCCCCGCCTTCCCGGCCTGGGCGGAGCGCTCTAGCGGAGCCCCGGGACCCCTCCCCTCCGGACCGGACCTCACCCTCCCGGGCCCGGCTGCGGCAGCGGGGAGGGGCAGCAGACAGCTCCGCTCCCGCCCCGCGGCCGCTCCCTGCTCGGCTCGGCTCCTTCCCTCCCGGCCTCTCCGCGCCCCGCCCGGCGGCCCCTCCCGCGCCGTGCGCCGTCCGCCTCCCGCCGCGCTCGCTCGCCTCCGCCGCCCAAACTTTTCTCCGGGAGCGTCTTGCGCGGCGGCACCCCGCGCATGGGCGCCGCGCCGCAGGGGGCCTGAGCCCCGCCAGGTCCGCCCGCAACGCCATGGCGGCCCGCGCGCCCCCCGCCGCACCTGCGGCCGAGGAGTCGGGGGGCCCGGGCGGCCCCCCGCGCAGGAAAAAGTCCCGCTCGGGCGCGTCGGGCCTCCGCCGCGCCTTCAGCTGGCTGCGGGGCAAGCGGCGCAAGAAGAAGGCGGCGGGGACCGAGGGTGCCGAGCCGGCTGCCCTCCGCGCGAAGAAGGCGGACGACAAGACCAAGAAGGCCAAGGGCAAAGGCCGAGGTGAGGCGGCCGTCACCTGGCCTGGGCTTCGCGCCGGGCGCACCGAGGGGGGGGGGCGGGTAGCTCCGTCGGGGGGCGCGGTGCGTTGGAGGGGTTGACATCTAAGCTCTGGTGCCTCCAGCCCCGGCACCTCTAGCCCCGGCACCTCTATCCTTCGCCGCCCACCTCAGACTCAGCCGGCCCCATGCAGAGGGGAGGAGACCCCCCAGCCGATCACAGCAGGGATCCCCGGGCTTCAGCAGGAAGTGCCGGCAGCCTGGAGATTCTCCTTCCCGCAGTCAGACTCACCCGGGTTCTGCCCTGTGCTGAGTCAGGGGGTCAGAAACTTGACTACGGACTGGGGCCAGTGGGAGAGGCAGGTGGTCTTGGATGTCTGGTGAGGGTCCCTCTGGGTCTGGAAGGTCAGGTACACTCAAAGGGAGTTTCTGCCCTCCAGGTGGGCAGGTGGGTCTGGGTTGCCAAACGTACAAAGGACCCACTTCGGGGCTTAGCTTGCCTTAAGTTGACAGTGTTAGCTTTTCCCACCTGATACCCGGCCAGCTCACCTGGGCCAAACCGCAAACATCCACCTCCTGGGGTGGTGAGCTCACCGTCCTCACGGTAGGAGAACCAGCAGCCCCTCCCCATCTCTCCTTCCTCCAGCCCTGGTAGGTACCTGCCACGGTTGAAGGTGTGCTTGCAGATGGGGGAAACTTGAGGCCCAAGCTAATTGGAGAGCCTGTACCTGGGCTGGGGCTGGTACTTAAAATACAGACCTCTTTCCTAATCTTCCAGAGTTTGAGTCCCTGGTGACCTCTGGCCTGAAGGGTGAGGAGCTTGAGAGGAGGGCAAGATGACCTAGTCCATCCCTACTAGGGTCACTTTACTTTCAGCCACTTGTTTGGTGTTTTGCTTTTTCCCCGTTAATGTCTTCAGTTAGGAGGGAAGGGCTTCAGTTTCTGCAAGAGGGTGGAGCTTGTAGCTTCGGAAGTCTACTTTTCCTTTGCTCCTGCTGCAGTGCTGGGGGTGAGGAAATGGTAGGGTGTGTGGGCTCATCCCATTCCTCCTGTGTTTACTCTCCTGGTGTCCTTTAACCACCTCCTCTGGAGGAAAAGTAGAAGGAACACTTTAAGGGTCAGGGAGAGTGTGGAAAGCCTCTTGTGTGATTGCATCCGGCACGATCTTCCTTTTGGATAAGGGCCCTGCTCCCCTGCAGGGCAGCCACAAAGAGAGACCAGAGTGCTGGGGCTGGGGTGGCTGGGCCAAGCCCTGAGGGGAGGTTTGGTTGAGGGGTGTTTTCAAAGGCTCTGCAGCCCTCACACTGGGGGAACCCTGCTCCACTGGGATTCAGCTGAAGTTATCCTCACCTCACTCAGGAGGGCATGGGTCAGAATTGCAGCAGGATGGCTTGTGGTCAGACTATCAGGATTGGCAGGCAGAAGGTTAGTGGGCTGGTGTCTTACTTAGGGGCAGTGAACCTTTCTTCCCAGGGATACTACCTGGAGGTAGGGGCTGAAAATGCTAAGCCTGTAGGTTCCTCCTCCAGCAGCCAGGGCCTGGAGTCACTGGGTCACTGGCCAGGTCTCCCTTGCTTTGTGTTTAAAGGTATTGGGTGGCACCGGGCTTTCTGAGCAGCAGGTCAGCCTGATTGAGCCCACGTGCATGGGCAGCACCTCTGCTCCTAGCTATTGTTTTCCCAGGTCTGGAGGTGGCCCCAGGTGTAGCTGAAGGAAGTCCTGCTCCAGTCTCCTATTATTGTAATTGTTTCCTTGTCACCTGCCTGGCCCAACTTTTCTGTTTATTAAGAGAAACAAAAATCTGATCTCTTTAATCTCCACTGGGACTGCTGGCCAGAAGGGGGAAGCCCAAGGAAGGCTTAACTCTTTCAGGGAGAAAATTCAGAATGGAGACTGGGGGAGATGGAGAAGAAGGCATACACAGAAAGTTCCTGGGAGGTCAGGGGCCTTTGCTGGGAGGATTGTTATCTCTTCCATTCCAGTCTTCGAACCAGAGACCTAAAGATACAGGTCTTAGCCCCTCTCATCTGATCCCCTACTAGGAGATGGTAAACTTGGCTTGTAATGGAATTTTGACTCTAGTCTCTCATGATTCCCCTACTTTCCTCATTGCCCTGCACAAATTTAGCAGAAGAGAGGAAATGTGACATTTATTAATCTGAATGTGTCAAGAGCCTGTGTTCATTGTCTCATGAGATCCCATTTGGAGTTGAAAAAAACCTGAGGCTCAGGAACAGTGCATGATTGATTTGACCAAACTGAGATCCACACTCAAAGTCACCTGACTCCCAAATCTGATACAGTACTATTGTCATGACTCTCTGAAAGACACATAGTGGGGGTGAGCCTTGAAGATCTTCTGATCCAACTCATCCTGCAGATAGGAGATGGTCCAAGAGAGAAGTGAGGGAACTTGATAGAGTGGGGGGTGGGTATCAGAGTGGTAAATGAAAGTTTACCTTTGGCTCAGCTTCTGGTAAGCCCATGACACTGGATAAGCAGCTTCTCTATGGGCCCACAGATTCCATAACTGTCTCATGGGGAAGGAGGGGACTTTCTCACAGGGGTGATTGATCCTCTGAACATGGGTCTGTGATCTTTCTCTCTCCAAGATTCTCACAAGAAATGATAATAAAAATTATTTGAAAGAGAAGTCACTCTAGAAACGCAAAGGGTTGCTATTATTGTGTCTATGTTGAGTCACCCCTCCAAACCTCACTTCCCTTATCTGAAAAACAAGGATAATAAAGCCTGGCTTTACAGGAGTGTTCCAAGGGTCCCCTTAGGTAGCAGACATGAACGTGCTTTGTGAACTGTGGAGCATGGTCTGGATGGTAGCAGGTTTCTGGTGTTGTGATGCTGAGGACTTGAGAATTAGTTAAGTTCACCCTGATCTGTGTTTGGAAAACAGCTCATTTGGTTACATCTTTTACCCATATTGATGGTTATTACTGAAGGGGATTCATAGAAGGTGGAATCTCATCTTTGAGGACTCAGATGTAAAAAAAAAAAAGTTAAAAAAAACCCCACCCAAATCTATATTTTCCAGAAATATGACCTGGACTCTAGACAAGTGTGTAGGAAGTGTTTCTGGGATTAATGCCAGGGCTGGGGCCCAGCTGGTAATCAGGGGAGGCTTTCTGGAGGCGGTGAGCTGGGTTCGGAAGGAGAGCTAAGTTGAAGGGGAGAAGTAACAGGAACGCTGCTCCTTGCCAGGATAGGTCGTATAGGTCATCTTCTGTTGTCCTCATAACACCCTGGGTAGTGAGCAGTTACCACCAGGTACAGGTGAGAAAAAAGGTCCTCTTAGAGGATGCAAGCAATTTGCTCAAGATCACTGGGCTTCATGCTTTATGCTTCTATGCAGTCTCAGGCCTTGTTCACACTGATGAGAACACCTGAGGACAGGACAGGTGAAGTCCCTGCGCCTATGGTAGTGATGTCACAGTATGGGAATGACAGCCCTCAGTCTGTCCTCAAAGGCTACACTGCCCAAACCAAATAATAGGCTGTTGGATGAATTTCTGAGTGTGGAGGCACTAACCACTGAAAAGACTTGGGACAGGACCAGCTTTGGGGAAGGGGGGTGTACTGCACCTGAGGGTTTCTCTGGAGCAGTGGCTGAAGGGGAGGAGTGGAGGTGGCTCTGGTTTTTAGATTCAGGAGTCACTATGTCAGGCCCAGCACACTTCAGCCTGGAACTCACTCTGGATTCCATGTTCCCTCTGGCCAGCCACCAAGGGAGGACTGTCCTTGGCATGGGTTTGCGAAAAGATCTGAGGTTGAGTTCTGCTCTGCTGTATGACTTTGAGCAAGCCTGCCTCACTCAGCGCCAGCCATGATGTGTCTTGTTAAAGATGGAGTTTAATGCTGGTGGTTCTCAGGGCCTGTGGGTTTTGAGAATGGCCTGGAGGCGGAAGCTTAGGGTTGAGGGATGAGCTTGGGGATGGAGCTGTGTCCAGGAAAGGAGAGCCTCCTTGTGGACAGCCAGACAAGAGGTGGAGATCTGGTGGCCTGGGTCTTACTCCATGTATTTTTACACCCCACCCCCCCCCCCCCGTGGTATGGGGAGCAAACTCAGGACCTTGTCCTTGCCAGGCAGGTGCAGGGCCACTTATCTAAATCCCTGGCCCTACATTCCTTATCATTGCATTTGCTTCCTTTCACTTTTCAATCAGTGACTTCCTAGCCAGGCATGGTGGTGCTTGCCTGTAATCCCAGCACTTGGGAGGCTGAAGCAGGAGGGTCACCATGAGTTCAAAGCCAGCCTGAACAACACAGCAAGACCCTGTCTCAAAAAAACCCCACCAAAAACCCAGAAAAACCCAACAACAGTCAATTCAGTGAACTATTCACCTCTCAAGGCCCAGTTCTAGTATCCTCATCTCTATGATACTCTTGGGAAACTGCTGCCCCCAGATTCTAGAGCAGGGTGCTTAAGAGATTGGGAGTTGGGTAGTATTTGATTTTTTTTTTGGTACTGGGGATCGAACTGAGGACCTTGGGCTTGTAAGGCAGGTGCTGTGCCACTGAGCTACATCCCTGGCCTGGTAGTATTTGATTTTATGGCTACCTTCTTCTTGGGTAGGGGCATCTCAGTCTCTTTAGCTTAGGGTCTGGACCAGTGTATGTAACGGCAGCAGGGTTCCCTCTGCTATGGGATACATCGATAGACAAGTCTGGGGATCTCAGGAAAAATGTGACAAGGTTATGCTCTGCTTATCTCCACTCAGCTGCTGTTAAAGGATGGGCATTGTCAGGGCCGGGGATTTGGCTCAGTGGTTCTGCTGTCTGCCTTGCAAGTGCAAGGTCCCAAGTTCGATCCCCGGTACCAAAAAAAAAAAAAAAAGGATAGGCATTGTCTGCCTTGGGTCCAGAAAGGAGACGCCTCACTCATTTATTTCACAAATACTAAGTACCTATTATGTCCTGGGCACTGTCCTGGGGATGAACAAGAGAGATAAGGAGGTTTCAGTCCTCATGAACCAACCTTACAATTTGACCATGTTGACCAGATGTTGAACAAGTAATTAAAGGTCAAAAAGTGATCAGAGAGAAAGCACAGGAGTCTTCCAGGGCGATCAGGGACGGCTTCCCTGAGGCGGTGACATTTGATCTAGAATGCAAGGAGGAGAGGAAGCTGGGGTCCAGGGTCTTGAAGCACAGAAGTCAAGCAGGGTGCTTGCTGGGGGCTGGGGCCAGCGGGTCCTTTGGGGTCAGTGGAGCACAGGGAAGGCTATATTTCAGTATTTGGATACCCTGAGGACTGGAGCTGGCTGACTGGCCCTCCCCTCTGTCCTGCCCAACATGGGGGCTGCACTGAGTGGCTTTGGGCATAGGTGATCCAATATGGGTCCCCGGGGCACAGGCATCTCTGGATCTTAGGTGCTCAGTGTTGATGGCCAGAGATATCACAGGGAGCTCTCATTGTACATACAAGTGGGCAGCTGAGGCCTAGAGGAGGGAGTGACTCATTCAAGGTCACACAGTGGCCAGCCCTAGAGGCAGAACGGGAGCCCACACCTGCCAGTCTGATTCCAGCTTCCTTACTCTTTTGTTGAAACTTCAAACAGGAGAAGCCCTTCCCAGAGAGGTACCTCTACCAGGGGTGGGAAGAGCTTGGAAGGGAGGGAGGCCAAGGGAGCCTTCTCTCCTGCCCCTGCCTTCCCTCCCTTAACTCAGACACCTTCAGGGCCTTCTAGCTCTCTTATCCTTCTCCTGGAAATTCCCCACAGGCAGGGAGGGCCCTCAGTCAGTGTACTCTCCCTCACTGCTGAACAGGGGTGGCCGAACCTTGTGGCCAGAAAAATCTACATGCTGTTCTCAAGACTCAACCCACGGCAGAGCAGAGCCTTCCCTCACCACCTCCCCCCTTGGAAATCCCCACTCCTCAAACCCTCAGAGCACTCTCAGCTGCTCCTAGCCTGTCACATGTTGAAGAAAATGAATAGAGGAGGTATTGTACATTGTTTGGGCCAAAGTGAGAGTGATGGGGTGGGGAGAGCAGGTACACACACCTTCTATGTACAGACCCCAGGCCCACCTCAAGCTCCTTGACTGACCTGGGGAAGGAAGGAGGTGAAAGCAGCTTCTTTGGGCAGGAGTGAAATCTTCCCCCATCATTCTCCCCCACTGTATACGCTTATTGCTCCAGTCCTGGGGGCTGGTTCGTCAGAGGACTGTCAGTTCCACTCACAGTGTGGCCAGCTCTGTGCTTGGTGTGGAGTGGCCATAGAGACAGCTCACCTGCACAGGCTTTCAACCTGCATCTTGGAGCTGGGCATGGTGGTGCCGGGTGTTATCCTAGCCAGGACCACTGCAAGTCCAGCCCAGCCTGAGTAATTCAGCAACTCAGTGAGACCCTGTCTTAAAATAAAAAATAAAAACGGGCTAGGGATTATAGCTTGGTGTGAATGCCTTGGGCTCACACCCCAATACTGCAAACAAAACAAAACAAAATAAAACACAAAATAAAACAATCCAATCCATATCTTATGGCAAAGTGCATGACACCCATGAGGTTCCTGGGGTTTGAGGGGAGGCTGACCATGTAGGGCTTCTATCCATGTAGGATGTCCTCTCCTGCATATTTCCTTTTTTTTTTTTTTTTTTTTTGGTTTTTTTGAGGCAGGGTCTCCCTTTGTAGTTCAGTCTGGCCCTGGGATCACAGGCATGTGCCACCACGCCCAGCTGTCCTGCATATTTCTACACTTGATCTTAGCCAAAAGGCCGAGAAGCGACTGGATATTTCTGCACCTCTGTTCTCCAAGAGGTCAGACAGCACCAAAGCCTCATCTTGCAGTTCCTGGAGTTCTGGTCCATATGCCTTCTCTACCAGCTACTTCTTCCCCCTAGCTGTACCCTGCCTCGTAAGCTCTGGGCTGTGGGTAATACTCCTCATGCAGGCACTACCTTTGAAATGAAAGTACTTGGGTGCCATTATCCCTTCCTCCTCCAGCCACCACCACCAGTTATAAGTGTCACTATTGCTTCTACAGTGAGTTTGCAAGCCCTACCATCTCCACTTTACTAGTTGCTAGGAAACACACATGGGACACCTAGTGTGTGTTCAGCCTGGGATTGGCAAGGAGTGAGACAGTCTGTACTCTGAAGAAACTTTTCTGGTTGGAAAGGTGGATACCGACATAAACTTACATGTTGAGGAGAGCCATGGATGGTGTCACACAGGTGCTGGGGAGCTCTAGGGTGTGATCAGAGGGTAGCATTAGTGCCTGTGGACGCACAGAGAAGTGAGTCAGGGAGGGGAGGTGTATTGAGCAGAGTATTGACCAGAGCCATGAGGATGAAGAAGCATCTTCCAGGCAAAGGTGGAAGAAGAGACAGCAGGTGTGAAGGCTTGGAGGCATACACTAAGGGAGTAGCAAGCAGTTTTGTGTGCTGGAGCTCTGAGAGGAGGGAGGATATGATCAGAGATGAGATTGGCCTGGCGCGCAGGTAGCTGTTACACATTCCAAATATCCTGACCCTTTCTCACTCCATTCATGCCAAGGAATTTGGTCTTTTCCTCTGGATGCTCCCTCTGTTCCTTCACACCACCTGTCCCCTTTATGGGCATCAGTTTCCCCGTCTGTAAATGAAGGGAATTAACACATTCATAATGGGGTTATAATTCAGATGTCTACCTGCTGGGCGGCTTAAACCACTCATGGTACATGCATGACTGTCTCCTTGGGTTGGTTTTTATTATCAGAAAAAGATGAATAAAGTGATCAGTTTGTACCACCAGTGGTTCAAGTCTCTCAATGGGACAGTCATGCACATTTCACTCGTGGTTCGAGCCAGAAGGAATGTGCTAGCAGATCTCCATGGTCTCTCCCAGCTTTGCCACTAAGACCCTCTTCTCTTTGCAAAGCAGAGACTGGGACATGCAGCTTGGTATACAGAGTGTGGTATTTTCTGGGCATGAAAAAATGCCAGACTTTCTGGGATTTCAGTGTTGTCAACTTTAGACTCTTAGCAAGAGATGGGTCTCAGGGAGCATTGTGATCAGCTTTGATGCTCCCAATTTGCAGGCAGGGAACAGGTCATCCTGGAACCACTGGGCCTAAGAGGCAGCATGGTGTAGTGAAGGGGTTTGTCCAGCTGGCAGAAAGGATTAACATATGGAGAGCAGTGCTGCCCCTAGTTAGAGAGATGGTGAAGGAGAGGCACTGCCTAGACTGTGGGGCCTGGACAGGTTCCTGGACAGGTTCCTGGACACATGAGTACCTTGAAGACACAGAGGCAGGAGAAATGGGGAGGGAGCCTAGAAGGTTTTCAGAAGAGGTAAGATTTGGTTTGGGCTTTGATAAAATAAAGACTTGTGTAAGGTGAGATGAGTGAAGGGCACACAACTCCACAGATGCATGAAGACATGGGTGGTTTCACACATGTTTACCTACAAGCTCCATTATTTACACACTGCAGACACACACACAAGCACAAACCAACTGTAGATATAGACACATACTCAAGGAACACAAGTGCAGTCATACTGATATATAAAAGCGCACTTTTTTTTCAGGGCTGGGATCAAACCCAGGGCCTTGGACGTGATAGCCAAGTGTTCTACTACTGAGCCATACCCCCTAATTACATAGGCTTTTTTTGTTTTGTTTTGTTTTATATTTTGGGATACTGGGGATTGAACCCAAGGCTTTCACACTGAGCTACATCCCCAGGCCCAACTCCTTTTATTTTTGAGACAGGGTCTCACTAAGTCAATAAATTGTCCAGGCTGGGCTAGAACTTGCAATCCTCCTGCCTCAGCCTCCCAGAGTGCTGGGATTACAAGCAGGTGGGATTACATGCCTGGCTTAATCCAGTCTTATAGACAAACATATTTAAACATACATGCACACAGGTAGACTGTTACACATTAAAATACATAAGTCAGTGACAGTTAACCACCCAAAGATGGTAATTATTACATAGACAAGGGCTGGGGATTTAGCTCAGTGGTTCTGGTGCCTGCCTCGAAAGCGCAAGGTCCTGAGTTTGATCCCTAGTACCAAAAAAAAAAAATGACATAGACAAATACATAAAAGCACACATCCAGTCAAGAGAATAGGCTCAATTACATGTATGTAGTCATAACACAAACCCACATGTTCAGAGACGCAAATATCTACAGGGCTACACCACTATACAGTCACATTCAAGGACACAAATATACACACATCCAAATACTGCCCTCCTTCAAGGTCATTTGAAGACACAGATACATGAAGAGGTGGAGGCATGGAGCAGTGGGTGCTGGAGTCAGTCTGGATTTGAACCCTGGCTCTGCAGCTTAATGCCTGTAGACTTTGGGCCAGTCAGGTAACTTCAAGGAGCCTCAATTTCCCTGTCAGTAAAATGGATATAATAGAAATACCTACCTTACAGAATTGTTTTGTGGGTGAAATTAATGGATCAAAGCAGACAGCACAGTGCCTGGCACAGAGTAAGCATTTAAAAAAAAATGCCACTATTATTCTGTACACCACAATACAGAAAGAGTCAGTTCGATGCATTCGTACACACAGGCAGAGGAGATACACACATAGGCACGTGACATTCACTGAGTGGTGGCTGGTGGGCCACAGCAGCAGCAGGGCTCCAGACCCCCAGTTCTCCGTTTCACTGGAGGTGTTAGAAAGGGAGCTCCTGAGCCGGAAGAGCAGGTCATCAGCTTGCCCCACCTGGCCCTGCCTATCCTTTCATGGAGCGCTCCGGGCGGGGCGGCTCAGCCGGTCTCCCAGATCCCGGGAGGGGCGGAGCCCATAGGACATGCGCCAGGCCCCGCCTTCCTCCGGGTCCGCCCCGGCCTAGCCATTGGCCGAGAGTGCGGGGGCGTGGCCGAGCTGGGGCTGGGGGCGCCCGCGGTGGACATCCCAGCGTCTCGCTGCCTCCCTCCAGGGCCTGCGGGCCCGGTGGTCGGGCTGGCAGGGCCGCGCTCGGGTTCCCGCGCCAGCTCCCGCGCCCACCATGGGCAACTCACACCACAAGAGGAAGGCCCCCAGCGGTCCTCGGGTCCGCAGCTTCTGGCGCTTCGGGCGATCGGCAAAGCAGCCCGCAGGTAGGGGGTGGGGGTGGGGGCGGGGCAGGCTGGGAGGAGGGTCTCCTTGCGGCAGCGGTCGGTCGCCTCTGCTGCTGCCCCCTCCCGAGGCCTGGTGGGCGTGAGTATCGGGGTGCCGGGAATCCCCGCCCAGACCCCACCCCTCACATGCACGGGAAGACACACGTACACACCGATATCCCCCGGTCGGGCACACGGATATGTTCACATTTTACATGGTCGCACATACACAAAACACACACTTAGATGTAGGGACATGCGGAGACAAAAATCATTTACACAATCCTACACCATCGCAGTAGGACGCGCAGATCCAGAGACACAGGTACATGCACCGATGCATACGGTTTACATGGCCACACGAACTACACCCACGCGCAGATTGAGACACAGACACCCACAGCAATCAGGTCGGGCCGCCCAGCATGTTAGGCACACAAATGGACACGCAGGTTCACAACTGCACAAGCAGCCAGACTCCTCAGGCTTGCTCACAGGCAGACCCTAAAGGCACTCACACACACACACTTGTTCCTCAAGCCTTAGCCCCCAACCGGCTGAAAGTTTGCAGGCGGGTGGGGAGACAAAGCTGGAGGGGTGAAGCAGGAAACCGGGGGCTGGAGGCTTGGGACCGCCTCCATCTGGCGCGACCGGGAGTCGGACTGGTTCTCTGGGCTCCCTCCCCACCCCCACCGCGCCACCGCGTCCTTTTCTCACCCCCCCGCCCCCCCGCAGGCCCCGAGTCGCCCCGGCATCTCCCCCTTTCAGTGCAGCCACCGGGCTGGAACGCAGAGTCCCTTCCCTGCGGCCTGCGGGGTCCCTCCGTGGGTCACATTCCTCCTTCCAAGGGTGAGGGGTAGGGAATGGGGGAAGCCTCCACCCCCAAGGTTGGAAGATGGCATTCCTGGTTTTCCCCAGCGAGTACGGCAGTTCAAGGTGTTCCCAAGAGTCCCAAGGGATCCTGGAGGAGGGGCTGTCCACGGGTGCCTGATTTTCTCACTTTGTAAATACAGAGGGGGGAGGGGCGAGGTGGCGGATCCAGAACTCGACGTCCCCAAGATAGGGGGTCTTCGACAGTGGCAGGCACCCTAGGGCTATCTTCTGGTCCGGGAAAAGGAGACTGAGGAGAGGTGGGGTAGAGGGTGCTTTGCTGTGGTGGGAGAATCCACCCGTGTAGCCCAGCATGGCCCACATTCCTAGAGATTCAGCATGGGAGCCTGATGAGCTCATCCCTCTATCAGCCCTCTACCCGAGGGGCCATGGGAAGAGCCTGGGCTGGGAAGGAGGGGGGTCTGTGTTTTCAGTGTGGCTCTCCATAAGCGCTGGTGACCTTGGGCAAATTCCTTTCACTTCCCTGGACTTTCCTGGCTCCTAAAGGGGCTTGTCTGTGAAATGAGGGAAATTTAATGTAGGTGACTTCTTGGGACCCTTACAATTCTGGCTAGCCATTTCATGGATGAAGAGACTGAGGTCTAGAGAAAAGGACTTTGTCCAAGGTCATTTGGCATATGGAGGTTTGAGCAGTAATAATGAAGATCACCAGTAGGAAAAGGGTTAAGTTCAGGTAAGCTTTCTGAGGATTCCTCAGAATGTGGGTGTTGCTGAGAGACTCCAGTAGTCTCCTTACCTGGCAGCCCCGAGTCTTGGATGTGCCCACCTGTCTCCTTCCAGAATTTGCCCTGAGCCAGTAGGGCTGAGGTTGGGCTTTGCATAGCTGATGGCCACTATGATCTGATGGCTTCCTGAGAACCAGCTGTCAGCCTGGACTTGTGACTATTTATGATGGAGGAGAAAGAAAAAGCGGCTGTGTTTACAGTCTCATGTCTGCTGGCCCTTGAGAAGAGACCTAGGACTTCTGGCAACCCTTGTGTACATCCAGCCCTGCTGCGACTTGGGTGTCAGCTAGGCTGTAAAATGTTCCTAAAACACCAGAAAGCATTGTCAAGGCAACACAGAAATGTGGGGACTGGGGAAAAGTCCCGGCTGTATATTTAAAGCGTCTGGGTTGGAGTCACCTTTTGAAAACTGAGGCAAAGGTCTTAATTTGGTCTTTGCATGATTGAAATTAGGCCTGAATTGTTTTTCTTCTCAGTACCAGGGATCAAACTCAGGACCTTTCGAGGCAGGCTCAGTGCCACTGAGCCAAATCCTTGGCCCCCTGAATTGTTGATTAAATGAGATAACACAGCTCGGGATTTGTTGCAACAGTGGGATATGTTCTCAAGTAAAGATAGGCGAATGGGGCTGAGCATAGAGATTGGAGAGAAAAGTAATTGACATTCCTTCTTGTGCCTGGAAAGAGAAGAGATTCTATTGTTAATGTAAATGATAGTGTCTTTGGTTTTACTTATCTTGAGGATTCTAAGGCCTCTTCACTTTTGCTGTTATGGGCCCAGGTGTGGGGTTGGAACTTTAGGACTTATTCATTTGATTATCTTGTCAGAGGAAGACAGCGGAAAGGGGCCCGAGAGGACTGAAGTCTACGGGCCATAGCCACTGAAGGTGTTTGAGCAAGGGAGGAGCCCACAGCAGTGGTGTGTTGGGAAGATGGCTCCAGGGCCAGGGCAGGTGCAGACAGGACAGGTTGGAGGTGGGGTGGTGAGAGTGGAAGCTCAGAGACTATTGCAGTAATACAGGGGAGAGGTGATAAGGTGAAGGCTGGGGACAGGGTGGGGACTGTGGGGTGGAGAGGAGTGGCAGCTACAGAGACACTTTGGAGGAGGCAGCAGTATTGACAGAACCTGGGATTAATCAGATGTTGGGAATAAGGACCCAGTGCTGTGAAGGTGTGGTACTCTAAGCCGGCTTGGCTGGGGGTGGGGTGGGGGAGGATGATAGAGATAAAAATAAAGCCCTATGCTAGCTCTTGTTGTGTTTTTTTTTTTTGTTTTTTTTTTTTGGTACCAGGGATCGAACTTGGGTACTTGCTCTTGCCCAGTAGGCAGCGAAACCACTGAGCTAAATCCCCGGCCCTAACTCTTGTCTTTTGACAGTCCAGCAAGCAAGAAACTGATCTCATATCATAGACGTGAAAGCTAGTGCTCAAGGGAAATGAAGTTACTTATATACGGCCACATAGCAAGGCTGAATTGTGACTCAGAGCCAAGCCTTGCTGGGTGTGGTGGTGCACCCCTATAATCCCAGCACTCAGGAGGCTGAGGCAGGAGGATTGCTTCGAGTTTGAGGCCAGCCTGAGCTACATAGTGAGCTCAAGGCTGGCATAAATTACAGAGAGAGAGACCCTGTCTCAAAAAACAAGACAAAACCAAAATCACCAACCCTTCCTGGTCCTGGGGGGAAGGCCTGTAATTCTAGCTACTTGGGAGGCTGAGGCAGGAGTTCAAGACCAGCCTAGGGCTGGGGATTTAGCTCAGTGGTTTCCTTGCCTGCTGTGCAAGTGCAAAGACCCGAGTTCAATCCCCAGTACCAAAAAAAAAGAGACCAGCCTGGGTGGTTTAGTGAGATTGTCTCAAAAATTTAAAAAAAGATATATACCTCCAGCCCAAGTTATACCTGGAGGGTATTTATCTTTTTTGGGCTGGAGGTATGCATCTTTTTTTTGTTGCTGTTCTCGGTACAGAGGCTGGAACTCAGGACCTTGCGTTTTTGAGGCAGCCTCGGTGCCACTGAGCTACATCCCTGGCCCTGGAGGTATACCTTGGTGTAGTGTGCCTCTGGGTTCCCTGTCCAGTATTGCAAAGAAACAAAAAAAAAAAGGGGCTGGGGATGTATGTAGCTCAGTGGCGCCACACCTGGCAAGTGCAAGGCCCTGAGTTCAATCCCTGGTACCAAGAAAAAAAAAAAAGAAACAACAAACAACAGCAATGACAACAACAACAAAAAAATAAAAAACAAACCCACAAAACAACCAAATACTCCCTGCCCTAAACAAAAACAAAAACAACCAATCCTGTCTGATGTTGCGTGCCTATAATCCCAGTACTCTGGGAGGCTGAGGTAGTAGGATCACAAGTTTGAGCCCAGTTTGGACAATTTAGAGACTTAATGAGACCCTGCCTAAAAATAAAAAAGGGCTGGAGGTCCAGTTTAGTGTGAAGCCCCTAGGTTCAATCCTTCATATCCCAAAAAAGAAAAAACTGAACCAAGCTGTTGAGATTACAAAGCCTGTGCCTCTAACCTGTTCAGGGATAGATGGATGACTTTCATGTTATGATTGTGTGTCCTACAGGTCCTCTGGGCAGAGAAAGCCGAGGCCCTGGGGGATTTGGACCCTGTAGTAGCGGTAGTTGAAGACTAAGCATTGAAGCCCCCAAGAGTCGGTGGGGGGGGGCGGGGCGGGGAGCAGGTGGGAAGGGAAAATGAAGATCTAAGAAAGAGTTGATCCTTGCCTGGATCAAACGCCTTTGGAGGGTAGAGAAGGGTCAAAGTGGATGGGGCAAGGCTTCTCCTATGCTGGAAAGACATCATAACCTGCTGGGGTTGTATTTAGCTTTTTTTTTTTTCTTGGTACTGGGGATTGAACTCAGGACCTTGATCTTGCAAGGCAGGTGTGGCGCCACTGAGCTAAATCCCTGGTTTGGCTTTGGTTCTCAGGAATTCAACCTTCTCCTCCCCTGGCTTTGGTTCTCAGGAATTCAACCTTCTCCTCCCCAGACCAGCAGCTGGGTCTGGGCAGTTTGGAGAATGGTGAAGGATCTGAATTGGGAGCCCAGTGAGAAGAACCACCCACCATCCCACCCCCTTCCAGTTTCCATGATGTGTTGTATCCTCAGTTTTACACACAGGGGCCTCCTTATTGGGTTTAGTATTCCCATATTGCATATGAGAAGATTGAGTGAAGGAACTGGTGGATTCAGGCTGTTTGGAGTCATTTCCATCCTTCTTCATGGTAGATAGGAAGGGCCTAGGATCTTTGGTAGGTTCCACAGCTTGGAAAAGGCCCTCCCCACAACCTGCCCCCATCCTCCCCTTCCTTTGGGGGAGACTTGTGACCCACTGTGTGATAACTGGACTTGCTTGTGGGAGCCCTGTGTTTCCAGATAAGGGCCTTGCCTATACATCTTTGATCTGAAGGGTCTGCGATAAGGTGAACACCCTTGCTGCCCAGCCCTGGATCCTAAGTGGGGAATCACCATACTCCTTTGAGGACCAGAGTTAAACATACAGAGGGTGTCAGAGATCATTTCTCCAACTCTCCCATAGTACATGAAGAAACAAAAGGGCAGTGTCTGGCTGAGGGTCAAACTGCAGTTAAAAGGCAGCAGAGCACCAACCTAGGATTTCTGACTATCAAGGCAGTGAGATATGTGTGGTCTGGGCCTGCAGTTCCCTTCCCTCCCAATCCAAGTTAGGACTGCCAGATAGGGGGAGGTCACTGAGGAGAGATAGGGAACTGATGTTAAGTGTCCCTTATCAGGCCTTATCTTTAATGGTCCTCAACTCCACTTGAGATTGGAGGAGAGCTCCAGAAGTAGGTGGGATGGCATGGGAAGAACATAGTTTTGCAGCCACTCAGAGTGGAGCTCAAGTCCTGACTGTCATGACTAGCTGCATGACCTTGGGCAAGTCACTGAGCCTTTGGAGGTGCCTCTGTGTGGAGAGAAGGATTTCATGAGACTGTCTGGGTTAGTGAGACTAATGGGTGTCCATCAGTTGGCCTTCAGTAAATGCTGGTTTGTTGTCATGACGTTTTAAGTGGAAAGACTCTTTCTCTGCCCCCATATCCTGGACAGGCAGAGACTTGCTCTGATACAATACTTTTTGAGTTTATACTTGATTACATGGTTTTCTTTAGGTTCCTCAGGTACTCTGTGAAGTGGGTGTTTGTCCCGGTTTACAGAGGAGGAGACTGAGGCCCAGAGAGGCTGATTTATATTGTCTTAGGTCTTAAATCCAGACCCCTTGATTCCTGACCTTTTTCTCTTTTGATTTCATGGTGGCTACCTCTCTGGCATCCATAAAGTGGGGATAATCATGCCTTGAAGGAATAAAAGAAAGAGCTTTGGAAATTCAGAATTGTGCCCTGGCTGAAAGGGATTATTATGTCATTGACAGGTGAAAACGCTGGCCCGGAAACTCATTATGACATTTATTAATATTGTTCTAGCTAATTCCTCCCTGCACTACTACTGCCCATTCCTCCAGGGCACCCTATGGGATGATATCCTCCCCACCCTGCTCTGAGAACTCCCTGCCTCCCCAGTATTTACCTTAGAACAGGCCTGGCCTGTCAGCTCTGCCCTGGACAGGGTGGGGCTGAACACTGAGGGAAGAGAGGGGGATTCTCCTTCTGCAGAGGTGGGGTGCAGAGGTCCCCATTCTTTGGTTAGGGAGAGACTGAGGCTGTGGCCCCCTTTACCCACTAATCTTTACCCACTAAGGCATTTGGAGTGAGACCCAGGTCTAAATGTGGGATCTGCCACTCTTTCTGGTTGGGTGACCTTGAGCAAGGCTGTCATTTTCCCTTGAGACTCCTATGAGCTTTTGTAAAAAGGAACCCTCACCCATGCCTTTTAGGTAGTAGAATAAAAAGTGCTTCCACCTGCAAGTTTGTTATGCTCATTTCCCTTTGTCTTGTCTCTCTGAGATAAAATTCTCATACATTCTTGGTTCTGCCCCTGGCTCTAGAATCTGTGACCTGAGGAAGCCCTGGCACCTCTGGGTTTCCATTTGTTCACCTGTACATGAAGGGTTCAGATAAGGACCTCTGAACACCCTCTTTTTTTTTTTTGGTACCAAGGATCGAACTCGGGTCTTTGCGCTTACACAGTGGGGGGCAAAACCACTGAGCTAAATCCCCGGCCCTGAACACCCTGACTCTTGGAGGGCTGGCCAGGGGAACTAGAAACAGGAGCAGGGGGCAGATACGGGGGACTGGCTTGGTTGACTTGGAGGATTCCAACTCCTGAGCAAGGCCACCTGGACAGCTGTGCCCTCCCCTCCCATTCCTGTCCCCTGAGTCAGGCCTGCCTGGTTGCCTGTGGGTGCGCCACCCCCACCCCTTGCTCTGGAATGGGGCAGGTTGAGGCCTCACCCTGTGGAGGTTGTTGCCAAGACAGTGCAAACGCATGCGCACGATCCCTCTTGGATTCCTCCCTGTCCCCAGGCTCAGGAAAGCCCCTTGATGGTGGGTAACAGGCACCTGCCTTCCTGTATGGGAAGCCACTTAGGGTGTGCAGTTGGGCTAGTGGGGGGGTCCTTTGTGGGTGTGTGGTCCTGAGAGTACTTACCTGTCAAAGTGGCCTCAGTGAGACATTCTGGGGTTTTTTTTTGTTTTGTTTTTGTGCCAGGGTTTTGGTATGTAGTTCAGACTAGCCTTGAACTCACTATGTAGTCTGGGCAGTCCTACTGCCTCAGCCTCCTGAGTGCTGAGGGTGTGCCACTATGCCTTGCTTCAGTGGGACGCTGTGGAGGGGAATGCCTGCCCATGGACTGTGTTTGAGCTCTTGAGCTGGCTTGTGTGTCGCTTCCTGGTGTGCCTTGTACAGTGAGGTTATGGCCAGGGGCTGGGTGTCATCTCAGCTCCCGGAAGCCTCCTGGCTCCCGCAGGTAGAGGTGACTCAGATGGAGGTGACTCGTGTATACAGTGAGCTTCCCTCAAGCACGTCGCCCCAGGCAGCACCTCTGAACTGTTCAGAAGTGGAAAGCCCTGGAACAGACAGCTTTGGGCAAGGTCCTTCCACTCTCTGGATCTCAAGTTTCTCTGTGAGGTGCCCTCCCCCAGCTGAGACTCTGCTTACTAAGTCCCCTCCAAGCAAGCCGCAGGTGTATAGACCTGTGCTTGGGGTGGCCCAGAGTGGCAGTTCTGGCCAGGCTGTGGGTGGGAGAAGGAAGGGTGTTGCTAGGGCAACCAGGTGTTATCAAGTCTGAGAGCCTTGGTTCTGGCTAGGGAATTTGCAGCTGTGGCCCTGACTGCCAGTTCTGGTCTGAGGAACAGGCAGATGTTCCCCCAGCCCCAATTTAGTGAGAGCGCAGCCTTTTGTTTCCCTGCTATGGTGAAGATGAGGGTGACTGACCTGTGTGGTGAAGGGCTCCAATTTTACAGCCAGCCAGAGCTGGGGAAGTAATCTAGCTCCCTAAGCCTTACAGGTCCTCTGTCTGTGAGGGCAGAGACAGTGTTTTGCTTTCCACCAGTACCTGGCACCGTGCCTGGCAAGGATTAATCACCCTGCAAGTGTCGGTCTGCTGCTCTTTTTTGTTAGTGTGGGACTGATAAGAAGACTGGCCTAAAAGGGAGAAGATTAGGGCAGCAAGAAACTTCCAGTTTGTAGGGATGGTGGAGTCTGTGGACTCCCTCTTCAGCAGGGAGGTCAGGTTTGCAGGGTCATAGTGAACAGAGTATGTCTTCTGGATTCAGGTGGAAATGCTGCTATTGTTTATATAGTGGAGGCTAGAGCAGGCAGTGTCATAATGTTTGCCCCCTGCAGGTTTCCTCATCTGTAAAATGAAGATAAAAGTGCCTACTTAGGATTGTTATTTACAGTTCTGTGATGTATAATATCCAGCTCCACAAACTCTGTTCTCCAGAGAGGGAGAGTTAAAGCCCGTGCAAGGTGTGCAGCAAACGTGGAAGGACCTGCAGAGGGGTCTTGTAACTTGGGAGCCAGTGTGAATTCCTACATCCCTGAGGACTTGGAGTTGCAATGAGGGAGGGGTGTCTTCAGGTGAGTTTGAGGTACAGCATGTTATAGTTCCTTTCCTCATAGTCTCACCTCCTCTGGGGTTTCCAGGAGAATCTCTTGGTAAAAGTGCTACTACCCAGCTGAAACCCTCATTGATCGACCTCCTGGAGCTCTCTGAATATAATCTACTCTGCCAAGGCCTAGGGGCCCCACCTGATCTGGCTCCTGCCCTCCTCTAACCTCACCTCCTGCCATTCTGTCCTTCACTCAGCATATTCAGACACACTGGCCTCCTTTCTATTCCTAGAAACCCACCACTCTGCCTAAATGCTTTTATACAAGCCCTTGCCTGTCTAGAAGTCTCTGCCCTCTCTACCTGCCCTGGCTGGCTCCTCATTATTTGGGTCTCAGTTCCAACATCCTTTTCTGCAGTACTGGAGATTGAACACAAGGTCTTCACACTGAGCTATATCCTCAGCCTTTTATTTTTTTGAGGCAGATCTCACTAAGTCCCTAAATTGCCCAGGCTGGGCTAAAACTTGATTTTTTTTTTTGGTACTGGGAATCAAACTGAGGACCTTGCACTTGCCAGGCAGGTGTGGAGCCACTGAGCTACATCCCTGGCCCTGGGCTAGAACTTGAAATCCTCTTTCCTCTGCCTGTCAAGATTGGCTGCATTATAGGCGTGTACCACCATGCCTGGCTACAGTGCCACAGCTTCTTAGTCTTTACTACCTAATGCCTCATTCATATATTATTTATTGAACTCCTAGCATGTGCTAGACACTAATTTAGGCTCTGGGCATATACCAGTAAACAGATAAAGTTCTCCTCTTTTAGCTGTAGTCCCTTGTACTAGCTTAATATTTGCTGACCAAATGAATGGATATGGCAGTCTCATAAGAGGAGGTTGTGACTTGTGTGTGATGCAGCATGAGCAGGATTTGAACCAGGGCCTGACACCCCTCCCAGTACCACACCCTGCAGTGCCCTGACCTTTACTGACTTTGCTGTGTCTTTGCCCATTCTGTTATCCTTGCCTGGTGATCTAGCACATCAGTAAGTCATAGAGTGGGGCCAGCAGGAAGAAGCCCAGGCTGGGGGAGCTGGAGGTCTGTGTTGAGATGGTGCCTGTGGTGTGTGACCTGGGACAGTTCTTTATGTTTCTCTGGTCCTCTGATGTCATGTTGCCAAAGTAGGAAGAAAGTCCTTGGGACCCGTGGGGTTGAACACACATATGAGGGGTTGTTACCACCAGCCACTTGATTCTGTGCCGGGCATCTCCTTGGCTTCCCAGTGTGTACTGTGTCCCTGACCCTCCAGGGGCCTTTCACAGCCTGGCCATGTCCACAGGTAGCCCTGGGCTCCTGCCTGCCTGCTCTGTGAGCGGAGTCCTTCCCCAGGGAATTACCTCAGCAGCCAGGAGGACTTGGGCACCATGCCAAGTCTGGTCTGGCTGCCTGTCCATCTACCATCTGGTAGCTGGGACCCTTCCCTTAGCCCTAGTTCCTGAGTGTTTAGGCAAGGACTTGGGGGCAGAGTTAGTGAACCGCCTCTAGAATTGAGTATCACCCCCCCCCATAGAACACCCATAGTCTCCGGCCTCAGCTTCCTTCTTCTGTCCCGGTACCCCGTGTCGGGGCGGGGTTGGCGAGTGGGCGGGATCAGTGGCAAGGTGGGAGGAGAACCTGGAGCAGCCCTTCCCCCTCCTCTGCTCGCTGTCTGTGCGGCGCCGTGAGGTGGCGGTCGGGCTTGGTGCTGGGCTGGGTAAAGGCATTGTCCTGTGCTCGGGGACGTTAGGGTGGGGGAAGCTACCCAGTGGCGCCCGAAATCATGGTGGTTTTCCTGGGCCGCCACCTCCCAGCGCTGCTTGAGCTGTTTAAAAAGAAGGGTAAGTGGGTGTGGCTGGGGGGAGGGGAGGGATCCCCGACAGCTTCCTTTGCTGGACCCTTGCATAGAAGGGGGGATCTCAGCCAGTCAGAGCAGTGGCGTGGGGGAGGGGGCTAGTAGCGAGGCCGGCCTCTCCTGTCCCGCTGCCTGCCTTTGTCCAGCCGCTTTGTTGCTACCTTTGTCTGGGCGCTGCTTGGGAGGATGAACCCAGGTGTCTCTGACCTTGAAGCCCGCGGCCCTCGGGGCAGATCGCCTCCTTGGCAGGGGTAGCCTCACTTTACTGGGTACAGCCCAGTAGCCCAGTTTAGGGAGAGGGGAAGTCCCCTCCTAGTCATCCCAGCAGATGGGAAAGGATGCAATGTGGGGAGCAGCAAGAGAAAGTAGTACTGCTGGAAGTTGAGGAGCTTGGTCCGAGGACCGCGTTTAGAGGCCTGGTCTGGGTTTTCAGGCCAGGATTCAGACAGTAAGGGGCCACAGCTTTCTGGACTTTTAGACACCTGGGGTCCCTTTTGGGAACTCAAAGTTTAGTCCTGGCTCTAACTCCTATCTGCTGGATGACACTGGATAACCTTAGGCAAGGCCTGTCCCCGTTGAGCTCCCTGCCTCCTCCCTTGCAACAGCAGGATGGGAGAGAAGGTCTGAGATCCACTGAGGTACTTGCCAGCTCTGACCTGGTGGGGTTCTGGTGGCTTTCCTGGGACAGGAGCTCTGGCTGAGGAAGGAGGAATGACAGGCATCTGAATGGAGACCCTGTTCCTGGGGCGTGGCCCTTTAAAGGGCTTATTTTGTTCCTGCCCCTCTACCAGGTGCTGCCAAGGTCACATGATGCTCCTCCTAGTGCTTTTGCTTATGTTGTGGGTTTCATTTGGGGGAGGGGGGCTGCCAAGTGCTGACACAGCCCCATCCCCAGGATTAGATGACCAGCCCCTCCAGGGCGGAGCCTGTAATGGGATCCTCTGTAATTGATCCTTGGCTGCTCTGCACCAGGGGCCAGGGCCTTGGGAGAGGGCATACCTAGGACTGTAACCCCAAGAGAGGCCTCGCTCCCTGGCTGGGGTGGAGGAGCTTGGATTCCTTCTCTCCCCTACCCATCCCTCCACAAAAGGGTAGCCATACATATGGGTGAGTAGGGGGCCCGAGAGGTTATATCCTTAGTATGTTCTTCCCTCAGGGTTTCCTGGGAGTCTGGTTATAGCCCCTGCCAGCTGCCACTCCTTCCTGGTTTTCAATGGTATCTTCTCCCTGGGTCTGTGCTGTATGAAAAGGGTGGTTTATTTTCCTTTAAAATTAGGCTTGGGGTCTAGATACAAGAACTGTATTTTCTGTGGCCTGTTCGTGTACTAGGGGTGTCTTGTGTGAGGCCCTGAGTGACATGTGGATACAAAGTTGTGTGTACACTTAAATACTGTGTGTGTACATACAGAACGGGATCTGTGGGTGTTGTGTGGGTATGTGAAGGCTGGGTGTGGGTACATATGTGGGCCTGTACTCATGCTGACTTGTATGTCTACATCTCAGAAGCCTGTGGGTGCTGTGTGCATAGACAGTGGGTCTGTGTGCCCTGTGTACAGTGCCTTTTGTGTGGCTCTTTATGTGGTGTGAGTACTCAGATGTGTGTACCCTTCGGTATAGTTTGCATGTGTATTGTGTACCCAGCAGCTGTGGGTTGTGTGTCTGGGCTGGGGGAAGTGGACACTGCATGTATGTACAGGGGCCATGTGCGGTGTGAGGACTGTGGGTGCCTTTGTCATGGTGCCTGTGCATCTTAAGGGCCCACAGGCCTTTAGACCTCACTTTCCTTCCTCCATTTCACTAGGCGCTGCCAAAGCTGAAAGTGACAAACGTCAGAGCGCAGGGCCCGGCCGGGGACCAGGGTTTGTCGTGGATGAGCACCAGGACAATGTCTTCTTCCCCAGTGGGCGGCCATCTCACTTGGAAGAGCTGCACACGCAGGCCCAGGAGGGGCTTCGCTCCCTGCAGCACCAAGGTAACCCTGCCCTCCTCTCCTCCAGTGTTGCTCTCTTGGCTGAGATTCAGGGGCTTATGCCACATACCCTTCTGGTGTCTTCCAGAAAGACAGAAACTGAACAAGGGTAGCTGGGACCATGGAGACACCCAGAGCATCCAGGTGAGCCCTGCCCCCCAGCTCAGTCCTGACTGCTCTTCCTTCCCTATTTGACCTCTGGCCAACATAGCTTTGTATGTTGCTGGGTCTCTCTGCTTCCTGCATCATCTGGACTGAATGATCCTGGGGGCTCATCCAGGGATTGCGTTAGCTCACGTCTGTGTGATATTGGGAGGAATCTGTGAGTCAGAAGTTCCAGCAGGCAGTCCTCAGTAGGCAGCCTACTCAGGCCGGGGCCTGCTCTCCTTCTCCCCCCAACAGTCCTCCCGCACAGGGCCTGATGAAGACAGCATCTCCTTCTGCAGCCAGAATACATCCTACACGGCTGAGAGCACCACGGCTGAGGATGCCCTGTCCATCCGCTCGGAGATGATCCAACGGAAAGGTATCTGCTCACCAGCTGAGATTCTTGGACAGGGAAGAGGGTGGCGGGGATTGTCATGTCCCAGCACCTGCAGCTTCCCTTTTTCCTCTGAATACAGTGTTCTTCCAGGCTCTGTGATTCTGTGAATTCAGGAGATACTATCCTCTGTCCTCTTGGAGATTCATAATGCACATTCACTGTAAAGTAGGACAGTTAAGAGTTGAGAAACCTGTGTTTGAGACTTGATATGCTACTTAGCAGCTGTGTGACCTGGGGCAAACCCTTAACCTCTCTGAGCTTCTGTTTAATGTTCTATAAAAAATCAAAAGATAATAAGAGCACTTACCTTTTTGGAATGAATGCCAAGCTCTAGCATGCTGATATAATAATAGTATATTTACTAAATAATAAGCATTCACTAAATGAAAATGGTCATTGTTGCCTAGTAGTAGCCTTCCAGAAAAGTTGCCTCCAGAGCTGTTATTAATATCCCATAAAAGTAATGCTCTGCAGAACATGGTGAGTCCTTCTGTACTAACTGGTTTTTTCCCCCTGTCCCCCTCTGGCCCTTAGGATCCACCTTCCGACCCCATGACTCATTTCCCAAATCATCTGGAAAGTCAGGGCGCCGGCGGCGGGAGAGGCGGAGCACAGTGCTGGGACTGCCGCAGCATGTGCAGAAGGAACTTGGTGAGTCTTGGATTAGGCAGGCTGCAGTGGTGGGTGGGGAGTCCCACCCAGACCCTCTCTGCTGACTGCTTCCTCCTTGTCCACTCCAGGCCTGCGTAATGAGCCTGAGGCATCAGGTACTTCTCGGCCTCCTGGTCCATGGGCTGCTGTCCGCATCCCCACGGTGGATGGCCATCCAGCTGGCCTGGCCTTAGGGACAGGGGTCCGGGTGTCCCTCCAGGCCCTGGAAGCAGAAGCAGAGGCTGGTGCGGATTCAGAGGCCATGCTGCAACGTCACATTGACCGTGTCTACCGTGATGACACACTTGTTGGCCGGTCCACTGGGGCCCGGCCCCCACCACTGACCCGGCCCATGTCCCTAGCAGTGCCAGGACTGACAGGAGGGGCTGGGCCTCCAGAGCCCCTGAGCCCAGCCATGTCCATCTCACCCCAGGCCACCTACTTGTCGAAGCTGATCCCACATGCTGTGCTGCCACCCACAGTGGATGTGGTGGCCCTGGGCCGCTGCAGCCTGCGCACACTGAGCCGCTGCAGCTTGGCCTCAGCCAGCCCAGCCTCCATCCGTTCACTGGGCCGCTTCTCCTCAGCCTCCAGCCCCCGGCCCCGCAGCCGCCATCCTTCTTCCTCCAGTGACACCTGGAGCCACTCTCAATCGTCCGATACCATCGTGTCTGACGGTTCCACCCTCTCCTCTAAGGGGGGCTCTGAGGGCCAGCCAGAGAGCTCTGTGACTAACAATAGTGTGGCACCGCCATCTCAAGGGGGCAGTGGGAGGGGCTCCCCTAGTGGGGGTAGCACTGCCGAAGCCTCAGACACAGTCAGCATTCGGAGCAGTGGGCAGTTGTCTGGCCGGAGTGTGTCCCTACGAAAGATGAAGCGCCCTCCGCCACCGCCCCGCCGGACCTACTCCCTCCATCAGCGGGGCTCAGCAGCACCTGATGGGCCCTTAGGGTTGCCTCCCAAGCCCGAGCGGAAGCAGCAGCCACAGTTGCCCCGGCCACCCACTACAGGTGGGTCAGAAAGGGTCGGGGCAGCGCCCTGTCCACCCAACTCAGCAGGTGGCTGGGTGCCTGGCTTGTCTCCCAGTGGTTCCCGGCGCCCCCCACGCTCCCCAGAACGGACACTTTCACCCTCCAGTGGATACTCGAGCCAAAGTGGTACCCCCACCCTCCCTCCCAAGGGTCTGGCAGGTACCCCGGCCTCCCCAGGCAAGGCCCAGCCTCCTAAACCAGAGCGTGTCACATCCCTTCGATCTCCTGGAACCTCTGTGTCCTCTTCACTTACATCTCTGTGTTCTTCATCCTCTGATCCTACGCCCTCAGAGCGCTCTGGTCTACATATGTCAACCTCCATAGGTGATAGGTTTATCATACCGCCTCATCCCAAGGTGCCAGCCCCCTTCTCCCCACCTCCCTCTAAACCCAAGACCCCAAACCAAGCTGCCTCTGCTCTGGTTGCCCCTCCCATGGTTCCTGGGCCCATCTCTACCACTGATGCCAGTCCTGAGTCCCCTCCTGCTTCCCAGACATCCCTGACCCCACCCCAGGAGTTTCCTATTGTCCCCAAAGACCAGTCACCCCCGCCATCCCCACCTCCATCCTATCACCCACCACCACCCCCTAGTAAGAAGCTGGAGGTGGTTGAGGAGGCCCCACCAGTCCCAGAGACTGCTGAGGAGCCCCTCTTAGACCCCAACTGGCCCCCACCCCCACCTCCCGCATCTGAGGAGCAGGACCTGTCCATGGCAGACTTCCCCCCACCCGAGGAGGCCTTTTTCTCTCTGGCTGGCTCTGAGCCTGCAGGCCCTTTGGAGCCCCCAGAGCCTGTCAGCTCTTTGGCTGCTTCCCTTTCAGCTGCTGTCTCTGTCCAGAGCCAGCCCCAGGGTACCCCAGAGCCGCCTCTGGCTCCACCAGTTCCACCTCCAGCCAGTTCTGTCCCCCAGCTTCTGGCCAAGCCCCCTCAGGAGAAGGAGCCAGTGGGCAGCAGCAAAAGCAGTGGGACTTCCAGGGAGGATGCAGGTGTGCCTCTGGTCACGCCCTCACTCCTGCAGATGGTGCGGCTGCGCTCTGTGGGCACTCCCACAGGGGCTCTGACCCCACCATCAGGGCCATCAGCCCCCCAGAAGCCACTCCGAAGGGCCCTATCAGGGCGGGCCAGTCCCGTGTCTGCACCCTCTTCAGGGCTCCATTCTGCCGTCCGACTTAAGGCCTCCAGCCTGGCTGCCAGTGAGGGCCTCAGAAGTCCCCAGGTGAATGGAGCACCTGAGGCACAGCCGAGGTCTCCCCAGACCCCTGCCTCCACGGCCAGCTTCATCTTCTCCAAGGGCACTAAGAAGCTGCACATCGAGCGACCTGTGTCCCCTGAGGCCCAGGCTGACCTCCATCGAAATCTGGTGGCTGAACTTCGCAGCATCTCAGAGCAGCATCCACCTCAGGCCGTGAAGAAGCCACCTAAGGCTCCCCCACCTGTGGCCCGAAAGCCCTCTGTGGGAGTTCCCCCACCTGCTTCCCCCAGTTTTTCCCAGTCTGAGCCCCTTACTGCTCCTCCCACCAACGGGCTCCCTCATGCCGTGGACAGGACTAAGGGGGAGCTGACCGAGAATGGAGGTACGCAGCTGGCAGGCCCAGAGGAGATGAGTCCCCCAGGCTCAGGTACAGTGGTTAGCGGTGGGCATGGGTCCTAACACTGATGGTGGGAAATAAGTATCCAGAGTCCCACCACTGGGGATTTCCTCTTGGAATTTTGACTTTGGTCTGATGCCTGGGACAGGCAGACCTATCCCTGAGCTAGTGGAAGGAATGAGCATCAGGGCTTTGGCATCAGACCTACTCCGTGTATTCCAACTTTATCACTTTACCTCCTGTTCTTGTTGTGCTATGAAGCGTGGCCAGTGACATCTATGCTACAGTCCCTTAAGTGTCCAGCTCAGTGCTGTTGGTGTCATGTCACTGAAGGGGATAGGACAAGTTTGGGTGAGAATGTGCCTTGGGTTCTTAGTGCCAGAACCAAGCTGGGAGGCCTGTTGCTAAGTGTCCATTTCCCCTACAGAGCCACGGAAAGAGCTGGTCTGACCACCACACTTGCTGGCACTGCTGACCCATCCTAGGAATACAATCTCTCAGGGACCAGAGCAGCTCTAAGGACCAGAGGACATGGCAGAAACAACCTAAGAGAGGACGCCTGCAGCCTTAACCTCCACGGCCTTTGATATTTATGCAAGCCTGGTGTTGCCCCGTCCTCCAAACCACCCAGCTCTCATGCCTTTTCCTGGAAGGATTCACCTCCAGCAGCTGCTGCTTGTCTTGGTCTTAGCCTCATCTTAAAGGAGGTAGCTGGTGGGAGTGTGTGGCTCTGCCCCCTGCTGGCCACAAAGCCACAGGCAGGTGCAAAGCCCCTTTTCTTTCTCTTTTTTTAAATGTCCAAATCATGCATACTGTAGTCCAGAATCAAAGCACTTTTGCAAAGTGGCTACATGTCCAACCTCCAGAGCCTGTGAAGCCACATTCCAAGAGCCTGTTTACATGACGGCAGCATCAATCTCTGGTAGCCAGTCCATAGCTGGGACCAGTCTGTCTCCCTAATCCAGTTTGCTCCTTTTCTTAGTTCTTGGAGGTGGACAAGTCACTTATTCCCACAGGCTTCCCCAGGCTGAGGGTAGGAGTGGGACTGTTGAATTCCAAAGCACAAAAGGTGCAGTGGGGGATAGACTTCCTGTGCCTCAACTTACTACCCACCTCCTGCCTTCCAGTTCTGCCAGGTGCTCCATGCAGGGGACAAGAAGTAGGAGTCTGCTAGGACCCAGATGGGTAGGGGAAGAACCAGAGGGGAGGTCTGAGGTGCTCTCTGTCCCCTGAATGTGATGAACAGTCACCTTAGCTGGTCCTTGGTATGCCAGGCATCTGCCTGTTTCAGTCTGATCGGTGGGGGTGGATTGGCACAATTTCAGAGGCAGGAGCCCATGGGCTTGTCCCTTTTAGCTTGGCAGGAAGTACTGAGGTGGAAGGGGGGGAAACTGGCAAGGGGAGAGATTTATTTGGGCAGCAGGCCCAGATCTGGTCCTTGGACTTCTTTCTCTGACCTTTCTCTTCTCAGTGATGTCCTTTCTGCAGCTGCCTTCCAGCAAGGGTGATTCTACTGGGGGCAGCTGAGGCTGAGTGGCAAGGATGGGAAGCCAAAGGTGCATTTTACTCAACTCTTCCCTAGTCAGTGAGAGGCACCCAGTGGTCCTAGTGAGGAGGCCAGGTGGCTGTTCCCCAAATGTCAGCCTCTGCTACTGATCCTTCCTCTTGGAATTTTAATGACCTCTGTTTTTGGCCTATACCAACTATCTAGGTACGCCGACTTCCTCGTTGGCCCCCGTGACTCCATAGGGGTGGTCATAGTGCCTCCCTTTACAGTAGCCTGGTTGCCACTCAGAGCCATCCCTTCTTGATCCCCTTTCCTTAACAGTGACATGGACTTGAGCCTGGCAAGGCCTGCGTTTAGCTTCTCTGTTACCAGGAGAGTGACACTCTGGCCTGTCACCTGCCCCTCAAGAGCTGGGAACATAGAGGGTGTGTGGCCTGCTCTAGGGATTTTCAGTTCATCACTACCATCTTCTTCCTGTAGCTGTAAATCAAGTCTTTCCCTTGCCCTGTGGGTAATGGGGAGCTGCTGCTGGGTGTATGTTGCACCGCCCAGTGAGTTGAGGAAGGACAATCAGTAAGCACTGTTCTGCCTAGAGCTCATCTCCCCTGCCCTAGAACCCAGGACCATCAAAGCCCCATGGCAGCTAGCAGTGTCCTCGGAGATGGTGAAGGCAGGAGGGACCTCGACTTGTGTTTTTCCTTCCCCTCCAATGTTACTGGAGCGCTTCTCCTCAGTCGGGATTTTCTGAGTTTATCTCCCCACTGGGTGGGCCAGAGTACAAAGAAGGAATCTAGAAGAGTCAACTTTTCTTTGTCCTCTGGGGTAAATGAGCTTGACCTAGTCCAAACGGAGAGACCAAAAGCCTCTGATTTTTCATTTGCATAAAAATGTTAGAAGAGAGAAGTATATATATATATATATGTATTTCTTTAAATTTTTGAGTCTTTGATATGTCTATACAAACAATCCATTCCCTGTCCTAAAGCTTGAGTGAGACACATGAAAAAGCTGTGTTTCATTTAAAGGTATTAATTAAATGATTGAAACTTGAATGTGACTGCTGCTTTCTTCAAGCCCCGCCCCCCATTTCAAATGTCCTCAGTGGGTAATACTGGTAACAAGGTTTGAGGAAAGTACATCTCACACAGTAGCCTGAAAATCAAGCTATTACACTACCATAAAAGATGTTTCTTAATAGGGGAGGGGGAGGGCATGGTGGTATATGCGTGGGAGGCTGAGGCAGGGGCTTTACCTGGGCTATACAGTCAGTTCAAGACCAGCCTGAACCACACAGTAAGACCCTGTCTCAAAAAAAAAAAAAAAAAAAAAAAAGTGAAAAAAAAGGGAAGGGAAAATACTTGCCTGCAGGAAGCATCTGGCCCAAGACAGTGGGCCTCTTCTGTTTAGTACCACCAAAGGGCAAGAGGAAGAATCTGTTAACCACTATCTCCCATTCCCCCACCTGGTTACAGGACCAGAAGCACAAGACATAGGCAGCCCCAGCCTACATGAATGCCCCAGCAGCTGCCCCACACTTGGGTTCTCCCCAAGACAGTTCAGCTCACAGACAGGGCCCATCCAGACACCCTTGTTCAGACATTTTATTTGAATCAGACAGTGATGGTTAGTGATTTGATTAAGATGCCTTATGAAGAAGTACCCACCCTCTCTGAAGAAAGAGACAGGCTACACCATCCATCCCACCCCTGGTACTAACGCTACAGCTGGTTTAGGGAATGTCCAAACCTAGCTGGTCAGGGAAGCCAGGATCCCTGGGGCAGGCCCTTCCTCCCAGTACACCAAGCCACAGGGTAGACAGGCATGGAGAAAGCTGCCAACCACTTGGTGTTTAAACCACTGGTTGTTTTCCCTCCTCTTTCCTTTTCAAATCCCACAATTTCCTGTTGGGGAGAAGCCGTAATTAGCCCAGTCCAAGCACTAGATCCTGGCTAAAGGCACAGCTGCTGGGAATACTCCAAGAAAACTTGGGAACCAGTGTTTTTCCAATTACAAGGATTATGAGTTATATTGTAACCAGAATCTTCCAGTCAGTTGCCAAGGGAAGAAGGCAGAGCTGGCTTCCTGCTGCTGCCCAGCCTTCCTTGCCACCTGGGGGTCACTCTTGCTGCCTCTTAACGAGTTCTGCACCTCTAGAGTCCCAGACCTGCTGCTTCAGTGTCCTGGGAGATGGAGGATGGGTGATGGATGCAGCATACCAAGGAGACTGCAGATGACTTGGGATGGTGGGAGAAAGGAGGAGGAGGCCAGTCTGGCTAGCTAATGCTTCCTCCCTTCAGAGATTTACAGGAGATGCACCCCAGCTTGGTCATGAAGTTGCTTTGCTTCCACTGTGCAATGAGCTCCTCAGAAATCTTGAAGTCGGCCTGGACAAGATAGACCACACACACACACACACACACACACACAAACACACACACACATACACACACGAAAAAAAATTAGCTATGTGGTTGGAACTACAAAGATACTCTCTTATACACCTCTTAACACTACTTACAATGTAACCTGGTTCAATTTTTCTAAGAGTAGTTTCCCTGGATTTAATCCCTAGCACTTCAATCAGAACAAAACAAAAACTTAAGTTCAAAAGCTTTCATGTTCACGACTCAGATAAGTTCACTGTAAAATTTAAGAAAATAATTATGAATGAGTACAAAGACCTTTATATACTAAGACATTATCATAATATCCCCCCCGCCCCACCTTTTTGGGCAATGCTGGGGATTGAACCCGGAGTCTTGCACATGCTAGGCAAGTGTTCTACCATTGAGCCATGACCCTAGCCCATCATACCATTCTAATAGTGAAAAACTGAGAATGACCTCAGTACCTAGTAAAGTTTTAGGTAAATTATGATAACTATGATAGACTACTATATAATGTGACCTCAGTATTTAAGATGGAAGTTTTCAGGCATAATTGAAAATTTAGGAAACAGAATAAACATATAGTATGAATCAAACTGTAAATGTTTCTCTCTATGCAGAGCAAAAGGCCAGAAAGAAAGAATCACTAAGGACATTTTTTAGTGTGTCTATGGCAGAACTATGATTAGTTCCATGAGGAGAGGCAAGTTTTGGTGCTCTGTTCATAGATGTAACCCAAGAACTTAGAAGACTGCTTGACAGATATGGACTTAGTATTTAATGAATGATTGAATGAATTCAGGGTTCACTAGGGGCAGGCCATAGGTAAGTGAATGTTCAGAGAGCAAGGAGACAATGAGAATTCTAAGCTTAAGGTCATCAAGAGGGACCCTAGGAGGTTTTTGACCCTGGCACTATCACCTCATTTTTCTTTTCTTTTGTGGTGGAGATTGAAGCCAGAGCCAAGTCGTGCCAGGCACTCTACCTTCAGCTATACCCAGCCCCTAACTCTTATCACCTCTGGTGACTGTATGGTCTTGCCAGGTATCCTGCCAGGTAAAATGGGGATAATCTCCATCAGCTCCTGTTATGTACAAAGAACAAATAGGGAAGTGTCTAACATCCTTCACAAAGTGCCTTGGATAATCTGTCTGTGCTCGGAATATGAGAGCTTCTTCCAAGACCCCAAGCCTCTCAGATTCAGGAAGGTCTGGAAAAAAAGGGGCTCAGATACAGGAAATCCCACCTGAAAAAGAGGCAGCTGCAGGTTCAGTAACAAGGCAGAGTGGAGGTAGACCAGGCAGCCCAGGCAAGAGGGGGAACAACTGCAGCATTTTACCTGCAATTTCTCAAAGACTTTCTTCTTGGGCTTGAGCTCCTCATCTGCCTGGCCCTTCTCGAATCCCTTTACAAACACCCGCTCGCCAGGAGCAGAGCCTGCAGGGGGGTCCAGAGGTTCAACCTGGCAGCTTGCACCTTCTCTGGAAGACACACAGACAGGGACAGGGTGAGGCTCTGGATGGCTTCCAAAGGCCATGGAGGCTATGGGCCTTTATAAGGGGCCCTAATGGTATTTAGGAGATCCTCAATGTAGTGACCAGGAGGTCCTTATTGAGTCACTATGTTTCTGGACACCACCACAGTCAACCGTGGCTATGTGGGGAGAGAGAAACCAAACTGGGTTTCTAGAGGAGGAAGTTGGAAATGCCCAAGGATGACTTCATAGCCAATCAGCTAGGTTCGAACCATGACTCCACCCCTTATTAGTTTTAAGACTTGGATATCCTCACACCTCTATTTCTTTTTAGTAAAATTAACTTTAGGTAAAGTGCTTCATTCAGAGTAATTAGTACAGTGACTCCTTCATACATTCTCTTTTGGTATCAATGAGGAAAAGAAGAGTTTTCTAAGGCTTCTTCCTGGCATGTGGAAGGGCATCATATGGGCCAATTTCCCACTCTCCTTGGCCTCCCTAGGTCCCAACCCAAGTCCTCACTCACACAGAAGCACACAGAAGCATGCCTTGGGACTCGACTCCTCTCATCTTCTGCGGTTTCAGATTGCACAACACTACCACCAGCCTGTCTTGCAGCTCTTCTTTGGGCACAAACTGCACCAGGCCGCTCACCACTGTCCGTGGCTCAGCTTCCCCCACATCAATCTTCTCCACATACAGGCTGTCTGCATCTGGGTGCTGCCAGCAAGAGATGTCAGGTGGGACAGTTTCCCAGTGTAGTGGACTGAGGGCTGGTTTAACTCAGTCTCCAGAAAGGGAATCTTCTAGGCCAGTGATGGCGAACCTTTCAGAGCTTTCAGTGATAACAAACAACGGGCTCTGGCATGCGTGCCATAGGTTTGCCACCACTGCTCTAGGGCTAACTTTATTTCCAGATCTCAGACAGAAGATAGCAGAACAGGCCTTGAAGGTACATTCTACTCCTAGCCAAGAGGCTGCATTTGAGGAAATGAATCTAAATGTTTGTGGAAGACTCTCTAACAGAGATTAAATGGCCTGGACTGTCAGTGGCTACCATTATCTGTACACATGCTGCACCAGCCGGTCCCAGGGGACTGGGAGGTGGAGAGAACAAGGGTTGGGCTCACCATCTTAGACAGGAGCATCAGCAGCCCTCGAAAGGTAGTCTGGGCAGCTGGGTCTATATAGTGAAAAGCAAATCAATGCTGTGGGAAAAAAGAGCAAAACAATGGTCCTCAGCTACTGGTTCCATGACCTGTCTCTGGGGAAAAGGAAGTCCTCCTCTGTCCACCACTGTCTTGAGGGGCAAAGTAGCTGATCCAAGATAAGACTCACAGCTGGTCCAGGCAAGCCAGTACAGACCAGGTAAGTCCAGCAAGCCAAACTTAATGGATAAACAAGTTTCCTCTGACTGACACCTGCCCCTCCCCACCCCTGCTCTCAGTTTCTGGCTGTTTGGTTGTGGAAGGTCCAGAGGCAGTGATGGCTACAGGAAGCCTGATGCATGGAATTAGATACCTGGGTTCTGACTTGCAACATGACCCCAGGATGTTACTTCCCCTCTCTAGACCTGGTTTCCTCCAGATGAAATCTGACCCATCTGCCTCTATAGGATGTGGTGAAAAACAAGTACCTTCTCCACACTAATGATTTTCCCCACACGGATATCCAGCCGGGATGGAATGACCTCTTCTGGTTCTGAATTCTTAGCGGGGCCTTTGGCAATGGGCTCTGGGAATGAGAAGAACCCCATGGGGTCAGATTCCCCTCTTCCCCATGGCAGGTCAGCTGCTGATCTCACCAAGATGAGGACACGGAGATTAGGCAGGATTTAGGAGAATCCTCAGAACCTAGCCACTGAGTTGCACTTCTGTAAAAACAGGGTCAGTGACCTTTTAGAAATGACATGTCAGATTTATTTTCTTTCTTTCTTTTTCTTTCTTTCCTCCCTTGCTTTCTTCCTTCCTTCTTTCTTTTTTCCTTTCCTTTCCTTTCTTTTTTTTCCTTTTCTGAGACAGTGTCTCACAATGTAGTTCAGACTGGTCTTGAACTCACTGTGTAGCCCAGACTGATCTCAAACTTTCAGTGATCCTCCTGCCTCAGCCTCTGGTGTGCTAGGATCACGGGCGTGCACCACAACACCTGGCCAGATTTTCATCTATTCTCTCCTTCAGTTACTAGGCTGGAGGGTAGGGGACAGTAGTAACTTTGCCACCTTTGGGTGTTTCCACTCATGCATCCCATAAGAATTTACTGAATCTTTTCTGGGAGGGTCACAAAAAGTTATCAATGCTAGCATCTTGGCACCATGGCTAAGTAGATGGCTAAGCCAGGCAGGAGAACTGGAAGGAACCTGGGAGAATCCAAAGATAAGCTCCTCTAAGAAGCTCTGCAGGCTCTTCCCGAGCACCTGTGTAATACACAATCACCCTATATCACCCTACATACCTATCTCTCTCCTACTAAACAGACTAGAAGGGTCAAAGTACACAGCTCACACCAGGTTCTCTGCGAGTGATGGTGTAACGGTGTTATTACTGCATAGTATTAACCAAACCAAATCATAATGAATCAAGTTCCATTCCAGGTGTCAATGGGATAAAACATTCTTGCACTTAGGACCTGCTGGGTTCTTGGCCCCTCGGTTTTAAGTCAGATGTGTTTCTGAGCCCCACTGATAGGCTCTTTCCTGATGGTCTCACCCCCTCGCTGGCCCTTCCCCTTCCCATTCCTTCCCCAGATAGCCTTACTCTGCTTTGAGGGATCTGGGTAGGCAGCACTGGCCAGCTTCTTCAGGGCAGGGGCATTAAATTTTTCCCGAATGGGATCTAGCAGCTTGTTCAGGGCAGCTTCAACAGAATTCTTCAGGTCTCCAGGATGTACAACCTGTAGAGATGACAAGACCTGGTGAGATGAGGCCTGGAACAGGGTACAGGACTCCAGAATTTACTCAGAATGTGCATATAGGATGCAGGAAGTTTCTTCCCAGCTGAGTCTTGATCCTCACAGCAGTCTTGTAAGACAGCAGAGAAAGAGAAATTCAGAAAGCCTAACTAACTTGTCTGAAGTCTTTTGACTCTCAGTACCATAGTGACTTGAGGGCTTTCAGACTCTAAATGTGTATTCGTCTAATTCAGGTGAATTAGACTCTCCATTTAGGCTTAGAGTAGTGGCATATACCCAGTGGTATTCATGAATAGAAAACGTTTACATAGGTAACCCCAGGGCCAAAGTCTGAGTGATAGAGAAGAATGCAAGGGCTTTGGCGTTAGACAGACCTGGATTAGATTTCCAACTAGCTGTGTGACTCCAAACTAGGCATGTAACCCACTAAAGTTTTGGCTTTTCACCTTACAGAATCAGGATAACAATAGCTATATCTCATAGAGTCAGAATGAGGATTAAGTCACATAAAGCAGGCAGAAATGGTGACAGTAGTGCTGGTACATGGCATACAGGTTGAACATCTCTGATCAGAAATGCTCCAAAGGCTGGGCCCCAACATGACAACACAAGGAAATACCTCACATCTGACTTCAGGTGTGTGCTGCAGTCAAAATGTAGGCACACTAGGGGCCAGGGATTTAGCTCAGTGGTTCTGCTGCCTGCCTTGCAAGTGCAAGGTCCCAAGTTCAATCCCCGGTACCAAAAAAAAAAAAAAATGTAGACACACTAAAAATATTGTATGAAATCACCTCAGGCTACTTGTGTGAAATATATATGAAACAAATCAGTTTCATATTTAGACTTGAGTCCCATATGTAAGATATCTCACGTACATGTGAATGTTCCAAATCTAAAAGGATGTGAAGTCAGAAACATTCCTGATCCTAAGCAGGGCTGAGTAGTGTGGCCTCTGTGGCCTGCCTCAAATAGCAGAGAAGGGCTGGAGAGCAGTGGCTGTAAAACATCCCCAAATGGGTGATATGGGCCTCTAGCCCTGGGTGTCACCGAGTCTTTCCCACCATTTGATGCTCAACCCGCTCACAACATTGCCTCCAAGTGGTCCTTCAGCTGCTGCTACTCACCTCCAGGGAAGGGGCAGCCCTGTCCACCACCTATCTACACCTGAGGTCATCAGAAAGTTCTTCCTGATGCTGAACCTCAACATTCCTCCCTGGGGTCACCACTGACAGTCCTGCTTTGCCCTCTGGTGCCACAGGAAGAAACCTAGTCCCCTCCCCCTAGTCCTTCTCATATTTGATGATGGAACACATACATGCTTCCCAGCTAAAAGATCCGAAGTTCTTTCAACTGTATCTTTTTGTTGTTGTTTTGGTTTTTGAGACAGGGTCTCGTCAGTTCAAACTGGCCTTGAACTCACTATGTAGCCCAGGCTGGCTTCAAATTTATGGTGATCCTCCTGCCTCAGCCTCCCATGTGCTGAGATTACAACAGTTGTTGTGCCACCTTCCCCACCTTCAACTGTATCTTGTGACATATTTTTGAGACTATTCTCTGTCATGACATCTCTCTTTCTCCATGAATATGCCTCAGGTTGTCAAATAAACCTCTAAAAATTCAAGTCCGGGGCCAAATGCCCAACTTGATGGACTCAGAAGAGTGGTGAGCAACGTGGGACACCTCCTTTGTTCTAGAATATATATTTCTGCTGACTTACCCCAAGATTCCACGCTAAATTTTTTTTTTTTGTACTGGGGATTGAACTCAGGACCTTGCACTTGCAAGGCAGGCATGGCGTCACTGAGCTAAATCTCCAGCCCTAATGCTAACATTTTTTTGTTTTTGTTTTTGTTTTTGGTACCGGGCATTGAACTCGGGTCCTTGCGCTTGCGGGGCAGGCGGCGGAACCACAGAGCTAAATCCCCGGCCCAATGCTAACATTTTTAGTAGTCCGTCAAACTGCTTATTCAATCTAAATTCACAGTGAATCAAAACTCCCATTTTGGTGGGCGTGGTGACACACATCTGTAATCCCATTATTCCGGGAGGCTGAGGCAGGAGGACCAAAAGTTTGAGCTTAGCCTGGGCAACTCAGCGAGACTCTGTCTCAAAAAAATGAAAGAAGGGGCCGGGGATTTAGCTCAGTGGTTTCGCCGCCTGCTGTGCAAGCGCAAGGACCCTAGTTCGATGCCTGGTTCAAAAAAAAAAAAAAAATGAAAGAAGGGATGGGGATGTAGCTCAGTATACAAGTACTAGGTTCAATTCCCAGCACCACAAAACAAAACAAAACCCCCAAATATTTCATTTCCAATACACTATTACCACATCTTTTCTTTGTGACCTGGCCCTGCCTATCTTCCCACAATGTCCTACCTTAGCTTTTAGATTCCAGCCAGACCAAAACACTTATGATTCTTAAAATACCCTGCTGTTTCATCTTACCATGGCTTTGCACAGTTAGTTCCCTTGTAGATTTCCTCATGAACGCTTATTCTTCAAGCAAAACAGTGCTCAGATACTGCTCCCTCCACAAGCTTTTCTAGACAGCCAATTAATCGCTCCCTCATATTTTTTGCCTGGACCACAGAAAGCCATCTTTTGGTATCCATTAACTGCTTCCAGCTACCTACCACCTTCCCAACAAAATCAGATACTCAAATCCTCTGTACAAACTGGGATAGTGAGTTCAGAGTCTGCCAAAAAATGTATACACCAGGAAACTAAAAACATAAAATATTTTAATACTAAATTTATTGAGATATCATGAGATCAATGCAAGTTACCCTTGGCCTCTACAATTACAAGAGGTGCTTAAAGTGGTGGTCATTAGCTTGCAGACATTTACCAGTACAGTGAACTGCTGAAGGGTTCATGAATTTTTTTGGCAGATTCTATATTTCTGCAGATAACCTACACATATCCTCATATATACTTTATTTTATTTATTTATTTTTTGGTACTGGGGATCAAACTTGGGACCTTGTGCTTGCGAAGCAGGCAGCAGAACCTCTGAGCTAAATCTCTGGCCATCCTATATACTTTAAATCACCTCTACATTATGTATCATACCTTACACAATATAACTGGCACATAAATCATTAAGCTGCCTTGTTTAGGGAATAATGACCAAAAAAACTCTGTATCTGTTCAGTACAGAGACGATTTTTTCTTGAATATTTGGGGGAACTATACTATTTTTTTGGGAAGGGGTTACCGGGGATGGAACTCGGGACCTTGGGCTTGCAAGGCGGGTGCTAGAACCACTGAGCTAAATCCCTGGCCCTCTTTTCTTGAATATTTTGACTGGGTGTTGGTTAAACCCACAGGTGTAGAACTTGCAGACAAAGAGGCTGACTCCCTGCGTATGTACACATCTGGATTGAGCTCCTGATGGACTGAGCTTCATGAGGGCCTAACCCTCTTGGCAATACCTGTCCCTAGCATAGTGATAACACATAGGCACTTTGTAAGTCTATTGTTAAGCTGCTTGTTGAAATGAGTAGTAGCCTCGAATCTCTTCTTTTATACAGTAAGTCCTCAACTTAGGAACATTCGAGTTGTGCACTTTCACACATAGGAATGGACCATAAATGAACACATTGTGAAAGTAGCTCATGTGTCTGCTGGATATTGTCAGAGTTGTGCTGCTGTGTGCTTACTGTAAGGTACGATAGTGTACAGTAAGGCACTTACTGTATTTTTGTGTTTGGCTTTATGCTTTACATTGTATATTTGTGTCAAAGGTGTATAAGACTTATTTTGTTGGACTTATGAATGAATTCTCCTAGAATGGAACTTGTTCCTAAGTCGGGGACTTACTGTAGTTGTCTTTTTTGTGTGTGTGTGGTGTCAAATTCAAACTCAGAGCCTCACCCATGCAAACCACACATCTTACTAAAGAGTTACAACTTCAATCACTGTCACTTTTTGTTTGTTTTTGGTACTGGAGATCGAACTCATGACCTTGCACTTGTGAGACAGGTGTGGCACCACTGAGCTAAATCCCCGGCCCTCTGTCACTCTTTTTTGAATCATTATTTTGCACCTGTGCTTGAAATATTTCCTTTTGTTCAATTTAGTCCTTTATTCCAGCGCATCCAATTCTTTGGAGAGTGATATCAATATATTAGCTTTGTACTATTTGCCTATCTACTCAGTAAACCACATGAATCCTCATCTAAGTCATTAATGTAAAGCCCTGAAGAGCATCAAGACACAGCCCTGTGGCACGTAACTATAAACCTAGCTAGGCCAAAAGGGAAAAGACTGTCAGAATCTGGTAGGGTTTAGTTTTCCTCTACCTCATATTACCTCATTAGCAAAGTCCTTTTCCAGGTCTAGGTAGGCAGTGTAGGTTTTGTTTCCACCCCATTTCTCATCTCGAAGGATCACAAATTCTGCAAAAAAAAAAAGGACCTGTATCAAACTCATTGTTAACAGCAATCAGCATTCCTAACCTAAATGCATGACTATTTATAGTTTTTGCTATACATTTTGAAATTTATTATATGGGATTTCATTTCTATTTTGGGGGGAAGGACTGTGGCTTAGAATTCTTTCATATTATTCTAGTTCAACATTTTTGCCCCCATCCTCATTCCTGATACCCCTGCCTACCCTGATAACCCCTAAGAACCTAGCCTGGTAACAAACACATGGACAACTTAAGGACACCCAGCCTCATCCATACATTAATGTATAAGAAATCAGAGCAGAGATGCAGGGCAGCCAGCTCTGGCGGAAGAATCTGTGACAGATCATAAGCAAGATCACAGCAGGAGTTCTGCTTTTCCAGCTTGGCCCCTGTGAGGAAAGCAGGGAGGGTCTTACCAGACTTGAGGGGAAAGAGGACATGCTTGATAAAAGACAGAACCCCATTGTTCTCCACATTGCCTGGCTCACAGAAAGCCTTCTTCAATTTTTTCTTCACATCTTCCTTCCGATCAAGGAGATCAATCTTCGACTCCTAGAAATGGTAGGAGGTGTGTGTGGGGGGGACCTCTTGTGGTTGAAAATTAGAACATACTCAACTAATTTATTTAATTAAAAAAAAATTTTTTTTTTACAGTTTTAAACATCAGTCAACTATAACAAAAGCAGAGCCAGGTATGGTGGTGCACTCTTGTAATCCCAGCACTCAGGAGGCTGAGGCAGGAGAATTACCATGAGCTGAGGCCACATGGGCTACACAGTGAGTTCAAGGCCAGCCTAAACTACATAGTGAGGCCCTGTTTCAAAAAAAGAAACAAAAACTGGGCTGGGGATTTAGCTCAGTGTGATTCCGATACCTGCCTCGCAAGCACATGGTCCTGAGTTTGATGCCTGGTACAAAAAAAAAAAAAAAAAAAAAAAGAAACAAAAACAAAAACCAACCAACCAAAAAAAAGCAGAATTAATCAGAGTGAGGAACTACTCACAATCTTGTCACTCAGCAAATTAAATTTAAATTTTCTACATTCTTTCCAGAACTTGGCTATGAGATACAGATCATTATACTATCTTGTTTTTTCACTTGGGATTATGTCATAAGTATTTCTGATCAGCCACTTTGTCTTCATTTATATATATACTTTTTTTTTTTTTTTTTGGTTCTGGGGATCAAACTCAGGACCTTGTATTTGAGAGGCAGACACGGTGCCACTGAAATCCCCAGCCCTATAAATGTACTTTTTTTTCTTGGTACCGGGGATCGAACTTGGATCCTTGCGCTTGCGCAGCAGACAGCGAAACCACTGAGCTAAATCCCTGGCTATAAATGTACTTTTTGAGACAGAGCCTTACTATGTAGATCAGGTTGGCTTCAAACTTATAACACTCCTCCCTCAGCCTCTTGAGTCTAGGATTATAGGTGTGTGGCACTGTGCCTGGTTTTTAATTTATAATGTCTATACTGTTTTATATTCCCAGTTATTAGTGACAATATAATAATTTCTAAATTGTTAGATTATGTCCTAATTTTTACAAATTATAAATAAAGCTATACCGAACATCTTTGCAGAATTTTTTTTTTGCCATCTCTAGGAGTATTTCCTTAAACTACCCAAAATTGCAAGTTTCAAAATTGTTTTCTGAAAGGCACAATAATTGACACTGAAGTCAGCCACATGTGAAGATACCTGTTTCACAGCATTAGTCCTGGAATTCATGTGCTGGGAAACTTAATCTTCAAAGTCATATGTTAATAAATTTAGAGGTGGTTTTTGGGAGGTGGCTAGTCATGAGGGCTCTGCTTTCATGAATGAATTAAGCCATTCAGGGATTAATAGGTTATTGGGTTATCAAGGGAGTATTTTCATTATACAAATGAATGGTCTGTGGCACACTTGTGCTGTCTTGCCATGTGATGTTCTGCACTGCTTTGGGACTCTGCAAAGCCACCATCACCAAAAACTCTATCCCTGGGGCTCTTTTTATTTTTTATTTTGAGTCAGGGTCTCCCTATGAGGTGCTCTGGCTTAGACTTCCCAGGTTCCAGAACTGTTTTCTTTGCTTTCTAAATGAATTGGTCTCAGGTATTCTGTTATAGCAACAGAAAATAGACAAGATACTGGGGATTATATATTTTTTAGTGGGATTTTCCTTTTATAATAATAGGTTTTATTTTCTTTTGTGGTACTGAGGACTGAATCTAAAGGACTTGTGCATGCCAGGTAAGAGGTCCACTGCTGAGTTATATACCTAGCCCTTTATTTTTTTGGTACCAGGGATTGAACTCAGGATCTTGCGGTTGCAAGGCAGGTGTGGCACCACTGAGCTAAATCCTCAGCCCCCCAGCCTTCTATTTATTTATTTAATTTTAATTAATTTATTTTTTCAGCCTTCTATTTTTTGAGACAGGGTCTTACTCAGCTGCCCAGGCTGACCTTGAACTTGCAATCCTTCTGCCTCAGCCTCTTGAACACCTGGGGCTATTGTTCCTTGCTTTTAAATTTATTTTTATTATTATTATTTTATTATTATTTTTTTTGGTACCAAGGATCACACTTGGGTCCTTGCGCTTGCACAGCAGGCAGTGAAACCAATGAGCTAAATCCCCAGCCCTCTTTCTTTTTTTTGGTGTTTCTTGTTTTGGAGTTTATAGTCATTTGAGTTCAATGGTTACCAGTCTAGTTTACATATGATTGTATATGAATCTTCTGACATTTAAAAAATATATATAAATTAATGAGGTCTATCAAAACCTGAGTCAAAGTTCCTTGGTGTTGGACCAGGCACCTGCATTTTAAAAAAGTTTTTGGCCTTGAGCTGGGGGTAGAGCTCAGTAATAAGAGTGCTAGTATAGAATATGCCAGGCCCTAAGTTCCATCCCTAGTACCACCATAAAAAAAAAACAAAAGTTCTCCAAGTGATCCTGGTGCACAGCAATGTCTGGGAACTGCTGCTAGGCTTTATTTCTAGGTTCAAGATGTGGCAATGTCACTCAGGATGAGTGATATGATACTTTGTCAAAGGAGCAACTAACACACGGAGCATTATGAGTATATTCTTTTAAGAATAATGACAGTAGGGCCAAGGATGTAGCTCAGTGGCATAGCATCTGCCTGGCAAGCTTGAGGTCCTGAGGTACCAAAAAAAAAAAAAAAAAAAAGAATAATGACAGACAGTATACATGCACATATTTATCAATCTCTGTTCAAAGTGTGAGAACTCAAGAGTTAAAGAACTAGATGGGAGAAAAAAAAGAACGAGACAATTACCTAAATATGACATAAACCAGAATCACCTGGTAGGGGGCTGGAGGCGTAGCTCAGTGGTAACATGCTTACTTAGTATGGGTGAGACCTAGATTTGATACCTAGTATCAAACTAACTAAATAAACAACAATAACAACAACAACAACAAAAACTAAACCAAAACAAACACTAAGTAGGATTTGAAAGAAATCCCCGCCCATCAGCATTTAGGCTTGAACCCAGAGCCTTGCACATACAAGGCAAACAGTTTATTACTGAGTTCTGTTCTAGCACTTTTTTTTTTTTTTGGATACCCGGGATTGAACTCGGGACCTTGCGCTTACAAGGCAAATGCCAGAACCACTGAGCTAAATCCCCAGCCCTGTTCCAGCATTTTAAAAAATAAAGTCTCTTTAAATTGCCCAGGTTAAAAATAAATAAATAAATTGCCCAGGCTGGCCCTGAATTTGCAATCACTTCTCAGCCTCCCAAGGAGCTGGAATTACAGGCATATGTCACTGTATCTGCTGAGGAAAAAACACATTTCTGAGTCACTCCTGGAAGTACTTTATCAGACTCTCTAAGGACAGAGTCTAATCAACAACAACAACAACAAAGTCTGTAGGTGATTCTATAGGTCAGCCAAAGCCAGACATGGTGGCAGTACATGTCTGTAATCCCAAAGCTCAGGAGGCTGAGGCAGGAGGATTGCTGAGGCCAACCTGTGCTATATAGCGAGTTCAAGTCCAGCATTAACTACATAGTGAGACCCTGTCTCAAAAAAACCAAAAAACCAAAAAAACACAATCTCCCCCAAATCATATTTATCGTTAGCTATATCAAATATCACTCCAAGTATCAAAATACTAAAATACTGATTGCTGAAATACAACATTGGCCTTCTAAAAAATAAGCTTCATTTTGTCACAACTCTGTGAAAGCAGAAACTATTTATTTATTTATTTTTGTGGTACTAGGGATTATACCCAAGGCCTTTGCACTGAGCTACATCCCCAGCTCTTTTCAAAATTTTAGGACAGGCTCTTGCTAAATTGCCCACACTGGGCTCTGATTTGTGATTTTCTGCCTCTGCCTCTCAGAGTGCTAGGATCACATTTGTATGCCACCATGCCCATTTAAGAAACAACTTTTCCTTGTGCTTTTATCAGTACCAGTAATAACTGTTAAAAATTATGACTGGGCCAGGGATTTAGCTTGGTGGTGCCACCACCTGCCTTGCAAGTGCAAGGTCCTGAGTTTGATCCCCGGTACCAAGAAAAAAAATTATGACTGGATCCTATCAGGAGTGGATCTGAGTCTTTCAATTCTCAAGACCCATTGAATTATTTGGCTGACTTAAGGTCCTTTACACTTCAAATACAGTAGACCTTCCAGTTACTACTGGCCTGACACACGACCAGAATTTTAGTTTTAACTTAGACCAAAGTCTTGAGTTATGACCCAAATGCCAGCTGCTTATGCTTCCAGATGGTCTCAGATACAGATTTAACCCTTAAAGAATTCTGGAAGAAACATTACAACATCTTTTCCTGTTTGGGGGGGTAACAGAAAAATCCTGGGCCAATGTCTCTGCAAGGACACTGAGATCTTCCTGTATACAGGAGAGACTTTGAAGGCTGTGTAGAGGAGCCTGAGCCTTCAATTGACCAACTTGAGTTACAACCAGCCCTTGTGAATGAATTGAGTTTGTAAGTCAAGGGTCCACTGTACTTGAGCATTCTAGTTAGCTAAGTTACTGTTCTTTTGAGTCTTTGACTCCTTTTTCCTTTTGAGATAGGGTCTCGGTGTGTAGTTTGGGCTAGCCTTGAACTCACCATGAAACCTAGGCTGGTATCAAACTCGAGATGATTCTCCTGGCTCAGCCTCACAAGTGCAGGGATTCAGGCATGTGCCACAATGCCTGGCGAGTCTTCATTCTCTTGCCAAAGATTTCTAGAGCTCAAGAAACAATTGACAATTTACCTCTTCTGAAGAGCTCATTTTGCTCCCAGTTAATCCTGGGACCATTGGATTCATCAGATGGATCCGTTTTGAGTAGCCAAGTGCAGGGAGGTACTGAGAGATTAGAAAGAAACACACAAGAGCAGATATTCATTTAACAGTTTGATATACTCTTTCCAATCTCTTTTCTACTGAATATACAGTTTTCAACAGTGATCATAATTTGAACTAAGTTATTTTCTATTAGTATTACATTGTAAGGGCACTGAACATATCCTCCCACCATAAACAACAACAAAGGCTAGAAATATATAAAATATCCATTTGAAAGCATTGGGCAGCAACCAGTGTAGGGCTACTGATCTTGAGAGAAAGAAAATTCACCCCAGCATTCTTCAAGAGTGCATTTTTTTTCAAACCAGATGCTGAGAAAGAGAACACATAGATACAGTCTAAGCAGAGGAGACAAGAGACTGGCACTCAGTTGCTAGGAGGCTAGGATATCTCCCAACAAATCCCATGTTAAAATTTCCTATTGATTTCTTGGTTGACTCATAGCTGTGCATGCACATGGTGAGATTCCAGGAAGTCTGGCAGAGAACAGGCTCTGGGAAGCTGGAGACCTGAGTAAGAGATTCAGGGGTTGTACAATACGGGGGGCCAGAGGATAAGCTTTGGGTCCAGTCAAAATAGATAGGGTTTTGTGAATGCTCTGAGATTTCACTTTGAGGCCCTTCAAAGTCTGCACAGTATGAATAATGACTGCATTGTAAAAGTAAAGGAAAAACAAAGTGGACATGTTCTAACAAAGCCTAAAGCCATCCTCTAGTATAATCAGAAGGTGAAAAGTCAGTAATTTAGGAGTCTTTGGAAAACATAGCATTCTATAAACATAATCCAGAGCCTCTATACAATGTCCACAAACTCTCTGAAATGTCAGAAAAGTTCTAGAAATGGGAAGCAGAAAAAAGTGACTGACAGTCAAGAGAAAAGTCAACAGAATCAGATCTATAAACAATCCAGTTATTAGAGTATGTAGAACAGGATGTCAAAATAATTGGTACGTTAAAGGAAATAAGAGGAAAGGATGAACAAAATCGTTAAAAGAGGGCCAGGGATTTAGCTCAGTGGTTTTGCCGCCTGCTACGCAAACACAAGGACCCGAGTTCAATCCCCGGTACCAAAACAAACAAACAAAAAAACCCACTATCTTTTAACCATTTTTTTTTTTTTTGGGTACTGGGGATCGAACTCGGGTCCTTGCTCTTTCGAGGCAAGTGGTGGAACCACTGAGCTAAATCCCTGGCCCAAAAGATAATGATTTAAAAATTTTTTTTTTTTTGCAGTACCAGGGGTTGAACTCAGGACCTTGCCCTTGAGAGGCAGACATGGCACCACTGAGCTAAATCCCTGGCCCAAAAGATAGTGAATTTTAAGAGTAGAGATCTATGGGGCCGGGGATTTAGCTCAGTGGTTTCGCTGCCTGCTGCACAAGCTCAAGGACCCAAGTTCGATCCTCGGTACCAAAAAAAAAAAAGAGTAGAGATCTATAAAAAAAGAACCCAATAGGGGCCGGGGATTTGGCTCAGTGGTTCCATCACCTGCCTTGAAAGTGCAAGGTCCCAAGTTCAATCCCCGGTACCACCAAAAAAAAAAAAAGAACCCAATTAAAGTTCAAAAAAGGCATAATACAATCCTGGATCTAACAGAAGATAGAACTGAAACACCTAAAAATGAAACCAAAAACCAAAACCAAAACAAAACAAAAAATTAAACTAAAGCAGAGAAGGAGCAAAGAAAGGAAAATAATGAAGCAAATATTACACATATGGCACGAGAGATTTAACATATGTATAACTGGAATCTTAAAAGTAAGACACAAGCAATATTTGAAGAAATAATGGCTGATAGTTTTAAAACTTTGATGAAAACATCAACTCAAATTCAAGAAGTCAGCAATATCTAAGCACAATAAATACAAAGAAAATTTTAGCTCAAAACATCATAATCAAAACCAGAAAAATTTATGTTTATATTTATCTATTATTTATTTACTTATGTGGTATAGAGGATTAAACTCAGAGCATTCACAGAGCTACATTCCCAGCTCTTTTCTTTTCCTTCCTTCCTTCCTTCCTTCCTTCCTTCCTTCCTTCCTTCCTTCCTTCCCTCCCTCCCTCCCTCCCTCCCTCCCTCCCTCCCTCCCTCCCTTCCTCTTCTTTCTTTCTCTCTCTCTCTCTCTCTCTCTCTCTTTCTTTCTTTCATTCATTTATTCATTTTGAGACAGTCTCACTAAATTGTTAAATTGCCCAGCCTGGGCTTGACCTCACAATTCTCCTGGCTCAGCACTTAGAGAAGCTTTCTAGGTATTAGGATTATAGCTTTTTTTGAGTGCTGGGACTATAAGTATGGGTCATCATGATTGGTTTAGAAAAATGTATAAGCCTCCAGAGAAAAGACATTATTATCTTCAAAGGAGAAAACCCTAAGGCTTACAGTGATTTCTAAATGGAAATCATGGAAACCAAAAGATAATGGAATGATTCCTTCAAAAAAAGAGAATGCCTAGGAGAAGGAGGGAGCTCAGTGTTACAGGACGTGCCTAGCATGTACAAGGACCTGGGTGTTCAATCCCCAGCACCACAGAAAAGAAAATGAAATGAAAGTAGAGAAAGAAAAATGATTGCAAACTTTATAATTTTATACCCAGTGATACAAAAAGAAAGCTATTTCCAGACAAAAGAAAGCTGAATAAACTCATTGTCCAAAGATATGAATTACAATCACAAAATACTAAAGGAGGCTCCTTGGGTTGTAAAGGAAATGAACTTGCATGGAAACACAAAACCGTAGGAAGGAATTACCAGTACCAGAAAGAGCAAGTAGGGATAAATATACACAAAAATTGATTGTTTAAAAGATAATTACAGTGTCTTTAGAATTTAAAATATCTTCAAAAAGTAAAACATGACAAAATCACAAAGGGCAGGAGGGAGATAAAAGGAGTAAATCAAAACAGGTCAACCATAACATTACAAAGATACATGCTATAATCTCTAGGGCAGGAAGGGGCAAATCTTTTCTGTAAATGACTGGATAATAAATATTTTAAGTGCTGTGAACCACAAATGATCTCTACTGCATATTCTTCACTTTTTTTTTTTTTGGTACCAGGGATCAAACTCGGGTCCTTGCACTTGCACAGCAGGCAGCGAAACCACTGGGCTAAATCCCCGGCCCATATTCTTCACTTTTGTTGTTGTTGTACTGGGGATTGAACCCAGGATCTTCACTCTGAGCTACATCTCCATCCCCCACTCCTCAACTTTTTTGGGATAGGATCTTGCTAAATTGCCCAGGTTGGGCTTGAACTTTTGATTCTCTTGCCTCAGCCTTCTAGGGTGCTGGGATTATAGGTATGTGCCACTGTGCCCAGCTTGTTCACCATTTTTGTTGTCTTTTAAAAATGTAAAAATCGGGCCGGGGATTTAGCTCAGTGGTGCCACTGCCTGCCTCCCAAGAGCAAGGTCCTGAGTTTGATCCTCTTACTAAAAAAAAAGTATAACTCATTCTCAACTCTTGAGTAACACAAAAAACAAGCTATAAGTTGAATCTTTGATAGTATAATAAAAGAATGTTCAACTAAAAAGTTAATAGAGTAGATAAAATAAGAAATAATTGGCTATAGATTTAGCTCAGTGGGCACCATGCCTGCCTTGCAAGCACAAGGTCCTGAGTTCAATCCCGGGTACCAAAAAGAAAAAAGAAATAATCGATTGATAAAAAATTTGCAAGTGGTCAGAGATTTACCTTAGGGGACCCGCCACCTGCCTTGCAAGCGCAAGATCCCGAGTTCGATCCCTGATACCAAAAAAAAATTTTGCAAGCATTTCCCTATTCATTAAATAGATTCCCAAACCACCATTTTAATATTGTATAATATTCCACTGTGAGGATTTTTTTTCATAATTTATTTAACCAATCCCTTGCCACTGGATATGTTTATTTCCAGATTTTTGCTTTAAATTGAGAATGTAGTTAAGTACTAGTATATATAACCCTAGTTGTACTTTTTTATTTCCTTTTAACAAATTTCTAGAAACAGAATTAAAAAGGGTAGAAACATTTAGAGTTGTCTTTCCAGAATTTACATTTCTCCAACTAGTGTTTTCTCTACACCCTTGCCAGTATGAGGTTTTGAGAAGCAACCACTTCTCAATAGTCATTTTCAACACACTCAAGTTCTTTCCTAGAAAAGAACTATTACAGGTTTCTGCTGATTTTCTGCTAAACCCTGTTAAACCTTATCTCAGAGATGAGCAGATTACATAAGACACAGGACAGTGTAGACCAAATGCTCTGGGGAAGAACAGTAATTCTGGCCGGTAGTGCCTCTCCCTGTAAAACTGAGCTACTAGAAAGGAAGCAAATCTAATAGGTATTAGGTAGGGTAGCAAGCATATGAACTTTTGAGGTATATCTGGGTACTAATTCTGGCTTAGTTACTAATTGTAAGATACTAGACAACTTTTGTTTTCTTCTACTGTTAGTCTTCTCATCTGTAGAACAAGGAAAATAATACTTACCATACAGTATGATTATGACTGGTGGGACTGGCATATTGTAGTTCAATACATTTAAGTGCATACCTCTGAGGCTCAATGAAAACAGACAGGAAAGAGAAAGAGGATACTAACCTTCTCAGCAAAGGTGAATATCTTTCTCTGATCAACACCTCCAAATTGGGCATCTACTTTTAAATACTCTTCATCCAAAGCCTGTGGAAAGAAACACACGAGCATAAACACCTGCTGTACATTTTCAGTAGGGGTCTGAGAAATTAGAAACTGTCAAGTCCTAGATTTTTCAGAAAGGAGAACCAGGAAGAAAATAAACAGCACTGAGCCACTGTGCTAGCTCCAAGAGCTCCATAAACTGTTCCTGGGTGCCTGTGGTGAACATTATTCCATGAAGATGTCATGGGATAAAAAAATATGAAGAGTAGTCTCTGGTCTCAGGATGCTCCCAATCCACGGCAGAGGAAGGGAAGAAAGAGAAGATAAACCACAGTCATGTCAAAGGTATGCCTCTGAACAAGACAGACTGTGACACAGGTCAAATGAGTAGCATAAAATCATAGGGCTGGAGATGCAGCTCAGTGGTATTGTTGTGCTTAGGATGCATAAGGCCCTGGGTTTCATACACATGAAAAGTAAGTCTGTCCTGCCAGAACTGAGAAAAAAGATGCAACTGAACTATTACAGGAACAGTGCTCATCACTACATGCCAGGCCTGTTGCCAGTCCAGCAGATGCAGAAATGTATCAGACCCAGGCTTTCCCTTCAAGAAGCTCAATTATTCACTCGGGGAGATACATGTAAACAGACCATTTTCAGCACAGTGTGCTAAGGGCTAATCTGAATGTTCATGCAAGGAACAATGGCAACACGAAAGAAGAATTGATTATTTCTCTACTCAGATGGTTGTGGGAAAAGGCTTCCTAGAATTAGTCTGTGGGCTGAGCTTGGCTTTGAAGAACACATAGATGTTTTTGACCATGAAGAGGAAACAGAATGTGAGAAGGCTTACAGGTGTGAAATGTTTAGGGAAATTATGAGTGATTCAGTCTGCAAAAGCACAAACTTTAAGGGATACAGAAAGTAGTGAGTGAAGAGGTTGGAAAAGTAGGTTAGAAAAAAAAAAAAAAAGAAAAAAGAAAAGTACTTAAGGACCATAAAATGTCATGCTAAGTTGCCTAGTGTTATCCTGGCCAGTGAAAAATTTCAAGGAGGGGAAAAACATAACCAGCACTGCAGAAAGGTCACATTGATGATAACGGCAGGGCATGAACTAGAGGTCTATAGATTGGAAACAACATTACTAGAAGGCTTTCTGAGAATCTAGATGAAAAATCCCAATGAATCAAGGGAGTGGAGATGTGGAGCAAGAAGAAATTTAAGACGTTTTAGGAAGCAGAAGTGGGCCAGGGATTTAGCTCAGTGGCGCTGCACCTACCTTGCAAGTGCAAGGTCCTGAGTTTGATCCCTGTACCACAAAAAAAAAAAAAAAAAAGAAAGAAAAGAAGCAGAACTGATAAAATTTAATCCATATTGGCTGAGGGTAGGGAGAGAGAAAAGCAAAGAGATGGAGAATACAGAAGATTGAACAAATAAGAACAATCCAGATTAGCATTATTCAATAGACCTTTCTGTGATGATGAATATGTTGTATATTTGTGCTATCTGAGATAATAGCCACCAGCCACGTGTGGCTACAAGGAACTTGAAATATAGCCAACGTGACTGAAAAACTAAACTTAACTTTTTTTGTAGACTGGGTGTTGATATGTTGCCCAGGCTGGCCTTGACCTCCTGGGCTCAAATAATCCTCCTGCTTCAGCCTCTCAATTAGCTAGGACTACAGGTGCACACAACACCTCACTCAGTTAAAATCTTAATTCCTTTTAATAGTCCCATATGACTAAGACTAGAGGCTACCATATTGCACAGTGGAAATCTAGAAAGTCTCTAGGTTTAATGTTGGCAAAGATCTCTGAGGTGGCAAGGGGAGATTATTTTTTTATAGCAAACATTATAGAGATTTTAAAAAAGTTTAATGTATTTACATTTTCATGCCATCTTCCTGAGGTAACCAGAATCAGCAGCTTGGTTTGTATATTTGTGTCTTTGTCCTCACCTGTACAAATACAAATGTCCATGAAATGTGATGTGATTGTTTTGTTTAATGCAAAATAGGATCATGGCTAAAATTTATTTTCATATATCAATTTATTTTCAATTTTATTTTTTTCAATTAAGAGATTATGATTAGCCTGGCACAGTGCTGCAAGGCTGTAATCCCAGCACTCAGGAAGCGGAAGCAGGAAGATTGCAAGTTCAAGGCCAACTTGTGCTATATAGCAAATCTGGAGCTATCTTTAGCTGAGATACTATCTCAAAAATCAAAAACAAAAAGGTTATGATTAACATAAAGAAGATGTGTGAGATGAACAGTGTCTTAAAGAACAGATGGGAGGGCTCTTCCGCCGCCATTTTAAATCCAGCTTCACACAACACTCCGCCGCTGCCAGCATCCGGGCGATCCGCCGGCATCCCAGCGATCCGCCAGCATCCCAGCGATCCGCCGGCATCCCAGCGATCCGCAGCGCGCGCCCGCTCTCCCCTGCCGACGGTTCCGCCACCATGGAGGACATGAACGAGTACAGCAATATAGAGGAGTTCGCCGAAGGGTCCAAGATCAACGCAAGCAAGAACCAGCAGGATGACGGTAAAATGTTTATTGGAGGCTTGAGCTGGGATACAAGCAAGAAAGATCTGACGGAATATTTGTCTCAATTTGGGGAAGTTGTAGACTGCGCAATTAAAACAGACCCAGTCACTGGAAGATCAAGAGGGTTTGGATTTGTGCTTTTCAAAGATGCTGCTAGCGTTGATAAGGTTTTGGAGCTAAAAGAACATAAACTGGATGGGAAATTGATAGACCCCAAGAGGGCCAAAGCTTTAAAAGGCAAAGAATCCCCTAAAAAGGTTTTTGTGGGTGGATTGAGTCCAGATACTTCTGAAGAACAAATTAAAGAATATTTTGGAGCCTTTGGAGAGATTGAAAATATTGAACTTCCCATGGATACAAAAAGAAATGCAAGGAGAGGATTTTGTTTTATCACGTACACAGATGAAGAGCCAGTCAAGAAATTGTTAGAAAGTAGATACCATCAAATTGGTTCTGGAAAGGGTGAAATCAAAGTTGCACAACCCAAAGAGGTATATCGGCAGCAACAGCAACAACAAAAAGGAGGAAGAGGTGCTGCAGCTTGTGGGCGAGGTGGTACTAGGGGTTGAGGCCGAGGTCAGGGCCAAAACTGGAACCAAGGATTTAATAACTATTATGATCAAGGATATGGAAATTACAGTAGTGCCTATGGTGGTGATCAAAACTATAGTGGCTATGGCAGATATGATTATACTGGGTATAACTATGTGAACTATGGATATGGACAGGGATATGCAGACTACAGTGGTCAACAGAGCACTTACGGCAAGGCATCTCGAAGGGGTGGCAATCACCAAAATAATTACCAGCCATACTAAAGTGGAAGACATTGGAGAAAACAGGAGATGCTAAAGAAATCTTGCAGGATGACATTGAATATTGGTCTTCTGTTGCTCTAATGATTATTTTGTAAAAGACTTTCTAGTGTACAAGACACAACTGTGTCCAACTGTATATAGCTGCCAGTTAGTTTTCTTTGTTTTTACTTTGTCCTTTCTATATGTTATGCCTCAGTGTGGATTTGTGTTTATACACATTTTATTTGTATGAAAAAGAACAGATGGGAGGATTTACAATCAAGTAAAAGAGCATTCCAGGAAGCGAAGGAAGAGGAAAAGGAGGGGAGACAGGAAGGAAAGCCTAGAGTCTGGTGAAGGAAATAGCAAGTGCACCAGTTTAGCTGGTGTTGAGAGGTGTGTCAAGTAGTTAGAATTAGAGCAGAAAATCTCTTCCATCTCTTGAGTACCTGCAGTCCAGGGTACAACAGACCACTCAGCAAAGGGTGCTCCACTTGCTTTACCACCTCAGCTCCAGCTTTCTTGGCATCATGCTGTGTGACCATGGAGGTCAGTCTGTACACATCCAGTGTGTACTCTCTGAAGAGGAGAGGAGGAAGGGACAGCTGTGAGATGGCCTCATTTTCCCAGGGTAATCCTACAGAACATGACTTCACTTCCCTGATGTTAAGATATTCAAGAGAACACTGCCTAGTAGCTTCTAAAATGTGAGTGATCTATTGCTCATCCAAAATAATACTTTTTGTTTTTCCTTTTAAAAGACAACTTCAGTAATTTTGTTTCTTAAAAAAAATGCTCTATTATCCTTTGACATTGCTTCTCTGCCATTCCCCTCTGTTCTCTTCTTCTGAAATGCCTACTGAACACCAAAATTTCTCAATCTATCTGCCATGCCTTAAAAAAAAAACAACAAAAAACTTAAATATTGTACCCATCACCAAATTTATTAAAAAAAGGACATAAAAATTACTCCTGAAGCTTCTGAGTCCCCTTTCATGATCCCACTTCTTCTTTGGGTTCTCTTTGTTGTTATTTGAGTCAGGCTCTTGTTATGTATTCCAGGCTGACCTTGAATTATGTAGCCCAGGCTGGCCTTGAACTTGCACTGATCTGCCTACCTTAGCTTCCCAAGTGCTGAGATTACAGCTGGCTCTAATTTTTTCTTTAACAGTATTCAAGGTTTGTCCCCCCCTCTCCATGACTGGAATTGACCTTTCCAAGGCTTCTAAATGATTGTTTTTATTTCTGTTTGTTTCACTTCTATCTCTGTCTTGTAATGTCCTTTTGTGTGTGTTGCTGGATCAAACCCAGGGCCTCATGGATGCTAGGCAAGGGGTCTTCCAATTAACCTATATGCACAACTAAAATCTGTGTGCATCCTTCGTAAGAATTCTACCACTGAGTTACAATCCCCAGTACTCTATTCTATTCTAGGCTCTTGCTAATTGCCCAAGCTGGCCTCTAACTTGCAATCCTCCTGCTTCAGCTTCCTGAGTAGCTGGGATTACAAACCTGCACCATCCTGCCCAGCCTCCTTTTCTTTACAAGTGGATGTTATTCCTTAGCATTTTAGAGCTTATGTCATTTTATAATATCAGGGATATAATGGAGAAGTGGTGGGCAGCTTGGTTCAAAATTTGGTATGCACATACTCCAAATCTCTATAAATTGAAGTTTGATCACCGGGGATTTAGCTCAGTGGTTCTGCCACCTGTCTTGCAAGCACAAGGTCCCGAGTTTGATCCCCAGCACCAAAAAAAAAAAAAAAAAAAAAAAAAAATTGAAGTTTGATAAGTCCTTAAAGACTTAGAAGAGTTGCCAGTAGTGGCCCTACTCTCTTCTCTTCCTTGAAGGGTTTGGATGGAGATGAAGAAAAGGGAATTATTCTCTGACTTTTAAGCAGTAGGCCTAGTTTGCCTCTACTCCTCACTTTCAGGCTGGAAGCCAGCAGACCTGTAACTTTAGCCCAACTCACCAATTTACATTTCAGTTCTGTTCTTTTCCCATAAAAATGTTTAGTTTTTGTTTTTTCTTTTTTTGGTACTGGGGATCGAACTTAGGTCCTTCTGCTTGCAAGGCAGGAGGCAGAACCACTGAATTAAATCCCCAGCCCATTTAGTTTGTTTTTGAAATTTGCTATCTCCTTTTATCTGTCATTGCCATGGTTGAACAGAAGAAGTATATCAAAGCGCACATTACAAAGCCATTTATCTTTAAAGTCACTTTGTATATTAAAAAAAAGATCAAGTGACCTGCAGCAAGATCACGTTATTTATTTATCCCACTTCCCCATACCCTGAATGCTGCTAAGTTCTAGGAAAATAATAACCTTGGCTGTGTTATTCAGTTATAACAGCAGCACCTAGAACAGGTCTGGCATACATTAAGAACTCAGTACAGGCCGGGGATTTAGCTCAGTGGTTCCACTGCCTGCCTTGCAAGTGCAAGGACCCGAGTTCGATCCCCAGTACCAAAAAAATAAAAATAAACAAAAAAACCCTCAGTACATACTTGTGTGGTTCATTCCCTCACCCTCTTCAGGTTTTTGCCTAGCCCCTCTCCCTCTCTCTCTCTCTCTCTCTCTGTACAGTACTGGGAAATGAATTCAGGAACTTTGCACTGAGCTGCATCCCCAGCCCTTTTTATTTTTTAATTTGAGATAGGATCTCACTAAGTCACTGAGTTGCTCAGGCTGGGCTTGAATTTGTGCTCTTCTGCCTCAGCCTCTTTGAGTGTGGGATTACAGGCCTGTACCCATCCCTAACTTTCTGCCTAAATAATCTCTTTTTTTTTTTTGGTATCAAGGATTGAACTCAGGACCTTGCACTTGCCAGGCAGGCACAGAACCACTGAGCTACATCCCCAGCCCCTGCCTAAATAATCTTACCAGAGATGTTTTTCCTGACATTCTCTGTAAATATTAACCCCTACTCTGAAAACATTTTCTCCCTGCCCCCTACTTTGTAGCACCTGCTGCCATCTCTCTCTCTCTCTCTCTCTCTCTCTCTCATGTATATAAGACTTAACTATTTGTTTACCATTGGCTTCTGTGCTGGAAGTAAGCCTCATCAGGCTAAGGCCTTTTGTTTTAGTTTACTTTTGTAAACTAAGCACCTCCAGTGGTGCTTACTGAAACAGGGAGGGGCCAGATAACCTGGAGAAGATGAACCAGGAGCCCTCTGCACATGTGCAACTGGGCTTAGGTTTCTTTTTCTTAAGGCTTAGGTATTACCCTGAAAAGAGGCACACAACAGTAATTTAAACAATCAGTTCTGATAAAACATAGTGTGAATTAGAAAATGTTGAGGATGATCAGGGTCCTGTGGGAAGGTAAGAAGACTTTCCAGAGTGAGTGGCCCACGAGGGGCTATTCTAGGCAGAAGGAGTTCAGCAGGTAGGACAGGCAGCAAGGGAAAGTCCAGAGGGAATTGAGAGGGAGTTAGGATGACCCAGTGAAGGACAAGATAAGATGAAGCCTGGGACTGAGGGATAACAAAAAGCCAGGCCCTAGGATGGGGAAACAATAGTCAAGGCCAGGGTTCTGGTGGCTCGATAAACAAGGGTCCCATGTTAGAGTAGTGGGATCCTCCTGTCCAGAAATGTGATACAAATAAGGTGACAGATAAGCTAGTACTACCAAGTCTCCATTCATATCTCTCTGAGTGCCTTTTTTTTTTTTTTTTTTTGGTACCGGGGATCGAACTTGGGTCCTTGCGCTTGCGAGGCAGGTGACAGAACCACTGGGCTAAATCCCTGGCCCTTAGAGTGCTTTTTTTTGGTACCGGGGATTGACCTCAGGACCTTGCGCTTGGGAGGCAGGCATGGTGTCACTGAGCTAAATCCCCAGCCCCTGAAGAGTGCTTTTGTTCTGTTTGTGATGATAATTTTAGAAATTAACAGTGCTTGCAAAAATATGCTTGCTATATACCCTGAGTTCTTATATGCACACTTCCAAGTCCAACTTTCCTGCTTGTAAATCCCATAGGCTGACCTCAACTTGGCTCACAGTGATCTGAGATGTAGTCATTTTTGTATATAAAAATCCCTAGATCAGGCCAGGGATTTAGCTCAGCGCCATAGCACCTGCCTGGCAGGCATGAGGTCCTGAGTTCGATCCTCAATACCAAAAAAAAAAAAAAAAAAAAAAAATCCCTAGATAGAGCAAACCCTTGGCAACCTGCCCAAGTCCTCCAGGTATTGGGAGCTTTCTGCTTTCATTCTACAATAAATGGTTTTGAAAAAAAATGTTTTTGCTCATTTCTCTCTTGACTCTTTACCTTGTAATTCTTTCTGGGTTGAGAGAAGAACACACCAGCCAAACAGTACGTTACCATATAATAGTGGCTCCTTAAATATCTATAATGTACATTTATCTATATAATTTATGTAGATTAAATGTAAAAATGAATGAAATCTCAGGCATTCTATAGAGGGTGTAGGTTCAAAGATCTGTTTATATAAAGATTTTGTATGTTTTATTTAAAATATTACATGTGAAGGGCCAGGGATTTAGCTCAGGGGTGCTGCACCTGCCTCACAGGCGCAAGGTCCTGAGTTCGATCCCAGTACCAAACACACACACACACAAAATTAAATGTTGACCTGGGCTTATTGGTGCATGCCTGTATCCAAGCTATGTGGGCAGAAGGATCATAAATTGAAGGGTAGCCTAGACAACTTAGCAAGACCTTGTCCCAAAAAAACCCAAAAAACAAAAAGCGCCCCCCGAAAAGACCCTAAAATGTCTTGAAATGGAATGTAGAACATCAATGAGTGCACTTGTGGGCTGGGGATTTAGCTCAGTGGTTCTGCCACCTGCCTCACAAGCCCAAGGACCCGAGTTTGATCCCTGGTACCAGAAAAAAAAAAGAGAGAGAAAGAAAGAGAGCTCTTGCCTAGCATCTGCAAGATCCAGGGTTTCATGGGGATGGGGGAGAAGTTAGACAAACAAAAATCCCCGTCAAATTCTAAACATCCAATAGGGGAAACAATAAAAGAAACTATATTTAATGAAATAAAAAAGAAATTACTAGTAAGTGAGAGATATAGGTTCATATCTAACTTATTAGATGCATGCATGAACTTGGAAAAGTTAATTGTGAATCTATTTTCTTATCTGTGACATATGATAGAATAATGCTTGCTTTGAAAAGTTGTTCTGAGGGTTTCAATGCAAAAGTGATTAGGAGAGTAACATTTGGTATATAGATTATAAAGGTTTATTTAAGAAGTTAAAACATTTTTTTAAACGTGGAGGCTATGAGGCAGGATGGGGGAATTACTCAAATAAGTACAAAATCAGTATACAGAGGCTCGGGTATAGCTCGCTGGTAGCATGCTTGCCTTGTACTGTATCTGTAAGGTCCTTGGTTCCATCTCTAGCACAGAGGTGTGGGGGGTAGACAGTGGGGATATCTCTTTAAAATTTCTTTTATCATTATTTGCTGAGGCTGGACGAGAAAGGGAGGCTGGATCATTCACCACATCTAAGGTCAAAGGGTTCTGTTATGGTTATATGTATGAGGTGTGATGGAAGAAATACATCGTTTAAAAGATTTTTAAAAATTATTGTAGTAAAAGACACATTGCTATTAATCCCTCTTGTTTTGAACACACGTATCCAAATGTTCTTGTCACATTCTGAGGCAGTTCTGTAAGTCCTTTTTCGTGAGTGTCTTTATTAGTGCTGCTGTGGCTGCCTCGATGTGTTGAATCAATTCAAAATACTTATCGTCATTTTGGTCAAATATTATGGTCATTCTCACTTTGGGGAAGAGCCAGGAGTGACACAGTGTCAGATTTGGTGAGTAAGAGAGATGAAGATACACTAATGTTTTTATGAACCTATCTTTTTACTGGATGTCACTTAGCATGATCATCCCACTTTTGATCATGTTCATTTTGAAGACACTCATGAAAGACTTCCACCATTACTTCAGAAAGTGCCAAGAATGATGGGATAAATGAGTTCAAAGTGAAGGGGAGTATTTGGAGGGGATTACAGGCAATGTGCCTTTAACTGCAATACAGTTGTCTTTTGGTTTTTTTGAAACAGTTCTCTTATAGTTATGTAGTTTAGTCTCGTCTTAAACTCACTATGCAGTCCAAGATGGCCTTAAACTCCTGGCAATCTTCCTGTCTCAGCCTCTCAAATGCTGGGATTATAGGCATGTGCCACCATGCTCAGCTATAATTTTTCTTTTCTTTATTTTGAGATAGGTCTCACTGTGTAGCTCTGGATGCCCTTGAACTCACTATGTAGCCCAGGCTGGCTTTGAATTTAGAGCAATCTTCCCAGTGCTGGGATTACAGGTGTGTGCCACCATGCCCAGCTACAATTTTTATAATTAAACATTCACCATATATATATATATATATATATATTTTTTTTTTTTTTTCTTTTTTTTGGTAGCGGGGATCGAACTTGGGTCCTTGCGCTTTGGAGGCAGGCAGCCGAACCACTGAGCTAAATCCCTGGCCCTGTTGTCTTTTGTACCTGGGATCGAACTCGGGACCTTTCGCTTGCAAGGGAGGCAGCACAGCCTCTGAGCTAAATCCCTGGCCCTATTCACTATATTTTTTAACACCCTTTGTATATCTCCAGCAAAGGAACTGTACTTCAGCATTTACTAGACAGTTTCTTTTGGTGGATGAATTAAAGAACAAAGGGTATAAATTTTTGTTCTTAACAGGCAGTGCCAAACAGCTTATAATCCAAATTTGGAATGCCTGGACTCCACAGGCTTTAATTAGGTAGAAGCTCCAGATCCAGGAGAAGGGTGGTGGAAGATCAAGCACCTACTTGGTGAGCTGGTAATCAGTGCCTCTGATGAACTTGAGCTTCTCCAAGGGCACACCAATGCTCTCCAGCATTGCTTTGATCATGTTCTCATAGAAACTGGTTCTGAGTTCTAGAAGTTCCCATGGGGCTTTCATGTTATCCAGGTATGCATGAAGGTCCGCAAAAAGAATGGTTACCTAGACATAAGGGATAAGGGACCACCAAAGTGTCAATTTGTTCTAGTATCACTAAACCACACCACCTCTCCCACCCCTGCCCCATCCTCATTAAGTCTCTCTTTTTGTCTTTCTCCAAGGGCAACTGCTTGGTTGATACCATGAGCTCTTACCTCACATCCTGCCTTCAAGAAGTCAGCAATCTTGGACATGGGCACGAAGTAAGCCACATGTGGCCTGCCTGTGGTTGCTGTTCCCCAGTAAACTTTAAGTTCCTGCTCCTTCAGTATCTCCTTTAGTTTCTCTTCCCCTAGAACCTCCTGTTGTGGAAGCAGAAGAGCTGGTTTAATGCTAGTGCCCTACCTTGTGCATCCTTTATATCCTAATACAAGGAAAAGAAAGTCATGTGTCACAGGGGTTCAGGCTCAGAGCCAGCAGGGAGGGCTAGCCATGTTCTCACTGATGAGTGCCAACCCAAGCTGATGCTACTGGTGGTGTCCCTCCTGTGAAGTGACACGGTTGCAAGGAGACAGGGGCGTGTCCCTACTGAACTCCTATCCTCTAGTTACATCTAACCCACTTTCTTTCCTTTCATGGCCAACTTTCTGAGGTACCCATACCTTCTTCTGGTCTCCACTCCTTCATTTCCTGTTCCCTGTAAGTGGCATACCACATAATACTCTTGTGAAGATCACAGAGGAACTCCAGGTTGCTAACTTCAATGAATACTTTGTGTGCACATGTGTGTGGTGCTGGAGATTGAACCCAAGGCTTTGTGCATGCTAGGAAAGTGATCTACCCCTGAGCTACACCCCCATCCATTAAATGAATACTTTTTAGTCATCATTTCCTCCCTGAAACTCTCTTCTTTTTTCGTTTCCTTATTTTATTCTCTTAGTTTCCCTCTTCTCTGACAGCTTAGATTTCATTGGTGCTGTTCCTCTTCTTCCTAATCATCAAATATTAGCAATCTTTGGGGCTCTGGTCTTTTCTTATTCAACATTCTCCCTACTTATCAGTTGCTTTAATTATTACTCATGAACTACTAATTCCCAAATCTCCTGCTCATACCCATATATAGAATCGTGTATATATCAACCCAATACTTCAAACCTAACACATTGGGCCAGGCATGGTAGCACATGCCTGTAATCCCAGCACTTTGGGAGGCTGAGGCAGGAGGATCATCCTGAGTTTCAGGCCAGCCTGAACTACATAGCGAAGCCCTGTGTCAAAAAACAGCCCAGAGGGCCGGGGATTTAGCTCAATGGTTTTGCCGCCTGCTGCGCAAATGCAAGGACCCAATTTCAATTCCTGGTACCAAAAAAAAAAAGAAATAAAAAAAAAAACAGCCCAGGGATTTAGCTCAGTGGTTCCACCACCTGTCTCGAAAACGAAAGGTCCTGAGTTCCATCCCCAGTACCAACCCCCCCCCCCCCAAATAACAACAAAACCCCCCAAAAACCCTGGCAAGAGCAAGGTCCCGAGTTCATTCCTGGTACCAGAAAAAAACAATAAAACAAACCTAACACATTCAAAATTAAAACCTATGCTTTCACCTTCCTACCTCATGTCTCAAATACCTTTTTCGTTTATAATTTCACTCCTAGGTTAGGAAATGGTATTCAGCAAAATGTATTAGTTATTACAAAACAGTTATTTTTATTTATTTTTTGGCTTTTTTTTTGGTACTGGGGATCGAACTCGGGTCCTTACCCTTGCGAGGCAGGCGGTGAAGCCACTGAGCTAAATCCACAGCTCTATTTATTGGCTTTTTGAGACAGGGTCTCTCAATGTAGTTCAGGCTGGTCTTGAACTCACTATGTAGTTTAGGCTGGCCTCCAACTCTCAGCGATCCTCTTGCCTCAGCCTCCCCAGTGCTGGGATTACAGGCGTGCACCACCATGCCTGGCTCCTCCAAAATAGCTCTTAAATCCTCTTCCATTTGTCTCTGTACCACCACCCTAATCCAGGTCACCATGAGAACACACTAGGTTATTGAAATAATCTCCTAACAAGTCTGTCATATCTACCCTTGCTCCTTCTAATCCATGTCCCAAAAGATAGCCTGAAGTATCTTTTTTAAAACTCAAAATCAGGTTAACTTATTCACTTGTTTAAAATCTTTCTATTTTATTTTTTGAGACAGGCTTGGCTTGATAGCCAGCTACCTCTCTCTAGTGTGTTTCCTCAGACTCTTGGCTTGAGCAATCTGTCTTAGCCTACTGAGTAGCGGGGACTACAGTATGTGTCACCAGCGTTGGCTTTGTTTAAAACTAATTTCATTTTGCTCAAAAACAATACTGGAATTACCTAATAGGCCACTATGCTCCTTTATTTATTTATTTATTTATTTGGTACTAGGGATCAAACTCGGAACCTTGTGCTTTTGAGGCAGGCGCCAGAACCACTGCGCTAAATCACTATTTTATTTTTATTATTTTTTTGGTACCGGGGATCAAACTCAGGACCTTGTGCTTTCGAGGCAGGCATGGTGTGGCTGAGCTAAATCCTCAGCCCCCATTTTTTGCTTTTTTTTTTTTTTTTCATTTTTTGGTTTTTAAAGACAACGTCTTGCTATATGTAGTTCAGGTTGGCCTTGAACTCCCATCGATCCTCTTGCCTAGGCCAGTATGCTTCTGATAAAAGTGTTTTCAGTGTTTCTTCAAGTGATGATTTTGGTAGGTTTTTAAAAACCATGGGATCTGGGCGTGGTGGTGCATGCCTGTGATCCCAGCACCCATGAGGCTGAGGCAGGAGGATCACAGTTGATTTCAAGGCCAGCCTGGGCTACATAGTGAGTTCAAAGCCAGCCTGAACTACATAGCAAGACCCTGTTTCAACCCCCCCCCCAAAAACTATGACAAACAAAAAGTATTTGTTGTCTAATTAACAGGACTTGAAATTCTGTGCTCCAAGTCTGTTGGTGACTGATTTTGCATTCTCCAGAGCTCCTTATGATCTGGACACTTAGGGGGTTCTCATAACTCACGGAAGGTTTATATCACTTAGCTTCTAAAACCTGAGCAAGTCAATTCCATATCCTTTGTGCAGTGGATGTCCCCAGCAAGCATTATTTTATGGACAGAGGGTAGGAAACAAGGAATCTGGCCAAGAGGAAGCAAGTGAAAAATCTCTAGTAAAAAATGAAAGAAGTGAGACACAGAAGGACACATATTGTAGGATTCCAGCTATCTGAAATGTCCAAAATAGGCAAATAAATACATAGGGATAGAAACTACATTAGTGGTTTTCTTAAGGCTTGCAGTAGAGGTAATGGGTATTGACTGCTAATGATACAAGCTTCTGGTGGGGGGGGGATGAAAATATTCTGGAATTAGAAGGTGGTTGTGGATGCACAATTATGTGAATACTCAATTGTACACTGTAAAACAGTGATTTAAAAATTTTTTTGGTACTGGGAGTTGAACCCAGGGTCTTTGCTCTGAGCTACATCCCTATCCCTTTATTATTTTGAGATTGGGTCTCCCTAAATCGTTGAGTTGCTAGGTTGGGCTCAATTTGCAGTCCTCCTACCTCAGACTCCCAGAGTGCTGGGATTGGTGGCATGTGCATGCCTGGCTACACCCAGTTTTTAATTGAGCTCGTGGAATAAAGCCTATAAAGGCCCTCATGACTTGGTCTCTGCCTACCTCTCCTAAATAAAACAAATATATAGTCTATGGGATGGTAATAAGGGCTATAGAGGAATAGGAAAAACAATGGAGAGCAGGAAAAGATACAGTGCTAGTGGCAGGGAGTGTTATTTAATATATGTGCTGGTGAACGAGCACGAGGGAGTTTCATCTAAATTTAAATCCTCGGAAAGGCCACCCTACCCAGGTGACAAGTCAGAGCCCTGAAAGAAGGTAAAGGAATGAACAATACAGTGTTTTATTAGTAGTTTGTTCACTTCAGCCAAATTAGCCATTTCTCTGAACTATAATTTTCCTTCTCCCCGCTAGATTTTAACAAAATACTACAATTTTCTTCTACACCGAACTATAATTTTCCTTCACCCCTTCTAGATCTTAACAAAATACAATATTCTTCCATCTGAAACCCCCACCCCGCAAGCCCATTTTCCCATTCTTCTACTGGTTATCCCCTCCTGCAGTTTGGAACATTTGTAGGGTCAAGAGATGATCCATAAAAATAAAAAAAAAGAGATGATTCATATCATTCAGGGAGCAGCATAGAGGCTTACTTCCTCAGGGGGAGCCTTCCCTCCCTTTATTTCCTTTCAGTATAGTAACTTCCAGTACTTAACTTCAACTGAAATGGTTTGGGCTATGTGTCATTTTTAACGTCTGATCATCTCCAGACCAGCGCTGGGAGGAGAGGGCCCTGACGCATCCCTAGAACCCAGCAGCACCACGTCTGGCACATAAATAAGGTAGGAATCTTAGATTTAAAGCCTGGCTCCGACACAAGGTAATGGCACACAAGAGGAGAGCTCGCTGTGATTTCTGTGGCACCCAGGGAAAGGCGGCTTGACCGAGCGACTGACCCAACAGTAGTAAGAACTACAGTCTCTTCAAGAACTGCCCCGGCGCGAAGGCCCCGGCCCACACACTCAGGACGGGGTAGGACCACTGGACCCACGGCTCCCAGTTCCCAACCGCACTCTCCAACCCCGAGGCCCGACCTGCAAGTTCCGGGTGATAAGGTGCAGTTTTTCTTCCGGGCTGGGAACGTCCCCCATGGCTCCGTCACCCCTACTTCCCGCGCTCAACCGGCACCCGCGCCCCTTCCTCTGTCGCCGCCGCCGCCGCGTGCCGGGAACTGTCACGCGAGTCCCTTCAGGTTGCATCAGCTGAGTTCGTCACTCGGCTTAATCGGCCTAAACCCTTTGCCTAGCAGTAGCTAGGAACGAGTCAGGAGCAACGGAGAGTCGAGCGGGTCGATGAAACGGGAAGGGGGGCGAGCCTGCAGGTAGAGTAGGCGGTGCGGAGGGCGGGGTTGCGGCATCTGCGCCGGGCGCATTTCCCTTAGGGGCGGGGCGGTTTCTTGCCAATCATTGCCTGTCTGCCCTCCCCCTGGCGTTGGCCCGGCTGCCTCGGGGTGGGGGAGGTCGAGGAGGGGGCGATAAAATGGCGCAGGGGGCGGAGTGAGGCGCAGTCGTTCGCCCAGGCTTTGGCCCGGCTTCCGGAGGTGAAGAGCGGGAGGGATACACGGTCGGCGTTCGTCGGCTGGGCGGGGGTTGGGGGCGCCTGTTGCATCTCCAGGGGGTTGCGCGCCCGGTTGAGGGCCCCGTACGCCCCGTTGAGGGATAGGGAGGCCCTAGCTCTGGTGGGAGAAGGGCTGCTTTTCGTCCCTGAGGTGGTGGTGGGGGAATGTGCCTGCCCCCTTTCCACGTCGGCGGTCCAGCAATGCCCCTCACCCTGCTGAGGAAAAGGAGAAGGGAGGCTGTCTGGTCACTGAGAGGCCGGGCGCGCTGTCCGCCGCCCCTTTCCAGTGCGGGGAAGGAGGCGGGAGATGCCACTGCCCCAGCTCGCCGGCGGGAGGGTGTTGCTAGTGAGAACCGGGATCACGGGCTTTCCGCGGCCCCGGCCGGCAGCGAGGGAGAGGATAATCCACCCCCGGGAGAGCGGGCCGGGGCTGGCCGAGGTGTGACTGTACTCCCGGGTCAGTCAAGGGGCCGCTGTCGCCCCCACGGGGGGAGGGGCGGGGAGGAAGCCCGCGCTTCTTCCACCTTCCGCGGGAGGCGGGAGTCTTCGTCTTTGGGGGAGGGAAGTGCAAAGGCCCTGCCCGAGGGCGGCGCCGCCTCGCGGCCGACACCTTTGAAGGCCAGCAGGGGAGGCCGAGCCGTCTCCTTGGCAAGGACCTGCACCACCTTTCCTTCTGGTCATGAGGGAAGGTGTGGAGGGGAGGCAGTTGGCACCCAGGGTGATCCCTGAAGAGGGCCCAGAGGTGATGCAGTAGCCCACCGGCTGCCCTAACCTGATCTCAACAGTTTTTCTGTGGGTTACAAAGCTTTAGCTGTGAGTTCCAAGCTTTAGCATACCCGTCTTTTAAAAAAGAAACCTGTTGCTGCAGCTTAGTGATACGTGCTCTCTATGTCCATGTAGGAGAGGAGTCCCTGGTACCCCGATGTAGTGAACTGTTAACCTGAAGCTGAAATTTCCAGCCCTAGGTGGTTTTCCACCCCACAGTGTTTTCAGTTATCTCAAAGGGAGTTGCAAAATTCTCACAAATAATTTCAGTTCACTTTAAAAAAAAATGTTGGACCCATTTTATGAATGACAACAAAGCCATTTGAGCTGTGTACTCCATATATTTATTGTACTTGGGAGAGGTTGGAAATCAAAGGCCAATGAGAAATCTTGTCCTTTGGGAATAATCCTTGCTGTTGACTATGCCTGACCTACCATGGTAATGGTTTTGGTTTTAGAACCTTGAAAGAGGATGTGGGGTTGCATCTGGCCTTGCAGTTTTAGTGGCCTGAATAAAAAGGCTTTGTGCTCTAAGGCAGTAGGTTTTCTGAGGTAAGATAAAAATAGAGAACCAATTTCTGAGGTTGCAACCAAGAGGTTAGAGAACAGAGGGGGTGGTACTCTGAAGTGTGAAGAAGGGGGTGGACAGGTAAGAGATGTGGAAGGACAGAATAGGGTCACAAAGGGATGGGGAGAAGAGTTATAGAATTGGGCAATGGGAAAAATATTCTTCCCTTAAAAGTAAAGGGGTCCCCATATTTTAAGTAGAGTCTACCAGGGAAGTGTCAAGGAAAGCAAGGGGTTATCGAACTAAAACTGCCTTGGGGAACTTCATTTCGGAGCTTCAATTTTATCTGAGGGGTTTCCTCTCCTAAGTCACAAAGTGTGAGTGTTCATTGGGATAGGATTTTTAGGTTTAAAGTGATTTCATAAATAGCCCCTTGGTAGATTCTTATTTGATCCAGTGAACAGTATTTATCCCCGTTTTTTCAGAGACTTGAGTTGTCTCTGAAATTGTGGTTCAAAGACTTTTGGGTTGCTGAGGCCTCTGGCATTTAGTCCATTGCTTTTATGTGGGATACTTCAGTGACTATTAATTTGGAGAACTTGCCTGATATTTCAGATGTCCATCCAATATGGTCTTTAATTAGAGACAGTATGGTCAAATGCTGGGTTAAGTGACTATCTGGTTGAATGCTGGCTTAAATAGAGCATACTGAATAATTTCTAAATCTGCAGGGTCTAGACAACAGTAGTGGTGAACCTATGGCACGGGTGTTTCTCTTTTAAGACAAAAGATGTTCATGTATGAGTTTCTTCTAAACTAAAACCTCAGTATTCAGGTTTAAATTGCAGTGTTGGCACTTTGTGCTGAAAAATAAGTGGGTTTGGGTTGCAGTTTGGGCAGTCCTGTCTACAAGTTTCGCCCTCACTGGTCTCGGGGATGTTCCGTCATTTCAGCACTTTTTTTCCCTACCATTCCTGTGCTTAAGACTTCAGGGAATGTGACTAGGGTGGGATAAAATAATGATAGCTACCACTTATTTATCTTTTAGATTGTGCCTGTATTGTGCTAAGTGCTTTATGTTATGATCTCGTTTAATTTTTGTAACAACCCTGTGAGGTAGGGCCAGGGATTTAGCTCAGTGGTTCCAGCGCCTGCCTCGAAAGCGCAAGGTCCCAAGTTCGATCTCCAGTTACACCATGAAGTTTTGTCTTGTTTTTGTTTTGTTTTGTTTTTGGTACAAAGGATTGAACTCAGGATCTTGCACTTGTGAGGCAGGTGCCGTACCACTGATCTAAATCTCCAGCCCTGTGAAGTTCAGTATTTTACAGGGGAAGGACATTTGAGACTTGAGTATATTCATTGTATCTTTCCCACTGACTTCATGCCTTAAAAATATTTTTTATTAAAAAATAAATAATATTTTTTATGAAGCATTTTAAACATATAAAAATAGGAAGTAAGCCGGGCATGGTGGTGCATGCCTGTAATCTCAGCACTGGGGAGGATTGCCATGAGTTTGAGGTCTGAACTACATATTGAGACCCTGTCTCAAACAACAAAAAAAAGTAAAATAATAATGAATACCTTTATACTCATCTTTATCCTCTGTTGGCATATTTGTTTCTGATCTTGTTATTGGATTTTTTGTTTTGTTTTGTTTTTGGCACTGAGGATTGAGACCAGGACCTTCTACAAATCAGGCAGCCACTCTACCACTGACCTATAACCCCAACCTTGTTCTTTTTTAAGAAGCAAAACATAGGCACAACGGTGTATGGGTGTAATCCCAGCTACTTGGAAGGCAGAGGCAGGAGGATCACAAGTTCAAGGACAGCCTGGGCGATTTAGCAAGCCCCTATCTCAGAATAAAAATTTTTGTGTGTGTTTTAAAAATTTTATTGGTACATTTTAGATATAAATAATGATAACATTCATTATAGGAAATTTGTACCTATGTATGATATATTTTGCTTCTTTTTTTCCCATTCCCCTCCCTTCCCTTCAGCCCCTCTTCTCCTTATTTACAAAAGCTTTGTTTCCATTTTTTCCTTCTCTTCTCTTGTCCCTTTTTTTTTTTTTTTGGTACTGGGGATCGAACTCAGGTCCTTGCGCTTTTGAGGCAGGTGGCGGAACCACTGAGCTAAATCCCCGGCCCCATTGTCCCTTCTTTCTTTCCCCCCTCCCCTCCCTTTCTTATTCCCCTTCTGCACATTTCTCAGAATAAAATTTAAAAAGGGCAGGAGATGAAGCTCAGTGCCCTCTGGGTTCAGTCCTCATTTACTGATCCCCCAGAAAGAAGCCAAACAAGCTGGCCATCCTACCACTCTGGGAAGCTGAAATAGAATCAAAAGTTGGAACCCAGCCAGGGAAGCTGGTGATTTAGTAGGGTCCTATCTTAAGAAAAAAAAAAAGTATGGGAATGTAGCTCAGCTTGAAAGCCCTTGGTCTGATCCTTTCTACCACAAAAACAAATCAAAACAAAACAAATCAAAAAAATTAGAGATGAAATTGAATCTGCTCATGCCTCCTTAGTATTCCTCTTCCCTCCCCAGTACTGAAGGTAACCACTATCCTGAATTTGGTGTTTCTCATCCCCATGCATATTCTTATAATTTTATGATATACCATACATATATAGATATATAGATGGTGGTGTTTCTTTAACAAATTGAAGCAGAGAAAGATGGTAAATTTATAAATTAAAATACCCAATTCTGGAGGCTGAGGCAGGAAGATTGCTAAGAGTTCAAGGTCAACCTGAACTACATAACAAAGACCCTCTCAACCAAAACCAAAACAAAACTCAGAAGATAGGTCAGTTGCATTGTGTAGACCTTATTTGGATGCAAATTTTTTTAAAGTTTAAAATAGTATGACTAAGATAATTATAATTTGAACCAGATATTTTATAATAAGAACTTCTTGTTTACAGATAAAATGATGTAGTACCTGGGATTTGCTTCAAAATAATCTGATAAAAAGGGAAAGATTAGCTATGGTTGATAGCTGTTGGGCCTGAGTGATGGGTATGTCGGGCTTCATTGTGTTACTGTTATATATGCTTTTACAATTAAGAAAAAAAAATTTCGGTGTTATTGGGGATTAAATGTACAGCCTTTGCACTGAGCTACATCCTTAGCCATTTTATGTTTTATCATTTTTTGAGATATGGCATTGCTAAATTTTCCAAGCTATGTTTCTATTTGGGATCTTCCTGCCTCAGCCTCCCAGAGTGCTTACAGGCATGTGCCATTAAACCAGGCTTGTATATGTTTTAAATGCTCTATAATAAATCTTAAAATCTGTATTTCTTTTTTTCTTTTAAAATGTATATTAATATGTGTTTGTTACACATAATGATTATATTCATCATGGGGAGTTGATACATGTATATAACACATCTTAATTCTTTTTTTCTCACCCCCATGAAGAGGATTGAACTCAGGACCTTGGGCTTGCAAGGCAGGCGCAGTGCCACTGAGCTAAATCCCTGGTACATCTTAATTCTTTTGACTTCCTGTTGCCCACCAGAATTTTTGTTTGTGTGTTTGTTTTTGGACAGGATCCCTGTATGTAATTCGAGTTGTCCTTGAACTCACTATGTAGTCTAGGCTGGCCTTGAACTCATGGCTATCCTTCTGCTTCAGCTTCCTGAGTGCTGGGATTACAGGTGTGCCTCACCACCCCGCCTCCCTCCACAATTTTTGAAAATGGGGAAAGAGAATTATTTATGTATATATAAAGTGTATGTGGGTTTATAGGGTATTGTTTTGCATACATTTTCTATTTGGAACTTTCTTAGGGAGAAGCTCAGAACAACCACCTCTGTGTCTAGATGTTATATGGCATAAGGATTGATAGTTGCAGTGGTTGTAAAGGATATTGGTCCTATGTGTGCAAGTAAAGTTTGCAAGTACTATAATTTTCTTCTGATAATGTTTGGTCACTTACATTCAGGAGTATTCATAGTGTTCTTCCATTTCATCTGGGAGGCTAAGGGCAGCCTTGCATGCATAAGGCACCTTAAATTATTTTTTTCCAAGAAGCCAAAAGCCCTTTTTATTTTTTTTTAAAGCCTTTTTTGGTACCTATATATTCCATAGTTTATTAGAGTGTACTGAATTTAGAAGGCCTAAATTTAGATTCTAGCACTGCCATTTTCTGACCAACCCTGGGCAGGTCTATCACAGAGTGGTAGAAAAAAGTTGGCTTTCTAATTAGACCTCAGTTTGGGTCCTTAGTCTAGTGTTATTCACAAATTATATAAAGCCTCTGATGTTTAGTTTCTCAGCAGTGAAAATCAATTAAATACTCTAGTTGACCATGCGAGTATTTGGACTAGACCTTTTAAAGATGTTGGATTGAGGGGCAGTAGCCCAGGAAGGACTTCTGAGAAATATAGCTACTAACCCCAGTACCTGTGATATTTGCGCTTGGTAAATAAGGTTTTGTAAGTTAAAGAAATTTCCAAAAGTAAATCCTTTTTCTTATTGCTGCCTAAAAAAATAACTTCACTCTGTAAAATGAGTCAGTCACTAGGCTGAGAAATTACTTTTTTCTTCATTTAGTGGCACCTGCACCAGTATCTGGAACTCTCACAATAAATGTTGGACTTTTGGGGGTGGGGGTGAGGGTTGAACCCAGACCCTCATCTCTCACCCCTCTCCAATGCTTACTAAACCACTGAACTGCACTCCCTATTCCCAATTGCTAGGATACCAATAAAATAAAAAGTATTAGTGGTTCTGAGTTTAAATATAAGGGGAAATTTGGTTTCTTAGATAACACTAATTTTACAGAATTGTGTTGAGGTTACAGTTGTAAAATCTATCTCATACTGACTGGTTTGTAATAGGTACTTAATTTTCCTTTCTTCCTATCACATTTCTAAGCTCAGTAAATTTAAGTGGGTCCCTTCTAATTCTAAAATCCTGTAATCTCCCCCTTTTCTTTTTCTATGCTCTTTTTACGACTTTATTGTCCATACATTTTATATTATCTCATGTTGGTGCTTCATTTCCTTCCTTCCTTCCTTCTACTTTTGTTTTTTTTTTTCTTTTTTTTTTGGTACCGGGGATCAAACTCTGGTCCTAACCACTGAGCTAAATCCCCGGCCCTCCTTTTAGTTTTGATTGTTTTTGAGACAGGATCTCACTTTGTTGTTCAGGCTGGCCTTGAATTTACTATGTAGAGTGAATTCTTGGCAATCTTTCTGCCTCAGCCCCCCGAGTGCTGAGATTAAAGTTGTAATCTGGCTAATTTTCTTTTCTTTTTATTTTTTGTTGCTATACTAGGAATTAAACCCAGGGATTCACACATGGTAAGGAAGGGCTCTACCACTGAGCTACATCCCCAGCTCTTTTTAAATTTTATTTTGAGACAAGGTCTCATTGAGGTGCCAAGTCTGGCCTAGAATTTACAATCTTCTTGCCTCAATTTTGGAATAATTGGGATTACAGGCTATGCCACAGTGCTCTGCAGAACCATATCTTTATTTCTTGAAAATCATATAGAGACATTTTATGTAGCTCAATGCAGTGTGAGATTGTAGCTTAGAAAGTGTATTTTGAAAGAATACATGCATTGAAGAAAGAGCTCAAGATATGATTATAGAAGATAGTAAGTAGACAGAGGGAATTTTACAGTTAGAACAGCAAAAGAGCCAGGTGTGGTGGTCTGCATTTGTAAACCTAGCACTCAGGAAGCTGAAGCAGGAGGATTATGAGGTTGAGCCTAGCCTGGATTACATGTCTCAAAAAAAAAAAAGATATAAGGAATTTTCTGATTATTGAATTCAGTGTTTAAGTATTTCTTAATAGCTTCTTAGATGTAATATATATGAAATATTGGCTTTTTATCATCTTTCCCATTTGGAAAATAATTATAGGTTAGATCTGTCATTAGCTGTTTAAAAGCTATATTTTAGTCATTAAAGTAAATATTCAAGTAAGAAGTAAAATGCTGACAAAAGTCTTCGGTGGACTTCTGTCTCCTTGAAGGTTGTAGTACTCATTGGTTCTGTGTTTGTATCTTTACAGACCTTTTCTTTGTATTTTGTGATTTTTAATTTTTTTTTTTTTTTTGGTACTGGGGATTGAATTTGGGTCCTTGAGCTTGCACAGCCGGAGGCGAAACCACTGAGCTAAGTCCCTGGTCCCCTTCTTTGCATTTTATATTTAGATTTAAAATGAGATTTTTGTGTGTATTCATGATTGATTTTTAAATTTTGATGAAATTTTAAACATTGCCCAGGCTGGGCATAGTGATGCATGTCGGTAATCCCAGTGCTTGGGAGGCTGAGGCAGGAGGATCTCTGTGAGTTCAAGGCCAGCCTGGCCTATATAGTGAGTTCAAGGCCAGCCTGAACTACATAATGAGACCGTCTCAAAAAAACATTGCCCAGTTTCCCTTCTGTACTCCTTCCCATTTTATAATCCAAATGATTAAGAGGCTAGTGGTTAGCACTGGTTAGTGACAGAACCAGGAGTACAGTCTGAGTCTTCGGATGCCCAAATCAATATTCATCCTACTCAAGCAAATGATACTCTTAAGAGAAAGTACAAATTGTTGGGAGGAACAAAACAAGCTCAGTTGCATAATTTTTTTCCTCTAAAGGTTTTTCTTTGGTGTTCTTGACTCAAAAAATTCCAACTTTGTGGTATTTAAAAAAAAATCAAGATTAAGATTAATAGATGGAGCACTTTGAAGCATAATGCAGTTGACTTTGTAATTAGCAAAGTTGAAAGTGATGAGAAGATCCTTTAATTTTCTTTGTGCCTGCAGGAAGGTGGGAGTCAATCATTTTGACAAGTCTCCTGAAAGGAACAGCTAGCAGGAGCTGAAACCTTTTCCATCTGGTCTCGTGGCAAAGGCAGAGATCGCTCTAGCAGCTTCACACAGTATGGAAGACATTTATCTTCTTGTATTCTTGGGTTGTTTTTTTTTTTTTAATTCCAAGAATAATACATTTTTTAAAATGTAAACTAAATGTTCAGACATTTTACATAATATTTGTTTTGTTTGTATGTTGTAGATATCATTCCTTGATACTACATATAGAACTACTTCATTATATTTTTAAACAGTTGACGAGCGTTCTGTAGTATAAATATCCCATGATTTTACTGAACATTTCTTTTGGTGATGGATATTTACTAGGTTGCCATCAGTATTTGGCTGCCTTGAACATCTTTGTGTATGTTTCAATGTGTATTTCTTTCTTTCTTTTTTTTTTTTTTGGTGCCGGGGATCAATCAGTGTGTGTTTCTAATAGGTACTTCTCTCTCCTATTCCACAAAAGTGAAACTGCTGAGTCAGATGGTTTTGCCAAATTACTCTTTGCAAAACACTGTGCTGACTTATACTCTTACTGATACTGTGTAAGAGTGCTTATCTTGCCATATCCTCACCAACCTGGATTTCATGTCATCTTAATGTTTATCATTTTCATAAAAAATATCTTACTGTTTTAAAATATATTTCCATGATTCTGATAAGGTTAAATATCTTTGTATTTTCTCAGTTACAAATTAAAGGGCAAAGAATTTGAATTATTAGGATGCCACATATATAGTGTGTTAGTGTGGTTTAAAGTATTTTCTGTTCCTCAGTGGAACTTCCTCTTCTTTATCTAGATATGATGTGCTCACTGATGCCCTCTGAGCAGTCTCCCGGTGCCTCTTTTTTACCCAAAAACAATGCCCCATTTTCTTGGAGCTCCTTGGATGAGGATGAATTGGATGACTCTTTGCTGGAGCTCTCTGATGGAGAAGAAGATGATGGCCATTTCAGTCTCACTGAGGAAGAGATCGAGGAGCTTCTGAAAGATGATAGCTCATCAAATGAGGAAGAGATTGAAGAATTCTTGAAGGATGATGAGCCATCAAATGAGCATGCAAATGGAGAAAAAAGGAGTCAAATTCTACTTGAAACTCCCCAAGAAAAAAGTTCATTGTACAGCTTGAAACCAGTAGCCGAGACCCCTGGCCTCTTCAAACTACCTCAACTAAATACAACAGTTGGTCATGAACCAATTCCTGCTAAATCATTAAATAGGCACCTTGTACTAGAAAAGAATCATATAAAAGTGACTGTTGTTGCACCATTTGATCCAACAGTTTGTGATCCTGTGCTTGATAAGAGTAAGACTGATTCATCCAAAGATACTGAAAAACTCTCTTCCCTTGGAGAAGAGATGAGAGAATATGATCTTACCCCAAATGAGAGCAAAGTTCACACTGAATCTGAAGAGATCAGCCCTAACATTTCTGCCTGGGATGGGATCTCTTCTCCTTTGAACAGTAACTTTCAACAAACTGTCTCTGTTAAAAATACGCTTGACAGTAAGAAACCTACACCTGTGTTCTCTCAGATCTCAGATCATTCAAAGACTCCTTCCAGTACAAGTTCATCCTGGAAAAATAGTGGATCGCATAAACTAAGTTGTGAAATGAGGTCTCCAGTTGTTTCCAGTTCATCAAAGAGAGTAAGTACATTTTTTTCAAAGTGAAGAAAAAAATAAAATTATTTTCATTCAGAAGAGTTCCTCTATACCTCTGCCCCCATACATATACAACTTGCCTTGCTATAGACATCATGAACCACCTTGACATTTATTACAATCTAGCAGAGCTTTATATTCAAATAAATTAGGGTTTTAATCCTGACTAGCTCTGTGACTATGGTCTAATTATTTACCCTTCATGTTCCCCCATGTCTCTCTGTCTCTCTTTCTCTCTGGTACAGAGGATGGAAACTAGGGCCTTATGCATGCTAGGCAAGTGCTCCGTGCTGCATCCCCAGCCTCTCCCTGACATTCTTATCTATAAATTAGTGAATAAATTTCATAATATAATGAGGATTAATAAATGATATATTTACAGTACCTGGTACATATGAAATGATTATTTATTGAATATATACCAGAGTGATAGTTACTATTTTCTTTTTGGGTTTCAGTGTAAGTCTCAATCTTTGATTGTTATACTTTATTCAGTTGAACACTAGCTCTGAGTCAGCCACCAGAGAGCTGAAAAATAATCTTGGCCATCTTACCTAACCTTTGAGTCTGATTCATCTACCAAATGGGTACTGTATAATAATCCCTACCTTTTATTTTTTTATGATTATAGTTACAGGGTCTGGCATGGTGGCGCATGCCTATAATCCCAGCACTTGGGAGGGTGAGGCAGGAAGATTGCTGCAAGTTCAAGGCCAGCATTGGCTACATAGTGAGTTCAAGACCAGCCTGAAGTACATAGCAGATCCTGTACCCGCCCAAAAAAGATTATAGTTGCTATGTTACTTAAATCATTACTATAATGTGTGGTACACAGTAGCATTAAAGGATATATGTTTGTAGCCTTAAATTAAAAAAATTTCCATAAAGTTGTTTTCAGATAAATATTGAAATTTATAACAACTTACAAATAAAAACCATCTTTCATTTTGGATTCCTTCTGCTCTGAAAAGGATGCTTTTGACAAGGATTCTGGGGAAATGAAAGGCCGCGAGAAAAGAACAGGCAAAGTCATTCCTGTTCTACAAACCAAAATCAGGTAATATAACAGTATAAATATTCTAGTTTCTATTGATTCGCTTTAATTTGTGTCTTTCCTTCTCAGTATCCCTTAGTGTGTGTGTGTGTGGGGGGGGGGACCCAACATTGAGAGTAATCAAACTTGAAGTTCTGGCACTTACAGTGCTATAGTTTTTGGCGAATCAGTCTCTCACCTCAGTTTCTCTGTCTACAAAATGAAGGTAATGATGCCTTCTCTGCTGCTACACAAGGTTATTTTGAAATTTAAAAAGGAGTATTGGTATTATTCTTTTTTTGGGGGGAGTACCAGGGATCAAACTCGGGACCTTGTGCTCGTGAGGCAGGCACTGGAACTGAGCTAAATCCCCAGCCCAGGCGTACTGGTATTAAATGAATTTTTTCTCCAGTGTATGGGGAAGCTCAGTCACATATATGATAGGAGGTTAGAATAATTTTAACAAAAATGTTAAAATATAACTATGTAGAAAATCATCAAGTCATTGTTCCCACCTTGCACACAGCTGCCCTTGGGAAATAACATATTCTAGTCAGAGGTTATAGATTTAGGTCACCTTTTCCATTTATTTTCTTGTTGCCAGGAGATGGCAGTGTCTGTACATGGACCTTTGAATGTCCTACAAAAGCTGTTTTTAGGCTGAATCAGATGGACTTAAACAGTAAAATTTTTTTAAAAATTAATTTTGATGCTGGGCATGATGGCACATGCCTGTAAACCCAGCACTCAGAAGGCTGAGGCAAGAGTATTGCTGTGAGGGCTGGGGATTTAGCTCAGTGGTTCTGGCGCCAGCCTCGCAAGCGCAAGGTCCTGATTTCGATCCTCCGGTACCAAAAAAAAAAAAAAGGATTGCTTTGAGTTTGAGGCCAGCCTTGATTACGTAGCAAGACTCTGTCTCAGAGAAACAAAAACAATTTTTTTATTACACATTATTAAATATTCTTCTTTAACATATTAGAATATATTACAAGTAATCTGATAGTCTTCTTTGACTTTAACCCCAATCCCAGTTTTCTTGTATTGTTTACATAATTGAAAGAAACCTTGTAAATTGCTTCCAGTGGAAATTATATCAAAAGAATCCAAGTCATGCTACTTGGAAGTGTAATAAATTTACCACCTTAGTATTCTTATCCATTGACTCTTTATTATAGTACACTCAGTCTTTATCTTATGCAACTTTTCTATGACTCTATGAGGTTAGCTATTTCCTGACTACCCTTGAATTACTCAACAAATGCTTTCTTTCTCCAGGGACTAGGTAATCTTTACGTTCTTATTCCTTGTTAGCAATAGGTTGTATATATTTCTTTTTTTCCTTTTATACTCAACTCAATACTTGATTTTACATTTGTATTATATGACTGTCTTCTGTCACTGGATCTTAAAAGAATTTTGCCTCTGAAAATTGGTTATTCTAAGCAATCAGCACTATGTGACTTCTCTCTGTAAAGCACTGTATTCATGGTTCTAATGGACTTTTTTTTTTCCTCGTTTGCTTTGTTCAAGGACTAATGTTTCGACATTTTCACAATCAGATCTAGAACAGCAGAAGCAGATTTATCTGAGGCGTGTCTTTGATCATATAGAAGACCCAGGGGACTCTAACCAAGGTAACATAGTAAACAAAGAATGACATATAAGATATGTGATGGAACTTTTTTCTTTCCAGTGTAATGCAGCCTAAACTGGGAGATTGTTTTGAATTTTCTTAAATTAGTGAGAAAGATGACTTCCTTACACAGATTTTTACTTTAAGGGCTTGCCTAATCAGATAATTATCCAAAGCAGTTTGGCTACCAGTGTTAGAGATAGGTCTGAGCAGACTCATACAGAACTGGATGTGAAGGAGACACTTCATCTCACCCTCTACTCCTGTTGACAGCTGGAGGCCAGATCTTGACTTTTTTGCTGGGGATGTTTGTTTGTTTGTTTGTTTGACAGATATTAGAAGTGGGTGGCCTGGTGCTCCTTATTAATCATTCTTTTTGGATTTTGTTTTCATTTGAAATTATTTTCCCCATTGCCTTCAGCATTTAAATATAAAAAGGCAGGCATTTCAAACACCATCTTGAATCTTGCCTTCTGAATAAAAGCTCTTGAAAGGTTTGACTGTCTTTCCAGTTCCTTCAAACTAATTTCAACTTACTTCATTAGAAACTATTATAAACCAAAATGGCTAAATTCTTTCTTTAACCCTCCCTCCAAAGACTATACTCCATGTTATCATTTAGCTTAACATGTTGGCTAATGGGAAAATTCCTAAAGAGAAACTTGTGGGTAGAACTGACATTGTAGGACTTAAGGAGGTTATATACTGATAAAAGAATTTCTTCTTATAAAGGTCACTCCATATTTTGCCATCTTTAGCTTCTTTCTCTATTCGCTCAGCAAACCTTTCTCAAGTATTGTCAGTGGTGCTAGGTTTGAAGATGAGGAATTGGGAATATAAAGAGGAGTAATATTAAGTCTTAGCCTTCTGGGAATTCAGTCTTGAGAAGAAGATAATTATACTGCAATATTGATTAGTTCTCTAAAGAATTACATTTGTTGGGAAGGAGCCCTTCTGTTTGTGCTTGGGAAGAGTAGAAGATGGAAAAGGAGGATGTCTGAGGTAAACTCCACAGAAAAGATAATGAATTTAAAATCTGCTCTAAATTGCTAGGGAGAGCTATAGTGGGATTTTTCAGTCCTTCCCCCAAGGAGACTCCTTTCTTTTGAAAAATGCTCACTTAGTAGTTTTTTGTTTATTTTATAAGGCTGTTAGTGAAACCCCGAGATACTAGTCAGAAGAATTTTTTATTTTGTGCTCTTTATAATGATTTTACAACCCCGTGCTTGTGAGATCTTTTTGTTTGAACTATTTCAGGTGTGGTGGAAGTAGAGACATCCTCCCACCCATGTTGTTGGAGTGGTAGATTGTTTGTAATCAAGTTCTGTGAAAAAAGGCCTGCTGGGGGGCCGGGGATTTAGCTCAGTGGTTCCGCCACCTGCCTCGAAAGTGCAAGGACCCGAGTTCGATCCCTGGGATCAAAAAACCAAAAAACTCATTTATGTGTAAAAGGAGGATAAAATGAGGCTTAGCTTATGTGAAGATTTTGTATGTTAAGTACAAGTTTAATGCATAAAACAGTACCTAGACTCTAGCAGCTAGCATTTGAGGAATACTTACTACTATTGACAACAAAGTTCATCTTTCATATTAAAATTTTTATATGTAAAAGGGTATGACTTAGGGTTTAAAAATCTCTTTTCTTTCTTCTTTTTTTGGTGTGTTTGTGTGTATGTGTTTGGAGGGGTACCGGGGATCAAACACAGGATCTTGCGATTGTGAGGCAGACACTGTGCCACTGCACTAAATCCCCGGCCCCAAGGGGTTTAAATCTCAAAAAATCTTGGAAAATCAAATGGAACAGCTTTGACAAAATGTTGGACAAGTGAAGCTGAATGATGGGCATATGGGGTTCATTAAACTATCCTTTACTTTTGCATATATTAGAAAATTTTCACAATAAGACATTGTTTTTAATATTTACTCTTTACTGTGCTGGGAATTGAAGATCATTTTTAAAAATTGCATCTTTTAGCAGGTTCTTTTTATTTATAGCTCAATAGTTTCAACATTACCGGTTACTCTAAAGATTCCATAAGCTTCTAGCATCTGTATCTGCCTTCCCAGAATCCAGTATGATACTGAGTTTTCATGTCATTTCCCACTGCCCAATATTCATATATCCAAAGTTTTAAGATTTTGTGTACCATATTGCAAAGGGGAGAGGAGGTTATTCTTCATCTTTCTTCTGTTTGTATATGAAATACAGGACAGTCAGAAAACAAGGGGAGTGTAATGCTTCCTGTCTTCCTCTTTGAAATGTTTAGTGCTATTTTGAGATACAGTGCTTGGAAAAGTTGAACTCTTCAGATTATTTATTTATTTATTTATTTATTTTTGGTACTGAGGATTGAATTCAGGACCTTGCTCTTGCAAGGCAGGAGGTAGAACCACTGAGCTAAATATTATTAGACATAGAGAAATTATAGGGGACAGATTCAAATATAGTTCTTGTTAATTCAGTTTTAATCCTCCATTGGGTTAGTCCTCTCTTTTCATTTTATTAACATTGTTTATACTATGTTATTGATACAGAATATAACAAAATAAGTCATCCTTCGACTACTCCATTATTCTAATATAGGCATAATCTCTTAGTTTAGTTTAGGCCCATATGGGTTTTTAATAACATTTACAAAGAAATACCAACTACTTCCTTCCTGGCATTTCAATTAATGGAAAACTTTATATGGAATTCTTTAACTTCCTAACACATAAATCTGTTCCTTTTTTTTGTACCGGGGATCAAACTTGGGACCTTGCACTTGCGTGGGTGGAACCACAGAGCTAAATCCCTGGCCCATAAATCTGTTCTATGTGTCTTTGCCATATGATTATTCAGCCTTTGCTTAGAATTTGAATAATGCAAATTATTCAGATTCAGTCATTATTTTGAAAACTCTAATTGTTTAAAAGTCATTTCTTTTTTTTTTCAGTATCAGGGATCAAACTCAGGACCTTGCGCTTGTGAGGCAGGTGCAGCACCACTGAGCTAAATCCCTGACCCCAATGAAAGTCATTCCTTACATCCAACAAACTTGGCTCTTGGCTTCTCTGCATTTTTTTCTTTTCTTTTCTTTCTTTTTTTTTTTTTTTGCAGGTGGGGGTTGTATTAGGGATGAAACTCGGGGAGTACTGAACTATATCTCCACACCTTTTTTTTTTTTGAGACAGTCTTGTTAAGTTGCCTGTTAAACTGAGGTTTGGCTGGCCTCAAACCTGTAATCTCTGCCTCCCAAATACCTGGGATTATAGGCATGTGCCATCACAGTTGATTTCCCTGTAATTTCAGGTGGTAGTTCCTTGTTCTGCCTTCTAGGATTACAAAAAATAACATTGTACTCCCTTTTTTTTTTTGGTACTGGGGATCGAACTCGGGACCTTGCGCTTGCGAGAACCACTGAGCTAAATCCCCAGCCCTTGTAGTCCCTTTTTTTTTTGGTACTGCCGATTGAACTCGGGACCTTGCACTTGCGAGGCAGGCGCCGGAACCACTGAGCTAAATCCCCAGCCCATGTTTGCGCTTGCATAGCAGGCGGCGAAACTACTGAGCTAAATCCCCGGCCCTGTACTCCTTTTTTTTATTCTTTTGGTTATTAGAAATAATGATCCTCTCTCCTACAAAAAACAATTAAAATCACTTCTCCACCTGCCACTTAGAAATAGCAAAATTAATTTATTTTGATCACTCTTTCCTATAAGGTAGAAAATACAGAGTGAAACTACATATTAGTTTCCTTTGTACTTAATGTACTTCCTTCCTTTGCACTTAGGGTATTTTAAGGACCTTCCTATATTATATATGAGTTCAAGGCTAGCCTAAAATACCTAGCAAGACTCTATTTCAAAACAAAACAAAATAAAGATTTTTAATGATTATACAGTATCCCATTGTATAATTTATTATATCTTGGATAATTAGGTTGTATCCATTTTTTAATAGTAATACTATAGTGAATATTCTGGTCAATAAATATTTATGTACAACTCTTATTTCTGTAGGTTGAATGTCTAGAAGTGGAATTGCTGGGTAAAGTATATAAACATTTTAAAAACTTCTGTTACATGTTACCAAATTGTCCTGCCCCAAAATTTGTATTAATTTTTATTGCCACCAATATTTATAGAGAAATTTTAACATCTTATTTAAATAATAATAACAATAGCAATATTTTTTTTTTTTTTTTGAGACAGGATCTCACTATGCAGTTCAGGTTGGCCGGGGATTTAGCTCAGTGGTTTCACCACCTGCTGTGCAAGCCCAAGGACCCTAGTTCGATCCCCGGTACCAAAAAAAAAAAAGCAGTTCAGGTTGACCTTGAGCTCACTATGTAGCCCAGGCTGGCCTCAAAGTCAGGGTAATCATCCTGCCTCAGCCTCCCAAATGGTGGAATTACAGGTGTATGCCACCACACCTGGCCCTTGTTTTAATAATTATTAAAGTTAAACTTGTTTTAATAATTGTTAAAGTTAAACTTTTTTATGTTTATTGATAATTTATATTTAATCATAATTTCCTAAATTTTCATGCTGACTATAATTGTTATGTAACTGCCAACATATACTAATAAAATAAAGAAAAACTGGAAAAATTTTTTTCTTAATTGACTAGTCCATATTCCAATTTGCACAATTTTTCCAAAATGTCTTTTTCTAACTTTATTCAAGTAGTATTTATTAATCAAGGTTCACATGTTTAGTTATTGTCTTATTAATCTCTTAATTTAGGCTGCTTGTTTTGTAGATTGTCCCACATTGTGAATTTTGTCTGATTGTCTCCTCGGTATTGTTTAGTTTGTTCCTTCATTCCCTGTATTTCTGTAAACTAGAAATTGGGTCTAGAAACAGGATGCAGATTAAGCAGTTTGGGCAGGATTAATTTAGGTATGCTGTTAGATATTTGTCTTGTATAAAATTAGGAGGCACATGTGATGTCTAATGACGGGCTATTCCACTAATATTTGTATTAAATTTGTTAACTGCCATTTCTTTCCTTTGTAAGATACATAGGTACATTTTTCCCCTTTTGTAATCAATCAGTAAATCACCTGTGTGATGCTTTGGTACCGTGTGAATATCTTGTTCCCCAAAAACTGTTCACCTAATCGTTTGATATTTCATTGATGATATTTACCAAAATGAGCTTCTAAGCTGGGAGTTGTATATAAAATGATCATTTAAAAAATATCATTTCTTCTGTGATGAATAAGTAGTGATCTTCCCTGCCTTCCTCCTTCTTCCTTTCTTTCCCCCTTTTTTCCTTCCCTCCTTCCTTTCTTCCTTCTTCTCCTTTCTCTCTTCTTCCCCCTCCTCCCCTCCCCTCTTCTCTCTTTTTTTTCTTTTCTTGTGTCCCTATTTTGCCCAGGCTGACCTCTAACTCCTGAGCACAACCAGTCCTCCTGACTCAGCCTTCCAAATAGTTGGGACTACAGGTGCATTCCACCAATCACTGTGACCTCATGGAATTCTTTTTTTTTTTTTTTTTTTGATGTGCCAGATATGAATGCTAAGGCCTATGTATGCTAAATATACATCTAGTACTAAGCTATACCACCAGTCCCCATGGATTTTTTTGAAAGTTAGAATCAATTATAGTTAACAGTTCTTTTTTTGCTCAGTTTATCTCAGATTTGACCATTAAGAGCTTCCTTCAGGCTGGTTTTTTTTCTCATGAAGTCATCAATCTTAATTGTGGTAAAAAACCATGAAATTGGGCCGGGGATTTAGCTCAGCGGTTTCGCCACCTGCTGCGCAAGCACAAGGACCCGAGTTTGATCCCCGGTACCAAAAAAAAAACAAACATGAAATTACCATCTTAAACAATTTTAAGTGTACAGTTCAGTACTGTTAGATATACTCACATTATTGTGAATCAGATCTCCAGAACTTTTTCTTTCTTTTTTTTTTTGGTACTGGGGATCGAACTCGGGTCCTTGCTGTTGCGCAGCAGGCTGCGAAACCACTGAGCTAAATCCCCAGCTCCAGAACTTTTTCATCTTGCAAATCTGCCAGGCAGGCGCAGCTCTACCGAGCTACATCCCTGGCCCTATATCTTGCAAATCTGAAGCTCTATGCCTTTTTCCTTATCCCAGGGCCTTTTAAACATCATTCTACTTTCTGTTTTTATGAATTTAACTACTTTTGATACCTCATATAAATGGAATAATATAGTATTATTTTTGTATGACTGATTTGTTTCACTTCATGTCTTCAAGGTTCATACATATTAGGAAAGTGACAAGATTGCCTTCCTTTTATTTTTTGTTTTGGTACTGGGGTTCGAACTTGGGTCCTTGCGCTTGCGCAGCAGGCGGCGAAACCACTGAGTTAAATCCCCGGTCTCCATGTATCTCTTTGAGACCTTGCTTTTAATTCTTTTTTTTATATATTCGGAAGTGGGATTACTAGATGATATGGTAGTAGTGTTTTTTATTGTTTTTGTTTTTGTTTTTTGGTGTGTATGTGTGTGCACATGTGCCTGCTGCTGGGGATTAAACCTGGGGCTTTAAGAAATTTTTTTTGAAAGCCTGGTGTGGTGGCGCACACCTATAATTCCAGCATTCAGGAGGCTGAGACAGGAGGATTACCATGAGTTCGAGGCCACTCTGAACTACATAGTGAGTTCAAGGCCAGCCTGGACTACATAGTGAGACTCTGTCTCAAAAAAACAAAACAAAACTTTTTTGAGATGTAGTCTTGCTGTGTTGCCCAGGCTGGTCATCAGCTCCTAACTCAAGGGATCCTCCTGATTATTTGGGGCTATAGGCGGTCACCATCATGCCCAGCTTATTTTTATTTTTTATTATTGTTGTTGTTGTTTTTGTTGTTGTTGTACTGGGGATCAAATGTAGGGGTGCTCTGTTACTGGGATACATCCCCAGCCTGTTAGCTATATTTTTTAAATTTTGAGAAAGTATCTCATTAAGTTGCCCAAACTTTAAATCCTCCTGCCTCAGACTCCCTAAGTGCTGATATTACACGTACATGCCACTATGCCTGGCTTTATTTAAATATTTTGAGGAACCTCCATACTGTTTTCTACATCATTTGTACCATCTTACAGTCCCTCCAGTGGTACATAAGAGCTACAGTTTTCCTCATCTTTGCAATGCTTTTTAAATTTGTTTTGTTGTTTTAAATAGCAGCTATCTTAATGGATGTTAAATGAATATTTACTGTTTGTGATACAACTAAGTGAATGTTCACTGCAAAGTCAGGTAGTATACTGTACTATGGTTTCGTTTTCTTTCTTGAAGTATTTTTCTGGAGTTGTTAATTGCCTTACTTTGTGTGTTTGTGTGTGGAAGAGTGGGTACTACGGATTAAACCCAGGGCCTTACACATGCTAAGAAATAAGAAAGCACTCTGCCACTTAGCTATATCCCCATCCCATTTTATTTTTTATTTTGAGACAGGGTCTTGCTAAATTTCCCAGGCTGGCCTGAAATTTGTGATCCTTCTGCCTCATTCTCCCTAGTAGTGGCCTTGAACTCACAGTAATCCTCCTGCTTCAGCCTGAGTGCTGGGATTACTTCCTTTTTAAGGCTGAATAACATTCCAGGGTATGTATATACCACATTTTGCTTATTCGTTCACCAGTCAAATGAGCACTGAGTTGCTTTCCCTTTTAGCTATTATGAATATTGCTGCTGCATAAATGAATCCACAAATATTTCTTTGAGACCCTGCTTTCAGTTTTCATATACACAGTAGTAGAATTGCTGGATCACATGGTAATTGTTATTTATTTATTTGTTTATTTTCAGTTTTCCTGGATCTTTTTTTTTTGGTACCAGGGATCAAACTTGGGACTTTGCGCTTTCTAGGCAGGCACCGGAACCACTGAGCTAAATCCCCGGCCCTATTTTCAGTTTTTTGACACAGGGTCTCATGTTCAAGCTGGCCTTGAACTCACAATATAGTCCTGGCTTCCCTCAAACTCCTGGCGATCCTCTTGCCTTGGTCTCCTGAGTGCTAGGATTATAGGCATGTATCACCATGCCTGGCTTTTATTTTTATTTTTTGAGACTAGGCCTTACTTGTAGTCTAGGCTGGCCTCAAACTTGAGATCCTCCCAAGTCACTAGGAGTACAGGCATGTGCTACCACCGCAGGCTTTATTTTTAATTTTTAAAGAACTGCCAAATTCCATATCAGCTGCACCAAATCATTTATATTTTCACCAACAATGCACAGGGATTTGTTTTTTCACATTCTTGCCAACATTTGTTATTTTCTGGGTTTTTTTTTTTTTGTTGGGAGCTGTATTAACGGGTGTAAGGTGGTCAGTCTTTTTCATTTTAGAAATTCTGATACATATGTAGTGATAGCTGATTGTGGGGTTTTTTTTTGGTTTTTGGTTTTTGTTTTGGTACCAGGGATTGAACTCACGACCTTGTACTTTCAAGGTGTGGGGGGGGTGCCACTGAGATAAATCCCCAGCCCATTTTGTAGCTTTTAATGTACACTCTTGCATAACTTTAATATCTCTTCACTGCTAGTGTACAGAAATTCATTTAGTGGTTTTAGTAACTTTTTAAATAGATTCCATTAGGTTTCCCATATAGATGATCATATTGTTGGCAAAGACATTTTTACTTATTTTCAACATCTATGCCTTTTATTTGCTTTTTTCCTCCCCTTATTGTACTCCAGTATAGTGTTGAATATAAATGATGAGATCTTTACCTTATTTTTGATTTTAGGAGAAAATCCTTGTCTCTTTTTATCATTTCACTATAATATGAGCTGTAGATTTTTCCTGAATATTATCTTGAGGGATTTCTTCCTAGTTATATAGTTTGATGAGAGTTTGTATTGGAAATGGATAGTCTATTAATATAGAGAATTATGTCTTGTTTTCCAGTGTTAGACCAATTTTACATTCCTGTGCATTTCTCTACTTCACCTTAAAATATTATCCTTATAATAGCTTTGTTGGATTTAATTTGGTAAAATTTTGTTAAGAATTTTTATGTTTGTGCTCATTAAGATATTGGTCTGTATTTTTCTTGTTATCTCTTTAGTCTTAGTATCAGAAAAATGCTGGCCTCAAAATAAATTGGAAAGGCCCTCTTCAATTTTCTGGAAGAATTTTTATAGAATTGGTATTTCTTCTTGGGTGAACTTTGGTAGCTGGACTCTTTCAAGGAATTTGTCCATTTCATCTAAATAAAGTTGATAACATTCCCTTTTTAGCCTTTTAATAAAACCTGAAGTGATGTCATCTTTTGGTTATGTTGGACATTTGTATCTTCCTGGCGATCCTCCTACCTCAGGCTCCTGAGTACTGGGATTACAGGTGTGTGTCACCACACCGGGCCCACTACTAAACTGAATTTACCCCAAAAGCAGTCAGTACAGGATAAGGTATAGACAAATTACTGGTATCAATCCTGAAATGTTGAAGTTTTTTTGCCTCCTAATTTCATTCTTGGATGAATTTCATTATTTATTTATTTTTGGGAGGGGTTACTGGGGATCGAACTCTGGTTCTTGCACTTGCGAGGTAGGCGGTGGAACCCCTGAGCTAAATCTCCGGCCCTCTTAGTCACAAAACAAAGGACAGTCTTCCGCCACCTTTTAGCCATAACCTAAAATAAGCCCATGGTACTGATTGTTGGGTCAAGAAAGTCCATCTGTTAGAAACTGTGAAGAGAAGAGAAAATTTAAATGTTCCCATTCTTGTTAGCATCTCTAAATTAGGAGTAAGAAGAGGTTGAAGCTATGCACTAAATTAAGGTTTTTGGATTATTAGCTCTACCTGGATTTGAATCCTAGCTGTCCCATTTACTAGATGATAGATTTGTATCTTTACCAGCTTCAGTTTACTCATGAATAAAATGGAGATTAGGGTATTTGCCTCCTATGATTGATAGAATTCAGTGATAAGGATACATGTAAAATATTTAGCCAGCAGCCTGGCCCAGTAGTACTTGATGAATGTTAGGTCCCATTATCTAGATTATTAAGTCTTATTAAAAATAAGGGTTATCCTAGTCTGACAGCAAGTTCTTAGTGCTAATGAAAACATTTCTCATTGTGCAACTGTTCACTCAACACTGCTAGGTATCAACTGAGTGTACAAGAGACGTTATTATAATATAATTCTTGCTTCCTAATCTCAACTGTGAAATGTCGTCTCAGAAAATATTTTAAGGAAACCCAACCCTATGGTGGTATTATATTGGAATTCTGCCTCTGTCACTAGCTATGTGACCTAAGGTAAATTATTTAATTTTTCTCTACATCAGTTCATTAGTATTTTTTTTAGTTTTGTCTGTAAAATGGGGAAAACACCTTATAAGATTGTTGTAAAGTCTAAATAAGTTGATATATATAAAGCACATAGGAAAGTGCTTAATCATATGGTATTATGTAAATTCCTGTTGCTTGATTTCCACTTGTAGCAGTTGAATATTAAAATGTTAGGCTTCTTTAGCCAAACTAGCTATTCTTCTCTTTGTTTAAAAGAAATAGATTTTTTTTGTAGGAGGTGAATAGTACACATATGTTAGTCTCCATTGGCCCAGGCAGTTTTGTAGAATCCATGTGGTAAAAGATGAGCTGAAAGCCATGGTCTACAAATAATCCTAGTCAGGTATTCTACCACCAAGCTATATCCCTAGCCACTTTTAAAATTTTATTTTGAGACTAGATTTTGCTAAGTCCTCTTGTCTTAGCCTCTTGAGTAGCTGGGATATTACAACAGTGTGCCACCATTCCTCACATTGCCACACAGAAACTTTTTTTTCCCAGTACTGGGGATGAACCAGAGCCTTCAGACTGAGACACATCCCCAGCCCTTTTATTAAAATATTTTATTTTGGGGCCGGGGATTTAGCTCAGTGGTTCCGCCACTTGCTTCACAAACACAAGGTCCCGAGTTTGATCCCCAGTGGCCCCCCAAAAAACATAAAACAAATAAAATATTTTATTTTGAACTGAGTGCAGTAGTGGTCACCTGTAATCCCAGCACTTGGGAGGCTGAGGCAAGAGGACCACTGTGAGTTTGAGGCCAGCCTGGGTTACATAGTAAGTTCAAAGCCAGCCTGAGTGCTTACTTTGGGAGCACATATACAAAGCCAACCTGAGCCACATAGTGAGACCCTATCTCAAAAAAATTTTTTTTAAAATGTTATTTTGAGATTAGGGTCTTGCTAAGTTGTTCAGGTTGGGCTCAAACTTGTGATCCTCCTGCCTTAGCCTCCTTAGTGTGGGATTAGAGGCGTGTGCTATCATGCTCAGCCTGGTGGAATAAATGGAATAAATCTATTAATTCTTCCTAAAAACTATTCTTTCGTGATCAGAAAACAATTTCTTTTCTTTTCTTTTCTTTTTTTTTTTTTGAGCCAGGGTCTTGCTATATAGTCTAGACTGGCCTTGAACTCACTATGTAGTCCAGGCTGACCTCAAACTTAGATTTCTTTTTATTTTTTTGGTACCAGGGATTGAACTCAGGTCCTTGCCCTTGCTCAGCAGGCGTCAAAACCACTGAGCTAAATCCCTGGCCCTGACCTCAGATTTATAATGATCCTCTTGTCTCAGCTTCTCAAGTGCTGGGATTATGGGCGGGCGTGTACCACCATGTCCAGCTAAAAAACAATTTCTGATGTTATAAAACATATAGTTTATATGTTGATAGATTCCATTTAATAAACATTTTTTTCTTACAAATAGTTGATTATCAAAGGATTTGCAGGCTCACATAGGCCTGAGGCTATGACACCATAGTAATAGCTGCCACTCACTGCATTCTTCTGTGTGCCAGCGAATGTGTTGTGTTTTATGTATAATATTCCTAATACTCAACTTCAAGCTAAATAGTATGATTGTCTACTTTTCATATATGAGTAAACTGAAACTCATTTGCTGGCCAGTTAGTGGCTGGACTGTAATTGTAACTCATCTGGCTAACTTCAAAATAATACATTTTTTCTACAAAGCTCTGCTTTTTAAGGTTTCAAATAAATTGGTCCTAAAAGTTATCTTTACTAGAACCTAAGAAAATGGTCTATATCCTTGGTAGACTGCTCTTGGTTCCCAAAAGTGTAGTAGAGAAGGCAATGAGAAAAATGTAAACTAGGTAAAAGAAAGGTTTTCACTGTCTTAGGGCAGTTTTCAAAGTGTGGTTCTCAGACTAGCAGCATCAGTGTCACCTGAGAGTATGTTAGACTTGTAAATTCTCAGCCTCCACCCCAGACCTACATAATCAGAAACTCCACAGTAGGAAGAACCAGCAACCTGTTTCATAATACATCCAGCTGATTGTGGTTCATATTAAAATTTGAGAACCACTGGTCTAGAGAAATGATTTCCCAACTACAGATATTCCTCGTTTAACAACCTACCTGTTTAATGACTGTTCAGACTTATAACAAGATGTGCTGTTCGAATTTACGACCTGCCACTCTCAGACTTACGATCCATCTTTTTTTTTGGTAGTGTTCTGTATATCTTGTTTATAAAGCTTCAGTGTCTTTTTTTGGTACAGTAGAGCTTGTTTATACACTACTGTAATTTTTGCTGCTTGTACTGTAGTCTATGTTCTATAATACATTACAGTGCTGCATGTAAGAGTTACGCGAATAAAAGCAAAGTCATCACGTTGGAGTTTCCTTTGACCATTTCTTTGTTCTAAATATTGTAATATACACACTATGTACAATTCCTCATTTAGCAGTTAATTCATTTAACGACCTAGTGTCAGGAATATAACTTAGTCGTTAAACAGGTATGTCTGTAGTGTTTATTCTGCTTCTGTGGGGTTTTAGCCTAAGTCTCACCCCTTTGCCAAATTAGCATTATCACATAGTGGCAAGAGAATGGTAAACCACAAGAGCTAGTTGATTTATGGGTTATTAAGCATTTTAGCCAAGTTCATTTCCCTAAATTAGTTTCCTATTCCTGAAATGTCAAAAACATCTGTCTGCAAAACACATAAACAAAGGGCCAAGAATTTACCTCAGTGGCTCTGCCGCCTGCCTTGCAGGCGCAAGGTCCTGAGTTTGATTCCCCGTACCAAAAAAAGCCATAAAAAAAAAAATCTATCTGCATGTAAGCTATTTTTAGAATTAAGTAAAATAAGCTGGGCATGGTGGTGCACATCTGTAATCCCAACACTCAGGAGGCTGAGCCAGGAGGATCACTGTGAGTTTGAGACCAGCCTGGGCTATATAATGAGTTCAAAGCCTGCCTGGATTACAGAATGAGACCAGGTCTCACACCCTCCCCCCTCCCAGAAGATAACATTTGAAGTGCCTGGTACAGTAGTGGCAAACCTATGGCACATGTGCTACAGTGGGCATGCAGAGCCCTCTTTTGGCATGGGAGCCAAGTTGTGTGAGCCCCCCCCAGGGGGTGGCAGTTTAGCATTGAATAAGTTGTTTTTGTTAACTAAAACTTCAGTATTTAGGTTTAATTGCAGTGCGGGCACCTTGTGATCAGTAAGTGGGTTTTGGGTTGCAGTTTGGGCACTTAGATTCTAAAAGGTTCACCATCATTGGCCTAGTATATTGCTGCCAGGCTCCCTGGTGTTTGATAAATAACCTCTAGCAATTTTTCTTGTTAGCAAAGAGCAGGTATCTCTGTTCTAAACTCTTCTTGTTTCTTGAATGTATTTTGAATCTTTTGCCTCTGGGCCTTTGCCTTTGACCTTTGCCCAACCTCATACTCCTCCTTTACATTACTTTTTTTTTTTTTTTTTTTGGTACCGGGGATCAAACTCAGGACCTTGCGCTTGCAAGGCAGGTGGCAGCACCACTGAGCTAAATCCCCAGCCCTACATTACTAACTTCTATATATCCTTTAGATCCCTTCTTATAGTTTACTTCCCTTGGAGGGGCTTTTACTAATCCCTTAACCCCAGTCTGAACAGCAGCCTGTATTTCTCCTACGACTATTTATCACACTGTTTTGGAATCACATGTCTCCTATGAGGGCAGTTACAGTGTCTTGTTTACTACCATATTCCTATGGACCAGTAAATTTCCTCTCACATTGTAGGAGCTAATAAATGTTGAATGAATGAGTAATGGCTGCCATTATTGCTTCAACATCATCATCTAAAAGCAGGCGCCCCACTCTGTTTTGTTTTTGTTTTAGTTTTTCTTCCGCTTTCGAGGCATGCCTTCACCCTTCCCCGCCCCACTCTGGCTTATAGTTTTTGTGCTGACTGCCTAAGATAATCATAAGTAAATATTAGTGGGACCAATGCCTGTTTTTCTTTCCCTGAAAGCACATACTTTGACACAGACTAGGAGAGTTCTCTTAGGTTCTTTCTAACCACTGATTCCTCTGTATCACAGGTCCTTCGGGGGAGCTGTATACCTTGATGGATCGGCAGCATCCTTCAGATCTCACCATGCGGTGAGTGGGTGATTAGGAGAAGGGTAGAATTTGGTTACAGGGGGAATGTGGGAGAGTTGGGGTTGTAATTATTTAATTCTACAGGTGGAAAAAGAAACATTGCAGTAGAATGGAATAAGAAGTAGACTGAAATTCAGGAAGCCTGGGTTCTAATATTACTTTGGGAATATTTAACTGGCTGTATGATTTTGATCAAGTCATCCCACTTCTCTAGTCAATAAAAAGATGTTAGAGGGCCGGGGATTTAGCTCAGTAGTTTCACCACCTGCTTCACAAGCGCAAGGACCCGAGTTTGATCCCCGGTACCAAAAAACAAACAAACAGCAATCCTTTTAAAAAATAAATAAATAAATAAAAATAAAAAGATGTTAGACTAATGTCAAAGGATCTTTCTGGTTCAAATATGAATTCTTGATGCAGTATAGCTTTACAGATTGATTCATTTACTTGAAAACCTTGGAGTCATCTTTGACTCTTCTCTCTCATCCCATATTTAGTCTATCAGCAAATCCTATAGGCTGTACATATATATCTAGAACCTGACCATTTCTCATCATTTCACCTGGATTATTGCAAATGTTCTCCCTGCTTCTGCTCTTGCCTGTCTGTTGTTCTCGGCTCAGCAGCCAGAACTATTTTTTTAATCTATTTTTTTTTTTTTTGGTACCAGGGATCGAACTCGGGTCCTTGCACTTGCAGAGCAGGCAGCGGAACCACTGAGCTAAATCCCCGGCCCCTGGAACTATTTTTTTAAAGCATATTAGATTCTCTTCTTTGCTTGATGTCTTCCAGGGGCTTTCCATCTTCTTTCTTCCCATCCTCACAGTCACCTATAGAGGGCTGTGTGCTTTGGCATAGGCTTCTACTATTATTCTTCTTGTTATTCATTCTGTTCCAATTACACTGGTTTCCTTGCTGTTTTTAAGCACATCAAACATATTCTCCTTTCAGGGTCCTTAACGTTCATGTTTCCTCTGTAGTTTTCAAAATGATAGCCATTCTCAGGAAAGTAGTGTAGGGCTAGCTCAGTGCCGGAGTCCTTATCTGACATGCATAAGGCCCTGGGTTTAATCCCTGGCATTGGGTGGTGATGGTGGTGGGTTGTGGTGGTGGTTGTGGTGGAAGCAGTGTAGTATAATTACTTTGCTTTGTTTTGTTTTTTTGGTACCGGGGATTGAACTCATGTCCTTGCGCTTGCGCAGCAGGGGGTGAAACCACTGAGCTAAATCCCCAGCCCAAGTATAATAACTTTTAAGTAAATTTTGAAGTTGGATGTAGATTCACATCCAGACCTTTCTCCTTACTCTACTGTGACCTTGGACAATTTAACCTGAGGCTTAGTTTTCTATTCAGAGTTAATGAGAGTACTTTCATAGTAGGATTTCACTAGCATTAAGTGAGATGAGGTTTAAAGAATGGAGCAACTCTGAGAGGCCAAGGCAGAAAGTTCAGTCGCAGCCCAAGTGACTTAGCAAGATCTTGCCTCAAAATAAAAAAGGGCTGGGGATATAGCTTGGTCCAAAGGCCCTAGGTTCAATCCCCAAAAACCCCCTCACCCTCCAAAAAAAGTATTCAGCAAATACTTGTATATAGTAATGGATAAATGTCAGGTAACTGTTACAATTATTTTCATCTATTTCTCATAACCAAATAAGATATCTAAAAATGCAGATATTCGGGCCCTGAATCCAGGGATGCTGAGTTGTTAAGTCTGGGGGAAGGGAGGAGCTAAGAATCAATGTCTTTAAGAAGCTTCCTAGGTAGTTATTAGAAACAGTTTTATAATTGAGAATGGAATCAAATGATCTCAGGTCTTGCTTAGAACCCTGGCCCAGCGCATGACTTAAGGAGACTTTGAAGAAGCTTTACTTTAGGGCCAGGGATGTAGCTCAGTGGCTCCATGCCTGCCTGGCAAGTGCAGGGTTCTGAGTTTGATTCCCAGTACTGGGGGAAAAAAAAAGAAACCTTACTTTTAAGTCTGTGCTGTTAGCTATTCAGTCTCAAAACTTGTGATGTGATATTCACATGATGACTTGCCTTCTTGGAAGTTTTATTCTAATTTTAATGCTACGTCCTGAGCAACCTTGGGCTGTGTGACATTGAGATCATATTGGAGGTATAGGTCTGATAAAAACAATGGTGAGCGCCGGGGATTTAGCTCAGTGGTTTCGCTGTCTGCTGCACAAGCGCAAGGACCAGTGGTTCCGCCGCCTGCCTCGCAAGCACAAGGACCCAAGTTCGATCCCCGGTACCAAAAAAACCAAACCAAAACAAAACAAAACAAAAAAAGAACATTGTATATATGGCACATATCACCATAATACCTGTATGGATACTGGTTGCTTTGAGAATTGGAAGGAAATAATACTTATAATGTGTTTTTTATATAGTTAAAACAATATGAAATTTTTAAAATTATTAGTCAAAACATAAAATATCCAGTACTCTGAGAGGCTGAGGCAGGAAGATCATAAGTTGGAGACCAACCTGGGCAACTTAGTGACATAACAAAACCCTGTCTCAAAATAAAAAACAAAATAAGGGCTGGGATGTAGGTCAGTGTGAAGGCCCTAGATTCAATCTCTAGTACAAAAAAAGTTATGTATATATGATTGATTGATTTGGTTTTTTTTTGCTGTGTAGTTCAGGCTGGCCTTTAGCTTCCAGCTCACCGAAATCCTCCTGTGTCAGCCTCTCAAGTGCTGGGATTACAGGTGTGAGCCACCATGCTCACCTAGCTTTATATTCTTAAAATTGTTGTGCTGAGGATTTAGCTCAGTGGTGTCACGCCTGCCTCGTAAGCGCAAGGTCCTGAGTTCAATCCCCAGTACCGGGGGAAAAAAATTGTTGTGCTGAATTTTTTATATACGAAAAAGTGTGTCATATACATTCCAACTGAAATATCTTTTCTATTTTTATTTTCTCATTTGATAGAAATTACGCCCGGTTTCGACAGAAACCTCTGCAAAGATACAGCCTGACTCAGTGGGTTGAGAGGAACAAGCGCAGCCACCATCGGTTTCAGCGTCTTCCAGATTTCTCATATAGTCCATTTGTCTCCTCTCATCAGCAGTGAAGAGCTCTCTCTAGCATCCTGTTCAGAATAGTATCTCATTTTCTTACTTTGTTTTGTTCTTTGTATATTTTGAATTTTATTTTTCACAAGATTTTATTTAAAGAACTTGACTCCTTTTAGAAATGTCTATTATTGGATTGAAATTTTTTTAGTATGAAGACCCTCCTGATTTTACGTGTCTGTTTATGTGTGTTTAAGCAGTGTTAAGCTGATACAGTTTGTTTGTTTTTTTTAATTGAAGGTGACTACCCCCTTGAAAGCCAGCATGAAGCCAGAACACCTAGGCTCAAACAGAATACTCACATTTATGCAGAAGTGAAGTCTACTTCTGGTGCCCAAAAGAAACAAATCATCTTTTAATCTTCTGTAAGCAAGAGATTCTTGGGCCGGGGATTTAGCTCAGTGGTTCTACTGCTTGCCTCGCAAGCACAAGATCCCAAGTTCAATCCCCGGTACCAAAAAAAAAAAACAAACCAAAAACAAGAGATTCTTTACCAAGCTATAAGCAAATGTTAATTATCATGATGACTTGTGAGTGGATATAAGTCACTTTTACCAAACCCTCTTTTAAATTTGAATCTCTGACTACCTGTCAGTATTTTAAAGTTGGTAGTCCAGGTATTTAAAGTAAGATGGAGTAGGAGAAAAATCGTGTTGAAAGGATAAATTTAAAATGTAGGGCCAGGGATTTATTTCAGTGGTGCCACCACCTGCCTTGAAAGTGCAAGGTCTGGAGTTTGATCACTGGTACCAAAAAAAAAATGTAAACCCTCTACTTTCTATACTTATAAATTACTATGATATTTTTTTTTTCCTGCTCTCTCCCCAGGTATTGGGGATTGATTGCAGGGCTTCATGCATGCTAGGCAAGCATTATACCACCGAGTGACATCTCCGGCCCTATTTTTATTATCATCTTTGGCTTTTCTTCATTCTCTGTTAAACTTATTTTGCACATAGTGTTTACAGATCTTACACATCTTAATTCTGACAGAATACTGCTGACCAACCCCTGTTGAATACGTTGTGGTCTTGTGACAGTTGTTTCTGCCCTTCTTCAAGAATTTTCCTTTTTTTTTTTTTTTTTTGGTTCCCCCCCCATCCACACCCACAGTGACCACTCTGTTCCCTGGGAATCTATAGGCAGTATTCCTGTATGTTGTTAGACATGGATATGCCTCTTTAGAATGGGCTCTTTGCTCTCTTATTGAAGAGCTGCCCACCCAGACTCTTGACTTGATGATAGCCCGGTGCCATTGAGATATTGGTCTTCAGTTTCATCTGATGAAGCTTAACTTTTAAGTGAGAGTGTTAGTCAAGGAGCTTCTAACCTCTAGGAGAGACCTTGGAGAGGCACTCTTTATCTCCATTATTGGTTAACAGGTGTCTTTAGACTCTTGATGTTACTATCTCCTCATCAGGGGGTCATCAGACCCCTGATGCCTAATTTCACATAACTGCTTGAGTGGGTCTGATAATATTGTGATTGAGTCTGTCCACAAAAGCATTACCTGATCTTGAGGTTTGATATTCTAACCAAAGCTGACAGACTGTGCACCTGTCTTAATGGATGTCTTAAGAGGTTGTACTCTCTCTTTACATACAGTTTTAGACATCATTTTTGGAAGTTTTGCAGTCTGGCATTCATGCTGCTGCTATTTACCCTCTGTGAAAGTTGTTCATAGTTGTTGTAGCCTCTACCTGGTTTTGTCATTTCATCAGCCCCATCTTTGTATGTGAGTAACCCGTTTTAAGCATTATACCCTACTTGAGAAAAGTTTGGTCATTCAAGCCTCCAATAAATTTGGATACATGCCTCTAAGTGTTTAATGTTTTTATCCAAGGATTCTCTTTTCCTTGGACATTTTGTTTAGATTCTGGAACTAGAATGTAATGGAAAAATTCCATTTGAAGGCAGTAGTCAAAATCTGTTCTTTCAGTTGGCATAACTGGCATTTACTTCATTGGTCACTTCTCCAGGCTGCCCTAAATTAGCCTGATGGAGTGAGACATGCCAGACACCCACCTTTGGGACCAAAACATAGTTAAAATTAAATGTAGCCGGAATAGCTAGCATTACAGCTGTCTAATTCCTCACAGATAATCCAAGGAGTGAAGGGACATTTTGCTTCAGCAAAGATCTATGACCTGTGTTCCTGCCTTCCTGGTACAGGAAGGTTTAAACGGAATGTGTAATGGGAGGATTGCCTTTGCCAAATCAAATGAGTGACAGGTTAACTAGACAATGTGACAATCACATTTCCTGTTAGCTCAAATAATTCTGTTTTTCTAAAGCTTTAGCAGCTTAATTAAATCTGTTGAACTGGGGAAGGAGAAAACTGTTCTCTAGTGGTTAACATGGTATTCTTCAAGAAGAAAAAACAAAGCCAAAGAAAACTCATTATCTGGCATGTTTGCCTTAAAGATGGTAGTGGGTAGAATCTGGAGTTTTAACCTCTTTTCAAAGCTGCCTATCTCACATTTGGTGTGGGCCTCTATGTCTAGTATTTCAGGTGGAATTTAACTGTATTTTTAAATTTGAGTAAGGGTTTTGTGCATTTAACTTCCTACCTAGCTTTCTTCATTCATAATGACATTCTTACCATGGGGTCTTGACAAAACAGTAAAATGTGCTGTGTAAATAGTTTATTTGTAATAAAGGCACCTGATATAACCTATATTTTTTACATCTAATACAGACCCTGATTTACTTGCATTGTTGTCAGGATCAATTATGAAACTGAAGTTTGGTGCCTCCTCTACTGTGTTTTTTCCCTTGTAGCAGTTGTGTTTAATGTCATTAAAAAGAAATAAAAGTTCTTGTCAGTGGCATATGTGCTGTAGCTGTCTGTTTCGGGCTTTGGAGGAGGGTTATTTGTCTTCCTCTTTTGCATAGGTAGGTTGGTGGGATATGGGAGGGGGGTGGCATTTAGTAGAATGTGGTTCTGGGAAAGCGAGGGTGCTTGCTCCTTATTCTTTTGAGGGTAAATTACAGTGTTGAGGAAGGCATTCCAGCAGTTAAAAAATTCTGAAATTGATTGGGATTTGCAGCTACATATGGTGCATGTCAGGAGCCTGACATAGGCAGAGCCTGAAATAACACTGCTGCTGTTTTTGCAGAGGGGAAAGATGGCTCAGCCCTTCTCAGGCAGGCATTGTCTTGCATTCCTTCCCATGTCTGTGTGGCTGGCCACTGTGTCTCTGCTACCCAGAGCTAGCACTGATTAAGAAGAGGCCATACTATTCCCGAGCATTCTCCCTTTGAGGATGCGAGAACCCAGAATTGATAGTACTGTACAAAATTGATGGCTGTTCTTCAGAAACTGCTGCTTCAAGAACCTAGGGTGAAAGTTGGCTAAGTGTGGGTAGATGTGGGAGAGTGTTCCTTAGATTCCTTTTATGAACCTAAGAAGACCTTCCCCCAGGAGGAAAGATAAAAGGACAGGCAATAATAGCTTGTTACCTATATTTAAGACAGTGCCTTTAAAAATTTCATTTCATGCTGAGAAAATAGGTAGCAACATATTTGAACAAGCTCACTGGCCTGCTGTTCTGTAAGAGTTGCCTAAGTGTATATATTCTAGACAAAAATTATTTTTCAATTCCAGGCATAAGGCTCAGTGTAAATGTGCTGAGTACTCAGCTATTGAATACTCTTGTCCCTGAGACACTCTTACGCGTACCCATTTTGTTCCTGCCAGGTGTTGATGATCATCTGTCTGGTAATTATTTCCTTTTTAGCAATGTGTTACTACTGTAGGCATCAAAAGTTTTCAGAGGGCTAGGGATTTAGCTCAGTGGCTTCGCCGCCTGCTGTGCAAGCGCGAGGACCTGAGTTCAATCCCTGGTACCAAAAAAAAAAAGTTTTCAGAGATCAGGCTGAATTCTCTGAAATAATAGTGTCCCCTACCCTCAGTTCATTTTATGGGAAAATGAGATGAAAGGGGAAAATGGACCATCTTTAAAAGGAATGAGACTCATTCTCTAACAAGGCCATTTTGAGCTTTTATAGGAAAACAAAACCATCTAAAACTAGAAAGCAGAGTTCCCTGCTTCTCTTTGTGTTGTTCTGCTTTTCTTAGAGAAGACAGATTTATCCCTAAGACGAGTCCAGGGTATGCTTGGTTTGTCTGCCAGAACACCTGTCAGGAAAAAATTCTCATTTGTCACAGGAAGTGTCAGCTGGTCACTATTGGAATGCCTTAATGAATAAACTTGCCTTATCATTCCTCCCTTCCTGTTCTCCCCCTGTAACTGGTACATGCCATAGACAGAAAATCTGGCCCTTCCCAGCCCCCATTGAGAAGAAGATGGAATATGATTGGGGGTGGGGGGTGGTATTAGGGATAGAACCCAGGGAGCACTGAGTTATAGCCCCAGTCCATTTTATTTAGTTTATTTGTGGTACCGGGGATCCAACTCCACCTTGCCACTTCCAAGGCAGGCAGTGGCACCACTTGGCTAAATTCCTGGCCCCCATTATATTTTTTTGAATCACTATCTCACAGAGTTACTCAGGCTAACCTTATAGGTGTGTGCCACCTTGTCCCTGGTTTAGAATGTGATCTTTTGGATCACATTAAGTCTAAATGATAGCCCTGAAGTTTATCAAGAGACCATTTGTATACAAAGATCTTCAATTTAGCTCCAAACCACATTTATGGATTTTTTTTTTTTAAGCTGTTGCAGCTGGAATTGAGGGAGGCAGAATCTCCCATTTATAGAAGCAATTTGTTCTTGGAGGCTACTTCTTAAAAACCAAGATCCAAAAATTGTCAAATAGGTTTGAAGAGAGACAGTAGAAGTCTAAAATATAATGGATTGGTGAGATATTACATATTGCTGTAAAAGGGTGAATTAGAGATCTTTAAAAATGGATTCTAGAAGAGGCCTATACTGAGAAGCTTGGGGCTGAGGAAACAGGAGTAGGAGAAAAGGAATCCTGCCCCACAGAAATATCCACCAGTTTGTACTCCCCTCAAACCCCATCTCACTTCTAGGACACTCCTTGTCCATGCTCCAGGAAGCGTGTGACTGGTTATCCTCTCTTTTAACCCTTTTTTGGTAGAAAGGCAAGGAAGGCCAGCCTCAGGGAAGTGACAGGTGTTAAGTAGATGCCTGCAGTCTCCTTCCTCTCAGTCCAGCATTCCTCCCACAGGCTTGTTTGCCTGGTCTCAGACTGCCTGTGGCTTCCCGAGTTGTGAGGAATCTCTGCGGATTCTTGTGAGCCTGGTGAAAGCACCACAAAAATAAGTCATAGCTGCAGGGTTTGAATTTGCAAATAGTTGTTTTGGGAGAGACAATGAAGGAATGGAGTTTAAGTTAGGCCTATCATTTGCTCCTCTATCACAGACACAGATGAAACTAAAGACAGGAAACCCCCATTAGCACAGTTCCCCAAGCCTCACTGACAACTACCTCTGCCTAATCCTGGCTTGAGGGCTTCTCCCTCATTTAGGCCTAGTAAGTATCCTCATGGAGGTTTGGCTTAGAGTTCTGTGTGCTCCTCAGTTTACTGTTTTCCCTTCACTTCCAGAACCTTTTGAATAGCCTACTCTGATCCATGCTCATCTGACATTTTCTATCCAAGGCCTTCCTGGCTCTGGATAAGAATGTTTGAGGTGCCCCATTTACTGGTTTGCTCACTGGCTAATGGCATCATTACTCTCTGCCTTTTAGCTTGCTGTTAAGATCATAGTGATGTTCTTTAACAGCCCAGAACTGTGGCTATGAATACTGAACACCCCTTGTAGATCCTTTTAACTCCTTCCTTACCGGGGTGGGAGGTAGGGGGGATTGCATTCCTTTGGCCAGGGAAAGCACGCACCCCCATCCAGAGGGGAAAACCCTTTGTTTTTAAAAACAGCACCAGCCTGCATACCTATGCAGTGAGACAGCCCAAGCTGGGTTTGGGAGAGCCTCAGAAAGAGGATGATAGAACAGCTATTTTCTTCTCCTACACGTGCACCCCCATCTGTTCGAGAATTCCCTTCCAACTCCAGCTTGGCTGGCAGGCATGTCCCTAAGAAACTGCAGGCCAAAATGGAAGAGAGAACTGATTCCCTCCTCCACACATCCTGACTTGCTGCCAAGTGCCAGAAAAAGAGGGCAACGTTTGGGCATTTACCAGAAGACAAGGATGTGCCTTTTCATTTGTCTTTTTATTTTACAGTTAAAAAGTGGTTATTGCTCTAACTGGATCAGAGGTAAGGACCTCTCCCTTACGGAGCCTTGACCCCACAGCCCCATTCAGCAGGGATAGAAGTCACAAGACAATGAGTGGAGCCTCATGCCCTCCCCATGAGGAAGCCCTTTGTATTGCTGACATCTGCCTTGTACCGTCTCTCCTCCCCTGTGCTGCCTGCCACACTTAGCTGAAGCAGAGAGCTCTTAAGAATGGAAGGAAGGGGCAGTCATTGGGTGATGGCTTTCAGCTCTCTGTCTTGGGTGCCAGTGCTCTTAACATTCAGCACAGCAAATATTTACCAAGTGCCTACTGTGTATCAGGCTTGTGCTAGGCACATCCTCCACTGCCCCCTTCTTGGCCACCAATGGAAGATGCAGAGTCCACCTCTTCCCATGCAGGCATTTGGCAGCTGTAACACATCAGTCACAGGGAAGAGTCTGCCTTCCCTCATCAAGCACCATTGTTTGTTTGTTTTTAACCAGAAAGGGGAAGTGGAGAGAGAAACCATACCACTCAGGCTCTAGGGAAGGACATGAGGACCCTGGGTAACTTTCACAGAATCCTGATGAGATAGTAAGATATGAAGACCCTAGTTAGTTGTGACAGCCAGGCTGCTCTGCCTGTCTGTGGTGAATGGCTCAGGCCTGCTTTCCAGCAACTTCCACTCCACAGTGAGTGGGTCAGCAGTCCCCAGGATATAAAATGTGGATGTGCCTTTTCAGTTGCTCCAGCTGGCTCTGCTCAAACTCCAAGAGATGCTTCCTTAGAAAACAGGGCCAATACCTTCCAGGTCTTCTTAAAACCCCAGAGTGATGATCTCACCATCAAAGTAAATGTCAAAGAAGATAGGATGTAGGCAACCAGCTCAAGTCCTGGAAGAATCCTCTGCCCTCTGGAACGGAGCCCTCCAGTTTTGTTTTTCAAGAGACAAAACAGGCAACATCTTACACACTCACAAGGGTGTGTATCACACCCCAAACAAGTCTCTGATGGCTACATCCAGAAAAGGCTTGATGACAGCCATGTCCCTGCACAGCAGGCAGCTCCACAGCATCCTCCTCCGATGCTCCCTGGTCTAAAAGACACAGCATGAGTCAATCTTAGAGCCTGTCATTTCCCAGAGCGTTGTGCATTTTCTCAAAGAGGAGGCCAGTCCAGGAGAGGTGAGGAGGCAGAAGGCTGTTTCATGCAGCTTTGCCTTTTCTAGGATGGGGCCAGGCCTTTTAGTTTTGTGGCTTTTTATTATTTTTTGCAGAATTTGGGTTTGTAGTTCAGGCTCTTTCATCAGACTAAGAGGGAAGAGAGAGAACTGCAGCTTGTTGTGCCTCCTCCCTTGATGCAGTCGGCCCTCTCCCTGTGCCCAGGACCTGGGGACCAGCAAGGAAAAATGAAATCTTTCTCTCTTCAGACAGGCAGTCATGCTTCAATGATGTTCATTGAGGGCTTGTTTGGAAACTGGGAGGAAAGAAATTAGAGAAGTGGCCAAAGCTAACTGAATAGGCTTCTTGGAAGGTGGGAAACAGCACAGAAGGAGAAAAGGAGCCAAGAGGGCTGCAGCCTAAAAGCCAGGCTGTTGTTCATTGTGGAAAGAAGAGCAGCCATGCCTGGAGGTCTTGTCTGTCTGCCTTTTCCAACCCATCCTTCGGCCTCACTCAGCTGAGTGGCCAAAACTGAGTCATGGACTCAGAGCCCTGGTACCCACTCCACCCCCAGCAGTCATCTCTCTCACTAGTTCGCTTATATCCTGCACATCTACCTCTGGGCACAGCCTCAGCCACTGACATTGTTGAGGTGCTTCTGGAAATAGGGGTTAATAAGAGGCTTCAGGAAAAGGCGCCAGAAAGAGAGAAGCCGAGAGAGGACAGTGAGCCAGAGGGTACAAGATGGAAGGAGGAGGAGATGCAGAGAGGGCCAGATATTTGTTGGAGAATCGTCATCAGAATCATGAGATCCTCTCATTCTCTACTGTCTTTCTTCTGAGCTGCTCAGAGCAAGCACTGAAAGGATTTCATATCTGTTTTACAGAAGAGGAAATGAAAGTACAGTGGTGAAGCACCTGTTCAAGGAACACAACACAGCAGGAGCAGAAATGAGCCCCAGCACCCCTTACTCTTGCTACCCCACACCAACCAAGAATTCTGCCCTGCCCATTCTGCCTTTTTTAAATTTTTCAGTCACCACTGGCCCTTGGCACCCTGCAAAGGGAGAGAATCCAAAATCCATTTGCAGTGTCCCCTCTGTCACACAGGCAGCAGCCAGATTTGGCTCTGCCCAGATACAACCATGCCAGGCCCTGAGCTGACCCCTTTTGCAGTCCAGGGCTAGGCATGGGGCCACCAAGCAGCCCTCACCTTGCTGCGGAGGAGCCCCCCGCCCTGGTGCTCAGGAGTGCTGGTTTCAGATGCACTCTTAGTTTTCTCCTTGTTGTTATTGGGTTCGTTGTCCTTAATAATGTCATACTGGCGGCAGAAGAGGGCAATGACACCTGTGAGGACAAGTAGGAGCAGTCAGAGGCCAGGGCCTGAGTTCTTGCCTGGCCTGCTTCATTACTACCAGCGCTCACTAACGGTCTCTCCAGATGGTCTCCCCTCCACGACTTCAGCAGCTTCCCTCCAGCCTCTGGCTTCTGTGTTCCCTGTCCCCCCCGCCAGCCATCCTCTGCTGCTGAGCTGATCTTCCTACAGCATGCATGGATCATGTCTCCTCCCCACCTTTCCTTTAAACCTCTGACAGCTCCCCTTTTCCTTTAGGGGAAAATAGAAACAATCATAGCATTGTCGAGCATGTCCCAGGCCTTGTGCTGTGCACAGACATACTCTCAGTTGTCACAGCTCAGTAAGTGCACTTTTTCCCAGGTTACAAGTGAGGACATTGGTGCAGGGAGAGCTGAACTAACTTCACTCAAGGTCACACCACAGTACAGCTGGGAGCTGAACTCCAGGGGCTGCAGGGCCTGGTAAATGTCTAGTTTTATTAAGCTAGTAGGATGTGGACATCATACTTTTTGAGTCACTATTAAGACAGCCACTCCAATTCTAGATGTTTTCCCTCATTTTCCCTCTATGTTTATAGTGTTATTTTTTGATCTATTTTAGAAATCTGTTGACTTCCCACAGTGGCAGATAAAACCCAACAACACCCCTACTTCTCCCTCCATTAGTCTAACAGAATTACACCACAATTTTGGGTTAATTTACCGTTTATATTGTTATGATTATATAAATACTGTTTGTGCCAAGTCTAACAACGGGCCGGAAGCAAGCCTCCTCTTTTGTACAACTCTTTGTTTTTCCTGTTTTTTTAAGTACCTGTTTTTCATACGCCTCCATGGGGAACATTTTTTTCCAAATGCTTCAACAGGCTGCCCTCTCAACCACTGTGCTAATCAGGCTTTGGCCGTAGTATTCAAATTCCAAAGACTCCAGTCCACAGTCTCACCAATCTTTACTCCCCCACACTCCACCTTCTTTTGTAAGTCCTAGCTGCACTGGCCCAGACTCACCTTAATTTGTTTTTGAACACACTATGTCCAGAATACCCTTCCTCTTTTGGCCACCTGGTGAGCTCCTATTTATGCTTCAAAGCTTCATTCCTGTGTTAACTCCACTTTGTTTTTCTTGATTTCTACTCTTAGTTCCAGAATTAATTCCCTCTCTTCTGCTCCCATATTTGGTACTATTATAGTGCTCATCACACCAAATTATAGTGAAGCTTTGGCCTGTCTCCCTTTAGAATGAGTTCATGCACTTGCGAGGCAGGCGGCGGAACCACTGAGCTAAATCCCTGGCTCGAATGAGTTCATAACTAGCACACAACTGCTTGGAATGGACTGGTTGATCACTGAATGCCAGTTGAATTGAGTACAGAGATGAATGACACTGGGACATTATCCTTAGGGAGCTCACAGACTAGTTGGAAAAGATAGCCCTGAGCCTGACTAACTTACATAAGAAGGGCTAAAGGAGCAAACCATGTGCTGCAAAAGCACAGAGGCAGGAGGGCCATTCCAATGAGTGGACAGGGGTTTTCCAAGGTGGCAGGCTCAGAGCTGGCCTAGAAGGATGGGTAGGCCAGGCACTGACTTCCTCAGAGCTGCCCAGGCCTGAAGCCTGAAAGTCTATAAACCTTGACTAGAAAGGAGAGGTTGTGGCCATGGTCAGAAGGTACAGGGTCTGTGGATGTGTCCACCCCTTGAGGCTGAACTGCTTTTGAGGGAGGGGAAAGATGAGTTCCTATATAATTCCATAAGGCAACTAGTAAAATGCTATGTTTTTGGTGAGGGATGAGCTATAGAAGTGGTCGGATTGGACCCTCAGAGCTGTGTTGATTCAGAAACTTTTTACTTCTCTTACATATCTTCGAGCCCCTTACCCTTAGTTACTGTGACAGAAGGATCTGGAAAGGGTCCCCAGCTTCCCCCAAAGCAAGTATAGACGAAGGGCTCGAAGGCCAGACTCACCTGCCCACATGAACAGGACCACCACGATGATCAGCACCTCACCTGTCCGCAGCTGTTGGTTCCTTCCCATCTCCTTCATGGTCACCTCATCTATGGAGAAAGAGACACTAGGCCGGGGCTCCTTTCCTCTCCCAGCCATTCTTCTAGGGCTAAGCCCACAACAATAAGCGCTTATCTCTATAAGTGCCCACATACCTATCACAAAGAGGTGGGAGCACATAGCCATGGTTACCTGGGGTGGCTGCTATAGGATTTAATCCAAAGGTGAGAATTTACATACGAAGAAGTGTCCTGATTTAGGGTCCTAACCTTGCTCGGGGTGCTGCTTTACTTAGTTGTGGGGAGGACAGCGGGAGAAGTGTTATGCCCCCCACTGCTCTGGCCTCAACTGCCCCCACTCTGCTCCTCCAACATGCCCAGGGCCTGCCTTTGTTCTTGGAGCCCATCTTCTCAGCCTCTCGAGGGGTCTTGAAGAGCACGGGCTCGCTGGCTGGGCTCTGTCCCTGAATGGAGATGGCCTGCACATGCACGATGTACTCCGTGTCCTCCTCCAGGTCCCAGAGGGCGCATGAGCGGGTGGTGGTGTTCACTTCCTGGATGAAGCGCAGCATCCTCACATCCTTCTTCTGTGAAGGTGAGTGCCAGACATGTGTCAGTGCCCAAGCACCTCCCAAGAGCGACAAACCCTTCACCTGCACAATCATCCTATCATCTCAGGTATCATGATCTCCATTGTACAGCTAAGGAAACAGGTTCAGAGAGGTTAGGCAAATTGCCCAAGGCCACGTATCTAGTGAGAATTGGAGTGAAGTCCTAAACACTGGTATGTCCAGCTGTCCCAGCTGAAAGCTCCTGTTCCCTCCACAACTGACTGAGGCCTTTCTGAGGCCCCAGTTTCAAGCCATATGTGCAGTTTGCTGCCCATCTCTCTTGCTCAGTTACTTTTTACTATTTTTGTGACACCACCATCCTTCACCCAATCTGACACTATCTCAACTTGTCCTTCCCTCCCAAGGACCTTTAAGAGGTTACCTGCTGAGAGATGGCGAATCCAATGACAACCTCATCTTCCAGGACATCCCAGCTGACCACTGCAGAGTTGGCCTTGAGGTGCCTGACGGTGACGTTCACTGGGGCTGAGGGGCTGTCTGTGGGGCAGGCAGGCACCAGAGCTTGAGCGTACCCTGTGGTGAGCCCACCCAACTAATTATCTTGTAAGTGAGAAAGGGAAGCCTGGGAAGGCCATGTTTTGTGGGGCTAGAGGGGAGACCAAGGTCTCAACTGCGTTTGGCCATACGGCTCTCAGTTCCTGAGTGGCTTGAGAAACCTCAAGGTCCTTGTGTCTGGCACGCAAGCCCCTGCCTGCCGTAGGCCAGTCTGAGGGGTCCAAGGCTAAAACTGATGAGCTTGGACCACAGGCAGATCTAACAGATGGGTGGTTAGAGTTCAGGGGACAGGTATGGAGGGGACATAAGTGATTAGGGTCACAGAAGCTGAATTTGACAAAAGCAGTCAAAGGATTCCCAGTCCACTGCTCTTTTTATAATCCTGTACTGTCAAGAGAGTGACCTTGAGAAAAGGAGAAAGACCCAGAGGTCAAGAAGGGCCAGGCAGAGGTGAACCCTGGGATGGGAGTGAGGGGCAATGGAGGAAGGAAATACTCAGCTTAGGGAGGGGTCCATGTGAGCCTCTTCTCCACTCAGCCCTAAGGGGCCAGTCAAGAAGAGAGTAGGAGGGAGAGTGACTGGGAAGGGGAGAGGGTCAAGCAGGAAGAACTTTCCAGGAGAGGGGAGTGGAGTGACACAAGCCCATCTCCCAATGGACAGATGCTGCAAGGGGAAAAACCTGGGCCCAAGCAGGAACCTCTCAGCTCAAGATAAACTTAAAGCCAGAGACTGGGCCAGACATGGAGATGAAGGGGACAGAAGGACATAGACAGGTGGCGGCAGACACAGAACCAGGCTCGGAGGCCACCCCCACCCACCCTGCACCCTTGGGAGCCAGTCTCCATCCCCTTCACACATGCTTCTGCATAACAGATGTGCAAAGTTGGCCTGTGGAGCTTCAGAGGTCTCTGGGGACAGAAGGGGAGGCCCAAGGTGGGGGAACTGATGTCCTCAGCTGCTCTCTGGACCAGAAAAGGGGACTATGGAACCTAAGGGAGAGATCTGGGGTGAAAGGATGGGATTACAAACTGGGGATCACAAAACCCTAAAAACGCAGGGCTGAGGTCATGCATGGGGTTTGGAGGCTGAAGGACAAGTCTGGGGGTCAAGAAGGTAGGGGACCCCCAGGGTCAGGTTAGAGGAGCAGTGAGCAGCTGAGATAGGAGGTCCCCAGGGAGCAGGGAGGGAACGGAGGTCTTCTGGGTTTCAGGGGCAGGACAGGAGGCTGCCCTGGCATCCGCCCTCCCGCCCCGGGCCCCCTTACCCGCCTGCACCAGCGCGAAGCAGACGCAGCCCAGCCAGAGGCGGAGCGCACCGCGGGGCGGCCAGGCACACGGCGGCCCGGGGGGCATGGCGGCTCCTCCGGGCAGCGGGCCCCAGGCGGCGCAGGGGGACGCGGCTCCGGTGCCCGGCGGCCCCTCGCGCTCGCGCTGCGGCCCGAGGCCCGCCCGGCCCGGCCTCCCCGCGCCGCCCCGCGCCGCCTGCATGTCGGCTCCTCGGACAGCGACTCCCGCGCGGCGGCGGCGGCGGCGGCGGCGGCGGCGGCGGCGGCGGCGGCCGCGTCCACGTCGGGCGCCCGGGGGGCGGGGCGCCCCCGCTGCTGGGAGAAGAGCGGGGGCGGGGTGAGGGGTGGAGGGCTCCCCACGGCTGACCCCGCTCCCAGCTGTGTCGCTGGCGGGAGACCTAGGGTCCCCCGCGGACTGGCGGATCCCTCCCTCGCCGGTGCAGGTGCCACAGCGGGGTTTTCTGTGCCTCCACTGTGGTCAGTCCCAGCCTTGACTTGCCCCCCATTCCTGCCTTTTCCCAAGAGAAAGAATAAATGTCACAGAGATGCTCCTCTGACCGCCACCCCACGGCACAGCGGCTGGGGTGCCCACTCCTCCCTCCACCCCAGACCAGAGGCCTTGCTGGCTAGGCAGGAGTGAGCAGAGGGTACTCTATAGTGTAGGGATAGGGGGTGACCACAGAGTGCTAAGTAGGTGCTAGGGTGCAGACAGCAGATGCGCAGTGTTTACCATGGAGCTGAGAAGGTGCTCTGACCTTCTGGTCTAGTCTAGTTCTGGGACCCGGGGCTGGTCCTCACCCTTCTTCAGACCTCCATTTTTATCACCAGAAGGAGTGCCACAATGAGCATCTGATAGGTGCCGGGTACTTGCAGCCCCATAAGGTCACACCCCTCTCTTCACATTTTGCACAGGCAGAGACTGCAGCTGGGACACTACCCGATTTCTGCAAGCACGCACCGCAGTTGGCATTGGAACCCAGGCTGGTCCGACCCGACCCCGAGAGCTGTGCTTGATTAAACTATCCTCCCACCAAGGGGTGCCTTCACACAGCCCTGGATCCCTGTGGCAGCACCTCCCCAGCCAGAGAACAATATCTCTTCAAAAGCAGGAGGGGGGAGGGGCTCTAGGCCCCACGCCCATTTTAGCCTGGGTGAATGCGTGAGCAGTGATTGAACTAATGGCTCTAAAGTGCAGGGTGCTTTGGAGACGTGGCAGCCAGCCACAGTTAATAAAAAGGCTTTGATGACCCTATATCATCCTGGCGACATCAATATGCTTCCTGTCCTCACACACCCTTCTGATCTTAGGGGCAGAGTGGTGCCTGTGCCCACCGCTTTCTCCTTCATGAGAAGACCTCTGGGACACAAGGCAGCTAGGGAAGCCCCACACTACCCCGAGACATTATCTGAAGTCCCATTCATAGACACAAGACTGAGGAGAGAGGCTTGGAGCCCGGTCTCAGGACCCCTGACATGGAGGGGCCACCCTTCTGTCCAAACATCCCCCCATCCCACTATCTGAAATTCCACCACTAGTAGCATTTCTTTGTCTTAGGGTTTCCCAGAGGCCCAAAGAGCTACCTTTTCGGAAAAAGAACCCTAACTACAGTTATCCCACAGAAGGTCTTCGAGCTCTTCTTCCCCATTCCCTGGCTTTTAGGTTAAGAAACTGAGGTACAAAGATGGAAGAGCTTGTAGCAAATTCACAGCGAATCAAAAGCAGCCACAGAGTAGCCTTGCTGTCCTAACCCACACCAGGACTCCTACCCTTCCCCCCAAGTTTCTGCCTGGTCACCTTGGAAGAGGTGAGATGGGAGGGAGCACAGGGGTTCTCAGTGAGCTGCAGAATCTTAGCGCCCATCCCCTCTGCACCCCCAGACCCACCCCACCGGGCCGACTGAACCTCCCCAGCCCCACCTGTGTCCTCGGCCACGTACCTTGTCCTGGGGACGCGCTTCAGCTGGGACCTGTCCTGTCCGGGACAGGAGCTGGAGCCAGAGCACCCTCCCTCCCTTTCCTTTTTCTTTTTCTCTTTCTCTTTCTTTCTTGGCAGCTGCTGCCTGCCTAGCCCTGCCGGCCCGCCCCACCAGCTGCAACTTGGTCCCTAGGGACCCCCGCCCCTCCCCCCAGACAACCAAGGGGCCTGCGGGAGCAACTGGAGCCTCCACAACGCTCCATCACGGGAGTCAGCAGGAAGGAGAGGGGTCAGTTAGAGGTCACAGAATCCACTCTTATCCCAGCTGAGGGGAAAGGAGGGAGAGGGTCCTGAGGGGTCTGGCCTCTACTCCAGCGCTCGGGTGGGGTGGGGGGGCGCTCTGCGCCACCTGCTGGCTCTTCTAGGTAAAACCCCAGGCAGATGTAGGGCATTGGGAGGGGGAGATGGCAGTGATTGATAATTTGAGAGGGAAGAGGAAAGGCGGCTGGAGGAGGGGACGTGGAGCAGTGGGAGGATTTGGGAAGTTGTAGCTGTACGATGCAGCCTTCCCAGGCCTCATAATGCATGGGGTGCTTGGGGACTAGCTCAATTCTGAAAGAAGCCCTGACGCCTGGAGCCTGGCATCCAGTGGGAGCTCGGCTGGGGACAGGAAGAGCCGGGAAGGTTTAGAGGCACAGCAGGCAAGCCTGGAAGGGGGCGTCAGCCTGAGTTAGGTTATGGACACCATCTGTACTCCAGCTGTTAGCACACGGCCTACATGCACTAGATGCTCAGTAAATGTTTGTTGACTGTACCAAATAAATTCATTCTTCCAACATATATTTACTGGGCAAGCTATTATGCACCAGGCTCTGAGTGACATTCTGTGAATACAGCAGTGCAAGTGAATGCATGGATAGGGACCTGGGTGTGCTAAACCGTGATCCTCTGTCCTGCTTTGCTGTGCTCACTGAGGACTTCAGAGAATCTCCTGTGGGGCTGGCTATCACTTTCACACTGGCTCCCGGTAAAGTCTTCAGCGTCTGGACCCTCTTAAGGTGTCTCAACACCTAACTCAGACAGCAGGTGCCCAAGCTACATACCCAGGTAACCATTTAGAATAGGAAGGTTCCCGGGCATGGTGGTCCATGCCTGTCATCCCAGCACTTGGGAAGCTGAGGCAGGAGGATCACCTCGAGTTCAAGGACAGCCTGGGCTACAAAGCACTCTGTCTCAACCCTCCCCCCCAAAAAAAGAATAGGAAGGCTCTTGTTCAAAGCCTAGAATGGTCATGGCAGCTCACATCTATGGTGCCCCTTAGATAGATACATACCCCCTCACTTCTAAGGCCCCTAGGGCAGGGGCCCAGAGCCCAGGACTTCCCAGAGGAAGGGAGGGCTTCCTGGGAGGGCTCAAGGGGGTTGTTGTTCTGAGGCAGTTGCTGAGCCTGAAACTGAGACCACAGTAGCAGAAGCAATGGGCTGGCACATTCATTCATAAGAAAAAAAACTCCGTGACTCCTCACTACTCTGAGAAATTAGGATTATTGTGCCCATTTTATAGATGAGACAGAGGCTCAAAGAGAAGAAGTGACTAGGGGCTGGGGATTTAGCTCAGTGGTTTCACAGCCTGCTGCGCAAGCGCAAGGACCTGAATTTGATCCCTGGTACCAAAAAAAAAGAAAGAAAAAGTGACTAGTCTGGGGTCATACAGTTGGGAGAGTTGGGAGATACTGGTCTGGCCTGCCTAATCTCAAAAGTTCTCATCAATGGGGCTGGGGAATGGCTCAGTGGTACAGTGCTTGCCTAGCATGCATGAGGTCCTTGATTCAACCCCTAGCACTGTAAGAAAAATACGTGGGTTAAAAAAAAATTTGTTTATTTATTTTTGGTTTTTTGAGGCAAGGTCTTACTATGTATTCATTCTGGCCTTGAACTCACTAGGAAGACCCAGATTGGCCTTGAATTTGTGGTGATCCTCCTGCTTCATCCCTGCACTGGGATTTTAGGTGTGTGCCATCATGCCTGGCAAAAAACGTGTTTTAAAAATACCCATCATAGCCGGGGATTTAGCTCAGTGGTTCTGCCGCCTGCCTCGAAAGCGCAAGATCCCGAGTTCGATCCCTAGTACAAAAAAAATCCAAACAAAACCATCATAGAGGCTGGAGATTTACCTCAGCGGTGCTGCGCCTGCCTCACAAGTGCAAGATCCTGAGTTTGATCCTTAGTACCAGAAAAAAAAAAATACCCATCATGGCCGGGTATGGTGGCGCACACCTGTAATCCCAGCACATGAGAGGCTGAGGCAGGAGGATCAATGCAAGCTCAAGGCCAGCCTGAACTACATAGTGAGACTCTGTCTCAAAAAAACAAAAACAAACAAACCAAAGTTCTGAGAGTCAGGTGAGAACTAGTCAAGAGAGAGGATGGCACAGAGAGCAAAAGGAATCATCAGCCCAAGGCCCAGGCAAGCAGTGTTTATTTGGAGAAGAAGCAGAGGAGGCTAACATGGGGCAGCAGGGAGGAGTTAGAGGCTGTGGCCTGAGACACTGCGAAGAGGAAAAGCAGGACTAGTATTGAAAGACTGTTCCAAGTTTGCAAGAGGATTTGGAAGGTCTTTATTCATTCAACAAATACTTACTGAGCATCTACTGAGTGCCGGGTGCTATGTTAAGTCCTGGGCACATAGATGCAAACAAGATGAGGTACAGAGAGGTGTGAAAAAAAAATGGAGTAATGTGGAGGTGGCTGGATGGTGTGTTGTTAGGTAGTGTGGTCTGAGGCGCCGTCATCTCAACTACGACCTGAACAAGAGAAAGGCAGGTATAACACATCACAGGAAAAGTGCTCCAGTCACCTGGGCAGCAAGTACAAAGGTCCTGGGGCAGGAGTAAGTATGGCATGTTCAGGAAACTGAAAGAAGCCAGAGGAATTGGAGCTTTATGAGCATGATGGAAGAAATGAGATCAGTTGAAGTTGGTTAGCGCAAGGCTCAGGGTAAAGAAGAGTTTAGAATAGTTTCACTTGCCGGGGATTTAGCTCAGTGGTTCTGCTGCCTGCCTCGAAAGCACAAGGACCCGAGTTCTATCCCCAGTACAAAAAAAAAAGAAAAGATAGCCTAGAATAGTTTCACTGTCAATGGGAACCTCTAAGAAAGCTGCGATGTAATAGATTTACATATTATTTGTTTTTATTTATTTATTTATTTATTTTTGAGACAGGGTCTTGCTATGTATTTCTGGTTGTCCTTGAACTCACTATGTAGCATAGGCTGGCCTTGAACTCATGGCAATCCTCCTGCCTCAGCCTCTCCACTGCTGGGATGACAGGCTTGTGCCACCACTCCTGGCTGGATTCACATTTCAAAAGGCTCACTTTGCCTACTCCTGGTTACAGACCAGATCGCAGGAAACAGGAGTGGGGCCAGGTGACCTATGAAGAAGCAAGGAGGCCTCTGCAGTCAAAGGGCCGGAAACGATGGGGTCTTGTCCTGAGTGGTGGCAACAGACAAATGGTTGGAGTATGGGACACTATTTTGTAGGAGGAGCCAATGGGTGAGACTAGTAGGAGTGAGGAGAGAGGAGCAGGAAAGGAAGCAGGGCAGAGGTTGCTCTCCTAAATCCAGATTCTGGAGCCAGAAACACCTGGCTGAGTGAGGCTGAACCAGTAGCTCCGCCTCTCTGATCCTCCAGTGCTTCCTCTTGCAAAAGAAGACAATAATAATAGTGAGGGAGGATGGGAGAGGAGGGGAGAAAGAAAGGCAAGGGGAGGTGGGGGGGGCGGGGGGAGGCCTTCTAATTAGGTGAAGGAGCCTCCTCAGACCTGCTGGCTTCTCCAGTCTGCAAAGGGAGATTCCCGCCTGAAGGTGCTCAGGGAGCAAAGCCAGCCAGTGGTAGCTCTGTGCCTTAAACCCTGGATCCTAGTTTGCCTTTGGTGATAGAGTCTCAGCTAACCACCGCAGTCACCCAGATCACTCCAGAGTGGTGGGGCCAAGACCCTATTTTAGGGGCCATCCGTGGAGGGTGGTAATAGAAAGTGGAGGCTCCGGGGTAAGACCATGTCCCTAACAGAGACAGGAGAAGGACAAATGCCCTGAGGGGGGAAGATTGCAAGTTCAAAGTGACTACATAGTGAGACACTGTCTCATTTCAAAAACAAAACAGAACAGACCAGAAACCAAAACCCAAGTGAAAGTCTGGAGCTCAGTGCTCTCCACCTTCCCCGTGGCAAGTACTCTGAGGAGGGCCTTCCTTGGGCTGAGGCAACGTGGCTCTGAAAAGCCCGGGGATGACCAGCAGAGGGCGCCCACCTTGACCGTAGCGAAGCCAGGGTTGCCCAGAGCAGGAAGACTTGAGGCGGGGAGAGGCCGGGCGGGGAAAGCTGCCCTGTTTCTGCTCTGCTCGCGGTGGCCACCACTCAGGAGGCCAGCGCCCAGGGGACACACCACAGACTCAGCAGCCAGGCAGAGCCTGAATCTTGCTGCCATGGCTCTGTGTGCAGCTTTCTCCTCTGCAAATGGGCCAAGCAATAGTGCCTGCCTTGCCGGGTGAGGAGTCAGTGAACATCAGCTCACCACGTAGAAGCTGCCACTTTTGTTAGTGGTGGTGACAGTTGTATCATATCTTCGAGTGACTGACACAAAGGCTGTGTAATCGATGGTGACGAAAATGATGGTGATGATGGAGGGACTCAGTCATTGTCTAAATTTCCTAACCAGGGAGCATCCAGTGCCTACTACCCGGGATGATTCAGGGTAGGGTCACCCCCTCCCCAGTGGCCCATCTTCACTGTCAGAAGATGTATTTGTGTGTTTGTGTGTGTGTGTGTGTGTGTGTGTGTGTGTGTGTGTGTATTGAACCCAGAGCCTTACACTAAGCTTCATCCTCAGACCTTTTTGAGGACTAGGATCCTCCTGTCTCAGCCTTCCAGAATGGTGGGATTACAGGCATGGGTCACTGCACATGACTACAGTCAGACCATCCTCTTGCCAAAAGCTGTCCCCTAGAAAACATCTCCCTAACCCACTTAACTTCCTTCTCAGGGTCACCCAGGTGGCCCAGCCACCAGCCTCCGGGCTCATTATTTTCCCAAAGTCTGCATGAAAGTCCTTGGGGAGCATCAGAAGCCAGATCCTGGCAGTTGGGTTCCTGCCTCTGCTGGGAGAAATGGAGCTGGTAGGTGAATCCAGGCAGCTCTTCTGGAGGGAGATTCCTCATGGGTCCTGTCCTTGCTGTCCAAAGTTCCTTTTCTGCCAGTTAGTGGGAGGAAAGTCCCTGTGATCTTCTCTCTCTCTTTTTTTTTTTTGGTACCAGGGATCGAACTCAGGTCCTTGAGCTTTCGAGGCAGGTGGCGAACCACTGAGCTAAATCTCCGGCCCTCCCTGTGATCTTCTGATCCTACCCATCACTATTCCATCTTGGGAGTGGCTGGAGGCGGGACAGGGACTCTTGAGTCTGGGGATACTGGTGTTCTATTTAGGAGGTGTCAGCGCTGGTCCCCCCTTCTGCTGACATCCACTGTGTGGTGCATCTCAAGGTGAGTGCTCAAGGCTTTGGCATTAAGGGCTTTGGGGTTGAGGGCAGGGGCCCAAGACTTGGTGCCAAATAGTCCTGGACTCAAACCTTGATTCGACCCATTCCCTACTGTGTGACCAAAGGCAAATCGCTCCATCTCTCTGAGCCTATTTTCTCATCTGGCACTTTTCCCAGAATGGCACTGTGAGGACTACAGGAGATGTAATGTGTGAAAAAGAAAATGCAGTCCCTGGCACATAGTGAGTGAGAATGTTGCAGTGGGTGTTATAAAGCGGAAGTCCCTCATTTCCCCATGACCTTCCCTGCACCTGAGTGGGCCAGGGTGGCAGTGGGAGTCATGTCAGACAGGGTGAGGTTCTGACCCACTTTTGGGTTAGCAGGCCAAGGCTCTGAGCATTGTGCATGTGCCTGCATGTGCAGGGGTGAGCATGTGTGTTCACAAGGAGGCATGGGTGAGCATGCACAAGCATTGGGTGTGCATGTGTGTGTAAGGGTGTGCATGTGTTTGTGCATGTACCAAAGGCTGCCCAGCCCAAGGATCCCCTGGGCATGTGCATACTTGCAGGTACCAGTGCAGCATCCCTGCATTGATTCTGGAGGCCCCTTTGCTCACTGTTACTATGGAAACAAAGAGGCAATCCCCAACCTCCTCAGGAGAACCTAAGGTGCTAGGAATGAGAGCTGGCCTGGTCTTCCCCAGAAGAGAGACAGATTGGGAGGCCCTTGGGATACGGCAACCTCAACTCCTGGAGGTGGAGTTCTGGGGCTCTGGGCACCCCTGGGAAATCCTCACTCCTCCAAGGCAGCCTGCCCCCTGCAAAGAGCTCCAAGGTGGAGCTGGTTCCACCTCAGACCTAGCTCTAACTCCGTGCATACCCTCATGTTCAGTTTCCTCTTATAAAGTGTGTAAAATGACAGGTAGCTGTGGAAACCTGGAACTGGATGGAATATGACCTTTCCCCTCTCTGGGGGCATGGCCTCCAGGCTCTGAGTGTGTGGCCCTGAATGTCACTGAGCAGCTTTCTTCCACTGAGCAGCCACTCTCCACATGGTCCCGTGGGCTCCTCACACCTCTGGAAAGGACTGAGGCTCTGGGAGGCACAGCTGCCCAGTGGTGGGCCACGTCCACCAGCCCTCACTCACTCAGGCCTAGCCCTGAACCACATGCATAGCCTCTCAGCCTGCAGCACCATCCACACAGAGGGCTGGAGGTGACAGGCAGGTGTCAGGACTTTGAGGAGCAGACTGGGTCTCTGACACTGGGCACAGCTCTCAGCCTGGGCAAGCCCTGGGAGGAAGGTTCTGGAAGGCAGGTAGGTTGCAGTTTAGGAAGAATTTTCTTTTCAAAATCTTGGCACTTTAGGGGTGTGTGTGTGTGTGTGTGTGTGTGTGTGTGTGTGTGCGTGTGTGTGCGTGTGTCATGGATTGAACTCAGGGCCTTGCGCTTGCCAGGCAGGCCCTGTGCCTCTGAGCTAAATCCCTGGCTTGCCACTTTAGGTTTTGACTCATGTCTCAAATGCCCTGCATACAGGTTGCAATGCATTCAGATAGAACTGTGTACCAAGTTTCAAGTGGAAACAGCCTCCTGGCCCTCTGCACTTTCAAGTGACCATCGCCTTTGCTGTGACCCAGGAAGGACTTCAAAGTGTTCAAGAGGAGTGATGAGATCAAGCTCCACAGCCACAGAACTGTGGGAGAAAGATCTGAAACTCCATCTGTCAGAGGCTGTCACTGGGGGAGCCGTCAGAAGGGCAGGCCTGGCAGGGCGACTGAAAGCAAGTGATAGTCCTCTCTGGCCCACCCCGGAAGCCTTCCAGCTAAGAGTCACTTCTCCCAGCAGAGGGAAGAGCAGCTCTTATGCTGGGCAGGACTTGGCTGGGATGTGACCCCAGCTGTTTTCCAGACCCAATCCCATGGGAAGATTAGGGCTGGGGGAGGACAGTGAGCCCCTTCACTCAGTGTGGGGAGAGCTGGCTGCCTGGTGCGGGGCTGCTGTGCTGTGGGTTACAGGGTAGAGGGAAGTACAAGGGTAAGGTGGAGACAGACGGGAGGTGAGAGTTGGGGGCTATCATGGAGCAGCTCGGATTGGCCCCTTACTCTGGTAGGCAGTGTGGTGCCATAGAAGGTTTTTAAGCAGAGAGAAAGATAATCAGATTTAAAGAAACTGACTACAGTAGGGGAGCTGTGAGAAGGCCAGGGCAGAAATACAAAGCAGGTCCCACCAGGAATGGGGGGCTCGGGCAGAACAGCACAGACTCAGACTCCAGGAACGGGCTGGTCACGGGAAGGGAGCAGGTGCAGGGGTGAGCAGGAGGGGTGGCTCGGATGGGGCGGGGCCTTGGGCTTGCTTGGTGGATGGAGCACAGGGCAGCTGTGGTGGAAGGGGGTGGGTGGATGAGCTGGCTTTTGACTGGCTTGAGTCTGGGGTATACGTGGGCTTCTGGGAGCAAGTCCAGGAAGCAGCTGGAAATGGGGTTTTACAGAAAAGGAAGCAGAAGGTCAGAAATGTTGTTTTTGCCAACCATCTCAAAGCTGGGAAGAGGCCATGTCAGGATTTGAACCCAGGTCTTACAAGCCAGCTAACATAAAGCACTTTAGGGCCAGGGATGTATCTCAGAGGCACAGAGCCTGCCCAGCAAGTGCAAGGCCCTGAGTTCGATTCCCAGTACAAAAAAAAAAAGAATTTATGGGCTGGGGATTTAGCTCAGTGGTTCCAATGCCTGCCTCATAAGTGAAAGGTCCTGAGTTCAATCCCTGGTACCAAAATAAGTAAATAAAATAAAATAAAGTACCTTATCCCTTGGGGTCCCTGACTCTGGGCTCAGCTGTGTAAGTCAGGAGTCAGGTTGTTCTTGGGGAGTCTTGAAGCCATTCCATGCTGCTGAGCCCAGCAATCACAGGGGTCCTGCCAACAGTGTCTTCAAGCCCAAACTTCTGCTTAGTAGAAGGCCCCTCTCCACCCAGCCCCAGCCTTCCGGTCACGTGGCTTCCCTGCTCCCCCCCCCCCCAGAGATGTAAGAGCCCTGACCACCGCTGTCATCTGGGCACGGACTGTGCAGTCCCAGTGCCAGGCACTTCTTCGACCTCTTTACTCTGCACCCACACAGTAGCCTCGAGGGCAGTATGACTTTTCAGCACAGACCAGAGAACCGATGAGACTTCCAGGTGCTGAGGGGAGGAGAAGAAGGTTCAGCCCTTCTCTGGGGTGGGGGCTGTGCGGGTGTGTGGGGTGGGGGCCTGATAGTTCTCTGCACCCCACTTGGAAACCAAGGCTTCCCTGAGGGACCCCAGCCCCTACGGCATCCCCCCTCTGGCCCGACTTCAGGTCTGCAGTTCCAGCTTCCAGGATGTTCCCAGCCCTCCCCAGCCACTCGGCTCCTCATGGCCACCTCTCTTGGGAACAGCCAGGCCCAACCTGCCCCCTCCCGGGCTGTGCTCCTGGCAGCTCTGCCACCCGGGCTCTGGTCCGGGGGTGGTCCCTGGCAGAGAGGGAGGTAGGCAGAAGCTGGGATCGGTGGGGCTGAGATGCTGGGCATCCAGAGACCTCCAGGCCCCACCTCATAGCTCGTTGCTCACCAAGCTGGGTGGGCAGGTCTTTCTGGAAAGAGGTGGCTTGAGGTTTTAATCATTTTATCAATGTTTGTTTGTGTAATTCAGCCCTGAGATGCTTTTCCCCCCATCTGTCCCCACCATCTGCTCCCATCAGGATTTTCCAAACTGTTTGGGACCCAAGAGGCACCAGAGTGGAGGGTGGACTGGGTCTCTGAGAGGGCTGGGGAAGGGCCACCTACTTGACTGAGAGGCTTCCAAGGAGGGGCTGGGGCTCCTGAGTTGCACAGAGCTGAGTTCAGTTTCTGACTCTCACTTTCTTGCCATTGTACCCCAGGTAGGGAACTTCAATCCTCTGAGCCTCAGGCTCCACATCTGTAAAATGGCAGCAGCATTAGTGATTCCTCAGGTTCACTGAGGACCAAATGAGGCAGTCCATGTAGAGTCATTCTGCCTAAATAGGCGCTCAAGTGCTCAAGAGACGTGTGGCCCCCTCTGTCTTTGGCCTCACATGTGCACCCAGAGAACCTACATCCTGGGAGCTGGTCTGTCTCTGCTGGTAGAGGAGGGTGGCTTCCCTTGCCTCACTTTTCAGATCCTTGGACTTGCTCACTCTCCTGTGGACCCTGCCTGCTGCTCTCTTTCAGTCAGCCTCCTCCACTTCCCTGAAGCTGGGCTTCCCCTCCCTGCGGGCCTCAGACTGAGGTGAGAGGGGGCTGGGCATCTTCAGCCAGGACCCTCTTGCCCCTCAAACTCATGCAACAGGCCTTCAAAGAAGAAAGCCTGAGGCTCCAAGATCCTGGCGCCTCATCTTTCTATGCCTGTGTCACTTGGCTAATCTCTCTGCTCAGAAAGGGGAATAGACTTGCTCCGGGTCTCCCTGCAGGGAGGGACGACCCTCTGCCCCTCCCTTCTGAACTGTACCTCAAGGCACTGGGTTTTGGCCCACCGGCCTTGGTGCGGGATGTGGGGAACTCCCAGAGTTCTCTTTTGGCTCAGTGCCTCCTCCCTGCTTCTCAGCCCCTGGGGGAGGTGGCAAGTTCACCTCCTCATTCCAGGTGCAAGGACAGTCAATGGGAATGGGAGCCCAGGGTGAGGAGAAGACAGTCCTCCCTTCACAAGCCCCATCTACTGGGGAGACAGGGTGCAGGTGAGGCCCAGAGGACACGCTCCAGAGTCATCCTCACAGAAAAGAACAGTGGCTGGAACAGGGATTTAGCTCAGTGGTTCCTCTGCCTACCTCAAAATCGCAAGGTCCCGAGTTCAATCCCCAGTACAACAACAACAACGACAACAACAACAACAAAAAACAGTGTCGGAGCCAGCTGAGCCAGGGAATCAGCCTGTGGGAGGCAGGAAGTAGGGGTAAACTGTCGGGAGCAATGCTACATAATTTTAGGGAAAAATCATTTGGTTAGCCTAGTTCTCCTGCCTACAGCCCAGCTGTGGAATTCCGAGACATAACTCCATTTTGGCCTCTGGTCACAACTGAGACCTCAATGATCCGGTGATGCTGTGATTCTCCAGGACAAGAAACATCCTGGGAGCTGAAAACATCCTGGGAGGATCAAAACATCCACTCAGTTCCTCATTATTCTTGGACCTTTACCATCTTGTTTACGGGGATGTACTGAACTCTCTGCAAGCCATTTGTTACCTTTGTTTCTCCCGATGTACTGAATAAAAGGTTCAGTAAGCTGGGGGCTTTTGTCTTTGCTGCCCTGAGCAGCACTGATCAGACCCAAAGCTCAGCTTCTTCTCAGTCTCATTTTCTACCTTTCCTGTAATTCGCCGTGTGCTGCTGTGGCTCGCAGGAGACCAGGACTCACTGCAGAGGTTCTGGTAACGTCCCCTTCCCCTGTTCCCTACAGTAAACTGAGTCCCCTTCTCCCCTAGAAGGATGGAAAGGATTCAGACCAATCTGGGAAGATTCTAGCTTCAGGCAGGAGAGAGAGGAGGGAGTCACAGGGGAAGGAAAGGTTGAGAAAGTGACCACAGGGCAGGCCACTCTCCCTGTCCCAAGCATGACAGACCCTCTAGGCCCCCTGAGGAGAGCAGAGAGAGGCTGTCAAGGGAGAGTCTGGGGTGGGGGGTGCAGCAGCTCTCTGCTCCCCACCTGTGGGTCCTCATTCAGGAGGCAGCTGGGAACCACCCACAAGCGTCTGTCGTCTCTCACGCCTCCACGGGGGTCCCAACACCAGAGCCAAGGCACACAGAGGAGATACTGTTCCAGAGGGCCCAGCTGTCCCTGCCCCACCGGGTCTGACTCCCTAGTTCTTCCAGTGGAGAACTCCTACCGGCCCCCAAGCGGGAGGGGTGAAGGCGACACACTCAGAAGGCCTAGACTGGTCTAAACCCTGGGGAGCCAGGAGGGTCTGAATTATAGAACCTGAAAGAACATAACTGGGCGGAGCTTTCCAGGCAGGTGGCAAATGCTCTTAGCTCTATCCACCTTCTCAGGAGGTCCAGGGACCAGACTCACCTCTGCCACCCTGACCATTTCTCACCCTGAAATGCCCCCTTGCTCCCATTCTTGCCTCCCACTCCTCAATGTTTGTTCTTGACATAATGTCCCCAGTGAGCTCCAGACATGGAAGTCAGACCCTCTTACTCTGCTCAAAGCCCCAGCCCATCACACCTGGAATAGAATATAAGGCCTTGGCATGGTCCCCAAGGCTCTTAATCTGCCACCATCTCAACCTTTTCCCAAATGATTGATGTAAAGCACTACAGACTTGACTTGTTTGTTATGTCCATTGTTTTTGGCCACACCAGTAACCCTGTTAGCTAGAACACTGCTGGGTAAAGAATACACACTCGATAAATATTTGTGGAATAAATGAACGAGGGCACATGGATTTAAGTCCAAGCCCCTGCCTCACCAGCTGTGAGACACTAGAAAAATCATTTAAACCCCTTGAGCCTCAATTTCCTCATCTGTAAAGTGGGACAGTAAGGACCACATCCTAGAGATAGAGAAGGGACAAAATTTAAGCCCAGGATGTGGGGATTGTGCCAAGGCTGGAGGAAGGAGGATGCGGCCCCCTTACACCGGGGAGGAGCTGTGAAGGGCCGGCGACTCTGGAGAGAAGCTGACCTTCCCGTAGGCAGGGACATCTGCATCTGGGAACCCCAGCTGGAGGGACTCTCCTCCCTCCACAGGTCACAAGCCTGACCTGGCAGGGGGGCAGGGGAGGAGCCCGTGTTTCCAGGTAGGGAGGGGTGGGCGATGAGACCCAGGGTAGTAGGTCGGAGGGCAGGCCTCTAGGTGGAGGTGGATAGAGGCGTGTCTGGCCGCCCCAACGCCTAGGGACTGAGGGATGGGCCCTGCCCTCTCCCAGCAGAGCCCCCAGCTCAGTTGGTTCCGGAGTTGAAGCACGTAGGCAGGGAAGGAAGGTACCCATCCAACCACCCAGGATCCAGATTCCGCCCTCGGAGCGACGTGCGGCCCGGCGCCCAGGTAGGCATGGCGGAGAAAAGGGGTGGCGCGGCCGGGGATTGTCCACGGTTTGGGAAGGAGCTCTCGGCACCGACCCGCCCCTCCACTCAGGCTTCTGCAGTGGAGACGCTGGGGAGAGGGGGGTCGGGTCCTCCGCCCCCATCGGGATGCTTCCTCGAGATGGGGGCACGGGAAGCGAGGGCGGGGGCGGAGCCTAGCGCACCGCTCCCCCCACCCGCGGGTGGAGGGGACCCCCCCAGGGGAGGGGTTCCGGGCTAAGGCTGCGGGGCGTCTCCTTCGCAGTCCCGCCCGCCCTCCGGCCGCCTCTGCCGCCGCGCGCCGCAGCAGCGCCGCCTTCCCTGCGCAGTCGGTGTCTCGGCTTCGCTGGGTGAGTGGGGGCGCCCCGACCGGGGCTGAGATATGCGGGGAGGGACAGCCCCGGAGCCAGGGGCCGCTTCCAGGGCTCCTCGACCCTGCGGCTCCCCGCGCCTCCGGGGCTTCCTCCCTTCCCGAGTGCAGGGAGCGGGGGCTCCCCCGGGGCACTCGTGGCGCTCTCCAGGGTCCTGACCGCTGTGTGGCCGGCCCGGGGGAGCCTCTGCTAGGCCGCCCCGGAGCGCCCCCTCCCGGAAGGGTCAGGCGCCGGACGCTCCCTGAGCGCTGGAAGAATTGAGGCGGGGGCTCAGCGTAGAGCTGGGGGAGGCTTAGAGTGGGTACCTGGGGAGGGTTTCTCAGGTCGAGCTGTGAGGTTCTTTCTATTTTGGGGTCTGGGAGTCTTTGCGGGGACAACAGAATCTTTTCCAACTGGGAGGGGCAACTCCGAGGGTGGCAGGGAGGAGGGGGCCCTGGAGAAACTCTTCTCCTGCCCAGAACATCTCTCTGCCCCCGCCCCAATGACCCAGTTCTTGGACCTTGAGGAGGGGAGTAAGAGGCACATTCCCCTGCTCAGCGCAACACATTTCCTCCGTCCCTTCCCACACGCTTGCTCTGAGGGTCCTCGCCTGGGGCAGAAGAGGCTGATCTAGAAAGGAGGGGGTACCAACTTACAGAAACATGCATGTGACACACTGCTGAGGACACGCACAGCTACATTTCCCTTCACACTGTGACGGGTGCATACCTGGTCACATGCACATATAAATCATTTGCACGGCCATGGATGGAAACACACAGACAAATGTAATGCAGAACCCAGGACACACAATATGCATGAGCACATGCATTATCATACATGTGCCCGCCCACAGGTGCACACGGAACCCCCTCGTCCCCTCCCCACGTTCAGGGGAGGGCTCACCTGCACACACCCCTCCGTCTCTGCCCAGAACTGCCTGCTGCCCCTCTCCATTGCCTTTCCTTTGGCCTCACAGTCAATCCCCTACCCTAGGAGACCATTCAGGACTAGATAAAAGGAGAATGTTGGGGGAGCATTGGATAGGCTGGGGTGTCTCCCTGGAAAAGAGGCCCCCAGCAGGTCTGGGAAGGGCTGCAGCTCCCTCTCCTGGGACCTGATAACACCCCTGGAAAAAAAAAAAAAGGAAAATGACAAGGGTGTCTGAAGGTCCCACGTGCAGCTGGCCATGTGAGATGGGTTGGCATGTGAGTTGGCATGTGGTGGCATGTATGAGACATGTGGGGCTGTGGGCTGGTATGTCTCGGTGCACAAGGTATGGCAGTTGTGCATGGTGCCAAGTGTCAGTACCTGCGAGATGTGTGTGGAGGCATGGTGACCCATGAGTGGTATGGGCTGGCAGCATGGGATCCAGAGCATGGATTTGGTGAGCTGTGTAACATAATATGTCAGGACAGACTTATTTGCATACTGTTTTACAGGATATCTGTGACACTTGTGCACATGTAAATTTTATTTATGTAACATGTATGTAGCGCTTATTGATGTAGGCATAGTTCTCAGTGTTGCACATGAGCTAATTTACCCCCCAACAATCCTGTGAGGGAAGTGCTATTATTATCCCCACTCTACGGATGAGGTAGCAAGAGCTTAGGGAACTTGCCCAAGGTCACATAGCTGGTAAGAAACAGAGCTGGGATTCAAATCCCAGTGACCTGGCCTGGAACCCAGAGTAACATTGATCCTGGCCTCTTCTTGTCAGGCACGCTTGTTGGAGACAAAAGGGCTATGTGCAGGCTGCAGATGTATTCTGTGGTGAGCGGGCATGGAAGCAAGGAGAGGGCAGGGGTAGGAAGGAGGACTAGAAGGCCTTTCTGTACCTGCCTAAGCAACTTGGGGAGTCAGCCCTGTCACGCAATGGCTGTGTGACCATGCACTCCTCTGAGCCTGCCTTATTATCTGCAAAATGGGGCTAATCCCATGCTCCCCCTTATGAGGGCCAAAAGGTGTGCACTTCTGAAGGCTTAGTGGCTGGCCCCGAGGAGGGCCTTCATAAATGTAGCTTTCCTTCCTCCTCCAGTTCTGCTCCTGGGAAATGGTGTAGAGCAGGTCTCAGAGGCAGAATGCCTGACTGCAGGCAGTGACATTGGGCCAGTTCCTCTTTGGCTGTGTCAAAAGAGGTTGGGGTGGCTGGTGTCCCGGGCCCCTTCTGGAGTGGTGTCAAGGGGGCAGGAGGGCCTGACTGCTCCTCTCTGTCCCTTGACCCTCTGGGGGACCCAGGTGGGACTTGGCTTTGTGGTCATGGGCAAGCAGAACAGCAAACTTCGGCCAGAGATGCTGCAGGACCTGCGGGAGAACACAGAGTTCTCGGAGCTGGAGCTGCAGGAGTGGTACAAGGGCTTCCTCAAGGACTGCCCCACGGGCATCCTCAACGTGGACGAGTTCAAGAAAATCTATGCCAACTTCTTCCCCTACGGTGATGCCTCCAAGTTCGCCGAGCACGTCTTCCGCACTTTTGACACCAACAGTGACGGGACCATCGACTTTCGGGAGTTCATCATTGCGCTGAGTGTGACCTCCCGTGGCCGCCTGGAGCAGAAGCTCATGTGGGCCTTCAGCATGTACGACCTGGATGGCAATGGCTACATCAGCCGAGAGGAGATGCTGGAGATTGTGCAGGTGGGCACAGGCAGGCCCAGGCAGGCCCAGGCAGGCCCAGGCTTCCCCTTACCACCCCTTTCAGCCCCTCAGCAGACATGGAGGGCAAGTAGTGGCAGAAGCTACTTTCACAATCCCATTGATACTCTGTGTACCCCTACCCCGGAATCACCAATTAACATTTTGCTTTCTCTTTATGTGCGTGCAATGCTTTCTTGTTGTTCTGAACATTGTCCCTTTAACCTTAGGTAAAGAATGTGTTTCCTAAGATAAGAATAAGGACATTCTCTTACATAATGTATAATATGATTAGCCTTGTCAGGACATTTAACATAGAAATGATGCTATTATCTAATCTATAGACCATATTCCAGTCTTGCCAACTGTTTCCATAATATTCCCTAGTGGCTGGGCGTGGTGGTGCATGCCTGTAATCCCAGCACTTGGGAGGCTGAGACAGGAAGATTTCTGCCAGCTCAAGGCCAGCCTGGGCTACATAGTGAGTTCAATGCCAACCTGAACTACACAGTGAGACCCTGTCTCAAAAAACAAAAAAGAAAACAATATTTTCTAGAGTATTTTTTTCCGTGGCCTAGAATCATGCACTCATGTCTCCTTAGTTCCCTTGAATCTGGAATAGTTTTTCAGGCAAGTCTTTCATGACATGACATTTGTGTAGCATACAGGACATCCGTGTCTTATTGAGCCTCGTTTACTCAGGAGGAAACATGCTTAGAGAGGTCAAGGCACTTGCTTGAGGCCACACAGGACCAGCTGGCTCTAATGCCCACATTGCATCTGGATACTTAGCCACTTTCCAATACAGGGACCATCAACAGCCGCTAGTGAGTGAGGTGCTCTATACCCATGAACTCTGCTTCCTTACTGGAACTCCACAAGGCTCAGCGAGGTGGAGGGACTGGCCCAAAGTCACACAGTACTTAAGTGGAATCAGGCTTAGGCTGGCCTCCACCCAGAGCTGTCTTTTGTGAGGCTCTGAACTCCTAGCTAGGAGTTCTGGCTCCCAGTTTTGGAGTTGGTCTTAACTCCTAGGTTGCCCATCTGATATGACAAGATTTAGGGACCTGATATGTGTGCCCTTTTGAGTATAAACTTAAGTGTGATACACATTAGCTTTATTTGTAAAAGTCTCCCAGAACACTCATCAGCCTACACTGAAGGTGGTCAGGGCCTTGGCTCTCTTTGAGCTATCTAGTTCCTTGTTTCCCCTAAGTCTTTTTTTTTTTGAGAGTAGGAAAAAATTTATTGGGAGAAAGAAAGCTTCTGCCTAAGAGAGACAGAAGAGGGACCAGAAAGTGAGTTGCCCACCTAAGTCTTTATTTACAGCTTTCTTCACAGCAATGTGTGCGTGTGTGGGGTGCATGTCAAGCCCCTACTTCCCAGGCTATGGCAGGGACAAAGTGGAATGGAGGTTCTAGCATAGGGTCCAGCATGTACTTGGTCCTCAGTAAGCATTAGCGACTGTTAGTCATTATTTCTCCTCCACACATCCTCTGTTTTAGCCAGGATGGCCTTTCCAGCATCCCTGATATGTTCTCTGGGCAAAGCTGCTGCACACTTTCGTGAGCCCTAGGCCCACTCTTTCTGTTTCTCTGAATCTTTTCCCATGCAGTCCCTCAATTCTGCAGGCTGCTCCCCCTTCCATCCCATCCAGCCCCAAGTGGACTTTGACTTTGGCCTCTCTTGCTAAGGGTGTGGATCCAGGCTGTCCAGTTTGAGCGGAATGGCTGCCTTGGCAAGTGATGCCCTTCCTGTGCCTACTTCCTCAGTGTTGCTGATTGCTGGGGGCCAGGCATTAACTCCCAGTTGCTGGATGGTGGGGACCTTTGTGGGTCCTGATGCAAGGGTCAAGGCAGGCTGGGTGGGGAAGCACTGGAGAATCAGCTTCGTACCAACCACTCCAAGGGAGGCTCATGCTCTAACCACTGAACATAAGTGGTTGCACTGTGTGTGCTGCTAACTCAGTCCTGCTGCAGCCATCACACCCTGTGCAGGAGGCAAGCCAGCCCCATTCCTTGGCATCCTCAGGACCCCTTTCTGGCTGGTCCAGCTACAAGGCTTTGGCTTCTGTTGTAGGAGACACAGGCCTCAGACAGTGGGTGCAGACAGCTCTGCAAACCCCAGTGTCTGATTAATGACAAGTAGGCTCCAGTGAACTATGAGCAGGCAGACAATTCCAGACAATTAATTAGGAGGCCCAGGAGAAGGATTGTTGCAGGGAGCCTGGTCACTCTGTAAGTCATTGCTCAGTCCTCTTCGGTACCCAGTCCAGTGCCAGGTGGTGGACACAACGGGAGGGAAGAGACTGTGCCTCCTGGGGCTCCCACCCTGGGGGCAGAGATCACTGTGTGGACACTGACCAGCTCAGTGACAGCAGGTGACATCTAGGAGCCTGGGAGACTGACAGATGGGGTAAACTGAGGACATGGTGGATGAATAATGTCTATTATATGAGGCGCTATTTAATGAACACTTACTATAGCCAGCCACTATTCCAGCTTTTATATCTCATTTAATCCTCTAGAAAATCCTAATGAGGGAGAAACAGTTATTCCCATTTTACAGATGGAAACTGAGGCTCACAGAAGTTAAATACTTGTCCAAGGCTACACTGCAAGTGAGTAATGGACCAGGATGCTACTGCAGGTCCATCTTACATCAAAGCCCACACTGCCCAAGCATCCATCCAGCAGCTATGAGGGAGCAGGTTCAAATCTGATTTTTGAAGAAAAATAAATCTGATCTCTACCATCCATTCCTTTCCTGAGCTTTGGTTTCTTATCTGGAAAGTGAAGACTTTCAGAGTTGTTGTGAAATTTAGAATAATGCATGTAAAGGACCTGGCACATTGTAGTTCTCTGATAAATGGTAGCTAATAGTGTTATTCCAGGCAAAGATTGTGAATGCTGGGAAATCTGAAGGGTCCAGGGTGTTTGGCTGTGGTAGATTTACTCCTCAGGGGAGGGTGATAGTGGCGAAGTCAGAAAGGGCAAACTGTGAAGTGTCTAGAATACCAAGGACCAAATGATTCGGACTTGGTACAGAATACGGTGGGAGGCACCAATGGCCTTTAAATGGGGCAGTGCCTGCCAGGTGCCAAGCACCGGACTAGGTTCTGAGGATGTGGGCACTAGCTAGTGTCCCAGGTTCTTATCTATACAGTAGGGACTAGGCATAGACCTATAGACACATAATTACTTCCTGAGAGGTGTCCTCCCAGGAAAAGCCCCAGAGGCTCTGTGCTGCGTGTGTCCCGACTCAGCCTGGGTCAGAGAAGGCCTCACTAAGAAAGCACTGTGTATACCGAGCCTCAAGGAGGAGTGGGAGGCAGCAGAAGGAGCGTGGGGCAGCATCCAGAAGGAGCTGGGTGCACGGCGGCCTGGAGGGAGGCCTGCGTGTGACGGAAGGAAGTGAGGGGGTGGCCAGCTGGACCGGGAAGTGGCAGGGGAGATCTGTGTTTGGAAAGATCTTTAGAGGCACTGTGGGGACAGACCCGAAGGAAAGAGGCCAGAAAAGAGAGCACAGAGGCATAGGCTGGCCCTTAGGCAGGGGAAGTTTGCGGGGGTGGAAGAAGGGAGACTTTTTGGAGGTGTCAGTCTGGAAAGCTGGGAAGTTGAGACCAGTGGGGTCCTGGAGTCCGGAACGCAGAGACCCAGCCTATCCGTCCCATGGGCCAAGCACAAGGTGCTCTGTACATTTAGCACGACAATCCTCCTTCGCCTCGCCTCAGGAGCTCCTGCACGTGGCAGCTGCCGCCCTCAGCCCAGCAGAGCTCAGGCTGTCCCTACCCGTCGGCAGATGCTCATTTGCATTCGTTTGCATAATGTTCCCGCCCCTTGGGCCCCCAGCTGCCTCAACGTGGCCCTGCGCCCCCTGCGGGCCACAGAGGGCAACGCGGTCCAGTGCCACCCCTCGGCCTGGGGCCCCCCAGTCAGCCACCGAGGGCGGGTTGCGAAGGGCCTGGGTGATTCTGAGGAGTGGCGCTAGCTCGAAACCCACAAACCTGTGTCCCAGGTGCAAGCGCTGAAGCCCAGCGCTCTAGGCCCTTGGCCATCTGGGCCTCGAAGTCCTCCAACCTCCCTTCTGATTCCCAAACCCTCCAGTTCATGGCGCCTGTTCGGAGCTTTCACGCAGCGTTACCTTTGTGCATGCAGCTCCCTCAGCTAGCAATTCCTTCCCCACCTAGCCCTCCAAGGACCTCGGCTAGGGCCTGCTCCAATAGCTCCCTCTTCTGGAAAGCCTCCCCCGGGCCCCCTGCTCTCTAAGCCCTCGGGACCCCCTCCACCTCGCCCGGTCAGGCAGGAGCACCCCAGGAACGTTCCGAGTCTGGGGATGGGAACTCTTCTCACTCCCTGCTTTCCCTCCCGACCCCCAGGCCATTTACAAGATGGTTTCGTCCGTGATGAAGATGCCGGAGGACGAGTCGACCCCGGAAAAGAGGACTGAGAAGATCTTCCGCCAGATGGACACCAACAACGACGGTGAGGGGGCAGGGACGGGGCAGGGCGGTCGGGCGGCGCCCCCTCCTTCCCTCTGCGCTCCACCTCCCCGCTCCCCGCGGCCGCTGTCCCTCATCACAGACCCCCTCGTCCCGCAGGCAAGTTGTCCCTGGAGGAGTTCATCCGTGGGGCAAAGAGCGACCCGTCCATCGTGCGCCTGCTGCAGTGCGATCCCAGCAGCGCCTCCCAGTTCTGAGGAGAGGAGCCAGACTCCCTCATCCCTGCCTTCACCGGTCCCACCTGGCTCTCAGCTTCCTCTCCCTTGTGTCTATCCAGGCTGGGGGCCAGACTGGGGGCCCGCCCCCGCGGGTCTGCACTGTGGGGGCCTCTGGAGCAGGGACCCTGTAAGGAAGGCGCCCGAAAGCAAGCTGGTAGCATTCCCCTTCGGCAGTGGCAGAGACAGGCTCCGGCCTGTCTGCCCCTCAGAGTCACGCAGCCATCTCCCACCCACCCACAGCCCTGAGGCCAGACCCCTCCCCAGCTGCCGCAGAAGGCTCGCCTCTTGTCCGGCTCAGCCTGGGGGGCAGTGGAGAGTCACGCTCAGGTGACTTGAGCCAGTCTTTTCACTTGGAGGGGAGAGGACGATTCCAGGGCTGTGGGGGTTTGAGAAAGGAGCTTCCTTGAGCCCCCCTTCCCTGCAGAAGGCCCCCACCCTGCCTGCCCCAGCTCTGGCTGGCCTGGAGGCCGTGACACAAATGGAAACTGCCCGGGATCCCAGCTGCCGGCCATGGGTCCTGTGAACCTGCCTGCCTTTTGCACTCAGATGGACACAGCCAGCTGCACAGACCACGGATTTACTCCTCTGTATTGGCCTCTCTCTCTCTCTCTCTCACACACACACACACACACACACACACACACAAACATGCAGAGCCTCTCTACAGCGTCCTGTGTGGGAAAGAAGTGCAGGCCCCTGGCCGAGCCCCATCCCCACCCTGCATGCAGCCACATGGAGCATCTTTGTTCTTTTTAATAACTTCTGAATAAAGTTTCGTTTCAGTGCAGTGGGCTAGGTGGCTGGGGCCGGGAGTTGAAACCCCACTCCTGGGTCCCCAAGGTCCATTGAGCCCTCTTGGGCTGGCTCCAGGGATTCTGGGGCCATCCGGGCACCAGTTGAAGTGCAGGCTTGGTTGCAGGCCCAGCAGCCATGGCCCTGGATGAGGCATCGCTCTCAGAGGGTCAGCGGCACAGAGCTGGTGCAGCTGATCAGGTCGTGGCCCTCCACAGGCTCTGGGCTCTCCTGCATCTGTGGACACACAGCAGGCTGCTGCCACTGGGTCTGGGCTGGGTCTCCTTCAGGACACTCTGGGAATGGGGTAAAGGGTGGGGAGGGGTCACTACCCCCAGGGCAAGAGCCAGACCAGACCCCTGGAGCATCCCTCCATGCCTTTCCTTTTAGTTCTGGGGAGATTGGGCCTCATACAGGCGGGTAGTGCAGACCAACCTGGGCTCTCCAGCAAGGACTCCCAGGTAATGGGGAGTCAGGACTGTGGCAGGGACTTACGGTGTGGTGGCTGCTTTTCCCCCACCAGGGCCTCAGTTCCAGCACCTGGTGGGCAAGCTGGATGCAGCGCACGGCAAACACACTCTCCGTTACACACAGCACGAGTGAGATGCCCCAAAGGCACAGGCTGGAGCTCTGCAGGGCACAGGGGGCAGAGATGGAGACCTGGGGCTGGGGCTGGAGGCAGGACTCCCCAGGCCCTCCCCACTCCAAGAGCTGTGGTCCCCCCATCCCAGGCTGAGGGACTCACATAAACGCGTGTGGGGTCAAAAGGGCAGTCGGGCGTGAGCGCCAGCAGGTCAGGGTTCCCAAAAGTGCAGACAGCTAGCAGTGCCCGGCCCTGGGTGGCAAAGGTCACTGCGATCGAGGCCAAGAGGCCAAGTGCACAGGTCAGAGAGAGAAGAGCACAGGCCACACCGGAGCTAAACACTGTCCAGCGCTGGATAAGAGAGGCCACCGGTCAGTGAATGTCAGGCTTGACCCTGGGGCCACTCCAGCCTCCCTGATGGTCAACTGTACCTCCCCACGCCCTTAAGTCCAGGCCCAGGGTGGTGGCTGGTGCCCTAACTTTACAGCCCCACCCCAGAAAGTGCCACATACCAGAGCGGTGCTGGGGAGGTAGCGTGACAACACGATGGCTGCAATGCCAGAGGAGATGACCTGTGGGGGAGGCTCGGTCAACTCTGACCCCCGTGCTGGAGCACAGCAGGGGTCAGGATCACCCTCGGATAGACTCCTCCAATGCCACCTTTCCCCACCCTCAGCGTAGGCCTCGTTACCTCCATCTGTGCAGAGGCATTGCCCCTTCAGGGTCCAGCCTTGAGCATTGTTTCTAAAACACAGTCATTCCTTGCCTGCAATCTTCCATGACTCCTCACTGCCTACAGCTGAGTTTGGAACAGGGAATCTGTGTATGCCAGGTCTGCAGGGTCATGCTGGGGTATATAGGATACATGTGACATACCTCCTTGAAATGGAAAAGACTGGAAAAAACTAAGGAGCTCAAGTGGCAGGGAGCTAAAACCAAAGTTATTATATTAAAATAACCAAGGGAACTTTATGGAATAGAATTCAAAATCCCTAGGAGACTTGAAGTTATTCCAGGTTCTCAGTGAGCTGGGGCCACTCCTATGGGCTGCTCTGCCCTCTGGGCCACTGTCCTTCCTCATTGCCCTCACATGGACATCTGTGTGGAGCCTGCTTCTGATGCTGCTGGGAACACCCTCCCTGCTCCTTCTCTGTGAAAACCCTGCCCTCGGTCCCAAGACACAGGACCCCTGGGGCACTGGCCAGTCTCCTCCTCAGGTTCTCTTGCTTTAACAGGTGTGACATCACAGGGCTCCAGCAACAGCTGGACAGCCACCTCAGTGCTTCAACCTCTCTGGGCTAAGCCTTCCCCTGCAGGATGAGCTGGCTTTTAAAGCCTCAGACCTAAACAGGTGCAAATAGGTTTGGCTTCTTTGTATCAGTAGGAGGTTGGTATATCCAGTCTTGGTTTCCTCCTTTGTGAAGTGTTGCCAGGAGAGTTTACTCGCCCTGAGTAAAAGAGGGTGAAGGTGAAGCAGTCCAGCCCAGAGCCCATCCCTTTGGCCTTCTCGAACCTGGGCTCACTGCCTTCCCTGCCTTCCTCGTGCAGCTGCTAGGAGAAACAAACAACCATGACACCAAGGCCACTGCAGGCACCTGCATGGCCCTGTGCCACTGGTGGATCCGCTCCTCCTTGTATGGCCGGGAGGCAGTAGGCCTCTGAGCTTCGCTTTGCAGGCAGAGACAGGCATGGAGAAGCCTGTAGAGGAGGCACAGATGGAACTCAGACACTGATGTGTCCCCCAAGGTTGTGGCCGCCTCTTCGACAGTCAGGAAAGGACTTTGTAAATCTGTGAATGCCAGGCCCCTTCATTTCTCTGGTTATCAAACGGGCTCACAGCCAAGCAGAACATGGCTACCATTTATTGAGCAGTTGCTATAGAACAGGTGTAATGCTAAGCTCCTGCCGGCTGGTTTTCTGAGTATCTCTAGAACAGATCTTAGCCATTCCCACCTCCACACCTTTGCACGTGCCATACTCCATGCACAGAATGCCAGCCCAGCTCCCTTCCTAACTGCAAGCCCAAGTACACCACAATTACTAATTGGGTTAATAATTGCAGCCCATCTGTGAACTCCTACTCATCCATCAATACCCAGCTCAGAGACTCTGTGAACTCCTCCCGGACCTTCCCAAGCTGCCCTGATGTTCCTTCCTTCTGTCCAAGGGTGCCTTGAGTATTTTTCTACAGCAATAATGACCCCAACTCACAGCAGTGCTCGCTAACCATGTGCTAAACACCTCAGTGGGTGATCTCATCAGGACTTGCCAGGACCCTCCGAGGTGGCATTCTTACCATCCTCATTTCATAGATGGGAGACTGAGGCCAAGGGTTGGTAAGTGGTGTCGCAGGGGTTGGTGCTTGGAGCTCCCTGCTAACCCACCCAAGTGCTGGTGGGAACTCAAAGACCTTTCAAGCCCCTCCTCCCGCCAGCCACCCTCCTAGGCTGGCCGTACCACAATGGCAGAAGTGACGGACACGATGTTGACCACACAGTACTGCAGAGCCACCGCATCATGGGGAGCAGTCACATAGCGCAGCACGGTGCCATGGAGGATGGCAGCTGCAATGAAGCTCACGTGGCCCAGTACCACCAGCACTAGGCCTGTCTTCATTAGCACTTTCTGGAAGTCATCCACACTCACACCACCTGTGGGGAGAGCCATGTCAGAGCCAGGGCAGGGTCAGCCTGCTCAGCTCTGGGGAGCAATGGACACTGGGTCCCATTTCTAGATGACCTGGGGCCAGTAACTTGTCTTCTCTGAGTCTGTTTCTTCCTCCTTTGTGAGCGTCTTTGGGACTCTGAGGATGGAAAAGCACAGAGGTGGTAATAAGAAGTAGTTGCCCTTGTTAGTGCTCAAGGTCATGTGCAGCAGGGGTCTAGCTCAGGTCTCTAGCTCCAGAATCCATGACCCTTTCACAGTCAGTCTCCCCATTCATTTATCGATCCATCCATCCATTCATTCATGTGTTCATTACACGAATGTTCATTGAGTACCTCCTCTGAGCCAAGCAAGCCCTGAGGTACCAGGGTGAGCTTGACAGTCGCTGTCAAGTCCCCAAGGAGCCCACGGCCCATTGGGCAGGGATCAGGGCCATTTTGGTATTCAGTTTGGTAGATAGGACCTAGCACACACCAGGTACTCAACTTAGTTGCAGAACTGAACTGTCTAGAGTCTGGTGACTCAGGGCAACTCACTCAGGCCCCTGAGTCTCCATTTGCCCACCTGTAAAATGGGAAGAAGAACCTGTGTCTCATGGGGAAGGAGGTCCATGAAGTGGATGAGAAAGTAGGTCAAATTCTGGGGGAATGTGGCAAAGCAAGCTTCTAGTGCAGGGGGCATTAAGTGGGGCTGAGACAGTGGGGAAGGCTGGGATGGAAGGCAAATTCGAAGTGGCCCTTGTCATCCTGTCCCAGGGACAGGGAGTCCCCCTCCTCAGGCAGACAGGCTGTTCCAGAGCTGCTCTCTGCAATTCCACAACAGGTCCTGGCCCTGCCCTCAAGGACACACACACTGTGCTGGACCCTGGCCTGCCACTCCCTCACTCAGGCAGCTGCATGGGACTGGAAGATGTTGGCCCAGCCAGAGCTGCATGGCCCCTCTTCCTCAAACTGCCTTCAAGGAATCTGACTTTGAGTCCTGTCCTAGGCTTCGGTCTCCCTACCTGTGACAGAGAGGGTTGAACAAATTTTTTACATGTAGAGGGCATGGCAGCTAAAATTTAAAAACCAGAAAGAAAGAAAAAAAGAAGGAAAAGAAAAGAAAGACGAAATGGAGAAAAGCAATCACTAGACTGGATGTGCTCAGGGACCCTGTGCCAAGAGGCAATCCCAGGAGGCAGGGAGGCAGGGGGCCACTGAGTCACAGATGCTCTTTGCGACCTGGCACCAGCTCCTCCCCTCCCTGGTCCCAGATTCCCCAGGTATAAAACAGGCAGGGGGCTGGGGGTGTGGCTCAGTGGTGGAGCAGCTTTGTGAGGCCCTGGGTTCCAGGGCCTCTGGCACCACAAACAAAACAAAACAAGACAAAAAGCAGGTAAGGGCTGGGCTAGCTGGGCTCAAGACACCACTGAGGCTGGCAGGGCCCTCTGGGCTGGACCAAGTGGAGAAAGAGGGCAGGTGATGGGCTGGACAGGCACAGTGGAACTGGAGTGGCCCAAGCCAAACAGGAAGGGGCATGGCCCTTCGTTCTCCCTCCACCCACCTACTTGGCAACCTAGCAGCTGAGGTCTGGGCTGGATAACAGGAGCATCCCCGGCCTAAGAGTCTGTCAAACAGGAGGCTCAGTGGCAGCTTGGGGGCAGTTCCTGGCTTTATTTCCAGCTCAGATTCTGGGAGCTTTTAGTACTGTGGATGGCACAGTGCTTAGCACTTTACTCTCAGGAGATAACTTCATCCTGGTAAATAAGTGCTAGGTGGTGGGTGCTACGATCACCATTTACAGATAAGGAAACTGAGGCCCACAGATCTCTTGGCCAAAGAGTGAGGACTCCAAGAATAGCATCATGGTGCCCCAGGAGTTGGGAGAGGGAGGCAAACCAGTCTGTGTCCTGATCCAATTCACCGCGGCCCTTCCCTCGGAAGTGGGAGCCTTTGGCAAGGCTGAGGGGCTTTGGCCCTGGGCCCTGGTCCCCCTGCCCTCTGCTCCCACTCTGGTGACAGCTCTCTCCAGCACGTCATGTCCCACCTGGGGGTCTTGCCCCTCAGCAAGAAAGTGGAGCCATACCAAGAAGCTCCCCGGCAGCCCTCCTCCCTCCATCTCACTGCTGGGGAAACTAAGGCCGGGAGAGGAAAGTGACCCGCCCGAGGCCAGGAAGTGACTTAGAGGAGGAGCAGGCGGCCCGGACCTCGGGTCCGCTCCCGCTGTAGCGCTGCTTCCCCCAGGAGGCTCTGGGCCTCAGTGCCGCCCCGCAGCTCACCGAGGCGCGCACACATGTCGCTCCCGCGCGGGCGGCCGCGGCCGGCGTCAGTTAGATCCTTGAGGCTGCCGGCCCTCCGGGGACTCCGCGCCCATTCTCGTGGCCCGTCGTCTGCGCGCCCACTGCCCGCTCGGGCAGACTCTGCGGCCCGGCCCGCCTCCCTTCCCGGCACCCCCCGGCGCCCAGCCTCCTACGCCCGGGGCGCGCAGCGGCCGGTCGGACCGGCTGGGCAGCCTTGGCCCGAGCGATGGGCTGAGTCACGGCGCCGCCCCTCCCCGCGCTCCGGCCCACCCTGCTGCTGTTTGCCCATTTGACGGATGGAAACTGAGGCTCGGAGGAGTTGGGATCGCCTGGGCCAGGGAACAAGACAGGGCTGAGCTTGGTGGGCAGCTGGGTGGAGAAGCCCCCAGGAGGAAGCCTGAGAACGGGAAGGGGCAGCTGTGGGTGGTGAAAGAGCGCTGCCTGCGGGACCGGGGTCTGTCCTTGACTGCTGTGTGTCCTCAGCCAGACGCTTTCCCTCCCTGGCCTGGCCTTCCTTTTACTGGGCTAAGGACATACCTTGGCCGGCTGGCCTTGTCTTCTGCCCTGAGCAGGGTGCTTTACCCCTCTGTCTTGGGCCAGTCTCTGTTCCCTTCTTGGAAAATCAGGCTGAATTCCTGTCCCTCAAGGTCATGTGAAACAAGATGAGACACAGAAGATTAGAAACTGCCATGGAAATTCCTAGAGTGTCTTCACGGACAGTGTAGGCCCAGCAGGATGCATGGTAGGGAGCTGAGCTGAGCCCCTTTAATGTGCCAGGATGAGCAGCGCAGCCCTTTGCTCCTCCTCAGCATCCTCGCCTAGGAGATACTGCTCCAGCCATCACCTAAGACCACCCAGGTAGAAGTGGTACAGTAAGCAAGAACCTGGATTCCCAGCCAAGTCTTGGTGCCCAAATGATCACTTCAACATGGCCTCTTGGGGGCCGGGGATTTAGCTCAGTGGTTTCACTGCCTGCTTCGAAAGCGCAAGGACCCAAGTTCAATCCCCATTACCAAAGAAAAACAAAAAACCCCTCCAAAAACAAAAAACGGCCTCTTGGTGGCTGCCTCCCTGGTCTTTGGAATCCACTTCGGGGAGGTACTGACTGCCTTCCCAGACTGCACCCCTGTCCCAGGGTCAGTGGCCTTGAAGCCAGGGGCTGGCCCAATATCTCCAGGTTCTCAGACCCAGCCCGCCACACAGGTGTCCAGTGAATGTGTGCTTTCTACACGCCCATAGTGACATCTGCTGTGTGCCTGTTGAGTGAGACTAGCATGCCTGGAGCAGCACATGGAGCTTCCGGAGTTTGGAAAAGACCTACACACTGGGGAGGGAGGGGAGCCCCCAGATGTCAGTGACCGCCACAGTCATGAAGGCCAGTCTGGTAACCCCTCAGCAGACAGGCTTCCTGCCATCTGCTATCCAGAGGGGACAGTGTGCAGTGGGTGCAGTTTGGGAGACTTGTCAGGTAGGTGGAAGGGGAGATTCAGGCTGGTGCCTCCTTGGCTGGCACTTTAAAGCTGGTGTCCATGGGGACAGGCAGTACTTTTCCATATTGTAAATGGTCACACACTTGTAATTATGGCCCAGCAGCTGCATTTCCAGGTCTTTATCTTACACAGTGAAGATTGCACAGAGATGAGCTTTACAGACAGTAGAGCTGTTCCCAACTTCAATCAACAGAACCAGAGCAATAACCAAGGTGGTGCAGGTCTGCAGGAGGGAAAGGGAAGGATTTGCTTTTTGTTTTACATGTGGCTGTAGTGTTGGAGTCTTGCAAGGAACATTTACTCATATCTTGCTTTTGTTAAAAAGGCGGAACGACTCCCTCACCACCGCCTTGTCCCCTTCACCATCAGCTATCTGAGGGCACAGCCACCTCCCAGGGGCTGCGTGGAGAGCGTGTGGGCCACCGAAAAGCTGACACCAAGCTCAGGCCTGCATGTGCGCATAGTTTCTCACCAGTTCGTGTCAGGCATCCCCTTGACTCCAACCTGGGACCTCCTGGAATTGGGCTGGCTGCTGGATCTCTTAATGCCTTTGCTTCAAGATGCTGAATCTCTCTTTCTGTCCCTGGAACAGCACCAAGAGTTAAAGATAATCACCCCCTATCACAGATAAGAACATTGAGGTCCAGAAAGGGAAAGGAGTTTTCCACAATCACAGTATTTGTCAGTGGTGGAGCTAAGACTTGAACCAGGCCCGTCTGAGGGGGAAGGCAGCTCCTGAGTTCTGAGTGTGTGGTGAAGGGAGGTGAGAAGAGCCACGACCTTTGTCCAAATAGTGCCTGTTCTCTGGGGCCTCTGAGGCAGAAAAACTGACCCACCTGCTTCCCTCCAGCCAATTATTTGCTGGCCATCAGCCAACGTGAAGTTATAGCCACTTCTTGTCCTTATTGCTATGGTAGGGACCAAAGTTCATCAGTCCCCGTCATCCCACACACTGCCCCACCTCCGCACAATGGCTTGAGGAATTCCTCTAGAAATAACTCCAGGCCATATGTCTAGTTCCTTGTCTTCCCTAATGCACTGTGACATTTGGGCAGCTCCCTGGCATTCCCCAGGCCTCAGTTTCCCTATCTATCTTATGGGGATAATTGTTTTCCAGGGTTGCTGGGTTTCTGAGGTGTTAATGGTTTGAGAGATGTGAAAGTGGGCTCAAAACTTGCCAGAGAAATACAAGAGTAATTCCCTTGTTTCCTTGAATGTTTAATGAGCAGGTGTGGCCCAGTGTGCTTAAGCCCGGAGTTGGGTCTTTCCAGGGCACAGCTTTCCCCATCTCCCATGATCTGCTCAGGCTTCCAGTCCCTGTACAACTCCTCCCTATTTTAAAAAGGTTCCCACATCCTCAGTGTAAGAAGAGCTACTCCATGTGGATGCCACTGTCACACACATGCACCAGGTTGTTTTCTGTTATGTATGCACATGGACCAAAAGCTAAAACCAACTGGCCATGCTTCTCTGAGAGAAGAGGGGGGGTTAAAGGGTGCTTTAACTATGGCCCAAAGCCTTCGCTTTTAGTTTTTTAAAAAGCAAATGTGAATTGTTTACAACTGTAAATTTTGGATGGGATCGATAGGGATATTTGTTGCATTTTCTTTTATATTTCTAAAAAAAAGCTCCTTGTAGAAAACTTGGGGGGAAATACAGGAAAGCATAAAGAAGAAATCAGAACTACCCATAATCCTGTGTCCTTTCACAGATAAGCACCACTCACGTGGTGGAGTGTGTGTGTGTGTGTGTGTGCGCGTGCCCGCGCCTGTGTTCTAGGTGCACCTCTTGTTTCCTCTTCCTTCTCCAAGACTTCTGCCACGTGGCTCTACTCTGTTGCCCCTCCTTATCACCTTCATCTTCACTGTCCCTGTTCCCTTTCTTCATCCATCCAGGGCTTGCATTTTCATTCTAATATTCTGCTCATACGCACCTTCCTGACCTCCTCAGCTGCCTCCCTCAGGACTCCTGCCACCCCTTCGGGGGCATGTCCCGAGTGCCCCCTGGAGCCCCAGCCCGAGCATGGCACAGAGGCCTCTGGCAGCCCCGTCCACCGGCCCCTTCCGGTCTTCCTCGTTTTGGCAGCTCCTAGCCTCAGCACCACCACACTTCAATCAAGGCTGGCGGGTCTGAAGCCCAGCTCATTTGTTCCAGTGCGATGGGACGTGTAGGCGGTCTTGGGCTTGGGTGAGGATGGTGGCTGCAGATCTGGAGAGCTGAAGGGAGAACTGAGGCATGTGGTTAGAATACATGTTAAAGTTAAAATTGGAAAAGCGCCTTCCCAAACTCTTCAGCCCCTTACTCCTCCAGCTCCTCCTCCAGCTCCACAAGGGCCCTAAGCCCCACTCTATCCCTCCTCTCTCTTTCATCAGTTTCTCCCTCAGCCTACAACACACACAAGTCTCTGGAACCCTGCAGAGCAAGACCTTCCCCGGCCTGTTTGCATTTCTAACTACTGCTTTTTCATCTCCTTCCCCCTCCAAATTTCCAAAATGAGTTTATCTGTGTTTACCTTTCCAGCTCCCACTTCCTGCTCAGTCTGCAGCAATGTGGCTTCATCCTCCACTAGAAGAGTCCTTGTCCGGGTCACCGGTGACTCCTAACTTTGTTGAACCCAATGGCAGTTTGGTCCCTGACTCACCACATCAGCCATACCTCTGGGCTTCCACGGTGCATCTCTCCCTGGGCTCCCCCACCCTCCCATGTGGACTTTTTGTTTTCACCTCAACCTTTGAGTATTCTTTTCTCTGCATCCTTTCTGCTTCCTTTATTGTTGATTCTTGCACTTCCCTTTTGATTTTCAAATCATCCACTCCACGCCAGGCAGCTACGACACCAACACCCAATTCCCTGCCTTCCCTTTGGTGCCCCATGTGTACCTCCAACAGGAACCACCTGACTGGTGGGTATCTTTCCCTGTCCTGTCCTTCTGTCTCAGTTGGTGGTATCATTTGGGAGCCAAGCTAAATGCCTGGGAGTCATTCTTTACACTTTCCTCTCCTTCCACATAAAGTCAGCTCCCAAGCCCTGCCAGTCTGTGGCACAGGTATTTCTGTAACAAGGCCCTTCCTCTAGGTCTCTTTACCACTGTGCTCATTCGGGTAGCACAGCTTGGCCTCTAATCATTTCCCACTCTACTGAGTAATCATTTTACAATATAGAATTATATCATGTCATATTCCCCTGCTTAAAGCCAGTAACATACAGAACATTAAAGATGACTTAGAGAAATGGAAAGACAGCCAGGGTTCATAGATTGGAAGACTTAATACTGATAGGTGGCCAGTCTCCTCAGATTAATCCACAGATTCAAGATAATCTCTATCAAATTCAAGCTACATTTTTTTTTTTTTTGCAGAAATTAATAAACTGAGCAGGACATTGTGGTAGATGCCTGTAGTCCTTGCTACTTAGGAAGCTGAGGCATGAGGATCATGAATTTGGGGCTAACCTGGGCTGCTTGGCAAGACCCTATCTCAAAAATAAAATAAAAAGGGCTGGGGGTACAGCCTAGTGGTAGAGCAGTTGAGCTCTGGATTCCTAGCAGTCGGGGAGAAAGAGAGAGAGAGAGAGAGAGAGAGAGACAGAGAGAGAGAGAGACAGAGATTGGTAAACTGATTCTAAAATTCGTATGGAACAGAGCATGGTGGTGCATGCCTGTAATTCCAGTACTTGGGAGGCTGAGGCAGGAGGATCCTCATGAATTTGAGGCCAGCCTGGGCTACATAGTGAGTTCAAGGCCAGCCTGAACTACATAGTGAGACCTTGTCTAAGAAAAACAAAAAATAGGGCCGGGGATTTAGCTCAGTGGTTTCGAGGCCTGCTGCGCAAGCGCAAGGACCCAAGTTTGATCCCCGGTACCAAAAAAAAAAAAAAATCAGAAAAAAACAAAAAACAGGGCCAGGGATTTAGCTCAGTGGCACCGGACCTGCCTTGGAAGCACAAGGTCCTGAGTTAGATCCCAGTACAAAAATAAATAAATAAATAAACAACAACAACAAAACACCCCCCCCCCAATAAAATAGATAAATAAAATAAAATTCATACAAAAATGCAAGAAATCCAGTGTAGCCAAAACAATTTTGGGAAAGAAAAACAAAATTGAAAGACCAAACTTTCCAATTTCAATTTATACAAAATTAATCATTGAGCTGGGTGTGATGACACACATCTGTAATCCCATCACTCTGAGAGACTAAGGCAGGAAGATCACAAGTTTGAGCCCAGTCTGGGCAATTTATCAACTTAGCAAGACCCAGTCTCAAAATTGAAAAATAAAAATAAAAAAGGGCTCAATGCAGCAGCCCTACATTCAAACCCCATTACCATACACTCAAAGTAACCAAGACAATGTACCTAAAGATAACATGTAGATCAGTGATAGAATTGGAAGTCCAAAAATAAAGAAACAAGAAATAAATAAGAAAATTTAAAATATATGTATATGGCCAATAAATTTTCAACAAAGGTACCAACATGATTCAAGAGAATAAATAGTCTTTTAACAATGCAGCTGGGACAACTGGATATCCACAGGTAAAAGGACTCTTACTCTGAACCATGTAGAAAAAGGTGTTTTCATTTTTATATTTATTAAAGAAATTTTTTTAGGGCCGGGGGTTTAGCTCAGTGGTTTCGCTGCCTGCTGCGCAAGCACAAGGACCTGAGTTCTATCCTCAGTACCAAAAAAAAAAAATTTTTTTTTATAAGACAAAGTCTTGCTAAATTGCTACATTGCCCGGACTGGGCTTGAACTTGTGGTCCTCCTGCCTCAGCCTCCCAGAGTGCTGGGATGACAGGCGTGCACCATCATGCCCAGCTGGTGGGCATTTTTTACACCAGATTTTCCTGGGATAAGACACACTGCTCTTCCTTCTCTTTTCCCCCAACATATCAAAGTGTTCTCCAACTTGGATCTTGGCTCTTGCTGTTCCCTCTGCTGGGAGCACTCTCTTCCCAGTGTTCCATGAAGCCCTCTTCATCACAGAGGCTAACTCAATGCTGGTCGGTAGAGCTTTCTTTGACACTCGAAATGTTTGTTCTGTATCTGCACTGTCCGATGTGAAGTCACATATGGTCACTGAACACTTGAAATGTAGCTAGGGTGACTCAGACATGGATTTATCTAATTAAAATTAAGTTTTAAATAGGCACAGGAGTAGATTGGATTGTATACTGAACAATGAAGGTCAATTAATCCCAATCCACTCTCTATTAAATTTCCCGGTTTTGTATTCTCCAGGGCCCTTTTCTCTAGGTGAAATAATCTTGTTCATTTGCTAATTTTCTGCTCCTATCTGTAAGAACTTTGGTTCAATGAGAGCAGAGGCCTTAAGAAGCTTGTATATAGTTTATATCACTCAGGTCTCAGCCTCGATAACATCGGGGTGTGGCGGGCACCTGGTGAGTATAATCGATGAGCCAAGCTTTCTGTCAGCTGTTCGTGTGTGAGCTATGAGCCCCTGCAGGACCTTTGCAGAGGTTCTGTGTAGTCAAAACTTATGCTCTTTTTTCTCAAAATTATTTTTATGGTAATACTAAGATCTTATTTTGTCTTTTTGATGGTGTGAAAATGATGGTGGGTAGAACTATCAGCCATTCGTATTAAAGAGCAAGGCAGCACCGCCAAATTACACCAATAGTTGTTTTCTTCCCTGCCATGCACTCATAATAAAAGAATTACAGAAATTTTATTTATGAATGACTTACTGAAACAGTGAAAAAGTATTAAATCTACCCTTTACTGTATCGGTTTTTTCTTTTTGAGATGGGGTCTTACTATGTTGGCCATGTTGGCCTCAAACTCCTGGCTTAAGCAGTCCTCCTGGCTGAGGCTCTGAGTAACTTGTTTCACTATATCTGGCTGCCTCTTTAAGTGTTTTTTAAAAAATAAATTTTATTTTATTTTACCCCATTCTTCTCCTCAAGCCTCCCTCCCCTCCCTACATACAAAAGCTGTTTCCATGTTTTCCTTCTATTTTCACTTTTTGTCTTGTCCCTTCCTTCCTTTCTCCCTCTCTCCTCCTTTGTTCCCCTTCCCATTTTAATGCTTTCTCCCCCCCCCCCCTTTTTTTTGGTACCAGGGATTGACTCAGGACCTTCTGCTTGCCAGGCAGGTGTGGTACTACTGAGCTCTATCCCAGGCCCTTTAAGTGTTTTGAATAGAAAGAGTCCTGCATGAATGAGCATATATGGGAATCTAGCTACTTTGTATTTTTATTTTTTGTGGTACTGGGGATCAGACCCAAGGGCTAGCACATGCTGGGTAAGCGCCCTACCACCCCTGAGCTACACCTCCAACCCAGCTGCCTTTCATTAAGTAGACATGAAAGAGACTTGCAAAAATGTAAACAATGTTATTTGTCTCACTAATTTATTTGAAGTATAGTTTTTATTTAAATATGTGTTATTTAACATTGAGTTTATGATTTTTAGATATTTTTAAATTCTTAATTTTAATTGCTAATATAGAAATATCAATAATGTAACCCAGAAAAACACATAAATAAGATCTCCAGTCATTTTTTTTTGTAGATCTCCAATGATCTTTTTTTTTGGTACTGGGGTTCGAACTCAGAATCTTATGCTTTCGAGGCAGGTGGTGGAACCACTGAGCTAAATCCCCAGCCACTCTCCGATGATTTTTAAGAGTTTAAAGTGTTCCTGAGACCAAAAAGTTTAGGAAACACTACTATAGGTAAATATTAATCAGTCCCACATGTTAGGTAAATTAGTCTCAAATACTTTGGTGGACTGGTGGAAGGAACATGAGATAATTATGTTTTTTTTAATTTTGTTTTTGTTTTGGTACTGGGCCTCAAACTCGGGTCCTTGTGCTTGCAAGGCAGGCGGCAGAACCACTGAGCTAAATCCCTGGCCCGTTTATGTTATTTTTTTAATGAGATAATTATGAATACACATCCCCTTTTGAAAAAGGAGGGAAGAGTATGTTTAGTGATGTGTTTCACAGCCTGTGGGTCCAGAACAACGGGGACTCCATGCTTCAGTAGAGTGAGGCCAGTCTCACTGTTCTGCCACGTTAGAGTGCACTGTGGCTGGGATGTAAAGACTTGGTCCTTGGGGTAAGAGTACCAGGAACTGCTGTGGACCTTTAAGAAGTGGAGCCAGTGGCTGGGGATGTAGCTCAGTGGCGCCCACCTACCTGCCTGGCAACTGCAAGGTCCTGAGTTCAATTCCTGATACCAGAAAAAAAAAAAAAGTAGAACCAAAGCTAAGCTCTCAGGGCTCAGGGTAGGTGAGGCAGGAAGATCAAAAGTTTGAGCCCAGCTTCAGCAACTTAGCCACATAAGATCTTGTTTCAGGCTGGAGATGTAGCTCAGTGGTGCTGCACCTGCCTGGCAAGCACAAGATCCTGAGTTTGATCTCTGGTACCAAAAGAAAAAAAAATCTTGTTTCAAAACAAAATATGAGAAAAAGAGCTAGGATATAGCTCAGTGTGTCCATGTGAAGGTCTTGGGTTCATACTCCAGTCCAAAAAAAAAAAAATGTGGGCCCAGTGGAGGTCCTTAGGTCACGGGGGCATGGCCCTGGATAGGACTGTGGGGCCTTGGTTTCTTGTTCTTTTTCTCCTCCAGGCTCAAACTGCAGTTGGTTGCTCTGCTTCACACTGCCACCATGATGTGCTGCCCTTTCCAGGACCCAACAAATCAAGCTGCCTGATCTTAGACTTGAAGCTCTCAGAATTATGTTAGCCAGCTTCCTGTTTCTATAACATCATGACAACTAGAGGCAATTAATTTATACAGAGAATGGGGTTATTTTGGCTTATTGTTTTGGAGGTTTCAGTTGAAGATCGGGAGGTCCTATCCCCCAGGCCTCTGGCCAGCATGCTGGATGGCAATGGCAGAGGGCGTATGGTGGAGCGCATAGCTCCCCTCAAGGCCTGGAAGCAAAAGAGAGAAGGAAGAAGCTATGCTCCTCAAGGCCATAGCTGCAATGACCTAGAACCTTTCACCAGACCCCACCTCTCAGAGCTTCTGCCACCTCCCCACAGCACATGGGGACCAAGCCTCAACACATGGACCTTTGAGGGACACATCCAACCTATAACAAGAACCCAGAGCTCAATAAACGTCTCTTTACTTCCTGAGTACACTGTGTCAGGCATTTCACTATAGTGATGGAAAACCAACTAATGCAGATGGCCAACCCTACTCACTGTAACTCTGTGGCCACATCTTACAAGGGTTTCGAGTGTTCCCCATTGGTTCTGTTTGGGACCAGGGTGTTGCCTTGGATGTTATTAATTAGTCACGGGGTTCCAAAACTGCTCCCCCCCTTTAATACTGGAGATTAAACCCAGGACCTTACCCATGCAAGTGGCCTCTCTCCATTTAAAAATTTTTTTTTCTGAGATAGTCTCACTAAATTGCCTAGACTGACCTCAAACTCATGATCCTCTTGCTTCAGCAGGGACTGCAGCCACTCATCACCACATCTAGCAAAACCATTTTCTTAAAAGAGTGGAAGTTTCTGACTTATTCACATTTAGGTAACACCAGGGTTAATAACCTAGTCAGAAAAATTGTGAATTATGATGTCTGAGTCTAGACTTTGATCTTGATGTGCCAGGAAAGGGAGGGGATCTAAGCAACATTAGCCTCCCAGCCTCCACTTGGGGCCTTCATCTTCACCTCTGCCTTAAGCAGCTGTGAAAATCAGGCTCAGAGGAGGCACAGCTGCCCCACTCTGAATGCCAGGCTGCATCCCGGGTGTAAGGTTCTTTACACTGTTGCCCTCTTAGTCAGGACAGGCAGGAAGAGCTTGGTGGAGGCTGGAGCTATGTCTTCTGCCTCCTTGGCTTTGCTCCTACTCACTTTAGCTTTGACCTAAAGAGATGAGCTTTTTTCAGTCCCACGAAAGCTGAGGCCACCACATTATTCATCCTGGATGGTGCCTGCAGGTGGTCTCTCCTAGCACAGCAGCAGGAGCAAAAGGTCCTCGGCCAGGCTGCCTGGATTCAAGTCACAGCTCTACCATTGTCTGGCTTCATAAGCTTGGGGTTTTATTCTTCAAATACAAAACAGGGAATAAAACAGTGTTCACTTCTGTAATAAATTATGTATAAAGCACTTAGAAGAATGTCTGGCACATAATGTCTCATTCGTGTTAGCTTTTATTTTTCACTATTCTCTTTGCAAAATTTGTCATTTTCTGGATACTGAATATCTGAGAAAACACCACGTTACCTCCTAATGTATTTCTACCAAGTCCTATAAAGCATGACTTCAGTTTCAGGGTGTGGCTGCATCCAAGGGCACCCAGTTGTGAGCATCAGGGTCTATCATTAGTGCTATGGTCTGGGTGAGTGTTCCCCAGAAGTCCATGTTTCCAAGGCTTGGTTCCCCAGGGCATTCTATTGAGAGGTGGTGAGGGCCAGGGATTTAGCTCAGTGATTCCACCACCTGCCTCACAAGTGCAAGGTCCCGAGTTCGATCCCCGGTACCAAAAAAACCCCACAAACTTTGCCGGGGGATTTAGCTCAGTGGTTTCGTCCCCTGCTGCACAAGCACAAGGACCCGAGTTAGATCCCCGGTACCAAAAAAAAAAAAGAGAGAGGTGATGAAACCTTTGAGATATGGGGCCTATGGGAGGTCCTAAGGTGATTGGGGGTGTCCTTGGAAGGGGATTGTGGGATTTTGGCCTGTTCTTTCTGCTTTCTTACTCACAATATAAGCAGTTTTGCTCTGCTGTTCTCCTGCTAAGATGTGCTGCCCTGCCTAGAGGCCCAAGTGATGGAGCAGGCCAATCTTGGACTGGAACCTCTAGGACCATGAGCCAAAGTAAACCTTTTCTCTTTGTAAGTTAATTATTTCAGTTTTTTCTGTGTAATGATGGAAAACTGACTAATACAACTAGCAACAACTCCACATGGTTATTAGCCAGACCTTGTTCAGTTACAGATGACAGAGTCCTAACTGAAACAGTTGGTAGAGGGAAGAAATGTGTCAGATGACACAGCTGAAAGTTCAGGTACTTTAGGATTGGTTAGATCCCAGCATTAAAATGAAGTCTTGCTTTCTCTCCATCTCTCTGCTCTGCTTTCCTCTGTGCTTTACTAGTAGGCAGTCTCTGTCCACATAGCGGCCTCAGGAAGATCCTTGCTTCATCTCCTCAGTTTAAGAATTCCCCAGAGAAAGCAGTCTCTATTCTCCTGGAATTTCAGAAAAGTTCAGATTTGCCCTTAATGTCGCCAGCCCTAGTTGTTTTTAGCCTTGTAACATCCCAGAGTGGTGTCACATGTGGCCTTGGAGGACTGAAACCTCACAGCAAAGGAGAAGAAGAAAGGACTGGTATTTATCAACCATCTGTTCTATGGATTTTATATATTCTGTCAACCAACTAAATCTTATGGTCTGTCACCCCTCCTCTCCTCCAAGCCGACAGGGGAGGGGATGCTCTGTAGATCCCTGATCAAATGCTCTGCAAGTATCCTTGATTACCTACGTTCTCAGGGACAAAGACTCATCAAATATCTTCCCCTCTTGTGCTGTCACTCTCCTCCCTCTTCTCACTATTTTTTCCTTCATCTCCAAACACATTTAAGTCTCTTCTACTAAAATAAAAGCTCCTCTTGCCAGTAAAGAGCTGGCCACCATCTCCACCTCCTCGCCTCCCACTCACTCCTCAGCAGAATGCAATCAATTTTCTATGCTCTTGTCTCCTGAAATTGCTGCCTGTGAAGTCACCAGTTACTTTCCATGTGACAAATCCATCCCTCACCTGCCCTGACCCGTCTGGTGTCAGCTGACCAGACTTGTTTTTGCAGCCCCAACCATGCCACTCCTTGGCTTCTGTTTTCCTCCCCTCTCTGGCTGCTCATCTCCCTGCCTTTGCTGGTTAAAGGCTGAGAAGAGAAAGCTGATTCTTCTCTCATTTGCACTTAGAATTTTCAGTGCCATTTTTCACAGGTGATTTCCCCAGCCTCACTGCCTGGCTTGCTATCTGTGGGTTATCAGTTTCTTTCTGTGCCCCAGCCAAGGGTCTGTGCTATGATTTAAATGTGTTCCCCAAAAAGCTTGCGTTGGAAATTTAATCTCCAGTGCAACAGTGTTGGGAACTGGGGCCTAATGGGAGGTGTTTAGGTCCTGTGGGCTCCACCTTCATGTGTGGATTAATGCTGATTATAAAAGATTGGAGGCTGCAGGTCTGAGATTATGCTTGAATCCAGTGCTTGCTCATGATCGTGCTGGCTTTCTCTTCTACCTACCAAAGGATGATATAGCAAGGAAGTCCCGCCAGATGTGGGCCCCTCAACCTTGGGACTTCGCAGTTTCCAGAACTGTGAGAAATAAATCTCTGTTCTTTATACATTTATCCAGTCTCCAGTATTGTGTTAAAGCAGAAACATATAGACTAAGCCTGCAACAGAGCAGCTGCCAGCAGCCAGTGAGTAGTGAATGAATGTCCTTAAAGGCAGGTGCCTGAGGGGTGGAAAGCAGGGAGCCGTACCCAGATCTGTGTCCAAATTGTGCCCACGGGTAGACCCCAAAGGGGGACTTAAGTGGCATCTCTGGTGCAGGATTGTCCTTCACCCTTGCTAATCATCCTTCTGATGACAACTCAGGCCTCACAACAAAACCACAGTGTCAGCTGCATTCGCACATTGTTGCTGTCCACCCACGAAGTCCTCTTTCTGTGCAGGAGACAGCGATGTCAGAGTGGGAAGAGTGTGATGTCTGGAATTACAGCGCTTGGTCTGTGACCTGCCTCTCTTTCAGTCTGGCTGTATAATCAGAACCAGTGGGGATATTTGTGAGCTTCTTCAGGTGTGTAAGAAAGGTCTAGGCTCAGATGCCTTTCCGTGATAGGGGCCACAGTAAGGACCCAGATGGAGCAAGGTTATCAGGGAAAGCTGTCAGCAGCCCAAGCAGGTCCCTGGAGCAGAGGAATAACAATAGACTTGTGTCTGGCACCATGGCCTCTGGGTTTGCCCTGGGATTTGTATCCCCCCTACCAGATAGTCCCACACAGGTGGTGGCTTCCATCACATCTAGCTTGTTAACACAGCATTTGGCCCAGTCAGCCACAGTAAGGTTGGCAGGGCTGGCCTTATTGCAGTTATGTGACCTAGATTGTGGTGACTTCATGAAATAAGATCAGTTTAGGTGTGCTGGGCTGATGGAGCTGTAGACACTCAGTTTTGTGGTTTTTGTCTTCCTCAATATGCCTCAGTTTTCGTTAAATGAGGGATAGGCTGATTTTAAAGGGCTCATTGTTTGCCCTAATCAAAGTATTTCTCCTGTAGTTATTGAGACTTCTAAACTAAGAAAGACTGAAGTCACAGGGACAAGGAATAAAAATTTTGAGTTATTAGGACTATTTGTAAGGCACTCCCTTGTCCCATTTACACTCCTTGGCTCCTAGCCCCACATAGTCTGTTGATGGGAAGAACAGTCCCACATCTTAGTCGTTTAGTTCAGAACTTCCATGGTGCCACAGGTGAGTCTTTACTAAGCCATCTGACTGCTCCATGAGGCCAGGTGCTTTGGGATGATCCCATGGATCTTAGCCCCGTGCCTCACCTGAGAGGCAGTGTTGTGTGAAATAACACATGATGAATGAAAGGCATTTAGTAAATTCATGGACAATAACAATGACAAGGGTGACAATAATCAACATAAAAAATAATGCTAGGTCTGGTGTTATGTGTTCATTTAATCCTCATGATCTCAAATGAAGAACATGAGATTGAGAGATTTATTTGTCCAGAGTCATAAGCTACTCCAATGGTGGAGATGGAATTCCAACCCAGGCATTCTGGCTCTGGAAACTACCATCTTAACAATCACTATCCTGCATTCTCTGTGATGGGAGTGATCTGATGTAATTCAACTGCTATCGAGTGGCCAGCTTATTCCCCCAGAGCATGGAGCAGAGTTTAGTAGTGAATACCAGCTTCTAAAGGAGAAAGCTATTGCTCAAAATGGCATGGCTTGATTCCAAAATCTTAAGCCTCTATGCTGGGTTTCTTTGTGGGAGGTTGTGACACCATGCTTATAGCATCCTCACCTACCAAAGGGTCTTCACACATCACTGGGTTGGTCTACTTGGTCATAAACCCTAAACCATGTATGCTGCAGCCTGTATCAGTTGGGGAGTGTTCCTTCTCTGGGCTCAAGCCTGGTAGCCTTCCTGGTTACTTGGTGAACAAGTCAGTGCAGCATAACCAGACGTTGTACGTGAGAATGTCTCAGTAGTGAGGGCTGTAAACCCGACCTTCACTTGAGATGGTACTGCCATGTACCAGACACTGCTCTGCATCCCTAAAAACTATTATAAAGTTAGAGGTTCCCTTAATTACCACAGAGATGATCTCCGATCCTCCAGAATATGTTTTACAAGGCATTTACAGGATAAACTGCTACTTCTTGCTTACTAGGCTTGGAAAGATGAATGGTGATGTTCTGAGAGATGTGTGGTAAAGTGCCTGCAGTGTAGATTTTAGCAGGGCTGGAGAAGCACTATTACCCAGATGTAGGACAGTGGGATACACTGCTGACCCCAATGGGGGTCTGCTTGTTTTCTGCTCTTTGGGATAGAGAAAACAGAATATTCCAGGGCCTGCTGGCTCCAGGGCAATAACACATACAAGTAGAGTCCTGCATGGGAGGTTAAATGTGGCTAAGATAGGAACTATCACTCTGGAATCTTGTCTTCGATGCACTAATAGCTGATTCCCTCATGCACCATTGCTTATGGTTTATGACTTTTGGTGGAAAAGAGTGGTTCCAGAGGTTTCCTTTGGAGTTTTTACAATAGCTTTCACTCTTGGGTAGGTGTGAAGATTCTACCAGTTGCCAAGTATATCTATTACAACTGTACCTACAGGCACTGGGGAATAACCAGAGCAGCTATGTGACATAGATCCAGGCCCAAACTCCCTTTTGTCACCTGATCTTCATTTAAGTGTTAGTTTGCTATGGCTATGACAAAGTAGCACAAGCTAGGGGGCTTAAACAATAGAAGTTGTCTCAGTTCTGGAAGTTCGAAGTCCTACATCAAGGTGTTATTGGGACATGGTTTCTTCTGAGGGGTGTAAGGGAGAATCCCTTCCATGTTTTTCCTGGTAATCTTTGGCCTCCCTTGGTTTCCCACCGACCTCGGGCTTCACTTGCCTGTAGTATTCAGCCTATGTGCATATTTCTGTCCAATTTTCCCCTTTTTATACCAACACCTATCATATTGGATTAAGGTTGTACCCTACTCTAGGATGACCTCATTCCACTCATGCTATTTCTGTATTTTTTTCTTTTTGGTACCGGGGATTGAACTCAGGATCTTGGGCTTGCAAGGCAGACGCGGTGCCACTGAGCTAAATCCCCAGCCCAATGTCAATTTTTTTTTTTTTTTGTACCGGGGATCAAACTCGGGTCCTTGCGCTTGCGGGGCAGGCAGTGGAACCACTGAGCTAAATCCCTGGCCCTCACTCATGCCATTTCAAAGATTACGTCTCTTAGGTTCATTCTCAGCCTAGGAAGGATATACACTCCAGCATTTTTTTTCAACAGAAGGAGGACAGTGACGTAGCTGAGTAGTAAACTGCTTGCCTAGGATGTGTAAGGACCCAAGTTCCATCACCAGTATTGTGGAAAAAACCAAACACAAAACCCCAGAAATGACTAAGGTGTTTTCCTTATCTATGTGCTTTCCAATTCCATGGTGAAAGGAACAGCATGTAGGCAATTTTGGAGGGCAAAATTAGGAGATAAATAGGTCACATATAGAGTAAATCTACAATCAACACTTCTGTCATTGTGCCTTTGGTTCTTCTCATTAAGGGATTTTTAGCATCCCAATACCTTTGAGTGTAGGCCACTTTTAAATCCAGGTTTCATCTAACTAACCAGCCAAGATCCAGTTTTAGCTGCTAAAGCCAATAAATACATTAAATTCAGAATTTCTAGTATGCTTATATTGATAAATTCAACCATAATGAGAATATATATTTATGTTCCTTTCTTCCTGATCTAACACCTTTAAAATCCAGTCCAGCCTGGATTCCAGCACTTGGGAGGCTGAGGCAGAAGGATCACTGTGAGTTCAAGGCCAGCCTGGGCTACGTAGTGAGTTCAAGGCCAGCCTGTTCTCCAAACAAAACAAAATAAAGCAAAACCCAAAATGCAGTCCATGCATACTCTCTGCTGACACAAATTAGCAAAATGTTGCAATCCTTCTATAAGTCTTTTTCCAGATGAAACTCCCTTCCAGAAGCACTGGGATTGGCTCTATAACTACAGATCTGATAGTTATGAGGTACAGTGGCTGGGTCATGAGAAGTGCTAGCAAATTCCGTTTCAAGGCAACTACCCGAGGGTCTTCAAGTAACAGAACCAGCCACAACAGTGAGAAGAAGGGCTAAGTGGAATAAATGGGTTTAGAGCACTAGGATTTATCCAAATCTTGTCAAATGTCCCCATTTTTCACTTCAGAGTCCCACTTTCCCAAAAATGCCCTTTTTCATGAAAGACCTAGCAAAGTTCCATCTAATTTTTATGTACAACAGCATTGTAGTTATGAGATAAAACTCTTTTTGGATCTCCTGTACTTACCGCAAGCTGAAGATACACTGAGCTTTCACTTTCTTATTTTTAACCTTGCTGTGTAGTCATCTAAATCCTCGTTTCTTACATGATGGTTTATTTCTTTTCTTTTTTTTTTTTTTGGTACCAGGGATCGAACTCAGGTCCTTGTGCTTGCGCAGCAGGTGGCTAAACCACTGAGCTAAATCCCCAGCCCAATGGTTTATTTCTTACAGCTACTGGATCTGCCAGTCTTTCCTCCAAAGGATGTTGCATCTTAGGTGATCACAGATACAAACCTTTGCCTACCGGTTTACCATTTTCCAAAGGCAACAAGATCCTCATTTCTTTCAAACCCAATTTAGTCATAAGTAATCTAAAAGGACTTGTTGCCAGTAGCCTATTTTAGAACCAAGAGTATACAGAAAACAAAACTCCCCCATCAATTTTAAGTAGAAAAGGACTCAATGTAGGCAGATGAGATGATTACAAAAGAGCTGGGAAGCCTGGCCGAGAGCGCTATAGGCTGGGCTTCTAGAAGACTTCCAGACTTGGCCTACCATGAGAGTTGCCACCTGTAGCACTAACAGGGAAAGAAGGAATCAGGAGGCACACACATTGACCACAGGAACACATGTCACAAGCTGCTGTCTGGATCAAGACACCTCTCAGGTGTCTTGAAGGGATACCTAACAGACACTGGAATACCATTAAAGAGAAACCTAAAGTCTATAAACCTTGCAGGAGCAATAACCAATACAGCTAAACATAATGCCTAAACCTTTCTTCCTTCTACATCTCATTTGTATATCCAATTAGCAAATTCAGAGTGGAAATCTAAGACATGAAGGTTTAGCTCCCCAGCTTCTGCAGTACAAGATAACACACTAGGTCAAGGTAAATAAGTACAGATTTACTATATCCATGGGCTTCTTTCCACTGGCATATCCAAGTAGGGTTTCTACTTTCAACCCCTTTGAAAGTCGACTGCTAGCAGCCCATCTCTACCTCTGAACATTATTTCTCCTTTTGGCCTCAGAGAAACTGAGTTTCCTTACCTTCTGGGTTGTTTCCCTAATCTACACAATTTTGGCCCCAGATGCCTCTTCAACTTAATCTACTATTCTCCTCACCTTTGCCCACTTTGTTCCAGCTATACAGATTACTAGTGTTATATTAAATACAAAACAAAAACAAAAACAAGGATGTCTCATCAAAGACCTTTCTGCATTATTCCTCATGTCTAGCGTTTACTTTCCCTGGATGTTCACATAGTTCTCTTCCTTGCCACATTCAGGTTCCTAATGAACTGTACCTCTCTAAGTAGCACATCTATAAGTCTCTTCTCTTCCTCAGCATATGTGGCCTCATGAAGACTGTGTGTCTGATTGTCTTACTCCATAAAGTGTAAGTTCCCAGGGGACAAGAATTCTGAGTTTTCCTCATTGCTGCATCCCATAGCTGAAAGGAGTAGGTATTTCAGAATGAATGAAGTCTGCATGAAATTAAACTCCCCATTTTCTCAGCAGCGAATTAACTTTCTCAATGCATTGCTCATATTCTCCTCCAGGTGGTGCTGATGAACCCTTTTCAGCTACTAATGCCTTAGAGGTGACAACAGTGCTGCTAAGGATCCAAATAAACTTGTTTTTTTCTAGCCAGTGTTCTGGGCTTCCTTTCTTACATGATATCCAGAATCTCCTTTAATTTATGTCTTCTCATTCCTATAGGAGGAAAAAAACATGGGCCTTTACCAAAAGCATTTCTAGTATATCATCTTATTCTTTACCACCTCATAATTAGGCTTATTATCCCATCTGGGTTAAGTGAAAACAAACTCCAAGAGTAAAGCGCTCAAGTCCCAAAGCATTAAGTGAAGCCCAGAGAAGGAATACAGATTTGGCTGTGAACTATGCCCCTCCAACAGACTTTTTTGATTTTATCCAAGTTAACTGCTCTCTTGATGAAGCTTCAAGAGAAATGCAAGTCTTGCGTGGATAATTTCCATTTCAGGTCTCCAGCCTGTCTGCCTCTTTTCCCAACAGGTTCCTTTTGCCATACAGGAACACCATCTAGGGGACTCTTTTCCAGAGACCCAAAGTCCACTAACAAGCATTTCCTGTCCCAGGGCCAAGGAAATGTGCTAAGTTGGACTGCAGTACCCAAGAGATGTTGTGCAGACTCCTCATCCTCACTGAAGCAAAACAGGCCAGGAAGACAAAGAGCAGGTGCATCTGTGAAAGGAAACAGAAAGCCATCTGGTCCTTAGGGAAAGATGTTTTCAATTCTTCCTCTGGGCCTGGGGTTAAGGTGGTAGTCTGGCACTAGACGCTCCTTAATGTGGTTTAAGAGTTGGGGAAATTTGGGACATGAAAGAATAAATGATTCACGCCATCACAAAGTAAGTTACAGACAGACTTGCAATCTTGCATCCGGTCTCATGAACTTTTTGTTGAATTTTCCTGCTATTCTGTATATGAACTTTCATTTCTAAGGAAATACCTTCTAGGCAGTGCCAAAATCCCAAGTAGTACTAATTTAGCTCAATTCTTACCTGTAAGGTCAGATAAAATTAAATATATTCAGAGCTTTTGATGGCAGGTATCCTTTTTCCTTTCATTATAAATCTTAGATTTCTTATTCCCTCTTTCTTAAATTAGGCTGGCAAAATGGAGCTTTTTGGAGCAAGGGGCATGTACTTTACAGCACAGTTAGACTTATGTCACTGCTGGGTGATCATGCAGAATCAGTGCGTCCCTCCCTTCAGTGAGACTATTCTCATCCCTAACCTGTAACTGTACAATGTTCACTGAGGCAACTCCTCAGCGATACTGGGACTGCCAGGCCTTTCTCCTCTGCACCATAGGACTAAGAGCAATCACAATGCAGAACAGAGTAAGGAAAGCTCTTACAGGGAAACAGCATAATTACTTCCAGAGGGCAAATGAAGTTCCTTTCAATCTACTGCTTCCCAAACCAACTGACTCAGCTAATAATTCCTCAGTCTGACTACACAGTCCAAATGAAGCCTAGCTTTGCTTCCTATCATGTTAGGAGATTCACTGGTTTATAATTTACATCACTGCAGTTATACCCGAATACAATCCTTCTTCCTTGGGGCTAGAAAAACTCAGGTCTAAAGACTGTCAAAAATGTAGTGTTCTGCTTCAAACACTCGGCTCTGTTGGACTATCCAAGCCAAGGAAAATGAGATGAGCTGAATTACGACAGATATCTTTATTAAAATGTGTCCTTCAGTAATGTTAGCATACATACAATATACACACATACATATGTACACTCTTTGACACACCTCACAGATGCCAGTATCAGTTTAACCAATAAATTAAAACTAAAAAAGGTGTGTGGGGGGGACTAAGGGTAAAATTTTTTATGTTTTATCTGGTAAGAAATTATAAATTTCTCAGAATTTCCCTGGGGAAAACCTGACCAGAGAATCTTCAAAGATAAAACACATAAAACACATCACCCCCACCCCCACCCCAAAAAAAAGGATTCCAAAAGATGCAGTTACAAGTGTGCTTCTCACAACAGGACCATCCATCCCACCTCATACTCTGGCTTCTGCACCTTCTGACTTCAAGACAGTCTGTCCCTCGGCTAGGGCAGAGAGGTTCTTGTGGGCACTTGGGCTCGGTGTACCTTGGGTTCTGGGGGTGGAAGGGCAGACTGCAGTGTGGGAGTGGGGGGAGCCGCACTCATCTGAGGTGATGTCTGGCACATCGTCTGACTGTGTATCAGAGCTCTCTAGGTCACTGCGGATGCTCTCAGGCTGGGCCAGGCTGATGTCCCAAGCTTTGCTTGGTGGGCAGTCTTTCGGTTCACAGCTTTGGTGTTTGCAGGGGGGATCCTCTTCACTGCCACCATCACCTCCGCCACTACTTTCTTCTTCATTTTCTGCCATCTGAGCATGGACATGGAGTGAGTCCTCTGTACTGCTTCCACTCACCAGCTGATAGTGGCTTGGTTTGGCTTCAATGTCCACTTGGATTTCCATGTTGTTGCATTCTCTGTGGAGACAAAAATCCACTATGCTGAGTCATATGCATGGGTCATGTTATGTTGGTAAAAGCAGTTGGTGGATTCAGAATTAGGAAGTTTAAAAATATGGGCAAACAGTGGACTAGATGGACTAGAGCTCATGTTGTGCTGTGTGTGCTGTGCACACACCCTCAGCAACTCTCCTTAAACATCTAAAAAGAGTGTCCAAAAGTCAACTGAGGGTCAGAACCTAAGATACTATGTTACTCAAGATAGGAAAGTGAAAGACCTGTAGCTTTCTATTACTATGCCACAATGAGAAGCCAGAATCCCTGCAGTTAAGCAGTACTGCAATCCCACCATGCCAGATACACTACTCAAAATGAAAGAAAAAAAGGCTATCGGAACCATATCAAGTAAGGGGAGAGCAGAAACTCTAGACTCACAGACACCAATGAACACCAATCTAGCCCTTTAAAGTCCATGTGAGTAATGACACACTTATAATAACTAAGAAAGATCAGGCTTGTGGTGGTGGAGGTGGAGAATGGAGAGAAGGGAGGGAAGAAAGGAAGGAATTTCTAAATATCAAATGCGAGCAAGAACCAAGAGATGCCAAATGCTCCAGGACCAAGAGCTTGCTCAGTGAATTCACAGGGCAAACAACATATCTCACTAGAGGGGCCACAAAGCCCTGACAGGAGGCAGTGAGCTTTGGGAGACCTAGTGCCCACCAGACATGTTCCAGTGCACCCTGTCCTGGCAGCTGGCTGTCACATACCTGTCCTGTGGGTTGTAGGAACTGATTATGGAACCGGCCATAGCTCTTGTGCTTGCGTTGTCACTAATTGCACCAAGACTGGCTGTGTCTTTGGGGAATATTTCCTTTTGGACATCGGCTTGGACTTCTAACCTGTGTAAAGAGGGGACGTTCAAGTTAATATGAGACCTGGCATTCTGAGAAAGTCTGCTTCTTGGCACATGTCTCTTCCATTATTCTCTTGCAAATTATGATGATCTGTCTGATCATCTCCGACTGTCAAACAGCTCAAACACATGCCCACACATTTTCTCTCTCAAATATCTACTGAAATCGTCCCCTCCTTTCTATCCCCACTACTACTGCTTCACTTCAGGCCCCTAACATCTCCTGCCTGGATAATTACCATGAGGCTATCTTTCCAATCGCCCCTCAGTCCAAGTCAAACAGCCTCCAGACCAGTGCCAGTGTGGACAAAGACTCATCACTCTTAACAGTTCTCTCTTGGCTGCCTCCTGCCAACAGGTAGTTAGGGTCTTCCTGGTCTGCCAGGAAGCTCTCTTTCCAGTTCCACCTCTCATTGTAGGCTCCAGATCATAATCATTCTGAATTTATACTTTATACTTCCATGGCTCTGTACACGCTAGTCCCTAGAAGCCGTCTCTGAAGTTTGTTTTCCTCTCTTTTCCTGAAAAACTTACATTCAGCCCTTAACAAGAGGTACCATTTTCCCTTGGCCCAACAAATCAGTCACTACCAACTAAGTGCTCCCACAGCCATCTTCCTACTCATCAATTTGTATACCTCTCTCCCAGTCCTCTGTGAGCTCTACAAAAACAAGAGACTACACCTCATTCACACTTTTACCCTCCAGGCCTTGTACATAATAGGAATTCAAACACTTAGCAATCAAATTACCTCCGGGCTAAAGGACTGAAGGACTCATCATCACAGACAACCTCCTCCCTTCTGGTAGAGCAGCACTTTCCCAGTGGTGTCTCAGAGCTGAGACTCATAACCATTTCCTTTCTTGGCTCTAACACCATTTTGTTGCACACTTAAATATTTCCTCATAATGGGTTTCATAGTCAAGCCCATCTGACTCATTCACTTCCTATAAAAGAAAGGCTTTCACAGAACTGGAACAGCTGGATTGGCTAAGCTGCAGTTTCAGCAAGTCACTCTCCAATTATGTCTGTCTGCTCTTTTAAGAGGAGCTGGCTTTCAGAGAGCACAGCAGTGAATTCTCCAGCATATGGGGGTGGGATCCCCTCACAACAGACACCTGAGTCACGGGACACAGTCCAGCAGGCTCCATCCAGCCACCTGTGCCTTTGCTCTCCCGCTCTGCTTCAAGTGCCCTTCAAGAATGTGCTGAGGAAGCTGGGCATGGTTGTGCGTGTCTGTAATCTCAGCACTCAGGAGGCTGAGACAGGAGGATTACTGAGAGTCTGAGGCCAGCATAGATTACATAGTGAGTTCAAGGCCAGTTTAAACTACATAATAACACTCCCAAAAAAACAAACAAAAAACCCAAAGTCAAAATAAACAAAACAATGACAACAACAAAAGAGTGTGCTGAGGTGTGCTAAGGGCGGAAAAATGAGGGGCATGCAAGAGACAGTGTGCCTGGTCAGGAACCAGAGCCATAGCTGTAGTTCTGCACAGATTCACTCAGCTGGCAAAACCCTTCTCAAAGGCACCACCTACTTAGGTGGTTCCCAGTTACTGGGTCATATGATGCCTATGACAGACTCACCAGGGGAGCTTTTCTAATTGCAGACCACCCCTAGGTCCTGCGCCAGGAGACTCTGAGTTACTAATACTGGGAATGAGCCCTAAAATCTATTTTTAAGAGGCTCCCAGATTACTGACAGGCACAGAGATGTAAGATCCAGTCCATCTGCCACCTGTTGCTTAAATCATTTAAATAGCCAAAATGGCCATCTGGTCTCACTTTAAACACTTCCTATATTCTCTGTACTGTACCAAAATTCCCTCTGTCTAGTCACTCTAACCTTCTTGGCATAAGTCACAGAAATCTAATCCTTTTCCTAGCTGAAGGCCTTCAGATGGCCTGAAGCCAAGCATCTCCCCAACCTCTCTACCCTGCTTTGCTCCACCTGTGCTCCTCCCCAGGCTGCTCTTTTCAGTGGATCAACTAACTGCTTCTCATTTAACATCTATTAAGCCCTTCTGAAATATATTCTGATTTGTCTAAATGATAAAATGACCAGGCAAGTCATAATCATTTTAGTCATAAAGCTTTACATATTCTGAACACAAATTCATAGAGTTGATCATCTTTATCTATCCAATGGAAATAGCAGGGTTATAAGGATCATAGCACTAGTGCAATAAGATACAACATAAATGCTATTCACTAGGAGCCAATGACTGGCCCAGCGGAGAAACAGCCTCAGGAGTTCTATACAAATGCCTGTCTCCTCCCCTTTTTGGAGCAGGCAGCCTAAGGTAGCAGAGGGAGGATCTAAACTCAAGATTCTTTATATGGAGTAGCTATGGCACAGTGGAAAGAACTCTAAACTTTGCTCAAGGAAGAAGAAAACACTATTGACCATTAAATCAAAGAGAGATGATATAGGGAATATAGGTAGAGAAAGGGCTCAGTATCACTTATAATTCCAACTGTTTCTGTTGGAAATTAGCTTTTATCTTACCTGCTATATTTTCCCTTGCCACTGGAGAGAACGCCACCACTCAGCGTGCCCCCTGAGAGGGCTGCAAAGCTGGCTGTTTCACTGTAAGGGCCTTGCATAACACTGAGTCCATCTGTAGGGCTTCCACTGGTGCTTAGCACACTAGTCAGGCCTTCGATGCTGCTTTCCCCAATGCTGGGATTCTTGAGGGCTCGCCAGGCATCTGCCACTGTGGGTGGAACCAAACATCTCAATTCAAGACAGCACAGCATCAAAAACGTCTGGTAGCCATTTTTGTGCAATGACTCTTCAGAGTACAGGATTTTCATGTGAAAAGTACTAGGGTATTCACTCAGTGAACAGCTACTATATGCAAAGACCAAACACTGGGTGTTTTGACACATTTGTATTTAATCCTCCCAATAATTAGGCACTAAAAGCCTCAATTTTAGCTGAAGAAATTAGAATTTAAAACTAAATGACTTGACCAAAGTCATAGTCATACCAAGCTAAAATTCTGATTCCAAGTCCAATACTGTTTCTACTACAATGTAGCTGCTTTTAATCAAATCGAAGATTTCAAAATATGTTTAGGTGATATGCGGGTTCTAGTAGGATGCCTGAAAAACTTTTGGGGGTCTCTGTGTCCCTTTTGGGGGTCTCTGTGTCCAGGTTAAAATGGTAAAGTGGAAACAACATTCAAGTCAAGACTTGTTCTAGTCCCTGCTCCGCAGAAGCTCTTAATAGCTACTAAAATAAAAGCTTAAAGAAGTTCCCATTTAAATGGGGATAATAATAGCCCTTGCCCTCTCTCTTCAGAAAGCTGTTGTAAAAAGTGAGATAATAACTGTGTAAAGTCCTCTGAAAATTATAAAGTACTGTGCAGATATGAGGGTTTATTATAATCACTACTGCCACCAGCACACTTGGAGTTACTTCGAATCCTACTAGTTTGTATCTGCCACACAGAGACAAGTACCAGAGGAATTAACCTAATAATTCTGGAACAAAGAAATGAAAAGCTAAAAATACTTTACCCCCTACAAAACTCATTATCTAAAATAATTCAATGACAACCTTTCTGCAAAATGTGCTGAATTTTATTGATTTTTATATTATGTCCCTTTAATTCAAATGGAAATAAAAATCCTTTTACCTGTGATTGGACCATCATCTTCATCAAACTCAATTTTCACTCCCTTTCCATTGGCTGTGCTAACTCCACAGCCACCTCCCCGACAGAGAGAAATGGGCACAACCCCATAGACATATGCCAACATAATGGGGACACCAATTCCTAGGGGAAGAATGGAAGCATGTCAGCAGGTCATCAGGTTGCAACTGCCCTAAATCCTCCTTCTGAGGTTGGTCAGAGACAAACCACTTTTATAAAGAGCCAAGAAAGATAGAGTGGGCTATTCCAAAAAGGCTGCCTGATGTAACAGAATGACCACTAGACTTGTAATCAGAAAGGTTTGGATGAGAATTTTGGCTCCAATATACTGGCTAGTTGACCATGGACCTACTCTCCCAGAGCTGATGAGAATGTGTACAGTGCCCAGCATAGTAAGTATGTGTTGTTTTCACTTCCTCTCTTCTATTCACTAAAGTGCTAACATAAGAACCAATAAAGAATCCAACATTTAATAAGTGACTACTGGGGTTTAGGATCCCTCCAGACTGTTAATTCCAAAATTACATTATGGCTGTGTATGGTGGCACTTGCCTGTAATCCTAGCACTCAGGAGGCTGAGGCAGGAGGATTGCCACGAGTGGAGGCCAGCCTGTGCTACATAGTGAGTTCAAGGCCAGCCTGAACTACATAGTGAGGCCTTGTCTCAAAAAAACAAAACAAAACAAATAAACAAACAAAATTACACTATGTGAGATAGAATGGCTTAGTTGTTATGAGCACAGAATCTAAAGTTAGAGTGTCTTGATTCATGTTCCAGTAAAATGACCTGGGGAAAGTTACTGCACCCTTCTGTTTACCACCATGCTGCTTTTGAGAGAGGACTGTGAGGATTAAATAAATTAATATATGCAAAACACTTAGAATCATTCCTGCCACATGAAGAAACACATAAAATGTTAGCTATATATTATTTTTCTAGGACAAACCCTCATGCCTCCCAAAATATTGTGTGTCTTTGATTTTGTGAGTCCCACAGCAAGGAGATGAAGCAGAGGGATGAAAAACTTGGGCTGAAGGTAATTTTGTTTTTCCCTGGTACTGGGGATCGAACTCAGGACCTTGTGCTTTCGAGGCAGAGCAGGCATGGCACCACTGAGCTAAATCCGTGGGCCGGTAATTTTTTTTAATTTGACTTTTTCTGTGTGTCAGATGGAGTTCTAGGCACTAAGCTCCAGACAATAATTTACTGTAGCCACAAATAATCAGAACAACAGTGTCAAGTAGAGTTAACTACCAAGGTGAGTCTGGAATAAAGTGCAGTGTCTCCAGGATGAAACCCTGGCCAGCTGGGTAAACTGGTATGGTCAGGAAGCTAAGAGAGGAGTCATAGACCTGCCTCACTTACCAACACTAACAGCAGCAATCACCGGGGATGCAATGACCGACAAAGTCACTCCTCCTGTGATGGCCAAATTCCTCTTGTGTTTGGAGGTTTTTCTCCCCTCATACCTGCTATGAATCTAAGAATAAAAAAAAAAAATCCAGGTCAGCAGGTTAGGACTTCAGTGTTTTGCCAGGAATAAAGGACAACTGAATGCTCATTTATAAATTACCTATCTTAAAACATACCCTCCACCCTGAAGAGTTGTCTTTCTCTACTTTAACCTAACTCAGACCAGGAATATACAAACTACACAGAAGCAGTTAATCCAAAGAGGCAAAATAATTCAGAGGAATGAAGTAAGCATTTCACTTTTCAGTCAATGAGACAAGTCTGGCCCAGGATGTTAATAAGAACTTTCAAACCTCATGGGGTTTAAAAAAAAAAATCTACTTAATAAATTAAAGTTATTTTTAGCTAAGAACCAGCTGGTTTTCAGAGAGCTCTGAAATAAATACAAGCTTCTTTTCATTTTCCTCAAACCTTTGCTAACAAACTTGATGGTGGAACAGGCACTGAACTCAGCACATCTTACCTTCCTACCAACGTAAACAGGAATGCCAATGACCATGGCAGGAATGGCAATACCAGCAATGAGAGAAATTCCTACAGGAGCACCAATCAGTGTGCCCAGCTGCCAAAGAATTTTCTTCTTCCGGCTCCATGGCTTCTTGCCCCAGAAAGTACAGCCAGAGGGACTACAGAGGAAATATGCTGAAGTTAACATTCATTTTATAAACACAGCTATTGCCACCAGAGGGCTTGATAACAGAAACAGCTTTCTTTTCAATAGGGGTGATTAAGTTACAAGAGGTTACAGGAAACAAATGTATTACACAAGAGGGCAAAGGATAAGGCTAGACTATTAGAGCTCTTGGCTCTTTATTTTTTTAAAAGACAGGTTCTTGCTGTGTAATTCAAGCTGGCCTTGAACTCACTATGTAGCCCAGGCTGGCCTCAAACTCAAGGCAATGCTCCTGCCTCAGCCTCCCAAGTGCTGGGATTACAGGTGTGCACCACCATGCCCGGCAGCTCTTTACTTCTTTTTGTAAAGACAGGTCTCCAAAATTGAAACTCCTTTTCCTTCTTCTCAGCTGAACTCTATCTTCCTTGACCTGGTATACTGACCCAGCTTCTTGCCTGAAACTTGGGATTCTGCATAGCCTGTGCATTTGACATCTCATTTAAATGCACTGTGCCCTGCATCCAGTGAACACTCCGACTATGCAGTCATAGTTTAGGATTAGATATACACACAAAGTAGTGATGACATTTATAATGAAAGCAATTAAAGGAATGCCAGTCAAGAATGACGCAGAAGGGGCCGGGGATTTAGCTCAGTGGTTCCAGCACCTGCCTCACAAGCGCAAGGTCTCGAGTTGGATCCCCAGTCCAAAAAAAAAAAAAAAGAATGAGGCAGAAAATGAGAATGATGGATGAAATAGAGGCACGATAACAAAAAGAGACCCAGGAAACAGCAAACCTAGAATATACGAAATAGAACATGACTAGAAAAGGAGATTAGAGCCAGACTGTGGAAAGCCTTCAAAGCCATGCTAGGGGTGAATGAGACATGATCTAGAAGGTAATAGAAACAATCCCTGGAGGTTGCTAAGCTGGAGAAAAACATGAACAGAGGGATGTGTAAAAGGAATTTCTTTTTTTTTTTTGGTACCGGGGATTGAACTTGGATCCTTGTGCTTGCGCTGCAGGTGGCGAAACCACTGAGCTAAATCCCTGGGCCTAAAAGGAATTTCTTATAGCTTCCTATTCTGTAATGAGTGACCTGTCTTTTTGACATCTGTTTTCCAAGATGGGTAAGAGAATACCACAAAAACAAAGGACACATCTCATATCTCACCTGAGGTAATGCAAGTCTGAAATCTCTTTCATACAAAGCCAGCAGAATTCACAGCCACACACTGCACATGTCATGTGATTACAGCTTCCATCATTCATCTTGATAATATAAGCACTGCACCGGGGGCATGGCTTGATGTCATCTGTTAAGAGGGGAAGGAAGAATGGGTAGAAAAACACCCCCAGTTACACCTAGTTATTCCTAAGAGCACATACAGGAAATGAGGAAGCAGTCAAGAACTCTTGACTGAAGATTCCAAAGTATGTAACACACTGTCCTGGAAGACTGGCTACGTCCGGAGCTCAGGGATTTTCATAGAACAGATCCTGTTTCATACTGAGCTGCCTATCCAGTAACTGACATCTAATGTACCACTTCACTCACACTTTGAACAACAGACTTCCCTAGAAAGAAAAAAATGGTTCTAAGAAAAATAGAATTTTCATCAGCCAATAGGCTTGCAGATTTAAAAGTAGAGTCCTATGGCAAGAGCGGTCTGCAGCCTGGGATTCCTTCAAGCTTTTTTTGTTGTTGTGAGACTGGGGGTTAAACCAAGGGATGCTGTACAAATGAGCTACATTCCCATCCCTTTTTACTTTTATCTTGAGACAAGAGTCTCCTCTTGCTAAGTTGCCCATGCTGGCCTAGACTTTGTGGTCCTTCTGCCTCAGCCTCTTGAGTAACTTGAGATTATGGGTGTGCACCACCACACCTGGCTTGGCTTTCAGTTTTGACAACTGTTAGTTCAGTACACTAACTTTCAGGTTCAACAAATATTATTGTGACTTGCTGTTAACACAAACCACAGTCTTCCCATCACACTCCCCTACCCCATACCCTCTTTACATAATGGGGATTGAACCCATGGCCTTTGCACTGAGCTACATCCCTGGCCCTTTTAAATTTGACACAAGGGTCTCACTAAGTTGCCTAGGTGGGACTTGAACTTGTGATATTCCTGTCTCAGCCTCTCAAAGTGCTGGGATTATAGTTGTGCACCACTGCTTCTTCTCATGATAATTCAAAATGTTAAAACTACTGGGTATGCTATGTAGCATGTACCTGGTAATCTTCACAGCAAGCTAGAAACTATCTTATTAAAATGATAATTTAGGAAATTATGCTGTGCCAGGAAAAATGAATGGCAAAATCTTTCTTACTAGCCTCTCCCAAATGACATCAGTGAAATTAAGGGACATCATAAAAGACAATAAATCCACTGACATTTTAAAATAGGTTTACTCTAACTGTGAAGGCTGGAATTGAATGTATGACAGCCTCTTTTTAAGGTTAATCATTAATCTCTACCGGTATTTGCTTTTCTAAAATCTATACCCTATGTCCAAAAGCACTGATACACTTTAAGGTAGAAGGCAAGCAGTACAGGCTTAATACTATCTAAGTATCTTTCTGTTCACAATGAAAGTACTGAAAATGACCCTCACAAAAGGACCTAATTGTTCTCCAATCTGAGATCTATTCCTAAAAAGGAAGAAATCTGAGAATCTAATTTTGTTTTATTTCCTTTCTTTCTTTTTTTTTTTTTTTTTGGTACCAGGGATGGAACTCGGGACCTTGTGCTTCTGAGGCAGGCGCCAGAACCACTGAGCTAAATCCCCGGCACTGTTTTATTTCAATTTTATGTGGCTGGGATAACCTATAATGGTCAGAGAGGGAGGCTATATATTAAATATATTAATAAAGTACGAGCTGGACATGATGGAGCATACCTGTAATCACAGCACTTGGGAGGCCAAGGTAGGAAGATCACCACAAGTTCAAGGCCAGCCTGTGCTACATACTGAGTTCAAGACCAGCCTGAACTACATAGTGAGACCCTGTCTCAACCCCCCACCCTCCAAAAAATGGTATACCTGTGGTCCAGCTACCCAGGAGGTTGAGGCAGGAGGACTGCTTGAACCCAGGAGTTCAAGGACATCCTGGACAACATTCCATCTCAACAACAAAACAAAAAAGAAAACAACAACTGGCAATGTAGCTCAGAGGTAGAGTATATGGGCTCAGTCCCCCAGCACTGCATTAAAAAAAAGTAGAACCAAATGATATTTTCTGTTCTCTGATTGCAAGAATACTGAGGTCATACAACAATACAATCTCTTCCAACTTGGGTTCACATTATACCAAATAGAGAGACAATGAGATAATGCCAACTTATACCTGGTCCAGATTCTTGCCCATAACTGAGACCTGAAGTGTGTTTGGTCCGAACTCGCAGTGTCTGTGCCCTCTGCTGACGGGCCATATCGCAGGTCTGATTTGGATGCCATATCTGCTTGCAGTGGTAGCAGAACTCAGTCTGGCAGCCTTCCCTCTCACAGGTTAGCTTTGGGCAGCTGGCACAGCCATAGGCAATTACAGCATAACTGAATAAGGAAACAAAAAGACACCACCAGTAAGATAAGAATGATCTAGCTGGGGATTTAGCTCGGTGGTTCTGCCTGCCTCGAAAGCTCAAGGTCCCAAGTTCGATCCCCAGTACAAAACAGCAACAACAAAAACAAAACAAAACAAAAAAGACGCTCAAGCCAAGCCAAGAATGATCTAACCAAGACGGATATTATTCATCAGGGTGAACGCTGTTTGGCACCATCCTGCCACTATATCCAATGCAAGGAACATACATATACAATATACACAGTAAGTCTGACCAATTTTGTGTGACAAAGTACATTTCTTTTTTTTTTTTAAGTTTACTTTATTTTATTTTTTGGTATCGGGGATTGAACTCGGGACCTTGTGCTTTCGAGGCAGGCGGCGGAACCACTGAGCTAAATCCCTGGCCCTAAAATTTCTTTTTGATATTCTCAAAACACAGTTTGTATCTTGAAAAAAGTAGGGGTAAATACCATATTTAACTTGAATTCCTAGCATTGATTCAATCAATTTAAGCTGCCTTAGGACTGGTTTGTCACAGCTAGTTTCATAAATAACAAGTATAAAACTATTTCCTTTCCATGGTTTGCATTATTTACAGATATCAGAATTTGTTTACATGAAAGAACAGAACACTTGTAAGATTCAAAGATATAGCAAATACTAAAGCAAATATACTTTTTCATGTTAAGTTCTGCAGTGGAGATGATCTGACCACACCTTGAGAGACAACAGCCCTAGATAAGCTGTGGTCAGCTTCTGCTGAACACTCATTTTATCTTTCCATGCTTCTTCTCTTTTTTCATTTCAATTCTATACTTCTTGACAATGTTCAAAATTCAAAAATACTACTCACCTCTTATTTATTTATTTTTTTGGTACCGGGGATTGAACTCGGGTCCTTGAGCTTGCACAGCAGGCAGCCAAACCACTGAGCTAAATCCCCGGCCCCCCACCTCTTATTAATATAGCAGAAGGCCACATCTTCCTTTTTCTTTTATATATTTTTGTTATAGAGATATGGAATTCAAAATTTCTCAGGACTAGCATCCACCATTACTTTTAATTCACGTTCATTTTTAAAGACTAAGTCTCCCATAAGCAATTTATTTACTACTATTAATCTTCCTGATTAATTATTTTTCAGGGGGGTGGCATGGTCTCACTTTATATTTAGCCTGGCCTCGAACTCACAGCGTTCCTCCTGACTCAGCCTCCTGAGTGCTGGGATTATACCGATGGGCCACCATCCCTGGCCTTCCTGATTAATTCTAAATGCCAACTAAATGCCACTTGTTTAAAACAAAATATTTTAGGAAAGTAATTTAGAGAAACAAGTTGAAAGTTGTGAAAGTTTCACCACAGTTTTAAAAAAGATCAACAACTGGAGGCTTAGCTGCTGCCATCTGTGCTTTGCTGTCCCCTATTCCATGTTCATTCCTCAAATCCAAAAACCTCAATTTACGTAAGTGGCTGATAAGGCTTTCTTGGATTTATTCTATAGTTTATACTAGATATTCATCACAGCAACTCAAGTCCTCAGGTTTATCATCGATTCTGAAAATTGAGAATGATGCTGAAAATATAAATGACATATTTCCTATGTCATGTAATACAAGCTGTATTAAAACTCCTCTCAGAAAGAACAAAGTGAGAATAGGTCAATCTGTGAATGTAAATGATTCATATCCTGTAGGAGTTCTGAGCAAATTTACCCCACCTAGCTGCAAAATAGCTACTAAAGATAAACAATGTGTCGCCTGAACAAAGTGACTGCTTACTATTTTGTGTTAAATGGGAAAGGTAGGTAGGAAAAGTAATAACACAACTTTTTTTTTTTTACCGGGGTTGGAACTTGGGTCCTTACGTTTGCAAGGCAGGCACGGAACCACTGAGCTAAATCCCCGGCCCTCAAGACAACTTTTGAGTGTACAAATTAAATAGACTACTGGTCAAGAAGCCTTGAACACTTCAGGATTCATTTCGACATCACATGGTGAAGGTAAATTTTAAGATTCTTGCTGAGGATTTTTTAGTGCTAGGGATTGAATCCATGGCCTAGTGTACACTAGACATATACTCTGCCAATGAGCTTATCCCAGCCCCAAGATTCTTTTTAAAAAAAATACAGTTCATATCACTATGTCTGGTTCATTTCAGTTCCTTCACTGCTAAACTTGGAGGCAGGGACTGCTTCAATTTCTCTGCCTTTTTTGGTGATGACCAAGGTATAGAGGTATTGCTGCAGCAAACTTTAAACTTCATATTATCCTTATTTTTCTTTATCTTGAGAGAATTAGCACCCTTTTACCTGCTATGCGCAGGGAATCCTTGTTTTCTTCAATTTTTCAAGGCATGGTGATAAGGTATGTGGGGAGAGGGCATGGACTGGCACAGCAAACACCAATAAGTCAATTTTGGGTGTGTGATTTTATTCCAAGGAAGTAAAATAACTCCAATACTCATGAATGCATAGCAATCTATTACTATGACACAGAATTTCTTGGGGCATAAGACTTGGCATTCCTTGGGCCGGGGATTTAGCTCAGTGGTTTCGCTGCCTGCTGTGCAAGCACAAGGAACCAAGTTCGATCCCTGGTACCGAAAAAAAAAAAAAAAGATAAAAAGACTTGGCATTCCTGTTTTGGGCACCAAGTCTAGGTTCTGACTCATACTGCATGACACTGAGCTAGTTAAAATCTCCAGATCTCGGCTTCTATCCCCCATATGGAAGTATAGCTGCTTAGCCACCTTCAAGCGTTATTTGTTTGTTTATTTTTTGAGACAGGGTCTTGCTCTATAGTTCAGATTGGTCTTGAACTCAGTATGTAGCCCAGGCTGGTCTCGAACTCATGACAATCCTCCTGCCACAGCCTCCCAAGTGCTGGGATTACAGACGTGTAATCACATTCTAAAACTGTATCTGTAAACTTTCCCTAAAAGGCACAGTAATAACATGGCATGCTCTGTCCTACACATCCTGATATTTCCATACTCCATTCTTTCAGCCTACAAATGTCTTTTCCCTGCTTCTTGGCCCTGGTAACTACTTACCCATTTAAGAATCAGTTTAAATGTCATCTTCTCTATAAAATCTATTTAACTTCTCTAGGTAAATGATTGCCTACTCCGTGCCAGTGCACACCTGTAATACTTACCACATTATGTTGTAATTATCTGTTTATATGTGCTCATTTCCACAGTCTCACTGGACTCCTATCCAAAATATCTGTGTTGGATGCTAATACAGAAGTCCTCTTGTTGTGGTTCTTTGACTTTCCCTAGGGTATTACAGCTCTCCTTCTAGGCTTTCAATAACAATCTTCAACTTATCCATATGTTTCCTTACTACATGCCAAGTACTATACAGTCATACCTTGGTACTTGACTGTTTTTGAACTTTTCCAATTTGGCACTTGACGCATTTTGATGTGAAAATTTTGTCTTAGTACTAGTTGTTTGATACCTGGTGCTCGAGCTAGAAAATGTTGGGTGTCAATTGCCTCGTGACTCAATACCCTTTCCAGCCAAAACAAATTGTATGGTACCTGTCATTTTTGATACCCATTGTAGCTCCTGGAACCATGGTACCACTAATTCTAAAATGCCATATAAATCCGTTTTAGAGGTAAACCTCTAATTTGTTTGTTTCTGTTTTCTGAGACAGGGTCTCGCTATGTAGTTCAGGCTGGCCTTGAACCCACTATTTAGCCCAGGCTGCCCTGGGATTAGTGTGATCCTCTTCTGTTCCTCGCAAGTGCTGAGATTACAGGTGTGCACCACCATACCTGGCTTACAATCCTAATTTCTGAACAGAGACATCTTCTCTAGTGGCTAAAAAAAAACCTTATTCTTGAGACCAAATCTGCCCTGACCATCTTGTTCCTTCTCTCCTGTGCCCTACACTAGAGCTTGTTCCTACTCTGCTCTTTTAGCTTTACCATGTTTGCTATTTAGAAGCTAAAAGGAGAGCGCAGGAAATTAAATACTAATACAGACACATCTTTTCCTCCCCGTAAGTTTGTACCACTTTTATTCATTTAAAAAATATCTTAAATCTTTAGAAACATCATAATGTGACAGACTAGACCATAGCTTTACCTTAACCTTACCCCTAGGGGAAAGACTCTTCTATCAGTATAAATTTGACTATGTTCCAACAGACCCTGGGAGTTAACAAAATGTGTTCCTATACTGTGTCTGTACTTCTCATCTCCAAGTCATGTAACTTAATGACATTACCCATTTACAAATGGACCCTGAGTATGTTTAAGGGTGGCAGACATGGGTCAGGGTGTCACAAACAAGCCATGGACTTGTCTTCCTTTCTCTAGCCCTATTTCAGACCCATGTCTAGGCCAGACTACCTAAAAGAGTCTCCCTATGTAGGTTCCTTGTGCTGTGCTCCAAATCCAAATTCTATTCCAGGTCATCTACCTTGACTTACTCTTGCTTAAAATTCTTCAACCATCCAGGCATACACCTGTAACCCCAGCACTAAGGAGGCTGAGGCAGAAGGATCTCTAAGAGTTCAAGACCAGCCTGAGCTAGCGAGTTCACTGGCAGCTTGAATTAAATACTGAGACCTAGTCTCCAAAAAAATGTTTTTAATTAATTAATTTTTTCAAAATTGCTGGGTTGGGGTGGGGATTTAGCTCAGTGATTCCACCGCCTGCCTTGCAAGCACAAGGTCCCGAATTCCATCCCCCATCCCTGGTGCCAAAAAAAAAAAAAATTGCTGGGTGTGGTGGCCCATGCCTGTAAACCCAGCACTCAAGAGGCTGAGGCAGGAGGATTGCTTCAAGTTTGAGGCCAGCCTGGGCTACATAGTGAGTTCAAGGCTAGCCTGAACTGCATAGTGAGACCTTGTCTCAAAAGACAAAAACAAAAACAGTAACAACAAAAAAATTAAAATCTTTCAACAAAAGATAAAAGAAGACTGAGCCCAGTGGTAGAGCTCTTGCCTAGCACGTGAGGTTTGCTCACCAGGACCGCCCCCAAAGTCCTTCAACACTAAAATTATTTTTATTTTCATGACTTAGATGTGTTTATGAACTATAATCCAGTCTACCTTTCCAGACTAATCATGCTACCCACAATATGCATTTAGAAGCTAACCAATCCAGAATCCAGACAGGATGGTATCATCCTCCCTCTCTCCATCCGGGACTGGGTATTGGACCCAGCTGAGCTATATCTGGCTATTTTATTTTTGCCTACTGTCCCCATCTTTGTTTCTCCTCCAAGAACTGTGCTGCTCAGACTCCTTTCTCATCAAAATATAATAATTTCACTCCATTCTTCTGGGACCTAATTGAAAGGGTTTGCACACGGGGTTGTAAAAATAGTAGGAACACAGATATTCTACTCTAGAGATGCAAGTTCTTAATCTATTCTGAGTATAAAATTCATTGTTAAAGGACACTAACCAAAGGCAAGCCAGAGTCATAACTACTAAAGGAATTTAGAAAATGGCAAATAGAGAAAAAGGCAAATTGGTAAGCATTAGGATATCACAGAAAAAATAAAAACATATTCTCTAGTGATCTAAGTTTGGAAAAGACATACCATATTGAAGATTTACACTTTAGCAAAATTTATAATGTATATTAACATGTCTAAAGACTAAACAGGGCTGGGGATTTAGCTCAGTGGTTCCACTGCCTGCCTCGCAAGTGCAAGGTCCCAAGTTTGATCCCCGGTACCAAAAAATAAACAAATAAATAAATAAAGACCAAACAGCTCAGAAATACACTTGTTTTATTTTGCTTAACCTAGTATTTTCCAAGCTTATTTGATCACAAAATATTTTTCTTTCAAACTATAGCATACCTTGGGAAATACTGATGTAGGAAAAATGCAAGAGATGTTTAGAGACGATAAAGATATTAAATGACAAAGCTAGACCAAATAAATGAATTATTAAAGACACTGAGTAGTCATTTTGTAGACCAGTTAGTCAGTGAACAGTTTCTTTCAGGAGAGTGATATAGATATTCCACTTTAGAATGAGTACTTTGGCAAATATGAGCAAGATATATTGGGCTAGAGGAGGTGGAGGCAGGGACAATGCAGGGAAAAGCTATGGAATAGGAAGTAAGGAGCCAAATTAAGAGAAGAGGTCCAGAGCTGAGCACACTGGCACATGTCTGTAATCTCAGCTACTCGGGAGGCTGAGGCAGAAGGACCACCAGTTCAAGATGAATCTCTGGCATTTAGTGAGACCCAGTCTCAACATTCTAAATAAACAAACAGGGGATGTAGTTTAGGGGCAATGCATCTGACTCCCAAGCACAAGGTCCTGAGTCCGATCCCTGGTACTGCAAACAAACAAACAAACAAACAAAAAAAACAGGGCTTGAGATGCAGCTCAATGGTAGAGTGTTTGCCTAGCATACATGAGGTCCTGGATTCAATATCTAGTACAGCAAGGAGATTAAGGGAGGGAAAAGGGGGGCAGGGTTGGGATGGATCCAGCAAGGCTTCAGAAAAGAAAAAAAATTCCTTCAGCAACTGAAATTTCTCACTCATGGAGCTTGTTCTTCCCTCATAAATGTGCTAAGAATGAACAGAAGCTTCCTGTTTGGGGAATGGCCTGGGAAGGCCAATAGCTGACACTATTTCCTGGAGTCAAGTGGGAGGTGGGACTTTGTAGAGGACAAAGGCAGCGATGACAGGCAGTGTGGTGGACCTGCACAATTTAGGTCAAGACAGTCTTATCTCCTATTTATCTGTACAGATGACCTATTCCTGTATGCCAGGAAATTTTGTTGCCTATTTTGTTTACCCTTCATCCAGAGATTCTGAAAGGGTTTAAATACTGGCAATAGAGTACCTGAGAGGAAAATATGAGAGTTACATCATTTGGGTATTTTTCTTTCTTTTTTTTTTTTTTGGTACTGGGGATCGAACTTGGGTCCTTGCTTTTGAGAGGCAGGCGGCGGAACCACTGAGCTAAATCCCTGGCCCCTCATTTGGGTGTTTTTGAAGACATTCTTAACTAGAGACTCAAAAGGGTAACAGATGAATTGCACCATTTATTAGCTATAAAACATTAAGCCTCATGTTAAAGCTTCTCTGAACTGGCTTCTCCTTTACAAAAAGCATTTATCACCATGAAATTGTATCTCAGTAAGATTATACTCTGAAGACTATACTACAAAGAAATTAAAATGTCAGTTATTTCTATTTTGAGCTAATTTTATCTCATTTGAAAGCTTATACTTGTTATTTCAGTATATAAAATAATTTATTCCCTTATTTATGAACAAAATTATTCAAATATGAAAACAGAAATATTCAAAACTGGGGCCGGGGATTTAGCTCAGTGGTTTCGCCACCTGGTGCGTAGGCACAAGGACCCGAGTTCAATCCCCAGTACCAAAAAAAAAAAGAAATATTCAAAACTCTTGTTCTGTTCTAAAAATACTTTAAGAAATAACGATTCTCTTAATTTATGGTGTTCTTATTACTATGAGTAATTACAGTAAAATTAATAATCAAACCTCTGTAGGATCACTGACATGCTCCTCTCACTGTACACACACACACACACACACACACACACTCATGCACACACGCACAAAGGAGGACTTGGTCTATTTCGTTGGCAACAATTTGTCTGTTGGTCTGGTATGGCAAGAGGTAACTGGTGCTTAGAGTTTCTCTTCTTGTGTTATCCATGATTTTTACCAGGCCCAGAAAAATAGAACAGTTCAATTAAAAAAACAAAACAGGGGGCCGGGGATTTAGCTCAGTGGTTCCAGCGCCTGCCTCGAAAGCGCAAGGTCCCAAGTTCAATCCCTGGTATAAAAAAAAACAACAAAAAAACAAGAACCATAACCCTTTAGCATTAAAAAAATAGCAAGAGCAAGGTCTGGAGGTGCATACCTATAATCCTAGCACTTGGGAGGCTGAGGCAGGAAGGTTGCCATGGGTTCAGGCCAGCCTGGGCCACATAGTGAGATCATGGCCAGCTGGAATTACAGAGCAAAACTCTCTCTCAAAAAAAGTGGCAAAACTACTGGCCAAATCTCTAGAGAACTTAGACATGCATTATGGAAGCGACATAATTTTAAAGTTACCCACTGTTTATCAAGCCACCTTCAAATTAATTTTCAAATTAATTTCTCAAAATACATTGCAAACATTAAGGAAGTCTCTCAAGTAAGGGAAGGATTAGGTGTATTTCAGATATGAAAAATAAAGTAGGCTGGCCATGGTGGTGCACGCCTGCAGTCCCAGCACTCTGCAGGCTGAGGCAGGAGGATCATCAGGAGTTTGAGGCCAGCCTAGACTACATAGTGAGTTCAAGGCCAGCCTGAACTATAGACTGAGACAAAAATAAAAACAAAAAAACAAAAAACAAAAAAAAAAAGAAGAAAAAGAAAAAAAAGTAAGAGTTATTAACAAAAGGAATCAAAAGAAACTGAATTCTAGCACTGCTGACTCTCACAATATTGTCCTCAGGTTTCACATAAAGAAACAGGCAAACAGGAGCATCCCCAATAATGAGAGCTGTGTTGACAATGTTTTTGGAACATTGTGTGTATTTTTGGAACAAACACTGGGTGGAAAGATTATTGGCCTTCACTGGAATTAAGACCAGTGTTCCAAGCACAGTTCCATCACCCATACTTACATGACCCTGAAGAAGTTACTCGATTTCTTTAAACTCCTCATCTAACACTATAGCAAATCTTATAATGTTGTGAAGATCAAATTATGTACATAGGATACACAGGTACTTGGATGCCAGCTTGCTTCCTTTCCCCAAATCTTACCTTTTTACATCCATAGAGATACACAGGGGGAAAACTGTATATATATATATGATTGTTATAATTATTTGACTAATTTAAAAGATCAGGATGATACTAACTTAATAGTTGGCTAAATTAAGAAATGGCCTAATTCTTTTTTTTTTTCTTTTTCTGGTACTGGGGATCAAACTCAGGACCTTGCGCTTGTGAGGCAGGCACCGTGTCACTAAGCTAAATCCCCGGCCCCTGAAATGCCCTAATTCTTTAATAATTTTCAAATTAGTAATGGTTTAAAGTTGTTACTAAGCCTTCAAATTAATTTCTGTCCATTCTTACTGAAGTAAGCAAAAACTTCACAAAACTAAAAAACCAAAGGGGAGCTTTCACAGGAGATGCCACATTTCTTAAAGTTCAAGGGATGCTCATATCTCAACAGAAGATGTTAATCTACTATTTCAAAATTAAGCATGCAGCATTCTCTTTGTATTTTTCTGGCTCAGAAAATAGATCAACAGCACCTGTAAAACTTGGAAACCATACAAATTAATCTCCTAGTGTCAGTAAGGCCACCAGATAGCTACTCCTGAGGCTGAGGCAGAAGGATCTCAAGTTCAAGGACACCCTGAGCAACTTAGGGAGAGCCTACCTCAAAATAAAGAAAAAATGTCTGAGGATATAGCTTAGCAATCCCTAGGTTCAAGCTCCTGTGCTACCAAAATAAATAAAAAAATAAATAAATAAACCAAGCAGATCCTTTCAACAGTTTACAAGAGTTCTTCCAATACTTAGTAACTGAAACTGAAAGTGACCTTACCATAGACTGGGTGCCTCTAACCACATTTCAGAGTAATTTAGAAACCCCATCTCAGTGAAGTTAAATAACACACCCATTTCTAAACAAGTTTGGCAGATTAAAAAAAAGTTAACTACACCGGTAGACTAAAAAATGGATTCTTTTGAAAGAAGACAAAATAAAATAAAATAAAATAAAAAATAAAAAAAAAAAGAAAGAAGACAAATGGTAGCATCATGGAATTCTCAAGACAGCTGTGATACATAGGCTACAATTAAAGCCCTTAACTCCTTGGAAGCAAAGGATCACAGCTTTTTACTAGCATTATATTTATGCACTGCAAGGAGTCCCTAGCATCTTTTTGCCCCCAAAATATGTCACACAAGAATAAAATGTTCTGCCCAAGGTCATGGAGCAGGTGATGGCAGTCACACTTAGACGAGTTCCTCTTGGCAGCATGCACAATCATGGGATATATCAAAAATAAAAGACAGATTTTTTCAAAAGGGGGTAGGGTGGTGATGGTTGAATTTCCACTGAATGATTTCTCTAGGAAAATCTGGTGATATTTCACTCTACAGATACAGCATATTTTAACTCACTGACCTTTCAAATCAAGCATACATAGTGCATTAAAACGACTGTCATCAAGATCGAAGGCTCTGGCAAACATTCTCTTTTACCAATATCACCCTCTGGGTATTCTTCATCTCTATTCCACCGATTCTCTGAACCACCCCTCACCCTGTCCAAGGCAGCAGAGTAAAAACCACTGGGTGGCTCCCAATAGCTTGGCACAGAACACAGTTCCCAGGTGCCCCTCAGATCCCTACTAGTGAGCAGTCCTCTTCCTAAGTGCCATCCATCTCCTCTATCCCAACTTTCAGGAAAAACACACCTCCTGCAGTGCTGCTAAGTGTGCCCCTAGCCAAATAGACACACCCCTCCCAGAGCTGCCCCTTCAGAAAGACATTCTCACTCCCTCCTTTGCCAAATAATGAATGTCCTCCCCTCTCCTTAAGAGCTATCACCCACCTCTACACAGAGAGGGGCCTTCCCCAGACAAAATACTGCCTCTACTAATTTGATGGACAGCTCTGCTCTCCACACCACGGCTCAGCTCCCACCTCAAGTCCCTGGCAGGGGTGGGGTGCTGGGTACCTCCGGCCCACTAGTCTGGGCTTGCGGGTGGCTGGTTACTGGTCACCACCCTACCGCAGGGACAGCTGTTCTCCTCGAGGGTCATCTCTCCCATCTTTCGCTGCTGGACACCCTCGCCGGGGACCCTTGGCCGCAGCCCCGCGCCCCCGGCGGCCACGCCCCCGCGCTCACCCGCAGTCCGGGGCCGGGCACCAGCGGCAGTCCGGGTCCGAGGCCAGGTATCGGCGCAACATGAACTCCTCGTACTTGTGCATGAGCGGCGGGTCGGCGAGCAGCAGGCGGATGTCGTGCGGGTTGAGTCGCTCGCTGCACTCGGGGCAGCTGATGGGCACCCGGCTCTCGCTGATCTCCAGGCGCAGGTAGTGGCGGAGGCAGTCGCGGCACGAGCGGTGCGGGCAGCTGAGGAGGCGCGGGGCCCGTTCAGGCGGCAGCCGCACCAGGCACAGCGGGCACTCCACCTCCTCCGCGCCCGGGCCGCCGCCCTCCGCCGCCGCCTCATCTTCGAGCCGGGGCCCCGAGCCTGCTGCGGCCTCCGCCTCGGCCTCAGCGGCAGGCTCCGCGGGCAGCGCCTCGGGCGGCTCGGCCTGGGCTGCGGAGGGGCCCGGGCCGGGCGGCGGCGGTGGTGGCGGCGGCGGCGCGGCCGGGGGCGGCGGCTCGGCCTGGGGCTTGGCCCGGGCGCGGCGGCCGCGGGCCGAGGCGGAGAAGACGCTGTGGAAGGTAAGGCGCCGGCGCCGGCCGCCGCTGCGGCACTTGGGGTCGGGTGCGGCCGCGTGTAGAGACGTGGAGCGCGGCGACTCGGAGTCCTTCTCGGAGCCCATGGCCCACAGAGGCCGAGGGGCCAGAGGGGCCAGCGGCGCCTTGCACCGCCACAGCTCCCGCCTCAGCGCCCCCAGCCGGCGCCCTGGCCGCTGCCGCTTCAGCCGCCCTCCAGCAGATACAAACCCAGCGGCCTCTACGAAGTGGTTATAAAGCCTCCACCCCGCGCGCTCGACCCACTGCGCAGGCGCCTGGCTAGGACACCTCACAACCCGTTCAGCCCCGGACTGGTGGCGCTGGGTGGGACCGGAGGCGGGGCCAGGAGCATAGGCAAAGCCCCGCCTCGGGCTGGTCTGTTGCTTTCGGCTCTGCCATGTTGTGAAAGCTCCCAGCTAGCTAGACCTGCCCCAGCTCTTGTGCTTGTCCTCTACCGCGGATTCACCCCAGCCTCATCATCCCAAGGACTTTGTGGAGCTCTGTTCCTTACAGACCCGGGTTGACCTGATGGTGGTGATTCCCAACTGATCCATCTTCCAGCATTTCTGCTGATGTTTATTAGGCAAACAGCATTAGTTAACAGAAAACATACTCATTGAACATCTACAAAGTGTATGGCGCTACTAGGTAAGACAGGGTCACCAACCACATGGGGTATGCAGAATGAGGGGTTTTTTTTGGGGGGGGGGCGGGGATCGAACTCAGAACCTGACGCTTGCCAGGCCGGAGCTGTGCCGCTGAGCTACATCCCCGGCCCTGAAATTCATATTTCTTAATGTAGCGTTTAGTGCTCTCTGTATTCTTATTCTTACACCTCCCATTCTGTCTTCTTGGGAGTTCGTTACTTACCATTTGTGGAAAGAGGCCTTGCAGTTTTTTTCCTGGAAATGCCTTTCGGTCTCCCTTCTCCAACTCTAACTGGTAACCTTTAGGCTTCCTAATGGGAGACAGTCAAATGACTTCAACAGCAATGAAATGTGTCAAGATTATGTTTAGTTGAGAATAACAACAGAAAAAAATGGCTTATGGTAGAAATTTTCTCTTTCCATGAAAAATAAGTCCAAAGGTAGGCAGTTCAAGACTGCTCAACCATCTTCAGCATTTAGTTATAAATGTTAAAATCGCCTTGTGGTTCCCATCCAAACAGTGGAGAAGAAAGTGAGAAGACAAATGTGCCTTCTTTTTGTACCAGGGATCGAACTTGGGACCTTGCGCTTTCGAGGCAGGTGCCAGAACCACTGAGCTAAATCCCCAGCCCATGCTGTCCCTTCTTTTTAAGAAGACTGTCATAGAAATCTAGTACATTTTTTTTTTCTTTTTTGGAGGCAGAGCCTTGCTATGTAGTCCAGACTGGCCTCAAACTCACTATGTAGCCCAGGCTGGCCTTGAACTCACTGCAATCCTCCTGCCTCAGCTGGGACTACAGGTGGCATCACCACACCCACCTTGAAGTCCTGTACAATTTTTCTTAAATATCGCTAACATATAAATCACTCAGCTAAAATATAATCACATGGCTGTATTTAGCTGCAAAAGAGCCCGAGAATGACAGGTTTTTGTTTGTTTTTTGTTTTTTAGCTGAGTACAGTGTTCCCAGCTAAAAATAGGAGCTCTAGGGTTGGGGATATAGCTCAGTGATAGAGTACTCAAGTATGAGATAGTGAGTGCAAGGCCCAGGGTTCAATCCCCAGCACCAAAATTAAATACATCAGTAAGTAAGTAGATAGACAAATAGAGGCTCATTAATAAAGAATAATAAAACGGCATGGTAGCACACTGTAACCCCAGCTATTTGGAAGGCTAAGGCAGAAGGATCACAAGTTTGAGGCCAGCCTGGGAAAATTAGTAAGGCTGTCAAAATTTAAAAAGGGCTGAAGGTGTAGGTCAGTGGAAGAGGCTTGCCTAGCATGCCCTGGGTTCATTCCTCAGCAACACACACATGCATACGCACATAAAATGAACACTGTTCAGCTGTCTTTTATGGGCAGTATTTAAAACCAGGTAGGTCCCAGAATCTCCAAACTTTTGAGGTAACAACAACAAAAACCTTGCATGATGTCACAGATGTAAGATAAATTCTTCCCGGGAGGGAGTAGTCAATTGTGACAAACTGCTGCTAAGAAATCAAGAAAGGTAAGAACAGAAAAGTGACCAATGGATTTGGCAATACCAAAGAGTCCTGGGTGGAGAGAGGGTGTTATCCTCAAGTAGGAAGATAACACAATCACTGTCTGTATGTTGGTTAGAATAGACTAAGCTCTGCTGTGGTACTGAATAACCCAAATATCTCAATGACTTAACATAATGTTTTCTACTCCTGTAAAGCTTGCTAGGGGGTCAAGACTCTCTTATAATGTAGCTATCCTTCATTCCATCCAGCACACTCAGAGTCAGACCACATCCATCCTGAGCACCACCATCTCAACACAAAGCTTTCAGGATTGCCTCCATAGAAGAAACAGAGCTAGAGGGTTGTGCACAAACATTATTCTACTCACATAGCCAGAGCTATCAAATGGGCCCAATCTAGCCACGGGGGGCTGGGAAATGTAGGGGGAAACCATGGGCTATTAGTAAGCAATATTATCTCTTCTATAGTTGCTGACAGTCATTTTTGACTCTGTCTTCAGTGCCCAACATCGTGATCAATTGCAGACTGCCCTTTGAGAAGGGTAGGAGAGAGGACTGGCTTGTTTCTTGGGTCAGATTGTGCTGAAAGAAGTTTGGGATTCCTGATTCCAGCCAGACCTCGATGCTTTTTAGTTGCTTTTCTCTGTGCAGTTGACAGAAACAGCTATCAGAATCCTAGCTTCCTGAAAGCTCAACACTTTGAATGTTTGTTTTGCCACTGGCTCTTAAACAAAGTCAACCTCAGTTCAAAGCTGCCACTATCAGCTTGTCGGGGTGGGGGTTCCATGCCTGTAATGCCAGCACTCTGGGAGGCTGAGGCAAAAGGACCTAAAGTTCAAGTCCAGCCTGGGTGACTTAGCAAGACCTTTTCTCAAAATATAACCAAAAGGCTGGGGATGTAGCTCAGTACAAAGGCCCTGGGTTTAACCCCCATTACCTCCAAAACAAAAACCAACCTACCAAACAAAACTGCCACTGTCAGTGCTGTGGCAAAAAACTGACCTCTCATAGGGAGCTGGGGTGCATAGTTCAGTGCTAAAGTGCTTGCTTAGCATGCATAATGCCTTGGGTTCCATGGCCAGCTCCAGGAGAAAAGAAAATCGACATCTCATGAATGCCATTGGACTTTGGCTCCATTTCTACTGGGTTTTCTTTCCTCCTGAATTATCACCTTTGAAGAGAAAGACTAAACCAATTCCTCCTACTTTTTATTCTGTGTCTCAAGACAGCATGAAGGAGAAAAGGATTTTCACTCATCTCTTCACTCATTCACATTTATACTTTTCATGAGGCCTTTTGCCAGGCAGTAGGGTCCTAGAGAAGAAATAACTCATTTTATGGGCATTACAGAAAGGAAAGCAGATGGTTAGGATAATCAGTGACAAGAACGTGTACAGAAAGCTCTAACAAGGGCCGGGGATTTAGCTCAGTGGTTTTGCTGCCTGCCACGCAAGCGCAAGGACCCGAGTTCAATCCCTAGTACCAAAAAAAAAAAAAAAAAAAGAAAGCTCAACAGACCAGTGGTGGTCAGGAATGGCTTTCCTGTGGATGAGCCCTATGAGCTGGGACTCAAAGGACAAGGAGGACTTGAGCAACTTGTAAGAAAGGGAAAGGACATTCCAAAGTGAGGGAGCCAGAAGAGTCCTAGGGGGAAGGCAGAGGTGGGATCAGCTGGAGAAGGTGTGAGTGGCAGGGTATGACAGGAAGACAGACCAGCAGAAAGGCTGTGACAGAGAAGTGAATGGCTCTGTATTATGGCTCCATCAGATGCAGGGAACAGAAGCCCGGGATGAATGAACCCAGCCCAAAATTGACTTCTGGCTCACATAAAGCCTTGGAGAGGTTGGTGCTACAGCAGCTGGGTCCAAGGAGAACCTGCATCAAGGAAACCACCCAACTCCTGCACCCCATCATTCATATCAGCATCTTCTTTTATTGTGATAAAAAATACATAACATAAAATCTTATGAGTACAGTTTAGTGAAATTAAGTATATTCATATTACATGACCATCACATCCTCCTCTCCACCTTTTTTTTTTTTTGTAGTGCTGGGGATGGAACTCAGGGCTTTGCACATGCTAACCAAGCACTCTACCACTGAGCTACACACCTAGCACTTCATTTTTGCAGACTGCTTTTCTCTCCAAACTGGAACAGTACTCCACAGCAATCACCACCTTATGCCTCCTAGCTTCCTTACTAGAGAGATGAGTAATTCTCTTTCTTTTGTTCCAAATCCTCAAATCCTCAGAATCCTACAGAAGGACTGACTGACTAGGCTTAGCTACATGTTCATTTATACTTGTGGTCACGGGTCATGGGAGTGCCACGATTTAAACCACCTAGACCACATAACTGGAGGTGGGGAGCAATTCTCCAAAGGAAAGAGTTATAAAGCCAGGTGTGGTGGTGCATGCCTGTAATCCTAGCACTCTGGAGGCTGAGGCAGGACGATTGCCATGAGTTCGAGGCTAATTTGGGCTATATAGTGGGTTCAAGACTAGCCAGAACTACATAGTAAGACCTTGTCTCAAAAAAAGGAACTATGCTATCACAAGAAGGGAGGGGTCAACAAACAGCAACAAACAGATGAAATATGGAATGTCCACCAGAGATAGGTTGGGACTGGGCCATCAGGGGCCTTGAATGCCAGGTTGAGGAGTTCAGACTTTATTCTGTTAAGTAGGAGGGCGTTGTGACAATCAAAAAAAGCCACATATACGACAAGGTTGGACTATAAAACCTGTTCTTTTCTTACTTGAGGCTCTATTTTTGAGCTTGCTGTTGGCTTTCAAGGTTGCTCTGCAAGCTAATTTTAATCATATGTTACCTGAATCTTGACCTGGGCCTAGCTCTTGCCTCTGGCTACAGAGGTGACCTCTATTTATTGTGATCCCCCTTTCCCTCTGGATCAGAAGGAAAGAAGGCCTACTAAGTCTGATCTGGTTCACTACCTGTCTCCTGACCCTTTCTCATCCCATCTGTCTCAGTGAATGGCTGCCCCATCCACCTACAAATCCTCCTGCCTCTGACCTGTCTCTGGATGGACACACACACACACACACACACACACACACACACACACCCAAGTCCTATCTTTCTGACTTCCCAAGTAATTATGGAGCCTCCCCCGACTTGACTTTCTGGGCTTATAGGTACTGCCCTGGTTCAATTCACTAGGTTTCTTGCTTGGATCTTATCTCCAGCTCCTTGGGAGATCTCTTTTGGGAAGTGAATGACTCAGGTCTACCCTGAATCAAACAATTTCTATAGCTACTGCTGTAGAAAGCCTTATCTCCTTCCATGCCTCCAGGGACTCAAGCCTTTTGGCCTTCTCCCTGTTATCTAACAGACCCAGAATCATCAAGCCTTGGTTCTTTGCAAATGCTGCTCCTCCTTCCTGTTAAGGCCTTTCTATCCCCCTCCCACCTTGTGGTGTAACCTTATGTACAGTATACTCTGGGAACATTTCCATGGTTATCACCCTCCTTTTAAAATCAAACTTCCCTCTTCCATACTTTGAATCTAAGGCACACTGTGGATAACTCCAGTGTTACATTTATTACTAGGGTGACCCCACAATTTACTGTCCAAGCCAGGATACTTTGAGAATGAACGAGAAAACTATTGCTTTGGTTCAACTGGTGTCAGTTGTTCTGTTCCGGGTAAACTAGGAGGTATGATCACCTTCTTACACCCAATATCGATGTAAAACCTGGCAGCAGGTGCTCCCATTTATCTCATTCATATCTTTCAGCAGCCCTGTGAGGCTGGTATTGCCGTCCCCATTTTACATGTGAGAAATGGAGCCTCAGAGAGAAGACTTATGGCCAGAAAGCCAGAAGGTGGCAAAGCTAGCCTGGGAAGCCAGACATCTAAATCCTGGACTCTTCTGTCTCCACAGTTGTCTCCTCCAATGCCAGACAGTCCTGTTTTCTAGGTTAATGACAAACAGGGATGGCACAAATAGAATCTTAACTTAGAAGGCCTCAGTGCCTGTTGGTTAGATTGATGCCTTTGAGGTAGAAGAAATAAAAGGTTAAAAGGTGACAAGGAGGGCCGGGCATTCAGCTCAGTGGTTCTGCCACCTGCCTTGCAAGCGGAAGGACCTGAGTTTGATCCCCGGTACCCCCCCCCAAAAAAAAGAGGACAAGGAAATCAACGCTAAAAATTATACTTTTAAAAAGACTGCAATTTTTGGGTCTCAGTCAAAGTTATCCAGGGTGATCAATATCAGCATTCGCTTGGTTAAATTTAGGCTATTTTCGGGGCCAGGGATTGAGCTCGGTGGTTCGCTGCCTGCCTCGCAAGCACAAGGACCCGAGTTTGATCCCTGGTACCAAAAAAAAAAAAAAAAAAAATTAGGCTATTTTCCTTTCAAATCCATCACACCAAAATTCCTCAGGAATACTGCAAGTCCATAAATCTGCTTAGTTGAGAAAGTAAAAAGCAGAAGCCTGATCCTAAGATAAAGGAATAGATTGAGGGAATCTAAAGAATTTTTAAATTACCTGCTTAAAGGAAAAAAACCCCCAAAACTGGGCCCATAGCTATAGAATGGGCTAGTACTGTTCCAGGGCCACCTTTTGGGCACCTTTTCCTAGGGTTTCCACCTCCTCCAGAGAATTATGAATGTTCCCACTTCCAAACAATGAGGCACTTTTCTCTCTGGAGTCCCACACAATGTATTCCTTTGAATGTATACCTTTGAATTTTTGCCTAATAAACCTCTTCCTGTGCTTTTTACTGACTAGTCCTGAAAATTCCTTTTTTCCATGGCAGGAGTCAGCAAACCTGGAAACTTATTCCATAAGAAGGGTGGGTTAAATTCTTTATCACAGCTTCATGAACCTCCTCGGACCTTTGAGTCAGGTGTAAGTGTGTGTGTGTGTGTGTGTGTGTGTGTGTATGTGTGTGTGTGTTTTGCTGGGGATTGAATCCAGGGCCTTCACACTGAGCTACATCCTCAGCCTTTTAAATTTATTTTTATATTTTGAGACAAGGTCTAAGGTGACAAATTGCCCAGGCTGGGGTCAAACTTGCAATCCTTCTACCTTAGTCTCCTAAAGTGGTGGATTACAGGCAATAGCCACCACACCCACTTAAGGACAACTTCTTGAGGATAGGCTGTATTTTGTCTTAAAATCTGTGCTCCTCCACATCTCCCCCAGCACACTACTTGCTATACATCTAGTCATTCATGCATGCATTAACATTTATTAAGAACCTACTAGGTGCCCGTGTGGGTCATAGATTATGCCTCTCCTAAATATATTTCCTTGGCATATTTCAAGGTTATTCAGAGAAACTGCAGACAGAAATAGTTCTGAAAATCTGTTCTTTAGTAAAAGGAATTTATGTCTACCTACATTTGTAAAGAAAGCAGCAGATGGAAACAGGCTTTCTCGAAGAGGTCCCTATATCTGCCTAGGAAAGATCATTTCACAGGAAGGAGAGATTAGGGGTCTGACACCTGGCGCAGGCAAAGAGTGGCACAAGTGGTCTTCTGAGAGCTGCTCCAGGGAGACAGAGTGCAACATAAGGCAGCCTTTGATCACCCTGTGGCTCCTCTCCTAAATCCCCATGGCTTGAGCCAGCACCTCCCCACCTTCAGAAGCCCCAAACACCTATTCCCTTATGTAACACAGATATTTTACAAACTTCAACCATCTGGACTTTTTGAGGGGGAATCATATTTTGTATGTGGCTCTTGTGCCTACTTTTTTTTTCTTTCCCTGTGGTGGTGGTGGTGTTAGTGGTGCTATGACTGAATCCAGGGCCACACAAACATAATAAATTTTGTTTAGTTTTTCTCATGGTAATTTATCTACTGTCAGTTCATTTCCTGGACTAAAATGATGGCATCTTCAGAAAGAAGAGAAACTTTTTTTTTTTGGTACTGGGGGTTGAACTCAGGACCTTGCACTAGAAAGGCAGGCGTGGCACCACTAAACTAAATCCCCAGCCCCTAAGAAGAGAAGCTTTGAAGCTACACTACACCTGGTGCCGTGCTGGTGCTACAGAGATCAGCAGAACTGACGCTGTCATGGAGGCTACAGTCCAGTGGGAAAAGCCTGTACAAAAACACCACACAAACATCATTACAAGTCAGGGTAAATAGTAAGAAGGAAAAATACTACGTATGGAGCTCAAGGAATGTTTTGGAGGTACATTTAACAGGTTGCAGTCACAGATTTGGGGGAGCAGCAAGACAGAGAAGGCTGTCAGGTTCCTCCTTGTAATAAGAGCAGGCTGGAGGGGTAATGAGGTCGGGTTTAGATGTATGGGGCTTGTGGTGTCTGCGGAATTTCCCTTTTAATCCACAAACCCCACACAAACACCAAGTTAAATTGAATTGCCTCAAATGGAAAAAACTGGCAAGTCGGCTGAGGCAGGAGGACTGCTGAGAGACAGGTCAAGGCCAGCCTGAACTACATAGCAAGACCCTGTCTCAAAAAAAAAAAAAAAAAAAAAAAATTGTGCCAAGTAAGGCAAACCTGCTTCAGGCAGCCCAAATAAAGCTGGCCTCCAGAAAGAGCCGGGCAGGTGGTGGGCGGCAGGAGAGAAGCAGAGGAGAAGAGAAAGGGAAAGGATGTAGGTGTTCCCGGAGACAGGGAGTCTTCCTGAGCTGCCGCGAGGACACAGATGCGCTGGAGACCAGACCGCGGTTAGAGTTACGCCCGACGAGGATCGGGTGGGCTCGTTGCCTGGAAACCCAAGCACCGCTGCGCACCCCCACGCCAGAGACCCACCAATCTGGCGGCGCTTAGTGGCGGTGCCACGTGATCGGCCTCCCTTTGTCTCCCCTCCTGGCAGGGAAGACCGGCATCCCCGCCGTCCCGCCCCCGCCTCCCGCCGGCCGGGATCCCGCCGCAGTCTGCCGCAGCGCGGGGAGGGGCGCGCAGGGCAGCCGAGCGCAGCCCAGCCGCAGCCGCAGCGCCAGCAGCGCTCTCAGACAAGGTCAAGCGTCACCGCTCGCTCGTGGGCAAGGCTGCCCCCGAAATCTCTCCCCGCAGTCCTCGCAGCCATCCCTAGTGCGGGGATGGGAGGGGTTCGAATTATCTCTGCCCCTGAGCGTGCGTGCCAGGCACTTTTCTCTTACGCCCAGCCCTTACGCCCCATTCTGAGACGCGACTTAAATACCAGGCTGGGGCTGGGTATAACTCATTGGTAGTGGACCCGCATGCATGAGGCCCTCTCGGTTCCAACCCCGGCACCGCAGAAATAAATACCTGTACGTACATAAAATCAGAAATCTAAATGAAAAAAAACGACTTGACTGTATTTGAATAAATGTAAGTTTTTGTGCATGAATAAATGAAGATCACTGTACCTGAAAACAAAAAACAAACAAACAAAACCCTCTAAACGCCACGCTGACTCCCAGTGCTCTGTAAGAGAACATTGAGGCCCTTCATGACCAAGTGCCAGCCTCTCTTCAGCACCCTCGCTCCTGGAGACTCTAGCCCTCTGTACCCCTACCCACTCCAAGACCAGCCATCACTAGTATACTTCCGCGACCGCTCTTGAAGACCTTCTGCCTGGGAGATCCCCACCCCACCTTGAGCCTGATAAATTCTGGGCCCCAACTTAAGAATACAGCAGTAGCTGGGTGGGGGGGCGCAAGCCTGGGGGTAATCCCAGCACTAGGTAGGTTGAAGCAGGAGGATTGCTGTGAGTTCAAGGCCAGCCTGAACTACAGAGCAAAACCCTGTCTCAATAATAATCATCATCATGATATTCATGATCATGATGATTATGATGATGCAGAAGGTGGAAACTGGCACCAAAATGCCTCTTACCAAAGGCCACCAAAAAAAAAACCAAAAAAACCCAAAAAACCAATAGCAAAAGAAAGAAAGAAAGAAAGAAAGAAAGAAAGGAAAGAAAGAAGGAAAGAAAGGAGGGCTGGGGATTTAGCTTAGTGGCGTTGCGCATGCCTGCCTTGCAAGAGCAAGGTCCTGAATCCTAAAGGGCAGAGACCCTGATCTCCATTAAGGCCAACATACTTCTTAGAAGAACTATGTGTTCTATGATGCCACATTTCTTGAATTTTCAAGAAAAGCCACAAATCTAGACTATTATTAAAACTCTCGGGGGCAGGGATTTAGCTCAGTGGTTTCACCGCCGGCTGCGCAAGCGCAAGGACCCAAGTTTGATCCCCAGTACCAAAAAACAAAAACAAAAACAAACAAACAAACAAAAATCTCTCTCTCTCTATATATAATATTATATATATAATAATATACAATATTATATATATATATTGAACTGGGGATCAAACTCAGGACCTTGAACTTGCGAGGCAGGAGCGGTGCCACCGAGCTAAACTTCCCGGCCCAAAACTATCTCAATTTTTTCTTCCTTTCTTTCTTTTTTTTCGGTATTGGTGATCGAACTCCGGACCTTGTACTTTTGAGTCAGGCAGCGGAACCACTGAGCTAATTCCCCAGCCCAAACTATCTCAATTTTTAAAGGTTGGTTTGATTTTTTTTTTCTGGTGCCAGACATCAAACTCAGGACCTTGTGCTTCCCAGGTAGGCCTGGTGTCACTGAATACTCTCCCAACCCCTACACTCCCACTCCCATCCCCTAGGACCAGATATAGCTCCTAGACCCTCAAGTGCATGACTGCCAACCATAGGGAAGAGAGAGTAGTTCTCATTAAGAAAATACATTGAAAAACTGTTCGGGTGGCTTGAATCTCTGAGAGACAACTGTTGTGAAGGCAACACAGGGAGGACTTGGATTTGGATCTGTTCTCTAAATGGATTTGGATGCTTGTTTTACTTAGTTAATTGATTAATGTACTTGTATGGGGGATTGAATCCAGAGCTTTTGCACTGAAATACATCCCCAGACACTTTGTAAAATTTTATATTTTGGGGCCGGGGATTTAGCTCAGTGGTTTCACTGCCTGTCTAGAAAGCACAAGGTCCTGAGTTCAATCCCTGGTACCAAAAAAAAAATTTTTTTTTTAATATTTTGAGGCAGGGTCTCACTATGTTAAGTTTCCCAGGCTGGGCTTGAACTTGTGATCCTCCTGCCTGAGCCTCCCAGAGAGCTGAGATTACAGATACGCACTGCCATATCTGGCTGCTTTGGGTGTTTTAAACAAGGGGGCCCATCTTGAGATCCTGGGGTGAAGGTGGAGGTGCTCAGTCTGCCAAAATCTGAAGGCCTGGATTTCAGAAATGGGATGGAGGAGCTGAGGGTCCTTGGGAATGGTAGGGAGCAAGAAGCCAGCCAGGGCCATTCATCCACCAGAGTCAATTGCTGTGAATGCCAGCAAATGTTTTCTGCCATCCTGTGCAGCTACATGAGTTAGAGAGGGGCTAACTAGAGAGGGAAGTTGACCCCCTGTGGCCCCCAAGACTTCATACCCAGGATAATGCTTGGAAGGGGAATTGGAGAGCGATAGTGACAGTGGAGGTGAGCAGCCTAACAATGCAGATGTCTACCACATCTGCATGGAGGTAGGGGAGGTAGGGGAGACAGCCCCTGGGGGCTGGGGACAATTTGAAGGTAAACAAGAGCCAGCAGAGACTGTCTTGGAAATCATGAATTTTTTAGTTTTCCTTGAGGTTTTTTGGTAGCTACAATGTAATCTATTTGTCTGGAACTCCTCAGAAAATTCTCTTACACTCAGACAGCCTGCCCTGGCTGGGGTGTTTGGCATATTTGTGGAAATAGCTGCAGGGCCAAGTTTTACATCTGCTTTGGTATGGTGCAGACAGAAGATGGTACAGGCTGAAGCAGAAGCTGAATTAGGAGAAAAAATACCTTCTAGGAATTTGCATCCCCCACCCCCCAGGTTGGGGATCAAACCTGGAGCCTCAGGAACACTAGGCAAGCCCTCTACCACTGGGCTAGATCCCCATTGTGGACTGGTACTCAGGCTGATCCCGAGAACGACTCAAGGAATCAGAAGATCCCTGGCTGGCATCTATAAAGGATCAGATACAACTTCCCGAGCTGCTGTCTTGTCTGTGCGAGGCACTGTGCTGCTAAATGCTTTCCACGCCTATTATAGCCTCCATTTTACAGATGAAGAAATTAAGGCCCAAGAGAGGTGAAGTGACTTGCCCAAGACCACAAAGCTAGAAAACAGTGGATTGTACCTACTCTCCAGCCAACCATTCTCAGCAGAAGAAACCCATCCTGTCTGGTATTTTGGCCCAGAAGACGGCACTTACTATGCATATACAGGTATTGTTTCGATTTGTATGTCTGTTCTTTCTCCTAGGACAGGAGGGTAGAAGGCACTCATTGGAAGTGCTCAGCTCACAAGCGGTGTGCAAGAACATGCTGAATCAAATCTGTCAGGAAGGCCAAAAGAGGTATCCATAACTCTCAGGTCTTTGTGTCCGTGGGCAAATCACACACCCTCGCTGGGTCTCAGTTCCCTTATCTGTAAAGTAGGAATTATAATATAGACCTCACAGGATTATTGAGAAATTTAAATGTGGTCTGGCCATCAAGTTTCTGTAAATTACAATACAAATGGCAGCTGTTGTTGCTGCTATGAAGATAAATGATGATGCTGATAGAGACTGAGGAAGGAGCAAGGAAAGAAATCCGGGTGTAGATATTTCATTACTGTATCAGCTTGGATAGAAAACAGGCGGCACAGCCAGTTTTCAATTTCCAGGACCACTGTGTCTTCATTCATTCTTTTTTTTTTTTTTTTAATTGAGAGAGTGTTCTGGGCACGGAAGCCAGTGGCTTGACATATGGCAAATGTGCTACCACTGCCCTATCCTCCTGTCCCATCATTCATTCTTCTGTTTTGTTTTGTTTTTCTTGGCAGTGCCAGGGAAGGAACCCAGGACCCCATACATGCTAGGCAAGTGCTTTACCACTAGCTATGCCATCCCCATGGGTCCCCTGCATCTGTCATTCTTCACTGATGAAACATCTATTATGTTCTACTCGATCCATTTCATTCAGAACTCTACAAAGCAAATACACACATCATCCTCATTTTACAATTGTGAAGAATGAAGTTAAAGACCTAGCTAGAAAAGCAGAGGAGCCAGGTGTGGTGGTGGTGCATGCCTGTGAGCCTAGCACTCAGGAGGCTGAGGTAGGAGGATTGCTAGGAGTTCAAGGCCAGCCTGGGCTACATAGTGAGTTCAAGGCCAGCCTGAACCTCATAGCAAGACCCTGCCTCAAACAAAACAACTCAAAACAAAAAAAAGAAAAAAAAAGTAACAGAATTAGAATTTGAACTCAGATCTGAGTGGTTCCAAAATCCTTTTTCTTTCTGTTCTCTTCTCCAGAACTTCTTGAAGCTTCCTTTCATTCACTAGAACTTTTATCAAAATCAGCTAAGCAGGGCCTTCTGCAGGGGACAGGGAAGAAATGACCCAGGATGTCTCAGATGTTTCTCATGTAGTTAGGGAGGCAGACAAGTCAATGGACAGAGACATTTCAGTATGACAAGCTCCCTGCTGGTAGATGTGCAGGTATAGAAGAGTGGACTATTGCTTTGTCTTCTTTCTATTTTGGTGCTGCTAGGGATGGGGCCTAGGGCCTTCATGTGCTAAGCACATGCTCTACCACTGAGTACATTCCAGCCCAGGGCCGTTGCTTTGGATTTGCCTTAGTTCTTGGTTCACAGATCCCTTTGAGTCCCAGTCTCATAAAGTGAGGGAGGAAACAGACCTCACTCATCCTGTCTGGCAGTGAAAAAGGGTTTTGCAGTGGGGGCCACAGAACAACCAATAATTCTCTCCAAAAGAAATCCGTCTCACCTGGCCCCTTCTCAAGCTTCAGCCTCCCTTCTAACCAAAACACACACACACACACACTCACACACGCACGCATGCACGCACGCACACAGAGTGGGTGATGGGTTAATGAGTGAATTCTGGTAGAACCAGTTTCTTCATGCTTCTGCATGCCTAGGTGGTTTTTAGCAACTTAATTTGGGATGTAGTGGTCCTGGCACTCATTGCCTCAGCCCCAAAGCCAAAAAGATCAGGACATTTGCAATCAACATCCTGATACATATGTATTTAAAAGAAATCTGGAACAGGCGATGGTGGTGCATGCCTGTAATCTCAGCACTCTGAGAAACTGAGGCAGAAGGATTGAAAATTCAAGTGAGCCTGGGCAATTTAGTGATTTGGCGAGACCTTGTCTCAAAAAACAGAAAAAGGGCTGGAGATGTAGGCCACTATGAAAGACCCTGGGTTCAGTCTCTAGTTCTGAAAAAAAAAATCTGGAAGGACAGTCACCTCAACAGTGAAGAATGATTATCTCTAGGTGGTGAAGTTGTTGAAGTTGTATGTAATCTCTGTTTTATTCTTTTTATTTAGTTAGTTAAAAATAGCTTTTTGGGCTGGGCCTAGTGGTACAGGCCTATGATTCCAGCACTCTGGGAGGTTGAGGCAGCAGGACTGTAAATTTAAGCACAGCCTGGGTAATTTAATGACTTATCAAGACTTGTTTCAGAACACAAGGGCTGAGAATGTAACTCAGTGTGAAGGCCCTGGGTTTTCTCTCCAGTACTGAAAAACATAAATAAATAAAAGGCTGTTTTTGTTTTATACCATAAACTTACTACTTTTGCATCAGTAAAGAACAAATAAAGCAGACCTGTGGTACAAACATATAATCCCAGAACTTTAGGAGGCTGAGGCAGGAGGACTACAAACTGAAGCCCAGCCACGGTTATTTAGGGATTTAGTGATGCCCTGTCTTAAAAATTTCTTTAAAAAGGGCTGGGACTATATCTTAGTGCAAAGGCCCTGGGTTCAGTTCTTAGTACTGAAACAAAACGAAACAAAAACCTATTTTAACAATTGTGTGTAGCCTGGGAGCTGTTGGAGTAGGTCTACCAGAAGAAATCTCAGAGCAGGGCTGGGGCAGAACAAGACAGCACCCAGGAAGGAGGGGAGGAAGTGAAAGGTTATCCTAGATTGAAAACAGAACACTATTCCTGAGGGATCACAGAGTTGAGCTTCTTCCTTTTTTTTTTTTCCTGTTTTTTGAGACAGAGTCTGCTATGTAGTCCAGGTTGGCCTTGAACTTGATACTTGGTACAGTCTTCCTGCCTCAGCCTCCAGAGTGCTGGGATTATAGGCCTGAGACACCCAGCTTTTTTCCTAGCTCCTGATAACCATATCTCATTAATCCTGAAAACTAGATAAACTATTATTGCACAGCAGAGGAATCCAAAGTTCTACTTCATAGGAGAAACCAAGACTGAAGAGCTTCCATTACTTGATCACAGACACACAAATAGAAAGTGGTAAGACAAAAGTTTAACTCAGGGCCGGGGATTTAGCTCAGTGGTTCCGGCCCCTGCCTTGCAAGCGCAAGGTCCCGAGTTCAATCCCTGGTACCAAAAAATAAAAAAAAAATTAAAAAATGTTTAACTCAGATGTGAGTGACTTCACAGTATATAGATGGAGTCTGCCAAAAAAATGTACACGGATTTCAGGAAAAGAAAAACTTGTATAAATATTTTAATACTAAACCTATTGAGATATTATGAGATTAATACAAGTTACTTTTGGGCTCTACAATTATAAGAGGCACTCAAAGTGGTGACCATTAGCTTGCAGACTTTTATTAGTACGGTGAACTGCTGCTTGGGTAACATTGGTCATTAAAATTGCTGCACGAGCATTTTCAATTTCTTCTCTAAGGGGCAGTAGTATAGTGGGCTTTCTACAATATATGACATCCTCTAGGGGTCCCATATAAGAGGGCAACAACATCTGTTGAAAAAACATCATACTATTTTTCTTTTTCTGAAGTGTGTATACATTTTTTGGCCATATATATATATATATATATATATATATATATATATATATATATATCCCAGTAGTGGGGACTTAATTCTGCACTGAGCTACATCTCCAACCCTTTTTTTTTGTTGTTTGGTACTGGGATTGAACTCAGGACTTTGTGTTTGGGAGGCAGGTGTGGTATCACTGAGCTAATAAATCCCTGGCCCTCCAACCCTTTTTTAATTCTGAGACAAGGTCTCATTAAGTTGCCTAGGCTGGGTGCCAAGTTGTGATCCTTCTGCCTTGTCCTCCCAGAGTACTGAGATTACCACTTCATATCATCACACCTGGTTTAGTCTGTATACTTCTAACCCCTGGATTTGGTGGCCATCCCAAGCCTGTCCAGTTGAATGTTGCTTACATATTCCCAATTGGTCACACACAGGCACTCATCAGTATTAGTAGAATAGTATAGAATAGTATCTAGAGAACAAACTGGTGAGGTGAAGGTCATTGTCCCACTTTCCACTTGAGAAAATTAAGGCTGGAGAGCTGACTTCCTCAACAGTTAGCTGAAGTAGCAGCAGTCCTTCTGGAATCCAGGTCTCCTTTCTCTCATCAGACAGCTCTCCTTCAGGAACCTTCTGCCTACTGCGGGAGCTTCCTTCACGGAAACAAATGACTCATGATAAATCGCTGGCTGGACTTCCCCTTTCTCAAAACACAGGAAGTTTGTGTGTTTGCAATCCTGTGGGTGAACAATTTCAGGTCAGTTACAAAGTGGGCGGGGCCATGTAGAGGATGGGGGCAGGGCAGCAGGCACACCTGTACTTTTCCTCCCTGAGGTCACCTCCCCGTTGGTGTCTGCCAAGTCAGGCTTGAAGTCTCACCCCAAAGAGCTGAATGTGCTTTTATTTAATTATTTTGTGGGGCTGGGGATTGAACCAAGGGCCTTCTCACTGAGTTACATTCCCAGGCCTTTCAAAACTTAAAAAAAAAATTTATGTATTCATTCATTCATTTTTTTGAGATTTATTTTTTGAGGTCTCCCTGTGTAGTTCAGGCTGAACTTGAACTCACTATGTGACCCAGCCTGGCCTTGAACTCACGGTGATCCTCCTGCCTCAGCCTCCCAAATGCTGGGATTACAGGCGTGGGCACCATGCCTGTCAAAACCTTTTTATTTTGAGAAACAGAGTTTTACTAAATTGCTAGGTAATCTAGTCTAGGCTGGAACCTGCAATACTCCTGCCTCAGCCCAGCCACCCAGAGCTGGGATTATAGCCCTGTGGCACCCAGGAAAAAAAAACAACTCCCCTCTCCTGTATTAATAACAACTCAATATTATTTTATTTTTATAGCACAGTAACCTTCTGCCAGGCACTGTTCTAAGTGGTTAACATGTGAACCCATTTCAGCTATAAAAGAGCCCTAGGAAGATGACACTATAGCTTTGGAACTGAGTAACACTGGATTCAAATCATAGCCATGCCACTGCCCAGCTGTGTGACCCCAGGGAAATAGGCAGGAGGATTGCAGAGAGTTAGAGGCCAGCCTGAGCTACATAGCAAGATCCTGTCTCAAAAAAAAAAAAAGCAAAAACAAACAAACCAACCCCCCGCCAAACATCCTTGAACACCTACTGAGTGCCACACACTGTTCAGTGAAAAGTACAAGGATCCCTGCTCTCACTTGGTGCTTGCATACTACAAAGTAAAGTGGACAGGTTGTAACTATATGAATACACAGATAATGTTAGAAAGGGTTAGGGCTATGGGAAAAGTAAACAGAAAAGCATGCTGAGATGATAGAAGTGCTGCCATAGAGAGGGGAGGAGAGAAGATGAGATTCAAACAGGGCTACCAAGGGCTGGGCTGTGGCTCAGTGGTAGAGCACTTGCCTAGCATGTGCAGGGTCCTGGGTTCAGTCCCTAGCACCACAAAACAAAGCAAAATCAAATAGTGGCATCAGGGCAGGTCTTCCTGAGAAGGGGATGTTTATTAATTTGGGGGGCAGGGTGGTGCTGGGAGCTATGGACCCAGGAGCAGAGGTTCCAGTCCTGGTTTTACTACTTAGCTGTGTGATCTTAGGTAAATTAGGGAGACTGCTCTGTGCCTCACTTTCTAAATCTATACACTGTGATAATAACAATATCCTTCTATCCTTGTAAGTGTAGGAAAAGTTGGGGGACAGGCAGGGAAAGTTAAAGGGTCTCAGTGAGGTTATAGGTAAATAGGGTTAAACCCCTGCTAGAGAGAGTAGCTAAGAAAAACAAATGGAGAGAGAGCTGAGAAGCCTGCCTGGCCTGGCTCACTTCAGCCAAGGCTCAATTCCTTCCTCCCTCCATTTCCACTTAAACGCACAAAAGAAACAAAGTGGGGAGGGGGGACTATATGATAAAAACTCAATATATAAAATATACACTAACAGGGCCGGGGATTTGGCTCAGTGGCACCATGCCTGCCTTGCAAGCACAAGGTCCCGAGTTCGATTCCAGGTATCGCAAAAAAAAAAACCCCACTAACACCTAAATACTCACACACCCGTATACATATATATATACACATACCCATATATACAATTATATATGTATTTTATTATTCTCACCATATTAATACAGTAAAATGAACATGTATCCTTTTTACTATCTCGGCCTTGAATGTAACTGCTGTAAATCTCACAAAATGGGCACCTAGACAGCACAAAGAGACCAAAGAACTGCTTATCTGAAAATGTACAATGGAAAGGGCAATGGCCAAATCAGGGGTCCCAGAGCCCCAAACAGCCAATGAAGTTATAACCACTCTCAAGGGGGAGAGTCCCTTTGTTGCCACATAATAAAAGAGGCTTAGGGGGCCGGGGATTTAGTTCAGTGGTTCTGCTGCCTGCCTCGCAAATGCAAGGTCCCAAGTTCAATCCCTGGTACCAAAAAAATTAAATAAATAAAAATAAAAGAAGCTTAGAACAAAGACTCCTGATTTCTGGCTCTGGACTTCCCACCTTACTCTGATAAGGTAGCTATCTAACTCCTGATATCTCTCTCTTTTCCAATAAAATGATTTTGTTCCCTATTTCTCTTCCCTTTCAAATAAAGTGATTTTGTTTCTCCTTCTAAAGTTGTATCTCTAATTCTTTTATTGATGTAGGTGTTTTTTTTTTTTAAACAAACCCTAGATAAAAACCTACCTTCGTGAGATGTAACACCTGTTGGTTCCCTGACCAGGAAAGGTAAGGCTATATCTCTCTAATTAATTCTTTATTAAAAATTTTTTTTTATTGGAGCTGTGTTCTGATCCCGCTGGGCCGCTCACACAACAGAGCAGCAGTGCTTTCCCCCCAGATACAACATAAGCACTCCCAGAATCCCCAGGTATATAGTGCTTATATATGTGTGTTTTCCCAATGCAGTCCAGCCACAGGAGCTAGGCCTCTCCTTCCTTCTTCCGGTACCAGACCCCAAAAGAGAAGAGAAGGACAAGCGGTGTGGTGGCAGAAGTGAGCCTGCAGAGCGTCCCTAGTGTGGGCTGCCTATCTGTGCTGTGTGTTGGCAGCTGGGGCTCTACAGTCTCCACTGAGGTGCTTTTCTGGAGATGCTGTTCCTGGCTGTAGGCTTCCAGCCTGCTCCCCTGGTCTTTTTCTTTTAGGTGACCTAGAGTAGGGTCTTTTGTTTGCAATAGAGAAAACTGACTGATGCAGATATTAATACTGAGTGCTTACTTCTTCACCTAGTATGTTACACCCATTATCTTTTTTTTTCCCCCATTAAGTTTATTGGTACATTTTAGGTATAAAATACAGTTACATTCATCATTGGGATCTTGTACCATTACATGAGTCTCTTGGTTCTTATTTTTTTCCCCTTTCCTTGCCCTCCCTTCACCCCCTCCACCCTTCCCTATTTGCAAAGACTTTGTTTCCATTTTTTTCCTCTTCTCATATTTTTTCTTTTCTTTTTTTCCCTTCCCCTACCCCTCCCAAATCCCCTGCTCTTTTAGACCTTTTCTTCCTGTTATGCAATATCAGTTATCCATTTTTTAAATTACAATATTAAGATCTAGGAAATATTACCACAGATTTTACAGAATTTAAAAGGATATAGAAGCATATTACAAAAATCTGTTTTGAAATAAATTTGACAACTTCTAAGAAGTAACTTGGAAGACAAATTAATGAAACTAACTCTGGAGGAAATATAAAATTTGAATAGGACCTATTAAAGAAAGCATATTCCTAGCTTGAAAACCTACCTATATGACAACAGCAGGCTCATAAACATTTTAACTGATAAATTATATCAAACAATTAAAGCAGAAAAAAGAAGGAACACTTCTCCCCTCATTTTAGGAACTCAACATTGTGCTAATCCTAAAACTGGATAAAGATAATAGAAGAAAAAGTATGAACATAGATAGAAATTTGTTTAACAAAACAAACCATTAGAAGTCAGATCTGGCAGGATGTAGAAAGTGGTTTTGTTATAGGGATGGCAGCGTTGGTTCAGCATTGGAAGATCCACCCTCAAAAGTCATCATTTTAACAGAGGAAAGGAGAAAGCCATATGATCCTGTCACTAGTTGGAGAAAAAGTATTGGACTAAATTCTACAGCTGTTCATACACTCATTATCTTACTAACTCTTGCAGACTTGAGGCATAGATGTTAACCCATTGTACAGATGAGCAAACCAGCTCAGAAAGGCAGAGTGACTTGGCCAAGTTCACATAGCCAGTCGGTGACAGAGACAGAGTTCAGGCCCAAGTGTGACTTCAAATTGCTCTCCCAAAGTGCCTCCAAATGGTGGCTAAAAGGCCCTTGTAGGATTTTCTCTTGCAACACTTGCTGCTGTCTGCAGTGACACACCATAGCTCAGCTCTGCCTGGAGAAGGAATCATGTGAATCTGGTCTCTAAACTAGAAAGACAGATGGCTCCAGGCTGTCTGGGAGAGCTCCCAGGAGCACTGACTGTACCTTGCTTGGGTCAGTACTTCAACAGGAGAATCTTCCTCCCTGCTGCCCCTTAAATGAGAGACATTTTCTCTCTGAGGTCTGAGCTCAGCTGTCACTGGGTGGCCTGATTCCTACGAAAACATAGAGATAGAAAACATCTGGGTGACTGTCATTGCCAGGCAACACAGAACCAAAGAGGCTCTCTGATGCTGACAGAGGTACCCGCACCCAAGGCCTGGAGACCTAGATTCTGGCTCTGACTTGCTGTGTGATCTTGGGGAAGTCTCTGCCTCTCTTTGAGCCAGAAAAAGAGAGAGAGAGAGAGACAGAGAGAGAGAGAGAGCTGCAAATGTGTATACCAGGCAGTCAGCATTTGAATGAGGGCAGGGCAGGTCACTGGTTAGGACTCAGTTCTCCTGTCCATCATGCCCCAGGCTGTCCTGACACCTAAGGGCAATGGGCATTTCCTTTCCCTGCCCAAGTTAATTCGGTCTGCCCAAACTATCCCAGGCACACTCTTGCGGGTCAGGGTCTGGGAATTGTCCTCATACCCACAAGTTAGTTCAGTCACCACCCAACAGATGTTTCCCCACTCGGAGTTTCTTCAGTTTCTGCCAAAGGAAGCCACTCAGCTCTGGGTGTTTCCCTGGACACCCATCAGAGGCCCTTCTGACACTGCCTGCAGAGGTTGCACTGATGGTAAACCCTACGGGTGTTCTGTTTCACTGCAATGAGCAGAGCTAATGCGGTCTATCTCAAAACCATTATAAAATATAATGACAGCAGCTGCCATTTGCTGGGCCTGGCACAGCACCAAATGATTTATGTGCATGATCTCATTTAATCCTTATACAATCCAGAGGGATGGCAATGGAGGCCACTATTGTACAGAAAAAGAGATCGGGCCCTAGAGAGCAAAAAGATTTTCCCAAGATCTCATAAATGGTAGAGGCAGGATTCCAACTCTGGGTCAGGAGCTTAGCTATAGGGTGCTGCTTCCCCACGATCCCATCAGAGCATGTCAAAGCAAGGACTCAAGGGTTCAACCTGCTCCCAATCCCCACTTTACAGATGGACAAGTCAAGTCCCAGAGAGCAGTAATTGGCCCATGGTCCCACAGCAAGTCAGTTTCAGAGAAGTTTCTAGATCACTCTTCTCAAAGACTCCCCACCCAATTCTAGAAAACAAAAAGTGTCCCAGGCAGAAGCAGTAGATAAACAAGAAATCCCGTCTTTAGAAATCCCCAGCATTTCTGAGGAAGTCAAACAGTGCAAAAAGTTTACCAAGAATGATCTCCCAGAAGTCCTCAGGGTTAGAGAGGAGAGTCCTAGCATCCTTCGGGCAACAAGGGGCTCTGGATGTCTTTTGGGGCCTCCAGATGAAGCCTCAACTCCAGCCACTTGCTGAGGTGACATGCCAACCCAGAATAGTCTCCTTTATAATTGTCTTGCCTGGCTAACGCCCACCTGTCCTCATTGAAATTCAAAGTCACCTTCTCTGGGAAGACCTTGATGAGCTCCCAAACTCCCCAGGTTTCTCACTGTTCCAGCTCTTTTCCATGATAGGATTGACCTGGTTTGCCCTGCAGACTCACGCCAGAGACACGTTTAACTAATGCCAACTTTAGAACCTATCCTCCACCCACTGACCTCCAAAGATGCCACTCCAGAATTTGGCATTATCCTCATAAAAGCAAGCTCATCTTTTAACACGTACTGACATGATGCATGTTTAACATAAAAACTGATTAGAGTCAGCCCTGCAGCCTCCCGGAGCACTCCCAAATTCTCTGCCCAACCTCAATTCAGTCCAGGACATGGGGTCATTTCCTTAAAGGCAGAGCAGCTTCAGTTCCAGACATCTTGAGATAGACTTTCTTTGAATTATTTCTTTTAGTCTGGATCATTCATTGGTTCTCAAACATAAGTGTGCAAAAGAATCATTTAAGTGTAATTTTAAATGATAATGCTCTTTTCCCTTGACTGCTGCCTTTAAAATGGAACCTCTTACTATAATTATGAACATGAAAGAGTACTGAATTTCTGCACACCACCACCAACCCTCCCCCTGCCAGACTGGAAGTCCCATCCCCATTAGAATCTGTTTAGCTCATCCCTGTAACTGCAGCCAGCACCAAGCCAGGCACAGAGAAAGTGCTTAGTGAATGTATACTGAAGGCACGAGTCACAAATGTTTACTTGTGAAAATAACACCGAAGCGGTCTCTATAGGCCTAGGTGGCTACAGGTGCTCACTCTTCAAGGTTAGAAGCCGCATGTTCACCTCCGTGCACCTGCTCCCTGCATGATCAAGGGCAGCAGCAGTGTGAATGTGAATGTGGATGTGTATTTATTTGCTCACACCAGAGGCAATTTATTATCTTACAGTTCTGGAGATCAGAAGTCCAACATGGGTCTTTTGTAGCTAAAATCAAGGTGTGGGACTGGGGATACAGCTCATTGTTAGAGTGCTTGCTCAGCTTGTTTAAGGCTCTAGTGCTACTAAATAAGTAAATAATAAGTAAATAAATATCATGGCATGGACAGGTCTACATTCTTCCCGGAGGTTCTAGGGAGAGAATTCCTTTCTCCGACTTTTCTTTCTCTCCCTCTTTTTTCTTTTTGGAGGTTCTGAGGCTTGAACTCAGGACCTTCAAACTGAGCTACATCCCCAGCCCTTTTTACTTTTTTAAAATTTTGAGACAGGGTCTCACTAAGTTGCTAAATTATGATTCTCCTGCCTCAGCCTCCCAGAGTACTAGGCTCACAGGCATGCACCACCACACCTGGCCCTTTTCTACCTTCTAGACCTATTTTCCTTGGCTCATAGTCCTCCATCTTCAAAGCCAACATAATATCTTTAAATCTCTCTTATAAAGGCCCTTGTGATTACACCAGGATAATATACTTGGGTAATAATCTAAGGTGATCTCCTCACTTTGAAATCCTTGGGCTGGGGATGTAAGTCAGTGATAAATCACTTGCCTAGCATACATGACCCAGAGATCAAACTCTAGTACTGCCAAAAAAAAAAAAGTACTTCTAAGATTCTTAATTTAAATTCAAGGATGTGGTATAGGTCTGTGATCACAGCACTTGGGAGGCTGAGGCAGAAAGACCATAAGTTCAAGGCCAGCCTGGACTATATAAAGAGACGCTGTCTCAAAACATCAAAACATCAAAACAAAACAACAAAATCAAGCCTTAATCATATCAGCAAACTCTGTCTTGCCATCTAAGGCTCTGGGGACTAGGGCCATCATGACATCTCGATCTTATTATACCTTGCTCTGTTGAGTGAGATGCTCAATAAATGTTTGGTGAACTGCATCATAACAATTGGAAAAACTACTGCCCCAGAAGAGAGCACATAGTTTGTAGGACTTAGAGCTGTAAAAGCTTTGAAATCCTGGGCTCAGTGTGGTAGAACCCAGAGTGAGCACCTCCAATGTGGGGGAGGGGCCGCCTCATCATCTACCCCCAGCTCCCAATCCCAGGATGTTGCTGTTTCCCTGCCTCTGAGATACTGGTAACTTTTGCTTTAACCTCTTCCAGGGATCAAAAATTTTGTTCTTATTTCATATCTTGAAGAAACAATTTGCAAGTTTTATTGTTATCGAACAATTAGAATCTTGATTTCTATTCACCAATTAATTGAGGAAACTGATTGTTTTGCTTAAATTTAAACTTTGGAGTCAGAATGATCCGGATTCATACCTTGGCTCTATCACTTAGTGCTAAGCTGTAAACAGTAATTTTACCTCTGAGGAGCTTCAGATGATGGCTGTGTTGTGAAACAGGGATGATTACAGAACCTTTACCATAAAGTGGTTGTGACAAATAAATAAGATAATGTACACTGTGGTTTTCAAAGTGTGGTCTCCAGACCAGCAGCATTAAAGTCACCTGTGGATTGGCCCCACCCCTGACACACTGAATCACAGACTCTGGGCATGGAACTCAGCTGCCTGTTACAACACACCTTCCAGGGAATACCGGTATAGCTCAAGTTTGAGAACCACTGATATCAATGTAATGTGCTGAGCATGAAGACCCTGGTATATAACAAGTGCTCAATAAACCATTCTCATCATTACTACAATTGTTTACTGTGATAGTTCTAGCACATTCCCTGTGATGTTGAGTTGGTTATATATCTCTCCCCCTTCATATCCTGCCAACTCTATGACTGCCTGTTAATGCAATTGATTATCCACACAGCTGCCTTTTAGAGGGAGTCTTCAGCCTGTCTCTGCATTTCCACTAACAGGAAGCTCACTGGACAGGGTAAGGCCCCTGTTCAAGCCCTGCCCATACCCGAATGCCAACTGCATGTGCTATGAAGACCTTCCCCAGGACCTCTTCTCCAAGGTCCTTTGGCGGTGCCCAGTTCTCGGTTTCAAGGCAGTTTTCCTGCATGCTGAGCCTCAAATGAGTCTTGACCAGTCCTGCGGCGCAGGAGAAGTTTCCTTCTCTAATCCAGGACTGTGTTTCTGTTTGCCTGATGTTTTGGCAGCCACTTCACCCTGCTGACTCACTCTGGTCTGAGGGCAACCAGAACCTCCAGGCCTTTTTCTCAGGAACTCCCGAGGCTCTGGTTGATCAGCTCATCCCAGTCCTTGACGTGTACAGTTCACTTCTGAAAAATAACACTACTTTCCTCTTATGAAAGTGATACATGCTTGATGCAGTAAGTTAGGAAAACACAAAGGAAAAAAAAACAACCCTTCATTGGTGATGGCCACTTTAAAATTGCCTTCTTTTTTTGTGTGTGTGGTACTGGGGATTAAATCCAGGGCCTTCCCTCTGAGGTACATCTCTCCTTTTTTATTTTTTATTTTGAGACAGGATCTCTAATTCACTAAATTGTCCAGGCTGTGCTCAAACTTGTGATCCTCCTGCCTCAGCCTTTTAGAGTGCTGAAATTATAGATGTGTGCCACCATATTTTTTTAAAATTTAATTTTTTGGTTTTTATTTTTTATTTTTTTGGAGACAGGGTCTTGCTATGTAGCCCAGGCTGGACTTGAACTTGGAGTGGCCCTCCTGCCTCAGTCTCCCCAGTGCTGGGATTACAGGCATGCATCACTACGCCTAGCTAATTTTTTTGGGGGGGGGGCTAGCTAATTTTTTATCAGTACATATGATTATATTCCTCTTGGGGAGTTAGTCACTCAATACTTTTAGTCCACTGAGCAGCCTCTTGTGAGAAGCAGATAGCCCAGACAGAAAAGTGGGCTGACCCTGGGATCTTTTGAGTTCAGTTTCCTTGTCTGTATAGTAGCCACTGATAAAAACTGTTTCTACCCTTAGGGATAGCTGCAAGGATTAGAGGAGCTATTGCACGTGGACTGCTTTTCAGGAGTTGGAAGCATGTTACTTTTACTCTCAGAGAAGTTTAGTTTACTCCAGCTCCCCACCCACCCTCAGCTGTGGCCAGATGGGAGGGCTTCCTGGGACATTCCTGGGCCTGGTGTGGCCACATCTAACAAGCCAGTCTGGGTATACTCTATGCTGAGAGCCTGAACAGTCTCAGGGCCTGCTTCGAGGGAGTTTTTAGAGAAGGAAATGCTTGTGGCGAGACAGAATGATGGAGCAACTTTGCAGGGATCTCAGTGGAAAGCCCCTGCTCCTGGTGTGTTCTCATGGACGGAACTTGTGGCAGACATTGCAGCCCCACCCCATCCTCCATCATCATCAGAGAGTTCCTGGTGGGGTGCTGTGACAGAGCAACATGTCTTAACTCATGCAGCCTCAGACTTGCCATCTCTGGCCTCAGAACCGCTCTCCCCCGGGCCAGTGACTAGAGTCATCCAGATTCTGGTTCTACCAGCCAAGCCTCAATTCTGCTACTCCAAGGGAAGGGCTAGGAAAACAGTCTTTGGAGTTAGTTCCTGATTTGTTGGCTGGGTGACCAGGGAACTCCTTTTCCCTCTTCAGAAAGTGACTGGTGTTGCATCTGGCTCTTCAGTGGCATGATCTTGAGACCAACATACTGTGTCTAAGCTAAGTTATTTTATACTCTTGGCTGTTAGACAGTAGAAAGGCCTACCTAGTCTTATAGAGAGATGAAAAAAACACCCAGAATAGTAGGAGGGACTGGCAACTGGTCTTTGAGTAGCTTAGAGAAGACTCAACATTCTGTGTTTCTGCTTCCTCATTGATACTCCCGCTTTGGCCAATCTTCCTTCTCTGTAAAATGGGGTGGGGGAGTGAGCTTCAAGGGTCTTAGGTCTTGTGATTCTGGGCAAGTTACTTTACCTCTCTGTGTCTTAGTTTTTCCATTTGTCTAGTGGGCTCAGGCGTGCTGAGCTCCAAAGGGTGATGGGCACAGAAGTATTCTGAACAGAAAGGAAAATGGACACTAATGTTAGCACACAACAGCCTGAGGAATCTGGGGTGTTCTCTCCCCACAGTGCCCTCTGGAAATAAACTTGGGACCATCATCCTGAGAACCTGTGTAAACAAAGTCAGTGGCTTTCTACTACTGCCCCAAACGGATCCAGGCCCAACGTCAGCTTCCACTCGAAACCTTCTACCACTTATACCTACTTCTTCCTGCTCTCTGAGACACACCAAGAGCCTTCTTCAAACAAGCTTGTACTTCTCCACCTCCAGACCTTTACTCACGAGTTCAAGGTCCCAAGTGTACTTGTCATTTTCCCCTTGGATCTGCTCCTCTTTGCTTGTCTCAAAATTAGAGGATATTCCCGTGTGCACCTAGGGCTGAAATTGAGAGCCTGGGATATAGTATTCTCAGCTCCTTTTTTTACCACTCATATTTCTATGAGTGCTGGGCTATGAAGATTCTGTTCTCTGACAATCTATCTTTTGTTTCCCAGGCTTTGAAGCACATGCAGGGACATCACAGAATGGCCACACACCTTCTCTATGCCAGGCTCAATGTGGAACCTGGAGGCACACAGGTGGGTAAATCCTTTCCCTTAGGGGTCCAGGTTGGTGAAGAGAGGATCACATGACCACAATTCTGGATTTGCCTCATCATTCCCATTACATGTAAAACCCTCACACAACACAACCTATAGGTTTTTACAGTATGATCTATAAACATACCTGGTGGAGAACTAGACCAGCTGAGTGACCGTGGGGAGGCTCTCTCCCTCTCTGGACCTGTTTTTCCTCCTGCATAATGGTGTAGAATTAAAGAAGGGAAGGTTGGGGGGTTTTCAGTTCCAACAATCTTGAAAGCAATGGCTCTCCAGGCTAGGGAGCAGATGGTAAAGGGAGACAGAGGTGCAACTGTCCAGATGTCTGACCAAGGAGGTCCTGCTCCTGCCAAGGCCCCTGCTGGGGCAGTTCCTTTGAAGTCCTTTATCCTCACTTGTCCTCCCAAGAGGGTATAAAGCCTTTGGTGAGTCTTGCCTAAAACAGGTGGCTAGCTCCTTGCCTAAGCCCTGCTGGGTTATCTGTTTTTTTTGGTTTTTTTGGTACCGGGAATCAAACTCCGGTCCTTGGGCTTGCGCAGCAGGTGTCGAAACCACTGAAGTAAATCCCCGGCCCTCTGCTGGGTTATCTGGCTGGTCGATAGTCCAACCTGCCTGGTGACTGGCTGCTTCACCCCAGCTGGCTCAGCTCTGGAGTCCAGGATGGGAAAGGAGTGTCCTGGATCTCTGTCCCACACTGCAGCAGCAACGGGCTCTTGAGACAGATCTGGCCTCCAACTCAGCTTTGCCACTTGTACACGTGAGGCTGTGAGAGCTAATTTTAGCCGTTCGACAGTTTGATGGTGTCAACTTGATTGGGCTATGGGGTGCACTGGCACTAAACTATTGGCTATCTTGGGTCTGTGGCTTGTCAACTCAACCTGCAGATCTTGGGACTTGCTGGCTTCCATAATTGTACAGTTATATATAGATGCTATTGGTTCTGTTTCCCTAAGTAATATAGAGGCCTTGGGTAATTTGCTTGCTCATTAAGAGCCTCTATTTTGAAATCTATAAATAAATAAATAAATAATTCTTAGTATGAGTGCTACTTCCCTATGTTAGAATTTCCATGCTCTATTGAAAAGAACTCCAAATCCTCTTACAAGCATTACAAGGCCTTCCTGGCCCTTGCTGAGATTCATTTCCCCATCACTAACTGGATGCTCTAGTCAGACACCATTCTCCTTCCAGCCCTGTGCTGTTCTCATCCCTGAAATGGATCTCTTCTCTTCTGTTGCCTGGGGAACTCTTGCAATCCCTCAGGGCCCATCTCCAACGTTACTCCCCTAGGACCTTCCCTGACTCCCCTCCTGGGGCCTGGGCTGCCCCTTGGCTCTTGTGTTACTCACATTGGGGCTTTGGAGGGGGCTGTGTGTCAGCCTTCTCCAAGACTACGAGCCCCCTTAAGGCCTGGCTCCAAATCACCCGTGTCTGTATACAACACAGTGGTGGTTCCCCTTCCTTGTGCTGGTTCAGGATTTTTCAGTTTATGAAGCACTTTCAGATCCACAGACTCAAGCTAACAACCACTTGGGGCCGGGGATTTAGCTCAGTGGTTTCACCGCCTGCTGCGCAAGTGCAAGGACCTGAGTTCGATCCCCGGTACCAAAAAAAGAAAAAAGAAAAATGCCTAAACTAACAACCACTCAGGCAAGGAGGCAGCAGTAGGACGAAAGTCTCCAGTTCATTTCATCTCCCTAAGCAAGCCTTTCTCAGAAAGGGCAACTCTGCAGGGCAACTCTGCTGGGGAGTAGGAGTTGGTTCTTTGGCTTCTTTGGCCTCCGGCTCATCAGGAGTTGGGGAAGATTGAGGCCTCTGGCTTGGCAGAAGGTGCAAGGGCAGACAGAGGCCACAGGAAAGGGTCAGGTCTGGGGCAGGCTGGCATGGGCTGGACAGATGAGGAATTCCTCTATGAGTCCTTGGACAGCTCTCTTCGTTCCTTCATTTCCAATTTCTAGCTCCATAAAAGGCAGCTGTGTGGATCAGTGTAGAACACAAGCTAACCAAGGAGTAAGTGCTCTGAAAATGAGAGGGACTGAAGAAACTTTGTGGAGATAGCAAACACATGTCCCCAGATATGCAGTGGGCCCTTGACTTATGAACTCGATCGGTTCCTGAAGGCAGGTTTAACTCAGGTGGGTTGTAAATTAATACAGCTGAGATCTGGATGCTTCAAATGCTCCTGTCTTACTATCAGACAAGTTATCTGTTATTGGAACCTCCTCCCTACCCTCCAGAGCATCCCAACTCATCAGAACCCAAAGCTCTTCTCCCTAAGGCCCTAGACCGTCTTAGGGCCCAAAGACAGCCCCTTTCATTTCAGGACTTGAGGATGTAGTGCTCAAATTACAGATCTCTCTGACCCAGGGGCATGGGTATCTCCTAGAGATCAAAGGAGTGGCTTACAGTGCTTGCCCAGTATGGGCTCACACTCCAGTTCATTCTAAAGCGGCCCTGTCTGTCACTGCAAGGGCAGGAAGAACCACAGTCTGATGTCTGTGCTGGGCTGCAATGAGGCTGGGAAGATAGCTGCTTGGGGTCCCTGGACACTGTTAGGCTTAGGACAGGGCTGTCCCCAAGACAGACATATCTCTGGAGCTGTCCTCATATCTTTCCAGGAAATTTTACTCCAGGAAAGTCCCTGGGATGTCTGTCATCCAAAGAATGGTGTGGCTCAAGGCAAAGCTGGGAAAGAGAGGTGGTTTTCTCCATTTTCACCAGGGTATCTTGGAGCCCAGAGAAGTGAGTTCTTGTCTGGGTTCTAATCCTGTGTGGACAGATGAATCACTTACTGTAGGCTTCCTAGGCTTCAGTTTGCCTTGGAGTGGGGAGAGTTGGGCCTACCTCACTGAGGGTCCAGCAAGATCAGAGATGAAAATTCTTTGTTGCAGTCATGAATGACAGGAGAAAAATACCTGTGGAAGGGGTCTGTGAGGCAGTGGGGCTGAAGTCCGTCAGAACAGACTCGAGTTTTGGCCTCAGGATCCTCTTACTGGTGAGATGACCTCGGACCAGTCACTTTCCACTTGGTTGCATTCTTAAGCTAGGCTCCTGCCCCCCAGGTTCAAACTGTAACATCACTCTCTTAGGGATACCTTCCCTCCTGCCCAGGGAGCTCAGCTCCCTGTTATTCTCCAGCTACCAATATTTTTCTAAAAAACAAAATATTTGTAAATGACTAATTATTGGCATGATCATGAGCATGTGTCTTTCCTCCCAGTGGGGATCATGTCCGGCCTGCTCTCCAGAAAACAACGTGGGGCCTGTCCATGGGGCTCACTGTTTCTGCATTGCTGGTGGCTTTTCTGCATCTCAGCTTTCTCTCCAAGCTGCTGAAAAAACCCTGAAGACGCAGCCCACAGTGGGAGGAGTTTGGGATGAGTGGGCGGCTCTGAAGAACGTGGAACGCTCTGAAAGGGAAGGCACAGAACAGCCTTTAGCCCCAGGGAAGGGAGGAAGTGGCATGGACCCAGCTGGAAGGTCCGGGGCTTGGGCCCTCCCTGGGTCTGTGCTCTTAGGCCTGCTCATTCTAGCTTTAGAGGCTTCAAGCTGCAGCTCAGGAACCCGGTGTAATTCAGCTCCTGCTGCCTCCCACCTGTCCCTTAGCCCCACATTCTCACACTCTCTCCTCTCTTCAATGTGCCATGCAGAGCTCACTCCTTCCTCAACAGACAACAGTCTTTTCTGTCCCCAGGCTTTTCCACAGGTTCTCTTACGGTGACTGCACATCCTTCTCTACCTAGAAAGTGGGAGAGAGTTTAACTTCATGTTCTTCCTGCTGGAAGCCTTCCAGGCTGCTGCAGGCAGAGTCCATTGCTCCCTCCTTGGAGCACTGCAGCCCCTCGGATGCTCTGCTCTCTGTGCAGTAACAGACTTACCGCACTGGGCTGATACCCACTGGGAGCTACCTCAAGGCAGAGAGCAGCTTGCCTTCCCTCTGTGAGCCCAGTGTTCGGCAGGGCTTGGCACCAGCGAGAGATTCTAAGTGACCTGGGGTATGGGTTTCTAGGCGGGGATGACTACTTTGTGGCACTTTAGGTGTCCAGTCATAGGTCATATTCAGCAGGAAGGTCAAAGACAGGGATGATATTAATTTACCTTCCAGGAAACTAAGGCCCGGCTGAGGATTTAGCTCAGTGGTTCCGTTGCCTGCCTCGCAAGCGCAAGAACCCGAGTTCAATCCCGGATACTAAAAAAAAAAGGAAACTAAAGCCTATGGAAGGGTAGGCATTTCTCCAAGGTATCACAGTGCATCAGCCAAGATGAGCCTGGAACTCAAGGGTCCTAATGTTTAGTCCCCAGATCTCACTGTGACAGCTTGAACACTGTCTGGGCATTAGGCCAGGGTGCCTGGAGGCCCCAGGGGCCCAGGCCCTGCAGCTGCTTATTCCATTCTGGCTCTGTCCCTCTGGCCAGACTCTTGGCCAATAACAGCATGAGGCTCTGGCTGCCTCTGCCAAAGGTTGTGCCGTCAGCAGTCTGGGGAGGCAGCCAGGCCACTTCCCCATGGGCAGCTCAGACACAAGACCTGGAGCAGCCCCTTCACTGGACTGCGGGCCCTAGGACTGGTCTCCTATGCAGACAGAGTCCTTCCTTCTGACCAACCTGCTTAGAAGCTGAGTAAACCAGAAGCAACAGTCTGAAGTACACAGAGGAGAGTGCAGCACGGAACATGTGCTCCTCAAAACCTGGTTCACAGGGCTGGGATTTAGCTCAGTGGTTCCACCACCTGCCTCCCTTGTAAGACTAAGGTCCCGAGTTTGATCCCCAGTACCAAAAAAAAAAAACAACTGGTTCACATGCAACATTGCTATTACTGTGATGATGATGATGATGGAGCCCATGCTACTCAGTAACTAAAACCACAGGCCTAAAGGGTGCTAGCCAGGGTCCAAAGTTAAGATCTGCCACTTACCAGGTTATGCAGGTTACTTAACTTCTTCATCTTTTTTGTGGTACTAGAGGTTGAACCCAGAAAACACTGAGCTACATCCCTAGCCCTTTCTATTTCTATGGATTGATTGTGGTACTAGGGATTGTGCTCTACCCCTGAGCTACAAGCCCAATCCTTTTTGGTTTTTATTTTGAGACAAAGTCTCACTAAGTGGCCCAAGCTGCCCTCCAATTTGTAATTTGCCTGTCTCAGCCTCAGGTTACAGGTGTGCCATCAGTCCCGACAACTTTAACTTCTTTGTGCCTCCATTTTTGTGACTTTAAGGAGGGGATAACATAGGATTGTGGGAGAATTACATCATGTAATAACATATTATTCTCCACTCCTATGGTGACCTCTGAGATGAGGGCATCCACTTTACTAGTGCACGGACTTCTCAGCGACATTGTCCACTTCACTCACCAGCACCATCATGGCTCCAGGTACAGGTATCACAGCCAGACAAGCCTAGTCCAAGTCTCAACTTCCACATTTACTGTGTGACCTCTGAATTGGAGTGTCTCATCTGTAAAATGGGAAGTGATGATACCAGCCTGCAGGACACTGTCAGCATTAAGTGGGATAATGCACAAGGCTTTAGCATGATGTGTGGCACATGGTGAAACAGGACAGGTATCCTCATGGGACAGGAGATGTGGCTCTCAGGCCTTGATCTATGACCTACTACCCAGCAACGATGGGGGCATCTCTTTTTCTCTATCTTCCCTGGGTAAATGGAATGCACCCTCCCCTTAACTCCATATTTTTATTCCAAGGACCAGGTGTGCTGTAACAGCAGGGAGGACACCAGGATGTCCCTAGGGTGAGAATGGACCTCCAATCCATATCCTACAGGGAGGAAATCTCTTAAGACATGAGGGAAAAGTCTTTTTAAAATGCCATACTCAAGAAAAGTACCAGCCCCTAGCCCACCCAGAAAAGCGTAAGAGCCAGTCTCCCTCTTTGGTTAATGGGCCAGTCTGATCCTCTTCACCACAGAGTTGGGCCTCCTTTAGCTCCTCAAACTAAAGTCCCTTCCCTGTTTTCTCTTACTTTCTTCTTCTCTCTCTCTTTTTTAGACAGTCTTGCCATGTAGCCCAGGCTAGTCTCAAACTAGTGATCCTCCTGCCTCAGTCTCCTGAGTGCTGGGATTACAGGGTGTGCCACCTTGCCCAGCTAGTTTTCTCTTACTTTCCAACTCTGCCTACTAAATCAGCCTAAACCTCTCAGTGACATATCCTCAAATTCTCTTTCATTGATGACAGTTGACAAACATACTGGGTGGGGGAAAGCGAAGGTCCCCATCTCCTCTTGGGGACCTCCTTAGACCCTGTCCAGCAACATGTCAAATTCACAATTTCCAGCCAGAGCAAAGCACCTTTAGCTGATTGGTGACTATGGGGAAATGCTCTAAACCTCTTTGAGGTATGTCCTTCCCTTCTCTCCCCTCCTCACTCCCACCCATTGCCCAAATCTTTCACCCCTTAGGGTTGGTGCAGTCTTGCATTCTTCTCCAGGAAGCGTCCCTTCTTTTGTCACTGCACCCCTCACTCACTGCCTGTAACACCTGCAGCCTTCGTCTGTGCCACATGGGCCAGTGTATTCCATTGAGCTGATTGTGTATTGTTCACCTTCCCGGGATCCAGACCGCTTTCCTCTTTCTCAAATTCTCACTTCCCAGTGGGGATCCACATAGTCTCAGGAAGTAAATTCTCTCCATCTTCCTCATCCCTCCAAATTTAATGGTGAGACACATGATTTATGCTAACTCAATAAACAACTCCTTTCTTTAATGGTTCACTCGCAGGGTGGATAGTGACCTGATTCAGACCACAGTGAATCTTGGTTCTTTTGCTAGGAATTCTGGGACACAGATACTATTTTCTCACTTGTTCTGGATAGTATGAAGTCTTATGTGATATCTGGAAGTGCTGCAGTCATTTTGCTACTATGAGAGAAGTGAACCTGAGGATGCTACTGAGGGGACAGGCAGATGAGTAAGGAAATGGAGTCCTAATAAACCACGGCTGACTGCCAAGCTCCATTAGATATTTTAGTTGCATGAGCCAACAAATGTGTAAGTTTTCTGCCATTTGCAACTCAAAACATCCCGATTCAAATACCATCTAGTTAAATGATTTTCATTTATCAATACATATATTTATTCACTTAAATAATAAATAAGCCCCTGCTACATGCCAAGCCCATGCCAGGTGCTAGGGGTTTAATGTACAGCACTGATGTGGTCTTACATTTGTTAAAGAGCTTATAGGCTGGTGAAAAGAACTAGAGATTAAAATGCCTACTTTGGGGGCATACATTGATGTTGTGTTTAACTTGCTCAGCATCCACTGCCCCCTCCTTTGAATACCAGAACTCAGACTTTTCTTTGGGAAGTCATCTAAAGGCCTGGCCCACTGACCTAATCCTGGCCAATTGGCACATCCACCCTCTTGCAGTGATGCATTTAGTGCAGACATGAAAGCTCGCCCTGAGACTGTAAACTGCAAAAGCAGGTCCTGTCCTTCTGCTGGGGTCTCCAGAGGAAACATAAACCTGTGGTTGCCTTAAGCTGAAGAAGACTGCTAAGACTAGTTAATCTCCGGGAGCTGGCAGCAATAAGCTTCTCTGACCTCACCATTCATTTAACCAGCCGGAGGGACAGAGCAGACACAGCCCCTCCTGAGCACAGTCTTAGTGACGGACAGATGAGTATGACATCACAGCACAGTGTGGCCAACTGGGAGTAATCACCGGGCACTGACGTGGCCTAATGACATAAGCTTTGTTTGTTTTTAAATTATGGGACACAATCAACACAGAAAAACTAAGACACAATAAAAATTTTAAACATCTCCAGCCAAGAGTGGTGGCACACAGCTGTAATCCCAGCACTCTGTGCGGCTGAGGAAGGAGAACTGTACTTTTTTTGTGGGGTGGGGTGGGGTGGGGGGGTGGGGGGAGTACTGGGGATCAAACTTGGGACCTTGCGCTTACAAGGCAGGTGGCGGAACCACTGAGTTAAATTCCCGGCCCCATGGGCTGCACTTTTGTTGGTTTTTTTTCCTTTTCTTTCTTTTTTTTCCGTACCGGGGATTGAACTCAGGACCTTGTGTTTGCCAAGCAAATGCTGGAACCACTGAGCTAAATCCCCAGCCCTGGGCTACACTTTTCTTTTTTTTTCTTTTTGGTACTGGGGATCAAACTTGAGACCTTGCACTTGCAAGGCAGGCACCGGAACCACTGAGCTAAATTCCGGGCCCTGGGCTGCATTTTTGATAGAGCACAGCCTGGCCAACTTAGCAAGACGTGTTTCAAAATAAAAAATAATAAAAGGGTTGGGGATGTAGCTCGCTGCAAAGGCCCCGGGTTCAATCCTCAGTACTGAAAAGAAATCTGATTCTGCCACTCAGCTATGGTCACAGTTAATATTTTCATCTATGCCCTTTTAGATGCTTTTCTGTGTACCCAAACTTTAAAAAAAATTTTTTTTTTTGAGACTGGTTCTTGCTATATAGTTCAGGCTGGCCTTAAACTTGTGGCAATCCCCTTGCCTCAGCCTCCTGAGTGCTGGGATTTACAGCCATGTGCCACCACACCCAGGCATACAAATTTTAAAAACCAAAAATAGTAAATGCAATGTGATATTAAGGATTTGATTCAGGAACAGAAAAAAGAACATTGGTGGAAAAACTAGTAAACCGGTAAAAATGAAGTCTTATGAGTCTAATGATACACCAATATTAATCTATTAGTTGTGACAAACATACTTTATGTAAGACGTCAACAATAGGAGAAGCTAAGTGAAGTGTAGACAGAAACTCCTTTTGGAACTTTTCTGTAACCTTAGAATTATTTCAAAATAAAAGTTTACTTAAAAAAAATAAACCCATTGCGTGGCTGGGGAGTGTAGCTCAGTGGTAGGGGTGCCTGTCTAGTGTGTGTTCAGTCTCCAGTACTGCAAAAAAGCAGTGAGCACCCCAGCGATTCTAGGGATCACACCCAAGGGCACTGTCCCACTGAGCTACATCTCCGGGCCTTTTTATTTATTTATTTTAGTTTGAGACAGGATTTTGCTGACTTGTCTGATCTGGCCTTGAACTCTTCATCCTCTTGCCTCAGCCTCCCTCGTTGCTGTGATTATAGGCACGGGCCACCATGCCTGGCTTCTGTGTTGTTTTATAGCCTTTGTTTTTTTACCTAGTGATTTCTCATGAAGATTGTGCATCCTGAAATGATTATTTCATGGTAGCATACTATACTATTCCATGAATGAATCACAGTCTCCCCTATTGTTGGAAATTTAGGTTGTTTCCAGTTCTTACCATCATAAAAAAAAAATGCTTTCTTCACCTAGTCATTTCCTTAGGGTGTATGAACAAACTGGAATCACTGAGCCAGAGGCTTCTAGCTAGCAAACCCTTACTGAGCACCCTGGACACCACTAAAGCACCTGATATAGAACTGCTTGTCCGGCCTGCTTTATGAGGAGACAGGTACTGCTCTCATTCCCTTATACAGGGCAATTTTCAAAGGTTCTTAAAACTGGAGACAAATTCTCACTAAAGACTTCCTGCCTACTCCAGTGTCTCCCTGATGCCACATGCATTTGAAGAACACAGATTTCTCTCATCAGGCACTTTTGTGCTCCCCCCACTCCCTGCTCCCACCAATGTTGGCCCCAAGGAGGGTAGTTCCTGCAGGCAGCCATCAGAGATCTGTGGAACCCAAGCAGGTACTGCCAGCTCAAGGTGTGGTTTTGGTAGTGGCTCCAGTTCCCTCATCTTCAACTATGTAATGTCCTACTCTCAGTGAGTTTTGGGCTCTGTCGGTGCTAAGACTATCACGACTGGGTTGGCTGCCATGTCAGGAACACCTTCCTCCTGCTAAACTGAGCAGAATCGGCATCTCTGGGGAAAAGTGAGTCCCATCTCCACCCAGGGGCATACCTGGCAGCTCAGGAAATACCCGTATTTCTTTTTTTGGTTTGAGAAAGGGTCTCACTATGCAGTTCAGGCTGCCCTCAAACTCACAGCAACCCTCTTTCCTCAGCCTCCTGAGTGCTGGGTTTACATTCATGTGCCACCATGCCCAGCTTATACCTGTGTTTTTTAACTAGCAGCCTGTTCTGGTTTGGTAGAGTACTCCAAGGGGAATGGAAAAGGAACTGGGAAATAGGAATGGGTGAAGATTCCTATCCTGAGATACCTAGTAGCCATGGGAAAAGAGAATCATTTATTGGGCTTTCAATCTATTGGCTGCCCTTCTACATGTGTGCTATGACCCTCAATTTCCAGTGAGTTGAGCTCCTTGAAGCTTAGGGTTAAGTGTCACCCCCCCCCCCCCCCAAGACACAGAGTGAGCTACTCTCAGTGTCAAGATCTCACCACAGGTTTTGTCATCCTTGGAATCCATGCCCACTCCACTGAGGACACGACTGGACCACAGAGCTGACAACAAAACTGAGGGGTTCCTCCTCTTCAGTCCCATAGTAAAGGATCACCTAATTCTGGTCAGAGCACAGACTGTGGCATGGCTAGAAGAGGGAAGAATGGTACTTGGGCTAAACTTCAGTGGGCCATCAACTGTGTTCATATCCTGCTCTTCTGTTCATCCGAGTTCTTGACGTTATTCATGAGCCAAAAAACTTTGCTTCTATTGTTCCTGTACTTTATTTGAAAAGCACTATTTCCAGTAAGATCTAGGTTTCCCAAGAACTCTAGTTCACTAGGTTAGGGCAGCCCTGAGCACAGAAGTCTGTGTACCACTCCTTGGGCAGTGCCTTCTGTTGGCCTGTGTCCACCCCCACCCCCCCAAACCCTGCACAGCCCCATCCTGCCTGTTCTGTACACCCCCTTCCTGTACACCTTCTTTTCCAAAATGGACTCAGGGTAGTTTACCACACACACACATGAACCCAAAAACACTAAATGTAAAACAAGTCAGATTGGGGTGGGCTAAGAATTTTAATAAGAATCTGTGGCAGAGGAAAGCATAGCAGTTGAACACTAGACTTAGTTCTCAGTTTCTTCATACTAAGAGCAAAATGGAAAAATGAAGTATTCCTTACCTAGAAGAATGGAGACAAACTAAACAGAGAACACAAACTAGACAGAATTGCTCTGAGCTCAGAGCAATTTGTCCTAAAAGTTTTTATCTAAGGGACACCACACAATGGAATGTTTTTCTCCACTTCAATGTCTGTTTGGCTTGCAGGCCTGAGGGTGAGCTAGAGAGGACCTAAGGCTGGTCTTGCCCTCTGATTCTTTCTTTTTACCCCCCTACCCGCCCTGCTTGGTGCACTTCAACCAGGATGGGGCATGTGGAAGAGGCCCCCTATGGGGAAGCTCATGTCACACTTCCCTGGAGGACTAAATGGAAAGCTGCTGCATCCCCAGACATCAGAAGCAGTGCTCCCTCTGGAGTTATGAATAATCCAATGCCAATGACCACATGGAGCTGCAGTCAGGAGTGACGGAAGCAGAGCCAGTGTACACACTCTGCTGCTGCCACCCTTTCCAGAACCAGAGGTGGGGCAACTGACTCCTCTCATTCCCCTCTGGGATGGTCTCCAGCTTTGCAAATCCTGCACCCCAGTAGCAGAGAAGCCAGAGAGGATAATATAGAAAAAGGCTTTACCTGTGATAATGGTCTCCACTCAGGCCCTTCACTGTGACAAAGCACACCTGTGTGTTTCTCCTTTCATTTGATCCATGGGGCATAGGTTTTTCTGTACCATGAGAGCCTCTGAGAACATTTCCTCTTTCCCAGCACTGATGAGGCTGGGATGTGGAGCCACAGACACAGGCCCGCGTTTTCGTTCTGCCTTTCTCAGATGTATGATACTCAAAGTTCTCATCAATGTCTACATTTTTTTCTCTGAATTCCATCAGCATTTCCTGAACTCTTGCTGTGTACTGGTAATTCTTACCTATATGAGCACCTCCGTCACCACAGCTGTCAACACACCTGAGGGTAGGGGGTTATCCCCCTTTTAGTGATGAAGGGAGGTAAGTGGTCCAAGTCTTGTGGTGGAGGAGCTGCTGTTGAAATCTGTATTCTGACTTACTATATTCTTTTTTTTTTTTTTTTTTTTGGTACCGGGGATCGAACTTGGGTCTTTGAGCTTGCATAGCAGGCGGTGAAACCACTGAGCTAAATCCCCGGCCCACTTACTATATTCTTCTTCTGAGGACTGTCAGGCTCCTGAGGTTGGTCTTTTTTTTTTTGTACTGGGGATTGAACTTGGGTCCTTGCACTTGCGCAGCAGGCAGCAGAAACCACTGAGGTAAATCCCCGGCCACCTGAGGTTGGTCTTTATCTTGCTCTGCTGTCAGTGGCACACTACATAAGAGATCCTAAGACACATACTCTGAGTCCTCAGAACTGGCAGCGACATCTTCAAGATCAGTCTAGCACCAAGTGGCCATGAAAAAGGGCTGTTATTTGGAAGGTTTCTTCCTGCCTGCAGCGTTGCACAACTCAACTAAATCACTTCAGCAACAAGGCCAAGGTGTGGGCACGTGAGTTCTGACTTGGCTTCTATGCGACATGAGGAATGTTACTTCACCTAAGTCTCGGTTTCCTCGCCTATATCATAGGCTCTGATGCAGTGTCCTCTGTGAGGGGGTCAGTAGTCGAGGGTGTGAAGCCTCTGCCCAGTACCTGGCATGCTGTTAGTCCTCCAGGAGTGCTAGTGATCCCTTCCCATCCAATCTTGGTTTGGAATGAGGAAACCAAAGTCCAGAGAAGCAAATGAGTAACAGCACACTCATTCTTCTTGGTTTATTTTTTTCAATCATACTAGGTACTTCTCAGACTGGTTTGAAAAATATTTCCTCCCAATTGGACATATGATGATCAAGGAATGGAAAAAATTTCTGTGGAGGATTTAAAAAGCTCAGGGAATGAAAAGATCAGAGCAAATCTGTCATGCTCACACCTGAAAATGACTCTGCTGACATGGGGAAGTGGAGTGGAAGAGGGAGGAGCTGGTGCAGGGAGCAGGACTTAAGATGCCAGTGGACTCTGCCTCTCTCAGTAACAAGACACCTGGAGAACAACAGCAGTGCTTTCAACCCAGCTCCCTCTGATTCTGGAAACAGCAGTGATTTCTCAGAAACCTCACTGGCAGAGGCAACCCTTCCAAAAACATGAATGCTTCCGTCTGGACAAGTGATTTAAGCTCACTTTTGCTGGGGGGGAAATGGATTTAAACTAGAGCACACAAAGAAGCAGCCAAAGGTGTTGAAGCAGTTGAAAAGGTAGCCAAAGACTGGCTTAGGGATTAGAAGCACTGGCAGTGGACAAATGTCCATCCAGCTCAGCAGGAAGATTTTTTTTTTTGACTATCCAGATCCAACTAACATTTATCTAGTGTTTGTTATGTGCTAGGCACCAAGCCAAGAGCTTTTCCTTATAAACTCCATTTAATGCCAGTAGGTCTGAGAAGGTGGCATCATCGGCCTTACTCAAATTTAGGAGACATGAGCAGAGCAGATGACTCATTGGCTGGAACTTGTCCTCAGTTCCCTGGACTCCAAGCACAGTGCCTTGGACTAGACAGTTGCCTTGTCTCTGGGCTCAAGAAAAGCCTGCACAAGAACTGGGGGTCCCAAAGGTGCAGGTTTATCTTGGGAACACATGCTCTGACCTCCCTGACACATGGGTGCTAGGGTCCAGAATTCAATGTCATTTTTTCTAACACAGATTGCCTCAAAAAAAAAAAAAAAAAAAAAAAAGCCACAACAGGGCATAAAAATTTTTCATATGCTTTATTGATTTAGGGACCAAATAAGGCAGCATTTGGTCAGTTAAGAAAGGCACCTCATTGAAAATACATCACATAGTGCTGTCAAATGATTCCAGTCACAGGATTTGAGGATGGAAAGGGCAATTATTTTGCATATGGCTTAGGACACTTGCTCATTTATTTTTATTTAGTTACATTTTTGGGGTGCTGGAGGCCTAATCCAGGGCCTTGCACATGGTAGGTAAGTGCTGAACCACTGAGTTATGTCCTCAGCTCTTATTTATTTATTTCAAAGGGTCCCTTCACACACCATGGATGAAAGAAGACTGCAGGCTTGTGGTGTGTGCTGGGAGACACTAAGAGCTTAGCTATGAGACCAGATGGACTGGTACATCAGCAGTAAGTCAGGGGAAGAGTTAGGCCAGTCCCCCCACTCCCCCATGGTTCCAGTAAACTTGATTTGCTGAGCCACCACCCCTGAGAATTCACCCATATCTCTTTCAAATGTGGAGATGATGTTCTGATCTTATTGTATGGGGAACCATGGTCAACAAACTCTCTACTCCAAGCTATGAGACAGACAGAACCACAGTTCCATTTCCTGCATTTTTGGCCTGGTATCTTATGAGATTCTGAGATAAAAGTTGAGGTCTATAAAAATTATTGTTACCAGTCCAGAATAAATAAAAACCCAATTGCTTAGAAGTAATACTGTATCTCCCTATTTGTACCCACATCCTCTAATTATAGTTTTAAAAAAATCTTCTCCTTTGCTTATAGTTTTGAAACTCCCACTTATGTGTTTAAAAAAACCCAACCAGCTCATTACAACTCTGCTGGTCTTCCAAATCCTCCTCTTGAGCCCCTCACCAGCCCTCCCCTCTCCATCCTTCCCATGATCACCCTTCCTCTCTGCCCAGCACCTAAGAGCAGGGATCACGCCGCGGGGTGATGAGCAGTGATGCAGTCTCGCCTGGCCTTCTGTTACTAGGCTGAAATAGAGAGGAAACAAGAGAGAACAAAATGGGTTTTTAAGAACCAAGTAAATATCAGAGAAGGCTGGCATGCGTGCCCCAGCAACCAACTGCATTAAACACTGGATGTTTCTCTGCCAGGTGAAAGCTCTCATGCCTGCCAAGTTAACACTCTGCAATTAAATGAAGCAAAAACATAATCCTAACCAACCTCAGTAGGGCATATGTATCCCTCATGATCTAGTTCTCACCTGCAGCTGGAATATCACATGCACATGTGAGTGTATGTGGACAGATGGCAAATATCTGGGCAAGGATCATGCACATTTAACTAGCAAACACTCAGGAACCTCAGCTTTGAGGCCAAGTGCCTGCGACTATCCCAATAAAGGGGAGTTTACTCCAAGGTTCACAAGGCCACTCTCATCTAGAGGATGCCAGACTCCTACAGGCAGAGCTGATAGTTTTGGTTTCACTCCTCTCCCCTGCCTATTCCCAACAGTCACGGGCTTCCCAGAAACACACAAAAACCAGACTCCCTTTTGAGAAGAGTGGGGGGAGCTAGCTCAGAGCTGGGGAACAAGGCAGGGCAGAGGCGGCACTCACTCACTTGGACAGGGCAAAGAGGGAAGCAAGATGGTCACACGCCCACACTCAGTTTCCATGTGCACAGAGGACAGGCCCTCTGGTAGTCAGTCGCACAGACAGCAGGAGGACTCAGGTCAGATGGGGACCAGGCACTTTAAAACCCACTGCACCAAGTCAGCGGTAGGTTTATGCCAAGGCAGGTGGCATTACTTACTGGATGTTCCACTCTTTCTAATGGTTTTTCCAGAGCCGCAGGGTTTGTGGTCTCTCCACAGCAGCTATTAATTCATCTGTTTGCCACAAATCAAACCAGAGACCGAAAAGCATAGCATGGACCCTAGAAAATGCTTAATAGCTGGGGAGCTAAGGTTACAAATAAAAGCTGGTTACTATCACAGATGATCTTATTTTTGGGTGATCTTTTCTTGGAGAGTATGTGGCTACCACCATCAGGAAATAAGGAGTAAAGGATTGGATCTGGGAGGGAGACAGTTTTCGTTTAAAGAGAACATATCTGATTTGAGTTTTATATCCTGGAAAGATTGGATTTGAATACATTTTGATAAAAATGAATCCAAGAATAGATCACCCCTAAATCATAGTTTTGTTTACACTTGGAAACAAAAGCAAACATTAAAAATAAAATCAATCAACTCCTCCCTGGTCTCTCTTCAGGGGAGTGGATTTGGCTGTTCCCAGGTGCCCAGCCCAGTCTGGATGTTCAAAAGACAACCCGAATTCTAAAACACCTTTATCTGCTTCAATTCTTTGGCAACAATCTAAGTCCCAAATGATTCCTACTTTATAGCACCAAAATGCAGATTACAAAAAAATATTCTCTTTATACTGTGATACCAGCTCCCAGCAATTTCTGGAATCTGTAAGAAAAGTGCCGTTTTCTTCCATTTAGGGGTGAAAAAAATTAATGATCCCTGTCTACACACTGACTCATGTGGCTTTTCATTGTAAACTGAAAACAAGTGAAATTCCCAGTCAACAATCTGCATCAGGAACTGTGACCCTGTCTGATTTCATGTATTCTTAGACCTCAAATCAGCTGCTGGAGATGAGATAGGTTCTCCGAGGCTTTGGAACTGGGGTGTCTATAACAGATACCAGGGATAGTTTATTTTGGTCAAAAATTAACAGTATGGCTAAAAAAGTAAACAGTTGGTAAAGCAGCTGGGTGTGGTGGTACACACCTGTAATCCCAGCAGTCAGGAGGCTGAGGCAGGAGAACTGCCACAAGTTCGAGGCCAGCCTGGGCCACATAGTGAGTTCAAGGCCAGCCTGAATTACAGAGCAAGACCAAAACCTTGTCTCAAAAAACAAAAAACAAACAAACAAACAAACAAACAAACAAAAGTTGGTAAAGCAACCTAGCCCCACTTAGAAATTAGGAAGTGAACAAACTTTTCCACACACAGACACAAAGATGAGATGAGAGTTCCACACACACCAAAGATACATCAAGCAAATGCTTTTTAATCAGTACATCAAAGGATATTCTTGCTAGCCTGAGGAAGGAAGCTTCTCTCTGCCTGGCCTGCCATTCCCTTAACAGGTATGGGAAGAGAAAGATTCCTTTTTGAACCCAACATTAGATAAACATAACCAAGTCTTTACATGTGGCTTTGGAGAAGGCTGCTAGGATGCTTGCAAACACAACATCAGGGGTATGGGAGGCATCGATGGCAGAGTGGATTCCTTGTTTCTTGTAGTAGTCCACGAGTGGGGTAGTCTGAGTGTGGTAGGCCTCTAGGCGGGTTTTCAAGGCTTTCTCATTATCATCTGATCTACGGATCAAGGGTTCCCCTGTGATCTGAGAACAAAAAGAGAAGGAAAGGCTGGAACTATTTGCAAAGCCTCATTACTTATGTGGATGCAGGTTTGAGATGGAACTGCTCTGCCCGAGTTGCTGTTTGATCCCACAGTTCATCAGGGGCAAAGATAGACAATATGGATCCTTTCCAGTAAAGAACCTGGCTACTCTTAGAAGCAGACCAGCTGATTCAGAGAAGCCAGGAAGACCGTCAGAAACAGCAACCATAAGGAGCTCACGAGAGGAAAACTGGCAATGCCTTTCTCTCACACCTCTGTGCTCAGGCTGTTCAGCTTCCAAGGTGAACACTTCCAGGGTCGGAAGCAAGGAAGATGGAGGACCTTGACTTGAGACCAGGAGAATATATCAAAATCAGAGATGGATGGTTCCACCGCCTGCCTCGCTAGTGCAAGGTCCCGAGTTCGATCCCCAGTACAAAAAAAACCAAAACAACAATCCAGATACATTAGCAATTGTAATCTTTTTGTTTAAAAAAAGGTCTTGCTGTAAAGCCCAGGCTGGCCTTGTACTTGCAATTCTTCTGCCTGAGCCTCCAAGTAAGTGGGATTAGAGTCAGGCACTACCGTGCCTAGCACAATAACTAGTCTTAGTTGCCTAAATATTTATCATATTACTACAGTGCCACCTACCAAGTGGTAAGCAGAATGAAAAAGAATTTGAATGGTAGAAATTAGCAATTTTTTGAAATGTGACTGAGTTGTTATGTGATGGCTTTGAAATCTGTATTTATAGAACCTGGATAACCCGATGAACTTATCTCTGACAAAAGTAAACCCAGGAAATTCTCACTATTTCCTGCATACCCTAAAATGGGTCATATGGATTCCTTATAGTATATGGTACTGTGACCATGTACAAGATCCCAGGGTACAGCAGGATATTCTAGAGCAGGACTGGTTAGCAAACTTCTCTTCAGGTCTACCTTGCTGCTAATTCTGAGCTTCCCAGAAACCTTTGCCCAATTATTTATCACTTAGGTGGGCATGATGCTAGATAGGGGCTGCTCTACAGTCTGGACACTGGCAGCTGCTTTGAGACCAAGCAATAAACTACCTGGGGAAACACTGTACAGATCTGTCATAGGCCACCTGCCTTACTTGATAGTGCTATTTGCCTTGAAGTCAGTAATATTGATGAAAGGGAAGATGGAAAGAACAAAGAACAAAGAAAGAAGAAAAGAGTGAAGGCTGGGCTGGGGATTTAGCTCGGTGGTTCCATCGCCTGCCTCGAAATCAAAAGGTCCTGAGTTTGATACCTGGTACCAAAAAAAAAGCAAAGAATGAAGGCAGAAAGAGGGAAGAATGAAAATTTTCTGTCCTGAGTTCACATACATCATCTTTCATGGGCTCCTTTGGGGGGTTGAACTCCTCATGGTAGGATCGGCCACTCTTGGGGTGAATCAGCCTGAAAGACAGCAAAGGAACATGAGTCAGATTACTTGAAAGTACCTGTACCCCCTGCACTCCAGACTGGCAAGCAGAGACAGAAGCTGGATGTAAAGACTTTCACCCAGCTATACACACCTCTTGTTTAGGAAAATAACTGATCTTGCTTAGGAAAATAACTAGGCTTATGCCAATGGCAGAGGATTTTTTTTTTTTTTTAAAGCTGATCAAACATTATAATGAGGGTCTGAAGAGGTAAGCTGCTTGCTCACACAACTACCTAATTCAGAACCTGAGAGGAACGCTGGTGCTGGTCTCATACAACCACCCCTTCTATTCTACCAACACTCCGAAGGGTCTAGTTTGATTCGGGCCTTAAGCCAAACCTGGTGCTAGGAAGCAGTGATGAGATCTTTGTGCATAAGCAGTGCTTACTAGAGGAGACAACTGTGGAAACAGAAAACTGTGATAAGCAAATGTGATAAGCCTTTAACAAAGATTTATTCAAAATGCCAAGGGGAAGAGAAGACAGAGATATTAAATTAACCTTGTTTTCTTTACTTTTTCTGATAGGGTCTTGCTGTTACCCAGGCTGGTTTTAAACTCATTTTCTTCCTGCCTTAGTCTCCCAAGTAGCTGGGATTACAGTTGTGAGCCACTGAACCCAGCTTGACCAATGGAATTTCTTCTTCTTCTTTTTTTTTTGGTATGGGGGATCAAACTCAGGTCCTTCCGCTTTTGCTTTCGAGGCAAGCGCTGGAAACACTAAGTTAAATCCCCGGCCCTGGAATTTCTTCATCTACTGAAGAACGTAAGGCACGTAGCAGCCAGCCTGCTATCTCCATGCTATTGCTCTCTACACTATCCACATCTCTCTGCTTATGAATTTCCAGATTCTCTCAGCCCCAATTGCACATAACACACTGTTCTTTCCACATTCACAGATACTGTTTTTATGAGGAATACAAGGCTTATTCTCTAGAAGGTAAATGAAAGAAAGCTCAATCTTCAAACTTGTGAAATGGGATTGGTCTCAAGTTCCAACCAAAACAGTTCCATAAGGGCCAAAGATTTAGCTCAGTGGTTTGGCGGCCTGCTGCGCAAGCGCAAGGACCTGAGCTCAATCCCCGGTACCAAACAAAACAAAACAAAACAAAACAGTTCCATAAGCCACTGGGCCTGGCCTAGAGGTGGAGGTGAAGGTGAGAAGTGATCAGGACAGGGATTCTACAGTCACTATTACCTTCAGCACAGCACTTTAAACCCATTTTCCCACCCACAAAATGGAGATGGTACTAGACATTAGAATAACAATGCCAGAGTCAAAGGGTAGGATAATTAGGATACTAGAAAGCCAATACTGAACAAATAAAAAACCAAACCACCAACTATAATATAATCAAGAAACATGCTGGGCGTGGTGGCTCATGCCTGTAATCCCAGCACTTGGGAGGCAGGCAGAGGCAGGAGGATTGCCCCAAGTTCAAGGCCAGCCTCAGCTACATGAGTTTAGGGCAAGCCTGAACTACAAAGTGAGACCCTGTCTCAAAAACAAACAAACAAACAAACAAGCCCAAAATGACTCAAAATGATTAGAAGTGAGGTCACAGCAAATTCAGAAGACTTGTTATATCTGAGTTTCTTATTAGCTCAGACTTCAGAGCCACATAAAACTGACTGGTACCTGCCTCACTTTCTGCTGCCAGCATAGCACATGAGGAGGCAGAAAGCCCCTCATATGTCAGGTGAACTTGGAAAAACACCTTCACCAGTCTGGCATGCACTTTGAGAAAGCAGGCCCTTTTCTGTGAGGGAGGGAGTCAACACTAAGCCACTCACTTCCAAATCAAGGGACCGAGCTTTCCCCTTCTGCCCCTCTACCACAATCTTGCATTTTGTTCTCCAGAATCTGTTTCCTTCAACACTTGAGCAGTCAGAAGCTTCTATTGCTTCATATGGATCATGAGCAGACTCCCAGATGGGGTCCTTATCTGTTTTTCCTCTCTTCAATTTAGCTTTTATGCCAGCACCAAGCTAATGGCCTTAAAATGCTGTTTTTGCCCTATTACCCTGTGGCTGAAGAACATCCTTTGACTCCTGGACTCTGTCAAGTCTGTCCTCTTTACCCAGCAGACCTCCTGGTGAGCTTCTAGCCAGTCTTCTAACAGCCCTCATACTGCCCTCCAGCCCCTACAGCACTCCTCCAGCTCTGGGAAGACATTATCTTCTCCCAGCCCACTCATTCTAGCTTTCACTCCCTTCTGGGAAAGTTTCACTGAAATTTTCTTCATCCAGGAAGGCTGAGTCGTGTTATGTCTTTTCCTAAGAAGCTGCCCCTCCCTTTCCCAGGGGAGGGAAGGCTCCCTCCCTTTCCTTTATCTCTTCTTGAACTTCTTGCTACACCAAATGGTCACAGTAGCCCAGATTTCATACATGACTCTCTGAGGCCAGAGATGTGCATCACTGTACTGTTCTTCTAGAGCCTCTCTTGGTCTTCTGCCACTGGTTAGGGTGCCACGTAAGAAGCAGGCACTCCAGACCCATCAAATCAAAGGTGCCCAGTTTCACTCGATTCTGTTAATATTTGCGTTGCACCTGAGGGAGCTCAAATCTGGTGATATCCTTTAATATCCACCCTACCACTTCTTGGCCTAAATCAATTTTATTTACCTACTCTGTGGCAAATGAGGAGATAAAGAGACAAAAGCCCTTGCACTACAGGAACTTCTGGAATAGCTAGAGACATGAAACTTGGACATTTGAAAAGAAATTAATATAAAGTAGATCTGACTGCATTTCATACAGCCTTCCAGGGTAACAGCTGTCATACTCACTCTGCTTTATTCACATGTCTGCCTCATTACTCTTTTTTCTTTTAGACAGGGTTTCACTATAATAGTTCAAGTCAGCCTTGAACCATGTAGCCCTATGAACTATGTAGCTATGACTATAGGCATACACCACCACGACCGGCATACCTCATTCCTTAAAGGTATGGATAACTGCCACAATGGAAAAAATGTTCAATCCTGTTAGGAAATCAAAATAACAGCCTAGAAAACATCTTCTTTCTAATTAAATTAAAAAATTGAGCAGGGCAGGGCCAGGGGTTTAGCTCAGTGGTTCTGGCACCTGCCTTGCAAGTGCCAAGGTCCCGAGTTCAATCCCTGGTACCAAAAAAAAAAAAAAAAAATTGAGCAGGGCATAGTGGCACACACCTGTAATCCCAGCACTCTGGTGGGCTGAGGTAGGAAGACTGCAAGTTTGAGCCCAGGCTGGGCGATTTAGCAAGATCTTGTCTCAAAACAAAAAGGGGGCTGGGATGTAGCTCACTGTGAAGGCCCTGAGTTCAATCCCTAGTACCACAAACAAACGACAAAAACAAAGCAGAGCAAAGCAAGACAAAACACACAAATTCACATGCTCTATAATGGCCATAGTATCAATTTAACAGTGGCTAATTAGATAAAACACAAATGTACAAAAATAAGGAAATACTTAAGAATGGTTTGCCTACTATTGTGACATATCATATAACAATGAAAAATAATGCTTATGGATGTCTGGTTGGAGATAATGTGCTAACCACTTTCCTGAGGCTTTGTTAAGAAATTATAGAGTCATAAAAAAAGCTACACACAATAAAGAAAAGAATAGAGTGTCCACTAGTGGTTGAGAGCTTCCAACATATTTCTGGAAGGCATGAAGCAGATGGCAGAGTAACTGATAAAATAGGGTAGAGGAAACTGCAGCCTAAAGCAGCAACTGTTTTTCAGTACAAACTGGTTCAGAAGCAGAAGCATTTCTGTGTTTGACATTGACTATTACAGAGAAACACCTTACAACAAAACACAGCCCAAAGTGATAAAGTGGCTGGACTATGAAGAAAATTTTCCAAAGCTTTATGTAGATGGCGGTATTATTTTTTTTATTGTTTTTATTTAACATTCTGATATTTTATTCATTGTGTATTTCTTACATTCATTTTCATATGTTCAACTTTCCTCCCACACCTGCACTCCAGCCCCGTGGGGAGTGTGGGTCCTCTTCCCCAGGGCCATCCGGAGTCTGGGGGCACAGTTGGTCCCTTGGGTTGCTTCTGACCTGTCCTCACACCGGGAGTACAGACAAGAAACAGGATTATTTCACATGGAAGGTGCTGGAGAGGTTTTGTTTTCTGGTGTTCACTTCTTTGAAGCCTTAATGTTTTCCTGGGTAAAATTTCAAAACTGGATTTATAATCTAATCCTTCAGGTGGGGAGAGGCACACAGGACAAGCGAGAAGCCATATAGACAGGGAAAAACAATCAGATTCTATTTGTATCATTCATTCATTCATTTATTCGAGACAGAGTCTCACTATGTAGCCCAGGGTGGCCTCAAACTGTCACTCTTCCTGCCTCAGCCTCCAAAGTGCTAGGATTACAGGCACGACCTACTACATCCGGAACTCAAATTCTTTTTTTTTTGGTACTGGGGATCGAACTCAGGATCTTGCGCTTGCAAGGCAGGTGCGGTGCTACTGAGCTAAATCGGCGGCCCTAAAATTCTATTTTTAAAAAAAATCCTGTTTGAATTAATAAGATCTATTTCCTGCTTCCCTGTTTCTCCCAAATCCATATGAATTAGAGGATTTTTATAACACACCGTGTACACAAACGAAAGGCATTTATAAAACAAAATAAAATCAAAGTCTGAGGAGTGGTTTGGAGCTGGGTAAACTGGCTGTTTCAAAGGCCAATTTGTGGTAAGATTAAAGAACAGCATCCTTTCAGCATAAAGAGTTCTGAGATCTGGACCACAAAGAGGAACCCAGGAACCCCTTAATTTATGCAGCGCCGTTTGGGAACTCACAGATTTGACTCACTGGACAGCCTGATCTCACACGTGAACACGGGAAGGAGCAATTTCACGCTGGCCTTTCCTGGGGTCAGCCTGGCTGTGGGCGAGTCAGTGGGTGAGAGTGTCACCTGGAGCACCTGGGGTCTGGCGTGCGGCCGGCTCCATGATTTCCACCATGAAGCGAGGCGCCTGGACTGTGCCCTCATTTTGAGAGCCCTTGCTTTAGGGAAGTCCAGGATTCTAGCAGATAACAACTTCCGAACTGACAAATAAATGAAACCCGATGTGCTTGCAGTAAGTCTGATTCCAGCAGTCACACAGCTTTGCACAAAACAACAATACACTCTTGCCTCACAGGATAATTTAGGGTCGGTCAAAGTTACAACTCTTCTCTTGAGGATATCTAAGCTGAGGTGTAGAGTGCGCTCAGTGGTGGAGTCAGGTCCTGGATTTGATCTCTGGACCTGGAACTTGAGGTCAGATGAAAGCTCAGACTTCACGGAAATGTTAACAGCTCTGGCGGCAGGGCCAGGTATGGGGTCCAACATGGGACCTCTGGTGGAGGGCACCGGCCTCGACTCAAGGAGGATGGGGTTTTTCTCAGAAGAAAGGATTTCTTTCCACTTGAACGAAGAGGAGCGCTTTAATGGAAGAGTTAGGAGCATTTCTCTCGGGCCCCATGGCTTTCTGGGGAAGTGGAACTCTGAACGGCAGAGGTGTTCTCCAGGGCTGGAGAAGCAAGGTAGTATAGTGACTTTGCAAAAACCACACAGACTTGCCTCAGTTGAGTGATGGGTTTTGTGGCAGTTTAAACTGAATGAGTTGATGGGATTTTGTTTTTTTTCAAACACTTATGGGAGAGGCTCCATCATTCTGATCTATCAGAAAAAGCTCTGAAATAGTATGGCTTGCTAGATAAACAGTCCTAAAGGGAACAGAGCTTCTTGAACTGTTGGAGACTGGGTTTTATTAATTATTTTTATAATTAATAAAAAGCCTATAGCAAAATGTGGTGATTCCAACTGAAATCAGATTTAGAAAAAAAGCACTAGGGGCCAGGGATTTAGCTCAGTGGTTCCACCGCCTGCCTTGCAAGCGCAAGGACCCAAGTTTGATCCCCCGTACCAAAACAAACAAATAAACAAACAAACAAACAGAAGATTCCTAGAAAAAAAGCACTAAACTAGAAATATACCTATTAGGAATATAACATTTCTTAAGCATCTACCATAATCAAAGCTCTGGACTACATATTTTATGTTATCTAACATGCACAACAATTCCTCAAAGCAAGTACAATTATCCCATTTCTTTTTTTTTGGTACCAGGGATCAAACTTGGGTCCTTGTGCTTGCGCAGCAGGCGGTGAAACCACTGAGCTAAATCACCAGCCCCTATTATCCCATTTCTACATATGACAACAGCCTTAGACAGCTTAAGAAATGTGCCTAGGGTCAGCTTTCTTTTCTTTTTTTTTTTTGGTACCCGGGATCGAACTGGGTCCTTCCACTTGAGAGGCAGGCAGAGGAACCACTGAGCTAAATCCCCGGCCCTAGGGTCAAAGATAAGCGTACACTCAGATACTGTCAGACCTCAAATCCCTTGTTCTTCTTTCTCTATCCCTATCCCAGGTCACATGTTCAAGGGATGTCAGCAAATAAGATCAATCTATTTTGAAACAGCAATAAGCTTTATGTATGGGATTACGCAAGAGCAATTCTCCCAGGCTGACAAAGCCCAGAGGAAGCATGAAAAGATGAGACCATCAAGGGACAAATACCTTCCAGTGATTCTTCGAATTAGCAGGGAGTCGGGGATGCAGAATTCAATCACAGAATCAAGCTTCTCTTTCCTCCTTTTCATGAGGTCATCAAGCTGTAAAAAAGTGTGTGATTCACGTAAACTACCAGAGCTTGACCAAACACATCTTCCCATCTCCTTCAAAGATTTAAGAGATAAAGGGCCAGAGCTTGCTTACATACAATTGTGATACAAATACTAAACTACTCACCATTTCTGCCTGCCTCACGGTCCGAGGGAAGCCATCTAGAAGGAAGCCATTTTTGCAGGAAGGAGTCTCCAAATTCTTCTCAATGAGCTCCACTACCATTTCATCACTCACCTGGAAGTTAAGAACAAAATAACCTGTGTTTAAATCTGTTAAGTAGGTGACTTTAGACCACCAACTCTAGGGTCAAAGGTTTGGGTATGTACAACTTTATTAGTATTGGCAAGTCTTCTACATCCCAAAGAAGCACAAATGAGCAAATACAGAGTGGCTCCATTTGTAAGACCTAGTTTCACAACTATTTCTGTATGGTACCTGCCATATACATATTCTCTTCCCCCGAAAGTCTTCTGTGTTCAGGGCTGGGGATTTAGCTCACTGGTTCCGGCACCTGCCTCACAAGTACAAGGTCCCAACCGAGTTCGATCCCCAGTATCAAAAAAAAAAAAAAAAAAGGAGAAATTCTTCTGTGTTCTAATAACCTGGGTGAGAAAAGAGGGATTCCACATCCTGTCACCCCACCAGGAGAGTTCCATGTTTTATGTTCTGAAGGCTTCTCTTGTCACTAGAGCCAGAGTCCTAAATATCAGAACTTATCAGCAATCAGTTGTCTTCAAGAAAGAAAGATGAGGGCACAGGCTGAGACATCACTGGGGAGATCCAAGAGAGAATGGGGGTTAACCAGGATGCAGGAAGGCACCAACTATCCTGATTCACAATTTTGATTAGGCTAACAGAATTAAGCCTGAGACATGTGCTTGGTCACGTATCTGGGCCATCCTGGACATGAAGCAACAGAGAAGCTTACTGAATTGGCAAAAGTGGGTCAGAAACAAGGAACCAAAGAACCAGTCTCACTTTTTTTTAAAATTTAATTTTATTGATACATTTTAGGTATACAATATAATGACATTCTTCATTGGAAATTTGCACCTTTACATAATCTCTCTTGGTCCAGTCTCACTTTTGAGACTAAAAAGCCCAGTGAGGACCTTGCCCAGTGTTTAAAAACTGGTTTTTTTCCTGAGTCTATGGAAAGATGACTTCCCACCCTATATTACAGTAAAGGCTGTCCATCTTGACAATGAATGCTCTTATATTTCAGGACCAGCTATGAACCTGGGGACAAAGTATCAGCTTTAAGACTAAGTGAAGACCAGAGATAAGTAATATCATTGCCACATCCCATTTTTTTTCTGCCAAGACCCAAAGCCCACAATATCTAACTTTTTTTGGCTTGACTCAAGGCATCACTAACATGAAAAGAAAGCTTGAAAGAAATGGGCAGGTGAGTGGTACTATTCAATGCAGCTACACTATCTCAAAGCCTAGTAGGAGGTAACTTTGGGATGAAAGCAAAGCTTATACCTTCCCCAACCAATATTCTCATATATAAAAAGATAAGAAGACCAAATACAAAATTTCTGAAGGGGATCCCCAGAGGCCAAGTTCCAGAATAATTAAGCTTTGGTACTAATTAAAGATTTAATAGATAATATGTTGTATCTGTCCAATCAGATCACTTAGTCTAAAACTAAGAGAAAATGCTATTATGTCTCCCAAGTAGGATGATTCCTTTGCTATAAATGCCAAGTAAGTACCTTGTTAAAGACACAGAACACTGATCCCATAAAAGACAAAAAACATTTTGTGATCTTCTGAGTCTTTTCCTGAATACTCCCCGAGTTTTGGCCTAGGGATGGCAGTTGTATTTTTGACCTAAACTTGGGGCATATTTTAAAAGGCATCAACACAAAAGAAATTTAAGAACACTGAATAAATTGTCAAAAATTCAGAACAAACGGGCTGGGGATTTAGCTCAGTGGTTTTGCTGCTTGCTGCGCAAGCACAAGGACCCAAGTTCGATCCCCGGTACCGAAAAATAAATAAATAAATAAAAATTCAGAACAAACGAAAGAACTTGTTACTGTAAAAGTTCATATAATCTGCTAGTTTAGCACAGGGCTGTCCCATAGAATGTTTTATAATGATAGAGATGTACTATATTTTTGTTGGCAGAATACCTAAAATATAGCTAATGCAATGGGGAAATCAAATTTTATTTTATGTCCACATTATTTTTTCTATGTATTAGAGTTCTAATATGTTCCAGGGATGCAGAATATGCCAACTGTTTGAAACAGAAACAGGGAGCTTCTGGTATCAGTTACGGATTAGAAGAAAGGGATTTTAAATTAATCTAAATAGGCACATGTAGACTGGTGGGTACCATACTGGACAGTTAGATCTAGAGTCTGAGGAATATCAACACTCACTGGTGTGATCCGTCTTACCAGTTTCCCAGCGTCCATAGTTGCCTTCAGCTTTTTTCCCAGCTCTGAGCCAGAAGCTACCATGGCCCTCAGCATGTCCCCGGTGGCCAAATGGCAGATGCAGAAGTTTTCAGCTAATCTGGGTGCCTGTGGAGAAAGAAAAAAACCAAGGTAGAGTCAGAATGCCTGGGTGTGAACCTGGTCTTGCCACCTACTGGTTGTGTGAACTCAGGCAAATTCTTCCTTATTTACTTGTAACAGGGATAAAAGTACCTTATGTTATGTTCTCATATAAAATGACTATAGGATTATGGTAAAGATTATGTGAGATAATATATGTAAAGTATTGTACTTAAAGGAGTATACCTAGTATACAAGAAGTCATTATAAATATTAGCTATTATCACTACTTCCACTGGACACACTAATGACATAGACACTTCAGTTCCTTATTATAAACAAGAAGAAAAAAATAGCAGTATTATCAACACTTTATAAATCTATCGTGAAGTTTAAGATCATATATCTATAAAGCACATGGCACAATGCCTGGCACACAATGTGCTATTTGCCAAAAGAATAGATGAGTCACATGCTGCAGCCACTGGGCCTGGCAGATGGGGCAGGGTGAAGAACTGGGTTCCTTTCCTTCCTTCTCACTAGGTAGCTGCATTATATTGGCCAAATCACTTAACTTTTCACAACCAGTGCTTTCTCATCTGTTTAACACGAAGGCATGTCAGAAGATGGCTGTGAGGCTTACATGAGATGTATAAGCACAGCACTTAACAAACAGTAAGCACCTACATACTAGTTTCAGGAGACAGTATAGCCATTTGGTTAAGAACATGCGCTGGAGGTCAAACTGCCTGAGTTTCAGACTCCAGGCCCACCAATTATTACATATATCACTTGTGAAGTTACTTTACCTTTCCAGGTTTCAAATTTCCTCTAAATAAATGGAGATAGTACTGTACCTATATCACTGGGTTGATGAGAAGATTCTATAGAATGTGGCATACGTGAGGCCCAGCACATAATGAATCCTCAGTGAGCATCAGCTGTTACTGTAACACTGGTCTTAGTTCCACGTTCACTTATATTGAAAGAAAATATTTGCTCACGCCTCTCACGCCTCTTTCAAGAATGCGGTTGGTTCCAGCTCCTGCCTCGCAAGCGCGAGGTCCCAAGTTTGATCCCCGGTACCAAAAAAAAAAAAGAATGCAGTTGGGAGTCAAGGACACGGAGGAATAGGAAAGATAGACTATGTCCTCAAAGAGCTCACAGTTTGGTGGATTACAAATCAGAAGGTAGAATCAGAACAGAAAGAGATCCTAAAGACAATTCAGCATTGATTTTATATGGCAAAAAAGAATGCAGAATTCACAGGGAGTTGAATTGGTTCAAGGAGCTCAATACTTAGCTTTCTGGTTCAGTTGTTTTGGAAAGTAAGTGGTTTGGATCACCATTTAAACCATTTTGCTGGGAGTTTTCTTAGGTGTACACAATAAAAGTAAATAGATGGGGCTCAGTAGAGGAAATTCTGGTTTATGATTCACGGACTGATTCAATTCAAGCAGAAAAATTACTTCATAGCAAAATGGAACCCAGATGGGAAGACATTAAAAACTATACTTTGGGTTGGGTGTGGTGCCACGTGTTTATAATAAATCCCAGCTACTTGGGAAGCTGAGGGAGGAAGATCACAAGTTTAAGGCCAGCCTGGGCAACTTAGCAAGATTCTATCCCCCCAAAATATAAAAAGGGCTAGGATATAGGTTAGTGATAGAGAGCTTGGGATGTGAGGCTCTGAGATCCATCTATACTACTGCAAAAAAAATAAAACAACATAAACTCTGCACCTTGAAAAACAATGAAAGTCAAAACCTTCTGGCAATAGAAAACCAGGCTGCCTCTGTACCAAGTGCCTTTTGTACTTGGTTGTTGAAATTAACTTCGGCAAACAATGTGGAGATCGGGTTTGTTCATGGGAAAAGGTGACCAAAATGCCACAGAGAATATGACAGTTCCATTTTCATCATCTCTGAACTGCAGGACTCTCACACATCATTCAAGGTGATTGGATTCTACAGCTGCATATAGAACATACACCAATAGGGATGTAGCATGTAAAAGCCTACTTCCTGCATTTCCTGCTGGCTGCATGGAAGCCCCTGTGGTAGGCTGTAAAGAACATGGATGGGCTTAAATCCTGTCTAAGGCCCTTAACAGCTACATGACATTGAGTTAGTTGCTTAATTTCTGAGTTAGTTTCCTCATCAGTCAAATGAGGATAGTGGCTATATCACTGGGCCCTTGAGAGGATAAATGAAATAAAGTACCAAAACATCAGCCGGGGATTTAGCTCAGTGGTTCTGCCACTTGCCTCATAGCACAAGGTCCCGAGTTAGATCCCCCATACCAAAAAAACCACAAAAAACATTTATACAAAACATGAGATACACAGTAGGGATTCAAAAAATAAGATTTTTCTATGGTCTTTCTTTTGGCATCACTCTTTACTTGCAGATTGCTGAAGCCTGATGAAATAAAGTTATTATAGTCCCATCACACTTCAAACTTATGCTTCAGAGCTGCGTCTTGGACTCTAAATCACTTGGGTGTTAATGCGAAGATTCTGATTCCAAAGGGCAGGGGCTGAGCATATGCTTAATTTTAAGCAAGTTTTTAGGCTTAGATGGGTGACTGGCTGCACAACTGCACTCAGCTGCTGGCTGTGAACCGTTGCCAAGCTCAAGAAACAGGGCCATCATCTCTATGAGAATCCTGCTGAGGGTGGAGGACTTTTGGGGAAACCACCAGAGGCAGGATGGTGGGGCTTGGTGGTTCTCAAACTTCACTGTTCAGGTGGACCCTGACGTAAAATAACTTGGCTTACAATTTTTTAATTGTGATTGTTTTTTGTGGTACCAGGGATCGAACTCGGGACCTTGCACTTTCGAGGCAGGAGTAATTGTGATGGTTTTAAAGAGATGTGCACTTTGGATTTTGGTTTTTCCCCAGGCTAGCCAGATGTGGTATGCTACTCTTTTCTAATGCCAGGCAGAAGCAGGAGCTGTAGTTCCTAGTCAGCTATGAAATCATGAGGGAAAACAACTGATACTTTACCATGCAGCACTGTGTTCACGAGCTATGTTTGGTAGGTTAGATGCATTAAATGCATTTTCAATTTATGTCTTAAGACGGGTTTATCAGGATGTACCCCCATAAAAAGTCAAGGAATACCTTTGTTATCACAATCATCTGAGGTATTTATTTAAAAGACAAATGCTACACCTATCCTAACCTTTAAAGTTCTCACCTAGGGCTGGGGATTTAGCTCAGTGGTTCTGCCGCCTGCCTCACAAGCGGAACAACCCGAGTTCAATCCCCGGTACCAAAAAAAAAAAAACCATAAAAAAAAAAAAAGTTCTCACCTAGTAACTTTTTTCTTTGAGATAAGGGTCTCATTATGTTGCCAGGCTGGCCTCAAAATCATGACCCTCCCATGTCAGTCTGGGATTACAGGTGATCACTGGTGTGCCGGGCTAGGCAGTGCGGTCAGATTCTGCTTCTGGTTTTTTTTTTGCAGGGCTGGGGATGGAGCCCAGGGCCTCATCCTCATGCACAGTAGACAAATGCCTCATCGCTGAGCCACACCCTCAGCCCTGTTTTGGGATTCTGATGCAGTTTGTGAGGTCCTGTGGCAGTGGCAAGAGGTTGGCTTTTACAGTGTTATAGACCTTGGGCTAGAAACCAGATTCTACCATGTATTTCCCATTTTATCTTGAACATGTTCATAACCTCCCTAGCCTCAGTTTCTTTATTCATAGAGTTGCAAATAATATCATTCCGATTTTAGTGTATGTGCTGCCGAAGTGAGCACGACAAATAATATCTACTTTCAGAAATACTGTGGGAGGGCCGGGGATTTAGCTCAGTGGTTCTGGCGCCTGCCTTGCAAGCACAAGGTCCCAAGTTTGATCCCTGGTACCAAAAAAAAAGGAAATACTGTGGGGATTTTATAAGATCAACTATGCAAAAACATCCATCAGTGCCTGGCACTAGGAAGAGGGAAACAATCAGGCCTCCCAACTCACCTGCTTTCTCAGCTCACAACTGTCTTTCTGCCTTTAGTCTTTCTCACTACCTTGAATGCTCCTGCATATGCAGCTAGAAACACATCTAAAATACTGCTAGCATGCCACTAACCCCAACCCACACATATTCAGAAGCTTTCTAAATGCTAACATATTAGCACCGAGACAAATACCTGAGCCTGCAGTTATCTCCAAAATCAACTTTTTACATCTCCCAAGCTCTCCAAATTTAATTCTACAAGTGCCCTACATGTATGCCCTGCACCATTACCATTCCAGACCAGCTGCTCTGACATATATTGTTCCCCAAAGCACAACATAAATGTCTCTCTAAGGACCTCAGGGCAAGCTCCTTTCCTCTACTGGTCTGTTTTAGCCTGTTCTATAGTCAAATTCTGAGTCCATTTCTCTTATCAAAAAACCTTTTGAACTACTTCTTCTGAGGAATCATATCAACATCAGTGAAAAATGAACATTTGCCATATGCCAATCCATTTTTCACGTGCTGTGTTACAACACTTAGTATGCATAATATACAATGAACCCATGGGGGGGGTAGGAACTACTTTTCTCTGCACTTTAAAGATGTAATTCAGAGGCTCAGTTATCCATGGCCTTAAAACAAACCACCCACAGAACTTTAACAGCTGTCCATATAGGAGTGTCCACAGGAAGATTTCAGTGTTAGCAATTGTCTGTGTCCTGATAATACACATAAGCCACACAAGTGTGTTCACATTGTAAAGAGTCATCCAGCTTGGTGAGTTTATTTGCACCTTTTTCTATGTATATTATACTTTGATTTAAAACTTCAAAAAAAAAATCACAGAAACTGTCTGGACTTCAGCTCTGCTTCTTAACTTATTGGGGTTATCATCATTAATTTCACTGGGTGGGTATGAGGATGAATGGCAGACCTTCAACAAATTATAGTTCTTGTGTTACACCTGAACTCATCTGACATTTCTCACATGGCACCTTCTACTAGCATGTATTTCTTTTTTTTGGCGGTACCAGGGATCGAACTCAGGACCTTGAGCTTGCAAGGCAGGCAACAGTGCCACTGAGCTAAATCCCCAGCCCCGGCATGTATTTCTTGTATGCATAAAAATGATGACTCTGCTTAAGAATCAGAAGACACTAGTTCAGAGTCTGTCTTTGCTACTATATTTGTGCTCTGGCGCAAGATACTGTCTCTGGGCCTTAGTTTCTCATTAATAAAAACAGCGTGGATAACAATAGGCCTACCTCCTGGGGCTCCAAAATTAAATCAGATAAAACATATAAAGTCCTGCCGGGAATTTAGCTCAGTGGTTTCGCTGCCTGCTGTGCAAGCACAGGGACCCGAGTTCAATCCCCGGTACAAAAAAAAAAACATATAAAGTCCTTATAGTTTGAAGTGTGCCACATAACTAAGCAAAGGGTGAAAAAAAACTATGGCACAGGATAGGAGAAGAATCTACCAGGGAAATAGATAAAACCCTGGGTTTAATACTCATTGAGAGAGAGAGAGAGACAGAGAGAGACAAAGACAGAGACAGAGATGGGTGTGTGGGAGATCTCAGAGTCCTAGGTATCAGTACACTGATGTAAATGACAAGTCTAACTTGTAAGTTGGCAACTGATTGCCTAAGTGTACAAAGCCTCAAAGAATTGGCGTAAGCTGGACACAATGGAAACATGAGGAAGGGCTGACAGAAAAAACAAGAAACACTTTTGGCTTTGGCCACACTGCAGGAACATCCAACTTCAGAAGGGAGAAAGAGTTATTTAAATAAAATAACAATCCCAAGCAGTCTATGATGTTTTAAAATATCACATGTCACAAAAGCAGGCAGTTTTTGTTCTTGTGTTTGAGACAAGATCTCACTATATAGTTCAGGCTAGCTTTGAATTCAATTTATAGCCCAGACTGGCCTCAAACTCGAGGTGATCCTCCTGCCTCAGTCTCCCAAGTGCTGGGATTACAGGCATGCACCTGGCCAAGCAGGCAGTTTTCAAATGGCTACTTTAAAGTGAGGCGTTTTCAAAGAAAACATTATTTCAGTTATGACAACATAAAACATAAACTATAAGAAGTGGTAGCAGGAAGAAAACAAATATTACTGAACAGGTACTAGGCACAAATCCTAGGTTGGAGATTCACAAAGATTGCAAACATCTGCTAACATGGGCCAAGTAGACAATACAAATGAATGGTGAGTCTAAGGTAAACCACAGGCAGTGAAGGGGGCTGTGCAGGGGTCAGGAGGGCACGCGGACCACCCCAAGTAACACCACCACTGAGTCGCAAGTGACTACTGACATATTGGCGTGGAGGCCCACTGCCACCAGATCTGATTTCTCAAGAGGAACTGGAGAAATTTCTGAATTTTTAAGAGAAATTTCACAACTGAAAAACTCTACAATACACTTACTATTATGAAAGCTGACAAACCAAGTGTTTGTCTTGTCTTGTCCAGATAAATCATATTACTGGATAAGCAAGTAGAGGAGGGGAAGTTTCTCTTTATAGAAATATTTCACCAAGAAATGAAAAGGGAAATGATGGAATTCACCATTTTGTCACCCACAACGAATTACTGGTCCTAGCACTGAATACAGACACTCCAGAGGCAAGTAGACATTAGGTGCCTCTTAATGGACAATGGAACTTTGGCTCCATTGAATCTCATTAAGGGTATGGACCAAACTAAGTACTTACAGAAAACAGAGAAGACTAAGATGTTAAATACTCCACAAGGATACAACTGAAAATTCCAAGCATGGGGGATAATACTCTCAGAACAAATAAACAACTTTCTTTCAAAAATCTGTATGATAAAAAAAGGAACTTAAAACCATCATCACATTTGTGAGACAACTGGAAATGTAAACACTATTGGCTATTAAAAATTGTTAATATTTTAGGGGATATTATACTTATTTTTCAAAAAAGTAATTCAGTTGATGGTTAGTGATGCTCATTATACCATTCAGTCTTTTGTGTATTCAAAACTCTTCATAATAAAGCTGGCCATGGTGGTGCACACCTGTAATTCTCACTACTCTGGAGGCTGAGGCAGGGGGATCACAAGTTTGAAGTCAACCTGGGCAACTCAGTAAGACCCTGTCTCAAAATAAAATTTCTTTATTTATTTTTTGAGATAGGGTCTATGTAGTTCAGGCTGGCCTTGAACTCATTATGTAGCCCAGGTTGCACAGCGATCCTCTTGGCTCAGCCTCCTGAGTGCTGGGGTTACAGGTGTGTGCCACCACCCCTACTCCCTTAAAATAAAATTTTAAAAAAGGACAGGAGATGCAGCTCAGAGGTACATTGCTTGCCTAGCGTGAACAAGGCCCTGGGTTCAATCCTCAGTACTTGGGGGAAGGGACCTCCTCCTAATAAAAAGTTTAGGTGTGTGGGTGTGTCTGCAGGCTAAATGCTGCAGTAGGCTGCCACTTTGCAACCTGTGATTTAACGTTCTTTTTTCCAACTCCATAAAAATAAATACTCATACAATCACCAGTATTCCTCTGTTCTCACTATGGAAAGGGAAGTGTATAAAGGTCAAATGATTTGTGTACTTTTACCTTTCCTCAAGTCCTAGCTCTAATCACATCTTCCACTTTACCAAACCTTCTCTGACCAACTCCCATTATTCATGCACCCTTATCAATCAGTTCATAATTTTCTTCAAGACTTTTGAGTAAATCAGTTTACACTAAAATTATCAGAGTTGGGAGAGGGAAGATGTGCTGACTAACATAAGGAGGAAAATATTCACTGAGCACCCATTCTGCCAGGCTGTTATTTAGGTATGCATGGATGCTTTAAACCTATGTAGAATGTAATCTTCAAGTATTCTTGTGAACTTTTCATTTTTCAAGTGGGAACATTGAGGATCAGAAGTTACATAGTTTGCCAGACTAAAAAGCCCTTGTCTTAGCTTTGGTTCTTTTTTTTTTTTTGGTTCTGGCGATTGAACTCGGGACCTTGCACTTTCAGGGCAGGCGCCAGAACCACTGAGCTAAATCCCTGGCCCTCCTTTGTCTTAGCTTTGGGATGGGTTGTCTACAATGTCCATTTCACATCTACTAAATCTATTAACTTCAATATAAGCAAAGGGAAAAAAAATAGACATATGTGAGCTCTCCTGTTTATACTTAGTCACTCACAGCAAAAGCCTGCAAAGTCTTAAAATATCCCTAGGCTGCACATTAGCTAATAACTGAAGGTGGCAGCGAAAGGAAAGAGGTGATGTCAACACCACTGCGTATAAAGGGTACTGGAGGAGCCAAGAAGAATCAGCTCAGTTTATGGAGAGAAAATGGAAAGTGGTCTTTCCTGATCTAGTACACAGAGCCAGAAAGCAAACTTACAGAAATGAACCAAGACTTTCAGACTTCCCTTCTCCTCAACACCCACATTAATCTATGTGTCATTCACCCATTTCCAATAACCTCATCAAGTGCCAAGTAACATGCTGACAAGCGCTAGGAAGAGTGGGTACAGAGCACTTTCCATTCACTGAGAAGCCCAGACTCAGGAATTCCCTCTTTAAAGCCTAATGATGAACAAGAGCCCAAGCCCTAGGGCCTAGGAGGTAAGGCTAACCTCCAGGCAGGAGGGGACATTAATAACCCAACTATGGGCTTCCAAATCCTAAATCAGATCATAAATCCAAACCCTGACCCATGGCCCTATTATGTTCCAGATCTGGAAAGGGCTCAGGGGCCAAGGGAGGACTTGCAGTCTGCCAGGGCAGAAGGCAATTTCAGACTCCATTCTTCTGGAAGTCTAAGGTTCCCAAGGTTCCTTCCAGGCCCTGTGAAATCAATTTCATTAACTCAGAAAAGCCACTTGACTTTTCTGGGCCTGTCTTCTTACCTGTTAATTCAGGAAGTTAAAAGTTCAAGTTCTCTCTCATCTAAAATCATTTAAATCATCTTGAGGTGTTCGGCTTTCAGCGACCTCAGATTCCAACTGGAAGGAGAGACCCTATACATATTTTTAATCTTTAATTTGGGCACTGTACTACTCAAAGGTGCAGACTCAGAACCCACAAGGCTCCAGAAGCAGCAAACCAGATAGATCCATACATCCACTTCCAGTTTTCAGATGAACACGGAGGGCCTTAGGTTTTCTCCCACCCGGATTTAAGTGTCTCACACAGGTCAGAGTTCACTCCTCTTGGTAGTACACCAAGTCAGCACACACTAGCTCCCACTCTGCCCCACGAGGAGATCCTCTTCCTTCCCCAGTCATTAATCATTATCAAAAAAGTTCTGCCCCTAGTGCCTGGAACACAACCCTGGGTCAATTCATTCCCAACTCGCAGGGAAACTGGGCCATCAACCTTCTTCCTCCATTCAGCCTGTAACCCAGAGCCTCAGACTCGGGCTCATTTCGCCCTCAAACTTTTCGACCTTTAACCCTAATAGGCCACCTAACAGTCTTGAGATCCTTTAACAAGACACTTCAAGCCTGGATCCCTAAGTACTCCAAACAATCCGAACTTCCCCTGTGCCCACCCTGCTCCCTGATCTCCAATTTGGACCCTTCTCTAAATACTTTACTAGGAATCTGAGATCCTGGCCAGTGTCCCCTCGGACTCAGCCCACTGCCTGCCCCTGGACAAGGAAAGGGCTTCCGGATCTCCGTCCGCCCTGACCTTGGAGTTTCGCGGGCTCTGCCGCCGAGCGGAGTCTGGACGCTCACCTGGGTACCTTTACCAGCCCCGGGAGGCCCTAGCAGCACGGCCCGGATGCCGTTAGGATACTCGGACTCCGCTGCCGTTGCGGTAGGAGCCATGTCCGCCAAACTCTCACCACAAGCCCCTGCACACCTCCCAGCTCCAGCGCTTCTAGACCTGCGCGCCACGCAGGCCACCCAGGCCACACTCGCTGCTCACGGTGGCCGGTCGCCGCGTCTGTCAGCTTTCTCTGCCCGCCCCTGAGTGCGACGGACAATTCAACTTACCAATCCTAAAGCGATACTGAGGAAGACTACTTGTGATTGGACAGAGTAGGTACGGAGTAAGGAAGGGGCGGGCCATCATACTGAGCTGGGCGGGGTGCTCTTGGCGCTCTGGGCTGGTGTGTAGAGTGGGCGGGAAAACGTGAAGGAAGACCAGAGGCCGCGCGGGAAGTTCTAGTTCGGCCGTTGACAGTGACACCTGCAACTCCGTTTACATCCTATGAAATTGCCCGCGGGAGTGTAAATGGTTAAACTAACTCTTAGAAAACAAATTGGCGCCAGCTGTGCTGGTGCATGCCTGTAATCCCAGCCCATAGGAAGCAGGAGGTTCTCTGTGAGTTCGAGGCCAGTCTGAGCTATGTAGCAAGACCCTGTCTCAAAAAGCAAGCAAGCAAGCAAGAAAACAAATTGACAATATGTATCACATAACCTTTGGTCTAAAATTCTACTTCTAGAAATTCAAAGGAAGGACATAATCAAGGATATGTGTAAAGATTTGTGTTACGTAGAAGTCAGTTGCCACATCTATACCACCCCAAGTCCCAGACCAAAAAATAATGGCAACAGTCTAAATGTTGAACTTAACCAGTAACAGACTGGTTAAGTAAATTGCAACAAAATTGCATACTAGAATTCACCTATTGTATGACTGTTTAAAATGTGCGAAAGTGTTCACTAGCAGGATACAAAATTGCAGTTACAACAAATCCCAATTTTGTTTGATGGTTACAACTGGAGACTTCAGTAGAGTGGTTAGAAGGGTGTGTCCACTTTGTACACTTTCAGATTTTTTTTAAAGTTCTGTAATTCTATATTACACAAACAATGCCCTTATAAGAAAAATAACTTTTTTTTTGGTACCGGAGATCGAACTCCAGTCCTTGCTCTTGCCAGGGAAGCGGAACCACTGAGCTAAATCCCCGGCCCCAAAAATAAACTTTTTAATTCAGGAAAAAGAATTTTTTTTTTCCTCTCAAGAGAGATGACTGTCTCTTGAACAGGGAAATGATTTCTACAGCTTTTTGGTGTGTGAAAGCTTCAAGCCCCTTTGGGACCTTACATGAGAGTGTGATTAGGAAACCATTATGTTTCCTCACAGGCTCACACCAGTTATTTCTATATCCTAGTGATGAATTTGCTAACACTTCTGCTGTAGTCTCTTCTACTTTACCTCACAGAAGTAACATTCATTTCTCATCTCCACAATGAACTTTTATAAGATGTCTGCTCGATGTTGTTGGACCATAGAATGAAGCAGGGACTGTTATGCCTATTTTCTAGAAAGTAAGATGAGGTCTATGTAAGGTCAGACCGAGGCATGATTGAGACTGCTGAGGCAGGCAGAGTCTAAGCAACATGTGATGAGTTTATTGCCATCTGGGTGCAGATGGGCCAAGGGAGAAAAGGCCATTGGCACAGAGAGGAGGGTGCCTGTGGTTGATATAGGGCATTTTAGGTAAGGGAGGGGGCACTGGGCAAGAGAGTGGAAAATTTTAGAGTTCCATGGGTGATGGGCCTGGGGCTGGCTGAGAAACAGGGCGGTGGTGAGAGCAGCAGGGTGGCTGCTGGCTGATTTCTGTGCTCCCGTGGATGCAGGTAGCAGGTCTGCTTGGGCAGGGGTCCAATTTGAGGGGCCTGTCAGTCTAGAGATAGCAGCAGTTATTATTAAAACAAATTCCAGGTGAGTAAAGGACAAATGCGTGTGTAGAATAGTCGTTCAAGTAACTTAGTTACTTTTACTTTTTCACAAATTCACACCTAAAGTGGAAACTTAGCATGGTAATGAACATGTGTTACATGAAAAGGTATGCTAACCCAGCACTCGGGAGCCTGAGGTAGGAGGATTATGAGTTCAAGACCAGATTGGTCTACACAGGGAGTTGGAGGTCAGCCTGAGCTACCTAGTGAGACCCTGTCCTGGGCCAGGGGGAAGGCAGAATAGGGCAAAAAGCACAACTAAAACTGCACCTCTACAAGTGATGATGTCAAGAGACCAGGTCCCTACCCTGTCAATGCCATAAAAGCTATATGTCTTTGTCCTTTGGGTCAACCTGGGATTTCTGTCCTCCACAGCTTTTCCCCTTGTGCTAGAGCATTAGAATAAAAGCCTTGTTTTTGTACCAAAGTGCTTCTGTCTCATTCTTCTGAAAGAGAGGACAAGAACCCACAGAGTCAATGCAAGTCAAAGCAAGGTGATGGGCCAGGGATTTAGCGCAGTGGTTCTGCTGCCAGCCTCGCAAGCGCAAGGACCCAAGTTTGATCCCTGGTACCAAAAAAAAGAAAAAAAAAAGATGATAAGAAGGATACTGACATCCTAAGAGGAGGAGTGTCTCATTCATTTAGTTACCCAACTATTAATTTTTAATAATAACTGCTGCTGTGCACCTATTACTGAATATTATGTGCCAACCAATGGACTAAGCAATGTACATGCACGATCTCATTTAACCTTCACAGCTGTCTATATATAGGTAGCTACTTTATTATCAGAAAAATTTAAAAAATAGAGGCACAGAGAGGTTAAGTACTGGACCTTACCCATGGTCATGTGACTAGCCTGTGGCTAAGCAGAGATCTGAGCTCAGATCTGTTTGGCTGGCACCTAGCACTGTCAGGTAGCAGAAGTGGAGCTCACAGTCCCAAAAGGTTCCAACTACAGTGTAACAGGAGGAATTGGAAGGATGGAGAGGATTTGGTTTTGGAGCAGGGAGCATTTCAAGCTGAGAGACTGCTTGGCACAAACTCCGAGGAGCAGGAGATAGCAGCCGTGCTGTGGGGTTTGGGGGAATTGGGAAGTTTCTAGGTCAGGGTCTATGACCAGATTTATGTTAAAGATCACTTACATGGTAGACTAGAGAGGAGAAAAAGAGGTATTTCTGACAAGACAAGAGGTATTTCTGTTAATGTTTTGTGGTATGTAGAAATAATAGCCCCTCAAAAATGTCCACATTCTAATCCCCAGAACCTGGGATTGTGTCACTTTACATGACAAAAATTAAGGATTCTGAGATGGAGAGATTATCCTGGATTACCTGAGTGGGCCCAGTGTAATCACAAAGGTCCTCATAAGGAAAAGAGGGAGGCAGAAGAACTAGACAAGATGTGGCGACACAAGCAGAGGTCAGAGTAAGGACTGCTGGGCAGGGCAGTCACAAGGAACACTGGCAGCCTGTGAAGCTGCAGAGGAAAGATGTAGCTTCTCCCCTGGGGAGAAGGAATATGGCTTGCCAATGACTGAGTTTGAGCTGCATGAGACCTATTTTGGACTTCAGACCTCCAAAACTATAATAATACATTTGTGTTGTTCTAGGCTACTTTCTTAGTGGTAACTTGTTATAGCAGCAATAGGAAACCTATACAAGGTATTTTGGCATGGGTGATAGAAACAGATTTTGATTCCATTAAGCAAGAGGGGAACTCATTGGGTAGATGCAATTGTACAACCACAGGCTTCAGGAACGGTAGGAACCAGGGCTACTTTGGGTCATCTAGATATGAGGATCACACGAACATTGCCGAGGGAAACATTCACTCCCTACCCCCTGCTTTTCCACATGGAGGGATCTCTTGAAGACTGACACTCTTGCCTTTTCCCTTCACCCACACATTACTCTCCAGAGGAGGAATGATACATACAGTATCTGATTAGTGAGTTTACAGGGAATGAACTGAGCTCAACTCAACATTTCTTTCTCTCTGCCCACAAATAGCACTTTCTTTTGTTCTCCTACATTCTCAAAAATTCCCAAGGCCTATCCCTCACAGAAAGGACAATAATTTCCTTCCTTCCTTCCTTCCTTCCTTCCTTCCTTCTTTCCTTCCTTTTCTCCCTCCCTCTCTCCCTCCTTCCCTCCTTTTCCTTTTCTCCCTCCCTCCCCTTTTCTCCATTCTTTTCTTTTATTTTCTTTAAAAATAATTCTTTCTTAGGCCAGGCGTGGTGGTGCACACCTGTAATCCCAGCACTTGGGAGGCTGAGGCAGGAGGACTGCTGCGAGTTTGAGGCCATTTTGGGCTACATAGTGAGTTCAAGGTCAGCCGGAACTTCATAATAAGGCCCTGTTTTAAAAAAAAAAAAACTCTTTCTTGAAAGACAGGATCTTGCTATGTTATCCAGACTGGCCTCAAATTCCTGGTTTCAAGTGAAACCTCCCTCAGCCTTCCAAGTAGTTGGGATTAAGGTATGTGCCACCAAGCCCCACACTGTCCACCAGAAGTGCTGCTTTCGCCTAGGCCCCCTTCTCTGGGAACCCTCTGGGGAGGAACTGCCCCTGCTCAAGAGGGACAGCCTGGGAAGTGGGGATGCAGGCAGCAGGGACACAGCCACTATGCAGTCCCAGGGGATGGCTCCCTGACTGAGTTCTAGTACTACCTAGGACGAGTTAGAGAAGTTTAATTTTGGTGTTCTAGTATTAGTCCATTGTGTGCCAATGAAGACACATCTCAAACATCTCCGCCAAGAATAAAGGTGATATTCTGATCTCCCTCTCCCTTACTTCTATAGCTCTTCCTTTATTTTTTCTAAAGTTGGATGAGGCAACTCTGAAACTCAACAATGTCTTGACTCATTCCACTCAAGATTTAGATTCCAAAAAAAAAATTCAGATTTCTGACTTGGCTTGTATCTCATATTTACCTCTTGGTGAAAGTGGAAAGGACCTTGATTGACTAACAGTTCCCTCAGGACTATTGGGAATGGAGAAGTAGTTCCTTAAAAGTAAATGGTGGGCCAGGGATTTAGCTCAGTGGTTCCAGCGCCTGCCTTGCAAGCACAAGGTCCTGAGTTCGAACCCCAGTAACAAACAAAAAAAACAAAAAAAGTAAATGGTGACAATTTCCAAAATAAGACAAGGGTTTTGGACAGGCAAAAACAACAGATGTCCCCTGGAGGGAGCTATTGCAAAAGTCCATGAGAAAGATAACAAGGGCCTAGAATATGGAAGTAGAATTAACAGGACTTGTCTCCAGATCAAATGGGGATAAGAAAGTGTGAGTCTTAGGGCCAGGTGACTAGGGAGGAAAGTGGAGCCATTTATACTTATCTCCTTTTTCACTAATTCAAGATACATTTAACGAGCATTTATTATGTGCCCAATGTCAGGTAAAAGGGCCGAAAACCAAGACCAGACCAGGCCACAACAAGCCTTTATTAGGGGAATAGATCTGCTGAGCTGTCTCTGAACAGAGACACAAAAGCAATATGGCCGGGGCAGGGAGAGTCTTTTATAGAAACTGGGGTGGGGTTTGTAGGGGCTGAGGCGGGGTTGAGTGAGGTAGTGACTAGGGAATGGAGGAGCCTGTGATGTCACTAGGTGGTAGCAGGTGAGCGAGTATTATGCTACTCTCTAGGCAGGAACAGGGGCATGCTGGGAAAAAGGGTTTGTTCTTTGGTGGGAGCAACCATCTTGGCATGACGTCACACAGGGGAGGGGGCAAGGCACGATAGGAAGAGGAAGAGGGCAGCTACTATACATAATAGCTGCTGAGGTAGTGGGAGACCTATCATTCAATATTGTGTGTGGTTCTAAGGATCCAGTGAGGGCAGGGTGTCCACCCTTATGGAATTTGCAGTCTAATGGAGGAAAGTACAAGTAAGAGATGAATGGAGGCTATCCTGGGGAAAGTACAGGCTACAGAGAGAACACAATGGAGGGGCATCTAACTCAGACTGAGGGGGAATTTTGTCTAAGTGAGATGAAATCTTAAGGATGTGGAGGATTTACCTAGAAAAGAAAAAGAAGCACATTCTAAAAGCAAAAGCATGTGCAAAGGCCTAAAAAGGAGACTGTGGAAAGTGGAGGGGAATGGCGGTACTCAGCAGCGGAGCACTTCTCGGTGTTGTGGAACATCTCTACTGCAAGGGACTTGGTAGAAAACAGCTGTTTCCCTTTGTAGGAGTGGAAAGGGCAGAAACTCACCTGCTTTCTTGGCAAAAGAAGAGTGAGCATATCCCCAAGCTTGGCCAGCAAGATATTCCTGGCCAGGACTTTGACCTTTGAAGTTGGGGGATGTAGAGGCAGGGCCTGTTCTAGGGGAGGTGAGAGTCTAGCAGCACTGGGTGCAATGGCCAATAGTGCCTGTCCAGCCAGGCAATGCCTGCGCCGCGTCACGTCTTTGGCTGTGCTCTCAGCCTAACTGCTTTTGGTTTCTACTCAGGTTTGGAATTCATGAGAACCTCACATTATTCATGAAGTTCCCTCACTGCTTAGGTTAGCCACCTGTAGGGAACATGGAAAGGGGACGTTACTAGAACCTCTGCATCAAGTTATAGTGTCCTGCGAGCCACGACAGCACAAGGTGAATTAATTAATATATAGACAGAAATGAGATTTAGAGAAGAAACTGAGCTTTGGCCTGATTAATGCTGCTCTAGGAAGCAAAGACTCCAGATTCCGAGTTTGCCACACCTTTATTCAGAACATCCAGAGAAACAAAAGTTAGTGGATGACTCAGAACAGGGCTGCAAAATCCTAGAACAATGAGGAGCTATGCCGATAAAGATTTGGTTCCTCCCAGGATGTCTCCAGCTGTGGCAATCCTGCCCTGGAGCATCACAGCATCACCAGACCATCGAGGTCTAGCTGTGACCAGAGGCCCAAATGGAGTTATGTCTTGACATACCATAGCTGGCCTGTAAGCAGGAAAACTAGGCCCTAATCATGATTTAATCATGAAATGATTTTTCCCCCAAATCATGTAGAATTGCTCCCAACAGCCAACTAGTCCATACTGGCAGCTTGAAATCAGTCATGGTGGGAGTGTTTATACTATGGAAATCAGCAAATATTGGTGTGGAGCCAGAAGAGTGTCAGTTTGACTGGAGTTAAAATTCAAATGAGTGTGATAGCCAACCTGACTCCATTTGTGTAAAGTCCAGTAATTCTGGGTGGTCGCCTTCCCCTTCCCCTTTGGGAGTCCCCTCAGTTAATGCATGACAGACTGTTGCATCCTGTGTGAATCTACAAATAGTTCTCTTTTCTGCCTTGTAAATACAATGCCTGTGTGAGTTTGCAACTATGTTATCTTAACTACCTTGTAAAGAGAAGACAGGGCACCTGTGTGACATTTTGTTTTAATTAAACTGTGTGAAACTGCCCCTGACCCCTTGAGCCCTCCCCAAATGGAAGAGCCCTTAAAAGGACCCTGCAAACTGCCTTTCCTTGATCAGCTGGCTCATAATAAAGGATTCCATTCAATTCAGAGTGTGGTGGATCTCTACAGTTCCAGCTCACCTGGCTCTATTACACGAGGGGGCTGGATGTGGTGGTGTACATCTGTAATCCCAGATACCCAGGAGGCTGAGGTAACAAAATCACAAGATCAAGGCCAGCCTGGGCAATTTAGCAAATTCTATCTCAAATAAAAATTTTTTTTTTTCCAAAATGGCTTGGGATGTAGCTTGTCTGACATGACCAAGGTTGTAGGTTCAATTGTTAGTATTGAAAACAGCCAACAAAAATACGAGAGAGAGAGAAAGGGGGGCGGAGGGAGAGAAAGGGAGAGAAGAGGTAGACTGAGATTGATTCTTAGGAGGAAAAACTCCCTTCCTGCTTTTGGGTAGCAAGAGAGGATGCAATGCCTGACGTTCAACAGCCTCCTTGGGACCATGCAGGGACAGTGAAGAGTCTCAAAGAAAAGCTGACCCAAGGTCTGATATCACTGAGCTGTTGAATTAAACAACCTGAGTATCACTTTCTTCTAGACTTCTTGTGATCAGAGATAAACCTCTAACGGTCAAGTGACATTTATTTGAGTATTTGGATACCTACTGCTGAAAGCCTTATGTGACCCTGAAGTCACCTAATCTCTCTGGCCTTTGGTTTCACTATGAAAAATCAAGTTGTTGGTACCTGTCCGACAGGGTTGCAGTGATGGTTGAATTAGATAACAGATGTAAAGTATTTAGCATAGCACCTTGCTTATGTTAGGCACTCTGTAAATGCTATTATATACTATTGGCTTCAAAACCATGGAGTAGATGAGTTTGTCCTGGGAGAGGGTAGGAAGAAGAGAAGGAGAATGAAGACTGAAATCTGGGAAGCTGTGGTAGACCCCTGTGTCTAGGCTTAAAGTGGGCTACCATATGAAGTAGGCATTTCCCCCCATAATTGGCCACAATGTATTTGGAGCTGGACTGAAGCCTATGGGACTCACAGGAACATGTTGTGGGGCTAGCATAAAGCCCCCCAACAAGTGCTGTGCTGGAGATCTCAGTCCTGGTCTGTGAAGCTGCAGGGCTCTGAAGTGAAATAACATCCAGGCTGACCGAGGAGGACCTTATGACTCCAAACCACATTCTGTTCCTAGAGCTACCCCTCCCTTAATTGTTTCAGTAGCTTACTAGTTAACTATAACCTACCTGTGGTCTGTTCTGCTTTTTTTGGAAGAATGCCTTACCCCCCTTTTACAAGCCTGCTTGTGTGAGCTGATATCACTGGATGCAACACGTATCCCTCTACCCTATTTTGCTCGTTTGTGTTATCAATAAATATCAATCCTGGTTGCTTGCGGTCCTTACCACATGCTTGGCATGGTCCATCCCAGTTCCCTATTTTGCTGTGAATTTTTGTGTCTTTTCACCTTGCACCACATTGCCTTTTTTTTTTTTGGTACTGGATATCGAACTCGGATCCTTGCGCTTGCAAGGCACGTGGTAGAACCCCTGAAAAATCCCCGGCCTCCATCATATTGTCTTGTAGGAGATCAGGGCTCATGGCCAGGGTCCTTGATAGGAAGCCAATACTTGAGAGGAAAAGGGTGTCCAGCACAGGACTTGGGGAATTATTAGAGAGTTAAGAGGAAAACCTGAAATTTATTCTACCCACCATTCCTTTTTTCATCTAGACAACTCCTATTTGCCTTTTAAAGTCTGGTTTAAATATCTGCTTCTCTGTGAACCCTTTCTGGTTAGTTGGACCATAGCTTCAGTTTTCAAGTTAGTTGTCCATCTCCCACAGCTCTCCCTTCTTTTCTCCATTTGTCATGATTTATGTGGTTTTCTGTTCTTATATCTGCCTCCTACATCTGACCAGGAATGAACTCCTGACAGCAGAGGTGCCCAGACTGGATCTCCTCACCCCTGGCTCCGGGCCTGGTAGCTGGTAACAATAACAGAAGCTATTATTTGATAGCAGGCATTGTCCAAGTGCTTTATACATATTTAACTCTGCAATCTTCATGACAACTTGATGAGGTAGGTGCTAATATTAGTCCCATTTTACAGATGAAGAAATTTAAGTACTATGAGGTTAAGACAATTGCCCAACATTGTGGCTAATAAGTGGTATAACTGGGCCACAAACTCAGGTGGACTGGCTCTCTAGCCTGCAGTATACCCACTCTGCTATGTTCTTTCCTATGTAGTGGGTGCTGATAAATGTTTGTTGGTTGAAATAATAAAGAAAGAGTGTTACCAAAGCCAGAGAAAGAGTTTCATGGAATATGTTAATCAGCTTCAGCTAAATTATTCTGCAATGACAAATAACCCCCAAATCTCCTCTTACAGAAAGGATTACATGGCAGCTATAGGTCAGGATTAGCTGTTGTATATTAGGGAAATAAGCTAAAGGAGCAGCTGGTAGTCCTATTTAGAAAAATGCTGTTCTCAGGGAAGAAGAGAGGATATATGGTGTGCTGCATTCAGATTGCATTAGAGAAAGTTTATAGCATACATGTCTTTCTAACCCCCTTGTTATGGTTTGGGTCTAGATGTTCCCCCAAAGTCTCATGTGGTCATAGGATTGATCTAGAGTATGTGAAGCTGGAACTGACTCATGGTGCAATGCTAGGCTCAAGGGCACTGGGATTAAGGGTGTGAATGCTACCCACGCTAAGTAGTTTGAAAAAAAGAGTCAGGGCCAGGGATTTAGCTCTGTAGTTCTACTGCCTGCCTTGCAAGGGCAAGGTCTGGGGTTCTAACCCTGTCTGGGGGGGGAAGAAAGGGGCAGAGAGACACTGTTAACATTCCCCTTGTTACCTCTGCTGCCTTGTGGTGCCATGTTGTTCCTTCTCTGCCATGCCTGTTTGTCATCCCTGCCTTGGAGTTGGCCAATTATGGGCTGAAACTTCTACGAACTGTAAGCCAAATAAATCCCTTCCCCTTTAACTTTAGGTGTCCAGTATTTTGTCTCAGCAACTAGAGAAAAGTAAACAACACACTCGTGCTTGATAATGTCACATGACCTGAAATCAGTCATAGTGGGAAGTATTGAAATTGACAAATACTTTTTTCTTTGGGAGAGTTGTTTGTTAAATATTTACAGACTGGAGAAGCACTGGAGAAGTACAATGATGAGATTGCCTTTGTTCCTTGAAGCTTCAGCCCAGAAATAGCACAGGTCATGAATGTGCCACAATTAATATACACTCATACTTCCCAAAGCACGGGCCAACTGCTGCCAGTGGGACTCCGAATATACACTTCCCATTTGGAAGGTCTTTGTCAGAGAGGCAGTGAATAATCAGAAGAAAAACTCATGATCTGCCATCATGGAGGTGTTATGGGCGAGGAATGAGAAAAACTCCATAGAATTGACCTTGAGGACTTTGTCCATGACTTTTTGTTTTTTTTGTACCAGGGATCCAACTCGGGTCCTTGCGCTTGCAAGGCAAGCGACGGAACCACTGAGCTAAGTCCCCGTCCCTGTCCATGACTTTTAACAGGCAGCTGTTTAAGTTGAAGGAAGTGGCTACGTGGCTTTCATTTTATATTTGCCTTGTGACAAAGTTCTCCATGATTTAATTTTAAAAAGTGAGCATTTATTGAGCCAAGTATTTGCTCCAGGCCCACGTCCAGCCCACTACATACAGTCTCAATGAGTCATACCGATGCTCTTGCTATGTCAGAGTTATTGTTATTCCTATTTTATGCAGGGGGAAACTGAGGCTCAGGCTCAGTGTGATTAATTGGCTTGCTTGAAACCACATAGCTAGTAAAATCTACTACACAGCATTTTTTTTTGGTGGTGGGCTATATTCCTTTTTACAAATAAGTCCTGTTCTTTTCTATGGGAGGATTGTATATAGGTATTTTTTTTGGTACCAGGGATTGAACTTGGGTCCTTGCACTTTCGAGGCAGGCAGTGGAACCACTGAGCTAAATCCCTGGCCCTTATATCTCTATCTTTTTTTTTGGTACCAGGGATTGAACTCGGGACCTTGAGCTTGCACAACAGGTGACGAAACCACTGAGCTAAATCCCCGGCCCCCTTATATCTCTATCTTGTTGAAGTTAGGTGAGGGCATATGACCTACTTTGGCTAATGTGACATGAGCAGAAGTGAGATACATGCCACTTCAGGGCAGTAGATTTCAGAGCCCTGGTGGGGTTTCTGTGTTTTCTTTCTCTTCATTTTGCTGTTATGGAAGCTGTGTTGAATTGGAACCTCCATCAGTCTATGACTCTAAGGAATTAGACAAGCAGGGCCTTCTAGTTAATTCAAATGAGATTTAGCATGAGCATGGATTTTATTTGGTGATGAAATTCTCACAGTTATTGCTTATTGCAGCAAAACTTTGCCCATCCTAACTGATCTATCCCTCATTGGGATCAGAATAAAGAGACTGGTCAGGAGGCTGTTGCCAAGTGAGCCAAGATCTGCTTATTCTACTGAGTGGAGACCTAGATTTTGAGTTCCAGTGGCTTTGCGGACTTTGAGTTCTGGTTTCTACTCAGACCAAGTCGCTCCCACCTGGCCGAGAGCATATGTTTCTGTACCCTTTTCGGGCTTCACAAGCCTACCTCACCTGGAGCCCCTTTCCAATCTCTATAATATGCTTCCTTATCCCTTTGCCACCCAAACCACAGTGTTGAAATGTGGTTTTCTGAAGAACTGACTAAGCCCAAGCCACCTGAACAAGCAAAGCCTTTCTGCTACTCTTTTGAGGTCACTGTGGTCAAATGCTGATTTCTGTAAAAGCTGCCAGCCTTAAAAAAAAAAAAAGCTTAAGATAGTAACAGCAACCATGAAAGAAAAAATTATTCAGTGACATTTGTTAAAGCATGGTAAAGCAGACTTTACCCAGGACCATTGAGATAGGTATAGCAGCCACTGCAATGGGGCTTTGCAGTGGTGCAGAGACTGGGCTCAACTCCAAATACAGCAGGGGCAAATGGGAATTTATAATGAGGAAGTGGTTCTGGGGGTGTCAGTAGATGAAAAATTACCAAGAAGGAACTTCAGGGGTTAGAGCTATTCTGACTAAATATACTTAACCAGGCTCTTGCTGAAATCAGGCCAGAGTGATCAGATATTGCCTGGCGGGTGGTAGAAGATGAAGAATTAATCAAGGATGATCAGATAAACTGACTTAGCCATATTCTTTGCTAAAACTGGATTTTATAAGGAAGTGCACAGAGGGGCCTCAGAAGATTTAGAAGCCTGACTACACTTCGGCCAAACAAAGAACCTTTGTCATAACAAATGGACGTTCAGTTGGGAAACACTGCATATTTGATAGGAACTGTGATAACGTGAGAGGAACCAGAAGTTCTATTGGAAAATGATAATGCAGAGCAGAGGGCACTGGGTTGGAACTATTCACTAGAATAACACTTTTTGAGCACCTCCTATGCCTCACAGTGAGAATTCTGTGGTCTCTATATTATGTTTCCTGTAGCTCAGACAAAATACCTGACATCCACGATTTAAAAAGAGAAGAGTGGGCCGGGGATTTAGCTCAGTGGTTCCACCGCCTACCTTGCAAACTAAGGACCCGAGTTCGATCCCTGGTACCAAAAAAATAAAATAAAATAAAAAGAGAAGAGCTTTATTTTGGCTCACAGTTTCAGAGGATTCATTCTGTGGTAGGCTGGGTCCAAGAAAGAAATGGCATGAGAGAGAAAAGCTGTTCCCTGTATGTCTGCCAGGAATCAGAGAGAGAAGGGAGGAGCTGGGGACAAGAATATTTCCTTCCAACCATCCCGCCAGTGATCTGTCCCTTCCGACCAGGCCCCAGCTTTAAGCATGAGACTTTGGGGAGACATTTTAGATCTAAACCATAACACTGTCAGGGAATGCAGGTGATAGTAGTGATAGGCAGGTAAGTAGCACAGAGTGCTAAGGGTAATAAATGATATCTGCTGCTTAATTTAGTTGTTCATTCATTGATGGAGACCACTCTGACCAAGCTACAAATTCATAAATTGGCTCTTCATATGAAAAGTCTGAGTCTGCCTACTGGCCCACAATATTTGCCTGAAGAGCCAGCAGTTGGTGCGTGGCAAAGGAACAACCCCCCACACCACTGGTTACAGCAGAGGTCTCAATGATCCGTGACACTGTGACGTCTTGGATGGCAAGACAATAGTGTAGCTAAGGGCAGCATGACTCGTACGGAAAACTCCTATAGAGGCAAAAATTAATCCATGGGAAGAAACAAAATTCCCATTAATCAATGATGTGTTCCTACTAGAATATCTTGTTCCTTTGTTGCTAGGACCCTGCTCGCATCAGTGCTCTCCTCTTCACTGTTCCCTGCACTGCCCCTTACTCCTTCTAGAAGCTGTATGCTCAATAAATAGTGGCAAGCTCCAGGTGATGGTGTCTCAGCCAGATAAGAGCTTTGACTGTCCTGAGTCCCCCATTTATGCATTAAGATCTTGTCTTTTATTATCTTGCCACTGTACCCTTGGTCAGGTGATTGGGAGTTTGCGCAGCTTTCCATGATTCATCTGAAGCATATCCATTGAGCTCTCCTGCTCTGCTAGGGGTTGGACATTTAATGGACTGGACAGTTAGTGTAAGCAAGACAGGGACTATCTTTGCCCTCTTGATGTTGAGAGTCTAATCAACATGAGAGAAATGGGCACAAAGTGCCAAGGCAGCATTTAGCCCAGGCAGATAACCTAGTCCAGGATAGGGCTAAGGGTGGGGTTCTAGTATAACTTTTTAAAGGACATGACTGAATCCTGAAAGATAAGTGAGAAGGAGGTAGCAAAGAAAGAAGAAGGGCATTTTGGGCAGAAGGAACAGCTTAAACAAAGGCTTGGAGGCACAGTGGGCAAGTACAAGTTGCTTGTTCACAAGGGGCAAGGGGCAAGAGACAGGGTGAGAGACTAGACTGACAGGAGCTGCATCCTGAAGGTGCTGGGTTAGGTGTTTGGACTTACCCTGGAGACAGTAGCAGCCACTGGATGGGTTTGGAGTTGGGGTGTTTATTATTTAGGAAGCAAGCTTGACTACTATATGGAACCTCTAAAATAACAATGGTTTAAACAAGATAGAAGTTGACTTTTCGCCTATGTAAAAACCCTGGTAGGCAATGAGTGTCGATATGGTGCCTCCTACATCAGTGCCTCTGGCTCCTTTTGGCTGGCTGCTCTGATATCCTCAACATACAGCTTATTTCTTATGGTGGTACCAGCTCCTACCATCACTTCTGCATTTAGCCAGCAGGGAGGAATAAAAGGGCCGTAAGGGACACCCCTCCCCTCTAAAGGTGTAAATTTGAATTGCAGGCATCACCTTCATGCACATTGCCTGGGCCAAAAGTGAGACACGTGGCCATATCTAGCAGCCAGGGTCCTGGGAAATGTAGTCCTTATTCTGGACAGACATATTGTCAGATAAAAGGAAAGGCTGTATTACTAAAGGAGGAATGAATGTGTGGGATGACTAGCTGTTTGCAGCAAGGCGTGACAATCCTATTTGCCTTTTGTTATGTTCTCTCTGGGGAAGGGTGGAGAATGTGCTAGAATGAAAGAGATCAGAGCCAAGGAAACAACCCAAATAAAAGACACTGAGGCTTGAACAAAGACAGGTACATCTGGGATGAGTAGAATAGCAGAAGGTTTAGGAGATATTTGGAAGTTGAATGGACAGAACATAGTGATCAATCGGTTATACTTCTAATTTTTTTATACTTCTAATTAACTATAGTTATCATAGCCTGAAACTAAACTTGTACTTGTGGGATTAGCTGCTTAATGTCTCCCTTCCCAAGTCGATCATAAACTTATGAGGACAGGGACTGAGTTTGTTTTGCTCATCACAGAGTCCTGGGGACAGTGTCTACAACAATGGCCAGCATACAATACATGATGATGAGTGAAAGAGGAGGAGCCAAAGACAGTAATAATGATGACTCCTAGAACTACTTTGATTGAGGAATACCAACACCTTAAAGTAAACATCAAACAGTTTTTAAAAAATAATTTCTACCACCCTCCTTTCCTGCTGGACATTTGGCACCCAAATGACATCTCCAGCCAGTTCTAAAGCTTTTAATTGACCTCTAGTTACTAACACTGTGTCTTTTTCAGGTATGATCCATTTCCAAAGGTCAATCAATCTCCTATTGGATTCAAAGTCCAGCAGGCCAAACCTGTGCCTGGAGAGGAGGTGGACGGAGTCTTTTCTCTCTGCTCTGCCCTCTGCTGGGCAGGAACCAGAAAGAGCGAACGAACTTGTTTCTGTGGATGTTCCCTGTTCCCACTTGGGTGATTCCATTTTCATGGTTTAGAAGATGTCTGTTTTCCTGTTTTCTTGGTCATGAAAGCTGCTTGGCTTGCTGTCTATGGACATAGTGTGTGTGTGTGTGTTGGGGGGCTTTTGTGGAGGGATGTCCCCACAGGCCAAGCTGATAAAGGGCTAGGTACCCTATAGCTCTCCATTGCTGGGGGCCTCTGGTTTCCCCTTCACCTTTCACCTGTTTGCCCCCATCATATCTACTCTCTGCAGCTCCAATTGTAGGACCTGTGGGATTGGTGGACTCCATCTTTCTACCTCTCCTTGCCCACTTGCCACCTTGGTCACATGTTTGACCTCCTCTTCAATACCTTTTCCCCTATTTAAGTTATCAGGGTAGGGTGTCTGGTATGTTCAGTTACTCAAAGGGCATCATCAAGGACTGAGAAGTCGGACACCCTCTGGTGGCCCCCTAAACCGGATGAATAATTCATTTAGCTTTGTTCAGGTTATCTACATCTGTGTAACAGACCACTTCATGTTTGTATCAAAAAGCAACCACTATTTTACCATGCTCAAAGAGTCTGAGTCAGGAATGAGGATAGGCATAGGAGGGAGGGCTGGACTCTGCTTGCAGTCGGTGGCCTCCAGGATGGTTCCCAATGGACTCTGTCTCCTGGTATTCACCTTTGTGAAGTTGCCTTCCGTAGGATATTGGTCTGTGTGGCCAATAGGAAATGGCAGAAATAATAGTATGTATGGTTTGAATATGTTTGAATATCTCCCCGAAATGTTCATGTGCTGGACGCTTGGGCTCCAGGGTGGTGATGTTGAGGTGGGGCCTAGTAGAAGGGAATTAGATCATGGTGTCATTGTTCTTAGAAGGGATTAATGCGGATCTTGTGGAATGAATTAGTTCTTCCAAGAAGGAGATGTCATAGAGAATAAGCTTGGCCTCGAATCCCTCTAGCTTTCTATTTTACCATATGATCTCTTCCACACTCATTCCTGCCATTCTGATGCCCTCTGCCATGAGGCCCTCACCAGAAGTCAAACAGGTGAGCTCTGCCTGGTTTTGGACTTTTTGCCTCAAAACTATGAACTAAATCTCTTTTATTTAAAAAGCACCCAGCCTCAGGTATTTCATTGCAGCAACAGAAAACAGACTAATCCAGTATGTCACTTATGAGTGATTCTCTTAGATGGTTCACTCTGGGGAAAGGTAGCTGTCATGTTGTGAGAACACTCATATGTGGAGAGTCCCAACTGGAGAGAGACTGAGGCATCGTGTGGATTAGTATGTGAACAGGCTTGGAAATGGATCCCCAGCCCCAAAGTCTTATATGACTGCAGGGTTGGCCCATAGCTTGAATGGATTTTTGTCAGAGGCCCTGAGTCAGAATCACCCAGATGTAGATTCCTCACTATCAGAAACTGGGTGAGCTGATAAATATTTGTTTTTAGCTGTTGTCTTCTAGAGTAACTTGTTTCACAGCAATAGATAACTAGCACATTGCTCATGATATTTGGGTATTAGCTGGGAAGACTTTAATGGCTGGGGGCTGGAATCACTTGGAGGGTGGGATGGGAGATATTATAGCAGCCATCTCTGCACACTGCAGTTGGCCACAGCTGTCCTGCTTAGGGGAGAAAAACCAATTCATTGCTGAGGGACAGAGGGACAGGTGGCTTCTTTTCACAAGCCCTGCACCCCCAGCACTGTGGGTAGAGCCAGTTCTGCTGAAATGACACTTCCTACCAAGCCCCGAGGGGAGCCAGCAGCATTCTGGGTTTGGGAGGCAAAGTACTTCTTGCCTTTTGTCCCTAGCTATGGACACTGGTATAAATTCTACTTTTGTGGAAAAACAGGGAAGGTCCCATCTAACATCTCACCTCATCAAGTCACCCCAACTTTTCTCTGCCAGTCACTGTGCTTTCCCTTTCCCTTTAGCCCTTTACCTCCATCATTCCTTCCTGCATCCCCCACCCCCAGCTAGAAATGATGAACACATTTAACAGAGAAGGTCTAGGAGGACCAAGGTCACACAGCCACACGGGATAGGGCAGGAACTCAGTGCCAGCTCTGACCCCTATGTCCATGCTCTAGGGACTCTGGGATTCCAGAAAGCCTACAGGTAAGAGCCTCAGCCCTGGTTTCCTCAGGGCCCGTCTGGGGGTGAAGGCAGAGTAAGCGGTGTGAGAGGGTGGGCTGGAGGAGGTACTCATAAGAGCCAGGGCATGCAAACCTTTGCTCAAGGGCCAGGGCTGGCTGTCAGGTGCACATTTAGAGTGAAAGGCATGGAGAAACAAGAGAGAGAGAATATATTTTTACTTTCTTTTTGTCTGTCCCTGATCACTGAGCTTCCTACTGGCCAGAAGGCTGAGCTCAGGGTAAAAGGCCTGTTTGTTGGCCTGGAACCCCTCTCTGTCCTAGAACATCTAGTTGGAAATCCCTTTGGGTACATGGGACCTGTGTACACTGGTCTCCTGCTGGTGCTCAGCCAGTTCCACCCCACTCCCTGCTGACTCCTCTTTCCCATAATGCTGCACTCCCAAGGCCCAGGAGGTGACATTTTCCAGCACCCACCTTCTGCTAGGCATTGAGCTCATGTTAAGGATCCAGAAATAAATGAGATACAACCTCTATCACTGAGCAGTCTAGTAGAAGGAGAAACATGAGTAAACTTCCCGGTGTCATGTTACAGGGCACATTTAATAAGGGTAAGTTTACATAAAGGTGGGAGGAGTACAAAACTCAGTGGTAAGATGGAACAAACCATTGAACAAGTAACTGCATGGATGAATCTCAAATCATCAGGCAGATAAATTCATAGTATATGGTTCCAGTTTCATCAACCTAGGTAAAACTGTGAATTTTATGTGGATAGAAATAAGGTTGGTAGTTGCTTGGGATGAGAGGGGATTGACTGGAAAGGGGGATGAAAGGAGAGTCTGAGCTGATGGACATGTTTGAACCTTCATAGAAGTGTGGGTTATGTTAGAATATTCAATTTTTACAACTCGTCAAACTGTACACTGAAGACCTGTGAATTTCATCATATATAAATTATATGTATGGCCGGCAGCATTCAAAATAGACCCAAGGATCCCTACCATGCCTTGTGTTGTATCAGGCCGGTCTGTGTGGGCCATAGAATATGGCAGAAGTGATGGGGTGTCACTTCCGAGATTAAGCTATAAAAGACATTGCAGTTGTATCTTGTTCCCCACCCCTTTATTCTGGAGGAGGCCATATATTGAGCATCCCTATAGAAAAATCCACATGGCAAGAATGGAGCCTGCCAACAGCCATGTAAGCAAGCTACAATGGAGATCCTTCAGCCCCAGATAAGGCCTTCAGATGTCTGCAGTCTTAGCTGACTGCCTGATGACGAACCATGAGATTTCGCTCAGAAACCGTTTGAAACAATCAATGTTTATTGTTTTAAGCCATTACATTGTGGGGTTATTTGTTATGAAGCATTAGACACTAATATAATATTTCAATAGATTAAATGTGTGGGGAAAAATATTCAAAGTTCTCCTAGCCTAGATGGTTTTCCCAGGAACTTTCAAATGTTTTCTGTGATTCAGACTTCTGGGATCAGCCTCTGAGATGGGGTGACAAGGGGCTGGAAGCTCTGTCTAGACCTCAACAACTAGTATCTCCAGACCCTCATCTAGTGAACAGTCTCCCAATAACGCATACCTGTCTGACAGAGAGGACTTCAGGAATGTCCCCTGACCCTTGCCTATGTGTCCTCAGCTGCAGCAGGAATCTACCCAGGGCTCAGAAGCCAGTTACAGCTGCTAGTTTTGGAATACTTTTTGTTTACCAGGTGATATGCAAAGTGCTTTGCCTGAATCTTTTTGTTTACTGTTTGTATGGATTCACCTTGACATGACTGGGACCATCTTCAGTCATAACTGTCATGATTCCTTCAGAATAGCCCTACTTGGTTTTTCCTCCTTAGTTTCCCAGAAAACTATAAATAGACAAAACCATTAGAGTGGTATGTGGAACTTTATAACTGGACCTTCATTCTAGGGATGTGCTTGGTTCTTAGGAATCAGCTTAAAATAAAACAGGTATATTCCAGCCAAGATGAAGTCACTTTTGTCTTAACCCACAGACATGGCCCTCTTTCTGACTTGAATTGCAAGGATCCAACTGGTCTTGCTGCCACCCAGGACCACATTTACATCAGTAAATACCCTGAAAAACTGCACTCTGGGCAATCTTGGGCCTGTCTGCCTCTTTTTGGTCTCATGGCAACTTGGAGCCAGTCCTTACATACTATGACGAGGCTGTTCTGGACCTCTCTTCCCAGCCACCCTCTGGAGAAGGTTTGGCTAAACCTAGTTTACAGTGGAAAAAAAAGGATTCAGAAAACTGAAGCAAATTGCCAGGTCATAGGGCTTCAATGTAATGGTAGCTTTGAATGGAAATCAACATTTATCTAGTTCTCAAACTGAGTGGCAGGGAAGCAGCAACCACAGCCTTAAAAACACTTTTCTCATGTATGTCCTATGATTTCTTTCATAGGAGAACAAGCCACACATGCTGCTATTAGTGAGAAGCCTACAGGTCTCTCCCTGGATTCACTAGAGCCATATACAGAGAGTCTGGCAGATGATCAGAGTCTCAGAGATCATAGGAGTCAGAGAGGAGGGACTGAGAGCCAGAATGGGAAGTGACTTTTCCAAGGACTTCCTGTGCAGTGCTCTTCCCTGACTCCTACCACACAAGAAGGGAATGGTTACCATGTGAGAGGAACATACTAGGTAGGGTAAAAGAGTGGATTTGAGGTGGGAGGAAGGAGTGAAAAAGGGAAGTCAAAGGTAATGAGAAAATTGAGACCTCACTGGGTGTGGCGGTGTATGCCTGTAATCTCAGCATTTCAGAGGCTGAGGCAGGAGGATTATGAGTTTGAGGCCAGCTTGGGGTACATAGTGAATTCAAGGCCAGCCTGAAGTACCTAGTGAGACCCTGTCTCAAGAAAAAGAAAAAATTGAGATCTCATAATTTTTTTCTTGCATCAACCACATGATGGCTAAAGGATACAGAAAGCAGCATCACAGATGGGCCAGTTGAGGAGCTAGGCAGCACCAGAGAATGTCACAGAAGAGCTCTGAGGGCAGCGTCTGATGAAAGCACTGAACCACTTCCTCATTATGACCTTGGGTTGTCTCATTAATTAATTCATTCAGTGAATATTTTTGGACCATCTGTTATATGCCAAGTACTATTTTAGAAACTTGGGCCAGGCCTGGTGGCACAGGCCTGTAATCCAAGCACTCTGGGAGGCTGAGGAAGGAGGACCCCAAGTTCAGCCTAGCCTGGGCAAATTAGAGACTTATGAAGACCCTGTATCAAAATAAAACATAAAGGGGGGGATGGGCTTGGAAGGTAGCTCAGTGAGAAGATCTTGGGTTCAATCTCTAGTACCATAAAAAAAGAAAAAGAAAAGAAAGTTGGGATATATCAGTGGTCAAAAAGATTACATACTCTTCCTCAGGGAGTATAAAACATAGACTTACTCTGCAAATTCTAAAGCATCCTAGAAAATGTCAGGTTCTGGGGAAGAGGAACAGGTAAGAGAAATAAGAGCAGCAAGAGCATGCATAAGGGTGGGTTGAAATCATGGTAAGGTGACATTTGAACAAAGGCTTAAACGTGATGAAGGTGTGCAACATGCAGTGAGCCATGTAGATACCTGGAGGAAGCGCAGTCCAGGCAAACAACACAGGCACACTTAGGGGTAAAGGGGCACAAAGTCAGCGACTTACTCTTAAATGGTTCAGAAAAAATAAATGAGAGAGACACATCATCAGACAGGTAATATAGATATCAATGGAGGTGTAACATGTATGTACACACACACACATAAACGTGTGAAAAGAGGGTGAAGGATATGTGTTATTTTTGGACATTTTCTGTATGAATTTTAAAATAAAACTTTTTTAAAAAAAGGATTTATATTACTTGAAAAAGCAAGCAAGCAAGCAAGCATCCTTGCAGAGGAAATAGCCATGTAAAGACCCACAGGTGCAAAAGTACATTTGCTAGGGTGCTAGCAAAGAAAAGAAAGAAATTCATCAGTATTTTCCCTGCCTAGAATGCATGCCTGCCTTTTCAGGTAACAACTCTGATTCTTCCTTTGCAGAACCATCCCTTCAACCCTCGCATTGTGTACAGTGAGTGTGGGGCTGAGCCCATCCTCCGGCTGGAGGAGGAGGGTGCTTGAGACGCAGGCCTGGTCCATCACAGGTGTGCACATCACAGAACAGGGCCAAGGAGCTGGGCCAGGGCTTGGGGGATAAGCAGAGGGGTAGGAGCCTGGCCGAAGAGGAAGCCAACCCTAAGGCAGGCACTGGTGAGACTTGAAGGGAAACAGATTCCCAGTGACAGTTTTGAGCTCTTGGGTACCATCCCTGTCTGAGTTGTTTGTTTTTGAGACAGGATCTTACTGTATAGCCTAGATGGGCCTTGCCTTGCATTCTTTCTGCCTCAGCTTCCGAAGTGCTGGTATTAAGGGCATGTGCCATCATGCCTACCTTCGTGGTTGAACTCTTAGCCCCTCAACGGGTTAGTTACATGAAGCAACAAATGCCCTTTTTGCTTGAGCCAATTCAGGCAGAGTTTCGTTTTACCTGCAACAAAGATGCATGTTGACTGGTCCAAAGTGTCAGGGAAGCCTCAGGCCTAAAGGATGAAGAGCAGTTGGTCAAGTGAAGAAGTGGAGAAAAATACTATTCCAGACAGAGAGAAAAGCAAATGCAAGGGCCCCGGGAATGGAAGGAGCATGGTGGGTCCAAGGAGCTTGAGTTCAAGCCTGGAAAATGGTGGCAGGGAGAATGAGGGGGATGGGCAGAGACGAAGGGGACGAAAGTGGAATTCTGGACGTAGGACCTCGAGGACCTGAGACTTTGTTCCGAGAGCAATGGGACGTCATCACAGGGTTGTAAATAGGTGAAACTTTGACTTAATTTGCATTTTGACATTCTTTTATTAAGTACATTCTGGCTGCAGTGTGGGGCTAGACTGGCAGGAGGCAGTGTAGAGCAGGGAAACTAGAAAATTACAGATCTCAGGCCTAGAGATGATGATAACCTGGACCGGAGTGAGGCATGGATATGTAGAAAGTGGATAGATTTTTGTGGCAGCCAGTCTCCAAACATGGTTCCCAAGAAAGCATGCCTCTCAGTATTCATGCCTTGGGTAGTTCTACCCCTCCATATGGAAGCCAGGATGACCTTGCACCCCTTGTGAACCAGTGGAATGCAAAGGGGGTGGTGCTGTGCTGGCACTGAGCCTAAGCTTTAAGACGGCCTGGTGCCAGGTGTAGTGGTGCACACCTGTAATCCTAGCACTCAGGAGGCTGAGGCAGGAAGATTGCTGTGAATTAGAGGCCAGGCTGGGCTATATAGTGAGTTCAACGACAGCCTGGACTACACAGTGAGACCCTGTCAAAAAAAAAAAAAAATTAGGGCCGAGGATTTAGCTGAGTGGTTCTACCCCCTGCCTCGCAAGTGCAAGGTCCTCAGTTTGATCCCCAGTACCAAAAAGCAGCAACAACAAAAATTTTAAAAAGATGGCCTGGCAAGTCCTCCTCAGGGAGCCCTGTTCCACCAGGGAGGAAGCCCAGCCCCCTTGCTCTGGAGCCATGTGGAAGAGCATGAGAAAAGCCTAGCTATCTCAGTGTCACTGTCCAGCCTCTAGATGACTCTAGTCTCAGCTGCCATCTGCTTACAACCACATAAGAGACCACATCTTAACAAAATACCTGCGTAATATGTAAGCAACAGAAACTTATTTCTCATAGTTCTGGAGGCTGGAAAGTCCAAGATGAAGGCACCAGCACATTTGGTGTCTGGTGAAACCCGTCCCTCACAGATGCGGGCATCTAGGGGACTTCACATGGCGGAAGGGACAGAAGGGGGAGGGCAGCTCTTTGAAGCCTCTTATAAGGCCATTAATCCCATCCCTGAGACCACAGCCATTATGGCTTAATTGCTGCCACAGCCCCACCTCTTAAGCCATCACCTTGGGAGTTAAGTTCTAATATATACATTTTAGAGGGATACAAATATTTAATCCATAACAAAACATGACAGAGAGCAGCAGAAAAACTGCCCAGCAGAGATGGTCAATCCGTAGAATTGTGATTTGGAGTGACTTGTTACACAGCACTAGGTAAGCTGAAGCAGGCTTGAGAACCATTCAGGGAGTGACAAGGATAAGAAAGCAGAAGAAAAGGTGTCAGGGATGATGTCAAGGTTGCTGAATTGGGCATGAGGTGGAGAATATAAGATGATGAGTGTCCATGTAATAGTCACAATTCTGTGAAGTGACTTTCCAGGGCTGTACTCAGACACAGTGTCAAGCAAGGACAGATTATAAGAACAAATGCCCATCTAAGCCGATACAAATGAATGATAGAACAATGGTAATATTGGGTCTTAAGTATGCACACACGTTTTGATCATTTTACATGGTGTCTTTGTCCATTCATACTGCTACGACAAATACCTTGGGCTAAGTACTTTATAAATAACAGAAATTTATTGCTCACAGTCCTGGAAATTGGGAAGTCAAAGGTCAAAACACCAGCAGATTCACTGTGTAGTAAGGACTGTTTTTTGCTTCCAAGAGGGCACCTTTTGACCATAATTGTAAAGACTGCTTCCTGGAAAGTGGTGTAACACGGAGCCTCTTAGCCTGAGCAGCTAGAGCTCCAGCCAGAAAGGGAGTATTTTCAAGCCAGATAGAATCATATTTATACTATTTCTTGGAAACATTCAGCTCTCAAGATCTCAATGTTTTGACCTTGGTTTCAAAACAAGTGCTATTAGTCCTCATTCATTGCTTTTGTTGCTGCCTATTGAAGCAGGAAAAGGTGAAGATGCAGTTGCTCTTGTTAGGCTGTTCTCATCATTACGACCATTTGTGTTTGCATGCACGCATGGTATATGCACAAGAGAGAAATGGACAGCAATGATTTTGAAGGGCCTTCTGAATCAAATCTCACACTGAAAACTTTTGTGCTCCAGAGGCTAAACTTGAGCTTTGTCACTGATTATTCCCAGGAAACAGTAAATGGGTTCTGAGAGAGTTAGGGACCACCATGGTGGGACAAAAAGCTAGAATGACAAAATAAATCTCTGGGCTCAGTAAGCCGCAACCCCTTTATACATGGCATGTTGTTTCCCTTTTAATAGACTCCTCATGAGACGCTGATGAAACCACAGAAGCAGAATACTTATCCAAAATGAATTAGTTGTTTCTAGGGAAAAATAACCTAAATAGGCTCTTTAGCTTCATTTGCCTTTAGTTGACTTTATAAAAAAATCACTAATTTTGAAGATCTCATGGCTGGATGATACATTATTTGTTTCCCACCAGCGTTGCTGTAGATCTCACCCCTAGCCTGTGTGGTATAACCTAGTTGTCTAGGTTACTTCGCAGAAACTTGAAGGCGACTTTTGATGAAAACACTACCTCTTCACTTGAGCCCACAGATGTCTGATGAGTGACTAAAATGGGATAAAAGTCTTGCCTGCTCTATCTTGATTTGTGTCTGTTCCCTTTGCTGTCTTAACCTTTGAGTTATATTCTACTTGCTTCTGGACATAGACATGTTTATCATTTAAAAAATGTTTTTTCCAGGACTATAATACAGGGTTAATTTGGTCTATTTCTCATTGGAGCTAGTATATGTTTCTTCCACCCCACTTTTATGCCTTTGCAGCAGCGAAGCACCTAAAGTCCTTAAGCCCTATCATAAGGCCTGGACCAACCACAAGGCCAGAATGTTTGCACAGGATGAGGGCACCAACTGCAAGACCTGGGATGAATTGATTATGACCACTGGTGGTCACAAAAAAGAAACATTTTTTGAAACCGTGCTCCTGGCTGGTGGAAACTTCATGAACTTTAACCTGCCCCAGGAAATCAGTAAAAGTGCAGTGCTTTTTTTTTTTTTTTTTTTGTACCGGGGATCAAACTCTGGTCTTTGTGCTTGCGTAGCAGGCGGCGAAACCACTGAGCTAAATCCCTGGCCCTGTACAGTGCTTTCTTTGTTTTGTGAGCAGCTTCGTCCATCCCTCCATCAATGCTGACTTTCTTCAGCTGCAGTCCCCCACCTTGTTTCCTCAATAAAGCTTTGCCTGTGCAAGAGTGTGTATGCTCACAATACTTACTGCAGTCTCACTTCTATTGTTCCCATGCAGAAAATCCCATCCAGTATCAATTTTACCTTCTTAGTTGTTTCTGTAACATGGGAATAAATTGAGCTTTAAAGTGGTAAAAACGTTTGCTTTACAACAAATAATGCACTGAAAAAATGCAGCCTATAATTAATATTTTGTGGGTTCCAAAGGGGGTCAAAGTATAATGGCTGAAATTTGCATAATTATTCCACAGTTGCAGAATTCTCCAAGAACATGAAATAAGAAGAAGCTCTTGCCTAGAATCTCAGGCAGTTACCACTGTTCGTTTATGATAATCACTACCTCTGAGTTACTGATGAGTCTTTTTTTCATGTTTTTTTTCAATCAGACTTTTGTTTTATCTCCCAAGCTCATATTGTACTTAGAGATCAAACAGGTCAAAATTGAAATGTTTATCTTTTGAGGGAGTGGGGTCAGAAAAATATATTCAGTATATCTGATATAGAAAGGGAGTAAAGATCTAATATTAAAAAATCCCTTTATATTGACATTGAAATGGAGAAGATATCTAATACTAAAAAGACCATTTGTGTTAAACCAAGGAACATCCTCCTGGAGTAAAGTACTATATTAAATATAAATCTGCTGCTGGGTATCTTCCCCAAAGAATTAAAAGAATCATACCACAGTGATATATGTGCACCCATGTTCATAGCGGCACAGTTTGTAATAGCTAAAACTTGGAAACAGCCCAAATGCCCATCAACTGGAGACTGGATCAAGAAAATGTGGGGTTTTTTAATAAAATGGAGTACTCCTCAGCCATCAAAAAAGAGAAATTAGAGACATTTATTGTTAAATGGATGCACATTGAGATGATACTCGTAAGTGAAATAAACAGGACACACATGTGTAAATACCGAATAGTTTCTCTAGTGTGAGAAACTGAAAGTGTAAATAAGGACTAGAAGGTATAATAGATAATGTGAAATAGGAGGAAAAGGGGCAAAGGGGAGAGGAAGTGGGAGGGGCAGGGGAAAGGAAAGAGGGGAATGGAATCAATATGAGAAAACAAAAAAATGGAGACAAAGTCTTTGTAAATAGGGAGGGTGGAGGTGTTGAAGGGAGGGTGCGGGAAGGGGGAAAAATAAGAACCAAGAGAGTATATAAAGGTGCATATCTCCAATGATGAATGTCATTATGTTGCACACCTATAAAAGGGAAAAAAAAATCTATTATGCTATTTTTAAAAAAACAAGATAGGATCTTCTTGCTGCATAGTCATGTGGCAGGAGTAGGGAAGCTCCTTCAAACCTCTTGTAAAGGTACTCATCCCATTCATGAGGGATCACTTCCCAAAGCCCCACCTCTTAACATGAGGTGTGACTGAAAAATGGGCTGAATGTTTCAATTAGAAAAAATTAATGGCCCTCAACATACCTCCCCTCCCTTTATACTCATATAGCCCATCGTTCTTGCCACTTTCTGAAGCAGTTCTGGAAGTTCTTTTTCCTGAATGTCTTTAGCTGGACTGTCTTGGCTACCTCAGTGTCCCGAATCGATTAAAAATGTTCACCTTTAATGGTCATTTTGACTTTGGGGAAGAGCCAGAAGTTGCATGATGCCGGATCCAGTGAATAAGACGGATGAGGGGACACGCTAAGGTTTTTATTTGACAGAAATTACTGTAATCTCTTGATCAATGAGGTAATGAAAAATAATGTTTAAATTACAAATTTTATTACAGAAAAAGACACATTGTCATTAATACCCCTCAAAAATGCTCCTCCACATTTTGAACATACTTAGCTCATTGTTTTGGGCAATGTGTCTTTTTGTCTGTAATAAGTTTATTATTTAAGCATTCACTGTATCTTTCAATTACCCTTTGAATTAGCACAGCAGGTGTTAGATTCTAACATGAAGATTTTGGGGGGCATCACCATTCAGACTGTCACATGGTCACCTTTTCACTCACTATGTCAACCTCATGCAGTTAATAACAGCAACCTTATTATTCCCATTCAACAGATGAAGAAAATGAAGTGCAAGGGAATGGGGACCCAGGATTCAAAGGCAAGAAGTCTGATTCTTTGTGTCCATGTGACTGAGGACTTGACCAAGCTGCCTCTCTGCAAAGGAGACTTCTTGAAAGGACCCAGAGTCTCTCAAGGATGGCTGTACAGCTGGAAGCCCAGAGACAGAGGCAACACGCTCTGCCTCCCTCTGGAGTGGATTCTCTGGACCTATCTCTATCCTATTATCTGACCACTGGCTCTGGATTTCTAGCTGGTCAGTTAGCCAGAAGTGTATGGATGAGTGTGGGTCAGTTAGCAGTGGGGCAGAGAATTCTCCTGTCTGAGTCCTCTCTTTCTTGGGGTGAATGAAAGGTTTTTGTTTGTTTGTTTGCTTGTTTGTTTGTTTTGGTGGTGGTGGTATTGAGAATCAAGTCCAGAGGCACTGTACCACTGAGCTACATCCCCAGGTCAGCTCTCTTTATATTTTTGAGACAGAGTCTTACTAAGTTGCCCCAGATGGACTTGAACTTGCAATCTTCTTGGCTCAGCCTCCCACATAGCTGGAATTACAGGTTCGTATCACCATGCCCAATTGAAGTGAAGAGGTTTTTTTAAAAAAAGAGAACGTGACTACTATAGCAACTTAGAAAGAGGCCCTGCCTGGGTCAAGCTTGTATGGCTTGGTGCTCAGCCCATCAGTCTCTGCCCCATGAAATCCTACAGGGAATGCACAGGAATACCCTCTTGCATCACACTGAGCCACTTCCTGAGCCTCTGTCCCCTGCTGGGTTCCTCAGCCCAGGTCCCAAAACCTCCCAAAGAAATTGCTTCTCCTTGTTCTGGCCTAGCTGTATCCCTCTGATATTGTTCTGCATCTTGGCCCAGGGTAGTAATACTAGCAGCTATTATTTGGAATACATTGCTAATCCATGTGCCAGGCATTAGGCAGCAGGTTTTACATGCTCATGAACAATTTAAGGGGTAGGCACTCTTATCCCCATTTCATGGATGAATAAAGTGAGTTCTGGGAAGATAAGTACCTTTGCCAAGGTCACGCAGCCAGTGAGGATTGAAGCATGTATACCCCTGAAGTTTGTGTTCCTACTGTCTACAGACAGCAACGCCGTCCAGTCTGAGTTGGTTTTTGCCTCATCCTGGGTCCCTGCCAGGTGAGAGTCTGATGCCTTCTTTCAAAGGTGCATAGCAAAACTTGGGAATTGTCAGAAATGCACATTATTAGAGTCTCCCAGATCTACCGAATCAGAAACTCTGTGTTTTAACAAGCCTCCAGGTAGTTCTGCTGCCTGAGAACCACTGGAGAATACAGGGGAAAGCTGCAGCCTTTCCGTCCCACTCCCAGGTGGCTCTGAAGACACTTAGCTGCAGAAAGCAATATTTTCAGCTGAGTGGTTTTTTTCTTTTCTTCCTGTGTGTGGTTGTTGTTTTCTCATCACATTTGTTAGAAATGACTCAGGTCTGGCTTAAGGGAAAGTGTGTGAATTCCTTAATTGTCACACACTATTATTATGTTTTCACATTTGTGTGCAGCCTAAAAGAGAGTGAAAATAAACACAAAGAAATCCAAACTATGGGTTTTAACATCTGAGCATCGCAGCTGTTTAGGGGAGGGTTGTGAATACAGTCACCCATTTAATCAATGTACTTGAACTTTGCCTTCTCAGAGTTGGCACAGAGTGGTCTTCTACTTGTCTGCTTCTGTGTCGGGGGCACAGACACCTCACTGATGACTAGAATTTGGGGTTCCCAGGGTTGGGGCCTCAGGTTCTTCTTCAAGATAGTCCTAGGCTGTACTACTTTAATAATCTGAACTCTGTCATCTGTAAAATGGAGCAATCAATGCCTATTTCACAGGTTTTTCTAAAGATCAAATGCAATTATGTTTTTAAACATTCAGCATGATGCTTGATGTTTGTTACTTCTCTTTCTGCCTATGCAGCAAATCACATAATCATTCTGAACTATGTATACTAATATTTAAAAGGGAGAAATAATCTTCCCTACCTGTAGCAGAGATGGTCAGTTACCACACAATATTAAACCTCCCTTTCTCTCTAAGTATTTTTTTGGGGGGACCGAGTATTGAACTCGGGACCTTGTGCTTGCATGGCAGGTGCCGGAACCACTGAGCTAAATCCCCGGCCCCTCTCTAGGTATTTTGAGCTTACTAGGGCAAGGGAGGAACAGAAATGCACCCAACTAAGACTATCTTTTCCTGCCTCCCTTGCAGCTAGATATCACTGCTTATGTCTTGGGCAAAGATATGAAAGGAAGTGTCTGTTGGCAGTTTGGATGGTGCTGTGTTTCTTCTCCCAAAAGATATGTTAAAATCCTAACCCCCACAGATTTGACCTTATATGGAAATAGGGACTTTGTTTGAGGTAATCAAGCTAAAGTGAGGGCATTAGGGTGGGCCATAAACAATACAACTAGTGTCTTTATTTAAAAGGACAATTTGGACTCAGAGACAGACATAAATAGAGGGAAGATGATATGAAGACACATGGGGAAGACAGGGAAATGTCTGGAGCAATGTACTCAAAGTCAAGGAATATCAAGGATGGAAATGAGAAGAGGGCCGGGGATTTAGCTCAGTGGTTCCTTCACTTGCCTTGCAAGTGCAAGGACCCGAGTTCGATCGCTGGTACTAAAAAAACCCACAAAAAAACAAAGAAATGAGAAGAATCAAGGAAGGATAATCCCCTAGAACTATCAAAGAGACCATAGGCCTCCCAATACTCTCATTGCAGACATCCAGCCTCCAGAACTGTGAGACAATAAATTCCCATTGTTTTAAACCACTACTAATTAGCACTTTGTTCTGGCAGCCCTAGGAAATTAATATGAGTACAATTTGGGGAAGCCTGAATAAAATGATGGGTAGAAAAGTATTTTGCAAACTCTCCAGTTCTATGAACCTATAGAACATTTTTGTTTGGTTGAATTTTTGCAGTGCTGGGGGGTTTGAATGCTACTATTGAGCTACACCTCCAGCCCAGATTTAGGTTTGAATCTGGGCTCCACCCTTACTTGCCTTACTTGCTGTGTAATCCTAGACAAATTACTGAACTTCTCAGGACTTCAGATTTCACATCTATAAAATGGAAACAACTATAGTTTCTAGGACACAGGATTGTCATAGTGATTCTGGGGGATAACATACTTAGTAGGGAAAAATATAAAGCTGCAGCCTCTCAATACCCAAACCAGGGCATAGATTTTACTGCTCTGCTTACGTATTATCCTTGACAGATCACAAATAGACTGGATTCTAGTTCATTCCTTCTTGCCTGTTCATTCAATAAGCATAATAAATATACCTATTCTTTGCCTGTTACATACCAGATGATGAGAAAAGCAGGTGAGATCTACCCATACCATGGTATCCATTGAAGCCAGGTCAAAGTGATTTAAATGAGAGCCAATGTTGTTTGGGTGCCCCTTCCCTCCTCTTAGCCTCATCTTTCCAGGTTTCTGGTTTCTGCCTTCATTTTGTACCAGTTCCTCCCATGTGTCCAAGACTGTTCTAGACTATGTTCTATCCTACCACTGTCTTCCTGTTTCCAGTGCAATGCTGTTTTAAAGACTGTAGCTAATAAAAAAAATTTGGATATCTAGTAGAGGAAGTTCTTCTCTTTATTCTTACCAACAATGGCTTGACTGTTCTGGAACAACTGTTCTAAATTAACTTGTAATTACTATTATTATTTTTTGTGGTGCTGAGTACTGAATCCAGAGCACCGTCACACCCGGCTTCAGATGAATTAGCTTTTTTTTTTTTTTGGTACTGGGGATCAAACTCAGGACCTTGCACTTGCAAAGCAGGCGGGAGACCCACTGAGATAAATCTCAGGTCCCCAGATGAATTAGCTTTTGAGTAACACAGCTATTGAATTTTCCAGACCATTCTTGTGTATGCTAGGCACTGAGCACCCTGAAGTAGCTGAGAAATGTCAACAGACAGGAAGTGGAAAACAACAACGGGAATCTCACCTATGGGCAGCAAGTGTCAAATGAGCAAGAGGTCCAGTCAGACATAAATGCTCTTAATTCCACCGTGTCTTGGGGCTAGGTAAGCCATGGCAGGCTCAACAGAGGTGGTGACATTGTAGTGGACTTTGGTGGATGAGCCAGAGCAGGAGTCTGTCAGTATAGAACAGGAGAAATACTTTGAAGTCAGAGATAGCTCCTCGAGGAGACACATTTTACTTGAGGACTATGAGTTTGTTGGATTCAGAGGGCAAAGGAGAGAGGAATCTTTCTTAGACTGGAAAGCCACAAAAAGAAAGGCATTCTGAACCCATTCGAGCTGGGTTTTGAGTTGATGGAGTCAGAGAAGATGCCTAGAAGAGGCAATGAAATAAAAAGGATTTTATTAGAAAACAATACAAAGTGATGACGTTTGATCTGGGTTTCCCGAAGATGAGCTAGCACTTCACGACGCAGAGGAGACAGAAGGCATCGTTGAGTTCAGTAAGGGATAGAAAAAGTTTCCTAGAGCCAAGATGCAGGATCTAAGGGTCCTACCCGCGTAGACACTAGAGCTCTGCGGTTCCGAATTCCCAGCTTGGGTAGCCACCTAGAGGACCCTGCCGGGAGCAATGCGGCACGGGCTTGAGGAGCCGGCGGGCAAAGCTGAATGCTTTCTGTCGGAATCTACCAATGGGCCGGCGGCACTCGGTTGCCAGGGCTACGGAGCGAGCGGAGGCGGGGCCTGGGCGCCAGGGGTGGGGCTTGGGCGTGGCTTATATAAGCAGGCAGCCGGCGGAAGGCGGGGCGTGGGGTCGGTGGCTGCCGGGCGCGAGGGGCGCAGGCCGCCGGCCCGGATACGGGGAGCGAGCGAGCGGAGGCGCTGAGGATCCGATTCACTCGCTGGGGAGACCTATGGGCCGAAGCCGTGTAAATGCGTTTTAAGGCGAGTGCAGCGGGGTCGGCTTGGGGAGCCTCGGGAGCGGGCACCGTCGGCTTCGATGCTGACCTGTTCCTGTCCCCTCTTGCCTCCTTCAGCAGGGGCCCCGGCTCCGCAACTGCCACTCCTCCGCAGAGTGTCGCACAAGTTTCGAGGTCACCAGCGACCCCCCCTAGCAGCGCGCCTGGCTCTGGCCACCGCGAAGGAGGACGGGGCTTGGTAAGGGTGTTGGGGGGAAGGGCGGGACCTCGACCCTGCACTCGAAAGGGGTCACCGGGACAGAACCTTGGTCAGTTCTCGCCTGGGAGCTCGCGGTCCCCGCCTTCCACGTGGCCCCCCCTTGCACGCCTAAGAATTTCTAGCACAGCAGGACCAACCATTTACAGATGGGGAAGCTGAGGCACTGAGAGCGGTCGGAAACTGCCCGTGGTCCTGCAGCAGAGAGCGAACTCGAACCTAAGCTCCTGTTCTGGGGCTGAGAATCTTTGGCGTGGCCGCTGGCATCCTCTGCATGGGGCACCCCGGAAATTTCCCCACCCAGGCTTCTCAAACTTCCTGCCCCCTCGCTTATTCTTTCCCTCTTCCTAAGCTCAGCATTTCAGAATTGGAAAAGATCTCCAAAACAACTTATCCATTTTACAGATAGGGCAAGTGAGGCTTTGACATCTGAGCATGTAACGCCTTGTTCCAGTGTAGAATCCAGAATTTCTGACAGTGGCACAGCCTTCCAAGCGAGCCTAAGATTCCCCACGCTTGTGCCGGGGGCAGGGTGGTGGGTGACTGGCTTGGGAGGTGGAGGGAGCCTCGGAGCCTGCTCCTCAGCAGTACCCTCCCCTCCCCCCGAAGTGTGTTGCATACTTTCTAAGGCGGTGGCTGGGACAGCGACAGCGGCAGTGGCTCCATCCAGCCCATCGACTGGACTCCGGCTCGGCTCGGCATGGCTGGCTACCTGAGTGAATCGGACTTTGTGATGGTGGAGGAGGGCTTCAGCACCCGAGACCTGCTGGAGGAGCTCACTCTGGAGGCCTCACAGGCCACCACGGTGAGGGCTTGGGAGTGGGGGTGGGCCCCTGACCCCTCCTCTGGAAGGGCCTTCATCTTATTCTTTCACTTCTTTTTTTTTTAATTTCACTTCTTTGGTATTCAGTTCTTGCTTTTTTCAAGAGACTGGCCCATTTTATCCCCAATTCCTGCAACCCCCCCCCCCCAATTTGCTCTTCTTGTGTCCCCTGCCCTGATGAATAAGCAGCACAAACACCATCTACCCTGCCCTCCAGGTTGAAACCTGGGAGTCTCTCCTTTGCCCCCTCTTTCACCTCCCCTTTTACCTTCTCCTTCGCCTCCCACCTCTAGGCTTCACCTAGCTCTGTGAATTCTGCCTGCTTAAATAGCCCTCCAGGGAACTCATGTAGAATGTCCTTTGTAGCCCAGTCCTCATCTCCCTAAGGGCCCCTGACCTCCTCATTTCAAACTACCCCCTCCAACTGTACAGTAGCCTTACTTAAAATCAGAATTCTTTGACAGTTCCCCATTGCTACAAAATCAAGCCTGCTTCTATAGCCCCATTTCTGGGCTTTATAGTTCCACAGTCTATATTAATGCTCCATCAGAGCTGAAATGCTCTATTCTATTACCGTGGGCTGTTGTCAGTGTTGCCTTTTCCTGATTACTCCAGGCAGATTTTGTATTTTCATTCTCCATGGCTCCCAATACGTTTTGTAGAAACTCTCATGTCGCATTTATTGAAGGGAGTTGTAATTACTTAAGAGTTCAATCTCTTCCAGACCCAAAGACCCTTCAGGACTAAAGCCCTATTGGTTACCTCTGTTGCCTAACATTATAACTGACATCAAGTAGGCACCATTTAAAAAGTATTGCAGAAAAAGGAAATTGAACCCCAGGGAAGGTTTAAATAAGGTGATCTCACCTACAGCCTCATACATGTTCAGCCATCAGCCAGTCTTTGATGACCAGTTGTCCACCAGCATGGTTTATGGTGGCAGTGGGATGACCTCAAGGCTTCACTAAACACCATATGTGACAATCAGTGTGCTTTAGGCCACAAATTCTGCTTTCAAGAAATTGACCCTTTCCTGGAGCAGATAGATGGATGTGTGTACAGTTCTGATGCTTTGAAAACACAAACAAAGTGCAACAACAATATTAAAAGCCAAGTTGCCTTACAGGCTTGGGAAAGGTGGCATTTGAGCTGAAACTTGAAGGTAGACTGAGATGGCCAAAGCCAGCAGAGAGAAGAAAGACTATAGTTGAAAGTTTTACCTGCATGAAGAGAGGGACTGGGGCTAGATCACAGAGCCTTGAATACCATGCTGAGGAGTTTGCTTTCTATCCTGTAGGGGTGGGAGCCCCAGAAAACATTATAGCAGGGTAGCTTTGTGGCCAGAGCTGAACTGGGGCAGGGACTTGGAAAGACTGGATGGCATCACAGGGAGGGAGCTGAGCGGGGTCTCACAGCCATCCACCTCTTGTCATGCAGGGTGAGGTGGCTGCCTTCTTCGTGGCCAACCTGGGTGCCATAGTGAGGAAGCACTTCTGCTTTCTGAAGTGCCTGCCACGAGTCCGGCCCTTTTATGCTGTCAAGTGCAACAGCAGCCTGGGTGTGCTGAAGGTCCTGGCTGAACTGGGGCTGGGCTTCAGCTGTGTTAACAAGGTGAGCATCCACTCCTCCCTGTGTGTTGACCCTTGATTCCTACGGGATGCAGCCCTTCTGGTGCAGGTGGGCTCTGGGGAGCAGGGGTGACCTGCTTTCTGGGAAGGCCACCCACTCGGGAGGAAGCTCCAGGGGTAAGGGAGGGAGACATGAGTATGGAGTGTCAGCTTGGATGTTCCATATTGGAACCTTGTGTGTCCCTGGGTAGGCGGGTCATTTTTTCATGGAGGCTTTAAAATGTTTTGGCATAGAGCTATATGTAGTCTTCTTCTAATTAAAATAAAAGAAAAACACTTTTATATTCTTGGTTTTTTTTCTTTTATAATGCTAATGTGTGACTGTATTTTCCTAACTGATGCTTTTAGGGTTTTGTTGTTGCTGCCAATTCTACTGCCTTTCTTTTTTTTTTTTTAATTTTATTTTCCCATTAAGTTTATTGGTACACGTTAGGTATAAAATACAGTTACATTCATCATTGGGATCTTGTACTTTTACACGAGTATCTTGGTTCTTATTTTTTTCCCCTTCCCCTGGCCTCCTTTCACCCCCTCCACCCTTCCCTATTTGCAAAGACTTTGTTTCCATTTTTTCTACTACCTTTTTTTTTTTTTTTTTTTTGGTACCGGGGATTCAACTCAGGTCCTTGTGCTTGTGCTGCAGGTGGCGAACCACTGAGCTAAATCCCCGGCCCTTTTCTACTACCTTTCTAATTTGATTTCTGCTGTTGTCTTGTTCCTTTTTGGTGTCTTTTTTTTTTGGTACCGGGGATCAAACTTAGGTCCTTGCGCTTGCGCAGCAGGCGGTGAAACCACTGAGCTAAATCCCCAGCCCTTTGCTGTCTTTTGATTGACTTTGCTTTGCTTGTATACTGCCACTCAATAGTCACTGAACTACAGTGTGGTGATAACTGTGCTGGGTAGGCCTGGCAGGACTGCACTGGGTAAGACAGGCTCTGTTGTCCTTGAGTAGCATGCTCAGTTTATATATTTTCATTCTACTTTTACTAGATGAAAAGAAAAGTTATGAAGTTTCATCAGAGTACAACTCTGAACATATTCATTCATTCAGTAAATATTTACTGAGCAGCTACTATGGTGCTAAGTACTATTTTAGGTGGGAATTTACCCATGAATAAAACAAAACAAAAAAGTCCTTCCTTCATAGAGCTTGATTTCTAAAACATAGACAAATTAAACAATGAAAGTATATGGTATTTCAGATGGTAAGTGCTGTGGAAAAAAAAATAGGAAAGGGAATGTGGGGTGAGAGGATCATAGTTTTAGAGAGTTTGGCCAAAGAAGGCATTGCTGAGATTTGAATACAGACCTGAAAGAGGTGTGGGATCAGGTCAGGCAGATAAACAGAGGAAGAGCATTCCAGGCAGAGGGAATAGCAAGTGCAAAGTCCTGAGATGGGAGTGAGCCTGGCGAGCATTGCTCTGTATATTGTCATTGCCATCATTTTCTTGGTAGTTAGTAATGGTCATTCTGAAAGGAACCCTTTTTAAGCCTTCATTGGCAGTGTGGCTGGATATTGGGAGGAGAGTTCTAGAAGGGATTCCTGGAGGAGAAAAGAGGAGAGCTAACCCGATCAGAATGATGGGGCTGGAGTGAGTCTAGGTAAGGGAGAGGTGTGTACTGGGGTAGGACAGAATGAGCAGGTTAACCTTTGCCAGGGACCAAATGTTAAGGCTCTCCGTGGCTGACAAGTGTCTTCCCCTTGTGTTTTCATTGCATGCCTTAACTCATACCTATGTTAGGTAAAACCTGTCAGGCACCTGGGGGAGGCACTGCAGAGCCAGGACTTTTGTTCTCCCTGCTGCCTCCTGCAGCATGCTGGGCCTCCATATGAGTGAGAAGGAACAGAATCCTTTGACTCCTGGGCCAGGGGAGAGAACAGGACCAAACCCCACTGACTAGAGTCCTCTACTTCTGGAAGCCCAGGGGTGAAGCACTTGGTCCTCAATCCTCAGGAGCTGGACTGCAAAGGACAGGGCTGTGGGGTAGGGCATCGGAACACCTCAAAGACAGTGGGGACATTAGAAGCTTCTACATTGCTGAGTGTGTCTGCTGTGCCAGGCGCTTTGCCAAGCATTTTCTGTACATGATCTCATTTGATTCTTGAAACATCCCTGTGAGGTCTGATTCTGACAACAGCCTGGTGAAGATGAATTCAGCCTAAAAGGAAGTGAGGCACAGAAATTGAATGATTTGCCTGGGGTCATGCCCTGGAGGTGCCAGCTTGAACCTAGTGATGTGGTGTTGGGACTCTGTTGCTATTGGTTTTTTCATTGCCTGGGGGAGGGGGTGGCTGAGCTGGCACTTGGCTAATGATGGATGCCCTCATTTCACTGCAAGGGTGAGGAGAGGCCTAAGTCTCCTACTTGTGGTGGGATCACAGAGACCCTTTGGGTATTTACTGAAGATTGGCTCCTGGGCATACAACTTTTTTTTCTTTTTTTTTTTGTCAGTACTGGGTCCCCAGTACCCTAATTACAGCTCCAGACTTACAACTTTGTTTTGTACTGGGGATCAAACTCGGGACCTTGAGCTTGCGAGGCAGGTGCAGGAACCACTGAGCTAAATCCCCAGCCCACTTAACAACTTTTCTTAAAGGGCAGAAACTGCTCTTTTCTGGTTGGTCCTAGTGGGAGGCTGTGCTTAATGGCACCAAGCCTTACTCGACATTCATTAATCAAGGGTCTGGCATAAGCTAGGGCTGGAGGTAAAAACAGACATCCATTGGACAGACTGTAGGGCCAGGGGCACAGGCCATAGCTCGCACAAGGCCTCTGGTCCACCTAGCCTCCTCCCCGAGGGCCCTGTGTTATTGTTCCGGCCCCCAACCCTTGCCTTTTCTTGGCTGGCTCCCTCAGCCTCCTCCCATCTTAGAAAGCCTTCCCTAGATACCACATTCTCCTTTAACCCAATCCTTTGCTCCCCCTTGTGGCCAAACTCAGCAGCGTTGTCTGCATTCAACTGCGCTCGTTGCCTCTTTCCCTCAGGACCCATTCCTTAAGCCTGTTTCCCGGCCTCTACTCTTACTAGTCTGAAGAATTCCCTCTTACCAAGGTACCCAGGGACCTCCAGAATCCAATGAGCACTTTATTTGAAACACTAACTATGAATTATTCAAGTAATACATTGATTCACTCACCCAAAGAGAAAGTAGGATATCAGCATTGTCTCCACAGAAAATCACCACTATGGGTTTGTTGGATACATAGCAAAAAACATTATGTAAAAAATATATCAATGATCTACAGGAATTATATAAAATATTTTGGGATCTTTGTAAGAAGATATATAAGGCACTCATATGGCATAGACTCTTCTACAATAGCTTTAAACTCAGCAGGTTTTGGAGACATGTCTGTGTTGATACATCTAGACCCGGTCTAAGGACACTCCATGTTGTTCCTAGCTTTCCACCTGGCAACATTTTTTTTTTTCTTCTGGCAACATATTTTTTAAAATATTTTTTTTTTTTGCAATACTGAGAACTGAACCAGGGCCTCACATATGCTAGACAAGTGCTCTACCATTGAGTTACAGCCCTAATCCTTTCACATTTTTTTCATTTTTGTTTAAAAAAAATTTTTTTTTGAGTTGAGTCTGAATTGTCCAGGGTGGGCTTGAACTTGTGATCCTCCTGTCTCAGCCTCCTGAAGAGGCAGTTACACATCATCATCCTCAGCCCTTTTGAAAAATTCTCAACAATCACTTACCTAAAGACTTCAAAGGTATATAAGATGAGCCAGGCACTGTGGTACATGCCTGTAATCCCAACACTCAGGAGGCCGAGGCCGGAGGTTTGTGAATTTGTGGCCAGCTGGACCCCACAGCAAAACTCGGTCTCAAAAAAGAAAAAGTATATAAGTGGAGAGTACATGCTGGTCTGGACCTGTCCCCACCCTTACCAGTCATTTCTGATCGTTGACCTGGGTGTTAGCATATGTGGATTTCACTCCCTCCTCATCTCTTCATAGGTCCTAGGAACGGGCTCTTTCTATCTTCTATCACTCTTCATGGAGCATTTCTCTGTATTGTTCTAGGACCCCGTCTTGTAAACTCTGCTTTCTCTTGGGGAACTTCATTTTCTCCCATCTCAGTTCATCACTCAACTTGCCAGGCTCCTTCTGGAATACATCTCCCCACCTTTCTAGAGCCAGCTCAGTGGTCACTCCTGGGTTGGTTGTGACTAGCCTCCCCAGAAGCCCCTCAGGCCCCTTCTCAGGTTGTCAGAATGCTAAGTGTTGAGACCTTATATTTAAAATACAAATCTGGGGGCCAGGGTTTAGCTCAGTGACACTGCACCTGCCTCGGAAACGCAAGGTCCTGAGGTCCCGAGTTTGATTCCTGGTACCGCAAAAAACCACCCCCCCCAAACAAATCTGACCTTGCCATTTCTCTTCTTGAAACCCTTGTAATTCTTTTCCATCATGTGCAGAGTAAAATATAAATCCATATGCAGACTTGGTTTCCTAGGTGGCTCTGCCCACCTCCTTGACCTTATCTTGACCACTCCAGGATCCCCTGCTTCTTGATTCAGCTAAGCACAGTCTTGCCTCAGAACCTCTGTACAAGTTGCTCCCTCTCCTGGAAACATTTTTTCTTTCTCTCTCATCCTGGATCTGCTTACATTTCTGACCTGCAGGCTGTTCTTTATCCTCACACCCAGATCCTCCTATCCCACATTCTCCAGCATCCTATACTTTTTCATCATGACTTTAAACCATTTGTAATTCCACCATGATCCAGTGTCCATTTGTGATTGCCTGTCTCCCCACCAGCTGAAAGATCCACAGCGTTATTCACAACTTGTTTTCATCAGCACCTGTCACATCTTGGCAACTCAGATAGATGCTCGAGAGATATCTATTAGTGCAAGCTGGGGTCTGACGGTTACATTCCCAGCTGTGCTATTAACAGCTGTGTTGTGAGATTCAGGACAAGTCACTTAACCTCTCTGAGCCTCTCTTCCCTACCTACGGTAAGAGTATTATGAAGATTAAATGAGAATGTATATAAAATTTTAATGCTATAGCTGGCATAGAGTGAGCCTTTTGTGAATAACAATACTTAGTATTTAAGATTTATAATCAAAACTAAATTACAGGTCCCCACAGGGAGCAAAAATACATTTGCACATCCACTGAAACTCAGAGAGAGAGAGTGTATGTGGGGCACCACTGCCCCTGGGAAGCAAGCGCTAATGGCAGCAAGTCCCACTCTGCTATTTCATTGACTGTGGCATCAGGTGGAGTCCTCTGAACTCAATTTTGTCCTCTGTGGAATGTGGCCAGTAAATACTTAGAGGGTGGCTGTAGGGATTATATGAAATATATGTGAATACCTAGTGAGGAAAAGTTGCTAAATCAAAATTAGAACTTCATATGACTCTTAGGTCTTCCACTGTGTTTCAAAATCGTCTCTCTTTGGACTTCTTTTCCTTATGGTAGAGTCAGACTAGAGTTTGAAAGCTGCATTTGCCACCCACTCTCGACCTAGTCTCTAATATCAGTCTGCTCCTCTGCAGAACAAAGCTAACACTGATTTTCATGGGTTATTGTGAGGACTGAATGAAACAGTAAATTTGAAGCACCTGATTTCCTGAAGTGTTACTGAATCTCAGCCATGCTCCTCATTTGCCTATTGTCAGCTGAGCAGTTGCAGTAGACACGGAATGGCTCAAAGAGTAGCCCCTTTGTAGAAGTTTGCCCACACCTCATTCAGTGCCTGCTGGTGGCAGTGCTCACTCAGTGAACACCATCTTCATCACCGTCATCATCCACATCATTAAAGCAGCAATCATGCAGAGCCATGTTCTGTGAAGGTGAGGAAGAGCTTGGGTATAGCTCAATGGCAGAACACTTGCCTGGCATTCGTGAGGCCCTGGGTTCCATCCCCCAAAACTGAAAAAAAAAAAGAATAGCAGCAAAAATCACCATCACCACCTCCACCACCACCACTACCACCACAGGGAAAAAAAAAAGAGGAAGAGGAGGCCCTGAGGGGGTGCTGAGCCCCAGCCACCCCGTATAGTGTCCTGCATGCACAGACCTGTGGGGCTAGGTGATATATGTCAGAAAGTCTCTTCGCTTTGTAGACTTTCTAAAACATGAAGCAATATTCTTATTTATTAAATTGACAAATGATATATATTTATAGTATACAGTGTGATGTCATACATGTGTACATCATGGAATGGCTACATCGAACTAAGGTATGCATTAACTCACATACTTTCTTTTTGTGATAACACCTAAAATCTCCTTTCCTAGCAGTTTCCAAGTATACAATACATTGTTATTAACAGTAGTCACCATGAGGCACAATAAATCTCTTGAATTTATTCCTTCCGAGACGGTGTATCCTTGGATCAACCGCTCCACACGCGCCCCCCTCCAGCCTGACAACCATCATTCTACTGTTTCTTGGAGTTTGACTCTTTTAGATGCCAGATATAAGTGACATCATGCAGTATTTGTGTTTCTCTGCCTGGCTTATTTCATTTAGCATAATATCCTCCAGCTTCATTCATGTTGTTACAAGTGACAGGATTTCCTCCTTTTTTTTTTTTTGGTACTGGGGATCGAACTTGGGACCTTGCGCTTGCGAGGCAGGCGGCAGAACCACTGAGCTAAATCCCCACCCAATTTCCTCCTTTTTTAATGGACAAATAGTGGTGCATTGTATATGTATTACATTTTCTGTATCCATTTTTCCATCAATGAATGTTTGAGTTGTTCTATTTCCTGGCTATTGTGAATAGCGCTGCAGTGTACATGGGAGTGGAGATACTCTTTCACATACTGATTTCAATTCCTTTGGATATATACCCAGAATGGGATTTCTGGACCACATACTAGCTCTATTTTTAATTTTTTGAGGAACCTGCCTACTATTTTCCAAGTAGTGTTATTGAAAGTTTAAATCTGCCAGGAAAATATGTCAGAAGCCTGTTGTTAGGGCCACCAGGAGTCTGTACAGACTTTTGTGTAAATTAGAAATGTACCCCTTCCTAAGACACTTAATTGTTATAATAAATATACTGATTTTGTTAGAATGAGATGTTTTATGCCAGGAAGTTACAATAAATATACAAATCTATCCTGTGTTTGCTGTGAGCAGGAGCCAGCAGGATTGTGCGGTGTACTTCCTGTGTGACTCTATGTGGCAGCTCTGCCTGTCAGAGAATGGTGAAAGAGCCTTAAGTCCTAACTTCTTGTTTATTTGTTGTCTTAAAGGGATGGCCCACTTGTCATGTAGTTATGATTGCCCTTCATTTTTGTTTCCCTGGGCTCCATGGATCAGTAGGTCCTGGTGTCCTTACTACCTCCTTTGGGGCCCTACAGGCAGAGATGGAGTTAGTCCAGCGTGTTGGTGTCCCTGCCAGTAAGATCATCTATGCCAACCCCTGTAAACAAATTGCACAGATCAAGTATGCTGCCAAGCATGGGGTGCAGCTGCTGAGCTTTGACAACGAGGTGGAGCTGGCAAAGGTGGTCAAGAACCACGCCAGTGCCAAGTAAGCCAAGAACCAGGCATGCAGGGGGTGAGGGCTGGGCTACTGGCTGAGGGTAGAGGGAGTGGAAGGGGGTGCTGGGGAGAGGGCCCTGCCCTGGACATGGCCATTGCTCCTGGACTGGACCCAGGATGCCAGGCCTGGCTAGATCAAAGGCAGAACTAAATGGCTATAGCCCCAAGAAGAGAAGGCCATGGTATAGTGCAGGTCAAAGTCACAGGCTTGTGAGAGCCAGAAGGGTTGGGAGGCAAGCTTCAGAAGTAGGCCTTGAGGAATGAGTAGAATTTGGGGAAGACACAAACAGCAAAGTGCATAAGCAAAATCATGGGTGTCAGACGTAGTGTGAGGTGTTTGAGGGGTGAGCAGAAATTTGGTGTGGCTGGAACATGCCTGTGTGACGGGTAAAGGGCACAGTGAATGACACTGGTCATAAGTAGGGACCCAATGCAGGTGGATTCTGGAAGGAGTCGAGTCTGGGCATTTTGCTCTGGCTGTAACTTTTAAAATTATTTGATAGCCGGGGATTTAGCTCAGTGGTTCTGCTGCCTGCCTCGCAAGCGCAAGGTCCCAAGTTCGATCCCTGGTACCAAAAAAAAAAAAAAATTATTTGATAACCCTGGGGATCCAGGGAAGAGTTCTAGGTAAAGGGTAGGCTAGGTGGGGGGCTACTCTGGTTCACCCAAAGCAACTTCCATCATGTTAACTGGGGTTCTTCTTAAGACTTTGAAAAGTGGTTCCCCTCATACATGCAAAGTTTGAAAACTCTGCCTGGTGTGGAGGGTATTTGGAGGGACTAGAGCTGCCCAGGAAAGCCGATGAGATCTACCCCATGCAGACGATGCAGGAATGTGCACTGGGACATTAGGAGAATGAGTTGGACAGAACTCAGAGGTTGACTGGATGTGCAGGGAGAAGATAGGGTTTAGAAGCTTGTGGGCCCGTCTGGCTCTAAGCCATGTGAGTTCACAGACCAGGACTCAGGGGAGACATAGTTGGGATGGGGTAGGTGGGGTTCATCCAGCAGTGGTGTACTGTGTGTCTCATCAGGATGGTTCTGTGCATTGCCACCGATGACACCCACTCCCTGAGCTTCCTGAGCCTGAAATTTGGAGCACTGCTGAAATCCTGCAGACATCTGCTTGAAAATGCCAAGAAGAGCCATATGGAGGTGGTGGGTGTGAGGTGCGCATCAGGAGCCCCACCATCCCCCCCCACGCCCAGCCCATGCCTCTTTCACAGGAATTAATCATTCTGTATGAGAGTTTCCCCAGGGCCTCCAAGCAAGGCCCCTCCTGGGCCTAGAATTCTGCTAGTTAAGAATGTCCTCTCTTTGCAAAGAAGGTTTGGAATGTCCTCTTCCCCAGCCCCATAGTGTCCAGAACGTCTTGTCCCAGGAGGATCTGCCCACTGGGACCTAGTCTTGAGAAAGTTTTATCAGCCTGTAGGCCAAAGGTTCTGCAGCCACACCCTGGAACTGCCTCTGTTCTTGTAGGGATGTGGAAGAAAATAATAAAGACCAGTTGTACAGCTTCATTATTCTATACTTCAGGCACTGAGCTGAGTGCTGCATGTCCGTTACCCCATGGCCTGGGGTGATAGAGGCTCTTATTCCCTACTCTCTGGATGGGAGACTTAAATGAGGCAGGCTGAGTAACTTGTCCAGGCCACATCACGGTCGGACCTCTCCAAATGTGGGTACTTTGGGGCCCTGGCTCTCATCGCAGAAGGTTCCTCTAGGGACAATATGGAGGGACGAGGGGAGCACCACGTGTCTCTTGCTGTATCCTAGCTGGCCACAGGGTCCCTTGTGACCCATTTAATATTTCAGGCCCTCAGTCACTGCATCAGTAACATGAGCATATTGTCCCATGTGTCTGCCCACGGTCACCACTGGCTGGGCTGAGGTTGGGGCACCTGGGACTTTGTGTGGAAGCAGAGATTATTCCTTCTTTCCCAGTTTTCATGTTGGCAGTGGCTGTCCTGACCCTCAGGTCTATGCTCAGTCCATCGCAGAAGCCCGGCTTGTGTTTGAAATGGGTGCCGAGCTGGGCCACACGATGCATATTCTTGACCTTGGTGGTGGCTTCCCTGGAGTAGAGAGAACCAAAGTGAGATTTGAAGAGGTAACTGTGGGGCTCGAGGTGTCTTGTGGGCTCCTTGGGTGGGGAGCTGGGTACTAGTACAGAGGGGTAGCATGTCATAGAGTCTACTGGGAGTGGATCCTATGTGCCTTATGCTGTACTTGGTGTGTTACCTGGGTCACCTCACTTATTAACCCTGTGCTATGGCTAAGCAAATGGAGGCTCATTGAAGTTATGTCACTTCCTGAGTGCACAGCAGGGCTGGCTGACACTGGCTCTGCCTGACTCCAGCTCATGCACGTCCCAGCCCACTTGAGGCTTAATCAAGACATCATTGCATGTCATAAGGCTCTTTAAGGGTCTGGGTATGCCCTCTTTACCCTTGGATGGGCTGATGAGAAATCAGATGGGAAGACAGAGGAAGGAAAACCAACCTCCCTGCTTCCTGTGTCTCCTCATCTGTGAGATGAAGGCAAGAAAGATGCATAGAGGTCCCCACTAGGGGTCGCCTCTCCTTAGAAGGTGGCTGCTTCTGCAATCTCCATATCTAGGAACTGACTCTGAAGAGGTAATTCCAGAATGACCCAAAGAATTAGCCTCAAAGATGGGAGCTGTAGCTTTGTGCATTAACAGTAGTGAACTTTCCTGGGGCATTCTTAGGGTAAAAGCATTTGCACATTCTCAGGGTAAAAGGACATTCCCAGTCTGTTGAGTAAAACAGCTTATAGGAACACATGCAGGTCCATGATGTTTATAATTAAAAAATACTGCTCATAAAAAGGAAATAAAGAATCTACTCTGAAATGACTCACAGTGTTCAGCATCATCTGGGTGATAGAATTAGAGTGGTTTCTATCTTCTCTTTTTTTCTTTGTAATTTTTGAATTTTCTATAATATATTCTTTAGCAGATGGGTTATTTATGAAAGATCTACACCAGGACTTCTGGAATCCGAGCACCAAACATTATAGGAAGAGTGACCCTTCCCATTGTGGGGGCATTGAAGAGGGTGATTTATACAAGTCTGAGGGTCTCAACCCAGCCCTGTTCCCCTCCTGCCTTCTCGGCTAGCTGTCCCCAGTTACCAGCTGGGGCCTTAGCAGCTTCCAAGTCCTTCTTCCTGAAATCAAAGCGGCTTTTAAGAATAGACTTGGAGATGTAGCAAATCTTCAGCATAAACCCCACATTTCAAACTCGCAATTGTCCCCCAACCTGCTCCCACTAGATTGCTTCTGTGATCAACTCAGCCTTGGACCTGTACTTCCCAGAGGGCTGTGGTGTGGACATCCTTGCTGAGCTGGGGCGCTACTATGTGACCTCTGCCTTCACCGTGGCTGTAAGCATTGTCGCCAAGAAGGAGGTTCTTCTGGACCAGCCCAACAGAGAGGGTAGGTGTCAGGTGGGAAGCAGAGCCCCGTCCCCCGCTGAAGCTGGGACAGTGGCTCACTGGAAAGGGCCTGGTGTTCGGCCCAGTGGCCAGGATGGGGGAATCTGGAGAAAAGGGTGCTTGCCCTAGGGAAACTTGCAATTAAGTCCTTATTCCTGACAATTATTAAGCATCTTTTTCCATAGCTGTGTGCAGACTGAGATAAAAATGCCATTAGGAGAATAGATACTTTTTGGATAACATTTGATAGGTGAGGAATCAAAGTCAAAGGGAGTGTAAGTGCATTGCTTAAGAACTAGTAAGAGGAAAAGCCTGCATTTGACCCCTTGTCTGACACCTCTCCAAAGTAAGGCTCTTGTTCACCACTTCTTATAACTTAATAAAAATAATTAGTGACAACTTAAATTTGTTTAAGTCCTCTTTACAGATGATAGAATGTAGGCAGGGAGGGATTGAGTCACCAGCCCAAGGCACATGGCTGATAAGGGGCAGGGTTAGAACTCAAGTTTGGGCTGGACTGACTCAACTTGGATGCCAACACCATCAGCATCACTGCTCTTCCCTGCTCTTCCACATAGATCAGGTCTCCCAGAGTGAGCTCTTGGCACCCTGTGAGTGAGGGGTGTCGAGGACTCTGATTTTGGGCTTTGCCCTCTGCTCTGGGACCCTCAGGCAGGAGAGCCTGAGGACGGTGTGCTCTTCCTCAGACAAAATTCATGTGGAGGTGTGGGGTTCAGGTCAAATGTCCTGTGTATGTGCACAGGGAGAGCGTTCTTCTGGTCTCCTTTGTAGATCTGGGGGTTGTCCTTTCCGGTCCAGCCAGGGGACCTCGATTCTCATTCCAGCTCATCCACTGCCCTTTGTGGTGCTGCTGAGCAAGTGGCTTAACCTCTGGGGTCTTGAGTTTGCGTGGGCTGCTCTTCTGCCTTTGCTGGGGCATCTAGGGGCTCGGATACAGGCTGGGAAGTGTGCCCTGGGGAGGGCTGTTCTGCTGTAAGGCAGAGTCCTTGCTGAGCCTGCCATGGTGTCAACTCCCCTCCCCACCCCTCTAACATTCTGCTTGTGTTGCCCTTGATGCCTCCCCACAGAGGAAAATGGTTCTGCCCTCAAGACCATCGTGTACCACCTTGATGATGGCGTGTATGGCATCTTCAACTCTGTCCTGTTTGACAACATCTGCCCCACACCCCTCCTGCAGAAGGTGAGCTACCTCACTGGACCTGTGTGTGTGTTTCAATAGCATCTGTGGGGTTTCAATCTAATTTTTATTTTTATTTATTTTTGTAGTGCTGGGGATTGGACTCAAGGCCTCGTACACACTAGGCAAATGCTCTACCACTACATCTCCAGCCCTTTATCTAATTTTTAAAATGTAAAAGATGTTCATTGTAGAAAATAGGCAATAAGATGAAGAAGGTTATCATCCATAATTCTATCAGATAGAGATAGACTCTTTGAACATTACATTTCTTTTCATTCCTTTAAAAATGCATTGTACTTTGTTTTCATAAATGGGATCATATTGTTTTGTAACCTTTTCATTTATGGGGTGTAGCTATTAATTAATCGATGACTACATAGTATTCTAGTGGTTGGTTGTTTGATTTCCTGTTTTGAGCATTATGAGTCTATCTTGACATATATTTCTGATTACTGCTAGAAGTAAAAAAGAAACAGTTCACCTGCAATGAATTTTTCATATTACCAGGGGAACAAGATTAACAAAACATTGCTGGGCCTCCAGCAACTTTAGTGGGCATCTTTAAGAGGGGGAAGAGATTCAGACACACCATTGTATCTTTACATCTCTAGGCCTTTGTGCGGCTCCTCTTCCCATCACAGGCCTTGAAAGTCCGCTCTTCTTCTCCCTTATCCCACTGCAGGCAGGCAGGGTGAACCCCTCTGTCCCTCCCCCAGGGGCCCATGTATTTTGGGCGGCTCCTCATTCCACAGTTAAATATGTTTATGCTGGTTGTCTGAGGAAGCCTTTCTGCTGTGCTGAGGAATCCAGAGCTTTCTACTCTGACATAGCAGCATTGCCTGCATTCTTCTAGCAGCTCACATCTACTGCACTGAGAAAATACTGGGCTGGCCCAGGCAGCAGAGCAGTCAGTGGTTCTCTGGCTCCAGGCCCCTCGTCGTGCTGCGTGCTGTTCCTAACCCACTCTCCACCCTCTCCATCAGCCCCTGAGAACAGGACTGAGGTTTCCAACTGCTGTGCTGTGCTGGTGCATCTTTGCTTTGAGCAATCTCTAGCTGGGGTTTTGCATGAGGGCACTAGGATGTTGCTTACTCTGTGGTCTGTGCTATTCCTCCTCTGGGCAGGGCCTCCGTTTCCTCTTTCAGGCTACCAACCACTTACTGACCCTGGGCAGTCTGATGGTGGAGACTTGTTATAGATGAGGTGGCTCCAGTTGTGCTGGGAGTGTTGGGGACTCAGCCTGTGGATGTGTAACTTGTGAGACAGGGCCTGGGTTCCAGATGTTCAATCCTGCCAACTGAGTATAAGATTTGGTGGATCCACATTTTTCTGAACATGAAAAAGTTTTCCCACTGGAATGGATGTAAAATGGATTCTCATTGTGTCCTCATTTAGATGTCCTCATTACTAGCAAGCGTGACATCTCTGTGAATATTTATTGGCCACACAGCTCCTTTTCTTCCAGAGACTCTATAAGTTGGCTACTGCTCTTCATGGCTGAACCTCTCCACAGAGTGGTCTGGATTTACTGTCCTTGGGCCCTGGTCAACCCTAGAACCTCTTTCTTCTAGTTGCTCTTAAAATTTTTTGTTTTGCAGACAGGGTCTCACTAAGTCACTGAGCTGCCCAGGCCAGGCTTGAACTTGTGATCCTCCTGCCTCAGCCTTCTAGAGTTTTGGGATTATGGACACATGCCACCACACCCAGCTCAGAGCATGTTCTTGAAGGCCATGTCTGTGTTCCTAGCAACTCATCTTCCTCCAACTTCACACTTGACTGTCGTGGCTTCCATGGCAGCATCCCAGCTTTGTCCTCTCCTCTGCTGTTCCACCTTGTCTCTCTGGCACCCTCGCAGTGTTGACCGCCTCGGGCCTCAGTCCTTGACTCTCTTCCCTGTCTATATGTACTTCCTTGGTGAACTCTTCCACACTGAGGCTTTCAATATCTTCTTCTCCCTCCTCACTCCTAAATTTCTCTCTACCCTGGATGGCACCCTGTGCTCCTGACTTGGATAGCCACCTCCCTACTTGACATTTCTCCTGGGATCTCAGATTTAACTTGTTCAGAAATGAATTCTTGATTTCCAACCCCAAACTCCTTCTCGAAGTAAATAGCACTGTCACCAGCCAAATGTTTAAACTAAAAGTTGGCATTGCTCCTGCCTCCCCTTCCTCCTGCCCATATGGAGTGCATGGGCAGTTCTTGAGTCTTGTTCCAATGTACATTTTGAGTTCATCACACTGTTTCTCTGCCACAGTCGCCTCCTGCCTGAGCTATTGCAGCAATCACTAACTGCTCTTCTAGTCCCTACTTACCATCCATTCTCCACACTGCAGCTTTTAAAACACCCAAAGATTATGTCCCTTCTCTGCTTAAAACCTTCTATAACTTCTCATTGTTCTCAAATAAAATCCAGACTTTTCACCACAGCCAGTGAGGCTCCTGTCCATCCTTCTGTCCACCTCTCCTCACTCATCTGCTCCATCTCCACCGTTCTGTTCTGGATCACCTGAGCTCAAAATTTCTGATCTCAGGACCTTTGCATTTGCTCTGTTCAGAATGCTCTTCATTCACTCCTTAGTTTCTTCCTACATGTCTCACCTCAGATGTCACCTATTCAGGAGGCAACTTCCTGACCACTCTCTTTAAAGTGGCTCACATCCTACCACTGGATAATTCTGCCACCATTCTGTTTATTCTTTATAACATGTTACCATCTGTAATTATCTTGGTTTTTTTTTGGTACTGGGGATTGAACTCGGGACCTTGTGCTTTTGAGGCAGGTGGAGGCACCATTGAGCTAAATCCCTGGCCCCTTGTTTTGTCTTCTCAAAAGTCTGTCTTCTCCACTAGCATGCAGGCTTTATGCAGGAAGCTACTTTGTTCAATTTGTTCCCCCTGAATTCCTAATACCTGGCACAGTGCTAGGCAAATAATAGTGCTTAAATATTTGTTGAATGAATTATGAATGAGTGAATTATCTACTGTACTGTGAGACCCTTGAGGGCAGAAACTATTCACACATGCTTTCTCAGCATAGAATGTGACACACGATAGGTGCTTAGTATACATTGGAATTGAAGAGGTTTTTTGTTTGTGTTTAAGATGGGGGTCTCACTACATTGCCCAAGCTGGTCTTGAGCTCCTGGCCTTAAAAGTGATCCTCCTGCCTCAGCTTCCTGAGTAGCTAGGACTACAGGTTCATGCTACCATACCTGGTAGAACTGAATAGATTTTAGAAATTTATGTAAGCAACTTAAAATTTAAAGGAACTTTTAAGAAAGAAAAAGCAAAAACAAGCCAAAAAAAAATTGGAATCCTGTGCCCTAATGGAACTCATGTTACCTCTCCTTTCAACATTCCCATACGGTGCTGTGATTGCAAACTCCACGTATATATTGGTGCCTGCTGAAGTCATTGTGCAGGTGTTGTATTAAGCATTTCACATAGCATTATTCTTAATTTTATAATAATTCTTCAAGGTAGATATTATCAGTCCTGTTTTACAGTGAGAAAACTGAAATTAGAGAGGTGAAGTAGCTTGCCTTGCTCAAAGTCATGTACTTAATAAGGGGAAATGCTATTAACTGGAGACTGTGAGCCCTGGGGGTAGGGTTCATGTCTTATTCATCTTTGATTATCTGTCTGGTGCCAGAGGAAAAGCTCTCAACTACTTTCCTATAAAGTTACTACCTCTCTATAAAATGTGGTGTCACTGGACATTTCAGCATTGCTAAATTTTGTTATCCTTACTCATCCTCCCCTGCCTAGCATGCTCTTTGCTTATCTCTCTGCATGGCTGGCTCATTTTACTTGCTTAAAGTATAATTACTTTTTTTTTTTTGGTACCGGGGATGGAACTCGGGACCTTGCACCTGTGAGGCAGGTGGCAGAACCACTGAGCTAAATCCCTGGCCCCAGTATAATTACTTTTACAAACTATTTTCTTATGATGAATCCTTGGGAATTAGATTACCAGGTAAAATGATACGAACATTTCTAGGCCTCTAGATGTGTATTGCCAGATTACTTTCCCATAATCTTGGACTATCTGTACTGTCACCACTTGTGGCCATTTCTCAGTAAGCTCACAAGCACTGAGCACTACATGTGACCCCTGCTTGTTGGCTCATTTATCAGAAATGGCGCACCTCAGGATTTCTTTCATTTCTATGTGTTTGACAAGTAGAAATCTTTACTTTTTTTTTTTTTTTTGGTACTGGGGATTGAATTCAGGACCTTGTGCTTGCAAGGCAGGCGGCAGAACCGCTGAGCTAAATCCCCAGCCCAACAAGTAGAAATCTTTATTTTTTTCCTTTGATGTCAATGCCATTTTACATACTCTGTTTACCTAATCTGGGAGGTCTTGAAGGTTTTTCTTACAAATAGAGGTGAACTTGCATATGCATGTGTGTGTATTTAAAGTAACAGTTGATACAATTCTTTTCAATCTGTTGATTTATAGTTTTATGATTATTTTTTCACCAAGTTTCAGCACAATCTCATGTATCTTAACTTAGTGTGCTATAATAGTATGAAAATTTATCTCTAACTTTTGTGCTCTGCAAGTTGTAAATCATGTCTATTTTGTATATGCCTTTTCTCTTACAGAACTAGAATATTTATTGGAGAAAGTTTAGCATAAATGATAAAATAATTCACAAATCCCACAACTCATAGATGACTTTTTAAAATTTACTTTAATTCCTTCTTGTTCTAAGTGTCTTGGTGTACATTTTTGTGTGTGTGTGTGTGTGTGTGTGTGTGTGGTACTGGGGATTGAACTCAGGACCTTGTGCTTGCAAGGCAGGCACAGTGCCACTGAGCTAAATCCCTGGCCCTGTACACTGTTTTTAACTTAAAAAACAAACCCTGAGGGCTGGGGATTTAACTCAGTGGCCCCAAGCCTGTCTCACAAGCACAAGGTCCTGAGTTTGATCCCCGGTACCAAGAAAACAAAACAAAAACAAACAAACCATGAACATATGGTTTTATTTAAATATTGGCATGTTAGGTAGACTTTTATATATAAACATTTAAAATGTTCATTGAGTTATCTAAACTGATATGTACTTAGGATGTAAAGATAATTAATTCAACAAATGTATATCAGCACTTCAGACATGCTGAGTACAGCTGGATATGGGGGTGGGGAGACCCTGAGGGACAATTCTGTGGGAATTTTATGAGAATCTTGGGGTAATGATATATTTGGCTTTGTAAGGAAGTGCCAAAATGTCTTCCAAAGTGGCTGTATCATTCTGCATCCCAGCAGCAATGAATGGAAGTTCCTTTATGTTCTCACTAGCATTTGGTGTTGTCAGTATTCAGGATTTTGGCTCTTCTAATAGATGTCAAGGGGTATTTGTTGTTTCAATTTGCATTTCCTTGGTGATATATGGTGTAGGGAATCTCCACAAGCCCCTTTGCTATCTGTATATCTTCTTTGGTGAGGTGTCTGTTAAGGTCTTTAGACTATTCTGCAATTTGGTTGTTTTCTCAATGTTGAGTATTAAGAACTTTGGGCAACAACAGTCTCTCTCTTTTTTTTTGTACTGAGGATCAAACTCCAGTCCTTGTGCTTGTGCAGCAGGTGGCGAAACCACTGAGCTAAATCCCCGGCCCTGGGCAACGGTCTCTTGTAGGTGTGTCCTTTGCAATTGTGTGTTATTTTCTCCCAGTCTGTAGCTTCTCTTCTCATTCTCTTGACTTTTTTTTTTGGGTACCGGGGATTGAACTCAGAACCTTGCGCTTGTGAGGCAGGCATGGCACCACTGAGGTAAATCCCTAGCCCAACAGTTTTTTTTATGAGGTAGGGTCTGACTGTGTTGCTCATGCTGGCCTCCAGCTTACAATTGTCCCCAACAGCCTCCAGAGTAGCTGGGATTACAGGTGCATGCCACTACCCAGCTGTAGCATTTTATCTTTTTTTTTGGTGTGGTACCAGAGATCGAACTCAGGACCTTGAACTTGTGAGGCAGGTGCAGTGTGCCACTGAGCTAAATCCGTGGCCCAGCATTTTATCTTTTAACATGCTACATTTAAAAAAATTTTAAAAAACCTTTTTGAGAGTGGGTCTTTCTATGTTGTCCAGGGTGCTCTAAAACTCTCAAGCTCAAGTGATCCTCCTGCCTCAACCTCCCATGGAGCTGGGACTATAGGTGTGCACCATTGTGCTTGGCTCATACTATATAACTTATTTGTTTTGTTTGCCATCACCCTGCTAGACTGAAAATTTCATGAGGACAAAGATTGTTGCCTATTTTGTTCATTAATGTGTCCCAAGCACATAAAACAGTAACTATTCAAATATGTGTCAAATTATAGCCTAATGATGAAAGGATGATAGGATGCCCTCACGAAAAGCTACAGATTTCTCAAAGGACACCCTTAGTGTAAAAGTCAGCTAGGAAAAACACCCTGCTCCACAGAGGACAGCAAGAAAAAACTTGTTTGTTTCAATTTTGGTAGTGGTTGGAAGACAGCAAAGATTTGAGAATTTGAAACTATAGGCTGCCATCTGGCTCACATTTACACTAATTTTGTGCTCTAAAAAACCTCAAGCCTAGAATTGATTGTATGTGGCAGAAGGAAACACAAATTCTCTCTGGAGGAGGAATCTTCAACCTAGGTAGACTTTTAACAATTCTTACAGGTAAGGTTTCACAGAACATGAGTTGGGAGCCAAAAATCACAAAACACAAGCAAGTTACCATGAGGAGGGAACTAGTGGAAGCAATGGACAGCAGAATCAGACCTGAAGTTATTTCATATATTGGAATTACCAGGTGCTAAACATAAAACAAAGCAATTTTTTTTTTGTAGTCCAGGCTGGCCTTGAACTTGGTATGTAGCCCATGATGGCCTTGAATTCATGATCTTCCTGCCAAAGCCTCCCAAGTGCTGGGATTACAGACATGTGCCACCACATCTGGCCAAAACAAACAAACAAAATTCTATAATGTGTAAAGAAATAAGAGATTGAAAATATGATCAAAGAATGAGTGAATGTTGGCTCAATGATAGAGCACATGCTTAATAAACACAAGATAGGCAGCATGTTAGAAACAAAGAGCACGGGGAGATAATGTTGAAAACATCATAGAAATATAGCACAAAGAAACAAAAAGGAATAAAATAAGAAAGGCTAAAAAAGTAGTGCATACAGTGAGAAGACAGAATATCCAGTCCTAGTTTCAGGAAGAGATTGTATCAAGATATGGAAACCATGGGCTGGGGATTTAGCTTAGTGGTGCCACGCATGCCTCAGAAGTGCAAGGTCCTGAGTTCGACCCCCAGTGCTGCAAAAAAAAAAAAAAAGATATAGAAACCATACCAGTAATTTATTTGAATAGGAACATTTTAATATAAGGAATTATTATCTTTGAGGGTAGCTAATTACTAAATGGAGCAAAACCAGCTACCACTCCTGGTCCTGGGAGAGGGAACAAGGATCTAGAAACTTAAGAGAATACCTCCTCTCGTCTCTGGCTAGTGTGGGTTCTTAGCCACATGTAAGATGGAAATCAGATGGGCTGATTTTTGAGCCTGTTGATGACCATCACCATTGTTTATCCTTTCCTTCAGGGTTCTCTGAAGAGGAGAGTTGCCATATGTGCTTCTGAGATGTTACTACTTGCTGGGGGGTTCTTGCTGAATTCATATATAAAGTATGAATTGGCAAAGGATAGTTCTTATAGTTTTAACAGCCTTGAGCTTTTAAGTCAAGTAGGTATCAGCTCTGTTAATGTTAGTGGCTCTCCCCCTTTGCTGCTCAGAGCAAGCAGCTATGGGAAGGTCTTGGGAACTCTTCTGGCTGCCAGAGATGGTGGCTCCCAGCAATTCTTCACTGCTCTCCATTGTTCTCTGGCTGCCAACTGTCTTCAGTGTTATCACCCCAGGCTGCTGACAGCTCTTGGCACACTTGCTCTCTGTGTTACCAGCTCAGCAGGCACTACCTGAGACAGACATCACAAATGGGCAGGGATGTCATAAGAGGAGGCTTTTAAAAGGGCTTATGCTGCACAGATTGACCCAGACTGACCTGCAGGATGATGCTTACAGAGGGTGGCCATGGGGAGGAATGGCACCTCTTGAGGACCTGACTGAGGAGGGCTGCAGAGTGGCAGAGTCAATTGTGATGGGTCTGTGACTGAAGCCTGCTGCAACCAAAGCAAGTATCTCCCTGGGCAGCCAGGAGGGGCTGATGCAACTGTGACCCAGCCCTTTAAGATGCCTGGGGTAGCCACTGAATTACTTTTATTACTTTTTTTGGGAGCATCAGGCCTCTCTCCTCGCTTATTCTCTTCAATGCCATATCATAACCTTTGAAGAGAGCTTGTAGTATCATAAAAACATGCAGTCTGCCACTGGCAAAGACACTCCTCAGGTGCCCAATCATAGTGCAGGAGAGACTTGCTGAAAGACGCAGGCAAAGGCTACCTGTGAAAGCCACTGAGGTGAATGCTACTGGACCCTTGCCTGCTTAGTCACAGAAAACAGCAAGGTGAAAGAGGGAAGTACCTTCTTCCTGATCTGTCCTGCTTGTCCCCTAGTCACCTCTCTTGACATAGCCTCTCACTAAGCTAGCTGAAGAAAAGAAGAAATGTTTAGAGTCCAGCTCTAGTGTCACAAAGCAGGTCAGAGAATTTGAATTGTAGATCTGTATTTTCTATATTATGATGAAGGCAGTAGCTGACTCTGCTCATGTGGACCCTTCCTTCCATTTTAGAAACAAATTATCTGACTATTGCAAAGGAGTCTTTGAATATGCCCATGGATTTGGTTAGCTAAGGTTTCATGTCGGATTTTTGCCTGTATGCTTACAAATGAAATTTTGACCATAGGTTTTTCTGTTTTTCTCTGTTTGTGTGTTGTCCTTGTTCATCTCATTTTCTTCTTTTTAAAATGTTTTTGTACACTCTATGTCATATGGGAAATAGTATTTTTAAGTAGATGGGGATTAGGTAGGGGCCCATCAGGACTACATACTTTTATAAATGTTTGCCTTTGTTGTTTTTGTGGTTATGCTCCTGTATTAGGCCTCTAAGAGGAAGGCAGCTGGGTGTGGGATGGCTCAGAGATCTGCTACTAACTCCTTCCAGAACCGGGGGCAGGTCACCCCCTCTCTGAGTTTGCTCATCTATAAAAAGGGGATTGCACTTGTGGCATCTACCTCACCAATGCGATGTGAAGCTGTGGCATGCTTTGTAAATGAGGAACCCTTTGCTCTATCACAGAGGTGACCCAGGCTAGAAGAGTGGACATCTTGGAATTTTACAGATGCTTTTCTATTTGTATTGTTATCAGACTTGTAAACAGGGCCGAGAGGCACAGTCTCATTGCTATGTGCTTCTTATATTTATGTTGAAGGCTTCTTTTATTTTGTTGTTGCTGTTTTTGGTACCAGGGCTCGAACTTTGGGCTTTTTGCTTGCAAGGCAGGCGGCAGAACCACTGAGCTAAATTCCCGGGCCAGAAGGCTTCTTTTTAAAAATGACTTTAAATAGTAAAAGGGTAGTTTACATTATCTCCTGTGAAGTTTTGAAATCTTTTTTCCCACCTACATTTTATTTGCACCACTAATAGGAAGTGAGAGAATGCTAATTTATAACAACCCGAGTTGCCTTTTCTCTTTATTGTGGAAGAACCTTTAAAACCTATTTGCTCAAAGATCTTTGTGGATGTGTTTATAGACCATTTCCCCCCCCCTCCCCAAAAAGCTTTAAACATTAATGATTTTTAATGATTGGGGCTAAGGGAAATAATTTAGAGCAGCTGAGATTAATTTTACTCATTAACAAAAAGCTTGTAAACAAGAATATTGAGTCAAATGAACAAGAATATATTTATTTGTCTCCTCTTCCTAGAACACAAGCTTTCCAAGCACAGAAACTTTGTTTTCGTGCTCACTGTGCATCCCCAGCTCTTAAATCAGACCTGGCACATAGTAGGTGCTCAACAAGTACTTGTTAAATGAATGGATTACGAATATAGGGTAGTTCATTTTCTTGATATTCACAAAGTCTGCATTTTTAATTTTTGGGTTTTTTGGTACTGGGGATTGAACTTGGGACCTTGCGCTTGCGAGGCAGGCAGCGGAACCACTGAGATAAATCCCTGGCCCTGTATTTTTTATTAATGGGATTCATAGCTTATTAATAACTGTTAAATACATGAACATCACTTCTGTGTATGGAGACAAAGTTTTGTGTTTTTTTGGTACCAGGGGAGACTTAAGGTTTTTCTTTCTCATTTTCCTCATTCCTGCCCCTGGCTAAGGTCTTCACTTGCTTCCTTCTAGTGGCTTCTATTTATATCCCTTTTTGATTTCTCATTCTCTCCTCTCTCTACCCTCTATCTATCTATTCCTCTCTCTCTCTCTCTCTCTCTCTCTCTCTATATATATATATATATATATTCCTTCCATCCAGCTATTTACTTAAAAATATTACAGAAAGCACCTACTGTATGCCAGGCTGGAAGAGACAGAGATGACTGGGCTAACACCATCTCTGGGCACATGGAATTTATCATCTGTCAGGGAAGACAGGCATGAGCAGATACTCCACAAACAACTATGCACTTGCAAATCATAGCAAATGCTGTGAAGGCAAGGCTCGGGGAGTATGGAGCTTTAGGAAAGGCTTCCTGGAGGCTGTTTCTTGTGGGACCTAAAGGACAAACAGGAGCTGGCAGATTTGGAGCCTCAGAAAACAGCAAGGGTGAAGGCGGGGGAGGCGAAGGGAAGCTGGGTTTACTGGGAAGCCCAGAGAAACAGGAGTAACTGGAACTCGTGGAGTGCAGTGGAAGGTGGGGTAAGGGCCTCGAGGGCACAATCAGGATCTGCACACACCTGTTCCTAAGTTGTGACTCCTCCTCTAGGGCCTGGCAGAGCCCTATGCTGTGACAGACTGCACTGCTATACTGGTTGCCTGCAGATGGTCTGTGTTTAGATTTCTTTTCTGGATTTGGGTCTTTTAAGAAAAAAAATTTAAAATTCATCAGTAGCTGTGCCTTTGAGCAAATCCTTAACCTCTAAGAGCCTGTTTCCCTAAAAAGACAGTGATTGTGTCTATCCTGGGATGTGTTCTGTGACGTCTTCCCAGTCACCCCATGATTTTCTGTTGGAGGCCTGTCTTTCCTCACAGACCTGAGGGAGGCTGGGCCTAACATATCTGTGTCCTGGCTCCTGCCACTGGGCCTGGCAAGGAATAAGAGGATCTGGGAGGCATTCACAGAAGGGCAAGCCCTAGGACAGGCCTGGAACACAGTCTGGAATTGAGGCTGGGAGAAGGGCTGCAGAGGTAAGGGCACAGAACAGATGTGGTAATAGAAACAGCAGTAACAATAGTACTAACTAAATTGGACCGTTGTCATGTGCCAGATATTGTTTTAAATGTTCGACATATACTCACTTATCCTTTTAGTAGCTTTCCAAAGTAGGTACTATTTATTATCCCCATCTTATAGATGAGCAAACTGAGGCACAGATTAATTGCCCAAGGTCACACGGCTAGAAAGTGTTAGAAACTGGACTTGAGACCAGGTATTGTGGCTTCCGAGTGTAAGAGGCAATGAATGCAGAGAAGTGGGGAGGGTATCAAATGCTAGATGATGAGGGCCATCTGGTCTTTATCCCGTCAGTCACAGGAGCCATGGGAGGCTTGTAAGGGAGGAAGTGCTGAAGCTGTGGTATGCCCAGGAGGCCTGATGGGGCTATGTCTCTCTCCTACAGAAACCACCCACGGAGCAGCCCCTGTACAGCAGCAGCCTGTGGGGCCCCGCTGCTGATGGCCGTGACTGTGTGGCTGAGGGTCTGTGGCTGCCGCAACTACACATAGGGGACTGGCTGGTCTTTGAGAACATGGGAGCTTACACCGTGGGCACAGGCTCCCTCCTCGGGGGGACCCAGACCTGCCACATCACCTACGCCATGTCCCGGGTAGCCTGGTAAGGGGGCCCTGCTGCAAAATGGGGCACGGGGAGGCAAGCAAGGCTGAAGCAACAAGGGAAACCGGTGATCTGAGACCCCCTTCTATGTAATCCGACTTGGCAAGGAGCTCCTACTGTTATGTGAGGCCTATATACCACCTGCCTGGGGCCACAGAGCGGGCTGGGCTTCTCCGAGGAGACTGCATGCAGCATCAGGAGATGCAGATTTGCAGGCAGGCACTTGGGGTGGCACTGTGCTGGGTGGGAGCACAAGCCCTCCCTGAGGACTAGTCCTGCTCCCTGGGAAGATGTGAGGCAGCAGGCAGACGCAAGGAGGGTGGGCAGGGCCAAGTGTGGTATATCTGAGGCATTCATAGAGGTTGGCCTGACTGGAGGGGAAGACAGGGGAGAGAGCTGGGTTCAACCTTAGTGCTGGCACCACTAGGGATGTGGTCACGGGCAAGCCTCTCCTCTCTGAGCCTCAGTTTCTTCATCAGTAAAATGAGGATGGGAATGGCTCCCTCACAGGGCTTTAGATGATGGATGGGAAGTGCCTGGCAGGATGTCTGACTCACTGGAAGTGCTCAATAAATGTGGGTTCCTTTTTCCTGTTGGGAAATGGGGACCACAGGGGAAGCCAGCAGAGGGGACAAGGGTCAGCGGGTGTTCCTTGACCTTGACTGGGCTTAGGTGAGACTCTTGTGCCTAATGGGGCCAGGACCACAGGTACAGGGGCCAAAGAAACTCCCTGTTGTCCCCAAGTTGGCTGCCTTTAGGACCCCTCTCTCACCCTAGGGAAGCTCTGCGGGGGCAGCTGCTGCCTGTGGAACAAGACGAGGATGCTGAGGGTGTGTGCAAGCCTCTGTCCTGCGGCTGGGAGATCACAGACACTTTATGCGTGGGCCCTGTCTTCACCCCAGCAAGCATCATGTGAGCAGGCTCCATTCCCCCTGGACAACCCCAGTGGGGCTGTGGAGATGCCTCTGGGAGAGGTGGGGAAGGTGGCAAGCCAGGCACTCTCTGTCCAGGACTCTGGTGCTCACTCTGCTGCCCCCACGTTCCACCTGTAGTGTTTGTTCCTGCCCTGTACATAGGACTGGTCTTATACCCGCTGTAGTTCAAGTATGCAACATAAATCCTGTCCCTTCCAGCCGTGTCTGCCTTCTCTGCGGCGCAAGGAACCTGGTCAGGCAGGTTTTGCGGTATCCTCAGAGTCTCTTATCTTTCTTTTTTGTAAATATGAAAATAGATATTTAGGGTTTCTAATATTCTAGTGGAATCCAGCAGTTCAACTGACAAAGTGGCCAGAGTTAGACAAGGAGACTTCCCCACTTCACAATGAGCCCATGCACCTGAGCCCGCTGCAGTGTGGGCACCACCTACTCACACATTGTTTGGCTCGCCTCTGTGCTCCTCACAGGCTTCTGAGACTGGAAGACTGGAGTCACGAGAAAGGGTGAGCTGTCAGGGGGTGAGGTGTGGGATCAGAGCGGCCTCTTTTCAGGAGCTCACGACTGGCCAGTGGCCTCTGCGTGAACCCAACACCCAGCCTAAGGCCTGGCCCAGTGTAGGGACAGCTAAGCAATTGATAGAGCTTTGGAAACTCATACTGGAGAGAGAGAGCAAAGGGATGGATGTCTTACAGTGCTAGGGATTGAGCCAGGGGCTTCTAAAGAGAAGGCAAGTGCTCTAGCACTGAGCTACATCCCCCACTCCATTTTTCCCCATGGGAGGTTCTGAGCAGACTCTATATCCTTTCCTTGCAGGCAGGCAAGCAGTAAGAGTACTGCTAACACGTTGTGGTGGGTTTTGCTTCTTTAGGCAGTCACTGTTAGAACAAGGCTGGCCACAGAACACTGCTGTCCAATGCCAATAGCCTCGGTATCCCCTCAGACTGGCAGCTTTTGCTAGGACGAGGGCTCCCTCACACTGCCAGAGCCCCAAGCTCTGCACCCATGCTGCATAAGCAGTCTAGCAAAGGAGTTCAGAATTTTAGATTTCCCCAGATGCTGGAGGGGACCAAATTTTTTTTTCTTAAATTACAAAAATGGAGATACAATTCACATGCCATAAAATTCAGCCTTTTAAAGTGTGGAAGTGAGTGGTTTTCAGAGTATTAGCAGGGTTGTACAGCTATCACCACTGTCAGTATGTTCTAGAACATACTAATTACTCCCAACAGAAGCCCCCCGACCATTGGCAGTCACTCTCCAAGTGCCCTTCCCCCCAGCCCCCGGCAACTCTAATCTACTTTCCATCTCTGGGTTTGCCTGTTCTGGATGTTTACTGCCATGGTTTTTGTATCTTCACTTTTTCTTTTTTTGACACAGGGTCTCATTATGTAGTTCAGGCTGACCTTGAACTCACTGTGTAGCCCAGGCCAGCCTTGAACTCATGGCAATCCTCCCACTTCAGCATCCTGAGTGCTGGGCTCACAGGCGTGCACTACAATGCCCAGCTTCACTTTAGATTTTCTTAGGATAAGCCTGGGTATCCTGCTTTAGCATCCTAGGCAGTCCTAGGCCTGCACCTGGCTTTGAGATAACCAGTTAGGCCATGTGCCATGTGTCTGGAGTGAACTAGGTACTTTTCAAAAGCAAGGGCATTGCCCTTTTTGAGACTGAGTTTACTTTCTGTACTTTGACAAGGAGTAGGCTGAAAGCTCAGGACATCAAGAGACTCAGAAAGCAATCACTAAGGTCATTCCCTTGTCCCTCTGATACCACCCCAAGCTCTGCTTTACAGATATTCCCACATTGGTCTCAGCCCTCTGTGAGACTATTACTGAGCCCTCTTTCACTTCTGATATCCAAGCAGATCTGGACCTACTCACACTTCTTTTTCTTTTTTCTTTTTTTTGTATTAAATTCTTTTATTGGTACATTGTAGGTATACAACACAATTACATTTCTCATTGGGAATTGTACCTTTATATAATGCATCTTGGTTCTTATTTTTTCCCCATTCCTAGCCCTCCCTTCACGCCCTCCACCCTTCCCTATTTACAAAGACTTTATTTCCATTTTTTCCATTTCTCATCATGTTTTCCTTTCCCTTCTTTCCTTTCCCCTGCCCCTCACACTACTCCTACCCCTTTGGACCTTTTCTTCCTATTTTACATTATCGATTATTCATTCTAATAATTGGTACATTTTAGGTATACAATATAATGACATTCATCATTGGAAATTTGCATCTTTACATAGTCTCTCTTGGTTCTTGTTTTTCACCTTTGCCCAGCCCTCCCTTCAACCTCTCCAGCCCTCCCTATTTACAAAGATTTTGTTCCTATTTTTCCATTTTCTCATATTAATCCCATTCCCTTCTATCCTTTCCCTTAGCCCTCCCACTTCCTTCCCCTTTGCCCCTTTTCTTCCTATTTCACATGACCTATTATACATTTAGTCCTTATTTACACTTTCAGTTTCTCACACCAGAGAAACTATTCGGTATTTACACATCTGTGTCCTATTTATTTCACTTAAGAGTATTGCCTCAATGTGCATCCACTTAGCTATAAATGTCTCTAATTTCTCATTTTTTATGGCTGATTAGTACTCCATTTTAGAAAAAAACCACATTTTCTTTATCCAGTCTCCAGTTGATGGGCATTTGGGCTGTTTCCAAGTTTTAGCTGTTACAAACTGCGCTGCTATGAACATGGGTGCACATATATCACTGTGGTATGATTCTTTTAATTGTTTGGGGAAGATCCCCAGCACACACTTCTTTTTCTTGAGAGGAAGGAAGGCAAATACAATTTTTCCCTCTGGAGTTAACATCTGGTATCAAAGGGAGCAGGAGCCCTGGGGCAGGAAATGTGGCTGGGTATGGTGAAGTGCAGGTGTAACTTACTACCTTGCTGAAGGCAGGTCCTCTGGGGAGGGCCCTGTGTTTGGAGTGACGGTGGCGGGCACAGAGCTTGAACACGTATCTCTCTTACTGGAGCCTTACTGGTGTTTCGTGTTCCCTTTGCTGTGAGAATGGAATGTACTTTTCTGAGAAAGATACAGTATATACAGAACCTTGATGTGACTCACTTGAGAATAATCAATAATAGTCATTTCTTTTCAGTTATTTGTTTATTTCCATCTTTTTCTGAAGAGAAGGAAGAAAAGAGAATGAAATGTGGAGAATGGTAAGGGGCTGGGGGCTTGTGTGTGGCAAGCTGAGAAGTCTCCAGGAGTCCTGGCTACACAGAGGTTTGCTCCTTTGGAGCTCCTCCCTAAGATGTCCATCAGCAGTGACCTTCACAGCTCCATCCTGCCTGGGAACCTCACCGAGGGACTTCCTCCTCCCCACACCCACCTGCACTCTGTGAAAGTCCTGGGCTCATGCTTGCTCACTCTGGGGCTTCAACAGACCGGCTACTGCTCCAGATGAACTTCTACTCGCTCCCTCTCAGTGATAGTTCCCCTTCTTCTTCCTCTCCACCCTCACTCAGCAGCAAGAAACTGTCACTCCAGTCTCTATTTCATCAGTGACACTGAAAGTCCTTTCCCAAATACCTCAGACTCTTAGTCTTCCCTCTCTCACTGGTTCTGGCCACACCAGCCTCCTCTCTGTTTCTCACTCCACTTCTGGGTCTGCACTTACTGTCCCTTTTTTTCCAGAACGATCTTCTCTGTTGTGGGGCTCACTTAATTCAGGTTCTGCTCAAATGTTTTCTTTACCTGAAGCCTTCCTGGATTGCCCTTTAGAAAACAATACTTCCCAGTCTTTTCCCCCTTAACTGGTTTTCCTTTTCTTCACAGCCCCTATTAGCATTCAACATACTCCATGGCACGTTTTTCTGTGTATCATCTGTCAGTCCTCTAGCATGTGACCTCCTTGGCAGCAAAAACCTTATTTTTCACTGCTGTGTCCTCATCACCCAGAACAGACCAGGTGCTCAAAAGTATATGTCAAATAATAAATAAACATAGGTCTTAACCTGTCTGAATCTAACTCATTTGTGAAATGTGCCTGTGAAATAATATTTCTCTTGGAGGGTTATTGTGAGGATTAAATAAGAATATGGGTATAAAATACTGAGCCCAGGGCCTAGAATATCACTAGGTGCTCAATAAATGACAGTACAAAGTAATTCCTTTGGTACTTATTGAGCACTTTCTGTGGTAGACACCGGTGAGGGAGAGATGAATTGCCGTGAGTCCTCAAGGACTTCACAGTTCTAGTCTGTGTTACCCTGAAAACTAACTCAGGGTACACTTGGGAAAAATCAGACTTGACAAACTTAGCCCAAATCCCAGGAAAACCTATGGGTATGTAAGATGCTTCAACAGCTCTTTCTAGGTGACCTTGGGGTAGGATCGCCAGATAAAAAGCAGGACACTAAGTTAATGGGGGATGTTTTTTCTTTTAGTGCCCGTATGTCCCATGTAATATTTGGGTTATTCTTACACTAAACCTTACTCACTAAGCGTGATGGCCCATGCTTGCAATCTCCACACTCGGGGGGGGGGGGCTGAGGCAGGAGGATCACCATAAGTTCAAGGCCAAACTGAACAACATAGCGAGGCCCTGTCTCAAAAAACAAAATAGTACTCGTTATTTTAAATTCAACTTTGAAGTGGACGTTCTGCATTTTATTTGCAAAGTCTGGCAACCCTAAATTGGCAAGTTCCTGTACGCTGATAGCCCTTTGGGTTTCCTTTTACCCATCCGTGCAACTTGCCTCGGGAAGTCCTCAGGCGGAGCGCCTCCCCACCCCAGGGGTCCTCCGCTCAGAGTTGCGTGGGAAACGCGCTGGTCTCTACTTTCTCGCTGAGTGAATATAAGAAACCCCTTCTCAGGCCCTTCCGGGTGGTAAATGACGCTCGGAATTACTGGCTCCTTGAACTACGACGGCGAGATTCTCAGCAGTCACAACCCCTACGTCAGGCCTCCAAAGCATGGATTTCCGGTTGCAGGACACTACTTTCGCATCCAAGAACCTCCCAGGATTCGCGCCGCTGCCTCTCCCCCGATTGTGTCCTCTGCCGGCCTGGAGGAGGAACCGACTTTACCAAACTGGAAAAAAACCCTCACAGGAATCCATTGGTTGAAAGATTGAGAGATGTAGCTCCGCCCCCAACCTCTACCAATGGAAAACCGAATCTTCACCCGGGGCGGGGTTTCCCCCGGTGAAAAGGTCATCCGGGACCGGCAGCCGGGGAACGGGGCTACTGGGTTTCTGTCGGGTTTGAAAGGTTGAGGATAGTACCGGAAGAGGGCTTCTGGCTCATGAGCTACTTCCGCTTCCACTTAGAAAGCAGGCGGCTCCTAGAATAGGAAAGTGGAGCGGATCTAAGGAGCCTTGTCTTTGGTGTTCTCAACCATTCTGTACTCAAGGGAAGACCCTGAGTTCAGGCAGAAAATCGGGGCGGGGGGTGGGGTGGGTTGAACGAATTCTTGATTTCTGGGGCAAGACGTGTGTTACTTAAAAAATAAAATTGTCAGGGGCCGGGGATTTAGCTCGGTGGTTTCGCTGCCTGCTGCGCAAGCACAAGCACAAAGACCTGAGTTCGATCCCCAGTACCAAAAAAATAAATAAAAAAAAATAAGATTGTCTACTGTGCCCCCGCATCATGCCCTTCTCTCGCATTATTGGATTTTAGCTACACAACGCTGTGGAGTGAATTTTATGACACGGAGTACAATCCCTCATTGCCTGTTTTGGGATACTGGTTCTGCTGTTATTTAAGTTACTCTCTCTGGCACACCATGTCTGTAAAATGGGATAACTTATATCGTTGTTGTAGGATTAAATAAACATGTATCAAATACCTGGCACATGGTAAACATCGGTAACCACCTGAATTACTTCCATTACAAATTAAGAAATTGAGGCTTAGATATGAAGTGAATTGCCTGGAACAGAGAGTAACTAGTGGAGCAGGTTGGAAAGCATCTTTGCTTAACTGAGGGACCTCAGTCGCTAAACCCACCCAGCCCCTCTTTCTGGGATTAGAGGAAGCCTGTGATGACCATAAATGCCTTGATAGCAGCATATATATTTATTTAGTAGCACCCTAACAAACTGGCCGCTCTCTGAGCATTTTTTTTTTTTTTTTTTTGGTACTGGGGATCGGACTCCGGTCCTTGTGCTTGCGCAGCAGGCGGCGAAATCACTGAGCTAAATCCCCGGCCCTCTCTGAGCATTTTAATAAAGCTAATGAAGGGTATGTTCTATAATTTGTCCCCCAGACTAGGTTTCTGGAATTATCAGAATGGATGGATCCAAGATTCATCTGCTAAATCCCACTGATAAAAAACCAGTAGATTTTTTTGAGACTGGCTCACTATTCAGTTCAGGTAGCCCTCGAACTCACTATGTAGCACAAACTGGCCTCAAACTGGCAGCAATCCTCCTACCTCAGCCTCCTAAGTGTTGGGATTATAAGTATGTGCCACCATGGCCAGCTGAAATAAATTTTCAGACAAGTTAAATTTGAGCTCCAGTGAGATATCCAAATAGAAATAATTGTGATATGGTGTGTTAAGTGCTGTGTTCCAGGAAAGCACTCAGCACCTAGGGAAATCGGATTAGGAATAGGGATAGCTACCTGCTCTGGTTAGGGTGGACTTGGCAGAAGCAGTGTGTTTTGGTGGATTAATAGGAGTTTGGCTAGAGTAGGAAAGTCTGGGGAGACTGAGGAGAGTATTCTAGACCAGGATAATGATGTACACAAGAGAAGAGAGTCCTTTCTCAGGAATTGGAGTATAAAATCAAAGATAAGAATGGAACAGAAATCAGGGGCATATTATGAAAGGTTATGTCATCAGCAAAGGTTATGTGAGCAAGGGAGAGAGGAGGCCAGCTTTGCACTTTAGATGGTGCACTAGGAGACAACGAAGAGAGTGTGGTAGGTGGTCTTTCAGAAGTCCACAGTGATCCCCCACCCCAGTATCTTCTTGGTGCAATTCCTTCCCCCCAGTATGGATTGGGTTTATTGATGCCATTCTAATGAATAGAAATAAGTTAGAAATAAAGACTTGTCATTTTTGAGAGTAGATTATAGAAGACTGGCTTCTGTCTCAGGAGCTTTCTCTTTCTCTTAGCAAAGGTGTCAGCCATGTTGTGAGCTTCCCCGTGGGTAGATTGGCCTCTGTGTTCAGGAACTGACAACTCTGACCAAGGACCAGACTTGAAGCCTTTTAATAGCTACAGGATTGAACGTGGTAGTGGATTTTCCCCTGGGATGGCCATAGCCAGGGAAGAGGCTTTGAGCCAGACACCCAACTAATCTTCACCCTAATCAGGCTCCCAACCCCCAGAAACCATGAGATAATAAATGTTTGTGGTTTTAAGTTTATCTAATTTTAAGGTGATTTGTTATACAATAGGTAACGAATACAGAGGGATTAGAAGCAAAGAGAGAAATCAGAAGGATTAGGAAAGGTTGTCGTAGATCGGAGGAGAAATGATGCAAATCTGATTTGGACAGTGGCTGTGGAGGTAGAGTAGGGGATGAATTTGAGATATGGTTGAAAAAAGGATGGAAGATATTTGGCAATGGAGTTGGATGTGGAGAGAAAGGAATAGGCAGAAGAAGACTAGCACCCATGTTGGTAAACTGGGGGATGGCACTTGCCAGAGCTGCCAGCATACTGGTCACTGAGGATGAGTTTAATAAATAGCTCCTTGAGATTTCTGGAAACAAGGTAAATCAACAAGGGAGACTCAAGGTTGGGCTAGGAGAAAAGAGCCATTGTGGTCTGGGGAAGAAATATTGCAGGAAGATCGAAGGCAGGAAGTACTAGAGGGAACGCTCTTCTCTGAGTTAGATTTACTTGTTAATGTGTATATTGTGTCATTCTCCCTTCCTTCCAGTCCTTCATTCGGTAGATATTCACTAGGTGCCTTCTCTGTGGCAGGCACTGTGGGCACCAAGACCCTCCTTCATGGCATTCATAACCTGGTTGCAGGGAGGAAAACAGTAACATTTTAAGCTTCTGGATGTCACTCTCTCCAACACTGCTTAATTGGGAAGAATTTGGCTTTTTGGTTGCCAGAGAGAGAAAAAGGGAAGATATTTGGGAAGAGCATGGGGGAGGAGATATGCAAGGGCATGCAGGTGGAAATAGCTTTTATAAATCAGGGCAATGGTGATGATATGTGTTGCCTCTGCTTCCTAATCTCTTGAATTCAACTGCTTCTGCATGTCCTTGCTGCCACTGCCAGCGTCCAAGACATCATCATCTTTTATCTCTCATTTGGATTATTTCGGCTACCTCTAGTCTCAACCCTTTCCCAGTTTTTTTTAAGTACTGAAGATTGAAATCAGGGACTTTGCATTAAGCTACATCCTCACCCCTTCTATTTTTATTTTTTTTTATTTTGAGACAAGTTCTTGCCAGGTCACTAAGTTGCTCAGGCTGGGCTCAAACTTGAGACCCTCCTGCCTCAGCCTCTCAGAGTGCTGGGATTACTGGCATGCACCACCATGCCTGGCTTTCCAGTTTATCCTTTAAGTGGAAATCAGAGTAATCTTCCTAAAATGAAATCATATCACTTCTTGGCATGAGTCTTTTCAGGGGATGCCAACTGCTTTCAGAGTGAAGTTAAGACTTTTATGCCAGTCTTACATGACCCTCGGATCTAAATCTTTACTATCCATTATGTTAGTCACCAGTCTATACCTATGGAGCCCTTGAAGTATGGATAGCCTGAATTAATATGTGCTGTAGTATGAAATACAGCCCAGAATTCAAAGATGTAGTTCAAAAGGAGATTGTAAATTACCTCATTTTTAATTAATGCTGAGATATTTTAAATTAAATAAAATATATTATTAAATTCATTGAACTCATTTATTTTTAATTTTTAGTGTGGCTATCAGAAAGTTTAAAACATATATATGTTTCAATTTACATGTATATTGAATCACAGTACATCTCTCTCTATTTCTTTGTTTTAGCTACTAAAATCTTCATCAAAAGTAGTAGAAACTGACTTTGAGGGGATAAGAAAATTAAAAGGTAGGGGAACTGATTGCAAGGACAATCTGAATCAATAGAAATGTCAATTAGCCAGTCAAGGGAAGGAGTGGAGCAGCCCAGGGAAACTCAGAAGCAGTGGTTCACAGATATTAATGTGGCTAAGCTCCATTTCTGGGCTTGACATTCCACATTTCAAATTCCTGGAGAGAGAATCTGTCTAGCTCAGTTTAAGTCAGGTGTACCTGCTCTGGATCAATCCATTATAGTTACAAATAAGGATTCAGTGTGCGCTGTCTACTGCATATCTCTCACCCTTATTTGAGATAGCCTCTGTTCCCTAAAAGGTGAATGTAAACTTAGGGGTCAGCATACCTTTTCAGTGAAGGGCCAGACAGTAAATATTTTTTTTACTTTCTTACCCTCAGGGTTTGCGACTCCTGCATACTACTGTGCAGAGAATAAGCAGCCAGACACACATAAATGACTGCGTGTGACTATGTTTCAATAGAACTTTATTTATAAAACAGGAAGTAGGTCATAATTTGCTAATTGCTACACTGTACTTTCTTTTTTTCCCCGCCCGTTACCAGGGATCGAACTCAGAACCTTGTGCTTGTGAGCCAGGCACAACGCCACTGAGCTAAATCCCTGGCCCATACACTGTACTTTCTGTTCCCTCTGCCTAGATCATTCTTTTGCCCCATTCTTCCAGCAAGCTGCTACCCTCATGGCTCAGCATAGATGCCACTTCTTGCTAACCCTCCTCTCCTAGATGCCATTTTCCCTAACACTCCTCTCCTGGCTGGATAGTTGTGCATCTTCTATGCTCCCTCAGACCCTGTACCTCACCCAAGCTCATCTCTCACTGTGTAGTCATTGTTCCGTTCTAATCACTGGATTACTGGTTCTTGCTCTTGTTTGTTATAAACCCAGCACCTGGCATGCCTGGCACATGGTGCACACTTGGAGATCATTGGACGACTGGAATAAGCCATTGACCTTGTGGCCAGCAGACAACCAGATCAGCCATCCTGAGATCTTGGACACTGGTGAGAATTCTGGACTTTTAAGATTATTGTGAGAGAGCCACCTCTGGAAACTCTGTTACCTCAGAAAAGCAAAGGGGCTATGGATGTTTTAACATATGTGGAGGGAAAATTGTAAGGACTGCAAACTCTAGATGATGTGACAAGCCACACCCCAGCTGGGGTGAAACCAGTGATGCTCCTATCCAGTGCCCATGGGAAGATTTCCTGCTTCTTGGTAAGGTTCTCTGTGGAGACATCAGGCTCAGGGGACCCCAGGGAGACAGAGGGGAGGAAATGTGTGGCTTGGCTTGCCATTGCTGAGGGTCATGGTTACAGGGGTGCCAGAATGGACCTTCCTTCACCCAAGAGGACTGATGAGCAATGCCCAGCATATCTTGGACAAGGGCATGAGGTGTGCACCATGGTTGTGGCCTCTGTGAGGCTTTATCCAGCAAGCACACTATTCCTTGTTGCCTGGATGCATTAGGAGAGTTTCTTCTCTTACTGTCACAAACTTGGGCAGTGCAGATGTGATAGTGATTTTCCCGAGTGTTTTGCATGAGGAGACTAAACATAAAAGAGAAATGGATCCTACCTATCATTATGTCCTTGAGTGGCTCTCCTGGGCCCCTCACAAGGATGGCCGATTGGGACCTGGGGCCACCAGTGGCATGTCTTCCATAGGATGCAGCTGACCACTAGCAGAGTGGACGAGGAGATCAGAACTGGGATGATGATCACTGCAGCCTGGAGGCGAACCACATCTGGCAGAAGAGAGGGGGTCATCAGGGCAGAGATAGTGAACTTGTTTCTTGGGACAGGCTATGCCCCTGTCCTCAGTAGCTATGGCCCCTACACCACTTGGCTCCCACAACATGGAGGACATGTGGTGCAGGGAAAGAACAGGCTTGGAGACAAAGACTGAGTGACCTTGGGCAGAGGTCCAACAGTTCTTTTTTTTTTTTTTGTATGGGATCGAACTCGGGACCTTGAGCTTCCAGGGCAGGCAGCAGAACCACTGAGCTAAATCCCCGGCCTCTAGTTTTTATTTTGTTTTGTTGTGTTTTTTTTGTGCCACAACAGTTCTTTCCCCCAGTGTTTGGTGCTTAGCAGGTGTTATGTACATGTTGCAGATGAAAAAGGAGCTAATACTACACCAGGTGCTTTATATACCTTATCTTATTCAACCTGGCAAGCTGCCTCCATCACCACCATTCACCAGCTGGGGAAGCTGTGATGCAGAGCCTGCCTTCTCTTGGAGATTAGTAAGTTCACAGGGGTGAAAACAGGATTTGAACCCAGGTTGGATGCTGCCAGGCCTCCATGCTCTCCACAAGTGAGTCCTGAACACTTATCAAGGCCTAGGCATGTGGCCCAGCCCAGTAAGATAACATCTAGCACGTGGAATCTCAGTAAACTCCAGTTGTCATTAGGTATCTCTATTATCTTGACTCATTTGATCTTCACAACACTCTAACAAGGGTAAATTGATTGGTACTAGGGTTGATTCTAGTGCTTTCTACATCCCCAGTCCTTTTTTATTTTTTATTTTGAGACAGTCTTGCTAAGCTGCCCAGGCTGGGCTTGAACTTGCTACCTTCTTGCCACCGGCTCCCAGAGTGCTGGGATTGTAGACATGTGCCACCACACCTGGTAAAGATAGATAATTTTATTCCTCTTTTCCACAGGGAAATCTGAGGCCAACATGGTGAAATGTCTTGCTTAAGGACACCCAGTTGGGAGGTAGCAAGGCCAACATTCAAACACAAGTTGACTCCTTTTTCCATGTCAGCTAAGGTGCTTGGGTGGAAAGGAATCTATTACTGCTTCAATTTATTCAACTGATAACCAGAAAGGAGTCCTTGGAGGAAAGGAGTAAACAGAGGGCCTTGAAAGGCCAATGGAAAGGAGGTCAGGCTTGTGAGGCGGGCTCAGAGGATGGCTAGGACCAGTGGAGACACAGGGGAACCCTTATAAGGAGCCACCTCTTAACAATTATCCAGCAGTGGGATGGGCTGCTGCCCAGTGAGGTCCCTGTCACCGCAGAAACCCGGAGATGCTGTTGGCGTGGGAGACTGTGGTGCTACGAACACATGTGGGGTCTCCCCTACCTCGCCTTGCATCAGCTGCCAATTTGCTGTACCTTCTCTCTATGGGGCTCTGTGAAGCAAAAGGGTGAGGATGAGTAACCCAGCTTTGAAACGGCCCCACACTCCCAGGAGAGATGCCTGCATCTTCACTTCATCTTTCACTTCTTTCACTCCGCCTCACGCTTCAGCCTCACGGGCCTTGCAGCCGCCAACCTCCAGCTTTGCTCTACCCTACACAAATAAGACCATACTCCTTCCTGGCTTAAAACCTGCCATGGCTCCCTATTGCCCCCAGGATGGCTCTCAGCATGGCATGCCCCAGTCCTGCTTTCCTCTCCATCCTCCTTGCTCTGCACCTTTGCCTCACGTGCAACCCTTAGCCACACAGCCTATATTCCCACCTCCTGTTTTTGGCACATGCTCACCTCTCATCCTAGGGTACTTTGCCTCAATCTTCCTCATCCTGCAGGTCTCAGCTTTGGGGATGCACCCTTTTCTGAGTTCCTTTGACCCCCTTCTAGCCCTTGGCACAATTCTGTGATTGGTCACTCTTCATTCATCACTCACTCTTCCATAGAGCTTGGGGTGCATCTATCTGCTTATCTCAGTCCCGAGCATAGAGTAGGCCCTTGTGACTGAAGGAGTGAGTAAAGGAGAGGGGAGCCTTGTGGGGCTGTCCTGCAGGAGAGGGGAGAGAAGGGAGAAACCTGGAACAGCCCTCTGCCACCCCACAAGTTATGTCCCTTTTTCTCTCTTCAGGACTTGACCAAAGTCAGCACTTCTCTGGATTGACCTGGGGGAGGTGGCTCCTGGCTTGGCTGAACAGACACAGGCTTCTCTACCTGACTGCCCCACCCTCTCTCAGATCTGGACATTGCTTTCCAGCCCAGGGAGCATTTCTGGTTTCCCAGCTTCCTTTTCTGGGGCATTATTAGTACATCAACTATACTGAATATTGGGTCATATTTTTTAAAATTTAATTTTATTGGTACATTTTAGGTACACAATTATAATGACATTCATCATTGGAAATTTGTGCCTTTACATAATCTCTCTTGGTTCTTATTTTTTTCCCCTTCCCCTACTCTCCCTTCAACCCCTCCATCCCTCCCTATTTACAAAGCCTTTGTTTCCATTTTTTCATTTTCTCACATTAATCCCATTCCCTTCTTTAATTTCCCCTACCCCTCCCACTTCCCCTTCCCCTTTGCCCCTTTTCCTCCTATTTCACATTATCTATTATACCTTTTAGTCCTTATTTACACTTTCAGTTTCTCACACTAGAGAAACTATTTGGTATTTACACGTGTGTCCTATTTATTTCATTTAAGACTATCGCCTCAATGTGCATCCATTTAGCTATAAATATCTCTAATTTCTCATTTTTCATGGCTGAGTAGTACTCCATTTTAGAAAAAAACCACATTTTCTTTATCTAGTCTCCAATTGATGGGGATTTGGGCTGTTTGCAAGTTTTAGCTATTGCAAATTGTGCTGCTATGAACATGGGTGCACATATATGACTGTGCTATGATTCTTTTAATTCTTTGGGGAAGATAACCGGCAGGGGAATAGCTGCGTCAAATGGGACTTCCAGTCCTAGTTCTTTGAAGTATCTCCATACTGATTTCCACAGTGGTTGCACCAGTCTACACCCCCACCAGCAGTGGAGCAGGGTTCCTCTTTCCCACAGCCCCGCCAGCATTTGTTATTGGTTGATTTCATGATAGTAGACATTCTTCCTGGGGTGAGGTACAATCTCAGTGTTGTTTTCATTTTGCATCTCTCGAATGACCAGTGATATTGAACATTTTTTCATATGTTTATTTGCTATTTCTACTTCTTTGTCTGAGAAATATCTGTTCATTTCAGATCGCCATTTTTGGATTGGGTCTTTAAATTTGGGAAGTCTGATTTTTTAAAGTTCTTTATAGATTCAAGATAGTAGACCTTTGTCTGAGGAATTGCAGGTGAAAATTTTTTCCCACATTGTGGATTGTCTCTTCACTCTGTTGGTGATTTCTCTTGCTGTGCAGAAGCTTTTTAGTAAGAAGAGATCCCACTTGTTGATTGTTTGTGCTAGTTCATGGGCAACTGAGGTTTTGTTCATAAAATCTTTTCAGACACCAATGTCTTCAAGAGTTCTACCTAACCTCTGTTGCAGCTGGTTCAGCATTTCTGTTTTAATATTTAGATTTTTAATTCATTTTGACTTTAGGTTAGTGCATGATGAGAGATATAGGTCTAGGTTTAATCTTTGGCAAGTTGAAACCCAATTTTTCCAGCACTATTTATTAAAGAGGCTATCTTTCCTCCAGTGAGGGTGTTTGGCTCTTTTGTCAAAGATGAGGTGGCTGAGCATGTCTGGAGTTGTTTCTGCATCTTCTAATCTGTTCCACTGATCCTCAGGTCTGTTTCTTTGCCAGTACCATGCAATTTTTATCACAATAGCTTTGTAGTACAGTTGCAGGTTGGGGATTGTGATACCCCCTGTCATGTCTCTGTTACCTAGAATTGCTTTTGCTATTCTGGGGCTCTTCTTGTTCCAAATGAATTTTTGGATTGTTTTGTCCAGGTTTGTAAAGTATGGTGCTGAGATTTCAATTGGGATTGCATTGAATCTATATAGCAGTTTTGGAAGTATGGCCATTTTCACTATATTGATCCTTTCTACCCAGGAGCAGGGGATATCTTTCCATTTTCTGATATCATCTTTAATCTCTCTTTTCAGAGTGCCATAGTTTTCAGAGAAGAGGTCTTTGATTTCTTTCGTTAGGATGATTCCTAGGTATTTTGGTTTTTTAGATGCTATTGTGAAAGGAATTGCTTGCCCTACTTCTGTCTCAGTGAGTCTGTTGTTCTTATAGAGGAAAGCTATTGATTCTTGTGTGTTGACCTTGTATTCAGCTACTTTACTGCATTTGGTTATTAAGTCTAGAAGACTTTTGGTGGAGTTCTTGGGGTCTTCTATATACAGTATCATGTCATCTGCAAATAATGACAATTTGACTTCTTCATTTCCTATCTTTATTCCTATTATTTCTTTCTCTTGTCTAATTGCCATTGCTAATGTTTCCAAACCTATATTGAACAGGAGTGGTGATAGTGGACATCCTTGTCTTGTTCCTGATTTTAGGAACAAGGATTTGTTTGTGTGAAGGATTTCAGTTTTTGGCCATTTAGCATGATATTGGCTGTTGGTTTTTGTTTTTTTTTTGGTACCGGGGATCGAACTCGGGTCCTTGCGCTTGTGCAGCAGGCGGCGAAACCACTGAGCTAAATCCCAGGCCCGGCTGTTGGTTTTTCACAGATGGCTTTTATCAGATTGAGGTAGAGACCATCTATTCCAATTTTTTGTAGGGGTTTTATCATAAATGCTTGTTGGATTTTGCCAAATGCTTTTTCTGCATCTATTGAGATGATCATATGGATTTTGTCCTTGGCTCTATTGATATAGTGTATTACATTTATTGATTTGCATATGTTGAACCATCCCTGTATCCCTGGGATGAATACCACTTGGTCAGGGTGTATGATCTTCTTGATGATCTTCTGCATTCTATTTGCCAGTATCTTATTAAGGATTTTTGCATCTATGTTCATTAGTAAGATTGGCCTATAGTTCTCTTTTTTGGTTGAGTCTTTCTCTGCTTTGGGGATCAAGGTGATGCTTGCTTCCAGGAATGAATTCGGGAGTACTGCTTCCCTTTCAATTTCACTGAAGAGTTTAAACAGTAGTGGCAGTAGTTCCTCTCTAAATGTCTTATAGAATTCAGAGGAGAAGTCATCAGGACCTGGGCTTTTCTTAGTTGGTAAGTTTTTAATTACATTTTCAATATCATTGATTGATATTGGGTTGTTTAGAATTTTTAGGTCTTCATTCAACTTTGGTAATTCATATGTATCTAGGAATCTGTCCATTTCTTCTGTGTTTTCCATCTTATTGGCATATAGGTTCTCAAAGTAGGTATTGATGATCCTCTGGATTTCTGCTGGGTCTGTTGTAATGTCATCCTTTTCATTCCTAATTGCAGGGATTTAGGCCTTTTCTTTCCTTTTCCTGATAAGGTTGGCTAAAGATTTGTCAATTTTTTCTTATTCTTTTGAAGAACAAACTCTTAGGGTCAGGGATTTAGCTCAATGGTACCATCGCCTGCCTCGCAAGCACAAGGTCCTGAGTTTGATCCCCAGTATCAAAAAAAAAAAAAAAAGAACAAACTCTTGGCTTCATTGATTTTTTGTATCATTCTCTTAGTGTCCACTGGATTGATTTCTGCTCTGATCTTTACAATTTCTTACCTTGTATGAGCTTTGTGTCTGTCCTGCTATTCTTAGTTTTTAGTACTGGGGATCAAACTCGGATCCTTTCGCTTGTGCAGCAGGCGGCGAAACCACTAAGCTAAATCCCCGGCCCTCCTGCTCTTCTTTTTCTAGAAGCTTGAGCTTCAGCATCAGGTCATTTAATTGGGCTCGCTCTGTTTTCCTAATATGAGTATTCAGTGCTATGAATTTCCCTAGTAAGACTGCTTTCCTCGTGTCCCATAGATTCTGATATATTGTATTGTCATTGTCATTTAATTGAAGGAACTGTCTGATTTCTTCTTTAATTTTCTCTGTGGCACATTGGTTATTCAGAAGTGTGTTGTTCAAATTCCATGTATTTATGAAATTTTTGCAGTTTCTTCTGCTATTGATCTCCAATTTCATCGCACTATGGCCTGATAATATACAGGGGATAACTTCAATTCCTTTGCACTTACTTAAATATGTTCTGTGAGCAAGCATGTGGTCTATTTTGGAGAATGACCCATGTGCAGTTGAAAAGAATGCGTATTCTGATTTTGTGCAGTGGAACACTCTGTAAACATCGGTTAAGTTCTTTGTTCAAGAGCTTGAGTTCTAGTGTTTTGTTGCTTATTTTTTTGTCTAGTTGATCTATCTATTTGTGACAGTGGGGTATTGAGGTCCCCCACTACTATTGTATTAGTGCTTATTTGATTTTTTTTTTGTCCCAGGGATCGAACTTGGGTCCTTGTGCTTGCACAGTGGGCGGTGAAACCACTGAGCTAAATCCCCGGCCCCTCGTTATTTGATTTTTCATGTCCATTAGTATTTGTTTTATATAGTTGGGCACACTAGTGTTTGGTGCATAGATATTTATGATTGTCATCTCTTCTTCTTGGATTGTTCCCTTTACAAGGATGTAGTGTCCTTCTTTGTTTCTCTTAATCAGTGTTGGTTTGAAATCCACTTGATCTGCAAAAAGAATAGCTACTCCTGCTTTTTTTCGGGTTCCTGTCACATGGAGTATTGTTTTCCACCCTTTAACTTTCAGTCTATGAATTTCTTTTTGAATTGTGTTTCTTGTATGCAGCATATCATTGGATCTTGCTTATTGACCCATTCTGCCAGTCTATTTCTTTTGATTGGTGAATTGAGACCGTTAACATTGATGGTTACAATTGATGTGTATTGACGTATCCTTGTCATGACTTTTAATTTCTGTTGGATTCTCCCTCTTTGGATTTAATTTCTTGTCAAGCCCAATGGATTCATTCTGCAGGGATTCTTTGGGTTGTGACCCCCATTGTCTTTTCCTAGGATATTGTTTAAAATTTTTTGGAGTGCTGGTTTGGTATTCATGAAGTTCCTAAGGTGCTCTTTGTCATGAAAGTATCTTATTTCACCATCAATTTTGAAAGATAATTTTGCAGGGTACATAAATCTGGGTTGGAGGTTGTTTTCTTTTAGGGCTTGAATTATGTCACTCCATGCTCTTCTTGCCTTGAGGGTTTGCATTGAGAAGTCTGCTGTGATTCTGATGGGCTTTCCTTTGTATGTGACTTGTTTCTTTTCCCTAACTGCTTGTAGAATTTTGTTCTTCTGCTGGGTTTCTGGAATCTTAACCATTATACGGCTATGTGTAGATTTTTTTGATCCAGGCTGGTTGGAGTCCTATATGCCTCCCTTATCTGTATGTCAAGTTGTTTCCCCCTGCTTGGGAGGTTTTCTGCCATCACTTCTGTGAACAGTTTTTTTATGTTGTCTGCACTCTCTCCTCTTTCTTCACTGACTCTGATCACTTATGTTATTCTTCTTTGCATCATCTAACAGCTGCTGGATTGATTTCTCATGGTCCCTTACAATTTTAAAGCAATTTTTCTTTTCCTGGTCACTAATTGCAATCTTATCTTCTATATCTGAAATTCTGTCCTCACATTGGCTCATTCTGCTCCATTAACTTTCAATGGAGTTTTTAATCTCCTGGAAGTGTTTGCATCTGTTTTGTGGATTCCATTTGTTTCCTATGTTGGGATTCCATCATGTTCCTCAGCTCCCCTATTTTTTTTTAATCTGTGTCCTCTCTAGATTTATTAATCATGTCTCACACTATGGGCACAATCTCTGCTGGTATCTGAGAAATTATTTCTGATTTCATTTTTTCCAGATCCTCTTTTGTTGCCAGTTCAGGGAGTCCAGGTGTTTGAGTATCAGAGTGTTCCATCTCGTTTCCCTTTGGGGTTGCTGTAGGTGAACTGGAAGTCTGGTTTTGAGGCTTGTTTACATGTTTTCTCATTTCGACAGGGGTTGGGGTGCTGCTGGCTCCCACTCTGCTCACTTTCTGTGCACTGGGAGTGGTGCTATGGCAGCCCGGAAGCCTATTGGGTCATATTTGAACATTTTCATACCTGCATCTAATTTACTATTCATCCTCCTTATCACTCTCCCTTATCCTCCTCTCCCCTCTTCCTCTGATCTCCTTCCTCTTGTCCAATAGTCTCCTCCTACTTTCATGTCTCAGCATTCCTTTTTGAAATGTAGCCAATGCTGGGTGGGAGGTGAGGTGGGCTGGCAGGTACAAAGCCTGATTTACCCAATCTGCCATGGCCTTGCATGTGACCTTGAAGAGTCAACCCCCTCTCTGGTCTCATCTTTCTCAACTATGACAAGTGAAGAATTCTCTCTATGGACATCACTAAGTAGAATAGGGATTGGAGGATACTAAGGAGCATTTGAGAGTCACATGCCTCTGGTTCAAATGTGACCTCTACTACTGAGCTGCAAAATCATCTTCACTCTGGACTTAGTGTTCTCGAATCTATAAAGTAGGACTAACATGGCACCTCCTCTTAGGCTTATTGTGAGCATTAAATGAGATGACATCTAATAATTATTATGTTAATGATGTCTCAAACAGGGCTAGATGCATAGCAAGATGGAAGAAATCGTAAGATGGGAAGGTACTTTGAGAGAAAAGGGAGCACTGGAAACATGAGTTTCAACTGAGTTATGGCATTCCAGAGCAGGGGAGGTGCCTTAGGAACTACATGTTCCATATTTCCTATTATGTAATTGATGAGACAGATCCCAGAGTGCAGAAGGGCCATGCCCCAAACCACACTTAACTCCACACTATTAGGCTCGTAAATTCCTTGAGCAGAGCATGGGCTTTGGCTGAGAAGCTGATTATCTTCTGGGACCTGAAAACTATAATTAGCTCATCTTCCTTCCCATCCACACCTGGTACCTACCTCTGTCTCACATTCTTTCCTCATCCTCTCAGTCTGAAGGCAAGCTGGCCAGGGTACAAGGACATTGCCCCCTTCCTATTGAGTCTGCAGACCCTCTCCTGACTCACAGTTAGGACCCCCCCAGCCCTCCCCACCTCCCCATCTGGGTCTTGGGTTGGTAGCATGATTGGAGGAGCCCAGGGTCCTGCAAAGTGGCAGAGGAAAAGGACGGGGATGTACTTCTGCACCAGTGGGTAGCAGTGGAAAAGTTGCAGGGGGGCTGCGCACACATCAGTGGGTGTTGGGACTTCTGCTTAGGATGGGCAGAAGTGGTAAGTGCTCAGGGCCCTGCAGGGCATTTCATTCCTGAAAGGAAGCAGACAGAGGTCATTCCCTGGGGTGACAGGGTCATAGGGTGTTCCTGACTCAGAACAGGAATAGGACAAGCAGGCTTCTAAGGGATCCTGAGGTCAAACATCATTAAACTGATAGTGTAGAAGATTTTTAAAACTGAGAGACAAATGCTCACAGTCTTTGAAAAGGTAAGGAAAAAACAGGTTATGGAACAATAGGTAGAATATATGTTTTGATTTTTGTAAAATATGCTCACATCGGAAAAAACTGTAAACTTTATCGCCAAAATGCCAGCAGTGGTTACCTCAGGGCATTGACTGATAGTTGATTCTTACTTTGGATCTATTTTGACTGTATTTTACACAATGAGCATAGTATAAAAAGTTTTTACTTAGGAGAGCAGTTTCTCTAGTGTTCCCTAAAATTAGTTCAATAGATTTTATTTTTTGTACTAAAAATAATTTAAAAAGGAAAGTAATACATTTTAAATGAGAAAACCTTTTGGCTCACAATTCCATTTGAAGGAATTTACTGCAGAAGGTATAGAAAGATGAAGACTAGTATGTGAAGGATGATCATATTTTTGTAAAAGAATGACATTTTTGTTTATTCATAAGCAAAACTATCTGGAAGGAATCACACCAACTGTTAGCAGCTGCTGACTTCTGGGAGTGGATGAAGGAATTTTCTACTCTTACATTTATTTGATTTAAAAAAAATAAAGAACATAAGTTATACTATGATTTGTAAAAATGGTAGACAAACCACTTTCTTAGTTTCTACCAGTGTCCCCTGTTCCCCTGCACGCAGTCTGGCTGGGGTTGGCCTGAGAGTCTCCCTGGGCACTCGGTTTCCACCTGAGCATCTTGCCGGGGTGAGGGTGGGGTGGGTGGTTGCTCTGGTCTCTAAGATTCCTCCCAATCGGAGGTGGGGAGATGTCATTGTTCCACTTTGACACTGCCTGTTTCAGGCGGTTACACACTTTCCGAGGCCCCCTCTGTACTCTGGGCAGAGGTGCAGGACGTGGTCCTGGCCTCAAGATGCCCATGGCCCAGTAATAATGGGAGCCCCCAAGTACTTCAGGGGCCCAGGGCCACAAATCCTGCTGGACCTGGACAATGGCACAGCTAGCCTTGAGCAGGACATGAAGGGTAAGATTTAAAGAGGAAATAAAAGGAGAGCATGGGCATCTAAGTAGGGAAGAGTCTTACAAGTGCAGATGTGTGAAGGACAAAAATATGCTGAGTGTTCTTCATTTGGGATCTTAATCGCCCAAGTGCTCTGATTATTATGTTACATGCACTGATCTTTCCTCCTCTGGAGGAAACCCCTGTAAACAGAAACATCTGTGTGGTGAGAAGAATGAAGGCTGAGAGCCAGGCAAGAGCAGGACAGAATGGCTTGGTGAAAAAGAGCCCAGTCATTCCCAGCCCGGTCTGTGCCCATGAAGTGACACCTGTAGTGTTGCTCATATGATGTCATAGGAAGTGCTCTCTTCCTTCCTATTCAGCCTCCTCCTAATCTTCTACACCTGCTGGTTACTGGGCCGAAATTTCACCATTAGCTATTACTCTTCTGGGAGTGGCTCCTATTATAAATGTGCACAGGTCAGGGAGGAGGAGACACCTTGAGCCATAAGCCCATTGCATGGAAGAACAAAGGAGGGTAAATTAGGATGGAGGGATGAAAAGGGTAGAGAGGGCATGCCAAGAGTGGGACAGAACAGAGGAAGTCTCCAAAGAGGACAGGGGAGGTTAAAGGAGATGGGTACCCTGGGGCAAACTCCACGAAGTTGCCTCTGGCTAGAACATTAGAACCTAAAGCTCAGGGCTTCCTGGTCTTCTTGTGTCCTAGTTACTTTTCTCATTGCTAAGACAAAATACCTGACACCTAAAGTTAAAGCAGGAAAGGTTTATTTAACTCACAGTTTGTAGAGATTTCACTCCATACTCAGCTGGCTCCAAGGCAGGGTGGATGGCAGATAGGCATTGCAGAGAAGAAATAGTTCATGGCAGGCAGAAGGTAGCAAAACAAGCAAGAGACAACCACAGCTCTTTCTATCCCTGATATTTTATCCAGGCTACTTAGGGCAGGTAGCACTCACATCCTTAACCCTAGTGCCCTTGATCCTAGCATTGCACCATGAATCAATTCCAGCATCATGTATTCTAGGTCCAGCCACCTCTGAAAAAGCTCTACCTATGACTGCATGAGGCTTTGGGGGACATCTAGACACAAGCCATAACATCTTGCTAAGCTCACAAGAAATGGAGACCCAAGGTAGAGACGAAGGGAGCTTGACAATGTCACTGATGAGTTAGGCAGAAAACCAGGCCTCACACCAGGTCTCACAAGGTTTGCCCACGTCTTGACCCACGGCCCCACACCCATGAGATGACACACTACCAGCCTGTTTCTACTTTTCCTTGGGTCTTCATCTTCACTTCCCTTCTCCCAGTGGCAAGAGCAGAGCGACTGGTCCCCAGGACCTGACTTCTGGTTGGTAGATCTGGCAGCTTGGTCAGGGTTATACAGTAGGCAGAGGAAACAGGCCCAGTGGCTCAGTCTCCAGAGTGAGAGGAGGGAAAGCCCCTTATTTGGGAAAAGATCCCCAAAACCTCTAAACCACCTGAGGTCCAAGGGCTGACTGTAGCCCCATGAAGTCAGGGGACTCCTATGGACCACGGATCCCAGTGCCCTCACTCACCAGAGACTGCCTGCATCTCCAGTGACTGTCCTTGCTGGGATTTGTCTTTGCTGTAGCTGGTGCTGGCTCTGGACTCTTATTGGCAAAGGAGGTACCAGGTATGGGTGGAGACTGGCTGTGACCAGGAGGAGGCAGCTGGGGTCTAGGCCAACTCTCTCTTCTCTTTGAGAAACAGGACAAAAGACAGCACCCAGCTCTTGGTGCCTGGGGCTGTCTTTGCTCAGATTCCAGGTATCCAGGGACTAGGAGAGAGCTGGCTCCAGAATCCACATGGCAGAGAATACAGGTTGCATCAACATAATCAAGGTTTAAGAGTCAGGAGACCTGAGGATGGGCCTGACCCCACTGACCAGTAAAACAATGGCACTGAGACGAGTGGTCTCTCACAGCCATCCTGGAGCCTGGGGTGATGACCGGCATCCCCAGCTGGGCTGAGTCTCTATCTTAGAGAATACTTCTTGATTCTGTCACCCCGTTTTCCCTTCTCCTTGTCTCTGGGTATTACCGTCCCCAACTTTGATAGGCACCCCTACACCCATGCACCTTTCTAGCCTGCCCTTTGTGCTGCTTTTCACTGCCTGGGCTCAGGGCCTCTCAGCTTCCCTTTCCTGTGTGCTGACCGGGAACCAGGACTTCTGGGTTCTAGCCCCACCTCTGTCACATGTTGTGTACCTTCAGTTAGAAACTAACTCTCTCTGGACTCCAGGGTGGACCAAAGGGTCACCAGGCTCCTCCAGCATTCAGACTCTGTCACATCTAGGCCCACTCTCTTAGGGAGCTCACAGGATCTGGGGCTTTGTGTCTCTGACTCCAGTCTCCTGAAAGGCCCTCTATCATAACATCAGGGTAGGGAGCTCCTGCACCTCTGGTCCAAAGTGTCAACACTTCCCCCACTTCATCTAACCCCTAGCGTGAGCGAGGAACATTTTATATCAGAAATATGACAGAACTGTCAAAAATTTGAAAGGAGAAGACTTTTATATTTTACATTTAGGGTAAAACTCACATACTTTTCATAAAGATAAAAAAGAAAAACAGCCAGGAGTGGTGGTGTAGGACTGTAATCTAGCACTCTGTGAGGCTGAAGCAGGAGGTTTGCAAGTTTGAGCCCAGTCTGATCAACTTAGCAACTTAGTGAGACTCTCTTAAAATAGTAATAATAAATAAAAATAAAATAAAAGGTTAGGGAATATAGCTCAGTGGGATGTCTCTAGGTCCAATCTATAGTACTTTCAATAAAAGACACAGAGAGGAAGGAGAAGAAGAAGAAGAAGGAGGAGGAGGAGGAGGAGGAGGAGGAGGAGGAGGAGAGGAAGAGGAAGGAGAAGGAGAAGAAGAAGAAGAAAAGAGGAGAACAGAAAATTAAGAAAAGTAAACAGGAAAATGAACACATTTCAAAATAAAAGCAAAAAAAAAAAAAAAAGCAAAAGTGTCTCTCCCTCTCCTGGTATGTTTTTGGAAGTTGAGTCTCCTGTGCCACACCCCTTTTCCTGCTCTGCTCCCCATCACTTCCTTTTCCTTTATGTGCTTCAGGATTCCCTGAGAGATTGGGTAGATTCATCGGTCCCATAGCAAGGAGAAATAGCCATGTCCTGGTGGGTGGGCAAGGACCATTTGATTCAGCACCTTGGTCAGTACCCAACCTCCCACATCCCTCCCAAACCCCTGCACTTCCCTCTGTAAACCAGGCCTTTGCAACTGACCTCCTGTTGGTGAGCTTGGGGGTGGTAAATAGAGCTAGGACTCAGGCAAGAGGGAGGAAGCAGGGAGTGCTGCCTAGGTGTGAGCAGACAGCTTCCGGGATGGCCTCTCTGGCAGGAGGAAAGGCTTGCCCCAGAACCCATGAGGTGAGCTTTGTGCTGCCAAGAAATCTTATTTTCTGTCTCTGCTGTCGCTCCAGAGAGAAGGATCCAGAGATAATGGCCTTATTAGGGACTGAGCAGCATGACAAATTGGCAAGCTAGGGGCTCAACATTGGACTCTCAGAATCTTGGACCAACAGTGTTAGGGCCCTGGCAATCTATCAACTGAATCCTCAAGCCCTCTTCAACTTCATGGGGAAACTGAGCCCCAGCAAGGGAGAGGGACCTGCTTAAGGTCACATAGGGTCTTCATGAGTCCACCCCAGAGCCGTGGAGACATAAGATGCTTTGCATGTATCTGAGACTTGAATCACAATTGCACAATTCCATGATGGTTGGTTTAGGCATCCACTTTGAAGCCCAGGAGATCCCAGTCTTGGTGGCTGCTGCCTGTCACTGAAGCAGTCCTCAAAGTGGAGAAGAATTTCCATAGAGGTCCAGGGAAGAGTTGGGCTTTAGCTTTGGATAGATTTGATTTCCAGCTCTGCCAAGAGTAGTAGCTGTGGGTCGTCTGGGAATGCTTCTTCACTCAAACACTGGGATAATGATTCTAACCTCAGGGGCTTGTCTCAATAGTTAGATAAAGTAGAAAAAGTACAAGCAGTCTGCTTGCTGGCTACATAGGGAGGACTCAGAGTGAGGTTGCTGCCAATCAATCCTTTCCCATCCTGGATAAGATCTACATTGATTCCTCTTCCTTATCCACAGCTGTGCTGCTTTTGCCTCCCCTCTTAACTGCATTAAATGTGGGATTTCTGGTTTCAGCCCAACAATCGCATCTTTCATCCAGGAATTCTCTGGACAGTTATGTCAATATACCTCTTAGAGGCACCCTAATTTCCAGGAGTATCCAGGTGGCTATGTAAATGCGGCCTCTATAGTTACCCCCAGACACTTAAAACCAGGAAGGGTGGGAAGTGGCCAGCACTTCTTAGACTTGGTATTGAGGCTGAGGGGGTAATGGCAGGATGGACCATGGTATGTGTGGGGAGAGGGGTGTCCTCCCCAGAGAAGACAGAGGAAAGACACTCACTGGGCCAAAATAGAGAGGCATGGTTTTGGGGGGAGCCACAGGGATCTGAGCAAATAGGGGTCTTTGGGAATACTCTAGGCTCAAAAATCATCCTTCCTCCATAATTTAACTGTACACTGTGCTGCTCTCCCTCAGCCAATCAAGACTTCTTGTCTGCCTGCCAACAGCCCCTCCCCATCCTTGTCTGTGGCCCTCTTCCCAGAGCCCCAAACAAGGCAATGACTGGGTGTTTCTCTGCTCCTCTCCCCATCTCCAGTGTATGGATGAGGAGCCACCTGGTGCCTCTGAGGATCCAGTCTAACCTCCTTCATCCTATAGGTGAGGTTTGTGGAAAGGAATAAATGAGAGCCAAGATGGCTCACTGTCCTCCCACCACCAATGTGCTGTGCACAGCTGTGTGCTCTGCACAGTCCCTGCTGGACTCCTGGCCAAATTGCTTCCCCACCAGGCAAAGGTGGGACATATTGCCTTCAAGAAGCAGACCTGGGGATCTTTCTAGTGATTTCATCCCCCTCACAGGGTACAAGGAGGAAGATGGGCTTCTCAGTGTCAGACCCAGCACACAAGTTCAGAAGAGGGATAGGGCCTTCCTAAGTGCATCACATTTAGCTTACCGTGAAATTGGTGGTATTATCCCTACTTTTCCGTGTGGGGCAACTGAGACCCACAGAGGTTAGGCCGTTTTTCTAAAGTCACACACTGAAGAAAACTGGACTTAAGCTCAGGTCTGCACAGTTCCAGAGACCAGGCTCTTACCACTGTCCTTCGAGCTCCCTGTGCCTTCTCCAGGGCTACCCCAGCTCTCCTCCAGGAAAAGACTGGCAGTTTTCTGGAGTTTCCAACAGGGTTGCCATGTTCTGGTCTAGAACTCAGTTCTCACTTTCTGTCCTCTCTCTGGGCCTTGCTTTTCTGCCTCGGTAGAGTGAGACACATGTGGCTCTTACCTAGCAGCGCTGCTTGTGGACTGGGTGTGCTAATGGACTTAACACTGCCTAAGATGAACAGGTGGGTCTTTGTGTTCGTCAGAATGAATGGAGCAGACCGCCGGCATCCAGTAACTTTAATTTAATACAAATTGACCATAAATCACTAAATGGGCAACATTTTAAAATAAAAATACTGTCAGGAATGGCCCAGATTCTGGGAAGTGAGGGGGTGCGTAGGACTGAGAATTCCTCTTGTTCAGGGGAGGCCCCAGTGTGTGGCAGTTGAGTGGGAGCCCCTCAAGTTCAGCTGTGCTGGCTTCTTTGGGATGGTTGTGCTCAGAGACCCCAAGTACAGAATGAAGGTCCCAGAGCTGGAAAGAAAGGCCAAGGCTGTGGTGACATTTTAACTTGGTCTTGCAGGCTCGCTCCTTGGGCTGTCACCTCTGGGCAGGAATACAATCACAAGGACACCGCAGAGCAGGACACCACAGAACACAACACAGTTGGATGCTGTAGCAAAAAAATGTGGATGGACTTGTTCAACACCCATGCTAATGCTCTAATAAGCCTTTGGTATGGCTGAGGCTGGAAAGAGGAAAACTACATTTCCCAGACTCCCTTGTAGCCAAGGTTTAGAATCTGACTCATTTCCACAGAGTCCCTTGTAGGGATATGAGATCTTGGGACCTGAGTTAAGTGGGAGAGAAGCAGGCCTCAGGACATCTTTTTGCTGGCATGGATGGTGCCAGAGAGAGCACCACTGCAGTCAGTGACTGCTGATGCAGCAGCTTCCTGCCGATGGAAGCAGCCTTTTTGGTCACAATAGACATGATGAATCTGGCAGCTGGGACTTGTTCCTGGAAATTCAGCAAAGATTCTGATCCTCTAGCCCTTCCAATAATTTTGCAAGTCACCGGGGAGCTGGTAATAAATCCTTGTCTAATTAAGCCAGCTAAACTGGCTCTTGTTTTTGCAGCAGGATCCTAAGTGAGATAGATGTCAAGTCTGAAGGCAGGAGCTAGCCAAAGGTCCCTCCCAGAGCTCAGGCCCTGATTAAAACTATTGCCCTCAGCAGCTTCTCTGCAGCCTAGCTGGTCACAGAGGCCTGGCTGAACGGGGCTGGCTGAACTCTGTCCAAAGCTGTTGGGGACTTCAATCATTCAGCGATGCTTGTCCTGCAGATGCCTTTAGTTGATGGACTCTACATCAGTCCCCAGGGTGCCCTTAGGTTGTGAGTAGGAAAGGGGTAACATGGTGAGACAGTAACATGTGGGCTCAACTACTAGGTACCTTCCACAGGACACAGCATCCTCTATGACTTGCTGATGAGTGGAAAAGAGCTCTTGGTACAGGGGTGGCAGGAGGGGGTGGGTCTTAGACAATTCTAGGAACAGCTATTGCCTGTGTGCACTGTGGGCTTGGTGGGGTCAAGGGTAAAATGGCCCATCACTAGCTCAGTCAGGGCAGGTCTTAGATAATGGGCACGGAAGATTCTGTATGTCTTTCAGGTTGTCAACTCCTGGTCACATCTGACAAATCCTAAGGCCAGGGCAGCTGGGCAGGAGGGGGACAGACAGAAAGAGGTAGTCCCTGCCCTTGAGAGGATGGGGATGAGGGTTGGGCAGGTGTTGCCCTGAGGAGAAGCCATGTCACGTCCCCACCAAAGTCAGAGCTACAGAATATCAATGCTGGGAGGGAGCTGAAGAATCACAGAGCACAACCTCCATGTCATAGACAGGGAAAAGGAGGTCGAAGGGTAAACAACTGGCCTGAGGCCTCAGAGTGATGGATGTGGGCTGAGTCCAGGCCTCCCTCTGCTGGGCTGGGCTTTTGCTGGTGGTAATGGCCCAGGAGGTTGTAGGCCCTTGGCCCAGACTAGATGCGGACTGTGTTGATCCGCAGTGGCTGGACATTCTTGCCATTGGCATGGCTCTGGCCGGGACTGAAGTAGGAGCAGAGCTTGCCTGGGAACTTCTCACGGAAGGTGTAGAGCCAGGACATGTCATCAGCATTGTAGAAGATAAGCAAGCCCTGGTCATAGTCCAGGAAGACGCCCACCTTGTCCAGCTTGTCACGGACATTGAGCCGTGTCCAGGGCTCCGTGCAGGCGCTGTACTGGTTACCATCATGCATGACAATGCAGTAGAAGCCACGGCTGGGCTGGATCTGGATGCTGCCCTTGCGGCTTGCAGCCTCGTGCGCCAGCCCAATCACCCACTGGGTCTTCTCTGCCACCACTACCTCCCAGTAATGGACGCCACTACTGAAGGCCTCAGAGCCCAGCACCGACACCTCCACATCAAAGCGCTTCGGTGAGTCCTGCAGTGGCTGTGGGTGCAAGTTTCCATAGGCCACAATGGTGCAGTCATCGGAGAGGATCAAGCGCTGGTGGGCAGTTCCCGGGTCCAGGGTCAGCGCAGCTGGCACTATGTGGGGTACAGGAGGGAGAGATCAGTGGAAACAAGGCTGTCAAGCCACTTCTCAGTTCTTTGCTGAGGACAGGGCTCTGGTTGGGCCCCAGATCACTGACCCACTGTGTGACCCTAAATACAAGCCTGCATTCCCTGGCCCTTACTTCCCCCTCTGTAAAAAGGAAGGATAATGGCTAAAGTCCCTCCAGCTTTACATTAGGCTGCAGGGGAGGACGGGTCATGGCTGGTTAGTTTCTGCCCGAGGCCCAGGACAAGGCACGTACTGGGGACTCCACAAATATTTGTAGAATTAACGCCTGTGAGGTCCAGAAAGAGAGAATTCCAGAGCTGGGAAGGAGTTTAAAGATCATCCAGGTGTTACTGACCCCAGAGAGAAATTTGGAAATCTGTGAAGGTGTTCGGGTTGTCTCCCTGACAGTGGGATCCAGGGATGCTAAAGACCCTGAATGAAATGCACAGGATGATCCTGCGTAGAGAAGGACTGTTCACTCCCAGCCCACCAGCAGTTTTCAAATGTTCCACTAGACTTTCTCATGGATGAAATATCTTTTTTTTGTATAATAATCTGGAACTACAACCTAACTCCACTGTATGAATAAACAACATAATTTCTGCAGCTTTAATAGATACTGAATGTTCTAGAACACAACTACCCAAGTGAAGGAAAGTTGGATTTAGGGTGGGGGCTTGGAACTTCATTAAAAATTGTTCAGTGTTTTGGAAGATACATCTCTAAGGATTGATACAATCTACCGGTATACTAGGATGGCATTTGAAGCAGAATGGTGTTTTACCTATGATAGAAGCATCTGACTACTTTATGTTTTCTCGTGTGGTTCTGAGTGAGCATCTACATATTGACATACAAAATATTTTATTAGTAATATTTTCCTTCTGTTTTTCCTTTATATTAGAGCATATCTATATATGTATATATGCACATATAATTATATACATACATATATACTTAGAATTGTGAAAAGGTTATATGATCTTTGAGACATTCCAAATTATGTTATGAAAAGTGGATATGTACCTGAAAACCACTATTTCTAAGCCAACTCTTCCATTTGACAAATGGGGAAACTGAGACCTAGAGAAGGGACGTGACTAATCTCAGGTCAGCAAACATTGACAGAACTGGGAAAAATCAAGGAGGCCATCATCAACATGGCTCCAGCCCTCTCTGCCAGCTCACTTGTCACTGGACATCTCCACCCCACTCAGGCCCAAACCTTTTGCTCACCCCCTGCGCCCCACTTCCACACACCCCCCAGCTTCCTCTCTGCTCCTGGGATCACACATGGGAGCCTCCTGGGGGCCCAGCAGGTGGGCTCCCTCTCTCCTCTGGAATCCCTGCACTGTGGTCATGCCTGGAGCCTAGTCTTCTGCGCTCACATCTGATCCCTTCACACCAGAAGGGCAAGAGGGACTGTGTACTGGTCACCTTGGCTTTCTCCTATGTGTCCAGTGCCCAGCACAGAGCCTGGCATGGTACAGCCTTGTGGAAATGCTCAGCAAATTAGGCTGACTCCATTTGGGTTGGGCAGATGGTATGGGCTGGGTCACCTGCGTCTGGGCTGGCCATACCGGCTTAACAGGTCTGATCTCAAAATCTCACGAACTTTTGTGGAGACCTTTGTTTATTCTTTCTTCTGAGGGTACTGATAGCCAGGCAGAGGAGCAGAGGGAATCTGGGCTCCTTTTAGTTTGGATGGTCATTTCCAGGATACATCAAGACAGAGGGAAGGAAAAGTATGTGTGTGTGGGGAGAAACGGGGGCACCAGTGCCTCAGGGTGAAGGAGTTCGCCATCCAGTCCCCTGATCTAATGGAGCAGGGACCTGATGGCCCTTGGCTGGAGCATTACTCCCTATTTCAGGTACTTCTCTGAAATCAAATGACAGTCATGGTGACTGTCCCTACAGGGAGCCACAGCCAGGCCCCGACGGTCTTTCTGTTCCTACATCCACTAACAAGCTGACCACTGACATGTGTCAAGCTCCTTCCATGATCTCTATCAGGAGTAAATTCAGTTTTGCATTTTATACTCTTCTTACTGCTCTTAGAACTCAGAGGGCTGTGTGGAAACACTGATCTCTGGGAACAAAAAGGTCGATGGCAACACAAGTCTCTATCCAGGGATAAAGAGGGGAGCCAGGCGAAGAGAGACAGTGAATCAGTGGGTGAAGGCTTTGTCACCAGCCTGACAGGCCACAGGGCAGCAGGTGAAACCAGAAGGCTCCTGCCCTGTGGAATGTGGGGAATTCCCACAGAGGGGTGGGTCTGGAGGAAATGGAGGGGTGAGTGTGTGGCCAGGAGGGCCAGGGAAGGAACCTAATTAGATACTGATGGAGCTACCCCAGGGCTGTGGGATGTGTCTGTGGCAGAGGGATGAGAGCAACAGGGTGGCCCAGGCCCCAGGTGAGAGCAGCAGCAGTTCTGAATGGCAGGATGGTGGGATGGGTGTGGGGGACCTGGGCTTCTTACTCCAGGTGCCCAGGAGTAAGGAGGTTTTTGCCTGTTGAGACCTACAACAGGTAAAAACGTGGGCTCAGGGCAAGAGGGCTCTGAAGTCTGGCAAACAGGCATGAGAACTCAGCCTCAGACTCTTAAGCCTACGTAGGGCAATGTAGACCACTCCTGAGACACTGATGAGTCAGGAGGGCAGCCACGCAGGCTCTCCCATAGCTCTGAGACCAGGTGTACAGAGAGGAGGAGCCTGCAGGGCGGAGGAAGTCCTGACCCTACCAAGCACATACTGCAATAGAAGGGGGCGGAGTTAGGGGCGGGGCCTGATTCCTGGGGGAGGACTGGCCTCCTAGGGGGCAGGGCCAGGGGCGGGGTCTGGTATTCATATTAGGCAGGGGGTGTGGACTGACTCTAAGGAAGCTTTCACAGCCCAAAGGGTGAGGCTGGGGCAGGACCTCCCTCCTCACCATTATCTGAGGGTCCCGTACCTCAGGGCTTCTTCCACCTTCCCCGGAGTGGGTAGGAGTAACTAGAGGGGCTCAGAGGGGGCGTGGCAACCTCCTGCTCTGGGACTGACTGGCAGCCTTCCCATCCATTCTTTACCCTCCTGAGAGGTGACAGACGGCCTGCCAACTCTATTTCACAAGGCGGAGCTCATTTCTCGTTGTGGGACTGAATTCAGGAACATGAAATGCCAGCGTGAAGCAACTGACTGGTCTCCAGGTGTGAAGCCTCACTGAGGCTCCAGGTAAGAAGGCATTCAGGAAGGGTCACCAACTGTGGAGGTGCAGGAAATGTTTCCTGGTCCGTGTCAACTATCACCCAAGCATGAGAGAAAGCCCTTCCTAGGGCACAGCCCAGCGCCTTCATTTGGCTGCCAGTGGCTTATGTTTCTCTATTCTCAAGAACAGGGGGCCGGGAGTAGCTGGACCAAAATGCATTCACTCTTTTCTCCAGCCAGGCTATAAAACAATCTGGTCCATTGGGCCTCCCACCTACTCAAGGCCCTCCACTGCACAGAGCAGGCATTGCAGAAATCTTCCTATCCCCTAGCTCCTGGGAACACAGTGCAGTTCCAGGGGCACACATCATGGTACCCATTTTGCAGAAGAAACTGAGGTTCCCTGAGGTAAGTGACTGGCTCAAGTTGCCACTTGTGGTGAAAGCACAGTTGGAATGTGGGTGGAGGTCTTTTCATATCCTGTTCTCTCTCAGGGCCCCAGAAAGCCTGCTCAGCAAGTCAGAGGAACCACTTGAGGACTCACCACAAGGCTAACAAATAAGCACCAAGTACCTAGTTATAGGATTACGATCACCAATGAATAATTTAATTCTCATATTTACCTTGGAAAAGAAATGCAACTACCCCTCTTTTGGAGATAAGGAAAGGGGGTATTTTGCCTTGGGTCACACAGTTGGGCAGTAACATGCTGGGACAGACTCAAAGTGATTAGGTACAGGTGAGCAGGGGAGGGGAGAGGGCACCCAAGGGGAGGAGGCGGGTGGTGAGAGGAGCAGTGTCTGGTGTCCTCAGGACAATGGGCTGCCTGGCTCACAGGGGAGGCTTGTGCCCGGAAGCTGGGGCCGTCAGGTCCAGCAGGCAGAAGAGGGCCAGTGGGAGGAGCAGAGCAGGGGTGGGTGGTGGTCAAGAGAGGAAGTTCCAGAGCAGGGGAGTTAGGTGCCAGATGGGGTCCTCAGGGGACCCAATAGCAAGCCTGAGCTCTAGGGGAGGGGCAGGCAGGAAGCTGCTAGAATCCCCAGCCCAGTCCCTGGGGGCAACCCTCCCACCTGGACATAAAGGGCTCTGGTGCTGGCAGGGAAGCCAGAGTGACTTCACAGGCCCCACAGACAAAGGAAGGGGCCCAGCCAACAGGGTCACTGTTCTTTGAAGTCCCAGGGGCCTCTGCTCTGAGCAGGATGTTCAGGACACACACTGCTGCTCCCTCAGCCCTTCTGTGGGCAGAGTTCTCTGGGACAGTGGTTCTCAATTCGAGCACTTCTGCTTTCCAAGGGAGAACTGGCAAGGCCCAGAGACACTTTTTAGTAGAACCAAGGAGCTGGGGCTACTGGACAGAAGCCAGGGAAGCTGCCAAGCATCCTACCATGCACAGGCAGTGCCCACAACAAGGCTTCACAGTCAGTCATTGGGCTGAGGCCAATAAACCCTGCTCATGGGCTATCAGCAATTTGCCCACTTGGCTGCTGTCTTGTGAATGAGGTGGGAAGGAACATGGCATCCTTGTTGTTCCAGGGAAGGGACTTGTCCAAGACTGGGCTGGAAGTTTCTTCAGTTAGTATTCACTGGACACCTACTATATGCTAGGCACTATTCTAAAAGCAGAACGGGGACTAGGACTCATTATTTTTATTCCTCAACAAACACTGACTGTGCTGGCTACTGGAGATGAACCAGACCCAGCCTCTAACCCCTCAGAGCTCACAGTCCAGACAGAGATGGCTACACAGACACTGACAATACTGTGAAACCAGGAAAGTCCAGAACCGCCTGGAGAAACCCAGGAAGGCTTCTCGGAGGAAGAGTTTAAAAAGTAACGCATGAAGGAGAACAGACATTGACCATAAAGACTAAGAACGGTGTGGAGGGCTCCAAGCAAAGGGAATAACATGTACAAAGAGTGGAGGAGGGAGAATATGGCTCACATAAGGCCTCAAGATGGTTCAATGTGGCTGAGTGTGATACGGAGGGAAGAAGAGGCTGAATACCATGCTGGGGTGCCTAGATGGCCTCTCTGAGCTGTGACAGGGATGGAGTAGGCGGCAGCTGAGGCAAAGAGTGCTCCCTAGACCTCCTACTTGAGGGGCTCCCCTGGAGCTGAGAGAATGGGGTGCTGGAATTCTTGCCTCCCTTGAGCAATGCTGTTTCACCCATGGGTGGCCCTCACCCTCCTGGGCCCTGTGTGAAGTCCCTCTGGGGCTGGGAGTAGACAGTGACCCCCTCCCCAGGAGGACACTCAGAAGCACCATCCAGCCTGCTTGAAAATGGGCCCCTCCCGCATCTGCTGCTCCTTTGTGAACAAGGGCACAGGTCGACGTGTAAGAGCACCAGGGACCTCCTTTCACATCTGTGAAATCAGTAATGACACATCTAATGAGGGCCCAGTCACCTACAGGGGAGCCCCAGCTCTGGGGTCCAGCATTCACCCCACACAGTGACTGTCCTGGCCTCTGGCCATCCTTCCAGGTCCTCAGTGTAGACATCCTGGGATCCCCATGCCACTGGCCCCCACACCCCTCAGTCTTCAGCACCCAGCCCAAACATCTGTTGTTCCAGTGCCCCTCTTCTCCCCACTCAGAGCCTCCTGTTGTCCCATCTGGGCTTCCATGGCACGTGTAAGAACCTCATCACAGACCTTGTTCACTGGACTCTTGGGGTCTGGCTGCTTTTCTGCCTCCCCTGACTCCTGAAAGTGCTTCAAAGGACTTTTACTGTTTGTAGAGAGAGCAAAATAATGAATCCAGACAGGTAGAAATCTGAATCCTGTGTGACCTTAGGAAATGAGCCTTAATCTCCCTGCACTGTCCCCAGTTGACACATGTAAGGCCAGAGAAGGGCCAGTTAGCTTAGTTTGTAGGGGTGCAGGCACTGGGGTTTGACTTCAGAGTTTTAATCTTGGCTGCACCATTTCCAAGTTGTGACCATGGACAAGTTTCTAACAGCTCAGTTAGGTGCCTCAGTTTCTTCCTCTGAAAAAGTGGGGATATTAATATGCTACCCCTTAAGAAAGAATTTCCTTCTATACTTGTGTCTTACCTGTCACTGACTCAGGCACACACAGGGCTCCCTGCTGTCTGAAGGTCTGACTCTGCCCTTGTGGCTTGTGTAGTTCGGGAAGGCACTGACCTCTGAGTCCCAGGGGGTGCTAACCCCACTAGAGACCTATTTAGGTCCTTCCCTCTCCCTGCAGACCTCTCATTACCTGCTCCCCATCTCAGTGGATGGCCTTGCTTTCCCCCTCGCTGGGAAAGGTGAAGCCGACAGAAGACAGTTCCCACATGCTCCTGCCTCTGCCCTCTCTGCCCAGTGCCCACATATTCTGCATTCTCTGGGCTCCTGGGGATGGACTGTCTGGGCCTCAGCCAGGCAGCAGATCCCACAGTGGGTGGCAGCCAAGGCCAAGGCCCCAGCAACTCTCTCCATCTTTTTTTTTTTTTTTAAATACTAAGGATCCAACTCAGGACCTTGTGCTTGTGAGGCAGGTGGCGGCACCACTCAGCTAAATCCTGGGCTATAATCCTCCTCTATTTTTTTTTTTTTTTTTTGGTACTGGGGATTGAACTCGGGACCTTGCACTTTCAAGGCAGGCAGTGGCCCTCTCTCCATCTTGATTTTGTCCTCCTATCAACTCTTTGCCATCACCCACAGTAGGCTGGTATTTCTCCTCTCTTGCAAAACCAGCCACTGCCACATTCTTTCTCTTTCCCTTCAAAGTGTCATCTCTACCCACTGTCTCCCTTCTCTCTAAGATGGGTTCCAATCAGGCCTTTACCCCCATTGGTCCACCAAAACAGCTCTTGTCAAGGTCACCGATGACCTCCCTGTTGCTAGACCTGGAGAAGGAGCCACACTTGACTTGGCAGCCTTTGCCACCACGAACCATTCTCCCTCCAGAAATGTCCCCCTCTGCTTGGCTTCCAGGACACCTAGGGTGCCATGCTGCCTCGCTGGCTGCTCCTTCTCAGTCTTCTTGGCTGAGTCCTCTGACTTCTAGTGGTGCTCCTGGCTCCAAATGCCAGGGTGGCCCTCTGCTCTATCTATCCTTGCTTCCCAGATGACCCATCCGGGCCCACTAACTGCTGTCCTTGTGCTGATGACACCAGTCCTGGCCACTTTGCCAGGCTGCACACTTGATTCCAATGGTCTCTCCAACATCAGTACAAGACATCTCAGGTGCCTCACACACCTCACCGGCTCACAACTCCATGCTTCGTCACTGTAGCCAGAACCCTCTACTCTTCCTCATCTTCCACCTCTCACACTTGAGACCCAATCCTGTTGGCTGAGCCTCCAAAATACCTCCTAACTCTGACCACTTCTCACCCCCTCCCCAGCCACCACCCCACTCCAAGCCACCACGGTTATGCAGTTGTCTTCTCCACCCTTTGTTTCCTTCAGCTTATCCTTAACCAGGTAGCCAGAGGGATTCTTTACAATCTTAGGCTGGCTCATGTCACGTCACTGCCCCAAATCCTCCAATGGCCTTGGTTTCAACATTGAATTTGAAGTGTTCGCATTGGTCTATAGGCCCTCATGGTCTGACCACTGCTACCTTCCTGACCTCTTTACCACTACTCTCCCTCATTTGTCCCAGTCCAAGTCACCCGGCCTCCTTTGCTGTTCCTTGGACGTGTCAGGCAAGCCTCTGCTACCTTGTACCTGCTGTTCTTCCCTCAGACACCTACATGGCTTACCCTCCTTTCTTCTGATCTCTACTCTCATGCTTCCTCTCCCTGAGATCTTCTATCTGGACCTTCTATCTAAAGTCTCTACCCTAATTTAACTTCCTTTGGCTTCCTTTCTTATTCTTCATCAGTATCTAATATATCATGTATTTTTTTTCACTTATTCATTTGTTTATTTTCTCTCTCACACCCTAGCATGTAAGATCTGCAGGACAGGGGTTTTGTGTCTATTTTGATCACCACTCTATTTTAGCATCTAGAACAGTACCCAGGCCAGGGAAGGTGCTCCGTAGGTACTGCATGTTTAGAATGAGGCAATGAAGGGCCCAGGGCCTCAGTATAGAAGGTCCCTGAATTACGATGGTTCAACTTATTATTCTTCAAGTACATGGGGGAGAAAGTGATATGCACTCAGTAGAAACTGTATCTCGAGTTCTGAACTTTGGTCTTTTCCCAGTGATGCCCACATAGGGTGTGACACTCTCAGGCAATGCTGGGCATCATGGTAAGCCACATAACCATGAGGGGAGACAAAATATGGTGCCCTGTATTGCTAAGCTAGGATGTTCAGTGGATTGGGCATGTCAAAGGTGTTTTTGACTTGGATATTTTCACCTTACAATGGTTTATCGAGATGCAACCCTTCTGTCAATGGAGGAGATCTGTACCTCCACTGTATATTGTGGAGTCTGTCTCATGGGGTTCTGCGAGGATTTACTGAGCTGGGTGATTGTGTAGGTGCTCAGCACAGCCCTGGGGCATAGCAGGTGCTCAGCAAGGCACTCTGCTCATTCCCTGCCCTGCACTATGATTAGGGCAGAGGGCTAGGCTGGGCTGGGCTGGGCTGGGCGTGCCCACCTGGCTCCACCAGGATAATCTATGACTCTCCCAGGGCCTCTCAGGAAGTGGTGGGCAGGGCCTCACCTGGGTGAATGTCCTGGAACAGGGACTTCCAGATGGTGTACTGCAGAGGGCCCGTGTACTTGGAGGTCGGGAAGTCTTCGTATGTCAGGTTGGTCTCATGGATTTTCCCCTTAAGCCTAGAAGGACAGCAGGATAAAAGGTTGTACTGACGACTGGATTTCTGCCCCAGTGCTGGGACCCTGCGGTGAGAAGCCTGCAGGACTGGGATGCAAGTGTCTGCTTATGCAATTTCCAGCCTCTCTAGCTGTTACCCTCAGTTTTAAAATGAGTACCATGCTAGCACCTGCCTTCTAGGGTTGTTGTAAGGATTACATGACATAGCATACCAAATACTTAGCACGGTGCTTGGCTTAGGGCCAACACCAAATGCATGGTGTTAGCGACCACTCTTTTTATTAAGCGTGGTTTGGGGGCCAGAGCAACTTGAGGTTGAGTCCTGGCTCCACCTTGCTGAGGGGTCTTGGCCAATTGATCTAGCTTCCCTGAATTTCAGTTTCTACATGTGTGAAAAAGGGATGACTGCGGTCACTACCTACAAGGGGGTTGACAGAATTATAATAATATAAAGCCTTTATAGAACAATATACTATCAACATTAGTATAAATAGCATATGATGTATTATTATAGAGATATAAATAACATAAGTAATATACTATATACTACTAAATATTATTTATTCATTATAATATAGACAGAATGTGTTATATATAGACAAATATGACGCTCTGGCACACAGCAGATGCCCCACAAATGACTGATAAAGATGTGAATAACTGGGTTCTTGCTGACAGTCTCATCTGCCTCCACCTCACTACCTCACACAGGTTGGGAGGAGCTGGCCACTTCGGGAAGACCCCCGCCCTCCGTCCCGGGAGGTGGCACTTACCTCTCAGACAGGGAGGCCACCCCAGCCAGGAAGGTGTGCCGGTCGGTCTCAGCCAGCCGCTCCTGCAGGATCTGGGCGCCCTCCTGAACCTTGCGCAGCTGCTGGCTGTAGCGCTGGACCTTCTGCTCGATGTCGGTCAGCGTGCGTGCTGTGTCTGCCTCCAGCTCCTCCAGCATGGCTTTCTGCCGCTCGCGTAGCAGCCGGTGCAGCCGCTCGAAGGCCTCGCCAATGGTGGTCCGCAGGATCTTGGTGGAAGACTGTGAGGGACAGTCGTCAAGGGTTATGGCAGGGGAAGCAGTTGGGGTGATTCCACAGGGAGAGGAGGAGACAGACAGGCTTGGCACACAGAGGGGAAGGGTAGGAGGGCACGCCCGGTGGGGATGCCACATGCACAGGCCTAGCGTCTGAAAGGACTGGCATGGCCAGGACAGCACAGAGTTCCATGTGGTCTGCTAGGGTCGTGGAGGGCAGAGTTGGGGATGCTGTCCAGATTCCTAGCATGGGGGTAGGAAAGGTGGGGCAGGGAGAAATGCTAAGCCAATCTGGACATAGGGAACTCTTTGTTTTTAACACTCATCTGTGGTGCTTTAGGGGAGATGACAAGGAGATCATGGAGGTCAGAAAGCTTCATAAAGGGCAATTCAGACACTGGTGGTCACTTGCCTTTCCTTCCACCCCTAAGATCCACAGCTAAGGAACAAGAACTAAAGTGTAAGGCCTTTGTCACAGGAAGTAAGCATAGTCTCGCGTGGTTATCTCTGCCCAATGTGCACTGAGAGGCTCCGGAGGGCTTAGAGGAGGGAAGGGCATAGGCTTTGATGCCTGGCAGCCTGGGGAAGAGTCCCAGCTCTGGTCTCTAGCTGGGGGAGATCTCAGTGGCTTCAGCTCTATGAATTTCAATTTTCTTATCTGTTAAAGGGGTAAAGTAACAACACAGAAGAGGGGTGAAGTTGAAGCAAGGAATGTTCGTCTGCCCAGTGACTGGGTCTCAGGTGTGGAGAAAAGAGCCTGGTTATAGCAAAGGGAACAACACTAATGAGTACATCCTGGGAGTCCTCATGGAGGAAAGACTTCAGAGCTGGGCCTGAGGGTGGGCAAGGCATCAGCTGGGGTGGGGGAACGGGCAGAGAGTCAGGTGACACAGGAGACACAGGATACTGTAGCACATGGGGCCTGCCTCTGCAATTTCACTTTGTGGGATTCTGGCTGGCAGTTCATGGAGTCAGAGACCCCACTGTGCTCAGTGCCCAGGGCTCTGTGGGAAGCCTCACAAAGGCTCAATTAGGGCCTCTTCCCTCCCACTCAGCTGCTGGCCTGCAGGAAGAAGGCTGGCAGTGGGCCAACCTCCGTGCGCATGCCCACCCAGTGAGCTGGGCAGACAAAGGGGGGCGGAGGAGAGGCTGGGATGGATGGCTAAACTGCAGGGGCCTCCCTGAGCCCCTCACCCAGGGGAGCCCTGTGGAAGCCTGCTGTGGATGGGAGGGATGGAGTCTTCCCCCCTCCCCCCTCCACTCTCTAGAGCTGCCCTCAAGGCCCCCAGTTCCATGGCTACCTGTTATGGCTCCTGCAGCAGCTTGGCCATCAGCCCCCACGGCTGAATGGAAGGCCAGGTCAGCCTCTCATCTCTGGTTGTTCCTCTGCCACCTGGGTTCCTCAGTTCACTGCAGCCCAGCTCCTTTTCATCTCACCCTGCATGTCCTCCCTCCTCCTCCATGCCTACTGTTCTGAGGACAGCTCCCAGTCTGTAAGATGGGCTCACATGGCGCCTGAGCAACACATCTTTTTTTCCAACTATCTCCCCAACACATCGCAGGTCCCCCAACTCATTTGGTCCACAAGGCAACTCCTGTCTTTTTCCCAAACTCACTGCTACAGTGATCCTGCTAAAGTGCCATGGCCCATCCTATGTTTAAGAACCTTTCTTGACTCTTTGATGATAGTAAAATGCCAAATTCCTTAGTCTGAGAGTCAAAGCCCTTCTCAAGTTGATCATAATTTATTAATACATTGCACTCTCACCTGCTAAGACCAACTCCTCCCAACCCTTTATTCACCTGGCAAACTCCTACTTATCCTGCAACACTCAGCTTGAGAGCTACCTCCTCTGAGATACCTTCTTTAACTTTTTCAAGGAGTTTGATGTTCCCAGAGCCTTTTGTAAACACTCTTAATACACTGCCCTCCGTGTTATATCTCTCTAGCTAGTGGATGAAATCCTGCTGGGTAGGAATGACATTTTCCTGGTATCCACACTCTTAATACACTGCCCTCCGTGTTATATCTCTCTAGCTAGTGGATGAAATCCTGCTGGGTAGGAATGACATTTTCCTGGTATCCATCACAGGGCCTGGTGCAGGGGTGGCAGTCGGGAGCTGCTTGAGTAGTACAGGAGGGAAGCAGGGACAATCTTGCTCAAGATGGCTTCACAAAGCTGAGCACAGGCTCTTTCTAGGCTGGGGAGTCAAGTGTCCCCAGGACAAGAGAAGATGGGTAGAGAAAGAGGGCGGAGGCAGGGAGAAAGCAGCTCACAGTGGCACATCAGAGTAACAGCCATCCCGGGACCCCTGCGCATGTCCCTGATGGGCTCTCCATCCAGTTTGCTGGCCACAAAGCCATACAACTGACAGAGGACACCCGGTGCGAGGTTGGAAAATGCACTGGGCTCTGGAAAAACTGGATGAGACGCTCCCAATTTCCACTTACTAGCTGTGGGGCTTCAGGCTGATACCTCAACCTCTCTGTGTTTCAGTTTCCTTGCTGATAAAAGTGGGTTAACAACTGCTCCTACTCCTTTATTTTCCTTTTCTCTGATTTGCCCCATAACTACTTAGTGTATGTCTGACTCTGCTAGGTTTTGCGTCTTGCTGTCGTGGAGATGACATTCAGTGGCTTCAGTGAAACAACAAAGGGGAAACACAATTCTCAGCAAAAGGAAAGGTTCAACTCCACAGGAACACCTCAGTTACTTTAGTGCTTTGGCAGGCAGAGCCACCCTTTCCCCCTCACCCTCTTTTTTGTTTTTTGGGTTTTTTTTTCACTTTATTAAATTCTTTTATTGGCCTCACCCTCCTTTTGTTGCCTTGGCTGGAAAAGCAGCCTTCAGCCCAGCCCACCACGTTCCCTGGAACACACAGGGCTTGAAGAGGCTGCACCCTGCCAATAATGTGTCACCCCTAGGGCCAACCAAGGAAAACACAAGGCCTGAGGAGGGAGATCAGACAGACCCCCAGGCCAGGCCATTGGAGGGACAGGCTCCACAAGAAAGTGAGTCAGGCTCCAGGTGAAATATGACCTCAAAGGCTCCATAGGCATTTCTTGTATAAATACCCCAGTGCAGACAGGAAGCAGGCTGGGGGACTGGAGGGAGCCCTGCAGGACCCCCCAGAGGCAGACAGATGGACAGGAAATCAGGGGAAGAGGTCAGTGGAGAAAAACAATGGTGGGGGGAGAAGAGACAAGAATGCTGCTAGAGAGGGAGAAACAGACCCTCAGATTCCCGCTCATCCAGAGAGAAGCTTCCGTTTGCTTCTGAGCACTGGAGAGGTACAGAGTCACCAGACACGTGGGAAAACTGAGGCTGTGTGAAGCAATGAGACCATAGTGCTGTGATTGTTTCTACTGAGGGTCCTGCCCAGAGACACTCTGGAAAGTCCTCTGAAGAAAGTGCACCATGCCCTTTCTGGGACTCCTCAGGGGACTGATGGCCATACTGGGGCACGGAGCTAGGTTTCTAATGGCCTCTCCAGGCCCCAGGATGACCTCCAGAGGTCCAGGTGTTCCCAAGGCTCGCTCCAGCTGCGCAGCTCTCCTGCTATGGGAGCAGAGTCAGCCTGAAAGACCCTAGATGTCACTCTGCTGAGTGCCTGAGGAGGAGGCGAGTCTGAGGAGGAGAGTTGAGGGGGCACTCTGCCAGCAGGCTTTTTCCAGCTCTGAAGCTCTGAATTGAGCCTTGTAGAGGCCCTACTGTGTAGATGCAAAGAGTGGGACCCAGAAGAGTACAGTCAGTCAGTGGCTGGGGACGTGCTCAGGGTTGGCTCCTTATGGGTGTGTTTAATAAGGGGTAAATTCTCCCAGCCCTTCAGGACACTGGAGGTTCCTGGGGATCCCTGGTCTCACATCAACTTCCACCCAAAGTGGCAAGGGAGAAGTGGCCCTATCCCTAATCCGGACACCAGCCCAAATCCTTGCCCTGTTAGCACTAGAAGCCAGGACCCCCCAAGTCCTCATCCATCTATACTGGTCCCGCCCCCAAGCCCGGCCAGGCTCACCTTAGTCTCCGAAAGCTGTCTCTTGAGCAGCTGCAGTGCCTCCGTGTGCTCCCGCTCACTGTCCTGAAGGGCCTGAAGCTGCTCCTTCAGCTCCCTCTGGAACACACAGAGGCGAGGTGTGGGGATGTGGGCTTTCCATGGTGATGGAGAGCCCCTCACCCCATGTTATCCTGACCTCATCCGTTCTTGGTCAGACCCAAGATGCTCCTCCAGTCACAGTTCAATCATCAAGACCTGTAGAGCCTGTCTCCTAAATATCCCCAGAATCTATCCCCCTCTTTCATCTGGATATTTGCCACAGCCTTGTCTCTGGCTGTCCTGGGAGCCGCTGGTCTCCTTGACTCGGGACAACTTCCACCTCCACACGATCCCCATCCTGCCCCTGCTGAGCACTGGTTCTGTGCTCAGACCTTTGACAGAAACCAAGGCTGAATGAGCGCCCACTAAGCTACCGAGGAACTGCCCATGTTCTAAGTGCTTGCTGAGGGCTCAACACTGCTCTCAACCTTTTGCTTGTTCTAATTCATTGGAGCCTCTCAGCAGCTCTGAGGTAGGCTCTATGATTACCTCCATTTTCTGATGGGAAAAAGGCACAGAGAGGTAAAAAACAAAGCAAACATACAAACAAACTGGCTTCAGACCAGAGCCAAGCATGTAAGTGTAAAGCAGAATGGGAACACAGACATCTGGTACTGGAAACCATGATATCCCCTTCCCCTACTAGAAACTGAACCTGGGGCACCCACCCCCACAGCACCTTTTTGAAAATTTTGAGACAGGGTCTCTCCTAGTCACTAAGTTGCCCAGGCTGGGATCCAACTTTCGATTCTCTCGCCTTATGCTCCCTACCCGACCCAGCTTGGAAGCCATGATCTTGAAGTCAGGTACCACGTTTTGTTTTACATCGATGACACCTGTTATGATCAACAACAACAAACCCACAACACACAAGAAAACGCCATTCAAAGTAAAAACAGGATCTGTATCACTGATTTTTCCTTTGTCTCAGGTTCCAATATGGCTTCACAGGGCACTGCTAGTAATGCTGGCCTTTTGCTATTTTGTTCCTTATGGATTTATCTGCATTATTTTTGATTGAGGAACTAGTATATTAAATATTTATATTAACTGTTTTTTGGTACCTGCTTCAATCCTGTGCCTCCCTCCCTTTCCCCCGGTCCCACTTCTGTTTCCACTGCCTTCTCTTCTCACTCCTGTTCTTCCATCACCCTGAGCTTGTCTAACCTTAGGACTTTGCACTTGCTTGTTTCTCTGGCTGTTGCCTTCTTCTGTCAGACTGTCTCCTGGGGACTCCTTTGTTGAACTCAGATGCCACCTCCTCAGAGCCTTGTCTGACTGTCCCATAGTCACCTCCGTCACATACTCAGTGTCATGGTCTTCACAGCACCTCCCAGTCTGAGATGACCCTAAGCGTTCCGTTGTCTGTGGGTTTACTGCTCATCCTACTCACCGGACTTCGAGCTTCACGTACGCAGGAATCTCATCTGGCTTGTTCCTTGCTGTTTCCCCAGTGCCCAAAATGGTGCATAACATATGGCAGGGCCTCATTCATTATTCGCCAAAGAAATGAATGGGATGTGGTGGGTGTTCCCCAGCACAGGGTCCAGCTGTCTGCACTTACTGAGCTGCAGCCATTGTATCCTAGCCAGCTGTCCTCCTGTCCCTCTTCCCTCCCTAAATTAGCACCTGAGTCCTCCAGGATGGGTCCCTACTTCTCCCTCTCTTTAGGTCCTGTACTCAGCAGTTATCTAGCACTGCGCTGGGGCTCCAGAAAGCTTGCCGGGTGAATGAATTGCCATGGAAACAGCCTCTGAGCAGGGCTTGAGGTCCCCAGCCAGCTTGGGCTGAGTGGTCCCAGGGAAGCTGATTTACCAGTTTATATTTCTCTTCCTCCCACTCATTTGTCTTAGCAAAGCAGGGAGGATCCTTAGCAAACATCTGGTTCAGCTAATTTTACAGTCTGGCAACATGGGCAAATGGTCACGATGACATGCTGAGGGAAGAACGCAGAAAATGAAATTGTCTTTGCTAACTATTGCTTATTCATTTAATAAATATTTATTGACCAACTACTGTGTACCAGGCACTGTTGAAGTACTGAGGTTATGGCAGAGAACAACATAGACAATCCAACAGGGATCTTACCTCAGGTTAGTGTAGAAGATAGGTAATAAATAAGAAAAAAAATCAGAGTGTCAGATGATTACCAATATGCTCTCTGCTGTAGAAAAAAAAATCAAACAATGTGGAATGAGAGGACAACTTTACATAGGGTAGTCAGGAAGGTTTCTTGGAAGAGGTAACATGAAAGATGACAGCCGGAGGATAAGGAGGAGCCAGCCATGAAAATAGGTAAGACAGAAAAATGGGAGCTGCATGTTTTATGAGAGGAGAGAGCTTGGACAGACACAAAGGCTGGAATTCCAGCAGCCATCTCAGGCCATGAGGTAACTATAAAGATGGAGTCCATAAAGTCAAACCAGAGGAGTAGAAAGAAGAAAGAATCTGGGTTCCTAAGGACTGTGGGGCAGCTATACCATCACTAGACACAGTGATGTGTAGGAAGTGGGTTCTCTGGAGGAAAAGAAGACAAAGAAGAGAGGGAGAGGGAGGGAGGTGGAGAGAGGGAGAGAGGGAAAAAGGGAAGGAAGGAGAGAAGGAAAGGGAAAGGGAGGGAGGGAGAGAAGAAGAGAGAGAGAGAGGGAAAAAGAGGGGGGAGAGAGAGATCCCCAACAGTGTTTGCCAATTTCTGTGGTGTAAATGCTCCCACCAAAGTGGATTATCATCTACAGGAGGTCGCTGGACACAGAATTGGGAAGAGACGCACATGCTGAGCTCTCAGAAGCCGACATAGTGGCTCTAGTGCACCATTACCTGGAGTCTTTTCCTGTAGGCCTGTTTTAGAGGGGTGAGAAATACACCCCATGGAATTCAGGAGTGCTTCAGTACTAACAGCTGAAAGTCATTCCCAGTGGAGACCTGTGTGTCTGAGTTCTGACAACCTTAATGGCCTGAGTACAGAATGACCACTTTGATGGCCTTGGGTCTGTGCAGCTAAGGACATCATCTGCTTGAGGTGGAGATGTCTGAGGAGGTGGGCCAAGTGCTATATCTCTCCCTCTTGGTGGTCCCCATAGGACCCTGTACAACACTGCCTCCAAAGCAGCTCTGCAGCATTTCTGAGAAACAGTCACAGAGGCCACGTTCCTCACATTGTTCAGGCCCCCAAGGGACGTGGACAAATTCTTCCCTGATGCTGGAGTTCGGAACACAGACAGAGAGCTGGCCTGCCCCTTCCTCCTGAACCTAGCAACAGAATGCACATTCACTCATTCCACAGCCAGGTATGTGCCCAGGCCTCCTCGGGCCCCGCTGGTGCTATGTTAAGGATGGGGAGAGGGAAGAGAGATGCCCAAGCTGGGGAGTCAGATAGTGACATAGACAGACCAGTGAATGTTGGGATGCTGTCAGCCCCCCTCCCCCGCCAGACCTGCCCCTTCTCACTGAGGAGAGATGTACCCACCTCGGTGAAGGGCACATGCCCACACCATCCCAGCCAGAAACCTGGGAGTCGTGCATGACAAAGCTGCCATCCCCAAACCAGTCCCACTGGTCACCAGCTTTGCTCTGGAATCTGTTCCCTCCTCTCCACATTGACAGTCCTGGTTCCCTTTTTATTGCTTTTTTTTGGAACTGGGGTCCCAGGTTCTCCCTGCCCAGCTCCCCACCTCTGAACTTTCCCTGCTGCCCCAAGAGCTCCACACAACAGGGTAACACATTTGTTGATGCTGCTCTCTCAACCCCTGTGCTCCTCAGCAGGAATCCTACCAAGCCTGGGAAGAAGGGCACAAGGCCTTCGGCAGCATTCAAAGCCTTCACCACCAGCCCCAACCTTCCCGAGTCTTCCCTCTTCATCCAGACCTGCACTATCCCACAAGGTAGACAGGAGCCCTGTGCGGCTACTTAACTAGGAATGAACTAGAATGAAATAAATTTGAAAACTTAGTTCCTTCATTACACTGGCCTCATTTCAAGTGCTTAACAGACACACAGGACTAGTGGCTACCGTGTCACTGAGGAGATGTAAAGCTTCCCATGTTCCAGAAAGCTCTATGGGACAGCACGAAGCACCTTGCGGTGGTTTCCCCCAGGCCTTTGCATATGCAGGGTCCTCTGTCCAGCACACTCACACACACCTTTCCCCTCCATCTGCAGGACTCGTACTCCTCTCTTAGAACTCCGGCCAACCCCTGCCCCCCCCCCCAATCCGTACACGCAACTCCCCACACGGTTGTCAGGTGCTCTTCTGCACGTTCAAGGCCCTGTTCTTGCACCCTATGGCGCACACTTTGTTTTAGCTGCAAGGCTACCTGCTGATCTCTCCCACTAGGCTGTGGGCCTCTGAGGGAAGGAGCCATGCTAGTACCAAGGTCAAGGACAGGGTCCCAGCACAGACCTGCCTGCAGCTTTTTTTGTTTGCTACCAGGGATTGAACTCGGGTCCTTCTGCTTTTGAGGCAGGCAGTGGAACCACTGAGCTAAATCCCTGGCCCCTGCCTGTAGCTTTTATAGGAAGAAGCTGCCTAGTGAAAAGGCTGGTTTGGGTCTGAGCTCCCCTCTGAAAGGGCGAGAGGGGAGAGTGCCCCCCAAAGGCGGCGCTCCCCAGGTGAGTCACCTAACTTAGGAAAACCGAACCCTACAACCCACAGGGCAAGCATCTGCGCTGTCACCCCCACCCCACCCCACAGGTCTCCTGAAAGGCTGCGCTCAGACAGACCTTAGGAGGCCAGCTGTGCCATGCACCCATTAGGTATGTGACCATTAGCCTAGGAGATCACCTCGCCTGTCTGTGCCATAGTCCCTCATCTGCAAAATGGGGTAGCAATTCCTCACAGGGCTGGAAAGGGGGAATGAAGCCCCAGCAGGAAACGCCTAGCCTCCTGGGGCACAGCCTGGCAGCACAGCCTGGGTGCTTGGGAGATGGAGTGGTCCCTGTGTCCCATACGAGGCTCCTGAGGCACTTCTTCGTGTCCTCGCCCCATGCTGTGTCCAGGTGGCCTCTCCCTGCCTTCCCGGATGGCAAGAGCAGGCAGGGGTGGAGGGACCATCTGGTCCAGCCCTTATAATTGCCAGCACAGGAAACAGAGTCCAAGGAAAGGGACTCAAAGGCCCATAGCCACACAGATTGTCAGTGGAGAATAAACAGGAAAGTTTACTCCCAGCTGAGAGATCAGACAGGAAACGGGAACCTGCTGACAAACTCCCAAGTGACAGAACCAACCCAGAGGGAAGATACTGTGACCCTGACTGCTGCAGAGGCTCAGGACCAGAGCGCCTGGGGCTGGGCATGGCTCAGGTTTGAATTTCATGGGCATCTCATCACCTAATTTATTCTCACTAGTAGGTGAGACTTTTGAAGGAGAAATTGAGGATCAGAAAGGCTGCACAGCCTGTCTAAGCTCACACAGCTAGTACAAAACAGGTGAGCCTCTGAGTGACTCCCAAAACTCGTGTTTGAAACCTCTGGGCCGTTCTGGCTCCCACTCAACTCAATGCAGCAATAACTTTGGAGAAGGTTCCCGCCCTTGAAGAGTTTGCAGGTAGCTGAAGAGGCAGAAACTCAAACGGGTGAATCACAAGGGAGAACAGGGTATGCACAGAGGTCTGTCTAGTATCCAGTGGAGCTGTCACCACCTAGTGTGTTTGTGACATCCTTTCCAACCTGTAAAGTGGGGCCGCAACAGCATCTGTGCTGTTGAATGCTGTTCCATTAAATGTCGTAATTCCTGACTTGATATGATACACTGAGTGAGTCAGTAAATCTAAGTTGTCATTCTCATCGTAATTATATATGCAACAGGGATGCCGAACCAGGAGCTTCCAGGACAGAACTTGTTTCCAGAAGGAGATGGAGGGTGGGTGACAGTGCTCCTTCCAGTGTCTGGGATGGGGCCAGGCTATTCCTGAGAAGGCTGGTTAGGCAGGGACAAGCCTGGTGTGCACAGGAAGTGGGGGCAGTCAGGGATGGCAGGAGCCAGGTGTGCGATGGATGGCTGGAGCCCCAAGCTAGAAAGGCCGGCTTGGGCCAGCTGGGCTGGGGCAGGGAAGGTTGACAGGGCTCCATCAGAGTTGGGGCAGGGCAGGCTGAAGGGTCTGGAGAGGGTCACACCTGGGGTAGAGCGAGCACAAATCCATTAGCTGCCAGGCTCTGGGACTCCCGTCAGCTTGGAGAGGCCAGAATAGAGGCAGCAACTAGTAGTAGGAGCACAGCAAGTCAGTACTTAAATGCCCCAAAGGCTGAGGCCAGGACTCCCACACTACCAGCCCAGAGGACAAAGCTGCTGTGGAAGCCATCTCTCTCTGGCTGCAGGGACCCTTCTCATGTCAATGGCAATAGCACAAACTTTGGAGTTAGGAGTCTTGGGTTCGAATCCTGGCTTCATGACCTTGAGCAAATCACTCCTTCCTCTCCTAGGGTCCACCTTGGAGACCCTTATTGGAAAAATACTGGCGAGAGTCCTCCCAGAGTTGTGTTGTGATGAGGTAACTCAGCATCTTCAGGACTAACCTCAAGCTCCTGTGTATGTGTGTGTGCGTGTCCACGTGCATGTCCAAGGCCCTTCCTAAACTAGTTAAGCCTCTCTATTTCATTCATGCCTCATATCTATCTGCCCCACAACCTCCTCTCCAGCCAGAGCAACCCATCTGGACATGTGTTCACATCATCAGGCCAGTCCCTGGTTAGACTGATAACCTGAGTGCAAACTCCAGCTTCACTGATATTCAGTGGCTATGTGACCTTAGGCACAGGTTCTGAGCCTCACTTTCCTCATTTGTAAAATGGGGGCAATGAGATCCACCTCATAGGGTTGCTGTGAGGATGAAATGACAGAGAGAGAGGAGAGAGAGAGGGGAGAGGGAGAGGGAGGGAGGGAGGGAGGGAGGGAGAGAGGGAGAGAGAGAGAGAGAGAGAGAGAGAGAGAGAGAGAGAGAGAGAGAGAGAGAGAGAGAGAGAGAGAGAGAGAGAGAGAACACACCTATTTCTATTTGACAAAGCTCTGGATGCTATCATTGCACTGCCTGGACCAGGCCACAGTGGCTGTGAATGGCTAGGCCCTCTGCCTACACAACCCTCTCGACCTCTGCTCCCTGGCCTGAAGCACTCACATGTCCTGCAGGACTCTGCCTACCTGAGGAAGCCTCAGTTACAGCCACCTATAGGTTCCCAGACCTGTCTCCCAGAACCAAGACAGGACCAGGTCTGCAATGTTCTGGATCCAATACAGGACTAGCCCTCAGCAGGCACAGGGGCCCCACAAGCGATGAAAGAAATGGCCAAATGAATCTCTGAATCCAAGATGGAACCTGCCTGCAAGTCCTCCATGCCTACTCTCATTGTCCAGCCAAAGCTCAATGTTGGGACAGCCAATGACGCTTGCAAAGCAGCCAGACTGAGTGGGAGCTGAGCTCTGGTCCCCTTGGCAAACCAGTTTTCCCATCTACAAAGTGCGGAGAGCCTTGGCCTAAGGGCCGGGGTGGGGGTGGGGGACCTGCTCATGCAGAGGCTCCCTGGGGTGGTCAGAGTGCTGGGAAAGAGGGGGAGTTCTGAGTCAGAGCCAGACTGGACCCCAGGCTTCCTCCCACTTGTGTGAGATCTCAGGCTAGCTCCAGAATCTCTTGGCCTCAGAGTCTTCATCTGGGGAATGGCGTTGGGCTCTGTTCCGCTCAGGATGCAGGGAAAGGAAAAAGGGCTCTTGTGGGGATGAAATGCTCCTAGCATAGCACCTGGCACATTGTAAGTGCTCAAAACATTTTCTTTTTTTCAGAGTTGTAATTCTGTTATCACTCTTTGTCACCAGATCCTTTTATTTCCATAAAATAAGCATTCTGCAGTCCCTAACTTCATTTTTTTTTTTTGGTAGCGGAGATTGAACTCGGGACCTTGAGCTTGTGAGGCAGGTGCTGGAACCACTGAGCTAAATCCCCGGCCCCCCAACTTCAACTGTAAGTTTTTGTGTGGTGGCTTGTGCTCAGCCTGGCCAAGCTGCCCTATCTGGTTGCCCAGATTCCTGTAAGGAGGGAGCTAGAGATGGCCACAGCCAGCCTTGCCCCCATGGAGGCTGCTGTTTTCACATAAACCCTGCCCTCTCTTGGGAAGGACAGCAGAGGCCACTGCCCCAGGACAGGGATAACCCAGCTGCGCCCCTGTTCAAGTAACAAAATAAGTACCTCAGCACCTGTCATTTCTTGGGATGGGCAGCAACTCTCTCCCTTTCTACACAGAAAGTGGGCATTTTGTTCCTCCTTCCAGTTCTCAGGGTAGAGAATGGCCACAGAGAAGGCCAGGCCCTCCACTCTGCTGGAGGGAGCCAGAGCCAAGATCTGAACTCCATCCCCAACCCTGCTTTTTCCTCTTGGGGCTGCCCTGGCAGCTCCAGCTCCCTGTGCCAGCCTCTGAGGGCTCCCATCCAGGGCTCATCCGCTGGCATGAAGGAGGCTTTGAGAAAGCTCCAGTGGTCACATGAGGCCTGGAGGGGGTGGCTGAGATGAACTGGATCCTTCTGGGGGTTAGGAACCTGAGATGGCCACAGCCGGACGCCACGCCTGACCAAGATGACAACCTAGCCACCTGCCCTTCAGGCGTCAGCTGGCATAACAGGCCAGTCCCTACTGGTCTTGTGCTGAGTACTCTCAATACAAAGTCAGGTAGGGAGGGTGGGGATAATTTTCCAGTCCAGCAGCAAGGCAGATATATGCGACCTAGTTATACTGACCTCAGATTCTAGCCCTGCCAAACCTAGGTGACCAAACAAGTCACCAAATCCCTCGGAGCCCATTTCCTCATGCGCAAAACAAATAAATAACAACACTATCTACCAACAGTTCTCTGAAGATTAAATGAAGTAATTCAAGAAAAGCTCTTAGCATAGTCCCAGGCTTGGTGAGTACTGGTTTGGAGATGAGCTCCCTCCCTCCCCTTTGCTCAGTGATCCCCAAAGTAGGCCTCTTTCAGGTGCTCAGCAGTGGTTAAGAAAAGAAAGACATCAACACACAAGCACATAATGAAAATTCTGCACAACTGTATAGTATTTGTAGCAGTGTTTATCCATGAAGTGGAATTGGGGTGGGTTAACTTTTATACTGTATTACTCCACCGCCTGTGATATTTAAAAACTGTTTGCCTGCTGTGCCAGGTACTTTTGATCACTTTTGACCAAGACTTCCTAGCCCTTACCAAATCCCTCCCAGGACTGCCATATTCTCCCCATGCTACAGATGACAACTGGAGGCTTAGAGAAGTGAAGTGACTTGACCAAGGACATGCAGCATGCCAGGAGCTGAGCCCTGGAGTGTGGAGTACAAAGCAATTTTTCATGGCAGATCAAGGAAGAAAAAAGGTGCACAGAGTGGGTGACATCGGAGCGAACCCAGAATGCTAAGTGGGACTTCTCTAGGCCAGCTTTCTGGAAAGGGTAGATTCTAACCCCAGTAGCCATTTTTAATGTTTAGAGATATTTTTGGTTGTCCTAACTTGGGGGGAGGTATTGCTACTGGAATGTGACAGGCAGAAGCTAGGGTACTGCTAAACTCTCCAAAATGCACAAGGCAGCCTTTCACAACAAAGAATTACCAAGTTCCCAAAGTCATTAGTACTGAGAATGACAGTATATACTGTAACTGTTATTTACTGGGAGCTTCTACGTGCCAGTTCAGCACCAACTTCTTATAAACATCCTGTCATTTAAAATCCTAAACCCATTATTTCCGTGCTGTCCACGAAGGACTTGGGGCTCAGCAATGGCAAGTCACTTTCCTAACATCACATAGCCAGAGCCAGGATGGATGGAGTTGCCTGAGCACAAAGCCAGAGCTCTTCACTCTGCTGCCCTCAGGATTTAGAATAAATGTAAAAGCTCCAGGTCAACTTTGAGGTAGGGGGTCTGGAGACTCCAGCTGAGTGTAGGTCTGGCCTCTTCTGGATTCAAGGACTTGGACATATCTCCACCCTTCCCCCTTGACCGTTTCCCCATCTGTCAAGTGAACAGATGATCTCCAAGGCTCTGCCAGCTCTGAGTCTGTCATTCTCTGGAAGACTGGCCCTGGCTCAGGTTCCAGGAGCTGCCAGCTGTGGGGGAAGGGAGGAGGTGGGAGGGGTGAGCACAGCCTCATTCCCAGTGCATACATAAATAGCTAATGAGATTGCTTTTCTGCTTGGAGGGAGAAGCAGGTGAGGTAGAATCCTGCCCAGGAGCAATTCTTTTTTTTTTTTTTCGTGGGGGGAATGCAGGTTTCTCTGCCACCACCTGGCCAAGCCCAAAGGGGACACCAAAGTAGGCCTCCTTCTTGGGTAAGAGCTGGGGCTGGGCATTCACCCAGTAGGGCATGTGAGCTCTCAGGGCTAGGAGGAGAAAAGATGGGAATGCATATCGTCCTTGTCCCTATCATGTGCCAGTCACCTCAAAGAGCAGGTGTCTCTCAGGTCAGCCTCACCAAAGTCCAGGTAAGAAGGAACTGCCTGACCCTATTTCACAGACCCAGCATCAAGGAGGCAGTACCCAAGGCCGGACTAGGACCCCAGTGTGTCTGATCCCAGGATGTGCACTAGAGATAGTGGCAGTCCTGTTTTTCTTTTCATCCAGGAGGGAAAGTGTTTTAACGAAACATTTTGGGGAGAAATGTATGTTCAATTTCTCTTGCATTTTTCAGGTCACAGAATGGAGTATAAAACTCTCAAAACACCATAATTTGGGTTTTTCTGGTCTGCAGACAGGAGAACCAAGGCTTTGAAACAGAAGCTACAAAGTCGAAGAGGGGAAGTGGTGCACAGCAGGGGTGGCATCTGGCCCAGGCCAGGCTGTGCTCTCTACCTCTGATCTCTCCCCGTCTGGCAGGGCAGCCTTGGGGCAGCCACAGCACCTCTCCAGACCTCAGTTTCCACATGGTTTCACAGTCCCTTCGAACTCTCATGCCTGAGCTCAGTCCTGTCAAAGCTCTGTTCCTCCTCCCTGTTCATGTGACTTCACAGATAGGGAGATGGGGACACCAGCCTATAGCACAAGTGGCTCTTGGGGTGGAGGGCCAAGGCTGGCCTTGTGCAAGCTCCCAGAGCCCCTGATCTTTGTTCACACTGTGATGGGACCTCTATCCTCAGGTAGACAGACTGGAAGAGGTCAGTTGTTTTGGGATAATAGGAACTGGGACATGGCAATGATGAACATGGGACACTTTTTGAGGGTTCAATGGTCCCCTCCATAGGCACCTACTAAATACAGGCTAAGGAGCAGAGAGAGATTCATGCATGGCACAGGTGAGTGGCGGTATGGGGAGAGTAGTTATTTAGCTCTGATTGAATATACTGCGGCCTGGGGAGCTAATAGCTCCCAAGTTAGCCCACTTCATTTTAATAAAATATCTGAGCCCAGAATTTTCTGCTTCTAAATGCTCCACATTCTGGGCCAGCTCATCCTAGGTTTGGTCATTTATTCATTCAACTTCTACTCGTGTGTACTGGAAGCTAAGCCTTGTGCCAGACTATTGCTGCCCTGGGGAACTGTGTGCTGGATTGGGATCCCAAGACCATGGAATGGGACTGCTGATTGAAATGGATTAGCCATATAAGCTTGGAAGTCATTTTATTAAACACAGTAAAATAGATTTGTTTGTTACAAGATTTCACCAAGCCTTTAGTATGCAAAACACTGAGAATCCTGGGGCAGAGTGTAGAAAATATACTAGATTTCCCAAATATAGCGGATCTTGGAACACTTCTTTTTAAAATATCATACTCATTAAGAGATGGCATTTGGGAAAATGCAGTTTTCATTTCTTTCTTTCTTCTTTTTTGGCTAATGGGTCTTGGAGGGTTTTTTTCCGAGAGGATATCTGATTTGGACAGGGCCTTGAGAATTGTGTAGTAATTCATCAGTGAAGATAGGAAGGCTTAAGGGAGACCAATTACAGTCCTAGGCTGACTGTGCTCCAAGGACTGATTCACTGAGTCCTCAAGCATCCAGATGTGGGTGAGAGCGCCAAGGTCATCCAAAACTCCTGGAGATTTTGAGTACCACCCCACCATCTCAATCACCTCTGGGGCTTATTCTCCAAATCTTGAATCTTCAAGTCCTGGTCCCACTAGTCTGCTTTAAATCCAAAATGGTTCTTACACTACCTCGTCTCAACCCCTCACACACTTCCGCCTAATCCTGGCCACCGAATCTGCCCTCTCAGCTGTTTGCTGGCCCTGACTTCGACCCCTCTCTTAGGCTTAACCCTCCTGTGCCCAGCACAATGTCGTTGCTCACTCTCTCTGGTCTGGATGCACACCGGATCGAGGCTCCAGCCCACCGTGTCCCCAAGCTTGCCAGAGCTCAGCCGCTGGGTTTAGTGTACAACCCTTTTCATGACCCCGCCCTTGACCAGCTCAGATTCAGCTCCGTTCCCAGCCATGCCTCAGCCCAGTACCAGATCCAGGTCTGATCTCTGCCCCGGCCCGTTCCATTTCACCTTTGATCTTTCCCCAATCAGGAACCGGCTCCTACTCCAGAACTGTTCCAGACCCAGCTCTGTACAGACTGGCCAAGGTCCCGCCCCCTCGCCGCGGCCCCGCCCCACTCCGTATTAAATCTGATAGGGTTTGACCCTGCCGGAGGCCCCGCCCCAAGACAATTCTGACTGGGCCCTGCTCGCGGTTCAGCCTTGACCCCACCCCCGCCAGGGCCAGGGCCCGCCCCCGCCCCCGCCCCCAGCCGGCAGCACACCTGCAACTCCTCGAAGGCATCGTCGATGCCCGTGACCTGGTGCTGCTCGTGCAGCGCGGGCTCGTCGCAGAAGAAGCAGAGCAGCGCACGGTCCGTGAGGCAGAAGAGCTTGACCTTGTCGTGCGCCTGGCAGGGTCGCGCGGCGCGGCGCGCGTTGAGGATGGCGTCCAGCGGGAAGGCGCTGTAGCGCTCCACGATGTTAGCCAGCTTGAGGCTGGGCGCCAGCGCGGGCTCGGCAAACGTGCGCCGGCACTCGGGGCAGTCGCGGGCACCCTGAGCCTCCTGCCGCACCCAGTGCTCGGTGATGCAGCGGCGGCAGAAGTAGTGCTCGCAGCCCAAGCTCACCGGGTCCTGGTAGATGCTCAGGCAGATGGAACAGAGCAGCTCGTCCTTGAGGCTGCATGCCATGGCGCCGGGGAGGGGGCCCGAGAGGCGAGGGGCGGCGCTGGCGGGGGCAGCACCCGGAGAGGGGTGCAGAGACACCGGCAGCAGCTACCGAGGAAGGAAGGGGTTGCTCTCGGGGAGGGGAGGGGGATAAGGCGAGCTCGGGGTGCAGGGTAGAGACTACGAGGGATGCGAGCCCAGGAGGGCGGTTTCGAGGTAGTGGGTAGCTCGAGGTGATGGGGGCCGGAGGGAAGAGGCCAAGGATGTCTGCGGGAGGCGCCCGGAGAGGGGGTTCTAGGGAACGGGACGGTCCGAAAGGATGGGTGCTGGGGGGGGCAGCAGGGGGCAGAGGCCTTGGGGTGCTAAAATCGCGGGACGGGGCCGGTGGGGGAGAGGAGGGGCAAAGCTGGGCTTGGAGAATTCTGGGGTGGAAGGAAGCCAGGCCAAGCCGCACCGCGGTGCGTCCGGCAAAGCAGAGGAAGGGTGCCAGCCCACTCAGCTGCCCGATTCCAGCCTCAAGCCCCGGCGCGACGCGACCCCTTACCCCTGCCGGCTCGGCGGCCACCGCTTGGGTCCAGCGCAGCCTCTCAACCCGGAACCAGCCTAGCCAAGCTGCCAGCGGTCGCTGCTCCCTCCCCGCCTCCCCGGACAGGACCCGTGTGGCTCCACCCCCGAGGCGGGCGGGGCCTCAGGACTCCGGGGCCCCGCCCCGCCCCCACCGTCCTCCCGTTGCGGCGAAGCGCAGCCCAGCTGTTTCTTCAGGGTCTGCGCTGCAGCCGGGTCTCGCTTGGGGGTCCTGGGGCAGGGCGCGAAGAGGTGGGCAGTTGGTTTGAGAGGACAATGAATAAACAAGGACACCTTTCTGGATCATTAGAATAGAGATTTGGGGAGAATAATGTTTTGTATTAAAACAATATGTTCTGTAATCTGCTTACAATACATTTAAGCATGGCCTATAACAATAACACTCGTGAAATGCCGTTTGCTTAGAGCACTTTGAAGAACCCTCACACTACTAAGTCCTGATCTCCGGCTTCCACTTTGCTTTCTTAAGGAGGGTATGGGGGAGAAGTTTGGAGAGCCCTGGCTGATGTTCCATCTTCAAGAGTTTCCTTCCATTCAGCAAACCTCTCTCTCCCCCTCTCTTCTCTCTCCTCTCTTTCTCTCTCTCTCTCTCTCTGGTGTGTGTAAGGGGGAAGTGGAGCAGAAGGGGAGAAGAGTAACAGGAGACTTTGTCTTCAGTCATTTTGTTCTGTTGGAGTGAGGAAGGGCCTTGGGCGAGGTGGAGAGTATTGAGGGGCATGGTAAAGAATTTCTTCAAGGCACTGAGTTTTCAAGCTGGGGAATGACCTGGCCCGATTTGGGTTTCCTCAGCCTAAGGTGGATGCAGAGCCTAGATGAACACTTAATAGAGACTGCAGCATGTGTCATCTGTTTCCATTCATACTCTTAAGAAATAATATCAAGGTTTGTTTTTTTTTGAAAATTCTCCAGGAGATATTGTTGAACGAAAGAAAAAAATTAAATGGAAACCGAAATATGCATAGAAACACAGACATGAGTACACACAGACTTATACATATGCACAAACGTTTTTTGCATAGCAAAAATTCTGTAGAACCATATAGCAATTCTAACCATGCTCAACTATGGGCTGAGACTATGAGGGAACTATTACGTTCTATAACTCCATTTATTCTATTAATTTTATAATAAAAAAGATAAGTTGATTCACACAATTCATGGATTTCATATTTGCAAATTCACCTAATCTTAAAATTTATTTGTAATTCTCAAGATCAATACTTGAGGCACTTTTGCAATTATTGGTGGGTATATATGTATGGACAGAGAGGTGAAAACCCTTCCCAGCTGAGACTGAACAAGAAGCCATCCTTGTTTCATAGCATAAACAAGCATCATTTTGTGACCTATTTAGTACAACATTTTTTCTCCTCATTTTTGTGTTTTTTTTCTGGTTACTTTGCTATTTTAAATAGCCACCATCTTAGTGGTGACCAAAGCATTGGCTAGTGTTCCTAAGTGGAAGAAGGCCTTAGGGAGAAAATGTGTGTATTTGATAAGCTTTGTTCAGTACATGAGTACTGTTAGCTGAGTTTAATGTTAATGATAAACAATATACATATGGTCCCCTGCTTCTGCTGTGGATTCAACCAACTGCATATTGAAAATATTTGAAAAAAATTGCCTTTGTACTGAACATGAACAGACTTTTTCCTGTTGTTATTCCCTGGATATTACAGTATAACAACTATTTACATAACATTTACATTGTGTTAGGTATTATGAGAAATCTAGGGCTGAGTTAACATCTATTAGAGGATTCAGGTTCTCTGCAAGTACCACGCCATTTTATATAAAGGATTTTGGCATCTGTGGATTTTAGTATGCACAGGAATCCCTAAGAATGCTGAGGGGCAGCTGTATACATTAAATAAAGTATCTTCTAGGGAAACAAAAAACAGTTATGTATTGATTGGCTGCTGCAAATATGGTCAGGGACTTGCAGGAACCTGCCCCTGTATTTCCTCTTAGGATAGTGACTCAGGATTTGCTAATTCAGTCTTTGCAGCAACTTTATAGAACATAACTACCGTGAATAATGAGAGTCAACTGTACTTAAAGTAGTAGTGTGTAACAGCATCCATCAATACAAGGCACCAACACCCACATGCCCTTCCACCCAGGCTCAGGCTCACTCGGAGGGGGAGAAGCAGGAGGGTGAATATTGAGCAGTCTCATGGGGGAGGTACTGTGGTAGGTGTTTCATGTCATTACTTTATCGAATCTTCACAACAGCCTCCTACACTTGACATTTTTCTCTCCATTTACTGATGGAAACTGCTGTTCAGATCAGGGAAGTGATCTGTCTAAAGCTAAAACATGTAAGGAGCACCACCTTCTTCACCCAGGCTGCTGGAGAATGTTCCAGATCTGTGTAGCCTGGACCTTGGCCAGGTCTGGGCTGCCAGCTCCATGCCGTAGACCTTTGAAATGGTCTCAGTTCCTGCCCACTATCCCAAACCTTGCTTTAACCCCCCCGCCGCCCAACCAATGGAAAAACTCCTGATGCTTGCCTCCTACTCCACAAAGGAAGCAGAGGCCCTCAGTAGAGACCTCCACTTCCAATCCACTTGAACCTATCAATATATCTACAGAAATGCTGCAGGTCCTCTGTGAAATGAGGCAGGGTGGTAAATGAAACAAATAGATAAAGTAAATGCATTTTTGTCTTTATTCATCCCCACCTCCTTCCTCTGGCTTCAGAAGATGAAGCAAGCCTTCTGTTCAAACCGGTCCTCCTCCTGAGCCCTGGCCTAATCCCCATAGGCTTGTTCTGGGACTTGACTCCTTCAATTATCCCCCTCTTGATTCTGTATTTTTGTCTCTTGCCTCATAATTGGCTGATTTTCCTCACCCTATAAACATGTTCAAGATCTTTCTAAAACAATATTCTATAGTTTCCCCCACCTTGAACTACCATCCATCCTTGCCTTTCTCTAACCTGGCTTTTTGAAGAATCCTTTGCACATCTTCCCCTGCCAAGCATCATCCTACCACTCCACTGAACTCACTAATCATGTCCTAATTGCCAATTAAAAATAGCTTTTGATACGTACTTGCTGTTGCACAAAAACAAAATTGAGGAAAAACCCAGAAGGAAATTTGAGATATTCCTAATTCCACCATCCAGAAAGAACTATTATTAATACTTGGATTATATCCTTATAGATCTTTATCATATATTATATATGCACATGCATACATATACTTGAGAGAGAGGAGGGAAGAGAGAGAGAGAGAGAGAGAGAGAGAGAGAAGGGGAAGGAGGTGTTTTTCTTTTTTTGTAGAATTCAGGATTGAACCCGGGGTCTTCACACTGAGCTACATACCTAGCTCTTTCTTTTCTTTCTTTCTTTCTTTCTTTCTCTTTCTTTCTTTCTTTTTTCTTTTTTCTTTTTTTTTTTTTGAGACAGGGTCTTGCTAAGTTTCCTGAATTGAGCTTGAACTTGTAATCCTTTCACCTCTGCCTGCCAGAGTGCTGGGACTATAGGCCACACCTTGCTGAGAGAGATTTTTAAAAAATAAAATCAAGTTCGCTCTTAATCAATGACTCTCAAAGCACCATTCTTGAACCCCATGTGTCTTAGCGGAGTGTTCTATGGAGCTGACGTTGAGATAAGGATGGGAGTGAAAATAGTTTATTTTAGAAGTGGAAGTAACAGATAGGGAAGTGGGAACAGGGAAGACCCAGAGAAGTGGGAACAGGCACATTCTTATTACAGAGGACAACTAAAGATTTAATCTCCAGGGGAACTCCGGGAGAGGTACAAAACACTGACTTAGAATCATCCAGTCCAGAGGTTACTAACATTTTTGGCATCATGGTCTGGTGTCATGGAAGATAATTTTCCCACAGATGGGGGTTGGGGATGGCAAGGACAGAAGTGGTAAATAAAGTAATGGGTGGGCCATGCCTGAACTAAAATGAGTCTCAGATTCTAATTTAAAGTCTGACACCAGATAATACAACTGTACAGTTGCTATAGCTCAACTCACTTGCCACTGTAAAGCCTGCCACCAGATGTATCTTAATTGTCAGTTGCTCCTCACTGATAGAAGTCTGCAAGCAGTTGATTTATTATGGTCTCTGCTGTCAAACCTCTCTGTTAATGTTAGTCTATATTTGCAGCTACTCATCAGTGCTAGCATCACAGCCTCAGCTCCACCTCAGATCACCAGGCATTAGATTCTCATAAGGAGCATGCAATCTACATCCCCTGCATGCATAGTTCACAGTAGGGTTTGTGCTTCTTTGAGAATCTAGAGCCACCACTGATCTGATAGGAGGCAGAGCTCAGGTGGCATTGTGAACAATGGGGAGCAACTGTAAGTACAGATGAAGCTTCACTTGCTGACTTGCCACTAACCTCTTGTTGTATGTCCTGGTTCCTAAAAGGCCATGGACCAATACTAGTCTGTGACCTGGAGGTTGGGAACTCCTAATCCAAAGAGCAAGAGAGCTGGGGTATTTATATACCATCTTGGGGGGATCGAGGCCCTTGGCTCTTATGAACTGTGATGTGTATGGTCAACTCTCTGTAGTTCTGGTGAAAATGTCCCTCAGGCAAGATGTGGATGCTGGCAGTTGGAAGTCTTGGGAACACACTGTCAGGTTTGAGGGACAAGGACAACGCAGTGAAAGTGTGTGTCACAATCCCCCTTCCATTTGCTCTGATACACTTACAACCACAATAAGTTCATGATCTGTCATTACTTCTCCAATTATGAAAAGAAGAAAAAAAAAGAAGAGATGGAAGAGGAGGAGGAAGAGGAGAGTAAGATGACAATAGAAGAGGGAATGAACAAACCCTAGATGCCACTGATACTGTTGGTTCTTAGAGTGTAATTCATCATCTCATCATCCTCCTTCTCTTCCATCCATGTTAGACACCTCTCATTTGCTCCTGTGAGCACAGAGACTCCTTCCTTTGCCTGCTGCTTTACTGGGATGAGGAGCTCAAAGTTGTCAGGGTAAAGATGTAATTCTAGCTAAAACCATTACTAAGTCCTCTAGTAGACTTTCTTTCCCTACTCTCTGGGACTAGGATCTTTAGTCCAACAGACCCAAAAGCTTTGGAAATAGGAAACATAAATTTACCAACAGATCATCAGGAGTAAAAGTGACAGGGGCTACCCAGACCTATGTATTCTGTCTGTCAGGGACACAGCACATATATAATACTATTGGCTCAAAGTATATAAATACATTCAAAGTATATAAATACAGCACCTCAATCCCATCTTCAAGTTGATGCCTTCAAATGGCTATTTTAATATTCTCAGGATGGCAGCTTCTGTTTGATATGGTATATAGTCACAGAAGCCATAGAAGAGCCACATCCCTCTAGGGTGCCTGGGTCAAATGTAATTAACCCAGTACCATGTGGGTGGGTGCTGTCCTTGAGGAACAGTACCAAGTCAAGAGCTGAAGACTGGCCACTTAGTAATACTGAGGTCAGCCCTGGTGACAGAGCCTATGCTGTTGGGCTACATGCGACTTCCATTCCTGCCATCATGGCTGTTTGGTTTATGGGCCAACTGTATACACTTTCAGTGGCTGAGCAGAGATGAGCTCACTCTGACTGGATGAGTCATCTACCTACCTGGCTGTTCAGAGCCTGCTTTTCAAAGGACACTCTTTGGCAGACAACAAAATAAGACAAAGATCCATATATTTGTATCTTCTCTCAGAAATCACTCCATACAGTGTTCAGCTGTGACTTTTCAATTCTGCTCTTTGTGAGTCCCTGAGCAATTGGCCAAACCATTCACCATTGCCCAGGAATCTTGACCTTAGGCCACTTCTTTTTCTGTACCACATTGATGACTCAATATACTTCTTGAAGTCCTGCCTCCTGAGGAAGATTTCCTCTTGTCACTGTTCTTCAGGAGCCCCTGAATGTGGCTATAGTGCAGCAAGAGCGCCTTTTTGTCTTCCATCAACCTATTGTGCCAACCAATCTATATGCTTTGCCTAAGCTTTTTCCTCCTCTGTCAGTTGGTCATAAGGAATCCCCCATGAGGAATAGGCTACAGTGTAAACAGGGGTGACAACACGGGATTTTGTGCCTGCTTGTATAATTTATTATCTTTAGCCCTGCTCAGGTTTAAACCTGACTGTTCATTTCTAACCTGCAGTGAATTACTGTTGCACCTGCTTGACCTGATGGATCGGTGGATCTGATAGGGCACAACTTATCATGGGAAGCTCTGGCCACATCATCATTCATCTGCTGTAGTGAACAGCTCAGTTTTTATTACAACCAGTGATTGGCACTGATTTTCAAAACTGTTTGGTTCCCTGCTATGCAGAACATGGCTTTACTTCAGAATCCTAGGAGTACCCTATGGAGGCTTGCCAAAGTTTCCATAATATGTCTTTATTTACTATGAATACTTCTATCGCATGACATCTGATAAATATATTGGAGCAACATTCCTGCATGTAGGTGTGCTGTCTCCAAAATCCAGTGGTTTAGTGTGTGGTTCACTCTTGGTATTCAGAAGCGCAAGCCCCATTTAGTTGTCCATTAGTTGGGAAGGGATGTCTCTGCGTGTCCTGGGACCATTACTGTTGGGTCAGACCGCTGAATCTGTTTCCCCCCCACCCTTTTGTGCATGTTTAGAGAGCATATAGAGTACTGGCCCTTCCTTTTTCCTGGGTCTGATGGACAGGGGATCCTCAACATAAAAAACAGAATGTTCTGGGAATGGCAGGTACTGTAATGTGACAGAGGAAAGTTAACACAGCTTGAAGGAAATGCCATGCACACTGCTGTCTGTTCCAAATAAATCCAAACTACTTCTGCTCTTTCTTCTTGAAAATTACTGGAAAATGCATTTACCAGAACAACTGTTGTGTATCACACACCAGAGCTTGTCTTGTCTTCTTTTATTCAAGATACCACATCTAGCCGCCTGCCTCACAAGCCCAAAGTCCTGAGTTCAATCCCCCTAGTACAACAAAACAAAACAAACAAACAAACAACCAAATCACATCTACCATAAGCTACAGTTGAGGTTATTATTTGGGTAAGTTTATGGTAATGTAATCAGTGACTGTGACCTTAGCTTCTTAATTTTTAATTTTTGCAATGGCCAGTGTGGTGAATTAAACAGGGATACCATAGGGACTACCACTCTAACATTCCTTAAATCTTTGAGGGTGTTATTAATCTCTGCTATTCACCACAGAGTATAGAATTACTTCCAATTTGCTATCTTGACTGGGTATATATGTGCAATTTCAGATGCTTCCACTTGGCCTTCCTACATTATGAATCTTTCTTTACAGATTAAGATACCAATGTGAGATTTCTGCTATTTACCAAGTATGATCATCCCAATGAAGTATTCAGGAATGAAAAAAGTCACAGGAGAGTCTACAGACCCACTGGACTCACTGTGAAATGCTCTTTGGCAAAGACTCTTTTTATCATCTTGTCTCCACATCCGCCTATCTAAATAGGAGGGCCATAGTGGCATTTTGTGTCCCCTGGTATCACTGTCAGCCCAGACCCTGCATCCAAAAAAATGTGAAAATATCTAGATATTCTTCATTTCCTGCTGTACATTTACTGGAGTTGAATGGCATAGGTCCCTCTAGGGGGAAAGAGTGGGAGAATCAGTTATGTATATAAGTAAGTATATATCCTACTGTGTGGCTTTGTGGGAACCTCTCTTAAAAGAACCCAGTCTTGGGCTGGGGATTTAGCTCAGTGGTTCCACCGCCTACCTCAGAAACACAAGGTCCCCAGTTTGATCCCTGGTACCAAAAGAAAAAGAAAAAAAGAACCCAGTCTTTTATTCACACAATGGGATCTGGCTCTGAAGGCCTGTGTGGAAAATGGGCTAGTGATATTCCATTGTTCTGGTTCCCTCAGCCTTCAGATTGCATACTCTTGATTCATTTGGGTTGTCAATTGATCTCCCCCTTAGTAACTCCAGATTCCCACAGACCTCTGAGGATAAGGGACCCTAATCAGCTTTTCAACTTTGCTGCACCTTACATAATTCCATCCACCTTGCTCTTGATGGCTGAGTGCTGCCACCTGGCCTCTGTTGTCTGGAATCCTATTGTCACCATCAACAAACATTAAGGAGTTCAGTTCTGTAGCAACTTCCACTACTGTACCTAGCTTAGAAAGGGCGGCTGAGCTGCTCAATGATGCCCCTTCACAAGCTCCTTCCTTTTTGCTCCAGTCAGAAGATCACTCTGGGAACCTGCTCAGCCAGTGGGTCCCCTGGTTTTAAGCAATGAATTTTCTCCAGCAGGTCTACCTCTATCACCCTTTGATTTTTTCCTCTAAGTCTGGCAGTATGTGCATTTCTTCACCATTAATTGTAACTCTTCTGTTAGGTAGGTTATTGCCTCTCAGCACCACATCCACTCTTCTATACCATGTCTTGTAATGCTGGGGCTGGGATTCAGAAAATCACATTCAGCATTGCCAGTCGCTCCCTGCTATGCCCTGCCAATGAGGAGTGCAGGAGGGAGCTGACAGCTGCAGCAGGAAGAAGAGACTTGCTTCTTCCTATTGGCTTCCTGTTCCTGCAAGTGTTGCCCTAGCAACGCTTCTTCACCCTGGCATCAGCAGTGCCTTCCCTTGGCAGCAGCTGAGCCCAGTTTGCAGCTTTCCTAACACTTTGTAGCACCAGTTTCCAACACTTTGGCACCCTTCCTTAGAGTCTGAGTTTTACTTTCTTGGAACTCCTCCTCCAAGCTTCTAAATGTGATAACATCACCCTTTTCCTTCATTTCACCAACCTGGGCATCATGTATGGTCTTGTTTTTGCCTTTTGTATGATAACTTAGCACTCTTTTCTTACCTGTTTAGTTACTTGATTAATAATTTTATATATACATAACAGGAATTTACTTTAAATTCTTTGCTTAAATTAGGACTGTGGTTTCTATCTCCTGAGGGACTCTGATCACATTTTTCCTCCAAGTTTCAAAACACTATCCCAGCTCTAAGCATCCTTGCCAGGATGATAAATCGAGAGGCCCAGGAGAGTGCCTTTTAATAAAAAAGCCCTTCTCTTCTCTATCTCTATGTTCCATTCTCTTCTGCACTCAGCATTCTCACTATTCATTCCCATATATGCTCTTCAGCTTTCTCTTGGTGCCTATTTAAGTCAAAACTTGCAGTTCTTCTAGTTTAAAAAATTCCATTTCTCCAAGTAGTGTTAGTACTTCTTTGCTGGTACCATGCCGAAACTTGGCCCTAGAGATTGGCCTAAAGACACAGAGGAGCAGGTGTTGAGGAGAGCAAGTATCATCTTGCAAGATATCTGCTTAGATGAGGCCTCTGCATAGCTTCCAGGCTAGGGGAGGGAACCCACAGTCCTCTAGCAAAGGTTTGAGTGGGACATTTATGACACTTTTATCATTACATCCTAGTCCTGTTTTTACTCCTATCTGGCCTCCAGCTGCAGAAGGTTAGGGGATTTAAAAAAATGTTGTGTTAGGAGTTTTCTGTCTTTCATACCATGCCCTAGGTTAGTAGTTGGCTTGTTTGACCCTGTAATTTTATTCTTTCGGCATATCTTAACACAACCAACAAACTCCACCAGTTCTTTCATTGCTATTCCTCCACATCTCATAGGTGGTGGAGAGATGCATAAGCCACAGTATCCACTGATGCTTGTATCCTAGCTCCCAGTTCACCACAGATAAGTCCTTATAATAGGGGTTCTACAACTTTTTAAGAACAGCCAACAAGGAGATCCTGATGACATAGGTAACAAGTTACACAATTCTAAGGATCTGATTTCTAATACTACTTTTTGTACCAGCTGTCTTAGCTTAGGAGGCTGGAAGAAGACTCCTAGAGGAAGGCTTGAGTTAAATTAGCTTACTTAGGAGGTGTTGGTTACATTGCTAGAGACGTGGGAAGTGATAAAGGAAAGGAAGGTATCCAATAAGAATGTACTATTAAGCCCAGGTCCTGATGGCTTCACTGCTGTATTCTACAAGACATTTAAAGAACTATTGCCATTACTCTTTAAACTCATCAAGGAAATTGAAAGGGGAGCAAAGCTTCCAAATTCATTCCTGGAAGCAAGTCTTACTTTGATTCCAAAACCAGGGAAAGACACAACCCAAAAAGAGAACTACAGGCCAATCTCCCTAATGAATATTGATGCAAAAAATCCTCAACAAGATACTGGCAAACAGAATACAAAGGGTCATCAAGAAGATCATACACCCTGACCAAGTTGGATTCATCCCAGGAATGCAAGGATGGCTCAACATTCATAAATCAATAAACGTATATTAACACTATAACTTAATAACTATAACTTAAACGTATATATAACACTATATTAACAGAGTCAAGGACAAAAACCATATGATCAACTCAATAGATGCAGAAAAGGCATTCGACAAAATCCAACACCAATTCATGATAAAAACCCCACAGAAATTGGAATAGAAGGTCTTTATCTCAGCTTGATTAAGGCTATCTATGAAAAACCAACAGCCAACATCATACTAACTGGTCAAAAACTGAACACTTTCACTGTAAAATCAGGAACAAGACAAGGGTGTCCATTATCACCACTCCTGTTTAATATTGTCCTTGAAACATTAGGCACAGTAATTAGAAAAGAGGAAGAAATAAAAGGAATAAAGATAGGAAAGGAAGAAGTTAAACTGTCATTATTTGCTGATGATATGATATTTTACATAGAAGACCCAAAAAACTCTGCCAAAAGACTTCTAGACTTAATTGACAGATTCAGTAGAGTAGCTGGATATAAGGTCAACACTCAAAAAACAATAGCCTTTTTATATACAAATAACAGACTCACTGAGAGAGAAATTAGGGAAACAATTCCTTTTACAATAGCATCCAAAAAATGAAATATCTAGGAGTCAATCTAACAAAGGAAGCAAAAGACCTCTACACTACTAACTATAGCACTTTGAAAAAAGAGACTGAAGAGAATATAAGAAAATGCAAAGACATCCCTTGTTCCTGGATAGGAAGAACCAATATAGCGAAAATGGCCATACTTCCAAAACTATTATATAGGTTTAATGCAATGCTGATTGAAATTCCAACAATATATTTCACAGAACTAGAGAAAACAATGTAAAAATTCATTTGGAACCAGAAGAGACCTAGAATAGCAAAAGAAATTTTAGGCAACAGAGATACGACTGGGAGTATTACAATCCCAACTTGAAACTATACTACAAAGCTACTGTGATAAAATCAGCATGGTATTGGCAAAGAAACAGACTCAAGGATCAGTGGAATAGATTAGAAGATGCAGAAACAACTCCAGACATACTTAGCCACCTCATCTTTGACAAAGGAGCCAACCATCCTCATTAGAGGAAAGATAGCCTATTTAATAAATGGTGTTGGAAAAACTGGATTTCAACCTACCAAAGATTAAAACTAGACCCATACCTATCACTAAATTAAGATTGAAGTGGGGTAAAAGATTTAAATATTAGGACAGAAACACTAAATATGCTGGAAGATAAGTTAGGTAGAACTCTTGAAGATATTGGTATAGGAAAAGACTTTATGAACAAAATCTCAGTGGCACGGGAACTTGCACAAAGAATCAACAACTGGGATCTTATCTTATTAAGAAGCTTCTGCACTGCAAGAGAAACCACCAACAGAGCTAAGAGACAACCTACAATGTGGGAAAAAATTTTCATCAACTGTACCTTAGACAAAGTACTACTATCTAGAATATATAAAGAACTGAAAAAAATCAGACCCCCCAAATTTAAAGACCCAATTCAAAAATGGGCATCTGAAATGAACAGACATTTCTCAGACAAAGATGTAAAAGCAATAAATAAATATATGAAAAAATGTTCAACATCACTGGTTACTCAAGAGATGCAGGTGAAAACAACACTGAGATTCCACCTCACCCCAGAAAGAATGGCTGCTATTAAGAAATCATCTAATAACAAATGCTGGCCGGGTGTAGAGAGAAAGGAACTCTTCTCCATTGCTGGTGGGAGTGCAGATTGGTGCAACCACTGTGGAAATCAGTATGGAGATACCTCAAAGAACTAGGCTTACAGGTCCCATTCAACCCAGCTATTCCCCTGCTGGGTATCTTCCCCAAAGAATTAAAAGAATCATACCACAGCAGTATATGCTCACCCATGTTTATAGCGGCACAGTTTGTAATAGCGAAAGCTTGGAAACAGCCCAAGTGCCCATCAACTGGAAACTGGATAAAGAAGATGTGATTTTTAAAAATAAAATGGAGTACTACTCAGCCATAAAGAATGAGAAACTAGAGACATTTATAGCTAAATTGATGCATATTGAGGCCATTCTCTTAAGTGAAATAAATAGGACACGTATGTGTAAAAAAAAAAGAAGGTACTATTATCCAGCTATCATAGTTAGTTATTAAAGCTTACTCCAGTAGGGGGACACTGAGAAAAGATGTCAAATATGCCTTGGTATTAACCAATTCGAGGGGTAAGGAACCCGGATAGTTAACATACCAACACTCAGAGTCACTAGTTAAGGGTAATGTTAACAGGTGGCAGGAAGATCTAAAAGACTGGAGTGGGAAATGACAGTATCTGCAACAACTTGCATCTACAGATCAGCCATGTAATCCTTTCCTAAAGTGTATGATCCTGATTAGGAGAACTCTGTGAAGGGTACCCAGAACTTCCCTGCAACTTTCTGTGAATCTATATTAATCTATTTCAAAATAAAATATTAAAAAATAGATGACCAAGAACATAAATTATATGGAAATGCAGTTAACTATATTTTACATAGAAATTAAATTTATTTTATTTGATACGTTAAACATAAAATTATACATATTAATGGCATACCATGGGATGCTGTATATGTGTATATGTGTAATGTTTAAATCATACATATATATATAAATATATTTAATGCAGATGCCTGGGTTTATTTCCAATGACTATGGAGTGTTACAAAGAAGATAGAAGCCCCTCTCATCTCTTACTCTAAATATACGAAATACTGGGTAAGTGATAATAAATACATTTTAAAATATAAGGCTAAACTCAAAAGTTGTAAGTAGAGGAGAGCCACCTGGGAGCAATATAATCATAGCCAGTTAATGTGGGTGTGAGATTATATTTGCATCAACTATATCATGATGGTAACGGCAGCTGGGGAAACCCTAGCCAAAAAAATTAACATAAAATTTGTCTCAGAATTGGTTAAGCTAATACAGCTTCTTGTGGAACTACCGATGGCACTCTTCCACAATGCTCGGCACATGGGAATTCCACAGAAAACAACTCCCATGAAGAAAATCTTGTAGTAAAAAAGCAGACTGTTAAAAAAAAAAAAAAAAAGACTGTGAGAGGAAGTAGGGCTGCACAAGAGAAAATTAGAAGATGAAGCACCTTGGACGGTTTGTGTGCTGTGCTATTTGGATCCTGCAGGAAATAAATGCAGAGATGCCATTAGGAGTGTAAGGGTTCCATTGATGGATAATTACAGTGAACAATAAAGTGGGGAGGAAGCAGTTTTGGGCAGGGAGAACCTTGGATGAGACGAAGTCTTGGCAGCCTCAAGAGGAACTGCAGAACAACTGGTTAGAGGAGTTCCATGATGAGCAGAACTGGCAAGGCTCTGATACCCCTGCCATGTTCAACCACTGCTTAGGGACCACCAAGGAAGAGTGTGACCCCAACTCAACAGCTGAGGCAGATCCTGAAGGCACAAACAACCTGAGGTTGCCTCTGACCATGTGTCTTATGCCTGAATGGCAAGTCTTCCTTGGAGATAGTGCTAAGTGGTGCACATGCCCTAAATTACCATCATAGAACAATCTGAAAGCCTTTAATGTAAGCATGTTTAAAAGACAAAAAAATTAGGGATATATGACATAAAGCAAGAAGGAGTGATTGTGAAAAAGAACCAAAGAGAGTTAGTAGAAATGAACCATTAGCAACTCAATAGATATTTTGAAGAGTAGACTAGATACAGTTGGACAAGTTGTTTTGAAGAAAGCACTAAGCATGAAGTGCAGAAAGAATGACAAAGGATAAAATCAGAGTGGGAAAACTAGAATGTGGGTAAAGTATGTGAGCTCTGAAGCCACACACACAGGATTCAGTCTCAACTCTGCTGCTTACTAGTAAGAAGACCTTAGGCATGTTTTAGAGCCTCTTTATGTCTCAGTTTTCTCACCTACACATGGAGATATACTAGTACGTACCTTACAGTGTTCCTACCAGGATTAAATGAGTTTATAGTTCTTGGCACTAGCAAATGCTCAGTAAATAATAAGCAATAGTATAGAAAAATGGAAAATATGAAAGACAAAGTAACGGAAGAAAAAGTGAGAATATTCAACATTTATATTAGATTAATGTGCTATATTAGTAGTTCTAGAAGGAAGAAGTAGGGGTGAGGCAACATTTGAAGAAATAATGCTAAAGAATTTTCCATAAATGGAGAAAAATAAGTCCCCAAAATGAAAAGGTACACTGAGTTCTGAGTGGGATTAAAAAAATCCATTCCTGGACACGTTGTAGAGAAACTGAAAAACAATAATGATAGAGGAAAAAATATGAAAAGCTACCAGAGAGGAAACATTATCCACAAATGAGCAATATTCTGCCAAAGCCAGTTTTTCATCAGCAACAATTGATGCCCATGTTCCAATAGCTCCAAAGTGATCAGAAAATCAGAACCCTACATTTGGCTATCCACCATTCAAAGTGAGCATAAAATAGACACAGCTATTGCCTCTTGCCCTCTCTGGGCCATCTAATATATCACCCCTGCTTCTGAGGAAGAGGGTTGGATGAGCAGGCCCCTCGTCTCTACTCAGCTCACTCTTTTTCTTTTTCTTTTCTTTTTTTTTTTTGAGTCAGGGTCTCCTTCTGTAGTTCAGGCTGGTCCTGAACTCACTTTGTAACCCAGGCTGGCCTCAAACTTGCGGCAATCCTGCCTCAGCCTCCCGAGTGCTGGGATTATAGGCGTGCGCCACCACGCCCAGCGCCACCCAGCTCACTCTTGACAATCTCACACTGGACCAGCAGGTCCTGTCCCAGGTCTCTGTGTCCATTTTAATGCCCATCTCTGCAGCATGCCCTCCTAGTAGGGCCACCCTCAGCCCCACCATGGGCTCCTCCAGCTGGTGAGGCAATATCCTTTGTTTGCTTCCTTTTCTCACAATGAAAATAGCTTTATTGTTTTTATTATAAAATGAATATGGGCTCAAAAATATTGAAACCATAAGGGAAGTATAAATTAGAAAGTGAAATCCTATTATAAAAAGGTAATCTTATCATTAAGAATTTGGTAACAGCCTTCCAAATAATTCCCTACGTACACACACACACACACACGCACACACACACACACCCTCACACATAATGCTACAGGATGATACTTTTGTATTTGTGTTTGTTTTGGTGATGGAGATCTAACCCAGGACCTTGTGCATAGTAGGCAAATGCTCTACCACTGAGCTATACTCCCAGACCCAAGAATATAGTATTTTAACTATTGTACAATTTACATTTTCACTCAAAAATATATCACCAATATCTGTGTAAAAATATATCAACCTAGTTATTTTCAAAATTTTATGTTTATGTAAGTTGTACACCAATACATTACTTACATAAATGTATAAATGTGATCAATATAAATGTGAGAAGATTCCAGACAACTCTTTATTTTTAGTGGCTTCTTGTTTTCCTCTATGGATCATAAACAGTGCTGCAATGAACATCTTTAAATATACATCCTTTTGCATTTTTAGGATCAAATTTTCAGATATGAAATCATTGGGTCAAAAATGTGAATCTTAACATTTTTGATATTGCTCTCCAAAATATTAGTGCCAATTCTCAGTTGAGTGTGGTGGTACATGTCCATAATCCCAGCAGTCAGGAGGCTGAGGTAGGAGGATGACCATGTGTTTGAGACCAGCTGGGGCTACATGATGAGTTCAAGGCCAGCCTCAACTATACAGCAAGACCCTGTCTGAAAAAAAAGGTTAGTACCAATTCTCACTTCTATGGACAGGGCCTATTTCTCAACAACTCTTCTAAAAAATGTCATTATCAATTTGTAATGTGATAGGTGAACACATCGTTTCATTTTAAAAATTGTCATTTATTTGGTTATTAGTGAAATTAGTCATCTGCTTATTGACTGTTTAGATGGTTTCTTGGTGAAATATCCTGTCTGTTCTTCATCTATTTTCTTTTGGGTACATTTATTTGTTTCTCATTGCTTTTCAAAAGCTCTTTGTATATCGAGGATTCGGCTTTAGACCGTTTGGTTTCTCAGGGTCCCTCTTGTTGAGCGATGGCTCCCTGCAAAGTGAGACTCTCAAGAGACTGGAGTAGTTTTTGTCTCTGGTCAGTGGAGGGCAGCAGTGGGCAAGATTCACTTTCAGGAGGTGGCACAGGCCTGTGCAGGAGCTGTGGACACACACACACACACACACACACACACACACACACACACACACACCCTTTCCTCTTCTAGGGAAATCTCTTGGTCCAGTGACCGTAAAGGCCCCCAGATCAGATCCCTTCCTCCTGGTCTCTAGAGATCGCTATGAACAGTGTACAGAATCAGGCTGTGAAGTGACTGGAGTTCGAAATCCACTCTGTCGCCAGTCGGCTGTAGATTAGGTGTGATCTTCATGACCTCTGCCTCTCGCTTTCCTCATCTGTGCATTGGGCCTGTGGAACCACCTTCACTCACTGAGCAGGAATGCTGAGGCCTGGGCAGCGGAAGTCCCTCGCGAGTGTGAGCCCCGCCCCGCCCCCGCCCCCCCTCACTCATTGGCTGAGCTGCGACAGGTAGGTCCGGGCTGGGCGTGGTCCTGCCCACTCCTGCGCCGTTCATTAGTTCTGTGTCAAAAGAAGATTCCCACTGGGTTGTAGCTTGAAGGGTGTGGTGGGAGGCGAACAGGGAGAATGGGGACAGCTGTTGAGGGCTGACCAGGGCGGTGGGGAGAGCCTTGGGTTGGGAGGGACCAGAGGGCGAGATGCGGCTCCAGGGAGGAAAGGCCAGAACTGGAATTGTGCTCATCAGGAGAGAGAGCTCCCGGGTTTTCCAGCTGAGGGGCTGGGTGGACAGCCAAGGGGGTGCAGTTTTGTCACTGAGGAGTTGAGTCCTACCTGCATTGCGATAGGGAGACCGCTGGGCTCCTCCCAGCAGCGGGGCGTCCCAGCCCCAGCCTGACCTCTCACCTGCTCCGGCACTACCTCCTCACCCCTGCAAAAGCTGGGACCACCCCTCCCAGGGGTCCGCGCTGTTCCCCACCAGCCCGGGAGGGCTTATCAGTTCTTCCCTCCCTCTGGATCTTCCCTATGGGCCTTTTTTCCAGCTCAGGGACCCCTGCCTCTCATTTAGGCTGGGAGCAAGCCAGGGTCGGAGAGGCCCTTGGCTCGGGAGAGGAAACCGGAAAAATGGCTTTCTGATAGGGCCTGGGGGAGGATGAATCACCGGAGTGGCAGAGGGAGAGGGCTGTGAAGAAGGAGGGGCAGAGCCCCGCACTCCTGAGGTGTTGGGTGAGGCAGGTGGCAGCTCCCAGGGGCGCACGACACCAGAGGAGGGGGCTGACTCTGCATTTCCCTCAATCTTCAAGCTGGTCTCAGGGCTAAGGCAGGATTATAAACGTTTATTCCTTTGCTTATGTTAATAATAACGACAATAAAGGCCCTGTATATAGGCTGCTTACTATATGCCAGGCTTCCTGCCGAACACTTCACTCACATCATTTCATCAAATCCTCACTTACCTTATGGTTAAACTCCATTTTACAAATGAAGGCGTGGGAGCTCAGAGAGGTTAAGGCACTTGCTCTGGGCCACAGTGAGGAGTTAGTGCAGGATCCTCTCTTTGTCCCCAGAGGCTGAGAACTCCCCTCTTAGTATCCTCACCTGCCACCATCATGGGAAGCATGGAGGTGCCTTCTGGGGCTCACCTGTCCTCATAACGGGTGATAGACAGGTGAGAGGCCAGGCCTTGGGGGTCTAGCCTGCAGCATCTTGGGCCTGACTGTAACTTGGGCAAGCCCTTCTTCCTCTTCGGCCCCCCATTCCCTATAAGCCTAACAAGATCAGTGGTTTCCATCCTGGGGCTAGGCGCCCAGAGCCTACAGAACCATATCAAGGGGCAGGACTCGAGAGAGTCCTGGATGCCTCCACCCACTGTTAGGCCAACCAAGCCACAGTTTCTCTAATGTTGCACATTTTGGGAAAGTTCTTTTAGTTTGTGGGTTTCACGGGGAGGTAAGGAATGAAACTGGTTGTTGCTCAGTGGGTGACAGGGTGGGGAGCCCCAACAGGCTCATGGGACAGCAGGAGGGTGGCAGTTCCTCTTTGGGGTTTCTTAGAGTGTGAAGAAGGGATGGGGCATATGCATATGGGGGCTGGTGCTGGCAGTTGGTCTGTGGTATGGAGGGGAGGCCTGGTTCTCTCCTCCTATCCAGTTTGAGGTAGCTGTGGGTGGTGGGTATGGCTTCTGGAATCTTTTCAATCACTCAGGAATGTACGCAGCTTCAGCAAACCCCAGCCACAGGCAGAGGAGTGGGGTACAGGCCAGGGCCTGTCCTAGCTATGGGTGAGGATCCTGGGGTGGGCCCCCCTCAGGTAAGCTTGGGCCTAGGCCAGGTTTGGGGTGAAGCCAACTGAGGAGAAAGCACAGGAACACCAGGCATCCCTGATCCCTGCTGGAAATGGCCTTTCCTCCCTGCCACCAGGTTCATGGCAGCTTGTACCTCCTGCCCACTTCTCCAGATTGTACCTATAGAGTTACTACAGCCCCAGTCATGTCTTCATTTATTAAAGCACAGAGTTCCTGAACTGTACCAGGCATTTTGCATCAAGATCTTTTTTAATCTCATAATCCACTCAATTTATATTTTTAATCACTAGTTCATACATGAGTAAAAATAAGGTTAAATGAATTGTGCAAGACCAAGTAGCTGCTGAGTTCAAAAGCCAAACACTAACTAGCTGACTCACTTTTCATTTCACTGAACTAGGGAATCAGAGGAACCAAGACCTGGTCCTTGACCTTGTGATGTATCCTGTTCATTCTTTTTTTGTACCGAGGATCAAACTTGGGCCCTTGCACTTTCAAGGCAGGCGGCGGAACCACTGAGCTAAATCCCTGGTCCCTATTCTTAAAGGGATAAACAGGTGGGTAAAGAATCTTACCCAGTATGTTAGTTGACTTTCCATTACTATGTTAGATACATGAGGTTCAATTTATAAAGAGAAAAGGTTTACTTTGGCCAACAGTATTAGAGGTTCTAGTCCCTGATCAGTTAGTCCTTTAGCTTTGGGCCTGTGATGAAGCAGCACATCATGTTGGGAGCACATGGCAGAGCAAAGCCACTCACCTCATGTCTGGGAAGTAGAAGAGATGAAAAGGAGGAAGAGACCAGGACCCAAATCCCCTTTAAGGCCACGGCCCCAGTGACCTAAGATCACTCACTAGGCCCCGTCTTTTAAAGTTTCCATCATCTCTCAGTAGTGTCAAGCTGGGGACTGGGCCTCTAACACATGGGTCTTTAAGCAATGATCCAGATCCAAATGATAGCACCCAGCATGAATGATGGGTCAGGAGAATGTGGCGGATGGACTGTGGCATGGCTGCTGTTTCTCCTGCTGTAGACAGTTTCCTCTGTGGGTGGGGTGTAGCTGCAGTCGCTCCAGGGTTAAATCATCCCAGCAAAAAAGGAGAAAGGAAGAGGCAGAAGAGGAGGTGTAGAAGAAGGAGGAGGGAGAGGAGAAGGAGGAGGAGGGGAAGGAGAAGACAGAGAGAGCAAGATAGTGTGTGTGTGTGTATGTGTGTGTGCGTGTGTGTGTGCGCGCAATATAGTAATATAGTAATATAGTGCCTGGTAATATAGTGCCTGGATCCAGCTACGGGAGAGCCTGTAATTCCCAAGAGTGTCAGCCAACAATTTCTTGTTTCTGTTTATGTCAGTTTGACACTTGGAACTAAAAGACACCAAATTAATGCCACTTGTGTAGCATGTAAATGGTTTAAGATGGAATTTTTGACTTTTATTCCCCAAACCCATGACTTTCTCATCTTGGTATATGGCTGCATCATCCACCCAATTATCCAAGACCTTTTCTGTTCCCACCAAACCCACATCTAACTCAGCAACAAGTCCAATAAACCCCACTTTTAAAATATATCTCAAGTCCTTCTATTTCTCTATGTTTGCCCTGTATCTTAGTCCAGGCTGCCACCTTCTCTCACCTGGATTACTGTAAATAGGCTTGTCAATGGTCTCTCTGCTTCAGTCTTATTTCTTCTTGGATATTTTTCCCATAGCAGCCAGGCTGATCTTTCAAAAACATAAACTAGATTATGTCACTCCCTTATGTAAAATTATTTAATAGTTTGAAATGAAATCTCTTTTCTAGGGCTTCTAATATCAAACTTTTATCTACCTTGTAATGTCATCCTCCTTTCTATTCCACAAGGCTGCCAAGCTCATTTCTGCCTCAGGCCACTTGCACTTGTTGCTAACTCTGTCTGGAAGAATCTACATCTTCCTGTGGCTGTTGTCTCACTGTCACTTCTCACAGAGGCCTTCCTACTAGAGCATCTACTTCTCTCTTTCATCCCAAATTATTCTCCATTTTATTACCTGGCTTACTACCTTCAGCATTTTTCACAGCTTGTGATTTTGGGTAAATCAGATACAGATTAGCTATCACAGGTGGAAAATCAGCTTTGGATCAACCCAATCCTTGATTACATTGATGGTGATCTGCTTTGACTACTCACCAAAAGTAAAAGTATACTCTCTCTGGGCTGGGGATTCAGCTCAGTGGTTCCATCACCTGCCTCATACGCACAAGGTCCAAGTTCGATCCCCGGTACCAAAAAAAAGAAGAAAGAAAGAAAGCTTTGGGCCGGAGATTTACTCAGTGGTGCTGCTTACTGCCTCGCAAGTGCAAGGTCCTGAGTTTGATCCCAGGTACCAAAACAAACAAACAAACAAACAAACAAACAAACAAACAAAACCATGAAAGTGTAAGGGCCCAAGTTTGATCCCTGTACCAAAAAAAAAAAGTAATACCCTCTCTTGAGTACAAGAACATGATCCAGAGCTTCAAATTATCTCTATGGTTTTTAATACACAATATCAAATTTTAATCAAAAGTTACCAAACATTTACAGAGACACGAATTGACCAAAATTCAAGAGAAAAAAAGTACTAGAAACAGACCCACAGGCAATCCAGACATAGGCATTACCAGACTTTTAAATAACAATCATTAATCTGATCAACAAATTAAATTTAAAAATGGAGAATTTCAACACAGAATTGGAAATTATGAAATTATCCAAAAAATTCTAGAGCTGAAAAAATCAATAATTTACATGAAGAATTCAATAAATGGATTTGAAAACAGATCAGGCCCAAGTGTAGAGTGAATTAGTGGACAGGAAATATGTTAAAAGAAAATGCCCAGGCCAAAGTAAAGAGAGACTAAAAAAATGAAAAAATGGAGAAAACAATGTAAGAGATGTATGAAACATAGCAGAAATGGCTAAATTTTGTGCAACTGGTATCTCAGAGTGAAAGGAAGGAGAAAATAGGGAAGACGATATTTGAAGATAATGATGGCTGAGAATTTCCAAAGCTGAAGAAAGACATCAAAAATAAGACCCATAGGGCCGGGGATTTAGCTCAGTGGTTTCGCTGCCTGCTGTGTAAGTGCAAGGACCCGAGTTCGATCCCCAGTACCAAAAAAAAAAAAAAAAATAAGACCCATGATAAACTATGAACTCTAGATAGAATAAGTATAAAGAAAACTATATTTGGGCACAGAATAGTAAAACTTCTGAATACTAAAGGTGAGGAAAACAAAAAACAAAGACAAGGAGAAAATCTCAAAAGCAGCCAGAGGAAAAAAGATACACTATATTATTATCAAAGAAATTACCATCGGACTTCACAGAAACCATGGAAGCAAGAAGACAGTGATACCCTCAAGTTGTTGAAAGAAAATACTGCCAAAATAGAAGTCTGTATCCATCCCTACTGTGACCTCATTTTCTGTTCTCCCATTTACTCATTCAGTTCCAGTCACACTGACTTGTTTTTCCTTGCACATTCTAGACATCTTCACTCTATAGGCTTTTTGCAATGGCTGTTTCCTCTACCTGATTCATTCTTCTCTCAGATACTTATATGGCTTCTGCCCTTGCGACTTTCAAGTCTTTTCTCAAATGTCACCATTCCACTGAGGACTTCTGTGGCTGCCCTATTTAAAACACTTACTCCACCTCACATGTCTCATCTCTTTTCCTTGATTTATTTTTCTCTATAAATTATTACCTTCTAGATAGTATAAACTTCATATATTTATATTTTGGGGTTAGTCTCTTTTGGCTTAAATAGAGATTGATAAATGTAATTTATTTATTTAAAATATATACTTAAAATAATTCAATCTGTTTTTATCAGGAGGGTCATCCAGGGTATTTAGGATGCCATGATGCCATGTATATCTCTCTTTTGATTTTTCCATGTGTCTTTTATTTCAAGTAAGACTAATCTGTAGAAGTAGATTAGATGGGGCCAATGTACCACCACTCCCAGCACAGAGGAGGAGGCTTCTGGGCCGATGTGCCACTGCTCCCAGCACAGAGGATGTGAGCCGCACAGGTGCCAGCAACACCCCCCCACCCCCGGCACCTTTGAAATGAGAAGACACGTAAACAAGCCTCAAAACCAGACTTCCAGATCACCTACAGCAACCCCAAAGGGAAACAAGATGGAACAATCTGATACTCAACCACCTGGACTCCCTGAACTGGCAACAAAAGAGGATCTGGAAAAGATGAAATCAGAAATAATTTCTCAGGTAACAGCAGAGATTGTGCCCATAGTGCAAGACATGACTAATAAACCGAGAGAGGAGCTGAGGAACATGATGGAATCCCAACATAGGAAACAAATGGAATCCATAAAACATATGCAAACAGATTTCTAGAAGATTAAAAACTCCATTGAAAGCCTATGCAGCAGAATGAGCCAATGTAAGGACAGAATTTCAGATATAGAAGATAAGATTGCAATTAGCAACCAGGAAAAGGAAAATTGCTTTGAAATTGTAAGGGACCACAAGAAATCAATCCAGCAGCTGCTAGATGATGCAAAGAAGAATAACAGAAGACTGATCGAGTCAATGAAGAAACAGGAGAGAGTGCAGATGACATAAAAAAACTGTTCACAGAAATGATGGCAGAAAACTTCCCAAGCAGGGGAAAAGAACTTGACATACAAATAAGTGAGGCATATAGGACTTTGTCGGGAGCAATGCTACATAATTTTAGGGAAAAATCATTTGATTAGGCCTAGTTCTCCTGCCTACAGGCCAGCTATGGCATTTTGAGACATAATTCCATTTTGGCCCCCAGTCCCAATGAGACCTCAATGATCCAGTGATGCTGTGATGCTCCAGGACAAGATTACACCAGCTGAAGACATCCTGGGAGGAACAAAATCTTCATCTACTCAGTTCCTCATTGTTCTTGGATTGTTACACTTTGTTTATCCTGATGAACTGAACTCTCTGCAAGTCATTTGTTACATCTGTTTCTCCTGATGTACTGAATAAAAGGTGTGGTAAGCTGGGTGCTTTCGTCAGTGCCGCCCAGAGCAGCACTGATCAGACCCAAAGCTCCGCTTCTTCTCAGTCTCATTTTTCTACCTTTCCTGTATAATAAGTTAATTCACCTTGTGCTGACGTGGCTTGCCGGAAGTGGACTTACTGCAGAGGTTCTAGTAACATCCCCTTTCCCTGTTCCCTATATTTGGCGCCCGACATGGATATGAATTGGATCCAGGGGTGAACTCGCCTGTGAGATGAACTCGGAGTAAAAGAGACAGTACACGGTTCTCCCAGGATGATTTCCGGACTCGGACAAGGGACACTGGTGGTAAGTGTGTCCAGCTGGGGGTAATTTTCTATCTTTTCTGAGTTACAAATATGGGTCACTCTGTCATCAGAGCAGTGTAACTTTGCCAAATTACTTAAATTGCTTTTAAAGCAAGCTATGTATCCAGTACCAAAGGATGATAGATTTGTTAAAAGACATACAAATGTATGTCCCATCTTTGCCCCAGGAAGGACAACCAACTTAATAGCATGTGAACGTGTAGGTATCGTTCTCCGTGAGGCCTGGTGAAGGGGTGATCGTCTCCCCCCACCCCAAACGCTCCCCACTTGGGCCTTAGTCCACTCTGCTCTCAAATTCTCTCAGTCAATTTGGGAGACCTTGGCTACCCCTCCCCGCACCTGCTCTTCTGTCCAGGCTTCCCCTTGTTTGGCTTTTTCCCCACTTTGCTTTCATCTCACTTTGGCTTCTGCTCCACCACCGAAGCATGCTGAGGGGGACCCTAACTCTCTAGCCCCTCAGCCATCTCACAAAGGTCTAGCTGCCCCTCTTGTGAAGCCCTCTTCTGGGGCCACTCCCTACCACCATACCCTGCAAAAGGCTGTGACATTGAGCAAGGCGGTTGGAGACCCTTTGTGCTTTCCTATCTCAATTTTGCCTGATCCTGACAACTCAGAGGTGGACATGTATGTTCATGCCTCATTTGATTTTAACATCCTAAAGGACCGCAGGCAGAGTGTGCTAACTAATGGTGTCCAAAGCTCCTGTACAGTGGGTTTGTTGGACAATGTACTTCAGACTTATTCTCTGGTTCTGCATGATGTTTTTCACCTTGTAAAAATGTGCCTGTCCCCTCTCAGTATCTCCACTTTGAGGTGGAACTGCATTCATTAATCAGGGAACAGGCTCATAAGAATGCTCAGGGAGATGCTCAGTTGAGATAAGTTACTATTGATATGTTAACGGGCATGGGTGACTTTTTGGATTTAAGCAGGCAGGCCTGTTGCCCAGTGTTACTCTTTCACCAGCTAAAGGACCTCCTGTGGAGGGCTTGGGCTTCTGTGACAGTTGATGGTGTGCCACCACAATCTTTTACTCAAATCATGCAAGGGCCATTGGAAACTTACACAGAATTTGTAGCAAGATTAGAACAAACTATTAGGAGACGGAGTTCTAATTTCCAGGCAGCAGATATCCTGATCTTATAGCTAGCCTATGAAAATGCTAATATGGATTGCAAACAGGCAATAAATCCTGTTCACTCCTCTAAAGATCTTGGTGCATATATTAAGGCAAAATATTGGGTCTCCTTTATACAATTCGGCTCTGATGGCTCAAGCCATCTCCCAACAATTACATGGTACACACAGCGATTTAAAATGTTTTAATTGTGGAAAAACGGGGCATCTCAGAAAAAACTGCAAAATGAAAGTGGCTTTACAAGCTGACCCAGAGCCAGTAGGTCAGGCATCCAAAGAAAATAAGTTACCGCCTGGAGGAGATTTATTTTACCCAAGAGATTTCCAAAAACTGCCCCATGTGCAAAATTAAATTAAAATTAAATTCAATGGCAAATTCTTTATAGGACTGATAGACATGGGTGCGGACGTGTCTGTGATTGAGACATGTTTTTGGCCATCATCTTGGGGGAAAAACCAACTTAAACATCTCTGGTAGGCCTTGGTGCCCCCCTCAACAAGTTTTGCAAAGCTCCATTCCCCTGCCTTATGAAGGGCCTGATGGTCAATTGGGACATATTTGTCCTTACATAGCTCCCATACCTATAAATTTATGGGGCAGAGATTTATTGGAAGAATAGAGTGTTATAGTGACTACTTTACCCCCTGAAACCTCACTGGGTCAACACATGATGTCTAAAATGGGATATGAACCAGAAATAGGATTAGGCAAGCAGCTTCAGGGAAGAATGCAGCCTGTAGAACAGCAACAGAATAATAGCCTTAGAATTGGATATGATAAAAAATTTTTAGTTGGGGCTATTGAAGAAGTTTCTCTGCCCAAGGCAGCTTTGCCTTTACAATGGAAATTGAATGACCCCATTTGGGTTAGTCAATGCCCCCTAACACATGAGAAACTAACCATTTTAGAGCAACCTATATTAGAACAACTTAACAAAGGGCATTTAAAACCATCCATGAGCCCTTGGAACACACCCATTTTTATTATCCCAAAAAGGTCAGGGAAATTGCATTTGCCTCAAGACCTATGGACAGTTAATGCCAGCCTCATTCCCATGAAGGCGTTGCAACCTGGCTTACCAAACCCAGTGGCAATTCCCAAGAAGTGGGCACTTATAGATTTAGAAGACTGCTTTTTCAACATTTCTTTGTGGCTGACTGACCAACCTCAATTTGCCTTTTATTGGATTAGGCCTAAAATAGGGATAGCAACTTTTCAATTGCTGAATTTATATGAAATATCACAGGGAGATTCCGATCTAAATTCCCCTCAAAGATTAACTCCAGTGGCACAAAAGGAGTTACAATTAATAGAACAAAGAATACATAACTGGCAGGTTTTTCTTATCAACTCTAACTATCCAGTTCATTTGTTTGTGCTTAGCACCCCTCATTCACCTACAGGTTTAATAGGACAATGGTATGAAAAAAAGGTCTTTCCCATGGAATGGTGGTTTTTGTCTAACCAGTTAGTGAAATCTCTACAATTATATCGAGAGCAAATTGCAAAAATAGTTTTCTTGGGACGTAATCAAACCTGACTGTTATTTGGTGCTGATTCTCATTATCATTATCCCAATTGATAAGGCTCAAATGGAGATGCTGCTACAAACTGCTTTATATTGGCAAGTAGCCTTTGCAGAGTTCATTGGACAGATAGATAATTATCATCCTGGTGATCCTCCATTTCAGTTTTTTGCAAAATGTGAATTTATTGTCCTCAAGGTTATTCAATATCAGCTGTTGTAAGGTGCCTCAACCTATTTTACCGAGGGCTCCTCTCAGGGCCAAGCAGCAATTTGGAACTCTTCCTTTAGCTATGTGTTGCCTACACCCGGTCTTTCTGCTCAGAGGTCAGAGTTGCTAGCCATTTTATTTGTGATTGAAAACTTCCCTTCCCAACCTTTTAATATTTTAAGTGATTCCCTTTATGCAGTTTGGTTGACTCGAAGACTGGAAGGAGCTATGGTCTGCTCCACCTTCAAACCTAAATAATAATAATAATAATAATAATTATTATTATTATTTTTTGGCACTGGGGATTGAACTGGGGTCCTTGCAGTTGTGCAGCAGGTGGCGAAACCACTGAGCTAAATCCTTGGCCCTTGAACCTAAATTATTCAACTTGTTTTTAAGATTACAAAAGGCCATACGCCAAAAAATTGCTCCTGCCTTAATAACTCGGGGGAGAGGTTTTGCCTGTGTGCTGACAGATAAGGATGAAACCTTGTGGCTCCCCTCCTGCAACATGCAATCATGGGTCACGCTAGTGGAACCACCAACATCTCAGAGACCAGGGATAGCACCCCCGCTGAGAGCGATGAGCCAGCTGCACCTGAGCAACCCACCTCACCAGGGATGACCAACAAATCCACGTCAGGGTCCAGGGCTGAAATGTTGCCCCCAGAGGAAGAATAATTATAGATTTATGGTAAAAAATAAAAAAGGGGGGGACAACTTCAAAATGTTCTTTTTACATTTACAGATATAAAAGTGCTTGCATTCCTTCTGATTCTAATCTCAAGAGATCTCTGTTACTTGACTACAAAAGTTTTTGACCAGTCTTATATACAATTATAACCCTAAAAATCATAAAAGGGATATTATAATTCAATTTGGCGAGATATATTTGAGTGCACTCTAGTTTTATAAATTGTCTTATATGTTTGTCTGTTGTCTTGTTTGTCCGTTTGTACAGTTGAGCTCAAATATATTTTTCCTCTCTTTTCCTTTTCACCTTTTGAAAAAAAATGTTTTTTCTTAAAAGATATTCACCTATTATTAAATTGGCTTGCAGATAAATGTTATTAAATTAAAGGCATGCCCTTCTTCCCCCAGGTTGCTAACTGATCAAAGTGCCATCAAGATTTATTTGTCAAAGTAAATAGAGACTGTGGGTACTCCCTTTGAAGTGGCCACCCAGAAAATAATTATCCTGGTCTTAATTCACTAAAGGGACCCCCTAGTAATTTTCATAATCTTATGGGAGACACAGTGCAATAAATATTATCTCAATATGTTATTATAAATTCATTACATTGGTTATCATTGAAGTTTAAATTCTAAATATGTTATTATAAAATGTTTATATTGGTTAAGTTCTAAAAATGTTATTGTGATATGTCTACATTGGTCATCTTCAAAAGATTAATTTCTGTGGCATAAACAAATGAGTGTTATTAGAAAGATGCTTTTGGTACCAAACTACATTGAAGATCATAAGGTTTTATATAACGGTGACATTTATTACTGCTCCTTTTCTGGTGTACATAATGTATTCAGCCCTCTAATTGTATGGGTCTTCCAACATATTGTTTATGGTAATAACCTTTTGATTGATATTTGCCTTTCTCTTACATTCCAGCCACCTATGATAATAAGCACATTTGTAGGCTTACAAATTTTCCTTAGATGACATCCTATAAAAAGATAGCTACTTAGGGATTCAACTACAAGAACAACCATAATTGGCAATAATAACAGTCTTTTAACTATATTTTTATTCTAAAATGCTTAATATCCAGGTAAAATTGTAATAGTTGAGTTCACTGTTCCTCTTACAATGCTAATGTTATTGATCTTCTCTTCTGGGTGTTCAACAACCTAAGTTTAGAGACCAAAACTAAAAAAGTATCTGGGCTAAGAAGGCAGCAAATATTTTGGCCCTGGCCCTCCAAGGTCAACAACAATAACAAACAGATACAGGTCATGAGGGAACCTTCTCCAAGATCCTGCACCTTTGGTGAGTCACCCAACCTCCTGAGCAGGGAGGTCGCTGAACACCAAAACAGTAAAGATCCAACAAAAAGTGTGCCAAAGGAATGTCACCTGGAGGAAAAAAATCTCCCATACTTTTGCAGAAAGCAACATGGTCAAGCAAGGCCATGACATATCCTGATGGCTGACACTGACAGAGGAGCTAAGAGGCTCTATGCATGGTTCCAGGACAGTGCATGTGGAGACTTAATTGACCTAGTTAGATAGCAAGAGGTTAATTTTATTTAATATAAATTTCACCGTAACTTGGTCTTAAACACCCAGTAGAAAAGTATAACAGAAGATAATATTTATTTGAGTTCAACAAAAGTTTTAAGTTTTTTGGCCAACATTTAAAAGAATTTTAAATTTATTACATTTTTAATCCTTTTGCAGCCCCAATTAAGAGAAATTTTGCTTATTATACACAGCTAAGCCAGTCAAACACACTATAGATCCTTACAATATATAGGGACAAGCCATTGTTGGGTGTGCTCACTTTTCCTAAAAGCACCCTCACATAAAACAAAAAGAAAGGGAGATATGTCAGGAGCAGTGCTACATAATTCTAGGGAAAAATCATTTGATTAGGCCTTGTTCTCCTGCCTACAGGCCAGTTATGGCATTTTGAGACATAATTCCATTTTGGCCCCAGTCCCAATGAGACCTCAATGATCCAGTGATGCTGTGATGCTCTAGGACAAGATTACACCAGTTGAAGACATCCTGGGAGGAACAAAATCTTCATCTACTCAGTTCCTCATTGTTCTTGGATTGTTACACTTTGTTTATCCTGATGAACTGAACTCTCTGCAAGTCATTTGTTACATCTGTTTCTCCTGATGTACTGAATAAAAAGTGTGGTAAGCTGGGTGCTTTCATCAGTGCCACCCAGAGCAGCACTGATCAGACCCAAAGCTCAGCTTCTTCTCAAAGTCTCATTTTTCTACCTTTCCTGTATAATAAGTTAATTCACCTTGTGCTGGCGTGGCTTGCAGAAGACTAGGACTTACTGCAGAGGTTCTAGTAACGTCCCCTTTCCCTGTTCCCTACAGGATTCCAATCAGCCTTGATCAAAAAAAATCTGCACACAGGCATATAGTTGTTAAATTCCAGAAACCCAACAGAAGAACAAAGTTCTACAAGCAGTTAGAGAAAAGAAACAAATCACATACAAAGGAAATCCCATCAGAATCACAGTAGACTTTTCAACGCAAACCCTCAAGGCAAGAAGAGCTTGGAGTGACATATTCCAAGCCCAAAAGGAAAAGAGCCTCCAACCCAGATTGATGTACCCTGCAAAACTGTCTTTCAAAATTGATGGAGAAATAAGATACTTTCATGACAAAGAGCACCTGAAGAACTTCATGAATACCAAACCAGCACTCCAAAAAAAATTTAGACAATATCCTAGGAAAAGACAATGAGGACCACAACCCTAGGAAGCCCAGCAAAATGAATCCATTGGGCACAACAAGAAATTAAATGCAAAGGGGGAGAATCCAACAAAAAGAAAAAGTCATGACAATGATAACTCAATACGTATCTGTTATAACCATCAATGTTAATGGTCTCAATTCACCAATCAAAAGAAATAGACTAGCAGAATGGGTCAAGAAGCAAGATCCAACAATATTCTGTGTACAAGAAACACACTTAATACAAAAAGAAACTCACAGACTGAAAGTTAAAGGGTGGAAAACAATACTCCATGTGACAGTAACCCGAAAAAAAGCAGGAGTAGCTATCCTCTTTGCAGATCAAGTGGATTTTAAACCAACACTGATTAGGAGAGACAAAGAAGGACACTACATCCTTCTAAAGGGAACAATCCAACAGGAAGAGATGACAATCAAATATCTATGCACCAAACACTAGTGTGCCCAACTATATAAAACAAATACTAATGGACATGAAAAATCATATAAGCACTAAAACAATAGTAGTGGGGGACCTCAATACCCCACTGTCACAAATAAATAGATCAACTAGACAAAAAACAAGCAACAAAATACTAGAACTCAATCAAACACTTGAACAAATAAACTTAACAGATGTTAGAGAGTGTTTCACTTCACAAAATCAGAATACACATTCTTTTCAGAAAGCTGCACATGGGTTATTCTCCAAAATAGACCACATGCTCACTCATAGAACATATTTAAGTAAGTGCAAAGGAATTGAAGTTATTCCCTGTATATTATCAGACCACAAGGTGATGAAATTGGAGATCAATAGCAAAAGAAACCGCAGAAATTTCACAAACACATGGAAATTGAACAACACACTTTTGAATAACCAATGGGTCACAGAGGAAATTAAAGAAGAAATCAGACAGTTCCTTCAATTAAATGACAATGCCAATACAACATATCAGAATCTATGGGACACAATGAAAGCAGTCTAATGAGGGAAATGCATAGCAGTGAATACTCACATTAGGAAAACAGAGTGAGCCCAATTAAACAACCTGATACTGAACCTCAAGCTTCTAGAAAAAGAAGAGCAGGACAGACCCAAAGCTCATACAAGGGAGGAAATTACAAAGATCAGAGCAGAAATCAATGCAATGGAGACTAAGAGAACGACACAAAAAAATCAATGAAGCCAAGAGTTGGTTCTTTGAAAGAATAAACAAAATTGACAAATCCTTAGCCAACCTTATCAGGAAAAGGAAAGAAAAGGTCCAAATCTATGCAATTAGGAATGAAAAGGATGAAATTACAACAGACCTAGCAGAAATCCAGAGGATCATCAATACCTACTTCAAGAACCCATATGCTAATAAGACGAAAAACACAGAAAAAATGGACAGATTCCTAGATACATATGAATTACCAAAGTTGAACGAAGAAGACCTAAAACTTCTAAACAATCCAATATCAATCAATGAAATTGAAAACGTAATTAAAAACTTACCAACTGAAAAAAGCCCAGGTCCTGATGGCTTCACCGCTGAATTCTATAAGACATTTAGAGAGGAACTACTGCCACTACTGTTTAAACTCTTCAATGAAATTGAAAGGGAAGCAATACTCCTGAATACATTCCTGGAAGCAAGCATCACCTTGATCCCCAAAGCAGAGAAAGACCCAACCAAAAAAGAGAACTATAGGCCAATCTCACTAATGAACATAGATGCAAAAAGCCTTAATAAGATATTGGCAAACAGAATGCAGAAGATCATCAAGAAGATAATACACCCTGACCAAGTGGGATTAATCCCAGGGATGCAGGGATGGTTCAACATATGCAATCAATAAATGTAATACACTATATCAATAGAGCCAAGGACAAAATCCGTATGATCATCTCAATAGATGCAGAAAAAGCATTTGACAAAATCCAACAAGCATTTATGATAAAACTCCTACAAAAAATTGGAATAGACGGTCTCTACCTCAATCTGATAAAAGCCATCTATGGAAAAACCAACAGCCAATATCATACTAAATGGTCAAAAACTGAAATCCTTCACACAAACAAATCCTTGTTCCTAAAATCAGGAACAAGACAAGGATGTCCACTATCACCACTCCTGTTCACTATAGTTTTGGAAACATTAGCCAGGGCAATTAGACAAGAGAAAGAAATAATAGAAATAAAGATATGAAATGAAGAATTCAAATTGTCATTATTTGCAGATGACATGATACTGTATATAGAAGACCCCAAGAACTCCACCAAAAGTCTTCTAGACTTAATAACCAAATGCAGTAAAGTAGCTGGATACAAGGTCAACACACAAGAATCAATAGCTTTCCTCTACATGAACAACAGACTCACTGAGACAGAAATAGGGCAAACAATTCCTTTCACAATAGCATCTAAAAAACTGAAATACCTAGGAATCAACCTAACAAAAGAAATCAAAGACCTCTTCTCTGTAAACTAGAGCACTCTGAATAGAGAGATTAAAGATGATATCAGAAAATGGAAAGACATCCCCTGCTTCTGGGTAGGAAGGATCAACATAGTGAAAATGGCCATACTTCCAAAACTGCTATATAGATTCAATGCAATCCCAATTGAAATCCCACACCATACTTCACAAACCTGGACAAAATGATCCAAAAATTCATTTGGAACAAGAAGAGACTGAGAATAGCAAAAGGAATTCTAGGTAACAGAGATATGGCAGGGGTATTACAATTCCCAACTTGAAACTATACTACAAAGCTACTGTGATAAAAATTGCATGGTACTGGCAAAGAAACAGACCTGAGGACCAGTGGAACAGATTAGAAGATGCAGAAATAATGCCAGACACACTCAGCCACGTCATCTTTGGTTTTTTTTTTTTTTTTTGGTACCAGGGATCGAACTCGGGTCCTTGTGCTTGCGAGGCAGGCAGCGGAACCACTGAGCTAAATCTCCAGCCTGCCACCTCATCTTTGACAAAGGAGCCAAACACTCTCACTGGAGGAAAGATAGCCTCTTTAATAAATGGTGCTGGAAAAATTGGGTTTCAACTTGCCTAAGATTAAAACTAGGCCTGTATCTCTCACCATGCACTAAACTAAAATCAAAATGGATTAAAGATCTAAATATTAAAACAGAAACACTGAACCAGCTGGAACAGAGGTTAGGTACAACTCTTGAAGACATTGGTGTCAGAAAAGATTTTTTTTTTTTTTTTGGTACTGGGGATCGAACTCGGGTCCTTGACCTTGCGCAGCAGGTGGCGAAACCACTGAGCTAAATCCCTGGCCCTGTCAGAAAAGATTTTATGAACAAAACCTCAGTTGCCTGTGAACTAGCTCAAACAATCAACAAGTGGGATCTCTTCTTACTAAAAAGCTTCTGCACAGCAAGAGAAACCACCAACAGAGTGAAGAGACAACCCACAATGTGGGAAAAAATTTTCACCTGCAGTTCCTCAAAGGTCTACTATCTCGAATCTATAAAGAACTTTAAAAAATCAGACCTCCCAAATTTAAAGACCCAATCCAAAAAAGGGCATCTGAAATGAACAGACATTTCTCAAACAAAGAAGTAGAAATAGCAAATAAACATATGAAAAAATGTTCAACATCACTGATCATTTGAGAGATGCAAATGAAAACAATGCTGAGATTCCTCCTCACCCCAGAAATAATGGCTGCTATGAAGAAATCAACCAATAACAAATGCTGGCTGGGCTGTGGAGAAAGAGCAACACTGCTCCACTGCTGGTGGGAGTGTAGACTGGTGAAACCACTGTGGAAATAGTATGGAGGTATCTAGGACTGGAAGTCCATTTGACCCAGGTATTCCACTGCTGGTTATCTTCCTTAAAGAATTAAAAGAATCATACCACAGTGATATATGTGCAGCCATGTTCATAACAGCACAATTTGTAATAGCTAAAACTTGGAAACAGCTGAAATGCCCATCAACTGGAGACTGGATAAGAAAATGTATTTTTAAAAAAATAAAATGGAGTACTACTCAGCCATGAAAAATGAGAAATTAGAGACATTTATAGCTAAATGGATGCATATTGAGATGATACTCTTAAGTGAAATAAATAGGACACACGTGTAAATACCAAATAGTTTTTCTAGTGTGAGAAACTGAAAGTGTAAAAAAGGACTAAAAGGTATAATAGATAATGTGAAATATGATGAAAAGGGGCAGAGAGGAAGGAGAATTGAGAGGGGTAGGGGAAAGGAAAGAAGGGAATGGAATTAATATGAGAAAATGAAAAAATGGAAACAAAGTCTTTGTAAATAGGAAGGGATGGAGGGGTTGAAGGGAAGGTAGGGGAAGGGGGAAAAAATAAGAACCAAGAGAGATTATGTAAAGGTGCAAATTTCTAATGATGAATGTCATTATATTGTATACCTAAAATGTACCAATAAAATAAAAGTTTTAAAAAAGAAGTAGATTAGATGGATGGATAGATAGATATAAAGTTTCAGGAAACCCATCTCCAAGTGACTTAAAGAATAAGGACATTCATTGTCTCATATAAGAAGCCATCCAGAGAGTTGAAACTTCTCCAGTATTAGCTGAAAGATGAGATCCAGTGTTTCATTGTAACATTTTGTCACACTCAATAAGCTGAGAATTTTGACAAAGAAGGATAGTTTCTTGTGTTGCTGCACCTTTTCGGGGGCTGAGATCCTCAGTTTCTGCAGTGCTCCCTGGCAGATTCCTCTCTGTCCCATTGACTGATATAGTGCATCCAAAACCATTTACAGGTCAACAAGCATATCATGATTGGCTGAGACTGTGATTTGTCCCTGTGGTAGGAGGGATCTAGTTTCATGAGCAAAAGGCTGCTTAATACTAGCACAAAATCACAGTTCTGATACCAAGAAAGGGAGTATTATTGTGTGGGCAACATAAGGGTCTCTTACAGAACATCTCTCAGTTTATCATTTAAAGAATCACATCCTTGACCTCATTAATCCTCATCTGGGATATTTTACCATATTATTTTGTAGATGAAGCTCAGAGATGCCAGGTAACTTGATGAAGATGGTAAGACTAAGATGTATCAAAATCCTATTTTGGGTCCACCACTCCTGAAAATCCAGGCTGTAGATCATCAGTGGTTTAAAAATTTGACCACATTTTTCGCCACCTGCTGGGCAAGCGCAAGGACCCAAGTTTGATCCCTGGTACCAAAAATAAATAAATAAATAAATAAATAAATAAATAAATAAATAAATAAAAATTAGATCACAAAACTCATTGATGAACATTCACAGCAGCATAATGTATGAATTAAAATGTAGAAACAGCCCAAAGTTTCATCAACTGATGAATGGATAAATAAATTGTGGTATTAATATGATTTGCCCATAAAAAGAATGAAGTACTAATACTTGCTACAACATAGACGAACCCTGAAAACATGTTAAGTGAAAGAAGCCAGTCACAAAATTCACATAAATTATATGATTCCATTTATGTGAATTGTCCAGAAAAGGCAAATCCACAGAGATGGAAAGTAGATTGTCAGAGGCTGGAAAAGGGATAGGAATATTAGGGACAGTAATAATTAAAGGGCATAAGCTTTCTTTTTGGGGTAATGAAAATGTTTTAAAATTGCGGTGATGAGTGGTCCAAGTTTGTGAATATACTAAAAACATTGAAACACTTTAAATGAGTAAATCATATGGTTTGTGAGTTATATCTCAAAAAAAACCTATTACTAAGCTGGATATGGTGGCACATGCCTGTAACTGCAGGATTCATGAGGCTGAGGCAGGAGGATCCTCACAACTTTGAGGCCAGCCTGGTCTACATAGTGAGTTCAAGTCCAGCCAGAACTACAAAGCAAGACCATGTCTCAAAAACAAAACAAAACAAACAAAACAACAAACAAACAAAAAACGGAACCAAAACAAAAAAATGTAACTAAAAAAATGGCTACAAATTATTTGAAACTTCTATGGAGAAGTAGGTTTTATGTCTCTTCCCCTTAAATCTGAGTGGGCTTGTGACTACCATGACTGACAGAGTATGATGGAAGTGACACTATGTGGCATCTGGGGCTAGGCTTTGTAGCACTTTCCATCTGACTCTCTCCAGAAACTGGTGCTTAAGACATTTCCTCTTACAACTCTGCTGCCGCGTTTTGTGAAGTCACATGGTGACCCTCCAGGTGACATTCCTAGCTAAGCGCAGCCATCAGCCATCTAAGACCAGGAGCCAGATGTGTGAGTGAAGACCCCCCCACCATGATCCTCATCCTCAGCCACTGGAGTCCTCCCCACCAAAGCCTCAGACCTCAGTGAGCAAGGACCAGCCATTCCTGCTGTGCTCTGTCCGAATTCCCGAGCCCTGGATCCATGAATATAACAAAAAATGTTTTGTACAGTCAAGTTGGGGTGGTTGTTAAGCAGCAATAGGTTACCAGAAAACCGCCTTCCTACTTCCTGCTGAACAGTTCTTTCCTCTGTCCCATTTGACCCCTCGCAGATGTCTCAAGAGCCCTCATTTAGGTTTTCTGGAGAAGCAGGTGGTGCTCAGAACTGGAGAGGGCAAGGGTCTTTCTTTTTCTCTCACCCAGTTCTTCTCTGACAGTATTTCCTGCACATAATATGTGGTTGAAGATTTCACCTGGAAGTTCAGATTCCTCTGTTAATCCCTGGAACACCTGTGTGCACACCTGTTTGCTCTGACCCTGGGAACTGGGAAAAGAGTTTGGACAGATTTGCATTTCTTCTACACCAACTTGCTAGCTCCGCAGTTAGCCCCATCTTGATTGCTTGCCTGGGTTCCAGGCCACTCCCTGCCCGTGGGATGTCCTTTCTCACCTCACAGCCAGTGTGTCCACAAGCACACATATCACCTTCCCTCCAACACCTGCACCTCTTCCTGTGTCCTCCATCTCTGAAGAAGGAAACTGTCCTTCAGGCAGTTCAAGCCCCAAACCCAGGAGTCTTCTTTTCCCTTTGATACTCTCTCTTCTCCTAGACCTTTATGTCTAGCGTGTGAGATTTAAATATCACCTGGATTTGGGTGACTTCTACATTTTTGTCTCCAGTCCTCACCTTTCCCCTGAACATCTTCCCAGGATATCCACCTGCCATTTGGGGCTTATTCTTCACTTCTCCTCTGTACCACGCATATAGTCAGGAAATGCTGTTGGCTCCTTTCAAAGTACTTTCGGAAGTGCAAGGTCCCAAGTTTGATTCCAGTACCCAAAACAAAACAAAAACAAAGTACTTTCGAAATTGAGTCACAGCTCAGTGTGATTTGATGGGCCTTGCAAGCCCATCATCTCCCCCCAGGATTACTGTAAGGCCCCTGACTGAGATCCCTGCTTCCAGCTTTACTCACGTCTATTTCCCATGCAAGAGTTTCAGTGATCCTTTTAGACGAAGGTCAAGCCAGTCCCTCTTCTACTGGAAACCTCTGCTGGCTTCTTGTCTCAGTCAGGTTAAGAGTCCGTGATCTGACAATGGCCGGCTACCTCCCCTTCCTGCGGTTTGCTGCTTTTCCCTCTCTCTCTTGCACCCCCACCCTTTTGGATCCCCCTGAAGGTTCTGGGCTGTACAGTCTTCGCAGCTGCCATTCCCTCTTCAGGGAGTGGTTTTCCTGAAGACACCTGCTGGGCTCATTCTCATTTCCTTCCATCTCTACTCATATATATCCAAAGGGGAGGCTGTCCCTAGCTGCTGCCTCTCCCAAACTCTCTAGCCCCCTTGTCCAGCCCTCCTTTTCCCCATTACACTCATCTGACTCACTCATCACACAGTGACTTGTCTTTTCCCAGTTACGTGGAAGCTCCACGAACTCAGGGACTTACCTGTCTTGTGCAACCTTGGTTCCTAGAACAATGCCTACATGATCTAGAGATAGCTTAATGGTCATCTGTGGAATGACTGTGAATGAATGTCATCTGTGGAATGACTCTAGACAGCTCCCTCCCACATTATCACAGTCATTTTTATTCTGCTTTTTAGAGACTCCCTGTAGTCCCTCAGTCAGCACCCTGGTTCAGACTGCATCACTCCCCTTGACTTTTGTAATTGTTCATTAATCCATGTCCTTTCCTCTCTTCCTGTCCACCTTGGGCAGTGATGGCGAACCTTTTAGAGCTTTCAGTGATAACAAACAGCTCGCTGTGGCATGCGCGTGCCATAGCTTTGCCACTACTACTCTAGGCTCTTGCTATGGCCATTTACAACATTAATTTTGATGCTTTCTCCATATATTACATGTTACTAATGAAAAACAGACACTGATAAATGAAACAAAAGGAGAAAAATTCTATTCATATCCCTACCATTTAGAGATACACATGATTTTCATTTGAAGTGTTTTTCTGTGCACAAACTATGATAATTCTTACATACAGCTGAGTTTTTACTGTCAGATTAATACCCTACTTTGAAAAAACTGGATTCATAGTAGCCAATGTTTACATTTAATGTGTAATTTTAAGCATATGACTTAACCTTTCAATGGATCAATTTCCTCACCTGTAAAATGGGAATGGTATTAATACCTATCGCATGGCAGGTGACTGTGAACTTGGTGAGTGCTCAGTAGCATTACCATCGTTGTTGCTGAGTGCGTATGCCATCTGTAGCAGGCACCATTCCAGGCACATCCCATGCATAAACTCAGGTAATCCACTCAACCACCCATGAAGCAGGGGCACTGATAACACAATAACCTAAACAGGCTCCAGTGATTTTACAAAGGGAAGGGAAAGCAAAGCTGGTCCTAGCTCTCTCCAGTTTATAAGAGTCAATGCTGCTGCTGTCCACAGAATACTTAATGTTAATAACAATAGCTGGTCACCAGCCTGCTTGTGCCCAGTGCTAAGAGTCTGCATGTGCAGATATTCCTCTCACAGAGCCAGTGTTCATAACCCCATCTGTACACAGCTTGATGGATCAATTAGGGAATACCATTTTCATCCTGTGGCTCACAATTGGTTATACACCAGCGCAAGCTGGAAGCAGCCCGGAAGCTGTGTTTGTGTGCAGCTGCTGGCTGGGTTTTGCTTTGTTTACTCTAACAATGGTTGCTTCTCAAGGTGTGTTATCGATGGTGCTGGTGGTGGTAGAAACAGGAAGGCCAGCATTCTGGCAGAAAATCTAGATGTAATCATAGCCCAGGAATGCTCAGGGATGTTTAACTTTCATAGCTGTACATATATTGCTGTGACAAACACTTTCATTATTAAGATATCAATAAGAAAAATGATTTTCCAGTTGCTAGAGTGAAAATATCTAACCTAAGCATATTTTCACATTCTTTTTTATGATTAATTTCAAAAGAATGACAACAACAATAATAATAACCTTGGCTAACATTTACTGAGCTTACGGCTATATATGTCAGGCTTTATGCCAAGAGCTCTATATACATGATCTATTCAATCTTTAAAACAGCTCTCCTTATTACTGGCTCCATTATACAGATAGGAAATTAAGGCTTAGGAAGATGAAGCAACTGCTCAATGTCACACGGCTAGAAGGAAGCAGAGCTGGGCCCAAATACAATACATGCAGTCTGGCTTGAACCAGAAGCCACAGTCACTCTGTTCACTACTGGATGTAGTATTATTGATGAAGCGAGATCTCTTAGATCTATGGTTATTGCGTGACACTCACATCACCTTATTTCAGTTTTCCTACCAATCCTGAGGGACAGTTACTTAGCTTTTGCTATTTCTCAGTAAAGACCAGGCACACTGATGTCAAGGAAGCTGTTTTGCAAAGCCACACAGCCAGTGATTGGCTGATCTTGAGCCCCAAATGATACCTGATGAACCCAGAGTTCTTGACCTCTCTGGGTCAAGCCCTCTGATACTTCCTTTTATAGCACCATGAACCTGTCAATCTGTGACTGACATTCTAAAGACACCTGGGTGTCATGTGCCTATCTCCCCAACTAGAGGGCGAGCTCAATAAGGGCAAGGTGCATGGTGAGCCTTGTTCGTTTTTGTGCCCCACCACAAAGTAGGTGCCCAGTTAACATTTATGGGTTGAATGAATGAAGGAATGATAGGTCTTCTAGAGGCACAGAGCTGGACCTAGTGGGTACTGGGCACACACCCCAGCTCCTTCAGCCCCACTAGGGAAGATTCTAAGGCTCAGGATTATGTGCTCAGTCTGTCCTGACTCCGGGGACCATAGAAGGATGTCAGGGCCCAATCCCCCCAGCAGGTGAGACCCAGAATTACCCTTACCCATAGCCTCGTCCTTAAAGGCACAGATAATCTTGAGGGCCTACCCACATCCATTCCCCCTTCTTCCTGGCAGGAAAGGCCTGTTTTTAAACAATTATATTTTTAATTTTTAACTGACACATTAAAATATATTTTACTTTTCAATGACATAAAATGAAATATATTTTACTTTTAACTGGACAGAGTAATTGTTCACAATTATGGGGCACAGTGTGACATTTCAATTCATGTATGCAATGTGTAATGATCAGATCAAGGTAATTGGCATATCTATCACCTCAGCTATTTATCTCTTCTTTGAATTGAAGACATGCGAAATTCTACTAGCTGTTTTGAAGTCTTGTATACAATTGCTGTCAATTTTAGTTATCCCACTATACTATAGAACACTAGAATTTGTTCCTCCTGTCCAGCTGCATCCCTGTACCTGTTAACTGCTTTCCTCTCTTCTCCAAATGTTTCTTTTCAGATTCTGGTAACCACTATTCTGTTCTCTTCTTCTTTAGATCAACTTTTTGACTTCCACACACAAATGAAAAAGATGTGTATTTGTCTTTCTGTACTTGATTTATTTCACTTAAACATAATATTCTCCAGCTCCATCCATGTTGCTATGAAAGACAGAATTTAATTCTTTTTATGGATAATACTCCATTGGGCATATATACCACATTTTCTTTATTCATGTACTTAGCATTAAGCACTGAGGTTGATTCCTTATCTTAGCTATTGTGAATTGCAATACACATGAGAATGAAGATGCTTCTGCAACACACTGATTTCCATTCTTTTGGATCTGTACCTGATAGTGGGATTGCTGGATCAGTTCTATTGCTGGCCTTTTGAGGAACTTGTGCAGTTTTGTATAATGGTTGTACTCATTTACATTCCCACCACTAGTGCATGAGTTTCTCAGGAAAGGCCTACTTCCTTTGGTCCCACCCCTTGACACTAAGCTCTTGGGACAGACCCCTTTTCGGCATTGGAATACAAATCATGATTCATCTAAGCCAATTATGGTGATTATGTTTCTTTTGTCGTATATTGGTTTAGTGAAAGGTGTGTGATCCAATCCTGGCCAATAGACTTGAGGAAACATCTGATAGGGAGGCTTCCAGTGAAGGTTTGTTTCCTTTACAGATGTGGAGGAGGAAATGCCTTCTTCACTGCACATTGTTATGTCTGTGATGATGGCAGGAACTGTTGCATCCTTCTCACGACCATGAGGCAAGACAATGTGACCTTGAAGAAGACTGATGTCTCTTTGAAGATATCGCTCAGCCCCTGAATTTTCAAACCCCAGAGCTTCTCTCCCTTGTTATTAAGTGAGAAAACAAACTCCATATATTAAGATGGGCTTTCTGTTTCTTCTGGCTCAAAGCCTCCTAGGTGGCTCATGGGGAGCCTCTGGCTTCCGTGGCATTTGTCTAGTTGTTCAGCTGCTTTTCTGTGCTTTGGTTCCTTGTTTTAAGGTAGTGAGGGGTAGAGACTGAAAACTAACATTGTGAGGTTCTTACTACAAGTGCATTGTCTTCTTGCCTCCACTCAGTAACTACAAGTACCCAAACTATTCCCAATTTACTGAGAGGGAAGCTGAAGTGCAGCCACATTCGGTGGCTTGCCCAGGGTCACACACTGAGGTTCCCTATTGCCCACAAGATGACAGCCAAAGTTCTTAATGTGGCATTCTGTGCCCCTCCAGATCCTCATGTTGTCAGGTAGTTCCTTTAGAAATGGCTCGCCAATTAAACTTATTCAGGGTCCCACTTTCTTCCAACAAAGAATTGGATGAGACAAGCCAAAAATGGTGCAAAAATTTATTTGAAAAGTGAAGGGTGAAGAGGTAAATGAAAAACACTAGCTCTGCAGCGTGAACTTGGGCCATACAAGAGAGAAAAGGATAGAAAAAGCAAAAATAAAGGGACGCCCTGTGTCTGGGAGACACAGCATGGGCTACCATGAAGAGTCGTGATGGCAGGCTTCTCCTGGCGGTGTCTGTATCCTTATATATCATTCATATCTCATGGCAGCCTGCAAGAAGTTCCACACAGGGGGTCCTGAGAACTATCTGGCGCTGTCCTGGGATCTTGTAATTGACAGGTCCTGCTTATTTCCCCAGCCAGATTTGCCATGCCCTACCTGCTGTCTCACTTGGTCCTTTTTACTTTCCTCATCTTCATATCTTGCCACTCTGCACCGCCCACCTCACTCCACCAGCCACACCAACTTTGTTTTGTGTCCCCACAAGTGTGCCCTCTGTAGATGTGGCTCCCTTTGCCTGTGACATTTTATTTTATTTCCTTTCTACCTGACCAAGTACAATACACAACTTTTTCTTTCTTTCTTTCTCTTTCTTTTTCTTTCTTTCTTTCTTCCTTCCTTCTTCCTTCTTCCTTTTTCCCCTTCCTTCCTTTATTTTTTATTTCTTCTCTTTTTCCTTCCTTCCTGCCTTCTCCTTTTTCCTTCCTTCCTCCCTCCCTCCCTTCCTTCCTCCCATCCTTCTTTCCTTCCTTCCTGGTACTAGGGGTGGAACCCAAGCAAGTACCCTACCACTGAGCCATACCCTCAACCCCCACCTCACTCTTTAGGCATTGATTGTGCTGTTGCCTCCTCTCAGAGGCCCTTTTGACCACTCAGGCTGGCTCCGGCTGCCCTTTCTTGGCATGCATAGTGTCCCACTGTTATGGTTTGTATCTAGATGTACCCCCCAAAGCCTCATGCCACCATAGGTGGGGCTTTTTGAAAGTGGCTGGATCTAGGGTGTGTGGTGCTGGGATTAAAGGTGTGGTGCTGGGATTAAAGGTGTGATGCTTGCATTAAGGGTGCCTCACCCTTGGTGTGAGTGCTACCTGCTCGAAGGATTGGTAGCCTTGATGGACTATGAGAGACAGAAAGAAGTCTGCTTATAGCTTCTGCTGTTTCTCTGCTACCTCCTGCTTCTTCTGCAATAACCCTCTGCCATGTCATCTTGCCTTGGAGCCACCCAACTGTGGGCTGAAACCAAAATGAACCTTTCCGCCTTTAACTTTGGGTATTGGGTATTTTGTCTCAGCAAAGCAAAAAGTAATTAAGACACCCACACTCCCCAGACCCACCACTTCTCACACTTTATTACAATGTTCTGGATTTAAATCTGTCTTCCCATCAAACTGTCAGCTTCTGGAGGCCTCCAAGGGAAGTGCAATGTAGTGGTCCAGAGCATGGACGCTGGCCTCAGAGTTTGAACACTAGTTCCATTGCTGCCTGGTTATGGTACTAAGATGTGCCTTCTTGGCTTTCTGTGCCTCACTTTTACTCCCTGTAAGATGGAAGTATTTATTAGTTTTCCCATTGCCCCAGATATTTAATAGTTGTCCATTGTTATGGGGATTAAATGTGTAGGCAATATACTCAGGACAGTGCCTAGCAAATAGGGATTATAAAATAAGTCTTGCCTATTTTTTGTTATTATCTCTATGCTCAAAGTGCATGTGCCCTATCAGATATTTGGCAGGTGTTTGTTGAAAGAATAGAGTAGCGAAACTCAGATTACCTAGAACACAATCCCTGGGGCCCTGATGTGACCCAAAGTCCAATACCGTTGAAGCTCTTCAATCAGACACACTTAGGCTCCAATACTAGCTGTGTGGCCTTGAATACATTTCTTTGTCTCCCTGTCCCTCCATTTCCTCATCTGTAAAATAAACCAACACCTCCCACGGAAGATTGTTGTGTCTATGAAAGATTCAGCTGGCGCCAATCCCAGAATATAGTAGTAAGAGCTCAAAAACCTTCAGTTTTCTCCCACCCCCATCTCCCAGGTCATCATTTTTACTAGAGACCACATCAGAAGTAAGAGCTTTAGGAAATTGGCTGCCGGCCACTTAAAATCTCAAAGGATAAAGTAGTCTTTGTGGTTTAAAGACCCTTCTCCAGCTTGTACTGTCTAGATCCCCAACCATCCAGGGGCCTTTGAACTCATTGGGCTTTGGCAGAAAGCAGGCATCCCACAGCACAGAGAGGGGAAGGAGTTGGCCCTCCCCACTGGATTCCTGCTGAGTGAGAGGAAACAGGAGGAACTGAGAGGTCCAGGGCAAGGAAGCGCTGTGGCCCAGATGCTGGTCTTGACTTGTCCACGGGTTGCCTGTGTGACATTGACCAAGCCCTGCGTCGCTCAGGGCTCCATTGGCCCCATCTGTCCAATGGGGCTGGGCCCTGTGACCTGTGCAGTGCTTCCTTAGGAGGCCTGCTGAGATGCAGGAAGTGGGACCCCTGGGCTGCCAAGGAGATCAAAGGTTGAGCTCCCCAAGGGGGCCTCACAGCTGCCTGCCCTCTGAAAAGCTCCTGGCTTCCTGTTCTGCATACAGCTCACTGCGCAGCCCTGGGAACAGCTGAGGCCTCTGCTGAGGTCAGACATTGGGCCTCCCCACTCTCCAGTCCTGGGTCACAGGTTCAAGATGCTTAACTGATCTTCTGTGAGCCGCCTGTGAAGGAGGCACCACGCTGTGGAGTCGTCAAGTTTCTTTCATAAGCAATGCCTGTCTGTACCTTAGGACACTGGGGAACCTTCCCAGACTCTCCATGATTAATGGAATCTTCCCACTCTCCTTGTCTTGCCTGTGAGGCCTCATTACACCTTCTTTGCTCTAAATCCCAGTTGGCTAGCCTCTCCATGTCCTGACCAGTGCTTCCTTTACACCTTTGCAAAAGCAATCCCTGCCCCTCCCCACTCCACTTCCTAAGTACTCAAGCTCAGAGACAGGATTGGTCCTTTCCTAGGTTATCACCATCTTCACTTACCCAGAGGAGGAAACAGAGGCCCAGAAAGATGCAGAGCCTCTGGTAGTTCTCTGGCCAGCTCCAGGCTTAACCTAGGCCAGACCTGCCTCCTCTCTCAAATCCAGTGCCCCATTAAAGAAATTAATGATTCAGTGAAGTGATACTCTTGGAAGGATGTAAGGCCAACTTCATTCAGGACCATCACAATAGATAGGGGCCACTGCAATGGGATTTTGCAACGGGGGAGACAGGTTGGCCTCAGTTGCAAACAATGTATGGACAAGTGGGAATTTACAGCCAAGGAGCAGGGTGGGATCAGTATATGAAAACTTATGAAAAGGGGATCCTGGCTAAACCAATTTAATAGTATTCTTGCTGAGGACAGGCCAGGATGGTCAGACGCCACCTCACATTACTGGGAGATGGTGGAAGATGAGGAACTGATTGGCTATCGAGGGAGATCAAATATCAAGGACAGGGAATTCTTGCTAAACCAACTTAGCTGGGTTCCTAGGAAACTAGGTTTATGAGAACTAGGCAGAGATTCAAGAACTTGACTAAAGTTTGGTCAAGCAGAGATTTTTTGTTAGCTCTGTTCAGCCTTCCTCCTCCCTCATTCAATTGTTTAGGACTCTTGGGTTTTCACAGCACAGAAATACAACTTGAAGAAGCTTAAGCCAAAAGGGAAGTCATTGAAGTATTAAATGGATATTAAGGCACATCTTAGAGTGAGACTCAGAAGCCAGACTCTGCGTGTGTGTGGTGTCTGTGTGTGTGTGTGTGGTGTCTGTGTGTGTGTGTGTGTGTGTGTATGTGTGTGTGTTGGGGGGTGTTACAGACACTGACTGGCCTGCTTCCTAGCTGTGTAGCCCACAGCAAGTGAGGTTACCTTTAGCTGTTGTGACTTCCCTTATCTGTAGGATGGATGCATTTTTTGTTGTTGTTTTGTTTTTGTGTTTTTGGTACCGGAGATCGAACTTGGGTCCTTGCACTTGCGGGACAGGAGGTAGAACCACTGAGCTAAATCCCAGGCCTGCAGGATGGAGCTTAAAGTAATATCTCCTTGGTTGGGTTATTGGGTAGAGTCAGTGAATTAGAACAAAGACAGTAAGTAGCTCACAGTAAGAAGGATATTTCATATCGTGACCCAGTACACACATAAATGTAAAACACAAGTCTACAAAACAACATTTGTCCTTACTACTTGTGATATGCTCTGATACTTTCTGTTCTAGTTTAGTCTGGTCTAGAGAATCCTGTTTTGTTTATTTAAAAAATGTTAGTACCAACTCCTTAAAAAGATTTCATGACTACTCCTCTCCCTGTTATGAGTTTTGTTTTAAGTTTGAAAATTATTAATGTTTGTTAGGAGCTCTAAAAATTACCTGGCACATAATAAGTCTTAGTAATTATTAGTTATTCTTACTGTGGTTGTAATGAGGAGTTCACTGACTCATACTAGAGAAGGACAGCTTGATTCCAGGAGGTACTTCAATGTAGCCAGAAGTTTCTCCCCAGTCTCTGTCTCTGACCTTGTCTTTGGATGTCAGCATCCTTCCTATGCTGGCTGGCTACACTCAGGAGGAGCATAGCTGCAGGCTTCCCTGTAAAGCTTGGGGCATAGGAAGGATGCTGACACCCAAAAAGAACCTGAGGTGAGAAACAAAGGCTGGAGAGAGACTCCTGGTTATCCTGAGGTGCCTGCTGGGATCAAGCTGTCCTTCTCTAGTATTGGTCAGTCAGCTCCTAATAACTACCGCAGTAAGAGTAGCTAATAGTTATTATAACTTATCATGTACCAAATGCTTTTCTAAGCATTATTGCTCTATAAACAATGAGTAAAAGAATGGTCTCCCTCTCCCTCCAGCTTCAGCAGTAGTCGTAGGTAGCATTTGCTGTGTGCTTATGTGGGCACACACTACTCCAAGGCTTTATGGCACTCTCTCCCTCAGTCCTAGTGATAATCTACATGGATTCCATGGCAGAAAATGGCTAGTTGCTCACCAGACATTATTCCTCTTTCTGGGCCCACAGGAAGCTACATTTCCCAGGCCTTTGGCATAGAGATGGGGCCATGTGGCTAGTTCTTGACAGTGGCATGTGAGTAGAAGTGAGCCATGCATGGTTCAAGGCAGTTAACAATGAAATCTTCTCCATTCAATCTCTCTCTCTGTCTCTATCTCCTTCCTTCCTTCTCTCTTTCTCTTTAATCTGCCAGCTGGCTGAGGACAGTGTATCTTTGGACTCATGTGTTAAAGATGGTGGATTAAAAGGGATATGTGCAGGAAAGGAAGAAGAATTATCATTTGCAGAAGACAGGGTTCTCTATGTAGAATACACCCCAAATCCATCACAAGACTCCTAGAATTAATAACCAAATTCAGCAATGTAGCAGGATACAAATTCAACACACAAAAATCAATAGCATTCCTGTACACTGATAATAAATACCCCAAAAAGGAAATTAGGAAAAAGTACCATTCATAATAGAACCAAGAAAAACTAAATACTTAAGAATTAATCTAACTAAGGAAGTGAAAAACCTCTGCAATGAAAACCATAGTAGTCTGAAAAACGAAATGTAGAGGACATCAGAAAATGGAAAGATATGTCCTGTTCCTGGATAGATAGAACCAATAGAGTCAAAATGGCCATACTTCCAAAAGTGATATACAGATTTAATACAATCCCAATCAAACTCTCAACAGCATTCTTCACGGAACTGGAGAAAACCATCCTAAAATTTACTTGAATCGAGAAGAGACCAAGAATAGCTAAAGCAATCATGGACAACAAGAGCAAAGTGGGAAGCATCACAATACTGGACTTCAAGTTATATTATAAAGCTACAGTGATAAAAACAGCATGAGGCTGGCACAAAAACAGACATAAGGATCAGTGGAATAGAATAGAGGATGCAGAAACAACCCCAAGCATATTTAACTATTTGATCTATGAGAAAGGGGCCAAAAAGACACTGGAGGAAAGATAGCCCTTTAATAAATGGTGCTGGGAAAACTGGGTATCCACATGCAGAAGATTTAATCTAGATCCATATCTCTCACCACATCCTAAACTAAAATCAAAATGGACCAAAGAACTGTTAATACAGAAATACTTAACCTTCTGGATGACAAAATAGGTAAAATTCTTGAAATCATAGGTATAGGTAAGGATCTTCTGAACAGATCCTCAGTTGCATAGAAAATAGTACCGAGAATCAACAGTTAGGATCATAGTAAATTAAAAAGCTTCTGCACAGCAAAAGAAACAATCATCAGAGTGAAAAGACAACCTCAGAATGGGAGATTTTCTGCCAGCTATTCTTCAGAGGACTGAAATCTAGAATATATAGAGAACTAAAAATTAGAACCCCCAAATAAAAAAACCCATTCAAAAAATGGGCAACTTAAATGAACAAACACTTCACAGAAGACATACAATGGTCAATATGGCCATTAGAGAAGTGTAAATTAAAACAACACTGAATCTTACCCCAGTAAGAATAGTTATTATCGAGAAATCAAATAATAAGAAATGCTGGCAAGGCTGTGGAGGCAAAAAGGAATTCTTCTGCATTGTTCATGGGAATGTAAACTGGTACAACCACTATGGAAATCAGTATGGAGATTACTCAAAAAACCTAAAAATAAAATTCCATTTGACCTAGCTATTTCCCTTCTAGTTATCTTCCCCCACCCCAAATTAAAGACATCATATTACAGTTTTACGTGCATACTCGTGTTCGTAGTAGCACAATTCTTAATAGCTAAACCTTGGAAGTGGCCTATGTGTTCATCAACAGATGACTGGGTAAAGAACATGTAGTATTTATACAGAGTGGAGTCCTACTCTGCCATAAAGAAAGATAAACTTGAGTCATTTGTAGGAAAATGGATGTACCTTGAAACCGTAATGTTAAGTGCAATAAATCACACACACAAGCTAAATAGTGCACGCTTTCTCTTATATGAGAAACACAAAATATAAATAAAGAGCAAAATAAAAGATAGATAATAGGAAGTAGATCTTTTTCAGATGAGAACATCAAGAGATGGAGGAAGGAGAGTAGGAGGGGAGAGGAAGGGGATGAAAAAAGGAATTAAGCTGTGTTATGTACATGGACCAACTCCCTGCAAGGAATGTAGACATTACATACTACAAGCATGTACTAATAAATTTTTTTTAACTTAAAAAACAACAGTGGAACTGCTGAGAATGTCACAGGAACTGGTGGAAAATGTTTTGGAAGGATGAGGCAGGATTGCAAATTTGAACCAGCTTGGGCAACTTAGAGACTTTAAATTTTGAAAAAACCCAAAGAAACAAAACAACTGCCTCTCACCCACACACAAATAGATACTGGAACCACATGCTAGAATTAGTGTCTATGAAATCTATGAATGACCTTATAGAGCTTTTTACTTGCAAGGTCAGAGCAAAACATTGATAGCTGTGACAGAGAATATATGGCCCCTTCCTCTTGTCTTTGTGCTGCAATGTCAGAATACCTGGGACTGGGAGATTTATACAGAGCAGAAATGCAGGCTCATAGCTCCAGAGGATGGGAAGTCTAATATCAATATACTGGCCTCTGACGAGGGCCTTCTTGCTGCTGTATCATAACAGGGTGGAAGGTATTATTTGGCAGAAGACAAGAAGGTAAAAAGGGGCTGGACTGTTTCCTTCATAACAGCCCCTATCCCTACCCATGATGGAGGAGCCTTCCCGGCATCACCTCTCAAAAGTGCCTCCTCTTAATACTGTTACAATGGCAAAAATGTCAACATGAGTTTTAGAGGGGACATTCAAATCATAGCACTCCCCAAAGCAAAAAATATTTACCACCTTATCTTTTAAGTTTAAAACATGTTTATGATTCTTGCTTTTAGTTAAAAAAATAAAATCCCTGAGGAAGCCAGTTTCATGTACCCTGGGCTGGACCAGTCTTGTAGCTGAGGAGAGGGAAGTGATGTGATTGGCCAAGCTGGGCTCAGGTGCCTCCTCTTTAGCCAATCAGTGCAGCCAGGAAGAAGGAGTCAGACAGCTGTAACAAAGGGAGATGTTATGGACCATGTCTCCTCACAAAGTATTTATTGAAGCCCTAACTCCCAAAGTGACTATATTTGGAGATAGGGACTTTACTGAGATAATTAAGGTTAAATGAAGTCATAAGGGTGGGCCCTAAGCCCATAGGACTGGTGATCCCCAGAACTGCAAACAGAAAAATAAATGAATAAATAAATAAATAAAATAAGGAAGAGGTATAAGAACACGCTTTCTCTTTCTTCATGTTTACATAAAGAAAAGGCCATGTGAGAACACAGTGAGAACTTTCCCGGGCCAGGGATTTAGCTCGGTGGTTTTGCTGCCTGCTGTGCAAGCGCAAGGACCGGAGTTCGATCTCCGGTACTAAAAAAAAAAAAAAAAAAAAAAAAAAAAAAATGAGAACTTTCCCTCTGCAAGTTGAAGAGAGACCTCACCATAATTCAACCCTGCTAGCACCTTGATCTTGGACTTCCAGTCTCCAGAACTGTAAAAAATAAATATCTGTGGTTGAATCCACATGATCTGAGCATTTTTTTAATAGCAGTCTGAGTAAACTAATACCAGAGGAGTGATTTACAAAAAGATAAATGTTGGTTGCAGGCAAGGGGACTATGGACATGGTGCCTTGGCACTGGGAGAACCATTAGAAGCCAGGCACCACTTCCTCCATCCCTCAACTTGCATCTGCTGTGCTATTATCAAATACTATTCACAAAGATGATTATACACAGAAGTATTTATGCTACTGGACAGAAATGGCAGCACACTCACTCTGGTGGGGAGTTATAGACAAAGTCAAAAGCTCAGATTTGCTCTCTCCTGCCACAGTATTCTTGGCATGGGCCCCAATAATAGTTCCAGACATTCTCTCTGGTACTTAGGTCAGTCTGGTACTCATTGTTCTTACATCATTCTCCTGGTACTTACTACTTACTGAACATATACACAAGGTATACTCATATGCACATTGGTTCACACCAGAAAGTAAGGGACTGCTCAAAAGAATGATAAGAATGTGTCCAAAGAACACCAGAGCTAACTTGAAGAGGCTCCCACTGGCCAAATCAGGGAAATTTTGAAAATTGAAATTAATAACAGGGCCAGGGATTTAGCTCAGTGGTTCCATCACCTGCCTCGAAAGCACAAGGACCAAGGTTCGATCTCTGGTACCAAAAAAAAAAAAAAAATTAATAACAATAGTAATGGATTATAACTCATTGAAAAAGCAAAAATCTCTGAGTCCATACTGACATACTTAATTACATAAATTTGGGAGAAGAAAATGTTTTTTTCTTACAGTGAAATGCCAACTACTACATATGGAAAGAATGGGTTAGAAAAACCACTGAAGGATGGTATGACTCATGGGCAAAGCCTGATGAGAAACAGGTTATTAGTGTGGTCTCAGAGTTTCTTCTCATGTGACTTCTTTTTAGTTACAAAGATATCTAGTAAAGGATCAAAGTAAACATCACCAATATTGGGATAAAGTGACATCATGTGCTTCCTGATCTGATGTCCTCAAACAGGGTTGTGCTTGGGGGGGATATGTGATGGGGAGTTGTCTGCTCAGGCTGCTGGCAGTTAAAGGCTGAATGGCATTTTTTAAGAATTTAAAAATAATGTCTTAATCCAGGTACTCAGGAGGCTGAGGCAGGATGATTGCTGTGAGTTCAAGGTCCCCCAAGGGTGCACAGTCATTTCAAGGCCAGTCTGAATGAACTACAAAGTGAGACTCTGTCTCAAAAACAAGAACAATAACAACAACAGCTGCCAGTCATGGTGGCCCACACCTGTAATCCCAGAACTCTGGGAGGCAGGGATAGGAGGATTCCAAGTTTGAGCCCAGCCTGGGCAACTTAGTGATTTAGCGAGATCTTGTCTCAAAATAAAAAAATCAAATTAAATTTTAAAAGGGCTGATGATATACCTCAGTGCAAAGGCTGTGGGTAAAATCCCTAATACAAAAAAAAAAGTAGTATGGACTAAAACTGACTTGCTTTTTATTATTGCCTGGTGGTAGCGACAACCAGTATCAGTTTTCTCTGAAATTATCTATGCAATTTCTCTAATTACCTTTTAGATTTAATTATATATTCATATATATTATATATACATATATATAAGCAATAATATATGTATAAATAATCATATACATATATATAATTCAAATTAGAATTTTTGGAGGGGGTTGCTGGGGATCAAACCCAGGGCCTTGTACATGTTCGGCAAATTACCACTGAGTTACACTCCCAGCCCTTAAATTAGAAATTTTTAATTATTTACCTTTTAATAAACTTTGAGTTCAAAGTACACGTTTATTTGGGGAGTTTGCAGGAATACAGTTGGCTGGGGCCTATGTGGACTCTGCAACATGTATTTGTTTTCAGAGGAAGTTCAATTTGGATCTTCTCAGTCCTGCAACTCTGGTGCAGTCTGTGTCTCCAACCCCTGTTGTGTTGCATATCCTTGCACTGAAAGCGGAGACTCAAAATAAGCGATGATGGCAGAGTGATGGCAAAGAAACCGAACCCAAGCTAGTTTAATTCTGACATTGTATGTGACTACCTGGAGATTTTCCATGTGTGACGCTTTTTGCAACTTGGAGAAAATGTACTCATTCTTTTCAGTCTCACTTCACTGATGGGAAATGCTGCAGGATAAAGATGTCAGAGTGAAAAGACTTTCACAGATGAAATGCTGGCTCCGCAAGAAGCTGTGCATGCAGTACGGACAGTGTTTGAAAAGTTAACCTCAACGTTTGAAGTACTGTGTGAACTGAAGAGTAATCTGTTCAGATTTTGCTCTCTACTGTATGTGACAATTTTTTTCACACTGAGTTGTCTTTTTTTCAAGAGTGAAGTTTCAGGTGAGGTCAATCACACACAAAAATATTCAGAATCAGCCCTGTTCACTGTACAGTAAAATATCAAGTTTTAAAATTGCTCCTTGAAGGTTGGTGTACAAAAACTGTTAAGTTCATTAACACTGCAACAACAAAATGTAAGGAAATGAACATTTACATAGAGAAAATAATCAGATCTCAAAGAAGAGAGCTGGAAAAAACAACAGAATATTCTAGTCTTGTGCTGCCAAAGGAAATAAAGGGGAAATGTCTGAATGCCACGATCGTCTTCATCAAGAATTGGATACTCTTCAAAGACAATGAAGGAAATAATGCCCATGTTCAGCCATTTTGTCAGTTTTCACAAAAAAAGAAAAAACATCAGAAGTTTTTTTAAACCAAATATAATAGAAATAGTTGATGAGTTTTCTGGTAAATATAATATAGTGGAAACTTTTTACTGTCTTTTTTTATTAATACTGTATATGTTTGCAGTACATAACAATTACATTTATTGTGGTGAGTTGGTACATGAACATAACTTATCTGTTTATTTTTGGTATGGGGGATCAAACTCGGGACCTTGCGCTTGCAAGGCAGGTGGCGGAACCACTGAGCTACATCCCCAGCCCTAACATATCTTAATTTTTTTTTTGTACCCTATACCTCCCATCCTCCTTGCTCCTTCCAACTCTTGGTCTCCTCATACAAAAGCTCGATTTGCGTTTTCTTCTTCTCTTTTCCCCTCCCCTCTCCCTCCCTTCCTTCCTTCTCTCTTCATCTTTTGTTTCCCTTCTCTTTTGAGAAAGATCTCCCTACTTCCTATTTTCTATCTTTTATTTTTCTCTTTATTTATACTTTGGGTTTTGAGAAATATAAGAGAAACTATGTTGTGTGTCTGATTTATTTCACTTAACATTATGGTCTTGAGGAGCATCCATTTACTTAACAAATGCCTCAAGTTTATCCTTCTTTATGGCAGAGTCCTACTCCACTGTGTATAAATTCCACATATTCTTTATCCATTCATCTGTTGATGGACATATAAGTTGCTTCTAAGGTTTAGCTATTATGAATTGTGCTGCTATAAACAAGGGTATATATATGTGTCACTGTAATATGATGGCTTTAACTCTGTTGGGAAGATATTTTGACTGGAAATGTTTGAATCAGTGTTAATCCCCCACCCAAAACCATGGGCAACATTACAGTTTCTTGTACTTAGTACAAAAGAGGCTGGGAATGCAGCTCAGTGGTAGAGCTCATGCTTAGCAACCACAAGACTCTGGGCTCAATCCCTAACACCATCAATAATAATAATAATAATAATAATAATAATAAATATTATGAAAGGAGATTTTTTTAATGAGTTTTGTCGAGACTTACCCCTATGTTTAAGTCTTTTAAAAACTACATACTTGTTGATTCATATGAAAGAAACTTTTCTAAATTAAAGTTAATAAGTATTGTATTTTTATCAACTATAAAGATAGATTTATATATCTAGCCACCTTTATTAAACATGGACAGGGGCTGGGGATGTAGCTCAGTGGTACCACGACCTGCCTCGCAAGCACAAGGTCCTGAGTTCAATCCCTGGTACCAAAAACAAGGACATAGGCAGAAGATTAGTTTTGGTGAAATCATGAGAAATTTGTAGAAGCTAAGTCACAAAAATAGTAACTGTAAAGTGATTCTGCATCTCTAGGTGTAGGTATAGAGCAGTGTGTACATCTACATTTCCCCTTTTCTTTTAAAAACTATATCAATGTAATTAAAAATCATCAATCCATGATTTTTTCCTTTTTAGAATATTTTAACATATTACATTTTCTCATATCATTACTGGCATAACTGTGTTTCTTTGATGGTCATTATCATTCATATCATTTTGTGATTATTTTTGAAAAGAATTGTGTCATATAGAAGAGGAAGTGTTAATAAATAAAGTGAAGGATTTGTTCTGGGTATTGAATACTCTGAGAAGGGTACAACCTTCAGTGATATCCCTGCTAAAAAGTATAATCTGATTCTGGCCAGGAGGAAACATCAGACAAATAGACATTTGGGAAAATAACTGGCCTCTGGAATTTTGAACAGTGTCAAAGTTAAGAAAGACAGAGAAAGGCTCAGTAATTATTTCATATTAAAGGAGACTAAAAAGATGTGCAATATGGATTGGATTCTGGACTAGGCAAAAATAGTTATAAAGGAAATCATTGCAATAATTGACAAAATTTGAACGGGGACTATGGATTAGACAACAGAATTGGGTTTTTTTGTTTTTGTTTTTTTGGTACTGGGGATTTAGCTCAGTGTGGTCCTAGATGACAGAATTGTAACAGTGCTACATTTCCTGTTTTTCATGATTGTATTTTTGTTTTTAAGAAGATATTGTTGTACTTAGGAAATTACTCTGAAATATTTAGTGGAAAAGGGGCATGGTGCTTTCATTGAAGTGTGTGTGTGTGTGTGTGTAAATATATTTAGGTAGTACTAGAGAGAATGACAGTGAATAAGATAAAATATAAATCATTGGCAAACCTGGGTAAAAGATATTGGGGTTTTTTGGTTATTCTTGCAACTTTTCTATACATCCAAAATTATTTCAAAGTGAAAATTTACTCCTCCCCCCAAGATAAGACCAGCAAAACCAAAAAACAAACCACAAACAAGTTAAACTGCACTTTGTGTTATGTGATACTGAGCTACTGAGAGTTGTTTTGGTTATAAGGGACACAGATTTGCAACAGTGGGTTAAATGATGGCGCCCCAAAATATATGCCCATGTCCTACCTCCCAGAATTGTAAGTATGAACTTATTTAGTAAAAGGATCTTTGTAGCTGTAACGAAGTTAAGGATCTTGAGATGAGATCATTGTAGATTACCCAGGTGAACCCTAAATCCAATGCCAAGTGTCCCCCTAGAGAAAGAAGAGGAGAAGGCCATGTGAAGATCAAGGCGAAGGTCAGAGGTATGCACTCACCAGAAGATGGAAGGGGCAAGGAAGGATTCTCCTCTTGAACCTTAAGAGGAGCACAGCCCTGCTGACTGACATCCTGATGTTGAACTTTTGGCCTCCAGAGCTGTGAAAGAATAAATCCCTCTTGTTTTAAGCCACCAAGTTTGTGGGAATTTATTATGCCAGCCCTAGGAAATGAATCCACTTGCCCAAAGGAGAATTTGGTGCTTGTCACCAATCCAAAAGAAGGGGCTGCAGTTGGACCAAACTTTGGGGTGGCTAGAACCGGCTGGGGAATGCTGCTTCTCCCAGCACAGGATCTCTGTTTTCTCTGGAGGCTTCTTCTGAGGCCATGGCTGGAGGTAACTTCCAGGGAAAAACCAGAAAGACTCTGATTGGCTTGGCTTGGGTTATGTGGCTTTCCAGTTCCCACTAGAGTCGCTCCCAGAGAGGGAGGAAGCTGCTGCTCCCAGAAGGAAGGGGCTAGGCAGGCAGCACCAATCCTTGCCCAGGCACGACACATGTCACCTCGCCATGGAGAAGCCTGGGAACTGCTCTTCTCTGTAGTGTGCAGATGGGATGAGCAAACAGGACTGGGTAGCCAGCTCAGAGAGTAGGGGGTGGACTCAAGCCTACCTAGGATGTTCAGCCCTCCCCACCTCTGGTGTTTCTGCATTCCTGTTGGTTTCTGTCTTCACTTTGGTATTATGTCACTGTCCCTTCCTTGTCCTGTAGGCCACATACAGGACTTTTGTTTAGTGAATGACTATTTCACTAGTTGCCTGCCTGATGCCCCCTACTTCCTCTGGGCTTGGTCTCTTCTCTTACTTTATCCCTGACATGGCCATAGGACATTACAGATGCTGCCATATTGGCTACAGCTAATTAGTCCAAGGGAGTCAGCTGGCTCCGTTGTTTGGGGTCTGTGGTGAGGCAGTACCTCATGGTGGGAATATGAGGCAGAGCAAGAAACTGCTTATTTCATGGCCAGGATGTGAAGAGTGGGAAGAAGGAGCTTGGTCCCAGTGTCCCCTTCCAGGGCATGTCCCCATTGATGAGAAGGCCTCCCACCAGACCCTACTTCTTAAATGTTCTACCACCTCACAATAGTGCCAGGCTGGGCACCAAGCTTTTAACACATGGGCATTACATCCAGGTTGTAGCACTGAGACCTCTGCTTTTTTCACAGTTTAGTTATTCAACCCTTTCTTGGACTCTGTAACTCCCTTTTGCTGCTTACTTGTTAGCCTAAGGTAGATTTCTGTCTCTTGCAAACTGTTATGGTTTGGGTCTAGATGTCCCCCAAAGCCTCATAGGTGGCTTTTTGAGAGGTGGCTGAATCTAGAGTGTGTGATGCTGGGATTAAGGGTGTGTGATTACTAAACCAGTACACTGATTGGTTTGGCATCGCCCTAATCACGGTAGGTTGGATAAGATCAAAGGGGCAGCAAGGTGCTATTAAGGTTCCCTTGCTGCTTTTGCTACCACGTGGGTGCCATGAAGTGTTTCTCCTCTGTAGTGTCCCTCTGCCATGTGCCACTCTGCCTTGGAGCCAGCCGATTATGGATTGAAACCTCTCTACAAACTGTGAGCTAAATAAACCCTTTAACTTGGGATGCTGGGTATTTTGTCTCAGCAACCAGGGAAAAGTAACTAACACACAAACCCTAGGTGTACAAAAAGAATTGCCCTTGATTATGCATGAACAGAATAAAACCTAGAACAATACACTTGGGGCTTGGCTTCATCTCATTTTGCAGATAGGGAAACTGAGGCCTACAGAGAGGGTGAATCACTGACTCCATAAGCACATGAGCAGTGGAGCTGGAGGCCCAAGCACAAGCCCCCAGTTGTCTGCCACTCTGGGTCGTATATTTACATGTGGCTCAACTGGCCTTCTTCCTCTCTGCCTCAATTTCCCTATTCTGTCCCTGTGGGCATTCCATTCCTGGCAGAAGAAAGGGGAACCAGATGTTAGGAGGTGGGCTGCTTTGAGTTCTCAGGGCCTACAAAAGGCTATTATTATTTAATTACTCCAAATGGTAATTATAAGGGAAAGTACTTGTCTACCCTTCCATTATGGCACTTCTGCCCTTTTCCCCTGGCTGCCCCCAGGCCAACCATAAAAGGGAGCTGGGTGCAGATCTGTCATGTGGTGCTCTGGGAGCACTGCTGGGCCAGCTGGGGAAGAGCTATACTTACTATAGACAATTTCACTTCCTTCCGAAAGGTGGATTGTAGATGGTACAGCCCTTCCATACCCGTGAACTCCTTAGATCCCATAGGAAAGGGGAATTACCCCTGGCAGACCCCTGACCATGCCCTGGGCACTGCACTAGGCCCCCTACCTTCTCAGGGCAACATCTGCCCAGAAGAAGCCCAGCAAGTGCCTGGCTTACAGCAAATGCTTGGCAAATAATGATACGTATTTATTTCTAACCCCAGCACATTTTCCTGTGAAGGAGGGATTACTATCCCCATTTATAAATAAGAAGCCTGGGATCTCCTCAGGTTCTAAATCTAAGGGGAAGATTTGGACCTTTAGCACCTGACCTCAAAACCTCCCAGTCTTGCTTTACAGCTTGCCCTGGGTACTACTGGCCCATTTCTTAGGCGAGAAATTGAGGCCCAGCTCACTCAGGGTTTTAACAGGGTCAGTACCTGGAGCCACATGTCTTGACCTGCTGAGCTGAGGCTCTGACCTGCTGCTTGCTCTGCCCTGTACCTTGCCCTTTGTCCTACTACTCCCTCTACCCCACAATCTCCAGCTCACTACTGACGGCAGAGACACAAAAGATGACTGAGACAGTCCTTACCCCTGGGTGAGAAAACACCTAGCTAAACTGTAGACCTGCAAGCCATTTACTTGGGCTGGCTTCTGGGCTCTCGCTGCTTGTGACAGGCATTGCTAATCAGTTGTACCATTCTCCCTGTTTGGAGCCCAGACTCCCAGTCCTTTGAGATTTAGATAGCATTTGACTGGAATTTCCCATCTTAAATCTTGCAGAAATACAATGAAGTCCCCAAGAGCTCTTCAAACTCCAGTGTCTTACAAAGTCTTGGTCACTTTTAACTCCAACTTTCTGCTCCCAAGGCACCTGCACTATCTCTCCTCCACTTGTCTTTACTTTCTGCTCAGTGCCAGTCTGGTGCCAACTTGCCATGCAGTATGCAATTCATTTTGCTAAATATTCAAGGACAGAGGGCCCGGGTGCATCATAGCAAAGTGAAGGGAAGAAAGCAGAGATAGCCCTGTTCGTCCAAGTCCCTCAGCTGCTGGCCCCTGGCCACCTCTGTTCTCAGGTTCCCACATTTTATGCACCACTCCCCACTTCAAGACAATGCTCGAATTTCAACATGCTCATTTTGTAGGCCCTTTCATCATAAAAAATTTGATTTCCACCACTTTTTAATTAGATTAATGAAAAAATGTATATTAAATTTATAATGTGATGTCAGACTATTAGAAACCTGAATGCGGAATTATATTTGGGATAAGAGTGCAAAAGGAGGAGAGACCCACAAAGCTATGGAAACATCCTGAAGGTAGCAGAAGGCCATCCCCAGGATGTGGCTATGGGGCATGGCAGGGTGGATAGGTAGGAGTTTCTTAGGCTGTGGGTGTGGTGGTGTGGGGAACATTCCAAGAGGACTACCCATGCGAAGGTCCTGTGGCGAAAGGAAACACCATGCCTTTCTTCAACTCACAGGAGGCTTGTGTGGCTGGAGACAGAGGTCAGAGGAAAATGAGTCTGGTTGAGGACCAAACCATGTAGAGACTTGGAGATCATAATCCCCTACATTTTATTATGTAGAGCAAAGTAGACCTCTGCCTCCAGCTCAGCTCATGGCTAACCACAGACACCCAAATCTCTATGGAAGTCTCTGCTTAGCAGAGAACTACATACTCAGAGTCTCTCTAGAAGAGTTTTTCCTCCATGCCCTGCTCCTTAGGAAAGTGAAAAGGCGAGGACAGAGAGCTTCGCATGGACATGAATGAATTATGCCTCCTCTGCCCTAAGCAGGCAGAGCAGTAGTCTGTTGAACGGCCTCTTGCCTCTGGACCATAACTTGGGTGGTGTGGACAGAGCAGGGCTTGGGAAGCTTCTGTAGGGACGGGGGAGTGTGGGCTGGGCTTCTTAGGGAAGATTTGCCAGGGACATTGGAGGTGGGAGCAGATGTCTGAAGGACAGGCAGCCACATTACTCCAGTGTAATCCACACATTCATTCTCTCTCTTTTCTCCTCTCTCTCCTCTCTCTCTCTCCTTTCTCCCTTTATGGCACTGAGGATTGAACCTAGGGCCTTTTCACTGAAGTACACCTTTTCATTATTTTGAGAGAAGTTCTCACTAATTTGCTAAATTGCCTAGGTTGGGCTCAAACTTGTAATCCCTTTGCTTTAGCCTCCCAGAGTGCTGGGATTGCAGGTGTGCACCCCCATATCCAGCTCACATATTCTCTTCTAATACAAGTTTTATAAGATATAAATTATCATGCTCAATTTGTACCTGAGAAAACTGAAGTCCAGAAACAGAAACACCAGCCTGTAAGTGATGAAGCTAGGGTTCAAAGCCCAGCTGTTGGACTCTTAAACCTAACCTGTGAATACAATTCTGTAGTGTCCTTGAGAAAAACAAATAAGCAAAGGTGAAGAGAGTAAATGGACAGCGACCTCATATCCTCACTCACTCAGCTCGGCTCGGCTCGGCTCACACCATGTAGCACACACCATGTAGCACTCACCATGTGCCAGGCACTGCAGCAAAACAAGTTCTGGACCAGGAGTTGCAGGACCTTAGCTAGAGATTCAGCTCCAAGATTTAACCAACTACTTCCTACCTATGGGCCCCAGTTTTCCCAGCTGTGAAATGGGAAAAATGCCTCTGCCAGCCTCCTTCTCAGAACTACTTGAGGGGTCCAAGTACAAACTGCCTGTGCTGCTGCCTGAGACTGCTTTTCATTATGATGGGAGGTACACCCCACTTTAGGGGTGAGGTGGTAGCTCACTTGACTTGTGGGCAGGGAAAAGAGATAGACTTTCTTCACATCAAAGTCTCAATATGACATGCTCATGTCCTCATGTATTAAAGACAGCCTTGAAAGGGACATGATGGGGGCTGAAAAACCTGGGAATTCCTGGGCACTCCCCACACCCATCAATCACCACGTCTTGGTGACACTGTTCCTAAAGTGACCCACATTTGTCCACTTCTCTCCACTTCTGCCTATGTCACCAAAGCCCAAGCCAATGCCACCAAGACCCAAGCCATTCTTCATCTGAAGATCTCCCACTGGGTCCCTGCTTCCCAGTGCATTCTCTCCTGTGGCCACAGGGGCCTTTGAGAAAGAAGTTGGACCACAGATCACTGAACTGCTACCTCCCCATACTCCCAATTGCCCTTTAACTAAAACCCTAAAACATCACCTACCTAGGCTCACTGGGATGGCCATCCCCCAGTGTCATTTCACAGTACCTCGTGTTCCACTCCAGCTCCACTGTACTGTCTGTCCCTTCAGTGTTGCATGCTTCTTCCTTCACTATTCTCTCTACCAAAGACATTCTTTCCTCAGCTCTTTTCTACCCTCAGTTTAAATGTCGCTTTCTCTGGGAAACTCTCCCTGACCACCTCTCAGCCATTCTCCAGACACTTTAAACCTCTCCTTCCTGGCCTTCATGAGACCTAAATATATAGTAACTTAAAAATTCTTGTTTAAATTCTGTCTTTCAGAACAGTCTGTGGGAGAGTTTGCCCATATCACTGATGTCTACTCCCCTTCTCATTCCCAGTGAGCACTGTTTCCCAGACTCCCTTGCAGTAGGGGAGGCCATGTGATTAGTTTTGGCCAATGGATGGTGAGAAGTGGTGTCTATCACTCTCAGGCTGAAGTAGTGAAAAATTCATGCACAATCCTCCACTCTGTCTTCTAGTGAGTGTTCAGCTCCTAGATGTTAGGGACTCACTGACCTAAATCCCTTAGTGGCTAAAGAGCTGAGAGTCTCCATCTTGGCTTCCTATACCTGATGCCATACTAGCTCCATTCAGGCCATCTTCCACAGCATCTCAGAAGGAACTGGAAGGCTTTTGAAGACAGAATCTAAGCTAAGGCCTGAAGGCTGAGTTGAAGGTGCCCTGGGAAGGTGGGGTGAAAGCAGGAGACGGTGTTCTGGGCAGAGGGAACAGCATGTGCAGATGCCTAGAGAGGGGAGTTGGCAAGGTCTGAGATGGCAGCTCATGTAGCTGGCTGGAGCATAGCTTTCTGGGTGTCAGAGAGGAGCTGACGAGGGAAAGCAGGGCCAGGTCATGGAACCTGCCCCCCAGAAATCCCTTCCAAAGGCCCCAGCCCAGCAGCCAAGGCCATGAGGAGTCTGTCTTCCTCTCCCTCTCCCTCTCCCCCTAAACCCCTCTAAGTACCGATGACAGTGGTGATAACATAACTTGATAACCCTTAGAACGTCAGGTGCTGTGATGAACATTATTTTATTGAGCCTATCAACGATGCCACAGTTAATATACTTTTAAAAGATTTTTTCTTTTTAATAGACTATGTTTTAGGATTTTCTTTGGGGGGTGATTTTTTAGACAGGTTTATATAGTACAGGCTGGCCTTGAACTCATTATGTAGCCCAGGCTGGCTTTTAACTTGAAGCAGTCCCTGCCTCAGCCTCCCATGTTGGAATTACAGACATGTGCCATCAAGCCAGTGCTTTAGGATATTTTTAGATTCACAGAAAGATTTTGAAGACATCTCAGAGGGTTCCCCTGTATCCTCTCCTAGCATTTTCTTTATTAGTAATCTATTACAATTATTGATGGACAGTTTTATTAATATACTAAAGTCTATAATTTATTGAAATTTCTTTAGTTTTTTAAAATGCCCTTTAAAACTAATTTCCAGTATTGCATCTAGGATACCACATTACATTTAGTTGTCATGTCTCTTCAAGCTCCTCTGGGCTGTGATACTTTCTCAGACTTTCCTTGTTTTTGATGATCTTGACAGTTTTGAAGGGTACCAGTCAGGTATTTTGTTGGATGCTTCACTATTGTGTTTCCCACGACAAGCCTGGGCTTCTGGGTTACTGTGAGGAAGACCCAAAAGTGCCATTTTTATCACATAATATCAATTGTTCATACTACTGACATGATTCATGATTGTAGATGGCCTTTGTCACTTGGATGGGGCAGTAGTCATCAGCATTTCCACTGTAAAGTCCTTCTTCTCCCTCCTTTGCCCTGCCATGCTCTATGGACGGAAGTACTAGGCACAGCCCACACCTGCGCAGAAGAGAATCCCCCCCATCCCCATTATTGATGTATCATGTTGGGAGACTACTCCATGAGTTGGTACTTTCATCACTCTCATTTCTGGAGCTGGAAGGCCTTTCTTCCCTACCTGTCTCACCCCACAGCCACTTTCTGAAAATCCTTCCCACCCTTCTAGGAGTAATAGCGTCTGTGTTCTCCCTCTGTGCCTTGCGCCTTGTAATTCTATTTCATGCCACATATACAGTGCTTCTGCCCCGTGCAGGGAGTGCACTGCGCTTGGGGCCAGGGAACAAACAGCCTCTTTGAGTACTGTCCTCCAGTTGCCCGCCAGCATTTGCCAATCTGCTAGACTGGACTCTCCATGCAGGCAGGAGCTTGGTCCAACTTGTTCACGGCTGTGCTCCCAGTCAATCACAGTGTCTGGAGTGCAGCAGGTAATATTTACTCAGTAAATATTTACTGAGTTGGAATGCTTCCTAAAAGACAGATGATTGTTTCTGTGTTTGTCCTTGCCCAGGGACTGGATGCTCCCTGAGGGCAGGACAAGCTCTGATTCATCTAGGCCTAGAAACTGGGTGGCTCTGTGCGTACAGAAATCCTCCAGAGAAAGGGGCAGCCGGCTCCTCCTGTAGAAGTAAAGTTTTGAAACTGACACGGCCCGGGAGGCCGAATCAGGAGGACTTGGTGACTGATTGGCTGGGGAGGGTGAAGCGGGAGGAGGAGTCACACGGATAGCTCTGAGGTCTGGAGCTAGGGGACCGCCGGTGCCACCTCTGATAGACTTCGAGAAGAGCCGCTGCCAGCCTCCGGCTGCCCTGTCCGTTGGAGTTCAGGCCTAGGGCTGGGAAGGGATGGCCTGCCTGTGCAAACTTCTGCCCCTACTCCCTTGTCCTCGACTTACAAAAAAAAAAATCTCAGTCTGGATTTTGAGCACGAACATTTGTTATCAGGTGTGAGTCCATTCTGGGGATCTCCTCTATCCTGCAGTCTTCCCGGGGGCAAACCCCCGGGACATCTTGGTACCGCGCGGGTTCTGCCGGTTAGGGCCGTGGCCCGCCAGGCCCGAGTCCCCGGCCGCCATCACCCGGAGGGGGGTGGAGAGGCGGCGGCCGGGCCTGGGCGGGACAATGGCCGCGGCCGCCCGGGCTCCGGGAGCCCCCGCGCTGGGGAAGGGGCCGTCCTAGGGCCGGGCGTCGGTGCCCTCCCCGCGCGGCTCGGGCGGGCGGAGGGGGCGAGGAGTTCCTTTGTGGCTCTGCCTCCGGCGCGGCGCGGGCGGGGGGCGCCGCGCAACTTTGCTGGGCTGCTGCGGCGGCCGGGGAACGCGAGACGAGGCCCCGGGGCGCGAGCGGGGGCCCCAGCGCGCGGCCCGCCCCCGTCGGCCCCTCCGCCCCCTCCCCTCACGCCGTTGCCAGCGCCGGGCGCTGCCCACTCACCGAAGCCCCGGGGCCGGACGGGCTGTGCAGCCGGAGAGGCGGGGGCCCAACGCGGCCCCCCCAACCCGGAGCCGGGCGCCTGGCGCAGGGGCTCGCGGAGCGCACGGGGGGCCGCGCGACGCCGCAGACCCAGCCTCCCGCCGCCGCCGCCGCCACCGCCGCCACCGCCGCCGCCGCCTCGGCGCTTGCAGAACCCAGAAGTGAACAGCAGGCGACCCGGAAGGTTTGCGCGCGGCTCCGCACCAAGCGGGAGCCCGAGCCCGGAGCCGGAGCCCCAGCCCGGCCCTGCTCGGGCCGCCGGGCGCGGGGCTGCGGCCGCGTCCCGGAGGCACCTCCAGCAACCGCAAGGTCCGTGCGGGCCCGGGGCGCGCGGGGAGCGGGCCGGCGGCGAGGGTGCCCGCCTGCCCGCGGGAAAGTTGCGCCGAGTTGCGGGCGGGAGCCGGGCCGGCGCGGGCGCTGTCAGCCGGGCCGGGACGCCCCGAGGGCCGGGGCCGCCTGCGCCTGGGGCCGGGCCCGGGGCAGCGGCGGCGCGCGGGGTAGGAAGTGTCTAGGGCGGCGTGTCTGGGGCTGGTCTCCGAGAGTGTGTGCGAGTGCGTGTATGTGTGTGTGCGTGTGTTTTCTTAAGCCGGGCTATTCAAACCTGCTGCAATTCTCCGGTAAACAATGATTCATGGGGCTTAATGCAAATAAACGGATTGCAAACGGCGCGGTTCGCGCACTTTGCTGCCGGCCCGGTGGAGCGGCCAGTGCCGGATTTCTCCCTTTTTTTGCAGATCTGCAGAATATGGCGTCCCTGTCCTGTTTTAAAAATAAGCCAGGCTGCCATTTTTGTTTTTCTTTTGTCTGAAAATTTTAATAAAACTGTCTGAGAATGTGGGAGAGGCGGCTGGAAGCAGAGGGGGCACCCGAAGGGTTGGCTTTTTTCCTTTTCTTTGGCGAGAGCCGCGAGCCTTTCGGGGAGGTGAGACACAATGCAATTGCACTTTAAAGAAAAAAAAGGGGGGAAGCTGCCGGGCGATTTAGGGGGGAGGACTAGGAATTTAAAGTTAACTCCGAAAGTTTTCTTTTCTTTTCTTTTCTTTTTCTAAGCGTTTTTTTGGGGGGGAGGAAGGCGGTGAGATGCCGCGAAGGGATCTTGGGGTCCATTTCTTTCCCCCACCCCACCCCCAGCTAGCCGCCTTTGCGGGGTTTTTGGGAAAAGTTAACTGCCGGTTTGCTCAGAGCTTTGCAAGGGGACGTGGAGGGTTGGGGATGGGAGTTTTGGGGCAACTAGGGAATGTCTTTTGGAAAGGGCTTTATACAAATGGCATTGTAAGGGACTATATTCTCAGATTTAGGGTGAGAGGGCTGACTCTAGGGGCTCGGAGTGGGCCCAAGGTTTCCAGCTAAGACCCTGGACATAAGGAAATAATCCTGCTTTCACCACCCTGCCTTCCAGCAGTGTGGAGCCTCCAGAAGCCTGTGTAGGGGTGGGCCTTTCTCCTTGGGTGGCCAGGGTCCCTTGGTAGGCTGAATCGAGCCCTGGGTGTTGTGCTGCCCCCCCCCCCCCCCCGCTTGGGCAATTGGAGAATCCCTTCCCCAATCTGGTGGTCCTCCTGACCCTCAGAGGTGGTATCTAGTGATGAGAGCCCTTGGTGGCCGGCTTTGGCCAGGTACAGCCCCAGTGGGTCCCATCTGGTGCTGAGGGGTGGCTGATTTGTTAGTCTCTGATTTGTGGGCCACTCCCCTTCTTCTAGTTGTATCCCTTTTGCCACCCCTTCCGACACCCTGGAGGCTCCCAAATTGGAGATGGTTTGGACTTTGTAAGTTCCCGAAGTATCTGGCTGGACAGGTCTGGACCTGCTGGCTCTGCAGGCTACAAAGGGGCCTGAAGATCAGGACCACAAATCTGGGGTGACCACTGCTGTCCAAGGCACCACGCAGGGCTGGGCCTGGCCTTCCCCTGTTGGGAAGCCTGTCTGTCCTGGGAGGTCCCTGCCTACCACCATTTCCTGGAGAGTCCATCCTCAAGTTGCATCCCTGGCCTGGGTCCTGGCTCCACAGGGTTGTTCAGGCTCTCTGAGGACAGAGTCAGGAGTTGGAGGTTGAGGGTCAGGGGTTCAGAGCTAGGCTAGCCTGGGTCTGAGGGTACCAAGCCAGGCATATTTTACATAAAGAAACAGAGAGGTCCAGAAAAGGAAGTGACTTGCCCATAGTCACACTGCCAGGAAGAAGGAGAGCTGAGCCCAGGACTCAGATGTCCAGGGTCCCACTGCTCAGCTCTCTTCACTGTTCTCCATTTGGAGCCTTGATGCCTGGAAGGAACTGGACTAGAATGGGTCAGCATGATCCCTTCACTCTCCCTGACCCCCAGCATCATAATCCTTCTTTAGGGAATGGAACTTTACAGTTTGTGCAGTGTGGTGCTTGGCTGTTGTAAGGTCAGGCTGTCCTGGGAACTCAGCTGGGGTGAAGTGTTAAAGTGGGGATAATTGGCCCCATTATAAAATTCAGGAAACTGAGGCCTGGAGAGGTTGGACAGTAGCAGAAAAGGGTTTAAATTCAGGCCTATGGACTCCGTGTCTGGGCCTTTCCTGGGCAGATTTTGGTGCTTGTGTGTAGGACTCTTTCCCAACTAATAGTTTTTGTTCTCTCTAATTTTTCTGCTGACCCCATTATCTGGACAAAAATCCAGGAGCCCACCCTCCCATCCCAAAGAATGTCAGAGATGGAGAGGTCCGGGATGTCATTGGGGTTCAGAGAGGGGAAGCCACTGGCTGGATGGAAGTCACCCAGTAGTTTCTAGTTCTTGCTAGTACCACAGTTGTGGCCTTTTATCTCTTTTCCTCTATGAGACATTCAGAAGGACAGTGAACCATTCTACCCAATGCCAGCTCCGCAGGGCTGAGGGAAATGGCAGTTGCTGGTGATGGGGCTGGGGCAGGGGCATAATGGCCAGTACTTGGTAGGGACATGGGTTTGTCCCAGAGGCTGAAGAATAGGTAACCTGCAGTCTTAGGGAATGCAACAAGCTGGTTCCAGGTAGAAAGGAAGAAGCTGGTATGGGAATGAGATGTGACCTGGCTTGGCCCTTCCCTAGGCAAGTACTTTGCTACCCTGCCTCTCTCCATTCATTCATTATTCTACCATGGGTTAGTTTATTCATTCATTTGTTGCTAGATCATTAATTATCCCATTGTCCATTAGTTATTGGCTACTCATTTCAGTAGTCTTATGTGTTTACCATCCCTCCATCCATCCAATCCCTGGCTCACCCAGCCTTGGTTAGATGGATGTGAAATACAAGTGTACCCCTCCAGGGCTCTAAAGCCTATGAGGAAGAAGAGGTAGGCATGCAGGTGCATAAAGCACTGGCCAGGGCAGCATTTCCTCATTGCCTATGCAAGTCCCCAGGGAGAGTCTTCTGGAGAATAAGGAGACTTGGAAGCACCGAAGGAATTCCATAGACTGTCAACAATGGTGGACCAGGCTTCTAAAATCAAGTACGATTTGTGTCACATAGCTTGTGTGGCTTTCAGCACATTTTTTTTTCTCTCTCTGAGCCTTGGTTTCCTCATCTCTGAAATGGCAAATGCTCTCTCATGGGGTTGGGTAGTGGTAACAGTGCACTGTCTGCCCTGTCTCCTGGTCCTGGCCAGTGTGTGGTAGGAGCTCAGGATATACACACTGAATTATAAGGATTGTTAATTACCGTCCTAGGCCCTTTCTTGACTTTGTGAACCAGGGTGGTGGTTTTAGAACCAGCCAAATGATCTGGGGACCCTGTGAAAGCCCTGCTCTATTTTGTCATTCTCTGTCGAAACTCACAATTTCATGGGCATTTAGAAGAAAAATAATCCAAGTCCTTTCTGGGCCTACAAAGCCCTTCATGGTCGTGGTCCTGCCCACTTTCCTTAGCCTCCCATCCCTGGCCCCAATTTCACTACCTCCAGCCACTCTGGTTTCTTCCTGCACCTTAAATTTACAAAGCCTGTTGGTAGGGTCTTTGCACATTCCCTTGACTGGAATGCTTTTCCCTAAATCTTTGCATGGCTGGGACCATCTGAATCTAATGGGCTTTCCTGACCATTTTCTCTAGAATACAGTAGTTTCTTATTGTCAGTCTCTGTCACATGAGCCTCTTTTTGTTTTCTTTTGTGGCTTTCAGTATTTGAAACCTCATTTATTTGTTTCTTTGCACTTCTTGCTGTCTGCACCACTAGAATGTGCTTAAAATCCACATCAGCTTCTAGTGTGGTGTGGCAGAGGCCTTAGTAGAGGTGAGGCAAGGCTGGGAGTGCAGGTGTGGCACAGCCCTGGTGGCCTGGTAGTGCCTGGGAGATGAAGTCACACTGAGATCTGTCTCCTCCTTCCCCCAGGAGGCCTAGGGTTGTTGTTAGGAAATAATGAGATGATTAAATTGTGGAATCTAATCATTCCAGCCTCTTCCAATCTCAGAACCTTAGCATCTGAGCAGCTTTCCAGCTCAGAACCTTTGACACTTGGAGTTTTCACATGATCCAGTCTTGGGTTTAGAATCTTGTAGACTCTCCTTGCCTTATTTATTTAGCAACGTAGTGTTCACTTTGGGCCAGACCACATTCTACAAGGTGTTATAAATATGAACATATTTTTAATCCTCATTGTAATTACCCCATTTTGCAGATCAGGAAACTGAGGTGTGGAGTGATTAGGTAACTAGTCAGAGGCATTGCTGGGACTAGAACCAGCACCACAGGGCTCCTTGATCCTCCAGCCGTTGGGGGGAAGCCCAGCCTCACTTGAGCCCTGCACAAACAGTAATCCCCTTCCCACATCCTTACAGAAGGGCCTCTGATGTCTGCTAGGAATCCCCCTCCTTACCCAGCCCTGAGCCATCTGTGATCAGATAGTTCTTTTTTTTTTTTAACCAGGGATCAAGCTTGGGACCTTGCGCCTTCGAGGCAGGCGCTGGAACCACTGAGATCAGATAGTTCTCATTGCCAGGAAGATTTTCTTCTCACAAAGTGTAAAGTGCTGCACCTCCCCAGTGAACAACACCTGGGAAGTGATGTTAGAGTTATGGTTTCCCGGACCTTGTGGTTTCATGCCTTCGGTAGCCTCTTTCTCTCCATGGGGTCGGGAGCTCCATGGGTAAGGTAGCCTTGGCACATACTGTTGAACACGTGAGTGAATGAATGAACATAGAATGTATGAATGAGTACACAGTGACTGCACGAACACTCAGTGTTTCCTTAGTTCCTTGTCTCTCAGAAGCACCATGCTACCACTTTTGGGGCATCGGGACAGGCCTGGTGTACTCAGGGAAAGGAGACACACTTCTCCACTAACATGTATCTGATGATGTTTGTGTACACAGTCTTGGAGAATTATAAGAGATCTAAAGCATGTACAGTGAGAGAGGTGGACTCAGACCATCTTGTCCAAGCTTCATCTACCCACTTAGGAGACTGCAATGGGGAGGGAGAGAAATGAGCCTTGTTTACCACATGGACTTCCTGCTCCCAGCAGTCTGCCACAGCCTTTGCCTGGGGTGAAGAGCAGGGGAAAGTGCATACTGGGGGAGCTGCTCCCCCTCAGGCACCAATTTCTTGCCCTCTGCCTTGGGGTGACAGACCTGGAGGCACAAGGCAGTGCCTCACACCTGAGTGACTTGGAGGAAATGGACTATGATGGAAGTGGGTTGGGTGCTATGGTGGTAGGGATGGCTTTCTGGAACCAGAGCTGGAGCTGGGCCCTTTTCTAAACTTTGGGCAGGGGCCTCCAGTTCCTCATGGGAACAGTCTAGCAGTCCAGGTTTTGGGTTCTGGGGGGGTCACTGGCTGGGGCAGGGATGCCCCCAACACACTCAGATATGCACATTCATACACGTTCACACAATCACCTCTTCCACTGCGACCCCTGACTCTATCCTGCCCCATCTTTGCCAATTTTGGTTGCTGCCCTGCTTTTTGTAAACATGGCCACAGATGCCTTGACCTGGGCCTCCAGGAGCCAGGCACGCAGGAGACCTGTCCACTGAGTGCGCATCCTCATACGTGACACAGTCCACACAGGAACATGTGCGCACATCCTGCCACCTTCAGAACCACATGCTTGTGCTACACCCCTGCACACCCTTCCAGGAAATAGTGCACAGCCATGTGCCTGCTCAGGGCTGTGTTCTCACTGATCCTCTGCTCAACCCCTTCCTTGCCTGCCTGTGCACATGTGTGTTTGTACACACAGGGAGGATGTGCACATTTTGACCTGTAAGAATGTAGTTGCACATGTAGCCTTGCACATGGTCCTTCATGCATGCCTTTACACCCCTGTGTGTGCCCATATCTCCCTGCTTCTGCTTGAAGGGCTGGGGCAAGCACCTCATTTCTCTGTCCCACTCTGATGCAACAGTGTTTCTTTAGTGTTTACTCTTTCCTAGGCTCTGGCCAGATATAGGGGGGGAGAAATAAAGAAAACTGCTTAGTTCCTGCCCTAGCAGAGAAGACAAGATAGCACAAAATTGCTCACAGGACTCTACAGGTTTCAGTGAGTGCTGGGGAGGAGAAACTACTTTTCCGTAAGCACTTCCTGCAGCATCATGCCTTAGATTTACTGCCGTGAATGACAATGATGGTGGGGAAGAGGACCAAAGTGCTGGGAGGAAGTGACCCCTGAACTGTCACGTGAAGTTTTCCAGATGAAGGGCATTTTAGGCAGAGGGAACAACCGGAGAAGAAGCCTTGAGGCAGGACACTGAGGAAGCAGAGGAGGAGGCAGCCCTCCTGGCTCCCCTCTGACCAGTGGTTCTTCCTTGGCTGCCTTGCCTTGCTCAAGGTCCACCCTGTCTGCTGGGCTGAACTCTTTTGACCTGCCCCACTGACTGCTAGCCTGGCTGGGCCTGCCGAAGGGTCCCTGCCCAGGACACCTGCACCTATCTAGAATCTCTTTAGGTCAGGCCAGAGCTGAAGTTCAGCAGTCAGCCTTCCTGACGTTTGAGCTGACCCCAGACCTAGCTTTCCACCAGTGAGCAGAGCAACCCCTGGGGCTCCAGAAAGCCACTCAGAGCCACTGTTATCCCCCCACCCCCATGTTGGGGTCTGACTGGTTATTCAGATTTGCATGAAGGCCTTTGCATGTTGGGAGAGGCTCCCTTATGCCAATGGCGGTTATGCCATCACCCAGAGTCCTTCCTGCCCTAGGCACCATCCTGCAGATTTTGACCTAATGATTCCTGTCATTCCCACAGCAGTCCTGCAGAGATACCATTATCATCCCCAGTTTACAGATGTGAACACTGAGGCTTGAGGATTTGTAACCATCCCAGGGCCCCAAGTTTGGCTATCTGGTTCCAGAATCTGTATTTTTGTTGCCTGAGTTGTCACATTGCTCCTTTGAGAGTTCAGGGATCCAGGCTGTGATTTAGTTGAGCCCCTTCATTTTCTAAAGCAGGAAAGGCTTCAGAAAGGAAGAGGACTTGCTAGAGGTTACCATGGCCCTCACCTATGCCTGGCCTTGGGATGATTAGGATGACCTGAACTTCATTCCTAACTCCAGTCAAGGAAGAGATTGCCATAAGGGATTGCTCTTTGGGGCCTGGGTGGGGTGTTATTGAGAAGGGAGTGGGACAAGGACCCGTAACCGTCCTGAATGTGTGCTTTGTAAAAGCCAGCCAGCTAGCTGTACCTGGACTTTCTCACTGTCTTTCTGAGTGTGCGCTTTGTTTCAAAATGTTCACAGCCTCTTCCTAATGGGCTGTTAGGAGCTGGAGTGAAAAGCACTCAGAATCTGTCACTGTCATCCCCATCCCATGATGGCAGGAGATCCCATGGGGATGACAGCTAGGGGTCCCCAGGGGAGCTGGAAGTAGAGAGGGGCCTGGGTTCAAAAGCTGTAGAAAATTCAGTACTAAGAAAATGTTACCCATTCCCTAGATGAAGACACTGAGGCTCCCCAAGAAGCCCCACTGCCAGGGTGTCCCTAGGTGGCTAGAAGAGGATGTGCGGGGTCCCTGAGGGTTCAGGGATGGGGCAGAGGGAGGGGAGGGAGCTGCATCCCAGCTCTCAGGACCCAGGCACAGACACTAGCCCCCCTCCCACTTGGATCAGCTCTGCCTCACAGTGAAAACAGCCCTCCCCAGCCCTCCAGGGTTGCAGAAACCAGCCTAATTGGATCCAGGACCCTCAGGAGCCTTGCTCCTCACAGGAAGTTCGCAGGAGGAGTTTCTGAGGCTGGCCTGGCCAAGGTCTTGGGGGTGGGGCACAGCAGCTGAGGAGGGGCTCTGGGCTGCATGGAGTGGGGGCATATGGAGGGCAGAGGGCCATGGGAGATGGGCTTTGAGCATGTGGCAGTATCAAGGAGCCAGAAAGATGGGAAGCCTCAGCTTCTGCCTCCTAGACGGTGTTCTCCTGTCCCCTCCAGGCCATCTCTCTGGCCCCACTAGGAAACCTTGATCACATTCCTGCCCCTCTCAGGGCCTTCCTGTGGCCCCCATGGCCTATCAGCTAGGCACAATGGCCTGGAACTCTGGCCCAGAAAGAACTGCTCTGATCACCAGCTCCCACTTTCCCACAGATCCCTCCCTGCGCTATGCTAACTCCAGGGCAAAAGTGCTGTGCTGTGCTTTCCTGCTCCTGGACCTTTGCACAAGCAGTTCCTTCTGCTTTTCCTCTTAGGTATGTTCTGTGCCTTTGCACACACTGCCCCTCTGTAGCGAATGCACCCCTGCCTTCCTGCTCCTCTGGCAAACTTGTCTTCAGGAACTCATGGAAAGACCCTCTTGCCATTGACTCTCCAAGATACAAAGGCAGGGTAGGAGAGTGTGTTAACAGGTGACCCAGTGCCTGCTGGGAGAAAGTGGTCTCTAAACTGAGACCTGAAGGAAGAGCCTCTGAGCTGTGGGGCCAAGTGAGGGAACAGTGACTATAACCAAGTCGCCCCTAAGCTCAGGCTCTGCCCTGGTGGAGCTTACAGCTGGCTTGGGGGACTAGACAGATAGGTAACCAAGCCATTCACCCAAGGCAGTGACACCTGCCTGAGAGGTTGGTGTCTAGCAGGGTGGTGTGGCCCCTGGGTGGGTGGCAGAACCTGTGCACAGCACATGAGCAGCTTGTTTTGAAGGGCCCACATGTGAGGGTGGAGGCCAGGTGTCAGGGTGAATATGACCAGCAGGATCGTCTTGGCAAAGGCCTTGGGTGTCCAGCTGTGAGGTTAGTACTGTACCTCTCAAACACTGGGAACACCAGAAGGATTTTCAGTGGGAAAATGAGTGACCTGGGCAGCCTGGGCTATTCCTTGTCTGGCCTCCTTGATGGAGCCTCTGGATGGGACGGGGTGGGATGGGTTGAGAGTCCCTTCTTGACTGCTTTCCTGGCTGGGGTAGTGGGTGGGGCTCAGGCTTGCTATGAGACTCCATCAAGTTCCTGCCTCTCCCAGAATCCCTTTCTCTTGGGTAACCTTGCAAGCTTCAGGCTGGAATGGTGTGAGGGAATAGGGCAGGGGGCTGGGGTGTCTTGCTTTGCCAACCCTAGCTGAAGCTTTAATTTTTAAAAAGTCACATAGCTATCCTGCAAAAAGTCATAAAGTAGGGAAATTTAATAAATAAAAATCCCTTCCCATCACTGCCCTAATCCAAGTCCAAAATGCCATCCCTATTAGCACTGGGGTGTTTTCTAACCCTCTTTTCTCTCAGCACCCCATTTCTATAGAGACATCATTGCTAACTTTAAATCTTCCATTTTCCCCTGACTATTGTACTGAGGATTTTCTAAATGACTGCAGTATTTTCTGATTCTTCTTTTTAATGAGTTCAGTGTCCATGTAGAAAGCCTGGGCTCCAGAGGCTGGTGCTCTGTATTTGAGTTTCATACTCATGGGGTGACTCAGGGTGATTTCCCTAATCTCTGCCTCAGTTCCTGGTAGGTTGATGCTGATGTTAAATGAGTCAGGGCAATGCCAGTAGCACTGGCTATACTTAGCACTGAATAACATGATTTACAGAGCTGTCTCCTTATTGTTTAAAATTTTGTCTATTCCAGGTTTTTGCTATCGTAAAAATCCACTGAAGCAAACAGCTTTGTGCATATAACTTTGTCTATCTTTGGGTTATTTTCCAGGGATGGATGACCAAGAATGGGATCACTAGGCCAGGAAATCTGAACATTTTTAGAGCTCTTGACACATTATGCCCCGGTTGTTTTCAGAAATGATTTTGTTCCAATTTATACTACCACCGATAATACATAAGAGTGCCAATTTCCCCATACCCTCACCAGTATCGGATGTTATTGTTTTCTTATTTCTTTTTGGTCTTTTGACAGGTGAAGTTTATTTAATTTTCACTGCCAGGGAAGCAGAACCATTGGCTGTGTTTATTAGCTGTTAACATTGTTTTCAGGTCTTCTAGGCTTTACGGAGTACACACAGCTCCTTCCCAGATCAATTAGGAAGAGAGAGCCCAGATACAGGAAATGGAGAACAGGGAACAGTGTAATGCAGGGAATCCAAGTGTCAGGGTGGAGGAGGAATTGAGGGAAGCAAGCTTTCTTCTACCAGGCCGGGTCACTTCGGTCTCTCCACCTAAGTGCTCGTTCATTCATTCATTCGTTCAAGTACTTAGAGATACTGAGGGGGCTTAAAATGTAAATAATTCAGTCCTGATCCTTTCCTGACAGAGTCAGGGTCCAGCCACTGAGATGGATGAGAAAACAGAAAATGGAGTGAGCAGTACTCCAGTGATAGAAATGCAGGGTACACTGGGGCAGGGCCCAGGGTGGAGGAAGCGGTCCAGGGTTCCAGGAGGAAATGGCCTGTAAACTGGCTGAAGGGAGAAGTTGGCATTAACCAGTAAAATGGGAACAGCAGAGGATACCAGGGAGAGGACACTGCCAACTTGAAGCTGAGGAAGCAAGAAAGGAAGTGGAGCACTGGGGGATAGAGACTGGCTGGGCAGAAAGTAAAGGGGAACAACACACGAGGTCAAAGGTCAGCATGCTGGAGCCAGAACGGAAGGCTCGAGGAATCCTGACTTTATCTGGAGGGAAGTAGGGAGCCATGGAAGGTATGAAGTAGGGCAGCATGATCTGACTTAGACAGCAGACATATCACAGGGGCTGCAGTAGGAGAATGGGATGAAGGGTGAGGGTGGAAGTGGGGAATCCTGGGGGAGGCTCCAGCAATAGCTGAAGCTAGAGCTGAAGTGTCCTAGAGCAGAGCGAGGGATGGGGCAGAGACCCCCTCTTCCCCCAGCCTGCGAGACCCTAACCAGGTTCATGGTACCCTTCCGGGTGGCCCTCTCTGTACCCACTCCCCACCCGCCACACAAGCCTGGAGCGTGGCGCTGTGCAGGGCCTGGCATTGAGCGGTCACCATCAGCCGCCCCTGACCTTCCCCTGCCGCTGCAGGTTCCCTCTGCCTTGGGACACCCGCCACTTTGTTTCATTTTAAGAATAAATGTATTGTTTTCATCATAAAAGCAACTTAGTGATATTACTGAGAATTTGGAAAGCACAGAAACGAAGACAAAACCCTGAATCAGTGGGGCTGCCTCCTCTGTCCTGGCCTCTGTTTGGGCGCGGCTCCTGCCGCTTGCTTTCTCTGACGCACGTTTTATTTTTGCCTCCTGGTAATCATAGTGTCGGACAGTTCCGGGCCTTTCTGTCTCCCATTTGCTTTGTTGGGAGCTACTTCCCGTGGGGCCGTGGGGCCTGGGCACATTTTTGATGTGTGTGGGATGAGCTGGGCTGGGCTGGGGAGGGCTCATAAGTTGGTTAAATGCCCGCCTCTGCCCGCTGCATTGGCCAAGGCTCCTACAGCCCACCCTGTGCTGCCCACCCTCTGTCCATCCATCTGGGTCTGCACCTCCCCAGGTGACAGGACCGGCACATGGTGTGCCCCTCTCCTAGCCCCCTCACTACCCCTGTGTGGAGTTAACTGGGCTGATCTCAGAGGCCACCCTCCTGGGGCAGGGTGACCTGCTTTTAAATCCAGACTCAGCTCTGGCAAGTTACTGAACCTCTCTGGGCCTCCATTTCTTCATCTGCACATTGGATCTACTGTAACAGTAAAAATTGGCTGTACATATCCCACCATGGTTCCCAGCCCATTTTAAGTAACCACCTTGAGCTAGATACTGGCATAGGTGAACAAGCACCAGCCCTGGCTGTGAAGAGCTCAGTCTGGTGGGGGAGGATACCCAGGTACAGTATCAGGGAACTGGAGGACCAACCAGAGTGTAATTGGCCCTGGAAGGTGGGATCAGATCTGGGTGGTATCTTAACTCCCATACTTACCAGCTGTGTGACTTTGGGCAAGCTGTTGACCTCTCTGAGCTGTAGTGTCTTTTGTGAAGTGCACATTTGACAATGTCTTTGGGAAGATTCAGTGAGCTGAATCGTACTCAGCACATAGGTATTGAAATCAATGGTAGCTGCCATTTATTATGATTATTGTTATTGTTATTCCCATATACAAGGTGCTGTTGGGAACACAGAGGAAGTGACTGACTGGGGGTTCAGGGAAGGCTCCGTAGAAGAGGGAACACTTGAGCTGGGTCTTGAAGGATGAGTAGAAGTTCACCAAGTGGGAAAGGACACTCTAGGTAAGGAGCCTGTGATTCCAGGTTGCAATCTGTGAATGAGGGGTGTGTTCTTTGGGGGATCCAGGCATTTTGTTCATCCCATTGTCCCCTAGCCACTCACTGCTGCCCTCCAGCTGTGCCTGGGGGGGAGGTCCCCCGCTTCCTTCCTTCAGCAGCTGCCCATGTCCTGGTGGTTGTGGCTTCCCACTCATGGCAGTTGCTGTGTCCCCACTGGTCCTGCTTGTGGCCACAGATCTGTGTCTGTCCCTTGTGTCCGGGTTTGGTGCTGTCTGTCTGCATGTTTCTGTGGTTGTGTTTGTCCCTGTCGGTATCTAGAGACCTCCCAGGCCACACTGTGGAGCTGCCTGCAGCTCTAACCAAGTGGCCAGGCCTGTGTGGTCATTGTCCTCTAGGGCCTGGTGCAGCCCCTCCTTGTTCCTCCCTTCTCCAGAGCCTCCTGATGGGGACCCTCCTGCCCTGCCTCTGCAGTCCCTTCAGCACCCAGCAGTCAGGGGATCTTTCTGAACCACACACTGTCCCATCACCCATGCTTCCGGTCCAGACTCCAGGCCTGGGGCTCGGGGAGCCACCTCCCTGGCCTGGCCCTGACTGATGTTGCAGCCCTGTCCCCATCTCCCAACAGCACCAGGACACCTGTGTCCTCTCCACACAACATGCTTCTCTTCTGTGGGCCCTTGCTCAGGCTGTCACTTCTGCCAGCATGTCCCCACTGTCTCATCCTTTAAGACCCAAGGCAGGCCCCCCTGCTTCCCTGCGAAGTCTCTCTGATCCCCCCAGTCTGGGTTAGCCCCAGGCTTTGGGCTGCTGATCCTTTTAAGTGGGGATGGGGCAAGTGACTTGCTCAAGATCACACCACTGGGGAGTTGGAGCCGAGATATGAACTGGCCATGTTGGGCTCCAAACAAAGCAGGCCGTTCCCTGGTCCCAGGGCTGCCTCGGAGGGGTGGGTGGGTTTGAGATTCTGGAAATGGCCTCCTGTGGATGTGGCTGGTGGTGGGCCTGAGGAGGGGAGGGAGGGAAGTGCTGTGGGTCACTGTGTGTTTGGGCAGATGGAGCCGTCCTGCTTAGGGATGGGGCCAGAGGAGGCCTTATCCAGCGCAGCCCCGCTGAGTCTGAGCAGTCTATGAGTTGGCCAGGGGAGGTGGTGGTGGTGATGGAGGCCTGGGCCAGACCCGAAGGCTCGAGGTTGGTTGGTACCTAGAGTCCTAGAAGGGAGGGCCAACCGGGCACTGAGGTGGGGGGAGAGGAGGCTCCTGTTGGAGCTGGGAGGAGCCCAGCTGGTGGGCGTGAGTGGTGGGTAGCTGTGAAAGAGACAGAGAAGGCGAGGAATCCCAGGGACCTGGCACACAGCACCCCCCCCCCCACACATGTCCAGGTGGCAGGGAGGCCACAGAGGACAGGACCAGAAGGTGGCCCATTGGCTCTGACCAGCGGAGGCCACTAGTGTGTGGTGAGTCTCATAGGAAGCAGCACCTTTTTGCAGAAGGCTTTGAATTACTTGGCTGCCAAGTAACTTGGTGCCCATTGGCCACCTGCTCCCCAGCACTGTCCCAGCTTGGCCAGGAGGATGTGGCTGGTAGGCATGGATGGATGGGCGGGTGGACAGATGGATGGACGACAGGTGGCTGGCTGCCAGCAGGACCCTATTTCCAGAAGCACCCTGGGGGATGCATCCTTCATCCACCCCTCTACTTTCTAGATCAAGGGAAGCAATGACAGCTCCTCTGCCCCTGCAAGGATCAGGGCTCTGGGCCTGGAGCTCGCAGTAGTCTTGGCCCTGCCCAATCTGCCCAACCTGCCCGACAGCCACCCTGTCTCCTCTGCCCAAGCAACCATGGACACTTAAGGCCAGGCCCCTGCCCGGCTCTCGGGGTTCTCCCTGAGGTTGGTGCCCCCTTTGCTTCATTGCTCCCCTGGCCCAGCATGCTTCCTGTTGCTTCCTCACCACTGACATCGGTTTATCCAACATGGCATGGCATTGAAGGCCCTGTTGTCTGGCCCCTGTATTCCTTACCACCTCACAACTCTGTGGCTCTCGGGTGCCTGGGAGTGGCAGCTCACTGCCCCAGATTGGCCACGTGCTGCCACAGCTCCATGCTTCTCTTCAAGCTGTCACTTCTGCTGGGAATGCCCCTCTGCCCTGTCCATGTGTCCTAAACAAACTGACTGTGCCTCTCTCCTGCCTCACACCCCCCCCCTCCCTCTGGGCAAGGTCCGAGGGGCTTAGCCTGGCCCCAGCCACCTGCCCTTCACTGCTTGCCACTCCCAGGTGGCACCGGAAATACCACCTCCAAGGCTTGTTGGGGGCTCATTTGATAGACTGTGGGTGAGCACCAAGCTCAGAACATGTTCAGCCTCTGCTGTGCCTCCTTGCAGCCAGGGCCATTGACTGGGTCATTAAATACCCAGGACTAGCCAGAGAAGGATGCAGGGAAATCAGGCATTGGCTGTGTGGATGAGATTAGGTGACCCAAGAAGCAGCACTCTGGTCTTTAAGCCTCGCTCTGAGCTAGGGTAAGGGATGACCCTGCCTGCCCGGGGGCTGAGGTGGTGGAGGATGCTCTACCCCAGCCTGGGACCCTGGTGCTTCCCACAGCTCCCTGACCAGGGTGGGGACTCTGGGAAGCTTGAACTTGGCACTGAACTGAAGAGGAGGAGGGGAGAATGCCTCCCCAGAACTGTATCAGAAGCAGCCCAGTGCAGTGGCCAAGGAACAAGGTGGGGCAACATGTTTCACCCCATTTTACGGATGAGGAAAAGTGAGGCTTACAGAACTGACATCCAGCAGTGCAGTCCAGTGTGGCCTCCTGTGTCCCATCTATGTGGCCTTCAGCAAGGGGCCTTCCTGATGCTCTGGTCTGTGTCCCTGCTTGCTATCCCCCTAGGGTTCTGGAGAGAAAGTCTTTGTAAGCTGGGCACCATAAGAGAATCGTGTGGGATTGGCTTTAAAGTAATTCTGATTAATTACTATTCCTTCATTTGTTCATTCTGTCGTGCAGCTCACAATATTGATAGCCTTTGGGCCTGGGTGCCAAGATGCCCAGGTGAACTAGACAGGTGTGTCCAATCCAGGCTCCTCTGGGGCAGCTCCCCAGTCCCCGTCCCCTGATTCACTGTCCTGCAACCTCCTCACCCTGGTTTTACAGCCCAGGCCCTTCCACATTCTTCCCTGTGGACAACAGCAGGGAAGGGACAGGTCCTGAGACTGCTGGGTGAGCAGATGCTCACCGATGGAGTCACAGCCATCCCACCCGGAGGCAGGGCACATCCATAAGTCTACAGTCAGGATGTTTCAAGAAACTGATGGACTGGACTTTAAGTCAGGCCGATTAGAGTGGGAGTTCTAGCTGTCTGCTAACTTGCTGTGTGACCTTGAACAAGTCACTCCACCTCTCTGAACTTCAGTTTCCTTAGTTGCAAAACAGGGATGACAAAAGTACCTGCCTTTCCGTCTCTATGTGCCTGACACAAGGAAGCACTTGCGCAGCCTCCTCACTGTTAATCATTGTTTTGAGTTTTTTTCTGGGAAGGAAGTCTCAGGGGCATGGAGAGTCAGGGAGAGCAGTAGGCTGAAACAGCTTCTTTTGTTGTAGAATTTGGATGGGGAGAGGGAAGGGCATTCTGGTGCCTGTGAGTGGCAGAAGCAGGAGGCTGGTGGAGGACAGGAGCTGCCCAGGCTGCCCCAGAGGAGGATTCTGTGATTCCTCAGCCTGGCCAGACTCAAACCAATTCCATCCTGGTCTGGGAATGGCTTTTGCATGTGGGTATTGAGCTATTTGCAATGGGTATTTGCTTTACCAAGGACTAGATTTGCAAATCAAATTCCACAAAAGAACCAGCTTGAGGAAATCTGATCACTAGTCTTCACCCCGACACCCTAGCCCTGTGGTCTTGGACAGTTCTCTTCCTTCCTTCTGTCTTCATCTGTAAAATAGGTTAGAACCTCTTGTGCCTACTTTTCAAGTAAAGATCACAAGAGGTAATTTGTGTGCAAGTTCTTCCTTAAAATGTTCAGATTAAATTGTGTCCCGATTGAGGGCTTTCTCCAGAAACTCTAAGCCTATGATTCCAATAGGGGCTCCTCAAGCTTGTAGGACCAGGAAGCGTCTGAAGGCACTTTATTTTGGCCTTTCCTCTCAAAATACTGTAAGCAGTTTCACTTAATCAACAGAACCAGCAGCTAGTAATTTCTGTAAGAGAATTAAGAGAGGCTTAAGAGGAAGTAAGACTTAACAGAACGCTTCTGTGCACAGTCCCTGTAAGTCCAGGGTCACAGGAGACTCAAACTTTCTGGAACATTGAGGTGGCCCCCAAGGCCCATCCTTCACACTGCCCTGGTTGAAAAGGCCATCTAACCACACAGGCTGCTATGAAACTTGCCAGAGGTGAGGGCCACTGGTGGGATTGCCCACTAAATGTCCCCAAAGTGCCCTAGCCTTAGGCCCCCACAAACCCCTCCTAGCAAACAGCAGCGTGTCCTGGTAGGTCAGATGGTGCCTTGTCCATCTGTGCCTTTTGTTTGAGGGTAACTTTACAGAAGTCTGATTTTTTGAGTCAAAGGGCAGTAGTCATTTGGGTCTCTGTAAATTGTCCTGCCAAACTTCCCTTGGGAAAGGCTGTATCTGATGATCCCAATTTGCCCCTCAACTCTAATGAGGATGCCTTCGCTCAAGGGAAGGACGGGTTGGGGATGGACAGTTGCTTCTGCTCTGTGGCCACTTGCAGAGTTGCTCCAGGACTCCCAGTTCATCTTTGGATGGGGAGGGACTTCTTTGTGGAATCCATGGGTCCATGGGGCTGGCTCTGCAGCGCAGAACCTCCTGGGGGATGGAGACCAACTTGCCAATGCTAGGCTGATGGAGTCGGGGGTGGGTGGCTGGGAGCATTCTGGTCTGGGTGTTGATCTTTGCTCTCTGGGGCCCCTGAATTCCAGACCTTCTAGACTGGAGATGTGGTTCACTAGCCTGGTGGGAGGCCAGCTGTGTCTCATGGCTTAGGAGCCCAAGGCCGGGGCGGGCGATCCCAGGCACTGGTCCTGAAGTGAGTGGGCTTAGCTGATGGGAACTTAGCAGTGACAGACTCTCTCTCTCTCCCCGCAGGATGGCCGAGCCTCGATTTAACAACCCCTACTTCTGGCCCCCTCCTCCCACCATGCCCAGTCAGGTAAGAGGATGTTGTTCCCCTGACTGCCCTCCCCCCCCCTGCGGCTTTGCTTTGCCGTGCGTGTGTGTGTGTGTGTGTGTGTGTGTGTGTGTGTGTGTGTGTGTGTGCGCGCGCGCGCGCGCGCGGCGTCGTAGTATGATCAACCGGCGGCCCAGGGAACTGGCCTGAGCGCCCTCAGCCCATCTTCTCTCCCACTGCCAGCTGGACAACCTGGTCCTGATTAACAAGATCAAGGAGCAGCTGATGGCGGAGAAGATCCGGCCGCCTCACCTGCCGCCCACATCGGCCTCCTCTCAGCAGCCGCTGCTAGTGCCACCTGCGCCCGCCGAAAGCAGTCAGGCTGTCATGTCGCTGCCCAAGCTGCAGCAGGTGCCCGGGCTGCATCCGCAGGCAGTGCCGCAGCCGGACGTGGCACTGCACGCAAGGCCGGCCACCAGCACTGTTACAGGTGGGCAGCCAGGGCGGGAGAGGAGAGTGGGCGGGGCCCGGGGTGGGCGGAAACGGGGCGGGACCTGGAGGGCCGGCGGGGTCGGTGGGTGGAGACCGGGCGGGTGGAGGAGTGGGTGGGGCCTGTGATGTGTGGAGATAGGGTGCGGGGAGGAAGAGTGGGGCCTGGGAAATGGGCGAGACTGGCGAGGATTGAACAGAGAATGTGGAATGGAGGCAGGGCTAGGTGGAGACTCAGTGCAGCTAGAATCTGGCTAGGCGAGACCTGGGGCGCAGGGCCTGTAGTTGCGAAGAATGGGGGTAAGCTTGAGTCTCGGGCTGGTGGGACTAACCACAGGACTTCCTCTGTCTCTGTACTGGGAAACTCCCTCCGATGGACCAGTCAAGGGCTAGTCTGTCTGTTGGGGGCTCACAGGAAACCCAAATCAACATGAAGAACTTTGGGAATCTACAGAATAAACTTGACCAGATTTGGTGGAAGAGAGGCTTCCTTGGGGGAGCCAAAATACAAGGAAAGTTTGCCAGTCAACAAGATCAGAGAGCAGGAAGGGGAAACAGCACATGCCAAGGAGGATTGTATGTAGGAAGCAAGAGAAGGATTGGTTTGGGGAAGACCAAAGATGATGATGATAATGGTAGCTAAGTCCAGTTAGGTCCTGTGCTTAATGATATCATTTTATTACTCCCAGCAGACTTGTGAAGTGGGTGTTATTAGTATTAGCTTGAACAATGAACCTTTTTTAACTTACAAAAACTGTAGCTTTATGTGTTTCACCCTAATGTCTCCAGATGGGGAAACTAAGGCAGAGAAAAGTAAAGTCATGTGAAACCAAGCTTTCAGAGCTAGAAGGAAGCAGGGGCAGGCAGCGTGATTCCAGAGCTCAGGTCTTAACCCTTTGCTGGACCTAGTTCTGCCCAGGCTGAGAGGAAGCAGGCACTAGATGATCAAGGACCCTGTGGGGCACTTTAAGTAGTGTGTACTTTGCCCTGGGGCTCCAGGGGAGCCTTGGAAGGATTTTAAGTAGGGGAGGGAAATGTCAGTTGTAGGTTTGGAAAACTGAGTCTGCCTGTGGGGTAGAAACTGGGTATTTGGGAACGAGGATGGAAGTAGGGGGATCTTTGGGAGAGGATGATGGAGTGGGCCAGGAGGTGGCAGTGAGAATGGAGAAAAGTGGACAGATCTGAGGTACAGTGAGAAGAGTGGACAGGGCTGCTGGAGAGGATGTAGGTGGCAAGGAGAGGGTGGATGTGCAGGAGACTCCCAGGGCACAACCGTGGAGACGGGATCACCAGAACAGGTGCATGGGAAGAGGGGAGCTGTGTCTTGGACAGGTTGGGGCTGGAATGCTGTGGGATATCCTGGGGATGTGTCAAGGGCCTGGAGTGTCTGAGATCCTCCTTAGTCCTAGCTTTCTCAGGAAGCCGCTATGGCTCCCCTGTGGCACCAGCCAGCTATCTGTCTCCTTTCCTGTCTCTCTCCTTTTCTTAGAGGTGCCCAAGAACTGTGGGGCCTGGTGATCCTCTGCGGCCCCAGCTGCACTCTGCACATCTCCTTTGATTATGATTTTATTAAATTTATTTTTTCATTATAAAAGTAATATTAAAAAAGCAATATAAGCATATTAAGGGAAATTTGGAAAAAAGAGAAACCAAGAAAAAAATAATTCATAATCCCCAACTCCTACCCCAGCAGCTTAAAGAGCCTTTTGGTCCATTTCCTTTCTTTTTCATATTTTTGGTTGTTTTTTTTTAATATGTGTGTGTGTGTTTTTCTGAGCTTATGGTAGGGAGAGCTGTGTCTATGATTTAACTTGCTTTTGCTACTTGCTGCTCTATCATAAACACATTTATTGCATTTTTATTGAAAAGGTAATAGTATAGTCATTATAGAAAATTTAGAAATGGCAGATAAGGTGAAAGAAAAATTAGCCTTCGTTTTTTAATTGTTAGAATTTTTATGTTTTCTCTATAATTTATTTTATTTTATCCTTTAATCACAGATATAAAAAATGGATGAATTCACCAGGTAAAAGATTCAAATCATATAGAAGCAGATAAATAAAGCATGAAAATCTCCTGTTACCCAAAAATTCTTCTTCCTCCCTAGAGAGAATCAGTTTAGCAGTATGGTGTGTCTTTTCTCTGATCTATTCCAGTGCCTTCGCACACACATACATTGTCCATGTATTTGTATATAGTTTAAGTGTGTGTTTTTTAAATAGATGGGTTTGCAATGTCTGTGATTTCCTTTTTTTCACATGATGGCACATTTTGGCATTTGCTCTCTGCACTGTATTCCGGCTCTCTTGTTTGGGTGGCTGTGTGGTCCTCCATCTGAGGGGGTCCCACATATGTTTGCACAGGCCCAACTGAGGACAGACGAGTTGTATCCAGTTTTGTCTGACCACAGAGTTGAGTGGAAGGGCCTTGTACACAGTTCTGTGTGCTCATGTGTGACCGTTTCTTTAGGGTAGGTCTCTAGAAGTAGAATTGATTGCTCAGTCAAAAGTTTCGTATGTTTAAAGTTTGATGGCTATTGCCAAACTGCCCTTCATGAAGGCTGCACAAATGTATGTTTCCACCATGAGTGTGAGACACAAAACATACTCATGGTGACTCTGGATATTGGCTTTTTTCAATGGACAGGTTTTTGGTTTCTCTGTCTCTCTTTCTTTCTTTAATCTACATGATAAATACCATTTTCATCTTTTTAGCTGCTAAGATTGATATTATAAATATTTTTAGTTCCTTCATTTTTAAAAGCATAACTAATTGTAAAAGTTTTAAAAAGTTCATTATCAAAGAATCAGAGAGCCAAAAAATCAAACACTCTTTTAAATTACTTCCTTCCATAATTATACTTTGGCACATTTAAAAATTTTTTCTTTATGCATACATTTATAGGTTTTTAAAATATGGTTAATGGGACGTTCAGTAGAGACCACTATTTATTTACTCAACCCTTCCCTAATGTATGTTTCAGTTGTCTTTAAATTTTTGTAATTATAAATGACATAGTGTTGAACATCTTTGTGCCTAAAGATTTTTCTGTGGTTGGAATTATTTCCAAAATGTCTCTTATCTCACTTAATTCAGTCTTAAGTTATCTAGTGCATTTTACACATATACATGCTGTCATTTAGATTTGTCTGGGAAATAACTTATGAATAGGAAGGGAAGCTCAGAGATGCTGGGGTCACACAGCTGGGTAGCCTGGGCTGAGCTGGCCTCCGCAGCTCCCGTCACCCCTGCCCCAACCTGGTATCTTCACAGGTCTGGGGCTCTCCTCCCGGACCCCGGCTGTGAGCACGTCTGAGTCAAGTGCAAGCACGGGCACCGGCACAGGCACGGGTACCAGCACCCCATCCACACCCACCACCACCAGCCAGAGCCGCCTCATCGCCTCGTCCCCCACCCTCATCTCAGGGATCACCAGCCCCCCCCTCCTGGACTCCATCAAGACAATCCAGGGCCATGGCCTGCTTGGCCCCCCCAAGTCTGAACGTGGCCGAAAAAAGATCAAGGCAGAGAACCCAGGGGGTCCCCCCGTCCTTGTTGTCCCCTACCCCATCTTGGCCTCAGGCGAAACTGCCAAGGAGGGCAAGACATACAGGTGGGGGTCTTGGTGGGACAGGGTTGGGGGGGCAGGGAGCTGGCACTAAGCATTGGAAAGAGGGACCCTGAGGGCTAAGGACAGAAGCTAAGGTCTAGAGGGGTAGGGTCTCCTGAGGAACCCTGCACAAAGCTGAAGCCATGTTGGGGGACAGGGCAGGAGGGGGGAAATAGATCCTTCAGAGGTCACTGGGAGTCCATGTCCTCCTCCCTTTAAGCAGTGCCCCTCCATGTTAGAACCATCTGAAGAACTTTCAAAATGTGTCAATGCCAGGACTGCACCTCAGCAAGTTTGAATTAATTTTTGGGAGATGGGGACATGGTGGTACCAGGCATTGCTTTTTGTTTTGTTTCGTTTTGTTTTTGGCATTGGTATTTCTTGAAAGCTCCCAGAGGATTCTGACTGTAGTCAGGTTGTAAAGTATTTAGCATGTTAAAGCCTCCTTTCCCCACCGTGGGTGTGGCCCTTTGCCAGCCCTCTTTGGGATCCTGGCCTGTCTTCCATGAGTGTAGACCGTTTCCCCAGGCTGCTGCATATGTTCCCCAGATGTAGGAGCTTCCAACCCCAAATTGGAGGGTGCCCAGGCTGAGAACCTGCTTTCTTTCCAAGTGGATCTGTGTCCCCTGGCCTCCTGACAGGCAAGCTCTGTTCCAGGTGCAGGTCTCTCTGATGTAGGTCTCCCCGGAGATGTAGAGCAGGGGCTGGGGAGGTCTTCCCAGGTGTGAACCTGCCTCTTGCCTGCAGGTGTAAGGTGTGCCCGCTGACCTTTTTCACCAAGTCTGAGATGCAGATCCACTCCAAGTCGCACACAGAGGCCAAGCCCCACAAGTGCCCGCACTGCTCCAAGTCCTTTGCCAACGCCTCCTACCTGGCCCAGCACCTGCGCATCCACCTGGGTGTCAAGCCCTACCACTGCTCCTACTGTGATAAGTCCTTCCGACAGCTCTCCCACCTCCAGCAGCACACCAGGTATGTGGCCTGCCTGATGTTGCTCTACTGCAGCCTGTTGAGCTCAGCACCTGGGGCCTGGTGCATGGAGCTGGTGCAAGGAGAAGCAAAGACTTTCTCTAGGTGTCTGTTGCCCCCAAGGTCAAGATCAAATTCCTTTGGTTGACCTTAGAGGCCTTGTATGTTGTGGCCTTGCTAACCCCATTGAACTCGGCTCTCACTACTGCACCACTTTTTCATCCCTAGGTCTTTGCACATGCTGTGTTCGTTTCCTGAGACACTCCATTTCTCTGCCCAACTCTATCCAGCTTAGTCTAGCTTCTTCCCACAAGCTCTCCTGGGCCCCAACCTGGGTAAGGGGCCTGGCATATGTTCTCATAGGCCATGTGCATCTGCATTACAGCAGTGGTGGGCTGTCACATACTGGCCTGCATATTTGCCCACTTTCCCTGAGATATTGGGAGCTCTTAAAGGCAAGGACTTAGTGTCCTCTGTTTCTGTATTCCCATTATGTAGCACATAAAAACATTTTGGGCTTTGTTAAATATCTGTGGAATAAATAGAACTAGCTTGTATAGAGCATATGATTCGTCTGTTTAACAAATATTTACAGAGCCCTTATATATGCCAGACACCATTCTAGGTGCTGAGGATACAGCCAGGAACAAAATAGACAAAATCTATTGGGGCTTACAGTCTAGCTGAGAGTGTGAAAGGGAAACTCAAAGATACACAAGCTTTAAAGGAAGAAAAGTTCTTGCAGAGGAGTGTAGACATCAGAGAGATTGGCTCATCAAATAAAAATACCAGAGGTATTTAACAAAACAAAGGAAAGGTTTCCAGAATTGCAATTCAGTTGTCAGAGGGGAAGAAATAGTTTGCTCACATGATGATTATCATTGCTGGAGGTGTAGTCATGTGGTCACCAGTATCAGCATGGTCAACATCAGGGAGAAAACTGTGTTGTTGTGGAGTTTTTAACTTACTGACAAAGTTCAGTTTTTTCTCTTTCAGGGAACTTTAATACTACAGAAAGGGAAACCTGGTTTTTTTTGTTGTTTTTTTTTGCCTGCATTGTCCTTGTATCCTTTATCCCAGGATGCAAGGTGTTTTACTTTGTCTGTATCTCTGACTTTGGAGCATGTTGTGTGACAAGAGAAATGGCTGCAGGGCAAGTTGGCAGTCTCTTTTCTCCTTCCCAAGCCTCCTAAGGCATGGACCTGACCAAAGAAGTTTGTCTCACCAATTTTCTGATTTTGTCATTGCTTTTTAAAAAAAAAAATTTAGCCAGTTTTATGTGCACAGATGTATGTAATAAGGTGTGGGTTAATAAGCAAAGTCCTCCTGGTTGCATGGTTCTTAGAGTTAGAGCATGTAGAACAAAGGCTGCAGAGTCTAACTTCTGCCAGGAGATTTGTCAAAGTTTTATTCATTTGTGTCCTGTGGGGTGGGTAGAAAAATCTTTTCTTAGATTATCAGAGATCAGGAACTCAGAACCATCCAATTCACCTCTGCCAGATTGTGTGACTGTAGGTTACCCTCTTTTTGGAGAATCTTCAAGTTTATCAATGTTCCTGGAATAGCAGGAATTAATTTATTTTAGAATCACCGTCAAGACAGCCGCCTCACAAGCCATGGAGCAGGTCCAGTGTTTGCCAGAGGCCCGGGGAGGCCTCATTCTCACATAAGAAGTACCAGCCTGTCAGGCTTGTCATGCCTAGTTAAATGAGATTTGCCTTTAAATGTGACATTTCTGGCGCGGTCATGGTTACAAATTTGATTTACTCAATTATATCGTGTTCGGAAGGAGAGGAGATTCTTACTGAATCTGTACACAGAACTAATGATTGTGAAAAGAAAAGAGATCACCCTAAAAGCACTTTGAATGTTTGTAAAGAATTATTCTGAGTAGTTTTATAGACTACTACTGATTTTATACATTGTTTTCAATAGAAAACTTACTGGATAAATTTATTAGTTTGTTAATTTTATTGTTTATTTGTTTTGAGATAGGGTCTGGCTATGTGGTGCAGGCTGACCTTGAACTCACTATGTAGCCCAGGCTGGCCTTGAATTTGTGGTGATCCTCCTGCTGAGATTATAGTTCCTCCTACCATGAATTGTGAGGTGGTAGTTGGAACAAGGGACCGTTTAACAGATATTTTAGTCTACTTTGTTAAATATAACATCTTCAATTGAGGATCAAAGGTAGACCAAAGGGGAGAAAAAAGTTTTTTCATGTGGCCTTTAGAAAATGGACCATTAATCACAGTGAAATCAGTTTCATACAGTCCTTGATTAGTCAGCTCACTTTGCTAAGCCATTTGCTTCTGGACCATAGACTCTTGCATCCTGCATAGGCTGTGGGTGTGTGGTCATGCTGGTGATGTCAGCTTGGAAGCCTGAGCCCATCATCTCTTCCGTAAAGTACAGAGCCAAGTGTATGTGCCCCAGCCCTTCCTGGGGCTGCATTCTCTTGACGTTCCTTGTAGAAAACTAGCTCAAAGAAGAGGCTTTAAGGCAAATGTGAGAGGGGGAAGGAAATGAGACTTGTTGACGAGAATAAATGATTCTAGTCAACTCATTCCCATAATCAACAATATCAGAATAAAGGAGAATGGAGTCCTCTGTTACGGTGTATTGCATGATCAATTTCTCAGATAAAGAACATATGCGCAGCAGTACATTGCACCCATATTCAGGCCTTTTTTTTTTTCCCCCATTAACTTTATTGGTACATTTTCGGTATAAAATACAGTTACATTCATCATTGGGATCTTGTACCATTACATGAGTCTCTTGGTTCTTTTTTTTTTTTTTCCCTTCCCTTGCCCTCCCTTCACCCCCTCCACCCTTCCCTTTTTGCAAAGACCTTGTTTCCATTTTTTTCCTCTTCTCATACTTTTTCCTTTCCCTTTTTTCCCTTCCCCTACCCCTCCCAATTCCCCTGCTCTTTTAGACCTTTTCTTCCTGTTACACAATATCAGTTATACATTTTGTAAATTACAATATTAAGATCTAGGAGACATTACCACAGATTTTACAGAATTTAAAAGGATATAGAAAGCATATTACAAAAATCTGTTTTGAAATAAATTTGACAACTTCTAAGAAGTAACTTAGAAGACAAATTAATGAAACTAACTCTGGAGGAAATATAAAATTTGAATAGCACCTGTTAAAGAAAGTATATTCCTAGCTTGGAAACCTACCTATATGACAACAACAGGCTCATAAACATTTTAACTGATAAAGTATATCAAACATTTAAAGCAGAAAAAAGAAGGAACACTTCTCCCCTCATTTTGGGAACTCAACATTGTGCTAATCCTAGAACTGGATAAAGATAATAGAAGAAAAAGTATGAACATAGATAGAAATTTGTTTAACAAAACAAACTCTTAGAAGTCAGATCTGACAGTATGTAGAAAGTGGTTTTATTATAGGGTTGGCAGTGTTGGTTCAGCATTGGAAGATCCACCCTCAAAAGTAATCATTTTAACAGAGGAAAGGAGAAAGCCATATGATCCTGTCACTAGTTGGAGAAAGAGTATTGGACTAAATTCTACAGCTGTTCATGATAAAAGCTATCAGGAGACTAGAAGTAGAACGGAACCTTCTCAACAGATCAAAGACATGTACTCCATACTTCCAACAAAAACTCCTTCTATGAATGGAGATGATACAATGCTTTCTCCCTAAAGTGGGGAACAAGGGCATATATGCCTACTCTTCATCTGTCCATTAGACTTTGAAACATAGGTCTAAACCAAAATAGTCTGGCAATAAAATGACACAACTAGGCTAGGATTGGCACGGCAGAAGCAAAATCTTTATATGTAGATGAAATGATCATCTACAGAGAAAATACTAAGAAATCTCTAGGAGCCCCTAGAATTTGTACTTGAATTTAGCAGGATTAGAAAACACAAGGTATATATAAAACTTCAGGTCTGTGTATACTTGCTGTAAATGAAGAACTGGATATTGAAATTTAAAAGTTATGTAGGAGTACAAAGGACCCAGAAAAGCCAAAAACAAAAACAAAAACAGTGTTGGAAGACATTTAGCGCCCAATTTGAAGACTTCTTCTAAAGCTACAGTAATCAAGGCAGTGTTGGTGTAAGGAAAGACATATAGATCATTGGAATAAAACAGAGAATCTAGAAATAGAACCACATATATATGGTCCACTGAGTTTTGAAAGATTATTTAACATTAGCATTTTATAGAATATGAACTTGATTCAAGAGCCAAGGAAGAGATAGTGTCTTCAGCAAACGCCACTAGAACGCCTGGTATCCGTATATAAAAAATTAACCTCAACCCTTTTTTTCCATACATGAAAATAACTTGAAGGGATCTATGAACCTAAATATGAAAGCCTAAAAGTATAAAACTTTAAGAAGAAATTATAAGGGAAAATATTTATGAATTCAGGGTAGGCAAGAACTACCTAGGATACAAAAAACATGATGTATAAAAGAAAAAGAATTGATAAATGAGATTCCATCAAAATTTAGAACTTTAAATGACATCATTAAAATGAAAAGTAGTCCTTAAACAGACCGTATTTACAATGCATATAACTTATGAGCAGAATATATAAAGAATTCTTAGAGCTCATTAATAGACAACCCAATTAAAATGTAGACATAAGAAGATGATAAATAGCCAGTATAGCACAAGGAATGGTGTGCAATTCTAGAATCAAAAATACTAATCAGTACAATAATAAGATTGAATTATACACTCACTAGGGAGATGAAGTTAAAAGTTTTAAAAGCCTTGTCATGACTTTCTTTTTGTTGGCTTCTCCCCCTTTGCGTTTAATTTGTCACGCCCAATGGATTCATTCTGCTGGGTTTCCTGGGGTTGTGATCCTCATTGTCTTTTCCTAGGGTATTGTCTAAAATTTTTTGGAGTGCTGGTTTGGTATTCATGAAGTTCCTGAGGTGCTCTTTGTCATGAAAGTATCTTATTTCTCCATCAATTTTGAAAGATAGTTTTGCAGGGTACATCAATCTGGGTTGGAGGCTGTTTTCCTTTAGGGCTTGAAATACATCACTCCAAGCTCTTCTTGCCTTGAGGGTTTGCATTGAGAAGTCTGCTGTGATTCTGATGGGCTTTCCTTTGTATGTGATTTGTTTCTTTTCTCTCACTGCTTGTAGAATTTTATTCTTCTGTTGGATTTCTGGAATCCTAACTATTATATGCCTATGTGTAGATTTTTTTTGATTAAGGCTAGCTGGAGTCCTATATGCCTCACTTATCTGTATGTCAAGTTCTTTTCCCCTGCATGGGAAGTTTTCTGCCATCACTTCTGGGAACAGTTTTTTTATGTCATCTGCACTCTCTCCTGTTTCTTCATTGACTCCAATCAGTCTTATGTTATTCTTCTTTGCATCGTGTAGCAGCTGCTGGATTGATTTCTTGTGTTCCCTTACAATTTTCAAGCAATTTTTCTTTTCCTCCTCACTAATTGCAATCTTATCTTCTATATGTGAAATTCTATCCTCACATTGGTTCATTCTGCTGCGCAGACTTTCAATGGAGTTTTTAATCTCTTGGAAATCTGTTTTATCTGTTTTATGGATTCCATTTGTTTCCTATGTTGGGATTCCATCATGTTCCTCAGATCCTCTATTTTTTTTTATCTGTGTCCTCTCTAGATTTATTAATCATGTCTTGCACCATGAGCAAAATCTTTGCTGTTATCTGAGTAATTATTTCTGATTTCATTATTCCCAGATCCTCTTTTGTTGCCAGTTCAGAGAGTCCAGGTGGTTGAGTATCAGAGTGTTCCATCTCATTTCCCTTTGGGGTTGCTGTAGGTGATCTGGAAGTCTGTTTTTGAGGCTTGTTTATGTGTTTTCTCATTTCCACAGTGGGGGGTGGGGGTGGGGGTGGGGGTGCTTCTGGCACCCACGCGGCTCACCTTCTCTGCCCTAGGAGCTTGGGATGGCAGTGGGGGAGCTTCCTTCCGGGTGCTGGGACTGGCTGAGCTTCACTGCCCTAGGAGCCTGGGATGGAGGCAGGGAGCTTCCTTGCGGGTGCTCCATATTCAGGCCTTTTAATTCATCTCATAAAACATAGGTTATGATCATTACTATAATTAATTGATGTTTTAAATCTAGAGGCCTTTTTTTGTGGTCCTGGAGATTGGACTCAGGGCCTCAGGAACACTGCATGAATACATGTGCTCTACCACTGAGCTACACTCTGAGCCCATGACAATACTCTCAATGTTTTTGTTGATATTTATTGTGCCAGTCTCTGTATTAAAATAGTTTTTTGATCCTCTTCAAAAGTACACTAAATACAGATATTTATATGATATACATGTTACTTATCATGTATGAATCCCCTTTTTTATATTAAATTTCATAGGGCAGCTATCACTTTTGTGTTCAGCTAATTTAAAAATATAGAGAATACACAATGGGGCCAGTTGTTCTGAGTATCCCTCTTTTTCTAACGCAAGGGATCAAATTTGTGGCATTGCCCATTGGCCACCTGGACACTTCAAGAGCATTTGCATGTAAAAGACACCTTGACAATTGTATTATTCTGAGCCAGGGGCCTGGATTTGAGAAAGGTGGCAGAAGAAAGTTGGCAGAATAGGCAAGATAGGGGCATTATTCTGGTTTAAAGTAGACACAGTAGCAAGTAATGGTAATGATTAAAAATTCTGGGTTTTTTTTTAGAAGTAAAAATCTTAAAACTATCATTTAAGAACATGGCCCCCCTCCCCCCCAAATTAACAAGCCCTTCGAGAAGAATGTTCCCAGACTCAAGGATTGCTCTCCATTCCTTTAGGCACAACTTTTTTTTTTTTTCTCTCTTTTCTTTTGTGTGATTTAAATTCATAATGGTAGGAAACCAAAGAAAGAACTTAAGAGGATTCTGTCAACATTTGGGAAGGCCATTTATAAGTCACTAGGCATTGGTACATATAATTAAGCCAATGTGTTTAACCACTGGCAAAGAGATGGGTGTCCCAAATGCCCAAAGTCCCAGAATCCATTGGACAAACAAACAACAAAAAAATCCAAACCGAAAGGAACAACTATATTCCAAATTCCATGCCCTCTGCTATTCAACAAAGAACTTTTTCTATTTTTCTTTCTTTTGGGAGAGAACCAGACATTTAGATCATATAATTAATCAAATCCATCTTCCCAGTGTTACAGCCACTAATGAAGGAATAAAAGAAAGTTATGTCCAGAGCAGAGCCAACTGTGGTCAAGTGATAGAGGCAAGTTAGAAAGGGGATGTGCAAGGTCTGCCCTAGGAGTTGAGAATGATGTGACCGAGACCACTGTTGGGGAGTCGTCGTTTTGTGGCACTGGTGGACCAGGGGCAATTTTGAGAGGACCTGCATGAAGAAAGGAAGGCATAACATGTAGAGAAAAGTAGGTGACTTGTGAAGTATGGCACAAGCCCAGACTTCAGAAGGATCAGCCCACTAAATAATAAATACCACATGTATTTATGGAGAAAATAAACTAGTTAGTCTGTTCATGGTGGAAAAACAGCAGGGGTCTTATGCAGTTAGCATATGTATAAAGGTCATCACATGTCTGCAGATGGCACAATGCACATGTCAGGGATAAAATTGTTTCAGGAGGGAGTTAGGAAATAATAGGAAAAAGCACAAAGTTTTACCTGTTCATGGAACCTAGTGCCAGACAGAGTGACGCTGCATTTGTTTGTTTGTTTATTCGAGGTGTAAAGTGTGCGTCGTGTTTCTCTTTTCCTGGTTGTGTGGTGTTAGCTCCATGTGTAATGATAACCATAGCAGGGGGCAGTACCCTTTTTTGTTTTGTGATGATAATAATGGTGATAAATAGCATCACTAACTGTTCCTTATGAAGAGCTCCCTGTGCCTCACCCAACATAAGGTGCTTTAATATACAAGGTGTCCGTAAAGTCCTTGTACAGTGTAAAATTTGTTTTTTTCTTGAGAGAGTGAGTCATCTAGAGGAATGTTAACTTTCACTGTATCTACTGTGGTTTTACTTGAAAAGCACAAGATGACTAAAGCCATTCAATACTGAATACCTGAGAAATAAAAATCAACTTGGAACATTATTATTATTATTATTATTATTATTATTACTGTTACTGGAATAACAACCCCTAGTCTATCTAGTGAATCCTTAATTTTATTTAAACATCAAATAAATTAACTCTTTATAGTTTTAGATAAATCATATACCTTAAATAGAAATTAGTGTGTTAAAAACCAACACTGCAAAAATATTTTATAAACACTCCATATAAAGTCATCTGATCATTTTAGTTCTTACAATCTTTATTATTATCATCCCATTTTAGAGAGGTGGACACTGGGACTCAGGGAGGCAGAGTTGCTGCCCAAGGTCACTCAGCTAAGGTGGCACAGTGGGATCCGAGGCATTGTGCCAAGGAGTGAGTGACTGGTGCTGCAGGAAGACGGGAGGGGCAGGGATGTCGGCTACAGGAGGAGCTCACATCCGGGCGGAGGTCCCCAGGCCTTCAGGCAGTGGTGCTGGGGGAACTGTCTGGGGCACCAGATTCAGGACTTTCCTCACTACTACCTGAGGCTGGGGGCCCCCTAGTGGGAGGAGTCCCGGAGCAGAGGAGGATTCCACCTTGAGAAGGGAGGGCTTGGAGCTGACTTGGAATTCAGGGACTTTCCAGGACAGCCAGTGGAGCAGGCAGCCTGGTCTCTTGCTTCCAGAGGCCACTCTCTGAAGCCTGATCTGAGCCAGTCCCATGCTGGGTGGCATGGGCAGGGACAGCTCCGGGGTCAGAGGCAGGCCCTGGCCCAGTGGGACTCTCACTGTGACGTGGGAGGCTAGCCGAGGTGGCAATGCCTGTGAGAAGGAAGGATGAGGTGGAGGTTGGGGAGAATCATCAGGGTCAAGCTTGAAGGGTCCGTGGCCCTCCTGAGTTAGAGGAGAAGGCATTCTGGGTAGGGGAAGGGCAGGAGCAGGGTCCCAGCGTGTGCCACATGTGTCAGGGGACGCTGTGAAAGGCCCTTGAAAGCTGGGGCAGGGGCTTGGGACCCTGTTCTGGAGAAATAGGGAGACACTGGAGGTTGCCAAGCAGGGCTACAACCAGGCCAGACACCTGTAGCTGTTGCTGTGACTGAGGTCAGGCTGCAGATACTGAGGTAAGGGTCCAGGGAGGAGGCCATACAGATAGATGGTCCACTTGGATGGGAGGAGGCCAGAGGGGGCAGTTTGTTGTTAAGAGGACTTGGCTGGGTCCCTCAGAGAGGACCTGAAATCCATGAAGACGATCAGTCTTTCAGTCAACAAACGCTTCTGACATATACCTTAAGAACAGTTTAATTATATGAACGTGTTTCTGTTGTCAGTGAGTAACTTTAGAAAGATGAAACTCCCTTTTTTGGTGCAGTCTGTAGCTGTTTATTGAGGCTCTCTGTGCAAGGCCTATGCCACGCACTGGGGTGATGATGGTGGTAAAGGAGAGCAAAGGAGTTCTTGTGCTCAGGAAGGCAGCCAAGAAAACACTGAGCAGACATTGACAGAAGTACCTGAGGTCAGGGCAGGCTGTCTGGGGAAGAGACTTGGATCTTGAGCATTGGAGAGTGGGCTTAGCAGGTAGAAGGTGAGGGAACAGTGTGCCTGGTGGAGGGAACAGCCTGGAGAGAGGGCAGGAGGAGGAGGAGAGTCCAGGATGCCAGAGTTGCTGGTGGGATCCAGGGGGTGGGGATGGCGAGGACGGTCTTGAGCACAGCAGGAGGAGAGGACTCCGGGGGAGGCCGTTGTGGGGTTTAAATCAGAGCAGCGCATGTCCTGGGGACCCTTAGGCTCCTCTGCCACCTGCTCCCAACCAAATTCCCCAGCCCTGGAGGGAAATGAGGGAGGTGGGAAGGGGGGGGTGCTGGCATCAGATGGAGCTGGAACCTTCCTGTCCTTCCACTGCAGAAACCAAGCAGTGGTCTGGGGTGCTGTCCCCAAGGTGACCCCAATGTGCAGGGGACGTGCAGGTAGTTAGAGGCTCTTGGGAATGGCTCAGCTCCACGTGGCACATCCGGGTGCAGTCTTGGGGCCCTCAGGATTCCCCATCTAGTAGAGGAGACACCCGGGAGGCCCTGAGAATCGGAGGGTAAGCGCTGCGAGGAGGAGCTGTGATGTGCAGGGGTTTGGGGTGCCAGAGGTGGGATGGTGAGCAACTTTCTCGGGGAGACTCCTCAGAGCTTGGCTCTGTGATGGCTGGGAAGGAGGCGCTGGCACATGAAAGGAAGGGGGTGTGGCAGAGTAGAGGGGTGAGGGGGAGAATCCTCAAATGCAGTTGCTAGATAGCAGTCCTGACCCGGACATGGGTACTTCAGAGCTAGAAGGTGAGGCTGGACCACCGGAGGAAGGGCTTGAGTGACACGCGGGAATTTGGACTCTGTAGGAGCCCTGGGTGTCCCTGAGTCCAGTGCTGGGCCTGGCTAGAGGGGCCTTCGTTTCTTTGATGAGTTAGATGGTGGGCACAGTAGACCCTGGCTGCCAACTTGTGAGTCTGGGCATTGTAGGGAAGGAGAGGGCACCACTTGGCCACATCTGGGTTCACCCTTCACTTAATGCTTGTCAGGGTTCTGGCCCTGCTGGTCTTTGGCTGCCTGCCTGCTTGGCAAAGGATTTGCCAGGCTGGTGAATCAGCAAGCTGGGAGCCACCCAGGGCTGGGTGTGGCATGCAGGAAAACCACCCATTTGCACATGCAGACCCTTGAGCACCACTCACCGAAGTCACTGCTCCATCCAGGCTCTGTCTTCACCTAGGCTGTTGGACAAGCAGCAGCTGTTATCAGCCTTATCAGCTGTTATCAGTGATCCAATGTCACCTGCTCAATGGGGCCCTCCCCTCCACCCTGTTTCAAACTGCCCTCCTCCTCCATGGCACTCACAGGGTCCCTCACCTGTTCTACTTTTTCCCACAGCACTCACTACCTTCTCCGTGTGATTTACTTATTCACTTTGTGCTTATTGGTTGTTTCTACCGGGCAGTAGTTTGTGTCTGTTTAGTTCATGATACATTCCCAATCCTAGCGTGGTGCTGGCACACAGATGCCGATGTGACAAAGGCTGAGTGAACCAGTAACAACACCTGCAAACATCTGTTGAATGCTGTCTGTGCCAACACTGGGCTGAGGCCCTTAAATGTGTTACCTGATGTAATCTTCACAGGGCCTAGTGAGTTGGGGACTGTGCTTCGTGTACCCATTTTACAGATAAGGAAACTAATGCTCAGTGATTTGCCCAAGGTCACCCAGCTAGTAGAGAGCAGATCCAGGATGAGAACTTAGGAATTTGAGGACAGAAGGAGCTCCCAGCAAGGACTCAGAGGGGCTGAGTTTCAGGGCCACACTGTTCTGCATTCTCTGTCACTAGGGTGACTGTTACCATCATGGACATGTGCCTGACATGGAGAGAGGACAGGAAATAGGAGTTGGGGGCTAATTCAAGGGAGAAGTCTCCTCAGGGAAGGAGGCAGGATGGAAAGGGAAGGTCCCAACACTACTGTGAGTCTTCTTTTCAGCGGGAGCTCTGGAAAGTGGGAGTTTTCGAAGAGAGGCAGACCAAGCAAGTACTGTGGGATTAGCTGGAGGCTGCTGTGGTCTCTGAGTGGGTGCTAGGAGTGGGCTGGGTGCAGCAGGGATCTATGGGGAGGAGTGGGGAGGTTTTGATCAGACTGGTAGTGGAGGCCAGAGAAGGGAGGGAAGATGGTGACCTTTGAAGTCCTCTTGCCTGGACTCACTCTCAGCCACTGGAGAGAGGGCGTGGGTGGGGGCTGAGCAGCCTAGGGGCAGAGGTATAGCCCGGTGAGCCAGGAGCTTGGGCCCGGAACTGGTCTAGAGGTCCATGTCGGGGACCCCTCCTCACTGGGCTGCCCATTGCAGAATCCACACAGGTGACAGACCCTACAAGTGCCCACACCCTGGCTGCGAAAAGGCTTTCACTCAGCTCTCCAACCTCCAGGTGAGTACCTCCCTCCTCCCGCCCCTCAGGGAGCATAAGAAGGGGTGGGTTTAGGGAAGGACTCCCCACCTTCCGAGCCCTGCTGTGCTCCCCACAGTCTCACCAGCGCCAGCACAACAAGGACAAGCCCTACAAGTGTCCCAACTGCTACCGGGCCTACTCGGACTCAGCGTCCCTGCAGATCCACCTCTCAGCCCACGCCATCAAGCATGCCAAGGCCTACTGCTGCAGCATGTGCGGGCGGGCCTACACCTCGGTGAGTGCCACCAGGGCCCAGCCGCCATCTCCTCTTCCTCCTTCTAGCTTCATACTGACTCCCCACTTGCCTGACAGGAACTTGCCCAAAAGGGCAAGTGACTCCCCAAGATCACAGGGAATGGCACAGCCAGGGCTTCTGTGTCCTCCTTCCGTGTTTGCTGAGCTGAGCTGGGCTCCCTGCCTCCTGCCTACCTTTAGCCAAGGTTCCTGGGGCCCTGGGCTTCTCAAGGCAGGGGTGGGGTCCTGAGACCTGCTCTCTTCAGCCTGGGAGACACAATGGTCTTGTGCCGTGGGACAGCTGCAGTACCCATCATGGCCACAAGGTGGCACAGTGACCTGGCCCAGAGCCATCCTCATCAGAGCAAAGCCTTGAACAGCACCAGAAAGGTCATTGTGTCCAGCCCCTGTCCCAGGGTGGGAAAATTCCTCAAATGAAGGCCTTTGGGCACCCAAGTGTGTCACTTGTATGTGTGCTTCTGGTTCTTCAAATATTCTGGTTAACAGACCCTCATACTCAATTTAGAGATTGCTGAACCTGTTTCCTCATCTGTCAAATGGATTGACTCATTGTGCTGCTGGCTGGCAGAGCATAGCCAGATAAACCTTACCTCGTATAACAGCTTAACTACTTGATGCCGCCTGAACACCATGGCAGGTGTGCAGGAATTAGGAGAATCCAACTAGACATGTTTTGCCCACAGGGAGGTTAGAAACGCCATTGGGGACAGGTGTGAAACAAGTAATCACCCACCCAAGTGTTTAAAGGCAAATGTGGGCCTTACTGTAAAGCAGCTTCTCAGGGTTAGTCCTTACTGACACAGGCAGGATACCTTTTGTTGTAGGGCGGTGTCTGTGCCTAGTAGGATGCTAAGCAGCATCCACAGCCTCTACCCACTGGGTACCGGTAGCAGCCCCCTCCCCAAGTTGGACCAACAGAAATGTCTCATACATTGCCAGGTGTCCCTGAGTGCAAAATGGTCTCTGATTGAGAACCACACTGCTCTGAAGGAAAAGTATGTTTTGAGAGACAACAGCAGAGGGAACAAAATGGATTTGGGAAGAGAGGGCATCTGAGGAAAGGCCTTGTGTTAGTCAGCTGTCTGTCACTGTGACAAAATACCTGAGATGCTAACTTGAAAAGGTGAAAAGTTTGTTTTGGCTTAGAGTTTTGGAGGCTTCAGTCCATAGGCCATTGGCCCTGTTGGTTTTGGATCTGTGATGACGCAGCACGGCATGCTGGGAGAATGTGGTAGAATAAGCTGCACAGCTTATGACAGCTGGGAAATGAAGAAAAAGGGAAGCAGTTGGGGCCCCATTATCCCCTTCAAGCGTTCACCTCCCTGTGGCTAACTTCCTCTCAGGAGACTCCACCTCTTAAGGTTCTACCACTTTCTTTGCTTTTTTTTTTTTTTTTGGTACCGGGGATCGAACTCAGGACCTTATGCTTGCGAGGCAGCCAGTGGAACCACTGAGCTAAATCCCCGGCTCTACCACTTTCTAATAGGACCATGGCCTTGGGACCAAGCCTTAACACCTGGGCCTTTGGAGGACATCCCAGAGCTAAACTATACCAGGATATTTCAGTGAAACCTCGAAGGATCATTAGATGAGGAGCAAGACGGGGCAAGAACCTTCCATGCAGGGCTCAGCAAGTGTAAGCTCCCTGGGTGGAACAAATGGAGTGTGTAGGAATTGAGTAGTAGGAATTGAGAGAGTAGGAATTGAGTAGTAGGAATTGAGAGAAAATTAGGTCACACAGGCTTCAGGACCCTGTAAAGAGTCTGGATGCTCTTTTATGTGGAATGGGAAGAGTCAGGAGAAGACTTGGGGGAGGGTGTTCCTGGAAGGTCTGTCTCCAATGCAGGGGCACAGGGACTGTTATGGGGCCATTGGCAGTGCTTGTGAGGTACCAGCCAGGGCTCCTGCTTGCTAAGGGCTGAGTATGTGACATTTATCCTTCCCTGAAGTCCAAGGGGCAGAGGAGAGCTCAGAGATGGACAATGAGGACAGAACATGGAGGACAAGGGCCACAGAGAGTGGGGGAGCCCCCCAGGCTTTCAATACATCCTGTCACCATCAACCGGTCCTGCCTTATTTAAACTCCTTCTTCTTTTTTTTTTTTTTGGTACTGGGGATCAAACTCCGGACCTTGCTCTTGCAAGGCAGGCGCTGGAACCACTGAGCTAAATCCCCGGCTCCTTTTTTTTGAGACAAGGTATTGTCTTGGAGCCCATACTGGCTTTGAACTTGCCATGTAGCCCACACTGAACTCAAACTTGTGATCCTCTTGCCTCAGCCTCCGAGAATGCTGGGATTATAGGCGTGTGCTGCATGCTGGACTTCATATCTGTTTTTGAACTAAAAACCCAGATGTCCTATCATTTCACTTGGAAAAACTTCACTGTAAACCAGTATAGTTCCAACACCTGGGATGCTGAAGCAGGAGAACAGCAAGTTCTAGCCCAGCCTGAGCAACTTCTTGACTTAGAGAGACCCTGTCTCAAAACACTTAAAGAAGGGCTGGGAATGTGAAGGGCCTGCATTCAATCCCAAGAGGCTAATTGTTTCAATTAGTACAAGTATAGGAATTAGTGGAATTGGGGTGCCTTGTGGGAGAAAATGGGCTAATGTACGACAAAAACAAACAGGAAGCGAAACAAAAACACTTGACTTTATGTCTGTAAAGATAAGGACTTCTTTTTATGGACATGCCCACAATACCTTTATAATACCTTAAAATAACAAAAGTCCTTATCATTATCAAACACCCTGTCAGCATTGACATTTTAGTTTGTCCCTTGGATGCTATAGTTTTATTTATTTCCAGTATAGCTTTATTTTTATTTATTTATTTTTTGGTACTGGGATCAAACTCAGGACCTTGCACTTGCAAGGCAGGCGGCAGAACCACTGAGGTAAATCCCTGGCCCTCCTGTATTATTTTTAAATCCAGAGCCTAAGATTCCTACATTGTAGATGTCTCTTTTAATCTCTAGCCCCCACTCTTTGCTGTGTACTCCCTGAAGAATAGTGTCCTAGCTTGGACGTTGCTAATTACCCTTTTTCTGGTATCGTGCAATAGCCCCTCGCCACATTTGAGGACTGTAGTGTCTTGAGGTATGGCAGCTGGGAACCCAGAGTGCCACCTTGTACCTGGAGAGCCGTGGAGGATGTGGTTGAGTGGAAGCCAGTGGGCCTGCAGTGAGCAGGGCCACTCACCTACCCAGCTCTGCTGCCTCGGGATAGACTTAGCAGAGCCAGTGCGGGGCTCAGGCCAGTTTCACCCCCAGCAGGTTTAAATGAGGGGTGCAGAGGCCAGACCTCCACCTAACCTGCAGTGAGGTGTAGAAATGGGGAAGGGAGTGGTCCCCTTCACTCTCAGGGCACTTCACCATAGCAGTCCTTTCCCATTCCTGCTGACAGAGGAGGAAACTGAGGCATGGAGGGATAAGATGACTTGTCCAGGATAAGTCCTGCTGCTGAGAAATGGCACAACTAGTCTCAAGCCCAGACTCTCTGTGGCACCGTCACTGGGAACCCCAGCCAGAGGCAGGGCACTGTGCCAAATCCGGCACGCAGGGCTGAGACCCAGCCGGTACACCCCTCACACCCAGTTGGTGAAAGGCTGCTGGCCTGGCTCTGGAGAGTCGTAGGTGGGCCCTGCTGAGTGCCAGGCTGGTGCTGGTCAGCTCCCCAGCCAGCAATCTGCCGGGTCAGACTTGGCAAGGCAGCTAGAGCTCACCCTGATAGCAGTGTCCTCAAAACTGATGCGCAAGCCCCTCCACCTCTAGTGGCCGATTGTGGGAACTGCAGCCTCCTTGCCTTTACAGTGGTGCCATGTTCTGCCCTGCCCACAGGAGACCTACCTGATGAAGCACATGTCCAAACACACGGTGGTGGAGCACCTGGTGAGCCATCACTCGCCCCAGAGGACGGAGTCTCCCGGCATCCCGGTGCGAATCTCCCTCATCTGAGCCTACCTGAGGCGCTGCCCTGCCCGGCCCACTGGCAGACCCAGACCCAGGCAGCACCAGGCCCCGACTCCCACTGGGGGCCCTCCAGGAACCGCCAAGCTCTCTCATGACTTTCCCAGCCTGCCAGGAAGCTTGGTCCGCAGAAGCCCTGCCTGGTTCAACTCCTGGGTCAGCCAGGCCAACTGCAAGATCCTGGACTGTTTTGGTGGCATCCAAAGACGATCTCAGAGCACTTTGTACCTGTCTGTTGGGTTTTCTTTTTGTTCCCCACCCTTCACTTGCTTCACTGTTTTTTGTTTTTTAATTTTTTTTTGGAAATAACAAAAAAAAGAGATATTTATTGGCCAGGATGTTGGTGCTGCTAAGACCGAGAAACTAAAAGAACCGGACAGATGGATGCAGAGAACCAGAGGGCAGCGTGGGACCTTCTCTGGCCATGGCCTCGGGTCTTGAGGGAAAGCTCAGGCTTGGGGTTCTGGACAGCAAAGGGGACCCAAGGAGGGAGCGGGCAGGAGGCAGCTGAAGTGAGCCCTTCGGCCCTGGGTGCTCAGTTCATACCATCTGAGCTGTGCCCTGGGCTTCACTGAGCAGAGGATGTGGCAGCTATCAGGGCTGTCCAGGCTTTGGGAGGCGGCAACAAGAGGGGCCGGGAGATCAGCAGGACCAAAAGGGTGCAGAGAAGGGCTGGACAGCAGGCCCAGGAAAACGGGGGAGAGGGGAGGGTTGGGTAAGACCCGGCCCCTCCCCCACGACCCTGACGACCACCCCAGGCTACCTCGGTGCTGGCCAAGAAACCTATCGGCTACCTCTCTGCCACCCCAGACTGTGGGCAGGGGCATGGGGAGGATGGGCTTGGGACTAGGACCCCCTTCCAGAGTTTCTTCCAGATGGGAACAGTGCCCAGGGAGGGGTTGTCTTCCCTGCCATGGAACGGGAATCCCAGCCCAGGCACCAGGCCCCTCAGCAGGGAAGGGATCCTCCAGGAGGAGGGTCCCAGGAGCAGACCCTGCCCCCGGATGGCCCCCACAGACATCCCCAATCTGAAAGCCATGCGTGTCCATGTATATAGGAACCATGTACAGAGCCCGGAAAAGCCCCTCCACATCCCCCCGGGAAAAAAAAAAAAGAAAACTAGACAGAAACTCATCTATATATTCTGTATCTCGAGTTCCGTTTTGAATATTAACTGTTATTTTTATACACTTTTTAAGCCTTAACTCGCCATTGATTTACCAGTTTAACTTTCCTGGGGTTTCTATTCCCACGGGGTTCTCTGCCCCACCCCCACCCCTTTGTTTGACTTGTCTGATACTCAGTATTGTAGCTTTTCGTCCGCATGTTACTACCCTGTAAATATGCTGTTATACATACTGTTAACACCCCTTTGCTTTTTTCTATGGGACCTCCAGGCCACCATATTTAGAACTAGTTATTAAAAAAGAGAAAACAGTCTGTTGGCTTCTCAGTCTGCATCTTGGTGGCAGGGAGGCGAGGGCAGGTGCCACTCCAACACTTCAGGAGAAAAGTTTGCATTCTATTAAAAAGAAAAAAAGGGGGAGCAAAGTAAAAATCAATGTGGGGGAAGAACACTAAAGGGGGCAAGAAACAAAGAAATTACAACCCCTCTGCTCTTTGTATTTCTCTATTGTGAAGAATAAACTGTACCTGCACCCGGGTGGCAGCGGTGTGTGGTGTGGTGTGCCGTGCTGCGTGCGGGAGCGGGGCTGGGGCACCTTCCCACAGCTCCTCTCCCCTCCCCATCTCAGACTTGGGAAGGAAGGAGATGGCTGTTGCTGTGGGCTAGCCTCACCCAGATGTGGGACCAAGTGCTTTGTGCTGAGGGTCAGGCTGCAGTTAAGTGGCAGGGACACATGTTTACCAGGCTTGTCTAGCTCTGATATACAGGTTCATCCATGAGTCTCACCTCCCCCGCTTCCCAAGGAGCGGCCTCTAAGGGTCCCTCACGAGTGTCTGATTTGTAGAAGCTTTTCTGGTGTTTGGGGCTGGGGGACAGGCCCAGGAGGCCCCCTTCACATACATTTATCTCCTTGAAAGGGGGGAGGGGGTCACCATTTTTTCTAGGAGGGTAATGCAGAGATTAACCCCCTAGGTTCATCAGGGCTGTCCCTGTGGGAGCATCTTGGGAGACAAGTGACCGCTATGAGTCACTATGGAGTTGTCATTGGGAGTGCATTCCCCAGAGCCCTCACAGTCTTCTGTCCAGGCTTCTTTGCAAGTGACAGGAAGTCCAATTAAAATGAGAATGTCAGTGGTCTCTCTAGAGGGAGACCAGAGACCCTGGAGAGCACCGACCTTTAAAGAAAGAAAAGGAGACAGGCTGGGGGACGAACAGCAGTTTATTCTTCTGACACTGTTCGAGAATCACAAAGAGGTAAGGCTTTTATACATATAAGAAATCAGCTTAATTATTCTGACTATTGTCTTTTTGGTTTTAACATCTGGTGATAACAAGTGACTCTAAGTGACTCATAAAAGCTACAGGAGAATTTACAAGTCCCTCGTTTCCGTTCACCAATCCTGTACATCTAAGAGCACACTGCAGCCCTCTTCTTATCAGACGGTATCAAGAAAGCAGAGCGACCTCAGCAGAAGTCAAGCCCACTGGCCCACTGCAAACATCACAGATGTACATAGTGAACTGTATCTCTCTCACCACCCGTAGAGTCATTGGGTCACAGTCCTCTGAACCTGGACAATGGTTACTAAGAAAGATAACTACAATTTCCCACATGAGAATCTACTGGCTGATGTAAAGTCAGGTTCAGGGCTCTAAGGATGTGTCTCAGCTGTCTACCTGGCTCTTTTCTGAGTCAGAGGCATCCTTGGGCTCCTGTGGGATCAACTGCAGCCTCACAGCTCCCAGGTTGCCATCCTGTCCTGCCAGGAGCCCAGCACAAGTCTCTTCGGGTCTCCCTGGTTCTGAATGGGGTGAGGTGTGTGCTGGTTAGGCTTGGACCTGAGGCCTGTGCTATACTGGAGCAGAATGAAGCCCCTGTCTGGTGTACATCTCCCAAAAGGGTGCTACCATCAGAAAGGAGAATGGATGTGGGGTAGCCTGGAATCAGGATGTTTTCAGTAATGCCACAGGCTTCATCTCTTTCTCTAAATTGATCTCCCATGGCCTGCTATGCCAGGAAGAGGGGCTCTGGCAGGAATATTGATGTCACATGACCCCATCCCAGCCCCACCTGAATTGTCAGAGATGGATGTCTGACCCAGTGACTCCAGCCAGTGGTGTGCAGTAGCTGTCCCGGCTCATAAGAGCAGATTGTGCACACCTGCCTCTTTCCCACTCACCCACAGTGAGTGTTGGTAGCTTGTCATCCGCCACGATGGGATTTATTCCATAGCAAATGGCATACCCTACAAATCAGGGATTTTCTTTGACGAGTCGGTTGCTAAACATTTACTAGCACACCACTGGATGAAACTACCCCTCTCTAGTCAGGTTCTCCACTCCATGAATCAGGAACAAGGCAGTTAAGAGATGGTGAGCCAGAGTGGCCGTGGAGTCAGACACCTGCAGAATAAGAGGCAGAGACAAAAAGAAATGGATAGAGGAGACTAAAAGCTAGTGGTAACCTCTGTTCCCAACTCCCAGTCTTCATCCTCTGGCTATGTTTAATTTCCTGTTCTGGCATCCATGAAATTGTTGCTACTGATATGATTTTGAGGTACTTAACCTTTTCGTGCCTGATTTCCTCTTATGTAAAATGAGGCAAATAATAGTAACCATTTTTTGAAGATTATGTGAATACATATCTAAGGTTCAAAACTGTGCCTGGCACATAGTAAGTTATATATATATATATATATATATATATATATATATATATATATATTTTTTTTTTTTTTTGGTACCAGGGATCGAACTCAAGACCTTGCACTTGTGAGGTAGGCGGCGGCACCAGTGAGCTAAACCCTCGGCCCCATAGTAAGTAATGTACATATTGTTATTGTTAATTGTTGTTATTTGACTTAGCCCTAGTGGATTCATGTTATGGTCAGTGTCTTACTTTTTCATTATTGAGACAAAATACCTAACACTCACAAAGTAAAGGAGGAAAGGTTTATTTTAGCTCACAGTCTGTAGAGGCATCAGCCCATAGTCGACTTGCTCCAAGGCAGGGTGGCATGACAGAGGGACACTGCAGAGGAGAAACGGTCCATGGGGTTGGAGGCAGGAGACAGCAAGCCTACCTTTCCCTTTTTATTCCATCCAGGATACACCCAGGGTGGAACTTCTGCCTTCAGTAAATCCATTCAGCCATACCCATAGCTATGTTAATTCTAATCAGTATACTAATTTAGTATCACATGCCCTTAATCCCAGTGTCACACACCTTAGATCTAGGGCCTAGAATCCCACACCTTAGAATCTAGATCCAGCAAGCTCCGAAAAGCCCCACTTATGAGCACATGAGGCTTTGGGGGAACATCTAGATATAAACCATAACAATTAGTGTTCCTTAAGGTAGGTGAAGATGTGCAGGAATTTCTTGGGGTGGCATCTGAGCTGGCCTGGGAGGGTGGGGCACCTGGGACAGGAAGTTTTTTGTTTTTTGGTTTTTTTTTTGGTACTGGGGATTGAATTTTGGTCCTTGCGCTTGCTTTCGAGGCAGGCAGCAGAACCACTGAGCTAAATCCCTCACCCTGGGACAGGAGATTTTGCATGCAGCAATGACACTCAGAACTGAGAGTCTGATTTTCATCTGATCACCTGGGGGAGGGGTGTGTGTGTGAACATCCTTGTCCCTATGGGTCCAAGACAGGTGCTGGGAGCAATGACGAAGACTATGGATGTGGCTGCAGAGGGAGTTTTTTCTTGTTTCAGTTTTGCCCAAGTCACCTATAGCCCCCACCCCTTCCTTAGGCCTGTGGGCTCTACAGAAGGGAGCCATTCTGTAGTCTGCCTACCATGTTCCACCCTGAGCTTCCTTGAACCCCTTTCCTTCCTCGGGAAGGTCTCCTTTGCAGCACACAGCTGCTCAGAACTGGAGACGTGCACACTCCCAAACATGCCATTATTCCCCTATAAAACAGGAAACCGATATTCTCTGGTGAATCCCTTGCACCCCAAGAATTTGCAGCAAAGGAAGCAGAGGAGGGGGCAAGGTGTGAGCTGGAGCATCATGGCGAAGAGGACCACTGGTGTCCCCATTTTACATGTGAGAAAACAGGCTCAGCACAACTAAGGAACTGGTTCACGACACACACAAGTAGATGAGGGCCAGGTTCACATACAGATCTCACTGGCTGGCGGTCAGGTTCCTGAGGCCATAGGGTTATAATTGGTAAACATTTCCGGGTAAGGTGAAACAGACATCATCCCATGAGAGGAAGGCATGTGCCAGCTCACAGCCAGCAAAGAGCTATTCTTGGGTACAACTTGCCTATTTTGTTTCTCATCCAGACTCCAAAAGGCCTAGGTTTTGCTCACCTAGTTTAGGTAGAAGTCACTGAGGAACTTCAAACTGCTTTTGAAGGAATGATTCCTCCTATAGCACATCATCAATATCTGAACTTGTTTGTAAAAATTACCAGATTGTGAAAACCATCATGGTTGGGCCAGGTAAATAGCTGGTATGGCCACCACGCTTGGGGACAGTGAAGACTGCTAAAAATAGAAGGCCAGTGTGAATACTACACAGAGGATTTAAGAGACTCACAATGAAATCTCACTTCCTCAGAGCCTCAGTTTCAGGGAAATTATCTGGGGCTTCCTGGAGGGCCTGAGTACTTCTGGCTTCTACTCAGAGCCTGTGTTTTTCCTGGTGGGAAAATGAGTCTGGAGGGAAGGCATGGATGAAGGAACTTACCTTACAGATATGGTGAGGTGGTCAGACTTTGCCCTACCAGCTTGAGGCCAGGAAATGTCATTTTTGCAGTCACTGACTCTTTACCAAAAAAGGCCATAAGACAATTTTGCAACAATTTATTATAAGATTACTCAAAGGTGGGCACAGGGCACATGCCTGTGAACCTAGCACCTTGGGAGGCTGAGGCAGGAGTACTTGGCAGAATATCCCTGGGTTTGACTTCCAGTACAGAAAAAAAAAAAAATTACTCAATACAGATACCTACCGACTCCCTGTTTATGGGCAGGAGAGGTAGAAAGAGTCCATGACAGGGATGCCTTTCGCGCTTCTCCCTGTGGTTCATGATCCCGCCTCCCCCAGCAGTGGGACTGGCTCTCCACCGCTGACACCACGATGACCCGAGATCAAACATCCCTGTTTGTGCCACAGGCTTCTCACTTAAAAGAGGGGTTGAGGTGAGGCTAAAATATCTGCTCCGGAGGCATTAGCCAAATTCAGTAAGGTCAGAGGTCAAAGGTCTACAGACTGCCTGCCCTAGGTCCTGTTGCTGCTGTGCAGTCGCCTGTGAAAGTGAGAAACAGGCACGCGGCTCCTTTCATCCAACATTTCTCCGCCCTCCAACCTGCCGGTGCAGCTTCTAGAAGGGCGTCCCTGGAACCGTGGCAAAGGTGCAGGGGTTGGTAGCGGCTGGGCGGGGCGGGGTGCCCTCGCGATGGCGCTAGGTGCGCACCTGTGCGTACTCCTTGGGCGCCCAGAGCAGGCGCGGATGGTGGATCTCTGCCCGCCTACCGACATCCAGGCTCCAGCAGAACTCGGGCGACAGCACCTTGGCGGGCTTGTGCAGCCAGAAGAACTTGTTGAGGTGGCTCTCGTCGTGCCAGCGCGCCTCGAGGCCCCGCGCGCGGTCCAGCAGAAGGCCGCGCGCGCAGTGCGCCGTCAGCCGGCGCAGCGCCGCCACGCTGCCCCCGAACACGGCCGCGTGGTAGTAGAAGTCGCCCTCGCCCGGCGCCAGCGAAGCGGCCGAGCGCGCGTCGCGCTCGAAGGGCAGCAGCCACCGCGGCCAGTGGTAGTGCCAGGCGTGCAGCTGCGCCACTGACTCGGCCAGCACCTCCGGCCCGTAGGCGCCAGTGAAGTGCTGATCTACGTCCATGCAGAGCACGAACTGCGCCTCGCGGCCCAGTCGCCCATCTAGCGCCTCTTGCAGCGTGCGCATGCGGCCCATGGACACGTCCTGCCAACGCCGCTCGCGCGCCACGAACTCCACGCGCAGCTGGCGGCCGGGGCCCATCGCCACGCGGGGCACGGCGGCGGGCTGCTCGGTGAACACGTAGTAGACCACACGCTGGCCCACCATGAAGTGCTGCTCGGCCGACTCCAGGAAGCGCGCCAAATACTTCTCCAGGTACCTGCCGGGTGGGTGGGCACCGCCAAAGTCATCCTGGTTGGCCATCCTGCCTCACCCGACCCGCATTGGAGTCCTGCCCACACCTGCATGGAAGTTCTGAAACCTCAGACGGACCTGGAACTTTTCACCATGATGTGCTTGCAACATGTTTGCCACTTTTGCCCTGAAGAGAGGGTCCGCTGTGTACTTTACCTTGGAGTGGGCTTTCCTTTGACTGCCCTAATTCATGCAGTACCAATAGAATGTCTCTGCTGGGCCTTGAGGGCTGGCAGCATCTGCCTCTTTCCTACTGTGAGCCTTCATATAAGAGAATGATGTGAGGAGACCCAGGGTAGCTGGGAGAGGCTGGGTAGAGGGAGAGGTGCACCTCGGGTCCTCAGCATTTATCTGCCGCTTGAGACCCTGACATGTTGGAGCAATGAGGAGCCCTTTCTGCTGAGCCCCGTCTGAATTCTTGACACTCAAAATGGTAAGCTACAAGAATAATTAGTCATTTAAAGTGATCGACTTTGAAGTAATTTTCGTAGATAACCAGAGTGCTTGGAATACTGGAAACTATTACTAGAACTTGGGATACTAGTATGTCAGAATGTCTAATATTTTGAACATTTTTCTTGTGGCTCCTTTAAGCCAACATGAATTATCTCATTTAAAGAGCTCTAATAAGATGTGCAATATAATTGGTAAATGGTAGAGCCAGGATTGAACCCAGCTTGGTGTTGGAGTCTGGGGCCTTCACTCTGTTCCTTGTGGAACTGTGGGAAATGGGAATTAGAGATCTTGGAGACCTCAGCATCACAGAGGATTGGAACTCAGGACTTCAGGATCCTGGAATTTTAGTTCCTGGAGACTGAAGACCCTAGGGCTGGTGCAGGAACACTCCTTGGCATCCTTAGTGGAAGTGAGGGGACTGAGGTCCTGGGAAAGACCAAGGTTCAAGTGGCACGGCACCTCTGCCCACCTGTCCATGGGTCAGCCCTTGGTCTTGTGTCCCCTTGCTTCTCAGTTACCCTCCTGGCCTTTTTGCCCTTCTAGAGTCTGGGGGACAAAGTTGAGAAGCCTTGAGCAGTTGTCTCAGGTATCTGGTGACAAAATTCCTTCTCCAGCATTTCAGATATCTTTTTCTTCACTACCTTCCACAGCAGGCTATCCTAGCATTAGGAACACTTCCTTTATTTCCCAGGACTGTACATCTTTGTGCCTTAGGGTCATAGGCCTGACTGCCTACCCAGAAGTCTTCTTTGCATTGCTTCTGAAAGCTTGGCCATTTATCCTGGATCCTCCTCCTATCCACAGTGGGGAGGTCAGTGCACCTGTCATTTCTTCTTTGGCCACCCTTCCCCATACCTGAAACCCCATCCATTGCCTGGGGCCTTCAGTTCCTTACTGACTTTCTCTCTTGCAGTGATTCTGTCCTCCACCCTCCTCAGTCATTTGCTTCTGTGGCCACTCCCTTGTCCTTGTCATCATCAGTGTCCCACCTTCCCAAATGCAGCCTCATTTGTACCACTGTGTGAGCCACCCATTCTTTCAGCTCACTTACTCTGTTCCCACCCATCAGTCCTGCCTCACCAAGTCCTCTAATCCTGCCACTTCTCAGTACCTGCCAACTCCCATCCCTCTTTACCCAGGTCAGATTCACTCTCTCGCAAACTTTTTTTTGTCCTTAGTCCCTCTTCCTCCACCAGAATTCCCAGGCAGAATGTCACCACACCCACTCTGCTTGTGGCTAGGCCGCTGACCTCCAGTAAGCACCTTATTCCCTTTGTTTACCCATTTGCTCTCCCCTTTTTCTCCCTGCTTTCACCTGAGAAACTCCATCATTCCTTACCATAAACCTAGTGGACCAGCCCTAGCCCCTAGGCAGGTTTCTTCTAGGACACAGTCCTGAGCCCCTTGCTGCCTATGCTGGGTGGGCTCTTTGGCACTGATGTCCAGGGATGGGGGAGGAAGATACTCTTGTGTTCACCTTCGGTGTCAGGGACAAGGGGTGCACTTTAGGTTCCTTGCTACGGGGAACAGGACGTCACACATCCCTGCACACATGCATACCCCTCCCAGTCCCCACCTGTATAGCGCCACTGCTTTCCCCAGGCCTTACCTGCCTACAGCAAAGACAGTCAGTCCAATGGTGAGGTTCTGCCGTCTAGCCTCTTGCTGGGCTATGTCTGGGTCAAAGGTGCCATCCCAAATAATGGGAGTCTTCCAAGAGGTACAGGTCAGGACGTCAGGTCGGTCCCTGGCCAGAACAGGGATGGAGAGACAGCTCCATTCACCACCCACTCAGTGCATACTCACTACCACCTCCCTAGTGCTGGGCCTTAGGCACCCACAGGTGCATCAGACCAGTCCCTGCCTCTGAAAGCCCCTATCTCAGAAGCAAGTCAGAGATGTAGAGGACTAGGAAGCATATGACCCAGTGGGGAACTTGGGGTTGGTAGGTGCAGAGACTGTCTCTGTGGGGTAGGGAATGAGGGGAGGGCAGGGACACGGGGCAGAGCTCTGTAGGTTTGTGGAAGGAATGGTATAGCACCTTACCATGGTCGCAGGACTCCTGTGAAGTTGTCTCTCAGCAGGGCCATTGTGGCTGAAGGGCAGACACCCATGGGGATTAGGACTTCTAGCTGCCTGTGAAGTGGGGCCAGCAGTAAGGGGCACACTCAGGAGGGACAGCCCATAAGGACACTTGCCCAGGTTGAGCTAGCCACCCATTCCCTCTCTTGAGGAGACACTTGGAAAGATCCACCTTAACTCTTACCCTGTGGTCCCACCTCAGGTGCTGGGGCAAGGAGGCTGTACCTGAAAGCAGGGAACCAGTACAGGAGCAAGACTAAGAGGCCAAGTGCAGGTACAGTCAGCCGCCAGAAGACTCTCTTCCTCAGCCTGGGAGGAAAGGGAATTGCTAACTCGTTTATGTCTGTATACACACAAACACACATACATACATACATACGTAACATATATACAGGACAAATCATTTACATGCTGTTAGTGCTTCATTTTATTTGTTGTTTTAAAATAATGCATCCTGTTCATATGGTACAGAGATTTAAAGGGATGAAAGAGTATATACAGCAAAGTCTTTGCTGTTCCTCCACATGGAGGCAGCCAGTGTGTCCTCCAGAGTTCCATATAAATGGTAGCAAGTACACTTTTCTTCTTTCTTGGATCTCCCACAGGTGGCAGCACAATGGATATACCATTCTGCACCTGCATTTTTTGCTGTTAGATTATTCCATCTCAGTACTTAACCTCCTCACCCATTTGTCCAGCTGTCTAGTATGCTATGGGTTGGAGGTGGCGTGATTTCCCTAACCAGGGTTTGTCTGATGAGCACTGAGCTTGTCTTTGGACAGAAGTGCTGGAGGGCATGACTTTGGGCAGGTTTGGAGGACAGCAGCATTAGGGGCTGGGGTACATAGTCTAGGTGGGGGTAAGGCTGACCCTGGTCAGGCCAATGGGCCAGAAGAGGCTATAGGGGAGTTTGTGGCTTGGTGGCTGGGAGTGAAGAGACAGGTTGCTGGACTGGCTACGGTCAGAAATTTTGTGTCCATGGTGGCTGCAGTCCAGGCTGGGCCAGAGTTCCTCCCACAGGGTTCAGAGGCCCCATTCCTGGCTTAGCAAAGGTTGGCTATGGGATTTATCTGTAGTAGGTTGTCTTCCAACATGTTGCAGATCTCCTGGAGAGAAGTGAAGGAGTACAGACATTGGGGCCAGATCCCCATGTCTGAATCCCAGCTCTTCCACTTTTGAGCTGTCTGACCTTGGGCAAGGCCTGACCCTCTGCATGTCAGCTTTCTCATCTGTAAGATAGGTGATGAGAGTACTGTCTGCAGAGGGCAGTCATGGACTTTGAGTTAACACAGCGGTAGAGCCAGGCCTTTTACATTGTAATAGCTGGCAAACTTTAGCTGATGATGAAGATGATGATTTTTCTTCCTAACAGATCCTCATCATCCCCTGGCAACCTTCTAGCTCCACTCCCTGTCCTACAGGTCCTTCTGGCTCCCTCTGGTCTCTTTCAAGAAGGCTGCCTGCATCAGATCCTCCTGCCCCTGCCTTTCCTGTTTTTTCACTTCTTTGTTTCTCATAGGACATGTTCAGGAGCAGCTGTGAGAACTACCTTGCAGTTGTGTTTACATCTACCTGGACACAATTTCAGACATCTGCTTAGTTGGCTGTGCCAGAAACCTGCAACCACTGTCAGTCCTCAGCTTGGGTTGAGTTGGCATCCTTGGTCTCTGCCCACCTCCTATTCCTCCCCAAAGCCTCCACAGGGAGCCTGGCTGGCTCATCTATTACCAAGACCATTGCAGCAGAGCTTACCCTATTTCTAGTCAATCCCCAAGCACCCCAAGTCAGCTCAAAAGCTGTCCACTTCCCTTAACAGTGTTTATGTCATATCAGGTAAATCCTTAAAGAAAAAATGCGTTTAGTAGGCAAATATATGGAAAAACATTCATCCTTCCTAGTAACTAGAGACATACAAATTAGAACAAGATGGTAGGTTTTGCCTATAAAATCAGCACTTTAAAAAAATAATGAAAATAACCAAGCTGTTGACATACGGTGAGATAGGCTCACTAGTGAAAGTGTGAATTCTGAGGGTCCTTTGGGAAGCTGAAATTGAAAGCTTTTGATAGTCATCCCCTTTGATTCAGTAACTCCAGCTTCTGGAAATCTATTTGTAGGCAATGACCTTTGGTATGCAAAGTTAGTACATCAGGATATCCATCTGTTTCCGGTCAGTCATGCATTCAGACCAGTGCAGCATACGGCCACTGTACTAGGTCAAGGATTTAGAAGGGAGTGAGACAGACCCTGTCTTCAGGGTGTGGAATTGGAAGATGTGGGTGCAGTGGGAGAAGAGGGTGAGGAAGGGGCGCCGGGACAGACCAGAACAATGAGTGTTGTGAGTAGGACACACACTGGTGTTAAGGAGGTCAAGCTGTAGGGCAGCACCAGAGCCTTGGCATACTGGGAGGAGGTCAGGAAGATTCCTGGAGGAGGTGACCTCTAAGGTAGGACCTGAAGGATTAGAAGATGTGCAGGCAAAAGAGGCAGTGAGGGAGGGGGAAGGGCAGCTTGTAAGAAGGAAAGGCAAGCACAGGTGAGGAGGTGAGAGAAAGCTTGGCAGGCAGGTGGCACTGGAGGGGAGAAGGTAGAGTGCAGATGAGGGTTGTTGGGAGCTGAGGCTGTCGAGGTCAGTGAAAGCCCCCAGTCCATGGGCCATGGGGAGCCCAGGAGAGTTTCCTCCAAGGTGTGCACCGATTTTTATTTGGCGAATAAAAAGTACTGTGCTGAACTGTTGAGCCTGGACATGGTGGGCCGGGAGGGAAGGTGTGGCCGGAGGCAGGAAGGTAAGTTAGAAATCAGGGTGCTCCTGGGGCAGGAAGCAGTGTGTTGGTAGGAACAGTAGGAACATTAGGTGTTAGGCCATGAGGCACTGTAGAGGAGGAGGAATGGGCATGACTTGGCCATTGACTGGAAGGGTAGGGCTGGGAGGGGCAGGAAAGCAGAAGTTGTCTACTTGTCTGTTTGGGGGTAGGGGCTGGAGCCCGGAAGGCAGGCAGGCTTAGGAGAGAGTTCTGGGATTCACCAGAAGGGCACAAGGGACAGGAGCCCAGAGCCCTGGCACAGAGGGCTGAGGGGGAACAGGAGAGAGGCTGAGTGTTAAGTGTGTGAGAAGTACCATGGAGAGGTGAGAGTGTGTGTGTGAAGGTAACTCTCCCAAGAAGAAGACAGGTTGTATGGAGGAAAGAGATAAGGTGATAACTGGAAGGGGACAAGGGGCTGGAAGTGGACACCAGGGAGACCAGCCTGGTGACTGCTCCTTGGGAGACATCTACAGAGAGTGTTGGAAGTCCCAGAGACAGCAGTATCTGAGCCACTCAAGTGTAACTAGAAAAGGCCCCAGCGTCCAGCCAGAGGGACCTGCTGAGTAAACTAGTCACCAAGACTTCACACTCACATGCAAAAATGCTGACTCTGAAGAGAAAGGAAAAAAGCAGGGTAGAAAAGTGATGTACACCACGGTGAGAATTAGCAAGAATAAAAAACATGTGCCAGACAGTGAGAGACAGGAAAAACGAAACTGTGTGATAGGATTCTAGCAGGGATTTTCCTCCTTTATTTTTCTTTCCAGGTGTCTGTAATATATTCATATTGCTGTCTTAATGAAGGAAAAATACAGAAAAAATAATTTACAAGAAAAGTTATCCTGTGGTTTCCTGTTGACCGAAGGATCAATTCCACATCTCTTAGCACTGCCTAAGGAGCCTTCTCAGTCCCTTCCATCTTGAGTGCTCACTCACCCCAGCCCCCTTGCCTGCCCGTAGGCATGGGTACTCTACAGTGGACAGTCCAACCCTGTTCTTGTAGCATTGTTGACAAAGGAATATGAACAACCCCAGTGTTCACCGATAGTGGATTATGGATATCTATAGAGTGGAGGTCAACACGGCCACCACCAAGGATGGTGTAGGTGTAATGTGCACCAGTGTCCAGAAAAGGATGTGAATGGAGAAGGAATAACAGCTCCAGTAGAGACAGCTGTCGCATCTGTGAGGGAAAGGTCCTGTGCCTGTGTGTCCATGCTTTTACACTCTTAAGGCATGTATATCCAGGCCCTGTAAGTGTGTAATCAATCATGAGCCATCTGAGTAATTTAAAATTTTTTGTCAGCTACATTAACATGTTCCTGCCAACTTGAACTGCCAGTGGCACATGCGTGACTGTTTCACAGGCAGCTTGTAGAAATAGATCTAATTGCTTTTACTGGTCTTTTTACGAATAAACGTAAATCAGAGGCACCTGTCAGACATATGAATTATGGCCCCGTCATGAATGTGTTAAAAAAGTGAAAAGGAATAGGTGAGATTAATCTTTTATTTTCCAATACTGGGGATTGAACCCAGGGCCTTCACACCAAGCTATATCCCCAACCCTTTTTAAATTTTAATTTTGAGACAGGGTTTCACTAAATCACTAAATTGCACAAACTAGGCTCAAGCTTGGAATCCTCCTGCCTCAGCTGCTCAGAATGCTGGGATTATGGGTGTACCCCCGCCCCACTTAACAATAGTTTTCTTTAACCTAACAGCCACAGTGGCTCACACCTGTAGCACACCTGTCATCCCAGCCCTTCTGTCATGTTTCATCTTGTACAATGAGTACGTGTTTCTCTGTTAACTCACTGTGTACCTTCCGTTGTAGCAGTCATGCCACACTCCCAGCTCCCCACGTCCAGTCCTCTGGCAGAGCATGCTTGCTCTGCCACCCTCCCTGCTTCTGCTCTTGTCCCCTACAGTCCATCCATATGCCACACCCATCCCCTCTTCAAAGTCTGCTGATGACTTCTCACTGCTCTTAGAGTGGGATCCATGCTTGGTACTCTGCCCACTGCCCACTTCTCTGGTCACATCCCATCCTGCCACTCTTATCCTTGTCTGCTGGCTCTTCCAGCACTGCCCGTTACCTGGAGCTCAGTTCTCTGTACCTCTTCTTTCACCATTTGGCTTCTCTGCTGTTGACTCCAGCCCAGCCCTCAGGTATCATGTGATCGCTAGAGCTGTGTCCACCTTGGTGCCCCATAGATGCCTCAACTCAGTGCCTCTCATGCTGCAGCTTACACCTCCCCTCAAACCCTGTCTCATCTGTGGTCCATGTGACCCTTTCTCCTTCACCCATAGTGGCTTAGTCATCAGTTTCTATTGCTTCTACCTCCTTCCTAGTGCCTGAGGTACCCCTCCTGCCTACTCCCACTGCCGTTTGTGCCTTATTGTTTCTTATCTGGATTCTAGTAACAGCCTCTTAACCTCCCCTCTCGTCTCAGTTTTTCACCCTCCATCATGATGTTACTGAAGCTTGCCATGACTTTGAGTCTCCCCCAGTCTTTGTCCAGATCACTTTTTCCATCCTCTAATCATTCCTCATTCCCAACTCCCTCCTTTATGAATCCTTCTTTGAAGTCTCCCCACCACAGTGTCCCCAAAATGCTCCTCTGAACCTTTGCCAAACCCCTTGCTAGCCCTTGCCAAACTACGAGTTCACTGCCTGTCTGGGCTGTGAGTTTGTTTAATAAGACTTTGCACTCTTGGTGCCAAGTCCCAGAGCCTGCTTCATAACTGGTGGTGCTAATGATCATTTGTTCGGTAAATGAACGAAGCAGTGAATAGAATGTTTTGACTTCATTCTTTCCCAAACTCCCAAACTGTTACTCCTTTGCTTAAAATTCAATTTTCTCCAGGATTTGGACTCATTAATAATCCCGGACGCTTTCTGAGCTGTGCCCTCTGCCTGTCTTGTTGAAATCTGACCACAGACCCTTAGCAGGAGGAGCTGGAATTATCTCCACCTTGTGAGTGAGGAGACTGAGGTGTGGAAAGACTAAGTCACCTGCTCAGTGCCACAGGACTGGTAAATGGTGGGCTGAGCTTTGCGTTTAGGTCTGACTCTACAGTAGGGCCTCTAGTGTGACATTTGGGTGCTTATGGTGTGGCCACAGCCCAACGCTGGGTTCCTAGCTGCTCCTGTTTCTTGCTGGTGTTTCTCTTCCAACAAGCCTTCCCCTTCCTCACTTGGCCTGCAGCCCACTTCAAGTTCCTGGAGGGTAGGCAGTGGCTGTGGTTTTGCTTTCAGAAGCCAGTCTGGACTGGCAGTTAGCAGGACTGGCTGTGGTGCAGGGGTAGAAAAAAGCTATCAGCTTCTTTCTGCCCTTAGTGGCTGTACTTTCTTTGCCAGTGTCCCTCCACCCCCACTAGGGTAGGCAAAGCAGTGCTTTATCTTGGGCATTGGGGCTAAGCCAGGACAGCCAGGCAGAGCTGGCCCTGAGTGGCCCAGGTGAGCTCAGTCAGGTAAGGGAGGGTGCTGGTTCCCAGGCCAGACTGGTCTTCCAGCTCCTTCCACCTGTCCCACATCCAGTCCAGAACTGTTATGCATGGATGCACCTGCCCAGTCCACTCCTCCACATTCCTTGCTCCATTATTTTCAGAGTCCTGTCTGCCAGTTCTACCTGCAGATTGTTTTCAAGCCCTACCCATGCCCTGCTCCCTCTCTGTGCTTTCACAAAAGGGTACAGATCAGCTATTAGTCCTCAAGAAGCAGGTTCCTAGTCTTGGGCAGTCAGTCCTATGGGAACAGAGCTCAGTATGGGGGAGGGGGTGCATGCCCTGGGTCTTCACTCACCCAGCTGTTCACTGGCTACACAACCTACTAGGGTGTGGTGCACTGACCCCACCATCCTTTACATGAGCTACCTGAGTCACCTCTTCCCAGGACCTGTGGCTCAGCTGGTTCTCAGTGGTCTAGCTTTGGTGCTTTCCCCTTGACTGTTCTGGCCACCGACAAGACCCTTCTTGGGACAGCTGTCCTTCCCCTTCTCTCCATCCTCTCCCCCTGGCATTGCCCCCACTCACCTGAGTCCCTCCTTGAGGGCCATAGGGAGAAGCCAGTGGAACAGCCTGCTACAGACTTTCTCTGTTCAGAGCCAGGGAAAAAATGACCTGCTTCCAATGGTTGGTGACTGGAACGAAGCAGCTCTTTCCTGCCCTCTACCTCAGGAACCACACCCACAAAAGCAAGCAGAAGTAGACTGCCCAGTAAGGCACTTGCTGGGGGGTGGGGCCTACTGGAGGCAGATGACCCATCTGGGACCAATCAGCAGAAAGAGATGGATCTGAGTTGGCTCAAAGCTCTAAGCTTTGTATTAACTTCTCTTTCCTTTCCAGTGGTCTTTGAACTCTTCTTCAGTCTTGTTTCTGAAAGTGGCCAGGCTAGGGTATGTCACTCCTACCCAGGGAAACCCCTGTTCTACAAAGAGGCCCAGCTGGAACTGAAGAGCACTGGATGGACATCATGACCTTGGGCAATTCACTCCTCCTCAGTAAAGTGGGGAACATACACTAGGTCAGTGTGAGCTGGATTAAATCAGGGCTTTTTGTGAGACTCACCCTGGGCAAGTTTTTAAAAAATGCAAGTGGTGTCCCAGCAGCCAAGAAGTTAGTTTAGTAGATCATGATTAAGATTTTAAAAGCAGCAAGAAGGAATTATGGCAGTACATGAACTTTTGTGTGTACCCAAGGTTGGGAAATACTGTGAGTCATTATCAAGGGCGTAAGTTCTGTGTAAGGTTAAATAGAAGCACATCTGTATTTAAGAAAGTGCCCTTCAAATATGCAGCCAGTTGGGGCCTGTCACCTAAAGCAGAATAAGAATGTGCATTTACTGTGCAAGTCAGTCCCTTGTACTCACGATATCCTTTTAATAGTTTTGGTTTCCTCCCTCTCCATCATACACTTAGAAATAACACTTGGGGACAGGGGATTTAGCTCAGTGGTTCTGCCACCTACCTCCAAAGCGCAAAGACTTGGGTGGGGCCTATTTCTCATTTTCTCCCATATAAGAAGACTTGGGTCCAGAAAGTGATCCCATATTCCTTAGTGAGAGGGCGAGCACAGGAAGCCTCCCTTGCTTGGGGGTCCCCCCCCCCCCCGCTCACTCAGGCAAGCACCCCCAAGCATCCCTGGGCCCTCCAACTTCTCAGGGGTTCCTTGCCTCCAGGGATAGCGGGCTTTCCAGGCCTTGCTCTCACTGGGGATAGGTCAGCTAGCTTCTCCTCCTCCTGCTGATAGTTACATCTGAACAGGTTCAGAAAGGAGTTACCAAGATCTAGGTACTGGTCCTCAAAAATTATTATGCCTAATTTTTCTTTGGAGGTTCTTGTGCAATACAGGAGGAGCAAGGTATAGTAACCCCCATTCTTAGTTGCCTTAAGTAAAAAACTAGCCAAAGGAGGCAGGTGCCTCCTCTCTATCCTGTGAGGTAGGTACAAGAGAGATTTTGCTGCACACCAGAGGACAGGCTTGTCTTTAGCACACTGCCTGTCTCAGGTACACAGCCCACCCCAGCCACTGCTGGTGGCTCACATCTCATCCAGTCCAGCCAGCTGGATCCCACTCATCTGCACTTCCATGTCCATGCTGTGCCCTTGCCATACTGCATTGGTCTGAGATGCCCTTTCTTCTTTGTGCAAGGTTGAGTGTTACCTCCTCTGTACTAATCCTAAAAAATGCTTGGAAAATCCAGATGTAAAGCTATCCCAAGGGTTCTTCTGGACACTGGGCAGCTCCCCGCAGCGGCATCTGCTGGAGGGTGGCAGAATCTGGGTTCTGGCCCAGGTGTTCCTCAACATGTGTCCCACGTGGGGATGGTGGGGAGGTGCTCTGGACCTTCTCTAATGGACACTGTGAATTGGGGCTGGGATACTTCAAATGATCTGGCCCCGCCAATTGTGATGGACATGCTGTCCAGTTCAGGTGGCCCTCCCATGTCTTTACAGGTGAAAAGTAAGCCACTCAGATAAAAAAAACAGGCATTTCTATAGGAGAAAGGCACAGAAGAGGCAGATTTTACAGATTTATTTTTAAAAAACAAAAGGTTAAAAAAAAAGTCCTTCATTTCCAAACCTGCCTGGGGGTGTAGGTGGGGAATAGAACAAGCTGAGAACAGTGCCCACCCCTTCCTGGGAAGAGTCCGACTCTTCCCCCAGGAGCTGCTAGGACAGGGCAAGTCAGAGGCAGGCCCTCACCCTCCTGCCCTGCCTTCTCCTCAGGAACCGTTAACTGCTGCTAAGAAGTTTTACAAGCAAAGAAATGTGGAAATGGGAAGTCACAGGCTGTCTTCTTCACACATCCTGCCTCCAGCTATTCTCTCCTCTCAGTTCTTGGGGCCCCACCATGGGGCTCCGAGGGTAGGCAGATAGGCCGTCTAGGAGGCTCAGCCCAGCTTGGGCCCTGGGATACATGGCCCAGCCCACCGGCAGCTTCCTTAATGCTGTTTGTGAGACAGCAGGGCAGTCGGGGACATCACAGTGTGGGGAGGAGCTTCAGAGACCTCTTGACGTGTCTGGAGAGGAAATCTAATCCCCACGGAGGCTGCCCTTCTTTTCTATTCCCCATCCTCAGGCCAAGTGGAGTCTAGGACAAAGCACTAAGCGGCCATTTGTTACAAAACACCTGGTGATGCCACAGGGCAGCTCGTGGCCTGTCAGTCCAGGCTCCCACACAGTCACTCAGTCACACACACAGCGTTAAGGCGTCTATGCCAGCAGGCATGGCCAAATTGGGGCCAGCTTCTCTCTCCACCTGCAGAGGGTACAGGGGGAGAAGCCCCCTGTTGCTACCAAAACAGGCTGAGGGGGAGAAGCTGGCAACGGAAGGTTAACCAGGCCTGGAGAAGGAGGTGGGAAGAAGGAAGGCAAGGGCTTTCAAGGCCTCTACCCAGGCCTGCTGGCTGCCCTCGGAAGTAACCCAACTCAAGTTGGGGAGCCCTGACCATAAACCCCCTGGAAAATGGGGGACAGAGAGAGGGGAAGAGAGTGGGGCTAGAGTATTGGGACTTTGGAGGAAGCCAGTGCTATCAATATTTACAAGCATAAAGCCCCATCTTCTACGCCCCCGGCCTCTCTGCCCTCCCAAGAAATGAAAGGCCCCTGAGAGCCATTGAGGTACCCAGACCTCCTCACCAGCTGCGCCCCTAGAGAGGCCCTTCCCTCTGACTGGCCCCATCTCTGGGCCCCTTGGGAATGTCTATCTGGCTGTGCTCAGCTGGGAGCCCCGGGCCAGACCCCGCTGCCCCACCAGCCCTAGGAGTCCTTTAGCATGCTGATGCGTGCGTAGATCTTCAAGGCAGGCCCCAGCTTGATGTTCATGGCGCTCATCAGGTGGTCCTCCTTGAGCAGCAGCAGGGCTTGCCCATCAATCTCCTGGGCACGAAATTCCTCTGCGATCTCCTGGCAGCCTGGGAGTACCACCAAAGACAGCATCAGTTAAAGTGACGGCATTCATTTGTGGCAGCCAGCAATAATGAGGCAGCCTTTTCTCTGAGGTTTATCATTGAGGACGGTACTGCTATTCTTATCCTGCAGCTTCTGAGAGGCTAAGCTAAGTGACTTACTCAAGGAAGCCCTGATAGAGGCCTCCTTACTCATGCCCTCGTTCAGACCTTCACCTCCTCAAACTGCACTGACTCACGTGGCCAATAAGGTGGTATAGAAGTGACAGCAGGTGATTTCTGAGGCTAGATCATAAAGGGTACAGTGGCTTTCACCTTGTTCTTTTAGATTATTTTGGAGTAAGCTGACCATCCTGTCATGAGACCCCTTCTGGCAGCCCTCTGGAGAGGCCCACGTGGAGAGCAACTGAGGCCTCTTACCAAAAGCCAGCCTCGCTTGTCATTGAGGGAGCCACTTACAAGTGGGTCCACCAGCTCCAAACCTTTAGATGACTGTAGTCCTGGCTGACGTCACTGAGACCTTGTATGAATCCCTATGCCATAGGTGCTCATCTGAGGCACTGTAAATTCCTGTCCTATGGACTCTTGAGATAAGTGGTTACTGTTTAAAGCCACTAAACTTTAGAGTAATTTATATCACAACAAAAGATAACTAAAACAGATGTTGGTATATGGAAGAGGGGGTGCTGTCATTAAAAAACTAAATATGTGGGCATGGCCTTGGACCTGGCAGCGGGCTGCAGCTGGATGGATGTTGAGGACTGTCAGTGAACAACTAAGGTGCGTTGACACCATGAGCAAAAGCCTGACCGCCTCCGAGGAAGCTTCTGGGAAGCTTAAAGGAAATTAAGGAAACTGCTATTGAAGACTGAAAGAGATAGGAATTTCAATTTTATCTCATTAAATAGAAAAATCTAGCAATATTGTTGATAACATGCTAACTTAAATGTACACAAGGAACTGAGTGATCTAGCTGAGAAGGTTTTCTGGCAGAATATTGAAGGCATTGCCTAGCTTTTGTTGCTGCTCATAGTAAAAAAGGGAGGAAAAAGAGAAGGTAAAGGAAAAGCTACTTAACACGAGGGAGCCAATATTTGCTGGCTCTGGCTTCTCAGCTTCTCCAGATGACAAACGATGCTGGAATTATGAAATGGTGTCTAGGCCAAGAGCAAACCCAGGGAAAAGTCAATCCTTGGTTTTTATGTATGCCTTGACAGACTGCCTACATTTCCACCTGACTCCTCTCTCAGGCTACCCCAGGAGAGAGACAAGGCTGATTTCATTACCACTGCTGCATTTCACACAGGTCACTTTATAGAACTATAGCTGTGGAATATCACTTAAGAGTATACGTTCTACACTACAGTATAATCTCTTAGAGGCAGGAGCCTCATGGTTAGTTAATCTCTGCACCCTAGTTCCTGAGCCATTAACTGAACTACTTGAGCCTCCCTGGTAGAGGGAGGTGAGGTCTCTCTCCCTCTCATTCCTTGCTATTCCAGGCAGGCATGGAATTTCCAAGGGCCTTACCTGGCAGAGAGCGGATGAATTCATAGACATCTTCTACGTTCCACTTGGTGGGCTCACTTGGTAGGAAGTGGTGTCCCATGCCTACCAGATCCCGCATGTGCATGTCAGGGAGCTCCAGGTCCCGCTGACCTTGTCGCCGGCGGGAGGTGGAAGAGCTGGCTGAGATGGGTGACAAGGGTTCTTCATAGCTTGAGTTATCTGAGCAACGGCTGGAGTCTTCCTGACTGTGCGTCAGCTGCAATGCAGCAGTAACTGAAAGGGGTACAGTGCCTGTTGGCTGGGGGCAGAGAGAAACAGCTTTTTTCAGCATGGGGGAACAAACCATTTCTAGCAGCAGCAATGATTAAAAGTAGGTGTTTCTCTCTTTGCTGCTTGGTACACTACTATATCTTGGAAGTTCCTAGATCAAATAGCATCTTCCGTGCTGTCTCCTTTCTGGCCCTAAACTGTCAGCCCTTTCCAGAACTATTGCATGTACCACACTGGACTACAGTACAATGATCTGATTTTATGCTTTCTTTTAGAGGTGATATTTGAAATAGAAAAATCTAGCAATATTGTTGATAACATGCTAACTTAAATGTACACAAGGAACTGAGTGATCTAGCTGAGATTTTCTGGCAGAATATTGAAGGCACTGCCTAGCTTTTGTTGCTGCTCATAGTAAAAAAGGGAGGAAAAAGAGAAGGTAAAGGAAAAGCTACTTAACACGAGGGAGCCAATATTTGCTGGCTCTGGCTTCTCAGCTTCTCCAGATGACAAACGATGCTGGAATTATGAAATGGTGTCTAGGCCAAGAGCAAACCCAGGGAAAAGTCAATCCTTGGTTTTTATGTATGGGCTCTATGTGAAATTGTGAGGCCCTGTCTCAAAATAAAGTTTAAAAAATAGGGCTGAGGGTGTAGCTCAGAGGTAGAATACTTGTCCAGCACACATGCATCCTTGGGTTCAATCCGTAGTACCAGAAACAATACAAAAATAAACTAAACTAGGCTATGATTTCCTTTAATTATGTTAAAGACTATGTTCTTGGAACTTTAGTGCCTAATAGAGTTGCTGGCATAGAACTGGTGCTAAAAAATATTGGGCACATGTAGGAACAAAGGCAAGGCTCTGCCAGCCTCTCACCTGCTTCTTGGTATCCTTGCTAAGTGTTGGCAGACTGGCCTTGCTAGCCCGGCGGCGGTTGTGGGTTGTGGCCCCTGACTTCTGCAGCTTGCTCCGGTCTGAGTGGAAAAGTCCCACTCGCTTGGTGCACCCCACATTATACCTGTCAAGATACACAGGTAAAATTAGCAGTTGGAGGGCTCCTAAGCCCTAGGCAGAAGAAAAGCAGCCAATTTGTCTGGCAAAATCTGAGTCCATCTATTGGTTCAAATCCTGACTCCTGTATCATTGACTGCTGGCTGTGCAACTTTGGGCAACCACTTAAGCTCTGGGCCTTACCGAGAGTTGCGGAGACACCACTTGACTTCTGAAAAAGGTCTCACAATGACCTGAAATAATGTTGATGACCTGTTTTAACACAAAAACTTGGAGGATGGCTGACACACTCTAAATACTACCTGGTCAGTACTGTCAGCTGTCTTGCTAAAGAATGGACAGGCAAAGCTTGACAAAGGGCCTCTGGCTGCCTGCAACATACAGCCTGATGACAGTGAGGCTGAGGACAATGACTGCCTGGGCATACAGGGAACTGTTGCCTGGACCTAGAAATTTCTTCTCTTTTGGGAGTTCAGGGCTTCAAGATCAGCCACTTCTTCCACTTGGTAAAAAGACCACATAGTGTGGAGTTCCTTGTGACACCCAATGGGTCAATGACTGCTTGGGTTGACTAAGGTGGGGGTGCGGGGCAGAAGACTGCTAACTCCGTGGAGCTGGAACATCTCTTTTTCGGTACTGGGGATTGAACTTGGGTCCTTGCTCTTTCGAGGCAGGCGAAGATGGGATTTTTGCCAACTTGAGCAGAGATGGGCCTTATAGGGAAAACGAAGCTCCCTGGGGGAAATCAGGTAAAAGTTAATAATTCAGCCAAATAGTCACCATGCCTTGCTAACCTGAAACAAACATCTCTGCTCAGCAGAATGTTATACCTTTGTTGTTCCTAAATAAATCTGGGAGTCTGCATCAGTTCAGGACTTTATTTTGGTGGAGTCCCCTGATCCTCCACAAAGATACTCTCTGTCTCCTATGTTTTCATTCATCTATCAGGGTTTGCTGGCCCAAATCTGGCAACATAGGACTTTAGAATCAGATGTTTCTAAATCCCCAGGTCCTATGACTTATTAGCTGTGTCATCTTAGGCACAATTACTCCTTTATGTCTTAGAGTTCCAACCACATAAAGGGGACAATAACAACCACCTTGTAGGGTTATTGTGAAATGAGACAATGCACATTAATTGACATCCAGCACATAGCAGGTTCTCAATAAATGACAGTGATTTTTATTTTGATCACCAGCCTTCTAAGGTGGGTGGAAGCTCACCCGGAGAACACTGTAACTAGTGCTGCAGTTCTAGGCAAAGCTTCTGTTGGAGGGCTTACTTTAAGGAGGTGGCAGTTGCCAAGAGGAGGCAAGGAAAATGGGTGCCAGTGGAACCCAGTAGGCCAGCCCAGCTAATGGGCAGCTTCCTTTCCTCAGACTCTGTGTTCTCTCTGATCCATTCCTAGGGGTTCTGGTTTCACAGACCCAGTACCCTAGGGATGCTAAACTGTATCCAGGCAGTTCAAGGAAAGAGGATGCTGGATAAGCCACACCTACAATTTTCTGGGGGTAGATGATTACTGGAAGGAGAAAGGACGTAAAACTAGGATTCTAAGGTGCAATCTGGAGGCAAGGAAAGGTTAGACATGGCAGCAAGCTGAAGCCACTCACCTCTTTGCACAAGCCATGGAACAGAAGCGCTTGGACCGCTTGAACTTGTAGGCAAAGTCCACCCGGCCACAAAGCTCACACTTGAGTTTGAGGGGAGTACCCTCCTCTTTGGATTCTGAAAAGTATGGAAATGGGTAAGTGTAGAGAAGGATAAATTCCTGTAGGACTTCGAACAGCCCCACTACAAGGTTTCCTGCTCTATCCTGCCTCTTCATGTTCCTACGGATGTGACATGCAGCTTGGAAAATGCCAAAACATTTTCACCACCTTTTTTTTTTGGTACCAGGGATCGAACTTGGGACCTTGCACTTGCAAGGCAGGTAGCGGATCCACTAAGCTAAATCCCCAGCCCATTTTCACCACTTTTGAAAAGGCTCTGTCTCTCCACTGGGAAGTTCCTAAAGGCGTCTTTTTGATAACCCTTGTAAATGTGATACTTTTTTTTTTTTTTGGTACCGGGGATTGAACTCATGACCTTGCACTTCCAAGGCAGGCAGTGGAATGACTGAGCTAAATCCCCGGCCCAAAGTGATACTTTTTCTCAGGTCCCATAAATCTGAGGCACAACATAGGCAGGACAGAACTAGCAGCCTTCATAACCATGGAAGAAAGGAGGAAGCTCACAGGAAATACTCTGGGTACAGTCATGTCATGACTGATTTTCTGGGATTATCCCACCTTACTCTGATCCATCTTGCTACTGGAAGCCTGGGTCAGAGAACCCAGGAGCTTTACACTCATGGACCCTGGACAGCTCCCAGGAAGTTAGTGGTTCACGTGCAAAGTATGATCCTTGCCTGGCCACTGCTATGCCTCAGAGTTGGCCCACTCTGAATGGAGCCTCCTGAGGCAGTAAAAGAAAGACATGCTGGCCTGGTGCAGCCCTGTATTCATTTCTAGAATGTCCTAATGATTCCCAAAGGAAGTACAACTTTTGAAATCATGTGATTGGCTGGAGAAGCAGGGGATAAATGGTTCTCCATTTCTCCTGTCCCTGTTCTCTAGGGACAGAGGAGGTATTGGGGGAAATGCTCAGTAGATGGAAGTGTTTGTCAGTCCCTGCTCGAGTTCTTCCACAGATGGAGAAAGGGAAGGCATGAGGCCTGCTGTCCTGCCAACTGGAAGGCCTTCAGACAGGTCTGAGGCACTTACCTTGCAGGTAGGGCTCCTCCATCTCCGAGTCAGTGGTGGTGGTATGGTCCTGCTGTGGAAGTTTCTCAGGCAAGAATCCCTGTGCATACTTCTTCTTGAGATTCCCCACCAGCAGGGATGAGCGTCCCACCTACAGGACAGGTAACATGGAGGCCACAAAGATTAGGTGGAATGGCTCCCCTGCCATGCAGCCTCATCACAGTTACACAAATACAAAGTATCCAGGCAGATGCCAGCCCTCCTCAACACATCCCCCACCCCATGTCACCATTTGAGGCACCCTGCTCAATGCCCTATCTAGCTCATGAGGCAAGGAGCAATGGGCACCGAAGTACAGGAATGCCTTCGGTCTGTGTCCAGCAGATGGCTTGGGAGGCAGTGGATGGCTTGGGAGAACCTATTTTTCTAGGTGTCTCCAGGCAGAAACAAAGGCAGAGGTGAAGTTTCCCAAAATGCCAGATTAAGTGCCAGGCCCTGGGGCAGGGCTGAGTCTGTGTGTGAGTATACTTATGAGAGACTCAGCACCCTTTTCTGGATTTCTTACTGTTCTTCTCCTTACCAGTGCCCCACTGAAGCCAGAGGTACAGGCAGGTGCATGGGAGAGCTAGAAAAACCAAACCTGGGGCACAGAGCAAATGCTCTGTGGTTGTCAGGATCCCAAATTTGCTTATTCACCTTTCTCATCCTCCCTTTGTGGCCTTTGTTCAGGCAGCCTAGGGGCCATATCACTTGGTGTCTGACTCTAGGGCAGTGCTGACATGCTAGTCATTCTGAATCTACCCTGTGAGACCAGCTGGTTCCTGGAGTTACTCCAGAAGGCAAGGGGAGGACTTGGTCTAGTGAGAGAAGGGATGCAGCAGGGCTAGGGCTATTTATAGGTAGGTATCCCTGCTGGATTTGTAGCTGGGCTTGGATACCCTCCAGAGGGAAAGAGGACAAGAATCTATTTGTTTTTGGCATTTTTGAAGGGCCAGTCACCCATCTCAGTTAATCAAGCCCAGTCTTCCACTGGCTGATCAAACCACCTATGGATCCAAACAATGAGCACAAAGCAGATGGCATCCTGAAGAGATGGGGTCTCCAACAGCCAGATAATGCCCATCAGAAGACAGACTAGTGTGCACCTGGCCATGGGCTCTGCACACTGCAGAGCAGCACTCACCGCCCCCACAATCAGCTCTGGGGGCTTTGCACTCATAAACCATCTTCATGATTCTTTTATATTTCCCTTCAGTCTTAGGCTCTCATTGAAGACTTCAGATTGTATGTTTTCTGAGGACCTCTCAATTTCATTCATTTCCTTTTCAAGGCTCTGCCCCCAGAAAACAAATCTGAGGCTGTGATCCCACTCCCCCACTTTCATTTCCCATACATCTTGAAAACCCTTACTAATATGCAGGTTCCTTTTGTTCTCTGACTGGCCAAAGTTTTGCCATTGAGAGTTTTTAGCATTCAAAGCTTGATGAGCTCTAATTTCCCCGAATCATTATCTCTCACTGAATACCCAACAGTGAACTCTCTTCTAACCAAAGGATCACAGGCAAGGATACATTAAACCTGTGCACAGAAACTCCTAATAAGGGTTCTTGCCAGTTATTCCTGATAACTGAGTGCTTCTAAACCTTGGAGAGAGAATCCTAGGAAAAAAGTGCTTCTGACATTTTTTTGCGGGGAGGGGATAGCAAGGAAAGAACAAACTGTCCACATTTTCAGAAACTGTACACGGAAATGCAAAAATACTCTAATACACATCCAAAATATACTTCAAAATAAAAAAAAAACAAAACAAAAAAAGGGGAAAAGAAGTAGTCCGTACCGGGAAAGGCTCCGCCCCCTCCTGGATCACAAACCCTTCGATAACATGCGTCAGGATTTGGGGTTTCACAATGGCCTGTGGTGGTTTATTCTCACCATTCTGGGGGGCAGTGCCGGCGATGCTGGAGGCAGAATTTCCGTTCCCTGAGGTCATGCCGGGGCTGCTGAGGTTGGTCAGTGCATGAACAATGCCCTGCCCTGTCTCTGCAAGGGAGAGTAAGAAAACAAAGTAGTGGAAATCAGAATAGAGGCTGGGCCTGGAGAAGGGGTATCAAGGACTCAAAGTGCACCTGGCTTTTGCTATGCCCCCAAATGACAGTGCTAACCAAGTAGTCCCCTCCCTCACTGACCTGTTTAAAAAGTGTACAGTTTCAGTGGAGACACCACCAAATGTGAGTGTAATCAGTTCTGCAATAACACACCTAATCAGCTAGCAGTGTTTCTTAATTTCCCAACATTGCTAAGAACAGTTAACCGGGTTAAATAGGTAAGAATTCTATCTTTGAAGAGATAAGAACTTGGCCAATACTGATTTGGACAAAGTAACATTCAGCTTGATGGAGAAAATTAGTATTCAAGGTGACATCTAAAAAAGGATGCTAAACATATGTATAGGGCATTAGGGTGTGATGGAGTTTGGCAGACAGAGGTTAAAAGAACCTTCAATGAGTTTCCTTGGAAGTGAAATATCAAAGCACTGAACCCAAGAAATTGATGCCAAGGGAAGTGATGTCTGGTTAAACTATCAGTAGACATTATCATGTGAGTCTGGACTATCCGGAGACTGACTATTGGGGATCACTGCACTAGACGTGCATATATTCTTTTCTACCATGGAAGTTGCTGAGCGGAGCCAGAATTTTCTATGCTGCTTCTGTGTTCTCAGCTAGCCTAATGTGCATGTTCATAATTTCATATCCCCCTAATTAGCAAATCAGAGACCCTCCAACTCTCTGTGAACAACCTTTCCTAACCCCTCCATGGGGTTGCTAGCCTTCCTATCAAAGGAGTGCTCCAAAAAGTGTGACGGTGCCTTACACACTCCACCACAGCAGACCCCCCCTTCTCCTTTACTTCCAACAGCATCTCTCCAGAGCTGCCTCACTGTCTTTGAGGTCCAAGGCTCCACTGCCTCCTTTTTGTAACTCTCCCCTCAGACCACTTCCCAGGGCTATTCTCTACCACCACCAACTGCCCAAGGAGCTGAGTTGCCTTTAACCTGTGACTTTCTAAAAAAGAAAAAAGGAAAATCCATTTCATTATAACAAGCCTGTTAATATTAAGCACAGCCCACTCGTACATGATATTTAATTTGAAATTTTCAGTACATTTGTTACTTTAGTAATTTTTGCACAAAATTTTATATGAACATATTTTTATTTCTTTTTTTGGATTTAAAAAAATCCAGTACCAGGGATCAAATTTAGGACCTTGCACTTGTGAGGCAGGCGCAGTGCCACTGAGCTAAATTCCCAGCCCTAGTTTTGGATTTTTTTGAGACACAATCTTGCTGTGTACTCCAGGTTGGCCTCCAAATCAAGGCAATCCTCCTGGCTTAGCCTCCCGAGTGCTGGGATTATAGGCATGCACCACCACGGCTGGCTGAAGATACTCTTATTTCATGTTAAGGATCTAAACTATCACCATAGAAAAGCAATTCAGGGGCTGGAGATTTAGCTCAGTGGTCCCACCACCTGCTTTGCAGGCACAAGGACCTGAGTTTGATCCCCGGTACCAAAAAAAAAAAAAAAAAAAAAGGAACAGGAATTCATAGTGTTAGATTATTCAGTGTGAGAAAATCAAAACAGACACAATGTAGAACAGGTTTATAACTGGGTCTCAATAGTTCTTTATCTTCTCAAAGTTTTTTCTTACTAGTAGTAATCCTGAGATTCAATAAACCTTATTTTTGAATGAAAAAGCATTATGACACATGTCATTAGTACTCATTCCTCCATAATTTAACTATATGATCCATTTCAGAGCCGAGCAGGAGTCATTCAGGAGATGTGAATGATATGCATTTTAAAAAATTTTTGTTTGACCCAAACTCACATCAGCAAGTTACAAAAATTCTCTTAAGTGTCTATATTCATTTGAAAATAATTAATAGCTTTGGCTTTTCAGTAGAGATGAAAAAAATCCCCATTTTTAGAATTAGTGTTTCTAAACTGTAAAGGTATTTGGGAAGTGAAAAAAACTTTCCTTTACAATCTGTGAATAGCTAGGAGGACTGAGTTAATGCCATAATCAAATAAGTTTTTGCTTTTAAATTTTATATATTTAAGCCTTCCCTATGCTGAGTGTTATCACTATGTATGCCTAAAATGTATTAATAAATGTTTTGCTATAAAAAATACGTAAGCCTATATCTTTTTCTTTTTTTTTTGGTACCAGGGATTGAACTCAGGTCCTTGTGCTTGCGCAGCAGGCAGCGAAACCACTGAGCTAAATCCCCGGCCCTAGCCTATATCTTTATAATTTCCCTCTTTGCTTTCTAATATTTTAAATGTGCAAAGAAACAATGCATACTTTATTTAAAACAGTTAAATGTTAAAACACAAAAGCTTTACATAAAAGCTAAAATTGTATTTTTAGGTTATATCTATTTCCTCCTAATTAGAGCCTAGTAAAACACTCCCTGAAAGATGCAATGAACTGTAGATCACAGAATCACAAGATCAGAAAGTTGGCTTCAATCTCTTACCAATGCCTGAACATTCTCTGTGATACCCCGGCCCATATGATTTTCTAGCATTTGTTTGAATGGCTCTAATGACAAAGGAACGCACTATCCCTTAAGCAGTATGTTAAACTACTTTGGGCAGCACAGTTAAAAAATCTTCCTTGTAAGGAGCCCAAAATCTTTCTTCCAGTTAATTTCTGCCTTATTAATCTTGGCTTCGTTTCTCAAGATGAGACTGAGGCCACTCACCATATACTGATCAAAATACACAGACCTAGATCTGGCTTTGAGATTGGTCTCTGTCACTGAGTGAATTACACCAAGTCACGGTCCTTCTCTGTGTGTCTCACCAGCTATAAAATAAGGATGCTAATACCTACCTGTGTTGATGTGTGCAGGGCTATCTTCCAGGAGATGTGAAAGAAATACTCCTGGAGTCATGAAGGGTGCCACTCATGACCCCAGTGTGTCTTCTCTCCTCCAGGCCAACCCCCTCTGCTCTTTCAACTAACTATTCCTTATGTAACAAAGGTGCAAATCCACCAGCATCCTAGGTTTTCTTTGCCTGTATCTTTCAATGTCAGGTGCCCAGTCAATTTTGAACATAATCAAGTGTAATCATCTAAGAGATCTGATTGGTAAAACTTTTAACAGTCACAGTTCCAACTGAGAGCACAGGTAGAGGGAAGTGGCTCCCTTCTTTCAGTTTATAATCCTTCTGAAATTACTAATGGCATAAAATATAATTAATCCACTCTCCTTTGAATTCTAAGATTGCTCTCATCTCCTGCCTTTCACTGATACTCATCACCAAACAGCTCCTAATACTGTGTTCCCTTTTATGGGATCTATCCTCCTTGTCTGTAAGCTCCCTGTCCCATACCCCTGATCTGTGTCTACTGTACCCTGGGGGTTAAGTCTTGAAGTCACATGCTTTTTTCATGATACATTCACCAGCTCAGAGGCTTCAGAGCCAAGGCTATCTCTGGAAAGCAGACTTTGGAATCTGAGTTAAAAAAAAAAAAATCTTAGAGGACAAATTAATAAAACTTTCCCCCTGAACATTTAAGTCTCACTCTTCACAGGAAAGACAGAATCTAAGGGACAGAAAGGAGGGTATTCTTTGAATGACAAAAGTGCACAGCTGTTTTGCTTTGCAGTTATTTTGTAGGCCAACAGCTTATCATCTGCATTAGTAACAAAGGAGTTTGGGGCTATTTTTGTAATGGCCAAATGCAATCTCACTCCCTGCCAAGCTCAGAACACTGAGATTAATTTAATCTACTTCTTGCTCTGTCCCAGACTGCTTTTCAGCCTGGCTAGGGGAAAGCAGCTTAACAGTGAAACCTGCAGAAACTTGCCCTGCTGGCCTACAGGCCAGATAAAAGAAATAGAAATACACTATCATTGGAATGTGGTTCAAGTGCTCAATTCTCTTGATTAGTCCCAAGGTTGAAAATGCTGTTGGGGTATTCCCACAGATATCAATTGCCTTTTTACAGCCAGACACCTGAAGTGGAGGCAGGATACAGAGTTGGAGGGACTGGAAGGGGAGGGTGGGTAGAGGGAGAAGTTAAGCTGAGCTCTAGTGGGAAGCAGGGAGGTAGAAACTTGCCTTGAGCTGAAGTTGACCACAGAGGACCAAGTATTGTGCTGTCAAGTGTCGCAGAATGTAAGTCTCATTCTGGTCTCATTCACAGTTTTGGCACAAACAGCTCTTAAGCGGGATCAAATTAGGAAGGACCACCCGATGTGAAATTACCTGCTTTAGGGCTGGTTACCTCTACTAAGCAGAGCAAGGGGCTGTAACTCAGTCACCCCTATAACTCCAAGGGATAATCCAATGCCCAAGATAGGGTAGATGCCTCATGTCTTTAAATTGGAATGTATGGAATCCAATCTCTGTCTTCATTGTCAGCATAGACTATAGATGTCCCTAAACAAGCAATGTGGTACCAGCTGAGATTTGCTGATTGCTTTCTGAGACTCATGGTTGGAAAGGTTAGGCTGGTGGCTGCCTACAGGCATGGTATTCCTGGGTACCTATCTATAATGAATAGCTATTCTTTGGCCTACTTCTTTCTGACACAGTGCGGAGAGATACACAGCAGAGGGGAGATACAACATTAAGTCTACCCCTGAGGGTGGAGCTGAGGCCCACAACTCTGGGTTCCCTGTCCCATTGTGAAACATTTATAGCAGATCTAGAAACCTGGCAGGGGGATAACCTCTAGAGGCAGAAGTAGGGAGGGCCTAGAAAAATAACCTTGCCCTCAGGACCAGCATCCAGAGAGGCTGAATTCTCTAGCTGGCTGAAGACAGAGGTCAAGCTGGTTGGTCCCAGCCATGCAAAATCTGGCCACTTACAAGCAAGTTCTGATGCTCTTTATATGGACAGATAAGGAAAAAAAAAAACCCCACCTGTTATGCTGTAACACAGTTTTGTACTAACATTTGCAAGGGGCAGTACGGATGGTCTAGCACTCAGTGTTTGCCCTCAGTTTCATAGGCTGGGAGACCTGATTGTGAAGGAAACAGAACCAGTGGAGCTTCTCCTTCTACCTCTGCAACCTGTTCATCAGCCAATTTCTACTTTCTCTAGATATGAAAAGGAAATATTTTAATTTAAAAGACTTCCAACTGTCCCTGCTTGGCTTCAGCAGGATTGAAACAGAACTAATGAAGTTAAAGAATTTAAGGGAGCACAGTAGGTGATAGCGGGGATTATTTTCTTATGGAAAATTCTGTTCAACAAATGGCAAAACAAGGCTGCCTATCAAAAACAGAGCACTTGGTGCAGGCTCAAGCACCAGTGATGCTCACTGTGCCTGAGGTTAGTACTGCCAGGAAGTGACAAGGTGGCTAGAAGGTGACAGGAGGGTTCCTAAGAACAGCCTACTCCAGAGAGCCCCAGTGGAGCACCTGTTGACAGAGGTTATGGACCTTATTCAGTACTGGCAGCAGCAGATCAGACTACCCAGTCCCAGCAGCAGGCTGGCCTGCCACACAGTATGCTCAGGGCAGAGTACCCAGGCCTATAGAAAGATCTAGGGCCACCCTTACAATCTCTGATCATATTTGGGCCCCCAAAGAAATTAGAGGTACTCTCAAAGGGCAGGAGTATTATTTCAAGAGCACCAATTTGTAGACACCCCTCCCACCCCAGGACAAGGAAGGAAAGGGAGGGAGGGGCAGGGTGGAGGCAATTAAAGAGATTCATTTGGCTAACAACCTCCTTTAAAATGCAAGTGCCCTAAGGTCACACCTTACCCAGAATCACTTCACTCAGATAAGCACAAGGCTTTCTGCCCTGCTTAGGGACAGAGGTGTGGTTGGAGGGGAGGGGATGGGAGGGGGGAGTGACTGTCTTGAATGACAGGACATTAGATCACACAGGATCTGAGTGAAGGGCCCTGAGTCAAAAGTCTTAATTTTCTAGATGAAGCAACTTGGCCTCAAGGATGAGCTGATTTATCTAATGTCACAAAGGTAGCTAGAGGCAGCACTCAGAGCTTTAGATTTCCCTGTGTGGGCTGCTCAAGTAGAGCAGTGGAGAAGGGCTGTGGTTAGATTTGCCATGGATCACATGAGGGCACTTGAGAAAAGTTGTCAGGGAATGTAAACTGCCTTCTGAGACATTCTGAAGCAGAGGCCAGGTATCTTACGTGGTCTGGAGCATTCAGGTTGAGAACAGAGGGATAATGCAGGTGAGCGATTCCTAGAATGGGATGCCTGGACTAATAGAAAAAGGATCCCTGAACATGGTTAATCAGAACCCAAAAACTAGATTCAATATTTCAAGACAGCTAAAAAATATCGGCACAGGTAACTTCAACAGACATAGACATGCTATGATTTAATACCATGTTTCCCACACTTAAAAGCTATCAGTTAAGATGGCTTATTTCCTTCTCAAGGTTTTACTTTAAATTTACATAATCATTACACATACATCTCCTCTGTTGATTGTATGCATTGTAGGTGTGCATTCTGGAAGCAAGGTGAGTGAATGCCATTTGAAAGACAGCACCTTCTAGTACATACACCAAAGAACCTCACAGTGGTAGGAAAACTGTAGGTCCATTCCCACCCTAGTGTCCTCTGAGTACCAGAAGCAGGAGGGACCAGAAGAACCAGTGCAAAATGTTTATTAAGTTCTGCTAAGGACAAACCTGTCAGACATGCAAAACCTCCTGGCTTGGAGTATACCCAGGCTATGGCAGTTGCCCCAGAGTACCTTCCTCTGCTTGCCAACAAGAGCAGCTTGTTTTGAAGAACTCCTCCAGAGAGAAGGGAAGGAACACAGTGACAGGAGGACTCTTGGGGCACTTTGCCCAGAATAGTGGTGAACTTCTCAGTCATGAAGCAGGACCCCACCCCCATGTCACACCTGGGTTCACTACAGGGGAGGGAGTTGGTCAGCCGAATGGAGGAGGAAGTGAGTCCTCATTGTAATTGCAGAATAACCTGGTTGAATCTCGGTTAGCAGGACTGAAGAGCAGACATGCTTCTTGCAACTGAAGCATTTGGGCTGAGCACTTCTTGCTAAGGATTATTGGGGAGGCTGGCTCCTCCCTTGCTGGCAGCCATTACCATACAGCTGACTTTCATGCTCTCAGGACAAGGCAGAAAACGCCCTTCTGACTCACCCACAATCCTCAGCTAAAGTGTACATAAGCTGAACTGTAAACAGCAGAATGTCTTCCAAGCTGCCACCCCAGCTAGGAGGGAAGGAATCAATGGAGCGAACAGTGTGGCCCTCCCCCATGCAGTACAGGAGCAATGCGGGGACTTCCAAGTGGCTGCTTGAACTGCCTCCCAGGCAGGCCACAGCCCAGCACCCCAAAGGGGCTCGGGTCAAATGCAGCAGCAGTTCCTGTGGGAGCATAGAGTGAGGTCCAACAGGCTGCTGCACCAAGAATGAGCTAGCTCTGGCTGGGGGGTCAAGGGGGTCTTCAGAGTTCTGCTTCAGAGTTCACTGCCCTGGCAATGAAGGCCAGTCCACCTTAAGATGGTATCTAATGCTGGCCCCATGGGCTCCCAGTGGTTTCATATCACAGTTCCCTGGCATAGGTGACAGTTTCACAGGCAACAAGTCTGAGAGGGACCAGGGGAGAGGCTCTACAGAGACTCAAAGGTCACAGGAGATGAAAAAAAGAATGGCAGGGTGGGAAAAACATTGGCTCTGGGGTCAGGCCTGGGCTCATTCTGCCTCCCCTGCAATGATCTGTGTGGCTTCAAGTGCTCAGTATCTGCCAGGTCTCAGGTACTCCACACTGTCTATATCTTGCAAGGTTATAGTAAGTAATAATTTATGTGACACACCTGGCACTGAAGACATGGTGAAGTTATGCTATATTATATGGGAGTTAAGAATCTGGGATCAGAAAGACCCTAGGCTTCAATTCTAGTTTGGTAATGCCAGTAGGTTACTGTAGGCCTTGGTTTCCTAGTCTGTGACTTGGGTTGCTTTTGTCTGTTTTACCTGTGTGAGAATTCAGTAAGATAATGGAGCACAACACAGTGGAACAGGCCCAAGCTGGCCACAGGAGTGGCAAGGTCACTGAGAAGATTAGCAAGCAATCCTAAGCTCCCTGTCACCGGGTCCAGACTTTTCCAGCCCCAGAACAGAGCTGTTTTTCCCATAGCCCAATCTGAGGCATTGCTCATGTTCCCCAATGCCTTGGTCTACCTCAGAGGATCCTGTCCTGTCACTTCAACCGAGTAGAAATGCTTCTGCCCTTCAATGCAAACTGAATCTCAATTCACTATCAATGGCTACTAATCCAAAGTACAAGAACACAAACACCAAATTCCCTTTTTAGATAAATCTTTCATAAAGACTCTCAGACTTATCAAGGAAACATTGCAGAACCCCAGAAAACAAAAGGGCTTAACTTCAAGATAACCACTTTACCTAGGAAATAGTAAACTGTATAATAGTATAAAATAGTAGAACTTTTAGTGTCAGGAGGTGATTTAGCTTGTGAAATGAAATCAGTTTAAAAGGCTAAACTCACGGAAGAGGGATTTTTGCCAGTTTATGAAAGAAATCTGGAAATGTTTCGTAAATGCCTCAATTATTCAATGGCTAATGACAAGGAAAGGTAACCATATTCCCCAATCTAACTTTTACTTTTGGTTACCAATGTTAGGATCACTAATTTTAGAGAAATGGTAGGGGGTGGGATGGAGGGAGGCAGTGCCAAATCTGTTGTGTTGCCTACATAACTTTAGGTCCAGAAGATACTTATCAATCCTTCTGCTAGTTTCTTCTCCTGGAAAACATTACCCCTTTTCTTCTTGCACCCTTGTCTAAGCCTTCAATACCCTATTTGCCACCAGTCAACTGAAAGAACACATAATACTGATTACTGGAGGCTTGGAAATGTGGATTTAAATAAAAACTTTTTTTTTTTTTTGCTTCACATTTATTTTAAAGTGTCATGTGCTTTGGTTGTTTCAAATGCCTTAATACAGCTGTGTAGTTTTGGAACACAAATGGATGGTTTCAAATATACTAAGATACCAGTAACTAGGAATAATTATGCATTATTTGAGACATAACAGCCATGCAACTAGACCTTTAAAAATAACTCTGAGCAGTCATGAACTTAATTTTCTTGGCAACATTTTCAATATTCAGTATCAGTCCTGTTCCTCATCTACTATGGTAGAGTTGGTTATGACACAGCATCTAACAGTTATCTTTTCTCAACAGAAATGATAATAAATTTCACTGCTAAGAAGAAAATCATCCAAGAAACAGACATTTGTCTGTGCTTTAAAGAAAGTCATAATAGCAAACTAGGATTCTCTTCAACATCTGGATTCATCTTAGAACCCTGGCAATTTGTGTTTAATAGTGATCATTTCTTTAGCAGCTGTAGAAAGAATGTTCTTTTCTTTTGGGCTTACCGGAACTAAAATGTCATTTGGAAATTGAAAGAATAAGAAAGTATGTCCGTTTTCACTAACTATAAATAACTTGGAAGAGGAAGGGGAAAAAAAGCATCAAGTTTACTGTGCTGGCCTACATGGTCTTACAATGAATCTCTCAGTAAGAGTTTATTAAAATATACATTGTGGTTATTATATTCTATCTTCAAAAACTAATAATTCTAAGTTGCACAAGTCTTTTTTTTTTGGCACCGGGGCTCGAACTCAGGACCTTGAGCTTGCAAGGCAGGTGTGGTACACTGAGCTAAATTCCTGGCCCTTCAACTCTTGATGAACTATAAATCAGCTCATTTCTTGACCACATCAACTATATTCTTCTTTTGTTACTGATGGGAAAAAAGAGTTCAGAATTTCTAAAAGTTGTCTTGCATAGACAAATAGTTGTTTTCCTAATAATTCCTAAAATATCCATGATGTAAAGTAGAATTAAAGATGGTTTGCTTCTGAGTATCTTTATAAATATCAAATCAGTATTCTGGTATAGCTAATAATTAAAATTTCATATTAATGCTTAATATGAAACCTATGTGTATTTGTTTGTTTGTTTTTTGGTACCAGGGATCGAACTCGGGTCCTTGTGCTTACGCAGCAGGCAGTGAAACCACTGAGCTAAATCCCTGGCCACCTGTGTGTATTTGACTTATAAATAAAGTTATCTAACGTGGCACTTAAATCAGAAAACATATTCAGAATCTCTGCAAATGATGACTCAAATTATAGTTCAAACTATGCCATACAAACCTTTAAAACAAATCTATACATGCTCAGATCTCTACTGTGAGAGGTAGTCCAGCTTCTAGTTGCTAAATCACTGAAGAGAAAGATTTCTGTCACTGGTACAGACTAGTCAGAGTAGACTGCATAAGGCAGTCAGTCCCCACACTGCTTTTCAGTGGGAGTGGGGACTGTGCCGGTGGTGAGAGGGAAGAGCAGGCCCAGACACTAGATCTCACTTTAGGGTAGTCTTTGGAGGGGTACACAGAAGCCATTCTCTATTACCACTTTTCTGAGATTCCTCCTCCTCTTCATCTTCCAATTGCAAAATAGTACCACGGAAAGGGAATAAGGAGGAAACCTTCATTTATGCAGACTCCTTATTCTTATGCCCCTCCTCTCCTCTCTACTGGTGTCTTTTCAGAAGAGAATCTTTTTGGTGCATGGGACCAAATGTTTGGAGATTAAATACCAAATAGCTGGAAGAACTTTGAAAATAAATTTGGACTGACTCAAGAAGAGGGAAAAAGCCCTTGGTAGTTTCAAACTAACATGGAGCAGTAGTACCAAAACCAGAACCACCATCCTATTCTCTAGTTTTATTTTACTTTGCTGATCCACACTAGCTGAAGTATTGGCAGGAGGTAGGTGAACTGTTATTTGGCAAGTGGTTACCAAATGCCTAATGAGACTTTCAGCCCAAAGGAGGATAGAGACCTAGAGGAAGGGTATAAGACAATGAAGTCCTCCGTCCGGTACACACCAGGGGGAGGGAGGGAAGAGAGGGAAGAGAGGGAGGAGGGACGGAAAGACAGACAGACACAGGGACAGAGATATTCCCAAACACACATGAGTTCTTAATTCTGAAACTGTATTTCCTTCATTAAGACACGCTAGGGAAGGGACAATCAATGTAAAAGTATGCAAAGGCAGAGGCAAGAACAGTTCAATTTTATAAGATCATCTACCATCTATTCCTCTTCACGTGGTTTATTCACTTTCCTTCTGAAAGATCAGAACCAAGGGATCCAAAGCATCTGAGACAGGAAATGAGTAAGGCAGGAAAAAGGATGTGGTCTGAAAAGAGTGGATTCTGGGGTTGAGCCAGAGCAAGTAACAGGCACAGGGTCAGAGGTGGGGGAAGGGGTGTAGGTGGCAGGAAAAGAAATCTCAGTGTCAATCAGCTTATACTAGAAAATCAAAGACAGGGATATGTCTATAGAATAAACCACTACCCTCCTAAAATACTGTCCCCTCCAGGGAAAGGTGCAGAGAATACAGAGAAGCAACGGATAAAGACCTGTGGGTGGGAGAAGATGACCAGGACAGAAGGAAGAGAGTTGGAGTTTCGTCTTCACTTTGAGGGAAGAAAATTATATGAAGGTAAATTAAAAATTAAGCCAGAATCTGGGAGAGAAGTGTAAAGCAATAAAAGGTGGGTATATGACAGAGCATCAATATTCTTTAAGCACATATGTACCACATGTCAGTAAAGAACAGTTAGGGAGGAAAAAAGGAGGGGGTGAAAACTGCAAATATTGCACATGAAAATGCAGTTACACAACTAGAAACCAACTCACGAACAACAGAGAAGAAACTATCCACACTTTTGAGATTAAGGCTGGAAGAAAAGAGGCATCTATTCTTCTCAGTGTCTGTGGATAAGCCTGAAACAGATCTTGGGTGGGCAGAGAAGCTGGGCTGACATGATAAACACTGCCTGGAAAGGGCAGGTGCCAAAAGAGCACCACTCCCCAACTGCTGGACCCTCTGTGAAACAAGCCTGCCCCTGTCAAGGAGCCAAGCCAGAAGCCCTTGTCCCTGCCTCAGGCTTGAATTTAGGTGCAAAAATTAATAGTGGAAAACAGTTATCAGGTGATTTGAAAGTGTGAATATTCCCAAACAATTCAGATGTTAGGGTTATGTGTTAAAATCACTTTTATAGTCTCCACAGGCCTCCAACAGTACTTTTCCTAAAACAGAAGCCTGATAAGGTGTGTTAAATCTAACTGAATGAAACCATAACTGTTTAGTTGTGCTGGCATATTAAGATTCAAGCAAAAAAAAAAAAAAAATCTCCTGCCCTGTAGTGAAAACAGTAGGGTACTTTTTAGACTCAAAATGACGTGACCCCCTACATCCCTTGTTATCCAAACCTTAACTGTAATCATTAGGCACTGTCACAGGTCTGCTGTCCGGTAAAAAAAATGGAGGAGCTAGGAATACCAGACCAAGAAAGCATTTCCTTGCCTCATTAGCCTGTAACGTTCACGCTGACCTAGAAATCCTGGCAGTTTCAACATTTGGGTTCACTCAAGAGGGTAAGGAAAACACCAGGTGAATGATAATTGGATTACCCAGTAATGCCCCAGGGCCAAATGGCTGAAAAAGCCTGACAGTGGGGTCTAAAAAGTCAAAGTGACATTATTTCGTAAACCCAAAACCTGAGACACTTGGGCTGATAGACACAAAGGGATGGAATAGTTTAAATTGAGGCCGTCCTAAAAAAAATTGGGGACATACGGTGGGTTTAGGTCCAAAGTTTTATTTTACAAGGGATCCTCCGGGCCCAGTATGCTAATGGAGGGGATTAAGGATCAAAGATGGGAGATCTCTGAGCCGAAAGCTGTCATTGATTTGTAAAGCAGGAAAAAAAAAAAAGGAAAAGAAAAAACAAAAGTGCTCTGTGGATGACACGAACAAGGTAAACATTCTAGGTGTGGAGTAGGAAGAAAAAGAAAGTTGATCAGAAAGTGTGTTAGTGAAATATGTTCAGGCAGCAAAGGGAGAATGGGGCTGGGAGGGTGAGGGTCTCAACGGGAATAAACCGGCATCCAACAGCACGGTAGCCAGAGGGTCAGCGGTTCATACTGAGGCTTCAATGGTTTGTAACCTGGCCTTGGGCACATTATCTCGCTTTGTAAACTTGCATTAAATAGAGAATTTCACAAGTCACAAATCCCAGTTTAAACGTGAAGAACCAACAAATATAGCATACCTTCAGTTGGCACAGAAAGAGAAAAAGCTCTTCTAAAAATGGAAGAGAGGATAGGCACAGAACAGCTTGTCCCTTTCCATCCAATAAGAAACCTCGTGAGGCTGAACTACATTAAGAACAAAACTCCAGCGAGGCCGCAGCCTCTTGGATAGGTGTAGTCGATCCGCCTGGAAGTCGGGTTCCCGGGGCGGGCGCGGGCGACCAGGGACCGGGACACACGAGGCTGACTCGGCGGCTTCCCGTGGGCCTGGAGCGGATGGGCGGGCGGGAGGGCAGCAGGTCCCCGGGCACCTCCCTGGCGCCGAGCCGGCGACTGGCACGGCCTGGCAGCCGAGTAGGCCCGCCGCGCGGCCGAGGGCGGTGCCCAGTCTCCAGCGCGGCGCGGCCCGGGCCCTCCGGAGAGCACCCCTCCCCCGCCCCGGCACTGACCTGTCCAGGGCCCGGCTGGGCCTGGCCGGGCGGGGCCTACGGAGCCCCACGGCCCAGCGCCGCCTCGCGCGGGGTCCCGGGCCCGGGAGGGCCGACTGCTCTCCGCCGGGAGCCTCCGAGCCGGGGCCCGGGGCTGCCGCGGCGCATTCGACCGCAGCGGCCTGGCCGGCCTCAACAAAGGGCGACAGGAGCGCTGGCCCAGGCGGGGGCGCGAGGCCGGGCGGGGGCGCGGGTGGCGGCTGGGTTGCGCGCGCGCGCGACGGGCGAAGGAGGGCTGCAGCGCCGCGGAAACAATGCGGCGCGTCCGGGACGACTCCCGCGGCCGCCTCCGCCGGGGGCGGGGCGGGGCTGGCGGGGGCGGCGCGGGGCGGGGCCTCGGGCCGCGCGCTTCCTTTGTGCGGCCGGTCCCGCCCCGCGTTCTCCGGAAGGCGCGGCGGGACCCCAGGCGCGGGGGTGGGGTGGGGTTCTGGGTCAGTGGAGGCGAGAGCGGGGCCTAGTACTGCGGTCTTTGCTGTCCTCGCGGTCCTCGCTCCCAGGCAGCTCCCAGGATACCTCGGTATTCCTGCGTCGACGGTTCACTATCTGTGGGGCCTCAGAGGCAAGCATCCTAATAACGACCGCCAGTAATTGAGGGCTTAGTATGTGTCTGGGCCTAATGCACGCAGCCCCTCCATTATTGTTCACAGTAACCTTGCAAGTAGTCATTATTCTCCCCACTGGGAACCAGGATCAGGGAGATGAAGTAATGACAGAAGTGACCCAGTCATACCTCCATAAAGGGTGTAATCCCTGCCTGTTAGGTTTAATGAATGTGAGGGCTAATAGATCTATACATTGTCTGCAGTGCCTGGTGCACAGTAGGAGCCCAATAAATGTAAGTTTTTTCCCCAAAACACTGGTTTAACCTGAACTGTGTGTGTGTGTGTGTGGGGGCGCACACCTTCATCTCCTAAGCTATGAGGGTATGAAGACCTAACCCACAATTCTCATCCCACTAGCTGCTGCACAGATCACAATAAATTTCTCTCCCCATTTTTGACCACTTTCTAGTCCCAATATTTCCCCATGCCTTTCTTAGTATTTACAGTCATTCTGTATCATTCTATTTCTCTCTTCACCTGCTTTTCCCTTTCCAGTCTCATCTTTTTATTTCCACATTTTACATTTATTTCATATTCCATGAACGTTTACTTCTTTCATTTCCCCCCAATCCTTTGTTTCCCCCCTTTCTGAATTTTCAAATCACTTTTTCACTAATATTCACATTTTCCCCAATATTCACATTTACCCCCTCTCTGCTTCTGCATTTCTTAAACTTGGCAATTTGCTTGATAAACTAACAAGATTGAATACTCAACTTCTCTCTTATCCTAAAGATGCACACACTTTCCTGTCCTCCCACCCCAACTTCTGCTGGTCCTTCCTGGAATGGTCTTTCCCCAACCTTGCCATGTCCAGGTCCCACCCATCCTACAAGGTCCAGACTCAAGAACAGTGGCTGGCAAACTTTTCCTGTAAGGGACCAGGGAGGAAATATTTTAGACTTTGCAGGCCATATGGTCTCAGTCCCAACTGCTCCACCAGCCCCTTGGCCATGGACAATATGCACATGAATATATGTGGCAGTGTTCCAAACGAATTTCACTATGAACACTGAAATCTGTATCTCAGTGTTCTGAGTCTCTTATGAAATAGTATTCTTTTTTTTTTTTTTGGTACTGGGGATCAAACTCAGATCTTTGTGCTTACAAGGCAAGCAGCAGAACCACTGAGCTAAATCCCTGGCCCAATAGTATTCTTTTGATTGTTAAAATTATTAACCTTTCAGGCTGTTTAACAATGGCAATGTGATGGATGTGGACCCGGGGCTATAGTTTGTCAACCCCTGCTATACAGCATTGCCAAGTCCTCCCTGAGGTCTACACTGATAATCTCTACTTGGCAGTAGAATTTCCCTCTTTGTAACTTGTAAAGCACTTACCTAAAATCCTTCTGAAGCATTTATCACATTTTAGCTTTCATTTTCATTTTCTTCCCATGTAATTTTCATCTTTCCCAACAGACCTTAAGCTCCTTGAAAGTGTGTACAGACCTTATTTCTCTGTGTATTGCCTTCTGTCCCACAGATGTCCAAAACAGAATAGGCATTCAAACATACACATGAATGTGTATTTAAGTTGTGGGTCCTTGGCCACTGTTTCCACTGTGCAAGGCTTACTTCTCTCACAAGATAGATAGGACCTCAAGAGCAAGATGCTTGTTATGTGTTGACCACCCTGATTACATTTCAAAAAAGTTTTTTTGAGAGCATTATGAACAAGATGGGAAAAGGTAGGTAAATATCAGTTCATTTAGGGGTTGTTAGATAACAAATACTTGAACAAAGAACAGCAGCCTGGAGACAAGGCATGTGTCCTCAGTCAGATCCTATACATTTCTATAAGCACATTGGTAAAGATAAAGAAAACATACTGTGTACTTTATGGGTGGCTACATTAAGCAGATGAGTTAGTATAATGAATAACAGAATTCAGATATAAAAGATTCTGGCCCCATCACTTATTCTCTCTGTGCCTCAGTTTTTGCATCTTTAAAACCGGGATAAGAAAGTTTCCTACCTCAGAGGCTATTGTCAGGATTAAATGAAGAAATATATGGGGAGCCAGTCAGGGAGAATTCAATAAATGTTAGCTATTAACTATTACTAATCACTTGTTAAGCTGGAACTTTGGGATGAGTTCACAAGATAATATTTAGCAGATATAATTGTATTTTGATTCAAAATATAAATCACACAAAGTGAGAGACTGAGGAGACTTGGAAGATAAAGCAGTTCAAGTAAAAAGCGACCTCAAAAACAAAAACAAAACTAAACCCAGGCCTCTGGCATTCAGTTGATATTGTCCTCTGAACCAACAGCATTATTCCTGTGGTCAGAAGAGTTAATGTGAGGCCACAAATGTATTGGCCTGATGAAGGACAGCGAGGAGCTACTGTACTAGGAGCCAGAGGCAGGGTGTGTAACCTGAAACTCCTTCAAACTTTTGTTTCCTCTTCTGAATAATGATAAAAATACAACTGTTACCTAGCACACAGTAGGTGTTTGAAAAATTTTAGTGCCTTCCTACAATTCCATATGGATCTAGAAAATAGTCTACCTCTTAACAGGCTTATAAGGATTAGTGGCCTTTTATACTTGGAATTAATCTGATTTTGGGGGTACTGCACTTTCGGAGAATAATGAAAGGTAGAATGTGGATAGACAAGCACAACCAGAATGATGGGAATGGAGGAATGTCATAAGGGAAAAATGAAAAATCTCAGGTCTTTAGCCTGGAGATTCTTTCTCTTTTTAATGAGAAGGAGATGCAAAAGACATGACAAATGTCTACACTGCATGTATGTATGTACGTATGTATTACACTGTATGTAATTCACAAGATGGAATCATGACCAATGGGGCCAAGATCCAGAGAAACAGCTATTGGCTTAATTTGAAGAGCATCTTTCTGATAAAGCGATTCCACAATGGAAGGAGCTGGTTGCTTGTCTTCCTGCCTTCCTTCCTTTTCAGGGCTAGAGATTGAACTCAGGGCCTTATATATGCCAGGGTAGCTCTCTACCTGAGTCATGTCACCTCTCAGCCTCTGGGCTGCTTTTCAAAATAAGCCTCTTGTCATTGATAGTGTACAGAGAGAGAATGGATGACCTCCTTCCCATCTTTTACTTTTTCTAATGTCTTTTCTCCACATTCTTTTGCTTTCCATTTCCTTCACCCCATCCCCTATTCCTTACAGGACTTTATAAACTTTTCACCCTATCTTATCCCAAAATATTTTTCTTCTCATTTCTCCTCTCATTTACAAAGAAAACTCTTTTTTTCTTGCGTCTCCTACTCCCCTCCCAGAACATACTTAGCATCATTACTGGAACTGCCTCCCTGAGTTGCAGACAGACTGTGGCACAAAATGTCACTGAGATCTGGGCCAAGATTGCTGTGCAAATTGGCAGTGAGGGAAGGAAGCAAATGGATTGTTGCAGAGGCTGGAGATACTGCTGCGTCTCTCTCATCATGGTGGACTGATCCAGCAGAGGCTCCTTAAACCCAGGCCATGGAGAACTCTTGTAACTCACAGACAGACATATAGGGACCCCAGAGCTGAGCAACTTCCCTCAAAGATGCTCTCTGTGAATTGAACTCACTTTGAATCCCCTTCTAACTCACCCTAAGTGTTTCCCTTACCTTTTATATACTGGAGCACCTTGATTCCAATTTCAAGAACTCTTTCTTATACTAAATAAAGGCAAGATCTGTAACTACTGGGCCTCTGCCTCAACTGTCTACCTGGCACCTGTACATGCACATACATCTGGCATCAATGACATGTGGGCCTCAGAATCTGGTTCTAGAACTTTCAGCTCTCCTTTTTATTTTTTCTACCCATTCACCCTTATATCCTCCAGGTTCTCTGTTTTTCTCCCTGATTCATCTTCTTATTTCCCTCCCATTTCCAAATGCCCAGTACCCTCGTTGCCTTGTTGGGCTTGCAGTGGTTTACCCTCCCATTCTTGACACCCAAGTGCAAGGTGCCAGGGGATGGCAAGGAAGGCTGTCTTCTTTCCCTCCCCCAGGGGCCCAGCTGTGCTTCATACCGTGAGCTGGGCACTGCTGGATGTTAGGGCTCTTGGGTATAGGCAGGCTACCAGGCATGGCAGTGACAATGGCTTGCTGATGTGGTGATAGGCCTGACCGAGTCTCAGGCACACTCTTCTCCCCAGGCACCACTTCTTTCCAGTCATCAGGGGCACACTGCTGAGGCTGTTGAGGGGCAGGACAGAAAGATCAGTCTGCTTATACAATGACTGCATTCTTAGACCTACCCCGGTTTCCACAGAACTTGTAGTAGCAGGCAAGGACCTTAAACTCAGGCATCCCCAAGTTAGGGAGAGCCCTGTCTTCTTTCTTGGACTATCCAGAGATGACTTCAACACTTAGCCTACCCACAAAAACATCTGAATGGAAACTGAGTCATGGCCTCCCTGTTTGCTCCCTGCACCTTGGGGTCAGCTTACTCACCACTGGCGAAGCAGGCTGTAGTTGTAAGATGACAGCTGAGGTGTGCTGGAACCTGCGCTGAGGGGTGTGGGACATGTCCTCGGGATGTCCATTCTGAGGCCCAGGGTCAGGCGTGGAAGGGTGACATTGCTGACTGCTGATGGGCTTGTGTAGATGGGCAGTGGGACACTGGAGTGGCAGGGTGGGTGTAGCTGGGCCTAGTGGCATGGTGTGGGCTTCTGAGCTGGGCTGCAGAGCCACACTTGGGGGAATTGAGGCTAGCTGGGGTTGGGCCTGGGCTTGGGGAGCAGGCCGTGGTGGTTGGGGGTGCTGTTGCAGCTGCGGCTGGTGCTGGATCACAAACTGGGGCTGCAGGTGCTTTGTTGATGGCTGTGGGAGCAGCTGATGTGGCTGCAGCTGAGCATAAGCTGAAGAGGAAAGACCAGGTTAGACAACACGGTTGGACTCATCTCCATGTCTCTTGGCTAGATACCTCCCACAGCCACACAAATGGCTTCCCAAACCCAAGCTCTCTTACTTTCATCCCTTTCACTTTTCTCTGCGAGCATGGCTTGGTCAGTTTCAGGGCCCAACACCCTCTCTCTTCTGGATCTCCTCCCACAGAAGTAGTTGTGGCCAACACTGGGCTCTTTGGGTTGTCCCTCAAAGCTCAGCTCAGCACTCATCTCCTCTGGGAAGGCTTCTCTGACCTTTCCAGCTGTCCAGAGACACTGGATTCCAAGGGAGCCATGTTCTCTTTCTCTTCCATGCACTTCTCCATACTTGTGGTACCTGCCACCTCTCCCATGTCCCTGCCTCCACCACCAGCAGACACAGGAGCCCTTGGATACCCACATCAGGCAGACCAGGGCTGTACCACCCCTTCTTTTTTTTTAATGTTTTATTGTTGTTGTTATTGTTTTTAATTTTACAAACTGTGGGATCTGGGACCAGCTATTTAAATTCTCTGGGCCTCAGCTTCCTAATCTGAAAGTTGGAAATACAGTTTCTGTTCAGAAAGTTGTTTCAAGATGACATGAGAGGGGAAAAAAAACCCCATGAAAATAAAATGAGAAAAATGACATAATGTGCATAGCACAATGGTTGGCACCTGTCATGCACATACATTTCTAGCTATAATTATAAGTACTATTTCAATCTTACTTTAGGTTCTGAAAGTATCTTGGGATTACCTCTGTCATAATAATGTTTATGGTGGTGGGCTATACTAGACCATGAATCCCTGTAGCTGGAAACTCCAGTATATGTTTTTACCCAGAATCTAACATCGTGCCTGATAGTAGATTGGTTTATTTACAACAAGAAGATAAACTTATTATCTTGATCTGGAATTTTTTATTCTCATGTGTTGTTGCTTTCCTCCATTTTAATCAGGGTGACTCTTTGAAGTAAGGTCGAATTTTTTAAACAGCAATCCCTTTTGCATCTAGTTCCTGCTTTGTGCATAGTATGGATTGAGGAAGTGCATCCTAGAGATTGTTTGTCCTCATGCAAATCACTGCCTGGTGGCATCCAGGCCCGCTCAGGATGAATCTGTCCTGTGTAAAGCTGCCCCCAGAGATTCTCACAGCCAGAGAGCCACAGAAAGAGGCCTTGCCCTGCAAATGCAGAGGGCTACAGCTGGAGTCTCCCAAATGGATTTGTACAACTCTTCTTACAATTAGGAAGGATAAAAGCCAATTCTGGGTCTCAAACTAACATTAAAAAAAAATCTTGTGATGCTACAAGTACTTAGATCTCAAACTGAGTTAGAAGAGGTAGTTTCTTTTTAAAATTTTATTATTCTATGTAAGTTTCCAAGTATCTCATTCATCATAGCCTAACATGGAAGTCCAAGCAGGATGACGGCAGGAATGGAAAGGAAAGAACAGAAACAAGAAGCATTACAAAGAAAAAGTACAATGGTTCTTGGTGGATGGTTGCTGGAGTCAGACACAAAGGAAATCTGGGAGGCCCACAAAATTTTAGTCTAGGTGACACTCGTAATGAAATTGGAAAGCCTGAACATCAATATGGTTTTGGAGAAGATGTGTTGGGTCTGAGGTGTTTATAGAACTTGATGGAAATTGCCATCAGGGATTTGGTGGTTATAAATTTTCTCTGATCCCAGTCTAAGCCCTGTCTACTAATTCTAATGGGAGAGCTCAGAGGTTAACAAGCTATAAAGACTGTTCATCAGTCAAACTTGCTGGGTGGGATGGCCCATGCCTGGAATCCTAGCACTCTGGGAGGCTAAGGCAGGAGGATCATGAGTTCAAGCCCAGCCTGGGCAATTTAGTGACTTGTCTCAAAATAAAACATTAAAGGGGTGGGGGCTGGGGACATAGCTCAGGGCAAAGGCCCTGGGTTCAATCCCCAGTCAGCAAAAATCAAAACAAATCAGGCAAATTTAACAATCAGGTGGCTCCTTCTCCTTCATCTCCTCCTCCTCCTCTTCCTTCTCCATTTTCTTTTAATGATACAGGAGGTTGAACTCAGGGATCACTGAGTTATATCTTCATCCTTTTTTATTTTTTATTTTGGAAACATGGTCTTGCTAAATTGCCCAGGCTGGGGCCGGGGATTTAGCTCAGTGGTTCCATCGCCTGCCTCGAAAGTGCAAGGACCCGAGTTCGATCCCTGGTACAAAAAAAAAAAAAATTGCCCAGGCTGGCTTACAACTAATCCTCCTGCCTCAGCCTACCAAATAGCTGGGATTATAGGTGTGCCCCACCATGCCCAGCAACAATCAAGAGTTTTTAAAACAACTCTTGATATGGAACCCAAGAGATGCTCCAGATGCCATGCAGCACTCTGTTAGGCTCTAGCAGCCCCAGTGGTTTGTGAGTGATGGGCATATCACTGGAAATGCAGCTTTGGACACAGAGTCATGCCAGGGGCTGTCCATCTGAGGTGAGAGCTGGAGGTGTTCCAGTCAGGGAAGCTAGGAGAATCAAAGGCATGTTTCACTGTCTGGTGACTGTGTGGCCCGAGACATGAATTTCTTTCTTATCAGAACTAAAGAGTTTTTTCAGTGAAAGAAGAGATCTGGGCTAGGTGATCACACAAATCTCCAGCTCTACAACTTGAAGGGTTGCCTATACTAGGAAAATAGTTTTAAAATTCATGCTTTATAAGGTGGTTCTACATTTACAGAGCTTAAGGAGTACAGTTAGGGACAATATATATTTGTTTTACCAACTGCTATAGTTTGAATGTTTTGCTAGTGTGTTAAAGGGTTGGTCCACAGGGTGGTGCTACAGGGAGGTAGTGGAACATTTAAGCCTCATGGGTGGTCTTCAGATCACTAGAGGTATGCCCTTGAAGAGGACTGTAGAATCTTTACCCACCCCTCACTCTCTTTTGGCTTCTGGCCATGAGGTGAGTGATGTTGCTATATCATGTGCTCCTGCCATGATATGGTCCCCAAAAGGACAGTCATGACCTGGAACCTCCAAAACTGTGAGCCAACATAAATCTTTTCTAGGTTGATTATCTCAGGTATTTGCTATAGTTATGGAAAGCTGACAAACACACCAAAAGACTGAGAAGGGAGCTGCTGGCCTCATAGCTGCCGGTTCCTGGGCTTCCTCTTCTACCCTGTGCTTTCTCCCACTTGAGCTGTACATGGAAAACAGGAGGCAATCATTTTAGGTCAAATGATGCCACTAAATATCCAAGCTGGAAATAAAGCTCATAAGGCTTAAAAAAAGTTCACAGATCAGGCCCGGGGATTTAGCTCAGTGGTTCTGGAGCCTGCCTTGCAAATACAAGGTCCTGAGTTCGATCTCCGGTACCAAAAAAAGTTCATAGATCAACCACCCAAAGGTTTTTCAGGAAGAGTACACATCATTAACCTTTTGAGGTTAATGAAAAACAAAGACCATGATTTAACCTCAGCATTACCCTAGGTCAAAAAATCCTTTTGTTTAGAGTACCAATGATTTTCTAACTGATCTTCCTGATTACAGTTTCTTCCTGCTGTAATCCATCTTATAGAGTGCAAATTAATCTTCCTAGTGCACAAATCTGACCTCTGATTAAAAACCATGAGGATTTATTCTCCTTTGTCTACAGTTTTCCAAAGCCACTGGCACTCAATATCTCTGTGCAATGGAAACCCACATTTCAATGTTTATTTCTTTGACCCAAGTAATCTTTACTGTGCCCTGTCCAGAATTTATGCCCTTTTTCATACTGTCTAGAAGGCCACAAACCAAATTCTAGGTATTTTTCCTTGACCATACAGCCAACAGGACTCTTCCTTTCTCTGAACTGCCTGTGAGTTTTCTCTGCTTTGCACTGCCCTCAGAGACACAGTGTGCTGGGCAGTCAGTGTAAACTTTAGAGTCAAAGTGCTTGGATATAAATATTAGCTCTGCTGCTTACCAGCTGTGTGACACTGGGTAAATTAATTGATCTTAGTGTCATCTTTAAAGTGGGGATAAGGATGATATCTGTCTTACAGTTATTTCAGTAGATGAATAATCTCCTTTTATAGGTTGAATTTATGTAATTCGTTTGTTTTCCTCCAAAGTACCTTGAACTTAGTAGATGCTTAATTGGTCCTGCTGAATAAATGAATGACAACACTTGATTTGTGGGACATGTTTGTTCTATAAAACTGGTTCTCTTCAGAGCCAAAACTTAGGTAAAATAGGTGTAATCCCATAGACCACTTGGGTCTTGCCAACATTCTGGCTTACTGCCATTCCAACCTTTGTATACAGTCTTCCTGTAACTGATCTACTTACCGCACCATAGCACTTCCTGTCTTCCCACCTTTTAGGTCTCAGTTTCAGTGCTTCCGCTTTCTGCAATCCCTCCTTCTGCTTTAGTGATCTAAGGTTCAAGGGTCTTTGGCCCAGGCTCAATTTCTATGTTCTCCCTGTTAGCCTTAACTCACAATTGTGGATTTTGCCTGAGTTACTGCATGCTTTGTGGGCTTGATTCATTTGTCACTTACCATGCACTCTATTACACATGTATTTCATTGATTCTTAAAATTTGATTATTCCTCCCATTTTAGCATGTTTGGAATTGGGATACATATTACAGTTGATATGTCAGATTAATTGGCAGGGCTTATTTTTCTTACAGTTAACAAACTAATGGTACATTTTACAATCAGAGAGGTCTTTTTAACTTCTTTTTTTTTTTTTTGGTACCGGGGACTGAACTCAGGCCCTTGTGCTTTCGAGGCAGGCGGCGGAACCACTGAGCTAAATCCCTAGCCCCAGAGAGGTCTTTTTAAAAGAAATGGAAATACTTTAATTTTTGTGTGTATATGCTAACTTTCCAGCAAGACTGTATGCTTTTTGAGCCAGAGACATGTCTTATTATTTTTAATTGAAAAGATGTGCTTTAATTCAAAGGTGTGCTTCCTTTACCCTCTGCATGATTTAGCATGATACTCTACTTGTTTATAGATGCTCAGCAAATGTCTGCTGGTGATTGTGGTAAGATCAATTAATTTGTTCCCTCTTCCAGCTTAATGTGAGGTTGGGGAAGGAGGGCATTCCTTCCAGGATAGGAAGCCATGATATCAGAAGAGGCCATGTCTCTCCCCCTGCAGCTAAGATCAGTTTGTGACTGTGAAATAGTAATGCACAGAAATCTCTCTGGACCTTTGTTATTTCTTCCTAAGGACAAGTATCTACAGACCTACAGCCCCACCCCCCACTCCCACTCTCTCTCCTACCGGAAAGTTCATTGCTTCCAAGAAACACAAGGAATTGGTTCTGTGAGACCTCAGTGGCAGTTCTGGAAGCTTTGGATCAACTCTTTCTGCCATTACATAAGGGAGGGGCAGGTCCAGGGCCTCTGCAAATTAGCACCTAGTTCAAAGGAGAGACTGCAGGCAATTCTCAAATTTCTGGCTGGTGCCCTAACCTTGAACTGGCTCCTTAGAACCTGGAGAGGCCAGTTTACTCATTGCTTTCAAACAAGTTTGTTGATAGCAACAAGAGGATTAAGGTCTTCCAGGCAGGGGGGCTGAATGTGAGAGATCACTGGCATGCCCCTTCATTGTATCCTCTGCCAGAATTTATCAATAATATTTGTAAATTTCTATTGTTTCAAGGCTTCCTGTATGCAGGAAACAGTCCACTGTCCCAAATGCTGGAATTTTTGTCCAGTAATATAAGAGAGTTACAAACATCCCCCTGGCCTGCTTATGCTCTTACTTTTCTTTGAGTCCATATAATTGACTATAGTTTGGAGTTAATTAGGTGAGGGAGGATGCCTATGGAAAAGGAATGGCATATCTTTTTACTAACCACTACTTTGTGAGATTTAGCAAGTTAAGTGAAGAAATACATGCAACCATTCATTCACTCAACAAACATTTACTAAGTAGCTATTAGAGGTCACCTGCTATGCTTGGTGCTGGCTAAAACATGTTCCTAGAATAGATTAAAGCATAGTAAAAGAGACAGATGGTAGACAGAGACTTTTAGCATAATTTTGTAAATGTTATATTCAGACATAAGCAAAGAATATTGAGAACATAGAAAAAGAGGATTCAGCTTTGGAAGAAGGGCAGACAAAGCTTCTCAGAGGAAGTGTTTAACATGAATTAGAGTTAGAAAGATGACAAACAGAACAGCAAATGGGGAGACTTAGAAGCATGAAACACTGTGCTACATTCCAGGACCTACAGAGCATCCTGTGTAGCTGCAGCCCAGGGCATCTGCAGGAAAGAAGCCAGAAGAGGAGGCATTTTTAGGTTGGGTCTAAGATGTGCAGCACATTCAAGAGGATGCTCATCTCCAAAGATGTCTCGTGTGATCAGGCTTCAGGGGTGACTGAGTCTGAAGTTGACTAGAGGCCAGAGCTCCACACACACAGAAATGGTCCAGGACGTTCTTTACAGGAAGACCTAAGGCAAGCTACACAAATTTTCCATGATGCATTCCCCCTGGGCTTAGGCTTAGGAGGAGTTTGAGATGGGAAAGAGCACTACGGGGAGTAAGAGGAAACTAGGTTATAAAAACAGGCTTGCCAACCTCTGGGCATTCTATGTGGTCCATATAAGCCTTAATATCTTTGGGCCTGCTTGGCAGCCATCTCGTGAAACTACCAAATCTCCTGTACATGCAGGATTCCTTGCTAAGCAGCTTGGAACATTAAAAAAGAAATTAGTATCTGCATCTCTGCCCTGCCTTGCCCTCGGCAGAAGGATGGCAATATGGTGAAGTACCTGTGAGCATGGCTTTAAGAGTCAGACAGATCTTGGTTTGAGTTTGGGTGTACTAATGACAGGTTAGGCAACCTTAGACAAATTGCTTCACCTCTCTGGATCTTGACCTCCTGTTCTGAATATGGTAGTAAATATCATATAAGGTAGTTGTTAGTATGAAATGGCACTGCCTGGTACCTAGCAGATGCTCAGAAAATTGTAGCTATTCTTAAAATTCTGCCTTCTCTTTGTATGTTGCTTTGAAGTTCTCAAATAATTTTTTATAATTTGAATCTCATTTATTCAATCAAGCAGCGTCCCCATTATACTGTACAAGCAAGAACTTTCCAAGAGACTTTCATGATCAGAAAGATGAAGGAAAACTGACTTCATTTGACAGATGAGGCATGGTGCCTTGTACCTGACAAATGCCCCAACTGCTGATGGCTGCGTGAATTACGTGCCAGCAGCAAGCACAAATGAATGCAGCGAGCCTATGAGTTATTCAAACTGTTGAGGATTTTGCAGGTAATCTTGGAGGAACAGACAGTGAGAAGGGTGTGTTCTGGCAGAAGGTAGGGAAGCAAAAGGTCTATGACAGGTCAAGCCAGTTTCAAAGAAGTAGGAGTGGGAGAAAAAACAGAAGCATATTTGCTTGGCTGAAACATATGATCTGCGTGAAGAAGCCATAGCAACCAGGCTGGTGTTATGGGCAGTGTGGGGAGGGTGTTGTAGACCCCAGGCAAAGAGCCAGTCCATCAGTAGCATCAACATGCCACTTAGGGGGCCCTTACTATGGACAGACACTCCAACTGGTCAGGTAGGAATACAGATACAGTGAAAGTTTCTAAACATGAAAGAAATCTACAGTCCTTGAGAAAGATGTTTGTAATGGGCCTCAGTAGGATGTCCTGGAGATCAATTAAGTCTCATCTGGTCAGCTCCCAAAGCAGGAAGCCAGTACAGAGGATGTCTTATCAGAAGCTGGTGATCACCTGGTGATAAGCTAGGTGGTGACAGATGGTGGGAACAGGGAGGGAAACAGAATGAAAGTCTATCATGACTTTCTCTGGGCTGGTCACTCTCAAAGGCTTCCTATTCATCTTTATGGGCTATGGGAAATGTGACTGCCTCTGTTTTATACATGAGAAAACTAAGGTTTACAGAGATTAAGCAACCTAATCATGATCATCAAACTTTAACAAAACTGGTCTGAAACTAGGTTGAATGCTGAAGCCCCTGATTTTCCTGGTAGAGTACTCTGCCTCTCTAGGGAAGGAAAGTGAAGTCAAAGTGCCTCTGAGCTTGTGAGCCTGGGTTCCAAGAAGACCTCATGACTGTGGAGAGTGATTAGAAACCTGGGAAAGGGGACCTTTCTGTAGAGGAAAGGTTTTTATTTTGTTCATGAATTCTCCAAATGAAAGAAATATCCTGTAGGCAGTGGAGATCTATGGGGAAAGGGGATGTGGGCAGGGATAGATGCATACTGATAAGCCACTGGCAGACAGGTGGTAGGTGTCTGAGAAGTGGGAACAGACAAGCTCTTCCAAGGGTGAAATACAGAGGGGTACAGACGGGAGAGCCAGTGCCAATGGCAGTGAGTCTCAGAAAAAGGCAGGAGGCACAGGTCTCACCTACTGCACATATGGTCACACGTGCAGGTGGCGGCCATTCCAGCTTTAGGTGCTTCTCAATGCCGCTAAGGCAATTCTCCTGTTCCACTCTTGAAACTGACTCATTTTTCAGAGCACAACTCAAATTTCCACAACCTCTATTAGAATTTCAGCTCTTGTTCATCTGTGGAACCTCCGTGGTGCTTAACATCATGGCTGGCACAGAACAGGTGCTAAATGAATATTTGTTGAGCTGAACTGAAGAAACAGAAAAACTTTGAAGATGGCAGCTAATTATTCTTTCTGAGCCATACCTTCTTCATTTGTGCAATAGAATTAAATGAGATATGTAGGTAAGGCTGTTAGAACAGTATCCGGAACATGGTTGTTCATTAAATGGTAATTATTATTATTAGCTGGCAGAAACCAGGGATGTAGTATAATAGAAACCTAAGAAGGAATACTGAGCAATTTCAAGACCCATTGTATACCACAGTCAGCTCTCTCTCTCACTCTCGCACAACATACACGCACACACACACACACAGGGCCACACAGTGAAGGTTATTCAGCAGAATATAAAACTCTTCCACTGATAGTCTTCTGAGTTTTTCCTCCTGAATATAAGAATAGATTCTTACTATAGTAATCTAACTTTGGTTCTACAGTGGATAGTTGAAATGACCTTTGTGGCTAGCAACATGATTTTAACATCAAAGTGGATGGGAATTTTAATTGCCAGCTAGACAACAGGCCTACTAGTATGCTTTGCTATTTACTGGATTGTTTAAGTAAATGTGTGCCTGCCCCACAGTTTGGCGGCTGCTTTAGGAGGGAAATATGGTATCCAAGAATCCTAGAACCAGCAAGCATCACAGTGAACAGCTTATCACAGACAGAAATCTCTGCTCCCTAACATAAAATGTCCTTGTGATAGAAACAAAGCAACTATGTGGCAGGCCTCCCCAACAGAACTTTCTCTTCAGCTGAGACCCGAGGCAGGTGGGGGATACCAAACAAAGAACTGGCATCTGGAGGCATGGCTGGGTGAAAGGGCCCAGGATTTTCAATGACCCAACAGCTCCCTTTTATCACAGCACCCCCCTCCCAGTCAGCAACTTTCTCCTCACCTTTGGGCCTGAGTGTGTACCCAAAGCCTGGAGTTTATCATCTAGAATGAGGACTCCAAGAACCAAGCCTCCTAGCTGGAGCCTGGTCCTAGCTCCCTTGGGACTCGGCTTCCCTGGAGGTCAGGCCCAGGGGACCCTTGCTGCCTGCCCCTCTTCTGCCCTTGGTGGTTCCATCCTCCTATCACTGAAGAGGGCAAGGCCAGCCCTTTTGCTTTCCTCTCCAAAGCCCAACCTCTTAGGTCTGCTCTCCTCCCCTGCTCCCCTCCCCCACACCCACCCCCTTTCAGGCCATAAGGGACCTTTTCTATTTGCAGAGCCTAAAGAAGCTGGTTGCCAAGGTGACAGGAGCAGGAACAGCAGGGAGCTTGCCATGGGGGAGGGGCTTTGCCCCCAAACAGCTGTCAGTGGGAGCAGGCCCAGCTGGGACTAGAGGGTTTGCCTCTCTGGGAGGAAATACCCCCAGGAGGACACATTCCTCTTGGCTACACTGTGCCCCAGACCAACTCCCAGCCACTTTCCCTGCCATCAAGAAGCTCCACTGGCTACTTTCCCTGGGGGCAGGCAGCCAGCTCAAAAAATGCTCTGATAACAAACAAAACATGTACAGCACTTACATCTAGCTCTCTCCCTCACATGCACAAGCATGCTCTTCCCTCTGGCTCCTGTTCTCCCAGGCTCATTCACAGTGGGCTGGCTGGGCAGGAGGCCAGATGTCACCTCTGCCTGGGGAGCTGTGGAGCCCAAGACAGGTGCTGCTCCAGGCTGCACCCCATCAAGTCATAAGAATAATTCCAGAGGCCCTGAGCAGACCTACTGCTCCTAAGCTTCCCCCAGCTGCCTTCTATTTGGGAGGTGGGAGTGGGGGAGTGGAACCAAGGGCTTACAGGGAGGAAGAGGGAAAGAAAAGAAGAATAGAACGGACAGTGCGAGGCAGGAACAATGCAGGGTGCACTGATCTGTGTCTCTGGGCTGAGGGTCTTTGTAGTTTTTGGCTCACAGCTGCTCCATAGAAAGTTCTGTGGGGCCACTGGTCTGTGTATGGCATTATGGCCACATACAGTCAGAGGCCACACTTAGGCCACTGGATCTCAGCTCAAGAGGAGAGAGCCCACCACCTGCCTCTGCAAATCTGAAACTGCCCGAGGATCCCCAGGCTCAGCTTTGGGTCAGGAATTAGAAAGGCCACCAAGGTCTCAAATCACAAAAAAATGAGAGGGGCAATATGGCTTGATGATTAAAGGGCACAGAAGCTGACTCTGGCAGATGTGGGGCTGGGTTCCAGTTCTGCTACTTACTACTTTGGTGACTTCCCAGGCTTTCTGTGTTAAGTTGTTGGGGAACCTCTGTGAGTCTAAGTTTCCTTGTCTGTAAAGTGGGTAAAAACACCTATGATACAGAGCTCTTTTGGAAGACTGGAGAAGTGGTGTGGATGAAGTGCCTTGCATGGTAGCTGGCATGTGATGAGACTCCACTAGATGCCTCACAGCCATAAGAGTGGCCCAAGGACTGCTTTTGAATAGTCCTCTGAATTTGGGGGCTGGCTTAAACTGAGAGGGAAGCTACATTTTGGCCAGTCAGGAATGGAGTCCTCAGGAAGTCCTGGGCCCTGATGTTGAGGGTTAGATGAAAACGTAGTCAGTGTGGCCTTGAGGTCTTGGCTCTAGCCCAAGCTGTTATTAACACACTACAAGATCCCTGAGTCTTCATCCTCTAAACCTGTTTATTTTTCCATAAAAGGAAGAGGCCGGGCCAGTCTCCAGAGAAAGCAGTGCCAGAGAGTGAGAAACACTTTGAACTACAAGGCCGCTGAAGGGAGGGGCCTGCCTCAGCTCAGCAGTGACCACAGGCAGGCACATTGGGCCCTTTGTGATTTGTAAAATCTCACAAAGCTGAACAAATGACTTCAGCATGGTTTCTTCCCATCTAAGTGACATGTGTTTCTACTTGTGTTTCCTCTCTGTCTGGGATGATTTTTCTACTTTGGCTGCCAGGTTTTTGCTCATCCTTCAGGACTCAGGTGCCAGACCCTCTGAGGGACGGCATCTCTGATGCAGCCTGCCTGGGAGTGAGGTTTGGAATGCAGGTTTAGGAAATTGAAGATATTTACTCATATACCTGGCGCCATTCCTTTGACTTTGTTCTCTTTTAGGTAAGAAATCATACTTGGTCATCTTGGTTTTAATCTAATGACAAGCATATAGTAGGTTTTCAAAAAACAAAACAAAACAAAACAAAAAACACAGATTAGATTGTAAAATGGTCTGGATGAAGACAGAAGGTGAGTGGTTTTCTCAGGGATGGGACTGGAGCGATTCTCTCTTTAATACCAAGCCATATGGTCCACTACTATATTTATTTCTGTGGTATAATGGCTTGGTCTTGTTTCCTAGACTGATCAGTCTGGCTTCTAGGGCTCCTGGCAGATTTTCCCATTAAATGTTGCTTATAACGGGCAGTTCTGGGAAAAGCTTAGCAGGCAGGGAAAGGAGTCTAGCCAGGGAGTACTGATTCATCCCCTTTGCAGAATCTGTCTTACAAGTAATTGGCTGGACGTTTTCATCTTCTAGATTTACTCTCAAGTGTCCCCTCACTGGAGTGCAGTTCTTGGCTACATGGTTCCTCTGCTCCTGCAGTGCTCATAGCTTAGCCCACAGGATGGCACTGTGCTGCCCTGTACCTGTCTGTCTCCCATCTAGACTGTACCCTCCTTATCTCACTGACCTCTACACACCCAGAACTGGCAACATAATTGGGAAATATTCGCCTACACATGCCTATGGAATGATGATAAAATAAACTTCGACTTCCCCATCTCCCTTGGTTCTTACCCATTTCTGGCTGGTTCCTATCCTTTTCCCTGAGTCTTAGAGAATTTCAAAATGGTCCACTGCCAACCTCCACTGATCCAAGGTTAAGAGCTATGCCTGTGTGCTCCAAGATCCATCACTGTGCCACTGCAAGAAGGACTTGTTTGTTCCTGTCCCTCCTGTCCTTTCTTAAAGTTATGCTTAAAGCATGTAACAGAATCCAGAGCTGACACACACCTCAAGATTGGGAGAGGGAGAGAAACATGTGGCTGGAATCTTAGCACAACCATGGGAAAAGGAAGGCTTACAAGCTTCCTCCTGGCTCAGAGTCCAGGTTCCTTCTTTCCAGGGCCCTTACCTGGTGCAATGAGGGGGTGGGTAGCTACAGCAGGAACTGTCCGGCCGAGGCCAGCCTGGCCCTCCATGTTCCCTGGAAGGCTGCTGTTGCCATCTCCTTTCTTGAGTGGCTCCATCACACTGTCAGCCACGCCAGGCTTGGCACCTGCAGGGGAACCCTGAGCAGTGTTTCTGCCCTGTGATGGGGTAGGCAGAGGCTGGCTACTGCCCAGTGTGGGTTTCAGGGCCAAGCTGGGCAGGACAGGCTGAGTGGGGAAAGGGCCCGAGGCTGCTGCAGCTGGTGTCTGCTGTGTTCGGAGGGTCAGGTTCTGTACCTGGAAGAGAGGGGTCTGTGGGAGTCCAGAGAATGTGGGTAGGCGTAATGCCAACACATAACTAAGAGAAGAAGTTTGGGATGGATTCAGGAGTGGCCCGAACATGATAGTGGGTTGTAAAATCAGAGGGGGCCGGGTGGAGAGAGAGAGAAACAGAGAGACAGAGACAGAGACAGAAATAGAAATAGAGAGACAGAGACAGACAGACGCTGAAAGAACCAGGAGCAGATGGAGTATCTAAAGAGGACAAAAAGATCACTCATGATTGGGTCCACCAACAGTAGGAACTGAATTCTGACAAATGACTGACGTCCAGGCTGGGGCAGGCAAAGGCAGGGAGGCCAGGCTCCTCACTGTTCCTAGCCTCTTTCCTCCCCCAAGCTATCAGAATTGGATAGATACACTGAGAAATAATCTCCAGATACAGTGGAGCATGGAGCTTCCCATGCTGTAAAAAGCCAGGGAAGAAGTGAAAGTTAATTGACTAGTAAGGCCACCAGTCAAAGGATTATCTTGTCCTTAGAATAAGGTTAACTGTAGGGCTTTTCAAGACACCTGGCATACTTATTTAGCCTGGTCCCTGGCGCCCTCTGCTGGACATGTGGATGCTGTGCCAGATTCTCATGTCCTTGCTACCCAATCCTCCAGTTCTGGCTCCATTTGGAGATGGGGTGGGGAGATGGGAATGAGAAATTCTCCTTTCCCAGCTGCCCACAGGATCTTCACTGCCATAGTAGCACCCGTGTGCTCCCAACAGAAGGGAGGAACCCAGGGCACATCCATATTTTCTCTTCTGTGCTATTTTCCCTGATTCCTAGCAATGGCCAGTGTATATTACCAGAGTGGGATTTTCCACTTGCAAAGCAGCAATGGAAAAGCAAATTATCCCAGAGATGAGAGGGAAGTATAGGGTACTAAAGCCTCAGAATGCTGTCCTTTGATTCCTAACTATATTTGAGAAGAAAATAGAATCAAGGAGGGCTGAGGCCATCTGGATGGGAATGAAAGAGCAAGTCTGGGAGCACCTGCTTCCCTAAAAGAGTCCAGCCTTTCCAAAGACTCAACACTCCTCTAGGGCCACCCATCCCCAGCAACCTACCCTTCTACAGAGCTGCCCACCCTTGCCCGCCCACAAGCATGGGATCCTCACCTGGGCGGGGGTTGGGGGCCGGGCGGGGGAGCCAGTGCCGAGCTCAGGCTGCACAGTAGCGACGGTGGCCGTGGGCGTGAAGATGAGCTGAGGGGACAAAGGAACAGTGCCGCCTAGGGTCCTAGCTACCTGTACCAGGTTACCTGGCTGGGCCTGGAATCACAGGAAACAAGGTGCCTTTTACCCGCCCAACGTGAGCTCAGCCAAAGGGCAGAAGAGTTTAGCCAAGGTAGACATGAGGATGGCTAGGAAAATAAAAATTGGAGGCAAGACAGGGCAGGAGTCCTAAGGGACTGCTCGAATGTCTCAAGAGGCTTGTATCATGCTGACCCAGGCTGGGCAGTGATGGTGTGGGGTCTCAGAGGCTATTCTGGGGCTTCATCCTGGAGGGAACCAATATTCTTGGGACATGCTGAAGCCATTCTTTCCTCAGAATCCTGGCAAGGAGAGACCCTGGGCAGATGCCTGAGGATTATTTCCCAGGTTTAAGCTACCCTGACTCCAGGGCTAGGTTGGAACAAGACTCTCCTATAGAAGGATTTAGATCAGATGTATGCTTCTGATCATTTTCTATTCAAATTTTTACTCAGGGACCTAAAGGCAGCAATGTCAGAAGAAGCAGACAGCCTAGATCTGTGGTTGCATCTCAGTCTCAGCTGGAGGGGCACAGGCTATCGATGTTCCTTGCCTGGCACCTCCACCTGCAGGTGGGTCTAGCTCTGTCTGTGTGGGTAAACTGGTGCCAGGGTGCTTTCCCTGCAGCTCTGAGGTGATGCATCAGGGCTTGCTCCTCTGGGTGTATGTCCTGATGTTGAGGGGCAGCAGGCAGATGTCAGGACCCCAGTTGGGGTGCTGAGTGAGATGTGGGAATGACTAGAGTGAACGTGAAGGCAGATTTGGGTGGGGTCATTATGGCTGGCAGTTTGCTGGGGAAGTGGAAGTCTATTTTATGCTGTGTGTCTAAGAAGGATTCCCTGGGAATGGAGATGTGCCTCAAACAATGACTTGGAGCCATGAACATAGGTGTGGGAACAGGACCGGAAAAGCTCCAGCTGTCAAGTTCTGGCCATAAGAGAAAAGGGAGGGGCAGGGCTGCACTGTCTTCAGGATGGTGTGACATGGAGCCACAGGGAAAATTCTTCAGCATGGGAAGTATGAAATATGACTTTGTGCTTGGAATCTAACATAGTAACACTGTATGTTCCTGCCTCCTAGGGAGAATGCTGCTGTTGTTCCAGGAAATTCTCCGGAATCGTAGAGGGCCCTTTTCTCCTCTTAGGGACAGGTACAAAGGAAAGATTCCAGGCATATTGTTGAGATGTATACTGGATGTATTCTGTCCAGTTCAGCTCCCCTGTCCCTTAGTAGAAGGGAGGCCCAGCTGGGAGGGCAGTGGTAACAGCAGCAGCAACAGCAGCTGGCCTTGAAGTTTACCCCCTTGGGCTACAATGCACCTTTGGCCTCTGAGTTAGAGGCGGGCAGTCCTTGAAGAACTGCCATGTGAGGATGATCCCATTTCTGTGGAGCACCTGGTGTCTGTGCATCTGCTCATCTTACAGTCTGAGTGCTGAGGACCATCTGGGCATGGAGCCCTGCACTGTCTACCTAATTGGATCTGAAAAGCAGTTTCTGATATTTGGTTTCACTCCAGGAGGAGAAGCAAGGGTGACATCCTGGGTAACTCTTTCAGCTTGGAACCCATCCTTCCTTGAGTTGAGGAGCTTACAAAACCAGGTCCCACTCAGCCTTCCAGGCCCACCCTTCTTTATTCTACCCGCTTTTTCTTGCCCCCAGCCTCCAGTGCTCCACCCTCCTTCTTTATTCACCTCAATCCCAACTTCTCTCTTTTCCCTCCCAGCCCCAGAGCCAAGTAAGTACTTACCATCTGCGCCCTGAGATACATCTGTGCTTGGCTTGCAGTCAGGGCTGGAGAAGATGTGTTGCCCAAGAGCACAGCCTGCTGGGCAAGGCCTGAGGCTGTGGCTGGATTGACACTCTGGGCCCGGTTGATGAGCTGGGCTGCTGCTGGGGAGGCTGCCAGGTTGATCTGGTAAGAGAGATACATGAAGTAGGAAACAGGAGGTTCTAGGGGGTGAATGGTGTCCTCCTCATCTACTTCTTGCTCTTCCTCCTCTTCTGCCCCTTGGATTTACAGTCTCCCTTAGGACCATCTCTGGTGCTTGAGCCTGGGAGCTTCCCCCTGGTCTTGGTGCAGAGAGGATGTGATATTGAGAAAACTGAGGTAACAACAGAGGCTTGACAGTGGGAAGATGACAGGTGTTAGTTAATATAAGGGTTAGAAAGAGGCCATATATTTTTCCTCCCTTCGTAAGAACAGTAGATTCCAACCATGATCCCATGTGGCTAAGGAGTCCCCACAACTGGGTCTAGAAACTCATAAGCATTTCATGGAAGGAGGAAGGAGCTGGTCCAGAGCTGTAGACTCTGCTTGCTGCCCTACCCTACTCACCGAAGATGACTGGGCTGGGGCCTGTGCAGACACACTGCTGCCAGAAGTACTCGCTTGTCTGTTGGCCACCAGGCTTGCCTGGAAAAGAACAAACTAATCACTAGCATCTCACTCCCTACCCCCATTCTCCCAAGTCACTCATTCTTGGGCCCTCATCTTCCAGGGAGTACCTGGGACCATGGTGAAGACAGTAGCCTCTGGAGCACAGTCCCACCTGCCTCGCTCATGTGGTTCTGAGCAAGAGCCCAGTTTGTGCCTACCTTGAAGGGTTGCTGAGAAGACTGAACTGAGCCTGACACTGAGCCCTCTGCCAGCCATTACTACTGCTCAGCATTCCCAGCTCTCCCCAGTGCTCCACCCGACCCACGCGACCTGAATGTCTGGCCTGGCTTTCTGCTCTGGCCAGCTTCTTCCTATCCGTCAATAGTCTCTGACCACCCAAAGCAGGACCATCCTCTGTCCTTCATTCATAGCAGTCTGTTCTTCTTGGTCACAGCTTATCACAACTTAGAGAGTTAAATAGTTTGTTTGTCTATTTCAGTTGTTTACTTGCTGTCTCCTCACTCTAAAGCTCTAAAAGGACAGAGTCCACAGTATATCCATGACATGAGCATTATATGCAGTAGGTGCATAAAACATTTTGTCAAATGACAAATAAATGCATGAATGAATGTGTTCTTCTCAAGAGTCACTGGGAGGAGAGAGTGCAGTGCCAGACGGACAAGCTCTTGTGAGCACTTCTCTAGAGTTGTGGTCCCTCCCCAGTAGTGTGGTAGAATGGGTAGAAAGGGGCTCTCTCAGCACTTCTTCCCTGGGCTGCCCAGGGCAGAATTCTAGCCACTCCACTCACTGGCTCTGTGACCAAGCTGGAGCTGTGTTCCTCATCTACTAACAGGACATGATGGCAACAGTGCCTGCTTTGTGACGGCCTTCTGATCACTGTAAGAGGATGCATGAGTTGCATGGGGCATACCTGCCTCCTTTCCCTGTTACTCGCACAACCTCAACCCAAAGGAGCCTTGGTGCCTATGCCCTGTGATTCTCACCTGCTGTACGGCTGCCAGGCTCTGGAGCTGGGCACTGCTGAGCTGCTGCTGCTGCAGGGCGGCTGTCTGCAGCATGAGGTGCTGCTGCTGAGCGGCATACATCTGCTGCAGGTACTGAGCTGCTGTGCTGGGCTGCCGGTGCAAGGCCTGCTGGATCACCTGGGAGGGTGGCAGGGGAGCTGGAGCTATCCCCTCCCATACCACAGGCCCTTCTGCAGTCATGCCTTGTTACCTCAGTTCTTCCTGGCTACTCAAGAGAGGTAGTGCAGATCTGTGACCACCACTGTAACCCATCAGTCCTCTTGGAGTGGGAGTAGGGGCCAGGGAGACAGCTGTTCACAGAACTTTATAACTATTTTGCTATAATGCCTGTCTTGGGCTCCTCCCTTTCACGCCTGCTCCTGGATCAGCTGTCACAAGAACAGTCAAAAGCACATACCACTGCTCTAAACTACTGGTAGGGAGATAGAGCCTCCCATGCCAGCCTGGCAGGTGCTCCTCTCCCCCACCACTCTGCAGCCTGCAGGTGAGGGAAAAGCTTAATAAGGCAGAGCACCAAAAGGGGCTGGAAAGAAAAGCCAAGCAAGCCGGGCCTGCTCCAGGTTCAGCAGCAGTGGCCAAACTGAGACTCATGCCAAGGCAACCAACAGCCCCGGGAAGGAGGGCTTCAAGTCTGACCTGGTTCTCCTCCCCAGGTTCTGCCCACAGCTCCCAGAAACTCCTAGTAGCCCCTGAGAAGGTGGCTTTAGCCTTGCAGAACAGGCCTATGCCACAGGGATTATACATTCCACTTTGATTCTCTCTCTCTTGCCTTTTCTGTCCTTTGCTCCCTCTTTTTAGCTACTGCCTCCCATTCTCTGGGGTTATTGCCTATTCCATCCTTCTTGATGGTGAGCAGCAGTCTCTAGGAAATGATAAAAGGCTATTCTCTGGTCCTCCACCACCCCCAGGAACAAAGAAAAGTGAATGCTTTTCTGTGGTCCTAAGACCCTCTGTCTTTTTCTCAGGAGGCTCAGAGACATTTCTTTTCCTTTCTGCCCCAGCCCACTCACCCATCCCTTCCACTGGCCTTGGCCAGGCATTGGTCTATTTCTTGCTCTTAGTTCTCTGCAGTCTCTGACCAGGGCTGCTCCTGTTGCTGGGCCTTGCCCCTCTGTCCAGGATCTCTCTAGCTTAGTTTGATTCCTGTTCTGTTCCAGGACAAAAGCTCGTGCTCAGATCTGGGGTTCTGTGAAAACAGACAGATCCTGCAAGGGCTCTGGTATCTCCCCAGACACCTCCCACACCCCTAGTGCTTGTGCGTACTTCCTTAATTCCTCTCTCCTTCAGGGTACTTTCCTCTCTGGGATCCTGTCGATATGAACTCCATTCTCTTTTTATCCCCTGCTGTCCCTGGAATTATTTCCTCCTACTACCTAGCCTTTTCTGTCTTTCTTGGACTCTGAAAGTGACCCCCGAAGCGATCCAGCAGCAGTGGCTGGTTCTGTGACTCCTCCTCACAGAGGGTGTCACTGAATGGAGTCAGGAGCAGCCCTCAGGGGTTCTGCCTAGGGGCCAGAATGCAACCTTGGCTTACTTCACTTGTCAGAAGAGGAACCCTGTACCCCTTTACCTAGATTTCTGAGGTGTTGTAGGAGGCAGGCATAATCTAATGCCAGATCCTAGAAACCCAAGCTATAATACTCAGGCGTGAAGGGGCCAGGAGAAGAGGCTGGAGCTGGGCAAGAGTGGGAGCAAGAAACATGGTTTAAAGTGTGGGCAGAGAAAACTGGGAGAGGGGACAGTCCAGAGCATATGATGGTCTCTTCTTTAATCAGATTTCTCAAGCTTCTCACTGTCTCCTGTGAGTTCTCCCCCATTCCCTTATCGAGACCTAGAGCCAATGCAGGATGAGGTCATTCTTCTAATATATCCAAATTGTAACAATGTTATTTAGAGTAAGTATTTCTCAGCTGCAGTTTCTCTTTTCTCCCTGTATCATTCAGGAACTGAAAACAGATATTGTTGTGATTAACAACACAGGTGTAGGAGGAGAGCTAGGTTCAATTTTTTTTGTTCAGTGGCCTTGGACAAGTTATTACTTTTTCTGAGCCTCCCCCATTTTATCAATTATACAACTGTGCCTAATAATAACTATTCTCATAGCTGGGAAGAAGATAAATATGCAAAATTTTAGTATCATGCTGAGCAGATAGCAGACAGCAATGCATGGTCATAATAGCATTTTGAAACAGTGTATAGTCACCTGAGAGCTGGCTGTGTGAATGGTCTTTGCAACCTCTAGGAAAGCAAGGAAAAAAGCCTCAAAGACAAAGGACTCTTTGGGGATTCTTTTTTGGTCTTCTGCCTTTGAGAAACTTAGATCTGTTCCTCATAGAGCACTCATTTAGATAATGGGTTTGGGTTATAGTTGAGCAGCCTCCAGTCATTTTTTTTTTGGTATTGGGGATTGAACTCAGGTCTTTGTGCTTGCGCAGCAGGCTGCGAAACCACTGAGCTAAAATCCCAGGCCCTCCAGTCATTTTTCATATTTATCATTTTTTTCTTGTCTGCCCTTTATACCTTCACACACCTATTTTCCCAAAACAGCACTCAAGGATCTACACCATCAAGTAAGAGAGGGTTTGTTTTTTTTTTTTCTGATTTGCTAAATACTCTTCCTCTCTCCAAACTTCTTTGATTTGGCCCACCTTGCATCACTTCCCCTCCTCTATGCACACATATATATCCATGAACTTGCTCCTTTTTGCTCACTATGAAGCCCTCCAGGTTATTCTACAAGACCATGCCTATACCTTCTCCTGGCCAGCCCTGTAGGTGATGAAGCAATACAATTCCTGGACAAATTAGAACCTTACCTGCACAGTCTGCCGGTCAGGAATACCACTGTACACAGAAATCTGGGGCCCAGTGGGGCGGCCATTGCCACCACTGCTGCTATTGCTGCAGCCACTGCTGCTATTGGCTCCACTGGTGCTGCTCGTGGCACCGGCACTGCTGGACGTGTGTGGGACTGGCAGCTCATTCTCCATGGCCTACAGAGTGGCACAGTCAGGGTGCTCAGATGGTAGAAGAGCAGGCAGATGCTAGGAGGGAAGAGGCAGGAGTGAAGTGTTTAGCAAATGCTTATTAGAGAATGGACATGCTGTTGGGCCTCTATATTCAGGTGCTCCACATCGTGAATTCAACTACCCTTGGATGGAAAATATTTGGGGAAAAAAATATCTGTATGGAACATGTATAGACTTTTTTTCTTGCCATTATTCCCTCAATAATATGGTATAACAACTATTTGCATAGAATTTAATTGTAGTAGGTAGTATAAATAATCTAGAGATGATATAAGTATGTGGGAGGATATGCAAATATTACACCATTTTATGTGAGGGACTTGAGCATCTGCAGATTTTGGTATCTTCCAGGAGTGCTGGAACCAATCCTCTGTGGACAAGGGAGGACTGTATGGTCATCAGTTGCTCAGCTGGCCCAGCATGAGGCTACCTGTGAACTGAGGTTTCAAAACACAGTTATCACCAAAAGGATGGGGCCAGACTTGGTTCGTTAGGTGAGGTTTGAAATCAAGTCCGCCTGATTCTAAAGCCTATGTGACCTGTTCCTTCTGCCAGCAGAGGTAAAACTAGCAAAGGAGACAGATTTCCTGTATTTTCTAACTGGTAGTGATCTTAGGGATCATCACCCTGTCAAGCTCTTCATCTGTGGGATGAGGAAATGAACATCAGGGAACTTATTGTTGGTCCATATGCCAGATAGTGACGAAAGTAGGACTGAAAATCTAGAAACTGGACCTGGTGGTGCACATCTGTAATCCTAGCACTCTGGGAGGTTGAGGCAGGTTCCAGTCCAGTCTGGACAACTTAGTGACTCAGCAAGACCTCAACTCAAAAAAAAAAAAAAAAAAAGGACAAAAAAGTTTAAAGGACTAGGAACCTGCATCAGTGCTGAGGCCCTGGGTTCAATCCCTGATACTAGAAAGCAAAATCTAGCAACAACAGAATGAGAGAAAAGGAAAATAAAGAGGTAATAAAATAAATGGAAGTGTTATTCTGTTTTCAAAGCCAGAAGAACTTTGGAATCTCTGTTTTCTTTATTAAGTACTTACTGAGTGCCTTTTGAGTCTAGTATGGAGCAGGAGACTGGAATGATTTGGTTAAAATTTCAGGTTTTGGAATGAGAAAGACTTAGCTTTTCCACTTTCTAGCTAGGAAACCTTGGCAAGGCTCACTTGTGTGGCCATCTGCTTATTAATTTGTCAAATGTGATGGTCTATGGACCACTGCAAGCAGAAAGTAAATGGTGATACAAAGTGCTTGGCAGGTGTCAAGCACTCACGGAGTCCTCCATAAGCAAGCACCAGCTGTTGTTGTGGTTATAAATATTGCACAGTCTGGTTCCCACCGTCTGGTGCCAACAGACCAGGCTTCTCCCAAGATGGAACTGGCAGAGCCTCTAGAGACCTCTTGTCCCAGTCATTAATGAGGCCCAGAAATTCCATCTCCTGTGGTCCAGACACACAACTGGAAACTACACATTTCCTTGAGGAATTCCTATGTACCTGGTATGGAGAGGCCTCAAGAAAGAAGGACTGAGTGGTAGGAGAGGCACATCCAGATTTGAGTTCAAGTTCTTCTTTTCTTCTTTCATACTATTTCCCAAATCCTCATTTCTATGTATAAACTTTTCTTTTTACTCACTCCTTCCCACATGTAACAATCAATAATGATTCACTGGCACCCAATCACAGACATTCAGTCCTCTGCTTTTACATCTCACCAATTTAGTAAAAGAAGAACATATAATTTTTCACATTAAAGATTGATTAGTGCAAAACAGGCATTAGTGTTCTGTTGTCATCTCTGTAATGCTGCTAATTTTAGGGGTTACCATTCTTCAAGCTGCCTTCTTCAGAATGGGTGGGTTTCACTGTGGGTTAAAAAGGTATGGGTGAAGGGTAAAAGGCAGAAATTTTGGGGGTCAGAAAATCTAGGCCATTGTCAGGTGGGAGGCAGCAAGTTGAGTTTGGCTTCCAAGGTGGTGTGCCCATCTGCAAACTGTGCATGTGACCTGGGTCTTTATGCAGAGATTTCGCCTAATATTTCTGTGTCTGCTCTTACTGCCACAGGGTCAGACCACTGTCATGAATTCTCTTTGTTCTGAACTGCAATGGCCCTCATTATGGCTACTCACTTGTTAAGGGCATGTATGATAGACGCAGGAATTAATGACACAGCAAAGTTAGAAGTATTTCTTGTGCCCTGCTATGCAAAATCCATCTTATCTATGTTCCAAGGAGGGAAGCCTAGGCTGGGTGGAAAGTAACAGAAGCCATAATTCCTGACCTTGCAGAAACTGAAAACTAGTTGTCCAGAGGAGATTCAATTGCAGTTTTAAGGATCACTGAGCAAAAAATCAGGAAATGACAGTTCTGTCCAAACATGGTATACCCCATAGGATCGCAAGGTCTTCTCTTGGTTCAAGGCCTTACTTCTCTCTCTCCAAATATTGACCAGTATTGCATTTCAGTTCTTGCTTTTCATCCAGCTCTAGGAAATCTCAACTAAAGCACTCATAAAAAATAAAATGGAAAGATAGGCTAGCAGTCACAGGAAATTAGAAGGATAAGATATCTACATTATGAATGATTGAGACTTAGTTCTTTTTTCTTTCTATTTTTTTTGCAGCTGGGTGGACACTATGTACTCAACTGTTGTTGAGAAATGTCAGATGCTAAAGACAGCATGGCATCCCTTTATAGAAAAATTGCATTGGCAAGGACAGCTACTGCTTCTACATGCAGAGGTGAGAGACTTACCTGAGCAAGTTGGGGCCACAAGCACAAAGCACCTCCTGGCTTCTGCCCACCTGTCTCCTTCCTGCTGCCAGCCAGCATGCCTTTACTTTCTCTCTTCACTCCCGCTGCATTTGTTCTTGGCTTTAGCCTCCTCCCTCCTTTGCTGGGTCTGTCTCACCAGCTGCTGCTCCCCTGGCCCCTGGTTTTGTCCTTGGTCCTATCCTCTCTCATACCTTTGCTCACACCTGACTGCACTGTCCCCACAGGTCTCCTATGGCTGCCTCCTGTGTGCACTCACCTCATTGTGCTCTGGCTCTCTGGAATAGAAGCACGTTCCCCTCAGTATCATTTCCTTTCTCACTCTCTTCATGTGATGGATCCTGCCTGGTTGTTCCCATTCACTAACAGCTCTATCTCTCCTAATCTTATCTTTGTTGTCTCCAGCCCCTGGCCCTTGACCGGCCCCTCTGTGGCTCCCTTGCCACTTAAGCTCCAGTCCTTTCTGATCTCAGGATCTCTGCCCCTTGGGCCTGATCAAACACATTCTCTCTCATTTGTGTGCATGCACATACACTGTACTCCCTACATAGCGCATGCTCGCAACATGCTCTGTCTCTCTGGCACTCTCTGTCCTAGCGCATGCTTTTGGTAGCTACAGCTGTTATCCAACGGCACTCTTTGCTTTCTCTCACTCTCCGGACTGTTCTCTCTCTTTGGCTCTCTCTCAATCACTCGTGCACAGGACAGAGGGAGGGAGGGAAGGAGGGACCAACTCTGACTAGAGGATCAGGGTATTAATCATTTTAAAATGTGCAGTTCACTAATATTTACTACACTCACAATATTGTGCAATTATTACCACTATTTTCAGAACTTTTTCATCATCCGAAACAAAAATTCTGCAACTATTAAGCAATAACCCTCTATTCCCCCATCTTCCTATGCAGGCCCTGGTAGCCTCTAATCTACTTTCTGTTTTTATGAATTTGCCTTTTCTACATATTTCATATATGCAGAATCATACAATATCAGTTCTTTTGTGTCTGGTTTATTTAAATTTAGCATAATGTTTTCAAGGTTCATTCATGTTGTAGCCTGTATGAAAATTTCCTTCCTTCTTATGGTTGAATAATATTCCAGTGCATGTGCATATATACCACATTCTGTTCGTCCCTTTATCTGTTGATGAACACTCGTCATTTCCACCTTTTGACTATGGCTATTATGAAAAAGCCTGCAATGAACACTGGCATATAAGTATCTATTTGAATCTTTGCTTTTAATTCTTTGGATATATGAGTAAAAGTGAAATTCCTGGATCATATGATAATTCTGTTTGGGCTATCCAGTTGTACTTACATCATTTGTGGAATTACCAGTGTGCATTCCCGGGCCCACTCAGTTCCTCTCTAAACTGCTCAGTGCATATGCTAAGTCTCCCAGGTCTGACCCTGCCTGCCTGCCTCACTTCATTTTCCACTACTTTTCCACACTATACTCCCACTGGGCTCAGCATTTTTCTCAGTGGCCTGAAGCCTTGCTATTTGCTACCTCTGGGTTGATTGCTGTGAGTTACTCATGCTGCTCCCTTTCCCTGAAATGCCTCCCTTCCATTTAACCAACTCCTTAGCTTTTCAGCATAATCTGAGCCTCTCTTGTGAAATACACACTGAATGTAGCCTCTTCAAACTCTTTTCCTACTTCCTTCAAATTCAGCCTGAATTTCTCCTTTAAGCCATCCAGTTAGAGGGCTGCTCTCACAGCTTTTGGTACTTGTCTCTGTCCTAGCATGCACAATGTAGTGCTGCAAGGAATTGATTTGCTTGGGGGGATTCATCTTCCTCACTGGATTCTGCACTCCTGGAGGGATCATGTCACAGTTTCTCATGGATACCTGGTACTTCATGCCATAAATGCTTGTTGAGCAACATTTATGGAAATGTACCACACTCCATTGTATTGCTCATCTGAAAGTGTAGTTTAATTTTCACCTCATCTGCAGAAGTCAACTAGTTTAAAACATAAACTATCTGTGATTTAGTTTCCATATCTTCCACTAATGGTGTTTAAATTGTCAACAGTGATTATTTATTGAGTACCTACTACTTGTCAAGCACTACAATAGATGCTTTATATATACTTATGACCTCTCCTATGAGGCAGTTATTCATATTTCAGTTTTGTCAATAAGAGACTTATTTAATGAATTTATCTAAGGCAATCACATAACTGGAATTCAAACCCTACAGCTTCAGGCATAATCTCACCTTGAGCCATTACTTCAATGACATTGAGCACAGTCCATGTCAGAGCATAGTGGAGTTTTAGAACTGGAAAAAATCTGAGATCATGGAATTTAATCCCCTACTTACTAATGTTTATCAAACATTTTATACTAACAAATCTCTCTCTATAATATATATAGAAAAGATTCTATGCATGTGTACCCATCAACCAGTTTAAGAACTTGAACATTACCATATCTCCCCCATTTTTCTGTGCAAAAACAGAGGCCCAATTTTTTTGGGTGTTATCATTGTGACCTGGCTCCTTTGACCCTCCTCCAGTGTGATGGAAGGCACCCCGTAAGCCTACTGGACTTATTGTAGTGGGGACTTACTCAACCAGAGGACTGGAAAGTCTCTGAGGACAAAGCAAAGCAAAAGTCTTGGCATATGTTACATTTTCATTGGTCTTCTAGTTGCAGGGAACTTGAGTTTAGAAAAACTAATCAGGAAGTATGGGTCATTATAGCAGTTTTTGAGTTTTTCTTCTATAGTTCCACTCTTTGCAGCAAAGCTTTGTATTTCCCCATTCTTATCTCCCCCTACCTCAAGGCTTGGGGCCTATGGGAAGAGAAGGAGGCATGCTGGAGTTTCAGTGGGGGCCACTGCAGAGTCTGTGGACTATCATTACATCCTGCCATCTAGCATCCCACACTAGAAAACCTGAATCCTAAAACTTTCACAGTATTTGTGCTTCAAGTATTTTACCCATTCCTATTGTTTTAATTTCCTCTCTCATTCCTTCCTTCTCTTCCTTCACATGACTGCCTTATTTCTCCCTCAAGGCCACCCATCTCTATGCACTCCCACTGTGAACCACAGCCTAATCTCACTCACGGGTGACAGCCAGAATGGGAAGTCTGTTTTTCTGTGGGTTCCAACTCACTGTGTGGTTTTGTGTGAGCCCAAGCTCTAAAGGGCTGTGATTCCTATTTCAGTCAGTTCTCTCCTCCCAACCACAAGGGGTCACTTTGAATGATGTGCTGACTGTAACTGGCTTGGATAGTGATCTTATTACAGGTCCCTGCTGCCCACAGGGCCTGAGACCAGCAGCTGGAGAAATGCTGATGGCTCTGCCTTCCAGGAGCCACCAAGTCTAGGAAACACTAGGCCTTTGTCCCCAGGGTCAGGGAAATCCATTTGCTGTGGATTACAGCTGTGACAGTGTTCCAAGGGAGCAGAGGGGAAAGATACTGAAAACAGAGCTCTCCAAACCCAGTCTAAAGCCCTGGGGTAAGGCGGGTGAGGGTTTTCTAATGGAATCAGAGCTTGACAGGAAATGAGAGGTCTAGTCAGCTCCATAATAGCTGCTGCTGGTATTATGCCTGTACAGCTTATGTGTGGAAAGTATGAAAAGGCAGGATGACAAAGTTCCTCTTTGGTTGCCTCTCTCTCCGAGATACAAGGTGATAAGAGAAGAGGTCTCAACTCCCAAGACTTAGGAGGCCTAGGGGAGACATCCTTACACCTCCACATTGCTGCATGAACCTAAGTAGCTTGATTTGTATGGGTCATAATCTGCCGCTGGCAGGAGTCTGGTGCGACTGACACACTGGGAGCAGTCCAAATGGACTCAACTCAAAACTCCTCAAGACCTGCTCTCTCTCTCCCCAGACCTCTGCATGTTGCCACCTTTAGTCTCTCTAGAAACTGAAGTAAATAAAGGCCAACAAAGAAGTGAAGGACATGGAGTTAAAGCCAATCACCTAGTCCTGGCAGTCAAAACAGAATGATACCATTGAGAAACGTAACCTAAACGTACATAACCTTTTTCTGAAATCTTACTATTTTCTTCATAATTTATAAAAGGCAGATTATATCACATATTTATATTACAAGCTGGTACAGGTTAGTAGAAGAATATGAAGAAGAAAAAGAAGGATTTGAACTTTTTTTGGAAGGGACATTAGTTTGAGGCATGTTCTGTACATGCCGAGTATTTGGGGACTCAGGAATGAAGTGAGTTTGTCTATACTCAGGCACCTCTAGTCTCATTGCTTCAAAGGAGGGCAATATACATCCTGAATCTCCTTTGAGCCCTTAACCCAATATAAGTGGTGTTCCTATTTTAAAAGGTCACGTAAAGAGACAGGCCCACACAGGGATAAGATAAGATAATCTTATGAAAATGGAGGAAGAACCACAGCCATGCTACCACAAGCCAAGATTGCTTGGAGCCATCAGAAGCTAGGAAGAGGCAGGGAAGGATTTCACAGGGACCATGGTCCTGCTAACACCGGATTTCACACTTCTAGTCTTCAGCCATACAATTTGTGGCACTTTGTTATGGGAACCCTAGAAAATACTGAATTAAATTCCCTACTACTACTAATCCTGATCAGCCCAAAAAGGTCAAATAAAACCAGTAAAAAAAAAAAGGGTGCAAAGACATAAAAAAAAAAAAGCCTTTTAATGTGACAGCTTTTCCTGCTTTAAGGCAAGGGTTCTCAAAATTCAGCCCCTTGGAAACTCTTCAAATATGCCAGTTTTGGTGCCCTACTTCAGACCTACCAAATCAGAGATTCAAGGAACGTATTCAGTGACCTGTGACTTTACAAGCCCTCTGGGGAACTCTGATTCTCATAAAATCTGAAAGCTACTGCTCTAAGGAGCTCCATTATCAACTCTACATGATTCTAAAAAGAAGCTGTCTTATGACACACAAGGTGTGATACAAATATGGTGAATGTTTAAATTAAAAATTTTATTACAGTAAAATATACATTGACATTAATCTCCCTGAAAATATTCCCCTTAGTTTCAAACAACTTATCCCATCATTCTTGTCACTTTTTGAAGCAGTTCTGGAAGTCCTTTTTGTGAGTGTCTTTGGTTATGCTGTCATGGCTGCCTAGATGTCCTGAATAAATTTAAAACGTATAACTTTTATGGTCATTTTGACTTTGGGGGAGAGTCAGAACTTGCACGGTGCTAGACCAGTGAATGAAGTGGATGAGGACACACTGTAATATTTTTATAGGCCTGCCTTTCTATTGGATGGTAGTTGGCAACAGTATTCACCATATTTTTGATCAACTGCATAAGGACACAAAAGAGGCCTTCTAGAACTTCTTCAGAAAGTGGCAAGAATGACAGAGTGTGTTCAAAGTGAGGGTGAGTATTCTGAGGGGGACTAATGGCAATGTGTTTTTACTGTGATACATTTTTTAAAAATTTAAGCACACACCGTATTTTCAATCACTCCTTGGTCATTCTGAAGTTCCTGAAAGAGGGGGCTAAAAGGTGGAGAGCAGTGGGATGGGGGAGAGTCACCAAACAGTTTCTTCCCTGTTGAAGGCCCTAAAATACCTGCCCATGGGAAGGGGAGAATACTGGCACTGCTCAGGCACAGACCTTCCTGCTTCTCTCCAGCCCCATCACCTAGTGGATTCCACACGCAGCAGGTGCCAGAGTCAGGCAACAGTGTGTCTCATGCTTTTTGCCAGACTCTTCCTTCTGTCCAGCCCTCTCCCTATGCCCCTCCAGCCCATCTCCCTGGCCAGAGCCTGGTCAACCTGTGCCATTCAGCCATGATGTCTGCACCCCCTAGAGGCTTCCCTTGCATACCCCAACCTCTTCTGGCTTGCAATAACAAAGCAGGCCATCTGACTTTGTTCATCAGTCAGGGATTCTATTTTTATTTTTATTTATTTATTTAGTTTTTTTGGTACTGGGGTTTGAACTTGGGAACTTTCGCTTGTGAGGCAGGCACCAGAACCACTGAGCTAAATCCCCAGCCCCTAGGGACTCTTATTTTTAGATCCCTAATTCTAACACAGTACCTGGTCAGCAATGTGAATGCTTGTTAAGCTATATAAATATAGCTGGAAGCTCTGCTGGGAGATTTTACCTCTTGATGAACACCTCCAGGTAAGATACTGAAGCGCCTATGAAAATGCGATGTTTGCTGAGAGGGCACTTTTGGAACTCAGTAGCCACTAATACTTTTACTCAAATTTCTTGATCCTTATTACTACTCTCAATAAACAGGGCCCGGCACATGTAAAATTTGGTTTGGGAAAGAGTGAGAGGGAAAATGGAAGGAAAGGGGTGTTGAATAATGGGTATGGGGGCCAGGTTACTGCAAAAGGCATATATAGGTGATCCTAGTCAAACCATTTTCCAGCTGGGAATGATGCATCCACATAGGCAGAGATGATAAAACCCTATCTCCCACCTCACAAAGGTTTTGCAAAATTGAACCAACACAGACACAAGAAAGCGTTTTAGAAACAAAAACTACAGATATGCAAAATTTCATGGGTTCAGAAAAAGGAAGAGAAATTAAGTAATATGAAAATGAATAAACATTGTTATGTCATGGTATATATGAATGCAACCCTGGCAAAGTTACTTAACCTCTTTGTGTCTCATTTTCCTCTTCTGCAAAATGGACAGAATAGAACAGCATTACAGATTTCAAGGTTTCTTAAGTAGGAGAAATAATGCATTTAAAAGACAGGACCCAGCTCAGGAACAGACTGATAGGTTAGAATAGATGATTTTTTTCTCCCTTGGGAAAAACTATAATTTTCCTCAATAATTTCAAATTAGAAAAATCTTTCTTATTTCTAATGATAAATTCTTTATGCTATAATCTCAGTCAATTCTTTTTTTTTTTTTTACTGTTACTAGAGCTATGCATTTTTTGGATTTGTAATAGAAGTTTCAGTAGCCAAGCCTACAAAAAGGGATACTATAAAATCTCTCCATATTAAATCTGTCACTGTCTCTGTCTCTCTTTCTCTTTCTCACACATACCTCACACTCACATACTCTTGCCATTTTTAGAGCTTGCCATTTTCTATCATTCCAACTTGGCCTTGAATTGGCTTGCGATTGGGGCAACCAAAGGTAGGCTAGTCTTTCTTCCTGACAAGCATAAGCAGAACAGGGTCATGGAAGTAGTGGATTACCAGGCTTTCAGAATTACTGTTCGAGTGCTAGAAACGGATCTAGAAAGTTTTGAGCAGCCCTCATTTCTTCCTCTTGTCATGGCTCAGGATTCTCTATAGGTATTGTTTGACATTTTGTAGCATGAGGGGCTAAGGTGTTTGCTGACTTTCATAAAGGAAGTCTTTTTATTAAGAGTGCCTTGGTAAAGCAGGCACTATGTGAGGGTGCTTTGTTCTCCTGTGCTTATTGGTATGATCCTCCCAGAGCTGCTTTTCAGAGTGTAGTATTAGAGTTTCCTTTTACAACCCCTGTGGGGAGATTAAGGGAATGGGGCTTTAAACATGTTGACACAGTCTAAAGAGAGGTTGGCAGGGACAGTAGACTGCCTCTTTCGTGAAGACTTTCATTTGGTATATAAATGATCTTTTATTCATTAAGAGGCCAGCATCCTTGGGCCTGGTACTGATAAATAACAATACTTCTTGCCATTTACTCTTGTTTGGTCAGGACAGGAGCTTTAATATAATAATCTTATTTATTCCTCACAATAATTCTGATACAGGGTTTATTTCATTTTTTTCTCATAAGAAAAGTGAGGTCCATAGAGGTCCTATAATTATCAGAAGTCAAGGAGTCAGCAACTGGCTGTTGTACGACTCGAAAGTTTCAAGTCCATGCATAAAAGGCAGAATTCTTTGCACTTACACCAGTCTAGGCCACTCTGAGCCAGTTGCTTCTTATGAAATTAACTGGGGTACTGTGGCCTTATATATATATATATATTTTTTTTTTTTTTTTTTTTTTTTTGGTACCAGGGATCGAACTCGGGACCTTGTGCTTGCTAGGCAGGCGGCGGAACCACTGAGCTAAATCCCCGGCCCTGGTGGCCTTATATTTAACAGGCTGTCTTACAAGGGTCATCCCAAGTAATTTGGGTCAGTCCTAGCAAATCTGCCAGCTACAGCTCTCTCAGGTGCTTTCTGGTGTCCCAGGAATCACACGATGTAATAATTAGGACATGTAGGCCTTTCCTGTTCATAAGTATTTCACATAAATTATCTACACATCTCGCTGGTCATATTAGTACTGGTTACAAAAGTCACTTGCAATCATTTAATATAAAAGCAATATAGAACAAAAATGATGGCTCCATAGTGCTTTGGAGAGAAAGGCTAGAGGAAGCCTGCCTTTCCTGAATGCCCACCAAGCGCTGGGCACAGTGTCAGGGAGGCAGCATGATTTATAAGGAAGAGAAAGGGGTGCTTAGTATGAGAAAGCTGCTTTGATTCCTGTCTTGGCCCTATCTGTGAGAACTTGGACAGGTTACTTAAATCTCCATGGGCCTCAGTTTCCTCATCTGTAGAACAGTGCTAATTACATTGATTATTAAGAGTTACAGTATTAGAAAAGTAACTAAGAAAATGCAAGCAAAACACCTAGAACCATGTGCAGCACAGAATAGACATTCAGTTAAAGCCAACCTCCCTTTATCTGCTCCACCTTTCTAGCACTGCTTTAGAGCAGTAATTATAGAGGAAAAAAGTTCTGAAAGGTAAAGTAACAGTGATCAAATTACTAAGCAGCATAACCCAGAACAGTGTAAATCTAGAGTTCATGTCCAAATGGCAATGTGGGAGTACCTTGAATGTGAAGGGATGACTCAAATGCTTGGGCTTCTAATCCTTGAAAATGATTGAATATACCCTTAGTTCTGGCTTGGACATAAGCTTTCTACCACACTCCAAAAAGCTCTATTCTCAAAATCCTTGGAATTTTCTTCCTAAGAAAAGAAAGAAAACAAGCAAAAACAAAATCACCTCCAGGTAAAATTGGAGGTGATAACCAGAAAAGACATAAGCCACAAGAAACGTGTGTGCCTGCGTATGTATGTATCTGTGGGAGGGGCTCACACATGTACACTCATACATATATTTATGTGGGAAGAGAGGGGGGAAAATGAAAGACTAGAAGTTAGTGACTGCTAAATACTAGACTGCATTTCTCATAGTTCTTAAAGTTCTGTCCAATAAAGGTGCTTTAGAAATTCAGAGAGTAAGTGAACATTCAATAAACACTTTCCTTAGGGCTATTTTTCATGCAATGATTGATTTATCAGCTCTCAACGTGTTTGGCTTAAGACTACTATATATTACACTGTAAACAAGTGTACAACTTGAAATTCGAGCTTCCCTCTCTCCACTCCTCCATCCTCTCTGGGACAATTCTCTCTGTAAGGCCCTCTCTTCTTTGCCTGAGCCCACCAGTTAGAGGACTCAGCCATTCCTCAGGGTCTTTCTCCTGCTCTGCTTCTACCCTAGCAACTTGCATGGCAGCTGTTTTATAGTTTTGGAATCACACAGCAATTCCAGAGTCCCTCAGGCCTAGCTCTGGGGCTTCCTCATCCTCATTTGTCCCAAATAACAGACTTTAATTGCAATTAACAGTCCTTTCTAGCAGCAACATACCATGAGTCTGTGGTCAGCCTATGATCTACTGTGACCACCAACCTTTTGCTTCCTTTCATATTGGGAATGTCTTATTTCATTTCATACTTGTAAGTATGGATTTCTCTCTAAGTATATCTATTTGGCTTTTAGCTTCTTGTATTTCTAATCCATTCTCTAATATTTGCAGGGGGAAACTATCTAAATAGGTAGAATCTCAACACTCCATACTTTCTAGTTAAGTATAACTCTATCCTGCTCCTTTTTTCACTAACACTCAGGTAGTTAATTTTGATAATGAAAGTAGGCAGAATGAGGACTATAGGGTACAAATTATAAGAAGAGAAATTTCAGCTTAGTAGAAAAAAGTACTTATTAACAACTGGAGCTGTTAGGATGTGGAAGGGGCTGCTTTCTCAGGAAGCGAGTTGCTGTCAGTGGAGCTGTCCAAGCAGAAGGGGCAACCTCAAGGCAGAACCGCTAGGATCTGTTTTAACACTGGTAGCACATTAATCCATGAAAACCTTTCACTGGGTATAGAAATCCACTGAAATTTTAAGTTTTTTGCTTATTTTTAAACTCTTCCATTTATGAACATTTTATTTTAAAATTAATTTTATTGGTACATTTTAGGTATACAATATAATGGCATTCATTTATGAACATTTTAAATGTTAGTTTTGTTTTTTAAGCTGCAGGGAAGCTCCCGACTGGCTTTTATTATTTTTCATCATTAGTATGGAAAAGAGTACATTCCATTAGTATGAACCTTTTTTTCCTTTTTTTGCAGTAGTGGGGACTGAACCTACAGAGCATCTGGCTATATCCTCAGACATTTTTCAAAACTTTTATTTTGAAATAGTTTTGCTAAGTTGCTGAGGTTCTCCTTGAACTTTCAATCCTCCTACCTCAGTAGCCAGAATAACAGGTATGCACCACCACAACTGGCTAGTATGAACTTCCTGATTCTCTTCATCTGTTTAAGGTGGAGGAAGCCGCTGTTCCTATCTAATGCGTTGGGGAGCCACAAAGTGGCTAAATAAAATTAATCTTTTCTTGATTTCCAGAACACTCGTCAGCACCTAACTAGGTCATCCAACCGCCACTAGTTTATCTATTCTTTCCATTGTTTACTGAACAACTATTATGTTCTTGGTACTGAATGGATATAGAAATAATTCAAATATTGACTTTGTTAGGAAATTAACAATGCAAGAGGAAAAATAAGAATAGTACATAACAGGAGACAGCTTTTCTCTGTAAAGGGCTATATATAATTTAGTATATGATTTAGGCTTTGCAGACCACATGAGGCCTCTATTGCATATTCATCTCTGATCCCCGCCCCCCCCACCAGTTCTTAGCTTGAGAGCTTTACATACACTGGTTGTGGGGTGGGTTTGGCCCCTGGACTCCAGTTTGCCCAGCCCTGAAATGCAATGAGGTGATAACTTTCAGTTGAATAAATTAAAGTTGTATTTGAGGTGGGTCTTTAAGGATGGGTTTGATTGGGACTTTGGAAATACAGAAGGGGACTGGTAGAAGATCATTCCCATTATACATTGTCTCTACTTTCTAAAGACAGATTTTTTTAGAGTGGTCAACATCATCCCAGCATTTATTAAAAATGCAAATTTTTCAGGCCTACAGTGGTTGTCAAACTTAAGCATACATCAGAATCACCCGGAAGATTTATTAAAAGACTGCTGAATCCCACCCCAGTTTCTTATGCTGCTGGTCCAGGGACCACACTTGGAGCATATTGTCTCAGGAGAATGCTGGTGAAGCGGAGGTGGAACAGGACTGTTTTCTATTTTAATGTATGAGAAAGCTGGGAGGAAACATTGAGAACCAAGAGTTAATGAAAGTTACTGTTAAAGACAGAAGAGGTTCTGGTTCAGAAGAGAACCAGGTTCTGGACAGAAGAGCACTAGGTTCAGTACATTTATACCTGTATTCAGAAAGGGCTTTGGGCCCTTGTAAGTTAGTATTGGCTTTTTTTTCCTCCAGGGCAGGAGCTCTGAGTCTTGTTAAGCTCACCCACTGGAGATAGTGAGTCTTTAGGGGTGTGGTTAGGAGGATCTTCTGAGTCTGGGCTACTGTCTTCTTCTGATAAATCTGCATATTTTTATCACTTGTACAAAAACAGTCCCTTCTGTATCATGCCTGGGACTATCTCTTTTGATCAGGCAAAAAAAAAAAAAAAAAAAGGGAGTGCTTCTGTTTTAGCAATTAAATGGATTCTGAAAACTCAGATGTGGAGCTTAGAGAGGCTGATCTGAGGAGGGGGGAAGAGGGGAAAGACAAGCCAGGGAGAGTACACAGAGGAATCTCAGAGGAGGCTATGAGCAACCAGACGCACAAGGAGTCATTAATCTGGCAGACAATGAATGGCAAAAAGCAATTAGCTTGCCTGGGGTTGTAGCGAGCTAGTGAAGTGTGCAGTATGGCAATGGAGGGTCTAGTGTAAGGGCAGGGTCACTGCAAGGGAAATGAAAGGGAGGGAGGGCAAGACAAGGGAGGTTGGAGGTGGAAAGCCACCTGGTGCTAGCGTGAAGGGACAGTGCTCAGGGTCTTTACGGATGTTCATTACCCTGTAGAACTGTCCAGGTGTGGCCGTTCACCTGCCAGGGATCTACATGCTGTCATCCTTGGACATAATCTTGAAAATGAACTAGGTGTTTTTGTTGTATGTGCACATGCACTTGCACACACACATGCACACACAGACACACAAATGTTTTTACATCTACCTCCAAAGTCTAACCAGGCACAAGGGTAGGCTGAGGACTGCCTGGATGAATAACTTAAGGACCACGTGCCAGAACACTGGCAGAGTTATAACAGACAGTTCTAAATTTCAATTTCAGGAGCTTCCTTCCACATTTTACAGCATGCTTGATTTTTCTGCCACATGCCTCATTCATACATACTTTCTAGTGCTCCGTTCCTTGCAGGCACTCTGAAGCCCTGCCTCTGAATCCTTACCTATACACATTCTTTAGGCACATTCACTTATTCACCCTCACTCAAGTCATCCTCATATATTAAATACTATCTTCTGCTTCAAAAAATCACTTCAAATGTCAAGGTTGCTTCCATAGCTTCTGTTCCTGCTGTCTGCAGGGCCCTGCCACCTTTGTCATTCTTACAGCAAAAAAAAAAAAGAAAAAGAAAAAGAAAAAAAAAGTACCAATATTGGTTTGACGGAGTAAAGAGCCCAACATAAAGCAGATTGTCCTACCGTGGGATGCAGGTTTGTGGCTATGGTGTCCCCGCCTTCAAGACCATCCCATTTATCTCTCTTTGTTCCACTCCCTCTCTCTTCCTGCACAATGCTGCAATCACACACATACTCTGGGTTGGAAAAAAAAGAGGACAGCCTAATTTCCTGATGATTATGTTGTTACCTAGCAACAGCCAATCAGGGGCTGGGCTTTTTGTCTGCAGTATTTCATGCAAATAGTTTGGAGAAATTGCAGGGTAACACAGGCTGCTTAGTCTGTCTTCTCAGGGGACACATTACAGAATACAACCAACCCAAAAGGGGACTATTGAAGCCAGGCACATGCTTCAGAGAGCAGGCCATCTGATCTCATTCCCTTGCTTCTCTGCTGGGTACCCTCTTACAAAGCATGCAGGTTCTCCCTGAGTGCAGGGAGGCCAAAACTTGAAGAGAAGCTCATCAGCAGCCATACTTACCCTGGGTCTCTGTGCTGACAACATGACCCCAGAGAAATTTCTGATACTCTCAAAACCCTACTTCCTTCCTGGGCAGGCAAAGAATGTTGGCTGCTCTACAGCTGTCTGTAGAGGACAAGAAGGAGAATCCTCTTCAATTCTATTCAGAAAACAGCTAAAACCTGGTATTTCTCTGATTCAAGAGCTTCGTGCTGGCCTGTCTCACATGGAAAACCCGTTATTTGCAACTGCACTCTTTTTAGTGCTAATAGGCAAATCCTCATATAAATGGGTCAATGAGACAAACCATACTACTTATAACATCCTTTAAAGAGATTTGTTTTTCTCTGAACAAGTAATGTGTATTTGATATAAAACACTGTCAGGAGCCACACACTCCAACTGTGTATGGCTCATGGCAAGTTCAATCAGAGCTGGATGGTGCCATATGAAGTGGACTCAGAAGACAATCTCCAAGACTGTCTCCTCAGGGGGAGCAGCCTGGCTTCACAGAATAGGGATCAGATTTTAGTAGGTTTGTATGTTGTTGTTGACCCAATGTCCAGTACTCCAGAGTCAAAGAAGGCATACACTAGGACCTTAGTTGCTGGAGAGTGCTCAGTTAACCAATTCTAACCAGCAGTCTGGTAAAGGTTCCTTGTTGGTTATATGGGGGCAATGAATAGTTAGATCAGCCCAAGTCACCATCAGGAATGGAAAACCAATGGAAAATGTCTATCCTGCTGATCTGTAGCATTTACAAATTTGTAAGATAAGATATAATTATACTCCAATCATTATAAGAAGGTAGTGACAGCTCTCCAACCTCTGACATTCATAGCCTCCAGTCCAGAGCCAGATTAGGGGAGCAAAGAAAAGAACTGTGAATCTGCTTTTGTTCAAAAAGGCAGAGTTAGAGAATCCGACTGGTGGTCCTCCAGTGAATTTCAGAAAAATTTTCTCAGTTATGCACTTTAGTCCTTATAATGTTGGAATGCATAGTAGAAACTCCATTTTACAAAAAGGAATCTGATGAATAATTTCCTCAAAGTTGCACAGTTATGAAGTGACAAACTGGCCAATAAAAAACTGGTCTTTTCACTTGAAAGCCTGGACTATCATGGCCATAGAAGACCCCCCCCAAGACTTTATAATAATAAAAGTAAAGGAGAAAAGGAATGGCAACAAAAAGCTACTTTTCAAAGTAAGAAAAAAATCAACTTTTCATGATTATGGGTACCTGAAGGTCTTTCATCTGGACCTAATGTTAAATCTTCAATTACTCACCTTCAGCTGCATATTAGAACTACTGGGTGAACATGTCAGAAATACCTATGCCTGGGTCCCACTCCTGACCAGTTAATTAAGAATCTTCTGAGGGAGGGGCAGTGCTTTTTAAAAGCTTCCCAGGAGGGCTGGGGATTTAGCTCAGTGGTTTCAGGACCCGCGTTCAATCCCCAGTACCCCCCCCCCCCCCAAAAAGCTTCCCAGGAACAGCACATCTACTTTGGAAAATGGCTTGACAATTTCTTTTAACATTTTAATTTTAATTGATACATAATATTTGTACTTATTTATGGGGTACAGTGTGATTTTTGATATATGTAAACAATGTGTAATGATCAAACCAGGGTAATTAGCATATCATAACCTCAAACATTTTTGTTGTCTCTTTGTGTTAGATTATTCAGTATTGTCTTTTATAGCTGTTATGAAATATACAATAAAGTTTTATTAACTATAGTCACCCTGCTGTGCTACAGAATATTAGAACTTAATTCTAGTAGCTAGCTATACTCATTAAATCACCTCTTCTCCTCTTACCCTTGCCAGCCTCTGGTAACCATTATTTGACTCTACTTCTGTAAGAAACACTCAATTTCTTATAAAAATGAAACATTCACCTACTCTATGGCCCAGAAATTTCATCCGAGGAATTTATTTAAGCAACATGAAAACATATTTTCATAAAAGTCTTGTAGAAAATGTACAGACATGTTCGTGACAGCTTTATTCTTAATAGCCCCAAACCTATTCATACAAGGGAATACTGATCATTAATACAAAAAGGAACAAAGTTCCTTTTTATATTGATATACACAATAACAGGTGAATCTTAAAAATACTATGCTGAATGAAAGTAGTTTTATATATTTAAGGGTTTATAAGGGTTAATAGGTACAAAATACAGTTAAGGAGATTAACATATACATATACAACAGTAGAGTCTATAGTTAATAATAGTTTATTGTATATTTCAAAATAGCTAGAAGAGAGAACTTTGAATATTCCAACACAAAGAAATAATATATGAGGTGATGGGTATATTAAATGAAACTGTATGTTCCATTTATATGAATTTCTAAGAGCAGGAAAAGTTAATCTATGGTGGAAAAAAAATTAGAGCAGTGGTTGACTCTAGAAACAGTGGGAAGGGGTGGGTAGGGAGTGGCTAGGAAGGGGCATGAAGGGACTTCAAGGCTGACCAGTGATAGGGATTTATATTCCAGAAGTGTATACATCTGTCAAACTTATAGAACAGTGTTCTTCAGATTTGTGTATTTCATTGTATATAAATTTTACCTAAAAAATAAACAAATATTAAACTCTAATAATATGCACACTGAAGTGTTTAGGGGTGACGTACACTGATGATGGAAACTTTGAAATACATTTTAGAAAAAGATAAACTGATGAATGGATAGAAAGATGGATGGATATGTGATAAGCTAAGCCTGACAAAAATGTTAGTTTTGAAATTGATATAGGATATATATAATTTGGATAGAATCTCCCCAGGTAAATCTTATGAGCAGGTATTGGGATAAAAGACTGCTTTTAATTTTCTTAGTTAAAAAATGTGAAATGAATAACATTATGCTCCTAAATCTGCAGGGATAATTCCAATCACCCCACCCCTACCCCAACTATCTGAAACCTTGAAATAAATATCCAGGATGGAAAAAGACTTCCTAGAATTAGGCTAAATCTTAGGGAGACACTATAGCTTAGCTCACAGTGGAATTAAATAGGACACATCATTTGATATGTGGTCTCATGGAATGGAATAATTGAAATCAGTACAGTTCTAAAAATTCTGGACAATATAGTAACTATACTATTCTCTAAATTTAAAAGTCTTAAGCCAACCTCAGCAGGCATAAAAGAAAAGTACTTATTCACTACTCAGTATATGACATAAAGACCTTCTATTTAACCCCCGACTCTCCTCCAGGGCTTATCCCACTGGTCTTCTCAGATTCTGTCATTTTTTCTAGCTCTGCTTTTCCAGAAGTCCACAGGGACAGTGCAGGATCAGGCATTTGGAGAGGAAGAAGCTACTGTGTGGCGCCTTAAAGGATCTCAATAGACAGTTGATTTTAATGGGGTGGGGAAAGAGTAAGGGGAGGAGTAAAGGGGGAAATAATGCAGTCAAGTGCAATATTGAGCCTCTATTCCCTGAGCTGCCCCATTTATTCTGCATAATTGCTTCATTTCCACTGGCAGTGCATCTCCAAATGAATTTCATTACTGGTGCCTTGGATATCATATTGATTACCAGTTTCATCGATCCCTATCTTGCTAATTAGCATATAAATTAGCCATTTGGGGGGAGGCATTAGGCAAAATTGAATTTTCCCCTTAATCTTCTTTCAGAAGGTAAATGAAAATAGATGTGGTCTGTTAAGGCTCATGGCCTTCCTCTGACACAAACTAAGTGCTGTTTGCGCAGCACTTAGGAACTCTCTTGTGGAGGGAGTCAGAAAGGAGGCTCGTGAAAGAAGCCTTCCTACCCCTAACTGATGCAGCTGCCATCAGAACCCATTAAAAGTTATCCAGAAAACTTCAGACGGATGACAGATTTTTGAGTTGAGATATATTTTCTTGGAGGACACAGCTGAGCTAACAGAAGGCAGGGCCCCTCCCACAGAGACACAAGCAGAGGACCTGTGATATAGCAATCCCTGTGGTGTTTGTTTCCAAGAATGGAATGGAGAATGCCATTCTTACAATTTTTTTTTTTTTGGCACCGGGGATTGAACTCAGGACCTTCCACTTGTGAGGCAGGTGGCAGAACCACTGAGCTGAATCCCTGGCCCGAGAATGCCATTCTTTTCTTTGGTTTAATGCCACAACTAGAAGTCTGAACTCAGAAGGTCTGAGTTAGACCCTATGGAAATCAGTTCCTCAGAAAATAAAATTAGAAATTTCATTTGACCCAGCTATTTCCCTTCTAGGTAGTCTCCCAAAAGAGTTAAAGATATCATATTACAGTGATACATGCATACCCATGTATATATCAGCACAATTCATAATAGCTAAATGTTGGAAGCAGCCTATATGTTCATCAACAGATGAGTGGACAAAGAAAACATGGTATTTATACACAATGGAGCACTACTCTGCCACAAAGAAGGATAAACTTGAGCCATTCATATGTAAATGAATGCACTTGGAGACCATAATATCATGTGAAATAAATCAGACACACAAGCGTAAATATTGCATAGTGTCTCTTTTATGAGAAACCCAAACTGTAAATAAAGAGGAAAACAAAAGATATTAAGGAGGGAGCTCTTTTTCAAATGGGAAGAAGATCAAGAGATGGAGGGAGTTGGGAGAGAGAGGAGGGAAAGGGGATAAAAAAAGAATTGAGATCCATTAACATGTACCAACTTCCCACAATGGAGGTAATCATTATCTAATGCATACATGTATGAATAAGAAATAAAAACTGAAAAAGAGGGCCTGTTTTGGAATGCCCACTCTGCCTCTTGCCAGTTGAGTAGTCTTGAGTATGTCATCCTCTCTAAGCCTTAGTTTCCTCTTCTTCAGAATGGGTATAATCATAGCATCTATCCCACTGGGTAGTCGTAAGGATTGAGGGAAAGGGAGTGTATACAGAGCATTTCACACAGGGTCTGGCATACAGTAGAGCTCATGGAGCCTTTCTTCCAGCAGCACTGTCAGGACCAGAGAACACACAGGTACCTGAGGATACCCAATTCCAGGGTTCTCCCGAGGCAGCTTCTCAGCTTTAAAGTACACCTTCCTCTAGACTTTCAGGTACTTAGGCTCCAGGACAGGTCACAGTCCCTGGAGCAGCAGGATCACATCACTGGGAACCTACTGAAAATGCAGAACAACGGCCCACCCCAGACTCACTGCCACCAGGAACTGCCATGCTTAAAAGAGCTTGAGCACTGTTTTGAGTGATCATCTTTCTAGTCTTACACTAGTAGAGAAGGAAGGGACCGGGGCGATCACTTAGTCAAAAGCCCAGGCTCAGAAAACAGCTTGCCTACAGTGAGGCCACGGCATAGCCCAGATAAGGCTTTTGGTGTCCTGAATGGAGATTTGTCTAGATTCAGTGGTGGCCCTGCCAAGATTGTTTCTCTGGCAGCACAGAGCTGTGCTCCCTTTCTCTGGGGTGGTCTCAGTGGCAGGGGTTTTGATCCAGACTTCAGATACAGCCACCATGGGCTTTGAAAGGAGACTCAGTTCCCTTTGGGATGCTGCTGGGAATTAGGAGGTCTAGTTACTGCAATGACCTCACAGAGGACACCGAGGCAATGGAGGAGTGCACCCTTGATGACCTCTGTGACCCTCTGCCCTTTGAACTCTGAATGCTTCCCACAAGGACACACAAGAAACTGTGAACAATGATGCCCACAGAGAGGGCAAGTGGGTGGCTGAGAGACTCAGTGGTAGGGAGGCAGGGGAGAGGGAGGCATGTTTTTCACTGTATGCCCTTTTGTATCTTTTAAATTTTGTTCTCTGTGCATGTAAAACATCCAAGAATTACTTAGTAAATAATTATTTTAATGAGAATGCCTCAGATGGATAACAATCACAAACAATATCCCATCTGGTCCTGCCATTAGATCATCTATTCTACTCATGTCTGCTCTACCCACTACCCTGAAACCTGAAACTTAAAGCCCCGTGGAACAGTTCAAAGGCTGGAATACAAATAAAGACACTCTGGTCTTGCCTCAGCATAGTGAGCATGACTAAGCTGTTTCCTCATTAGAAAGTAGAGTGCTTTGCAATGTTCTAATTGGTATGAAGTAGGCATGATTTAAAGCCCACCTCCACCCCATGACATCACAGTGAAAGGAAGGATTGGACTTTGCTCTAACGGGCTTTCACTTCACTTGGAACAACCAGTAAAAATGAAAAGGCACTTAGCTTGTTGCAAACAGAGGATGTATAATGTAATGTCACACTTTTATTGATTACATGTTACTTAATGTGTAGTTTAGCTGAGAGAATATATTCCAAAACGTTAAGAATGACTGCTTTGAATGATAGGGTTACTACAGATTTTCATTTTCTCATTTGTGCTTTTCTGTCTTTTCTAAATTGTCTATATATTTTTTAAAAAGTCTGGGCTTCAACGTCACTGAATCCTTTGCATAAAATATAAGTGAAACATAAAACCCCAGGGAAAGGATCCTTCTCTATCTGGACAATGGGTCACTCAGGAGCTGGTGGTATACGACTGCCTGCATGGGCCACAGAGTTCAGACACCTGCTGCACCAGAGGCTAGAGGTATTATTGTTCTCCTAAATTCATATTCCAGTGGCCTTCAGAACCATTTGGTATTTTTCAGAGCCAGAAGGCACACACAGTTGGGAGGCATCAGATTCCTAGGACTGTCTCCAAGTAGAGAGTATATAGGTGGCTAAAGAAAGCTCCTGATCCAGATATTGAGCAAGCAGTGTTCTTGGGCAAGTCCAGTTTGACATTTTCAGCCTCAGTTATTGCTGCTGGGAGGGTAGGTGAAGCAGACACAGACTTTGACATTATTGTAAGGTCAATGAAAATGTACATAAGGCGAAATGTAAACAATTCTACTGCAGAGATACAAAGTGAATGGTGCAGCAGCAGTGTGGCATGTTGGAGTATTCAGGCCTCTGTCCTTCACTGCCAGGGTGACGTAGGATGAAATACTAAATTACTAATTCCTCATCTACAATGGAAATCATATTCCTTGAAGAGACACTCTGAAAAATGAAGCAGATACCTGTAAAAGTTCTGGAATAGTACTCACACACAGCAGACCTTTCACAGAAGAGGCTATAATTATTACTGTTCTGGGCACAGAGCTCACTAAGGCCATTAGGGCCATATTATAGTCACGTTATCATCACTGCTGTCTCCATTTCCAAGGAGCCATACAATTACAGGTGAGTGTACACCAAAAAGCTCAGTTACTGGCTCTAAGTTTTCCTCACAGGTGCCACACAGGTGCCGTCATTGACCTAAGCATGCTCACCTTTAGAGACATGCAAACGGCCTACATAGCTTTTGGTCAATTTTTCTTTCTTTTTAGGCTTCTCATGACCCAGTGGGTGGTTTATAACTTAGGACTGTGACTAAGTTGACTCTTTTGAAATGTCTACAACAAGGTCCCTACACCATGGAATTTTTCAAAGCTGGTTCTCCTGAAGTGACAGGGTACAGGAGAAAATAAAGGAATAGAAGTCAAAGATCTTGACCCCAGTACATTTTAGGTGGGAATGCTCAGCACATATTGAGGGGGAAGAGGAGGAAAGAAGCTTTAAGATATTTACAAAATAATAGCAAGTAAACATAACTAATCCACAGTTATGTCTAACACTCACAGTAACTGTGTTTTTGAAAACTGATATGTCAATAGTCTTATTTATAAGGTATGGTTGACTCCAAAATCACCAAGAAAAAGATAACTTAGTGGGAAAATAAGCAATAGATATAAACAAGCAATCCATCATTATTTGTAAAAAATAATAAAAAAAAAACTTATAAAAGACATTTAATCTACCTCATATTTAAAGAAATGCAAATCAAAATAGTAACTCTAGGATTGGCAAAAATTTAGAAATTTGATAATCCAAGGCTGATGTAAGATGTGCAACGCACTTCTAAAACTGCTGGTAGGAGTGTAATTTGGAGTATCTTTTTTAATGGGAAATTAGCAATAGATAATTTTTTAGGCACATTCTCTTTGACCTAAGAATTCTGTTTATAGAAATTTACATTCAGGAATATACGGCCCTCAAATTTTCAGACATATGTATAAGGATGTTCATCACAGCATTGCTTGTCAGAGCAAAAATCAGGAAACAAACCAAGTATTCATCAGCAGTGCAGCAGTAACAATAAGAATACCAGCCATGAAAGAGAAAAAATAACAGTGGTTAAAATTTATTGAGCACTTACTATATGGTTGGTAGGCTTTAATACTTTACATGCTTTTCTTAACTAAGCAAAGTGTAGTCAATCTGGATCTCAGGATTTCAATCAAGAGCTTTTCTTAACCAACAGAACCTTCTCTTCTCCTAAACATCTTCAGATATTCTAGTCTACATTGCCCAATTTAACCTTCAAAATTCTTTTCACATATATGATGAGATGCCATATTTTAAGGGGAAAAATGACCAGGTGCCTAATAGTAACACTTATGCAATATAATAGAATTCCTAGCCACCACAGTAAAGTAAGAAAAAGAATTCAGATATATAAAGCAAAACACAGGGAAAGAAGACTTATTCTTACTTTCAGATTACACAGAAAATCTGACTGAATCCACAGATTAACGATTAGAACTAGTAAGAGTTTTGCAAATTTCTAGCCACAAAATCAACTTGTAGAAATCATATGTATTTTTTACATACTAGTAATAAAGAGTTAAAATGAAGTCTTAAAAAATACACTGTTTAGAATAGCAACAACAAAGATAAAATACCTAGGAATGGAACTAATAAAAGATACACAAGATACTCAGAAGGTATAGAAATTTAGTGAAGGGAGGACAGGGGAAGGGGATTGAAAAATTAAGATGTATTATGTGTGTACATGTACCAACTCTCCACAAAGAATGTAATCATTATGTACTGTAAACAGGTACTAATAAAAAAATAAAAGTTGAAAAAAATTAAAAGACCTAAATAAATGGAGAGATATACTATGTTCATGGTTTGGAAAACTTCATATTATAAACATATTATTTCTTCCTCAGTCTATCTATAGATTAAGTGAAATTCTAATTTAAGTCTCCAGAGTTTTAAAAAAGAAACTTGACAAACTGATTCTAAAATTTATACAGAAATGCAAAAGACCAATAATAGACAAATCACTCTTAAGAGTGAGGAAGAGAATTGCTCTATCAGACATCAAGCTCTGATCATTAAAAGCAAGTTTATTATTAACACTACTTGGGACAGACACTTGCAATAGTGAAATCCCTTCTTCATTTCATGATATCATACTGGTAGCTTTAAACTGATCATGGTGGCAGTATTTATACCAGAAAGATCAGAAAATATTATAGATCAGTGCTTTTTATAAAATATACCCACATATTTATAAATGCTAGTTATATAACAGATAGGTTTATCATATCAGTAGGAAAAAAGCAGTCTTATTTCATTAAATGGTATGTGAAAACCAGGCATCCATATGGAGAAATGAAATTGATATCCCGTCTCAGAACGAACTCCAAATTTAAGTATATTAAATATTTAAGTGAAAAGACAAAAATATTAGAATTTTATTTATTTATTTATTCATTGTTTTGGTACTGGGGATCAAACTCTGGTCCTTGTGCTTATGGGACAGGCAGTGGAACCACTGAGCTAAATCCCCGGCCCAAAAATATTAGAATTTTAGAAGAAAATATAGGAGAAAATTATAATGACTCCATAAAAGGAAGGAATATTTTAAACTAGAAAATACTGATAAATTTGACTACATTATAGGGAAGAGAAAATGGCAAAGTGGTGATTGGCAGCCAAATCCAGCCTCTATGAGATCCAGAATCTAGACACTGGAAGATAACTTGGTGAAGAAAAGAAGAGAAGTAGATTGCCAGGAATTGGAAGGAACTGACAGGAAAATTACTGTGTTTCCCTGAAAATAAGCCCTAGCTGGAAAATAAGCAGCCCTGAAAGCTAGGGATAAAAAATGCCACCCCCAATCAGCCTATCCTTACCTTACTTGTCTTACAGAGCAGCCACTGAGCAAGAGAACAGTGATGGCAGGTAAGCCAGGATAGGCTGATTGGGGCTGGCATTTCTGATCTCTAGTTTTCAAGGCTGATTATTTTTTGGCTAGGTCTTATTTTTGAGGAAAAGAGGCTAAAAGCTACAGAGAAGTAGCATAGCAGGATACAAATTCAGTATTATAGCAGGATACAAAGACAACACACAAAAATCAATAGCATTCCTATTTACAAATAATAAAAAGAAATCAGGGAAACAATACCTTTCACAATAGTATCAAGAAAAACTAAATACTTAGGAGTTAACCTAATCAAGGAAGTGAAAGAACTCTGCAACAAAAAATACAGTAATTTGAAAAAGGAGATTGAAGAGGATACCAGAAAATGAAAATATATTCCCTATTCCTGGTTAGGCAGAAACAATATAGTCAAATTGGCCATACTTCCAAAACTGGTACACAGATTTAATGTAACCCCAATCAAAATACCAATAGCATTCTTTGCAGAACTAGAGAAAACAATCCTAAAATTCATATGGAACCAGAAGAGACCCAGAATAACAAAAGCAATCCTGAGTAACAAGAGCAAACCAAGAGGCATCACAATCCTGGTCTTCAAGTTATACTACAAAACTAGTGATAAAAATAGCACGGTATTGGCAAAAACAAGCAAGCAAGCAAACAAACAAACAAGCAAATAAGGCAAGCCTGTGGCTAGAGTAGAGGACACAGAAACAATTCCAGGCTTATTCAGCTGCCTGATCTTTGACAAAGGGGCCAAAAACTTATGCTAGAAGAAAGAGCCTCTTTAACAAATGGTGCTGGGAAAACTGGTTATACACAGGCAGAAGACTGAATCTAGACCCGTATCTCTCACGATGTACTAAACTAAAATAAAAATGGATCAAAGTACTAAGCGGTAAAAAAGAAACACTTAATCTGCTGGGAGATGAAATAGGTAAAAATTGGGCCGGGGATTTAGCTCAGTGGTTCCGCAGCCTGCCGCGCAAGCACAAGGACCCAAGTTCGATCTCCGGTACCAAAAGAAAAAAAAAAGAAATAGATAAAACTTTTTTTTTTGGTACCGGGGATTGAACTCGGGTCCTTGTGCTTGCGGGGCAGGCGGCAGAACCACTGAGCTAAATCCCCGGCAAAACTCTTGAATATATAGTTGTAGGCAAACACCTGAAAAGAACAATGGCACAAGAAATAATACCTAGAATCAACAAATGGGATTGTAGCAAATTAGAAAGCTTCTGCACAGCAAAGAACCAACTAACAAAGTGAAAGAGACAACCTACAGATTGGGGAAATTTGTTTTTGCCAGTAACCCCTTGGACAGAGGACTAATATCTAGAATACATAAATAACACAAAAAAATTAGACCCCCCCCAATAAAAGACTCAATAAAAAATGGGCAATTGAAATGAACAGACGCTTCCAAGAAGTAATACAAATGGCCAATAAATGCATGAAACAATAGTCAACATCTCTGTCCATTAGAGAAATGCAAATTAAAATACACTGAGATTCCATCTTACTCCAGAAAGAACGGCTATCATCAATAAATCAAATAATAACAAATGCTGGAGGGGCTGTGGGGAAATAGAAACCCTTCTACAATTTAATGTAAACTAGTACAAACACTATGAAATTATCATGGAGATTCCTCAAAAAACTAAAAATAGAAATTCCATCTGACCCAGATATTTCCCTTCTAGATTTCTTCCCCAAAGAGTAAAAGACATCATATTACAGTGATACAGGTATACCCAAGTTTATAGCAGCACAAATTACAATAGCTAAATCTTGGAAGCAGTTTATATGACCATCAACAGATGTTGGATAAAGAAAATGTGGTATCTATACACAATGAAATGCTACTCTGCTATAAAGAAAGATAAGCTTTAGTCATTTGTAGGAAAAATGGATGCACCTCGAGAACAAAATTCTAAGTGAAATAAATCAGACACAATTTAAATATCACATGATTTCACTTACATGCGACACCCAAAATATACATAAAGTGCAAGATAAAAGAATAGATAATAGGAAATAAAGAGATAAATCTTTTGTATTTGGGAAGGGGATCAAGAGATGAAGGGAGGGAGTCAGGGAAGGGGAAGCAGATTTAAAAAAAAAATCAAGAGATGTGATGTACATGTACCAACTCTTCACAAGGAATATGGTTACTATGTACTACAAGCATGTAGCAATAAAGAAGTAAAGAAAAAATTGATTACATTAAAATGAAAAACTTCTGTTGGTCATAAGGCATCATAACAAGACTTATACTGAAGGAAAAAAAATCTGTATCACACATAATGAAAAAAGGATTTGTGTCCAAAATATTAAAAAGAACTTATCTGTAGGTAAAAGATACAGTACTATAGAAAAATGAGCATTACAGTTGAATTGGATTTTCTCTTTTGTGCATACTCTCAGGCCAAAATTATAAAAATGTCACTTTATTAATAATTAGGAAAGAACAAATTAAAATCATAATGAAATAAAATTTCATATATATGAAACTGACATCAATTTTATAGACAATATCAAACACTGGGGAGGATATGGAGAAATGGTAATTCTCATGCAGATGGGGTAGGAGTGTAAATTAACTTAAGCACTTTAGAAAACAGTTTGGTATTTCACAATAAAGTTGAACATACCAACAGTGTACAACCTATCAATCCTATACATATCATATATATATATACATATATATATACACATATATATATGTATATATATACGGACCTTATGAAAACTCTTGCACATGTTCATAAGGTGACATGTATTATGATGTTCCTCATAGAACTGTTCTTTTTATAGCAAAAAACTAGAATGACCGAAATGTCTATCATAAACAGAATAATAAAAAATATTGTGCACAGTAATCCAACAGAATACAATGGTGAAAATGAATGACCTAAAATCTCTTGCAACATGGACACATTCCAAGCACATAATTTTGGGCAAAAGAAGCAATTTTCAGAATTGATACAGGCTGATTTGATTTATAGTGTTCAAAACAAGCTGTAACTAAAAATGTATATTGTTAAAAGTAACAGTATATTGTTTAGGAAATAATTCATGTGTGGAATGGGCAGAGGAAGAAGGATAATATAATCATGAAGAGGCAATAAGGTGTCTTTTAGGGTTCTATTTCCTAATTTGAGTGAGAGGATAGATAAATGCTGTCCACTTTATTGTTCAAATACTACATATACATTCTATATATAATTAAGCATTTAATGGTAAAACAAATTTAAAACATCAAGTGTCTTATCTTAGGCATGCCCAACCTGCGGTCCATGGGCTGTGTATGTGGTCCTAGATAGCTAACTGGTCTCATAAGATCATAAATTTTCAATGTTATATGTGATTTTCAGTGGTATTTTTCATGAATTTGCATGGTGCTCAAGAGTGCACTGCGTGGATGATGAGATAATGCTGTGTAGAGGAGGGCACAGTCCCCCTCCTGCTCCTGTCACACAGTCAGTTGAATTGAAACCTATGTGTATCAGATGTTACAAATGCACTTATGTGACTTGGTGGGTAAGTGAAATGATTACCAATAAAAGCATTTCAACCTACCTACATGTATGCATCTGTGAAGACCTGCATTTACTGTTATGAAGCAGCCATGTACATTTTCTTATTTATTAAACTTGGGCCTGTGTAATTTTGTGCAACAATTTATAAGTTAAAATATTTTTAACACATGTGATATAGGAAGTACAGAAATTATAAAATAATTTTTTGCTCATGATATTGTTATATTTATAAAAATCACTAATACTAGAGATGCTATAATAAACATTTTGAAGAAAAGTTTTGTCAAATACATTAACTATATTATATTTTTTATATGTGGCCTAAGACAATTCCTCTTCACTCAGTGTGGTCTAGGCAAGATGAAAGGTTGGACACCCATGGACTACCCCATGCAAAGATACTGTGGATACTAGACTAAGATTGATTAGATTCCACCTCTACCCTGCTAAAATTGCTTTCACTAAAGGTCAAAGACATCAATGTCACTAACGCTAACAAACATATTCAATTCTCATTTTCCTTGGTGTCTGAGCAGCATTCAATACTGCTGATTGTTCTCCTTCAAATGGTGTCTTACCTTAGCTTTCATGAAACCATATTCTCCTGGCAATTTCTTCTCAGCCTCCTTCATAGGCCATTTCATACTGGAGTTCCTTAAGGTCATCCCTGGATCCTAGGTTTGCAAACTCTAGACATTCCCTGCCTATAGCTTCAATTACCATCCACATAGCAAAGTTTTAAAACTCCACCTCAGAACTCTCCTAAGAGCTCCAGGTGGATGAACCCCATTACCATGTCAACATTTCTACTTGGATATTTCAAAGCAACTATACTTTAAGCTGTTAAAAATGAAAGTTATGATTTCTCTCGAAAACAGGTCTAATGTTCTTTTTCAGTGAATAGCATTACCAGTCATCCTTGACAGTCTATTCCAGGAAAACAAAGTCTTTTCATTTCCTTCTATAGAATAAAAGCACTTTTTTTTTGTCCCTAGAAAAGGGTTGAATACAAGGGAAGTTTTTCTGGTGATGACTCTAAGTAGGAATAAAATCCTTCAAAAACATCATCAACTGGCAATTAAGGTTCCCTACATAGAGGGAACTCAATGAAGTTAGTTCTCTTCCCTCTAATTAGTTTTTCCAAAACACAACAATAATATATAATTAAAGTATTTTCCTCTTTCCTTTTTTAAACCCCTAATGCACATTTCCTTATCTCTTCTTTACACTGCACTTTTACCCATAATTGGTTAGTTTCTAATTTCTCTTCTACTTTTCTTATTTCCCTTAGTCCACCTCTATGTGATTGAATCAGAATATGTATTTCAATCAATCAATCAATATTTATTTATTTATTTATTTATTTATTTGGTACTGGGGATGGAAATCAGGACCTTGTACTTGCGAGGCAGGTGCAGTGCCACTGAGCTAAATCCTTGGCCCTGAATCAATATTTACTGAGAACCAACTATGTACACTCTGGGATAGAGTGATGATCAAGATAAGGTTTCTAATGTGTTTTACACCTGACATGGAGCAAAGTATTTCATATCTGACAGTCCAGACAGTAATATAAGGTTAAATTAGGAAATTAAAATTGAATGGTGTGATGGAGGATAACTAGGTGGCTATTTTAGATAGGGTGTCTAGGAGAGTCCCTTCTGAGAAGGCAATGTTTAAAACTGAGATAAAATTACAAGGACACAGGTATTGTACCCTTTGCACTAGTTAGTTCAAAGGCCCTAAGAGAGAAACATATTTTTGATGTTTTATGGCTGCATGGTAGACAAGACAGAAAGTATGTAAAATATTGTGAATTCAGGGACTATATTACACAGCTCTCCATATGACTAGAATAAGAAGTTGGAGTTCACGCTTTTAGAAATGTATCATTTTTAATATTTGTAAGATATGCAGTGATGTACATTTTTTCATTCCTGTTATTGGTTATCTATGTTTTTCCTTGGTAAGTCTTTATAAAGGTTAATACTCTTATTATCCTTTAAAAAGAACCAACTTTTGGCTTTGCAGCTCCTAAAAGTAGTTTTTATTTCATTAATTTCTGTTCTTGTCTTTTTATTTCCTTGCTTCTATTTTCTTTGGGTTTAATTTGCTGCTTTCCCCTAACTTCTTGAGATGAAGAATTAAAAGCTATAAAGTTCCCTTTAAGCTCAGCTTTATTTATACCTCAGAAGATTTCATATATAGTAGTTTTCATTATCATTCATTTAAGAATATTTTCTATTTTCTTCTGTTATGGCTTATATGGAATATACTGCTTTTAGTTTCCAAATAGCTGGAGTGGGAGTGTTTACAGGCACCTTTTTCTTGTTGACTACTAACATAATTGCATTGTGGTCAGAGAATATAATTATGTGATTTCAATTCTGTCAAATTTGTTGAGAATAGCCCTATGGTCCAATATATGGCTATATTTCATAAATGTTTCATGTATGCTTGAATACATATATATTCTGTAGTTCTTATATGAAATATGTATGTCTATTAATAAAAATTGGTAATTGTGTTACTCAAATCCTATTAGGATTTTGACTGCTTGTTATATCAATCCTGGGGAAGGTATATAAACATAAAACAATTTGATAGTGAATTTTTCTTTTTCCTTGGAGTTCTGAAATTTTTGCTTTATGTCTTAGGTGTACACAGCTATTATTTTTTTTAAGAGATGGGGTCTTCCTATGTCACCCAGGCTGGCCCTGAATTCCTGGGCTCAAATGATCCTCCTGCTTCTGCCTCCCAAGTAGCAGGGATTAAGGCTATGCTTTCAGGGATCATTTCTATAGTTTGTTACTAGAGAAATTTCTCTGATCATGCAGAGTACCAAGTAGTGGGGATTACAGGTGCATACCACTCTGCCTGGCCAGATGCATATAACTTTAAAATACTTATATAGTCCTAGTAAATGGAAAATTTTATTATTTTGAACTAACCCTTTTTATATCTAGATACATTTTCTGACTCAATATAATTTTATCTATTGTAAATATAGCTATATTGGCTTGCTTTTAGTGTGTAGTTATGTCCCTTGTGTATCTTCCTTCTTATCTTTTTGTTGACTTATATCAGTTTCTCAACTTTGGCATTATTAACATTAGGGTCAGATTCTTTGTTGTGAGGGTGCAATCTTACACACTATAGTTTACAACAGATCCCTGCTAGTCATGGTAATCAGTAACTCCAGAGACTGTTAAATATCCCCCCGGGGGGGAGGGAATCACCCCAAGTTGAAAACTACTGACTTATATTTTAGGTATGCTGTCTATAAATAGCAGACAATTGAGTTATTTTATTCAGCATGACAATCTTTGTCTTTTAATGGGAACATTTAGCCCATTAACACAGAGGCAAATTCTCCGCTTTTTTCTTAAAATATCTTTGTGATAGCTAACTGTGGTCTTAAGTAAGAAACGCCCAGGTGATTGGTTTAGCATAGCTTTGAATGTGTTTGAATGATGGACTTACTGAAGAGGGAATACCTACCTTAGGTGTAGGTGGCACCAACCAATAGGTTTGTAGCCTGGATGGATAAAAAGGGAAAGAAGGAAATCTTACTTTTGCTGCTCTGGAGAAGCCCCAGCCTTCATCATTGCCTTTGGACATCCATCTCCAGGCTTGCAGGGGAGACTCTTCAGCCTCCAAACACAGACCTTCTGGCTTACCAATACAGACTCCAAAGGGAATCTGCAGTGAGCTCTAGGTGTCTTCCACTTTTGACTAGATCATGCAGCTCCCCAGCATGCAGATGGCCCTTTGCAGTTTTCCACACCTGACTCTGCCGGTGGCCATTGTAACCCTACTTTGTAAATTATATTATATTTATGTTTTTATGTATCTATATATCTAGTATATATATTATTAAATCTGTTAACTCTAATGAATTCTGAAATTCTGATTCAGCCTTTAATATTCCTTCTGGACTACCTATCTGAGATCAATTTTCCCTCTGTCTAAAGAGAAAGAATATAAAACTTTAAAACTAATTGAGACACTGACATTATTAAACCCTTCTGCAGCGCTGTTGCTTGCTCATTTGGTGATTTTATGCACATTAAAACAGGGTACCTTTTATGGGTAGAGGCTGCCCTACTGGTAATGGTTTGGCAAGTGGAAGATACCTTCATGGAAATTAGAAAAAGGTACCCCTTTCTGTGGAAAGAAACAGCTTAGAGCCAGCCAGATTGTGACAACTACAGTGAGGCGTAGATTTTGGCTTCTCTTACGCAGGTGGCAGGAGGCCCTTATTCAACAAACGATCTGCAAAAAGAATTATGACGGCCTCAGTCTTGGCTTCCATTGTTCATTATCAAGAAATTGGCATCAATTTACCTGCTACTTCTTTGAAGTCAAATTGTTTACTTATTATTATTATTATTTGGCACTGGGGATCGAACTTGGGTCCTTGCGCTTGGGCAGCAGGCGGCGAAACCACTGAGCTAAATCCCTGGCTGTTTGTTTTATTTTTTGAGACAGGATCTCACTATGTAGTCCAGGCTGGCCTTGGCAGTGATCCTCTTGCCTCAGCCTCTTGAGTCCTGAGATTGAAAGCATGCGCCACCATGCCTGGCTTACTTATTATTTTGAAAGATTTGTCTTTGGTTAGCTGCAGTTTCATTATCTTGTATTTAAGTGAGGATTCTTTTCATTTGCCAGCTTGCCATTTATTATGTTTCTTGAATTAGTAGATTAATGTTTTATATCATTTAAGAAAAATTGTTAGATATCATCTCTTCAAATATGCGTATTTTTCAAAATTCTTTTACCTTCTGGGACTTTCATTTAAGTTATGTTACTAAGTGCTTTCACTCCATCCTTCAGGTCTCATACCCTATCTTCCATATATTTTATCGTTTTATCTGCTCTGCTGTATTCTAAATAATTTCTTCAGACTCATCTTCCAGTTTTATCATGAATTATGTATGATCTGCTGTCAAATGTTCACTAAATTCTTCCTTTTTTTTTTTTTGGTACTGGGGATCAAACTTGAGACCTTGTGCTTGTGAGGCAGGCAGCAGAACCACTGAGCTAAATCTCCAGCCCTGTTCTAATACTTTTTATTGATTACTGTTTTTGCAGATATTTTCAAGCTTATTTAAAAAAATCTCTTTAGATATAGCATGGTTATTTTATAGTTTGACTAAAGATTATAATATCTGAAGTTTATGTAAAACTTTCTGTTCGTTATCACTCAGGGTATTTTGTTATTTTGTAGAAATAATTATATTTGTCTGTTGGTAATTACACTAGAAAAATATTTCAAAGATTTATTTGAGTCCTACAATAATGGAATTATTCTCTAGAAAGGACTTTTCTTGGCTTCTGTCAAGTACCAGAGAAGACACTACTAGAAGGGAACTGCCTGGTCTAGGTAAAAAATTTGTGGTAGCCTGGTGTTATGGTTTAGATCTAAAATGTAGCCCCAAAAGTCGCATGTGTTTGGAAGATGATTGTATCACAGGGGGCCACGCTGATGAGTTCATAGCTGACTTGGTATGGGAGGTGGGGTCTGGTTAGGGGCAGATCCCTGGGGCCTGGTTAGAGGCCGATCACTGGAAAGGCATTCTTGTCTGTGGCTCTTCCCATCTCCTTTCCTGGCTATCACGGGATGAGTAGAATTCCTTGTTCTGGCTTGGAGCCAACCAACCATGCACTGAATCTTCTGAAAACTGTGAGCCAAAATAAACCTCTCCTCCTATAAGTTGTGTTAGCTATTTTGTCCCAGTGATAGGAAAGCTGACTAATACACCAGAATCACCTAAGTGACACGAACCTGAACTACTTGGGTAAAGGTTTACTTCTAGACCACTCTCTCTGCAGGAGTAGCTCTTTATAGTCCTACTTTCTTTTCTTTTTCACTTTTGGTCCTGGGGATTAAGCTTAGGGTTTTTATACTGAGCTATATCCCTGGGCCTTTTTATTTCTGAGACAGGATTTCACTCAGTCACCAACTTGCCTAGGCTGGACTCCAACTTTCCATCTTCCTATCTCAGCCTCCCAGAGTGCCAGGATTATAAACATGTGCTGCCATGTCTGGTTTAAGTCTCACTTAAAGAGATAAAGAGGGTTATCAGATTTCTTACCTGGGGTAGCCTCTTGGCTTTGATTCCTGTCTTCCTTCCCCTCTAAGATGAACAAACACCCAGCTTGAATTCACAGATATTTCTTTCAGACTAGCAAAGACCTTCATAGAAAAAGAGGTTTTGAATGCTCAGCTTAGCTTTCTGAGTTCTTGCTCTACCCTGGGTTTTGACTCACTATTATCTTACTTTTTAGTTGGTTCTTCAATACGTGTAAGAAAATTTAAAAATAATATTGCTGTCATAGTTTTAGTTGTCTTCAGTGGCTGTAGGTACCTAGTTTACCATTACCAGAAGTGGAAAGTCCTAGATTATATACAACACAAAGGCAATGGATGATGGAGATAATTCCTAGCCTATTTTGGTCACCTTAATCAGATTCTATTTATAGGCAAAAGGAATAATATATTTAAATCACGAACCAAAAAAAGAAAATAGTTTTATCTTTTGAGTTTGTATTTGTACTAGTTTACTTTACATGGATGTGTGTTCTCTCTTTGATGACTAGACAGTCAGTTCTTGAAGATTAAATATTCTTTCTAGTTTTGTAAGTATCTACCTTTTATGTAGGACCTAGGTCAAAAGATAAAATGCCAATCTTCTTGCCTTTCTTGTCTCCTTACAGGGGCTTCAGGATCCTGGGCAAGAACTAGATTCTCAAGAATTCAACTCTTCCCCCATCTCCCCATCTACTTGTAGTAGAGCATTTGCTGAATACTAAGAGGAACAAAAACTACATCAAATTTAGACATTTAATCAGAGTAGAAAGATATATAAATAGGTCATTACAAATATAGAATTTGATACTATTCAATTATGTCCACTTATAAGTCAGACTTTCTCATAAGCTTAATACTGATATGTTGGGAGAAATTTTAAACAAATACATCAAAAGCCATGGTATTTTATACAACTTTTGATACAGTAATTCCATGTTTATGATCTTGTCTCAAAAATAATCATGAAGTGTGGTGATGCACAATAGTATTCTTGGCTACTTGGGAGGCTGAGGAGGAAGGATCATTGAGTCCAAGAGTTTAAGAATAACCTGGGCAGGGCTGGGGATTTAGCTCAGTGGTGCTGCCTCCTGCCTCGCAAGCACAAAGTCTTGAGTTTGATCCCTGGTACCAAAAAAAAAAAATAGCCTGGGCAACACAGTGCCTCAAAACACACACACACACACACACACACTCACACACTCTCACACACACACACTCATGGGTATTCAAAAAGATTTAACTATCTGGACAGTCATTACATGAGAAGAAATTAAAAAATTTAAATCCCATCTGTAGGGGATTAGGGAATTGTACTTTCATATAATAGAATATTATATTTAGTGACACAAAATGTCATAATAAGGTGACAAAAGCAGCTTATAAAAGAGTATAAGGTAAGAGTTTTTGATATAAATTTTAAAAGCTAGAGGGGATATAAAATAACATGTTAACAGCATTACTTTGGGATGCTTCATTAACAGGTTTTTTTTTCTTGGCTTTGTTCATTTTTTCTGTACTGAATTTCTATAATGAAAATGTTGCTTTTATAAGAAAATACAACATTGATTATTTAAAAATAAACCAGAATCCCTTTCCATCCAATACATATGATTGCTACCTCAGGCTAGCCCTTAAATCTATCAGTGATCAGCAGAGAAGTTTATATTCTCCTAATTCCATCATCTGTTCCACTTGAGCCACACATAGCTTTTTTGGCTCCTGAGAATAAAGAGTAGTGTTCACTCATGAGTAGGTGGGTGGCTCATAATATATGCTTTCTGAAGTAAACTGATTGCTGAGAACCAGAAATTTACCCACCTAATGGTGGCAGAATGTCAAATATTTAAAATGTGATTGTTTTCTACCAAATAATCTCCATTTTAAATGGTCCTCTGGCCTTAAATTATCTTGCACACTCAAACTAAATAAAAATATTTTGAAAAAATGTCCAAAGGGAAAACTATTACTATAATGAATTCATGTCATTATACATGAAGTATATAATGCAAGATCTGTTGTATTTTTCATAGTTTGGTGTAGTATAGTCCACAAGTATTAATTGCCTCTGTGGCTGAAAAGCCTGTCACAAAGAAAGAATCAAACCTGCCCCCACTCCTTTACAGAGAAAAACAAATGCCTGGAATGGGCTGGAATTTCCAGGAAAAGCATATCAGCTCAATTTGTACTCATCCCCGTGGGATTATTGCACTGATGTCATTTTTAATATGTCTCTCTCTTCCCCCCTCCTATTGGCATGATGCCTCATCTCCTTCCCCAGCTGGTCTTGTGGCCTCTCCATATAGCAGACTGCTTTGTGAATGACTCTCTCAGGGAGCATGTGCAGGAGAAGCTCAGAGCCTTACTCCATGGGAACGGAAGAGACATGGCCAAAGAATGGGCTAACATCAGCAGCTGAATGGAAAAGGTCATGCTGCTTCTCGAAGCCGACATGGTTCACCCTGTAAATAAGTTGATGAGAGCTCTTTCTCAGGGTTGTCCCCGAAGGCTGTGTGTACAGAGAAGGAAGGCAGTGCAGCTTTGCACATGAGGAACAGAACAAGACTCCAGGACCGCTCTCCAACCACACGCACTCACTCATCTGCTTTATTCAATTGTACTTGTACAAAGGGTTTATTGAAGCAATGGGAAGACTATATCTTTAAGGATTAAGAGCTATGCAAATAATATCTAATGGAAGACTCAATTAACAGATGCCTTGCCAGTGCTATTTCCACTTGTAGGACTAGACTTGCCACTAGGAGGAATGAATCATTCTTACCATATTTAAACATGGATTTTTAAATGCCTTTTTTACAAAAATAATAGTCACTATACTAAGACAGGTCTGGTAATACCTAGTAACAAAAAACAAAAATACCTTTCTATAGACAATAAACATCATATTATGGTCACAGTTGAAGAGCAAGTATGATAAATGAAGGCACCATTCATGGTGGTGCTCATTTTGTTTCCCACCCAATGAAGGACCAAGCTTTTCTTCATTAGAGCACGTCTGCTTATTGTGATTATTACTCCAAAATATTTCTAAATATGGAGTAAAGTACATCTAAATAGCTATGTATTACCTAGCTGGCTTAATTACTCAATGAATTATTACTCAATTCATTTCTTCAAAAAAGAAAGTCTCAAAAGAAGTAAAATAATTTTTCTATGAATTATAAGAGAAGTAAATGATCAGTAAGTTAGTATAAGTACTACATTCTCCTTGTCCTAGTTAGTATTTTACTAAAATATATCTAAATCACTAATTAGTAAGTCTCAATATAGCCATTTCTTCTCAAAAGGTTATATTATTATTGATTACTGCCTTTAACATATTGTTTTTTTAAGTTGAGAGACAACTGACAATAAGTCTAGAGATTTTGAACTACCTTAAGATACTTCCAATTCTCAACAAATTCAAAAAATACTAAAATATCTCTATTTTCTTTTTGTTATGTTAAAGAAAGTTTAACCTTTGAAAAATTAATGTACATTACCATATTAATAAGGATGGTAATCCTATGATATCCCTAGAGATGAAGGAAAATCATCTGTCAAAAATAAATACTCAATCATCATATCAACTTTAAGCAAATTAGAAATAAGAGAAAGCTTCCTCAATTTCATAAAAGCCATGTCACAAAAACCTATAGCTAACATCATTTTTATTCTTGAAAGACTGAATGCTTTCTCCCTAAGATTTAGAATGACAACTCTATATTATATTGAAGGAGTGAGCTAGTGCAATTAGGTAGGTAAAAAGGAAAGAAGATTGGAAAGACAGAAGTAAAACTGTCTTCATTTGCAGACAACGTAATTGTATTTGCAGAAAATTCTAAGGAACCTACCAAAAACCTCTTAGAACTAAAGTGATCAAAGGTCACAGGATACAATAACACAGAGAGATTAAGTAACTTGACCATGGTTATGATTACAGTTAGTACCTGGAAGAACCAGGATTCAAGTCAAGGCAATCTGGTCCTGGAGACTTCCTCTTACAACAACATACTTACATGGTAACTTAAAAATCAAGTTGCTTCACCCCAGTACTGATATGCACAATAGCCAAGATATGGCATCAACCAAAGTGTCCATTAGAAGATGAATGGATAAAGAAAATTGGTACATTTACCCAACGAAATATTATTCAGCCTAAAAAACAATGCTATTCTGTTATTCATGACAAAACAGATGGAATTGGAGGTCATCATGTTAAGTGAAATAGGCCAGGAACAGAAAGACAAATACCACATGTTCTCCCTCATATGTAGGAAACTAAAACATATGATCTCAAATAAGAGAGTAAAATAGTGATTATTAGATGGTAAGAAGAATGGGATGAGGAAGGATAAAGAAACGTTGAATAATGGGTGGCAAAATACAGTCAGGAGGAGTAAGTTTGTGTTCTACAGCACAGTCAGATAACTGTAATTTACAACAAACTATTACATATTTTATTTAGAACTAGAAGAGAAAGCTTCTCTTCTCTTTGAAGGCTCCAAACACAAAGAAATGCTAAACATATAAAACAACAAAATGCTAATTATCTGATTTGACCCTTGCACATTGTATACATGTACTGAATTATCAGACTGTAGCCCATAAATATGTACAATTATGTTCCAACAAAATAAAAAAAATCTAAACTGAAAAAAATCAAGACACATATATGCCATAGGGGTGAACAGTTTTCCTCTGCCATGCCATTCTGCATGCTGTTTCGACTTTGGAGCCAGGTGACCTGGGACTGAGTCTACCTCTCCCCACTTAAGTTGCAGGTGTTAGGTATTTTGTCCTAGCCATGGGAAAGTGACTATTACATATGCTAACATCAAACATCATTTTTCCTTCTCTATTCAATGATCATTAGCATCACCCTAAATTTTGGTGAGTAAAGATAAAAAACAAGATGTGAGTCCAGAATCCTCATTCTGCTTAGAAAAAGCATGGCCACTAACTGTCTAATATGGAAACATCAAAGCTGTAGATGTAATTCTTATACTATAGGCTAGCACATATCACACTGATAACGATGTGTTGGATATATGTACCCTACTTAGTCCCATCACCAATAAATGGCAAATATTCAGGTTTGGTATAACTTACCTTTAATGTTAGAAAACAAAATTTGAAAGAGTATTGATGATGCATCAGGAGCATCATTGTTCTACATGAAGGGCACATAACATGCTTTCTGATAAATTCAGAAATAGAATTAAAAACTAGTGTAGGCTTTGAAAGTAAGGTTCTAATGTCCAATTAGCCACAAACTAAAGTAAAATCTCTCAGCATGCATGTCTTCATAGGAGAAACTCAGGGTTATCATCAGAGACTTTATACATAGAATTTTAAGTAGTTATACTTAAGGTTGCCTGTACCATTAATAATAAGTAGGATAACTAGCACTGCTAAATTAACAAGCATTTATTGAATCCATTAACACTGAAACCTTGAAATATAGCAGCCCACCAACACTGGACATCAACTTGTAGGCCAAGAGGAGCTACAGCAGGAGCCTGAGGTAGCTTCGCCATAAGCCAAATCAAGGCGATTATAAACAAAGTACAGGTTGGGTATCCTTCCTCTGAAAATACAGAACCCAAAATGCTCATCTGAAACATTTTGAGTTCTGATATGATATATCAGCAAAAAATTCCATACCATGCAACTTGGTTTCATGCACAGAATAATTTAAAATACTGTATAAAATTAAGCTTCTGCACAGCAAAGGAAACAATCAACAGAGTGAATGGGAAAAATTTTTTTGCCAGCTATTCTTCAAACAGGACTAGTATCTAGACTGTACTAAGAACTAAGAAAAAAAATTAGACCCTCCCAAAATAAAAGATCGAATCCAAAAATGGGCAACTGAAATGAATAGGTGCTTCTCAGAAGAAGTATAAATGACCAATAAATAAATGAAAAAATGTTCAACATCTCTGGCCATTAGAGAAATGCAAATTAAAATATATGTGATTCCACATTACGCCAGAAAGAATGGCTATAATCAAGAAATCAGTTAACAACAAATGTTAGCAAGATTGGGGGCGGGGGATGGAAAGGAGCCTTTCTACATTGTTGGTGTAAATGTGAACTAGAACAACCACTACAGAAATTAGTATGAAGATTCCTCAAAAAACTAAAAACAGAAATTCTGTTCAACTCAGCTATTCCTCTTCTAGGTATTTTCCTGAAAGAGTTAAAGACATGGTGATATATGTGTAGCCATGTTTTCAGCAGCAAAATTGATAATAGCTAAATCTTGGAAGTGGCCTATATGTCCATCAACAGATGAGTGGATAAAGAAAATATGGTACTGATACATAATGGAGTGCTACACTGTCATAAAGAAGAATAAACTTGAGACATTTGTAGAAAAATGGAAGCACCTTGAGACCATAATGTTACATAAAATAAATCAGACAGACGAGCTTAAATATCACATGGTTTCTCTTATATGAGAAACCCAAAATATAAATAAAGAGCAAAATAAAAGGTAGAAAATAGGGAGATAGATCTTTTGTATATGGGAAGGGGACCAAGAGTTGGAGGGAGGGAAGAATAGGAGATGGAAAAAGAATTAAGATGTGTTATGTACATATACCAACCCCCTCCAAAGAATGTAATCATTATGCACTGCAAACATGTACTAGTAAAAAAAAAATTGAAAAAGTATTCTATAATGTGATTTTCAGGCTATGCATATAAAGTATATATGAAACATAAATAGATTTCATATATAAAGTTGGGTCCTATCCCCAAGATATATTATTATTTTTATGTAAATATTCCAAAATCCAAATTACTTCTGGTCCCAGCAACTTTGGATAAGGAATACTTAACCTGTACTAGATGTAGGACCTCATACAGAGTGGCACAGCTAGGAATCAATTACAGAAAAATTATTCTATGGTAGGAATGTCAAATGTGAAGGCTCTATGAAAATCATTAGTTTAAAATACAGAGTTAGAAACAGGGTTGCTAAAAGGCCTACCTGAATGATAGGTTAGGTATGGTGTTGGGTAAGCCTCTTTCAGTTAAACTGGCCTATGTATAGATAATAATGTGAGGTCCTCACTACTTTATTATTGTTTTGATTTACTATATATAAATTATGAGCTTCAAATTATTTTTGTAAAGAAAGAAACTATGATCATCCATCAAAATTCTGCCTTTTATAGCCCAAAATACATGGATACAAGATGAACGTTCCAATGTTGTGTTTGTGGTCTATTTATACCTGAATTATGGTGCTACTGAGGGTAATGCTGCCTGGCATTGTAAAAGATGGTAAAGTGTAGTAGAAAAACTTGAACTTGTCCTTAGTACCTCTAGATCTCAGCTTTCATTAAATACTCAAGATGTGCACCTAAAAACTGAATTCACAAGGCTGTTAATGTTGAGATACTTGACATATTTAAGATGCTAAACAAAAGAGCCTGCATTCTCTCTCTCTCTCTCTCTCTCTCTCTCTCTCTCTCTCTCTCTCTCTCAACCCCACATACACAAAAGGTTAATAGTTGAGGTTGATTTATTGCTCCATATAACTTAGCCCAAGGCTAGATTGTCTGGATTCAGGTTCTGGTCTCATTGCTTACTAGCTGTATGACTCCAGCCTCTAGCCAAGTTACCTAACTTCTCTATCCTTCAAACTTCCCAGCTGTAAATGGAGATAATAATAGAACTCCCCTCATATAGTTGTTATGAAGATTAAATGACTAAATACAATTCAAATGCTTATACCAGAGCCAGGCAGATGGTAAACCCTACATACATGTTTGCTGAAATTATTACCCCTGTTGTGTTAATTGATATCTCATAATATTTACCCTCAAAATAAACTAAGCAGTACAAGTGATTATCCTCACTGTATTAGATTTCTGCCTCTGCTACCATAACAAATTACTATAAATTTAGTAGCTTAAAACAATAGAAATTTATTCTCTCACAGTTCTGGAAACCAGAAATTCACTATTAGTTTTTCTGGGCCAAAATCAAAGATGTTACCAGGGTTGGACTCCATCTGGAGGGTCTAGGGAAGAAACTGTTCTTGATTCTTACAGCATTCCCTGTAGCCACATCACTCCAGTCTTGGCTGTATGGTTACACTGCCTCCTCCTCATCTGTGTTTTCCTCTGCTGCCCTCTTCCCAAGACATTTGTGATTGGCCAACCTAGATATCCAGGACAATCTCCCCATGTCAAGATTCTTAACTTAATTACATCCGAAAACACCCTTTTGGCATCTAAGGTAATATTTGCAGGTACCAGGAATTGGTATCTTATATATATGGGTGATCATTATTCAGTCTACTAACTCATCACTGAGGTAGATTGATTTAGTGTGGAAATCACAACATAAACATTTGTTTTTAAAAGATATTTAGCTCTGTCTGCAATAGACCTATTAATACACAGCAACCATATTCCAAGGCACAATTCATTCACCAGGAAGTAGGTCCCCAAACTGTGAGCACAGAGTCCACAATTAATTATAAGACTATAATGGTAACATGTAAAGTCAAATCTATAAAATTAAGACAGTCATCACAAACTTTGGGGGAGGGGGAACATTCTTGGAAATACAGTGGGCCTTCTTGTGATTCAAATAAAGTAGCTTCTTAAGACCACTAGTAGGAATCAAGGAACTTGAAAAAGATGAGATTTGAGATGACAGTTATGACTAATGTATCTTACAGAGTTTATGTAAATAAATTCTCATATAATACCCTAGCTGGATAATTACTGTATATAAGTGCTCAATAAATTGTACTCACAATTATTATGTAATAAATACTAGCACCTCCTATGTAACTTAATCCTCCGTTTAAGTAGAAATATCATCTAATCTTCAACTTCTTCATTTTCCAGAGTAGGGGAGTTACCCCTTTGAGTGCTGTTATGTCATGAAGGAAAGGAATTACACAGAAAAAGTGATACTCTGGGATGTATATCCATCCTTGGGGAAGTAAGAAAAGAAGAATTAAGAAAGGACTTTGTAAGCTAGCAAAGGACAGGAAGTAGTGCCTGAAGAGTTCAATGTGTGACTAAGAGGGCTAACATACAGTACTTGAGGTTTAGAGGAAGCAAAAAGAAAAAAATAAGAATTTAAGTAGCAAGAGTCTCAAAAAGGTGTTGCAATAGATTCATTCTCTATAGGAATTTATTAAATGATCAGGACCTTGCACTTTGGAGAGATTATGGCTGAGAGGTAGAAGTTATAACAGGGGCTGTATAATCAGGAAGAATAGAGGCAAGGGTCAACACAAACCAGCTCACTTTCACATCCCTGAACACAATAAGCACTGGGACTGAGACAAAGCAGAGGGAAAGCTGAAAGCTGAAAACTCAAGGAAGTATGTGTTTATGAAAACTAAAACACTGCAGCAACTCTAAGACAGGGATTATGTGTTGTTTTTCTCAGTATTTCCAACAGTTAGCCCAGTACCCGGTATGTCATCCACAAATCAGGGTTGACTGAATAGTCCTGTTCAACAGCAAAAATACTGGCAGTGAGAAGTCAAATTAAGAGGTTCCTTTCTAACTGCATGGTTCTGTCTGCAGTCCCACTCTTGTCCAAATCATCCTCCGCATTGCTGATGTATTCTTCCTGAATGGCAAATCTGATCATGTTACTCTTGAAGTGCTTTAAACTCCTCGGCCTCCGGCATATACTGTAAATCTCTGAGCCCAACAGACAAAGCCTTTTGTGATTTGACGCCTTGTTGCTGTGGCTATCTTACTCGAGCTATGTTGTGGTCCTGCTAGGCTGATGAAGTTCCCCACATATGTCCTCTCTCACCCAGATGCCCCCACTTGTGCACACACTGCTCCTTGTCTGCCTGAGGAGCCCCTCATTATCTTTCAGTCATCATCTCAAATATAATTTTCTCCAGAAAAATTTCCCAACATTTCTAAGCAAATTCAGTGATCTCTCCTCTAAGTTTTCAAAAGTGTTTGTTCATGCTCCTATTATGGCACTAATTACATCATTAATGTTTCCATGACACCTTTTTGATACCTCACATTGGACTGTATTCATTTTTACAACCCCAGCCAATTGAATGGGATAAGGAAGTTTTTTAAAAATGCTTGTTAAGGAAATGAATAGATTATAAGGCCAAAAAATAGAGCTAAAGCTTAATACTCAGGTGCACAAGACACAAGAAGATGCTCAAAGTCAGTGAGAAATTGGTAAGACTACCCCTGTAATTAGAAGATTTTGTCATGGTTGACAGCTCCAATACTACCCTCCAACTGTCCTCTGCTATCATGATCAGGGACAGGATTTGGGGCTGGGTATACCACAGGCTTGACCCAAGATGATATTCCCTGTCTTACATTATTCCAAACCACTTCTCACATTCACTTTACCTTTGAGAAACCAATTTCATTTTTATGTGCTTTAAGGACTTTTGTGAAGTAACTTTTCTTTCAAAATGTTCCAAAAGCCAAGCTCTTCTTTCTTACTTTAATTCTCATTTCTTTCTTGCTTGCTTAGTTGAATGGAAAACTTCAGTCCTAACTAAGGATGAGAATAATGAGCCCAAACTTACTAAATATTCATGGGGAAGTTATTATATCTCTTATGTCTCAACTTTCTCTTCCTTCAGATAGATTCAACTCTGCTATCTTGGTGGTCATAAGAAAGAATAAAAGGTAAAATTTTCATGGTATTTACTATATACCTCATAGATATTACCCCACCTAATTCTGTAATTATTTAAGGTGAGAGTTATGATTATCTCTATCATGTACAAGATGGGAGCACAGAGTAAAAGGTGAAAAGGAATGAATGTTACAATTAAAGGGTGGCAGAGGCAAGTCTGGAACACAAGCATTCTGGCACAAGTGTCCCTGCTCCAACCCTTACTTCCTCTTTCTCCTTGCAGGCCAGTGAACAATACCCTGTACCAAACAAAACCCTAGCATATTAAAGTATAATGGGGCTTTGAGTTATATTTCTTTTCAGGTAAATACAATCCTTATCCATAACTGAACACAAAAGTGGGAAGAAAAGGAAAGAAGATCATAAATGGTAGACTTCAGACATGGAACAGTATTCTGTATTTCAATCCAAATACATTTTACAGCCAAGACTGAACCATCCATCATTTATAACTAAACAAGGAGGATCTCTTATATTTTAGTCATTGAGGAGATATGTGTTTTCTGCTGATACCAAAACTACAATAAAGATGACACTGTCACCGAATGAACATCCACTGTTGGATATGGCTCTTCTCAGGAGCAACAACCAAAGTGTAGAAACATGGAACAATACACACTTGTGTTAAGTTTTTTTTCTACAGAAACAAAATTGTATTTTTTGAAAAAAGCATTAAATATTTAATTAAGCTCATGTCATTCTCTACTCAAAATTTAGAGAAAAATTTAAGGAACATTCATTGGGTATAACTCATTATCTTCAAATGGTTATCAACCTCTAATGATTACATTCCCTTTTGAGCAATGATCATTTAGAAAGTGATGAATAAATAATTATTAAATAAGGTAATATTGCCTCAGAGATGGAGTCATAGAAACTCTGTGTTTCCAGATGGTTCCTTAAAAGGAATAGGTGCCTTAGGACAGTCATCATTTGCCCTGGGGAACTTTCTCCTCAAGTCTCTTGAAAAGTCTCCAATCTCATTTGTCTATACCCATGGTTCCTACATCTTCTTCTCATATCAGAAAGAACAGAGAAAGATCATGTTACATTACTTCTTCAGGCCTGCGTAAATTCCTGAGAAGTTCTTTCTTCTGTCAGGAAAAGTTGTCCTGGCAACCACATTTACACACTCACTCAATTCCTTCCCCTTCTTTGATTCACTGCTTGATATAAAAATTATCACTGCACTGAATTGCTGCAACTTACAAGTTGATCAGTCTAACACAAAATTTTAGACTCTAGTCTCTGCCTCAAACCTCCTTCTTAAAGAGTCTGTTCATTTTCTTTAGAAATCTGAATGTTACAATTTTTAGTTCTAATATTTTAAAACACATTTGATATGTAGTCTGCATGTCTCAGGTTACAGGTAGGGAAAAGAGTATTCTCCCAAGGGGATCTGGCCAATATTAGTTAAGAAGATAAGAATAAAGAGGTACCTTAGTTCTGAGTAAACAAGTAAGCTATGACAAAGCCCTGAAAGAAAAGAGTTAAGGACCAAGACAAAAAGTCTGGGTTACAAAAGTCTAGGCCTAAAGTTCTGGGTGTTCAGAGATCAGCACTCAGATAACAGAAATGGGATATGAGTTATCCAGAATGGGTTTTCATTAATTTGTTCACCAAATATTTATTAAGCAGCTACTAGTGCTTGATGTTGGAAACAGAGTGGTGAACAAGCCAGACACAGACCCTGTCTTCATAAAGTCAAATAGTTGAATAGTGAACCAATGTTGACTTTGACACTATGTGATTTCCTATGAGGGATAGAACTGGATTTAAGTAGGCTGGTACAGGGATTTACAGGTTAATTTGAGGTCAAGATGTCTTCCTCAGAGTAGGTGAATCAAGCAGTTTGACACAAACAGTGGTTTCTTTATATTTTTACCTTTAATCACAATGACACATGTATAGATGGGGAAATGATGAAGAGTATATTTTATCATAAGCCACAACGCTGGATACTTCCAGTATATCTGAGCTTTCTAAAAAATAGAGTAAAAGAACATAAAAGTTAGGAGCTATTCTTAAGCTCATTCAATAACCATTTATTGAGCATCTATTATGTTCAGGGAATAGTTTTAGGAATTGAAGCTATACATATGAAAAAGACAGCATCCCTAGAAATTACAGCAATGTGGTTCAGTGTTATAATAATACAGTAAAGTACAAAGGAAGATCAGAGAGGAAGGGTAGTAATTTATAAAAAGCAAGCTGGGAAATGCTTCTGAGAGGTAATGCTTGCACTGTCTTAAAAGATAAATAAACTGATTGTTTTAAGCTGGCAAATGTTGAGTGATTTGGTATGCAGCAACAGATTACTATTATCACCGGATGGAGACTATATACCATGGTACAAACAGAAGACTATGGAGAATACCTAGCTGTCTAAATAAACTTTGCTTCATGACATATGCTGAAAGTGTCAATATTTTTAATCTCACATAGTCTTAGATTTACTTTGTCCATGTTGGAAGTAGAAAATAAGAAAAAAATCCACTCAGAATGGGAAGGAGATAGGTAATGGGAGGAAGCAACACAATCTCGGTCGTGTCTGATTTCCTTCACAAGGGAATCCTCCACAAGGTTTGTTGGCAGGGGACTTGGTCAAGTGGCTAGTTAGTGTCCTGTTGGTCAGTATATGGTTAAATCATTAGCCAGGGTGTTTAGGAATGGGAGGAGCAAAAGGGTAAGTAAAAATTGTTTTTGAGAGAGAGAGAGAGAGAGAGGAAGCAATAACCATGAAAGCCAGAAAAATTTAATTTTTTTGTCAGTTCTAAGTAGTGATGTAAAGCCAAAAAGGAGAGCAAATTAAGTTTTCTGCCTTTTATGATCCATGTGGGTAGATAAAGGAATAGATCAAGCAACAAAGGCAACAGCAGAACATTCATATTCCAGACAACTGTGATAAACTGGGCCCTATGATTCAAAGCTGCTTGGGTAGCACATAGTTTGGGGGTGGAAGGGTGGCACTGGCCTGGTTGAAAAGCACCAGATCAGAGCAGACAAGTTGTAGAATACTATACTAAATAAAGTTATAACACTATAACTTTCAATTTCTGATTCAAAAAGTTGAAAAATAGTCTCCCTAGTTTCCTTAGAGCAAATGGGTACATCTGACTACAAAAGGAAGACATGAATTCGTGTTTTATTTACATTAGTAGTAAAACAGCATCAGAACTGTAACTCTATCCAATAACACTCTTGAAATATGACAGATGTTTCCAGAAGTCATTTTGAGTAAATAATTCCTTCCTTCTTTATTCTCTTATACTGCCTGGGTATCTACTTAAAATTTAAAATATCTCCCTCTTGCCCTTCATATCACCAGACCCAAGGGGTCCAAAATCAGAGGAACATAGGAAAATAATGACAGCAAGGACTCTGGGCCACCTGACCAAAATAAAGGTTATGCACGAAATGCTTTTCCAGCTTTAGGAAGTAGCAATACTTTCAGGCAGAACTGGTTACACAGTCTGTGGGGTCCACTACAAAAATGAAAATGCAGGACTTCTTGTTTAAAAATTATGAAGACTTCACGACAGCAACAATAGAATATTAAGCTAAGCAGGGGGCCTTTCTGTGCAGGTTGCCTGCCCATGAAGCTGGCCCTGGTGTCAGAGACAGTACACATAGTCCTAAAGAAGAGCTTTAGAGTCAGAGCTGGATCTAAATCCCATCTCTGCCATTCATTAACTATGTGACCCTGGGCTTAGGCAATTTATTTCACACCTTTGTGTTTCCAAGTTATATAGTTAGACTCTAGTATAATGAGGACTAAGTGGAATAATGAATAGGATATATACAAAGTGATTAGCATAATGCCTAGTGCATAGCAAATATTCAATAAATGGTAACTATACTATACAGGTAGTTCTTAAAGTGTTAAGTTTAAGAAATGAATTGCTGAATTGCTATAGAGAATAATATTTTAGAACAAAATAATGGAGCATGTAAGGGAGACTAAATCTTTTTGACTGCTGCATTTTCAAACCACTTTCCTATTTCTTTTCTTCCTTTCATTGTCAAACATACAAAGGGTGATCTGCATATTGTCTCCATTTCTTAGCTATATTTCATTCTACAATCCTCTTTTATCTGGCTTTTAATATCTCCACGTGCCCTCCTTCATTGAAGCAATCACTTCCTAAAAGTTGCCACTGACTTCCTGTTTACTAAATATAATGGACATTTCCTGAGTTTTCTGTAGAATCTCAAACTGCTGACCAATTTCTCTAGCTTGAACCTGTTTCCTCTCTTGATGTCAGTGACCCTGGACTCTTGTGGTTAACAGCATGTTTAACAGGCCAGGCATCCATCAAGGACACCATAAATGGTGGTGAATAGGATGCTTATGTTAGATAAATAAATTAGTTCTTTTATTTCTCTGATATTTCTTGTTTTCTGTCATGGTAATTCCCTTTCTTCTCCCTATCTCCTCAAACATGGCTAAACTCTAAGCTTTGGTCTTTGAGCCTCTTATACTTTTATTTCTATGCTGCTACCACTGGTAAACTTAGCTAACCATAAGGCTTCAGTGCTTAACTTCTCTGTATAAGACTCTTTGACTCCCCTCTTTTAGTATATGTGCTGCCGAAGCGAGCACTTGACTCCCCTCTTTTAAACACTAGCCCCTTTTTCTCCCTACTAAAGTCTATTCTCCATGTTTCTGTTGAAAATCTTCACAACCCCATACTTCCTTAACCAAAACTCTTCATTTTCTATCATCTACAGGATGATAATCACAACTTCTTGTTTGGCATTCAATGCCTGCTATAATCTGATTTCAGGCAACTCTTCCAATTTTACAACTTCTCTACTTAAACCTGATCTTGCTGGACAGGTCAACCTCATCAGTTGGCACCTGAAACTTTCTTCTATATTCTGGCCTTCTGTTTCATGAACGTGATTTTTCCTATCTGAAATTCCTGCCATCTTCTTTACAAGAGAATTTAACATGGCTCTGAAAAATCCTCTCTTGGTAGTCATAGTCCATGATGATCACTTTTTTTCTCAACTCCTAGAATACCACATATTTAGCACCTCAAAAATGTGCTGAATTAGTGCTCTACCTTTGTGATTTCATTTAGTCCTCACAACTATATGAGGTAGGTAGATTATAGATGAAGAAACTGAGGTCAAATAACTTGTCCCAAATCATGTAGCAAGTGACTTATGGAACTGGAATCTAAATTCTTGTTAAGTGAGAGTAACCTCCATAGGATACCACCTTTTTCATTTTCCCGTCTCCTTCAAAGCACAAATCCAGCACAGTATTTGCACACAAGCAGATGTTCAGTAAATATGTTGATTGAGAAGATTGCTTAACTAACAGCCATGATTTTCTAGTACTCAGACTTGTCAATCTTAGCTGAGCATGTTAGGCACCTGTGTCACCTTTTTACATGGCTTAATCTGTAATGTAGTTTGAAAGAAAAGATTGGCTAAAACCCACAGTTCATTCTAAAAATAAACTTCGGTGTAAGTAAAGCTAAAATGCCTTTATCTGGTTTAAACATTAGGTGATTTTAGGGGTTGAAGTTTACTTTACTACTTCTGGGCCTATCTTTGTTCTGCTTCTAACAATCAGGAAACAAAAATAGGCTGGCTAGTTGATGGCTTATGAGGTCATATGGACTATTTATAGTTCTGGGGATAGATACTAAGGCAGCAGAACAGGATTTTCTCTCCTCCGGCAAGACCTCAGTAAAAGAAACCATATAAAGTTAATCATAGGTGGAAATTCAGATCAAGAGAAGAGGATACTAATAAGGAAGGGAAGAACAAAAAGGAGGTGGCACTGGAAGCTGTCTAGGAGATGGAATGTTCTTTCTCTGCATAGTCGCTTGAAGCTGTCAGATTCACCGCTGTTTTAACAGCTGTCCCCATGTAACATGGGTTCTATCACAGTGGAATGATTCACGGTCTGTGTTGGACTGCTTGCTGTGACCCACAGCACAGTCCAATCCTCTCTTAATCCAGATCCCTCTAGCATCATATCTTACTAATTACTAATTTCTCTAGGTCTCACAGATATGACATCCAGCGTTATTCCATGACCAGCATTTTCTTTTGTACGGTTTAGATTTGCCCTCCTAGGATGCTGCCCCCAGTGCCGAACATTACGCTCAGTTTTTAGGTCCTATACCTTGGAGCTACTGTAAATTGCCCTTTTTTTTAACCTCTACTTGTTGGGCTCTTTCTTGGAAAGACGTGAATGAGGTCCACAGAAACTGATGGGAGGATAGGGGAGAGAAAAAAATAAGAAGAAAAATACCCCTGGAAAATTGTGATGAATGAGAAGTTCTGGATAACTTTGGGAAAGTTACTTTATGGAGAAAGGAAAAATGCCACAGTTGCAATATTAAACCATTCCCCAGAGACACCATTTTAAGTGGCTGGATTCATTGTTTTCACGGCTTCGGTTTTCCTTCCAGTCCTTTCCATTGTCTTTGCAAGGCAAGCTCCTATTTTCATCCCTCAACGCTTTGCTTAAATGTGTTTTCCCCTTATCTTCTACAGCTAATTGTTCCCTCTTCTGTTTCCACTACTTTGCATCTCCAAGACAGAGCAGAGTGTCTGGCACACATCAAGTATTTATTGTTGTGTGATAAAAGACATCAAGAGCTACACGGAAGTGCAATTTGCACTTCATTTGCAAAAATCAGTTTGGTTCCTGGTACTTTTTTTGTGTAACCACATTTTCGCTTGATTTTGAGGAAACAACTTTAGACTCATAAACGAAGCTCTATTGATATCACTGGCACGGTAGTTGATTTTTCAACCCCACAGGTGATAGAAACATTACCCCCTCCACACTAAAACTCTCAGGACAAGTTTAATAGTAACAGCAGATTCCCCATCCTATCATTTCTATTGCAGTGAAAACTAAATTACACTGTGAGCCTAAAGCTGCCACCAGTCTTAGTGAATTGGGGGAGGGGGAATAATTAAAAGACGACACTTTTGCAGAAGACCTCGGAGGGGGCAGGGGAGGAAGACGAATTTAAACCTTGCCTTGTAAGAAATTTGTTAGAAACTCACGTAAAACAGCTGCTTCCTCTGTACAAGTCAGACCCGATCCAGGTGTCCAGCAGTGACCTTTTCCCATGGATGTCGGGTCATCACTCAGAAAAACAAGGGGGCCAGTGCCTTTCTCGAGCATCCCTCCTCATGCCTTGGGGCCTGCTTTCCCTTAAGGGGACTATCTTCTCCTCCTAGCACTAACCCCGTTCCCTCTGCTGGTGCCACCACGCACCAGTCTTGCCTTCTTCCCGCAGGGGGCCCCCCAGGCTCTAGTTGGAGTCCAAAGTGCCGGCTGCTGGGCTGTCAGGCCTCGGCTGAGGAGGAAGGGCCGCGCTCAGGCCCCACTGCCGGCAGGGTCTCCTAGTACTCTCCGGGACAGCGAGGGAAAGGCAGGCCTCGCGAGGCCACGGGCGGCCGAGGCAGGCCTCTGAGCGCGGCAGGGCTCCCCGGCCCCGAAAGCGCGCGAGTGCCGGGACTTCAGCTGCTTCCCCGCAGCTTCCCGCAAGCCTCGGCCCCAGAGCTCACTGCAGCCCTCAGCGCCTTTCTGGTCCCGGGCGCACTGCGGAGAGCCAGTCGTCGGCCCCGACTGCTGGGTCAGGCCGCCCGCCTGCCGGTGCCCACGGCAATGCCCTGCTTTGCGCGGCCCAGCCCGGCTGCTGCGCCGGGCCGCGGCGTGACAGCTGGGTGCCCAAAGGGTTAAGCGGGCAGCTCGGCGCCTGGAGTCCCCTGCGCGCAGACTGTCGGCCGCGAACCCGGCCCAGCGCGCACGCGCCCGCCCGTTACCTGCGGTAGCCTTCGTGCTCCTCCTCCACCTGGCCGCTCTCTCCCGGGGGCCGCCCCTCAGCCCGCCCCCTTGGCTAGGCGCCGCGCACCCTGTCGGCTACTCCGAAGCGGCCCTCGGAGGAGGGGCGTGGGTGATTAACATATATTAGCATACCAGCGCTTGTCACGTGGCTGCTCCAGCCAATGGTCACTCTGGAAAGGCGGGGATTGAGCTGAACACGCCTTAGTGCTGCTCGGGGCCTAAACCGGTGCCCATAGCAACGGCTGGGCGGGCGGGGTGGGGGGGTGAGGAGGCGTCGCTGCCCAGTGGCCTCCCGGGAATATCTGCCCTACCTGAGCTTCGCGTGGCAACACAGAGTGCTAGTTCCACTCCGTGTAGGGAGAGGGTGGAATCTGGCTCAGCCAGGGACATTCAGATTCGGCACTTATGAGTACTTAACCACGGGCCTAACACTTTTCTGCAAAATGTGATTCTCTCGGGGTAACCCTCTGATGCCTGTACTGTTAACCTCACTTGACAGGAAAGCGGAGGCTCAGAGAGGTTAGGTTACTCATCCAGTCACACAACTACATACACTAAGCCGCAAAAGTGGAGCTAGATCTGAGCCCATTTCTGTTCTTCAGCCCCAGGACTCGTCTGAGTTATTTTCTCCAGTAGGGGTCCCCCAACACCTCCTCACAATTCCAGGTATACAAATAATTGAGAAAATCCTCCTATATAATATGTGTAGTGCCTTACTGTTTCCTTACCTTTGAGGTTAGTGGAACAGTTATGTCCATAATACTGATGAGGGAAAATGAGGTTTATAGAGGTGATGTGTCCTGCCTTAGATCAAAGCTATTAAAGCTGATGGTTACTATAATTTAAGTATGTTCAAATTCAATACTTTAGAAACGTTTAAATAATATCTTCTCAACACGGAAATAATGCTGTGACCATTTTACAGATTAAAACACTGAGGCCTTGGCAAATTAAGCAAATTGCCCAAGGTTACACAGCTAGTAAGTAGCAGATTTAGGGTTTGAATCCAGTTTTATCTGACTCCAAAACTAGTGTCATGGAGTCTCATAGTATCAGGCTAGTTTAATTTATTCCTGGGCGTTAGAACTCCTTCTCTAATACAACTTTCAAGATGTGACTGTGTGAGTTCTTAATCCTAATTCGAATAAATTTTAGGCTAAATATTAAAAGAGAAAAATATTTGTCACTCCATTTTTACCCCTTGTGCACTTGATAGCTCACCTAGAAGCAGAGTGGTTTAAAAGTACAAATGTCTGCATATAGACTTGTTTAGCACAGTGATAATCCAAATGTCAAGTACTATCTATGATTCACTGGACTGGACCCTTTGGCTCAAATGAAACAAACTATACAAGCATTTTACAGGGTTATCAAAGGTAATTTTGTAGTTTTGCCTTACTAGACTGACTTAATTTCTTCCTAAACTGTGAATATTTCATATTTCAGAGCACAAATATAGAGGCAGATGTGCTGCTGGTTGGCTGTGTGAATTTAGGCAAATTATAAAACATCTGTATACCTAAATTTCCTTACTTGTAAAATAGGAATGTTAATGAGAATTAAATGAATTAATGTACAAAAAGCATTTAGTATAGGCTCTGGCCCAGGGTAAACCTCCATAATTGCTGGCTGTTATCATTTCTGCTATTGTCTCAGGAGCTTTTCTCAGATCAGACAACCTGTGTACAGGCTCTCTCAAGGCTCCTTGGCTGGCTTTGGAATTCTGAATCTGCCTCCATCCTGTGGCACATTAAGCGGCCTGTTGTGCTGGTGAAGGCTTGTTATCTCTCCAAATGACATTCTCTCTTTTGGGGACCATAAATAATTCCTGGACTCAAAGGAGCTGGTTTCTCTTGCACATCTCCTAGCACCAAATTACCGGAGTGGCTCCTTGCAGAAGGAGACTTTACAAACAGTGGAGCCGTAAGTCAGGCTCCTTGAAGTACTTTTATGAGCGCCTTAATGAGGGAGATGAGCTGTCATCAGGAACTTGTCCCGTCTTTCCTGGGTACAGGAAATGAGCTCTTTGTGCTCAAAGAGTTTCCAAAGCTGAGGCCCAAAGAGTTATCAGGAAGTGGGCTGGGAATGAGAATCCATGACTCAGAGAGTCCCAGGGTTAAACAGCCCCCATCCTACCATTCAGCATAGAGGGTCAGATTACTCATGGTCTTGGCAGCAATAGCACCAAAGGGTGGCTTGTAGGTGTGTGTATGTGTGAACACTCCTGTTCCCTCAATTCCTACACTCGAATTCCCCCCTCCACAAGATACTGCGGTGTAGAACAATGGTTAAGAGTTTAAACACCAGATGTGAATCCTGTTTTTGCAACTCAGCTATCTGTGTGACATTAGAGAAGTTGCTTAACCTCTTTCCATTTCAATTTCCACATCTTCAAAATGGGACTAATAACAGTGCCTCTCTTACAAGCTTTTGTTAGGATTAAATGAGCTGCTAACACAAAGTGCTTAGAGCACCCTATGGTAATGATAGAGATGCACTAGAGATGCACTTGGTAATTGATCAAAAACATGTAAGTCCAGTACAGAGTACTGTTTATAGAGATAACTGCAGCTTTAGGTGAAGTGACCTAGACCGTCTCCCAGACACTGCTGCCCTCCAACCCTTCTGACTTGCATGTACATGCTGCCCAGGAGTAGGAAGAAAAGGTCCTTTGGAGCTCTAGTTTGTCCCCTGCACTGCTAAATTCCTTGCTGTGTGTGTGAACTTGGCCAAGTTGTTTTATGTCTCTGAACTACAGTTTTGTTATTTGTAAAGTAATCTTAACTTCCTCCTGTAGCTGTTCTGAGCATTCTATCAGATGGTGTCTGGCAGGAAGTGCTGAGGGCCTGAAATGGATAGAGGCCCTGCTTGATCTAAATCAGCCTGCTTTTTTACTGAGCTGTTTCTGGGGAACATTTTTGCTTTTCTTTCTTTTTTTTTCTAAGCACAATTTTATTTTTTAAAATTAATTTTATCAGTACATTTTAGATATACATAATGATCACATGCATCATAGGGAATTTGTACCTGTAGATGATATATCTAGATTCTTTTTTCCCCAATCCCCTCCCTTCCCTTCAACTCCTCTTCCCCTCCTTATTTGCAAAAGCTTTGTTTCCATTTTCCCCTTCTATTCTCTCTTTTTTTCTTTTCCCCTCAGAAATGAAAATAGCTAACATTTATTGAGCACTTATCCTGGCCTTCTGCTGTATACATTGTTTTATTTAATCCTCCCACTAAGCCTAAGGCCTAAGGCCTAGGGATATTAACTTGTTTAAGATCTCAGTGGGCGTCAGTGGCAGAGCCAGAATTCTAGCCAGGACTGTGATTCCCAAGACCATCTTGATACTCCATCATGTTGCATACAGACCTCCGACACCAGCATGGCTCTTAGAACTCAAGGAATATGTGGTGTTAAATTTCTTTAGCTTTCTTCCCCCATCCATCTACACACTCTCCTCTGTCACTCACCAGTGCTTTGCATAGTAAGTGCTCCATATGTATTTACTGAATGAGTGAAAATAAATACTGTGGCATCTTATAATGATAAAAACTCTTTATTTTGGGGGCTGTCCCTTGTGGGGAAAAAAGAGTTGGCAGCCCTTCTTCCCATCCCCAGAATCCTCTCCCTGCTAAATAATCATGTGGAACACTTCTTTCTTTGCTCATGGAGGAAACAGGAATCTAGGGTTCATACATGTGGAACAGACATAATAATGACTCATCTTTACTGTATAATTGGAGAGATATCAGGCCCATTGGAGCTCTCTAGGGCTCCATTAATATGCAGCAGTAGAATGATTTCCAGATACAATAATGGTCTCGGATAGGTGTATTAGTTTCCTAGGGCTGCCATGACAAAGTACAGTACCACAAAATAGATAGCTTAAAAAAAACCAAATTGATTCTTGTACAGTTCCTGAGGCCAGAAGTCAGACATCATGGTGTCATCAGTGTTGATGCCTTCTTAGGTGCTCGTAAGGGAAGTCTGGTTTGTGCGTCTTTCCTAGTTTCTGGTGATTGCCAGCATTCTGTGGCATTCTTTTGTGGTTGCATCAGTTCAGTCTCTGTCTCTGTTGTCACTTTGGGTTCTCCCTATATATCCATGTCCAAATTTCCCTCTTCTTATAAGCACATTAGTCTTTGGACTAGGGTCCAATGTAATCCAGTATGACCTCACCCTAACTTGATGATATTTGCAAGACTCTATATTTCCGAATAAGGTCACATTCACAGGTACTGGGGGCTAGATTTTGAATATATATATTTTGGGTACATGAGTCAAACCACAACAATATGTTTGGGAGGAGATATAAAATGAAGAAAAGAGGATGAACAGAAAGGGGAGATCATACTGACTGTAGTGTGACCAATGGGATCAACCTTTTGCATCTTGACCAATTCCATTCTTTCTCAAAGAGGTCTGCATCTCATAGGCTTACAGTATCAGAGGTAGAAGGGACTTCTGAGATTCACTCATTCACTCCACAACATCATCAAACACTTGTGAGGAGCAAAGAATTCAGAGAGAAAGGACGTAACTGAGGAAAATGTGGTCCAGAGAGTGGATGAGAATTTTTGGGGGTCACACATCAAGTTAGAGTGTAGCCAGGAACAGAGTGGTATCCTAGACCCCAATCTTGAGCTCTTTTGATGTCTACTAGGAAGGCTACCTATCTCCCTGGGCCTGACCTTTGGTGCACAGACAGATTTAAGTTTTTAAAAACTGTGTTCTTGTGTGTTACCAACTTCCTCAATCTCCTACCAGCTGATCCAGCGTTTGAAAGACTTTGGAATCTTGGACAAAGCTAGAAACATCCCTTCTGTGTAAGTGAGACCTGGTGGCCTTTCTTCTCTTCAATCCAGCTGCCTAGTTTTAGAAACATCATCTCTAGGTACAAAAGCAAAATTGAGCATAAGGGAACTTCTTGGGGACAGATCAACTTTTTTGTGCCCTCAGTGTTAGTGCAGAAGTCACCCTAGAATCAGCCCTCAGAAACTATTTCTTCAATGAATGGAAACACATCTCTCTGTCTGACTGTTTCAACAGCCTATGTTCAGTGACACTGTTGAGTTGGTTTAAAATAACTGACGGTCACAGTTCTTTTGACATAAACATCCCATCTGTCACTATATCATAAGAAGAGATGGTGTTTTGATCCTAATACTGGTGGCTGATACCAAAATTGTCTGCCTGGAGCTGTCATGTTGTGAGCTATCAGCCTGGAGCAGTGAGGCTGAAAACTGGGTCAGGCTGGGTCAGAGAGGGGGTCAACCCAGCAGGAGTTGTCGGATCAGAGCAGGGGTGAGAAGGAGGTCAGATGGGAGATCAAAGTCCAGGAACTAGGGCAGGTACAGTCAGTCCTGTCTCTCCCCAGATGAGGCCTGAAGCCCCTTGGGAAGTTGTCTTACCAGCAGAACCTCTGAGCAGGCTTTCTTCTCCAGGGTCCTCAGAGGATTCTTTGTATTTGATTTGGATTTGAATTCCTCCCCTCACAAAGGGATGTAATCAGTCTAACATTATTCAGCAGGGTTTATTGTCACATAATCAGACAAATTTTAAAATCATGGAAACAGCCTTGTCTGTTCTAACTACATGGCCCCAGCTTATCGCTAATTTTTAGACAGTCTGTTTTAGGTCTAGTTCCATCTGAGCATCAGATTCACCTATGAAGTTGTTAAAACACAGATTCCCTGGGCCCACCTCTGTATCTGGTGTGACTGCTGATATCTGGAGAGGCAATGTGATACAATGGCTGAGTGTGGAGACTGTAGAGGCTGACTGCTTAGATTGCAATAATTCTGCCACCAGGCCAGGGAACTTGGGTGAATTTCTTAACATTTCTGTGCCAATATATTATCTATTACAGGGAATAATACTATTCAGCTCATTGGTTTAATATAAAGATGAATTATTTAATACATGCTAAATCTTAGAATACTAAGCATTCCATAAATGTTACTTACTATTTTTATTGGTTAGCTTTTCATTGATGGGACCAAATAACTGACATACACATTTTAAAAGAGGATTTATTTTTGCTTACAGATTTAGAGGGTTCAGTCTATGGTTAGCTGGCTCCTAAGCAGAAAGATAATGGAAGAAGGCCTTGGTAGAGGAAAGCTGCTCACCTCATGGCAGCCAGAAGCAGAGCGCAAGGGAAGAGCACCAGCAGGAGATATACTTTCCAAAGGCATGCCCTCGGTATCCTACCTCCAAGTGGGCCCCATCTCTTAGCAGCATATAAACATTACTCATACAGTAATGAGTATATTCATCCCCTGATGATTTTAGCACCCCCGTATCCAATCACCTCTCCAGGAATCTCTTAATCTAGTCAAGTTGACAAAGAGCTTAAATGTCACATGTTGTTATCTTTTCTTCTATCAAGCCCTACAAGAGACTTGGAAACAAACTCTTTGTTCATTCATTCATTTAAAAAAGTTTTTCTATAAATAAATACCAAGTACTCCTACTTGTCGGGACTCTTTTTACACACACACAATCCTCCCCAGTTTATAGACTAGCATGGGAACAGTATTAGAAGTACTGTTCCATTTACTACCTTCACATCTCTGAACTCTCATTGTATTCTGAACCTCTCAGCTTCATCTGGTGTTGGTAGGCACAGTGTTGGTAGGCACAGTGTTGGTAGGCACAGTGACCTTCATTGCATAACCTTAACATGGAACAAAATGGGAAGAACATAGGAATCATTTGGACTTGGTGTTCCATTTTTCAGTGAGTGACATTGCATATTGCATGTGGAAGGCATCTTCTGTCTACTGCCTGCACAATCTCTAGAAGTGACCTTGTCCCTCCTGTATCTACAAGGCTGGAGAAGAATAGCCAAATACACACGTGGTTCTGCCTTCAGCCTAGGCCACAGATGATGAGTCAGGGTGGGCACCTGCCTAAACTGAGCCAATCACATCCTGTCTCTAAGTCCCTGAAGCCTTTCTGCCTGACTCCAGTTGCCATACTGAATGGTGGGAATGTAAATGCAGGAGATGTTAGCAGTGGAAATTTTTCCGCTAGTCTGCACTAGAAAGTAAAGTAAAGCCAATGTTCAGATTTATCTGGGGACTAAGGTTCCAGATTGCTTCCTTATTCTGGAACTCAGAACCATCTCCAGTCTTGGGTTCTGTGATGTATTTTTTTATCCTTCATTAACCCTTCATTGAGTGTAAATCAGATGTAACAGGGATTACTTGTTTTCTGCTGCCTGGAAGGACCCCAACAACTGGTCCTTCCCATGCTCAAGATGTTTGTTTCCCAAGACTGCTCAAGAAAGAAGTAAATTCAAGGTTTCTGGTCTGGTATTCTTTTTTTTATATATAATTAAATTCTTTTATTGGTACATTGTAGGTATACAACACAATTACATTTCTCATTGGGATCTTGTACCTTTACATCATGCATCTTGGTTCTTATTTTTTTCCCCATTCCTAGCCCTCTCTTCACCCCCTCCACCCTTCCCTATTTACAAAGACTTTATTTCCATTTTTTCCATTTCTCAGCATTTTTCCTTTCCCTTCTTTCCTTTTCCCTGCCCCTCCCACCACCCCTACCCCTTTGGACCTTTTCTTCCTATTTTGCATTATCGATTATTCATTCTAATCATTGGTACATTTTAGGTATACAATATAATGACATTCATCATTGGAAATTTGCACCTTTACATAATCCATCTTGGTTCTTATTTTTCCCCATTCCCCTGCCCTCCCTTCAACCCCTCCATTCCTCCCTATTTACAGAGATTTTGTTCCTATTTTTCCAATTTCTCATATTAATCCCATTCCCTTCTATCCTTTCCCCTAGCCCTCCCACTTCCTTCCCCTTTGCCCCTTTTCTTCCTATTTCACATTACCTATTATACATTTAGTCCTTATTTACACTTTCAGTTTCTCACACCAGAGAAACTATTCAGTATTTATACATGTGTGTCCTATTTATTTCACTTAAGAGTATCACCTCAATGTGCATCCTCTTAGCTATAAATGTCTCTAATTTCTCATTTTTTATGGCTGAGTAGTACTCTATTTTATTAAAAAAAACCACATTTTGTTTATCCAGTCTCCAGTTGATGGGCATTTGGGCTGTTTCCAAGTTTTAGCTATCACAAACTGTGCTGCTATGAACATGGGTGCACATATATCACTGTGGTATGATTCTTTTAATTCTTTGGGGAAGATCCCCAGCAGGGGAATAGTGGGGTCAAATGGAACTTCTAGTCCTAGTTCTTTGAGGTATCTCCACACTGATTCCCACAGTGGTTGCACCAGTCTACACTCCCACCAGCAGTGGAGCAGGGTTCCTCTTTCCCCACAGCCCCACTACCATTTGTTATTGGTTGATTTCATGATAGCAGCCATTCTTTCTGGAGTGAAGTGGAATCTCAGCATTGTTTTTATTTGCATCTCTCGAATGACCAGTGATGTTGAACATTTTTTCATGTATTTATTTGCTATTTCTACTTCTTTGTCTGAGAAATGTCTGTTCATTTCAGATGCCCACTTTTGGATTGGGTCTTTAAATTTGTGAGGTCTGATCTTTTTAAGTTCTTTATAGATTCGAGATAGTAGACCTTTGTCTGAGGAACAGCAGGTGAAGATTTTTTCCCACATTGTGGGTTGTCTCTTCACACTGCTGGTGGTTTCTCTTGCTGTGCAGAAGCCTTTTAATAAGAAGAGATCCCACTTGTTGATTGTGCTAGTTCACGGGCAACTGAGGTTTTGTTCATAAAATCTTTTCCTACACTGATGTCTTCAAGGGTTCTACCTAACCTCTGTTCCAACTGGCTCAGGGTTTCTATTTTAATATTTAGATCTTTAATCCATTTTGATTTTAGTTTAGTGCATGGTGAGAGATATAGGTCTAGTTTTAATCTTTGGCAAGTTGAAGCCCAATTTTTCCAGCACTATTTATTAAAAAGGCTATCTTTCCTCCGGTGAGGGTGTTTGGCTCCTTTATCAAAGATGAGATGTCTGAGTGTGTCTGGCATTGTTTCTGCATCTTCTTCTTCTTTTTTTTTTTTTAGAGCTATTAAGACTTTAAAGAATTGGGTTCACTGACATTACAAATGGTATTTTTAAAAAAGACACACAAAAATAATCACATACAGTCAGCTGGCATTTCATACTAACCACTGGAGGAGGTAGTAATGCATAGTGTTGGAATTTAAAATACAAGGTCAGCATTAGCTGTAAACAATTCTAAAGCACTGTAACTTTAAAACATACATAGTGTAAAAGGATTAGAATTCATATAAAAATCAGAAGTAAAAAAGCAAAAAATAGAAATATTTAGTGATTTACTCAAATGAAGTTTAAATGATACAGAAATGAAAAATATTAGAGATCTATACACAATAAAAAGTGAATATAAATTATCCAGCTCCATGGACATTTCCAGTTAAACATTCATACAAATACATATTCACCTTTTTCTTTATATAGCAGTAATACATACATACATGACACGAAAATTCTGACAAAAAACCAAAAATCAGAGATATTAACAATATTCTCACATTTCAAAAATGGTGTGAAATATGTTTTAACAAAAACATTCTACATGAATGTAAACCCCTGATAAATTCCATGATTTTATCATGCCAGAAGCATGTTGGTTTTAATTTTTTAAAAACAAGATACTGGTATCATAACATATTGGCTTATTAATAAGTAAGACATTTTGTATACACAATATCTTAGTGTGTACAAAGAGTTTTAAGATTATTTACTATGATGTTTTAAACTTTGAAAGCCTCTTCAACATAGGAAAATAGCTGCACACATTTAGGTGTGTTTTTTTTAATAAAACACACAAAAAATCTGTGATTGGTCTCTGTGGTTCCTAGTAATAAATCTTGTCTTATTTTTTTCACATAGTATAAATTATATTCTAATGCAGGATTGCATTAAAACCCAGTAGATTTTAAACAATGTTACTAAATAACCATAAGTTCCAAATGCAGCAAAGGTGAATAATCTTCATAGTGCACTTTCACCTCACTGAAGTTGAAGCTGCTCGTTTTGGATATTTTTCCACTTCAATGTGAAGTAGATTGTTAGGGTTTCATTAGTGGTTTCATTATGTGGATTTTTTTAAAAGAAAAGGATGGTTTTGATTTCTTTGACAGTTCAGAGTTGGAAATCATGAGTCCTGGGATGCTTTAAATAACCAACTGTTCTTTAGTGGAGGAAATCTCTCAATGCAACTGCAATAAATAAGCATCTACATCCTTAGCTATATTACCAGTATATCCTGGAACCAAAGTAAGATGGTTTTCCTGTTCCCACAATCTACTTAATTGTTTTTTTAAAATCTGAATATTTCTATCATTTATAATTTCTGTTTTGGATGATAGTTCTGACCACCATCTTTTTATTACTGCTTGAAGCCAGTTTAAACCAACTATTACATATTCTTCAAATTTGCTTTTAAGTAATGACTTTACTAGAGGTAATAAATCTACACAGCAGCCAAGTGAGATATATTGTTTTTCTTCCTGTAAACTATTGGTGAGTACAGGAAGGCAATCTACCACAACTCCAAGGTCTTCTATCCTCACTAAATAAGCTACAAGTTCACTAATACTTCTCTTTCTCCAGAAAGTTAAAGCCACATTCAATCTCAAATTCCTGCTGAACAAAACTTGGGCCATTCTCATGGTCCTGAGAAACCTCAGAGAAAAACCCACTATATTTTGATGATGGACTTTCTGTCTGCGAAGAACCAAAGTCACTGGAGTTAACCACGTATGTCCAACTATCGTGATATAACTTCTCAGGCAGGTGGCCTGCACAAGCCAGCTCATTTTCTTTATTTGCCGTGTCACAGCCCCCACTTCTAGGAGACTGTTTTTTTTGTTTTGTTTTGTTTTTTTGTAACAAGGATTTGGAAAGGGATGATGAACTTTCTTTCTGCAATAGATCACCTTATGTAGGCTATCCGGGCTTTTCACAGCTTGTCCAACTGTTCTATTTATGTAAGCAGCCAACTGTTTTGGAGATTTCTTAACCTCCTTTATGTTCTTCTCAGTGAAATTAGAGATCCTTTTTCTAGGAAGATCAGTGGAATGATCCTCAACATTATTACAAAAGTTCCATTTTTTAACATTGTGGTTTTCAGATGCCATAATCTCTTTAACTACCAGATCCTCACTGTACCTTGCCGCCTCAGCCCAGCCCGGGCGCTGACGAACAGCGCCTGCAGCCTACAGCGTCCCTCGGCTCCCGGGCCGGGGCCCACTCACAGCCATTCAAACACCGCTGCGTGCGCAGCCCCGTTTCTGCATCTTCTAATCTGTTCCACTGGTCCTCAGGTCTGTTTCTTTGCCACTACCATGCTGTTTTTATCACAGTAGCTTTGTAGTATAGTTGCAGGTTGGGGATTGTGATACCCCCTGCCATGTCCTGTTACCTAGAATTGCTTTTGCTATTCTGGGTCTCTTCTTGTTCCAAATGAATTTTTGGATTATTTTCTCAAGGTCCATGAAGTATGCTGCTGGGATTTCAATTGGAATTGCATTAAATCTATATAGCAGTTTTGGAAGTATGGCCATTTTCACTATATTAATCCTTTCTACCCAGGAGCAGGGGATGTCTGTCCATTTTCTGATATCATCTTCAATCTCTCTTTTCAGAGTGCTATAGTTTTCAGAGAAGAGGTCTTGGATTTCTTTTGTTAGGTTGATTCCTAGGTATTTCAGTTATTTGGATGCTATTGTGAAAGGAATTATTTGCCCTATTTCTCTCTCAGTGAGTCTGTCATTGGTGTAGAGGAAAGCTATTGATTTTTGTGTGTTGACCTTGTAACCAGCTACTTGACTGAATTTGGTTATTAAGTCTAGAAGACTTTTGGTGGAGTTCTTGGGGTCTTCTATATAGAGTATCATGTCATCTGCAAATAATGACAATTTGACTTCTTCATTTCCTATCTTTATTCGTTTTATTTCTTTCTCTTGTCTAATTGCCCTGGCTAATGTTTCCAGAACTATATTGAACAAGAGTGGTGATAGTGGACATCCTTGTCTTGTTCCTGATTTTAGTGTGAAGGATTTCAGTTTTTGACCATTTAGTATGATATTGGCTGTTGGTTTTTCATAGATGGCTTCTATCAGCTTGAGGTAGAGACCATCTATTCCAATGTTTTGTAGGGTTTTTATCATAAATGCATGTTGGATTTTGTCAGATGCTTTTTCTGCATCTATGGAGATAATCATATGGATTTTTGTCCTTGTCTCTATTGATATAGTATATTACATTGATTGATTTGTGTATATTGAACCATCCCTGCATCCCTGGGATGAATCCCACTTGATCAGGGTGTATGATCTTCTTGATGATCTTCTGCATTCTGTTTGCCAGTATCTTATTAAGGATTTTTGCATCTATGTTCATTAGTGAGATTGGCCTATGGTTCTCCTTTTCGGTTGGGTCTTTCTCTGCTTTGGGGATCAAGGTGATGCTTGCTTCCAGGAATGAATTTGGGAGTATTGCTTCCCTTTCAATTTCATTGAAAAGTTTAAACAGTAGTGGCAGCAGTTCCTCTTTAAATGTCTTGTAGAATTCAGCAGTGAAGCCATCAGGGCCCGAGATTTTCTTAGTTGATAAGTTTTTAATTACATTTTCAAATTCATTGGTTGATATTGGGTTGTTCAGAATTTTTAGGTCTTCTTCGTTCAACTTTGGTAATTCATATGCATCTAGGAATCTGTCCATTTCTTCTGTGTTGTCCATCTTATTGGCATATAGGTTCTGGAAGTAGGTATTGATGATCCTTTGGATTTCTGCTGGGTCTGTTGTCATTTCACCCTTTTCATTCATAATTGCATGGATTTGGGCCTTTTCTTTCCTTTTTCTGATTAGGTTGGCTAAGGGTTTGTCAACTTTGTTGATTCTTTTGAAGAACCAACTCTTGGCTCCATTGATTTTTTGTATCATTCTTTTTAGTCTCCATTGTATTGATTTCTCCTCTGATCTTTATAATTTCCTTCCTTGTATGAGCTCTGGGGTTGTCCTGTTCTTCTTTTTCTAGAAGCTTGAGGTTGAGCATCAGGTTGTTTAATTGGGCTCATTCCGTTTTCCTAATATGCATATTCACTGCTATGAATTTCCCTCGTAAGACTGCTTTCATTGTGTCCCATAGATTCTGATACGTTGTATTGTCATTGTCATTTAATTGAAGGAACTGTCTGATTTCTTCCTTAATTTCCTCTGTGACTCATTGGTTATTCAGAAGTGTGTTGTTCAATTTCCACGTGTTTATGAAATTTTTCCAGTTTCTTTTGCTATGGATCTCCAATTTCATCTCACTATGGTCTGATAATATACAGGGGATAACTTCAATTCCTTTGCACTTACTTAAACATGTTCTATGTGTGACTATGTGGTCTATTTTTGAGAATGTCCCATGTGCAGCTGAGAAGAATGTGTATTCTGATTTTGTGGGGTGGAAGACTGTAAACATCTGTTAAGTTCATTTGTTCAAGAGTTCGACTGAGTTCTAGTATTTCATTACTTATTTTTTGTCTAGTTGATCTATCTATTTGTGACAGTGGGGTGTTGAGGTCCCCCACTACAATTGTATTAGTGCATATATGACTTTTCATGTCAATTAGTATTTATTTTATATAGTTGGGCACACTAGTGTTTGGTGCATAGGTATTTATGATTGTCATCTCTTCCTCTTGGATTCTTCCCTTTACAAGGATGTAGTGTCCTTCTTCATCTCTCTTAATCAGTATTAGTTTGAAATCTACTTGATTTGCAAAGAGGATGGCTACTCCTGCTTTTTTTGGGGTTTCCTGTCACATGGAGAATTGTTTTCCACCCTTTAACTTTCAGTCTATGAGTTTCATTTTGAATTAAGTGTGTTTCTTGTATGCAGCATATTGTTGGACCTTGCTTCTTGACCCATTCTGCCAGTCTATTTCTTTTGATTGGTGAATTGAGACCATTAACATTGATGGTTATAACTGAAACATATTGACTTGTCATTGCCATGACTTTTTCTTTTTGTTGGGTTCTCCCCCTTTACATTTAATTTCTTGCATGCCAGATGGGTTCATTCTGCTTTGCTTCCTGGGGTTGTGATTCTCAATGTCTGTTCCTAGGATATTGTGTAAAATTCTTTGGAGTGCTGGTTTGGTATTCAGGAAGTTCCTAAGGTACTCTTTGTCATGAAAGTATCTTATTTCTCCATCAATTTTGAAAGATAGTTTTGCAGGGTACATCAATCTGTGTTGGAGGCTGTTTTCTTTTAGGGCTTGGAATATGTCACTCCAAGCTCTTCTTGCCTTGATGGTTTGTGTTGAAAAGTCTGCTGTGATTCTGATGGGCTTTCCTTTGTATGTGATTTGTTTCTTTTCTCTAATTGCTTGTAGAACTTTGTTCTTCTGTCGAGTTTCTGGAATCTTAGCAATTATATGTTAGATTTTTTTTGATGTGTAGATTTTTTTTGATCAAGGCTATTTGGAGTCCTATATGCCTCACTTATCTGTATGTGAAGTTCTTTTCCCCTGCGTGGGAAGTTTTCTGCCATTATTTCTGTGAAGAGATTTTTTACATCATCTGCACTCTCTCCTGTTTCTTCATTGACTCCAATCAGTCTTATGTTATTCTTCTTTGCATCATCTAGCAGCTGCTGGATTGATTTCTCATGTTCCCTTATAATTTTGAAGTAATTTTTCTTTTCCTGATCACTAATTGCAATCTTATCTTCTATATCTGAAATTCTGTCCTCACATTGGCTCTTTCTGCTGTGTAGACTTTCAATGGAGTTTTTCATGTCCTGGAAATCTGTTTGCATCTGTTTTATGGATTCCATTTGTTTCCTATGTTGGGATTCCATCATGTTCCTGAGCTCCTCTCTAGATTTATTAATCATGTCTTGCACTAAGGGCACAATTTCTCCTGTTATCTGAGAAATTATTTCTGATTTCATTTTTTCCAGATCCCCTTTTGTTGCCAGTTCAGTGGGTCCAGGTGGTTGAGTATCAGAGTGTTCCATCTCATTTCCCTTTGGGGTTGCTGTAGGTGATCTGGAAGTCTGATTTTGAGACTTATTTACATGTTTTCTCATTTCGACTTGGTGGAGGATTGTTTGGTGCCTGCACAGATTACCTCCTCTGAGCCGGGAGAGGTGGGACAGGGGCCGGGAGCAGCAGTAGGGATGGTGGCCCAAAAGCCTTTTCCTGTGGGCTGGGAGCAGTGGGAGGGATGGTGGCCAGGAAGCCTCTTCTTCTGGTCCAGGAGCAGTGGGATGGTGGCTCAGAAGCCCCTACTCTGGGCCAGAAGCGGTGGGAGGGATGGTGGCCCAGAAGCCCCTTCCTCTGGGCCAGGAGTGGTGGGACAGAAGGTGGCCCAAAAGCCCTTTCCTCTGGGCTGGGAGCAGCGGGAGGGATGGTGGCCAGGAAGCCCCTTCCTTTGGACCAGGAGCAGTGGGAGGGTGGCTCAGAAGCCCCTATCTCTGGGGCGGGAGCAGCAGGACTCAGCACCATGGTCTGGTGGTCTGGTGTCCTCTGCGTCTTTGTAGTGTGGAACCAGGTGGCTGTACAGAGGAGCAGGGGGAGGGGTCCAGTGGATTGTTGTTGGGGTGTGGGCTGATTTGCCATGTTCCACATGACTCAGGACCTCGGTAGGGCATGCGCAGACCTCTGGTCTGGCATTCTTGAGACTAGAAAGCCCTCAGCCAGCTTTGGAGCCTCTATCTTTACTTTGAATGAGTTTTTGGGTCAGGCAATTTTATTTTATTTCTATACCGAGGATTAAACTCAGGACCTTGGGCTTGCCAGGCAGTTGTGATGCCATTGAGCTGCATTCCCTACTCCCTGGGTCAGGCAATTTTACAAACACAGAGAAGAGGAAAGGGATGGGAGTCTGGAACACTAGTTGGGTGCTTGGCTAAGTTTTCAGGGAAGGGACCCCTTTTTCTAAGTATCCTTAGAGGAATCTCCTGGAGAGCGATAGTCTCTTTGGTCTCTATCACACACAGCACTGTTCTTTTCCTTCAAGTCCACAATTCCTCAGGCATTGACATACTTCCCACCTTGAGTCAGATTTCCCCATATACTTGGAATTGGTGATGAGGCCTTGACTGTCCCTCTTGGGGGCAGCTGGGGGAAGTAGGGAGCAGGAAAGTGGAATGCAAATGTTTGTGTCCTAACATTACTGAATCCTCTGGAGCTTCCCTTACTTTAGGTTTGCCTCTTCTACATGCCATGGAGCTGATGCATGTTACCTCCTTCGGCATATCTTTTGCAAAGTTAGGTATCTTTTCCTCTGTTTTGTGGATGGAATTGACATTTAGCTGTTTTTTTTTTTAACCTCACAAAACTTCTTTATTCCATGATGATAACCTACCCAATCTTCTCTACCACTTGCAAGTATTCATGTCTGTGTCCAAGGTCATTTCTACACTGACTGTGGAACTTCTTTAGGAAACTGGGGCTACTAAGTCTTGTGATGTGACCAGCAGTGGCAGAGTGAGGTGGGGGTGAAAGGTCATTCCAGGAAGGTGCTGGGGACAGTTCTCTGCCACTAGCATGGGGAAGGAGCTACAAACTAAAACTCCAACAGTCACATCTCCTGACATTTAGCTGTATTGCACCAGTATGGCATCAAGTGTTTGTTAATTTGGTGAGATGTTTTCCTATTGATTTCCAGCCTTCTAAGTACTCTCCTCTACCCTTCCTGATATCCCCAGTTTCTTCATTGGAATCTCCCAGAACTCTGCAATTTCCAGCAACTAAAAGGTTAATACTGGCTGAGCAGGGACCCCTGGGATGCTCCTAAAGGAGCTTAGGCTTGGACATTTGGCATACTTTTCAATTTGTTCCTGCCTGTGCTATACTTGGTAAGTATTTTAAATATCCTTCTTATTTACATAAAATGTTTAAAGAACTTAACTAACTTTGTTAGTTTTTGACTTGGTCATTCATTCATTCAACAAAAATTTGAGGGTCAGCTTTGAGCCTGTCCTGGGCTAAGTGCTGAATCTTTAATGCTGAACAAAACTAATATGAAGAGTCTAGGTTGTTGGAGAGAGAGATGAAACATTAGGAGGTAAGTAGATAAATAAATATAAATGAGTTGAGGATCCCTAATTGGAAAATCCAAAATCCAAAATGCTCCAAAATTCAAAACTATTTGAGTACTAATGTGATAGTATGTGGGGTATGACTTCTGATTATACTCAAATCCCAGGAGACATAAGTGCATCCAAGGACACTTAAGGACACTACTCCACTCTCAGGGTCATGTGCTTAATGGGTCACAGTTATATAAGAATAACTTAACATACTTAACCATGCATGTGTGGCATGGACAAGATCATACAGCAAGTTTTTTGTCTCACCATGTCTAGTAAGCTGATAATGGACACTATAACTGATGTAAACTAAAGAACACTGTAGCCTTTTAGTAACTGTTTTTGCTGAAGATATAAAGACACACAGTTCTTGAGCTCTGGAGCTGCAGCTCCAACACTCCTGCTCTGATGCTGTCCTTTTGCTAATGATGAATGGTTCCATGTATTGTTCTTTATTGGGAGAATTAATTAACTCACTCATGGCACCAAAAACTATATGGACTAAGCAAACCCCTCTCCAGGTACCCCTGGGGAGGTATGGCCTTGACACAGTACAAGTGGAAAATTCCACGCCTGACCTCATGTGACAGGTTGCAGTCAAAACACAGGTGGAGTACGCCCCCCACCCCAGGCCAGGAGCCTGCCCAGAGAGGAGCTGCATGGGCACTCAGCCTTGGGTTGGAGGCCCACCATTCCATCCCTAAGTATGGGCAGATCCTGGGGAGCAGCTGTGTGGCCCAGACCAGGGCAGATGGGGGCAGATCCCAGCCAGGGCTCCATTCCAACCCCAGAAGCTCAGGTACACCTGCCCAAGCCAAAGGCTCACCTGGAAAGGGGCTGCATGGGCACACAGGCTTCAGCCAGAGGCTTGCCATACCATTGGCCACAGCCAGGGACCTGCCTGGAGAAGAGCTATACAAGCATACAAGCAATACCCAGAGGCTCGCCCCAATACCATTGATAAGTGCAAGGAGACCCTAGCCAAAGCCTGTGCAGACAACAGAAACTGGGTTGCACAGGCCCCAACCAAAGGCCCTTCCAGACAATAGCTACATAGGAGCCCCAGCGAGAGGCATGGCTAGATACCATCCCAAGTGTGCTCAGGTCCCAGGCAGAAGCTTGCCCAGACAACAGTTCAGCTCAGGGATCTAGAAGGCCACCACTGTGAACCCAGGAATTGGTGTGCTGGTGAACAGCAGCCTAAAGGCTGCTCAGGGGCCTGCTGAGAATTCAAGACCACTGGGTGAGCTAAAAGTCACCTCAACAAAGACACAGCAAGCTGCATCTGTTGAAATGAGAAGACAAGTAAATAAGTCCCAAAACCAGACTTCCAGATCACCTAAGGGAACCCCAAAGGGCAAGGAGATGGAATAATCTGATACTCAACCACCTGGACTCTTTGCACTGGCAACGAAAGGGGACCTGGAAAAAATGAAATCACAAATAATTTCTCAGATAACAGCAGAGATTGTCCCCATAGTGCAAGACATGATTAATAAATCTAGAGTGGACACAGATAAAAAAAAATAGAGGATCTGAGGAAAATGATGGAATACCAACATAGGAAACAAATGGAATCCATAAAACAGATGCAAACAGATTTCCAGGAGATTAAAAACTCCACTGAAAGTTTATGCAGCAGAATGAGCCAATGTGAGGATAGAATTTCATATATAGAAGATAGGATTGCAATTAGTGACCAGGAAAAGAAAAATTTCTTAAAAATAGTAAGAGACCATCAGAAATCAATCCAGAAGCTGCTAGACAATGCAAAGAAGAATAAAATCAGAGTGATTGGAGTCAAGGAAGAGTACAGATGATATAAAAGGACAGGACAGAGTGCAGATGACATAAAAAATGGTTCACAGAAGTAATGGCAGAAATCTTCCCAAACAGGGGAAAATAACCTGACATAGAGATAAGTGAGGCATATAGGACTCCAAATAGCCTTGATCAAAAAAAATCTACATATATGCATATAATTGTCAAGATTCCAGAAACCCAACAGAAGAACAAAATTCTACAAGCAGTTAGAGAAAAGAAACAAATCACATACAAAGGAAAGTCCATCAGCACAGCAGACTTCTCAACAGAAACCCACAAGGCAAAAAGAGCATGGAGCAATGTATTTCAAACCCTAAAGGAAAACAACCTCCAAACCAGATTGATATACCCTGCAAAACTATCTTTCAAAATTGGTGGAGAAATAAGATACTTTCATGACAAAGAGCACCTGAGGAACTTCACAAATACCAAACCAGCAATTCAAAAAATTTTAGACAATATCCTAGGAAAACACAATGAGGATCACAACCCCAGGAAGCACAGCAGAATGAATGCATTGGGCATGACAAGAAATGAAATGTAAAGGGGGAGAATCCAAAAAAAAGAAAAAGCCATGACAATGATAAGTAAATACGTTTCAGTTATAACCATCAATGTTAATGGTCTCAATTCACCAATCAACAGAAATAGACTGGCAGAATGGGTCAAGAAGCAAGATCCAACAATATGCTGCATACAAGAAACACACTTAATTCAAAATGAAACTCATAGACTGAAAGTTAAAGGGTGGAAAACAATACTCCATGTGACAGGAACCCGAAAAAAAGCAGGAGTAGCACTCGTCTTTGCAGATCAAGTGGATTTCAAACCAACACTGATTAAGAGAGACAAAGAAGGATATTATATCCTTGTAAAGGGAAGGATCCAAGAGGAAGAGATGACAGTCATTAATATCTATGCACCAAACACTAGAGCACCCAACTATATAAAACAAATACTAATGGACATGAAAAGTCATATATGCACTAATACAATAGTAGTGGGGGACCTCAATACCTCACTGTCAGAAATAGATAGAACAACTGGACAAAAAATAACCAACAAAATACTAGAATTCAATCAAATTCTTGAACAAATGAACTTAACAGATGTTTACAGAGTGTTCCACCCCAAATATCAGAATACACATTCTTTTCAGCTGCACGGGTCATTCTCCAAAATAGACCACATACTCACTCATAGAACAGTTTAAGTACATGCAAAGGAATTGAAGTTATCCCCTGTATATTATCAGACCAAAGTGTGATGAAATAGGAGATGAATAGCAAAAGAAACTGCAAGAATTTCATAAACACATGAAAATTGAACAACACATATCTGAATAACCACAGAGGAAATTAAAGAAGAAATCAGGCAGTTCTACAACTAAATGACAATGCCAATACATCATATCAGAATCTATGGGACAAACCCAAAGCCCATACAAGGGAGGAAATTATAAAGATCCGAGCAGAAATCAATGCAATGGAGACTAAGAGAATGATACAAAAAATCAATGGAGGCAAGAGTTGGTTCTTTGAAAGAATAAACAAAATTGACAAACCCTTAGCTGACCTTATCAGAAAAAGGAAAGTAAAGGCCCAAATCCATGCAATTAGGAATGAAAAAGATGATATTACAACGGACCCAGCAGAAATCCAGAGGATCATCAATACCTCCTTCAAGAACCTGTATGCCAATAAGATGGACAACACAGAAGAAATGGACAGATTCCTAGACACGTATGAATTACCAAAGTTGAACAAAGAAGACCTAAAGATTCTAAACAACCCAATATCAATCAATGAAGTTGAAAATGTGCTTAAAAACTTACCAACTAAGAAAAGCCCAGGTCCTTATGGCTTTACCACTGAATTCTACAAGACATTTAGAGAGGAACTACTGCCACTATTGTTTAAACTCTTCATGGAATTGAAAGGGAAGCAATACTTCCAAATTCATTCCTGGAAGCAAGCATCACCTTGATTCCCAAAGCAGAGAAAGACTCAACCGAAAAAGAGAACTATAGGCCAATCTCACTAGTGAACATAGATGCAAAAATCCTTAATAAGATACTGACAAATAGAATGCAGAAGATCATCAAGAAGATCATACACCCCGACCAAGTGGGATTCATCCCAGGGATGCAGGGATGGTTCAACATGAGCAAATCAATCAATGTAATACACTATATCAGTAGAGCCAAGGACAAAAACCATATGATCATCTCCATAGATGCAGAAAAAGCATCTGACAAAATCCCACACACATTTATGATAAAAACCCTACAAAACATTGGAATAGATGGTCTCTACCTCAATCTGATAAAAGCCATCTATGAAAAACCAACAGCCAATATCATACTAAATGGTCAAAAACTGAAATCCTTCACACTAAAATCAGGAACAAGACAAGGATGTCCACTATCACCACTCTTGTTCAATATAGTTCTGGAAACATTAGCCAGGGCAATTAGACAAGAGAAAGAAATAAAACGAATAAAGATAGGAAATGAAGAAGTCAAATTGTCATTATTTGCACATGACATGATACTCTATATAGAAGACCCCAAGAACTCCACCAAAAGTCTTCTAGACTTAACAACCAAATTCAGTAAAGTACCTGGATGCAAGGTCAACACACAAGAATCCATAGCTTTCCTCTACATGAACAACAGACTCATTGAGAGAGAAATAGGACTAACAATTCCTTTCACAATAGCATCCAAAAAACTGAAATACCTAGGAATCAATCTAACAAAAGAAATCAAAGACTTCTACTCGGAAAACTCTGAAAAAAGAGATTGAAGATGATATCAGAAAATGGAAAGACATCCCTTGCTCCTGGGTAGGAAGAATCAACATAGTGAAAATGGCCATACTTCCAAAACTGCTATATAGATTCAACGCAATCCCAATTGAAATTCCAGCAGCATACTTCACAAACCTGGAGAAAACAATCCAAGAATTCATTTGGAACAAGAAGAGACCTAGAATAGCAAAAGCAATTCTAGGTAACAGGAGACATGGCAGGGGGTATTACAGCCTCCAACTTGAAACTATATGACAAAGCTATTGTGATAAAAACCACAAGGTACTGGCCAAGAAACAGACCTGAGGATTAGTGGAACAGATTAGAAGATGCAGAAACAACTCCAGACACACTCAGCCACTTCATCTTTGACAAAGGAGCCAAACACCCTCATTGGAGGATAGATAACCTCTTTAATAAATGGTGTTGGAAAAATTGGGTTTCAACTTGCCAAAGACTAAAATTACACCTACATCTCTCATCATGCACTAAACTAAAATCAAAATGAACTAAAGATCTAAATATTAAAGCAGAAATATTAAACTGGCTGGAAGAGAGTTTAGGAAGAACTCTTGAAGACATTGGTGTAGGAAAAGATTTTATGAACAAAATCTCAGTTGCCCATGAATTAGCACAAACAATCAGCAAGTGGGATCTCTTCTTACTAAAAAGCTTCTGCACAGCAAGAGAAACCACCAGCAGTGTGAAGAGACAACCCACAATGTGGAAAAAAATTGTCACCAGCTGTCCCTCAGACAAAAGCCTACTGTCTAGAATCTATAAAGAACTTAAAAAAAATCAGACCTCCCAAATTTAAAGACCCAATCCAAAAATGGGCATCTGAAATGAACAGACATTTCTCACACAAAGATGTAGAAATAGCAAATAAACATATGAAAAAATGTTCAACATCACTGGTCATTTGAGAGATGCAAATGAAAACAGAATGGCTGCTATCATGAAATCAACCAGTAACAAATGCTGGTGGGGCTGTGGGGAAAGAGGAACCCTACTTCTCTGATGGTGGGAGTATAGACTGGTGCAACCACTGCGGAAATCAGTATGGAGATACCTCAAAGAACTAGGACTGGAAGTCCCATTTGACCCCACTATTCCCCTGCTATGTATCTTCCCCAAAGAATTAAAAGAATCATACCACAGTGATATATGTGCATGCATGTTCATAGCAGCACAATTTGTGATACGTAAAACTTGGAAATAACCCAATTGCCCATCAACTGGAGAGTGGATAAAGAAAATGTGTTTTTAAAAAAATAAAATAGAGTATTACTCAACCCTAATGAATGAGAAACTAGAGACATTTATAGCTAAATGGATGCACATTGAGGTGATACTCTTAAGTGAAATAAATAGGACACACATGTGTAAATGCCGAATAGTTTCTCTAGTGTGAGAAACTGAAAGTGTAAATAAGGACTAAAAGGTATGATAGATAATGTGAAATAGGAATAAAAGGTGCAAAAGGGAAGGGCAAATGGGAGGGGTAGGGGAAAAGAAAGAAGGGAATGGAATTGGTATGAGAAAAAGAAAAAATGGAAACAGAGCCTTTGTAGATAGGGAGGGGTGGAGGGGTTGAAGGGAGGGCAGGGGAATGGGGAAAAAATAAGAACCAAGATGGATTATGTAAAGGTGCAAGTTTCCAATGATGAATGTCATTATATTGTATATCTTAAATGTACCAATATAATTAATAAAAAAACAGGTGCAGTAAAACACAGAAAATATTGTATAAAATATCCTTCAGGCTGTGTATAAGGTATGTATGAAACATAAACAAGTCTTGTGTTTGGACTTGGGTCCCGTCTTGAAGGTATTTCACTGTGTATTATATGCACATATACACCCCCTACCCACATCTGAAATCTGAAACACTCCTGGTCTCAACCATTTTGAAAAAGGTATTTTCATGTTGTACAATTGAATTCTGAGTAGTGCTACAAAGGGAAAGATTACGGTAGTGCAAGACAAAATCATGCAGAAACTCATTTTTTGGGTGGAAAGACTCTGAAGGACTTGAGGGAAGAGCAGTTCAGGCACAGGGGCCCAGAATATGCTGGTACAAAGAATCTGGCATTAGGTGAATGTGTCTAAGGCCACCCACCTGAGAAGGGACAGGGTAAGCCCCTGGGCTTGTATCTGTCTGATTGTAAAATCTATCCACTTTCTTTCCTCCTAGATTATTTTGCTCCTGCTCATTCAACCACCTTTCCTAAGATCCTTGGGAATGGACCACCTGCAAATCATTGTTCCGATCTGCATATTACTGCTGCCTTAACTATACCATAAAAAATTCCTTTGCTGTACAGGGCATAGCAAGGGGCCTCCTGCCACTTTAACAAGTAAATCTTTCACTAAATTGACCTGTCTAATCTCAAGAGTTAAAAAAGACTATCAGAAAACTGCATAAGGAGAGTTTCCTATGAGCTAAGCCCTGTGTGTGGGGGTGGGGGGGTTAGGGGAAGAGCTTTTACTCCTTGGCTGCACAAAATGATGTCTACTTCTGGTGCAAGTTTTGCCTATAACATCTCTGAAATCAGCTTTATGCATGGTCTCCCTGTAGCACCTCTACCCCTGGACAGAGCTGAGTTACCCTAGGTTAGGCAATCTATAGGCAAGGGAGAGGCAAGAACAGAGGAGGAACCTTCATGAATTTTAGCCAAAGGAGCACTACTTGCAGAGGCGGAAGTGAGGAAACTGGTCAAGACTGAGCCATGACAGCAGATATGCCATGAAGACATGGCCTGGCTGTAGTAGACACTGCTAACTGCCCCCCAGTATCCATCATCCTCAGTGTTAATAAATGTTCATCTACCTCTTGGTGGGTGGAAGATGGGGGAGAGTCAGGGTCCAGATTTTGGGTGTTTGCCAATTTCTGTGGTATAAATACTCCCAAGGCTGATTTCCAGGCAATATCAATGAATACAGAATAGGGTGGGGTGTGGAGAATTCATACATGGTTCTCATAAGCCTATATGAACCAGCTCCAGGTTACCACTGAGTCATCTCCTCTTTGTATTATATAATATAAAGAAGCTCCCTCTGAATTTTATCAGGATAGGGACTTAGGAACTATATTTCCCAGCCTCTTTCTATTAGAAATGACCATATAAGTAAAATCTAGTCAGTGGATTGTGCATAGAAATAATGTGAGCAACCTCTGTCACATCCTTAAAAAGCCTCTGGTTGACCTTATTTATTCTCTTTTCTCCTTCCTTTAGGCTGGAGTCCAATGTGGTGCAGATGAAGATAACAGCATGGGGGCCAGTAGGACCAGTGAACTAGAAAGAACCTGGATCTTTGGACAACTTCCTGGAGCACAGCTGCCAAGCAACACTGGGCTACCCATATACTTCTGTACCATTTTGTAAGAGAGACATCAGTCAATGTGTATTTTAAAACTTATATTTTAGAAGACTGGCTTGGTGGTGCATGTCTGTAATCGCACTATTCTAGGAAACTGAAGCAGGAGGATCACAAATTCTAGTCAACCCTGGGAAACTCAATGACTTAAAATAAAAATTTAAAAAGGGCTGGGGTGTAGTTCAGTATGAAGGCCCTGGATTTAGTCCTCAGTACCCAAAACAAACAAATAAAAATCTTGTATTTTGGAGTCTCTTTACTATGGCATCTAACTGAATTTTTTTTTTTTTGGTACTGGGGATCGAACTCAGGTCCTTGTGCTTGCAAGGCAAGCAGCAGAACCACTGAGCTAAATCCCCGGCCCTGAATTTTTTTTTTTGTACTGGGATTGAACTCAGGACCTTGCGCTTGAGAGGCAGGCACGGTGCCACTGAGCTAATTACTCTGAATATTAATATTCAGCCCCAGAGCCACCTGAGAACACATGCATTTTGTGAATATCTTTACCATAACCTCATCCTCACTTTTAAAGTGTCCCAAATGATTCTGGCTATATTGTAATAAAAAATTACTCGTGTTTGTTAGGCTAAGCTACAGAAACCAGCTCAAAATCTCAATGGCTAATAACATCAAAGATTTATTTGTCACTCAAGTTGAATGACAGCTACAGGTCATTTAAGCTTCTGGTTGACATGTCTTCATGTTCTAGGTCCCAGACTGAAGGAGCTGCCTCTACATTAATTTGAAAGCAGAAAGAAACATGCAGTGGGTAAGTCCTGCAATGTTTCTTAAATTTGCTGCTGGGATGTGGCATACATCATTTCTGTTCACATTCCATTCACCAACAGAAGCCATGACTGACACCAAGGAGCCAGTGGGGTATATTCCCACCACAGACAGGCACTGTGAATTGTATTGCCAGGGCAAGGATGGATAATCCTTTTACTGAAAGTCCAGAAAATCATCTGGAATAGTAATACAATCTACCCAAAAAATGCAAAGTGAAAAACATGCATCCTGTCTAGGCAGGTGTTATTATTTTTCACAGATGATGACAGTGAAACTTAAAGAGCTACATGGTCATACGGTCTTATATGTGCTTTTGGAACTGAAATATCTGAGAAGCTCACCTCAGTTTCTCTTCTGTGAATCAAGTTGTCATTAATAAAAAGTTGTGGATAATGTAGAATACCTTCTGGCTTCTGGAATCTGTTTCTTGAAGCTAAGCCCAGGAGTTTGCAGAGGGCTCACTTTAAGCTCAGCACGTAGAAAGAGAGGAGAGGGCTGTGGACTGAAGTTAGGAGCTTGGGGTGCTGGTCCAAGGGCTCTGCCACTAAATACCTATTTAGAGTCAGGAAATTGTTTGGTGTCCCTGAGTCTCAGTTGTCTGTGCAGGGAAGGGTTAGAGAATGCAACTAATATCTTTCCTGGGTCTTAGTCCATTTTCTGTCACTATAACAGGTAATGTTTAAAGAACAGAGGTCTATTTAGCTCACAGTTCTGGAGGCTGGGAAGTGTAACAGCATGGTACCAGCATCCACTTGGTATCCGGTGAGAGTCTTTTTGCTGTATCCTAACATGGTGGAGGACACCACATGACAAGACAGGGCAAAGGTACTTGGGTTTAGCTGAGGTCTTTCTTTCTCTTTTACTAAAGCCATTGATGGCATCATGGCAGTCCTGCTCATGATTTCATCTAACTCTAATTACTTTCTGAAGGTTCCACCTCCAAATGTCATTGACATATATGTTTGAAGATTAAATTTCCAATATGTGAACTTCTGGGGGACACATTCAAACCATAGCAAGCTCTATGAAGCTAATATTTAATTTCACTATACCCAGTGAATCTTCAGAAACTTTGTTCTTTAAAACTACCTCAGAAGACAGTCTTGATAAACTTCTTATCTCTGTTTGTTCATTCAAAAGTAGACAGCATGGGGCTGGGAATTTAGCTCAGTGGTTCCGCTGCCTGCCTCACAGGCGTAAGGTCCAGAGTTCGATCCCTGGTATCAAAAAAAATAAAAATAAATAAACAGCATGTTCTCTGAGCCAGGCTTTGCTGGAGGCACAGGGATGGTTCAGATCCAAGCCTTTGTTTCCAGGAGTCCTCAGTCTATTGAAGGAGACACACAGTGATATGGATAATGGTAAAGCTGAGACAAATGACCTACCTATAAAACAAGGTGTTCAGGGATATAAAGGAAGTATATAAAGATGCTGTATCACACCTGGAGGAAACAGCCTCAGTGTGGTGTTAGATGTGTGTGTGTGTGTGTGTGTGTGTGTGTGTGTGTGTTGGGAGGGCAGCAGGGGGAGATGGGGGTGGAGCAGCCAGAGAGGTGGAGATGATGAGTTCAGGCTGGGAACTTTGAGACATGTGAGAGGAAGTATCCAGCAGACCCATGGACGGCTGGGACTGAGGCTGGAAGGAGGTGTAGCTTCAGGTTGTGTGTTGGGGGACGTGTGCAAATAGATGCTCACTTTAGCCACAAAACACATGTTCATTGTCCCTGGATGTTGGTCTAAGATCAGGGCCCTGAACTCCCAGCAGCTTGACCACACAGGGCAGCCACACACACCAACATTTCCCGGCAATGATACTGCAGGGAATTGACCTCCGCTGGGTGCACTGTGTATAAGTTGGCCCTGAAGGAACAAACGTGGAGCATCAATTCCATTTTATGGCCTTGTCTGATGCTGGAACACGTAGAGAGGGCACCGGGTCAGCCCTGGTGCAGTGGAGACATAAATCAGGCAACACCCTGCTTCCTGAGGCCCCAGCCGAGGAAGACAGGACCTGCCCAGCTCTAACTGGGATCAATTACAGGCTATTGCTCCAGCTGCCTGAGCTACTTCCACAGAGTTGTACAGGCTGGGCCCCAGGAGGCCCTGCAGAGAAGCAGCTCTCAGACTGTGTCCATGACAAGATGCAGAGCTCTAACTTGGACAGGGTGAAGGGGAAAAAGGTATGTGAAGAGGGTAAACATAATGACAGTGAAACAACAACCTCTCCATTCATTGACTGCAACAAGCTAGGCATGCGCCAACCACTTTACCTACATTTTTTCATTTTAGCATCGCGACAACCTTCTGAGGTCAGGTCTATTGCTGGCTTCATTTTACGGAGAAGTGAACTGAGGTTTGTGAGGTTGAGTGGCTTGCCCAGGGTTACCCACTCAGGGAGTGGTGGAGCCCCAAATTCAAACCCAAGTTTGTTTGCCTCTAGGGTCTGAGTTCTAAAAAGATCCTGCAGGCCTAGACAAATCGTTTTTTTTGGAATCACATTGGTTTGGATCAAATCCTGGCTTTGCCACTTCCTAATTAAGTGCTCCGAAGCAAGTTACTGATTTTCAGAAGCCCCAGTTTTCTCATCTGTAAAATGGGAACAGCAGAGCCTGTCTTGGAATATTACTGGGAAGACTGAGAATAATATATGTAAATACTTGGTAAGTGGTAGTGATATCATCATCACGGCCATCCCTATCCTTGCCTCTTACTTTTTCTCACCTCTCAAGTGGATAAGAGAGTGTGTGTGCGAAGGCCTATGTGCACAAGAGAGGCAGTGTTTGGAAACCTAAAAGTGGTTTGGTATGGTTTAACATGATGGGAGGGGTAAAGTAACAGAATTGAAAGCAAAAAGTAGAAGGAGGCAGATCATGCAAGGTGACTTTATAACCATAATAAGGATGTAAGGGCATTAGTCTGAGGTCAAGTGGGAATCACCGAAGCATTTTATCCAGGTAAAAAGTAAAATACTTGGCCTTACATGCCCTGTGCCAGGCACTAGGGTTACAGAGAGATGTTTTAGGCAGCCCATATTGCTCTTCCTACTTCTGTGGTGGGACCAAAGATACCGTGTTAAAAAAATATTTACTGAGCACATTTGCCCAAAGTTGCTGTTTTATGTAGGCTTGCTTAATTATGAGAAACAGGTGTTCATGCCCACTAGCTTGGGCAAGGTCACATATTTTAGGGATAATTGTGGATGCTGTCCATGCAAAGCCAAGAGCAGAGACTGGAACTGGGAGATAATCCTGGGAAAAGGTGGCTGTGGGTCCTTTGTAGACAGGATGCATAGGTCACCAGCAATACAGTTATCCTATTCCTGCTTCTTTCCTACCTGTGGGCCCCTCTCATTCTTAGTTTTGGTTTCCCTAATGCTTTTGCTTGTACACAGTCCCTGGTAGTCTCACTGGCTTCTTCTATGTTATGAACTCTCAGTCTTAAATTTTTTTGATAAGTGCATTATTATTATTATTATTATTATTTTAGTGCAAAGTATATAATAGAGAATCTAATTAGCAAAGCGCATCTTTTCACACGGTCCAAGTCTGGATGAGGGAGGTATGGACCTTTGAATAAAATCAGGATTCTGTGAGATCAAAATAATGGAGGGGGAACATTGTTGGGACTGCAATCAAAAGTGACCACTATGTTACACAAATAATTATCTAATCTTAAATTGTGAAAATTTTTTTGAAGAGGTGTAGGTTTCTATAAGAGAGTGTGACAGGAAGACCTAATTTAGATTGAGTAGACGTGAGAGTTTGCAAAGGCCTTTGGCTTGCCTGCCCTTGAGTTAATGACTTAGAATACAGGCTAAGCTGCTATAATAAAAAGTCTCCTAATGTATGATAGCTTACCAGAGATATGCATTTGTTTTTCTCACATGGATAGTTCAGGTTGATGGGTTTATGTGAGTTCCCTTAATGGGAGGCCCTCATCTCTGTGTTTACAGTACCAGGTGTGTTCACATCTCTGTGGCAAGAACCCAGAGTGCCACCACCAGCTGCAAGGGAAGATGGGGAATGGAGAGTCCCAGTGGGCAGCCATGTTCTCTATTAAAACCCTGGGAGGTACTGACAAAAAAGGAAAGGGGGAGGGGGGCTCACTGAGGGCAATTTCAAGTTCCTGTTGTAGGTTCCCTGCTCTTGGGGGAGGAGATGAAAAATGCAAACAGCATTAAATAGCTCAGTGCAGTAGAGAAGTTCAATAAAACGAGAAAAAAGTACCCTCTGAACTTGGTAGTAATGAAATTCCTAGGCCATGAAGGGAAGGGGTCAGATCACAGTGGGTTGAAGATGAGAAGTGAGGATTTTGAACCAGAAGTAGAAGACAATCTTAGATGAATGGATAAAGAAAATGTGGTATTTACATACAGTAAAGTACTACTCTGCTATAAAGAAAGATAAACTTGAATCATTTGAAGGAAAATGGACGTACTTTGAGACTATAATGTTACGTAGAATAAGACATTCTCATATAATAGAAACCCGAAACATAAATAAATAGCAAAATAAAAGATAGATAATCAGAAGTAGGGAGATAGATCTTTCTTAAACGGGAAGGGAATCAAGAGATGGAGGGAAGGGCCAGAAGGGAGGGAGAGGGGATGAAAAGGGAATGAAGGTGTGTTATGTACATGTACCAACTCCACACAGGGAATGCAAACATGCACTGCAAGCATGTACTTTATAAAGAAAATGGTCGGAGAGTGACTTAGAGGAGAAGGGAAGGAAAGAGAGGCAGAAATAGTCAAATCTAGAACAAAAGAACAGAAGTGGACTTTCTTTTCCCCCCTCCCTCCCTCCCTGTTCTGGAGCCCAATCTGGACCTTATACATCCTGAACATGTGCTCTACCACTGACATACACTCTCAGTCCCTTGCCCCCCCCCCCCCGCCATTTCTCTTTCTCTCTAAGTGAGAATATTTATAGACAAGGAGGGATATTTTAGTGGAGAAGACTTTAATAAAATGAAAAAGAGGGAGTTACTACCTTGTATTGGAGAGAGGCAGCTTTCAGAGTGGACAGAATCATCCCAAAAGTTCAGAGAGCAGCCTTGAACAGAGAGAGAAGCCTTTCCTCTGAGATGGGAGGAAGAAAGTGAGGATGAGTGGTGAGGTGATGACATTTGTGGATGTGAGGTGAGGAAGAGAGTCCAGCCATTCCTGCCTGAGAGCACCTTTGTCTGAGTGAACCAGAAGGGAGGGGATTTCTGGCACAGAAGAGACATGTGGCTGAGCAAGGGATATAGGGTTTGGCGCTGGGGATTTAGCTCAGTGCAAGCACAAGGTCCCGAGTTTGATCCCCGGCACCTAAATAAATAAAAAAATAAAAAAGAAAGAAAGAAAGAAAGGATATGGGATCTGTGCACCCATGTGAGGATTCAGTCAGATTCAGAGTCATGTAGCTTTGACTCACATATTCAGAGATTATAAAAACCAGACTAGTTGAGAGACAAAGTAGGGGGGTGTTTTATAGAACCAAAAGAGGGTGGGGCAGTGTGTGGGGGGGTCTCTGGGCCCCAGGAAGATCCTGGTTCCAAAGAAATGGACAGTTTCATTCTTTCAATGGTGGTTTGGCATGGACATGGGAAGTATGGAGGGACTGTAGAATTTCCCTTGGGGGTTTGAAATTCTAGAAGCTTAAAAAAGAACTGAGTCCCTGCACTGTCTCAGATAGGGTTAAAATATCTCCATCTGGATCTAAATTATATTATGATTTTATTTATAGGCATAAACTGGTGAAGCTTAGGGGGCATTTGAATTTCTATTTGGGGAGTGAAACACTCAGAATCCCATCAGAACACAGTTGATACAGTTAGAGGAATTGAACAATGAAATTCTGGCCCACTGTAGACTTTTTGATTTCCAGAACTGTACAAGGGCTTGGGGTGGGTTGAGGGGAACCACAAGAAATGGTGCAGGGCCTGGAGTTAGCAACAGCAAAGCTGCTACCATCCCTAGACCTGAAGGTCTGAAGACAATTGCTTGAACTCAGAGGAGTCTTCATGAAGAGGGCTGAGCTCTCCAGCTGAAGGATGCAACAGCCCGTGGCAGCCTGGGAGGGGGAAGTCAGAGGAACACACCCTACCTTCATCTTATTCCTGCCCTCCAGTCTCTTGCCAGGACTCCTATTAGCTAAACCCAAGAGGGTGCTGGAGAGCATAGGAGCTCATTGGTGTAGTTCCTAGGGGTCAGCTATCTGGGCCCAGGGCAGTGTGGAAGAGGGTGGAGAATAGTTCTTGGTTGGGGGAGATAAATGGAAGAACACAGGAAGCTTCTATGGATTTTACTTTGCATATATTCACCATGGGCTCAGTATCCTTACCTGAATATCTGACTACTACCTGTGATGCTAAGAGGAGACCCAGAGGCCTTATCTCTGAGAGTGGAATCACTCTTCTTTAAGGGGAAATGTTTTCATTCTGATTTACAAGGTAATTGAAGAGAAAGCATCTGAGAAAAGAATTTGAACTATATCAATGTTTGGGGTATAGGTATAAACAAATATGTCTGGCAAACTGGGAGAGAAGGAGATAGTGACAGAAAACAAAATCATGGGGAGAAATATGAAGTAGAATGCATTCAACTGGTTACCCAGTGTGATAGGCAGAATAAGTTTCCCCTAAAAGACAACATTCTTATCTCCAAAGCTTATGACTCTATTGCCTGTCAGGTAAGACTTTACCAATTTGATTTAAGTTAAAGATTTTGTGATGGACAGATTATTCTGAATTATTTAAGTGGGTCCAATGTAATCACAGATACTTATAAGAAGGAGGCAGCAGGATCAGAATCAGATAAGAAGGCAGGATGGAAGCAGCCATTGGAATAATGTAGAGTCACAAGCCAAGGAATGTAAGAGGCTTCCAGAAGAGGGAAAAGACAAAGAAATGGATTCTCCCTTACAGTCTCCACTCCAGAAGAAATGTAGTTTGCTGGCCAATTGTAGACTTCTGATTTCCAGGGTTGTACAATAATATATCTGCACTATTTTAAGCTCCTAACTGTGTGGTAACTGGTAACAGCAGCAGTACAAAACTTACATATCTGGCTATTGTCATATTCTCTGAAACACATTAGAAACTTGGTAAATAAAGGATGACTGAATGAAGGAGCCTGGAATGAAGAATAAGACTCAGGTCAGGATCTGAGGAATGGATATAGATTGTGTCCACCATCTGCATGTCTCTACATGTGGGGGGAAAAGCCATCTCTCTAAATAATGTACCATTTTAGGACTCAAGCACCTTGCTGTGGGTCTGCTCTATGGGTGCAAAACACAGCAGAGGGAGATCCATCTCGCTATTCTTTTTGGAATAAAAGGCAAGGGCCAGGATCAGGGCACAGGTGTTGATCCAAGAGGGTGGCAATCAGCAGTCTCATCAAGAGGCAGTCTAGGGTTTATTGTGAGTACCTAACCCCATAGAACAAAAGCAGCGTGTGATATCATCTACCCTGGATGATGTCAAAGGCAGAGTGCAGGAGGCAGCAGGAGGAGCAGCCCTGACTGGCCCAGACAATGTTGTGAGTCCCAAAGACACCAAGGGGCAAAGTAGATTTGTGAAGATTCTGAGTCCTGCAGTTCTGAGTCCTGGGATGGGGTTGGGGCAGAACTGAGTGAGAAGATGTGTATCCAAATGATATTGTGGCTTCATTCCTAGGAATGAGGTCCATGGCCTCCAGTTTACTCTTATAATACAAACATAAGGAGCCTGTTATGAGTTAAATGGTGTTCCCTCAAAAAGATATGTAGGAGTATCAACCCCCAGTATCTCTGAATGTGACCTTGAAAGTTAGGGTTTTTACACAAGTAATTGATTAAAGGTGAAGTTAAATAGTGGGTCATAATCCAATTCCACTGACCTTATAAAAGGGAGAAACTTGGACAAAGAGATAGACCAACAGAGGGAAGACAATGTGAAGAGATACGGAGTGGAGCAGATCCTCCATCCCAGCCCTCAGAAGGAACCAGCCCTGCCCACCCCCTGATCTCAGACATCCAGCCTCCAGAAGTGTGAGCTGATACATTTCTGTTGTCTAAATCATGCAGTTTGTGGTATTCTGCTATGGCAACCTTAGCCAACTAAGACAGAGACATTCTGTCCTGTTTTTCTTCCCACAGCTACACATAATTTAGGGGACACAGGGAGCTGCTGAGGTGGGAGTCATGAGAAGGACAAGGCACCATAGGAGCATCAGAAAGAAATAGTCCTAGCCTCTGGCAGTGTGGTTGCAGGCATCTGCAGACAACAGCTGTGCCTGGCCAGAGAAGCTGTGTGAAATCGGGTTTAGAAGGAGGGATAAGCTCTGCAGAGGAGTGTGGAAGGACCCTAGGGTCAGCAAAATAGCAGGGCTGCTGTGGGAACAGATTCATTTCTTAGCATAAGTGAGGTGTACCCTGGGAACCAATAAAACTAACTCAATGGGGTCTTCATAAGGGGCTGGAGATGATGTGATTACTCAAAATCAATTTCACAATCCACACAGATTGTCTCCCCTCTCCTCTTTTCCATCAGCAGCTGGCAATGGTACCCTTCTACCTCCCTCTTCCATCTTCTGGGACTTCATTGCTCCAAGTCCCCATGCCTTATCTGTTTCTGGGGAGGATCTTCAGACCCCAAGCCTTTAGAGAAGAAGAAAGATCTTCCCACAGGAAAATTTGAATCTTGCCACAGATCACATTAGGAGAAGTAAGCCCATAATTATTGGGAAGGAGTTACCTGGGAATCCAGGTGCCTGAGGCTCAGGGAAGGAAATGTAGTTCAGGCAGAAGGAACAGTGTGAAAAAAAAGCAGAAATGTCATGAAGTATAGCATGTTGAAGAAGTTCTGTGGGTGGTAGCAAGTGTTACACATGAGTACCTGATAGAGGATTGGGTTTGAGAGGAAGCCAGGACCAGATTATGACTGTAAGGTGTTTCATCGATGCTCCTCCTTGTACTGGGAGACTCAGTGCCTGCCCTGAGATGACATCCTTTCCTAGAAGACTTGATTGGACTCACCTGATGAGTAGTTTAGAATGTTTACCGACTACTGTTCCATTTCTGTAGATGGTTATCCAGTGTGCAAAATCCGCTTACAACTTCCCAGTGTTCCAGATGCATAACACACACAAAATAACAGCATTAATTTGGGCAGGGTTTGGCAGGAATGACTTGTCTCTCCTCTGTTCAGCATTAGTGGGACACCCAGAATCATCTGGAGGGTCTGCTACTACTTTAGCTATGGATGCTGGGATCTTAACTAGGACTGAGCCGGAATCTACCTGCAACCTCTCCTTGTGACCTGGGCCTCTTCAGAACATAGTGGCTGCCTTCTCAGGGCGAGTGTCCCCAGAATGAGAGCCAGATGGCAGTGTAGCTAATTTAGCCTTGGATGTTTTACTGTACTACTTCTGCTGAAGTAGAAAGTCATTAGCAGCCAGTCACTGAGATGTGCTCATGTGCAAAGGGAAAAGAATTAGGATCAATCTTTTGATAGGAGAAGTGTCAAAAAAACCCCATTGTAAACATGATTTAAAAGCAGCTCACCCTGGGAAGTAGGCTGAATTATCTCTGCATCCCAAAGAAGCTAAGTGACTTGCCAAGATCACACAGCCACCAAGACCCAGCAGTAGGTCTAACCACAACATGTCTACATGCACATATATGCACACATATCATGCATATGAACACATACAAGTGCCTCTTTTGTTTAGCACTTTACATCATTTAATGTTGTCATTTGGATGTAGAACAGTCATTTTAAGCTTAACACGTGAAAAGTTTAACTCCTAATTTCCCCAAACCTGTTCTCCCTTAGTCTTGGTATCATCCTTAATGTTTCTTTCTCTCACATGCCGTGTCAAATTCATCAGCCAGGGCTGTTAGTTCTGTCTTCCAAATACACTCAGAATTTAACCATTTCTCTTTTTTTTAGAGGAGAAATGTTTTATTTTGGCTCATGGTTTCAGTCCATGGTCACCTGGCTTTGTTGCTTTTGGCCTAGGGATGAGGCAGAACATTATGGCAGGGAGAATATGGTGGAATAGTGGGTTCCTCATGGCAGATATGCAGGGTTGGGGGGGGAGAGGAGAGGAGGAGAGGAGAGGAGAAGAGAAGAGAAGAGAGGGAGAGGCAGACAGAGGGGAGAATGCTCAGCCCTCAACTAGTCCTTTTCAACTAGCCTTTTTTAGACAATGAAGACATTTTTGGAGGGGCGTGCAGAGAGACAGAGAAGATGGTGGCAGGGGGATGGAAGGGGCCAGGGACAAGATATATCTAACCATGTCTTGACTCCTTACCCAAGTCTATCATCATTGTTCAAGCCAATGTGATCAAACACCTGATTTATTGCAATAGATCCTCACTTACTTGTCTGTTTCTGTCCTCATTTATCTATCATCTCCTACTCTCATCAGAGTAGCTTGAATGGTACTTTTATAATATAAATCAGATCATGTCACTCTTCTGCTCAAAACCCTACAATGACCCCACTACTCATGTAGGATAAAAGCCAAACTCCTAACAGCAGTCAAAAGGTCCCAACCTGACCTGCCTGTTGTCCCCTAGACCTTTCTTGCTTTACCTCCTGCCACTTTCCTGATTCATTCCACATCAGACACCCTGGTCTTCTGGCTTTTTTTTTTCCAAACAGGCCAGGCACATTTCCATCTCAGGAACTTTGCACTTGCTATTTTCTCTGCCAGAGAACTGCATAGTTTCCTCTCTATTCTTCAGGCTTTAAAGGCCACCTTGCTAGAAATATCATCCTATATTGCATTACTTAAAAATTGCAGTGCTAAGGCCAGTCACGGTGGGATATGCTTGTACTCTCAGCAATTGGGAGGTGGAGGTAGAAAGATCATTACAAGTTTGAGGCCAGCCTGGGCTACATAGTGAGTCCAAGGTCAGCCTAAACTATACGATGAGACCTTGTTTCAAAAAACAAACAAAAAAATTACAACACTATCTCCACTCTCGTTTTTTCCCATCCTTGTCATTGCTTTATTTTTTCTATAGAACCCATGATTTTATTATGTATTTACTTAAAAATTGCCTGCTGTCTTCCATTAGAATTAAACTCTAAAATCTCAGAGATTTGATGTTTTGTTCAGTGCCCACCTCTTAGACCACTGGCCATAGTAGGCTATCTTTTGTTGGATAAATAAATAAAACCATAATTATGCTTCTGCCAACTTCTCCTTATATTTCTAAAAGCTATATTGTGTGTGTTTATAGCTTTTATTACTTCACTATGATCCTCTTTAATCTCAATAATTTGACCTTAAATTCTATTTCGTTTTCACATTATTATTATGACCAACTTACGGTGTTTTCATTAATGGAAAGACTTCAAAGTGTTTTGTATTGTTTTAGGTTCAAAGTCAGTCTATCTGCTAAGAAAATAGGATGGGAGAACAGAATTGTCTAGTGGCATAGAATTGTTTTGTCTCAGACAAAAAGTTTCTAAAGTAGTGACCCATATACAAAGCACAGTTTGTATCATTAACTCATGGTTATTAAAATGTACACACACACAACAGAGGCAGGCACATCTACAAATCAACTGGTCTCCTCAAACACAAAAACAAAACTCCCTCACAAATGGACAGTGCTTACCAGACAAAGGAAATGTCTATTGCAAAACAAGTGGAAACAGGTGGCTCTTCTGATGAAGGTGGGCAGGAGTAAGATGAGAGGAGAGGAGAGGAGAAGAGAATAACTTTGATGGCATAGTAGAGGTAGGTGGCAAAGACCAGCTCAGGTAGGGCACTGTGGGTCAGAGTAAGAAATTAAGTTTTATTATAAACGGGATGGGAAACTCCTGAAGGGCTTAGGCAGGAGAGGGAAGTGATATATTTTAAAATCTCACTCTCTACTCTGCATGGAGAATGGGTTACAGGGGCAGGAAGGAAAGCAGAAAGACTAGTCAGGAGACCACTGTCACTGACACAGTCCCAGAAGGAAGTGATGGCACATGTTCCAGGGGCTTAATGAAGGAGACGGGGACAAGATAGCAGATTTGGGAAGGGGTCTGATGTGGTGTCAACACATCTCACTGCTGGAGATGAGCAAAGAGAGGAAGTAAGAATGACTTTCAATTTTGTGTATTGAACAATTATGTGGGTGGTGTTGTGCTATGTATGGAAACTTGCTTTAAGATAGAAACACTTGAAAAAAAAAAAAAGATAGAAACACTTGGAGAGAACAGGCGGGGTGAGCATTTCCTTTACTGGAAAAAGCAGTTCCATTACTGGAAATCAGGAGTTTGTTTTGGTCAAGTCTGAATTGCTTATTTTGACCTCCAAGTGAGGAGGACAAATAGGCAGTTGGATGTCGGAGCCTGGAGCTCATGTTGAGAGGGTTTGTGAGAATATTTGTGGGAGTAGGAGAAGGGACAGAGTGAGGGAAGTGTAACTGGAGTTAAAGGAAGCAGTGAGAATGGTAAAACCTGTTAATATGTTAGGGCCGGGGATTTAGCTCAGTGGTTACGGCACCTGCCTTGCAAGCGCAAGGTCCCAAGTTCGATCCCTGGTACCAAAAAAACCCCAACAAAAACCAACCAAACAAACAAAAAAATATGTTGGTAGTTAGCTTATGTATAGATCCTTTACAAAATTTTGGTGAGGGTTATCCTGACTTACTCATGAAAGGTATTATTTAATTAAAGCACTGGTTAATTCTTATTCTTCTTTACACAGATATCTATATCTATATCTATACCTATATCTATATCTACATCTATATCTATATATCAGATGAAAGCAGGAAAGGAAGAGAGAGAAGATATAAGGGAAAAGAAAGAGAGGAAGAGAGAAGACAAAAGAAGAGAGGGGAAGAAGAACTAGCACCCCCTGCAAAATCTCCTTTACACAGCTGCAAAAACACAAAATCAAAGCATCCTCACAGTCCCATTGATTTTGCAGTCTGAGTTCAGTAACAGGCCTCCAAGCTGGTAACACTTGCCTCCCTCCATGATTTGCTCAATTATCCACCTATGCGCAAGGAGACTTGTTAGTCAGATGGCCCTCTAGGCTCACTTATTAGCTGCAAACCTCAATTTGGGCATGGGTAACTGCAGGTCTTTGACCCAATATATGACCACCTCAGTTAATTTGGGGAAGGAAAGGTGCAGTGCAAGTGTCCCAGAACCCAGTTCTCCGCTGATTTCTTCCAGGGCCCCCTTGATCCTCAGTCCTTTCTGTGCATGACAAATCTCCCAGTCACCTCTGTATTTTCTCTCTGCAAGCCTTCTGCCTAACATGTCACCAGATGTCTTCTAGCCAGGGTGCCACTCTTTGTCTTTTTACCCATAGTTCTTCCTTGGTCACTCTCCCCAAAGTTGTCACCCTCTAACCTGCTAACTTGGTAGAGCCTCAGGGCTTGCTGCATTGAGTAGCCCCTAGCAGGGGGTGGTGGGGATTCTTGTGTGGGTCCTGTCAGTGGGTGGTGGACAGTGTGCAGAATGTTCCATGGGCATAATACTTCTAGTGTTTAAGGAAGAAATGGCCATATACTTATTTCTTGGCTAGGCTGGTCTTGTCTCTCTACAGGATCCTGCCACTTGCAGACACTGCTCAGAGTGGTGCACTTGATTTCAAATTCCCCAAGGACCCACTGGTATTCTGTCATACATTGCTCTTTGGCTTTCTGTTTTTATGATGCCATAGTTTTCAAATTTCTCACTCACTGTATTCCTCTTCTTAGTGGGGAGAGTAAAAGAGTTAGTAGTCTGTTCCATTGGCCTGGTCACCACTGAAATGCCAGCTCCCTCCCTGGGTGTAAGGATGTCATGGCCCAGGAGCATTCTCACATCCTTTCTGAACTCCCCAGATACTAAATTTGGGGCTAGTGAGTTTCTCCTTTTGATTGCCTTCCTGTATCTATTTTTCTCTATTACCCCCACCTCAGTGTACCAGCTTTCCTCTGGTGTACATATTGGAGCTTCCCTCCTTTGCTGCCACTATCTTGCCAACCATGATGGAAAATCAGAACAATCCAAATCCAAAGCTAAATTGAGACTAAAAACAATGAAAAGTATCAATGAATTAAAGAGGTGGTTCTTCAAAAATAAACAAAATATACGAACTCTAGTCAAATGTACCAAAAGAAGGAAAGAAAAGACCCATATCAATGCAAGCAAAAAATAAAAAAGGCAAAATCGCAATGAACACTGATGAAATTCTGATTATTAGTAACTACTTTGAAAACCTATACTCATATAAATTGGAGAATCTAGAAGAAGTGGATAGATTCTTAGACACATTTGAATTACTAGAACTGAACCAAGAAGATATAAAAATCATGAACAGTTCAATAATAGGAAATGAAATTAAGGCAGTAATCAAAAACTTACCAACTAAGAAAAGCCCAGGAGCTGATAGATTCACCACTGAATTCTATAACAACTTCAGGAAATATCTAATACCAATATTTCTCAAACTCTTTAGTGCAATTGAAAGAGAAGGAGTACTGCCAAACTCATTCCTGGAAGCTGATATTACCTTGATTCCAAAACTAGACAAAGACTCAACTAAGAAAGGCCAATCTTTTCAATAAATACAGAGGCAAAAATTCTCAACAAGATACTGACAACAGAATGCAACAAATCATTAAAAACATACATTGTGATCAAGTAAATTTCATCCCAAGGATGGAAGAATGGTTCAATATATGCAAATCAATAAATGTAATACACCACATAATCAGAAGGAAGGACAAAAATCACATGATCATCTCAATAGATGTGGAAAAAAACGGACAAAATTCAACATCCATTTATAATAGAGCCCTAAAGAAAATAGGTATGCAGGACCTTATCTCAATCTGATAAAATCCATTTATTACAAACCTGCCAATGTCATATTAAATGGGCAAAAGCTGAAAATTATTCCTCTAAAATTAAGAAAAAGGCAAGGATTTTCACTATGATGATTCCTGTTCAATATAGCACTAGAAACTTTAACCAGAGTAATCAGAAGGCAAACTATCCTTATTCACAGATGACATGATCTTTTACATAGAAGACCTAAAACATTCAACCAAAAGACTCCTAGAATGAATAAACCAATTCACCAATGTAGCAGGATACAAAATCAATGCACAAAAACTAATAATATTCCTCTACACCAATAATGAACCCACCAAGAAAGAAATTAAGAAAATAGCACCACTTGTAATAGCTTCAAGAAAAATTAAATACTTAGGATTTAACTCAAACAAGAAGGTGAAAGACTTCTATAATGAAAACTATAGTACTCTGAAAAAGGAAATAAAAGAGAACAAATGAAAAGATATTCTCTATTTCTGGATAGAACCAATATTGTCAAAATAGCCATACTACCAAAATTAATGTATAGATTTAATGCAATCCCAAATAAAATACCAACAGCATTCCTCACAGAACTTGAAAAAACAACCCTAGAATTAATATGGAACCAGGAAAGACCCAGAATAGCAAAAATAATACTGGGGGAACAAAAGCAAAGCAGGAGGCATTACAGTCCTGGTTTCAAGCTATATTACAAAGCTACAGTGATTAAAAAAACCCCATGGTATTGGCACAAAAACAAATAAGCAGATTAATGGAACAGAATAGAGGACATAGAAGCAATCCTGGGCACCTTCAGCATCTGATTTTTGACAAAAGGCTAAAAACATTCTCTGGAGGGAGAATAGCCTCATTAACAAATGCTGCTGGAAAAAGTGATTATACAAAATGCAGAAGATTGAATCTAGATCCATATCTATCACCATGTACTAAAATAAAATCAAAATAGATCAAAGACAGAGCACTGAGTCTGCTGTAAGATAAAAATAGGTAAAACTCTTGAAGACATAAACACAGGAGTTTTGTGAACAGAACCCCAATTGTGCAAGAAATAATATTAGGCTTCAACAAATGGGATCATATCAAATTTAAAAACTTTTTCACAGAAAAGGAAACAACTAACAGAGTGAAGCAACAACCTGGAGAAGAGAAAAAATTTTTTGCCAGCTACTCCTTGGTGTGAGGATTAATTTATAGAATATATAAAGAACTAAAAAAAATTTAGATCCCTTAAAATAAAATGCCCAATCAAAAACAGGCAATTGAAATTAATAGACATTTCTCAAAAGAAGTACAAATGGTCAATAAGTACATGAAAATATGTTCAGCATCTTTGTCCATGAGAGAAATGCAAATTAAAACAATAGTAAGATTCCATCTTACTCCAGAAAGAATAGCTATCATCAAGAATTCAAATTCTGGCAAGGCTGTGGGGAAAAAGGAAATTCTACATATTGGTGGGAATGTAAACTAGTACAACCTCTATAGAAATTGGTATAAGATTTCTCAAAAAACTAAAAATAGAAATTCTATCTGACCTAGCTATTCCTCTTCTAGGTATCTTTCTGAAAGAGTTAAAGATATCATATTATAGTGATACATGCATACTCGTGTTTATAGTAGCACAACTCATAATAGCTAAATCTTGGAAGTGGCCTGTATGAACATCAATAGATGAATGGATTAAGAAAATGTGGTATTCAGCATGGGAAAAATTTTTTCACCAGCTGTCCCTCAGACAAAAGACAACTATCTGGAATATATAAAGAACTCAAAAAATCAGACCACCCCCCCACCATGGACATCTGAAATGAACAAACACTTCTCAGGCAAAGAAGTAGAAACAGCAAGTAAACACATGAAAAAATGTTCAACATCACTGGTCATTTGTGAGATGCAAATGAAAACAATGGTGAGATTCCATTTCACTCCAGAAAGAATAGCTGCTTTCAAGAAATCAACCAATAACAAATGCTGGTGGGGCTGTGGGGAAAAAGGAACCCTTCTCCACTGTTAGTGGGAGTGTAGACTGGTGCAACCACTGTGGAAGTCAGTGTGAAATTTCTTCAAAAAACTAAAACTAGATGTTCCATTTGACCCAGTTATTCCCCTTGTAGATATCTTCTCAAAAGAACTAAAAGCATCATACCACAACAATATATGTACACCCATATTTATAGTGGCACAATTTGTAATAGATAAATTTTAGAAACAGCCTAAATGCCTAAGAAGGTGTGTTTTTAAAAAAATAAAATTGAGTACTACTCAGCCATAAAGAAAGATAAAATAGACATTTATAGCTAAATGGAGACCATACTCTTAAGTGAAATAACTAGGACACATATATGTAAATACTGAATTGTTTCTCTGGTGTGAGAAACTGAAACTGTAAATGAGGACCTAAATGTATAATAGATATTGTGAAATAGGAAGAAAATGTTCAAAGGGAAAGGGGAACTGGGGGATGGGGAGAAGGGAAAGAAAAAATGAGAAAAGAAGGAAAAAATGGAAACAAATCTTTTGTAAATAGGGAGGAGTGGAGGAGTTGAGGGGAGGGAAGGGGAAGGGGAATGGGAAAAAATAAGAACCAAGATACATCATGTACAGGTGCAAATTCCCAATGATGAATCAGATCATAATGTATACCTAAAATGTACCAATTAACTTAATGAAAAAAAAAAGAAACTGTGTTATTTATACACAATGGAATACTAGTCAGTCATAAAGAAGGGTAAACTGAGTCACTTGTAGGAAAATGGATGTACTTTGAGTCCATAATGTTAAGTGGAATAAATTAGACACCCAAACTTAAATATTGCATGGTTTCTCTTATCTAAGAAACCCAAAGTATAAATAACTTAAAGAGAAAAATAAAAGGTAATAGGAAACAGGGAGATAGATCTTTTGCAAATGGGAAGGGGATCTAGAGACGGGGGGAAGAGGTTAAGGGGGAAGTAAAAAGAATTAAGATGTGTTATGTCCATCCGTCCTGCCGCTCCTGGCCCAGAGGTAGGGGCTTCTGAGCCACCATTCCACTGCTTCCAGCCCAGAGAAAGTGGCTTCCAGGCCACCATCCATCCCTTTGCTCCTGGCCCAGAGGAAGGAACTTCCCGGTCATCATCTGTCCCACCACTCCCAGACCAGAGGAAGGGGCTTCCAGGCTGCCATCTGTCCCGCCATTCCCGGCCCAGAGGAAGGGGCTTCTGAGCTGCTGTCCCATCTCTCCCAGCTCAGAGGAGGTGAGCCACGTGGGCACCAACAGCACCCCTCCTCCCTCCCCGGGTCAAAATGAGAAGACACATAAATAAGTCTCAAAACTAGACTTCCAGATCACCTACAGCAACCCCAAAGGGAAATGAGATGGAACACTCTGATACTCAACCTGGACCCACTGAACTGGCAACAAAAGAGGATCTTGAAAAAATGAAATTAGAAATAATTTCTCAGATAACAGCAGAGATTGTGCTCATAGTGCAAGGCATGATTAATAAATCTAGAGAGGAGCTGAGGAACATGATGGAATCCCAACATAGGAAACAAATGGAATCCATAAAACAGATGCAAAGAGATTTCCAAGAGATGAAAAACTCCATTGAAAGTTCACACAGCAGAATTAGCCAATGTGAGGACAGAATTTCAGATATAGAAGATAAGATTGCAATTAGTGATCAGGAAAAGAAAAATTACTTCAAAATTATAAGGGAACATGAGAAATCAATTCAGCAGCTGCTAGACAATGCAAAGAAGAATAACATAAAACTGATTGGAGTCAAAGAAGAAACAGGAGAGAGTGCAGATGACATATAAAAACTCTTCACAGAAGTAATGGCAGAAAACTTCCCAAACAGGGGAAAAGAACTTCACATACAGATAAGTGAGGCATATAGGACTCCAAATAGCCTTGATCAAAAAAAATCTACACATCAAAAAAAATCTAACATATAATTTCTAAGATTCCAGAAACTTAACAGAAGAACAAAGTTCTACAAGAAGTTAGAGAAAAGAAACAAATCACATACAAAGGAAAGCCCATCAGAATCACAGCAGACTTTTCAACACAAACCATCAAGGCAAGAAGAGCTTGGAGTGACATATTCCAAGCCCTAAAAGAAAACAGCCTCCAACACAGATTGATGTACCCTGCAAAACTAAGTTTCAAAATTGATGGAGAAATAAGATACTTTCATGACAAAGAGTACCTTAGGAACTTCCTGAATACCAAACCAGCACTCCAAAGAATTTTACACAATATCCTAGGAACAGACATTGAGAATCACAACCCCAGGAAGCAAAGCAGAATGAACCCATCTGGCATGACAAGAAATTAAATGTAAAGGGGGAGAACCCAACAAAAAGAAAAAGTCATGGCAATGACAAGTCAATATGTTTCAGTTATAACCATCAATGTTAATGGTCTCAATTCACCAATCAAAAGAAATAGACTGGCAGAATGGGTCAAGAAGCAAGATCCAACAATATGCTGCATACAAGAAACACACTTAATTCAAAATGAAACTCATAGACTGAAAGTTAAAGGGTGGAAAACAATTCTCCATGTGACAGGAAACCCCAAAAAAAGCAGGAGTAGCCATCCTCTTTGCAGATCAAGTAGATTTCAAACTAATACTGATTAAGAGAGATGAAGAAGGACACTACATCCTTGTAAAGGGAAGAATCCAAGAGGAAGAGATGACAATCCTAAATACCTATGCACCAAACACTAGTGTGCCCAACTATATAAAATAAATACTAATTGACATGAAAAGTCATATATGCACTAATACAATTGTAGTGGGGGACCTCAACACCCCACTGTCACAAATAGATAGATCAACTAGACAAAAAATAAGTAACGAAATACTAGAACTCAATCGAACTCTTGAACAAATGAACTTAACAGATGTTTACAGTCTTCCACCCCACAAAATCAGAATACACATTCTTCTCAGCTGCACATGGGACATTCTCAAAAATAGACCACATAGTCACACATAGAACATGTTTAAGTAAGTGCAAAGGAATTGAAGTTATCCCCTGTATATTATCAGACCATAGTGAGATGAAATTGGAGATCCATAGCAAAAGAAACTGGAAAAATTTCATAAACACAAGGAAATTGAACAACACACTTATGAATAACCAATGGGTCACAGAGGAAATTAAAGAAGAAATCAGACAGTTTCTTCAATTAAATGACAATGACAATACAACATATCAGAATCTATGGGACACAATGAAAGCAGTCTTACGAGGGAAATTCATAGCAGTGAATACACATATTAGGAAAACAGAGTGCACCCAATTAAACAACCTGATGCTGAACCTCAAGCTTCTAGAAAAAGAAGAGCAGGACAAACTCAAAGCTCATACAAGGGAGGAAATTATAAAGATCAGGGCAGAAATCAATGTAACGGAGACTAAGAGAACGATACAAAAAATCAATGAAGCCAAGAGTTCGTTCTTCGAAAGAATAAAAAAAATTGACAAACCCTTAGCCAACCTTTTCAGAAAAAGGAAAGAAAAGGCCCAAATCCATGCAATTACGAATGAAAAGGGTGAAATTACAACAGACTCAGCAGAAATCCAGAGGATCATCAATATCTACTTCAAGAACCTATATGCCAATAAGATGGAAAACGCAGAAGAAATGGACAGATTCCTAGATACACATGAATGACTAAAGTTGAATGAAGAAGACCTAAAAATTCTAAACAACCCAATATCAACCAATGAAATTGAAAATGTAATTAAAAACTTATCAACTAAGAAAAGCTCGGGCCCTGATGGCTTCACCACTGAGTTCTACAAGACATTTAGAGAGGAACTACTGCCACTACTGTTTAAACTCTTCAATGAAATTGAAAGGGAAACAATACCCCCAAATTCAATCCTGGAAGCAAGCATCACCTTGATCCCCAAAGCAGAGAAAGACTCAACCAAAAAGGAGAACTATAGGCCAATCTCACTAATGAACATAGATGCAAAAATCCTTAATAAGATACTGGCAAATAGAATGCAGAAGATCATCAAGAAGATCATACACCCTGATCAAGTGGGATTCACCCCAGGGATGTAGGGATGGTTCAACATAAGCAAATCAATCAATGTAATATACTATATCAATAGAGCCAAGGACAAAATCCATATGATTATATCCATAGATGCAGAAAAGCATTTGACAAAATCCCACACACATTTATGATAAAAACCCTACAAAACATTGGAATAGATGGTTTCTATCTCAGACTGATAAAAGCCATCTATGAAAAACCAACAGTCAGTATCATACTAAATGGTCAAAAACTGAAAGCTTTCACACTAAAATCAGGAATAAGACAATGATATCCACTATCACCACTCCTGTTCAATATAGTTTTGGAAACATTGCCAAGAGAAAGAAATAAAAGGAATAAAGATAGGAAATGAAGAAGTCAAATTGTCATTATTTGCAGATGACATGATACTCTATATAGAAAGACCCCAAGAACTCCAGCAAAAGTCTTCTAGACTTAATAACCAAATTCAGTTAAGTAGCTGGATACAAGGTCAACACACAAAAATCAATAGCTTTCCTCTACATGAATAACAGACTCACTGAGAGAGAAATAGGGCAAATAATTCCTTTCACAATAGCATCCAAAATACTGAAATACCTATGAATCAACCTAACAAAAGAAATCCAAGACCTCTTCTCTGAAAACTATAGCACTCTGAAAAGAGAGAATGAAGATGATATCAGAAAATGGACAGATATCCCCTGCTCCTGGGTAGGAAGGATCAACATAGTGAAAATGACCATACTTCCAAAACTGCTATATAGAATCAATGCAATTCCAATTGAGATCCCAGCAGCATACTTCACTGACCTTGAGAAAACAATACAAAAATTCATTTGGGACAAGAAGAGACCCAGAATAGGAAAAGCAATTCTAGGTAACAGAGACATGGAAGGGGGTATCACAATCCTCAACTTGCAACTATGCTACAAAGCTACTGTGATAAAAGCAGCATGGTACTGGAAAAGAAACAGACCTGAGGACCAGTGGAACAGATTAGAAGATGCAGAAACAACGTCAGACACACTCAGCCATCTCATTTTCGATAAAGGAGCCAAATACCCTCACTGAAGGAAAGATAGCCTTTTTAATAAATGGTGCTGGAAAAATTGGGTTTCAACTTGCCAAAGATTAAAACTAGACCTATATTTCTTGCTATGCACTAGACTAAAATCGAAATGGATTAAAGATCTAAATATTAAAATAGAAACGCTGAACCGGCTGGAACAGAGGTTAGGTAGAACTCTTGAAGGCATTGGTGTAGGAAAAGATTTTATGAACAAAACCTCAGTTGCCTGTGAACTAGCACAAACAATCAACAAGTGGGATCTCTTCTTATTAAAAAGCTTCTGAAAAAAAAAAAGCTTCTGCACAGCAAGAGAAACCACCAGCAGTGTGAAGAGACAACCCACAATATGGGAAAAAATCTTCACCTGCTCTTTCTCAGACAAAGGTCTACTATCTTGAATCTATAAAGAACTTAAAAAGATCAGACCTCCCAAATTTAAAGACCCAATCCAAAAATGGGCATCTGAAATGAACAGACATTTCTCAGACAAAGAAGTAGAAATAGCAAATAAATACATGAAAAAATGTTCAACATCACTGGTCATTTGAGAGATGCAAAGGAAAACAACGCTGAGATTCCACTTCACTCCAGAAAGAATGGCTGCTATCAGGAAATCAACCAATAAGAAATGCTGGCGGGGCTGTGGGGAAAGAGAAACCCTGCTCCACTGCTGGTGGGAGTGTAGACTGGTGCAACCACTGTGGAAATCAGTATGGAGATACCTCAAAGAACTAGGACTGGAAGTTCCATTTGACCCCACTATTCCCCTGCTGCGGATCTTCCTCAAAGAATTAAAAGAATCACACCACAGTGATATATGTGCACCCATGTTCACAGCAGCACAATTTGTAATAGGTAAAACTTGGAAACAGCCCAAATGCCCATCAACTGGAGACTGGATAAACAAAATGTGGTTTAAAAAAAAATAAAATGGAGTAGTACTCAGCCATAAAAAATGAGAAATTAGAGACATTTATAGCTAAATGGATGCACATTGAGGCGATACTCTTAAGTGAAATAAACAGGACACACATGTGTAAATGCTGAATAGTTTCTCTAGTGTGAGGAACTGAAAGTGTAAATTAGGACTAAAAGGTATAATAGATAATGTGAAATAGGAATAAAAGGTGCAAAGGGGAAGGGGAAGTGGGAGGGGTAGGGGAAAGGAAAGAAGGGAATAGAATTAATATGAGAAAATGGAAAAATGGAAACAAAATCTTTGTAGATAGGGAGGAATGGAGGGGTTGAAGGGAGGGCTGGGCAAGGGTGAAAAATAAGAACCAAGAGAGGTTATGTAAAGGTGCAAATTTCCAATGATGAATGTCATTATATTGTATACCTAAAATGTACCAATGATTAGAATGAATAATCGATAATGCAAAATAGGAAGAAAAGGTCCAAAGGGGTAGAGATAGTGGGAGGGGCAGGGGAAAGGAAAGAAGGGAAAGGAAAAATGATGAGAAATGGAAAAAATGGAAACAGTCTTTGTAAATAAGGAAGGGTGGAGGGGGTGAAGGGAGGGCTAGGAATGGGGAAAAAAATAAGAACCAAGATGCATCATGTAAAGGTACAAGTTCCCAATGAGAAATGTAAATGTATTGTATACCTAAAATGTACCAATAAAAGAATTTAAGTAATAAAAAAGATGTGTTATGTACATGTACTAACTACCCACTATGAATGTAATCATTATATACAGCAAAAATGTACTAATAAAGAGTCTTGATCTCAGAGGGATGTCTGTGTGGATGATAGAGGTTTATAAGTCATTGGCAAGTTGAGGGTATTTAAAAACAGGAGACTAGAGGAGACCACCTAGGGAGAGAATGCAGAGGAAAGAAAAAGCTTGGGGTTTCCTGGGAATATTCGTTATGTTTGGGAAAAGTCAAATGGGAAATGGTGGATCAGGGAGAAAAGTTACAGAAGGCAGGTCCAGTCTAAACCAGGGGTCCAGTGGGGACAGACAGAGGTGACAAGTGATAGCTGCAGAGAATTCATGAAATTTGTAATAATTCTCAGTGATCTTTGGGAAAGGGAACCTAGTAAGGGACCTAGTTTTCTGAGATCTTGCAAATTGAGGTCTCAGATGGTTGCTTCTTAAACATTAAAGGGAAATGTGGCTTGCAAGCAGGAGAATCAAGAGAACATCAGGGTCACTTCTCTCTTCAGGGATTAGTTGCGTCTTCTAAGGGCAGGGAATCAGTCTCTGCTGCCTTTGTATCTATGCTCAACTCAGAATTTCTGTAGCCTGAGTGAGGGAATAAAGTGAATATCTATAGACCTTGTACACTGTTTAAAAAATGACATGTTGAATAATAAAATCTGCAAGCCAAAAGGAAAGAAGACCCTGAGAAACTAGGACCTGGTGACTCCTGAGAGCCCAACCTGTTAGCCCTTTTTCTGGTAGGGAAGACTGGTGTGGCTTGCCACTTTCCTGGGCAAGAGAATGTTTTGCTTCTCTCTCTCAAACAGTGTGGAGCTCCATAACTCCCAGGCAGAGCACCTCATAAAGCCCACGGTGGATCAGGTGGAAAGGGATTTCTCAGAAGACTCCAAGAAAGAAAAATGGGTTTTCCCCCTATGAATTCCCACAGTGGGTCCTGGAGAGGAATGGGAGTAGAGCATCAATACCTACAGGCAGTGGAGGAAAGACCTTAGGCAGGTTTGCTGTGTGGTGATGGGGTGGGCAAGTGGGACCAGATCAGGAAGGGCAGAGCTTCTTCCTTTAAGGTGGCCTTAGGCATGAGTTCAGCTTGGTATTCTCCGGATAGGGGTGGCCATCACCAGCCATGAGACACAGAGCAGAGATAGTTGTTCAGGAGAGAGGGAAAAGTAGAAGCAGACATGAGAGAGAAAGCACTGGTGTGCCTCTGATGGGCCTACTCCCTGGCTTTAGACACCCCTACACCCTGCCAACAAAATCCACCTGGGTGTTCTGAGTTTATTCCTGTTTCCAGACATAAAAAGAACCTTACTCTGATACCCTCACCTCAGCCTGCTCTTAGATTGGGCACTTACACTTCCCCAGAAGGCTGATGCTGCTGCCCCTCACTCATCTCTGGAAATTCTGCCCAGCTGCCCTGGCTACATTCTCATTTGTTTTGCAAATCAATAAAAATATCATCTTATTCTATGACCTTTGTTTGGGTTCTTCTGGCTATCCTGGTAATGTATAAAATATCAGGAAACAAGGGGATCTGTTACTCAAGGCAGTCTGGGAATGACTCCTGAAAACACCACAAAGGTAATAATAACAGCAAAAGAACTTGCGGTCAAATCCCAATGGTCCCCTGGAAAACCAAATGGGGAAGTGATAGCCAAGACTTCCTCACCTTCTGCAGAGGAGGAAAGTAACTACCTTGGGCACCTTGGCAGGACTTCCTTAGGCTGTAGTTCATCATGTGGAGAAGCAGGAGAAGTGTGAGACACTTGCACACAAAAAATGGGTCCTTAGGATTAGAGAGAGCATAATACGATGCATGGTATGTTTTCAACAAATATTAGTTATTTTTATGAGTAAAAGGGTTTCCCAAGGGCCAAAATGGGAGGGATTTCTGAGAAGTAGAGCATTTCTTGTTCTATTATATAAGATACTTACCAGGATGTCTGGTAGTTTTTATGAAAAAATAGCACTGGGATAAGAACTAAAGCAAGCTCAGTCATTTGAACTGGTGGTGGTGGAGTTGAGAATGAAGTGTTTCTCCTTTTATTTTAGAATTCTAATATGGCTCTGCAATGAAATGGCTGAAAGTTTATTCTGAGTAGAGATAACACTTTTGGACCAGTTGACAACTCATAGCAAGGACGATCACTTGGGTTTGTTGGAAGTCTGTCCTTCAGGAAGCCAGAAGAAATGAGTGTGAGAAAAAAAAGCCTGGGGACAGGGGCCCTAGAGACTATAGGATGAATGAGGATCCACTGGGCATGGAGGGAGGAGAGATAGGCAAATGGAGGGAGGGAGCGAAAAGCTCCTCTAGAAAGTGGCCCCTGAACCAACACAGACATCTATTTTCATTGTGTTTCGTTTATTATTTCATCTCATATTTTATGTATTCACAGGCTAGTTTCTCAGTTCTCTTTCTTCCTAGAGCAGATCTAGGGAAGCCTTGGCCAGATGACGACATGAGAATTGATGACTTTAGTTTTATCTACAAACCCCTCACACTACAGCCCAGGGAGGAGATGGCAAAATCCTCGTTCTTTGGAGTATGGGAAATGGGGCTTTGGGCTCTTAAGAATTTCACTTCCCCTGGTTGGGGATAGAAGGTGCTTGTTGTCACCAACATATCATCTCTACCCAGCCTGACAATGGCCTTGGGTTCTGATTCCAGCTCTGCCACCTGCCTACTTGATAGGTCCTAGAAAATCTCCTCCCTAGGTCTCAGCTGCCCCTTCTGAAAAGGAGGTTGTTGGACTTGTTGAACTCTGAGGGTCTTTTAGGTCTAGTCTGTAAGTCTCTGAGATCTCTGAAGGACTGCTGGAGAAAGAAGAGAGACAGGAACAGGAATTCTAAAGAATTTCCCATCAAACATTGCCTTCCTTTTCTCTTCCCAGTTGGGGAATTAGAGTAAACCAAAATAATTTTCTGGCTACCATAACAAGGGGAAACTAAGGCAGTACAATTCTAGTATTTTCTTCCTTTCTGTCTGGCTTAAAATTACTCTTTTCACTTTTAAATAAGCAAAAGCCAGATAGGCAATCATTGAGAGGGCAATGTTAACCGTTTCCCATTCTTTACATAGATGATCTAGAGTTATGCCACAGGGAGGGACACAGTCAGACATGGCCCTGGGCATCACACTATATTACAATAATCTATTTTGTGTTCCTCTCCCCATAGATTGAGTACTCCCCAAGAGCAGAGATTATGACACATACCTGTGTAATACCAATAAATATTAGATGGTTGAGGTGGTTCCTTTTCCATCCTTGACTTATGACCAATTGAGAAATGTGACAAAAGCTGATATTAGAGACTATGTCTTAGAGTTGCAGACATATGGGCTTCCTAACAGTGAACTCCAGAATTAGTTTTATGCTTTCAGTTAAAGACAGTGAAGGGAACATGTAGTTTCTCCTTGTGGACAGTCTGTCCTAACAAAACCTGGAACATGAAAGAGCAGATTAAAGTATGTACTCCCAAAGGGAAAGGAAAGAGGAAGCCAGAGTGGTACCCATGGCTGTCTTCCTCAAACTTGTCATTAATGTAAGTCCTACTTCCTCCCTGAGGATATGTGCTGGGGTGAAGGTAAGCCAGGAGTTATACTGATGGAGTTTACTTCACAAAGAAGAAATATCAGTAGTAAGAAGCATTCTCCTCTAACTATGAATTCAATGACCTTCATACAGAGCAGAGGATATTTACCATCTTTTTGGCCATCTACTATTCAAGTCCTCTTTCTATATTTCTTTTAGGGGTAGAGGGGTCACTCATGTATAGGGAAGTAGAGCCTGATTTTCTATAGAGAAGATGAAAAATAACAATGTCTTGCCTTTTCAAATTCCCCTGAGCTGTAATGCAGATCCATAGACTAGTATTTACCAATCAGGTGCACCTAAGGGTGACTTTAAATTGTATGATATGACTTCAAAAGGCAAGAACCAAGGAGATTCTCTCTTTGATAATGAGACAGAGGGGAAAGAAGGTAGTGACACCTGGCTTTTAGTCTAGAAGCAGTTCTAGTCTAATTTCTGGGTGACTGGCAGGGCAAATTAGTCCCAGTAGCAGCAGAAGTGGTGTTCCCACTAAGTCAATTCTGTAGCATGATTTGGGGTGTTATTCCTGGCTGACCTCCATTAGGTCTGGTTCTCAATCTTCCTGAGGAGTCCATGAGCTAACCAATATCCTTTATATAAGTATCTTTTCTGTTTTAATCAGCCAGAGTCAAGTTCTATTGCATATCATCAAACCTTGACTGATGCAGAAATTTGTACACAGAATTACTATTGATTACAGATCCTCAGGAAAAGAGTGGTCTGAGAATTGGATATTTGGGCCTTTTTGGACCAAGAGCTGTAAATTACAGCTGTTAACAATAGGACTTTGACAGATCGAGTATACACTGGTGAATGCTTTAATTGATGAAATTAAAATTTTTTGTCACCTAGAATGAGTGTTCATTAAAGGTGAGACTCGAAGGCTGAGAGGTCATTTCTATATGGCAGTGTGAGTGGCACAGAGATATCAAGGACTATAAGGTGGGTGGTTGCTTCTAACTATGTTGTACAAGCTCATATCCTAACTCCAGCTCAAATGTCCACCTAAAAGCTAAGGACTTTTTATGACTATTATTTAAGAATCTCAAATTTCTCACAGAGGTAGGGACAAAGAGTTCAGATCACCAGAACCTGGGGCCTAGAGTCAACCAGAGGAGGCTGGAAGTATGACAGGCCTGTTCAGCAGTATTTGGAGCCATGGAAGAGTTACAGCTTCTGTTGGAGGTGCCACCAAAGCAGAGAAGGAGGGGAAGAGCTATCTTGCTTCTTCTTTTCTCCTCCAATCTCTACACAAAAGTTAGAATATACAACTTTCAATCATCAGATTGCCTATGATGGAGGACAGAGGAGCAAGAGAGAATGGATCTGAAAAGCAGGAAAATCATCTTCTTGGTTGTCCAGAGATATTGAAGTAGAGTCAAATCCCAGTACACATGGAAGGCAATTACAGAGATAAATCCCAGAGGATAAGCAAATAGGGATAAAGTTACGTTGATTTATATTTGCAAAACCTAAGGGATAGATGTGGAAAAAGACTCTGAGGGTGCTAGACTAACAAGGGGACAGTCTAATTTTAGATTTTGAATTTATAATTTTAGATATTGAATTTGTCGATATGAATGCATTTTCTAGAGAACCTTATTTCATTAGGCTAATTTGAGTATCCAGAGGGTTCTAACCATTCGCTTGATTGGTTGGGTGAATCTTGGACTAAACGATGGTTTACAAAACAAAATTAAGATATCAGAATTCCCTGGTGTGAAATAGAAGGGAGACTGGAATACTTAGTACATTTCTGTGTGCAATGGTTTTCTTATTCCCAAACTGTATCCCCAGAATGGAATCAAAAGACAATCCCTTTGTGAAGGTATTGACAAATACATTAGCAATGGGAGCACTGTCACAGTTGAACAGCACTGTTGTGGTTGTTCTCTGTGAGGCTAGGAACAGTAGTAAGATGCTATAATTGAAACGAGATCCTTGATTTCAATAAGGATAACAGGATCCTAAGATGACAGACTCCAAGAAGTAGCACTTAACTAGCAGATGCAAGTTGGACATTACCAAATAGGAATAGAAAAGGAGTTCAGATTCTAGAAGATAAATGCTCACTATTGTCCAACCCTTTCTATCCATTGACAAATACCTTTCTTTTAGTACTTAAACTTCAATTTAAAGCCTTTAGTAACCAAAATATAACCAACCATCTTTTGTTGTTTTTTTTCCTATTTGTTTAATGAGTCACTTTCCTCTGGCTACTCTCAAGATTTTATCGGTTATTCTCAACATTTTGATTACGCCATTCTTTTTTTTTTTCCAGCTACAATTTTATTGAATAGGGGGGATGAGGTTGTCAGCAGATTGATGACATAATTTTGACCTGACCTGGATCAGCCCTTGGTGCTGTCCCTGGAGACAACTGGAGACAACTGAATAATCAAATTGTCCCCAGTTTGTACAGTAGCATCCCTTGCACATGGGCCCTGGAATCTTCTCAAAATGTCTGAGGAGTTTTGAAGAATGTCTTTATTGTTTCCATTAGGATTTTCCTTAGTCTTCAGGTGCCTTTGCTTCTTGGGGCTGGAATCATCCATTACTTCAAGGAAACTTCATGGGGAAAATTGCCTTTGGACACTGAGATTTTATACTACAAACTGGTTCCCATCCAACGCCCTATTTCATCTATCTATCTATCTATCTACCTATCTATTTTTAGTGCATGTTTGCAGAACATAATGATTACATTTATCATGGGAAGTTGGTACATGAACATGTCTTAATTCTTTTCATGGTTTTCTTTTGTTTATCTTTCTTAGGATTTCTTGAAATTCTTGGTGCTGTGGGTTTATGATTTTCATTAAATCTGGCAAAATTTTGGCTCTTATTTCTTCACATTTATCTTCCTCTTTGTTTCTGTAAGATTCCAGTTACACACACATTGGACTTCATTATATTGTTCTAAAGGTCACTGAGGTATTGTTCATTTCTTTCTGCCTTTATATTTTTGCATCCCACTTAATATAGTTCCTATTTCTAGGTCTTTTAATTCACTAATTACTTTCTCATGCTTTAAATTTTATTCAGTGAAATTTTAATTTTAGGTTTTGAATTTTTCAGTCCTACAAGTTTCATTTAGTTAAAAAGATCTTTCTTTCTCTTCTAAATATCTTTATACTTTCCTGTAAATCACTGAAGATATTGAATATATTAGTTAGTTTGTTGTTTTTGATAACTCCGTCATCTTTCATTTCTGAGCATGTTTATATTGATTGATATTTTTCTTGGTTATATGTTCATTTTTCTGCCTTTTTACATGTCTTATAATTTTTATTTGATGTGGTCTTTGTAAAGGTTACTTTACAAACAAGCTAGGTTTTGTTGTTTTACTTTAGAGTACAGTACTGAAGTATTTTGGGGCAGGTAGTCATTTGTGGATTACCATGATAATTCAAGTCTTTTAAGCCTATGCTGTAGGCTAGTTTCACCCTATTGCTAGAGTGGAACCTAATTGTTCCCTATTGAATGCTCCATGTATTTAAAAATGTCCCTTATATCTGGCTGGTGGGACTTAAGCATCTCCCAACTGAACTCTGAAAATTATTAATCTTACAGCTCCCCAAACATTATTCTTTACTTAGTTCTGTGGAGTTTCATTCTAAATGTGTGTTCAGCCGAAAATCCAAAAGGACCTCATGCAGATTTCTAGAGTGTTTTTTTTTTTCTCTCTTTTGCTCTTTCCCCTTCTGTACTCTGACCCACAAATTCCAATTGTCTTGACCCTCTGTTTTCTCTGCTCAGTAAGACTGTTGCCCTCTGCTTTCTTCTTTCTCTACAGTGGGGATCAGTAAATACCTACAAGTAGAAAGTCAGGGCAACAGTAGAACTTGCCTTGTTTTTCTCCCTTCTCTTGGGGATTATCAGTCTACATTATCTCTGGTTTCAAAATATCTCCTCCAAAATTCAGATGTTGCCAATGTGATAGAATTAAGTAGACTCTTTAGTGGATGATAAGACCATAAAGTCTTCTCTTCCGTGAATGACATTAAGGCCCAATAAAAGAAGCTTCATACAGTGTTCAGCTGCCCTTCTGCTTTCTCCCATGTGATGACACAGTGATCCTTCTCTCTTTTCTGGAGGGTGCAGCAAAAAGAAACCATATTGGAAGAAGAGGGCAGCCCTCACCAAACAACAAGACCTGCCAGTGCCTTAAACTTCTTAGCCTTCAGACTGTATGAAATTAATTTCTGTTCATTAAAAAATGCCTAGACTGTTACAGCAGCACAAATGGACTGAGATAAATTCTTAATGTATGACAATGGTTATCACACATTTGGAGAGCTTGTTTGGTGTGAGTTCCTGCATAATGGGAAAAATAGTATTATTATTATTATTTTTTGGTACTGGGGATTGAACTCAGGACCTTGCACTTGCCAGGCAGCGTGGCACCACTGAGCTATATCTCTGGCCCTAGGAATCTATTTTTTCAGCTGTTCTTTTTGTAACCTTTTGAGGTGGTTGCCCGATTCATTAATTTTCATCTTTTGCTGTTTGATTTCTAATGCAGATGTTTAAGGTTGTACATTTCCCCAGAACATTGCTTTAATTTTATCCTACAAGTTTTGCTATGCAGTTATTTTTATTATGGTTCAATTAAAATATTCTCTAGTTTTCATTATGGATCCTTCTTTGACCCATAGGTTATTTCCACAACTATTATATTCCACAGCTATGAATCCTTTGTTGAGCACATGTATTGCAAATACCTTCTTTTGTGTGTGATTTATCTTTTTACTCTTTAGGTCATAGCTTTTAATGAACACAATTTCTTAATTTTAATAAAGTCCAATTATGAAAACATTTTTATGGCTAGTACTTTTTGTGGCATACTTAGGAAATTTTTGCTTATCTCAAGACCATGAAAATATTTGACATTTTCACCTAAAAACTACTGTTTTATTTTTTAGTCAGGCTTATGATGTATCCTGAACTATTTTTTAAAAAAAATTTATTTGATTTCAAAATATATTTTATGAGTGCCCATTAACTTTACAAAATATTGGGTTTCAATGTGGTATTTTTATACATTCATAAAATATGTTATCCTATTTATCTCCCCATTATCTTTTCTTACATTGAGTTATCTTTGATGAATATGTGTGGGATTAAACAGGTGTCATTTTACAAATAAGCTAACTAGATATGATTAATTTGTTTCTGGACTATTCTGTTCCATTTATCTATAAATCTTTTTGCCTTATTTTGCTTTAATTTTTTTTTCAAAGTTCATTTTCTATCGGCTGCCAATATTGGTGCCTGCTTTAGTTTATTCCTCCATATCTACTTGCTCTTCTTCATTGTGCTGAGCTCAGGGAAGCTGACCTGAATGGATTACATTAAGGTTTTCCTGTGTCTGATTCTGGGGCCAATGTAGGATCCTGGGAAGAGGTTAGAAGGAGTGAATAAGGATCAGGACATTTAGGCTCTGTTCTCCCTCCTCTGAGATATCCTTGGGTTGGTTTTGTGACTTCACCAAATGTTACTGCTACTCTCGAGGCAGCAAAGCCTATACATTTTCTCTCCTGGGTTCTGATAACTTCTCCCCATCATTGTCTCTTCAGTTCTAGAAGAGGTGACAGTCCTATTCTTGCTAACCCTGCTTGGGTTCCTGAATTATCCTTTAGTACCTGTGTACTTGCTAATACCTTTGTGATCAGTCCCTTTGCACATAAATTTTTTTTTTCTCTAGAACATTTTTTTATTTAAAAATAATTTTATCATCAAACACACACATACAGAAATTAAAACCATTCAAAGAAGAACAATGCAAGGAAATAAACCTACAGTAATATTCAAATACAGTAGAACTCAACCAAAACAAAACTGACCAGCACTTAAACATTTTTCCATATAACTTAAAAAAAATCTGAAGTACCAACAAGACACCAGAGGATGTGATTTGTTTCAGAAAGATCCCCAAAACCAACATAGAACAAATAGTGGTCTAGAAAAAAAACTTCAGTTAGAAGGACCCCCTGAGCACCCACCAGCTGCCCATGGAGCCACGCGGGTGCATGCAACAACAGAGACCCCCCACCCCCCCACCCCGGCCCCTCTGGCCTCTTGCCTGTGCAGCTACCTGGTTCCACACTACAGAGGCACAGTGGGGCATGAAGGCCATTGTCCTGAGCCGCAAAAGTGAACAAGAGAGAGGGCCACTCTCAGCCTCCCTGATGATAACTGAAGTCCACTGGAAAAGTGAAGAGAATCTCTGGAATAAAGGCTCACCAGACCACTGTACTTGCTAAATTGGAGGGATCATCACCTCCCATATGAACCTGGACTATCATCAGGGGAAAGACAGCTGGAACCTGCAATAGAACCTTGCAGAGTTCAACCCTGCAGGAGGACAGGGAGCTCAACTTAGGACTTGCAGCCAGAAATCTGTCTGAAACTCATGGGTCTGTGACTGGCTTACTGAGATTCATTTACTTATAACTGCACATTGCTGCCCACATTGTCTGTTGTGACAGAGAAGACATACCCTGAAGGAGGCCCTTCATTTTTATCTTTTATTTGTTATTTTCAAAATTACCACTAATATTTTTGTTCTTAATCTTAATGTTTTTCCTTCTTTTTCCACTCTTAAAATTTTTCTTTTTCTTTTTTCTTTCTTTTCTCTTTTCATTCTCTCTCTCTCTCCCTCCCTCCCTCCCTCCCTCTCTCTCTCTCTCTCTCTCTCTCTCTCTCTCTCTCTCTCTCTCTCTCCCTCACTCCCTTGCTGTCCCAAATTGTTCTTCATCTCCCTTTGTGTTCCTCTTCTGGCCCTAATTCGTATTTCTTCTTTATTTTTCTTTTCATCTCTTTCCTTCTCTCACCTGTGTCCTCTGGCTAACTGCTAACCTTCCCCTATCCTTCTACCTACCTATCCCTCCCTCCCCAACTCCTTCTAACTCCCTATCCTGAAGGGTAAAGTTGCTATATTGAAGAGTTTATTCATTATAAACATATGTTGGGTTGGTCCTTCATTTTGATTTAATTCACACAGTTAAAGGTGATAGATTAATAACTACCACAAAATGTCATTTTCTAAGATGTACTTGATGCTATTGTGTTGCTAATTGTATCACTTGGGCTAAGGTGTTGTGATTGATCTAATCAGTTGTCCTTCCTGGTATAATGAAAATGAAATAGCCTCAGAGCCATTAGAGACTCAAAACCTGAAGACCAGCTATATCTGGAAGACACCTCTGAGAAGCAATCATTCCATAAGGGTTCTAAATATATCAACAAAGATACTTCCAATAAGCAACTTCAAAGTATCAACCCAGGAACTAAACCAAGGATAGTAGCAAAAACAAAGATGAGAAGACATTTAAGCAAGGCACAAACTCAGACTTCCACCCTACCAAGGGTAAATCCTGGGGGAAACAAGGTGGAAAAGTCTGATAATCAACCACCTGGACACCCTGAACTCATAGCACAGGAAGTAACAAAACAGATGGATGAGGCTCTAGAAAAATTCAAAACAGAAATAACCTCCTAGATAACTACAGAGATGGTGAGCAGAGTGAAAGACATGATTAGAGGCTCCAGAACAAAAACAGATAAAAAAATAGATGAACTCAGAAATATGCTGGAAGCCATGAATGCACAGCATAAGAAAGAAATGGAATCCATGAAACAGATTCAAACAGATATTCAGGAGATTAAAAACTCCATTGAAAGCATACACAGCTGATTAAGGGAATCTGAAGATAGAATATCAGATATAGAAGATAGGATTGCGGTGAAGGACCACGAAAACAGAGATTTCTTAGAAATAGTAAAGGATGATGAGAAATCAATCCAGCAGCTGCTAGATGATGCAAAGAAGAATAACATAAGAGTGATAGGAGTCCATGAAAAAACAGGAGAAAGTAAAATTGACATAAAAAACTGTTCGCAGAAGTAATAGTGGAAAACTTCCCAGACAGAGGTAGAGAATTGGACATACAGATAAGTGAGGCATATAGAACTCCAACTAACCATGATTAAAATAAAAATCTACACCTAGATATATAATAGTCAAGATCCCAGAAACCCAACAGAAGAACAAAATACTACAGGCAATTAGAGAAAAGAAACAAATCATCTACAAAGGAAAGTCCATCAGAATCACAGTGAACTTCTCAACACAAACCCTCAAATCAAGGAGAGCCTGGAGTGAAGTATTTCAAGCCCTAAAAGAAAATAACTTCCAACCTAGACTGTTGTATCCTGCAAAATAATCTTTCAAAATTGATGGGGAAATTAGATACTTCCACGACAAAGAACACCTAAGAAATTTCATGAACACCAAACCAGCACTCCAAACAATTTTAAGCAATATCCTAGAAAAAGACAATGAAGGCCACAACTCCATGAGGCCCAACAGAGGGAAGCCACCAGGCAAGGTAAGAAACTAAAGGGAAAGGGGGAAAAATAAGAAATAAAAGAGCCAACAACAGTAAAACATCGTGACAAGGATGAGCCAATATCTATCAATTATAACTATCAATGTTAATGGCCTCAATTCACCAATAAGAAGAAATAGACTGACAGAATGGATTAAGAAGCAAAATGCAACAATATGCTGTACACAAGAAACACACCTAACTCAAAAAGAAACTCATAGACTGAAAGTAAAAGGATGGAAAACAGTTCTCTATGCCACAGGAACCCAGAAAAAAGCAGGGGTAGCAATCTTATTTGCAGACAAAGTAAATTTCTTTTTTTTTATTGGTACATTTTATTGGTACATTTTAGGTATACAATTCATTTACATTTATCATTGGGTGTTTGTACCTGTACATGATATATCTTGGTTCTTATTTTTTTCCCCATTACCTGTGCGCCCTTCACCCCCTTTGCCCTTACCTATTTACATAGATTTCATTTCCATTTTTTTTTCTTTTCTCATAGTTTTTCCTTTCCCCTTCCCCTCCCTTCACTCCTTCATCTTTGGACCTTTTTTCCTATTTCAAATTATCAATTATTCATTTTAATCATTTTAACCCATGTTTACAGCATCAGTTTCTCACACTAGTGAAACTATTTGGTATTTACACATGTGTGTCCTATTTATTTCACTTAAGAGTATGGCCTCGATATGCAACCATTTAGCTATAAATGACTTTAGTTTTTCCTTCTTTATGGCTGGGTAGTACTCCATTATATAAAAAAAACTACATTTTCTTTATTCAGTTTCCAGTTGATGGACACTTGGGCTGCTTCCAAGCTTTAGCTATTACAAACTGTGCCACTATGAACATGGGTGTACATATATCACTGTGGTATGATTCTTTTAATTCTTTTGGGAAGACACCCAGCAGGGGAATAGCTGGGTCATATGGGACCTCTAGTCATAGTTCTTTGAGGTATCGCCATACTGACTTCCACAGTAGTTGCACCAGTCTGCACTCCCACCAACAATGGAGAAGGGTTCCTTTCTCTCCACAGCCCTGCCAGCATTTGTTATTTGTTGATTTCTTGATAGCAGCCATTCTTTCTGGGGTGAGGTAGAAACTCAGGGTTGTCTTCATCTGCATCTCTTGAATGACCAGTGATGTCAAACATTTTTTCATATATTTATTTGCTGCTTTTACTTCTTTGTGTGAGAAATGTCTGTTCATTTCAGATGCCCATTTTTGAATTGGGTCTTTGAATTTGGGGGGGGTCTGATTTTTTTCAATTCTTTATATATTTTAGATAGTAGTCCTTTGCCTGAGGTACAGCTGCTAAAATTTTTTTCCCATATTGTAGGTTGTCTGTTAGCTCTGTTGGTGGTTTCTTTTGCAGTGCAGAAGCTTTTTAATAAGATGAGATCCCAGTTGCTGATTCTTTCTGCTAGTTCCCGTGCTGCTGAGGTTTTGTTCATGAAGTCTTTTCCTATCCAAATGTCTTCAAGAGTTCTACCTAACTTATCTTCCAGCAAGTTTAGTGTTTCTGTCTTAATATTTAGATCTTTAATCCACTTCAATCTTAGTTTAGTGCATGCTGATAGGTATGGGTCTAGTTTTAATCTTTAGCAGGTTGAGATCCAGTTTTTCCAACACCATTTATTAAATAGGCTATCTTTCCTCCAATGATGGTGGTTGGATCCTTTGTCAAAGATGAGGTGGCTGAAAATGTCTGGAGTTGTTTCTTCATCTTCTAATCTGTTCCACTGATCCTCAGGTCTGTTCCTTTGCCAGTACCATGCTGATTTTATCACAGTAGCTTTGTAGTATAAATTCAAGTTGGGGATTGTGATACCCCCAGCCATGTCTCTGTTGCCCAGAATTGCTTTTGCTATTCTAGGTCTCTTCTGGTTCCAAATGAATTTTTGGATTGGTTTCTCTAGCTCTGTGAAGTATATTGTTGGAATTTCAATTGGCATTGCATTGAATCTATATAGCAGTTTTGGAAGTATGGCCATTTTCACTATATTGTTTCTTCCTACCCAGGAGCAAGGGATGTCTTTCCATTTTCTTGTATCCTGTTTGATCTCTTTTTTCAGAGTGCTGTAGTTTTCAATGTAGAGGTCTTTTGCTTCCTTTGTTAGACTGATTCCTAGATATTTCATCTTTTGGATGCTATTGTAAAAGGAATTGTTTCCCTAATTTCTCTCTCAGTGAGTCTGTTATTTGTGTATAAGAAAGCTATTGTTTTCTGAGTGTTGACCTTGTATCCAGCTACTCTACTGAATCTGTCAATTAAGTCTAGAAGTGTTTTGGCAGAGTTTTTTGGGTCTTCCATGTAAAATATCTTACCATCAGCAAATAATGACAGTTTAACTTCTTCTTTTCCTATCTTTATTCCTTTTATTTCTTTCTCTTTTCTAATTGCTGTGGCTAATGTTTCCAGAACTATATTGAACAGGAATGGTGATAGTGGGCATCCTTGTCTTGTTCCTGATTTTAGCATGAAAGTTTTCAGTTTTTGACCATTTAGTATGATTTTGGCTGTTGGTTTTTCATAGATAGCCTTAATCAGGTTAAGATAAAGACCTTCTATTCCAATTTTCTGTAGGGTTTTTATCATGAATGGGTGCTGGATTTTCTCAAGTGCTTTTTCTGCATCTATTGAGATGATCATATGGTTTTTGTCCTTGACTCTGTTAATATAGTGTATTACATTTATTGATTTATGAATGTTGAACCATCCTTGCATCCCTGGGATAAATCCGACTTGGTCAGGGTGTATGAACTTCTTGATGACCCTCTGTATTCTGTTTGCCAGTACCTTGTTGAGGATTTTTGCATCTATGTTCATTAGGGAGATTGGCCTGTAGTTCTCTTTTGAGATTGGGTCTTTCCCTGGTTTTGGAATCAAAGTAACACTTGCTTCCAGGAATGAATTTGGAAGTATTGCTTCCCTTTCAATTTTCTTGATGAGTTTAAAGAGTAATGGCATTAATTCTTCTTTAAATGTCTTGTAAAATGCAGCAGTGAAGCCATCCAGACCTGGGCTGTTCTTTGTTGGTAAATTTTTTATTACATTTTCAATTTCACTCATTGTAATTGGGGTGTTTAGAATTTCTATATCTTCTTCATTTAACTTTGGCAATTAGTATGTATCTAGGAATCTGTCCATTTCTTCTGTGTTTTCCATTTTATTGGAGTAGAGGTTCTCGAAGTAGGTATTGATGATCCTCTGGATTTCTGTTGGCTCTGTTGTGACTTCACCTTTTTCATTTTTAGTTGCATGGATTTGTGCCGTTTCTTTCCTTTTTTTTTGATAAGGTTGGCTAAAGGTTTATCAATTTTACTTATTCTTTCAAAAAACCAACTCTTTGATTCATCGATTTTTTTGTATTGTTCTCTTAGTCTCCATTGCATTGATTTCTGCCCTAATCTTTATAATTTCCTCTCTTGTATGAGCTTTGGATTCATTATGCTCTTCTTTTTCTAGGAACTTGAGGTTCTGCATTAGGTTATTTAGCTGAGTTTTCTCTGTTTTCCTAATATGGGCATTCACTGCCATGAATTTCCCACATAGAACTGCTTTCATTGTGTCCCATAGATTCCTGTATGTTGTACTGGTATTACCATTTACTTGTAGAAACTGTTAAATTTCTTCTTTAATTACTTCTGTGACCCATTGGTTGTTCAAGAGGGTGTTATTCAGTTTCCATGTGTTTGCTGGGGTTTTGCAGTTTCTTATGTTATTGATCTCCAATTTTATTGCACTATGGTCTGATAATATACAAGGGGTAACTTCAATTCTTTTACATTTACTGAGACATGTCCTATGAGCTAGCATGTGGTCTATTTTGGAGAATGACCCATGTGCAGCTGAACAGAATGTGTATTCTGATTTTGTGGGGTGGAACACTCTGTAAACATGTATTAAGTCCATTTGTTCAACAGCTTGGTTCAGTTCTAGAATTTCCTTGTTAACTTTTTGTTGAGATGATTTGTCTATGTGTGATAGTGGGGTATTGAGGTCCCTCACTACAATTGTGTTAGTGTTTATTTGGTTTTTCATGTCCATTAATATTTGTTTTGTATAGTTGGGGGCATTCATATTTGGTGCATATATATTTAGGATTGTCATCTCTTCCTCTTGGATTATTCCCTTCACAAGGATGTAGTGACCATCTTTGTCTCTCTTAATTAGTTTTGGTTTGAAATCTACTTTGTCTGCAAATAAGATTGCTACCCCTGCTTTTTTCTGGGTTCCTGTGGCATAGAGAACTGTTTTCCATCCTTTTACTTTCAGTCTATGAGTTTCTTTTTGAGTTAGGTGTGTTTCTTGTATACAGCATATTGTTGCATTTTGCTTCTTAATCCATTCTGTCAGTCTATTTCTTCTTATTGGTGAATTGAGGCCATTAACATTGATAGTTATAATTGATAGATATTGGCTCATCCTTGTCATGATGTTTTACTGTTGTTGGCTCTTTTATTTCTTATTTTTCCCCCTTTCCCTTTAGTTTCTTACCTTGCCTGGTGGCTTCCCTCTGTTGGGCCTCATGGAGTTGTGGCCTTCATTGTCTTTTTCTAGGATATTGCTTAAAATTGTTTGGAGTGCTGGTTTGGTGTTCATGAAATTTCTTAGGTGTTCTTTGTCATGGAAGTATCTAATTTCCCCATCAATTTTGAAAGATTATTTTGCAGGATACAACAGTCTAGGTTGGAAGTTATTTTCTTTTAGGGCTTGAAATACTTCACTCCAGGCTCTCCTTGATTTGAGGGTTTGTGTTGAGAAGTTCACTGTGATTCTGATGGACTTTCCTTTGTAGCTGATTTGTTTCTTTTCTGTAACTGCTTATAGGATTTTGTTTTTCTGTTGGGTTTCTGGGATCTTGACTATTATATGTCTAGATGTAGATTTTTTTTGATCATGGTTAGTTGGAGTTCTATATGCCTCACTTATCTGTATGTCCAATTCTCTACCTCTGTCTGGGAAGTTTTCCACTATTACTTCTGTGAACAGTTTTTTTTATGTCAATTGTGCTTTCTCCTGTTTTTTCATGGACTCCTATCACTCTTATGTTATTCTTCTTTACATCATCTAGCAGCTGCTGGATTGATTTCTCGTGGTCCTTTACTATTTTTAAGAAATCTCTGTTTTCATGGTCCTTCACCGCAATCCTATCTTCTATATCTGATATTCTATCTTCAGATTCCCTTAATCAGCTGTGTATGCTTTCAATGGAGTTTTTAATCTCCTGAATATCTGTTTGAATCTGTTTCATGGTTTCCATTTCTTTCCTATTTTGGGTGATCATAGTTTCCATTTCTTTCTTATGCTGGGTATTCATGGCTTCCAGCATGTTTCTGAGCACAACTATTTTTTTATCTGTCTCTGTTCTACATCCTCTAATCATGTCTTTCACTCTGCTCACCATCTCCGTAGATATCTCGGAGATTATTTCTGCTTTGAATTTTTCTAGAGCCTCATTCATCTGTTTTGTTACTTCCTGTTGTATCAGTTCAGGGTATGTAGGTGGTTGGTTATGGGACTTTTCCATCTCATTTCCCCCAGGATTTACCCTTGGTAGGGTGGAAGTCTGAGTTTGTGCCTTGCTTAAACGTCTTCTCATTTTTTGTTTTTTGTACTGTCCTTGGTTCAACTCCTGGGTTGATAGTTTGAAATTGCTTATTGTAGTTATCTTTGTTGCTTGTAATTAGAACCCTTATGGAATGATTGCTTCTCAGAGGTGTCTTCCAGATATAGCTGGTCTTTAAGTTCAGAGTCTCTAATGGCTCTAAGGCTATCTCATTTTCCTTATATTAGGAAGGTTCATTGACTAGATCAATAACAACACCTTAGCCCAAGTGATACAATCAGCAAAACCATTGCATCAAGTACATCTTTGAAAATGACACTTTGTGGTAGTTATTAATCTATCACCTTTAGCTGTGTGAATTAAATCAAGATCAAGGAACAACCCAACATATAGTGAATAAACTCTTCAATATAACAACTTTACCCTTTGGGATGGGGAATTAGAAGGGGTTAGGGAGGGAGGGACAGATGGGAAGAAGGATAGGGCAAGGTTAGCAGTGTGGTCAGAGGACAAAGGTGAGAAGGAAAAAGAGAATAATAGCAAAATAAAGAAGAACTCGGAATGAGGACCAGAACAGGGACAAAAAGGGAAGATGAACAATGTGGGAGAGCAAGAGAGAGAGTGTAAGAGAGAGAGAAAGGAAAGAGAAAAGAAAGAAGAAAAGAAAAGAAAAAAATGACAGGAAAACAAATATTTGCAAAGAGTAGGAAAAAAATTAAAGATAGGAGGAGCAAAAGAAAAGAAAAGAGAAAAAACCCCAAACTAATAATACTAATTTTGGGAACAAAAAAAACCAATGAAGATGTAGGGCCTCTTTCAGGGTATGTCTCTACTGTCACAATAGACAATGTGGGTAGCAGTGTGCAGATATAAGTCAGTGAGTCTCAGCAAGCTAGTCGCAGACCCGTGAGATTCAGGTAGATTTCTGGCTGCAAGTCCCAAGTTGAGCTCCCTGTCCTCCTGTAATGTTGAACTCTGCAGAGTTGTATTACAGTTTCCAGTTGCCCTTCCCCTGAAGTTAGACCCGGTCCTGATGGGAGGTGAAGATGACTCCAACTTACCCAGGACCTTGGTCTGGTGGTCCAGTGTCTTCTGCGTGTTTGTAGTGTGGAACCAGGTGGCTGTACAGAGAAGAGGCCAGAGGAGCGGGGGAGCGGGGCTGTCCATTGGATTGCTGCTGGGGCGCGGGCTGATTCGGCGTGTTCCGCGTAACTCGTGACCTCGGTAGGGCTTCTGCAGACCTGCCTGTCTGCAGTGGGCTCCAAAGTAAATTTCAAACCAAAACTAATTAAGAGAGACAAAGATGGTCACTATATCCCTGTGAAGGGAACAGTCCAAGAGGAAGAGATGACAATCATATATATGTATGCACCAAATACGAATGCCCCCAACTATACAAAACAAATATTAATGGACTTGAAAAACCAAATAAGCACTAACACAATTGTAGTGTGGGACCTCAATACCCCACTATCACACATAGACAGATCATCTAGACAAAAAATTAATGATGAAATTCTAGAACTGAACCAAGCTATTGAACAAATGGACTTAATACATGTTTACAGAGTGTTCCACCCCACAAAATCAGAATACACATTCTGTTCAGCTGCACATGGGTCATTCTCCAAAATAGACCACATGCTAGCTCATAGGACATGTCTCAGTAAATGTAAAAGAATTGAAGTTACCCCTTGTATATTATCAGACCATAGTGCAATAAAATTGGAGATCAATAACATAAGAAACTGCAAAACCCCAGCAAACACATGGAAACTGAATAACACCCTCTTGAACAACCAATGGGTCACAGAAGTAATTAAAGAAGAAATTTAACAGTTTCTACAAGTAAATGGTAATACCAGTACAACATACAGGAATCTATGGGACACAATGAAAGCAGTTCTATGTGAGAAATTCATAGCAGTGAATGCCCATTTTAGGAAAACAGAGAGAACTCAAATAAATAACCTAATGCATAACCTCAAGCTCCTAGAAAAAGAAGAGCATAACAAACCCAAAGCTCATACAAGAGAGGAAATTATAAAGATCAGAGCAGAAATCAATGCAATGGAGACTAAGAGAATGATACAAAAAATTGATGAATCAAAGAGTTGGTTTTTTGAAAGAATAAGTAAAATTGATAAACCTTTAGCCAACCTTATCAAAAAAAAGGAAAGAAACGGCACAAATCCATGCAACTAAAAATGAAAAAGGTGAAGTCACAACAGAGCCAACAGAAATCCAGAGGATCATCAATACCTACTTCGAGAACCTCTACTCCAATAAAATGGAAAACACAGAAGAAATGGACAGATTCCTAGATACATACTAATTGCCAAAGTTAAATGAAGAAGATATAGAAATTCTAAACACCCCAATTACAATGAGTGAAATTGAAAATGTAATAAAAAATTTACCAACAAAGAACAGCCCAGGTCTGGATGGCTTCACTGCTGAATTCTACAAGACATTTAAAGAAGAACTATTGCCATTAGTCTTTAAACTTGTCAAGGAAATTGAAAGGAAACAAGGCTTCCAAATTCATTCCTGAAAGCAAGTGTTACTTTGGTTCCAAAACCAGGGAAAGACCCAACTCAAAAAGAGAACTACAGGCCAATCTCCCTAATGAACATAGATGCAAAAATCCTCAACAAGATACTGGCAAACAGAGTACAGAGGGTCATCAAGAAGATCATATACCCTGACCAAGTCGGATTTATCCCAGGGATGCAAGGATGGTTCAACATTCATAAATCAATAAATGTAATACACTATATTAACAGAGTCAAGGACAAAAACCATATGATCATCTCAATAGATGCAGAAAAAGCATTTGAGAAAATCCAGCACCCATTCATGATAAAAACCCTACAGAAAATTGGAATAGAAGGTCTTTATCTTAACCTGATTAAGGCTATCTATGAAAAACCAACAGCCAAAATCATACTAAATGGTCAAAAACTGAAAACTTTCATGCTAAAAATCAGGAACAAGACAAGGATGCCCGCTATCACCACTCCTGTTCAGTATTGTTCTGGAAACATTAGCTATAACAATTAGACAAGAGAAAGAAATAAAAGGCATAAAGATAGGAGAGGAAGAAGTGAAACTGTCATTATTTGCTGATGATATGATACTTTACATAGAAGACCCAAAAAACTTGGTCAAAAGACTTCTAGACCTAATTGACAGATTTAGTTACATAGCTGGATATGAGGTCAACACTCAAAAAGCAGTAGCCTTCTTATACACAAATAACAGACTCACTGAGAGAGAAGTTAGGGAAACAATTCCTTTTACAATAGCATCTAAAAAAATGAAATATCTAGAAATCAACCTAACAAAGGAAGCAAAAGACCTCTACACTGAAAACTGTAGCACTCTGAAAGAGGAGATTGAGGAGGATATAAGAAAATGGAAAGACATCCCTTGCTCCTGGGTAGGAAGAACCAATATAGTGAAAATGGCCATACTTCTAAAACTACTATATAGATTTAATTCAATGCCAATTGAAATTCCTACAACGTACTTCACAGAACTAGAGAAACCAATCCAAAAATTCATTTGGAACCAGAAGAGACCTAGAATAGCAAAAGCAATTCTGGGCAACAGAGACATGGCTGGGGGTATCACAATCCCCAACTTGAAACTATACTACAAAGCTACTGTGATAAAATCAGCATGATACTGGCAAATAAACAGACCTGAGGATCAATGGAATACATTAGAAGATGCAGAAACAACTCCAGACATATTTAGCCACCTCATCTTTGACAAAGGATCCAACCACCCTCATTGGAGGAAAGATAGCCTATTTAATAAATGGCATTGGAAAAACTGGATTTCAACCTGCCAAAGATTAAAACTAGACCCATACCTATCACCATCCACTAAACTCAGACAAATGTGGATTAAAGATCTAAATATTAAGACAGAAACATTACACTTACTGGGAGATAAGTTAGGTAGAACTCTTGAAGACATTTGGATAGGAAAAGACTTTATGAACAAAACCTCAGTAGCATGGGAACTAGCACAAAGAATCAACAGCTGGGACTTGATCTTATTGAAAAGCTTCTGCACTGCAAGAGAAACCACCAACAGAGCTGAGAGACAACTTACAATGTGGGAAAAAGTTTTTAGCAGCTGTTCCTCAGACAAAGGTCTACTATCTAGACTATATAAAGAATTGAAAAAATCAGACCCCTCAAATTCAAAGACCCAATTCAGAAATGGGCATCTGAAATGAACAGACATTTCTCACACAAAGAAGTAAAAGCAGCAAATAAATATATGAAAAAATGTTCGACATCACTGGTCATTCAAGAGATGCAGATGAAAACAACCCTGAGATTCCACCTCACCCCAGAAAGAATGGTTGCTATCAAGAGATCAACCAATAACAAATGCTTGTGGGGGTGTGGAGAGAAAGGAACCCTTCTCCATTGTTGATGGGAGTGCAGTCTGGTGCAACCAGTGTGGAAATCAGTATGGAGATACCTCAAAGAACTAGGGCTAGAGGTTCCATATGACCCAGCTATTCCCCTGCTGGGGATCTTCCCCAAAGAATTAAAAGAATCATCCCACAGTGATATATGTGCCCCCGTGTTTATAGCAGCACAGTTTGTAATGGCTAAAGCTTGGAAACAGCCCAAGTGCCCATCTACTGGAAAGTGGATAAAGAAAATGTGGTTTTCAAAAATAAAATGGAATACTATTCAGCCATGAAGAATGAGAAACTAGAGACATTTATAGCTAAATGGTTGCATATCGAGGCCATACTCTTAAGTGCAATAAATAGGACACACATGTGTAAATACTGAATAGTTTCTCTAGTGTGAGAAACTGAAAGTGTAAATAAGGATGAAAGTGATTAAAATGAATAATTGATAATATGAAATAGGAAAAGGTCCAGAGGTGTAGGGGTGGTGGGAGGGGAAGGGGAAAGCAAAGAAGGGAAAGGAAAAATTATGAGAAAAGAAAAAAAAATGGAAATGAAATCTATGGAAATAGGGAAGGGTGGAGGGGGTGAAGGCTGCACAGGTAATGGGGAAAGAAATAAGAACTAAGATACATCACCTACAGGTACAAGCACCCAGTGATAAATGTAAATGTATTATATACCTAAATGTACCAATAAAAGAATATTAAAAAAAACTCCAGTTAGCTAGCATACTCTGCACATAAAATTTTTAGAAAGTCCTAATTTGAATATGTTGTCATCTATTGAGACTCTAACTAATGTGCTGGTACATTAGAAAGTTTAAAAAATATATCTATTAATCGGCATTTTTGCTAAGTATTCTTTAATTTTAATAGAAATTCTGGGATTTCTTGTGTAAACAATCATAGCATCTTATAAACGGTGACCTTTTGTGTTCCTTACTTTAAAACACTCTTAATTTCTGCTGTTTTTATTTCTTATTTTCTTGGCTTAAGCCTCCATTATGATGTTGAACAAATTTAATTATGATTGTCTCATTCCTGGTTTTAAGTTGAATGCAATAGGTTGTTCACTATTAAGCATTACATGTGTTGTACATCTGTTGCAACTCAAGGAATTATTCTTCTCTTTATTATTTTTAAAAATTATGAACAGATGTTGACTTGTACTGAATGCTTTACTGTTTAACTATAAAGCTCTTTTCTTTTTCTCTTTCTTTTCTCCCTTGGGTCCTGCTAGTGCATGTCAAGGATAAGGTCATGGAGACCTTCATTTCTTGCCCCAGCATAGAAGGGCAAGAATGGAACCCTTTAGTACTCTCAGGTGAAGCTTGGGCCTTTTGGAATCTTCTGTGTGGAGACATTACAACATGTCTACAGTGGCATAATTTTGATATACTATTTTGTTTACAAAATATCTGCTTTATTGCTTACTTAGGAACTTTTTTTCCCATTAGGAGTCAGAGAAGGAAGGTGTAAAGAAAGTGTGGTGAGAAACCCATTCCATTTGTAATTTGCAGTGATCCCATGAAGCTGGGGTTAGTGTGCCTAATTTACAAGTGAGGAAACTGAGGCTCAGAGGTGGAAGGCATAATGGATAATGGCAGAGAGATATCCTGGCTCTCTAGCTTGAAATTTTATGCTTAAAAACACTGCTTGCTTTCTTATTGCAGAGAAGCGAGACTTGGGTCCTACCACTAGTGTACTTCCTCTACCTAACCCTTGGAGCCTCAGCTGTAAGCATCTCCTTCTATCGTCCCTCCCTCTCATTCAGTTCCCCAGCAGTTCTACCACTGGGAAGCATTGTGGTCCTGTGACTCTGCTCTCAGACTTTCTGGGCATACTGAGAGGGGTGTATCCTGCCGCTGCTGTGAGTACTGGGCATGTGCATGTGTGGAGGGCTAAGGTGGCCCTGGGTTCCTCTCTGAGAAAGGGAAAGGAAGTGAGTGGGGCTCCAATTCTCCTTCTCTGTGGACCAAGGTGGTGCCAAGATGGATAGGCATTTGCTGCTGTCTGGTCCTCTCCTGATCCTTCCTCTGACTGCTGGCTGGAGTGCTTCCAACTGCCTGGTGACAGAAGGCTTCCGGCTGCCCCTGGTCTCCCCCTTCTTCCTGGTCTGCCCCTTGGACTCCAGGCTGGCCCTCCTTGCTCATTGCAGCTCTGTGACCAACCTAACAAAGGCCTTGCAAGCTGTGCCTCAGAGTGTGGAGGGGCTCTGCCTCATTGGTTCTATTTCTGTTCTGCCCCAGAATGCCTTCTCCACCTTGCTTGGGCTCAAGGTCCTGGGACTGAACCTGAAACTCACCCAACTTCTGCCAGGAGCTCTCCAGGGGTTGGGGCAGCTTCAGAGGCTCTCTTTCATATCTTTTCCTCCCAGAAAGGACTATTACCTATATCTACCCTCTGATGCCTTTAATGACCTGAGATCCCTCCAGCAACTCCAATTCTTGGGCCCCTGCCTGGACAGGAACTCGAGTGTTCGATTGCCTCCCAGTCTACAACAGCTGGCTGTCAAGCACAGTTGCCTTCAGGATATGGGAGAGCTGGCTGACATCTTCCCAGATTTGGTACATCATCCCCACTCTGGGAATGCCTGGACCCTGAACATGTTGGATCTGTCAATGAACAAGAAGCTGAAGATGGCCAGACCTGGGGCCCTCTGGGGCCTCAAGGTAGGGTCACTGTACCTGAGCCACACAAAGATGGAGGCAGCTGAAGTGGTGGGACTGGGGCTGCAGAAGCTCAGTGCTCTGTTCATGGCATTCACTGCCATGGCTAAGCTCCCTGCTGAGACAGTTGCCCACTTTGAGCTCCAAGAGCTGAACTTGGAAATGAATAAGGTAAGGGACATAGCTCTGGAAGCCCTGGCTTCCTGCCACAGCCTGAAGAGCTTGAATCTTCAGTCTAATGGCCTTACTAAGCTGCCACTGGGTTTCCTGGTAGCCATGCCCAGGCTTCAGAGACTGAACTTGAACAATAACCAACTACAGAGTGCCACACTGTGCACGAGTGAGACAGAGGCTGTGTCTGGACTGTGGACCCTTAATCTGTCCAGGAATCAGCTGCATACCCTGCTCCCAGCCACCTTCTCCTGTCTGCCCAACCTGCAGGAGCTATTTCTTCAGGGAAACCAGCTGATTTTCTTGGATAGACAGGTATTCCAGGGCCTAGGGAGGCTAGAAATCTTGGACTTGAGTAAGAATCCACTGGTAGAGCTGAGTGAGGGCTGGTTGGCTTCTCTGCCTGCACTGACCACCCTCAATCTGCTGGAAACCCACATTTTGCTAAACCCAACCTGGGGCTTCTGGGGTCCAAAGAGTCCGAACAACCTGAGGCTACAGCTTCCCTCTGGCCCTGCTGGGATGGTATTGTCCCTGCCCACGATGCTGACCAGCTTGGAGCTTCATGCTGGCTCAGGCACGAAGCATTGGAAGTTGCTGCCTAATGTATTTCCGGTCTTGCAGACCCCGACTTTAAAAGGCTGGGGACTGCAGCTGGAGACCCAGAACATCTTCAAGATTTTCCCTGCCCTTCATCAACTCTTCCTGATTGGCAGTAGTTTGGAGGCTTTCTGCTTCCAGAACACCTCCACGTTCTCGCTCTGGTTGCTCCCTAGGCTCCAGTCCCTGAGGGTACAGGGGGATAGGCACAGCCCCAGGCCCTGCTATATCACAGGGCTGCCCAGCCTTCAGGAGCTGAAGCTGGAGGCACTGAAGTCCAAATCCCAGCCCCATCTGGTGAGGTTGGAGGAGCTGGTGGGTGAGCTGCCCAGGCTTCAGGTGCTGCAGCTGGTCAATACAGGATTGGAGACATTGTCAGCTGCTGCTTTCCAGGGCCTCAGCAGTCTCCAGGTCTTAGTGCTAAACATGGAGAATGGCCTTGTCCTGGATGACAGTCTGTGGGAACACAGTCCTCAGATGCCCCAGTACATGTACATTCTGTCTTCATCCTTGGCCTGCCAGTGTGCCAATGCCTGGGTGGGATTCTGGCTGAAGCAGTCCCCCAGAACATACATGTATATTTCAAGAAATCAGCTGTGCCACTCGGAAGTGGGGAACCAATCCAAGAATCCCATTTTCCCCTTTCTCTGGAGCCACTGTCCTGAGACTTTGGAGCTGGAATTCTTTTTGGGCAGCTCTATCTTGCTGTTTCTGCTGATCTCCTTGGCCCTCCTCCAGGAAGCCAGTAACTCCTGGGTCCTCTATCTCCAGGCCTTGTTCAGGGCTTGGTTCCAAGGTCTGAGGGGTCGAAGGGATGAGGGCAAGAGGTTCCTCTATGATGTGTTTGTGTCCCATTGCAGGCAAGACCAAGACTGAGTAGTGCAGGAACTGCTGCCCATTCTGGAGGGCTGCCCTCCCGCTGGCCAGGGACTGCACCTCTGCCTCCCTGAGCGAGATTTTGAGCCAGGCAAGGATGTGGTCAATAATGTGGCAGACAGCATAACAGGCAGCCGGGTAACACTCTGTGTACTGAGTCATCAGGCCCTGCACACACCTCGCTGCCGCCTGGAGCTCCGCCTGGCCACCTCTCTCCTGCTGGCTGCCCCCCACCCCCCAGTGGTGCTGGTGGTCTTCCTGGAGCGCATCTCCCGCCACCAGCTCCCCCACTACCATAGATTGGCCTGGCTGCTCCGCTGAGGAGACTACTGCTTGTGGTCCAAGGAAGATGAGAAGAAGAATGGCTTCCGGGCTTGGCTGAGGAGCAGGCTGGGGAAGCTTGGGTTAGGTAGGGTAGGGGCGCGTGTATTGGAAGGTGGGGGTAGGAAAAGCAGCCACACTGGCAGGGAGAGAATGTGTGTGAGCTAGTTGTGAGGTTGGACTCAGTTTCCAGGAAGAGGGGGTGCTGTGGGTGCAAGGAGGACCAAATGTTGGGAACACAGACTTTGGGAGTCTCTAGTAGCTGTGCGAGAAAATTGGGAGGTGGCAATTGGCCATGTGTTACGCTATGTGATCTCAAAGTCTTTAGTACGTTATTATCTTCAGTGTATTATTAAATCTACGAAATATTTGGCTTGATGAAATTTTTTTTTTTTTAAATGGCAACTCACATGAGGCAGGAGGTAAAGGAACTACTGAAGCACAGAAATTGTAGCCCGAAGTAAATAAGGCAGGAGGGATTCATGAGGCATGTTGGGGAAGGAAGGAAGGTGGGCTCTGGGGACTCCTAAACTGTGGAACTTGGGACTAGGCCAAATTCAACCACATCTTTAAGAGACAAAGGATCCCTTCTGTGATCTGGGATTAGAGAAGGGTTGATGGGAGAGGGCCAAAAAGCTGGTCAGAAGACAGCGGACTGATCACCCCCAGTGGAAACATTAAGCTGTGTTCACATCGATCATGCTTTTGAGTATGACAGCAATAGTGTCACTCTGAACACTTTTCTAAAGACTACCCTTCCCCTGGGAACCTCCTAAGCATCCCTAAAGATTCAGCTCAGCCATCATTTTCTCTGGAAACCTTCCCTGCCCTCCAGCCCTAGATAAGCTGTTGCTCTTGGGCTCTCTCAACTTTCTGCACCTCTCTGTTGCATAGCACTGACCACAGACCTGGGAGCCCCTAGTGCAGTGGTCTCCAAAGTGGGGTTCACAGGGTGATTCACTGGGGCTTGGAAAGAAAATGTTACAACTTTCATTTTTCTTTATTTTTTAAAATCTCACCTTATTCTAAAACTAGACTATCTGCTTTGTAGCCACGTGGCTTTGGCATGATACTTAATCTATTTGTCCCATGGTTTCTTGTTCTGTAATATGGGAAAGCATTACATCTTCCTGAAAGGATTTTGTGAGAATTAAATCAGCTAATATGTCTAAAGCACAAACAGCAGGACCTAATAATGCATACAAATGTTCAATAAAGTATATTATATGTGTACCATAAAATAAATACACAGATGTCAGAAGTGTATGCTTCAAAACTCATAGGAGTGCGTGATTGGGAAAATTTAGATATCAGGCCCCGGGACCAGGGACCAGGTTTATTTCATTCATCTCTGCATCTTTGGAGTACAGTGCAGGCTGAGATGAGAGGGGGTTCTGATAAGTAACTGGACAGAATGTTTACAAACCGAAATCTGATGGATGCTGCACCAGCAAGAACCTAGGTCTGCTTCAGGCTCTGTTGCTTATTTCTGCATGACAGTGGACAGGGCACTTTCTTAGTTTTCCTCTTCCTTAAAATGCCAGGCTTTAATAACATAAAGGCCAAGGGAAACCGCAGACCAGTTCCAGGCAGGATATAGGGTGAGGGGCGCCCTCTTGTGTCCTAATAGTGTTTTTCTTTTTCCCTACTCAGTCGACCTCTATCCCTCCTCTGCAGGCAGCTGGAAGCAGAAGTCCTTACCTGACCCTGCAAAGCTGCCTTCCCAACTTTAGATCCTGACACTCTCTCAAATGTCTCCAACTCACCTAGTACCCCATACAGCTGCACTGTCTCTCCCTTCCCAAGCCCTGTCCTCTCTCTGCCTGTGGTCTCTTACTCATGAAGTGTCAGAAGGAGAGGAATCCTTGGAGGTACATCCAAAGGGTTTTAACCCTGCCACTTACTCCCTCCATAATCTTAAGGAAGTCACTTCATCTCTCTGAGCCACCATTCCCTCTTTGTAAATTGGGGGTGACAACACTAACCTCATAGGGCTGTTGTGAGGCTGCAATAACAAGGAGCACTAATAGGTTATTATGTTTACTGAGTAAAATCACATGGCTGTTACTATAAATAAGCTGGAACATGGTTCACAGAAGAAAATGAATTTGAACTGGGTTATTAAAACTAAGATACAGATTTCTCCCAATTTTAACACTAGCCGACATGTAGTGAGCCCCTACCATATGCTAGGCACTGTCAGTTTGCTCACAGTCTCATAGCCATTAATAAAAATAATTGTAGCCAATGGTTATACATATGCTGAGCTCTTTACATACTTCCTCCCAGTTATTCCTCTCACCAAGCTTACCAGGAAGATACTATTATTATCATTCCCATTTTCCAGATGAGGAAACTGAGGCACAAAGGGGTTAAATGATTTGCTCAAGTTTTCACAATCAGTGCATGGGCAAAGCATGCATCCTAATTGAAGTAAGTCTCAGACACAAGCAGCTGGACTTGAGACTATGCTTTAACTATATCATCTAATTTGATCTTTACAATTCCCTGCAAAATAGGTTCTGTTATACTACTTGTATTTTACAGGTGAGAAAATTGGAGACAAAAGCAATGCAATTATTTGTTTAAGGCCACACAGCCAGGAAGTGGGTGAGTTAGAGTTTGGATCCACGTGACTACATTCTCAACCCCATATTAGATTGCTCATATCTCAAAGTATTCACAATGGTACAAAGCAAGATTTTTCTGTAATAATGATTAACATTCTTCTAACACCTACGAAGTGCCAAGCTTTATATAAACTGATTTACATAATAATGGCTAACATTCATTGCATATTATTAGGATCTGGGCCCTGAATTAATTGTTCTAGCATTATTATCTCATTTCAACCTCACGAAAAGCCGGTGACATGGATGCTGTTATTGCCCTTATTTTTCAGGTGAGGAAGGAGAGGTTCAAAATTCATTCAAATCCATGCAATTCAACTGTGGGCTTAAGACTGAAGCTGCCAACTGTCTTCCTGTCTCCTGCCCTCCAGCCTAGTCACCTCTAGTCACCCTGTTTCCTTTATCTTACTGTTTCTGCTCTAATCTCTCCAGGTCTACAGAGTTCTCTGCCCTCCGCAATAGGCCCCGCCCCTTCTACTCTGGTGCCCGCCCACTGGGCCGTGCCGTTATCACGGAGCCAACGGAAGGGGTCCGGGTCGCAACAGGCCCCGCCCTAGGCATCAAACCAATTCCGATTCGTCTCGGTTCCAGAGTTGTGAGAAGATGACACATCTATTGGTTGATGACATTTTACAGGTTGCAAACGGAGGGAGCCACCCACCCGCGCTCGCGCGGTTCCTTCTGGGAGTTGTAGTCCCAGGCGCCCCGTTCCTGGGGTGACGCCGTCTGGACTCCGCATCCCAGCATTCCCTGCGCGCGCCCTGGAGCACTTCCGCCCTGTTGTGAAGTGGGTGTCTTGGTGGGTGAGTCCGGGTGGTGGGGCGGGGGCAGCCGAGACGCAGGCTCTGGGCTGGAGGCTTAGGAGGTGGTGGTGTCACAGGGGGCCGGGGAAGGTGAGAGGTGCAAAGAAGCATCTATGTGGGGGTGGAGGGTGAAGGGCGGGCGGAGGATGCAGCGTCCGGAGATGGCAAGGGTCATAGAGGGGTCGGAGATGAGGAGAGAGAGGGGGAAGAAGGCCCCGGGACTGAGGCAGGTCTTAGAGAAGGTCTGTAGGTGAGCGGAGAGAGAGAGGTTTAGGAGGCAGGAGAGTCACCTTAGAGTCTGGAGAGCACAGAGGGAATGACAGTGTGTTCTGGGGCCCTGGAAAGAAGTGAAAATGTGAAGGCCTAAACTGGAAGCCAGATCTTAAAAATAGTATTTCATTGCTTACCTACCCGCCTAGAACAAACATGCCTAATTTGATGGTCTCTTTAATGGTTGTTAGTTACTTCTAGACCCCAATGGGTGGCACCGGCTATTGTGTTCTGGCCCAAACATGCACTTCTTTCATTATGTCTGATGGAAATGAATGACACTGTCATCCGCTCAACCTACTTACCTACCTACTTTATCCGCTGATTCCTCTTCCATTCTTCCACATCGACGGATCCTCATATCTTTGTTTAATATGTCTTGACTCTGCCCCTTTCATGTCAGGGGTTTTGTCGAAGTCTCCTTTTTTACTTTCACAACATGGACAAACGCACCGCAGCCAGTGTGATCTTAATATTTAACCTACAAATCTGATTGTGCTTTCTCCCTCTTAAAAACCTATTATCACATGTTGAGTCAAATCCAAACATCTTAGCTTCTATCTAGACCCCTCATAAACTTCCTTTGCAGCCTAATCTTCATCCATCCCATGCTCCAGTTTCCCCCGATTTTCTGGGTAGGCCATTTGGTTTACCACCATTATTATACTGTTTTATCTGCTTAGAATACCTTTTTCCCACATCTCTACTGAGACCCACTCTTCCTTCAAGCACCAGCTCAACTGTTACATTGTTCAATTCCCTTAAGCAGATTAAGCCATTTCTAACCCTCAGCTCCCATAACTTCTCTTACTGTATTTACCACATTCTATCTTAATTATCTGTGACTTAAAAAAATCTCTTCCACTAGGCTGAGGATCACTGTACAGGTATAGTGTGTGAATCATCTTCATTTCCTCACTGCCCAGCCCAAAACTACACATTTGATATAAGTCAAGTAAGTCAGTAAATACTTGGTGAATGTGTGACTAGAGACCATTAGAGTAAGCTTTACTATACTAAGATTGAAGAACAGTGGATTTCCAGAGGCATGAGCTTCCAGAGTTGTTTGCTAATTCACAGCCAATAGGAATTTAAACCAAGGATGGCAAATAACATGGAATATATACTTCCACTTCCCTTTCCTATGTGCCTGGCAGTCATGGTTTATTGTTACAGTACATATTCATTTAGAACTTAGATTCCTCGGCATAGTGCTGTAGATAGCCGCTTCTAGTTGACTGAAGTTCCTGCTTTAAGCAACTTATGTGCTCTCTGTAGTTTAAATCCTTCTATGTGAGATTGGCCTGCTTTAAGCCATAGCTTGGACCATAGCCAAGTGGGTCTGAGAGCCATTGGGAACTGAACTGTTTCTTTTTATTTGGAGGTCACAGACTAGTCTTGGCCTTTCTGCTGGGTGTGGGGAGAATCTTCTCTTTCCATCGTACACACTGGGTTGGCTCCTCTTGTCCATATCCATACTCACAGCCTTAGGAGCCAAGATGCTTTTCAGCTTCTCTGTGATTTTAAAGGGATCTGGATTTTGGTGGTTGTCAGCACCTGTCCTTCATCTTTTGGGGGTGGGATCTGTATCATTTCTAGGTCTTCCTGGATTTTGGAAGAGACATTGGAGATCATTTAACCTGAAAGGTCCCATAGTGGCAGCCCGTGGGGGAATGACTTTAGCCATCATACTTTAATCTCATAATGTTCAAAGTAAATTTGAGTCGGTTGCCAACATTTAAAAATCCACAGTTCTAGTGTTTGAAAAAATTGGAAGGTTAGTGTATATTCTGGGTGTATATTCCGCCTGGGACCTGTAGCTCTTCACAATTCCCACCCACTACACTTCATGCATATACTCATTTGCGTTTCTAGACCCCTGTAGGCATATAAACTCAACCACTGATTCTAGTTTCCCTTTCCTCTTGTTCTATACCACATCATACTAACTAGGAAGTCTAGCATGACTACTGAGTAGGGTCAGGCTGTAGGCTGTAGTCTAAAGAGACAGTTGCAAGGCTACCCGAGCTGTCCAAAAATCACACAACTGATAAGTGGCAAGAGTGGAACTAGAACCCCAATATTCTCACTCCTGCCTTAATGTATTCTTTTTTTTTTTTTTTGCAGTACTGGGGATTGAACTTAGGACCTTGCACTTGCCAGGCAGGCGTGGTGCCACTGAGCTACATCCCCAGCCCCCTTAATGTCCTTTCCACTCATGTGCCATGTTCTCAGAAGTTTGGATGACTAGAAGATCTGGAGGAGGCTCTGTGATGTAGTTAAACAAAGTGGAGAAAACTGGTCTTGACCAAGATTCTAACTACCATTTGCTAGTTGTATAATCTTAAGTGAATCTTCATAGAATCTCAGTTTCTCTATATGTAACTGAGCATATGTCTACATTATTAATTACATAACTAAAGTAAGCACAGAAGATGAAAATCACATTTAGCCAAAAATTGCAGCTTGCAGCTCTTTTGGCAAGGAGCCATTTCAGAAGTCAACACACTTACCTTTCAGTAAGCTAATCAGCACAGTCATGTTTTCTTGTGTGAACATTAGATGAAAGAGTTGGGTTGTTAGGGACTGTACTGTATGAAAGACAGTTCACTCACACTCAGTGGAAAGAGACACTTAAGGGAACTAAAACCAGACTGGGGAATAGCACAGTCATGGGTATCAGCACCACATATTCACTCTTGAACAGACACATGGTGAATAGAACAGGCTGTGATATTTAAATTTTGCTCTTTTGCCTTTCTGGTTTTTTTATTTAGTGAAAGTTACAGGTCAGTGAAATGCAATGCCACACTAATGATACTCTACTTGCCTCGAGGATTTGGTGAGAATTTCAGTGTAGAACACTTAACACTGTGCCTACTCTTGGAGGTTGCTGATCCTGGTGAGGCCTGGGTGTTCCTGGTAGCTTCAGGACCGAGGAATGCCATTTTCTCATCCATTTTCTCTTGGCCACCTCAGTGCAAGTCACCATTATGGTGGCTGACTGTGTTGACCTCTCTCTATTCACAATAGGCTGCTATCCATGTTGTTTAAGAAAGGAGTGGAAAAGATGGACATAGGTTCCCTGGGCTTTTTGATTTCTATTTGAAACTAACCTTTGGACTTTTTGGGTCTTCCCAAAGGAAGACACTTTTTGTCTGAAACTCCAGGCTTTGGACCTGGTGGGAATGCTATTACTGTGTCCTCTTTATGCAGGAAAACAGGTGTTTTTCATTTGTTTACTCATTGTCTCTTAAGACTGTAGCTTTCATGAAGACAGGGATTGTCTGTCCTAGCTACTGTTGAGTCTGTAGCTCCCGGTACAGTGGAGTACATACTGGGTTCTGTGTGGATGACTAGTAAACTAGATCAGACCAAATGTATCTGGTCTAGTCCATCAGTAAAGTAGTAGTTTAAAGGAAAATTATGAAAGATTAATTCTTTTTTTTATGTGTGTGCTGGGGATCGAACTCAGGACCTTGCGCTTGGGAGGCATGGTGCCACTGAGCAAAATCCCCAGAGAAAGATGAATTCTTTTGTTTAATACACATTGTGGATTTTCCATAGCCCATTAGGCCCTTGATAGTCTGGATTCACCACTTTAATAAAAGGCAAAAAACTTTAATGGCCCTGCTATCAGATATTGAGTTGAGGACTGGATACAGAACAGAGTAAGATAAGTACTGACCCTTGTAATCTAGTCTAACAAGGCTGTCAGATGTAAGAATAAGTAACTATAATAGTGTAGGATAACATATATCTTAGAGGTATGTAGCAGCCATTTTATGAAGGAAGAGAGAATTAGGGAAGCAATTTTTGGAGAGCAAGGAAGGGGACAGGGCATGACATGTGTGTGTCAAGACACTTATCAGAGGAAGTGACCTTTGGGCTGGTAGCTGAAGGATGATCAGGAAGTTGCCTGGTAGCCATGAGTTGTGCTCCCAGGCTCTTCCTAAGTATGTGAAGGTCTTTAGGACAGCCAGATGGCCTAAAATGCAAATGCTACCCTCCCTCCACTCACAGTTCAGCTGTGTTATTGCCACTTGGAAGCAACTAGTAGCCTCATTTGAGTGGGCATGTTTTATGTCATGTTAATTTGTCACAAAGAGCTTATTTTCTCAGGTAATCCATCATGGGCACCATCAGGGAGGCTGTAATCTCCTTGGGGATACATGTAGATGCATCCCTCTAATACAACATAGAAAATGGTACATGTCATGGAGAGATGGACATAAAGAGAAGAAAAGAATTCCTTCTGGCATGAGCAGGAAGGTCATTTATTCTTTTAAAAAATCTACTGTGCATAGAAAAGGATTAGTTATAATTCTTGCTTCATGACACAGCATCTTCAGTTGATCATTCATGCCTTTACTATTTGTTGAATGCTTCCTCAGTGTGCTGAGCACTGTACTAGATCCCTCTGGAAGCTTATGATGTAGTGGATAAGATAATGACAATAAAGAATGGTCAGGATTATGGTAGAGAAAACATAAGATGGTGTGGAAGTTTGTGTCTGAGGATGGAATCTTGTTTCAGGAAACAGGGAAGTTCTTGAAAAAAAGTGGAGAGCTAGCTAGCTGAGGAAGGGAGGAGATTGCAAAGAAAAATACAGCATGGTGGGAGAGTTCTGTGAGTCATATATTGGAATCACAAGCATGTAGTTGGAACTCCTGGACTAATGGGAGCATGATAAAGAGATGAAGTTGAACACTCGGGCAAGGTTTGCATTTTATCCCGAGGGAAAAGATCACTGAAGGGTATTTAGCAGGGAAGTAATGTGGTCACATTTTGATCTAGTCTGGTTGTTGTGCAAAGAGTGGACTGGAGGTTGGGATAAGGGGAGTCAAGGCAGGCTAATCAAGTGCAGGATACAATGATTTTCTGGACCCAGGTGGTGGCAGTGAGGATGCAGATGCTAAAAGGTGATGAAGTGGTTGTGGGGCATCTTGGAGAAAAAGGATGGCCAGGTTTCTGGTGTGAGCCATTTGATGGAAGATGGTGCCTTCACTGAATGGGGAATCTCTAGAAGATGAATAGTTTGGCAAGAGAAATAGATATTCAGTTATTGACCCATTGAGTTTCAGATACCTAAGGGATACTGGATGGAAGTGTTGTATATGTGGAAGGGATATTCAGTGGAAGTGTAGGTATTTGGATGTAAGAGTCTGGAGACAGCTCTAGCTGGAGTTTTGAGTCATCAGTTAGACATCATATTACAGCGATACATGCCCACTAATGTTTATAGTGGCACAATTCATAATAGCCAAATCCTGGAAACAGCCTGCATGTCCATCAACAGACTAAAGAAAATGTGGTATCTGTACACAAAAAATACTACTTGGCTATAAAGAAGGATAAATTCGAGACATTTGGAGGAAAATGGATATACCTGAAAAATATAATGTTAAGTGAAATAAATCAGACACACAGCTTAAATACCACGTGGTATCACTTGAGTAAGGCAAAGTAAATAAAGAGCAAAATAAAGATTTGATATAAGGAAACAGGGAGATAGATGTTTTACAAGTGGGAAGGGGTCTAAGAGACCAAGGGCAAGGGAAGAGGGGAGGAGAAGGGAAAGTAAAGAGATTTAAGTTGTGTCATGTACATGTACCAAATATGCACAATGACTGTCAACATTATATGTCATAAATATGAACTAATAATAAAAACATAATAATGAAAGTGGGGAAAGGGGATTTATAGATGGAGGGAGGTAGATGGGGATGGGAAGGAGAATAAAAAAGAATCAAGAGATGTCACGTACATGTACCTACTCCCTAAAACTAATATAAACTTCATGTATTGTGAACTTGTACTAATTAAAAAAATGATGGTGAATAATGCCAAATGTGTGGGAAGACCAACAGGGAGCGTAGAATGAGAAAGAGATTTTGCAATTAGACCATTCTGAGTAACACCAAAATTTAAGGTCTTATGGAGGGGGTGATATTCAAAACTGAACTTGAGGGAAGGACAGGCTTTGGACATGTGGAAAAGGAAGGCTCCAGGTCCAGATCATGGTTCCAAGGCCAGATCATGGAGGCCTGGGATGCTAGACTGAGGTGTTTAGGCATGTCCCAGAGGATTTAGCACTGTACTTTCTTTCTCCAGAGTGAGCTGGTTGCTGGCTTTGTGCCAGGCTGTAGTCTCACTCCCTGCCTACAGGAAAGATGCATTGCTAAGCACCCTGGTGCCTTACAAAGGCAGTGGATGGTATGTGCATGCAAGCACCCGTACGCGTGTGTGTGTGTGCGTGTGTGTGTGTGTGTGTGTGTGTGTATGTGTGTATGTGTGTATGTGAGGAAAGTGAAGCTCTTAGGTCCTATTGCTCACTCTGTCCTTTGTCTTTTTATAGTCACAGTCTTGGGGAACAGCCTCTCTCTCTCAGAAGCCCCTTGAAGGACACACCACAGATGCCAGAAGTCATTGAATGAGGACAGCACAGCTGAAGTGAGACATCCAAGCCAGACAATGGCTGTGGCCCTGGTATCTGAGGCCCAGGCTTCTCCCCCGTCAGAGCCTGACGACCTCCTGATTGTGAAACTGGAAGAGGACTCATGGGGATCAGAACCCAAAACCCTGAAGGACTGTGACCCTGTCCCTGGTCCTGAGGCTTCCCGCCAGCGCTTTAGGCAGTTCCAGTACAGGGATGCTGCTGGACCCCATGAGGCCTTCAGCCAGCTTTGGGCTCTCTGCTGTCATTGGCTGAGGCCAGAGATCCGCCTCAAAGAGCAGATCTTAGAGCTGCTGGTGCTGGAGCAGTTCCTGATCATCTTACCCCAGGAAGTGCAGAGCTGGGTGCAGGCACGCCATCCTGAGAGTGGGGAGGAAGCAGTGGCCCTGGTGGAGGATTGGCATCGAGAGGCCCAAGCTGCCCAGCAGCGGGTGAGGCAAATAGTCTGTTCTCTGAGAAACCAGTCAGGCAAGGCAGGGGAGCTGTCATTAGGTTATAATTACCCCAAATCATGATAAAAACAACAATAATTATTGAGTAACATTTTCTAAGCACTACTGTGTAGCAGGTACTGTTAGAATTACTTTCCACTTATTAACTCTGTCCTGTAAACAGTTTTGTGAGCTAGGTACTGTTATCCTCATTTTACTAAAGAGGAAACAGCAGAGAAAAGAGAGATAATTTGTTCAAGGTCACACAGACACTAGATAGAAGAACCAGGATTTGAACTCTAGCAGTCTGAACTCTTAACCACTTGTTTGCTTAACCACTGCTCCACAGTGCCTGTCAGTACCATACTGAACAGTATGGTTAATCTGTATTATGTTTTATGTATAACACAATCTTTTTACATACATGACCTTTTCAGATGCTCATAGCAGTAATGTAAGTAGATAGAAATAGTAATATTTTCCCCATTTTTGAGATTAAGGCTCCAAAAGTCAGGGGGCTCACACATGCCACTTGGTCAGCAAACCAGAGGCTAACCCTTAGGTTCCAGAGTCATTGTTCTTTCCATCACAGACAGATGTTTCACCTGCCATCCATGGGAAGGAAAATACCAAATGAAGTACTAACTGATGTTTTTTTGAGCACTCATGTCTCAGACACTGTTCTAAGCTTTTTATATGTATCCCTCATCTAATCAACCCAGCAATCCAGTTAGATAGTATTATCATTGCCCTTTTTCAAGTGAGTTAACAAAGAGAGGTAAGTAATTTGTCCAAATTTATATAGATGCTAGAGCTGAGAAAAAGGGGGTGAACATATTGTGTATTTAGCATGTACAATTTCAACAATTTACGAGCAGTGATGTAATATATAATTTTACTATGTCAGATTTTGAATCCCAGCATATATAGGAAAGTCCTCTTAGCTGACTGTGGATTGAGCCAGCTGTCTGTAAACTTCACGTTACCATAACCATTTGCTTTGTACTGATTATAGTCAGAAATTCTTGTGATACTATATTAATCACATTTTGTTGGAAGAAATGTTAGGTTTGAGAATATAGCCTTCAAAATGATTGAGATTTTCTGCATATTTAAACTGTAAAGCTCTATACACATGTGAGATTGAGACAAGGAAGGGTTAAGTTCTGTGGCTTTCCTTTTTGGATTCCTTTACAAATCCATTGAAGATACAAAAAGTAATATTTAGGAAACTAAGTATAAGTATGTGCCCTATTTTAATATACACCCCCTCCCCATGTTAGTCCTTTTAAAGAGACCAGCCATTTGTCTTAAATGTCAGTGAAGAAGCAAATGGAAGTCTTAGGACTTCAGAGCTGAATGATGAAAAAGTTGAGACCAGAGATGAGAATTGACTTAAATCAAGGTCTTTTGGATTCTTCATCTGTAAGGATGGCAGAGTTGAGTTGGAGCAAATATTCTCAAATTATATCACTTGAGCTGACCAAATGTTGAACTGCTTCTAAATTGAAAGAAAAAAAATATAAAGTAATAGAGTTTGTTCTACTATAATTTTTTTTTCTGTGACCCTCATTTTTGTTTTTTAAGTTTTCTGCCAGTTTTTGAGTGCCCACAAATTTTTAAAACAAATGGGTAAGAGTAGCAAAGGAACTTTTTTTCTTCAGGCACATATGTGGTAGCTTGTGATCTTATATTACAAGGCATATGACTTAATTATATTTTCTGCAGGTAAAATTTTGCCAAGTATTTTTTTTAACTGTATATCCTTTTGTTGGTAAATTTTAGGTATACAATATAATGACATTTATCATTGGAAATTTGCACCTTTACATACTCTCTTGGTTTTAATTTTTTCCCCCTTCCCCTGCCCTCCCTTCAACCCCTCCATCCCTCAAATTTACAGACTTTGTTTCCTTTTTTTCATTTTCTCATATTAATTCCATTCCCTTCTTTCCTTTCCCCTACCCCTTCCCCTTTGCCCCTTTTCTTCCTATTTCACATGATATCTATTATACCTTTTAGTCCTTACCCTTTCAGTTTCTCACACTAGAGAAACTATTCAGTATTTACACATGTGTGTCCTATTTATTTCACTTAAGAGTATCGCCTCAGTGTGCATCCATTTAGCAATAAATGTCTAATTTCTCATTTTTTATGGCTGAGTAGTACTCCATTTTAGAAAAAAACCACATTTTCTTGATGCAGTCTCCAGTTGATGGGCATTTAGGCTGTTTCCAAGTTTTAGCTATTACAAACTGTGCTGCTGTGAACATGGGTGCACATATATCACTGTGGTGTGATTCTTTTAATTCTTTGGGGAAGATCCCCAGCAGGGGAATAGTGGGATCAAATGGGACTTCCAGTCCTAGTTCTTTGAGGTATCTCCATACTGATTTCCACAGTGGTTGCATCAGTCTACACTCCCACCAGCAATGGAGCAGTATTCCTCTTTCCACACAGTCCTGCCAGCATTTGTTATTGCTTGATTTCATGATAGCAGCCATTCTGTTTTCATTTGCATCTCTCGAATGACCAGTGATGTTGAACATTTTTTCATGTTTATTTGCCATTTCTACTTCTTTGTGTGAGAAATGTCTGTTCATTTCAGATGCCCATTTTTGGATTGGGTCTTTAAATTTGGGAGGTCTGATTTTTTAAGTTCTTTATAGATTCCAGATAATGGACCTTTGTGGGACCGCTGGTGAAGATTTTTTCCCACATTGTGGGTTGTCTCTTCACACTGTTGTTGATTTCTCTTGCTGTGCAGAAGCTTTTTAGTAAGATGAGATCCCACTTGTTGATTGTTTGTGCTAGTTCATGGGCAACTGAGGTTTTGTTCATAAAATCTTTTCCTACACCAATGTCTTCAAGAGTTCTACCTAACCTCTATTCCAGCCAGTTCAGCATTTCTATTTTAATATTTAGATCTTTAATCTATTTCAATTTTAGTTTAGTGCATGGTGAGAGATATAGGTGCAGTTTTAGTCTTTGGTGAGTTGAAACCCAATTTCTCCAGCACCATTTATTAAAGAAGCTATCTTTCCTCCAGTGAGGGTGTTTGGCTCCTTTGTCAAAGATGGGGTGGCTGAGTGTGTCTGGAGTTGTTTCTGCATCTTCTAATCTGTTCTACTGGTTCTCAGGTCTGTTTCTTTGCCAGTACCATGCTGTTTTTATCACAGTAGCTTTGTCGTATAGTTTCAAGTTGGTGTTGTAATACCCCCTGCCATGTTTCTGTTACCTAGAATTGCTTTTGCTATTCTGGGTCTCTTCTTGTTCCAAATGAATTTTTGGATTGTTTTCTCCAGATTTGTGAAGTATGCTGCTGGGATTTCAATTGGGATTGCATTGAATCTGTATGGCAGTTTTGGAAGTATGGCCATTTTCACTATGTTGATTCTTCCTACCCAGGAGCAGGGGATGTCTTTCCATTTTCTGATATCATCTTCAATCTCTTTTTTCAGAGTGCTATAGTTTTCAGAGAAGAGGTCTTTGATTTCTTTTGTTAGGTTGATTCCTAGGTATTTCAGTTTTTCGGATGCTATTGTGAAAGGAATTGTTAGCCCTATTTCTCTCTCAGTGAGTCTGTCATTGGTGTAGAGGAAAGCTATTGATTTTTGTGTGTTGACCTTGTAACCAGCTACTTGACTGAATTTGGTTATTAAGTCTAGAAGGCTTTTGGTGGAGTTCTTGGAGTCTTCTATATAGAGCATCATGTCATGTGCAAATAATGACAATTTGACTTCTTCATTTCCTAACTTTATTCCTTTTACTTCTTCTCTTGTGTTAATTGCCGTGGCTAATGTTTCCAGAACTATATTGAACAAGAGTGGTGATAGTGGACATCCTTGTCTTGTTCCTGATTTTAGTGTGAAGGATTTCAGTTTTTGACCATTTAGAATGATATTGGCTGTTGGTTTTTCATAGATGGCTTTTATCAGATTGAGGTAGAGACCTTCTATTCCAATTTTTTGTAGGGTTTTTATCATAAATGCATGTTGGATTTTGTCAAATGTGTTTTCTACATCTATTAAGATGATCATATGGATTTTGTCCTTGGCTCTACTGATATAGTGTATTACATAGATTGATTTGCTCATGTTGAACCATCCCTGCATCCCTGGGATGAATCCCACTTGGTCAAGGTGTATGATCTTCTTGATGATCTTCTGCATTCTATTTGCCAGTATCTTATTAAGGATTTTTGTATCTATGTTCATTACTGAGATTGGCCTATAGTTCTCCTTTTTGGTTGGGTCTTTCTCTGCTTTGGGGATCAAGTTGATGCTTGCTTCCAGGAATGTATTTGGGAGTATTGTTTCCCTTTCAATTTCATCAGAGAGTTTAAACAGTAGTGGCAGTAGTTCCTCTATAAATGTCTTTTAGAATTTAGCTGTGAAGCCATCAGAACCTGAGCTTTTCTTAGTTGGTAAGTTTTTAATTACGTTTTCAATTTTATTGATTGATATTGTGTCGTTTAGAATTTTTAGGTCTTCTTTGTTCAACTTTGGTAATTCATACGTATCTCGGAATCTGTCCATTTCTTCTGTGTTTTCCATCTTATTGGCATGTAGGTTCTCAAAGTATGTATTGATGATCCTCTGGATTTCTGCTGGGTCCGTTGTAATTTCATCCTTTTCATTCCTAGTTGCATGGATTTGGGCCTTTTCTTTCCTTTTCCTGATAAGGTTGGCTAAGGGTTTGTCAGGTTTTTTTATTCTTTCGAAGAACCAACTCTTGGCTTCATTGATTTTTTTGTATTGTTCTCTTAGTCTCCATTGCATTGATTTCTGCTCGGATCTTTATAATTTCCTCCCTTGTAAGAGCTTTGGGTCTGTCCTGCTCTTCTTTTTCTAGAAGCTTGAGGTTCAGCATCAGGTTGTTTAATTGGATGTGCTCTGTTTTCCTTATATGAGTATTCACTGCTATGCATTTCCCTGGTAAGACTACTTTCATTGTGTCCCATAGATTCTGATATGTTGTACTGTCATTGTCATTTAATTGAAGGAACTGTCTGATTTCTTCTTTAATTTCCTCTGTGACCCATTGGCTATTCAGAAGTGTGTTGTTCAATTTCCATGTGTTTATGAAATTCTTGCAGTTTCTTTTGCTATTGATCTCCAATTTCATCACACTGTGGTCTGATAATATACAGGGGATAACTTCAATTCCTTTGCACTTGCTTAAACATGTTCTATGAGTGAGTATGTGGTCTACTTTGGAGAACAACCCATGTGCAGCTTTCTGAAAAGAATGGGTATTCTAATTTTGTGGAGTGGAACACTGTTTAAACATCTATTGAGTTTATTTTTTCAAGTGTTTGATTGAGTTCTAGTATTTCATTACTTATTTTTTTAGTTGACCTATTTATTTGTGACAGTGGGGTATTGAGGTCCCCTACTATTATTGTTTTAGTGCTTATATGATTTTTCATGTCCGTAGTATTTGTTTTATATAGTTGGATGCAGTAGTGTTTGGTGCATAGATATTTATGATTGTCATCTCTTCCTTTTGGATTGTTCCCTTTACAAGGATGTAGTGTCCTTCTTTGTCTCTCTTAATCAGTGTTGGTTTGAAATCCACTTGGTGTGCAAAGAGGATAGCTATTCCTGCTTTTTTTGGGTTCCTGTCGCATGGAGTATTGTTTTCCACCCTTTAACTTTCAGTGTATGAGTTTCATTTTGAATTAAGTGTGTTTCTTGTATGCAGCATACTGTTGGATTTTGTTTCTTGGCCCATTCTGCCAGTCTGTTTCTTTTGATTGGTGAATTGAGACCATTAACATTGATGGTTATAACTGACAGATATTGAGTTATCATTCTCATGACTTTTTCTTTTGTTGGATTTTCCCCCTTTACATTTCATTTCTTGTCGCGCCCGATGCATTCATTCTGCTGTGCTTCCTGGGGTTGTGATCCTCAATGTCTGTTCCTAGGATATTGTCTAAAATTTTTTGGAATGCTAGTTTGGTATTCATGAAGTTCCAGTGGTGTTCTTTATCATGAAAGTATCTTAGTTCTCCATCAATTTTGAAACTTAGTTTTGCAGGGTACATCATTTTGGGTTGGAGGCTGTTTTCCTTTAGGGGTTGGAATACATCTCTCCAAGCTCTTCTTGCTTTGAGAGTTTGAGTTGAGAAGTCTGCTGTGATTCTGATGGGCTTTCCTTTGTATGTGATTTGTTTCTTTTCTCTAACTGCTTATAGAACTTTGTTCTTCTGTTGGGTTTTTGGAATTGTAACAATTATATGCCTATGTGTAGATTTTTTTTTGATCAAGGCTAGTTGGAGTCCTATATGCCTCACTTGTCTGTATGTCAAGTTCTTTTCCCCTGCATGGGAAGTTTTCTGCCATCACTTCTGTGAACAGTTTTTTATGTCATCTGCACTCTCTCCTGCTTCTTCATTGACTCCAATCAGTCTTATGTTATTCTTCTTTGCATTGTCTAGTAGCTGCTGAATTGATTTCTCATGGTCCGTTACAATTTTAAAGCAATTTTTCTTTTCCTGGTCACTAACTGCAATCTTATCTTCTATATCTGAAATTCTGTCCTCACATTGGGTCATTCTGCTGCTTAGACTTTTGATGGAGTTTTTAATCTGGAAATCTGTTTGCATCTGTTTTATGGATTCCATTTGTTTCCTACGTTGGGATTCCATCATGTTCCTGAGCACCTGTCTAGATTTATTAATCATGTCTTGCACTATGAGCACAATCTCTGCTGTTATCTGAGAAATCATTTCTGATTTCATTTTTTCCAGATCCTCTTTTGTTGCCATTTCAGGGAGTCCAGGTAGTTGAGTATCAGAGTGTTCCATCTTGTTTCCCTTTGGGGTTGCTGTAGGTGATCTGAAAGTCTGGTTTTGAGACTTTTTTATGTGTCTTCCCATTTCGGCTGGGGGGTTGGGGAGGTGGGGCAGGTGTTTATGTGATGTTGGTGCCAGTGCAGCTCAACTCCTCTGCACCGGGGGCAGTGGTACAGTGGCCCAGAAGCCCCTTCCTCTGCACTGGGAGTGGTGCTATCTCTCATTTCTGATATTGGTGATTTGTGTCTTCAGTCTTTATTAGTCTGATTAGACACTGGCACTGCTTTTGCTCTATCTCACATTTTCTGTAAGTTGTATTTTCATTTTTATTTAGTTCAAAATATATAAAAATTTTTCTTGAGGTTTCTTCTTTGACCCATGTATTATTTAGATATGCTTTTTTTTTTTTTTTTTTGGTACTGGGGATCGAACACGGGACCTTGTGCTTGCGAGACAGGCGACGGAACCTCTGAGCCAAATCCCCAGCTCCAAGATATATGTTTTTTAGTCTCTGAGTACTTGGGGATTTTCCAGCTACATATTTTTCTGTTACCGATTTCTAATTTAATTCCACTGTGGTCTGAGAGCAGATATTGTATGATCTTGTTATTTTAAATTTGTTAAGATGTGTTTTATGGCCCATAATATTGTATGGCATATAATGTTTTGTGTGAGGTTGAGAAAAATGTATATTCTGCTGTTGTTGTATTAAGTACTTCTTATATGTCAATTAAATCTCTTCTCTTTTACTCGATTCATGTGTCTAATTCCCCTCATAGAATGTTTAGTTTAACTGTGTCTTTACTAATTTTCTGCCTCCTAGTATTTCCATTTCTAATAGAGGGATTTTAAAGTTTACAATTATAATAGTGAATTAATTTTTTTCTCCTTACATTATGTCAGTTTTTGCCTACGTGTAATATTTTGATGCTGTTTTGTTAGGAACATGAAAAATTAAGTGTATGTATAACCTTTATGTGTATTAAGGACTGTTATTTCTTGGAGTATTGACTCCTCCATCATTTTATAATGCCACTTTAATTAATTAATTAATTAATTTTACTTAAACAACAGAAATTTATTTTTACACAGTTCTGGAGGCTGGAAATCCCAGATCAGGGTGTCAGCAGATTTGGTTTCTTCGGGCCTCTCTCTTTGGCCTGGCAGATGGTAACCTTCTGAGCCCATCTTTTTATGCGGCTTCCCTCTGTGTGCCAGTAATGCCACTTTCAATCCTTGATAACTGGTCTTGCTCTGAAGTCTGCAGTGTCTGGAATTTATATAGATTCCCTTGCTTTCTTTTGATTAGTGTTAGCTTGATGTATTTTCCCCTTTACTTTTTATCTGTATGTCTCCCTCCTCCCCAGTGACTGACTGAATCTCCTGGACCTTTTAACTCTCAGGAGTGTCCACACTGAGCCTTTCCCAGTTTGTCAATTACAGTTTAGTTTTTCTAACTCTGGCACTAGTTCTCAGAGGTTTCTGCTCTGGTAAGTTGTAATGTTCTGAATCTACCTGTCTTAGTTTCTCCAGTTTTGAGAGCAGCAATATACTTTGTAACCTCACTTGATGGATTCAAGAACTGTTTACTTTTCAGATTGTCCAGGTTGTTACTTGTTAAGATGGAGTGGATGCTTGCTAAACTGGAAACAAGAAGTCTGTTCTACTGAATTTTTACCTCCTCATTATTACTTGAATGTACTGTTTTTTTGGTCTACAATTACCATCCATATAATCAGGATCTTTGTTTAGGGATAGACTAGTTGGAGAAGCTGGGGCGGAAAGTAAAGATTGTTGTTGATTCTAGTCACTTAGGTCCTCTATAGATTATAGTACTTAAAAACCAAACAACCTATTTCTCATGCTTAGCCATTATTTGGTTTTATTGGTCACAGAAATTTTATGTAATTTTTCTCTTTATGAATTGAAAATGTTTTGATCAGTGGGAGCCTTGTTGAAATGCTTTATGGTCTTCCAGCGTTGAGTAAGACAGTACTCATTTGGGTATAAATGCTGGTCTGCTTACTGAAGTCAGTCTGATGATTTCCTCATCATGCTTGAAGCCCTTTATAAGGTTATTAAGCCCTGGACCACAGTTGTACTCAAAGTAACCTCCTCTGCCCTACTGAAGTGGGCCTTATTGAACTGACAGTTGGGAATTTTGACCATTTGTGTGCAGGAACTAGAGTGGTGTGCAGAAGAGACCAAACCCTTAAAGGCAGCACAAGAATCTCAGCGCTTCCAGCTACAGCCGGCAGATCACAGGCCTGAGGGACAGTCTCAGAAACAATGGGTGAAGAATTTATGCTCTGACCTCCCTAAGCATCTAAATGCCAAGATGGCATCACACCTCTTAAAAGAGAGTGGTGAGTACCAAGAATCTGGAAACAGTAGAGAATGAAGCCTTTCCTCCAAGGGAGAGGATTGAGAGGTAAGGAAGAGTACATGGGGAGAAGAATGTGGAGAGTTCAAGGCAAGGGACAGGATAGTATCTGACAGACACATTTACTGAGAAGGAGGGTAAAAAATGCATTGTAAAAGAGGAGGAAGTTCCCAGTGCTGCCAGTTGGAGCAGCAGATGCAGCAGATTCAGGGTGGGACTAAGGTGGGTGGTAATCACAGGGGTTCAGGGTAGGTATTTCGCATATGCTACACAAGTCAGGCTTACAAGCTCTGTTTCCTAAGAGTAAACATCATTATTGAGTCTAGTCGTTCATTTCTTCTACAGATTATAACTACTTAAAAGGTAAACAGCCTATATTTTATGCTTTTGAGTTATTATTTAATGTCTGTCACAAGACTTTTACCTAATTTATCTCTTTATGAATCCAGTGTGTTTTGAACAGTGGCAGCCTTGTTGAAACACTTGTGTAGGCTCCCAGTCTTCCTTAGAAGGGAAATTAAGAGAAGATCTGCACTGGCTGTGGGGTAGCCTCAGTCTGATCCAAGTGTGACTTTTGGGAAGGTGAATTTCGAAGGTGGCTTTTGGGAACCAGAGCTTGAGTTTCCGAGACTTTTTGTTTTCCTCAGCTGTCCTCACTCCTCGAGTCCCTACTCTTCCAAAGATGGGTAGTGTTGGAGATTGGGAGGTGACAGCTGAGTCTCAGGTAAGCTGCTATTTGTTCTTCCCTTCTTGATATTAATACTATTCTGCTGTTGCCATCCACAGCTCTTCCTCACTCCATGGCGTAAGGCGTAGAGCGTTACCTTTGCCCCACCCCCAGTCTGCCGGGCCTCTCCTTGGTCATGGTGCTGCTTGTGATGCTAAGCCCTCTTGTGGTACCCCTACATTCCCTTGCTTTTTCTGGGGCCTGTAGCTTTTCCAGGCTGTTTTCAAAGATCAGTGATGTTTGAGATCCTTTTCTTGTGCATGTCACAGGAAGCCCTGGGCCCTGGCAAACATGATGAGAAGGAGTTCTGCAAGGACCCTGCAGGAGATGATTGTGGGAACAGCATGTGTCTGGGTAAGGAAAGCATGCCCTTCCCTAGAGCAGAACACATCTGATTTCTGATACATGTGGTTTCCAAGGAGTGGTATGCCACTCCCTTAAGAATTATAGCTCTGCATTCTCTGGAATTTCAGAGGTGGGAAAAGACTTTCTTTTTATAGCCAGCACTGTTAGGGTAGGGAGAGAGTTGGTCCAGATTGAGGATAGCAAGATAGTTTCCCAGAGCTCGCCTCCTCAGGGTTTATCACCTTCACTGCCTCAGGACAGTCACCAGGACCAGGAGCTGGGCCCAGCTTACTACATCAGAAATTTGGTCTCTTCATACCAAATGAGATCTGCCTCTCAGGAGCAATTCACGTGAACCGAGTCCACCAGACCAACATATTAAACCACAGAGAGAAATAAATATCACAGGCCTCAAGATACTTAAGCCTAAGATAATCAGCACAGCCTAATTTTTTCTGTAGGCATATCTGCATGGGAAGCCAAACTAAGAAGCCATTTCCCTGGGGACCATGGGGTCACTGTGTGAGGAGTTAGGCACAAGGATGGGGTGAAATAGAAGAGACTGGGCAGTTTTGATGCATGGTCAGGTTAGATACTAAAAGCTTGTTGGCTACTTGCTCGACAGTCAGATCCCATTTTTACATGTGCTACTGGATTGGGGGGTATAGTGTTTAAAGGAACAGACTTGGAAATGCTAACTTAGCATCAAGAAAGACTCTAGTGGCAATGGTGGTCACAAATTTCCTGATACTGTCATCTGCCCCCACTCCCCCTGCTGCCCAACAATGGAACTCAGTCTGTTTGGGTCAATTTAGGTCATGTGTCTGTCTGAACCAGTAATAGTTACTGTCTCCTATGATATATTTCATAACAATAACAATAAAAAAAGCAAATGAGCAAAGTAAATAGATCATGTACTGTTTCTGGTGAGGATCATATTATGTCTAGTTACCTTTCCCTAAATGTCCAGACATATTAATGGAGTAACATGAGAATCTGTCATCAGCCTTTTGCAAGGAAAGGATGTAAATTTCAGGGACAATTTGGACAAACCTGCTACTCAATAGATCATTTCTACTCAATCATTTGTCTTCTTTCTTTTGTATAGGAGTTTCAGTTTTGAAACCAAGTGTCACTTCCCAGCTAGAGCAAGGATCAGAATTCTGGGATGTAAACCTTATAGATTCTGTGAAAAGGAGCACTGCTGATTATAACCTGGATAATGAACCAACAAAACCAGCTCAGGCATTGGCCTTAAAGGACTCCAGGGCCTGGGAAGAACAATACCAATGGGATGTGGAAGACATGAAGGTGTCAGGTGTTCACTGGGGCTATGAGGAGACCAAGACTTTCCTAGCAATCTTGAGCGAGTCTCCTTTCTCTGAAAAGCTTCGGACTTGTCACCAGAACCGCCAGGTGTACCGGGCTATTTCGGAACGGTTAAGGGCACGGGGCTTCCTGCGGACACTGGAACAATGTCGCTACAGGGTCAAAAACCTCCTCCGGAATTACCGGAAAGCCAAGAGCAGTCACCCACCAGGGACATGCCCCTTCTACGAGGAGCTGGAGGCCTTGGTGAGGGCTCGGACGGCCATCAGAGCCACAAGTGGCTCAGGAGAGGCTGTGACACTCCCCAGGCTGGGGGATAGTGATGCTGAGATGGATGAGCAGGAGGAAGGGGGCTGGGAGCCTGAGGAAACAACAGAAGACTATAGTAATGCTGGCCTGGCTACTGATGAGTCTGCCCAGGGGGCCAGGATTGCAGGGGGCCCAGCGCTTCTCCAGAGTCGTATTGGTAAGAACAAGGGGGTTTAACCAGGTGCAGATCCAGTCCCTCTACCAGGCAGGCTGCTGGTCCCTGGATTGATGCCACTAGAGTAAAGCATTAAGTTCCTGGGGTCATCTTTGAATTCACATCTTCTTTGTGACTGGGTCTCCTTGTCAAGTATAAAAGCAAGTATTTCTAAATGCTTCAGGGACCTTTGAGGATGATTGTAGGTGTCACATGAGTGAACTTCTAATGCTTATGATTACGTGTTTCTCTTAATATGTGAGCACATCAGCCTGTAACTTCATAGATAGTAAATTTAGATAAAGAAAGACAGTGGGCTGGGGATTTAGCTCAGTGGTTCTGCCATCTGCCTCGCAAGCACAAGGTCAAGAGTTCGATCCCTGGTACCAAAAAAAAAAAAAAGACAGTAAAATACTGAACAGATAGAGCAGAAAACATGGGAGTGTAGACTTGAACAGTCAGTGTGTGGGAAATACCTGGTCATTGTAAAGGTAGACTGTGGAGCCCAAGAAATGAAGCATCTTGTTTAAGGGTACATAGGTGGGAACAGAACCCGTGTCTCATGCCTACCAGTTTCATGTGGTTTTCCTGCCCCATGTTGCCTCCCTGGGTGGCATCACTTACCTGAAGAAGAACTGAGGCTAGGTTGTCTCCTTTTCATTCCTCCATAAGAGGAAAGGGCATCCTTAGTTGGACTCTGCCCATGATTATTTGAAATCCACTCATATCGTTGGTCTTTAGGGATTTTCAGCTTTCATGGTTTGTTAAAGGAGAGTTCATAAAGAAGGTAGAGGATATGTATTGCTTGGATATAGGGAAAATCTTGTGGATTCCAATTACCAGATAGCTCAAGCCAAGGAATTTGGGTCACTAATAGAACTGACAAGTATGGCCATGTAAATCCTCCCCTTCAGCGAGACTTAAAATGTTAACAGAATCTCTTAGAAGGGGTGGGGCAGATGCTCTGGCTGGCTTTTCTAGTCCATCCCTGAGAAGGAAAGGTATGTGCCCAGCCACTTGGACAGTTTCTGGGATGCCTGTGTTCCAGGTGTTTAGAAGGATAGGTGACCCTGACCCCTGATGACCCAGGCAAATCTCAAGTCTTACACCTCAACTCTTCACTCCTGACAGCAGGTGTGCACTGGGGCTACGAGGAAACCAAGGCTTTCCTGGCAATTCTCAGTGAATCCCCATTCTCTGAAAAGCTTCGTACCTGTCACCAGAACAGCCAGGTATATCGGGCCATTGCAGAGCGGCTGTGTGCACTGGGTTTCCTGCGAACACTGGAGCAATGTCGCTACAGATTCAAAAACCTCCTTCGAAGCTACCGGAAGGCCAAGAGCAGCCACCCACCAGGGACATGCCCCTTCTATGAGGAGCTGGACTCACTCATGAGGGCTCGGACTTCAGTCAGAGCCATGGAGACTGTCAGGGAGGCAACAGGTCTTCCTAGGTCTGGGCAGAACAGTACTGAGACAGATGACCAGGAGCCCTGGAGTGAGATGGCAGATGAAGATGCCATTAAACCTCCAACCCCATGTCCTAAAACTCCAGACACTGGTAAGCCTGGAGTCTCGACATGTCTACAAAATCCATAGGCATGTGAAAAGGTGGGCAGCCAGGCTCAGTATCTTTTGACTCTGGGCTAAAAGAGAGAATGGGATTGAATAGGAAAAGGATTTGTTTTGCTGAGATTATTGTCTTTAGGTTATTACTCATATGATATAGTCTAGCTTTTATTGGGAACATCTGGTCTATTAGGGAATTGATTCAATCTTGTATGACATAGAATCTACTGAATGTACCAGAAGAAGGAAGGAGGTAGTCATTATTTAATACTGATTGGCTGGGGAGACTGATTGGCTGGCTGCTTGGGCTGGGCCTCATGGCTCCTTTGGGGCTACCATGTCCTAAACTGTGTTACTGAGCTGTTTGGGTTTAGAAATGCATGTATGCCCCAAAACTTAGTCAGTTTCACATTAGTCACATTTATAAGATGTGAGATTTAAGATATAGATTCATTTTGGCCACAGTCATAGGACACAGATACATAATACAGGTACGTAAATAAATGGTAACTAATGAATGAACAAAAACTGCATTTCTGTCCATTCTTTTAGGTTTTGAGTTGAGGCATAAGGATGAAGAGCAGGTTTCAGAACAGGACATTTTTGAGGATTTACCTGGAGCCTTACCAAAATATACTTCAGAGGCTGTTTACTCTCTGCATGACTGGGGGGAAGACAGTGAAAATGAAAATGAAGGTGAAGGGATATGGGGTAATCCTCCACAAGAACAGTGGGAAGAGTGTTCTTCTGAGGAGGACTTAGAAAAGCTCATTGATCATCAAGGCTTGTACCTTGCAGAGAAACCCTACAAGTGTGACATATGTGTGAAAAGCTTCAATAGGAGCTCCCACTTCATTGCCCATCAGCGGATCCACACAGGTGAGAAGCCCTACACATGCCTTGAATGTGGAAAAAGCTTTAGTGACCGCTCTAACCTCAATACGCATCAGAGAATCCACACTGGAGAGAAGCCCTACAGATGCCTTGAATGTGGAAAAAGGTTTAGTGATCACTCCAATCTCATCACCCACCAGAGAATTCACACGGGAGAAAAGCCCTATAAATGTGGGGAATGTTGGAAAAGCTTCAATCAGAGCTCAAACCTTCTGAAACATCAAAGAGTCCATTTGGGAGGAAATCCTGACCAGTGTAGTGAGACTGGGGAGAGCATTGGCCACAGCCCATCGGTTAGTGCACACTGGATGGATTTCACAGAGGGAACAGCTGAGCCATCTCACAGTGTTGGGATGAACGTGAGCTTTCCTATATCCCACAGCACCAACGCAGGGGAGAAACTGTATCAGTGCTCTGAATGTAGAAGGTGCTTCTCAAAGAGCTCCGCCCTCATTAGTCACCAAAGAATCCACACAGGAGAGAAACCTTATGAGTGTGCTGATTGTGGGAAAAGCTTCAGTAAGAGTTCCACCCTGGCCAACCACCAGCGAACCCACACTGGGGAAAAGCCGTATAAGTGTGTAGACTGTGGGAAATGCTTCAGTGAGCGTTCCAAGCTCATCACCCACCAGAGGGTACACACAGGAGAGAAGCCCTACAAATGCCCAGAGTGTGGAAAGTTCTTCCGGGACCGTTCTAACCTCATCACTCACCAGAGAATTCACACGGGAGAGAAGCCCTATAAGTGCAGAGAGTGTGGGAAATGTTTTAACCAGAGCTCCAGTCTTATTATTCACCAGAGAATCCACACTGGGGAGAAACCCTATAAGTGTACAGAGTGTGGCAAAGACTTCAACAACAGCTCTCACTTCAGTGCCCACCGGAGAACCCATACAGTTGGCAAAGCATCATAGGAGACCCCTCCCCCAAGAAAAGAGTGATATATGTATATTTATATCTCCTAAGATCTTAAGACCTAAACTAGAAAGAAATCTTCCCGTTTTTAAGCTTGGCGTATATCCAGAGAAGTTTTGGTAAAATCCAGGTAATTTGGAAGTGAATTACAAATACTAAGGATCCAGATTTGAAGGCACTTTGCTTTTCAAGTGTAGTTTGTTTTTTTTCCTGTTAAATCCCGCCCCCCCAATCCTCAAGCTATCCGTATATCTGCTGTTGCATTAGAGCTTTTTTAGTATTTGAGCCAGACTGATGGCTTAGGGGATTAGAGTTAAATCAGTGGCCTGGAGTAGTGATTTCAGACCCTGCTGTGCCTTTACACTGCCCATCCCCCTGGCAGTGATTCTCACACATGGCACTTTGCAGGCAGGGCACATCCTCACAGGAGAACCTTGAGACTGGTGAGAGAGGGGCATAACTGAAAATCAGTGGCCAAGAGAGTAGTCCACCATGAGCTTAGCAATGAGTAGGAACAACAGTGACATCATTATAAAAATCATCATTAATAATAGCAAAAAAACTCAGTATTTATTGAGCATTTGCTTTTTGGCAGGCTATGTGGTAAGCAGTTTATATGTGTTATCTCATTTAATCCTCATGACAGGAGATACCTGTCAAATTCCTACTCATTTCCCAGGAGCAAACTGAGCTGTAGAAAGTTAAGTTACTTGCATTGGTCACACATCTGAAAATGAGAGAGGCAGAATTCAGCCATATCCATGTGTTTCCAGGGTCTGAAATGCTTTCAGTGTGCCACTGAGTTCCCTTTCATGTTAGGACAAGTAACTCAGGTACCAGGATCTCAAAATGTGATACTCAATAAATTATCCTTTTGTCAAATATGGAAGCCAAGAACCCCTAAAGATGAAAGGACTTGGGATATTCTGAATTGGTTATAGTGCCTTGAGTGAGGCTGAGCTATTATCAAAGTGCTGGAGGTGAGTTTCCGTTTTTGTAGTAATATGGTTGAGAGATGTAGGTGGGTTGAGACTGGGGAAAATATGTAGCCAAAGTGATGTGTCTCCCAATGAGATAGTGCTTTGGCTAAGGAAGTGGGGTTAAGAGTTTCTTTTCCCAGGGGTCATTCCTGTGTGTCATTATACTTGGTTCCCCTCCTGTGCTTACTCATCTCTGTGTTTTGGCCCCTCTTATTCCTGATCCCAGTACCCAGACTGAGGTAAAAGGAGTTGCTGTGTGGTCCTCTACGGAGAGAGATTTCAATACAGTTCCACACTCTAGCTAGGTGCATGACACCTTTTTATCCTGAGCCCTCTTGTCCCCAGGCTGATCCAGTGCTGGCCATTGAGATGGCTGCACACACACAGGAGGCTTCCAGGATTGCTTCTTGAGAGTGTTTACAAATGTTGGCCAGGGACTTTGCTTTTCATGGGATTTTAAAAGAAAACCCCTTTCCCAACACCCACCTATGACATTGGGGTGACATTCATACTCTGGTTATTTCATGGCCTTGGGTGATATCTAGCAAATAATGGATGTGCTGGAACCTTGAAGATAGGAACTTTATATTCACATGCGAGGATATGGGTAGGGTCTTGCTGTTACCACAGAAGGAAGCCATTCCTTAATCCCTTCCCCTACTCCAGAACCTCCTTCCCAAGAACCAGTCTACTTAAGGTCACTTTCAACCTTGTCCCAGTTGACCTTTCCTGACTCACCTTATCACTGAGAGGTAGGGGCCATGGGATGAGCCCAGGATTGAAACTAGCAGATGTCAGTGACTGCAATAAAATGATATGTAGAGTACCGTGAGGGCCAACAGGAAGGGTCCCAAAGCAGAGAAGGGAGTCAGTGAAAAGCACTGTGTGTGAAATAGCATGAATTCAGAGGGGAGGTGGGAACCATAAGCTTCTTAACACTTTTGGGGTTGAGTTTGATATTGGAGGGGGACTGGGGCTGGGTCAGGTATGAGTGAAGCTTGGACATCATGCTCAGGGTGACATATTTAGATGTGTAAGGTGAAAATCTAATTACCAGTTGGCACTTGGATGTGCTGCATTTAGGACCACTGCTGGACATTGTGATGTTCCAGATAAAAGGCGAGGGTCTGAAGTAGAGCAGTGGCCACACTGAAGAGGAGGGGATGCAGTTGCAGTGTTTCAGAGTCAGACTCCACAAAAGGGAAAGCCTGGGGTGACTGGGTAGAGCATGTGTCATTCAGAATTGGGGACAGGAGGAGGAAGCACAGATAGTGCAGGAGGGCAGAAGATTGTAAGTTTACTTTGAGAAATTTTGAACCTGAGGCATCTAATAGACATCTGTGTATTTATGTATCTGGGCCTGAAGTTATGGGAGAGGTTAGGCCTAGAGATTTAACTATGTCTGCATGGTAATTAGTAAGAAAGGGATTATATTCATTGTCAAAGAACAGGACAGAACTTGAGAAGCACCAAAATGGGGAGGAATATGCCCCTCAAAGGAAATCTAGACCACTACCCACTTTCACTCCTAACATCTTTTGGCTATTGCCTCCCTTGTGGCTGAACCCTGAGTTCTCAGAGTAGTCGTGAGTTTTTTGGAGCCTTCACTATGGAAGCCAACCTCAGCTAAGTATGCAAGTGAGATGTTAGCCTTCTCCCCACTAAGTGTCACTCTTCCCCCGTTCTTGTGACTGCTGGCATCTCCTGTTTTCAGTGGATAATTTTGATGCTGATTATCACTTCTTTCTCAAAAGCCTTAGCTGTGGATTCAGCCATGACAGCAAGGGCAGCACAAACCAGGAGCAAACTCTGAATGCAAGTGTTCCCTCCCTCTCTGTCTACCTGACTTTTCCTTTGAAAGAAGCATCCTTCCAGGTGACACTGTTGCCACCTTGCTGGGGCTCCTAGGCATCCTCCAGCAGGTCTTTGCTGCTTGAGTAAATTGACATCTGGTTTTACACATCTTGTTCTTGAGAAGTAGATTTAGTCTGCAGAATGATGAATAGATAGATTCTTAGGCCATGTGGCCATGGATCAGACTCTGGTAATGGACAATGGAAGCAGCAAATGTTGCCCTGGGCAGGGGGTGTTTTATGTGAGCTGCTAACAGTGAGATCATCTCCACAGCAGCTGCATTTCCTTTGGTACCCTCTATCCTCTGTAGAGACCAAGAGACCCCATTTTCTACATACTCATCAGGAAGCAACAGACCCAAAGGTAGAGGGAGGGAAGTGTGGAGCAAGGCTGCTTTAGATGCTCAGTGTTTTCTTAGGCCTGGGCCCCAACACTCAGCTTATGATCATGCCTGCCTCAGCCTGACTGTTCCTCCATATCCTCCTTCCCCAAAACAGAGTAAAGCAACTGACCTCTCACCCCCTGTCCACCATGCTAAACGTGAAGAGTCAGGACCCCTAGGTTTCCCCTCTTCCTGCCTCATTATGTTCTGGGCCCCAGTGGGGATATATTTGTGCCTGCAGGCCACCGAGAAGAGTTCATGTTTCATCACTTTGTGGAGAGGACTACCTCCCTTTGTGGTGGGGGTGCATTTGAAATGAATGCAGTGATGGCTAGAGTGGAAGTGTGTGTGACAGGTGTCCTTTGTCGTTTTGCTTCAGACTGCTATCAAAGGCATGCCTTGCTCTTTTGTTTTTTAATCACCGTATAGATGTTGATGCCTTCTGGATCTGTCTCCCGCCCAGGACTTTCAGGAGCCCAGCTGCCTGCTGGGCCAGCCTTGCTTGGTTGACTCACGGGGCCCCTCTGGAGCCATCTTCTGCCTCTTCCCTCATGCATTCAGCATGTGCATTTACGTACACAGTGGCTCACACACAAGCCTCCTTCACACATCTCCAGGGAGCCTTACACATTCAGTCTCACTTCAGTTCTGCCTCTGGCTTGGTCCCACAGACACATTCTCCCTGGAGGGCATGTGCCGTTGAGCTGGGGTTCCCCAGATGGCTGAGGAGCTCTCACTGGAGGCAGTACCTGAAGCCAAAATGAATCCTGTGGAACATCCACTTATCTCAGTTTGGATCTCATCCTCCCTTGGCCCTTAGCCGTTTCATACCCCTTCCCCAGTTTGCTAAGGGGTCAGCGCTGCCTGTAGGGGAGCAGGCAGGCTTTGCAGGACAGCTGAAATTGGAACTGAGCCCTGAAGCTGGGGATGGTAGAGATCCTCCTTCAGCCCATGGCTGTCTCTTTACACCCTCAACATCAGCAGTACTGTTAGCATGCCTTTAGCATCATTTTCTGCCTCACTGATTTTTTGTCAACTGGAATTACCTCTAGGAATATATTTTAGGTGGGAGAAGACCTGCCCCTTCCTTGCTTCATTGTTCCTTCCTCCAGCTGGTAGATGACCTCCGGTCCTTCTTTCCCTGAGTCATATCTCTCAGCTGGTCTCTGTCAAGAGCCCATCTTGAGAAGGAAGCCAGGAGCTCAAGAAGCCCTGGTTCTTCTTGGTGTATGACCAGTTCTCCCACCCTCAAAGCTGACAGCATCTTTAAGAGCCACTTGATTAAATCAAGAGTCTTGGAATAGTGAAGGGCAGACTCCAATTAAATAATTTTACCTATACACACTGAATAAGTGGACTAGGGATTCACACTGACAGTGATGTCCTACCCAGGACACTGTTAGATTATCTTTACATGTAATGATGATTCTGATCATGGCTGCCATTATACAATAATACTTGACTTTTACAGTCACATTGTTCACATTTTCATTGAAGGAAAGTACCTCATCATTGTGTCACCTAAAGAGTTGCAGGCAACAGGAAGGGAGACTAGGAAAACAAGGTTCTAAGATGGTCCTGGAGTGGCATTATGGGCTTGTCTGAGCCCAAAAGGGAGAGGAGCTGCAGGCAGGGCTGATAGCTAAAATCTTGAGTCATGGGGGCTCAGGAAGCCCAACTTTGGTGGCAAGTGACAAAGGCCACACACACAGGGGAAGCAGGCTTCTGTGCTCCACCTCAAACACTGCTTCTGTAGCATACCTTCAGCCTGTTTGGAGGTCGCAGAGACCAGCAGGAGGTCTAAAAGGCACCCCCTGGAGGTGGGGGTGAGAAGCTTCTTAGAAAACCCAAGAGGCCAGGGCAAGAGAGGACTCCTATGTGGACAGCATCTGTTCAGCACCACACCTGAGGTCCCCAAATCATGCCTGCTCCTGCAGTTTCCCTGAAATAGTTGGGAGACATGAGAATTGCCAGGCTAAGTTCATGCTAACCCCTTCTGGTGTGTCTCGGGCAAACAAAAAACAGTTGCTATTTCTAGGTGAACTAATTCTTATGGAAACTAAACATTTGTGATTGATTTTGATTCCCTTTAATTTTGGCAAATTAAAATAAAGTAAAATTTAAATGAATTATTATCTGGCCTCCAGGAGGCTCTAAGACTTAAGGTCTAATTCTAAAAAGAGAAAACAGGCTCTTTGGACTTACAGGTGCACCTGACTTCATCTCATCTGGCTTTGTTTTCTTTTTCCTGTTGTATTATGTACATCTTGTAAAGCTAGTCAAATTCTATTTTGGGATGGAGTGTCCTGATTAATAAATTATATCAAACTACTGTAAAGAAAAAAACTGGTTATGAATTTTTCTGGCATCTTCGTTGTTATACTAAAAAGGTGGAGGAAAGGAGGAAGAGAAATCATCAAAACACAATGTGGCTGTCCAGGATATTGGAGCCCAGGATGTGCTGGAGGGCAGCTTCCTTTTCCTGTTTTCTGTAGTTCTTTAGACATGGGCAAATGTACATAACCTGACCATTATTGCCTCTTGCCAATAACAGCTGGCTTGTTGGTCTGTTGGTCTTCTCCACATGTATACTTTGCTTGCGTGCACAAGATCTTTGTGTGAGGGAACCTGAGGTGTCTGAGACCCAAATAGCACAAGGATGGTTATGGATGAAAGAGAAAGCAAGAAGTTCTCAGAGGCCTGTTTCTTAATGACTCCTCTGATTTTCTCAGGAATAGACCTGTCCCACTTTTTACTTGAGAAGGAGGGGAGAGCTGGAGAGTCTTTATGGGAATTCTTTCCCCTTTTTTCTCCACCATTTTCCTTCTGGTGACATTCAGAAGACTTTGTAGCTCAAGGTTGAGGTGTCCTAATAAACTCATTCTTTTATCCTTTCCAATGGGATATAGACAACTCAAGATTCTTAAATTCAGAACATGAATTGGTGGAGAGGGAGACTTTGATATAACTTTGTTCAGAATCCACTGGTAACCTGTTTCTTCCTTCCAGAGTCAGAATCTCAAGTGTAGGTGGAAGTAGTGGTTGGCATTTTTAACATTCTGTATATATTGGGACAGAATGAGATTTGGGTGGAAATGGTCATGGTCACTCTGCGGAGAAAGCCCTGGGTCTTGTTTAGATGTTTTTATATAACTTCCTTCTAGCAGTTGCTGGGCTTTCTTTCCTGGAACACAGTAAAGCATAAAGGGCAAGTATCAATGCCAGGGTCCGTGGAGGCTGGCCAGCCAATCCAGGCGATAACAAGAACTGTGTTATTAGAAAGGGCTCAATCTGGACAGCAGAGAGCTAGCCAGGGTCAGTATGCATGAGAAGCACTAGGGAGAAACCCTGTCTACAGGAGGTGCTTCATCTACTGGGCTGGCCATGTTAACCCTCTTATCAACAAGCTTTTGGGGCTCATGTGGCCAGACGTTTTGGGGGTAACCAGGAATCTGAGTGGCAGAGTCATCTGATCCTGAGGCAGTGGGGAGCATCAGGTTAAGTTGGGATGTCTCTGGGTTTGAGGTCTGGAGAGGAGGAGTGAGGACCTGAGTGTTACAAGGCTCAGGTGGCTGGTGGAAGGAACCGGGTCAGGGTCAAAGGAACCATTTAGAGAAGAGAGGGGAGCAAACCGGAAAGGGAGGTGTGCGGATGAGGATAGAGAAACAAGGAAGAGGAGCAGAGAACAGGCAGGAAGGAGACAAACAGGACTGAAAGACAAAGGTAAAAGGCAGACATAGGGGCCAGCTGTTTAGGTGTCCAGTGAGTGAGGCCAGCAGCCAGCCAGAAGAGGTGGACACAGTGGACATGGGGCAGGTGGAACTGAAAAGGAAAGCAGAACTGGAGCAGGGCAGGGACACACAAGCAGGAGAAACAAGAGGTAGCTTCTTCCTGTTTCCTGAGTGAGAAGGGCCAGTTGGACTGCTTGGTGCAATATCCTTCAGCCTTCTTCTATGCCCTGGTCTCAATGGTAACCAGATGAGGAACTCTTGGGGTGCATTGTTCAAGACAGTAGCCACTAGCTGCATGTGTTTGTGGAGCCTTCTAAATGTGGCTAGTCTGAATTGAGATATATAGTTAGTTTGAAATATACATCAGATATTGAAGACTTCTGTGAAAAAACTCCAAAAGATCTCAATTTTTTTATATTGGCTACATCTTGAAATGATAATATTTTGGATAGGTTCAATAAATTACATTATTAAATTAACTTCACCCATTTCCTTTTACTTTTCTAAAGCAACTCCCAGAAAAATTTAAATGACACATGAATTTGTGGCTTGCATTGTGTGTCTAGTCACAGCACTGATCTAGGTCATTGGAACTAGAAAAGACTCCTGATAAGGCAATTAGATGCTAGGGGCTCATTCGCACCCACCAGGCAATTGTATAGAGCACTTGGATGATGATCCAGGTATTTTAGTTCCATCAGTGCAGGGCTTTCCCTTTTTCATAAGCTGGCCAGTCCCAGCTTATGATCTGTACAAGCATGAGATGGGGCTGCCCTCCTATCATCATCTGAGAAGCATGGACAGTGTACTTGCTGCCCCAAATCTACCTCTTTCCATCAGCCCAAGCCTTACATGGCCCATTATGGCTCTTCTAGGGAAAGACATTGAATGATGGCTGTGTGTACTAGACGAAAGCAGCAGCAAACCTGAGAGCAGGTAATTGATCAAAGAACTGAATTAGGTTCTGATAACTGGGAATATGTTTCTGACACCAGAAGAGGATGAAGAAGAGAAGTTAAAATCACAGTCCTCATCTATATGTTGTACTAGTTTTCAAAATCTCTAGAGTTTTTCTCATTGAAACCTTATGTGAAGTATACAGCTAAAGATGTTATACTTATTTTCTAGATAAGGCTCATACAAAGAACTTGTCCAGAAGCCTACAATCCAATGAACATAGAGGTGGAATAGCAGAAGCCTTTCAACTAGACCTCTGGGGTGCTGGTTCAGTGTTCTTTCTACTTACTAGTCTATAATAGAGAGGACTGAAAGAAAGGTGATGGCTACTAAAGTATACCTTTCCCAGTCTTGGCACTTTCCAGCTTTACTCTTGGTCTCTGTTGGATTCTAGGGTGTGAAAGATGGATTTTGTTGCCTGCCCTAAGTAACTGCCTATCCAAACAGACCTGTATCTTATAAAGGGCAAAGTCTACCCCAACACTGCCCACCCTATCATGCTGAATTACCCAACTATTGTTCCTTGCCCAGTGCTGTGTGTGCCTCTTCAGTGGTTGCTGGTCTACACCCCTTTTCCTGGACCTTGTCTTGCTGTCTGTCGAAAAAGAGAAACCTACAGATGAATTCTATGAGATGACAAGATCATCGTCCTCCACTAGATCCTCTTTCCAGTGTTAGGATTTGCCTTTACCTAGCCTCCCTCACATTGCTGATTGTGTTGATCATCTCTTCCTAATGCCCAGGGATGTTGCTTCTGTCTCAAGCCAACCTCTTCAGACTCCTGTTTCCTCCACAAACTTGGTTCATCAGCCTCTTTGAAGCCCTGCTCCCCATTAGCCAACCTCCAGAGTACTTCCATTGCTTCACTTAACCTTTCCCCTGCCCACCTGGTCTATGGAAATGGCTTTCTCTGGAAGTTCCTTCTTCCTTTGGAGCCTGCTTGTTTGCTCACAGCCAGGTGCCTCTCAGTGGGGAAGTAGGGTTGTTGTCCTCTACTCCTCCCTACCGCCTCCAGGTTGTTACTCTTCCTCTCTATTCATTTGACCAATAATTCAGAGCTAATATCTAAATAAGCCCCAGAGACCTTCAGTGGTTGACGTATTTCAGCTTCACCACAACTCAATGAGATAGTGTTGTTCCATCCCTGTTTTACAAAGGGACCAGAGAGGCTCAGGTTAGAAACTTGCTTTAGGTAACACAGCTAGTTAAGTAGGAAAGCCCAGATTCTAATTCAGGTGCAGCAGTTTGGCCCTAGGGGTTCACTCTGAACCAGCACTCTACCCTGAGGTTGTTTGGAAGCCCCGGCCCTTTGATGCCAGTGCCGTTCCTCTGTATCACCCAGTATTATTCTCCTGTCCATGTCAGCTCCCACTTCCTGGACATTCTCCTGCATTCATTGAGACTTCCTCCCCTGGATAGCTGTCTTTTGCATCCCAACTTTTGCCAGCATCATGGATGATTCAGATGGCCACAGGAAGGTCATGTGGATAGTCTGTTTTGACTTTTTGGCTGCCTCCAGGACGCTAACTCAACCACATTTTAGTTCTTGAACCCACTATGTCTGATATCATCACTTCAACTAATCTAGGCCCTGATCTGTCTCTCCTGAGTATTAATTACACAACTAATTACTTTCTATCTCCTCTAGAGCTCAGCATGTCCATATCAATTTCCTTGTGAACCCACTCTCCAGCCCTCCCACCCACTTCTTTTTCATACCAGTAAAGTGTATCATCAGCAATCTAGCCGCTCAAGCCAGATATCTAGTAGTCACCCTTGAATCTTCTCTCTCCCTCGCCTCAACATCCAACCAATCACCAAGTCATATGGAATATGACTCCCGAAGATCTCTCGACTCCATCCATTTCTCTTCATTCCTACTTGTACTGCCTTCATCCTGGCAGCCATCACTCCCACCTGGTTGGTTGACTGCAGCTTTCTAACTAGTTTTCCTATGTTTCCACTTGGCTGTCTTCAACCCAAGCTCCCAAAGTAGCATGTCATGTTACTTGACTTCCCATTGCAGATGCGTGATTTTTCACTTGTCTTCTGTCACACTGTACCTCCTACTTTACCATACTTTAGCAACTTTGATCTCCTTTCAGTTCGTCCAACAGTCTGAGCCCTTCCCAAACTTTGTACATGTGGTTTCTGCTACTTAGAATGCTCTTTCATGCATCCATCACCTGGCTAAATCCCACTCACCTTTTAGGATTCAATTTAAGTCACACAAATCCAGTCCCTAACTCCTACTCTGATCTGTATCATCTCCCCACTCAGTGCTTTCCCTGATAACACTCATCATAATCTGTTATTCCATGTTTGTTTCTTGGTGTCCTTGCTGGACACTGCTGGTCTTCCTAAGAGCACTGCAGTTTTAATTAACTTGCTCCTCTTGTGAAGCTCACATGTCTCAGGGCTTCCCCTACTCCCAGTTCCAATGTGGCCAGGCTTTATCCAAAGGTAATTCTATCCTCTTCACTCCTTCCACCCACGCACACAATAAGTTAATCAGTGATGACATTCCTATGATGGCATGGGTAGATTTAGGAATGGATGGTCCAATTTGTGCCAATGAGAAGTAAGATTGAGGAGCTTCACTAGATAAATCTATTTTCTCTTTTTATCACCTTAGGAGAAGCCTTCCTGGAGCCAAAGTCACACACACAGTACAGAGAAGGGAATCCCAGCCAAATGGAGCTGGAGATACTAGCTAAGCTGATCCTGAAGCCCACCTGGTTGCTGGGCTTTGTGAGCCAATATATTTTCTTATAAAGTTAGCTTGAGCTATGTTTCCTCTTCTTTGCAATTGAGAGAAATATAACGAAGGACTTTTGATCTCTGGTTCCCTCTACTTCTCTATCCATTACTTTCTTCTTGTCTTCATATACTTTTCTACCCAGTTTAGACACCAAAATTGAGAATTTCAGTCATTCTTATCAATATTCTTTTATTTCCTACAGTAGTCTTTTGTTACACCTTCCTTAGCATAATCTCAGTTATGAAAGAATCCAATAATGAAACTTTTGTGTATTAATCAGCTTATTGTCACGAGGACAACATACTTTTAACACCAGCAAATTAAAGGAGGAAAGGTTTGTGTTTGGCTCACTGTTTCACAGGTTTGGTTCATGGTCATCTGACTTCAAAGCAGAAACATCATGGCAGAAGAAAGCTGCTCAACTCATGACACTGAGGAAGAAGAGGGCAGGGGAAGAGAGGAAGGGGCCAGAAACTAGATATAGCTCTAAGCTCGCACCTCCACAATCCACTCAGACACACCTAGAAAAGTGTTATACTATCTTCTAGCCAATCCTATTGACAAGATTAATTGTTATACTCTGTATTATCTACATTCATACTATTGACTTTTGCAGAAAGAAAAAGCAAATATAATCAGATATATTGGTACCATAGTAAGTTAATTATCAGTTAGGGACTAAACAGTGTCCAAGACTATTATGAAGTTGTTCACAACAGCAATATGATGACAAAACATTTCATCACTGAAATTTCCAATAATGGGGATTGTGATACAAATTATAGTTCCAGCAGGCAATGGAAAACTATGCAGTTATTCACTGAATACTATTTAAAACAGGCACTAAAGAATAATCCAGGTTCCATAAAAAGAAATGAATGGATAAAAAAATGTGGTATACTGTGTACACACAATGCTATACTACTCAGGCTGAAAAGGTAAGGAAGTCCTGTGATTTGCAACAACATGAATGAACCTGGAGGATACTATGCTAAATGAAATAAGCCAAGGATAAAAAGACAAATATTGCATGCTCTCACTTACATTTGGAATCTAAAAATGTCAAAATTATAGAAGTGGAGACTGGAGGTGACCAGGATCCCAAGTGGAAGTGGCTGGGGTGATGTTAGTCAAAAGACAGAAAATTTTAGTTGGACAGGAAGAGTGAATTCAAAAGATCTACTCAGTAATAATATATTGCATACCTGAAAATGCTGAAAGAGTAGATTTTAAATGTTCTCACCACAAATTAATGATACGTATGTGAGGTGATTCATACACTAATTAGCTTGCTTTAGCCATTTTACAATGTATATGTATTTCAGAACACGTCACGCACCATAAATACATACAACTTAAAATTTCCCTTTTATTTCCTGGTTATCAAAATAATGAGCTGGGTCCTTAACATTTTAAAGAAATAATCGATGAATTTTCAAAATATATTATTATAAACTCATAAACTCAAACATATTCACTATGTTTCTGTCTTTTTTTTCAATTGGTGCTCAACTTGTTCCTTATTTGTCTAGTAGGAGCCTCTTGAGGTTAATTCTTTTTTTTTTTCCCCCCATTAACTTTATTTGTACATTTTAGGTATAAGATACAGTTACATTCATCACTGGGATCTTGTACCTTTACATGAGTATCTTGGTTCTTATTTTTTTCCCCTTCCCTTGCCCTCCCTTTACCCCCTCCACCCTTTCCTATTTGCAAAGACCTTGTTTCCATTTTTTCCCTCTTCTCATATTTTTTCCTTTCTCTTTTTTCCCTTCCCCTACCCCTCCCAATTCCCCTGCTCTTTTAGACCTTTGCTTCCTGTTGCACAATATCAGTTACACATTTTTAAAATTACAATATTAAGATCTAGGAGACATTACCACAGATTTTACAGAATTTAAAAGGATATAGAAAGCATATTACAAAAATCTTTTTTGAAATAAATTTGACAACTTCTAAGAAGTACCTTGGAAGACAAATTAATGAAACTAACTCTGGAGGAAATATAAAATTTGAATAGCACCTATTAAAGAAAGTATATTCCTAGCTTGAAAACCTACCTATATGACAACAGCAGGCTCATAAACATTTTAACTGATAAATTATATCAAACAATTAAAGCAGAAAAAAGAAGGAACACTTCTCCCCTCATTTTGGGAACTCAACATTGTGCTAATCCTAAAACTGGATAAAGATAATAGAAGAAAAAAGTATGAACATAGATAGAAATTTGTTTAACAAAACAAACTATTGGAAGTCAGATCTGGCAGGATGTAGAAAGTGGTTTTGTTATAGGGATGGCAGTGTTGGTTCAGCATTGGAAGATCCACCCCCCAAAAGTCATCATTTTAACAGAGGAAAGGCAAAAGTCATATGATCCTGTCACTAGTTGGAGAAAAAATATTGGACTAAATTCTACAGCTGTTCATGATAAAAGCTATCAGGAGACTGGAAGTAGAACAGAAACTTCTCAACAGGTTAAAGACATGTACTCCATACTTCCAGCGAGAATGCCTTATATAAATGGTATATATAAATGCTTTCTCCTTAAGGTGGGGAACAAGGGCAGATATGCTTACTCTTTATCTGTCCATTAAACTTTGAAACCTAGTCCCCACCAAAATAGTCTGGCAATAAAATGACACAACTAGGATAGGATTGCCATGGCAGAAGCAAAATCTTTATATGTAGATGAAATGATCATCTACAGAGAAAACACTAAGAAATCTCTAGGAGCCCCTAGAACTTGTACTTGAATTTTGCAGGATTAGGAAACACAAGGTATATATAAAAATTCAGGTCTGTGTATACTTGCTATAAATGAAGAATTGGATATTGAAATTTAAAAGTTATGTAGGAGTACAAAGGACCTAGAAAAGTTAAAAAAACAAAAAAAACAAAAACAGTGTTGGAAGACGTTTAGTACCTAATTTTAAGACTTCTTCTAAAGCTACAGTAATCAAGGCAGTGTTGTATAAGGAAAGACATAAAACAGAGAATCTAGAAATAGAACCACACATATATGGTCCACTGAGTTTTGAAAGATTATTTAACATTAGCATTTTATAGAATATAAACTCAATTCAAGAGCCAAGGAAGAGATAGTGTTTTCAGCAAGCGGCACTAGAACACCTGGTATCCGTATATAAAAAATTAACCTCAACCCTTTTTTCCATACATGAAAATAACTTGAAGGGATCTATGAACCTAAATATGAAAGCCTAAAAGTATAAAACTTTAAGAAGAAATTATAAAGGAAAATATTTATGAATTCAGGGTAGGCAAGAGCTACTTAGGATACAAAAAACATGATGTATAAAAGAAAAAAATTGATAAATGAGATTCCATCAAAAATTTAGAACTTTAAATGACATCATTAAAATGAAAAGTAGTCCTTAAACAGACCATATTTGCAATACATATAATCTATGACTAGAATATATAAAGAATTCTTAGAGCTCATTAATAGACAACCCAATTAAAATGTAGACGTAAGAGGATGATAAACAGCCAGTATAGCACAAGGAATGGTGTGCAACTCTAGAATCAGAAAAAATACTAATCAGTACAATAAGAAGATTGAATTATACACTCATTAGGGACATGAAGTTAAAAGTTTTAAAAGCCTTGTCATGACTTTTTCTTTTTGTTGGATTCTCCCCTTTTGCTTTTAATTTGTCATGCCCAATGGACTCATTCTGCTGGGTTTCCTGGGGTTGTGATCCTCATTGTCTTTTCCTAGGGTATTGTCTAAAATTTTGTGGAGTGCCGGTTTGGTATTCATGAAGCTCCTGAGGTGCTCTTTGTCATGAAAGTATCTTATTTCTCCATCAATTTTGAAAGATAGTTTTGCAGGGTACATCAATCTGGGTCGGAGGCTGTTTTCCTTTAGGGCTTGAAATACATCACTCCAAGCTCTTCCTGCCTTGAGGGTTTGCATTGAGAAGTCTGCTGTGATTCTTTTTATTTATTTATTTTTATTTTTTTGTATTAAATTCTTTTATTGGTACATTGTAGGTATACAACACAATTACATTTCTCATTGGGAATTGTACCTTTACATAATGCATCTTGGTTCTTATTTTTTCCCCATTCCTAGCCCTCCCTTCAAGCCCTCCACCCTTCCCTATTTACAAAGACTTTATTTCCATTTTTTCCATTTCTCAACATTTTTCCTTTCCCTTCTTTCCTTTCCCCTGCCCCTCCCACCACCCCTACCCCTTTGGACCTTTTCTTTCTATTTTGCATTATCGGTTATTCATTCTAGTCATTGGTACATTTTAGGTATACAATATAATGACATTCATCATTGGAAATTTGCACCTTTACATCGTCTCTTTGTTCTTATTTTTCACCCTTGCCCAGCCCTCCCTTCAACCCCTCCATTCCTCCCTATTTACAAAGATTTTGTTCCTATTTTTCCATTTTCTCATATTAATCCCATTCCCTTCTATCCTTTCCCCTAGCCCTCCCACTTCCTTCCCCTTTTCCCCTTTTCTTCCTATGTCACATGACCTATTATACATTTAGTCCTTATTTACACTTTCAGTTTCTCACACCAGAGAAACTATTTGGTATTTACACGTGTGTCCTATGTATTTCACTTAAGAGTATTGCCTCAATGTGCATCCACTTAGCTATAAATGTCTCTAATTTCTCATTTTTTATGGCTGAGTAGTACTCCATTTTATAAACAAAACCACATTTTCATTATCCAGTCTCCAGTTGATGGGCATTTGGGCTGTTTCCAAGTTTTAGCTATCACAAACTGTGCTGCTATGAACATGGGTGCACATATATCACTGTGGTATGATTCTTTTAATTCTTTGGGGAAAATCCCCAGCAGGGGAATAGCAGGGTCAAATGGGACTTCCAGTCCTAGTTCTTTGAAGTATCTCCATACTGATTTCCACAGTGCTCGCACCAGTCTACAGTCCCACCAGCAGTGGAGCAGGGTTCCTCTTTCCCCACAGCCCCGCCAGCATTTGTTATTGGTTGACTTCATGATAGCAGCCATTCTTTATGGAGTGAAGTAGAATCTCAGCATTGTTTTCATTTGCATCTCTCGAATGACCAGTGATGTTGAACATTTTTTCATGTATTTATTTGCTATTTCTACTTCTTTGTCTGAGAAATGTCTGTTCATTTCAGATGCCCGCTTTTGGATTGAGTCTTTAAATTTGGGAGGTCTGATCTTTTTAAGTTCTTTATAGATTCAAGATAGTAGACCTTTGTCTGAGGAAGAGCTGGTGAAGATTTTTTCCCACATTGTGGGTTGTCTCTTCACACTGCTGGTGGTTTCTCTTGCTGTGCAGAAGCTTTTTAATATGAAGAGATCCCACTTGTTGATTGTGCTAGTTCCCGGGCAACTGAGGTTTTGTTCATAAAATCTTTTCCTACACTGATGTCTTCAAGGGTTCTACCTAATCTCTGTTCCAACTGGTTCAGAGTATCTATTTTAATATTTAGATCTTTAATCCATTTTGATTTTAGTTTAGTGCATTGTGAGAGATATAGGTCTAGTTTTAATCTTTGGCAAGTTGAAGCCCAATTTTTCCAGCACCATTTATTAAAGAGGCCATCTTTCCTCCAGTGAGGGTGTTTGGCTCCTTTATCGAAGATGAGATGGCTGAGTGTGTCTGGCATTGTTTCTGCATCTTCTAATCTGTTCCACTGGTCCTCAAGTCTGTTTCTTTGCCAGTACCATGCTGTTTTAAGAAGTCTTCTACGGATGTACATTAAGTTGAGCTCCCTGTCCTCCTGCAGGGTTGAGCTGTGCAAAGTTCTATAGAAAGAATTGAAAAAAATCAGACCCCCAAATTCAAAGACCCAATTCAAAAATGGGCATCTGAAGTGAACAGACATTTCTCACACAAAGAAGTAAAAGCAGCAAATAAATATATGAAAAAATGTTCGACATCACTGGTCATTCAAGAGATGCAGATGAAAACAACCCTGAGATTCCACCTCACCCCAGAAAGAATGGTTGCTATCAAGAGATCAACCAATAACAAATGCTTGTGGGGGTGTGGAGAGAAAGGAACCCTTCTCCATTGTTGATGGGAGTGCAGTCTGGTGCAACCAGTGTGGAAATCAGTATGGAGATACCTCAAAGAACTAGGGCTAGAGGTTCCATATGACCCAGCTATTCCCCTGCTGGGGATCTTCCCCAAAGAATTAAAAGAATCATCCCACAGTGATATATGTGCCCCCGTGTTTATAGCAGCACAGTTTGTAATGGCTAAAGCTTGGAAACAGCCCAAGTGCCCATCTACTGGAAAGTGGATAAAGAAAATGTGGTTTTCAAAAATAAAATGGAATACTATTCAGCCATGAAGAATGAGAAACTAGAGACATTTATAGCTAAATGGTTGCATATCGAGGCCATACTCTTAAGTGCAATAAATAGGACACACATGTGTAAATACCGAATAGTTCCTCTAGTGTGAGAAACTGAATGTGTAAATAAGAATTAAAATGATTAAAATGAATAATTGATAATATGAAATAGGAAGAAAAGGTCCAAAGGGGTATGGGTGGTGGGAGGGAAAGGGGAAAGGGAAGAAGGGAAAGGAAAAATTATGAGAAAAGAAAAAAAAAGAAAACGAAATCTATGTAAATGGGGAGGGGTGGAGGGGGTGAGGGACGCACAGGTAATGGAGAAAAAATAAGAACTAAGATACAGCATGTACAGGTACAAGCACCCAATGATAAATGTAAACTTATTGTATACCTAAAATGTACCAATAAGAAAATGATGTACATTAAGGTTGTTTTTAATCATTTGCTTTTGTACACAATACTGCTGACACATTGCATATGTATTATTTTGAATTTGAGTATTCATATCGTCAGAAAAATTCCTATAAGTGGTTTTGTTGGGACCAGGGATACATAATCATAAAATTTTGTTATATATTGTCAAATTACCCTCCATGAGTTGGACAAGAGGAGAATTAGAGTGCTAGTTTCAGGCACATCTCTTTCTAGCTTTTAGAATTTTGCTGATATTATAGCTGAAGAATGGTATCTCCAAGGAGTGAAACTGATCATCTTTTCATGTATTTAAAAGTCTTCTCATGTTTTTTTCATAGTTCTTGATTATTTTTGTTCATGGTACATAGTCTTATTTTCCTCAATTGTAAGAATTCTTTACATATGAAGATGTTTGTATGAGTGTCTCAGGTGTTGCTTTAAAAGAAAATATATTCTAAGGGCTGGGGATTTAGCTCAGTGGCACTGCACCTGCCTCGCAAGCACAAGGTCCTGAGTTTGATCCCTGTTCCCCCCCCCAAAAAGGAAAATATATTCTCTAATATTGAGTTGCAGGTTCGACATCACTTATGATTATTTTGATTAGGTCTTCTGCAACCTTACTCTCATTTCCTTGATCTGTCATGAACCGAGTGTGGTGAGTTACACTTGTATTACTTTCTGTATTGTTTTATACCTCCTAATTTCTACTTTATGAAGGTGGCCGCTTCTTAATTTGTGAATAGTTATTACTATTTATGACACCTTCATTGTGAATTGTTTCCTTTAAAACCTCCTTCTTTGTCTTGTTTAATGCTGGTGGGATGAATTCTATCTCATCTGGTATCAAGATGGCGATTCCTAAATCTTTGTTTCCACATGCCTGCTATTGCTTTGCATTTAGCTATTTTACCTGAGTTTGTTTTAGGTATGCTTCTTGTTACAGGACAAAATTGAAGTTTACTTTGTGAGCTAATCTGAAAATTCTTTACATTTAATCATATGATGGCTATGTTTGTTCTCAGATCTGTCATATAATTTTATGTTGTGTTTACTTTGTGCATTTGTCATAGTTAATGGTTCTTCCACAACTTGAGCTTTGGAGTACTTTAAAATTAGTGTATTACAAGCATAAAAAAATTAAATTCTTAGGAATTAACCTAACCAAGGAAGTGAAACATCTTTGCAATGAAAATTACCTCACCCTGAAAAAGGAAATCGAGGAGGAGGTCAGAAAATGGAAAGATATCCCCTGTTCCTAGATAGGCAGAACCAATATAATCAAAATGGTTACACATCCAGAACTGATATACAGATTTAATGCAATCCCAATCAAAATAACAATGGCGTTTCTCACAGATCTAGAGAAAAGAGTCCTACAATTCATATGGAACAAGAAGAGACCCAGAGTACCAAAAGCAATCCTGGGTAGCAAAAGCAAAGCAGATGGCATTTCAATCTCAGATTTGAAATTATACTATAAAGCGACAGTGTCTAAAACAGCATGGTTCTGGCACAAAAACAGGCATTTGGATCAATGGAACAGAATAGAAGAAGCAGAAACAATTCCAGGCACATACAGCTATTTGATCTTTGAATAAGGACCCCAAAACATACACTGGAGGAAAGATAGCCTCTTTATAAATGGTGCTGGGAAAATTGGATAGCCACATGCAACAGATTGAGTTTAGATCCATATATCTTACTATATACTGAACTAAAATAAAAATAGGTCAAAGACCTAAATGTTAGAAGCACTCAATCTGCTGGAAGATAAAATAGGCAAAACTCTTGAAGACATAGGAGTAGGCAAGGACTTTTTGAACACAACCCGAATTGCACAAGAAATAACATCAAGAATCAACAAATGGGACTACATCAAATTAAAAAGCTCTTCACAGCAAAGGAAAAAACCAACAGAGTGAAGACACAATGTGCAGAATCGGAAATATTTTTTGCCATCTATTCTTTGAACAGAGAATTAGATCTAGGATATATAAAGAATTTTAAAAATTAGACTCCCCCTCCAGATAAAAGACCCAATAAAAAATGGGCAACTGAAATGAAGAGACACTTCTCAGAATAAGAAATACAAATGACCAATTTAAAAAGATTCAACATTACTGGCTATTAGAGAAACACAAATTGAAACTACTTTGAGATGACATTTTACCTCAGAAAGAATGGCTATTATAAAAAATCTAATAATAATAAATGCTGTCGAAGATGGGTGGAAAAAGAACTCTTGTACATTGTTGGTGGGAAGGTAAACTATTACAACCACTATGGAAATTACTGTGGAGATGGCTCAAACAACTAAAAGTAGAAATTCCATTTGATCCAGCTTTCTCCTACTAGATATCTTTCCAAGAATTAAAGTCATCATATTACAGTGATCAATGCATGCCCATGTTTATAATAGATAGATCTTGAAAACAGTGTATATGTCCATGCACAGATGAATGGATAAGGAAAATGAGGTTTATATACACAAAGGAACAGTACTCTGGCATAAACAAAGATTAATTTGAGGAATTAGTAGGTAAATGATTGCAACTTGAGAACATAATATTAAGTGAAATCAAAATTCAAGCCTAAATATCACATGGTTTCTCTTATATGAGAAACTCAAAGTATATATATGCAAATAAGGAGCAAAATGAAAGCTAAGTAAATAGTGGGGAAAGGTTTAGATGATTTCCCAAATTACCTATTTTGTTGCTTCAAAAATATTTTAATGTCTGTGCTAATTTGTTTCATTCATACTACTAGTTTCCCTTAGTTCACTGAAAAGAAAATTATGTGCTAATATCTGTTTCTTCCTTGTAAGAATCATTTTTGTTGATGCCTTGTACTCTGAGTAACTACTTTGAAGATAATGGCACACAGTTTATTGTTATTCTTATTATTTTGTTTCATTTTTTCATAAAATAAAAAATGAAAATATGTGTATTTGTATTTGACAAAATTTGTATTTTTATTCTAGCAATTACATTTATAACAATATATTGATAGGATTCCTAGTATTCTCTTTTTTCTACTTATGTTCTTGCTATTCTTTTAGGATTGCATCAGTGGTTCTCAATAGAGGTGAGATGAGTGTGTGTGTGTGTGTGAGCTTTGTTCCCCAGAGGACATTTGACAATGTCTGGAAACATTTTTAATTGTTACAAGTGGGAGAGAGGTGCATCTAGTGGGTAGAGGCCAAGAATGCTCCTAAGTATACCACAGCACACAAGACAGCAGTGTCCTAAAACAAAACAAAAAAATTATCTGACCTGAAATGTCAATTGTGGTGAATTTGAGAACCTTTCTCTAGATATCTTTTGACTCCTACTTACTACCTGTGTGGCAGTGGATGGCTATGTACATTTTATTTTCCCTTTCTTTATTTCTACTTTGTATAACACATGGCATTTACATACTTCCATCTTTATCTCCATCTTTAGTTTAGATTTCAATATATTTAATTCTTGCTGAAATTCCTCAATTATCCTATGTCTGGATGCAACTTGTGCTCTCATTAGTAGATTCTTGGGGAACAGTTGCTAAGGAAAATAGTCTTGAGTTTTTGAATGTTTAATATTTTGTTTTTATGATTTGATGCTTAAAAATCACTGCATATAGGGCCAGCGATTTAGCTCAGCGGTTCGGGTGCCTGCCTCGCAAGCGCAAGGTCCAGAGTTTGATCCCCGGTACCAAAAAACAAACAAACAAACAAAAAACCCTGCACATAAAATACTTGGCTTATACTTTCTTTTCTTCTATTTTGCCTTGTGTGTAGCTATCAGGAAATCTGATGACAAACTGATTTTCTTTCCTTTACAAATGATTTATTTTTAAACGTACAGGCCCAGACAATGTTTTATTTTTCTTTAAAATCTTATGGTTTTACTGGGATATTATCATTCCAGGGTAATTTTTACAGAAACGTTCTGGACTTCTGGTCAATGCCTTCCTCTTGGCTCTCCATCACCCAATCCAATGGAGATTTGTGTTGTACCACAGTCCAATCCCTGATCCTGAACCCTGGCAAGCTACCTGAGGTCCCAAAAGGAGGGCTGAGTCTACCCAGCTGGCTCCATGTGGCAAGAGATAAATACCAGACATCCTGTCCTAGACAAAACGCCTATATTGAAACTGGGAAAGTTGATCTGAATCAGATTGGCAAGCAGTTGGAGCTGAAGTGAGGGGCAATGGAAGTCAGAAAGTGGGAGGTCATCTGGATGCATTTTCCACATAAAGAGATGACTCCTGACACACGCATTTAAGGATTTCTTGCCAGCCCTCCTTACCCTCCTCACTGTTCTTTACTGACTGTCTTGCCTTGAAGAACCTCTGAGTTGACTTTTCTCTACTATACATTTTGTGCTGCCTTTTAGACTGTAGCCCTCAGATCCTGAACTTGGCACTCCGGGCCAAACCCCATCCCCAAGGAGGAGCAACTTCTTTGTCTCCAGGTTCTTGTCTTGAGCTGACTTGGGCTCCACTATTAATTTTTAAATTTTTTTTATTGTGGTAAAATACACATAACATAAAGTTTACCATCTAAAGTATTTTTAAATGTACAGTTCAGCAGTGTTTAGCAAATTCACACTGTTGTGAGACCAATCCTCAAAACTTTTCATCTTACAAAACCGAAATGTTGTACCCATTAAACAGTTTCTCCCAAATCCCCATTCCCACAATCACCATTCTACTGTCCCTATAGATTTGACTACTCTAGGTACTTCAGAGAAATGGAATCATTCAGCATTTGTTACTTGTGACTGGTTTATTTTACTTAGCAGAATGTTCTCAGAGTTCATTCATGTTGTAGCACATGTCAGAATTTTTTACCTTCTAATGCTGAACAATATGCCATTGTATATATGTATCACATTTTGTTTATCCATCCACTTATGGACATGTGGTTTGTTTCTACTTTGGCTATTGTAAACACTACTACTATGAACCCTGGCACACAAATATCTTTTTGAGACCTTACTTTCAATGATTTTGGATATATATATCAAGAAATGGAATTATTCTTTTGAGAACTACCATATTGTTTTCAATAGTGGCAGCACCATTTTACATTCCTACTAATGGGACACAAGTGTTCCAATTTCTCCACATCCTTGCCTTGCTTTCCTTTCATTTTTTTCCCCTTTCCTTTTGTTTCCTTTCCTTTCCTGTCCTATTCTGTCATGGCCATGCTGATGGGTATGCAGTGGTATCACACTGTAATTTTGATTTGTATTTTTCTAATGACTTGAGCACCTTTTGAATGTGTTTGTTTTGGCCATTTATATCTTTTCTTTAGAGCAATGATTTTTCAAGTCTTTTGTAGGAGTTCTTTATTCTGGGTATTTTGTATTCTTTATATCATCTACATATTAACCCTTTATCAGATATATGACTTGCAAATATTTTCTCACATTCCATAGATTGCCTTTAATACCAGCAATTGCTTCTTTTGGTATACACAGGGTTTTAATTTTGATATAGTCTACTTTATATAATTTTTTGTCTTGTTGTCTGTACTTTTGGTGTCATATCCAGATCTTCACCAAATCTAACATTATGAAATTTTCCTTCTGGGTTTTCTTGTAAGAGTTTTGTAGTTTTAGGTCTTCTGTTTAGGTTTTTGAGTTAATTTTGTGTGTCATATATAATATCATTTTTGCTGGGAGTATAACACGGAACAGTGGCAACATGGCATAGACAAGAAAGAAACTTCCACATTTCCATTCTTGGGTGTTAGCCTAAAACATGTCTTTCTTTCTCTAACACCCACCCCCAGCCATGAAGGAGGCCATCAAAATGTAAGAAAACCAATGCAAAAATTTATATTTTATTTGAATTCAAAAAATTTAAAATTGCTTTCAAATTCAGGAAAGTACCATAATGCAGGACCCCAGCGGGGGAAGCCTCATATACAGAGACGGATAAATTAAATTTATATACTGCAGACAAGCCAAGAAGATGTGTAGATTACATATTTACAGCACTTGATGTTTTCTGAAAACCATATTTATACATTTTATTACATTTACAAAAAAGGCTTTCACTACTGTTTACCTACAATAATGAAAAAAATTTACACTCTTTTTTCTTTCTTTTTTGGAACTGTACAAACTTTGTATAATAAAAATATATCTCTGTACAAAAGATTTTTTTTGTTTTTGTTTTACTTTTTTTTTCCCCTCATGGGATGGCGGTGGTGGGAGTGCGGTGTGAAAGGCGGTGAAGGGCCAAATCGGCCCTGCTTCTGTCCCAGTCTCTGGAGGTGGCGAGAAAATGCCAGAGTCGGGGAGAGGGTGCTGCACAGCAGAGTGCTGGGTGCCCAGCAGTCTGTACTTCTTGGGCATCTGGTGGGACTCACAAGGAAACACAGGGGAGGGAGTGGGGCCTGGAGGAGGAGCCCCAGTGATCAGCATGTGAGAAAGGGAAGGAGCAGCAGAGCTCTCTGCATTTGTTCCAGGGATGGAAGAGGATGAGGGTGTAAGTGTTTCTTTGGACCAGTCCTCTCCCACCTCGCCTGGGGATGTGATGTCCCAGGGGAAGGGGGCAGGAGTAGGCTCCCACCATTGCCAGTCTCCATTATATCTGCTGGAAATGGCACCTTTCACTGTAGCCTATCTTAACATCAGCCAGATCTTTTTTTTTTTTTTTTTTGGTACCAGGGATTGAACTCAGGATCTTGCGCTTGTGAGGCAGACGCTGGAACCACTGAGCTAAATCCCCAGCCCCAGCCAGATCTTTCAATTGTCCCAACCCAGAATTAGGGAACCAGATGACCCTCCTCCCCGACTCTTACACATTTCTGTTTATTTCAACATGTCATACAAACACCCGAGGCTGGCATGTCATATATGCAGAAGGTGTAAGCCCATGGGGATCTTCCCAAGGACAGAGAAAGTGGCTCTAAATGTAATACTTTGATTCCTAAACTTATGGGCTTCAGAACAATACTCATATGGAATTCATTGATGACTCAAGCACAATGAAACTGTCAAAGTAAATCAAAACCACTTTCAAGGAGGTGGAGAAAGTGTGACTTTCATTCACTCTGTTCTTTTGATAGTGAAGCTATCAGCTCCTCTCTCTGCTGTGGTCAGGGGCTTCTGAGAGTGGAGGGGCCAGCACCAATGCCAGGAGGCAAGGAGTGGGGGCAGGGTGGCTTTACTGGGTTCCTGTCCTGATGCTATCCAGGTGGAAAGAGCAGAACCCAGATGGGACACAGGTGTTCCTGTCCGCCCGACCTGGCCACAGGGCTAATGTCAAGACTCACCTACCCTTCCCTTTCTTTGGTGCCCCTTCTAGGCCTGAGTTTCTGGAAGAGGGTGTAGTGGACTTTGGGGTCAGAGTGATTTGGGTCAGCATATTCTCTGCTCTTACTCACTTTGTGGCTCTTGTCTCTTTACCTTCCTGGGCCTCAATGTTCTCATCTATAAAATGAGAATACCAATCCTGTTTTGATTGTGTTGTACAAACTAGAAATTATGTATATAAGTGTCAGGCACAGAGAAGAAACCTAGTACATGGCAGCTGTCATTTTTTGGGTGTCTTGTGCATCCTCTCTAGCACCTGCCTTCTGGGGTTAGATCTGTTACCTCTTTCTGGGTCACAGATTTGTTTTCTCTTCTCTTGCTCATCGGACAGCCGGATATGAACTTGGGCTCTTGGCCAGATTCCTGTCTCTTTGGCTCACCCTTCTTTCCCAGGACCCAAATTATTTTTAATTCACTGGGTTTAGAACTCAGTACAATTATGTTTGAAAAAATAAAGAAACCGATCGCCAAACTATTTCTGAAGATTTTTGCCTGTCTCCAGGGTCATCCTTGCTGCCACTGTGCAGATGGGACCATCCATCTGTAGGCGACTGCTTTCTGGGGAAACACCCTACTAAGGCATTCATGCTGTCCTCACACATGGGGCCAGTGAGGAGCATGTTAGTTTGATAGAGCTGATTATGCCCCCCCATATCTTCTCTGGGTTTGTGGGGATCAGGGCACAGGGCATCTTTTACATGCACACTTAATGTTTTTAAGCCTTTGTTATCACTTCCATAGGACACAAATGAGGGAGAAGTGTGTGTTTGTGTGTGTTCAGGGCCCTCCCCCCCAAGCACATCCACAAGTTGCTTTGTGATTTTAAATCCATAAACTTCCTTCCTCTGTCAGCAGCCCCTCTTCCTTTCCTGTGGCAAGCCAGGGCATAGCAGGAGTCCTCTCCAGGGTGGCAGGCGTAGATGGTGGCAGGGTGGGGCCCGAGTCCCAGCAGTGGCAGACACAGGCAGAGACGAACAAAGGGCACTGGGCACTGTGCTCAGGGAGCTCCTTCCTGCCCCCGGGCGAGCTGGGAACAAATAGACCACAGCAGAATTGGTAGAAGAGAGGACAGGTAGGGTAGGATGGCAGCAAAGGCAGCATGAGAAGAGAGAGGCAAAGCCAAGAAGGAAAAAAGGGGAAAGAATGAAAGAAAATTAGTTGGGTCCATCTTTTTATTCTTCCCTGTGACTGGAGAATACACTTAGACCATATATTTTTTTGCCTGTAGTCTTTTTTCCCTCATGGGCTAACTCATTGAGCTAGGGATTGGATTCCAACCTAGTAGTTATTAGCTGTGTGCTCCTGGTCAAGTGCAGGCATATGTAATTGCCTGTTTTCAGTTTTCTCATGTGCAGTGAGGATCTCAACAGCACCTACCTCACAGGTGGATGGGGTTCAATCAGGTCCGTGACGTGCCCAGTTCAGTGCCTGGCACATGGTGTGGCTCAGTGTGCAGCCCTCTCTACCTGCCTGTGCTTGTGCTGTGGGTATGTGGCCCTGTTAGAGTGCCTGCATGTGCCCAGCTACCCATCTGCCCTGCCCCACACAGCCTGCTTCCCATCCTCACCCCCATCTCACCAGCTGCTGGAGGCGGGGCTCTCGGTGGCAGCAGCAGTAGCAGCCAGGCCTGGGGGCTATACTGCGGTACACACTGTGCTGACTGTGAACTCCGCCTCATTGGCCATGATGTCTGTGGGCTGGATGTTTCGGTCATACATGGGGTTCTCAAATGTGGCCCGGACATTTGTGTTCTCATGGCCTGCGTAGCCATTGAAGGGAACTTTGGGTCTTCTCCTGGGAATGAGAGAGAGTGACCATGACATAGACAGACACAGAGATGCTTTACCAAGGTCCAAAAGGGGAGAGGTGGTAGAAGGACTCTTTCTTCCCTTTACAAGGCTTCACACACCCTCCCAAACCAAGGAGGCTCCCAGTGGGTTGTGTTGGTGGCCCTCCTGGCCTGGGTTTCTTCCTCCACAGTACCTGTGCTTGTAGAGATAGAGCACAAAGCCAGCAATGATGAGGGCGATGAAAGGCACCAGGATGGCAGCAGCCACTGAGCTGCTGTTGGAAGCAAAGTGACGGCCGATAGACTCGTGTTCTGATTCCAACAGCCTGCGGTCTGCAAAGTCCCAAAGCATAATAACGCTCAAGTCACAGATGCACAGCACCAGGTGGACAGTCCCTGTTGGCCACTCTATGCACTACCCTTTATGGGAAAGTGTCACCTGGTCCTGCTTGGCTGGCAGAGCTCTGCCTCCTGCCTTCCACACACTGGCATTCCCTGGGAAGGGCCCTAGGCTCCTGCCTGTGCTGGTCACATCCTATCCAGCACCGACTATGTCCAGTCCCAAGGAAGGCGACTGTGGAAGGTCCTGGAACCATGGCTCCAGAGTCGACCTTAAATGACTCAGTCCATTAGAAATTTCTACGTTTCTCATGGCCATAGAATCCTCTTATCAGACGGCTCCAAAATATAGCACAGATGAGGGAGAACTGTTCAAGTTGAGATGGGGCTGAAGGTCCCCTTTCTGGAGACTCTTCCTTCCTTCTTCCATGAACCCCCGGACTCTGAGGGCCCAGATGAACACATCAGACTCTGTGGCCTCTGAAAGCACCTATCTAATCAAGGGGGAATGGGGCTCTGAATGGGGAGAGGTCTGTCTCAGGGACAGGAAGTCGGTTGTAGAGCCCAAACAAGAACCTTGACCCTCTGGAGTATTAACAGTGCGTTCCGCTGTGGGTGTTACAACATCTTCAGGTGTTTGAAGGGCTGCTGCACAGGAGAGAGTGTTCCTATTCCATGTGGCCTAGGAAGGCAGAGACAGGACAACTCTGGGGGAGGGAAGAGAGGAGGGGGAACCACAGGAAACAGATTTCTGTTATAACTGGGAGCTTTCTGGAGGTCAGAGCTATGAGAAAATGCAATAGATTTCCCTGGCAGAAGGTGTCCTGGAAACTGGAGGTGATGAAGCCAAGGGTATACAGCAGGTCTCTAGCACCCATAACTGCCTGCTATCTACCGGGGCACTGCTCCTGAGAAGCCAGGGTCCCTCCCCACATCACTCTGAGGCTGGGCACGATGGGTCAAGATCCCAGGAAGCAAGAAGGCGAGGAACCTCCTTGGTGCTTAGATTTCTCATCTGTGACGTGGGGACCATACCAGCCCTCAGGACCAGGCTCATGAGGAAACGGCATATGAGGCAGTGCAGCTCTAAGAACCTTCACTTGAATGCTGCAGGTTATCTTTGGGCCTTATGGCCAGGTTGATGCCTGAGGGACCATCCCTATAACTCAACTCAATGGCTGAGCAGGACACTGGCAGGACTGAGTGTGTCAGGTCCAGGTGTTTGGTTCTGGAGAGATGTACCATGGCTTTTGTTGGAATCTTGGAGGCATCCAGGACCCAAAGAAGGGTGTGAACCTGTCTCAGATGCTGTGCCTTGTCAGCCCTCTTCCCATCCCACAACATGCAGTTTCTTTGTCACCCCCACGAGCTCACACTTCCACAGGACACATGCTAGTTACCAAGTCTTTGAAAGCCGAACTGCCCAAAGCCTTGGCCCTTGACGGAGCCCTGGTAGATGAAGGTGCCTCCAGAGGACTCTGAGGAGACCTGTGACAGTGGGGAGCAGAAAGAGCAAGATACAAGGCATGCTAGATGGGTCCAGAACTCCTGCTGGCCACCCCAGGCCAGGCCAGGGACACACTCACAGGTACACGGTGCCCAGCAGGATGGTATCACCCACTGACCTGCTGCTCCAGCACAAAGGCATGTGACCCTCTGCCCACACCCAGGCAAGGGAAGAGCAAGACTGACACGGGGGGGGTGGGGTGCCTGTGCATTCTGAGGTGGGGAGATGATGTTATTTTCTACCGGCCAAATCAGTCTTTCTGTGCTTCAGTTTCTCATTTGTAAAACAGGAACAATAACAGTATCCATGGCATAGGGCTGCTGTGAAGATTGAATGAGTTTATAGAGATAAAGTACTTATGGCTTAATTAATAGGCCTTAGATACATGTGAGCTGTCATTACTTTGATGAAAACTGACTTTGGGAGCATCATAGAACAAAGAGAAGCTGATTAAAATGTGCCTCGCAGATTGAACTTGCTTTGGAGAGCTCACCACAGTTCCAACAGCTATTAGTTTTGGGGATACACAGGGATATAATATATAACTCTTTCCCTTTCCCTCTGCCTCTAGTCCTCCATGGAGCTCAGATAGGTGGTTTGCGGCCTCAGCATCTGAAAGGTCCTTCGAGGATGCTCTGCTACTGGCATAGCTCCCAATCTGTTCTTTGTGGTACCTTCTGTCTAACACACCCCAGGCTGACCTCCTCACCTGTCACCTCAAACATGCCCTGGTTGGCTGCCAAAGGGGCCCTGATCATTGGCTATCATCCTATAGCTCCTGTTGCTCTCAGCCTCACAGCTCCCTCTGGTTTTGCCTCTGGCCTACATTGCTAGCTCTGGGCCCCACCTTTGAACCTTGTCCTCTCACACCTGGCAACCCTCCTGAATGGTAAAGTCTGTTGTTTCTGCCACTGTTGGCGCTGGCTGGTAGCCAGATATCCAAGGAGACCCATAGATCACCTCTGGCATGAGGTGACAGTAGGTACCAGGTGACAGTAGGTACCTCTGACAGTAGGTACTAGGCCCTGGAGAAGCCACTTGATTCTTCTAATGTGTTTATAAAGCAAAGTCACTCAGACACAGTGCTCCACGAGCTAATCTTGTCTCCAAGGAGGGACAGTGACTCCTTGGCTCTTTGCTGCTCTGGCCCACCATGACCTCTTGCTTCTTTCTATCCTTCCTCTTCTAGTACTGACAATCCAAGACAGGGACACCATACATGTGGTAGATGATAATTTTGCTCAACTCTACCACCTATGAAAAAGGAAGGTACAGGCAAAGGAGTATCACTGGGGAACCTGGTTTTATCTCAAGAATGTCCTAGAATGTAATATGTTATAAGGGAATACAAGAAATCCTACCCCACCTCTATTTCCAGTCTCTCAAGCTGTGCTAAATTATCCACAAGCTGCATGCTCCAATGTGAGTCAAGAGATGTGCAAGGTAGACATTAAGAACTCATCACTGTCTCCAGCTCCCTCCTACCATGACCTTTAATTTGCTTCTACCCCAACTTCCAACCCTGACTCCCAGAACCCATCCATCTCTCCCAAACATGGTAACCATCTGGATTCTGAATGCTCTGGCCCTTTTTTATTTTCCATTGTCCACTTCATTAGCAGACCAGGACTTCCTTGCTTCTAGTCCTGGCCCCACAAGAACTTCCTCTACATTCTTTCTTAATCCTGGGAGTTTCCATGCCCTTCTGTGCAGTTTGCATGCATCCTCTTTCCTGCCAGGGACCTGGGAATCAGGGATGGTATGGAGTGTGCAGAGGTCAGTTTGCAGAACTTACATGTCCATCTAAAGCCCAGTGATCGTCTTTGAACTTATTCATAAAGACCTCCTCAGGCCCTATAATCTGGTAGACTTGCAGCAGGAGATGAAAATCTTCTTTTTTGTAATTTCCTGGAAAAACAAAATTCAGAAAATACATTTGAAAGATGTGCAAAAATCTCAAAACACAAATTTGTGGGCACGTGGCCACGAGGGAGGGCCTAAATGGAATTTCATGTGTGACACTGATAGAAATATTCTCTGCACACCTGTAAGAGGTGAATATAGTGTTATCTGTGAGTTAGTATAGGCTGAATGTGAGTACATGCCAGGATGTGTATAATGCATGTTAATAACTGGATTATTGTGTAGAGACCGATCCTGTTTACACGTGCAGTGGGAGAATGTGATTTTGTGAACTTTGATCTGTTGATGCATGGACATGTTTACAGTTCAGGGGGTGCAGAGAGGCATGAGGGCTTACCCATGCGAGTGTGTGTTTATGGATATGTGTCAGAGCATGTGAGTGCATATTAGCATGTGGCAGTGTGTACGTGCACACGAGTGGACATGATTGACTGTATGTGGGGCGGTGGGTTAGCGCATCCCTTCACTCACTCATGCTTTCACTTCTCTATCTCTACTCAAGAAACACTTGTTTGCTAAGATATTTTATTTTTCTCATTAAAAAAAATTAAAAATTGGGAACATTTTGAAAAGCACAGAGGTACATGAAGCGAAAAACGTCTTTCCTAATGTCTCTACTAAGCAATAATCACTGTTAACATTTTAGTGTAAATACTTCTTGTTTTCTTTCTTATAATAACATTTTTTTTTAAAAGTCTGGAGTAATATTTTAAATACATTGTAGTGGGCACATTTCCCCTTGATTTGGAGTATTTTACCCAGCAGATATTACATAATTACAAAACCTATTTTTTATGTTTGAGAAATTTTTTATTTTCAGCTTTTTGTAATACAAATAACTCTAAAGTAATTACACTTTATTTACAAATGTTTGACTCGCACCATGTCAATTTCTTACAATAAAAATCATTAGAAATGCAATTAATGAGTTGAATCATTTTCAAGGATCTATTGCCATTTTTTTCTAGAACTGTACTATTTTAGACTTTGACTTTACTGCTATCAATCTGACAGTATTAAGGTTTATACTTTAAAAGCTGAGTTTGATGGGATACATGGAAAATGACATTTTGTGGGTTTTTTTGATAAGGGATATATTTTCTTTGATTTATTGATTGTTTGAATTTGGGCTTCTGGAAATTTTCTGCCTTACTTTTGGTTCAGTTTTAGCTATATCAGTCTTTCTTCTCCTTGTTATTAATGTTTCTCATCTAACTACTTCATTAGTCTATGGTCAAAATGGACATAGTGCCTCTTCCTCCCTTTGACTACCAGACAAGTCTGAGCCTCACATGAAGATATGATGCTGAGCTATTAAACTCATCCTGGCAGAAGTATGTGCTCATCAGCCTCTCTACTTGTCCTGCTTTTCACGGCCATGGCCTCTTTCTTACCAGCCAAGTGCAGCTCCACACCACTGTGGTCAATCATGGTGGCATTGACCTTGCTGTTGCCAACCTGGAAGCCGGTCACTCTAAGCATAGCTGGCTGCTTCTTCCCTTGGTACTCATAGGCCCCTTTCCATAGGAAATTCTTGGCAAAAACATCCCCAGGAACTAGAGGAATTGAAAAACACATGTGAGAAGACTTTGTGTGTTGTTGGTAAAATTGGGACCATCTGACAACTCATTCCAGCTCACTCATTGAAGTTGTTTTCTTGCCCCACAGTCTCACATGTGGGGAGGATGGTAGAGTGCTGTGGTCCTTTTATGAATCTCTTGTATCTCAGAGTAGATGGATGGAGGGAATTGAAATCAATAGGCTGAAGAGATATGCATATTCCCACGCTCCCATGATCATTTCAGCATTTTCACAATAAGCAATACAGAATCTACCTAAGTGCCCATTGGTGGATGAATGGATAAAGAAAATGTGGTATGTACACGTAATGGGATACAATTCAGTCTTTAAACAGAAATGCATTTTCTGTTATTTGTAACAACATGGGATGAGTCAGGAGGACATTAGACTAAGGGAAATAAGACAGAAACAAAAACTGCATGAGCTTGTGTGCATGTGCAAGCTAAAAAAGTAGAAGTCACAGAAGTAGAGAGTAGAATGGTCATTACCAGGGACTGGTAGCGGGGAAGAGGGATGGGGAGAGAGTGGTCAAGAGGACCAAGTTTTAACTGGGCAGGAAGAATAAGTTTTAGTTATTTATTGTACAGCACGGTGATATAATGAACAATAACATATTATATATTTCAAAATTGCTAACAGAGTAAATTTAAATGCTCTCACTACAGAAGATAACTAGGTGAGTTAAGGGATATGTTAATTAGATTTATTTAGTTATATTAAAACATATATCATATCTAACTTTACATTGTACCCCATAGATATGTACATTTATTATTTGTCAATTAAAAATAAAATTTTAAAAAAGATACAAAGAGAGATGGAACTAGGAGGAAGACGGAAGAAAAAGGAAGAAAAAAAGAGAAGGAGTCTAAAAGATGGAGAAAGGGAGAAGAAAGCTAATGTTAGTCCAGTGTGGTGGAGAGGAGCATTAGCTGATGCAGAGTGACCTGGATTTCAAATGTAGTTCTGTTACTTATGAGTTTCTTGATCATGAGCAAGAATCTTAACTTTCTCACCTATAGGGGCCATACCTGTAGTTCTGCAGGCCATCCCACCTACCTCACCAGGGTTATTGTAGGGCTTAAATGATCTAACAGTGCAAACGGCATGCTACACAATGTCGAGCACGTAACATCACCTAATAAGTGATAGCTACTAATATTGCTATTTATCTTTGTAATAATTCTCTAAGGCAAGAATTTTGATCCCTATCTTATCAAAAGGTAACTGAAGCTTAAGAGATGATGCTTATTTGCACAGGGACAGAGCTGGTCAGTGACAAAAATAGCCCTGAATTGAGTTTATGATGCCAATCTAATCTTATTACCTGTTTAATACACATGCTAATGTGGTGCTATTGTGTGGCTCTGGAATGCTGCCCCCCCACAAAGGTCCTTGTGTAAATGCTTTGTTCCCAGTGTGGCACTACTGGGAGGTGATGGGAACTTTAAGAGGCATAGCTGGTGGTTTCAGGTCACTGGGGACGTGGCCTGAAGGGATTGTAGGACTCTGGTCCTTCCTCTTCTTATCTCTTTTTTTCACACCTGGCTACTAGGTGCATGGGCTTCCTTTACCACATGTTTCCACCAAGAAGTGTTGCCTCACTACTGGTCCAAAAGAAATGGGGCCAACCAGTTATGGACTCACTTCCAAAGGTGTAATACAACTTCTCTTCATAAGCTGATTATCTCAGGTATTTGTTACAGTAATAGAAAGCTAACTAGCACGTGTCGTAAAAAAATAGAAGCCCCCAAAAGAATGTGAGAGTCTATAATATTTTTGCATTGGTCACGGCACACCCATTTTTCTATGTTCAGTTCTGGATGTGATACTGAAAGAATCAATACCTGTCATAAAGAAGTAACCATTTCTAGGTAGCTCCTGGGCAGGACCTGGGTGTATGTATCTATGTGAGCACACTATCACTGGTTGCAGAGCTTGGAGCTCAGGACCTGTTTCAGGATGGCCCTGGCTTTCTCCTGTGGATGAAGTTTCTGCTTCCTTTAGGCTTGCTTCCTCCTGAAGGGTGCTTGGCTAGGAAGGTGGGCAAGCAAATAGATTTGAGTCAGTTAAGGGTTTTCATGCCATTCCTCCAAGCACTCAGCAATTCATGTGCATGTTTCTGGCTAAGTGATGGGAATAATACCATTTTTTTGAGCCAGTGATCAAGACAATACATACCCAAGGGTTGGGCAAGTGGTGGCTCTCGGGCAGTGTTGATGGGTCTCCCACTGGGCCGGACCTCTGCTGGGGAAAGAGAATGGAAGGAAACGGGATCAGCCTCTGATTCACATTCTGTTGGAAAGGTAATGGCTGCTGACATTAGTTCAATGCGTTCTCTGACATCTTGCTTTGGACTTATTTTCTTAGAGCAGGCAGGACATGAACAGCTTTGATGGTCTGGTGATGCTAGAGACCCATCTCAGAATAATAAAATACAAAGAATTGCAATTATATCAGTTATAGTTATTGAAGTATTAAACAAACCACTAGGATACAGTCATATATATGATTCTTTATTAATGCATTAAATAATGGGATAACAGGATCACCATAATCTTAAAGTAGTCAGGAGAAAAAATGAAAATAGAATTAATTTATGATCCATTAATCCCTCTACTGGGTATATGCCCAAAGGACTTGAAATTAGTATGTTGAAGAGATGTCTATACTTTCATGTTTACTGCAGCAGTTTTTATGGTAGCCAAGATATGGAATTGACCCATTTGTCTATAATTTGTATTTATACATACACACACCCACACCCACACCCACCCACCCACACACACAGAAATACTAATCACAAGAAGGAAATCCTGTCCTGATAACATGAAGATATTATACTAAGTGAAATAAAGCAGGCACAGAAAGTCAAATGCTACATGAACTCACATATATGTGGAATCTAAAAAAGCCAAACTCATAGGAGCAGAAAGCAGAATGGGGTTATCAGAGTATGAGGCACTGCAGAAGTAGGACTGGGAAGATTTTGGTCAAGGATAAAAAATTTTGTGTAGACAGGAAGAATAAGTTCATGATTTGTTGTATATACTAATGAATATAGTTAACAGTGTATTATGTACTTGGAAATTGCTGAGAGATATTAAATGTCTTTGTATAAAAAATGATAGTTATGTGAGGCAGTGGATGTTAATTAGCCTGATTTAGCCATTCCACAATGTATGCGTATATCAAAACATCATGTTGTACACCACATATGTATCAATATTTATGTGTAGGGGCTGGGGATTTAGCTCAATGGTTCCACCGCCTGTCTCACAAGCTCAAGGACCCGAGTTTGATCCCCGGTACCAAAAAAGAACAACAACAACAAGAAATTTATGTGTTAAAATAATTAGTTGGATGAAAAACACTTAAACCACAAGGTATCACTTTACATCTGCCTGAGATCAATATACAATAACAAGGTAGGCAAGAATACAAAGGAACTTGGAACCCTGGTGCATGGCTGGCGGGAAGGTAAAATGCTGCTGGCACTTTGGAAAAGTTTGGCACCTCCTCAATATGTTCCACATGGAGTTATCATTCCACTTCTAACTATACACCCAAGAGAACTGGAAATATATCCGTACAAAACATGTACATGTATATTCACAGCACCTTTATTTATAACAGCCATAAAGTGGAAACAACTCCACTGTTTATCATTGGATGAGTTAATAAACAAAATGTGATATATCCATATGATGGAGTATTAGCCATAAAATGAATGAAATTCTGATACCAGCTAAAGCATAGATGAATCTTGAAAACATTATGCCAAGAGAAATAAGCCAGACACAAAAAGATAAATAGTGTATGACTCCATTAAAATGAGGTACTTAGAAGAGGCAACTTTATAGAGACAGACAGTATAATAGAGGTTTCCATGGCTAAGGAAAAGGAAAAATGGATGTTACTGTTTCATAGGTTTAGTTTCTGTTAAGAATGATGATGGCATGATACTGAATGTACCCGATGCCACTGAATGTACAATGAAAATATTATATTATGTACATTTTGTCACAATAAAAATAGTGAATGTACTTTTAAAAGAAACTTGTACCACTACCATATGTGGAAAACACATAGAAATGATAAATGTTTGAAGAGATAGAAATTTTTCTGATTTGGTCATTACACACGGTCATGCTGTGCCTCGTAAACATGTACCAATATGTGTCACTGAAGATGTTTTGAATAAGAAATGTAATCATCATGTATTGCAGACATGTACTAATAAAAATAAAACGGAAATAATTGATAAATAGAAAAAAATGTAAAAGTATTAATTTATAGAAATAAAATTTATAATAATTCATACAATGAAAATAAGACAACATTATTAAATTCTACCCCTGATAAAGGCTTTGACCATGAAGCCTTCTCTGTGTTTGAAGGGCAGGATGGAAAAGTTGTCAAGCGCCAAAGTTTAGATCAGCGGTGGGGAACCTATGGCACATGTGCCACAGCAGACTGTTTGTATCACTGAAAGCTCTAAAAGGTTTGCCATTACTGGTTCAGACCTTCACCCTTTCCCTTTACCAGCTGGTGGCTTTGGGCATGTTGCTTTATGTCCCCCTGCCTCAGTTTCCTTATATAGTAGAGATACAACCAGCACCTGCCTTATAAGATGCTCATGAGGACCGAGTGAGTTAATACAAAGTGCTCAGAGCAACAAGGGGGATATGATAAGGGTTCCACTTTCCTTTGGGTCTCTTTCAGCCCACGCTCCATGGCCCTCTGGCCTGTGCCCTACAGCAGCTCCCTGTGGTCTCACTCACCCAGGCAGACGGGTGGTTTGCCTGTCCAGCTGCCATCTGCTTTGCAGGTGCGGTGCTCAGAGCCACCCTTGAGGGAGAAGCCCTCCTGGCAGGAGTAGATGAGTGTGTAGCCCATGGAGGGCAAGTCCAGGGCCCCAACATTAGCATGGGTTGGTGTCTCTGGCTGCTTGCAGTGGTGGGCTGAGTGAGAGGAAAGACATTGTTAGACCTGAGGAGATGAGTCTTCAGGGCCTTTTCCATCATCCCCTGTTTCTAGATGGAACATTCCCTTCCTCTCCTTTCTAGGCCCTTCCATGCCCTCCCCAGCCTCTTCTCTGAAAGTCACGTGGCTCATGGCTTGGTCAACTCTCTAAGCCTGTAGCACTTGCCTGAGGGGAGATGAAGTGGCCATCATCAGAGCCTGAAATGGCCACTTGAGGCTTGACCTTGTAGTTGTTAGTTTTTGCTGCCATGGAATAGTTTTTTTTTTTGGTAAGGAAAAGGAATTGTCTTCAAATTCCAGAAAGTCTTTCGTGCCCCAAGGAATGAGGGAGCTCAAAAGAATAAGGACTCAAAAAAGATCAATATCCATCTAGATGGGAAGTGGCAACCAAGCACATCCTGGATGCCCCGCTGGGGCAGGATGGTGTTGGTGAAGTCTGGGGTGTACTCACGGACACAGTCGGGTGGGGTTCCACTCCAGGTCAGGTTGGGAAGGCAGGTCCTGGTGGTGGAGCCCTGAAGCAAGTAACCTTTCTGACAATGGAAGAGTACTGTGCTTCCAACCTGCAGCAAGGATGGGAGAGGCTGGCATCACCTTCTATCCAGCGACAATTCCCAAGCCTGTCACATGGCCACTCACTTCCCACATCCCAACTCCTGCCCACGTTAATGCCTCAGGCTGCAAAAGAAAGCTTCTCTGCTTGGTTAAACCTTTTACTGATCCTTTAGGGCAGTAGATATCACACCTCTTCCACAAGGCTTATCTGTACCCTGAGCTAGATCAGTGCTCTGATTACACAGTGGTGGTAGACAGAATCAAAAGACCCTAGATCCGATTTCTGTCTTCTACTCTAAATCTTCCTGGGTTTATACATTCCTAGGTTTATACCTAGTCTTCCTAAGTATAAAGAGGGATGGCCATTGAGTCACAGCTACTCAGAAATGTTGTGACACTCAAATGCCGTAGTGGAATTGAAAGCATTTTATACAATGTGACCATCTGTGCAAAATCAAATTTCACATGGGTGTTTCCCCTTCTTTTATGGAACTGTAAGTTCCCCAAGGATTGGAGACCAGTCTTCCTTACAGATATGGCCCCCAGAATATGATGCTGTGCTTAGCAAATATCTGTTGGACAGAACTGCCACTCTCCCTCTGCTCGGTTGTGTTCTTCACCTTCACACCCCACCAGTCCCTGACTGTCCACTTGATATTCCTATAAACACCAGTTTTATCTCTGTCCCTCCAATCTGTCTGGCTTAATGTGGCCAGGCCAATTTCCAACACTGCAAGTCAGACTGCACTACTTCCCAGCTCAAATGCTCATGCATCTCTATTATGTATGGAAGCACATTTAAATGCAATGTAAAACTCTTAATTTCTACTCCCTTCCTCTGTGCCCAGCCTGTTTCTCTCAGATTTCACCATGATTCAGCAAATGGTACCTTTATCCATCCAGTTGCCCAAATCAAAACCTTCATGCCAAGTTTGATTCCTTCAGCCCTCAATCCAGCCTATCAACATCCTTAGTTCCATGGAAGAGCTCTGTACACAGAACATACCTGGAGGACCCAGGTACATTCTCTCTGCCTCCACTGTCACTGCTTCCACACAATTTCACCTGGTCACAACAACACTGTCTTACATGTCTATGACCTTCTATTCTTAGCCCCTCTGTTATCCATTCTTGACTCAGCAGCTGGAGTGGTATTTAAAATGATGAATGAGATTGAACCTCTTTTGATAACATTTAGAATAAAACCCCAAATACCTACATTGGCCTCAGGGCCCTGCATGACCTTGCCCATGACTTCCTCTTTGCAAAAATCATCATGTGACCTCTGATGCATATAAATGAATGTAGTAACACATAGAGATAGTAAATGTAATAATAAAATAAGCACATTAAAGTGGAGGGTGCTGTGTAGGATAAGGAGTGGACTGCGTGTGCTCCTTCCCCGATCCAACTCTCAGCTCCTCTTGGTGGTAACCACCATCTTGAATTTTGTGTTTTAAATTTCTTTGGTTTGTTAAAAAATAATTCTGTCACATATTCATACCTGTATCTCTAAACAGTTTAATAACTTTTTACTGGTTTTAATCTTTATATCTAAACTTTTGTCATTTAACAGTATGTTTCTAAGATTCATCCTTGTCATGTTCATTCATTCTCACACCATGTAGAGCTATAGTTCATTCATTTTCACTGTTGTATAATAATCCATCCTATAAATATATCACAGTATTTTTCATGACATGTGCAAGAATATCTCTGGCTATGTTTCCAGGAGTGGAACTCTTGAGTCCCAGCATGTGTGAATGTTGAACCTCAGGAGCCATGCCAAATGCTTTCCCTTCCTTTGTCCAGTTTCCAAGGCCCCTTCCACCTTCCCCTGTCCCCACAAATGTCCCTGGGTCCTCTGACACCGAGTGACAGGAAGGGACAGGAGGGAGGAAGGCCCAATCTGGGCTGATCTCATTACCTGGTAGCCCTGGGAATTGTTCTGTATCCCAAACTGCGGCACTCCTGGATCAGCACACATGGTTAGCGTGGGATCTGGATGGGCAAAACAAAGAGGCAGATCCATGGTCACTGACATAGTCACTGCCTCCTCTCACTGACAGATAGCTGTGGGACAGAAATCAGAGCCCTTGCCTGACTCCCCATCTCCTGTGAGCGCCATCGCCCTCTAAGCCTGGCTGGGCATTCCATTCCCCAAGCACCTTAGCTCTGGGTGTTCCATGGATCTCAGAGCAGGAGGACTCACTCTCTATTGAAGATGAGACCACTGAAGACCGGGAAGGGAGGCCATCACCTCAGTCCCCAGAGGTCACCTACCAACTGGGACACGCACTGCCCCAGATTCCACTCACCGATGCAGCTGGGCTGTGTGCCACTCCATGTCCCATCCGACTGGCAAAATCTTCGAGGAGAGCCCACCAGGATCAGAGGGGGATGGCAGGAGTAGGACACAGATGACCTGTAGGAGAAACCTCGGTCTTCTCTTCTCCCACGGGGAGGGACCCCGGGATCTCCACAGAACACAGCTGGCGAGACAAAGGGAGAAAGGTGGGTTCAAGTTGTTTCCCAGAACACACTCTTTCCTGCCTTTACCCCTGCCTTTGTTCTTTCTCCTATTTTTCTCCAGGTTCCACTTGAACTTTGGAAGCTGGGGCAACCCCAGCAAGCACTTCTTGATTCTGCCTGCCTCATTACTGCAGCAGCTGCTAGGAGCTTCTGCTTCTTCCCAAGGCGTAGAGCTTAGTTATCACCCAAGTCAAGGACTAACATTTCAAGAAGTTTAGAACACTGAGATGGGGCTGGGGCTGTAGCTCAGAGGTAAGGAATGGGCTCAGCATGCTTGAGCCCTTGGGTTCAGTGCCCAGCAGCAACAACAGCAAACAGAGAACATTGAGAAAAAACAAATTGCAATCCCACTCTAAAACTTCTTCCCCATTTTGTGCATATTCCATTCTAGTCTTCACCAGTTGTGTATACACTTGTGCATGGCTGCAAACTGAATGTCCATATGATTGCAAATCTTACTTCATTCACTTAATATCATCCTGCAAACATTTTTTGTTTATGATATCATTTACTGGCTACACAATTTTCCAATGAGTGGCTGTACTGCAATTACATTTAAGCACAATGCATATATTCGGCATTTTTTATTACATAGTTACATATGAGTTTTCTTTCACACGTGCAAAATTCTTAGGAGCATTTTCTAGGAGTGGACTTATCTCTAAGTTTTTATCTTCAGTTATTATCTTCAAAAATTTGATAGTTTCTCAGCTTTCTATGCACCATGGTGCGTACTGTGAGTGTATCCATTTCACTTGGCTCATGTTAAACTTATAATGTATTATAAAAATTCATGGCCAAAGCCAAAGCTCCCAGGACATCACATTATGCCATGATGTTAGTGAATGGGTGTGTGTATGCATGCATTAGCAAGTGTGTACATAAAGTGCTGAGGGAAGCTGGACTAGCCTATGTCCTGGAAGCTGGGAATCTGGGCTGAACAGTTAGACGTCCGTCAAAAGTCAAGTTAATTAGAAGTTACCATATCTGGAAGAGGCAATTAAAAGAACAAGATATGTAAATAGCTGACAAGTAAAGAAACAGCAACTCAGTCAGTCTCACCAGCAATGCCAGTTAAAGCCAAGAGATACCTTTTTAAACTCCTCAGGCTGATAAATATTCAAAAATATTGGTAACATCTATTGTTGATTAGGGTGTAAGTCAAGAAACATTCTTATAGCTGCTGGTGGGAACATAAGTTGCAGCACCCTTTCTAGAAGGCAATTCAGGACATACAGGGTGCCTGCCTATTGGCCCCACATTCTCACTCCTAGGGTGTTACCACAAGAGCAAAGAAATGCTATTTTCAGGGATATTTATTGCAGAAACTTCCAACATGATTACATTGGAGATAACCTAAATTCATCACAAATGAAGAATAAACAAATTGTGATATATACAACAAGGAAATTCTTTAAAGTGATACGTAGATCAGTATGTATTATGGAGCCAGAGTTTGCAGAAAGATTGTGGTGGCTCATCAATGAACCCAAGTTATAAAATAGTATACACAGCATGATCTATTTATAGAAATTTATATACATATCACTATATATGCAAAAATGCCTTGTGATCCATGCAGAGGCAGACTCCAAAGTTTAACTGTGGTTATCTTTGGGAAGTCTTACTTTCTTCTTTGTATTTTTTGATATAGGGCATTTTAAAAAAGTGACTGTAATTCATTGTTTAAAAACAATTTAGTTATTTCTCAAGAGGGAAAATAAAGTTATTGAGCCCACATCCAATTCCAAGACTTCCTGACTTAAATGGTAAGCAAAGGGTGGTTAACCATGATGCAAGGGTCTGTGTCCACCATTGAGTTTTTGTCCCTAATCTTGTCTGAAATTCCCAAACTGAGGCAAATTTTCAGAGTCAGGAGTGTACGAATTGTGCAATTACATAAATGTCAACTAGAAAGACAAAATAGGTCCTACTGTTTGTTCAAAGCATGGGCATTGAGAAAACCTTCCAGGGCCCATCTGTGGAGCGTATCAAGGATAAGCATGCTGCAGCTTGCTCCTCTGGGGCCTCAGTAAGTGAAAAGTCCTGAAATGGATTTGGGGCTCTTAAGAACACAGCTAGCCCAGGTGGATAAGAAATAATCTCTCACCAGAAAACTGTGGTCTCCCAGAAGTCTTTCCCATATAGGGAGGGCATTTCCCACAAAGACAAGCCTGTTTCTAGCTCTGACTGTCCCTACATCTTAGGGTACCATCTCATCCAGGCAACTACCCCCCAAGTGTTTCTTGAAACACCTCTCTGTCTCTGGCTTAATTTCTCCCCTGTGACTATAGACAGTGTCCAAAACCAGAGCTCAGTAAAGGTACAGTATTCTCATGCTCTTCTTTCAAGCTTCTGTTCTTCTCTAATAGTGTCTTTGACAAATCTCTTCCCTGATTGGGGAGGGGATATTTATTCTAGGCTTTCCAGCAGTAGAGCTCTGAAGAGGGAAGTGGAGGAGACATCTGAGATGGCCTAGGGCCTTGTGAGCTACTCACGGAAACACTGAGGCAGCTCCCCGGTCCAGGATCCATTTCCTTCACAGGTGAGCACTGCAGGCAGGGAGAGCTGGTAACCCTCCAGGCAGGCATAGGTCACACTCGAGCCCCACATGAAGTCAGACCCCAGCACTTTCCCATTGGGGATGAGTTGAGGTGGCTTGCACATGACAGCTGTGGGGGAGATCAGAGCAAGCTCAGCCCTGGTACTGTCCTGGGGAAACCAACCCTGTCACCACCACTGACTACTCTGTTCCCAGCTGGGAGCCTGGGCCAAAGACCTCTCTTTCTGTGGGAATTCCACACTTTTGTGCCTTACAGTACCTCCTCTTAAGTGTCACAATCCTCTCCTTTCTTTGCCCAACCCTGGGCCCCCTCAGTGTCTGAAGCCCAGTCCTTATGTTGGTCCCTTCTGATTTCTTTTGAGCTGATGTTCAGGACCAGTCCTCACCTTGCATACCCCCGATAAGACATTAGAGTGCCCTGTCACCCCTTCCCTTCTCAATATTCAAGGTCCATGTCTCACTCGAATATCTTCTTTGGCTCTCTGTTCATAGTTTCAGCCCTCAGACGCACCTTTGCAGACTGGCTTGGTACCATTCCACGTCCGGTCCTTCGTGCAGCTTAGCACAGATACCCTGTGTGACTCCATCATGTAGCCAGGGACACAGTGGTATGTCACAGTTTTGTTGTACCTGAAGTCATTGCCCAGCCGGAGACCATTGGTGGGAATCCCAGGGTCACCACAGTTTATGACTAGGATAAGAGAGATACAATGTTATTTGCTCCCAGACCCCTATGCTGTTTCTCAGAATCCCAGTACCATCTCTGTCAGTCCCTGTATATGTCCAGGAGGAAAATGGTCACATCGGGGATGCTCTGTGCTTCACAGGCTTCCAAGTGGGCACTACTCATCCTAAAGGCTATTAGATCAAATCTTCCTGCATAGGCCTTCAACAACTCTGCTGTCCATATCCATATCATCCTTATGCACACCAGGAAATTAGGCTATGAAGACCACTTTTTATTCAAACCTACCCCCTCCCCAGGAAGTGCACACAGGGGTCTCTTCCTAATGAGGCTGGGGGGCCAGGGAGTGGGGCTTTCCAGATTGAAGCATTTAGGATGTGTTAATAGACCATATAAAACAGTTTGTTCAGGGATGCATTTTATAACCTGCCATTCTGCCTAGGAGACCTCTGTAGGCCAAACAGCCTGGAAACAAGGTCATAAATCTGTTCAATTGTCATGCCTCTGTTGCAGAATCAAGTGAGGATGGGTTTGATGAACTGTGGTTATTAGAACTAAAGTGAATACAATACAAGAAGTCCGATGAATTTAAAAACACAGATTCTACCTTTCAAGAGAGAATATTGTCAGATTACCCCACCCTATTTCTTTCCTCCATCTGGGCTCCACAGTGACTGGCTTTGTAAGGAAGAATTTGGGGTACACTTGACAGGAGCAAGAAAGAAGAGCTGTGAGGCTACAGTGTTTTGGAGCTAGGTCAGGGTGATGGGTCCAAGGAAGAGAAAAAAGTAACAAAATGGTGGACGGTGGCAGCTTTAAAGTGGAAAGAGAATAAGACTGAACCCCAAGGTTTTGTACTAGAAAACAAGCAAACAAACAAACATCCAAGAAGCTGACTAGGGCCTGAGAAATGGGCAATATATCTTCTCAACCCCTTTGAGTCTCAGTAATTCCACATATAAGATGGGGCAGACAGTAGGTATTTAAAGGGGTTGTATATGACATGCAAACGAAATAAAGCACTTAACTCTGGCTGGCACTTGGTCAACAAGTAGAGGCCATTTGTGTGCCTTCTCTCATTCAGGCACAAGTCCCCACACTCCAACGAGTTCTCCCAGTCTCTCCTGGACAGCCTTTTTCTTTGACAATAAGGGGCCATACTGCCTGGGGTACCATTTACCATGGAGCCCAGAAGGTCTGGGCTCTCACCTGTGCACTCAGGGTCACTGCCTGTCCAGGTGCCATTGACAGAGCAATGTCGGCTGAGCAGGCCTGTGGCATAGTAGCCTTCCCGACACTCATAGACGATAGAGCTGGAGAAAACCAGGCCATCACTGAACAGGACACGTGCATTGCTTGGAGTCCCAGGATTGCCACAAGAGATCACTAGGAAACCAAAAGAGCACATTATTCAGTCAGTGGTGGGTGGCACCTGGGGGAATGAGAACTGCCCAGAGTTGGAAGCCCACATGTCATGTAAGGACTCTGTGGATGGAGGCCTCATGTTGCTTTCATATCTGATCATTTCACCGCTGGAAGGCAGAGACCTGTATTATCTTCCTTTAATTTCTAAAATAATTTGTATTTTTAAAGAAAAAGACTATATTTTTATCATCACATCTAAAAATTTAAACAAGTCTTTAATATTACCAAATATTCAGTTAGTAATTAATTTTTCTCAATGGCCTCTCTTCTTTTTCTACATGCTAATTTTACAAAATATTGAGCTTCATTGTGGCATTTATATTAATTTTACAAAATATTGGCTTTCACTGTGGCATTTATATGCATGCATATAACACATTTTGATTATTTTTTAGAGTTGATTTGTTTGAATCAGGATCAAAATATGGTCCACACTTGACATTTGGTTGGCATATCTCTAAGTGTTGGACCTGGAGATTACTGGAGATTTCCTCTGCTGTGATTTGTTACAGAAACCAGGGCATTTGTCCAGCAGCACTTCCCACTTTCTGGATTTTGCTAACAGCATCAAATGAGGTGTTTCACAAGTTCCTGTGTTCCTGTCCTCGTGTTCTGGTTTTTGGCATGGGTGTTTTTTGGTGGTTTTGTGTCTCTCCTGTTGCATTGGATCAGGAGGCGCAGAATATCTGGTTGTTTTCTTGTTCGTAATGCTGAGGCTGATCAATGGTCCAGGTTGGATCACCTAATCCATCATTATAAAACTTCCCATTCGTTTTTACTTAATGGTTTTAGCAGTAATAGGTGAATGTTGAACAGGATCATGACTTCATTAGAGGTCATAAAAATAGTGTAATTTCATCATTCTTTCTGCATTAGCTAGGTGTTCTTTATTAAAGAATTTTCTCATTACCAAATATTTGCTCACTCTGAAATACAATTCATACAGGAAGGCTGGTAATACTTTTTCTTTCTTTTTAAAAATGACATAAAATGAATTTGTTACTTAGCAAGTTCTAAAGGTGGCTAAAGAGTATAGGAATTATTTTGAACTCAGGGATTTAAACCTATTTAATATGTTGCCATCCATTGCTTTCATTCTCCTTACTATTGTTCACATTGTCCTGTCTTTGGTCAATGGGGGAACATCTTTGAGTTGGATCCTGAGTTCCTTTCACATGACCCCAGTTATCTTTGGTGAATTCCTTGCTGGAGTGATAAGATGTACCACATTTATTTTGTATATTTCTTGCCCCAGCCCTAGAATTGGCCATTTCTCCGAAGAGCCTGGCTCCTTCTAATGGAGAATGGATTTTTAGACTACAATCTGAGCACTAAGAGTATTTACTACTACTGAATAGTTACTGATCCTAGACCTTTAGAGTGGCTAAAGCTAGGAAAATAACCTTTTAAAATGAAAATATATTATGAATTTATACTGATATTGCCAATCTAAATTTAAGATTAAGGGTTTTCTCTTCTTTATTTTTCTACTATAGCTCTTTTCACTAAAAATCTTGGTTCTTACTGATAGTAAATAATTTGTATTTATTTTATCCATGTGCAAGGTGATATTTCATATGTAATAGTCTCAGGACAGTAATGTCAATATTGTTACTCACAGTATGATTGCTAAAAACAGTTTAAGAATTCTTTGCAAGTCCCTTTGTCCTTAGGATAAATACTACAGTCAAATTCCATTTTTTCTCAAAGCAATTGACACAATCCTCTGGGTTACTAAATTACTAACTTGATACATGGTTAGTTAGGTTCACTTGTTTCCTTTGGGCTTTTGATATTTATAGAGTGTATTTTTCTAACTTTAATTTAATTTTGTAAGTATACACAACATTCGTGTGACCCCAAAGTGTAATATAGAAATGATTCCCATGTAATTGGCACGACAGGCCCTACCATTTATTCATTTAACAAATATTTGTGCTTCTGAAGTGCCCAGAATACAATGAACAGGATATGTTCCCTGTCTGTAAGGGTCCTAGTCTATACGTAAGAAACCAACTATTAAACACATGCATTAAAATATGACATAATAAGTGTTAAATTTGAAGGAGAAAAAGCACTAAGAGGAGAGCAACTGATTGGGGCTGGAAATATGAATGTGAGTAGACCCTTTAAGTATCCTTAAAGTAAGAGCTTGTCAAAAGAAAGCATAAACACTGTACATGTCTTTGTCTCTCTATCCCTCCCTTTCTCCCTCTCTCCAAACATTCATTTTCACATCCAAACTCTGACCTGGTAACTGACTTCACCTGAGGATCTGAATGTCATCCAAAAGGATGCATGTCTTGGGGATGTTTATGAATACAGGAAATGCTTCTTTTGCATTACACTTTGCCATGACCAGAAGCCTCTCTGGACATGCCTACAAAATTCTACCAGAACCAACTTTGCAAATATCATCTCCAGAAAAGGAGGTCTTTGGACAGACAAGTGGGAGGGGCTCTGACTCCATGTGTCTCACTCCCTGGGCAGGTGTCCCCTGAGCACAGACCAGGATGCCTGCCCTTGCTAGGTAGGACATCTCCACAACCTCAGTTTCCAGCAGCCTCCTCTCAGTACAGCTGCCTCTTATTTCTTCAGGTCACCCCCTCTGGAAAAAGTTCTTTGGTGATTCTTTGGTGTTATGGAGAACTACAATCCATTGATCTTATTACTTCCTCATTATCTTCTACTCAGCACATAAACCTGCTAGATTCCAAGACCCATCATAGCCACTGCCTTGCCCTCCTCATCATTTCTCTTGCTGCTTCCTGCTGATGTCCAGCTTCCTGATCAAACCCCAGCCCTAAACCCAATGCACTGTGTATCCCTGCATCTATGTAGCAAAACATAATTGAACAAACATGGCCTGAGCTGACTACTCTTGCTTTGAATTATTGACTCCTACCCTAAATTAACCTTCCATGTTGCCCAACAGTGACATCCTTCTCTATCTCATTCCCATTACTGTGCTAGATGATTATTTTTTATCATTTCCTCCCTCTTCAACATCTTTTCATGCAACCTTAACCCTGGCTGTTAGGACTATGTGGAAAAGTATAATTTCCTCCATTGGTGCTGCTTCACAAGGCACCACTGAGGGCCTAGATTATTTTTAAAGAGTTTTTAAAAAAATTGCATTTGAAGTCTTTTGGCACTTTGAATGTTTGTTTAACATAGTTTCTTCCCTCATGCTGTAACCACTAATGGAACAAAGTGTATGTCTTACTCTGTCTAGGCTGCTATAGTACAATATTATAGCCTGGGTGGCTTATAAACAGCAGATATTTACTCTGATAGTTCTGGAGCCTGGGAAGTCTGAGGTGAAGGGGTTGACAAACTCAGTGACTGGCGAGAGCCTCCTATGATAGTTGATAGATGGTGCCTTCTTGCCATGTCCTCCTATCGGCAGAAGGGGAAGAGAGTTCTTCTCTGGGGTCTCTTTTATCTGGTCTCTCATAAGAGCTCTGATCTCAGGACCTAAACATCTCTCAACACTATCACTTTGGTGATTAAGATTTCAATGTATGAATTCTGGAAAGAGATAAACATTCAGACCATAGCAATGTATCTGTCTTGGTTACTCTTGTGTCCCCAGGACACACCACAGCATTTGGCACATAATTGTTGAATGAAACTGTATGGGAAATGAATGAATTCATGGGCTAAGTGTAGTCTTTTTTGGCTTATTCCCTTTTTAAGTGAGGGTGGGAATAAATATGTTCATCCTGGATTACTACTGAAAATGAAGGTGAGCTATCTGTTGATGTCCACTATACACCAGGCCATGGACTTGAGCAGGACCATGGGCTTTCTCTGTGAGGCAGGTGCTTGAGAGCAAAAGGGGGAGGGGAGGAGAGAGCTGGGGCTGGGCAAAGGGGAGAAGCAGAATGGTCACATACATTACCTCCACACTCAGGCTGTGTGCCGCTCCACGAGCCATTCGCTTGGCAGGTTCGTTCTGATGATCCCCGGAGCACGTGGCCAGCTTCACAGCTGAAGCGCATCAGACTGCCTGGAACAAAGCTGTCCCCCAGACGGATACCATGGGCTGGGATCCCTGGGTCACCACATACACCCATGCTGGTTCCTGTGGAATAGAACCAAACAAGTCCTGCGGAGTTTGCATGTAAGGAAGGGAGCAGAGGAGCCCGAGGAAGAGATGGGGCCATTGCTATGGGGAAGCAGCGGTTCCTATGGATGAGGGAGGCAACAACTCACTGTGCATCCAGCCCATGGTACTTTGACAGGCTCTGCCTCACTGTCAGTGGCCAGAGACTACAAAGATGAGAGGTCCTGGGGGAAGACTTGGGTCCCACGCAGGAAGGGAAGCAAGAAAGCAGAGGAAAGTATCTGAGATGGAAAGTGTGCCCTAGTTCTTTGGCTTGTGCCAGTCTGGAATTCCAGTGGTCCATTCAGGCCACATCTCCTTTTCCTCCCTTTACTTCTTCCCCACCAATATCTGCTGGTCCCACGTCCCCAGATCCATTCTCAATGCTACTGTCTTGGCTTAGATACTCAACATTGTTTTGCCTGAACAATTGCAAGTCTCCCAACTAATATCTCTTCCTCCTAAACTCGCCCTTCATTTATCCTTCAATCTGCATGATGAACAACCACTAATCATCTGATTGTGTTTCTTTTCTGCAGAAACAACTCTCCTGGCTTCCCACTGGTGACAGGACAAAGTCTGAACTCCTTAGCATGGCTTTATCTTCTCAACAGCTGAGCTTGACCTGGATCCTGGACATGTATTTATGTATCTTCTATTAGCTTTTTAAAAAGTTTTATTTTATTTTTAATTGACAAAAAGAGTTATATATATTTATGGAGTATAGCATGATATTAAAATACATATATTATATATTTCAAGATAGAACAAGAGGGTTTTAAATGTTCTTACCATAAAGAAATGGTACATATTTGAGGTGGTTGATCCTGGTCCTTTAATCAAGGAGTCCCTACTCACAAAATACGCATATCTATGAGCTGTGGATTGAATGTCTCAGGCCTGCTCATTTTACTTTTGCTTTGTTCCCTGGTTCATGCTATGTTCCCACATTTACCTGGCTTCTGATATTGTAGAAACTTACTCCATAGAGTGATAAGGACCCAAGAGGGAGGGTGGGAAGCAGAAAACAGAGCCAGAGGACCTAGTGCCTGAGGGAGCCGGCATGCTTCATATATAGAGACAGACAGGGGACATTGTCAGGTCAGGTCAGGTCAGGCCTCATAGGCCTGACGAAAGAGGAAGCAGTGATGAAATAAATAGCAGCTGGGTGAGAAGATAAGGTTTCCAGCTGTCATGGAATCTATCTCTTCATGAATCTACATTTGGGCACAGTGAATGATAACATCTGAGTGACCACATTTAGTGGGTTGGATTGAAAGATATTTCAGTCATGTATACTCTGCCACTTACCCTCTATGTCTCTTCCAACCAACCTCTCAGTCATGGAGTTACTTCCTTTCCCAGTCTAGTCTCAAACTGAGAATACGATACAACCTAATCTTCCCCAATCTGCTCCCCACCAAAGAGGGGAGACTCATTCAACTTTCAGCTCAAACATTTGAAAAAAGAGAGCCCATCACATTTGGCTAGATTTCCAGAATATAGTTCATGCAATAGAGAGTTGTGGTTCCCTTGATGGTGAGTAGCTCTGACTCCCATACTGCCTTGCTGACCTCGGGGGGCTAACATTATTCCAGAGTAGTCACGAGGGTGAAGCTCTGCAGTGCTAGGGGCTTGTTCTGACAGACACACCTCATTTCAGTGTTGGGGGCCTCTGTTTCAATGCTATAAGGCAGCAGTCCCCAATCTCTTTTGGACTGGTTTTGGGGATGATGATTTTTTTCATGGACCAGGGTTGGGGATGTGCGGTTTCAGGATGATTCAAATGCATTACATTTATCCCATACTTTATTTCTATTCTTTTAACATTAGGTTCTCATAAGTTGTGCATAACCTATATTGCTTGCATGCAAGGTTCACAGTAGAGTTTGTGTTTCTATGAGAATCTAATGTCACTGCTGATCTGACAGGAAGTGGAGCTCAGCCAGTAATGGAGCAATGGGGAGTGAGCAGCTGTAAATACAGATGAAGCTGGTCCACTGCTCACCTCCTGCTGTGGGGCCTACTTCCTAACAAGCCATGGACCATTATCCGTCAGTCACCCAGGGGCTAGGGTTCCTGTTATAAGGGAGGCTGGGACAGGATATTGCACCATGGAGGCAGATAAAAGGATGGCAAGTCTTTACTGCAGAGTATATCAGCAAAGATGGTGATACTGGAGAGTTGGGCAATGAACTTCTCAAAGTGGGCCTCAAACTCCTGGAATCTCTGCCTGCTTATATGGCCCAGGGGTTGATGATGCAAGGACTCAGTTGATTTTGTTAAGTATCATATGGGTTCCCTGATTGTACAGAATGAGGCTTAAGATCCTGGAATTCTTGAATGCATTTTTCCTGCTATACAAGGTGACATCTGTAGGTTTCAGGAAGGGAGGAACTGTATCGACTTTGCCCATTGGTGCATACACAGAGTTACTTTCTGACTGCCTGTTCTTCTCAGCTCTCACTTTTCTCATTTAAGGCATTTAAAGTTCATTCATTCCTTGGCATCCCTTCTAATTCTGTCCTCAGAAGCCTCCAGGAAAGCTTTGCTCATGGTTCTGATCCCCTAAGGGTCTGTCATCTTTGACGGTGACGTGGGAGATAAGGCACCAATTGATCTTAAGACTATTCAGGGTCAGGGATTAAATAGTTGAATGAATGCCCCCTAATGAATGGAGTCCATGTGCTCTGAAGATTCCTTTCTTGCTTTCTACTTTTTCTGGCTTTTTTGAGGTGTTAGCTTGTTTCTATCTCTCTTAATGGAGTTTTGATGTTGCCAAGGAAGCCTCTCTTTTTGTATATTCAGGAAGAGCACTTAGGAGGTCACAGAATAATGAAATCTCAAAGTTAAAAGGGGTTTGAAGGGTTTCTAGCTTAGTTCTCTATTCCACAAAAGAATTAGCTCTATAATATTTCCACTAGGTCATTTTCTAGCCTCTGCTAACACAACTCTAGAGAAGGAAAATTATAGTTTGGGCTAAAGGAGACTTTCAATTCCACGCTATGGGCCAGGAGAATGACCACATAGCTGGGCCCTCTAAGCTAATGGGCAGAGATGCTTGAAGCTTTCTTCTAATTACTTTAGCCTCTACTCTGCTCTCCTCTTTCCATGGAGAACAAAGATCTCCAAAATAGATCAAGTGGGCTTTGAGAACATCACTAGCCTGATGTCCTAGAGTAGTGTCTAGTGGGAGGAGATTTATGCAAAGATTAGCATAGAAGGGACAGGGAGAATGCATGCTTGGTCTCCTTTTCTCTTTGGACTACCTCTTTCTTCTGGAACTTGCTCTGCAGATACTAATGAAGCCTCAATGTCCATGACCTTGTTCTTCCCATGCTGTCCTCCCAAAGTCACTTCTACCATAAATCCAAAAGAAGAAGCCAAGGGCCCAGTTAGCAAGACTTCTTCTCTCCAGGCTAAATTGTCCTCATGGGTCACATGTAGTCCTGCTTCATTCATTAAGTAGGTGATTAAGGAGATTTACCAGGGTAAGGAGCCAAAGTCCTGCTGTCACATAGGGTGCTATGTCTGTCCTAGGAAGAAAATGGCCCTTTGAAACAGTGGCATTGGAACATTCTCCTTTCTGGGGAGACCTAGTAAATATCTGGTTTGATATTTTGATAGGGTCCTAAGTCTTGGTAGACAGGCTCATCTGGGAACCTCAAACTGCAAAAATAGGTGCACATCTTTTGGGGAGAAGTCTTTGCTGTTAGAAGGAGGTTGGGTTCTTTGCCTCTAGAAGGGGTCTGGCATGAAAAGGGTAGGGGGTAATTTAAATGCCCAGGTGGGCTACCTGAGGAAACTCAAGCTACATGAGCAACTGCCTTCCTAGGGGTGACATTCTGAATGGGACCCCTTCCTAGGGCCAGGCAGGCTTACCTCAAAGAATACAAAGCCATGGGTAATATATTTTTTAAGCCTGGTCATTTCTGTTATTGGTGGCACAATATGCTTTTGAATATTTTGTTCTATTATATGATGTTACAGATGAATTCATAGTCTGGAGAACATGGACATGGGAGTGTTGGTTGATACCTACAGCTGATATTTTAATAGCATCCCAGTGTCCCATAGGGGTTAGCAGTAAAATGAATTTTTTTGGGGCGGGTACTGGGGATCAAACTAGGGACCTTGTGCTTGCGAGGCAGGCGGCAGCACCACTGAGCTAAATCCCCGGCCCTAAAATCAATTTTTTAATAGAAAAAATCTGGGGACTGATATCTCCAGGCAATAGGGAAGAAGACTATACCCAACTAGGCAGCCAGGACTTAGGACAGGTCGGGGCAGCACTGATGAAAATGAGAAGTAGCCTAGGGCCCAGGAGTCTGAAACATGGAAGAAAAGAACACAGGAGTGGGTTTGGGTTTGGCTGTTAACGGAAAGTCTTAGACTGTTTCCAGGAACCCATGGAATCAAGTGTCTGGATAAGACTATGGCTGTAGGGCGTTCTTACAAAGTTGTGCCCACCCTAATTTTGCAATCTCTTGGCTGTATGGACTTGGCCAGAGCTGACTAAGGGGGTGAACTGGTAGAAGTACACAATACCTCTTCTAACTGCTTTCTTCCTGTGAGGGAAAGGATGAGATCTCAAAGGTGTGCCTCCCTTTTACTCATCCTTTATGCTCCTACCTTAAGAGCCTGACCATTTTCCATCAGCCAGTGTTTTATCAAACCCTTCCCTAATGGCATGCTCCATACCTGAGCAGTGGGGGAGGGAGCCAGTCCAGTGTCCATCCAGCCCACACATGCGGGTGGCGTTTCCCACCAGAGTCCTCTTTCCAGTGCAGCTGTAACGCACGACTGCCCCCACAGTATAGCTGTCTCCAGACATCTGGGAATGAGGTGGGGAGCCCGGATGGCCACAAGACACCACTGTGGGGAAGAACAAACATCTCAGCAATGCTGTGTAGGGACAAATCCTCACTCTAAACAACTAGGGCACCAGCAGAGCCCACATACCTCACCGTTTCTAGATCTGTGAAGAGTAACACCTACCCAGAAGGTAAAAGTTATGCAATAATGTTAGTTTGTTCACTTTCTTGCCTTTGTGCTCACCTCTCCCTGTTTCCTTGCTGCCATAGGACATATCTGAAATGGACATGGGCAGAAAGATGGTTCATAGAGCACAAATAAAACAAAATGAGAAACCTCCAATTCTAGGACTATCTTCAGTGCCCACAGTTCCAGAATGAGGACCAGTTATAATCCTTTTCCAACTGCATCTTACAGTTGCTTTGTCAGTTATCATTGACTTGTCCCCTTCACTCTACCAGTTCCCTTTCCTGCAACATAACAGTATAACTGAAAACCAGTGATAAGATTAGGAGATCGGAATTGAGATGTGCAGGTTGGGGCAGGAGAATTTGTCATCATTGCTGGACTTGACCTTCCCCTGGTTGTCACAGGGTGATCTTTTCATTTACTCAACACACGTTTGCTTAATGTGCATTATGTGCCAGACACAGTTGTATGTGTTTGTATGCATGGTATTGTGTCTCAGCAATGGGAAAAGTGACTAAGGCAGCATCACAGGAAGCCACTGGAGGAATATGATCTAGTTGACATTTTAACAAGATCACTCTGGTTTCTGTATGGAGAAAAGACCAGGGTGGAGCAAGAAAGAGGGAGCTGTTGTAGTATTTCAGAAGAAATGGAAATGACTTTGACAAAATTCTGGGGTCTGGTTGGAGGTCCTTGTAGTCATAATTTGTATCCAGAAAGGGCACAGCACACAGCATGGATTCTGACCAGGATAGGAACCAAGGAATAAAACCTGGGTTGGGTCAATGCTGTTGGTGATGATAAAATTTTGGCAGGGGATAGGGAATGGCATTACAAGGTCTTAGGTGCTTTCACTTCTCATTGTGGTCTTAATGTGTGTTCAACACTCTTCCAATGCTCATGTAGGTTATGTGCAAAGACTATCCCTAACAATTCCTCTCATCAGTGAGTGGAGCCTGATTCCCTTCTCTTTGAATATGAGCTCACCTTATGACCTGTTTTGCATAATGGAACATGGTGGAAGTTACCTTGGGCTAGTTGCAATCTAAAAGGCTTAGCAATTTCTATCTTTATTTCTTCAAATACTATTGCTAACCGTAAAGGAAGTCTGGCTTAGACTACCGAATGATAAAGTGTGTGGAGAAGGATTGTGTAGAGAACAATCACAATGACCCAAATGACAGCCAGCACCATGATTCTGCATGTAACTGAGACTATTGTGGATATTCCAGGCCCTGTGGAGCCACAATAGTCAATAAAATGTGGAGCAGAGATGAGCTTTCTTCACTAAACCCTGCCTGAATTGCCAATCATAACCAATAAAGTGGTTATTGCATTATGCTACTATGTTTTGGGGTGATCTGCCACACAATCAATAACTGAAACTCAATGGCTATGACCCTGGAGATCTTGAGGGTGAGGGATTGTATACCGTACAAGGGAAAGATACAAACTATGGTGATTGGAGGGCTGACTATGGTACTCTGTCTGCAGAGATGACCATCAACAATTCTTCCCAATACTGTGCATGCATACTCCTCCTATTCCAAGAAGTAGAGTCTATTATTTCTCCTTCCCTTGAGTATGGGCTGGCCTTATACTACTTTGATTAACTGAATGTGATGGGATGTGCTGGAATGAGATACTGGGAATTCTTAGCTTTGTTCTGAGGAGATCTGATAACTTCCTCTTTTGTTCTAGGAAGCCAGTCTCCAAGTGAGGAAGACTACACTATCCTGCTGGAGCAAGCAGCCACATGGAGACATGCCACATGTAGCAGAACAACCACCTCTCAGTCAGTAGTCAACACCAAGGTGCCGAATATGCCAGTGAGGCCACCTTAGATCCTCTAGTCCTAATTGAGCTTTGTGGGGTCCAATGAGCCATCCTTGCTGTGATGGTTAATTTTAACAGATCAATTTGACTGGGCCAGAGAGTGCCCAGATATTTGGTCAAATATACTAGGTGTCTTAGTGTGGGGATTTGGGGGCAATATTAACACTCAAGCAGGAAGACCAAGTAAAGCAGATTGCCCCTTCCAATGTGAGTGGGTCTTATTCAATCCTTTGAAGGCCTAAATAGAACAAAAAGGCTGAGTAAAATAGAGTTTGTTCTCTCTAGCTGACTGCCTTCTAGTTTGGACATCAGTCTTCTCCTACCTTCAAACTTGGTCTTGTGCTGGAACTTACACTATGGGCTCTCCTGGGTCTTGGGCTGCACCATCAGCTCTCCTGCATGTCCAGTTTACCAAATGGCGATGTTGGGACTTTTAGCCTCCATAATCATGTGATCCAACTCCTTTTATTTCCTACTGATCCTATTTCTCTGGAGAACCCAGAATGATATACTTGCTAACCTGAATTCCTGACCCATAGAATTGTGAGAAGACAAAAAAGTTGCTATTTTAAGTCACTAAGTTTAATGATGGTTTATTCCTCAGCAATTTATCACTAATTCAGTGAATTTCAAGGATTATAGTACTTATTCCTGAGACAACCTTATCAGTGGGCACCATTTTTATCTCCATCATACTGGTAAGAAGCTCCCATGCTCAGAAGCTCCTATCACTACCATCTCACCTCTCCAAAGTAAACTACTATCTTAATTTGTACAACATTACTTGCTTCTGCTTTTGAATTATACAAATGTAATCATACAGTACATATTTTGTACTTGGCTTTTTCCCCCCTCAGTATTCTGTTTGTGAGAGTCAGCTATGCTTTGTGTAGTGCTAATTTGTTTATTATCATTACAATATAGCAAGGCTTGGCAAACTTTCTCTTAAGGGCCAAATATTAAATATTTATTTATGATCTCCGTTGCTTATTTTTCTTCTTCTTTTTTCTTTTTTATGAAATGTGTTTAAAAATGTGAAGGGCTCATAGAAAAAACAGGCTGGATTTCGTCCATGGGCCAAGGTTTGCTGAGGCCTGCTATATGGTATGCTGTTTGTATTAGTTATCTATCACTGTGTAACAAATGACTTCAAAACTTAGACAACAATAAGCATTTGTTATTGTTCACAGTCTCAATTTGGGATGATTTATCTGGGTAGTTGTAGCTCAAGATCTCTCATGACATAACCAGGATATCTACTGTCATCTGCAGGATTCCCCCAGAGTGGCTGATCCAAGAGTAGACAGTGGAAGTGACAATGTCTCTTATGATATAGTTGTGGAAACCACATACCACCACTTTCACCATGTTCTACTGGTCACACAGACCAACCCTGGTACAATATAGGAGGATATTACATAAAAGCAATGAATATGGGAGGCAAGGACCTTTGGGGCATCTAATGTTCCACATTTTATTTATCCATTTCTTATTTATGAGCCTTTGAGTTGTGTATGGCTTTGGATTCTTAGGAATAATGCTGATATTTTTAGCATTTCCTAAAAAATACAAGAATTTCTGTTCATTTCTACTGGCATACATATGTACATACTGATAATGGCCACTCCTCATGATTTGTGGACAATACCTTGCATTTTCTATTGTCTATGTTGTGCTTATTTGGTTTTAAAGTTTTTCTTTAGATTTGTGGATAATGTTACATTTAGGGTAATATATAATAATCTCTGAAAAAGCATGTATAATGCCTGAATTGTTTGTTTGTTTGATCTATGCTATCTGGGTATCTGTAAAATTAGCAGAGCATACTCTATTGTTTTATTCCTGTTCTCAGGTTTGTTCTTTTAAAGGAGGAAAATGTCAACAACAATAATATTCATGACAAGAGATAAAACAATGACATTATCATTTGGCTGCTGTGAATAAGGAAAAAAGAAAAAATGATATACGATATTAATAAGAGAAACAACTTATGTTCAGAATACATTTACATAAGAATCAAGGTGGTGGAGAACAAAGAGAATGTGAATAGCTGCTGTTGTACTTCTCAGTTTGCCAATATAAAAATTTCAAAAATGTTTTTAATGTTCATGCTTATGTCTAAATGAGATCTCTCTGGGTCATTTCAGGAACTCTATCACTGGTAATTGCAAATTAAATTTAAATATGTATATGAAAATAGGCAAGATAGACACTTAGCAATCCCAATAATGATAGACTCTCTTGCATTCCACAGAATGCAAATATAACAAGGGGTTGAAAAAAACCCCCTATAAAGTTGTAATTAAGCCAAAACCAAAAGTATAAATCATCAATTTGTGGTTGGACATGGGCTATGGTGGGTCCCACAGCAAAAGGCAAAGGACCCCTATCCCGAGTCCTATAGCTTAAGTATGAGAGTTGTATTTATGACACTTTCTTCCAAAGCTCATCATCTGGGAAATGACCTATGATAATAAACCTGGATCATGCATTTTTATTGGTTTCAGCACATCCATAGAAATTTGCCTTCACCTGGAAGGCATTAACTGGCTTGACCTGGGATATGTAAAGTCCTTCACAATTTGCCACAGTCTTATTCACAGGTACTTTGACCTTCTAAATGTGGAAATGTGTTTGGTCCTTAAAAAGATATGATAATCATGAAATATCAGTGAATGGTTTCAGTGGGAATCACCTGGGCTCAAAAGAAAATAGAGACAAATTGAGTTTCATTAAAATTAAAAACTTTCATAATCAAAGGATACTATCAAGAAAGTAAATATACAGCCCACACAATGGAGAAAATATTTATAAATCATGTATCTGATAAGGTATCCAGAATACAAAAAGAACTGTTACAATTCAACAATACAAAGACAGACAACCTAATTAAAAATGAACAAAGAGGGGAACCTGGGGAAGGGGCTGTAGGCCCAGCTGAGTGAAAGGAGCAGGAGTTGAGGGGTGAGAGGGTGAAGGGGCCAGACCGAGATCGGTAACTTGGGGAGAATTCTGGGAGAAGAGTCGGAGTGACGGGACCAGAGTTGAAGGGGTGAAGGGCAGATGGGATGCGGAAACTGACTTCGGATTAAGAGGACTAAAGCCCTACTAGAAGGTTCTAAATGGCTTCTAAAAAGTTGGGTACAGATTTTCATATATGACTTCTCCTTGGAAAAGAAAATCACTGAGTGGGCTGAAGATGTTAAGAAAATCCAAGAAGTCCAGCAGGAAGCAGAGCGCAAGGCTGAGGAAGCAGAAGCTAAAGTGAATTTTAAGAGTGGACCAGAGGGTGATAGCAAAATGAGCTTCTCCAAGACTCACAGTACAGCCACTATGCCACCTCCTATAACCTTATCCTTGCCAGCTTACAGCACAACAACATCCTCACTCCGACTCGGGTCAGCAGCAGTGCCATGAAACAGAAAGTTCTCAGCCCACCCCACACAAAGGCCGATTTCAATCCCGCTGACTTTGAATGTGAAGAAGATCCATTTGATAATCTGCAGTTAAAAACTACTGATGAGAAGGAGGAGCTGAGAAACATTCTGGTAGGAACTACTGGACCCATTATGGCTCAGTTATTGGACAATAACTTGTCCAGAGGCAGCTCTGTGTCTGTGTTACAGGATGAGGAGGTCTTGGTGTCCTTGGAACAGGTAACCCTGGATTTCAAGCCTCTTCATAAACCCAATGGCTTTATAACTTTACCACAGTTAGGCAACTGTGAAAAGATGTCGCCGTCTTCCAAAGTGTCCCTTCCTTCTGTCCCTACAGTAAGCAATTTCAAATCTCTGTCCTTTCCCAAACTTGACTCTGATGACAGCAGTCAGAAGACAGTCAAGCTGAAGAGCACTTTCCATAGCACATCCTGCCTCCGCAGTGGCACGTTCCAAAATTCCCTAAAGCCTTCTACCCAAAGCAGTGCCAGTGAGATCAATGGTGGCACAGAGGTGCCAACTCTGACAACATCCCACATGCCTTCCCTGTCTGTTTTGTCTCTGTGCACAGAAGAATCATAATGCAGGTTCCACAGTCACCTCTCTGAATTTCTCAGTGTCACAAGTGCCCAACACACCAAGCTGTCCCCAGGCCTATCCTGAACTGCAAACACTGTCTGCCAGTGAGCGGCAGTGTGTAGAGACAGTGGTCAACATGGGCAGTTCATACGAGTGTGTCCTGAGAGCAATGAAGAAGAAAGGAGAGAAAATTGAGCAGATTCTTGACTATCTTTTTGTACATGGACAGCTTTGTGAGAAGGGCTTCGACCCCCTTTTAGTGGAAGAGGCTCTGGAAATCCACCAGTGTTCAGAAGAAAAGATGATGGAGTTTCTTCAGTTAATGAGCAAATTTAAGGAAATGGGCTTTGAACTGAAGGACATTAAGGAAGCTTTGTTATTACACAACAGTGACCAGGACAATGCTTTGGAAGACCTCATGGCTCGGGCTGGAGCCAGCTGAGACCAGGCCTTGCCTAGGCTCTGCCACAGAAACCACCCCCTCCCCCCGCCCCAGGAGGCCCTGTAGAGTCCACCTGTGGGGAAGGAGAAGGGGCATACTTCCCAATTTTCTTTTGGGGGTTAGGAAGTCAGTTGTGGAGACTGTGCTTGCCAGTCTCTATGAGCCTAGGTCTTGAGCTGGAGAGAAAGTAGGGAAGATTTGGGCATGTTAATGCCCCAGACCCATCCTGGCTCCTTCCATATTAAATTTGTTTGTCTTTTAAGAAGTGTCCTTCCCACCTTGGCTCTCCAGATAGACTACCTGGGTCTTTCTGGGGTCTCTGCATCCTCAGCCAGAACCTAGCTTGGCTGCCAAGACAAGTGGGGAGAAAACAGGAGGGCCAGACTCAATGCTGCTTTGAGGCTAGAAGCTTCCCCTTCTGTCTGCACTTAACTTTAATCCAAGCGGAAGGGAAAGGTTCTTCCAGAGTTTTGTTCATTTCCTCACCTTTTAACAAAGTCTTAGTGTTACACTGGTTCTGCAATGTCTGTGAGGTATAGAGAATGCACTTTTCCCATGGGGCTGAGTTTGCCTCTTCTGCCAGGGAATCACACCATGCTTTCTTGTCCAGACTGTTTGAGCCACAATCCTCTGCTGCCCAGGGCTTCAGAGCTCCTGCTTTAGGAAACCACTGCCAGTTTGAGTGATCATTGACCCTTTCCCAGAACAACTGAATTGGTGAGAAAGCAGGCCACGACTTGAGTCACTGAGCACTAACACACCCATGGTTCTCTGTGAACAGACTTCTCCAGCCCTGTTTTAGGATGACACAAGTAACACATCTAGGCATAGAAACCAGTCTCTTTGGTTTGTTTTGTATCATGTTGTATATCATTAAAGATCTAAATACAAAGGAAAAAAATGAACAAAGGACTTCAATTATAGACATTTCTCTCAAGAAGATATACAAAAGGCCAATAAGCATATAAAAAGATGCTCAACATCACCAGTCACTAGAAGAATGCAAATCAAAGCCAGAGTGGGCCTGTGTGATGGTGCACTCCTCCTAAAGGCTTAGGAGGTGAGGTTTGAGCCCAGCCTAGGTAACTTAGCAAGACCCTGTTTCATAAAAAAATTAAAAAGGGCTAAGGGTGTAGGTCAGTGCAAAGACCCTGGGTTCAACCACTAGTACTGTAAAAAAAAAAGTAATCAAAACCGAACACATACCACTAAATCATCCCAAAACATGAGATACTACTTTATACCCACTAGGATGCCTATAATGGAAAGATATGGGCAATAACAGGGAGAGGTAAGAATGTAATGAATCTAGAATTCTTACATACTGCTGGTGAGAATGAACAAGCAAAACAGATGATATGTGCTTAAATTTTAAAAACATTACAGTAAAAGACATATTGCCATTAATTCCTCTCAAAATGCTCCTTGTTTCCAACACACTTATCCTCTTGTTTTTGCCAGTTTCTGAAGCAGTTCTGGAAGTCCTCTTTTGTGAGTGGCTTTATAAGGTATGATAAAAAGTACAATGAATGATGCTGCCAGGTGCCATCTACTAGAAAGGCAGTTTTGCAGAAACATTACAGTTTGAACTCATCTACCTTATTTGCTGGAGCTGGCACTTTGTGACTTCTGACTCTTCCCCAAAGTCAAAATGACCATGAAAAGTAAACATTTTGAATCCATTCAGGACATTAAGGCAGCCACAATAATGCAGTTAAAGGTACTTATGAAAGAAGATTTCCAGAACTGCCTTAGAAAGTGGCAAGAATGAGGGGATAAGAGTGTTCAAATCAAGTGGGAGTATTTGGAGGGGGGTTAATGGGAATATGGTTTTTACTGTAATTAGTTTTTAAAAAATTTATATATTCACCATATTTTTCAATCGTACCTCATAAATTGTGCAGCCATTTTTGAAAACAGTTTAGCATTTCCTCAAAAAGTTGAGGATGGAGTTACCATTTGACTCAGCAATTTCACCCCATGTATATACCCAAGAGAATGGAAACATATGTTCACACAAAAACATATACACAAATGCTTAGGGCCTTATTCAAAACAGCCCCAAAGTGGGAATGTAATAGCCAAAAGGTGGAAATGTCCATGAACTGATAAAATAAACTGATAAAATAAAATGTGGTATATCCATATAATGGAATAGTATTTGGCCATCAAAAGGAAAGAAATATCGATACATGTTAAAGCATGGATGAGCTTTGAACATTATGCTAAGTGGATGAGAGCAGACACAAAAAGTCACACAAATAATTCCATTTACATGAAATATCCAGAGTAGGCAAATCTATAAAGACAGAAAGTAGATTGGGGTTACCAGGGGATAGGGTGAGGGTGGATAATGGCCGGTGACTGCTAAAGGATGCTCTTTTGGGGTGATGAAATGATTTAGGGTTAGACAGGGATGACGGTTGCACAACTTTTCATGAATACACTAAAATTACCTAAATTATACGTGAAAGTCAATTTTATGAAATGGAATCATTTATGTTCTACCCAACTAAAATGGAGTTAAGAGGCCACAGCGATTGCATAAAACAACTGTTTAAACACTATCTCACGAACACAGCCCAAATCTGCAAGGACCTAATCATACTTCCAGATTACAGATCCTACCTGGCAACTACTGACTTGCCGGTCAGAATTGCCAGCTCTTGAAAGACACTGCCAGTAGCAATGAACTTTCGAAACAACTTGCATAACCTCAGACATACCAGAGGTCACCCTGATCTGTGTGTGTCCTGAACCGCAATTCTACTTTTTTGTATTATTCTCAAGTGGATATTTGCATGGAGATTCATCTCTATTTTCTTCAAGCTGATATGATCTTTGAAAGAGTGAATTATATTTCACTAAAGAAATGCAAATGGATTAAATCCTCCATTTAAAAGAAGATTTAAAAGGAAAGATAAAAGATAGATATGTTTTTTTATTTTTATTTTATTTTATTTTATGTTTTTGGTACTGGGGATCGAACTCGGGTCCCTGTGCTTGCACAGCAGGTGGCGAAACCACTGAGCTAAATCCCCAGCCCAATATGTTTTTTATATAAAGAACAGTTGAAAGCAAAAAACAACAAAAAAACCATTCATGTAATTACTAAAGAAAGCTGGCTATAAATTACGTTAATAGAATTATATATTAACTAAATCCACATCAACATTAACATCAGATAAATTAAGCTTTGGGGAAAAAAGGTAATACAAAGTAGGTCATTTTATTATGAAAAAGGCTTCATTTTACTAGAAGACACAGTAATTTGAAGCCACCAGGGGTTCTGAATCTCAACTGGCACCACTGTACACAGGTGGCTTTCTATTTAAACCCCAAACAACTTGATAGTCTTACATGGGGTTGGATGACCAGCTCAGGGTCCTTAGGCAAGGGAAATATGGGCAGTTAGCACCTGTACTAGTACCCTATTATACCAACAGGGATAGGGCTTGTAAGCTTGTAATGAAGTCACCCACACTGAAGCCTTCAGAATGTAATGGCCCACTGAAGGTAGTGTCAGGGAGGGGACACCTCAGAAGGAGGGGACCCCTGAAGACTGCAGAGGATGGTGGCAGTATTAGGAAGGAGAGGAAATGGCCTTTCACCAGGATGAGTGCATATGAATTGGCCTGGCACCGAAGTCAGGAGGGGCTCAACTGGGGTCTTGCTACCCAAGGAGCAGCCAGGGCACCTGTCGTGGTGATGCAGCAGGTTTGTACACACACACACACACACACACACACACACACACACACATGCTTGCACACACAGAAGGAGGTCTGTTCTTGGACATGGGCCACCCCATTAGTCACTTCCAGGGGATTTGTACTTACAGAGACACTGTGGGCGGGGGCGGTCCCAGGTGCCATCTCCCTGGCAGCTGAGCACAGGCGTGCCCAGAAGGTAGAAGCCGTGGTTGCACTGGTAAGACACAGTGGTGCCAAAGCTGAATCTGTGTGGGCCACTGGCATGGACTTGGCGGATGCTGTTCTCTTGGTGCCCGGGATCTGTACAGTTGATGACTGCAATTGAACAGGACAATCAGAGGCTGAAAGCTGGATATGAGGGTTTTCTCACATTTTTAGAAGTCTGAACAGGCACATGTTCCCAGTACAGCAAGGTTTCCAGATCTAAACTCTGCGATGAAGCAGATCCTGCCCGGGACAATGGGCTGCTCCTGGGGTTGCTGAGCATCTACCCAACCTTGGTCACCAGCTCACATGCCCCGCAGATGTCACTGTTGTAGGGAAGCCTGTTTCTCCTCCTGGACTGGCTCAGCCCTCCCAGTGCCCCTGTGCACACACTTCTGTGTCTGACTTTACCAGCCAGCACTGTGATTTGTCTCAAAACATGTGTCCCTTGAGGGCATGACTGTCTGGCCTAGTCCTTCTCAGTGTGGTACCCACAGAAAATCTCATCCATTGTAAAATGGACGCAGCTGAGCCAACTTGAACAGCAGGAAGGCTCTTTTGGAAACTTTTTAATCACTTTTATGAGTATTTTAGGGAGACATTAATATCCGGGGGGATGAAATTGACTTTAAAATGTCAAAATGTTTCCAAAGAAGCTCTATTAAAAGTCAGAGTGTGATTTTAGACTAACGACATTATTCATAACCCATAACATGTGCATTTGCTTTCAAAACACCACATCCGTTATCTTACCTGTTCTTGTATTAAAACGAGGTGGGCAGGGAAGATATTTTTTTTCCCTCTTTAATAAGCTTTAAGATATAAAGTACTTTCACCTTTGATGAGCTTGTCTGAGGCTTCATTGGTTTTTTGCTATAAAAAGCCTTCCCATGCTTTAAAAACTACTTCTTAAACAGTCCAAATGGGGCCAGAATATCCTCTGCCCACTGTGCTTCTTGTGTCTTTGCAATTTCTTCTCTGTATCTCTTGTCCCCCACTCTTCACCCTTCATTTCCACCCCGAGATGCCTGTGTTTTCGTTTTTTATTCCAACTCTGCCGCTTTAAAATGGTTTTCATCAAGAACTGTGTTTACAAAGGAACCACAGCAGCTATTTTGCAACTAGAAAGCAAGACTAAGATGTTGCTCTTGACTGTGACCACTGAGTAGCTACAGAAATGATACAACTTCTACATTTCTTATTTATGTGAGAAAAGTAAACTTCTGTTTGTATAGAAAAGAACGAGGCTTTCTTGATGGTATGATGATAAATTATTTCTTGATATGATGATGATAAATTATTTGTTTTATGAAATATAAATAAGGAAACTGAAAGATGAAACTGAGTTTCGCTTCCTTATATATCTGAATGATAAAATTTTACATAGGGGTTGAGAAAATTCTCACCTGTTACCTTCTCTGCCCTAAGTCTTCCCTGTCTGAGTTAGAATAACATCTGGATTGAATGCTCTGGCTTTCGCTCCTGGGGTACAGAAGCACAGATGGTAGATGTGATGGGGAAGAGTGGGGGAGGAAGGGTGACTCACTTTTGCAGGTGGGCAGCACGTCACTCCACTGCCCGCTGGCCAGGCATTGGGACCTAGCAGCCCCTTCAGCCACATACCCAGGGTTGCAAACAAACTTGACCACGTCGTTGAGGTTAAACTGGTTGCCTTGAGTGAGACCATTGATGGGGTTGCCCGGGTGTCCACAAGTAATTGCTGTAACCCAAACAGAAGACAGGTAAGCCCTCCTGTTATTCCACACTCCCCCAAATTCATCCTCTCCTCCCTTGGCATGACACCTGAACTGGGCCTCAGGGTGAGCTGGACTTTGCCACGTCAGTGAGGTGGTGGGAGAGTGAGGATAAGCTGGAGAGAGGCTGCAAACCCACTGAAGTCATGTGCAAAGTATCAGGTATATGCAGCCCATTTGGGAGAGAATTCGTCACTTTCACCAGATTAGCAAAGGGTCATGACACCTTCACCCAAGGTTAAAAACTACTCACTCAAGTGAGAGAAAAGTGGCGATGATTAAAACCTTTGAGAATACCACCTTTTCAAGGGAAGCTAGACAAAAAAGCCTACAAAGGAAGCTGAGGAGTAGTCAGAAATGTCATACAGCAAAGCTCAGCAGGAGGGGTGGTGTTACAGAACCAAGGAGGAGACTGCAAGACATGTCAGATACCTCAGATAGGTCAAGTAAGATAAAGGCAGAAAAGAATCCATCAGATCCACCACTAGGATCACTGGTGATCTGGAAGTATCCCCTGTCAGGTTGGAACTCATGCTATCTGCTTCCTACACATTCCCAGGCCACAGGTCCCATTCAAGAAGTGGCAGGAGTGGGAGCCACTGCTGCCACGAACAGCCATCTCCTGTCTGGGACACTAGTTTCTTATTGCTATCTGGGTCCTGGTCTTGCTGTCTATGTCAAAGCTTTGGTTGGCACATGCTCAATTCCTGCCCTGCAGCTGCCAGGCAGCAGGCCCCAAGGACTCTGCACCAGGGCCCAGGACTGGGGCTTCTCTCTTGTTCACTGGGAGGTTCTTTTTGGCTGGAGCAGAGAAGTGGTGGGGGCAGAACTCAGACTGCAGTGGCTTTTGCTACTAAAGGGGGAAGAAGTGAAAGCAATCAGAGTGGGCAACTTTTTCAAGAAGCACAGCCCCATGATGGTTAATTTTATGTGTCAACATGGCTAGGCCATGGTACCCAGATATATTATTCTCTATGTTTCCACAGAGATATTTTTTAGATGAGATTGACATTTAAGTCAGGTGACTCTGAGTAAAGTAGATCATCCTCCATTATGTAGATGGGCCTCCCACAATGAGCTGAAGGCCTTAGAACAAGTCTGTCTTCCCTGGAAGAGGGGCTTCTGCCAGCAGATGGCAGAATAGCAACTTGAATAGCAACTCTTCCAGGTGTCTCCAGCCCTCCTGCCTCCCTGCAAATTTTACACTTGGCAGGCCCCACACTTACATGAACCAATTCCTTAAAACAAATTTCTCTCTCCACAGACACACGCATCTTATTGGTTCTGTTTCTCTTGGGGAAGGATTAGGCATTACTAGGAGAAAAGGAGGGGTCCTCTTGAGGCATGGACAGTAAATAAGGGCTTGAGGACATGGAGTCCGGTCCTAAATTTCCTGAAGGTGAGACTAAAGCACACTCAGTTCACATTTATCCACAACGCCCAGCATACTGCTTGGCACTTGGCAGGTGCTAAGGACATGTTTATTGAATATGGTCTTCAGGCTGAAGGAAGCAGTAGGAAGAGAAGGACAGTGGGACAGAGGAGTGTTTCAAATAGACTTAACTATTCAGTTGGCAGGAGGGAAGGGGATCCAGAGCTAGAGTGTGTGGGGGTGATTAGCTTTGGGCCAGGAGAGAGATCCTTCTCTACAGTCTACTTCTAAGGGGTAGGACAGTGAGGATGAATGCAGCTAGGGTAGATGTGGATGGGGAAGCAGGAAGTGGAAGGTGTTATTTTCTGATGGCTTCTCTCATCTCTGTAAAGGAGTCAGGAAGATTATACGATTAGCTAGTAATTGTTGGGTTTTAAGCCATAGAAGAATATTTATTGACACGGAAAAATGCTAACAATATACTTCTAAATGAACTACGTAGGATACAAAATAGTATATTTAGTCTAATACCATTTTGTGGAAAGAAAAATAGCCATATCTACAAAATCATGCATACAAAAAATAATAAATATACATACCAAATGTTTATAATGGTTATCTTTATAGTGGAATTAGAGATGATTATGTACTTTTCCCAATAAGTTTCACTTGTCCTGCAAACAGTATCTGTGTCATGCTGTTTTCCTTGGTTACAAAAAGTGTGATAAAGTTCTTTTCAAAGAGGCTGCTTTAGGATATATACATCCATAGCATACCTTTGATGGAGCTGTTGCTATTCCCATTTAAAAAGTAGATTCTACTTGCTTTTATATTCTGGCATATGGAGAAAATTTGTAACTAATGTAGCATACTATAAAATATGCTACAGGATAGATCTGGTTATAGAAAACTATTATTTGGAGGATCAAGCAATATTCTAGTTCAGAGAAATTTTAAATAGAAAAAAAATACTATCCTTAGTTAGGGTTTCCACAAGTGGCAGAGTATGAAATAACTCAGGATTCACAGCTGGAGAAGTTTTTTTTTTTGGTACTGGGAATTGAACTCCAGTCCTTGCACTTGTGAGGCAGGTGGCGGAACCACTGAGCTAAATCCCCGGCCCAGAACTGGAGAATTTTGACTCTTGCTTACCAGCAAACTGACTTTGGGTAAAGGAAACTAATTTTTAATTCAGAAAATATGGTTAGTAGCTTTATAAAAAGAAACAAAAAGTAAGAATTTTTAAGTAAGAAAAAATGAGATCATAGATATAAATGGTGTTTTTTTTTTTGTAAGGGCTCCACTGTTAGTTAAAACAGCAAGAAACATTTTTTTGATGCTGCAGAAAAATTAACTTGTATTTCTTTTTCTGCATCATCAAATCCTTACTGTTTCTACGAGTTTGAAAAGCCACAATTGTGAGATTATTTTAATGTTAGTAAATGGCCTCTAACTTCCTGAATTAACAGTTAATATGTAGCACATATTTAACATTTGATGGAAATTGAGTAAGTGCTCCAAATATATGTAGGTCATTCTATGTCTTTAATAATTTGCAATATTAAATGTTGAAAAGTAAGATTACATGTCTCAAACTAAATTGTCATGTAAAGCTATTAGATTCTTATTAAAAATACCAAGTAAGGATGTTGGATCTTTTAAAGCTAAAATATAGGAAAAAATGAGGAATAATATTTACCCAAGCTGCACTGTTTCCCATGCTCCAATGCCATCCCCAAACTGTCCCCTAATTACTGTTTCCTTCTTTGATAAGGGAATCTCAGACAAATCTGTGATCCATTGGTAACCTCTGAAAATTATTTGCAATCCTATGTGAAAGGAAACAGTTCATGACTTATACCTCAAAGGTTAATTTATTACCTAAAGGCTTAGAAGTAACTTGCAGATGAAAGAAATATAAAACATTGATAGAAAGGAAGATTTGCTAAAAGTGGTGAAAAAAAGGATTTCTTTGTTTTTCCAGTCAAGAGATGTGCTCCTCTTCAAAATTATTAACTGGAGAAAGCCAGCCAACGAACTCTTGTCCTATACCAGTATCATTCTGCCACTTCTACAAATGTCCCATTAATCATAGCTATGTTCTAATTCCTCAATAATGATGACAAGAAAAGTACTTCAGGTTGTTACAAAAGACCAGAATATTACATGAACACATTTCAGGGGTGAAAGAAGTCCTACTGGTACTTCATCTTCACTCTTTTACTTTACAAGAATTAAACAAAAAAAGACAGAGTAGAAAACTACTTTTCGATATTTCATAATTACCAACTTGTGACAGAAACTGAGGCATAACTCTAGGCTAACAAATGGTCAATAAATTACCAGCTTAGCACAGAACTGCAGATGGATACTCCTGGGTTTCCACTTCCTCTACTACTCAGTGATGAACACTTTTGGATAGCTTCAAGTATTAATGTTCACTCCCCTTTCTGTCCTTTTTCACTTTTTTGATCTTTCCCAAATCCTTAGATGATTCCTCACGTGAGGTTGTGTAGTTCTTTTCCATGAGTATGTTTCTGGCACAGTTGTTGATGTTTGGAGTGATCTGGTCCTTAGCAGAACCCTTCCGTACCAGCCTGACACTACCACCATGATATTTCTAACATTCAAAATCTCCAGGAGATGGAGAAGATGTCTGCGAGCAGCTGTCTCCCTGTCATCTTCACAGTTCTACAAGAAGGTCTGTTTACCCTCCCAGTACATTCTATAGGCGTAGATGTTGTGAGCAGCACTAGCTGTTTTCTTATTCTCTCATATTCGTTTGGCAAGAACCATTTTCACCTCTTTAGGACAAACTACTGGGGCTAAGTGTGCCTGAAAATACTTCTTTAGTCTGTAATAGGAATGCCATGATCAATTAGAGATAATTCCTCTATTTCTGGTTGATTTTCACTGAAGTCGTAATCAAATATTTTAAAAGGATTTTCTGGGTCATATTCTAAAAAGAAATCAGCTTCACATTCAATGTCTTCCACTTCAGTTTTCTTCTGTACAACTACTGGGCCTGGTTCTGTCAGCTGAAATTTTCACATTAGAACATCTCTCATTTTCTCCACCCATAGGTAAAGAATACTTTCACCAATATTTTCTCTATATATTTCCTCAAGGCTGTTGGATATAGTCACACTTTCTTGTCCTCTAAGCCAAGGAGCATTCAATTGATAAATACGTGGAGCTGTAGCTGGGTATTCAATGGGCAGCATCACCTGCAAGCAAATTGTCCATTTGGGATGATCTTTGTCATCACTAACTCTAATACAAAACACTATGGCCCGGTCATCAATGACAGACATTCCTTGCCATAAAAGGCTGCCAGTGCTTCAATTTCTTCATTCTGTGGGTCACTACGTTCTACTTCCTGAGCGCTTTCCTGACCCCGCTGTCATGACTGGGACCAGCCTTAGCAGTGCATTGCTCTGGTTCTGGCCTCTTTTGCACCAAATACATGTGCACTTCCATGTCCTGCCTCTGGTCGCTCCCTGCGTTCCTCTCAGCCATGTGGCTGGGAAGCGGACTCTGGGAGAGCGGGTGTGTGTGTGTGTGTGTGTGTGAGCGGCGGCGGCTGACTGCTGCTTCACGGCTGACTCTCAACCGCAACTCAATTGTTGGGTTTTATATATATTATGTCATCTAATCTTCAGTCGTCTGAGATAGGCGTCATCACTATCCCCAAAGGGAAACAGACTTTCAGAGGAGTCGAGGGACTTGTTCAAGGGGTACTGCTTCTAAGTAGCTCATCTGAGATCTGATACCAGCATGTGTGATTCCAGGTCGTCTTAATGATTTACTTTATTTGCCAAGAATGTAGATGGAGTTGATGGAGTACTTTTGAAGAACAGGTGAAAATGTGGAATAGCTGGATGAAGAATGGGAAAGAGACATAGCGGAGGAAATGCAGGAGAGAGCTGGAAGGCTGAATCTCCAGATGATACTGGAAAGTTTGAATTTATGTGTGATGGGGGCTAATGAAGCACCTAGGAAGGAGTAACACTTGTAAATACTTGTTCTTATACTCTTGCCTTCCTCTTCCAGTGAATACTCAACTCTGTGTGCTCCAGAAAAGAATAGGGTACTGCATAGGAGGTCCTGGATTCTGCGATGTGACCAGGTGGCAGCATCACCACCCTGCCATCATCTTCATTGTCACCACACCACCTTAAGCAGCACCTTTCTAACCTTTTACATGAACTAATTTATTTAATTCTCACAATAGTCCCTGATGTACCTGATTTTCAAAGATGATGAAACCAGTGAGGGAAGCTGCCTTGTTAGCAGTCACAGAGCCCCATCGTACCTGGCTTTGGAGCTGGGGTGGAAACCAGGTAGTTGAGGCTCACACCTGAATGCCTGACTCTCCACTGTACTGACCGGTAACCTGGCCCAAGCCTTAAATTGAGTGTTCTTAGGCCGAGCAGACATTCTCCTTCCAGATGCCAGCATTATTAACACACCAAGTCTCTTCATATACACTAGATGCCCATTTCCTAAAGTCATTTACATTTGCATCTTCTGGTGGAAACTAAACATGGTTTGTTTAGACACATGTGAAAAGATTGACCGGATATAGATTAGTCTTGCTCTGTAAAATTAATACTTACGAAGTCACTAAGATTACTTTTCATACGTTCCAGGTCTCATTATTTTATTGCCATATATGAAGGTGAAGAAGTAAAAGCAAAAGCCTGCCTTATAAAAATTAAGAACAAGACTCTGCATTTCACATAAAGACTCACTTCAGGGAATTTTTAAAAGTGAAGGATTTTCCTAATTATTCCCAGACAGCTGATGAGAATGGTGGTCACCTAAACCCCCAAAATGCAAATTAACAAGAACAAAGCAAAACTCACTCCTGCAGCATAACTATAAAACCGAGATTGTTCCCAATCTCCAATTAGGTAGAAGCAGAGAAGCAAACTCTAACCCCAGGCACACTGGGCCAGAACCATTATTTAAAACTATCATCCTAGAAAATATTTCAGAAATGAAATACTTGAATCTACATATTCAAAGACCCACAGAATACCTAGGGAAATTATCTTGGAACAGTAAACTCTGAGGCATATCTTGGTAAAAATAACTAGACTTTAAGGATAAAGAAAAAAATCAGGACCCCTAGAAAACCACCAAATAACTTCATAAAAATAAAATTAAACTAATATTAAAAGTTAAATAAATAGAAACAAAGAGTAGAATGGTGGTTACCAGTGGTAGAGAAGTGGGGGCATGGGGAGATGTTGGTTAAAAGGATCAAAGTTGCTATTACATAGCATGAATAAGCCTAGAGATTGAATATATAACATAATAACTATAGTTCATAATACTGTATCATACTGAACTGGAAAAGTCCTAAGAAAGATTTCAGCCATTTTTACTGCATACATCCAAAGGTAAGCATGTGTGACGATTAGATATGTCAATTTGCTTCACTGTAGTAAATATGTCAGTATGTACATACACAAACTAAAACCTGTTGTGCACTCTGAATATATACAATAAGAAAAATCAAGGTGCAAGATGTCCCCTCCCAAGAAGTGACATGCAAAGCAAAATAACAGTATAACAATGGAAGAACATTGTTTTTAAAGAAAGTCAAAGCAATAATCAGTGAACAAGGATTTCATGTCCAATCCAGCTGTCTTTCAAATTTTAAGGTACAGAACAGTTTTACACATGCAAATGACTGGGGAAAATTATACAAAAGATCTTGCTAAAGAATCTACTAGAGACTGAGCTTGAATCTATTAAGAGTGACTGGAAAAACTTCAGCAGTGTTAGTGAGTTTTTGATATACTTTTGAATTGTAGATCTAGGAGTAAAGTGAAAATCTCTCTCTCTGTGTGTGTATGTGTGTGTGTGTGAGAGAGAGAGAAAGAGAGAGAGAGAGACAGAATCATAATATTTAAACACTATAATAAACGTTTCATGTTCTGAAAAAGTAGAAATAAACTAAGTGAAAATAAAAGGGGGAGAGATGAAAGAAATGTGGAATAAGCTCATTAACTGTTGTATAACCCATATATGAAAGCCAAAGAATACTATTAAAATTGATAAACTAGATGATAAAATGCTAAATAAGACAACAAGGGTCTAGTTGCATTAAATGTTATAAGTACAAAAGTAAGCAACAGAACAAAAATCCAAAGTTTCCTAAATGCCAGAAGAAATTTCTTTAAAAAGCGAAGAAAATACATCAGACAAAGATATACCATAAATATAATATTTTACACATAATAACTACATAAAACATGACCAAATTAAGGTCAAACATATCAATATATGTGAATGACTTTAACCTACCAAAAGATTTTCAAGTTGGCTCACCAAGCAAGGCGAAACTTATGTAAGAGTTGTACTTAATTTAAGAGTTTCGTCCCTCATTAAATGGATAATCAAAGGTATACCAGGAAAAAGAGTGAAAGTAGCAGTTGTTAGCCTGATATCAAGTAAAGTGAAATACAAGTTAAAAAATATTAAAGTGCTGAAAAAGACATTTTTAAAGGATAAAAGCACACTTTTAGTGACTACATTTATGTATCCAAACTACAGAAAATGCAAGGAGAAATGGAAATATACTAATAATAAGAAACTTCAAACATATCTTTCATAACAAAATAGGCCAAATGGGGGGAAAATGAGAAAGCAGAGGACATAAACAATATAATTTACAAAGCACGTACCTTATGAATATATGTAGAGAGTTACACCATAATACCTTTTTCTTAAGTGCACATGGATCATTCTTAACAATTGATCAAATATTAGGTCACAAAGAAAGCATCAGTAAATTTCACGATGTAAAAATATTATACGCTATGCCATAAATTTAGAAACACACACAAAATAAAAGCAAAAGGTCCTTCCACCTAGAGGTTTAAAAAATCCTTCTACTAAGGTAGGAAGGGAAATTAATACCACAATTACAGAATTTCTAATAAACAATAAACATTCATTATTAGAAGGTATGAGATATAATCAAAGCAGATGATCAGAGGAAATTTCAGCTTCAAATAATTATATCATTAAAATCAATACAAATAAAACAATGAAAATAAATTAAATTTTCAACTCAAAGCCTGCAAAATGAACAAAAGGTCAACCAAAAGAAATTACAAAGAAGAACAAAGGTATAATGAATGCATAATGGAGAGACTGGAAAACAATATATGTAATGATTACATCTTTGAAAAAAAACACTTACGAAACCTCTAGCTAACCTAACCAAGAGAAAAAGGGCGAAAGTCCATGGTGAGGCTGAGCCCACAACTAGGGAGAGTGCTGACATACTTACGCACACAGAAAGGGGTCTTGCCCGACCAGTGATGATCCTGCTGGCAGATGCGCACAGACATGCCAATGAGGCGGAAGCCGGCGTTGCACTGGTATACCATGCTGCCTCGGTAGTTGTAGTTCTCCCCATTTATATGGCCATTGACGATGGGTTCAGGAGTCCCACAGTGTCCAGCTTGGGTGGTGGGGTGAGGGGAAGATAGTAAATCAAAGAGAAGCTTCCAGAAATGGAGTAGTGCTTGGTCAGGGTGAAGGGGAGACAGGGATGGTAAGGAAAAGGACCAAATACACAACCACCCTTCACTTTCCTCATCTTCCCCTCAGGGTAGTGATCCAGGAATGACTTCAGGAATTCTAGACATGATAAAAATGGTGTTGAGGACTCGACAATCCCCAATTCTAAGGTGCATCTCAAATGGCTATTCATCTCTGAGATTTAGTTTGTGTATCTGTATGTAAGTGGGGAATTGTCACTGTTACTGCTACTGGGGTTGCTATGATTTGGATAAATCCCCCAGAGGATTCTATGTAGAAGGTTTGGTTCCAATTGACTGATTAGAAGATGGTAGAACCTTTCAGAGGTGGGGCCTAGTGGGAGAAAGTTAGGTCATGGTGGGAGAGATAGCCTTGAAGGGGATATAGAGATTCTATCCTTTCAGTTTCTTGCTTTGCTTCCTGACCACAAGGTGAGTAGTTTTCTCCCCTCCATTCCCACTATGATATTCTGGCTTGCAGAGCATCAAAGATATGAGGGCCAAGTCACCATGGACTGAAACCTCTGAAACCATGAGCTAAAATAAACCTTTTCTTTTAATATAATAAGTTGATTATATCTCAGGTATTTTGTACGAATGTAACAGAGGGACTGTCCTCTTTCTTATCAACCAGCATCTACTCTACAGGAAGCACCATGGTCTAATTAAGGCTGTCAAAGCCTAGTTGTGTTGAAAACAATCATGTGAAAACAGATGGTTTGGCCAAATTCATCTTTCCTTTTTGAGTATACCTCGGTGAGTTATTTTTATAAAGAAGGGATTGGGAAGAGTGTATTCCTGCCATTCTATTGGGTCTTTCATTAGTTTCCTTCACTTCTGTGTGGAAATAACCAGTGACTCTGTCCTTAACAGGGGACTCAGCCAGAGAGAGAGAGTGGCACTGCTCATCTAGAACAGACCACCCAATCTGTCCTGGTAGGTTTGTGTGGTTGAGACCCTCTTTTGGAATTGAGAGGTCCCAGAAAGGAGAGAACTTAGAAGGCTCAGGCAGGGAATAATTAGCCATAGGGGAAATGAACATTTTTGCCCTTTGTAAGTCACACTATTTTTGTTTTTAGTCACCTTATTTTTATATCTTTCTTGTCATTTGTTTAGTATGTATAATTGTCCATATATACATACAAACACACATTATGTAATTTATACATATATAATATACATTAAAAAAACTTTGCTAATATAAAATATAAAAATATTTTAGGTATATTACAAGAATGTGTCTCTATAAGGTGGAGGCTGGAGCTACCTCATCATGCAAGGGCCAGTGAGCAGGAGTTGTCTTTGAGATCAGCTTTGAAGTTTTCATTCTTTTGGGTGTTCCAAGAGAAGCCAGTTCAAGGTTTTAGTTGTGGAAGATGCCCAGTACTTGGTGCTCACAATGTGCCTTTTTGCCAGTGGGTAAAATGGTACTGTTAAGGGCAGGCAGGCAGCCCTGGGAAGCCACTTACCCAAGCAGTGGACCTCGGAGCCACTCCAGAGACCATTGGCCAGGCACTCACGGACCCTGGAGCCCACCAGCGTGTACCCAGAATTGCAGGAGAAGATGGCAGTGGCTCCGTAGACTGAAAGTGTCCCGATGCGGTGCCCGCTGGGAGGCGTGGGGAGCTCTCCACAGGAGATGACTAAAGGGATCACAAAGTACTCAGTAAGCAGCCCCCAAGAGGGGGGAAAGTGCTGCCTCTGATGATCAAGGATAATAACAAAGTAAGTTTTTTTTAACTTCCCTCTCCTGGAACTCTCCTGGACCAGCATGTGGGTTGTGACACTGACTCCTGTGATGTGACACCTCAACAACAGGTGTCCCTGGGAGCACCGGAGGAGCTGTTAAAGTGCTCAGTCTTACTTCAGAGGCACAGCCCACAGTCTCTGGAGACAGGGCCCTGATGTGTGTATTTTTCAAAAAAACCCTCAGGTGGTTGGGTTGTGCCCTGAAGTTAGGAAGAGATGGCAATTCTGTGGTGTGCTTCCTCATGCCCAGGGCAGTCACTGCCACTCAGTCTCATTGCCTTCTGCTAAGCTTCATGCTCCTTTCTCACCAGAGCACTGCTGCTGGCCTCCAGCTGACACATGAAATGAGGCCCACTCACTCAGGCTGCAGGGCAGTGAGGCCGTTCCGTACCTGTGACCTGCACTCTGCCACACACATGGGTAGATTCCACTGTGAAATCCACACCCTTCCTGCCTGTTTGTGGTGGTGGTCCTAAGAGCACTCTTCAATTAACCTCTCTGTCTCAGACTTGCTTCAGGAAGTCTGAGGTCTTCAGACTTCAGTCAGACCCTTCAGTCATGGTCTTCAGGGTCCCCCTAAAAGGGCCCTGACCTTCGAAACTACATTAGAGAAGCAAAGAAAACCAATTCACAGTGGACAAGGAGAGGCAGACAGACTTAAGTGGCTTGTCCCTTGTGGCATTCTCATTCATCCTATGAACACTGAGATTACAGGTCCTGTCACACACCACATCATCGTTTCCTTGTCTGTCTTTCCAGAAGGCTATAAATTCCCTGCAGGCAGGTGCCGCCATGCTTCACCTTCATACCTCCACAATATCTGGCATATAGTAGGGGCCTAATGAACATGGATAAATGAATTAGTACATGTGCATCTGAATGGCTTATTAAAAGGAATATTTTAATATGATGACAAGATGTTAAGAAGTTCAGAGGAGTAGGACTTTTCCCAGGTTCTGATTTGAGGTGTTTCCAAAACAAGGCACAGTGCAGTCCCTGGAGATACCCATCTTCTCCCTTTCCCCGATTCACTCCACGTATGAGATCAAATAGGAAGCTGTGCACAAACCTGCCCACCCTTCCCTCTGGGGCTTACTTTGGCAGGTGGGCACAGAGTCTCCAAGGGTCCATTTGCCATTGGCCTGACAACGGATGACCCTTTGGCCAGTGTAGTAGTAGCCAGGATCACAGATGAGCATAAGCTGGGCCTGGAACTGGTACTGGGTCTCAAAGATTAGCCTCCACCGGCCATGCTCCACACTGATGCTGCTGATGTCGGGACAGGTCACAGCTAGAGAAGCAAGGGGCAGGGAGGGTGGTTAATGCAGTATGGAAGACACTGTAGGAGTCCAGAGACGGGCACTGGGAGATTTAATGTAAATGATGAATCCAAGAACCTATAGTCCCTTGGCAGTTCTGGTAAATGAACAAAAGCAGGTTGTGTGTGTGTGTGTGTGTGTGTGTGTGTGTGTGTGTGTGTGTGTGTAGAGGGTGTGGAAAACTAGGGAAGGTTTGCCAGAACAAACTAAAAACAGATGGAGGTGGTACTCAGTCAGTGTTGACTATTGGATGTAACACTATATATTCCATTTGGTCAGATGTTTATTTTTCAAGAGAAGCCAGATATATGGATTTTTATTTAAAATTTCTTGATTTTAAAATACTGAGAAGCAATTGAAAAAAATTTTATAAAGCATAGGATAGGCCAAACAAAAACTGAGACCAGTAGTTTTGGACTAACTGTGGTCCATCAGGCTGCCAATTTATGACTCTGGGCTGAAAGTTGTCATTTCAGAGTTTTGTGAGCAAGAGGCATTCATGCACACTTTCTGACACAATCTCGATCTAAAAGGGAGTGGACCAGGTCATTCCCAGCTTCTATGGTGGTCCATGGAAGCATCTCAGTACACAGTGGTCCACCAGAGCTATGACAGTAATTACCAAATGGGAACTCAAGCTGGTAGATGCCAAGCACAACCCTCTCCCCTCCCCTCCCTGAATCTCGCAACATTCGTGTACATGTTTTCCCCTCATTGTCTGGCTGTTAGCTCAGTCCTTGTGGGGATCTTTTCAGCTGTTTACTCAGGCCCTCCTTATGCCCACCTCCACTGCCCAAGGACTCACGGACACACTGTGGGGGAACATTATGGTTGCTCCACAGGCCTGTATCCAGACACTCTGTGGTGGCCTCAGTGCCTGCCTGGAGGTGGTAGCCTTCACTGCAGCTGTAAACAGCCTTGGTTCCCACGGTATACTCCTTGCCAAACACCATTCCATTCTTGGGGGCATCAGGAACACCACAAGAAAGAGCTAGCAAAGGAGAAATGGTGTCATAAGCATTTCTGGTTCAAGATTGTGCTCTGAGAACAGATTTTGATCTTTCTTCTCCTCCTAAGGCCCTAAAATATTACAGTAAAAACAAATACAAGGGGAAAAAAACTCATAATAAAAAGGAAAAAGGGAGCATCAGCAGCAGAGACTTCAGAAAAGATATTTGGGAGATGGAATAAAGATGGAAGTGTGCTCACAGAGTAAATGGAGCTAAAAGGGTAGCTCAAAATATATGAGAAAGAGCCGCAGGGTGAGGTCAGTTCGTTTCCATCCCAGTCCACAAATACAGGGTAGAGGCACTGCATCAACTTTCCAAACAAAATAGCCTCCATCCCACCTTAAGGTGGGGGGAAAGAACTGTCTTAAAAAAACTACAGCTGGTATGGTAGGAGTTGGCATCCTAGAGGAAAGCTACTAATCCTACCATTGAAGCCCAAACTTAAATCTCTCAGCTTAAAGGCTGCCCCTTCTGCATGACTATCTCTGCCACACACTCAATTTAGCTTCTTATTCATGGGAAAGGGGCATAGTGTGCAAAGAAACTTCACAGAATAACAGCAAAGGTGATCCACATTGGCTATCTGGAAAAATCAACCTAGCCTTTACCTTTTAGATGTGAACAAAAATCGCTAAACAGGTTAAAAAAAGTCAGTAGTGTCAATGTGATAAGCAAAGAAAAGATTAAAAATAGGGAAGAAAAGGCCCCTTAGGAAACAGCTAATTCATGAAACAGAAGATATACAGTCTTTGAGCTTTAATATTATCTTGAGATCAAGCTGACATAAAGTATTCACAAAATGTGAACAGAGTGCTTTGAAGAAAGCACAACAAAAAGAAGACAAGAAAGTGCTCTTTCAAATTAAAAAAATGATTGTTAAAATATTCATTGAATAGAAAGGTTGATGATTAAAAGTAAAGGAAATTTCCAAGAATATAGACTCAAAAGACATGGACTGACAATAAAAGAAAAGGATTTAAAACAAAGGATCAACCTAGACGGTTCAACATCCAACTGTTCAGTTCTCCAGAAAGAGAGAAGAGAGAAAGTAGATGGGGTGGAATTATTGCAAGTTAAAATTTTCCAGAGCTAAAGAGAGACACGAATCTTTTTAGATACAATGTCATGAGATTTCAGGAACTCAAAGCTGCACAGACATTTCTACAAATTCCAGAGACAGAAAGGATGTGACAGTACTGTGAAGAGATGAGAATCAGACTGACATCTGACTTCCCCTCAGTGACACCGGGTGTGTAAAGAATATAGGGGAAAAAACCCTCTAAACTTCTAAAGGAAATGATTTATAACCTTAGAATTTTATCTGGTCAACCTAACAAGCATGCGTGAGGGCAAAAATTATGACTTTCGGACATTTATAGACTCAGAAAAATTTATCTTTTGTGAATCCTTCCTGAGAAATGTGAGGATATTCTCCATCAAAAAGAGGGTAAAGGGCTGGGGATTTAGCTCAGTGGTGCCACCGGCTGCCTCAAAAGCACAGCACAAGGTCCTGAGTTCGATCCCTGGTGCAAAAGAAAAAAGAAGGTAGAAATAAAGAAATGGGATATAAAAAATGCTAGCACTAATTCAGTAGTACATATTAACTTCTTTCAAAGACCAAACAGTCTACTCTTACCTAAGTAATACATATTCTTCCTATAAACATAAAAAATAATAGCTCTGGACATGTTGCCACACCCATTTCTCTGAAAGAAATTATGTACAAACTATATTAGCTCTTTGATAGCTCAGAAACTGTTACAGATGGTAGATTAATTAGAATCAAAGTACCCACTACTGTTCCTCATCCATTACTCTCTCTAACAACTAGTTTAGAGCTCAGAACTCCCTCACTCAGAGACAGAATAAACTTGAACAAAGGAAAGTGCCACTGATATTGACTCACAATGATGCTTGATGCTACTAAAATTTCAAAAACCAAGAAGAGGTATTAGACTAGGGCTCCATTATGATATAGAGAAGTTGACTGTTCAGGGGGACAAGGATTGGAATATCAACAAGGAAGAAGGCTTCAAAGGCTGGATGTGGGACCAAAACAGAAGGATCTGGAACTCAGAAGGAATGAGGAAACAAGAAACATTTATACATGAGACACTCTTCTAATGTCCAAACAAGACGTTGAGCCAAAGAGGTACTAGGTCAGCCAAAGTGTCATATCAGATCAACTATCCTTCCTTGAACACTTTGGGAGGAAATACCAGATCCTCACTGAATGTTCTCATGGAGAGCCAACTTGGGGAAGGCTAGTGAAGGAGGTGGCCCCAGCTACTTCTCATGGCCCTGGTCTGGCCTGGCTTTCGTGGATAGCAGAGAGGACAGAAGGCAACCCGCCAGCTGGAGAGACTACAAGCCTGAGTCTCAAGATCTCCACACCAAACTACAGTCCCCAACCCAGAGGTAATGAAGACACTGTTGTGGGTAGGAGAGGAGGAGATACAAGCACAAAATATTTGGGATGGAATGAGATCTCTGTGGGAAATTATGTGGAATTGAGGGAATGGACTGAAGGAAGAATGGAGAGTGGAAAAGTCATTGGTTGGAAGTAGCAATAGAGAACAGGAAAAATGCTAGGCCCTTCCTGACCCTGAGCCATGTGGGAAATGATGTTAAGGGACTGAAACCCTCCACCCAAAAAGGCCCAAGGCACACATGCTCTCTTAGAAGAGCTACTGCGGCCTTGAGAAGGGAGTGAAGAGGGCCTTTTGGGGAGTGGAGGAGGAAGTGGGGAGAGACTTCTGGATAGTGAGGTGTGTGCTTGCTGGCTGTGGGACTAGGATACCAGAGGGGGCAGAAGGAATGGCTGAGAGGGAGGGCATCAGAGGAAGCCCATGGAAGTGGGGCACTTAGAGTGGTATAAGGATGAGTGGGCAGAGGCCTGGAGGGGCTTAATTTTGTGTAGTGACGTAAGATAACACAGACAAGAGGCTTCTAACTGGAGCTCTGGAAAGAAGACTTGTCCATGTTGACAGGGTTAGAGACATGGAGTCTGAAGCCAAATTCTATTTGTAGATGGTCAGTTCCTTATGACCTTTGCTCAGGGCTTAGAATAGAGTATTCAGAACATGTTTTTGTTCTCTGGGAAAGTGCTGGCCCAGGCCAGGAGGTTGTGAAGATCAGAGATTATAGATGTCATCAAAACTATTTGGAGATGAACTTTTGTTTTTGGTACCAGGGATCGAACTCGGGTCCTTGCACTTGCGAGGCAGGTGGCGGAACCACTGAGCTAAATCCCTGGCCTGTGTCATTAAAACTATTGATGTCGTTCAGAAAAACAAAATCAAACAGTGAAGTAATTTCCTCCTTTTGTCTATATAACTGGCAGAGTTTTTCTTCTTTATAAATGCAGTACATGGGTCAGGGATTTAGCTCAGTGGTTCCGGTGCCTGCCTTGCAAGTGCAAGGTCCTGGGTTCGATCCCTGGTACCAAAAAAAGGAAATAATTGAGATAAATGCAGTACATAATGATGAAACTGTGGGAGAAAAGACAATTTTCATGTGTCAATGGTAGAAGTATAAGTGAGGATATAATTTCTGGAGGGCAATAAATATCAAATAAAGTATAAATTTTGCAGACATAGTGATTCAACATTCTTATTTCTGAGAATTTATTTTAAGGAAATAATGTACTTCTAAGCATGAAATTATGAAGTATAGTAACACAAAACAGAGAAATCCAAATTACCCACAGTAGGATGATACTTGAATAAATGTCATAATGTCATGCAACCATTGCAAATAATGACAAAGAATTATATTTAATTAGATGAAAGATGGTAACAAAATATTAAGAGTTCCATATGCTGATTATCCTATTTTTGCATAGAAGACTAAAGGAAATATGCTGAAATGTTAATGATCTCACGTGACAGGATTATAGTTTGTTTTCACTTTTTTATTTTGCATTATCTATAGTCACAGTCATCTTTTTTTCAGATTTCTAGTCTGAATGTATATTACTTTATGGGGAAACCACTCATAAATTATAAAAGGCAATGCATGCAAACAGAGGGGTGGTGTTCAAGTGTTTGATCACTTCACGTGCCATAGGAGGCCCAGTCCAAGTCTCCCCTGGGAGCCCTCCCTAGCTGTTCAGAAGGAGGTAGGTCCCTTCCTATCTTTGGGGTTCCACGACAGTGTTTATACACGTGACATAGCACTTTCTCACGCTTGTCATTTTGTATTTATGTGCTCACACACCCATCTCCCTCATGTTCCTGAAAACACAGGCTGCTATGCATATGTAATCCCCAGGGTTGGAGAAACTATGGATTCTGTGTTTGCTAAAAGAGTGAATTCATTATTAAACCCAGAGGCAACCCACATTTGAAAGTGACTGGGCCTGAAACAAACTCAGCATGTGTGTTGGATCCCAGCCACCTTGCAGCCTTCCTCCCCACCTGCTTCTTACCTTGACAGAGAGGAATGGCCTCGCTCCACAGATGGTAGCCCTGGGGGTGCCGGGTACAAATGGCCATGCTCTGTCCCACCAAGCGGTAGCCTGAGTTGCAGCCAAAGTGGATGGAGCCACCAGGCTGGGTGCTGGTCTGTCCGAGAATATAGCCATGGAGTGGAGCTCTGGGCAGGCTGCAGTAGGGAGCTGAATAAAGAGTTGATGCTCAGAGATCAGAGCACAAACAGGAGGACAGACACAGTCTTTCATGCGGGCCTGCCCCAACTTTCCCCCCTATTTCCTTGTCTACCACTGCCAGGTGCGCTGCTAGTTAGGAAGGTCTGAGTGGTTGATACTGAAAAACAGCCAGTCAGTTTAGAAGGCCAAAGCACAACAAAGGAAAATAAAAAAGCTGTTCCATGAAGCACTGGGTCCCCTTTGCCATCTGAAGGCAGCAGTGATGTTTTATGGCTCAAATCAGGCTCTCCAACCTTTTCGGCTCATAGGCAGTCATGGAAAGCAAAATCCCAAGGGGTTGGTTCCCCAAAGATGTGACTGCAGAGGTATCCCTTTTCTGATCTTAGAAGGTCTGTGACTTGGGACAAATCACCAAAGTTTGCTTAGCTCGAGTTTCCTTCCCTATAAATTGGGACCTGTAGTACCTGTCTCACAGGTGTTTGGACCGTTTAAAAGAGACCGTGTATATAAAGCCCTACGCACAATACAAGACACTTAACACTCCATAAACGGTTGTTTTCCTTCTTTTTGTTGTGTAGGGCACTTGTGGCAACTCAGGATATAAATTTCTCTACAAGGTTCATTTCCCATCAATGTATGGCTTCAATGTGTTTCATTCATTTATCTAACAAATAGACCTCGAGTGTCTACTAAGTGCCAGCTGTTGCTCTAAGTTCTGAGGAAACAACAATGGGGGAAACAGACAAAAACCCTGGCCTGAGAGAACTCTCATTACAGACCCTCAGGGCAAGTTCTGGGAGGCTTCGAAAGAGAGATGACCCAGAACCACGTGAGAGTTCCTGGCTGGATCTTTGAGGCCGACTGGGATGGGCCAGGCCATACTCACAGGCTCACAGTGAGTGACTCTGCCCTCTTGTCTGGGGGTCACCCTCCTTTGCAGGTAGAACTGGTGTTTTAAACACCTCTGTGGCAAGCCAAATTGTCTTTCTCTTACTTTGCCCTCTCTGTCCTATGTGTATTGAATCTATGCAGGATCAAGAATCTCAATTATAACACAGTCACAGTGACAGATACACATGCAAATTATACTGCCTACCATATTTTAATTAAGTACTAATTGTTGCAACATGTAATCAATTCCCTTTCTATGTGGCATATGTACTGTAATTACCACTGACCCATTACCCCCAAACATGTGAGTCTTTAAATGTCAAGGAAAGGGCAACTCTTTAATAGCTTTTAGTTCCTAACTTAGCAAGCAGGATAGGGAAATGTGAGCAGCTGCCAGGAACTTAGCCTAGCTTGTCCCTGAGAGGAACCTAGAGGCTTCTTTTTCCTCAAGAGGAAACTGAGGCCCAAAGCAGTTAATTTGATTTTCTCCATCTTGTTATATTCCTAGGGATATTTTTGCATTCCTGTTAGATTGTTGCCTGAGCCAGCTGTCTATAAGGCCTGGTGTTTTATTTGATCCTGTCTTGTTATAAAAAGGAATGAAATCCTGTTTGTAGCAATATAGCTGGAATTGGAGGACATTATGTTACATGAAATAAGTCAGGCACAGAAAGACAAATACTGCATGTTTTCACTCACATGTATGAGCTAAAAATGTTGATTTTATAGAAGTGGAGGGTATGGGAGTGGGGTTAGAAGAGGGGATAGAAATGGGTCAGTTATCAGGTACAAAAAATATAGCTAGATAAGAGGAAGAATTCTGGTGTTCTATAGCAGAGTGGAGTGACTTAATTAATAATAAATTTATATTATGAAAGAGCTAGAAAAAAGGTTTTGACTGTTCGTAACACAAAGAAACAATAAATGTTTAAGGTGATGAATTTGCTAATTGCCTCGATTTGATCATTACATATTGTAGATATGTATGAAAATGTCACACTGTAACCCATAAATATGTACAATTTTATGTTCAATGAAAAAAAATCACAAAAGTATATGGCTTACAGAGCAGAAAAGAGGCTCTTACTTTTTTTTTTTTTTGGCTTAAATTCTTTTATTGATACATTTTAGGTATATAATACGTTTACAGTTATCTGGGTGCTTGTACCTGTACATGAGTATCTTGGTTCTTATTTTTTCCCCATTCCCTGTGCTCCCTTCACCCCTTGCACCCTTCTCTATTTACAAAGACTTTGTTTCCATTTTTTCCTTTTCTCATAACTTTTCCTTTCCCTTCTTTCCTTTCCCCTTCCCCTCCCACTTCCCCTACTCCTTTGGACCTCTTCTTCCTATTTCAAAGTATCAATTATTCATTTTAATCCTTATTTACACTTTCTGTTTCTCACACTAGAGAAACTATTCGGTATTTACATATGTGTGTCCTATTTACTTCACTTAAGAGTATGGAAGAGGCTCTTTTAAAATACAGCCAACACTTTGCTGCCTGCCTAACATCTGCCAGTTAGAGACTCCAGGTTTCTCAGGGGTTTTGCTAACATTTTCTATTTTCCTGAAGAATAATTTCTAAAAGGATAGGATGTCATTGGGCTTTATGCCATCATGTATAATGATTAAATTTATCCTGAAGACACAGGTTGGCAGCATGAGATGAGGAGAGGGCAGAGGTTAAATGCAGGGAAGGGGCTAGAAGAAGAGGAGATAGGAAAATCCAAGGACCACTTGTACAGCTTTAGGTGAGGCAAATTTAGAGAAGGAAGCTGCCCAGCCCCCACAGGGAAATGTGCCCCCTTGATGAGATGGACAGTAGCTTATTTGGATGTTTAGGGTGAAAAAAAGACACCATAACGGGCTCAGGGGACATGGCCCTCTCTTGAATGCATAGGGTTCACTCACCTGAGTACCGAATCTTAAAGCCCTTCCGATTGTAGGCGTGGTCAGATGACCAACGAAGGTACACAGAGTTGCTGGAGCTAGTGACAATCAGGGGAGCTGAGTAATTCCCACTGAGGGCTTTCAGCAGAGGACTTTGTCCTGAGGGACCTGGGTGAGAAGGACACAGAGTTACAGGCCATCCTTGTGTGATAGCCATGGTGTAGACATAAGGTCTCAGAAGGCTGGGTGACTTGTTCAGAGTCAACATACTCTTTTTGTGTTCACTGCTTTTACTTGAGGGCTCTTTCCCCTGAGCCCAGATCTGAAACAGTGCCTACAAAGTTCCTTCCTACCTATAGGAGGTGGTGACATTTTTGGCCATTTTTGGACTTGGCCAGGGTCAAGCAGCTGGCCAGTGGAAGGGCTGTTTTTCAAACCGGGAACCTCTTCCCGTTGGCTACTCTACTCTGTGGATGCTAAAGACACCTTGGTGCTGCTATATAGAAAAGTATTTATTGATGAATAGATAGCAATAAACCCAGAGGAAAAAATCAGGTGTCAGTGTTCTAAGTAACAGCATTCTCCAACTTGCTTCCCAAGGCTCTTTGAAAAAGGCCTCTCTCTTCCCTTTTCCTATCATAAGCATCGGGTATTGTGTCCTGAGGTGCTGGTTCAAGGCAGAAAGCTGGATAACTCAGAACACAGGATTTATCTCCTGGAAAAGGACCTGAGTAAAGTTTCTAACATGCTGTTGAGACACCTCCTGGAAGGTTGACAAAGTAATGGAACACATTAAACAAGGCAGTGCCATTGGACAGCTGCGGCAAACCACAAAGGAAGGGATCCAGAGGCTCAGTGGAATGGTATATTTGAATAGGTCCACTGGGAGAGCAGAACTTTGCTGGCTGACCTTATTCCTCAGGATGGAGCAATTACTCAAGCAATCAGCAGGGCTCTGGGGAGGGGGGAGCCCCAGTACTCCTGACACCCCAAGTCACGGCTGTCCTTTGTATGCTGAAAGTAATGTAAGATTCCTGTCTGAGAATTGGGCTTGTAGCATTGGTGGGGCTGAGAGGATCCTAGAATGCAGAAGTCAAGTGGAAGCCCTGAACAGCCAGAAGCAAAGCTGGCATAATGACCACAATGGACATGGAGGTTACAATGGCATCTGGGGGGCCTGACCTGCAGGATCTATAGAGACGGCTCATAGATATGGTATTCCTAAGGACAAGATAGATGGGTGGCCAAAACCAGTATGAATATATGAGCAAAACAGATCATGAGTAGCTGCCCATTGTGGAAAGTCTCATTCCCTTGCCCAGTTTGTAGACCCAGGCCAGGGTTCATTCTCCACTGCAGGACACTTAGCTGGCTAGGTCCCCATAGAAAAGGAACCTGCAAAATAAAAAAATTATAGATAGATAGCAATGATTCCTCCAGGTCTTTCCTCCCAAAAGACTCACCATTATTTACTTATATAACTGAATATTGTGGAAGCAAGAATGTCTAAATACTATATTAACGACTTTTGGATATAGGGTGCGGATTGATGCTGACATCTGGAGATCCAAAGCACATCATAGATGCTCTGTCAGGGCAGGGGTACATGAGGGTTGAAGTTGGTAATTAACGGAGTCCTGGCCCAGTTTCCCCTCACAGTACAAACTTAGTCAAGTAGTAACCTAGTTGTAGCAGCTGGGCCAGATGTTGTATCTTTATCAGAGTAGAATAACATAGTCTTGGTTACATGGAATGCATCTGTGGATCTGGAAATGCATTTTTCCTATTTCCACCAGAAAGGAGGATCAGAATCATATGAGGTAGGCAGCAGCATACACCCATGGTCAGGTAACAGAGCTGTGTTACTTCTCCTGCTTTTTGTCATAATACAGTGTGAAGGGATGGAGACATCTGGACATCTGGCAGAACGTAGCATATTGGTTCACTATATTGAAGACATCATATTCATTGGCTCTGATGAGCCTCTAGGGAAAATTAGTGTAGATGCCTTTGTAAGTCTCATGTGCTCTGGAGTGGAAGAGATAATCCTACAAAGTTTGCAGTGAAAGTTTTAGGATGGAGTGATATGAAGCATGCAGAGACATTCCCTCCCAATCTAAGAGCAAACTATTGCACATTTCCCCCTCCTACCACTGAAGAAGAAAGACAATGTTTGGCAGACCTCTGTGGGTTCTAAAGGGAGCGTACTCTTCACTTGGGAATACCTCTGTGACCCATTTATTGGTTGAGATTTCAAAGTTGTGAGCTTTGAGTGGGGAGTATAGTAAGAAATGGTTCTGTAACAGGTCCAGGCTATTGTACAAGCAACAGCCATACAGTTCTTCAGATCTCACAGTCTTGGGGTTTCTGCAGTGGAGAAATACATCACGTGGAGCCTCGGGGAAGACTGCAGGGCAGGCTCCCAGGGGTGTGGAGCAGGTCTGTGCCACCTGCAGCAGAGGACTACACAGCCCTTGACTGACTCACCGTCAAAGATCTCAAACTCATCATACTGCTTCTCACTGAGGAAGTATTCCACTGTAATGGAGACGTTATACTCGGGCTCCACCCTCACCAGCCAAGAGCAGGTCTGGAACTGGGGGTAGCTGCCAGGGTAGCTCTGGCTCAGGATCACACCCGTGGAGTCTGTCAGAAGCTCATTTGTTGGACAGTGCACTTGGAGAAAGAAAGAATTAGTAGGTACATAGAGTAGAGATGGAACCAGCCAACACATTGGTTTTTCCCTGGTGCAAAAGACAACTGCTGGGAAATCAGCATTTAGAAACACTTGAACTAGACATCATTCCAGTCGTTATACTGCTCCACGACATGGCGCAACCTCAGATCCTGTGCCAGTGTTACACTACTTCAGGGCTTAGTAAGGTACCCCAAATCCAAAAGAGTTAATCTATATAATGGGTTTAATTTTATAAAGAGAGTATAGGGTGGAGGTAAGTCCTGTACTATCTTTTTGGGTAGTATAGGGATTTGGGATCAAAAACACTTGGATTAGAGCCCATCTCTGACACTGAATACTTAGCAGTCTTCAACAAATTATTTCCTCTGCGTGATGGATTCTTCATCTCCTACATCCCAGGACTATTATATTATGTTATATCCATACTATGTGAAATAGTATGTACATAAAGCCTGAAACATAGTGCCTCAATAAATAGACATGATGATAATGATGATGATTGCATCAGGAACAGAAAGGGTCAGCAGAGCTTGGCAGTGACCTAATTAGCAGTATTTATACAACTAAAAGAAAAAAAAAGTTTCACTAAGGAAGACAGTCAGTGTGGACCTTAGACAAGGAGGAGGATTGGGTTTTCTGACCTCCGTGAAGGGGAGGGAAGATACTGTTTCAGAGGGGACTTTCCCCAGGCACTGGGCTGGTGTCCCATCCTGGGGAATAGGAAAGTATCAAACAGCCTACATGAAACAAATTTGAGGACTATGGCTCTATCTTCGCTTGCTTGGGTTGAGAACTCCAAAGCCAAGTTTTAAGAACTAAACCATCTCTTCAGTGCCCTCAACAATAGTCCAAATATATAGAATATTGATATATTATTATGGATATCATGTTTATTAGTATGAAATATACCTCCTTATCCCTTTTAATACACCCCGATTTAAATTCTGTTTTCTTCTGATATTAACTTTGCTAGAAGTTATTGAAAAAGAAATTCTATTTTCTTCTGATACTAACTTTGCTAGAGGTATTTACTATACACTTTTTGAAATTTTTGTTATATGCCAAGAATGAATGACATCTTTCTAGCTACAATTTTATATTTGATATTCTGAAATTTCATGGTGATGTTCTTAGGTTTAAAATCTTCACCAAGACTTCCATGTTGCCATAGTAAGACACATGCTTCTCAGAACACAGAATAATAGCTTATCCCTGTCACAGGGGATTAAAACTTCATCGGACAGGGTGTTAAGACAAAGCACCAAAGAGTAAAGTAAGCTGAGGAGTAGAGGAAGGTGTACAAGGAAGACACTGTGAGTGGGAAGACATCCCATGTGGATGGTAGGAAGGTAGGAAGACTAAATGTTTTTAAGATGCCAAATCTACCCACACTGATCTATAGATTCAACTCAATCCCTTCTAACTCTACCTGGGTTCTTTGAAGATACTGATAGTCTGATTCTAACATTCATGTAGACATTCAAAGGACACAGGTTACCAAAATAATCTTGACAGGGAAGAAAAAAGTTGAAGAACTAACGTAGTTTTCATTAAGTGGTGCTAGGACACATGGATCTCCTCTTGCAAAAAAGGGAATGGGGCCCCTACTTGATACTGTATACAAAAATTAACTCAGAATGGATCAAAGACCTTAGTGTAAGACTTTGAACTATAAATTATTAGGAGAAAACATAGATGTAAATCTTCCTGACCTTACACTAGGTAACAGTTTCTCAAATAATACACCTAAAGCATAAGGAACCAAAGAAAAAATAATAATTCAGCATCATCAAATTAAAAACTTTTGTATTTCAAAGAACACATCAAGAAAAAGAAAGTGAAGAGATAACCCACAAGTTGAGAGAAAATTTTCTCAAGCAACACATAAGATATTTGTATTTATAATGTATAAAACTCTGAAAGCTTAATAATAAAAAGAAACCTAGTTTTAAAAATGGGTAAAGGACATGAATAGACATTTGTTATGACTTAGATCTGTTTTTTTTGGTTTTTTTTTTTGTTTTATTTTTGAGACAGGGTCTCACTCTGTAGTTCAGGCTGGGCTTGAACTCATTATGTAGCCCAGGCTGGCCTCAAACTCATGGCAATCCTCCTGCCTCAGCCTCCTGAGTTCTGGGATTCCAGGTGTGTGCCACCACGCCTGGCTCCATGATTCAGATCTGGTTTGTGTTCCCCCGCAGCCTCATGTGTTTGGAAGGTGATTGTATCACGGGGGCACCATACTCATCATTGGATGACTTGCTGAGTTGCTGTTAGTGGGGGGAGGGCTGTTCAGAGGCAGGTCACTGAATGTGTGACTTGGAAGAGTATATCTCACTCCCAGCTCCTCCCTTTGCCCTCCCTTTGCCCTCCCTTTGCTTCCTGGCTGCCATGAGACATAAGCAGATTTCCTCTGCCAGACCCTTTCACCATGCTCTTCCTTCCTTAGAATCAGCTGACTGTGAGTCAAAATAAACTCACCTCCTTTAAATTGTGTGTGTTTGTGGGCATTTGTCCCACCAATGAGGAAAGTGACTAGACAATGTTTCTCAACAGAAGACATATACTAAGCACATGAGAAGATGCTCAAAATCATTAATCACCAGGGAAATGCAAATCAAAACTACTTGATTCCCACTAGGATTGCTATAATTAAAAAGAGAGATAATGATACACATTGGCAAGAATGTAGAGAAACTGGAAAACTCATACACAGCCGGTGGAAATGGGAAATGGTTCTGTTACTTTGAAATACAGCCTGGGAGTTTCTCAAAACATTAGATATAATGTTATCATATAGCCCAACAATTTCACTTCTAGTTATACACTAAGAGAACCAAAAACATTTCCATATTAAAACGGGTAAATGAATGTCCACAGCAGCATTATTTGTAACAGCTAAAGAGTGGAATCAGCCCAAATGGACAAGCAAAATGAGGTGTGTCTATTCAGTGGAATATTATTTGGCAATAAGAAAGCAAATATTGATGCATACTACAATACAGATGACCCTTAAAAATACAATGTTAAAGTGAAAGAAGCCAGTCACCAAAGACCAAATACTGTATGGTTATATTTATATGAAATGGCCAGCATAGGCAAATCCATAGAGATAGAAATTAGGATCATGGTTGTCTAGGACTGTGGGGTTGGAAGGAAATGATGACTCCTAATGGGTTTCGGGCTTCTTTTGGAGTGATGAAATGGTCTACAATGAATCATGGTGAATATACAACCAGCTATCGACTTGTACACTTTAAATGGATGAATTGTGCCGTGCGTGAATTATATCTCAGTGAAACTGTTATTAAATGAAAGTCTATAAGGGCAAGAATGACACCCAGTTCCAGAGGAATGTGGATAAAACCAATAAGACTGGGGCCATGTAAACACAGAAACAGCGCTAGAGGTGAGAAACTTGAGGCTGGAGCAAACCAAGGAGGTTCTAGAGCAGGATGAAGGCTGAAATTTGTTGTTACTGAAGCTGTTTGTTTGGCATTCAAGTGCACTGGCTCAGCTAAAATAAACAGTGAATTTGCCGCTGTACTGGAGCAGCCTAACTTTCTGGCTTGCAGCTTCTCTCTTTCTTACTAACAAATTGTACTGAGGGCTCTTTGTGCTCTTGCTTTCCAAGGAATAGGGGAGATACTGACATATTCCTCCATAGGATACCAAATATTTATTGTTGGCAGCCATAGTACTAGAAGCAGGAGTGTACCAGTTATATAATAACAATTAACATGCAGCAGTACATGGTACTAGGTATTGTTCTAAATTGCTTTACATAATTAACTCATTTAATTTTGCAAAATAAGCCCATGGCGTTAAGTGCTATCATTACTCTCATTTTACAGAAGAGACAACTAGGGCATGGGACAGTTGGATACCTTACCAAAGATCAGATGCCACATGAGTGGAGAGTATTGGATTCAGTCTGAGTTGGGAGAACCAGGTAAAGTGACTTCATCTTCTACCAAAGTACTGCAGGGGGCTGAAGGCAACTGTGGCCTCTGGGCTGCCTAAATCAGCACCCAAAACCTTGAGCACATCTGCACTCCAGCAGGGCAGGATCACTGGGTGAGCCTACTCATCCCTGAGGTCCAGAATATCCTCTTTCCAATGCTCAGCATGCAATTCCAGAGAATGCCAGGGTAAGGATAAAGGATAAAGAGACAGAAATGTGGCATTTTGCAGTCCAGACTGCCAAAGAGGGCAGAGACCCTATCAAGAGCACTTGCTGGGCCTGGGGATTTAGCTCAGTGGTGTTGCCGCCTGCCTCGAAAGCGCAAGGTCCTGAGTTCGATCCCCAGTACCAAAAAAAAAGAGCACTTGCTTATCTCTCATTCACTCCTTTGTTGATTAAGCAGCATTTACAGGTGGCCTCTTACTCCATGGGGCTGGGACTGAACTGAGAGCTGCATTCAGAAGAGGTGTGAAACCCAGGTTTGCTTGGGAGGAATGCCAGGCTGGACAGATATGGTTCAGTGCAGTTACCTTCGCATATTGGGGGTGGGCCCTCAAACTGGAGGTAGGTTCCAAGTTTGCAGGTCAGGATTTCATTCCCCACCAGTGTAAAACCAGGAAGGCACCTATAGCGGACGATGTCACCTGTCAAGACAGACCAACATGAGGATTCTCTGGAGCAGTCTGGGCAGGGCTGCTGGGCCTTCTTAGTACCCAGAACCCACTTCTAGGCAAGACAATCAGTAGTTCTGTTCAGACTTCTATAACTAGCTGGCCTCCAATACAGTGCCCCAGACAACAGCTTCCCTCTCATGGCTCAGCTTTGCTGAGATCATGAATATTTTCATATTCTAAAAAATTTATTCTGTCTTAAATGGATTTCTCAAAACCATGCTTAACTGGGAATCACAGGGGAAAATTACTTTCTTAGCTCCTCTTCCTAGGGATGGCTAAAAGAAGCATGTATTCTGGGTGCAAACTGAGTTGACAGAATATGAACTCTTCTTGCATAGGGTCCTTTGTTTCTGCATGGTGGTGGTGAAGGGGAGAGATGAGCCCTGCTACCCGGTGCCCCCATTGCTGCCCATCCTGGCCCTGCCAGACCCCAGCTCATGGTCCTTGCTGGTTTGGGAGGTGGTACCTATGTTGAATTCTTCATTCTCTGTGACGACTTCGGCATTGGGGAGGATGGTGGGAGGAGGACATTTGGTGAGCGGATAAGCTGCAAAGATCAAAGAACACAAGTCAGGGTAAGAATGTCATCCTTAGGGAATGCAGTCATTCATTGGTTCAAATCTTCACTTTCTCATTCCTTATTCATTTGTGAAATAGATTTTTATTAATGAGTATTTATCTGTACACAGGGCAAGTTTAATCAAGGGCTACTTTGCTTATCTTCTGTTGTCCTTTTTGTTTGTTTTTAGTGCAAAACCCAGAAACTGTATTTTATAATGAATATTAAAGGATAGAAGATCTAGAAGACATTAGATCTAAAAGATCTAGTGACATCCACTAGCATGCGGTGGAGGGGGGGTGCTGAGTACCTCCTTTACATTGGCACTTATGAATGCTGTCGCCTAATTCTCACAACAGTTGATCCCCTGTGAGGTGTTCCTACCCTACTTATAAACAAGTGAGATTCAGAAAGGTGAAGTTACTTCCCCAAGTTCACACAAGATTTGAACCCTGATCTGGCTGTTCCCCAGTCCACCATTCTTTTCACTACTCAGCTTCTATGTCCTGTGTGTGGCTTCTGCGGGCACACAGTGAGGTTAGTTTGCTTCCCTTCTGACCTTTGGCCAAGCACATCTGGCCTCTGTGGACTTTCTAAACTGGAGTCAGTCCTGCTGGGCAGAGACTGGTGGGGTCAGGTTCCCAGGTCAGTGTGGGCTTCTGCTTGACTTTCATTACCTGGCACAATTAAATGCTATATAAAAGTATTACTTGCCACTGCTGCTGCTGCCTCTGTTGTTATTTTTTATTTCCAAAATCACCTGGCTATGTTCTTTAAAAATAACATTTGAATATATATGTAATGTATTGCCATTAAAATCAGATTATTCTGTGAAAACAGTAGGAAGAAAATTAAACTCATGAATTGTCTTCTCAGAAATAATGATCGTTGTTTATCTATTATCTTGAGTTCTTGCAATGTTTATTCTCTGCATATAAAAATATTTTTCTGTTACCCAGTTTGCATCATATGTTATGTACTTTGTATTGACAGTTGCCAACTACTATTGTATTTGAAGACTTTTCCCATGTAATGAATTTTCTTCAACAATAAGATTAAAATGATTTCATCAGATTTAATCATACAAATTTATCAGAAATTATTTCACAGATACATTATTATTAACTATTTAGATTTTCAAAACTTAGCCATTTAAGAAAAAACTATGATGAAGTTCTTACATGCACAGGACCTTTTATGATTTTTCTCTTTTTCTTTTTAAACTAAGAATGACTGAAGGGCATGTCCTTTTAAAAGTGTTGAATGTCAGTAATCTGTTCTGGAAATCAGATGTTATTTAGGACCCCTTTTCATAATATTTTAAGAGGGAAACAATTATAATTCATTGTACGTCAAAATCCAGAAGAAATTAAACCACAATAAAATATTTACATATGTGCAGCAAACCATACACTAGAAGCTGAATACTTACAGCATTACTTTATGATCACCCAACAATTCATATGACTGTCACAAAAAAGAGGCTGGGTGCATTGTAGGGCACATATTTTGTGGCCTATACCATAAACACTTGGTGCATTATGAGAACTCTCTCAGCTGTAGGACTTTAGGTATTTTATGTTGTAAAAGACTATCCAGAAACAAGGACCATATATGAAGGTCACAGTGGGAATGCGTTCAGGACAGGTGTGAGGTGGTAGAGCACCATTCCCATTGAAAAGCTCAGTGTGACACCTCTCAGCCCGCAGTATCTGAGACTTACCCCCCCCCCCCCCACTGTGGAATCAGAGCTCCTTTCCAAACATTTACAGGGGATTCAGTTCTTTTACTAACTGCAGGTGGAATGCAACCTGGGACTTTTCCTGTATATAGTTTTACTTAAAATATTGTATTATGTTCCAGGAGTCTGACTTTAAATTTTTATACAGATGTGTTGGCTGAAAAGTATCACATTGATACATAGGCTTTATGAAGTGTGGGTTTTTAAACCTAAGAGGCACTGTAGAGGCAGCCAAGTGAGTTTAATTTTGATTTAATGTGAACTAGGAGGACCACGTGTCCACATGATGTGTGCTTCCATTTTTCTCTCTAGGAAAATTGTTGTAACGGATACTGTCAACAGATGACATTTTCTCCAGCACTGAATGTCATCATTCTTCTGTCAACCCATTCACTGAATGGTTTCCTACGGAGAGCTCCCCCCAAGTCAGGCACTGCATCCAGGTTGATGATGCAGAAATAAATAACACATACACAGCCCTTGCCCTTTTAGAACTTCAAGCTGGTAGGGGAGATAGTCATCTATCTCAGTCTTTGTCAACATGACCAACAAAATCTAGCATTTGTTTTGTTTTAATTGGCATTTGGCAGCTAATTAGGTTAAACATCACTCATATATTAGTGGACTTTTTGCATTTCTTGTTCTAATGGTCTATTCATGTCCTTTGCCCATGTTTTATTACAAATTTGAGGCACTCTATGGATAATTAAGACTCATCTTAACCTTTGAATTATATTTTCAGCTTATTATTTGTGTAATTTTATTTATGACACTGTTTTGATTTGTAGAAATATTACCCATCAATATAATGCCTCCTTTATCCAATCACCTTCCAAACATATGAGACTTGGAGGTGGGGCATTTCAGATCCAAACCATAATACTTTGGTTAAGGAAAAAAGATGGGAGGGCCAGGGATTTAGCTCAGTGGTTCTGCTGCCTGCCTCACAAGCACAAGGTCTGGAGTTTGATCCCCTGTATCGAGAAAAAAAAAAAGATGGGAGATGTAGCTCATTGTGAATGCCCTGGCTTCAGTCCTCAGTTCTGAAAACAAATGCAGATTATAGCATTCTCTAATATAAAATAATTCACTTTTACCATTTAATACTTTTTTTGTTTTGGATTATACATTAAAAAAACCTGTTGTTGTTTGTGTTTTTCTGATACATTACTGGTTCTATCTATCTACCTACCTACCTACCTACCTCTTTATCTTTGTATTGCTGAAACCCAGGGTCTTGAGGATGCTAGGTAAGCGCCGCACCATTGAGCTATAGCCCCAGGCCCATCTTTTTATTTCTAAACTGTCTTTCTTGGTCTTAGTCAGGTACCTGACACAGAAAGTATAGTTGAATATTACTTAGCCAAATTTAAGACTTTCTTAGAAGCAGGGAATTGGTCTTTCTTAAAAGTAGCGAATTGGACCCTAAGAAGCCTTCATTTTTCTTAATAATTGAATGATTTTATTTTCCTGCTTTATCTTATTTTGTACCTTCTATATTTTTGCTTCTAAGGAGTTGCCTTGGGTTTCTACCTTTTACATTAGGGTTACATTTTATTTCTTGTTTTCTTTTAGTGATGTTGAAATATTATACTTCATGAAAATTAATCAGTGACTGTAATATATACTTGAAGTCCTTATTTCACTAGTTACCAAAGTCAGTAATTAAATGATATCTTCTGATTGGACCTTCATGGAGAACAAGAACGTTCTCCTATCCTTTCATCAACTTGTTAATATAAAATTATTATTTTTAATATTTTAAGAATTATTATATTTTAAATTATTAGACTTTATCCTTAGTATCAATGCTTCTCATTTGCCCTTTTCTTTTATACATCTTCTCTATTTTGAGTTCTTGGCTCACTGTGCCTCCTTGGGCGATTACATCCTTGAGTAATACTTCAGACTGGGGCTAAAGTGGCCTTGTATTTAAGCTGTTGGATCCCTGCAAGTGACTACCTCTTCCCTTCACATGCAAGGCTCCCAACTTCTTTTTCCCTCTACACATCTACAGAAATGCCTATTTTATTTTCTGCACCTCTAATGGCAAGAATTAATCTGAGGATAGCCTTGGCTCCTTTGAAGGAAATTTCTCAGTCTGGATTCTAGCTGATTTCTCCTACCCTCCAACCTTATAGTTTGAAAACATGGCCATGCTGGTTTTGATTTCTACTGTCATACAGTCACCTCTTTAATTCTGTATATGTAGGGGTTTTTTCATCTCAGAAAATTTTTATCTAATTCTCTTCCATCCATTTATCTCTTCTTCATATCTTTTTTCCCTCTGTGTGTTGTGTTTTTTCCTCCCTGGATTTCCTAGTGACCAGTTTCTCTCGAACACATCCAAGTCTTTGTCCTTCTCCTGTGGATATTTTCAGGTTTCTTTTCTACTTCTCTAAACTGTTTTTCTATGGTGATGTTTCACTTTCTGCCGATTCTTGTGCTGATTTAAAGTGTGCTATTATATTTTTTTAAATCTTATTTTTATTTTCTAGCTCTCCTTGTAAATCAAACTTCTGTTTTGAACAGTCACAAAAGTATAGGAAAAGTTGGAAGCATGGTACAAAACCCTTTTTTTCCACCAACCATTAGAAATAAGTGGCCAAAACCATGCCCCATAACCCCAGAATATTTTAGTATGTATTTCCTACAATCACTTTCTCCCACACAACCACAAAACAGCTATCAACATTGGAAAGTGAACCCTGCTACCTTGCTGCCATCTATTCCTCACATCCCAGGTGAGTTTCTCTACTTGGCCCAGTAAGGACCCAGCTCAGAGTTACACCTCACAGTAGTTGTCATATCTCCTTGGTATGTTTTAGTTTGCAACAGTTCCAAAGTCTTTCCTTGACCCTCATGGCTTTTACACTTTTGAGGATGACATGCAGTGAGTTTATTGTGTGCCCCTCAGTTTAGGTTTGCCAGTGTTTCCACTGGCTTAGAGTCAGGCTAAACAGTACATCTTTGACTGAATGGTCACGGAAGAGATGCTGGGTTCCTTGCTTTGTATCCTCTCAGCCAGGGTCTGATCTCAGTTTGTCCCATTTTCGATGGGACCTTCTGGGATCACTTGATTAAGTGGTATCTTCCAGCCCTCTCCATTGTAAAGCTATTTTTTCCCTTTGTAGTTGTTGTAGAAGAAGTTTGGAACTATGTAAATGTCTCGTTCTCATAAAGCTGTTAATTAATTAATTTATGTCTGTATGAATGTGGTGTCTTGTTTTATTCAATAGGTTCCCATTTGCTGCTATTGTTTTTGTAGTTATTTTGAGACAGGGCCCTTAGTATGGTGCCTAGGCTGCCCATGATCTTCTTGCTTCAGCCTCTTGAGTAGCTAGGATTACAGGCATGTTACAACACACTGGGATTTGTTACTCTTATTACTATATTAATAACTCTGGTGTTCAAATTATCCCCAGTATGGTCAGTAGGAGTTCCTGCAAGCCAGCTTCTATGTCCTTTTGACACGTCTCTGTCATTCCTTGAGTATTTTCTTATTTTCTGCCATAAGATGCTTTTGGCTCATCTTGTATTTTTTCTGTCCCAGCCTTGAGATCAGCCATTGTTTCAAGGAGCCCTGGTCTGTTTTAGTGGGAGATGCTATTTAGAAACCAAGATCTGGTACTAGAGGTGATCATTGCTACTTGGGGGAGACTCTGCTCCAAAGCTCCCTTCCTGGGAAGTACTAAAAACCTCCCACTTATCTTCTACATTCTGAAACCCATAAGCTCACACCAATACGTCCAGTTCAAATGGTCTAACCCCATTGGGGGTTCTTTCAATATTTCTAACCCTCTGTTTTGATATTGAAAAGCCTGTCTTCTACTGTCCTTAGCATATGAATTTATTTGACTAATCACTCATGTGGAAGCAAGTCCTACTCTACTGCTACCCTCCCTGCTCACACAACTGGGCCCCAACTCCCTTGTTGGATTGACCCTTATGTGATGGCTTTGGCACTCTGCTTTGACTTTCAAGCTCAGTGCAGCTGTCTGCTCATCTTGGTCGGAGCTCTGATGCCCTAAGCCAGTTCCCTCCCTGTTAACATACTGCCTCGCCCCTCATGGACTTCAACTTCAGCACCAGGCAGCCCCTTGGTGTGGATTCCTTTCTCTCCTCTGCTACACTGGTCTTGGCCACAACGGTTCCCAGTTCCTCTTGCCCTGCAGGTGTGGACACCTGCTCTACTTTGTTCCACTTACTAAACTGTTCAGCAAGGGAAGGGATTGGCTCCCCTTTTACTTATCCCTTGGCCAGATCTATCTTTTTATCTCTGCTTGCTATCTTAACATCTTACCTTTTATTTATAATCCATGTTATCCAAACCCTTATGCTAGACTCAGATGCTTTCCAAAATTTACTTCTGTTTACAAAATTCTATATTTTGTCAAGGACATTTTTCTCTGCACTTCAAATCCTATTTTCTCTTAACTTTAAAAAAATTATGTTACAAAGTCTTTTCATGAGTCTCCTTAAAGTATTTGTTATGAGTTGGATAAAAAATGTTCCCCCAAAGGTTCATGTGAGGTAGGGCTCTTTTTGTTTCACGATAGAATCTTGTTATGTAGTCCAGGTTGCCCTCTACAGTGATCATCCTGCCTCAGCCTCCCAAGTGCTGGGACTAGAGGTATGTGCTATCATCCCCTGCCACAGGTGGGGTTTGGGGAAGGTGACTGAATCATAAGGGTGTAAAACTCCTCAGTGGATTAACTCATAGCTGAATGGACTGTTAGGAGGTGGTGCCTAGTTGGAGAAAGTAGGTCACTGGAGGGATAATCTGGCTGGGTATATCTTGTCCATGACCCCTTCCTTGCTCTCTGCTTCCTGGCTGCCTTCAGGTGAGCAGTTTTCCTTCACCAGGCCTTTCTGCCACGGTGCTTCTGCCTTACACAGACCTAAAACAATGGAGCCAGTCGACCACAGACTAAACTGTGAACCAACATACACTCTCCCTTCTTTTTTTATTTTTAGTACTGGGGATTGAATCCAAGGCCTTTGGACTGAGCTATATGCCCCTCCTCTCTTAATTTTTGAGACAGGGTCTTGCTAAGTTACTAACTTGCCCAAGTTGGATTCAAACTTGCAGTCCTCCTGCCTCAGCCCACCAGAGTGCTGGGATTACAGGAGTCTTCCACCATTCCTGACCTCTTTCTACCTTTAAGTTGTTTTTCTCAGGTATTTCTCACAGTGACAAATAGTTGACTAACACAGTATTTTTTTCTTTTCTGCTTATTGATCCATAGGAAAAATGTTTGCCAATAGGAAGGCAAACATTCTTTCTCCTACCCTTGCCCATTCTAGCTCTTGTCTCAAATAGCACCTCTTAGACAGGTTTTCCACAATCATTCTACAGGAAGTAGACTTCTCTGCCTTTTTGTTTGCTAGCTAAGCCTCTTTCTTTGTTCTTTCACAGTCCTGACTACCAGCTGCAAAGATTTAATTGTTCACTTGCTTGTTTTCTATCTCTTTCCTCAGAGGAAGAAAGCTTTATGGTGGAGGAACTATCATGCAGAACAGGAAGTGCGGATAGTCAATAAAGATATAAAAGATGCTCAATCTCATCATTAACCTAAGAGTGAGACACCATTTCATGAATCCACCAGATTGGTAAAAATTTAAAAGTCTGATAAAACCCAGTGTTTGCATAGATACACAGAAAAAGGGGCACTTCTTTGGTTTCTGGGAAGAGTGTAAATTGTTATAATCACTTTGTAACATGAATTTTGCATTATCTAGTGAGTCTGAATATTTGAATACTTAAAACCTTACAATTCTGGATGGATTTGTACTCTAAAACTCAAAAACATGTTCATAAGAAAGAATGTACATTAATGTTCATATTGTTTGGAAAAAAATTTGAATGTTCGTTAAAAGTAGGCCAGGTTGACAACTATATTTTCTGGTGATGGAGTACTACACAGCATGAATTAAGTCTCATGCATGAGCATGAATTTTAAAAAATTAATTTTGAGTGAAAAGAATCAGGTCACTGAAGAACATTTGCTATGGTTTAGTTGTGGTCATTTTCCCCAAAGGTCCATGTGCTCGAAGCTTGGTCATCAGTGTTGCAATGCTGAGAGGTGGTGAAATTTTTAGGAGGTGGAGCCTGATTAAGTCACTGGGGCTGTTGCTCTTGAAAGGCATCAAGTAACTCCTGGTAGACCCAAGTAGTTTCCAAGAGAGTGGGCTGTCATAGAAACCAAGCCCGGCTTTGGAACCTCTCTGCTTCCTGGCTCGCCACACACAGAACCTCTGATGTGATGCCATCTGCTGTGAAGCCCTCCCCAGGGTCTGAACCAATGGGGCTGCACATTCCTGGAACTTCAGCCTCCAAAGCCATGAGCTAAATAAACCCTTTTATCCATCACCCAGCCTGAGATGTTTTGTTTCAGAAGCGGAAAACAGACATTTATAGAATGATTCCATTTATATAATGGAAGTGACATGCAAAAGTTAAACAACAGATATTTTTATAGAAAGATGAATATGGAATCAAATTATAAAGAAAAGTAATGAAAGATTCATCCACATTTCAGGATCATGGTTAATTTTAGGAGTAGAGAAGCAGAACACACTGAGAAGGAACAGGGACTTCCAAGGTGTTCTTTTCTTTAGGATCAGTGATGGCACTTGTTCTATTCTTCTTTAAACTGCATGTACATGTGACAATACTTTGTATACATGTGATATACTCCACAACCTGTCAAAGTTCCCTAAAGCGTGGCATGGGTAGCTCTTGATCGCTGCTCAGCCCAAGGACAGTGCCCTTTCATTGGAGCTCCCTGGCTTGAATTCAGCACGGGTCCTCTATTGCCCCAGGCTCTCATGTACTCCTCTGGTCAATGAGGCCTTGGACCATGGCCTGAGCTGGCACCCGAGGACTGTTTTCATCTGTTCAGGCTGCTACAACAAACCACCGCAGATTGGTAGCTTATAAGCAACAGTAATTTATTTCTCACAGTTCTGGAGGGTAAGGAGTCCAAAAGGTGCTGGCAAATTCATTGTCTGCTGAGGGACTCCTCTAGGCTCATGTCTTGTCACTGTGCCCTGACATTAAGGAACTGTCAAATGAGCTCCCTCAGGCCTCTTCTATAAGGGCATTAATTTCTTTCATTCATATGCTCTACCCTGATGATAGTTACCTTCCAAAGACTTCACTTCCTAATATCATTTTGAGAGCTAAGATTTCAAGATACGAATTTTAGGAGAACACACTCAGACCAAACATATCAAGGATTTCACGTCTTTTCTGAGAGGAAGAACCCAGTGTCCAGGACACATTTAGAAGCAAGTCCTTTCATGAGGGACTTAGGAGAACTGCAGGGAAGGGTGGCCCGGGGCTGTGCAGTCTCCTTCACCTGGTCCTGGCACAGGTGAGGGCTTAGAACAGGAACAGGCAGGGGAATAAGAGATCTGGCCTAGCACCAAGGTAATAGCACATGGAGCTGCTGATATCTAAATACTGTATAATAATAACAACTGTGACGGAGATGACTATGACAGCTGCCATTTATTGAGTGTCTTTTATACTCTACACCTGGAGCTAAGGGTTTCCATGCATTATTTCAGTTAACTCTATGAGATTGGGTGCTTATATTGTTCCCTTTCTGTGGATAACAAAATTGAATCTCAGGTGAGATGAGAGAGCCAAGGTCACACAGCTCAGATGTAGCAGAGTTAAGATTTCAACTCAAGGTTGTGACTTTGGAGTCCACATCCTATTACTAAAGCCATAGAGAGTTGAAATGAATTGCCTCAAAGCCTGGGTTCCATTACTTGGGAAAGAAGCGTGTTCAACTGGAATACAGAGGCCAATGGGGAGGGCAGTCTTGTCTCCATTCCCCACTCACTCTGGGCTTTAGCTTCAGTCTGTGGTCTTTACATTATTGCTTTTGTCTCTGCTTCTCCATCACTACCTCTTCCCTGGGCTTAGGACGAATGTGTTTAAGTTTCTCTAAGTGCATATATGAGGCACACACACTGTACAGACCCACCATAGCAAATCCTGCAGAACTCAAAGACCTGAATGCAGTTTCTGATTCTGTCCCCTCGTTCTGGGCAAGTCCTAGAAACTTCCTTCGTTCCTGTCTCCTTATAAGATAGGGCTAATAATATCTACCTTATATCTCACGGGTATAGAGGTCACATGCTCCAAGCCCTTTATAGTACAGAAGAAGACATGGAGGTCTCAAGCAGGGGAGAGTCACACAAGGTCACACACACCTAGCCCAAGGTGAAACAAGGAATAAAATTGAGCTTTCCTGACTTCCAGTTCAAATATGTGCAAGGCTCTGTAAACTAAACATGAAGATCATTCCATAGTGGGCACAAGCCCATAGAGAAATACTGACTTTTCTAGGTAGTATCTGCTTCACATGCATCAGAAAATAACGAGCTCCATGACTAACTTTGGACTCTTAGAAGGAACAGGCAGCCATGAGTGGGAACCCACACAATCTGTTCATGTGCATCCTCCCTGAAACTACTCTGTCTTGTGCCCAAGAGCATAGTATTCCTTTCAAAGTCAGAGAGGCCTTCGATCCCTTTGGAAGGGGCTGCCCTCTAGGAAGCGCTAAGTGACAAGGTGGGGAACAGGTAAACGGCCAAGTCACCCTGAGTTGATAAGTTGACCTGAGGGAGCCTGGTCTTGGCACCCAGGATCAGCCTCACATGGCTCTGTCCCAGCAGTGCTACAAAGAGGACCTGCACTGGAAGCTGGGAGCTCTCATGTAGGCTAGTCCATTCTCTTGTCTTTGGGGACTCTGAGGCTCAGAGAGGCTATCCACTTACTCAAAGTCACACAACTAGTGAATGATAGAGCCAGGAATCAAGTCCAGCTTTGACTCTGGAGCCTGCCCTTCCCACCAGGTCAAGCTGCCACACTGACCAGAGAAGGCGATGGCGAAGATCCCACCCGTGGCCGCATCATGGTGGAACTTGAGCAGGACCTGGTTGGTTGAACTGTGCACTGTTTTCTTGGCCAAGCTTCGGGTGAAGACTCCGAGCTGTGGAGTTGTTTGTTGTGGCCCATCCCTGCATGTAGGAAAGAAGGTTCTAGCATGTCACCAGTCATCATGGCTGCCTCTCCCTCTAGTGCCATCAGTGGCCATGAGGGAGACATGGAGTGGGTAGCTGTGACTCCTCTTGGACCCAACACTTTTTTCTCAGTGCCCTGAACACCTCCCTCAGACCTCTTTCAGCTCCATCTTCCAGCAGGGTCAGTGGAATGGGTGAGACTCATTCATACAAACTGTTAATCCACCTGATCTTCACTAGCCCAGCCCTGTTGGTAGGTGCAGTGCAGACACCATGGAGCAGGGCTGTGGTTCTTATCTCAGGTCTTTTCAATCTGAGGCAGCCTGAGGACAGGGCTGAGGAATTGCTATAGGAATCTCCTGTGCTCTCCATGCAGCCCTATTTCCTTATTCTCCAGGCAAAGAGATGCACTCCTGTTCCCTTTCTAGGCAAAGGATTTCTTCCCTGGAATCATATCTAGTCCCTCATATCTGTTCTTAGACATTCCTTATACAGTTAGCTGGAAATTAACCCAGAAAAGTCTGATTACAGAGATACAACCTTGGGAATTTTGGAAAAGAATCCCACTTTCCCCTGACTATTCCCAGATTGGCACTAACCTCCAAACAAAATAACTTTAAAATGACTTTATATCTTTGTTAAAGACAGTAGTTTGGGGAAAAAAAATCTGCCTAGGAAACTGTACTTATCAACTAATAATGTGCATTCTCATTTAAAAATCAACTCAAGTTATATGTAACTATATGACTCAGTGCTGAGCTGTCCAGTTCAGAAACTGCTAGCCACATGTGGCGATTTGCATTTAAGTTCATGAAAATTAAATAAAACATAAAACTTAGCTTCTCAGTCACTCTAGTCACATCCACATGCTCAGCGTCATGTGTCTGGTGCCTACCATGTTGGACAGTAAGGACACAGGACATTTTCATTAGTGCAGAAAGTTCTGTTGGAAAGTTCTGTTGGCTCAGCCTGGGATTACCACAGGGATTTCTCACAGTTCCACCCCAAGCCTCTTCTATTAGTCTGGTTAGCTTGTCTTGGGTACACGAAGAATGTGTGGTACATGAATTTTGGAAATACTAAGGAAAGCCTGTGCAGCCATGCTCATTCCTATCCACACACCCATTGGGCCCTAGAAAGCCACAGGCGGGGAGCCCATGCCTCCCAGTCCTCACCCTTCAAAGAGTCATATGGCTAACTAGAGCCGAGCCTTAACCCAGTGTGCAGCCCCTCTCACGATCCTTTCTAATTGCTTATTGATGTGGCACCTGGCCCTACCAGATGGTGATGAAGTCTCCAGAGGGCTCTGTCTGCAGCAGGCTGAGGTTGAGGCGAACACCATGACCAATGGGCACAGTGATCAGCCATACACAGTCCTGGGAGCTGGAGTATGGACTGGGGTACCCAGGGGAGTACACGGTGCCATTGGAAGAGGTGATGTTCCCGCCACAGGGGACTGCCAGGGAGGAAAAAAATAGACAGATGAGCACTGGAGATCCCACCCACCAGAAAACTCAGATGACTTCCTAACATACCCCAGGTCCCAGCATCCTGCCAAGGAGGTTAGGTGGGGTGAGGGAGAGGGGACTGGGCTGAGAATAGCTGTGCCTGGCTCCACACACCAGACCAACACCCCACACCACGTCTGGCTCTCCATTGTTACTATAGGTGCTTCTGTGGGCCTCTTCGCCCTCCTTCTCATGGGAGAGCCTTGCCAAGAAGGAAGGGTACACAGAAGCTACCCTCTTCCTTCCGGGGAAAGGGAGGAGCAGATGTTAGAGTCAGGGCTGCGGTACTCTTGCGAGGAAGAACAAAGAGATTATGAAAATTGTTCTCTTTCTTTGGTTTGTTCTTTCTAGAATGGTACTTCTGGTCTTGAATTAGAGTTGATAATTTTTTGTGGTGAGGCCAGAGTTGGGTTTAAATCCCAGATAAACCTCTTATTGACTATATAACCTTGAAAAGTAGCTTGGTCTCTCTGAGTATCCGTTTCTTCATAGGTAAAACGGGCCCAAGAATACACCCTCACAGGATTGTGGTTTAATGATGCATGTACAATATTTGGCCCAGGGTAGGGGTTGTAGCTCAGTGGTAGAGTCCCTGCCTAGCATGTGGAAGGCAACAATAAATAAATGTTTGTCCCAGTATCTTGTCTATAGAGGAGGCATACACATAGATATGACCCTCTCCTTATCTTCCTTTTCCCCAGAAGCAGCACTCAATTTTAGACGCATTCTGACCTAGGCTTTAGGCTGGGGGTGAAGAGGCTTGAAAGCCCCATGGTATTCAGACTCATTTACCAGGGAAGAGAACGAACAGAGATTCTGGGCAAAAAAAATCTCCAAACACCTAGATCCACAGTAATGAGTGTTTATGGCTGATGTGGGGCCTCAAGTAGGCACATGGATGGGGCAAATCAGGCTGAGGAAAAAGTCACAAGTACCTCCCAGGCAGAGGACAGGATTCCTGTGAGCACAAATACATCCTGAAAGTGTGCACAGAAGCACAGCACCCCTCCTCACACAGAGAATAGGCACTCACTGCCAGGCAAGGCCTGGGAGACAGTGGGGAGCCTGACACTCAGGTTCTGTCTATTCAGACACAGCCAAGAACACCTAGAACATGGGGTGAATTCATCATCATGGAATACCAGGGCATGTTGGGGGAGCCCCATCTGAACCAATGAGAGCACAGAATGGTTTCTGGTAGGACTCACACTTAGACTCAGGCCTGAGGGAGACTAGGGCTAAGTAGGTGAGGTAGGAGAGAAGAATGTCACCCAAGGGAGAAACCAAATGTGCCAATAACCAGAGGCAAGAAAACATGGCACACCGGAAACATGGAAAGCCTTGCACTTAGCTGGGGTACCCGACCTGTGAGAGGGGAAGATGCTGAGGGGCAAGCAGTAACCAGGCTACTTTGGGGGCTGGAAGATGAGGGTGCTGTAATGCCTTTGGAGTAGGGGAGTGTCAGGAATTCATGATGGTCTCAAAGCCTCACTTCCTGTCTGGTGAAGAATGCAGTGAGTGTTCAAGGTGGCCCACTGGGGAGTGAAGTCAGACCAGTGAGGAGGTCCATCTCATTGGTGGGCTGGGCTAAGGGGGAGGCCCTGGGTAGAAAGAGGTGGATGCGCATGAAATATAGCGAGGATGTAGAAATCTGGTGCATATGGGAGAGAAGCAAAAAGGAGTGTGGATAAATTAAGGGCTGAGTAATCAGGGAAGTTATATATGTCAGTAGATGGGGATTTAGGTTCGATGGTAGGAAGATGATACATTCAATTTTCAACAAGTTAGGATTCAGTCACCTCTTACTTAAGGGAAGATATCCAGTAGGCAACTGGATATACAGATGCGGCTCTCGGTAAGGAGATAAAGGGTGCAGATTAAGATGGCATTTAGGGATATGAGCATGGACGAGAGAAAGAAGAGAGTCTAGAACAAGGATGGCAAACCTTTTAGAACTTTCAATGATAACAAACAGCCGGCTGTGGCATGCATGCTATACGTTCGCCACCACTGGTCTAGAACAAAACTTGAAAAATAACACAATTTAAGGGACAAAAAGAGGTGACCACAGAAGCTGGTAGGAAGGTGGTAGAAAAGCAAGGGAATATGATGCCAAAGAGACCAAGGGAAATAGCTTCTCAGAGGCAGAGAGCTTCTGGCTCAGAGAGCAGACTGAGAAAGAGCTGGTCTTTTCTCTCTCCCAGGACATCATAAAAAGGCAAACAAGGAGTAAGAAGGGGATCAAGGGGAACCAAGTCCATGACAAAGCTTGTCACATAGCATGTGTGACCACACAGCAATTCCACAGTGATCAATTATGCACAGGTTAGTTCTGAAAAACCAAGGGGGAGTTTAATAGTTTTAGAAATTATAGCTTATATCTCAACTTCAGGACAGCTCAGTGCTGCAAACAAGGTTTCTTTCTCTCTGGAGAGCTCATACTGAGAGTTCATGGTCTGAGCCACCTGTGGAATCCTCTAGCTTTCAGGGACTACCCCATTTTTCTAAGGAAGAAACTGAAGCTCAAATAAGGAACAGAGCCTAGGTTGTTAGCTAAGTACTTTCTCCTGGTTTACTGCCCTTACTTCCTATTTCAAGACAAATTCCAGCTTCTCTTCCAGGAAAATGCTTGGCTGGCAGAGTAAAAAGGGAAATAAAATGAAACAGCAGTGCTCAGAAGGGGATAGAGGCAGCAAAGCCTCTGGGTTATCTTCATGCTGGTCTGGTTTAAGACTAAGATGCTAGAAAGTGCCACTTTTAGCTCCCTGATATTGTCAACCGAGCTCTCTCTAGATACATGTAGGAAGAAGAGAATAATGGCCGGGGTGGGGGTGGGGGAGCGAAGGGAACAAGAGGATTCTTAGGAAGAGGCCTCATTCTCTTTTCCCTTTGGGAAGATGCCATGATTAACTCTACCTTTTACCCCTCAGATACCCCTGGGCTCTGCACTCTCATGTGGAGACTTCCTTCCAACAGATTAGCTCTTCCCAAAGGTTGGGTCTGTCTTTTCCTTGGTTAGGGCCAGGCCACATCTCCATCATATTCTCCCTACTGCTGGCTCAGGGCTCTGTCACCTGGGGGCCTCTCCCTACCTAGGACTAGTGACACCCACATGAAAGGACAATGGGCCAGATTTCAACTGGACCTCCCAGCACTGGTGATCCCATGCAGGAGACAGGAATGAGGAATACGGGTGCTCTGTCTCTGTCTCTGTGACAACCCCAGGAAAGATCACCAGGGGTGATGGAGGGACATACCTTCACACCTGGGTAGGGGGTGGTCCCAGTTCCGGTTGGTGCCATGTTGACATGTGAGGACAGGGTGGCCAATTAGCTGATATCCCGGGAGGCACTCAAAGGTCACTGATTGCCCAACATTGTAGCCAGCTCCCCTGACAATGCCATTTGCAAAGGGCTCTGGGTCTGGGCACTCTTGAAGTTCATAGGCTGCAAAAAGATTGGGAGAAAAGGTCACTTTATTCTCTCTGGGTATTTTCTTCTCAACCAGTATATATTGGTGAAGCATCAGGACTTGGACTCAGCTAAACCTTTATCACTCACTAGGTGTTGGCTTTGGGTACGTTCCACAACTTCTCTATGCCTTCATTTCTTATTTGTTAAATGTTTATCATGAGGATTAAATAGGATAACGTATGTTATGGGCCTTTGCACAGTACTGGCACATGGGCAGAGCTCAATAAATGTTATTTATTAGTGGTATTTCCATGGGAAAGGAGGATCCAGGAAGACACTGCTAGGTTGAAGTGCCATCAGTGCCTGCTTGGGTCCAGGAATTGGCCTGGGCACTTTCGTGTAGCTTCTCTCATTTAGGTGATTAAGATCACAAACTCAGGAAGCAGCGATGTGAGGATTTGAATGGGGTTTTCGGGCTCTGCAGAATTAGAATCTATGAGGAAGGAAGAAATCTGGTAGGCATAAGCCAAACCTGTGGCAAGGACAAAAAGCTTCCAGAGAGACTTGCCAGGTCCTGAATGAATGTGTGACTATTATACAAGCAAGTCTCTCCAAAGACCAGGAAAGCTGCCCCCTGAGAATATGTGAGCCTAACTCAGAAGAAGACATTTTCACAGGAATAGCTGAGGGATTTGCTGAGCATGGGCCACAGAGCAAAGCGTTCTACTAATTGGGTCCACAGGAGAACGTTCTCCGCAGCAGTAATTGGGCCCATTCTACAAAAGAAATCAGAAGTGGAAGGGATGGAATGTTCTCACAGGGGAAACTCTCCAAGGGAGTAGCTGAAACCAGATGAATGCTCCACAGAAGTAGGTGCAGTCATCACACGTAACAATATAAATAGCGATGGCCTCAAAGCTGTTTCCTACACACCCACTCTACAATGGTAGCTGTGTCCTGTGTTTCCATTCAACAGTCAACATTCTTAACGGGATGACCTGGGCAGGTTTCATTAGAAATCACTGAGGCAACTGGTGTGTTAAAGAACTGAGCATGCACAGTGGGTGCAGGTGGCTGGAGAGACAGGGCCCTGTTAGCAGAGGGGGTTGGGGCCATCTGGTCACGAAGTCTTGGAGGAAGCAGGAGTTTGTTGCCTAGTGGGGGCCCCTGAAAGCCTGGGTAGAAGCTATGTGGGCTCTAAAGAAGTGACAACTCTGAGGGCAATGCCCACGAGTTAGAAGCTGGAGCAGCCTTAATGAGAGTGGCACAACTGTCGAATTGGAAGGAGTTTTTCAAAAGGAGACACTTCAGAGAGAATGCCTGGATTCCTTTCAAATTGAGACAACTCTCAGAGTTTGTTCCCCTGGAAGAAGCTTCAGAGGGACAAGGTGGCTCAGAAGGCAGAACTGAAGCCTAGGAGTAGGAGTAGCATTGACCTTCCCAAAGCAGGACTTCTCAAGGAGAGGAGTCAGGTTGTCCCCATTGGAGATGCTGCCTTGGGAACAGATGTGATATCAAACAAGGCACCATTATTAAAGCAATAATCATGATGGTATCTAACATTTGAGACAATTAGATGTATTAGTCATTTTACTAAGTTCTCTCTATGTAAACATTATCCTCTTGAGAAGTTTTAATGGAGTAAGTTAAGCTTGCCAGACAGGAAGGCCTTAGAAGGAGTAGCTTATGCTGTTAATAAAAATTTTACAGGAATTTTTTTCCTGAGGAAGGGAAAAGGATGCCCCAACCTAGGAATTCTGGACCATCCAATTAAGGAATTTTGAGGAAGAGGAAAGATTTGGACTTCTTCTAAAGAGAGAAGTGGATCCACAGAAAGCTAGGCCTGATGAATAGAAATAATGTCAATGAGAACAGCTGACTCTTCCATGAAGCTGGGTCTTCCCATAAAGGAAAGCCTGGGGGTAGCACTCAGAGCTTGTTTAATGGGCCCAAGTCCACAGGGCTGAGGGAGGTGTAAATAAAAAATGGGGCCCATAGTTTAGGGAGAGTTATTTGGGCCTGTCATAAATTGGTAACCTTAGTGGAAGGATGGGGCACTAGAGACAACCTAGTCCAGAGGTTGGGACCATCATAACAAGAAGCCTTAATGGAAGCTGAGCTCCAGTCTGACAGGTATGGGTGACTTATACCATGGGTGGCTCCACAGGCATCAGGACCACGGCACACCAGCAGGTGGAGAGGGAGTAGTAGGCCTGTCACTTGGAATAGAACATCCAGGCAAAGCCTAAAGGTGAAAATGTGAGTGGACAAGTGGGTCTGTCCCAGAGCAGAGGCCCCAGTGGACTTCACTGAGCCTCTCATGCCGTCAGACCAATCTCTGAAGGCATAGTGAAAAGCTCCCTGCCACAGGGAAAGTTCTCTGAGGATGGCTGGGAACTATAGGCGTGCGAAGCCTCATTGGGAGCAGCAGACATGGCACAGAAGGAAATGTTGACCGAAGTGTTGCCAGGAGGCTTCCCAAAGGAAGGTGGAGGCTAGCAGGTGTGGGGTCCTCTGAGGCAAGGCAGGGCTCCATGGGAGCAGTTACGTTTCTTGGGGATAGAGGTGGGGAGAGTGTCAGTGGAGAGTCTGAGGTTACCACTGAAGGACAAAGACAAGTGGGTTTATTGCACCAGGAGTGAGTGAGAGCGGCTGTCCCACCTCAGAGATTTAGTGGGTGGATGTTGCCTGTCGAGGGGTAAAGGTATGGGGTAGACCCAGAGCAGCTGTTCCTGTTAGAACTGTGGCATTGTTGACACATATTTAGATGGCGATCAGGAGAAGCTTCCTTGAGAGAGCACTCCAGTTAAACTCGTGTCTCTCCGATATTCGTAGGCTGAAGTCTTAACCCCTAGCACCAGAGCATGCCCTCACTGAGCAATGGGCCCTCTCCTATCTTCCCTAAATTAAATGAGGTCACTAGCATGGGCCCTAATCTGATGCAAGTAGTGTTTTTATAAACAAGGGAAATTTGAGGAACCTCGATACTAATGGCTCTCTAACTTACATTTCTACCAACAGTGTGTGAGGTCTCCTTTTGCTCCATGTCCTCATCAGCATTTAAGAGAGGGTTTTGAGCATTATCACCATGAAGAAATGATAAATGTTTAAGGTGACAGATATGCTACCTACCCAGATTTGATCATACACAATGTATCAAAATATCACATTGTACCCTATAAATACGTACAATTATCATGGGTCAATCAAAGTGTGGCTGGTGGAGACAGACAGACACGGGGACAACACCAGTGAAGATGAAGCCATAGGCAGCACTCGCGAATGAGGCCCAGCTTCTCCGGAGGCCCCCATGGTGGTGACAAACCCAGCTGTGCTCTCTGAAGTTCCCCTAGACCGACATGACCACTCCAAAGAGACATCCCCTTGTAACAGGCCCAACTGTGCCCACCTCACGGGACACCCCATAAGGCTTTCCCTGAATGAGAGGCCCCATCTTCACTCAACATACCTCCAAACTCCAGGCCATAGTGGGGAAAAAGCCAAGTCTCAGAAAATGACACATAGCACGGTACTCTGTATACAGAAAACTTTGTAAAACATTACATATTTTTCCAAGGTACACATAACATATGCACAGTGAGGCAGAAAAATGTCTGGGAAGATTACCTCAAAAAAATAGTGGTTGCTTCAGGGGAACAATCCTAAGTTTAGAGTCAGAGTCAATGACAGCATAGGCCTCACCTGTAATGTCATGTCTTTCTTTTCTTTTTCTTTTAACAAGGTGATTGTGTTGGTGTATTGTTTGTATAATTAAAAATCAACTTTGAAAAAGAAAATGGTGAAAAAGAGTATAGTATGATCCAGTTTTACTAAAAATATAATAATATAGCTACAACAATATATGTATATAAAAATGAAGAAATATATATCGAATCATTAAAAGTTGAAATCTCTCCATAGGCTAGTGATGGGTGAGATTATAAGAGATGTGTGCTACAGCATGAATGCTTGTGCTGTCCCCAGATTTACACCCTGAAAGCTAATCCCTAACGTGAGAGTGCTTGGAGGTGGAGCATTCGGAGGTCTTCCCTCAGGAATGGCATTAATGTCCTCATAAAAAAGGCCTGAGAGAAGACCTTTGCCCCCTCCACCAAGTGAAGACAATGAGAAGGTGCTAACCCCAAAGCAGGAGGAAGGCCCTCACCAGACATGGGCTTTGCCAGAATCTTGGTCTTAGCCTCCAGAACTGCAAGAAGCAAATTTCGTTGTTTATAAGCCACCCAGTTTATGGTGTTTTCTTACAGCAACTTGGGCAGACTAACACAAAATGTGCTCACAAAAAGATCTGTAATATTTTATCTTTTTAAATAAGCATGTACTAGTATTAGAAAATATCTGAAAATGTGGGAGAAAGTCAGAGGAAGAATTTGGGAGAGGGATTACAACACATGGTTCAGTCAGTGACATTTAGGGAGGCGTCCAAGGGAGAGACTAGGCTTACGCGGGGCTGCTGCAGTATACAGTGGCAGAGGTTGGGCACAATCTCCATAGCTTCAGAGGAGAAGCCTGAGTCAGAGTGGATGGGCCCTTTCCAGGGAATGTGTGCCAGGTTTCACCTCAGGAAGTGCAGCCTTCATGAACATGGTTGGGCCTTAAACAGGAAAACCCAGCTCAATGTGCAAGGCTTGTGGGGTACTCAGGACCTTGGACCGAGTCCCCCATTCTGTGCTGGGTGGAGCTGTGCTGAGAGTCCCCGGGCCTGACCCACAGCAGCAGTTCAGCATCTTGAGCCCAAGGGTGAGTGGCTGCCTGGACAGCCCAGGAGGCCTGAGAAGGAACAGATGGGCCACTTGTCCAGGGAAAGCTGCTGGCTGTCGGATCTGGACACTTGTGGGGCCTCAGAAGGTCCTGCAGGGAAGTCTGCAGGAGTATTGAAGCTGAAGCTGTCAAATGGGGTTAGGTAGCCTGGGGGTGAGGAGATGTCACCCACAGGAAGCCTTCACAGAGAGCCCTGCCCCTCACCTCTTCGCTGCTCCCCAGTCCCTCTCAGAAAGCTGGGAAGACAGAGAGTTGTGGGTAAGAAATGGGGGTGGACAGTGCAGTGCTCCTGTCCTTACCCTGATACTCCAGCTTGAATCCTGGCCGGTTCTGGGAGTGGTCACTGTGGAAATACACGGTGGTCTCGTGGGATGTGGATAGCAGGGAGCTTGGCAGCTCGCTTCCACTGAACCTGCCCATCATGCGGCTGGTCTCATAGGGGCCGTTCCGGATTTCTATGAAGTCATGATTGGGCTCGGTGGAGAAGTTCAGGAACTGGATGTGAGCTCCTGGAAGCAAGATAGAGGCAGACAGTGCCCAGAGCCACGCAGTCCTCAGCCACACATCGCCCCGTGAGGGCAGCTCCAGCAGAGCCGAGTTCTCACCACTGACTCCCCACCCGCCCAGTCAGACACGCTCTGAAGGTTGCCAGACCAGCCCCTTCTGCCTTCCAGCAGGGCCAAAAGTCTATTATGCATTCAAAAGTAAAAGCATCGATGATCTCGAGCTCCATCCTGAGTTTATTTTACTTGATTGAAAGCAAAATTCAGGGTTAACGCTTGGTTTGAGTTACACATCTACAATATCAACTTAAAGATAATCTCAGTAAAATGAGCTTTTTTCTTAAAAATAACAACCCCCACACTTATTCAAAAGACCTGACCTTTAATACTGGTGTTTCCCATTGTACAAAAGACCCCACATCTTCTTTATCCATTTGTTGGTTGATGGGCACTTGGGCTGTTTTCAAGATTTAGTTATTACGAACCATGCTGCTATAAACATGGGTGTGTATATATCACTGTGGTAAGATGCTTTTAATTCTTTCTGGAAGATACCAAGAAGGGGAATACTGGGTCAAATGGAACCTCTAGTTTTAGTTTTTTGAGGAATCTCCACACTGATTTCCACAGGAGTACTACTCTGCCATAAAGAAGGATAAGCTTGAGACATTTATAGTGAAAGGGATGCACCTAAATTGGACACACATTTTTAAATACTGCATTGTTTCTATGGTGGGAAAAACCGAAAGTGGAAATAAGGACTGAGATGTATAATAGATATTGGGAAATGGGAAGAAAATATTAAAATGGGAAGGGGAACAAGGGAGGGGAAAGGGGCAAAGGAAGGAAGGGACAAGGAAGAAAAGTGAAAATAGATGGAAAAAATGGGACAGAGCTTTTGTATATAGGGAGAGGAGGGAGGCTTGAAGGGAGGAGGGATGGGAAAAAAGAAGAGGTAGAACATATCACGTACAGGTGCAAATTCTCTATGATGAGTATCATCATTATGTATATCTAAAATGTACCAATAAATACTTTGCTTCAAAACAAAATACTGGTGTTTTCTAGAACCCCTAAGATGATTCAGAAACATAAGAGTTAGAACCATACATTAACTATCTATTCCATGGAGAAGCAAAATGAAGTTCACACTTTGGGATCTTAGTGGGTTAATCAGGCTCTCCTAGCAACATGACAGGTTACATGGATCCAATTAAGCCCTTAAAATATATATTTATATATATTACAGTGGTGCCTTAGTTCACGAACTTGATTTTTCCACAATTCTGGTTGTATGAGAATTGAATCAAATTCAATAGTTAGGTTCATTGCTGACCTTATGGGGGAAATTTGATTTAGTTCTCGTCCAGTTTGGGTTGTGACCTGAATTTTAGAGAAAATTGAGTTTCTGAACTGAGGTACCACTACATATATGGAGATGGGAACATTAATATTTGTTTTCTAATGAGATTTTTCAAAAACTGGGGGAATGAGATTTTCAAAACTGGGGAAAATGCTACAGAAGAAATCTATTTAGTGAGCATGGGACGGTTCTCAAAATATACTGCTGATTGTGAAAATCAGATTGCAAAATCGTGTGAATACAATTCTAACTGTTCGATTAAGAAACTTGGAAGAACATTCGTTCGCTACCACACTCACTGAGTGTTTGCCACGCATTAGGGCCATGGTAGCCATCACAGGATGAGTAAGATGAGAAGGTCCCTGTCTTCATGAGCGTCCCAGTCTAAGGGTGTCGGACTAAGCCATTACTGATTATCTCTGCACAATGGGATTACAGATGGAGTTTGATTGGTTAAATGTGCTCATCTGTACTTTCTAATTTGCCGAGGATGTGTACCTTTGTGTAACTGTCTTTGGATCTGGGCACCTGATTATATAGCAAATAAAGACCTGGCATCCAGTGCTGAAGACCCTTCATCTCCTGCCTCTCCCGTCCACTCTTTCCCTTCACAGAAGCCATTGCCATCATGAATTTGGAAGATATCTTTCCAGTTCATCTTTAGATTCTTAAATATATGTCTGGGCTTACGTATTTCAAATATTTACATAAATGATATTATATCGAGGCCGCAGCCGGGAAAACGGCGGACGGAAAGGCAGGAGAGGAGAAACCTGAGAAGCCGAAGTGAGCTGCAGCCGCCGGAGGGCCTGAAGAAGAAGCAGAAAAGCCTGTGAAAACTAAGACTGTTTCTTCCAGTAATGGAGGGGAAAGTTCCAGTCGCAGCGCTGAGAAGCGATCGCTGAAGAAGAAGCTGCAGACCTCCCAACAAAGCCTACAAAGGTCTCCAAGTTTGGATTTGCCATAGGTAGTCAGACAACAAAGAAAGCATCAGCGATATCCATCAAACTTGGATCAAGTCAGCCTAAAGAAACTGTTCCAACTCTTGCTCCAAAAACCCTTTCAGTAGCAGCAGCTTTTAATGAAAACGAAGACAGTGAACCAGAGGAAATGCCTCCAGAAGCAAAGATTAGGATGAAGAATATTGGAAGGGCTACACCAACATCAGCCGGACACCTCAATTCAAAAAACATCATTTAATTGTCTTGGTCATGGACATTTCCAAGATGAGATTTTATATTTTGTTCCCATAGCTTCTGGTTATTAGAAAACCCATGCTTTCCTTTATTGAAAGAGTTTGGTCTGGCTGATGTTGGTGTACCCCTTCCAATATTCTTTGAAATTAGAGGTAATTTATGTTTTATATACAGATTTCAAGACATTTGCTAATTTTGTAGTTTCATGTGATTGGTTCCCAAAGGTTACAGATAATAAAGAAATCAGAAATGGTACCTTTTTAAGAATTGCATATTTTCTTAGACACAACTATTAGCACATTAAGAGGGGAGCAAAAAATAACTATCTACTTAAAACTGTCAGCAGTGACTCCTAAATTAACTCCCCCATTTCCTAAACTGACTGTCTGGCTCCCAGGAGCAGCCTTATAGAGAAAGGGGGAGTATTGTATTGAAAGGAAAATGTTGCTGGACTATTGACTGAAAGTAAATTTAGATAAAATAGTTTTTTGCCTTATGGGCATTTGTTTTCTTATCATATTATTAAGTATTGCGTTGCTATCAGTGGATACAGATGCTTAGCTCTTTTACTAAAAATAATTTTTAAAAAAAATTTCTATGTGAAGTATAGCATTTGAAATGGCCCATTTCACTTTAATGGTCTTGTCTACCTTCACTAGTCTTCAAAGAACAGCCATTTGCTACCAAAGTAAATCAGTATTTTGAATGTGCTTCTCTCGGTTTTTGTTTATTAGCTAATTCTTGTAAGCATTTCCACCAGAACTTGAGGCAAATCATAAGGAAGCTGTTTCTTTTAAATTAAAAACCACCACCAAAAATTTAAATGTACATACTGGTTAAGTATTTGGCTGGTTTTTATTTTTTAAAAGGTATAAACACCAAAAAAAAAAAATTAACATTGTAGAAGATGGAAGACAATAAGATGCATTTTCTGTAACTTTCTCTACACATTTACACCGCCAAGTTGTTAAATCCAATTTGAATTGAACTCACTACAGGATTTCTTATTAGAACAATTTTTTATTTTTATAAAATAAAATTTTTTATTTTAAGTGTATACATACTGCCCAGTGGCCTGGGCATATTGTAGGTACTGAAAATGAAAGAAAATGCATCTTCAAACACATTTTACAGAATTGTCCATCACATATACTGTTAGATTTGTGTACTGTAGGGTGTTTTGTTTTGTATTTTTGTACTGTATAAGGACTTTTTTAAAGTGACACTTAAACACATCTTTGAAAGCATGGTCACAGACAAAAGGAAAATGATAACTGATTTCCTTCAGAATGCCTACAATGTTAAATTTGGAGGCAGCTTCAGACTGTTTTATTGGTGGTAGTTACTTGCTGATCTTTTTTAATAGTAACTCCAGAGAAGAAACCTGCACATATGCCTAATAAGTTGTTCTTTTACACTACAGTTTAGATTAAGCCCCAAGTAAAACAATGGAAATGTACATAGAACTATTAGTTCTTACATGATTTAATTATACCAAGATACATGAATTTAACTTTAGCTTTACTTTTATGTAGGCAAACTGTTCATTTTTGTCCATTTTACTGTTTGTTAAAATAACATCCCTCTCCTATATACTCTTTTCTTGACCCAACTGAAATACTAAGCTAAGGTGAAGATGAGGAGATAAACGACTGAGATGAATGTCTTTACTAAAATAACCAATACATTTTGTCAAACTCAATAGTTTTCTGATTCTCTATTCCACTTAACTATTGGTTACTCTTTTGTTTTGTTTTTTCAAACAGAGCAGTTAAGACAAGTTGCTGCTCTTGTCCAGATTCTTGGCTAAAGTAAAGGGAAATTAAAAATTCTTAGAGTTAATTAGAGTCCACATAACTTAGCACACATAGTTCATATAATTGGAATAGCTTTAATCCAAATCTTTTTCTTTTTCTTTTTTTTTTTTGTTTGTTTGTTTTTGTTTTGGGTACTGGGGATTGAACTCCGGTCCTTGCGCTTGCACAGCAGGTCCTTGCGCTTGCACAACAGGCGGCAAAACCACTGAGCTAAATCCCCGGGGCCCCCAGATCCTTTTCCACTGCCAAAGGATTGTCTGTCCTGTGCTTTGGCAATCCTGCCAAAGCATACCCTTGAAAATCCTGAAGGGTTAGAAAAGTATTCTTTTACTAGTGTCTTCTGTCATCCTATACATAAAATTAAGACCATAAATAAATAAAAAACAAATCCTGCTTTTTCAAAAAAAAAAAAAAGATATTATATCACGTATACCGTCGTGAAACTTCTTTTTACTCAATGTTGTGGTTTTCAAGGTCAATCCGTGTCAATGCACACCCATAGAATTTGCTCACTGTAACTATATACTAAGCAATTCAATCTTGTGAATTCCTCAACCACACAATCTTCTCCCTTGCTAAGTAACATCTGGATTGTTTCCATATCACTTGTGAACCCCTGCTTTTCTTTCTGCAGCCCCTGTACCCTCCCACACTGGAGAAGGCAGTGGCCTATGCGCCCAGGAACCTTGTGGAAAGAACTAGCCTGCGCTCGCCATCTGGTGGCAGCAGCGCGTATGTGCAGAGGCTTTTTACCAGCGGAAATCCATGTGGGATCGATCAGACAAGGTGCTGGAATCCAACGCTCATTTGAAAAAGTGAGGAATCCTGGTCCGTGTGACTGGACCTGCAGCAGTCTCAGCCCTCAGAGCTTGAATAAGAACTAAGACTTAGTCCTGATGGCCGAACATAAGGACTCACAGAGAACAGCATTCCACTTAAGCTTCAGTTGCCTTTGCATGCTATCCTCTCCCCAACTCTGTCATTCAAGGTTCTGCGCCCAGCCTCAATGGAGAGTGACAGGGGCTTCCAGACCCACTTTTCTCAATGTTTTAAGATCTGGAGTCTCCCAAGCCTGCCAGTTGTTTCCACTTTGCCCCCAGTTTCCTTCAGAAGATGGTGTTAAATAGAAGACTCCATCCTTCGAAGGGTCACCAGCCTCTCTCCTCCCCTCCAGCTAGATGCAGAGAAGGCTGGTTCAACTACTTCTAATCAGGAGACCTACTCTGAGCTGAATGTTAAATGATAAAATAAGCAATCTTCATTTCTGAGGATAACCTCCTTAGGATATTCTCTCTTAGAAGCAGAGCAATGACTTAGGTGAGATCAGTCTCATCAGGTCCATGCAGCATCTTCAACCTTTATCCCTTCAACAGATACTTGGGGTAAAATTATGTTCCTTGCAATTAAACTTTGTCTCCAGATTAATGTCCTCCGCACCAAACAACCTCCATGCCTACGTACTCCATGTTCTTCTGCCTGCAAAAAAATGTTTTCCCCCAATCTCTAGGCCATTTAGAATGTACCTAGGAAAAATGCAAACTCAATTTCATGTTGACCTTAGCTGAGTTTAATTAAGATGATAAACTCAATATGAGAGTTAAAAGCACAACTTGAGATCTGGTCTTGGTAAAATAGATTGTTTTTTCCTCTTTAACCATCCTTGGGTAATTTCTTATTCCATATCCTTGGATTTTAACTCACTACTCAAATGATAATAATGGCAACCCCTAAGATTTTTCCTTCCTATACTTTCATCTCTGTCAGTCTTAATTGATCTTTGGGACTGTACAAAAAGCAACAGACGAGGAATAGAGAAGCAGAATGCTGAACTTACTTAGCCACTGAGATTGGACAGAGCTCTTTTAGCCCAGAGGCCTGGCTCTGAACCCTCAGCCTCCCAAGGAGGCTACAGACTTACCAAAGCCCACGGGCAGCGCTATCTTCCAGGAGCAGTCCATGTTACTGGGGTAGTTGCCTGGGAAGCCAGGGCTCAGGATCACCCCCTCCAACTCCTCCACTGCTCCCCCACACTGCGCTGTGACAATGAGACAAGATGGGTGTTAGGACAGCACCTCAGAGAAAATACAGAGCCATGATGATGTATGGAATCTACCTGATGACAGCCATCTTAAACTTCTTGAGTCATAAACCCCTTTGGGAATCCAAAGGAATCTCCCTAAAAGCTGTTTACATGGGGAAAACTGAGTACATACATTCAAGAAGAAAAGCACATCCTAAGATGGCTACAAGTCCACAAACCCAAGTTATGGACTCTTGACCTTGGACCTACCCTTCACAGGTCAGTGCTCTTTTCAAGGATGTGCAGGAAAAGTAACAGTGGTCTTTTCCAAGAGAGGCTTCACCATATTTCATGCTCACTTCTCCCTCTCCCTACTGCCCAATCCAGTAGATTGCAGAAAAAGGACAAAGGGGAAGGGACCAGCATGCACCATGTTCCCACTCTGCCATGTAGCATTCCAGACTGTTTCCAGATATATCTTCCATGGGACAGAGTGGTTGGAAGGTGAGCCCACCATCAGAAAAGTGCCTGTGATTAGTACCCCATGGGAGCTAACCACCAGGCTGTGTGAGAGTCAGTGACCCCAGGAGGGCCCAGGGACATTTGGTTTCACGGTCATCTGACAACATGGGCAGGGCTGGGCTCCACTGCAGCTTGGTCAGTCCATTGGGTGTCTTTCACACCTTAAGAGGAAAGGTTGTGACAGCAGAAAGGGTTTGGTCAGTCAGGGGGCCGAAGGAGGGCATGGAGGAGAGGTAGAGCCAGGGACCAGGAAGTGCTGTCCAGGAAGGGGGTGACCCAGATACACCCATGAATGGATCGATGTAACCTAACCACCTAGGTTCAAATCCCCACTTCACTTCCCATGGGACTGTGGGCAAGTCCTAAACACTTCTCAACCTCAGTTTCCCCCAGATACAATAGCACCTATTCTTCAGCGTTGTTATGAAGGTACTGGAAAGGACTGCAGCTTACTTGGAACAGGGCTGGTATACACAGTAAACCCATTGCCAATGGCAGCTGCTGGTGATGCATTAATATGGGTTCCTTGGCCAGGTCTTTGTGGGATATACTGGGGACAGTGCCTCAGGCTGTCAGTCATGTTTTGACCTGCTCTGCACACCATGGAAATCACAGAAATGATTCCCTCAACTCATTTTCCTTGCTATCTCAAGGTCTGCTGGGGGGGGGGCCACTTTACAGTCATAGAATCTTAGCTTTCCTTTTCCGACTCTACCACCGTCTCTCAATCTGCAAAGACTTAGATTTCCAGCTGAAGACAAAGATCCCTCCCCTGAAGAGCTGTCATGGGGAAACAGAATACCAAGCCTCACACCTAGCAGACACCCAATGAAAGTTCATTTCCTCCTTGCCTGACCTGACCAGAAGTCTCCAAGGGTAGTGACCCCTTTTCTTACATCCACTGATTTTCTCATCATTGCTCAATTTCTTGTTTCATGTGTGACCCTTGGCACTTATGAGTAGATTCATGTAACCTATAACGAGTCATAGGGTAAACCCAAAGTGTGGGCAATTTTACCATGTGGGGCCTGGCTGGTTGGACACCTGTGCCTGTTGTCTGGAATCACAATGGCCCTCATAACATTTTCAAGTGGGCAAACCTCTTGTGACTTTTCCCTTGGTGTGCAGAGTTCAATAAGCTTGGAATAAGAGTTAGAAATTACAAAAACATCAGTTAAAACCTATGGATGGGGAACAGATCCAGAAAATCAAACTGTCTCCTAACTTGAGCTTGAACTCCGCAATAGTCCACTGAACTCAAATCCCTGGAGAATGGCTTTGCAGGGACTGAACAGCCGGGGTTCTCTTACCAATACAGAGTGGAGGAGGGTAGTTCCATCGGCGCACAGTTCCGGGCATGCAGGAGATGTGGGCGTGGCCCTGGAGGAAGCGGGAACAAGGTTGGGCTGGAGGACCCTGTGGGCACAATCCTCCCTACAACCCGGAACCAGGGCTCCTTGCGGCCTCGTGTTAAGGAATGAGATAATGCAAAGATACATAGGTCCACTGTGAGACTGAGGAAAAGCGGGGCGGGGGGGGGGGGTTGGAGTTGGGGGAAGGACAATTATTAACAACTATTGCTAAAGAATTCTCATTACTAAAGGTTTCCTTGTGAGATCCCTTTAATTACTAAATTCTCTCATGGCCTTCAAAGGAAAATTTAATTTTCCTGAAGTCCAATCAAACCTAACTTTGCAAGAACAATTTAGAGGCTGGCTTTTGCCAAACCGCAAAAGTCAGTACATTTTGTCTTTTGTTTGAACAGCTCCAGGAGGAGATGATGGTCCCCATGGGAACTGGGTGCTGCTCCCTGTTCTTTGGTGACTGCAGCTCTACCGGCGCCAAGTTGGCCAATCACATCTCAGGGGCCACCTGTTCCTGTCGTGAAGCACTGAGAGGAGGTACCTGCAGAGCATATCCAGGCTCACACTGGAAAGAGACCACATCGTTCACCAAGTAGCGCTCGCCAGTCTTCACGCCATTACTGGGCACAGCGGGTTCCGGGCAACTGCTCAGGCCCACCGCTAGACAGGACAGACAGAGGGAGAGGCAAATGGACAAGTGCAGCAGGCCAAGGCAACAGCACACTGAGCTGTTACTGGCAGTAAGGAGGGCAAGGGATCTCTAGGCCAGTGCTTCCCTTGCAGCACACAGAAGAGATTAGAACGTCTGCACAGCATGGAGGCTCAACAGACCAAAGCTGCCTGGGGCAGGAGGGCATTGGCCCAGGGACTCTGGGAGCCCTGCCCACCTACGAGCTCAGAGCAGGGAGCTGAGCCCTGGCTGCAGACCATCAGGCCTCTCTGTGGGAGCTGCTCCCACATTGCCCCTGCCTGCCCCTGCTCCTGCCTTCCCTCTCTCCTCCTGTCCTAAGAGGACAGTTCCTGTGGGCTCCTCACCTTTCACCTCCCATGGTCAGCTCTGGCCTGCACCCACTGCCAGACTCTGTGACAGCCTCCCTCCATCCTCTGACCCACCAGCCCTCATAGGTGACTGATGATTCTTAAAATCTCTCCTGAAGTCAGGCATGGTGTTGCATTCGTGTAATTCCAGCACTCTGGGAGGCTAGGCAGGAGGATTCCAAGTTTGATCTCAGCCTGGGTAACTTAATAACTCAGGAAGACCCTATCTCAAAAAAAGGGGGTTTGGGAGATAGCTCAGTGTGGAGCCCCCGGGTTCATTCTCCAGTGCCACCGAAAACAAAAAGCAAAGCAAAACTCCTTGAATTGCAGGTCCTCTTTGCCCAGCACTCTGAAGTGTGCTCCCATGACCTTTAATGGGGGATCCAGCTTTCTCATCTAGCCTCTGGGACCTTCATCTTGTTGGTCAGGTCCCTTTCTAAGATCATCTCCATAGGCTCTCAAATTCTCCTCTTTCACTCCCTTTGACTTTTTAAATTAAACGCATGCTCATTTGGTTCTCATTACATCCCCAGCCAGCACTGTACACGAACTTTGCTAGGGCATCTGTCCTAATCCTCCTCCCCTCCCCCACCCCCTCCCCCTTCTCCCTTCCTGTCCATTCCACCATTGCAGGAGCAGCACTCAATGAGACGAGACACAGCACACCCCTGAGCAAGGCCAAGCCAGGGAGTCACATGCCTCACTCGTCTCCTTGAAGCAGACCTTAATTCCCATTTCCTGGACAGGACACAGGCCAAGGGCCCTTAGTAAGCCACAGAGCTGGGATTCAGACCCAGCCCCGCCCGACCCTACGTCTTTCCCCTGTCCCCAGCTTTCCTTGCCTCCCCTCTTGAAGTCATCCTCATCCTGCTCTGGGTCCCTTCTTGGTTGACACATAGAGGACAGTAGTGCGGCATCTTCTGAGTGGGGCTTTGTGTGTCTCTTGTGCCCCACTGGAGCCCACCTGCAGGTGTGGGCACAGGGAATGCACAGAATAAGTCTCTGTGGACTGGCAGACTGGAGTTGGCAGGCTAAAAGATTTATGAGGAGGCTGAAGGGTGGCCACACATTAAGTCCTCCCCTACCCCACTACGGGGCTCTGTACCAAGGCCACAGGAGAGGGGGGAAGGTGCCAGCAGCCTGTGTGGCTGGGTTTGCCCCGGGCACCTGTGAGGCCAGAGCGTTTGGGAGAGGGCAGCTACCCTCCTGGTGGCTCCTTGACAGTCACAGGGTCCCTGGGCAGCCCCCAGGTATAGTGCCTGCAGGGAGTCAGATGCCGAGAAAAAGGATCCCGGAAGGATGGGTCATCCCAGGCCATCAGCCACCCGCCCATCTCTGTGCAGCAGCTGGCAAGTCTTCACGCCACATTCAGAGATGATACTGGTAACTACATCTTTTTTTTACCCCTCGGAGAGAAATTTATATACAATGAAATGCATAAAATGTATAGTCACGTGTTGTGATCTTCAAGTGTAATTGTCATAATTGTAACTGTTTGTGGGCTGCATTTTAACATGTGCTTGCACCTGTATAACCCAAACCCCTATCCAAACCTCAGAGCCTTGCTTCTATCAGGACCATTCTCCCAGACAGTCTGTTCTACGTGTGCTTTTAGGAAGTAAATGTGATGCTTGGAACAAAGCTGTTTGGGCCTCAGCAGCTAAAAAGACCCCAAGGATAAGGATTAAAATAACATCAGACTGAATATGAAGTACTTCATCTTGGCTGGCTTCTGGACTCTTTCTCAGTAAGGCACCTCATTATTTAGTGGGGTGATCACGACTTAGTGACTTGCGACCTATTACTCTGAACAGAAGAAAAAGGAGATGCAGAGAGATAAACAGAAACAGTGAGAAAAAAAGAAGAAAAATGCAGTAGGGAGGAAGATGAAGGAGGAGGACAGAGAACAGTTCATTCTAATTATTCTTCACTACACAGCTGAGTTTTTCTTAAGCATGCTCACAACATGGCTTTTTATCACATGCAGTTTTTATACCTTTTTATCATATGAAGTTTATGAGTTTTGAAAGTGCATTGTTTCGTTTCTCTTTCAATTAAATAAAAATTAAGTGAGTCATAGCAGTAGATGTGACTTTATAGCACCCTTCAAAGCCATTCCACCTCTATAACAGCAGCTAATTCTCTGTCTTCTACAACCTCTTTGTAGATTATCAACAAAACATAACTACAGGGTTTTGGCTCCTAAGAAGTCCAGTCTCCAAATGTCCCAGGGGACTGTTTCTCCCTAGCTCTTCACATCATGGAGGATGGTGGATGAGAAATGCCAGCTGCAAGAACTGCCAGCTCCCTTGGACAGAGAAAATAAAGATGCGTTCTTCCTGGGAATGAGGCAGTTGGGTGACAAGGAGATTTAGGAAGGAAGCCTATCTTTGAAAGAAGAAAGAACAAGTAATGATTCCAGGGAACATTTAGGACTTAAATAAAAATATTAGACAAAGAAATAAAACTGGAGGGAACAAAGAAAAGAGAGTAAAAGGGAAAATGTGAATGACTCAAGAAAAACCCAGGGTATTTTACTCCAGTGGGCCAGTGCAGCTTTAGTTGTATGTGTGGAGGAAGGTCTCGAGGTCTCTGTCCTGTCCTCTAACCCTCAGTCTTTGCTGTAAGTTACTCCAGGTCTCTCTTACTGGTGCACACTATTTTTTCCAGGTGATGGGGACCCTGGGATCCAGCCAGCTCCAGCTCCCTGGGCTACCTGGCTAAAGTTCATTCTCCTAGGAGACCCAGAGGAGCATCTGTATGATATCCACTGTTGATCCCACCAGATCTCTAGCACCACTGAAGTCTTCCATCTGATGGGCCCTTGTTGTCACAGATGGTCAAGCCAACCATGCCTTCCCACACTTCTTGCTTCTCAGGAAAAGCTAACTCAGCATCCGCTTCTGCAAGGCCTTACCTGGATGGGTTTAGACCTCTCCTCTGTATTTTCTTTGATTATCAGGTTGCAGTGAAGTGACTGTTTCTCTGTTTGCTCTATGGGCTCCTAACCCAGATCTTGGCACATTGCAGGTGCTCAGTGTTTTTTTGTGACATTTACCTCTCTGCAAGGTTGAAGTGACCATTTCCTCCTTTGAGTCACTGCTCTGCCATCTAGAAACATCCATGAGGGCATCTGTAATGTTGAGATGCCCTTCTCTATGTGTCTGCCTCTCTTTAGAGGACTTGGAGGGAACTGACCCTTCTTGATCTTACTCAGATCTAGTAAAACCTGGCAAAGCACCTGGTGTATGGTAAATGCTCCATGGTTATTTGCTGAATGCAGAGGTAAAGAATGCTACTGCTGGTGTAGGCCTTCCTACACCGCACAGGGAGGGAGTAGGGCACTCAGTCCTGGCATGAACACAGCTTCCCCAGAAACCTCTTTCTTTACTCCCCAGAAGGTACAACCACAGCTCTTCTTCAGAGTTTTTAGGCATGACCACACAGGGATGCTAGGAGTCAGGATTCACAGGTTTGAGCCTGGAGGGGGAAGTCTTGAAGAGGAGCCATGAAGCTTCCAATGACAGAAGAAACTTAGATGACAGTTACACCACAGAACAAGGGATCAAAGAGACCACTCTGTAGAACTGGAGGAGAAGAGCACTCCCATTTTCTTGTATCCCAAAGTATATATTTGGGCTGAGACCAGTGACCTAGCCCCTTGCCCATTCCACAGTGACTATAAAGGGAACACACAGATTTTTGAGTACATTGGTTTTGGCCCTTTGGTGGAATCCAGTTGTCCCATACTTTCTGGCTGTGTGTGCTTTGAGAAGGTTTTAGACCTCCGAGCCTAAGTATCCTAATCTAGGTCTGTGGGAAGGCCTCATTGGGATGGAGAAGGTAAGACCCCAGTGTAACCCCTGCTCCTAGTGGGGACCCAGTAACCGTTCATCGCCATCCCAAAGCCCACACACAGCCGAGACCCTATATTCTCACTTTTGTATTCCAGGTGGAAGCCGGCGGCAGACACGCTGATATCTGAGTAGAAGTGAAGGTAGAGCTGGTTGGAGGTGCTGTTCAGAAGGGCAGGCACAGTCGTCCCTGAGTGAGGAAACCAGGGTCACTTGGATGTAGCCACCCAGCCCTCAGCTCCTCTCTGTTCTTCTTACTTCGCTGCCTGCTGACATCATGCTCCCAAAGTTTCCAAATGTCCCTGTTATCAAACCTACTACATGACAGATGAGAACCTTGAGAGTGCCAGAGCTCCAGGGCCAGAGGGATGGGAAATTACAAACTTCTCCCCCAATGCCCACAGGAAGGGGAGCTTCTCAGGAGCCTGGGTGTTTGGTCTCCCTCAAAATGATTCTGACACCTACAATTATCTGGGCAAATCAGCAGTGTAGACATTTTACCTGAGAGCACAGGATTCTTTTCATGTCTTGGCAGCATGGAGTTCTGGGCCTAGCAAATTTAAATAATTGTCTTGGCTGTTAGGCAAAAGCAGATACCAAATTCAGGCAGAGGCCCACCACTGGAATGGACAGTGGTGGAGCCATATTGGAAAGCAGTTTGGTAGTCCTTCAAAAGTCAAGCAGAATTATTATGTGGTCTAGCAATTCCATCTCTAGGTGAACACCCAAGAAAACTGACCCCGCATGCTCATACAACTTGTATGGTTCTGCTTTAGAAGCATTATTCATAATGTCTCAGGTTGAAAACAGCCCAAACATATGGTCTATCCATACATGAAGTACTGACTCATATTAGCACTTGGCAAAACTTGAAAACATGATGCTGAGTGAAAGAAGCCAGATAAAGATGGCCACATACTTTATGACTGCATCTATCTGAAATGCCTGGAATAGGCAAATCCACAGATGGAAAGATTGATGGTTGCAGAGGCTGGGGGTGAGGGGATGCAGAGTGAACAAATGAGTACCTGGCTTCTTTTAGGGGTGATAAAAATGTTCTGGAATTAGACGGTAGCAATGGTTGAAGAATCTTGTGAATATGCTGAAACCCACTGATGTGTACACTTGAAAATGGTGAAATGTATAGTTTGTCATCATTGTTTGATGAGGATGGTGATGATGCTGATATCTACCACAACCTTCCACGTTGAGGCCCCAGCTTACCTGAGAAACTCCCCAGCATGGTCACAGTGTTATCTGCACCGTCAAATACTTCCAGAGAGTCCCAGTTCTGCTCTGTGACAAAACTGATAACTTGAATCTGGGAGGGTAGAGGGATTGAAATGTTGCTTAGGTAGCTGGGTCCCTCCCTTCCCTTTCCTCTTCTTCCTTCCTGTGGTTAATTCAATGTATTGAGCACTTACTCTGGGCCAGAGACACTGTGCTTCTCATAAAAGTAAGATACATTCTCCACCACCAGGAGCTCATTGTCCAGTGGGGACAAGATAGATGTGAAATAAATGATCACAAGACAGGGATACTTAGCAAAGCAGAGAACAGGGAAAAGAAGTTTCAGGAAGTGGAAATACTTCTGTCTGACTTGCTTTCTCCTCATTTCTGGAATATTTTTTGAGTTTCCCCATTTCCCTAGCTCGAGAGCCTCACTGTGAACCAGCAACCCCCTCCTGCCCAGGTGTGACCGGCTTGGATCCTCTCCTGTGCTTCACTCCATTTGGCTCTCACCCCTTGGTACTGGCTATGTCCAGTTGAGCTTCCAGAGCTAGGCTCAGGTGTCTTGGCTCAGGTGGGTGCCTGGTGGCTCCCTTGCTTTGCCTGTGCTTGGTGCTGTGCTCCTCTCCCTTGGCAGCAATATCCCCCCTTCTCTCCCCACAACCTTAAGAAAAAAACCCCTTAAGCCATTTGAATGACATCTCTTAAGAAGCTGTCATCTTTCTACTCCAGTTCCAGGCCCAGCTCCTTTGAGCCTGCCGGCTGGCCCGGGCCACAGCCTACCTCTTTTCCTTCCTGAGCTACCCATTCCTGTCCTCACACCTCATGAGCTGCTCTGGCTCTTGCTTGTGGGCTGTGCTATTTTCTTTTTTTAGCCCCGGGGCAGGGACAAGGCTGATGCGTCTCCTTTTGGCTTGGGGCTCAGCAACAGGTCGAACCTGGGGTCAGCCCCTGCTGAGGTGCTGCCTTGCTCCTACCTGGATGCCAGCGCCTTCGGGGACCATAATCTTCCACACACAGTTGAGGCTGTTGAGGTAGGGCTCGGGAAAGCCGGGTGACAGGATGGTGCCCTTGCGCTCTGTGAGGTTTCCTCCACAGGGCACTGGGAGGAGAGGCACTTCGGGTCAGAGACTCTTCCAGCTTGGCTTTGTGACTTCTCCCAAGAGTCTCCTGAACAGAATCCTCCCCAGGGCCCAGGTCTGTGCTTGCCATTGCTCCCCACACTGGTTTCTCCTTTCTGGCCCCCAATTCCACCTTCTGTCCTTGACCTCCTCCACGAGCTCTGCCCAGACAACCCTGCTGTAAGAACCTGGACCCCTGCTCTTCCTTTTACAGGTTTCAGCCAGCTCCTCCTCCTGCTGTGTCTACACCGACCCAAGCACAGGTGAGCCAGCTGAGTAGGGCATTCCACTCAAGCCACATGCTGGGAGGGTCTGCTGTGTGTCTTGGGGCATCTGCAGGGAATGGCTGCCCTGTACCAGTGAGACAGGAGTACCCAGCCCTTCCGAAGCTCTGGTTGTATAGGGACTCACCCACACAAGTTGGTGCTGAGACATTCCACTGAGCCAAAGCCCCGGGCACAGGGAGGCACTCGATCTCTGGGGACCCCTGCAGGGCATATCCAGAGTTGCATTCGAAGCGGACGATGGCCCCCACTGAGAAGTCACTGCCCAGCCTCTTGCCATAGCGGGGTTCAGGCACAGAGCTGCACTGTGTGGCGCTGGTTCGGGGAACAGCTGCAGGAGACAAAAGCACTGAGGGGCAGGCCTCACTCCTCTAGAATCTGGGCCAGGGAGGCACACACAATGGGACTGGAATCCAGACAGTCTGGATGAGGCCCTGGGAGGATCAGGGCTCCTTTTCTTAGGGCTGGGGTGGGACTTGTCAGGGGGAGGCCCCTTTTACTGAACATAGCTGGACACACAAGGCTGTAGCAGTTTCCAGGAACCGTGTGGGTAATGAGAGTCCCCTGGGCCAGACTTCAGGCCTAGGCTTGTTCTTTGCTTCCCCGGTAATGCCCCTTCCTGACCAGGGTTCCATGCTCCCTAACAGGGGAAACAACCCTTCCTTCTTTACTTCCAGTGCCTTTGGCCTGCCTTTGCCCTCTCCTCTCCATGCACCTTAGACCTTGACTTGGGTCTGCTTTTCATGACCTGCTCACAGTGGTGGATTGTGTGGGCCATTAATCTATGCCCCCGGGAAGGAGTCCCCTGTGGCAGGATTAGCTCCACACAGGGAAGTGCATCTTGTCCTGTGCAGAGTGAAATGCACATGACTCTGCTTAGAACCTGAGTCCTGCAGAAGTGGATTTGCTCCTTTATAAGGGGAGGCTGGGGCCTGAGGGTGAAAACCAGAATGCTCCAACACATTGCCTTTCTGGGGATGGACATGGATATTGCTTGGTACCAGTTATTTTGTGAACTCTCTCTCTCTCTTTTTTTTTTTTTTATTTTTTCGGTACCGGGGATCGAACTCCTGTCCTTGGGCTTGCACAGCAGGCGCCGAAACCACTGAACTAAATCCCTGGCCCGTGAACTCTCTTTTAATCCTATCAATGAAGAACTGGTATTATATTCATTTAAAATGTGTGCAAGACTCCAAAACATGGAATAGCTGGGGTCCATCTTACTTCAGAGCCTATGTTTCCCCTGGAGCTTTGGTGTGCCTTGAAGACAAAACCAAGCTCCAAGAGTAATGGAGAATGGATTGGGGTGGGACAGGGATGGGTAGGGGAGGGAAGGAATTAGCTTTTCATGTCTGATTTCCTTCTTTTTTCAACACAGACTTTGGTCCCAGAAATGTCTGTTGGGTAAATGAATGTATAAAATTCCACCAAATGTCAGGAAATTGCCCCAGAGACTAGTAATTGCCCCAAACACCCCGAGAAAGAGGTTCAGATGAGGAGTCCAAGGTCCCTGCTTCCTGGGCTGCAGAGTCGCTGAGGAGCTATGGTGCCCATGTCTACATACCTTGGTAGACAAAGTGGAAACCTCTGGCTGGAGCTGGGCCTTTGGCACTGAACTTAATGAGAACTTGATTGGAGGTGGCCAAGGGCAACGATTCTCCTGCCGAGATAAGGGATGAGGAGGAGAGAAAGACAGTGAATCCAGCAATGAGGTCCAGCAGCTATAATCCTGGCTACAAAGGAGGGGTAGCCAATACTTTACACAGTGATTCACTCCACATCGTAGACCTTCCTGAAATAAAACTTCACATTTCACTGCACTTCACAGTTTAAAGTTTACAGAAGGCTTTTGCATCTATGGTCTTACCTTGGCCTGTAGTAATATGAGGGAGGCACAGCAGAGTTCAATACCCTCCTTTAACAGAGCAAGACAGAGCCTCAATAAGACTACCTGATCTTCCTGGAAAGGGGAAAGCAGCTAAAGCTGCTAAAGATCCCCCACAGGGATAGGGAGAATGGCTGTTACCAAGATGACTGGGGCCTACATGGAACCCAACACTGATCTGATGAAAAAAGGCACTGCCTTTAGGGGAGGAGGGTGCTGTAATTGCCTGAGAGCAATTGGCCTGTTCCAGATCTCCCACGAAATGATGGATAAGAGGTGTGACAGTATAATTAATTATTCATGCTAGGATACAATATTAGTAATTATTCTGGGACAGCCAAGTGGAGGCTAGGACTGTCTCAGGCAAACCAGGATATACTGCCACTCAACCTGGACCCCAGGACAAACTAGGGGGAAATCTCCATGAGCACTGTAAGCTGGAGGAGGTGGGTGGCCCTTGTAGCAGGAGATAAAGGTATAGGTCTGCTTGGTATGGTACAAGTGGGTAAGGGAAAGGCAGCACCAACTGGCCCAGCAGCCATGAAACACAGTCCTGTTCATCATCACCTTCCTTCAGAGGCCAAGAGAGAACATGGTGGCATGCGGGGGGCAAGGCTACTATGCACGTTGCCCTTCTGTGATCTTAGTGACCCTGAAAGCAGCTGCAGACTCCACTCTCAGAAAGGAAGCGGGGGTTACAGTAAACCAGGCTACCTCTCCACTGTGAGGAGAGCTGGGGTTCAGACCACCAAGGAGGCATGGGAAGCCATTTGGAGGGGCATCCATCAGTGCTTCCAGAAAGCTCATGCAATGCTACTACCCTCATGAAGTAGAGAGCCTTTTGTACAGTACACTTAGAGTTACATGTGCCCAGATGTTTTGGCCTGGCTAGGAGTCATTGCCCCAGCTAACTTCGGCTGCCAGAACAAAGACAAAGACAAAGACAAAAACACTCACGGAGACACCCGCCCCCCCATTATCACTGTCCTTGTTAATTCCATTCAGTGGAAGTGGGTGGAGAGAAACTAGATTCTTCTGTCCTCCCATCATTTGGTCTGACAGATGTGGATTAGGGCTCCAGAGTCCATGATGACTTCAGTCCTGGTCACAAGTAGACCTTCTCCATGCAAAGAACAGAGTAAAATCACTGGGGATAAGAAAAAAATCTCAATGTTTTAAGGGAGAAGACCACTCTGAGAAGTTGAAGCAAATATTTTTATGTGAAGTACAACAAAAATTAGGCCAAAAAAATCTCCGAAGGTTTTCAGACATGGTTCACAATATTAAATCGTGTATGGCATCTGTGAAGCCAGAGGAGGAAGATGTGCCAAAGGAAGGATCTATGATGAATAAAGGCTACAAAGGAATGAGAAATGCTAACCTATGTCTTCTTAATTCTGCAGAAATCAAGCAATGAAGTGGAGATGAAATGTGGGAAATTCTTTCAGAATCCACAGAAAAAGGGTAAAGATTATCAAAACAATGAGAGAAATAAGAAGTGACATGGAAGAAAGATGAGAAAAGTCCAATAGGCATATAGAGAATCCCAGGGAAGGAGGGGAGAGAACTCAAAGGAGAAAAGATAATTTAAGAAGGAAGATGCCTTCTCTAAGACCTGAGGCCCAGACTGAAGCTGCTGCCAGTCTGATTAGTGGACGGAGGCTCCTTCTACCACAGCATGTCCTAGGGGGCTGTTTAATTTTTTAAAGTAAAGAAAAAATATGAAAATCATATGAACAAAAAAGCATAGTTAACTTACAAGGACAAAGAATCACACTGGACTCCAATTTGCTTGTAGTATTAAATGTTGTAATAAAGTAAAATAACTGCTACAGTTTCAAAAGATAAAGTGTGTGGCTGGGGATTTAGCTCAGTGGTTTCGCTGCCTGCTGTGCAAGCACAAGGACCCGAGTTCAATCCCTGGTACCAAAAAGAAAAAAAAAAAAAAAGAATGGTCTGTAAAAGATAAAGTGTGTGAATGATAATGTGATTTGCAACCAGCTGTCACTTGTATGACATGTCAGCAAGAAGGCATTCTCATACATACAAGGCAACAGGAGTACCGTAGTTATGAGTCCAACTGAAAGAAAGAACTAAAGCAGGGGAATGAAGGACTGGCAGGGATAAATGGAGCCAGGAAAGGATGGTTAACTTCAGGGACGGTTAACTGTTGTCAATGAGGTAACAAGACTAAATGGAAATATCAAAACTTGCCCTTATGAAAGACGCTCAAAATTGTAAAATGATTACTAAGAACATTAACATAAAAGCTCAAATGGAAAAAAGTGTGACTAAGGGATGGGTCAGGTGTGAATACAAAAGGGAAGATGCAAAACCGAAACAACACAGATAAAAACCCAGAAAGATCAAGGCAAGTGGACAGATACCAGGCCAAATGTTTCAGTTTTAAAATAAAAAGTAATCTTGTTTTAAAAAATGCTCTTGGAAGAAATAAGGAGAGACAGAACAGGAAAACACAGGTACAAAAAATTGTTAGAAACACAAGAAGACAAAATATCACAATCATAGTGGGAGATATTTTAATGTAACATTCTTGATCATTGATATATCAAATAGAAAAAAAAAATGAAGGTGTTAAGTAGCATTTCTTATGCTCTCTCAACCCCAGCACATCGCAGGGACAGGGACAGTTCAATCCTGTGGCTCATTACCAGTGTTCCCCTGAATGAGGAACTAAGAGATTCTCTGAGTATGATAATACTGATATCCTTGGGTTTCACCCATCTGCCTGTATGCCTAACTATCCATCCTCCTTTTTTCTATTACTATTGGTTTTGTACACCAGTATCTATGCCTATATCTCTATCCATATTTATATCTATAGGTCCTAAATATCCATCTATCTCTTTTTTTAAACCTTAGGTCAAATACCTATACTTATACTGTTATACCTACAGCTATACATCTATCTATCTATCTTTCTATCTATCTATCTATCATCTATCTCTGTCAATTTTGAAAAAGCATCCCACTCAACAGAGCCTGACTTACACTTTTTAAAAAAAATTAATTTTATTGGTACATTTTTTAGGTATACAATATCGTGACATTCATCATAGGAAATTTGCACCTTTACATCATCTCTCTTGGTTCTTATTTTTTTTTCCCCTTCCCCTGCCCTCCCTTCAACCCCTCCATCCCTCCCTATTTACAAAGACTTTGTTTCCATTTTTTCATTTTCTCACATTAATTGCATTCCTACTTCCCCTTCCCCTTTGCCCCCTTTCTTTTTTTGGTACCAGGGATCGAACTCAGGACCTCGTGCTTGTGAGGCAGGCACCGGAACCACTGAGCTAAATCCCCGGGCCATGCCTCCTTTCTTCCTATTTCACATTACCTATTATACCTTTTAGCCCTTATTTACACTTTCAGTTTCTCACACTAGAGAAACTATTCGGTATTTACACATGTGTGTCCTATTTATTTCACTTAAAGAGTATGGCCTCAATGTGCATCCACTTAGCTATAAATGTCTCTAATTTCTCATTTTTTATGGCTGAGTAGTACTCCATTTTAATAAAAAAACACATTTTGTTTATCCAGTCTCCAGTTGATGGGCATTTGGGCTGTTTCCAAGCTTTAGCTATTACAAACTGTGCCGCTATGAACATGGGTGCACATGTATCACTATGGTATGATTCTTTTAAGTCTTTGGGGAAGATACCCAGCAGGGGAATAGCTGGATCAAATGGGACCTCTAGCCCTAGTTCTTTGAGGTATCTCCAGACTGATTTCCACAGTGGTTGCGCCAGTCTACACTCCCACCAGCAGTGGAGCAGTGTTCCTCTTTCTCCACAGCCCCGCCAGGATTTGTTATTGGTTGATTTCTTGATAGCAGCCATTCTTTCTGGGGTGAGGTGGAATCTCAGCATCGTTTTCCTTTGCATCTCTTGAACGACCAGCGATGCTGAACATTTTTTCATATGTTTATTTGGCATTTGCACTTCTTTGAGAAATGTCTGTTCATTTCAGATGCCCATTTTTGGACTGGGCCTTTAAATTTGGGAGGTCTGAGTTTTTTAAAGTTCTTTATAGATTCTAGATAGTAGACCTTTGTCTGAGGAACGGCAGGTGAAAATTTTTTCCCACATTGTGAGTTGTCTCTTCACACTGTTGTTGGTTTCTCTTACTGTGCAGAAACTTTTTAATAAGAAGAGATCCCACTTGTTGATTGTTTGTGTTAGTTCAGGGCAACTGAGGTTTTGTTCATAAAATCTTTTCCTACACCAATGTCTTCAAGAGTTCTTCCTCTCTTCCAGCTGGTTTAGTGTTTCTGTGTTAATATTTAGATCTTTAATCCGTTTCAATTTTAGTTTAGTGCATGGTGAGAGATTCAGGTCTAGTTTTAATCTTTGGCATGTTGAAACCCAATTTTTCCAGCACCATTTATTAAAGAGGCTATCTTTCTTCCAGTGAGGGTGTTTGGCCCCTTTTTCAAAGATGAGATGGCTGAGTGTGTCTGGCATTGTTTCTGCATCTTCTAATCTGTTCCACTGGTTCTCAGGTCTGTTTCTTTGCCAGTACCATGCTATTTTTATCACAGTAGCTTTGTAGTATAGTTTCAAGTTGGGGGTTGTCATATCCCTTGCCATGTCTCTGTTACCTAGAATTGCTTTTGCTGTTCTTGGTCTCTTCTTGTTCCAAATGAATTTTTGGATTCTTTGCTCAAGGTCTGTGAAGTATGCTGCTGGGATTTCAATTGGGATTACATTGAATCTATGTAGCAGTTTTGGAAGTATGGCCATTTTCACTATGTTGATTCTTCCTACCCAGGAGCAAGGGATATCTTTCTGTTTTTGTGGGGTGGAACACTCTGTAAACATCTGGTAAGTTCATTTGTTCAAGAGTTTGATTGAGTTCTAGTATTTCATTACTTATTTTTTGTCTAGTTGATCTATCTATTTGTGACAGTGGGATATTGAGGTCCCCCACTACTATTGTATTAGTGCTTATTTGATTTTTCATGTGTTAGTGTTTGTTTTATATAGTTGGATACACTAGTGTTTGGTGCATATATATTTATGATTGTCATCTCTTTCTGTTGGATTGTTCCCTTTACAAGGGTGTGGTATCCTTCTTTGTCTCTCTTAATCAGTGTTGGTTTGAAATCCACTTGATCTGCAAGGAGGATAGCTACTCCTGCTTTTTTCGGGTTCCTTTGTCATGGAGTATTGTTTTCCACCCTTTAACTTTCAGTCTATGAGTTTCTTTTTGACTTGTGTTTCTTGTATGCAGCATATTGTTGGATCTTGCTTCTTGACCCATTCTGCCAATCTATTTGATTGGTGAATTGAGACCATTAACATTGATGGTTATAACTGATACGTATTGACTTATCATTGCCATGACCTTTTCTTTTTGTTGGATTCTCCCCTTTTGCATTTAATTTCTTGTCATGCCCGATGGATTCATTCTGCTGGGCTCCTGGGATTGTGATCCTCATTGTCTGTTCCTAGGATATTGTCTAAAATGTTTTGGAGTGCTGGTTTGGTATTCATGAAGTTCCTAAGGTGCTCTTTGTCATAAAAGTATCTTATTTCTCCACCAATTTTGAAAGATAGTTTTGCAGGGTACATCAATCTGGGTTGGAGGCTGTTTTCCTTTAGGGCTTGAAATATGTCACTTGGTTTGTGTTGAGAAGTCTGCTGTGATTCTGATGGGCTTTCCTTTGTATGTGATTTGTTTCTTTTCTCTTAACTGGTTGTAGAATTTTGTTCTATTAGATTTCTGGAATCTTAACTATTATATGTCTATGTGTAGATTTTTTTTTTGATCAAGGCTAGTTGAAGTCCTATATGCCTCACTTATCTGTATGTCAAATTCTTTCCCCCTGCTTGTGACATTTTCTGGCATCAGTTCTATGCACAGTTTTTTATGTCCTGACTTACACTCTTGTTGAATGGGTGGTGGTGGTAATGAAAATCATTTGGTGGAGATTCCCTGATAGAGCTGAACAACAAAAATCAGAAAGATTGATCTCATAGCTATTTCAAAATTCATTTACTTCTTTCAACAACTCTAGGGAACAGAACTTCTGCTCTGTATTTTACAGATGAGGAAGCTGATGCTCTCTGAGGTTCACTGCTGTGCCCACTGTGACCTAGCGAGAAATCCCAAGAGCAGAGAGAAGAGTGTGGCCAGGTGACTACAGAGCCAGAGCCTGTTCCTCCCTACCCTATGGAGAACACAGTTCTGAGATATTTAGGGAATTGAAAAAAAGTCTTTAGCTACTGAGAAGACCTCGGTTACCCTTCAAAGTAGAAATGGTAAAGGCCACATTCTCTCACCACATGGCAATTAAAATAGAAATGAACACAAAATTTAAAACAGCAAGAACTAAATCCAAGTTCTTGGCTTGGAAAGATAAGACATTCTTAGCCAACTCTTGGGTAAAAACTGTTGTGAACTACTTAGAAAGTAAAGGTGATGGAAATATACATACCACAATTTATGGCATGAGGCCAAAACTGAATGTATTGCTGTAAACATGCTGTGTATTACACAGGGAAAACAACAAACCAAGCTCTCAATTCAAGAAGTTAGAACACGAAGAAAGCAATTTGGAAAAACAAAGGAGAGAAATTATGAAATAAAGGGAGAGGCTAATTAGAAAATAACAGCAACAAACTCTACCAAGGAAACTCCAAGTTTGATAAATTGAAGCAATGAAAATTAAAAATAAATAAGATACCCCACAAAACCTCTACAGCCAAGAAAAAAAGGGAACTATGAATACAGCATTCAGCATTATAAAGGCAGGGGCTATAGAACCACTAAAAGAAAGCATATTAAGTATCATCATAGTATATTACATAAATTATGTTTCTAAATTTATAAGAAATCACGGAATAAATGCTTTACTAAAAGGTAAATTATCAACACTGAAATTAAAGTAATATGCATGAATAGACCAGTAACCATGGAAGAAAACAAAAGTGAAACCACCCAAAAGGAGGCAGTAAAATAAGCAGGCAAATTTATTTGCAAATGACACTGCTTCTTACCTAGAAGCCAAGAATTAGTTGGCAACGTTAGCACTATTATGGAGGGTTCAATGACTTTATAAAACCAATACACCAAAAATGCCAGTCTTGGAATCTATTAGTAAAGACCAGTTAAAAAATACAATTCGGGGAGAGGAAAACCTATTTACAGTGGCAACAAAACCTATAACAAAAATATAGATGAAATATCTAGGAATAAAGTTAACAAAAAACAACTGCTTAAATAAAAATTATAGCATCTTCTCAGAGGTTACAAAAGATAAATAAATGCAGACACACATCACATTCCTGGAAAGAAGTGTTAATATAAGTATGTGAGTTTCCCCAGTGTGATCCATAAATTTTATGAAATTCCAGTCAAAAATTTGATGCAATTTTTTTAACTTGAGAAAATATTTCTAAATTTTATTTGGAGACAAAAGTAAGCAAGAATAGCTACTAAAAATTTCAAGAATAAAATCACCATGGGGATTGATAAGGCCATGTGTGTATTTAAAATTATTATAATATTAAACACTACTGTATTGTTACAATACCTAAATCTGATACAAGCATAAACAGACACTTGGAGGAGTTAGATAAAAAGTCTAGAAGAGACCTTTCATAAAAATTTAGTATATGTAAATATGGCATTTTGGGAAGTCTTCTAGGACAACTAATTAACTATAATTGGTTAGATTATCTGTATCAAATAATGAATCAAAAGAAATTTCAAAGGTGCTAAGGCAAAAAGAGCCAAAAAGAAAACACATTAAAAGGCAGTAAAAGTACACACAGAGGAATATGTATTTGATCAGCATAAAAGCAAAGGAGAAAATTATAAAAGAAAACATTGATAGATTTGGTACCATGGGAAATTTAAATTTCCTGACATTAAAACATATCCTGAAGTAAATTAAATGGCACACAATAAAGTGGAAGGGATTTTTATAGTGTATAATCTAGAAAAAAGTTGTTTACATATATATAAAATATATATTTTTATATAAGTATGGAGTTCCACTGAAGAAATACAAAAACAAATGTTAATAGAAAAACTGACACAAATTAACAAACAAAAGATGCACGGGCCAATAAGCACATTATAAAACGGTTAACACCTACCTAGTGATAAAAAAGGCAAATTAGAAAATGAGATCCCATTTTCACTTTTCAAACTGATGAAGCTTTTGGTTTTTTAATTACCTACTTTTGTGAGAATAAAGCATGCCCTCTTACTCACTGGTTGTGAACAAAGTAGCAAGATCTTTCTAGAGGCATTTGATAATCTCTATCAAAAGCCTTAATGACCCCTGCTGCCCAAGTGCAAATGCAAGGACCGGAGTTCGAATGCAAGGACCGGAGTTCGATCCCCGGTACCAAAACAAAGAACAAACAAAAAACAAAAGCCTTAATGATCTCCCATATCCTTTAACATAGCCATTCAGCTTCTAGATATTCTAAGGTAGTAGGGAGAGATGTGTATAATGATATCTGTATATTCATTGAATTACTATTCAGAAGAGTAACAAAGCAGAAACAATCCAAAGAGAGTCGAAAGAGAATTCATTACATAAATCTTAACTGTATGAGAGACTACTAAGCAGCATTTTAAAATGCTATTGTAAAGAAAAAATAATGGCAGAGAAAAGTTCACAGTGAATATTTCAATAAAATATGTATAGGTTTTTTTCAATAAAAATACATGAAAGATTAAGTCTAAATAGATACAGAGACTGGAAGAAAAAATACTACATCTCATCAGTGGTTCTTTCTGAGTGGTTTTTATTTAAGTTCTCTATAACAATTATTTTGTTTTGCCCTCAAATTTTCTACAATGAAAATGTAGCATACTTATAATTGGAAAATAAAGGTTGGATCTGAACATAAAACGCAGGAGCAGGCAACATGGTGTGTGGGGGGGTCCCCTGCTATGCATGAGTGCTCAGGAGCTGGCTGTTGTGATGTGGGGGCATCCCAAAGCATGACAACACAATGCTGTGAGGGCCAGGGTGCTCACAGGGCCTCACTCCTCAAAGGGGACCCGTGATGCTCCCAGACCAGCCCTCTCCCCACACCAGCCCGGCCCCAGGTACCTGTGTGGGAGCCGGAGAGGGAGCTGAGGAGCCGAGCGTGCTGGCTGTGACCGTCATGTACCTCCACCACATCATTGAGGGCTGTGTGGAAGAAGGCGAACTGGCCAAACACCACTGTGGAAGAGAAAGGGAAGGGAGACCTCAGTGTGAAAGATGTGTCAGGCCTGCTGAGGCGCTGAGGGACCAGGGGGCTATGGGACTATGGGCCTCGGGCCAGGAGGGCAGCCCAGGGGGAGCTGTTGGTCCACAGGCTAACTGCTTGCTGGCCTTCTCACTGGCAGATTAACACATTAGCTGGACTCCTGGGCACAGCGATGTGGGGATCTGGGAAGGTTGAGGGTCACCATCTCCACAGGGTTCAGACAGCATTGAGACCACACACAAGGACAGGTTGGTGGTGGTGCCACTAAATTAACCTTGTTCCTTTCCAGATTGCAGCTGCAGCAGCTACATGAGGCCATGAAAGGGCTTTGGTAACACCCCTCATTTTCCACATGACCTCAGGACCCCACATTCTCCCTTCCTTTTCCTTCAAAGACCCAGCTGATGAGGGCAGTCCCTGGATACAGGATCTTCCTCTGTAGTTAACAGGGATGAAGGTGAGGAGCAGCAGCCTGCCCCAATGAGCAACTGTCTACAGAGCAGGCAATATTGGCACTTCATTTCACCCAGGGGGAACATAACATGTACTAGGCACCTACTGGATGCCAGGTACCACACTTAGATGCACCATCTTCTTTTGACTTCTTTGACTTTTCCAGAGAGCATTCATACTTTGTAGTCCTGGAAACTAAGGCTCAGAAGTTGAGTTCCCCAGGGGTACTCAGCTAATTAGGGGAAGGGTCTAAAAGCGGGTTCCCAGTCAGATAAGGCCTAAGGGCTCTGCCATTTGATGGGTATTCAGATCACCAGCCCTGAATAGCAGGGCTTTCCTCAGCCCTCTTCTCTCTGCCAGTCACTGTGGAGGGGAGAGGGCCCTTCTGGGTCAGGGTGGGCACAGATTTCATTCATCTGGGTACCAGTCCCAGTTCATTCTGCCTACACCTGTCTCTCAGGTGGCTTGGCATACTGAGAGCAGGAGCCAGGGAAGACCCTGCTCTACAGCCTGACCCCTTTATTCAATCTAGGCTGTGCTGGGGATCCCATGGAGTTCTCGGTCTCCCTCTGGCCTGGCCATTTCTTTACCAACTCTGTATCCTGGCTTCTTGCCAGCCTCGCTGTGCCCTCCTCCTTCCCTCTCATCAGGAATGCTTTCTGCAGCCTGTTTCTGAGCATCAGATGCAGCTGTCCTTCCTGGGAGGCTGCTCTGCCCCATGCCACAATGGGAGTGGATAACTAGGAGGACCCTGAGAAGGAATCGCCTATTTGAAACGAGGGGGAAGAATCAGAAAACAAAACAAAACAAAAAAAACCCCATACCATAGTCCTTGGGCACAGTGACAAAATACAAGCAGGTCTGTCCGCTGGTGTAGTTCTGGGGGTAGCTGGGGGACAGGACCACTCCATCTGAACCGACATACTGTCCGCCACAGAGGGCTGAAAGAGAAGCCGCAGAGAGAGCCAGGTGATCTCATGGGGCTCTTGTCAACTGCCCATTCTCCCTTCTGCTCCCAGATGGAGCCTCTGGCCCTGGGGAGACTGCCCTGAGGCGGACATCCATGAGCAAGGAGAAGGGAAGTTGAGGACACTGTCCCTGCCCTGCATAAGGACATTCATCCCTGGCTTGGCCTGAAACCCACCTTGAGGTTATCAAGGGCCCACTTGGACACATGTCAGCCTTTGCTCCCTGTTAACGCTGGGCTCATTCCCTGAACGTACAGCCTTGGGACATACATCAAGAGGTCTTCTGGCCTACATGTGGGCCCAGAAATGGCCAGCTGCTTCATGGCTGGTGGTTTTATCTGAGTGGCTGGGGTCTCATGAACAGGAGGCCTAGGTTTCCTCTCTCAGACTAAATCACTGGGAGCCATGCAGCCCAGCCACCTCTTACTTCTATCTTTGGTGCCAATTTCCACAAGGAGTGGGCCTCTACACCTGCCTCTCTTGCTCACCTAGGGAAAGGAGCTACTGGACTTTTCCACATGGTGGTGGTGGTGGGGTGTTCCTGAACTCTGGGTGTTCCTGAACTCTGGCGGTTCCGAAGCGCTTTCCCACTCTTCTTGCTAGGACCCTATGGCTAACTCAAGCCCACACAGAGACATGGTCTGACTTTATCCAGCTGACCCTCAGTGACATCCCCAGGCCCAGATGCAAGCCCAGGCCCTCCTTCAACTCCCTTCTCCAGAGGTGTGCTCCCAGGGGTGGCACATCTGTGGCTTCTGTTGAAGACATGAGGAGTGATCTTAATAGGGACACTACATGATTGGAAGAGATGATATAGACAGGGACTGGCACACCTGATGAATTAGGAGCTGTTTCCATTCACAGCAAACCCAAGTTCACCTGGCCCTGCTTCCAGGAGTCATCTTTGAGGACCATATTCCATATTCCATTCCCTTTCCCCTTTGGCTCTGTATCCCTTGATCCTCAGCCCCCTGCCCCTTGCCAACCTGTGCAGACTGGTCGTGGGTTGTTCCATGCTGGCTTCCCATCGGGCCCCAGGATGCAGCTGAGGGTGGAGGAGCCCTCGACCTCATAGCCCCCGTGGCAGTAGTAGGTGACAGATGAGCCCAGCTTCAGGTCAGACCCCACACGTGTGCCGTTCTTGATGGAGCCAGGGTCAAAGCATGACTCCCGTGGGTTTTCTGGAAAAAGACACACACACACACACACACACACACACACACACACACACACAGAGCTCATTAGTGGCCTATTTCCATGAGAAGTCCACGGGGACTTCGGATTGCTGGTCCTATTCCCTTCAGATCTAGAAACTTTTCTAACCTTAGTTAGACATTCATGGCTGGATATCATATTGAAGCTTCTTCTCTTTTCCCCCACATTCTTGTTGTGACCTACAGAGGAAGGAATGAGAGCTAAATCCCCAGACCCTCCCTCATCTCCCTATTCTTGCCTCTAAGGGGAATAAATGTTGCTCTAATTGCCGGAAGCTGATGTCCCCAGTCCACATTATGGTGGTGGGCAGGGTCACTGACAAAAAGTCAGTGCTTGGGCAGAGCCCACTCCTTGGCTCATCTCTGACCCCATCCTCAGCTGGGAAGCAGGGTGACTGCTTTTGGAGACAGCTCTTTCTCTTCCTCTCCATCTTTGGCCTCCACATGCTGTTGGCCTCCATCTGTTCCACAGACCCAGTCACACCTACCCACTGTAGGCACCTTTGAGTACTGAGCACCAGTACCTAGTACTGGATTTCCCCTACCTCTTGCATAAATTGAAGTCTCCACTACACTTTCCAGGGCTTTGCATTAGGTATTGAGTGTTTGCCAGTTTATCAGAGCAGCAGTGCTTTTCTATTTGGGTACTGATCCTTACGTGTATTCCCAACTAGGCATAATGTGGATGTATCTAACAGTAATTTACTCTTACCGAAGTCTCTCTGCACAGGACAAGACAGTAGTTGATGCTGCCTGAGGACTGGGAGTGCTAGCCAGGTCCTTAATCTCTGAAGGATGCTACACCTTCCTTCACCAACAGCAGGAAATTTGGAGCAATTCCTGGTTTCTATCCATCACTACCCTTCCCCAGTCCTCCTATGTCCAAGATCACTGATGGTCAAGCTGACAAGCCCAGCTGGGCAGTGGCTGGACACAGCTGAGACCAGACGGTATCAGGGGTATGCTGCAGAATATCAGCCTCCCCTCCCTGTACTGTATGATGACTCCTATATGCTTCAAGGATACCATCTCTGAGCAAGGTTCTTCAACTTTGCCTTCTCTCAGGCAGAATCTGTTTTTCTTTCCCTTATTATAGCAAGTCTCACATTATCTTGGTAGTTAGGTAAGTGTATTTCTCTTCAGTGGGTTCTAAACTTCTGGAGGGCAGGGTCAATCACCTAGTCCTCTCGTAACCCCAGCAACTCGCACAGAACTTGGCACCAGTGCTGGCTGTATTTGGTACAAAACATAGGCTTAATAAATGGCTGTTGAATAGTTTGGCTGAACACTCCAGGGCTTGGAGAATGAACAATCACATCAATGTTTCCAACTACAGACTCTACTGTGTATTTACTCACATTTCAGAGGAAGACAAGTTTATTATATCAAGCATTATCACATTAATAATAATGATGAGGACAATGACAGTGATGATAGTCTCTTACGCAGGAATATCACCTTATAATTTCCAAGCACTTTTCAATTTGTTATCTCATTTGTGTCTCACAATACCCTCTGCAGCAGGCAGGGCCAGGTATCCTCATGTGCAGGACACAGATGAGGAATGTGGTAATCAGAGAAGGTAAATGCATTTTCCAAGCCATTCAGCTACTGAGAGATAGAATTAAGACCAAAATCAGGTCTTCAGTCTGCCAAACCAGAGCTCCGCTGTGAATGATAAAACTAAATGACTAAAACACCATAACAATGATAATAAATAAAACCCAAGTCCTCCAAGATGGAAAATTAAAAGAACCAGCTTTTCCTTGATTCTAATACATGAGGTCTATTTTCAAATTTTGTAATAGTAAATGTTGGAAACAACAACCCAGACATTGAGCCAGTAAGGAGTGGGTTAAAAGGTGTGGATGAGAGCCATCCACTGGAATACAAGTAGCCTGTAAAAAGGATAGCAATAAGTTTGAATACTGATGTGGAAAGATGCCCAAGATCTATTGGTGAGCACACACACACGCACACACACACACAATCAGACTACAGATCAGTACATATGATATGATCTTATTCACATGGAACAGCTACTAGCCATAGTCACTGGCTGCCTGTTTTTGTAAATAAAGTTTTATTTAAACACAGTTATGCTTATTTACATCTGGTCTCTGGCTTTTTAAGCATTGTGCCAGCAGAGATAAGCAGTGGCAACAGAGACCATCTTGAGCCAGATATTTACTGCCTGGCCATTTACAGAAAGAGTTTGCCAATCCCTGGCATAGAACTGACATTACTTTACATTTATACAAAATATCTGTAATGAGATAACAAACCATTCATAATGGAACCTTAGGAGATGGCAGTGTTACTAGGGGAATGTTATGTTTTATAGTGCATATTATATGCTTCTATATTATTTGGTTTTCCAACAAACACACATTACTTTTAAAATAGGCAAAATGAAGATAATTCCATTTTGAATTTATAGAAGAAGGCCTATGACAGTGATGGGGATGAGGAATCTTCATCACAGCTCCCAGGCCCAAAATGTTCTTCCAAGAGTTTCAAAGAGAACACAGATACTTTTCAGTATCCCTCTGATCAAAGTTTATTCACTGTGACCTTCCCTGAGCTATTTCAGATTTTCTTCATCCTTGCTTCAGGCTCTTCCCTCTGAAGCAACCATTTACTCCTACTCCTCTCCTGTACCTAGGGCTCCTACTCAACTTCAAGACCCTGTTTACACAGTCTCTGCTCAGCAAGTCCTTCACAAACTACCATTCTGAATGGGTGCTCTGGTTTTCTTTCTCATGGTAGCCTGTTTTTTCTCCTCTAACTTCTTATACTTCTCATGTCCGGTTGGTTGGCTTACTTTACTGTCTGCTTCTCTCACTCTCCTTTGAGTTATACTCAGGTAGAGACCTTGACCATTTAGCTCACCACTGCAAACCCAGTCTGTAGCACAGGGTATGCATAAAGTGGGAGCCCAGTAAGCATCACTGGGGGAGCTGATGGTCTTGCACACCTGCATGGACGTCCTAGCCTACCCTTGCATCGAAGGAGGCCACCACACATGCTGCAGGAAGAGAATAAAGGTTCTTCCGCCCACCCTTTCTACCAACATCACTGGCCAGGAGAAAGAAGCCTCTCTGGGATTCACCTTAGTGACTGGATCTGAAAGAGAGGATTCTCTCCTTTGCTCTTTGTTTCTTCCATTAAAGGGCAAAGCTCCCCAGGAGGATAGGTTCAGTAAGTTCCTCAGAGCAGTGGTCTAACAGAGACATACCTCTGGCATGACTGTATTCAAGACCATCTCCTAGGAGGTCAGCCCAGCCAGCTTCAGGGGGTGCCTGAACAGTCATCAAAACCCACCCTCTTTGCCTTAGAATTAGGTGGGCCTTCAGTGCCACATCTGCAGGAGAAAGATCTGCCAGACTGGTTGTTGCTAGGATGTGAACTCCATGGAGGGAGGAGGTTTGGTTCCCCACTCTGTTCTTAGCATTTGATTCAGTGTGGAGCACATGGCAAGCGCTCTGTTAATATCTACTGAATGAGCAAACAAATACAAATGCCTGATCTGCCTTTGCCCCCAGTGCCAAAGCCAAATCCTATGATGCTGCTCAGTGGACACTCGGATTAGGTCTCATCCTGCTGAGGACCTCTAGAGGACTTGGAACTGGGATAGAAACTGGAAAGTGATTCTGTGCTGAGAGTGTTGAAGCTGTACTTGTCTTAGAAGAATGAAGAAGCCAGGAAAATTTATTCTCAGAGAGGATAGTGCAGTAAATATCCAGGAGGCATTGGGGCAGAGACAAGTGCTGAATGGGAGATGACCTTATCTATTTCTGACTCTCTATCCTGACTCTGCCCCTTGGGAGTTTACACCTCCTGCCTGTGGGCTCCTGTTTCTAAAAATATTTTGCCTTTTCGTGTTACATTTGAGTGAGTTTTTGTTATATGCACTGTTAAAATATAGAACCCTTTTTAGTTTAAATTGGGCTGGTTGTTAGTCATTTTCTAAGCCTCCTTTCTGGCTCAGGTTGTTTTGAGTGGGCTTTTGTTTCTTACATTCTTATAATTACTCCCCCCTTGCTTTAGTTGATCTGAGTGGGTATTTTAAAACTAAAATATTATCTTAGATTAGAGCAAAGTGCTGCTGCCTCTCACTAGGGAAGTTGGAAGGATGCAGGAAGGGATCCTGGGCTTTCTGCCCCAGGCCAGACTGGTTTCCATGGTGCTCAGCCAGCTGACTCCAGCAACATCTTTCTACATGGGGTTTTTGTGAACTCTTCTCACCCCTCAAAGCAGAACTCCCGAAGCTATAGCTCCCAGGAGACCCATCTCAGTATTAGCAGAACCTTGCATTTCTCTAAAAGTCAGGGAGACAAAGATGGCTCCTGGATGGAGGAGGTCGGCTCTTCTCCTCTTGAGGATGTCAACCTGCCTAGTATGCAAGTCGCGTTGGGCCATGCCTTCATCTGCAGTGCTCAGTGGACCTGCAGGGGCAGTGTCTGAATTCTTAGCCAGGGACCGGCAAAGTATACAAGACATACACATACACACCACAAATACTGTCTGCTCTAATACCCCACACTCATATGTATACATGTACAAAACATTATGCTTACACTTCATGTCATCAGTAAGCAGAAAGGAGAATGTACTGTTTCACTGGGCTAGCTCCAGGAGGAGGTATCCATATCCTTCTCCCTTCCAAATAAGGGCACAGAAAAATGTCTTTGGGATGGAACAGAGTAGATCAGAGTATGTGCCCAGGACCAAGGCTGGGTCTATATACTGTTCCTCTATATGGATAAAGAAGTTGATGCTCAAGGAAGTTAGGCAAGTTTAGGCAGCAGTGTAACAAGTGATAGAGACCATTCCTGTGAGATACTGAGCTCGAGAGAATATCATCAAGGCTGTGGAGTCTGACAGCAAAGTAACCCATTTCAGGAATCCAGAGATCCTGGTTAGAGAGAAAGAAAGCATAGAGAATGCAGAGGTCCTTGGGTTCCATCAAATGGGCTATCAGACCAGAGGCCCAGGGAGACAGCAGAAGGTGGTTAACATTGGGGTGTGCAGCCTGGGAAAGCAGGCAGGTATCTCAAAGTTCTCACCAGGCTCCACCTGATAGCACACACACATCTCTCCTGGTACTTGCGCTACAGATCTTAATTAAGTGGTGGAGGTTGCACTTCTCTCCCTATCCTGTCTCCTCAGTCATCAGCTGTCCTTCTACTATGTGGCTGGCTCAGATGCCAGCTGGGTTGTATTTTGGACTTGTGGGATCCCTCCAGGTATCATTTCGGACTCACCACTGAAGGTGGAAGGCGCTTCATGGGGGAGACAACTTGGAGGTATGGTTCTCAGTCCTTGAATTTCTGCAGAGATCTGGAGAAGAGGAGGCCACAGCCAGGTGACCACAAACAAGGTGACTGAGGAGGAAGCTGAAGGGCTTTCTTCTGAGCAGCTAATTATCCCCAAGGAATGTGAGATAAAGTCAGTTTATAAGGATAAGACTAACAATGATGACATTTTGGTGAAATTTTGGGATCTCCACCAAGAAGAACCCAGGTGGGACAAGTTAGAAGCAGCTCTAGCTGTTACTAATGCTTGGCTTGGGTTCAAGGATAGCACTTGTCATGGCTCCAAGAATCATGTTTCTGCAAATTTTTCTGGCTGCCCTCAGCCATTTGGGTGTGGGATTTATCAAGGGAAGAGTTTGGCAAGGATTATACCATGGAAGGATCAGAGAGGCAGGGAAATTGAGGGTACTTAAGAGAATATGAATAAAAAAGAATAATAAAAAATGGTCAGGATACCTAAGCAGGGAGTTGGTGGTGGGTGGAGCAATGGAGCTCCCACACTGGGACTAAGCTGTGTCTTTGGTTAGAATTCTGCAGTGTCTATGTCTTGATATCTGCATGTGGAGAAGGGTTGGGGACAGGAAGTTGACTGCAGGACTGAACGGAAGAAAGGACGGCGAAGTATTCATTCTCCAGGTCAGCCCCTTGAGGCAAGAAGATAACAAGAAAAACAGTTTCTACTTTGTGTACCTTATATCTTCTAGAACTGTACTTGACAAATAGCAGACCACTAATGACTACGAAGAGTTCAATGAGTTCATGGATATAAAATACCCAGGATGGTGGCAGTTGATACACACAGAGTTAGCTATTATCATAATTAGGGTTATTTGCGCAATTGTGTGAGATAGTCTCAAGCGTTGCCAGGAATATTTAATTAGGTAACATTTTAAAAAGTGGCCAAGGCCCTACATTAGGCAAGTGGGAAACATGAGCCAGAAAATTTTTAATTTTAACTGGGAGTGTGACCCCATTTGTATACACAGGCTGATGAGAAGTGAGTGAACTTTTGCAGTAATAATAACAAAATCCATCATCTCTAGAGTATCTGTAGAGTGTTTAAGTATATTTTGAGCATTACACTAATACATATATCGCTATATCTCTACATCATATATAGGTACAAAGTATCTTTTGTTCTTAACCTTCTGCAACATAATTTTTATTACCCCCATTTTTATAGATGATGTTTCAGGAGATAATAACTTGCCAAGCTCACAAATCAAGCAAGAAATGGAGCTAGGATTTGGATAATGGGGTCTGGGATAATTAAGGAAGAAGAAAAGGTCAAAAAGAGAATAATGGAGTAGAATAAAGTGGAGTGCCCAAGAGCCTGGAACTCTCTCACTGCTATTAATAACATTTGAAGATTACAGAATGTTTGACATGTGCCACGCACCATACCAAGGACTTCAGTGCATGGACTCATTGATCTTTACAGCGTTTTAGGAGGCAGGAATTTTCCTACTATTGCTTCACAAATGAAGACATGGAATTTTTGAGAGGTTAAAGAATTTGTACATGGTCACACAATTGTTAAGTAGTACACATGAGCTTTCAATTCAGTTAATCTAACAGTCTTTGATCTTGGCCAGGCAAGGACCATAGCCTGTTTTTGTAAGCAAATTTTGTCACATGACCACATCTATGCCTTTACATTTTGTTTAGGGCTGCTTGAGCTCTACGATGGCAGAGCTGAATAGTTGTGATATGTAAACCTAAAATGTTTACTATTTTTAAGAAAAAATTGTTGGCTCCTGCTTTTGATCCCTCCATGACAGTATTCTGCCTGCCTGAATTTATTCAGAGGTGCAACAGGAGAAAGTGAATGGGATGGCTGGAAGGATAAAGAAATATGATTGGGGGTGGGCATGTAGCTCAATGGTAGATTACCTGCTTAGTATGTGCAAGGCCCTGGGTTTGATCTCCAACACTGCAAAATAAATAAATAGGAAAAAAAAAAAAGAAAAAATGTGATGAGGAAGTATCAGAAAATGATCAGCCTATGACAAAAAGGAGGAGTATATGGTCTGAGTGTTCTTGGGACAGGGGTCCAAGCACTGTGATCCTAGGATTGGACAGGCTGTCCATATGGGTGGATGTGGTTTGGAGATGGCTTAAATGTGTCTTTCAAACATTGATGAGATAGAAACTTGGTCTTGTGTGGTGATGTTGAGGTTGAGGAACCTTTAAGAGGAGGGGTCTAGTGGAAGATGGTTAGGTCATGAGAGCCCCGCCCTCAGAAGGGATTAACATAGTTCTGGTGTGACCCTAGTTATAGTAGGTTGTCATAAAAAGGGTGAACCTGCCTTCCAAATCTTTCTGGGCTCCTGTCTTGCTGTGTGATCTCTTCTACATGGGGCCCTGACACTGTGATGCCATTCACTGTGAGACCCTCACCAGAAGCCACACAGATGGGGTGACATGATCTTGGAACTTCAGGCCCCTAAATTGTGAGCTAAACAAACCTTTTTAATTTATAATGTACCCAGCCTTGGGTATTTGTTACAGTAACAGAAAGTGGACTAAGACAGGATCATTGAAGTTACCCAGGATGGTGAGAGGATTTGGGGTAGAGAAGATTGAGACTCATTCCAGAGTCCTCACTAAGGCAAGGGAGTGACCAGGAAGATATTAGCTGACAGCAACAGAATGAGGTTATGAGACTGAGGTAGAGCTAGGAATGACCTTCACAGAAAAAGGGGAGAAGAGGAGCACAATTTGGAAATAGAAGTGAAGTACAGAGAGAATGCTGTCCCCCTTCTCTCCAAACCCTGGGACATTTGAGTGCAGAAGACTAAGCCACCTGCATGCCTGCAGGGGAAGCAGGTACTCTGAAGGTGCAGCTGTGCCAGGGTTGGCACAGACTCCCTCTGGGCCAGTCCCAGGCACTCCTCTCTGCCCTACACTGTGCCTTTTCTGCCAGCCTGGCTGGCCCTGACCTTGGAAACTTGTGGCACTAGTCCCTTACCTGTGTAGTCAATCATGAAGCCAGCATTGCTCACAGATGCATCACTTCGGAAGGCAAGGAAGAGGCTGTTGCTGCTGCTTTCGATGCGTCCTGGGAGCTGGGAGCCATAGAAGCTTCCTATGAGGGGGCTGAGAGAGTCCCGTCCATCGTAGATATGGAGAAAGTCATAGCCAGGCTCCAAGTTAAAGCTAGAGAACAAAAACATCCCACCCCACCCCACTAAGGTCAAACAAAGGCTCATGCTGGAGCCTTAGGTTTAACCCAAGGATGGGGCCTCCCAGAGAGCAAGCCCGCCTATCAACCCCTGAAGGCTGGATGGGGGGTGGAGTGGGGAGGTGGATAAAGCTCTTCTTGTAGGATGAGGAGGTGGAGAAATCAGGCTCAGGGGAGGCAGATTCCAGAGTCAATGTCCAAAAACTGGCAGCTGAGAACCTAATTTTCTCCTTCCACAGCAGGGAAAATGAGTTGTCAACTCTAGGGACTGAAGGGCCGGCTGAGGCAGGTCCAGAACTAAAGTTTCTTACCTGATGTCAGTGCTCTTGATGTCATGCTATTCTTCACCTCCTATCTAAGAGGAAGGAGCTGCTGAGGGGGCCATTCCCAGGCAGGAAGAGGCCGGTTACTATTAAGGCCCTTAACTTCACTCCTCATCCCAAGCCAGCTCCCCAGTTCTTCTCAGGATTTGCTGCCACCCTACTCCCAGCACCCAAACAAGAGGTAGCTCTCTCTTAGCTGCCCTGACTCTGATAAGGGGAAACTTCATTTAAAAAAACTCTCTTAGTTTAGCAAATTGAGTATTAGAGTTCACGAATGTGACTTATCCCACACTGGAATGGCTATAGTGAAAATGATCGAAAAAGGCCATGTATTGACAAGAAATGGAGCCCCAGGGCCCTCATGTCCTGCTGGTGGGCTTGTGGCCTGGTTTTCCCACTTGGGCTATGGTTTCCACTAACTCTGAACATAGGTCTGCTCTCTGAGGCAGTGATTTCACTTTTAAGCCTAGATCTGACAACATCAATTAATAGCAATCAAGTGTGAAAAAATGAAAAGAACAGAAAAGTAAATGAATTTTCAGGAAACAGATTTTGATGCAAATTCATCCATTCCCAGCCATGAGCTGGATATTCAGATATTCTATTGGCTGGATTGAGAATGAAATAGCCCTTCTACCCTTTAGCTAAGATATATGCTAGAGACAGAGGGCCACACATCTTTAGCACAAAGGGCATAAGGCCAGTAAGGAGACAGGGTGAGGGGCTGGGAGGCAGCTGTGCCACCCCCTCCCCTGGCACCCTGTCACACTTGTGTCAGCTGCAGGGTCACCCTGCCACTGCTGGGAGATGTGATCTTCTTGTCCTGCAATTCAGTTTGTACCTACCTCTGGGGAAGGGTAGCACAGTGAGTCTGTCTTGGTTGCAAATTATAGCACAGTTCACTTCTTAACTAACTGGTGTCTTTCTGTCCTTACTTTTCTTTCAATCATTAAAATTTATCTGAACACTCTCAATTGCCAAACACTGTCCCAGGTGCCTGGTGGGAGGGACATATCAGACATGACTCCTCCCTTCCAGAAGCTGGTGGTGCTGTAGGAAAAGATGGACATATAGACAACAGAGTGGATAATAAAATCCACAAAAGGCAGAGTGGGAGCACGCACATCTTTGGGGAGGGCAATAATCCTGACCTCCTTTCATGGAGGTCAACCCCAAGCTGGTCTCAGGAGATGACAAGACTCTCAATGGTTGGATAAGGAGAGAAAGTTACTGCGAAGACAGAAGTACAGGCAAGGTCACTAGGGCATGAAAGAGTCTATGAGACCCTGGAAGGTGCCAGGATTCAATTTGACTGGATCTCAGGGCACAAGTCCGGGTAGGAGCCTGCCCGGGAGGTGGGCAAGGGCTGGGTCCTTTAAAGTGAAACTCAAAAGTTCAGAGTTATATATAGGCAAGAGAGTCATTAAAGGATTTTTAAAAAGGGAACTATTTGTTTGTTTTTTGTTTTTGTTTTTGTTTTAGTACCGGGGATGGACTTCGGACCTTGCTCTTACAAGGCAGGCACCAGAACCAGTGAGCTAAATCCCCGGCTCTTATTTGTTTTTAAGTAGACATGTATATCAAGACCCAGAACATTCTCATCACCTCAGACAGTTCCCATCCATCTTCCCCTGCCTCAGAAGCCACTACTGATCAGCTCTCCTTCCCATAGATTAGCTTTGCTGATCCTAAAACTTCACACAAGTTGAACCACATATTATGTATTTCATGTGTCTGGCTTCTTTCACTCAGCAGTGTATTTTGGGGACTCATCCACGCTATTGCATGTATCAGTAGCTCATTCTTTCTAACTGCTGAGTACTGTCATTATAGGGTGTTAAAATGGAAAACGTGGTGGTTATTTCTGCACATTTGAGTGACAAGATCCTTCTGACAGTTGGATAAAGAAGAGACTGGCGTGGAAAGCAACAAGGGGCAGAGGAAGTAGTTAGAAGATGGCAGCAGTCACTTGAATGGGAAAGGATAAATGCTCAAACCAAGACAGGAGATGGGATGATGGAGAAGGGGGAAATATATGAAAAAGTTCAGGCAGTAGATGTGGGCACCTTGGGTGCTCCCGGAAGAAGTAGTGAAGGGCCAAGGAAACAGTGCCACTACTAGGTGTTCCAGACGGAGCTTGTCTCAGGGAGAAGTCACAGGCTTGGTTTCGTGCATGCTTCATTTGCAGTGCATGAGACACCAGATGGAGATGGCCAACACTGGGATATGGGGGCCAACACTGGGATATGGGAGCCTACAGCTCAGAAGGAAGTCAGGGCAGGTGGTGGAGGGGAGTCCTGCACCTTCCCCAGCAAGCTGCAGCCACTGTGGTGAGCTGGTTCTGGAAGGAGGCAGAGGTAAGGAAGAGGGAATTGTGGCAAAGTGTGGCAGAGAAATAGGGGCAAGAAAGGTAGTCAGGAAACCACAGAAGAGGCTAGAGAAGCAGTGGAGAGGAACTCACAAAGCCAAGGGGAAAGCAACATAGGGATGGTGGGAACAGTCAAGAGGTGGGACAGGATGAGACTTGGGAAATTCCATCTGGCTTGGCAAGCAGGAATTGATTGATGCCTTTTATCAGAGGAGTTTTTGGTGGAACCAGGGGAAGTGGCTCAGTGTCAGATAAGGAGGAGGGAGAGGGAAGCAGAGGCAGCCTTTTGAAGGCTTGCCTGGGAATGGGCTGCAAGAGAGAGGCAGGAGCTAGGAGGGGAGGACATGGGGGCCTGAGCCTGGGCACATGCCGGGGAGCAGGATGGATGGAGTCAGGGGGAACAGAGGGGAAAATACAGGAGGGAAGGACTAAGGGATCCTTCCAGGGCCTACTTTCTGAATCTCAGGCGCTTCAGAGGTAAAAAAGAAATAATGATGGCTACTGCATAAATTATCACAAGGATCCAGGGTGATGGTACTTGCTGTAATCTTAGTACTTGGGAGGCTGAAGCAAGGACATAGTGAGTTTGAGGCCAGCTAAGACTCTGTCTCAAAATAAAATAAAAAAGAGCTAGGGGTATAGCTCAGTGCTGAAGCACTTGCTGAGCATGTACAGGCCCTGAGTTTTGTCCCCTGCTCCAAAACACACACACACACACACACACACATACACACACACATAAATTATTATAAGGATTGCATAAGATAATGTGTTTGTGAAACCAGTCAGCATAGAGCTTGACACAGAGGGGGTGTTAATAAATGCTAGTCTCTCCCTCTCTGTCTCCCTGTCTCTGTCTCTCTCTCTCTAATTTGCCTCTCTTGGAACTGAGAGCTCTCCCTATGGGCCATGCATACTCACCTGGGGACCCAGGTCCTCAAGCCCCTAGCTGCTCTGAACCCTTGTGTCCCACCCCTGGGGAAAGGTACATACATGTTAAATACCAACGCGATGACGTAGTCTGGTGAGACGGTCACTTTCCAGTCGCACTCCTTGCCTGGTGGATAGGGCTCTGGGTAATTCGGTGACAGGATGACTCCTGATGGTCCAGTCAGGTCTCCTCCGCAGGGAGCTGAGGAGAAAGGAGCTGAGGGCAAGTCTGTCTCCTTCACCCTGGCCAGGGAGGCAGGGTAGGAGAGGGTTGAGGCGCATGGGCCCAAGTTAAAACCTGGCTCTAGGACTCAGCGTGGGATGATGGAATTTGACTTGGGAGTGATGGGAAAGTAGATCGTGGTAGCATAACATGAATGTTCCAGATACCACTGAATTGTTCACTTTAAAATGGGTGATTTTTAGGCTGTGTGCATTTCAACTCAATAAATTATTATTATTTTTTTTTATAATGTCTGGCTCTGCCACTACCTGGTATCTTCTTTGTGGGGTGGCTGGCAGGATTATTAGACAGTTCTGTTGAAGCACTGGCTGATTAATATGGTGCCACTGCTACGTTTCAAACAGCTGAAATACATGGTATCCTCTGCTGCCTTGCATCCAGATTCCAGGCAGGCTCTGTGGAGGTTTACTGCAAGTTCCATGCACTCAGTGTCAGGAGGAGTGGAAAGCATGATTGGCTTGCCTGCCAAGCGTGGCCAGCCTTGCCTGCTGCCAGTGCTCTTGGCATCTGCTGGGGTGGCAGAAAGACACCTTCCAGCTTTCCCAGAGGCCTGTCGAGGAGGGACTGTGCACAATTAGCTGGAAGGAGGTGCTAGAATCCCTGAGATCACCGAGTTCTTGTTCCCCTGAGATGACAGGCCTCTCCAGCAGGTGGGGAGAGCAAGGTAAGTGGTACCTCTGTTCATGAACTTAATTTGTCCCATGATTCTGGAAAAAAGATGGCCACACTTGTGTTCATTGGGAAAGATGGCTGTATTTGTCACCCGATGCAGAGATTGCAAACAAAAACAAAATTTTGCCAAACGCTTCAAATTGGTTCAATTTGCGAACCAAATTGCCAACAAAAGCGTTCATGAACTGTGAACCGAGGTACCGCTGTAATTCTCTTATTCATGTCTCATTAACAACCCAGCCAGCTGTGGATTATTCTGGATTATAATGGAGGAAACTGAGGCCCAGACAGGTGAAGTAGTCTTTCCAGTCACTCAAGCCCACACTGTCTGCCTCCCCAAGTCTATTCTCTGCTTGTTCTGAGTGAGTGTAGCACTCACTGGCCTGTGTGGTGGGGGGTTGTGGGTGCAGAAGAGCGCCCCCTGCAGGTCAGGAGGAGAGGCTCGGGTGTGGAGCTCCAGGACAGTACCTGGACCTCACACTCTTCACCGCCGAGTCCTCAAGAGAGGCAAGGATTAGGTAGAGGGACAGACTGAGTGAGGCCTGTGTGGTCAGGACCATAAGCAGGGCTGCCATGTCCAGTTAGGCCATCCTGCTCCAGCCAGCCCAGAGACAAGGTCTGGCGTAGACAAGGAGGGAAGAAAACCTGATGTTACCCATCAGAAGGGCCAGCTGCCTGCGAGGCTTTCCCCAGGAGCGCCATGCTGCCTCCATTGCCAGCTTAGGGGCTTCTTCCCTCAAGTTTGTGGTGGACAGACAGGGTGAATCTGGCTGTTACTCTTCTGCTACGCCCAAAGCTCTCTCAGTTTGCCAGCTTCTAGGCCTCTGTTCCGGCATAGCTCTCCTGCAGATGGTCTCTGGCCTCAGATATCCAGGCACCTGCTTCCTACTTGGGCCCCTGAACAAGCTCTGTTGCCCTGTGCCAGCTATGCCTGAGGCCCAGGAGGGGCTCCTGGGCTGCCTCGGGGACTGATGCAGCAGGTAGAAACATGATGTCCAACTGGGAGTAAGCACCAGCCCCTAATCATTTCAGACAGCTGGGAAGTGGGGAGGCTGCACTGATGGGCATGAGTTGTAAAAAGGGCATCGCTTAGAGTCCTGGGTTCAAATTCTGACAATGCCACTCACTAGCAGTGTGAGTTGGGTGAGCTCTCCCCTCACCCACTGGGAGCCTCCACTTCCCCATCTCTAAAATGAAAGGAGAATGATAATGATAATGACTTCTAACCTACACAGTGGTTACTAGGAACCAGGGAAGGCTCTGAGTGCATTCTAGCATTATCTTATTTAACCCTCAAAACAACCCAATGAGATAGGCACTTCTTATTTCCTTATTTTACGGGTAAGTAAACTAAGGCACAGAGAGGTTAAGTAGTTTGTGTGTATAAGGCCACACAACTCGTCACTGTGAAGCCAGATTTGAATCCAACTAGTCAGAATCTAGAACCTGAGCTCTAAGCTCACATGGTGATTTCAATTGCCATCATGTCTAGCTCAGTGCCTCTTGTATGTATTGATGCTCAGCAAGTATTTATTTCTTTGCTTCCCTCCTGTAATGAAGGGCCACCAAGGCCAGCTAGACCACATAAGGCAGATTGCCAAGGAGTTGGAAATTAGGGGCTTGTTGCTCAAATTTCCAGGCTGTTTGTGAGAAGAACAGAGGCATTCACTCTGCTGTCTGAGGAACACTTCCCACTGCAGAGTAGAGGAAAGAGCAATGGAAGCTGATGAACCTCACTGCTCTGCCTACTGCCTGGTACAGCCCTCATCAGCTGCACAAGGGGCAGCCCCTTTCTCCCTGCCCCATCCCGTCTCAGGACCTGCTTTTCTGCAGAACAAGTCTCAGGAACCACAGCCTCATAGAACGGAGAGTTTGGAAGGGATCTCAGGCCACTGAGTCTCTCCTAGGCCTCATGAGAATTCCCTTGAGCAGCAGGAATTCTAACTCAGGGAAAGGGACTGAGCCCATAGATTTATAACAGGAAACAGAGGCAGGCAAGAAGGAAAGAGGGGTGGAGGGAAGTTTGTATTTCCTGAGATTAGGGTCAGGTGTGTCATGGCTGCATGATTCCATAAGGTAAGTATGTTTACCCTCACAATGAGGAAATCAAGGCTCAGAGAGCTGACACCATTTTCCCAAGGCCATCAAGCTAGTAAATGGCAGAGCCAAACACTAAACCTGGATCTGTCTACTTCCATATCCCACACTCTTTCCTACCAGTTTGTAGTTAAGAACTAAGCTGGTTCTGGAACCCAGGTCTCTACCTCCTGTTCCCATACTTTCACCATGCCTGTGTCTCATGCACCCAGGTGGCCCTTATTCCCACTAAGGAACAGGACTCAATGTCTTGCATCCAGTGCCAGGTCTCAGAGCCATGACCTACAAAGCCCAGTCCTCAGTCACTGGGACAGCCCTCCTGTAGAGCCAGCATGGAGAGGAGCAGGACAGTTCCAAGGGGGAGCTTTCGGGGAGGTCTCAGAAGACCCTTACAGCCATCTCCAGCAGGGATGCAGCATGGGAGGTAGGAAAATGTGAGGCTTTTGCTCAGATTGACGTGGGTGTGAATCTTGGCTCTGGCATACTCTAGCTCTGCCATTTGGGGCAAGTTATCCAAATTTGTGTTTCAGCTTCTGCAACTGTAAATGAGAGAATAGTGCTAATCTCAGAGCACTGAAGGGAAAGTTAAACTAGGTTATCTGAGTAAACATCTGGTATGTGGTTGGCACACAGTAAAGACTCAGTGGCTACTGGGTCTCCTCTCCCCCCAGGACCCATCGCTGGTGCGGAGATAAAGGCATTCATCATTTTCCCTGCAAACAAGAGCAGAGGGAAGTGAGCACCTGGGATGTTTCTATTTTTCTTTCCTGTCTTCCTCTCTCCTCCAGTTCCTCACTTTTCCCCATCTAAGCAGCTAGGGGGCAGAATTATTCAGGCTCAGTTCCCCATAAGCTACATGACGTGGACAAGTCTGTTTCTTCATTTGTGAAATGGGGAGGTTTTAAGACCTAGGGCAATCTTACAAACCCAAAGTGAGGTAACTAGTAATCTCCTTGAGAAGAGGGGGAAAAAGTGTCTTTCCTTTGCTCCTGAGCATATAGGCGCCCTTCTAGTGCTTCACATAGTAGAACCTTCGGACCATGCTACCCAAGGGGACCCACTGTCCCTTTTCCAAGCTAGACAGCTGGGGCTGGAGAGAAGACCTTCCTGGTATGAAATCTTTAACAGAATTTTAACAAGAATCTGTAATGAGTGTGTGTGTGTGTGTGTGTGTGTGTGTGTAGAGTGTGTGAGTGTTGTACACATGAGTGCAAAGCAGGGTAATGTTGGGTTTCCTTGTACTTCCAGCTGTTCCAATCTCCTGGCCCCTGGCTCAAGACACAGCTGCCCTTGCACAGAGGGGCCTGGGGCACACAGCCATGAGGCCGGGGGCGAAGAACACTGCAGCTGCTCTGTACCTATGCACGTTGGTGGACTGGGCTGCCAGAAGAATCTGTTTTCAATCTTCACACAGCTGATCTCGGCGCTTCCCTGCAGTGCATAGCCAGGATCACACTGGAATACCGTGGAGTCACCGGCTTCCCAACTGTTGCCACTCCGGCTCCCATTCTGCGGGACCCCAGGGTCATTGCAGGATGTTGCTGTGGACACTGGGACAAGAAAACAAGAGGGAGGGAGGCTGCCTTGGTGTCTGCCAGTCAGCCAGGCTCCCAGTGCATCACCCGTGCTGACCACTATCTCCAGTGCCACTGCCATGACCACCGTCATCTCCTACCACTGCCATCACTGTGGCAATAGTATCACTAATCTCACTTCCCTTATTGCCTGTCAGTGCCTGGTTCACACTGCATCACGGTCACTGCATCCACCAGTTCCTCGCATTGATGTCACCACCGGTGCCTTCACCATTACCTTCATCACCCTGTCACAAGATACTATGCATTAAGCACGATTGTGCTGTTATGACTGCAGAATTGAATGCAGTTTGATTTTAGAATGTAAGCATTGTTATATAGACAATGCTTTGCAATTTTGTATAATTTAACGAACAGGATCTGTATGAGGGAGTGACAAGATAATAAAATATAAATGCCATATATTCAATGTAAAGTTTGCAAAGGAATTTGGAGTTGGCCTGCCAGAGTGACAAGCAGTGATTGTAATGCTGCAGGGAGTTTGCTGAAACTGGGTAGAGACCATGCTCTCTCTTGCAAACATATAACAAAGGACCCACCAGACCCAAACCACATTCAAGAAAAATCAGATATTTGTACAAAGTGGAAGAGCAGAGTTAAAAACCAACACAAGTAGCTGAGATGAATTGAACATTTATAAACCTCAGAAACTTAGGACATGTTTGTGGCCAAGTACCTAACTTAGTCTAACATAGAGCAGGTGTTTTAAAACAAGCACTGAATGAATGGAAGAAGGAAGGAAGGAATGAAACTGAGAATGGATGAATGAGTGAATGAATGGACAAATGAATGTGAGAAAATGCACACAGGAAATGACACAAGACAGCCCACAGAAAGGATTCTGAGGCAGCATCAACATCCCAGCTGCCTCCACCGCTCTGGGTGACAATAGAGCCTGGTCTCCAGCATGTCATTGCTCACATAATGAGGCCCGCAGACCCCAGGGGCAGGAGGCCTGAAGACCATGGGATCAATAATGCTCATTAGAGAGACATCAATAATGTCTCAAAGAGATTTTGTGCTTACTATACCCTCCAGATGTTCTGGGGGAGATCCCCTCATTCTCTTTTGCTATCAGGACTTCAGTGGAAAAGTCTGAGCAGCACCAGCCTAGGGCAACTTTACCTGCCAGTGTCACTAATCACAAAACTAATCATAAGAGTTGTGTGGATGAATATGGAGTTATAGGATCTAATACCTTATACTATACTATACCTATACCTAATATTACCAAAAACAGACTATAGAAAACTATGGTTCATAGCTAAATCTGAATCTATGCTTGTTTCTCTAAATAAAGTTTTATTGAAACACAGGCATACACGTTTATTTACATGTTGTTTATGCTTGCTTTCCAGTTATGATGACAGAAATGAGTTGTTACAACAGAGACCATATGACCCACAAAGCCTGAAGGACAATCTAGTTTTTTACAGAAAATGTTTGCCAATCCCCAGTACATGGTGTTCTGTCTTAAGCCCTCTTCTTTTGAGATAAGGTTTTAAAACCTATCCACTTTTATCATTAGCATCACTATACTTCAGCCATGTTTGTAGACTCTGCTTCCAACAGGAAGCTCACTCCCCCTTTCTTTCTCCTTTAGGCCCTTTGCACCTGGTGGTGTTTCTTCCCGGAATGATCTTGCCTCACATTTTCCTATGCCAGTTCCATCTTTTTTTTTTTTTTTTTGGTACTGGGGATTGAACTCAGGACCTTATGCTTGCGAGGGAGGCAGCGGAACCACTGAGCCAAATCCCCAGCCCACCAGTTCCATCTTGTTATTCAATTTTCAGCTCCAATATCACCTCCTCCGGAAGGCGTCCTTGACCACCTTCTTTTGGGCTCATCCATCAATATGGTTGGGATACAAAATATTTCCCAAAAGCCTCCTCATTGTGCTGAGGCTCGGCTGCAAGCTGATGATATTTGAGGAACTGAATGAATCACAAGGACTCTAATTTCAAGTGGAATAATCCACTGATGAGTTCACAGCTTGGTGGATTTATTGGTGGGGTCTAATTGAATGAGATAGGTCACTGGGGATGTGCCTTTCATGACTGTATTTTTTTCCAGTTCCTTCTCTCTGACTCTTTCCCTTTCACTCTGTCTCCTGACTGCCATGAGGTTAGCAGTTTTCCTTTGCTATGCTCTTCTGCCACAACATTTTTGCCTTCCCACAGGCCTAAAGCAATGGAGCCAATGAAATATGACTGAAAACTCTGAAACTGTGAGCTGAAATAAACCTCTCCTTCTTTAAGAGGTAAATGTCAGTTGGGACGGGGGTGTAGCTCAGTGGTGCCACGCCTGCCTGGGCAAGCGCAAGGTCCTGAGTTTGATCCCTGGTATCAGAGAAAAAAAAAATTAGAAAAACAGATGTATATGGCAGGTATTTGGTCACAGCAACAAAAAGCCAACACATCCTTTAACCCTCTTCCATCAATTTTATCATTCTGTCTTGTTTTGTTCATTTCACAGCACAATCTATAATAATCCTGCTAATTTATTTGTTTGCGTCTTTCTTGTGTATCATTGGGAATCTCTATGAGAGCAGAGACCTTAGGTGTTTGGCTCCCAGCTGTATCCCCAGGGCTTACAGCACTATTCAGCACACAATAGTGCTCAGTAAATATTTGTTGAACAAATGAATGAATGAACAAATCATCAGCATTTGACACTTACTGAATTTATTTATAAAGTCAAATAAGAATCAATCTTCTTCCTTCCCAATTAAAGACAGACTTAGCTTTCATCTCCAACTTTACAGTGCACTGTACACATGTAAATGATTCCCTAGAAGAAAAATAGCTCCCTGTTGTGACCTTACTTAGGAAGATTATTTATATAGGAGGCAACAGAGTGTAATGATTAAGAGGCTAGGTCTGGGAATTGGGCACATGGGTTTTGATCCAGGCTCTGCTTCTTATTAACCAGATGACCTTGTATGAGAGGCCTCACAACCCATATATGCAACAAGGATTAATAATGCTGCTCATACTGTAAGGTTTTTGTAAAACTTATAAGAGATAATATACTGGAGAGCTTAGAGTGGCGCCTACTTCATAGATGGCTATGATTATGCTTCCCACTCACCCTCTTTTGTTCTTATTTTCTCTTTAATGTTCCTGAATTTGAGCTGGTTGGCAAAGCCCCCAGGAAAGGCTGGATCCATGTAGTACAGACAGGATGTTAGATGTTACACAGTCGTGTTTACTTAATAAAGCCAAGCCTGCGCTAATCGTCTCTGGCATTTCTGCACAATCCCCTGTCAAATACACACTATAAAGCTGACATGGGGTAAGCCATTCTGGCTTCCCTAGAGTAGTCCTGCTATTTGCTAAATGATGACAGCAACAGGAAAGGTGACCTTTCCTAAACCCCGGTTATGCCCAGAACACTGGGTCAGGTTGTCACAGCCTTCCTAGAGTCCAGGCTGGGTAGCTTTGATCCCTCTACTCTCTATGGGCTTCAGTGAGGCTTGGGGCAGCTTGCTTAAGGAAATCCTGGTGTCAGGAAAAACAGTCAATTCATGTGTTCATGTCCTCATGCACTCATTTGCTCACTAATCAGTGAGTAAGCACCTGATGCATACACACACTGTGAGGGAGGCTGGGAGCCATGGCACAGGCCTGGTGTTCTAAGAGCACTCATGGGACGCAATAGGTGCAGCTCCAGGACAAGGCAGAAAGACTGGTAATGGCAATGTGCTAAAGAAATGGCAGTAGCGCATAGGGTGCTGCAGGCTGCAGCCATTTGTTTTTGAATGGGGAGATCATGAGCCAGTGGCATCTGAGATGAACCCTGAAGGATGAATCTGACTTCTGTGAGCTGGGAAATGCATGAGAAAGCAGCCCAAGCGAGAGCACAGGCACAGGAGGGCATCCAGGGAATCTGTCCCATGTGCCTACACTGAGGACACAGGGAGGTCGGATCATGCAAATTGGTAGGGAATTCTGTCAGTACAACAATGGGCTTCTTTTTTTTTTTTTTTCTTTTAAGCTATACCCATCAGCTTGGGTATAGTTGGAGAAAATACAAGTCTGACTTTAATTATTCATAATATTCCTGTCCCCAGAGAATGCTTGAGAAGCTCTCTAGCATTCCATCCTCCTTTTGAGAGGAGATCCTTCCATTGCTTATCTAGCCATGTCCACCATTTGTTCCATGCAATGTGAGTCTCTCGAGACAGCATCAGGAAAAGTCATCCACACTCAAATATGTTTGCAAATTGGGACCTACTAGATATGTTTTGAATTTAAATGTCTTGCATACCAGGCATTCTCAGAGGCCCCATATTATAGATAATCTCTTTAGGGCTGCCTCAGCGAAGCACCCTCCTAATATTACTTGGTCAGGCAAACTTCTTTTTCTCGAGATACCATTTAATATTCATTGGAGCTCTGAGAATAAAGTGGAAATGCTAGGCTGGAAGCCTGAACAAGTATTAAGTGGATAAGCTAATAAGTGAAGTTGTCCCCCACTATCCTAAAGGGATTGCTCTAGGTCCCCCCTGACCCCACAAGGATCTGAAATCCATGGATGCACAAGTTCCTTATATAAAACTGCATGATATTTGCACATAACTTGTGCACATCCTCTTTTATTCTTTAAAACATCTCTGAATTACTTATAATACCCAATACAATGTAAATGCTATGTAAACAATTGTTACACTATACTGATAGGGAATAATGACAAGAAAAATTCCTGTACATGCTCAGTACACACTCAATTTTTTTTTTTTTGATACCGGGGATAGAACTCGGGTCCTTACACTTGCGAGGCAGGCAGCGGAACCACTGAGCTAAATCCCTGGCCCCAGACTCAATTATTTTCTGAATATTCTTAACCCATGGTTCATTGAATCCATGGATAATGAACTCAGGGATACAGAGGACCAACTATATAGTGGAACATGATCCTGAAGACCCTCATCTGCCCCAGACACTGCTAAATGCTCATCTCCACAGCAAAGAAAGGTGCCTAAAAAAGCTAGAAGTAGGATATGCAATCCTGTCCCAGACTCATTGCTGCCACGGGCTGATCCACCAGCTGGGAGGGAGTGTGGGGGCAAAGCCATAGCACAGGTGCCACACAAACTTGCTTTGGAATAGCCACAGAAACCCCTCCTCCCCTTCTCCACACAGTGGAGTAAGAAGATGGTAATGAAGACAGCTGCTGTATAATAAACACCAGCAGAAATGAAGGCCGAGTCACTTGTTCGAGGAGAGGAGTAGTGGGAGAGGCACTTCAGAGCAGATGAGATGAGGCATTCCAATGAGAAGCAGGACGGATCATAGAAATTATCCAATATTGGGACTTGGGTGTTAAAGCATTGCCCATTTTGCGTAGCTTTTTGTCATGCTCCTCCATAATTGGCTACCGCAGTACATAATTAACTGAATTTAGATTACTCATGTTTGGCTTCTAGTCCTTCGTGAGACCTGGGTGAAGACCCAGAGTGTGTGGCATGTCGTAGCCCTTTTATCACAGTGCCCCAGACTACCATCCAGTGTATCCCCTCTTGTTCCTCCATGCACTCCGGGTTTTGGCCCCTGGAGCCCTCTACTTCCAAACATGCTGTGCTTCTCCTGCACTGTCCATGGGATCTCTGCACCTGGGATGTTCTATTCTCTCTATTTAATAGAGGTCCACAGTCCTCCAAAATCCAACTTAATGGCTCCATCCCACTTCATAAATGATCACTTTCTCCCTGAAACATTTTCTTGAGTTATTTCTACTCATCCTTCAGATCTGAGCTTGGACACCACCTGTTCTGGAACATCTTCCTTGATGCTCCAAGGTGACCACAAGAACCTGTATCTCTCCATTCGCATACTTATCAGTTGGTGTAGTTATCTATCAAGCTGTCTGCTTTCCCCACCAGAGTAAGCTCGGCACAGATACTTGAACATTCACTCACTGGGAACCAGGAGTATAGCAGATGCTTAATAAACATCTCTGCATGAGTGGAGAGATTGAGGGAAACAGGTGTCATGCAGCAGGGCATGAGGAAGGTGGCTGGTAGAGGGTGAGTGCTCACCTGAGAATTGGATGGCAAAGCCCTGCTTGCTGGTGAAGAAGTCTGTGCTGAACTGCAGAACAACCGAGCTGAAGGTGCTGTGCAGGTCCTTGGGTAAAGCTGAGCCGCTCAGCTCCTTCAGCAGAACCCCACTCTCCACAGGCCCATCCCAGATGCGCAGCACGTCATGGACCTCTTCCGTGTCAAATACCAAGAAGTGGAGCCTGGACAGAGACAAGAGGCAAGTGGTTATACTGGGCTGGGCCCCTTCCTTCTGGGGGGTTCTGGTCAAGGAATGAGGTCATAAGCCAGGAAAACTTGCAGGCAGAAGGCAGCGTCCTCATGCTTCCAACTGGCCAGGTCCTCCCCTGGTACCACTAGCAAAGGGGTGCAGCTTTTATGCATCTTTTTTGTTGTGAGCTCTATGTTACCATGAGTAGAACCCATCCTTCCCTTTGACTCACAGAGCCCCCAAACCATGCTTTTGAGCCCAGATCCTTATTATTTTAGATTGAGAGGCGCCTAGGTTGGAAAAGGGTACATATAGTTTTAAAGAAAGAATAGAGGGCAAGGGAGCTCTGGGACTTCTGAGAAGCTAGCACAGCTGCAGCAGGGGGAAGGGTGAAGTTATATCTTGGTTTCCCAGAGCCGAGCTTTGAGGACATCAGCTATAGACAGGCTTGGCTTAGGTAATCCTTGCAAACCTCAGCAGGCTAGGGAGGCCTCTTCTGTGTGTGTATGGGGTGGTGGTGGTGCTGTGTATGGGTGGGAGAAGAGGGTACATGTCCACACTAAGCTCTCAGAGCCAGCAGCTTAGTAGGACCCTGCATTCTTCCCGAAGAGGTTCTGGCAGCCAAAGATACCTTGGTGACAAGTTGACATGGTTCTGTTAGTCAGTTGTTTTATTCTGGGATAATTTTAGACTCTCAGTAAAGGGAAAAGATAATCCAGAGAGTTCCCATACACCTTTCACCAGTTCTCCTATTGTTGATACTTGACATTTCTGTGACACTTACTACAACTAAGAAACTAGGGTACTAAACTCTGGACTGTACATGAATTTCACCAGTTTTTCTACTAATGTCCTTTTTCTGTCTCAGAATCCAACCCATTCATTACTATCTTTTTTTCCCATTAAGTTTATTGGTACATTTTAGGTATAAAATACAGTTACATTCATCATTGGGATCTTGTACCATTACGTGAGTCTCTTGGTTCTTATTTTTTTTCGCTTTCCCCTGCCCTCCCTTCACCCCCTCCACCCTTCCCTATTTGCAAAGACCTTGTTTCCATTTTTTTCCTTTTCTCATATTTTTTCTTTTCCCTTTCTCCTTTCCCCTACCCCTCCCACTTCCCCTGCTCCTTTAGACCTTTTCTTCCTATTACACAATATCAAGTATCCATTTTTTAAATTACAATATCAAGATCTAGGAGACATTACCACAGATTTTACAGAATTTAAAAGGATATAGAAAGCATATTACAAAAATCTGTTTTGAAATAAATTTGACAACTTCTAAGAAGTACCTTGGAAGACAAATTAATGAAACTGACTCTGGAGGAAATATAAAATTTGAATAGCACCTATTAAAAAAAGCATATTCCTAGCTTGAAAACCTACCTATATGACAACAGCAGTCTCATATACATTTTAACTGATAAATTATATCAAACATTTAAAGCAGAAAAAAGAAGGAACACTTCTCCCCTCATTTTAGGAAATCAACATTGTGCTAATCCTAAAACTGAATAAAGGTAATAGAAGAAAAAAGTATGAACATAGAAATTTGTTTAACAAAACAAACTATTAGAAGTCAGATCTGGCAGTATGTAGAAAGTGGTTTTGTTATAGGGATGGCAGTGTTGATTCAGCATTGGAAGGTCCACCCCCGTAAGTCATCATTTTAACAGAGGAAAGGAAAAAGCCATATGATCCTATCAGCAGTTCGAGAAAAAGTATTGGACTAAATTCTACAGGGGTTCATGGTAAAAGCTATCAGGAGACTGGAAGTAGAACAGAAACTTCTCAACAGATTAAAGACATGTACTCCATACTTCCAGTGAGAACGCCTTATATGAATGGAGAAGATACAATGCTTTCTCTTTAAGGTGGGGAACAAGGGCAGATATGCTTATTCTTTATCTGTCCATTAAACTTTGAAACCTAGGCCCAACCAAAATAGTCTGGCAATAAAATGACACAATTAGGATAGGATTGGCAAGGTAGAAGCAAAATCTTTATATGAGGATGAAATGATCATCTACAGAGAAAATACTAAGAAATCTCTAGGAGCCCCTAGAACTTGTACTTGAATTTAGCAGGATTAGAAAACACAAGGTATATATAAAAATTCAGGTCTGTGTATACTTGCTATAAATGAAGAATTGGATATTGAAATTTAAAAGTTATGTAGGAGTACAAAGGACCTAGAAAAGTTAAAAACAAAAACAGTGTTGGAAGACGTCTAGTACCTAATTTTAAGACTTCTTCTAAAGCTACAGTAATCAAGGCAGTGTTGGTGTAAGGAAAGACATATAGATCATTTGAATAAAACAGAGAATCTAGAAATAGAACCACACATATATGATCCACTGAGTTTTGAAAGATTATTTAACATTAGCATTTTATAGACTATAAACTCAATTCAAGAGCTGAGGAAGAGAGAGTGTTTTCAGCAAATGGCATTAGAACACTTGGTATCCGTATATAAAAAATTAACCTCAATCCTTTTTTCCATACATGAAAATAACTTGAAGGGATCTATGAACCTAAATATGAAAGCCTAAAAGTATACAACTTTAAGAAGAGATTATAAGGGAAAATGTTTATGAATGCAGGGTAGGCAAGAACTACCTAGGATACAAAAGACATGATGTATAAAAGAAAAAAATTGATAAATGAGATTCCATCAAAACTTAGAACTTTAAATGACATCATTAAAATGGAAAGTAGTCCTTAAACAGACCATATTTACAATGCATATAACCTATGACCAGAATATATAAAGAACTCTTACAGCTCATTAATAGACAACCCAATTGAAAAGCAGACATAAGAAGATGATAAATAGCCAGTACAAGGAAAGGTGTGCAACTCTAGAATCAGAAAAATACTAATCAGTACAATAATAAGATTGCATTATACAGGATCATATGGCTTTTTCCTTTCCTCTGTTAAAAATGATGACTTTTGGGGGTGGATCTTCCGATGCTGAACCAACACTGCCATCCCTATAACAAAACCACTTTCTACATCCTGCCAGATCTGACTTCCAATAGTTTGTTTTGTTAAACAAATTTCTATCTATGTTCATACTTTTTTCTTCTATTATCTTTATCCAGTTTTAGGATTAGCACAATGTTGAGTTCCCAAAATAAGGGGAGAAGTGTTCCTTCTTTTTTCTGCTTTAATTGTTTGATATAATTTATCAGTTAAAATGTTTATGAGCCTGCTGTTGTCATACAGGTAGGTTTTCAAGCTAGGAATATACTTTCTTTAATAGGTGCTATTCAAATTTTATATTTCCTCCAGAGTTAGTTTCATTAATTTATCTTCCAAGGTACTTCTTAGAAGTTGTCAAATTTATTTCAAAACAGATTTTTGTAATATGCTTTCTATATCCTTTTAAATTCTGTAAAATCTGTGGTAATGTCTCCTAGATCTTAATATTGTAATTTTAAAAACGTATAACTGATATTGTGTAACAGGAAGAAAAGGTCTAAAAGAGCAGGGGAATTGGGAGGGGTAGGGGAAGGGAAGAAAGGGAAAGGAAAATATATGAGAAGAGGAAAAAAATGGAAACAAGGTCTTTGCAAATAGGGAAGGGTGGAGGGGGTGAAGGGAGGGCAAGGGAAGGGGAAAAAAATAAGAACCAAGAGACTCATGTAATGGTACAAGATCCCAATGATGAATGTAACTGTATTTTATACCTAAAATGTACCAATAAAGTTAATGGGGAAAAGAAAAGTCAGACCTGGCAGGATGTAGAAAGTGGTTTTGTTATAGGGATGGCAGTGTTGGTTCAGCATTGGAAGATCCACCTGCAAAAGTCATCATTTTAACAGAGGAAAAGAAAAAGCCATATGAACCTGTCACTAGTTGGAGAAAAAGTATTGGACTAAATTCTAGAGCTGTTCATGGTAAAAGCTATCAGGAGACTGGAAGTAGAACAGAAACTTCTCAACAGGTTAAAGACATGTACTCCATACTTCCAGCGAGAATGCCCTATATGAATGGAGAAGAAACAATGCTTTCTCCTTAAGGTGGGGAACAAGGGCAGATATGCTTACTCTTTATCTATCCATTAAATGTTGAACCCTAGTCCCCACTAAAGTGGTCTGACAATAAAATGACACAACTAGGATAGGATTGGCATGGCAGAAGCAAAATCTTTATATGTAGATGAAATGATCATCTACAGAGAAAATACTAAGAAATCTCTAGGAGCCCCTAGAACTTGTACTTGAATTTAGCAGGATTAGGAAACACAAGGTATATCTAAAAATTCTGGTCTGTGTGTACTTGCTATAAATGAAGAATTAGATATTGAAATTTAAAAGTTATGTAGGAGTACAATGGACCCAGAAAAGCCAAAAACAAAAACAAACAAAAACAGTGTTGGAAGATGTTTAGTAAATAATTTTAAGACTTCTTCTAAAGCTACAGTAATCAAGGCAGTATTGGTGTAAGGAAAGACATATAGATCATTTGAATAAAACAGAGAATCTAGAAATAGAACCACACATGTATGGTCCACTGAGTTTTGAAAGATTATTTAACATTAGCATTTTATAGAATATAAACTCGATTCAAGAGCCGAGGAAGAGATAGTGTTTTCAGCAAACGGCACTAGAACACCTGGTAACCGTATATAAAAAATTAACCTCAACCCTTTTTTTCCACACATGAAAATAACTTGAAGGGATCTATGAAACTAGATAAGAAATCCTAAAAACATAAAACTTTAAGAAGAAATTATAAGGGACAATATTTATGAATTCAGGGTAGGCAAGAACTACCTAGGATACAAAAAACATGATGTATAAAAGAAAAAAATTGATAAATGAGATTCCATCAAAAATTTAGAACTTTAAATGACATCATTAAAATGGGAAGTAGTCCTTAGACCATATTTACAATGCATATAACCTTGAGCAGAATATATAAAGAATTCTTAGAGCTCATTAATAGACAACCCAATTAAAATGTAGACATAAGAAGATGATAAATAGTCAGTATAGCACAAGGAATGGTGTGCAATTCTAGAATCAGAAAAATACTAATCAGTACAATAATAAAATTGAATTATACACTTATTAGGGAGATGAAGTTAAAAGTTTTAAAAACCTTGTCATGATTTTTTCTTTTTGTTGGATTCTCCCCCTTTGTGTTTAATTTGTCATGCCCAATGGATTCATTCTGCTGGGTTTCCTGAGGTTGTGATCCGCACTGTCTTTTCCTAGGGTACTGTCTAAAATTTTGTGGAGTGCTGGTTTGGTATTCATGAAGTTCCTAAGGTGCTCTTTATCATCAAAGTATCTTATTTCTCCATGAATTTTGAAAGATAGCTTTGCAGGGTACATCAATCTGGGTTGGAGGCTCTTTTCCTTTAGGGCTTGAAATACATCACTCCAAGCTCTTCTTGCCTTGAGGGTTTGCATTGAGAAGTCTGCTGTGATTCAGATGGGCTTTCCTTTGTATGTGATTTGTTTCTTTTCTCTCACTGCTTGTAGAATTTTGTTCTTCTGTTGGATTTCTGGAATCCTAACTATTATATGCCTATGTGTAGATTTTTTTTGATCAAGGCTAGCTGGAGTCCTATATGCCTCACTTATCTGTATGTCAAGTTCTTTTCCCCTCCTTGGGAAGTTTTCTGCCATCACTTCTGGGAAGAGTTTTTTTAGGTCATCTGCACTCTCTCCTCTTTCTTCATTGACTCTAATCAGCCGTATGTTATTCTACTTTGCATCATCTAGCAGCTGCTGGATTGATTTCTTGTGTTCTCTTACAATTTTAAAGCAATTTTTCTTTTCCTGGTCACTAATTGCAATCTTATCTTCTATATCTGAAATTCTATCCTCACATTGGCTCATTCTGCTGCGCAGACTTTTGATGGAGTTTTTAATCTCCTGGAAATCTGTTTGCATCTGTTTTATGGATTCCATTTGTTTCCTATGTTGGGATTCCATCACGTTCCTCAGATCCTCTAGTTTTTTATCTGTGTCCTCTCTCGATTTATTAATCACGTCTTGCACTATAAGCACAATCTTTGCTTTTATCTGAGAAATTATTTCTGATTTCATTTTTCCCAGATCCTCTTTTGTTGCCAGTTCAGAATGTCCAGGTGGTTGAGTATCAGATTGTTCCATCTTGTTTCCCTTTGGGGTTGCTGTAGGTGATCCGGAAGTCTGTTTTTGAGGCTTGTTTACATGTCTTCTCATTTCCATGGGGGTGGGTGCTTCTGGCACACGCGCAGCTCATTTTCTCTGCCCTAGGAGTGTGGGATGGCAGTGGGGGAGCTTCTTTCTGGGTGCTGGGACCGTCTCAGCTTCTCTGCCCTAAGAGCATGGGATGGTGGTGGGGGAGCTTCCTTCTGGGTGCTGGGCCTGGCTCAGCTTCTCTCCATTGCTATCTTATTTTAAAAAAATCATTTTAAGGGCCAGGGTTGTAGCTCAGTGGTGCTGCACCTGCCCGGCAAGTGTGAGGTCCTGAGTTCAATTCCCAGTACAGGGGAAAAAAAATCTTTTTAGAATTATAAAAAGAAGTCATAAGTTAGGCAAACAATATACACATGTACTGAATTTTAAAGGAATCTCTTTCACCCAAGTTTTTCACTTAATATTAGGTTTAATGTGTGCCCTTTCAGATTTTTCTCAGTGTGTATTGGTATATAATGTCCCCCCGAATTAGAACCATTTTTTGCATTGGTTTAAGGTAACTTTTTTTCTTTACTTAATACTATAGTATGAACACCTATTTCATTATTTTCCACAAAAATGGACCCTTTTTCATCAAACTGCAAGGAACACTCATCTTTATGTAGCTCTGCACACTTCTGTTAATGTTTCAGTTGACTTATAGCAGTAATGTTTTTGGAGGGATGGAGGGGTATCTATTTAAATTTTAATTATCATTGCTAAAATTATCCTCTCCAGGGATTGTACCAACTTATACCTTCACTAAACAGTATTAATTTTACTATTCTCTCTAAACTGCATCTCAGCAAAATCAGATATTATGATATTACAAATGCATTCAATATTGAAATATTCTTTCATCTGCTAGATAAAAATGGAATCTTACTGATATTTTGAATTTGGAATTTTACATACTGGGATTTTTTACACATATTTATTGGACATTTTAATATCTTCATATCTTTCATGCATCTTAATTAGGTGATTGATCTTTTGAAATTCTATATATATTATGATTTTGCTGTGTTAACTTCATATATTTTCCTATATATTTCATATATGATTCCTCTTTTATATAATATATTTTAATACTAATATTTTCCCCTAGTGTCTGGTGTCTTTTCATCTTTAAATTTTGCTTATGGTATTTTGTTATAGAAGTTACTTATTTTATGTAGTAAAAAATTGCAATCTTTTCCTTGAAGGATATAGGGTATCATATTATGCACGGGCAATCTACCTTTCTTTTCAAAAATTATTAAAGGGTTGGGGATTTAGCTCAGTGGTTCTGCTGCCTTTCTTGTAAGCGCAAGGGCAAGGTCAATCTCCGGTACCGAAAAAAAAATTATTAAAAACCAAAATCTTAATATTTTTCCAGAATTTACACAGTCTTAGTTTTTGAGGTTGCTAGGGTCATTATTTCTCCAAATGCACATCCACTTATCCTAACATCTGCCTAAAGTAACTCCCTCCTTATTTGTCTATTGAAACCCATTTTATTTTCTCATTAGCATATATCAGTGTATACTTAACTTATTTACTTATTTATGACCTCTCTCTCCCTCTCCCTCTCCTGCAGCATGAATGCAAGACTAGGTGCTGTTTACTATTAAAGCTCCACACTCAGGATGTGCCTGGCTGTGTGGGTGAGGCTAACATGAATACCTATAACCTGAAAACATACTCATAACTGAGCAACCCAAGTTCTCCAATGTTGGAAATGTCCCTTTGTCATGAGGCTGTGTCTAGACTCCCTGCTCAGTTTCACTGTAAACTCTCTTGCCTGTACTAGATTCTACTTGTGGCACCAGGAACATAACTCTTCAGCTTACTGTACTTTTTCTGTTCTCATATTTTGATATTCTTACAAGGCATCTTTATATCTTTTCCCCTCAATTTTTTTTTACTAATCTCCCACACACTTGCTAATTAATATGGGAAAGAATCGATATTTCTGTTATCAATTTCCCCTAGCCAGGAACACTGTAGGAAACTTAGTTTATGTATTTTGGCACAGTTTTATGGTTTTTTCTTTGTTATTATTGTCCTTTCTGGACACTGTTTGTTAAATTCATTCTTTGGCTATCTATAAGATTATAGTTTTTGTTCCATTATGAATGAGATTTAAGTTTTGGTTATATATTCTAGTTACTTATTGTTGTGTGTGTATCTTGTTTTCAGTCATCAGGTAGTACTAATAGGACCCAAGTGAATCACATGGATATCTTAGGTAGACTTTTCACAAATATAGGTGAACATTTCTTAATCTCAGGAGCTGTGTGAGGCTGGATCCTTGCCCTGGGTTGGACAGGAGGAAGGTTCTCCCCAGCAGGTGGAGGAAACAAGCACACTCACTACCGTGGCCTGCTGCTCCTTTCTTCTCAGCTTTCTCCCTCTACTCAGTGCACTGATAGATCAGCATCCATCCCCACGGGTGACCTCATGTGGTACACTGTGCAGCGGACCTGCTCTCAGAACGGAGAGGATGCTGTGGCTGCATATGTCACAGAAGGCAGGAGGGAATTAGACTTGAAGTTTGGGTGCATGAAAGGGAGTGTGTTTTCTTTGGATGTAATAACATGAGATGAACCAGCAAGGTAGAGAGAAGGTGGAAGCGCCGGGAAGAGGGGCAGCTCTACACTTGAGTTCAGGAGTCAGAGGAAATAGGGCAGGATCAAGAGAGGGAAGAGAATAAGGGCCTTAGAAGAAGCTGAGGACTTTGGGCTTTCTCCTTAACTAGCTAGAACCTGGCTCTAGAGAACGTCTAAAGTCCCCCAGGGCGAACAATTGGATGAACAAGTGAATAAGTGAGTGAATCATGAACTCCCAGGAGGATAGATTGACAAAGAAATTAAGAAAAGTGAGAATACGGAGACTGAGAAGAAGTGAAAGAAACATGGTTCTATAAGAATGACTGTGTATAAGGCACTTTCTCATGATCTCACTGAGTCTTCACATCAGCCTCATCTTTAAAAATTAGAAACTGAGGCTCAGTGAGATATAGTAACCTGTCCAAGATCAAGGATTGGTTAGACAGTGAGCCAGAATTTCCACTGTGTAATTATCATCCAGGTCAGACTTCACCACCTCTGTTCTTTCCCCTGCCAAAGCTACCCACACCCTCCAGGAAGAAGCTAGTGTTGCAAGCCAAGCGTGGGCTTGAGAGGAGCTGCCCGTAATCAGTGGTTTACACATGGAGCACACACAAAGATGCAAGGCCGTGAATTAAAAGTGTCAGTTCATGTCATTCAGCTCAGCTGATCTGGTAATCAGACAAAGTCAAAGGCCTGTCATTGATGAGGCTGAGAGGCAGGGTGAGGAGGGCTACTTTGCATGCACAAACAATGCAACTTGGCAACTAAAACGACAGAGGCTCAAGCTGCCTATTCTTCCAGCATTTGTTTAAATGCCTACTATGCACTGTGTGCTGCAATATAACGGTGAAGCCATGCAGGGTACTGCTGTCCAGGAGATTCTGGAGATGGGCATTTCTACATGTACAAACCTTTCAATGATGAGTAATTGTGGCAAACTTAGTGAGGGAATGGCAGAGTGCTGTAACAAAATAACCATTTTAGAAAAAGTGGCCAGGAAGGATCTCTCCAAGGAGGTGACATTTAAACAAGATGACAGGCTCAAAGGGAGCTGGCCCCAGGCAAAGCAGGCCGGGCAAGAGGGGGCAGGCAGTGTTTCCTGTATAAAGGGCAGCATGTGCAAAGGTCCTGAAAGGGTGGCATCCTGGAGTGTTAAAGCAATGGAAAGGCCACAGAGGCGGAGGCTGGGCTGAGAGCAGTAGGTAGGGGCCAGGCCTGCTGGGACTCTGTGGGTTGGGGAAGAGGCTTGGGTTTTATTCTTCAGGCCTAGGAAGTCACCGCAGGATTCTAAGCTGAGGGTCTGATTTACATTTTAGGATCACTCTTGCTTGGCACAGGCAAGGGTGGAGGCAGGGGAATTAGCTAGGGGACCCCTCTCATAGCATACCCTTGATGATAGCCAAGAAAGATGAGGTTTGCAAAACTGACCACATTTATTCAGACGGTTACTGAATACTTTTCTCATCTTGGAGAAGTCAAAGTCTATAAATGCTAATTAGAGGTTTTGATTGATAGAGATAATTCCAACCCAACCAGACACAGGTTTTTCTGAGAAGCTCCCCTGCAGGTGAACACACTTTGGCATTTGGAATATGACAACAGGCCTGCACTGTGCTCCCAGGTGGGGAGGTACTGAAGGGTTTGTACGGCTGTTTGTTTCTTTGGGCCACAGACACAAAGCAGGCTGCTTCCTGGGAAGAGGGACAAGGCACTGTGTGCATCAGGCTCTGTGTTGAGAGATGCGGAGTATGGAAAGCTGTCCTTCCCCTGGAGGCTTCTGCTGCTTAGCGAAGGAGACACACAAAACACAGTAATATGGGTGATGGGTGCTGAAAGACTGGGCTAAATACAGTGCTATCGAAATAGCCAGAGGAGAAAGAAGCTAGTAATGTAGACAATCTCCTATGTGCCAGCTGCTTTGTGTATATTGCCTGATGTCCTAATGAAACCCCTGCAATTTAGTCTATTTTTGCCATTTTGCAAAAGAGGAAGAAAAGTTCCATGAGGATGACAGAGGGAACTTGCCAGGGATCAGACTGCAAGGTGGGGTCAGAGCCAGTGTTCAAACCATGTCCCTCTTGGACTGAAGCCTTTTTCTTTACATCATCTCCTTCTAACTCAGAGAAGCAAAGAAAGATTCAAGGAGGTGAGAGAGGGAGGGAGAGAGAGACAAACAGAAAGACCCCCCCCCCCTACACACAGAGAACAAAATTGAGTGCAGCTTATATGGAGGCATGTAAGGGGAACTGGCTTTCCTGGGTCTAGGCTCTTTCCTTGCCTTTCAAACTCATCCTCTCCACCTGGGCCACAGTGATTCTGACACACATCTGACTCAGTTTCTCTTCTGTTCCTATAGAATAAAACCAGGCTTCCTAGGGGCCATGCCAAGTCCCTCATGAGTGACCATTGAGGCTCTCTCCTGTTCCCTTTGAATTTTACCCATTTCTCTTATTTTCTCACTTCAGGGTCTTCCCTCTGCCTAGGAATTTCCTACTCCTGCATATGCCCCCATACCATCTGTAAAGGGTTCAGTTGTGCCCCTCCAAATGGATATGCTCAAGCCCTCATCTCTTAAATCTATGAATATGACTTTAATTGGAAATAGGATCTTTGCAGATGTAATCAAGCTATGACAATGAGATCACACTGGGTGGGCCCAAATCCAGTGATTGATATCTTTATACTGGAAAAGAGAAGGAGGGACATGTGGATACAGATATTCAGAGGACACACACAAGACCATGTGAAGATGGAGGCAGAGCTTGGAATGATGTGCCAACAAGCCAAGGTATGTCAAGGAGTGCTGGCAGCCACCAGAAGCTGCGAGAAGTATCAAGCAGAGTCTTCCCCAGAGTTATAGAGGGAGCTCGGCCTTCTTGATACTGTAATTTTGGACGTTCAGTCTTTGGGACTATGAGAAACCAAATTTCTGTTGTTTGAACCCACTTGGTTTGTTACAGCAGCCCTAGTAAATGAAGGTACACCTGACTATGTGTACAGCCTGTGGGGAGTGCTCTTAGAGGCTTCTCCCTGTCTTCCTTGTGCCCTACTGCTTAGATGTTCTATCCATGAGCGCTGCTGTCTCCCAGTCCTCTGCTGACCTGCTCTTGCTGAGTTCCTTCTCTGTTGTGCCTCCGTCTCTCTCACTTCTATGTGTCTGGTACTCAGCACCAGTCCTGACCCACACTAACTCCATGGTGAATGTTGTCTGACTGAACTGATGAATGAATGAATGAATGAATGAGTGAATAGCTCATAGCTTTCAGGAGCCCCATGGTTCAGTTGAACTCACTACTGTCCTGGCAGTATCACACATCAAGAGGCAACGTGAACAAATTCTTTTCTATTCCAAGAAAAACACTTCCTGTTTCTTCAGAAGTTTTGACATCATTCCTTGCAGTCCACATCCAGCCCCTTATGTCCTTTAAGTGTATTTTTTTGGCTGTACACCACTGAGACATAGGATCTCGCCCAGTGGTGGTGAACCTATGGCATGTGTGGCCCAGTGGGCTATTTGTTATCATTGAAAGCTCTAAAAGGTTTGCCATCACTGACTGATCTAGCCCGTGGACCCTGGGCCAGAGCTACCTGCGGAGTGGAACCCAGGAGAACTGGGATACGGCATTAGTGTTCCGGGTTCTCTGAATGCAGCCCTACAAACTCTTTCAGTCCATTCAAGAGACACTGATGCTCACACACTTGGTCCACAAGCAGCAGGTACTCTGTGCAGGCAGCTCATCAGGCACGACAGACACATAGAAATGCAGTAAGCACTGTGTTAATGGTCAGAGAAGCCCGCACTTCAGGCTAAGAGGTATGGCAAGGTCTCCTGGGGGAGGAAACAGCTCGGATCAGTCCTGAGAGGGGCACAAGGTGTGCCCAGGTGAGGAGGTGATGAGGAGTGTAAGGAGAAAAGGGAATGTGGGCAGAGAAGAGGGTGTGCATCACAGGACCACAGTGCTCTTCAGGAAGGCAAAGCACAATGGGCAGGTGAGTGTGACCTGAAGCCCTGGCTCAGGCAGGCTCACCCAAAGAGGCGGAGGTTCTGGAAATGGCAGCAGGGAGGGTGAGCAGGACGAGAAACCTGAGGAGGAGGAGGAGGTGAGAAGGAAGAAAGAAGACCAGGGAAGGGGCAGAGCAGAAGTCAAGAGAACGGCACACAGTCCAAGCTGTGAGAGGTAAGGAAAGTGTGGCCACTGCAATCCTAATGGCAGTGGCTCGGGCTGAGGGCTGTGAAGGAGAGGATTTTCTTTCCATGCAACAGTGGTTTTGAGTGGGGCTCAGCATTCTATGCATGGAGTCTGGTTTGGCTGGTCTGCAACCTGGGCACTCATGATCACCTGCAACCTGACCCATCAAGCACACTGGCTGACTGTTCTCTTTCTCCTTCCCCTGTGGGGACACCCTAAGCTCTGGTTGCTCTGCTGAGCCAGGGTGTTCCCTTTATAACTGGCCTGCTTCACCTGTAGGTGCTTCGTGCCCTGGCTTCTGAGGCTGACCCCCTTCAAGCCTGACATTGCTGCACACTTACCTTACAGTGCTTCCAGAGCCTCACTTCCCACCAGAGCCCCCCAGTAGAAGGTCTTCTACTCAAGGTGCTCCCACCTGGCACTCTCTGCTTTCCCTCTTCCCAGTGAGATGCTACCATGCCCAGCTGGTGAGGCTCATGCAGCTTCAATGCTGGGAAGAAGTGTTCTACCACAGCCTACATCTAAGCAGCTGGGAGGGCGCATGGGGTCTGTTCAGGTGCTGTCCACAGGCTTCTGGGACTAGGCTCCTCAGCTCTCTCAGGCTGAAGGAAATCTGAACATAACAGGCATTTCTGGATACTGCCCAGGGCAGTGGGGGCTCATCTATATCCAATACACAATGGCAAGACATGCAAAAATGAAAAAAGGGGATTAAACAAACTAACTGTGGCATCTTGACATGTTGATCTCACTTGCCTTTTGCCTGGAGCCCCAGAATATGAAAGTGCTTTGGGTGCACTGTCAGCACAGCATGAACCCAATGGACCCTGCGCAGATCCATGTCATGACTGGATTTCTATCAGGGGAAGATGGCACACAAGCCAACAGCTGCTGCAGGACGGAGGGGATCAGAAATCACGCCTGTCCCCAAATGAACAGGCAGCTTAAATTATCCTCAGTGACACTGGAAATGACAATAAGCAAATAATATTTGTTCTATAAAATGCCCCCCTCTGAGCCACCCGAGTGCAAACCAACAATTAAACCATGATCATAATAGCAGACAATAATAATTAAAGCATCGAGCTATCCAAAGAGCAAAAATTGAGAAGACAACCCAAAGCCCAAAGCCAGTATTGGTGTCTACAGCTGTGGTAGGGGCTCTTCTCTTCTGGGGCCAGCAGGTATTCAAAAGAAAAAAAAAGATTCTTTGGTTATTTTCAAAAGTAGAAGCATAATACTGGGCTGCAGGTCATTGGAAAAGCTGCAGCACACTTGAAAGTGGTGACTGGTATTTTGGACATAGGTTGCTGCCTTTTAATTCCTTCTAATGAGCCTGGTGACCTCTGGGCCATTGTCCTTTTGTCATTGTCACCCTTAACCAAGGGCTTTGAGGCTATCCTTAGACAAAGCCTGCCATGTATGTGACAGGAATTCTGGGACGGGCAGATGTACCTTTATCTTTGGGACAAATGTTTCCCATCAAATGAAAAACACTGGCTATGGAGTCAAAGATCTATTTGGGAGAACTTGCAAAGCCTCAGCTTGCCCCTTTGTAAAACAGCAATAACAGTGTCACTAACAGGATTATTGTAAATGAAACCACATACATAGCACCTAGAACTGAGCCTGATATGTAGTATAAAACCCACCAATGGTAAAGTCACCTGAAGCAAAGTCCATTTTTGTTCTATATATTTATTTTCACTTGATTAAGGGAGATGTGTTAAAGTCTCCTGCAGTGATTATCAATTTCCAAAAGATTTTGCTTTATGATTTATCAGGTTATTTGGAGTGTAAAGATTTATGGCTATTATATGCAATCTCATTAATCATTTATTCAACAAGTACAAGTTGAGGTTTCTTTTTTTCCAGTACTGGGGATCCAACTCAGGACCTTGCTCTTGCCAGGCAGGTGTGGAAAGTGTAAATAAGGATGAGAATGATTAAAATGAATGATTGATAATTTGAAATAGGAAAAGGTCCAAGGGTTAGGGGATGGCAGGAGGGGAATGGGAAAGGGAAGGAGGGAAAGGAAAAATTATGAGAAAGAAAGAAAAACGGAATCAAAGTCTATGTAAATAGGGAAGGGTGGAGGGGGTGAAGGGTGCATAGGTAATGGGAGAAAAAGTAAGAACTAAGATACATCATGTTCTGGTACAAACACCCAATGATAAATGTAAATGTATTTTATACCTAAAATGTACCAATAAATATATATATTTTTAAAAAGTTAAAAAAAAAGATTTATGGCTATTAGTAGTTTGTGGACTATGCCTTTTATCATATGCAAGAATTCCCTCTGCCCTCTGTAATGCTCCTTTTGTCTTGGATTTTATCTATATTCATAAAGGGAATACTGTTATCTGTGCTTTTTATTTGTGTGCTCTTATTCTATTCCTTTGTTTCAACGTTTTCAAAATTTGTTGTTTTATTTAGCAGAGGTGTTTCTTTTAGGTCAACCTGTGCCTTGCAATATAGATATATGTTAAACTATGGGCACCCTACAGTTCCCTGCCTGTCCACAGTTGGTCTTAATTGCTCCATGTGTAGCAACAGGGGTTTCCTCATCCGGTGTGCATACATGGTGGAGCCTCTCTGGAGCGGCCCACACATGAGTCTCCCTGCTCCTTTTGCAGGCTCTTTGCTTAGGATCTAAGTCTTGCCCTATTCTCACTCACTTGACCTTGGTCCTTTGCTGATCCTTCAGCCAGGCTCAGACTGCAGCTATTCTACTCTCAGGACTTTATATCCGTGGACTCTCCTATTTCCCTGCACTCCTGTACTCCATAAGCTTGGCCTCCTCCAGAGGCTACACTTGCTCCCCCATTTCCCTCTACCTCTTGTGGTAGGGTGGCCAGACAGAAGTGAATTTATACTTATCAGAACTAATGTTTGTTCTCGGTGGCAGAGACAATGCTGTGTGTTCAACTCTTGGTTCTTCTTCCCTGTAGCATAACCTCCCTTACAATTAGGTGCAGCTATGAAACGTGTTTCATCACTGGGATGTGGGAGGAAGGCCTGTGTTACGGTCTGAGTGTTTGTGTCTCCATAAAATCCATACCTCCACCCAGAAGGTGATGATGTTAGGAGTGGGGGCCTCTAGGGTGTGATTAAATCACAAGTGTGGAGATCTCAGGAATGGGATTAGTGCCCTTGTGAAAGAGGCCTGAAGAGCTCGTTTGCCCATACACCATGTGAGGGTACAGAGAGAAGGTTTGGTCTATGAGGAAAAGGCCCTCGTCACCCTCACCAAACGGAATCTGCTGGGACTTCTCAGCCTCCAGAACTGTGAGAAGGAAATGTGTGTTGCTTGTTCTTCATTTCTGCTCTTGGGCTATCACTCTGTCTTCCATGCTGGTTACTTTTCTTTCATTACTTCCTCCTTCTCATACTCTTCCTCTGGAGTCTTGGAGAGATTCTCTAACTTGATGCATATTTCAATGTTTTTCTTTTATACAAGGCAAACACTGCTACTGTGGATCTTAAATATTATTTTGTGTTTACTTTCTTCACACTTCTTGTCTCTATCACTGCCATCCTATCTCAGGAGCGGGCCCCCATTTCATCATCCATCTTTTACTTAGTACTCCTATTCTCTATATATTATATATACTGCTGTTAATGGTTTGGATCAAAAATATCCCTCAGAAGGCTTATGTGTTCAGAGGCTGAGCTTCTGGAAGGTGATTAGACCATGGGAGTACTAACCCCCAGTGGATCAAGCCATTCATGAGTTCACAGCTGAATGTGCTGTTAGCAGGTAGGGGCAGGTTCAGGTAGTAGATCACTGAGGAGTGACCTGGAAGGTATATCTTGTCCAAAGCCTACTCTCTCTCTTGGGCTCTTCCCCTAGCTCTATGCTTCCTGGCTGTCATGAGGTGAGCAGCTTTCTTCTGCCCTGCCCTTCCACTATGATGTTTCTGCCTTGAATTCAAACTTCTGAAACTGAACCAAAATTAAACTTTCTCTCCTTTAAGCTGAGTATGTCAGGTGTTTTGCCCTAGCAACAGAAAGGTGACTAATACGATAGTCCTTTACATTTCTACTACAGTAAAACCTTTTCAGAAAAAAAATGTTTTTCTCTTTCTTCAGGGAAATGTTTTTTTTCTTATGAATGGTGGGCTCTATGTAGGACCCTGTAAGTTTATTTTATTCATCTTTATTATTTCTTAACCTTTCTTTTGAAAGGGAGTGATCTATACTGGTTCAGTGTGTCAACCAACAAGGCACATGCATTTCTTTGGTTGAACTGTTTGTTTGCCTTCTAGGAGATGTTGGAATTCATTTTTCGGCTTGAAAATTCATTTGATTCTGAGCAATCAAATGGATGCATTCTGGCCAATTCAGCTAGCCAGTGCAGCTCGGCAGGATGATCTTCCTTGGATAATTTGAAGTAGTTTGTGTCTTTTTCTAGAGGTGATCCATGAAAAACAAAATCACCAGAGAGCACTGCTGTTCTTAAAGCTATATTTATACCTACTAGGCTACCCACATTCCCTCCTTCAAAACAACTTCCCAGCTCCTTGTGGCTATTTCTCGATCTGTTGAAACCTTAACTCTGACAAAGGAAGGCCTGCTGTGTGTGTTGTATGTGCGGTGCCTTCAGGAGGTTGCTTCTTGCCCTGCAAGTACATGGACCTTGACTAGTCAAAGTTTAACTCACTGTTGCTGCTCAAAAATAAACCTTCTGGAAGCAACTGAACCTGTGAGCAGGATTCCTGGCAAGAGCTGTGAGCACAAGCTTTACTTCCAATGCTTTCCGCCTCCTCTGGGCCAGCTGCCCACTCACTAGCTAGAGGGAGGCAGTGCTGCCCATGGTGAAAAATGGCTGCCCTGTGAGGGAGCTGAAGCTGCAGCAGGCGACCTAGGCTGCAGGCACAGCCAGGTGTTTTGTCTAGGCCAGCATCCTCCCAGGAAGATAAGCTCCATGGGGCAGGGGATCTGGTGAATCAAAACTGGGCCCTCCTCTTGGCAATGCTGCTGTCTTTTTGGTGACTGACATCTAAGAATGGAGTTTGCAGCTTGCTCTCTGCTTTAATCATTAGCAAGTGTCTCTACAGTTAAAAATCAACAAATAAGGACTACAGCCAAATTATGGCTATATGGGCATTAGGAATAGAAAGCAGAGTGTCAAAGAGCAAGAAGTTTTCTACCTTTCATGGGTCCCAGCTCTATGCACACCTGCTGGGGACCCTCTTTTGCCTTCCTACTTTCCTGTCCATACAGCCAGCCCTCTGCAGCTCTCAACTGAACTTGCAGGCAAGAAACACAGCTCAGTTATTTTGATTAGAACCAGGATCCTCAAATGGTTGTGCCAGCCAACTTATCCTCTGCATTGACACCGACCTTCCTGAAGCAGAGACGTCACTGTGCTACCCCAGATCATGAGCACTTCCAGACATGGCCATGTACTTCCACACCTTCTTCTGTCTCATGCCTGGGAGGCTCCTCCCTCCACCCTGCATGAGCACATCCTACCATTCTTTAACTGCCCCTGGAATAGCACTTTCATTCTGTAACACCTGCCCCCAGCTGCCGCCTGGAATTATGAACTGTCCTTGCAGATGCTCCTCCATTGTGTTCTGTACATGGTTCTGCTATAACATTTATTACATTATATTAGAATCTGAAACAGACACTGTAGGTTGGCTGATCTGTACTCTATTTCCAAACCTTTCATCTCTCTCTACTATTGAGACCGTAAACATAAAGCAAAATTGATTTCTAATTTTTTTTAGCCAGGTGTGGCAAGATACAGAAAGATGGTTCTCTAAGGATGAGGTTCTCTTCTCAAATAAGTATTCAAACCCTCACTAGGAGAGAGCTCTGTTACCTTTCCTCTCCCTTCTTCTTCTAGGCTGGAACACAGACGTAATGTCTGGTGCTGTAGCAGCTGATTAGGTAACCAAGAGGATGAAAGCCTCAGGATGGCAGAGCAAGAGGAAAGGTCATGGCATCCTGAGCAGTTGAACCAGGTCTAGATGGGACCTTCAGATTCTTTTTCCAAAACAAAAACCAACTCCTCTCTGTGAAGCCAGCTTGAGTCAGATTTTCAATTTCTATTCCTAGCTGATATAATTTCTTTCTATAATACTCAGACCTTCAAGAGAAAACTGTTTCTTATTTATATTTATACCCTCTATGCCTGGCAGAATGCCTGGCTCTGAGTAAACGCTCCAAATTTTTGACTTGAACTAGATGTTGTTACTGTCTTCAGAATGTGCCAGTGCCTCCTCGTTACACTGAAAAATCCATTCAGAGGTCTCAGTTTGGCCCATAGGGACTACTGAGACCCCGCGTCACCCAGGCAGCCTTCTTCCCCTGACAGCCAGCTCCAGCATGCACAGATCATGTAGCTCCCGTGTTGCTCCCGTCTCTCCTCCCGGACCCCCCGCTGGAAAGCTCACCTCCTCAGCACCCCTGGCAGGGCTTCTGTCTCTTCACTTACTGACCTGCTACTTGCCTTACACCTATAGCTTCTCCCTCATCCTGAAGGGACCTGCTTGTTGGGCTTGTTCCTCACTATAGAATGTGAGCCCCTGGGAAGCAGAGTCTGGCCACTATTGCACAGCAGGACACAATCCAGGAATGGAGGAGTATTCAATACCCACCTTACTTAATAGAACTAGGCCAGGGCCAGAGTGGTAGACTGGAAAGACCCATGGCTGGAAAGACGGAAAGATCACCGGGTAATTGTTTCTGAGCCTTGGTGATCTCATCTAGGAAATAGGGACAATAATCATTGGTCCAGAATTTGGTGTGCCGAAGATATTTGTTGAATGTTAGGTAGAGGAGCAGGATCAAGAGCTAAAGGCTTTGCCTCCCTTTCTTCTCCAAGTTTTCTCTGAGCTGGTCCACGGATCCCACCTATACAGACTGCACTTTCTATGTTCTATGCCATGAGGACCCATGTGTGAATAGCACGGCAGGCACAGCTCACTGTTCTGCTCTCCTGCTGTGAGCTCCCAGCTGGGATGGAATTGGTCAGTACCCCGGCCACCCTGCTAAAGGCTATTGGTGCCACCTGGGCTCAAGGGGAGCATCTGCTTGCCAGCCCACATCTCAGACATATCCAAGCAGAGCTCACTTTCCATCTTGGGCCACACTCAGGGGGCCCTGACCAGATTCCTGCAGATACCCATTGCCCTCCTTGGGTACTTCTGGAAATAACTATCCTTGCCCAGCTTGTTAAGGTGAACTTGGCCACGAGTTCCTCTGATCACTATCAATGATTGGTTGGGACTGGGGCAGGGTGGAGTGAGTCCCCTGTCTGTGCCCCTGGGAACAGTCTGGCCTGGTGGCTATCCCACATGCCAGGCATACCTGCTCTTACCCACAGCCTGTCAGTCACCATCTGTGACTCTCAGGGGAAAACCTGCAACCTGCTATGCTTAGAGGATGCCCCACTCGGGCAAAATAAACAACTGTCTCCTGGCCCCTGGTGCCAGCCACGATTCTAAGTGCTTTACACATTAACTCATTCATTCCTCATAGTGACCTTATGGTAGCCACCACCTGTAGTTGCTCTGCCCCAGAAAGGAGGGCTGAGGCACAGAGCCCTGAGAATTTCCCAAGTTACAAGCCTAAGTGGAGAGGTAGCCTGGGACTAGCTCAGATCTTAGCTATGACTTAGTGCTGAATGAACAATAAAACTCATGAGACATAAAGAATCCAACCGAATAATCAAACCAAATGGCCCAACCTCAAAATGCAGTTGCTGCATGGGAAAATAAGCGATGGTGTAAAACAAAACATAGATAGTATCCTCAGATACTATTTATCTCAGGGAGATGCAAGATGATGATATTTTGATAAAAACAATAGGAGGCTGTCAAGAGCAGTCTGGAAACAAAAAATGCAGCTTCCTTGAAACAAAAACAAACAAAAGCAAGGTTTCCAAAATGAAGAGCGAGCACATAACAGAATAATTACTGTTGAAAACTGAATTAATGAAAACACGAGACCACTGGCAGAATAAAAACAGGATAAAGAACTTCCAATCACTAGATGAAAAATAAAGCCAATTAAATTGGACCAGCTAACAACAGGAGAGTGAAAAATAAAAGCAATCAGTAAAGAAGCAGAGTACATTTTGTTTCCAAGAAAGCATAATACATTTGATGTGGGAGAAATACAGACTCTTGTGCTCATCTTGGATTCTGAAACATCCAGGGGAGGTTAATAAAATAGAAAGTTTCAAATAAATAAAGGAGCGATGCAGAAGAAATAAAAAGAGCATGCAGAATACATAACCATTTAGTAACTTAAAAAATTCTTAGATATCCTTGGATCAAAAGAAATCTAAACTGAAATGATAAATTATTTAGAAATGGTGAACAGTCTATATGAAAAAGACAAACTACTGAAAAGAACAAAAATTCAAAGAACTGGAAATATCCTTTTGTCCATCCATTTGGTAAAGACTAAAAGGATAGACATCATGTATGATGCTGTGTGGGCAGCAGGACTTCCCATAGATTGTTGGTGGATATGTGAATTACATGTATTACATGTAATTACAGTATCTGGAGGGGAACTGGAAGTCATGTATCCAGATTTGCCTTCTAAGAATGTAACCCAACAAAATAATTGGATATTTGTTCAAAGATTCATGTATAAGGATGTTCACTTGAGGGAAGATCTGAAAATACTCACTTTATCAATAGGGGAGTTAGTTAAATAAATTATGGTTATGCATACAATAGAATTCCCTGTAGCCATCAAGCAGGATGAGGCAGATCTATATATATATTAACATAATAAAGTGATGATATACGATTTAGTGGTAAAACAAAAAACAAGTCACTGAGCCATGCATTCAGATGGTTTTGTTTCAGAAACCATGCTTATTGAATTTGCTTTACATATACAACAGCACACAAAATGTCTGAAAGAATACACAGAACGAATATCAATGGTTATCTTACACAGGGTGTGGGAGGAGTGAGGTTACAAAGCAAGGAGGGCTTTTTAGTTATATTTATAATATTCATTATTGTTGCATTTTGAATATTTAAAAACGAGTACCTATTTTAATATAGAAAATTTCTATAAATATATTGCTTTTTAAAAAACAACTAAATAAAGATTCAAACACAAAAGATTCTCAGGCAGGGCTGTGTATTTCTTAGTTCCCTTCACTTTGCTGGTGGTTATTCAAGTGGTGTTGTGTGGAAGCAAGGCCAGGAAGAGAGAGGTGAGAAGGAGCGGGGGGAGGAAGCCATGTGCGCAGATGAGTGGAGATGTCCTCTGCACGCTGCAAACCCTGGCGATGGCAGGCTAGGGCGGGGACTGAGTGAGGAAGGGGAAGATGTCTTGTGCCTCCATCTCTACTCTCAATGCTTGGAAGGCCTCTGCCTGTTTAGCATTAGCTGTTTTGGGATGTCTGTGGTTCCAAGAATCCTTTGCGAGTGAGGAATAAAGCTGTCTGCACATTTTGTTTCTCATCTCCGATCTTCACAGCTCCATGTTTCTTGCACTGTTACTTTGGAGGGACTTTTTCTTCTGTTTGCTGAGATTTGTGTAACCTGCTTCCCCTCCACCTCCCTACTCACTATTCTCATCAGAAAAGGTTACTGTCATTCCCACCCAGACACCACTTCATTTTATTTCTTGTGCTTTCCTCATGTCAGCTGCCCCTAGATCTGCTCTGCTGTCCTTCAACCCTGGTCCTCAGCTTTAATCCCCAGAGAAATGCTGTTGGGCCTGTTAGCAACACTGATGTGGCTATGTCATGGAGGAGATGAGTATGCACTGCTCTTTGGAAGGTGCTTGCCAAAGTATATAGGGACAAAGTTATCACGGTGCCTACAATGTATTTTTGAGAGCCTCAGCCAAAAAGGAAAAATTAGAAGGTGCAAAGAGAAAGAAAGAGAGGAGGCACATATGGCAAAATATTAAAAATGTTGTGTCTAGATGGTAAGTGTGCAGATACTTTGCATATTGGTCTTCCAACTTTTCTATCTTATGTATTGTTTATTATACAATAAAAAGGGGGAAAGAGAAGAAACCTCCATTACCATATTTCCTGAGTCCAGTTGGTGTGACTGCTTAAATGTCCCCTGAATTTTGTCCCTTCATCCCCATCTGCATTGCTACAGCATGGATTTAAGCCTCCACCATAAGCTGGAGACAGCTTCCTCCTGGAGCTCCCAGATCTGCATTTTCCTTTTTCATCCATTCTCCACAAGGCTATCCGGAGATGTCCAGCTGCAGCATCACACCCCAGGGGCATCTGGGCTCTGGCTGCACTTTCACCACCAACTCCATCTCCCATGGCTGCTGTGATCCACCAAATCGCAGGTGGTTATACAGCCATGGAAAGTACTTTCGGCTCCTGAGGGTGACCACTCTGCCTCACTTTCTGTGCTGAGAAGATCTTTCCCTTCCCATTAGCCTTTCTCCTTGGCTTCCTGGCCAACTTCTCTCCATTCTTCAGGAATTGACTCTAGTGTCACCTTTTCCAACATAACATCTCTGGTTTCCTTCTGATTGGCCTTCTCACTCCCCTTCCTCCTGAAGACACATAGATGCAGGATTCCCCATTATGAACAGTGAGGGGGTCTCCTTCAAATATAACATCATGTGGCAGTTAATTTTCATTGTCAGCTTGACTGTATTAATAGACTTCTGGAAAGGTGATTGAATCCTGAGGACACTAAGCAATTATGGGTTAACCCATTGATGAGCTTGGAGCTGATGGGGTAGCAGAAGGCGGAGCCTATTTGGAGGAAGGTGGTCATGGGGCACAACCTTGGGAACTATACCAGGTCTTTGGCCCCTTCCTCTCTGGCTCTTTCTCTCCTTTTTCCTTTCCAGCCACCATGGGCTAAGCATCTTCCATCTGTCATGCCCCTCCATCATGCTGTTTCTGCCTTGAAGCCAGGTGACCATGGACTGAACCCTCTGAACCATGAGCGAAAATAAATCCTTCCTCTTTTAAGTCAGGTATGTCAGATATTTTATCTGAGCCATGGGAAAGCTGACCAATATATATCATGTTGTAAACAGAGAGTTGTCACATACATGAATGAATGAATGATGCTTCAAGTTGGAGGGCTTTCCTTATTTGGATAAGCATACTACAGTAAAATAGTCATTATGTCTCAATTTACTCATTGTTCATTCACTATGTACTGAGGGACTACCATAGAATCACTAGTCATATAACCACAGAGGGGGAATGGATCAGGAGTGCTTTCAATAGGCTACCCGAGCAACAGTGTGCGAGATGAAAGTGTATATTTCACTTGTCCCTCAGTAGTACAAAGTATGTGAAAGAGCTGCTGACTTTATTTTCATAGGCTATAACTCAAGACACTGGATATAGCATACATTACTTTATGCCTATATTTCTTTCATTTTAATTGAACTGAGTCTAAGAACATGTATACCAATGAATACATTATTATGAATGTCTACATCTCTTGTAGCAATACACCAACTTGGCTAGTTCTCGTTCATTGAAAACTCCCAAGGGCAGAGATCTCCTAGTTATAATTCTGCTCCTTTTCTGGGTTTCCCCATTGTTCTCAATCCTTAATGTTTCACTTTACATCACTGCAACCAACTCTAGTTGCTACCTCCCCATGAGCTCTCCACACTACAAATCTTGGTGGACCATCTGTGCTCAAGAACACACGATGGCTCTCTCTCACTTATTGGCATTTTAATCTTCCACAACCAGTCTGTTTTCTAATCCTATCTATTCCTTATCCACTCACATTCCCTACTCCAGCCAGTTTCCCACCCAATTCCTCCTTTGATATCTCTGTGCACACTGCTGCCCAGCCTGCTCTTCCTAACTCATCTGAGCCAGAGATCAAGGACCAGCTCTGTCATCACTGTGATATAACATGAAGATTCAGAAAGATCTAGGTTCATAGCCCGCTTTCTGATTCCTTCTGCAACTTAGACATGCCATGCATTCACTTGACATCTTCTTTCTCATTTATAAAATGAAAATAATATCAATGTCCAATCATCATCGTCATCATCATCATCATCATCATCATTAGGACTATTGTGAAGAGTTAATAAGACAGGCCCTGCACTCTATAAATGATTATGCTCTTTTCTTCTCTGACTCCTTAGAACTCTGATATGGAATTTCTGTTAGTCAGATGCTCACATGGGAAGGAAGCTGTATTTGGAGAGAAAATGTACTAAGTACCACACACTACTGCTTAGTTGTTTATTTCCTCCACAAACCTAAAATACAAGTGCTATTGTCCTCACTGTACAGAAGAGGAAGCAAACAAGTAAAGGAAGCGTCTTGCCTTGGCTCACACAGCTCTAGGAACAAGTGCAGCCACCATTACTTAGACGGCACCAGGGTACAAGTGCTATGCTGAGCTTGTTACAAGCAGTGCCTCATTCAAGTGCATTGTCCCGAGATCCATACTCTATAGGAGACGGGAAGACTCACAGAATTAAAGGACTTGCCCAGAGTCCTGTAAGCAGTAAATGGAAGGGCTGTGACTCAAGCCCAGGGCAGCATGGTATTGAGTCCATGATACCATTGCTCTGCTGTAGCTGAGCTGTCCAGGCAGAGAGGTATCTGGACATGGACTGTAACCCAGTGAGGCTGAAATTGGCTTGTTCATATCTTTCAAAGGACCCATCCCATGCTTGGCATCATGGCAACCTCTGTCGATGTGCAGGGTCTCCAGAAGAGGGACCAGGCATTATCTGAGGGCCTGGTAATGATGGTGGGATGGTTCCTCTCAACAAATGGCAGTGTGGCTTTGCCAGCCCTGACACTTACCCAATGGTGCAGCCAGGATCTGCTTCGATGATCCAGATGCAGTTGAGGTTGTGTTCATAGGAAGCTGGATACCCGGGTGACAGCACCTGCCCCGACACCTCTCCTCTCACTGTCCCTCCACACTCAGCTGAAAGAAATCCCAGAAGAGTGAGTTTTGTGCTGTGGCCCGAGCTGCCAGTATTCACTCAGCAGCTCCTCTGTGCCTATGAGTCTCTGATCCCTCTTGTTCATGCCATGTGGTTGAGTGCAGCAAGTGTAAAGGTCCCTGAATGAGATGTGTATTCAGAACCTAAAACAGACTCTTACTACTCAACGATAAAAAGATACATAACCCAATTTAAAATCAGGCATGTACATGAAAAAAGATGCTTAATATCATTAGTCATCAGGGAAATGCAAATCAAAATCACAATGAGATCCCACTTCATATCCACTAGGATGCTGTGATAAAAAGACAGACAATAGCAAGAGTAGGTGAGGATATGAAGTTAGAACCCTCATAGTACTGGTGGAAATGTAAAATGGTGCAGCGGTTTGGAAAACAATTTGATACTTCCTCAAAATGTTAAACATAGTTACCATATGACTCAACAATTATTCTCTCAGGCATATGCCCAGTAGAAATGAAAACATACATTTTCATAAACCCTTGAACATGAATGCTGAAAGGAGCTTTCATGAAAGCAAACAACTAGAAACAATCCAAATAGCCATGAAATGAAAAACAGGTATGCTAAATGTGGTATATCTGTGCAATAGAATATTATTCAGTCATAAAAGGCACAAAGTTTAGAAACATGCTGCAACGTAGATGAATTTTGAGCATGCTAAGCAAAAGAACCAAACACAAAAGGCAAAAGGCTACCTATTGTGTGATTCCACTTATATGAAATATCCAGAATAAGCAAATCCATGGAAATAAAAGGTACCTTGGGTAGAGCAGTGGGAAGTGATTGCTAATGGGTATAAGGATTCTTTCTGAAGGGGAAAATGTTAAAAATTAGATTGTGGTGATGATTATACAGCCCTGGAAATATACTAAAAACAAATGAATTGTGCACTTTAATAGGTGAATAAATAAACCTGCTAAAGGAGAGGATCTGATAGGGACTGAACTTCTCAGAGCTTCCCAGGGAAGACCATACAGGACCTTGCACCTGCGCACTGACAGCAAGGGAACCTGTGCCAGCTGCCAAGTGCACAAAGGTGGGCAAGACACAGTCCCTTCTTGGGAAGTTTCCAGTTAGAGATGGGGACAGTCATGGCCTGTGTTGTGTACCCTGGCACAAGCACATTCCTAGCAAGGGGCAGGACAGAGGAGGAAGCAGCCAAAATCCCCTAGGGCGGGGTGGGTAGAGCCAGGGAAGGTCCTAGTTTCCAAGGAACCTAGAAAGAGGAGCAAGCGTCAAGGAGATTGGTTGGGTGGCAGGGCTGGGATGGGGAAGACAGGAGGAAGAGGACATTGCAGACAGGGAGAGGAGTGTGTGTAACATTCGTGGAGGCGTGACACAGCAGGGCAGGCTGGGGATGGGCACGAGATATGCAGTGGTGTGGGGCAGAGTGTTGAAGGACATCACACACCAAGGTGTTGGTGCTGGCTCTGCTCCAGGGAAGAATTGCAGTGACTACATGTGAGCGACTCAGCACTGTACACATTACTGCAATTCACAGGTGAGGAGATGTCTGTGGTGGCAGTTTAGAGGTGTGCAAAGGGCTCAAACTGGAGGAGAAGAGATCTGTATCACCAACAGAGTGGTCACCTAACTGACAAGCTAGTGGTTCCCCCTGGCCTCTTCCTCCTTCTTCTCTCATGTCTAATCTGCTTCCAAGCACCAGTCTCTGAATCTCTGACACTTCACATTTGACCTGCTTCAGCTCCTCCCTGTCACTAGAGCCTTGCCTCAGGTCCTCATCCTCTCTTGGCTAGCACCAAAGAGATTTTTACAAAATGTAAATATGCCATTGCTTCCTTTCCACCCTCTTTCCTAGAAGAGTTTAAACCCTGCAAGGAGGCTCTCTTCAGCCTCCCTGACTGCCAACAATAAATTTTGGTCCACCCAGGTCTGATGAACTGCTTAAATGCAGGCAGCTGCTCCTCTTCATGTCTGCACTTGGAATGACAACCGGACAAACATCCTCCCTATGAAACGCTTTGTGATACTGCTCCTCTCCCCAGGTAGAGCTGATGCTATCTTCCTTTGTGTCCCCATTCTAATGTGAATGGATTTTTGTCATAGCAACTGTAACACATTATTAAAATAATGTCGATCTCTTCCACAAGACTATAAGCTCTTTGGCTTCAGGGACCTTATCTTATTTATATTTGTATACCAACTGCCCAGTATAGTGTTGTGCACATTATAGAAGCTTAATAAATGTTTATTGAATGGATGGGTGGATGATCAAGTTAATGAAAGAAGCTTATTGCTTCTCAGGAAAATTACTATATGGGCCTGAATCAAGGGAGCCTTCATGAAAATGAAGAGGAAGAGATTTATGGCAGAGCTATTTAGGAAAGAGAATAATTGATTAGACAAGATGCTAGAAACAATAGGAGAAGACTCACAGATGGGAGACTGACTTTCATCTGTTGCTTTGAAAGACCCATCAAGCATGTCATAGGCCCCCAGGCTTTATATAGCACCACTAGGAAGGGGAGGGAGAGGAACCCCTGTCAGGAAGCATGCTGAGGAGACCAGATCCTTTGTTGATTCTTCACCATGTACTCTCTTTCTGTGTTGTTGAGGTGCGACACACCAACCTGGTTGAAAGGTACTAGGGTGAATGGGCCCAAGGCAGGGAGTGGATGATAGCCCCACAAATGGGGGAGGGAGCAGGGATGGTGGCAGGACATCGGCCATGTCCTTGGCCGGAGCTTTTGTCTGTATTCCAGAGGCAGAAGTATCTCTTGCTTCCCAGAAAGTGAATGTTTGGAGGCAGCAGTAGTGGGAACACTTCCACAGGGGCACAATCGCAGTTGCTCTCACCATGGGATCACTTAGTCTGAGTACTGGCAGGTGGGCAGGAGGGGGCTGAGAGGGCCAGCTTGCTACAATTCACCAACATTGAGACCATGAGATTTTGCCCTTCTGGTCTGCTTCCTTCCTCCCATTGCAGAGTCTGGCTGTTGTTTGGGCTGCAGAGTCGCCTCATCAATACAGGAAACACTGAATGTTTTCAGCTAGAGTAGTCACTTCTGCTAGGCCATGTTGAACTCTACCCCCAACAAGACCAATGTACAAATACACATGCATAACGCTAAGTACATCGCCTCACTCCCTTAAAGGTAGTGGGGTCTGAGGGAGTCTCAATGGGGAAGGCATCCAAGGCTCGAAGGATAAATACTTTTACTAGCCCTGCTTGTGTGGATCCTTTAAGTCCAATCCAAGTGGCATATTTGATAATGAAAGGAATCTTACAGTGAATCCTTTCTGCAAAGCAATTGTCTTCCAATGTGAATCAGCATCTCTCCTTAATATTTTGCTTGCTCTGGCTTGCTTGCCTGTGGCATTCTACTGTCATCTGTTTCTGCACTTGTCTCATGTGTCTTGCTGGCTGCCCTGGGAGCTCTTTGTATTCCTAATGCCTAGCATTGAGTGTGGCACATGAAGGAAAGCAGGGAATAAAATGAGGAATGAAGAGAGAAAGGGAAAGGACCTGCCTATAGATTGGCTCAACATCAAGGACAAAGGAAGAGGAAGATCTAGAGGGTACTTACAGGCCACTATCCTAGTCTGTCTACTTTAAGGTCAAAATTTTTGCCTTTGACCCTGTTGTGTCATTGCAGAAGATTCTGTTAAACTGTAGTCATCAAGGGGACCAACTGTGGCCATTAATCCTTCCTATCATGCTGGCTCATCCTGTTGGCCCTGCCTGTGCTCAGACTAGAGAACATTTATCTTCCCACCTCATCCCTCTTGTGGGTGAGTTCTTACCCGTCCTTCCAAATCTCAATTGAAATGTCACTTCCTATGCAAAAGTTTCTCATATCCCCCATCACTATTTTTACAATGCTCATCTTGTATGATAATAATCTGTTTCTGTGGTTATTCTTGCTAGAGTATGGGCTCCCCAAGGGCAGGGAAAATGCTTTATTCTTTTTCTTTTTGTTTCTCTGACAACACATCCTCAGACATGCACCTAGCCAATTCTGGTATGTGGGGCATGGAAGGCTCTTAAATGTTTATCCAGTGGGTGTTTTGTTCTTGAAAGATTAGGCCATGCTGCACAGACACACTGGGATTGTGGAACATGCAGAAGGGGTGGAGGGTGGCAAAGGCCTGATGAAGCAGTGTGCTGGGAATCCCAATCAGCACAGAAGTGAAAAGCTGGACAAACAAAATTTTGTACTATTTTACACTTCTGCCTTGGGCTACTGTCTCTTCTCCTGTAATGCACGCATCAGCCTTCCAGAGAAACTCTGCTGTCATTCTGGAAGAATTTTAGGTTTAAGTAGATGCAAGTTCATTATTGTGTTCTTTAAGAATGAAATCAATGCCAGTTCATTATCTGAGTCTTCTTTTCTCATTTCCCTGGAAAAGGGAGCATGGGCCCCTTTTATCTACATGAAAACTGAGGCCCAGAGTGAGCTGGAAACTCACTGGTTCTTGGTGTTGCAGGAAGCCTTGGAATCCAGGCAAAAGTCCTACCTTAAAAGACTCCCCTACCATTTCTTCATCACCATGTTACATTACTTGGCTCTGGTCCCACTTGCTACATGTGTGACAATGGCAAGTCGCCACCTGACTGCGTTCTACACCTGGTGTAATGAGGTGTGAAAGTGAGCAAATGGAGAAGGGGGGGTATTGGTCCATAACGCCTATTAATGGGAGGGAGGATCTAGTCCAGGGAGATGGTCCCAAGACCCTCGACATCTTTAGTGAGACCAGGCCTTGGACTCAAGTTAGAGGGGACCCAGGAGTCCCTTAAAGAGCAAGAGGCATCATACCAACACAGGTGGGCAGCGGCCGATCCCAGGTCCTGCGTTCTCCACTCAGACACATCAGCTCCTCATTGCCCCGCAGGCTGTAGCCAGGGTCACAGCTGAAGGTCACGGAGCTCCCTGCAAAGTGACCTCCATCATGAACCTTGTAGCCAAACTGGGGAGTGCCTGGATCTTCACATTTGATGAGCTCAAAACCTGGAGAAAAGATGAGAGGCAGAGTGAGCAAGACTGATGGTGGCAGAAACCATCCTTCCTCTTCTGCCTCACAGCCCATGCCCTCAGAGGAGGTAACTACGCCTCCTCAAGGTGTGATGGACTCACTGCTTGGGATCCTTCCACATTTCTATGCTCCATAGAGAGTGTCTTAGGGAGCACTCCTTCCCCTGTTACCATAGGTGAAGGATGTCAGCTTGTGATAGCTTTCAGGTCTAGGGGCTGGATTTTCTACTTCTTTTGTTAACCCCACAGTGTTGCTAGCAGGATCTGTTCCTCCCATTTTGCTCGCTGAAGTAGTTGGCTGGGCTAGAGTAATACAGGAACTTCAAAAACATGTCTAAAAGCTCCATTATGTCCTGTTTCAATGCATTTTGTTGAAAGATGGAGGAGGAAACAGTTGTATACAGAGCTCCTCCTCTGTTGAGTATCACATACTGTTTTCCCTCATTTGTTATTCATGGGGGTCTTGCAGGTAGGTATAATTATCTGCAGTTTACAACAGGGACTGTTGACTTGGGAAGGTTAAATAAATTGTTCCAAACTCACACCACCTTCAGATAATGGAAATGGGATTCAAATGTGACTCTATTTAATCCTTTTGCCCTAAGCCACCTCCAAAACAGGTAAAAATCTCTCTGCCTGGGAGCCTAATGCTCAAGCAAGGGGAAACCTGAGTAGCTTCACTGGGATTATTTTTCAATCCTAGAAAACTTATTGAGATATAAATTTTATACTACAATTCATCCATTTAAAGTGTAGAATTCAATGTCCTTCATCTGTTCACAGAGTCGTACAACTGTCATCACAGTTAGTTGTAAAACATTTTCATCATCTCAGAGAGAAGCTCATATGCATTTTCCTCTCAACTCTCTTAGCCTATTTACCTTCTGTCTCTTTGGATTTTCTTGCTCTGGGCAGATCATAAAAATGGAATTATACAATATGTGGCCTTTGTGACAGACTTCTTTCACTCAGTTTAGTGTTTTCAAATTGAAACACTTTCAGACTGAGGCATGTATCATCACTTCATTTGTTTTTGTGGCCAAATAATATTCCACTGTATGGACGTACTACCTTTTATTTATCTACTCACCTATTGATTTTAAGTCGTCTACAAGAACGTTTATGTTCTTTATGTCTGTGGGGCAAGCAGAAGCTCAGATAAATGAATAAAATGGAAAAACTGCACTTCATTGTCCATTCAGATACATGAAAGACTTACTAGAAAACTGCAATTCGAAGCCTGTACTGGTATTTTCGGCATCAGTGATGAAGTCAAGCCATAGACTGCTGGATGTGCTGTTCAGAGTCACCCCCAACATCTCAGAGTGGCTGAAGACCCCCAGCAAACGGGCAGAGTTGTTGTTGCCATCGTAAACCTGAAGATAGGTGAGATCCCAACTCATGGTGATCAGCACTGCTCATTACAGACAACACCTTCTCACCCCAAAGTCCGCAATCCCAGAGTTTAGCTCTGATGACAATGGTCAAAGGGGCAGTTGGCTGTCAGAAGGTGGCAGAGTGAAGCTAGAGGTTGAGCATGTTCTCTCATTTCTCCTTGGTGCCAAGCCCATCTGTCCTGTGAATTTAGTCCTTGGGAACTGGTTGTTACTCTAACCTTTCTAGTAGATACCTGCTCCTGTTCTCTCAACCCCCATATGACACCTGCAGCCTGGGCAGGCTGAAAGCATCCTGTATCTCTTCATTACAGAGCACTCAATCTTATCCTTTTAGTAGATGAGACGGTCTTCCTCCAACCTCACCCCACCCAACCATGACAGTGACCTGTCTTGACCACTTTGCTGGATACAATCCCTGGGATCCAGGAAGGATGGAGTTAAAATGACCAGGATGTCATAGAGACTTTCCCTTCCCCAAGCCTCACCTCTTCCCCTTTCCCTCTTATAATGAGGTCTCCAGCTAGGGCCTGCTGGGCTTGCCAAGGGTGGAATCCTGCAGGCATCTGGTCTCCCTGATTCCCATCTGTCCCCTGAACTTCTGAGCACCAGCAAAGACAACAATCATCAGAATAATAAACTGGCTCCCCAGGTTCCAAGGTTGCTGCTCCTTTCTAGATAATTGTACAAATAACAGAAGTTGTGATTGAGTGAAAGACCCCCTGGTGCTTTGGTAAATATCAAAGATGGGATCTATGGATGGATGATGAATATTTGTGCATGGTAAACAATGTGGTGCCAGCTGCCAGCAAATTGGAACAATATTTCCACCCTGCTATTTATGAAGCAAAGCTTTCTAAAAGAAGCCATCTTTCAAGCCAATGGTGCCGTATATTACAAACATTTGTTCAGGCAGGCACCTCAGAGGCTCAAGTCTGTTTCTGTATCCCATGTGCAATTGGTTTATATTACTGATAGGATCCTGAGGTTCCAACAGATACAAGATCCCCTCAGTTCAAAGAGGTTAGCTCCCTACCATATGTAAGTTGTTAAAAAATATTTTTATTCATCAAAACATTTATTGGAATGAATGCTCATCAACAGTCGCTAACATCATAATAAGAAAAAACCAGACATCATGTACTTCTTAATGGAAGGCAGACCATCACATGTAGAACTATTTTGCTGAAAAGAATCAGACCTGACCAGCTGAAGACATTGGATCCAACTGCCATCTTACTGGAAATACTAAGGGCAGAGAAACATAAGAAATGATACTCTGGGCAGGTAGAGTCAGCAAAATCCAGATTGTGGAAAATTTCACTGAGCATTTTCCTCCAGAACTTTTGTCCTTAAATCCACCTGGAAATTATTGTGGCACACGATCTAAGATTCTACCTTTTTTCCCTGGTTGATTAGTCATTTAACCAAACTCTGTTTGTAAATTGTCTACCTACCACCAAATTTAAATCTATGTTTATTATATATATAAGTTATATACACATAAAACATTCAATATTTCCTCAAAAAATAAAATGCAAAAAAAAAAAAAGAAAGAAAAAAGAAGGAGGGAGGAACCTACATTTTAACAAACACATGAGACACTAACCCAATGTTGTCCATTGGACCTTATCTGGAGCCTGATTCAAATAAACCCCACATTTTAAAAGTATAACATTTATGAGATAATTGGAAATTTGAACACTCACTGAATATATGATGGTATTAAGAAATTATTGTTAATTAATAAAAAGTATAATAGGCACAGGGTTTTTCTTAATTTCAAAGTATGTTTAATTTGTTCTAATTAATTAGGAACAAAAATGTTATTTGTATCATTATAATAAAATATTCATTGCAGAAAAATTATAAAACAGAAGAGCCCAAAGAAAAGAAAAACAACGTTCAGCACTCATTCTATTTTTTTTGGTACTGGGGATTGAACTCAGGTCCTTGCGCTTGCAAGGCAGGCGTGGTGACACTGAGCTAAATCCCGGTCCAGCACTCATTCTATTTTGGTAAGAATCTTTTCAGGCTGTGCCTTCTGCATTTCTTTCCTTATACAGATTTATTTCTACACTTAAAAAAAGATCAAACTACAGGTACTATATGGAAACTTGCTCTTTTGCTTCATAGATGTGCATATTTTTTAAGTCATTAAATACTTTTTCCCCAATATATTTTCCTTTTAAATAAGGGTTTCCAACATAAAATTAACCCAATCTGCAATATAATTAGTTTTACATCAAGTGTCCAGAACATGTGCACTAGCCCATAAGAAGCACTCAATAAATGTATGATTAATAAATCAGCATTTTCCTGCAGAACTTTTGTTTTTAAATCCACCTGGAATTTATTTTGGCATATAATATAATATTCTACTTTTCTTCCCTGGTTGATTAGTCATTTAATCAAATTCTGTTTGTAAATTGTCCACCCACCACCAACTTTAAATCCATGGTTATTACATATATAATTCATATACACATAATATATTCATACATAATTTACATAAACTTTACTTTTAAAGTAAACTTACTGTTTTATTGTATTTGCCCATTTATTCCCTTTCACAACCCACACTGTTTTAGTTACTGTAGTTTTATAATACATTTAAATACAGTATGTGCAGTAGTAGGCTAAGTCCTCATTTGTATTTTAACTTAAAAAATCTTCTCATATTCACTCTTCTAAATAGCTTCAAGAATGTTCCCCAATTAAAAAATAAATAGCCCCTAAAAGAAAACTTGTGTCATTCTGACTGAGTTATATGAAATCAATATAAGTTGATTTGAGAAAAAAATGCACCTGTGTGATATTAAATCTCCTGATCCATATTCATGGTGTCTGGCTTCATTTAATCAAGTTGTTTTTTATGTCTCTCAGTAAAATTCGCTACTTATTCCTGGTTATTTTTACATCTTTTATTGCTATTGGGAATTGAGCCTTTGTATACAAGTATTTCCTAACAGGCTATTGCTTGATGGTCCAGTTCATCATTATATGTAGATGTTGGGAATATCTCTCTGAGAAATCCAAGAGAATCTATGCACATCTGTTACATCTAATAAGATGAGTTGGAAAGGCAAGGGGTTTGAAAGTGAATATGCTAAGTGAAGAGCTTTTCATACACAATTATAAACAATGTGAGCATCATTTCTATGAGTAGTTCTGCATATCTGTTTCCACACATGTCCTTGAATTCCTCTAGAAAGAAGAAGCAGGCTGTGGGAAAGCACACTTCAACTTTGTTAGATACTGCCTCTGAAGAGGAATATCTACCAACTGACTCTCCCACTGACAGCACAGGATGGTCATATATGACTATATTATTCATTGTCAACACTTGGTATTTTTCAGGCATTACAATTTTTTCCAGTCTGATGAGTGTGAAATGTTGTCTCATTTTAGTTTGTATTTCCTTGATTACCACTGAGAGTAAACAGTGATAATTGTACATTTATCAACAGCTTCACTGTCCTCTTCTACTAATTGATCATGACATCTCTGAAAATTTATTTTAGTTATATTGTCCTTAAAATGAAGTTTCAAAATTTTCTCAGTAAATATTAGCCACATGTTTCGGGACATACTCATAGATGGTTCATAGTTTTTATTCCTATTATGAATGAGATTTTTATGTCCTGATTACATGTTTTAATTGGTTATAGAAACAGCAGCTGCTTTGCTGAATTATATTATTGGTTCTGATTAGCTTATGAATGGTTCTTTTGTACTTTCTAAATAACGAGATAATTTTCTATATTTCTTTCTATTTTTTTAGCTTCTTCTGTTCATTTTTGGTATAATTGTAATGGCTTGGTCATCAGTACCATGCTGGTACTGCTGTATTGATGTCAGAACCACTGGTCTTATGCCTGAATTGACTGAGAATCTTTAAGTTTATCTTATGAAAATAAGAAAATATTTAGGAACAAGTATAAGCCAGGAAACCTGAAAAGATTCAATGAAATGAAAATTTTTATAGATAAAAATATTAATATCTTAAATATTGAAAGTACTTAAATCTTTAACTTTTGTCATTAAGTATAATGTTTGGTGTAGGTGTTGGGTAGAAACCTTTTATCAAATTGAACAGGTTATACTCATAGTCTTATGAAATATTTTTAAAATAATGAATGGATGTTGAATTTCATCAAGTGATGTTTGGGATGGTTTAGTAGGATCGTGTGCTTCTCTCTTCTAATTTGTTTATAGAAATTAGATGAGTTACATGAAATTCCTAGTTTTTGAAGAGCTATGACCTACGAACTAGCAATTACATATGGTCTGTCTAATAAATAACATATGAGCTTTTCTATTGCTGATACATTCTCACATTCCTGTAATCAGGCCACTTGGTCATCTTTGTTTTAATACACAACTACATTCAATCTGATGTTGTGTCTAGGATTTTTAGATTTATGATCATAAAGATTGGTCTATAGTTTCTATTTTTTCATTTAAAAAATATAAATCAACAAACTATATTTGGATATATTTATTGGATACAAAGTGATGTTATGATTTATGAATACAAGGTGGAAAAATTCAATCAAGCTAATTAACACATTCATCCCTTCAAATATGCATCATTTTTGTGATGTGGTATGATTTTAAACTGTAAAATATATTATTATTTACTATATTCACTATGCTGTGCAATAGATCTCAGGGAAAAAAGCCTTATCCTTCCTGTGTAATTGTGGCTTTGAACCACTTTCCTGCCACTTCCCATTTCCTCCATTACCCCAGCCTCTATAAATACCTTCTACTCTTTGATATCAGTCTTTCTACTTTATATTTAAAAACATGAGTTGGGAGATAGATCTTTATTTTCTTCTTTCCTAGAGTGGTTTGATTATTTCAGGATTAATTGTTCCTCAAAGTTTTGTTAAAAATATACCTGTAAAGTAGTCTAGGCTTGAAGCTGTTGAGAGAGAACATAGGGGAATTCCAATTGTGTCTGGTTTATTCAAATTTTCATTTTATTGTATTAGTACTTTTTATCTATAATAATTTCTATTTCATTTGAGCTTTTATATTTCTCAGATTACAGTTATTCCTAAATATTTTCTTATTTTCATAATCTCTACTAAATCTATGGATGTGTTCCCTTTTTCATTCCTGGTATCACACATTTATTACTTCTTTATTCCTTGATCAGTCATCGATCAGTTTTATCTATTTTCTTAGTTATTAAAAAGTCATTGATTCGTTGATAATTGCTATTGTGTTTTTCTTTTTCTTTTTCCATTTATTTCTGCTGTTATCTTTAAAAGTATCTTTCTACTACTTTTGTTGGGATTTGTTCTATTATTCAAGCTACCTAAATCCTTACTTATTTTTAACCTTGGTGATATGTCAGAGACTAACAGAGGTATATTAAAATCTTCCATGATGACTACAACTTTATTACAAATTTTTGCATTTCTAGCAGTTTTTATTTAATTTATTCATGCTATGTTATTTGGCACATAAAGTTTTACTGTGGATTGATTGTACATTTTATTAATATATAAGAATCCCTTTTTTATTTCCTCTTGTGATGTGGGAGAAGCTCTCCAATGTATCATACAATGAACTGATTGCATTTTTCTGTGGTTTTACCATCTCTGTTCATTGCCTGTATTCCATTGTTTAATTGGGTGATCATGTTTTTCATATCCATCCAATCTTTCCTCATCTCAGATTGCCCTGTGTTCATTATTGCTTATTTTTGTGCCATAAATATAATATTCTCTCAAACCATGTTAAGAACACAAATGAGGAGCTTTTAAAAGTATGTTTCTGTTTTTTGTTGCTTATAAAGGGGCAATTAGCCCTGAATCCTCAAACCGGTCCCCTTCTTCCTATCTACTGAATATTCATACGTCTCTGGTTAATTTTCTTGTTGACAGATGATTGCTCATGGAAAATGGAAATGGAGAATGTAAATACTCCCTAGTCTCTAGGGAGAGTAGAAAAGCTAAGTCAAAAGAGACCATAGGAAGGAGAAGCATGAGAGAGAGAGAGAGAGAGAGAGAGAGAGAGAGAGAGAGAGAGAGAGAGAGAGAGAGAGAGAGAGAGATCGATCATGGTATCATCTCTGGAGCCTCAGTCTAACTACTCTTGTTAGGTACCAGCCAGGGCATTATTATAGATAGCTAAGTTAGATGGAAATTAATATCCAGTCAGAGAGGGATTGGGCCCTCAGGAAGTCAGCACAAATGATGAAGACATCAAAACTGTGGCTGGAGATGAATCTGAAGAGGGCCAGGCCTCAAAGTGGAGACCAATAGCCAGGCCTGCAAGCCTCCTTAGAGGTAAACAGCAACTTGAAATTATAGTGTAATTATCACCACCTGGTCCATGAGCCCAGACAGGCATTAGAGGCATAGGTGGGTGACCAGAGCATCTGGACCCATGTTCATGTCCCTTTCCAGGAATGCCTTTATTCTTTCCATATATCCTTGCTATGGACTCATTTCCCTATTGGATCAATATTAGCTAAGTGACTAACTTGTACTATTAGAGGTTGATTGTAGTTTGACCCACACTGCACTCACTTTATGATTTTGCTGTATAAATTACCCTTGACAAAGATCCTCAGTGGCCACTCACTCGGGGCCCCTCCTGCAAACCCAAGAGCTAGTCTTCTTTTCCTTCTTTCCAGTAAAACTATCCTAACTTCCTTCTTTGGTTCCTGACTTCATTTCTTGATGTTGTGAGACCAGGAACTTGGCACATCTGACATCTCACAGGTCAGGAGTTATTTTCCACAGTTCCCTGTATCTAAGTCCCGTTAGTTATTGTAGTGGGAACACAAGGGGGGAGTTTATGCATGTGCTTCATTTGCCATCTTGAGCTGAAGGGTGTTTTTCTGTATTCTTGTATTTAAAGGCCCTTCCTAGCTTGTTCATGTCAAGCTAGCAGCAATATCACATAGCAGGGACCCAAATCAATGGAATCAAGTGGTTCTGGGAGACAAGTCAGAGGGTGTATGTGGTGATACTTGAGGAATTTGCAGTTATTGAGGGTAAAGAAGAGATCACGATTACATGTGTAAGAAAACAGGCACTTCATAGGTCAGGAATGCAAAACTGTAGGTTTGGAGGGTTAGTCAGATGCATGAAATAGTCTACCTTGGGAGACAAGTAAAGTATGGAGGAGGTGGCATATTTTCTTGGTGAGGGTTCAGGTGTGCATGAGAGCATCTTTGGAAGAACAGGGAAGTCCTTAGGATTAAGAATATATTGGCATTCTAGGGCACAGGCCAATTATACCAAGGCAAGTCCAGATGTTTTTCAGGGGCCTCTCATGCTCTGGGCTCCTTCTGTATGTATCTCTGTTGAGGTAGACCAAATGACAGGCTCTGACAGCAGGGCCACTGCAACTGATTGTGTTTGCAGTACTGTTCTGAATCAAATTTGGGAAACTATGACTTTTGAGTTTTTCTTAGTTCTGAAACAGTTCTGGGACCTACCTCCTGCCCAGGCTCTCCTCAGGAGGGTAAAGGATGCCGAGAAGAAGAGCTAGAACAAGAAGGTGACACGATGCTACCCTAATCTCCCTTGTCTTCTACGTTCCCAGGACCTCCTTCTAGAAATTCTAGTGGTCACAGGGTCCCTTAAACGGCTTTTCAGCCATGTCAGAAGTCACAGTCTGACTTTCTGAGGACTAAAGAGACCTAGACTTGCAAGGGGGATATTTTATCAAGAAGGTCAAGCCCATTTTAGAGGCTAGGTAACAGGGCGAGCTGGGCTGTGGCTGCAGAGACAAAGTCTGAGGTCTGGGCAGGTTCTTCTTCAGAAACTCACACAGGAATCCTGTGTGAGTCTTGCCTGACCTCTACCTTAAGACTTTCTGCCCAGGATCTCCTTTCTTATCCTGACCACCTTGAAAAGTCTCTCTTCTGCCTGTCTGTTAATCTGCTCACATAACTGAGGCCAGAACCTGGGCAGTGTGGCTGGGAGTTGACTACTTTTAGGTGCTACTCTGAATAGTCTAAACCACCCCAGGAAGGGAGCTTGGTTACTGGCCATAGTTCTTGTGACCTCCAGCCACCATTTCTGCTGGCTTTACCAGGTTCCCTGCACAGAACCACTGCTCACAGTTCCTTCAACCCTTAGCAACTGTGGGTCATGCTTTAACTTCCTGTTTTGGTCAACAGCCTTTATCCAAGAAAGCCTCTGCACTGCCCAGCTCACATCCCTTCCATCTGCACCATGGCAAGGAGGGGGTTCCTTTGTATTGCCATCCCATATGTGTCCTCTAAGGTTCTGCTGCTGCTGACTGAGCAGATGGACAGGAGTGAGGGTCAAGGGCAAACCTGAAGGGATGTGTGACCATTAATTGTGACTGTCAATTGACTGGACTAGGAAACATTTAGCAGATTAGTAATGCACACTTCTGTGTGTGTCTGAGTGGGTCGTGGTGGGGGACTATACCAGGTTCCCAGTCCTTTCCTCTCTACTGCTTCACTGGTCTGCTTCCTGGTCACCATGAAATGAGTGGCTTTGCTCTGCCAAGCTCTTCGGCCATGATGTTTCTCCCTTCAAGCCAGCTGACCATGGACTGAAACCTCTGAAACTGTGAGCCAGCTTATTATTTTGCTCCAGTAACAGGATAGATGATGAGTACAGCATGGTCCTCAAAAGGGCCTAAAGCTCTCTTGTGCCATCTTGAAAAGAAGATCTGAAGAAGCCCATGGCAGATCCCTAATGCCTTGTCCATTGGGATTGTTCTGCCTTACTTCATGTACACCCGCCCAGTCCCACTCTATCTCATAAGCACATCCTCTCAGGTTCAAAGATGATTAGGTAAGTGTGAGAAACACTGTACACACTCACATACACACACAAACTCACGAACAACAGAGAGAACATCTCCTAGGGGTAAGTACAGTATATTTTCGCTTAGGACTTCCAAGAGTAGTGGCTTTTTGTTGTTTCAATTTTTTTCTAATGTCAGCACTTCTCTGGCTGCAGAGAATAAAACTATTAGAGTAAACTAAACTAAAAAAACCAAACAAACCCCTCCCCCAAACCCAAAAATAACCCTTGGCCTAGGATGAAAATATACTTATTCTAGGTTAGTTTTTCCTTATCCATTTTATTAAGACATAACTTTAACAATATCTTGAAAGTCAACTCATTCATTTTACACACACACACACACACACCACATTAGTGGAGGTAGCTACTTAATCAGGCACACAAAAAAGTACAAGACATATGTATGCTCAATGTCTTAACAACTCCCTCTCTATAACCTTCTCTTTTATTCAAGTCCTGTCACTTTTTTCTCTTACAATGTCTTTAATTTAATTTCTTTAGCCTCATTGCCACACACAGGCCATCATCATAACATACTGACACTAGTAAAAATTTGCACAAATATACGCACAGGAAGCACAGACACAGACCCCCAAACCAGATACATGTACAGATTCACATACATGTGGAGGATACATACAAAAGTATCTATATCCACAAATACACAGCTACATAAATGTCCCCATACATGAAACACACCCATTCTATGAGCTCTGCATTATCCATTTTGAAAGTCATGGTTCACAATGGAAAACCTGATCTATTGTCTGCTCCAAATGAATTTCATTGCTATTTTTTATTCTGCAGCCAACCTATACTTGACCACATATGTATGTGACAGTAGGGAGACTCTGAGCAAACTCTAACACCATATTCTTAGACAAACTCGCCAATCCCTCTTTTTGGTCCTCACTTTTCTTCCAGGTGAGTGAGGACACTATCTAGGGATGCAGCAGGGGAGGAGAAAGTTTGGATCATTCACACAGAGATAAACAAGTGAGTAACTACGCTTTTGCACACTGTAATGTACCTACTCTATGAAATCTATCAAATTTACCTTGAGGACATCTCCTGCAGCAAGTTCGAATGCTCTGGCTTTAAGCTGAATCCCCTTCCCTGGTTGGGTCTGGATGGAGTAGATGCATTCGTGATTGTTATTGTAGTTCACAGGAAAGTTGGGAGACAGCAAAGTACCCTGAGTTCCAGTGACTGAATTCCCACACTCAGCTGGAAAGAGAATCACAATAACCACAGATTAACCCACATCAGCTGCATCCACAGAGCAACTCACAGCTCTGGAAAGCCTTACAAAGGTGACAAAATTTTTTGTCTGCCTACCTGCCACAATGCTTGCTTATCTGTCTGTCCGCCTATCTACCTACAGGACAAATTTAAACTTAAAATATACCTGCTACCTACAGTTCTGCCTTCTCTCTCTCTCTCTCTCTCTCTCTCTCTCTCTCTCTCTCTCTCTCTCTCCCCTACATAAATAGAAACTAACCAGCTTTTCCTTTCGCTGTGTTATAAAGCAGTTGTTTCCCACATTAGTTCAATTTGTATCATAGCAACAGAAATGACCAAGGAGAATGTCAGAAGAGGGGAAGCCAAGTGAGAAGAGGGGGAGACTTTCAGTATCAGAAGATGGAAACTAAAAAGAGAAAGATTGAATTACAATAGATACCCCTGATGTGCAAAACACACGATAGACACAGGATCATTTCAGACAACTGTCACAACACCAACATCCTAAGGCAGGCACAGTTATCATCCCAAGTCTAAAGACAAAGATTTGGTACTTAGCAATTTAGACCAAGGCTCTTAATTCACAGAAAGGAGGGGTTTGGAGTTCAGGGCCTCTGAGGATCTGGAGAAAGTTTTAGCACAGTCTCCTTGACATCCTGTTTCATTCAGCAACTAATGAAATCACACCCTCCTTTGGAAATCTGTTTCTCCTCCTCTCGAATTAGTCATTCTTTCCCCATTGTTCCTATATTGTTATTTATAGCAAGTATCACATTTTACTTGATTTATTTGTTAGTATCTCTATCTCCTCCACTGCACTGTGATCCTTTGAGGTTTGTCATAACTGTCTTTCCAACACATACTCAGTACCTGGCTGGGATGAGTTCTGCAGATGGAGGGGTGCAGCTCAATGGCAGGACACACTGAGAACCCTGTGGTGGTGCCCTAGGGTCCTTTCTTGCAAAGCCCTTCTCTCTGCCTTCCTGTACTAGGACACCTACCTCATTCCTCTCTGAAGCTTGCTGTTTGCCTGTGTCTCCCACCCAAACTGTGAGCTACTTAGGGGTTAGGGTCATGCTTGATGAATCTATAAATTTCCAAGGCTTAGACCAGATCATCTGTAAAATAAATATTTGCTAAATGAATGCATGAATATCGCATGCACTGACCTCAGAAAGATGAACCGTCCTAAAAATAATTAGGGTCCAGAAGGATGTAAATACAAGTCCAGATGGCAGGCTCATTATTTGTCTGGGCATATGGGGGGTTTGAAGCATGTCTTGAATCTTTATGGATGATCATAGCAAGTCTGCTTTTTCCCAACCACCCCTCAACATCCTTATCCTAGGTGTAGTCCTTGGCTGGAAGGATTCTGAGTGGCCAAGATGCCGTTATTTTGACCATAAAGTCAACCCTAATTGCCCGGAGCTAGGAGTGTGTTAGGCAGGGGAGCAGAGATGGGGAAAGGTGGGAACCTCCAGGGCTAAGTCGTGGCCTTTCCCATATGTTTGTGTGAAAATATGCTTGTTCTGGGATGCTCTCTGTCCTTTTAAGATGGTGACCACGTCCTCCACCAAATCTACTTTTCAACTAACATGCTCCTTGGGTCCTGTCCAGTTCAATGTCCTAAGCCTTTACATAAATCCTTGTTTAGTCATCCTCAAGAAGAAATGTAATCTCAAGAACTTTAAACTCAGCCTGTTTGGAAAGCATCCAGATATCAGATGAATGTGGCAAGCTGGAGCATAGCACTGGAGGGACAGCAGTGGGCAGGCACTGTGGGGCAGTGGCTGCTGACAGTTTCAGTAGATATGATTCTAGAGTGTGCACACTTTCCGGGTGCCCTGAGATGAGAGTTGTGGCTATGAAGGGCTGTGCACAGTTGAACATTATTACTCAGTCGCACCATCTGGGCGACTCTGGAGGGTCTGCCCACTGTCTCTGGGGTTACACTCCTTTCCCCTCCTTCTAGGCTGAGGCATGGGGTACAGTAGAATGAGCACAGACTTTTGAAGCAGACAGACTCAAGTCATATAAACTCTCTGAACCTCAGTCTCTTCATCTGTCTTCAGCTGGACAAGAGCATCCTCATAAGACAGTAGAGAATAAATGCATGAAATTTTATGTACACAGTAGGTCCTCAGCCAGTGTTATTTTCTCTCTCTCTTCACATCTGTGCCAAGTGAATCTATGCAGCTCACCTGCTCTCACTGCCTGTGGTCTGGGAATGGCAGCTTGTGGGAAGGAAGCACAACTTAGCTGCCTGGGGTTCACAGTGCCCTCTACCATTCCTGATGCCTCTTGGCCCCTGATTAGTTCCTGGTAGTTGGCTTCCTTTAAACACAGGCTTTGGCATATCCTTGGACTGTTTTCCAGGGCCTGGCTCCTTGCATACAGCTCTGCACCTTGTTAGTACCCACATCTTTCCCACACACTCTACACTTTTAGGAGGAAGGACATAGAGCTGATAGGCTCAGATGTGACCAGTCCCTGGCCAGGCCACCTGGTCCTGTCTTCCTGCCAGAGCCTTGCTTTCAGGCACCAGGAAGGGTACAAGAGGGTGGAGGGACATGGTTCTTGCTTCTTGGAGAGTTTCCAAAGTAACAGGAGGAGGTGAGCAGATACACTGAGAAGCCAAACACAGGCATAAATGGAAACAGATAAATGTTACAGAGAAACAAGCAATCATATGCCTAGGAAAGTGCTGCCACTGATGCAGACATCTGTGACTTCGGTCGCCCCTGTCAGAAGAGGTCTCGTTTAGGGCAGGGGCTGTATCTTATCCATCAGTCTGGGGCTCCTGAGGCTGAGGGTCAGGTCTTCTCCATCACACTGGGGCTCTCAAGGACAGGGCCGTGTCTCCCGCTGCAGACTAGAGTCCCCTGGGGTCAGAACTGTCTCATCCACATCAAACACAGCGGCCTCTGAGGTCAAGGTCTGTGTCATCCCCTGTCGCACCATGAATTAGGGCCCAGGGCTATCCATCTCCTTCTCAGCTGGGAATGTCCCTGGTAGCGCCGTGTGGGCTAAATCATCCAATTTGCACCTACGGCGCACGTGGCAACTGGGAGCATCCCCTGGGTGGGCACTTCCCGCGATACCTACCGCGTGAGCCTCTGCTGCAGGATGGTGGTGATTAGAGGTGATTATAATTGCTCTGCGTTATTAATAACATGTGGAACAGAAGACAAATGTAATAAAGAAAATATTGTGAGGTGCCATGAACAAACAGTAATTGGAATAATAAGCTAAAGGATGAGTTTGTGTAATGAGATCAATGAAGCAGGAGCTTCAGCAGTGTGCACATCTGTGGGCCTCACTAACCCCATTCAAGAAAAAGTTTCCCCAGAACCACTTTGCTGAGGATGTTTTCCCAGAGATAAGAGGAGCTGTTGGCAGTCCAGTGCATGGAACCGAACGTGGAATTCTTTGTGTCTGACTGTGTGCCCAGGTCGGGGGGTAGGTGCTCTGGGGGATGGGCACAGGAGAAGGGCTAAGCTCTGAAATCATTTAATGGTTCAAAAATGGACTTCTGCAACTCTGTCTTAGCATTGCCTCTCTAAGACAGTAAAGGGTTGTTGACAAAATAATGAGTCATTATCCACAAATACTGGTAAAAGAGTTATTGGCAAAATGATGGTAATTATATGGCACCTCCTGGTTTAGGTAAATCCTGTCCCCTCATCTAGAGTAAGGCCTTAGGGATGGACACTGTTATCACCGTTTTCTAGATGAGGAAGCTGAGGATGAGGGGTTTGGTGACCCTAATGGTTGGGAGGAGCAGGCAGACTTGACCTTGGGCTGGTGTAACTGCTCAGCTAGGCCCAGACCGCTTTCAGCCTGCTTGGCTGTCCTCCGAAGAGCCCTTGACTCCATGGAGTTGTAGTCAGGCGAGGATGCCCTCACGGGCTTTTTATTTCCTTAAGGTACTGGGGATGGAACCCAGGATCTCATGCATGCTAAGCAAGCACTCTGCCACTGAGCAGAAACCCAGCTCCTCACAGACTTTTGAGCTGCCCGTTCCTGTCTCAGGTGCAGTGCTGCTTTGATCTGTTTTGTGTATTTTTATAGGGTTTATGTAATACTTCACTTTAGATGAGTTCTGTGGGTAACAGCGAGCATGGTAAGTACTCCACTAATTCAGGCTGTGTTTCACCCATACCTGCACTGTGAGTGTGAGCAAGCAGAGAGTCATGAGCCTTCCAAACTAGAGACAGGCAGCGACTGTCTCAGCTCTCTAGGCTATCACCCTATGTGCCCCTACCCTCTGAGTCTGGAGCTCTAATCAGCCTTCTTTAGAGTTCGGGCAGGGAGGCAGGCAGGGCTGGGTGCCAACCTCCAACCTGCTGCCTCTCTGCTCTCAGCATGTCCTGTTCTCTCAGCCTCTTGCTCCAGACTGGTCTCTGAGCTAGTCCTCAAACCCTGAGCATCCTCACGGCTCAGGCCTTGGCTCTCTGTTCCCTCTTCTCAGTCTCCCCCGCCCCGATATCAGCAAAAATGCACCTTGACAGAGAGGCCTTTGGATGCCCACTCTTCACAAAAGAGCAGCCTTCCCTCCGCACTTTGTAAGCTGATTTAATTTTTCTCTTCACTCCTTGACACTGCTGGACACATTGCATATCTACGCGTTAATGGTTTGTGCCCCCGCCCCCCGAATCTGAGGCCACGAGTGAAGGAACTTTTTCTATTTTACTCATTTTTGTATCTCCAGGATCAAGAAGTATGCCTGATGTGTGACAGGTGCTCTGCAAATGAACCTGACTCCTGCCCTTCCCTCCTCCTCCACTGAATGGATAGTTTTCCTAGGGATTCTGCAAGGGCAAGCACCTCCACTGGACTAGTAAAGCACCCACCCCCTGGATTGAGACTCCATTTGAGCAAACCTAACCCTCTTTCCTGAGCCCCAATCCAACCCCAGTGCCCCATCCAGCTTTCTCTGCAAGAGATATCCTTAAGTCAGGGGCCTGTGTGGGAAGGTAGAGGAAGTGACTGTTTTGAAGTCAACTTCATTTCAGAGTCCAGGGGCGTCTACTTGGCAAAGATCAGGTTGGGCTGCTGAATAGCCCCCCCTGAGCAGGTGTCATTGTCCTTATTTCACAGATAAGGAGGCTGGAGCAGAAGGAGGTTAGGTCATCTGCTCAAAGTCCCGCTGCAGTCCATCCTCAAACCCAGGCCCATTTGTTGCTTGCTGTGTGCAATCCACCACCTCACACCAATTGCCTACAAATTGCCCTCCCCCATTAAGTGAAGCAAAATGAAAGCACGTGACCACCTACCAACACACCTTGGCAGAGGCGAGCTCCACAGGCGCCGTCTGCCCCCCAGGCACGTGATGCGGGCTGTGCCCTCCAGACGGTACCCGGGGAAGCAGGAGAAGGTCAGGGTGTCGCCCACACCAAACTGCAAGCCCTTCCGGATGCTGTAGGCTGGGACCTCGGGCTCCTCACAGGGCTCCAGGTCATACTCTGCAAAGGCAGCGGGAAGGCTGGGCTCAGAGACACCTCAGGGAGAATACATAGACCAAAATGCCGGGGGAAGAAGGCCAGAGACAAAGACAGGCGCAGGGACAGACCGCGGCACACTGGTTTATGAGAGGTGAAGAGAAAACATAGGTGAATCCCAAGGAAGCTGAGGCTGAGAGAGATGCAGGGAGGCCAAGGCGGGTGTTCTGAGCCCTCACGGCTGAGAGCACAGCAATTCTGAGAGTTGCTGCCCCGGAGGACTTCTGAGGCTCTTCCCCCCTCTACCCCTTCATCTCATTTGGACTCCGGGCCTCAGGGGCTGTGGACTCTCCTGCACTTTCTCTTGGGGGCATTGAACCAGATCAATCACATCAACCTGCTCCAGAGGATCAGAGCCTATGACCCAGCCTTGGACAACTTGCACTGGGGAAATGATTCAAAGCGCTTCCCTCAAAGCTTCCACTTGGCAATCCTGCCTTTGAGGCAGATGGTAAATGTGGTGGGGTGCATTTACAGGCCAGGGACCGGCCTGGTGCCTCCAGTGACAACGTAGAAGTGCTAGTCCCTTATCCCTGGGGTATCTTCTTTCTGGTACACAGTCCCTGAGGGCTCTGTGTGGTAAAGAGAGAAGAGAGGCTCTCTCAGATGAGCTGAGGTATGCTATCTGGATATGTCCCAGGGCCAGGGCTGCCCACATGCATGGCAGGTGGCTTCTGCATGGAGGGCCAGTGGGGGCTATGCTGGGCCATGATCCAATTCCTAGAGGCTGACACCTCTTTTTTTTTTTTTTTTGGTACCAGAGATCGAACTCGGGACCTTGTGCTTGCATGGCAGGTGCCAGAACCACGGAGCTAAATCCCCGGCCTTAGAGGCTGACATCTCTTGCCTGTCTCAGGAGTAAACCCTCTGATGTCTCTGCTCCTGCTGGAATAGGCAGGAGGCCCCGAGGCAGCTTGGAACAAGAGTGATAGGTGACTCTGCACTGCAGGAGGCAAGAGTCTTCTTTTCTCCTTGAATGCCAAATAAAAGAGCTTTCTTTCCAGGGTTCCCAAACACAGAGATAAATATCTATTACTGCAAAATTAGCATTGATGAAGAAGAACCCAAGTGAGACTAAAACACTCTAATATGCTAATTTTAAACTCCTTCTTTTTCTTCATTTGTTAGTTGCTGGAAATAGTGGAAGTAGAATTGGGAAAAGAATGTGGAATTACTAGGGTAGAGAGGGACCTTTATGAGGTCCTCTATGAAGTTCAGCCAGCTGAGCAGATCATGTTCAGAGCAAATCCTAAATCAAAAAATGAGATTCCCCAATGAGCCTGCTAACTCCTTCCAGGACCATTATAGGGAAGTTTGTCCTTGTGTCGGAGTCAAGTATCTTTTGCTGCGGTATTGAGGTGCTTCTCCCAGAGACTGGGGAGTGACAAATACCCATCTGTTAGGAAGGCTGGAGGCTGGCAGAGGAAGGAGGGATAGAATAGCTCAGCAGTCTCTTCTCCCCAGAGACCCCTCACACCCTTTACCTGAGAAGGTAATGTTGAATCCTTCGTAGGACATGGAGAAGTCGGAAATGAAGCGGACCTGGGCGGTGAAGTTGCCGTACAGCCCAGCACTGATGGGAGCTGGCAGTCTTGAGCCGGTCAGCTGCCTCAGGGGCTGGGTGAAGCTGCCATTCTCAGTGATGAGGAGGTAGTCGTGGCCACTCTCCAGGTGGAAGGTGTGGAAAGTAAAGAACACACCTTCGGAGAGACCAGAGGGTCAGGTTGGTGATGGGATGATGGCTGCAGCAGTCCAGCTGCAGGTTGGATCTGCACAAGCATTTCCGATTTGCAAATGCCTGTCAGTGAGTATAACCACAAGCATGCGTGATAAAACATTCAAGTGAATCTAAATGAATGAATTCAAACTTGCCATTACCCAAAAATCCAGTCAAGGAGAAGAGCACCTCTTTATGGTTGACAATATTTGAGAGGGAGACTTACAGTTTGGTCTATGAGAATGCATCACAGCCATTCATTAATCCATTGAACCAATAGTTGTATATTTGTTGGACACTTCCTGTAGGCAAGAATCCAGGGCGAGGTGCAAAGGGATATAAAAGACTTAAACAAATGGCTACAACACAGAAGTGTGGGTGCTGTGACAGATGTAGATCAGTGTGCCATGGGGCAGAAGAGACAGCAGGAAGAGGGAATCTAGGACAGCTTCAGAAATCAGTGAACACTCGATTTGTGACTTAAAAGGATGCACAGGAATGAACCTGGTAGGAACAGAAAGAGTGTCCCAGCCAGGGGACCAGCCTGTGTCAAGGGTTAGAGAAGCTGTCAATTCCAGGGCTTTGTGGGCAGCACAGTGTGGCTGCACACACGCAGGGGAAATACCTGGAATTGAGGGTGGAAAGGTAGGCTGAGGCCAGACTTGATTTTCTTTCGGGAGGCAACAGGAAGCCATTCTATCAGAGCAAATCAGACTTCAGTTTTAGAAAGACACTGGTGGCTGTGAGGAGGACAAGTGGAGAGTGAGGAGGCGGAGAGATCAGTTAGAATGGAAGCTGCTATGTGCAGGATGGGGCCTGGCAGAAGGGGCAAGAAGAGGAGATGACCATGAGACCTAAGGCAGGTAGGTGGACAGCATTCAGCAGGCACCGATGCAAAGGAGACAGGAAAGGATGGCCGAGAGGGTCTTGACCTGGTGAGAGGTCAGTGAGAGGAACACGTTGCAGAAGCATCATGGATTCAGCTGTGAACAGAAGCCTCTTCAGCATCCAATCAGTGATAATCTAGTGGGGAGCTGGAAGGCAGATTTGCAAGTTTAGGATCAAGGTGAGACTACAGAGCTAGATCTGGGAGCCATCGGCAAAGAAGTGATATTTGAAGCCACAGCATAGATAAGAAGGCCAAGGAGAGTGGGCAGACAGTCAGAGAAGGGGGAGATAGGAATCTGGAGAGAAATCACATGAGATGGAGAGCAGGAAAAGAAGGGGAGATGGAGAGAGAATCAGAGAGATGAAGAGAGGAAGTATGTAAATGTCCTGCACACAGGCACCAGACATGCATCTAAGCATCTGTTTACACAAAGATACAAGGCTGGAGCACCTACCAAGCACCAAAGTACCACTAGTGCGTAAGAGCTTAAGAATGCAGAATGTAAAGCAACAATACCCACTGATGTTAAACATTAAATATTTGGTATCACCATCCTCTTTTAGTGACTCTGTAGCCAGGCCCTATCAACTAGAAGGAAAGGTGTGAAAATTCATTCAATCTTGTCAGTTACCCTAAGATGTGGATACAACTATTATCATCTCTGTTTTGTACCCAAGGAAAATGAGTCACAAAAAAGATGAAGTTTCTTTTTTTTTTTTTTTGTCTGAGATCTCACAGCTGGTAGATGGTACTGGCTGGTAGCTGGGATCTGACTAGAGGTTATCTGCCTGCGGAAACAGTGCTCTGAACTGATCCAGGATACTGCCTCGCAAACTAGAGAATGAGAGCAGGTATCAAGGTTGTAGGAGGTGAGAAAATCAGGTAGTGAGGAAAGTTATGGAGTGGCAGGATCTTAACACCTAAAGCAGCTCTTGAGCTTGTCCAGGCTTCAGTTGTGTTTGGGTGGGCATAGGTACAGGTTAGTGTGCCCATGGGAATATGCACTGTGATGGTGTCAGGGCAGGAGCATGGTTAGACAAGGAGTGGTGGGCCCACCTGCTAATCAAAGTGTAGTCCACAGACCAGTAGTATGTGTGCTTGATGGAAAAACAGATGTTGGCCTCAACTGCAGATCCACTGAATTGGAATCTGCATGCTAACTGAGTTCTCACATGTTTTGTAGGCACTTGAAAGCTTGAGAAAAAAACATCTCTAGATGATCACTGATGTACTTTTTTGCTAAATGATGGTGGATCCAAGCTCATAAGGCTAAACTACTTTAAAAGTTTTTGTATGTTTGCCTCTCTGTTGGTCACAGCTGGTGATCCCAGAGTATATGAGCTTCCACGGGCTGTGGGTTTGAAGAGACAGATCCCAGGAGGGATGGCAGGGGTAAGGGAGTTGTACTTTGCAAATCACCTATATCCAGGGAACTGAGATGCATCCATTTATCCATTTGTTCAAGAGCTTGGGTCCTAAGCACCTATCATGTGCTGGGCCTAGTGCTTAGTGCTGAGAAAATGCTCCCAGTTCAGTGGAGGAGACAGATGCGTCAACAGTAAGAATCTAGAGTGGGGCATGAGGAAGAGTGGGAATTATATACACTGGGGGTTGTGGGGGCTTTGCAGGGGGGATGAATTTGTCCTGAGTGGTGTGGGCATGTGCAGAGGGGACATGTGGGGGTGGTGCCTATATTGTGTTGTCCTGCTAATACACAGACACATGTGCACTCTCTTCTTCATTGGGAGAGCAGCTAAATGAACATCCCTCTCCCTTCCCTAGAACACAGGGTTGAATAGAGAGTTGGTCAGACACAGTAACAAGCGGAAACAAGTTGATTAAGTGCCTCACTTTGGGCTCTATTCTCCTGGCATGCAAATATGGTTCCTCCCAAGGAGTAAACATTTGGCTGGGATTCTAAGGGTGAGCAAACAACTGAGATGAAACCCCTGGGTTTCCCAGCTGTGCTGATTGCTTCGGGCTTTTTCGGCCACTGTGAGAAAATGAAGACATTGTCACAGAAATAGAGAGGTCCCACGTTGGAGTTTGAATCCAGACTTGGAGTGACAGATGCATACACTGGAGTAAACCGTGCAGAACTGTAAGGATAACATCAACACCACATGGGCAGAAAAGTGGGGATCAGATGCCTGCTGTGAACCCACAGGCCACAGTCAAAGCAGCTTGGCATCCCCTGCATTCTCTTTTTGTCAGCTGTAACAGTGGGTGACAGTGTCTTCCTCACAGGTGGCATTTAGTCCCTGGAGTGAGGGAAACTGAGATGGTGTATTCAAGTGCCTGTCACAGCCCTGGTAGGCAGCAGGTGAGCACCGCCAAGTGTCCTCTGCTCAGCTCATCTGTCCCCAGGTGGCCTCGTGGGTTAGGCGAGGTCAGTCCCAGGGCCTCCACAAGCAAACTCTCTGGACTCCTGTACTGCCTGTTCCCTGGGCATGTGACAAACTAAGAATTTCATAAAGTTTGAAGTATTCCCAGCTGGAGACACGTTGGGGAGCAATCTGAGCCAGCAGCATAATGGTCTGTTAACCAGGCATATCTTATATGCAGAGCCCAAGAAGAAGGGTCTGGGCTAGTATCACAAAATCCAGTTTATGTCACCAAATACTTTGAGTTCTTTGTTTGCCAGGCTGAGAGCCAGCAGCTGGGTAAACTGCAGGAAACAAGAAAAAGCTGACTGTTCAAGGGCTCTGAATCTATCAAGGAGATCCAATGAAAAGTTCCACACAGTGTGATGACATCCGGGTTTGGATGGTGCAGGATGGCTTGGTTAGGGAGGGTCTGAGAAGGCTTCTGAGAAGAAGTGAGTCTGGAAAGATGAAGAGTTGCCCAGGAAGAGGCAACAGGTATCTTTACTGCTCCTCTGGATGTGGCAGGAAGTGGTTCTGGAGAGAAGAACTCACTGTGCAAAGCTTCAGAGGATAAAGAAAGTCTGGCTAGTTCCAGAAACTGAATGAAGGTTTGTGTAGCTAGGACTCAGTTTAGAGGGCTGAGTATGAGGCTGAGAAAGGTAAGGCAGGGCTGTAGGCCTCACTTGCTATTTTACACTTTGGGGCTCTACACTAAGGGTTAGAGGAAGCCTTGACTTGGTTGTCAGGAAGTGACCCAGTCATTCATCCATAGTCTGCTAATGATTTTCTGCCCAAGCACTTTTTATCCTGGATAATTCCTGTTCACCCTTGAAGACAAATTTATGCTTTAACTCCAGATCACCTATCTAACCCCTTGGCTAACCCTCCAGATGTTTCTGCCTCTGTGCTGTATCACACAATGGCCAAGATACATTGCAATCTGGGTTCAGCTGTCTGTCTCTACACTGGGCCCTAAACTCCTGAGTGCAGGTATTCAATGAGCATTTGAAAGTAGCTGACGAGCTGCACTGACTTCCAGGCAATGCAACACAGAAAAGGACTGGGAAGCACACAGCCCGAGCCCGACGAGTGCAGTTACTCACACAGAAGATCATGACTGCTGGGGTTTCCCTCACAAATTAAGGGGGCTGCCTTGACTGCCTTGAGGGCCCCGGTTTGGTCTGAGAAGCTCTGGGCCAAACTGGCCAGGGCTGACCTCATAAAGGCCAAGGTGAAACACTTAAATACACATGGAAGGACTAGAAATGACTTTTCCCCCCAAATTTTCTTTCTTGAATAAATAATATATTTTACACTTAATATATATTTATTGCTCAAAATTAGAAAAAAAAGGTAGAAGATGAGAATAAGAGTAAACCAGTACAGTAAGTCCCTGACTTATGAACGAGTTTAGTTCCAGGAGAAAGTTCACAAGTTGAATTTGTTTGTAATCTAACAAAATGAGTCTTACACAGTACACCTGTAACTTTTATTCAAGTTTGCAACTTGAATGCTTGTAAGTCAGGTACTCACTGTATTAACATTTTAGGGTAGATCTTTTCAGACTGTTTTCCGTGCAAATATCCTTGTTTATGCTTTAAAAACATAACCTATTCTTTTGTCAAACTTCGTTACTTAATGATTTATTGTAATCCCTTCTGTCTATCTGTAAAGATTCTTTCCTATTATTCATTTTAATAGCTGCCTAGTATTTCATTCTATGGCTACACCATGCTTATTTCATATTTCCTTACTGATGGACATTTGAAGAGTTCTTGATTTTTCAATATAATAAATAAATGCCTTAGTGGACATTTGTGCAGCTATATCTTGATGTATAGTTTTACTTAGTTTCTTCAGGTAAATTTCAGTAAGTGGGATTGCTGGGTCTAGAGTCATGAATATTTTGAAGGCTTCTGATTACTGTCATCAAACCACCCCCTGGAAAGTACGAACCACTTCCGACTACCAGGTCAGCAGAAAGAGCACTTGCAGGCCACCCCCGCCACCATGTTATGATTTTCTTTGATAACAGATAATGCAGAGAGAAATGGCACTTTGTTCCTGGCTGAAATTGCATCTTGTTAATTATTGGTGCCATTGATGTTTTTCAATTTGTCTTTCATTAATTATGAAGCATTACTTTATAGCCTTTGCTCATTTTGCAAGCCTATTTCTCTTGAAGCATTTTCAAAGCTCTTTAGGCATTAAGTTGGTGGTCCTCAGTTTGTTACGTTTTATTCAATTGACTCTTATAGCCTTTGCCTTTATGAATTCTGCTTTCAGTGCTACTCTCGAAGGCATATCCCCAGCTGGTGTTAGACAGTCCTGTTTTCCTACTGCTGGAATTCACGTGGCTAATGAATGAGGTATGGAGTAGGCTTTAATATTTTTTTCAAGTGGTCAAACACAGTGTTTCAACACCATTTATTAAATAATCTATCTTCTCTTCAGTTTATGTGAAGTGACACTTTAATCATATACTAAATTGTCTCCTTGTCACATGTTCACAGGTGTGTGCACATACACACAAAAGAATCTCTTTCTAGACCTTTACTGTCTGTCACTGATTTGGATGTCCACTCCTATACTCACACCATACTGTGAGCATTATTTAGCCCACTACCCTTTAATATCTGGGAGGGTTATCCTTCCACTTTAATTTTTTCCCTGGGTTTATTTTATTTTATATTTTTTGCAAAACTTCCACATCAGAGGTTCTTAATTAGAGGCAAGCATCAGAATTACTGGTGAGGTATTCTTAAGAAATAGATGCCCGGTTTCCACCCCCAAACAAAGGAAATCAAAACCTCTACAGTCAGCCTTGGCATTAACTAGTGTACTTGGCAAAGTGCAGAGAGGAAAAGATGAACTTTGGAATAAGCTTTGAGGGTAGAGGCTGCATCTGCCTAATTCCTGCCAATCCCCAGTCTTACTGTCTGCCACACGGGTGACATTTAATGAATATGTGTCGGTTGAAAGGGTGTATTAACTGATGTTCATTTGTAACCAGCACCATTACTTTGAACTTGGACTGCCAAAGGCCACTTTTGCCAGGGAAGCTGAAGCAATGGTGCAGGCTGTTGAGGAATCAGAGTGCATGCCACCTCAGGAGGGGCCAATTTATATAGGAAGGGAATCGCTGTGTTCAGAATGTGAGGGGTGGGTATGAGGAAGACGGAGCAAAGGCATCCTGTGTCCCTCCAGAGATGAAGGTCTCAGAGACACTCAACAGACTGCTAGGAGAGAACAGATTTATCAAGAATGATAAGAAACGCCCTTTGAGGAATGAGTTGGTACCCCCACCACCAAAGAGGTGTGTAGACAGAGGCCGTGTGGCCATCCTGTGGGAGACAGTGTAGAGAGGTTTCCTGCACTGAGTGGGATTTGATGGCTGGTAACCAGTAAGATCTCTTTCAGCATGGAAATTCTAGATTCTCAGCAACATTTACTGAACAGAACATTTATTGTTCTGTGACTCAAAGAGATGAGAAGGCTCTGGAAGTTTTCTCATTGGTGAGAAAAATTGAGACTAAGTATGTCACCATATAGGGAAATCCCCATTGAGGTCACTATGACCTGGGGACTTGGGGCCATCACCTTGGTCACTTTCTAATACCTGCCACAGGCCTAAACACTCACCCTTGCCATGTGATGTTTCGATGATCCAGGTACAGTTCAAGTTGTTGGGGTAGAAGTCAGGGAACCCTGGAGACAAGATGGTCCCACTGGATCCTTGAATGAAGCCACCACAGAGAGCTGCAGGGGTGAAGAGGGCAGTGAAAGACCAGAGTGTTTCTGGGAGCTCATGATCCTTCTGAGACCCAACATCCCATCTCTACTCAAAATCCCAACCCTCATTCATGGGGTTGGCCAGTCAGTGGTCCTTCCCCCTCCTGGGTTTTCAAGGCAGGGAAGGAACTGTCTCCTACAGCGTCCGGTAAGGCGTGCCTCACCTTCACAGCTGGGCAGTGCCCGACTCCACTGGAAGTTGGGCTCACACTCCAGTGGCTCCCCGTCACTTAATGTGTAGCCTGAATCACAGCTGAATGTCACCAGAGCACCAACGTAGAAGTCATTCCCATGCCGCTGCCCGTTGACAGGGATCCCTGGGTCCAGACAGTGGTCTGACTGCAGTGTTATTGCTAGAAAAGAGAGGCCATTGCTAGAAAGGACAGCATGCACTGTTCCCACAGAGGGACTTCAGGAGGAGAGGCCCAGATTCACAAATCTGTTAAATGAGATTGCTGGAATTTGTGGGGAGAGTTTGAAGGCCTATCTCTTAGTTAGTAGATAAGGTGGCTTGATCATTTTCTCCTTGACTCACTCATTCAATAAACAAGAGTTGAGTGTCCACTAGGGCTTGGGCCCTGTGCTAAGAAGTAGGGATACAAACAGGAGTCAGAAAATGATCCTGTACTCATGGTGCTCTTAATTCTAACTTTCTATTTCAGTCTACAAATAATTGAAGAGACATTGATCCCTTAAATTGAGGGGATGAATGCAGAAGATGATGACAGAGTGAGTGTGAGCATGAGATGTTATTTTACTTCAAGTTCATGGTCAAATACTGTCCCCAGAGTACCCCTCATGGGGCCACTCAGCTACACACAGAGAAAGCTGTGAGAGGTATGGATATTTGATCTAGCATAAAGGTCATAAGCAACTCTTAGCTCCCAGGGTCCCCGAGAGATGCTGAGAACAAGGGAGCACTCTCCAGAGGGAACAACCTAACGGGATCCTTTCACCTTCCTGGGTCAGCCTTGTTACCCACCTCTCTGCACCTTCCCACAAAGACTCACTCTCGTAGCGGAGCTGGAAGCCAATATCCGAGTGACTCTTGTCAGTAGAGAAGAGGAGGTAGAGGTAGTTGCTGGTGCTGATGAGGAACTGGGGGACCTGGGTCCCGTGGTAAACCCCAATCAGTGGAGCTGAATATGTACGTCCATCTCGCACTTCCAAGGTATCATAGTTGACCTCAGTTTTGAATCTGCCAAGTGACGCAAACGAAGACTTCTTGAGAAACCCAAGGCTTATTAATTTGCAGATGACAAAAGCCCTGCCTGACCCAGGTCTTTGGACAACCAGATTTTGGCAGGCTGAGATGTTTTAATATAATTTGCGAACATTTTTAGTGATATGGAAGGACTTTCTCTACTGTTTAAGCCCTCTTCCTCCTTTCATGACCTGACACAGCCTCCCAATCATCTCCATGGCCTGAGCTGTGAACTATCTTAAGACTTAGAGGCACAGTGACTAGCCTCATGGGGGTCACAATGTTCTACGTGAGGGGTCAATAAACTAAAGCTGCAGGGCCAAATTTGATCTATGGTCTGAAGAGCTAAGACTGGTTTTTACTTTTATAAAGGGATTATAGGGAAAATAAAGATAATAGAGAACATGCAGCAGAGATCTGCAAGTGGTCCCCAGTATTTATTATCTGGCCCTCTACAGAAAAGTTTGAAGATTTATTCCAGGCCACAAATACTTTTTCTGGAAGAAGTTTGTGCTCATAGTTGTCTTCCTACTTCCCCAAGCCCCTTGAGGATAAGCTGAGTATGAGTCAAAGTGGGCAATAGAGCAGGATTTGGGATAGAGATCAGGGAAGCCACATATCATGTAAGAAATAAGGAGCAGGTTGCTTCTCAGATGCTAATGCTTTGTTCAACATCTGATGGTGCTTTATCTACCACTCTCCTCCCTTGATAGTCAGAAGAAGGAAGAGGTTTGGGTGCCAAGTGATATCTTAGCCATCTGTTCCCTGGACACAATCCCCTAACAGGACAAAACATGCCCAAGGACAAAGCCAGTGAGATCTGTCTCCACAAAGAGCAGTGGGCTCCATTGTTCCCCGATCTTGCTGACATTTCAGCATGGATACCAGTCCCTGGCCTACTCCAGGTTCCCTCCCACAGAGTATGCATCACCCCATCAGCCCCTTTCAAGCACCTGTCAAAGGTAATTTTGATGGGGTAGCCTGGCTGTGCTTCAATCACCCAGGCACAGCTCAGGGCGTCTTTGTAGAAGCCGGGCCAGCCTGGAGAGAGGATGGTACCACTGGGCGAAGTGAGATGACCACCGCAGGGAGCTAGGGAACAGAGGAGAGAAGCAGCTTTCTTGGAGACCAATGAATGAATAAAAACACAGAAAACCTTCCTATAAAATGTGTCAGCCAACAAGGATTGTTTTTGTTTTTACGGAAAATTACATAAATTGTGAGCTTTGATTATTGGGACTTTTATAAGTGTGTCTAGTTACATCATTTGGGATTTTATTAAAGGCCAGAAGGGAGAAATGAAAAGAATCCTTTAAAAAGTCCTTTTGTCATTCTAGAAGGGCTGGAGTACAGCTAATATTTGGGTCACACTGGCTTTTTCTTTGTGCCTCACTCAGTTGTCAGGCCTGAGCCAGAGGCATCAGCCCAGCCCGCTTCCTCTCAGCTACAACAGGAAATGAGTGTCCAGGACTCTGCTCTGCTAGGGGACTACATGTGCTCTGTCTTCTGCAATTACCCAGTCTTGAGCACAGCACTTGGCACACAGCCGTCCCTCTACGACTACTGACTGGATGAATAAATGAATGAGCAAAAGGACAGATGAATGCAGCCCATGTCAGGTAACTCCACAAGCCACTAGCAGGTCTCAGCATGCCTCCCGGCCGTCTCTGGTCTTCCGAAGCCTGTTTTCTTACCCCTCAGTCTCCTTCTGCCCACTCCTCCTGTCATTCAGCTTCCCTATTTGCACTTGCATCTTCCTACCCTCCTGCCTCATCCTGCATCCAGACTCTGGCCCTGGTAAAAGTCGTCAGAGCTCCTCCAGTGCTCCTTCTTCAGGACATATTCTGGCCTTCGTTTTTCACCCTTTTTGAAATTATACAAAGCCAAGGGATTACTTAGCTCAGCGAGAGAAGAAGGGATACATGTCATGACAATGTGGGAAGGGTAAGAGCCTGTGCAAAATTTGCAAAGTTTCTTCCTTCTGACTCAGCGACTGTGGAAATAGATGTCAAGATAGAAGTCTAATCTGCCTAGGTCTTGAAGTGACTCTGTGGAGCAGATTCCCCAATGAACCCATAGCTTGATGGTCTCTAATACTGTTTTTAAGCAACTGAGATTTAGGAGTTGTCTATTAATAAGCTTAACCCAGCTCACACTGACAGCTTCCCAAAACTAATGATGAAAATGATGATGCCACCCATCACGAAGGCTGTCTCATTGTCAGCACCACTGCCATTGACTTAGTGCTGCCTCCACACCAGGCATTATGTTCACTCTTCTCAAAGCAAACACTCCCATGAGGTCGGTGCTATTATTATTTCCTAAGAAAGCTGGTACTTATGGAGGTTAAGTAACCTGGGGTTTGCAAGTCATAGAGTCAGGATTCAGACTCAGGTGAGACAGTTCAGAACCAAGGATCATAAATTAAGCAGCTTCCAATCTGAAAAGAACCTCTGCTTCTTTTGGGCTGTCTTATTAAAGAGCTAACAGAGGCCAAAACTCCTGAACAGTACTGAGATGGGGATAAGGAGCTACACAGCACGTATCTCTTTGCAAAGTTTTATAGATTTCTATAGGTAATCAGTTTCGTAAGATACAGTCGAATGAACCTCATCCTTCCCTCACTTTTATAACCTTCTGGAATTATCTAAAATAGCTGTCAAGCACTCAATATAAAGTTATAATAGGAAATTTAACACAAAGAAGATAATATAATAATCATAGTAGGTGTAGTCAATTCACACTGATGACTTACTCTTCTAGTTGCTTTATGTGTATATCTCATCTAAATGTACACATTAAGGAAGTCAGCTCCATTTCATAGAGGAGAAAATCAAGAACAAGTAGATTAAGACACTAGATTAAGGACATCAAAGCTAATGAAGTTAGAGCTGAGATTAACCTCAAGACCTCTGAATCTAAATCCTCCCATGTGCACAACAAACTACACTCATGGTAGACAGTAATGAGCTCAAGTGTATTGAGAGCTTAATACATGTCAGGACCAAATGTGGATTATCCTTGTGACAATTGCCTGTTAGCACACATATTATCATCTTCATTTTTTAGAAGGGGATTACTACCCCCATCTTTTTATGAATTGAAGACTTAACAAAACTAAGTAATTATATAGCACCTATGTTAAACATTGGGAGAATAAATTACATAAGCTTATTGTCACTTCTGGAAAAGTCGAGTTTTCAAAACCTATCTACCATCTCCTTGCACCTTCTAATATGCCCCTCTCCTTCTTTAATGGACATGTTAGACCTTGGAGGTGAGGAGGGGCTTGCCTGACCCTGTATCCTCATGTTTTCATGCAGGTACCATGACTTGGGAGTGAGTAGGGACTCTTTCTTGGTTCCAGTTCAGCACAGGCTCTGGTTGCTGGATATTCTCATTTAATTTCCAGGAAGCTATAGACTACACAGTCACTATTGCCTGCTGCATTACTCTCCATTCAGTCCATACATATCAATAAAACCCTATCTGAAATCTTCAGAGAGGGAAATTTGTATCCTTCTTCTTGTTACAGATGTCTCCCAAAGACCTCATGCACTCATAGGCAAGGCTTTTGAAAGGTTAAGAGCTGAACTGCTGTTAGGAGATAGGGTCTGATTGGAGAAGGCAGATCAGTGGCAGGGGGATGACAGATCCCTGGCTCCTCCTGTCAAGATGTGAGCAACCCAGGCCCTTCCACTTTGCCAAATTTTGCATTTTTTTTAATACTGGAGCTCAAACTCAGGACCTTGCGCTTACGAGGCAGGCACGGTGCCACTAAGCTAAATCCCCGGCTGCCAGTTTTTGCATTTGAGCCTGCTGAATATGGACAGAAACTTCTGAAACTATAAGCCAAAAGAAACCTCTTATCTTTCAAGTTGTAAGTGTCAGTTATTCTGTCCCACTGATGAGCAAAGTGACTAAGACAGATTTTGGTACTGAGAATGGGATTGCTGTTCTGAATATACCTGACCATGCAGTTTAGAAGCCTTTGGAAGTGGTTTGTGAGAGGAGTTGAGAAATGTTTGGAGATGCTGACTGTAGAAACTCTAGAATTCTGTAAACAGAGCTTGATGGGACATTCTGTTCAGAGCTCAGAAAACCAGGATGCTGATAAAAATACTGGCAAAGAGCAAGCTCAGGAGGAGGTTTCAGTTGAAAAGAAAGGACTCCATTAACTTTTGGACTCGAGATCATGTGTGTTATTCTCTCACATAAAGGACTTTGGAGCAGACTGAAATTTAAGGATGGTGGATTAATTAATCAGGAGGAAATTTTAAGGCAGGCCAATGTTGAGGCTGTGGGATAGGTACTGTTGCTGACTTTTAGCCGTATCTACCATGAGAAGTGGAACCAAAAAGCAGAGCTGAATAATTTGAAAATTTTTTGCTGGTGGCCAGAAGGGAAGCTCTTATAAAGTTGGGGCCTGGAAAATTGGGCCTATATAGTTTTGGATGAGGAGAGCTTGGTTGATGAAAAAATTAGTATTAGAAAGAAGCCAAGTAATTTGCATCAGAGTAGTAAGAAAGATTCCTTGAGGGTATCTCAGGAATCTGCAAGATTCCACCCACCACAGGCTCAAGGGTGCAGGGCTATAAACCTTTCATTTGAGAAGAGAATTCCTGGGCACCTTGCTCCAGAAAGGCCACCCAGGGCATTGATTCCCAGGATTCTGTTCACAGTACTCAGTCATCCAGGCATACAGAGGGCCTTTGCAGCCATGGTACAAGGAAGGGAGTCTGGCTACTGCTTGAACTGGCAGCAGACCTTGGGATCATCTGTATGGTGCTAGTTTTATGACATGCAGAAGGCAAGAGTTTTGAGGTCAGGGAACTTCCATTCAGATTTCAGAAGAAGGCCTGGAAGGCCAGGCAGTGTGTCCCTAAGAGGATGGTTCTTACAGCTATGAGAGTGAAGTTAAAAGTGCAGTGGAGACCCCAGGAAGTTGGAGATGCCAGAAACATGGCAAAATTCACATGCATTTACTCTCTAACATAACAATTATATTTCTAGAACTCTATCCCAAGGATGTACTGGTAAAATGTGAAGAAAAGTCCATATATTTGTACAAGGCTATGAAGACAGCACTATTTTTAACAGCAAAAAGCAAAAGAATGGGAAAAGTCATTCAACAATAAGGATCTGACTGAATAAACTAGGGTAAACAAAAAAATGAACTGTTTATGTAGCTATAAAACAAATCAAAGAACATGCTAAATAATGCCATGGAGCAATCCCAGAATACATTAAGTGAATAAAAGTAAGGTACAGAAGAGTAGGCAAAGTATGATTCCCTTTATCTAACAAAGAAGTAATATTAAAAGTTAAATTAATAGTAATGTGTAATATTCACTCAGATTAACAATCAAAGAAAAGGTAAAGCAAAAACTAACAGTATTACTCATGCAAAGAGGGAGAAAACAGGGTAGAAAGGGTAGGGGTGGAAGCTACACTTTCCCAGAATATACTTTGTTTTATAGATTTAACTTTGGAGTTATGTAAATATTTTACATAATTAAAAAGAAAAATTAAATTCAATATGATTTCTAAAACTCAAAATGAATACAATATTGTGTCAGTTGGTAATATAATCACATATGCAGAAACTAGCTACAAAGATTTTCAAACACAGTAATTTGATAACCTATCCCTAGTAGGATACAAGAACAAAAATAACTGAAAATGATGATGATAATGATGATGAATGGTATTATTTTCATAATCATATTGTTGTCAGTAGTACTGATAATTCTACTCTGAGTTTCTTTGGTATATATTATGATATAGGAAATTATAATGATGCTGTTGGGAGCTTGGATATTCAGCAAGAGTGAAAGGAGATATGTATCAAGAAAGTTAAAATAAAAAATATTCTTGCTTTTGAAATGAACCCAAGGTGTTTTTTTTGGGGGGGGGTACCGGGGATTGAACTCGGGTCCTTGAGCTGGCGCAGCAGGTGGTGAAGCTACTGAGCTAGATCCCTGGCCCCCAAGGTGTATTTTTTAAGAAGCATTTCCTAGTTGTGTTCATTAAAAAGGCTTAGAAACAAAGACTAACTCCATAGTGATAAGCACCCTCAGCGTCCAGATTCTAAACATCAATTTCCACTAAAAGGAGTTAGGGCTTCTTGGAGAAACCACTGATGCTAGTTCAGGGGCCTAAAATGTACAAGATGAGATTGAGTCATCTTCAAAAGGCTCCTGTTAGCTAATGGGACAATCTGAACATCAGTTAGAATAATAATTACAATGGCTTTAAATACATGTAAAGGAAAATAATTTTTTCTCATGTCTTTCCCTTATAGACTACACCTTAGAGTACACAGATAGTTGAGAAGGACAACTTTTCTTTAAGTATTCCAGCTTATAAAAGTAGAAACGATAAAATGCTACCATTTTGCAATCTCTAAGGTATGATCAGTGGCTCCTAATGTCCCCAAAAGAGATGCAATCAGTCATTGTATGTCTCCGGTGAAAACACACAGCCCTGCTTATAAAATGTTCCAGCCAAAAACTGCAACTTGAAACTGATTAAGTTTCTAGATCTTACTGCCATTTACAGAAAATAAAAGAGAGGGGGGATCATGTGAAACAACCTCTCAGAGAAGCAATCAGGAAAGTTCAGACTACAGAAGAATTCTCAGAATGAATGACCTGACTCCTTCAATTAAAAATAAAAAGGAAGAAAGAAAAAAGAAAAAAAGCAAAGAAAACACAAGGGGCAGAGGTGGAGACCTATGGATTAAAAAAGACGAGCCAGGGCCAGGAATTTAGCTCAGTGGTTCTGCTGCCTGCCTTGCAAGCGCAAGGTCCCAAGTACCATCTCCGGTACAAAAAAAAGAGAGAGATCAGCCCATTGTAATGTTGAAACTAACCAAGTTTCTGATTTATAAAAATAAACTACCAAAGAAAGTATTAGCCAACTGTGGAAATTTGATTATATTAAGTAGTTATTTAAAAACATTTTTTTAAAGATAAGAGCATTCTGGTTTTATTTTATAGAGTTCTTTTTATTGGTTAGAGATACATTCTAAAATGTTATAGATACAATACTATGCCTGAAATTTATCCAGAGTGAGCAGAGTGGTGATGCTAAAGAAGGAGGAAGGGCAGGAGAAGGAGGATGGGAAAAGTGACAGTTGGTGGGGAACAGAAAAGGACATAAATGAAGCAATATAGGTCATGGTTTTAGAGCTGAAGTGGAGTGAGGACTGGTTAGATGGCTCTCTTTGTTTGGGGCTAAGTTTGAAGTTTTCCATTCAAAAAATACTAGGGTGAAAAAAAAGGGAAGCATGCATGCTTGTACATGGTAGGAGGAGAAAAGATAAAAGACTCTGTGTTTAAGCTGGTACCTGGCACATAGTAGTTCCTCAATCAATATTTGTTGAAAGGAGGAAATACTGGTTAAAAGGTAGAGAGACTGTCATAGTTTGTAGATACCTAGATGTTCTCAAAGAGTCTAGATGCTCATAGGTGGGGCTTTTGAGAGGTGACTGGATCATAGGTGTGTGATACTGAATTAGTCCACTGATGGATTTAGGGCTGAGTGTGATGTTGAGACTAAAGCCTGGTGGGAAGACGTGGGTCACTGTGGGTGTGGTTTGGAAGGATATCTATCTATCTATCTATCTATCTATCTATCTATCTATCTATCTATCTATCATCTATCTCCCTCTTCCTCCCTTGATTGTCCTCAGCTTCCCGCCAGGCATGCCATGAGCTGATTCTCCTCTGCCATGTCCCTTTGCCATGCTGCCCTGCCTTGGAACCAGCCAATTGTGGACTGAAACCTCTACAATTTGTGAGCCAAAATAAACCTCTGCTCCTTTAAGTTGTGGGTGTTGGTTATTTTGTCCTTGCAATGAGAAAGTAACTATGGATTGAAATGTGTCCTCCCCAAATCCATAGGCCTGAAGCTCGAACCCCAAATGTGGCTGTATTTGGAAACAGTCTTGAAGGACGTAAATCAAAGTAAATGAGGACGTAAGGATGGAGCTGTAATCACAAAGGACTGGAGTATTTATCAGAAGAGGAAGAGATATTGGGGTGCATGTGCTCAGAGTAAAGGCCATGGGAGGATCTGGAGAGGAAACAGTATCTGCAAGCCAAGGAGAGAGGTCTTAAGAGAAGTCTACCCTGCCAGCCCTTTTACCTTGGACTTCCAGCCTTCTGAACTGTGAGAGAATGGATGCTGGCTGTTTAAGCCTTCTAGTCTGTGGAGTTCTATTATGGCAGCCCAGCTGGCTTCCCATGAGGGGTTAGCATCCCTGGTGAGGAGTGAGCCCCTCTCTCCAACCCCTGATGTTAAAGCTGTGTGAAGGAAAGAGGGATTAGAAATGGTGACAGAAGAGAATAATGCAGAGAACAAATGGTCCTCCCAGTGTGCCAGGCACTGGACTTTGTGTGTACTTGGTTGGTACTTGTGTGTTCACCACAGCCCATAAGATAAATACAGTATTGGCCCCTGTTCACAGTTGAGGAAACACAGTAGGGAACGTCAGCTGGGAAGTGGCTGAGCTAGAAATTAAACCGGGTTTCTGCCCGCAGAGCCTTCATTTCTAGCTACTACAGGGGCATGGGAATGCCCACTCTGACCGCTGCTTCTGAATGGGACACAGGCTGTCAGTATAAACGAGCAGATATAGTGAAAGCCCTTTCCTCTGCCACAGCGACTCCTGGAAGTGTGGCCTCCTACTGCCTCCAGCCCTGACTCTCCACTCCCCACCTGAGCTCCTTACTACCTATCACCCCCATCACTCCGTGACAGAATGACAGCAGAATGAACCTAGGACTTACATGGGGTTAAAAGTGATGGCTCTAAAAGTGATGAATTGGAGTATGTGGATTTGAACTGTGACTCCCATTCACTGGGCTCTGTGTCTTGGGCAAGTGACCTAACCACTCTGGTTCAGTGTCCTCTTCTGTGAAGTGATAATAAGAGTACCTACCTCGTAAGGTTGTCACGAAGACTCAAGAGGACAATGTGGGGCAAGCACTTGGCCTAGTGTATAGTACAAAATAAGTGCTTAATGAATGGGTGACTTGGGGCAAGTCAACTCGCCTTGATGTTCTAAAATTTCTCATGTACAAACCATAATAATATCTTTCTCATAAGAGTGACAAGAAGATTAACTGAGATAATGTGAGAAACACAGTAAGAGTCCTAAAATTCTTTCTCAGACACCTACATGAACTACAACCATCACTTAACTTTCTTGTAAGTGAGGAGGGATGATCTTTTTTCTTTTCTACAAGACTTCTTCCTTCTGATTGTAAAAGTAATGCATGTGATGTATATGGAGTTTTTTTTAATACCAAACTCTTACACCATTTTCCTCTGAGGAGTGGGACTGGAAATGTTTCTGTGTGTATTTTTACTCTGAACTTTATCATACTTGTGCATTGTTTAAAAGTTTTACAACCACAAATATTCCCTTAAGCACTGAGAACATGGAATATACGTTGACTATAGATCATCTGTTCTTTTTCTCGTGCATTTCTTATAAGCAGGACATTTTTGCCTATGCTCAGTTTGAAAGTTTTTGTCTTTTAATAGGGAGTTTAATTATCTTTATTTTCATAACTGATACGTTTGTCTCATTGCTGTCACTTTGCTTTATGCTGCCAATTTCTGGAGCTGTTATGCGGTGTCCTGTCTTCTTTGTCTTTTGCGATAGACAATATGTTTCCTTCTGTTTTAATTTTCTATTGGGACGTGGAAAGCGAAAGCTCACCTTTCATTCTATTTGCAGAAGCTTTGAAGTTTTTCACAAACATCTTTGATGTCATATTCTCTTCAGTGATATAACGCAAGAACGCAGTGACAAGATGGCCAAGGCCCCAGGTGTGAACTGTGGCTTCGTCACTTTCAAGTTGGGGGGACGCTGGGCAGGTGATCTAAACCCTAGACCCCAGAGGGATAACTACACCTCTTTCCTGGGTAAGAAGAGGTGACATGTGAAACACTTACGTGGTGGGGTGTGCTTATTTGGTTCTTCCTTAAAAAGAAGACAAGGAAGAGATGAAGGTGTGGATAACCAGGCACTCCTAGGTAGCGGCCTTCACTCCTTGGAAGTCTGTCTTAAGACATTTTTGATTTTAAACATATGAGCACCACCCCCATGTCCTCTGACCTCTAGATCTATGGTTATCAAATGACTGGTCGGTCCTGGGCCAAACCCAGCCCAGTCACTTATGTGGCCTAAGGCTGCTGTCACATGATGATGGCAGAATTATGGCCTGCAAGGTCAAAAATACTTCCCTGGTGCCCCTTTAAGAAAACCCATCCCCCACCACTGCTTTCCATCTGCCTGAAGATCTTCCTCCTTTCTAAATTTAGGAGAAACCATTTTCTCCCATGTCCTATTACACCCTCTCAAAACCTAAGTGGCTCTTAGCATATATTAAAAGATTTTATAAAAGACTATTAGTTTCTGCATTTAATTGTCCACAAGGTGGGGACACTTAATCAAAAACAAAACTGGAAAAAAAATGGAAAAGACAAAGATGCTAACCACAAAGCAGGGTCCTCCCAAGGCTTAGACAAAAGGAAGAAAGGGTGGAGAAGGGAAGTTTCCCAGGGTTTCAATCTTGGGGTTTGGCCACTGCTCCCCCTGTGCTAAGTCAGGGTCTCAAAACAGGCTGCCCTCATTTCAGGTGCCTACTGTCCCAAGCACAGAGCATTTCCCCCAAAGTGGAGTGAATACTGATTGTTTGGTCCCATAAGGACATGGCTAGAATCAAGTTGAAATAATGCTAACAGCCAGTGCTTACTGAGTGCTACCTCTACTAGGCACTGCTGCTCATTCATGTTACTCGTGCATATTCCCAAGTAACACTGCTGGGAGGTCCCCAGAGTCACCAGCACTGCACTAATGGGAAACTGAGACACATAGTGGTCAAGTCGCTAACCTACTGTGAGTTAAGAGGTCACTCATTCATTCATTCAGTGATTTATTTACCAGTTTTGTCAAATACTATGCCTGGGTATGGGGATATGAGGCCAAAGAAGGTTCCCTAACCTCCTGAGTGTACACACCAGTAAAAACATAGCTAACACTTATAAATGCTCACTTTATACCTGAGATAAAGGCATAAAGTTATGCCTTGACATACACAGCTTATTATCACCCCTGTTTTTATTTTATTTTCTTTTTCAGTGGAAAAGACCGAGACTCCCAGAGAAACGGCAACTTACCAGGATTGCAGCCCAGACCTCTCTAATTTGGAAGCCTCTCCATCTCACCAGGTGCAGTGCATTCTGGATGGTTTTCTCCTCCCCACACACCCACCCATCAGCTCGGAGCAGTGTGCTCTCTAAGGTGTGGGCCCCTTTCCTTCCCTGGCGCTCCCACTTGTGGCCAGCTGGCTGCTCAGATTTGGGATTGAAACTGCATAAACAGAGAGGTCTCTTTGGTCTCCATCCTGGCCCCTCACAGGACAGGAGACAAAGCTCTCTGGCCCTCAGAGAGAAACACAGCCTCTGCCCCCTCAAGCATCATTACTGCCCTTAAGGGACCTTTGGGATACACAGTATTCATCCATTTTTCCCAAATATTTATTGAGCACCAACTCTGCACCAGGTGCTGTGCTTGGTACAGATTTGGCATGATTGCTGCCCTCAGAGGCTTCGTCTGTGTTTTAAATGCCTGCAGTTTGGTGGAGCAGAGGGCTGGTTTCTGACATAGACTCAAGCTCTTCTCTGAGCCGACTGAGAAGTTGCTCTTTAAGCCCAGCACTTGCTGTGAGCTGTGCTTGTTCTGGTTGGTTCTCCTGTGTTGCTTGGAGAGTGACCATGAGGATACTAAGGCAGCATTTAACAGGGCCACAAAGGTTGGGACAGGGAGAGAGTCTAGGGAACTGGGGAAAATGAGTATGTGGAGAAGGGAAGAGTGGCAGGCAGCTGGAAAGATCGGGGAACTCACAGCACTGCCAAACCCAGGCGGGGCTGTAAGGCTCCCCTGGGCAGGAGCCAGAAACAGGAGCTCCCAATGGTTGTGATGTTGAGAGTTTCCAGCCAAAAGTAAATAAGTTTGATGCCTCACAGTCCAAAACTAGCATTTGTCAGTTTAATCTCTGCACTTGATTCAAACTCCTATATAAACTGATCCTCCAAAGACCCTGCTGCTCCAGCATGAAGTTTATAGGTGGCCCTGGGTCCTGGGAGAAGAGGATGGATGGATGCAGAATGGACCACCACGTCCCCCTGATGAGCCTCAGGACCACTCGGTCCCCCTGCTGAGCCTCTGACTGACACCCACGGCGCCCAGTTCATGGGCACATACCTTCACAACGCAGCACGGCACTGTTCCAGACCACACTGCCCTCCTTCAGGATGCAGGTGATGGTCTCTGAGCCCTGTGTCCCCAGGAAGCCTTCATCGCAGAGGAAGGAGATGGAGCTGCCCAGCTGAAGGCTGTCACCAAATCGTTTGCCATTTACTGGAACACCAGGATCTGGGCACTCATTGTGTCGAAAAGCTGTGGGTGAAGGTCAAGGACACAGTTAGAGTAGATAACAGGCAGAGCCCTAGACCTCCACCACACCCCAAGAACATGTCATGCTGGAGGGAGAGCTAGATGCTCTAGAAGCTGGGACTGCTGGTCAGCATGGATATGCCCCACTGGGCACAAAGCAAATGCTTGTTAAACTTGACCTTCTCCTTCCTGAGCACCTAATCCAACTTCATTCTAATGGATAGTCACACATTAGACAGTGAGCTAAGGGTGAGCTCATATTAGCTCCTTCACATCATATCACAATTCTGTCAAGTACATACTACCCTAGTTTACAAATGAGGAAACTGAGGCTCAGTGTGATTGAGGGGCAGATCCCCTCCTCAATGTCAAATTCATTCCATGCTTCCCTGACTTTAGACAATTATGGGATCATTTATGCTGCAGAGGAGGTGGTTCTCACTCCTGTGACACTAATAGGCACTAAGCATCATAAAGTAGGTGCCCTGGAATTAACCCTGTCTGAAGCCATTCCCTTTCTTTCCCTGCCTCTTGTCAAGGATGCTTCTCACTCTGCCTGGGCAGCCGATAATGCAGTGAGCAGGGAGAGGACAGAGACAGAACACTGCAGATTTAATCGAGCTTTGCCTCTTATTATTACACGGTCCTGGGCAATTTATGTAATCTTGCTGAGCCTCAGTTTCCTGTCCTATAATAGGGGATCAAGCTTCACCTGCAGGGTCATTCTGAGAGAGAAATACAATGAAAGTTGTTAAGAATGTGGAAGAGGTGAGTGTTTGGTGTGACACTTATAGATAGCAAGTTCTCCTCAAGATGAATTCCCTTTCTTCTTCCCTTCTCTGCCTGGAATGATACTGTTTTCTACTACATTTACACCAGCACATTCCCAGCTTTCCTCCACCAGGAGAGCCAACATTTTCACAGAAAATGCCTGTAGACTCTGGCCTCATGCATATCCCTGATGTTTTAAGGATGGTGACCTTCCCATGGAGACCAGGCTCCATGTTTGCATGGCATATGCCATGTGCACAGGCCCCTGAATCTCCCTAGGGATGGGAACATGTGCACACTCAGGAACAGAAGTGGTCCTGGAGGCTGCTGGGTCCTGCTGAAGGCAGGAGAGGTGCAGATTTGTAACCCTTCCTACTGTGGATGGCTACCGTGCCTCTGCTGTGAAGACAATGGGGATGACCCCATGCCGGGCCTTGCCCAGACTCGGTCTCCCAACCCTTCTTCATTAGAAAATGACCATGCAGTTGCCCCAGCAGAAATACGGGGCGAGGAGGAAAGTGGTGACTGGGGCCCAGAAATCCAGGGGTTTTCCATTCAAAATCCTGTCAGTTCCACACACCAATAGACACGTGTGCACAAACACATCTGTGTACATGTACATGCACATGAATATGTAGAGCAGGGATATGGAGCTGTTTGTAATATCTGGGAGCAAAATCTCTTGTCAATATCAGCCCCACCTACTTCTGTGTACCTGCTTGAACCTCAGGTCCTGGCACTGGAGAAGGGATAGATCTTGGCCAATGGAGTATCACTGTGAGGTTAGCAGTAATGTTTGGCACATAGTAGGTGCTCAGTAAACAGCAGTTACTGTCATCCTTGTCCACGATGCTCCATGTAGAAGAAGGATTAGTTTTACTTCCAGGAGCTCTAAGAGTGGGAACCGGACCACTGATCCTTGTTACAGGGTCACAAGAGGCAAAGCAAGAAGAGAAGCTGAGCAACCTGAAACCTGGTAAAATCAAACTTGGCCAAGATGGTCACTGACTGAGATGAGGGAGGAAACTAATGTCCTCAGGGGAAGACTGCGCTGGTTCCCAAATAAGGACGCCTGCTTCACTGGCTACTCCATTTCCTCTACTGTAAAAATGTAGAGTCTTAGAGCCTTGTCCCCTCAAAGATTCTGATTTAGTAGGCTCAGGACGGGGTCCAGATTTTTAAAATGATTTCTTTCTCTCCATCCAGCTGCCTATCTGTATAGAAAAATATCTGCTTGCTGAAATTGTATTCACCAAATGTTGGCAAGGCTCATTTCTAGACATGGGATTTTGGGTGGTAATTAACATTTCCATTTTGACCCGTCCCAGTTAATGAGTATTCACATGTTGGATCTGAGCTGTTCTGACAATGGTGAAGACACCTGGGAGAGGAATGCCAGGGAATGCTGATCTTCAGGTGGGTCTGCTGCCCTGCACATGAGGCTTGCCCTATGGGCTGGCTAGGGCCTCTTCCTGTGGAAGACACTGGATCTGCTTCTTTCTTGTCAAGCTCAGGCTTATTAAGATTTGATTTCCTAGGGGCCGGGGATTTAGCTCAGTGGTTCCACCCTCTGCCTCGCAAGCTAAGGACCCGAGTTCGATCCCCGGTACCAAAAAAAAAAAAAAAGATTTAATTTCCTTTGGACACAGCAAGTCTCCATTTTTGTCTCAAATTTCCCCTTAGTGAATTCTTGGCCCTCACATCCTGGGTCAGTGAGCTTCCCTGGGCTTCCTCTTCCCTTGCTCTTTCCACTTCTGCTGGGGTAGAAAAGAACATGTAATCTTTCATGGATCTTTCCATTCACTACGAATTTACTGATCTTTACTACAGACCAGGCCCTGTGCTGGGTAGTGAGGATGGAAAGGTAAGGAATATATACCTGTTCCTTCCCATGTTCTCATGTAGAAAACAGGTAGGAGGACAGAGAAGCCCAAAACCAGGCCTGTGCATGTTCCAATAGGATGACTAGGAAAGACAGAACTGGGCTCTACTTCTTCCTGCTACTGGATGATGGGCACAGAAAGCCCTGGAGGTGATGCGTCCTGAAAAGGTGGTTTCCAACAAGTCTGGTAACCCAGAGAAGGTCAGTGAGGGGAACAGGGTCTTAGCTTGGGTGATGCTTTGGAATCTAGGGTCCCAAATGGCCTACCATGCAGCATTTAACACTTTGGCTAGCTGGGCCTTAGGGATGCGTGGGACAAGGAGCCAAGGGATTGATGCCGAAGCTAGGCATGAGGGTTGGGAGGAGATGAGTTCTGCTGAAAAACCCCAGAGGGATAAAGTGTGCATATATGTGGGTATGGAGCAGAGCCTGAATTAGGAAACTGCATTTCCCACACAGCCTGTGGGAAAGGAGCTAGTTAATTGCTCAACAGACCCAGCTTTAACCACCTCCCCCATGTCTGCCAACTATTGGCCAAGTTCACCAGGTTCATTATTTCCTATAACTTGATAACCTCTTCTTGTCACTAGAGGTTTGCTGTTCCCAGTCTCCCAGCTTCTGCCCTGCCTCCCTGCCCACTGTGACCACAAGATAGAAATGAAAATAACCTCTGTTGAGATTCAGTTTGTTTCTAGAACTGCAACTGAAGGTGACAACTTGCAGACTGTAGCCCTAAGAGGAGCTGGGAGAAAATGCTCTAACAGCTGGCTGCAATAAGTCTCTGGGCCACCTCCAAGCCTTTGTGCTTTGACTCTGGGAATTGGATCTGGACAAAGCAACCTGTAGGCAGCAGAACACCAGAAGTCAACAGGAAGCAGTGTTTTGGGATTTGGAGGAGCACATCAGAGGGACTCAGGAGCTAATGAAAGAATGTCAGAGGCTTTCTTTCCCTTAGGTCCTCCTTCGTTCTAGCTGGGCTTTGTAGGAAGTGGGCAGTGGGAGGGCAAAATGAGCTTCTGAGCTCACTCCTTTTACATCATATACCATGCCTATGGAAATAAATGCTTCACAGAGAGCAAGATCACAGGAAAGAAGAGCCAACCCAGCAGGCAGGGCTTTATGCTTTTTCCTAGTTGTTCTGGGAGCTCCAAGCCTGGGGCTGGGCACTGGCCCACCCACATCAACCAACACTCCTCCATGGGCTCACCCTTGATCACCCTCCCAAGTGGACACTCAGAGGAATGGTCAGCAGGTGACAGAGGGAGGACTCACTGGTAAAAGTGATGTTGAAGCCCCGCTTCCCTGTGGAGTGATCAGTCTGGAATTCAAGACGGGCCACATGGCCGCTGCTTGTGATGGAGGAAGGGAGCTGGTTGCCCGAGAAGGTGCCCAGGACCGGAGCCTCGGCAGTGGGCCCATCCTTGATGACCAGAAAATCGAACTGAGGCTCCACATCAATGTCATTGAAAGCCAGGTGGATGCGGCTCTCAGGCCTGGCCAGGATGAGCCAGACACAGTGTAGGTGGTTGCCATAGTCCTCTGGGTAGTTGGGAGACAGGACGACCCCAGAGGGGCTGGTGAAGTTGAAGAAGCAGGAAACTGCAAGAGAAGAGCAGTGGAGGGTGAGTGAGCATCCCCAACTTTCTACGTGGCCACCAAGGGGTGGCAGGGGAACATTTTCTTAGCTTACAGAGCAATAGAAAGAAAAGGTGCACCAGGGTTTGGCTGGACTGGCTGGGCTCTGAGCTTTAGGCAGGGGACACGCTGGATACCATGCTGGGCATAGTGCTGGCAGGGTCTCTTCGGCTAACAGCAGTTATGGTGGAGCTGGCTTTCTCTTAGCCCCTCTCCCTTTCAATAGCTCACCCCAGGCAGTGTCAGTCTGCATGCTCTTGGTAACTTGTGTTGGGAAAAACCATCATTCAGACTTAAATGTACAGTCACAATCCCCAATACTTTTTAGCTTGGTTTGCAGTACTAGGAAAGGAAGCTTATTAAAGACATAGTGGTTGCAATCTCCCAGCAGAGATAATGCAAATCCACTTTTCTCCTTTCAGTGTCTTTGATGGGAAATGATAAGTAGCCATGGGGATTCTGACAATTTCAAGCCACAACAAACCCTATGCTAATGAGGTGCCAGGTGAGCGCCTCTTTCAGAGACCAAAGCTTCTGCAGAAACTGGTTGAGAGAGGCTACTGGGTCCCATCTCTGTGCCCTGACCACTTCCTCTTACCGCTCCCATACTTCACCCTCAGGACTCACTCTTTAGAATGCCCTTTTCTTTTAGGCCATTTTTGTGTTGATTACTAACAGATGCTGGAAGGAGGATGAGGCACTGAAACTGCTGTACACGGAAATACAGACAATACTAAACCAAAATTAAAAAGGGAAAAAATAGAATGCAAAAAGTAATTGCAACAACAATGATGCAGGGAAAAATATCAATATCAAGTTAAAACTTTTATAATTCTGTAAAAATATTCCCACGGTGAGCAAAGTATATGCTCAGAGGATTCATACAAGATAAAATAGAATTAGTAGGAAAACAGTCAATGTCACTAGAAAAAATAAAGAAAAAAACCCATAAAACCTACTATGGTTGAGGCTTCATGGGAACTCATAATGACATCCGTTGCTGGCTGCAGAGTAAATTTGATACAATCCTTTTGGAAGGGAACATAGGAATTCTCATTAAGAGTCACAGAACTACACAGATACTCTGAGTCAGTAATCTGTAGAAATTAATTCAAAAGAAAAAGAGCTACATGGACAAAGATGCTCATAATGACATAATTCTATTATGGGGAAAAATGCGAGCAATGTATATGTCAGCCCAATAAAGTGAGGTAAATTATAACCTTTAATGTGATGCAGTCTGAACGCAATCATTAAAGTTATAAATATGACCTTGTGCAAAGACTGTTAAATATCATTTTAAGTAAAACATTAGATCATAAAATTATACGTGTACTTTTGATGATAGCTATTAAATACTTGTTTATATATGGATAGAGATTGGACATGAGCCTCCAAGTAAAAATTGTATTAGGATAGTAGATTTCTGGGTGATATTGTTTTTCAAAATGAAATGGCATTTAATTTTTGTGATTGCAAAAATGTTACAGAGTCATCCTAAATTTTTTTTAAAATATATAAAAGTACAAAGAAGACAAAAGTGAATGTGGGTAATCACTTAAATCCCTTTATAGCATTTATATTTATGTTTCATGTTAATGATATTCATGCTTTAGTGAGTATAGGATTTGACTTGCTAATTATAATGAAGCTAAGATGAAAAATAATAATAAAATCATGTTTGTCAAAGAGGGAAAAACCTAAAAAAAACAAAGGAAGTGGTGATTCCTTGGGCCTAATTTCTTCCTAATTTTTCCTGCCCTTTCTATTTCCTCTTTTTCTGCCTGAAGTATTTCTTTTCCAACCTGCTGCTAAAAACCCTCTTATCAAATTCAGCAAAGTAAGCCTGGTCCCTAAGACTTACTCAGTCTCATCTAATCCCTGCAGTTTTTTAAGTATAGAAAGAATTTGAGCCAAGGAGAGAGAAGGACATGAAAAACTTTCAGGCAATGCAAGATAAAGTTAATAGTACTGATTATTGCATATTATTGAGGGTTTACTAAGTATAGGCACCATTCTAAGTACTTCCAACAATTACTTAAATTAATTCTTACATAACACTCCCAGGTAAGCACTATTGATAACCCCATTTAAAGATGAAGACACCAAGGCACACAGAAGGTAAGTAACTTGCCAGGGTCACATAGCCAGTGAACGACAGTGACAAGTTAAATCCAAGCAATCTGACTCCAGGGAACGAGATGTTAGCCACCCCTCCATTTTGTCTCTCAGTGTGAGAATAACACTGCGCCGCCCACTACATCTGACAGTGCAATTCTTATGGGCTCCTTAAATCTGTTAGGTATCCATCTATTTATTTCAAGCATTATATCAGCACTGAATTATGGTCACACACAGTCACACTCTGTTCAGCTTTTGGTAGTCCAGTTGGGAGCATGATGTAAATGATGCCTAAAGACAATGACCTTGAAGACAGGAAGGGGCAAGTTGTGTGGCCTTTTGAACCAGTTCAGGATGGACGAAAGAAAAAATTCTACAGTTTCAGAGGGAAAGTGACCAGAAGCATTGTAAGCATGTGAGCAAACACATTTGCTACAGAGGAGAATTTAATTAATAACATCTGAGTCCTTGAGTCCTCATTCCCAACTTCATCACTCTAAGACTTTATTCTTTTTCTTTATCGCTGTTTTCAAGAGGCACAATTTTAGATTTTGGGTACCTGTGTAAGGCTGTTTATTTCTCAATTTGTCTTTTTCACTTGTTTGTTTTTTTGGGTTTTTTTTGGTACCGGGGATCAAACTCGGGTCTTTGTGCTCGCGAGGCAGGCGGTGGAACCACTGAGCTAAATCCCCGTCCCACTTGTTTTGTTTTTATGACCTGGCCAACCTTCTTCCCAACATAGGCACAGATACTCTGTGAGAATAGAAATCTTCCTCTGAGCTCCTAATAGTTCCCACAGAACATGGCACGTAGAAGATGCTCAACCAACACTTGATGAAGGAATCAATAAGTATCTAATTGCTGCTACCATCAGAAAAGATGGTGTCACAAACATGGGGACCTCACAACCCCATCCTGCTACAATCGACAAGCAATAGAATGGACTAGAGTCTGTAAAAATAGGTAGATTTATTAGTCCTGGAAACTAGAGAGAAATTGTGAGTGTGGTCCTCAGTGCATATCTCTTAAAAAGAGTACAGCTGTGGCCTTAAATAATTCAGAGCAGAAAAGGAAATGACCCAGTAGGTCATTAAATATCAAAGACCACAAAAAATGCAGTACTCATATTACATTCATAAAATACCACTTGAAGATATTTTCTATCCAGCCAAGAGATGAATCAAACTGAAAAACTCAAGTATGGGCAAGTTGTGGTTAATAAAAAATTTTAAAAAAGATTAGCAAAAAGTATATAAATTAATATAGTAATGAATCTAAATAACTGCTATAAAGATAGTTATAAAATGAATTGCAAATGTAACAAATATTCCTTGGAAGAGAACATGTAAGATATTACTTCCACCCAAACCCAAGGGTAAAATATTTCAGATTATACTGATATAAAGAGTAAAGTTGGAGCTAGGAGATATGTTAATCTCCTCATCTTGCAAGAAATTCTGTTTTATAGTTTCTGTGGTTAATTAGAGAAATATAGGTTACAGCATGTTTTAAAAGATGCTAAGTATAATTAGTAATAGAATATGAACTAGCTGATCTTCAAAATTATCAAAAGGGGAAAAAGCAAAGCAGTCAATTTAGAAAAAAAGAAAGAATAAAACTGAAAAAAACAAGGACATATAATACTGTAAAGTAAGATACTAAAAGAAGAGACAGAATACCATTTATGACAATAAATGCAGGCAGGTTAATATCCTGTTAAAATATAACCCTCAGCTTGAGACAAGACACACAGCTAAAACAAAGTAACTCCGTATATTCAAAAGGAAAGGAATGGGCCAAGATTGCTTGGGCTTCACATTAGAAGAAGGTTACACTTTCCCAATGCCTGGGTCCCAAAGATTTCTATCTGATTGGTGGGGGTGAGCCCAGTCATCACACATGTAAAAGCTCTCCAGGTAAACCTAAATTGCAGCCAGAGTTTAAGTACTACTGGCAGAAGCAAATGTGAACAACAACAACAAAAGGTAGTGTTAATATTAACATCAGACCCTTTTATGTTATATTATCCCTGATTCCTGGATGATTCATTTTTCAAGCCAAGAGCCTACTGGACAGCTACTGATAAACATTTCTTCTTGTACCTGGAAAGAGATGGGGTTGCTAAACCAACACTATTAACAAGAGACTATGACCTTAGAAAGCTCTGTCTTCCATCTCAAAAGATAACCCAGATCTGTCCCAGTAAGGGCAGGATAGGGAGGTGCACCATAAAGGTTTAATATTTCTTGCTCTGGAAAATCATATATGCATGTTACATTAACTTTTCTATTAGAAAATAGAAACAGCTTGCTTTTCCGGTATCCCAAATGAGGAATAACAATAACAAAAGTTGTAATTGATCTCATTACTATCAATCATCCAGCTTAAAAGAGACAACAGGTACTCTCCCCCTTCATAAGCAGTTACCAGATAGTGCGCCTGGATTTTGGCTATGAGACTGTGCTCCCGTGCTCTTGAGTAGCTCAGATTTTAAAAAAATAATAAAGGTAAAAAACTCATTAACAAGCAGATGTGTAAAATTAGTGTGCCTAATATGAATTTACTATGATCTTGAGTAGAATATAAAGGGGGATTGTTGAAAAGCTCTGTTACTATTTTTCTTTTGAAATGGGTACAGGCAGCTTTGTTATGTTCAAAATGCTAATTACATCAGGTGTAGCCTGACAAAGTGAAGGGTATTTCACTAATCCTGACAAAGACCTAAAACAAAAGCCAAATATGATATTTAAAACATGGAAGCTGGGCACATTCCCAAAGGAAGGCTTGATAGTTATGATTATATATGCCCCAAAGCACTGAAACAGATACATGAAAATATGTTAATATGAAGTTAAAAAAGTAAAGAAGGGTCTGAAAAATATTGCGAGTCTGTGTTATATGAACTCTGTGGCCTTTAGCTAAGAAACACAACATACTTAAAGGTTCTCATGGAATCCTGCAATACTGGACCTTATAGTATGCTACAAGGAAATCTCCATAACTTCTGCTATACAATAAAATTACCAGGCTACATTTTCTGCTTGGAGAACAAATAAACTAGGAGTCAGTAATGAAAGAACAAAGAAAATCACCTGAAAACTCATAAGACTCTTAATAAATAACATTCTGCATTCAAACAGGAAATAGAGCTGTCAACAATGATCCTAGGCCAAAGCTGCAGGAAGGAGAAAATCTATGATCTCATTCATTATTAAATAATGAGCAAAAATAAATGAAATGAGTATTTATATCCAAAAAGTTACAAAGAGAATAACTGAACAGGAGTAAGAAAAGAAAGGAGAATAAATTCAGGAGAGATATCAACAGGAAAAAATAGCTGGCTTCTAAAGAGAAAAATAAAACAGAAATTATAGATTTGTCTACACAAGAAATATATATAGAATATAGAAGTATATATATGAGAGGAGGTTATAAAATTAAGGCAATGATTTAATTATGAAATATAGACTGTATAACATTGAATAACATATTTGAAATTTGGACAAAATGAATTTCCCAGGCAAATTTGAATTATCAAAATTAGTTTGAAGGGAAAATCATGAAGAAACTGGACACTGTTTAGGAAGTAGGTGGTTTCATGGCCAGTACTTTAAAATCTTAAACAAGCAGATATTATCCAAACTATTTAAATTAATTTTGATACAAATATTCCCATAATAATAGTACGTATGATATGCATATTCACACCCACCTACTCATGCATGGACATATGAACAATGAGGAAAAACAATCCTATATGTGAAATGCTAGCAAATCAAATCCAGCCATAAAACAATACAGACATAACCTATATAACAAAAACAACAAAACTTTACTGATAGATAAAAAAGGAAATTTAAAAATGGAGATAGCATTTCTGTTTGAAACAATTAACCTCAAGTCTGGTATAAATTTAAGCCAATTCCAGGCACCATCCACCCCATACTTTTCCTGGCACTGAAAAACAATTATAAGATCCACCTATTGGAATAAAAAGATTAAAGTAGTCATGTTCTCTTTGAGACAGATGAGGAATAACATATGAGGTGCTAGCTGGCATTCCAAGAGTGTCATATGTTTTAGCTTATTAAACCTCACAGCAGTATCTGTCATGGGTACTATTATTAATTCCATGTTACAGAGGAAGAAGCTGAGTCCGAGTGTTCAAATAACCCGCCCATAGTCACATAGCCTGTAAGTGATGGTGCTGGCACAATGATCCAGTCAGGTTGGTTCCACAGCCCAAGATCTCAACCATACTTGCTTCCATCCAATGGAGGGAGAGCTTGCCAACACAGATAGTAAGTACAATACATTACTATTTATTATAAAGCTGCAATAATAAAAATCTATGTAGTATTGGTTTCAAATAAGATATCAATGGAACTGAAAAAAAGTTCACAAATAAACACAAGAATGTAAGAATTCAGCATATGGTTAGGGGTCTTTTCAAATTTGCAGGGAAAGTGTTGCTTGATCAGTAGGACAAATGGTTGACCAGTTGTTGAAAAGACTAGGTCCACACCTCACTCCTTGTGCCACAGAAATACTAGAAAAGCTAAGTGGATGCACATTGAGGCAATACTCTTAAGTGAAATAAATAGGACACACGTGTAAATACCGAATAGTTTCTCTAGTGTGAGAAACTGAAAGTGTAAATAAGGACTAAATGTATAATAGGTAATGTGAAATAGGAAGAAAAGGGGCAAAGGGGAAGGAAGTGGGAGGGCTAGGGGAAAGGATAGAAGGGAATGGGATTAATATGAGAAAATGGAAAAATAGGAACAAAATCTTTATAAATAGGGAGGACTGGAGGGGTTGAAGGGAGGGCTGGCCAAGGGTGAAAAATAAGAACCAAGAGAGACTATGTAAAGGTGCAAATTTCCAAAGATGAATGTCATTATATTGTATACCTAAAATGTACCAATGATTAGAATGAATAATCGATAATGTAAAATAGGAAGAAAAGGTCCAAAGGGGTAGGGGTAGTGGGAGGGGCAGGGGAAAGGAAAGAAGGGAAAGGAAAAATGATGAGAAATGGAAAAAATGGAATAAAGTCTTTGTAAATAGGGAAGGGTGGAGGGCGTGAAGGGAGGGCTAGGAATGGGGAAAAAATAAGAACCAAGATGCATTATATAAAGGTACAATTCCCAATGAGAAATGTAATTGTGTTGTATACCTACAATGTACCAATAAAAGAATTTAATACAAAAAAAAAGAAATACTAGAAAAGAAATATAAGGAATATGTGTATAATTTCAGAGGTTGGGAAAGACTTCAGCATTATATCAAAGTTAGAAAGTGTAAGAGAAACAATATTTTAAACTAAAGAAATAGAAAACTTCTGGATTTCAAAAGTCACCATAAAGAAAAGTTAAACAGTGAGGAATAAATGGAGAGAAAATATTTGCATGTTATTACAGTTGAATATTAATATGTCATATATAAAGAACTACAATGCAACAAAAAGCAAAGCACTTGAAATAGAAATATTAGACAGGGAAATTAAGAGGCAACTAACAAAAGAAAAACTAAAGTTTAGGTCAATGAAGATGTGGAAAACAAAAACTTAAAATAACAGAGCTATTGAGTAGGTGAAGACTAAGCAGTCAAGAGGTAGAAGGAAAACCAGAAACATGGCGAGCAGCGCTACAGGGACAAGGGAAGGGCCTGCAGGCAGAGGAAGGGCATCTGTGTGAGGGGACTCTGAGCTGAAGTAACCTCTGGGCTGAAGAACACTTAGCAAGTTTCAGCAAGGAAAGTCTTGTTGGTGGCTTCAGTGAGGACAGTTTCAGAGGAGTAGGAGACCCAAAGTCAGAATGGGGTGGCCTAACAGAGAACTGGGAGGTGGGGTGTGCACACAACAAGGACAGGGAACCTGTCAAAAAAGTCTAGATGTGAAAGAGTTTCCATGATCCTGCAAGGAGGTGTGCTTGTGATGAAAGAAGTTTTTATTTTCTTAACAAAAACAGCCAAGAGACACTGGAGAAAATGTCAATGTTCATAGCAAGGAATCTGCAGAAGAAGGATGAGTTCTAGGAGGCATATAGTTTGAATGTCTTCCAAAAGGCCCGTATGTTCAAGCTTTGGTTCAAAAGTGTCACTACTGTGAGGTGGTAAAACCTTCCAGACCTGGGGCCTTATGAGAAATCACTGGAGACTCCAGCCTCTTCTTTTCTCTTTCTCTCTTTTTCTTCCTTGCCAGGAGATTAACAGTTTTGTTCCACTATTTGCTCCTGCCATGATGTGCTGCCTACCAAAGCAAAGGCCAACCAGTTACAGATTGGAACCTCCAAAACTGTGAGCTGAAATAAAATTTTCCTAAATTATCTCAGGTATTTGTTATAGTAATGGAAAGCTGAATAATGCAGAATGTGTGTGGTAAGGCAGAATCGGTAGCAAAATGTATGAATCAGTGGTTTACCACCCAGTAGAGACTGACTGGTCATGAAATTGATATGGTAGGTCATGAGCAGGATGTTAAAAACAAACACAGAAACAAAAGGAAGGAAACAGAAAAAAAAAATGTGAGTTCATTACAGGTAGAAAAGGTGAGAATTGTTTGCGAACTCTATGGTTAATTATGTGCAAGTGTGTATTAGATGCAATGTAAAAATGTATTTTTATTGTGGTGCTAAAAGTATTTGAAGGCTTCTGACCTTAAGCTTAAATGTGGACATATTAAAACATTTTTTTCTTGATATCAATCTACAAGCGGGCTTGGTTTTTGGTGGGAGAAAGGCTTGCTCATCTCTCTATCATAATGGGAGAGAGGATGGAGGAAGAGTAAGGAGGGTATAGGTTTATAGGCTTGGTGTCTTTGGTATTTGCAAGTCCAGTGTGTTGCCTGTGAGGCAGAAGTAAGGTTATTCTCAAGTGCAGTATGAGGGGAGGGAAGGGTTTGAGGAGACTATAGAATGCTTGGGATGGTTTGCATGAAGGAGTGGAGACCAGGCTGACTTGAGAAACACAGATGGACTGCCAAGCACTGTTGCAGGTTTGATTGAGATTGGTGAACATGAACTTACAGCCGAGTCAATTTGCCTGCTGGGGTGATTTTCTCTAGCAATGCTCACCCAAGCAGAAGTTCCCAAATCAGATAGTTCTTGATTTGTTGTGCATCCCTGGATCAGCAAACTGAGGTCGCTTTGCTGATTAATGCTACTGCTGAGCTGAAGGCAGAGGTTTTACAAACCCACCCTCACATTTCCTTTGCCTCTTTTTGCTCAGCTCAGTGTATGTTAATTTCTAACGCCATTATCTTGACATCATCTCTGGCGCTGGAGCTTGGCGAAAGTTATCATTTAGCTTTAATGGCTGCAAGGAGACCGTGGGGAAGTCTCACGGCAACAAGGGTCACGGGTGAAGCTAGTCACCTGGAAGGCCTCCTCCTTGTCATAAAGACGACTAACTTTAGCCCCAGTTCTGCATGAGAATACTGAAGACAAAAAGATTATGATGCAATATAGACATGTACCAACTCCCCATGATGAATGCATTCATTATGTATCGCAAACATGTACTTATAAAAACATAAATGTAAAAAGAGGCAACGTCAAGGATGCGTTTTAGAAATGTACAGAAATTCTAAAAGAAGTATCAAGGACAAATGGAGACTACTGGCTATGTATTTCCCAAGTACCTTGCATGTACTATTAAATTCATATTTGATATAAACTGATTCAAAAGCCATGCTCTGCACTTGTTTTTGGATTTATTTTTTCTTTCATATCCTCATTTCTTGGCCTGGCAGGATTTGGATGTCGATGACCTGAGACAAATTAGCGTGGCATTCAGCAGAGCTGCCCCTTCCCTCATTCCCAAAACACTGCCCTTTTGCTTCTATGACACCCATTTCTGCTATGACCTCCTGCTCTGTCTGCCCCTTGCCAGTCATTTGAAAGCTCTTCTCTTCAACCTGACTTTTACGTCTTGGAACAGGAAGGGTCTCTTTCAGAGCTATCTTTTCACATCACATGCTTTCGTCAGGGTACCCCACTCCACATGCACTGACCTCTCTTCCAGTTCCAGAGCCCTATGTGCAATGCTCTCTGAATTGTCTCCACCTAGCCCGGGGTTCAGTAGAGTGATGGAGCACCTGCTGAGTGCCAGCCACTGTTCTAAAAAGGGGTTAGCAGCCAGATGGATGGATAAGCAAGCCGTCGGTCCCTGTGAAGTTTACTTCTAATAGGTGACACAAAATAGGGAGGGGCAAAGGAGAAAACAGTAATGGAATGTGGGTGGGCAGCTTTCAGTCAGGGGGTCAGACATGGCCTGTCTGAGGAAGTGGCCTCTGAACTATGTTCTGGTGAGGAGGAGCCAGCCGTCCTAAGGAAGATCACTACAGGCAGAGAGAACTTTGCAAGTGCAAAGGCCCAGGGCTGGGAATGAGCTTGGTGTATATGACGGACAGAGGAAGCCAGAGCAGGAGAAGAATGGTGGTGGATGGAGCAAGAAACAGGAGATAAGTTGTAGAGAATGGCAAAGGTCTTTTAGGTCATGGAAAATCGTCTGGACTTTATCACATGATTTTAAATAAAACATGTCCCAAACTGAACTCCTGGTCTTCTTCCCCAAATGTGGTTCTAGATTTCAGGACCTAGAATGTTCCTTGGCATCAACAAATGATTCAGCCCTGCCATTACCCAGGTACGGGCCAGGCCCTTTTCTCATTCTCCTCCCTTCTCCTTTATACCATTGCCTTCCAAATAAATACCAGTAGCCCAGACCCTCCTGTCATATTCCAGACTTGAAACAAAACTGCCTGATGTACATCTGTCCTGGGGATCCCACCAGTACCTCAGATGCATGTTCAAAATTACACTATTTTCTGAACGCCCCCTTCATCCCTGACCTCCATGAATGACAGTATCTAGTTGCCTAAGTAAAGCTCCTTCTCCTTCATCCCCACAACCAATCAGTAACTAACTTCCGTTGATTTTATCTTGTCAATATCTCTTGTACTTGTCACAACCTCTTCACACCCTATCAAGTGGAGGTCTTCTTCCTACTGTAATAGGCTCCCTGGTCTCCCACTTTAAATCTCACTCAGTTTGAATCCATCCTCTATACTGGCTCAGTATGGAGAATCCATTTTATAAATCACAAACTTTTGTTCTGTTACATCCTTGTTTAAAACTCTTTAAAGACTCCCTGCTGCACAGAGGAAAAAGTCTAGACTTCATAAAGGGGCTCAAGACTCTCAATAACCTAAGGCTAAGCTCTTTTATCTTTATCCCCCAGCCAGTGAACACTCTTTTCCAGTTAGGTTAAACCACTTGCAGCTCTACAAACGTACAAGGCCAACCTCATCTCTGTATTTCTATCTAGACTATTTTAACTTTCTAGAATGTTCTCTCCTCTTGTCCATGTGAAAAACTGTTAAGTATGATTTCTATCGAGTGGCATGGGTCCTTCCCAACCTGTATTTATCCTTTCTAGCTGTAGTCAAGGGGTGTGTATATCAAGCTTCCCCCACCCCAATGTCTACCTATACCTATACCAGTCTTGGCTACAATTCCATTATCTTGAGGGCTGAAGAGTAAAATCCTGCTGCTAATAGGCTTGGATGGGGAGCTGTTCTAAACCAAATCCACTCCCACTTCTACCACATTGGCTTTGTCTATATAATAATACCAATACTAATATGAATAATAATAACTATGACAAAGATACAAAACCAGTGCTTATTAAGAATTTGCTGTATCTTGTTCCCCACCTTAAGGAGAAAGCATTGTATCTTCTCCATTCATACAAGGTGTTCTCGCTGGAAGTATGGAGTACATGTCTTTAATTTGTTGAGAAGTTTCTGTTCTACTTCTAGTCTCCTGATAGCTTTTACCCTGAACAGCTATAGAATTTGGTCCAATGCTTTTTCTCCAACTAGTGACAGGATCATATGGCTTTTTCCTTTCCTCTGTTAAAATGATGACTTTTGGGGGTGGATCTTCCAATGCTGAACCAACACTGCCATCCCTATAATAAAACCACTTTCTACATCCTGCCAGATTTGACTTCTAATAGTTTGTTTTGTTAAACAAATTTCTATCTATGTTCATACTTTTTCTTCTATTATCTTTATCCAGTTTTAGGATTAGCACAATGTTGAGTTCCCAAAATGAGGGGAGAAGTGTTCCTTCTTTTTTCTGCTTTAATTGTTTGATATAATTTATCAGTTAAAATGTTTATGAGCCTGCTGTTGTCATATAGGTAGGTTTTCAAGCTAGGAATATGCTTTCTTTAATAGGTGCTATTCAAATTTTATATTTCCTCCAGAGTTAGTTTCAATAATTTGTCTTCTAAGTTACTTCTTAGAAGTTGTCAAATTTATTTCAAAAAAGATTTTTGTAATAATGCTTTCTATATCCTTTTAAATTCTATAAAATCTGTGGTAATGTCCCCTAGATCTTAATATTGTAATTTTAAAAATGTATAACTGATATTGTGTAACAGGAAGAAAAGGTCTAAAAGAGCAGGGGAATTGGGAGGGGTAGGGGAAGGGAAAAAAGGGAAAGGAAAAAATATGAGAAGAGGAAAAAAATGGAAACAAGGTCTTTGCAAATAGGGAAGGGTGGAGGGGGTGAATGGAGGGCAAGGGAAGGGGAAAAAAATAAGAACCAAGAGACTCATGTAATGGTACAAGAGCCCAATGATGAATGTAACTATATTGTATACCTAGAATGTACCAATAAAGTTAATGGGGGAAAAAAAAAGAATTTTCTGTATGACTGGCACTGAAGACACAACAATGAACAAGACACTTATAGTTCTGTCTTCAGGGAGTTTGCAGTAAAATAAGAGTGTAATACAACAAATGAAATAAGTGACACTTACTGTAATAAACTGTACTATTGTTCACAATCACATGCTCCCTTCCTGTCCTTGCCATACACCCCTTCACGTGGACCTTCTCCATCCCTAACACCATTGATGTTGGTCTTGGTCTTGTGATGAGTTTTACCCCACAGAATGTTAGTGGACCTGGAATAGGCATTTCCAAGCAGGTTTTCAATGTGCTTGGCTGGTTTGCCTCTGTCTGTTGAAGCTTTTGCCTTCTGCCAAGAGAACAGAATGCTCTAGGTACAGGCTACTGAGATCTTGATGCTGTTGCTACCACAGCAAAAGTTGCCTCATATACATATGTAAGGGGGCATGAAGAAAATAAAAGGTGAAGGATTGGTCTTCAGGGTAAGGTGACAGTTAAGGGATGATAAGAAGGAGCCAGCATTATGAGGGATATTCCAACCTAGTGAACTATAAGTGCAAAGGCACTGAGTAGGAAAGAGTTTCAAGGGGAAGAGTGATGTGCAATAAAGGAGAGAGATAAGAAGGGGTTAGTCATACACAGCCTCATAGACCTTTTTCTCGGGGGTCTCCCATGGCATCCAAACCACTCAGCCAAGGCCCAGGTCTTTGCTTGGCATGAAGTCTGTCTGGCCATGGTGAGGGCGGCCATATAATACAATGTCTATGAGGGACACTTCAGAAAATGAAAGGTGGCACGATTAATAATTACCTAGTACAAAAATAAATAAATAAAAATAATTACCTAGTACAAAAAGTGTTAACTAGGATTGTACTAAGCAAATAGGGATATATGGTCACCTCACTCATGGCCCTTTTATTTCCTGCCCACAAAAGCATCTTTATGCCGTGGAAGTAGCTTCTGCTTCAAATTCCTCCCTCATCATCAAGAACCCTCTGGGACTGGGACCCTCTGCTGAATCTCACAGGTGAGGGTCTAACAATTGTTAAGTTCTTTTCTCCTCTAGGTGGACCCTGCTCCCTGTGTCCCCTAGAGAAAGGCTAGGTTCTTGGTATTAATCACCCACCTGCTCGGTAGCATGGTCTCTGGGAATTACCCACTGCCTGGAATTATCCTGCAGCCACAGATGATTCTTGCCACACCTCTGGATTGATGGTCATCTAGTCATTCCTGGTGGTGGCCCTCCTCCAGACCCTCTTCATGGCCACACTCTGAACTGGGATAAGCATGTGCTCCTCAGCTTCAGGCTGAGGGTCTCATATCACCTGCTCAAGGAGCAGACTCTGACACCTTATGAAACAAAGTGTGAAGTGTGTGCTAAGCTCCTGGGAAATAGCTGAATCTACACTCCACAGGCTTAGCATTTACCTTGAAAATAGACGACAAATTCTTTGGAAAACATGTGTAGCCAAACCAAGCCACCAACCTAAAGGTGGAACAAATGTAAAAAATAATTGGGTTTGCATGTTATTTTTCACTTAACTGTACAATGAGGGGGGGAGGAGCAGGTATTTTACCTCAGCGAGTCTTCTCCCACATGTCTAAAAACTGGATGCATAACTTCTCAACTACAGCTTTGATGTGAAGACCCAAAGCGATAAGGCTTGGAAGGCATGGAGTGTAGCAGTGTGCCTGGGGCCGGGGAGTACACTTTCAGTTCTTACTGACTCTGAAACAGGAGGGCTTGTCCCGGCTGTGCTGTTGATGGTGTGTCTCCACCCCTGCTTCTTCCCAGGGCATCTCTCAGTCTCACGCAGCCAAGGAGAGGAGCCAAAGAGGTGTCTCCCACCCATCTCACAGCACAGCTTCTACCAAGCTTGACCCCAGCCCAAGCAGTTTGCTCTCTGCTCCTCCATCTCTCTTCTTCTCAATGAATGAACAGGTGATCCCAGACCCAGAAGACTCTACCAGGAACCCTCATTTGTAGGAATGACTGATGCTTGACTGCAAACTGTGATGTGGGCTGCTGCCTTCTGTGGGCAGCATGAGGGCCCCTGGTGCTAAATGGCTCATTCTTGTCAGTCTTGACTCTCACTGTAGGATTCTGAGGCCTGTGACATTTTGAATGAAAGATGGATGACCTGATGCCTTACTCCATGGCCTCAGCAAAGTATCTCTAACCCCTGTGAGGTCACACAGCTACCTGTGCCCAGTCCCTGGGACCCTTGAGTGACCCTCAGAGGGTTCTGTCTTTGACACAGGAGCTGATCTTGGCTGGCCTCCATGTCCCCTATGGCTGAGGGACTACCTTTCCTCAGATCCTCTAGTCCTGCTTCAAACTGCCACCCATTGAAGACTGGAAAAGAATATAAGTTGCTGCTCAGCAAGATCATAAGGAAGTTTGTGTGGATTTCCCCGCAGAGGAGCCAGTATATTCCATCTTCCATGCACAGTTAGCCTGAGATAACAACCTTCAGGGCCTTGGGAAGCCTTATCTGAATTAATAAGGAAGCCTATTGGTAGCATTCCCATTCTTAAACCCCTCCCCTGAGCCCCAGAAGATTGCTTTTGTATAAAAGGACTGGAGGGAGAGCTTAAGAGGGTAACCCAAGACCTTCTTAGAAAGCCAAGTCCTAGAAAAGGTGATCAGTGCCCCCTGAGAACCACAGAACCAAGGGCACCCACCATACCCAGGGCGCTTATATCCAAGTGAAACCACAAATTTGCCAAGAGGCTCAAAGAATGGGGCAGGGATACTGGTAGAACTTCACACTTCTGCTTGGAAGCCAGCATCTGTGAGGGCAGACCCTTGTAGGAGAGATTTTGTGTCTGCCTGGACAGCTCCACAGTCAAGCATGGGAGAGCACAAGGAGAAGGCACACACAGGGTCTGGAACATTCACAGAGGAAAATGAATCTGTTAGTTTGATCTAGAAGGTGGAAGTAGAAGTGAGAAGGACAGAGATATTCCATCCCCCCATGAGGAGAGATCACCATCATGACTAGATTCCTATAGGTTGGTCAGATATCCCAGCCCCTATACTGCCCAGTAGCTGTGGTCCTAACATTCCTTAGACAAGGACCCTGCCCTGGAGGAACATGGTCTCTGAACTGAGTGTGGATTAAGCCGCGTTTGAGGATTGAAATGTTGTCTGTGCTACAATCCTCCAAGAACATTTCTGAGAAGCTGCCAACTGGAATACAATTTCCTTCCTTTCTTATAGCACTTTGTAACACATCTATTATTGTAATAATTCAGTGACTGCTTTGTCATAAAAGTGCATGCTTGTATCATTCACTAGGCTATATGAGTTCTGAGAGGGCCAGAACCATGTGAGAATCACCCCTGATATTCCCTGGGCATTGAGCTTGATGACTGGTCCATAGCATCCCCTCCGCTTCACCTTTGGCTGCATTTTAATTAAATGAAAACAGGCAATCATGGTATCAAGATGTAAAATGTCAAAGTATTGGACCAACATTTCATTCCTTGCTGAGATATCAGCACAGAGGCCAATATTCCACAAATCCCAGGAGATCATGACACCAGAACAACTGAATTATGGCAGCTTCGGCCTGCCCAGCTTTATAGAAACAATATATGACCACAATAAATCATCTCATGTGCCATAGCTCATGCCACACGGGCTGCCATTTGGTCAAGGAACCAAATCCCTCAGGAAGACACCAAAGTCCCTGCAAGCATTCGGCACACAGTAGGTGTTCTGCACTAGCAGTTCAGAAATCTGGCCCACATCTAGATCACCTAGAAAGGTTTTAGAACTACAATTCCCGGGCCCTATCTTGGGCCTGCTGAATTGGAATTTCTGGGAACAAGGCTGGGAATTCTGCATTTTAAAATGCTTTTGGGTTAGTCTAAAGATTAGCTGAGTTTGAGTCCATTTTAGACTTGGCAGGACCACCAAAGACACATCCTTCCCCTGAAGTAGCTGCTTATTTAAAAATAGAAGTAGCAAGCAACGTAGAAGCCCATACTGGCCTGATTGGAAAAATGTTGACTCTGCTTCCTTGGACATTCTGACAGGAAATGTGCTGGGGGCCTCCACTGTGAGCCATCCTTTCACCCAATCGTTGCCCAACTTGCCCATGGCTAGGTACACCTAACACCTGTATTCCTTGGGCCCAGTTCTTAGAGCCAGATGTGGTACTACACCCAGCTGGATGATGGTATGTTGGGACATTCCATCTCCACAAGCCAGTGGGGTGAGGGCGGATTTGGAGAGTCAGTGTCTGGTGGGCTTGAGATGAGCCAGCATACTCACAGGCTAAGTTTAGGACCCCAGCCACCCCCACTGCCATCCCTTCCTCAACATGTGTGGGGTTCTAAGTTGGTTCTTGGATTCTCTCATCCCTGCTGTGATTAAAGCCCTCTCTGAAATGGTGGTCTCTGACTGGGGCAGTGTATAGCCTGCAGGGGAGAGCCCATTCTCTTGGTTGAGGACACGACTCAACCTAAAGCCCACCTCACACCAAATATCTGCCTATATAGACATAGAGCTAACCTATGATGAAGGAGACCCAACTGGGCTGGTAAAACAAGGTTTGACTGCTTCCCTGGACACCCTGATAGGCAATGCTGGCAGCTCCTTTTGTGAGCCGCCCTTTCACCCAGGGCCGGGCCTCCCAGCCCTGGCCTCCCTAACTCTGGGGTGCCCTGCCAGGCTACCCTAGGGTATCAGGACACTCCAGGGCAGAAGCAAATACATCTCCCCACCTCCTCCACCACCGTGACTCTCTGCCAAGGCAGAGGACCCCTCAGGCCACCAAGAGCCCTTCCGCAGGCCACATCATCAGTGGCAGAATGAGACCACATATTCTCAGTGTCCAAGTTTTTGAGTGTAATAGAAAGAGGGGGCTCTGAAACTCCCCAAATTCCCTGCTTATTTCCTATGGTTCCCTTGTGGTCAGTGGGACCTTGCAGGGAGCTTGGAGAAATGAGAAGAATGTTATAATAAGCAGAGGAAGTTCACATAGGCCTTATCATGGCCCCTGCCCAGATCACAAACATTCCCAGGAACATCACCCTTATACCAGTGGTGGTGAGCCTAGGGCATGCGTGTCATTATGTTTTTCTTTTAAGACAAAAGATGTTAATGTAGAGTTGTTGTTGTTTTTTTAAAATAAACCGGAACCTCAACATTCAGGTTTAATTACAGTGTTGGCACTTTGCGATAAGTAAGTGGGTTTTGGGTTGCAGTTTGGCCCTCAGTCTCTAAAAGGTTTGCCATTACCACCCTGTACTGAGGGTAGTGCTTTCAGACCATGCCTGTCCCAACTCAGACTCTGAACATGTGAAAACAGCAACTCCAGAGAACTCTAGCTGTTGTGATGATATTTTCTGGGCCAAAGCAAAGGATGTCTGAAATTGCACTTGTCCTGGAAAATCTGGAATTATACATTTTCAGGAGATACCAGGGTTCAGCCATGGAGAGGAGGGAAAATGGAGGCATGCTTCATCCATACACAGGGCACAGAGGTGGAGGTGGGAAGGGAAGTGAAAAAAAGCACCTGCTTATTTAAGAAGAAAGGTAGCTAGCCATGTATGTGACCTATATGAAGAAAACTACAGAGCTGTTAAATTTAGCAAAATGAAAGCAGAGAAACCAAAGGACGGATCTGCTTCATAGCTGGATGGGAAGTCTGTGAATTATAAAATGCCTATTTTCTTCAAGTTAATTTATAGTTTAACAAGAGTGCACACACACAGTCCCAGTAGGATTTATTTTTACTCTGAGAAAATGATTCTAAAATTAATCTTGAACAACAAACAGATGAGAATAACAATGAATATTCTGAAAGAGAAAACAATCAAGGGAGGAAGGAGTCATTTCTAGCTCTGCTAGATATTAGAACATCTTATAAACAACAATTAAAATTATTTAATACTGGGGCTAATACAGAGCAACAGTACAAAGTGGTGACTCAAGAAATAGACTTAACTACATTTGAAGATTCAGTATGTGATAAAACAATCCATTTCCCTCAAATCACAAGGGAAATGAATTAATAAATTATGTTGGAAAACTGCCTAAAAGTTTGGACAATATTATTCATTCATCTAAATAAACTCCAGATGTATTAACAAATTAGTTTTAAAAATCAAATTACTGACAAAAACCTAAAAATAGAATGAACTGTTTCTCAGAACCATGGCAGTATGATAACTTTGTTAGCTTTGAAAAGAAATCACAAATATTGAGGGATTTGTCTACATGAAAATGCAAAACAACTGTATAATGCAAAATAGCAACACATACACACACAAAGGAAAACAAGATTGGGAAAATATGTATATCAAAGACCACATAGAATTCCTACCCACACACTTGAAAGACTGCCTTCAAGTTGGAAAGGAAAATAGGAATGCCCTACTTAGCCAGTTACCACTTAGGGATTGATAAACGCACAGATTCATGGTCCTACTAGATGGGGCTGGACTCAGGTTGGCTCCTGTAAGCTATGAGTAAGTCCCCACCCGGTGTCCCGTGGTGGAAATCCTGGAGCACTCTCAGCACTTCTTTCACACCTCTCACCCCAACAGGACATTCTTTGGCCTGTGGCTACTCAGCCTCTCCTCCAATGAACCCCATCATCCTTCTTACTCATATTCATGTGTCGACCCCTCCAGGAATCCCTGCAAACCCAGGTACCCAGACTGGCGGTGCATGCACGCATTCATACGAGTGTGCATGTATTTATGCATCCATGTATCCACAGATCATCTCCCTTCTGCAGAGGCCGACAGCCCATCTTCTCAGAACCCGATGCTGCCATTGGCACGTCTTATTCTCCAACCAGGCCCCAATGCCGTCCCCGCATTTCAGGTCACCATTCTAACAGGGATGAAGTTCAGTCTGTGCTCTATGAGATGAGGAGCTATAGCAAGCTATTCAGCACCCACTCTGATGCCTGCCCCACCAGATGCTCAACAAATATGTATTAGGTAAAAGAAAGAACCCAAATGTATCTGCAGCACCATGGCTTCTTGTTGAAAACTACATTTTAACCCCTAAGAGACCATTTCAATTTACAGAATTGTGTCTGTCCCTGCATGGAGAGAGCTCCTCTCCCAAAGATCAAGGGCTGTGCCCCATGCATCCTGGATCCCCAGCACTGGTCACAGCCTTGGGTGCTTTACAGAAGTCAGCAGGGGTTTGCTGGAGGGATGCATTCAACTTATACTTGTTAAATCAGCACATTTCCAAAGGCCACACAAATACTTCAACTTGAGGGAAGCGCATAAAGGTTACAAGCAATATATGATCCATATGAGGAAAACCACAAAGTTGTTATCTTTAGAAAAGTGAAAGTAGATGAACGTAAAAGAGATATGATGTGTTTCAGGATAGGAAAGCCTCACATTATATGAATTTTATTCTTAATTCTACAGCTCTTGCTTGGCATTATGGGAGGGTACAACCCTTTGAGGGAGGGATGCTAATAATATGCATCAAGAATAAAAAAGTTCATACATGGGCTTGATAATCTTACTCCTGGAAATTTATCCTAAGGAAATAATTTAAGAGAAGGGGAAAAAAGCCATCTACACGAGGACGTTAATTACAGCCTTATATAAAATAATTAAACATAATTGGTTGAATAGGTCATGGTCCATTCACTAGACAGGATATTCCATTGACCTTTAAAGAGGGTAAGTATGAAAGACACCTGGCCATATCATAAGATATATAACATAAAATGGACTTTAAAACACAGCATACAAAATGGTCATATTCACTTTCATTAAAACACAACATGAAAGATGTGTGTAGATGGGTAAGAATCAAAAAAAGAATTGACAGGGATCTGGGGTGTGGAGGTAAGGAGGGGTTAAGGATCAGAAATGATTGAGATATATTATACACATGTACCAATTCCCCAAAGCAAACCTCCCCAATCTGAATTGCAAACATACACCAATAAATGTTAAAAATTTGAAAACACTTTTCACTTAAGGGAAGGAGATCAAGTATTTTATTTCTTTAAAACTTTTAATTCATTTAAATCATTACATTTATTTAAAATTTTAAAATATTAGACTATTACAAAAGCCTGTGATGCTTATTGGCCCTTAAGCGGCAGATACTTCTTGATATAGAGTTACAGCATGTTTTATGGGGCGTGGCTTGATTGAGCCTGAGTAGGATCATCCCCTGCCCTCCAGTGTAGAATATGATGAGGAACCAACATACCCCCTTACGCTCCTGACTTTGTATATAGTAGGTGCTCAATAAATCAAGATGGATAAATAAGTGGATGCGTGGAAGAAATGAAAGCAGAAAGAATAGACAATGCTTTCATCAGCAGCATAGTGCAGACTGACCAATAATGGTCACAAATCTTTCCTTCATAAATCTGTTTAACTCTCATCAGACTGCAGTGTGCTTCTGTACTCTGCTCTATCATTTTTGTCCTAAGGGCTCTTTGTCCTTCTTTCTACAGATGCATCTTTAGATTCCAGAAATCTGGTGCCATGGAAAAAAGTGTAGGACTTGGAGTAGGGACCTGGGGTTCAGATTGCTGCTTTGTTAATGACTACAGTGATACATCGGTTCACAAACTTTATTCTTTCCATCACTGTGGTCACAGACCAAATTGAATGAGAACCGCATCAAATTTCCCCATAAGGTCAACATTGAACCTAACCATTGAATTTCATTTACCTTTCCTCCAATTTGGTTTTCAACCAGAATCATGGAAAGAATGGAGTTGGTGAACTAAGGTACCACTGTAGTTCAAATTCTAGCCCAACATTTAAAGGTCACCTAGCCTTTGAGTTAGTTACCTGATCTTGAACTTTTGTTTTCATTCTAAGGTATGATTGAAAGCACAGTGTATGTTTAAATTAAAAAGAATTATTACAGTAAAAGACATGTTGCCATGAATCCCCCTCAAAATCTTCCCTCTTACTTCAAACGTACTTATCCCATTGTTCTTGCCACTTTTTGAAGCAGTTCTGGAAGCCTTCTTTCATGAATGTCTTTTGTTTGCTGTTGTGGCTGCCTTGTGTCCTAAATTGATGCACAAAGCTTATCTGTCATGGTCATTTTGACTCTGAGGAAGAGCCAGATGTCACAAGGTGCCAGATGTGGTAAATAAGGTGGATGAGGACATGCTGCAGTGTTTGTATGAGCCTGCCTTTCCATTGGATGGACCCTGGAAGCAGCACTCACTGTATTTTTTAATCACATCTTGTAAAAGACATTCATAAGAGAGGACTTCCAGAAATGCTTCAGAAAGTAGTAAGGATGGTGGGACAAATGTGTTTGAAGCAAAGGGAGTAGTTTGAGGGCAATTAATGGCAATGGGCCTTTTACTGTAAAAAAAAAAAATTAAAATCTAAACATTCGCCATATATTTTGAACAGACTTTACATAAGCCAAAAGAATAAATACAAAGTTATAGGGAATTTTCCTATTTCCCAATGATGTAAAACATTCAATAAACATTGGCATTCTCTCTTGCCCCACACTTTCTCACTGCCATAATGCTACAGACTAATCACAGCCTTACTTAAAATGCAAACCTATGAGGTGTTCATATTAGATGAGAGTAAGTTATTCTAGACGAGTGATTTTTCATCTAGGATAAATTTTCTGTCAGGGAATATTTGGTAACCTCTGGAAATGTTTTCTGTTGTCACGACTGGTTTGTGGGATGGGTGATACTGGCTCTCAGTGGGTGGAGAATAGTAATATTGCTTAAGCATCGTGCCATGCCCAAGGCTGCTTCACCCAAAAAGACTGGGCTAAAATAGTAATAGACAAGATTAATAAACCCTACATTTGAGTAATGATCCATAGGAGAGACCAACTTCATGATGATCCTTTGGCCAAATCCATTCCTTTCTGGAGAAATGCGTGCGTGTGCATGTGCATGTATGTGTGCATGCCCCGGCACATACTTACGGGAGATGTGGTGGGAAAAAATCCAGGGAAAAGGGCACCAGACCCTAGAAGAGGGCCATTTCCTGTAGCATCCTGTGTGGGACACTTTCCTTTGGCTCCCAACACTTCAAAGCCCAGCCTGAGCCCTGTATCCTCTGTGACATTTTCTCTGAGTACCTAAGGACCCAATGTCCCCTCCCAGGCCATTCAAGATTCAGCAGCTGATCTGTAACTTAAACTGTGTGTCTCAGGAGGCCCTGCCTTCCCATTTCACACATGTACCATATATATTAAGAGCCAAGCAATTAGGATTCACACCTTTTTATGGTGCTTTACAAAATGGCGAAGGAACGGAAAGCAAATGTGAACATTTCTGCTGTCCTGGCACATCTCTGGTGAAGTCTGTTTTGAAACTTCTTTTGAAAGTGGCTGTTAATGGACTGATAATTGGTTTCCTGGCTTCCTTATGAAGTGTGAAGTGCTCTGCTAGCCTGTCAACAAAGCATCAAGTACTGCGTAAACCACTCTCAGAATTATTTGTATCTTCCTTCCTATTGTAGCTCTTGTGGTGGAGGAATGACTGGGTAGGGTTGCATGGGAATGGCTCTCTATTTTTTTGTAAGACCAGGCTTAAACAGGCAGAGATTTTAGATAGTAAAGAATATCATGACCTGGCCAACGCTCTGTCTGCAGGACAGCTAGGCTGAGCAGATTTCCTAGGAAGAGACTGAGTTGTTTTGAATCTAACACTTGGTGCCAGGCACAGGGTGGACACTCAGTGAATACTGCTGAATGGATGGAAAGCAGTTCTACTTCTGACAGATTTTGAGCATTGGTCTCCGGAGATGTGAATTAACCAAGGAGGACGTGAGAGTAAGAGAGAAGAAGCTGGCTTCATCTTTTCTTTCAAAATGCTTTTCACTGTGAGATACATCATCATCCTGAAAACCTACGTGGAAAAAGACTTGTTTATTGAGGCTCTACCACTGTGAGGTCAGCTCAAAAGGCAATCAAATGACTCTGAAGTCTCTGCTTGCTACAGAAGATGTTTGGGCACATGAAGGAATACTGTATTTGTGTGGTCTTGGCAGGGCAATTCCCTAGTAAGAAGCTGTTCTGGAGAAAATGTTTCAAGAGAAGAAAAATGTACTGCTTTGTGTTTCTTTGGACAGTTGTTCAAAATTTTGAGCCATCAAAATAATTTTCCCAATCCCTTTCTAACTCCTAAGAAGGAGACAGCAGCATTGTTCGCTAAGTATTGCATTAATATTTACTGTGATGCATGTGTGGTAAAATTTAACACATTTATACTGACTTTTGCAAGAGGTGGATTTGTGTGTGCATTTATGAACACTCTATAATACACAGAGACAGCCTTCCTATTTCATATTTTTATAAACTTTTAGAGATGTAGTCCCTTTTCTATGGATCTCACACTATGATGTAGTTGGTCGAAAGTCAGGAGCAGAACTGTCCCTGAGTCAAAGAATGACCTGCTCTGTAACGATCCACTTTATGGAGTAATTTTCAGACCTTTCTTATCATCATCTCCACACTACAAATTAGACAGTGAGGTCTCTGAGAGCAAAGCCGAGGACCTCTGAAAGCATCAGCTTAGGGGCTGGGTACTCAGCAGAGAGCAGACAGATGCCAGTCCCTCATATTCACGGGGTAAAAATGTGACCTTGCTATGTGGTTCAGAGGCATAAGGACAGTTGATTCTCTCTGCCCTCCACCACTGAAGCCAGCATCCTTGAGAGTCAAGCTGTGTTCTGTTACACTCAAAGATCCAGACACAGGTGAGTGATGGAAGTGCCTGGGGATGCCACCCTCCTCTATCCCAGAATTGTCCAGAAGAAGAAATGCCACAACAGGGCTCCAGAGCACTTGTTTCACAGATCTTATTAACAAGCCCCAGGCCCCTCGTTCTTGTTGGAAACCACCAAGAGCACTGATCCACACTTGCAGGGAAAGCTCTGTTCTCTTCTTGTCAGCTATTTGCAAGTAATGTCCAGCTTGCTGGAGGCTATCAGTCCTGCTCCCAGAAACCAAGGGCCTGCTGAGCAGCACTTCAAGGTCTTCTGCCCTTAGTGAAGGTTTTAGAAAATGTTCTAAAACTACTCCTAAGAGGCAGAGGGTCAAGTAAATTCACATGAGTGATAGCCCCAGAAAGCATGTTCCTTGCTCCTTACATCTCTCAGCTTGTGAGGACAGGGAACTTTGTCCTGGTCCTTCCAGCTTCAGTCCTACCAGCTTTCCACTCTGGAAACACATCCGTCTTCTGGTTCTCCCTGTCTTCTTTTATCTAGACGAATTTCAGAAATTTACCTGGGGCTCCATCTATACTTTTGCCTTCTCAGGCCTTGTGGGCAGCTAGCATTTGCAGAGTCCTGCTCTGTTCACTCCTGCCTGGGCTTGGTGGTCAGACCCTTTGTTCTTGCTGTCTTGAGGGGGGGGTCCCTGATAACTTTCCCGCCCCTCCTCTCCTGAGGCACCCAGCATGCTAAGGGCTAACACTGATGAACATCATTTTCTAACCACACAGAGGAGCAAAGGTGGGCAGATATCACACGATTTGATGGGGGTTTTTTTAGTACTGGGGATCAAACTCAGGACCTCGCACTTTCGAGGCAGGCAGCGGCACCACTGAGCTAAATCCCTGGCCTGCAATTCCACTTTTTTCTTTCAGTAAGGCTGATTTGTTCAAGCTGAATTTAAGACTGATTTGACCTTTAAACCTCTAAATACTTTTACACAAATAAACTTACAAGTCATCAAAAATGCCTTTTCAGACAAAGTAGTATTTTTTTCATTTGAAAAATATAATCACTGTAGTATGACCCAACTCACCAGCTCATATGTCCCAAACTCTCATCATCACAGAGATACTGACAGTCTCCCAGACTATCCCTGCCTCGGCCCCATGGGCCTATCATTTTGTGGTATGCAGAATGCAGAGGCCTTGAACAGCCCACCGAAGTGGGTGAAGGACCAGAGGGTCAGGCTGTCTGCCCTTCCCTGAGAGGAACACATTGAAAGAGCCAGAGGAGGTGGAGTGCTAAGGGCTGGAAGACAAAGTGACAGCCAAGAGAAGGTGGGACCTTGGACTTCTACACAGAGACCACGCCTGGCTTCCCCTGCTGCCCATAGCCCCTCACACTTACAAGACTTCCAGTACCATTGACGTCGCAAAGTATGGCCAGCCTGTCCAAGAGGAAGGAAGGAAGAAGGGCTCCTCCATAGGATGATCCAAGCCCTCCCCCAAAGGTCAACCATCCAAAGACAGCTGGAGTCCTCATCACTCCTAAATCCAACAAGAGATTACAGTAACTGTAGGAAATGCATGTCCTGCAAGGTGTGGTGTCCTACAGCACCAGAAGGCTAGTATGGACCACCTTACAGACATGCAGGTCCTTGGAGCCCCAATTGACTCTACAGTGTCAGTGGTCGTAATGAGGGTGAGGAGGAAGTGTCGGGGTCTGAGCCTTGTGGGCCATGCCCAGGTTTCTATCTTGCTCTTAAGGATCACCATGGAAGGTATGAGGTCTGAAAAGGTCCCCAAAGGTCAAGGGCAATCATTCCCAGTGTTATAATCTACATCACTGCTAGAAACAAGGGCCCAGCCAGCAACATCCTGAGGAACAGAAGAAACCAGCCAGAGTGGCTGACACACCCTGCACGGTGCCCAGGGATGAGACCCCGGATTGGGCAGGACATGGCCCCTGCCTCTTGGTGAAGACCCTGCGGTGCTACCTCCCGCTCACTTACACACACAGCCTGGCTTCTTAGCTGACCACTGGTTATTCTTTTGGCACGTGATTGCTTTCTGCCCCACCAGCTCAAAGGCAGGTTGGCACTCAAACGTGAGCGTGTCACCATGGCGAAAGCGAGAACCTTCCCTCCGGCCATAGGCAGGGATGCCGGGGTCACCGCAGCTGCCCTGCTCGATCTCTGAAAGACAGGAAGATGAGAAAACAGAGACAACAGGTGACTTGATACCCCCTTTGGAGCTGTAGATCCACCATGCATGCTCTACTGCCAACCCCCATCCCCACCCCCTCGCCCAATGAGTCAGCTCTCCGAGGTACACAGGTAGATATTTACTGTGCTTATAGGAGGTGAGATTCATGTTTGAACACAGTGTTGGTGGACAAAGGGTCCTTCAGCTGACACATGTCTGTCACTCTGGTCCACATATGGTACTCCAGATGCTTGCCTATTTTTACTTAAAGTGGATCTTCATTCTTAATGGGTTACCTGTTCCAGGGGCTGAGAAGTCCCAGACTTTGGAGGCTTCCTGACTAAACTGGACCCTGCATCTGATCATTACTGTCCCTGGGTCCCTGGATGGAGCATAAGTGCAGGCCACTCCAGAGCGGCAAAGCCAGGCACAGGTGAAGAGGCAGCTGGCACTGTCACAAACCAGAGACTTGGTGGTGATCAATACTGGCTGCCTTCTGTTACAGAAGTGCTGTGGAAGGCTTTTTAAAACTGAGTTTGAGATGGTAACAGGTAAAATGAAACAAATAACTTGTTTAGAGCATTTTTAAAGCTCACTTGAACCAACAACAGGGAGCCACCCCTGCAGAGCTGAGTATGATGGGCATCTCATAGGATTCAGCCAGGAACCAGGTCAGTCAGGACCCAGGTGCTTCTGGAAAGGGTCTGCCCGGCCACTCCAACTTCCACCTGTGCTTCAGGGATGAAGGGGGGATTCTTAGCTGGGGAGCAGGGCTTCCTACAGGAAAGACAGGAACCAGGGGTGGCTCAGTGGTAGAGCACTTGCCTAGCATTCATGAGGCCCTGATTTCAACCCTAGCACTACGAAAATAAAAATAAATTAAAAAAAGGAAAAACAGAAAGTCATGAAGAAGGTGCCCAGTGGTGAGGTGAGATTGTAAGAGTCCTGAGATTTGTGAAAGAGGGATCCGGAGTCATCAGTGGAGTGTGTTAGACACTTTCCCGAGATGCTCAGGCCAAAGGGACCCTGTCTTTTCTACTTACATCTTTATGGGCTGTTGGAAGCCATGGTCCTGGAAATTGTTGTGTGTGACCCTGGCACAGGTGGTTCTGGAAAAGCTTTCTTGCCACAGCTGGGAGATTTCTGTGGGCTAATCAGGGTAGCTGATGGCTCTGCCACCTAGAGAGAGGCTCTTGACGGTCATATTTATGTTACCTTGCAAACCAGAACCTCCAGGGCTCTGCTGAGGGTGGGGTACAGGATGACAGTGTGTGTGTGTGTGTGTGTGTGTGTGTGTGTGTGTGTGTGTGTTCTCAATCAAAGGGCCTTTGAATCTCAAGTAAAGCCAGCCCCCCCAACCTCTGGTCTCATGTGTCCCCCTTTGGCTCCCCATCTATACACACACCTGCTGAGGTCATATATGAGCCTGCTTTTGCAACTGGCCTTGTGCGTGCTCAGGGGTGGGGTAGGGGAGGCACTCTGGGAAAGGTGGTTCCTCGGGTCCAGGTCCCAGAGTCCCAAACATCTGAAGGGAAGGAAGAGGGAGCCCCTGTGCCAAGTTGACCAGGGGAAGTAAGCAGCAGGGCCCTCTTTCTTCCAGATATCCTCATTCATGCTGCCTGGGATTTAAGCGCCTGGAATGCAAGTTCTGTCACTGCAGACATTTGAGGCCTGTTAGAAGTTTCCTGGTGTCTAAGGGAGAGCTGAGGACAGTTTTAAAGTTTCTGGTGAAGTCCCACTATACTGTAGAAGACATGCATGTGCGGAATGTGTGTCTGTCCCTGCCTCAGCAGCTAGTCTGAGACCCTAATGGGGTGAAGAGAACAAGCATCCTCAGGGGGAAGAAGGAATCTGGCAACCTCCCATTGTATAGGCACAACCCTGTCCACACCCACCTAATTTCTCCTGCCACAGTGTAATCACAGGCATGTGATGAGCACTCTACTCCATGTCAGGCCTGTGCAAGGCATTTGAAATCTGGATATGGTCTCTGTCACTAAGGAGTAGACAGACCAGAAAACAGGCATTTAGGACACAAGTGACTTGTGCAATGGAAGCACACAGGAGAAGCATCTAACTCAAACAGGGAGTGAACACACGAAATTTGAGGAACACCAAGGACTCAGAAATCAAGGCAACTAAATCTTAATGCAATATAGCTTTTTTTTCCCCCTAAGAAAATCACAACTAATGCATGTAAGTCTGGCCCACATTAAAGTAAAATAGCAGCATTTACAATGAAGACTGGCTCTGATCTTCCACTTTGATGACTTGGCCTACGACCTACCCAAGTTTTTATCATGAATATTTTGCAGTAATCTCGATTTTTAAAAATACTGCCCTAAAACATTATGTATCTTAATTACTGAGGTTTTGGCCCCACTGTTAAAATGTTGTGCCCAAGGTGAATGCCTCGCTCACCTCTCCGGAGACCCAACCCTGCGTCAGGGAGGGCTTCTTGGAGGAGGTGATGTCCGAGCTGAGGCCTGGAGAGGCTGTGAAGGAGCCAGCAAAGTGCAAGATGAGCAGGTGAGAAGCAGGAGGAAGGGCCGTCCAGGGTAAGGGAAGAGCCCGCGCCACGTCCCAGAGCTAGGACTGTTTGTAGGGTTGCAATCTATCAGTACCAATAGCTACCTCATACTTATGATCAGAACTGATTTTAGATGTATAATTAGTAACTCTAGCACTACTGCCAGGAAACACTGAGCACTTGACACATACTGACTCACTGCCCCTTGACAGCAGCCCTGAGAGCTAGGTACCATTTTCCCCTTTTTAATGATGAGAAAATTGAGGCACAGAGACATCAGGTCACTAGGAAGTGGTGGATGTGAGGCCCAGACTTGGGCTGCACGGCCAACCATGCTCCTAATCATTGTGCTGCACTGGTTTCTGCAAGTACAAGTGCTTCTACAAGGTGTTGGGCAATGAGGCTAGAAAAGTTAGAAAAGGCACCAGTGGGTGGGGCCAACCAGGAAAGAGCCTTGCCATCTGCTAAGGATACTGAACTTTACATGGTGGGAAATGGGGAATCCATAAAGGACTCCATTCAGTTCAGCACTTGATATTTTGTGTATGAGAAAGAGCACTCTGACCACTGCCTGGAGAATAGTCTGGGGGCAGCCAGGCTGAGGCAGGGAAAGCATTCATTCACTCGACAAGCATGTGAGTGCCCACTGAGTTGAGCCATTGTGCTGAGGGCACAGCAGAAATGCAGGGAGATGCAAGCTGTGACTCAGTCTAGAACATTCTAGTCCAAGGCTCACAATGGTCTGGGAGATATTTTAGTGCCATCCTGGATGGCACATAGGCATAGGGGATGGAGAGAGGCAGAAAGACTTGGGAGGTGTGAAGGAGGAAAAAGTCACAGGCCACAGCATCAGTGAGAAGACAGGAGAAGAGGAGAGGGGCGGGTTCCACCAGGGCTCAAGGGTTTGGGCACAGGGAATGACTTCACTGACACGAGAACGCAGGAGGAGGTGCAGGGCTGAATGGAGGTCACCACTAGGGCACACTGAGTTTTGAGTTGTGGTGGGACCTCCAAGGGGAATTTTCTAGTATAAAGTGGCTACGTGAGTGAACCTTAAGTTCAGGGGAGAAGTCTGGTCTAGAAATGCAGCATCTGAAAGTCAGCTCACAGATGGTAAAAGAAGCCACAAGAAGGATGAGACCACCCAAGGAGGTTGAGAAGAGGTGTGGGTTTTGCACAAGACATTAGGGGCAGTTTAGGGAGCAGCTATATGGTAACTACAGTCCTGGAGGAGTGGAGTCACAGAAGCTTAGAGGAGAGGGAGTTTTGAGAAGATCAACAGGCACAATGCTGCAGGGAACTCTAGGTAGACCCAAAAGTGGGTCGGTCATCCAAGGAAGGCTACTCTTGAAGCTGGGAGTAGACTGAATGTCATCGTGGGGCTACTACCCAAGGTAGAAGAGGAGGAGGAAAAGAGGAGAGTAGTTAAAACTATTTTTAAGCATCTTGAACATATTTAAATGCTAGGGGAAAGAAAAGAAGGGGGGGGGAGAGAGAGAGGAGATTAAAGAGTTAACTTAGGATATAAAGAAGAAATAGAGCAATGGAGAAGGGTGGCATGAGGCTCCAGAGAAGGCAGGGGGCAGGGGACCCTGAGAATGCTGGAGGACTGGCCTTAGTGACCAGGAGGGACTCTTATTCCCTCCAGGCAGAGTGATCTGGGAAGAAGAGCTGGCTGTGAGTTTTCAGGCAGGGAGGTAGCAGGGAGGTCCTGGGTGATGCAGGCTCTGTTTTCTAGGTGGAACATGAGGTCAAGATCTTTGGTAAAGATGAGGTCATGGGGACAAGGACTGGATGTTGACAATTCAGTCACTTTGCAGAACAGCAGACTAAGGCAAGATGGACAGCCATGCACTCATGGACCCCAAAGGTGATGATAATTCACATGTAGGGACACGGGCTATCAGGGCTGGGTGTCTTGTCCCATCTGCCCTTAGAAACTTGGTTCATAAAGACTTGAGGCTGGGCTTGGAGAAATGGAAGGACAATGGAGGAAAGGAGTTGGGGCTATTGTTAAAAGTGTGGCTGTAGCTGGGCATGATGGAGATTACAGACTTGTAATCCTAGTATTCTAGGAGGCTGAGGCAGGAAGATTGTGAGTTTGAGCCCGGCCTGGGCAACTTAATGACTTAATGAGACCTTGTCTCAAAATAAAAAATAAAGGGCTGGGTGAAGTAGCTCAGTGTGAATGTTCTGGGTTCAATACCAGTAGTACCTAAATATCAAAAGACAAACAAGTGGTAGCCAAGGGGCTTAGGTCAAGAAGGAAAGAAGTGAAAAGAGCAAGAGGCAATGGGAGAATCCAAGAGGCCAAGGAAAGGATAATGGGCAGGAATGGGGGAGTGACAAATGGATGAGCTGAGAAATAAAGGACCCCAGAGAAGGATGTGTAACTGTGAGATTTCAGAAGGCTGAATGACAAGATTGAGCTGGAGCCAGAGTGGAGGAAGAGGGAGAGACCGATGAGGGATGAGCGATATGAGGTAGGAGAAAGCAGCTGAGCTGAAGAGAGGATAAGGTCAAAGGAGAAGGTCGTGCAAGTGGGATGCAGTGAGGAGGGAGCTTGGGAGCCACCTCTCCAATACGAAGTGTATCGGGAAAGGCAGCCGGAGTTGCCAGCGGTGGAGAGGGCCACTGTGTCATGGCAACCTCAAGGGGAGTCTGGTTTTACCGTGCATTTACAAAGCGGTCCAGGAATGGGAGCTGGCCATAGTGGTGCATGCCTGTAATCCCAGCATTCTGGGAAACTGAGGCAGGAGGATTGAAAGCTTGTACCAAGCCTGGGGAACTTAACAACTTAGCAAGACACTGTCTTTAAAACAATGTAAAAAGGACAGCGTCTGGGGATGTAGGCCAATGTGAAGGTCCTGGGGCCAATCCCTGATACTGCAAAAAATAAAAATAAGTAAATAAAACAAAAGAGAAGAACACAGGCTGGGAGGTGGGGAGAAGAAAGTCAGCAGGTAGGTCGAGAGCTAGGCAATTTCTTCCAGGAAGGTGGAGAGGCCTGGTGGCTGGCTCCTTCCCTTGACACCACCTGTTTTGGCTGGGGCCTTCCTGCCAAGCCTGCCAACAACCCGGATGGAAACACAGGTCCTTGCCTTCCTGCAGAGGGCTCCCTGGGCTCCACTGCCCTGTGGGGCTCCTGATCAGGTGCCGACCAAGTCTGATGTCAGAATTCAAAATTACAAATAGATAAATTGAATTTAGAATTAGAGAAAGATCACACATGCAATTTCCTGTTATCTGGTTTAATATAATTCCACTTTATAAGTCTTTCTCTCCCTTCTCTCTCTCTCTCTCTCTCTCTCTTTCTGCTTTTTCCTGCCAAAAGCAATAGGAAAGCCGATGAGGACTGCTTCTAAGATACCACAGAATTCCATCCTGACCAGGCTCTCCCTATTTGCTTTCCCCTTTCTTGGCTGGTTTACCCTTATCATCAATGACCCACCTCCTGGTCTTCTCCCCAGATTTTTCAATTTCTAACTACATTGGAATCCTCTTTTATGACAATATTTGCATGGAAGGCAGTGCATCGTGTGTGGCCATAAATTCGCTGGCTATTTGATGTGCTCCAGGAAGGGACACATGGCTTGGAGGGAGATGGCTGTCCTACCTGGCCACTGTTTGCTGCCTTTCTTGATGGAGAATATCATGTTTTCATGGTCCCCTCAGCCTGAGATAGTGCTTCCTTTTCCTTCCATACAGTTGGCTTTTCACTGTAACAGACTTTAGCTTAAACCGTCTCCTCCTCCCAGATGTTCTCCCTGCCCACACACCTGGAATGGTGCCCATTTTCCTCTCTTTCTTGGCATCTCATCCTTTTCCTTCATAGCACTGATCAATTTTTGTCTTTCAATTTTAGTCTTTCAGCAAGTGTTTTCCTGGTATTGTCCTAGGCCTAGGGGCTATGGCAGAAAAGAATGGCAAACATCTTCCCTTTTGGCACTTAAAATCTGGCTGGGCAAGGGTTAAATTGATTCCCTACCTTGGCATCCTCCCTCTCAGCTGCCCACCAGGAGGGCCTACTTGTCTCTTGTCTCCCCCACGCCCTTGAGGAAAGCCCTATAAAAGCAGGTGTCGATTATGTACTGTAGATCACTGTGTACCCAGTACTTTGCCCAGGACACAGAGAATATTCTGTTTAATGCATGAGTTCAGCTACTATTGATTGCCTGGAAACTGTGCCAAATACCATGCTAAGCATTAAAGACACTGATCTGCTTGACCCACAGCCCCTGCACTAAGAGAACTCACAGACAAGTGGGTAGAGGCATACGTCCAACGCAAATGATGAGGGGAATGGAGCAGGTGTAGACCTGACCACACAACCTGGGGGCTAGCAGAGAAGGCAGCTCCAGCCTCAGGCCTGGAATGCTGGACCAAAGTCCTGGAATTCAACTCAGATTCTACCCTTCCTTCCCCTCCTCCTAAACACCCTGTACGCCCTGCTCTCCATCTTTTCTCTCACTGCCTGAGTTCATACCTCAGTTTCCCATCTGGTAGTGTATGCCGGTAGTGACCTGGTGGTGCCCCTGCTCTCCTCTGTATTCCACACTCCCCAGAGGAAGGTAAAGTAACTCAGAAGTAGAAATCTGATCATATGGACCCCTGCTCAATGGTTCTCTCATGGCTTACTGGAATGAACAGGTTAGAAGCCTAATTCCTCAGGATGGTGGGACCCTTCCCCCACCTCCCATCTCATCTTTGGGTATCAGTGTCCTTGAAATTTGTACAAAACAAAACTGAGGGACCTGGGGCTGGGGATTTAGCTCAGTGACACTGCGCCTGCCTTGCAAGTGCAACATCCTGAGTTTGATCCCTGGTACTGCTAAACAAACAAACAAAAACTGAGGGACCTGTAGGGAAGTGAAATAGTTCGATGATGATGAGCCAGATCTCTGAGGTCACAAAGTCCTGAATCTAAGTCCTGGCTCTTAGACTAAGTCATCTAGACCCACAGCACCTTAATTATGCTTTTAGAGCCTTACTTTGGTCATCTACAAAATAGAAATGGTAATAGTAACACCACCTTTCAGAGTTGTTGTGAGGATCAAATGGGTTTATAAGACAACTGTCAAAATAGCCAGCATATGGCATGTAACTGGGGGCATTTCTTTATTGTAACTATCATTACCATTGTTTGCAGAGTCCCACTGGCTCTCCTGAGGCTTGAATTGGGAACCTGCTGTATACTCTTCCCGAAGCAAACACCCCCACTTGCCTACCAGGCAAAGAATCATCTTTCAGTGTCAGAGCGAGTGCATCCCAATCTGGTGGCGCCCTGGGATTGCTGAGGCAGACTCAGGAGCACTGTCTCTCTGGTTCCCGCCTCCCTGGTTGTTTCTGCTCTAGCAGTTGTGCTGTAATTTTGGATATGCATTTCTCACTGACAAATGGTAGCTTTCTCAAGGCTCCCAAGTGGAGTTTCTGAAATGTCTGTATCCCAGCTTCTGGTAGATTGCTGGGTATGGAGAGGGCACCCAGAAAGTGTTAGAGGGAAGAGGAGGAAAGGGTAAAGGATGGTAGGATGGAGAATGGGTACACAGTGTCTGAAGAAGAGTCAGAAGTTCACTGTGGCAGGAAGTTCAAGTAGGAAGCATCAAGAGATACTCTGAGGAAGGCCATAAAGGGTGGGCAGAATGAGTGGCCACTTGGTAAGCTTTAACCTGCAGGGCGTCAGCTGCTGCATTCTTTCTGTTCTTTGTATCTCCAGAACTAAGCCCAGTGCTTTATGCATACTAAGCCCACCATGTCCACTGTTCAATCATCACAAACTCCTTCAAGTGACATCTTAAGTGCACCAAGATGGCACTCCGGGCACTGCTGGATCTCCTGACCTCCTTAGAACCACAACCTACTCCACTTTTCTACTTCTGATGGTGGGAAAGTTACCAGGAGGTGAAAGATTGTGGATCTATGTGTAACTCCGGGGCTTACGCATGTCTCTGCACATGATTGTCATGAATGGGAGGGAGGTATGGCTAGATGAAGTGGTTGGTGCTCTTCACTCCCTATCCTTCCTCCATCATATTGTCACAAGTCTGTCACTGGCTGGAAGAGGCTAAGAAACAGTGGTAAATATGGACATGGAGAGTATTTAGGTTGCCTCCAAGCTGTCTGCATTAGCCCCACAGTGGAGTTTATCATTTGTAAAAGCCCAAGAATTTAGAGCATATCTCATGAACAAGCTACACTCTGCTCAATTTCAGTGCTGTAGCATCCTCTGCCATTTTCTGGCCCAGCCTCTAGGGGCCAGAATAAACTGGACCACTGGATCCTCTGTGAGGGGACGGCTGCTGCTCCTACTTAACTAAACTTTATTTCTGCTGCCTGGAAAACTTTTAAGGGAAGCGGGGAAACCCAGTGAGTGTCTTGGTGTTATTTCCAGCCAGAGCTGGAATGTCTGAGCCCCCTGGTTTATTGGAACTAGGAAAAAATAGAGTTGTGCTGAACATAGCAGATGAGAGACCGATATGGCCATTTGGTTGACATCTGGCAAGAAGAGAGGCAATGTCCAAAAGGGAGTGGAGTCCATGGTGCTGATCTGCTGCCCTTGGCCTCCTTTCAAGCCTGGCTCCAACTCCATCTATTTCAGGAGACTCACTTGTGCCCACTGCCAGAGTTTTGTGCTGGAGAAGGCGATGTGGACACGGCCTGTGCAGAGCAAGTATTGATTCTCTTCTCCCTACTTGCTCTCAAAATTTATTCCTCTGGAGATCTTAGCCTCAGCCTTCCCACGCTTTGGCTTTCAGAGTGAATCTGTCCCTTTTCTTGGCGAAGTCTGACCAGCATCTCCTATTCATCCTTCAAGCAAGTGTCCTGATAGTGACTGCAACGCCTCACAGGGCCTTAGAAAAGGTTGGGTCCACAGAGGACATCATTTCTAACAGGAATGCCTGGACTGCTGAGCACTCTTTGTGTATTATCTGTATGGCCCTGCTCCTCCACTTTTCCAGGGGCAGAGTCCCAACTCCTCCCTCCCCTAGACCAGCCTCCCAGATTGAGCGTCAGACTGCCAGATTCCAGGCTCCAGTCAGGAAGCCAGGAGACTTCCAGATTGATGCAAAAACTTGTTAGCAAGTTGTGTGTAATTTTATAATGTTTCTGGTAAGTGCTAATTGCCTGTTCCTTAAATATTTCTTGTTCTATTGGGAAGCAAAGCAATTGCAACTATGAATGCGTTTCCCACAGCTGGCCGCCCCCATGGAGGGAGACTGAGTTTCTAGGCTCAGAGTGCTTAGATATTGACAGATCCAGAGTCTCCTCCCCCAGCCCAATCTCAGATTGTGACAAGCAGAACTTGAAAATTTTCTAGGAAGCAAATGCCCCAGTTTTCCCACAGGGGCTGAAGCTTTTTAATGAGGGAGGAGGGATGCTGCTGCAGAGCCTCCTTCCTGTCCTGAGATAGCATCTCTTTGCCTAAATTGGGGCCAGGAACAGTGGGGAGGGGTGGAGGTGAGAGGTCCTTGCCCTCAAATGTCTCATGCTGCTCTGTAGGACATCTGCATCTCAGAGACCTTCCTATCCCTGGGCCAAGATGTCTATCAGGTATGGAAGTCCGTAGGGGATGGGAGAAACAGAGGAGCAAGATGGATTTAGAAATAACAGTGATGGTTTGGGCAGTGGCACAGATCAGAAGAGCTGCAGGCCTGGGAAGGCAAGGGAAGGGAGAAGTTTTCAACTTAGCATTTCGTAAATGCTAGGTTCACTGTTGGCAGCTTTGGTACAATGAGTCTTCAGGAGACATTGGCAGGATGACCAGTTACCAGCCCCTCTTCACAGATGAGGAAAGTGAGGCTCATGAATGAGGAGGGACTGGCCCAGAGCTCCATGGAAGAGCCAGATTATGAATTGGGTTTGCTCTACTGGGATAATAGGGATGGGCTCTTGGTAACTGAACATGGGGAGGTGGTAAAGTGGACCAAAAAGGAAAACTGAGGGTGCTTCCTGATTGTGCCTGTGTGAAGCCTCTGCAATTCAATTCCGGAAAGCTTTTTCTGAACACATGCTCTGGGCAGAAAGGGGCTTGGTTTGTAGGACTGGAGAGATTAACCAACTGTGATCTCTGCTTTGCATGGAATCCTAGGAGCCAGAATGCAGTTTGGCATTATTATCATGGATTATTTGGGACAGAATGTGAAAGATTGTTATCTCACCCTAAAATCAATGAGACATTGCCATTAAAGTCTGTCTGTGTTTGCTTGTTTGTTTGTTTATTTATTTATTTATTTATTTGTAAGTAGGACAGCACTGTGCACATGTGCATTCTGGGAAGCTCACTGTGAGCCATGTGGTGGGTGGGTGAGGGGTATGCCGGGTAGGAGGGTTGTGCTGTCAGTCAGGACAGTGGAAGAAGGGCAAGGGAGGACCAGACAGAGCGTGGGATGCTGCTGAGGGAGAACTGATAGGATCTGGGAGCCTAGGAGAGGTGGGGAAGTTGGGGGGGGAAGACGAGGCCTGGCAATGCAGTGGACGGCAGGGCTCTTCCTCAAGAATGGGACACAGCTAAGGTGAAGGGGTCAGAGGAGTGGGGTGGAGTGATAAACATAGTTTTGGGTGTTGTTTATGAACTGAACATGTACCCCCAGATTTATACCTTGGGGCATTTAATCCCTAGTGAGAATATATGTATTTGGAGATGGGGCCACTAAGGAATTAATTAAGGTTAAATGAGGTCATAAGGGTGGGGACTTGATGTGGCAGGACTTACATTTTTATAAGAAGAGACACCAGAGAGCTCGTGCTCTCTCCGAGGAAAGACTGTTCGACTGTTCAGGTCTATGGTAAGAAAATGGCTGTCTCCAGGCCAAGAAGAGAGCCCTCACTAGAGGCCAAACTGGCCAAAACCTTGATCTTACACCTCTGGCCTCTGTAACTGAGAAAATGCAAATGTCTATCGTTTAAACCACCCAGTCTGGTATTTTGTTACAGCAGCCCTGGCTCGCTAGAACAGATGGGTTGGTTTGAGAGGTTCGAGGGGCGGCCATGAACAGGGATAATGGTAGGCAGCAATTTCATGCGGACAAATGTGGAAGTTACAAGAGTTCATGTTGGAGCTGAAGCCATGGGAGTAGATCCAACTAACTGCAGAAGTTACCGGAATAAGTGGGGTGAAAGTTGAGGACACAGCTGGTGAAGGGGCAGTGAGCAGCCACACAGTGGGTGTGCAGGGGAAGCCCAAAGTGGTGGGGAACCAGACAATGGAGGTGAGAGAGGAATCACATTCAGTGCTTGAGGACTTGACCCACCACCCTATTGCAGCAAAGGGTACTTTTCATTATTAAGGGATAAGATGGTTGGGTTTCACTCTTTAAATAAATTTTAAAAAGTCATGGTGAGGGGACAAGAAGGTACAAGTGGGCTCTCTTCCCTTCCCAGGTTCTTCCATGGATAAAGTTTAAATGCTTTGTGATGCCCCACAGCCTTCTGTGAGCTGTATTCTGCCTCCTCACCCCACATCACTCCACAGTGAACCCCATATTACTCAGCCAGTGCAGGGGCAAGAGCCCCATGGGACTGCCCCAGTGAGGCAGGGATCTGAACCAGGGGCTGTTGGAGCCAGCATAGCCACATGAGGCAGACTGGACCTGGCCTGAAGGACAAGGAAACTAGAAGGTTTGGGTACAGAGGGACTTTGGTGACTTGCAAGGGGAAGGTACAATCTCCGTACCATGGAATTGTGCAAGGAGCTTTTTATGACCTCATTTCACTGTCAGAGTTATTATCTCTATTTTATGAGTGGTAAAACTGAGGCTCAGAGAAACCATGTGACTTCCCCATGGTCACACAGCTGGCATAATGGAGGGATTCACCTGGGCTGCTCCAATTTGAGTCTGTTTTATCTTCATGGAACCTGCTGCCTGTGGGCAGAACCTGACTCAGCCAGGAGGGTTAGTAAGGTCTCTCAATACCAGAACATCCTTCCTTTTTTTTTTTTTTTTTTTTTTTTTGGCACCAGGGATTGAACTCTGGTCCTTGCACTTGCACAGCAGGTGGGGAAACCACTGAGCTAAATCCCCGGCCCGCAGAAAGTCCTTTTTAATTTGTTCCAGGCCCAAGAAGGAGTCCTGCTGATAACCAGTCTGTGACCAGCATTCGCACAAGACATATTTCTAGACTATGTCTTGGTGGTTCACTATCATGACTGCAGTGGTTGGTATAGTATCAGGCCCGTAACAGGTGTTTAATCCACGTTGCCTGAGTGAAATGAATGAATGAACACAAACTCCAACTCCAGTGACATGGAATCCAGGATTATGATATATGTTGCATTTGACTGGGGCAAAGTGTTGGCTTCTATAAAGATTTCATAAAGAAGTGAAATTCTGTAACTTTAGGAGACTCCTACTACAGGGGAGAAATCATGAGCTTTTAAAGCAAAAGAGCCTTGGCTCTGCCCCCCTTCCCAGATTTCTGTGTGACCTCAGGCAGGTCACTCTACCCCTCTGAGTCTCAGAAGCCTCATCTATAAAATAGGAGCTATTCTATAGTTGCTAACATTGCAGGAGATAAAGCAGTGGTTTTCAAACCAGTGTTTAGCTATGAATTCTCTCCTAAAAGAAGGTTGACAAGGAGTAAAAGAGAAGAAAAGAGAAAAAAATAGAGGCAGGGCCAGAGCCCTCCCTGCTAGGTATCCCCTACCCCACATCAGTGTCCCTGGGGGTCCCCCCAGTTTTTCATGACACTTTGAAACCCTGAGATAATGAACATAAAGCTTCTGGCACACAGTAGGCTCTCAACAAATGTTCCGTCCTTTTCTTTACCAGTGAAATCATATCAAACAAATCAAATTCCTCTCTCCTGGTGACAGCCCTTCAAATATTTGGACACAGCTTTCCAGTCTCCTGAGTCTGCCTTCTCTCCTTTCAAATAAACACTCAGGAGTCACAAACATTTCTCACAGGGACTGGCTTCAATCCTTTCCTTATCTATCCCAAGCTGAGGTCCCCACATCAAAGCTCAGTTTTTGGAGCTTGTTTTGGGGTAGAATAAAGCACAACTAACTCCCTAGGAAAAAGTCTAGCACCTAATTTTTTGATATTTATCTGTACTTTATCTATCTTGCTAATTTAGCCAATAGCTCTATTTACTCTGTCTGCTAATCATCACTTCTTTCAGGCTCAAGTCATTGGTGCCTTATCCAAACCATGGGTCAAACACAGACATATTAAGGGCATGCAGATGACACAAGGTCATTCTTCCTCATGTCTGAGAATATTCACTACTAAATATACATGGACTTTCAGCAGCAGGGGAAACTTAGAAACTTTGCTTCCAAATCTGTCCCATTTTCAAAGTGGTGAGGGACAGAGCTAGGAGCTGAAACAAGGTCTCTTGATTTCTGCCTGAGGCTTTTTCCATGGCCCGACAGCTGCTTATGTGTAACTGTATACCATCTCTTCATTTAATGATGGATGTACCCGCTCAGTTACTCACTCATTGCTTTGCAATTTCCAACATCCCTTATTTTCACATTTACTATGTCACAGTCTTTATAGATGTCCCTGTGACCTAGGATATGTCATTGCCTTCAGTTCACAGATGAGAAAGGAAACAGAAGAGCCCATAAAGGTTCCATGACCTGCCATAGAGCTGTAAAGTGAGGAAACCAGAATCTGCACTCAACATTTATCACCCGTAGTATCTTCCTGTGGCTCTGCTTTACTTACACATGGCTTAGAAATTGTCTTAGTGCAACATTCATCTTTATCCTAGGAGACACTGTGGTATGGTAGCTTTAGCATAAGGAAAATGGCCTGTCCTTTTGTTAAAGATATGTTAACTCCTTGTATCTACAGATGTGACCTTATTTGGAAGTTGTAGATGTAATCAAGTTAGGACGGGGCCACAGCAGAGTAGGGTGGGCTCCTAATCACATATGCTGGTGTACTTAGAGGAGGAAAAAGAGACAAACAAGAATGTGTGCGATGACAAAGGCAGAGACTAGAGAGATGTAGCTACAAAGCAAGGAATGCCAAGGACTGACAGGTACTACCAGAAGCCATGAAGAGGCAGGAAGTCTGCTACTCAGACATTCCCTGCTGTTACCTGGATGTCGGACCTCTGGCTTCCAGATAATGCAAGAATACATCTCTATTGTTTTGAGTCACCCAGTTTGTGTGGACTGTCAGGTCAGGCATAGCACCTTCTGGGTACCCAGTTTGGAAACAGTTCAGGTTCTATTACAGAGAGACCATTTGGCACACTTGGGTAGAGAGAGCAAGTGTATAAGCCACATTAAAGGCACTTTTCAGCCCCTGTATGTTGCCTCCTATCCCTGTAATAACTGCAGGATCATTTCAGGGCTCATTCCTTGATAACGTGTTCTTGGTCCCTTCATTGTGCTCCCACTGGCTGTGTAGGCTGCCATCTTGCTTTACTACTAGAGAGGAAACCACTCAGGTGAGGCCTAGCTCTGGCACATTTGCTGCCCTAGGTCTGGTTTAGTGTCTAGTGGCTAACAGAGCTTAACAACTACTCATGGAATGGCTTGTCCTTCCTTTTTTTTGTGTGGGAACAGGCATTAGCTCATTGGCCAACAGGAAGTTTGGGAGTACATAGAAGGGTGATGGTGGAGACATCTCTTGAACCTAGTGTTTGAAGTTCCTTTAATTTCTGTTCCCAGCAAGAGATGAAGACTCTTGTCTGCATTCTCCTCAGGCCAATAGTGTGTATCTGTCCTTAGTGCTATGGAGAGTCACTTACTAACTTCACAGCACCCAAATAGGACCACCTGGGAAGCTAGAGTCTCTACTGCAAAGATTGTAACAATAAGTGAGGCTCAGCAAGTTTACAGGACCTCTTAAAAGTCTGCCTGAGCCAGGTATGAATTAAGCATGGAACTGATGTATGTGCCTGGCACTGGGTCCCCAGGATTTTAAGAGGTTTATCCCAGATGATCCCCAAAACAACACAGGGGCCCACTGACCAAAGAAGGAACCAGGGCTCAGAGGGTTGTTGAGAGAATGTGCCTGTGGAAAGGAAGCTACTACAGGGCTAAACGTGGACCTGAACTCAGGGCTTTAACTCTAAATCTAGACCCCAAGTCTCTGACTGCCAGGGTGAGTTTATCGGGTTCCCAAGAGCAGTTACCTTCATAAGAAGCCTTGAATCCCAGAGAGCTGCCGCTGCCATCAGTCTGGAAAAGGAGCCACATTTGATGGTTGGTGCTGACGATGAGGTCTGGGACCGAATTACCTGTCAGGCTGTCGGGAGAGAGATGTTTAGAGGTGTGTCCCCTACCACGGCACTCAAGGAGAGTGACAGTTTGACTGCAAGAGCTTGGGGGATATGGAGAAGCCAAACTCTGCCTGTCTCTGCATTTGGGCCACATGTTCTGGAAGAGATATCCTTGTCTCAAGTCAGACTACAGCGGTGGGCAGAGGAGAACTCAAATGCTCCCCAAAGCAAAGTTCCAACATAGCAGAACCTCTGGATACCTGATACTGTTCTCTCCTTTGACTACCCCACATCATACTGGCCATCCTTGGCTCAGGAACCATGGTCACTATGTCTATATGATCCCAGGTCACTGAAGCCACCCAGGTTCCAGATAGTTCTGACCCTGAAGGAAGGTCAGGCAGCCATGGGTGTGTATGATTGGGACTAACTACTACTGTGGAGAAACAGGACCTGTAGAGGCGCTGGTAACCACATGGAAAGCTCCAGGTTGCACTCCAAACCTCCACTTGCCCCTAAGGGACAGCTCATTCTGGACACTTTTCATGTGAATCCCCATGAGGATTTAGCCAGTGCTCAGCTCCCCTTGGCTGGCGTAGTGAGAGGTAGAGGGATTGTCACTGAAATCAGGAGTGTTGAGGGACACTGTCTTCACAGGAGCAGGTAGAAGCAGGCAGGACTTGGAAAGCCCATACCACCACCCCCAGCAAGGTCCCTGGTTGTCCTTGCCTCTCGACAAAATGCAGGGCTTCACTTACATGTAGAGAACTGTCTTCTGGTCCCCATCCTGCCCACCGTCCCCGACCGTCAGGGTGTCATAGCCCCTCTCCAGATCAAACTCCTCAAAAGCCAGCTTGATCACCTGAGGAGGAAGCACAGGGTTAATCACTGGCAGGGGCTTCGAGGAAGACTCCTGAGCCTGGAGTCCAGGTGGAAATTTCATCTGTATGTCCTGATGCCTGGAGTCGCTGGTGACACCATTCTGCACAAACTGCCACCCTCATGAGCATGAACTATTTCTCTCCAGGCCACCCAGTCTCTGGGGGCCCTTATGTCTCTGAAGATGTTCATGGCACATCTGGCCAATTCTGGGGTTGTCACAGCAACACCGGGCACATCTGGCTAACTGTGAGATGATTGGACTCTTTCTTCATGCTTTAATACCCAGAAATCCCCATGGGGTTGGTGGTGATATTTCAGGCCACATGTGGAATCTCAGCTTTCTTGCCCTAGGGACCTGTAGACGCTTCTCCCAGCCTCTCCCTGGCCTGTTTTTCTCCATTTTTTGTTTGTTTATTTGTTTAATAAGTGAATGTTCTCAGAAAGAGATTTCAACAAGATTTTTCTTTCCTCATTTGTTTTAGTCCTGCCTTCCACAAATACGTACTAAGCACCCGCCGTATGCCAGACTTGGGGAGGAGGTTTCCACGGTGAGCATGACGCTGTCTCTGCCTCGGGTGAGAAGAGAGGTTGGAGAGGTAAACTGATAAGCACAACATCAAGAGGTGGGTGCTAAGGCGGGGAATGAGGAAAGGAGAGAAGCCTGCAGTGGTGGAATATGGGAGGCCACTCTGGTGGTGCCATCTGAGGGAATTCTAAAGGCTAAGGAAGCCTCTGTCAGACCAAAGCGGGAGTCTAGGAGAGGGAAGGGATGTTCTGAGGAGTCAGGGCCTGAACTGGGGCTGAGATGGAACACATCAGAGCAAGATGTTCAGTGTCTGCTGACAGCAGGTCTACAAAGGGGCACAGCTGCCAGCTACCTCACTCTTGGGGACTATGTGGCTGGGCATTCCATGCGAGGGCGCACTTGGGAAGCCCAGAAATTGAGAAGTCTACGTAGGTCTTCACTCAAAAGGTCTCTTGTTCCTCCCTTACAAGGAGCTGGGGGAAGGAGACAAAACTGAGGGAGAGGACACCACCATTCTGGCTGCTCACTTGTGACCAGTAGGCAGGAATGAGGTGGGGTTGGGAGGAGATGCCAGGTTTTGCAGCCAGGCAGGTGAGCCATGGAGGACAGAGGGGAGGTCGGGGCCTAGCCTCTTTTGTCTTGTTTTGTTTGATATCAGGGATCGAACTCAGGACCTTGCTCTTGCCAGGGAGGCACAGCACTGCTGAGCTACATCCCCAGCCCAGCGTTGTAAGTGGGTGGAGGTGATGGCTGAGCTGGGGTGGAGGGAAGAATCTAAGATGACTTGGAGGTTTTTGGCCTGGGAAGTTGGGCGATGAGTTGTGCCCGTTCATGAAGACAGGACACAGAGGCACCCACTCCCAATGTCTAATCTGGGGCTCTTTTTGTCCATTTCCACCTTTCTTCCATCTGATGATGGTCTTCACTCCCCAGCGGGGAGGCTGATGTTGCTCCTTTGCTTTCTGCTCTACATTCCAAGCAGTATAGAATTCCTGTGGGGCACCTTTCTTTCTCTTGGCTTCCAACCTCTTCTTGACTAAGCACTTTCCTCCCCTCTCTGTCACAGCACGTACCTGCTGGTCTGTGACTGAGCAGTTGACCTGCTCCTTCACTACCCCACCAACTCCCAGAGGGAGGGGCCAGGCCTTACTGCCTCTACCACCAGGGCCTGGCAGCCTGCCAGGCATATGCCAGGGGGTTCGAACATTTTCCAAGCCTTTCCAGATTTTTCAGCATGGACAGATTGCTGGCTCTGGGATCCCTTATTGTATGAACAAACTCAGCTATCCTAGGAAATGTATTCCTCTCTGAGGACCACAAATTGCTCTGTTGGTGTGACACAAATATAGCCATATACAATGTATACATGAATGGTTGAGGCCGTGTCAAGTAAAACTTATTTACAGAACAAGTGAGAAGCTAGAAAGGTTATAGTTTGCTGGTTCCTGCACTAGGAGATTCTCTGAGACTTAATTATAGCCTTTGACCATCTCACGAGGTTGCTTTACTATAAGAGCTGACACCTACCATGTGGTTAAATCTGTCCTGAGCACTTTACACAAAGCAACTCAGGTAAGACTCACAACAACAGCTACTTTGATTACCTGCATTCTACAAACTGGAAAGCCCAGGTAAGACAGGGTAGGCAACTTGCTAGGCTCATGTAGCTAAGTGGTAGAGTGGGACTCTCCAGGCTCTTTGTCACTGTGCTCTATACCTCAGTGTATCCCAGCGAGGACCATGACTTAGCCACTCAAACACTCCCTTGAGCTCTTTCTGGATGTTAGCAGTTGCTTAGCAAACAGTTGCTGCACATAAAATATCACAAGGCAGCTGGTGACTTCTGCAGAAGGAACCCAGTCACTCCAGGGATTAGGGGTCCTAGCTGTGCATTGTCACCCCATTAGCCCCTTTCAGCCAGACCTGGGGCAGAGAAGCCTGCTCACCAAGCCATTTCCAAAATGGGAGTGTATGATAATTAGGCCTATTATGGGAAAATATTACTATGAAGGCCAGAACCCAGAGCCATAAAGTGATTCCCATCACTGGTTAGAGCCACCATGATTCGACTTGTGTTTCAGGGCACTGATCCCAAGGTGGGGGCTAATTATACCAGGAGGACTGTTCCACATACACGGCACTGCAGCTCTGGGAAGGGCCCCAGAGCACAATGTACTGAGGCTTTCTTTTTCTTTTTTTCCTCCTCCGCTTTGGCCATTGTTTAAAGACAGGATTCTATAATGACTCATTAACCAACATGCAGATCAATCAAGCTCACAAAGCACCTTTCTGAAGCAGGAGAAATGGCAGCAAGAGAAAGAGCCGCCATCAAAGAGGCACATTTGTACACAGCTCAGACACCCAACTTAAGCCCATTAGATAAATGAATAAATAAACCTACCATCCAGGACATAATTACCGAGCACCTGCCATGTGCCAAGCACTGAGCTAACTGCTTCCCATAAGTTATCTCGCTTGCCTGACAATTTAGCAACAAATCTAAATGCCAAGGACATGGCACAGACGGCAATGCAGGAGGATCTCAAAGAAGAGCCAAAGGGAAGGAGGTGCATGGAAGAGGTGGATGTGCCAGGCCTGGCAGGGTGGAGGAGGCTGTGGACTTGGTGCAGGCTTTGCTGGGAGCAGAGAGAGGGGAAGAAAGGGCAGGGAGGGCAGCTGAGGAGGGGAGAGTAGGACCAGGAGAACAGCCTGGATGAGGCTGCCGCTGGATTCTGCCAGCAGCCAGAGTGAACAGTCTGGGCTTCACGGTCAAGCTGATAGGGAGCTATGACTCAGCATGGGAGGAGGACCCAAGGCAGAGAGACCAGGCAAGAAGGGCTTAGAGTGAGGCAAAGAGAGGGTACAGAGGGGGACTGGAGACCAGGCCCCTCAGAACATGGCCATGTGTCCTGAGAGTTGGGGGGCGGGGCTTGGAGGATCTTTCCCAGTGCCCCAGGGAATGCTGTGCAGGACTAGTCAAAGGATGGGGCTCAGGTCCTGCTAGGCTGGGCCCGAGGGAGGTCTGGGTGAGGCTGCAGAGGAGCCAACAGCTCAGGGACACCTTTTATGTTTTTTCATTTTTGAGACAGGATCTCATTGTGTAGTTCAGGTTCGCCTCAAACTCATGACAATCCTCCTGCCTCAGCCTCCCGAGTGCTGAGATTAGAGATCAGGACTGAGCCTGTTCTGATGGATGTTTTTCTTCAATAGCTTCTGCTGCCCATCCTTCTCTCTGCTCCCAAACTCAGTGCCTTGCTATCCCCAGAGCAGGGGTTGGGGATTACACTCTTCAGGCCAAATCTGGCCCCCAGATTGCTTCTAGATGACCCCTAGAATTTTGAAGGGGTTTTTACATTTTAGACCAGAACTCCAAAAACTCACAACAAAGAATATGCAGCAAATATTTCCTGTGGTCCCCAAACTCTAAAATATTTTTATATAGCTCTTTATAGAAATAAATTGCTAACCTCTGCCCTAGAGCGATGATCTTCAAACTAGGTTCCTAGGTACTCAGGTTCCATAAACATCCTTGGGGACCACCAGCAGAGGTGACTGTGACAGAATGGGCAAAGCTGCTTCAACCAAAACAGATCTATTTTGATCTAGTTATTATTCTGATATTTTGTGACATATATAGATAGTATTTTTTCAATGTCCCTTTCTTCTTCTTATTCCTTCCTAACAGAACCCAGAATTTTGGGGGAATGTGGCAATGTACCCAGCCAAACCTGTAGCTAACGGTGAGTATGTGACAAAAGTCTGGGCAATGGGATGAAGCTGAGAATCTTGAGTTATTTTCTCATCTTTCTTTTTGCTTTTTCTGGAATACAGATATGAGGATGGAGATGGAGCAGCCTTCTTGTGATCATGAGGATGAGAGCTCCGTGCAAGTATGGCTGAGGGAAAATACAAGCTACCTGAGACACCAAGGGAACCAACAAACCAACCCTGGACTCCTTATCACTGGACTTTGGTAGGTGGAGAAAACAAACTGTGTGTTGTTTAAACTTCTGTGGAATTGTCTGCAACTCACAGACCTACACTCATGACCTACAGGCTGCAGATGCTGAAGAAGGGTTTTCATCACCCCAGAGAGACCGCCAATTCCTCACCCTCAGGATGCAATTCAGCACCCTGGCTTGGAAACTGCAGGCTGCTCATGCCTATGCCTGCCTCTTCTCAGCTCTTTAGAGGCCCCCATGGTGCTGTGCTGGAGTCTTAACCACCCACTCTGCCACAGGGCACTTGTGAGCATCCAAGGGCTGACCTTGGCTTACTAATACTGTACCAGCGTGACCACTCCCGTGGGCGAAAGGGAGCTCGCTGTGACTGGGCACAGGATGCCCAGGTTCCTCCTGTTGGGGTTTGGCTGAAGAATGAATCCCTGGGGCTCCAGGAAGGAGGCTGGGTTGGATCCTCTGGAGCCTGAGAAGGGGGGGGAGCAAGGGGGAGAGTGGGGAGGAAGGGAGGCTCCAGTGCTTCCTCCCAGCAACAAATCTGAGGATTTCTGGACGTTCTGAGAGTGCCGCCATGACCGCAGTTCAGTTTTGCTCGATCTGAGGCAGTGAACCCTTTCGTGCATTCCTTGCCTCCATCACTCATTGACTGATGGATCCATGCACCCATCTGCCCATTCACCCAACAGTCAGCACAGGCTCGCCAGTGACGGGCCTTGGAGAAGTGCACACAGGTGGCAAGAACGTGGCAACTGCTCTCAAAGCCCACAGTCTGGTGCACAGGAGACAGTGAGACGGGTGCTGGGACCAGAGGAGGAGGTGAGGCAGATATGAGGGGCACAGTCCTGCAGCGAGTGGGCTTGTCTCTGGCAATCGGGAAGTGTGTTCGGGGACACCAGGGCCTCTGCCAGTTCCAGCAGTGAGTGATACCCACATAGGTTGAGAAGTGAAAATAACTATATGAAGGAAAAGGTCCCTCTCAGCCACTCACCCATGAGAAGTGGGCATGAGAGGCACGTGGCGGACACCTCTCTGATCACCAGCATGTCATTCGTGGATGCCACAGAGAAGATGTGAGCCAATGTTTGTTGAATGATTAAGTGAGTGAACAAATGGACCAATATGTGTTTCTGACATTTGCACTGGTGGGTGGTCACTTGCCTGGAGAGTTATTTCTCAGATCTTGGGACTACAAAGGGAAGAATGACATTAATGATCCTCCAGGAGTGAAGCACTAAAATAGTTAGATTTGGCTTGAAGTCCACGAAATGAGCTTTCCTTTCCCTCTTCTTTCCTTGGCCCCTCCATCCCCCCTCCCCCCGCCCTTTCTCTCTCTCTCCCTTGTCCCATTTTCCTTTCTTTTCTAGCAAAGGTGGATTGACTTTCCTGATCAAATCCTGAGGTGCATATGCAATCAGATCAAATGTGCTGTTCAAAATAAAGGCAGATGTGTGTAGGTTAAAGGCCCCAAGCAGGTCTGGGTTTCAGTATTGACCATAGACATCTTTTTCCAATGGTCCTAAGCTCAATGATCCTAAGGGGAGGAGGCCCCAGGACCATGACCTGGACCTCAGGCCCAACACAGGTGGAGATGATCCCAGGAACTTCTCCATCAGCTATCAACATGTCCAAATCTCTGTGCTCTCTATGGGAGTCATAAACAAAAGCCCATCCCTGCCTTCAGGGTACTCAGAACTCTGGAGGAAACTGATGTTAAACACTGCACAGCATGCTATGCATACTAAGAAAAGGTGCTGATGGAATTCTGGAGGGATCAGGAAAGACTAAGACCTGGTGGAGTGAGAGGGCCTTTCGGGAGAGTACTGAATCTCCCAGGAGAGCAGAACAGGCTGTGCCCAGGCAGAGGTCTTGCAGGGCCAGATGTGTCTATGATGCAGGGGTCAATGTGGCTGAAGTTGGGGCTGCCCAAGGGAAGCCTCAGGGGTGGGATACTGTGCTTTGTGGGGGGGCATGGGACTGGGATTTATTAAGTCAGCTTGGCTGGTCCAAGCCACCAGGGTGCTCTTTCAATAAAGATCCCCTGAATCATGTCTTTGGGGAAAGGGTTGGGAATTTATAACCTTAAAGTTTCCCAGTTATTTCTGATGATTGGCCAAATTTAGGAAACGTTATTATAGGTGGATATTATACTAATATTAAATCAGTATTATAAATGCTAATCAAGCAGAGAGGGCAGAGCTGGCATGTGGAGGAGGCCAACATCACTGGGTCTGTCTGAAACTTCTCTTCTCTCTTCTTTGAATCTATCAAGCTTCTGGGAAGACAGAGTGAAGTACTTTGGTTCATTTTATTCCTAACTTATTGATATACTTCCCCAGTTTGGCTGAGCTCTTGCCTCTTCAGTGTCGCGTTATGCAGTCTCTGGTGCTCAGTTACTGCTGGTAATTCAGAGCAGAGCTGTGGCCATCCCACACCAGAGCAACTCCTCGTGTCTCTTTGGGCCTGGGGCATCCTAGCTCCCTCCTGGGCACAGCTAGAAGACAGCCTCCAAGGGGTGGGGCGTTCCCTCTGGCCACACGTGTGCAGACTTCTGGGATACACAGTCATTGCCTGACTAGGAGGAGACCAAGGGCACGGGTGTCCCACTTGGTATTGCTTCATGAAAACACTCAGCACTGCGCCTGACAGCCTCAGTGCTCCTTGCAAAGGGGACCCTGCATGCTCATCCCTATATCCCTCTCACTTGCCCTGGGACTTCCCTTCTTTCACATGTTTTCCCTCTTCCTCTTTACTTGCTCTGCCCTCCGCTGGCACACAAACTCCAGTTTCCAGTATTCTAAATAAACACCTGAAAGTAACTGCAAACTCCCTCTCCCATTTGCCCTTCTCATGTGCTACTGCCTATTCTCCCTCCTTTGCTTCACCATGAAACTGCTCATACTGCTGTCTGTCTGCACTCTGGCCCCCAGTGCCTCACCGCCCACCTGTGCATCCCCCCCACCCCCGGCCGCTGCTATGTGTTCCTCCCCCAGAGCTCCGCTGTGAAAGGCCTCTTGCCAAGGCTGAAGTCAGTGGTCACCTTTGGGTCTGTTCCACCAAGCCTTCCTTCATAACTGCCATGATCACACATGTCCTAGTGGAAGACTTCCTGGGTTTCTGTCATGCCCTCCTTCTGCCTCTCTGACTGCTCCTTCTCTGTGTTGTTCACCTGCAAGGAGAGTTCCCAGATCCATTCTGAATCTTCTTGTCCTCTTGATTCCTTCCAAGGACGCTGTCCCTTTGTTAGGATTGTATTCCCACCCATGCATTGATGAGATGACAATCAAATCTCTCCCTTGAACCCAGGGTTTCCAAGCAGTGTGTCCAAATGCTGTTAGATAAACCATAGATTCTTCAAAGGCATTATATTCATATTTCTCTCTTGATCCCCACAAAATATGCTCTTCTCTTTGTATTTCTTTTTAAAGTCTCCCATCAGTCCCTAGCCACAGAGTCTACTGAGTCATCAATCATTTGTCCATTAAGTAAATTACACTGAGCACCTGCTGTGTGTTGGTCACTTGAGATACGCATGATCCCTGCACCAATCAGCCATGAAGTCCCATTCCACCCTTACATCTCTCTCTTCTCTTTCCTCCTCCACATCTCCAAAGCCTTGGCTGACACCCCTACTGCTCCTGGCTGGTAAATAAATGATTTAGTCTCCTAGCTGGTCTTGCTCCCCTGAGAATCCTCCTTCTGTCCTCTCTGTTGATGCTAGAGTAATCCTGCCCAAACTCAGACTTTCTCTTATTGCTCGGTTCAGAAGGGAAGACGGCACTCCAGCCCCCAGTGTGGACAGCCCTGGCCCTCCCTTCTTCTCCAAGACCTCATTCCATTCAGCGACACAGCTCAGCTATTTAAGTACACGGACTTTGGAGCCAGAAAGACTGGGTTTTAATTCCAGCTCTGCCACTTACTGGCTGCGTGCAGTGGCTATCTCCTAACCTTTAACCTGTCCATGATCCACTTCCTTCATCTATCAAGTGGGTCTATTAAAACCTAATTCATTGTGCTATTAAGAAAATGAAATAAAATCATTTATACAGAGGGATCATCTCAGAGATTCCCTTTGTATAGGATACAATAAAAGCTATTATTGTTATTAACAAAGACTAACACTTCTAGCCTTAAAGTCCTCCATTCTGAGATAAAACAAACCTCTTTACCAAGCATGTGAGCTCACTATGATCTAGATCCTGCTTACCTTTCCATCTCTATCCAGGCATGTTGAATCACTTTCAAGAGGCTATTGCAAACCTCAATGCCTTTGCACATGTGCTCACTCTGAGACAATGATTTCCAAGCCTACACCTCCTTCACTACCTTGCTTAAATGGCACTTCCTTGGCGAAAACTTTCCTGGGTTTTTCCTAGCACCATGTACATACCCAACCAGTACTGTCCATACTTTAGTCTTTTATTTACATGCCTGTCTTCAGTTGTACGTGCACATTGCTCAAGGGCAGAAGCATTAGCTATAGAAGTGAACAAATGAATACTTATCTCATAACACATACTGAGAAGTTAGAGAGACCATACATTTTTGCTGGAGATTGGGATGCAGGGAGGGCTCACCTGTGGAGCAGTGCATGAACGAGGTGAGGAACTGCTTCTGTTTTTCATGTGGATTGTAGGAAGGCAGCTTCTATGCCTCAGTCCTAGACTTCAAATTTCCAGCTCATCTCCTTCTAGTCACACTCAGTATTCCCTGGGTTCCCACCCCTGGTTTCAGGATGGGCTCCTTTAGCCCTTTTAGGCTCCCCCTGTACTTTCTGAAGCCCACCAAGGACACATGGAAATGCTGGGAACCTTCTGCACCTGAGGCATGCCTTTCAGAGGGGTTGGCCTCAGGAGCCCGGGCTGATGTGGCCTCTTGCAGAACATGTCAGGGAGAAACAATATGACGTCACTGACCTCCACAAACTGGCCAAGCCTAGGCCTTCTGGGGGGCCAATCTAACTGCTCTTCAGGTCTCACTTAGGCTTCTCTGATATCTTTCCTTCAGGTTCAAAAGAAAATGAAGATAAGCATCATTGACTATACCTGAGGAAGAGCCTCTGGTCAACAACTTAATAATCTCAGGGAGGTAGGTCTCTCTTCTAGCTCCATTCTCACCCTCTGTGGCTGAAGCACCCTTCCCTGCTGACTAAGTTCACCATGAAATGGTTTAATAAAATGTGACTCCTCTGTAAAATGCTGTGCAGAAGAGATCTGCTTCCAGTGTTCCCAGCTCTGTGGCCTCAGGCACTTGAACCAAAGAAGCTTGAAATGTTTGGTATAATTTAAAGAGGAAAAAAAAGGTTTTTAAAATATATCTAAGTTAGTGTTAGGCACTGAATTATAGCCTTCTAAAATTCATGTATTGAAGCCTGAATCTCCTATGTCACTGTATTTGGAGATGGGGCATTTGGAGAGGTAGTTAAGGTTAATAAGGTTGTAGGGGTGAGGTCCTGAGGCGAGTGGACTAGGGTCCTTACAAGCATGAGGAGACATGGGTGAGCTCTCCTCAAGTGCACATAGAGGAGGCAGCGGCCATTTACATTCAGGAAGAGAGCCCTCATCAGAAACCAAGTTTTCCAGCACCTTGATGGATGACTTCCAGTCTCCAGAACTGTGAGAAAACAAAGGTCTTTGGTATTTTGTTGCAGCAGTCTAAGCAGACTAACAAAATGAGGAGTACTCAGAGTCTACAGCACAGTGGATGGAGGGACCCAGAATGTGACCAGCGCATGAAACTGGCTTTGGTCTTGAGTGCGTTATAAAACTCTGAGGAAGCAGAGCTTTAGAAAAGAGGGGACAACTACAAATCTGCCTGCCTGCCTTCTCACTGGCCACACCACCCTCTGGTAGACCTGGAGGTTGCCTTTATCTCAGACCTTGACAGTGAGAAGACAAAACACTTCCACTGAAAATCCAAGACTGGAAGTAACCTTTGCATGGTTTGCAGCCTTCATAGTACTTTGTGGTTTGAAACCTTTATACTGAGAATTTAGTCTGAAGAGGTTTCGGGCTGGTAATGCCCCAGCGCAAGGCAGTAGCTAATGGAAACTCTGCAAGAAACAACCTTCTACCAAGGTCTCAAAGAACTTTCAGAGACAAAAGTTTATGATTCTAGCCACACAGTCAACAATTACACAACAAAGAAAGAAAGGTGGGGGCTGGGGATTTAGCTCAGTGGTTCCGCTGCCTGCCTTGCAAGTGTAAGGACCTGAGTTTGATCCCCGGTACCAAAAAAAAAAATAGAAAGAAAAGTGGTTCTTGGAACCAGGAGAGGTAAGAACAAACCACAGAACCCAACCTGCAAAGACTTTAGCTACTGGCATTAAAAGACACAGAATATAAAATAAGTAGGCTTAATACACTTAAATTGAAGTAGCTAAACACTTGAATAAGGAGCAAGAGACTGTAAAATATGACCAAGAACATATGAAAAAGAACCAAACAGAACTTCCTGAAAGTTAAAATTATATTTTGAACTAAATTAAATCCTTAGTGAGTGGATTAACAGAGATGATACATAGCAGAACAGAGAATAAGTGAACAAAATAAGAGAGAGAATATGTGAGAAAAGAGACATGGAAAGTAGATTGGGAAAAACGAATTGTTTATCAGACTTTCAAAAGGCAAAAAGAGAGCAAATAAAGAAGAAGCAAGAGTTGGAAAGATAATGGTTAAACATTTTCCCAAGCTAATGCAAGGCACAACCCATGGCTTCAATAAACATAATGAATTCAAGCAGGATGAACACAACAATGTCCACACTAGACATGTGATTGTGAAACTGCAGGACACTAAAGACAAGTAGAAGACCATAACGGCAGCCAGATGTCATATGAAGGAAAGACAAGAAACAGTGACAGGGACAACTGAAGCTAGAAGACATGGGAACAATACTTCCACATGCAGGGAAACTATGACTATCAACTGAGAATCAATCAGGAAACACCAATATATTTTCAAGAGCAAGAGAAAATATACATTTTAAGATAAAGAACTAAGAAACATCAATATAGAAAAATGAAAAAATGTACTTTGAGCAAAAAGAAAGAAATTCCAAAGAGAAAGACTAGGATACAAGAAGCAATGGTGAACGCAGAATTGGTATGTGAATCTGAATGGACATATACCGGCTTTCAATAATAACAATGGTAATTTGTGAGAAGAGGTCAGGTGATATATAAATACATGCCCCATGGAGTATGAATCAAGAAGGAGCAAGTGTGCAATGTTCTAGGATTCTTGACTTTTCAGGAGGAACTCAAAATTAATATTTAGCTTTAGACTTCAATAAGTATGCATGTTAATACTTCTAGAGTATTTTACAAGAACAGAAATAATTGTAGAATTCAAATGGTCTGAATTCTCTATTTAAAAGACAGATTATTAGATGGGATTTGGAAAAATCCAGCTGTGCACAAAACACACACAAAGCATAAAGGAAACAGAAGGTCAATAGTAAGAGAATAGAAAATGTCAGACAAAAACAAAAAAGAAAGAAAGAAAAGAAAGCAAGGAATGAAGAAAGGAAGAAAGAGAAAGAAAAAAAGCAGGCAAGCAAGCAAGCAAGCAAGCTGATGTAATAGCTAAGGCAGAAAAAGCTACAAAGCCAAAACTGACGGAAATTCAAAGCCTAATAGATAAACTCATTATTATAGTTGGAGAGTTTAACATCTTGCCTTCTGTAGATGACAAAAATAATCAATGAAGACATAAAAGACAAACACAACAACTTGATGTAATGGTCATATTAGAACATAAAAACCGCAAAATGAACCATTTATTTTTTCAAAGACACATAGAATATATGTGAAAATGATCATTTCTGATCCCAAAAGCACATTTCCATAAACTTCAAATAGTTGAAATACAGACAATGTTCTCCAAATTCCAACTTTATAATCAATAACAAAAAGATATCTGGGAGCCGGGGATTTAGCTCAGTGGTGCCACTGCTTGCCTCGCAAACACACGGTCCCAAGTTTGATTCCTGGTACCAAAAAAAAAAAAAAAAAAAAAGACAGCTGGAAGAGTTCTTTAGAAGTTAATATATACTACTAAATAACTCAAGGTTGAAAGATGAAATAATAATGGAAATTGGAAAATATTCAGAACAGGGCCGGGGATGTAGTTTAGTAGCATAGCATGTGCCTGCCATGTATGGTGAGGCCCTGTGTTCAATGGCCAGAACCACAAAAACAAACAAACTAGAGCTAAACTAGAAAAGAAATTCTGAATATAAAAATCTGAATGAATGTAGCCAAAGCAGTCCCTAGAGGGAAATGTATAGCCTTAGACAGTTAAATAAGATTTAAATAGGTAGTGAACTAAGCATCAAAATTAAGATGCTAGAGAAAAAACAACAAAATAAATCTAATACAAGGAAGGAGATAATAATGATGAGAACAGTTATGGATCAAATATAAAATATTAAAAAGTTACCAAAACAAAAACTAATTCTTTGACAAGACTAAAAAATGCAAAACTTCTAAAAATACCAATTTTAAAATGATTCAAATTAGAAATGGAAAAGGAAACAGAAACACAAAAATAGCAGAGGTAATAAATACAGTGAGAGAGTATGCAGTTTTATATTCAATATATTTGAGAACTTAGAAAAATGAACTCCAGACAAAAACAGATGACCTAAATTAACCTTTACTTGTTACAGGTATTACTCTATAGTCTAAAATTTTCCAAGGGAGGAAACACCAGACAGAGATAGTTTTGCTAAAAGAAAATTCTACTAAGCTTTCAGGGCAAAAGTTATTGCAGTTTTCCACTAAGCACCCCAAGGGATAGAAAGAGAAGAAACGCTCCCCACATCATTTTATGAGCCTAGTATTATCTTGATACAAGAATCTGGGAAGGATAAAAAAATAACAGGCCAATCTCACTAATTAGAAACAAAATTTCAAACAAATCAAATAGGAATGTATAAAAATATACATGCTAAGAGATCAGGTTAGATTTTTCCTAGGATTTCAGGAGTGGCTTAACATTAGAAAAGCTAGCTAATGTAATTCATGACACTAAGAGAATAAAGGAGGAAAATAAGGATTTTATCAGTAGATATATAAAAGTGTTTGATAAAATTCAACAGCCATTCTTAATGGAAATTCCTCACAGACTAGGATTAGGAAGGAACTTTCCCAACTCAAAAAAGAAAATGTTTAAATTAAAAATAAAATGAACTTCGGCAAACATCACGGTCAATGTGAAGAAATAAAAACATTCCATTAAACATCAAACAATGACAAGAGTGCCCACTATTGTCACAGTGATTGGACACTATACTAAAGTTCTAATCAGATCATTGAAGCAAGAAAAAGAAAGAAGAAAAGGTTATATGCATCAGAAAGGAAGAAACAAAGCCTCCATCATTCTTTGCAGATGATGACTGCCCATGTAGAGAACCCAAAAATTCACAGATACAATAATTACAAGATAGTTGTTATATATACAAACCAAAATGCAAAAATCAATTGTATTTCTGAATACTGGCAAGAAACAGGTAGAAAATATAATTTAAAAAGATGTGATTTATCATAGCAACAATAAGTATATGATATTTAGGAGTGAATACATATATTAAGGATTGTATAAGACATGTAATGGAAAAATTATACAAATTCATTGGAGACTATTAAAGAATTGCCCTAAGCAATTAGAGCCCTAAGCACTCATGAACTAAAAGACTCAGTACCAAAATATACCAGTTCTTCTCCAATTGTAGTTTTGATGTAATTAAAAGAAAGATTCAAACAGGTTGTTGTGGATTTGGATAAGATAGCTGTAAAATTTATAAAAATTTAATAAAAAATAAAAAGTAGAGAAAAAACTAAACGAAATAAACTATATATATGACACATTTTGAGTGAAGTTATTAAGAATACAGTACATAGAGCATAACTATGTTTAAATGAAGTTCACATGCTGCCATACTAAACAATGTATATTTTAGGGAAACACATTTAAGGGCTAAGTATAAAAAGAGGCAAAGGAATAATAAACACCTCTGAGGGGCAGGGAGTGAAATGAGATTGGCGATGATCATGCCTCACTAAGGTAACTGCAATTTCTCAGGGAGATGGCTACAAAGGTATTTGTTGTATTGGTGCTATTCATGTCTTGCTTATATGTCATATATATGCTGTTTTTTACTCAATACTTAATAAAAACAATGTAAATGCATTGTCTGTAGAGAAGCTACCACCACCAGCTTCTGAGTTTGAAATCCCTGGTAGACCAGCTGTCTCAACCCAGGCCGGTCTGCAGGACCCCCACCCCATCCCTAGAGCCTTACCTTGGCAGGGTTGAGCGCTGTGATGATCCACACACAGTGTGCATTGTTGTCATACTGAATGGGGAAATTGGGGGAGGTGATGATGCCTGAGGGGCCGCGAAGGTGGGCATCACACATGCGGGCTGCAGAGGGGAGATGAAAGACATGCCTTTTAGTAGCAGGTCCACTTCCCCTTCCCACTTCCCACTCCCATCCCCAAAGAGATTGAATCTATGGTTCCAACCTAGAAATGACCTGCTTCCTGCACCCTTTCCCCACAGTTCTCAGCAGTATATGGGAAGTCTCAGTGCCTGGAGCACTGGGCTAGGGCAGGTACTACATGGCTCTGGAGGCATCAGTTACTTTCCAAGGCAGGCTAAGCAACCCCTGAATCCCCTGAGATTAAGCAGTACATCTTCACAAAGAGGGTATAGGTTAGTGCCATGGATGTCCCCCTAAAGCTAGGTGGGCTGAAGGCACTTATGGACTGCTAAGCAGCCCATCCTGGCTCTGTGGACCTGCCTGTGTTTCCTTATTTTCACTCCAGGACTTGAAACCAGCTGAGTACCGCTCTGGACCCAAATTTGCTTACCTAGGAGTCAGACCTCATCCCAGATTCTGCTGGTCCTCAATCCCTCCCTCTACAACCTCACCAGCCTCCTCAAGTAGTCTCAGGATGTCCTTGTCAAGGCCACCCCAGCAGGCCTGTGCCCAAGGGAGTTCCCAAGGCCCCCAACTCAGCTCAGTGCCAGGCACCAGTGGTCTCAGTGCCACTCTAGTACTTCCTAAATCTTTCCTCACACTCAGCTCATGCCTGAAACAGGCTTTTGATTGGAAGCATAGAGATTCAAGGTGAATTAGAAGAAGTGCTCTACTCAAGTAGATATAAAGTGTTATCAATCACAGCTTAATCTAATTAAGCTCTTTAAAATAGCTTCTAAACTAATTAGATTAAGTAGTGATTGATCACAGTTAAGGTACTACATTGTATCTAGCTGTTTGCTTTCTTTAAAAATGTGTGCTTGAGTCCTAGCCACTTCATTCTTCAATGTTAGTGAGCAGCTATTTTAATAAAGGGTTCCATGAGCCTACTCTGTCGCTGTCCACATGGCAATTTATCCTAATTGTAGGCAAAGTGCCTAACAGTAAAGAAAGAGTGAGAAAACTCAACAGGCTTAAGTATATAAAATGAAAGTGCTGTCAAACCTGGTTTCCGATGATGAGCCCAAACATCCTGGAGCTCCTCTCCATGTGGGGAGAGGGCCATGATCAACCTTCCCTAGGAACCCCCCCAGGAGGCTCTGGGAAGCAGGTTCTGCAGCTCTCAGACATAATGAATCTCTCATTTCATGCACTCATTTCTATGTTCATTCATTCCAACATTTATTAAGTGGCTATTACAGCCCAGCCAGATTGTGGGGAGAGAAAAATGTCTGATGTTGTTCTCCTCTCGGAAGGACCATGGCCAGTGTGGGAAACAGGAATGAGGACAGTTCCAATCAAGCAGAGGCCATGTTGTTGGAGGTCTGATTGCAAAGGGTGTTTTGCTCCCTCCCTTCTGGTGCTCATCCCTTCTGTGAGCTGATCCTACAGTGGCTCACTGCTGTCTGCACTCATAGGATCTGCTTCTCCCCTACCCTAAGCTCAAACAATGATTCAAATAATGAATAGAGCTTTAACCCCCACTACTCTCTCAGCATTAATTCTGTGCTGAATCACCCTTAAATTAACAGACTATATTTGATACAACAGGCCCTGGGGCAGCATGGTATGGTTGAAGAGAGGCCAGGCTCTGGGGCTTACCAACTTAGCCACCTGGATCAAAGTCCATTTGCTGGCTGTTTAAACCTGGGTGAGCTAGAAAACCTCTCTGGTTCTATTTCTTCATCTGTCACATGGGGTAGTGCTATTACCTCACTGATATAGGTGAGGATGAACATATATGGACGAAAGATGTGAAGGCTCATCCCAGGGCCTGGGACATGGTCAATATTTCACTAAGGCAACCCAGGAATATCGAACTCAATGCCATGTTTATACCCCTTCTCTATGCTCGAGATTTCGCTCAAAGCTAAGGAGCTTCTGTCTACCTTTTCTTATTTCTTCACATGGGCATTTTCTCCCAACCACACTCAAGATTGACATTACTAAGTAAATTAGAGAAAGATAATCAAAAGCAAAACCATGATTCTATCTCATCTTTACCAAAAACCCTGCGCATTCAGAACCCTAGCCTTGTGGCAAATCCTTACAAATCTCCACCAACAACATCTTTCACCTTTTCTGGAAAGGCAGGTTTTGCTACTAAAAGCCCTCAGCTCTAATTTCAATTTATCCTTCACTTGTTTCCAAGAATTAGATGGTATTTGCAGTCTGTTGAAACATGCTGAAGGTAATTAGAGAGAACAGGTCAAAAAGGCATTTACCACTTTAAGGGCTTGGGAGAGTTTAATTAAAATATTACAATCTGCAGATAGTATGGAGCACCTTAAAGAAGGATCTGAATGGAGCATTAGCTTTTTTCTGTGCTGTTGGGGCGAAGTCAAGGGTTCTGCAGACAGACAGACAGACAGACAGATTTCTACCTGAGCAGCCTGCTCCCAAGATCCCACCAACAGATGCAAGCTCCTCTCTGTGACCCAGAGGGACTGGCAAAATTGTAGGTGCTCAGTGTTGGAATAAATGAACGAACCTATCTGTATGTTTCTCTACTTGCCTTTTACCATCAAAGGGTCTTCTGGATACACTTCAGGAGAGATTTCTCTGAGACTTTCCATGGCTGGGCATTGCAGCCACTCCCACTCTTCCTCTGGACATCATTACACCATCTAACGGGACACTATCTCAGCAGACCATAGGGAGACATTGCCTGGATCCATAGCCAGTTCCAGCATTGAGGCAGGCTGGCACCAAAGAAAGGGACCTGTTCCAAGTGCAAGACACATGCCAAGTGCCTTTGGTCTCCTAGCTTCTCTTCAAATCTTATTCCCACCCTCTTCCAAACTGCTTTTCCTTGCTTCTCCTACTACCTACCTCCTGGCTGCCCTGTGCACATCTTTCAGAGCCTCCCACTCCAATTCCTGCCTCTACAGAAATCTGTCTCCCTCTCTCCAGGCCATTGCTTCCTCTGCAGCACTATGCAGTGGAGATTCTGCCCCTGAGATCCTTCCCCTACCAGTATTTCTCTCCAGAAATATTTTCTGAGACCCCAGAACTCATCTTCAACCTATGGAGACCTTCACTACCTTGGCACCGATATCTTCTTTCAATTCATGAGCACCTTCCTATTCTTCCCTCTGTCCTTTCTCAGCTTAGAACCCATGGTCCCCCATTATGGTCATTTTCTTACAAATTATCCCAAGTCCCCTGCCTCCCTTTCCTCTAAATTCCTGGAACACACCGATTGTGGTAGAATTCTACACCTCCACTCTCCATACTTGTCCCCACACAATTGTGCTTCGCTAGAAAAACAAATCACACGAGAAGGAAGACTGATGTCACTATAAATTCATGATTACTCATCTCAAAAAAAAAAAAAAATCCAGCACCTCCTACCACTTAGCTCTATTAGCTCACTCTTTCATTGTGCGCATACCCTTTTGTGCTTGCTCTAAGCTTTGGATCCTCACCCTTCCCTGCCCTCCCTTTATTCCCAGCTGAGGACCTTGCTTCAGTCTTCTTAGAGAAAACAAGCCATTTAGCAGGGACAGCCTCTATCTCCCTCAGACGTGCAACTCTGCTTGCTGATATGCTCATCTTTTTCTTCTTGTTCTAATAGAGGAGTGACCCCTTCTTTTATTTTTTATTTAATTTATTTATTTATTTTTGGTACCGGGGATCGAACTCGGGTCCTTGCGCTTGAGCAGCAGGGGGCGAAACCACTGAGCTAAATCCCCAGCCCGGTCTTTTCTTTTAGAGACCATCCCCTTCTCATGAGATTTGACATTCCTGGTTTCCCCATCCCAAGATCAATTCTGTCTGCATCCACATCCAGGGCCCTGCTGTCCTGGGAACCAGAAAAGTCTTACCTCTCAGAAAATAAATTTAATCATCCATTCTTTCCCCAGTGCCTATGCTCCCAGCAGAACGGCTTTGGTTTTGATTCACCTGTTGTCATCCATCCCGGGTTCCTCTAGCCCCATGGTCCCTACATTTCTTCTCATCTCTCAATCCCCTCTGACCCTCTTTGCTGCATGGTCTGGACTTTAAAACCACTCATTTGTACCTTCAGTTGTCATGGCACTCTCATATCTGCCTGGTGAAATGCCTGCCTCTATCCCTAAGTTTCCATTCTGAATCCTGGGGCTACTCTGGCATCCACAGATTCATGGTTTACCATATTTGAAATTTCAGCTCAAATCAATCTTCTACCCTTGTCTATCCTCAGCCCCCTGCCAATCCCTTTAGAGACAACCTCAAACACCCCACATTTGGCAGAGCCACTTAACCCCACTGGTTTTTTTTTGTTTTGTTTTGTTTTTGGTACCGGGGATCAAACTCGGGTCCTTGCCCTTGCGAGGCAGGTACAGGAACCACTGAGCTAAATCCCCGGTCCCCTCACTGGTTACTTTTAATCATCATTACACTTGACCTCTCTGGAGAATCTGACCCCACTGACCCTTTTCTCTTTGTGAAACATAGATGCTTCTTGGCTTTTTCCTACTTTTCTGACCCTCCTCCGCTTCTTTTTTTCTCCATTAACTCCTTAAAAGTAGTTGTTTAAATCTAGGTGATGGGTATATGGGAGTTCTTTGAACATTAATTGCAACTTTTCTATAAGTTTTAAACTACATCAAAACAAAAGTTACCAAAGGAGAGTAGAGGAAGAGGCATTGTTCTGCATGGTTCTGTCCAGTATATTGGCTCAGAAGGATGTCCGGGTGCAATTTTCCAGGGGATGTAGCCTACAGCTTTTGGAGTCAGCATTGGAAACTCAGCTCAACTGATTGGCTTTGTGCCCTTGGGTAAGTTGGCTGACCACTCTAAGCTTCAGCTAAATGTGAAATATGGTTATTGCCACTAGCCTCATAAAGAAATTATGAAAAATGCCTAGGGCAATGCTTTAGAAAAGTATAAATAGCTTAATAAATTGGAGCTTTGTCATTAGCACATATAGGTAAGGGACTCAGGGACAAGTTGGAACAATGGGCCTGTATTCTACTGCAGTCAGTATGCAGTCTCCACCTGAGTGGACAGAGAAGAAGAGGGGAGAGAAGAGAAGCCGACAAAAGAAGAGGACAGAGAGAATGGAGAACTGGAGAGAGAGGGGGGAAATAGCACTCTCGACAACAACAGTGTTTAAGGGGTGGGAAGCAGATCCAAGTGAAGGCCAGCAAGCCAGGAGACAGGCACCTGTAATTATCATGGATTTAATCTAGTCTGGTTCATGTCATATTTTCCATGTTTCACCCACAGAAAAGATTCAGAGCATTTAAACAATTTTCCCTGTGCTCTATGGTTTGTTAATACCAAAGTTGGAACTTTAGGTCTCTGAGTCCTAAGTCTGGTGTTCTACCCACAAAAAGGGTTTTATTCTAAACAGAAGTACATATATGCACACAAGTACACACAAAGATTTAGCCACAAAGGACAAATAATATCCTGTTTTCTTTAATGATTTACTTTGTGAATCAGTAATTCATCTGGAGCTGATACTCAGTCCCTACCTCCCACCAGCACCAACTTGGGGCCACAAGAAACTAGGTCTCTTGGTTGCTCATTTGGTCCACTGTATATCAGAGGTTTACAAACTTTGGTATCCAGAGCCCCAGGGCGACCAGGGTATAGGGGCTGCTGAGAGTGATGGGGAAGGGGACACTCCAAACCTGCCCTTCCTCTAAGTGGAGAAGCTCCATTTATGTCTGTTCTATGTCTCAGGCTTCTGCAAATGCTTATTCCTGAATATTGGGGTCTATTTGAAAGCCCCATACTATACCATCCCACCTCTATCTGGGGCTGCACGGAATTAGTTTACCAGTATTTTGCATTGCTCTCAATCTCTTTTGCATGAGCAAGATTTCTTCTGGTGGAAGGGGAAAAAAGAGAGGCCTATGAATACCTAATTTCCAATTTCAAGATGAAGGCGCAATTCCATATTATTCATTCATTTCAATCACTGATTTATTCAGGTGATCCTTAAACATTTATTGAGAACCTATTATTTGCCGGGCTATGTGTTTTATTAGAATCAATTATGTGGAAAAATGAATATTTAAAGCCAAATTATATTTTAAATGCATTAGATGAAAAACAATACCACTATGTATGGTGATCAATGCTTTTTAGAATGTGACCTTTTGGTAACCCGCTTTTGAAAGGAGCTTCTTGTAATTGAAAGACTTTTGTCTCTTTTTAATTCTTAAGATGGGGTTTGCCTAAGCTCTCCTAAAAATCACAATTAGAATAGCAGTTCCAATTAATTAAAATCAAAAGATTTTAAAAGAAAAATCTTCGTGCTCGCTTCGGCAGCACATATACTAAAAGAAAAATCTTCAAGACTGCCAAAGTGAAGACACCTTTGAAACCAATACCGATCTCTTCTTTTGGCCTTTGAGAAAGACCAGGAAAAATCGTCTCAGTCTAAACCTGGGTGCCTTGGCCTCTGTGTATCATCTCACAAAGGCCCAAGGAAGAGGAACAGAGGAGGGCGAGGAAGGCCGCGGGCCAGCCTGTGCTGAGATCTCACACTCCATCTCAGGTGGTGTTGGCCACCTTCTATGACATTCTTTTCTTTAACTTCACAGTCACTAGGCAGGGGAGGTTTTGTTTTACAACCAAGGGGACTGTGGCTAAAAAAGATGAAAGAACCAGTCCAAGGCCAGCCAGCTAACAGGTGGCAGAGTTGTGATCTAGATCAAAGTCTCTGTGACACTCAAATCACGTGGCTGCTGTAAGAGTGGACAAGACGGTGGCTTTGGAAAAGATCTATGGCCACCAGAGCCTGATGTCTAGGGCTTGAGGAAGCTACGTACCAACAGTGTGCACCAAGTGAAACTAAGCATGTGCACTTAAACCTCACACTGGCACCGCTTCTAAAAGCACTTTCAAGTTTATTGCCTCATCTGGTTCTCAAAGTAATGCCACAAAATAATGTTCTAGGGTCATGGCCATTTAGCAGGGAAAAATATTCAAACAGCTGAAGAAATTGGCCAAGGATACCTAACTAAAGTGATGATAGTTGGATTTGAACTATGATTCCACACTTTCACAGCGGCAGAGGACGGAATCAGATAATGAATGTAAGAAAGCTTAGCCCAGTGCTCAGTGAAAGCAGAGAATCCAGTCTGGTGGGTCAAAATCACTAGAGATAACTTGAATGTGGCTCGTATCATGTGTAGTGAAAAAAAAAAAAAAAAAGAGCATGTTATTCAACTATGAGCTTCCTTCTGAAACACTAGCCCTACCCTGCCCTGGGCCTATTCATGTAAACAACCTCTTTTTACTAAGAGGACAAAGGTGTTGGTGAGATATCAGATTCAGATCCCACCACTGGCTTCTCAGAAGGAGTTTTAAAATGACTGGTCAGCCAAGGGTCCCTCCGTCCTCAGACTGGCGAATTTGATGCCTCTCTACACAGCTGGTGCCTTGGCTCCCTGCAATTGGATTGGCATGCTACTCAATTACGCATTCATTCAATCACTCATTCAACTTGTTATTAAGCACCTATTGTGTGCCAGGCCTTGCTGTAAGTGGGGATGCAAACAGAAGTCCTTTCCTGGCACAGGTGGTCATATCTAGGCATGAGAATATTTGTTTTTATTCTAGCACCTGCGAGTTCATAAAATATTTCCGTATCCCCAACTTCATCTGACTGTCACGTTAAACCCAAAACAGTGCATGGTAGGTACTATTTGAACATAAGAAAATAGGTTCAGGGAAACAGGTGATTAGTTTAATTGCTTAGAATTATACTAAGATTTCTTTCATTTGTTTGACTTTAAAAAAATAGTACCTATGTAGAATCCTTGAAATAATACAGTTAAAATGAGTGGAAATGCAAAGTACATTATAAATCATTGAATCATCTTGAAGTTGAGTAAGGATGTATAAATCTAAGGGTTATTTGGAAAATATTTTCATGACCTTCTCCCATATTACCTATTGGCACATTAAAAAAAGGTGAGTTTACCATTCCAGGATCCAGAGAAAGGGAAGAATCTCCTTCTCACATTGGAAGGACCCAGAGTTTAATTGTATAGTGGTCAACAGACCTAGTCTCCCAAAAGGACTGGGTTGGCTTTTAATGGTATTTAACAGTCTAGTGCTCAGGGGCTTCTCTACTGCAGAAGCAGCTCTGTCCTGCCCCAGTGAAGGAACACATTCAGGTCTAACCTTTTAAGAGTACTGGGTGGGGGAGAAATGGGGGTTATAGAGACTAGGCCAGTTTACCGTAGGTTCATGTAATACCTGAAATATGAGTAGCAGGGACCTGAGAACAAGATATCAGGTATGGGATTGTAAGCAGTCCATGGAGAAGCCTTTTGATACTATGGCAACTTCCATATAGCTAAAAGCACTGCTTCAGAAATGACAGCTATGTTAATTACAGAGTGTGGGGCAAGAAACAAGGACACTGGGATAGAGGGCTTGGACAAATGTGTATTATAATAGAGGTATTCAAGGTACCTTCCTTTTGTGGCTGTGATATCTTTCTGCAACGAGCAAGCAACCTGCTTCATATGTTTCTGCTCCATTAGATTATAAGTCCATGCAGGTCTATTGTCCTCACCTCTGTATGTCCTGGTCCTAGTACAGGCTTGATACAGATAGGGTGCCCAAAAATGTTAATTAGTAAATAAATGCATGACCTGAGGCTCTGGGAGTAACAAGGGAGCAAAACAAACTGGTTTGGATGAGACCCTGGGCCTCAGGTTCTGGGAGCTGGGCTTCATCCTCCTGACCCAACCCAGCTTTCTGCAAAACCTCCATTCCCCGGGAGCCCTCACCTCGGCAGACGGGCCTGTGATCGCTCCAGGCTGCAAACATGTCGCTCACTTTCATACAGGTGATCCGCTTGGACCCTTGCAGGTCATAGCCCTCGTTGCAGGTGAACTGGATACTGGATCCTAACCTAGGAGACAAGGTGTGTCTGTAAGCTTGGTCCCTGGGCCTATGAGCTCCTGGCTGGAGTCCTTCCTAGTTCCTCCTACATGGAAGGTTATTTATTCTGCTGCTACTTAATCTCTGCTCCACTGTTTATAACTCAAAATCTCCATTGGAAGGAACATCTGCTCCTCATCTTTTTTGGGATCATTTAATGGGTTTAGGATTGAATTAAAAGGTGACTTTGTGAGCAAAACAGTGATCCTCTGAGATAAGTATCAATTAGGGCAGCTAAGAGTGGGTGGATGATACCCACAAACTGTAAAGAAAATGGAGGATTATGGGAGGGTGCTTTGATAGTTTGAAACTTGGAAAATGTACCATCCAGAGGCCCTGAAGTCTCATGAGTAATTACAGATATGAGTCTCCTGCTGGTATGTCATTACCAAAGATGGCAGACCTTTGTACTGCATTTATATAGGTTTTCTGGGTAATGCTGGCAGTTTACAGATTCCACCCACTCCAACCCCCATATGGCATAGTCACTGTCTCAAGGACTAGTCCCAGAGAGAATGTCAAAGGTCATAGCTCTTTCCAGCAAGCATCAGCTCCTGCATTATGTCATTTCTTCATCCTACCTCCAAGAAGGCCAGCTAGCCTTTGTCTTTCCTCCAGCCAGGATACCCCACCCTCCTTGTAGTAAAAAAAGTTCCCAAATAGATCTTACCTGAAATCCGAGCCTAGTCTTTTGCCCCTTTCAGGTATGCCAGGGTCTGGACACATATTATGTCCTTGGGACACACCAACCTGAGTTACTACAAGGGAAAAAAACAGCACATACATAGATGGATAGTCATAGGAAGGTATGAACTGGGGCAATGTCTCAGGGCAGGGGGTGGAGGCAGAGACAGAATGAAGCCCTGGTCCAGGGGAGCTGTGGCGATGGCTGGGGTCTATTGGACTGGGCTTTCCTAGCTGTGCAAGGTGGAGAGCTGCTTTTGACAAATTCCTTTGAAAGAAAAATCCAAGTGAAATTCATCAAGAGCATGTGGGCTCCCTGACAGGCCTCTGCAACAAGAGCCACCCAATTCCCTCATCCCACACCAGCGGCCAGAGGTAGACTGTCCACAGACCCTGGTGACCTCCCCATCCTGCACTTCAGATCTGAGCTGGCGACTCTAGATGAAATGAGCCCCCCAACCTCAGCCCCAAATGGATTAATGACTCAAAGTTAAATAAAAGGTGGATGCATGATCAGAAACGGTAAAGAATGTAAGAGAAAGCTGCAGTTTGAAGTTCAAAGCAGGGACTTTAGTTCAAATGCTGATATTTATTCCCATCAGATACTTGTCAAGGCAGAGTAGAGTAAGCAGTGACCAGAGCACCTCCACCCCACCCAATGCCACTGGCCAAGGGCCCTGAGGGGAGATGGGACCTCTGGTGGCTCCAGCAGGTAGTGTGATGCTCTGACACCAGCCAACACAGGAGTTCTGTTTATAAAAACCATATGCACAATTGTCTGGGCTAGAGCACAAGCTTGGTCCAGGGGCGGCGGATAACACATGGTGCAGAGGGCAGCCAAGCCTCTGCTCCCTGCCTGGCCATTGTTCTTGGATGCTCATACTGTTGAGGTAGGAATCTCTCACATCTCTAGATTTCTGGTTTGCAAAGCTGTGGCCTAGAAGTTCCATTCAAGGATTCACCAATCCCATAATTCCAACTGCAACCTCTGGATGAGGGGTTAGAGGGAATTTGGAGCAACAGTCTCTGAGCTTCCCGTGTCCCTCCCCATCCACCCAGTGTCCCATAACGTGAGCAAAGCACTCCATCACCCACTCACCCAGTTACTCATTTCCACGCACGGGCACACTGCAAGCATTCATTGAGCACCTACTGTACACAAGGCCTTCTTTTGGATACCATGGGAGTGCCAAGGGTAGTTAGATGTGAACACTGTCCTTGAAGAGCTTCCACTAAAGATATGAAACATAGAAATGAACTACAGAATCATAATGAGGAAGTGAGGAAGGGATGCTCAGAGGGAGGACCAGTCTCATGTTACTGAGAGAAGTGTGGAAGGCTGACCAGAGGAGGAAGCATTTACCACGGACCTTCTTAAGAGGTAGGAGTTGGACACATGGGGAGAGCGTGACAAGGCAGACAGACAGGCATAGGGCATGAGGTGAAAACAACTGAAAGCTGCTCACTATGGAAGAGGGTGAAGAGTGACAAAGTGAGAGGTGAGATTTCAGAGTAGATCTGAACCTCAATATCGTGGGGAGCCTCTGAAGAGTTCTGAGGGTCAGAAGGGCCTGAGAGACTGGATTGCTCAGGGCTAGGCTGGTTCCTGTGAGACCAGTTAGGCAGTGTCTCAGAGTCAAGAACCCAGTAGTAGGGTGGACAGGAGACACTGGAAATGGATATGGCAAAGAAAGAATCACACAGGCTCATGGAGGACTAGGGCAGGAGGAGAGGGAACAGGCTTTCCTGGGCCTGAGGCCCTACGAGGATGTGATGGTGGATGGACATAAGTGAGGTGTCCCATTTTAGACTTGCTGAGGCTGAAACTCACTCCTGCAGGTGGAGGCCTGGCATAGACCCTGTTCAGGTCTCCCTGTAGCTCAGGTTATGTCGGCGAAGGGAACCTGAGGGTTTGGATGCTCTGCAAGTGCAAGGGAGATGCTGGGTAGCCTCTGTGTTGTATGGCAACATGCATAAGGCCTCCGAGTAGTCCACCTTTCTCCAATACCACACACTGCCGAGTCAAAGCCAGTCACTCCCACTGATGCTTGTCCCCTGCCCCATCCCCTTCCATGCCAAGCCTCCATCTCCAGAGCTTTAACATCCTCAATTTTACAAAGCCACCATTCCCACCAACCCAGAAAACTTCAGGCTGGACAGTGCGACAACAGTGTCATCCCCAAAGCAGAGGAAGCTTCTGCTTCTGGTGAACCTTGGTATTGTCCAGGAAACGGAAGGAAAAAGATAACAGTGGCTTCCTGTGGGCAGGAGGTGGGAGCCATGGGCCTTCTCTCAGAAAGGAAGCTTGTTCTAAGCAGTGAGGATAACCATTCTGAATATCCTGCCTGCCTTTTGTGTTGATGGCCTCATCATACAGCCTCAGTGATGGACTAAAGGGGGATCTTCCAGCTAAGCACCCAACTTCTTTAGGTCCTGTCTCCCCAATCCATCAATGGACGGTACCCATCCCAGAGTCCCTGATGACCACCAGATAGAACCCACACAGCACCCTGGCAGCACAATGAGAACACTCAGAACCCCTTTGTCTTGCCCCCTCGTTCTGTATCAACACAGCCCAGATAGCAGGCAGAGTGAGCAGAAGGTTGATGGGTGAGGAAGAATCATGACATTGCCCACCCACCAAACACACCCTTGACACCCAGAGCGGACCCAGTGGTTCCCTCTAGTCAGCCAGCCCCTCACCAGGTCCTGACACCATCCAGAAGTTACACACTCAGAAGAGATGCAGCCCACACCCAGCCAGCACCCTCTTCCAGGAAGGACTGGGCAGGTAATGAGAGTCCCATAGAGGCCTTTGAGGCCCAAAGAAACAAGCAAACTTCAATCTCAGTGAACAGTTTACTCTCTTAACTATGGAGTTAAGAGGTATTTCTGCCTTTCATATATTTACTTCCAGACTTCACTACATGTTTAAAGACTAGTGTTTATGGCATTGATTTTATGTTGGCTCCAGAAGGACAAGAACAAAAATAATCCGTATCCAGCTTATGAGGGCCCCCATGGCAAGGAAAAGGCAACACCTTCCCTGAGGGGAGACAGACAGGTGGGTGGCCAGCAGTGTTGGCTGGGAGAATTGCGGACTGTGGTAAAGGGAATCCTCAGAGTCCTCTTCTCTTCTTAAGCTCAGGACAGCTGGCCACGGACAGGGGCAGAGCACACAGGGTGGACACCTATAGATGTTTGGCTCCCAGCCTCTGAGCAGTGTGAGTTACACCCATTGTTTCCAGAGGAAATCTTAAAATGGAGATTAATACCTCCTTGTTGGTAGAAAAAGAAACACATTTTTTAGAAGAGTGTTCGTATTATTTCCTTAGACTTTTCATCTTTCTGAGGGAGTTTGGGCATCTTTGAGTAGTTAATGAAAACCACAGACCCTCTCTCCAGAACAAGTGCCCCCAACATCTCATGCAGCTTCTCAGATGGTTCATGACCTTCTCAAGCCCTTGGTCAGGAAGGCCAGTCTTAGCACCCTTGGGAGGAATTCCCGTTCTACAGATGTGGAAACTGAGACACTGGTGTCTGAGGTAACATGGCTACCTGAAGACACAACTGGGTAAATACCTGGTGTCTCAAATGAGGGCTATTCCCCTAAGTCTGCCTGAGGCTTTGATGTGAATTCTGAAATAAAACTGTGCTGGTTTCAGTTCATCTGGTCTCTGTGGCTACAGACAGAAAGAATGTGAAGGCTGGGGTCATGGCTGAGCCTCTCAGTGGAGTCCTAGGCTCTCCTAGTGCTTTCCCCTCCCCTGAATCCCTAATTAAGCATAGAAACAAGGTCTCCTGGATGCCTTATGCCATCTAGGATCTCTAGGATCTTCAGGCCAGGGCCACCAGGGCTGCTGGTCCCCAACTATACCCAACAGCCAGTGATACCAACCCCATTCGGGGGACTTGACTGAATGGAGCAAGTCCCCATATGCAGGCTCGGTTGGTCTGGACCAGGTTCCAGCTGCCTCTGCCCCAGTCTTTCTCCTGGCTACAGCCACCAGCACAGCTTGGGGACCTGATGGCCACTCTCCATCACTGCTCATTAAGTACTTCCAGCAACTGAAGAAAAGTGAATACACAGAGGTGAGATGCACAGAGGGCGCTAGGGAAGGGTGGGGAGCCAGGTAGGTACAGAAAGAGAAAGGTGGAGAGGAAGATGGGTGAAGAGAGGGAGGAGAACATGGGGAGAGGGAGAAGGCAAGAGAAGCAGGAGAGGGACAGAGAAGCGAAGGAAAGCAGAAGGCCAGTCACTGGGGACTAGGCAGACTTCCTGTGCTTGCCTCCAGAAAGAAAATGCTGGGCTTCTGGAAAATCCTATCTGCTTTTAAGTCCATACTTCTGTGCCAGGAACTTACCCCACCCACACCTTCAACGTGCTTGCTCAAAAGCTCCTTAAGCCCAGGCTCTCATCAGGTATTTCCCAGGGTGACATTCCATATCATTCCCCAACACCAGATCTCTTTTAATCTTCCAAACATTGGTAACAGAAACATGTTCTCGAGAAGATGAATCTTCCCTGTGCCCAAGAAGAGAGACCCAGAACTTCCCTGTCATCCCAAAAAGCAGGCCCTCCGCCTCCTCTAGTCCTCTCTCTGCCCAGCCAGGTCCAGGACCCTTGGAAGAGGTTACTTGGCACGTCCCTTCCTCCCCTTCCCAATCCAGCCTTGGGAGCTGGAATTGGGTCCCTGCCGTTGCAGCCTTCTACATCCCAGCCCAGGGTTATTGACTCCTAGAAAAGGAGCCAGAAAGTGGACTATCTTAGCAGGTGGAAGTGATTCAAAAGGAAAAATAAAGAGAGAAATGTAGCAGTAATGACTCCCTGGACTGCAGTTTGAATGGGAAGTGAGGAAGGAAGAGGGAAAAGGACAATGGGAGGAGGAGACAGCAAAGGACAGGCCCAGGGCTGCTCGCTGGCCACTGGGTCAGTGTGTCCATGCGCAGAGCCCAGGATGGAGGGAAGTGGGGGAAGGGAAGTCATCCAGCATCATCTGGCTTCCCCACAGTCACAGTGCCGGCGGGTCTGACGAGAGCATGAGGCCCAGTGGGCGGGCGGGCAGGCAGACACTTACACACAGATGTCTTCTGGCTGTTGTCTTTGCTGGGCATCAGCTTCACGCCTCGAGACTTCAGCTCAATTTGTTTCTTGACTAGAGAGGAGGTAAGAGGAAAGACCGTTTGAGTCGATTTCTGTGACCAGGTCCCTCTAGAATGACCCCCTCTCCTAGCTTAGGACATTCTGTGGGAGGATAATCAGGGCAGGGATTTTCAAGGACAGCAGGGTCCCAGACATGGAGGAAGAGCTGCTTCGAAGGCCAGCCCTCTAGAAGAGGCAGAAAGGGTGCTTTCCCACCTGGTGGCCTCTGAGATTTCTTCAGCAGCCTCTCACAGGTGTCTAAGACTTTCACACCACAACAAACTTCTCATGAAGACTTGAAGCCTACCATGATGTGGATCAGGAATGTCCCCCACAGGTCTCTGTGCTGAAGACTTGGTTCCCAGCCTGTGGTGCTATTGGGAAGTGGTGGAACCTTATGTAAGTGGGGCCTAGTGGAAGGATATTAGGTCACTGGGGCTATGCCCTTGAAGAGGATTTTAGGACCCTAGTTCTCTTCTTCCTTTCCCTTTTGCTTCCCAGGCATCATAAGGTGGGTGGCTTCTTCTGCCACACACTCCAGCTAGAATGCAATGCCTCACCACAGCCACAGAAACATGGGAGCAATTGATCATGTACTGGAGCTGCTAAAACTGAGCCAAAATAAATCTTTCTTCTTTTTAAGGTATTTATTACAGTAACAGAAAGCAGGCTAACACACAGCCTCACCCCACACCTGCACTTCTGTTCCTCTGTAGTTTCTGCCCTGCCCAGTTTCTGAGCCAGTCCTGACAGGGTGTAGGGCATTAGGGTATGACCCTAAATTGTCATCTCTTTCTGTATCCATATATGATTTGTGATGTGATTTTTGTAGTTCCTCCCATTATAGAGGTGGAGTATATTTCCCTACTCCTTGCCTTTGGGCTTAGTCATTGGAAATTTTGAGACCTTGACTTGTCCAAAGGCTGGATGAGCAGATTCGGTGTGCTCTCCTGGAGCTCTGCCATCACTGCAAAAACGTGTAGCTGGTCCATCCCAGGAAGATGAGAGACATACTGAGTAGAGCCAGTTGGCCTAGCCAGGCTTACCCTCCATCAGCCAGTCCATTGTGGACAGAGGAAGCTGAGTCCTGGAGCTCACTGCAGAATGGGGCCTGGCTCTGGTGGGTACCTAATGGACTAAATATGGCTTTGAACTTGCCACTCAGTCCAGTCCACAGCTCATCAGGACTTTGCCATCAGCCCAGAAAACTCTAAAATTCCTAAGGCCGAGCATTCCTCTGTACTTGTCAAGCTCCTTTAGTCTGGCTTCCCTGCCCCCAGGGCATTCTTTTGGTCTCCAAGGACTTAATCCAATCCCAGATCCCTTGTGATATCTTCCAACTGGCCCCTGTGTGCTGACTCAGCTCTGCTAAGACTGATGCCCACCAGTGGTGAAAACTGAGACCAGGCACATCCAATGGGCCGGACCCTGGGTGTTTTACAAGTTCTTTACTTAAGTCTGCTACTGTGACTCCTCTCCATTTCACCCACATATGACCTGTCAGCAAATTCTTCCAAAAACACACCAGAAGCAACCACTTCTCACAACCTCCATGTCTATCACACTGGTCCAAGTCTCCCAAACTTTCCCCTCATTGCCATGGCTTCCTGTCTTCCACCCTTGCCCCCATATAATCTGCTCTCAGGACAAGAGCCAGATGGATGCTGCTAAAACATAAATCAGACCATACTATATCTCTGCTTGAATCTTCGGCAGCAACCCTTCTCTCCTAGAGCAAAAGCCAAAGTCTTTAAAAGGCCCATAAGGACCAATCTGCTCTCCCCACGACCTCTTTGGCCCTTTCCTTGACCTCGATCACTCTTCTCCGCCTCGTGGGACTTCCTGATGTTCCTACAAGATGCCAAGAATATTGCTTAAGCCTGGCAGTTTCCTAGAATGCTTCCCTCCAACTATCTGTATGATTTGCTGCCTTTTTCTCTTGAAGAAATTGTGCAAAACTCACTTCTCTTAGAGGCCTCCACTGACCACTCTGTTAAAACAACTCCAACACCAGCTACCTTGCCCCCTCCCCACTTCACCTTCCCAACTTTCTAACATACCGTATAATTTATGGGGTTTTGTGCCCCCTTAATGCAAAGTAAGTCCCATGAAAGCAAAGATTTGTATTTGCTACTGCATCCTCAATGCCTAGAATAGTACACAGTACATATATAGTGGGCTCTCAATAATCATCTCATTTGATTCTTAAAACTTTCAACAACCTTGACTGTATTTATTATACTTTTTTTGATAGAAAATAAAATTGGGGTTCAAAATGGTTGAGGTACTGGCTGTAGGCTGAGCTCCCTCCTTCTCATCTCAAAGCAACTCCAGAAGCACCATTGATCTTCCTTAGCACCTGCCCCCTCCCCAGCTTAGATCCTGAAAACTCAGGTTGGATTCATGACACATGCCAATCCCAAAAGCGAAGCCCATGGCAGTCAGGTGTGCATGGAGGTCTCCCAGTTCCCCCATTGTGGCTAAACAAAAGGCTCACCAAAGGTCACCTTAGCAAGTCACTGTCTAAGCACAATGACTGGTAAAATTCAGTTGCTACCACAGATTCATAGCCTCCCAACACACATTCACCCTCTTTTTATAAATGTGCATTATTACTCTCTGTGTATCCAGCAGGAAAATTTCCAGTGAACACTACCGTGGTCCCATTATCAAAAAGAGGCTATTAGTAGGGAAACATGCATTCTTCAAACCTAGCTAATACAGTGAAATAGGAGGAAAAAAATTCCACTGATTCAATCATCCCTAGGAAAAGTGAAGTGGCCCCAGCACCTTGAGAACATTTTGAGCTCTTGTCCCTGATGCTCCAGGGAGGCAGGGATAAGGCAGGAGTCCCTGTAACCCAGGGCAGCCCATGTGAGGTTAGTCTGCAGAGATGGCTCAGCATCTGGCCAAGAAGTAGGGGTGGAGTCAGGGTCTTCATGGTCTCCTTGTCGCTGGGACCGGGCTAGAGCACCGTGGATGCCATATTCATTAGCATGCTGCTGATGGGCAGTTTGAGATGGAGGCACGTATGAAAAGAGTTGCTAAGAGGAAGCCCCTCTTCCCCTCTTCTCCAAGTTGCTCTGAGGAAAAGCCTCCTGCCCTTTCCCCTCTCATGGCCTTACAAGGAATCCTGATTTCTGTGAGCATCCTCCCCACCTGTCCCTCCTTGGGCAGAACTGTCTAACCCAGGCTCTGTGGCTGCTGTTCACTGGGCTGCGTTTAGTAGTGGGTGACACTGTCACTCTAGAGATAACTTCTGTTCTTCCTCTTTCACCTCTGGCTATTTACTATAGGGTGCAGTTTGTTATGGTGATGAGAATGGACAGAGAAAGAATCTGGAATACTTTTGGGGGTGGGGCTTAATTTACATATAAACTGTGACTGCTCTTTTGAGCTGGGTCTCAGAATCTGCATCACCCATGGTGCCTTTGGGTACTACACAGTCCTGAGATGCAAATTAGAATCCACAGGTAGAGTATTTGTCCTCATCATGTTAGCCTGTGAGAGGCAGGGCCCACCTTTCCCTGGGCTGGAGTTCCTCATATGAATAACACAATTTCTAAAAGATGTACGTTCAGGCCAGTTGACCTAGGTTCTGGCTCGGGAAGGTGGAGCCCACAGCTGGCTCACACCACGTGGAAACTGATAGTGGGCCAGGAAAGTAGATCTAGGCAAGATCCACATCACCAGGGACATTGGGATCTAACCACTACCTCCAGAAGCCAGGGCCTCACATTCTGGGTGATCCCAGGAAAGCAGACACACCCTGAATTATATACAGCAAAGTATTTTTTAAACGGTCTGCCCAGATGGGGGTGAGCCATCATGGACATGGAGCATCATAGGAAATCAGCCACAAAATGTGGCTCTTGATGAGCTGGTTTGGCACATCAGGGTGGAGTGAGTGTGTAGGATCAGAGGACAGGGAAGGACTCCCTCTAGATTTCCAGAGTGCATCACTGGGAGGCCCAGCCAGAAAGAAAGGTCAAAGCCAGCAGATGGACAAAATAGCAAGAACCTAGAGAATTCCTAGGGTGCATTTATTCATGTTGTCTGTCCACTCATTCATTGTGAAGTGACCGCTCGCCTTGTGCCAGTGATATTACACTGAAGCACTGGTCTCTCTAAAAAGAGGATTCGGTAACCAGCAATGCAGTGAGGAGGAAATAGAGCTTGAGGCTGGTCTCATGTTTTGGTCTCCCTCAAATGCCCATGCCCTGATGCACGTATGTGTGGACACATATGCATGTATACATGCACATTCATGTATACAAGCAACCTCACACGTACACACATACACACATGAACACACAACTACAAACAGTCACATACAAAATGCAAGTCACACACATATACTAGACACTTTTTCCCCGTAGGTGAGCAAAGTCAGGACTCCCAAGAGAAGCATGCAAGCTCTAAATGGCTGATGGAAATCTTACTAGGTACATTCATCTCCTCCGAATGATAATGACTACAGGAAGACTGCCAGGCTGTTCCATTCATCCTTTATATTCTGGTTAATTACAAGACATTTCCCCGCTGTTGTAAAGGTTAGTGGGACACATGGTACACATTTAGCTAGAAGAATCTGGGAATACGAATGGCTTTCTAGTCTGCAGAATGAGTTACTGGGCTGAGCTAACAGGGCACAGGGAATTGTTAGGGGGAGCATGGCCTGACCTGTCCCCAAGGCTCTGGGAGTCAAGAAGTGGGTGGGCCCTTGAGTCATATTCTTCCAGGGAGTTGCTTCTTTTTGTCCCAACGAAGTCAGACTTCTCTCCAATAAGGCAAACCCCTCTCCTACCTTTGTCTACCCCTGCAATGTGGCTGCCTTGCTAGCTGGACCAGCCCTTCTTCCTCACTGTGCCTACTCTGTCCCCAGATCCAGTTGGTTCACCCTTATAACATTTCTCCAACATGTATCCTTCCTTCAAGTTTCTAAGCACTCTTGCCTAAATTCATCCTCTATTGCTTGGGTTTTATCCACAGATCACCCTCTCTAGTCCAACTTCTAAAAATCTTCTGAAACCTTAAATCTGGTTTCCTCCTTTTTTGTACTTGAAAAGTGTTATGTGCATCCTACATGCTGTTCTGCTCTTGGTGTTGAGGGTCAGTCTTGCTGCCTGGCCACTTTTTCAGTAGAGTTGTTTCCACTAACCATAGTCCTTTGCCAGATGGGGCCAGTGTCTGGAACACTGGCTCCTCAACTCTCAGATTTGTAACAAAGACGTAAAATTCAGTACAGAACCCTGAGATCTAATGCTTCAAGGTATTGGTCTAATGGATGTTAGAGCCTCTCTTGTGCAGCCAAAGAGAAGAGTGATTCTTAAATAGAGTTAGGGTGACTTCAAAGTAACAAAGATGATGTGGCAGCTGACTCACAGGATAAACATATAACTACTGGTATCAGAGGTGATCAGAAAGAGGCCAGGGTAGCACCACCACGAGCTGCTGTGCTGGCAAGCTCAGTCACCACAGAAGGCTTACAAAGGTGTTAATCCAGTAGAGACCAGTGGCACATCTATGTTATAATTACTGAATTTAGGAAGCAGCCTGCAACTGCAACAACCCCTGAAGAGATCGCTCAATTTGTGACAGTGTTTGCAAACAAAGACAGCTGCATCATTTCTGCTATCATCACAGAGGTTGGAAGAGTATCATCCCAGCAAAGGCCCTCAACCCATTCGGTGATAAATTAGAAATTGAACGCACAGAGACTGGCCAAGATTGAAACTCTCACTACTTGAATAACATCCAAAATTCAGAGAGGTGACTTCTAAGATGCTTAGGATTTCCAAGGTCCACCGTGTTGGGCTCACTCTTGAAATAGCCAATGACCACGGAAAGTCTTCATTAATTGCTAGAGATGCTCTTACTACACTTATTTTACATAGGCTAAAAGTTGTCTTTTAGGTTACATCAGTCCAAACTCTAAGTTTTAGAAATGTAGAAAGAACCAATGATGTTATCAACTGTTATCAATGGTATGGGATTTTTGGAAAAGAGAGTTTGGCCCCTAAATCCTGATGGACTTGGGAAAAGTTGATCATTGTGACCAAAACTGATGTCATATTTTTGCAGGGAAAAGGTGACAAGATTCAGACCGAGAAACATATGCAAGAAATCATTGAGCAGTAACTACTAGTGTTGATGAAAAACGAAGACTAAATGAACATCTGGAAAAACTCCAGATGGAGTGGCTCTGCTGAAGACTGATGGGATATGTGACGTGGAAGGAAATGAAAAGAAATAGTTACAGATATCATGAATGCTACCAAATTTGCTATTGAAAAAATGCTATCATGTAGGCACCTCCTTGGTGCACTCCTTCCTTAGATTCACTCCTTCAGCTAATGAAGAGCAAATGACTGGTATAGAAATAATTAAAGAACACAACCAATTCTGGCAATAACCATTCCTATGAATGCAGGTGTTGAAGGATCAGTGATAGTTAAGAAAATTATGTAAAGCTTCTCAGAAGCTGGCTATGTATCATGCTTAGTGATTTTTTTTTAATATGGCGGAAAAATCATTGCCCTGTCAAAGGTTATAAGAGGTGCTCGTTGGGTGCCACTGCTGTGACTTCTTTGTTAATTATAGTAGATCTTGTAGCCACCGGAATTCCTAAAGAAGAGAAACATGGTGGGGGGAGGCAGGATTGGGGAGTGGCATGTTCTGATTCCTGGAATACTAATTTGCCATTCTTAATGGATCGAGGTGGCCTTCACTAACAACCTCAGATAATTCAGCTGGAGAAAATGACAAGAGGGAAGCTGCTTGAGGGAATCTCTAGCCCTCAGCTACTGGGTAATACCGTCCTGTCTACCTGGATGTCTTTCTCCTATTCTCTGCCTGGTTACGTCTTCCTGGTTGGTACCCAGGGCATATGCAAATGTTACCGCCTTCCTGTGGCTCTCTCCACATCTCAAGTACAAGTCACTGCCCTCTCAAGACTTCCTTCAGATCTTTGTTGAGTCCTTACTTACACTGCTATGCCATGTCCTCTTCTAGCTATTGCCCAATGAGCTTGAATGTTGGCACCCTGGGACTGACACACAGCAAGGAGCACATAAGTTTCCCAATATTCTAGTTTCCTAGTTGATGACTGAATGGATGTATGGTTTAAAATCATTTCCTGGCAAAAGGATGGGTCACATGTGCAACCTGATGAGGTGAGAGGTACTGTAATTTTGTGTTTATGTGTTGGTAACAGGCTTCTTCTTAACTGAAGCTTGGCTTTGTGGCTACCTGGCCATAGGCTTCTGAGCCAGACATCAACAACCGTGCAATCTGTGCAGAGGCCCCTGAAGATTCAGAGACTGGGAATGAGGTTGGAAACAGTTCAGCACCTCAGCGGGCCAACCACAGTAGGACAAAGGAGCCAAAGCTTGGACTGTGGGATGCCTGAGGCATTTTTCTGGCCTGAGTCTACGTGTCAGCCATAAGCAAGAAAGCAGCGTGCTCACATAGAAAATGGAAGCCCTTGCTTGGTATGACAAAAGGCCTCAAGAACCTCAATAAATGCAAACTCTTCTCAAATGGTTAAGTGTGTTCTATCGAGGCACAGCACAAGGCATCTGGGAGGCAGAGTTGTTGATGGTTTTCATTGAGGAATATCTTTCATCTCCTCACCAGGCTTGACTTAGCAAAAGAGGCAGTGAGCGGGACAGCAGGGCCCGGCTGAGATTTGGCTGCAGGGAGGGTCAGGAGCCAGACAATGATCATCAGGTGAGTGGGTGAGGCAAAGAGCAGGTGTCAGAGGAAGAGCCAGCTGAGCCAGGTCCTTTTCCCTCACTGCACAAAGTTTCACCACATAGAGATATAGAGGTCAGGGTTTTGTTTCCTGACCACCTACCATGTGGCTGGTATTTACCAGGATCTCTTTTAATGTCTAATAGCTCTTGAGGTTAGTAACATTTCCTGTCTCCAGGTGAAGAGGGTCATAGTGGTCATTGGGGTTTCCCTGTCCATTTGTCAGGGAAACTCCTCAATAATTATGTTTATCAGCAATTGGGTGCATTTAAGAAAGGCTCTTCTCATCATCATTCCTTGTAGACTTTGGGGGAAAAAAAAACCAATCAAGAAAGCAATTAACAGCCCGAAAAGGACTGGAAAGATTCCTCAATGGAGGCAGAGGGATTTATGACACAATTTCAGTGGGTCTTCCATAACTGAAGGGAACCTAAAAGTTTTCTTCAAACTTTAAAAATTTCCTCCAAGAACCTTTTAATGAACTCTTGGATAAATACCACACAGACTAGACCTAAGAGGAACTGCTCTGGCAGTATATCACCCTCTTTTCCCCTATCAAAGCACCTGTGGGAGGCCCCTTTGTTCTCCAGAGAACCCACTTTGAAAACCACTCTTTTGGCTCCATTCTGTCATGTTCTATATATATCTATATCTATCTATATCTATATATATGTATATATCTATACAGATATCTATATCTATCTATCTATCTATCTATCTATCCATATATATGGGGAGGGGAATGGTGATCTCAGCTTCTACTTTGGCTTGAAACTTTCATAGCTCTATCCATAACCCAAGTCTTTCTTCCCTGAGCTGCAGACCTACAGCATTGCCAAGTGACTACTAGCTAGTCCTCCAACCCTGATATCCTATTAACTAAGAATCAATATCTCAAGCATAATTCATCTCCTATCTATCTTTGTCTCTGCCCCAGACCATCTTGGTTAGCAATGTCATTTTTCATCCACTTACTCCAACTAGAAACCTAAGATTCATCCCTGACTCCTTCAACTCTTTTACTCCATCTCCTCCCACACTCATCAAATCCAATCAGTCATGAGTTCAGCATGGTTCACCTGGGAGATTTCTCTCCTAGTCTGTCTCTTCCTTTTCAACTACACTCCTACTGTTTAAACTGTAGCCCTTATCTCTGTATGCTTCTCTTGGTTACTTTTCTCATTGCTGAGACAAAATACCCGACACTCATAGTTAAAGGAGGAAAGATTTATTTCGGCTTACAGTTTATAGAAATTTCAGTCCATAATTGGCTGGCTCCAAGCAGGGTGGCACAGTAAAGGGCATCATAGAGGAGAAACAGTTCATGGCAGGCAGAAGGCAGCAGCAACAGCAAGCTGCAAGCGGCAAACAGCTACAACAGCAGCCCTCTTTCAGTCTCTTACAGTCTATCCAGGCTAACCACTCTTAGGGTAACCTTTATCCTAGCTTCACACCACTGATCAATCCCAGGATCACATCCTTAATCACAGCATCACATACTCTAGATCCAGCCACCTCCAAAAAGCTCCACCTATGACCACATGAGGCTTTGGGGGACATCTAGATACAAGCCATAACAATGCTCAAAGACTCTTAAGTATCCTCCCTGTGTTCATCCTAGAGCAAAGATCCTTCTAAAATGGAAATGTGATCATGTCTCCTCTCTGATTCCAAATGTCTGCTCTGCCCTCATCCATGATCCATGGCTGAAGTCCAATTTTGCTGAGCTTTCCAGTACTTGATCTCTACCTCACCTTTCAGCATCTGGACTTGCAGCCTCCCTGCCTACGTTTGCTCTGGATGGCAGACTTGCTCAGATGTTGGCAAACTTTGTGAAGAGGCTAGTGATAAATATATTAGGCTTGTGGTTACCACCCCAGTCACAAACTGCTCAGCTCTACCCTGCTAGTGTTAAATCAAAGACAAAGTCAAAGTGGAAATGAAGGCATATAGCTGTTTTCCAATGTCTTTTATTTATGGATACTGAAATTTGAATTTCATACAATTTTCATGTGTCATGAAATATTCTTCTTCTTCTTTTTTCTTAAACTGTTTTAAAATGTGAAACCCATTTTCAGTGTGAGGGCTTTTCAAAAACAGGTGGAATGCTGGATTTGGGCTGCATTCCACATGCACATATATATTTGTGGTTTTGCTAACAGTTTTAAGTTGTCTTGTCTTTTCTCCCTACTTGTCTAGCTGTCTGTCTGGCATCTTTGGACACCATCCTTTAAATGACTGCCTCTTTCTCATTCTTGTTCTTTTTCAGTTTTTCTTAAGTCTCTCCAGCAAAACTAATTGGTCCTTCATCTCTAGTCCTAGAACTTTTAATCAGGCCTCTATTACAGCTCTTAGGCTGTATGGAAGTTACAGATCAATGTCTGGGCCCTCTTTAGCCTGTTCTCCTTGAAAGCAGAGATGGGCCTTGCCTTGCTATGTTCATCTTTCTACAGTCACATTGTAATGTCATGCAGAGAATGTTTGTGAAATGGAATACGTTGTCCATCACTTGATAGCCAGTTAGAGGCATATCCCGACTGGCACTCAGACCTTCTGGTACTATGAGTATTAGTTGAAACTGTCTGGACATGAAAGCCCTAAATTCTGATTGGACTAAGACAAGGATGGAATGTGTCATGTTGTGGGTCATTTATCTATCTTTTTAATTTTAATTTGGTTTTTGTTTTCCTGAGAAAAACTATCCGTCACTATAATTAGAGTTGGTAATTATTCTCTCTGAAGGGCCATAAATCACTTGAGTCTCTGATATTCTAAAGCTGAGCATGAGTGAAACTAATCCCCTGCCAATGATGATTCTTCACCTGCCCCTCAAGGCTCAGGGCCCAGTGTTTAGATTTATTTGCCTCACTCTGTGCCCCAGAGGGCTGATCTCTGTGAACTTCCTGCAAGCAAGGGGGCCCACTGGTAATGCTGTCCAGACTCCCAGGGCACAGGGCAGGCAGAGCAGGACCCCTGCTCCCTGCTGCTGCCTTCCTGTTGGGCTGGCAGGTGGGAACCACAACAGGTTGGATGAGGGAGTAGAGAGAGGGGTCAGGTCACTGATCCTGTGGCCATGTAGTATGGTGGGCTATAGCTTTTCAGGTCTGCCAGGAGGCCTCTCTTCCATGGCTTCAGCTACTGCTACTCAGTAGCCGAACCCTTACATCTGAGTGATAGTGAAGGTCCCTGGGTGTGAACCTTACTATCCCTGTGGATTTTGTTGACCTCAGCCTCATCTCTGTAAAATGTCCCTTCACTAAACCCTCTTTAGCTGAAGCCAAGAAGTCTTCAGCCTATGATATCAATAGTGCTGAGGTTGAGAAACCTGCCTTCCATTCACCAACTCAGTTATTGAATGATCATTTTACATGCTTGCACCATACACCTTCCCTCTGGAAAACACCAGAAGTAGGTCCCAGGGGAGAACCATAGATTAACACAATCATAGTCATGAAGCACTGCAGATCTAGATTAATGCTGCTGGACTTCAAATCGAGCCCCAGTATACTGTTAATGAGACTCTGAGCATGAGGTATATGCTCTCCACAGCTCTCTCTCCTCATCTGTAAAATGGGCCTAACAATAAACCTACTCTCTGCAACCACAGTTAGGATGGAGTGAGGACCAAAGTGCCATGTGTCTACAATCTCAGCAGCCACCTTAGACACAGGCACACAGAGATATGCAAACCCCATGTGCAGGGCTGGGTTAGGGGAAGTAAGATCTGCTTTCAAGAAGCCCAGGAATGAAATGAGGTTTTTCAGATTGTGAGCTGTCCCCTGCTACAGAGTTTTGAAATTAATTTAAAGGTTACAGCTAGCATTTAAAAATGGAAAAGAAGGGCCGGGGATTTAGCTCAGTGGTTCTGCCACCTGCCCTGCAAGCACAAGGACCCAAGATCAAAGCCTGGTACAAAAAAAAGGAAAAGAAAATTTCAGAGTACATTACATTTAGTAAGAGTAAGTACCTTTTGGTGGTATTTTTCCCTTTAGTTGCCTGTGTGTAGTTATATGTGGGCATGTGAATGCGTGCATGCGTGTGTGTGTGTGTATCAGTCAAACAGAAAAAGGGAGATCATAAGGAAAAAAGCACCACAAGAAAAGACACTGTGAGTTTTCAGAAAAACTCATAGGACTGTGAATGAATTCAAGTTTCACTATTTATGGGCTATGTGATCTTGGGCTCTTTACACACCTGTCTGAACCTCAGCTGGAAAAATTCAAACAAAACCACATATGTCCCTCTACTATGAGGAGGGCTGTGTGGGACAATGCATGTGCAGGCCCTGGCACACAGTAGGTTTGCAACCAGTGTGTGATCTAGACGGCCTGGTCTGGGTTCTTGTTTCTCTTGCCTGGCATCAAACCTTAACCTATTACAATGACAAATGGCCTCTCAGTCACTTGAAATGTGAGAAACACCCAGCACTTATTTAAATCATTATAACATTCAGCTCTACTTTTTTATCTGGGAAAACACAATAGAGGGATGCAGACAGGTACCTCCCACATAAAGGCCCAGCTTCAGCAGTGACAAAACATCTCCAGGAAAGCTCCTCTGACCAGGGGGTTTCTTGTTTACTTTGTAGATATTTCAAAAGTGACCTTCTACCCCAGGCCCTGAGTGACTGAGACAACTTATAAAAGCCTTAGATCCTACAGGTAATGCTTCTGCCTCTAGTGCAGCTTTTATTCCAGTTTTTAGCTGGAGAGCTTGGCCCCAGGGACCTGCAGGAGGGGGCTCTGGGTGGGCCAGCAGGCACTTGGCCTTTCAGTCCCAAGGCTTCATAGAGGGCCTTGTCCTTAATAGGTGCACGATATAAGTATATTGTCAAATCTACCAAAACCAATAGCAACTTGTGATTAGTAACAGTTACAGACTTAATGAGCACATCATGAGGCTGACCCTTGGTGTTTGTAAATTTTGAGCGTTTTTAATAAACTCCAGGTTGAGAAGGAAGCCCTTCTCATTCCTACGCATTCACTGGCATGTCAGATCTCTGGTTGCAGTCTTCCCTTTTCTGAATTAACTTGCTGCTTTTTTGTGGGTGGCTCTTGTGGCTAGGAAATTCTTCATTATTGGAGCTGAAATGTGCTTATCCGCAATTTCCACCTGCCACTCCTGGTCTGATCTCTTGCCATTAGACTTCTCTTCCCAGATTGGAGCACACGAGCACCACTGCTCTCTAAAGTGATTTTGTTTGTGTTTGCAATACAGCTGTGTCTTAGGTAAAATGAAAACAGGTAGAAGTGTGGGATGCTCCCTGCTGTGTACAGAGAACAGCTTTATGCTAGCGGGCAAAAACGGTGGCTCTGGCTCAAAGGCAGCAGGTCAGGTGGCCTTGGGAACGTGACTTCACTTCTCTGAACATCAGCTTCCTTGTTCCTATAATAGGGATGGCGATTATATGCACCTGGTAGTGTAACTAATGGTGAAGATGACATTAGATGATGCTTGTCCAGTGCCTAGCACTGTGTGTTGCTCGAGGAAGGCATTCTGGGTGTTTCACTAGTAAGAGGAGCCTAGCCCAAAAAGGGGCAGCCAGGGGCTACCGTCCAAAGAATGTTACTCCCTGGAATAAAGGACCATAGGGAGATGCAGAGATGCAGAGAAGCAGAGCCCTGGGTCTCCAGACTGGAACCCATGGGGAGGGAGGGATGCCCTGAGGTCACATTGGACACAGTGTTGTCTCTGCCACCTGCAAAGGAGTTTTGGTGGTCTTGGCGCTGCCTACCTTGGTACTGAGCACTGAAGCCACGCTGCCGGTGGTTGCCATCTGAGGTGAAGTGCAGCCGTAGCCAGTTCTTGCTGCTGATGACAGGGGCTGGGAGGCTGGCTCCGGTGAACCTGTGGGGACAGGACACAGTGGGGTCAGGGAGCAGAGCTGGGAGGTGGTCTGGTCATCCAGGTGTCTCCCCATTCCCCAGGCAAGCTCGGCCCTAGCCCAGCCCTGGAGCAGGGGACCAGAGCTGTGCTAGCCTGGAGCCTTCCAGAAGCCTGGGGCCTGTGCAGCTCCAGCTGGCTTCTCTGGGGCCTCATCCTACCTCTCATCTCAGGGATCTTGTGGTGGGATGAGGCCCCCGAGAAGCCAGCTGGAGCTGCACAGGCCCCAGGCTTCTGGAAGGCTCCAGGCTAGCACAGCTCTGGTCCCCTGCTCCAGGGCTGGGCTAGCTGAGATGAGAGGGGACTGGCTCCCAGGACAGCAGAGGACCAGAGGTTAGCACTTCTACTTATATCCCCCAAGCATTCCAGGAATTGCCTTTCTCAAGGCCTTTGCCTTCTGGGCCTGGAATATACCCACCTGTATAGTCCTTTCTGCTGCACCATCCTGTCACCTGAAAGGATTCCGTGGAGAGTCCCTGGAATGTCATATCCCAGAAGAGCTTTTCTACCTTTCTTGGCTTTGACGCCTTAAAGATCTTGGTTCAGATCTGCCCTTCCTCAGTGAGACTTTGGACTCTTTACTCAACCTTTCTAAGGACAAGAATGACACCAGCCTGAAGGGTCTGTGGGAGTAAAGGAGAAAACTGGGCATGGAACCCAGTCTGGAGTCAGGAGTGTATCAACCTCTTGAATGTAACCTTCCTTCCCCTCCTCTAGGAGGAACAACACTTTAGCCCAGTTTTAATCCAGTTATCCAGGCATGTGTTTCCCTGAGTCACTTCTTCAAAGGCCACAATGTGGTCTGTTAGTCTAGAAGCCCAGGTCCTGGAGGAATTAGCAGTGCCCCCTTAAAAAAAATCACCTAATCCCTCTGAGACTCAGTGATCTTATCTCTAAAATGGGAACAATAATAACCTCTCCCTCAAAAGGCTGCAAGGGTTCACTGAGCTAATGCACAGAAGAGACCCTAGCCCAGTTCCTGGCAAGAGCAAGCTCTTGGTAATGCCAGCTGCTGTTTTATTCTTCATCTTAGTTCCCAGCACCCAACACCAGACTTGGTACGAGGCAGACAGATAAAGGTTCCTGCAGAAAGCAGGTGGCATAGTCAGAAGAGGATTATTCAGGAGTTTGATGAATGACTCTTTACAAAGGCGAGGGGAGTCTGGGGGAAGGGAGGCAGTACCCTGGGGCTGGTAATGAGGGAGGAGGTAGCCAAGGAAATGCCAGATGGAACAACGAAGGGCCTGCTTTGGAGCTTGCTGTCTGGGCTATGTTCACCTTCCGAGTTAAACATTAGCCCAAGACCAGGACATCTGGAGGAAAGTAATCAGACAACCTAGTTTATACACAATAAGTCTCCTGGTATATGCCCAGTAGTCTTCCACAACCCTTGGGCCAAAGTAGACCTTAATTATCATGTCATTAGCAGTGCTGTTTTGAAACCCCCCTTCTTTGAACACCATGACAATTCCTCCAAAGGCAATAAAAGGTCAAAAACCCCACCACACGAAGGAGCGACACAGCCAAGCTACTCGCTGGCAGAGACGAACCCTCAGACCGACCCTCAATCTCCCCCCAAACATTACTACTTAAACCCTCAGCACGGAGCACACTCCTACCCCATGGAGTGCACTTTCATTTTTCAATAAATCTTTGATCTTGCTGCTCCTTTTAGGTGTCCTGCTCAATTCTTTGTTCAGGATATCAAGAACCTGGACAAGACCTCTTATTTGGAAACAGTAACAGGGAGCTCATTGCCACTCCTTGTCCTTCTCCTTCTGAGCAGAGAGAAGAAATGTCCCTTAACACAGTGCAGCTTGGCAAAAGCCACTATATAGAACCCAGATCTTCAGTAGGGCTTCAGATGGTTTGTGAAGACCCTATCAGGAAAGAGCAAGGCATGAATATACCAAGAACTCACTCTTTGCCCCCTCCAGTCTCGTGTGGATGCTCCTGTTGATCTAGGCCAATTGGAAGGCAGAGGAAAAAGGGGGAACACTGATGTTTCTCCACAGGCTAGTCGCCCCAGGAATGGAGCAGGGAAAAGGTGAGGGAGAGCATTTGGAGGGGCAGACAGAAGAGATCCAGCATAGTGGGACTTTATAAACACGTATTAAACAAAAGACTTAGCCAAGGAGTTTCACACCCTGCAAAACTGAACTGTTACTAAAATGAAAATGCTGACACATACCAAACTCTAGGAATATAACCCATATTGCTAGGGTAGGAACTAGTATAGAAACCAATTACCGTATTTCACCAGATCCCATTTAAAATAGTTTATTACAGGGTGAGTCATTTAAGTTTTCTGAGGAGTCACAAATGGCACTGAGGGCTTTTTTTTTCTCCAGGCCAAATTCAATTCTATCTCAATGACAAAGTTTTGAGGCTATTTACATAAGAGAAGTAGAAATAGGGAGAATTTACCTGAATAATTCAGAACCAAAAGGCTCTTTACTGCAAAAGGGAATGAGGAGAGGATGCTGGGGTCTCAAGAGCAGGATGAGCGGAAAGATCCAGATGAGAGCTGGAGGTCAAGGATACCCCCCCCCCATCAGGCAGGAATGCTGTCACCTTCATGGTATACCCTGGGGAAGCCCTCAGGGAAGGCTCCCATCTCCCATCTCTTCCACACCTTTCCAGTTCCAGCAATTCTGAAAATTATTTGTTCATTCCCAAGGCTTAACCTTGAAGGGCCTGGAGTTGCCCATACATATTTACTCTGTTCTGCCCCTCCTTCTCCAGGTATACATCTTGAGCAGTTGAGAGTTTTCTGGGACCTATCAAAGAATTGGGGGTCTATATGGAATGATCCTCACCTGATTCTGCCATTGAGATGGTGCCGGGCTTTGCTCAAAACCCTCCAATAAACTGGGCATGGTGGCACATGCCTGTAATCCTAGCACCCTGGGAGGCTAAAGCAGAAGGATCCCGAATTTGATTCCCAGCCCAGGCAATTTAGTGACTTTGCAAGAGCCTTCTCAAAAGTAAATAAAGGGGTAGGGATCTAATTCAGTACAAGCACCCTAAGTTTGGGGTAGGATAGGAGAAATAAGATAGGTAAAAAAGAGAAAAGGAAAACTAATTTTAAAATGATACTTTTGGAAGACTGCCACTTCAGGACACAAAGCTACTCAAGGTTATCTATATCTGTACTTCCTAGGCTTGTTTGTGCTTCTTAGGCTTGTTTGTTTTTTTTCTTCCAGGCCCACCACACCCCAAATCTCTTAAAGATACTATAAATCCATATATTAGTTTAGTTGATAAGCCAAAGGGTAGAAACTTGATGTTAACATAGAGAAACAGATTCAAAGCATTCAAAGAATGTTGTTAGGCAAAATATTTTAGATCATCTACCTTTAAAAAAAATAAAGTGGACTGACCCCTTACCTTACTCCTATGAAATGAGCTAACTTTTCAATGGTCAAATGAGCCATTATCTTTCTACCATGGATGGGCCATCATTTTTCTCCTGTAAACCAAGCCTAAATTTTCTATAGATTCACAAATTCCACAGATTTCCACTCCCCAAATCACATAAATACTCCCAGCTCCCGACTGTAGGCAGCCCTCCTTTTGAGAGCCTGCTCTCTCTTTCCTTTGAGTGTGTACTTTAAATTCTGTCCACTAAACCTCTTTATTCCTCTCACTGAGGCTTCTTGAAAATTCTTTTACTGTCATGAAAGCCCTGCCCCACAGGTAAAGTGAGTCTAGGTTTCCTAGCACCAGTTTGGGGAATTGGCTTGGGCCCCATCTGGTGACAGGTTCAGTTTCCAGTACTGCAAACAAATAAACAAACAAAAAACCTCCAATAAAGAGAAAGACTACTAGTACAGGAAATGACATGGATGAATCTCGAAAGCAGTATGCTGTGAGACACGAATAGGTATGGTATGTTCTGTGCGATCCTCTTTAGTGAGCAAAAGCAGATTAGTGGCTGCAAGGGCTAGAAGCAGGTGGTGAAGGTGAAGACTGCTCAGCTGGGAAGGAGCACAAAGCAATGATAGAAAGGTTCCATACCTTAAAGGAGATCTTAACTATATGGGAGGTGCTCACTTGTCAAAGCTCCAAATAACTGCAGGTTTACAATGGGCGATTTTATTTTATGTAAATTATAATTTAATAGAGCTAATTAAAAACAAATCAAAATGAGCCTTTGATGGCTCTAATAATCAGAGTAAAAAAATCTTACTGATGACTCACAAGACCTTAAAAAAGCCAATTGTGCCTGGCATGGTGGCACATGCCTATAACTCCAGCACTCTAGAAGGCTGAGGCAGGATTACAAATTCAAAGCCAGGTTGGGCAACTTAGTAATTTAGCAAGACCCTGTCTCAAAATAAAAATTTTAAAAAGAGGCTGAGTATGTACCTCAGTGTGAAGGCCCTGGGTTCAATCCCAGCACTGAAAAAAACAAACTAGTTGCCTTCACCTCTCCTGCCTCCTCCTCTTCTTATTCTTTATAGTCCAGCTAAATGGACTCTGCTGGCCTACTGCCGTCGCAGGGTCTTTGCACTTGACATTCCTTCTGCCTGCTATGCTCGTTATTCTCTCAGACCTCCAGCTGGCCTATCCCTTCCCTTCCTCCAAGCCTTTAATCAAACGGAGTTTTCCTGGTCTGACTCCTGGCTGCCTTTCCATCCTGAGTGTGTGAGTGCCACACAATTTTCTAGTCAAACACAAGTGCTATGTGTACTGGAACACATTGCTCTGCTGTGTTTCTCCCTTTGTACATGCTACCCTATATTGCTTTTCCCATTGTACCACCTGGCAGCTTAGAAAGGTAAGGAAACTTGCTCAGAGTTACACACCTGTCAAGTGGCAACGGTGGGATTCAAACTCGGGCCATCTCACTCAGAGCCTATGTCCTCAGCCATTGTATTATACTGTCACATATGTGCAAGCATGCAGGAAGGCAGTAGAACAGCCAAGGGTGAATTCCATTCTGCTTCTGCTCCCTCCTCTCCTTTCCTCCCCTCAAGATCCTGTTTAATTTTGCTCCTCTCAGAATCATAATTAAAGGAGAGAAACACAGAGAGAGACTCCCCTTCAAACCTTTCTGTCCACATTAACTTCTCTGTAGGGGGTCTGGGGAATTCCGAGTTGGCCCAGTAAATTGCTATTGCAGTGCAACATAAAATGTATTTAAGCAATTACACTCAAAATTTTTTTTCTTTTTGGTAAATTGACTTCTGTTAAATGGGGCTTCATTAATGGAATCTGGCTTAGAGAGAATTTTAAAAAAATCACTGCCTTTAATGCGTGTAGTTGATTATGGGAAAAGTGGCTTTGAGTTCTTGGGCAGAAAGCTCTAAGCTTTTCTCTTGGTAATAGGAAAGCTCAGAGCAGTCTTGGTGGAAGGCATTTCTTCTCAGATGCTTCTGGTACAGTCAGGATGTTGGGGGTGCTGAGAGATACCCCAGCTGCACTAGATGACAACAGTGACTCTCAAGGGATTGCTGCCTAATTGTAAGCTGAGACAAAGGAGATTGTGGTTGCAATCCCAGCATCCCTGAACACTGACAGCCACGGGAGAAGCTTCATTGATCCACTCACAGGCTCATGGTGTGTAAAGGTACTTACTGGGCTTGCAGTGGGGCCACTTTCCCCATGCTTCCAGGATATGGGGAGCCCCTGCAATGCCTATGATCTCTAGGAGTCAGCAGGATGTCACAGTCCCTGTGCTGCTTCTACTCCTTGGTAATAAGAATCTGGCTTCTGAGCTCTGAGAGCACCTACGGTGGGCAGCATCTCCTACTTAGGTTCTGGGCATCACCCAGCTCTGAGGGAGGATTGAAGATTTTCTTCATCCTAGGAACAAATATAAACATTCCCTCCATCCTCAAGGCTGGCCTGGAAAAATGGGAAATATGGGAGATGCTTACCACCCTGTCTGCACTCTCAGCCCTTCTTCCATTCCCACCTGCTACAGGGGATGGAGAGGACACCATGACACCATCAGGAAAATCCTGGAATTGTCATGGTGAGTGGTGAGCAAAGGGCATCTATTCCCTACCTAATCTTCCCCTTATCCCTGAAGCCAGCCTTTATTGACTCAGCCTTGCCACTCAGTCTCATCACAGACGCTTTTCACAACCATGTTGCCAACAGCCGAATTCCTGGGACTTACACTAAGTCAAGGAAATTCCATGATTTTTTTGCAAGACAATTCCATGATGTTTTACATTTTCCAAAAACTGGGTGAATACCTGGAATGAACATACTGCCCTTTGAGAAATGGACTGTGTTATGGCTTGTATCTGAGTGTTCTCCCAAAGCTTCACCTGGTCATAGGTGGGGCTTTTTCAGAGGTGGCTGGAGCTAGAGTGTGTAACACTGGGATTGATTCATGGTGCAAAGCTAGGATCAAGGGCACTAGGATTAAGGGTGTGAGTGCTACCTGGCTTAAGTAGCCTGGATAAGATAAGATATTGCTTTTGCTACCTTCTGTGCACCATGAACTGTTTCTCTTCTGTGATGACCCCTGCCATGTTCCACTCTGTCTTGGAGCCAGCCAATTATTGACTGAAACCTCTACAAAATGTGAGCTAAATAAACCTTTCCTCTTTTAATTTTGAGTGTTGAGTTTTTAGTCTCAGCAACAAGAAAACTACCACAGAATTTGGTACCAAGAAGTGGGGTCATTGCTGTGACTGTATCTGGCCATGTGGCTCAAGAGCCTTTGAAACTGGCTTGTGGCAAGGGGAAGAGTTAGGAAAGGTTTACAGATGCTGCCTGAAAAAGGAGCGCTGGAACACCTTAGGGTGTACTTGATGGGAGATTATGGTCAGAGCTCAGAAGACCAGAATGCTGATAGAAAAGTTGCTGGCCAAGACCAGACTCAGGAGGTTTCTGCTAGGAAGGACTGTATTGGCTGTTGGACTCCAGATGGTGTGTGTTATGCCTTCACAGAAAGTTTGTCTGCATTTTGCTCATGTCTAGAGACTTTGCCTGAGACTGAGATTAAGGGTGTCAGACTAATCTGGCAGAAGAAATTCCAAGGCAGTCTAATGAGGTGGTGGCATGGCTACTGTTGGGGGCTTTTAGTCAGATTTATGTTGAGAATCAAGAGCAAAGAGCCCAGCAGAATGATTCAAAACATTCTGAGTTTGGCCAAAAGGAAACTCCAGCAAAGTTGTGAACTGTAAAGAAAGAGCAAAGGAGATATTGATTGCTGAGAAGGAACAGAAGAATAGAAAAGATGGCCTGAGGGCATCACAAGAAGCAGCAGGACTCCACCCTTTGCAGCCTCAAAATTCCAAAAGTGAAAGACTTTGCTTTGAGAAGAGAGCCCCTGAGCACCATATTCCAGAATGGTGGCAGCCTAGGGAAATTATTCCTCGGGATTTGGTTCACAGGCACTGCACCCATACAGGCAAGAGAAAACGAAGCCTGGCTACTGCTCCAGGTGGTGGCAGATCTTGGCATAATCCACGTGGTGCTGATTTTAGGTGCATGCAGAATGCAAGAGTTGTGGTCAGGAAGGCTTCTACCCAGATTTCTAAAGAAGGCCTGGGTGGCCAGGCAGTGTGCCCCTGAGAGAGTAGTGTGTGAAGCTGTGAGTGTGAAGCCAAAGGTGTGCTGGAAACCCCAGCAGTTTGGAGAAGCCAGCAACATGGATCATTTGAGGAAAACTCCAAGAAGGGAGTGGAGTCAGCCTAAGAGAGAAGTCATAGGAGCTGCAACCACTTGCAGTGCCCTAGGGGTGGAGCCACCCGAGCCCTTTGGAGTTCACAACTTGCCACACATTGCCAGGGATGCTGGAAGTGGAACTGTGGGATTTAATGTTTGCCCTGCTGGATTTTGGTCTTGCTTTGTTCCCCTTCCTTGCTATCCCCCATTTGTACCTTTTGGAATGGAAATGTCTACCTTGTCCCATTGACTGTTGGAAGTGTTTAACTTTCTTTGCATTTGTGCAGGGGCTTGTAGCTAAAAGTTTGCCTTAAATCTCAGAGGAGATGTTGAATTTGGACTTTTCAGCAATGCTGAAACAGTTATGACTTTGGTAACTCTTGAAGATGGACTAAATGCCTTTTGGATAATAAGATGTGCAGGAGCCTTTGGGGGGACAGGGCAGAATGTTATGGCTTGTGTCTAGATGTCCCCCCAAAGCCTTACCTGGTCATAGGTGGGGCTTTTTCAGAGATGGCTGGAGCTAGAGTGTGTAACACTGGGATTGAATCATGGTGCAGTGCTAGGCTCAAGGGGACTAGGACAAAGGGTGTGAGTGCTACTTGTCCTAAGTAGCCTGGATAAGATAAGGGATAGAAAGAGCTGTGGTCATCTCTTGTTGCTTTGCTTCCTTCTGTGTGCTATGAACTGTTTCTCCTCTGTCATGCCCTTCTGCAGTGGCACCCTGCCTTGGAGCCAGCTGATTATGGACTGAAACCTCTACAAAATGTGAGCTAAATAAACCTTTTCTCCTTTAACTTTGGGTATCAGGTATTTTTTCTCAGTAACAAGAAAAGTAACTAAGACAGACTGCTAGAGTCTCCTAGCTCTGGGCTTACCTTTAAAAAGAGACCCTTTAGTCTTCCAGGACTCTTCCCTAGCAGCACCTGCCCACATTTTGTGCCCACATCTCTGAAGGCCTGAGGCACTCTATACTGCTTCCACTCCTGGCTATCTGATCTGTACTTGGGATTGGTCACTATGCTCTGAATAAGTCAAACCTTCCCCTCAGCCAGTTATCCTGCTCCCATTACTCACCCAGGCATCACCCTTGACTCTCCCTCTGCATACCCACCATGTCAAGTTGTAGTCAACTTAAGATCTCATCACTTCTTACCTGGCCTGCAGAGATAACCTTCTGACCTGCCCTCTACCTCCTAACCATCTTTCATGCTCTGGGGATTCTGGATCAAGTCTCTGTCTTACTGGAAATCCATCTGTGAGGGGCAAACCCATTAGGCTCCAGAATAAAGCCCAAACTTTCAATGTCCTCCCATTTCCACTGACACTCAGTTTGATCTCCAGCCACACACAAGGATTACATCCCAGGACACAGCAAGTATATGCCTCCATGCCTTTGGACATTCTGCTCCCTGACCTGGAATGGCCTTTTCCGTTGCCCCACCTGGCAAAGTATCATCGATCCTATAAACCTAGCCAATTGTCCTTTGTCTTCCACCTCTCCATCTCCCTGTCCCTTGGCAGCACAGGCACACGCCTACCATTATCCTGGATATATACCACATTGAAATCATCTTCTGACATAAACATCTCCACATCAAAAGGGAAGCTCTCTGCAAGCTAGGGTAGCAGCTATTTTGTCTCAGTATCTCCAGCAACACTACACTATGTCTGGCACACAGGATGCATCAGTACAGAGAACAAAGGTTGGCAAAGCATGGCTTGCTGCTTGTTACTAAAGGTTAGGTTTCACCAGGTCACAACCACAACCATGCATATATTGCATGGCATCTGTGGCTGCTTCCATGTTGCATGACAGAGTTGAATAGTTGTGCCAGAGATGATAGCTCACAAAGCCAAAAATATTTTCAAGACCTTTACAGAAAATAGTCACTGACCTACCATTATGGAAGCCTCACAGATGATGTAGTTGGTAAATTATAATTTAACTTCTCAGTAGGGAATCATAAAAGGACACATACAAGCTTAAACATTTCATTATAATGTAAAATATTTCACCCCCCATTTAATTGCCAGATGGTTTAATGTGGGACCATGGGCTTCCCTTTGACCATGGGTTTGCTCTCCACACTGTCTTATTTAATTACAAGCAGAATTCCATTCACCATTTCCAATTTTGCTAGCAGTCACCAGGGCAACAAATGTGTATTGAGCACCTACTGTATGCCAGATACTAGGGATATGTGTCCAGTCCTCATTGTCCCCATGGAACTTATCCTGTGGGGAGAAGGTGTTTCTTTCATGGACACCTAATATTTAGAAAGCAATTCTTTTTAGATATTCTCCTTTATGGAGTTGTTCCAAAGCATTCAATTGAGTTTCCATAGCTGCAACTGTATTTCCTTTCACACTCATATTTCATCAGTTTATGTGATGTTTAATTTAAATCACATAATTACAATAACAAGTATGACTGGCACGGAGAGAGTTGGCAACATACCCAATTGATTCTCAGAAAGTGTACGGCTCAGCTGGAGGGAGCAGAAGTGTACAGCAGTGGGGAGTGGGGGCTGCTGGCAGTGGGTGCTCTGAGGCCATGGGAGCACTGGCTCATTCGGGGAGCGACTTTGGTGGAGAAGCGTAAAGGGAACTTTTATTATGCCTGCTTCTTGAAGGAATGACTGGGTGAATAGCAAATGAACGAATGGCATTTCTTGCTTCCAGTGATGGGCATCTTTTCTAATTATATTTTGTCTGGAATCAGGAGAATGAGAACCAGATAATCTTCAAATCTTAGATTTGAGAATGACTTCAGAGTCTTCCAGGCCTAATGTTTGAACCCCAACAATCACTGTATGTCTGGGATGTTTCCAACAATCAGTAATTCACCTCATTGCCAAATTCCCCTTGTCTACCTGCATCTATTCGAACCCTTTCCCTAAGTACCTCCTTTCTTCCTCCTCATGCAGCAGTCACTGCCTGTAAGAAGTCTGCACTTCCCTGCAAGTCAGGTTTGCTTTTCCTGTACACCCCTTGGGCTCCCTGCACCTTCTCTTCCTCTGTGCTGGTCTCATCAGGCATGATTCAGGGCCTGTTCCTGAGCTAAAAGCCCCTGCACATGACAGCAGTCTTTTAAAAAAATTTTACTTACCATTATTAGTACATGTTTGCAATACATAATGTTTATATTCCTTGTATGGAGCTGGTACATGTATATAACATATCCTAATTCCTTTTTCACCGCCCCCCCACCTCTTGATCCCTTTCCCATTTGTGAAAGACCTGTCTCCCTTCTTATTATTATCTGTCTTTTATTTTGCAGCTGTCTTTCTTGTTCATCATTCCTTCCTTGGTATCTTGTAGAGTGTTTGACTCAAAGAAAGGGCTCAATAGACACTGCTCAGAGGAAAAAGAAATGATTGGGTGCATATGCGAATGAAACCCTGCTGATGAAAGCAGAGGGATGTGTGGGGGAAAATGGAGGAAGAGACAGTGAGCAAGTAAACTGGGGTGGGGGCAGAGATACTATGTTGGGTGCATGTCAGTTTCCTAGGGCACTGCCCACACCTGTCTGGAAGCCATTCTTACCCATCACACCAATCCCTGAGCCAGGTGCCACACTCCCTATTCACTTACCAGCTGCTGGCTTCTTCCCGGGGACTCCTCAGATGCAGATCTACCCCAAGTGCAACAACAATGGGATCTGGTAATCAATGTGGGCAAATGTTCCTTTTTCCCAGAAGCAATGCAGTAAACTCAACAAATTATCAGAGCTCTTTCCTGCTCAGCTAATTGGGAGCTCTAGGGAGCCCACACAAACCACATCAGGTAAATGTTTTTCCTCCAGAAGTAAGGCTCTCTGGAGGACATGTGTCTAGGCCCAGAAGCGCTGAGGGACAGGAATCTTGGCTGTAACTACTGGAGGGAGGACAGCTTTGTTACGGACATCCCAGGTCTTATGTGCTTGGGTGACACACTGAGAAGGTTCTGAGGGATGCTTGTCCACTTTCTTCTATCCTCAGCTGGCAGGGCTGATGGAAGAGGCTTCTTGCCTGTATGGATTGGATGCACCTGTGATGCTGAAGTGAGAGGACAAGGTTGGGTCTAAGGATGGTACAAGGGACTAACCTCTGGACCAGGTGGCTTGTGGTGGACCCCAGCCACCCTTCAGGGCTGCCCAACTCTCATTTGCTATCTCCAAATCAGGCAGTTCTACCTTTTTCTGATGCCTCTGAAGACTAGTCTCCCTCCCTCAATCCACTGCTCCCTAAAAGTGGCAGTGAAATGCATCATGTGGCTCTCAGAACATAGCTGATTGGATCAAGGTAGCCGTGTGACCCAAGCTGGACCAATCAGAGGATTGTATCAGGAAGTAGGTTCCTGAGGCCTTGTTTTGAGGTCACTTGATAGAGAGAGGGGCTGAACTCTCAGTCTGAAGAGGAGGCCATGCACCTGGCTTTAACAGAGGGATTTGTGAAAGGGTGCCCCAGCATCACCTCTATCATTCCTGTTGCTGCCTCCCCATCTCAGCCCATCACATTTCTATGGAGGTCCTGCACCTGTACATCCTCTCCCTCCAGGCTCTGCTCTAGCCTGCTAGGGACAGACTCTCAGAGCAGTATCCATCTGACCAGATGTGGGGCCCTGAGTGGGCTGTGCCCTGTCCCCAGCCCAAGTTTATATGGCTGCAGGTTAGACATGAGGTTGAGGGTAGTAGCCCCCAGACCACAAGATATTCATCCCCAGTGAGGGATGGCCAGGGCAGGATGCAGGCATTCAGAGTCTGGTGACCACAGTATTCTCATACCCTGCCTGGTCTTCTCCCCTGCATGGTTCAGGTCTCTGCCCATGTGGAGGTGCCACCTGGCTGGTTGATCACCTGTCTTATTCTCCTACACAAAGGTGACAGGTTTGAGAAGGTTAAGAGTTAAGGGGTGTGTCTTAGAACCAGACCATTCTTCTTTTGTATCCAGGGTCCATTCTTTACTGGACACGAGAATGTGGACATATGAAATAATTTCTCTGAGCCATAATTTCCCTGTCTGTGCAACAGAATCCTCTGAACAGCTGTGCCCCTGTTTGTAATATGTCAAGGACTGCACCTGACACACAGTAAGTGCCTCACAAATGTGAACTATTTTCTTCCCTTGTTTAGCTGTGAGAAAAGGAGTGGGATCTTATCAATTCCTTGTACCCTATTTCAGAGGACACGGGGACCAAGCAAACTCCAGAGCAGCCAGTGTAAATTTTCCAAGAGAATCCAGAAAGCTTGTATCCACTCTGGTGACAGAACAGGGTAAGGGTAGAAGGCAGGACACTGACACACCCAGATTAGCCAGTACACTAGACCACTCCCTCCACCAGCTCCTGCTTCCTCAGCCTTCCTCACTGTCCTCCTGTCACTGGCAAGCATGACTCAGGGAAGGAACCTGCTCTACCAGGGAAGGTGGCAGGCTCACCTTGCAGAGGGCTCCAGAGATTAGAGCAGGATGACACTTCTCATGCAGAGAAAGTGTTTGCAGATGGCTTATCGAGGAGCCGCCTGCATTGGTGTTTGCCTGCCACTCGATTGCCATTCTGAGTCTGAGCACTATCCAGGCTCTGATCTTCTCCAGAAGGCAGCCCTGAGGCCCAGCTGGATGACTGAGCCTCTCAGCTGGCTGCTGAGTGGTGGCTAACCACGCTATGGTCAGTAAGGTTTCTTGCAGTTAGGTACAAAGCTAGCTTCTCATCCTGCCTCCACCATTCACCAATCATGTAACCTTGCAGAGCTGGCTTGATGCTCTGTACCCACAGCCCCATGACACTATTATGAGGGTGACAGGTGGTGCAGTGGTACTCAGAGAGCTCCCACTAAGGTTTCAAGACACAGCAGCTACCTCTCTTGGTCATGCCATGTCTCTAGGCAGCAAGAGAGTTTCTCAGGCAAAGGGACTAACATATAGAGTAGAAGTAGTTTGAGGTGGAGACTCAGTGTCCAGGCCCTAGAAGGAACCTGCCTGGAAAGTGTCAGCTCCAAACTTATTAGTTGGCTCACTTTGGATAAGTAAAATGGACTTGCTTTTGGCCTCAGTTTCTCCATCTATTTAATAATGAAACAATAGCACATACTTTATAGAGCAAATTATTAAGAGGTTAAGTGAGATGTGAATAAATGCTCTTAGCATGGTGCCTGGCACAGAGCAAGTGCCCCAAACACAGTAGTACTACAAGGGCCTATGTAGGACAGTGTTGTGCACATACTATCTGAATAGCTGCCAGGGATCCAGTCATCAGTACAGTGGCATTGAAACAGACCATGTAGAGGAAGAGGATAAGAAAGAGAGACCCAAAAAATTGTGGAGAGAAGAGCTCCTGTCTTCTTGTACTACTCATTTCCATCACATTTGGGATAATGTCTTATATTTTTAAGTGGCAGAAATCCAAACCAAATAAGCTTAGAATACAAAAAAGATTATTGGCTGCTGTAGCCAACTCATAAGATGATCAAGCTGTGGTTGTCCTGAGGGATGCCTAGAACCAAGAACTCAAATGCCCCAAGTCCCTCTCTGTCCCTATCTCTGTCTGTTGGTCTCATTCTATTGTGAATGGTGGTTGTTTGAGGCTGGAACTGTGCCCACCCATAGTAAAGCAGGATTTAAAGGAAAACAAGGTTTACCTAACCTTGAGCAGTTCACCCCACCTCAGATTACCCTCCACCCCTGTAGCTGTAATTCCTTCTTCTGGTACAGATAAAATCAGCAACTATGTCCTGTAAACAAAGTTTACATCATCTTGTTCTCACAAGATTCACAAGGTGGGCTGGGGATTTCGCTCAGTGGTTCCAGTGCCTGCCTCGCAAGCTCAAGGTCCCGAGTTTGATCCCTGGTACCCCACCCCCCCAAATATATAAATAATCACATCATAAGATTCACAAGGCTCTGTCTTCCTTCAAGGCTAAGTCACAAGGCTATCACTGTGTGATTGTTTTTCTCTGCTTTTGTCTCACTTCTGTAACCTCCCTTCCCCTCCCCCCAGTTTTGCACCACTAGAAAGATCACCCCCTCAGACACAGGTATAAAACTGGAACTTTTCCTTTGTTCTGGGCTCAGCCTTTGGACATCAGTCTGCCAAGTCAGTGTATACCTAAAATTTGGAATAAATCCTCCTGTTTCACCTATTGATCTCTCCAGTCACTTGATATACTGCAAAAATAACAGCCCCCTGATTCACCTGCATACCTTTATCAACAGAGAGAACATGAAGATCTTTGCCCTTGCTTCTAATTTAAAAAGCCCATGGGAGTGTGTGTGTGTGTGTGTGTGTGTGTGTGTGTGTGTGTGTCTAACTGTGTTGGCTAGGGAATGTGCCTATTCATAGGGTCAAGGCCATGGTCCCAGTGAGGACACCATGGCTGGTTTGGGGACAGTTCTGCAAAAGAAGAAATGTGCTCAAAAGAAGAGATGAGGGCTAGGAAGACAAGACCAAAGATATTCACTGTGGTTGGGAGAAAGTCAAGAGATTAGACTGAAAGATCACGCCACCTTCCAACTGATGAGGAGGGAACATAAAGCTGTGTGGTTGTCTCCCCAGAGTTGGTCTTGTTCTAGATCTGTTCCATATCTTGCCAGAGGTAACTAGGTTTTCCAACCCTTAACCTGAAGATCTCATTCTTGTTTCTGATCATCTGTTCCATTTTCTGTCCACCTGTCCTCTAGACCACTCATCTGAGCTCTCTGGAAAGCCTCTGCCCTCATGAGTGGACCTATGGTCTGTGCATACCTGCATGTACAGCTGAAGCTCTGTGGGTCATCCAGATCTATCTATCTGCTGGCCCAAGAGCCTCCTATAATTAAGAGATAAATCAACTAGATACATCTGGAATGAAGACCAACCTGGATGGGAAAAAGACTCACCTGAATCCCTTTAAATGCTGAGATGTAGACAACTTATTTTTTCTTCACTTGTCCATTTCATGAAGTACTTGGCCTTGATCCTTCCTGATTTCTTCCTCTCCCTGGCCCCAGCCAAGGGAGGTCCCAGACTACAAGTACAGATGAAACACATGGACTTAGGTATTGAACAAACCCAAACTTGAAACCTGGCTCTGCCACTCACTGCTGCATGGCTTTGGAAAGTAATTTGTTTCTAGACTTCCAGAGGTGATGTGCTTAAAGCAGTGACAATGAACCTTTTAGAGCTTTCAATGATAACAAATAGCCAGCTGTGGCCAGTGTGCCATAGGTTCACCACTACTGAGAAAGTATTATCATCACTTTAATTGAAATATCATGCTATCATCTGATTATCAGTTCCTAGCATGAGGTCAATGCCAAAGAACCTAAGTCTGGCGGGTTATGGCCTTGCCCTGTCCCAGTCTGGCCTTCTACAGGCAGAGATCCAGAGGAGTTCAGATGTGTTCCTAAGACACAGCCACCCCCTCAAACACTGCTCATCAGTGGCCACCAAAGAAATGACCACACTATCCCAGCAACTCCACAGCTATTTATTGAGATGTGTGTGAGTGAATGAGCTGAAAGAATATAAGAGTAAATTAACTGGTAGGCAAATGAGTGAATTAGTAACTTAATGAGTCAGCAAGAGAGTGAAGAAGAGTGTGTAAAATCGAGTAGATCATGCTCTATGCTCATCTAATCCAATTAATGGTGGTATAGATTTTTCATCTTTATTAACACCAACAGGGCTTAAGAATTCTGCAGGAAAAATAGTAGACCACCAGCTGGATGAGAAAGATCCTCCGTTCATTTCCTATGGCTGCTTTACCACATTACTACAGAGTTAGTAGCTTAACTCATATTTATTGTCTTACAACTCAGAAGTGAGAAGTTCAACACGGATTTCACTGAGCCAAGGTCAAGATGTTGGCAGGGCTGTTCCCACTCTGGTAGCTTTAGGGGAGCATCCTTTTGCTTGCCTTTCTCCAGTTTCCATTGGGTGCCTTCATTTCTTGGCTTGTGGTCTCTTTCTCTGTCTCAAAGAGGATCTTCATATCCCTCTGACTCTGATCTTCTGTTTCTGTCATCATATCTTCTATGACTCTGACACTTTTGCCCTTTCTATTTTAAGGACCAGGTGATTATATGAAGATCCCCTTGGATAATTCAGGATAACCTCCTCATCTCAAGATCTTTATCATAATCTTATCTGCAAAGTTCCTTTTGACCACTGAGGTAACATATTCACAAATTTCAGAGCTTAAGATGTGAACACTACTGGAGAAGCATTATTCTACCTACCACAGACATCTTGCTCAAGAAGCAGTTGAACGAGTGAGTCTCACTCCACAGAGGAAGCTTCAAACCATTCATTACACACCTGTGCCAGTATTCAGGCTATTGTTATTGTGGCCTGAGCCCTGGGATTTTTCAGAGTGTAAATGATTCCAGCTGAGTGTTGTGTGCTGTGTATGCGTGTGTCCGGGCCATCTGGAGAAGGGTGAGGGAGAGCTGCACCCACACTGCCTGGCATAAATCACAACAGCCCTCAACTGTGTATGGATTTCACTGTCCTGTGATGGCACATCGGGCCGCCTCTGCTCATTGCCTCGTTACCCTGCCTTTTGGAGCAGTGGCTTTTCTTTGTTAGGAAATGTTAAGGGTGGTCAACAAGGTTAGGTGACTTGTGCAATGGTGAGCAGGTGAGCAGGTACCTAGTGTGGGCCTCATTGCCAAAGATATGCCAAGAGCATAGGCTGCTGCAGTCGGGAAAATCTGGCACTACGTTTCCTAGAGGTGACACAGCAAGAGCAGGGTGTCTTGATACTGGAGGAATATTATCATCTAAGAGATTAAAAAAAACCTTTGTAGTTTGAAATAGAAATTGAGCTGGAAAGATTGTACACAAATTTTGTGGACACCCAGCTTTGTCAAGGTTAGTGTCTTTCATAACTAAGGAACATGCATCAAAACTATGAAATCAACATTGGCAGAGTACTTCTAATTGCCTGGGGGGCCTTATTCATATTTTTTCAGTTTTCCACTTTTTATTTTGTTCCAGTGTCCAATTTAGCATTATGCATTTGAATTTAGTTGTCACATCTTAGTCTCCTCTATTTTGTTATTTATGGCACACTCTATAGGCTGATCTCATGACCCACTAATGGGTCACAGTGTGTGGACTGATCTGAAAAACTCTGTCTACACAAGTCCCCTTGCAGACCATGAGTACCTGTTTCTTTGGTCACAGTAACATAAATTCGCCTTCCAGCTTTTGGAGACAGACAGATACAAATTCAAATTTTTAGCTTCGTCATTTATTACTGGATGAATTTGGGCTAGTCTAGCTCTTTACAGCTGTGATCGAAGTTGAGTAATGATCAAGCCATGAGCAGACTGAAAGGAATGAAAGCACTGGCTCACTCTCTTCTCACTGTGTGGGCTGGACTTAGGGACAGGAAGTGGACAAAGAGTGTCTTCACAGTAAAGGAAGCTGGTAGGCACCACCTCAACCGAACAGTCTCAGTGGACAGCAGCAGTAGTGGGTCACACTGATATCACACCCCTTTCTATGATGCCACAATAAGAGCATGTCACCCTCGTCCTTACCCCTGTCAAATCCTGAGAAAGCATTAGACAACCCAAATTCAGGGTCAAACCCCTGATCTTTTCAAGAGTCAAGGTATTGAGAAAAGAAGGAAAGACCGAGAATCTACCCAAATTGGAGGAGACTATGAGAGAAAATGAGTTTATCACTCAGGTAATAAGTATAGATTCATAAAACTTATTGCTTCTGTGACCTCTCTAAGCTTAGCTACCTTTGTCTTTACACTTAGTAAAAATACCTCTCCGCAAATAGGGCTGTCATAAGGATTAAATGAAATGATATACACAGTGTACTCAGAACAAGCTGGCACATATTTATCATTAGATAAATATTAACTATGTATGTGTATGTAAATGAGTTATGATATAAATTTTATTTTTAATTGTAGACTGCAATCAACATGTTTAAAAATACTGAGCCCATCTCTAGACCAGGAGTCAACAAATTTATGACCTCCAGTCTATGGCTTGTTTTGTAAATAAAGTTTTATTGGCAAAAGGCCACACTCCTTTGTGTATGCATTGTCTGTTGTTGCTTCTGAGCTACAACAGCAGAGCTGAGGGCTTGCAATAGAAACTCTGTGCCCCACAAAACCTAAAATATGTACTATCTGGTCCTCTGTGTCCAGACCCCTGCCTAAAGGTCATCTCTCCATGCAGGATATTAGATGTCTCTTCCCAAGCCATGTGCCTTGGTAGGCCCATGCCCTGGCAGGCACTGCCTCTGCATTCTGATCTGGACTGTGTGGCTGTGGCACTTGGGTCTTTAGAGGCTCAATACCCTTTTGCTTTGGACAGATGCCTACATGGTGTAAGGCCAGAGCCATGGTAGTATGGTCAGGGACCCAGCAGGAAACAGATGGCGCTCAAATTAAAATAATTTGAGGAGGAGTGTTTAATAAAGAGATGATCTGCAAAGGTGAGTGCAGGGTATAGGAAAGTCATGGAATGTAGGGAAGTGACAGAGTACTCAGAGCCAGCAAAAGTGGAACTGTGACCAACCTAGGATGGAAGGGACAGGGAAAGAGAATGAAATTTAAGACTGAGAGTCATTTATAGAGTACATCTTCAGAGGAACAGAGACCTCCCTACTTCAGGGAGAACAGCCAGTTCTAGGTGACCCACAAGGAAGAGCCAGGAGAATAAATATCTCAACCTCACCGTAATCCACCCCTGATTTGTTGGGGTCTCCCTGCCCCTTGATGTGGCCCTTGTGGGGTCATTTCCCAGGGCAGAAAGCTGAGTAGAAAAGGGTGGAAAGGGAGACTGGAAGGACAAATCAACACCAGCACACAACACTGACTTAGAGAGCCAGGTATATTGCCACTCCCAAGCCCCCCCCCGCCCATCACTGAGGACTTCCCTGGTAAGTCTGCAAGTTGATAGTTTGCTCTGGAGCCAATGGGTTGGCATAACACTCACCTCTGCTTTTATCATGGATCTGCCAGCCATGAGATAGTTATCTGGTTCATCTTCCTGGTTCTTATCCCAAGAAGATAAATGGAAGATTATGCACAGAGGCACAGATAAGCTGCTGTGTGTACGATCACATGCACGCGTGTGTGTTGTGTGTATGTGTGTGCATGCTTGCCCGAGCAGAGTCTGATTAATATGTGTAGACTTCAGCTAAAGTTCTTCCTCAAGTCCCATCTTTGAATTTCAGGAAGTACTTGTGTCCCATTCATCTCTACAGCCTTGCTCAAGTTCAAACAGGTGAGCCAACCTCTGACTCCTTAGAAGAAAAAGTTTAAAAAAAAACCAAACTACTTAGGTTGACTAATGTCCCCAAAGCAATCTGTTCCCATTGGCAAGAACCCCCAACCCCACTAACCCAGACTACTTCTACTGCCATCTGATATCATACAGGCAATATCTCCTGGAGGGGATTTCCTGGAAATGCTTACTTTATGAGAATCCACTGGCTCATAGGGAGGAAGAACATGCTTTAGGTGGGCACAGCTATCGAAAACTGTGGGGTTTGAACTCAGGCCTGGGAACTCTATCTGGTTTCCATCTTTTACATAAGTCAAAATTTGAAGTCAATCTTAGATCCCTGTGAATGGCTTTGGCAGAACTTCCCACTGGGATCTGGAGTTAGGCAAGCCTCCTTGCCATGCTCAGCTGCTGGAAACTGTATGCAGACAAGATAGAGCACAGGTTTGATTGATTCAGGCCTTCAGCTCTCAAAGCTCACACTCCCACCTGTGACTGTTTGACCTTGAACTTGTTACTTTTCATGTTACTGAAACTTAATTTTCTAGTCCTGTACATTTGGCACTATTATCTAGCAGGAAGTTGTATTAAATTCAATCTCACATGAGTATGTTGCAGGGGCCAAAGGCCAACAAACGATGCCTTTCTTTTCCCTCCAAATGGAAGACTCAGGGAATATTTGCAACTACTTTTACCAAAAGCCAGAAGTCAACTCATTTGAATGGAGCTCTTAGAAGCTTGTGCTTCAACCCTAAGTAATGGGGATCCTTCACAGGAGAGGGTGGACCCTCCTGATGGGCTTAAGAATGCTCTCAATTTCATGGACTCAAGTGTAATTAAGGAGCCTCCATCCTTCCCCTCAAATTTCTTCAGAGAAATGAAGGGTTCAGACTCATAGCCCAAGTGCTCCGGTTTTAAATTAGACAACTTTGTCCTGACAGCAACCGAGCCACAGCTGTCATAGCTGATTATTTTTAGAATTACTACTAAACCCTTTGTATGGCGTGAGCTGCCACTGTTCAAGGCAAACAGAAAGATTTCACGTTTTATCCTGACAGCTCTGAGCCAGCCACCTCCTCCAGTTCTTTATTATCAGCCTGTCTTTGGAAGGGAGGATGGGGCAACCTGACAATCTCTTAGTGAGGAAGGTAGACCCTTGTTACTACCCCTGAGGGATTTAAAACCCCCGAAGCTGAGCAAAATCCATTGCCTCAAGGAAGCCAAGGAGAATTATTCCCAGTGGCAGCAGCTGCTCCACAGCTTTCTTTGGATAAACTATCATCTTTCTGGAGAGATACAGACAGATCATGGAGCAACCAACCAATCAGAGCACCTGTATGCAAATGCTTACAAGTGTTGGCCAGGATTGGCCAGTTTATGGGTGATGTCACAATTTCCCTCCTCTGACCCAACAAAGCCACCACCACTGAAAAGGCAGACCTCTGAGTGCAGCTCTTGCAGAGAGAAACATTCACTGCCAGCAGAGCACCTTCTAGATTGCTCCTGGTGCGAGGAGACAAAAGTCTCTACTGTCCAAATGACAGAAACCAGAAAAAAAAAAGGACAACATGATTTTATGAACATGGGAAAAGAAGTACAGCCAAGACCCAAGGTGAACCTTTCTTCTTATATCCACTTTTTATTGAATTACTGAAACAAATGCACGGAGCAGCAGCCAAATACCTACTTTGGCTTTAAAGAGTTCTCTAGAAAGTGTTTGGAAAAATGGAGGGCTGTCTCAAAGCATGAAAAGGCCAAGTACGAAGCCCTGGCAAAACTCGACAAAGCCCGATACCAGAAAGAAATGATGAATTATGTCGGAAAGAGAAGGAAAAGAAGAAAGTGGGACCCCCAGGCGCCCAGACGGCCTCCATCATCCTTCCTGCTGTTCTGCCAAGACCACTATGCCCAGGTGAAGAGGGAGAACCCCAACTGGTCTGTGGTGCAGGTGGCGAAGGCCACAGGGAAGATGTGGTCTGCAACCACAGAGGTGGAAAAGCAGCCATATGAGCAGAGAGAGCTAAGTACTTCAAGGGTCTTGAAACCTACCATAAAAAATGCCAGGCCAGGAAGAACCTCCGAAGGTTGGCTAGATGCCAGTGCAGAGGGAAAACCCAAGGCAGGCAAAACTGATGGATCCAGTTTGGAAAAATAAAATGTTGCTGAACTGCGTTGCCTGGCCGTGGTGTCATGAGTGACATTAGGGAAGCCTTTGTGGCTGCGTTGAAGTTGGCTGCTGGGTGGAAAGGTTGGGGCTGGGGAGTGACTTTCGGGAGGCTGGTTCTTTTTTTGGTTTTTTTTGGTACCGGGGATTGAACTCAGGACCTTGCGCTTTCGAGGCAGGCACAGGAACCACTGAGCTAAATTCCCGGCCCAAGGCTGGTTCTTGAAGAGAGGGTGGTGGTGTCCAAATGGGCTGGCTTGAGCACATGGGATGGAGCAGGATGAAGGATTCATGGGAGGTGTAGGACCTTCTGGTTCCAAGGGGTCATGCAGGTGGGAGGACCCCTCAGGTCCAGGTGGGTGAGGCCCCAGAAGCAAAGCATGAGCAGACACCCAGCAGGAAACTCCTCTCATAGGCAGGACCATGGGGACCGTGGACCTACATGACCAGGGGTTTCACTCCAGATACTGAATCTCCTGTAAGGCTCAGCTACCCTGAGTGGACTGAGATGAAATCCCTAGCTAGGCACTACAGTAATTTGGTGAAATAAGGTCTCTGACTGCAGCTTCCAGGTGGACCTCATCATTGTTCTGTGGCCAAATACGTAACCTCATTGAATTCGTGACCACCTGACACTTGTTCCTCTCCCTCTTGGCCACACACAGCACCTTACTCCTTTTTATGACTCCCTTTGTCACCAAGACTTTTTTCTTTCCTATTCCCTTCTTCTTTTCATTAAGTTTATTGGTACATTTTAGGTATAAAATATAGTTACATTCATCGTTGGCATCTTGTACCTTTACATGATGTATCTTAGTTCTTAATTTTTCCCCTTTTCCCTGCCCTCCCTTCACCCCCTCCACCCTTCCCTATTTACAGAGACTTTGTTTCCATTTTTCCCTTTCCTCATTTTTTCTTTTCCCTTCGTTCCTTTCCCCTACCCTTCCCACTTCCCCTACTTCTTTAATTCCTTTCCAAAAGAATTAAAAGAATCATACAACAGCAATATATGCGCACCCATGTTTATAGCGGCACAGTTTGAAATAGCCTAAACTTGGAAACAGCCCAAGTGCCCATCAACTGGAGACTGGATAAAGAAGATGTGGTTTTTTTATAAAATGGAGTACCACTCAGCCATGAAGAAGGAGAAAGTACAGACATTTATAGCTAAAAGGATGCACACTGAAGTCATACTCTTAAGTGAAATAACCAGGACACACATGTGTAAATACCGAATAGTTTCTCTGGTGTGAGAAACTGAAAGTGTAAGTAAGGTTTAAACGGTATAAATGATAACATCACCAAGACTTGATCAGAGGTCAGAATCTCCCTGACCAGAGACTGGCTCAGCAATGGTCCAATCAGAGCAGACCTCAGGGCTCCCTTGGGAGTGCTGAGGGACGATGCAGCTCGCATTTTCTTCTCACAGCCAGAGAGTGAGGCTGTGATGGCAGATAGTCCTGGCATCCACTCTCCTGGGCTTTTCACTGAAGATGAGCCCATAGGTTTCATTTTCTGTAAGTTTTCTGCTACTTAATAATTTTAGATGAATGGGGTTGTATTGTGTCTGTAATGTATCTGGATTTTTCTGGCAATAAAATATGGGACAGTATCAAGATGGATTGAAATGAGATATTGTGAAATGGTTCTTTTTACTTCCTGGCATCAAAAAGATTGAGTCAAAACGCTAAACTGATCTTTTTTTGTTCCCAGTTATGTGTCGACAGAGTATCCCAACTCCATTTCTAACCCTACTTTCCACTCACTACTGGGGTTTTTACGTTTCAAAGGAAAAGTAAAAACATAGTTTGAAAAATCTTTTAGAACTGCATGAGTCTTTAGGGATGAGAGGTCATACAGTGGAGTGATTGGGAAATTCAGGGTCTGCAATCAGGCCGTTCATGGAGAATCTCCCCATACTACACGCTGTGTTGGGTATGGGGAGGCTGTACAGGGACTAGTGTTAGGTTCCTGCCCCATAAGAACTTTCCTTCTGATGACAGAGATGGTCTTGGCATCAATCACAGCACTGCCAGGCATGGTGCTAAAAGTGAACACACAAAACGCTGTGGCGGGACTGGGATCCACCCACCAATCCCATCACCAAAGTCTTCATGGAGGAAGTAGCCTTGCTCTATTTGGCAACCTGCCTTTATGCTGGCAAAAAATTCCTATCCCCATTGTCCACAGCTGCTATTCCAACTTGGCTCTGCTTCCCCTCAGCTTATCTTCCACCTTCTCAGGGGAAATCCTCATTTTCTGCTTCATTGAGAAAACAGAGATCATTGGATGTAAGTGCTCTCAGTTTTCTTTCCCAAAATGCCATCTACACCTATCCTTTCCTTCTGGTCTCACCTTTCCTAGGGAGCCACACTCCTCTTCCTACTCTCTTCCCCTGCCTCTCTCAGCCTCTGCTCCTCACCATAAGGATGCTGACCCTTCAGCCTCTAAGCTTGTTCAAGTTCACTTGATGCTGTGATATGGTGGCTCCAACCTGAGCAACGGCAGGACCTTGGCCAGTTCTGGTCAATCCTCATTCCTATGAGCCTCCTCACATTTCTCATCTGGGAAATGGGGATGATGCCTGACTTATAGATTGTTTCAGTGATTAAATGATATGACACATGTCAAAAAGCATTTGGCACAGTCCTCTGCCTACATGTACTATGGTGGACACCCTCTAGGGTAGCTGTTCTGTGATCCACTACTCCTGGTGTTGACGCTATTATATAATCCTCTCCCATTAGCTGTGGTCAGGACCTATAACTTGCTTCCAGCCAATAGAGTATGGCAAACGAGACAGGCTGTCACTTCCATGATTATGTAATGATATCTAATATTTCATCATCTTGTTAGCCAATGTGCCCTGAGGATTCCCCTTGCTGTTCAATTAAGCAAGCAGCCGACTTCAGAAAGTCCATGTAGCAAGGAACTTTGGGGACTCTCCAGCAGCTGAGGGCAGCTTCAGACCAACAGTCAGCAGAAAACGAAAACTCTTAGTCCTGCCACTGCAAGGAACTAGAGGCCACAGCAGCTACACAAGTGGGTGGTGCCTCTTCTTGTGGTCAAGCCACCAAGTAAGAACACAGCCCTGGCTGATGACCTTGACTGTAGTCTTGTGAGACCTCGAAGAATGGACCCAGCTAAGCCATTCGTGACCCACAGAAGCTGTATAAACATAGGTGTAGATGTGGAAATGTTTCAACTGTATAAAAGCATGTTTCAAGCCACTAAGCTTGTAATTTGTTACACAGCAATAGATAACTAATATATTGCATGATAAATGCTAGCTTCGTCATAATTCTAGGAGAGACCATCTTCAGCATTATTTCTCCCTCCATCCTCTATCCTGCCCTTATAATTTCCTGTCCTTGGAGGTAACCACTCTGCAGCAGTTCCCATGGAGCCACAGCCCAAACTGTGGACATCTGGAGGGCAGGGGCTGTGTGATGCCCACCATTCTCTCTGGGAAGAGGCACCCACAGCCAGGCCCCCGCCCATGTGACACCTATTTCTAGTTTCCTCTGTGGTTAATTATGTGAATGTGGGTGGTAATTCAAGAGTTTTAAAAACAGTGTGTAGGGCCTGTGCTGAAAATGAAAAGATAACAGAAGGGTATGCATCTGCTGGCTTCTAATGCCTGTAATGTAATGACAGTGAAGGGAGATAGGGTGGGGTGAGGCGCCTGGAGCTCAGGTTGGGGTTGGCATGGTGGCAGACTCCCAGGCCCACTCAGTAGGGCTCGGGTGCTCTGCTTTGGGAAGCAAAGCCTCTAGACTCATCACTGTCTTGATGCCCAAATCCCTCCACTCTGAGCCTTCTCTCCTCTGTTTGTGTAACGTTAATGTATTCACTCATTCAACAAATATTTATGTAAATCTCACGCCTACAAGATGCCAGTGACTGTTCTGGTGCTAGGCAAACATCAAGGGCCCTGATCCTAGGGAGGAGACAGACAATAAATAAATCAACAAATAAACACACCAGAATATTTTTTGATAGTGTCAAATGGTCTGAAGGAAATAAACCAGGGTGATAAGGTAAACAATGACAGTCAGGGTGGCAGGTACTTGGAATGGGTGGCCAGAGGCTCTCTGTGGGATGACATTTTGGTTTAAAGGACAAAGGCCCAGAGACATCAAGTTCCTAGGGAAGAATCCTTCAAGCAGCAGGGCATCGAGTGCAAAGGCTCTCAGGCAGGATTGGTTGCAGCATCTTAAGCAGGCCAGAGAGAGGCCAGAGTGACTGGAAATGTGACAAGAGTGAGACATGGTTGGAAAGGTTCAGGCCTTGGTGAGGGGCTCATTTTGAAATGTAAGTAGCACAGGGAGACACAGAGGGGTTTCAGCAGTAAACCATGTGCTTACATCTTTGAGGTCTTATTGGTCATTCTAATCTTCATAGACTATCAAACACCAAAGAGAGGATGGTAACCCCTGCAGTGAATACAAGAGAAAAAGGCAGTGCTGGGAAGCCCCAGACCCATGACATCTTTCCTATGGAGTGGAGATCATGAGGAGCTTCCACTTGGTGTCCCTAGGAGCAGCTACAAACTAAAAACCAACTATGGGAGCTGGGGGAACTTTCTGTCTGTGATTTATTTTCCCAGGAATAGGGTGGGGACCATGTGTGGCAGAATGTTTCAGGGAAATACTTTCTTCTGGGTCTCATGTTTACATGAGAGGTAATTTCCTCTAGATCAGTGGTTCTGCTGGGCTTAGAACCCTAATAAGGTACATCCTCCCCCAAGTTTGACTCAGTGTTTCTGGAAGCTGGACCTGTAAGGTACATTTCTATCATTCCCAAGTGTCTCTGATGCTGCAGGTCCCAGAACCACAGAAGGATCCTTCTCATTCACTCTTTGGAGGAAGTAGGAAGTAGTCTTAACTATTGGTGAGCTTGAGAGGCCCTGCCCAACTGGGTCTCCTTCCTTCCCTCCTTTCTTCCTCTCTCCTTCTCTCCCTGCACTGTGTATTGAAGTCTGCCTTCCAATTGATTCCTCAGTAATCAAAGTGACACCGTGATCCTCATCTGGCTTTCTCCATCATCTGCCAACTGATTCTGCACTGGAGAGGGAAATGAGTATATTTTATTGATTGGGTTTCCCTCAAATCACAACAGGGAAGTTGATCTTGGTTGCAAAACAATTGATTGGCATCTGAGCTACAGAACCATTATGGGATTTTACCATTGCTTTCAGCCTTCACTTAACATATCAAGTGGGGGGAAAGAAGTCTATTTGCTTGGCCTCCAAGACAGACATCATGTCTGTGGAGTGAGGTCATAATGATAAGGTCACAAAGGCACTGATACCCCCTCTGTTCCATCATGTCACCTCTTGTCACACTTCTACAAGTAATACATGCCCTTGAGGTGTGCTGAGAATAAATAGACTGTCATGGACATTGTCGGCGTAGATGAAGTCTGGGGTGTGAGAAGTGCCCTAGGAATGGGGGTGCCTGCCCTGGTCTCTGAAGAATGATTTAGAAGGCAAGAACACACAAAAGCAGCTTCAAGCAGGAGAGCTCAGCCATGTGGCCCATGGTGCTGGCCCTGACCTCTGCTGTAGCCTGTGAACTGTATTTCCAAGAATCTCCCCTTCAGCAATGAAATTTTTCAGAGGCTGCCTGTCACCTACAAGAGTCTGACATGGCAACATGAGACCATTGGGACCTTGCCAGATGGACTGTTTCTGAGATTCTGAAATGCTTTCAGTGCCCCCTACTGGTACATATACCCTGTGTAGACCCCTGTTGAGTATGGACTTTACCCAGACACTCGATACTAGTGACTAGAACGAGGCAAAAATGATGAGATGTCACTTGGTATTAAGCTATAAAAGCCCATGGTTCTCCCTTCTCTTCCCTCTCACTTGCTTAAAGCAAACTGACAGGTTGAAAGTGGCCCCACAGAGAGGCTTATGTGGCAGGGACAGAGGGTGGCTGCTGGCCAACAGTCTGCAAGGAACCCAAGCCTGCCAGTGACTGAGAGGAAGGTTGGAAAAGGACCGATCATTCCCCAGGCAAGCTCTGAGGTTCTGCAGCCCCAGGGGACACCTGTACCACAGCCTTGTGACAGACCAGCTAGGACACGCCTGATTCCTGACACATAGATACTAATAGATGTTGTTTCACGGCTCTAAAGCTAGAGGTGATTTGTTACAAACTGGAATAGATAATGAATATAGATTTAAGTATCAAGAGAAAGATAGTGCTGAGACACATACTTTAAAAGAAAAAAATGTAAGGTGGCTCTGGAACCAGGCAGTGGGCAGAGGCTGCAAATTCTTTGAGGAAATTGCTATAAAATCTCCAGTTGCCTCACAGAAACTGTTCACAGAAAGGTGGACTTTGAGGATGGAAATGAGGAACACATCATTGGAGGCTGGTAGAAGGGGACCCTTGCTAGGTAGTGCAGAAATCTTAGCAACACTTGTCTGTGGTTATGTGGCAAGAAGAATGTGCATCTCATACAGTAGTCATCTTGCTATGGAGATGTCCAACCCAAGTGTGGAACATGATCTATGAGGAGAGGGGAAAGTGTCCAACGTGAAGGACCAGGACTTGCTAGTGTTGATGGTTCTTAGGCTCCCAATATAGCAAAAGATGATAAAGTTAAGAAATGGCTTTTGAACTTTGTCAAAGAAAGGCAGTCTGGAGATAAAGGTAAGAATGTGACTGTGTGGCCTTCGGTTAAGACCACAGAAACATCAAAGGGTCACATAAAGGCCTTTGAAAGAGGTTAGAGTGGGCCTTGAAGGTCTCCAGACCAAACATTAGGGACTCTGGGAGATGTAAGGGCTTGGGTAGAAAAGGGTTTAGTTCAAACAAAGCTATGGGTATGGCTTTTGTGCAGAGAGGGAATCTCAGTGAGATTTACAGAAACCCAGTTTGAGAAAACTATTCTCAGACTGATAACTAGGACTGAAAGAGACCGAGATAGCACAACATAAAAAAGGCCACAGGACCCTCAAATTTTTCAGCAGGAAGCAGGCTGAAGAACCAAGTCGGCTTCAAACACATTCTTCCTTGGGACTGAGGAAGCAGCTCGGCAGTAGAACACTCACCTAATATTCAAGAGGCCCGGGATTCAATCCTTAGCACCAAACAAACAAAAGACACATGACTGAGCTACCAGGGACTTAGAAGGTGGAGCTAAGAGTCATGAAGAATCTGTTTTAGGCTTTGAAACCTAATCAAGAAACTTCTGGAAATTTTCTGGCTAGATTTCAAAACTGTTATGGACCAGTACTTCTTTGTGAGTAGAATGTCTATAGCCTTTGTCCTAACCTATCCCAACACTATATGTTGTATATCACAGGGGCAGATCATTTCTCTCTTTAGTTTCACACATTGCCACATTCAGCTTAAGCAACTTTCTCAAGCCATATCCACACCTGGACCTGATTTGGATGGTGAGTCTGAACTTTGATGCTGCCACGGGAGATGTTTGTAGACCTGGGGAAAGGGTGGCTGTATTCTGTAGGTGGAAGGGATGTGAATCATTGGGGATCAGCAGGCAGGTTGTGCCTGGGGATGGTTGGACATGACCTCTGCCCCTTGTGTGGGCTGTACCCAGTGACTCACTTCAGGTGCTAGGCTATCAAGGACTGCACCCTCTTGTCTTACTCTCTCTTGGATTACACAGATGAGGTCAACAGCTGTGTCCAACCTGCCTTATGGAAAGAACTTGAGGTGTGGGTTCTTTCTTTTGTCACAGACTCTCACAGTTTCTTGCAATCTCTTGTCATAGTATGGAGGAACTTGTACCTGCAGACAACCAACAACTATGTGCATATGCTTGGTACAAATCCTTCCCCCAGGTGAACTCTGAGTTTCCTACAGCCCTGCTGGATGCCTTGAGTGCAGCCTTAGGAGAAATCCAAAGCCCAAAGAACCAAGCTAAGCCACACCTGGATGCCTTACATATAGGAAATATGAGATAATGAATATTATTTCAAACCATGAAGTTTTGGGGTAATTTATGACACAGCAGTAGGTGTCTAATATATCCACCCCGAGATCCTGTTAGACCAATTTTTCCCTAGAAACACTATCCTTTCCTCTAGAGCCCCAGGGCCTTTACATATGCTACTCCAGGCCAGGATCATTTCTATCTTCTATGTCTGGGAAACTTTCACTTATCCTACAGGACACAGGCCAGGTATCCCTTCCTCCAGGAAGCCCTTTTTGACCCTCCTGGCTGCCTCTGTGTTCCTATAACAGCTTAGGTAAGTTCATATTTGGTCCATATAGCTTATATAGTTTATACATAAGTCAGTGCATATTACATCATAATTATTGTTTGTCTCCCCAGCTGGTGGGCGAGGGCCTTATTTATACCAGTGCCCTAATATTTAACACAACATTTTGTGTGGAATAAAATAATAATTGCAAACTTTTATTAAATACCTATGCTGTGCTTGATGCTGCTTGAAGAAATTTAGTGTAATTATCTTCATTAAGAAAGCAACCACAGAGGTGCTTTAAACACCTCATTCTGCAGAGGAGGAACTGAGATACCAGGGTAGGTTCCCAGTTTACACTTGCTGGAATGATTGAATCAGGAGAGGTGGGTTGATCTTCCTGTCCTATGCCTGGCAGTCCCAGGGTCACTTAGAGTCCCCCTGCTGAGGAACTCTCTGCCAATACCAAAGCAGGTCCAGAGAATTCCCAGGCACCTGAACGTATACTCTCTGCTTGACTGGCTATGCAGTTAGGTATTTCCAGAGAAATACCCAGCTGTATCCCTTGGTGCCTCTATGGAAGGGCTTGGCTGGCACCCAGGGAGTTGGATGTGCATAAAAATTACACCTCCAGCTCTTCACTTGCAGCCATGACTCTGGCTCGAAGGCAGAATAAGCATTTTCCTCTCCTCACACCCTGTCATTATAAACCACGTAAATTCCCCAGTACCCATGTTAAAACGAACAGATGTGGCTCTGTATTGTTAATGCACTATGTGCAATTAGCAGCAGTGGGCATGGACGAGCTCTGCCTGTCCCCAGGGCTGCCCCTCGTCTGTGCAGCTGCGAATACATTCTCACTAAAGGATCTGGCCATGCTCCTCTGTCCTGCACAGCCCTGGCAAGCAGGCGAGGGAATTTCCATTTGCAGAGCATCTCCCCTGCCAAGGCGCAGAAGCTCCATCATCCCTTCACTGCTTAGTCCCTCTGCTCCCCCTATGCTTCGTCAACACCTTAAGAGGATGTCCTTTTGCGGGGGGGGGGGGCAAATACCCTGCGCAACAGAGGTTTTCATAGATTTGAGGGCTATAGTTAAAGATCTGGGACATGCAACGGGTGAATGCTGGAGTACCCAGGGTCAACACAAGAGGGTGTCTGCATGAACTTTAGAAAAGATGGGGCCTGATATCAACGAGAGAGCTCTTGGGGGCTCCCCAGTTCTGCTCAAAGGGAAAGGACACTTTTTGTAATAAATATAATGGCTATTTCTCACATGTATTGGCTACTGACTGTGTACCAGGCTTATTTGCAAGTGCTTCTCAGGCATCATCAGTTAATTCCAGAGGCATTGTCAACCCCCCCCCCTGCCACACACACACACCATCTCCCAACCAAAGACCACCAGGAACCCTCTGTAGTTGAACAAAGTTGGATTCACTGATTGATGAGGGGGTGTACATCACAGATAAGTGTGGGTGTCTTAGTAAGAAGGTGCTGGAACAAACTTACTATAAGATAGAGCTCGTGTTAGGTGATTTGGGGAGGGTTCAAGGAAGCAGAGCTTACCCTAGATTGATGGTGCCAGGAAGGGAGTCTAATTCTATGACTCGGTATTTAATACATTTAATCTAGAGGACTAAAGCTAGACTAGAGTTGTGACTGGTACAGAAGCTGGTGTCACTCCCATTAACTGGGATGCAGAGGGAGAGGCTCATTTTTTTAATATTTGGGATAAAGTTCTTCATATTGTCTGAGTTTAGATATGATTTGGGAATAGACTTGTTTTTATCTTAATCCACATGGCCAAAGTACAGCACTGTGAGGCACTGACACTGTGTGAATCATCGACAGTCGGCCAGAGAAGCCCAAGACTTCAGTGTGGGTGCAATCGTATCCTGGAGGGGCAAGGCCTGCCCATGTGGGGCCACTGTTCTCTGTCTCTACTCTGTGCTAGCTAACAGAAAACAAACAGACTAAAGCTCAGAGACTTTAGGTACCTTGTGCAAGTTGTCCCAGCTAGGAAGTGGTGCTGAGATTCCAGGACCACTGGAGTTCCAATGGGAACCCAGAGCCAGTGGGGGACTGGCTGGATGCACTGTGATTGTGGGAAGCCAGGGTGAGCAGGAGGGGGACTGGCCATGGAGGTGAAGTGAGGAAGAATGTAGGGTTCAGAGTCAGGGGTCTTCAACTTAGGATCTATCCCTGCCACTTACTAGCCATGTGGGCTGGGGCAATATGTTGAACACCAGAGATTCAGTTTCTACTTCTGCATAATGGGAATACAAAAATCTGCTTTCCAGGCTTCTTGTGCAAATAAAATGAGAAGATAGAGCACAATATGTGGGAAACAGATATCACCCTGAGCACTTTTTGCATTCGAAGCACAGTTTTAAGCACCTTACAGGTACTAATGCATCTAATAGAGCAACCCCAGGAGGAGATTCTTTTCTAACCTCTGGTTTGCAGGTGAGAGGACGGTGGTACAGAGAGGATAAACAACTTGTCTGAGATCACACAGCTACCAAGTAGCAGAATTCAGGCACTCTGGCTTCGGTCCCCTCATTCTACCACCTCTCATGGTAGCTCTGGGGCTCCTTCCCTTCCTGTGCTGCTCCAAATCATGACCTTCAAGAGTCTAGTCCTGTTTTGATGGAGATTTAATGTCCTGAAAGTTCCTAGGTCTGAGACTTTTGCTTGAGGACGGGTTTAAGCTGCTTGCTTGGCTCAGGTGAGAACATTCATTTCCTTTGAGGAGGTCAAAACATTCTTGGCATGACAGATAATACAGATTCAGGTCACTGAATAGATAATCAGTTGATAGATCAAATAAAATATTTGAAGTATTGCCTTATTGGTTATTTCTACACCTTTCAGTATTAAAGTCAGTGAAAATGTTGGAAAATGGGTAAAAGCCAAAGAGGGTGAGAGATGACCCAGCACTTTGGCACAGCCCTCTTCTGGCCCAATGGATGTGTGGGCAGAAGGCAAATGGCCGCCAACCGGAAGTGGGGCAGACAGGGCCAGTCTCCAATCCTGTAGTGGCCAAAGCGGCTCACTGTGGCTGTGGGGTACAGCTCCAGGCTGCTCAGCATTGCCTCTTGCCAGCCTGTTGTGTGGGCTCATAGGTTGTGTCACAAGTTCTGGGAGGATGGGAATCCAGGACTCCTGGGTCCAGTGATTCCAGTAACCAAGGTCCTTTATGCCTCAGGCCCCTTCAGTCCTAGCTCCACTACCACATATGGGCGACGAAGGCTGAGAGCTCATTCAAGATTCTCTCTGCTGTGTGCTGCAGTCCTGGATCACCACCATCAATCTCTTTGAGGCTCATCTGTTCTTAATTACATCTCCGAATCCCAAGGCATTATAACTCTGAGAATCTGGGGAATTTAGCTACTTAGAGGATTCATAATAATCATGGTAATCCTTGGTGTTTATCAGGCTTCCTTTTTGCAGATTATGAAAGCCACACTGTAGTTGTGCGGACAACCTGGAGTTGCTCTCCAGTTCTCTTCATGAGTCCTTGGCCTCCATCTGCATTATTTAGTTAGGATTAAGGAGCTAGGTGAAAAGAGTAGTTTTCTCTATTACCTCCCAAGAGAGATCAAAGATGAAAAAAAGAGGTTACACTAGTGTACAAGGGCCACCTTCTTGCCTGGCTGGGGCCCTCTTCTAAGGACTGTGCTGCTCCTCCACCTCTTCCCTGAAGGGACGCTTGTGCCTGCTGAACTTGCTTCTTCATAGCATCAAGTGGCTGGACAAGAAAGGGACACTTGAGGACACTTAAGCAAAGCCAACCAGATGTTCTCTGTCGATAATGTGATTCGAACTACAGAAGCAGAGTCAGCCAGTTGAGTCCCTAGAGCTAGGAGTGGCCATTTGGGGCTATGTGTACTAACAAGCTGGAAGAAGGGGTAACCGAGCTTTGCTCTCTATCACTTTCTGCCCTGTGAACTTGTTCAATAACCCCCCTGCTTCCGAAGCCAGTGCCATCATATGAGGCTATTCCTGCAGGAAGGCAAGGCACTTCAAATAACCTGAAACTCCTGCAAAGGTTGTTTTCTTGGACACACCATGCCTTCCCTTCAGCTGCAGCAGAAGCTGAAGCCAGGACCCATGTGCGGGAGATGGGAGCAATGCTACTATCCATGGATCGGGGACAGACAGCACCACAGGCATGTGGGAAAGCCACATGTGGGCCATTCCAGAGACCCCCTGCTGACTTATCAGAAGGTAACATGGGCCTCCCCAGAGCCACCAGTGTTTGGGCATGGCTGCCCCTGACTTCCTCAGCTTGAAAAGGGATGGTGCAAAGTTCCTGCAAAGGAGCCATTATTATGACACAGCACAGCCATCTGCTCCCCATTGATCTGACAGTGGCAGCAAGGACTGAAAGCAGCAGACAGAGGCCCAGGGAGCATGACTGGATGAACAGCCCTCATTGATCTATTTACCTGCTCGATGGCTGGTGAACTCTGTGACTGAAAGGTACCCATGGTAGGTCTGAGCTGGAAGGGCACCTTAGGGAGGCCCCAGGATGGCAGAGGATTGTCACAAATGGGGAAAGCAAGTGCCACCAACACTACTGAAATGTGACCTTTCCAATTTCTCTCAAGGGAATCCAAATAACTCCCATTGTTTATGGGACAGCCTGGGGGTGGTGTGTGTGGTGGTGGTGGGGGGGGGGGCTTTGCTCCATAGCCTTGTTTTCCACAGCGAGGAAAGCAAAGAGAATATTTACTTATGTGACTCTGTAGGACTGAATCATAAGATCTTGGAATAAAAGAAAAAAACACAACCTTACCACCAAGATAACAATGTGTTGTCACTAATTCAGACCCCCCCACTGTCCCTACCCTGTGGGACACAGACAAGCACAATCAAAGAGTTTGCCCAGCCAGGGACTCTAAATGCAGCATGGGAGACCAGGGTTATGAAGACACCAGCTGTTGTCCAGCCTTTGCTGAGTGCATTTTTAGGTCAATCTGTCCCATCCTGGTGCCAGTGAGCCTCTGGCAGGCAATTCATAAAAAAGCCCCTTCACTTCTTGTTAAGTGGAGTCTTCAAATAGTCTTCTGCCCCCTGGCCCTTATCTAGAATGGAGTGAGATTTTGTCCTCCAGGCTTCTGCAGCCTTGGTGGCTAACAGTCCCGATTAAGTGGGAGCTACCTGCCTGCCTGATCTGCTCCTGTGTCTGATCCTCATTCTTGCTTCCCATGGGATGAAAGCCCCTTGAAACTTTCTAGATAGCTGCAATTTGAACCTGATCTTTCAAGGGTTGGGTTTGTACTCTCCGTTTCTCTTAACCCATGAGCGGCCCTGACCTAAAATTCACAGGAGTACCTGTGTTATGTGCCCACCTGGTTCCCTAAGACTTTGCTTTCTCAAAAATGCCAGCCCAGACAAAGGTAGATTTTGCCTTACTTCCTTGTATGGTTGGTTTGGTCAGTCTGTCCCCAATTCCTGCTTTAACCAGCATCACCATAATCATGAATGTTGGCTTTCAAGAAAGAAAAAACTGGCTTTGAATTCTGTACACAATACCAACTAACTGTATAGACTTCAGTGAGTTACCTAGCCCCATTCTTCTGAGCTACATTTTCCTTCCCTGTAAACAAAGAACTTAGCACAGTGCCTCACACCTAAAGCTAAAGTATAAGATTTATTGAAAGCTTACATTATATTAAATTCTGTATAAAGCACTATCTTATTTAATCTACACAATCACCTTATTATCTCAAATTTTTAAATGAAAAATCTGAGGCTTGAAAGATCAACAGCTGGTCAGTGCTTGAGCAAGCACTGATTGTGACCTCACAGAAACCAAAGCTTACGATTTATGTAATTCAGTGTCATAACACAATATCTATTACACAGTGGACACTCAAAAGATGTGTGCTGAATGAAGGCACAGCTCACAAGTAAGTGTCCTTTGCATAGTTAGGTTGAGAGCTTAGCTTTACCAATTTATTATTTGTTTTTATTTGTGGGGGGCACTAAGCTGTTGTTTTATATCTGCCAGTACTTGTATTCTTATCCCTTGTATAGCTATTTCTGAGTTTTTAAATACATTCAAACCTTCCATCCGAATGAACACATTTCCATACCACCTACTCTTTAATCTGAGATTAAGCGAGCTTAACTCACAGATTCAGCACTTTGGACAGAGCTATGAATTTTTCGGTGTGTGTGCTAATGTGTCGTCAGTATTGGATTTGCATTTTAAAACTATTTACATTAAATGTGTGACCCACATATGAGAAAATACTGCATTCCCCACTTCTTGCTCAGTGATTCTGGCTCTCTCTTCCTTCTCATAGTCTATAAGATGAGGCAAGACTGCCATAAAGATTTTATGAGTCCAAGAGAAACATCACTCAAGCAGGATTTATTTCAAAAGCATCACTTTGAAACCGTGGGATGTTGCTTAAAGGGGAAGCAAAGCTCATCCTGGTGGGATACTTATACTCTAGGAAAGACCAAATGTTGCAGGATATCTACATAATGCTTACTAGGTGAATAACTTCTTTAATTTGCTTAAAATCAACAGACTACCAAGTATTGTCAGTGTCTCTAGGCCCTTAGTGAAGCCAGTGATAAATATGACCCTTTCCCTATTTGCACTAAGACAAAGAGGAAGATAATTATTGTATCACTACTTTTAGCCCTTTATACACTAGGACAAAAAATGTATGCATGGTGGGAAGTACGTGCCAGGCACTGTGCTGAATGTTCCAAAGCAAATGAGGGAAATTTTCTGCACTGGGTTACCTCACTGAGTGGTGGCAGAGAGATATGTGCCCACATACATCAAACTAGGCCTTGAGATAAGGGTTGTAAGAGAAATAGGTGCATGGGTCTGCCAACTGGAAGCACAATGCAGAATTGTGTGGGATGTCTACTGCCTTTTGTCTAGCAGACAAACTCCTATTCATTCTTCAAAAGCTCTAACTTGTGAATTCTTTCCGTACTCTCCAAGACAGAGTTAGTCTCCCCCCCCCACCCCTGGGGTTCTCACAAAATCTTGGAGAAAGGAAAATGGAGATGACAGAAACTAAGTAATTAAGTATATGTAAAGTGTTCTTTAGGGGAAAGGGCAGGGGCAGGAAGCAATTAACAGTCAAGGAAGAAGTGGAGATGTCTGAATTGGATCTTGAAAAATGTGGAGAAGTTCATTCTGGATGGGGAAAGCAGGAAGAATGAATATGTGACAGGATAAATAGTTTTGATGTGTGTACAGAATGGCAAGTAGATTGGGGTGGCAGGAACAAGGCATTTGGAAATTATAGGGGAGCTGATGATGATGGGAGAAGAAGCAGCAGATGAAGGTGCTGAGTTAGGACAGGGTCAGGTTCTGAAAATCCCATTAGGAACTTTGGTCTTTACCCTTTAAGTGCTGGGAGCTATCAAAATACATTTTAAGGGGCTGGGCCAGTAGCTCAATGGGAGAGTGCCTGCTTAGCATGGTAAGACCCTGGGTTCTGTGCCCAACACCAAAAAAGTATGTATAAAAATATTTTATCTTTTATCCAGGAAGTAATATAGCCTTGCTGTAAAATCTACAGAAACTTACAAAAGAACATAAAGTAAAAGATACATTAATACTCCATTCGGAGCTAAGGATGTTAACTTTTTTCTCCATTTTCCCCTTTTTATGACTATTATATATGTGTGTGTATTAAAATTTTACTTTATACTATATATTCTGTTTTGTATCCTGACTTTTCACTTATTATCACATATTAAGCATTTTTCAATTTCTTCAAATGTCCTTTGAAACTGTAACTTTAATTGCCATGTTTTATCAGCCACATGCACCACAGTTTGTTGAACTATTAATGTTGCACAGAAACTGTTGCCTTTTTCCCTCTATAATAAATAACACTGCAGTGAACATCTTTGTAGGTATCATTTTACACCAACTTCTCACCATTTTCTTGATATAAATTCCTGACAGTGGTATGGACATTTTATACTTTAATCATTACATGAACTTGCCTTCCAAAAAAGTCTTGCTAATTTATAATCCCACCAACAGGGCTTGAGGCTCAAAGAGGTTAAATGATTTGCCTAAGATTAAACAGCCGGTGAGTAGAGAGCTCAGAGTCAAACATGGGCCCTGGTTTCCACAAGGGGATGGCAGAACTTTGGTGGGGAGATGGGGAGTTGGGTGGCTAGAGACTAATTGAGACTAGGAGACTGAAAATGACTCCAGGGTAGATGGACAGTCTAATGAGACAGCTTTAAAAACGGGGTGTCAATGAACAACATCTGTAATTTCATACTTTCTAAAGCTCCCTATGTGTCAAGGGTCTTTCCACTGGAGAGTTATTAGACTGAAGAGAAATGAAATATTATCACCTCTGTCTTGACTAGCATCCCTTTGTAGACTCACACTTTGGGATGACAATAGCAGCAAGGTTACATTTAAAAACTTGTCTGCTTTTCTGAACACTGGTCTAAGGAGGATTCACTATGAATGCCCTGGGTCTAACTGAAGAAGTCATCCTTGGGCATAGGCTTCAAACAGCCATAAAGAGAATTTCAGGAACCTACCTCCAGGGGTCAGAACATGCTTTCTCAGTTGTCTCATAATTCAGAAATGATTCGATGAAGGATCAAAGATTCAGGATCCACAGCTCTCTCAACCCTCCTACCTTGAACTACTACTAATTTCATGGCCACAGATACAACCATATAAGATGAGGGCTGGCATGAGGACCAGACTCAGGGAGTCACCTTGTCAAAACTCTGTCTCACTCCTCAGAGGCTTGAAAGAGGATTCAGAATCACATACTTCAAACCTCTGCTCAAGGACACCTCTAGCTAATGTATGTCTAGCTCCTAAGGTACATGCCTGTGGCCACCCCCAGGGAGGGAACTAAACTTGAAGTACAAGAAGAATCTTTGTTCCCAGACAAGGCTTGACTTCTGCACTCACCCCTTGTTTAGGTGTCTGCCACTTATCAAGACCTTTTCCCTCAAGATGGACAATTAACTACCCATGAACCGGTGCTGTATTCCTCTCAGTTGGCCATGTGCTGGTGTAAAAGAGTCAGGTAGACCTAGGGTTCCAATTCTTTTTTTTAAATTTAATTTTATTCGTATATTTTAGGTATACAATATAATGACATTCATCATTGGAAATTTGCACCTTTACATAATCTCTCTTGGTTCTTATTTTTCACCCTTGCCCAGCCCTCCCTCCAACCCCTCCATCCCTCCCTATTTACAAAGACTTTGTTTCCATTTTTCATTTTCTCATATTAAACCCATTCCCTTCTATCCTTTCCCCTACCCCTCAAACTTCCTTCCCCTTTGCCCCTTCTCTTCCTATTTCACATTACCTATTATACATTTTAGTCCTTATTTACACTTTCAGTTTCTCACACCAGAGAAACTATTCGATATTTATACATGTGTGTAGAGGCAATACTCTTAAGTGAAATAAATAGGACACACATGTGCAAATACCGAATAGTTTCTCTAGTGTGAGAAACTGAAAGTGTAAACAAGGACTAAAAGGTATAAGAGGTAATGTGAAATAGGAAGAAAAGGGGCAAAGGGAAAGGGGAAGTGGGAGGAGTAGGGTAAAGGATAGAAGGGAATGGGATTAATATGAGAAAATGGAAAAATAGGAACAAAATCTTTGTAAATAGGGAGGGATGGAGGGTTTGAAGGAAGGGCAGGGGAATGGGGAAAAAAATAAGAACAAATGAGATTATGTAAAGGCACAAATTTCCAATGATGAATGTCATTATATTGTATACCTAAAATGTACCAATGATTAGAATGAATAATCGATAATGCAAAATAGGAAGAAAAGGTCCAAAGGGGTAGGGGTGGTGGGAGGGGCAGGGGAAAGGAAAGAAGGGAAAGGAAAAATGCTGAGAAATGGAAAAAATGGAAATAAAGTCTTTGTAAATAGGGAAGGGTGGAGGGGTTGAAAGGAGGGCTAGGAATGGGCAAAAATAAGAACCAAGATGCATTATGTAAAGGTACAATTCTCAATGAGAAATGTAATTGTGTTGTATACCTAAAATGTACTGATAAAAGAATTTAACAATGAAAAAGAAGAGTATCACCTCAATGTGCATAAATTCAGCTATAAATATCTCTAATTTCTCATTTTTTATGGCTGAGTAGTACTCCATTTTATTTTTTAAAACTACATTTTCTTTATCCAGTCTCCAGTTGATGGGCATTTGGGCTGTTTCCAAATTTTAGCTATTTCACACTGTTCTGCTATGAACATGGGTGCACATATGTCACTGTGGTATGATTCTTTTAATTATTTGGGGAAGATACCCAGCAGGGGAATAGCTGGGTCAAATGGCACTTCCAGTCCGAGTTCTTTGAGGTATCTCCATACTGATTTCCACAGTGGTTGCACCAGTCTACATTCCCACCAGCAGTGGAGCAGGGTTCCTCTTTCCCCACAGCCCCACCAGCATTTGTTATTGGTTGATTTCATGATAGCAGCCACTCATTCTGGAGTGAGGTGGAATCTCAGCTTTGTTTTCATTTGCATCTCTGGAATGACTAGTGATGTTGAACATTTTTCATATGTTTATTTGCTATTTCTTCTTCTTTGTCTGAGAAATGTCTGTTCATTTCAGATGCCCATTTTTGGATTGGGTCTTTAAATTTGGGAGGTCTGATTCTTTTAAGTACTTTATAGATTCTAGATAGTAGACCTTTGTCTGAGGAAGAGCAGGTGAAAGTTTTTTCCCAAATTGTGGGTTGTCTCTTCACTCTGTTGGTGGTTTCTCTTGCTGTGCAGGAGCTTTTTAGTAAGAAGAGATCCCACTTGTTGATTGTTTGTGCTAGTTCATGGGTAACTAAGGTTCTGTTCATAAAATCATTTCCTACACCAATGTCTTCAAGAGTTCTACCTAACCTCTGTTCCAGCTGGTTCAGTGTTTCTGTTTTAATATTTAGATCTTTAATTCATTTCAATTTTAGTTTAGTGCATGGTGAGATATATAGCTCTAGTTTTAATCTTTGGCAAATTGAGGGTGTTTGGTTGTTTGTCCAAGATGATATGGCTGAGTGCGTCCGGAGTTGTTTCTGCATCTTCTAATCTGTACCACTGGTCCTCAGGTCTGTTTCTTTGTCAGTGCCATGCTGTTTTTATTGCACTAGTTTTGTAGTATAGTTTCAAGTTGGGCGCTGTGATACCCCCTACCTTGCTTTATTGCCCAGCATTGCTTTTCCTGTTCTAGGTCTATTCTTGTTCCAAACGAATTTTTGGATTGTTTTCTCCAGTTATGTGGAGTAGGCTGCTGGGATTTCGATTGGGATTGCACTGAATCTATGGACCAGTTTTGGAAGTATGGCCATTTTCACAATGTTGATACTTCCTACCCAGAAGCAAGGGATGTCTTTCTATTTTCTGATATCCTCTCAAATCTCTTTTTTCAGAGTGCTATAGTTTTCAGAGGAGAGGTCTTTGATTTCTTTTGTTAGGTTGATTCCTATGCATTTCAATTTTTTGGATGCTATTGTGAAAGGAATTGTTTGCCCTATTTCTCTCTCAATGAGTCTGTTGTTCATGTAGAGGAAAGCTATTGATTTGTCTGTGTAAACCTTGTATCTAGCTACTTTACTGCATTTTGTTATTAAGTCTAGAAGACTGTTGGTGGCATTCGTGGGGTCTTCCATATAGGGTACCATGTCATCTGCAAATGATGACAATTTGATTTCTTCATTTCCTATCTTTATTCCTTTTATTTCTTTCTCTTGTCTAATTGGCTAATTTTTCCAAAACTATATTGAAAAGGAGTGGTGATAGTGGACATCCTTGTCTTGTTCTTGATTTTAGTGTGAAGGATTTCAGTTTTTGACCATTTAGTATGATATTGGTTGTTGATTTTTCATAGATAACATTTATCAGATTGAGGTAGAGACCATCTATTCCAATTCTTTGTAGGGCTTTTATCATAAATGTGTGTTGGATTTTGTCAAATGATTTTTCTGCATCTATTGAGATGATCATATGGTTTTTGGTATTGGCTCTATTGATATAGTGTATTGTATTTATTGATTTATGTATGCTGAACCATCCTAGGGATGAGTCCCACTTGGTCAGGGTGTATGATCTTCTTGATAATCTTCTGTATTCTATTTGCCAGTATCTTATCAAGGATTTTTGCCTCTAGGTTCATTAGTGAAATTGGCCTATAGTTCTCTTTTTTGGTTGGGTCTTTCTCTCCTTTGGGGATCAAGGTGATGCTTGCGTCCAGGAATGAATTCAGGAGTACCCCTTCCCTTTGAATGTCATTGAAGAGTTTAAACAGTAGTGGGAGTAGTTCCTCTCTAAACGTCTTGTGGAATTCAGCAGTGAAGCTATCAGGATCTGGGCTTTTCTTAGTTGGTAAGATTTTAATCTCTATGTTTTCAATTTCATTGATTGATACTGGTTTGTTTAGAATTTTTAGGTCTTCTTTGTTCAACTTTGGTAATTCGTATGTATCTAGGAATCTGTCCATTTCTTCTGTGTTTTCCATCTTATTGGCATATAGGTTCTTGAAGTACGTATGTATGATCCTCTGGATTTCTCCTGGGTCCATTGTAATTTCATCCTTTTCATTCCTAATTGCATGGATTTGGGCCTTTTCCTTCCTTTTCCTGATAAGGTTGGCTAACGGTTTGCCAATTTTGTTTATTCTTTTGAAGAACCAGCTCTTGGCTTCATTGATTTTTTGTATCATTCTCTTAGTCTCCATTGCATTGATTTCTGCTCTGATCTTTATAATTTCCTCCCTTGCATGAGCTTTGGGTCTGTCCTGCTCTTCTTTTTCTAGAAGGTTGAGGTTCAGCATCAGGTTGTTTAATTGGGCTTGCTCTGTTTACCTAATATGAATATTCACTGCTATGAATTTCCCTCATAAGACTGCTTTCATTGTGTCCCATAGATTCCAAAATGTTGCACTGTCATTGTCATTTAGTTATAGGAACTGTCTGATTTCGTCTTTAATTTCCTCTGCTATCCACTGGTTACTCAGACATGTCTTGTTCAATTTCCATGTGTTTATGAAATTCTGGCAGTTTCTTTTACTATTGATCTTTAATTTCATCACACTATGGTCTGGTAATATACAGGAGATAACTTCAATTCCTTGGGACTTAATTAAATATGTTCTATGAGAGAGTATGTGGTCTATTTTGGAGAATGATCTGTGTGCAGCCGAAAAGAGTGCAGTCTGATTTTGTAGGGTGGAACACTCTGTGAACATCTGTTAAGTTAATTTGTTCAAGAGTTTGATTGAGTTCTAGTATTTCATTGCTTATTTTTTGTCCAGTTGATCTATCTTTTTGTTACAGTGCAGTATTGAGGGCCCCCCACTACTATTGTATTAGTGTTTATATGATTTTTCATGTCCGTTAGTATTTGTTTTATATAGTTTGGCACACTAGTGTTTGGTGCATATATATTTATGATTGTTATCTCTTCTTCTTGGATTGTTCCCTCTACAAGGATGTAGTGTCCTTCTTTGTCTCTCTTAATTAGTGTTGGTTTGAAATCTACTTGATCTGCAAGGAGGATAGCTACTCCTTCCTTTTTTTGGGTTTCTGTCCCATGGAGTATTGTTTTCCACCCTTTACCCTTTGGTCTATGAGTTTCTTTTTGAATTAAGTGTGTTTCTTGTATGCAGCGTATTGTTGGATTTTGCTTCTTGACCCATTCTGCCAGTCTATTTCTTTTGATTGGTGAATTGAGACCATTAACATTGATGGTTATAACTGATACGTATTGACTTATCATTGCCATGACTTTTTCTTTTTGTTGGATTCTCCCCCTTTGCATTTAATTTTGTTGTGCCCAATGGATTCATTCTGCTGGGCTTCCTGGGGTTGTGATCCTCATTGTCTTTTCCTAGGAAAAGACACTGTCTTAAATTTTTTGGAGTGCTGGTTTGGTATTCATGAAGTTCCTGAGGTGCTCTTTGTCATGAAAGTGTCTTATTTCTTCATCAGTTTTGAAAGATAGCTTTGCAGGGTACATCAATCTGGGTTGGAGGCTGTTTTCCTTTAGGGCTTGAAATACATCACTTGCCTTGAGTGTTTGCATTGAAAAGTCTGCTGTGATTCTGATGGGCTTTCCTTTGTATGTGGTCTGTTTCTTTTCTCTAACTGCTTGTAGAATTTTGTTCTTCTGTTTTGTTTCTGGAATCTTAACAATTATATGCCTATGTGTAGATTTTTTTTTTTTTGATCAAGACTAGTTGGAGTCCTATCTGCCTCACTTATCTGTATGTCAAGTTCTTTTCCCCTATTTGGGAAGTTTTCTGCCATCACTTCTGTGAACAGTTTTTTATGTCATCTGCACTCTCTCCTATTTCTTCACTGACTCCAATCAGTCTTATGTTATTCTTCTTTGCATTGTCTAGCAGCTGCTGGATTGATTTTCATGGTCCCTTCAATTTTAAAGAAATTTTTCTTTTCCTGGTCACTAATTGCAATCTTACCTTCTATGCCTGAAATTCAGTCCTCACATTGGCTCATTCTGCTGTGTAGACTTTCAGTGGAGTTTTTAATTTCCTGGAAATCTGCTTGCATCTGTTTTATGGATTCCATTTGTTTCCTGTTGGGATTCCATCATGTTCTTCAGCTCCTCTATATTTTTTTATCTGTGTCCTCTCTATATTTATTAATCATGTCTCACACTATGGGCAAAATCTCTGCTGTTATCTGAGAAATTGTTTCTGATTTCATTTTTTCCAGATCCTCTTTTGTTGCCAGTTCAGGGAGTCCAGGTGGTTGAGTACCAGGGTGTACAATCTCATTTCTTTTTGGGATTGCTGTAGCTGATCTGGAAGTCTGGTTTTGATGCTTGTTTACATATCTTCTCATTTCAACAGGGTGGGGATGCTGCTGGCACATGTGTGGCTTACCTCCTCTGTGCTGGGAGTGGTGCTATGGTGGCCCCAGAAGCCTCCTCCTGGAGTTCCAATTCTGAGGCTGCTAGTTACCAGCTGTGTGTTGTTGGGCAAGTTGCTAAGTATTTTTGGATCTCAGATTATTCCCAAACTGTAAGCCATGATGGGTTTACCTCACTGGCGAATGGTAAGGGACTAATGAAATGTCGGTAGTGTTGCCAGTGAGATGTTGGGGCCCCTCATGATTATCTTTCTCTAATCAAAATTTCTCAAAGGTGGTCTCTGACTGTTGCATCAAGATGACCTAGAGTGAGTACTTAAAATGTGGATTGAGTCACACCCCCAAGACAATGAATTACAGTTTGTGAAAGTGGGGTCAAGAAATTTCTATTTGTTTCTGAGCAGTATCCATGTTGTGAAGAAGTTGGAAGACTTTAACACTTTAACACTTACCTTAAAGGAATGCTCCAAGACTTCTTGGAAGGCCCACAATCAAGGATCCATTTGATCCCCTGACCTAGGGAACAGGCCCTATTTTCAAGGCAACTCTTTTGCTCAGTCTCAGTAGCCTTCCCTTCTTATGGGCTTTAGAGAGTAGGAGTAGGAGAGCACTGGTAAAGGTCAGCATAGATCAGAGCTTCAAGTACTTTTGTAATCTTCAATATAGCCAAAAGGAGAGGACTAGCCTTTGGAATAGGGAAAAATGAGGCAGGGTGGGGACTCTGGGGTGATGCTTGCAGACTGGTATTCAGGTCCACTCTAGGGCGGGCAGGCAGCTGGAGGGTCTCCTGAGATCCAAGCAGACTCACAGTGGATGACAAAGGGCTGGACATGCTGGAGTCAACACATCCAACTCCATACCTGCCTTCTGTTGGAGTCAGAGTTCCCAGAAAAGCTGAGTGTTGCTGTGTGTCCTCCTGTCCTCTCATCTGCCCTCTTTCTCCACTGTCAGCTTGCTCCTCACACCCAGTTTTGCACTCTTAAATCTGCTCCTCCCTAGGCTGCACTGATGCTTTGTTAATCCCCGCCTTGTCTCTCCTTGGCTTCTGCAACAATAAGCAGCTCCAGCCAGAATGGTCTTTCAAAAATGCAAAGTTGACCATGTCACTCCCTTGCTATAAATGTTTCAATGCCTCTCCATTAGCTTCAGAATAAAATACCAATAATTTGGCCTCCATCTACCTCTCCAGTCTCAGCCCCTCTCAACTTCCTACCTCTTTCTGTTACTGTCTGGGACACAGACCTGGAACTCGCCATTTCCAGAGCACTGATCTGGCCAATTTTCTTGAAGACCATGCTTTCCAATTTCTGCCTCTGCCTTTCCTTATTGTTGCTGCTCCCAATCCACTCTTGTGCAGTTCAGCATGGGGAGAAGAGATAGGAAAAGGACAATTATTCTAAGTATCACCCAAGCCTGTGCACTCTTTACCATTGTGCATAGTAAGAATTTTATATTCAATTTCTCATTTTCATTCTCACAAGATCCCCATGAGACAGTGACACATGAAGAATGAAAGGCCCTGAGAGGTTAAATAACTTGCCCAAGGTAAAGCAACAGTGCAAGTGGTACAGATCATTCTTAAACCCAGGTTGTTCAAATTCCAATATTTATCAGAAAACTACATCAAAGAAGCATGCACAATTCAGATCTACTTCCAATGTTCTGTGAAAAACAAAACAAAACAACAACAACAACAAAAATGCTATCCAGCCTGAACAAAACCCCCTTAAAATATACTATCCTCAACAACCTAAGTGCTCAGCCTGGCTTATGGGCGAGGCAGTATTATCTTCCACAAGATGATTAGGATAACAGTGAATTTAAATCCCAGCCTCTGCTGAAGACTATCTGCTTCTGAATTCAATTTGGTTCAATCCAATCCAATTTAACTCAGTGTAGTAATCCCACCATGTACCCTGTAAGGGCCAGCTGTGAGAGGGCCAGAGACCAGGTTAGAGGCTCCTCTTAGGAAATTATCACTAATCCAGGCAGTGACTGGAATGCTGGCAATCATGGTTTACAGCAGGAATCCTGTGACCAACCCTGGAACTCTGAGCAGGAGAAGAATCTGCCAGGTCTTGTGTTAGCCATTAATCAGTTTTGTGTTTAGTGGCTAATTAGAATTGTGAGTTCTGTGGCCATATTTCTTATAAGATATGCATATAAAGATACTGTGAGTTTACTCTGACAGGTACCTTCAGACATAAAGAAACAAACTGGTATTGAGTGGTTGGGGGCATAGGCTCTAGTGGCAAAGAACCTGGCTCCATGATTCCCAGCTTGAATGGGCTATGTTAATTTTCCAAGTCCTAATTTCCTCATCTATGTAAGGGAAATGGAAATAATGCCTTCTTGATAAGATTATTGAAAGGGTTAAGAAAGATTATGCACATAAAGTGCATTGCACAGTCCCATGTGTTTAGAAAGAATGCAAGAAGTGTTAGCTAACATCATTTTTATTCTGGACTGGTTAGCTTGGAAGAAGCTGTAATAGTAACTCCAATACCTAGCCTGGTCACTGATACCTGCTAAATGCCTCTTGAACAAATGACTGTACGGGTAACATATACAGCTTAGGAGCTGTCACCAGCTGGAGGGCACTGGATACCAAGCTATGGGTTTGGACTATATCTCATGGGTGGTAAGGGTGACTGAAGGGTTTCCACCAGGGAAACAGCATGGCCAGGATGAGCATTTAGCAGGCTCCCACTGGGCCAGAGAGAAGATGACAGGAGGGAGCCATTCTGGAGGCTGATAGGTTATATCAGTATTACAGGTTTGAGAGCACCTGAACAAGGTCAGAGGACCTGGTGGTACAGGGAAAGGGAAAAATTGAAAGATATTGAGGCAGTAGATCTGGTAGGACTTGGCAATTAAGAGGTGGGAACAAGTGACAAATGTCCAGCACTGTGCAATGTCCATACAGAGAGGGTCCAGCTCCTGGAAGTAGGAGAAGCTGAAGATCTCTCCGTTTTCCCCAGGGATGGTGCACTTGTGGCTCTTTCCTCTTCCCAGGCACAGAGCAGAAGTCTGGTGTGTGCTGTGAGTAGCCTGCTCACAGAGCCCCAGGGAAGTTCTTTCACATGACAGGCTGCAGGCCTCAGAGCTCAAAGCTCACAGCTGGGGCCAACAGCCAGGGGCAGAAAGGGGCTTCCCCCTTGGCAGACAGGCTTCTGCTAAAGGACAGCAATCATTCTGCATATTCTTCAGGGGAAGTCACCAAAGCCAGTTAGAAAATGAAAATCTCTGAAAACAGTCCAAACAAAGGGGAAGTGACTCCCCTTTGGTTGTAGCTATTTTGTGCCAGGGGCCATCACCAGATTGTGCTCATTCAGCCTTCAGCATGACTGTGGAAGGAATTTGCTGCACATTCTACAGATAGAGAAACTGAGGCTCTGCTGCTTTTAGAGAATATGACCCAGTTTTCACTGGAGGAACCAAAATTCAAGCCCACCTCCCTGACTCCAAAGTCCATCTTCTTTCCTCTATGTTGTATATCATAGTCTTTAATTTTAAAAGGCCCATTTCTTCAGACACTCACATACTGACGGTGGCACTGTAAAGTGATCGAATGATTTTAGAACGCAATTTGACAATAAGAATCAAAAGTCTTAAAAATATTCATTCTGGGAATTGCTCCTAAAAAAACAATCATAAATTCAGAAAAAAGCTTAACACACAAAGATGTTCTTCACAGAAATATTTATAACATGAGCAGCTAGAGACAGACAGTCTTCATGTTCACAGCAAGAGAAATGGTTAAGTAAATTGCAATATACCCACTTAATGGAATACTTTGAGGCCAAGGGTTTATGATAACAGAGAAAAATGCTATTAAGTGCAAGATGATCAGGATATAAAATTGCTCACCCCATCACCCAGGGACATGACAGTGTTATGGGAATGGGGTCTCTATTCTGGGCACTTCCTCATCTCGTCTCCATCAGCCCCTTTCAAAAGGCTCCAGTTTTAAAAAAATAACTATTTAATATGGGAAATAAATGATCTCTCAATTTTATATAAAATGGGAATAAAACGATCTCCAGAAATCTTGCTCTTTTTATTGATCTGTAATATAGAATTTAATCAAAACAGTGGTTGTCTTTAGGTTCATTTTAGGCAGAAATCCTGGAGCTGCCAAACCTATCACTCCTCTTTCATACAGCCCTGAATACACTAACCATAAAGGAAGACAATACAAAAGAAAACAGAACAAAGAACAAGAAACAAAATTACATTATGTGGAGCTAATACAATTGTCTATCAAAAAAATTTATGATAATCAACCTTAAAACTATTAGAGATAACAAGAGAGTTCAGTAAGATGGAGGGTTATGAGAGAAATGTACAAAAATCAATAGTTTCCTTATTTATCAGTGATTAACAATTAGAAAATGCAATGGCAAAATGAGCCTATTCATAATAACAAGAAAAACTATAAAAATACCCGGGAATAAAACTAACAAGAAATTTGCTAGGTCTACATGATGACAACCATAAAAGTTTTATTAAAGATAGTTAAAAAAGAAAGCTGAAAAACAAGAGGTATCCCATGTCCCCAACAGGAAAATTCAATATTCTAAATATGTTGGTTCTAAGTTAATCTACCAATTCAGTGAAATTCCAACTGAAATCACGGTGTGATTTCATTGGGAGGAAATGTGAAAAGCTTACCCTTACATTCACTTGGAAAAGTGAATCCATAAGAATTTCCCATGAAATGTTTTAAAAGTAATAATACAGTATTGAGGCAGATCTTTTCCCACTTGAAAACAAAAATTACTATAAAACTATGGTAAAGTTGAAATAATATGATTATGTCACAGAAATGGAGTAATAGAAAAATCAAACAGAACAGAACGTTCAGACCAAATGTGGACAGATGTACACTCAGTTTATAATAAGAGGGCTATTTCAAATCAGAAGGAACAACTTTGGGGATAATTCAATATTCATTTGGAACTCACATAAATCTAGACCTATAGTCCATACCTGGTATAAAACTGTAATTCAGAAAGGTTAAAAGTTAAGTGTACAATATAAAATTAAGCATTCTAGAAGAAATAGAGAAGAGTAGTTTAATAATTTCTAACTGGGGAGGTATTTTTAGCTAAAGTAAAATGCAAGGCTTTTATGTGACAAAATCAGGAAATCAGATGATTTTATCATATAAATATTTAAAATATTGCTGTGAGGGAGAATAAAAAAGGTTGACAAGTTACTGATTGACAGGTTTTAAAAAATATATTAATGTTAATATTAAAAATATATAAAGAGTTCCTATAAATTAATAGGAAAGACAGGTACAACCAATAGAAAAAAAATGGGTTAAAAATTCAGAGAATAAAATTCAATTCAGAGAATAAAATAAAAACGACCATAAACACATGAAGAGATCATTAGTTATACTATTGTGCTCACTTTGACAGCACATATATTAGTTATACTATTAATCAGAGGAATGAAAATAAAAAATAGAATGAGGTGCTATTTGTTTCGGTTTTTTTGTTTTGTTTTGTTTTGTTGTTGTTGTTGTTTTGAGACAGGCTCTCACTACTTGTCCAGGCTGGCCTTGAACTCCTGGGCTTAACTGAGCCTCTGAGCACCACCACACCAGGATGCATGAAATGTTGTTTTTCACCCACTGAGATGGATGAAAATAACAAAACTTTACTTTGGGAAGGAAATAGGGAAATAGCCTCATATACATGAAACCTCAAATTGGTATAGCATTTTTGGAATACAATTTGGCAGACTCTAAATTTAAAAGTAATGTATACTTTGACCCAGAAATTCCACTTTCAGGAATCCATTGTACAAAGGCTCCAGTGTACACCGAGACAAGTGCATGATAGTGTTAGCTGTGGCAATGTTTAAAATAGCAAAAAAAAAGCAATATTAGGTGATCATTTAAAACAATGAGGCAGGGGTATATACTGACATGGAAAAAATACCTAATGTATACATTTAAAAAGGTAAAAACACACTGTAGAATAATGTATTTATGTGCAATTCTCCTATTCTGTGTGTGTTTGTAAATACACAAGGATTTATACAAACTTGTTAATAATGTTTATCTCTGAGGAAGACACTGGAGTTAGAGTAGGGATTGACAAACAGAAAATCTTAACATTTTAATTCTGTACTCTTGGGTATGTTTTGAATTTTTCACAATAAGCATAAATTGCTCTGTAAATAACAAAAAATGGATACACACACACACACACACACACACACACTCTGTGAACACATCTCTCAAAAACAAAACAAAGTCATTCCTAGAAGAAATGGGAGGAAATGCATAAAATGTTCATTCATGAGCATTTATTTATCCAGTGTTTCTCTATTTTCTAAATTTTCTTTGATGATTATGCCTTATGGTTATAATGGAACTGAAAAACTAAAACCTTTTATTCTTTTTAAGTTCTGTTTCCTTTCTGCTGGAAACCAATTTGGTAAAATAATTGCTCTTTCCCTCCTTTTCTGCAGAGGCTGGTAAGGTGATTTTGAAGCATAAAGTGGGGGTGTGGCATCCCTGGGCCCTAAGCCCTGAGTTGATTGCATCTGTAGGAGGTGAACAGCCAAATGTGGATGGAAACAAGAGCAAATGGGTCTGACGAAAGGGTCCATTTTATCCCATTAAAAATGATTAATGGGATGTTCTTAGCATAATAGTGTGCGCAATAAATTGATAATGCTTTATTATGATTGTGAGTGGATCGTCACGCTATCCATCCATCCAACCTCCACATCAATAGGAACATCTGGGTCACATCTCTGCCTGGGACAATCTGAATGGCTGGGGAAAGGAAATGAATTAAAATAGAGAAGTAAACTTATAAGAAAGAAAAGTGGGGGTGATTTTATTGAGCACTTTCTATGTGCCGCTTATGTCTTGAGCTCTATTTTGGGCACTAATATGCCTACTTTATAGATGGGAACACTGAACTACTGGTCACCTGCCCAGGCTTGCTCAATAGAGCTGGGCTTATCTGAGTCCACATTCTTGACATCTTGCTAGCCTCCCAAGGAGAGGATGGAGAGATGAAGGATAGAGAAGTGAAGCAGGAAGGAGCTTTCACCTGCAAACTTTAGAAAAGAATGTGCCTGAACTCTGAGCCCTTTTCTCTCTCCTCGGGCTGAGTTCTGAAACTTCTCATGGTGGCTCCAGAAAATGACGAAGGGAATGCTGGGGCATGTCTAAGTAAAGCCCACAAGTGGGCGTCCCTGCTCAGCTATGCATGAGTGCTTTGTGACTTCACCCTTGGTGCCTGCAACTTGGGGAATAAGCAAACTTCGCTTAATGTGCAGCCTGAAAAATACAAACTTTCCAAAAATGCGTGAATGTTGGCAGCAGACTCTTTCTGCATTCCAGTGAATAATTGGCGAGTGTGTTTGACCTATATCCACAGAACTTCCCATTCTGTCACTTTACAAACTAGTTTTCATGTCCCTGAGCTTCCAATTCAATGGCTAACTGCCAAACCCATGGGGGGCCTCACCTTCTCCAGGATTCTAGGGGAAAGAGTCACAACAATGTAACTCCTGGATTATGGATTCTTCTTGACCTCTGTACCTGTTCATTTGAGCCACTGTCACCTCCATGGGTTTCTGTGGATTTGCCCAAGCCTCAGTGCCTCCAGAGGCTGAAGGAAGAATGCTTTTTTTCCCCAGGGTCGTGTCTAGTGATCTGGGAACCACCACGAAGCTGCCTAGACCCTCAAGGGCTATAGCTCTGTCCATACACCTTCACACTGCCCTGCTGTACATTCAAACCTGTATGGAAAATCCTTGATCTTTCAGAATGAGATGGCTCACTGCCAGCCTCCAGCATCTGCATCCCTGTGCCTGGGGACTTTTTACCCTCATGCCAAGCCACTTTGCTCATGCACACAGCAGACTGCAAAGGCTGGGGAATTGGCCCAGTAACCCTCCTGAAATAGCCCTCCTTCAATGAACTGCAGAATCTGTGCATAAATACCGAGCTCCCTCATTCCTTGGGTGGGACAATTTTTACACCTAGGCTTTGAAGACCTCCGTTCCACAGAGTCTCCCTGTGAGACCATGTCCCAGGGCCCCACTGTGGTAGCTGGCATGGTCATACATCCTTTCAGGCTGCTGCCCCTTCCTTCCATGGGTCGTAACCCCTTCGGCTGTGACTCACACTTCCCAGTAAACTACTTGTTCTTGAACCCTTATTTCACTTCTGCTTTTGGGAAACACAAACCAGGACAATGTGCTGGTGCTGGGGGTAAGGACTCCAGCATCAGCTGCATGACAGGCTGAGACATCCTGCTCTGGGACTTCTGCCAGGTTTGGGCATCCAGGCCACCTTCTGGGTCCCCACCTCCTGTGGGCAATTCTCCTCAGGAAATGACATTCACATCTTCTGCTAGGGTCCCAAATCCTTTTTTCCCAAGGGGCTCCAGGTGCTTCTGTGAGAAAAGGTGTTGCCTCATCACCCTCCATCATATCCCAAATGTGACACCTCTGTGCCTCCACTACCACATCAAAAAAATGGGACAATACTGTCACCATGGTCAGTGAGTGTGACAATAGTGTTACCTATATGGTGCATGCTGGACTGTCTGCTTAGGGCTAATCTGAAATTCACAACAATGCTGAAAAATGTACATTATTATTCCTGATAGCTCTATTTTAAAAGCAGAAGTCAAAAGGCTTGGAGAAGTTAAATTCCTTGCCCAAACCCTGGAGCTGAAGTTTGAGCACTGGTCTGGCTCTAGAGCCCTCTAGGCAGACAGCTGCTCATTAGGTCAGTGTCCACAGCAACTGGTAGCAGCTCCTGCAGCCTCTGTGAGTGTGAGTGAGTGCGTGTGTGTGTGTGTGTGTGTGTGTGTGTGTGTGTGTGTAGAGAGAGAGGCAGGGATTGGCCCCTCCTGGGGTACGGGATGGAAGTCTGAGTCCAAGGAGATGTGGATCACAGTTGGCCCGGCCTAGGCCAACTGCAGTCTTGGGCAGAGAAGTAAGGACCTGTGGCAAGTCAGGTGGTGACACAGCCCGGGAGGGCTGGATCTTAACCCTTACTTAGATGCAGTGAAAGGTGGTGGTGGCCGCAGGGCCAGTCCAGGGGCCGGCACTGTGGGAGGAGGGCCACCCAGGCTGCTTTCCGCACTTGTGGCCTTCCTCTGGGGAGGTGTGGGATCTGGCTCAGATGTCCTTGAAGAAAAGATCTGGTGTCCCTTCAGAAAGGCTCAGAAGGGGGCTGCTGCACCTCCTCCTCTCCCGGGGGTCGCCCCCAAACCCCCACCTCAAGACTTTCCAGGCTAGAAGATGGGGGACGTGCCTTGGCCTGAACCTGAGCCTGAGTGCCCACCTCTCCTCTGAGCTGTGGGCCTGTGGGCACCTTGACCCCATCCCTGGGGAGCTCCTATTACTTTCCTCAACAAATCACCAACAAAACATCTTCCCACACTTCCCAGAACCCCAGAGGCTAGAAGCCTCAAGGGTCCCTAAAACCATGCTGGGCTCTCCCTTGTGAAGTCACAGGATAAGGCATATTAATCAGGTTAGGAATCTGAGAGCACATATCAAGGGATTGAAATATGTAGATTCTGATGATGAATTCACACTCATCAGAAAACCAGTGAATCATCATAACTTCATTATCAGGAATTATTTGATGGGGGAATTGGTGAGGGGGCGAGGGAGGGTGGGGGCCGGGGAGAGGATGGCTTGGGTCTCAGCCCAGGCTGTGCTCTCTTCCAGCAGCGTGGTTTTGTAGCAGAGCAATCTGTTCCCATGGAGTGGCTCCCTGTGCTATGCACAGCCACATCCTGGGTGCCTCAGTGAAGCTCGGGGACATCACCTGGTCACCCGGAGCCCCACAGCAAACCAGGCAGAAATGCATACCTCCTTTATAGTTGCTTCAGGATGACCTCACCACTGCCATTCCTCGGGTGCTAACTCCCTGAGTGACTTCAGCCAGTCACATGTAGCCTCCCTGTGCTTCAGCTTCCTCATCTGGTGAATGAGGATGATGTTGCCAAGCAACAGAGCTGCTGGAGCTGGAACTGGTGCTCAGCATTCTTAGCTATGGGGTCTGGCTGAGAAGATACACTTTCAAGAGTGGGAAGAGGTACTTCTTATCTTAATAAGTGCTCAGGGGGCCTTGCTGAGAATGTGACTTTAGAGGGGGCAGTGAGTTAGTTCTGTGGATAGGCTGAGGGAATGGAGGGGGCAGCAAGTGCAAAGGCCCTGAGACAGGAAGAACATGGGTGTTGTTTTACTCACAGCACAGGGCAAGGCAGAGAGAGAATATAGAAGGGGAGTTGTCACATGACTAGGAACACAGGGGTAAAGGGTGCAGGGCCTATATGAAAGAGTGCTGAGGTCAAAACAATATTGAGAAAAGAAGCCAGAAGCTAAATGGCTCTTCTATGAGGTAAACTGAGGCACTGAGGCATAAGCAGTGGGATGCAAGGAGAAGAAGACAAGAGAGAAACATGGGTAAAGCAGTATTTATGTGGAAACAGATTTTTTAGGTGCTGCCCTGACACTCTCCTAGGCGGTCTGGCAAATACTGGCTCAGGGCTATGTGGTCTGGAAGCATCTCGTGTGGTGGAAATAGTTCTTGAACCAACTTGGGGAGGCTGGGTAGATTCCACCCCAGCCCTGCCCTTCACTGGGTCAGTCATGCTGGGACTCAGTCTCCCTCTCTGTGGAATGAAGCACAAAACACTTTCTATAGAACATTCCAGAAGCCTCATCTTCTATTATTTTTCTAGGTCTTCTTCTCCCTGGGATAAATGAGCTATAGCCACTTTGGCAATGACAGTGAAATGGGTGGAAACACACTGTGTATGACCACATTGTGTAAGCAGCAGAACTTGGGGCAGTGAGGCCCAGGGTGAGAATGCTGTGGGACCAAGAGGTCAAGGGGCGACCCTTCCCCCATCCAGCGCTTCTCTTTGGGGGGACACAGCTGGGTGGGAGAGTCCAAAGCCTTATCTTCTGTTGTACTTGAGAACTGTCCTGACCCCACCTGGGACAAAATGAGTCCATTTTCTCTGGTTGGAGACTAGGAATAGCTCTGTCCAAGAACGCCCATGGAACAACTTTGAGGGAAATACAAACTGAAAGTCTGGGGTGTAGCTCAGCTGTAGAGAGTTTACCTAGTATGTGTGAGGCCCTGGGTTCCATCCCCAACAACACACACACACACACACACACACACACACACACACACACACACACACATTCAGGTTTGACAAATGCATACTAAGTGCCCTCTACAGGCAGGTGTTTTCATGCGCTATCTTAATCAATCCTTCCAGAGACTCTGGAGGAGGGTTTCCCACTCATCTTGCAGATGAGGAAAACAGAGTTCTGAAGTGAACTTGTCCATATGGCTTGTAAGTGTAGTGCAAGGTGGCCTTGCTCAACAGCCTGAGCTCTTAGGTCTGCTCACTTCCTTCCTTCCTTCCTTCCTTCTTCCCTCCCTTTCTTCCTTCCTTCTCTTTCTTTCTTTTTCTTCCTTTCTTCCTTCCTCCCTTTTTCTCTCCCTCCCCTCCCCTTTCATTTCCCCTCCCTCCCTTCCTTCCTTCCTGTGCTGGGGTCAAACCCTGAGCCTTACACTTTCAAGACAAGCGCTCCACCACTGAGCTGCATCTCCAGCTCATAGCTACTTTGCATAGTTCATCCATTTACCCTTAATCCTTAAACTGACCTCAGGAGATCAATTCAGAGAAGAGGAAATTGAGGCTCAGAGATGTGAAGCAACTTGCTCAAGGTCACACAGACAGTACGAAGCAGAGCTGGCATTTCCTGCCAGCCCTCATAATCAGGTTGCTAAAAATTGATGTTTGTCATGCAGCCGTCCTAATCAAACATCCCACTCCCCAAATATTCCATCTGGACTGCAGCTCTTGCTGAAAGGATACAGTGGAGTCATTACCAGACTCAGGAGAGATAAAGCACTGCAAATTGAATGAGGAAATCTATTTTCACATCCTGATGAAGACATAACTGACAATGAAGGAGTGGATTGTTCAGGAGAAACACACAACCTCCTGCTTTTCTCCTTTTCTTAAAACTTGGGAGTTATAGCTTTAGAAAAATAAGAGCAGCTGACTATCACAGATAAAAATGCCCTTTTGCCTAATTGGATCTTTAATAAGGAATCCTAATTAATTCCCCCGAATAGAGAAGTTTTACCCTGGTGTTATCTCAGCCCCTTGCTGATGTTGCTGGTTATTTCCAGATACAGAATAATGAATCTTTTTCAGCCAGGCTAAGAGTCGCAGGAGACTTGTCAACTTCCTTATGAAGGTAATTACTTGCTAGGGTGCCAGGGGGAGGTGGAGCTGGGGAAGGGCCTGGGTGGGGATAATGATGAGCCACAGGGCTGGGGCTCTTGGCGGAGCTCAGGAGGGCGTTACACAGCCCAGAGTGAGAGAAGACTGGCAACTGTGAAGGAGCCGCATGTGGAAGGGTGGATCCCATGTCAGCATCCAGGATGTCCCCGGCTCAGAGTGAGGCCTGAGGGACACTTGCCCTCATGTGAAAAGTGTCGCTTGATGGGGCTTGACAGATTCCAATAATTGTGAAAGCTGATGAGGCTATGAACAGATGCCAGGAAGCAGGCCTGCCCGTGACTCTTCCTGGTCAGGGTAAAGGCTGAGCTGTCATTGTCTGGGGACCCTTGTGGCACCATAAAGACAACACTAAATGAAACAGGTTATCTGGACAACTCAGGCCACAGACCAGCAATGAGCAGGACGCAGCTAAATTACATGGGCCATTTGTCTGCGGTGACAGGGCTCTCCAAGAGGAGAACACTGATGGCAGTCTGGCCCAGGCTGGCCTGTGGGGCTTTCAAGGAGCTAGCAGCATGTGGCAGACAAGGCCTCAATGAGTCTGGCTGCCAGGGAAGCCAGCCTGAAGCTTCAACCAGCCACCACCCAAGGCAGAGGCAGCATGAGGACAGAGGAGCTGAGGCTAAGGGCTCAGGCCCTAGAGCACCTGTCCAGGGGACCCAGTCTCCTCCCAACCTCCCAGGTTCAGAGCAGCAGGAAAAGAAAGAGGTCAGCCCCTTAGTTTAGACCAGAGGAGAGGGGTCCAACAACAGAGGGGTTAAGTCTGCAGCTGCAAAGCTCTGTGACCTAGAGCACGAGACTCTGGTGAACCTTAGTTTTTTACAGTTGCTTGAAGATGCAAAGAAAGCCGTCAGATGAGTGCCTGGCAGGTAGTGAGCACTCAACAAATAGCATTTGTCTTTTATTCCCCAAATCCTCCTGATTCCAGGTTCCACAAATGTTACCTGAAGAGTAGATTCTGCTGGAGGGAAATCTGTGGTGCTGTGTTCAAATGTGAAAAATAAGGTGGTCTCAGAGACCAAGCCTCAAGTCCTGCAGGGTGGGGAGGACTCACGACCTGCTTTATGAAACTAGGGCACCGGAAGTTGAGAATTCTGAGTGCCTTGCACAGAAGGAAGAGCCAAAACCATTCACCTCCGATTTTCTCCTATACCCTTCCTAATACTGCCAAGGGGCCCTGAGATCTCAAAGCTGCCTAGGGACATGACAAGCTCCTGCTATGGAGTCCACCTGGGTCAACCAGAAGTTGCCTCCCAGACTCACCAGCTGCAGACACCAAGACCCGAAGGCCCCTGAACCTGTGAGTGGCACCGTGGGCAGCTTTCTGCACAGAGCACATGCTGAGAGACTGGGGAGTTTGGGAGGCGGGGGCCTTCCCAGGTGCTGTAGCCATACAAGGTCAAAGGAAAGACAATTAAAAAAAAAGGTTGAAAAGCTGGACCTGTCCAAAGTCAGCTATGCCAAATTATTGCTTGTAACTTTTTGTAAGGCCCTGAGAGAGTAAGTTAGCTGAGGCTACAAGAAGAGTTGGCAGCAGAGTTGGTACTGGAGCTGGACCTGACTGAAAGCTGTGCTCCATGCTGTTTTCTTTGGTGTTGGGACAGAGAATGAATCAGAGCTCAGAGAAACAGAAGAGGGGTAGATCAGGCTTTAGAGTACAGAGGATAAGGAGTGGGGGTGGATCCAACTCCTGATGCAGACACTAGCTGTGTGACCCTTACCAACTGTCTTCATTTCTTGGAGTCTTGGATTTTCCATTTGAAGAAGAGGAACGATGGTACATTCTTTTTCCAAAGTTTCACGAGGATTAATGAAATAATGCATGTGAAATCTTAGCATGTGCTTGACCTATAAGAGCTCTTGAAGCTGGGTTACACTCCTGGCAGGTAAGCTAAGGCAGGAGGAAGGCAGGTCTTCAGAGGCTGGAAGAGGCCTATGAGACTGTATCAGAGTCTGCTCGGAGGCCAAGAGATGACTCGTCTAGGATCTGCACAAGGAATAGGATGGGAAGACCCAGCTTCAGGGGAGGGTGCTAGTGAGAAAGAAGCCAAGTCTTTGAGCAGTTTCTTCATCCACAAGATGGGTATACTGATGCCTAATTCAAAGACGATGGTGAAGATTCAATGCAACAAGGTATGTGATAGCACTCAATTTACGTGATGATAGTCTCCATTCAGTCACAGAAGCAATCCATAGATATCTGATATTTACCTTTCTCTAAAAGATAATTTCTAAAGGTAAATTTAATATGTATATTTATAATACACAATATTATGTTTTATGATTAAGTATGCACACACATGCATATATATATATATATATATATATATTATATGTATATCAAAGTGGTTTCTATAGCAGAACAAATTAGGCTATCCATTATCTGCCTATGGTTATGCAGTCCTCTTTACTCCCTGCGATATAAGCCAGACACAGAAATACATTGCATGGTCTCACTTATATTCAGAATCTCAAAAAACCCACATCATATATATATAATATAATGATAGAGAATAAAACAATGGTTGCTAAGGTTGAGGGGTTTGGCAAATGGGTAGATGCCCTCAAAGATATAGGATGAATAAATTGAAAATCTGATGTTCAAGGACCACAGTTAATAATAGTGTTCATTTATCTTGACAGTGGTCCTGTTGCCAAAGGGCTCTGAAACCAGCAAGGCAAGCCCAGATACATGTTCTTTTCTTTCAGTAGTGGTGAGACAGGGCCATGAGGGTTGTGCGGAGACTTTGATCTCACAGGTTATGTTTATTAAACAGTCAGCCAATCTTTGTACCTGTGTGAGCCAGAACTTTCGATCAGAATCAAGGACTCAGAGATGACAGGCCAAGCCTGAGTGCTTAAGGAGTTGAACACGTTGAGGGGAGGAGGTATGAAAGGCCAAGTGGCTTTTGCCAGTGCAGTAGGAGCCTGGGGTAGGGGATGGGAAGGCAGATGCCCCACCTCTGAAGGTCTGGAGTTGGAGCCATCTTTCACCCTGGCTGGCCCAAGTACAAGTAGACAAGAGCTGAAGCTAGACTTCAGTGGTCCCTTAAAGGGCTCAGACTTTTTAAATAAAAGACTAGAAAGTCCAGTCTTTATTAGTGGATTTATCACAGAAACTGGCACAGAAGAGGCAGATAAAATGAATTGTGAAATAAATTAATCAAATCCACAAAGAGTCAGTGCATTGCTTTTTTTTATAATAGATGTGTTCACTCAAACCCGTGCATAAACCATGACCAAACAGGAAAGTCAGATATAAACCAGGCAGCTTCCCTGCCAAGAAATCTGATAATCCTTCCACAAGAAGATGGGCCATTTTATTGTGGGTCAAATTCCACTGCTTATGTATGTCGCCGTTCTGGAAAGAGTTCTGTTTGAGCCCAGAGTGGTTCTGCTTGAGAACAATTAGAAGAATGGCTAAAAGTACTGAATTGAAGTCCTATTCTAAGAAGCTAAGGATTGAATGGACTGGGAGAGAGCTCAGGAATCTGAATTCTGAAACCTCTTTTAGGGGAATCTTCAGAGTAGGGAGTTGGTTTGAGCATCACAATTTGAGGAATGCAGGGTGGGTTCTAGAGGGTATCTTTAAAGTGAGGTTATGACTGAGATGAAACAGAAACTTTGGGGTCCCCGGAACCTGACATGTCTGGCCACCTCATCTCCCCACATCCTGCTGTCACAAAACTGACAGATGTCCCATTTCCTGCTCACTCCTTCATGCCCCTCGTGATCTCTTTCCCGAAGTCCTCCCAGGCTCCATCAGTTCACTGATCTCCACTGTAGTGCACACTGGGATCCCACAGGAAGCTTTAAACACTGATGTTGCTGCCACTCCTGGGCATTCTGATATCCTTGGTCCGGGTGTCACCTTGCCATCCCGATGGTTGTAACAGCAATTGGGGGTGCACAGACCACACTGGATCCTCTCTCCCTGCACCTTCTTTCTGGCGCAGAGATCAGGGTCAGCAGGCCTCTCTGCTTTCTCTGAGTCTCTCCTTAAACATATTTCTAGAGGCCAGAAGAGGAATCTAGAGAGCTGAAGGCTGCAGACTGAGAGTTAAAAGGGGTCCTCAGCAGTCACCAAGTTCACTCCTGACAGTGGGAAGTCTGTTCATCACCCTCTGATTGCCTTTTCTCTCCCTGGGGTTTGCAGGCAGGAGGCAAAGAGCACTATAAGGACCCCTGGTGGGAGAAGTTGCTGCCAAGTTAATTCCACCCCAACCCAAGGGTGGGCGGAACAAGCCATGCCCATCAAATCTCTCTCCTGCTTATTGTCAGGCCCAGTGTGCGCACAGGAAGTGGGGAGAAGATCTGAAGCCTACTGACTGCAGAAATTGACATCAGGTGCCAGACAGGTATTTGCTTAGCAAACCGGCTAATTTTAACCTTTGCCTCCCAGACCAAAACTCTTTTGAAGACAAGGAATAAAAAGCAAGTGATATTTAACACATTTTTATTTTTGTGCTACATAGTCTCTCTGAGGTTGCAAGTTGGAGCCTAATTGATTTCTTAGTCAAAAGAGGGACAAAAAGACAAAAAGGAAAAACAAACAACTGAGAAACCTCTCACTCACGTTGCAATCAAACTTCTCTAGCTCTGTCGAATGCTGAGCTTTTTCTCTTTTTTTTTAAGACTGGCCAAGTGACTTGCATAATTTAAAATCTTTTCTAGCACTGATCAGCCTTCTCTGGCCACGCAGTTTGCTGATTAATTATTAATCAAACCGAGTTTAGGAGGAGTAATCAGCAAGAGTCAGTGCTAATTTGCAAATGTCCCCCAGGAAGGTTATTACTTAAAATACTTGGTGGAGAGGCTCCATGTTAACCTTTGCAATTAGCCACAGGACACTGGTACCAAGGAGGAGCAGATCTGTCCTCTGAACAGAACAACCCTTGGTACCTACTAAGTGCCAAGCCTTGCACTTGGGGCTTTTTATAGTTCTGCAGGCAATGATGCGGGACAAAATGGTGAATTCCCAAGTAAGCAAGAAAATATTAGGTGTTGACAAATACCTAAAATAAAACAAGATGCTGTGACAGGGAGCGAAGGGCTACTTTAGATTCCATGGACAGGGAAGGCCTTTCTGGGGAGAAGAAATTTAAATTGAATTCAACATTTCAAAAAAGGCAGGTCTTTTTCTTTTTTTTTTACTTTGAACAAAGAGAATTTGAAGACATTGAAGGGGAGTTTTAAGCCAGTGCAGAGGCCCAAGAAGGGAACCTGCTTAGCCCATCAAGAGACAGGATGAAGGCAAGTACAGTAGGGGCATGGTGATGGGCAGCAGTGAGGGACAGGAGGGAAGGCAGAGGCTAGACAACATGGACTCTTATCCTGAGATTTTATTCTGAATGTGATGGGAAGCTTAAATGGGAGAGGCATGATTTGGTTGACAAACATAAGTCACTCTCATTGTTACATGAAAAATGAATTAGAAAAAGGAGTCAGGGAGAGAATACTGAGGAGCCCAAAGATGCTGATGCCATAGAATGGGCAGAAGTAGTTTCCTCTTGGGGTAGGTGGATGGGAAATAGGGGGAGAGAGCCAGATTACAGGTGGGGAGGGGAGAAGTTTGAATTTAATTAAAATAACCCAAATGGCCATCAATATACAAATGGATAAACAAAGTGTCATATAAAAATACAGAACATTAACTAGCCTTAAAAGAAATGGAATTCCAACACACACTACAATGAGGGTAATCCTAGAAAAACCTTACAGCAAAGAGAAATAAGGCACACACAATAGGACAGATTCTGTATGATCCCACTCATATGAAGTTTCTAGAGTAGACACGCTCACAGAGACAGAAAGTGAAATGATGGTCACCAGGGGGTGGTGAGTTATTATTTAATGGATATGGAGTTTCAGTTTGGCAAGGTGAAGAAGTCCTACAGATGGATGGTGGTATTATCAACCATTAAGTATCTAATGTATTTAATGCCACTAAATTACTTCGCACTTAAAATCAAGTGGTAAATATATATTTTTTAAATTTGTTTGTTTGTTTTTTACCACATTAAAAAAAAAACTGCTTTGGGATTCTTGTTAATATTCATGGAGCCAAGAATATCAGGTCTGAAAATTTAAATTGAGCGTTTGGGGTATAAAGATGATATTGAATAATATATTGAATAATAACCACCTGTTATTGGTGAGGGGACCTGAGAAAGAGAGGTAAATGGAGAGGAGGAGGAGCTCAGGACCACCTGGGCAGTTTAAAAGGTGGACACAGGATGAGAAGTGGAGGAGATAGCAGAGGAGGCTGCATGGAAGGTAGCCAGATGGTTTTATGGCAGCCAAAAGAAAGAAATAGTTCAATGATAGATGACATAGTGCCAAGAGGACAATCACATGAGGATGGAGAGGCGACACTGGATTTGGCTACCTGGAAGTCACTGGCAATCTTGGTACGGTCAGGTTTAGTGGGAAGAACCTAAGAGGATTGTCTTGGCACTAGACAAATAACTGATCAATCAGAGGTGGCTAAATGGGATGGAGTAATGGAGGTTTTGGTGGTTGTTATTTTGGTTTTGATTTTAGATGGTAGATATTAGAACTCACCCCTCTGCTATTGAGAGTACTCAAAAGATAGGGTAAATATAAGGAATGCAAGAAAGAGAAGATGGATTCAATTGGGAAAACTGGGAGATAATGAAATCTGGAGCACAGGAGAGAGGTGAGCCTTCGATGGGAACCAGGGCATCTTGTCTGCTGAAATACCAGGTGCAGCAGAGAGGCTGGCTCATTAAGAATTTCATCTGTTCACCCACATTTCCTGGCTCTCCGGGAGCTAATCTGGACCACGTGACAATTTCTGACCAATGAAATATGAGTTTTAAGTGATGTGTATGAGACTTGGGCTAGTGTAAAAAAAGCCACACTGGATTCTCCACTCACTTTTCCTGCCACAGCACTGGAGGTGGCAACATATTCCAGATGGTGCAGCTACCTGATGGTGGAAGCCCCTGGAGCCTGGATACCCACCTGCATCACTCTGTAGATCAGAGCCACTCCTATTGGACCAGACATGAGCAAGAAATATTCCTTTATGGTGTTACACCACTAAATTGTAGGGTTAGTAAAATTCAGAGAAAGTAGTTGAGGCTGGGGTGGTAGACAAAGGTTGGATCAGAAGGATTTTACGTGCCCTATCAAGGGTGTGGATTTTATTTTGTTAGACAACAAAAGATGATTGAAAGCTTTTGCCTGGGGCTTAGCATGTCAGAGCAGCATTTTAATTAAGCCATTCTGGTAGCAGTGGGGAAGATGAATCGGAGAGTGCCAAGATGCTGGGAGATCAGTAAGGAAGCTATTAGAACTCACAAAGAAAGATGAAGGGCTGAATTCAGGGAGTGGCAGCGAGGATGGAAAGACACGTTGTAGGTGGTACATTGGTTGAATTTAACAATTAATTAGATGTGGCTGATGAGACACGGATTAAACCCAGATGATTCCCAGATTTTTGGATAACCAGGTAGAGGGTGGGGTCATAAACTAAGGAAGGAAACAAACTTTAGCCATTTTAGGGGTCAATTATGAACAAATCGGAATGTGTTGAGTTGGAGATACTGCTAGTCCCTCAAGGTGGACATGCCCACCAGGTAGTTGGCTCTGTAGTTTGATGCATGGTGGGCAGGCTGGGCTGGGGAGCCAGATTTGGGAGTCAAAATAAACAGGTGGTATCTGAAGGTAAGTATGTCCAGGGAGAATGTGTGGAGTGAGCAGAGCAGTAAGGGAACAACAGAGCTCTGGGAACATCAAAGGAGAAAAAAAGAAGGAGGAATGATCAGGGGGGTCTAAGAAGAATCAGAAAGAAGAGTGTGTAGAGACAAGAGCTCTCTGACAGAAGAAAATAGCCAATACTGAAATAGAAGTGAGGAGTAAGATTTTAAAATGCTTTTTGGTGTTGGCAACTGTAAGTGTCACGTGGGAGTGGGGTAGAGTAGGGGTGTTTGCTGCTGCAGATGTTAAAATAAATGGCTTCAGGGAGAGAATGAAGGCAAAAGAGGAAGGGAGAAGTAGGTGGGGAATGGATGGGAAGAGAAGTGGAGCACCCATGTGGACCACGCTGGTGTAGACCACTCTTGGGAAAGCGTGGAAGAGAAATGCCCAAAGACACGAGAGGCCCACCTGCAGCCTCCTGAAGACTCCTCATTTTGTTCAGAAATCCCTGCCTTCTCCCTTTCCCAAAGACTCAAACCGTTCAGTTCCATAGTAATGGTTTTACTGTTTTATCAGATAAGTTCAAGTTTTCTCTGTGAATCCTGCTCGCCTGATGATTCTAGGGTTGTCATGCCTCCCCCACCACACACACACTGGATGAGGAGAAGCTGGGATTAAAAGAAGTCTGGGCTCAAGGAGAGAACCAAAGACTTAGGTCAGTCCTTGGAATCTGGGACGAGTGTGCAGGAGCCTCAGCGAGGCATAACCCCTCACGTCCTAGGTAGGCTGAGCCAAGAGTGAGTGGCTAACATTCATGGCCAAATGAGAAAGCAGAGACCTTGAGCACTCTGAGTGAATCAACAACATTCCGGAAGGCACAGCTTGCCAGAACAAGGGGCCCCTGGAAGGGCCCAGAACAACTCCTTCCATCTGTCTTAGCTGTGCCATCGGGCAGCTGGCAGCTCCTCCGGAGAGGTCGAGGACAACATCTTGTTGCCTGCTGCCCTTCACAGTCCTGGCACAGTCCTCCTCACAGACGACATACTTAGTACAAACCTGTTGCATGCAGTTAGACCCACAGGGGGCAGGCCAGCTGCCCAACCTCTGCTTCCCACACAGACTGCCAAGCCCCAAGCTTTAGCAGTATCGCCTCTGTACCCACGGAAGGCAGCACCAGTTCCCTTCCTGCTCCTCCTACCTCTGGCTTTTGTTCTCTTTCTGAGAGCAAGTTCTCTCCTACAGAAGCAAGGAAATCATGTTGCTACTCCATGGAGAGTGCAGGAGCCCCAGCCCTCGCCCCTGCAGGTGAGTTCGTGCCGGTAGCATGCTAGGGCACTAATCCTTTCCTGCTGTTTGGTCGCCAGGCTTGTAATGCTATTTCCAACTCTGAGAGATACAGGAGATGAGGTTTTAACGGGCTGGTTATTTATGGCCTGGCTCCTGATGGATACAACAGATGCAATTTCATGGGCTCCATCAGAGAGAACAATTTCTTGGTGTGGCTTAAAGCATCGTGATGTGGCAGGAAAAGAAAGGAAGAAGGCATCACACAGCCTAGGTAGGCAGCGGATTCTGAATCTCAGCCGGAAGGGGCCCACTTGTTACCAGCCCCACCGAGAAAGGCTCAACATCCTCAGTCAGGTGAGATGGCAGCCAGTTTTTTAATATCTTGCCAGCTTGAGACCTTGACCCGGCCTTGCTCCTGACATTCACAGAGGGTGAAACCCTAGAGAACAGATACTAGGCTGATGCCATTTCCATGTATGAAGCTCATAGGCAGATAGGGCCTGGTGACGATGGCCCTTCATACTTCACTGCCTGGCATGCTCTTCCCTGAGGTCCTCCCACAGGGCTGCTTCTCAACAGGCAGATCTCAGCTTCAATCCTGTCGCTGCAGTGAGTTCTCCCTCTGCCTTTTTATTTTATAATAAGTTCTCTATTGTTACTATTCCCAGGCCTGTTCGTTTCCTTTATGGCACATCATAGATGTATTTTATGTTTATTTTGTGATTATTTTGTTAAAGTCAGTCTCTGCCCCAAATAGACCATAAGTTCCACAAAGACCACTGTGTTCCCAGTGCCAAACTAAATGCCAGATAAGAGAAGAGCCCATGTAGTTTGTCTGGATGAATGAACTATGATGAAGAGATGCTGGTACTAAAGACAAGAGTCGGTCAAGTGACAAGATGAGGAAGGAGACACTGCTGATGAAGATGAACTGGCATTCATCATGAGGACGGCTCCTCCAGCTCATGTGGAACTCCAAACTTGGCAGATGTGGCAATGGAGTTCATCAACCACGCTTATCAGTTATCCCAAGGCTGTGTAGCATTTACTAAGGGCATCTGTGTCCCTGCCTGTGTCCAGCCCCATTTCCTTCCGTGCTGTGACACTGACTCTCCAATCAACCCATTTTGTGCTGCACCCCTTCCCCCTCCTGCAGTTGGCCCCAGCCCACTCCTTCACCTGTGTTCCTCTGTCCAGTAAATGGCCCTCCACAATCATCCAGCCAGAAATGTGGGCATTATCCCACACTCCTCCCCTGCCTTCATCTCTCCCTCCTGTGAACTCCTAGACCCAGCTGATCCTGCACCTCAGCTGTGTTCTGATGTCACCCCTCTTCTTCATCCTTTCACATCTACGATAGCTCATGGCTAGAGGATCATAAGAACATTTTTCAGCTGGTGTGATGATTAATTTTGATTGTCAACTGTACTGGATGGTGGTCAGGACGATGACCTCATCAGTGGGCTAATTCATTGCTGAGTTCACAGCTAAATGGGTTATTAAGAGGTAGGGCCTGGTTAGAGGAAAGAGATCACTGGGGCCATGCCTTTGAAGGGTATAACTTTTCTCATGCTCTTGTTCTCTCTGCTTCCTGGCTTCCATGAGGTGAGTGGCTGTGCTTCCCCAGGCCCTTCCGCCATGATAATATGGTGCATCTCAGGGCCATAGCAATGGAACTATCTGTGAAGGACCAAGAGTTCTGAAGCTGTGGGTTAAAATAAACTTTTCCTCCTTTAAGTTGTTTTTCTCAGATATTTTGGTCACAGTGATGAAGAGCTGACTAACATAGCTGATTTCTGGGTCTTCATGTTTGTCCTTATTAAAATGTGGAGTGGTTATCTTAGGTCCTTATTTAAAACCCCTCAGTAGCATCCCACAACCTATAGAAACTTCTCTGGTCATGAACATGGGGCAAGGCCCTCCCTAGCCCACTGACCCCCAGTACTATTTCAGGCCTCCTATCCTGCCTTCCATACCTAAACTTGCAATGCCTGAAGGGAACTAGGGCTCTTTCCACCACACTAGTGGTAAAAATCATATTCAGTTTTCAGTTCAACTCAAAAGTCATCCCATGGGGGATTCATTTATATGAGTTTTCTTTTCTTGGACCACTCCTACTCCACTCCCAGCACAAGATGGGACAGGTAGTCATGTGACCTGAGTCTGGCCAATGAGAATGCCCTCTGGCTTCAGGATGTTAAGAGGTTAGCACCTGACTGAGCCTGGTCCAATCCAGGTTTAGCTGAGGGCTTTTGCAGGATCCATCAGGAAAGATGTACCCTTTCCACTAGGATTGCTAAGTTGGGTAGGGACATGATGTAGGTCACCTTTGTCGGCTCATGGAGAAACCATGCCTGAGAATAAAACTAACTCACAGCACAGCAAAGCCTTGGGAGCTGGAACAACATTATTTGCATACCTTGATCCAGCAGTGCCTGAAGCCTTTCCCTGGACTTTTTAGTTACAGAAGCCAACACATTCCCTTTGTAGCACGAGTCATCTGAAGGTAGGTTTCTGTTCATTGAACTGAAAGAATCCTGGCTATTACATTTCTCTTTTCGGCCCCTGGGGAACCTCTTTATACATCTTAGAAATGTACCTAACATATGATATTGTAAAACATTTAATAATATTCTGCCTGTTGGCTCTCACTGTGAGCTCTGGGGTCTAGCACAGTGCATGGCTATTACCCAAACATTGGTGGAATGAATAAGTAACTCTTTAGGCACCCAGACTGGGTCTTTGTTTTCCTGCCACCTAGGAAAGCCTGGTTCGTAAACGGGCCTCAACAAACGATTATGGAAAACAAATAGAAGGAAAGTTACAAAAAAACCCCACAAGTAATCTAAACCAATCATGTGATAAAGTATGTGTGAATGAACAAGTAAGTGAATAGTCATTATCCCCTGAGCTCACTGGCGTGCTAGTCTCATTCTATCTGCATGTAAGGATTCCTGAGTGAAATATCTAGTTAAAAGGCACTCAGACCAAATGGTTCTAGTTGGTTTAAATTCCGTGTGTAAAATGCCTGATAATTAAAACAAGGCCATTCAAAAAGATACTGTTGCCTGTGAAATTTTCAAACTAAGACATATGTAAAGTAGATGGGAGCTTTTGTATCTCCACCTACAAAACCAAAATCAAACAAAACCAGGGGAACAAAGTGAAGGAAATCCCCCAAGGCTCTAAGGAGGGAAAAGGAGGGGGGAGATGAGGGGATCCGATCAGTGGTGAACCCCAAGGGTTGGCTGGTGGATTTGGAGAGATGGACCTGGTTTCCAGGGGAATCGTTTCCAAAGCTAGGGAATGCAGACAGATAGAGTGGACTTTCTCCTTTTTTTCAGAGGAGGGAGGCTGCTGAGGCTCCCAGGATGTGTGTGTGCAGTGAGGAGCAGCCTCCCTAGGGAATGCTTGGGAGCCTGTGCTCTTGGACTAGTGCCCCAGGATCAGGGAGTTCTGCAGTCTGGCCAGGAGGACCAGGCAGTATCTCTAGGAGAATGCTCTCCCTTTGCCTCATCTCCCACATCAAATGGTCCCCACTCTGAGGCCTAATCAGATGCAGCCTCTTCCTAGGAGCCCTGGCCTCTTGCCCTGGGAGAATGTCCACCCCTGGAGCCCTGAAGTAAGCTCACTGCTCTTCTTCTGCTTTCAATGTTTGCAGGAGGCAAGTTTGTCACATACAGGTCTGAAGCGACTAGGCCTGGTGGGTGAGGATGGCGACATAGAGAACCAGTAGATGAATCCCAAATGATCTGAATGAAACAAGAAGGAATATAGTGGGTGTGGTGGCACACACATCTAATCCCAGCACTCTGACAGGCCGAGGCAGGAGGATCCAAAGTTTAAGCGCAGCCTGGGCAATTTAGCAACAACTTAGAGAGATCCTACCTCAAGATACAGAAAAAAAAAAATAGAAAGGACCAAAGATGTAGCTTAGTGCAAAGGCTCTGGGTTCAATTGCCAATACTGCAAATAAAGAAAGAAAGAAGGAAGGAAGGAGTGATGGAAGAAAGGAAGGGAGGAAGGATGGATGGAAGGAAGGAAAGAAGGAAGGAAGGAAGGAAGGACAAAGTACAATAAATGGGGCAAGGCAGAGAGGCTTGGAATCCCCTGCAGAGGCTGAACCACAGAGTCACAACCCAGGAACAGGGCCTACACACGGGAAAGAGCTTTGGGATGGCCCACCACACACACCCTGCCAACAGACTTCTGCAAGTGGCATAGCCACTGGTCGCCAGAACCAGTGTGGCTTCAGTTCTGAGTTCAGTTCAGGCTGTGGCTTTACCTGTCTCCCTTGCTGTAGGAAGAAACCATGCAGGAGAGGGAAGAAGGCCCAATGGGACCCTCAAGATACACAGCCAGAGACAGCAAGGGCCCCAAGCAGAGATGTCATCTCTTCTCTGTCTCAAAAAGATGCCCCCTCGAATGCCTTCTCCACACTCTCTGTCCCGCTCCCTCTGCGGTTTCCTTAGGGCAGAAGCTGTGCCAAGTTCACTGTGGAAATGTCCCTGGACCTGCACAGAGCAGTCAATGGTAGCTGAATTACTGGACTCCCCTTCTACTCCTTTAACAAAGCAGCTCACTGGCCAGTCAGGGCTGAGCCAGGAGAAAAGTGATGCTACAATGTGCAGCTCTAAGAAGACAATTTCAACAAGGGTATCCTGCAAGCTGACTCAGGGACTCCCTACCAGCGAAGCTCCTCGGCATTTCCAAGCAATTCCTCTGGGGGATGGGTTAGTCAGGACTGCAAGGCTGTGCCTTTCTGCCAGTGAGATGGCACTGGCCTGCAATGCTTGAAGGATGTGCTCCATAGCATCATGTAGAATGGAATCTCCAGAGCCCTGTGTTGCTGGAGGCACCCATCTTACCTTTATCCCCTCAAAGAGTGAGTCTTGGACTCTGGGCTTCACCCCAGAAATGTTACACCTATGATGAGCCAGGCAGCAGCTGACACCTCTAGCTTTCTCAATGTTCTTGGCAGACTGTATGATGAGCCCCATTTTTAGATGTGGAAACTGAGGCTCAGCGACGTCAGTGACCAACCCAGGATAAGAGTACTCAGAGGCAAGGCTGGGTTTTGAGCTCAAGTTCATCTGTTTCCCAAGCCTGCCACTTCCTCATTTGGATGCAAGCTGCTCCACACCTGACCCCAGAGGAGCTGCACTGACCTCTTCTCCCATACGTAGTGGGAGGGGGGTGAGACTGGCTTTCTGTCCTGTTTTAGTCCAGAAGAGGATTCTGGAAAGATTCAAACAGGGAGAAAAAAGCAAGAGGTTCAGGACTAGTGGCTTCTTAGTAGCCTTTAGTCCTTTACTCCACTGATTTTCCTCCAACAATGGAGAGATCAACTCTGCAAGCACTTCTACTTATTTCACCATGATACTCATACCCTCCACAGACCTGCATCCCCAGGAATTAAAAAGATCTTCTGAATTCACCAATTTGAGCCCTCTGTAAACATCGAGGCTCAGCATGAGGTTTAGCAATGGGGAGAGCATCTTCTTTTGGTTTGTTGGGAAGGAGCGAGGTCCCAGGATGGGCAGAGCCAACTGGCTGAGTGAGAGCACAACAAAGGAAGACTCCTCCCCACCCCGAAAGTGTTGGTGGGAGAAAATCTGGCCCCTAAATTCAGTTCAGTGAACTGGAGATAAAAGTATGTGTGGAAAGGGTGGGGGCTGACTTGGTGATGTATTTATGGCATTGACTTGGAGAAGCATGTGTCAGAAGTGATTTGGCTGTGTGTGTGTGTGTGTGTGTGCGTGCACGTGCATGCATATGTGTGCGTACCCAGGAAGCAATGCCAAATCTACTATCCAGATTACAACTTCAGTCACTTAGGAAGAGAAGGTCTAAACTGTGAGAGATTTTCTGAACATGCCAGAGCTGCCAGGCTCAATGCTAACCATGATGACAGCCTTTTCTTATCCAAAATGTGCACTATTGAACTCCCAAAGCCCCTTGTAGACCAGCACCACAGGGCAGACAAGTCTACCAATGGATGTCAGTTCCTTCATCCTTGGGCTCTGTGACTGGAACACTGCTGTTTATGTGGCCCCATCCCACCCCATCTTTCATGATACCAGCACAAGGTTACTAAGTGTTTATTTCCTGCCATAATTTTGGCTGTGAGTTGCCCTTTGTTTTATGAAATAATGTACTGAGAAGTTGGCAGCTTTTCTTCTAATAGCCATACTTGGCCGAATAAAAAATTATCAACACTATGTTTCCACCATTCTTTTATCAGTTCATGAAATCCAAACAACTGAGAACCTAATTAAATCTGTCCTGTGGTTTTCCTACTTGGGGAAGAAGAATAGTGAGGACACTTAGTCAGGGACACTGCGCACCCCCTTCTCTTCTGTATCAGTGGGGGACCTGCTCCTTGAGAAAGGAGGTGGCAGTTTTCTCCTCTCAAAGGGTCCCTGTCTTCTTGACACATAAAGGGATGCCTGGTTGTTCAGATTCATCTTTCCTAACAGGATATGCCGTCTTCCTATGTCTTGGCACAGAACTCAAGAGAACAGCCTGAAATCTTAATGCTTGCTAATAAAAGCAGTATACAATCATAAACCAGCAGTATCAGATTTTCACAAGAATCCAGGGATCTATAAAGGAGAGGGGAAAGGGAGAGAGCTGATTCTTCTACATATCCGTCCTGGGCCTCCACGTTTGTTTACCCATGATTGCTATGCATGTATAAATTAGAACAACAAATGCATCCTGCCTGGCAGTGGTGACACCAACCTTGTGAATAATTATAATTTAATCTTATAGCAAAGGGCTCTGAATGACTCCCCTAACGATTTCCTCTGCTTAATTCCTTCCCCACTGAGTGACTTAATAGGAAAAGGAATACTCTTTCAGATTTGTTTCAGTCCAAAAGTCTGGACAATGTGGAGACTCACACCTGGAGGGCAGACGCTGTAGGAGACCATTTGGCCTATGGATAAACAAGTGAGTCAAACAGGCCTTGAGGCTGGAAGAGAGGGGATTGGTAAGGATACCCATCTTGGCGTCTGTTAATAGAAGCAAACACTTAGGAACAATCTAACAAGAGACCTGGTAAGCAAACTATGCCACAGTCTTAGGAGAAACCATCACAGACATAAACACCATCATGGGTGTGATGTGTCGCAGTGTGAGGCCCTGGCTGAGCAGACAGGTTTTGGAGTAGAGCTAACCTGGTATGGAATCCCAGCTCTGGTCCTTACTAGCTGTAGTACCTCAAGCAAGTAGCATAACATCTCTGGGCCTTATTTTCCTCATCTGTAAAGGAGGGAAATTATGCCACCTACTTCATAGAGTTTTTATGGAGATGAAATGAAATTTTAACTGTCAAGAACTTAGAACTTGGCCTGGCACCTATTCGTAGTGAATGCTTAGTCATGATACTTTATCACATCTCTTCTATTTTGGAGGCATCTGTAATGATACGGGAAAATTTTTCATATCATGCTTAGTTAAACATATATGACTATATGATATTAAGATATCAAATACATATCAAATATATAAATGTTAAATATAAGCTATTAGAAGTAGATATATAAATAGCTTGCTTGATCTAGGCTGTGACTGTTAATCCTGATATTCCAACTTCATTGGATTAAGAAACCTAGCACATTAATAAAGCATGCTCCTAAGTGTCCAGGTAGGTCATGAAGGTGTGGTCTTCTATACTACAGCTGGCCCCTGGCTCCTTCCTCTCAGCTCTACTTCCACTGCTTTTTTTCTGGGCTTCCATGTACTGAACAACTTTGCTTCCCAGTGCCCTTCTGCTATAAGGCTTCTGCCTTGGAGTCTACTAACCATGGACTGAATCTCCTGAAACCATGAGCCAAATTAGACCTCTCCTCCTTTAAGTAGTGTGTGTCAAGTATTATGTCTCAGTGTCAGGAAAGCTGAATAATACATAGGCCAAGCAAAAAAGACTAAAGGGGAATATACCAAATAATTGTAAAGTGCTTGCTTCGGCAGCACATATACCAAATAATTGTTATTCCTTCCCTCTACTACTGTATGCATACATTGTCTACAAGGGACAGATATGTTTTATTTACAGTCAGAAAAATAGGCATTTTATAGAAAGAGATAGAGTCCCAGGGTATTTGGTTGGGCCTTTCATGGGAATTCCAGTCAGCAAAGGCTCCTAGCTAGAGTTGCCAGAATTGCTCCAAGACAAGTTTACAGAACATCAGTCTTCATGAGCGCCCAAGTGCTCAGCTCATATGTGTTTCTCTCGACCTTCCATCCAGGTCGGAAATAACCTGGACAAGTTCAGGACAGCGCTGCACCAGGACACAAGTCCTCCAGATTAGCCCCAAGTCCATGTCTGCATTCTAGAGGAATTCCTTCCTACTTTATGTGGCCACAGTTGGCTCCCACCATGGTTTTGTTTGCTTTTCTCATGCCAGAGATGAAGAACTCCTCCAAGGACTGTGTCCTACTCAACTGGTTTTTCTACTGCCACCAATCCTGGTATTTTATTCAGGGGGGATGCAACCAATATGTCTCTCCTCTTGCTTTCCTTTTTCCCTGCCTGCCTCCTCCACTAACACCGTCTTTCCTAGACACCATCCTTTCTGACGCTTGCAGCCTCCCACTTTGCGCTTTACCCAGACTCCTTCCTCAGTGACACCTTTCCCTGCTCTCCAGCCTGTGCCTCGAGCCCTGCCTCTGTCTCCTTGTCAGCACACAGCAATGAGGGCCTCAAAGTTGCTGCACGTGTATATGAAGCATATCTGGTCACATCCTCCCTGGGTTTCCTCATAAGAACATGAACAAGCATTCTAAATGCCATACTATCACGTGCAAGGCTTGTCACCCAACAGGCAGCTGGATACCTCCTTAAGCCCGCCTGAGCTCGGGCACATCCTGTGAGCCCGAAATGAAGGTTGGAAAGTCTTCTGAGAATGTCCCTGGAACACACCACAGGACAGCTGCTCTCTGCCAAAGCTAACTCGGAAGTTAGTCCCTACCATGCACATACACATCAAGACACCATGCCTTGCCTATCAAAGTCTCAAGGCCACAGAATGGGAAAAGCAATCATGCCTTAGGTTCTGGTCCCTTTGGTGGGTGCTCACCTGTGCCTTCCAGAAATGGAACCATAACTCAACTAGTTTTGCTGAGACCCTGTCCAGGTCTTGAGACTAAAACACTTTCAGTCTTATGCCAGCACTCAACTGAGGTCCACATGAAATCATCGGCAAGAACATACTTCAAATCAGATGTGAAAATTTCAGTAAAATTTTACTCCAGCTTAAAAAATATGCAATGATCTCTCATTCTGATGAGATGCAAAGACTCTAACAATAGGGATAAGGAAAGTGGCAAAGAGGCCTCCAGCTGCAAGTCCAGGGCACAAGAACACTGAGTGGATCCCAGGAATTCACAGCTGAAGGGGAAGGGAACAGGAAATGGGGGGAGCTGGCAGGGTACTTACCACAGTGAGGAGCCTTCGGTCCCTGTGACTTCCAGAAAGTCATAACCATCTTCCAGTTGGAAGTCAATAAAGACCAGGGCAATGGTGTCTCCCAGCTCAGCTAGGATGGTCCATGTGCAGTCGGCGTTGTTGTGGTACTCCAAGGGGAAGTGGGGGCTGGAGATGATGCCACTCTGGCCCCGGAGGGTTCCACCACAGGCATCATCCGCTGTGGGCACAGAGACAAGAGGCTCAAGTGAGTGCTCTGGTTCCCAGGCCCTGGCATGGTGGCCTTCACCCATGACAGGCAGAAAGGGGTCTGAAACACGCACAGACAATTTGCACAAGATCTTGGTCTTTCAATTGGCTGAGGAAAAATGATACCAAACATTTTCCACAGCCCTTACCATGTGCCATGTACTGTTCTGAGAGTTTTAGATAATACTCTTCTCACTGCTCGGATGAGGAGGTGTCTAGCATGTATCTTGGGCTGGCCTCAAACTTAACAATCTTTCTGTGCCAGCCTCCTGAGTGCTGGGATTATAGGAGCACACCACCATGTGTGGCTATTGTTCTCATTTAACAGATAAAGAAAGGCAAGACACAGGGACGTGATGACTTTCTGTCCGAGGTCACATAGCCAATGAATGGCAGAGCCAGTATTTGAACTGTCTTAATGAGCACACTCTTAACTCCTACGCCATACTTCTTTGTGATGACCAGCAAAGGGGAGAAATCAATTATTAGATTGATTTTCACGGTTACAATTTAGGTAAATAGAATATTTTTTCCCACTGGACCTTAGAAAACCTCAGAAGTGATAAAACAAAACAAAAATTCAACACAACTCTCTGAGACAAAAATTCAAAGGGCACTCCAGGCCTGACTTCACCTGTTTAGACCTGTTTGGGTAATCTTTCCTCCAACCCTACCCCAAAGGGAGCTATGCCCCAGCACTGTGTGGATTCAGACCTCTTGTCCTTGGCCTGCCCCGTCCCTTTGTCTAGGATGCTTTTGTCCAAAGCAACTATCCTGATGCCCTGGGACCCAACTCCAACGTTGCTTGGTGACACTGATTCCCTCAAGCTTGGAGTACCTGCTCTTTGGTCCTTACTCCCTCCCACAGCAAAGTGCTCTGACTACGGATATGGTGCCCTGCACTGTCAGCACATCAGCCTTCCCTCTCTGGGTTTTGAGTACCACTGGATACCCCAAGGGGAGGAATATCATCTAACTTGTCCTTGCAGCAGCACCTGGTGCAGTCTTGCTGCTGTTACCTAAATCCCAGCTGAGATCCAATATTCAGAAAAGACAACCAGAGGAATATGCTCTGACAGACAGGAGTCAAGAGCAATGACTTTGAAATCCTGCAGGCATCAGTGTGAAAACCTCCCTGCCACAACCAGATGAATGAGCTGGGGGCAGGTCACCTATGCTTTCTAAGCCTGCCCTCTTGGGAGCTGTAAACAAGCAAGGAAACAGAGTATACTGCAGCATACACTGTCTTAGAGAGATGGTCTACATTGTAAAGAAAGGGACATGCAGTGTCACCATTCAACTGTGTATCAGAGGCAGCAGGATAAGGAGAGTGAGAACTAATGTTTAAGTACTATTCTAAGTTCTCTGTATATTCCACTTGATCCCTATTATGACTGTATAAGTCCCATTGTGTAAGTGAGGAAACCAAGACTCAGAGAGATCCAGTTACTCACCAAAGGTAACACAGCTCATCGTGATTGAAGGAGCTGAAATTCTAAGCCCCGTAGTTGGCTCCTAGAACCTATGTAGTTAACCAAAAAACTCTTCTTTTCTCTAAGAAAATTTACACATTGAGGGTATAAATAAAGCGGCAAATAACTTTGCTTACATGAGTCAATTTGGGGAAGCTTAGCAGAGGATATGCTGTTAGAGCTGAGTTTTTTTCAGTACCAGGGATTGAGCTCAGGACCTTGTGCTTGCCAGGCAGGTGCAGTGCCACTGAGCTACATCCCCAGCCCTGAGCTGAGTTTTAAAGCATAGGAACTGAGTAGCTAAAGAAGAAGAGGAAAGGCATTTCAGGAAAGAGGGAACCAAATGGTCAGAGGCACAGAAGAATGAAGTGCAAGGCAGGAGAGGAGCAGCTCTCTCAGTGCCTTATCTCTGCAGTGAGCAAAAGGAGTGAAGGAAGTGAAGATGGCGATGGAGAAAGGGCCACATGCCAGAGAACACCAGGCCAAAGAGATCGGGATGCAGTGGAGTGTGCTGGAAAAAAAAATGGATATAAGGGTGAGGAAGGTCTATATTTGAATTTAGGCTCTGCAATTTCCAGCCACATGTGTGTGCTGGATGATTTGCTCTTGTAAGCCTCAGTTTGCTTCTCTGGACAGTAAGTTGTTGCAAAAACTGAAAAGGACCACGGGTGGGACAATGCTTAGCATCTGCCAGTGGCTGACACGTGGCAAAGGCTCAATGAATGCCACGTTGTCTCTCGCCCACTTCCTATGAGGATTGAAGCTGGTGTGGAAATAGGACCTAGAAAGATCACTCTGACTGGCACAGAAGCAAGCAGGAGGCAGCACACGGTCACCAACATCCAGGTGATACTGCACTGGCTCAGCGAAGGGGAGGTGTGACTCCCAGGATTCTGGTGCAAGCCACCATCTGGTAATTGGGAAGGGGCCATGTCCTGGGAGGGCCCCCAGAAGAGGAGCCCCTTGTGGGGTGGAGGCAGCCAAGAGGTGGGAATGTGGGAATGTGGGTGCCAATGTGAGAATCAGGGGTCATAGCTGGATGCAGAGCAGCAGCCTGGGCTCAGAATAAAAGTGACAATTAGTGGCTTTGGGCCATTTCCGTTAATGTCATTCTACAGGGTCAGGAGGACCATGAGACCATTTCTCAACATTCTGTCTCAGGTGTGCAGGAACACAGACCCAGGGTAGGGGTCTGCAAATGCTCCCCTCCCACCACCAGGCCCTGAGCACCAACTAGGACCCACCATGGGCCTGGGGACAGCACAGCAATTAGAAGAGCTTGTCTTCATCCCTGCCCTGGAGGGCTTCTCAGAGAGGTGGCAGATACACAGCAAGGGCACAGAGGGCCACAGGGGTAAGAGGCGTGCCAGGGGCAGGCACAGCTCACAGGAGGCAGGGGAGGCTTCACGGAGGACTCAGGATTTTGTTGAGACCTTCACTCCTTCGACCAACAAATGCTTAGTGAGCACCAGCTTTGTGTCATCCTGAGGGCTGGGGACCCAGCTCAGGGAAGGAGCAGTAACGCGAAGACATCTGCCTTCACAGAACTTGCTTCCTGATCGAGGTATGAAGACAACTCTAAGATAAATTACTAAAGTCTGGGCAAATGAGGAGGTGGTAAATGCAGAGCGGTGGGATGTGTCCTACGGGGCAGGGACGTTGTGGGCAGGGAGGCCTCACTGAGAAGTGGACAGAGAGACAACTGCTGAAGGAGGGAGGAGGAGCCATGTGGTTATCTGCAGGAAAAGCATTCTGAGTAGTTGGAACAGCAACGTGAAGGCCACGGGTGCATAGCCCGGCAGGATGAAGAGTATCCAGAAACCTGAGGGGCTGGGCAGCAGGGGTAAAGAGAAGGGTGGAAAGGGGTGATGTCAATGGCGCTGTACAGTGGAGGGCTTCAGAGGACACTGTAAAGATGAGGGCTTCTCTTGGGGAGGAGATGAGCAGAACACTGCACAACAGCATTTGTGAAATACCAGGATCCTCCAGCTGCCACACAGACAGCAGGCCAAACACAGCAAGGACTGAGCAGGGGCACCTCATGAAGCTACTGAGAGGATCCTGTAAGAGATAGTGGTGCTTGGACCTGGTGGTCAGAGTTTGGCTGCATCCCTCACAGGGGGCCAGCAGATGCACCATGCTTGAGAGCTGTCTGCCTGTATTGGGAGCCAGGGCCAGGGACACGGCAGCGAGAGTCGTGAGTGTGGTGGTTTCAGGGCCCTCCAGTGGGAGGCAGGCAGAAGGGGTGGGGCTGGGTGGGGCAGGAGGGCAAGAGCTATGCTGGGAAGGGCCTTGAAGGCCAATCGAGGAGCTGAGGTTGGTTTCTCCTCCACTTCTTTCCTCCTCTGCTACCCCAATCCCAGTGCCCAGACCCCAGGAGGGAGAGAAGCAGGAAAGGGAGACAGGACTGGCCTTGCTTGGCTTTAAATACATTTTAGTGGTGCTGTTTGTTTTATCACGGCTTACCATGTTTCCTTCCAGGATATCTCTCTGGCAGGAAGCTATGAAGTCTGACATCTGAGGCATGGTTTGTCTCCTTGAGATGCAACTAAATGAACACTATCAGGAGATAAGCCACAGGAGCCAATTGGCACACCAGAGATTTGTCACTAGTGCTCCCAGCAAGCACTGGGCCGCTGGTCCCCAGCACTCTGGTGGCTTCCTCGTCTACACAGAAGGAATAGCCTGCAGTCCCAGCCACTGTAGCTTCATCTGGACCACAATGGGGCTGGGGAAATCATGGTGAAGAAAAGGGCATTCACCCAAACACTGAGAAGGGAACAGACTGTACTGGAAGGAGATGAAAGACAGGTGGGACAGGAAAGCAGGTAGGACCAAGGTGAGTCTTTAGGGCACAGGCTTGGGGATCTGGGCCCACCACTGATTGTCGTGAAGGCTCAGGACACAGGAGTGAGTGGGGGAGTCCACAGGGAGGAGGGTAGAGGTCAGCACGGAAGGGCTGAGGGGGTCTGCGTTCTGTACCTCAGGTGCTGGGAGCCACTGCAAGTGTGGGGAAGAGGGCTTTTCAGCAGGGAGTCAAAGCCCAGACCTGTCTTAGAGAGACAACTTTGGTCCCTGAGTGATGGCGGGTGGTGTGGTTTGGGAGCCTGGCATAACGGGACCAAAATGGAGTGGCTCCTCAGGGCGAAGACCGTGGCTGACAGTGGACAGTGAGGGAGCAGGTGGAGGCCCGGTCCAGGAGGAGGGGAGAGCAGCAGGCGGGGGTGCTCAGGAGCCACTGAGGGTGAGCCGGGGTCTCTGTCCAGGCCTGTGCTCCAAGCTGCTTGAGGGACACATGATGCTCAGGAAAGCAGGAGCAGGGAGGAAGAGGAGGACTCACAATTCTGGGCCTCCCTCTCACCTTAGAAACTCACCAGATGTGCTGCATTACTCTGTGCAGCCCACCAAAGCAGCCTCACCCTCTCCTCCCTGCAGACCCATCCTCCTCAGAGCCCCTGGCCTGGCGAGGGTCACACAGGCACCCAGTCCTCATGCCCTCAGGGGACATCCTCACCTCCTCCTGCAGCCTGTCCCCAGCCAGGGACTACATCCCACCCTGTCCACTCCGAGCAGTCACTGACTGTCTCCTTTTCACACCAGGGCTTAACTGGAGACTACAGCACATTCCAGACAAAGCAGCTGAGACGCATCTTCCCAGCCTCCTGGTGGCCCTCGCCCTCCTGCCTGTCCACTCGTTCTTCACACAGAGGCCCGATAATGCCACTCTCTGTAGGAACCTTCAATAACTCCTGCTGTCACTCAGGATCAACAGAATATCCCACAGCTTACCAGGAGGACCTCACTCGGCCTTCTTCTTGTGCTTCTCCCTGCCTACTGTCCCGCAGCCACACTGGCCGCCTCCTGGCTTCTCTAGAACAATGGGGAGCTCCCTACTCCAGGACCTTGGAAAGAGCTATTTTCTCAGTCTGGAACCTTCTCCATCTCATGGGCCTGGCTGGTCCCTCCTCAGCTTTTAGGTCCCAGTCCAAATGTCAATTCCTCAAGGATCTTTCCAGAAACAGAGTACTTCCATCACTGTATGCCTTCAGAGTACTACATATTTTCTCATTAATAATTATTTCCCCTACTTATATGGTCAATGATGTCATTATTTACTTAGTATCAAGAAAGTAAATTCTTTCCAGGAGCCATGTCTGTTCTTTCAGTTTCTAGAACATTTCCTGGTATATAGTAGGCATTCAATAAATAGCTGAAGAACAAATAAATGGAACAGAAAACCGAGGCCCAGAGAGGTTAAGAGACTTTCTTAAGGTCACACAGGAAAGGTGGAGTCAGGATTCCGGGGGAGTCTCTCTACTGCCAGGATAATAGTCTCCCCAGAGGTGCTGTGCCCCTCTGCTAGACAGCAGTATTCTGAAACATCCTAAGATTCTCTGACTCCCCAGTTCTAACCAGCAACTTCTGGAATGCACTGAAACTGTGGACTCTGGAGTTTGCCATCCTCTGGCTAGTTCATCCTTCATTTCTGGCTAGTTCATCGTTAGTTCATCCTGAAGATGCCACCCTTGCCTCTCTTGGACACTCTTCTGTTTTGATTGAAAATGCAGTAAATGCCGTGTGGAGATTTTCTCCCACTTTAAACAAGGCATCATATTTCAGGGCTACAACTCTGGAGTCATAAAATATAACCTGCAGCTGATACCACAGTCCTAAAATATTCACTTGCACTTTCTCCTTCCCTGGCAAGGGGCCTTCTGCACAGCCATTAGCTCATGCATATTCCTGGGTGCAGGTGTGTGGTGCTGATAGTTGCCTTTCCAAGTTTATGACTTTATTTATGATCGACTTTAGGTTCTACAGAAATTTCTACAATTAACCATAATTTTAGAAAACTATCCCACTGTCCCACTGCTGTGTGTTAACCCCACAATGATTCTCCAATCCCAGAGAGGGATGGAGGACATGTACACTAAGCCTCCACTTCAGCAGCCTCTAGGACACCATCCTGGAGGACGAGGGCTCTTGGCATTGGGCCTCTGTCTGTATTCTACTCCCTACCAGGGCTCCTCAGCCTCTGAGGAAAGAAAAACCCCAAGAGGCCTGGGTACCATCTTGCAACTCAAGTGTAAGGTGCAGAGAGCCAGGCATGGGCACCCCAAAGCCACAGCCTCCCCTTTCTTGTGCTGCACAGCTCAGTGTCCCTGTTTGTGCTGAGCCACCATCACCTGCTCTGCCTCCTTAATCCCCTCTTCTCATGGGCTCCGGACTCTGTCCTTTTATCCTTGCCTTTATCAAAGACATTCTTTTTTGATCCTGGGGATTGAACCCAGTGGAGCCTTTGCACCGAGCTACCTCCCCAGCTCATTTTTTAACTTTTTATTTTAGTTTCCAGACAGGATCTTGCTATGTCACTAAGTTGCCTGGGCTAGACTCAAATTTGTGATGATCCTGCCTCGGCCTCTCAGGGTGCTGGGATTACAGGTGTGTGCCACCGCGCCTGGCCTCCTTCCTTCTTAAAATGAGAAAATTACTCATTCATGAGAACATCGCCATGGCCCTGGGAAGTCCTTCCACAGGAACAGCCACAAAGGTCTCTTTCTGAGGGGATGGATGCCGATGGGACTCAGTGTCGGCCATGGAGTGCTCACCATGGACCAGGCACTGTGCTGAGTGCATCACCCGCATGCTGTCACCTAGTCCTCAAGCCTCCAAGGAAGATGGGGATTTCATCCCCATTTGACAGATGAGGCAACAGAGGCCCAGTGAGGTTTTTAAACTCTCCCATTGCCACATAGCTACCAAGTGTCAGAGTTAGCTTCCAACTGACTCTACTAGCTACCAACTCCAGAGTCACAGTAGTACCCACCCATTTCCCTATCTCTGGTGCCTGTATTGCTGGAGTCCGGTCCAGCCACCCATGCTCACAGGAAGTGGACAAGTCATGGCCTGGCCTTCCCAGGTTGGGAGAAGCAGCAGCCTCAGCACTCCAGCCCTGCCCTACAGGAGCACCTGCCCAGAACATGACCTCAGGCCTTTTTCCAAGGCTGTCTTTTCTAATGAGATTCTGGGACAAGTGGAATGGGAAGCCAAGGGGCAGCCACGGAGCCTACAGTCGCTGGCCTGGGGACCCTGCAGGGGAAATGTATGCATGAGGGCCAAGCTCTCAGGCTCTGGACTAGGAGACTGGAGGAATTGTCCTGGCCTGTGGTGGACACTGGTGGTCAAGATCATGGCCTTGAGCTGAGTTGAGTCTCCACCACTGTCTACCTGTCACTGCAACAAAGCCCTCCTCCCAGACCTTGGTTCCTTGTCTCTTAATTGGTATAACAATACCTTCAGCTCTTAGCGGGTTTGTGCAGATTAAATTAGATAACATGGGGTCTGGCACACTGGACTAAATAAGTAAATGCTGGCCAGTAGTGGCCATGACGGTAAGAAACACAACACTTACTAAATTCTTGCTGTGAAAAAGGGTCTCTGCTTTAAGCTTTATCACCAAGAAACTCATCTACACATACTCTTCCATTTTTATCCAGGCCCCTGGACGGAGAGGCACCATCTCAGCCCCGCTGCCTACAATAGCTGCCTCCTAACTATTGTGTTTCTTGCTGAGCTACAGTCCCTCTCCCTCTAAACATCCAGAGTGGTCTTTTTCAAAAAGCAAGTTAACTTGGATCAAGCTAGGCTTAAAACTCCCCCCTGCTCTCTCTTGAGCTTAGGGTTCATCCCCTGACCCCTCAATCTACTTTCTGTTCCTATAACATGCTGAGCTTGTTCCCACCTCAGGACCTTTGCACTTGCCTTTCCTTTTTCTGGGAATGCCCCTCTCCAGGTCTTCACATAAAGTCTCCTTCTTATCACTCAGGACTAAGTTCACAGGTCTCCTCTCCAGAGATCCCTCCTGCTGGCTCCCTAGCTGCTGTATTTCCTTCCTACTTCCTATCCTTACCTGAGATTCATTAGTTTTTCTGTTTCCTGTCTCTTCGATGCTAGGATGTAAACTCCACAAGATCGAGTGATTTGGTTGACTGGATCATCACTGCCATTGTCTTTATGTAACTAGATCTGTACTTCATGGGCATCAGTAAATAAGAATTGAATCAGTTTCTGGCTGGCACACGGTAAGCACTCAGCAGAACAATGTTGAATCATGGATTGAATGAATGAGTAAGCAATGTTCCTGTAAGGCTGCTGCTTATGGCCCAACTTTAAAACTCAGAGAGGTTCAGCAACATGCCTGTGAATGCACAGCTCTGAGCTGACCGGTCTGACTCAAATCACTGTCCATGCCCAGTCCCAATGCCTCCGCTTCACATTCTGCATATTCCTCCCCTGAGGCCAGAGAATCTGGAATGCAGCTCAGCACTTGTAGCCTCTGTAGACACCGATGCCTGTTCCCCAGGTCTGGGGACAGCCTGCAAAGCTTGGCTTGACTCTCTTGTCTGGCTGCAGCCAGTTTCTTCTCCAACCCCTTCCTCTTAGCCCCTCGCATGTTTGATTCCCTTCCCTCCTCAGCAGGCTTCTTCAATCCAGGGCCAACATCCCTCAAAAGTCAGATGCTGATGGCTGAAAACCACATGGTCTTTCTTTTTATGGACCAAGGAGGTTATCCAAAGCTGGCATCTCTGAGGGGCCTCTGCCTTTGAAATGTACCCATGGTGATCCAAAGGCACAAGAAGATCACAGCCTGCCTCCTGGCCTCTGTCAGCTGGACCACACTTCAGTGGACCTCAGTGGATCCTTGGGGTGCGCCTCCTTGAGGGTCAGCCTCACACTTGCTCTGCCCCTCTTCCTGCTACTGTGCTGTTACTCCACACTGAGCCCCTTTCAGTGAGGCACACAGTGCCTCCAGGATGGAGCAGATGTGCACAAAATCTCAGACTGAAGAGGTTATGTCCCTCAGAGCAGAGCAGGTGGGTAACCCAGGCTGGAAATTACCCTGTGCTCGCAGGCTATTCTACTGGTGAATTAGACCTATCCAGCACTCGCCATGCAGCAAATATTTACAGATCACTGCCCATCGGATGATGTTTAGCCACTCACGGTGCCAGCCCTTGAGAATTCAACACAAGAGGGAGAAAGATCAAGAGGCTTTTAATCCTTCCTGATCATAAGCTCCACAACTCTGGCATGATCGTGGCTCCTAGGAAGGTCCAGGCGGGAGCATGGTGAGTACCCTTCTCTCCTGGTTAGCTCGGCCTCCCAAGGAAGAACACTTTGGAAAATCATTTTTGGAAAAGCACTGGCATTATTGAGGCTGCTTCTCAGGGTACTCCTGCAGTGTGTGGAGGATTAGGATGAAGAAATGGAGCTGTGGGAGGGGGGTGGAGAGGGCCTCCAGGAGTGGGAGAGGCATTTTGCTTTCTCCTAGCCTTTGAGCAGGACCACACCTCAGGCCCGGCAGGGAGCAGGAAGCCTGCAGGCCAAAGCCATTCTGAAAGCAAGACTTGACCTTGCTGTCCTCAGCCGGCTCCCCTGGTGTGTTTGGAACCCAGCATTGTCTGTGAAGCTCAGTTGGGAGCTACTTTAGAGGAGACTGACAGAGTAAAAAGATCGGTCTGGGACTCTTTCCAGAAAGGTTTGGGCTCCATGGTAAGGGAGCAGAACTTGTCCCTGTCAGTGATGAAGAGCTACCGACTGGATTCTAAGCAACGGGTGACTGTGTCAGATCTGGGTCTTAGAAAGTTACTCCCACAGCAGATGATGGGTTGGGATGTGTGGGCAGTGGCTGGAGAATGGCTGTCCACAAGGGACACTCAGAAGGCAGGTGAGAGACAAGAAGGCCTAGACTGTCCGAGTCCTACTGAGGAGTGGTCAAGGTGGCAGGGACAGCCAGGACAGAGAGACGTGGTGACTGATGTTGCAGGAGGTCAAGAAGATGACTTGTCTTGGCTGCCATGTTTTGAGACCTGTGAAGATGGAATTTAGAAAGGCAGAAAAGAGGACTGTAGTCTCCTTGAGAATTGGCCAAGGCCAATTCTACTGGCTGAGGAAAAGTAACAAAGCATGGAATCAAGTGGCAATTCAGATTGACTAGTCATGGCTTACCTGTTGGAAGAAAATTCACAGCTGTCTCTGGATGCAAGCAGGAAGGGTGCTGTGATGGATTAATTATGTCTGCCATGGGAGTGCGAATAAAGGGAACAGGTATGCCTGCCTATTCTCATCCCTGGTGTCAATATTAAAAAGTATGTGCATATGGCAGCAGGAGAGAGCTGGTCTTTTGAGAATAATTACAGAAGAGCTTCCTCCAAGAGAAAAGTAAAACTTGAACCAAAGGAAGAACTATTTGCTCCAATTATTTCTCAATTCCTTGAACTTCTCCCAGATTCATATCCAGGTGTTCTCTAAGCATGGAAATTAAAGATGAGAATTTCGGAAGAGAGTGGTCTGTAATGCAAAGGCTGTTGAGAGGCCAAGGAATATAAGGACCAAAACAATTTCCATCTGATTCATCAACATGATATAGAACAGAGGGGTGAAAGGCCCCACTCTGCAGAGAAATGACTGGGCAGTGAGGAGGGAGACAAATGCAGACCATGCTTCCAAGGTGCCAAGCTTTGTGAATGGATGAGAACTCTCAGTGGGTGCGAGAGTGCTTCAGAGGTGGTTAAAATTCATCGACATGCAGTAAAACGCCAGTCTGGGTATACACTGTCATATATGCGTATGTGCAACATGTACTGGATGGAGATGGCAAGGAAAACCACAAAAATCATCCTTAAAATGGATACACTTTATTTCTTCTCTATTCTGTATTTTCTAAGCTTTTCAAAATGATCGCATATTATTTTTATCATCAGATAAGAATCGTTGGAAATTATTTTAGAAGTTAGCTTGGCTATGATGAGTTGGAAGGACAATAAGCAAGAGGCTGGGAGTGGGGTGACCAATGTCCTGGCTTGCCTGGGACTTGGGGGATTCCCAGAACTTAGGGCTTCTAGAGCTCAGGAAAGCCTTGGACAAATGGGGTTGAGCTGGGCACTTGGGGAGGGAGACATTTATTTTGAGGGAGTTATTGGGGCAACTGGTTTTGAAGATATTTGGGAACTGGCAGGAAGGAATTTTAAAATAGGGACAGAGGCTGAAAGAGAAAGGACACATGGCCAGTGTGAGGTCAGTACACAAGCTAGGGACCCAAGTACGACAGGAGTGATGATCTGTAACGGGAAGGGAACTGGCACCGCCTCTGAGGTAGGAGCCACAGGCAGAGAAGGCTGGCTAAAAGCAGGCTTGTTGGCACAGAGGAAGGAAACTGGTGGTGCATGTCTGAGGTCTAGGAGGTCGGTGAGGCTGAGAAACCTGTGCAATGCCTGGAGACCCTTGGGCCTCTCAGTGCTCTCCAGACTTGGGCTCCCAGAGTACTCCACGTCATGCTGGGAAGGGTGGGGTAGCTTCCCTTGGGGCCTAGATCCCACTGGAAGCCCCAGCGTCTCCTCCAAGCTGCTGCCCACGCCCTCAGGCCCTCTCTGGCCACCTACCTCTGCAGGACGGCAGGGGAAAGTCCCACGTGGCGCTGTTCTCAGAGCTGGCGTGGCAGGTAAGCACAGCGTGGCCCTCCAGGAAGAAGCCGGGACTGCAGCTGTAGCGGACCTTGTCGCCAAGGTTGAAGGTTGAGCCCTGCTGGATGCCATTGGGCAGCCTCCCTGGGTTCCCGCACGTGTGGCTGGGGAGAACTGTGAGGAGCAGGAAGGACATGTGGTCAGTGAGGTGGGGTTGTCGCTGACACCACCTTGCTTAGAAACAACCCTTTGGCCACTCAGCCACCTTGGGCTTGTCTCTCCTTCCATGAATGGGGCCGGCCACTGCTGACCTGTGCCTCAAGACTGCCAACTCCCAGAGAATGGGTCACTTGTAAGAGATCATAGGGCAAGGAGGAGCCAGCCACACAGGAGATTTAGAATCAAACATGTAGGTTTTTCTTTTTTCCCATTTCGTCTGGTCTTTTATTTACATGTAGGTTTTTCTAATGCACAGCCCTGGGCACGAGTGGCATCCATCCTAATTGCTACGGACCCAAACCCAGGGCAAACACTTTCGTCTCTCAGGAATGACCACACTGGTGTCAGACTTCAAGGAAGGGACAGAGCATGACACAGAGTAGTTGCTCATTAAACCCCATGTCCTTTCTTTCATGTGTGCTCTGCCCTGGCAGCCAGAGGGGTCCTGTGCCTGGCAGGTTTGGGGGAGTTGAGGAGCTGGTTAGTGCTAGAACAGGCAGTGAGATGGGAAAACAAGAACTTGAGTTCTCATCAGCTTGACCTGCTTAAAGGGGAAAAATGGGAGCCGGGAACACGGCGTGCAGTGTGCAAACAGAGCCGACACAATTACACTGCCCATGTGTACTCATCATACAGAGGAAATGCACTGGGGAAGGGTACAAGAGCATCTTGACCTGCCACTTAGGAGGGAGGAAGGACACAGCTCTTCTGTGCCTGTGTGCCACTTGGTCCACTGGACCCAGGTCCCTCTGCCTCTGCCTCTCTCCCCGGGGCTGGAACTGCCTGTGCCCTAAAGGTCATACCTCACTCCATGCAGGGACAGCCCCATGGGGCCAGGATGGGAGTCTCAGCTCTGCCCAGAACACTGTTCAAGTCCCTCCCACTGAACCCACTGAGGATGGTTTATGCAGGGCATTGCTGAGAGGCTGCAGTGGGTTGAGAAGAGGTAGTGATGACTCAGAGTCATGCTTGGCTTCACTTCCTTGCCCAATCGTTCACTACCTGTGGGGCCCTGAATAAGTCTCTTGACCTCTCTGTGCCTCAGTTTCCTCATTTATAAGATGGGACGCACAAGAGCACTTTCCTCAAAGAGTTGTTTTGAGAAGTAAAAGAGCTAAGGTACGTAACGCAATTATGACCTCTTGCAGACAGTGAGTACAACACCAATGAGCCCAAGCTCCCAGTCCAGTAGATGTGCACAATTAAAGGTAGACTAAATGGTATGGTGGGAGAGGGACCAAGCAGGAGGACACAGATGAATTCCAGGAGGAGGTGACATCTCTAGAACCCTGAGAGATTTAGTAAGGAATAGCATGTGGGTAGAAGGAGTAGCACGTTCAAAGGCCCTGGGGCTAGAGAGAATCCAGGAGTTCAGAGAACCTTGAGAAGAGAGTAGGGTGGCAATGATGAGGAAGTGAAGATGGGCAGGCTGGACTCTGATGGACCCTCTCAAGCCCTTGCAGTACTCTCTTCCTGCCCACGTTGCTGGCAGTGGCTGCCTACCTATCAGCCCTGATGATCTCAGAACCCTGTGAAAAGCAGCCTTCCCTCCTTCTTCTCCTCCATTTCCAGAGAGAAATGGCTTGATGTAAAGGAAAACAGCAGACTTTGGAACCACTCCAGTACGAGTCTGCAACCAGGTGCTATTACAGTCACTTTCTGCATGATCTTAAGCCACAAGACCTCTTTGAGCCTTAGTTTCTTCAACGGAAAAAGTAGTGAGAGCTTTAACATCTGATGATGGAGGGGTTTACTGATAATGAATGCTGCCTGGCTGGCACATGCCTGGCACATAGTTGGTGCTCAAAAGAGCAGATGTTCTCATTCCTCTGGACCTCAAGGGTCAGGAAGTCAGGAGCCTGGGCTGCTTTACAGGTATATCCTGGAGAGCAACAAGATGCTGGGGACTTGGGGGATGTGGGCCTACTATACTTGGTGCTGGAAATATAGCAGTGAACTCAGCACATCAGGTCTCTGTCCTCATAGGCTTGTATTTTTGTGGGATGATCTGAAGAACCAAAGAGTTCTCCTTCCCCATTTTCTACTTCTGACAAGTGAAATAACAGAGATGAAAGGATTTACCTCTATTATCCCAGGTTAGTATTTCTGATGATTTCCTGCCACTGACTCCTTTGGTATTTCCCATGATGCCCTGTGACTGACTCCTTTGGTATTTCCCATGATCCTGTGCTGCTGGCTCTTTTGATGTTTCCCATGATCCACTGCTGCTGGATCTCAGCTGAAACACTAAGTGTAATAAGTGTGTGCTTGTGAGGGTTAGGAATGGGAGGGACATGTCAGGTAAACATTTAGAGAAGAGAGCAAGCCAAGGTGAGGGGAGGGAGCCAACCGGGGAAATGGGCTGAGAAGTGGTGTAGAACTAACGTTTCATTTTCTGCAACAAAACTCAAAGACCCAGTTTAATTAAATTACTAATGTCAAATTTTTAATGAACCCACTTCTGCTTTGGGCTTTCTTCCTTTGAAATTAATGACTGGAACGTCACTATAAATAAAAGTCGATTCTTTTAAAAAAGTTATTCTCCAATGCTTCCTGCTCTTTATTTAATGAGCTGTTCATAATCAGACCACTGTGACCTAGGTCTCCACTGGGACCTAAGTACAATGAATGGGGGTCCATTATCCTAAGCTCTAGTCCCGAGAGCCACTCAGTTAATGGCGAGTGGGCAGACTTGGGGCTCAGTGGGGCCTGGGTTTGAATCCCAGCTCTGGAAGACTGCAATTGAGCTGTAAACTTCACCTGCCTGGGGCTTTAATTCTTCATCTGAAAACAGGAACATTAATTTCGTAGGGCTTCTGTAACAAAGTATCACAAACTGGGGGGCCAACACCAGCAGAAATTTATTTTCTTGCAGTTACAGAGGCTAGAAGTTCAAAATTGAGGAAACCTGTACCGAAATCCCTTTTCCTTTCCTACTTCTGGTGGTTCACTGGCAGCCTCTGGGGTTGCTTGGCTGGTACATGCATCCGTCCAGTCCTGCATCTCACATTGCATTCTCCTGCTGTGTCTCTGGGCCCAAAATTCTCCTTTTTATAAGGACAGCAGTCATACTGGGTAGAGAGCATCCTAATGCTCTCATTCTTTGATCACCCGAAACTCCATATTTCCAAACAAGATCATAGTCACAGACACTGGGAATGAGGTCTTCAACATATTTTTGAGGGGACACAACTCAGCCCATAATAGGGTGTTATAGAGCTGAAAATTAGATGTATGCTAACTGCCATTGAGTGGCTGGTACGTTTCAGGTCCTGGGTCAAAAGCTTATTTTACTTAATCCTCAAAACAAACCTATAGGATATACATGTATTATCCTCCTTTTATGGGTGAAGAAACTGAGGTACAGTGACTTGCTTGCCCAAGGCTACTCAGCTAGAAAATGGCAGAACTAGGTTGGAAATCTAGGTCTTTCTGGCTGCATAGTTCACTGCTGTCCACGGCAAGGCACCCGAGCACAGAGTAAGTGCACAAGAAACCAGTGTTTCTTTCCTCCTGCACCGTGCTGGGGACTTCCCAAGATGAAGGTCATTACCTGATTGTCCAGGTTTAGTAGTCTGATTTTTTCTAGTCCAATCTGCCAATCCTGTACTTTTCAAATGATGTCAAGGACAACATTTAAGATGTGGTCTTTTGTTGTGTGTCTAATGAGAATCTTGCTGGACAGACACAGGAGATTGGAGATAAGCCACAAAGCAAAGCCTTTCTGAGGTGTAGCATTCTTTGATTTTTTTGTTTCATTTTGTCCATGTGTTTTTCAGCACAGATATTATGACTGTTCATGCTCTCCTGTCTATGAAGCTTCCCTTTGATTGCTTACAAAATGAAGAGTGGGATATTTACATCCAACGCAGCCCAGAATGACATTATTAAAGCTGTGCCTGACATTGAACAATTCCATTGTAGATTAGCTGTGGGGAATTTTGTCCCTGCTACAAAGCCCGGCTCTTGCCAATCAACCTAATATTCTCCATGATTGTATGACAAAGACTCTCCTCTGTGGTTGAAGTGCAGCAAAAGCAACATCATGCCTTGTTTTATTTTTAATTTGAGACTTTGTTTCCCATATTATAATGAAGAGTCATTTATGCTCTCTGGACAAGCGCCCTCCATATGTTTTGATTTCTTATATCCCATTAAGTAAATGGTTTCATCTCTTGTGGCCATATGACTGATACACAGTAGCAGGAGAGCTGCAAAAGAGGATTCAGGGAGAAGGTGCTTATCTGCCACAGCCCTCTGCATGCCAAGAAGAGACAGAGCTACTTGTGTGTGCGATGTGTGTGTGTGTGTGTGTGTGTGTGTGTGCGCGCGCGTGTGTGAGAGAGACTAAGGTCAATGGGCAGGTCAAGCAAAGGAAAAATACAATCACTGTCTTTTGATGCCTAGCTCTGTACTAGGAACTTTTGTATCACACATTAACTTACCTCATCCTTACAGCTCCTGTATTTTCAGCAGTCTGGCATTTTAAACACAATTTACTGAACATTTACTTCTGTGCAGCACTCAATGTCAGGTGCTTTGTGTATATTTCCTTCCCCAAAGAGGTGTCTTCTCAGCCCCTCTAATACATTATATATTTGATATATATTATTATAAATTTATACATAATAATGTATACAAATATAATAATACAAATTTGTGAACTATAGATTTATGTATGCTTTGGTACTGGCAAAGAAACAGGCTTGAGGACCAGTGGAACAGATTAGAAGATGCAGAAACAACGCCAGACACACTCAGCCATCTCATCTTCGACAAAGGAGCCAAACACCCTCACTGGAGGAAAGATAGTCTCTTTAATAAATGGTGCTGGAAAAATTGGGTTTCAACTTGCCAAAGATTAAAACTAGACCTATATCTCTCACCATGCACTAAACTCAAATCAAAATGGATTAAAGATCGAAATATTAAAATAGAAACTCTGAACCAGTTGGAACAGAGGTTAGGTAGAACCCTTGAAGACACCGGTTTAGGAAAAGATTTTATGAACAAAACCTCAGTTGCCCGTGAACTAGCACAAACAATCAACAAATGGGATCTCTTCTTATTAAAAAGCTTCTGCACAGCAAGAGAAACCACCAGCAGTGTGAAGAGACAGCCCACAATGTGGGAAAAAATCTTCACCTGCTCTTCCTCAGACAAAGGTCTACTATCTCGAATCTATAAAGAACTTAAAAAGATCAGACCTCTCAAATTTAAAGACCCAATCCAAAAATGTTCATCTGAAATGAACAGACATTTCTCAGACAAAGAAGTAGAAATAGCAAATAAATACATGAAAAAATGTTCAACATCACTGGTCATTTGAGAGATGCAAATGAAAACAATGCTGAGATTCCACTTCACTCCAGAAAGAATGGCTGCTATCATGAAATCAACCAATAACCAATGCTGGCGGGGAAAGAGGAACCCTGCTCCACTGCTGGTGGGAGTGTAGACTGGTGCAAGCACTGTGGAAATCAGTATGGAGATACCTCAAAGAACTAGGACTGGAAATCCCATTTGACCCGGCTATTCCACTGCTGGGGATCTTCCCTAAAGAATTCAAAGAATCATACCACAGTGATATATGTGCACCCATGTTCATAGCAGCGCAGTTTGTAATAGCTAAAACTTGGAAACAGCCCAAATGCCCATCAACTGGAGACTGGATAAAGAAAATGTGTGTTTTTTTATAAAATGGAGTACTACTCAGCCATAAAAAATGAGAAATTAGAGACATTTATAGCTAAGTGGATGCACATTGAGGCAATACTCTTAAGTGAAATAAATAGGACACACATGGGTAAATACCGAATAGTTTCTCTGGTGTGAGAAACTGAAAGTGTAAATAAGGACTAAATGTATAATATATTTATGTATGCTTATATATAAATACATAATTTTAACATAAAATGTAATGATATGTTTTATATAAAATTAATAGGTATCTTACATTCATACATGGCATTATGTTTGACACATTTGTTGTTTGTCTTATTTCACTACAATGCACACTCCCTGACGCCAGGCAGATTTTGGTCTATTTTGTTACTGCTGGGACTTAGTTCCCAGAACCTGGCATATAATAACATCTTGATAAAGTTTACTGAATGACTTCATGACCTGATGTAACCCTCCCAATAGCCTACTGATAGAGGTGCTATTATTTCTCACTGAGGTGAACATGGCTGCTAGACAGGTTGGGACCTTTTCCAAAGTCATGCAGCTCGATGTGGGAGCACAGAGCTGTTTCCCAGTCCCTGGCTCTGCAGCCCACATATTTTCATCCAGCTGTTCCTGTGCTGAACATTCCTCATGAAAGTCACTGGTCACCCATGTGCCCGGACACATCCTGACAGGGCACTCACGCTCATGCTCCTCAGGGGGAGCATGCGGTGACACTCAGGCAAGCTGACCTCAAGTTTGGTCTTGTATGTTTTCTGCTACCTGTCAGTCAAGACGAGGTGAATAACAGGGCCTCAGGTGGAGCATGCCAGCCACAGTGACTCAGCAGGCCCTGCCCTGGCAGGCTCCCCCTGATTGTCAGAACGCACCCTCCAGAGCTTATTCTCCAGGCTCACCTTTGTGAAGTGTGCAGCCTCCAGCATCAGAGTCATTTGGGGAATTTTACAAAGAAACCAATGCATAGACCCTGCTTCCAAACCTCTTGAATCTGTATTTCAGAGGCGGGGTCTGGGCTCCTCACTGCAAGAAGAGCTGAGATGAGGAACAACCCATAGAAAATGTCAGTTATGCCCAGCAGATCGATCCCTCCAAGCTCTAGAATGGCAAATTCATCATGGTCCTGCCCTGTGGACCCACCCAAGGGCTCATGTGTCAAAAGTGGGCTCCCTACCACCAAGGTGCACAGACAAACACACTTTGGTGTGTGACTTATGTGAGAATAGATAATTATTTGAAACATTCATAAAAAAGAAAGAGAGAAAAAATTTGAGACCCTCTCTGTTGCTGCCAAGATAGATCAAAGCTTAAGTTCATGCAGCCTGCTCCTTTAATGATCTGACCCCTGCTGACATTTTCTGCTTCCCCTCCTGCTCCCCTGGCTTGTCCACCAGTCCTTACCATTCCAAACCACACTTTCACGAGCAAACCTTGCTGGTCTCTCAAATTCTGCACTGGCGAACTCCTACTAACCCATCAAAGCTACCATTAAATGTCACTTACTCTGTGAATTCTTCCCTGACACCCATGGTGTCTTATATAAACCATAAAATCCCAAGACAACAATCCTGATAGAGTGCAAATAATATTATAATACCAGTGGCATGCAGAATCCTGGAACTCCTGGTCCACTAATTAGGCAAGCTCACTCTGGTGATTTTATTAATTTTTTAATCTCACAATTCCATGTTTAAAGTGTTTGGAGTTTTTGACTCCTCTTATAGAGTTATGTTGGGGTGTTATTTGCACTTCAATTTCTGCACTTGTCATATAGCCTTTTAATTTATTAACTCATTCATTTATTCATTCATATTTGTTCATTCATTCATCTATACCATCCTGGATTCCAAACAGCACTGAACCTACTTATAATTTTTTTTAGGTATCTATTTTCCTCCCTGGTCTCCTTGAGGAGCAGGAACAGTGTTGATACTCTTTATACAACTAGAAGAATGCCTGGCAGGAGTAGAGTGCCCAGGTGGAAATTGGAATGTGTTTTATGAATTAAATAAACACACACACATATATAATTATAATGTCATATATGTGTATATGATAGGGAAATGTTTTAAAGTAAGGTTAGCAGATTAGCTATTAAAGTAGTTGTGGAAGCAAACTAGGTAGTGTATCCCTTTAAAAGCTTGCCTTAGCCCATTCCTTCTGCTGTTTAAAGTGAAGGTTATATAGCTCCTTTGATCTGTAGCTCCACTATACATAGCATCCTAGCTCTGAAGAACAAAGTGGGAATCCTTGAACCAACTTGTCATGTATGTGCCTTAACTGTCATGTGCTTAGGACTGTAATCAGTGACAGAAACCGCCTGTGTCTAACCATTAAACAGGAATTGGAACTTTATTTACTTAACAAAGACCACTAGGGATGAGATAATGACTGACAAAAGTATAAAAGGTGATGGACAAAGAACACAGGGCACAGACTCCGACCAGACCAGTTTCTGGCAGTCCTGCCTGTTTGCGAGTAAATTTGTTTTTTTAGCCAACTTCTGTGTCTCTGTGAGTTTCTTTCCACAATTCCGGAACATATATACATGTATAATATATAGAATATATATTTAATGAATACATATATGTATAACACATAATATTATAAATTTGTATACACACACAACAATAAACTAGTACTGGATTAGCAAACTTTCTCTGTAAGGAGCCAGTCAGCAAATATAGTCTCTGTCATAGTAGTTCGGTCTGACCATGTAGTAAGAAAGCAGCTGTTGGCAATATGTGCTCCAATCAAATTTTGTATATAAAAACAGACAGCCAGTCCTTGGGCATAGTCTGTTGACCATGAACTAGTGCTATCCAGTTATGTGTCTATTTATCTCAGTGTCTAATTCATAACCTCATTGGTATTCTTTAGTTGGGATTCTAAATCCCATTTTACCAAACAGTTAATTTAAAGAACTGAAGGGCCACCCAGCTAGAAGTAGAAACCTTTCTGGTGTTTAATATGACCTGACACTCTGCTTAGCACTTTGTCTGGACTCCTCTATTTCACCTCCCCCATACAGAGGTTCCACCACTGTTCCCTTTTTATAGGGGGAAATGGGGAACAGTGAGGCCAACTTCAGGGCCGTGCTGCAGGTTAGTATCAAGCTGGGGTTGAAACCTCAGATAGGTGACTCAGTGCCTTTGCCTTTTGCCAGACAGTGGCCTGGATCTCCCTGAATTTGAACCGAATTTGTCTCTCTGCCTTCCTGGCACAGACCCAGTCTTCTGGGGGCCTTCAGAGTCCCTCTCCCTGCCAGGACAAGAGCATGCCCAACCCACACCCAACAGATCTCCTGTTGAGTCCCTTTCTCCAAACCCAGACTAGCCCAGGCTGCAAAAATGTCTGTAATCCCACCAGTGGGGCCACAGACTATGAGGCTGGAATTCTCCTCCATGCTTGCTGACCATAGGGCCCCACAGCTTCTTTTTCTTTTACCTGTGATTCTTTAGAAGCAACACCATTCCAGGTCACAGAATATAGTTGCTAAATAAAATAGAGGATGCCCAGTTAAATTTGAATTTCAGATAAATACAAATCCTATTTTATTATAAGTATACCCTTTGGAATATTTAGAATTTACTTACCCTAAAAATCAGTTGTTCTTACCCATCCTATTTGGGGAGATTGTGGCATGACCTGGTCTTTGGGCTAAAGAGCTGTAAGTTGGCACCAGGACCTTCATGAGGCACTTTCTGCCAGCTTCTTCAATCCAGGCCTATCATTCCCTGCTCTACCTGCCTTTCTGCACCACCTCCCAGCCCAAGGATGATCAAATATGTCTGACAGAAAAACACATAGAAAATTACTGGCACTCCATGGGGACACACTGCAAAATACTGTTACCGTTAGAGTAGTTACATATACAATTGCTGGCTAAATTTGATTAATTGCAGAGTGAAGCTTAGAAATGTTTCCCAAAGTCAACTTCATACAACAGTGGCTGAGAAATAAATTCCATGAGGAAAACATTTAGAGGGCCAGCTAATTTTAGAAAATACTTCAGAAATCCCCCTCCTCTTGAAGAAACCAATGCCCCTGTGTTTATCTGGTAGTTCCTGCAGGAAAGAAGCCTGTCTAGCATTGCTTAATCCAGAATTTCTAAAGATTTGACTATAAAATGTCTCTTCTCACCCTCCACCCCACAGTAACACCATTTATTCTCCAAACTGCTCTGTGGGATGCACTTTGGGAGGTGTTGGATTCTGAGATAAGGTAGACCAGTTACTTTACTTCCTTATTAATCAGCATCATAATAACAATGATAGTTGATGTTTACATATAACTTTCCAAACTAATACACTTTTTTTTTTTTTTCAACAAATAGGATCCACTTTGGACACATGCAAATCTATGGCTTTCTGGCAACAGAGATGGTCTGAGGTTTTCTAGCTCCCATTGGTCACTGACTTCTGGTGGGAATTTCAGTTCTTACCAGAGAGGTAAGCAGTCACTACTGGCTGAGGGCAGCTCATGTTGCAGAAGGGTAAAGGTATAGGCTGTAGCTTTTCATCTGACAACTCTCAGCTCAGCGTATGCTTTCCATTTGGCTGGGGCAGAATGACACTCAGACTTGGTGGACCCAAATTTTTGAAGGTCTATGGCCAGGACCAGATGTGACTGGCCTCACTTGGCCCAGCTGCACACAGAATGTCACCACTGGCAGCACAGCCCTGAAACTATCCTGGCAAAGGAGCTGGAAGAGGAGGCTCTGAACCCAGCCACAGGATGGTCTTGCCTTCAGAGCAGGACTGTAACCTCCGGGAGGCTGACAACTCAGTAGGTCATCCTACCCTTTGCCAGGGCTGTGCCCTGATGCTGCATAAGTGGCCAAGCTTTCTCTTCACCTTCCCAGGGTGGGGGCCCTGCTCTGGACCAAGCAGCCCCCTCCCCAAGTCTTAGTTCTCTATATCTTGCTGGCTGGCAGCTCTTGAGATGCCCATGGTGATAACCCACCTTCCAATCCCAAAGGAGTTCAGAGCTCCCATTTCCTCTACTTGGCTCCCTGTCTGGGGCCTGGGGCCCTAGCATACCTCACAGCCATCTCTCCCTAAGAGCCAGAGGCAGCTGAACTTGCGTCCCACTGGAAGAACCATGTCCCAAAGCCCTTAGAGCCCTTGGCCCAAGACAAGTTAGGCAGGGGGGTCCAAACTGCTAGCATGCACTGGTTTGCTGAAGCTTCTGCAGAGCACAGTGCAGCCAGTGATTATAGGAGACAATGATTGAAAATTGGGTACATCTTAGTCCCTAGGGTGTGTTCTGTGGATCCTTGTTCTCTCTTTTCTTTGTCATCAGTCATGGCTTACTTACAGTAAGCACACTACATTTGATCCTGTCTGCTTTCAACCTAGTGACACCGAGGTGGAGACTATGCCCATTTTATAGGTAACAAAACTGAAGGCCAGAAAGGGCCATTAGCCTGCTCACTCTCACATCACTAGGAGCTGGTGGAGCTGGGGTATGGCCTAGCTGGTCCTTCTTGACGGTGGTGTCACTTTGGGCAGTGGCTGTTGAGGCACATGGTGGTGGGGGGCTGGTTTGCACTGGCTAAGACTTTGGCTTCAGACCCCCTTCCCACGGTTCCCTAAGCTGTGCCAAAGACGCTGTATGGTGAGCACTGGGCAGCTCAAGGATCAGAACAGAAGGGAAGGACAGGTCTTGCCTTTTGCTGGCCCGTTCATTTTTATACCGCTCTAGAGCCCAGAAGGCTTCCAGGAGGTCGCAGTACAGGCGGAGACTGACTATTTCAGTCCTCCAGGGTCATAGAGACAGGCACTAGAGTAGCTCCACCCCCTGGAGAAGCTCTTTCCATGAATCCAGTGATGATGCCCTGGCACATAAGCACAGGCACACTCATGTCCTCTCACCGTCCACCCACAGAGTCCATCCACAGAGCACTCCCCTTTACACATATGCTCACATATTAGCACACACACAGATGTCTGCATATAAATACAAACACATGCAGAATGGATCAGTGTGCAGCTCTTTTTCTTTTTTCCAGTGCTGGGAGTTAAACTCGGAACCTTCACACTAAACTACATCCCAGCCCTCCCCTCCTTCCCTTCCTCTCTCTTGCTCTCACTGTCTTTCTTTTTTTTCTCTCACTTTGAGACAGACTTTCACTAAGTTGCCCAGCCTAGATTTGAACATGCAATCCTCCTGCCTCAGCCTCCCAGAGTGCTGGGATTGTAAGTGTTTGCCACCACTCCTGGCTACCTCTTCCTTGTTTCCCCCAGTGCTAGGAACTAAACCTAGGGCCTTGTGCATGCTAGGCAAAAGCCCTGCTGTTGAGCCACACCCTCAGGCCTGTACCCAGCTCTTCTATTCACACACGACAAACATACTCCCACATATTCAAATAAACAACCCATGTTTATGTTGCAAGATATGGATCTGTTTCTGTAAACTCTCCATGGACTAATAATCCTCTCTCACAGATGTCTCTGCACACAAACAGAACACCTCCAGAGGCCAATGTCGTGCCGTACTTTCAGGCACCTCTGCTTAGGCTCTGGTCAACCTCTGGGGGGATGCACAGCTGTGGGAGCTGGGCAGGCAGGAACACAGGGCTTGGAGATGACACTAGCAAATCACAGGCCTGGGCTTGAATTCACTGTGGTCTTCCTGGTTGGGAACAGGTAGCAGAACATATAGGTGATGAGTGCAGCCTGGAGTCAGGTGGCCCAGGCTCACCCTCTGTTACATAAACATGAAGTCTCTGCCCCTCCCTACATCTCAGCTTTCTCACTGGTAAAATGGGAATACTCATGTGCCCAGCTCTGGGAGCTGTTGAAAGGATTAGGGAAGATAGACCATGCAAAAATGTTTATCTTAGTGGCTGGCACATATTAAGTGCTCAATAAATTTGGGGTGTGATTACATTTAAGTCTCTGGAGTTCCCCATTAGAAGATTCGAGGGCAGTGCAGGTGAAGCTGGAGCCAAAATAGAGAGAAGCTTGTTGGTATCTAAGGGAAGTAGATGGCTCTGGGGCTGGAGCAGGGCAGCTGTCTCTGCTTTCCATGCAGGTGGCAGTGCTTGAACCTGCACTACTTTTGTTAAGCTAGGTAAAGGCCTGCTGGTCTAAGCCTGAAAGGCCTCCTCTAGAGCCTAATACTCAACACTGGACCTACCGATCCCAAACTGCCTAGGCAAACAAGGAGCCACACAGAGGAAGGAGGTGGCCTTGTAGATCACTGGGCTCAAGAGCCCTCTCCTGGCTTCTCTTCTGAGCTGCCCTGAGCTGCCTGGATCTCTAGCCAGTGCCTCAGAGACTCAGGGTTGCTGGGAAGCAATAATTCAGAGGCATTTCCTGGAAGAGGCATTCAGCATGGTTTTTTGGCAGAGAAGAGAGGGTGTTCCAGGTAGAGCAGCTGGCACCAGCCCAGAGGCAAAGAAGCCGCACTGCATATTTCTGTTTTCCAGGCACCTGTCGTAGTGTGATTAGCTTCTAACTTCCTGTCTGCAGTGAAAGTCTCATGCCAGAGCTTCTTCCTGACTCCAGCCTGGGGTCTTGCTACCTTTGGGCTCCTCCACGTGGGAGACTTACCACTGTCTCCCACGGCACATGGCCCAAACCTGCCCCTGCCCCACCTCTCCTCCTAGGATCCACATCACTCCTATCTGACATCAGTCAGGACTGTGGGGTGCACCAGATAGGCCCTAGGCAGGCCCTCATTTTGGAGTCAGGGATGGTTTGAAAAATGGTAACACACACAGGCCCTCTTCCCAGGAAAACAGGATTCACAGACTTCCAAGGCCAGGCATGGATCCTTAGTGTTTTTGCCCAGCTTAGCAGACCTGCCAATCCAGCCCTTAGCTCAGAATGTCCAGGCCAAATAAGGGCTTTCCCTGTAAATCTGACTGTGCTCCCTGAGGGAGATGGATTGATTTCATTGACCCTGGAGCCAGCTAGAACCAAGCCCAAAATGTATCAGACTGGCCCTCATCGGCTGGGCACTTCCTGTGGATAAGACTAGAATCCAAGCACCACTGCTCACTGGTAAGGGATGTTAGGTAAGTCCCTGAAACCGAGTCTCTTAATCTATAAAGAGGACGATACAATGACCACCTAGCAAAGTTCTGGGGGCCAAGTTAGTCAATGCAAAATACCCAGCAGGTGCCCAGTACAGGCCGAGGGCTGGTATTAACTCCTACACCCCCTCCCTCAGCTCTAGAGTAGATAGTTACGACTCTAGGTCTACAGATGAGGAAACTGAAACAGACACAAATTAATTGCCCCTGGTCACAGCCTGTTAAGTGACACAGCCAGGGCTCTAACCACTGCACAAGGCACATCACAGCCCATCACAGAAGACCGATGCAGGGTTGCTATTGAAACCCACAAGCCACAGACCTGGTGAGGCCAGTAGAGGGGTATGGGTGTGCAGTCCCGTGGAAGGGCCTGCTTAACACTCAGTTATACACAGTCAAAGTTGGACGTGGAGTGAAGAAGCTAAGGGATCTGCATAGCAGCATTATGCACAGCAACTAAAGGGTAGATGAACTTGGTACAGCATGTCCACACAGTGGAACGCTGCTCAGCCTTCAGCAAGAATGGGACTGCATCCATCCATCACCAGTACAACGTGGGTGAACCTCGAGGACACAATACTAAGTGAAACGAGCCCGTCACAAATGACAAATACTGTCTGATCCCAGGCCATGCGGTCCCCAGAGCAGGCAAGTTCATAGACATTGAAAGTGTGAAGGTGGGAAATGAGGAGTTAGGGTTCCGAGGGAAGGAGGAGAGTTCAGTGTGGGAAGGTGAAAAATTCTGGAGCTGGACGGTGGCAATGGCTACACAGCATGAGTGTTCTCAGCACCACTGAGTCGGACACTTAAAATTGGTGACGATGGCAAGTTTTGTTGTGTGTATTTACTGCAATTTTAAAAATAATCAGTTTTTAAGAGAAGAGGAGGTGACAGAGCCCATTCACACCCGTGGGGCCTGCCTTGCTCACCTCAAGGAGACAGAGGTGGGTCCCCAGTGAGCCACACTGCCCGGATCTCCACGCGCCTCCTGCCTGCCTCATTTCCAATTCTGGAATTATTTATCATCAAGGAGCTGCCGGAGACGGAATGTGAATTAGGAGCTCAGCTTGATTTTGCTTTATCTTATTTTCCCCCGTGAGGTGCCGCCTGAGTGGGGCAGGGGCGGGAGTGGGCCGCACTCTGTTGTGACTTGTCGCCAAGCAAATGCAGTGTCAGCTTCCATGCGGGAGGCTGAGTGTGGAGCATCCTGGGGCCTGAGCAGAGGATGCTCATTCCAGGAAATAATCACTCCAAGTCCCTTCAAGTTGGCCCAAAAAATAGAACGCCAAGGAGCAAGCATGGATATACTTTCTTAATTAGTCTCCTCATTTAACCTGGGCTGTTGCTAGAAAGGCACAAGGCTAAGGCAACACACAGAGCAGGCTTTGACTTGTTACTCTCACTTACTTGTGGGCAGCCTTGAACAAGTCGCTTAGTGTCATTTGGCCTCGGTCTTCTCATCTGTAGAATGGGGATAATGATAGTACCTGCATTGTGGGGCTATGGGTATTTCATGTGAAGGGCTTGGCCCAGAAATGCCAACATATGGGAGCTAGCAGTGTCATCATCGTGTCATTGTTGTCATTACCACCACTGCAAAAACAAACTGCCGAGATGTGGTCCACTTCCTGGGGTTTCTCTCTGCACCCCAGCATCCCACTTACAGGCGGTTGGGGGTTGGTGTCCTCCTTTGGTGCCCACACCAATGTACTTCCCACCCACGGAGCTCCCCACTCTGATGCTGGGACCCTGACAGAAGCCAGGCTGGGACCTTGGGCTCTTGCAAGCAGGGCCACAGAGCAATGAAAAAGACCAGGCCTGAGTCTCCTGGGCCCAGCTCAAACCTGGCCGGGTCTCTTGTCAGTTGTGCAATCCTGGGCTTGTTTTGCTTAATGACTGTAAAATACATACAACATGAAATTGAGCGTCCTAACCGTGTCACAGTGCACAGCTCAATGGTGCCTGGTACCTCTGCACAGCTGTGCTGCCATCACCACCATCCGGCCACAGAACTGGTTTCCTCTGGCAGAGCTATGCCCCTGCGCCCCCTGCACCCTAACTCCCATCCCCTCCCCAGTCTCTGGCAACTGCCCTCCTACCTTTTGCTCCTGAACTTGCTGCTCTGAGCACCTCATGTGAGAGAATTCATACAGTACTGTCTGTCGCCCTGTAACTTTGCATCACATTTCCTAGGTTCCCACTGTGGCAGTTGTGGGGCTGTCATGAGCCTGCTTTTCAGGTCACGCAATGCAGATAACAATATACCTTACAGCTGCTCTGTGGATGGATTCTCTATTCACTCTCTGGCTCAAATCCCAGCCCTAGAATGTTCCAGAACCCTCTCCTTTCCATGCCCCATGCCCAAGCCATCAGCCAGGCCTGCAGACAGTGCCTGAGGCCCCACACTTCCTTTGGACTCCTGTACTGGTACTGTTGGCCCAAGACTCCACATTCTTCACTCAGGATCTGCAAAGCTTGATGTCCTGGACTCCCTGATCCATGCTCAACCCCACACACCCATTCCTCAAACAGAAGCCACTGGTATTTTGAAACACAGTGAAAGCATGTCTTTCCTCTGCTGAAAACTCTCCAAAAGCTTCTCATCTGCCTTCAAACAATACCCATCCTCTTTACCCAAAGGGTCAGAGTCCACTGGCCAGTATCCTTTGGTTCTCACTCAACATTCTCCTACTTCAGGGGCCCTTTCTATTCCCCATGCTCTCCAAGCCAGTTTCTACCTCAGGTCCTTTGCACTAGCTGTACCTTTCTCTTGATGTGGGCTTTTATTCAGCTATCTGCTTACCTATCATCTCTTTCCAGAGGTCAGCCCTCTCCACACACATCAAAGCAATGGGCTGTTCTATTTTAATTCTTTGCATGGCATATTCCACTATTGGCTATCATTCCTCTCTTTTTTCTTTACTAAATATCTACCCCACTAGAATATAAGCTCCACATGAGCAGGGAAGCTGTCTAACTCATTCCCCTATGTATACCCAGAATGTGGCACAGATTCATTGCTCAATAAATATTTGTTGAATGAGCCCACAAATGAGCAACCAGGCATAATGTAGATGAAGCACTTTAAATGGGGCCTGGTGGTCATAATAATAATTGTGCCATCCTAATTATTACCTGTACCTCCTGGCTCATTGGTTTGCAAGGCCATCTTAGCTTTATGAAGATTACTAAGTGTCCCAGACTTTCCAAGTCAGGACAGGAGATGAAACTCATTGAATGGGTCACTAGTGAGCAGGTTTGGGCCTCTTGGGTCTGCACGCCCAAGTGTAGCTTTCATGAATCCACAGTGGCCTAATCCACCCGCACTGGGCAAAGGCACTGAGACGGCTGATGTGAGAAGGACCGGGATAGGCTGGGCAGGGCTAGCCCCAGCAGGGTGAGCCAGCTGCTGGAGATAGAGGGTGGCAGCTGAACAAGAGCTCTCTAGGCCACAGTTGCTGAAGACAGAGCCTGCCACCTCCAGAACCTGCTTCCCAGGTCTGGGCCCCTGCAACGGGGACACTGACCAGAACCCTGAGGCTGCCAATGAGCACACTCATTTATCAATGAATGGTCCAGATCCCCTGCCATGTGCCCGCCACTGGACCTTTTAACTCAGCCACAGTGCATGTGTTTGTGCTGCTGCTATGTGCCTGCAGATGCCATCCCGAAAAAATAATCAAACAGCTCTTTAAGCAATGCTTCATGCAGAGTTTCCATGACAACGCTTTATGAACCAGCAGTGAGAACTTCGGTGGGCTTCTCTCCCCTCCTCCTCTCCTGGCTGCCACTGATCCTTGCTCTGTGAGGCTGTGCTCCAACAAAGCCCTGGGTTGTCTTGTCTGTGGGACTTTCAGTTTATTCCATACTCAGTTTCTGCCTCAATTTCTTTACTTGCAAGATGAGCAGGATAATAGTATACATCTCATAGGATTGTTCTGAGAATTAAATGAGTTGTGGTGTGCTGCTGGTATCATAAACAGAATTTTATGATGGTCCTCAAGAGTCCCAGCCTTGGGTCTCAACCCCACAATCCCCTCCCCTTGGGGGTGGTTGGCTGCCATGGATATGATGGAATGTCACTCTTATAATTCAGCAGTTATACAGCAAAGGTGAAAGAATTTTTTCAGATGTAATTCAGGCCTCCAATTGGTTGACTCTGAGTTAATCAAAAGGAAATTAGTGTGGCTGGGCCTGACCTAATCAGGGGACCCCACAAGTTTAGTGGTCAGAGACTTGAAGCACCAGAAATTCTCTTGGTAATCTTAAAGAAGCAAGCATCATGATTCTATAGTTGAAAGGGATGAAGCCTGCCCACAGTCCTGTGAGCTAGAGAGAGGGCCCCAAGCCTCTGAAAAGTCCCCAGCCTCAGTGAATACCTGGATTCCAGCTTTCTGAGACCCTAAGTACAGAACCTAGTCAAGCTGGCCAAGACTTCAAATCCACAGAAGCTGCAAGGTAATAAAGGTAAGCTAATTAAGCTAAGTGACCATTTGTTATGCAGCAATAGGAAGTGGATACACTTAGGGTTGCATAGATGTTCCTGACTGGGGATACACTCCACCGGCTTTCCATACAGCTGCCACACTCTCGCCATGCTACACAGCACCTGCCTCCCTGTCCCCACCTGTGACCTTCCGACACAGCCAAAGCTAGGCTTGTTCTTCAGCACGACCCAGGGTGTTACATACGGTCACATGACATGGATTTCCCTCACAGGTACAGTGAAATGCTGTCTAGAAATGGTGTTCTGTTGATCTCACGGAAAAGAGAAGTATGCATGGGCCACTGCTGGTTTAACTGTCAGTGTCAGAGGACACAAGATCTCGAGGCAGAACTGTGAGGACCTCTCCCTGCTCACTGTCTGGTGTGGTGCCTGCTATGGGTCGGCTCTGTCTTCCCTTACCAGCAAACACAGAAGAACCATCACAGGTGGCCCTGGATGTTTTGGCCACACCTCCTCTGACCTCAGGCCTTATCCCTGGATGTCACACTTAGTCCCAGTTTTCCTGGCATGTGTCATGTCCAGGTTTAGTAGTGAAAGTCCCACATCCTGGGAAGCCAAAGCAGCAAGTGTGGTCATCTGTCCTCTCTGTTCCCCGGTGCCCTTCGCTAAAGGGTCTCAGAAGGTTGGGCTGATGTGCAGTGATGGCTTGGCCTGTCCCCAGCCCACCTGTGTTGGCTCCTAGTGCACCCAGAGCTGTACGTCTCGCCCCAGCCATCCTCCCCATCAAGTGACCCTGCAGGAGCCCCCAGGGCCGAGCCTTCAGGAAGGGTCTCAGCCTCAAGTCTTCTGTGTTGGAAACTGCCTTTCATTTGTCTGAGGTTTGAGAAAGCCCACATCTGCTCTGCCTCTGGCATCTCTCAATTATTCAACATGAAAAGTCCTTGGGAGCCAGATTGACTCTCACAGACATTATCAGACCGCTGGCTTGGAACCTTGATGCTTTCTGAAAGTGGTTTCTTCCTAATTAGTCATTAATTTATTGTATAGCTCTATAGGGCAGCCTGTGTCAGGCATTGGGGACTGGGACACAGATCAGACACAAGCCCTGCCTGCAAAGTGCTCGTGGTCTTGTGGGGGGAGAGATGTGTAAGCAAATAATCACAGGAAGATGAGGGGGTGTTGGAGCTGAAGCCTGTGCTGGGAGCTGCGGGTGGAGGCGTATGCATTTCCTATAGAAACAAACACTCATTTGCCAACCTGTCTGAGCTTGGGAATCAGATGCCTCCTCCCCCTGCTAACATGTCTCTCTGGAGGGTGAGAGCTCTACATTTCTTTCTGTTTAGCAGAAGTCTGTGCACATGATGTCTTTGAAAAGCACCCACTGATTGGGGATACATCTGGCTCGAAGGTGACTCCGGAATTGGGAGGCAGTGGCCTGTCAACAAGCCCACAGGGATGGGGTCTGATGTGGGCCACATCCCCTGTGCTTTTTCAGGACAGCCCAGGGAAGTGTTTCTGAATCCATCTCTTGCCCTTATTTCCCATTTCTGGCTAGTGCTGAACCTAAAACTAAGTCCTGTTTGCCAATGGGACAGAAAGCATCAAAGCATCATCTCCTTCCCCTGCTAACCCCCTACTTTCAAAGATGACAGACCCCTGAATGTCATGGCTAGAGAGCTGTACTCACTGGGAATGGGGTCTTCTGGCCTAGTATGCTCTGTCCTGTTTGAAAGGCAATGGATGTTAATGTCTTAGGGACAGCTTAAAGAGGGTGACAATGTCAAATAGAGGTCCCAGGTACCATTTTGTAGTCAGACAGACCTAGCTGTCTACTTCAATTGTGTGACTTTGAAAAAGAGCACTTCTCTGATCCTTAGGTGCCTCACATGTAGAATATTAAGACTTGAAGACACCGAGAAGATTAAGTGAGATAGAGCAGAAGCCAGCTGAGTTATTTGGGGCAGAGCAATCCAGGAAGGCTTCCTAGAGGAGCTCACGATGGAACAGAGATGTGAGTGATGTAAAAATAACACTTAACAAACCCTGGCACGGAGTAAAGACTTCATGAATGGGATGGTAGCTGTTTAAACTGGATAGAATGTAAATCATTCCAGCAAATTCGTGTGCTTCGAGCTAGCGAGAAGAGGCTCTGGTTGCTTTGTTCAGGCCTGACTGCAGGGCCAGGCAGCCACTCACAGTCGTACCTTTCTTGTACACTCCCTTCCTCCCTCTTTGCAGGCTTCATCTACTTTTAATGAGGGTGAGTGGATTGGTCTGGAAGCAGCCCCTGGAGGGGAGGAATGGGCTTTGTATGAGGCAGAATTGTTATTTGAAGGGTTTGCTCTCTCACTCAGAAGGGTTTGTGGTTAGGGGAGTCATGTGAAGATTTAATATAGGAAAAGCTTGTGCAAAGTCTGTGCAAACACACCTGTTCTGTGGAATCTGGCCACTGCATGCAAGAACCCTACTGCCAGCCTGGGTTCTCAGAGGGGATTTTAAGTGGGATTCATTTAACAAACATTTCATTTGCAAATGACTCTGTGAAAATAGATTTATTACCACTTTTCTGCTCAAATGTTGCAACGGCTTTCCCTCTCATTCAGAGTGAATGCCAAAGTCCTTTCCTCAGCCTGCAAGGCCCTGCCTACACTGTTCTCTCCACCCTTCCCACCTGCTCCCCCACCAAACTCTGGCCATAGGACCTTTGCACCTGCAGTTGCTTCTCCCTTAAATGATCTTCCTCCTAAAAATCAAATTGCAAGTTTCACTCCCTTAATTCCTTCAGTATTTTCTCAATGACAGCTTCTCCATGAGATCTTCCCCAACCATCCTGCTTAAAATTGCAAGTGCTGCCTGTAGCCCTAACCCTTCCATCTGTGTTCCCATGTTTATTCCTTCATAGAATTTCTAAGCACCTGGCATATCATATAGGATGTATAATTATATTGTTTATTTTCTCTAGAATGTAAGTCCCATAAGGAAAGGAGTTTCTGTTCATTATATTCATTCCGATCCTTAGACGGGTCTGGTATCTATTTGGCCCTTGGTAAAGAGATATCAAATGCACAAACAAGGGAAGGAAGAAAGGGTAAACAGGGCTACATGGTTGAGGACAGATCCTGCTGCTGAGGCTGGGAGTCTCACATCTGCCTTCCTCACCCTGGCTCCCAGGGGGACCTAATAAATGAAACCCTGGCCATGTCACCCTCCTCTGTAAAGCCCCTTATCAAGACCTTCACACAACCAGAATAACTACTATTTGTCAACACACCTGTCTCCCCAGCACATCAGCTCTTCTGCAGCTCCACAGCCCCCTGGAATCCCAGGGGAGCTTTAGAAGGACTAATGACTGGGTTCTGCTCCTAATGACATATTTGATCTGAGATGAGGCTGGAGCATGAGGATTTTTTAGTTTTGTCAGAGCCTTTTTGGGGTCATAGTTGACACAAGAAAGCACATATAAAGCGTACATCAATAAATTTGAACATACACAGAGTTCTCTCAAAACATCACCATAACCAGGATAATGGAGCCATGAGTAAAATCTCCTGTGAAATCCTCTCCATAGTCCCTCCCTTGGGTCCCCTCTACCCACCCACCCCCAGACAACTACTGATCTGCTTTCCTTCTCTTGATTAATTTAAAATCTCTAGAATTTTATACAGATGGAAGAATACAGTATGTACAATTTTTTTGTCTGGCTTCTTCTGCCCAGTATAACTGAGATTCAGCCATGTTGTTCTGTGTGTCAACTGTCTGTTCTTGTTTACTGTTGAGTACTATTCCATTGAATGGCCAATGCCACAGAATGGTTATTAATTCACTTGTTGGTGGATATTTGTCTTATTTATAGCTTTGGATTGTTATAAATAAAGTTGCTATAAGCATTTGGTTAGTCCAAGTTCAAACCCAAGTTCTGCCACTTATTAAATGCGGGACTTACCCTCTCTGCCCTACTTTATTCATAATATAGAGATACTAATCATGGGACTTGTCTCCCAGGGCTGTTATGAAGAAGTGCAGGTAAATTATTTAAATAAATCCTGGGACATAGTTAGCAACTCATGACAATATGTGCAATTATCTTTGATCTCTGCACTTTTAGCCCCTAGCTATATTTCTTGGCACATGTTAGGTCTAGAATCTTCAAGTTCTTATATTCCAGCCTCCTGACATCCTCTGATGTAACTGTGGGACTCACCCTTCCACTCCTATCAAGACTCTGCTTCTCTGTCTTTATTCCTGAGGACAGGGCCCCAGTCCCTCTTCCCAGGCCCCAGAGGCAGGATTTCCCAGCCCAGAAGGGTGAGTGGTAGGAGCTGTAGTGCTGGGAGTACAGGTTTCAGCATCAGGAATATCCAAATTTATGTCCTTATTCTGCCTTGAATTAGCTAAGTGAATTATACAAGTTGTTGGATATCTTTGTGCTCTATGTCATCATTTATAAAACAGATACTCATAAAGCTTTCCCCATACAATCTCAGAGGACCCAGTGAGAACTTGTACATAATGTTTTTAACACTGTGACAAGTGAAAAGCACTCAGGAGATGTTCACTATCAGTCTTCACAACTCGAAGGTACAGAGGCAGAGAGAAGGCCACTTGCCCACAGCAACTGCACTGACTCTCTCCCTCCTCTGTGCTACAGGCTCCCTCCCCTGGATAAGAATCACAGAGGCTGAGTCAGAGTCACAGGATGGACATGTAATTCTTCCCCTACTCTCTTCCCCTGGATCCTCTTCCAGCTTCCCACAAAGGGCCTCTTGGGATAAGATCTGATAAAAAGCTTGGGCTTATGGTACAGTGTCCTCCCTGGTTTGTGCAGCCCTGTCAGAAGCTGTCACTCCTGGGTTTATCTCTGTCTGGCTCTAAAATTATGACAGTATAAACATGTGCTGTGCTTAGCACCATAAACATACAACCTCCAGGAGTAGGTCTGGGGTTCTTGTTGAGGGGTCCTCTTGGGAGCAAATAACCCCCTCCTTATTTTAAATTTGTACCAGCCAAGGGCAAGAGATAAGGCTGATGGTGAGGGAGCTCTTGTGTCTGAGCCTATGCTGGGTGCTGTCACAAAGTATTCAGAAACTATGGTGCTTGCCTTCAGGGATTCTCAATAATGTTACACTGATATTAAATATGGAAGCCCAACAGCCTCCCTAATCCTTCCCTGTCTATCAACTTATTAAACACAGGCAGGAATGGCTATCCAATTTGCAGAGCTCAGTGCTGAAAGAAATGTAAGGTCCCTTGCTCAAAAATGATTATGGATTTCAAGATCGCAGCAGCAGGTTGTGAAAGTAAACCTAAAGCCCATAGTGCCCTGGGTGATTACACAGGTTGCCCATCCATGAAACCAGACCTGAATGCTGATAGCTACATGAAGGGGACTTCCTTTCCACCATCCATATGGTAACAGAAGCAATGGGGGGACAAGGAGGGCTGTCCCTGGAGCAGGAAGCTCAGAGTCTGATGGGAGATGCAGACAGGAAGTCAATAGGAAAGCACTGCACAGAGCTGTACGCCCAAGGGTCACATGTGACAAGGGAGTGACATGGACTTGGGAGTAGCTCACCTGCTTCAGGGAAGCAGGGGGAGATCAGAGAGGTGTCTAGGAAGAAAAGACACAAAGTCTGATTCTTATAGTTATAATTCAGGTAAGCCTTTTGACCTCTTGAACTCCAGGGAATGCCCTGGTTCAGGGAGTCTGGCCTCAGGCCTATACCCCAGCTTCCAGACAGCAAAGACTTCTCATAGCAGCTCTTGCCAATCTTGGTCCCACCTGCACATGCTTAGCAGCAGCCACGAACATTTTCTGCCCTTATGGTTGCAAATCCTAAAAGACCAGTTTGCATAAAGTGAACCTTTGGTCCCGATCATAATTCCTGATGATGTTGGGGCTTACGTTTCAATCACTTCTGCCAGAAGCTGGTATACAAGGAGGCACCCAGCAAGTGAGGAGACCTAGCTGAACCCCCACATCTCTGGGTCTTGGGGGTTTTGTTCTTGAGCTTGTGGTAATCCCTGTAAAGTGATGAACATCTTTTATTTTATTGTGAAAAATCATTTCCCAAAATAGAACCAACTGGCCGGGGAGGTAATAGAAGTGAATAGTATGGGAGAAAGTCTAAGAAAGTAATGGTTTCTAGCTGGAAAATAGAAGCTGTGGGTGCATTAAGGAGAGGATGTTGAATGGGATGGCGGCTCTGATTTGCGAGTGTTTGAAAACAAGAAAAAGATGATTTATGAAATCATTTCCGCAAGTGCTTCAGCCAGGGCAAGAATTGCTCACTGAGTGGGAATGAATACTTTGGTGACAGCTAAAAAGGCGGTTAAGAGTGCTGTGAGAGTATGCCCAGGAAACCCATGGCTCTCTGTGGAAAGGCACTCGGGGTACAACTGGGAGCTGCGTACACATTTCCACACAGCGCCAGGTGCCGGAGGCAGCTCTGTGGCTGGTGGACTGACCTTTAACCACAAGCAAAGGTTTAAACATTTTGCAAAGTGTTCTCCCTTACTGCTGCCGGAGAAGTTAATGGGGGTGTGGCATTTTTATTCAGCAGGATTCCATTTTAGCTTTGCATCTTTACTTAAGTTCGAAAGGAATGTTAGTCATAACCAGGGGAGCCAATTTAGAGGGGAGTTTATTTTGGTGGAGAATTGATTTTAATATTTTATAAATGCCCTTGGTCTGATAGTTATGGAATCATTATAGGTCTGAAGAAGTCATCAAAACTTTTTTTTCTCAACTACACACTTTACTGATTTTGTAATAGGGAAATAACTGAGGAAGATATTCGAGGATTTGGGAATGTCAAGGTCTCAGGATATACCCTGCTTGAATTTCAAGGATCTATACACCCAGGTAGACACACATGCCCTAGTGGGAACATACACACATTGACTCTTGTCTAATTACCCAACACCCCCAGGTGAACTCAAGTTCAAGTGTAGCTGGGTTCAGTGACTTCTCTCTCTTTCTGTAATGATTTTCACTTCCTATTTCCTCTGCTTTTAACTCCCCAGGTCAAATATCAGCCACAGGCCCGTAAAAGTCCCTCTATAGCATTTTAGTAGCATCACAAGGGAAACATATTGACTCTGATGACCGCCCAGGTGCTACCCAGGAAGCTAGGGTTTCCATGTTGGGAAGAAATGCCCAAGACAGCCTTTCCAATGACATCAGATTGACATCAGGTTTGGGTCTTCCAAAGCCAATGCCTCACTTGGAGCAATGGGAACCTGAGAAGACCCCATGTCATACCATCTGCTTCAGAGGTCAGAATAGACCTGGATGTAGAGGAAGGAAGGCTTGTCTGAGGGCTCTGTCTAGAATCGCAGACACTCAGAAGGACACTGCATCTCCCTTGGAAGGTTTTCTGCAAGGAGGCCAGAAACACAAATGAGAGACAGTCCCAGGGCAGCACTGTTAGATGCCAATGCAAGGGAATTGCCCACATCTGCTATTTTTTTCAACCCTGGTGAACTATCATAAGCAAGGATAATCTGATGGGACATGTTCTTGGTGGACCTCCCTTGATCCCTCTCCTAGATGTTCTCCAGCTATTTATCTGACAACCTTTATGAAACTTCCAGAGACTGACATAAAAAATAAAGCAGAACTAAGAGAGAGAAGGAGAAGTTGAGTTGCTCTGTACTTTTTTTTTTCCCAGCAGAGCACATGCTAGGCAAAGTGCCGTACCACTGAGCTACACCACCAACAAGGCTAAGCTGCTCTGTGTTCTGTCTTCCTTCTGTGGTCGGCCTGATACAGAACGGAAGCAGGACAGGATGGAGGACCAGAAGACTTGGATTCAGGGCCCAGTGAGGTCACCCAGAGTCAATCAATCAGCACACATTGAGGGGTTATTCATTACCTGGCAGCCAGCCCTGCCCTTCTTCCTGCTCCATCAGAAATGTACATTTTTTTCGGTGTATTGAGGGGGATCCTCATCTCCCCTCTACAGAGGAGAGGACATTACTGACTTCTTTCTTTTCTTCTTCCTCATCCTTATTTATTTCTTGATAGGCAAAAAGGAAGTACATGACTGATTCCTGAGAACCTGATGTTCGGGATGGGGGGCATGTTATTAGGGGCTAGGGTACAGCAAAGACAGAAAAGGGGGTTATTTGGCTTTGCTTTAATGTCTTCTAGGAGGAAAGCACACCAGCCTGTGCTTCTGGTGCACTCTTTCCAGGTGGGTGTTGGCCCACGGCCCTAGCTGTCTTCTCTGTGGGAGGAAGACAGGAAGCCCAATGCATTCTCATACATCGCTGTCAAAGTCCCCCTCTTTGGGAAGCCTATTTAGAAATGAACAAGATGGTTCTCTGATTCCTACTTGTTAAGTTATCTTTGTCTCTCTTCTTCCATTGTCTTAGAACTCAAATGGGAGATGGTAGTAGTGGTGTCTTAAGTCTCCTGACCTCTTGCTGTTCACTGTTAGTTTTCCCCAGACTCTGGACCCCCAAGGTAAGCCCTCAATAATTCTCTACTTCCAGCACTCAGGCCTTTGGGTAATCCTCTCCCCTTAAGTGTGGGTGGGGCCTGTGATTTATTTCCAACCAATAGAATATAACAAAAATGATGAGATGTTGCACCCATGATCATGTCATGTTATACATATGAGACTCCATCATAGCAGGCCAGAGATAGACTCTTTTGCAAACTTGAAGAAGTAAGAGGCCATGTTGGAGAAGCTCACATGACATTGGTCTCTGAAACCTAGAGCTGCCTCCAGAACCAGACGGGGGGTCCAGCTGACATCCAGCTACTCCCAACCCAGCTGAACTTGGAAGTGAATGCCTCTTCCAGATGAGAACACACCCTAGCCAACACTCGCCTGCAGGTGCCCCTGAGCAGACTCCTAACCTACAGAAGATAATACATGTGTGCTATTTTAAGCTAAGTGAGTGATCATTTTATATATTGAGGTAATCTACAATTGTGATCATTGCTAATTGTGACCATTTACTATGGAACAATGAGAAAGGAATGCAGGGCTTTCTTCCAGGACTTGACCAGTTGGATGCTTTCTCTGGGGTCTTTGTACCCCTCATCCTCTGGTCATGTGCCCGAGTTGGCATGTTCTGCGCACATCCCGTGTGTTCTCTATCCCTGGAGTTAGCCCTGTAAGTCACTCCCAACCTCATCCCCTTAGAGGCAGTCATTGAAACACAGGGAGTCAGTGAGATCAGAGGAGAAAGAGCATGGGGAGGGAAGAGCAGAACAGGTCCATGCCCTGGGGTGCTCATGTGTTGAGGAGGCTGATCGGAACCAAGATGTGCTGTAAGTGGATATATTACCATGCTCCAAGTACAGATACAGATAAGCTACAGACAGGTTGTAAAATATCTCACTGATACAGTTTGCATTAATTGCATGTTTGAAGAGTAGTATTTTTGATATACTGGGTTAAATAAAATATTATTAGATTTATTGTACCAGATTCTTTATACTATTTTAATATGGCTACTAGAAATTTTAAACTATACGTATGGTTCATACGATATTTGAGATTTACATCATATTTCAACTAGACACAAGTCGATGATAGGTAGAGAGACTGACAGACAGATAGAAAATCTGACATGATTTATGGAGCATTTACTGGTGCCAGGCACTGCACTAACTTATTTATAACACCTCATCCAAATCTCTTCAACCTTTTTTTTCTTCTTCTTTTTTTCCGGTACCGGGGATCGAACTCAGGACCTTCTGCTTGCGAGGCAGGCGTGGCGCCACTGAGCTAAATCCTCAGCCCCATGCTATTTCCATTTTATGTAGGAGAAAGTTGAAGTTCTGAAAGGCAAGTGATTTTTCTCAAGATCACTCTTAAGAATTCCTAACAAGGCAGAAATGCAAAGCCAGGTCCCTCGGCAGTGTGGATTTCTTAGATGGGGGAACGCGTGAGTGAGAGTATGTTTCAGACAGTGGTGAAATGTGAAACAGCACAGTTCTCACTATCAGCCTCTCTGGGCCAAAGCAGGTCCAGTTGTGGAGGGGGCACCCAGGACTCACTCCTCCCTCCTCCACTCCTCCCTCCCTCTCCCTTCTGGGTAAGGCTGCCACGCCCTTTCTCAGGAATCCCTGTCTAATCGTTCTAGACCTTGCCAGGGTCTCTGGTCTCAAAAAGTGAGGTCAGATTTGCAGAATCACAAGACACCAACCCATGGCATCCAAGACTGAGTTCAGACTGGGTGCAAGGAGCAGACAGTTCCACACGCCCCCTCCTCACCCTTCCTGGCAGGGATGAGCAGATGCTCACCCAACAGAGCAGCCCTGCCTGCCTTCTTTAGAAAGCAGGTGTTTTCCTCTCAGGTGCTTCTCCAGCCTGCAGGGACTGCCCAAGTCTAGGTGTGAGCAGATACAGGGCTGGCCCTGGGGAGGAGACCCATCTGCCTATATGTGCACACTCTTCCTCACCTGCTTCCCTGAGACTCAGAGCAGGAAAATGACTTGCCAAGTCATTTAACTGATAAATGCCAAACTCTTGATTCTGATGCAAAATGTGTGTTCTCTTTTACCCTAACCCACATCGCCTCGCCCCAGAACCAACCATCTGCATTCTCACTTAATTCCCCCAGCCTCAGTTTCCTTGTCAGTAAAGTCAGCATGATAATAATCGGGCTGCTGGGAGAATTAATTGGGATAACGTGTAAAGAGCTAAGCACAGTGCCTGGCACAGCATAAACACTCTGCAAATGAGGACCATCATCATTATCAGAACCATTCTCATTATCATTATGGCAGCCATTGTGGTGTCTGCCGGGACTGTTTGGAACTCATCGTCTGTTAGACGACCTCCTCTAAGGCTTGTGGCACCACAAGGACACCTTCTGGAGAGGAGAGCAGGACTGGTGATTAATGTGTGGTGGATGGGCCTGTGTCCTCCCTGGAGGCCCCACCCAGGCAACATCAGCCAAGTGTCCTGTGACATGGCGGAGCCAGCACGGGTGGAAGGCTGCTTAGAGACCCATTGGTCTACAGAGTCTCAGGGTACCGTGCCTTGCTTGGTCTTCCTCCTGGTCCCCACAGCTCCAGCTTCTGCATGAAGCCAGACAGGTCCCAGTGTCCCTTCTGTGTCATGTGTGGGCGAGAGCAGAGCCGACAGCTTCCGAGCAGCTATCAGAGTCATGTCCTTACGCAATAGGGTTGGAGCTACCTATTTTCCCAAGGAGCCCAGCAGGGAGGAGGCTGATGGCTACTTTGCCCTTTCTGGAAGCTTCAGGAAGAGCAACTGGGGCTTGTTCAAGTGCCTTCAGCAGGAAGAGGGGACAGCTACTGTGGGAAGTAGGGAGCGAGCATGTCACAGGAGCCCTGACTCCACCTGATGTCCCCTGCTGCCTGGCTGCACTGAAGACACCAGGAGTCTTGGTGGAGGACAACAAGCTCTGCTCCTGTATGACTTGCAAAGTGGCAAAGGACTCAATTACAGCTTGATAATCCTTTTTGCCCAACAGACAAATATGCATAACACCAATATTTCTGTCACTGTCTCTCCTTAGGGAAGCTGGTCCTTCCAGGTGTGCTCTTAGGAAGGGAGGGCTCTGTTAAAGTTCCTGACAGCCACTCTTCCATTTGGTGGCCCCTTAAGGTTCCCCTGGCTGGGGCAGGAGCTGAGAGAATGAATCCTGGGCGGCTTTAGGGAGGGACTCCCAGGAGACTTCTGGACAGCAGCTGGGGCAGCTGGAATGACTTGAAAAACACGGGATGGGGCCCTGGCCCAGCCCTCACTGTTCCCCAAGGTGAGGCCAGGACCCTGTCAGACCTCTCACAAGGCAGTGCTGTGTTGTGGCTACTGCCATTAGGGTTCACAGTAATATATCTGATGGTTGTCTGATTAGCAGTTTTCCATTTTACCACAGTGTGGTTGGGTTAATAATAGCCCCTACCCAGAGATGTCTGCACACTAACTCCCACCTGGGACTATATTACCCTGCATGGTAAGAGAGATTTTGCAGATATAATTAAGGCCCTTGAGAGGAGAAGTTTATCCTAGACTATCTGGGTGGACCCAGTGTCATCAGGAGGGCCCCGAGAAGAGGTGGGGTAGGGGGATTTGAGTCAAAACTGGAAGATGTGAGCAGCATGGAAGGGAGAAGTTTGAGTGATGGGATGAAGAGTGTTGCAAGCCAAGGAATACAGGTAGCTGCTGAAGCTGAAAAGAGAAAGAAACAGACTCCTCTATATCTTCAGAAGGAGCCAACCCTGCCCGCACCCTGATCTTAGCCCAAGGAGACTGACTTTGGACTTCTGGATTCCAGACCTGTAAGAAATACATGTGTGTTGTCTGTATACACTACATTTGTAGAGATTTGTTACAGCTGCAGGAGGGAACCAACATGCACAACATGAACTGCGTACAGCTCCTCACTGGTCTACTGATGTTTCTCCAAGGCCGTTTCTCAGCCCCACTGAAGCTTCTTTGTGCAGACTGAGACAAATCTGAGGTTCAGAGAGGGAAAGCCATCCAGCCAGCTTGGGACAGTTCTAAATCAAACTTGGCCTCTGATCCCAACTCCCAGCCCTCAGCTCCCCATGTGACCCAGGCCTGTCTCTAGCCCCCTGTTCACCCAGATGCTAGGCCCAGCCCAGCCTGCTAGGACCCCACTCTGCCCACAGGACCTGCCTTAAGATACTCTGGGCCTTTTGCTCATTCCCTAAGTGTGGCTCCAAGGTATCTCTGCAGCAGAAAGGAGAAAGAGGGGAAGGCAGCACCACCAACCTGGAGTGAAGGGGAAAGAAGGCTTCCAGCAAAGGTTGGGGCAGAAAATCAACCTTGCAGCAAGGATGCTCATGCTGCACCTCCTTCATCCAGGTATTCACTCACTCCAAACTGCTCAGGCCCCGAGGGAAGACCCCAGGGCTGGCCTGGAAAAGGTTTCTTCCCCAGGGGCTGGAGAGGCAGGAGAGAAGGCAGTGGTGTGAGGAGTTCATTGAGGAAGTGAAGCACAGACAGCTGCCTGAAGGCAATTCTCCTCTTCCTTGGAGCTCTTCTTGTTTACCTAGTGCATGCAGGGAGTTGTACTTGGGGCCAGAGGGTCCTTAAAGGGACAGCTATGCACTCTGTCCTTTAGGACTCATGACCTGCTGAGGAGACAGGACTGCACACTCAAGCCTGAGATCCTATGATCCTAGGCAGGGACAGGTGCCCCAGGCAGACATACTCAGGACAAAGGCCTTCGACTTTGGGCTGGGGGTACTGACCAAGACAGACCTTAGCATCTTTGGTAGAATGAACACAGAGAAGCTGAGAGGAGGGAGGAGAGCCAAGGAATAAAATAGAATCTCGAGCCCCTGTGGTTTTGGTACAGGCTGCCCTCTGCTTGGGCACACGGCCACACGACTGTGTCCCTCTTCTACTCCAGTCCAGGGAAGAGGGTGTGGAGCTGACAGTCCTGAGCAATGGCTCGGATGCTGTAAACACACATCATTCATTTGCTTACCTTAAGGGCAGCTTGTAAGTCTTTCTTTGTGTGTGTTTTCATCAGGAAGTAATCTTTACAACCACAAAAAATGTCCAATAACATTTTTCTCCCTTGGCAAACATCCCCCGTATATCAAAGGCTCAAGTACACAATGCAGAAGCTCAAAGGGCCAGGTGTTGCCAATGGCTTTATAGCAGTCCACAACGAGAGATGTCTGCAGGTCACATGGGCTCACACGAATCTTATGAGTCTCACGTGGCTCTGAAACTGAGAACTCAGCAAGCAGAAGGAATTCTTCTTGCCCTTCACTCATTCCTGTCTTTTTTCTGGGGAGACTTCCCTGAGACAGACACCAGCCTGGGCTCTAGAGACACAGGCATGAGCAATTCTGGTTACTTGTCCCACAGAGCAAGTTTTATTGTGTGCTATTCTAAGTGCTTTGTATGTTGTAACTCACTGAATCTTTGCCGAAGCCGCAGAAGGTCCTTTGATTATCCCTATTGTACAAATGAGGAAACTGAGACCTAGTGACATGTAAGTAATATCCAGGGCTGGTCAGTGGCAAAGCTGCTCTGCCTACATATTCCCTCCACTGGTCTCTGAGCATCTCACGGTCAAGGGCTGAGCATGGCTACTCTCAGCACAAGCCTGGGTGCACAGCAGCCCTCAGGAAAACACTGGCAAACATCTGAGCATGAACTTGAGACTCACAAGGGGCTAGAAGGAGCTGTTCCAAGGAGTCACCTTCTTAGGACTGAAGGCTCCTGGCCCGTGCCAAGCTAGTCTATGTGAATGACTGCACCCCTCTACCTTTGAGTGTCCCTAATAAGACACAGAACAAGGGCACCATGTAGAAGGAGCATGAGCGAAGGTGATGAGTGAAGGTGATGTCAGGTGTCCCAGTTTCCTTCTCTGAGAAGAAGGGTGGGATGATCCCAGCTCAGCTGACCCAAGCCAAGGGCTTCCCCTTGCTTGCATGGAGCGACAGCATCTGCACTTGGCTGGAAAGCCCCAGCCTTCCTTCAGGAGTTGGCCCAGGTCAGTGGAAGAATGAAGGGAGGAAAGGGTCACTGTGTCTCTCCAGTGTCCACCTCCATCCTGCACGGTGCGATGGGACACCATTCATGTGCCGTGGAATCTGCGACTGTCTGCACTGAGGGCTCCTGCTGACTTCAGGCCCCCGCACTCGACAGCACTCTTGGCCATCCCTCCTGTGTGCCTTACCCAGCTTTGTTATTCATGGCACAAAGAACTACCAAGCACAGATTGATGCGTTTCTTTATGTACTCATTTACTCCGGGATTGAGTCTAAACAGACTGTTTTGTTCACTGCTGTATCCCCAGTGCTGAAAACACCACCTGGTACATAGTAATTGCTCAATAAATGTATTTTTAAAAGATGAATACAGTCCTTTGAGAATCCAAAGACATTTAATAGATCTATGGACCTTTATACACACACACACACACACACACACACCCCTACATAAAGTGCCAAGTTCTGTGGGCTAGAGAATTCCAGTGTCTGGCCACCCAGCATTCTTTCATGATAAAACTCTTGACAACTAGCACCTGGTTTGTTCGAAGCAGAGCTGAAGCTACACAGGTGCCATGAGAGCCACCTGCAGTCCCTCCTCTCCAGGGGGGACCAGGTCATTTGGAAGCCACTTTGCTCCTTTTGGATTTCCTCCCGGTGCATCACCATGGCACCTGCGGATGCTCTCGCTCTGCTGGACTGTGGCCCTGCCTGGAGGATGCTGAGCCAAATCGGAGCTCTGGCTCTCTCCTGAGAGGGAGAAAGCCAGTTGGCGGAGTCACCGCGTTCTCTGCCGCCTCTGGGCTGCCTTCAAGCATGGCTAATGAGGATGCTTGACCCCACACTCACCCCAGCAGCTCCACAAATGTCACTCAAGATCCCTCCTGGCATCCAAATGCAGAGGGCACCGTATTTTAAATGAAAAGTTATATCGTCACATGTTTCATTTCTCTACTCTTTCAAGAACAACTTGCCGATAATTCTGGGCCCTTTGATGCTGAGCTAGGGGACCAGGGTTGCGGTCTCACCCGAGCAGAATGTGCTGATTCAACTTTCGGAGGATGCTGGTGATGTGGCTGGCTCGGGTTTCCATGTGCCATAGCGAGGCTCTGAGTGGAAGCGAATCTATCTTGGCCGAGGGCAATGGCTGGGGCATGGAGTTAGGCCAGGGGCACAGTGCAAGTGATGACTAAGGAGGCTCTGACAAGGATCCAGGAGGAGGCTGATGGATCCCAAAGGAGGGGAGGTGGTGAAAGAGGATCTTAGGATCCCCCGGCCTAAATGCGACTTTAGACATAAAGTACATCTCCAGGGCTCTGGCCCCCTGCCTCATTTCTACTACAACACGGCTTTTGCAGCCCTGTCCGAGCCAGAAGCTCCCTCTTTCTGCTTGGAATACTCACCCAGGGAGTCACGGTATCCACTCCAGGCTAGAACAGGGCTGCGGCGCAGCATCCTGACGTTTATGCCTGAGTTCTGAGAGTTTTGAGTCATTTGGGGTGGGAAGTCTGCTGAATTTAGAGCAGGCCAGGTAGCAGCCAAAAGGGCAGACAGCAGATCAGCCTCTAAGAAAGGTGCAGGATATCAGGACTCAGACAAGCAGGCCAAGATTTGGAAGAGAGCTTGAGTCCCAGCCTGACCCTAGAGCCTGCAAACTCAGCCACCTTGATGGAGACTGGTGGCCTCAGCCCACTGCCAGACTGGGCCTGGAGACCCTGTTCCATCCTAAGCAGCTATTCTTTTGTGTATCTTATACAATGTTTTGTTTTGTTTTATGTTAGGACACAAAAGGAGATCAACATTAAATTAGGAAATATCCAGAAAGATCCAACTACTTGCTAAAATAGCCAACAGAGGGAAAAGGAGGACGGGCCAGGTAAGCAATTCGGACACAGAAAGACAGGAAGGCAGGTGTCGGTGGGGGACTAATGGTAAGGCCCGTGGGGAGCCGGTCCAGGCATGTTAGGTACATTGTTCATCCTCAGGACAACTCTATCAGATGGATGCCTTATTGTTTCCATTTCATCGATGAGGAACTCGAAGGAGAGAAAGGTTAAAAGGCTTTCCCATGGTTGTGTAGCTACTGAGGGAAGAAACGGGATTGGAACTCAGGAATTGGACCAGAGAGCCTATGCTCTGGCCACAGCAAGTTCAGCACCTCAGTATGTCTTCAAGGTGCTAGGAGAGGTGGGGGACTAGATCCTCAAGAAGCACTGTGTTCGACAGGACAATATTCTATGACATAGGAATATTTCTTTCCTTCTTTCCCAACATACTTATTCAACACCCAGAGTATCCCAGCTCTGGGAACTCATGGGAATTCTGTGCTGAGTGAGATGCATACGGATCCTGCCTTCATAGGGAACAGGCAGGTAGAGCCACGTCCCATCTCAGGGAGAAAAATCCTGACTGGTTGTATAGGTGGCCTCTGGGTTGCCAAGAAGTGACATGTAAGCCAGACCAGGAGGGTGTCAGGAAGGGCTTCCCAGAGAGAGTGAGGACTAACTGAGGCCTGAAAGATAAGTTGGAGTGAATCTAAAACAGAGCAAGAAAAGAATGCTCCAGGCAGAGGGAACAGCATATGCACAGACCAAGAGGAGGCAGTGTGTCTGAGCAGCTGTGGACTCAGGGTGGCTGGCATGATGCAAGGATGCAGAAAAGGCAACCTGCCCTAGACCCCTAAAGTCCCCAGCCTTGTCCCTAGCACAGTCTCTTCTCCTTCCCAATTTCATCCTCATTTTTGCCAATAGTAAGAGTTAACATTTACTGCATGCTCGTGATATACACCAGGCACTATGGTAAATTCTCCACAAGATTATCTCATTGAATCCTTTCAACAACCCTGAGAGGTGAGTCCTATCGTCATTTTCATTTGTAGAAGAGAAAAGCAAAGCAGAGAGAATTAAGTAATTTTCCCCAAAGCCATACAGCCAGTAAATAAAGCCACAGGCTCCCCACCTCCCACCCTAACAGGTACACACTCCCACATTTCTGTGGCTCTATGCACCTGTTTGAGGCGCTCCTATTCCCCTGCTGGTTTCCTCTGCACCTGCTCAGCTCTTCCCAGCCTCCCCTGGTCTGTCTAACACTCTGGGCCCTGCTGTGAGCTGCCAGGTTGGCAGGACTTGGCCCCTCCTGGCTGCTTGATCCCCCCTTCCTCACCTTGTTCGAGGCAGGGTTCAGGAAAGAGGTGGTTTCATATAGAGAGCCAGTAGGCTTGTTGTGCTTTTTCCTAGTGGGTTTCCTACATCTTTGAATTAATGGGACAGAGATAAAGAAGGCATTTCAGCTGCCACCCAAAACAGCTGTCAAGCCAGGCCAAGGCCCTGCAGAGAAAGAGCCCCTCCCCGACGGCAGTACCAGTATCCAAGGGAACTGCGTTCAAGGCTCCCAGGCCTCATTTCCAGTCTGGCCAGCAGGACTGGGACTCCAATCCATTTGAGAGCAAAACCAAGCAGTAACAAGAGCCCCTTTCCAGCTCTGTGCAGAGCTATTAGCTAGCAGAGACTAAATGCACTTCAGGAGCAGGGAGGAAGAGGAAGGCCGGGAGTCATTTGTTGGCTTTGCAGGAAAAGCTTGCGTGTGTGTGGTGTGTGTGCTTTTGTGAGCCTGCATGTCTGGGGGTGGCTGTGTCTGAGACTGAAGGTTTAGAAACAGGGACTCCGCCCGCGGCCCCCTGCTTGAGTCCAAAGCCCAGCTCTGTCACTGACTAGCTGTGTGGCCTTAGGCAAGTTTCTTAACTTTTCAGAGCTTCAGTTCAGAGTAATGCCTGCCATGCATCCAGTGCTTTAGGAGAGGTGACTATTATTACTATTTGGAGTCTTGATGGGCTTATGGGCCTGTGTGAGTCTGGGTGCTGTGTCTGCTGTACGGAGCTGTGAGATTCTTGTAGGCAACTCAGGTGATGGAATTTGTAATGTGGGCCAGGGGCAGCCAGCACTGTGGATGTAAGGCAGTGAGCCTCAGTGGCAGATACTTTGACACCAGTCTAGGCCCTGAGACTCTAAGGAGGACCTGGCTAGTTCTAGAATAAAGACATAGGGAGCTCCTCAAAAATTAATGTCAGACTCAGACGATGGTGACACCTGGTCTATCTGCAGGGACCCGCTCTTAAGATGAGTAAAGTGAGGTCTTGGTGGCCACTGGCTCCTTCTTTGCTGCTATCTGAGGCATGGTGCAAGACAAGCTATTGGGCAGAGCACCCACAGGAATACTTTGTTTTTTCCGCAGCAGGATTCCTGGAGGTCCCACCTTGAAGCTGAAGCAGAGCAAAGGTGAAAACAAGAATCTTCGGATTCCCTGGTCAGACACTGAAGGGCGCATGTGCATGCACCTCAGCACCAACTGGCAAAGGTGGCTGATCTCAGGGTCTGGCACACAGAAGGCACTCGACTAATGCTATTTTATTTTCTTTGCCTCTGTCACTGAGGACCTGTCTGTCTTCTCAGCCATGCTTCAGTTCCTCCATCCATCCTTCCCTTCATCTCATAGTTATGAGTGTGCACCTACTGCTCACCAGGCTCTGGTCTAGGTACTAAGCACTGGTGCTACAGTCTCCACTGTCTAGAAGCTCCTAGGCTAGTTGGGGAGTTGGGCATTTATCAGGAAACCTGCAAGTCTATGCAAAAGAATGGACAGGAATTGCAGTTTTTGTTGAGGATGAAGACCTGAGAAAAGATGAAGTAGAACCTCACCTAAGCCCCCTGATAAAGTGATACTGGAACTGAGATCTAAGCAGATGGTGGGGGGTGCCCAGGAGGAGATGGAAAATGAAAAGGGTGGGTGGTGGGAGGAATGAGGCCCTCTGGCGTCTCCTTGGCACACTATTTGGACAGAGGAGGAAATAGGGGGCTGGGATCCTGTGGATGGAGCTGGGGCCCATGTGAGCGATCAGGCAGTAACATGTGTGAACATTCATAGGCTATCCTGCTCCCTAGATCTTTGCAGCCTTAACCCCAGTTGTTTGCAGTTCAGCACCCCAGTTATTTGCATTCACTGCCCATTTATTCACAGGCTTTATCCTCCGGAAGGTCCAATCACCACCCCAGCTTGGTGCAGTCACCAATCCAGCTGCTCACATACCTTCCCAGCTGTTGTCAGCCACTCCTCCCAGCTCTTGATAATCCTGCCCCAGTTGTCTGCAGTCACCTCTTCAAGTATTTGCAACTTCCACCTCCCTTTAGGCATCAGGCAAGGCTTGCTCAAGACTCGTTCTAACAATAACAAGAATTACTCTTTGTTCATCATTGCCGGCCTGTTTATGCTATGGTGCTTTCATGTGCACTGTCTCATTTGACCCTCCCAAAAACCATTTCATTACTTTAAAAATTTCTGGCTTGTTCAATATCAGGCACTAGGTGTGAGGATACAGTAAAGACCAGAGCTAGACACAGCCCTGCTCTCCTGGAGCTTTCTGTCTCGTGTAGGAGACAGGCATTCATAAAGGGATGGCACCGCTGTACAAGCAGATAGTGAGACAGGTCTGTGAAAAAAGCAAAGGCACCACAGGAAGGGGACACCAGGGGCCAGGAATCTAGAGCTGAGCACCGCTGGACTGGGCTTTGGTGGAGTTGGGAAAGATAAAAAGGACATCTGGGCAGAGGGCATCCCACAGGCAGATGCTTTGAAGGAAGGGCTGAGACAGCCAGGTGGCAGGGCCTGGGGAGCACAGGAACCAGTGCAGACCAATCAGAGTGACCTGGTCAGCTTGGCTGCAAATCTATCAATTTCTCTGAAAAATGGACTGTCCAGGACAAGAGTGAAAGCAGTGAAGGCAATTAACACAGCCAAGTAGGTGAGAGATGATGGAACCTCGGGTGAAGAGGCAGCAGGAGGCAGTGGAGAGGGTGGCCTGATGTGAGGGTTATTTAGGAGGCAAACTGGACTGGACGATGGAAAGGGTAGAGCCTAGATGACTTCCAGGTTGCAGAATCAGGCAGAGGTTCCATCCTCTGAGCTGGGAACACTCAAAAGATCAAGGCCAGAAGGGGACACCGGGCTGTAGAAGGACCAGGGCCACAGGAGGCCGCAAGACTGTAGGAGGTGTGAGCGGGAGTTGGGTGACATTAAGCAAGAGGTTTTTGCCACCAGGTTGCACAGTGGCACGATGCCCAGACTCTGGGCTTTGACTCTGCATCCAAGTCCTGGCCCTTCACCTTCTAGCTGTCCTTGAGCAAGGCACTGAACCCTGATGTGCCTCAGTTTCCTTGATGGCAAATATTTGGATGAGAAAGAGGTTGTCCTGAAGCTTCTGGGTCATGAGTACTTTAAGTGAGTTGACTTCATCTGATGCAGACTCCAGCTCAGCACCGAGCCCCACCTGGCAGGAACTTCATTCTTACTGAATAACTGAATGAATGATGGACTGAGGAGGTGGCTTGTGGGATGGGTGGTAGGAGACCAGATGGAGGAAAGGGAACCTCACCACTCTGGTGGTGAGAGCAGCAGGTCCCCAGACAAAGGGACCCATGGGGAGTGTCACCCTCCAGGCCCTGGGCTTAATGTGGATTTGTAGGCCCATCAGGCATAAAGAGGGACTGGCAAAGACTAAGCTTGGGACAGGCAGGGCCTGGGTGACCAAGGTCCCATGAGTCCTATGAGGTGTTTGGACCAGATCCTGAGAGTCCCAGGGAGCAGAGGGGTCTTAGATTAAGGAATGCAGGGCCCAGGCACCCCCAAAAGGGTGAATTAAGGAGCAGAGAGGCTGGAGGAAGGAAAGTTCTTTAGAAGGTTCCGGCAACACTCAGGTGGATTTTATTATTAATAATTATTATTTATTACTATTTATTATTCTTTTATTATTTTTCTTTTTTCATTCAACAAGTATTTCTGAGCACTCTGCAGGTGCCAAGAAGTTCAAGGTCTTGACCTCCAGGACGTGGCCAACCCAGCTGGTCTGACCACCTGGCTCTCTGCTTCCTGCTCCCTTCCCGGGACACCTCTGTATTTGGAGACACTTTCTCTGTGGAAGGTTGCAGGGCAAGAAGGGGAAGAAAGAATGGACATCAGCTTCTTGGGGACTGGTTATGCTGAAAGCAATTGATTTCAGAGTCTGCAGGTCTATTTGCAGATCTGGTCTGTGGCCACAGAGTCCCTGGCATGCCTGCAGGGGAAGGAATATCACCATGGTCAAGACCAAAGTGAGAAGGTGCAAAGTTATGGGTCACAAATATCCCCCTCCCCAGGATGTCCCCATCCCACTTACCCTGGGTCAGTGACCTTAGGTGAGAGGGTCACCGGAAAGGAGGGAAAAAGGCTTTAGGAGAAGCTGGTCTCTGTGCATTTGTTCCTGTTAGCAGCAAGCGAACATTAACACATCTGAGGGCAGATGGAGGAATGCGGCCATAATCAGGATGCTATGAAAACTGCATGGTATGGCCTTTCCTTGTGCCTGAGTCAGAACCATGAGCAAGGGCCCAGAAATCTGCATTTGCACAGCTCCCCTAACCTTCATGCCAGGATCCTGATTCAATGAAGGTAGGGCTTCTCTGAGAGTATGGAGATAACTGTGGCTCTGGCAAAGTACAGGTTCTCATGCTTTGGTGGAGGATGGGGCCCAAGCTCTGCATTTCTAACCAGCTCCCAGGCAGTGCCCGGGCTCTGAGTCCTTGGTGTATACTGGGCCCATTCTTCCAAAAGAACTTTAAGGACACAAATCTCTCTCAAAATAAATCTTGCACAGAACCCAAATGTATAAACAGATGACATTAATATAAAAGTATTATGCACATAGAAATATGTAATGTTTGCTTATTACAAAAAACCTGTTGGTGGAAGCAAGGCAGCTGTGATGAAGGCAGAGTCTGATGAAAAATGTTTCTATTGCTCCCATACATAGGCCTCAGAATCCACGGTATTTAAACCAAAGCCGTGCAGCAGCCCAAGGCCCCAGTGCCAAGGCCCTGGAGGGCTCCATTCAGAAGGGCCCAGGCCCCCTTCCTCCTGCTGGGGACACTCACGGCTCAGGGTTCAGCCTTTCCTCCCCACCCAGTGGCTGCTGCCTGGGAAGTATCCACTGTTAAATATAGCCAGGAACCAGGCTTTTCGGGGCCCTGAGACTGAGAGAGAAGCTGTGAGGGACAACTGCTTGCACGTATGGGAGTCCACAATGCCAGGTGTGCTAATTACTGGCCTGGCAGTGGGGAAGACAGGAACTAAGGGAGGGCAGGGTCTGAGAGGTTGCTCAGGGTCCTCTGGAGGAAGGCAGAGTTTGGCAGGGAGATGGGAGTAGCCTATATTGGGATGACACAAGGGCTGGCAGAAGGGGACATGTGGGAAGGATCAGGCCAGTGGAGCCAGAGGACTTGAGTGCAAATTCTGGTAGTATCACTTGCTTACTGTGTGGCTCTAGGTAAGTTGTTTGTCCTCTCTGGGTTTCAAACAAAAAAGGGAAACTATATGTTGGGAGAATTGAGCGGGGTAATATATAGGAAAGCTCCTGTAGATCCTGCACCTTTTTGCCCCGTAGCTGGAGATCAAGGTCTTCAGAGCACTGCCTCGCTTTGTCCTGCTGGTAGCAATCTTTTAAGCTTCTGGTTCTGGAGCCTCCCTGATACCCAGTTCCCAGAAGGACAACAGACTCAACCAGCTAGCGGGACGCCAGTGCAGCAATCTATACTCTGGGGAAAGACCAGGCCACAGCTACCCCTCTCATCTGAGCTGTGGGCCTGGCCCGACCTTTGATCATCACTTATCACCCTGGGCGGAGATGCTAATGGTCCCACTGCCCCACCACCCGCACCTCTCAAGGACAGGGGTGGCACCTCATTCACCTCGGCACTGCCCAAATCCAGCCCAAGGCTTGGCACAGAGCTGGCACCAGCTGGTCTTTCCCTCTTTATCGCCTTCTGCCCAGTATTCCCATAGTCCTGGAGCCCTTCTGTCAGCCATGAGGCTCAGAACCTCCTCCCTCTGCTCTGCCAAACCATGTTCTGCCTCATTGCCCAACTACTTCCCTCTGCAGTGCCCCCTACCACTTCCATGGGGAGGCATTGGTGAAGGATGGAAAACTGACATGTAACATCCTTGGTACAGCATGGGGTCCTTCCATCATCCCTGTGAGGGATGTACCAATGTTATAACATTCTTACAGCTGAGGAAACTGAGGCTCAGAAACACAGAGTGATTTGATAGAGCTAGCTTCCTGCCCAGGCCTGCATTCTCCCAGCCCTCCCTGGGACTGGCTGCTGCCTTTGTGCCTCCCTGCTGGGCCATGACTCAGCTTGCTTCTTTGCCCGGGCTCCTGTCAGAACTTCTGGCCTCTCTCTGTATTCTGTTTGCAAATAGCCTTACATATTTCCAAGTCTGCTCTCCTGGCTTCAGCCCCAACTGCCACACTGTCCTGGCCAGGGCTTTGACTGGCTGTCATCTCTAAATGGGGAATCTGGAGTGTAACACAGGGCACTGTGCATGGTAAAGAGATTTCCATCAGCACCAGTGCCAAGTGTCTTTCTTCTTCTGTCCTAGGACCACGGAGGGGGACACTAAACACCTGAAGACTTTGAAATGGCACAGTGGGTGCAAGAGGAACATCGTGCCACAAAATGCCATCAGATTGTCCCAGGCAGTGTATGTGTGTGGTGCATCACAAATAAGGGTGCTCAGAGGAGGAGGCTCCTGGGGGTGGGACTTCAAGGAAGGCTTCCTGGGAGAGGTGGAAGGGTCTAGATGTTGAAGGACATGGCCCTCTGGAGCAGCTAAGAAAGGGAGCATCTTGCACACGTGTGCATAGGCCTGAAGGCTGATCAGCTGATCTGGCCGAGACTGGAAGCGAGGAGAGGCTGTAGTGGCTGATGCACAGCTGTAACGCAGGCTCAGCCAAGTGTCAGATCGCCTCTGCCCAGGGGTGGTTCAGTCAAGAAGCCACACGGTGTAACACTATGATAAATGGCACAAGTATGAAGTAATTTAACCCTCATAATATTGCCAAAAGGTATATTTATTATCATTACTCTTTTGTACTCAAAAAGGAGAGGCATAGATAGGTGAAGTGGCTTGCCATGGTCACCTTGGTAGGAAGTAGAGGTGCTGAGATTTGAACCCAGGGAGCTGGGCATCAGAACCCAGTGTCTTAACCAGTATACTCTACATTTGACAATATCCCTGGCACAGAACAAGCATTTGTGTAGAGACAAAAATCAGATACTCTGAAGAGTATCTAATCTACCTCTGGTGTCAACCATGGTCTCTCTGTGGATGATTCCCCAGGCTTGGTGTCCATCCTAGGCCTCCACATGAGCTCCAGAACCTCAAGGGAAATTCACTCCTAGCTGTTTCTACCAGGACCTCCTCATCCCCAGCAGGCCCCCAATAGCCTCCTCATCACTCTGCCCAGATACTCGCCCATCCCAAGACCACTCATCTTTCTGTGGCCCCTGAAGAGATGAACTGCACCACCATTGTCCCTTGTTCAAGTCCAACACCCTGGGTCCCCTGAGACACTTTCTTCCATCCGTTCCCAGTCTTCATGGCTTGACTTCACATCTGCATCGTATTTCACCTGGCCTGTTGGAACAGCCTCCTCCTAGGTCAGCCCTATTTGTCCCCCACCTTCCCACAAATGAAAGAGCAATTCAGTAGCCACACAATAGCAAGAGCAGTCTGGGCTTGTCCATTTCCTGGTGCTCCCCTGCCTGTAGAGCAAAGACTTCGGGAACTAAATGCATTTCAGGCTTCTCTAGCCTGGCTCCTGCTGAAGCAGTAATTCAGCCCCATTCATTTATCTCTGTTTCTGGCTTATTTCACTCAACATAATGTCTTCCAGATTCATCCACATTGCAAACAAATCAACAAATGGCAGGCTTCCCTTTTTAAAGGCTGAATACTATTCCATTGTTTGTACATATCTTTTGTTAAACTGTTGACTGTCTCCTACAGCTGGACCATGACCTCCATGAGAGCAGGAACTTGTTCCACCTTGTTCTCTGCTGATGCTCAGTACCTAAAACAACTGATACACTGCAGAAACTCACAAGTATTTATTCACTGAAAGAAAAAGCTGAAACGGGGCCAGGGATTTAGCTCAGTGGTTTCACCGCCTGCTGCGCAAGCACAAGGACCTGAGTTCAATCCCTGGTACCAAAAAAAAAAAAAAAAAAGATTCAAAGAAAAAGCTGAAAAAAATAAAAGCGCTGATTGGGAATAAATCATCTTGCATCTTATCAAAACCTGATCTAATAGTTTTTTCAATCAATAGTGCTAGGGAAGTTGGACATCCATATGGGGGGGAAATGATCCCTGAGGGCTACTTAACTTCCATGCACAAATATTAACTCAAAATGGGCCACATATCTAAGCATTTGCACAAACTAAAATACAAAACTTCTAGAAGAAAATAAGAGAACTTCCTCATGGCTTTGGGACAAGCAAAAATCTATCTATCTATATATCTATCTCTCTATGTGATCACACATGACTCACTAATAAGACAAAGCAATTAAAAATGGGCAGAAAATCTGAACCGACATCATACAAATAGCCAAGAAACACATGAAAAGATATTTACCATCATTTGCCATCAGAGAAATGCAAGTTAAAGCCACAATGAGACACTACTGTATACCCATTTGGAATGGTTAAAATATAAAAGACTAAGGATATATGATTTTTACATGGATGACTCTGCTGGGCATTACTGATAGGAATGTAAATGGTATAAGCACTCTGGAAAACATTTGAGCAGTTTTTACGAAGTTAAACATGCACTGACCATATGACTAGTAATTTCATCCCTGGGTATTTACCCAAAAGAAATAGAAACATAATCACACAAAGACTTATATGTGAATGTTCCTTCATAGCAGCTTTACAAAAGGGCCAAAACTTAAAATAACCCAAATTTCGATCAACAAATGAGCGGATGGACAGACTATGGCTTATAATACAATTGAAAATTCCTCAGCAGTAAAAATAAATGAACTCCTGATACACACATCTACACGGATCATTCTCAAAGTCATTATACTGAAAGAAGCCAGATCCAAAAGAGTATACATTGTATGATTCCATTATGTGAAATTCCAGGAGGAATAAAACTAACCTGCAGTGACAGAAAGTAAACCAACGACTCCAGGTCACGGGTGGGAGGGAATGACTAAAAAAAGAAGTTGTGAGGTGATAGAAATATTAACGTTTTGACTGTGGTGGTCACTAGATGGATGTAGAAACTTGTCAGAACTCATGAAATTGTACACTTATTGATACACTTTATGGTATGTCAATTATATCTTAACAAAGGTGATAAAAATTTCAAATAGGCATCCAAAAAAGTGATAGGATGCATAATAATGTAAGATATTTTTTCTTTAATTTTATTGTTGCAATTTAAATATACATAACCATCACATTCATCAAAGGGAATTTGTACCTGTACATAGTATATCTTAATTCCTGTTTTTCTCCCAACTCCCTCCCTTCCCTTCAACCAGTAATGTAAGACATGTAGTAATCAGAGACTCAAAGATCCATACATGAGCTCTGAGCTCACTCCTGGGATGGAGTGAGAGCCCATTAAATAGTTATTTAATCGGAATTAATGTGGATTCACTCCATTTAAGGTGATGAGAGTCCTGCAGAAAGCACACATTACCCTCTCTCCACTGGTCCCCTCACCCTTTACTTTCTCCAGAGGGGAAGCCCCTCGTATCACAGGGCTCTTTCCTCATTCCCTTCGCTGCTCTCCCCAGAATGGTGAGAAGTAGAAAGAAGACAGTTGGTCTCCCCACTTTCCGAGCACTTGGGAAAAATCATGAGACTGTCAATTAGACACAGCATGATCCAAATCCTAGCACTGCCATGTTGCCTAATCTTTGTGCCTTAAATTCCAGAATACAAAAACTAGTTTAAGACTAGTTTAAAAGTGTTACCCTTTGGTTCAGGGAGAGGAGAGCCTACCTGTACCCACAGATTCTCCCACTGTCCTTTCCTATCTCTTCCAAGTTAGGGTTGCTAAATAAAATATTTAACTTCAGATATACAATGAATGATGTATTAGTATAAGTAAATATTGTAGGACACATCCTTATACTGGAGGATCGAATGGGATATACTTGTAACTAAAACATGTATTTGTTATTTATCTGAAATTCAAACTTAGCCAGGTGTCCTGTATTTCTGAATGCAAAATCTGGCAATCCCACTCCAGATAGCCCCCACTTGTTATGCAATCCTTGAAATTTTAGAGTCCAAGAAAACACAATTTGAAACCATCTAGTTTAGAGCAGCACATCCTTTGTGAACTTGAACTGTGAGCTGGTGAATCTTTTCTTTTTTTTGGTACTGGGGATAGAACTCAGGTCTTTGTGTTTGCAGGGTAGGCAGTGGAACCACTGAGCTAAATCCTCGGCCCTGAACTGGTGAATCTTTGAGAGTCATCCATTGGAGTATAGCAGAAATATGGAAGAGGTAGAGTGAAACCAAGCAAAAGCCACCACCATGAGTCTCCCTGTCTCATCCAGCTCTGCAGCTGGATAAAACTCAGCTCACTCCAAAGAGTATGTCCAGTTATACAAATGCTCCTGAGTGGGAGCCAGAGGCAGACACAGCCTTGATCTGGTGAAGAAAAATGCTGGGTCTGGTGGAAAGAGCTCTGGGAATCAGAAAACAGCTTTGGCTAGAGGAATCCTGGGCAATGTTGGGTGGTTATTGTTTTGTTTTGTTTTGTTTTGTTTTGTTTTGAGACAGGGTCTTGCTATGTCATTCAGACTGGCCTTGAACTCACTGTGTAGCCCAGGATGGCCTCAAACTCATGGCGATCCTCCTGCCTCAGCGTCCTGAGTGCTGGGATTACAGGTATGAGTCACCACACCCAATAAGTGTTTAAAATATATCTTTGAGACTCAATTTCTTCAACTCTAAAATGAGCCTCAAAATAACAAAAACACAAGAAAAAAGTCATAAAGTTTACAACCAACAAAACAGTGAGACCCAGAATATATTATGAGCCCTTAATAAGAAAAAGGAAAATAATCAAAAAAGAAAAAAAATGGGCAGGAGATATGCACAGGTAATTTACTTGAAAAAAATGGAGGATAAGCATAGGAAAAGATGAACTTTATTAAAAATCAGGAAAATGCAAATCAAAACAACAATGAGGTAGCATTATTTGACAATCAGATTGGCAGAAATGAAAAAGACAGATAAAATCTAGGGTTGGCAGAGGAAAAGGGAGTTAACCTAGGTCATTGGTGAGAATGTAAATTAGCCTGGCTTTCGGGGAGGATAGCTGGATAATATCAAAATTACAGCCTGCATACTTTTTGACCCAACAATTCCACTCGTCATTTTTATCTGATAGACATTGTCACATAAACCTCCAAACATGCGTGGGCAATGGCACACATGGCAACGTTACTTCTAACAGAGATCACTGGAAGCCACTTCAGTGTCAATCAAAAACTTAATTCAGTAACTCATGGCACAGAAACCTACAGGGCCACCAAGAATGAATACAAATTTACAAAGAGCTTTAAAGACAGACTTGTAAATAAAAAGATCCTGTTTCAGAACACACTTTGTATATAGCCTTATATAAGAAAGCACTATGATATTTGTATACGTAGGTGTGTGTATATGTGGCTGTGTCTATACATCAATCTCTAGCTAAACATACAAACAATGGTATCAATGTGTAGAAAAGGATCTGGAAGCATCTGGAAAGATCCCTACTAAGTCCCATGTCTTCCTCATAACCTTTCCATGTGGGCTGATTAACTGAGTAAACATCATGTTCAATGAAGAAGGCTTTTGCCAATAGATGGAGGCAAGTCTTTGACTCAAGGATGTGTAAATTTGTGAAGGGAGAAAAGAAATATATAAATAAGGGTCCCTTAGAGGAATCTAGGGAAGTGATGAACAGACAAGGCAGAAACAGTGGGGAAATCTAAAGAGAGGGGTAGATTAAAGGGACTTTGGTGGGTGGTAGATTAAATAAATTAAAGTGAACCACTAGACCTGCAGATGTGCTGTGATAAAAGGGGCATCTGTGCAGGAGGAAGAGGGGGATAAGGGATGGCAGGAGGCAGTTCCCTGAGCTGGGAATCCCTGCCCTGCTTCCCTGGTGAGCCTCTCCCTTCAGGGCCAGCTCAGAGCTACTGCCTCCCACGGGGCCACTGTCCCAGTTCCATGCTCCCAGCACCATGGGCTGCTCCCTGGTGGCTCTTTGCACGGTGGAATCTTACATGTGTCCATGGTTTCCTGATTAATGTCTGCCTCCTGCTCTCTCCTCCAAGATCTATGAAAGGAAGGCTTGCATCTGTTTTTGTTTTTTATTATATTTCACAGCCCAACCCAGTACTCAACACATGGTAGGTATTCCATAAATATTCATCAAAAGAATGGAATTTAGTTAGTGGCTCATTAAAATGCTGTCACTCTAGACCCACTTCCCTGAAGTCATTTCCTCTCCTCGAACACTGATGGGCCTAAGAATCTAATCTCATTGGCCTCAACCATAGACCAGCTGGTTTATGGTGCTAAGAAGTATTTCCATGAGCTTCCATCAGCCATGAACACAAGAGGCACCTGGTAAATATGTTTCTCAGTATTGAAGAGAAGAAAAAATAGTTCTTTAAGAGTATAAATTCTCCAAGAGTGGGCCCAGGCTGACTCCCACCAACTTCATATTTTGACCATTCTGTGCTCATTTGGCCTTTCACAGAATGATTGCCGAAAGCTTCATGAATGTATGAGGTCTCAGTCCCACCAGAGTTGGAATCATTCATTGTAAACCCACACCTGCAGGACTATTGCATGGCCACATGGCCACTGTCAGAGGTGGCCACATGGCTGAGTCAGGCAGCGCCTGGTGAATTCAGGACTGTGCTCTATGCATCAGACTAGTCTCTCTGAGCTCTACTCCCTACCAGCTCAAAATCTAGAGACCTAGACGCTACTGCCTGGCCTCCTGCCTGAAGGATCTTGTCTCTGTAACTAGACTTCTGGTCATGACGCAGGGCCTATGCAGAATCTCTAATGCCTGAACAGAGATTTAGGTCTAGTTTGTTTCTTGGGAAATAGAAAAATGGCAGCAGTCTCACAGGGCCCCCACCAGGATCATTCTCTAATGAGTTTGTTCATATTCTGTTCCTAGCTTTGATGGGGCTGTAGGAGTTTATCATATCTCTATTATCTTTTCACCCAAGAAAGAGAAAGACTTATTGGAAATAGGAAAAGCAATACTTTAAAACTTCCAAAGACTGAGTGTGTTCATATTTAGTAACCTCTAGGTTTTTCTGTTGATGTGCACCCAACAGGTATAGTTCCCAGGTGTGACCCCAAACATCTTTATAGATGTGCACACCCTAGTGTTTGCGCCTGCTTTGCTGTGGTCAGCTAGAGTGACAAGGTGAAAAACACAATTGACAAAGAAAGGACAAGCAGCCAACTAGAAGAAAATATGCACAAAAACCACAGCAAACAATGGATGTCCTAATATTATTCAGAATTCCTGCAAGTTACTAAAAAAGGAAAAGAAACTCAAATGACCCAAGAAAACAGGCGAAGGATATGGACAAAAATTTCACAGAAAGGAACTACAGTGGGTGATAAATGTGGAAAGATGCTGGACCCCACTGGCAATCAGAGCAGCGGGCAAGTACCACAGCCTCGGGCCCTATCTCCCACCCTCTCCTGCCCCAATCCAGGCCACATGGTGCCTGCTGAAATAAAACTCTCAGAGGGCTGAAAAGGTGTTGAAAGATGAGGAGAAGCCATATTTGTCAAGTTTTGAGTCTCTGCCCTGGCTGTTTTATGCAAACCTCTTTGCCTACAGGTTCTGGCACAGGTATACAGATTCTGTTATATCAGCTGTCAGGGCACAACATGCAGTGAACAACAGAATGTCTTGGCAGCAGGTCCTGATCATCCTGGAGCTACAGAGAACTGGGCAGATGAGAGGGCTGATCCAAGTCCTAGAGGGGGACCAAAGAACTTGCAAAGGCTGGAAGGAAAGACCGGCCCATCGTGGAGCTGCTCCTCCAGTTGGGCAACCAGAGTCTCAGAAGGGCACCACATCCACTTGGATGGGTGTATGTGTCTATCTGGAAAGGCCTTATTAGAGAAGTTGTGAGATCTCTATAAATCCACTTAGAGAAAACTGGGTTCAATTCCATGAATCCAAAAAGAAAAGAAAGGGAAGGAGGGAAAGAGGAAAGGAAGAAAAGAAGACAAGGGGGGAGGAAGGAGAAAGGGAGGGAGAAAAGAAGGAAGACAGGTTGAATGGGTAGTATTTATTGCATTCAGTACTGTGCTTCGCATGTGTTATCCCATTTATTTCTCAGGACAACCCCTCGAAGGCGTCATCATGAGCATTTGCTGAAACTGAGGTTCAAATCACTTTCCCAAAGTTGGTGTAGTGGGTAAATAACCATGACAGCTCACCAGACTCCAGGTTCTATCTATGTTTGTAATGGTTAACCTGGATCATTAATTTGATTAGTTTGAGAGACCCCTGGGGATTAGTAAAGCGCACTTCTGGGTGTGTCTTGGTAGGTCATGGGACATGACCTTAGGTACTTTATCTGGTCCCTGACCTCTTCCTCTCAGTCTCTTCCCCTACTCTCTGCTTCCTGGATGCCTCAAGTTGAGCAGCTTTCTTTCCTCTGCACACCCTTTCATCTCGATGTTTCTACCTTGGGGCCAGCTGACCATGGACTGAAAGAAACCTCTGAAACCACAAGCCAAAACAAACCTATTCTCTTTGTGTATGTCGGGTATGTTGTTCCAGCAATGGAAATTTGACTAATGCAAATGCTTTAAACCCTTAGTGTACACTATAGCTCTCTACAGCCTAGTGTGCAAGGCTCAGTCCTAGGCACCATAGGGGGACTGGAGAAACAGAGTGGCTCTTTTTTCTCCTGGCTGCCTTGGAAGCTGCCTGAGCTGGCTGAGCCCAATAGGAAGGGCCTGGAAGGCTCCCAAGGCAGGGCTCATCTGGCAAGGTTATCTCACCAGTGAGAGAATCCAGGTCATAACCGGGAGCCCAAAGACGATTCCCAGTGCAGGTACAGCTCAGGCATGTTCCCGCAGGTGTCTCTGTGTCCTTAGTAATGACATTATTATTCTCCTCTTTCTGTGTCTGGGCTGATTAATCTAATTTGCACATGTGAACGGGAAGCTGCTCTGATCCATTTAATATGTTGGGACTGCATCCCAGCTCATTTGCATGGTGGGTCTGGCCAACAGAGGGGGTTCCTGTCCTCTCCCTTCCTCCCTCCATCAGTTCCACCCTTCCACCATGCAAATTCTTGCTGAGCAGGCAAATGGTGATCTGTGCTGTTGCTTTTAAGTCTTAAAACCCATTAGGAGTGTATTAGCAGACGTGCTGAGAGCTCATTTGAGTAATAAAAATCTTTTCTGTGTGTAGCTAATAAAACAGAAAAAGAAAGAGAGAGACTTGGAGGGGAAAAGGAGGCTGTCTTCCAGCCACAGTTAGACCTCAGAAAGCTGAGGTCTGTCTGCCTGCACAACCATCTGAGCTGGACTCCTTTGCCTCGGTGGTGTGACTGGAGATGGGAGTAAAATGAGTGAGAACTAATGAATTCCTCTTTTCTAGCAGACTGCGTCATCCGGCTACAGCCTCGGGAGGTCAAAGTACGTTGTGTCTGCCCCTGAGATGCAGCCTGGGGAGCTCCAGCTGCATGCAAAATGGACAGTTGCAGTATGACCAGTTGTGGCTACAGGCCCAGAAACAATCACCTTGTCCAAGCGTCCCTCTGTCTATATGGCTGTATTTAGCCTTGCTGCTGTTCCCAATCCAGGCTTCCAGGACTTCAACCTGTGGGCCAATAGACTGCCACATCAGCTATCCTCAAACCCACTTTTCTGCTTCTCCCCATAGCAGCTACTGCAGCCTCAGGTAGAGGAGTCAGATCTGCACCCAGCACATGGTGGACCAGCTACATAACCAGGATCGAGAACTGCAAGAAGACAACTGAAGTGCATTAGCCAAGCCAGGGCCCTTGGACACACAGCTCTAAATAACTGTACAGGTCATATGCCCAAGAATTGGCCCTGGCTACATGCTAGGAACTCAATTACTTGTCATTTATGTGTGGGTGCCACCAAAGAGTCAATCCACACTTTACAGAAGTTCAAATATCTGGGTGGTATAAACAGCCCAGACTTCCAAAGTCTGCCTTTAATGAGGACATTGGAGAAGAGGCTTTGGAGGGCCTTCCTGAGGCATGACCAGCTTCCTTGATGCCACCCTCTGGCTAGAGTTGGCCCCAGATGTTCTGGTTTCCCTAATGGCCCATTAAGGCCCCATAAGCCAAGACTTATCTAAGTCCTTTTGTGTGAATCCAAGAGAAAAGCTGCACAGAAATCCTCTTATAGTTAATCCCTCTGAGAACAGGGGCTAATCTACAAGAATGTGGAGCCAAAAGGAAGAGGCAGCAGATTAGAGGAGATGGGCAGCAGAAAGGTCTTTCCTGGGATGAACAGAAACTTGGGCCTACAGCAGCTGGACAGCTTCACTGTGGGGGATCTTGAGGCCAAGCTCACATTCCTAGGTCTGCTGGTAACAAGATTCTTGGCACTACTGGGCAATTCTTCTAACCTCTTTGATGTCTTTAAAATCATTGAGGGCAGCTACTATAGACAAATATCCAAAGACATTTAGACAATATTGTTCACATTCAAAAAAGGAAGATGATGATGATGAAAAAAAGGAAATAAGTTAATTTCCCCTCAAGAGAGAATTTTAGTAAATTAAATGGTGCTATATTTGCATAGTACAATTCTACATAATAGTGAAGATATGGGAGAGAATTTTTCTTACAGATATCAAGTAAAGGCATTCACATTCTTATTTCTCTTGACATCCAAAGGCAATAGCACCAATAAGAACAAAAATAGGGGAGTAAAGACTACCTTCAGTGAAACCAGGAAGTGATCCCAGTCACAAACCATTAGGCATATTTGTCAAATATGCAAAACATGGGCCTAAACAAGGAAAAATGCTGACAGTCTACATGTGAGTCCTCCGACATTTACCAAATGCAGATTCCCCTATGAGAAAGCATTTCAACACCACCACCCCAAAGGCCTTCAATAAACTTTTGATAAGAGTGATAAGAAGTGGAAATGTGGCCTGCTGCGCAAGCGCAAGGACCTGAGGTCGATCCCCGGTACCAAAAAAAAAAATAAAAGAAGAAGAAGAAGTGGAAATGTGGATCAGACAGGGGAGAATTGGAATACCTAGGTAGAGACTTCATTAGCACTATCAAAAGCTGCAGAGTTGGGCCAGGGATTTAGCTCGGTGGTTCTGCCACCTGCCTCGCAAGCGCAAGGACCTGAGTTTGATCCCTGGTACTAAAAAAAAAAAAAAAAGCTGCAGAGTAAGGTGGAGGACAGGGAGGCATCCATTCCCAAATTAGTACACAGAGCAGCTTTACACATTCCAAAGAAAATCCCCTGGCTCCCGAGTTTCATGCACTATTCCTTAGCAAATATTTGATCCAATTGGGAGGAGGGGGGAGTTAGTCCAAGAGAAATGACAAAATAAACAAAATAAGAAATACATGAATAAAGTAAAAGGTCCTGGAAAACACAGATCTCAGAGGGAATTATCAAGAGGCAAGACGAATTTTTAAAAACATGGTTCTGTACTCTGAAGAGGTGGCAGATTAAAAAAAAAAAGGATTTTAAATAAGAGTGTCAAAGATCTAAAAGGGAAAGTATAAGTAAAAGAAATGAAAGATGAGCTGGTAGAACAGAGTAAAGAGCAAGATGACCTTGAAGGCAATTGAAGGAGGAAAATGAGGTAGAGGAGGAAGAGGAAGAAGAGGGGGAGGAGGGGGAAGAATGAATTAAATATGAAAACTCAAGTCAGGACTTGGCAGGCAGGCTTAACAAAATTAAATAAATGGAAAAGATCAGGTATATAAACATACTGACAGAGAAGATCACAGATACAGAATATTGGCAAGAGAGATCCAACATATCCATAGTGAAAAATATATAAAGATATAATCAATGAAAACATCCCTGAACTAGAGAAAGATGCAACTCAAGATCAAAAAGTCACATGAGCGCTCCAAAAAATTTATATATAGCAGTCACCTTCAAGATATATTCTGCTGAAATTGCTAAATGTCAAAGAGAAAGACTGAATCATATGGGTATCCAAGCAGAAAAATCAAACAAGAGAGAAATAATTCTAGGTGGCCAAACTGATAGATCCATTCAAGCCTGGAGGAGAATTATAGTTTAAAAACTGTATACTCAGTGAAATTGTCATTTTAGTATTTAGACAACAGGCAGTCATTCTAAAGCATGTAGAAATTCAGGCAATACAACACCCATGAGCTCTTCTTGTACAAAATACTTGTTAGTGGACTTTAGCAAAGAAGAGCTTAATCAAAATACAGAACTCTAGGTTGGAGATTTAGCTCAGTAGTGCCACACCTGCCTCACAAGCAAAAGGTCCAGAGTTGGATCCCCATACCAAAACCAAAACCAAAACCAAAACAGAACTCTAGAATGTAAAATATGGGAGGAGAAGATTGGTAGCAAGTATTGAATTCTATTTAATATGGAACTAAGATGACACTGGCAATGGTTGCATAGAACAGGATAAATAAATGCTGTAGACTTTATCAAATTAAAATTTAAAAATATTTAAACCAGGAAATGGAGGTGAAAGAAATAGTATCAATATAAATGTACTATCATTCAAGGCATAAATGTTGCAAAAATAACAACAATAAAAGGAACAATAGTAATAACTACAACTTCTTAATGTGTTCGTTAAACTTGGTTCTTAGCTTTAGAAGTATATTTTAGGCACTAATGTCTATTCGTGTGAGGTTTTATGATACTTTCAAATTTTCTCCATCTGTTGAAATGAAGTAAAATTTTCAAACTAAAAATAACATGGGGACCATGTTGCAATCCCATTCTTTGGTAAAAGTCTTTCCATGTTTGTCATTACCTTGTAATCTCCCAAAGGTGGCTGGAATTACAGGGTGCTGCTCTCAAAGTGTTAACACTACTTCACTTTTGGCTTGTTGTTGGGATTTTGTGTTATTATAAACAGTTTTGTTTTTACAGTTTTTTTACGGTACCAGGGATTGAACTGAGGGCCTTTGCAATGGGCTACATCCTCAGCCCCCACTCCCTTTCTAAATTTTGAGACAAGGTCTTGCTAAGTTGCTGCATTTCTGAGACTGGGTTTAAACTTGTGATCCTGCTGCCTCAGCCTCCCAGACTGCTGGGATCACAAGTGTGTGCCACCACGCCTGGCTTATACTTACATCTTTACTATATTGCCTGTTTGTATAGACATGAATTATTTAAAAAGACTAAACTCAGTACTCCTCTTTGTATGGCCTCATCTGTGGGAGTAGTAGACATCAGCTCTGAAGTTCGGTATTCAACAATGCCCTAGTCTACTAATACCTCAGTGCCTCAGTTTCCTCACTGTCAAATGGAGACAATAACAGCTAATAGCACCTACCTCAGAGAACACCGGTGAGGAGAAAGTAAAGTAATGATAGTACAGTGCCAGGACAATGTCAGCTTAATAAATGTTAATATTCAGAGGGGCCATGAGGTCTTATTGCATGCTAATTAGAAGTGATTTGTATGTTGCCTTTTATCTGACATGTGAGTTTAAAATTTCCCCCTGTTCTTCAGGGGAGAGTTGCTGATGGTTGTCTTTAGGTCTTTGCCTGCTGTTAGGTAGACATGTTATTAAACAAATAATTAACAAAAGGCTTAATCTCCTCCATGGGGATTTTGCAGCCATTCTGAATAGCTAAATGAGCATTGCGACATAAACACACTCTTGCTACATCTGTTAATTCAAAAAATAAAATTGTAAAAAAATGTTTTCAACTGTTCTAAAACAGTATTTGTAACTAGATGGCAATGGGTAATGGCTACATTTTGCAGTGGACTAAGCAAGGAGGCTGGAAGCTGGTGTGGCTAGAAAGCGTGTTCAGGGTGGCTCAGCCTCTCCAACCAATAGAGACTCACTTGCAGTAAGGTCCCTTCTGGGACTTGGTCCTGAGCTAGTAAAAGTACAGAAATCAGAGCTAAGGGGGACTACTCCCCACCTCTGTACACGAGCTTCCTCTCTCTTACCCAATTCCAATCCCCCTCCTCTTCACCTTTCCCCACTTCCCCACATCCCAGGTACTTAGGGAATGAAGGAGAATTACCCTAAAAGCAATGCTGAAAACTGTGGGAATTACATGTTCTCCTTCCCCTTAAGGTCTTAACAGTAGAACTGAATTAATCTCAGAGAACAAGCTCTCTTGGCTCCTAGTGGAAAAACAGAAGCTTTTGATTTCCATAAGATAAGATTCCTCTGTGGTAACTTGGTTTTGTGCCTGTCATTGCTTTTTACAAGGTGACTAATAAATAATCCCCATTACACAAACACAGCCTGCATCCATCATGCCCAGACTGCAGGCGCTGAGGGATGATTCCTAATGGGTAATAATAATAGCTACCATTTATTGATTGGGCGCTGGGTGCCAGACACTGGGCTCAGCATCCCCATGTATTATCTTCACGGGGAGGACGCAGTTTCTCCTCGCTTCCTTCCTTCTTGTGCGTGCCTTAGGCTATGCTAAGCCTCTCTCACTATATGGCTCCTCTGTGGACACTCATGCAGTCTCTGTGGGGGCATCCCCAGAGGCAATCCTCTACCCCTGCGAAGGCCTCTCCTGGACTTGCACACTCTAGGGCCTGGAGAAGTGCCACACTCTGCCCTCTCCTCTCCTTGTTCTGTTACTCCAAAGGCCTATGTCACACAGGTCTTCCAACCAGCAGTAGTGGTTAAGAGGCAAGTCTTTGGTTGAGCTTCAGGTGGAAGAATACTGCCTCCGGGCCCTTTGGACTGACCCAAGAGTGGATGATTACTTTAATTGCTCAGTATTTGTCTTCCTGTTGGAGAAGCTCCCCCTGACCCCATCCCATGTGGTTCTGTGCATTCTGTCAATCAAATCACAATGTCCTCTCTGCCTTCCTGCTACATGGGACCCACCAATATGGCAGACCATCTCCTAGTCCACTGTAATTTTTCTTGGGGTACTGCATATAAGCCAAGCATGGGCAATAACAATTTTTTCCATCGCTTCTGATACATAAACATTGGGAGAAATATGATTTCTACCTCTAAAATCATGTAACCCAGAAGTTCCCAAGAGCTATTATGTTGGCACATAATACATATATTAGAGCTGAGAGATGAATGACGTCATAGTAACACTGGATCCGGCTAGTCCTGAAACCACCTACCCCTTTTGTGTTCCAGTTTCGTTGAGCTGGCTTTCTCTCATGTACCACTGAAAACATTACAGAAGTAGGCTAAAGACATTTTCACTGGAATCCAGCCAGCTCACTAGAGTATTTGGAGCCACGGCTTTATCTAGTAATCAAGGGTTTCTTTGCCAGCTTCATTCTTTGAATATATACCATATTTCCTTGATTCGAGCATGCCATCAATAATGACATCCACTGTCAATTTAATTAGAGCTCTTTTGGAATAAAAAGAAATAGAAAAACACAGTGAAAGCTGCATTTGTTGCTTGGGAGATCTTTCTTGATTTCAGAAAGGTTAAATCGTTGCAGGGGATGTAGGAGGGCAGGAAGTACATGGTGGTAAGATTGAAGAGAAATAGCACTGCCCTAGGCGGCCTTTAAGAAAGACAAGGTAGGAGGCAGGGTCCAGGTAATCCTTTGAACTGTCCAAATGCCATCTTAATTCCATTGAGTCTGATATGCATTTCCAACTCTTTCCTACAACTAGAAGGTTGATGTTATTCTGAGCAAGCCTTCCAAGTCTGGCCTGGACTTGCCAAACCTCACTCTCTCTACTTCTTTCTCAGCAGTTATCTCTCCTCAGTTTTTCATGGGTGGGGCTGGGCAGCCCAGGGGTTACTGCCACACATCAGTCATTTGCCAACAGCACTGAGGATAGTGGGCATGGAAGGGCTGAAGCAGGTACTGTCCCTTGCCACTTCCATCAGTGGCTCTTCAAAGTTGAGAGACCATGAACTGAGACCCCATTTAAGGAAAATGATCTCACAATAAGGAAGCTAATTGGATCTGACATGGAGAAACCTCAGAGATTAGAGAAACAGAACATGCCCAGACCAAAGCCTGCTCAGCCAGGGAGATTTCTTCGTTAGTCAACAGGCAGAAAGACGGTAAGAGATTGCCTTCCTGGCAGTGAAGCTCATGTGTTCACTTCTGGCTTAGGTATTTTATGGGGCCATCCCTTAAGTGGAAACTGAAACAGTACTTGGATCATAAAAGAGGATTTTGGAGTGAGGGAAGGGAGAAGGTGACTTTAAAGTGCTCCTAATACTTCACTTATATATGGCCACTCTGACATGTTTATGATTAGGTACAATCCACAAAGACTCTGCAGGCTCTGTCATACCCAGGTTCTGATGTGACCCTGAATGGGGCAAGGCTGTCATCAGAAGGAGTCCACATTAACCCTGTGGCCACATGCCCAGTATCATGAGCCAGGAGGATCCTGCCCACTAAGCTGGAGCCTCACCAACCTCACCAGCTTGGCTAAATGTGTATCACTGGGTTCCTGACTTAGTTTCATTGGCTAGTGCTACAGCTCCCTGGCATCAGAACCTTATCTGAACCTGGTCACCAGCTTTGGAACCCTAATGCTCCACTGAGCTAGGAATTTTTCTTGCACAGATGGTTCCTACTGCTCTGACACCTCAGACTGGTAATCCCATGGAGCCTAGACAGTTTCCTTCCCAGGGACACTCATACATCATGAACACTGCCATGTTGCTGTCCTCTCTGCCACGCAGCAATATCTTCTGTGATGCCTGAGACAAAGAATGACACAAATAGCATATGTACCACCATTCCTCTCACCCTCTTCCATGAAGACATAACTAACAGACATCACTAACTGATCTCCACGTTCTTCTCAGGGACTGTATATATGGTCTCAACAAAGGGTTCTTAGCAACCACCACCAATTGGCTGTTACTAGCAATCCACAGATGAAATCAATTTGCCCTCTGTGACAGATTCTTCTATCAGTACACACACATCCTCCTGCCTTTTGAGATTCCAACCCACCACAGTTCATCACTAACCCATCCTGATTCCCAGTCAAATTGGATCTCAAGGTGCCTCAGGCCAGCAGTATCTTTTGGGCGGTTCTCCCAAGCTTCACCTGAGTCCCTTGGTCCCTCATTAACAGAAATTAATACCTTGTCATATAGGAGGAGGGTGCTGACTGCTGCACCTACAGAATTATGAGGTCTTCGGACACCATCCTTGCTTGCTTTGATTATTCCAAGAACCTCAGCCAAAGGCTGTTGATAGACCAACTGCTTGTATCCTACCCCAGATCTTGTTATCTGACTCTCTCACCTCCAGTTCACCATCCCATGCTGCTTCCAGAAGAACTTTTCCTGTAGCATAAATAAGAAATAAGGATAGACAAACAGCTGGGCTTCTAGAGGCTCGGGATGACTAGGGTGCATCACTCAGCTCCTTGTTTTGCAATTGCTAGTTTATAAGCTTGTATATCTCACTTGAGTATGAGCTCCTGGAGGGCACCAGAGGACCCAGTCCTGCCCATCTTGATTCTTCTCCTAACATTCAGCATGATGCAAGACTGAATGAAAAGATGAACAACCCACCGTTCATTTTTGTGTACTGACTCGGGATGTTTGTGTTCTGTCCTACTTCCTCCTCCTATGGGGCTTCAGCCATGTCCATGGTAGAATCAAAACCACTCCAAAGTGCCCCAAGTTTGGGAGAGTTGAAGCGCCCAAGGAGTGAGCAAATACTGGTGAGGAAAGTGAGCAGCCTCTAGCAAACCAGCTGGCCTGGTCACTCAGGCATGGAAATTCTGGTCCTACCATGAAGGCATGAAAATGTCCTCTTCCAAGGGTAGGATGCTAGCTTACTGCCTCCAGAGAATTTGGATCTACTTTGGAAAGAGACAGGTTCTATGAACCATCAGAGCATTCTAGAATTCAATTCTGGTGGAACCTAAAAGAAGTTTAATATACATATGATTCTTTAAAAAGAATGCCATCTTTAAAAAGAATCATATCCAAGATGGTGTTCAGGAGACCGGGCTACCTCAACCTGAAGTTCCCACTTCCTCTATGGAACTCAGACAGATGCCCTGAGGTTGGGCCTGTCATGACCTCAGCCTTCTGAGTGTGCCCTGCTTCAAGCAAAGTACACAGGGGGCACTCACCTGGTCCTCAGGAAGCACTCACCCAGTCCTTAGAGAGCAATCCCTTGGTCTGACCTCAATGAGTGAGGTGTCAGACAGGCCTGTGGCCACAGAATAACAGGCTTCTGAGAGATAATTATTCTGCTGAGGTTCCTACGGAGGCTGGGTTGCAGGGACACACTCAATACTGGCTTCCTCTGAACCACAGGTAAGCCATTTTACCCCTCAAATCGGTGCACCATTGTTTAAAAATGTTCATATTCAGTTTGGGGGAGGGTGGGAGGAAAAGGGTATACATTGTTGGTAAGAACATAAATCTTTCTGGAAAGCAATTTAAAGTCATATACCCAAAGTCTTCAAAATGATCATACCCTTAGAGATTTATTCTAAGGAAATAATCAGGTACAACCCAGTGATTTATGTATAGGACTTTTTTCACTGCAATGCTATCTATCTTAGGGAAAAAAGTGGAAACAAACTAAATTTTAAGCACAAGGAGTTTGTTAAGTAATTACAATAATAAAATTATATATATATATATATCCAGTCTATATGTTATATATGTTTCTAATTTTATGCACTTATGCTGAAAGAATAAATAGCAATATATTAACTGTGGTTTAGCTAGCTAGCTAGCTAGCTAGATAGATAGATAGATAGAGACAGAGAGACAGAGAGAGATAGAGAGTCAAATAACAAATCATTTTAATTTTCTTCTTCGTGCTTTTGTGAACTTCCTTCATTGCCTTCCATGTGCATGAAACATAATCTGTAAAAGTAACACATGTGGTCTTAAAAAAGACGAGCATTTTGAAATCTGGCTGTCAAGCTAAAGCTTGACAGTAATAAATTGTCTGCTCCTTCAAAAAGCCTGGAGATCTCACTTAAGCCAACAAATGATTGTGCACACAAAACCAAGTAAGGATCGCAAGATTCGCTGCCAGTTCTCTGCACCTATCTGTCAGTGGCTCCAAGTCCAAGTGGGCATGGGAGAGAAGCAGAGCCCACAGCTGCGTATGGTACTGGATGGTTTATATCTCACCTTCCCACACGTCCCCTTGCTGGCCTTCCTAAGGACCATGAGAAGCAGGCACAGCAGGTATTAATACTAAGCCCCAAACTGTCCCTCTAAGGAGGGGCCTGGATGGGACTTTAATTCAGGTTTCCTGACTCCAAATCCCAGCCCTTTTGGCTCTGCTACATTGCTTCTCACCTAAAGCACTGCGGAGGGGTGGAAGCTTCTGCTGGTCAAGATGGAGAAATGCTAGACTTGAGTGCTAAGAAAAAGACCTAGGCTAAGTCTGTGGACTTTTGTTCATTGGAAAACAGACTCTCTTGGTCTGCCATAGGGATGTATCGTGGTCATAGCCCGTTCAATGGATGAATGAGGCAGAATAAGCTCAGGAAAAGCTTCCTCTTCTAACCGCACAGATAGGCTAATAAACCACTTTATTAGGCGAATAAAGTTGAAACTTAATAGGAATAAAAGTGAGGTCTTAAAATATTTGTCTATTAACATGTTCATTTAGTCATTAACATGTTTGCTTATTAGTGTGGCTGTTGAATGTCTCTTTCCCACTAGCCTGTAAGTTTCATGAGGACAAGATCCAAGTTGTTCACAACTGTCTTCACAGCACCTTGCATACAGTGGTGTACAATAACTATTTGCTGAATGAATGAATGAATGAATGGCAAGCTGAAGTCTTCACTACCCGTCTCACCTCAGCCTGTTAGTGAGGGCACTGAAGAGATTTGCACATGAGCTCCCTTGGCCTTCTCTTTCAACCTCTCCTGCCCCAACACACGGGATGCACCTGAACTTATCAGGCAGGATCCATCTGTACCCTAAGAGCTCCCAGCCAGTTTCAGAGATTAAAAAGGCTCTGCCATCCCTTTCCCTTCTTTTCCAGTGAGTTCCTTCTTCTCCATTTTAAATCCACCCTTGCTTTCTGGTCTGCCCAGAGCCACCCTTAACCCTCATCTCCACTGTCACTCCAAGGTCTCCAAAGCAGTGTCCAGATGTCATCCTCTGCTGCTCACCTCCATTCAGGCCTCACCCCTATGTGGGGCTGGAGGCTCTCTGTGGCTAACTCTGCTCCCCTGGAACAGCTTCAGAGGTGGAAGCCAGTTGACATCATGCCCCCTTGATGTTTCTCAGCTGTATTCGTCACATGGACTCCCTCTTCTTCTAGAAGCTCTGACCTGGTGTTTAGGCACAGCCTTCTCCCAGCCACAGGACCTCTGTGATGGTCCTCCATGCAGGCCTCCTCCTCTACATGTCCTGGGGGTGTCCCAGGCTCCCTGCACTTCCCAATGCAACCCACTCTCCTTGGGCATCTCTCACCTTTCATGGGGTTACACAGGACACAGAGGTGCTCAATTCCTAATCCATCACAAGCTGCTTCCCCAAATAGGCTTGGCCTCCCGAGACACTGCCATTCCTCTGCTTTAGCTGCCTGCTCCCTATTTAATACAGTACTCAGCCCCTCTGATTTCACTCCTAGGTGACTCCTGTCCACTACCCCCCCCCACCGCCGCACGCCATGATCCTTGCCCAGGCCACACTGCCTCTTCCTTGGACAACTGCAAGGTTCTCCTGCCTCTCATCTGGATGCCTTGTAGTCCACACTCCCCTAGCAGCCAGAGAGAACGTGTGAAATATCCCATGTGATGGCCCTTGCTTCTAAGAGGCCCCTGTGGCCCTCCATCATCTGCAGCTTCACACAGGCCTGTGCCCACTTTCCCTGCTCTCTCTTACCTCTTTCATACTCACTAGGCTGCCAGGCCTCTGCGCCTCTCTCAGGCCACCCCTTTGGCCTGGGGTCCCTTCTCCCCTTCTTGGCCTTTGCCTTAGTTCCTGGACGTTCTTTTAGGACTCAGTCATGGTGGCACCACCTCCCAGAGCAGAGCACTGGCTGGGAGGTGGGATCCAGATCACTCTACCATATTGGATTAAGGTGATAATATATACCATCTATAGATCATTTACGATGTGCTCAGCAGTTCACCTTCATTCTCCTATTTTCATCCTTAGGAGAGCTCTGTAAGTTCTGTTGTTATCTTCATTTTATAACCGAGGAAACTGAGACTTAGTGAGTCAATGACTTGCCCAAAGTCACAAGGGTATAACCATGGGGCTGGGCCCGGATCCATGCTGACAATTGCTAGGATCTGCTTATAAGCCTCTCTCTGACCCAGGAAGGCCAATGTGCCTCCCTTTCCTCCTCTAGGTCCTCACTTCTTGTATGAGGTCTTCTCTAAACCACCACCTCAGAAGCCCCCCCGCCCCCTTCACTCACAGCCCCAGTCCCTGTGCCTCAGCTACTGGCCAGAGAACAAGTGGCCCAGTGGCCCAGGGTGGCCCAGGCATGTTCTCTGCCAAGGAAATCATTGCCCTGCACCGCATTAGTAACTCCTGTCAAATTGCTCCATGAGAAACTCCTCTTCCCACCAGAGGCTGCAGCCCTGTCTAGTAAGTGTCTGGTCACTTCTGTGCACTGGGAAAGACTGGTGCCAACACTGTGAAAGTCCAGAGACCCATTTGGTGAGCCCAAGTCCACATGCTCTGGGTGATGTGAACAGTGCCAAGCTTCTACCCAGGTAGAAAATGGCGAGTCGACCAGAATTGGCTCCACAGTCTGTCCTGCCCACTGCAGGGCTCTGGGCCTCCCCTCACCCCAACTTTGTTTATTTTTTATTTCCAGTCATGACTGAAATGTTCATGAATGTTTCTGGCATGACTGCCTGAGCTGAATGAAAAAGGATCATCTGAATGTCGAGGGACATGAGTGTCAGAACCAGGTTAGCCACTGACAGTGAGTCAATGGGTAAAATACTCGGTCTGGTTAAACATCATTTTCTCCATCTGAAAAAACAAACAAACAAATGGAACTCTCAAGAGCTCAAAGGTTTCTTCTAGTTCTAAAATAGTCTGTCTGAGTCTATGGCATCTGGCCCCGCCAATTCTCTGATTCTACCTCCTATGCATCTCATCCTCACTCATTCCTTCCAGCCACCCTTGACTTCTTATCATCCTCCAAACATGCCAGACCAACCTCAGGGCTTTTGGACTTGCTAGCTCTACTGCCTGGTGCACTCCTCTTCCAAGTGTCCTCATAGCTCACTCCCTAGTCTAAAATTATAATCTCCCCACCCCCGTTACATCTTATCCTTTTTTTGGTTTGCTCCTTTCTTAGTGTGTATTTTACTTATGTAGCATGCCTATTACCTGCTCCATACACTAGAATGTAAGCATCACAGAGGCAGGAAATTTTTTTCTGTTCAGCTCACTGCTTTAAGCCTAGAATTTCAAACTGTGCCTGGCACATTGTAGTAGATGCTCAATAAATAACTGTGGAATGAATGAATGATTACCCTCTAAAAGCATGCAGTTACATAAACAAAGCCAATGGAAACACTGCCAAATCCCAAAGGCTCCTTCTACTATAGCTACCAGGGCACTGAGACAAAAGAGCCTCTCCTCAAGCTTGTCTTCATTTCACAGTAACCAGGACTGGCCAGTGCTTTCCTGGAGCCCCACCCAGCATATGTCCCCAAGGCCTAACCTTTTGAATCAATCATTAACCTTTATAAAGAAGATGCACATCCAACTTGAGCTTCAGATTTGCTCCGGGTTGCTAACACCAGCAAACTAAGGATCAAGCCATCTGCAAAGGCACAGCCACAGAACCAAGCATGTTCTGGGGAACACTGCTTTGAAAGCAGACGTTGCAACTTCCTTTCAACTTCCTCTCAAGTATTATCACTCACTGTCACTCCTGTTGCAGATTTTTCAATCCATAGTTCCGGGGCAATAGGTGCCTGCCAGGCAGAGATGTGCCCTGCTCCCCGTGCCTTGGGCTAGCCCCTGTGTGAGCTGCCCCCAGCTCCCAGCCCCCTCAGGCAGCTCTTCACAGAGGGGTGTCCTCTGGGTGCCAGGGTCATCTCTGTTTCTCTCAGGGCCCAGACTAGATCCCACAGGATCTCCTAGGACCTGGCACCTCCTACTCCACCAACATCTGCTGAGCCCCTTGGGGTGGCGGCAGTGCCTCAGGAAGGTAAGAAGGGAGTGGGTTAGGCCCTGCAGCAGGCCCAATTGTCCTGTGCTGCCAGCTCTCTGCAAGTGAATCTGTTGTCCTGTTGTGACAGCGCCTGATACCCAGGGCCTGAACCAATTAGAAAGTACTTTGGAGCCAAAATCAACGAAGCTAATGGATAGGGAGGTGGTGATTTAAAGCAGTGGTGCACTATCACAGATCCTTCCAAGGAGCCACTCTAAGATTCATCAGGGATTACAGACAGCAGCTAGGGCAGCCTCCTGTTGCACCAAGCTTCTCACAGGAAGAATTCCTCAGCAGGAAAATGATATGCGTGCATAAGCCAGGGGCTCCGGGCTCAGGCTAGTGCGGCCGGCCACCTGCAGACATCCATTAACGTCACTGAGCTAAATCCCGTCACTGAGCTAAATCCCGGGTCCTCCTCTGCCTCTTAAAAAGATGCCCATTGGCTCTGACTCTTCTCCTCTCCTCCTTCTTCTTCTTCCTCTCTTTTTCTCTTCCCCCCTCTCTCCATCTGTCCCTTCCTTCATCCTTCCGTGTCTCTCTCTCTCTCTCTCTCTGTCACACACACACACACAAAGACATGAAGTGTGATCAAAATATAGAGTGAATGTTTAAATTTTTAAAAAGGATTACAGTAAAAGCCACATTGCCATTAATTCCCCTCAAAATACTCTCCTTGTGTCAAACACTTACATCATTCTTGCCACTTTCTGAAGCAGTTCGGGACATCATCTTTTGTAAACATCTTTCATTGTCTTGTCATGGCTAAAATGTCCCATATCCATTCAAAATGTTTATCTTTAATGATCATTTTGACTTTGAGGAAGAGCCAGAGCTTGTGAATAAGGTGGATGAGGACACACCTTGATGTTTTTATAAGCCTGCCTTTCCGCAGGATGCCACTTGCCAGGAGCATTCACTGTATTTATCATACCTCATAAAGACATTCATGAAAGAGGACTTCAGGAATTACTTCCAAAAGTGGCAGGAACAATGGAATATGTGTGTTTGAAGGAAGGAGGAGTATTTTGAAGGGGATTTATGGCAATGTGAGCTTTACTGTAATAAATTTTTAAAAATGTAAATATTGACCACATATTTTGATCATAATGTGTATATATATATATATATATATATCTTTAAGATTGCAAAATGTGCCATATTTAGCCTGTCAATCTGGGCATTCCCAATACACCATGTATTCTCCAATGCTATTTTCACTTATCTTTTAAAATAGCATTTAAAAGGCTCAGAAATCAGGATGAGCCTTACATTCAAGGATATATCATAGTTTAATTGGCAAGTTTTTTCCTTAGTGGTGCATAAAATAATGGCACATGTTAAAATCAATATAATGTTCACTTTAGTGAACTCCAAAACATACACCAGTTGGAGAAGTATGCCAACAGCCTCCCTGGCAGACCTTAGTTAATCAAACCCTTGCTGGGTCATTTCCAGAGATGGGAGACTCACTGCCTCACAAGGATCCTACCCAACTTACAGTAATTAAGGCTATGTGAAACTTCTCTATTCCTATTGGAAATTCACTTACCTATAACTTCTTTCCATTGCTCATTGTTCCACTCAGTAGAGCAACCCAGAATGAACATTGTCATCTATGTGACAAATGCTCATGTCACTTTGAGATCTGTAACTGTTCTTCCTGTGATCATTTTCATCCCCTCCAAATCTCTACTCTGTGATCCTCAAAAACAACTTGCTACTGATTAGGGTTTTATTTTGTGGGGTTCCTTCCTCTGAAGGTATCTACCACCTAAGATCTGGAATCTATGCTTCTATGAACAGACCTATGTGACATCTGGCTCATGTTATGTGCATAGCCAGCTGAACCCTCCATGTAGATTTCACATGAGCATGATTTCACTACTGTTGATTTTAGTTTTTGTTTACTCTAGTTTTGGATTTTCTCGTATTTGCTATTAATCACACAAACAGCACTAGAGCAGTCATAAAGAGGAACTCAAAAAATCACCTACAACCTCACTGCTCTTCTATGTCAATTATTTTTATTTCTATCCAGTCTCTGTCTATGTAAGACCTACTTTACAGAGTTGTAATAAATATGAGAAAACAATTTTGGACTCTGCTTTTTTCACTGAAAATAATATCATAAACATCTTTCTATATTACTAAATAATGCTATTATAAATTTAAATGGCTGCATAAATCCATTAGGTAGAGATACCATAATTTTCTCAGCCATTCCCCTATTGTTGGACATTTTTACGGTTTCCAATTTTTCATCATTATAAATAATGCTGAAATCAACACTTTCATGCATATAACTTTCTTCTTCTGTTGAATTATTTCTGTAGGATATATTCCCAGGAGGGGAATTAGTGGGTCAAATGCCATGAGCATTTTATGACTCTTGATATTTATTGTCAAGTTGGATTCCCAAAGGACTAATTTACATCGCCACCAGCAAATGTACAAATGTGTCCATTTCTCTGCAAACATTCCAGAACTGTATTCTATCCTCTAAAGTTTGGGGGCTAATTTAATAAGAATAAAGTGTCATTTCATTGTTTTAATTCACATGACTTTGATAACTAGTGAAACCAATAGCTCTTCTGTGTATTGAGTTGCTGGCCCTATTTATACAGCTCCTAAGTATTCTTCTTATCACTGTGTGTGCTCTTTATAAAACAGATTAATCCTTTGCTGTTGTATTTGGTATAATATTATTCAACACTCACGGTTTTTAAATTTTAGATGGTTTTGTTGTACAGAACTTCTACATTTGAATATAGTCCGATTACTCCATCTTTCTCTTTTGTTAGACATGTTAGAGTACAAGGCTTGACATTCTTCCCCGTTAGAGTGGAATATTTTATTTTGATCCAATAGCCCCAGCTATGTGACATTATTGTATTCCTTTTTGCAGGCTGAACTCAAATTGCCTGGATTCAAATCCACATTTTGCCTCTTACTAGCTATGTGACTTCAAGCACTTTATTTAACCTTTCTGTGCCTTATCTGAAAAATGGAGATAATAACAGGGCCTACCTCATGGGACTGCTGTGAGGATTAAATGTAAACATGTGAGAAAGTCAGATGAGGACCAGGCACCTGGCAAGAGCTCAAAAAGGACATCATCATCATCATCATCATCATCATCCTCCTCCTCCTCCTTACAATCATCATTGCTTCATGCACTTCTCTTCTTCCCTGCTCTGCATCTCTGCAAAGCCTCCAGGATGAGCTCCGGGGCTCCCTCCATAGCACACATATCTGGAGACCCCGCCCCCGAGCATTCTCAGATTCACCAGGATCTCGAGGTGAGCTATTCATTTAGTCACATCAGGACTGTGAGCGGGATGGGCAAAAACATCCTGCACATGTTTGCTTAAGCAATGATGAACACTAAGCGGCCCTACAACCAAGGTGCTCCTTCTGCTCTCGCAGCATGGAGGCTCATCCACAGAGAGGGTGTGGGGAGCATGCACTGGGCTTGGCGCCTTCTTGTCTTGGACCCATCTCCAGTGCTAGCGAAGTACCCGGTGTGCACAGTGGCCCTCCAGGACCCCATACTGGTCCCCTTGCTTCCAGTCTGGCCTCTCAAAGTCTCTAAAACACAAAGTTTGCTGTGTCACCCCCTGCAGACAGCCTTCTTTGATTGTCCTTCTCTGCAAATAGAGACCAAACTCAGGCCCTGTGTGAATGGCCTGAACCCCAGGCTACCCCAGATCTTGCTGTGAACCCTTCTCTAGTCTATACTTAGTCCTCTGAGATTTCTTGTAGTTATTTAAATACTTATCCATTATTTCTCTGGTCTTTGACTTTACTTATTTGCCAAATGTTTACTGAGCCTTTCGCATGTGTCAGGTCCTGTCCTAGGAGTCTGGGGATGCAACAGAGAACAACAATAACAATGTACAAAAGACAAAGGCCTTGACCCCAGGAAGCTCACATTCACAGGAGAGATGGGCAATAAGCAAACAGGTAGCCTGGATGTATCAAGATGACAGGGAGGGAGGGGATGTTAGATGTTAAAGAGCTATGGGGCCACCAGGCAAAGAATACAGGCAAAGGGAACAGAATGCATGGTGGTCCTGAGGTTGATATGTGCCTGGCTTTCCCATTCCTCTGCACCCTGCAAGACCAATTCCTGGTAATGTAACTTATTATCAAGCCTGATTGGGTGTGTTCTCTTAGAAGATGTCTGGATGAAAGTCTGCAGAGAGAAACAGGAAGTGAAGAGCTGGACAGGAGGGTCACAGAGCAGGAAGCAAAGCTATCATCACAAGTGCCCTGGGGAGCCATGGAGCCACAGCAAGACCAGGACTGGGGATTATAGCCCTAGGAGATCTACAGCATCATGCCACTTCCCTCTTCCATGGGGCAAGCCTTGAGAGCCGAGCAGGACTTATCTTAGGAGATAACACATAGAAGAGAGAGCAGGAACTCTAGAACCAGCTTATTCTCATACTGTGTATGACCCTCATGGGCTGGATAAATCAGCAAGGTACCCAACTTCTCTAAACCTTGACTTCCTAATCTGTAAAATGGGAGTCTTACTTTTCTCATTGCTGAGACAAAATACTCAATACTCACAAGTTAAAGGAGGAAAGGTTTATTTCATTTCAGTTTGTAGAGGTTTCAGTCCATAGTCAGCTGGCTCCAAGGCATGATGGCATGGCAGAGGGGCATCACAGAGGAGAAAGAGTCCATGGTGTGGCAGGCAGAAGGCAGCAAGCAGCAGCAGCCTGCCTTCTTTCTGCCTCTTTCTATTCCATCCAGGCTATAAGCCTGTTGATTGATGCCACCCATACCCAGGGTGGGGCTTCCATCCATACCCTTAATCCCAATATCACACTCTTTTTTTTTTTTTTTGGTACTGGGGATTGAACTCGGATTGTTGTGCTTGTGAGGTAGGCGACAACCAGTATCATACTCTTAAATCCACATTCACACACCCTAATCCAGCCACCTTTAAAGCTCCCCACCTATGACCACATAAGGCTTTGAGAGGACATCTAGATAAAAGCCCTAACAGGGCTCAAGGTCTTGTTCCAAGGTGGTGACATCAGGTATCTGCCAAGCCCCATGGCATTGCAGGGCATGTCAAAGGCACTCCACAAGTGCCAGCTCCTGTATTTTCTCCATCTTAGAGGCCCTGAGCTCTTGGAGGCTGTGGCTCATGCAAGGATACAGGGCTGAGAAACAGCCCCTGAAACTGAAGGGACAGAAAGGAAAAAAGAGATGTGATCTGTCTGTCGCCCAATCTCCAGATCAGAACCTCCCCCTAACAGGAGTGCTGTGCCCAACTGCTGTTAAAGTGAAATGTCAATGAGTTCAGATCAAAATTGTGGCCATTACCCCCATATTACCAATGAACAGAGGGTAGGGGGAGCGTGAAACTGTCATTGTGACATTTCTATTAAGAAACCTTCTCTCCCCATGGATGCTGGGCTCATGGGCTGGGAGAACGCCACCCCAAGAAGAGGTGGTAGAAAGGCATCTATCCCCTGAACACCCAAAGCTGAGGTCACTGGAGGAAGCTCTGATAGGGTCACCTGACCCAAGCTCTCAGGAGGCAGACAGATGCTTATGTTCAGCTAGCTACCATCTCTGCCAGACTAGTGGTGGAAGGCTAATCCTTTCCCTGCATGGCAGAGATCACATCTGAGTTCCCACTCAGAGATTTCTCAATGACACAGTGGGACATTATGAGAGGGGCTGGCAGTGGACAGACAGTGGTCCTGAACAAGCCATATTCTGGGTCCTGCAACCCCTGTGCTTTAGGCACAGATACAGGAGGGAGGGTCTAGCCTGAACACCCTGCTGCCTCCCATGAAAAAGGGCATTTATCAGCTGAAGACCTGTGCTAATAGGTGTTAAATAGAGTTCAATGCAGAAAATTGAGAAGTAATAAGACTTGGAACTGAGAGAATAAATTAAGAGGTGATCACACGGCCCAGAGCCTTCACCTGAATGTTGAACAGGAAGAGGCCTGACTATCAGAGAGCTATGGGCTGCAGAGGATGTCAGGGTGCTGAGCCACCCCAAAGTGAGGATGAGGAGTGGCCAAAAGCAATTAAGCAGTTACTATATTTCATTGGTTCTAGGTGTAAGCTTTTCCTTATCATAATGTCTCTGAAATTAGGATGTGTCACATACCCAATGGCATGTCATACTTTAATTGGTGGTATTTTTTTCTTTCTTGGTGGCATGCCAACTAAAACTGTACCTTATGACTAAGAGCATCTTAGAGTCCATGAAATATGGTAGCAGGTAACTTGAGAAAATCTCCTTCTTTGTCTAGGTCTTTTACAATGGATAAGGTCATCATTTATCCATTCCCATATTTGTTTAGCATTTATCGAGCAGCTACCACAGGTTAGACTCTGGGGTAGCACACGTGTGAACAGTGACCATAATGGCTCACAGTCTGCTTTGTGAGTGTGTGCCCTGTGCCAGGCAGCTAGGGACACGTGACATGTGTTGCTTCATTCCTTTCCAACCACAATGCCGTGGAGTAGAGTTTATTTTGTTATTGTGTTTCTATGACAGGGAAGGTTGGAGAAGGGTAAATGACTTGCTCAAAGTCACACGCTGGTTACCAACTGGCTGAGTTGAGAATTGATTCTTTCTGCAGAATGAGCATGAACTTTGGCGCTGCTGAAGGAGGCTGGGATGGATGTGATGAAAAGAGAGGTACAGGGAACAGGAGGACAAGGGGTGCTGTGCAGGGCTGGGTTCACTCAGTTGAAGCAGAGACGAGGAGAGTTTGGTTTCAGGAGAGGGGACTCATTTGAAGGATGACTGGGGCGACAGGCTGTGGCAATCCAAGGAATGGACAAAGTCCAGGCTGGAGGAGGAAGGTGTGCACACAGGGCAAATGCACAGGGCTTTAGTGGTCAGGTAAGGAGTTTTGACTCTACCCTGGAAGCAATTAGAAGGTTTTAAATAAAAGCTCTCTAAGATCCTTCTATCCTGCTACCTAATGATTCTCTGAATCTCTCCTTAGGAAGGTTCTGGAGAGAGATCATTACACAGTTATTCACGTTTGTATTACAAAATCGTGTCCAGGCAGAGAAGAGATGAGGACCAAAACCCAAACTATACACCATCCAGTAAGCCATGTACTCGTGGCATTGTGTCCCCTCCGAGTGGTCACTTGTGCTGGTTTGTGCAAAAGCTCTGTATGTATAGACTCACAAGGATCCAGGTAAGGAGAAGCAAGCACTAGCTATCATTGCAGAGTTCCCATTATGTGCTAAGTCCTAGACTAAGATGTGATGGCGGCAGAAGAAACAAAAAGTGAGTGACAATTGTGTTCTTAAAGAGCTACAGACTTGACCAAAGGTTTTGACAGAGAATGATTTTCTTTTCACTCTCACAATATACACCACGCCCTACTGAAATAGTTTCTATTTACTGTGTGCCTACTATGCACCAGATGTGTTGCTAGGTGTTTTCTGTGGCTTAGCATGAATCACTGATGCTTGAAAAGAAGAAAGGGTTATCTCCTTCCTTATAGGAAGGATTTGAGACGTGCATCCCTTGCCTATGGTCACACAAGGATGTGGCAGAGCTCCAACTTGATCTCCAGAGACCTGACCAGGCATGGAGCGGTTTTCTCCACCTGGCAAAGAACTGACTTCTACTGAACAGTGACTCTGTGCAAGGCACAGTCCATACCTCCACTCCTTTAAAACTCATTACAACCACACAGGGGTCCGTTACTGTATCTGCTTTGCAAAAACTCATTCAAGGCATCGAGAGTCCTGCGCAAGATCTTGCAGACAGCATGAAGACAAGCCAGGGTTTGAACTCTCACCTTTCTGGCCCCTATGGATGTGTGCTAACTCCTCTTGGACACTCCTAGGGCCAGTGCTTCTTGAGAAGAAGATACTTCTGATTCATTCTTGTATTTCCAAAGCCTGATTTGGGACTGGCTATAGGAAGTGTTCAGTAGGTATCTGTTGAATGAATGAATGAATGAATGAATGAATGAATAATGGGATGGAGAAGGAAAGTAGAGTGCACCTTTCCTGAAGGCAATTCATCCACTGGACATGTCCCTGTCCCGCATCACTGTTTCTTCCAACCCCCTGACATGGAGAGGGAGCTTGACATAATATCATCTCAGAGCTATGCTAATACTCTTCCCCCAAGGGGGCGAATATCACTATGCATGATGAACTATTTGTGGGATTACTGAGGACATGATATGAAAATCATCCTGATTCCCCACTTATTGAGAAGTGCTGCCCAATTTGTCTCAAATGTCACATCTCTATGTATTAATTTGCTGCTCCACAGTACTGATTAAAACGAATGTTCTCCAACTCCCAGGGCAGAGCCATCAGAAGTGAAGCAGGTTTGCTCAGGAAGCACACACCGTACCTCCTGGGCAGAAGTAATGGACATTCATCACCTCCTGCCCTGGAGGAGGCCTCAGCAGCCCTGCTGTTCTGGCCAGAGTGGCCTGATGGTGCGGATCGCATATTCAGTACACATATACATACATTATCAAATAGCTTCCATTATCTCAATTTGGAGATGTCTGTATAATGTCTCAGAATTGGAGGACTCTTTCAGAATGAGGAAATTATCTGAGAGGCTGAGGCCAAAAGAAATCAGCCAGTTGAATTAGAGGAAGGAATAAACCCAGAGGGGCCCATCACCCCAATGGCTGGGTTCCACTTCCATCTGTAAACTTCACTTTCCTTGTGCACATAGAGGCATGATCGCCTTCAATCATTACAGTACCTCCAAAAGCCACAAAGGTACACTTTGTCCCCAAGCTCACTCCTAATGCACCTCTCCCAGCACAGCAAAAACCATAAGCTCTTCCTCCGTCTGTCCACCTCTCATAGTGGGTCTGTCAGATCTAGTTCCAAAAAGCTGTGGTCCCATGTGCAGATGACACTCACCAATTACCACCAAAAGAAACAGCATACCAAGATGTCATTCCAGAAGTGACACTCTGCTGAGCCCTTCTTCCTCTCTGTTCCCTTTGGGAGGTGAGATGGAGAGGGATAGAGGGCACAAATTCTGACTGAAAACAAGGCCCTGGTGAAAAATCAAGGACCTCACACAGTAAGCACACAATAAATATTAGCTCCATGAATGACAGTCTCTAACAGTAGACTGTGTGTGTGATGTCAGCCTGCCTGGGCTCAGTTCTTCGGGTGGGCTGGGAGCTCATGGGGACGAAGGATATCTGTGAACTCCATGAATTAATGACATATTGTGTTGTGTGACTGTGTACATATTTCATAGCTTTCAATATATAGCTCCAAAAGTTGAAGGCCTGCTGGATTTGTTGCAAGGCCCTTGGCTCAAAAGCCAACATCTCTAATACAAGAGGGAAAGACTATGATGACACTAATTTGTAGCCTCTGGCTTTGACCTCCTGAGCTCTATGTGACAGACCTGAAACTTCTTCCCTAACCAGTAGACACATTCCTGGGCAGGGCTGGAGGTCCTGGATATGGACAGACTCTGCTCCCTTCCCAAAGAAGCCATGGTCTGCCTTGAGACGAGACACACCTGAACAGCTAGAGGGAGTACTGTATGTGGATGCATGAGCCAGGCCACTGGGGTAGGGCTCCGGTGACCTATGGAGCTGACATCTTTCTTCCATCTCCTGAAGAATCTCAGTCAAGTAAGGTTCAGATGAGAGTGACTTAATTAATTAGCTGACATTTATCAAGCACTGACAATTTGCCAGGCTGAGTACACCATGTGATGTGTGTGTTCTCTTCCTTAATTCTCACAGCAGGTCTATAAAGAAAATACAGGTTGAGCGTCCCTTATCTGAAATGCCTTGGACCAGAAGTGCTTCAGAGTTTGGGTTTTTCCAAATTCGGGATATTTGAATAGATATGATAAGATGTCTTGGAGAAGGGAACCCAAGTCTAAACACAAAATTCACTTCTGTTTCATACACACCTTAAACACATAGCCAGAAGGTACTTTTATACAATATTTTTAGTGCAACTGAGTTTTGACCATGACCAGTTTCCTGAAGTCAGGTATGGTATGAGGATGGAATTCAAAAAATGTTGGACTTTTGAACATTCCAAATTTTCAGATTAGGGATGCTGTACTTGTATTATTGTCAGTCGATTTTATAGGCACAGCAGCTGGAGCTCAAAGATATGAAGTGACTCTCAAGATCATACAGCAAGCCCAGGGCAAGGTAAGATTTGAATCCAGAACCTGAGATCTTAATCCTTGTGCTATGTCTCCTCTCACCTTATGGTCCCTCATCCTTCTAGATTTTGTATGGAGATAGTAAGTGGAACAGAATCTGTTGGATTCTTAAGGAAGCCTCCTGCATTTTGATAGAAAGCTACTAGGATCACAGGCTGACTTAGTCAAATCAAGAAAGAGCTGTTTTGAGATCTAGACTATTAAACAGATCTAACAGACTGAGAGCCGGCACCCAGAAATGGGCTCTCTCTCACCAACAAGACAGAGCAACTGCACAAAATTTGTGCTGCTAAAACGCAAATATGTAACTAGATGAGGCGTTAAAAACCTGCAGAGACTCTTGCCTAATTGACATTTCTGATATGCTTGTAACTCTGGTTTACATGGTGCTCGGCCTGGAATAGACACAAACAATCCCACACAACCTCTGAGAGTTGTGTGTGAGGAAAATGAAGAGATTGAGGGTTAGGACGGGAGCAACAGTGCCCAGATGGCAGTAAGACAAAAGCATGAGGGACAGCCTCCGAGGCCTGCCAGCTTCCTACAGAGACACTGACATATCGCAGGGGTCGGAGTCAGAGAGGCATAGAAGGCGACTCGAGCACACTAAGACACAGGGAACTGAACTCCAGGGCGTTAAACAGTGAGAAGTCAAAGTAAAATAGAAAGAATGAAATGAAAGTTTAAATGAATATTTATCTGATCTTGGTTGGTAAAAGGCGTCTCCAAGCACAGCACCAAAAGTAGATGTTATAAAAGAAAAAAAATTAAAATTTAAAATCAGCAGCAAAAAAATTAAAACTGCTGCACATCAAACAGAAAACCCATCACATTTATATCCTTAATATGCAAAATCACCTACAAAGATGATAAGAAAAATATTAACACCCCAATGGGAAAGTAGGCAGAAACTGGGACAGGCAGTTTACAAAATGATCTACAAATGGCCCAGAAGTGATGACAGGTGCTTCACTTTACCTATAATCAAAGAAATGCAAATTATAACCTCAAATGAAATTTCATTTTTCACCCATTTTAATCAATGAAACCAATTTAAACCTCACTATCATGCAACAGAGGCGCAGGGGAGGGGATGTGTCTGGGCCCACTGCTCAAGCACTGCTGCTAGAAGTTTGAATCAGTATAATCTTCCTAGAGATACTCTGGAATTATGTACCAAAATGTAAAATCTGCAAACTCTTTGACCCAGAAATTGCACTTGCAAAATTTTATTTTTGGAAGATAATTAGATGAGGGCTTAAGTTGTATGTACAAGGGTGTTCTTTACCTGAATGTCCACAGAAAATGACTGGTTAAATAACTGTGGGCCGTTCAAACCGCAATGGCACCCTCGCTGATATTTATTAGGAAGGACAAACCAGGGCTACTTTTATTAACACAAGAAAATGTTGGCTCATTAACTAGACCACAGAATTGCACAGAGAGCATAAGGGCCCATGGGTCTGTGTCTGCGTGCATGTGTGTAGGTACACAGACAGTGTCTCTAGTACACTAACGGGATGATGAGGTGAGGCTGAACCAGGACAGGCAGACCTGCCTGGGCAGAGCAGAGCACAGCAGGTCAGACCCAGAAGTTAAGGGGAGAAAGAGGTCAGGTGTAAGGGCTCCCGGGACGTCTTTCGAGACTCAGTGCTAAATCTAGCAAAATAAAAATTCAGCATGCTTAGTTAAATTTGGAGTTCAGATGAACAATTAATTTTTTAATCTAAGTATATCCCATAAAATATGAGACATACTTATACTAAAAATTATCCCATTTTTTAAAATTTAAAATTCAAAATAACTGGGCATCCTACAGAATGGGTTTCTCTGGTGGGCCTCGATGAGAAGCTCTGGAACACATCTTTTGCTGTATCCATGGGATGACCCACACCAGGCAGGAGGCACACTGAAGCTACACCAGGCTTCCTGAGTTCTCCCTGCCTCTGACTTCACGCCAGTCTATCTGTCCACCAAATGGAGTCACCAGCTTCTGCCTTACTCAAGGAGTTTTGCAAGGATCAAAGTACAAGACAAGAGTACAGTCTTTTGTGCCCGAAAAGCCCCATTAAAACTCCTGGCCATCAAGCAGCCTTAAGCTGCACAAAAAACTCCCCTGAGACCAGGGGGCACATGTGTAAGATGGAGATAGCACCCTGCATCCACGGCGTTGCTGTGGGGATTAGATGAGACGATGTGCGGTTGGTGCCTGGCATACAGTCAGTGCTTAATACAAGCTGATCCCTTTCCTCCTGTCCAGCAGCCACACTCATGCCCCCGGGGATTATAAATCAAGCATCTGCTGTCAGCTCCGGGTTTGACTACTAGCCTTTTGATCTTTTCCTTGAAGTGGCAGCAGCTGTGAGCTGACACCCTTCACCTGCCTTCACCTTCCTCCCAAATCCGCAGCAGCAGCTCCACTCCTTATCTGCACTTTTCACACTCTGGGTGAGGGTGGAGGAGGATCAAACTCACTTTGATAGCAGACATTCAGAGATGTCAGCCAAGGGGAGCACCCAAGAGCAGCGCCCTGATGCCATTTTGCAATGGAACTGGCAACATGGTGAGCAGAGAATGGAAGGAAGCCGCCCTGACTGGAGGCAGCCCAAGCTGGCAGGGGCTTGGGCCGGGGGGAGGGGAGGGGCGCTTCACCACTAGAGGCTGTCTGTCTCTCTGTCGGTCTGTCTGTCTGTCTGTCTGCCTGTCTGCCTGCCATCCAGAACTAATATCCTGCAGATTCTGTCATGGAGGGTGCAGCTGACCTCCTTCCCTGAGAGCCAAATCTTCATAGAGTCTTTCTGATTATGGGACCTCCTCCCTCCCCTAACTTCCGTGAGGCCTAGAGAGGTTAAAATTCGACTCATGGTCACCCGGGCAGTCAGAAACAGGTCCAAGAAATGGGTATTTATCAGCACCTCCCCCAAAGAGGGGATATTTGATCTCCTGTTGAAAAGCCCCAGGATGGAGCTGATGGGGCACACATCACAGGGTCTGTTCCCAGCAGGTGCTGCCCCTGCTCCTTCCTTCCTGCCTTCCCTCCTTGCTTCACCACTTTGAATATGCCAAACAAAGACAGTGACTCCCTGTCTTCTGAAAGCACAGACTGACCCATGGTTCAGCCCCAAGTCAACCCAGCCAGATTTGGTAACTGCTACAGCCTTGGCTTACGCGTGCCAGATTCCTTTGTCTGCACAGACTGCCATGATCCACGTCACCCTGTGGTACAAGACAACTAGCCACATATCCCATGAATCTTGCAAAAGCCCTGCATATGTGACAGCACATAGACTCACACAGTCACTGTACATTTTTGCCAGGCTTTGCTAGGCCTCACTTGCAAGGCTTCTCAGAGATCTGACACCTTGTATGGCTGAAGTAGTTCTGCCTTCCCTGCGGGTCCCATTACAGAATGCTTGGTGTTCTCGGGTTTGGGGTGCCTGAGGCAGGTGAAAGGAGGGACCTGACCCATTGGCCTAAATTATTTATCCTGAATGTTTCACAATCTCTTTTGCATCATAGGCCCTTTTGCAAATCTGATGGAAGCTCTAGGTGAGCTTTGCTTGGTACAGTCTTCTGCAGTAACAGAAACGTTCTCTATCTATGCTGGTCAGCATGGTAGTCTCAAGTCAGACACGGCTACTAAACACCTGACACTAGGTTAGTGCATTTGAGACATGGGATTTCAAATTTTACTTCATCTTAATTAATTTAAATGTAAACAATCACATGGGGCCAATGGCTATTGTGTTGGATAGGACAGCTCTAGGCCAGGGGTCAGCAAATCTTTCCTGTAAAAGGCCAGAGGCCAAATATTTTATATGTTTTGCAGGTCATATGGCCACTGTTGCAGTACCTTAGCTCTGGCTGGAGTGCATGCAAGCCCCATAGACACCATGTAAGCAAATAGGTGAGACTATGCTCCAATAAAACTTTATTGACAAAAACGAGCTGCTGGCTGAATGTGACCAGGGGTCCAAGTTTGCTAGCCCTTGCTGTATACTCTCCTGAGAACAAGGTCAAGACACACATATCCTCAGAATTTTGTCTCTAATATCAGAGAGTTCACAGTCTTCCTGATTCCTAACTATAAGTCACAATCAGTGCTTATAGTGACTTATAGGCTAAAGCCTTTGTTTTCAAAGGGCCCACGAATGTGTCCACAGATCTGCTCTGTTTGATGGAGAGGTGCTTGCCATTGTGGTATTATCTCCCTAACAGGGTAGTGTGCCCAGGAGTCAATGGCATGCCTTTTTTCATAAAATCTCATGAAAGCCTAGGCATTGGACAAAGATCTACAAGGGCTGCTAAATGAGGACCCCACGAGGAACTAGGGACCTAGGTCAGTAACTCTTAGAGTCTCTGTGGGTACCTCCTCTAGGTCACTGACCCCACCCCCACCCTCAAGGACAGTCAGTTTTCTCCAGGCAAGATGCTGTGGAAGGAACTGTGGCCAGAGACATTTAAGAAGCTTCTGAAAAGGCCTCGCTAAGTAAGGGCCTGGTAGCTCAAACTTAGAGAGAATGTTTGGGTTCAGAGCCAGGAGAAAGTAAAACCAGGATGAACAAAACCATGGACTTGCTATTTTGAGGAGCTGATTGTTTTAAAAAAAAAAAGTCAAGATATCTCAGGAGTGGGCTGGAGATTTAGCTCAGTGGTTCTGCCGCCTGCCTCATAAGCACAAGGTCTCGAGTTCCATCCCTGGTACCAAAAACAAAAGATATCTCAGGAGTCCTCACTTTAAAGACAGGTAAGTCTTTGTTCAAGAGTCCTCAGTTAAAGTGAAACAGAGTTGTCAGAAGCCCTTGGTTAAAGGCATATGCAACTGTCTTAGGGGCCTCTCAGGAATCTTCATCAAAAATAACTTAGGTCTTTTAGGAGTCCTTACTTTTTCAGGTTAGAGCGTCAAACTGCCTCCCCCATACCCTTACCTCCAGGGGGGATTTTACTAAGGAGGTAAAACTTGCATTGTCTCTATGGTGTATTCCTGGCCAAGATAAAGATAATATCTATTTCTACACTGCTATAGCTTCATTCATGAAATCACTACTTATTTTTAAGTTGTTTTTTTGTTGTTGTTTTTTGTTTTTGGTACCAGGGATCGAACTCAGGTCCTTGCGCTTGTGATGCAGGTGGGAGAACCACTGAGCTAAATCCCCGGCCCTTTTTCAAAGAGGATCTCACTATGTTACCATGTCACAAAAGTTCTGGACCCTTCAGCTTTAGCCTCCCTACCAGTAGTAACTGGATTACAGGAGAATGCCACCCCACCCAGCCTATCCTTTAAATTCTCAAACAAAGGCAAGGGAAACAAAGCTTTCAAATAATTGGCATGCTTTACTAGGGTGTTATGTCGTTACTGTTATTAATTATCATTAACAGTCTTAAAATATGCCTATTAATGATCTCAACACAAAATAGCAGTGCTGGTCTTAGCCAAGAGCAGCATAATTACCTATTAATGAGATGTAAATTTCCTAGGGAAATGACAGAGATCTAGAAGTACCACCTCTGAACTAACATAATAAAGTTAATAGTAATAATAGTGTATAATCTGAAGATATTAGTGTTAATTTGAATTCTAACACCATATTTAAACAGACTGAGAAAAGTGGAAATTATTTGCATAGCTCAAACTAAAAAACCCTAATCCATGCTATTAAGGAATAATTGATTGTTCTTTTTCTGAATGATATAAAACTGACTCTTTGCAGTCACCATATTGAGCTTACAGCTGCTTATTTTATTTCTTTAACTTAGTGTTTCTATCTCTTTCATTTTCAAAAACAACCTAAGGTACTTCATACAATTAAGCTCACTATAAAACAGAATTTTGAAAGTAAAAAACACAAGAAAACCCAGTGAAAGGGGACAGAGAAGCAGATGCTCTCAGGCCCTCAGGATAAACTACTGTACCTGAACTGTGGTTTTGATCTCAGTTTCAGTCGAGGCCATTGCAATAACTGAGTTACTGGTTAATAACCAGCCTTATTAAGACAGACACAAGCTCAGAGCCCAGAGAACCCTGAGCTGAGAGCAGCATGGCCTTGCCTGTGGCTCTGACAACACCACATCTCAGGCTCCTGTGGCTGAAGCAGAAGGTACCTACCTTCGTAGCTGGCGTGAAAGCCCTGGGCGCTGACTGCATAGTCGCTGATGAGGTGCAGGGACAAGGTGGTGGCTGAACTAACGATGGTGGCTGGCAGCTGAAAGCCAGTGAGTCTGAAAGACAAACAGGTGCAATTAGAGAGAACGCCCCCCTTGGGAAACCACACATCTGTTACACACTTATTGAGCACTTCCTGAATGTGCAATGCTGATCCAGGCACAAGGTGTACTAGGGTTTAGATTCTGAATGTCCTCCAAAGGCCCATGAGTTAAAGACTTTGTCTTCAGGGTGGAGCTATTGGGAGGTGGTGGAACCTTTAGGAGGTGGGGCCTAGTGGGAGGAAGTTAGGTCACTGGAGTGTGCCCCTGAAGCAGACATTAGGACCCTGGCCCCTCTCCCTGCAATGCTGGGGATTAAACCCAGGGCCTCATGCATGCTAGGCGAATGCTCTACCACTAAGCTGCATCCCTGGATCTCTCATTTTGGTTCCCAGCTGCCATAAGGTAAACAGCTAGCTCCACTGTGTGCTCTCCACCATGATATGCTATCTTATCACAGTCCCAAGAGCAACGGGAACCTCCAACTCTTCACAGAATCCTCTAAAATCATGAGCCAAAATAAACATTTCCTCTTTTTAAGTTGATTACCCCAGGTATTTAGTCATAGTAATAGAAAACTGACTAACACACGGAGGAATATAAAAATGGTCCAAAGAGGGCATCAAAACGCACAGTGATTTTCAGTAGAGGTGATGGAAATCTGCAGTCTTGTGACATAGAAACATAGAGAGACCTGGAGACCTGTCTGCTATATTTGTCTCTTTTCTCTTCTTCTGGTTTTTCCTGTCCTCTCCCTTCTAGCTGAGGTCGTTTGAAGTTCTAGATAGAATTCTTCATGAATTTACAATTAATAACTGCCAGTACACAATATTTTTTTCACATACTGAGGATAATACATCCAAGTCTATTAACAGAATGTATATGCTTCCTATCATAGAGTTTATTCTTTAAAAGGAATGTCTACTGTTTTGTAGAAAGGAGCACTTACTAGCTTAAAAAGAAGAAAGCAAAAAATAAAAAACCCAGCATAATCTAGAAATAATCATTCTTGACAGCTGATATACAAAGAAATGGAAAGATCAACAGATGGGATCATCTTCAATGAAATAATTTCATACAAGTGGAATCATGCTGTGCATGCTTTAAAATTAAAATGTTTACATATTCTTTGGAGAATTTACATGAAAAAAAAGAAATGGGTGAAATGAAAGGAACTGTTGAACCTAAAATGATATGGTTTTAGCACAAGACAGTCATTTTTAAAGATTTTACTATGGTTAAAAATATGATACCGGAAACTGCAGGACACATTTAGGGAACAGCTTGTCTGCCATGGAGGGGTACCATACATATTACAAGGAAACAAACATTTAATAAATTATGCCGGGGAAAGCTTTTATAAGCACAACATATTTAGAGGACTTTTCTTGCTTCTACCTGTCCATCTTCTGTTCTGGTATCCCACCTGCTCACCAGCGACAGAGCTGTGCAAATGACCAATCATGGCACACTACCCTTCATTTTTATAGACTGGTTCAAGGTATGGAGAAGAGGAAAAAGGCACACAATCCATACAGGGTCATTTCAAGTTCTTCCATGGGAAATGACAGATTCTGAAAGTATTTCTGTTTTGGATCTTAAATCATTAAAATGTAAGCTTGGGGCTGCAGCAGTCTTTTTACATCACACAGAGCTTAGGAGAAAATGATATCACCACAGATATAAACAAAAGCTGAGCAGGAGATGGAGACTTGATGATGGATTTTTGAGAGCTTTGATCCAGTCATGCAGAGAAAGCTATCTTTTCAGTGCCCAGTCTCATAAGTCAACATTACTTCTTTTCTTTGTTTCTTTTGTTTTGTTTCTCCAGCTCTTTGATTTTGGTTCCTATCTCTTGGAATTGATTGAGTACACAAGATGATAACCCAGAGGCCTTAAAGAGATCTTGAATATGGATTTAATGACGAGAGAATTAAAAGCATGTACATGTGACAAAAGAAACTAAAAAGATAAAAAGAAAAATGCAAACTAGAAGATTCTATATAATACATAGGACAGAGAGAACATTACTATTCATAACTAGAAAGATCACTTACAAATCAATAAATAAAAGAGAAAGAGAAAGGCAAAAAAACTAGAAAGAGCATCCATCTAATTAAGATTAAAATATGAAAACCAAATCTGCAAGACTCATTTTTCACCTATCACACTGGCAAATATCCAGTGTTGGCAAAGGTTAAGAAAAATAGATCTTGCAATTATCAAAAGAATAAAGAAATAGCACAAATTACACACAGATACTTGAAAACTTCAATAAAAATGACCAACTCCCTGGAAAGTACACATTTCTATAACTCTTACCAATATGAAACAGATAATTTGGGTAGCTTCATAATTATTAAGGAAATTGAATCAGCAACTTTAAAATTCCCTAAAACGAAAAATCCACAGCAGATTGTTTTGGCTAGAGAATTCTACTAAGCATATAAAGAAAAATTAACACTAACTCTCTTCAACACAATCAAGAAAACCGAGGAAGGAACCCTTCCAAACTCATATTATGACTCTATAACCCTGATACCAAAGTCAAATACAGTACAAATAAAGGCAATAAAAAGTTAATATCCCATATAAATAGAAACACAAAAATCCTGAACAAAATTCTAGCAAAGAGAATTCAGCAATATATAAAAATAATTATACACCATTACCAAGTGGGGTTTATTCTAAGGATGCAAGGCTGGTTCAATATTTGAAGCTCAATCAATATAATCTACTATAGCAACAGGCTATAGTAGAAAAGTAGAAAAATCTCATGCCCATATCAATTGATACAGAAAAAGCATTTGACAAATTTGATACCTATTCATGACCACATAAATAAATAAAACCTTTCAGGAAACTAAAAATAGAGGAAACTTTTCTCAGTTTGGTAAAAATATCCTCAAAGTACCTACAGTTAACATCACAATAATGAAAGCTGAATGCTTTTTCCTAAAATTAAAAACAAAGCAAGAATACAACAACTTAATTAGCAAATCAGCAAAAGACATGAAGAGACACTTTATCCAAGAGGATATACGAGTGGTAAATAAGTACACAAAAAAGATACTCAACATCATCAGCCACTAAGAAATGCAAAATAAAGACCACGATGATACACTAGTACATATCCATTTGAACAGCTGAAGTAAAATAATTACAATACTAAATGCTGGTGATGATTTGGAATGACTGGATTGTACAACTCAAAATTTCATCCCTGTACATTTTTCCTAGAGAAAGGAAAACTTTCATCCACACAAAAACCTGTGGATTACTGTTCACAGCAGGTTTATTCATAATAGCCAAAATCTGGGAACAACCAAACTACCCTAAAATAAGTGAATGAATAAGCAGACTACAATACTATACCTTGGAATAATACTCAGAAATAAAAAGGGATGAATGATTGATATATGTCAGAACTTACGTGTACCTCAAGGGCACTAAGCTGAGTGAAATGAAAGCTAATTTCAAAAGATCACATACTGTATGATTCCACTCATATAGCATTCTTGAAATGGCAGAATTAATGAGGTAGAAAGCAGATTAGTGGCTCCCAGTGGTTAGAGACAGTAAAAGGAGGAAAAATATATATGACCATAAGGGAGATCTTTGCGATGATGAAATAGCTCTGTATCTTGGCTCAGTGGGGGTTACGTTGGTTTGCACAATGCAAAATGACACAGAAGTACACACACACACTGCACCAATGTCAAATTCCTGGTTTTCTTATAGTTACGTAAGATGTAACCAATGGAGGAGACAAGGTGAAGGGTACATCAGACCTTTATGTACTATCTTTGCTACTGCCTCTGAATCTATAATTATTTCAGAATTATAATTTTTAAAATAATGTATATCATTATATTTCTATGGACAGTACCCCAGCCCTCCACGGAATGTGACCTAAAGTCCACCTTCCTGGAATGGACCTTGAGCTTGTACTTAGTCCTTGCCAGGTCCCTCACATTAGCTGCCTCCTGTCCATTCCAGCATCCATAATGCTCCTTCCTCACCTGCAGCACCCAATGGGGCCTTGCTGGAAATGGACCCCAGGTCACCACTCACCTGTCTCTTTATTGTTGATTTGCCTATGTACCAGATACCCTTCCCTCACCCTCAAATGTTCATACCCACCAGAGACAGATAACTGCACCACATTGGACTCTCACCATTAGAATATGAAACTGTTCCCAGTAGAGCCAGGCCTCTATCGAGATCTATCTCCAAGGCTCCACCCTCCTGGGCTCTAGTTGCTGTTATCTTCCAGAGCAACACAATTCACAGAAGCTGCAACCTGCCTGTCACCCATGTCCACCAGAATTATGAACCTGGGCACCTCCCTAGTCACATCGTGGGAAGACCCTTCTCCTTCAGCTACACACAGTGTCATGGAGGAATCTCCAACTTTTCCAGGGCTTCTCCCATAAAAACGTCTCTGGGAATGACTTTCCTCCTACTGACTGGAGTTAGTTTTATTCCCCACGTTGTTAATTCTATGATATTTTTTGCATTGCTGTTAAAGGTTCCTAGATCTTAAGTTTCTTGGTACTATATTGACACAAACTGTGAACAGCTAATGTACACTGTCAACAAACAATTACAGTTTTATCACTTGCAATATATGGAACTGCAGCTTGCTAGGCATTTTCTCGCATCAGATATTTACCACTGCTCTGTTATTTCCCAGAGTTGGTAGATAATTCTAGCATGGAAGGGTCTTCAAAGGCACTAAAGCTGGAGATCTCCCCACTTGGATACTTGAAGCATCAGTTCCCTTCTTCCTCTACCAATTCATTATCTCTGAGATTGGTCTTACAGAAGCTGCTGACTCTGCAGGCAAGAGGAGCTAGTATATTGTGTGTTGGAATGAGCAAACATACCTTTAAGATGTTCCTATTTTTCATTTGACAAGTCTACATGACATATTGAAAGGCCTGACATGTCCTTCAATAGTAGAATCCAGACTCAGAAGAGAAATGGGGTAAAATGATGGCAAGGTGGGCAAGAGGCCCCCATTGGTACAGGTGATTGTACCTGTAGACTCTAAAATATGCAGTATTCTCTACATTTTGCAAATAGGTGTCATGGCCATACATGAACGATAATATGTATCTTCTACTTTATTGGACTTATTGCCTTTCCCACTTCCTCAAGCACCTTCACTTTTGCCTCCTGCCTGGTTCTGAATCCATCCATAGCCATGTATCTCCTGCCTGTTCCTTCTGTTCTTTGGATGATGGGCAAGGTGCCTAAAAAGGTCTAGAGACCCTGAATGGCTCGGCCCTGCCAGCTTCTCTGCTCTCTCAAGTGCACCTAGCTCCAGACCATCCTGTCTTTTTCCATTGGGGGATCTCAAGCGTGGGAGAGGGAGCAGTCCAGAGTTTGGGAAGTAAGGGAGTATGTTTCTTACTAAGAATTTGAAAATAGTGATAAAAGTAACTCTAAAAGTCCACTTCTTATTACCATCTGTCTACACTACAAGTAATATTAGAGATAAACTACTCTTCTTTTCCTCTCTCCCCACCCACTCCTCGGTACATCACTGACTTTAATTTCTTCAATTTGCCATGCCCCATCCTCAGGGACTTTGCACACACTATTTCTTGTCTAAAAACATTTTCTCACTTTACCTCTACAATTCAGAGGAGTTGTCTAATTAATGCTTTCTTATCATTCAAATCTCATCAAGTCTCAACATTGTTTCTGGAAAAATTTGTTCCCGACCTTCCAGACTGTTCTATCCTGCACTCCTAGGTCCTTGTGGAACTTACTGGTATTCTTCTCCGTGCATCAATGCATTTCCAAGTTTTCCTTCCAGGCACCTAGTGGAATGGCATGTTCCACCCCTGCTGAGGTCAGGCCTGACCATGTCCTGGGCTTTGGCCCAGGAGAAGTAGATAACTGTAAAGTGTGCTATTTCTAGGAAGGAGCCATGAGCTGCCTCTGCAACTTCTGCTGGTTTCATCTCCCTTTCCCCTGCTGCAATGATCCTGGGCCTCATCAAGTGAGGATCCCTGGGTGGCTCAATTAATCCAAGAGCCCCTGAAAACCCTTTCTGAACATGCAGACAAGCAGGAAATAAACTTCTGGTGAGTTAAATCATTGTAAGTGGAGGGTTGTTTGTTACCACAGTGTAGATAGGAGACACTAAAAAGAGTTTGTTCCTCACAGTTCCCAGGAGGAGGGAGCACACCGTGCCATGCAGGGCCACTTGGGGAAGCTCCAAGATCTCTCAAGCCAAAGGAGCCAGAGGGAAATGTGGGCAGGAGCTGAACTGTGGTTTTCCAGGGAAGGACCGAAACAGGAAGGGTGAGCAGTGAGCAGGTTTGGTACCAGTTCCAGGTGTATGAGGCCCTCTGTGGTCTGATAACCAGTCCTGTGCTGCGGAGGGGATCCACAGCTAAGAGCTCAATAAAGAAGATGCAGTGGCACTTGCCTATAATATGAGCACTCTGGGAGGCTGAGGCAAGACAGCAAGTTCAAGCCCAGTCTGAGCAACTTATTAAGACCCTGTCTCAAAATGAAAATTAAAATAAGGATGAAAGTGTAGCTTAGTGTAAAGGCCCTGGGTTGAATCTCCAGTACCAAAAAAAGAGGTAGCAGAGCTGCATATGAGACAGGCTTCTGGGCCAGCTGTTTCTTATCTCATTCAGCACGGTCCCAAGATATGAAGGCCTCAGAAAATAAAAAATATGATGAGTACACATAGCATATCCTGATGGATGGCCCTTTTCTTTCCTTCCTAGCATTTACCATGGCTCCTACTTAGAGGTTCAATGGGGTAAATAGTGTTATTATTTTGGAAATGGTTTCATTCAGGACTCCTTGACAAGCTAAAAGTCCCATGAGGCTGGGCTGTGTTTGTTCTTCCTATCTTGGAAGAGTAGTTTGAATAAATGAATGAACAAACAAATGAATGAATGAATGAATGAATGAATGGCAGGTTCTTTGGTATGTCCAAGAACAACCCTAAAGGGGTCACTGGTGATCCTGCTGCTGGGGGTGTGGACACAGGCAGGAGAGACATCCAAGCTTGGGCTGAGAATCTTGACTTACTGGCAATTCTCTGGCCCACCCATGGAGTGAGGTCAGACGTAAACAAAAAGCAGACTGCCTTGGACATTGCCTTCTCTCAACTACCCCAGCACAAAGAGGGCCTCAAAAGGGACCACCAGTAAGAATGGGCAGAGAAAAGTGCATGGAGCTTAGGAGGGCACACAGGGAGTCCTAGTGCCAAAGTAAGACTGTCCAGTGCTGGGACCATGCTTGGGGACAGTTAGAACAATGAGACCTATGCTGCACGTGGAGGCTGTGAAGGTGCAGAGCTGCCCAAAACTATTCTCCAACAAGCGTTCCAGAGCGCTTATGGATCAAATAGAGACCTGGGAAATGCTGGGTTAAACACGGTTAAGCCAGGACTTTTCAGAAAACAAACAAACCCAAAATAAAGAGCTTATTGTTAGGGCTTTTAATGAGCTAAGTCGGTGTCAACCTCAAAGGCAAAAATAGATTATATATAAGAGCTCCCAAACTCATTTGATCATAGACTCGTTTGTTCGTAGTTACTGTATGCACTGGGGTTCTGGGGAACCCTCTCTGGGAATTGATAGGCTCAGAGAAGACAGGTCAGGAGGCCCAGGCTGCTCCCACAGAGGCAATGAAACTGCTGATGCTCTGGGTCTTACAAGTCCCAAAACCCAGAGGGACCAAAGGGCAGATGATTCCTGAGCTGCCAAAGATCTGGAGAGCCCAGTGATAAAACCCCATTTCAGAGGGTGATTCATGCATATCTCTACTTTGCAATCTTAAAGAGCCAAACTAATATGGAATTATCCTGGAATAAACAGTAATATAGCAAATTGGGCCTTTATTGAATGGTTCTTATTTAAGGCTCTTAGCACATCAAACAGCGATATATAAAAAGACATGTCAATTGACCTTGGGAATAAAAGAGCAAATGTAAGCAACATTTGTCACACTGACAGGCTTGGCAAATAGTGTTTTGATTTGCCGGCAGCCCTACTCCAGACAACAGCCACTAGTTAGATACATAAACCATTAAGCAAAAACAGAACTATCATTATGGGCATCATCTAGTAATTTGCAGGTAATTGATGGACATTAGTCATAATCACACACAATACATAGACACACACATACACCCCTAGAGACACATGTTCTCTCTGGAAATTCCCATTTGCATTTCATCAAGAGCTTCCAAAACTGGGAAACTTTGAAAAATGGGGCTTTCTGTGCTTTCAGTACGTATGTCCCACACCCTTTTATTTTTAGCTCATCCTGTGGGCTGAGGCTCTGCGGAACTCTCTCAGGGAAATGCCAGGCCCAAAGAAAGCTGGTCACAGAGCTCTGACTGTTGCTACATTAGTCACAAGAGCACCTATGCTCCTGGTCTTGGAATCCCTGAAACAGAGTGACTGTAAGCCTGGAGAGGTGGTTCTTATGCTGTCTCAAGATCTGAGAATCCTTGTAATAACCCCCTACTCCATTTCTAAAAGTGATCTGGCACTAACTAGAACCAGCTGAAAAAAAAATTTACATCCAAAGGCTCTTCTCTATCATGTCCTAGCCTCTCCAGATAGCCTCTCTTGGCTCTGCAAATCTCTGCCTTCAGCTGCAGGTGCATTTATTTTTGGAGGCCTAGATAGCTGTGCTAAGAATGGCTGGGTGGGAGCAACGCTGGCTTCTGTATGGCCATGTATACTCTCTAGGATGTGTACTGGCTTTAGAAGCAAGATCTGGAGTGAGAGCAGGCCCACCTGCCGAGGTCTAAAAATAGGGGAGCAGCAGCACACATGCAGAATGCAAATGTTCTAAGTACATTGCTGTCAAGACCCATGGGTGTTTTCTATAGAACTGAAGCTTCTCATTCTGCAGCAGGGTGTCTTGGGTGTTCTCCCCCTGGGCTTTATCCAGCAGTTCCCAGGCCAGGTTTCACATACTCCTCTCCAGTATGATGTGAGTAGATTTGCCTGGAAAAATGAGCAAATGTCTTTGGGAAGCACTACAATTGAAATAGCATCACAGTTCCCAAACTGTACAGTAAGTGCTCAGGAGTGCTGTGGCAGATTTACAAGGAATCTGAGGGCTAGCTGTATCCAGCTGATGCTGTATACCACCATTTCTTTTAGAAATTTAAAATTATTGGCTCAAGGGAGTTCACAGTTTCAACAGAAAGCTACATTTCATCAGATAATACAATATCTGTGCTAAGCTGGGGATTTGGTGGTTGGTGTGATGTGAAGTAGATGCCATGTGCAAGTCAGTGTGGAATAAGGTATGAGGGTGGTAATGTCAATCTGATTCCAAGGTTGGAGAGTATGTAGTGTCCCACAAGCACACACACACACACACACACACACCATTAGTATGTGATTACAGTTATGGATGAAACTGAAATATTGTTTTTATTTATTGTTTTAATTTATATTTGTTATTTTTGCAACAGCTCTAAAGTTATTAGGTTATACATACTTATTCAGTTACAGTATTTAGACCTAACTACTTAATAAATGGAGCTGATAGTTTTTGGTTTTTGTTTTTTTTTACCCTTTGAGCACCATGGAAATATTACAGAGCCATAATGGCACCTGAAACTAAGAAATTTGGAGAACCTTTGCATTGTTGTATAAAAGGCCCTGAGAAGTGCTGCAGCAAGAAAAATAAACACAGTTGAAACCAGCATTGCCATACTACTTCAGCACAAACAGTCTTGTTTCTTGATATCAGCTTGGTAAGTGTAAATCAATATTACCTATGATTTGTTCTGTAATCATGTAAGTTCAAAATAGAGGCTACAGGCTGACTTATTCTCACTGGTAACATTTTCAAATTTCATTCATGCAACAAATACTAATTCCGTGTCCTATTAAATGTCCCACTTGGTTTGGGATAAAACACAAAGTCTTCATAGTGATTGAAAGGCCCTGGGCAATCCTTTTCTACCACCCTCCACTCCCAGTACCTCTCTCCTTATTACCAACTAGTCTTCCTTATTCATTCAGTCTAGCCATAATGGCTAGACTGTTCCTCAAAAATACCTGGCAGGTTTTTATCCTAGGGACTTTGCCTCAATGGTTCCTTCAGATTTCATCTCTAACTCAGATGGGTATGGAAGTTTCCCTCATTCTGTTCAGGTCTTTGCTTGCATATCCTTTGTACCGAGGCCTTTGAAGACCATTCCATTTAATATTGCAACCCTCATTCCCTTTAGCCCCACTTCCTGGCTCCCGACCCTCCTATCCTGCATTTTCTCCACTAACACTACCATCTGATACACTCTATATTTGATTTACCCTTATTTATTAAGTCCACCTTGCCCCCTGGTGTGTGAATTTCACAAGAGCAGAAATTTTTATCCATTTGGTTCATTGATCTAACTCCAACATTGAAAATAGTGCTGGGCATAGCATAGGAGTCAATAATTAATTTTATTATTGTGGAAGATATGATTATAATGCCACACAGTAAGTGTGGTAACAGAGATGTGCCCAGGGAAACTGACATCACCAGCCGGCGCCAATCTAAAAGGATTCATTGCTAGCCAATCATCCAAAGGCTACCAGAGGCCATGGCGGGATGGGGAGGTCATTTCTAGCAAAGAGGATGGCACAGGTAGGGAAAAGACAAAACCCAACTTTCCATATAATTTATAAAATTGTTCCCCAACCAATGACAGAAAAACAAATGGGTACAGCCAGCTGCTCATCCTCTGCTTGTTTGCCATGACTGCTTAATTACCAGTCTCCCCAAGAGAGGGGATTTTTTTTTGAGGCTACTCAGCCTTCCAGCAGATGCAGACATTATTTACTTTCACAGGAGCTAGGAAATCTGGACTCTGCTTGATCGTCCATCACAGAGACTGAAGCATCCAGTGCCATGGAGAAGGAGGTTGGTGGGGAAAGGAATGGGGAAGGGGACTTCAAGGAAGAGGGGCCATTCTGTTCTAGAAGCCTGCTACCCCTGGATCTGCCTCCCTAAACCCAGGCCTGCAACTTCACCCATTTGGGAATGGGAGCCACACTCCAACAGGGTTACCCATAAAGCTTGCACCACCCAGGGGGTTTGATGGGATCGCTGAGAGCTATCTAGGGCCCAGAAGGTGTCAGTCTAGGATTTCCATGAACCAAAAGAACTTACTTTTTTGTTCTCATGCACCAGAAAAACAAACAACAGTCATCCAATATTAATAAGTGACCAGCAGTGTCTTCCCATGGGATTCTCCATCCTGAGGACTCTGTGCCACCCAGCTCCTCTGATAGCTACTGAGACCAAACTGGGAAGGAAGAAGGTGGAGGCTCTGGGAATCCTGGGGAGGCTCAAGATGGTAAAAATGTCACAAGAGGGTGGAGAAGATGTTCAGAGAGACTACCACTTACCTGTTCCCATACCAGATGTTCTTCTTGTTGGCTACCAGAGCCTATTCTGGACATTATACTTGGTCTGAAAAGATGGGCTATCCATGGTAAAGATGGCACTTTACCATGTGCTACACACAGCAGCTGTGCCCTGATTAATGACAATCATCATCATTACTGTCAGCTGCGGCACCACCAAAGACACCAGTATGACTCAGGAGACTCTCAGGCCCTATGCCGACAAACTGGACAAAGTGCTTCTTGGACACAGAAGGATAGTGGAGCCAGGCACCAGGCACAACCTGGGGCACCATGGCCAGTACTTTGTCAGGGACCCAGGCTAAACAGGGATCTTCAGAGCCTCTGGCCCAAGGAATAACTATGGAAATTCCTTTGTGAACAAGAGGGCTCTTAGAGGGGCTCAGACTGGGTTGTCAGGGCTGACTCCACAGCCCTAACAAGTGAGCATAGCCACCAAAGGCCGGGTCACAGGTGACAAGGGTGTGAACAGCAGAGAAGTGACCTGAATTGCCCTCAAACAAAAGATACCTGCAGTTAAGAGTAAAGGCCTCACTGGTAGAAGTGAGGAGAGCCACAGGGGCACTGATACACTTTGGTCACCTGAGAGTTTCCACAAGTGGTTCAGGGACTCCTCCAGGCTCTCCTTCCCATGTCTGTTCTGAGGCTGTAACTCTGCTCTGGGTCCAGTATCTGCACTGGATGTTTTGGAACCACCAAGTTGCACAGTTCCAAGGAGCACCATCATATAACAATACATGGCCGTGGATTCCAAACTACTGTCTTATCCCTGATGCTTTCTGCCTGGACACTTAAGATTAAATAAATGTTGGCTGTAATTTGGAGCTCCTACCCCAGATGACACCCTTTGGATCACTTTTGTGTCCATACTCTGCAAAGCAGGGATAGCCCAACTCCCAAGATCCTGCTCAATTCTTACAAAGGTGGGCATGTGTGTATAAACATATATATATATATATATATATATATATATATATATATATATATACATATACACACACACATATGTCTGTGTATATGTAGTTATATACACACATGTATTAAACAAATGTACTTGTTTACTTCTCTTATTCCCTCATGGAACATAAGACATAATAACTTTACATTACAGTATTTAAGTATTGTTTATTTTATATCCAGAACGCCAGTTAGGGGATATCAAAAGGAAAATTTAAGGACTTTTCCTCCTCTTCTGGGAAGGGGGTTGCCACCTTTTTGGTTGTATGCAGGACAGTTGTATAAAGTTTGGTGGAATTATAAGTTTGCTAGTGACCTAAGTGTGTCGTAAGGCAAAGTGTATGGGAGCCAAGTTGACAAAGGGCAGGCTTGTGTTGGTTAATTTTATATGCCAACTTTATGGGGCAATGGGTACTCAGATGTCTGGTGAAGCATTGTTCTGGGTGTGTGTGAGAGAGGGCATTTCTCAATTAGGTTAACATTTGAATCAGTAGACAGAGTAAAGCGAAGTGCCCTCCTGATTTGGATAGGTCTCATCCAATCATTAAAGCCCTATGGAATAAAAGGCTGAGTAAGGCAGAATTTGCTCCATCTGAACATCTTCAGCAGGGAAGGGGTCTTCCCTCTTGCCTTCTGATTCAGACTCAGACTGGAACTTTACACCATCCGGTCTCCTGGGTCTCCAGCTTGTCCACTGCAGACTGTAGAACTTCTCAGTGTTCATAACATGTGAGCTGATACCTTATGATAAATTTCCTGTTTGTTCTGTTTCCTTGGAGAACTCTGGCTAATACGGCTTATTGATGTCTATTTATTTGTTAATTGCCTATTATAAGATTTGGATCAAACATGTTCTCCCAAAGGCTCACGTGCCCAGTGGTGGAGCTGTCAGAGAGTGACCGGATCATGAAGGTGCTAGTGCTGACCTCATCAGTGGGGTGATTCATGATGAGTTCACAGCTGTATGGGCTATTGGAAGGTGGGGTCTGCTTGGAGGAAGTAGGTCAGTGGGGTGTAACTTTGAAGGCCTTTCTCTCTCCCCCTATCCCCTCCCCTCCCCTTTTCCTTCTCCTTCTCTCCCCATCCCCTTCTTTCTCTCCTCTCTCTCCTCTCTCTCCTTTCTCTCCTTTCTGCCTGCAGGAATTGAGCAGCTTTTCTCCACTGTGCTCTTCCACCATGATGTTTCTGCCTCAGAGCCAGCTATCTGAAGAAAAAATGTAAGAAAAAAAATGAACCTTTTCTCTTTTAAATTGTGTATGTCATGCATTCGATCACAGCCACAAAAAGCTGAATAATACATTGCCTACCTCCCTCTGTTGAGTGTAAGTTTCATTTAGAACAAGGACTTCATCTCTGTTATCTTAGTACAGGCAGTGCCTAGCACAGTGGCTGGTACACAGTAGAGACTAAATAAATACGTGGGACATTGAATGAAGGGAGAAGGAAGAAATGAAGAGTTGATGCCAGCTAGAAAAAGAAAGTATTTCAAGAAGAATAAGGTCAATGGCAATAACACCTGGGGAGCAGCAAGTCAGAGATGAATAGGAGGGCTAGTGGCTTTGGCAACTGAGACAACATAGTGATCTGTTCCAGAGCGGTAGTGGTGGCCAGCAGGTCCAAAGCAGGTACAGTGGGGAAGGGAGCAAGTGGGGAAACTGAGTTCAGAGAGCTCTCTCAGAAATGACTTTGACAGGAAGAGGGTCAACAGAAAGCTACTTTTAAACAAAAGCCTTTATTGGCCCCTAATTAGAACATGCTCTTTTCTACCTTTCACTCGTGCCCATTTCTTCCTGTGGCTTCTCTCAGGGCACATACCATTAATCAGCTCTCATTACTTTATTTTTTAATAGAATAAGCAAGTTCATGGGTGTTTGTTTCAGTCTGATATTCATTCTCTTAGCAGGATAATAATTGATACCTTAAGTGACCTCATTAATCAGCAGGGACAACCAGAAGGATGTAAGTGGAGGACAAATTGCCATGGAGCCCGTCTGGGAAAGAATGAAAGGTCATCGTGTCTCTGAGTCAGAATGGGACACTTCCATGGGTGACTGACTCCTCATTAGTCCATCATCTTGGGTCCCTCCAAGCAAAGCAGAAACAAGAAAGTTCCAAAGAAGGTTAGAATTTAATGGCACAGGTAGGCTCAGTATGGATCTACTCTTACTTCAGATTTCTGCACCCTGGAAGCCCTCTTGCTACTTTTGTTCCCATGGGGAAAAGATTTGCCTTGCTCTAGAAATTTCAGGAAAAAAAAAAACAATGAAAGCATAACTTTGGTGGGTGAACTTCTTAAAATCTAGTAAGAACCCATGGTATTTCAGGCAACCTCTGGCTGAGTCTTTTGATCAAATACAGCGCTCTTTGCAAAGTGTATTATTATCATCTTTTTAAAAAAGGATACATGTTGTGTAGAATATGACAAAATTCTCTTTTAAAATTTTTAATAGGTGCATAATGATTATATGTACTCATGGGGTATAGTGTGATAATTTGATACATGTATGCAATGTATGATGATGATCAAGTCATTCCCTTTTGAAGAGTTATCACACATGGGAAAACCAGAAAAATGCAACAGGTATGCAATGACTGGTTTAATCAAGGCATTTATAAATATGAAAGAAAGGAAAGGCAGGTCAGACATTATCACCATAAGACCATTCGCTGCTGACTCAATGACTGTATACAGGCATCAACTGGGAATAAGGCTCTGGTGGGTAGTCACAAAATGAAATCCTTCATCCTACCCTAACCACCATAATTTTTAAATAAATTTCTAATTCTAGTATAATTATAGATTCAATGGAAAGCTGCCAAGAAAACACAGAGAGTTGTGATATAGTCTTCATCCAATTTTTCCTCATGCTAACATCTTACATAACTATAGTGTGTTTGTCAAAACTAAGATATTAACATCGATATCTTATTATTGACTAAACTACAGGCGTTGTATCTAGATTTCACCTATTTTTGCACTAATGTCCCTTTTCTGTTCCATGATCTCCTCTAGGACACCATGTGGCATTGAGTGCTGTACTTTTTACTATCTTGTCTGGGAACAGAGATGGCACAACGGTCTGCTTAAGACTGATCCCAAGCCAAGAGGGATGCCTTAGATAACAAAGAGCCAGATCCAAAAGGTCCATTCTGTCTTAACCTAGACGGAAAAGCCGTTCCCAAACAAGCTGCTGTCAACCACCCTCAGGGCTCATGGCTGACTCAGAGTGTGTGACTGGGACTCTATGAGAGCGCCTGAAACCTTATGATACCCTCTCAGGACTAGAGGGTGCCCAAGGAAAAGTGATGGTTCTGACCTGCCCTTGAGGGTTAGTTTTGCTCCTAAATAAATGTCTTTTATTTTTCTAAATCATTTTTTTGAACATAAAAAATCCTTCAGAAGCACAAAAAAGAACAGAGAATAATATAGTGAGCACTTGTGTTTCCATCACCCACCAAGGAAATGAAACTTTGTGATACTGTTGGAGGCCCTGGCATGGTGACAAGACCCTTCATAATCTGGCCTCTGTGTCTTCCATCAGTAGTTGGCTCTCACTCCAAATAATAATTTAGAAAACAAGCAAAAATCCAACCCACCCAGCTCTCCAGGCATATATAATGTCATACAATTCCCTAAATATCACCATGGAGAACTCATCTCAGCCCCTTTCACCACTATCACTGGACTGTGCTCCCCACCCTATCCATCCCTTGATATCTCCAATTTTTCCTGAAGACTTCACTCAGTACTTCCCTGGTCCTCCAGGGACTTTGCCTCTAAATACCCTTGGCTCCAGACACACGTCTCCACTCTGCTCTGCTTCTCTGTTTCCTTTGTGTTGCTGCCTCCAAACCTGGACCCTACTAAGACAGGGCCCAAGTCTGCTTCACCCCTGGACCCCAGGTTCCAAGCAAAAGGCCAGGAATGAAGAGGTGCTTGGAGAATATTTGAAAGGTCTGCAGCTAACCAGGAATGGTGGCATATGCCTGTAATCCCAGCACTCTGAGGCTAAAGCAGGAAGGTCTCAAGTTTGAGCCCAGCCTGAGCAGCTTAGAAACTTTAACAAGACCTTGTCTCAAACAACAAAAACAACAACAACAAAACAGTGCAAAGGCTTTGGGAGTGCTTGGGTTTGTGTTCTGGTTCAACTGTTCCTTAAAAATCTGCGTCCCATTTTCTCCTTTGTTCTCCTTTGTCAAATGAGGTGTTAATAATGGTATCTATGTTATAGAGTATTAAGATTATCAGATGACTTAATAAGGTGAAATGTTTAGAATGGTGCTTAACAAACATATGGTAAGTGCTCAATAGTTATGATAATTATCTCTACCAAAGAGTTTAGTGCTTGCTAGCTATGGTCATCTGTATGAAGTTTCCAACAGGGCCTGGGCTAAGGATGCACGGAAGAGTATCCCAGGAACACAGTGAAAGGAAGGGATGAGGGACAGGGAGGAGGAGGCAGCCAATAAAGTGGTCATGTTGGTCCTGGTCATTTTGGGTTAGGTGGCATGTGAGTAAATGCAGCTGGATCCCAGCAGGGAAGGCAGTGAGGACAGGGAGGACAGGTAGAACCTGTGATTCAGTTATCCTATTGAGGAGAAGGAGGCTGTGCTGTTCATCCACCAACCCCTCTCCTTCCGCTTCCTTTGTTTGTGGCTGATTGCTCCTCCTGAGGACATCAGCTCAATCAAACCAATGAATTATAATGGGGCATCTACTAAACATGCTGGATACCTTCTGTACCCCCATTAGCAGCTGAACAGATGAGGAGGGCAAATGCCCAACAGCATTTCTAACTGTGCCCTGCTTGCTCTCCCCAAGTCCTCTAGTGCCACTGGTCTCCTGCTCTGGCCTCTCTGCTTTGCTCCATCCTGACCACGACCTCCCCAGGGCTGGCACCCCAGACATATGATAGTGCTGGAAGCTGACCTGGGTAACCAGCCAGTTCCGAGCTAATGGCTGGCAGGAAGCTGCCCTTCTCCCTTCTCCTAGACCCCCAAGCCCTGAGTCCCCCTCACTAGCTCCATTCTGACAGTTTTCTGCAGCTTTTGTAGTGAGCAGCTCCTGACTGAGCAAAGCCCTGGCACACCCACACATTGGCCAGACCCACGGCAATGTGGACAGCTCATTATGTTGATTTGTGGCCTGGTCCCTGCCCCCTCCCAGCAGGCAGCTCAGGAGGCTCTGGAGAGTGTAGGTGGAGAGGAGATCCAGCTACCAACTCCTGCTTTCCCCCCTCCACTCACACTCTAGCCACCCAATGACCCTACAGCCTCCCTCATTTACTTGTTCCCTGTGCCTAAGAATTAGGCTGTGTTTATTAAAGCAGGGGATCTGGCTCTGGTCACCCAGACTCTGATTACCATAGATTTTCCTACGAGGACTGCAGAGATTGTAAAAACAACAACCTACCTTGTCTCTCTGGCTTATTTACTAACGTGGCCATAAATAATCAGGGCAATTTGCATATTACTATTGGCTTTTTATAGCACCACACATCGGAGTGCTGGCGGGTAAGCTGAGCAGTGGGACAAGCAGGTGAGCCACGCTCTGGGCTAGCAGTGACACTGGCCGCAGTGGCTTCTGACATTCTTGAACCCAGAATGTCTGGAAGACTTGGGCCCTTCAGGCCTGAAAGCTGAGAGGGACTCAGAGTGACAGGGAGGGGATGGTTGGAAAGAAGGCAACTGAGACAGGGAGCAACCATGCCTGCTTTATGGGGGTCAGCAGGCATCAGGGTGGGCCTCAGCTCTGAGGGTTAGAGTGTCCACAGGGCTGTCCATCCTGGTCCCTAGCACACACATAGCCTTTAGCACCACATGTTCTGCTTTACTAAGATCCAGGTGGGCCCCAGCCCCAGACACCTGGAAGCTTCCCTTTCCACCTTAGCCCCAAATTGCATTCTTGTTTCCCCTCTGCCTGACACAAAGCAGTTTTACAGGCTGGAAGCTCTGGATGCTGCAGGCTCAGATCTTAACTTGCTTCCAACCTCATGATGCCTTGGGTATAGGACCCTCTGGCTCTTGGGCGGTGGCCAGTAAATGTCCCAGGCAATGAAACTGGCCCTGGTCTATACCTGCTGTTGCCCTTCCCAAATTTAGAGTTCCTACTAATCTGGAACTCATGAAAGGGCCCAAAGAAATGAGCCATGGACCACATGCCTGACTTGGCCTTGCTAAGCTCAAGGATTCCTCAGGTCCTGACTCAGTGCTTAGTGACACTGCAAAAATAGAGTCACTGCTACATGGGGAGAAAGACAGAGCCAGCAATATTACTAGATAGAAGGTGCTCCCAGTGGCCAGCAGCAACTATGTCCTGCTGGCTGGAATGAGTTGGGAGTGACCCATAGGGCTTTCTTCAGTACCTAGAAAGATGCCCTCTGGCCCACCACTTTTGCTACGTATGCCTCTGTCTGGTGCCCTAATCCCTCGACTTCCCTACCTTAATCCCTGCCATCCCTCTGGAGTACCCAGACTACCCAAGTAGGTGCCCAGGCTGGCTTTGCCCTAGCACCATATTTATTTCCTTCAGAAAGCTTAGGGAAAGCTGTAATCGTTTTGTTTCTTTGTTTCCCTATTCATCTTTCCTCCTAAAGGCCGAGTGTGGGAAAGCCAGGAATGTGTGTGTTTTGTTTCCCCCTGTTTCCCAATGCCTTACTCACACCTGGAGGTAACCATGGGCTATGGTGGCCTCTGGAAGTACCTACTTGGACAATGAATGAACACAAGCAGCAGAAGCTGATGTGAAGCTATTGCAGTGCACCCTGGTGGGCTCCTCTCGCTTTCCTAATTCCCCTGCCAGTTCCCGCTGGTCTGAATCTGCACCAGCCACTGCTCCTTCACCTATCCCTGGCTGGTCCCAGCTCATGTGGGTGTGTTAGAATGCCATCTTTCTGAACCCCCATGCTGCTGAGCCATTGGATCATGGTAGGCAATCTCTGAGCTGCCAGATGCTATGGCTGTGGCTAAACCTGACCCCTTAGATTTCACCACATCAGTGAGGAGATCTAGAAAAGAAAGGAAAAAGGAAGCCAGGAAAGCAGAGTGCAGGGAGCTGAGGGCAGAGACGGGGACAGGAAGGGAGGGACACCAAAGAGGGCTAGTAGAACAAGGCCAGGGAACATGAGCATCCTGAGAGAAGGGTCTGAAAAGCAAGGGGATTCTGAAACCAGGCTCCAGGGTGCCAGAGGATATAAAGTGTGATCCAATTTTGGTAAAATTGATGTGTAAGTGTGTGTGGAGGGTGTTGTCAATGATTCTCTCTGGGTGGCAACATTAGGACTGATTTTTTAAAAATTCTCCATTATAATAGTGTGCATTTTCCAATTTTTCTATAATTGGAAGATATTTATATAATAGAAACTATCAAAGCAAAGCAAGGGAAAGCCTGCAAAGCCAAAGATGCGGAGGCCTCTAGAGCCCTGGGGAAGAGAGGCAGTGGCACCACCAGGGGCAGCTCTGAAGGGGGCGCTGCTGCCCCACACCTGTGGACACCCCGACCCTCAAGCATCCAAATCTCCTCTGAAGCTGTGCTCAGCTCCCAGGCAACAAATGTGGGATCTGTGCAAATCATGGGGCTCCCTGTTTCTATTTTTTTTCTTCTCTCTTCCACTTTGTATTTTGTAAGGATCTAATTTTAAACTCTCCAGATGCCATATTTTTTATCTTTTCAATCGATTCTTTGTGGAAATGGAGTAACAGAAGGGCCGTGAAACTTTTTTAGTGGAAATGGATGAAAAGGCCATGCAGGCCTGGAAAGCAGTCACTGTCCACTCCCTGAAGATCCAGGCCTCACCTTCCAGGTCCCCAGGTTTCCCTCACCCTGCTTCTACCAAGAAGCTGAGATGCACAAAGTTTCTGCCCACCTGCATCCCAGAGCCCAGGAAAGGCAATGTTTTGCCTCAGTTGCAGGCAGCTAATTGCATAAGGGACCATAAGGGTCCCATAAGGGTGTGGACAAGACTTCAAGACAGAGAGAAGCTCATGCTTCCTAATGCAGACTGCAATCATGCCCCAACCCCTAGGGACATTTGCCAACATCTGAAGCCATCTTGGCTTCTGCTTTGGGGAAAAGGTACTAGTGACAGGCTAGGAGTGTCATTCAGTGTCCTACAGTGTAGAGGACACTCCCTACCAAGAAGACTATCAACAGTCTCCAATGTCAGTAGTGCCATGGAGGAGAAATTTTACAGGACAATCTGCCAAGCTGCAGGCCAGGCCCTTTCATAGGCCAATGGCAAGGCTTCCATGGCCTTGACAGCTGTGCCTCCTTGGGCCAGCCACACAGCAAGGTAGTGCCTTCCCCTCAGCACTGAGGGCCACCGCTCACTGCTTCTAGGCCCTGAGGGGCTTAGGGCTCAACTGCCCGAGTTCAAATCCCAGCACCACCATTTACCAGTCACTTCATCCCCTTGAGCCTCTGCTGCCTCACCTGTAAAATGGAGACACCTGTTTCAGAGGGGCTTGAAAAGGGTTAACACCTGTACAGTGCTTGGAGTAGTGCCTAGCACATAGTAAGTACTCAATAAAAACCAGCTGTTAATAGGGAGATGCAGATAAGTGAAAGGGATCACTGGGTACCATAGCTGCAATGCCTCCCCACCACCACACACAGACACACATCTTAGGCCAGGCTATCACAAGGCTTCTTTGAGGACTTCAATCTTCTTACTGTCATCATCACCCATGTGGACAGCCTCAGAGCTTGAGGAAACTCTGGACTTAGCCAGGTGAGAGGATTTGCTTCCAGCCTCTCGCACCTGTGTATGGGATCTGCGTATGGAAACCCCATAGAGAACACCAGGGTGGGCCAGACTCTGGCATAGGGAATTTGCTGGCCTCCTCTTGGGTGGGAAGTCAAGTAGGATGGATGTGGCTCTTTGGACTCTCAATTCTCTGATTTTGGTGACTCTAAAATCAACAAGAGCATGACCTGCCATGGCCCTTGACCTCAACGGAACCCAAATGTTGGCCATAGCTCAGAGAAAGAGAGAGAGAGAGAGAGAGAGAGAGAGAGAGAGAGAGAGAGAGACAGAGAGAGAGAGAGACAGAGAGAGAGAGAGACAGAGAACGAAAATGTAGTGGGCCCTCAAAGACTCTGCGGTGCGGTGGCATTTGGAGGCAGCAACACTGGGCCCAGCCTAAAAATAAACACTTAAGGCTTCAATTATTTTTATTACCAAGTAACGAATGTCACTGACATTCATCAGCAGTGTCTGTGGCATACAGGACTGGTAACAAAAGAGTAGGCTGTACAATCTGACAGCTGCTTCAGTATGGATACTTTAAAATGGCCAAGCAAAGAGGTCCCACTGTGGCCATATTTCCAGGTACACATTTGAGCTGGAAGGTCCAGGGGACACAGAGGACAAGGAAGGTGATGGTGAGGGCAGAGGGAAGGGCACCAGAGAAGCATGATGGGCATGAGATCCCAGGGCGAGGACCCATCCCAGGGAGACAGCCACGGCAGCCTCCAGTGTCTGCATCTGGACCAGGCTGCGCCATGGCCTGGCCTGCTCCAAGGCCTGCCCCACCCTTGCTTCTTCCGGTCTGTAAGGCTCTGATCTCTGACACTTACATCTAGCTGCCCTCAGTGGGGCAAAGGAACAAAGCTGGCTAGAGGAACCAGCTCTATCTGAAGGAAGAGGCTCCCCACAATCCCTCCCTTCCCCTGGGCCTGCTTCCCTCCTCCCTCGAGACAGTCGCTTTGCTCTAAGAGTACTTTTTAGGCATCCTGGGACAAATATCCCTCTTCTCTGTCATGCCCAGTTCTGCCTTTGAGTTCCTCAACCCTTTCCTTCTGTCTTCCTGCCCTAAAGATGGGACCAACTGTTGGCTATGCCCAGATGTTGAACAGCAGACTTTATAAGGCTTGGGATGGGTCCATATCTCCCAGGGTTTGGTCAGTAAAGGAGTCCAGAAGCAACCATTAGAAGAGTCAAGGGTCAAGACCACCACCCACCTTTCTGCAAGGCTGGCTGCACAGCATGTGGAAGAACACTGACTCTGCTGCAGACCTGGGCTGAGGTCCATCTCTGGTGTAAACTAGCTGCTCAGGCTTGGGACAGGGTCCTGACCTCTCTGAACCTGTTTTCCTACCTGTAAAATAGGGATGATAATGCCTACTTCATGGAACCGTTGTAAGAGTAAATGAGGCAATTCACTGTAAGTCTTTAGCACTGTGCTAAGAACATAGTAAATGTTTTAAAAGGTATAAAAACTGCTATTATTCTTGCCATTCATATGCACACCCTCTAAATTAGGAGTCCTGGACCTGAGGCTGAATGCATGAGTCCATCCAGTGAAATTGAATACATTTTTATCATGAGAGAGCAACCATGGCTATCACTAGGAGTTCAGAGGGTCCGTAACTTGGACAGTGTCAAACTTGAGACAATGTTCAAGAGTGGTCAAGACTATCAACTCTGGTCTAATTGCATGTGCCCAAATCCTGGCTCTGCAACTTACCAGCTGTGTGAGGCTAAAGTCACCCTCCCCACTCACCTCAGATTCCATCCATAATGTGGGAGTAACAATGCCTACCTCATTGGGTTGCTGAGAGACACTAAATGAGGTGTACATTTCAAGTAGACAGGAAGACCAGCACATACTGTACATGTGTTATATCTGCTTTTTAGTTTTATTTATTTATTTTTAATTTTTTTGGTACTGGGGATAGAATTTGGGACCTTGCACTTTCGAGGCAGGTGGCGGAACCACTGAGCTAAATCCCACTCCCAATATCTGCTTTTTATACAGACACATGTACAGCACACATTATATTTTAAACACGGAGAGATAACTATATGCATGGATACTATTTTACATAGAGAGACAGAGAGAGAGAGAGAGAGAGAGAGAGAGAGAATATGAATCTATGTATCTATGTAAGTATTAACTTTTATGGTCAAGAGCCACTGGTCTAAAGTCTGCTTTTGGTTCATCCTACTCCTCTCCTACCTCATTCCCTCCTGCAACAAGCCTGGTGGAGCGGAGCATGCAGGGAAACTGGAAGTTCAAGACCTAGGAGATGCCAAGGCTCTGGGGGCAGTTCTGACTTAAGAGTCAAGAATCAGGAGCACAGTCCTGCTAATGGGCTAGTGAGAGTCAGACATAGTCTTGCCCTGGCTTGGAGAGCCAGGCCTCAGAGCAGGCTGTACATGAACCAACCAGGAGGTAAGGTACATCAGGCTCTCAGTGTCCTGGGCACCCAGATCTTGGGCCACAGTCTGTAAGGATGGGGCCTCCTGACAGCCAGGCTGGGCAGGCCCAGCTCAGGGTCTGGAGAAGAGATAGAACTGTCTGCCACTGAGCAGGAGTGGGGCAGTGTAGACCGATACTCAACAATCAAATTAGAAACATCACAAATTCCTGGAAATGAGACTGAAACAACACTGCTGGGGGGGGGCAGCGATCAGGGGTACTGGCAGGCCTGTCACGCCCTAGCAGATTCACAGGGCAAATGGCACTGCTCCCTCAGCCTGCAGTGAAGGCGTGATGGAGGCTGAGCACACTCCCCACCCCAGAGCTTTGAGGGGTGGCCCGAGGAGCCTGGCACCTGGGGATGATGGACTCCAGGAGCAACCCTCCTTGCTCACAGATGATTTCTTTCAATGACTCACAGCCCTGACTGGGAAAATATTTGAGAAATATGTTTATGCCAGTCCTATGCTTGATCAGAATGAAACACACATCATTAGCCATAAAAGTAGGATTAAGACAAAAGAGCATTATCTGCAAATGATCAACAGAGATGCGCAAAAACATAAACCCAAATTGAAGATATAAATCTCAGAAATATATGCTTAGCTCTAGTGCTACTGAGACAAGGTTCTTTTTCCTCCCTATTTTAGGTGGGTCTGCATCCTGACCCAGCTGCTGTCCACTTAACAGCTTCTATAAAGGATGGGTGAGAACTTGAACATAAACAACCAACTCTCTGCCATTCTGGGGAGCTGGGGGCCCCAGGGGCTGCCGGAGGTCCTCTCTCAGCATATCCTACGACCCCACTGGAAATGCAGAATCTTGAGCCTTCCTTGGACCCACTGAAGCTGAATGGGCACGTTCATAGAATCCCAGGTGATTTGCATGTGAAAGTCTGAGAAGCAACCTTGTCTGTCTACTTTGGACAAACCTAGGGCCCTTTATGATGCACAAAAATAGCACCTCCTTCTTTAATACAGTATAAAACTTCAGTGGTAGAGTGGTTGCTTAGCATGCCCAGGGCCCTGGATTCAAGCCCCAGCACCACAAATAAATAAATAGATGATGAGTAAACTTCAGCATAAAGTGAATAAAAACAAGCTAATTTAACTGTCATTCTGAAGATTGTTTTCAAATGTACATAAACCTACCACCCTAGCTCCCACCTATAATATTTGCTGGTTCAACAAGTCGGGGCTGGGAGAGGTACCTCCCCAGGTAGAAGATCTCTGATTTAGAGCTACAGTCCCACTGTGCGTGTGGGGTGGCAGGGGGTGTCTGACCCAGAGAGAGGAGCCCCAGAAGCTTCAGGGCCTGCGTGATAAGTCCAGAAGTAGGAAGTCAATGCCTCCTGAGGCAAGAAGCCTCAATTCTAGGTAGACACAAATGTGAGGAATGACTTGATGTTTGCTTCCATGAACATCCATTTTACAGCCTGAGTGCCACTGTCTGCTGTCAGCTTTCGTGTCCTTTTTCAGGTCTTTGACAATAGTTCTCATTTCCCCTATGAGTCTCCTTCCTCCAAGTAAACACTCAAAGCCTTTCAGCGTACATCTTGCCACGTAAATGAAATCCCTCCTCATCCTGGTCATTCTCTTTTGGACATGCTTGACTTTGTCCCTTTGTGGTTACAGATGAGAAAGAATATATTCACACTTTTCCCTTTTCCTTTGCATTTAACTTTGATTTAACTGGAAATGCTTTCTTACTGTAAAAGTAACATAACCATGTTACAAAAAAAAATTAAATACAGAAGATAAAAAATAAAAGCCACCCTAATACCTGTTATTAGCCTGTGGCTGTATTTCCTTCCTGTGTTGTGCATTTGTGTGTATACATTCCTACATAGCAATATACGGATCATGCACAGATTATTTTATGGCCTGTTTTTTTAACTTAAACATTTTTCTATGCAGCAACAGTCCTGATGATTGTTTTTTCTACTCCTCTCCCACCAGAATTAATCTCAGTCTCCTGAGATGATGTCTTAATTAATTTCTTGTTGCTGGGACAAAAGCCCAACACCTGAAAGTTAAAGGAGAAAAGGTTTATTTTGGCTCACAGTTTGTAAGGATTTTAGTCCACAGTCAGCTGGCTCTGAGGAAGGGTGGCGTGGCAGAGGGGCATTGTGGAGAAGAAACAGTTCATGGCACAGTGTCGAGAAGCAGAGAGGGTTTAGGAAGCAGGAACAATCTATACAGCTCTACCTCTATCTCTCTATCTCTGTATCTATATGTGCCCTTGCAGGCCACACCCACAGCGATTCACTTCTTCCCAGCAGGCTTCACCTCCCAACATCATACCCAGCTATAAATTCATCAGTGGACTAATCCAGTGATGAGTATCACACACCCCTGATCCAGTCACCTCCCAAAAAGCCATATCTATGAGCACATACGGCTTTGAGGGGCATCTAGATATAAGCCATAACAGACGGTTTGACTAGCTCTGAAGAGAAGGAAAATAGTTTCTCTACCAAAGCTTTCAAATGGCCCAAATGACACTATTCAGACTGCATCCTCAGAGCTTTAAGAATATGGCCATTTTTTGGAGCCAGCTCTTCTACTCTGTACTGGCTTTGCTTGCTTTTGAAGGCATAAATGCATCGGGTACTCATTCATGTATTCATTCATTGGACAAGGAGGTGTGGAGACTCATCGGGTACCAAGGAGTTTGCAACACTGGCCAAAACAGTACTGGTCTCATGAGCTCACGGAGTGTGCACAGTGGTGGTGACCTCAGTGAGGCAGCACAGCACCAAAGGGAAAGGGACAGACTTTCAGAGAGAACCTGTTGCAGGCCAGGCCTGGGTACCTGGCATATATACATAAGCTCATCACACCCTCTCTACACTCTTATGCTTTGCAAATGAGGAAGAGAAGTTCAAGGGCACTTTCCAAGGGCCAAGAGCTAATTTTGAGGATGGTAGAAACAAGATTCAAGGCCAAGATCGCCTGTCTTCAAAGCACTTTCTTAGTTCCCTAAATTCTCACTGAGATTATAAAAGGCTGTGTTTCTCTTCTGACCCTTCCATAGGCTCTAGAGATTGTTAAAGGCTGTTATGAGACACCTCTACAATTTTTTTTGACTATTTTGTAAAAGAAAGACAAAAGTAATAGAATACTGCCTAGTCTGGGTGGGGAGTGGGGTGATTACATTCGGAGAAAGGAGTGAAAAGGGAACTTTTCTATAGAAGCACATCAGCCAGGAACATAACTCAAACAAAAGCATTATTCAGACATTTTTTTTTCATTTGACCAGCCAACAAACACACATATAATTTAAAACTTTTCAGGACCACTCTGACAACCAAGGACCCAAGAGTTGGCCCAATCTGCTTCTTACCACCATCAGACTTTGAAAATCCTACCTCCCCTTTCATAATTACTCCAGGCAATCAGCACCAACTAATCAATCAAACAAAGAAAATTGCAGGTTTGAAGCTTTAATTAAATCTATCCGGCACTATCTAATTAAAGAAAATCTTTACTCTTCTACATACTCCAAAATAGAAGAAGCCCTCTCCTTCGGGGTTCTACAAATAATTTTCCACGTCGAGGCCTTCACCTAGCTTTCACTGGAAGAAGAGCAGAGCAGAAAGACAGTAATTCTAGTCTCTTCCAATTTTTCAAGTTCAGCAAAATTCCAATATGGAGGGAGATAGGGCTATGGGAGAAGTACCCTATCTCTGCTAGGTTCCCTCTCATCCTTTGCTGCCTGATAGGATAGATGGGTGCTTGCTCAGGGTGCCAGTTCCCCCATGATTTTTCTCTTGTCCACCACACAATCAGTCACCCATGTGGCTGAAGGGTCCAGACCTAGAACAGGGATGAAACACTGAAAACCCAGCCATTGGGCTTCAGCCATTCTGAACTTCAGCTTTCTTCTCTGCAAAATGGAACGGATACAATGCCTATTGGATTGCTCAGAGAAGTAACACACTGTATCTTAGAAGCTTGGACAATCAAGCTGAATTGGAAAGAGTACCAGTTGCTTAAAGGGTGGAACCTTGCAGTTAGTGGTGTTTCCAGTTCTTCTTTAGTCTGCAAGAACTCTGCCTTCATTCCCCGCCTACCAAGGGGCCTTGACAGCTCTCTAGCTTTCTGAATGTCCTTATCTTTGGACAGTGATGAAATCCTGTTATGACTGAAACCTAGGTGGATTATCAGAACTGAGATCTGCCAGCTTCCCTTTGGTTTGTGGGGTTTACATAAGTCTAAAATCCAACTTGCCTATGATATGTGACTGCAGAATTTTGGATAAAGGTAGCAGAGTGATGCAGAGAACGAACTGGGAGGGCACTGTGAACCACCTTGCTATGGTGGAGAGGAGATGGCAATGTCAACCTTGTGAAGATATCTTCTCTTTAGACAGGATTAAAGACACTGCATGCTGGCCCCTGGAAGCTCAGGCCGTCAGAAGTCCCTTCAACGACCAGCAGCCGAGGTTCCACTGTCTACACTGGTTTCACTGTGTTACCATGGGAACCCCTGTCAGCCTCAGCTCCCAGCGGGACTGGTACCATGGTGTGTGCCTGAGTATCCATCATGTCACCAGGAGGAGCTGCCAGCTGAGGGTTCCTCTCCTTAAATTTCCTTCATACAACCTGCTGGGCCCTTTGAGAAAGAAAACACGGTAAGACACACAGTCAGACTGAACAGGTGCCTCTGCAGGTGGGGACACCCAACTCCCCTTCAAATTTGCAACTCCAAGGCCACTTCCCTGAACACTCTCTTGATACCTCCCATAACTTCACATGCTCTTCCCTGCACATGAATTTCTTCACAGAGCTTACGTGTTTTTTTGCTCTATCTTTCCCCTTCACAAGGTGAGCTCCAGACTTTTGTCTCTTGTTCCTATCTGTATTTTTACTGGCTAGGGAAAGAAAACTTTTGTGCACAGTAGATGTTTGATAAATATTGATGGGACAGACAAAATCTTTGTTAAGTGATTGTGATAGAGATGCCAAAGGCTGAGCTCCAAGACTGGGAAGAAGAAAGAGAGCAGCACCGGGGCCAGGTAAAAAGAAAGGGAGATGCATGTAATACTAGCTACTCAGAAGGCTGAAGAAAAAGGATTACAAGTTCAAGGGCAGTCTAGGCAACTTGGTGAGACCTTGTCTCAAAAAATCAAATATGGTGGGGGTGTAGCTCAGTGGTAGGGTTCCCTGAATTTAGTCTTCAGTACTGAAAAAAATAAAGAAGGAAAGAAGGAAGGAGGGAGGAAGGAGAGAAGTAAAGGAGTGAGGGGTACAATGAAATGAGAGGGATCCGCTTCTACCCTTCTCTTCATCCCCAAAATTCCCAGGGTACACAGAATGAGCGTCTGAGGGCCTTCTGTCTGCCAGGGACACATCTCATGCTGCGGACACAGTGATGAATAAGAAGGATGTGGATAGTGCCCTCCTAAGGCTTCTGTTCTGCTGGAGGAGATAGTAAACCTATAAATACATTAAATACAGTCATCCATAGGGGCTTTGTTATAGGACTCCCCAGATGCCAGAATCCTTGGATGCTCATGTCCCTTTGCATAAAAATGGCATCTCGTGTGCATATAACCTATGCAATCCTCCTATAGTTTTAAATCGCCTCTAGTCACTTATAACATCAGATGTAATGTAAATACTATTTAAACAGTTTGTTATATTGCATTGTTTACGGAGCAATGACAAGAAAAATGATGGTACACGTTCAATACAGATGTAAGTTCTTTTCCTTTTGATCTGTAGTTGGTTGAACCCATACATACTGGAATTGATTTAAAAACTCATATAGAGGACATCATAACTGTACTCCCCAAAGAGAAGAACAAGGTGATGCACGGAGAATAAAGGGGAACACTAATTCAGATCAGGAACCCCCAGAGGGCCTCTGGGGGCAGACACGTCAGCCAAGGGAAGGACGGAGGGTGGCAAGAGTGAGGGCTAGGAAGCTGGCAATGTCTGCCTGTGTGGCTGAACAGTAAAGTACCAGGGGAAAGTGGGAGCAGAATGGACCCATGTGACCCTTGAGCCAGGGTGTGGTCCACACCCCACAGAGCCCCTTGTCATTTGGCACCTGAGGCTGCTGTGCTTTCTAGAGAGCTCTGTATTTCAGGACTCCACTCACAGTTCCAGCACGCCAGGGGCAGGGCAGACTGTTGCTGCTGCTGTATATAACCAACTTTAGGGTAAAGACCTTGCCCTTTTGGTCTCTGTACTCAGTATACTAGATGGCACCCAGTGTATGGCTTATGAATGTATGAAAGTAACCATTCAAAACCCATAGGACTTTACAGTACAAACAGTGAGTATGTATGTGAATTTTAAAAAAAATCTTTAAGGAGGTCTTGGGATCTCAGTACTGTGGTAAAGAACCTATCTGAATGACAGGATATGAAACAACCTCACTGAAGGAAGTAGGGTGGGGAGATGGTGTGAAGTGACTCTGGAAATCTGTGCAGATTATAGGGGTGGTTCTCAACATCTTTGGGATTGGGACCGGTTTCATGGAAGACAATTTTTCCATGACTGGAGTTGGGGCGGGGTGGTTTCAGGATGATTCAAGCACATTACATTTATTGCACTCTTTACTTACATTAGATTCTCATAAGGAGCCTGCAACCTAGTTCCCCTACATGTGCAGTTCACAGGAGGGTTTTTGCTCCTATGAGAGAGAACCCAGTGCCACTGCTGATCTGACAGGAGGCAGAGCTCAGGCAGTAATGCAAGCAATGGGAGCAGCTGTAAATACAAATGAAGCTTTGCTTGATAGCCCACTGTTCACCTCCTGCTTTGCAGCCCAGTTCCTAACAAGCCACAGATTGGCACTGGACCACTGTAGGACCACTGTATCTATAGGGATAGAGGCAAATGGAACTGCACACAAAAACTTAACTCTGGTTGATCAAGCTGTTTCCCACGGGGATATGGGCTAACAATTTGCAGCAATTACACATGTGTACTGGACAGGAACAAGTACATGGCTGGCTGATCAGGGGCACAGTTTTCTTATTATTGGAGTGGAAGTTTACAAAGAAGGATAAGGGTTGGAAAGACCCATGTGGTGTTGGATTAGAGATAAAGACTCAAAAAGAATTCACACTTAGTTTAATATAGGTACAGATGGATACATACAAAAATATTTATAGATATGCTCATATTCATGTGTTCAAACATATTTCCCTGCTTTATCACCTGAGAGGACCTAGATGCACTAAAATACCACTAGCAACAAGCACATCCAGCACCTGAACCTTGGTTTTCAATCCCATTCTTCAACAAAAGAAACCAAGGCTCCTAGAAGAAATGGCTGATTCTAAGACTGGGGCAGGAAATTTACAAGACAAGTCTGGAGCATCTTGGAGCACCAGAAAAAATGAAATGTTCAGCAACCGCAGTATCAACAACATCAACAACAAGAATGATAATGACAGGAATATTGAAAAACACAGAAGCCAATTAAAATGGCTTCTAATGATTGTAGCAATGGAAAAAATGAAGTAGCATCAGATTACAATTCAAAGGATGAGATAAAAATCCACAGTCCACACTGGTATTAATAAATGAGTGAATAAACTAATAAATGGAAGAGAATAGACAAATCTCTCAGGCAGAAAATTTCAAATAATCTCTGTAGAGATTCTGACCTTGGGGAGAAGAAGCGTAACTGCCCTTCCTCAGTGTGGCAGTCCATGGCACTTCTTCCAAAGAACCCAGTGTGTGGGCTGGGGAGTAACTCTGCGGTGGAGAAATCTGACAAACACTACCTCAACCAGGAGATCAAGGTCAAGATCAAGGTCAAAATCAACAGTGATAACGCATGCTGATAATATGTACCCTTGGCGTGATGAGATGAAAAAGTGGTCTTCCTTCCAAGCACATTACTCAAGACTTGTCACCATAAAAACATCAGAAATATATCCTAATCGAGGACATTCTACATAATTCCTGCTAACTATTACCCAAAACTATTAAGGTCATCGAAACCAAGGAAAGCTTGAGAAATTGTCATAGTTGAGAGAAGTTTAAAGACATAGGACAAATGTAATGTTAACAAAATGTAATGAGGGATCTTCAATAGGGTCTTAGGCAGGAAACAGACATTTGGTGAAAACTAGGGAAATGTGAATAAAGTTAATAATACATCAATATTGCTTTGCTATTATGACAAATGTTCCATGTGAGTGTGAGATGTTAATAATAGGGGAAGCTGAGCATGGAGTATTCAGGAATTCCCTGTGCTATCTTAACAATCTTTTCCATAAATCTAAAATGATTTTTATTTTAATTAAAAGCTATGGGGGTTGTTCATTTTTGCATTACTGGGGATTAAACCCAGAGTGTCATGGATGCTAGGCAAGTGCTCTACCACTGGGCTATATCCCCATTTATTCTTCTAGATTTTATTTTGAGACAGTCTTCATAAGTTGTCCAGGCTGGCCTCAAATTTATGATCCTCCTGCCTCATCCTCCTGAAGGGTGGGATTATGTGTGTGTACATTATGCTAGGCTACAAGTTTATTTTTTAAAAAGTAGTATAAATAAACAAATTAAAGATTCCTCTAGCTCTTGTGGTGAAAACAGACTGAAGAGAACAAAAACAATAGTGGGGAGACCAGGAAGCAGGCCACCAGGAAGGAGGCCACTGAGTTAAAGGAGTGGGGCAGTGGATGTAGGTGAAAGAGATGAATCTTTGAATTGGACAATAATAATAATAAAATTGCATTACCGAGTATTTCCCACATGTCCAGAATTTCTGATGTATGTTAAACCTTGAGAGGTAGCTGAATCTTCATAACTGCTCTAAGAAGTAGGTAAACTTTGTGGAGGTAGAAACTGAGGCTCAGATAAAAGCAACTTTCTCAAAGTCATGCCACTAGTAAGAGTCAAAGCTAGACTTAAACACAGGCTGGCTCCAAACCATTCCTCTGAACCTCCACGCCCCACTGTGTGCCATCCCCATAGGGGATGGGATGGGGAATAAGGACTAGAGCAAGTGCCACATCTTGATGCCAAAGAGAAGCCACCAAAAGTCAGCAATCCAAAAAACCACTTTAAAGAAATCACACTTTATGTTCCAATGGTCTAATGTTTGAGCCCACAGGTCAGACTATCTTGAAATTTCCTCTCCCCAAAGCAAACAAGGCCAAATGTCAGTTCTGAAAAGCTAATAGACTCTGCTGTCTTGTGTCCCCACCTACCTCTGGGTTCTAAGATAAATTTCTAAATGCCATGACTCAGAGCTTTGCTATGGGTAAGGAAACACAGGTGGCTGTGATGGACAAACCCTGGCCTTCCCGAGGTCTAGCTTCATGCACAAGTTTATTTCTCACTGCAAAACCCAGTCAATCAGCAGTCCTTGGGAAGGAGTGAGTTCTACTCTGCATAGTTATGCCAGCTTCTTCCACCTCCAAGGAAGTAGAATAGAGAATTGCAGGCAAGCTCTTCTGGGCCAGGCCTAAAAAGCATACCTGTCACTTCTCTCCACTCTCTCCTGCCCACTAAGTCACATGGCCCTGCTAAAAGGGGGAAATACTGTTCCTGGCCAGGCGGCTGCTTCCCACTGATAAGTTCCCAGTGTGGAGAACAAGCAAGATTGGCGGTGGACAGCTTGCATTCTCTGCCACACTGCTTAATGTGGCATGGGAAAAATAAACCCTATGCCAACAACAAATGGCATTGTTCAAAGAGCCAAGAGCAAGCAGTACCTGAGTGGGGTAGAAACAATCCTTGAAGATCAAGTGAAGATCAGGGGTACTTTTTAACCCCTCTAACATACATCCCTGGCATCACTCAGTCCACAATTACAGAGCTGCAGGAAGCTTGCCATTCTTTATTTTTAAGTCAGGGATTCAGCTAGCCCTGAGAAGGGACAAGAAGATCATTTGCAGACCAGTGGTCAAGTGGGGCTGGAACCCAGGCCTCCTAACCCCATCTTAACTTTGGTACCATATTCCATCCTATGGCAGCTCACATCCACCTGAGGGAGCAATGATTTGGCTTTCTGCTCCCTTAAAAGATGAGAATTAGTTTTCCTTATATTTAATTCCAAGAGAATGAAGAACTCAGCTTTGGAAAAGTGTTTATTCAGATGCTATTTCTGCTAACAAAGAAACAGAGGGAATGCTAGAATTAATTACAGGTCCTAACCTGCCCCTACCCTGAAGCCAACGTTCTTGGGTCACCAAGGTCCTTTACACAACAATTTCTGTTGCCCTCAACGTTCAGAAAATAAAAGGATAAAATAAGTGTCCACTGTCCTACCTCTGTAAAATCCCAATCAGCAGTGACTTGCAAGAAAGGGGCAAATGTGTCTAGGGAAACCACTCTAGTCTGGGTCATTTTGAATCTCTGACCAACCTGACATGCGGGTAGAGCCCATCATGAGAAGCAATAGGGCAGCACAGCCTTCTGGCCTGAGCCTCAGGCTCCACAGGGCCTTAAATTTTGGCTGCTACTGAACACCAGACTTGACAAATGAGCAAGGGGAGATTTCACCACAAACACTGACTTTGACCTTGAGCCATGGGGTCCTACTGTGAATGCAGAGATTGCTCAGGACCCCGACACTACTGCCCACCTGGCTTTGTGCATCACCTGCTGCTAACCCCTCCTCCCACTATGTCTGCCCATCTCACCCTTTGGCATTAGGTGATGGAGGACATGGTCCCCCATGGGTCACTGCAATTGATTCCCAAAGCCCAACTCTGGCAGCCCTCCCTTCCTCCTCTTCCAAACCACTATCAGCTGACCTGTGTGAACTTGGGTATCAAGCAGATCTGGAAGCTTAAGTTTCTACAAGGCAGGCAGCCTCTTTGAGCTTCCGTTTTGTTAGCAATAAATGGAGGTAATAATTCTTACTTCCAGGAAGATTGTGAAGAAAAAGGGAGATACAGTTAATAAAGCACCTGGCATGCTACAATAGTCTTAACCTCTGACCCTCTTCTAAATCCATCTAAATCATCAGAGTCCACAATTCAAGGGATAAACTGAATGTTTCTCCCAAAAGTCCTACATTGTGTTCTTGGCCCAACATTGTTCCCTAGATGCTCTGGGTCTACATTTGGCATTGGTGCCATCACTGGGGAACTCAGCCCACCTCCAAAGCTTGCCCGCTGAAGAACCATGAAGAAAGTTGATTATAGTGACCCCAAACTATGTGCAGCTCCCCTGACCCAAGAAGCTCCTCCAGCAACAACACCAGGCTGACTCTGGCATCTACTGCTCCTCTCAGCTGCCTCCTTACTTTATCTATCATAGATGAGTTTCCTGGTTAAACACACAGCTTCCACCAACAAATTTGTCTCCAGATGCAAATTTGCCAGCATTTAGGGGGGAATCAAACACATTTACTCTTCCAGTATTAGGAGTTTGATAAAATCCATAATGTCTTTGGCCTCAAGTCCTCTTCCTATTAATTATTAAACCCTTGTGTGTTCCGAGGGTAATTGAATCCATGTCTCTAATTAGTTTACACTTAATTTATCAGAACAATTTTTTAAAGGGCTGATGGATGTCCCAATAAGTCTCATGGCAGTTTAATGAATCTTTATTTAAAAAGAAATTGGACACTCACGAAATTGTTAATAGTAGTTTCCTGTAGGCAGCAGGACTGGGACAAGGGATTGGGAAAAGAGTCACTCGGACTTTTTTTTTCTGTACACTCCTGCACTGCTTGACTTTTCTAAAGCATTGAGCACCTATTACTTTTACTATTTTAGAGAGACTGCTTTACAGAGAAAATCAAATGGATTTTGAAAAAGAAAATGGAACACATGCAGAGAATCCAGAGCAATGAGAAGGCTTCTTGGGTGGAGGAGAAAGCCTGGGGTTCCTTCATGACTCACAGTTCATTCCTCCTTTAGCCACTTAGCAGCTCAGAGGCCTCGGACTTAGATGCTTACTTAAGCTCTGCAAAGGAAATTAACACCATTCACTTCATGACTGTGTTAGTGAATTATTAGATAAACACCCATAATGCCTGTTTAAAACCTTTCTGTATTCCCTCCACTTCCTTTAAGATATGTGTCAAGCTCTCCATAAGGAATACAGAGGCCCCGGCAACCCATCCCTGATTATTCCTCCACCTCCCCACAACGCTCCAGCCACAATGAGCCAACCCATCCTCATTCTGCGCATACTCTTGCTTTCGCCTGTACCTGTGCAACATACTATATTCTAGGCTTGAAACACTCTCCCCATCTCTCCCTCCATGCCTATCAGGGATCCCTTCTTCCAGACAGCACGCATTCATCCACTCTGTAATTAATTGCTCAGCACCCACCATTTTCCAAGCATGGTGCTAGGTCTTGGTGCTGCAATGGAGAGTAAAAAGAAAAGAATTCCTGCAAACACAGAGCTTACAGTTTGTGGGGTAGATGGACATAAGTCAAATAATCACACATTAAAACCATGGAGGGTGGATGCATGGTAATCTAAGCAGGTATCACAGCAGGGTTAGACTAGGCTGGAGGAGAAGAGTTGTCCCAGTGAGGGTGCACTGAGATGTGAAGGATTCGTAAGAAATAACCAAGCAACAAGCACTGGGAGGGAGGCAGCCTAGGCCCACAGAAGAGCATCTACAAAGATCATCCCCAGGTCCAGGTCAGCTTCCCTGTCACAGCACTTTGCATCCTCAACTGTCTCCTGATTATTCATCTGTTTCCCTCAAGATATTGTAAGTTCCTTGACAGCAGAAGCTATCATGTTAACTGTTGTATCTCCAACACCTGGCACTCCTGGTAGGTATTCAATAAATGTCAAATCAATGACAATGAGTGAATCAACAAATGTGTCTAGCACAGTGGCTGGCACATAATAGGTATCCGGTGGCATTGTGTGTTCTGGCCACTTTTCTGCATCACTTTTCTGTGGTTTCAGTCCTAAACAAAGATTTCTTCTTCACCCCTTGGGTCCTCTTAGCTACCCCTTACCCTCAAGAGCACATTTCCAAAGGACTTTGGGGAGAGAACCCTCCAAGGACAACCTCATTGATGTGCAAGTCACATTTTTTAAGGAATCCATCACATGGGTCCTTTGGGGACCTCTGCCATGATACATATTCATAAGAAGACAGTAAATCTACCAAGTTTGAGGGTTTTTATACCATCCAAACAGGTGTTTGATGATGGTTGAGTGAAATCTGCAACCAGCTCCAAATAACTACAACTCCATTTCACCTTAGGCTGGTGACAGAATGTATATTGCCAGTAACTGAGGAAACAAGTTGTGTTCCCATAACTTGAGCCCAAATGTCTAAATTAAGGGATGCTTAGCTGTGCTTAACTGGTGCAGTCATCACCAGTGCCCTATAAACCCTCCAATATACAGTGATGCCATTTATTAGCAGCAACTCTATAGATTATGTTTGCTTGGGTTCCATTAAAAAACTTCATTCCACATTAAACTCCAATGCAATAGGATGCTTGCCAGTACAGAAAGTCCATCTAATTGTGCAAAAGGAGAGACGTGGGGATTGTTTCAGTAATTTATCTAGGCAGGGCTGACACTGCATTATCTGGAAAGCTCTTTGTTCTTTTCTTGCTAATTTCCAAACTCCTACAGGCTCTCTATCCTTCAGGACCAGCTCCTACCCCCGTTTCCCACCCTGATCCATTATGAGAAGAATCTGATCAGCTTCTATTGTAAATTTAATTTCAAGCAGCCAGACACTGCCTTCTGGCACCCGGGATGTTGCTGCTTGTGAATAGCACTAGATGAAATGTGAGATGCTTTCAAGGAGATGACTATGAACTCCTGCTGGAGAGGGAGGTTCTGGGAGATGAATGGTATCTGCATATAGCACAAGCTGTGCACAGGGTGCCTACTGGCACCTCTCATCAGTGATGCCAAGTGCGGCTGTTAGTACACAGCATCATCAAGGATGCCCCATTTTGCAGAGGTGAAAGCTGAGGCCAGGATGGGTTGACTCACCTGCCCAAGGTCACTGATACAAGGAAGAAGATTAGAACTCAGCTATGCCTGAAACTAAAGGCCTTGACTCCTTAAATCAATCTATCCCAGGGCTTCTCAGCCTAAGCACTTCTCCATTTGGAGCCAGATAATCCTCTATTGTGTACAGCCACCCTGCATGTTGTAGGATGTTTAGCCACATCCTTGGCTTCAAACTACCGGATGCTTTTAGCACTTCTGAAGTTGGAGCAACCAAAAATGTCTCAAAACATTGGCAAATGTCCCCTGGAGAGCAGGACAGCCTCATCACTGATACTCTACCTAATGACTTGCAAATTTATCAGGGTTTTTGTCTCTTTTGCTTAATTATAGTTTCTACTTTTTTTCTACAAATACACAAGTATTCCTTTTGCTTATATCTTACCATAATTCAAAACTATTTACATACATTATTTAATTTAATCTTCACCAACCAACCAGTGAAGTAGATTTTGATAGACGCATATTATAGATGAGGACACTGAGGATGGAGTGGAAGGGACCTGCCAGTGCTTCACATGCTGTGCACCTGGAAGATCAGTGTATGGTTTCTTGTGTGGCGTTGCTACAGCAAAAACAGGGAAGAAAGCTCAACTCCAGCCTCAGTGCTCAGAATCTAATAGGAGGGAAGTTCACTCTTCACAACACAGCACAGGAATAAGCCTCTGGAGAATGGTGGGTGTCCAGGGGTGGGAGGTTGTCTCTTCAGCATCCATGCATAAGGTAAAGATCAGAGTGTTGGAGGGAAGGGGAGAAAAGAGAGAAGCATTAAGAATGCAGTAAGAATAGTAACTACAAAATAGATGGCTGTTAAGTTTCAGACAATAATACAGAAAGCCCCCAGGTGATGTGAGCAGAAAGAAATCTGCTGCAGGCCTCTTGGTGGTCCTGCCTCACTGTCTGTGTGGGAAGGAGCAGGAGAGAGGATCATCATAGGATCACTAATGCATTGAGACACCACACACACACACACACACACACACACACACACGCACAACATATACACATATACATGATATGTTATACTCACCCATCACATACATAAACATAAATACAGGTGATACACCAGAAATACATTTTATATAATATTATATACATACACACAATCCACTACATAAATAATGAATGACTCCCTCGACTCCCAGTGCCTTCTGCAGTGTCTTTCTACCCTGTCTGCAATTCCTCAGTCTCTAAAGTCTGATGGGAGGGTACAGATGAAATGTCAGGACAACTCCCAAAGCCCTCCAGGAAGTGCTGCTTTACTGGGTCCTACACACAGAAGGGCAAGGAAGGATGTACACTTAGGGACCTTCAGCAAGGGCCTCCCATAAACATCCCTGGGAGGTGGGTTAATGTCCCCTTCATTTTATAGATGAAGCTCAGAGGAGCCAAACCTTGCTGAGGTCACAGAATTAATAACTGTAGACCTTTAGGGTTTGGGAAATGTAGTTCAGTGGTAGAGTATTTACCTAGTATGTATAAGACAATAGGTTTGATGCCAAGCATAGCAAAAATAAAAGTACGAACAAATAAACATAGAGCCTTTCTAGGTGTAAATCTAGATCTGTTCCCATTGTCTCACAGGAGAATACTGTAAGAACACTGTTCTGCTGGATGAGTGAAAAATGTGCCGGTAAGCCAGTAAGCACATTTTACCAGAAATGGGAATCCAGTCCAGGTTGATCTGCTCTGTTTTCTGTTTCCAAGCTGAACACTGTGAAGTCATTCTCCACCCCTTCGTTTTGGTCATCATAGTTCCCATAAATCCATTATTAACTCTGGGGACAACCCTTTCCCATAACATCATAGGAGTCCACACCATCTTCAGTCTTCATTGTTCTTGTCCAGGCTGCCACTGTACATGCCTGGCCTGATGGTGACCTGTCTGACCCCTACCCCAATGCAGTTTCCACACTGAAGCCACATCATGCCCAAATCCTCTTCTAAAAAACCTTTATTAGAAGCATATGTACAAAAAAAATCTACAACTAACATATTTCACAAAAAAAACTAAATATTTTCTCCCTATGAATGAGAACAAGACAAGGATTCCACTTTCACCACTTCTACTAGATATTGTACTGGAAGTTCTAGCCAATCAGGCAAAAAGAAAAGAGAGAGAGAGGGGGAGAGAGAGAGGGAAGGAGGGAGGGAGAGAAGGAAGAAAGGAGAAAGGAAGGAAGGAAGGAGGGAGGGAAGGAAGAAAGAAAGGGAAGGAGGAAAAGAGGAAGGGAGGGAGGGAAGACAGAAGGAAGAAATGACATCCAGACTAAATAGGAAGAACTAAAACTGCTTTTATTCACAGAAATAAATAAACTATTGGAATAATGAATTCAGCAAGGTCACAGAATACAAAATCAATACATGAAAATCAAGTGCATTTTTATATATTAGCAATGACCAATCTAAAAATAAATTTTTAAAAATTCCATTCACAATGGCATCAAAAAGAATTAAAAACCTTTATAAGATAAATTTCCAGTTCAAGATGGAGACCAAAGCCAACATGTTAAGATGCTCCCTCTACCTGACCTCAAATTTCTCAGGAAAATGAACAAAGTTATACAAAAAGATGGAATATTTACATCAACATTGAAAAGAGAGAAAAAGAGACAGATACAAACATGCTACAAAACAATAAGGAATTTCTATGAATCACAGAACAAGTAAGACTCGGTTAAGAAAAAGGTTATTTAGGTAGGATGTTGACAGAAAAAATACAGTTTAAAGTATGTTTTCAAAAGTAATCTAGAATATATAAAGAACTCAGAAAAATAGACCCCCCCAAATCAAGAAAAGACCCAATCAAAAAAATGGGGATCAGAAATGAACAAACCCTTTTCAGAAGAAGTACAGATGTTCAATAAATACATTAAAAATGTTCAACATTACTAGCCATTACAGAAATGCAAAATAAAACAACATTGAGATACCATCTTACTCCAGAAAGAATGGTTATCAACATGAAATGAAATAATAACAAACGCTGGTGAGGCCAGGAGGAAAAAGGAATCCTTCTACATTGTTGGTGAAAATGTAAATTAGTACAACCACTACGGAAATCAAAATGGAGATTCCTCAACAAACTACATCTAGAATTCCCTTTAACCCAGCTATTCCCCTTCTAGAAATCTTCTAAAAAGACTTAAAATCATCACATTACAGCAACATAAGCATGCTCATGTTTATAGAAGCACAATTTGTAATAGTTAAATCTTGAAAACAGCCTATATGTCCATGAACTGATGAATGGATAAAGAAAATATGATACTTACACAAAATGGAGTACTACTAAATGAGGCATTTGTAGGTAAATGGAGGCACCTTGAGCCTATACTGTTAAGTGAAATAAATTAGACGCACAGGTTTAAACATTGCGTGGTTTCTCATATGAGAAACCCAAAATATAAATGAAGAGCAAAATAAAGGGTAATAGGGAGTAGGGAGATCTTTTTCAAACAGGAAAGAGACCAAGAGATGGGGATGGGAAGGGAAGGAAGGGAAGGAGGGTCAGTAAAGGAGAAAGCTTAAGGAAAAATGGAAAGAGAGCTTTTTCAAATGGGAAAGGGATCGAGGGTTGGAGAGAGCTGGGAGAGACGGGAGGGGAAGGGGACCAAAAAGCATGACGGTGTGTTATGCACATGTACAAGCTCCACGTGATACATGTCATTATTATATCCTGCAAACATGGAATAAAAACACATAATAAAAAAAGGGAGAAAAGTAACTTTAACTACTAGTTGAATACAAATCACAGGAAAAGCAAAGAAAATTTGCACTTGAAGGCAGGGAAAAGGAAGTAACAGGAAGGACATTTAAAAATAGAAGGCATGAAATATCATACACAGAAGAGCAAACATTCCAGTTAGCACTACAAAGAGCAGAGGAGACTAAACTTTTTTGCTAAAAAATAAAGACTGTTAAGATTTTTTATAACACACAAAAAAATCCAACTATGTGTTGCACTAGGAGCTACCCCTAAAACAATGGTATAGATATTTATTAAACAGAAGAATCAGCAAAAATAGATCCAATAAATTCAAACCTAAAAGAAAAAAAAAGTGGCACACAGAGCTTTTGGCAAAAATCACCGAGGAATAATTTTTATATTGGAAAAACATAAATTTCACTGTGAAGATTTAATATTCAAAAACATTTATGTGCTGAAGACATGGCATCAAAATATAAAAAGTTAAATCTTAAAACAAGAGGAGAAATTGATAGAACAGTGAAAACTTGAGAATAATAATGCTTATTTTAACAAATGTAAATTAGCTAATAAGAAATTGGGAATACTTCATATTAATAACATAAAGTTTTTACCCTTTGATCACAGAGTATCTTCTTTTCCAATGCTCATAAAACATTCACAAAAATAATCTTATATAAAGGGGGAAAAGTCTACAAAATTTCCGAAGTAGAAATCATAACCTGATCATAAATGCAATAAAACTAGATAATAATTTTTTAAGTATAAACAAATGTTATTTGAAAATTTGAGGAAAAAAATCCCTAGAGTCAAAGAAAAGAACAAAACTGCAATTAAAAATTCTTTCTGAAATAACAACTACCCATCAAAATTTATGGGATATAGTCAAAGTCGTACTTAGGGGAAAATGCCTCTTAATGCTTTTATTATCAAACAAGAAATAATGGAACTAATTCAATTCCTGAAATCAGCAAAAGAGCAACATCAGCCCAAGGTAAGTGGGAGAAAAGAATGGATAAAGATAAAAGCAGAAATCAATAGGTTAGATAATGGAGGAAGAATAAAATTGATAGCCCTCGCTCTGGAACTTTTAAAAGGCCAATAAAATAGGCGAAGTTCTGGCAAGACTAATCGAGTGAAATGAAAGAAAACACAGGGGCCAGGAGCCAGTGGCGAAAAGGGCTGAAACCCAGGTACTTCAAAGATAGGCATGTACAATCCTAGGTGCCTACATTTGACAATATCCATACAGTGAGTGATTTCCTAGAAAAACACAGAGACAAAAGGAAAACCAGAGTAGACTAATAACCATGCAACAGGAAAAAGAAATCATAAAGATCCAAGAGTCCATGCCTCCAAGAAAGCACCACTCCAATACCTCCAAGGACACATATTCCAGTTTTATGTGGACTGTCTGGGCCCTTCCTCCTGCTGGTGTCCCTCACAGTATGAAATCCTCCAGCTCCAGGGGTAATAAGAGCCAGTGGGCTCCTCCAGTACTTCCCCATGGCTGACCTTACATGACCTTGGCTACTTCTGAGATGAACTGAAATGAGCAGATCACAAAGGGGACAAAGTGCAGAACTCAAGCAGGGATCACCCAGTGACAATGTAATGCTAGAGGCTCCCCCAAAACAAGGCTAGCTTCCCTGGGATGGGCAAGACCACTCCCGAAGGCCTTTGTATTTCCTGTACCTGCAGCCTGGAAGCTGTCCCCATTTACCCACACAGGATGTAATACGATGCCTCCACAAATCTGCTGTCTGCTCAAACATGTGCCCCTTACAAAGGCCTTCTGTGACCACCCTATAAAACCAGCACCCTTCTATCACTGTTGTACTCTTGGTGCATGCTGTATTCATTGCCTCTGACGTGTGAGGTATTTCCATGCCCGGCTCCCCATTAGCATGTAAACCCATGAAGGCAGTGGCTTTTGTTCTGCTCATGGCTGTGCCCCCAATACTCAGGGTAGCATCAGGACATAATGGGTGCTCGTGAAGTATTTGTAGAATGAATGCACAAAGAGGACTCTAGTCTCTCCAGAAAAGTTTCATTGAACATCAAGGGAAGGACAGGAACTGTCCAGGTTGGTAGGAACTATCCCACGCTTGCTGCAGGTCTCCCAGATTCACCCTGCCCTGCTTTGAGAGGGAAAGGATGGGGAGGAAGAGGGCTGGAGTCTGTCCTGTAAGTGTGGTGTGACCCTGCTTCAGGATTCTGGAAGCCAGAGATTCAGACAGTGCCTTAAACCAAGCTTGGAGATTAAGCACTTGGCTGGATAGGCTTTTTAATGCACCCAGTCCTTAGAAAAGCAATTAGCACCTGGGAGTCTCCAGAGCTTGGCCGGTGAGCCAATAGCCCTTTAGCTTCCTGAAGAGCCAGAAGCCTGGCTGGCAGGATAAGGGCAAGGCTTATAATAGAGCACAGGAGGCTGCAGACACTGGGGCCTTCACCTTCACCTCAAAACTCTGCCTTTCCTGCAGAGGCGGGACTGCCTCCTCATGTGTGAGTGCCCTGCCCTGAGAGGCAGTTCAGGGATGCAGGGAAGTCATCTCACCTTCACCCGTTTTCTCCTCCCTCAGCTATGATGTGATTTGAGAAGATGAGAACTTCCCCCAAATTCCCCAAATTCCTCAAATTTGCAGCACAAATCCCAACAAAGTATATAAGGTCTCAGACACATGATGCAAAACATACTCCTATCACTAACAGCCTTCAATCGAATATATGTTGGATCCAAGGGGGAAAATGAATATATCTGTCTGTAAAATATTCACCAACAGTTGTACACACATATATACCTCTGCTTGTAAAATCAGCTTCAACATAAAGACTTTGCATTTCTCTTTGAGCGTTTGTTTTCCATCTAGTTTTCCCAAATGTCCTACTAATCAGTCCTGCCTAGTGGATATTTGGAGGCAGGATAAGGGAACCAAGAACACAAAGGAAGCAGAGGAGTTGCAGGAGGGCCTCATAAAAACAGAGGTCAGTGGCGAGTGAGGTCCTCCCTTCGGGAAGCGGGCACAGGGCCCAGCTGTGTGCTTTGGTGTAGTGGGGAGGGTGGTACCTTGTTCGCAGGTTCTCTGGCTGGGGCGGGCCATCGAACACCGACAGGACATCGAAGTCCTCTTCCAGGGCGAAGGACTGAAACACGAGCTGGATCCTGTGCTGGTCCTCCGCAGTGATGGTCCACGTGCAGTTGGCGTAATTGGGGTAGCCATATGGGAACCCTGGGCTCTCCACCGTCCCATTGGGACCTTGCAATTGGAATGTGCAGTTCTGGCCTGGGAGAGAGAAAGAGAGCAATTCAGAGTGACCAGAAGAACTCCCAAAAGCTTCTGGAGAGAGAGCATCAATATGCTCAAGAGTCTTCGATCCACTTCTCCGGGTGCTTTCTGTGGGCCAGCCCCATGCTTGGCACAGAGGAAAGAAATACAGGTGACTAGCATGGCCCGTGGCCAGGGGATGAATTGTTCATTTTATTCAAGCCTCAGATTAATTCTGTGAGGTAGAAAACCAAGGGTTAAAAAGAGTTTAAACTAAGAAGCAATGAAAACCAGGCTAAACTCAGGAATGACAACATTCAGCACCAGAGTGACCAATTTCTAACCTCTTCCCCCATCCACGGCCTCATGACTCAGCTCATGTCCTCCCTCCCACCCTCCGTGGAAAAGAAAAGCCACCCACGGGGATTCCCTGGCTCCTCTACTCTCCTGTCCTCACTCTGCCTCCATCCAGACGTCACCCTTCCCATTTCTCTCCCTTTGTTCTGTGGCTGCCTCTCCACACAACCTTCCCATTTTCAATGTGCTCAAGATCTTGTTATTCAGAAAACAATCCCCCCCCCGCCCACTCTGCATCTCCCTCAGCTTCGTCTCTCTTCCCACAATCAGATTTGCTGGACAGAAAACACAATCTGTCTATACTTTCTCTCCCCAGGTTCTTATGTCCCATCCACCCAACAGCCCTGTCAGATCTGCAGTCTGGTCCTATCCAGCCACTGGAACAGATCTAAGGAGGTCAGTGATAGGCTCGCACCTCAGACCTCAGGTGCAGCACATCACCGTGAGGCTGGCTCAGGAGACTCTGAAGGACGGCGTATGAGAGGGTTGGAGGGCCATTTCTCTCCCCAGCTTCCCAGTGCCATGATGACACAGGTGCTTGGGGACCACGCTCCGAGCAGCCACGCCCTGGGCCTCCTAGCACACCTCTGCTCTCTGCTCCTTCTCCCTCTCCTCTTGGACTCAAGGCCAGACCTCCCGCCTCTCTCTAATCTAGACTCCATTTGTGTGTTGATGCTGCAGAAGTGCACAGTCCTGGCTAGATGACACCCTGCACTCCAGGCCTGGTATCTTTGGGATACACGGGCCCATGATGCCCTCCAGGCCCCTCAATGTCTGTCCTCTTTCGTTGCTCCCTCTCTCCAGGAACGGGCTAGTGCTTCCATCTCCTTGTCTAAATAAGACTCGCTGGAACCGGCACATTTCTCTCCTTCACAATCCCTGGCCAATTTGCCATCCTGTCTCAACCTCATTCCCCCCCTCCACATCAAGCTCTTCCCAGCTGGTCAGCCACACTGACGCTGGTCCTGGACAACTCAGTCTTTACACTGCAACTAGTGTGAGGTGGGGGGTGTTTTTGAAACAGGAATCCAATTAAGTCACCCCCACCCACATCTGCTCCAAAGCTTCAGTAACTCCTCATTGCTCTTCATTAAGGAAAAAACATTTCAGGTCTACTAGAGTCTCTACACGATCTGGCCCTTTTTGATCTCTGTCCTCCTATCTGCCAGCTTTCCATCCTCCTCAGTCCTTTGCACCAACCACACTTTCACTATATGGCCACAGGACCTTTGCATGTGCTCTTCCTTCTGCCTAGAACACTATTCCCTCCCTTCTTAACATACTCACCTTTTGGATATTAGTGTAGTGTCCTTCCCTGGCTAGGCCAGCCCCGCTATTATATGCTCCCATGCCACCTTAACCTCTCTTTGGTAGCGCTTGGCACAGAAGGGAGTTTCTATGCTTCCACGTGATGGTTTCATAAGCATTGTCACTAAACCATAAACTTCATGAGAGGAGAGATCACATATGACATTTACCATGTTTATTCCACCCCTCAAGCACATGGTAAGTTTTTGATTATTTAATATAACCCTTGCACTTGTTTAGTGTTTGGTTATACAGTCTTCTAAGAACTTCTCCTATATTGGCTTCTTTCATATGACAGTGATATAAGGTGAACGCTACTAATGTCATCTCCATTTTACAGATGCAGAAAGAAGACAAAGAGATACAAAGAATGGGGCCCTAGTGGTGGGATTTAAACACAAGCAGTCCTTTTTTTCTTTACCATGATGCTGATGAATTGACTCAATGCTAATATTTTTTCAAGCCACTTTAGAGATTAATTGACAAAGGCACTTAATCTCTAAAATGACTTTAATATTAAGAAATCTCTTAAAGGGGCTGGGGATTTAGCTCAGTGGTTTTGCTGCCTGGTGCACAAACGCAAGGACCCGAGTTCGATCCCTGGTACCAAAAAAAAAAAAAATCTCTTAATATAAAGTATCCCATTCAAGGAGGAAAAAGTTAAGGATTTCTGAATAAATGCTAAAGAGGCATTTAATAAAATTAGACATGTAACTCTGATTAAAATAAGCTTTCAGAACTAGGAAAAAGAATATTTCCTGTCCATGACAGAGCATTGTACCTGTACATGATGTATCTTAGTTCTTATTTTTTTCCCCATTACCTGTGCTCTCTTTACCCCCTCCACCTTTCCCTATTTACATAAATTTCATTTCCATTTTTTTTTTCTTTTCTCATAATTTTTCCTTTCCCTTCTTCCCTTTCCCCTTCCCCTCCCACCACCCCTACACCTTTGGACCTTTTCCTATTTCAAATTATGAATCATTCATTTTAATCCTTATTTACACTTTCAGTTTCTCACAGTAGAGAAACTATTTGGTATTTACACACATGTGTCCTATTTATTTCACTTAAGAGTATGGCCTCAATATACATCCATTTAGCTATAAATGTCTCTAGTTTCTCATTCTTTATGGCTGAGTAGTAATAGTACTCCATTTTATAAGAAAACCACATCTTCTTTATCCAGTTTCCAGTTGATGGGCACTTGGGCTGTTTCCAAGCTTTAGCTATTACAAACTGTGCCGCTATAAACATGGGTGCACATATATCACTGTGGTATGATTCTTTTAATTCTTTGGGGAAGATAGCCAGCAGGGGAATAGCTGGGTCAAATGGGACCTCTAGCCCTAGTTCTTTGAGGTATCTCCACACTGACTTCCACAGTGTTTGGAAAACTGTGGGAAAAAAACTGTTCCACAGTTTTTTCCACCAGTCTGCACTCCCACCAACAATGGAGAAGGGTTCCTTTCACTCCACACCCTGTTCAGGATTGGTTATTGGTTGATTTCTTGATAGCAGCCATTCTTTCTGGAGTGAGGTGGAATCTCAGTGTTGTTTTCATGTGTATCTCTCGAATGACCAGTGATGTTGAACATGTTTTCATATATTTATTTGCTGCTTTTACTTCTTTGTCTGAGAAATGTCTGTTCATTTCAGATGCCCATTTTTGAATTGGGTCTTTGAATTTGGGGGGGTCTGATTTTTTTCAATTCCTTATATATTCTAGATAGTAGACCTTTGTCTGAGGTACAGCAAAGCATTCATATTTTTAACAATACCCTACATGGTACTTATGGTGAAATATCTGATTAGAATCAAGAATAAGACAGACATACCACCACCTCTGCTGGGATTTCATACTGTATTGGAAGAGCTAACCCATGTGTCTCACACACACACACACACACACACACACACACACACACACACAGAAATGAGAAAGGAGGAAGTGAAAACACAGATTTATATGCAGATAACACATTACTATACCTAGGGGGAACCCAGGAGAATCAATTATAAAGCTATTAACACTAATTAGAAATTTTAGTAGACAACTGCAAAATAATTTTTAAAAATCAATAATGTCCCTATATGCCAGCAACATATTAAAATATAAAAATAAAGTTTTGGTTTCCAGTAACTACAAAGTACATATAATACGGAGACATAAACTTAGGAAGAAATGTGCAGGCACAACATTTAAATAACTTTTAAAGAAGGATTAAATTTTTTGAATAATTGGAGAAACAGTAATTTTGAGTGGAATGACTACTGAAAGGTTAATTTATAATATTAACCTCTTGAAACGTTATTTAAAGGTTAATTTATAAGCTTAATGCAATTCTGATCAAAACCCCAATGACCTGTTTTAAATTTGGTAAAATGATACCTAAGTTGAACTGGAAAAATAGATTATTGCAGGCAATGCATTTTTTAAAATAAAGATAGTAAATTTATTAGTCTCATCCTATAGGATGCAAAACACACAGCATCAGAAATGACACATAAAAATAATGTAAGTAGCAATGGTCCCATGAAATGGTACTGCAAGATAGCTTTAATATATGGGAAAATTAAAATATGCAGAAGACAATATAAAAAATCACTGAGAAAAGATTTTTCAAGGTCAACCTATTAACTATGTAGAGAAAGAATTAAGTTATCTCCTCAAATCATGCCATATACCAAAATAAATTCCAGAAGGAGTGGTTAAATGTTTAAGTCATAAAATAATTAGAAGAAAATAAAAGTCAATAATTATCTGTGATTTTTCTAGACAGAAAAACTGTGGAAGATACTACAAGATTGATAGCTTTATTATATAAAAAGTATGTGTATGTCAAAAATAGAAACAAAATCAAAAAGCACACAAAAACGTTAGGTAGAGAAGTAAATTCTTAATATCGAAAGAGCTATTACTAACAATAAGAAAAAGAACAGGCACCATCACTGAAAAAATGGACAGGGTTTGAAAGAGTTAGATCACAAAAGAAGTCATAAGTGGCCAGGAAACCAGAAAAATGCCCAACTACAGTAATATAAAGTTTCTATCTCCACAGCTTTCAAAGGGCCCCAGGTAAATTTTCCTGATCTTCCCTTTACTAGCACAGGTACCTCCGATCTACCTGGCTCATGTCCTTGAAACCTGCCTAGCAATGTCACTGCACCATGTCATGTCATTCATTCATTCATTCATTCATTCATTCCTCCAGATCAGACCCTGCGATCACAGACTAGAGATAAGTCAATCCACCCACAGGTACTACTGTGTCAACAGGGTACACAGAGGGGTCCCACAGAGTCTGTATCTTGAAGGCCACCCTCATTCATGTCAAGGACAATCATTAACACCACCATTCTCCATCTCTGGCACCCCAGACAGCTGCCTTGGCTGCCTCAGCTGCCACCCAAGCCTGGAGACTCTGATTCAGAATCCGGGTATGAATTGTATCTCCTGCTACAGAGAAAGAAGAGAAGAATGGGTTCAGAACACAGCCCCTGGGAACATTTTCCATGGAACAAGACAGAAAAGGTGGCAGAGTAGCAGGTGGGCAACTGGTGGAATAGTGGGAGGGATCCAGAGAGCAGCTGCACACGGGAGAAGATGATTCAAGGTATTGAATACTACCAAGAGGACCAAGACTAGGGTCATGGAGCAGGCCGCTCAATCTGATGTCCAGATGGCCCCTCTGAAAGTAAGGATGTGGAGAGTGAGAGCTTTAGCCCAGCTCCTGCCACATCCCCTGTGCCTAGAATTCAATAAATATTTGCTCGGTGGATTTATCAATTGCAACAACAGCAGTAGGAGGATAGAAGGGTGAAAAGGGGCCAGATTGGAAAAGGCGGAGGCAGGACTGGCTGATGAGAAGGTGAAGGCCATTGTATTTAAAAACATACATAGTACTTGTAGAAAATTTGGAAAATACACACAAGTTTAAAAAGAGAAAACTGAACATAATCTCACTTTCTTTCCAGAGGCAACTGCTGGTAATATTTTCATGTTCTGCTAGATTTTTCCATGAGTATTCACATTATTGAGACGACACTGTACATGTAATTTGGGATGGTCTTCTTGCAGTAAGTTATTCTTTTATGTTTTTATTCTTAAATTGTAAAAGGCAATTTGCACCGAAAATACACACAGCCATGCATGCAATGCAACACAAGTATAAATAAAAATGTAGATCCAGGTGCAGTGGCACTGGTCTATAATTCCAGCTCCTCAGGAGACTGAGGAAGGAGGATCTCAAGTTCAAGGTCAACCTCAGCAATTTAGTGAGACACTGTCTCGAAATAAAAATTTAAAAGGACTGGGGATGTAGCTTAGTGGTAGAGCATCCAATCCCAGGTACTGCAAAGGAGAAGGAGGAGGAGGAGAGAGGAAAACCTTATCTCCTGTTTCCTTCCCCTCCACCCATTCTAAAGTTACGGAAGTTAACAACCAGGCTTGGGTCCCTCCTCTACCTGCCCCACCCTCAGGCAAAATATGGGAACATTCTGGATGAATTTTTATTACTTTGTTTTTAAAATGAAGCTGTAGTTTAGCTCATTTCTCTGCAACTTGCTTTCTCAGTCAGCCACACGCTGGGGACACCTTCCAGGTCAGTAGACAGAGATCTAACTTATTTTTTATATAAATGTGTAATGTTCCTGGCATGGATATATCCCAATTTGTCCAACTGCTCCTCTGTTGATGGCTGTTCTGGCCATTTCTTGGTTTTCTTTTGTAACAATTCAGTAAACATTATAACACGAGTTTTCCCCAAGATACTGAATCTACTCATAAATAGCATTTTAAATGGATGCCCAACATCCCACTGTACAGGTTATACTAGAATTTACTCAACCATTCACCTATTGTCAAACATTTACATTGTTGTATTCTGTTATAAATAAGACCTGGAACCTTAGCGAGGTCTGGTGACAGGACGCTGGTCAGTGCAGTGGAAAATGCTTTTCCGTGGCCAGAGTCCCAGGATGAATGTTCACTTATGCAGTAACCACATCCAGCTTTGCTTCCTAGTGGGGTACTGTCCAGAACAGGCTGGCTGATTTCTGTGGTAGGTGCTGTTGGGGATGGTTAGAAAGGCCTCAAAGACTGATTCATTTAGAAGTCTCCCTGAAATCAAATGGATTTCAGTGAGTTGAGAAGGTTATATAACCCAGGGCAGCAACTCCAAACGGAAATACAGATGGAGTGAGAGTCAGTGCCACAGTGGCCAAGTGCTCCTTCATGCCTGTGAAATGTCCATTTCGTCCAAGAAAACAGCTACCCATCCTTCTGGTCTACTCACTGACATTCTGCCCCAGACAAGGAAATGCTGCTACTGACCTTCATCGTGACGCCTCCCAGGAGCCAGGATTTTTTACCTGCCCTCATTCATGCCTTTGGCCTCTGCTCAAACATAGCTACCAAACAAGGCCAAGACCAAGGCCAAGGCTCAGGAATCCCAGAAAACTGGACTCTTTGAGTTGTTTTCATTCATTTGTTTTTTGGACAACTTCCCTAAGAAAGACTTCCAAAAGTACAGGCTTCTGGATCAAGGAGCATGATCATCTCTGAAACTGTGGCTGTGGGTCACCAAAACACTTTCCAGAAAATGTGTACCGGTTACATCTCAGCAGCCATGTCTAGGAACACCTATCTCGAGGCACTTTGCTAACACGGTAGGTTATCTTTTTGAGAAGATCTGCCTGCTTAATAGATGCAAAAAATGCCATCATCTCTTAGTTAGGACTTGGGGGGTGCGTGCCAATACTGAGGATTGAACCTAGGGCCTTTGCACTGAGTTACATTGCTTTGGCCTCCTGAGGAACTGGGATTATAGGCGCATGCACCACCATGCTTGCGTAGTTAGCATTTCTTTTTGATTCAGACTCCACATCTTTCCAACTTTTCTTAATATTTTTAATTCTTCCTTTTGTGAACTATCTGAGGAAATCATATTTTATTGTGGTATTTATTTTTTCTTACTGATACATATATATGTACACACGCATATGTTTGGAGTTTTTCAGCCTTTCAATTTTATTATGTCTGACATACAGTGGTCTCTAAATTTTCTGTACTCAAATTTTCTATAAGGCCTTACTGTTTTCTTGCCAATTTGTACTAAGTCTTTAGAGAATCAGGGTTTTTAATCTGCTGTATTTGTTGTCAGTATTGTCTCCTACTTGGTTGTGTGCTTCTTACTTTGTTTAGATTCAGCATGTAGATTAAACTATTAAGCTTTTCTAGGCAGCCATATTTATCTCTTTTTCTTGGTAATGTTTTCCATTTGTTTACATTGAGAAAATCTTCTCTCAACTAACTCCTTGGTGGCTTCTCATCTCATCCGGTAGAAAAGACAAAGCTCTTGCCATAGGCCCAAAGCCCCAAGTGAGCCAGCACTCATTGCCTCTCCTACCTCTAGCTCTTCCCTCCTGTGATCTGGCCACTCTGCCTCCTAGATGTTCCCTAAGCCCATTACATGCCCCCTCAGGACCCTGGCATCTGCTGGTCCTTCAGTGCAGAAAGGACCATGACCCCTCCATCCTGTTCAGGTATTGAGACAAGTGTCATCCTCACAGATCACCCTGAGTAAACTCAGCTTCCTCCATTCAGACCACTGCTCCAGGCTCCTGCTTCATCTTTATCCACAGGACCAGCACCTGTGACCTGTATCTTCCTGATACTTCCTGCCCCTTTCCCCTTCCCTCCCCTCTAATGCAGCTTCCATGAGCACAAGGGCAACATCTGCTCTCCACCCTCTCTCCAGCCTCAGGCCTGGACCTGGCACTTAGGAGACACCCACAGAAGGGAAGCTGGCTGAATGAATGAATGGATGGATGCATATTAACTGCCCACCCAGCTCTCAGCTGGAATCATCCCTTCACCCAGCTAACTCCTCACACTAAAAGACTTATCACCTCCTCCTGAAAGCCTTCTCAGAATTCTCAAGACAACCTCAAGTATTCTTCCATTCCTCACTCACCATTCGCTATGAATATCACTGCCTTCAGCATTGGTGACAGAAGGACACGTGAATGAAGATGGCTTCGGCAGAATCCCTGACATTTTATATGCATATATTTTTTTTTTCCACACCTAATCTAAGACTTGCCTTTAGCAGACACTTGGTAACATATGTATTGAATTGAATGGTTGAATAAAATAAATTAATCTTATAATATTCAGAAAACACCCACCAACTTCATCTGTTTGTGTATTTACGGCTTGTTTGGGAGGTGGCTTCGTGAAAAGGTTAAAAGTACAGGTTTTAGAAGCAAAAGCCTTGGGTCCAAATTTCAAGTTCGCCACTTAGTATCTTGGGGATTAGTTATTTACACTCTAAACCCTAGCACTGACATCTCTAAAATGATTCTAGAATGGCTGTACAGATTAATGTAACATCCACTAAGCTGCTAACCACTCAGTACAGTACCTAGTACACTATAAATGAGCAATAAATCCCAGCTAATCTTTTAGTAAAGATTTGTACTTTTCTTTACATAAGTCTCGGTCAAGTCTTGTTAAAGTTATTCCCAGACATTTAATGCACATTTTGTTGCTTGACTGAATGACATTTTCCTCATTATGTTTTTCTATTATATTGTTATTATGGATATACAGAAAACCTATTGATTTTTATATATTCATCTCACATCCAACTAGGTTTTTGGACTCTTATTAATTCTAAAGATTTCTCAGTTGATTCCCTTGGGTGTTTTAGGTACACAATCATGTTGCCTACAAATAATGATAATTTTGAAGAGATAGCTCTTGTGAGAAGTTTGGCAGGAAAATTCAATTCAATTCTGCAAATATTTATTGACTGATAGGGTCAATTTTGGACAAATTTAGTTGGAGATGCCAGTGGGACATCCAGATGAAGATGGCCAGAAGGCAATTAGGCTAGAGACTGGTGTTTGGGAGTGCAATCTGGGCTGGAGATATGGATTTGTCAAAGCCATGCAATTAAGGAACCTGCCCTAAGAGGAAACACAGAGGAGAGCTGCAGATGCTGGATAAATCATCGTGCCTGCTGAAGGTGTCACCCCGGCCACATGGAACGCCACTGGACACCTCAAGTCTAGAATCGGCCTCTGGCCCATCTTATGTGTGCCTCCTGGCAGGGCCCCTTGTCTACAGATGGAAGAGGGCAGGGTCAGGCAGCATCACTGGCCTCTGCCATAATCCCTTAGAAGAAGACCACACACTCAGTCGTGAGGGATGCTGGCATCTTAGCCCCTCTACCCTGCACATCACATGCTTCCATCACATCAAAGAGTTCATCATCTGCTAACAGCCCAGGCCCTTGCAGGCATTTACACTGCTTGGCCCTCTGCCTGGTGGCCCTTTTCTGCAGTCTGTACCAGTGAATCTAACATCTAAGTCTTTGTGCCAGATTAAGCTCACACAGCACCACTTCTGAGGGCCTCTAGTTTCTCAGGTAGGTCTCTCTCTTTCTCTCTCTTTCTCTCTCTCCTTTGTTCCCTCACTCCCTTCCCCCATCCCTCTGTTCCTCTCCCTCTCCCCCTCCTTGGGGTAGCAACCATCCACCAAATTCCAGACCTCTTCTTTCCTTTCAAAGAAACAAAGATGATGTGCCACTCTTGCTTAATATCATTGATTGGCTCCTCTTGATAAAAGCCCAAATCCCAAATATGGTCCATAGACCCCTCCATGGCCTGGCCTGCCCTTCTCCCACACTCCACCTTCTACCATCTTCACCTAAAGGACATTCCAGTGATGGCCAGTTTCCCATTGGGTCCTTTGGTGCTTCACATTGCTGCCCACTCTGTCTTCAAATGTGCCATTCCCTCCTAGTGAAGCATCCTCTCCTCATCTGCTCTCACCAACTCTACTCTTCCTTTTGTCACAAGGAAAATTTCATTGCTCCTGAGAGAACTTCCTGACTTCTACACAAAGCAAAATTCCTCTTCCCTAACACACACCCTGCTGCTGTGTAGAGTTCTCAGAGTCCCTGTGTCTCTCCACTGGCTCATGGGGCACATATCACTGCATTGTCTAATGTCTGTTTTCACTCAGATGTGGACTTCATGGGGACAGAGACCACATTCTGGCCATTCAACCAATCCCCAGGATCATAAATTGTACCATCTTATGCTGCCTTGGCATCCACTTGGAATACAAGTTTGACTTTCTCACACCAGAAGGGGGTTCAGTCATCCTTGACACGGCCTCTAGTTCTCCACCTCCTCCTGGTTCCTGAAGGTGGTTGATCCAGATATCTGCCTCTGCAACCACCTACGGATGACCATTCCCAGTGGGACAGCAAGATACAGGCTGGTTGAATGGCTTTGCTGATTCCAAACCACAGGCACCAGACATGCCACAGAGACTCCTTCCCAGTCAGTGTGACCTCCTGGAACTTGTGCCTGCGTGCTCTAACTCTACCACTTAGAACTTTGAGTGGGAATTCTGCTCAGCTAATTTCCTGGACCCCAATAAATGCCTCAACACATAGGCCCATCTCTCTATCTTTCCTGTTTCCCTCCCACTGGTTGAGTGTATGTTCCAGATGGCTCCTTTCTCACTGGCCCTGCAGGCCTGCTGCCCCCTCTCTCAGAGGTCTGAAAGGAATCAAATCTGCTTCTGTTATTTCAAGTGTTTGGTGGAGCTGCCTCCTGTGTGTGTCTCTTCTGGCTGAACTGAACTCTCCTCTTGGCCAGAGCTCACCTAGGGAGTGGCTGTCTTGGTGGAAATACACAAGATCAGTTCTGACAAGAGAAATAAGGGAATCTGCCACTGTAAACAAGTCTCCTGTAAGAGGGTCACCAGTTGGACACTCAAGCATTAATCTATCTGCTACCATTTTGTGAAAGGCACACTGTGTACATCCATCCTGCCCCAGGGCCCCATCAGGGCAGGGTTGGAGTTTAGTATCACTCTTGTGAGTGATAAAGATCAAGGCCAAATTGGAGGAAAATATGACACTAACCACCCAGCACATTACCTGGAACAAGCAGGTGCCCAGGAGACAGCTGGGTAAGGGCAGCACTTTGATGTTACTTTATGAATACATATATATATATATATATATATGTATGTATATATTCTACTGAGCTGCGACTCAGGGCTGCTCTGCTGACTCAGGGCTGCTCCAGGGGCCTCTGCTCTCTGTGATTCCAGAGCCACGTGTCTGGTGTACACTGGGAATGTGCAGTAGGCACTGAAGGACAGGATTATCACAGTATTTATAACAAAGTTGTGCACCAATTTGTTTTCCTAGAAGTGTTAACAATTGGAGAGATTTCTGTTCATGACCAAGAACCTATTCCTCGGCCCTGACTCGCTCCCCGACTTCTAAACCTCAGCACTACTGACATTTTAGAGGGGATCATTCGTTGCTGTGGGGTGCCATCCTGTGCACAGAGGATATGTAGCAAAGTCCCTGCCCTCTACCCATGGGATGCCAGTAGTGCCTCCCAGTTGTGACAACCAAAAATCTCTCCAGACATTGCCAAAAGTTTCCCAGGGTGGGGGTGGAGGAACCAACCCAGTTGCTCACCACTGGTCTAATTCTTAGCCATCTTGGAGTTCCTAATAAAAGTTAGAAATACTCTCCCTAGAATAATGTACTTAGAAACCTAAACTCCCACTTTTTACACTCATTTCAGGGGATTTTCTGGCCAAAGTTTCTTTACTTTTGTTGTGGCACAGCTCTTGTGGTAGCCTGGTGACCCCTTTTCAAATGATGTCTTTAAACACGTAGAACAAAACTGCAAAGGAGACCAATTATGCTGAAATATGGTTTTCAAAATATTTTGAAAAATATTCCTACACTAATATAGGTATTCATTTATCAATGCATTAAAGATATAGCAACAGGCCTGGTAAATACTGTACTTTGAAGCATAAATGCTGTGTATGGATGGCTGTAACAACTGTAATGTTCTGTGGAAATACCCCCAATCTGATCAGTGGCAAATTCATAGGTACTGCTAACACTAGTGTGCTTTGTTCCATGTGTTCATGATTGATAGAAGTGCTAAGTTGCAAGTGATGATGCAATTTTTCCCATCCAAGTCATTCCTTGGATTTCAACAAGATCCCCAATGGTCTAAGCCAAATTTAATCTTTCATTCAGCAAGTGTGGGGGAAGGCTGCTTAGCTCCAGGCTGACTAGGTGTGTTGGGATGCCCCTGCAGGGGCGGGGTGGGGGGGGGGTCGATGGGCAGTCAAGGGTAGGGGAGGTAAGGGGGTACACTGTGCATAATATGGTCCATGCTCCCAAGGAGTTTAGAGCAGAGTATAGGCTCATCTACTGTGTGTTCTCTGGACACATGGCTCAGGAAGGCCATACTGTTAGAACTCAGGGGAAAACAAGGGAGCACGTACAAACCTACCTAGAAAGACTGGTGCTTTTATGGAGGTGTGAGAAGAGGATCAACATTAGGCCAGGTGTTTTACTAACCCCATCTCCTTAACATTTGCAACAGCCCCCTGAAGTGGCTATTACATAACCATCCCCCATCATTTCACAGGTGAAGATGCTAAAACTCTTCCAAGTTTAAAAATACAATCAAGGTTAAACATCTGGCAGTAAAAGGGCTGGGATTCACACCCAGGTCTGTGTGAAAGCAAAGCTCAGGCTCTCCAACTCCACTGCCCCTCTCTCTGCCAGACTCCAAGGACTCCAGGTGCTGTCTTGAGACAAACTCCCAAAGCTGCAGTCCTGCTTCTGCTCTGTACCTAGTACCATGGGTCAGTGCCTGGGATTTACTGAAAAGAGCTTAGCACCGTTGCTGTGCCTAAGGAACATGAAAATAAAACATGGTCTCCTTCTTCCTCTCCAGCTGGGGATGCCAGCAACAAAAGGCACAAAAGGCACAAAACAATGCATGGCAGGTGGGGAGAGACAGCAAGCCTGGCCCTGCACCATGTCCAATTGCTCTGTGGGAATAATCTCATACTGCTCAGCTTCCTAATTCTTCCTCCAGGCTCTCTGATTCTCTTGGACTTGCTTAACACAGAAGCCACCACTGTGGACCAAATATGATTTTCCCTGCCTGGCACAATACATGCAGCTCATTTTTCATCATCTCCGGTGAACACCAGCCAGGGGTTGTCCATTGTGTTGACAGGGGATCCTGAATGAGCAAAGGAATCCCTGCTTTGCAGATGGCAGATGCTGTTGCTCATCAAGGTGGGGGAGGAGGAGAAGGTGGGGAGAAGGAGCAGAAAGAAAAGAAGGAGAAGGAGAGGGAGGAAAGGAAGGGGAAGCAGAGGAAGAAGAGAAAGAGGAAGAAGGAGAGAGGAGGGGAGGAAGGGAGAAAAGGAAGGAAAAGAATGTGAAAGGAGAGAAACAAGAAAGAAAAGGAAGGAAGGAAGGAAGAGAAAGAAAGAGACAGACAAGGTCTGGAAGGTTAAGGAAGAAGGGGGTGGAGGGAAGGACAGAAAGAGAAAAGAAGGGAAAAGAAGGGAAGGAGGAAGGAAGGAAAATAAAGTTCCATAAGTTAAGTAACTTGCAAAAGGTCAGGCAGCTGGTGAATGTTAGAAACGTAAACCAAACCCAGGCAATCTGGTGCCAAATTCTGTCTTCTTAACCCATACCCTATCATTCATAGATGGATGGATAGATGGATGAATGGATGGATGGACAAGGGGAGGAGTGGATAGATACTTATTTTGGACAACACACAAATCCTTGCCTCTTTCTAGAGCACTCTCAGGGTAAAGACCTTCACTTCAGGGATCCCTTTCCTCCAGTGTCATTCATCTCAGCTCACATTCTGAGGTTTCTGCCCTATTGCCTGCCATCTGGGGGATAAGTCCACTATGGTGAGATTCAGCATAGCATCAGAAGGGAGACCACATGGGGAAACCTATGCTCATTAAACTTCCCAGATGGAAAAATAATAGCAATAACTTGGTGGAAAGTGAATAGCCAAAAAGCATGTGAAACAAAGCTTATGTCTGAGCTTCTCTCACCAATCCAATGACAATGATAGCAATGACAACATCTGATTCACTACTAAGTCCCCAGTGCCAGATCTGGCATTTTGTGGATGCTTAGTTAATATGTGTTGAATAAACAGCTTAAGATGTGGTTGTCATCTGTACCTTTACTTACTTATTTTGCCTTACATCTGTTTCTTTAGCCATTAGAAAGTCAATGCTGCTGGTCTGATACATCCACAAGGCAACTGGCCTCACTGGCCTCATCTCTAAGGGGAACAGACAACTTCAGGCCCTTTGCCCTCATGTGAACTACACTTGAAAGTTAATTAATAATGGGTAGAAACCCTTGTGTGCAGTAAGAAAAACCAGAAAAGTCTGGCCACTTCATGCTGCTTTGCTGCTTACTAGAAAAAGGTATGGTCATGTCCCTTAGTCACTTAAGGCCCTGCCCCTCCCTCTGTAAAATGGAGCTCCGGAAGCCACCTTTACATAAATATTCAGAAGGAGCTGATCCAGGGGAATGTTTGGTGCCTGCTTGGGGGAATGTTTGGTGCCTGCTCAGGGCCATGGCTCTGTCCGTGGTGCTGAAGCATTGATGGCCCTCTCTCTCTTGACCTTAGGCCACTAGGGATGGCTGTTCACGTTCTCCCAGCATTTGTACACCAGGGAACAAATGAAAGAGAAAGTCAGTAAGATAAACTAGTAGAGATATATAGACAGAAACTAATGGGGTGGCAGTGGGTGCAGAGAGCACTGGAGTCTCTGCCTTGGGCAAGATGGAACCAGAAGTGGTTTGGCACAAGCCTTGGGAGAGAGTGGGGATACCATGAGGTATATTCCTAAGATGATACTGGCACTTATTACAGCCAATGACATGAAAAGGAGAGGTAGAAGCCAGCTCTCTAGAAATGAGAGGTGAGAAGATTCAAATAAGGTAGCAGTAGGGCCAGCGTCAGAGTTCATGGCATGTGGTCACCAGATGCTGGCCTAACCCCCTCATTCCTTCAACAGCTCCAGACTGAATATCTGCTGGGAATCTAAGAGGTCTGCTCATAGAGACATTTAGAGCAGCAAGGGCAAGCTCAGTCCATGCTTTCCTATAAATGAAGGCATTCAAAGGTCATCTGAAATTTCACTTTGTTTTTCCCAATCTTCAGCAGATGGGTTTCTCTTTTTACATGCAAAGGACAGGGCCTTGTGTTTCAATGTTCCCAATTGCACATTTGAATTTTATATGAGCTCGGCGGGTGATCTGAAAATTGTTCCTATCAAAGGGGAGAGCTCAAGCTAATTAGGGATGGGGTCAGATCTGGTCTGGCTCAGCTGAGACCGGCAAAGATTCACAATTCAGGAGTCATTCATTATGCTCTTCCACATGGTCAGCACAGGACAAATGCACTAGCTTCTCTCACTGAGCTTCCTTCTCTCTTCATGCCTCTCCAGTCCTATCTGCCTTTTTCTTGTTCCTCCAACAGATTGCCCATGGTTTCTCCTTAAGGCCTTTGTTCTTGCTTTCCCTTCTTTTTATCAAGTTCTTTCTCTAAGATAAGGTAAAGTCTTTGCCTCCTCTTAAGTCTCTGCTCAACACTGCCTTCTCTATGAGGTCTACCTGACTACCCCATCCCTGGCACCTCTGATCCCCTTACCCATTCTACATTTTCTTCTTCAATAACATATATCACTCTATAGCACCCTGTGTAATTTACTTACATGTTGTGTTTGTTGTTCATTTCCTCCTGCTAAAACAGTCACTTCACTAAAGCAAGGTCTTTTTTTCCATTTAGTGGTGCATCCCAAGCACTTAAAACTCTGTGCCTGGCACAGAGTAGGTACTCAGCAAACATTTGTTGAATTTGAATAAACAAACTGAATCCAGTGCACTTACAAAAGCGTGACTCATGAACCTAACACCCTAAAGACCTAGGAAGCCAAACCAGTTGTTGTGGTTCTATCTAAAAGCAGTTTGGCATGGAACAGCCCCATATACCAGCACACGGTGGGAGCTGAGGAGGGACCATCCTGGGTGACACCTGTGCACTGCTTTCACAGTCACCTTCCCACCTTGAGGTCACAAATCATGGCCTGCCCCCCAACCCTACATCTTTGAGGGCCCAGCACAGGAGGCACATGTCAGTAAGCAGGAGGGTGAAAGAATTTCAGCTACTATTTATCACCCATGGACTTTGTGCCCCACACAAGGCTGAGCTCCTTACTCGAATTATTTCCTTCAAACCTTATAACATCTCAAAGAAGTAGGTATTATCTTGACTTCGTTTGTGGTAAATAGCTCACCAAAGCTCACACTTACAATAACAGCAAAGCTAAAGTTCAAACATCCTTTGTGAGGATGACAAAGAGGGAGGAGGAAGGAAAGAGAGAAGGAAAGGACAGGGAAGGAAGGGTGGTGGGCGTGGCCATATGTCATATGTATGATGGAGAATGCAAAAAGATGACCAGAGCTAAGAAGCTTTTTCTTGGCTGGACATGACTCCATTATAGCCCTGTCCCAGAAGAAAGTTGGAGATAGTAATTCTTGATCTGGAAGATACTTCATTTTAATAATTTCTTTTAAAACCTCTCTCTCTCTCTCTCTCTCTCTCTCTCTCTCTCTCTCTCTCTCTCTCTCTCGTGCATGCACACACACACACACACAAACACAAAGAATGAACTGAGGGAAAAATATATTTGAGTGGATGGAAGGAATTTAAAAATTGCATCAGAGAGTAGTGGAGAAATGAATTTCCCCTTAAAATCTCTATAAAAGGAAATGCTAATAGCTCCATCTTCACCTTTTGTTCATACACATGCAAACCATGGTAATGACACAATTAGGCTTAGGAAGTGGAGGCATCTGGTTCAGAAAATGCTCCAGTGACCCCACAGTTGTGACTTACAGACATCCCTGTGTCCATTTCCTCCAAAGCCAAGGTCTGGCCTTAATGGCCTTCATGCACCCTGAACATTATCAGTTGCAGCCTCAGACTCTACATATACCTTCTTCCCAGCAGCCTCATTCCAGCAGAGACATCTACCCAAAAGCACCGTGGCAATGAGGTACCTCAAAAGGGTTCCCAGTGAACTGCTTTGCAGAACTCTAGACCCAAGATGAGGGTCCTGAAGACCCTTCAAGCATCCAGAAATCCTTTCAGTGTTAGGTACCTTCTCCTGTGGGCATTCCAAGATGGTGCCACTATGCTAGAGACTGGGGCAAGAATTCTCAGGGTCATCTGCTAGGTAGCCACAGGAAAATAAAAAATACATATGGGATGAGTGAATCAATGAAAGAATGAGCCTTTCAATGGGATGATCTGTAAAAACTATAGTAGGGGATTTCTAGAATCTAGGTGTTCCCAGTGTTGGAGATTTCTAGCAAGAAACCAAGTCACTGGCTTCTGGAGCAGCGTGGAGCTATGAAAAGAAAGAATTCAAACCAAGTCAATGGACATCTAGTAGGGCTTCCTAAAAGGCAGTCTGACCCTACTTTGCCAGTGCTTATGGTTGAGGGGTAAGTGGGTGTGTAACAGAAAATGGCAGGCAGTTTATACAAAGGAGAAAAAGAGGGACATGAAGCCTCATCCTGATAGATTTCCCTCCGATTTAGGGTGGCTGCTGTATATAATAGCTACCTTCTTCTTCCCAACATCCCCCTATTCCCACCAAAAGAGTAACCTAATACTTGCTCTCCTCCTAACAGCTAGTGACTTCACAGGCTCCTCCAGTCCCTAGCCACTACCTCACTCAGCCCCACCCCAGCTCCTACAAGGCCCACACCAGCTCCTGTAAGAAGCACTCCCCTCCCAGCTATATTGCTTTTGTCTCTCCTTTGTTCAGAGACAGCCTGGCAGATCGTCCCTACAATAAAGGTTTGTTGTGGCCTGGTCTGGTCTTGGTTTTCGGCTTTTTTACCTGACACATCTCTGCTGCTGTGAACTAAGCTCTGCTTCTGGCTAAGCCACCTCATGGCTCAGACCACCTAACTTGGGCTGGGAAATGTATTCTGTCCCTGAGTTCCCTCATCTCTTTCAGTGACACTTCCCATGAGAGTTCCTAGAATTGTGGGATACCCATCTATTTATGCCTCCCAAGAGGGGAACTTGGGTGTGATCATGTATAAATTGAGACAGCTCATGTGTCCCATGGACGGAAGTGGCAGAGCTGGGGTCCACAATTTCTGACTCCTGATATCCCACAGATGCAACAACCTCTCAAAACCAGACTGCCCCTGAAATGGCTGGAATGCATGTGTACCTGCAGTATGGAGTGCAGGCTGATCATGAGGAACAAATCAAGGACACAGTCGTGTTCAACCATCACACGCCCCACAGTTATTTGCTTGGTAGGTAGGAGTTTATTATGGTCCAGCAAGACCTTCATAAGCATAATGCCCTGGTGAGCTTCTTGCACCTTACAATGCAGTGGCCCCTCCAGAGGGACAGTGGGGAAAGGTGCCTGGAGGTTCCATTCCAAAGAGGCTTGGGAGTGACAGCAGCAAGTGGCAGAATAGGAAGCCCGGGGCCTCATTCTCCCACTGAAACACTGACTTAGCAGTGACATATGACCCAAAACATCTCCCGGAGAACTACAGAAACAAGTTAAGAAGTCACAGTACCCACCAGACACCAATGGTAAACACCTGTAATCCCAGCACTCTGGGAGGCTGAGGTAAAAGGATTGCAAATTTAAGCTCAGCCTGGACAGCTCAGCAACTAAGACCCTGTCTCAAAACAAAAAAACAGAAAGGGCTGGAAATTTATCTCAGTGAGAAGGCTCTGAGCTCATAATCACTGCACTGATTAAAAAAAAGTCACAGTCCCCTCAGCCATGCAAGGTCAAAGTCAATAATGGTCACATTGAAATGTGTAGAAGGCATTTCAGGTCAACGTGTTAACTCTTCCCTCTAGCTGGCATAGCTCAATGAGCCCGGAAAGAAAAAAATCTAACTTTCAGCTTCTCTTTTGGAAAGGAAAGAGAAGAGTGTAACATATATTCAATGTTCCAGTTTAAGGGAATTAGCTAGGGAAGGATTTCTGTCTCACCCAACTCATGGAGTGTTGATAGGAAACCAGCATACTTTGGAAGCCTGGGGGCTGCAAGGTACAAAAGACAGCTCAATGGCTTGTTTCAACTCAGAGCACCACAATCAGGCACCAGAGGGAGCAAGAAACTAGAAACTACTAAACCAAAACCAAAACAAAACAAAAGCCCCAAACCAATAAACTGTAATTGGGAAATTTACACACAAGCCCGGGGAAGATCCCTCCTCAGCAAACCTTTGAAAGGTTCTCAGAACCTCTACTGAGCCTGTCTGGTAAGTTTCCCTTATAGAAAACTAGCCTTAAGGACTGGGAGAGACGGTTGTTGCTTTTTTTTTTTTTTTTCATCAAATGCATAAGTCATAGCAAAAATAAAATACAATAACAAGGCAGACACACACACACACACACACACACACACACACACACACACACACACACACAAAGGCAACATAGCCCAGTTGAAGGAACTAAATAAATCTCCAGAAACTGACCCTAAAGAAACAGAGATATATGAATTACCTGTCAAAGAATACAAAATAATCATATTAAAGAAGCTCATGTGCTACAAGAGGGTACAGACAGACAACTAAATGAAATCAGGAAAATGATGCCTGAACAAAGCAAGAACATCAACTACCCAAAGAAAAGCAAACCAAAAAGTTTGGAACTGAAAAATATAACAACTGAGTTTAAAAATTCATTGGAGGGGTTCAACAGCAGGCTTGATCAAACAGAAGAAATCAGCGAATTCAAATAGGTCATTTGTAATTATCAATTCAGAGGAACAAATAGAAAAAAAGAATGAAGAAAAGTGAACAAAGCTTAAGGAACTTGAAGGACATCATTATTATATTACTATATAATTATTATATTATATTATATTATGTCATTATTATATTATTGGTGATGACCAATCACCAATATACATACCATGGAAATCTTAGAAGGAGAAGAAAGAAAACAGTAAGACAGAGAGTTTATTTAAAGAAATAATGGCTAAAACCTTCCCAAATCTAAAGAAAGGAAATCAATATCCAAATTCAGGAAGCTTAAACAACTCCAACTAGGATGAACCCAGAGGTCCACACTGAGATATATAGTAATAAAATGTCAAAGACAATGAGAGAATCTTAAAAATAGCAAGAGAAAAGTAACTCATCATGCATAAGGGAGGTTCCATAAGAATATCAGCAGGTTTCTCAGCAGAAACATTAAGATGTATGTTCAAAAAGCTGAAAGGGAAAACATACCAACCGAGATTACTTTATCTGACAACACTGTCCTTCAAAAATGAAGGAGAAATAAAGATCTTCCCAGATAAACAAACCTGAGGGAGTCCATTACCACTAGATTTGCTTTACAAGAATTGCTAAAAGGAGTCCTCCAGACTGAAATGAAAGGACATACTAGAGTCACATGAAAGCATACAAAAATGCAGAGCTCTCTGGTAAAGACAAATATATAAATAAATACAGAATCCTGTCATACTTTAGCAATGATGTGTAAATCACTTTAATTCTGGAATAGAAATTTAAACATGAAAGCATAAAAAGAATGTAACTATGAAACTATGTTAATTGATACAAAATATTAAAAATATGTAATTTGTGGACCAGGGATTTAGCTCAGTGGTTTCACCACCTGCTACGCAAGCACAAAGACCCAAGTTCGATCCCCGGTACCAAAAATAAATAAATTAATTAAATAAATAAAATAAAAATATGTAATTTGTAACATCAATAACAAACTGCGGGGATGTAAATGAGTAAAGAATTATTGTTAAGTTTAAAATACATTGTTATAACTATAAAATATTTTATGGAATAACCACTTTAACCATAAAAACCTGTAGAAGATGCACAAGAGAAAATAAGAAATTAAAAAAAAGAAAATAAGAAATTAATCAAAGTATAACACAATAAAACAATCAAAACACAAAGGAAGGCTTCAAGAGAGGAAAGAGACAAAACAACCACATGAAATATAGAAAACAGTCAGAAAAATGATAATAGTAGATCCTTCTCTCCCAGTAATTAGTTTCAATATAAATGGATTAAACTCAGCAATTACAAGACATAGATGGTTTAATGGGTTAAAAAAACAAGATCCAGCTATATATTGTTTCAAGAGACTCATTTTAGATATATGGACATATATAGACTGAAAGTCAAAGAATGAAAAAAGATATTCCATTAATTGATAACTTTAAAAAAGAGCAGAGTGGCTATACTTACATTAGATAAAATAGATATTAAGTCAAAAATTATCTTGAAAGAAAAAGAAAGACATTGTATAATGAAAAGAGGGTCGATTCAATCAGGAAGTTATAATAATTAAAGATATACATGAACCTGAGAGCAGAGCACCCAAATATATGAAGCAAACAATGACAGAACTGAAGGGGAAAAGAAACACTAATTCAATAATGAATGAAGATCTCAATATCTCACTTTTGATAATGGATAGATCAACTAGACAGAAGATAAATAAGGAATAAGAGGACCTGAGCAACACTTTAGACCAATGGACCTAACAGCCATGTACAGAACACTCCATCCAACAAAAGAAGTAGATACATTTTTCTCAAGTGCACTCAGAAAATTTCCAGGCCACATCATGCATTAGGCCACGAAAAAAGTCTTAACAACTTCAAGAAAACTGAAATCGTGCCAAGTATCTTCTCCAACCACAATCATTGTTGTCAGGGTTTGCAAGGGAATAGATTTAATATGGGACACATAATTTATAGGATTATTTTATAACATTCACCCAAAAAGCCAAATGCAGAGAGTACAAGGGATCTGTCCACATGCTAGAGATCCGAAGAATCCAGCCGAGACCCTGGATCCCACAGCAATGTCCCGCATGAGTCCAGCCAAAGGCCTAAAGCCCACAGCAATGTCTCATGCAAGTCCGTAGCAAGGATCTGCACCAGGAAGGCCCAGTGGCCAGTTGTGGAAGCTAGAAAGTCTGCACCCGCGGGGAGAAGGATCTGTGAAAGAAGGCTGAGGGATCTGCACTGGAGCCAGGAAGCAACGCTCAAGGCTAGACCAGAACTCCATGGAAGAGACTAGCAGCCATCCCCCATGACGAGGACCCAAGCTCCTCCAAAGAGGAGAATAGCCGAGTTTGTATCAGTATATGTGCTGCCCAAGCGAGCACTAGCCGAGTTTGTATCAGGAAAACCACCGGTGGCAAGCTTCTCCAGGAAAATCAACAGAATACAATTTTCCCCTCCGTTTTCCTTTTACGTCATTTTGGCAACAATCCTCAGGCATATCTTCCACACCCAGAACCATGCTGACTCAGTTCGGCTGGGCGTTCCCACTTAAATTGATCGTTAATTAGTTCACCACAACAATGCAATAAAACTATAAATTAATAGTAAAAGAAAAACTGGAAAATTAAAAATACACGGAAATTAAACATCACACTCTTAAAGAATCAATGGTTCAAAGAAAAACTCACAAGGGAAATTAGAAAATACCCTGAGACAAACGAAAATGAAAACAACATACCACAAATTTATAGAATACAGCTAAAGAGGGAAGTTTATAGCAGTATATTATATTTACATTTAAAATAATCTCAAATCAACAGTCTACAACTCAACTTTATACCTTAAACTATAAGCAAAAGAAGAACAAATTAAACCCAAAATTATCCTTAGGAAAGAAATAATGAAGATTAGAACAGAAGCCCTGGGAATGGTGGTGGATGCCTATAATCCCAGTGAGCAGGAGGCTGAGGCAGGAGGATCGTCATGAGTTTTAGGCTAGCTGAGGCAACATAGTGAGTTCAAGGCCAGCTTGAACTACAGAGTGAAACCTGTCTCAAATAAAACAAGACAGTGAGATCTGTCTCAAAAAAACAAAGGAAAAAAAAGATTAGAGCAGAAATAAAGGACAAAAGGAATTGTAAAACAATAGAAAAAAATCAATGTAACTAAGAGTTGATCTTTTTAAAGATCAATAAAATTGACAAAGTCTTTGCTAGAATAGCTGAGAAAAAAGAGATGACTCAAATCAAAAGAGAAAACATTACAACTGACATCACAGAAATGAAAAAGATCTTAAGAGACTAATATGAATAATTATAGGCCAACAAATTGAATAATCTAGAAAAAAATGGATAAGTTCCCAAAACCATATAGCCAACCAACTAAGACTGAAACGTGAAGAAATAAATAATCTGAACAGATTTATAACTAGTATAGAGATTGAATCAGTAATCAAAAACTGCTCAAGAAAGCCAGGACCAGATGGCTTCACTGGAGAATTCTACAAAACATTTAAAGAAGAATTAACACTAATCCTTTCCAAACTCTTCCCAACAAATGAAGAGGATGGAAGAATTCCAAAATCATTTTATAAAGCCAGCATTACCATGATATTAAAATCAGGCACAACTACATGAGAAAGCTGCAGAGAAATATTCCTGAAAACAAACAACAAAATAGAACCAAATCAAGTTAACAACATCTTGAAAGGTTTATATATCATGACCAAATGGGATTTATTTCTGGAATGCAAAGATGGTTCAGCATGTGAAAATCAATCTCAATATAACATGGTAATGAATATAATCACAATAGTAAAGTCCATATGTGAAAAGGCCACAGCTAACTTCATATCCAATGGTGAAAAATTGAAAGCTTTCCCTCTAAAGTCAAGAACTTGACTTGTATTCAACAGAATACTGGAAGTTCTAACCAGAGGACAAGGAAAGAAAATAAAAGGCATCCAAATTGGAAATTAAAAAGTAATATTATTTTTCTTTGCAGAAAATAAGACTTTATATACAGATAACTCGAAACATTACACAAACACATATATGTGTGCACATACACAAATACAAATTTTTAGAATTAATAAATTTAGCAAGATTGCTGGATACAAAATCAACACACAAAAATCAGTTGTGTTTCTATACACAATGACCATCTGCAAAGAGAATAAGAAATCAATCCCATTGACAGTAACATTAAAAGAATAAAATATTTTAAAATAAACTTAACCAAGCAGGCGGAAGTCTTATTCACTGAAAACTATAAATCACTGCTGAAAAAAAATTAGAGAAAACACAAATAAATTGAAAGGCATTTCATGATCATGGATTAGAAGAATTGATGTTGTAAAAACATCCACGTTGCTACAGCAATCCATAGACTCAATATAGTGCCTATAAAAATATCAATGGCATATTCTGTAGAAACAGAAAAAAACCCCTAATATTCATACAGAATCTCAAAGGACCCTGAAAGGCCAAAACAATTCTGAAAAAGAAAAAGCTGGAGGCCTTGCACTTACTAAACTCAAAACTAAACAGTACGATTCTGGAAGAAAGAAACACATATAGACCAGTGAAACAAGCAGCCCAAAAATAAATCCTCACATACATGGTCAAATCACCTATGATAAGGTACCAAGGCAAAAACAGGGAAAGGATAGTCCCTTCAACAAATGACGTTGGGAAACTGGATATCCATGTGCAAAACAACAGAAAAAAAGTTAGATCCTGAGCTTATACCACATATAAAAATTAAACACCCAACAGTAAGGTCTGAAACTATAAAGTTCCTAGAAGAAAGCTTGACAACATTGGATTTGGCAATAATTTCTTGGATATGAAATCACAAGCACAGATCCCCACCCAAAAAAATTACTGCAGAGCAAAGGAAATAATCAACAAAGTGAAAAAGCAATCTATAGAATAAGAGAAAACATATGCAAAGCATATATTTGCTAAGGGGTTAATATACAGAATACATAAAGAACTCCTACAACCCAACAACAAAAATAATCTGGTTAAAAATAGGCAAAGGACTTGAATAGACATTTCTCCAAAGAAGATGTGTAAATGGCCAACATGCATATGAAAAGATGCTCACTCAACATCACTAATAGGGAAATACAAATCAAAATCAAAGTCAAATATTACCTTATATCGGTTAGGATGGCTATTATCCAAAAAATTAACAAGTGTTGGTGAGGATGTGAAAAAAGTAGAGCCCTTATGCACAACTGATGGGAACATAAAAAGGTGCAACTACTATGGAAAACAGTATGCAAAGTCCTTACATTTTTAAAAACAGAATATTCATAAGATTCAGCAATTCCACTTCCGGGTAAACATCCAAAGGAACTGGAAATTGGAGCTCTTAGATACATCTGCCCACCAATATTCACTACAGCATTACTCACAACAGCCAAGAGGTGAAAGCAATATAAATGTCCACTAATGAATAAATGGATAAAGAAAATGTAGTAGATACATACACAGGCCTATTCTTCAGTCTTTTTTTAAAAGAAGGAAATCTTTCATATGGTACAACAAGGATAAGCCTTCAAGATATTGAAACAAGTGCAATAAACCAGTCACAAAAAGGAATAGTGTGTGGATCCCCTTATAAGAGATATCTAGATAATCAGCCTCAGAAATAGAAAGTAGAATGGTGGCTGCCAAGGGCTGGGGAAAGAGGCAAAGGGCAGTTGTTGTTCCATGTAGTGTTTCAGTTTTGTAAGATGGAAACGTTCGAGAGATCTGTTGCACAAAAAAGTGCATACAGTTACTACTAGTACACCATGTACTTAACAGTTAAGATGGTGAATTTTTCATCCTTTGCTTTTCACCACAATAAGAATGAGAGGCGCCTAGGTGTTGGGTAAGAATAATACAGAGAGCAATATGAGGAGTACAACAGGACAACAATCAGTTGGAAGACGGGTGTGGTGACACATACCTATCATCTCAGAACTCCAGAGGGTGAGGCAGGAGGATTGCCACGAGTTCCAGGCCAGCCTGGACTACACAGTGAGTTCAAGGCCAGCCTGAACTACATGGTGAGACCCTGTCTCCAAAAACAAAACAAAAACAAAAAAATCAGTTGGAAATTTTCATTTCAGCCCTTCCTACTGAAAAGAAAAAAAAAAACTTGTCCCCCTCCCTCCATATGCTCAAAGAGGTCTTTCCAATCACTCTTTCTTTGCTTCATTTTTTTCCACGAACATGTGTCCTGATCCAACATAATATTATATATTTACTTATTTATTTGCTTATTGCCTGCAAACAACCAGACATGCAAACCCTCTGAAGACAGGAATTTGTTTCTTAATTATTTACTGATGACTCCTCTTAGTCTAGAAGACTGTGTGGCCCCTAGTAGATGCACAGGAAATAGCTGATGAATGAACAAGGAAATGTGGAAGCAGGAAGAGTCCACAGGGTATCTGAAATCTGGGCCTCTCTGTCCTCCATTCTCCAATCTTCTTGATAAGACAACAAAGAGGAGAAGGAAGACAAGTAAGATACTAGGATGAGCAAGTGTCTTTCCACTGAGCCAAGGAGACAACCAGAGCAGCTTCTGAAGCACAGAGGACAGAGAAAACACATCAATTCTGCTGTACCTGTTCCTGGACACAGATGATTCTGCAAAAGAATTGAGACTATGTCTGTCTCATGTGGCTGTTTTTCCTTAAGGCTGCTGAATTAAGACTCTAGCTGAGACGCTCTAAGGCAGTGATGGCGAACCTTTTAGAGCTTTCAGTGATAACGAACAGCCCACTGTGGTACGCGTGCCATAGGTTCATCACCACTGTTCTAAGATCTTCAGTTCTTCTCACTTTTTAGATCCAAGTGAGTGCATCTCCAACTTTACTGTGTGTAGGAATCACCTGGCACTCAGGTGGCCTGGGTGGGGTCTGAGCACCTGCACTTCTAACAAGTTTCCAGGTAATACTGATACAAAGAGTTGCTTACAATGGGTGGTTCTCACCTTATAGTACTTGGGAAACTGTAAAATCACAGCCCCAGACTAAATTAAATTAGACCCTCTACCAGTGGGCTCCTAGCAATGATGTGGCTAAAGTTGAAACCCACACTCAAGGCGTTTCTCCGAGGTGTTTCACACTCACGTGTAAGCAGAGGTACTGTTCGGAGCCCTCAGTCCTTCCTGTCCAGTCACTGTGTCCTTCCTCACAGCCTCAGCACTGCTGACACTGCTCCTTGCTGCCTAAATTGCTAAGACCGCCTGCATTAACTCCACCTGCCTAGATCTCAGACAGAACTGTTTAGACTCTTGGGTGGCTGGGAGGAGCTTTCCTACCTTTTTAGCCTCTGACTTCTACTTCTCACTTCTCTTTCCAGCTGGTGGGGAGGTGTCATCCTCTTTCAGTCTAATAGAACAACCAAGGAGTGAATTTGCTCTCGGGAAACATTTGGCAATGTCTGGAGACATTTTTGATTGTCACAGCTCAAAAGGGGATGGAGAGGGGTGTGCTACTGGCAACTGGTGGCTGTTAAACATGCCGCAACACAAAGCACTAGGGTTCTAGGGGTGCAGGGCACAGAACAGGCTGCAACGGGTGCAAGAACAGCTTCCTGGTGCATCCCAAGCCTCTCCTTTCTCTCACCTTTCAAGTAGGGGACTCTCCCTGTCTGGCACCCCTTCAGTACTCCTGCTCATCCAGACTGAGTGAATTTCTCTTTGGAGCCACTTGGTCTCATGCAGCATTTTAATTTTCGTGGAGTCTCCCCTTATTACTCACTAGACATTTACATACTTCTAGAACCCCGTCTACGCTCAGGATTCAAATTCCTCCTCATGAACTTCCTAAACTTCATGGAAACCAGAGACATGGCCAGACACTCTGAAAGGGATGGGTATAGCCCAGATCCAAAGTGCCTTTATACCTGAATCTCAGCCAAGACACGCTGCCACACATGTCCTGGGTACTTGTTATTCCATGCTTGGGTCCAGGAAGGAAATGACAAGCTTTTAAAAGACAGCACTATTCACTCACTGATCTATCCATATGTACATACATCCTCATCCCTCCATCTACTCATTTATTATGCAGTCAACACACATATATTTCTTTATGAGCCAGGCCTGTGCTCTATGCTGAGGATCCAGAGAGAAATCTGTCATGACCTCTTGGCTCAGGAAATCACATCAACCTGGCAACCCATATACTAAAGAGTGGCTATGCCACAGGCTGGTGAGTGGACCAAGGAGAACAGGGATGGCAGTGGGTAGGAGGACAGGGAGAATTACTTACAGCTGTCCTCTGGGAAACTGAGCAAATGGGGGGAGGAGGTATGGGGAACACTACACATGCCCTCAGGGGGCCCACCTGGGTCACGCGGCCCCAGAACACATTCATCTGCATACTGTCCCACCGCCTTATCTCCAACCCCCACCCCGCTTCTCCCTGGTTTGCTCAAAACTTCCGATTTCTAAGCACAGCTTGGGGAGAAGCAAGATGGGGCTATGTGCTCCCCAATGGATCACTGCAAGGATGGCTTCCCAACTCAGCACCCCAAGTTCCTGGAGAGAAACCAAACTGTGACTGTCAGGAACATGACAGAACTGTCAAAAGCAGATGAAATCAGCCAAGTAAATTGTGAAACCAAACTCTCAGCTCTATTTGTTCTGTGAAAGTGAGGGTCTCACTTTTTTTCTTTCTTTCGGTTTTTTGCTGTTGATGTTTTTGTTTTTTTGGTCAAGACAGAAAATAAAAACAAACACAGACTAGGAAACTTAGGAGCACTTCATCTCTGTTAAAAAAGCAAACAAAACAAAAAGCCCATCACTATCCACCTCTGAATCTCACTTCCTAGCCTGGGTCCACTGTTATTCAGTACACACTCAGAAAGTCTTAACAATAAGAATGGGTGGGTGAATTATCAGAAATGACTATGACCCAGCACCTGCCTTTGACCATCCTATATCCAGCTAACAAAATTAGAATATAAAGCCAGACCACACCAGTGAAACAGGAAAGAATTCAAAGGGACTGATCATGCTATGGCAGAATCAGAGATGGTTTCTTGGCAGACGGAACATCTGGAATGGGCCTTGGAAAATGAATAAAATGTCACTAAAGGAAAAGGAAACGAAAGAAACTACTGAGACAGGGAAATGAAGGTGTAAATGCACAGAAGCTTGGGCAGGTAGAGAAAAAGACACAGAATATGAGAGACTTTGGAAGTCAAATCCCCATTACATGCAGCAAGTGAGCTGGGAAGGTTGACCCTTGCTAAAGAAGCCTGCTGAGCCAGGCACTCAGGGCCTCCCAGTCTGGAGGTAAGTGCAGCCCCCAGTTGTGCCTCGGGGCACACACATGTAGGCTATGCACAGACAATGCAAGCACACTTCCCATCAGCCATGCACATGCATGTGTGTTTGTGGGTGGAAATCTGGCTGGCCTTTCAGCAGAAGCCCTGGAGCACCCTCACTGCTCACCAAAATAGCATCACGCAATTTAGGTTAGGAAGTAAAGACTATGTTATTATTACTAGTTACTAGTGAAGTTATTTAATAAGAATGTCACATCCAATTGAGTGCATGGTGGGAACCGTCAGCAGGAGGAATGTAATTACACTAACTGGAGGAGCTCCAGGCCTGGCTACTTACACACCTCCACCCAGCCACGCAGAGATGGGCTCTCCCCAACCCCACTGTCACCTGGAGGGCATTTCCTTACCCGAGGCCGTGCTGCTTAGCCCCTGAACATCCAGACTAATGGTGCTCCTGTCCAGGCCCAAGAAGAGGCTCTTGATTTCCAGGACAAATTAGGGATCCCCTGAGTAACTCCATCCATGGTCCAACACCCAGTCATATTCAGAGGAGAGAAGGGCCCAAGCCCCCTTCTTGAGCTGCACATAAAGTCCAGCAGAAATCACTGTAGACATGGGAAGGCCAAGAGTCTATTCAACCTGGCCCCTGATCCAGACCCACTCTAGTTACCCACAGCAGTAATCAGCCTGCAAACAAGCCCTTTACTGTTGGCCCTTCCTTCCCCACTCCTCTACTGGTGTTTCCCAGACCACCTCCACATTAAGCTGCTTTCAGTGGAGTTCTTGTTTCAGGCCAGTCTCAGGAAAGCTCAACCTGGGACACTTCCTCTGTCCAATCTCCCAGGAGCTTCCAATGCATTCTCTGGAAGATAAAGCTAAGCTCTGACCACAGACCCCTGGCTCAGGACCTGCTTCGTATGGTTGGGTGAGCCCTGATCTGAACAACCTCTCCTTAGTTGGGTTGGAAAGACACCAAGGATTCTTGGCTGAAGCAGAACCTCTATGATCTGTGAAGGTGCATAACTGACATTCCAAGCATGAAGCCACTGCCCATCTCCCAGTGAATCCAGGAGCACAGAGGGTGCTGAACTCCAACTCTGCTTCAACATCTACACTGGGTGGGGTATCTAAGAGTCCTGAGCCCTCACTCCCTTGTAGCAGTAACTCAATGCCTGGACAAGGGAGGTGGTGGGGCTGGGAGGCCATACTGCATCACAAAGAGGGAGAGGAGAAGGGAAGGACTCTGATTCCAGCTGTGGGAGGCAATACCTTGAGCAGGGCACCCACCTGTCCCGGTTATCAGATGGATGGAAGGAAGAGATAGGGCTATGGTACAGGGACAGGAAGCAGAGAAAGTCCAGGAAAGAGACAAAGATGTAGAGACAGATGGGCAGGAGAGGGAGACACTGAGACAAGGACACGCAGAGACAGGCAGAAATACAGAATGACAATGGCAGAGAAAATCAGGGATTCAAAGAAAACAGGCAGCAAGAGAGATGGGCAGATGGAAAAAGAGACACAAAAGCAGACAGGAAGAGTTGCAAGAGGGAGACAGAAGAGGAAAGAAACAGAGGCAGAAATGTGACACAGCCACAGAAAAGAGGCAGACGTGCATGGAGACCAAATCAGGGGCAGCAAAGGGCAGCGACAGAATGACACAGAGTGAGACACGAGAAGCCACGAGTTCCCCAAGGCCCCATGACAAAGACTCTGTCAGTATCACTTGACACCCAGGGCCCCATGCAAGTTATGTGGGAAGAAGTGGAGACTAGTAACTGAGTCTCCAGTATTTGAGGAGCTTTGCTTTACATGGAGCAACAGGGCAGTAGCCAGAGGGTTCGAGGTCCAAAGAGACCCCCGCACACCTTTTTAGCTTGAACTTGTTTTAAATCTAAGGAGGGACCGGAGAAGAAAAATGAAATGGAAGGAATAGAGATGAGAGAAGAGGCACATCCCAGAGGAGAGGCAGAAGGAAAGGGTCCTGGGACCTGGGCCTAGGAAGAAGCCCATCTCTTCCTTACAGAATGGAGAGAAGGAGAAATGGCCACAGGCAACTGAAAGTAGGGGCAGGATGTAGAGAAGTCCTTTTTTTTTTTTTTTTTTTTGAGGTGCTGTGGATCAAACCCAGGGCCTTGCACATGTGTTTTATCACTGAGCCCAAAAGTCCATTCTTTAGGGACCATGTCCTCAGTGAGGTACCCATGAGGCCATCTGAGGTGGAACTGGGGATTTGAATCTTGGAATGACCACTCAACAGACAGGGAGCTTCCCAGGTGGCTGGAAGAAAAATACTAAGCTAAGCAGAGCTGCACTTCAGTCAGGGATGGTAGAGGGCCAGCTGTGGCAAGATTCATGGCCCAGGTGGCAGGCCAAGAGCTGTCTGCAGGACTGACGAGGGCTGGAGGCTACAGTGGGGGTAGCAGAGGGACTAAAGGTGAGCATACCAAATGAGATCATCATTGGAAGGTAGACAGTGGAATCTAGCCTTGCTAATAAAGGAGAGGGACTGGGTGGGAGCTGCTCAAGAGGAGTTGGGGAGAGGCTCGGAGTCTGCAGCCTTTGAAAGACCTCTCAGGGCTGCACTGCCCACTCATCATCCCCACCATGCTCTGTGTGTTCCAGCCCCTGAGCTCTCCCCCACCCGGAATTAGGGCCAGCAGTGACCTCAGCCTGTCCCCCAACTGTGATTCCTGGCTCATTCCTTATGGGAAGTTGCATCTCTCTCGACGTGCTCCCTGATTCTACCTCTGCCCCACACCCAGGACATAGGCATCCAGCTCCACCTTCTCTCTGGACTCTGAGCTCAGTCTAGATCTGCTTTGAAGGCTCCTCTCCTCTAGGGTGGGTGCTGATAGCTCAGGCAGCTGACCCTGCCTGTCTGTCCAACTTACTCCAACTCTGGAAGGTTCTAAGGCTCCTCCTTGGAGAACTGGAAGGACCGAGTGCAGACTCAGAGGCTCGACTCTCACAGGAAGTTTGTAGAAGTTTCTCTGCTGGGGAGACTGAACCCTCTGTCAAGGTCTACTTGGCCCGGGTCTGAGGGTGAACCCCAGCCATCCCCCTCCCTCCCTCCCCCAGAAAGCACGGACAGCACAGGCTCCAAGCCAGCAGCTTGCCAAAGAGGCATCAGCTCCACCAAAACTGAAGTCCTGGGTGTAAAGAAAGACTGGTATCCAGGAGAAGGCACTGACCCAGCCTTCTGAGCACAGAACACAAAGCCCTCACCTTCCTAAGGACCCCAGAGCCCAGCAGGCTCTGATGTGCCTGCCTCACTGGGCCCTGGCTGTTGCCAGGCATGGTTGCCAAGCACAGAATCACAACCTGGGTCTTCTGAAAGCTGCCTAGAGACAAGAAAAAGCCTCAGTAGGGTAGAGGACATGGGTGGGGGCTGGGCAGTGAGCAGACCTGGCTTTTGTTGCCAAGAAAACCCTGCCTTGAACCTCACCCTGAGCCTAGAGTGTGTGGTCTAGAAGGGCCTGGCTCCTGAAGTCTGCCAGCTCAGCTCCGGTGAGTGCTGAGGGTGGGGAGGTTCAAGGTCAAGGCCTGACTGGCGCCAAAGAACTGTGTCTGAGACTCAGGCTACCAAGATGCTCCAGATGCCCAGTGCCCAAGGTGCTGGCATGCAGAATTTACATGCATATGCATTCGGATACCGGTGGGCACAGACCTCCTCGCCCACTGTGCATTTGTGGTTATGCCTCACACACAGCTCTTAGGTATATGGCTACACACCTTTCTCTCCATGCTGATGGAGGGTCCACGGGTTCCCCCCTCCCTACAAGGCCCCCAGCGCCTCTGGGAGAATCTGTGCAAAGCTCTGGGTGTCCACCCACCTGGTGCTGTCTATGAGTGATATAGCAGTGTGCCTCTCCGGCAAAATGGTGTGTGTGTGAGTACACTGCATACAGAAGTGCGAAGTGTGTGAGCACATGTGCTTACAAGTATAGCTTGCAATACATGGAAGGATACGTATGGGTATAAGGCACTTAGAAAAAGCCCATGGCAGTTAGGATTTAATCTGCACTATTTCCTGACTACCACATATGCGTGCATTCAGAGTTCAGCCACTCAAGCTGGCTCACACACACCAAGCATGCACCAGCACAGCAGGGCAGAACAAGCCCAGCCTACGGAGTTGGACAGATCTGAATTCATAGTCCCCCTCAACCACTGGTTGGCTGTATGACTTAGGACACCAAGCTCACTCTCTCTGAGCTTAGACTCTCTCATCTCTGAGGGAAAGCATAATAAAACCTTCCTCACGGACATGCTGGGAAGATTAAATGAGATTATGGATGTGAAACTCCAGGCCCTGGGGAGCTCAATAAACACTAATTACCATTCATTCTCTCCCTCCCACACACTCCTGGGCCTTTCCTTCCCACAACTGATAAATATTCATAGGGTGCTAACGCTGTGTCCAGGCTGCCACAGACCCTGGGGATGCAATGTCCCAGTCGTCATCTTCATGCACCCTATTTGCTAGTGGAGGAGACACACATAGATGACTAAAGAGAAAAGAATGTAACGAGTGTGATCAGAGCTATGAAGAAGGTGATATGGTGCTGTTTCACCTGCAGAGGTGATGTCTGAGGATGCCACACTTAAGCAGAAACTCCAGGGTAAGAGTGACCCATGTGAAGATCTGGAGGGAGAGCATTCCAGGCAGAGAAAAGAGCAGGCATAATGCCGGGAGATGGGAACAAGCTTGAGGAAGAAGAAGATCAACCCACGTGGGATAGAGAAGAAGGCAGGAGTGATGGGAGATGAAATGGGGCTCTGTGGGTCTGGATGGTCAGAACTGTGTGCTTGTAGGTAAAGGTGTGCTGTCAGTCAGATGTGCATGTTTTAGGACCTCTGGCTGAGTGTGAAGACTCCACCGCAGGTGAGAGCAGAGGAAGCAGCGGATGAGCCAGCGAGAGACAAACAGGGTTTCAAGGACTCACCCTGCCCATCCCTGTCTCCAACATCATGGCCTCACCCACTACTTGGGCTCCAATCAATGTCTCTCATGACTTCAGACTACAGAATCCACCCCTCAACTCTGTGTTCTCAAAGACCACCTCCCCAGAAGCCCCCTCTGGTCCCCGCCTCCGCACATCTACAGCACTGGCTCCCCGTTTAAAGGACAAATCCTTGGCTCCTACTCAGGACTTAAGAACAAACCTGGCATTGCATTCTCCCCATGGACCTGCTGCCCAGACAGAACCACACAGTCGGTGCCTAATACATATTTCGTTCAACGTGACGCCTCTCCATTTCTGCCCAGGGTTTTGTACCCTCCCACTCCTACTTCTCCACCTCCCACCTCCCCCCCCCACCCCCGTGGCTTCAGTTCTGCTAGATATTACTAAGTACCTGCCGTGAGTGCATATTCTCACTTCACCTTCCAGCTATCCTGTGAGACAGAGGATATTAAAACCCCATTTACAGATGAGAAGACTGAGGTACAGAGAGGCTCGGTAACTTGCCCAGGGTGGCACAACCAGCTAATCGTAGGAGTACTTGGTGAGAACTGAAGTTTGCTTAACCCAAACCCAAAGTTCTGTCTGCTCTTTGGGAAGTGGAAAGAGCTATGTCTTAATTTGTTTTGTTTTGGTTTTTCAATAAACAAACAGGTGAGTATATCCTACAAGGTACTTATACTTGCCAGGATGGCCTGGCCTGAGGATTTCTCTGCTTCGTACTTTCCACGAGGGTGCGCAGGCCCGCCTCTGGCCACTAGCCTGGCCCCAAGTATCAATTTCAGCATCCTGCACTGTTTCTCTCAGCCCTACTCCAGCACCCAGTGCAAAGGGGGATTGTCCACCACCAGGAATCACAGGAATTAGAGAGTAGTGAAGCTAAAGACCCCCACTGAGCTCCACCCATGGCATCAGGCCCCGGCCTCCTGGTGAGGTGGCACAGACTGGGGCTCCTTGGGCCACGATCACAAGCTGCTCACTCCCTTCCGCGCACAAAAAATGTCCTTCACATCTTTAAATGACCAAGGCCAGAGTCTCCAACTAGAGGGCTCTATCTCAACCTAGCACCACACCTCTCAGTTTTCACACCTTCCCTTCTCGGACCCTAACCCCTGTTTCCATGGAGACAAAGGGTCAGGCTCCTCCACAAACATCTCTGTGCACTCACTGGGGCTGCCTGAGCTAGCTGTGGCCAGGGGTGGAGTCCAGTTCAGAGACAAGGGGGACCCTAACTTCCCATGCACCACAAATTCCCCAGGTACAGAACAGTTGCCCTCCTCAATGCAATGATCCCTGTAAACAGCCCAGCTTGCATGTCCAGCTAGAGGTAAGATGGCTTGCAGGTGGCTTGACCTGTAAGAAGGGAGAGTAATACAGGGTAGGAGCCCATACCTGGAACACAGACTGAATGACCCATGCTGAATGTCAGGTAGAGCCCACAGTCCTGGTCTGGCCCTCCAAGGAGATAAAGGAGAATCGGTGCCAATACAGCCCCATGTTGCTGACCAATTTTATCAGCTTAACCTTAGCCCAATAAAGCCCCCATCTTCACTCTTATCATGTGACATGTAGAATTCATCCCAATTCCTCGGGAACAACAGGGACACCTCCCGGGCACAGTGTCTTGTGCTCTCAGCTCCTGTGATGGTTAGCTTCATACATCAACTTGCCTGTGCTAAGGGATGCCCGGGAGAGCATAATCCCTAGGTGTGCCTGTGAGGGCGTATCTGGACGAGATTAGCATCTGAACCAAGACGCTGAGGAAGTGAGATCCCCTGGCCTGTGTGGGCAGCCTCATCTGCCTACTGAGGCCCCAGTACAAAAATGACAGAGAGGGACAAATTCTCTCTCTCCTGGAGCTTGGACATTCTCCTGCCCTTGGACATCAGAGCTCTGATGTCAGAGGCTTCACACTGCAGCACTGACATTGGCGTCCCACACCCACCATGTCCCCATTCCCAGACTCAGACTGAATTACATCACTGGCTTTCCTGAGTGTCCACCTTGCAGGTGGCATCTCACCAAACTTCTCAGCCTTCACAATTCCCCTTAATAATTCCCCTCTTATGTATATCTATACACTTTATGTCCTTTTGGTTCTGCTTCTCTGCAGAACCTTGGTGCACATCAACTCTTAAACTCATTCATTCGGTCATCAGAGTTGATTACACATGTCAGTATCAGAACCTGTGCAGGGTCCTGGGACAGAATGATGGACAGGATAAGGTCCCTGCCCTTGTGCAGGCTGGCATCTTTTATTTGTATCTTTCCTTTGTTTAAGAAATCATTGGTCTCCCTATCTGGTTGTCCAAGAGACTTTCACCTCTCCTCACCAGGCCCACAATAGCCTGGGCAGCTCTGGCAGCCAGACTTGCAGAAAGGGGGTGTTGGGTGGTGGGGGGCTGGTTTCCCACGCTGCCTCACACACGGGGCTTCCACAGTTCTCTCTGTGCCTCTAACACTTCTGAAACATCTGTCTGCCTGAAAACAGCCTACTTACTTTGCCCTCAAATTACAATTTTTTTTAAAATCTCAACTCATGACAGCAATAGCCTGATGAGGAAGAAATCATCCAATGGGAATTTCTTTTCTGCCTTACAGACCCAAGGGATAACAAGACTGCAGGCAGCCCTTCGGGTTAATGCAGAAATGTGGAAGCTCACATACTCATTTTCAATTAAGTAATTACTGTATTGTCATAGTAACATTTGCTGCTCCATTTCAGCTGAGTAATAAAAAAGAACCATTAAGACATATTCATTGTTAACTTTTACTAATCTTAAAGTGAGAAAGAATATTCTGTAATATGACATAAAACTGGAAAGCCAAAATATTGACAAGTATGACTGCATAAATATGTACAGCCTCTATATGTACAAATATAAAATAAAACAAACAAACCAGAGTCTAAGGACAAAAAAACAAACTGGGAAAAGGTTCAGTTGAACTACTACAAATAAGAGCATATTTTTCATATGCAAAGAGCTCTTACAAATAAACAAGAAAAATATAAATAATGACATAAAAAATGATCAAGACACCTAAATAGTTTGCAGAAAAAGAGACACAGATAACTGCAAAACAAGAAAAGATTCTGTTTTGGTTATACATAATTAAATAAGTACAATAATGAGATACCTCATTGGAAAGATACAGAGCACTGGTTCCTGGATTAGCACATCAGTATCACCTGGGAATTTGCAAGAAATGCATACTCTCAGATCCCATCCCAAGCCTACTGTACTGCAGGTCAGGACTGGGGATTTAGCTCAGTGGCATCACACCTGCCTCACAAGCACAAGGTCCCGAGTTCGATTCCTGATACCAAAACAAAGAAAGGATCTACTGCAGGTCTATTCCACCCCAGATCTACTGAGTTAGAAACACTTAGGACAAAAAAAATCTATATTTTAACAAGTCTTTCAGGTGATTCTGATTCACTATAGAGACTTACCAAAAACTGTTACTATTAGAAATATTTAAATTAATGAACTTTGGCCTTTTATCACCAAAAATTCATAAACCTTGGCGACAACAAGTCCATTCTTTAGGCATGTCTGTTCATGCTGAAATTACTCACATATACACAGGCATGCACATACACACAGACACAAACACGCACACAATTATTTTTTTGTGGTACTGTTTGGTGTAGCCGAAGACTAGAAAAGCCTAATAATAAACAACTGATTGACTAATTTATGGTAATTTATGAATATTATGAACCCATTAAAAAGAATGAAATGAATCTACATATGCTCAACCCAGAAAGATGCGTAAGAGACACTGCTAAAAGAAAAAAAGCACATTGCAGAATAGTCTGTGTGACACATCTAGAATGCTCTTCTTTTGTGAAATGTAAAGAATCTGGGTTATATTTCTACTTTCTTACATGTTGTGAAATATTCTGGAGTAATTCAGAAAAAGCTATTAATAAGTAGAACTGGGGATTCACGGGGGGAGAAGGGAGTTTTTTCACCAGATGCTCTTCTATGCTGTCTGATTTTTTGCCCTGGGCGTGTATCACTTTTATAGTCATTAAAAAGTAGTTATAACTAATTAAACTTACAGGAAGGAGAAAGAGCAGGCAAGAGATGGAAACGTGGCTAGGAGGGGAAGAAAATTAGGTTATTTGGGATAACTGCAACCGGGAAACTCTTCAAGCCTGAGCGAGGGCCTAGGGGACCCCTGTGCTTTATCTTCAGTCACACAGGTAGCGTGGTAAACAGAACTCAAAACTCTGTTTCACTGAACATGTGGCTTCCAAAATAAATTATTTGCTGCGCAAAGAAAAACTCCCCATATCCATTAAACAAGACAAGGGCCTCTGAACCTCCTTTCTTCCTGTTGTTGGTTCATCTTACCCAACTGAGTGTGCTGCACTCTCTTGCTGGCCTTTGAGTTTCACTTGGTTCCAAGCAGCGTACAAACAGGAGGTCTCATGACTTACTACATGTTAGTGTAAGCATCACTGGGGACATAGCACATATTTGCGATATGAATTAATAAAGGCTGTGTTTGTGCATTAGGATAGACACAGTCTGTTTTCACAGAGCTATGTGAACATAGTCTTTTTCCCAGGCCTGATTTACCAAGAGTTTTCACTAAAGGTGTCATAGGAATTGATAAGAGAATGACATCGACTCCAAGCTCCTATTCCCAGGAAGTGCCTTTAAGAAGGTAATGTATTTTACTCACCAGTTTAGGTTTAATCACCATTTTTGTTTGGTTAGTCACAAATGGATTTGTTTGAGTAATAAATTATGAAAGCCCTGATCCACACCCAATCATTCACCCATCCATAGGTCCTTTCTTTTATGCATTCATCTACTCAAACACCAAAAGTCTACCCATTCCATGAATTTACTCATTCCATAAATCTTTTCATCCAATTTCATCTCTACAATCTCCATAGGCCAATTCTCCACATCTATTCATTCATCTTTCCACTCCCTTTCTATTTTTTTTATCCATTCTATCTATCCATCCTACCTATTCCATCTCCCCTCCCATTTTACTAGCTCATCAGCCAACCACATCTTTCCATCCTAGTCATCCATGTATTTATCCATCCTCCCGTGTCATAGCCCATCCATTTGTTCATCTGTCCCAAATACCCATCCATCCTATCTAGCTATCCAGATCATCCACTCACAATTACTCCCATCATGCACTATCTATTCATTCCATCCACCCACCCATCCACTCAACAATTCCATCTCTTTAGCCCACCTGATAATCCTGACCTCATTATGCCTCTGGAAGCAAAGGAACTGAGGCAACCAAGACCTAATGACTTTATAAGAAAAACAGTGATTAAACCCCTGCTATGTTATCAAAGTCCCACTAAGCTCCCCTTGTATAGGACATATCTGAGCTTTATTTTTTTTTTTTTTGTACCAGGGATCGAACTCAGTACCTTGCACTTGCAAGGCAGGCGGTGGAACCACTAAGCTAAATCCCCAGCCCATATCTGAGCATTCTTAACACCAAATCTTTATCCAAACTTCACATCCCTTTTCTTCCTTCCATGCCAAGGCTTTCCCACTGGTCTCTGGCCAAATGGCACCTCTAGGTCCCCCAAAAAGAAAACATATTAGGATCAAAACTAGACCTCCAGTGTCTATCCTGGGCCCACGTAACATGCTCTTTTCTCTCCTTCACCCCCACCCCAACTCTAGCTTGAGATGAAGTCCTAGCCATAAGGTCTGTGACTCTGGCCTATTCTATACTCTAGTCTGGCCTGGTCAACTTGGCCTAAAACTCACACTCCAGTGCCACTCTGCAAGACTTCAACCAAAAAATGTCCCTTCCAATTGGGAAAGCAGCAATCTAACATGTAATAAACACTTTTAATTCACATTAACCTTATATTAGACAAGGCTTATATTAGGTGCTCCAACTTCATCTTCACCTCAGTTCTCTAACATAGACAAAAAGGTTCAGAGGAGAAACTAAGGATCAGAGAAGATAAACAATTTGTTTACAATCACACAGAAGATAAGAATTCCAGAATTTAAACCCAGATCTGACTCCAAAGATCTTTCTACTCCAACAAGGTTCTACTAAAAGGACAATTTCCAATCTAACAAAGGGGAAAGAAACGAGAATGATCTGAAGAAAACAGCCAATTCTCCTAATGATTCTTCAACCAAGGAAAAAATGGTTCCATGAATTATAAATTATGGTATTTACAGTGCAGTGTCAAGTGCTGGCTAAAGGTTTTCTATAAGTTATTTCATTAAAAAGGAATGATATCACTTTGATATATCTTCTGGGGTTATCTTCACACACTACGGTTGGGCAAGTCCCTGATCAAGAATCCAAGGATTTGGGGCACAGACCTTGTCCTTTGGAACTGTAGCACATGAACAACACATTTGCCCTGATCACAAGCTTAAAGATAGGGATGGTCATGTTTTTACAAATACGTAGAGGTTCTAATCCTGCCACACTTTATTGCTGTGTAACTGCAGCCAACTTACTTCACCTCCCCGATCCTGTTTCCTTCCCGTGGGAAATGGAGATAATAAGGGTGCCCCCACTTACTGTTCTGGGGCTTTGATTTTTTTCTGATGTAACAGTTTGTGTAACCTTTCTTTTGTTGTTGGTAATTTATTTTCCATGTCCCCCTCTGTTATAAAGAATTCTATGCATCTTACACATAAGTGCCTGACTACACCTCTGGTTATTTATTTCTTTAGGATAAATTCTTTGAAATGGGATACCAAGTCCAAATATATGAATATTTGAAAAGCTGTTGATAACATACTGTCAAGCTGCTTTCCAGAAAGTCTGTAACAATTTCTATCCCCACAGTTTATGAAAGTGCCCCATCACAGGCACCCTTGCCAGCATAGAGTCCTTTCTTTCTGGAATGATTTTTACATTTCTTCCTACATGCACATTCATATATAATTTTGCATGAATGTATAACTCCTCCTGCAAACTGGGATTTTAGTGCAATGTTTATTTATGTATTTAGTCATTTATTTAATGAGAGCAAACAGAGGGCCTCATGCATGCCAGGCAAAGTGCTCACCCCTAGTCTTCTTTATTTTTAATCTTGAGATAGGGTCTAAGTTGCCCAACATGGCCTTGAATTTGCAATTCTGCCTCACCCTCCTTAGTGCCTGAGATTACAGCCACGCCCCTCCATGCTTAGCTTGTTTTTTTATTTTCACATACTTGGCTTTACCTCACTTCCTAGCTCCCCTACCCACACTACCAACGCACTAACCCACACTCCTAGGTACCTATATTAAAAACTAGTGGGCCGGGGATTTAGCTCAGTGGTTCCGGCGCCTGCCTCACAAGCGAAAGGTCCCGAGTTCAATCCCTGGTACCAAAAAAACAAAACAAAACAAAACTAGTTTGCATCGTTTGCTACTTTTATTCTTGCTCATAAAACTACATGCAAACAGATAAACTTACATACCCCGTATACACATTTACATATATAGCAGGAGTTTGGTGCTATCATTTTAAAATTGGACCATATTATACATACACCTCAGCGTCTTACTTTGCTCACTTAACAATAATGACATTTCAATTAAATGAAGTAATGGCTACAGACTGCAGGGACTGGAGTGCTGAGTACATGTTATTTATTATTGTTGTTGTTGTTGTTGTCATTATAAATCAAAAAGAACTGTCATCCCTCCTAAAGCTGTGAGGTTCATAGGTAGGTGGGCCCCTCAGTTCTTGCAGTCAAGTTTGAAGGAACGGGACACAGCAAGGTGACTACATTCAAGCACATAATTTCCATCTTCCCTGAGACTGTTCTCATACTAACTAAGCACTTACTATTTTCCAGGGCCTCTCTGTGGCCCCAAGATAGGAGGATAAGCAAAAGGACATAATCCCTGTCCTCCTGAAGTTTGCAGTCTAGGGAAGGAGATCCATAATAATAAATGAATGGTTTTGATCAAGGGAGGTCAGTTATTCAAGGGTAGGAAATATTACTTCTATGAGGATGTCCTAGACTGTGGAGTCCAGAAGGATTTTTTGATGAGGTAGAGATGAAACTTCACCCATAGTTAATGAAATAAAAAAGGGACAAGGATCTTCCAAATAGAAGAATTGGCATGTGCAAAGGTCCAGAGGCAGGCACGAGGGAGCATGGCCCTCTGAGGGCCAGAGGGAAGGCCACAGGCTGAGTGCAGGCTTCTGAACAAAGGCACAGTCCCTCACCCACGAGGGCCGAGAATACTTGTAGCCCTGCCAAGAACTTAAGAAACAACCTCTCTCCCATCATCATTGATCCCACAGAATTCTGCAGGCCCCGTCACCGTAACAACCCTGACTGAGTGCCAGGGCAGGCCAGGCCTAGGTAAGCGTTTTCTGTACATCATCTCGTGGCAGTCTTGCGCAGTCTTTGTGAATTACAGATTACCATTTTTGTTTTAGAGGCAGGAAACTGAGACGTAAGGAGACAGGAAGGCTCCTTTCTTACACAGGCCGGTACCAGGCCAGGTCATTAGCCTAGTATCTCTGATGCTCCACGCTTCTAGGGATGCCCAACACTCCCCCATGAAGTTCTCAGCCTTGATTTACCAGCCACTTCTGGTGGGGCCTCACAAGACTTGGTGCAGGGTGAGGTCCAGAGTCAACTCCAATGACCACCCATACTCTTCCCCTCCTCCTCCACCTGTCCCCTCTCTAGATCCACTCCCTCCATCCCAGCCACAGCACATACAAAATGCACTCCAACCACACAAAACTCACCTATCCTGCAGACGGCATCTAAGGCGCTCTTCTCAGGGTACCCTCTGTTCCTTCCAGTCCCTGGAAACTGCCTGAGGCACCTTTAAGTCCCAGTTGTAATGTCCCTGCACCCACAGTGACCCCCCCCACACACACACCCTCTCCCCTTGAGGTGTCTGCTGCCTAGTCCGGGCTTCCCTGAGGTTTGGTCCTCTCTCTCTCCTTCATTCAGCATCTCATAAATATTCATGGGGCCCCTACCACATGTAAGACAGGATGGAAGGAGTCGGATATACCAGAGAGAACAAGACAGACAAGCTCCTTGATCTCCTGAGACTCTCCTGTGAAGATAGACAGTAAATGAAAAGGAAATGCATATATAATTTCTTGGGTGGTTAAAAGGATATGAAGGCACCTAGCACAGAGGAGGTAGAGGATATAGGAGGAAAATAGGCATCTGAGCAGGTGACATCTGTGAGGGGAGGACTTGATCAAAACAATGGATTGAGCCTTGTGCCTGCCCAAAGGACAGCAGCTCCAAAACTATTAGGGTTTCCACCTGCCTTTGTCTGAGCAATAGCAGGGAAGCCCCTGGCTGGGGCAGAGAAAGCCAATACAAGGATGAAACATGGACAGGACCTGGACTTACTCTGAATGTGACAGGTGCCACTTTGGAATAAAGGAATAAGCAATCTGCATAACACTGTCTAAAGCTCCCCAGCTACTAAGCTGGAGGAAAAATGGCAAGAAGCAAAACAGAAAGGAGGGCAATGAGGAAGAGGCTCCTGCAGGGATGAGGGCGAAGAAGATGACTGCTCAGACTCCACGGGTAGGATAGGGTAGTATGAAGGCCTTGGATGCTGGACATATTTTGAAGGTAGAGCCAACAGGATCTGCTCAGGGCTTAATGTGGAGAGAAGACGAGGTGTCAAAGTGAAGGCCTGGTGACTACTCCACATTTGTCACCCCCACAGCAACTCAAGTCCCTCCAGGCAGGGACGGTGGCTGTCTTCTTGTGCAGCCCGGCACAGAGCTTCGCCCGTAGACCTCTGCTGAGTGGGTGAGTCATGAGCGTCCCTGAGCAGCTTCTCTGAGCCTTCCTTTTGCTGCTGTGGCCTTCAGGGAAGAGACAGAGGTCATCCTGTCCCCAAGGCCTCCTTTATCTCCAAATAGGCTCGTATCTTTCCACATCTGGAGGTCATGAGCTACTGGTGTACTCGTCCAAGAGACAAAGGATCTGCACAATTGGATTAAGCAACTTGTCCCTGAGCCAAGGGCCAGAAGAGCCACATCTGGGCCCCTCAGTCTCCTCTAGGACAGCCACAGGCCCCTTGGGCGACAGCAGCCCTCAAGTTCAGCAGCAAGCACTTCACGAGACCAATGGAATGGGCCTTCATGAGGCTCTGGTGAGCCTGCCTTCACCCTTGTTCAAGACAGGCAGGAATGACTGTCCCTTTCATACAGATGAGAAAGCTAAGGTCTGGAAAGTGGCAGGAGTGTATGATATAAAATGTGAATAGCCTCTTCTATTTTCTTGTATGAAAATGTGTGGAATGAAATAATTAATGGTATGCTCAGCAGCACGAGCTTCGAAGGAATGGATATAGTTCCAACGTTTATCCTCCATGTGTGACCTTGAGCCAGTACCATGGACACTCAGTCTGTCCATCTGAAAAGTGGGGGTAATGATGCCATCTATCTTATAGGCTTGTTTTAAGACTTTTACTAGATGGTATGTATGAAATTCTTGGCACAGAAACTCACAGTAGAAACTCCATGCACAAAGAAAATATTTTTGCTGTTATCACAGATAGAGTATGTGATCTAGCCAGTGCTGTACTATACCTAGGGCTCCTCTGCTGTGTGCCATGATGGAAACAGCATCAGAAGACTCTACACAGTTAGTAGTGCTGGCTCCATCTCTTCCCTGCTGGATGACGTTTGGGCAAATCACTACATTCCTCCAAACTTTGGAGTCTACAAATGTAAAATAGAATGACCCTGCCACCTACCTCAGTGGGGTCCACACTCATTAAGTATGATCGCACATATTAAGCATCCAGCACAGTGCCTGGGTACAGCGTCATCAGAGTCAGAGTCAGACAGGCACCCACAGGTACATGTGCCATACAGTAGCAGCCTCTAAGCCATTCCGAACAACAGCTTCCAGTGAAATAAGCCCTGACTTTCTTTTCCATTGTACCCAGAGTAACATCCACCAGAGCCTCAGATCTCAGTTAACCATGGCCGCCTTGGCGAAGTCACCCTTGATGCCCACCCATCAGGCACTAGATTCCTGCCCACCTTCTCTGCTTCCTTAACTATCCTCTATGTCCTCTGCATTCTATTGCAATGTTCATTGCACTGCATTTAAATTATTTGTTTAATCACTGGTCATTCCAGAGATGCAAATTAAAACAACATGAAGACTTCATCTGACTTCAGAAGGAATGGCTATTAATCAAGAAATCAACCAATAACAAATGCTAGCAGGGCTGTGGGGGAAAAGGAACCCCTCTCCACTGATGGTGGGAGTGTAGACTGGTGCAACCACTGTGGAAATCAGTGTAGAGATTTCTCAAAAAACTAAAACTAGAGGTTCCATTTGACCTAGCTCTACCTCTTGGTATTTTTCCGAAAGAATTAAAAGCATCATATCACAGTGATATATGCACACCCATGTTCATAGCACCACAGTTTGTGATAGCTACATCTTGGAAGCAGCCCAAATGCCCATCAACTGATAAATGGATAAAGAAGATTTTTTATATATATACAATGCAATACTACTCTGCCATAAAGAAGGATGAGCTTCAGACATTCGTAGCTAAATGGGTGGACTTTGAGACCACTCGCTTAAGGGAAATAAATCAGACACACATGTTTAAATACCGAATTGTTTCTCTGGTATGAGAAACTGAAAGTGGAAATAAGGACTGAAATGTATAATGGATATTGGGAAATGGAAATGAAGTGTTCAAATGGGAAGGGGAACAAGGGAGGCGGGAGGGAGAAAGGAAGAAAGGGACAAGAAAAAAAGTGAAAACAGAGGGAAAAAATGAAAACAAAGGTTTTGCACATAGGGAGAGGCGGGGACTTGGGGGGATGGGAAAAAATAAAATTTATTTTAAAAATAAAAAATAAATTATCTGTTTAATTATCTGCTCACCTCAGAGGTAATTTATGAGAATGAAGGAAAGTTTACAGGGTAGAAGTGGAGGGACAGAAATCACTTGTGCCATCAACTCCATAACCCAGAACGTGGCATGGTACATGGCACAAAGTATAATGATGCAACTTGGATGTACTGATGGCTGGAGGAAAGAAGGAAGGAGAGGAGAAAGGAGGAAGATGAGGAAGAAGGAGGCTGGAAAGAGAAAGACTTTTAGCATTGTTATTGCCCTCTGCCAGAAACTTTCTCTCCCCTCCCCACTGATTCCTCTTGTTTTGGGCTTGTTATTCCACTCAATTTTTGCCCTTCATCTGCAAGGCAAATGTATGGTGCCTGGCCCCAAGTTATCAAGGAGTTAACCAAAGTGAATTAGAGCTGACTCCAGCACCGATGCACTTTAAACACTGGTCCCATTTCCTTGCATTTCACCTGGAAGAAGCACATTCTCCATTCACTCTTCCAGGGGGCAATGAAGAGAAAAAGAAAAATGAACAATTTATTTTCTTGTTTAAATATGTCACAGAGATAAGCGAGCCAGATGATCGATGTCTTAGTCAACATCACTCAGTCTGGAGAAGGGCTTGGAGGAACCTCCCAGACTGGATGGCATCTACAGGGGAGCCCTGGGTAGGCAGTGCCCCATCCTTTCTCTCCACTGGATGGGACAGGTCCTTCCTGCTCCAGTCATCCTCAGCTGCAGGCCATGCTGACCTGCTTGGGCCCAGGTCCACCGTGCAATGCTAGGAAGAACACTCCCCAAGTCCTGCCTCCAGAGTGGGGAAAGATTCCCATTTCACACACAGAGGACACAGTACCGGTGGCACACACGTCCCTCCAGTCTCTCTGCAGGCAGTAGTCTCTATCCTGCAGGCAGAGTGACTTGTCCAAAAAGAAAAACTGGGCATGCTGGGCTCAGCCCAGCCTGCCTTGCACCTTTCTATACTTCTCCATCTTCCTTGTCTGGAGAGGGAAGCCTGAGGTCCTCCTCTTCACTGGGGAACAGGTGCAAAAGTCTCTCATTCAAGAGCAATATGTTAAGAAGCCAATTTGGCCACATATCCAAAGCCACGTTCTCCGATCAGCATTATTGGTTAGAAAGCTGGCATTCTTATCTCTCCATTTGACTCCTCCTGTGTTTTTCTCTCACTTGATTCCAAACTTCAGAGGAGAAGAAAGGCACGGTTGTGGGGGCGGTTGGGAGGAGGAACTGGACAAGATCAGTGTTCCCTGCCTGGGGTTCCCACACCCCTAAGGGTCTTCAATAGCAGTAATGAGAGATTGTGAGCTATTTTCAATATTTCAAAGAGCCTAACAGAAACTGCATTTACCCACGATCAAAATGCACTGGCCAAATAAATGCCAAGTGTCTGCTTCAGGCTGGAACAATTCCCAATCAGTGAGGTCACACGGCCCTTTGTCCATTCTGGTTGGTGGGACTGAGCTGTGGCCCTCCGGGGACCCCAGTGCTTTGACAATTAAGGGATGTTGGTTTCCCCAGCCCCTCTGCTTGACTGCATGAGAAACTTTAGCCCCTTGGCAAGGCTGCCTGCTGCTTTGAAAGGGGAAATTGAAAGGAGGGACATTGGGGGAATGAATGGGGGAGCCTCAATCTTAGATAAAGGGAATAAGAATGAGGCCCTAAGGAGTTGCCTTTCCCAGGGCCAAGGAATCCAACCACCCAAGTTAGGAAAGGGCACGATTCACTGCTCAAGGCAGAGCATGTGCAAGGCATAGAGGAAGGGTGGGGAGAGGCTGGGGCTTAGCAACAGGACAGCCAAAATGTAGACAGGACAGCTGCATTCTGTTCCCATGAGCAGCATCTTCCACTCATCTTTCTCCCATGAATATGCTTTTGCCCACACACTGCCTCTAATGAACCTAATTGAACCTGGGAACTCTAATGAACCTTGTCCCCACCCCTTGGCAGAGATTCGCCTGTAATTGTGGCAGAGAGGGTGGGATCTGGGGAGACAGTTGATCCGTGCCAACAGATCTGCAAACACAGGGATAGAAGTGGGGGAAAGAATCCATGTAACTCTTAATAAATGTAGTCTGTGGAAAGAGTGCTTTGACCTACAGGATTGCTGGGAGGTCTTAGAGAATGGGAGAGTGTCCCTAGAGGTGACAAACAGGTTGTGGGAAGGCAAGAGAGACACTAGGAGTTTCCTCCGACCTCTATCCCTACGGCAATCTCAGCACACAGAAGAAAGGGAACCTCCTTTCTACCCACACTCAGTAGGGCTCAGAAGCTACTTTTGCCTCTCTCTCCCACCCTTTCTTCCAGACACTCCTATTCTACCTTCAACTGGTGGATACAGCAAGCCCAGCATCCTCACACTGGGGGCTGTCTGGGAAAGCAAACGCTGACTGTGTGCAGGACCCCATCCTAATCCTCATTCTACAAAAGTTCCAAGTGCTTAGTTCCCAAGTTTAGATTCAGAATGGGAAGAGGAGGAAAGAATCATTCAACCTCAGGAGTGATGTTCTCCAGCATGATGCACCAGAAGACCTGTGTTGGGGTTGGGGAATCAGGCACATGGCCAGATATTGATAGACAAGTCAGAACCTTCCTTTCCATGTGACTATCATTCTTTGTCCTTATCCCAATCATTCAGCACCCTACAAGAAACTGGGTGTTAGTGACCTACCAGTTAAAACACCCTTCTAAGGTCACTTAGAAGCCTGCAGCTTCAGATTCTTTGCCACTTCTTCAAGGAGCTCCAACTTCTCATTGAACTCTGACTTGCCTCAACTCTAGCATCCCAGAGAGCTTAGCCACTTCCTGTTCCTCTCTAGCTGATATGCAGATCACCAACTGGAGGAAGCCAAGACAGACAGGGGAGACCGAAATGCTATGGCCTCAGGAGTTATAGTGGATGTTCCTCTGTCCAGGAAAAAAAAAAAAGAGATGAGTTCTGAGCCATGGCCGCACATACAGATGCAGGAGAAGGCTGGAGGTTTATTTGCAAAGTAAAATCTGCAAGGTTTGGTTAGTATAAGAGGACTGGTAGGGGCAAAACTCAAGTATGATTCTCAGGTTTCTAGCTTAGGATGATTCATGGAGATGGGATGAAAAACCAAGAGTTTTGGGATGCTAAATTTCTGGAGTGAAAGTCATATAGGTGACACCCGAAAGAAAAACTATATTTGTGGCATTCTGAGTATGGGCCTGTGGACCACTAAGTGGTACATGAGTCTGGAGTTCAGGTGCAAAGTCTTCATCAGAGTCCTAAATATGAAGATTATAAGCATTTGGGAAGTAGCATAAAAGCACCAGCAGGGAATGAAATGGAAAATATAAAAAGAGGGCTGAGGCCAAAGACCTGGCAGTACTGACAAAGGAAAGTTTAAATGGAAGGAGCAGTGAGCAGTGTCAGATGCTGAAGAGGGGGAGGAAGGGGGAAGGACAGCCGGAAGGTCAAGAGGCAGGCTGCAGCCAGACTGTGGAAGGTCCAGAAGCCAAGAGAGACTCTTGGAGCTGGTAAATAGGAAGTCATGTGGTGGCCTGGGCTGGAGCACATCCCCTGGAGTGGGGAAGGTGGAAGCCAGATGACAGGCACTGAGAAATGACTTGGCAGACACCCTCACAGGAAGCATGACTGGGATGGGAAGGAGAGAGACAGGGTGAGAGCCAAAAAGGGTGCAGAGTCAGGGAAGGGGTGTTTTTGGGTGTATTTTTAAGATGCAAATAAAGTGTGTTCATGGGCTAAAGGAAGCAGAGAAGTGAGAGAAAGGGGGTAGGGTGGGAATGCCAAGTCTGGCAGCAGTGCTCCTGCTAACACAGGGTGCGGGGCCCCCAGCACTTCCTTACACAAATCCAGCAGCAAGAATCATGCGGGTGTTTTGCTCAGTGTCAACTCTTCTATGAAGCAGGAGATAAGGCTGCTCAGGAGAGGCAGTGGGTAAGGCTCCCCCAGGGAAGAGAATGGTCCTAGCACGAAGCCTGCAGTCCAGAGTGCCCATGAGCCAGGGCAGGGTACGTCCAGACTGAGTTGATTGGGTAGGACCAACAAATGCTGGAGCTTCAGCGTTCAAAATCTGAGGCCCAGGGACACCAGGTGGGTCTAGAGCCACACAAGCCTTCTCTTTTACCACTCTACTTGAGTCTACTCTTTCCAAACTAAGCAGCTTATTCTTACTAATATATCCATGGCAAACATTCCCCATAATATTTAATTGTAACAATGGCTTTCAAATCGAAGATTTCAGCAATATTTTAATCTTCCTGATACTCAGGCTGGCACAAAGCAGCTATCTCATTGCTCTGTATCAAAAATTTCCACCATTCCTTCACCCAGCCTCTCAGCAATCCTTCACCTTGGGAAATTTGCCATAAACTGGTACAGCAACAGAAAACAGAAAGCAAAACTTCACTGTGTTTTTGTGGCTTCCAAAAGTAGCTTCCAGGGTGCTCAGGTTGATCTGACAACCACTGATGAGCATTCATTCATTCATTCATAATACTTACTGAGCACCTAGCAGGCTGCAGGGACTCTCCTAGGTGCTGAGGACACAGTAAGAACAAAAGGGCCAAACCCTCTCCCTCAGTGTGGCATGGATGGGTGACTAATTGGGATGAAGGGGCCACAAGGCAGTAAGTTCTGAGCCAGGCACTTTGCAAGCATGGACCTTTAGAAGCAGGACTCCAAGGACAGGAGTTTGCCTCATTTTCCTAACTGGCAACTGCGGCCCAAAATGAGCTAAACCCAGGATTTGCCCCTGAGCTAGCCTTACTCTGAAGTCTGTGCTCAACAAACGCTTCACCTTGTGCTCTGATTCTCATGGGCACATGAATCATCTGGGGATCTAGTTAAAATGTAAATTCTAATTCTATAAGTTGGAGGTGGCAGCTAGGAGGCTGTATTTCTAAGAAACTTCTTTGAGATACCTTGGATCACACACTGGAAAACAGCCCAAAATTTCCTAAATTCATCGGGTCATGAACCCCTGTCTCTAGGGCACTCATTAATAGTCCCTCCCTTGCTTCCTAAATGGATGAATGGATGGATGGACAGATAAATCGATGGTGTTGCCATCCCTGGGCCTCCCAAAATCTCTGTACTTCCTGCCTTAGATTCCCTATTTGCATAACTATTTGCCTCAGTTTCCCTGGTGAACCTATGGCTTCTCACTAGGACTGCAGACTCTCTAAATGCCCCTTCACTGGGCTAGGGACCCTCAACCCCAGAACTTCCATCCCCTGGGCTAGGTCCTGCTCCAGCCACAAATAAGACAAGGGCTGAAACCTGGGCTCACCGGCTGCCCTCTTCCAGGGCTTCTTCCTGGAGCCCCCTCAACCCCAGGCTAGAAGGCCTGGCCTCTGCCTGCCTACCTTCTCTATCCTAAGCTGCCAGAAGGCCCACAGAAAATTGCATATCGCCGCTTTGTGCCTGCACCTCAGTGAGTATTAAATCTAGAATAATGGGAATTAGTGTGCAGAGGAAGCTGAGGGTAAGACTCCCGAGGATCCTGAGTTCTCACCTCACAAATACAAGCTGGAGAAGGATGCAGCGATTCAGGAGCTCAGAGCTGTCAAGCAGGCCCTTACCCCAGGTCTTCTGTGAATTGTGCTAAGCAGTTTAAGAATGCTAATGCTTGCCCAAGATCCTCTGAGGGGCTCCCTAATGTCATCACCATAAACCTGGTCATCCTCAGGACCACATCTCTGTGCCCCTTTGGGGGCAGATCCTGGTGCCACCACCACTGGCCAGATAATAAAAGAAGGGGAGGGGGAGAGGAGCGAGGAGGATTGCTGCAAACAGCAGCCCAGGTGCGGGCTAACACGTGGAGGTGGCCTTGGCTCCAAAACCACCCAGCACCTCAGCTCTTCCTCTGTTCATTCTTGGACAGGTGGGTGACAAAGATGGCACAGGAACCTCCTGAACAATGCAGGTACCCCCACATCCTGTTGCTAGGTGCTCTCCTTCTGAAATTCACCGTGTGGCCTGGGAATTTGTATTTTAAATGGAAACCCATGTGATGGATAAGTTTGCGGGCTTTGGAATCAGAGGAGGATGAAATCCAGACTGTCCCTTCCCCAAGCTACGTGGTTTTGGACAAACAACTCAATCTCTTTAAACTTCAGTTTCTGCAACTGCAAAGTGACAGGCTGCTGAGGAGCATTGTAAAGTATAAGAGAGTAAGGTGTGACTCTCAGAACAGGGCCAGAGTGTCCAAGAAAGGACAGGTCTCAAAATGAAGGTAAGAAGGCTGTGAAAGGGAGAAATACAAACCTGACTTGACCCAAACACAGCTTGCTGCTCTCAGCACCCCTCCAGTTGCTCCCTCTGCCTAAGCTCCCCACGTCATCCACCTCCAACCAGGCCTGCTCAGGCTTGAGGAAGCCATCCCTGCCTCTCCCCAAACCTCTGGATGCCTAGTGTTCCCGGGGCCCTTGGTAGCCTACAACTGTCTTGGGGGAGAGAACTTGGTTTTCAATGGTATTTGCATTCATGACCCCCCAGCTCAGGGCCACTACATTAGGTACCCAGTTAATGTTCCGGTGAGTCACTCCTTGGGTCCTAAGCATGTGGAAGCAGGCAAAGGCCTTGCATGCCCTCCCAGCTAATAGAGCTGCTGGGCTGAAGCCTGGCTAAAAGAAAGGCCATGGAAGGGAGGCTCCTGGGAAGGAGTCATCAAGGTCAAGTTCAGAAAGAGGCTGCAACTGATGGTGGGGCTGGGAGGTGGGGAGGAAGATGACTCTACAAAGAAAGCGCAATTTGGTGTCCAGGGCAGTGGCAGGACTAGGGAAGAGGAAGGACCAGAAAGGAAAGGGGGAGGGAGCTAGATCAAGGAGCTTGATAGAGAAGAAGGGGGAGTGGGAGAAAAGGCAGAAAGACCACACTCTTGACAGCACACATGGCTGTGAGAAGGTAAAACATGGATCTCCCCAGGAGATGGAATAAGGAAATGACCTGCTGAGTCAGCCCCAAGCAGGGAGGTGTTATTATTGCTTGGCTCAGAGCTTTCCTTGGCCCCTTCAGTCTAACCTGTTGCCTCTCTTCATTTTTAAATTTGTATTGTGGTAAAATACATACAACATACAATCGAGCATCTTCACCATTTCTAACTGTATAGCTAAGCAGCATTAAGTACATTCACACTGTTGTGCTAACATCTTCACCATCCATCCAGAGAACTCTGCAACTAACAAAATTGAAACTGTGCCCACTAAGCATGAATTACTCCTTCCATCCACCTAGCCCCTGCCAACCACCATTCTACTCTCTGTCTCCATGAATGCGAATACTTTCAATACCTCATGGAAGTAGAATCACACCACATTGTCCTATTGTGCCTTACTTATTTCACTCAGCATAATGTCCTCAAGGTTCATTCGTGCTGTAGCATGTATCTGAATTTCCTGTCTTTTTAAGGCTGAATGATATTCCATTCCATGGCTATACTATATTTATTTATCTACCCATCCACCCATAGTCACTTGAGTTGCTTCCACCTTTTATGGTGAATAAAGCTGCTGAGAACAGTGTGTCTGATTGCCCTCACATATACATACCAGAGAAAACTGTCTACATCCCCAGTGCATCTGAGAGTTCTGGATGACACAGGCCCTCCATAGATGCCTGCTAAAGGAATGAATAATACCTCACATGCTCCAAGTGTAGTATCCATTGATTTATTAATTTGAACTTTAACTAAATGCAGGGTCTTGAGTCAGAAGGGAGACCTTCTTTAGGAATTAGGAGCCCAGGTTTTACAGGAAGGCTCTGGGACTCCTCAAAGCCCTCCATGTAGAGAGCCAGCCCTGCAAGAGAATGAACCCAGGAGGGCCTGGGAACCCACTCCTCCCTTAGCTTAGCACCACTTCCCCTAGTTGATCAGCACCTTTGTATTTCTCAAGTTCTGCCTCCCCCAAAACATTGATTGTTCTGACAGCATCAAAACAAGGCATTTCTGTCCAGAGAAAGGTATCGTAAAGAAAACAGACAGAGATTTGGAGAAGTTATTTGTAACCTCTAAAACTGACAAAGTGCAATATTTGGAAAATAAACAGAACTTCTGCAAATCAACCAAATAATTTTAAATTAAGACAGGGAATTGAATTTTTTAAATGGGCAAAGAATATGAATAATCAATTTACAAAAAGAGAAACTCAAACAGCTAACAAGTGTATTTCAAACTTATGGTAATCGGGGCAATGCAAATTAAAACAATGGGATGGCCCTTGAATCTCCTAAGAATGGCAATATTAGAAAGATGGATAATATTAGGTATTGATGAGGATGTGGGAAGACAGAAAAAAGTGTTAGTAGAACTGAGACCTGGCATAGCAGTTCTAGAAAACAGTATGGCAAAATATAGGAAATTAACAGACTACTCAGGGATCTTACTCACCCACCTGTACAGTCCAGAGTCTCTCAGACAGAGCCCTAAGATGGCAGGTATAAGGATATTCTTTAGAGCTTCATTCATGGTGAGGAAAAATTGACAAGCCAGAAGTCTGTCCCCAGGGGAACAGGTACATAAAATGAGACAGATGTGTAACTCGTAATGCAACTCAGCAGTTAGAAATCCTAAACTAGAAGCAGGGGTAGATCTTCAAAACACAGTGTTGAGTAAATAAAGTAAGAAACCAGACGAAATTTATAGATCAATTGTCATTTATGGAAATTAAAAATACATACACATAAAAATGACCTTACATATTTTATGAGGATCTGTGTATATTTCAAGACATATCAAATGTATCAGGCTAGGTATATATTAAAGGAGAGCAACAACAGCTGTGGGACTGGGGACAAAGGGAGGAAACTTTAAATGAAATAAGAAAGGATCTTGCACAGACAAATGATCACACAAAGTGTGATGGATGAAGGGGAGGAGTAATTCAGTGTTACGCTCCTGAGGTTGGAGGCAGGGAAGGGGAAAGAGAGAACAGAACAAAAAACAAACGATATTCACTGTGGCTTCCACATGACTCAGGAAAGTTATCGCTGTAATATTTTCCTCTTTCTATGTTCCTTGGAACAATGTCATAGGAGATGAGAGTTCCAGTGGCCCCTGAATGTATGGACTTTTCATCCTGCTCCAGTTAAAAGACCTGCACTCAGATCTTGTCTCTAGATGGATGTGTTTGTGAAAGCAAAGCCCAAATGGTTACCTCTCCCACACTGAATTTAACAGTGCTGCTGCCCATGGGATGGAGGGTCAGCTGGCTATGGCCAGGATGTCTGAAGGGCCGTGGATGAGAGCATCTTGTCTCTTCCCATTCAAGTTATCAGGAGCAGTTACACAGATGACTGCAGGGTAAGACTGGATTGAAACCAAAAGCTCAGCAAGTCCACCCTCTTTCACCCACTGCCCTTAAGCTGGAGGCATAGGCGGGCAGACTGTTGGCAGAGGTATGAGCTCGCTGTCCTTGGAAAGCCAAGCCACCCTGACCACTGGGCAAGAGCTCCTATTGAATGGGGCTTGAACAACTGATCTTTTGGTCCTCTTCCAATAACTCTGGCTTCATTCTGTTTGCTGATGAAAGCGACTAACAATCTGTCATGACACAGATGGAGTGAATATTATTATTTCCATTTTACAGGTGAGCAAACGGAAAGTGAACTGATTCACTCATGGCCACACAGGTTGGTAGGATCATGAGCAAAGCTGGAAGACTGGTGTCCAGACCCCTGGACCAAAAATGCCTTCCCCCAGACACTCTGCTGTGGATTGGCCCTCTGGGACCTCACATGTGAGAAAGGCCAGGAGGGCAGGACCACACAGGTCCCTGGATGGTGGAGATGCTACCAGGGAAGTAGCTGTTTTCATGCTAGGAATATTTAAACATGGGTATAAAATAAACCAGTGAACTTTCACCTCCTCCTTATTGCCAAGTAAGTCATCAGACACCCACATATCATCACCAAGCCTCACCAAGCCTCACCAATCTCCATCCTTGACTCCACTCTCCATATAGCAAGTAGGCTATGCTGGGAAAAGGGAAAGGAGTTAGGCAGCAGCAGGAAGACAACCCCCACCCCAGGCCTGAGCCGACTACACACTTGCTCATCTCACAAAAGGCCATCAATCATTCCCACAAAATGCCCGCGCATTCTGTGATAATACACTTGTATCTCTAATGGTCTAAATTTCAAAGTCTCTGCTTTCTCCCTTTAAAGTTACAACCGCCACACTTGCTTACTTTCAATCAATAAATAGATGTAGCTACTTAATAATGGGGCTTATTCTGTTTTCTGTTTGAAAACCTAGGAGATGGACACAAGTTTTTGAAGTTTCTGAATTATAATTGCTCTTAATTGAGTATAAATGAGATACTGGCAGAGGGGAAGCCTATTTATGTTGCAATGTGAGCCCTTATTTTCTGCTCCAGACCATACAAGAGATTCTCAAATAAATTTTTAAGAGGTATTTGGCATTCTCGATAATTTGACTATACATTCATTATTTTTAGCACCACAACAGTTGCTTATAATGATGATTTTCAAGAATAGGACCGGAATCCCCTTAGAGACCAATTCTGTTTAAAAATTTCCAAAAATACAGAGACCAACAGGTGGAAAGTAAAAACTATTTTTCAGTGGGAATCCAAAAGAGAGGAGTCATGAATGTGAACCCCTATTCCACCCAGGCCTTTGCTTCACGTGGGGGCAAACATCCACCCAGCTCTAGGGTAGATAAAGTCCCTTTCTCTGATCTTAGACTTTCCATGAGCTACCCTGGTTCTCCTGGATTGTGCCAGACACATTTCTCTGATAGGACTCTGGGTGACAGCTGCAAAGGACTCCCAATATCTCCCTGAAGAATGAGCCCTTAGAGCAGGAGAGGGGAGCTTCCAGCATTTTGGGATCCATGCATATCAACCAAAGGTTGATGAGGACTTTCTATTTCTGGAAATTTCAACTTGGGCCAGAAAGAAACTGACCAACATTCAAGGAGTCCTGGGGAGAAAGATGAAGATGCTATGATATGTAGTATGTGGAGTTCTGAGAGCCCACAGCAGAGTTCCACTTAGATGTGCATTTGGGGCTGGAAACCAAGGGTGAGTTTGTAGTCACCCCTGGGGAACTTGTGGTTGGGCTGGATGGATGATGGCAGCTTGAGGATTGGAAGTTTGGGATCCAGACTTCAAGTACAAAAGCAGCACAGCATAATGGATGAGTACAGAAGGATTCTAAAAGGCAGGTACCCATGGAGTGCCCTGAAAAGTCACAGAGCAGGGTGGTTACCAGTAAGGGATGTGGAATCAGGCAGGCCTGGATCTAAACTGTGCCTTAACCTCTGAGCCTTAGCCACTTACTTTTTATTATAATCCACTTATGTGGATGTGCCTTCTCCGAATCCATTTCCCTGTCTGTCAAGTAGGGCCAGCGATACTGCCAGCCCCACTGGGTTGCTGAGAGGACCAAGCTAATACTTGCAAGGGGCTGAGAGAGTGCTAGTGAGCACTAGCTACTAGTATCGCTTCCCTGGGTAAGGTATCAGATGCCCACATATCATCACCAGAGCAGCTTTCTGAGCATGGTAGGTGGGCAGGACATGGTGAAGGCACCCAGATTTCCTGACTGACTCCTTTGTCCTCGGTGTTGTTGTTCAGATCCACCTTCTATCACTGGGCACATTCTACAAGGCAGGTATGGTGCTGGGCCTGCCACTGTAGTCCTTCTTGTAACAGAGAAATTACTTGTCTTTTACAGGTGGGAATCCTGTACCTGAGGGAGATCTGAAGACCAGCTAGAAATGTGTAGGTCTGCTGAGTAATCAGAGTCCCTGAGTCTTGCTGGTGTGACAATGATCATGAAACAAGTAGGCTGGCACGTGACTCAGTGTGATGCTGCTGAAGCCACCTGCTGGACTCTTCTGGACAAACTGAAACCTTGCAGCTTCTAAGACCCTGCCATCTGGTGCTCCAGGTCCCCTGCCCATGACTCTAGCCTCCCCTCCGACAAAGTCACACAGTCACCAGCCATAAATAGGACCAGGACTGACTGCTATACTATAATCAGCTTACTTCTTTAAACCATGAGCCCACAGCTCAACTGCAAAAAGAAACACAAATCTACACATATGTTGATGACTGAGCAATTAAATGCTTTTCCTTGGCATGCTGGTGTTGGGGGATGGGCTTCCAGGACTTATACTTCATCTCTAGAATCTAAGAAGCTGTCCCATCAATCTGTGACATTTAGCTGTGGAGCGAAGGCAACTGGGGACCAGGTGTCTTTGTCACTGAGTTACCTCTGCAAACCAACTGGCTTCCTTGACCCCTAAAACTCCTGATTTAGCCTTATCAGTCCCTACAAAACTGTCCAAGAAAAAAATATGAAAATCATCTGCTAGTATAACATCTACTCATCAGACACAAATTCTATGCCAGGTTCTGAGGTGGATGCTGAGGAAATAAGCCATTGTCCCTGCCTTCAGGAAGTACACAGTTTAATAGGCAAAGCCAATAAACACTTTTAATACCATTCAATTTGTACTGTAATAGGACAATGGGTACAGTTGGTGCTCCAGTCTTACTAGAGGCAAGCTAAAACCAAGCCCTTGGGTAATAAGAAAAGCAGAAGAAAAATTTTACAAATTAGTTGATGTTTGGCTTTTCTTAAGGTGGCATGGTAGCATGGGGGAAAATAACCCAGAACTTTGTCAGAACTCCTTATAGTTTAATATTGTTTCTATTTGCAATTATTTATTAAGGGGATGGGGACATCAGAGCCTTTTTAATTCTCAGAACTCCTTAATCCAGAGAAAAGTAGTTGTTCATGAGAGTAACTGAGGGCATAAAACAGCCAGAACCCAGTGGCCACTTGATGAGGAAGAAACTGAGGATTTTCTTAAGGTTCTGGGCTGGGTAACTGAGGAATCCTAGAGGGTTAGGGGAGAAGCTAATGAGCTTGCTTTGGAAGGGAAACATTGAGGCGACAAGTGGAAGAGTCAGCGGGATGTATATACAGTCTGGATCTAGAGTGTCAGTGGACTAGGAAGCCAATAGACATCTATTTGGAAATGCCTTGGCAACACAGGTCTGTCTGGGAGCTTCGGAGTATGTACTGAAGAGATGGGCATGGATGAGGTCACACAGAAGTGGTGAAGGGGAATGGAAAAAAGTACATGGAATTGAATGCTGAAAGATACCATACTTCAGGCAGGAGAATAAGTATTAGTATTAGGACTGAGAAGGAACAACCATTAAAATATAGTGTCCCAGGAGCCTGAGGAGAAGAAATTTCGAAAGCCATACAGAAGAAGGGGAAGATAAGGTTAGAGAAACTACAATGGATTTGGGTTGATGATGGTCATTGGTGATCTCTTCTAGAACATTCCTGAGGAATACTGGGGGACAAAAGCCTGGGTAACACAGAGAGTGATTGGTAGTAGAGAAAGCAAATGAAGATTCTTTTGAATAGAGTTGATGGTAAAAGACAAAGAGATGGGACAGTGGCTAAGAGAGTTCAGGAGGGCCAAAACACCATCTTGACATGTGTTATGTTAAAAATGCACCTAATATTACAGTCAAGGGGAAAGGTGTTACAAGGTGAGAGAGAGTGATGGACAACAGGAGAGGAAATCTTCAAGGAAGTGGGGTGTGAGGCAGGCTGGCATAGAAAGGGTTGAGGAAGCAGGCAAAGGTGGGTGAGAAGGTTCCCACTACCAAATCCTCATATTCTTTCTAGCCAGTGATAACCAAGCCTAAGAGGGAGCTGCCTCAGTCCTGAGCATCTTTCAGAGTCAACAGTATGAAGTGAACGCAAAATGAATGTGCTTCGCCCTCCCCTGTGCTGATTTCCTGTCACCAAGTCCATTTCCAAATCTCTGCTGCCTGCAAGACGAGACAGCACATGTAAATGTACAAGAAAGGTTTAAAAAGAAATGAACACACTGGAAGCCAGAGCACGGCCTGCCAGAGAACTACCCTTCCCTCAAGCAACACACACACACACACACACACACACACACACACACACACACACACACGCGTGCACATGCCCCAACTTCTTTATGGACCAGAGCTGTTAGCAGATGGATCCTTCAAGGCAGGATTCCAGCACCAAGGAGCACTGTGCAAGCTAAGAGTCGGCCTTTTTCTCTCCCCAGGGGTACGACATGCCCAAGGGGCAGGGACAAGTTCAGTCAGAAAGTCTTTTTTTTTTTCTGTTCCAGGGATCGAACTCAGTACCTTGAGCTTGCTAGGCAGGCGCCGGAACCACTGAGCTAAAACCCCGGCCCCAGAAAAACAATCCCTTCAGACTCAGAGCGGTTCTCTAGCAGGGGACTCGCTTGGACAAACGTCCAAGAGGCCTGACGGTCGGTAACAGCGATCCCCCCCTCAGCCCATATGGCAAGTCTGGGTGACCAGCGTAGGTCTGCGTGAGCAGCCTCCTCGGGGGTGTGGGTGTGCGCGAGCCAGGGCTACCAGGCACGCGCATCGCGGGCGCCCCTCTCTGGGTGTCTGCGGCTATGACTCTTAGGAAAATCAGAGAAAGTCCGGTCAAGTAGGGATGAAAGAGCCAGGGCTTCCTTGGGACTTCCTGACCCCGACCCAAACAACCCAGCAGCTAAGGGGTAGGCGACGTCATCCCTGGGGCCTGGCTCACAAGCTGCTGGCGCCTCGAGCGGGTCAGGGAGCCTGCCGCTCACTGGCCTGCCAAGGGAGGGGCGCATTCTCCGAAAGGGACCCTGGGGTTCTGGGGTGGCCGAGGCCAATCTTCAGAGATTCAATCAGTGGTTTTAAAAAAAAAATCAGCCAGCAAAAACAGCACTGCTCCAGACTGGGTCCGGCCTCGGCAGCAGGTGTTTGGGGGTTTCCTCTCCAGTGGGTTTCAGCCTGCGGGCTAAAGGAAAATGCGGTTTCGGGCGTCCCGGTCTGGACCCCTCCCCACGATGACACACAGAACTTCCTAGGGTGTGGCTAGAGCTGAGCTTCAGGGGGTTCCGTGGGTAAAGTGGACCCGTTGAGGCCAGTGCCCTGCACTGGGGACTGGGTTCGCTCCAAGGTCCGCGTGCCTCCCCCGTGAGCTACAAGACGCAGCCAGACATCGAGAAGTTCCGGGACTCTCCGCATCCGCCAGGTCTACCCCCTCGCGGACTTGGTTACCCGGAGTGGGTCCCGCCGCCTGCGCCGCCGCTGCCGCAACCCGGGCGCTCGGCTGCAGCAGGGCGCGGGAAAGGGCACTTTGGCGCGGAGAGAGAACCGAGAGGAACGTGTCTGCGCGGAGCCTGGCGGCGACACTCCCTCCCCCGCCCCCGGGCACAACCCCCCGCCACCGTCTCCCGCGGTTCAACACCCCCCAGCCTCCATCTGAGTCCTCCTACAAAGAATGCGCGGGACCCCAAACCTGGGCGCACGCCCACCTGCACCAACCCCCTGCTCCGAGTGCCGAGGGAGGGGACATTTGGGGAGGGGGGTGGAGGCCGCAGTCTCCGGGAGGGCGGATCCGGCGGGGGCGGGGAAGGACAGACCCTGCAGACGCGGAAAGGCAGAGGGGGCGCGCCGTTCCTCTCCAGACCCCAGGACGGGCGTGCCAAGCAGAATTGGGAGCCGGGGGTGGGGGGGAGTAGGGCTCCGGGAAAGTTTATCGGGGAAAAGCCTGGCACCTTAGGAGGCTGGAGAAACTGAAGCCACGATTCGCGTGCCCCGCAACCGTGGGCAGGGATGTCTGTCTCCCAGGCCCTCACATCGGCCGAATCCGGCCAAGTTGCGGTTGGGGCTGGGCAGAGCAGTGAGGGTGAGGGTGAGGGTGGAGGTGAGGACGTGGTTGAGAGTGGGGTGGAGGGCGGACAGAGGCGAAGATGCGAAGGAGGGTGGGCAACGGGGGGGGGGGGGGAGGCGGGATGGGGGCGGGGGAACGGACCCAGACCTGGTCCAGGCCGGGTGGGCTCCGGGCTCGGGTGGGGCGTGCGGCGGTAGCCGGCTTCCCAGCGCGGGCGGACTTACCCGCGGCGGCCGAGGCGCTGAGCAGCCCCCAGCCCAGCACGAGCAGCAGCGGCGGCAGCGTTGGCGGCGGCGGGCGGCCCCAGCGGCTCCCGGCGCCCGGCACGAGCGCCGAAATCCCGGCTTCGCCGCAAGCCCTCCCCGCGGGGCAGCCGCAGCGCCCCAACTCTCGTCCCCGCGAGCGCAGCATGGCGCGGCCGGCAGCGCCGAGGGAGAGGCTCCGCTCGCCGCTGAGGAGAAAGGAGGTCAGGAGAGCTCTGGAGCTTTTTTTCTGCTCGGAGAAAAATCCCGGTACGCGGGAGCCCTGAGCTTCTGCGGCTGGAATGAACCAAGTGTCCGCCCGGCCGGGGAGAGGCGCGCTGAGCTCTCGGAAATGACTCGCTCCAATCCCGCTTCGCGGGGTTCGCGCCGGGGGGTGGGGGGTGAATTATCCCCGGATTAATCACTCCGGAGCCGCTTCTCCGCCGCCCCAAATGCTGGGGGTGGAGGCGCCAAGGAAAAAATATTGGAGGGTGGGGGGTTCCTTTTCAGCGCCACCTCTATCTCCAGATTAACCACAAATTAGATCTAAAGGGCTGTTTATTCCTGTTTGTTTTACAATTGACCAGTTTCTTTCAAGTTAAGTCCTCCGGTTTTCTTGTATAAGATCGCCCATTAATACACTCCCATACACACACAGCGGCACAGACACACACGCACTCACAGTCAGGCACATACACGTCTCTGCCACGTTTGGAAACTGAAATACTGTCTGGGGAAAGGTAACCAAAGAAGGACGCGGTTCCCCAAGTCGTGGTTCTTATGAGCTGATCTTAGGTGATGGCTTTGAACTTGGAAATCTTGAGCTGGGGGATGCTTAGGAGCCCTCTTCATAATAGCCTCCTACCCCATCCCAGGAGAGAGGGGTGTGTACTAGACAGTGGCGGGTTAAGAATCGAAGGCAAACAAGCGGATGCAACAGGGTTGGGGGGCGTTCATTTGACCCAGAGCGGCCCTGCCCCTCGTTTAAAACAAAATCGCGGGACGGTGGAAGGATCCCTGTGTGCACGAGGGTGGGGGTAGGGAATGAGCTCCGTGGAAGGACGGTGCAAGAGTTACTTGGACGATTTATCTTCAAATTTAAATAACCTGACACTCTTCCGCTCCTTCTTCCCCTCCCCCTTCCAGCAGGTCCCCAAAGCAGGCGAGGTTCTCCTCGGAGAGCGAGCAGCTCCCCGCCTCCCCTGAGTAGCCGCTGCCTCCAGGCCCGAGGGCTCAGCGTAGGTCCCCACCCCATCCCCCACGGCGACACCGCGGCCGTCTCGGTCTGGTCTATCCTAGGCTCCTCCGCCGGTCACCATGGCTCCTTAGCTGTCTACGCCAAACTCTCCGCCAGAGAAGAGGTGTGGGAAGGCTGGAGGGGCCAGGGAGGGGCGAGGTTCTGGAAGGAACCCCCTGGTTGGCGCGCGGGTAGCAGAAAGGCACCTGCGGAGGGGCACCTCCACCCTCCCTTCCTTTTGCAGGAAGCACCCAGAAAGGCCTGTAGTCGCAGTTTCAGGAACCAGAGAGCCGCGCGATTTGGTCGAACCCCACTCTAGCGTCTTCGTGGCCCCCAGGGGCAGTGGCTGGCGAGTGGAGGGGCCTGAGAATTTCCCAGGAAGTGCAAAGAGAGGGAGTTGAGGTTGCTACCTGGATTGCTGAGGAGAGGGGTGGGGATTGGTTATCCAGTTTGGCTGACGGTCGTCGACCCTAGGAATTTTCAGGGAAGGCCCTGCCGAGGAACCATAGGATTACCGACCCGGATTGGCGACCCAGATTGGACAGGAGGGTACCAGACCAAAGGAGTGGATGCTTGTCCTTATTCCCCACAAAAAAAGAAAAAAAAAAAACTTGCTCCCCAGAGCCACACTTTCGCAGCCTGCTAAATGCCATTCCTCCTCCCACCTCCCTACCCCACGTTGTTCCGGTTTCCCTGCATGAGCTCATCCCACAGCTGGGGAGCTGGCTAGGTGGCCCCGGGCTGGCTAGCAGCCCCCAAATCGCCAGCCCATCCCCACCCCCAACACGCTTGCTTTCCCGTCCCTCCAGAATGCCGCCTCTCTGGGTGCCAAGAGCCAACCAAAGCAGCCAGAACTCCTCAGTGAATGGCCTGCTTTATGTCCCTGTGGCTGCGAGAAGGGGGCTTTTAGCGTCCCATTGTCCAGGCCGCCCGAAAGAGAGCTCAGCCCAGGCGACTAGCCAGGCCTTCCCACCAGCGCTGGAGAGGAGGGAAGGGACCGGCCTTGCGGTGAGAGGGTGGCCCCCTAGGGGACTGTTGGCTGTGCTCCTGGCTCCTAATCTTGGACCTTCTCCCTCTCTCGGGGGCTGAGTTCTCCAGAAAAAGGAACAAACAGTGATGGTCAGTCCGGCTTCTCTGCAGCCCCACAGCTGGGGGGCGGGGGGGGGGGTAGAGAGAGACATTGAGATTGGACTGTTTTGCAATTCTGGGTCTCCAAGTCAGTAATGGACTTTACCCCACCCCAGAACTTTGCTCTGTGGCTACAAATGGCAGATGAGATTTACCCTAAAACCCTCCTTAGCAAATAGATTGTCATCTTTCTTCTCCCTGGGGGCTGCAGAAGGCAGGGGTACCCTTTTAACTCTCAGAACGACCCAGTTACATCCTCCACCATTGATGCTGTCTCTGATCTATTTGAGTCTACACACATTAACTCCTGCACTCTGGGCTGAGCTGGGCTGTGCAGTGATGCACACAGGGATGCAGAGTGTGAGGTCCTCCTTTGGGAGGAGGCAGAGCAGAGGTAGAAACCAACACTTAACTGATACAAGCAGACAGTGATAATCACCATGGCTGAAGAAGAGCCGTGTTACATAGAGACATATCAAAACAGTAAGCTTTTCTTAGGCTTGGGAGATCAGAAGACTAATTTAAGGACGGGAGTAAGATTTTGACTGAACCCTGATGCCTGGATAAAGACTTTAACCAGATGAAGATTCATTTACTCAACAAATATTTATTAAGCATCATTACATGGCCTGACACTGTGCTTGATAAGAAATATACACCACAGTGGACAGTCCTGGACTTTATGAAGGCAGGCAATAAATATGCATAAAGTTTGTAATTAAGGATGGAATAAAGGAAAAGTTCACAGTGCAATAGGAAAGACTATTGGTCTAGTTTAAAGAGATGTTCTGGGAAGGCATCTTTGAGGCTGAAACCTTGAAGACGGGATCTAAAATTAAGCAAGAAGCCACGAATGGTGATATACACCTGTAATCCCAGGACTCTGGGAAGCTGAGCCAGGAGGATTGCAAGTTGGAGTCCCACCTGGACATTGTAGTGAGACCCTGTCCCAAAAAATTTTTAGAGGGTCAGAGATGTAGCCTGCCTGGTAAGCACAAGGTCCTAAGTTCAATCCTTGGTACCACACACACACACACACACACACAAATTAGAAGGCTAGGGATATAGCTCAGTGCAAAGATCCCAAGTTCAATCCCTAGTATAATAAAAATAAATACAGTAAGGCAGCTATGCAAAGAGTTGGGAACAGGTAAGACCTTAAACTGGGAAGGAGACTAAGGAAAGGAGGGTGGGGCTGGATCCAGGTGAACAAGAAGAAATACCCAGGAGATTTGGGGAGTGGATTTCATCCAGGGTCTCAAAGGGGATGGTGAAGAGTTTGGATTTAACTCTCTGGTAGTGGAAAATAAAAGATGTATTGTTTTGTAAGGACCATCATAACAAAGTACCACAGATCATGTAGCTGAAACATAAATTTATTTCCATTCAGTTCTGTAGGCTAGAAGTTCAAGATCAAGGAGTCTGTAAGGTTGACCTCTCTCCTTGGCTTGTAGATGACCATCTTCTCCCTATGTTTTCAATGGTCACCATTCTGTGCATGTCTATGTCCTAATTTCTTCTTCATATGAGGATTCCAGTCATTTTGGATTAGGATCCCAACCTAATGATCTCATTTTAACTCTTTATCTTTCTCCAAATAAGGTCATGTTTAGGGGCTGAGGGGTAGGACTTCAAAATATGAAAGGGAGGAATGCTTAGCTCATAACAGGAGGGGAGGATTTTTCAAGTAGAGGGACAAGAGCCAGCAGATGGATGAATATCAAAATAAATATGTAAAGAGATGTCTATTCAGTCTGTGGATAGCATGGCTGCTTTAGCAGCAGATACTCTGGAAAGGTGGACATGGCTCTGTTATACAAAGTGAATTTGCATTTCTAGAGAATGAAAGCCAAGTGGCATAGCCTGGCATGTACCCCCCCCCCCCCCGGCAACTCTATGGGGAGTGGAGAGGAAGGGAAGGACAGGAAAAAAAAAAGGGAAAGAAGCATAACTACTTGCAAGGTGACTGAAATGGAATGAGCTGCAATATTGTATTCCAAATGATCTGGGCAGAGGCGGGGATGAGGGCCATGGAAGCACTTGCAGGCCATAGAGAACCAGGAATCCAAGAGGTGCTCGTATCCTTCCCCGCTGGCCTGGCAGAGTGTGGCTCTCAGCCCAGCAGCCCCTACAACTGGCTCTTGCCTGCCCCTTTCTTTCTCCAGATGAGCAGCAGGCAGCCATGGGTGGCAGTCTATTCACAATATCACATTGCAAAAACACCCCAGTGTAGTGACTCACCAAGATAACCCTAATACCCAGACACAATCCAAGTTTGTTTTAAAAAGAAAACAAAGCCTGATGCTTGGGAGAACTCAGCCTGATTCAAGTCAGGCCAGTAGATTCAATACCCTGAAATTTTCATTCTAACTTAAGAAAAATCAAAGGGCTTTTCAAAGCCCAGAAAGAGAAAGCAAATGGGATTCTTCAGCAATGTGAGGGCAGAAATGGAGACTGAGGAACAAGCAAGATTGCAGAGGAGAGACAGAGAGTGAGGCAGGGCCTCTGAGGGAAGGCCTGGGATCTGAGTTGGGGGCAGGGACTCCTAAATCCCGAGTGGGATCAGACAGAAGCAACTATTTCCCAAGGGCTGGGCTGTTCCTGTAGAGATGGCAGTGATCTGTCTCCCTAACAGAAGGGGTTCATGAAGGAACAGTCCAGAAGGAACCGTGCTGAGCCTATGGGCCTCCACAACCAGCAGGGAGAGGCCAACAGAGCCACCAGTTTGGAGACTCCAATGCTACCAAATGCAGGAGCATGGAAAATTCTCCATTTGTGAAAGGAGGAAAAGGGCAGAACTCACACCAGTGACATCACAGAAGTCAGTGTTTTCCTCTGCATGTCACAGGCCATAATCCATAGGAAAGGGGCTGTTCCAGGCTGTCTTCTCTCCTTGAAGTTCCTTCTATCAGCTGTGCTAAACGCCTCCCAGATTTGCTCATGCTGTCTCCTCTGCCTGCAACATCATTCCCTCTCTTTCTAATTCCTAGCCACCACTCAGCTCCAGTGTTACCTCTACAAGGTAGCCTTTCCTCAGTCTTCTCACTGGTTAGGTGGCCCTTTCAGCGTGGGCAGCTAGTTGAACATCACAGATTCCTGCTTCCTCCTCCACAGTGTAAAGCAGAGGTTCTCAGCTGAGGACCATTTTTCCTCCAGGGGACATTTGGCAATGTCTGCAGGCATTTTTAGTTCTCATAACTGACAGGGGCTACTGAAACCTAGGATGTAAGACCAAGATTGCTACTAAATATCCTAAAATACAAAGAGAGGACCCCTACCCCATTCCAAAGAATTATTTGGCCTAAAATGTCAATCATGCTGAGCTGTCTCTGGGAAGCACATGTTTAATCAGGACTACAACTCCCAGCTATCTTTGCAGTTAGGAGTACTCATGATACAAGGTTTTAGCCAACAGAATATAAATTCAAATCTTGCCCTACAACATCCTCCATGGTTACTCCTCTGTTTACTAGATACAGAGCACTAGGATCCTGGATAGCAGAACCACAAGACCAACAAACCTGTGTCTCCAAGTCACCATGGGGAGGAAAGTCAGGAACACTTGCATTGAACTATTACATGAAAAACGTCCTTTGATAATGTTAAGCCATTGAAATACTGGGGCTTGTTATAGCAGTTATCAATACCCTTCTATATCTTTCCTCATTATTCTTCTGGTATTCTGTGTCATTCACGTCTCTTCACTCATTCATTTACTTATTTGTGCCACAAACATCAGTCTCCATGCCAGGCTCTGGGCTACATGCTGAGAAACAAATACAGAGAATAACACATATCCATTCTCCCTGTCCTCAAGGGGTTGAAAGTTACTGTGAAAAGTTAATTAATGATTAAAAATAATAAAAGTAATGATAAAAGTAATGATTAATTACACTAGGAGAGATATAGGATATGATGGAAACAATGAAAGGAGCTCCTAGTTCAGCCTAAGGACAGGGTAAGAAGTAAAACTTTTTAGAAAGCAAGCACAGACCCAGCTGATGCAAGGAGCTGGACACAGTGTGAAGAATCTTCAGTAAACCAGAAGCCCAGGATGCCTGGGTAGAGCTCAAGGGGGAGCAGATCACTGTTCTGAGACTCCCCGGCACAGTAACTGTCAGCTTTCTCAATTGACCCCACCATGGTGCCCCTGCAGCTCCTTATGGTGGAAACCTTTTCTTGCCTCCTGAGTCCCCAGTGCCTTTCCTGTGCCTACTACACTCTCCTCTTCAATGACCCCCCTAGACCCTGCACTTCAGCCTGCTCAGAAGTGAACTTGCCTATTTCCAGTCTGTGGTCAGTTCCCCAGCTCAGGGATCAGTTTCCACATCTGCCCAGATTCCTGAGCCAGAGACCTGGGAGTAATATTGGACTCCCCTCTCACACAGCCTCCACATCAGGGCCACAACGAGCCTTCTAAATTCTGCCTCCTTAACACCTCCCAGATCCTAGCCAAGGCCCCCATCATGTGTCTTTCAGGTTACTTACAACAGCTAAGTAACAGCTCACTTCTGCTCTTGCCTAGTCCAATGTCTTTCTCTCAGCCACTAGTTACCTTTTTAAAACACCAACTTGACTTCACAGCTCCCCTGCCTTTCTTTGACTTTCCCCATGGCCTACAGAGTAAAATCCAAGCTCCTGCTAGAGCCTCCCTACAAGAGCCTCCATTGTCTGACCTGCCTGCCCCTCCAGCCTCAAGTTTCCCTCCTGAACTCTCATACTGAGGTCATCCATCCTCCTGCAAGGAGCTGGGCTTTCTCTCCCCTTCCCTTGGGAGCCTGGTGTGTGCTGCCTCCTCTGCCTTCCCCCTGCTCCTCTTTCTCCTCCTTCTCCTATCCATAATCTTCTCCTATTTGCCCTTCAAAACTCAAAATCAAAGTGTCAGTTCTTACAAGCAATCTTTGCCAATGCCAAAATAGTGCCTGGTACATAATAGTCATTCTGTGAATCGTGGATGGATGACTGGTGGATGGGTGAGTAGGTGAATCGATGGATAGATGAATGGATGGATGCATGTGTGGAAGAATACTTGAGTTAAGTGCTCAGTAATGTTTGTAGAATGGACCAAAAGTTATCTCTCCTAGACTTCATTATCTGAGTTCCTTAAAGAAATACCCTGAGTTACGATATAATATGCTCTGTCTTCAGAGAACCCCAATGTGAGAAACTGACCAACTTAATGGTATTTCTGTCTTTTATGAAAACAGAATTGAATATATTGCCCACTATGTCACTCAGTGTCCTTTATACGAGGGCTCATGATAAATTCATGCTTGGGGTTATTTCCAGGAAACATTTTGTCTCTGCAGATGAAGATGTGTATTTTCTGCTGTCAGAAAATGAAAACTCTGCCACCCGACATGTTTCCATTTTTACTTTAGCTGACAAATAGGGATACACAGTTTTATTACTTTATTACCTTTATACAGTCTGACCAATTCAGGTTCCTGAAAGTTGCAACTCTTTCTGCCTTCTTTAGATGAGTCAGTTCTTGCTTTATTCTTCAATGCCATATTTCATACTTTTTAATCTGAAAGCTGCCTCAAATCAACTCAGCAGTAGGCTAGTAGAGGTTTTTAAATAAATGTATATTGGTGACCAATGACCCAGCATGGAAATTAAAGAAGGAGTGGCTGGGTACTACACTTCTAGTTGAGAAGGATCCTATAAAGTGGCTCTCCAGAAGTCATTGGGGTGCCCATCATCACTGGGGTTTGGCAGAAAAGAACACAGCAGGAAGCAACCGAAGTGAATTCCAACTTTGTTGCTGTCTTTTGGGCTACTCCTTCTAAGCCATCTTCTTTTTATCCGTAAACTATAGAGTTCCCTTTCCTCAATGTAAAATGGAGATCCATGCAAGCTCCTGTTTTACATTGCAAGGTTATTAATAATGATATATAATACTTGCAATCAGTTTTCTTTATGGAAAGCACACTGCTAGGCGGGCACTGTGCTGAGAACTTTACATGCATTTTTCTATTTAAACCTCCCCTCTACCACAATCCTGTGTATTGTTTTACCATTTTGCTGATTAAGTAATGCCAGAGAAATCAAGCATGTACAAAGGTACCTATTAGCAAACACAGAGCAGGAATTCAAATTCAAGTGTGTCAGTTGCCACTGACAAGCTCTTAACTACCTCCTCACAAGTAAGCAAAGAAAGGGGCAAGAACGAGAGATAGCTGGCACCCTTGCTGGAAATGACCGAGATTGCTGTTGATGTTGCCAGGAGAGAAAAAGCACCAAGTCACAGCTTTCCTTGCAGAGCAGAGCACGTTCCTTTTCAACATCTTGAAAACAGCTGGCTGCTCTGCAGCCCTGTTCTGTGCTCAAGACAACACCTGGGGGGAGCCAGTCCCATGAAACATGGCTGCAACTCCCTCTTCCTCCACCTCTGGTGGTTTGCTTCTCAAGAAATTTGCCTGGGATCTCCCTGTACATGCGTCCTGCCTCTGGGCAGTTTTGCCCACTAGGCATTACTGGCATAGCAATGGGAGTCTCTATGGTTTTTAGGGGCCTACAGAAAAGTTTGAGCCCTGAAACTGGTATTATTCGTCCCACGATACAAAGAAGAAAACCACAACATTGAAATTAGTAAATATTTAATTAAATGCAAAGTGTAGCACTATGTCAACTTCATTAACTGTTGAATTTAGTAGTCAAAAAAGTTTCATCATATTTGATAATGATTTGTAGGTTGGAGTTTTGCTCACTGTGCAAGATTCCCCAAGGAGGCACTAAGATTGGTGAGAAATCATAGCCCATCATAAATAAATTACTCATAGCCAAAAACTTTCAAAAGCAAAATGACAAAAATCCGCATGGTTTTCTTATGCTAAAAGTTATATTGTCAGGGGTGGGTGTGTTTAATAAAATAAGTTAGGTGAAGAATAGGGCCTGTAGAATAAGTAGTGAAGGTTATAAAAGAACCTAGGGCTTGTCCACCTTTCTGGGTTTTTCAATGTGGCCATGTTTGTGCCGGAGATGGAAGACAGGTGGATAAAGGCTTTGACTGGAGAGTAGGTAGGGAACGTTGCTCCCTCTGAAGGAGGAGGCTCCAGATAGGCTCCAAATAGGAAAGCAAGAATTCCAGAATCCTACCTCATGATAGCTAGCCTTCACTGGAGACATTGGATGTGCCAGCCTAACTTCTAAATTCTTTACATGTATTATCTCAGTTGTCACAGAATAACCCTATAAGGTCAGTATTTTATTATCGTTTTTGTACAGGAGCTAACCAAGCACAAAGAGGTTAAACAATCATCCCAGGGTAGTATGGGTAGTAAAGGAAAATTAAAGAATGTTTCCAAGCTAAAAAATAATTTACATACATGAAATAGTGTCTGTGACCATTAAATGCCTTACTTTGAGCTCTAAAAAGACAGGGACTCAGCCTGTCTTGTACTCTATCTTCAGCATCTGTAACAGTGCTGGCCACATACCTATCTGTGCTAGAGGTATATAAAACCAACTGAAAGTCAGTTTACACCACATCTGCCCCAGGAGCTTAATGGAACATTTTGCCTCTTGCACTAGGCTATGACTCTGTATGGAGTTGAGGACCTTTTCATCTCAAATCCTTATGCTTTGGCCACCTGCCTTGCAAGTACAAGGACCCGAGTTCGATCCCTGGTACCAAAAAAAAAAAATCAAATCCTTATGCTTTGCACAACTGTGGCCCACGATAGGTGTTTAAAAACAGAGTCTGGAAAGGCTTATGTGATGATTTGAGTGTATCACAGAACAACTTCCCCAGTACATACAGGTAAAATTCTCCCTCCCTACAATTGCACAGAAGCTGTTGTTTGGAAACTCCAAAGGCATACATTTCAGTGTAATCAACAAGCAAGCCAATGTATAGCACTTTTATGTGCCTCTTCGGTGCCAGGTGTTGTTCTAGCAATTACTAGGTCTTAAGCAATTACTTGGTAATAGGATATCTACCACAATTCTACAAAGCAAGTGTTCTTTATTATCATCTTGTTTCATAGACGAGGAAACCAAGTGTTTGATTGAATTATATCCTCCTAGTACTTGTATGTTAACATACTGATCCTCAGTGCTTCAGAATGTAGCTACATTTGGAGACAAGGCCTTCAAAGAAGAGGTTAAGATAAAATGAAGCTATCAGGGTAGGCCCTAACCCCATATAACTGGTGTCTTTTGAAGAGAAGATCAGGGTAGGGAATCCATGTGAAGAGACAGGACAAAGACAGTGCCATCTATATACCATGCCCCAGAAGGGAACCAACCCTGATGGCACTTTGACCTTAAATTTCTAGCCTCTGGAACTGTGAGAACATAAATTTCTATATGTTCATTCGGGTATTCTGTGGTTCTTTGTTGTGGCAATTATGGCAAACTAATACACCAAGCCACAGGGTAACTTGCCTCAGTCTACATTGCCAGAAAACTCAGAATTTGATGAACTCTGTGTCTGAGCCTTGGTAGTCTGATTCTAGAGTCCAGTGTGAGAGCCAGTAGGCCCATATGGTTATGAAGCACCTGAAACGTGGCTAGTGCAAGAGAGGAGCCGACCTTTTTAATTAACTTATATTAACAATTAAAATAACCCCATATGGCTACAGTGGCAACCATATCAGATGTAGCTTTACGTAGTTTCTAAGTACAATGCATGGGGTTTTTGCAGGATCTTCTGGAAGCCTCATTTCTCTGTGTGCTCTAAAATACATGCCTCTATTTTTGTTCCCTATCCCTATTTTATTTTTGCATCCTTTCCAACTTATCCCCCATTGCCTGATTTCCAGCTAAGGCAGGGGTGGGGTGGGTGAGCTGGCTGATTTCCAGAATCCTGTGGCCTGGGTAGTCAGGGTCTTTGGTGCTCTGCTCTAAGCATGGGTGTTAGCCAACCAAATGCCAAGCAGCACAAACACCGAGTGACATTTTCAGAACTATTAATATTTCATCAGAAATGATCACTTTTCCTTTAAATACACTATCTTAAAAGGTTTTCTACATTCTTAACTATAATTTTATTCAGTCTCGGTCCTCAGAATTTTCCCCAAAGGAGCACATCTTCAATTTTATAATGAAAATCAAAGGGGAATGAAGCTCGGATTTCAAAACTCAGAGTCAACATTTCCAGGAACTCAGCCCCTCTGTAAAGAGCAAGGTTGTGTATTGGGCACCTACTGTGTCTGAACTTCACATAGTGTATACCGTTAGTTCACAACATATATTTATTGAGTGCCTACTATGTGCCAAAAAAGTAAACTTGGAATAAACTTACACCATTTTTTTTAGAAAATACACTTCCATTTTATTTCAAGCATTGACTCTTCAAAGATCCATCCCTTGACTAACACTAATGTGGCCTCCCTCCCTCCCTCCCTATCACCTTGCTAATTTAGTCATTTTCACAAGAGCCTTGATTTCACGTAACCACTGCTCTGGCACTTGATTTGTTGGTTGGTGAACTGTCTCCCTCCATTGGAATATGGGCTCCACGAGAGCAGAAGCTGCCAATGCAGCTCACCCTTTTTGATTCTCCTGTGCCCAGCAACTCACCTGCTTACAGAAGAAGGGCTCCTTGGGTATTGGGGAACAAAGGAGGAAGGTTGTCAGAGTCACACAGCTGGGACTGGCAGTGTCAGGATCAAGGCAGCCCCAGATCCGCTCTTCTTTTTTTCTTTCTTTCTTTGCCTCTTCTGGTCTTTCCCAGGGGAACCCCTGGAGGAACATCCACCACCACACAGAGGGATCCTGTCAGCTCTCAGCTGAAGAAAGCTGCTCCGATGAGAGAAGAGTCTTGTTCAGCAAAAAGCTAATTGAGGCCTCTTTTTCACACACGCACCTTCCTGTCCCCCAACCCCCGGACCTACTAGAGCCCAGTGTTTGAGTCTGGTGGCTAAGGGCACGGCTTCCGGCCTAACATCTTGGAGTTTGAATCCCAGCTTCCCTCTTCTTGGTGGGCCTTGGACAATCTTTTATGACTCTGGGACTCGGTTTCCTCCCATCGTGTGAGAGGATTGTGAAAAGTGATACTTATTTCATGAGCTTGATTAGGATTGAATATGAGCCCAGGGCTTGGCACAAGGTCAGCACCCCACAGTGGCCATCAGGGTTCAGATGAGACTGAAAAAGAGGTAACCCCCACCCTAAAGGCTTGGAGGTTTGCTCACAACCAGATCGCCTTTGACTTCTAATGGGAAAAGCGCCCTGGGGCTCCTGCGGGACCCGCCCCGCCCCGCCCCGCCCCCACCTGCGGGCCTTGGGCGCGGAACCCCAGCGGCCCGTGCACCGAGCCGTTGCGTTTGAAACTCACAGAAGGAATTCCGGCGCAGGACGGCAAGGGGCTGGGAGTTACTTGGCACGGAAATTGGTTAAAGCCCTCTGGAGAGCCTGGCCCGCCCTGCGGAGGCTGCGCCCTTTTAAGGACCGTGTCCCTCTGCGGCCGGCCGATCGCACGCCGGCGCAGGGCTGCCGCGGTGTCTGCTGGGGGTCCGCGGCCGGGCTGGCTGCCGTGGGGTCTTTGGAGATTGTCCACAGCGGCGTTGGGAGCGGGAGACAGAAGCGAGTAGAGGAGAGACCGGCGATCGAAAGCAGGGACTCTGGGGGCGGGCTGGAGCCGTTGGCCCTCGGCGTGCTCGCGGTCCCCCAAAGGCCGGAGACAGAACCTTATGGGGGGCTCCTGCCCCCGCTGAGCCTAGCTCAGTGCCAGGACCTTAGCCAGCCCTCTGAGTCTGAGTGGCTTGGCTGAAAATGGGCTGAGCCTCAGGTCCCGAAAGCGGGTGTGCCAGGGACTGTGGGGAGAACCAGTCCTTTCCTCCAGCTGTTTGCAGATGTCATTTTGCCTGCCCAGGCACCTGAGTCCTGAGCTCCTCCTAAGCTACTGGGTTTTGTTGACTTTTAAATATTTCCTTCTAAGGGGAGGGGGGGCAAGAGTCAAGAAAGAGCAAATAAAAACAAATCAAAACAAGCCTCCCCTCCCCAAAAGAGAGCTGTCCCTCCACCCACCACCCCTACCCAAAGCAAAGTCCTGCTGCCACCTGGCAGGAGCAATAGCCAGACAGAACTGACCTCCCCAAGGCAGGTCCTCAGCTCCCTTTCTGGTGAATGCAGAGCAGCGGTGCGAGGTCCCTCTGTCTCCAAGTCCTGGGTTGAGAAAGGCGCTCCCAGAAAGAGAGAAGGATGGCCAGCGGGAATGGGCTCCCTTCATCCTCTGCCCTGGTGGTCAAGCGTCCCTCTGCCCTGGGCCCATTCCCCAGATTTGTTTGGATCCACCAGGACACCCCCCGAGATAGCTTGGATAAAACTTGCCATGAAATCTGGAAGAAAGTTCAAGACTTGCCTGAGGCCCTGCAGCCCGAGACCTCCATGGAGCAGCTCTCTGCCCTCACAGCTGGGACACCAAGAGACTACTGTCTTGGCTTCCAAGAAGAGTGAGTATCCCAGTATTTGGTTGGCAGCAAGGGAAGAGGGAGATGAAGTCCGACCTTCTGGGGGGAAATGATCTGACTCACTATTCAGTCTGGTTAAATCCTAAACATTGTATTCTTTTCTCCATCTCCATAGTTCTGTGTGCAATCTTTATAGAAGGCAAAGGTCCTGAAGTTTCCTAGGGGAAGGTCCAGACCAAGGTTGTATTCTAGGCTGCCTCTTTACCAGCATGAAGGTGACATTTCTCATTCTAAATGCATAGGCAACTCAGATGTGGATGAAGGCCTTGAAAAAGCACCCTAGCCAAGGCTGAGGGGAGATAGCTCATGACTGTTCCCAGAGGCAGCTGGGAGATCCTTCCTCTCTCCCTCGCAAAGGCTGGGCATTCACATAGGCGAGTCTGGTGGTTTTAAACCACATCTGGAATTCCCTAATACAGGGAGCAGCTGTCCCATTCAGCCTCCACAGAAGCTACTGCAAGAGCACACATCAAAATATTTACCGAGAAGCCATTGACATATTCAGAGGACATAATAGAAAATTAAAGTGCAGGAAGATAGCTGTAAATAGCCTGTTCCCTGGATGGGAAATCCTGTGTCTGGGAAACACAGAGCTAAGTGTTTCTCCACCAGGGCAAAGTTGAGCAAATAATCTTGGGGATAGATATTTGCAAGGAACGAACAGAGAGGGAAAAGGGACCTCATTAGGAAAAGAAAGTAAATCAGACCAGCTGACGTTATTAATGCCACTGTCGAGCACTTCTTCAATGCTTTGCATCTTCAAAGTGGGCTACAAAGATTAATTAATCCTCCTAGTCTCTGTGAAGCAGGTATTAGTGTCCCCATTTTACAGATGTATTAAGTGTTAATAATTAAGTGCTAATTAAAGACTAAGTGATAATTAAGTGTTGTCTGCTCCAGCACATGCTCCAGCTCAGTTCAGAGCTGGGAGGACCATCTAGGCATTTATCAGCTGCCTCTAGTTTCAAGAATATCTAAGCAAGAGCTCAGCAGAAAATCAAAGGGGAGCTGATGCCCAGGTCTGCACTACTGGCTGTCCCTATGCAGGCTAATTTGCTTGCTGCAGTTACAAGTGGAAGGCACTTTGGCTGTTCTTGCCTCCCCTGCCCTGTGCTCGGGATGACATAGCTCAACTGGGAATGGCTTGTCCACAGCCAAATCCTGCCATTAGACCTTTTGGAGGCACCAAGCTCTTCACCCCTTCCCACTGCCATCTGTTCTGGGACAGGGCCTTGGGAAGGGGGGGGGGTGAGGATCGGCACTGTGCTCCGTTCTCAATAGCCAAAGAGCTGATTGTCCACTTTGTGGACCAAGGGTCAGTAGCAATTTCCAGTCGATGGCACCCTCTCTGCCAGGTCACACTGAATTAATGGAGAACAGACTCTACTTCCAGTCTGCATTTGGCCAAAAATTGAACTGGTGCACCTTTGGCCACTTGTTTAACTCCATTTGGCCTTGATTTCCTCATCTGCAAATTGAGAATGATATGTCCTGCGTTGTCCACCTCAGAGTTGATAATGAGGATCAAATGTGATGGGAGACAAGTAAATGGAAGATGAATTATACAGAAGAGGTTGCCCTTAGTTTGTGATTCATGGAGTTCCAGGTGGAGTAGTGTGGTTGTGATTGTTGGCTTTGATCTGGGTTCTTCACACTCTGCCCCATAGACCCTAGGGCACTGCAGCAAACACCCTGGAGTAAAGAGGGCTGGTTGCTGGGCCCCAGTCCCCACTTCAGCCAGAGCTGTTCAGTTTTTGTCAGTTTTACTTGCTGGAGTTCTGAGTCAGGTTGCATTTGAAAGGAGTTCCGGTAACTGAGAAAAGAGCTGGGAAACCACTGACTTGGATGAATAAACGACATCATAATCGCGTAGATATCAACCAAGTGAAACACAATGAGCTCTTCTTGAAATAAAAGGCAGCTGTGCTGGTGGAATCAGGTAACTCTGGTTTCAGATCACATTTCAGCCGCCATGTGCCGGCTAATTTAACTGAGCTTTGTTTGGCCTCCTCATCTGTCAAATGGAGATGATTACTGTATATTACACAGGGCTACTAGGGTGACTAAGACAGGTAGACAGTTCTGGTGATAATTGGAATTCATGAAAATTCCTTGTAATGATATGTTAATCATTTCCTTAAGCCCTACAATTATTACATGAGGTAGATAGTATTTTAAACTTTTCATCTTTTTTTACTTTTTACTATGCAAAATTTTCAAATGTAAAATGAATAGTATATATTAAATGACCATGTGTTTAATGCTGAGTTTCAGTAATTATTAGATTGTGCCATTTGGGTTTCCATTGTACCCTGCCCCACTTTAAAAATGAGCTGGGCATGGTAGGACATGCCTATAATTCTAGCATTCTGGGAGGCTGAGGCAGGAGAATCCCAGCCTGCACAATTTAGCAATTTAGCAAGATCCTGTCTCAAAATAAAATTTTAAAAAATTTTCAAGGGCTAAAGATGTAGCTCAGTGAAAAATACCTGGGTTCAGTCTGGAAAAAAGAGAAAAAAGAGAAAGGAAGACAGAAAGAAGAAAGGAGAAAGAGACAGAGAGAGAGAGAGAGAGAGAGGGATATTTGTTAGAAATGAAGCAACTGAGGTTTGGAGGGATTAATTTCTTTGCTGAGGCTCTACACTTAGGAAGTAGTAGAGTTTCAGAAATGAAACCCAAGACCATCTTAGATTATGGTGTATTAATGCTGGCTGTCTTCCCCTGGAAAATAAATCATCTTTCCATAGTCAAGATATTTAAGAGTCCATGTTTTGGATGATCACATATTTCAAATCCAGGGACCTGTCAGAGTTATCTCTGGGACATCTTCAGGCCTGTGAGATATATCTCAGCTAGTTTTCCCACTGCTGAATTTGTAGACTTGGTTTTGGTGATCTCTTCTTCTATTGGGGTAGCAAGCTAAGTTAGTTCTAGAATTCATTGGCCAGAAATTTTTTGGACCTTATCCCTATATATCAGTAACGGTGAACCTTTTAGAGACTGAGTGCCCAAACTGCAACCTGAAACCGGCTTATTTATTGCAAAGTCCGGACACTGCAATTAAACCTGAATACTGAGTTTTAGTTCAGAAAAAAAGCAACTTTTTTTTGCTTGGCTGATGGGGCAACTTGGCTGCTGGGGTGACTTGGCTAGCATGCCAACAGAGGGCGCTATGAGTGCCCACTGGGACATTCGTGCCGTAAGTAAACCATCACAGCTATTTGTCATAAAAACCCAAATATCTCATGTTTGAAAAAGATATTGGAAGCTATCCTCAGCTTCTAGGACTCCTTCCTCAATGCCCTTGCCAAGTGGCTATCCACCATATCATTTCTTAGGGAACCATCACTTCTAACACAGCTCCTTCCCATGCTATGAACTATCTCAAAAGGTCATTTTTGTGTGTGTGTAACCGAAATCTGTGTCTATCAAACTAATACCCATTGATCTGGGTTCTGCCCTTAGGGCTTCAGAGCAAATCTGTCTTCTCTTCTCTCAATACCTCTTGATGTACTAAAAGATGGCAACAATATTCCTCCCAGGAATTCTTATCTCTACAAGCTAAATGCCTCTGATGTCCTAAGTTTCCTTTTCCATGCCAGCTTGGTCAGTTTCCCATCCACACTGCTGGTCCTTGTGGCAATGTGGTTCCTAGAACCAATTACACTGAGGCAGATAGGATCCAATCTGTGCAGACTGGATCCGCTCTGTCTACATTTTGTATTCCTGTTAATGGTGATTAACACCACATTTATTTTCTCTCCATACTGAGTTTGCTGTATGGACACATTTTTAGTTCATTCATTCATTCAATGAATATTTATTAAGCATCTACTGCATCCCTGGCACTGTGCTAAGAGAGAGAGGGGAAAACCTGTGAACAAGATAAGGCATCAGAAAACAAGTAAATAGTATTAACGATAACAATAATGCTAAAATCACATAACTTCAGAGTGTGAAAAGAACTGGTATTTTTCTTGGAAAAGACTGATGATAAGCACATAAAAATAAATAAGATAGTTTTAGATAGTGGTGAGTACAGTGATGAAAATAAAGCAGAGTAAAGTAATGGTAAGAATCCCTTTAGATGGACTGTCATGTCCTTTGATCTGAGTCCTGGATGCCAAGTGGGAGCCTATGATGACATGCAGGAAAGATGTCCAGGCAGATGGAAGAGCAAGGGCACAGACTCCTGAGATTTTTGTGAGATTTGAAAGGGACAGCACAGACAAAGGTGGTGGTGGCAGGACCAGAATGAATGCAGCACAGAAGGAAAAAGTGGAAGAGTCAGTGTGTAATTGGAGAAGGGGCACCTGGAAAGAGACATCAATGCTGAACCCAGGTTTTGCCTTGAGCCCTGGTTGGACAGTTTATGAAGGTGGGAAAGAAATGGGGAGAAATGGGTTTGGGAGAGAAATCAATAGTCCTGCCTAATGTCAGTTAAATTCCAGAATCTTGTTCAGTTATCTTTAATTAGTCTTCCGTTTGGGCTTAGAGAATTGTAGCAAGCTGCATACTTGACTCATCTTCAAGGATTACTTGTTCATTTATTTCATTTATTCAACTATTTGATAGTCTCAGAGTGGGGGCCATGACTTTTCTGTTGACTCCATTACCCTGACAGTGGAAGAGAGCACTTGTTAATTTCTGCCGTTTTGGATGCTTTCAACAAACACTTACAGTAGCCTTCTGAGCCCCAGGCCTCATGTTGGATGTTGGGGATACAGGGACAGAAACCCTTCCCTTAAAGAACCCCTGTTGTAGTGGACAAGATGGACACAGATTCATCTGGCAACAGTGAGATCCAGCAAACATTTATTGTACCCCTACTATTTGCCAGATGATATCTGGGAGAAAAAAAACCCAGAATGATGACTGTGGAGGTTTCCCTAGTTAAAGGTTTCACTTTAGCTGGAGCTGGTGAAAAAAGAAGGAACAGGCAAGAATCCAGCAGGTACAGGAAGAAGTGCTAGGGATAGAGTGTAGCACATGTGAGGGAAGACAAGGTAGAAAGGTAGCCCGTACCCGGCTGAGTGAGGTCAGATTCCCTGGTTGCTTCCAGATCCCTTGCTGAGTGCCTGGGACCTTCCCATTAAACTAAGTCAGACAGAATTTGGTTTGTAGAATCAAAAGGTTTTGGTGAGCATCATTCCCAGACAGCTCCTAGTAGGAAGATAAACCCACAGAAAGAAAAGTACTTTATTGAAACATTAAGAACAAAAACTAGAAATGACTTCCTACCTGACAGCTTTGTGGAAAGTCAGGAGAAGGAGAAGACCTGTTTGGCAGCGATTTGAGTAGATCCTTACTGCCAGCTCCCTGCAGCCAATCTTCCACAGGGGTGGAGCTCGTGAGATCTGGGAGCCCGAGGGGCCACCTCGCTGGCATTGCTCTCCCTGTGGTACTGTTATTTATACAAGGAGATGAACTTGATATCCTGGAATATTTGTAGGAATACATATCTTCTCTCATGCTGGTGATGATGATGATGATTTTAAAAGCCTGGAACCTGGTGATTGGAGTGAAAGGAAGAAGACTCACACATAGAAAATCAGTCTGCTGACCCATAGCAGGAGCCATCACTGAAGATTTTTGGAGTCTCAAGGTCGAGACTAGTGTTTGCTCCCCTTAAGGGGTCAAATACCTCTGTAAGTCCGAGGGAGGCTAGTGGGTGCCCTTTGGTCTAAAACACATCCCCACATCTCTCAATATTTTGGGAATGATTACAGAGACCCTTGGGCCACAGGTTTGAATCCTTTGCCCTGAGACCGAGTACTGAAGCAAGTGTCCCCTCCCTGGAGCCTCCCGGTACAGGGGCTCAGCACCCCATAACATTGGCATCAGGGCACCCTCCCTTGTCTTTGTCTGTCAAGGAACAAGTGCATGGCGTATTGCTGGTGGATAAAGACTCAAGACCTCTGGTCCTGCCCTCCTACGGCCCCTTCGCACGTCTGTCAGTCTGATTTTATCATGGCTTTTGACTCCTCAGCACCTCCCTTATCCCTTTTCTGCCATTGTCCCATCTCATTCTGAGACAGCTGATACCTTTCCCTCCATGATGGCCTCCACCCTTTGCCGGTTTCATCTTCCTGGCGCACATCAACAGCATGCTCTGACCTCTTCCCTGGCTCCCAGTCATCCTCTGACCCCTTGATCTCATCTCCAAGAGTTTCTGGAATGGCCCTGCCTGTATCTCTAGGTGCCCGACAAGCTGGGCTGCTTCTGGGAGACAGAATGAGCTACCAGCCAGGCACAAGGCCTTGTTTTTGCTCAGGTTACTGCATGACCAGGAGTGGCTTTCTCTCTGTCTCTACTGAACTCCTAGCTATTCTTTTTGTTTTTCTTTTTGGTACCGGGGATCAAACTCGGGTCCTTGGGCTTGTCAGGCAGACGATGGAACCACTGAGCTAAATCCCCGGCCCTACTCCTAGCTATTCTTAAAGACACAAAATACGTGTGCTTCCTTCTGAATTTTTCTCTGCTCCCTCCATCTTCTTTTTAAATTTAAATAAGCAATGATGTCCCACCTCTCTCATAAGTGTTTTAACATCAACTCAGAAAAAAAAATTAGGAGGCAGGCGAATTCTAATGCTGGCGCATTGCTTATCTGTCACCAAGTTCCTCAAACTGTCTGCGTCCTGTTCTGTTCATCTGAAAAACAGAAAAAGTCATAGTGACTTCCTTAAAGGGGTACTGTGGAGGCTACTGGGTTAATCCACATAAAGCCCACACCGCACCTGGGATAAGATCAGCTCCATACGTATGACATCATTATCACCATCACCATCATCATGATTAAGACTGTCACCACCACCATCCTCATTACTGTCATCACAGTTGTTATTATCAAGGGTAAAATGGCAGGACAAGAATGATATGGGGAGAGGAGACTTTATATATCAGGAATCAGGGGTTAAGGAAAACTGTAGGAATATTAGGTTAGGGACAGCCTTTTGCTTTGAGATTCTTGGAAGCCAGGGCAAAAAAGAGAAAATATAGCAGTTGGTTTTCATAACTGATAGAATCTAAGGCGAGAAAGCAGAAGAGATTGTCATGGCAGACAAACACCTCCCTGGCTCTGAAGACCACCCATCACGGGTCTTTATGTGCGGGCGGCAGAATGGGAGAGTTGGGTTGAAACAAACACTTCCATTGCCATTGGCCAGTGGAGAAGCTGCAACAACCCAGGACGACACCTGCCTGGCAGGAGGCTGCCGTGGAGGTGGTGGTCATCTGGCACACGGGGGCAGCACCTCCTCTCCCTGCCGGAATGACAGGCTCCTTAAGGGCAAGGGCTGTGTCTCGCTCATCATTGTCTCCCCAGCGTCCGGCTGAGTTCCTGGCACTCGGTGACTCTGCGATGTGTAGGGATGAAAAAGGAAGTGAATGATGGATGAGCCATTAAAATGCCACCCTGAGGGGGCTGAGGCCCAGCGGTGGCCAGGATCTAAACAAAGGGTCACAGCCATCAGAGAAAGCACTGAGGGGCATAGGGACAGAATATCAATAAGCCAAGACATGGGAGGGTTTTGTTTTCTTCTTCTTCAGCTGCAGAGAATGTAGCTAACATTTTCTTGAGCAGCTTGTATGTGTCAGGCTCTATATTTTAATTTTTCTGTCTTATTGTCTTAGCAACTCTTCCTAGCAGATGGTCAATATTGTTACCATTTTATAGATACGGAAGGTGAGGCTCAGAGAAGTGAGGTAACTTGACCGGGGTCACCCAGGGAGGGACAGAGCAGGGGAATGAGTTCCACAGGGTTTCAAGGCCTGAGCTCTGCAGGACACCAGGAACCCTTTAGAATAGCCTTCCCTCTCTGCTTAACAGGAGGAGCCAAGTGGTGAAGATGAATCATGATTAACATCCTACTTCCCGTGTCCCATTTTGTAATTTAATTGTATGATTTTGGGAGCTGTGTCGCAGGTTGTGGGAGCCTGCAGAGATGGGCCACTGGTGGTTTGGTTTAATCCCCTTTTTAATATCTTTGTTGCAACATTCTTTCCAATTCAGCTCCCAAGTCACATTAAAAAAATACCTCTTCCTTGGGTAAGCCTTCCCTTATTAAACAGATTCAAATGAAAAGTTTTAAAGATAATTTGAACAATAAGAATCGCTCTGTAGCTCCCAGCCGAAGCTCCTTTATTGCTGTGTTTATTCTCCAGTATTTCCTGTCTCATTCTCCAGCTCACTGAATCCCTCATCCCCCTACCCTACCCTCCCAGTCTTGGCCAGCTCAACATCTGCTCCCCAGGGAGAACCAGTGGGGTGAGGGTGGGGTGGGGAGGGGGCTATGAGCTTTCTAAGGCTGTTCCACCATCCCTAAGTAACAGGCAGAGAATTGTGGCAAAGCATCCAGAGGGAAATTCACACCTGCAGGGAGCCTCCGAGCACAACACCCGCAATGTCAAAACCAGGGAAAGGCGGTGGGAGGTGGGGGAGGGGCAAACAGGGAGAAACGGCCAAACTGGGCCCCATCTTTTTCCGTGGATGTTCAGGAGTCTGCATTCGAAACAAGCTCACAGACCCTTCTCACCCATCTGTGGAAGCTCTTCCTGCTTTAGAGGTCAAAGAAATTGGGACTTGAAAGGCAATTGCAGGGCACAGCTTTAGAGGGATCTGTTTCAAAGAAAAGCATGGAAAGGAAGAAGGAAGGAAGGAAGGAAGGAAGGAAGGAAGGAAGGAGAGAAGGAGAGAGACTGACCTTTACTGAGTTCTAAGTGTATGCTAGAGACATTTTTAAAAGTGGAATCTACTATGTGTGAAGACCTTTGCGAAGCCATTAGAGGAACATGAAGTCCAGGCTTGGCACCGTGGGAGCTGAGCCATCTCACAGGGTTGCTTCCTTTAACCGGGGCTGGGTGTCACCAGCCCATTCCAACTTAGCAAATGAAGAGACCTGGCTCACAGCAACTTGCCCAACTTCACACCTTTAGAAAGAAGGGCTCTGGGCTATGAACTGCACCAGCCAGCAGGACTGCAAAACCTACAGCCAGGCTGGCTCTGTCAGAGCCGCTAACATTTGCATAGCGCTCCTTACAATTTACCAAGCGCTTTCACATTCATCATCTCACTTAATCCTCAATCCTTGCAGAGGCCTGGAGAGGGGGAGAGGGCTGAGGATGGGGAGGCGGAAGCTTTCCCAAGGCCCTCCTGAGAGCACCCTGTGCTCCTCATCAAAGAACTCCGAGCCAACATAGCTCAGCCAGTTTCCAGGCACCTTTGGGACACAGCTTCCAAGATGGCTGCAGAATCTGCAGCTTTGCTCGACTGCCCCCTCGATCTCGAAACAGAGAAGTGGTCCAGGCTTCCCAGGTGCTGATGCGTGGAGTCCATCTCCCTTTCCTGTTGTCTTTCCTTTCTGCTGGTTTCCCAAGCAAGATGGCTATGGTGGCGAGTGTGTGTGTATAGGTGTGCATGTATGCATGTGTGTTATGTGTGCAGAACTGGGTGTTTTCATGAACGTGGGGCTTTTGTTTAGTTTTTTTTTTTGAGGCAGGGTCTTGCTAATGTATTCCAGGCTGGCCTTGAACTCACTATGCAGCCCAGCCTGGCCTCAAACTGATGGCGACCCTCCTTCCTTGGTCTCCAGAGTGCTATGTTTCCAAATGTGTGCCACCATGCCTGGCAGTTGTGGGGGTTTGTGGATATGAGTGTGTGTGTGCATGGCTGGGTGTGTGGATGTGCTCATGAGTATGTGTGGGTGGCTGAGTTGTGTGTGTTTGTTTGTATGTGTAAGTACGTGTGTAGCTGTCGTGTTTGTGTGTCCATAAGGTATGTGTGCATGGCTGTGGTGTATGTGGGAAGAGGCAGCCCCAGCAGTTCAGTGCGTGGTAGACTTGGGGCAGAGGGAAAGCAGAGGACAATGCTAGGCAGCTTTGACAGAGATGGCTGCCTTCCTTCCTTCCACATTTGTTAGGGTCACCCTGGGTGCTGTGACACATGCACCAGGGGGGATAGAAAGTAGGCTCCTGAGCCCAGTATAGGCAGCAAGACTGAGAAATGTCCACTATCCTGAGCCTGAGTCAGGGTCAGGGGTCCCTGGGGAAGATGTAAACCAGAGCCTTTGCCTCCACCGAGAGGGTCTCTCCCTTTGCCTCCACAAGAAGGAACTCTTCGGCTCTGGGGCTTTGGTGTCCCTTCCCTCGTTCACTGGCATGGCTCCAGTTTCTGTTTTGGACACGTGCTTGTTCTCTGAGTTCTGCCTTCTGCTCCTTTGACCTCTGCTTCCTGGCAGATCCCTGGTGGGCCTATGTCCTCCCCGAATTGAGGCTCTGAGTAGGGAAGTCAGTTGTAAAAGTTCACTAGATCAGGAAGGACAGAGCTGGGATGCAAGCCAGGTCTTCTGCCTACAAGACCTCAGGTTTGTCCCTTTAATACTGCTTTGGGGAGTATAAGGTGATGGCTAAGTGCCGAGGTTTGAGATCCTTGCAGACCTGGGGTCCAATCCTGCTCCTACTGATCCCCTCAGGTTACCTGAACAAGTCTTTTGACCTTCCTGAATCTCAATTGCTTCTTTCCAAATTGGGGATGAAGATGCTCCCTGTTCATCATGATTGTTATGGGGACATATGGCAATTGTAATACCCAGCACCTGGTAAAGTCATTGGAGACACTGGTTCAACCCTCTGCCCACCAACTGTCACCCCTGAACTGGTTCCTGGGAGAAACACTCCTTATCTGTGGAAATTGGAAGCTGACATCTGCTTGCTTAAATTGCTCCCATGGCTCCCTTGGCCTTTACAATAAAATTCCTTGGCATAACCTTCAAGGTCTGGCAGATTCTTACCCCTACCTTATCTCTGATTTCGCCTTATACCCTACCCATCAGAGCAGAGTTCTCACCAATGCTCTGAGCTCTTTCTCATCTTTGTACCTGCTGTTCTTGTGTCTGGAAACCTCTTCCTCACATCCTTGTCCTGGCCAAATGCTTATGATCCTTTAGCATTTCATTCTTGGTTTGTGGAGCGGGATAGTTCAGTGGTTAAGAGTGGCAACTGAGCTAGATTGCCTCAGTTTACCTGCTTTGTCCTTTTGTCTTTTGTCTTTAGAGAAATTACCTAACTTCTATGTCCTTTGATGCCTTCATTTTTAAAATTGAGATGATTAATTTTACATATGTCAGTTAGCGTTTGATATATAACAAACTACCCTGAAGTGTTAGTGGCTCAAAAGTAAACTCTGTACTTAGCCCCCATTTTGTTAGTAAGATGATTTGGATTGGGTTCAGCTGGGTGGTTCTAGTGTGGACTGGGCTTGGTTGAATTTGGGTCATGTTCACTTGTGCATCTGCAGTCAACTGTTGGCAGAGTCACCTTGGAGTTTTCCTCCGTGTGTCATCCTACAGCAGGCTAGCTTGGGCTTGTTCACATGGAGATTCCTAGTCCCCAAAGAGACAAGAGGTTAACCCCTAGCTCCCAAGCACATTTCAAGTCTCTGCTCCTTACTGAATAGAGAAGAGATGTAACTACCAAAGGGTATGCAGACAGGAAAGTATGATTAAGATGAGAGTTTTGTGTGTAAGGGCTCAGCATAGTGCCTGGCTTGTTAGCTTTCATGCAATAAATGCTAACTTTTATTACTATCTTGTGAAATAGAACCCAAGTCTTAGACATTAGGCTGTTTGCTGGCCTCCATTACTTGGTGGGGCTTTGAACCTATTTCCTGCTTCCCTCTGGGGACAGACTTCTTGACTATGCTATGCTGCAACATCCATGAAGACACATGGAGAAGTCAAGCTCTAACTCAAAGCCATGAAGTCAGCCTGCAGATGGATCACATTTCATGCTAGGGTCTGTGTGACTCGGTAACTTTCACCTTGCTTCACTCTTTAATCAACCATGTAGCCAGGGAACTCGGCCTTGGCACTGTGTTTGTCACTGGTCTAAAATGCCATAGCTGGAAGAAAATGCTTGTTTTGGTGTCCTCCTCCAGTACTCACAATTTTCTCCTTGCATTTTTCTGTTGTTTGGCTCAGATGAATAGCAGTTTTCATCTTTGCTCTGTGTTATCATGTACACAGAACTGTTGCTGGGGGAGCTAACAGCATGCTTGCTTAGTCTTAATTCTGGGAAGGGGTCCCAGCCAGTCAATAGCCTTTATTTCTTTCACAACTCTGTACACTGCAAATGCAGAAATAATGCACAGCATTTGAATACAAAGACGCCATCAGACACCTATCATTTCTGGAGGCGGGTGAAGCAGAGGTGGCGGCACGGAGCTGGAGCCATGAATTCTGATTTGCTTCTTTTGCTGGGAGCCCAGGAGCTGGATTGTACTCCCTCTATGATTCATTGGATAGCATTGGATAGATTTTATGGTTTTTACCAACTCATAGGAGAAAGTAAACAGCACAGAAAAGGTGCCAGGACCAGGAAAATTTCTCAGGAAAAAAAAATGGTTAAAGATAAATCCCAGGAAATGCAGGCTTCATACTGAACCCAGAAGATTTGTGGAGGTGCATGGGAATCTTGCTGTGGGCCCCAAAGTGACTTCTCAGAGTCAGTGTGAGTTTTGAGTGTAGTCTGCCATAGGACTGCCTTGCAAAGGCTGAGAGTTCTTAGGACCAGGCTGAATAGGATGGTTAAGGTCATCTGATCAGCTCCCAGGGATGCCAGGCCAGAGCTGGGATAGGAGGTAGAAAGCCAGTGAATGGAACCAAAGTCAGATACAGTGCAGCCAGTGGGAAGAAATGGAGTAGTCTTTGGCTTGGGAGAGGAATAGGAGTATGCGCCAGAGCGATGGACAAGGGTAGAGGCAAGTGAAGCCATTCATTTGTTGATTCAGCAAATCCTCCTGAGCTGGAGTTATGTACCGAGCCATCTTTGGTGAACTAAGTAGAATCCTTGCCTTCCTGGAGTGTATGTTGTTGTGGGGAGTAAAGATATAAAAAAGATACAGTACTCTATGATAGTGAGGAATGCTATGAATGAAAAAAATAAACATACTGATGGTACTTGATAAGTGGGAGAGGGACTTTTTTTAAAAAAAATTGAGTGGGAAAGACCACTTTGAGAATATGACACTTGAACAGAGGCCTAAAGGATAAGCCAGTCAAGGGACAGTCTGAGGGTGGAGTGGAGAAACATTTCATAGGAAATGCAAAGGCCCTGGGCCTGTAATGATCTTGGTATTTCAAGGAGTAGATGAAAGCTGTGTGGTTGGGAGAAGAGGGAGATGGGGCCAATTTGTGTAGTGTCCTGTGGGTCATAAAGGAGTTTGGATGTTATCCTGTGTATAATGAAAGTCCACAAGAGGATTTTTTGTGTGTGTGCCAGGGATCGAACTCGGGTCCTTGCGCTTGCGCAGCAGGCGGCGAAACCACTGAGCTAAATCCCCAGCCCAACAAGAGGATTTTAAGCAGGGGAATGATTTGATCTGAATTCTGAGCGTATCCTAGCTCTGTGAGCAGGCAGTTTTCAAAAAGAAATAAGAACAAGCAAATTTTATTTCCCTGGGGATGGAGGGGGCAAAGTAGGGGAGACACTGGATAGGAACTTCTAACCACATGGTGAATCTTGATTGCACGGGCATGTTTGATAAAGGCTCTCGTGGAAGAATGGAGAAGGGATGATAAGTATTAGATTGACTTATTCCCTCAAAGTGTTGATCCGGGATTACTGTCAGGCTGGGAGGAGGGTCTCCAGCACTGTCCGCACGGCCCTGCCCCAGACTCTCTCCTGTTCAACATTTCTATCTGCAAATTGGCAGAAGACTCAGAAGACGTGCTTATCAGACATGCAGCTGACATGCAGCTGTCAAGGACAGCTAATGCCACGGATGACAGGCTCAAGATTCACTGTGATGATCTTCCACTGGCTGGAGTGATGGGATGAGAGAGGCGATATCCCTAATTGCATTCAGGTTGGGGAACAAAGCCCAGTCAGGGTACCAGGAGCACTTGCTGCAGAACTCTTTCCAGAGAAGGGGAGACTGGGCTGGGGCCAGAGAAGTGAAGGAAGACAGCTGGACCAGCCCCCACATTAGCCTCCTCTCTAGCTCAGTGACGAGGTCCTTGGCTGCTCAGGACCACTCTTCCTATCTGTAAAGTGGGGATGATACTGCCTACTGCCCAGGACTATGGAGAGGATCAAATGTGAGTGTGGAAGTGGATGCCTCACTTCTGCTTGGTCCGTGGTGGACCATTCATGACAAATGGTGCCCGGGGGTGGGCTTCTAGGAGCACTTAGAGGGCTCACAGCCAGGTGCTACTTCTTGCAGGAATACTAGCTTTCTAAGAGGCCCTGTGATGTGTCCAGAGAAGAATGACCAGGATGGTTGGATTCTGGAAGCTGTGTCCCCCAAGAGCCATTGTGAGTTTAGAATAGAGAGAAAGAGGCGGTTGAAACTAGGAAGACAAGACAAGGGCTGCAGAGTGGAAGCAGAGAGGGAGCTTTCATTGCTCCAGGTGCCAGCAGCAGTGCAGTGAGTGGGAGTTGTGCAGAGGTGCATACGGGCATGTCACAACTGAGATCTAACCACTGATAATAACATTATAGTAATTATGCCATGAATGTTTCTCGAGGGCTTACTACGAGCCAGGCTTGTGCTAAGCATTTTGCATAATTTATCTCAGAGCATCCTCACAGTCTAGCCTTGAGAGGTAGGTGTTATCCCCACTGAACAGAGGAGAAATATGAAGCTTAGATGGCAGCTACTGGGAGGCAGCACTGGAATTCACACTCAGCACCCACTGGATCCTCTTGGCTTGGCTCCTGGATTTGGAGTGGCAGTGGGTGAGAAGGGACACGCTTGGGGTATCTTTGGTAGAGAGAACTCAGGGCCCCTTGCATGTTTTAGAAGCTGCTTTTTTTGTTGTTGTTTTTTTGTACTGGGGATCTAACTCTGGTCCTTACACTTGCACAGCAGGCAGTGAAACCACTGAGCTAAATCCACAGCTCAACTTCTGTTCCTTGGAGCTCGTACTTTAAAGGATTCAGCTATGAACATTTTGTGTGTGTATGAACGTGTGCGTGCATGCTTATGTGTCTAACATGTTTATTTTTAGAAATGCCAGGCATAGTGGCACAGGCCTGTAACCCAAGCTTCTTGGGAGGCTGAGCCAGGAGAATTGCAAGTTCAAGGCCAGTATATACAACTTAGCAAGAAACTGTCTCAAAATAAAAAATAAAAAGAGCCAGGAATTTAACACAATATTAGAGTACTTGCCTACCATGTTCTAGGCCCTGAATCCAATTCCCAGTACTCCAAACAAAACAAAACAAAACAAAACAAAACAAAACAAAAACCAACCAACCAACCAAACAGAAACAAAATATAGACAAAAGCAGAGTGAATAGTGTATGGTGATCCCATATGTCTACCTCCAGTTTTTACTATGATCAACGTGTGCAACATGCAAACAAATCTCATTTCAGCTTTTAGGTCCCCTTCCCTTCTCTCCTGCTGCTGGATTAATTTTAAGGGAAACTCCAGACATAATTTTATCTGTAAATACTTCTGTGCGCATCTCTAAGAGATAAGGACTCCCTTTGGCTGTGTATTATTACAGTTTTTAAAAATTAGCATAATTGTAGTGAGTCTTAATTCAGAAAAGTGATTGGCACCTGGCTTACATTACAAGGTCTTGGAGGGTAGGAGGGGAGACAGAAGTTAGTCCTTCAAATCCTGGATGCCTGGGACTGAGACTCACCTGTTCCCTTTGAGGAAGAGGGGGAAAGAGGGGAAGGAAGAAAGAGATCTGAAACTTGGGGTCAGGGACTGGCAAGCTCCTTATCCTGATTGTTCCCAGGGGCACAGCTGTGAGAGTGGGGCCTATTTATAAGTCTAGACAAGGAAAGAAGGCAAAAGGAAGGGCATGAGTGAGAGGGCAGGGGAGAGGGAGAGGAGAGAAAGCAAAAATCAAGAGCAGGACAGGCCCTGTATCATACACAGCTTTGGGGGCCCTGTTGGAAGCCTGGCCCCCAACTATGGGTGCTAATGCTCACAGCCTACATTTACTGAATGAGCTCACACATGGGGTACCTCTCATGTTCTCCTGGATATCCCAGAGACGGTACAGTTAGGTGTCATACCCCTTTCCCAGGAAGGACCCTGAAGTACTGGGGCCTGGCATGACATAAGAAGTGGTGCCCAGCTTCAGGCCCAGTCTGTTTAGCTAGAGCCAGCTTGCTTCTGCCAGCACTGTGCCTCTATACCTGGGAGGTTACCGAAGGGCTGAGGCCAGAAGGTTCAGTTGCCTTGGGGATGAGGCTATGGACACACACCCTAGGTATCATTGGCACAGCATTCTCCCAGTTCTCCAAGTTCCCTGTCTACCCAGCCCATGTTCTTGGATCCCTGGTCTTCAGCAGAACCTAGCAGCTAAAGGGCTCATTCAGGGACAGCAGGAAGACTTTAGGTTCGTAGGTGTGCCCATTTGGGCAGATTGGCACCTGCAGGGCTACACCCCTAGTTCTGTGCATGGCCACTTGTGACTCATGTGCCTGCCTGTTTCTGTCCAGGTGGGTGTGCATCAAACCACACATGTGTGGATGTTGTCATGCCCCATGGGGTGGTGTTGAGTCCCCTTGGGAGTTCACAACATGTTCATTTTTTGCTTCCTCAAAGGAAGCAACAGGTCTTTCTTACCAGGAAAGTAGTTTTCATCAGGCATGCATCCACCCCCTGTCCCTGGGGTATGTGTCCTGCAGCAGAGCCACCCTGGAGGACTAAGCACTAACACTGCTTGTCTCCCTGACTTGTTTGCAGAGCCCCGGAGCTCAGCAGGGACAGAGATGAGATTTCCCTCCTGGTGGAGCAGGAATTCTTGAGCCTCACCAAGGAGCACCTCATTCTGGTCCCAGAGAGCTCAGAGGAACTGAAGGCTACTAGTGATGATCCCCAGGGGACCAGAGAGCTGGCTCCTTGTGTTCTTGCACCTCTCCTGGTGGCAAGAAGCAGTGAGTGCCCAGGAGCCTCCCTCACTGATGGCGACAGGCTTCAGGAGCAGAAGGTGGCCATGTCAATTATTGGCAGACAGCAGGACTGCGATTCTGCCATGTCTACAGCAACAGGCATCCTGTGTGCTGCCAAGATCAGGGGTTCCAATGGGATGGAGGATGGGGACCACAGCCTGGGTGACTGCACCTCGGAGATCAGTAAGCTCTTGACCCAGTTTCCGCTGAAGTCTATGGAAATGTCCAAAGCCCCCGACGACAAGATGGTGCTGAAGGAGACAAGAGTCATCAAGGACTTCCTGCAGAACAGCATTTTCAGTGACTCTGGACCCACAGAGCCCATGGGGCTGGGCCCCTTCAGGCTGGTGCCTCCTCCACCTCCTCCTCCACCCCCAGACAAGCTTGCTGATGAGCTCCCTGCCCAGAAGAACCAGCTGCCAGTGTTTGCCAAGATCTGTTCCAACACTGAAGCTGACCCCGCCACGGAGGGGCATCACTTGATAGGTGAGTGGGGCTGGGAGCCCAGAGAGCCTCCCAGGAAGCTAGGCAGGGCTGCAGTGCATGTACAAAGTATCCTTGTGCAAAGCAGGACAAAGCAGCCTCTCTGGTGGACACAGGCTCCCGGGTGCAGGCTATTCTTGGCCTCCTCTGCTGGACAGGTGTGGATAGGGCACAGTTGTGTGAGCAAGCACAGAGGCCCCAATCCCAGCCCAATTTGAGAGGAGAGATAAGCACCCCGCAGTGGAGCCTGTAGTAAATGGCTCAGCTTCTAACTCCACCAGGAATCCGGTGCACACCAAAAGGCTCTGGGTGACACTGCAGCATGAGAGCTTTCAGAGGGCCAGGAGAGGGATTTGACTGGCTTCTGACAAAGCCATCTTCCCTGGCCATGAGGCCTATCCTCTCTCGATGGGGCAGGAAGAGGATGCATGAGTTATCCAGGCACAGGGAATCAGAAGTGTCTTCCCATCCCCTAATTGAGGAGTCCACATCCTTCTGAGGAAATGCAATCACTCCCCAACCCCAAACCATCCCCCCCAGCACCCCAGGATCCTTCTTTGCTTTCTGATTTTACCACTCAGACCAAATGGTTCCAAGGAGACAAACTGATGGCAGTGGCATTCACCCAGAGTCAGCAGTCACTAGGAGAGTCGATCATGCTCATGCTGACCAAATGAAGAATCACTCCCAGTCTGTGTACATGGATGGGTAACTGAGAGATGCTTGTATCCAAGGGGGCCAAATTCATCTCCTTAAGAAAACAAGAACAAGGTTACCTTTAAGAACATTCTGTATTCTGGACCATTGTAGGGAGCCTAGGGAATTGGAGTCAGGGACGGCAAGCTGGACCCAGTGCTGG